>NC_137489.1:3931822-13660789 GCF_918807975.1 Aplidium turbinatum | reverse complement strand
CTACTAACGTTTTAATAACATTGTATTGCATGTTGAATGAAGTTTCATAAATGTTTGGCTGTATAATATAGCTATGTTTTTCAACAAACCTTTATTTCAAATATTAAAATAAATGTCCTCCCAACAATTGCTTTAATTCCCTAAGCTTTTCTTTCCGGCTTCTTTTGCTTGCTTTATAAATTTAGAGAAAAATAAGCTAAAGAATTATATCAGAAACGCAATGCACACACCGTGGTTTCTGGGCAAAAGAAAAATTACGATTGTTGCTTTAGGAACAGTCGAGGGGTAACATACAGGAGGGTAAAAGGGAGAATCCCCTTGACATGTTTAAATATCAAATCTGAATTCCCGCTTGGATTATCTTGCTTGACGGTTTTTTCTGTGAGCCACAATTTTGCCTTGGCGACCTTTGGCGGACCAATATTATTGTAGTGTATATTTCGAAGGAGCAACGCCGCACTTGCAATGAAATGCTGACATTTGCATTCTGAATGTCGCCAATGTCAAAAATATCATCTTTCAACTCCGTTGCTCAGTAGAGGAAAAAAAGTTACACCATTGCAAAAGAGTAAGACAAATTGTGCAATTTATCTAAAATTTTGACAGGATTGTAGGGTAATGATACCGCACGCGTACAATTATAGGCTACGCGACTGCAACTTGCTAGTGCAACAAAGTCAAATAATTTACTTCTCGGAGAAATTGGATTGTTTCGCACATTGCATTACTTTGTGTAAAATTCCACTAAGTTACAAGCTGCTAAGAAAGTTTTTTGTTTCGTGAAACCAAAGTAGCCTATTTATTGCAGTGATTCCAAAGCGGGCAAAACATTTTTGCAAAAACGGGGAAAAATTAGTAATTACCTTCTTTTTGATCCAGGGAAAAATAAAGGTATCGAATCTTTGCGCGACGCCCTTTAAAATTTCAAGCAACTGACAGTATGAGAATCACTGTAAGACACAAAGCACAACCAATTTTTAAATGTCGTAATTTATCAATTATGCTGCAAACCAGGAAAGTTTCACCGACCCCCTGAAAATGCTTCGCGAAAGTCTTGGGGCCCGCGGACACCCGGTTGAGAACCAGTGTATGTTACTAGAATTATCTGCTATGATACCGCCAAATTTTGAATTTAAATACGGCTGACATTATGGGAGTTTACCACAACACAGCTTTATTTTCTATACTTCAACCTTAAATCCGTCATCCTTGATGATAGAAACACCAGAATAGAGACGTCAACGTCTACTTTATCATTTGCATAGTATCGTGGTGTTTATTTTCAACTTCAAATCCTTTACCGTAGGGAAAGAAAATGTTTTTCAACAGTCATTAGCACAAACACACCTGACTTGGGTGTTTGTAGTTAGAAGGAGGGTCTAATTGACGCTTTGAGCTTAGTACTTGACAGCAAGGTAAAAATAACAACCACATGTAAGCGGAGTGAATAATATTCAAAGAAGTTGGTTAAAAAAATCTCGTTTGGAAAATTTAACCTAGTAATTGGCAATGACTAAACAAAAATTGAAATCCGTGGTCTGAGCACATTGAAGAATAAATTGGTTACCAAATGTAAAGTTGGCTGGGTGCAGGTCAGCAATCAATAAAGGAGCATGGAAGAGCTGAAATGAAACTAAAATAAAATTGTTACCAATGAACAAAGACAGCCTATAGCATTGCAAACCCTGGAGCGTTCATTTAAAAAAGATCAAATTTTCAGAATTTTTTCTAAGTTTTATTCAACCAACACAGAATATTGAGCAGTCCAGCTTGCCGCAAATTTGCAACATAGCGCTATACTGTAAAAGATCAATTGCAAGTTTTTTTTTTACTCTCTTTCAAATATTATTCTCCTCCAAAAGTCATGTACTTTCCTAAACTTTTGTTGCATATATGCAACATAGGGCACGGGGTTAAAAAATGATCATTGTATGTAGTCAGCTGCTTTTGATACCATTGATCACAAAATTCTTCTAAATCGTCTCAAATCAGATTTTGGCATTACAGGAATGGCACTTGACTGGTTCTCTTCTTATCTTTATGATCGAACTCAATCTGTAGCAATTGAAAACTCAATGTCTTCTGCAACATTCCTTTCTTCTGGAGTTGCTCAGGGTTCTGTTCTCGGCCCTGTCCTGTTTTGCCTCTACATAAAACCTCTGTTTGACATCATAAAGCGACATGGGCTTTCATACCACTCATATGCTGATGATATACAATTGTATTTGCGTGTTACTGATGAAGATTCATTGTGTTGTATTAAGTCAAAATTCCAAAAATGTATGGTTGATATCTCAAATTGGATGTCTTATAATATGTTGAAACTGAATCAAGAAAAATGTGAGTTTATTGTATTTTCTCCGAAACGGTGTATTTCAAAGTTTAATGACATGACCCTTACCCTGAGTAATATCAATATTTCTTCTTCTAACTCAATTAAATTGCTTGGTGTAACATTAAATCAACATTTGTGTTTAGAAAACTTTGTCAGTTCCACTGTTAAATCTTGCTTTTTTCATCTTAGAAATATTGGTTCCATCAGACAGTTTATTAATGTTGATGCTTGTAAAACTTTAACTCATGCACTTGTGACGTCCAGGCTTGATTATTCAAATTCATTGTTAAATAACATTCCATATTGTACTATTTTGCGTCTTCAAAGAGTTCAGAATGCTGCTGCTCGGCTAATTACTTTAACACGTCAACGTGAGCATATCACTCCTATACTAAAAATCCCTGCATTGGCTTCCAGTATTGTATCGTATTCGCTTCAAAATATGTCTATTAATTTATAAAGTTTTCCATGGTTTTGCTCCGAACTATCTGGACACTTTGCTTGTTCATTATAAACCTGCCAGAACTTTGCGTTCTCAACATCAATTGCTCTTGTGCAACCCTTCATATAAGACACAATATGGAAATCGTACCTTCCCAGTTGTTGCTGCCAGTTGCTGGAACTGTTTGCCTATTTGCGTGAAAGAAGCAGAAAATTTAAATGAATTCAAAACTCGCTTGAAAACATTCTACTTCAATGAACATTATGACCGAAATTACCGTATTAATTATCACCATTGTCATGTACAGCGCCCAGGAGCATAGTTTGACTGTGGATGTGGCGCTATATAAATATTGTTATTATTATTATTAGTCTACTAATATTGCTGTTCAGATTGATGTAACCTAGGAAAACCGCTTCTCTTTACAGCTTGGGACAAAACGCGTGCGTGTCTCATTCATTGCGGTGCAGGCAACTACGATAACAAGATGCAGAACTTCGCTGCATAGGCGTAGCCAGGGGGGGGCGAAAGGGGCCATGGCCCCCCCCAAATTTTCCAAGTTTGTATTCTGAACTTGGGCCCTTTGTTAAAAATATAATAAAATTTGTAGAAATTTATAACGTTTTCCAAGACATCTGGCTATTAACACCTCCAAGGACTTGTTTTAGACACACAGAAAGACACCAATAAATTTTGCAAATCGTAAATCGCGCAAAATTTACGCGATTTACGTTTCTTTGAACTAATTTGTGAAAGCAATTTCAGAAAGGCTTACTCTGTTGGGTTTTTGTGTAGTTAGTGAGTTTTTGGTGTTCTCTAATTTTAGCCGCGGTGTTTGCCCGTTCGTGTGTAAGAACTACCTTTAATAAGTTAATAGCTGTTTATCTGCTAATAAATTTCATACAAATATTACCCTAAAAGTGTTTCTAGAAAGCGCTATAATCCATTATTTGAGTGTAATTTTTCAAAAATTTTCCGGGGGAGCATGCCCCCGGACCCCCCTAGATTACGCGTGCCTTCTGCACGCTCTAACCCCCCACCACTTTCATTGCTTCCCTTGCTCAACCCACCAGGATACGCCACTGCACATCAAGTGGCGATGGCTTAAATCAAACACTTTGTTGTTCTCTTCAGATCATCAAATATTTGGCCACCCCAAATTTTTTTCCTGGCTACGCCACTGCTTCGCTGCCCTGAACGTGAGACACAAAATACTGCGCCGACAACAAACTGCTGGTGAGGCACTAATTTGTCACTCCAAAAAGGAGACAGTTTTAACTGAGAGGGCAAAGTAGCAATTAGTCAATACTTGCCCTTTCACTTCGGTAAAAATCTATGTAAAAAACAAAAAAGATGGACAGCTGCTAAGGAACTGTACTACTGTAGTCGTGCATGACACCATATTCACTCCTTTAAAATGTTGTTTTTACCAACCTACATGATGTAGCCGAATATGATAGATGCGCCACCGTCATACGATTAATGAACAGTTGAACACCTCTAGGTTACAAAATGCATTAAGTTCCATTGAGCATAGGCGCCGATCGCTCTCTAAAATTGGTGGGGACATTTAGCCTACTAGGAAAGGTAGAAAGGGGCGACGAGCGAAGAGAGCTAGAAAGATTGGGGTCTGTTCTGACAAACAAACAAATACAGTAGATACAAGTCTAATGCGATGTATAATTGTATATATATTTTAATTGTCAGTGTCAGCAGACTTCCAAACACTCGGCAACGAGTCTCCGGCGAATTAAAAATGAAGTCCTTGAAGAGATCATGGAGGTTAATCGAATTCAAAACTTTGTTGTGCACATGGCAGACCATTGCATGATTTAGCCGTTTCTGTGTCATGGTAGATCGTAACCAAGTTTTGACACGTCGCAAAGTTGAAAATGACCGTTCAGCTGAACACGAGCTGGCTGGTGAAATGAGCAAAAGTCGCACAAAAAAGTTCCACTTGAGGAAACATTTGCCGAACAGTGGATGGCATCTTCTTGAATATCATTCGAAAATCTTCCACTGACTTTCTATTGTACTGTTTTCGAAAGAAGCATAGTTCTTGTGCAAGGGACTCTGCGTCAGAGAACTCAGGATAATCGTCTACCACATGCGATTTTAGCTTTCCACTAAAGAGCAATTCTTGTAGAATTTTATAGTGCTCAAGATCGGTAGACTTGAAATAGTCAGAGAGATTTTACTGCGCGCTGTCAATGACTGCAAAATACTCTGACCGATATTTCGTCTCTGGCGTTTGAAGTTGAGGAGGTTGACCATGGCCATGCTGAAGACAATTTGGGATGTTTTTGGGACGTGACAGTTTCAATAATTCAAGGTTGCGATCCTCCATTAGCCTCTCAGCATTTACAAAGACACGATGAAATTCTTCTTCACTGCGTAGATGGCGGAGTTCAGCACTACAAAGTCCAGCCCCTTCAAGAATGCCAGTCACAGCGCAACCTTGCATGGCTTTGTTAAAACGTTCTAAACACTGAATGACAGACAATGCCGCTAATAACCCAAGCCCACACGACGCACGAGAAAAAGATTTCAAAAACAAATTAGCAGTTGTTGCTACATTTGAATCAAATTGACTCACGACTGCTTCCAAGGCTTCCAATACTGACTTGTAATTATCAAGCACTGCTTTTACAGAAGCTGCACCTGTTTTCCCTTGTAGCCTACGTCATAAAAATAATGTGAAAAGATGGCGGGGACATGTAAAAAGATGGTGGGGACATGTCCCCACTGTCCTACAGGGATCGGCGCCCATGCCATTGAGAACATTTATCTGAGCTTGAAAGTAAGAGAATTCATTCTATTTTGTCAGACTATGTGTTGATGGATTAGAGAAGGAAGGTTAACATGTCTAAAAACACTTGGATGCAACTGTACAGGGATATAGCCCACGAGGACTACCGCAATAGATTTGTAAAAGTATTTTCTTGCAAGTAAACAAAATCAGTCAAATCGTCGCAATTTTAATCCTTTTTCAAACACTCCTCCACTTTCAAATATATCACCGTTGTAGAGTTGACTGAGGAGATATTTTATTAGTAAGCTTATGTACAGACTAACATAACGTTTAAAGCATAGTAATATATCAGCACACCTCCCATGCCGAAAGCAAAATTTTAACTTCAAAAACAAAAAAACCGTTGAGACGGCAGTTGGAAGATACATTTTAACATTTTTTTTTCAATTTCTAAATCGTTTCTATGTCTGGAGAGGTGGTATAAACGAAAAAATGGCAGTATCTGCTGTCTAGATTACAAGATGTAAAATTACATATTCAGCCTACACACAAGCAACCTTGCAAAGAGGGGATAAGTTTCGAACAATACTGCATGGTGGTTGTGCTATGTAGCAACAAGCAGATTGGCAGCAACATAGTCCCAGAGAACAAAATCCGTCACTTTCACATTGGTTTAACGTTTGCAGACGTTGAATCAATGTAAAAATCACAGTCTTTGCTGTCTGGGTTCATGGGATTATTTGACGTTGCATCTATGCAAACTAAAAAAGCCAATCTTGAAATAACGACCTATGCCATCATTTCCGTTCATAGCTGAGCAAAACCTGTCTTTTTACATTGATTCAACGCTAACAAGACAGATTATGCTGACAGGGATATTTAAAGAGATAGAGCAAGACAAAAGAATGACAACTTCATCTATAGTTCAATGCAAATTAGTGGATAAAACGTGAAAACAGCCACGGAGCTCTTCGGTTAACAAAGCCACAATGGTAAAAGGCGAAAAAAGACAAAAACATGACGTCATATAGCAATTGAACCCTAAAGCAAGAGCAAAAATTCTCAGCAAGCAGATTTAACAGGTTTTTAATTTAATCCAAGTGAATTCTTTAAACATTTGAAAAACGTAAAATTTTGGGCTTCTTGGTTTTAATTTTATAAAATGAAGACTATTCTGAGAAGTTTTGAAGTCAACACGCACATCGGCTGATGGAACAAAGCCAGTTAACCCAGATAGCAAAATCAGTCTATTTTACATCTATCCAACTTCTGTGGACGTTGTAAAAAGGGCTGATAGTGCTAGGTGGGAATACGATGGAGATAGTTGTAAAGACAGTGTAGACACAGGTTGATAGATAGTAGAATGGTATGTTCAAGGTAGCCAGTCACCAAAATTAGCCATGTTGCATTAATTCAACGTCTGCAGAGGTTGGATCAATGTAAAAAGGCTAACTTTGTTGACTGTGGCGTGTGGCCAGTATAGGACATAAAATTCAATCAAGACAATGCATTTTTAAATATTTCTTCTACAGCAAAATTTGGTATTTTTATATCATTTCAACGACAGGCAACGTTGCCAATGGTTGAAATGATGTAAAAATGGCAGCGTTTGCTGTCTGGGATGTTTGAAAATGTTGTAAAACGAAAGTTTCAACGACAACGATATTACAGCACTTTAAGTCGAAAAGACAAAACAAACGAAACAAAAATAACATAGAAACAAACACATGCATAGCAGCATTCGTATGTACAGGGCAGTAGAAAGTATTGATGTCGTGTGGTTGGCGACCGTGTATTTTGCGTCATTTGACGTAGAACTCTAGAATATGAGTACGTTCAACATTTCTATAAAAAAACCACCCTGAGTCGGATCCCAGTTGGCAAAAACCGTCATGTTTACATTGATCCTATGTAAGCAGACGTTGTCCAGAACGATTGATGCAAAAAAAAAACGAATTTTGCCAGCTGGGATGATAACACTGGGCAAAATTGTCAAGAAAATCGCTGACGATTTAATGTAAATCTACCACCATTCATCACCAAAGTGATTGTGTAAAACTTTCAGTGTCATGTAAACTAAAAATCCGTTTTTCATAATGTCGATTTAACGTCTCCGGATATTAAAGCGATTTAAGAAAGCTTAATATCGTCCGATGAGTTTAACACACGTCGCAGCAAAAACACACCTGCCAATAGTTATTCTACGACGTTGAAATGATATTAATAGACGTCTCTTCAACAACTAAATTCTACGCAGCACCAAGGACCCTATATGTTTGATTCGTTACGTTAATCCTGGCTCACGTGAAATGAAACCTTTGAGGAATGCAGAACGTTTTCATCATTGTAAAACAACCAGTAGTGATCAAGTTAGCAAAATCAGTACTTCAACAATCGCAAACGTTGAATGAATGGGAACGTTAATGTTGGAAGAGTGGAAAAAAGTTTTTGAGCGCTTTAGTTAATTTTCGCATGTTAAAATGATATTTAAATATTATGGTACTGGCATGGTTAATGGTAAGACAATGAAATGCAAACAGTTTGCACCGACTGTGACAATTGCAGACAAGCAACAGTATGTACTGTAGGGTAGTGACAGCCGAGAAAGTAGTGCTTTTTACATTATCTTCCCGTCTACAAACGTTGACTCAATGCCAAAGACTGAATTTTTCTTGCCCAAAATGTTTCTGGAGCAAACAAGCCAAGCTAGCAAATTCGATTGTGGGTTGTGGACTTATATGCATCTGCAAGCGATGAATCGATGAAAAAGAGACTGATTTGCTTGCTGGGAGACAGTTTCATATTGCATTGGCCAATGCAATGTCTTTAGAGTATAGATCGTTAAATCCATGTTAGAAATAGAGCTGTGTAAGTTAAGCCAATGGTTTCAAAGCGGCCGTGTCCCATGCTCTGGTGTCAGCAAGAGCTTGGTTCAAAGCTGCTATCCAAGCTTGACGTTCTTCTTTCGTATCTGCAGCCAACCAATGCCTGAAACAGTGTATAGCTGTTTATAATGAAGTTATATGTTTTTTTAATGCGCATTGGCTTAAAGCTGAGTAATTAGACATTATTGTTAAGCAACAAGATTGCGAGTATTTTGTACATGAAAACCTTGGTGTTTGAACTACAAATACCCTGTTCGGATAGCTGTTTTTATAATGGAATCTTATTCAGCTAAAGTTGCTGTTTTCACGTCGTTTTGTTGTCGTTAGTCGTTACAAATTCAATTCAGCGATGTTAAAACAACATAAAAAAGGTAACCACAGCTTCGAAAGCAGGTACTCAAAAGTGTCTGAATTGCTCCGTCCCAGACAGCAAAATCAGTCATTTTGACATTGATTTAACGTCTGCAGACGTTGAATCAATGTAAAATGACTGATTTTGCTTGCTGGGGTGCTTTTCTTACTGACAGAAAGCAAGTCATCACATCACAAATTCAAAAACTTCAAACACAACGTACTTTGTAGTGACAACCGACCCAGTATCCTGGGATATCAGGTTATCCTTGTCCCCCTGTCTGCGGGGGCGCATAGTCCTCAACTCGAAGGTGTTGGGCCGAGCACACATGATGCGCTCCACGGTGCGGACGTCCTTGCTGATACACTCCCGGATCTCCACCTTGCTCAGCGCTTCCTGAAGAAGAAAAAGTAATTCGATGGCATATTTTGCTTCCATACGTCCGAAGAACCTTTCAGGTTTTAATTGCTCAGTTTTATTGATTGTGAACCAGCAGTTGAAAATTTATAATCTTTTTTCCAACTGATTGTCAAAATAGCACAACGGGGGAGCCGGGAGGGGGTGTTTTGAAATGCCACAGGCATGCAACTGATTAGTGTTCATGTCCCATTGCATTGTTAGATGCTGCGGACAAGTTAGTGATTTTGTAAACTTCAGGTATTCCTCCGCTGATTCAGGATCAATGCTTTCAATGATTTCTCAACGTCAATATAAATAAGAGACAAGAATGCTTATTTATATAGTACAGCTGTACGAAGGTCGACTTTCTTGCCTTCCCGTCCACTGAATCTAAATCTTCTACCACCGGGCGTATGCCTGGACAAGACAAAAAATACTATTGTGTTGCTTTGCCTTGCTTGGAAAGGCCAACTCTCTCCGGAAGTTCTTAAGTAACTCAATGAAATGGATACGAAGCAGACGCGAGAGTGACCAGAAATGTTTACGTCAAGCATTCCTGAGCTCAACATGGCAAGTCCAAGCAGAGAGGAAATGTTGTTGGGCAGACAAACTTCTTCAGAATTGCTCTGGCAACCCTAAATAAATTTCGTATGAAACGATTTTTTTAAACTTAAAACCAACACGTGGCTATTCTTCGTTTTGTGCAAAATGAGAAGATAGAAACAGCGTAAAAAGAGTGAGAAGGTTTGCAGAGCAACTCTCACTTGATCCGGTTTCGAAACTGGTTTCGGCTTGAGGCAGTATCGGTGGCGAGCAGAGAGATGTTATTAACAACGAACAGTAGCTGGACACAGTTCATTCAACGCATCACTTTTGATGAGCCGTGTGGAAAAGTGGAGTGGCTTGAGTTGTCTTTTAGTAATCGTTTTTACGCGACTTTGGAAAATGGATCTTTTTCGTGAATTGGAAAGTGTGTAGTTGGTTCATTTATTACACTGAGCAGTTCGACTTGTGGTTAATTCCACCCAACAAAATTGATCTTTTTTACGTTAATTAAACGTTGAAACAACACAGAAAGGACGGATTTTGCTAGTTTGGATCGAGTTTTCGGTTTGAATGAATCGAATTGAGCTTAGTGGACAAAGACATAATAAACAACACAAATATTTCCACATTGCAATGTTGTAGTTTACTATAGATAGTAAGAAAAGCTATTGACGAGGCCACGAAAAAACGAAACTAACACAGAACGAGTACCAGAAGACGGAAAACTTATTTCCTTGTTGTTGAAACCTCAACGTTAAGGAATTTGTTACATCGCCATCAGGTTAAATTGGTAATTGATTTTTATATTTAAAAGTGGAAACACCGATTTTGTACAATGACTGATTTTGTTTTAAAATGTGCTTATTACTGCTTGAAGACTGAAGTCAACTAATAAGAAGCTTACTGTTACCAAACGTGTCAATATACTTTCTAAATCATATATATGCTTGTGCTGAGTATTCTTAGACAGTCTACAAACACAACATATAAACTGGCGACGAGGATTGGATTTTAAAAAGTTGTTTTCAGCAAGAAACCACTTCACAATGAGTAACAAAGAACTTGTTGAGCTACTGAAAACACAGTTACAACAGCAAAAGCTTCAAATTGAAGAACAGAATAAGAAAAGTAAAGAACAAATGGATATATTTCTTAAAACTATTCAGAAAATGGGAGAAAGTACCAGTGGAACTTCTACACACACTGAAAATGTAAGTTCTGTTTCCAATATAATGCCTAACTTTAGTGCATTTGATCCATCAATGGAGCTATGGACTGACTACTACTCTCGATTTGAAACATTTGTTAATGCCCATTCTGTCCCAGAAGTTAAAATTCCTCAAGTCTTTCTTACAAACCAGTCTCCTATGGCATACAAATTACTTTAAAATTTAGCCTTGCAACAACAACCATCAGTTGATGTCAACAAGCTAAACATAAATAACATTGTTGCTTTCATGTCAGAACAATATGACCCTAAAATATTTGTAATTCGTGAAAGATATAAATTCTGGAGTGATATGAAACGTCGACCAAATGAATCTATCAATGATCTAGTTGCTCGGATCAGACAAGATGCAATTACTTGTGACTTTTCCTCTATTGCAAACCCTCAAGATGAGGCTATGTGTACCAAATTTCTTTGCTCTATCAAAAATGAAGCTGTTTTGAAAGCAATTTTCAAAGAAAAAAGTGATCAATTGACTTTTGCAAAGGCAATTCAAATTGCTATTGAGATTGAAGAAGCCGCTCAGGTTGCAAAAGAAACTGTATATGGCTCAAATGTTTTTCAACAAAGCCAAACCAATGTTGTTAAGCATCGCCAAGAGTATAAAGGCCCAGAAAAGAATCGCTTTTCTAGTAAATATTCAGGTGCTGCTAAAAACCAAAGTGAAATGGGTTTTGGCCTAACTTGCATTCGCTGTGGCAAGAAAGGACATCTGCCAAAAGTTTGTCGCTATAAAAATGCTAAATGTCACTACTGTGATAAAATAGGTCACATTGAATCAGCCTGTTTAGCCAAACGAAAAGATCAATCTGTAAAGACAATTACTTCAGCTAAACTACAAACTGTGAAAGCTATTAATGCTGTTCCTCAATTAGAACAAACCATTCAAATTGATGGGAAAAACATTTCGTTTGAAGTTGATACTGGAGCAGGTGAAAACTTTTTGTCAAAAACAAATTGGTTTAAGTTAGGAAAACCATGTCTGCAGAACATTGACACAAATTTTGAGTCAGCTTCTGGACACAAGCTTCCTATACTGGGATTGTACTGCCCACAGCAAGTCAACCTTATCAAAGATGGTAAGAAGCTGAATACTGACAACAACAAGGATGTGACTTTCATCATTACTGAGGTACCACATTTAAATCTTTTAGGTAGAGATGCAATTAAAACATTGAAACTATCAATTGATTCCTTAATTTTTCCTCACAAATCAAGTACTTCTGTAAACCATGTTTTTGATTCATTGAGTCCTGATACATCATTGCAAAAGGCATGCCAACAATCATGTCAAGAATTCCCTGAATTGTTTGAACCAGGACTAGGGTGTTTAAAAGATTTTGAGTTAAACATCAATTTCAAGAATGATGCAAAACCAATATTTTGTAAACCACGCCCTGTACCTTTTGCATTACAAGATGAGCTAACTCAAGCCTACGATGCAGGTATCGCCAAAGGTGTCTGGAAAATGACCCAATTTAATGACTACGGTACTCCAGTTGTACCTGTCCGCAAAGCCAAACTTCCTGGCCACAAAACTGCATCTATTCGCGTATGTGGTGACTACTCAGTTACTGTTAATTCTCAACTAGAGACGCATAGGCAACCACTGCCACTCCCAGAAGAATTGATGCAAAAGCTAGGAGGAGGCCATGGTTTTACAAAAATAGATTTATCTGATGCCTACAACCAAATTCCATTGACCCCTGAGAGTCAAAAGCGTCTTGCCTTGAGCACACACAAAGGTGTACTGTTACAAATGAGGCTTCCATTCGGTATTAGTTCTGCTCCTGGTTATTTTCAGGAAATAATGTCTAAACTAACAGCTGATCTTAAAGGAGTTGCCGTATATCTCGATGACATATTGGTAAGTGGTTCAAATGCCGAGGAGCACCTGCAAAACCTTCGAGCACTTTTGCAGCGCCTTCAAGAAAATGGTTTGAAATGTCGTTTAGAGAAATGTGTATTCGCTCAACCTAGTGTCGAATACCTTGGACATCGGCTATCAAAATCGGGGATAGCCAAAGGTGAAAAGGTGGATGCCGTATTACAAATGCCACCACCTCATGATGTTTCTACATTGAAATCATTCCTTGGATCTGTACAATTCTATGGTAAGTTCTTACCTAATCTTTCAACTGTTACTGAACCACTCTACAAGCTAACTCGTAAAGGCATTGCATGGGAGTGGAATCATGTACATGATGAAGTTTTTAGAAACCTTAAAGCAATGTTATGTGCAGAACATGTTTTGGCACATTTTGATCCATCATTGCCTCTGGGAATTTCTTGTGACGCTTCAAGTGTTGGAATTGGTGCGATCTTATTTCATCGCTTGCCAGACGGAAGCGAACGCCCAATCGCCAACGCGTCAAAAACCCTAACGGAAACACAACGGCGATACAGTCAAATACAGAAAGAGGCACTTTCCATAATTTTCGCATTGCAGAAATTTCATCAATATTTATACGGACGAAAATTTATCTTGGTTACAGATCACAAACCGTTACTATCAGTTTTCGGTCCTTCTAAAGCAACTCCAGCTTTAGCAGCTAACCGCCTGGCTCGGTGGGCTTTAATATTGAGTCAGTATGATTAGTCTAGTCAGTTATGCACGTTTTAGGGCTGTTTTGTGCAAATTTGGGTAGACATTTTTCATATGCATTTTCAAGTTCCTTAGACACATCAGACTCAAAATCCGTCTGGAGCCCGAAAATTTCGGGGGTGGAAAGTCCCCAAAATGCCGCTGCCGTTTGGGGGGTAGTGATGGCTAGAGAGCATGTATAAAAATTGTTTTATTTTTTTTAAATGGCATATGAGTACTTGTTTGGGGGTAATTTGGCCTGAAAAACCGTTTGGAAGCATCAATTTTAACCCAAAACAATCATTGAACCAGATAATGGACAACAGTTGTCCGAAACACTAAAACCGTATGGATAAAATGATCGTTTTTGTGTAGGCTAGGTGGCAATACGTGAAAGCGGGAGGCAAGTTTACAGTAACCTGGGCAGTGAAAGGGGTGCGAATTTAGTTTTGAATTGTATTTGCACCAGACAGATTAACTTTTGAGTTTTAAGAGTAGGATTGGCAGTCAGTCAGCCTTCGGAAAACATTGAGATTGGTCAGTCACAAAGAGAAATCCAACTATAGGCCTACTATTCCCTACAGGGAATACAAAAATTGAATTCTTCTTTTGTTTAGTCTATTTCCAGCAGGGAATAGAAAAGTTTGACTTCCCTTTATTCAGTCAATAGACACACCATTGCAACAATTTTAATCTTTCTGAGTTACGGTACGGTAGGCTACATCTTTTGTTTGTCTCCTATAATATGACCTAATATTGGTACAAACCAGGCAGTGTTAGAATTATCCAATATGCTACGAAAACCGATTAGTGTTAGAATAAACAAGCTATCACTTTTGTGGTTCTGACTTGCTTCAAGTGTAATTGTACGACAGTTGTCAACGTTGTTTCACCATTTCAATCATTTCACCATCCTTATTACACTAATTTGTCCGAAGCAATCAGAATATGACAAAATTTGTTTGCCTTATCAAGCTATTTGCGGGTTGATTGTAAAGAACACCAAAAATTTCACTAGTCCCTGCCGCACCCCTGCAACTCAGTCACAGCTGTCTCATGGACGCACAAAGGACAAGGCTGGTTTTATCAACTGCCAACTTACGATCAAGCTGTACTCTATTATTAGGTCTAAAAACTTGATGCAACCCTTGTTTCATCATGGGATAACCTTATCTTACTATAGCACTCTTCGCTTCATTGAAGAACTCTCAGTTACAGTAAAATACTTTTACTGCAGATCAGGTGGAAGAGTATTACCAACTGCCCTACGACATGGTGTATTTACTGTGGTAGTTGATGACAACATCGACCAAAACAGCTCCAGTTCTGCTGCAACTCATCACTTGCATGGAACATCCGTTTCAATCATGCAGTTTCAATTGCATAAGGATCAAGGTGAACACCGGATCAGAAGAAAGTATGCAGACATGGCCACAGACGAGGTACACCAACTGAAGTCAAATAGCACATGTTCGCTTGATACATTCCTCAATGTATCACTTGCAAATCTGCCTAAATATGCACAACGCCCCCAATACACTATGCATGACTCTGAAGAATCATTTAAAGAGAACATTCAACTGGTACTCCAACAACAAAACAGTGAAGAAGATTACTGCTGAAGGTGAAGGATGCTGTCAGCAATTACTACAATGCAAAGGGAAGAAGAAGATTACAGTACCGGTACTCCTCCTTCATGGGTTGCATACCATACAACTAAAGCAAGAGATCAAACTGCAAACATCACAACAATCAATAGAATTCTTCCAATAATCGACCATGTGAGTCATAGCTGGGATTTGCCACTGCACATTATGAGCATTGCCAAAGATTATACAGCATATCTGAATTCAGGCCAGGTTGTTTGTTGTTCACT
The DNA here is from genome assembly GCF_918807975.1 of Aplidium turbinatum. Classification (NCBI taxonomy): domain Eukaryota; kingdom Metazoa; phylum Chordata; class Ascidiacea; order Aplousobranchia; family Polyclinidae; genus Aplidium; species Aplidium turbinatum. Next base: position 13,645,390 of record NC_137489.1, on the reverse strand, counting down.
GTTCAGATAAACCCCTGTACGCAATGAAGAAACAGATAGGCTACCGTACAGTGGTTATATCCAAACCAAGACGATTACTTTTGTTTCCTAGGTGGATTGCATATTGAACATACTGCTCTACTCTGTGTTGGACAGCTGCTGAAAGGCACTGGTCTTGATACGATTATCAACTCGACTGCTTTACATACTGTCGGATTGGCCAATGCCGTATGTGATGTGAACCACATTAAAAAAGCAAGATACGCTTTGCAAATGACAGCAGTATGCTTGAAAAAACTTTCAAAGGATGCTTATGAACTGTCAGAACACGAAGACGGACAACAATCATTCCAAGATTGGTTGTCTAAAAGTAATGAAAGTACAATGTTCAAGTATTGGTTCAACATTCTACAAATCATAAAAACAGTTCTACTGTAGCCTCCGTGAGATCCTTGCGAAAGGCTAACCTTCCACTTTTCATACGCACAATCGAAGAATTAATACCTCCATTTTTTTTGCATTAGATCACATCAATTATGCTAGGTGGTCGTCAGTCTTCATACAAGACTCAAAATAAATGGAAGTGTTACACATTCCATTTGTTTGAACACTTTATGGCTGGTCACGTTGTTGTAAATTCTGTGGGACAGCAATTCTCCAAGGTAGCGTTTGACCAGCGCCACGAGCAAAACAGCAAACAAGTAAAAGCATCCCAAGGAGGATATATCAATCTTGTCAACAAGGAAGATCTAGACTTTCTACGCAAGATCGAGATATCTCTTCCAGAGATGCTTCACTTTCTAGAAAAAGTCGATGGTAAGAATAATATTATGACCAAGCAACACAAAGAATGTTCAGCAGCATATATCTAGCAGTTTGTGCAGGACTGTAAAAAGATATACAAAAAGCTCCACATTAACCCATTCAGCAGTCAACAACAGTTTACAAAGCTGAACTCGTCGACCATTTCACCAGTAGAGGTTACTGTTGATTGTAAGGAAATCTTTGACTTGGGAAAGGCGCAGTACAACAACTTCAAGAAGACCCGTTTTGTTGAAGGGACAGATGATGTACGGTAATAAAAACACCAATCAGAAAGAACGCTTTGAAGTTGCCAAGCACTGCTGGAAAAACTCAAATAGAATGCCCCAAAATGATGTTTAATCATGCAATGATGAACAAGCTTCGTGATGCCTGTTGGAACAGAAAAGAACTTGCAAGGGATGTTTTTTGCTTCGAATTTACAGGTTTGAAAGAAGGCCTTTTATATTTTTTATGTCTACTTTTTCTGTAGTTTTGTTTTATTGTTAGCCAGCAAATTAGTTGAAAGTAGCCTATTTCGTAATATGCGCACAATTCGTAATGTCTGTATTTTTAGGGTTACCAAAGTGCCTGGCAACCAAAGATAGCTTACTATATCACAATCCAATATCAAGGATCATTGATTGTTTGACAAGCAAGTCAGTCACTTATCCAGAAAAGGCAGATGAGCTTGTGGTTGATCTTTCTGTCATCATTCGAGCTAAAACTGCTACCGTGGAAAAAAAATTCTACATTTGAGGAATTTACATTAATGGTCTTAAATGAGACAGCCAACATGGGAGAAAAGCAGCACAGTATTGACTTGGTTGCAGAATGCAGATCAATACCACGCCTTAAGCATAAAGAGCATTAGGCCTACAAGGAAACAACGTGGGTCGGACACTAACCCAGAACTTAAGTTTGAAAAAAAGGATCTCCTACCGCCAAACTTTTCTGGCTCATATCTTACAAACTCGGCAAACAAAACGAGATTGAACCAACTTATTGCTGACATCAGCAAAGAGCATCATTGGTCATGGCAAAAAGACTTTTGCATCACTAGCGGTAGTAGGTTAGTGTTTGGGCCAATATTGGCAATTATGATACAAGCTATGGTGATCACCTTGCCTTAGAAGAGGCTGACAACAGGATTGTTTGCCACATTAAGGATATGTTGCAAAGTGGTTTGTCAACACTATGTGTACGGACTGTGGATACAGGTGTAATTATCATCCTCCTTGCTTTCATGAAGCAGTTTATTGATTGGAATGCCAACACCCAAATAACTGTGGACTTTGGCTCCGGAAAACACAGGCAGACCATCTCCATCAATGCTGCATACAATCATTTAGGAGAGGCTGTCTGCTTGGATATATTGTTTTTTCATGCATTTGCTGGAGGAGATGCAACAAGCTCCTTTTACAAAATTTCTAAACGCAGCTGGTTCCATATGTGGAAGCAATATCCTAAAGTGGAACAACTCACAAGAGTTTTCCAAAGGTTCAGCTGGTTACCATCAGAATCATGTCTGACTAAGAGCATGTCAGATATTGCTGATTTTGTTTCATTAGCATATGCAAAAAAAGAGGCAAACTTGAATCGACTTCGGTATGAGCTGTTCGTCTCATCATCATCAAATGAATTAAGGGACCTTCCACCTACACTTGATGCCCTGACTCTACATGTTCATTGCAGTGCGTATCAGGCAGGATGGATAATTGTGGGGAAACACTATAAATCAGTCTGTTTGTCCATCTGTTGAACATTGGGATTGGGTTAAATTGCAGAAGGAGCTGAGCATTCAGTGGAAAACAGATGCCAGAGCACAACATTTGGAAAGACTGACGAAGACTTGCAAGTGCAAGATGGCTAAATGTGACAACTGTCAATGTGCAAAATTAGGGTTGCAATGCCTTAGTTTTTGTACCTGTAAGAGACAATGTGTAGTGTAGCATGACATTGAAAAAGATCATTTCATTGAGTAAAACAAACAACAACTATATTATATACGGTACGGTAACCAACAAACCATTTGCAAAATATTGTGCTTTTTGACTTTTTTTTTTGCAATTTTTCGCTATTTTAATGTAAATAACTGGCTTTGTGATGATTTTAGATGAAAATAAGTGCTTTTAAACGATTTTTTGGGCCAAATTACCCCAAATTGATTACCCACATGCTATAATTTAAAACATTTTGACATTTTCTTGTATGCGCTTCATTGTCTTGTAGCCCCAAAAGTGGGAGCAGCCGTTTGGGCACCTTCCACCCCCGAAATTTTCGGGCTCCAGACGGTTTTTACATCTACTGCACCTAAGCAACTCGAAAATATAGGTGAAAAATGTCTACCCAAGTTTGCACCGAAATGTGCATAACTGACCAGACTAGATTACTCTATTGAATATAGAAAAACTGGAGATCATGGCAATGCCGATGCTCTTTGTAGATTACCCGTTGGTCCAGACCTTGACTTCGATGAAGAAGAACAAGAAGAAAATTCACACATTGTCAACGCAATCAAAACTATTAGTTTGCAATTAAATCCTGTCAACTCTGATTTAATAACCAAGACTTCTTGCAAAGATCCAGTTATTGCGGCTGTCATGCGTTACACTCGTGAAGGTTGGCCGGATACAAAAACTGCTGATACGATTCAAACTGACAGCTATTCGGTGGAGGATTTCAGAAAAATCTCTTCATCTTTGTCCACGGAAAGCGGATGTTTATTGTACGGATCACGACTCGTGATCCCACAAACACTTCAGAAACAAGTGCTGCAACTGTTGCACCTTGGGCATTTTGGAATGCAACGTATGAAACAATTGGCCCGGACAGCTGTATACTGGCCGAGAATTGAAGAAGACATCATGCAGGCTTGTCGCCAATGTATTAGCTGCGCTGAACATCAGAACAAGCCGGAGAAGCCAATCAATCATCCATGGATGCTACCTGAAAAGCCATGGAGCAGAGTTCATATAGACCATGCGATCAATTTCATGGGGAGGAATTGGCTTGTTTTAATCGACGCCTTCTCAAAATATCCTTGTGTCCATTCCACAACCTCTGTAGGTACTGAAGCTACAACCCAACTTCTTGAACAAGACTTTGCGCACTTCGGGTATCCCCATACCATTGTGTCGGACAATGCTACAGCATTTAAGTCCGATGATTTCAAAAAGTGGTGCAAAGAACGAGGAATCGTGCATTTAACTGGTGCACCCTACCATCCAGCCACCAATGGTACAGCTGAGAGGTTAGTGCAATCTTTCAAACAAGCCTTGAAGAAGTCCAGCTTGCCACCACAGCAAGCCCTGCAAGAATTCCTCATTCAATACAGAAGAACTCCTTTACCAGGAGGGTATTCACCATCAGAACTTCTAAACGGAAGAATCATTCGTACGAAGATAGATGCTTTGATGCCTTCACCAGCTCATGCTGCGCAAGGCAAACAAATGAACAACAACCGACGAGATCAACGCGACGTCGTCGTCAATGAACGGTATCCAGTGGGCACACCTTGCTATGCATTGACTTATGGAACGCGAAATTCAAATTCTAAATGGGTTCCTGCCACGGTAGTAAAAGAGTACGGTACCCGAACTGTGAACGTGCGAGTCCAACCTCGAGGTCCGGTGTGGCGACGGCACGTGGATCAACTCCGACCACGATGCGAGACGCCAAATGACAATGATCTCGCAATCGACGATGACGTATTCGACATTTCTGATGATAAATTTTGTTTTAACGAATGTGTAAATTTACCCGGTGTTTCCCCAGCTAATGATAAAATGCCTGTAAACAACAGACGATCTACCAGACGTCGTAAGCCACGAGCTATACATGATTGTTGACTCTTTCAATTATTTTCAAGAGTGGGTGTGAGGTGTTACATCGCCATCAGGTTAAATTGGTAATTGATTTTTATATTTAAAAGTGGAAACACCGATTTTGTACAATGACTGATTTTGTTTTAAAATGTGCTTATTACTACTTGAAGACTGAAGTCAACTAATAAGAAGCTTACTGTTACCTAACGTGTCAATATACTTTCTAAATCATATATATGCTTGTGCTGAGTATTCTTAGACAGTCTACAAACACAACAGAATTCTGTGCCAAAAACTTGAACCAATGAAAAACTGAAAGTTGCTTCCTGCCTTAATAATTAAAGCGGTAAAAGAAAGGCTGAACTAGATTCAAAATATTTGAATTGCAGCATCCAATACCCTTTCAGTATGCGTCTGTTATTCGAAGCTGAATCTATAAAGGATCACTAGACTTTTTAGCAGTGTAGAATTCTTTACGCTCATTAGGTCAATTTTTTTAAACTAAAAAGAGTTCCGGCCATAATTATGTTCCACCATAGCAACCCACAGGTTTCTTACCCTTGTCAACATATTTACCCTTGTTCGCAAAGAAAAAATAATAATATTTGGCAACAATTTAACCAACCAGTTATCTAGTTGTTACTATTTGATTAAATTTATTAAGTTTATTATTTTGTCAAGATTTGGGACTAATTCGTTTCAATTGTGTCTGCCACTATTTTAAACCGCAATATTTAAGATGTTATGTGATTGAAGTTGTAATGAAATTGGAAGCATCGTCACTGAAGCATTGGAAAGCAGCGTCACTAAAGCATCTGAAAGCTTTAACAAAGTTACAGAAGCATGATGGACCAGAAAGAAATGATCTCTATTATGATGAGACGATTCAAACAAGATGTGGATTCAGAAACTTATGAAGTCGATGGTCGGGTTGAAAACATTGTCTTGCTGATGTTGAACTCGACCATCATCGATTAAACGTCATCAATCGTGAAAAACAAAACAAACTATCGGAGTTTTTCGTACCACACGTGGAATTATAAACAGACATAACTGAGCAATAACACAATATTTAAAATTATGAAAACAAAATAGCAAATGTTTTCGGCCATGCATATACAAGTGCATAACCGAAAACATTCGTCATTTCGTTTTTTATAATGTTTTATGTTGTGTTGTTGCTCACTTACGTCTGTTTATGGTTTGAAAAAGTAACCTCACTACCCAAACACGTAAAAGTATAAAGGGAAGTATGATGGAAGTGTACTTCAAAGTCATTTGTCGGTTAGCTTAACAAATTTCCGATTTTTTTTTTTGCGAAAAAAAGCTGTTTTCATTAGCAGCCCCGGTTGTTGAAGTTGGAGATGGCGCGGTAACATTCCACAAAAGATTAAGCGCGATAACATGGCTTTACTGCGATTTTCAGTTTCTTAAAGAAACCACTATTAGAATTACAACAATAACCCGAGGCAGTATGACAAATGGATGGTGGCACAAATGTAGTTACCGCCTACGGGGATGCGGAAAGCTATCCATTAACAATTTGCATTCAGCTGGCAAAATCAGTCCATTTCACATTGATTCAACGTCTGCAGACGTTGAATCAATGTAAATGGGACTGATTTTTTATGACGCAGCAAATCGACGCTATGTTTGGCAACGTTATCGATGTGACATGAATTTAAAAATAAAGATTCTGAAATAGCCATCGTGTACAGTGTACACAGAATTTGTTTCATTGTTGATTGCATTTCAGGCCAATTCGATGTATCAGTCATTTGTAGATCATGTTGGAAGTTTCCATTAATTTCTTGATCACACCCGACTTTTATTGACAATTTAAACATGTGTCCTAAATGTCACAAAGCTTTCAGTATTAAAGCAGAAAGTTGCAAAAATGAACTGACAAGTAGCCTACCAACCTTTTTTATTTAAACAGATTTTTTTTTTTACAGCGAATGTGGTTTCAACTGACGGTTGTCAACCGAGACAGCAAGATCCGTTTTTTACATTGCAGCAACCTACAAATGATAGATTTTGCTGTCTGGGAACCCTCTTGGCAATTTCGAAACGCCAGTGAAGTTGATTTTGTTTTTTAAACATACGAAAATCGTCGTTTGTTAGGCCGACTTGTTTGAACGCCAAGCAATCGGCATCCACACATTAAATGTGGCGTAGTAGAGAACATGGACACAGCATCTTACCGAATAGCCTATTCAGTATTCAATGAGATATTATCTGGAGAGGGGTCAAGTTGAAGTCATCGAAACAGATTTTGACACTAACGCCGACTTTAAAATTCAAATTCACAAAAATTGGTTACACCCTTCAAGCTGGATGCTTTCTTTTCCTCAAAATGAACGCGAAGACATTTTCCAGACAGAAAATCATTCCTTTTTACACTTGCACAATATCTGTAGATGTTAATTCAATGTAAAAAGGGCTGATTTGCTGTGTGGAATAGATGAACGGGCTTACCTTGTGTTTCTCATCGTCCGGGTAAGTCCACGAGTACAGGACGCCACGCATGAGTGCACACCAGCGACGATGCCACGCTCCAAGGCCTCCGACGTCATCAAACATAGTCTAAAAGTTGCATTGCTTTTAGACTCGACACAACTTGTGTTAAAATAAACCGCTTCCACTAATTGCATAGTTGCCACCTTATCCCGTAAATATCATGATAAAATTAATAGTCTAACGGCTGGAATCACAGGTTTTTGATAAGTGGCCTATAACAGTATCAGATTTCAGTCAAATGTGTATTTTGTGTGGAGAGAAATAAGTTACTTGCTAACGCCTTCTAACGGAAGGATATTGAATTTATTCAGATAATCACCACCCGCAACAGGGAGCAACCTAAAAAAAATTGTCAGCTAGGAAGCCTTGCTGGACGTTTACACTGCATAATCCACTAAATTCTTATACAGTATTTTTAAAAGTAGCTGTTCCATAAGCTGTTCCTATCTGTTAACCATCAGTTTAATGACTTTCCTTCACCAGTTTAGTTTTCACCAGACGATGGAGCATCACACCATCATGTTAGATATAAGTAAAACGTACATGAAGACAATGTATTTATTATCGGCCGTGCCGTGTTGCGGTGCTGAGCAAATGTTCCAACATTAACCTTCAATTTTACGTTGTTTCAACGTCATAACTTCTGTATAAAATGACAGAGTTTTGTTTGTCGTTAGTAGGAAAAAAGCTAACACAATTCATCACTTTTGAGACTAGTTTCCCCTCGCTCGGATGTACAACAAACCTACAAAGTGATCACTTTTGTTCATCCGAGCCCGGCATTGCAGCCACAAGAATGTCAAAATTCAATAAACATACCAAGAAACCTCGTTGCTCCACGCCAGATTGAAAGCCGATGTTGATCTTGCAAGCCAGATGTCCAGAGATGGGAGACATGAAAGGTACCTGCAAACAGGTTATTATTATTATTATTGGAGGCGGTTTCACAGCAACTGAACGTTCAGGAACGTAAAAATAATGCAAAGTCTTGCTGGTTTTGTCTAGACAAGTTAAAACCCTCAGGAATTAATTTCATTTGCATCACAATGCAAGGCTAAGATATTGACCCAGTCAATATATTACCTCGGATGCTTCACTCAGTTATACCGTATACAAACATGTAATTAAGATGAATGTCACTTTCAAAACGTTAAGACAAAGAAATATGATGAATGAAGAGTCGCATTGGCAATCACCGAAGTCAATTTGATGATCAATCCAGGTGAATAATTACTTGCATTATGGCGAGGTGGTTTGAATCAGGCTGGGTTTTATACAAAAACTAGAGTAGAAAAAAATTTCCAAAATAGAATTGACTGTTTTTTGCTGCATTCGGCAGTTGATGTGTATATTGAAACCAAATCGTTATTCAAAGGAAAGAAAAAAACACATGAACGCATAAAAACAAGAGCAAAAAGCGACTTAGCTAAAACCATCGGTAAGCACATATGAGAACTTCCTGAAAGTGAAGATGCTGCCTATTAAGTTTAGTCACCTGTTCAAAAGTAAAACAGCACGACACAATATTGCTTATTTAGATTTCAACAAGGTTGTCCCAAAAATAGGGGTAGGGGGTAGAAGGTCAAATTCTTGAAACCAGCTGGCCTATTGCTTATTAGGACTAAAATAACATAAATAAACAAAAAAAAATCGAAAAAATTTTTTTTTGCTCAGAATTCGCCATCTGCACCCCTAAAAACCCGTCGAAAACCCCGATTTCACTTAAATGAGCATAACTTTCTCATTTTTAGGGTTATTTTGGTCAATGAAGACTCTATTTTAGTTAGAATTTCCTCTAGAAACTGATTAAGTTACTTAAAATAAGAATTTCCAAAGAAAAGAGTTCAAAAAATTAAAAAAACACTTCATTTTCAATTTTTCGATGCAAAATTTTCTAATTTTTTGCTAATTTCTTTGGCTATACTGCTCAAAAATTAGTGAATGACCCCAGAAATCCAAGCTATTGATAAGAAGACTTCATTCCATGCACATTTGTTGTGATTCCCCATGACTAAAGCTCTTAAAATTAACATCATCATCATATAATCATCATCCCTTCCACCTTCTTTGTAAGAGTCACACTGTAGAAGCTCAGGATCGATCAAACCTTAAAGTAGTGTCAATGATTCAAAAGAAGGTTAATCAAGGAGCTATCTTTGAAAGTATCAATCCAGCACTTAAGTCATTCTTCCGTGGTAAAACTGCTATCGTTGAGGCTGGAATTGAAGCGATTCTTAACCTTGTTACTCATGACAAGTCTGCAAAGTCATCCTTAAAAGCAGATAATTATATTTGATCACATATGTGAATGAGAGAATGTAGTGAAACTCATGTTTTTATACCAGCAAAGAAGATTAGCAATAGTTGGTAAAGCTGCTGCGTCCATTATCAATGCAAAAGACATTCCGTTGATGCTTTTGGATGAAGTAGACAATACAAATCAGTTGGTTGAGGCCTGTAAGGTCTATGTGGCAAGCGACCTTTTCATGACTGAACTAGAGGTCTTGGCTTTTTTCAACTACCATGTTACCTTCCCATTTCCCAACTGCATGGAATGTAGCTCCCAGAGTGATCTTCTCCAAATCCTTCCAAGCCTATACAGTATACAATCACCTTTTAGAGAATCGTACCGACACATTGAGCAAATTTGAGGTGCAAATCCATGGTGTTCCGCCTCCAATGATGACAACTGATCTGGCAAAAGAAATTTGTGGAATGATGTGTTTATCTGCAGCTGAAGCAATTAAACTACAATGTGGAAGAGAGTATGGCTTTGCTGATGGTGAAAAGTTGAGACTAACGGATCTTTCTCAACTTGAAAGCCATGAGCTTGAAGGCCTTCCTAATGAAAATTTTGTCACTGAGAGAGATTTTTCTCAATTTGATAGAGAAGCAAGAGTTGCACATTACAGAAACCGCAAATTCAAAGCGAAGAATATCAGAAATAACATGATTCTCTACAAATCAGAAACCCAAGGAACTGTGGATAAGGTCTCTTGCAAAATTTGTGGAGCCCTTGCAGTACGTGAAGTGGCTTGGACAGATGCTCAAAAAGTGAGATTTAAGGAGAGAGTTGAGATGAAGCTGGCAATTACTAAAGAATTTCCAAATTATACAAACAAACTTTTGAACCACTGCAAATCATCGGGCGGGCCATGTACCTCTGTTGATGGGCTCCATGATGTCCTGCAGAAAAAGCCAGAAATCCAAAAGGATCATCAAATACGAACTTGCCTATTCTGTCCATATTCACAAATTTGATAAAGCAGCAACATCAGATTTGTTTTGGCTCAACAAAATTACTCATGAAGAAAAGTTTGAAAACTTCACCATTTTGTTGGCAGGAGATGATACCAACACATCAAGCAGTACTATTTGAGATTTGCCATCAAATGATGATGTTTTGGATGCTATGAAAGACACTGAAATAATATGCACGTCAAAGAATAGACAGAGATCTGATCTTCAAGTTAATGAACTTTGTGTTTGTGCATGGCAGAACAATACTGATCAATTTGTTTGGTACATTGGCTATGTCAAAAAGATTGAGAATGACAACCATTTGATTGATTATTTGCATCGCTCAGCAAGTTCTGATCTTAAGTGGAAATATCCAGATCATGAGGATGTTGAACTCACAGAAGTCTGTCAAATAGTTTCTTGCTCTGTAAAGGGTATTTGGGACACTTCTCCTGATGCAAGAAACAAGTCATTCACATTAAAAAATGTGAAGGAACTTCGTAGTGCATCCAAAAGCACATTCAATAACAATGAAACCGCCAGTTTATGATATATATATATATATATTGTATACTTATGAATGTGAGTTCTAATATTCAACTGATGACTTTATGTATTCAGTAGTAGTTTGTATTTAATTGTGTGGCAGATACTTTCCGCTGCATTTAACACGCTGGCCGCAAAGTATGTATACGAGTAATGGATTAAAAAATGTTTAAGTCACTGTATTTACAAAAAACACCCTGCAAAAACTTTAAAAATAGGAAAACTATTCATAACGATTCATTAACAATTACATTATTTATTCAATGGGAGAGCAAATGTGAAAAAAAATTCTAAAACTTTTTTTTTGACTTTTTTTCAAAATTATTTTTTGTAAATCTATGAAAAATAGCTGGTATTTTTTTAGTTGTTTGGTCTAAAACATTAAATTGTGCTTAATTTATAGTTTTTGAATGGCTTCTCTGACTAATTCTAATAAGACTAGACACTTCATAGACCAATATAGCTCTAATATTAAAGAAAATATGCCCGATTTCATAAAATTGTCAGTTTTTGGGGGTGCAGACGCTGAATTTTGACCGAAAAAATTTAAAATAATTTTTTCCTGATTATTTGACATATTTTGGTCCCAATAAGCGATAGGCAAATGGGTTTTGAGAGGTACCCATAAAAAGGGCCTCTACCCCCTACCCCTACCAAAAACCGAAATACTGAAGACCCGAGCAGCAAAAGTTGCCTTCTTTCTACATCGTTTCAACGTCGCAAGACGTTGAAATGACGTCAAAACGGTAACGTGTTCTGCTGGGTTCAAAACGTTTCTCACTTTTTGCAAGACGAACTTGGTCTTCTTTGCGTCCGACAGCCGAAACATGGTGCTCCCGATGAGGGTGAAGCTGCTGATCCGGATGGCGTTCGGACCTCCAGGACTAGCGTGATGAGACATCGTTTGATGGGAGGAGCGTGATTTTAACTTCCGGGGAGTCAAAGACTGTGGGAGGAAACTTAATTCAGGATTTTCCTCCAGCAAACTAGCCATTTTTTACATTGATTCAAGGTCTAAAGGCGTTGAATCAATGTTAAAAAGAACAGATTTGCTGACTGGGAATTGCGTTAGAAGATTATTTTTATCCTGTAAACTTACACTAATGTTTATGAAAATTAATGTATTGTTTACGTTACCGACAGACACTACAGCAAACAGTTGTCTCATAAATAGCTTTCAAAAAAGCGTAAATATGAAACCTAATGTCATATTTATCAGTCTACCATGAAGTTGAAAGTTCTGTTGCCAGTCTTTCTGTACAATTTTGGTAGAATCTCCTACAAGTCAGCAGTTGTGCACTGAGCAAATGGCAGTGGTGTCTGAAGTTGGCAAATGATGAAACTATGCAAGTAACAACTGAGCAAGCCGAAACTTGGCATGCCACAAGGCAGCAAATTCAATTTAACATGGGATGACCGAGCAAGTCCGAACTGAGCAAGTAAAAATCTCATTTGCTGACTTGGCAGTGGGTCAAATGTACTTTCTGAGTTGTCGCATGCGGAGTAGTCTGATAACCATTTTGGTAGAGTAGGAACTTTGTTGAACCATCACCAAATAACACCAAGCAACGACACATTGAATCGATGCAAAACGACGGATTTTGACAGCTAGGGACGTCGTACACATACTCATTCTAGGGCATCCAGGCCGGATAGCGACTGTCAAAACAGCGACTGTCATAATGGCGACTTCATAATAGCGACGTAATGAAGTGAGCGACATTCCAAACAGCGATTGTATAAATGCCGACTGCATTAAAACAGCGACTGTTATGATAGCGACTTAACACTTTAAGTGCCATAAAAATGCCCCATCTGGCACCTATGTGGCATATTTTTGAATTTTATTTATTGTACGACAGCCATTGTTTCCCGTACATATGTGGAGTGTGAAAGCCAGACAAGATGCGGGACTGCCACGAACCAACAACCAGCTAGAGAGTTGGCACAATGCGTTTCAGGGATCAACGGAAACTCATCATCCATCCATCTTTCGATTCATCGAAGCTTTAAGACGGGAGGAAGCCCTTCAACGGGCAAACCGAACCCAGCTACTACAAGGCAGAGACCTGACTCAGCGAATGAAAAGATACGTGACAATGAACACACGAATCACTGTTGTACAGCAAAATCGAGGCCAGTATGATCTGCGGCAGTTCCTTCGAGCCCTTGCTCACAATTTAGAAATAAACGTGGCTTGATTTTTATTGCAAGACTTTTGGTTGTTTTAAAGTCCCTTTTGGTTTCAATCTTTTTCTAGACCCTGAATTTTATTGCAAGGCTTGACGACTTTCTGTTGTTTGGCTTGACTAGCCTATTTCTTTTTAAATCATGTGACTTCTATGGATAGTCCAAATAAAATGTTGTTTTAAAGTCCCTTTTGGTTTCAATCTTTCACTACGCAGTGTTTACCTATTTGTGCGTGCATACGTGTGTGGAGAGGTGTGGGGGATGGAAGGTATGTGTGGAGGGGGTGAAAGAGTGCGTGTGCGCGTAAGCCTTGGATTTAATAAAAGAAGTGAGGTCGCTGTTGTGGCAGTCGTTGTTTTTGATGAATCGCTGTCGTGTAGTCGCTCTATTGACAGTCGCTGTTTTAAATGAATCGCTGTCGTGTGGTCGCTCTATTGACAGTCGCTGTTCTGACAGTCGCTATTTGGAACCCGAGCCCATTCTAGTTAGAAAAAAAAAAACTAATTGTTTTTTTTTCAACTTTTCTAATCTTTCACAAAGCCTGTCAGAGAAGCTAACACTTTGACTATCATTTGTCTATTTCGATGAGCTTGATAAAACAACATCCGTTGATGTTGAAATCGGATGACTATTGACTAAGCATTAAACATATAATGCATCTCTCACAAAAATAAAACTGACTTTCTGCCCTGATGGACTAATTGAGCTGCGATGGCGGTTGGTTGAGTCTGGACGCTTGTTCTTCGCTTTGTGAAAAGCATCTTCAAATTTCTGTTAAAGGCTAGCTCTGTTAGCACTTGGCCAGCTAACAAAAATTGTCCGCTTTAAATCGCTTTGACACCAGACGTAAAAACGGGCAACTTTTGGTTGCTGAATAGATTCTGAGTTTTAGGATATTTTGACAGTGGCCAACCGCCCAGACAGCAAAACCAATCGTTTTTTTACATTGATTCAACGTCTACAGACGTTGAATCAATGTAAAAAAACGATTGGTTTGCTCTGGGACGCTTGGAAGGACATCGGTTCGACAGCCATGGAACACATACGGCTGTGTCTTGACAAGATACTTAATGACATGTTTCAAGGTGGACAAGACGAGATTTCTTGCCATCCTGGTAAATGTCAAACCAATAAACAAAAGCCTTAACATGAAAAAAACGAGTGGACATTGAACCAGTGTAAAAAACGAAACGAGATTTCGTATCCTAGAATCTTATAAGCTGACTGACAAAGAGATGATGAAGTATCATCTGGTCGCTGGTAGCGACCAATGGGTTTAATAAAATCAAGATTCGCTACCAGGTAAAAGCATTCCTTGAAAAGCTTCCAAAGCGGGGAGAGGAAGAGAAATAACCACTGATCTCTCAATACTATTGCGGTTCTACTTTAGACACTGACAAAATTATCATTTTGAAGACAAAGGTTCTACTTCAATTGGATTTGTATCGTGAACAAATCACATTACAATATAAAAAAGAGACTGTACATTATAAGAGTAATAAACCAAAGAAAGTATGATACGAACCATGTAAAGAAAAGTGCCTACCTTCTGCAGAAGCCCAGAGATCTTTCTTTTTGATTTCTCTTGGTTGGGCACCCCGTCAGCTCTGGCTCTGTGGTTCTGAAATTCGAATACGATCTTAGTGATGCAAGCTTGTTCAAACCAACTAGAGTTTGGATTAATTACTGTAATTGAGAGTTCTTACTTCTTGTTGTTGTGAAACTGTAATTTGTAAAAAAAAAGGTTTAAATAACAATTACATTTGGTAAGTTGCAAGCATGGCATGATCAATACAGCTCATACGACGAAGAAGGGACTTATACATTGCAGCTCAATCTTTATCAAATACAATTTCACCTATCTTTGATAAATTCAAAATGTAAAAAATCATTGATAAATATAAATGATTACATTTATAAGTAGGCTAATGGTAATTTGAAAATTTCAGAACAATGCAATTGAACTGAAAACTATGAAATTAATCCATCTCTGGTTTAAACCGCCAGAACTTAACAGAATAAAGATATTTCTTCTCATACATTCATCACAACAGTATTATTACACTCATTAGATAGCCTACTCACTACACTGTAGACCTCCGCGCAGATTTCAAAGTCACTCTCCAACTCATCACTGAAAGATCACAAAAGGTGTTAAAGTAACGACAGATATTAATACAGGTAGTGTCAATCACATCAGAGCGGAAGTGACATGGGTGATGACGTATTGAGGCGAACGGCAAAAGGCGATGCTTGGTCAAAAGTTTGAATGCAATCTTTGTAAAGCTGCACTTTCTAGAAAAACCCTAAAATGCACTTCATTACTGGCTCCAAATCCAATGCGAGCATAGATGATTTTAACTAAACATTAAACAAGCCTTGGCTTGAGAGGCTCAGAAAGACTTTCAGCATACAGATTACAGACTTTACCCTATTTGCAAGAAAGACAATCTCCATCAGCTGGGTTGTGACTCACAATTGGAACTTGTCTTTAAATAGAAGCGCATCACCAGAGAGGCTGTCGTGCGTTGATGCCAAGTGGGTAGCGACGATCTTGTGGGGGCCACAACGGACCAAGATGAAGTAGTAGTGACTCTGGCTGTCTCCTGGAAGAAGACCAAGTCAACCAATCAGTTATTTTTACGTTGATACAACATCTACAGCAGCGCTTTTCAACCTTTTGTTCATCGCGAAACCCCTGATTCACTTTCACGTTTGTCACGAAACCCCCACTGGCACAATTTAGAAATCAACAACTATCAATGTTTCTTTTTCGGCTGTTGACTGCACTCAACCTCTTGTTTAAGTAACTGGTCTACTGGAGTGTCAATGCCGCACGGTGATGTAAAAATTCAGAATGACGCATCAATGTTGTATACTGAAGCAAGAAATCAATTCCTTTTAAAAACGACGAACCTTCGCGTAACTATTAAACTCACGAAATCCCACTAATGTTTCGCGGAACCCCTGTTGAAGAGCACTGATCTAAACACGTTGAATTAATGCAAAAAACAATGATTCATTGACTGGGGACTACTTGAGGGTTAAATTGCATTCTTTCAAACCACCACGTTTGAACATTAACTTCAAATAAAGAGATGCTGATGCCAGGCGTTTGGTAGATTTAGTGTAGCCAAATATAATTGCAATTTCTTAATTTTTCTTCAAGTGAATTGGAGAAATAAGATTGAGCACTTAAAAGAAAAATGTAAAGTAAACGGAAAAACCCACAAAGCGTATAAAAAACCACTCCTGCCCAAAATGGTACTTTAATGTGTGTTGTGGGCTATCCATTGAAAAACGAACACTTGGCTAGTGCACTATACCTCCATCTTTCTTGCTGGCTATGGAAAAGATGTATTCTGTTCTCAAGGGCAGCTGTATGCGGTCAAGGGTGACACGTCCACGACACGGTTGAATGGAGCACAGGGAAGACCCTTCCAGACTGGGAGCTTTCAACTTTTGAACTTCAGCGAGTAAAGCCAATCGCCTTTCGCCTGAGTAGAAATTTTCGACGACTTGGTAAAATATTGTTTTACTTTAAAGAAACTTTTGAAATTCTTTCATAGTTTATTTACTAAAGAGAACATAATTTTACGATCGTTTAGGAGGTCTATAACTCTATATCCAACACTAACTTGCGATGAGAAGTAGTTTCTCGGCCTCCAACTCAGTGATGGAGCCTTTCCCATGCTGCGCGTCATAGCAACAGTTGAGGGCGGCACTAGCTTGCTGTATGACGCGTTGCTGCTGCTGTACCTCGTCCAAGAGCTTGGCATTCTTTTCCTAAAACATATGTACGACATTTAATGGGAATGAGGAAACAAATTTTAGAAAAAAAAATTCTTGTACCGAGTGTTTTGTAGATTAGGGTCTACTTAGAAAATAGTAAATATTGGAAGATCAGCATAACACAAAAGATAAAAAGTTTTGGGTATCATATTTAATTACCTTGAGTGAGGTGATGCGTGATTTACATTTGAAGTCTTCCTTCACTTGCTCCACTTCTTCCTTTCGCACTATCTTCTTCTGTACCGATCTAGAGAAAGTAATTTAGTACAAAAAATTCACAAGATCTTTCTCAACTGACTCAAGTACATGCTAAATAATGCTACTGCGTATAAAACCAACCAATGCGAACGGAACAACTGCAGATTTTTATTTCCGTCATCTTCGCTTCAGACTTTGCGGTTGTCATAGCTTTGGTTCACGGTTGATGACCCCACAACTGATAAAAAGCTCATGTTAAACCAAGCTTGCACAATTCTACCCGTCAGAGGACGACTTATTCACATTATTATGTGGACTATGAACTGGATTGACTAAGGACCACGCAAAGGACGTATCACAGAAACTAAAAATCAATGGACAGACAGCGAAGAAAAACAATCAACAAACCTTAAAGATTTTCTTTTTTCTGATCGGTATTCGTCGATAGTGAACACAGAAGCAGGGGGTTCCGCAAGGGGCTTTTCAGCTCCCAATGACTCGGTCGAGTTCGACCTGGCGAGTGGACGAAGGCGACGACTCGCATTGCGATTAATCACGTGACGATCCTCTGCTTCGTGATACGTTTGTTTGCACTGCGTAAAGTTGATAGGTTAAAGTTCAAATGTTACAAAAGTAAGTTACGTCAACGTAATTGGTCAACGTAATTGTTCTGTTTCGTGACGTAGGTTACGTTGCCGCGTTCCCAAAGCGCCCTGTAGACAAGAGCTAGTGCTATTTTTGACAATTTTAATTAAGACTTGAAATAAAATGCAACGTATACACAAAATACACAACAAAACCGAGTGGAAGATTTCAATTAATACAAACGTTAATTAAAAAGGGAAGTTAAATCTACTATCAATTTTCCTTTTAAAAAGATAGCGTCAGCAAAAAATATAAAAACATTTTTAAATTGAGAGAGAATATTCGTCTCTTCCTGTGATAAATGGAGGAAGCTTGAGCAAAAAATTATGAAAATAATTTAAGTATAGCAATTTAAATCCCAAGCAGCATTTGCTGATTGAGTTGCAACAGAATGTTGTGTAGAAAGGAAAGTAGTGTTCTATTAGGTTGGTGATGGCAGAGAATGATCATTGATCAAGGATGAAAAAGAGAGTGAAAACAAAAGCTATGTTACGCTGGAGAAGGGCAATGCAGGAGATTGTAATGGATGGAGAAGAACGAGTGATTTGAAGTGAAACAAAGTAGTGAATAAAAGGCTTTACAATAGATGTGGACAATGGACACGTCGAGACAATCGCTGATTAATACTCACAGCAGTTAATTCTGATCGAATTTCTTGGCGACTTTTCTGCCTAGTTAACGAAGGGACGCCCAAGATAGACATCTCAGAATAAAGAACAGGCTCTTTCAAGTCGTCATCATCCTCTTCCTCGTTTTCTACTCCTTCAAACAAATCGTCGATCATTTGTTGATCTTCACTGTCTTCCTCCAAGGGATGAATATCTTCCGACATGGTGCTCCCTTCTGGAACAAGTCAAATAGCTTCTCTTTAAAAACTCGCTGTATTGGAGACTGTTGCATGTTTACACCAGCGGTTCAAAAAATTTCCTCGTGACGCCCTTTGAAAAGTTTGCTGGATTTGCGACGCACCCAGTGATAAAAATTTCAGTAATTTTCATTCGTTTGTTTGCGTCTACAACCTTCACTTGTCTCGCGGCTAAGAGAACTAGAATTGCGTGATGAATGCACATGTCAGGGAATAATTAATAATATCTGCCACTGCCAGCATTTTAGTACCACAACTGAGTTGAGA
This sequence comes from Aplidium turbinatum, assembly GCF_918807975.1. Classification (NCBI taxonomy): domain Eukaryota; kingdom Metazoa; phylum Chordata; class Ascidiacea; order Aplousobranchia; family Polyclinidae; genus Aplidium; species Aplidium turbinatum. Next base: position 13,626,520 of record NC_137489.1, on the reverse strand, counting down.
TAGCAAAGAATAAAGATACGAAACGGAATCGTAGCACGACGTGCTTGGAAAATTGAAACGACGCAGTTTAAAAACCTATAGCTTCCACAATAAATTCGGCAAACCAATACTACAACATCAGACATAAACAACTACACATTTACAAACGTTCAAACTTCAAAGATATTTTTTCACGCAAACATGAATGACAAATTGACAATTCATGAAATCCATCTTTACGTGCCAATGCCGGATTTTGTAAGCATCAGGTTATATAGAAATGCATTAGAAAGTCATAAATTCGTCTCGTTGCCAAAGAAAGGGTGCTGCTTGATGCCATACATGCATCGTGTGTTGGCAGTTTTTGAAGTGGTTCGATTAGAATTATTCATTAAACATCATCTTACCTGCTGCCTGTATTATCTCTTCTTCACTTGTTCCAGTCTCATCATTGACTGTTGAGGGAAATATATAATATTAATATGGACTCACAATGAGCTGTGCCTTTATATTGTCATAGTAGTGAGTGGTTTAGTCATTCTTTGCATGTTTAACATTGTTCATAGTTGGAAATGCTGAACTGCGCAGAGTTTTGCATTTTTTTTAATTTTCCAAAAAATAATAAGTAAATATTACACACGTGTTAACTTGTAACAAAAACATTCCATTGTGTCATCGTAACTTTATGCTGTGTGAATGTCAAGACTGGCGAGCAATATTGTCATGACAACAGAACAGACTCGCTTCAAGCTGTAGAAAAATAGCTCGGATAGATCAGAATACACAAACATCAAGGTTTAATTGCAAAAGGAAGAATTCCTCCTTTGATGAGGGTAATACCACGGGCCAAACTTAGTCGTTCCGTGTAAAGTCCTATGACATCATTACATAAGAAATCACTTTACTTTGCTTGGGTAAACAACTAGTTAATAAAAAATGTTTGGCTAATACGGGAATAAGTTTTGACCAAGCATATTGTTACTCTACAAAGTAGTGGTGAGTCGACATAACTTCATATTTTTATCAGACGAAGTGGCAATAATGATGTTAAGTAAAAGCCTGCTAAAACAGCGAACAGTTTATGATGTAGAAAGACTTCCAAACTCTTGATTAGTGTATCACGAACTTTGAACTGTAATTTTGTTGGTCTCTTTCTGCACAACACTGGTAAAAAAACAACTTTGCTGTGACACTGTAAATTGCGGATACTGTTCTGAAGCCTGTTCTAATACTAACAAAACGACTGATAAAATACTTTCAAAAACCATTTGTGGGATAAAAACAACAACATCTCCTGATTTATCACTACAGACCAGCATCTCTGTCCTATTGCTATGCCGAAGCTACCCATATGGCAAAATCCGCCGAGTTTTACTGTACATTAACACCTACAGATGCTGAATTAATACAAAACAGACCATAGCATCTTTTCACAAATTGGGACTAGGTGGGCAAAGTTTCAAAAAAGGGCATTTTTAGCGCGAGAGTTATGTTAAAAAGGGCACTTTTCGCGCGTAAATGATGTGAAAAGGAGCATTTTTTTCCCGAGCGTAAAACATGTAAGCTTAAAAGTTAGATTTCTCAGGAAAATTGTGGGTGAAAAGGCATATTATAACTAGACTAAACTTTTGAGACACCTAATTGATTCCTATATTCATCCCCTCTACAATATTTTGTAAATAATCATGTAAAAAAATTTAATCTAGCAACATTTAGTTGCAGAGGTCTCTTGTACTAAAGTAAAAAGAAACAACTATGGTAATAGCCTATATGAAACACAACTGCTAAGATATTATAATGAGTTGAATCTTTGCAGAATTAGATGATTCTAAAGAGCTGGTATTTTATTTTGATAAAAATCAGGAAACAAACTTCGGTAATTCAGACATTTAGAATCTCACACAAAATTTGAGGTACCGTACTCACAACACAAATTGATAACTAATCTGCTTGGATGGAACATTAAGGATATTATAAGTAAGGTCAAAGGCAGGCTCATAAGTTCTAAATGTATGCTAAAGCTTTCCATTTAGCTCAGTGGTTCCCAAACCGGGGGTAAATTACCCCCGGGGGGTAATTTGCCTATTTTTGGGGGTAACGAGACCCGATTTGAAAACAATGAAGCAAGTGAAGGTAATGAACTTTATAATAAGCGGAGGAATTGAACAGCCGTCTTTTCAAGGAACTGTGCAAGAAGATGGGTGAAAGATACGAAGCATGACTGTAGCACACACAAGTACGATGGCTGTCTCATGGCAAGGTGATAACCCGCCTGGTCGAAATTCGTGAGGCTATCCATGTTTTTCTGATAGAAAAGAAGTCCGACTTGGATGAATATTTCCCTAACCAACAGTGGATTTTCCAGCTGTGTTACCTGACTGATATCTTTGGTGAGTTAAACAAAGACAATCTTTTAATTCAAGGCAAGAATGTAACTGTGATCGACACCAAAGTAGCCGTAGCTGCATTTATCGCGAAGGTTAAATTGAGGAACAACCGAATTGAAAGAGGCACAGTAGTGTAGTTTCAGACGCTTGACATGTACTTCGAAGGTAATGGACTTGAGCTGACAGCGGCGTTGAAGGAGGACATAGCTGACCACTTAGGCCAGCAAGCCAAGAAGATGGACATTGGCCAACTACTTTCCGAATTTGGACACGGCTAATCTCCAATGTTGCGTTGAGCCCTTCACATGTGATGACAGCCAGGTGGATGATAACGACTTTCCGGCCAAAGAAGAAATTATCACTCTCCGAATGAACGAAGCCTTGAAACTTGATTTCAAGGGGAAAGGCTTAGATTGGAACCCTTCTGGTTTGGCAGACTCCAGGACGCACCAACATTAGCGACACTGCATTAAATATCCTGACATCTTTTTCAACAACGTATCGCTGTGAACAAAGGTTTTCAACTGTCTCGGGAATGAAGACAAAGAAGCGCAATTGCCTGGATGTCGAAAGCGACACAAGAATCGCCCTCAGTACCACAAAGCTGGCGGCTGAAGTCCAGGTCCAACCTTCTCATTGAATGCTTACCGCGCATTGTTATCTTGTATTCAGTATTGTATTGCATTTTGATTGTCATAGTTAGCCCTTTGAAATACATAGCAATAAACACTTTGTTTTTGAAAATTGATATTGGGGGTAATTGGCTCACTTCAGGGCGGAGATTAGGGTAACAGCCAAAAAAAAGTTGAGAACCACTGATTAGTTGTTAATTCTTTAACTTGGATGTAATTTAAACAAAAATTAAGTCTTAAAAATTGCCCACCTAGTTTTAAACTAGGGGGGCAAAAAAAGGGCCAGGGGGGCAAAAAAAGGGCCAGGGGGGCAAGCAAAGGGACTAGGTGGGCAAGTGCCCACCTAGTTTGTATGTGAAAAGATGCTATGAAACAGACAAGTTTTTTGGCTGGCAACTTAACTACCTGATAAAAAACTGAGCTCATCTTCAGCTGTGCACACACAATCTTCAACGGAGTAAGTGCTCAAGTCACACTGCGTGGCGGAGTTTACCATGGACTCTTTTCCTGAAACGGGAGGAGCTCCTTTCATCATATTCTGTCTTAGTGTTTGCAACACATTACTTACGTATATACGTCCTGCATATTGCTGATGTACTGCTGCTGATCATAATCACATAACCGCTGTGATAAACAATACAACCTGACTTTTCAAAGGGAAAGATAACATATCAAGATAATTTGAAAAAAATAATTTCTAAACCATGCTGAAACCTAGATTATTTAAAGACGAAGCCAATTTTTTTTTAATATTCTTTTGACTTTAGAGTTATACTTTTACATAAACTGATTCAAACTGAATGATTTGACAGAAACACGTCATAGTCAATGGTCATTCACCGTTAGTGTCATTAAAACTATCCATCATGCTGTCTCCAAATGAAAGCCCAGATTCTTCTGCATCTGTATTAAGTTCAGGCGCATCTGTACAAATGCAAGATTTATAGAGTTGAGATTCTTAGCTAGCATCAGAAGCCAAACAGATACATATTTGTAGGTACACCACCTATTTTTCTTACAATTTTACAGACTTAGTTTGGCTACTAGAATTGGAGACACAGTCCCCTGTAGGGATCCTTGTGGAACACCACAAAGCTGACAGGGTATTTAAAAAGTTGCTTGCAATGGACTTTATACGGTTTTATTGAAATAAAATATACTTCAGTAGTTCAGTTGACTGGGTAGCTTCTTATTACGTTTGCAGAGTTGGAAGTAAATCACAAAATTAGTAAATTATCCCTTATTGTTATTTTATTTGTAAAGTACGCGCGGTCCCCTCAACAGTTAATTATGGTGTCTGGTTCTTTATATTACGTCGTAATAACAAAAATAAACAATTAAAAAGCAATGATTCAATGAATAAATCGCGCTGATATAAAGCGTCTTTGAACAGTTCGTCTGACTGGTATTATAACAGTACTGGTCCAGAGAAGTAATTGTAAAGCATGTAAAGACTGGAAATTACCCGATTTTGCTAAACTTGTCACGGATGCGTCATGTTCAAATACACTTGAATTTTCTTCATCGGGAGTGAATGGAGTTGTGACTGCCATACAGGAATCTTCCTCGTCGTCTGCTACTTTGGCGTCATCCTGGTGATTCTATATCAGCAATAACCCATACAGTGCATACACATCATTACTAAAAGTTCAAAACAAACAATAGAGAACTAAAAACAGAGAGAGACTGTTCACCAGGCATTTGATAATTAAAGTAATTTGCGAATAGAGAACTGTTGAACATAATTTTTAAGTAAATGGATCGTTTAAAATCAATCAAATCGTTTTGAGTGAACAAACACAAACGAACTAAATTTGCAAGAGCTAGAGGTCACATAAATTTTTTGTTTACTTTATTTTTTAGTCAGAAGTGAAAACCAACTTATTCGAGCTAGCAAATACTGAGATTGCTGCACTACCTGGGTGGCCATAGCGGTCAGTAAAAATTAAGCCTATTTTATACATACAAACTGTTTTAGTTTAGTTTCAAGCTTCTCATGCGCAAGTGCATCACTGATGAACAGGAAGAAAAAAAAAAAAAAATGAAACAATATTGGCTGCATCTTGACAAGACACTGAACATGTCTGATGATAAGACGCAAAAAATGTCACCATTTAAATTTAAATCCAGCGGCAGTCCAAACCTATCGTGGCATGAGTCTGTGGTAAGACACTGAGAAACCAGCTTTGGTCAAAACGCCTACCGTAGTTGTCAAGATGTATCACTGTAAATTCTTAATGCACTTGGTGAACACGGTTCTTTCTATTTTACACATTTTCTCTCACTGATATCTTTCATTGCGAATAATTTCGAGATCGTTTCTAATTTCTTTCTTCTCTCATATTGTCGGTAAATACCATAGCGCCTGTCGAATAGCCAGTGGCCACCGCCTGGCGTCATCGTCAATCGAGACTATACCTTCCACATCACGAGGAAGTTTGTACAGAGGGCAATCTTTGATTATGAGGACTGCCGTCTGCACCTCACCACACTCACAGGCAGCACTCTCTGTCAAGCCCCAACGCATCTTTTAATGTCATTGGACAACACTACTTCTCTTCGGAACTTGCACTTTTCTGATTATTCCACAGCGCTCTTCCAATTCAAAGCTAATTGTTTACAAGACGGCTACTGACACACTTGTATCTTCACAGTCCACGGACACATCGGCTAGGCAAAAACAACTTCTAGACAGGCGATTTCATTGAAACGTACAAAACAAGGAAATGAACTCGCAATTCAAGTCAATCGGTTAAAAACAACAATGCTGGTCCAGTCACTTTTTCACACAGATCTAATGAAAATCGTTTAAGTCAACTACAACAATATCGTTGGCTAGACTTTGACGCAATAAATCATAAATTTGACTGCTAGAAAAATATCTAACGCTGTTGTTGGTTCTACGTAGTGTCTGTCTCGTAATCAGAAAGTTGCCTGTCATTGCCAAAAGCATATTAGCGTCATGGAAATACATTTGCTCATCAATGATAACGGTTTCTTCAAGTAAACACTTAGTTGCTTATGAATGCCTCATATCACTACATCTTGCCCTTAAATCGTACTACAAATTGATGTCTTTTTAACTTTAGCGTCACGCAACTTAGTTTGCCTTCTAAGATACCGTGCGTCTTCAATTGGATGGCTAGTAGTAGCTTGCGTGAGTAATGTTCTCACTTGTGCGTGTGAAAACAATTGGCTTCGAACAGGAAAAGGTTTCATGCATTGTAGCGATTACGTCATTCCTATGGACTTCCGCGCACGACATTTGAAATGTGGAATTATGATAAACATAGAAGTTCCTTTCCATTCACGAAGTTGGAATGGCTTTGTTAAACGAAATGCCTGCCCATCAAAGTAGGAAGATGTTGAGTTTTCACTGAGCACTAGAGTTGAAATTTTCGACCATAAATCACAAAAATCAGGTCTTGAAAACGCGATAAACTTTTTAGATTCGTCTTTTGGAAAACTCTTCCCTTTTTTAGGCGAATGTGGACACAAGTGTAGATCACAAAACAGAATTAATTAATCACCGACTGCTCCTGTCCAATTAATGATTCAATGAGAATTAAAAATACTTTCTGTGAGTTCGGTTTCGGAGAACGTAACAGGCAAAGGTAAAATAAATGGCAGAGAAGTGACAGAGAAACTGCAAAAATTTGGAAAAGTGCAATTTTTGTGAACAAAATCAACGACAAAATAAGTGAAACTTGAAGGAGGCAGCTAGATGACTTATTGTCCGGTGCTGTTATGACGTGGACACGAAAGACGTGTCATAAAGGAACGGTTGCCTTGCGAGATTTCTATTCTTATTCTCGATGACTGTTATCATAACTTATAATGATATAGCTGTAGTAAGATTAAGTCAGTGTATAAAAATAACCTCCAGTGAATTGCAGACGCTAGAGATATTGTATGTATGAACAGATATGTACCTCATCATCTGCAAGGCTGTCCTTTCTCAGACGGTTCAATTCATCCCGCCGATCGACCAAAGCCTTTCCCGTTCCAGCGTTTTGTTCTGCTTTACAACCGTGCTTCTAGAAAAGTTAAATAACTGAGCTATATTGGGGAATTCGACTTTATACATTATGCAATGTAGAGAGAAGAGCTTCAAATAGATGGAAAGTGTCATGAATACACAGTAACACATATCGAAAGTAAGAGCCATGTGGTGGTTCTGCTCAAAGAACCAAGGTTGAATATTCGCGCTTCCCTGATAAATAAAGTTTGAAGACGCGATTTTAGTCATAGACGAGAAATCATGTTATACGGTTCACTATAGTTTTAGCCGAAAGCGGAGAGTTTATTTAACAAACAAATACATTTTTATACTTTAAAAACTTTTAATAACTCAACGCTTTCAATCTGGCTTACCCAATTATAAAGACACTTTCCAACTAAAAAACACAAATTTAAGCTAAGGAACTGCTATCAACTATCAAAGCGGATAGTATTAATTCCAGCAATACATGACATTGAAAAGCATTAAATTTTCAATTCATAAAACACGCACTTGTAGCTCAATGAGCCGCTGCTGCAAGCTCTTGGTTGTCGGGGTAACTTGATGGCCAACCACCTCGTCTGTGTCTTTGCTGCAGGAAGAGACAGATATTCTCTCCGCGGCTAGTTTAGTCTTGATGTTGCTCCTGGAGGAGGAATTATTTTTTCTTATTTCAACTTGGTAGCTAAAACTTGTATGTTCACAAGCAGCTTAAATGTTCAATTGTTCATTATAATAGCCAAGAAATGGTGCCATCACCGGTCACCAACTTGTAAAAGGTTTCAAAGAAAAACGTAAAAGTAATGTTCTACTGTGCTTGACACCCGGAAGACGAGACAAAACAGTTATATAAGTTTTAATTTTTCATGAAAGTCACTTTTAATTTCAGTTTCTCAAAGAGGCTGTTTCAATATCATACATGATCCCAATTTCCAACCATGACGTTTGTCACTCACTTATACACGAGTATTATGCCTTTATGCAATGTGGCAGTTTAGATTCCACCCCAAGAACTGGAATATAATATTTCAACAATTTTTCACAGGCACGAAACTTATCGCACTACAGTACTTGTAGATAAACTCCGACGGTGAAAATAGAGAGTTAATCAGCCAGCAAAAAAAGAGCTGGTTTGCTGGCTAGGAAGTTTCCTACTTGCTTGGAATCACAGTCCATGCTTGAAATCAACTTTATTTGCTTTAAAATTAGATCATTGCATTGACAAGGGCGTTGATTAGGACTCACTTGACCGGTGTGCTGTTCGGATTAGATGCGATCGGCTTCCTATCTTTGTTGGCAAACTGGTTCAACGTCTCAATTGACAAGGAAACTCTTTGGGAGACATTTTTCGTCGTTCGAATACCATCACTGGACGTCGACTTTACAGCATCAGTCGTTTGCTGAACAAACTAATTCAATTTGAATTTCTCAAGAAAACGGCGAAAGAGCCTTGGTGTTGAGATAAGACGTAATATGATATCATACTGTATCATCACCATTTATTAAATTTTCATTGCAGTTTTTCACCTACTGCGTCAGTGTGTCATATCATTCTATTTTTCATCAGTAACGTGCCCAGAATAAAGATACAATATGCAATCGCGGCAATGAACAGATGAAAGTGGCAAAAATTAGGTTTAAGTGTTGGTAGCAGCATTCAGCAAGGCAGCTTCATGTACGAAACTAACGTCGACGCAAAATTCAAATGCGATACAACAAATTTGAAACTTGTTAGCCGTGTTAACATTACCTCTTTTTCTATTTCAAGAAAAGGTCCATGGCCTATCTCCTTATATCAAATAGCAACGTGCAGCTAAGCTACAATGGTCATTTACTGTTGATATTTTAATTGAAATAAAATAAATATATGGTGAGGGAAAGCAGAGAACATCGATTGGGTTTTGTGGCCGTGCTAACTACAGACATATAGCCTACTACATGATTTACTATTCAGGCACGTTTTAAACCTTTCAAGGTTTTGCCACCTTTTCCCGTTCGTTAACGTGCTGGTATATCGACTTTTGTAGTTAGTAGCATCTTTTTCGTCCCGGACGCGTTAATGACGAAAAATAAAATGATTGGTGCCGCCATCCGTTACCTCACCAACATTGACTCTTTTTACATTGTTGTCTCAAGAAGAGCAACTTTTTATTTGACTGAGCAAGTCATCAACTTACAGCAGAAGATCCAATCTGAGCTTGGTACGTCTTACTCATTGGAGTAGTGCGGCCGGTTCCGGATGGTGGCTTGCTTTGGATGGTGGACTTTTCAGGAGTTTGCCTGTTGAAAAAGTAATTGAAGAGATAGGTCTTCACCTATACAAAGGAGATCTCAAAAGCTAGGAAACGCTAAAATAAATAAAAAGATTCTCGTATTTGTCTAGTGATGGACTTGCTATTTCAAACTACGTGGCAAGATTTTCAATATGTTCTTATTCAGAAGCCATTAAACTTTTTCTACGCCCATCAAAAAGCAACCTAACATGGTAAAACTATTTACGACGTGATGCATATGAAAAATTGAGGTAGGTATAGTATAGATCCGCAATTCCTGAATTTATTTTTTTATTGAATTTTTTTTTGGCGTTCAGCCTTCAAATTTGGTGGGATATACGTGGTCTCATCGTGGTGTATGCAATAATATATGCATCACATATAACTTAGAAAATTGCGTATAGTAATTGAATAAGTTCAAATCCTAAACACTGATTACTTTGGAATGATGGGATGATTGAGATCATCTTCGCGACTGCTGATCTCTTTGGCAAAAGCAGCGAGACGAGCTTTTCTTTCAATGTCGATCTTGCGATTTAGAGTGCCTCCAACCACAGGGGACTTCTGGTCGTTGCGAACTGGAGATGGAATATCGCTGAAGTCGATCTCTTCTCCCTGGTCTGGAAGATAACATGCAAAATGGAGTTAACCAATATTGATGTTTAAGAAGCTATCTCCGTTTATTTTTTTATCTCAGTCTATGGGTAAACATGAGCAAAACTGTTTTAAAAAAAAGAAACTTAAACAGCCATGTTGTTGTTGTACCCAGTTCCAGGCGTAGGACAGGTGGTTGAAGATTTAGACTAAGTGGACAGGAAGCCAATCTTCGTGTCCATCACTCACCACTCGGCTACGCAGCCGACAAACAGTCACGAACGTATCAGTATACCGTAGAGCAGCGTTTCTTAACCTTTTCTGACTCTAGCACCCCTGTAAACAGGCCTCAACAGTCTAGCACCCCCTAACTATCGTTGGCATACGACTAGGCTACTACAGTGCCGACCAAAAGTTTAGTAGAGGCCGAAATTTTGACATGCCTTTAGATCGCTGGCGATATATTTTGTAATGAAGTCTCTTGTTGTTTAACAAACTATGCAGTTGTTTTAACCAAGTTGATTCAGGATTTGGTTTTACTATTTGGCTTTCATTCACCAACAAAAATTCAATTATAAGTTTATAACCATATGTAAGCGAATCAACTCTCTTAAAACAACAGCACAGTTAGTTAGGCGACAAAAAATACAAAATATACCGCCAGTGATCAAGAAGCATGTCTAAATTTCGGCGCCGCCATTAAACTTTGGTCTGCATTATTGAAAGGAAAGCGATGTACAAATTGATCATTTTGTTTATTCTTCAAAACTACTGTCGTCATTGGTGATAAAAGAAATAGGAAAACCCGAAAATAGTGAAAGAACATGGAAAAACTTAAGCATACTTAAGTTACTCAGCTGGGTAACTAGTTACACATGTATCAATGTGATTTCTGTTGTTGCTTATGTGTGACCAATTGCTCTATTCGAGGCTCAGTGTTGGTCAAAGCCGCACTCTCATATCGTGGAGCAACCCATGTTGAAGGCGGTTCCTGTCCATTATTTTGATTTGGAGTATGGTGGAGAACGCCTTTTCACACAGTTAGATAGTCAGAAATGGAAAGATCGATTCCAATGCTGCTCGTGCCAATGCAGGATATGCTGTCAACTGATCACACTAGAAATCAGCAAGCGGAAGGACGAAATTTTGTCCGACAACTCTGATTCACCTGCATGTCAATCAGCTCCTCCTTTAGTCTGTTATCATCACTCATGTCTGCCAAGAAGGGCTGCTGTATCCACTCTGGATATGAGTGATTTGTGGGAACGTATTTTGCCATGGTGGCTGCTAGAAGCGAACAGTAATATTACAACAAAGCACCCACCAGGTAAGTTCGCACAAACTACTCAGGATCAATTTGCATACTTGACTGGGAGATGACTACAATAACAACAAACCATGTAGGCTACTTCGAAAGAGCAATCATTGATATGGCACCTGCCGATGCTGGCAGAAAGACGAAACAATGCAGAAAAGTAAAATGGAATTTTTTGCTATTATACTGCATGCATTTAGCACCCCCTACAGTCTACTCCAGCACCCCCAAGGGGTGCTAGCACCCCCGGTTAAGAAACGCTGCCGTAGAGTAACATTCAAATCTGTTCTAAGTTATACTTCTATTGTCCCATGCAGGTGTGCAGGACCGAATTTACTAGAATTTGAAGGTAGAAATGACCACAATCAATAGGTGCTTGCCAAATCGTCAACACAGTATAGTCTCCAACATATGATGTTTCTATCAAATATTATCCCACTATGCATTAGGGTGATTCAAAAAAAACAATTTTTTTTTTTCATCATTCTCACCCCTTAGATATGTGATGCATCATGCAAAAACATGTATTCCAAAAGATTTTTGAAATCAGACATCATTTAGAGGTGGCACAGCCCATGTAAAATTTTCATAGTTTTCCTATATGCGTTACACTACCAATCTACCATCGTTTTGACCAGAACCACAGAAATTCTTGGTCAAGATGCTACTGTAGAATATATCAAAAACTGGGTAAATATTACAAGCACATGGCAGTAATTTCGTAAACCAGAAGAAAGAGTGCCTGAAAAAGTCATCACCTGGTCTTGCAGCTGCGTTAGATCGCACAGGGGTCACTGACACGAGAGCTGTGTAATATATCAGCAGAAACAGTGGCGGGGGTGGGTGGAGACCCTGCTCAATTCAGGCTAAGTTCTTCTACCATAAGACACCATTGACAAAAGTATCGACTAAACATTAATTATGAATGAAATAAAAGATCAGTTCCATTCTAAAATCCTAATGAGCCATTAAAAGTGCATTGGGATGGCAAGCTCCTCGAAGATCTGGTAGGCAAGCAGCATGTGGACCATTTACCAATACCAGTTTCCGGTCACAGCATTTCCAAGCTTCTCTGGGTACCGAAACTTGCTTCAGGAACTGGAGACATAATGGCAACTGCTGTTTTTAATGCACTTGAAGAATGGGAAGTTAGTGCGAAAGTGAGGGCCATGTGCTTTGACACCACTGCCTCAAACACCGGCCAACACGCTGGTGCATGCACTCTTGGAGCAAAAACTTAGGAAAAGTTGCTTCACTTTGCTTGCAGATATCACATTATGGAACTTATTTTGAAAAGCACATTTGAAACAAAATTTGATATGTCCTCTGCTCCAGGCATCAGCCTCTTCAAGCGGTTTCACGAAAAATGGAACTTTATTGATCAATCCAATTACCAGCCAGGCCCAACTGATGCACATGTCAATAACTTCATCTAGCCAGTTTGTGCAGATCTGTTGACATTTGCAAATGAACAATTGTCTGTAAGACACCCACGAGATTATTACCGAGACCTGCTGGAATTGCTTATAACTTTTTTAGGAGAACAACCTCACAATGGGGTTGCCTTCCGCTGTCCAGGTGCATTCCACCACACTCGATGGATGTCCAAGCCCAAGGTATTGTACTGTTAATAGATTTGGCTTTTTCGCAGCCAATTTAAGCTGACTCTTTGCTTCATTAGTATATGTGAAAGCATGGATTACTTGCATTTTGCCAAGTGAAGCTCCACGACAAGATCTTAATTTAATGAAATAGCTCTTAGTCTTAGGGTATAAACATATCTGCTCAGGTCTTTCAAAAGCTACTTCAAACAAACTTTCACACCACATATGGTACGGTACGTGTCAGAAGAATTAGTAGCTCTGGCTTTTTTTAATACCTCGGTGAGCTTGGAAACTAAGAGGAAAATGATGAGCTCTCTCAGAATGCAACAAAACCTGGAGGGCAAAAACAACCTCCGTCCAGAATTGCTGAAAAAGAGCTGCAGGACTTTATGTCAAAAGACACTATGGAATTTTCCCATAAGCCAGACATTTCACATGAGCTCCTTTCATTAGATCCGATTACTTGGGATGACAGAGATGATTATGCCAAAGCTAAAACACAGGTGTTGGCTCTAAAAGTGGCTAACGATCATGTCGAACGAGGTGTGGCCCTGGTACAGCGATTTAACAAGCTGCTTTCGGAGACTGAAGAGCAATTTCAGTTTCTTCTTCAAGAGGTGACTGAGCAACAAAAAAATTTCCAGACAGTGTAAGAATACCGTTGTGAGCCAGATTGAAAACCAATAATGTGCATTAACTTTGTGATAACGCTGAACACATATCTACATTACAAAATAACATTTCTGCATTCATTGAATCTTTGTAAATATTTGATGATTTTTTAAGACAGTGTTTTTGATATTTATCAAGTATTGTTGATCCAACAAAAACGCGAATTTTTTGTTGTTTGTTTTGTGTGTGTTAATTTGTCAGGTTGTATTCTAGCTTTGATAGCTTTTTTTAGCATGTATTTGTGTTTTAGGTGTTGTTCTTCCTTTGTGGAATAATGTGAATCAGTAAATCTACCATTTCAATGACATAATAATAATTATGTTATTTTTTAATAAATTTCATCCAATTTGCAAAAATTGAAACTGGATGTGCCACCACTAATCCTTTAGGTGGGACAAATTTTTTTTTATGTTTCATATTATTGCTTTACTCATCACACTTTTAGGGGGTGAGAGTTAAATATTTCAAAAAAAATTTTTTTTTCATCGATTTTGAATCACCCTACTATGCATGCAATGATGTTTAATTGTATCACAGTATATATTTTTCAAGCTGTCATATCATTGCATATTCTTCCACGTAGCGCATGTGGTATGTAAAAAAAGATGAATAAAATCGTATATAACAAAGCTAACATTTTATGCAGGCGCCATGTTTGGTGAAGGTGTTTAAGACACCACGAAATTGCCAACGTTCAGAAGTAAACTTTCTATCAAGGAAATTTTAAGGACAATAAGTTGATAACAATGCAGCTCAGTATTGGATAGATTTTTACAGTATTTCAATATTTATTTTTATTTAAAAGATGAGGGAAATAGAAATAAATGTTGTCAGCAATTTCTTTCACACCTGCGGCTTCCCATTGTTTCCTTTGGTTTAAAAGCTTCTGCATTCGCTCACTGACAGATTTTTCTCCTGAACAAAATTGAACTATGAGTTATCGAGCATGCTTGCTGCAAGATCACCATTTAACACTAAACAAGAATAGTAAACCAAAAGCAGAAGGCGATAAAAAGAATAACTGAAAAGCAAGAACAAGATTTTTATGTATTTTAATCAATAAAATAATTATTATACCTATTTAAAAGCAGTATCCTATGCTCGACTGATTATAAAATTAATTAATTTCACCAATTTTAACAGCATAAAATGCCATTCTACACAGTGTGATCTTACTATATTTGTTTTCGATTCACCACAAACTTGAAATGGTAAAGCGGCATCAAAAAGCTCAGGAGCTAGACCTACAGTCTGATAAAAAAAAGCTCGAAGCTGCAGCCAGGTCATATTTTATTTATATGATATATCATATGCTTTAAAGCAATGTTTTAAACGTATATTAATTGTGATGAACACTTGCCTACAGCTTTTGTTTCCACAGCCTCAGGTTTCATTGAATCTCCGTCAATAACACCAGGATCCATTCGTGTCCTCTTGCTAGGTGATTCTGAAACAGCTATAAAGTGAAAATTAGCAGGCTAACGTCTGCAGCATGTAGTAGAACAATAGATCATTTCATAAATAGAAGTAGTGAAATACAATGCGAACAAGAATACAGTAGTCCTCGCCAATTAAGCCCACTTCGGGACAGGACGATTTTAGCTTATTAAGCGGGGGACGATTCTCTGCCACTCCTATACATTCAGTAATTCTGAACCGAACTAAATTGGACTTAATAAGCAACATAATGGAGCTGCCAACACATGAAGATACATGCAATTATCATGTGAAGAAGATACAATAATGATGTCGCATGCATATTCCAGTATTTCACTGAACTGTATTGATGTGTAGGGTGACAGACGTACAGTAGTTACATGTAAGCAAAATTACTCAAACAGGTTACCATTTTCAGAATTTTCAATGTTGTCATTGGTCTTTAATGTAGAGTGCACAATTGCAGCAGTATCAATGTTTTCCTGAGTTTCAAGCGGACGACGTTTCCGACCTTGAAATAAATGTTCTTGCATCTTTTGCTGAAGAGCTTCATTTCTTGCACGAGTCCGATCTAGAAGTTTCTGTGAAACATGGCAAAGTATACATAAAAGTTCGAGCTTGAGTACCATGCGATTAAAAAAAAAAATTGCAAAGTTTTTGATTGGATGGAACAAATTTGATGAAAACAGCAAAAGTACCTGAGTAAAATCATCAGCCGCCGAACTCATACTTTTGAATACTTTAATAAGAATGCTAAATTACACAGCTTTAAAATTAAAATAAGCCTGCTATTCAAAAACAAACTATGATTAATCTAAACAAAAAATAAATTGAGCCAAAATGTAGATGCTAAACTCATGTTCAGCGAATGTTTCAAAAAATATACTGTCGTCATCTTCAGAGCTATAAATGTAAGCAATCCCTGTGGTACCGCTTAGTTTCAAATGGAATTGTGGCTGACGTTACAAGGACTAGCCTAATCAAGAAGCTACTATGAGTGAAAAAACGTAATGCAAGTAACGTTTTTTATGAAACTATACATAGAACTAGAAGTCAAATAGCCTACAATTGAAACTGCGACTGGGAGTTTTCAAACATGATTCCTAATCAATCTTGATGCATAAAAAAGCAAATTACGAAAGATTGCAACTGCGTAATAATAAGTGAACACGAAAAGCACTTTTAACAAACGACATTGGAGCGTATTTATCTAGATCAGTGGTTCCCAAACTTTTTCAGCTTGTGGCACACTAAAATACTTATAAAACATTTGCGGCACACTTACGTACATTTTGAAGCTATTTTTTGGAAGTTAGAATGAAAACCGACTTCCTGACGTTTTTTATATCAAACACTTTATTTCAATAAATTTGTTGAAAAAACTTTTATTTCCATGCGCACAATACACATGGCTATTATCTGGTAAAATATTTTGGCTCTGTGATTTTCATAGCTCTCGTTATTAGCGATTAATTAGCACAGGGGTAAAATTGCTCTTGACGTACTTTCCACTTGCGAAAACAGCTCGTACTAAGACAAGGTTAAGTCGCGGGTCTGCTACTATTCGGTGAGTCCAATTCGGAGAGTTCCCTATTCGGAGACAGCCTTTTTCGGAGAGTTCCCTATTCGGAGATTTTTTGAAATTTTTTTTGAAAATTATTGGGAACCGTAGCCTAGTTATCATTGCCGCTTTTACATCGTTTTAACGTCGCTAAACGTTCAAATCGTGCAGAAAAAATAGAAATAAAATGTTTGAACAATTAAATTAAAATTCGTCATGTCAGTTCAGTTGAATTGTTTTTATTTGTGACCATCATATCAAAAACAATACACGTCAACATAGCAAAGGTAGAAGCGACAAAACGCGAACGTTAAAACGTGCTTGTGACCGAAGTAAGTGATTGAGTTGAAAGAAATTTGGCACGGCCGCAACACCTTCAGAAAAATTTAAGATATAAAGGGAAAATAGAAAAAAGAAGATGTTACAAAATAAATAAATCATGGATTACCAGTAGTTTGGATCAACAAATGTGTGGCCTACAGCTTGGATTGAAAGGAAATTATCGAGTACCGTAGCCTAGTTATACCGACCAGCAAAAATTTGTTCCAAGAACCCAGTTAGTCTAACAGTTTATTTTTACATTGTAGTAACAGATAACCAAATGTGTGGCCTATCGTTTTAACGTCGCTAAACGTTGAAATCCGACGAATTTTCATTTCATCGTTTTAACATTTTATTTTTATTTTTTCTGCACGATTTGAACGTTTAGCGACGTTAGAAGGATGTAAAAGCGGCAATGATAACTACATTAACTAGGCTACGGTACCAACGACTTTTCATTTAATTGTTCAAACATTTTATTTCTATTTTTTCTGCACGATTTGAACGTTTAGCGACGTTAATACGATGTAAAAGCGGCAATGATAACTAGGCTACGGTACCAACGACTTTTCATTTAATTTTTCAAACATTTTATTTCTATTTTTTTCTGCACGATTTGAACGTTTAGCGACGTTAAAACGATGTAAAAGCGGCAATGATAATTAGGCTACGGTACCAACGACTTTTCATTTGATTGTTCAAATATTTTATTTTTTTCTGCACGATTTGAACGTTTAGCGACGTTAAAACGATGTTAAAGCGGCAATGATAATTAGGCTACGGTACCGACAAATTTTCATTTAATTGTTCAAACATTTTATTTCTATTTTTTTCTGCACGATTTGAACGTTTAGCGACGTTAAAACGATGTAAAAGCGGCAATGATAATTAGGCTACGGTACCCGACGAATTTTCATTTAATTGTTCAAACATTTTATTTCTATTGTTTTCTGCACGATTTGAACGTTTAGCGACGTAAAAACAATGTAAAAGCGGCAATGATAATTAGGCTACGGTACCAACGAGTTTTCATTTAATTGTTCAAACATTTTATTTCTATTGTTTTCTGCACGATTTGAACGTTTAGCGACGTTAAAACGATGTAAAAGCGGCAATGATAATTAGGCTACGGTACCTGATAATTTTCAAAAAAAAATTAAAAAAATCTCAGAATAGGGAACTCTCCGAAAAAGGCTGTCTCCGAATAGGGCACTCTCCGAATCGGACTCTCCGAATCAAACTCACCGAAACGGGCCATTCCGTAAGTCGCATATGCATGTCTTAATTTAAATATTTATACAGTTCTTTTCTAAAATTCCATAAAGATTTGCGGCACACTTGAGAATCTGTGGCGGCTCACAGTTTGGGAATCACTGATCTAGATTGTCAATCTTTAAAATGTTTTGAAAGTTTTGTAGACAAAACGAATAGATAATTTTCCTTTGCTCAATCAAGAAGCTAAATTTTGAAGATTTTTTTTTAATTTAATGGAACATGTCACCGAAAAGTGGCAGCTTAAAGATTAGGAAAAGAGTTCAATCTTTTGATGAATTTTGGTTGAGTGAAGTTTGAGTTTAGTATGGTACTCTCTACTTCTTTTTATCGACAAGTTAACGTGTATCAGTCAACTTGACTGCAGATCTACAAATTAGATTTTAAAGAACAGCAAAATAGCTATCATAATAGGCTATATTACAGGCATAGGCGCCGACTTTTCAAAAAACCTTGGGGGGCGAGAAAGGTGATGACGTCATAACGAGAACGCTATTTTACTCAATTAAAATAGCCTTTGATTAAGCTTACTGTCTTGTTTATATTGACACCTAGATCGCAAACCGAATTTATTAGAATCGCTGCTTGAAACGATTAGTTTTACTTTTACGCATGCAGTATGTCTAGTCGCAAAAATTTTGATATTGTTAGCTCATAATTGGAACAGTTGGAAAACAAGCCGATTCATTTCCTTTTCGTGCGAGTGAATAATGATCAAGACAGTGAAGCTATCGAAATAAAACGCAAAAAAATTATAATCTTAAGCAGAGTGGAAACCCGCTATCAGTTTTATTACCTCGTTTCGCTCGTTTTGCTAATTACTTACCTTCAAAGCGTTAACAACGGCGAAGTGTTTTCTCTTTTGTTTTTTATCTAAAGTCTTAATAAGTTAGTCTTTTATCGAATGACCGTATATACTCGAGATGTTAGCAAGTGATTTCTACCTCAAAGACAGGTTGGTTCAACTTATACACGGGACAAGCTGTTGTCTCCAGCTCTGCAGTTTACAAAATGAACGCATTTTTGCTGCAGAAAAATCATTGCAGACGTAGATTACGGAGTAAAAGGCCGAAGTAAAAGTTTTGAATACCTGTATTGGCAGTGGTTCAAACTTAATTTTCATATTCAATGATTTCTTGTCAATTCTAAACTTTATGCACTTGTTGAGCATTGAGCAATATATGCAACCTCACGAGACAAAACAGCAGAAAGAGCTGTTTGAAAAGATCAATTTTTTTATTATTGCGTGTAGGATATACAGTGTAACAGTAATTGTTCTTATTACGTAACATTCTATGATCGTTGAAGACAAGTCGATGTCTAACCTTAGCGACCGCATAAAACAATGATGTCAGGTTGGCTAGGTGATAATAGCGGTAAGAGACGACGTTAATGCAGGCAATATCTGCGACCAAGACCATAGAACACCTTTTCTTTTATCGGTTTTCGATTTAATTCTCACACATTGTGAACAAAAAAATGCGTTCTGTTAAATCATAATTGATCTCACAGCGGGAAGACCTCGTTGAAAATAGCGTGTCTAATTTAGCTGGTTTACTTAATATTGCCCTGAATAGTTACGTGACTATTCCAGCAGCATAAGTTACTCTAAGATCTACTTTGAAATGTCCTCCAAGTATGTTAATGCCAATACTTAGATGAACCATCGAATGGTAGTGTCGGAAGCTATTCGACTTATACACTGGAGAAGGAAATATCACCGATTTTCAGCTCAAAAGTAGGGGTTCGACCTATACTCGAGTACTATAGGCTACTACACGGTAGCGCAGGAGTGTATATTGATGAGTGTATGGCAATGAATGAGATGTATATATTTTCACAATATTTACATCAATACAGTGTTTATTGAAGCAAAACACGGATGACAGTTTTGAAAAATGCATTTTTTCTTTAAGCTGTATTCACGTAATTGTTCGTTGCGTCGATGTTTCAACTCGATAAAGTTTACTAAAATCGATTTCATATTTGAAGTCATCAAAAATCCAACGGACGTTTGGATAACTCGTGAAATGAGAATAAACATGCAACCTCGCATTTGCTTTTTCGCTACCACGCGTTTTGACTTTGAAGTTGCTCCTCACGCGCGGGACGATAAGCAGTGTGTGACTGTGAGCGTGCATGCCGTGCGCATCTCAGTAGTAATTCACGTTCCAGAGAAAGCAATGCGATCAGCTGCTGATTTGCGGGCGAGAGCAACGTAGGCTGTTTTTCGCTTTCGGCATTCTTTAAGTCTGTTTAAATGATCAAAATCTCTTTCGTATAGTATTTTATCTTTGAAACACCACTTGTAATAGCGATTTTTGTTGCCCCTCAATCATAAATTCACGGGGGGCGCCGCCCCCCGGCCCCCCCGAAAGTCGGCGCGTATGATTACAGGCCTTAAAACTCGTGTTTTTGTCCGGCAGCCATCGTGGCCTACCGAGAGCTCCTTCTCAGCGGCCAAATCTGCGTGCTTGGAGGTCAAAATACAAAATAACGATAGCACAAGTAAATAAAATTAAACTTGCAACAATGCCAAAATGATCACTTAGTGTTATTGAACATTGAAGTCTGGGCGTCCTGCTATAGAATCGTTGTACCACGCAATAACTGCTTTATCGGGATTGTTAATCCGGTATTGCGGAACGACACTAAATTGTTTCAACTGCATGCCGCCTTTCATAAAACCTGACCATTTATACCGTTATGATGTCACCATTTAGGGTGTGAAGTCACTAACCCACAGCGGAAACATTTCTCAACTCTGAAGACAGGTGTATGTCAACTAACCTTCCGAGACAACAAAATCCGTCATTTTTATATTGATTCTACGTTTGCAGTGGTTAAATCAGGGTAAAAATGACGAATTTTGTTGTTTGGGTACTTCTCCTTTTTAACAATGATTTAATGTTCTACAACATTGAATCAACATAAAAAAGACAATATTGCCAGCCAATGTAAATTAGCACTTCGGATTAACACTTTGTTAAAATAAACTTTGGGAATTACAAACAAGACTTATAGCTGGTGATCGCAGCTGGATATTTTCCATACAATAGCAAATGTTTCCGCACAATGCAACAGTGGTGATTATGACGTGCTGACCTAGTTTTGCAACACTTTTTGACACTAGATATTTTCGACAGTTAATCCACGATCATTCTATTGCAAAATTAAATAATTAGCTGAAGAAACCGGCGGCCAAATTGGCCGACTGAGGAGGTAGCACCAGCGGTAATTCAAGCACTACTTAGCGGCCATGTCCGCCGGCTACTTTAAGGCTTGTCCTATATGCAATGAAACAAATGACAGGACTGCAATAACAAGCTAACAAAACAAATTCAAACAAGCAACAAATGAAATCGACTGTTAGCATGGTCGCCACTGTGACCAAAAAGTCCTCATATTCATCATTAGTACCGGTACTGTAGTATATTTGAAATTGGGTGGTAAATTGATACCACTTGCTGAGCATGCAACCACACTTTTGACTTACATACTCAGTCAAAACTAAACTAATTTATAATAAGTTATTCAGCAAGTATAATTCAACACTTTCTTTTGCAGTTCTTTGATATGATAAATGAAAACAGTTGTTACTTTAAAAAATGTATGCAACGATTGGAAATCTAGTATAAAAAAAGAAAAAAACAAATAAACAAAATGTAAAAAATGATAACATTTTTTTTTAACTATCCCTAGGTAGCCTAGCCATTAACAGAGATGTATATTTCTTGCATCGTCTTATTGTAATCACCTCAGTAGCCTAAATGTTTTTTAATCTTCAATTTGAAGTAGGCTACCATATAGCATAATTAAGCAGGCTGTAGCATGTCAGTTAAGTGGATAGTTAAACTTTGTTAATCTAAGTTTTACTTGGATGCAACCTAATTCGTACCATGAACAATTCGGGGTGCAACCTAGTTCGTACCCTGAAAAGATCAAGAGAAAAGGTTAAAAAAAGCCGAAGTCGCTGATCGCGGTTTAATAGCACAAAGCCGAAGTCGTTGATCAAAGTTTCCGCAGTTCCGCACACAAACTCGAGGGTTAGGGTTAGCGGAAACTGCAGAAACATATTTGCGGAAACTGCGATTAGCGAGGGTTAGGGTTAGAGAGCATAGTTTACTTGATGGTTAGAGTTAGGGTAAGCGGAAACTGCGGAAAAATGTTTGCGGAAACTGCGATCAGCAAGGGTTAGGGTTAGAGCAGGGTTCGATCTTAACGCTAGTCCGCTAGCCAATGGCTAGTGAAAATTTGCGCTGACTAGTAGAAATGTTGCAGTACTAGTCCGATTGGCTAGTGAAAATATTAGCCTGTGAAAAGTTTTTTTATGTTTTAAAATTGCATTGTTTGCGTCTGTAGTACAAGAAGGTGTTTTTGTGCGTATTGTTGCTCTCTTGTGCGTACTAAAATCTGAAAGCCTTTACTTTAGTTAGTTTCAGTCTAAGCCAAAACACTTACCTTAATACGACATCAGACAAGTGAAAAGTCAGTAAACTGGTTGGACTTGTGAAAAATCGTGCGAGCTAGTGAAAACGGGGAGCAAATAGTCCGGTGGGCTAGTGAAAAAAAAAGTTAAGATTGACCCCTGTTAGAGCATAGATTACTCTATGGTTAAAGGTAAAGGTTAGCGGAAACTGCGGAAAAATGTTTGCGGAAACTGCGATCAGGGAGGGTTAGAGCATAGATTACTCTATTAGAGTTAAGGTAAGGGTTAGCGGAAACTGCGGCTAGTGGAAACTACGGAAAAATGTTTGCGGAAACTGCGAGCAGCGAGAGTTAGGTTTAGAGCATAGTTTAGTCTATGGTTAGAGTTAGCGTTAGGTTAGAGTTAGCGTTTAGTTAGCGTTTAGCTATGGTTAGAGTTAGCGGAAACTGCGGAAAAATGTTTGCGGAAACTGCAATGAGCGAAGGTTAGCGTTAGGGTTAGCGGAAACTGCGATCAGGGCTGGAAAAAATGTTTACCTTCCCGGGAATCTGTTTTTAGCGAAAATATTTCCCGCGGCTTACAATCACGATAATGACATCATAATTACACCGTTTACAGTTTTTCGGCGAAAAGCCTCACGCAAAAAATATATTATAGACGGTCATCTGTAGCTTCATAGTTCAAATAAACAGTCTTGGTACGGTATCGTATTTTATTCGTAAGCAGGCACGGCGCACTGTTTGTGTCTGATGTACCCACTTTGATCGGAATAAATTGGAACAACAATAGGCTTAATAAATTAGACGCCGCATGCTTACAGATTAGATCCACTGACTTACCGACCACCGTGTGAATGTCATGAAACAATACGACATCACGAGCCGCTTGTTACGTATCATACTTGACAAGTTGACAATAACAACGTTTCATGCTCGAACGGGTGATAGTATGTGCATTGTATATGAATTGAATAGCATAACCAATTATGAAAAGCGATATGGGCATATAGCACAAAAAACGGCCAGACGGCTGAATGCACAGCAAGTTTCGCTGAGTGAGAACACAAGACATTGCGAAAATTACTTCTGCAACCTACAAAACAATCAATCCGCTACACGAAGAATAACGAAACGCATTAATCAATTTGACAACAAAATCAAAATTACGACGCTAAAACAGCTGCTTTAGTAAATCAATGAAACCGCAAGCAAGTTTTGCTCATGAGAAATTACTACAAATACATTACCAGGACATAAAAGATTGTGACGATTTCTTGTTGTTTAGTCTATCTACCACAGCAGACACTTTGTTCATTTTCGAGCAAACGTCATTAGTACTAAAATGCAAGAGTTTTCCTTTGAGATGTAAATTAAGAGCCTGTTTCACGATGCTATTACAGTTGCTTATGTGTGGCCCATTCCAGTGAATGAGCAGCTCGTCGCTAATGTTTTTATTTATTTGTGGATGTTTTTGTACCTCCGCAAACGTTTGGAAATTTTTCGGTTGGAGGTCGTAAATACGCAGTTATACGAATCAGTGTCGGAACTGCAATGTGTCAGCAAATTACGATGACGGTTGACGGTGAATGAAAGACGTTAGTAACGTGATTTTTACGGTAAAAATTTCCCGCAACCGACAAATTTCCCGGGAATGTCATTCCCGGATTCCCCATTTTTTCCAGGCCTGACTGCGATCAGCGACTTAGGCTTTGTGCTATCTTTCTCTCAATCTTTTCAAGGGGAAAATTTTAAAATGTTTGCGGAAACTGCGATCAGCGACTTCCGCTTTTTTTTAAAATTTTTTCTCTTAATCTTTTTAGGGTACGAACTGTTCAGAGTACGAACTAGGTTGCATCCAACAATTCGTACCGTCAGTTCGTACCTTGAAAAGATCGAGAGAAAAAATTAAAAAAGCCGAAGTTGCTGATCGCAGTTTCCGCAAACATTTTTAAATTTTCCGTAAACAAACAAAAACTCTTAGGATCATTTAAAGAAATTTTAAAATGTTTGCGGAAACTCCGATCAACCCTAACCTTTTTTAAATGTTTGCGGAAACTCCGATCAACCCTAACTCTTTTAAAATGTTTGCGGAAACTGCAATCAGCGACTTCGGCAAACTCTTAGGATCATTACCAGAAATTTAAAAATGTTTGCAGAAACTGCAGAAAAAAATGGAAACTGCGATCAGCGACTTCGGCTTTGTTCTATTGTTTTCTCTCGATCTTTTCAGTTTGTTTGCGGAAACACCCTAGCCCTAATACTTAACCCTTTTAAATGTTTGCGGAAACTCCGATCAACTCTAACCCTAACCCTTTTAAAATGTTTGCAAAAACTGCGATCAGCGACTTCAGCAAATCATTACCGGAAACTTTAAAATGTTTGCATTGCCGGAAATTTTAAAATGTTTGCGGAAACTGCGATTAGCGATGTTCTATTTTTTCACTCGATCTTTTCAGTTTGTTTGTTTGCGGATACCGATACTGAAATGGTTAATTCAATAGCGATTACTCAGATACCCTAACCCTTTTAAAATGTTTGCGGAAACTGCGATTAGCAACTACGGCTTTTTTAATTTTTTCTCTTGATCTTTTCAAGGTACGAACTGACGGTACGAATTGTTTATGGTACAAATTAGGTTGCACCCGTTTTACTTCAGTCCTGCTATAGGCCTATACTCTATTACTTCATTCCAGATACACTATGATAAATAGCCACTCAAATATAGTTTTGCATGGTACGCTGCTGCCAAGTCTAATGGCAAACTAGGATAAGACAAGTTAAACTACGACTTACAGCATTTATAATTTTTTTGGGGTATTATCCCGTCATCAAAATTTTACTTTAATTTATTATGACTAACTGTTTTATATAGGCTAAGTAAAACCTTTAATCTAAGATGTACGGTAGTTCAGTTTATTGTTTTGCTGGCGATAAACAAACAAAAAGTACATACAAATTGAGTGTCTATCAGCACAACAGGATGGCAACGAAAGACTTGTAAGGTCATCTATGTCAGCTGCCACCCTAAAGAGTAGATCGCCAGAGTAGATTGTAGATCAAGATCTCAAATGGTAAGCAGCATTCGAAGTACACTTTTGAGAACTGTGTTTGGATGCAGCAACTAAATATTCTGTTCTCATTGTAACTATCACTTCTAATCATTTTTATTTAATGTACTAGTATGCTCAGAAAAAACAAAAGCAAAAACCTGACTCTGCCTTACTGCTTAAAGTCATGAACTTCAACAAGTAGAAATATTTCGAAATCAAAGTTTCGCGCTTACATGAAATATCAAATGAAAGGTAATCAAGCTTGCCACTTTTTAAACATGATATGGTTCAGTGATTTTGTTGTAATTATTTAAACAAAAATGAGGAGAGAGAAAGAAGTGAGAAACCTTTTATTTTGTCTGTTGCAACCATAGTACGGTACAATTATACACAATACGAATAAAATAGTACCATAGCTATCTAAATACCACAACAGACAGGAAGCAGCGAAAGACTTCGACTCCAGCCACCCGCACTTGTTGTTGTTTCTCTGGGCAAGAAACTTTACGATAATTGCCTCTACCCAGTGATCGATTTCGAGTAATGGGTAGTACCAAATTTAAGTCATAAGTAAAGTAGACAACCGGAAACAGACATTACCGTCGGCTGCAGCGTGGGTCAGGTGTACGTCGGAAGGCGTACACCGATGCATAGCGCTCAAGTCCGCTTTCCCACAATGCAGGATAAAGATAAACAAACAAACAAAACAAAGTCATCGAGTCAGCTGCTTCCCAGTTCTTAATGTGACAAATGTCAAGCATCGGCAAATTACGTTGAAACAAGATAGGCTGATGTTCAGTAATATTAATGAAAGAAAAGAAATCATGTGCTGCTGCGATCCTCAAGTGAAGTCCTGAGGTTTTATTCAAATATAAACTTTATTCCGGGTGATTAAAAATAGGAAAAACTTTTGAAATCAATAAACTCTTGTAGCAAGGGCGTTTAAACTTCAGTGCAACCAAGAAAAGTTCAAGCCAATAAATAGTACAAGGCTACGAGTAAAAACATTTTCAGTAACAGTATTACAATACAAAAATAATCACAGTTTAAAAAAAGGTATAGGCCTATTGTTCTGTCATAAAAGAAATGGCTGAGTGACTCTCAGTGTGACCTGTTAGGCTGCATGAAACTAGCGCAATGTGACCGTATAATTTGACAAACAAATTGAATCGAATGTAAATGAGAAATAATTGAGTGTAACCGAATAACACAATAGGTCAATAATGTTTTCTTCAGATTAAATTTAACAAATCAAATCCAGGCGACGTATTATTACAAAGTTTGAGCCCAAAATAACAATTTATGACACTTTTTGTCACTTTTCCACTGACATAAAGCAACAAAATTTCAATTCAATTAAAAAAAAATCAAACACTTTGCATTGAAATAAAAGCAAGAAAAAAAACAATTTTTGTCGATTTAGGCTAAGTGCCTAAATCGAGGAGCTGATTATTTATGTATTATTTAGGCTATTTGCGTCAGACAAAGCTGTCCATATCCAAAACAAAAACAACGAAATAATACACAAACTGTGTAGTAAAACCATCTACAATTCCTCTATTAAGAAGTTTATTACGCTAAAATGCAGCTAGGTTGTTCTGACGACATAAACTGCAAACTGAAATCAGACTGAAAATAAACACCAGTAAAAACGACAAAGGAACTTAAGGCAACGTAACAAAGCAATCAGCAACAACGTAAATTACAATGCAACTTAAATCAATAACATGTCATTCACCCCTTCCATAGATTATCAATAGGGATCAACATAAAATTAAAGGCGCTAAGACTTAAATACATTTAATTAATTACAAATCTGTTTGGCGGTCGCCTTGAACGTGATGAGCGCCGGGGCATGGGGCGCTCGCTGGAATCAGTCGGTATATGAATTTCCGATGACGGGACAGGTGCATCTTCATTGACAGGCTCATTATTAGTTGTTATTTGTTCGGGAAATTCAACAGGTGGATTGTTTAACCCTTCGTTTGGACTCCCGGGATCCGGCAAACTAAGAGTCGACTCGTCAAGGCCACCACGAGCAGTTGGAGCGATGTCACGAATTGACACTGTGGTTTCGCGTCCGTTCGCGAAACGAACGTGCGCGTAGTTCGGAGTTGCATGAGTCATTTCCACTTCTTCAACAAGCGGTTCATACTTGCTAGCACGAACGTTTCGTCTCAATAAAACCTTTTGAGGACATTTAATCCAAGTAGGTATGGAAAGACCTAGACTTGAACGACGCTGAAAATTAAAAAATCGCTCGTGTGGCGTCACGTTCGTTGCAGTACATAATAAAGAGCGCATAGAATGTAAAACATCAGGTAGAACACACTCCCATTTAGAAATAGGAAGATCTCGAGTTTTCAAAGCAAGTTTTACAGAAGTCCAAATTACGTCGTTGTATCTTTCGCATTGGCCATTAGCCCGTGGATTGTATATAGAGGTTCTGCTGGTGGGAATACGCAAACTGTAGCCTACATGTAAGACACAAAATCCTTAGACATAAACGATGCACCTCTATCCGAATGCACATAACCACATTTACCAAACATCGCAAAAAGACTAGACATGCACGAGGTCGAGATTACAGTTTCAGTGTCTACTTTACTACAAGGAAAGGCGAAAGGAAATCAAGAGTACTCATCTACTACGGTCAGAATGTATTTGTTATTCGTAGCAGAAGGTAAAGGTCCTTTGAAATCGATGCTTAAGCGCTACATAGGTTGCGTAGCTTTTATCAATGGAATTTCAATTGGCTTGTAGAACTTAGGTTTCAACTCAGACAAGCGGATGTCATTTTACGGATGTCATCAATAGAATAAGGCAAATTCTTTGTTTTAACATAATGATGCATGCGAGTTCAGGGCCGGATTTAGCTGATGGGGGGCCCGGGGCACTTTTAGATTGGGGGGCCCCCGTGCAAATTTTTTTTTCAAGCCTACGGTGCGAAAAACCATCTCTACGTCTACAATAGCATCAGTCCAGTACTGCACAGCATTTTGCAGAAACTTTAAAGGCCAAAAGGAAAAAAATCACATTTTTTTCCACATAGGGGGGCCCTTCAAAAATTCGAGGGCCCGGGGCAACTGCCCCCTCTGCCCCCCCCCCCTAAATCCGGGCCTGTGCGAGTTACTCCAGGGTGGCAAAAGGCTGCATGAATTTCATACAACGAATTGTCCATCATGGTTGCACAATACACTTTAGATAAAGTGTTGGGAGCAGTAGGCCTATTATACTTCCCTGCTCGATAAACGATTTCATAATCGTACTGTGATAGTTCCAGTCGCCATCTCAAAATTTTTGCGTTTTTTACCTTGCCATGGTTGTTGCTGTTGTACATGAATGCCACCGATTTTTGATCTGTGACAAGTTTGAATCGGCGTCCCGCTAGAAAATGACTCCATTTTCGAATGGTTTCGATATTTGCCGTCGCTTCTTTCTCTATGCTTGAGTGAAATTTTTCACTTTTGGGGAGTGTCCTGGAAAAAAAAAGCAACGGGTCGCCCGTTCTGAATTAAAGTGGCTGAAATGGCAATGTCAGATGCGTCAGTTTCTACTGTAAATGAAATGTCTTCATCTATCACCCCAAGCGTAACTTGCAAGGTTGCCAGGTCCGCGGTTTTCCCGCGGTATTGGGCTAGTTTGGTTGAAGAGTTGCGGGAAAAATTGAGCAGTCGCGGGTTGCGGGTTTTTGGGCTTGTTTTTGTTTTTTACTGCGGGTTTTCGGGCTTGTCTTTGGAGCAATATTAAGCATAAAATAGCAAAAAATCAGAACAGTTTTCACTGAAATTCTATAAATTTCGCTTTACAGTGAATGAATCAGAGTGAATTTTAGGTGAACTTTTTTCGGTTAAATTTTCTGAAGTGTTAAATCACCAAGATGCATCTGGAAAAAACGACTTTGTTGAACTTGCACAATTTGTTCTCTCCCTGCTTTCATTACTCTTCAGCAATGCAGCAGTGGAACTAGCTTTTTCAGTAATGAACATTGCTAAAAATAAACAAAGAAATCGAATGCAACAGCAACTTCTGAATAACATACGGTAGGCTACTACGTATTCGGGGTTACATGGCTCGTTCTGGTGTTTGTTGCAACCAATTTCAACCAACACAAGCCATGTACCTATTGTTACCTCGGATATGTACACTGTTGAAAGCGCCTCCCAAGCTAACACTAGTGATGTAGAAACTAATGCAGACACTGTTTTTGAACTGCTGATGTGATTTCCAAAGTGTAACAACTTAATGTGTAAGTTTGAGTGTAAATCATTGCATTTATGTGTACTTTTACAGTATTTAATATGAAGGTCGAAGACTCGAATGTAGCATCAAACAATATAATATTCCAACAACTAATCTGTTAAACAATCATTTAGTGGTACAAGCAATTAGGCAGAAGTAAACAGAATGAAAAAATAGTTTCAATGTTCCCTTTTTCATTGTTTTTTGTAAGCAACGTTTTTGTTGTTTCTTGCTTCAATTAATTTTAAATCCTTATTGTATTTTGCATCATTTAGGACTGCGCCTTACTGTTTAGGTGTTTTTTTTTTACAGTGTAACAAATGAGATCTTTGATGATTGATTGTGTTTCGTCAATTTGGACTGATTTTGTGAACGAATTCTTCTAATTTTGGGCTAGTTTGTACAAGCAACAATATTGGGCTAGTTTGAAATTGCTTTTGGGCTGGAAATTTTGAAAAGATCTGGCAACTCTGGTAACTTGAGCCAATTCAGCTTTCAACGTCGCGAAAGAGTTTAGGGCTGCATCATTCAGAGGAAAGGTAGTGTTTCGAATTAGAGGCTGAATCTTGTCAGAATAACGCGAAATCCATTGCGCATAATACGCAAATAAACCGACAATCCTCAGCTGTTGTTTACTACTTTCTGGAGGCGGGATTTTTAGTAAAGATTCCACTCTTTCGGGGTTAGGACTTCAATTCAATTTATTTTTGCTGCTGGCGCAAATATGTACAGAACGGCAAAGTAAACATACGCATTTGACACCAACAAAAGGGAAAGATGGCAAAACCCAAAAGTTTAAAATATACATCGATAAAACAGTACTAGCTAAACTACCACTATTTTAAAATTGTACAGCCACCAAACCTAGAAGAGATATAGAAAAAAAAAAAATGTTTTTTGTGAAAATAGTCCTACAATTACAATTAACACTTGCAAGTGCAAGGGCGATTTAACCTTAATTAGGCTACACATAAAAGAAATTCAAAAGGTAACAAGTTTCCTAAACGTTTGCTTTGAGAGTCTTCAAAGGCATCAAAAATGAAATGTGATGTCATAAAAGACCAGCAATTCAAAAGTTACAGGAAACCGGCTCAGTGTGACCGTACGAATTCAGAAAAAAAAAAAGTAATCAAAAGCAAGGAAGCAAGGATACGATTAAATAAACAAACATACATAAGTTACATACTACTCTTTTTTTTTCTCAGATACAGTTTGATAATTCAGTTTGTTTAATTTTTTAAAACATTTACAAACGTCAAAAATGAAACAAGTTTTTTGTGATTTTAATGCATTTTTGCTTATAGCCTATTAAAAGGTAGCCTTTAGTGAGAAAAATTTGAAAATTTATTTGAAATCAAATTGAGAAAAAACAATATGGCAAGTTGACACAGTATGAAGAAAACCAAGCTACCGAAGTGAAGTGATTTTTACGACATGACACACAGTACAATTTATTCAAAAAAAGGTCTGGCAGCACTGCTGCTAATTACGCAATTAGGCTATCAGTCAACTGATGTAGGCTACAGATTGACAAATTACACAGTAAAAAAAAATAAATTAAGTGTAAAAAGGTGATACGTCAAAAAAGTTGTTTTCGAGAAAAAGCCTTTTGAAGTTTCATAACTTTGCAAAGTTACCCTGTTCACGCATCTGCCCAATTCCTTATATTTTTCTAATCTTTCGATAGCTGGTGATGATTAGAACTATCTTTCACATCGATATGACATCTTGCTTAAATTACTGTTTGTTTATTTGAACATAAATTGACATATCACCTTTATCCACAGTGTTTCACAAACTTTGAAAAAAGTGTTGTTTATTGAAAAACGTGATTTGTTTAAAAAACACTGCATGTTACAGCAAAAGTAATCAAAGTAATATAACAGAAACTGCTTAGCAATCTTTACGATCCTCATGGCTGTCACGCTCCACCAAGCGTTCGTAGAACCAGCGGTGTTGTTCTGGGATATAAGGCATTTGTTTTTGTATATCTGCTAATTTTTTCGCAGCAATCCGGTATGAGAAATCTTGTTTCTTTTTAAGAGCTGCCATGTCAATGGTGTCCAAGAGATTCTGGCTTTTTCGTTTGTGTTGGATATTTACCGTTTTCCAAGTGGTTTCGTTGAAGCTGTATTTCTAATTAATCTTGCCAAGTTCTAAAATGCGCAAAGCGCAAACCTTCTGAATAGAGAAATCCTCCTTCTCCTCATTTTTCTTTCGCCGCACCAACCCAAGGTGTGAAGGAAGATCTTTGAAGCGGTAGAAGTTGTTTGACATATCATAAACAATGTACTTGTTTCTGTGCTTCGTGTCACGAATAATTTCCTTGTACTGGGATGGTAAATAAACAGTCTGGCGTCGTCGAAGTTGCTTCTCTATTGATCCAAAATCTCAATCGCAGTCCATGTATGTATGTCCCACAACAGGGAATTTGTGATAAATCTCCTTGAATCTTCCAGAAAGGAGCAATTTTTGCCAGAACGTGATGGTAAAAAACTTTTATTCTGCCCTCCACACGAATCAGACCACGCTAAAAGTTTATCACCTCTAATATCAGCTTCTAAAAAGAAGGCATGCAACGATGACAATATTTCATCAGGCCCCCGTACACCTTCATTCTCCACCCAGGAAAACATGAAACCATTTTCCTCCACATCACCATCATCTTTCATTTGAACCATATGTATTCCCAGGTTATAAAATCAGACTTGTCGCAAATAAAAAGGCAATGGACGTAGATAACTTGGGCAAAGACATGGTTTGCTGCAGGTCAAAACACATAAAAGTCGTTCCTTTTCTGCTCCTAGCTTCTTCCCGGTCAGCTTTCATTTCAATGCCTGCTTGTTTCACATCTTCGAGATGGCTCGTTATTAGGGCAGGTCGATTTTAAAATTTGATATGGAATAAAGTACTGGTAGTTGCCAATAAGTGAAAAACATCTTTCGCAAGTAAAAAAAATAAGTAAAGTGCAACGATCGCTTGCGGAAATACGATTAAATTCTTAAAAGTTGCTCCCCGCGTTTTTTTGAAAAGAGCTAATATGTAGCGCCGTTAGCGGAAGTCGTCATAACAGCCGCAAACGCGCGATGACTTTCTCCATACTTTATAGACGATGTAGGCCTACCTAATCACAGTAAGTTAGCAGAATTTTATAAGAATAGGAAACCTGAACAGTGAAAAAGTTATTGTTTAGCTCGAATTGAAATTAAGCACTTAATTCAATGATAGACTGTAGGCCTAGTGCTTGTTATAAGCCTGAGGGGTCTCTAGATACTTAGGCTATTCATTAAGATTGAGTAGCCTAATCAGCTTATCATTACAGCGTTGGAGATGTGCTTCTTATGAATATAATAGATCGTTTTGAGAAATGATTTGAAAAGCCAGTTAATCAGTTGATCTAAACAAAGCTTTTTTTAAATCTTATTTAATTTCAGCTAGTAGCCTATGTGATAAACTTTCTTGTTTACAAACTCTTATTGAAACATGCCAAAAGAAAATCCGCGTTTAACACGACAAAGTGAACAGCATCATGGAGGAGACCCTTGCGAGCTTGCCAAAACGGAACCTAGCACTTATAAACAACTAATTCAATATTATTACCACCTTAACAATGCTAAAATTAAAAGAAATATTTGGGGTATTGTTTTGCGCATCAGCGAGGATTTAATTAGTATCTGGCAAGCAGTAAGCTAAATCCTCGCCTACGTTTGATTTCTGACAAAGCCACCAACAGAAAAATTAAAGATTTATTGAAATTGGTTAAGAATATAAACTGCATACACGCAAAAGGCCAAGCAAAAGCTAATCTGGGCATGTATTTGTTCGCTGGAAGTTGTGGCATGCAGGGATAGCCTACTCGTGTCAACTGCAAGCTCTTGGATTGCAAGAAAGAGCACATTCTCTGTGTATTCTCTGCAAATGCCAAAATTCCATTGGAAGAAAGAGCTTATCTGATGGATCAATCATCAAACGCTAAAAATTGGTCCTAAAGGTATCTTTCAAATGTTATTGGTTGATCGATCAGCAGTTTCATAAGCACAAAATATTGAAAAATGGCTACAAAAACTTCCCGATGACTTCCACGAGGAGGAAGGCGACATACCTGGACCATCAAAATTACCCGAGGCCGAATGGATAAGTAGCTCAAGCACGTCAAGTTCGGCGTCAGACAAGGTAAGCACGATTTATTTAGTCGATTGAAAGTGATAGGCTACATATGAATTGGTACCACAATGAAAAAATCAACACGTGCATCATATTGATGTTATTTAATAAGCTCAGTGCACAAAGAGTATAAGTAACCTAAAAATTTATATACCGAAACTATTTTACCTTTGTTTGCCATAAATCTCTGATGTTTGAATGTTTATAATTTAGGCCGGTAACATTTGATTTGTATCACAGATTTATTATTACCGTAAGTTACTTTTTTTTGTTGATGTCGTCGTGTTTTATTTTAGGACAAGCAAGAGTGCCGGCCTGCGAATACAGCACCAGGGGCGCCGGAAGCGGGGGGGGCAGGGGGGGGCGGATGCCCCCCTGCCCTCACTTTTTCTGCAGATGGAGGGGCAGGGGGGGCAATGGTGCCCTTTTAAAGTCATGTAAGCTACTGCACATTTCGCAATATAACAATTTCTGCTATTCGCTTTTAGCCTAATTATAATCTTTCATTTTTGCCTCAAAATTATATTTAGGGCACAAAATTTTGCAACACAGTACAGGCCTTAAAACTCGTTTTTTTTCGGCAGCCATCGTGGCTTACCGGGAGCTCCTTCTCGGCGGCCGAATCTGCGTGCTTGGAGGCCAAAATACAAATAACGATAGCACAAGTAAATAGAATTAAACTTGCAACAATGCTAAAATGATCACTTATTAGCGTTGTTGAAGGCTGGGCCTGGGCGACGTCCTGCAATAGAATCGTTGCACCACGCAATAACTGCTTTATCGGGATTGTAGTCCAGTACTGCGGTACCATCTAACGACACTCGCACGAGTGTCTCCAATGTGGCTGATTTTAAAGAAGTTGGCCACTCCCCTAGAATTCTTTTTAGCAACGAAAAACAACGTTCGACATGTGTTGACGATGACGGCAAGGTAATAAAATAAGTATTTCAATGATGTGAAGGACATTACTAAAAAGAAGCATAATTTTTGCAAAATATGACCAAAAAATGTTTTCCCCTCGGATGTCAACTAACTTAGTTCTCCTTTTTAACAACGATTCAATGTCCGACAACATCAAATCGACATAAAAACGACAATATTACCAGCCGATGTAAATTAGCACTTCGGATTAAGACTTTGTTAAAATAAACGTCCGGAATTATTAACAAGACTTACAGCGCTGGTGATCGCAGATGGATATATTCCATCAATAACAAATATTCCCGCAAATACAACAGTGTCGATTATGACGCGCCGACCTAATTTTGCGTCACTTTTTGATACTACATATTTTCGACAGTTAATCCACGATCATTCTATTGCGAAAATAAATAATTGGCTAGAAGAGACCGGCGGCCAAACTTGGCCGATTGAGGAGGTAGCACCGGCGGTCATTCAAGCACTACTTAGCGGCCATGGCCGCAGGCTGCTTTAAGGCTTGACAGTAGGTTACATCATTATAACATAGCATGATGCCCTTCCTTGTATACCGGACACTTGTAGGCTATCATTACTCAATATATACTGAGCTGATAGATTAGCATTATCGCTATATCTTATCTTAAAACTTGAAAAAAAATTGGCCTTTTAGTAAACAAAAGTGCCCTTTTTTCGTAATCTTGCCCCCCCCCCCCCAGTCAAAAATTGTTCCGGCGCCCCTGTACAGTACCGTAAAATTTCCTTTTTTCCGTTTAGAGCTTGTGAGGAGTGACTGTATCATCGCTTGGCAATGCATTATTACATGACATAAAACATCTTTTGAGACCGTAAATTGATCTCCGTCACATTATTATGAATAAGTCCAAACTGGATCGAGCCAAAGCAAAAACCAAAGTTATCGGAGAAAAATTACAGACAGCAGCAAAATCTGAACTGTTTTTTTCTTGGCGTCGATAGTAAAAATTTTAGCAGTCGCTAACTCATTTTTGTATTTTTCTAGCGAGCACAGGGCAGCAAAAAGATTCCATTAGTCAACTGGAATGCAAACGAGTGGCAAGAGTTAGTGGATATCAGCGATCTTGAAAGCCCAAACCCACCACTGACAAAGGAAGTTTCAAATTAGGACCTTCAATCATTCGTTGACAACGATCGGAAACTGAACATTTCTGATGTACCTTCACATTCGCAAAGTGTGGAGAGATGCGTAAACTGGTTTCGGAAGCTTTCGGAAGCCAACTTTCACTTACTGTAGTTCGCGTATACTGAATTTTTGTTTCATTTTTATTAATTTTTTACTTCGAAGAGTACGCCTGAACATAAAAGTTTTCATTTTGAGTTCCCGAAGGATTGAGTCAAAGCAGTTTAAACGAAAAATAAGCAGCCATTTTCGAAGTTGGTTTTGCGCCAACTAGCGGTAGTGCAATTTTCTTTCAAAAATCGAAAAAAATTCAAATCAATTTCCGCAAGCCGTTTCTCATCCGGTATGGCTGATATTTCACAGAAGTGAGTTTTTCAGCTAAATCTAACTACCGGTACATTATTCACTTTAATATTCTAAAAAAAGTATAAAATCGACCTGCCCTACTCCTTATGTTATCAATCATGTCACAGACACTACATGTGTCATACTTTGGTGAACCAAAACCCAAGTTGAAGTCCTCGGAGAACACCTTGTTATAATACCCTTGCTTTACAAACATCGGATCTTTTTCTTTTTGCGGCAAGCTATTGACGTATTCTCGGTACATTTTAGCAAAGCTAAGCGTTGGTGACAAGTATTCACGATACGGGTTGTGGCTACGGCTGTAGTGTGATTGTACCCTAGGAAATTGTTTAATATGAGTTTTAATGTTCTCTTTTAGTGAATCATCAATTTTGTTTGGTCTGTTTGCGTGCTTTCCTCTTCCATCGTCCTTTGGTGTAACATTGCCTTCCTTCACCTGAGCATTGATGAGATCAATTCGTTTTCTTTTTGCTTGAAAAATATTCATAAGGGCACTTTTACAGATATAAACTTCCTCAGCTATGACAGTAGTTTCTTCACACCTTGCTGTGGAAACTTTTACCCTGTACCTGGAAGACATGGCATGATGTTTCTCAGCACTTTTTCTTTTTTGAACTAGAGTAAATCCTTCGATACAACCGAATAGAATTTGTTGCTGTTGATCATAAGTTTTGGAGTAAAAATCTGTGAACAGGCGCTGCCGCACATCCATGCTTATTTTTGATGAGCATTGCATTGTCTTCTGCAATTTTCGGCGCATAACTGGCCATCACAAACTGCCTTTCCTTCTCCAGTAACAGGCTTCTGCTTTCTTATGTTTCTTGGCCATGCTGATTGGTTACTCTTTCGCTTTCTTGATTTTTTCTTCATTGTGATATCACTGCTTTCATGCATTTCACCATAACCAATACCTGAATAATTCAAAAGATCCACTTATTGAAAATAGAAGAGAAATAAATCAGAAACATGAATACCATACATACCATTACTTTCTATGCCTGATTCAGCCGTGTTTAATTGAGCAGAACTAACTTGAGACGAATCTTCTGTATCACCAACCTCTGGAAGTAATAACCTTTTAAATGAAACTAAAAACAACATTTAAAAAGGTGATAAAAGGAAGACTCTTACCAACTTCCTGATTAATTTCCGTAAGCTCATCAGAATCACTATCTTCTCTGTTCGCGTTTTCATCTAACTGATATGATGGGTCTGCAATATCATCATCACACACAGATTCATCATCACTCTCTGCGAGAGCATTGCCTATCTGTTCAAGCTTACAATCAAGCTCTGGAAGTTTCAGCCTGGTTTCATGCTGACACGTGTTTAGCAGTGGCGTACCGTGACCACTTTGACAGGGTGTTCAGTGATGGCAAAGCAACAGCGGGGGGTCTGGGGGGCCTCCCCCAGAAAATTTTTAAGATTAACATTGAATTTGGTGCGTTTTGAGATAATTTTCAGCACAAATTCTGAACATGAACAGAACTGACTAAAATAATGTTGTCGGAATGGAGAAGAATACAAAATAGATATTTATTTGACAGCGCCTATTGAATGAAAGACTTAATAATATCAAACATTAAGTTGCATTTCTAAAGTCACATACTTCAGTTCAGTTTTTATTTCCGACCATCAAAACGAACAATATTACTTGCCATAACACAGCAGGAGTCTGAAAAAACGCGAAAGTTAAAGCGTGCTCGAGATGGAAATGATTTACTTCATGCAAGGATTAGGCACGGTCGCAACACCTTGAGAAATGTAGCTTACAAGCGAATTAAAAACAAACATGTAGTAAAAACGGATGTAGTCTAAACGCAGCTTTAGCCACTAGCCAATTTCGTTATTATCAGTACCGGTATCATTTTGTTCATTGGCTTTACATTGTTCCAGACAATGGTTCACCTAATCAAACGTCATATAAAAAACCGTTCAAGTCTACTGAATATTACGTCATGGAAGTTGCTAGAAAATGTGCCAAAATTGCACCATCGTTCATAAGACTTGTGTCAAACCTGTTTGGACCTGTTTGGGCCTGTTTCAGTTTGAAACCTGTTTAAACAGGAAATATTACATCAGCTTTAAACACCTGTTTGAATGACTTCATAATTGTCTTTCATTATTGCGTCACAGTACTGCATATGTGAGTTTGAGATATTGCTATCTATTCTGGTCATTCGTAAAATGATTGTTTGAAAGTTGGCCGCACATTTAACTGTTGGCTTAGTGCTTGCTAGCTGGACAAAAGTTCCGTCTTTTATCCAAGTAATATGTATCGTAGTGACAGTTTTTAGAGGTGTAAGGCGTTGCATCTCGATTTCGATAGCCGCGGGCTAATTTTACAGGAATACACTTATTGAATAGACGTTTCAAGGAGTGTTTCTTTTTCGGTCACTACATGCAGACAAACGGATCCGGGAACTTTATGTTACAATTTTCCCACGAAGAGATTATGGTTTACCGCTGTGACCACACATCTTAATATATATATTATATACCGTACCGGTGGTACACCCAAGACGAAACAAACATAGGCAATAATTAATGTGAGACAAACCAGGAGACACAGAAAGCGACTTTGAGTCAGCTGGCACCTGCTACATAATTAAAGGTGTTTCAGCAATAAGGTACAATACCAGTAACATACAAACACTCTAATTACAAAACGATTAGATGTGTTGTTTTAGAATGATGCATCAATGATATTGGCTGTTGCCATAAGCTTTGTTGTAGATTCAGACAAGCTAGTCCTAATTTACTGGCACTTGGTGCATAAAAAACATTTTATCTTATCTTGTTTCCAACTCTGATCTCCTCAAACTCTAATCCAACAAGCTAAAACTTGCTATTGCCTGGGATTCCCCCAATGACGCGCCAAGGTGTGCAGATCAGCGAGTGCACAGCCTGGCTGAACTAAAACCATTGCTGTTTTCGCTGCCTTGTGACGTCATTTTTCTTAATTGTTTATTTTAAATAGCACTCGCCAAGCTGTCAGTGCACACCCAGCTTAAAGGTAATGACCGAAAAAAATTAAAGGCAATGACCTCAAACGTTGGAGTATTAAAATTAGAAAAGGACGAGTTTTGCAATTGAAAAGAAAGCAATCAGCATGCAGCAAGATGTTAGAATATCATGAAAGTAAAGAACATCGACAACCGATGGAAATTTTCTTTTTTTCTGGATTTCTTGGGGTGTTCAGTGCACACCTTGAACACCCTGAATATACGCCACTGGTGTTTAGCCTGCTTGACATGCTAGATCAGACAGTGGAAAACTGGACATGCATCACTGATTATCTCAACTGCGTTTCCATTCGTGTGACCACAAAAGTTCTCGATTTCCATGCATTTTAAAATGAGCGGCAATTTGATTGAACAGCAAATTAAAAAAATGAACAGTTTTAAAATGAACAGCAAATTTGATTGATTAGAAATCCTTAAGGAGTTATGTCAAACCAAATGAAGCATGGTTGTTTATCCGTTTAGCATGCAAAAAGGTGGTATGTCAGGACATATCGCCTTTTTGCTTGCCAACTTAAAAAAATGTTGTGACAAATCTCCTTTTGACTGCTCCTACTTTCTTTTATCGCCGTAGTTGACATATCATCTTTTTCCACAAAATATCGTTCGGATTCCACAAAATATCGTAAGGATGACCTAATGGAAGTGCCAAAAATTGAGAAATCTCAATTTTTCAAAAAGTGACATATCACCTTTTTACACTAAGGGCTTCAATTACAGTCCAGTCTTGATCTTTTTTCTTTTAGGTTTTGATGAATAAGTTTCTTCACATAAAAGGCTGCCGATTTCAACTATTTTACAGCTATCATAAATCAAAGTTTCTTCAAATTGCTTTTTCTTTGCCAATTCTTGATTAAATTCAAAAAACTTACTACAGGTATTGGAGTAATTGCAAACAAATTCTTTATTCAAATTTTCTGATCCTGTCGTGTCTCCAACTCTTGATTGTGTTATTTGTCCAAATTTTGAATTTAAACCAGAAGAGTAAATATTTAGTCTCCTACTTGAAAAGCGCGGGAACCAAAAGTACCTTCAGAGATTCTATATCCAAGCAAGTCGATTGTATCTGCCGAATAAGTACTTTTTGCTTCATTGAAAGTTAGATTGCATTCTCGAGCTACTGCAAGAAATTTTGATAAATTTTGATCGTGCTCTTTTTGATTTTCCCGCAAATGGTAATATTGTCAAGATAAGCGTACGTACCTTTGCACTGGTAGTCTTTGATAATGTTGTCCATTATCCGTTGAAAACCAGGTGCTGCATTCGTTGGACCAAACGGCGTTCTCTTCCATTGCCACAAGCTTCCATCGGCTTCGAAAGCAGTGTAATTTCGATCTTGCAGAGAAACTTCTACCTGGTGGTACGCACTCTTTAAATCTAGCGTTGTATAGATGCTGTTCCCTAGCGACATTGTTCACTACGTCTGACATAAGAGGTAAAGGATACAGGGCCTCCGAGAGAAGTCAGCACTGGTCGGGAAAAAATACGAAAAATGGCCCCATAATATTTTTTAGCAAATATACAACTAATTCGTATCTTGCGTTGCATGTTCGTGTTAAGCTGAAATTAGCCTACTTTCCTCAGCATGAAAAGAACTTCCTTCAATGTAAAAATCATCAATAATAATCACTGGATTACACTTGCAGCAAAAATGCCATTGAGGCAAACTATTTTGTCTAGAAAGCTTTGTAAACACACATGACACAATAGGCCTACAGGCAACGAAAATAGTTCAACCAAGCATTTAATTCAGGAGTGTCCAAACTTTTTCCCACGCGAGCCAGATTTGATACTAAGTGTTTGCGGGCCAACAGCCACAATAATTTTTCTGAAAACTGCAAGTTGAATTTATATGATTTTTGTGTGTCTGCAAGCCAAAAATAACACATTGTACAACAACAGGCGTGGGCCATACAAAAACGTCTCGTGGGCCAGAGTTGGCCCGCGGGCCGGACTTTGGACATCCCTGATTTAATTCAACCCCTTCTGGACTTTTTGCAATGCAAAGTTACGGATCACAGCATCAAATGATAAAATTTTGCGACGTCTGAATTGATGCACAACATGTAGGCTATAGTTAGGCTTTTCAATCGGTTTTGAGTCATAAGCCTACTGGAGCGCGAACAATTCTTTACAAATTTCAGTAATTGCTAAAACCCCGTTCTCAAAGCGCAACCGTTGGAGGTAGCTACCGGAACACAAAAAAAATCATAACAAAACTATTTGGAAAAACCTTTCGAAAGTTGCAATCAATGATTCCTTGTGTAGAGATTACGGGGTGGTTCCTTTTGGTTTGCAGCTGAAGTTTGCTGTGTGGCTTTCTGTCAAAAGTACCAACTCATCCAAAATGTCTTGAAAAATGTCGTTGTTGTAGCCTACAAATGGTTTAAACTTGTCCCACATGCCTGCAACTTCACAACAGACATACGATGAAATTTTTATGGAACTTCAAATTCATCGATGATATGGTTGAGTTTCTTGATACATTTGTCACTTCCAACAACTGTCGAATCCTTTGCAATGTAGCCTACGGTAGAATACATTTCCTTCGAATGATTCAGCTAGTTAAGTGGAGTTATAAAAGCGTTCTGTCCTCAGGAAAAGAAAATCATTTTTTTTTCCTGATCAAGCAACAACATCCATAAACAAAAAACTCAAATAAAAAAAAAACTCACCACCTTCCAAAATCACATCATGAGAAGCATGACCAAGAAAAGGCTACTTGACCACACAAAAACAGAAGATCTTTTAATTATGACAAAATTACATCCAATTGCAGCAATAATAAAATCAAAAGTTTTAAAACTGTTCAGCCACACTAAAAGATCACATTTCGGAATCAGCAAAGTTTGCACAAAAGGAGAAGTAAAAGGAAAAAGAAAACGTGGCAGACAACCAAAACGATGGCAAGACAACATCCAATCATGGACCGGACTCAACTTGGCGACACTGGGCGAGCTGGCTCAAAATCGCCACTCTTGGAAGCAAATAACTCATGTTGATGCGCAATCTGCTGCTGGCGGAGATGATGACTGATGATGATGATCCATAAACAAAAAATATACAGGATTTACTTTCTTTAATCGTGCTTGGACTGACACCTTTAACTTTCCCAGATAACTTATGTTGGATACAACATCCTATGTCTGGCCAACGCAGATTTTGAAGTTAAGGCTCAGTTGTCAAGCAAAAATTGTCAAGCAATAAAGTAGCTAAAACAGCTCTATTTTTCAAGTTGAAACTATCAATACAATCGAAACCGTTCGGTGATACAGAAATCATTTCAGCTTCAGATTTTACGTCTTGAAGCTGTTCAACATCGCCTACCTTAACACAAAAATGATTTGTTCTTGATGAGAAGCATCGAGAGTAACATTTACAATGATTGAGAAATACTTGGATTTACGCACTTCATTTAAGAATCTGTTGATTATTTAGTTGGTACATTTTTACTTTAGTACTAAAAATGGGCCCCCCTCAAAAGTGCAAAAACAAAAAACTACTCGTTTTTCCTTTACAATGTTTTGCTAGGGGGGAAACTGGCCCGACTTCTCCCCCTCCTCTCGGAGCCACTGAAAGGATACGCATCCAAACAAGTGAATTTGTTTATGGTTTGGCTAAAATCTATGACCAACGCTTTTTGTGATTTTCTTGAGTGACCACAAGTGGTTGTGCTCGCCATGGCGAACGACTCGGCCCAATTAAACCTTCCTTATAAAGTCGCTGCACCTCTGAAGAGATAAAACTTCTATCGGCTTGAGAATACTTTCTAGGCTTTGTAGCAATCGGATGGCACTTCTTCCTTAAGTGTTTGAAAAGCTGTATTGAAGTAGACGTTTAGCTTCTAATGCTCCGATCTGTAACGTTGGCATAGGCCCTCCAAAATGAATATTCACGCTTTTGTGCTGTTTCATAAAAATTTGTCCGATAATTAGGTCGGTGAGCAAATTTTTCAAAACAGTGACTCCTACATTATCATACTCTTGTTCAAAAAGCGCAACTTTTACGTTACAAATTCCTAAACTTTGCGATGAACATCCTTTCGCGGCTAAACCAATGCGCATTCACTTTCTTCAAGATTTAGTTTTAGACGCACAAATGCACAAAGGTCACAGAGAGCCACTTTGGATGTCGTCAGTTTAAACTCTCACTAAATAGGCTATATCTACTGTTACAAGTTTACATACAATGGTACGGTAGTGTTACAAGTTACAAGTTTGTTTTGTTTGTTTTATTATCTTTATCCTGCATTGCGGGAAAGCGGACTTGAGCGCTATGCATCGGTGTACGCCTTCCGACGTACACCTGACCCACGCTGCAGCCGACTGCAATGTCTGTTTCCGGTTGTTTACTCTACTTATGACTTAAATTTGGTACTATCCGTTACTCAAAATCGATCACTGGGTAGAGGCAATTATCGTAAAGTTTCTTGCCCAGAGAAACAACAGCAAGCTAGAAGAATTGAAAGTATTCAGAACGATAAAAAACAATCAAATGACATGGCAGCCATCAGGACTAGGTAACAGCATACATAGAATTATAATAATGAAGACGGTAATTTGATATACGATGGCAATCGGACCTTATCAGGGAGGCAACAATAGAGTTAGATGATACTTCGCATCTTCCAACAACAACAAAAAACATATTTCCGAAGTAATGCATCAAATGTTATAATGTTGCACAAGACTTGATGTTCACGTAGGCTACGCTATATAGACCGAGAGCCTACGACAGAAGATTTCACCCCATAAGGTACAAAAGGTTTGACCCCTTGAAGTTACTGGGGTCAACCATGTCACTCACAAAAGTATAGAAGATTGACCGCACCGGGTGGATCTGGACGCTAGAGCCCCCTAAAAAGCCCAAAAAGGGGGTTAATTTCACCCCATAAAGTACATGGACCAAACTTGGTGAATACGAAGTTTTATGTCAGGACATCACAAAAATATCAAATCTAACAATATTTTCGAGTGGAAAGGTGATGTAAGACCCCCCCGAAAGTGACCCCCCGGGGGGTTAATTTCACCCCATAAGGTACATGGACCAAAGTTGGTCAAAACAAAGTCTTATGTCAGGACATCACAAAAATATCAAATCTAACAATATTTTCGGGTGGAAAGGTGATGTAAGATGCCTTCAAAGTGACTTCCCTTAATGTGACCTCCTCGGAAGGTTTATTTCACCCCATAAAGTACATGGACCAAACTTGGTCAAAATGAAGTCTTATGTCTGGACATCACAAAAATATCAAATCTAACAATATTTTCGGGTGGAAAGGTGATGTAAGATGACTTCAAAGTGACTTCCCATAATGTGACCCCCTCGGA
Organism: Aplidium turbinatum; assembly: GCF_918807975.1. Classification (NCBI taxonomy): domain Eukaryota; kingdom Metazoa; phylum Chordata; class Ascidiacea; order Aplousobranchia; family Polyclinidae; genus Aplidium; species Aplidium turbinatum. The sequence goes on along the minus strand of NC_137489.1, from coordinate 13,581,793 downwards.
AGGGGTATTTCACCCCATAAAGTACATGGACCAAACTTGGTCAAAACGAAGTCTTATGTCAGGACATCACAAAAATATCAAATCTAACAATAGTTTTGGGAGGAAAGATGATGTAAGAATCCCCTAAAGTGACCCCCCAGGGGGTTAATTGCACCCCATAAGGTAGGCTACATGGACTAAAGTAGGTTAAATCGAAGTCTTATTTCACGGCATAACAAAAATATCAAATCTAACAATATTTTCGGGTGGAAAGGTGATGTAAGATGTCATCAAAGTAACCCCCAGACGGTTTATTTCATCATAGAGTACATGGACCAAACGTGGTCAAAACGAAGTCTCATAGGTCCTAGGACACCACAAAATATCAAATCTAACAATACTCTCAGTTAGTTGGGAGGATGATAAAAGACCTACCCAAAAGTGAATCTCCTCCTATAATTTAATTTACTTCATTCCTTACTCGAACCAACCTTGGTGTAACGGAAGTGCTATGCCAGGACAGTACCAATGGATTAAATCTAAAAATATTTTTATATAGGTTTTGGTGAAATACATTCACAAGCTGTCCCATGATGCATGAAATGGAGCTATAGCCTACTTTACAAAAAGTTTTTGTATAAATCATATTCAGTCAATCGAAAAAAGGCAACAGGACATGACAATACATGGCTTTGTAACACCAAAAACAGAAAGTACATAAGAAGCATATAGGCTACAGTCATGGGCGTTGATCGCTCTCTAAGATTGGTGGGGACATTTACTACAAAAGAAAGGGCAGACGAGCGAAGCGAGCTGAAAGATTGGGGTCTGTTCAACAAACAAACAAATAGGCCTACAGTAGATAGGCTACAAGTCTAATGCGATGTATTTTAATTGTCAGTGTCAGCATTGGACAGCAGAAGTCCAAACACTGCAACTCGGCAACGAGTCTCCGGCGAATTAAAAACGAAGTCCTTGGTTGATCTTTGGCTTGTAATGAAGGTTGATCGAGTTCAAAACTTTATTGTGCACATAGCAGACCATTGCATGATTTGGCCGTTTCTGTGTCATGGTAGATCGTAACAAAGTTTTGATACGTCGCAAAGTTGAAAATGAGCGTTCAGCTGAACACGAGCGGGCTGGTGATATGAGCAAAAGTTCCACTTGCGGAAACATTTGCCGAACAGCGGATGGTATCTTCTTGAATATCATTCGAAAATCTTGTGCAAGGGACTCTGTGTCAAAGAACTGAAGATAATCGTCTACCAAATGTGATTGTAGCTTTCCACTAAAGAGTGATTCTTGTAGAATTTTGTAGTGCTCAAGATCGGTCGACTTGAAATAGTCAGTAAGATTTTGCTGCGAGCTGTCAATGACTGCAAATACTCTGACCGATCGATCTTGAAGTTTAGGAGGTTGACCATGGCCATGTCCATACTGAAGACGATTTGGAACGTGACAAGTCTTTTAAAAATTGGGTAGGGTAAGAGTTTTTTCAATTGAAAAAAGCTGCCTGCCAGCCTTCCAACTGCTGATTTTCCTATATACAATTTTTTGCCAAATCGGTAAAGACATTTCAGCAGCTCTTAACCTCAATGTAATAATAGCTGAAAAAATAGCTTTTTTCTTATACAAAAGTAACACAAGCTACACTTACTGCACTACATGCTTGTACGACTCTTTCAAAGTAATTTAAAACTCTGCACTGTGTGGCCCTGGCGTAACCAAATTAAATACAATTTGCGAGTTACACCAGGGTTTCTCTGCCTAATAAAACATTTCTATTACGGTTGGGGCTTCCTCGCATAAAACAAAAATGTTGTCCCCTCCTTTCAATATATTTTAAACGTTTGACTGGTAAAATTGTGACATGCGGGTAATATTTTCCCTTTTACGTTACAAAAATAATGTAAAAAGATGATGGGGACATGTAAAAAGATGGTGGGGACATGTGAAAAGATGGTGGGGACATGTCCCCACTGTCCTATAGGGATCGGCGCCCGTGGCTCCAGTAGTCAGAAAATTGATCCAAGATCTTGATACGACCACTAAATGTTGACTTAATTGAACAACTGACTATCCAAATAAGACGAAGAATACGACGAAGAAAGTGAAAGCGACAGCAGTGACAATGAAGAATAAAGAAACGACCGTTTACATTTACACAAGCAATCTCTGTTTATGAATGAACAGTTACAATAACTGATTAGAGACATGAAGCAAATGGCATTAAACAAAAATTTACTACATTGGGTTTATTGGGTTATTTATTGTAGCAGCTGGAAGCTGTTCCTTACTGCCTGAATTAACGTTCCAAATGATTCACTTCGAAACGTTTTGATTTGGATAGTCAGTTGTTCGATTAATTCAACATTTAGTGGTCGTATCAAGATCTTCGATCAATTTTCTGGCTACTGTAGCCTATATGCTTCTCATGTACTTTCTGTTTTTGGTGTTACAAAGCCATGTATTGTCATGTCCTGTTGCCTTTTTTCGATTGACTAAACATGATTTATACAAAAACTTTTTGTAAAGTAGGCTATAGTTCCATTTCATGCATCATGGGACAGCTTGTGAATGAATTTCACCAAAACCTAAATAAAAACATTTTTAGATTTAATCCATTGGTACTGTCCTGGCATAGCACTTTCGTTACACCAAGGTTGGTTCGAGTAAGGGATGAAGTAAATTAAATTATAGGAGGAGATTCACTTTTGGGTAGGTCTTTTATCATCCTCCCAACTGAGAGTATTGTTAGATTTGATATTTTGTGGTGTCCTATAAGACTTCGTTTTGACCACGTTTGGTCCATGCAGGCCTACTCTATGGTGAAATAAACCCTCTTAGGGTTACTTTGATGACATCTTACATCACCTTTCCACCCGAAAATATTGTTAGATTTGATATTTTTGTTATGCCGTGAAATAAGACTTCGATTTAACTTACTTTAGTCCATGTAGCCTACCTTATGGGGTGCAATTAATCCCCTGGGGGGTCACTTTAGGGGATTCTTACATCATCTTTCCTCCCAAAACTATTGTTAGATTTGATATTTTTGTGATGTCCTGACATAAGACTTCGTTTTGACCAAGTTTGGTCCATGTACTTTATGGGGTGAAATACCCCTTCCGAGGGGGTCACATTAAGGGAAGTCACTTTGAAGTCATCTTACATCACCTTTCCACCCGAAAATATTGTTAGATTTGATATTTTTGTGATGTCCTGACATAAGACTTTGTTTTGACCAACTTTGGTCCATGTACCTTATGGGGTGAAATTAACCCCCCGGGGGTTCACTTTCGGGGGGGGTCTTACATCACCTTTCCACTCGAAAATATTGTTAGATTTGATATTTTTGTGATGTCCTGACATAGAACTTCGTATTCACCAAGTTTGGTCCATGTACTTTATGGGGTGAAATTAACCCCCTTTTTGGGCTTTTTAGGGGGCTCTAGGGACCAGATCCACCCGGCGCGGTCAATCTTCCATACTTTTTGTGAGTGACATGGTTGACCCCATTAACTTCAAGGGGTCAAACCTTTTGTACCTTATGGGGTGAAATCTTCTGTCGTAGGCTCCCAGACTAATAGTGTTTAGGCAAATTGTGTATAATTCTAAATGCGCTATTGAAAGCAACACGCAGGCGATTAATGTCATGTTGACAGTGGCGTACGCAGGGGGGGGGGCCATTGGGCCATGGTCCCCCCCCCAAATATGTTTTAGTAGTTAACGACGTAGATTAAGGCATTTAATATGTTTTGCATTGCTCTGTCAAAGCAATTACTGTAACAATGTTGTTTTATAGACTAAGCCAATACGAAATACATAGCCCAATCCACCTACCCCACCCCAGGTAGCCTATGCCAATGTAGCATAGTGTTCTGTAAGCCTATTATAGTGATTAGTGAGAGAGAAATGGATAAAGTCTAAACTAGAGATATCAATGGCCAGTGGCATAGCCAAGGGGGGGTTGGGCCTTGGTGGTTACAACCCCACTTGGCACGCGTGTGACGTCACGATATTGAGAATGATGCTTTCAGTCTCTTTATGCTTGAGAATGATGGTTTCAGTCTAAAAAAAACTTGCCTAATTTTAAACAAAACTGCATTAAAAGAGCGAGGTTTGCCAATACCAAACATCTCAGCCAGGAATTAACAACAAGAAAACATAGAGACTTAGCTTTATTTCCGAAAAATGCCGAAGAAAACATGATCTTACCCTTTTGCTATGCCACCTGACAGCACCATTTTACAGGAATATGCATACCCACATTTTTGTTGAAAATGCTCTCAGAATGCACCAAATTCAAAGTAATTTTTCAAAAATTTCTGGGGGAGGCCCCCCAGACCCTCCGCCGCTGGGTGTCGTCTTAAGCGAAAATGCCGTCGGGCTTCGCCCGCCGGTCGTCAAAACCCCCCTTTTCAAAATTCTTGGCTACGCTACTCCCAATGGCCCCCCCCCCTTGAGAAAATCCTGCGTACGCCACTGCATGTTGATGATATTTTTGAAAATATTGACTTTATTAAGAGTCGCGCACTCAATAGGCTACGGTACTCGTATTTTTGCAAGTTTAGGAAATGTAATGAGAGTTCAGTTCAAATCCCTTTTACTGCATTGTGAAGTAAGATGGCTCTCCAAAACAAAACTTTAAAAATGCTATTAACGTTGAAAAATGAAGTCGTAGTTTTTCCAGCCGAAAAAAATCAAACTTTGTCCATCATTTTTGCAATGACATCTGACTTTTTAATAAAATTATGCTAGGCTATATGTGAGATTTGCTTGAAAACGGAAAGAATTTAGTTTATCCATCTAAGGAAAAAACACCAATGTTTTTACATTGAAATCAAGAAATCAAAAACTTTAAGCGTTTGTTAAAAATTTAAACATCTAGATTCTAGAAAGAAGAAGTTGAAAATGATTCATTTGAAATTTTTTCATGTATTGTAGAGTTTTTCACTAACAGTGGTGTGGAACCAAATGTTTAAGCCTGTGGTTATCGACCACTTGTCAAATCTGCTGAAACAGTTTTAAAAGTATTTTCTTCCAGAATTAAACAATTAATTCTATAGCCTAAATTAGATTGAATCCAAAACCTATTTGCAATACAAAAACAAAATACCGAGCACCTCTCTTCCAAATCTCAGGAATAACATGCTGATCTATTTTCTGACTCTACGTTGCAGCTTGAATTTTCTGGAAAAAGTTTCACATTTTTGGCTGGTTAAAGCGGAATATCTATAGGCCTAATTATCTCACTCAGCAGTGACTGCACTTCTGCCGTTTGTGTTCACGCGTCAACGTTATCAAAGTTGACGACAATCCATAGCATCTTTTCACAAATTGGGACTAGGTAAGCAAATTTTCAAAAAAGGGCACTTTTAGCGCGAGAGTTATGTTAAGAAGGGCACTTTTCGCGCGTAGGCTAATGACGGGAACAAGGGCATTTTTTCCCGAGCGTAAAACATATAAGCTTAAAAGTGTAGATTTCTCAGGCAAATTGTGGGTAAAAAGGCATATTATACGGTACCTAGTCTAAACTTTTGAGACCCATAATTGACTCCTATATTTATCCCTCCCCCCCGCCTACAATATTTGATAAATAATAATGCAATAAAATTTAATCTAGCAACATTTAGTTGCAGAGTTCTCTTGCACTAAAGTAGCCTAAAAAGAAACAACTATGATAATAGCCTATAGGCTATGAAACACAAAGTCTGCTACGATATTATAATGAGTTGAATCTTTGCAGAATTAGATGATTTTAAAGAGCTGGTATTTTATTTTGATGAAAATCAGAAAACAAACTTCGGTAATTCGGACATTTAGAATCTCACACAAAATTGGGGTACTCACAAGTCACAACACAAATTGATAATTAATCTGCTTGAATGGAACATTAAGGATATTATAATTTATAAGTAAGGTCAAAGGTAGGCTCATAAGTTCTAAATGTATGCTGAAGCTTTCCATTTAACTGTTCATTCTTTAACTTGGATTTAACTTAAACAAAAATTAAGCTGTAAAATTGCCCACCTAGTTTCAAACTAGGGGGGCAAAGAAAGGGCTAGGGGGTCAAGCAAAGGAACTAGGTGGGCAATTGCCCACCTAGTTTATATGTGAAAAGATGCTATGCGACAATCGCAAGAAAATACTGTTCCAGACTAAGCAAGACTGAAAAAGACTTGAGAAAAGCAGTAACAAACATTAAGCAACGACTAGATTTGCTTTGCAGCAGAAAGCAGTCGCACTCATCACACTGAATAAATGTGTTTTCGGTCGTGTTTTGTTTCCAATAGGCTAGTGTAGCCTAAAGTAGCAGGTTTCGAGTATCCGTAGCTTGATGCTACTTTAGTTTCGTTCGAATTAAGCTTTTTAATAAATATCAAAAATGTCTATTTCGCACTGTTTATCATGTCAGCTGTAAAGGGACGCGGAAAATTTTACGAAATTAAAAAGGGTCGCGAGCAAAAAAGTTTGGGAAGCCCTGACCTATATAACAGCCCACCTTGGTTTTGCTTAACACAGTCGACTTTTGATGCAGTTAACTTTGATTCTCGTGGAGCCTATCGTTGAGTTTGAGCTATTCAGAAGTACTGTGCAGTTTTTGTTTTTTCCTGTTTATAGATTTAGTTAACCATTGTATTTTATTCAGATGTAGTTAAGTTGTATGTATATTATTCCTGAAGAGGACATCTTGTGATGTCGAAAACGTTCGATATTTAATTGTTGCGTAGTTTTGTGTTTTTTTGTAAATATAATAATCTTTAAATATGTTAAACTTGATAACGTTGCTCGGCTTTGCATGCCTATGGTTCAACAGTCGATAGGTCATCCATACACACGGCAAATAAGTGAGGACAAAGGACACCACCCTGCTTGTCACCATCGTTGACAGAAAAAGACTGTGAGTAAATGATAACCCCAGCGTATGTACATCCGCTGATGGGTATACCAATAAACTATTAGACGAACAAGGCATATCGGCACTCCTCGTTGAATTAGTTTCTTGAATAGGATGTTGTGGTTTACCCTCTCAAATGCTTTCGAAGCATCTAAAAATACAGAGAAAACAGGACTTCCACGTTTTCTGTAGTAAGACACAGCTTGTTCAGGCCTATAAGTACAAAAATGCACATATCTGTGCTATGCTTAGGTTTAAAGCCAAATTGATTATATCATTTGTTGTGAGATAGTCATTAATGTAAAAAAGTACAACATGCTCAAATAGTTTAGAAATGACAGTAGCAAGAGCAATAGGTCTGTAGTTTGCGATGTCTCTTACGTCACCAGATTTGTTTTTAACAATGGGAACTAATTCAGTTTTAAGACTAGCATTTGGCACACACCCATGAACAAGGCACATATTTAAAAATGATGAAAGATATAGGCCTACACTGATACTGAAATCTGCATAAGCAATGTGCTCAGAAGATATTTTATCACAACCAACAGAGCAATTTTATGGCAATTTATGAAGCAAAGAAGAAACTGTGACAGCAGAGATCAGAAATTAGACCAAATAGTGAGCACATACAGTATTGGTCACAGCGGTAAACCATAATCTCTTCGTGGGAAAATTGTAACATAAGATTCCCAGATCCGTTCGTCTGTATGTAATGACCAAAAAGAAACACTCTTCAGGAAACGTCTATTCGAGAATTGTATTTCTGTAAAAATAGCCTCAAAGCTGTCGAAAATGGAGTGCAACGCGATACACCACTAAAACCTTGTCACTACAGAACAGATTACTTGGATAAAAGACGGAAATTTTCGTCCAGCTGACAAGCACTAAGCAAAACAGTTAAACATGCGACCAACCTCTTCAAGCAACAATTTTAAAATGACTAGAATAATTTGCGATATCTCAAACTCACGTAAACAGTAACTGTGACGCAATAATGAAAGACATTGTCACGCAATTCTAACAGGTGTTCAAAGGTGGTGATCCAATGTTTCATGTTTAAACAGGTTTGACACAAGTCTTACGAACGATGGTGCAATTTTGGCTCATTTTTAGGAAAAATTCCATGACGTAATACGCTAAGATTCAGTAGACCTGAACGGTTTTTATATGACGTTTGATTAGGTGAACAATTGTCTGGAACATAGCGACCCCTAGTTATGACAGTCTGACATGGCATAACTAAAAAAGAATTGACGACAATTGTGAGCCAATGAATCTTCTTCTTCTTCGTTTGAACCTTGTTCTTCGCCACTTCAAGGGTCGAGGGGCTCTGCCTTTTACCACCCTTGGGCAGTGGCGGCGACGCGGTTTAAATGTTTGGGCAGGTGTCGAGCAGCCATTGAATTGATTCGTCATCCAGTTCACGCAGTCCACGCACACCATTTGGCGCATGGTAGATGGCGCAGTTACAGATGGTGTGGTCTGCGGTTTGTTCCTCCATGCCACACTCACAGATCGCGGATGGAGCCATCCCCCATTTGTGCATGTTGAAGCGAAATAGTCCGACGCCAGTACGGAGGCGGTTGAGCCACACCCAGGCCTTCCTGGGCAAATGCATTCCGGTTGGATGGTGGCTGGTGTCGGAGATGAAACTTTGGAGTCTTGAGGAGTTCTTCTTCCACTCCGAGCTCCATTGGTGGTCCGCCCAGGTTGCCGCACTGATGGATTGGTCTTCAGCACTTTTCATCAGGAGTTGTGCGGCACGTACAAATGGGTGTCTCGATTTCAGTCGCCGAGGTTTCTCGTTCACAGACTCGTAGAGACTTGAGTAGAGTAAGTGGTTGGGGTTCGTAGCTCGACGAGAGAGAGACAGGATGGCTTCTTCACGACGAAGCTCAGCTGGTTGGATGCCTGCAAGGACAGGGAGATTTTCCGATGGTGTAGGTCGCAGGCATCCTGTCACGATACGCAGGGCGTCGTTTATGGCAGTGTCGATTTGATGGCAGTGGGCACTGCGGCTCCAGACAGGTGCACAGTATTCTGCTGGAGCGTGAACTAGCGCGATGGTGGCAATGCGCAGGGTATCAACTCCGGCTCCCCAGCCAGAGCCGGCCAGACGCCTTAGCAAAGCTGTGCGTGTTGAGATCTTTTTGCGTAGTGACTCCAAATGTTGACGGTAAGTGAGCGACCTGTCCAGGACTACCCCTAGATATTTAGGGTTTGGGCAGAAGGGCAGGGTTTTTCCATTGGTGCTGATCTTGAGCTCACGCTTTGCTTCCCGGTTGTTTAAGTGGAAGGCTGTCGTCACTGTTTTGGTTTCGCTGAGCTTCAGTCTCCATCTCTGGAGGTATGCCGAAAGTGTCGACATGTCCTGGTTTAGAGTCCCTTCTAATGTTTCCCAATGATTCGACAAGTGTAGAATGGCCAAATCATCGGCATAGGCATACTTTGCGGATACCGTGATTGGCAAGTCGTGGGTGTAGATGTTAAACAGAAGGGGGGCCAGGACAGATCCCTGAGGGACGTCATTTTTAAGGCGTCGTAACCTGCTTGGTTTACCACTTCCGGTGGTGAGAGTAAAGCTTCTGTTGTAAACGAGCTCCATGATCATGCGGACCATGTGCCTGTCCGGGAGCAGGCGGAGCAGTTTGCAGGTGAGGCCTTGGTGCCATACAGTGTCGTATGCAGCTGTGAGGTCGAGAAACACAGCACCAGCCTTCTTCTTTGCCTCAAAGCAGTCTTCGATGTCTTGAGTCAAGAGAGTGACTTGGTCCACAGTAGATCTTCCATGTCGAAAACCAGCTTGCTCCCGGGGCAAGAGTGGGTCTATAATTGGTTCGACTCGAGTGTAGATAAGACGTTCGAAGATTTTAAAAGGGATGCAGAGAAGAGATATAGGTCGATAGCTCTTCGGATCCTCTTGTGGCTTATGAGGCTTAGGGATCGCGACTACTTTGGCTCGTCTCCAAATTTTGGGGATCTTGAGTTGGCATAAGCAGGAAGACAGGAATTTTCGCAGCCAAGACTTCACGGCGGTGCCAGCATGGAGTACAAGTTCGGGGCAGATGTTATCGGGACCAGGGGCCTTACGGGTCTTAGTAGATTGTAGGGCAGCGGTGAACTCATCCGACGTAAACTCATCAGAGATGCTTTCCTCGTCTGGTGTTGGGATTTTCCAGAGGTCAGACGTTTCCCTCTTTACAAGTTTGGAGAACTTGCGATCGCCTATTTTGTAGGTCCCATTTTTCACCAGTTCTGATGCGATGTTATTGGCAGTAACGGGGCATTGGCGAGAGGGGCGTGCTGAACGACCTGTAAGGTTATTGACAGTACTCCATGCTATTCGGCTAGAGTGTGTAAAGTCGATAGTGTTGACGGTGTTTTTCCATCTCTCAAGCCTCCTTGAGTCTAGCCGATCGAGCAGTTTTGTTGCGGCTGAGGTAGAGGCAGCACCTGGTGAGGCACGAACATAAGAGCGGTATAAATTTTCGCACTCTGAATCCCAGCACGGCGTGTAGTTCTTTCGGCGGCCGCGAGGGATAGCTTGTTTAGCTGCGGATTTGATAGCACGGCAGAAGTCTTGGTAGGCCTCATCCACGTTGGCGGTAGAAGGTGATGGTAGTTCCGCCACATTTTGATTGGTTATGAGGCTGTAGCGATTCCAATTGGCCTTTCTAAAGTTCCATCGCTTCACTGGGGCACTTGGGATGGGAGAGACAAGCTTAGGAGCAGTGATGAGCGAAGGTCGGTGTTGGGAACGTGGGAACTTCTCCAGCACACGTCTGTCAGGAAAAGAGCTGTCTGTGTCCATGCTTGCAAAGGCCAGGTCAGGGTTGGTGCCCGTTCCCCAGCGTCCGGACCAGAAGCTGGCTGGATCTTTTGGGTTGTAGAGGAGGGCGAGGTTGTTGTTCGCAGCCCAAGTAGCCAGGCTTTCTCCGTCGCTGTTGATGTATTTGTAACCCCAGTCGGTGTGCTGGCAGTTAAAGTCACCAGCATAGATACTGGGTGAGGGGAATGCGGGTATAGATGATGGGTTCAGGCGTGAGGATGGTGGCTTGTATACATTGATGATGTTGTAATTTTCAATGCTCACACAAACCCATTCTATTTCTTCATTGACTGAGGAGTTTGCAAGCGTCCAGTTCAAGCTCTCATGGACGAACGTGGCGAGGCCATGTTTCCTGCTTTGGGTTGACCCAGCTAGTGAATAGTGTGGAATTACTAGCTTGTCTGCAGAAGTGCAGTGGGTCTCCTGGAGGAGGATGACAAGAGCTCGGTTCTTATGAGCGAGCTGCTCGATCACATCAACCTTGCTGGATGTGATGCCCTCAGCGTTCAGCTGTAAGATGGTGGGACGACGGTACTTGTCGACAGTGGGACTGCCGCGCTCTGAAAAGAGCGGTTCTCGTGGGGTCTTGTGCTGAGCGCTCCGGGTCGAGGTTCGGTTTTGACAGTCTTCGTTTCGCATTTTTATAATGCTACTTACAGGGGGGACCGCGTGAAGGTGACTGTTCTTCCCCCCTAATGAATAAAAACACATGATACACAAATTGTTTGAGTCACTCACGTTTAAGTTAATACGCAAATACAAAGGGCATGCAAAGAATGAACAGCAATACGAATAATACACGACGATACATGAAATTGGTACCATAGGTACACGCTAAAATGACGCTATGTACAATGGTTGCGATAATAACCGACTGTTCTGGGCTCAGACAAGTGTCGGCCACCGCAGACAAAACCAGGCTCAAACCCTAACACTTAGGTGTTCTTTACGGGGGCGAGGCACGAAATATCTCTCAACACGTAGTCTACTTTCACTTTCCCCGTACTCTCATCATAGTTGCAGACGGCAACTTTGGCTCTACGAACCACAGGCTTCCCTTTCCTAATTTGTGGAACTACCTCATGCACCCTCCCAAGTTGATACTTCCCACGTTTACCAATGTCTTGGAGAGAACCCACCACTACAAGTTGACCAGGCTCCAAATTGTCGGCCATTTTTAACCATTTTTTCCGGCCCTGAAGACCTGGCAAGTAAAAATCGATCCATTTACTCCAAAACTGCTGAGAAAGTGACAAATTGAACCGATAATCCCTTCTTAGTTGGTCACGATGATGTGGTTGCCCATTAGCACAGTATGGGTCTAAGTATGGGGTCAAAAGTGAGGCAGGGGTGATGACAGTAAAATCCCTAGGGTCGTCACTCAAAGGTACCAAAGGGCGTTCGTTCACGATCCGAACGGCACTGCCTGTGTACGTAAGCAGTTCAATAAAATTGGGCTTACGTATTGAAGTGTCTAAAATGTGAAAAAAGTATTTAATCACATCGGCCATGAAACCAAATCTTTCGAGCCGAAATCTAGCCAAGACATCTGCCAGAGGGTTTAACAAGTCAGGACACGAAAACATTACATCATTAACACAAGTTCCTCAAAATTCAGACTTGCCATCGTAAACAATACGCTTTTTTAATTGTGACGTCACAAAGTATGGTAAATACCATTCAATCCCTTGACATTTCCTGCTTCACCAGCACGCTCAATATAGCCATTAGATTTAAGATCCTTCATGGTGTCAGTAAGGAAATCACAAAGTTCAGGTTGTTTTAAAGCCTTCTTCCTTAAAGCAGCAGCTCTATCTGACGCCAACACAAAATTGTTAGGTAGATCAATATCTTCCTTCAACGGAACAGGTATCTCAAATCGACCATCTTTCAACTCAATATTCGGTTCGACAAGTTCTCTAGCCAAAATATCATTGCGAGACAATTCACAGGTTTCATTTTGCAAAGTCAAATCCTGAATGATTTTATTCAGGTCTGCTATTTCCATATCACGAGACTCAATTTTACGCTGAAAGCCAGAGATGACATTCGACTCTGAAGACGTCTGCACTCTGCACACTTTAGCAACGCTTTCAACTAAGGGTGACTTACCACCACAAGCCAACCAACCGAGCGGAGTGAGTAAAGCATGCGGTTCACTACGATTTTTACCAACACGTTCTTCTTTTGCCCACATCAAATAAGCGTTGTCGTTGCCAATCAGTACATCTACAGTACTACAATCATTCAAATGAAACATATTCACGTCATGAAAATGACGGAAACCACTTAAATCCTGCTTGTGCGGTAAAGTTTTAACATCGTCAGCCCAAGCTGGGTTAACCACCGAAGTTATATCACAAAACAGTTCATTCGTCTCTAACGACTGGATGTTGAGTTTAACAAGGTTAGAACAAGTAGGTTTCTGACCAGCCAGAGTGTCCATTTTAAACGACGCTTTATCATACGGTTTAAGGCCAAGTTCGCACACCAAATCACTCGAAACAAACGTCAACTGCGAACCAGGATCATGCTGACAATACACCAACTTCGATTTGCCAGTTATTGGATTCAAAACACGAGCAGCAGTAATGCGGTTAAAGGCTGCTTTAACATTTCCAATCTTAACATTACGCACAGGAACTCTGGCACCAGCATCATCTTTGCCAATCGAATCCAAAGAATCACGTGACGTCACATAAAAATCATGCAGAAGAAAATAGTGTTTCCTATTGTTGTTAGGCCCACACTTACGACAGTTGTTTGCATGAACGCAATCCCTAACCATATGCTGGCGCAAATAATTCAAGCATTTGCCAGCTTTCACAATGACATCTCTCCGATCTTTAGGTGTCAAGCGCAAAAAATCTTTACAATTAGACAAAAAATGATATTCAACTTGACCACGTGACGAACAATAAAAACATGCCGGTATGTCACTACGTCTGGCAACACCACCGCGCGGTGTGCCAACAGCAGTCGAGTACTGCGAACTCCCTGAAATCACATTATGATGGGGTTTTACCGACGTCTGCCCAACCGGACAAGAAGGCAATTTTCCTTTGCCAAACTTTTTAAAATGCTGCGACTCACCAGAATCGCCCATTAGCATAATGCTAAAATCAGTCGACTTGCGCGTTTCCTCCCGTACTACAAATTCAAACAAACTCTGAAAAGTAGGCTCATCAGTGCCACCATAATAATCATTCGCTATCTCCGCTTGCAGCAGATTGCACATCAACATGGGTTACTTGACAGGGTTTCATGTGATTTTATGAGCCGTACTGCTTCCATGCTGGCTCAAGGCAGATTGGAAGAGGGTGATGTGTCACCAGATTATTACCCAATTTGTCCTCACTGCATTATGCAAGAAAGAACACAATCGGTACTCTTTTTAAAGTCTTTGGTATGACCAGACCTGGAATCGAACCCAGGGCTACCAGCACCAGAACCGAAGGCGATAACCACTGAGCCACGGGTGCTGGTTGCACAGTGCCACCATACTGCACAGTGCCACCATACTGATCACCTAAAAAGTCAAGATAACGCTACTTAGCGTCAAACGGGAGTCGCTTAGCCAAATCCAAAGCAAAACGTCCTTCCAATTTGTCACGCTGACCATAAGCTTGCGCGTAAAGCAGACACTGCGACAATTCATCTTTAAACTCTTTCAAATCACTGGAAGAGATCGAAGTCAATTTGCTACCATAGCGGTACTTCCTAATTTCCGGTTCGGCGAAAAGACCTCCACAAACTCCAAAACGTTGGGACAAGCGATCTAACGACATTTCTATCCTGTCTTCCTCTGACAAGCCAGGAGTGTCGGAAACCAAATTAGCAATCGTTTGCGCAGCTGTTCTAACCACAAGCTGCTTGTAACAAAGTCAAACGAGTTCCTTTAAAGGGCGAAGCTGTCATTAAGGCCGTAACACGATTTTTAAAGAAGATAAATGGCATATTGTTACCATCGTAACCAATCAAGGCCGCCTTATCGAAAAACGTCCTACTATTTTGGTATTCAAAAAAGCTATCCTGTTGTTGAGAACTCGATTTAGCGGGAGAAGACAAGCTATATCCCTTAAGGGGCTGAGGGGGCTCAGTCACATGCACAGCCCGATCACGATCCTCACAAACGTTCTTCTTCGTCGTATGAGCTGTTCTTCTGGACTATATGTTTGGGCATGATGTCATCAGCCACTCGACAGTCTCGTCATCCAGGGCCTTCAGTCTAGGCGCTCCATGTGGTGGTTGATGGATTGGGCAGTCATGGACGACATGATCTACTGTCTGGTCTGTGGCGTCACACTCGCATCCCGGTGAGGGAGCCATGCCCCATTTGCACATGTCTGAACGAAAGCGACCGACGCCGGTTCGTAGGCGGTTAAGCCGGACCCACGCAAGTCTTGCGAGGGACATTCCCGGAGGGTGGGGATCGACGTCTGGTAGGAAATCACGGAGTCGGGAGGTGTTGTTTTGCCACTCCATGTTCCATGTGTAGTTCGTCCAGTGTGCCGCACTTATTCCAAGATCTTCAACGTTGTTCAGAAGCTGTCGTGCGGCGGGCACAAATGGGCGTCTTGATTTCAGTCGCTGCTGTCCTCCAGGTAGGCGCTGGAATGTACTGTGGAGGAGGTGGTCGGGGTCCAGTGCGCGACGAGCAAGGGAAATCATGGCTCCTTTACGGCGAAGCTCAGCAGGTTGGATGCCTGCAAGGATGGGAAGGCAGTCCGTTAAAATCAGGAGACGCGATACGCCTCTCACAACCACCCAAATTACGTGTAGCTGGGCGATCAAAAACTAGCAGCGCAGAAAACTGTGAAGGGGGCAAAGCATTACTGCTATCAGCGGCCCGGTGACCTGTACGCTCTGGGGGAAGAGTTCGGCTAAAATTCGCAGGCTTTGGCTTTAGATCCTTCGGAAGATCCTTAGCTGCGGCCCCGAGACCTCCTGAAACAGTTTGAAAACATGTGGATTGTACTGGTCCACTTACAGATTGAACAGGCGTCTGGAAAAGGTTACGTAAATTTAACCGAGATTGATGTTCACTTCTGGAATGCCTAAAAGATCCCTTCTTAGAGCTACGCCGGGAGCCCGCCTCTGATCGATATTCAGTTAAAACTACCTCTTTACGTTGTTCAGCCCTCAACTGAGCGTCTTTGAGTGCGAACTCAGCAGCTCTCGCTTCGGCTTTCGCGGCGGCCTCAGCAGCTCTCGCTTCGGCCTCAGCTCTCGCGGCGGCCTCCGCTCGTACAGCCTCAGCAGCTCTCGCGGCGGCCTCAGCAGCTCTCGCTTCGGCCTCAGCTCTCACGGCAGCCTCAGCTCGTATGGCCTCAGCTCTCGCGATGGCCTCAGCTCTCGCGATGGCCTCAGCAGCTCTTGCTTCGGCCTCAGCTTGGATCTGGAGCTCCTCTCGTCTTTGCTGTAGGTTAATTTGTGCAACTATCCGAGACGAACTCTTAGACATCCTAGTGCTTACATTTGAGGCGCTATCCTCAGGATGTATGTCAGCATCCAACATATCTGTGAACTCACTTACTTTTTGTTCGAAGTTATTTTTCAACGAGTTAAATTCGGGATCTACCCTATCACGAAGTTCTGCCAAAATTGCAGAGTTAAAAATTTTACTCAAAAGAGCATGGAAATGCCGTAATTCCTCTTCTAGAGTAGATAAGTTAGATCGAAAAATTAACAGTTCCTGCTTATCACTCAAAGAACCTAGGGCCACAGAAAGTTCCCCAATTTGAGTCAAAATATCCCGTCTAAGATGCCGGGCCTCTCGAACTGACTTAGCCTCATCGTTACTGGGTCCCTCCCCAAAATGGCCTGCCCGACCGCAAAGAACATCATCAGGCTTAAACTCAGTCGAATCGACGGCGGCCGAGTCCCTGTCACCACCGAGTGTAGACATATTAAATGTTGAGGCTAAATTTACCAATTAAAAAATTAGGTTACACAAACACACAAAATTATTACAGTAGTTATAAAAAACTTAACTGCAAAGACCGTAAAAATATGAAAAGGAATTTAAATGCACAATACTGTAGTTGTACGGGTATATGAAGTCCTAAAGTTCCACAAAACTTGCTTGGATTCTTCGACTTGAATCTTCAAGCACAGATGGATTGTCTTTAATTTTCTTTCTTGCCAATGAATGTCAAAGTTGTTTTCCTTCAGAACCAACAAAGAAACGCCTTTAATTTTTAGCTTGAAGTTCTTCAGTACCAACTGAAAAGAAATGTCTTTAATTTTCATTTGCTTCTGTAGAGTACCAACCAACAAGATCTTCTTTTATTACTTATGTGCTTCTAAGTTCCAACTGACAACAACGTCTTTATTATTTTGCTTCAGTACCAAACACTAGACAGAGTATCGTCTTTTATTCTTTATGTGCTTCTAGTGCTTCTTGGCCTACCAGCTAACAAGTCACGTCTTTTATTTTTTTGCTTCAATACCAAACACTAGACAGAGTACCGTCTTTTATTTTTTATGTCTTGCCTGTGCTTCCGTACAAACATTAGCCAGAGAATCGTCTTTTATTTTTTATGGTCACAGCGGTAAACCATAATCTCTTCGTGGGAAAATTGTAACATAAAATTCTCAGATCCGTTCGTCTGTATGTAATGACCAAAAAGAAACACTCTTCAGGAAACGTCTATTCGAGAATTGTATTTCTGTAAAAATAGCCTCAAAGCTGTCGAAAATGGAGTGCAACGCGATACACCACTAAAAACTTGTCACTACAGAACAGATTACTTGGATAAAAGACGGAAATTTTCGTCCAGCTGACAAGCACTAAGCAAAACAGTTAAACATGCGACCAACCTCTTCAAGCAACAATTTTAAAATGACTAGAATAATTTGCGATATCTCAAACTCACGTAAACAGTAACTGTGACGCAATAATGAAAGACATTGTCACGCAATTCTAACAGGTGTTCAAAGGTGGTGATCCAATGTTTCATGTTTAAACAGGTTTGACACAAGTCTTACGAACGATGGTGCAATTTTGGCTCATTTTTAGGAAAAATTCCATGACGTAATACGCTAAGATTCAGTAGACCTGAACGGTTTTTATATGACGTTTGATTAGGTGAACAATTGTCTGGAAGAAGTATAACACAAGATCAGTTGTAGGCTATATCGACTTTTCTAAAGCAACGTGGAAACATATCGGCAATGTAACTTGCAACTGTCTAGAATTTAAAAATTATCAAAGCAGATTTTCTAAAAATAACTTTTGCAGACAGAACACTCCACGTACAGAGGAGATTTGAAATTTACCTTTCGATTGGTTTTATTTTCCAATTGAGGTGGAAGTTTAAAAAACAGGTCTTTACGAATTGAAGCAGAACTGATAAATACTAGTACGGTAGCCTAAACCATCTACACAATAATCTAAATTAATGGAATTAACGAATACCGAGCACAACTAGCCTACCACTAATGTAGGCTAGTGTATTCAGAAGATGCCTAAAACTGCATTTGCAAAATTTGCTCAACAAACATGCGACGAAGTGAATGTAAAAACTTTTGAGTAACACATATTTTAAATATAGGCCTAAAATTGCATAATAAAATGTGACATGCTATCTTTTTCAAATAAAAATAAAAAGGAAGTGAGATGCTAAAATGTTTAGGCTACAGCTGAAATGATTAGTATTTAATTATTACCAAAACGATACCACAGTACTAGAATTTCATTAATAGTTGTTAAGTTTATACCCCAGTTTTGGTTTATTCCAAATTAACACATTATTATAGCTCAATAACACATATAAAAATATAATACAAATTATAAAACATATATTATATATTATACATAAAATTATATTAAGTTTATGTCTCAGTTTTGGTTTATTCCAAATTAATGTCACGCGTGTGGCCTATTTTAAGCAAAAACATCCACATCTCTTAAATATAAGCTTAGCCTACGTAACGGAGGTGTGCAATTATAAAAAATGTAGATTATGCCGGTGATTCTCATCGTGAAGCATATGCCACATACTGTTGGTGGGGCATGGAACATTTTTGATGGAGTATGAAAGTTTATGACACTTTAGTTTATGAAAGTTTATAACGTTTTAAATTGACTGGAAACACTAAATAAAAGTACTCTTGCCTACATGCAAACCGATAGGTAGAAGTACCAACCAGTCCATTAGTTTAAAGATAGAAATCACAAAAGTAAAATGAAAATTTTAAAATTAAAATATATAAAGCGATGAAAAGGATGGCACTGCGAAAATTAAAAACATTTATAAGATCAAGAATTGCTAGATTAACCGTCGATGAGAATAAAAAAGCAAAATAACATAAATACCCATTTAACAAATCAAAAATTGAGGAATCAAGGTAATCACAAGATGTAGCTGTAAAGAGTAATATCTAATTAAACTACTCCAAACTAGTGAAGTGATAATTTCTTTATCAGGGTCGATAGCATTACAATACAAATAATGATTCTATAACAATTGCCCTCCGGACAACTGCCCTCCGGACAACTGCCCCCGCACAATTTCCCCCAGAACAATTGCCCCCGGACAATTCCATCAAAACGTGCAGTAAAGTTTTTTCTTAATTAGAGCTAATGGTTTGATTCTTATTTGCGACAGAAACATATATAAACATCGTCACTAGAAATGTAAATTATTAGCGATTCCTCTTAAAAATTCAAGCACATTGCGATTTTTATAGTCTTCTACAATGGTTGCAATGCGAGCTGAACAGTATTGATAGCGTGTTTTTGGGCAGTGGTGCAGGAAATCCTACAACCATTGGGTTAATTGTTACCGTTGCTAAAGCCTGTTCGCTCTTTAATGCGACAATAAACTCCCAAACGTTTGGATGACATGCAGCCAGGGCCGGATTAACCATTAGGCTAATAAGGCTATAGCCTTAGGCCCTGGAAATATTCGGCCCTCAATTTTTTTAAGGTTATATTTTTTTAAGGCTGATAGTGATACAGATCCAATATAGTAGGCCTACAGTTTTTGCTTAAAAACGAATGACTGAGTTGAGTCAATACATATGAAGAGCCCATTTCCAAAACCACGTAGGCGCCACTTTTATCAAAATTAAGTTTAGAGCAAGGTTTTTCAACCTGGGGGTCGCGAGCCGTTTTTCGGAGGGTCGCGAGGCGCTTGAAATTCCAGTGTATTGTTTTCAATTCTTTTTTGCCAGAAAAGATTAAAAACTGTGTTTTTTTCGCAATCGACCATTCCTCTACTTGAGGTTATTATATCGTTTAAGCTTTCAGACGTTGCAAGGCTTTAACTAATACTAAGCATTCGATATTTTTTTACCAAGTTCTTGTAGGCCTACGTTGCTTTGTGCAGACTAAAGTTAACCAGTAACAACGCTATGGTAAAAAAGCAAAATTATGTAGAATCCTATGCAAAATATAGATTTCTCAGTATCGTTATCAATGGCATTGAAAAAATTTAGTGTCGGCTATTTTGTTTGAAAGTTTTTTCAGCAACAGGTGTAGTCATTGACAAAGTTAATAACTTAGTTAAAAATATGCATCACCAACCATCTCACTGAAATTGATTTAAATAAATCCATAAAAGATTGCAATAAATTCAACCAGTGAAAGTGCGAAAACGTAGATCATATTCTCATTATTTTTTCTCCTATTATCTAGCTAAGATTGATAGAAAATGGAAATAACAATCGGAGGAAATGTAATAAAAGCCGTCATAACATCGCAAAAAACGTTTTTCGTTTCGGAAGTTTACGTTGGAATAGCAAAACTAAACATAACTGGATGTCGGCATGAATCAAATTTTGGTTAAATTTAGCATTAAATGTGCTTTTGTTGAATAAGGGGATCGCAGTGGAAAAATGGGGGTTGCGAGACTACATTGATTGCTCTGAGGGGGGTCGCAGTGGAAAAAAGTTGAAAACTCCTGGTTTAGAGTGTCATTAGGTAGAGTATTACCATAGGTACCTACTATCGATTTCTTTCCAAAACCTTTTAATCTTCAATTTTGACACTAAAAATTGTGTTTGTTTCCCAAACCAATTAGGCTAAGCGCTATCATTAGCCATTTTTCTGTTATGTTTATGTTATTTTGCAGTAAATAATTTCAACTTTTCATATATGTATTTTTATTACTTTTTGTAGCTTGGTTTGCAAAATTAGGCCCTTCTCTAGTAAACAGCCTTAGGCCTACAGTACCCTTAATCCGGCCCTGCATGCAGTAATGTTAGCTTGAAGGTGGATATGCCATCCTTCCAACGGATTGTTTATGTGGGGAAGATCTTCACTACACGATCATGCATGCTCCACATGCTGATCGGAAAACGGGGTGATCGTCTGTTGATGTGTAGCCTTCTTCGGATGAAGACATCTTCAAAGTAATCTACGATCGAGTCAGCTTCTGTTGGCATAGTTTCCTGAAGTGTTTCAAACGCACTAACTACGTCATTTGGTCGAATGAAAGCCAGAGCTGGAAGCATAGGCTACGAATTTTCAGAGCAAAGTCAGCATCTGCCTGATGTTGGTCTTGCAATCCTTCCGCAATCTTTTTTTCCTTTGTTCGATGTAACGAGTAACGATGTTGCCACCACACGTCTTCGCGCTATGAATAAACTTCACCAAGTCATGCTTAAATTTTATTATTCTCTTGGTATTCTTTATCCGGGGGCAGTTGTCTGGGGGGCAATTGTCCGGTGACCACAAATAATATCTACTGATATTGAATAATATGGCTCAATAACACATATATAAATATAATACAAATCATAATACATATACTGTGCATTATAATATATTATGTATTATATTATAGCTTTGGTAGAGAGATACTTTTTGAAAACCATAGACAGATAATTGAGAACAGCTTTATAAGATTGAATTGCATAATTCAAAAAAATAATACATCAAATAAAATAGCTACATAACTTTGAACGTTTTCGGCAAAACTTTCTGCCCTCGTCATAAAAGTACTTTAATTTATCTAAACAAATATTCGTGAAATATTAATAATAAATGACTGAAATTAAATAAAACTGCACTGACCTGCGTACAAGCAACAACTGACGAACAAACACAAAAGGTGGTAACAATCTGTCATAAACTATGCGGGAGTGCGGTCATGAGACAAGATAGTGAGCGGAACAACATAAAGGCAATCAAGGAAAAACCAATAAGCAACATAAAACAAATGTAATCTAATACAAATTCAAAAAAAAGATGCCCTTCCAGCGAATAATTGTTTGTTGAGCCTGGGGTTGTGCTGCTTATTTGGAGTGCCTCATGAATTTTAGTTTCAAACTCTGATTGACAGTTGCGAATTATTTTGAATGAATCCAATGTAAATTGGATGTTGGAACAAATACTGCAGTCATAACTGTGGTCTTTAATTGCACTGTGTTTGTTAATGTCTGTTAAATGTACACTAGGTGTTCCGTTGCTCTTGTAACCAAGTGTCTTGTGGACATCTATGTATGTCATGTTCGTGTCACACAAACAAATGAATTTGTAGGCAATGTTGGAACAAAGAGACTGCGGAACGGGAGATTTCAGCAAAAAATATCTACTTAATTTAAAAGTTTTGTACAGAGGAACAATGTCGATATCACATTTACACTTGAAGAGTTTAGATAGTTTTTTAGCGTATACGAGTGATTCCTTTCCTAGGAAAGGTATGGATACAGAGTTCTGGAAAGTTATGACGTCAGTATTCGGTGAAGATACTGAGTTGAAACGTTGTAAAACCTTATCAAAAAACTGCCTGGAATATCCACTAGCACATAACATAGATTTACTTTTGGCGATTTCATTCATGTAGTGGTATTTGTTTGAGCAGATAGAACGAGCACGATTAAGCAAACCTAAAACCAACCCAAATTTCCAATTCATAGGACACTTTGCGTTGAAATTTAATAGTAATCAAGTGTTATTAGGTTTTCGCCAAACCCATGTGTCGAAAGTACTTTCGTTAATCTTTAGTTCAACATCCAAGAATGGTGGCTATTTACTAGGTTATCTCCTGATGTTAAAGATGATAACTAGCTTTTGTATTTCCGACGTTTGGTCAGTCAGCACGACTGACTTTATCAAGGTGGCTAAAACAGGTTAACACAACCTGTTCAGCAACGATGGCACAACACAAAAACATATTGATAAAATGAATAAAGTAAAGCAGCAAGAATCAGAATTAAAACACGCAACAAGATACCTAGAGGTTAAACTGAATGTTCATTCATTCATCCAATTCTGATTCTTGCTGCTTTACTTTATTCATTTTATCAGTATGTTTTTGTGTTGTGCCATCGTTGCTGAACAGGTTGTGTTAACCTGTTTTAGCCACCTTGATAAAGTCAGTCGTGCTGACTGACCAAACGTCGGAAATACAAAAGCTAGTTATCATCTTTAACATCAGGAGGTAACCTAGTAAATAGTCACCAGAAGAACACAAATTACTTTTATTATCAAATGCCTGGTGAACAGTCTCTCTCTGTTTTTTATCCAAGAATGGTATAGCTTCTCTAGCTTTTTCCACTGTAAATTTTATGTTTTTATGTTGGGAATTTAGTGCATTGAGAAAAGTTAAGCACGAATCTTCATCATCAAAAATAGCAAAAATATCATCTACAGCAGAAAGTTTTGCCGAAAACGTTTGAAGTTATGTAGCTATTTTATTTTATGTATTACTTTTTTGAATTATGCAATTCAATCTTATTAAGCTGTTATCAATTATCTGTCTATGGTATTATATTATATATTATAATATATATTACTGTACGTATTTTATATTTTTTGTAAACAATATGTGCAACAATATCTGCGCCCTATCTTGGCCAATTTATCTAAGTTGTGATGAAGAAACCTAAGTCGTTGTGGACAGATTTTCCGGACTTTTTGAATTTTACAATTTGGGTAGAGAGATAACTTTTTTAAACCATAAACAGACATAACCCAGCAACAACACTACATTTAACAATATAAAGAAACAAACAATAAGCTAACGTTTTCGGCTAGTCATACAGCCCTTTTCAAGCGTATAAGAAAAATAATTTTAAAAGAAATACTAAAGAATAATACACTATCACAACAAAAATATGGACAAATCTAAACATTTGAGAAACTTGCTTAACTAGCTCACACAAAATGATAACTGAAAATTACGCAGCACAACGGGACAAGTATTTGAGAGGTAAAATTAATTAATTGTTCAGAAAAGGACTAAAGCAGATCTCGTGCCGTGCTTCTGTCCATCTTGCGTAATCTCTGCTTGATAGCCAAAACAAAAAGTCTTTAAAGCATAAAAGCAATCTACACTTTATGTTGTTTAAAAATCAAAACAAGCAAAAAACAAAAATTGTGCATCCAAAGGGTTCATACATGTTCGAAGAGATACAACGCGGTTGAAAAACTTTGGATGAACTCTTTCTTTTTCATCTATTTCGCTGAGAATCGCATTGTTGCTCGACACAAAGAACTTCAAGCCAGCTGGGAATAAACAGAACGTTGCATTGTATTCAATGTTAACGAACACAAACTTGGTAATCAATTCAAATGTGAATATGATGTGAAATGAAGGATCAGTGTAGTGAAAGAACAGGATCAGCATTGGCAATTTCACCCGGAGAGAGCAAAAACGAAGGAGTGTGCCAATTGCTAACCACTGGAGTTACCACGTTTTAACAACTGCATTCATCTCAGTAGTTATACAATGTTCTAATCTAAACGTTACAACAATGATAGTACCGCATTATTCAAGATCAACTCAGATGGTGCGGGCATGTAGTGCGAATGCCAGATCAGCGTCTTCCTATTCTTGGAATTGGTTAAAGGTAAGCGTTTGGTAGGTGGACAAAAGAAGCTGTATAAGTGTATAAAGACTCACTGAAGACTTTGAAGAGTAATCTTAAAATGTGTAACATCAATTACAAAAACTGGGAGGAAACCGCAGAGGATAGGCTGCTTTGGAGATCTGCCACTCATGAAGGTGTTGCCACGTTCGAGAAGAGCAATCTCAAAGGTTAAAAGAAAAAAGAATGCAAAGAAAAGAACGACAATTACACCCACACCTAACTCTTCCAAAGGATCTTAAATGTACCAAATGTAACCGAACTTTTAAAGCCAGGATTGGACTCATTAGTCATTTAAGAACTCACCGTTAGCTTTTTATTTTTATTGTGAAGGCCATCATCCTCGAAGACGAGGGATAGCCACCATCAATCTAAACGTTACAACAATGATAGTACCTGGAGCATCAAAATTAGTTTGTGATCGCCCTGATGAATCGCATTATCACTGAAACATCTTTTATGATCACATTTCACAAGTTAGGGTGTAAAATATGTGTTAGATTTGCTACACTCACTACCTTGATCGTTATGGGTAATAACCCATCTTACTACAAACAAACCTACCTTTCATCGCTTTCGCAAAGTCAACTTCAATCGCTACTTCTGAGCTCTTCCTCCTTCCGCTGATGACGTCACGGTCGTCTGGCATTCCAATCGCGAAGTGGATGTGGTTTCTTTAAAGCGGTGGTTCTTAAACTGTTTCCTTTTTGGCACCACTTTGAAATCACCGACAGTCTCTCGCACCCCCTTCTAGAATTACGCAAAAGTAATGTTGTTCTCATGGGTAAATAAGAAAACCATTGTGTTTCATTAATCTTTATTCTCATAACTGACAATGAACTATCACAATATGATGCTCCTCATACGGGGAATCTGAAAAATGCGTTTTTTATGTTTTGTGTCTTTATTCATGACTTTCAAACAGGAAAACTAGAACATCTTTCTCTCATAGGCAAAATTGAAGGGAAGCGTGCTCAAGGCAGACAAAGATTAAACTACTTAAACCAACAAACCGACAAAACTAACACCAACTTACACCTAATACACAAAGCAAACAACAGAGAATCTTGGAAACTTTTCATGCAAGAGGCAGTCATTGCTTGGAATCAAGTGCGACAATAAAAGAAGAAGATTCATGACTACGATTTTACGTCTCCTGTTCCCCGTATTGCGAAGGTTGGCGGCCAACAGTCTTCTATTCTGTGATGGTATTCTCCATTCTACCGGCCCAAAGGGTCGACCGAGACGAGATCTGCGGTTTTGTCAACCGTAGATCTTCTCTAATGTAGTCTATCTAGTCAACGCTTCTTAGGACACTCACAAGGGTTATATCCATGGACGTCAAAAAACCAAAATTTCTTTGGCCACGCGTCTTATTTCATGCGTTGCACGTGTCCGTACCAACGCAGCCTTCTCCATCGTATAACATCTTCAAGCTGATAGATGCCAAACCCGGATCTCAGCTCTTCCATCGTCATCCGGTCAGAAAGGCACTTGGAATAGATCCATTGTTCCATGGAAATTATTGCAACATGGCCGATTTCGCTTTTC
Source organism: Aplidium turbinatum (assembly GCF_918807975.1). NCBI lineage: Eukaryota > Metazoa > Chordata > Ascidiacea > Aplousobranchia > Polyclinidae > Aplidium > Aplidium turbinatum. Next base: position 13,555,709 of record NC_137489.1, on the reverse strand, counting down.
AAGAGTGGTGGATCATATCTCACGTGCATGCAGTAGATCATTCCTTACATACATATTTTGCATGTGACCTCGACCACCGAAGGAAAGATCCTTGTCCATAACAATAGGGATGAGCTCATGGAAACTCTTCTAACCCAATTGCACCCTCACTGCCATAGCATACTTACAGTCTCCCGACTGCCCAATCATGTCACTAAGATAGAAAAAGACAGGAACGACGTCGAATTCTGTCTTATCAATTGTCAGCAGTTGCCTCCGAAACTGCCTTTATTTCGTTAGTTATGTGGAAATGCAAAATAGTTTCTCCGTAGTGGTGATTAAGCAACAAGGTCAGAGACGTTTTTGTTGCTGTTTCTTGTTGATAATGGCATCAAATCGTGTAGGGTGTGTTGACTACTACTTGCATGTCAAGTAAGGATCGAATCCATGTTTTTTTTTTATTGGAAACAAGCAGGAATATTTTGATTCCCTCGTAATTCTTTAGAACCAACCCTAATCAGTCACCATTCCCGCACCCCCTAGAAACAGCTCTCGCACCCTTAAGGGGTGTGAGCACCCCCGGTTAAGAACCCATGCTCTAAAGGAAAGCAATGAACACAACATACCCAGACAGCACATCAGTCGTGTTTTACATGGATTCAACGTCTGCAAACGTTGAATTAATATAAAAATCGACTGATTTGCGGTCTGGGATAAGATCACAGTAAGCAATTTTACATACTACAGCCACCCACAACTCAAAGCAAAAATTACTCAAACAAGTTTCTAAATATGAAATTGAAGCCAAACCTTCATCCTTTTGAGACTTCCGACTTTAATTTGCTCCCAAGGGTCATAATATGTTTCGTAAAACACATTGGGATAATCCTCGGGTTGTCTTATTGGTGTCAACTCCAAACTCTCCACCTGTTAAACGAAGTCGGACGTTGCATACGTGATCCTTGTTTCCAACATAAATTGCACAATTTCAATTGTACACTTGTTTTTTTTTTTTTATAAAATTTTGACGCTTCGTCATAACACATGACTAGGGAACTGTGTTCCGAAAGCTAGTGCAATTCGTTAATTACCACAGAGAACCCGCAGCATCAGGCTATAGAACAGGTCGTTAACATCTACATTAAGAAGTACGTGATGTTTATTCCACATCACTATTCCCTTTACTTTACAAGTTCCTGGTGTTTGTACATAAGGGGCAACAAAAGCAAAAAAGGAAACATATCAAAAATGTCGTACAAGTAATCAGCAGTTAATAGCATATAAGGGAAAGCAATGTAATTTGGACCAATATCCCTTCTTATATTACCGAAGTGTTTTTTGGTCACGATTTGTAAACAAATTGAATGATAAGTTGAAATAATTCTAATTACCAAAATTTCGGTCGATTTGGTTGAGTTGAGAAACGTGGTAGCTTTGTTCGAATTTATGCTTCCTTTCAAATTGATCTAGTTTAGTGACGGCTTGAGATAAGCGACTGTATGCTATAGAGCAGGGGTCACCAAACTTTTTTCTCTGAAGCCCGGATTGCTGCGAGATTAACAGCTGCGGGCCGGATGCAAATTGCAAATAGATATACAACTATTTAGAATCTCCATTGACTTGAATTAAGCACAATAAATAACAAAGTCAGCGGTGGAATAGCAAAGTTGTGATGAAAATCGAAAGGTTGCTGGAAAATTTATCCCCTGCTGTGATACACTACAGGGCATCCTGCTCTTGAAAATATATTACATCTTTCCAAATTTGGCCTAGGCTGTCCGCATTTATGGTGGCCGCTAATGATAAAAACAGAACACCAACATGAAGGCGACCTGGTGGAAAAATGTTTGGTAACTTTTTTCCTTAACAGTTGTAGTGCAGCTGTTATTTCCGCAGCACGTGGCAGGCCGGATGAAATCAGTTTGCGGGCCGGTTCTGGCCGCGGGCCGTAGTTTGGTGACCCCTGCTATAGAGCTTTAACCAACAAAGCCTTATATTGTGCTGGTACACTGCTTAGTGACTAAGGTCGATGTGTAGCAGATATAAATATTGTAGTTGCACAGTTACAAAAAAAATAATCGTATTCTTAGATGCAAGAGCAGAAGTGTGTAATTTAGACCAGTTTTTGGTGAACATGTTTACATGAAGAACAATTTGCTTTTGCCCATTAAAAAACAAAACTTTAATTTTTTTTTTGAACTAAACAAAATCTTTTCTGTGGTCTAAATTACACAACTCTCTAGTCCAAATTACACTCAAGGGTGTATAGTTTGAACCACTTTTTAATATCTTGTTTAGTTATTATTTCATTTGCTTGGTAAATATGCTATGTAGTGCCTGCCCTACGTCAACTGCCTTGCTACTAAAAATGAGCAAACCTTTTTTGACGAACAAGGAAAAGGGCGATGGTTTTGAGATGGGAGCGAAGGTTTTGAAACACCACAATCAGTTTTATCCTCTTTTTTGCGTTCATTGATACAGGGAAATTGCGAAGGTATAGGAACGAAATCTTCCTCTGAACTGCTTTCACTGGAACTGGAGCTTTTAAAAGCAGGTTCTTTGCGGTTTTGATGTTTCATGATATGCAAGGATTCGCTCAAAAAGTGATCTTTGCACTCATGTGAACTTTTCACTAATTCATGGTTGACAACCTTTTCCTCGAGATATTGAGTTGGTAACAAATGAAGCTTCACAAGTTTAAACAACTTCACAAAATCTTGTTTCCTCTTTTCGTAATCGTGGTTCACCCAAGTTAATATTCCTTCATAAACATATCTACTTCCAATAACCTGATAACAAAATTGTTGATAAGCACTTTACGAATATTTACTGAGACCACAAAAACAAAAAGTGAAAAACATGAAACCTGATCCAAAATGAAAAATGCTTAAACACATGTTTGGTTGGTTGATTTTCAAATCTTTATCCTCGGACAGACAAAGCCTTGAATGGTTATTCCTGGTAGTTTCGCATGCTTGCAGTGGCTCTTGACGCAGGGCCGGTTACCGAGATTGGCAGAGTGAAGTTTTCCGATTGTTGAAGTGTCGTTGCCGGGAAATTACTCCATCTATTAAGTGCCGTTGAATGGAGAGCAGTCCTGAAATGCGTTGCTCAAGCGCATATCCCGAGAGCCGAACCAGCGCCGCGTGATCTTGAGCCGGGCGCGTAACCACGAAGCTAACGGGGCGGACGATCAAACACAAAAGCTTTTAAAAGGTGTCGTCGTATCCAGGCTTACACCTGGTGGTTGAAGATTTAGATTAAGGGAAGGCAAGGAAGCCAATCTTCATGTCCACCTTCAGGCATGCCTTTAAGTGTCCTGCCCAAGACACAGCTGCATGCTCATGAGCGGTGTCGAACCGGCGCCCTTTCGATTGCCGTTCCAGCGCTCTCACCACTCGGCAATGCAGCCGACTTTTAAAAGATGATTGGGATCATGAGAAATAAGCTACCAATTAATAAGCACAAGAGCATTACGTAGAAAAATGACACTCAAATCAGCATATTGATTCTTCATCACGTCACGATGATGAAGTGAAAAAATACTGAGTCACCAAAGAGCCGCATATTCCTGTCTATATAATAAACAAGTCTGAATTTAAATTTACGTCTGGGTCCTGGGGTTTTCACAATTTCTTCACTATTGCAAAACCTATAAGTAATAAAATTTGATCAACTGGAAAACATCAGACGGTGTGAAAACACTGCATGGAGCCTTTAAAACTAGCAAACCAAGGCAAAACTACGGCCTAAATCAGTGGAGGCTGGCGTGTTTCCTCGCCCATGGAGTAGCCTATTTAATTTCTGGGATCAATATCCAAAATGGGATCATAGGATTGCCTCCACGATATTGGTTGTTAAATGTACTTTAGTCTTTGCTTGGTGTTACAATAAAAAAAAATGCAATGCAATTTTATGGCAAGTAATAGGCCTATAACTTCCTCACTTTAATAATCGCAATGAAAAGATAAGCTGAAAAATTTAGTCAATACATCTCAGTTGGTTTATAGCCTAACGATCGTTCACTTTAAGAGGCATCTTAACTTTTTCAGTTTTTGGGCCTAATGCACGATTTTATTAGCGTAGGTGGGCCGACTATATATTGCGTATTGATAAGACAACACGCAGTAGCATTCCTGAAATGCGTTGCTCAAGTGCACACCGCGAGAGCCGAACCCGCGCCGCTTGATCTTGAGTCGGGCACTTAACCAGTGGCAGTAGGCTAACCACTAAGCAGAGGCTAAGTGATACTGAAACATGTTACTGATCTCAGCACATAAAATATAAATACATAAGAATTCCCCGGCAACAACACTGCAACAATCGGAAACTTCACTCTGTTAATTTCAGTAAAAAGCTCTGTGTCAGTGGTTTAAAGCCTCCACAAGTATGCGAAACAGCTAGGAATGACCTATCAAAGGCTTTGTTAGGCCGAGAATAAAGATTCAAAAACGAACCAAACTAGCTTAGGGTCCGCTGGTCTACTTAGTTCATAGCCTATTCAGTGAGTTTACATTAAAATAAGATCATAAATATGAATAAATAACTTCAAGCTTAACTGAACTCACGTTTTGATCTAATCTTTGAATGATCGACTCCACGTCGTGAAACGTAAGCAGTAAAAACTTCGGTTGTTTGACAACTTTCTTGAACTGTGTTGTCACAACTTCTTCAGACTTGACGTGCAGAGATTCACAATTAAAAACATCGCCAGTCGATCGCAAATCAAGACAGTTCAATACATTGAGGGATGATATCAACACTTTCGCACAAAACAATTTTATATCTAAACAACAAGACAGTAGTATAATGCACAATTGCACATTGCAACTTTAAAAAACCTAAGTCCTTTGTAATTTATTTTATTCAACTAATACAGTTGACAATGTCAATTTTTGACCGAACTTTTTCTTCAGATGCACTGCAATTGAATTAATTATTGTTTCCTTGACGAAAGCACACCGCTGTATCGAGAACGCTTGATTTTGTCCATACGATTGAATAATTAAATTCGACTTTTTCAGTCAAAACGAAAGTACAAAAACGGCATAGGAAATAATTGAACTGAACATTGCTAATCAGAATCAGTTCACAGCCTATGAAAACACGGCCGAATATGCTGCTATGCAGAAAAATTTCTAAGAGTCTTAATAGTTACAATGATAGCCGTGACAAACCTGTCATTTTCAAATTTCCAGAATTATGTAAAAAAGCAGTATTTGCACATGGACATATTTTTGGCGAGTTTAGCTAGAGATTGGGTATGTACGTCGAGCACAATTTATGCAATAATAACGTAACATATGTAAGACTTTTCAATTGCATTCTGGAGGTAGTCTCACAATGTAGTCGTTGGTTTTTTCATATTGCAGGACCTGCCGGCAGTGGCGTATCCTGGTTGATTTTCTTAGGCATGCAATGGAGAAAGGATCATAGCCAGTGTAAGGAGTCTGGGGTTATGCTCCCCCAGGAAAATTTTGCAAATTTGTCTTGGGTTTTATAGCTTTTCTTGCAATCTGAGGCTTAGCTGATGGCTTGGTTACTTAGCTGAACTTTTGAATTGGCTACTTAGCTGATAATAAGGCTTGGCTACTTAGCTGATAAGGCTTGGCTACTTAGCTGATAATTGTTTGAGCTGATTTGCAAAAAATGAGGTTTGAACGCATCATGAATCCAATGTCTTAATGTTATATCATTGCAGGAAAGCGGACTTGAAGCGCTATGCAGCGTGTATGGCCTTCAGCATACACCCGACCCGCTTTTTTGATGATCTTTTAAACTACTGTGCTTAGGTTTCACAAAGTGCAATGGCACAGCTTGCAGTAGGCTTCATTAAGTCCAGTGGGTGCTTTTTTCAACTATGGAAACTGTTTTTCCAACTCAGTATTATATTTTCGCTGACAGTCGTAAGCTGGCTTCCACTTCTTTGAAGATGTCATGTCAAACGTTCAAAACCAGTTAGGCTAAAGCTTCTGCAATGCAATATAACGAATACCAGTTTACATAGCCGTACGAGCCAGGGGGCAGCCGCCCCCCCGTTGTTTCAAAACGTCGCGAATTCGGGCAAAATCTTGCAATTATTAGGGCAAAAATTGCTACATGAAAAGCTACAAAATTGCATGAACTAAGAAAAACTATAAATTAATATTTTTTACCTATCAAACTAAGTAGGCTACAGCCTCTTATTTGCACAAGAAATATGCCGCAAAATTTTCATTTGGCACACCCGTATTGATGCAATTGTATTGCATGGTGATCAAACTGTAGTACGAAATGCATTTAACCAACTGCATCATGCCAAATTGGCCAGCCACCAAAAATGTGTCTCTAATACTTTTGTGAAACTGCCCAAATCAAAACGCAACATTTGCTTTTATGAGTTTTCACAAATGCATCGTGTTGATTTGGGCAGCTGAAAACATGGATTTACAGTATCTGATGAAATTGATTAGTCTGTTTATGCAACTGCCCAAATTAGCGTGAGGCAGTTTTCCCAAAATGAACAAACTCATTAATTTTTCCCATTTACATAACTGTATCGTTTAGATTTGTGCAACAAAAAATATGAAATTATCTGCTCATAGTCTATTTATAAAACCGCTCAAATTGGCATGATGCAGTTGCCTCGGCATCAAAATGCACCGCATGCATTACATTTGGGCAATTTCTATAAAAGCGTGCAGATTTGGGAAAATTTACGTTCTGCCCCCGCAAAATGGTTTGGTCTCGTACGGCTATGCCAGTTTAAATCTGACCAGCTGAAATAGGATTAGATTACCGACCACATAACCGAAACATTCATGGTGCTCTGTGACATCGCCAATGCCGAAATCTGACTAAAAACTTTGATACAGTATAGTATAAAGCAGTGGTTCCCAACATTTTTTTGGCTGATACCCTAATCTCCACCCTGAAGTGAGCCAATTACCCCCACAATCAATTTTCAAAAACAAAAGTGTTTATTGCTATGTATTTCAAAGGGCTAACTATGACAATCAAAATGCAATAAATTACAATACTGAATATAAGATAAAAATGCGTGGTAAACATTCAATGCAAAGGTTGAGCCTGGACTTCAGCCGCCAGCTTTGTGATCCTGGACTTTGTAGTACTGAGGGCGATTCTTGCGTCGCTTTCGACATCCAGGCGATTGCGCTTCTTTGTCTTCATTCCTAAGACAGTTGAAAGTCCTTGTTCACAACGATACGTTGTTGAAAAAGATGTCAGAATATTTAATGCCTGTGTCGCTAATGTCGGTGCGTCCTGGAGTTTGCTAAACTAAAAGGGTTCCAACCTTTCTCCTTGAAATCAAGCTTCAACTCCTCGTTCATTCGGAGAGTGATAAATTCTTCTTTAGCCGGAAAGTCGTCATCATCCACCTGGCTGTCATCACATGTGAAGGGCTTAGTGCACCATCGGAGACTAGCCGTGTCCAAATTTGGAAAGTAGTTCTCCATCTTCTTGGCTAGTTGGCCTAAGTGGTCAGCTATGTCCTCCTTCAACACCGCTGTCAACTCCAGTCCATTGCCTTTGAGGTAAATGTCGAGCGTCTGAAACTGCGCTACTGTGCCTCGTCCAACTCGCTTGTTCCACAATTTAACCTTTGCGATAAATGCAGCTACGGCTGCTTTGGTGTCGATCACAATTACATTCTTTTGCCTTGAATTAAAACATTGCCTTTGTTCCTTTCACCAAAGATATCATCCAGATAGCACAGCTTGGAAATCCACTGTTGGTTAGAGAAGTATTCAGCCAAATCGGACTCCTTTACCATCAGAAAAACATGGACAACCTCACGAAGTTCGACCAGGCGGGTTATCACTTTGCCACGAGACAGCCATCGTACTTCTGTGTGGTACAGTAATGCTTCGTATCTTCTCCCATCTTCTTGCACAGTTTGTTGAAAAGACGGCTGTTCAATTCCTTTGCTTTTATAAAGTTCACAACCTTCACTTGCTTCACTGTTTCTATTGTAAATCGGGTCTTGTTACCCCCCCAAAACAGGCAAATTACCCCCCGAGGGTAATTTACCCCCAGGTTGGGAACCACTGGTATAGAGTTACAGTATCTACAATAGAAAACTGCAAGGACTTAAACTATGAAGACCGAAAGAAAAAAAGGCCAAACAAATGCCAATCGGGAAACTAAAAAAGGCCCAGCGGCCAAACAAAAATTATCCAGCCAAACGCTTTTTAAAAAGGCCAAATTTCTTAAATTTGATCATTAAAAGGCCAATCTGGCAACCTTGTCTCCAGATAATGGTTTTTGTTTTGCATGCAATTTCAAATCTGCATGCCTTGGTCGCATTTGCGCCACAGTGTTGGTAAAAGCATAGTAAAAGAGCGGCGAATGGGCAAATTGTATTACCAGGTAGCCACTTTAACAAGGAAAAATTCTGCCACTGCAATTGACTAGAATGCACCGCCAACCAATCATAAGCTACGTTTTCTATGACGTAAAAAGAGCAAAAAGAAGATGATACAAAGCAAGTCAAGTGATGGATTTTCTGTCAGCTGGTTGGCTTAGGGGTTAGGGTTAGGGCTAGTAAGTAGTTTATTTCATTGACGAGGGTACGATTCCCACCACTGCTATTGCTCTTTTTACTTCTGTAATTAACTTACCAAATAAAGTTCAAAACAGGCATTAACTCTCTGGCTGAGTGCTAGAAAAGTCACAATTGGGCGGTAGCCTCTTATAACATGTTTTGATTGGTTGGCGGTTGCATTGTAGTCATTCTCAGTGGCAGAATTTCTACTTGTTAAAGTGGCTACAACGCATGCTGAGCTCTTCTCAGCATGCAGGGTTAGCAAAGTTGCCAAATTTTGAAAACGAACAGTTGTTTCGAATATCGAAATTAAGAGAGCGAGGAGATTTTGCTATTAACCTAATTTTCTATTTCTATGCCTAAATTCGTTGTTCCTGAAAGATTTCTGATTTCATCAGAATTGTAAGGCATGCAGTGCATGCCTTGCATGCATGGAAAACGTCACTGCCTGCCGCCATTAGCCATAATTTACCTGCAAATTTAAATTTGGCAAAAAACGAATTAAAATTTAACTTTGCACATCAGATGAACAGCTTATAACGTAGAATCCACAAAAAATACTTGATACTTTAAATTGAACACGCAATTGCTCCAAAAATGGCATACCAAATGATGAGACTACTTGCAGGGTACAGGTGCGCAAGAAAGAAAAAAAAAATGTACAGTTGTAAAGTTATATATATTACATTTTCAATGCGTAAATTGTGCTCAACGTACCTAACTATGGCTGAACAGTGAACACTGAACAGGTAAAACGTGTCCAGGTGTAAATATTGCTTTATTTGCATACTTTTAAAAACGGAAAAATGATAGGTTTGTTGTGGTTATGATGTAACAATTAAAACTCTTAGACGTTTTCCCACATAGCAACATATTCGGCCGTGATCAGTGTTATATGAAAAATCAAAACTTCCACTGTCCACTCGGTTTCAGTACACTTGCCTTCAAGTTGAAAGTAGTCAGCTGCTTCTAGCAATGGAATAGCATTTTCCTCTGTGACTACAATTTTTGCTGTGTAAAAATAATCAATGAACGCTTTCACTGTGTCTGCAGAAAGCTTCTCAAGATTAATAGCCTCATTGTACTTTTCCTTCATCTGAAAAAGAAAAACATTTGTCAATTCACATAAACTAAAAATAAAAAATTAGCCACAAAAACGTAGAATTTTTTTTATAGAAAACTTGATCTATGAAGTCGAAAGGATCTTTGTTTATTACATGCACAAAAGTGATCAAGCAGCCAATTGTCTTAGGATCTTCAAAACCGTAAAAGCTTCAAAACGTATCCATAAGTTATTTCGCTCCAAACACATACATTATCCTGTGCTCTCTGCATTACAAGCACCCATATCCCAGTACGTTGTAAATGTGAATTGACACCACAAGAGAAATTTTAGCCAAGACACATAAAAATATGTCATTGACTCAAAGCTTACCTCACATTTAAATAACTTTTTGAAATAATCGGAGAGCCCCCCAAGAAGACATCGGTGCACTCGGAACTGTTTTCCCTGAACTTGTAACGTCGCGTCACAAAATGAATCTTCTGCATTTCGGTTTCTGGAAATGAAAACGCGAATCTGAAAATTAAAGTGCGCTTATCTTGCAAACTTTGAATTAAATTGTAAATACTGAAACTCAATTGAAACGTTTTCGTTACAAAACTGTTAAAGTTTTCTTCCAAATTATTATATACAGAAAAGCCTTTGAGACCAATTTTTTTCAATTACAGCTCTAACGTCTATAAGTAAATTACTTTAGAAATCATCTATTCACAAAACTTCAAATCTAAGTAGGCCTTTCTCAAATACACACTTACTTATTCAAAATTTTTAGTACAGTTTTGTCATGCTTTCCATAAAACGTTTTGGATCCCATCATCTTTTCAATTTTTATGACAAACTTTAAAATTCAAGAGAGAAATTTCCAACTGAAAACTGCTTTTAATAATAATTAACAATGAATCTGCGACCACAAAAAACAACTAGTTAAAGAAGAATATTTTTCAATAAGCATGAATCATACAACCAGCTTATGTATAATTTCTAAAGTAAAAGAGGTGAGCCAAGTCTCTGAAAGTTAAACAACAAACTAAAGTAGTTACCAAACTTTTTGTAAACATTGACATCTTTTAAAGCAGTGGTTCTTAATCTTTTTTGTATGTTTTACCCTTTTAACAAAGATGAATATCAGATTTACCCCTAATATATAAAATGGTGCTCATTTATTAAAAAACGAAAGTAACAAATTACATCAGTTATATTCAATGCGACGGCTGCCCTTGCTTTTTGGCAACGAGTTGTTCAATGTCTGGTAAAGTAGGAGATAATGCACAACGAATATCGGATTCAATATGAAGTTGGTTTCGTGCTTTAGATTTGATAGTAAGCAATGCAGAGAAGCCGCATTCGCATAGGTAAGTTTAAGAAATCGTAAGGAGAATATTCAGAGCTTGAGTACCTATCCTTGGATAGCAATTTTCTATTTTAACCTAAAACTTTTCTAGGTTGCAAGAGTGAAACTCATCTTTTGCAAAAGAATCGTTTGTTAATTCTATAAATTCTTTTTGGATTGCTTCAGGAACATCTTTCACTTTACATACAAAAGGATTTCTCGATAGTTTCATCAAAATGCTGCCAGTTTTTATCTCGGAAAACTATCGTTCAAACTCCTCCTGCAAGTTTTGAAGATAGCTGATAATGTCATCCTTCAAGTTTTGAGATCATATCCAGTTATCTGTGTCAAGAGGTGAAAATGAAATGATATCTACATTCTACAATACCAATACCTACAGCTGGCACAATTTTTCTGTCCCATCAACTGATGTAGATATTTTGATTCATATAGCTCATATACCCCCCAAAACGAGGAAATTTACCCCCAGGGGTAAATTTACCCCAGTTTAAGAAATGCTGTTTTAAAGCATGCGGTCTAGGGATCGCTGCATTTCTGAAAGTGATTCTGAGTGAAACTTTTTTCAAAATTACTCTAAAATATAAACATAGTGCTTAAGTACTATTTCCCAATACCAGTGCATTTATGGACCTTAACGACTCCATAGACCTCTTTTTGGAGAATCACTGCATGGAACTATACAGTACCTTTCTCCTTTGAGTCTAACGAAAATTATCGAAAGTCTATTCTTTTACCCTCCCATGTTGTCGATATAGTTTCTTAGACTTAGAGACAAAGAACTCACTCTTATCGCATCATCAAAAGTACATAAAGCTTCCGCTTTATTTGTTGGTCGGAGTTTAGTAGTCTATGCGTATACAATATACAGTAGGCTATACATGCTTCAATATCAAATTTCACAAAAAATGGAAAGTTATTATTAACTTCTTATGCTTGAAGTGGAATCAAAACGACTCCAGTGCTATATATTTTTGTTGATTAACAATCTTATTTATTAGGCAACGCTAACAGCCTGGTGAGGTCTGGACGAATAAGCAGTTGATAGTGTTACCAAATAGTGTACTAGACAAAGTTTGCGTGTGTGACTCAGAGAGAATGTAATCTGACTTAGGCTACTAATTTAATTGGACTAAGCTGACTTATACGTACCAGGGGCGGATCTACCGGGTGGGCCTGATTGGTGCAGGCCCACCCAGATTGACAGTGGGCACACCCAAAATCATATTCTTGAGAAAAAGACATATTAATGTTTAACACTAGAACAACCAAGTTGCACTGCATTGTCTGTGGCATCACTGTTTCACAGCATTTGTAAGAGATATTCGGTAACACAAAGTTTTTGTGTGCTGGCCCGCCGTGGCATTATTGGTGAAGGCCCACCAAGATATTGACTAGGCCCACCCATAAATTACGTTCTGAATCTGCCACTGATACGTACTAAGATAAAAACTATGCATATGCTGTTTCTCTCTTCGAATGATTAGACTACTTTGTCATTAATAATCGATTCTATTTCGTTCCTCAACTACATAATGATTTAACCAAAGCTATTCAAGCAGCTCAATTCGACTAAAAAGAAATTTAAAAACATTTCAGCATTTGAGTCCATCCTGAATTGGGTAATCATTAACAAAATGTTCATCAAACATCGGAAAACGTTTACTTGTAGCTGACAATAGCTTTCGTAGCCTACATAAAAAAATAGAAACACCAAACATTTGTTTTGAAAGTTAAACTGGTTGTCAGCTAGGCATTTTCGAACCGTCTCGTATAATAAAATTAACTGCTTCAACGGATGACATTAAACTAGATGATATTGTACCTACTGTCCGTAGGCTACATAAAAAACCCACTGACAAACATTAACAACAGAAGTTATTGACAGTGAAAGACAAAGACAAAATACACAAAACAATAAAATTTATAATTTTTTTACAGGTTATAGCAAACTAAATATTCTAGAAAATTTAAATTATTAGTTTACAGAACAGTGGATAATAATGTATTTCATTTACCCTATCTTTTTGGTGGACAAAACCAGAAGTTTGACTTGTATTCAAAATGCAAGAACTTGTGCAACAACAGTCAGGTAGAAATTAGCAAATTATCCGTCATACTATAAAAACATTTCTACAGAAAACAATTAAAAGTTGATAGCACTTGCCTAAAGTTAAATCTAATGCAACTTATTAATGACAAAAGTCATTGTAAGTCAGTGTCAAGCACATTGCTAAAAAATAATAAATATGCAAATTTTCTTAAAAAACTGAGATTTCAAAACTGTGTCGATAATGATAACAGACTGTTTCGAAATGAGATGCAATTTTCACAAAACGTTTTAATTCCAGATATCTTTTGCGTAAACAAATAAAACTCAACCTTATAGTTTTAAAAAACAAAAATGCAAAACCAATCACCACTATGGCCCCACCGCACAAATTTTCTCTCCGGTTTGAGTAAAAACACACTTGGCAAGCAAAAGTAGCTTAAGCCACAGATCAACCAAAATTAAAGTTGAATCCCATAATTACCCTTTAAACACAATAAAAGTACACATGAAGATATATCAGGTATCTTGTTGCGTAAAATGCCACCCATCCAACAAGTTCAGTCGTTGCGAATTTGAATTTTTGTAAGTTAGTTTGGGTCGGCCTGACAAAAAAAAGTCATCGATTCTATTAAAGTATTGGCAACATTTACATCTTTCAACATCATAGGACACAAAACAAGTTTGGTTTGATAGAAATCGGTTTCTAACTAAGAAAATAACAGCTAACCACCAAAAGCGAATAACAACTATTTCTGTACATTTTCACATAGTTCCCTTATCCATCATGCAAACTACCACCACTAGCAAATCAGTCCTGTTTATATTGATTCTGAAAACATTGAATTAACGTAAAAGAGGATTAATTTGCTGGCTGGTTAGACGCGATTGGCGAAGTTCTAATGAATGCAAAGAAAGGTCGATAAGCCCTGCAACACTCACAATACATACGACTAGAACAAAAAAACGTGCCTGCCGTTGTCCATGCTAAACAAGTTTAGTTTGAAGAAAATCATACAACGTACAAGGTGACGCCATTTCAATTGCAATTTGCAAGAGTGCTGCCTGCGACTCTGCGAGTGCGGCAAAGTGCAGACGGCAGGTTATGTTATCAAGAACTGCCGTTGTACAGACCTCCCCATGGTATAATAGAGGGCCTAGTTTTGATTAACGACGACACCAGACAGTGGTTAACCAACGGATGTCACTCTGTTTAGCCACAATACAAGAAAAAAATACTTCGATTGACTTCGTAGCAAATGCTTAACAACAAACATGCAAAAATATGTTTCAATACTTCAGCAAAATCAGATAATAAACATGATCAACTCCTGTGGATCCGGCATAAGAAACTACTACACAAGAAGTCCTGTCATAGGTTTTTGACATATCATCTTCATGCATCCAATCACGCGAAAAAAGTGCCATCTAACCAAAGAGAAATCAAATATTAAGTTAGTGATTTCAAGAGTTACGTTATGTCACACAAAACAACGAAACTAAACTCATTTTTACAGAAGTAACAGTTGTCAGCACAGACTTTACATGAAAAAGATTTTATTCAATGATAAATTGAGACTAATCACAATATGTATAAAGTGGCCAAATAAATAAGGAATTTGAATGGCTTCATGAGAACATGTAGCCTAAACTTGCACTTTACCACATAATGTTGGGCTTGGTTTTAAAGGCAAAACCAGGTTGAATGACATCATAGAAAACGATCGCATGATGTGTTTGAAAGAAGAATTTCATAAATTTGGTTCAGTAGCCTACATAGCTTTGTTCTAAACAAGACTTGTCACTGAAACAGATTTAGAAACAGTCAAGCTTTGCAAATTAAGCTTAAAACATTAAAGCAGAGTAGACATCAAGTCTGTATAGTTGCTTGAAAGAAAAACAAAATAAAGCAAAGGTAATCCTCAGCACAACAGTTTAAATGTTAAAAGAGGTGGAAAAATTAATTTAAGCGTATAAATCGCCACAACCTAAAAGTGTGATTGCAGAAACACATTTCTTGAGCCGAAACCACGAATCAATTCACTAAGCTTCACAGAAGATATCTTGAAATTAACAGTTTCAGTAAACAAGGAAATGTTTGACACATTGCAATACCCCTATTCGGACTAACGGGTGGATGGGTTCCGTCCATACCTAAAACTTTCATCGATTACTTAAAAGTTACTGGCTCAAATTAGCTGAAGTTTTATGACTTTTCCTAAAAATTATTCATCTTTGTTTTAGTAATAAAATGACATTTTTATGTGGTATAGTTTTTTAGTTATCAGCAGTTTTTGACACCCTACTCCTAAAATTGCCAGGTCATCTGAAAAACTTTATCATCTTGTAGGCTACAAGCAAGTTAGCAAACATTTGTATTGTTTTGTGCCTTCCAAGATTTACTGCGTGACCTACATGACTACTGACCATTTCGGATTACATGCATGACTGGACCGTGTGCCTTTTACGAAGATATTAACGATTTCAGGAGATTATGACGGAGACATCAGAAAAATTAAAAAAAAATGACTACTTTTAGCAAAAAAGCAATAGCAAATAACTGGTAGAGTATGTGTGTCCACTTAAAATTTTAACCAGTTTGTCAATAATTTTGCTTTAACTTTGCGAAAAAAGCAACCTCGTAACGTTTTTATATCAAAAGTTATTAGCAAATGAAAGTGTGGATGGAATAAGTCCACACGTCAGGCCATTACCTCACAAAAATAGCTTAGTCCGAATAGGGATACATGAGTGACCTGCCCGGGGTGACCTGCAAACATATCACTCATATCAGGGAAAAATAGGCTCCAATAACAGGTAGAAAGAAACCAGGCGCCATGAAACAAACGCTTGTGGAAATCACGAAAAAACGTTTCTATCGTAACTCATGAACAGTGTTTCCTCTAAAAAAGCAATAAGTTGGTTTTTCATCCTTTTTGTGAGAGTCTATAAAACCGCCTTTCCTTGATTATTAGACAACTGTCACTTGCGGTGCTTATCAGCATGGCAAGAATTGTTGATTAACAACATTTTGCAGTAGGTGTTCCGGACAATCTCTGTACAAATCAAACGTCACATAAAACCGTTGTCTACTGAACCTGACGTCTTACGTCATGGACTGTCAGGGGCGCCGGAACGATTTTTGACTGGGGGGGGGGCAAGATTACGAAAAAAGGGCACTTTTGTTTACTAAAAGGCCAACTATTTCAAGTTTTAAGATAAGATATAGCGACAATGCTAATCTATCAGCTCACTATGTATTAAGTAATGATAGCCTACAAGTGTCCGGTATACAAAGAAGGGCGTCATGCTATGCTATAATGATGTAACCTACTGTCAAGCCTTAAAGCAGCCTGCTGCCATGGCCGCTAAGTAGTGCTTGAATGACCGCCGGTGCTACCTCCTCAATCGGCCAAGTTTGGCCGCCGGTCTCTTCTAGCCAATTATTTAATTTCGCAATAGAATGATCGTGGATTAACTGTCGAAAATATGTAGTATCAAAGAGTGATGCAAAATTAGGTCGGCGCGTCGTAATCACCACTGTTGTATTTAATTGTGCGGGAATATTTGTTATTGATGGAATATATCCATCAGCGATCACCAGCGCTGTAAGTCTTGTTTGTAATTCCCGACGTTTATTTTAACAAAGTCTTAATCCGAAGTGCTAATTAACATCGGCTGGCAATATTGTCGTTTTTAAGTCGATTTGATGTTGTCGGACATTGAATCGTTGTTAAAAAGGAGAACTAGGTTAGTTGACATCCGAGGGAAAAACATTTTTTGATCATATTTTGCAAAAATTATGATTCTTTTAGTGGGCTAATGTCCTTCACATCATTGAAATACTTATTTTATTACCTTGCCGTCATCGTCAACACATGTCGAACGTTGTTTTTCGTTGCTAAACAGAATTCTAGGTGAGTGGCGAACTTCTTTAAAATCAGCCGCATTGGAGACACTCGTGCGAGTGTCGTTAGATAGTCCGCAGGACTGGATTACAATCCCGATAAAGCAGTTATTGCCTGGTGCAACGATTCTACTGTAGGACTTCGCCCAGGTCCAGACTTCAACAACGCTATAAGTGATCATTTTAGCATTGTTGCAAGTTTAATTCTATTTACTTGTGCTATCGTTAATTTTACTTTGTATTTTGGCCTCCAAGCACGCAGATTTGGCCATCGAGAAGGAGCTCCCTGTAGGCCACGATGGCTGCCGGATAAAAACGAGTTTTAAGGCCTGTAGCCTACTGTGTTGGAAAATTTTGTGTCGTAAATATTATTTTGAGGCAAAAATGAAAGATTATAATTAGGCTAAAAGCGAATAGCAGAAATTGTTATATTGCAAAATGTGCAGTAGCTTACATGACTTTAAAAGGGCACCATTGCCCCCCTGCCCCTCTATCTGCAGAAAAATTGAGGGCAGGGGGCATCCGCCCCCCTTCCCCCCCGCTTTCGGCGTCCCTGTGGACTGTTGCTAGAAATAAGCAAAGATTGCATCACCTTTGTCACACCTGTGAAACATTACATCATCGTTAAATCTTGAATTACAAGATATGGTGTAAGCCAAATTCAACAGGTGCTTGAATAATGCTTATCATTATTACGTCACAGAAGATGGTTACGTGCGTTTGGAATATTGCAATCTATTCTCGTCATTCTTAAAATTGTTGCTTGAAAAGTTAGACGCATATTAAACGGTTTTGCTTGTGCTTGCCAGCTGGACGAAATTTCCGTCTATCTCAGTAATTTGTATTGTAGTGACAAGTTTTAGTGGGTACGGTGTTTCCCCCATTCTTCGACAGCATTGGGGCTATTTTTACAGAAATACAATTCTTGAATAGACGTTTTCAGAAGAGTGTTTCTTTCGGTCATTGCATACAGACGAACGGATCCGGGAAATTTATGTTACAATTTTCCCACGAAGAGATTATGGTTTACCGTTGTTTGTGACCATAAATAATAAAGACGGTTTGTTGTTGGTTGGTAGTCTACAGAAGCAAAATAATAAAGACGATCTTGTTGGTTGGTAGGCTACCAAAGAATTTAAAGCACAAAGAAATAGTAAAGACGTGTTGTTGTCAGTTGGGACAGAAGCACAAAAGAATAATACAGACGTTTCTTCTCAGTTGGTACTGAAGAACTTCAAGCTAAAAATTAAAGACGTTTTCTTTGTTGGTTCTGAAGAAAAACAACATTGACATTCATTGGCAAGAAAGAAAATTAAAGACAGTCGATCTGTGATTGAAGATTCAAGTGGACGAATCCAAGTAAGTTTTGTGGAACTTTCAATAGCCTAGATTGGAAGTCTCCAGAAGTGGTAGGACTTCATGTACCCCTACAACTACGGTACTGTGCATTTAAATTATTTTTGTATTTTTACGGTCTTTGCAGTTAAGTTTTTTATAACTACTGTAATATTTTGTGTGTTTGTGTAACCTAATTTTTTAATTGTTAAATTTAGCCCCAACATTTAATATGTCTACACTCGGTGTCGACAAGGACTCGACCGCCGTCGATACTACTGAGTTTAAGCCTGATGATGTTCTTTGCAATCGGGCAGACCATTCTGGGGAGGGACCCAGTAACGATGAAGCTAAGTCCGTTCGAGAGGCCCGGCATCTTAAAAGGAATATTTTGGCTCAAATTGGAAAACTTTCTGTAGCCCTAGGTTCTTTGAGTGATAAGCAGGAATTGTTAATTTTCGATCCAAGTTATCTACTTTGGAAGAGGAATTACGGCATTTCCATGCTCTTTTGAGTAAAATTTTTAACTCTGCAATTTTGGTAGAACTTTGTGATAATGTAGATCCCGAATTTAACTCGTTAAAAAATAACTTCGAACAAAAAGAAACTGGGTTCTCAGATATGTTGGATGCTGACATACATCCTGAGGATAGCGCCTCAAATGTAAGCACTAGAATGTCTAGGAGCTCGTCACGGATAGTTGCACAAATTAACCTCCAGCTAAGACGACAGGTGCTCCAGATACAAGCTGAGGCCGAAGCAAGAGCTGCTGAGGCCATCGCGAGAGCTGAGGCCATACGAGCTGAGGCTGTCGCGAGAGCTGAGGCCGAAGCGAGAGCTTCTGAGGCCGCAGCGAGAGCTGAAGCTAGAGCTGCTGAGTTCGCACTCAAAGACGCTCAATTGAGGGCTGCACAACGTAAAGAGGTAGTTTTAACTGAATATCGATCAGAGTTGGGCTCCCAGCGTAGTTCTAAGATGGGCTCTTCTAGCCATTCCAGAAGTGAACATCAATCGCCGTTTAATTTACATAACCTTTTCCAGACGCCTGTTCAATCTGTGTGTGGACCAGTGCGATCCACACGTTTTCAAGCTGTTTCAGGAGGTCTCGGGGCCGCGGCTAAGGGTCTTCCGAAGGCTCTAGAGCCAAGGCCTGCAAATTATAACCGAACTCCTCCCCCAGAGCGTACAGATCAGGGGCCGCCATTACCAGTAA
The DNA here is from genome assembly GCF_918807975.1 of Aplidium turbinatum. Classification (NCBI taxonomy): domain Eukaryota; kingdom Metazoa; phylum Chordata; class Ascidiacea; order Aplousobranchia; family Polyclinidae; genus Aplidium; species Aplidium turbinatum. The sequence goes on along the minus strand of NC_137489.1, from coordinate 13,536,269 downwards.
TGTTTTGCCCCCTTCACAGTTTTCTGCGCCGCTAGGTTTTGATCGCCCAGCTACACGTAATTTGAGTGGTTGTGAGAGGCGTGTCGCGTCTCCTGATTTTAACGTGTGTGAGGATCGTGATCGGACTGTGCATGTGACTGAGCCCCCTCATCCCCTTAAGGGATATAGCTTGTCTTCTCCCGCTAAATCGAGTTCTCAACAACAGGATTGCTTTTTTAAATACCAAAATAGTAGGACGTTTTTTGATAAGGCGGACTTGATTGGTTACGATGGTAATAATATGCCATTTGTCTTCTTTAAAAATTGTGTTACGGCCTTAATGACAGCTTTTCCCTTTAAAGGAACTCGTTTGACTTTGTTACAAGCAGCTTGTGTTAGGACAGCTGCGCAAACGATTGCTAATTTGGTTTCTGACACTCCTGGCTTGTCAAAGGAAGACAGGATAGAAATGTCGTTAGATCGCTTGTCCCAACGTTTTGGAGTTCGTGGAGGTCTTTTTGCCGAACAAGTTAGGACGTACCGCTATGGTAGCAAATTAACTTCGATCTCTTCCAGTGATTTGAAAGAGTTTAAAGATGAATTGTCACAGTGTCTGCTTTACGCGCAAGCTTATGGTCAGCGCGATAAATTAGAAGGACGGTTTGTTTTGGATTTGGCTAAGCGACTCCCGTTTGATCCTAAACAACGCTGTCTTGACTTTTTAGGTGATCAGTATGGTAGCACTAATGAGCCTACTCTTCAAAGTTTGTTCGATTTTGTAGTACGGAGGAAACGCGCAAGTCGACTGATTTTAGCATTATGCTAATGGGCGATTCTGGTGAGTCGCAGCATTTCAAAAAGTTTGGCAAAGGAAAATTGCCTTCATGTCCGGTTAGGCAGACGTCGGTAAAACCCCATGATAATGTGATGTCAGGGAGTTCGCAGTACTCGACTGCTGTTGGCGCACTGCGCGGTGGTGAGGCCAGACGTAAAGACCTACCGGCGTGTCTTTATTGTTCGTCACGTGGTCAAGTAGAATATCATTTTTTTGTCTAATTGTAAAGATTTTTTGCGCTTGACACCTAAAGATCGGAGAGATGTTATTGTGAAAGCTGGCAAATGCTTGAATTATTTGCGCCAGCATATGGTTAAGGACTGTAATCGTGCAAACAACTGTCGTCAATGTGGGCCTAACAACAATAGGAAACACTTTTTTTCTTCTGCATGATTTTTATGTGACGTCACGTGATTCTCTGATTCGGTCGGCAAAGATGATGCTTGTGCCAGAGTTCCTGTGCGAAATGTAAAGATTGGAAATGTTAAAGCAGCCTTTAACCGCATTACTGCTGCTCGTGTTTTGAATCCAATAGCTGGTAAATCGAAGTTGGTGTATTGTCAGCATGATCCTGGTTCGCAGTTGACGTTTGTTTCGAGTGATTTGGTGTGCGAACTTGGCCTTAAACCGTATGATAAAGCGTCGTTTAAAATGGATACTCTGGCTGGTCAGAAACCTACTTGTGCTGACCTTGTTAAACTCAACATCAAGTCGTTAGAGACGGATGAACTGTTTTGTGATGTACCCTCGGTTGTTCACCGAGCTTGGGCTGACGATGTTAAAACTTTACCGCATAAGCAGGATTTAAGTGGTTTCCGTCATTTTCATGACGTGAATATGTTTCATTTGAATGATTGTAGTACTGTAGATGTACTGATTGGCAACGACAACGCTTATTTAATGTGGGCTAAAGAAGAGCGTGTTAGTGAAAATCGTAGTGAACCGCATGCTTTACTCATTCCTCTCGGTTGGTTGGCTTGTGGTGGCAAGTCACCCTTAGATGAAAGCGTTGCTAACGTGTGCAGAGTGCAGACGTCTTCAGAGTCGGATGTCATCTCTGGCCTTCAGCATAAAATTGAGTCTCGTGATATGGAAATAGCAGACCTGAATAAAGTCATTCAGGATTTGACTTTGCAAAATGAAACCTGTGAATTGTCTCGCAATGACATTTGGCTAGAAAACTTGTTGAACCGAATATTGAATTGAAAGATGGTCGATTTGAGATACCTGTTGTACCGTTGAAGGAAGATATTGACTTACCTAACAATTTTGTGTTGTCGTCAGATAGAGCTGCTGTTTTAAGGAAGAAGGCTTTAAAACAACCTGAACTTCGTGATTTTCTTACCGATACCATGAAAGATCTTAAATCTAATGGTTATATCGAGCGTGCTGGTGAAGCAGAAAATGTCAAGGGATTTGAATGGTATTTACCATACTTTGTGACGTCACAATTAAAAAAGCGCATTAGCTACAATTGCAAGTCTGAATTCCGAGGAACTTGTGTTAATGATGTAATGTTTTCGGGTCCTGACTTGTTAAACCCTCTGGTAGATGTCATGGCTAGATTTCGGCTTGGTAGATTTGGTCTCATGGCTGATGTGACTAAATGCTTCTTTCAAATAAAGTTTCCTGAGTCGCAGAGGGATTTGTTTCGTATATTGTGGTTTGAAGATAAAGAGTAGCCCATATATCGCTTGCTTGGCTATAAAGAAAATGATCGAGCAAAATCCCAGCGGTGCTAGTGAACTGACTCTCTGCAATATTGCAGATAATATGTACATGGATGATTTTATATTTTCGGCTGATAGCTTACTTAGAGGAAGCTCAGCAAATCACTCATGAATCAATTGCTTTGTTTGATAGCCGTGGGTTTAAACTTGTTAAGTGGAGTGCTAACAAACAGGCTATGATTGTCTTGTCAAATTTGGATAATGAGATGCTCTCACCTTTGATTCGTGATGTTGACTTTCAGACTAAAGATATGACTTTGCCATCAGCGAAGACATTGGGTTGTGTGTGGCAAACCGAGTCTGACGAGATGCGTATCGCATGTTCCTTAAAGCCCTTAGCTAAACACACCCGCAGAAGTATGCTCAGTCAGCTTGGTCAAACTTTTGATCCGCTAGGCTTTGGAGCGCCATTTTTTCTAAAAGCACGCTTGATACTTCAGCAATTGGCGATAGATAAATTTGATTGGGACACCGAGGCCCCTGATAGCTTTGTAAAAGAGTGGGAGTCGTGGCTTCGCTCTTTGGACCTGCTTAAGGATTTTTCGTTACCGAGATGGTATTTTGCAAACTCTGGTGTGTGAACTGTGTAGTCCGGATGATGTTGTTTCATATCAATTGCATGGGTTTAGTGATGCTTCGAATCAAGCTTTCTCTTTTGTTGTTTACTTACGTAGACTGGTTAATGGAGTTCCTATAGTGTGTCTTTCGTTTTGGGTAAATCTACCATTGTTGTAAAAAATCATTTTTCTTGGTCAATAGCTAAGAAAGAGCTTGTTGCCGCTTTGAATACCGCAAGACTCGTGAAGCAGGCCTACGAGGCATTGAAGATGCCCGACTGCTGTACGGTAAGTATTTTTGGTGTGATTCTCGGACTGTGTTGCAATGGGTTAAAACCTTGATTTACGTTTGAATAAGTTTATTACGCGTCGAGTTGAGCATATTTTATTGTTATCTGAACCCCAGGATTGGCGTTTTTGCCCTACCGATATGAACCCAGCTGATGTTGGCACACGGCCAAATCTTATTACAAAGAAAGAGTCTCGAGAGTTGAGGTTAAATGGTTCTAGTCTTCTCTACCAGTGTGAAAAAATTCCATTTGTAGAATATGTCACTTCAGTACCTGTCCATAGCCTATATCTTCGTGACGAGGAGGAGTCGCTTGACGTTGGACAGGATGGCCTTCACAGATTAATCGAGGCCGCACCTTCTTTGTATGTTATGAAAAAGAGAATCGCTTAATTGGTTGCTTTTGTTGAATTTTTGTACTGTAAAACAAGAAAGCGTAGCTTTGTGAAGCTAAAACTGGATGCGTCTTATCTTAACAATGCTTTAGAGTTGGCTGTGAAGTTTGTTCAGAAGAGCGTGTATGGCGATGTGGTACATTTAATGACCAAACGATCGCCCGGATGCCCTTGAAGAAGTGATAAATCGGGGTAGTGTTGGCGCTTCGCAATGTGAGAAGGAACGCTTGAAAGAATTGCGTTTACTTAAAAAGTACAGACCTTGTGTAGATGACGCTGGTGTAATCTGCATTGAAGGGCGCTTAAGTAATTCTCCCGAGATCTCTCTAGAAGCAAAGCAACTTATCGTTTTGCCTTCGAAACACCCCTTCACTAGGCTTGTTGTACTGTCGCATCATAATCGAAATGCACACTGTGGAGTACAGCACACTTTGTTGTTTGCGCGACAGAAGTTTTGAATCGCTAATGGTAATGCCTCCGTGAAGAGGTATCTTAATGACTGTGGTGCATGCGCGATTGAGAAAGCGCGGCCTATAAGGCAGCTCATTTCTGTCTAAATGGTATGTGTTTGGCATGTTTTATTGGGAAGTCAATCCCATGAAGTACATGAAGACTGGATCGGCTGGAGAGGCAAATGAACTCATTAATCGGGTCAATGGCTCTAAAGGCGTTACAGCAAAGAGATGTGGCTCGCTAGGGCGTACTCTTGACAAAATGAGTAACGGCCAGTCACCTCGAAAGAGATTGGAGACTCATCGAGTATTTTTATCCGTAGTCTACAATGAACGTCAGTAACAATGAAGTGAGATATAAGGATCGATCCGTGCCCCCTGCAGAGACATCCTTCAATTGCTACAGGGAAGGAGCATGTCCATCTACCAGTATGGACAACCAGTAGCGTAGCCAGGAATTTTGAAAGGGGAGGTTTTGACCACCCAGCGGCGGGGGGTGTGGGGGGCCTCCCCCAGAAAATTTTGAAAAATTACTTTGAATTTGGTGCATTCTGAGAGCATTTTCAACAAAAATGTGGGTACGAATATTCCTGTAAAATGGTGCTGTCCGGTAGCATAGCAAAAGGATAAGATCATGTTTTCTTCGGCATTTTTCGGAAATAAAGCTAAGTCTCTGTGTTTTCTTGTTGCTAATTCCTGGCTGAGATGTTTGAATGTTTGGTATTGACAAAACTCGGTCTTTTAATGCAATTTTGTTTAAAATTAGGCAATTTTTTTTTAGACTGAAAGCATCATTCTCAATATCGTGACGTCACACGCGTGCCAAAGGGGGGGGGGTTGTAACCACCAAACCCCCCCCCTTGGCTACGCCACTGTGGACAACTATGATGACGGCGCATGCCCAAAGCCCTATGGACGGCATGAGCCTGACGGAGGCTATTTGAAAACTAGAGGAAAGAAGCTCAAACTAGCAACATGGAATGTACGAACATTGCATGCTATGCTATAGGGCGTTATGACAATTTAAAACAGGAGATGAAAGAAATGGGAATTGACATTATGGGAGTTAGTGAAACACGGTGGAAAGATAATGGTAAAATAGCAGATGATGGTTTCGTAATGTAGCGCACCCAAAAAAAAATTTAGGGGGGGGATAATTCAGAAATGTCGGCCGAGTGATTTGCGACAGTAGTGACAGTGACAATAGGCCAATACCCATTCCTTTGATTACTATTTAAAGGCACTCACGGCCCACAACTCTCTGATTGCCGATACATCAGGATTTGTTCTCTCAATCAGATTACAAGTTGACCTAGCGAACCCCATGCTAATAGCACCATCAGCATCCTCATTCCTACGTCTACTCTCGCAATCTTGTATAGATCTTGATTTTTTCCTCATGTACAGTAGTCAGTAGGCCTATGATAAAATAGAATTTGCTTTCTGTTTGCCAACACAAATAAGTGCAAAAACAACAACTAGCATGAAAACAGTTTGAAACAAAACACTCATTTTGTAAACAGTAAATTTGATGTGGACGTTTTTCCTACTTATAAAACATTCAAAATTAGTTCATATTTTCAACTAAAGTCCCAGACGACTTCGTCTCTCTGCTCAAATTTCGCATAGGCCTACAGTTTTACATGTCCGTGTGATTCGGCATTGACATACGGTACATCGGTATGTCCAGTTGTCCACCAGACATTTGACCACGAGAGCATCTGAACTTTAAAAATGCCATTAAAGACCATATCATGGAGTGTTCTTTTTGTACAGATCGAAAATTCTCTGCTGACTCATTTAAAATTTTTGCAAAGGCAAATCCCAATTTTACACCAAAATTCAGGAAGCAGTGTTAATCAAACGCGACAACACAAATTTAAACAAACAATATTAGCCTAACTTATTTTCTGGAGGCGCGTCTATTCTCCTCAACATTTACTTGATGTAGGTAGTAGGCCTATCACGTTCCCTGGGTTGCAATTTTTTTTGTAGTTATTATGTAGTTGCTTTTTCCTAATGTAATTTTACCTTCAAGACGTTGAAATTTATTGCATTTTTATAAATATTTTCAGGTTTCTGATGAGGGCTTAAGTTAAGCCGAAAATGTTCGACTGTTAAAACTATTTGTAAATATGTAAAATATATTGTTATAACGCTCAGCCTTGTTGTATTGTTGTGTCTTATTTATATCTAACCTGTAAGCAAAAGGTATAAATGGGGAACATACAAAAACTTCATTTTTGGTGGCGGGTTTTGGGGGGGGGGCTTGAGCCCCCTTAGCCCCATGCTGGGTGCGCTACAGCGTAATGATCTATTCAGGCGGATGTAAACATATGCATGGAATGGGAATTCTAATGAAGAAAAGCGTGGCATCTGCAATGATGGGATATTGGCCAATGTCCAACAGAATTATAATGATAAAACTGCAAGGAACCCCTTTCAACATAAATGTTATACAGGTATATGCACCAACACAAGATCATACAGATGAAGAAATATAAAAATTCTATGACAATATAAACAATGTTTTATCATACACCAAAAAGAATGAAATTACGTTCATAATGGGAGACTGGAATGCGAAAGTTGGAAACCAGTATGAATTTCCTATAACAGGACATTATGGTTTGGGAGAAATGAACCAACGAGGAAGACGACTATTGGAATTTTGCAAACTCAATCAGCTGGTAATAGCAAACACTTTATTTCAACAACCACCTAGACGACTATACACATGGCATAGCCCTTGAGATCAATATCGTAACCAAATTGACTTCATTATGATAAATCAAAGATTCAAGAACTCAATAAAACAAGCCAAAACGTATCCTGGAGCTGATATAAACTCTGATCATAATCCAGTTGTTGTAAAGGTGCAAATAAAACTGAAAAAAAAAATGAAACGAAACCCCATTTTGGAACAGTTAGATATGCATCAACTTACAATTGAAGAAACGAAACAACAGTACAATCTTTTGGTGAACAACAAATGTGCCTTACTGAACAAGGAATCTGGACCACAAGAAGGTGACACTGAGAACATGATTGAAAACCAATGGCATGAAATACAGAAGAACTTGAATGATGCAAGCAAAAGAGTTTTAAAACAAAAGAAAAAAGCCTCTAAGCAACCATGGATGAATCAAGAGATTCTAGACTTGATGATAGAAAGAAAAAGAAACAAAGACAATAACATCCAGTATTTTAAGCTACATAAAGAAATAAATCATTAGTGCCAAACAGCAAAACAAAAGTGATGGGATGAACAGTGTGAAACTATAGAACAATTAGAAGCTACGCACAAGTCACGAGATATGCATCAAAAAGTTAAAGAAATGACTGGTAATAGAAAGTCAAAAGCAAGACAAAACAATTGCATCAAGGATAAAGACGGAAAAATGATTTTCGACCGAGATCTGGCGATGCGAAGATGGGAAGAGTATATTAGCGACCTGTATGGAGATGAGAGAGGAAATATTCCTGCTATTAATAATGAAGAAGGTGAACCAATACTGGAATCTGAATTTGATGAAGCCATAAATGAATTAAAAAGCCATAAAGCTCCTAGTAAAGATCAAATAACAACGGAAATGATAAGAGCTCTGGATTGTGAAGGACTAAAACATATTTATAACTTATGTAATAACATCTACATGAATGGCCACATACCACTAGAAACGAATGAATCCATTCTTGTCAAACTGCCGAAAAAGCCAAAAGCCACACAGTGTACAGAATTTAGAACCCTTAGTCTGATGAGTCATATACTAAAAATTTTGCTGAAAGTTGTTCTCAGAAGAAATAGAAAAATCATCGAAAATGAAATTAATGCAACTCAAAGTGGTTTTATGCCTGGAAAGGGAACACGGGAAGGTATTTTCAATATGAGAACTATATGTTAACGTTACAACCAAATCAATAAAGATGTTTATACTTGCTTTATAGACTATGAAAAGGCCTTTGACCGAGTTAAACACGAAAAATCGATGCAATGTTTGGCTGATATAGGTTTAAATGGAAAAGATCTGCGACTGATAGCTAATCTATATTGAACGCAAAAGGCCTTTATTCAGATGGAAGATGGTTTATCTGGTCAATGGACATAAAACGTGGAGTTCGCCAGGGATGTATACTATCTCCATGTCTATTCAACCTGTATACTGAAATGATTTTCAGACAGATTGATGGAATGGAGGGTATCAGCATAGGAGGTATGAACATATCCAACCTACAACCTACGGTATGCAGACGATATTGTTTTATTGGCGGAATCAGCAGAAGCTGTCCAAACAATAATAGAAAAAGTGAACAATATTGGAAAGGAATATAACATGAAAATCAACACAAACAAGACAAAAACGATGATTATTACAAGAAAAGAAAATGTACCAAGTTTAAATATTACTATTGACGGAATGCTGGTCGAGCAAGTCAAAAGCTTTACCTATCTGGGACACACAATAACTGAAAATGGCAGATGCGATACGGAAATATTGAGACGAACAGAAATAGCAAGAAACAACTTCGTAAAAATGAAAAAGACATTAACAACACGCAAAATTAACATCAACACTCGAAAACGAATTGCGAAATGCTATAGCCTATATGGACTACGCTACTCTACAATGCAGAAACATGGACACTGTCATCACAGATGGTTAAACGACTTGAGGCATTTGAAATGTGGATTTATAGAAGCATGCTTAAAATTTCATGGAAGGATAAAATCACAAACAAAGATGTAGCCTACTATCCAGAATACAAACCAACATGGAAATTCTACAAACAATTAAATCAAGAAAATTGAAATATTTTAGCCACATGATTCGCAAGAATTCTATTCAAAGACAACTACTAGAAGGAAAAATAAACTGCAAACGAAATAGGGGCAGACCACTAAGAATTTGGACTAATGATATTGAAGACTAGTCAGGACTTAACTACAAAACTGCAGTAGAAAAATCTTACAACAGAGAAACTTGGCGTCTCATTGCCTCCAACCCTCGACGAGAGCAAGGAACTTAATGATAATGATGATGTGAGGGAACTGGACAGCACTGTAGAATATAACACAAAAATGTAGGAATGCGAAACCGCAGTCGGTACACATTTTACACAATCTTTATGAAAAACTGATTGAGCTAAAAACAAAATTCATTGCATTTTGGCCTTCATCTTCTTTTTAGTCAATATTCAATTATACTACTAAATAGCCTATTTTTAAAAAGATAGAGTTTTATGGTTTTAGAAGCTAAGTGCGTCGCCTCATAAATTCATCATACTTGAACAATCGTAAATATTATGTTTTTCCTGATTGCATCATATCAAAGCATGAAACACCACATTTGGTGTTCTGCAAGGATCTGTAGGCCTACTTGGACAATTGCTTTTCTGGTTTACATAAAAGATTTACCTCTTTTAACATATTTCGAATCACAGCTATTTAGGAACACCACTGCTTTTTTTTTACCATCAGCAATAGGCTATATGCTTCTCAATTAACTTACAACAAAAAAATGCAAATGAGGAGCAGTGTAGGATATCACAGATTGGTTCAATTCACACAAGGTTTGCATAAACTAGCCTGGCGACTCAAAAACTCTTTTTATGTTAGGCTACTTAAAAGAAAATAAGCAAAGCATTTAAAAAATTCAACATAATTCTGCTTTTGGCTATGCTAATTTTCTCGCTAAACTCTACAACCGAATGTTTATAATTCCAAAACTCAAAATTATGCTAGATCTCGCACTACGACTGCTAACTTGGCAACATTGGAAAAAAAGAGTTAATCAGAGTTGAATATATAAAAATATCATGCCTAACAATGCCAAAAATAATACAACGCAATGACTTAAAAGTAATGACCTTACTAAAGTACGCTAAAACTAAAAGTAATTCAGTACAGGTAGCTTACTGCAAAGTAAATTTACTGCCGATAAATCTAAAAGGCGTCGGTAGGCTACTTAACAAATGATTCTGTACAAAAAGGACCGTTGAGAGGACAATTCGGGCCCAGTACTAATGTGATTCTCAGATCTCAAATCAAGGCACTTCTAAAAACACGCACTATATTCAAAGAATATACTACGAGTGGTTTTTTCGTTCCTAGGTCTTTTGGAAAGGTTCACGGCCCCCTAAAATCATCTGGGGGCCCGGTCCCAAAGTAACCTATCTGTTAGACTTCCCTGTCAACTCTCCTGTACATCGGTATAGGTAGGTTACAAAACGAGAAATTGCCCCCCTATTGGGAATCTTAAAGGATCTTGATTCAATCGCTCAGGTTATTGACAAATAGGCTATCCATCTGTTGGTTGCCAGTTGTTTTTAGTTTAAATTAAGAAGCACTCGCCAGTCGCCACATCACACGACTTTAGTGCCATGGGAGATTGACTTAGAATACTCTTGCAAGACGAGCACGACTAGGTAATCAATGCGTAAAACTTTAGTTGAAAAAAATCCTCTCAAACAAATCTAGATTTTAGCAGGCAAGTTTAAGTAAACGCATGCACAAATGCTTTCTCTTCGTTGAAAGAAATCACGATGGATTTGTGGCATTCGGTCTGTTGCAAAAAGAAAGACTAAATCCATAGATGTTGATATGTTTTGTTGCCTTTTGCAGCAAAAAAATAAACATGTGTGGTACGGTAGGCTTAAGTATAGGCTACTTTACAAATAGTGTGATAGACTACAATAAATTTAATGACTAGTAGATTCTTGATCTACATAATTTGAGCCTGCATAGGTAACTTTGTTAATTCTAGTTTGTGAACTGTCGTTTGGCTATGCGCATTGCGCATGCAATAAAGACTACCACATCTTGCCAAATTTCGCATCTTGAACTCATGGTCAGTATCTCATTGCGGAGTTGTGAGCTACTATTTATTGATGTCATCAATAATACAATAAATTTCAAAGTTGCATAAATGTAGACCTACTTTTTAAGTTGCTACTTCACTGATGCAGCCTACGGTAGCCTACCTAGAATAACTTCAAAATAAGCCCACGTTCAAGATAGGTTTTCCATCCATAATAAGCTATTGGGTTTACCATTTGACAAACAATATGAACAGTACAATAAATATGGAAAATATGTCATTTTGAAATAAATTAAAAGGTTAGGCTAAAATTAATATGAATTAATAAATAAGTGCATAAACGTGTGAAAAACTTACAAATCATAACATAAAAACAAGCCCCAAAATGAGTAGTAGCAGTAAACAATGCAACATAATGTCATAGCGGTTAAAACACGAGCGCTCATCCATTTTTGTTAGGCCCTGAAGTTGTGTTTCTTAAATAAGTATTGTTCAAAGCAGTTTTCATATCACCAATGAAGTGTTCGCTTTTATTCTCTTGCTCAAAAGCAAAGTTAGTTTGGAGTTTTGTATTATAATGACAGTCTTCTGTGGCGAATAGGTTGCTCTTTCTTAACCCATTGCTCTTGTTTGTTAAATCAGGTGTTTTTGGCGATGACGCGTTTTTTGTAGGACTTCGATTTCTGAGATCACCTTCCAACAAGTTGTAAACATTCGATCTCTCTCCAGTAAGAATGGAAGTCTGCAAAACACTTTTTATTATACTGTAACGTTGTATAAAAAAATGCGCTAAAGTAGCCTACCATTGCATCTCGGATGCAGAAGATGTTATCGTGATCAAGTTGATTGCAGAGGAAATAGTACTGGAATTAAGATTGCTGGGGACAAGCACTATGGGGTAAAAGCGAAGTTAAAGCAATTTGTTTGACATAGCTCTGTCAGTGATGTTTGCTATTTGTTGTTTCTTTTTAACAAAAGAAAGGGAGTGAATAACTCGAAGACTGCTACGTCTTTAATTGCTTTCCAGTCTATTACAAGAACAAAATAATCATCACTGCAGTATGATCAGTAGGCTATGAGTTACTAGCTACGGCATCTTGTCGCTTCTACCTTTTTCTACACCTCTGCTATGTGTGGCATATATTGGTTTTCGTAGAGATGGCCAGAAATAAAAACAAACTAAACTGAACTGTTAATTTGTTATGAACAACAAGCGTATGCGTTTGTTATGCGCAAATGTCAATTTTGTCTCTTATAGGTTACCTTGAAAAAGAATAAAAAAACATGGTCACTGTAGCCTACTAAAAGGACAATTTAACTTACAGAAAAGACTTCCGGCAAACTGTTTCTTCTTGAAAGACTCGCTTTCTGTGTTTCCGCGTTGAATAGCATTGAGCCACATTGTGGACAACATTTTATTTTGTCACTCAAGGTAGGTTGTCCTGCAGCCATTGTATGGCCGCTATTTTGCGTTTTTGTAGCAACTTCGATTGAGTGAGATTCATGTCCGCGTTTGAGATTGCTTTCAAGACGGGAAATGGTAGAACAGTTTCTTGCACCTGAAAGGAAATGATATCAGTGCAAGAAACGATACAAATTTTATTGTATATTAAAAAAAAAAAACTCATTGAAAGTACCAAAGCTTAGAAGCAATGCACTTTATTGTTTGTTTGCTATGACGTGAAGCGGTAAAGTTTTAGAAAAACAAGTTTTCATAATAATTTTGCATTCCTGAGTTGGCTACTCACCATTTGTGCCCATTACCATCTTTTGGTTATTTTTTCCTGGCCTCAACAGAATTATGTAGATCTTAGGACCAAACAATGCAAGAATAATAATGAGACCATTCAAGCAGAGTCCAAAACAATAAACTGCGTCGCGGAAAACAATGTCTGAAGATGTCAAGACAAAGTAGGTCGACAACTGAAAAACAAAACAACTTTTAAATAAATGTTTTCTTGGTTAAGAAAGTTGTGCTGCTTACTAAAAACTAAAATTTATACTTTTTTTTTTTAAATTGTAACATACGCAGGTAGACTTTTTTAAATGGCTTTTTGGGATATATAGGCCTACTTTGGCTTCAGACAACAAATAGCCTAAACAAATTTAAAAAAATGAAATATTAAAGCTAAATAGTGCAGTGACAGGTTAGACAAAGATTAACCTACTTAAACCAACAAACCGACAAAACGAACACCAACATACACTTAATACACAGTCAGCAAACAACACAGAATCTTGGAAACTTTTTATGCAAGAGGCAGTCAATCCTTGGAATCAAATGCGATAATAAAAGAAGAAGATTCTTTTTAATGACAAAAAAATAGAAAAAAATGTCTCATAATTATTCACAGTGCAGATAGAGATGAGACTAGCTTCGTGAGATTATTATCTAACTTGTAGCCTGTCCACACAAACTTCATAAAAAGACCACACCATCATTCATGCAACTATTCTATATAACATGACCTACTTGTGCCATCCATATAACAAGGGTAGTGTACACGACAAAACCAATGTGTTTTGCTTCGTTAAATCCAGCGGGCACTTTCCGTATTTTAATTGCGTAGACTGTGCATGTGAGCAGCAGCAAAATAGGATATGATAAGCCAATCAAAAGATCGTGAGACTTCAACCCCTTGCAATCAATGAAGACTACGGTGAACTGCAAGCAAAGTTAGAAAATCGATAAAGAAAAAAGTAGAAGCAGTAGCTATCTCAATGAAGAACGTTTTTCCGGCTTATAATTACGATTGTATAATCGTAGTCCCGTAGCCAGGAGAGATCCCGGGTGTCACGACCAGTAGTCTAGTGTTCATACTTGGTAGGGGTCTAGGGAATACTTTGGACGCGAGTCCGAAAAGATTTTAGGAGGCTAGAGTCTTTTTAAAGGGCCAGAGAGCTGGAAGAAAACACCACATATTCTTTGAAGTTTAATAGTGGTATAACGGATTTGTAGTGCACCGATTCCGGAGTCTATTTTAAGAGATAACTCTTTGATGAGTAACTTTCTCTTTCCTAGATCATCTTCGTTTGTAATTTCCCATGTAATATTGTCTTTTTTTTTATAGTAGGCTGTGACAATGAAGCCAAAGTTATCGTTTTCCCAGGAAAAGGTTAGGATAATTTGATGACCATTGTTGCTTCATAAATTTAGGCAAGGGGTGTCCAAACTTTTTCACAGGCAGGCCAGATTTGATGATGCAGAAGTGCCCGCGGGCCAACATTTGACAATCTTGTTTTGGATAAAAAAATGTGCATCTATAGTGATATAGTGTTATTTAATGTCATTTTTATATAATAAAGCAATATGAAGGTTTAAGTATTTTGTTATATATGCTACATACCACGAGATGTAATAAGTTAGGCTGTATAAGTTATCTGCTTTTCCACCAAAAACTTTGTAAACACAGCTGTGTTATTGTGAACTTGTGAAGGATGAAACTGACGCCTAGATTTCTATACCTACAGTAGATCTAGTGTTGTTACGGCCAATCTCTGTACAAATCAAACGTCATATAAAACCGTTCAAGTCTACTGAATATTACGTCATGGAAATTCCTAAAGCATGTGCCAAAATTGCACCATCGTTCATAAGACCTGTTTGGACCTGTTTGGGCCTGTTTAAACAGGAAATATTACATCAGCTTAAACACCTGTTGGAATGACTTCATAATTGTCTTTCATTAATTGCGTCACAGTTACTTTCTACGTGAATTTGAGATATTGATATCTATTCTGGTCATTCGTAAAATGATTGTTTGAAAGTTGGCCGCACATTTAACTGTTGGCTTAGTGCTTGCTAGCTGGACAAAAGTTCCGTCTTTTATCCAAGTAATCTGTTGTGTAGTGACAGTTTAAGTGGTGTAGGCGTTGCACCCCCTCGTTTTCGGTAGCCTCGGGCTAATTTTACAGGAATACACTGTTTGAAAAGAAGTTCAAGTGTGTGTTTCTTCGGTCATTATATGCAGACGAAAGGATCCGGGAACTTTAAGTTACAATTTTCCCACGAAGAAATTATGGTTTACCGCTGTGACCATAAAAAATAAAAGACGATTCTCTGTCTAGTGTTTGGCACAGAAGCACTTAGAAGCAAAAAAATAAAAGACGAAGTTGGTTAGTTGGTAGGCTGAGAAGCACTTAGAAGCAAAGAAATAATAAAAGAAGATCTTATTGGTTGGTAGTCTAAAGAAGTAAAGAAAAGTAAAGACATTTCTTCTCAGTTTGGTACAGAAGAAAAATAACTTTGACATTTATTGGCAAGAAAGAAGATTAAAGGCAATCCATCTGTGCTTGAAGATTCAAGTGGAAGAATCCAAGCAAGTTTTGTGGACGTTTGGACTTCACATACTCGTACAGCTACGGTATCGTGCATTTAAATTCTTTTTTGTATTTTTTACGGTCTTTGCAGTTAAGTTTTTTATAACTACTGTAATTTGTGTGTTTGTGTAACTTAATTTTTTAATTGTTAAATTTAGCCCTAACATTTAATATGTCTACACTCGGTGGCGACAGGGACTCGACCGCCGTCGACTCGACTGAGTTTAAGCCTGATGATGTTCTTTGCAATCGGGCAGGCCATTCTGGGGAGGGACCCAATAACGATGAGGCTAAGTCAGTTCGAGAGGCCCGGCATCTTAGACGGGATATTTTGACTCAAATTGGGAAACTTTCTGTGGCCCTAGGTTCTTTGAGTGATAAGCAGGAACTGTTAATTTTTCGATCTAACTTATCTACATTAGAAGAGGAATTACGGCATTTCCATGCTCTCTTGAGTAAAATTTTTAACTCTGCAATCTTAGCAGAACTTCGTGATAGGGTAGATCCCGAATTTAACTCGTTAAAAAATAACTTTGAACAAAAAGAAAGTGAGTTCTCAGATATGTTGGATGCTGACATACATCCTGAAGATAGCGCCTCAAATGTAAGCACTAGGATGTCTGAGAGCTCGTCACGGATAGTTGCACAAATTAACTTACAGCTAAGACGAGAGGAGCTCCAGATACAAGCCGAAGCCGAAGCGAGAGCTGCTGAGGCTGCCATGAGAGCTGAGGCCATACGAACTGAGGCTGCCGCGAGAGCTGAGGCCATACGAGCTGAGGCTGCCGCGAGAGCTGAGGCCGAAGCGAGAGCTGCTGAGGCCGCCGCGAGAGCTGAGGCCGTACGAACTGAGGCTGCCGCGAAAGCCGAAGCGAGAGCTGCTGAGTTCGCACTCAAAGACGCTCAGTTGAGGGCTGAACAACGTAAGGAAGTGGCATTAGCTGAATATCGATCAGAGGTGGGCTCCCGGCGTAGCTCTAAGAAGGGATCTTCTAGGCATTCCAGAAGTGAACATCAATCACAGTTTAATTTACATAACCTTTTCCACACGCCTGTTCAATCCGTAAGTGGACCTGTACAATCCACATGTTTTCCAGCTGTTTCAGGAGGTCTCGGGGCCGCGGCTAAGGATCTTCCGAAGGCTGTAGAGCCAAGGTCTGCAAATTACAACCGAACTCCTCCCCCAGAGCGTACAGGTCACGGGGCCGCCATTAGCAGTAATGCTTTGCCCCCTTCACAGTTTTCAGCGCCGCTAGTTTTTGATCGCCCAGCTACACGTAATTTGGGTGGTTGTGAGAGGCGTATCGTGTCTCCTGATTTTAACGTATGTGAGGATCGTGATCGGGCTGTGCATGTGACTGAGCCCACTCAGCCCATTAAGGGATATAGCTTGTCTTCTCCCGCTAAATCGAGTTCTCAACAGCAGGATTGCTTTTTTGAATACCAAAATAGTAGGACGTTCTTCGATAAGGCGGCCTTGATTGGTTACGATGGTAATAATATGCCATTTGTCTTCTTTAAAAATCGTGTTATGGCCTTGATGGCAGCTTCGCCCTTTAAGGGAACTCGTTTGACTTTGTTGCAAGCAGCTTGTGTTAGAACAGCTGCACAAACGATTGCTAATTTGGTTTCTGACACTCCTGGCTTGTCAGAGGAAGACAGGATAGAAATGTCGTTAGCTCGCTTGTCCCAACGTTTTGGAGTTCGAGGAGGTCTTTTCGCAGAACCAGAAATTAGAAAGTATCGCTATGGTAGCAAATTGACTTCTATCTCTTCAAGTGATTTGAAAGAGTTTAAAGATGAATTGTCGCAGTGTTTGCTTTACGCGAAAGCTTATGGTCAGCGTGATAAATTAGAAGGACGTTTTGTTTTGGATTTGGCTAAGCGACTCCCGTTTGACGCTAAGCAGCGTTATCTTGACTTTTTAGGTGATCAGTATGGTAGCACTGAGGAACCTACCTTTCAGAGTTTGTTTGATTTTGTAGTACGGGAGGAAACGCGCAAGTCGACTGATTTTAGCATTATGCTAATGGGCGATTCTGGTGAGTCGCAGCATTTTAAAAAGTTTGGCAAAGGAAAATTGCCTTCATGTCCGGTTAGGCAGACGTCGGTAAAGCCCCATGATAATGTGATTTCAGGGAGTTCGCAGTACTCGACTGCTGTTGGCGCACCGCGCGGCGGTGTGGCCAGACATAGTGACATACCGGCGTGTTTTCGTTGTTCGTCACGTGGTCAAGTTGAATATCATTTTTTGTCTAATTGTAAAGAATTTTTGCGCTTGACACCTAAAGATCGGAGAGATGTCATTGTGAAAGCTGGCAAATGCTTGAATTGTTTGCGCCAGCATATGGTTAGAGACTGTAATCATGCAAATAACTGTCGTAAGTGTGGACCTACCAACGATAGGAAACACTATTTTCTTCTGCATGATTTTTATGTGACGTCACGTGATTCTCTGGATTCGGTCGGTAAAGATGATGCTGGTGCCAGAGTTCCTGTGCGTAATGTTAAGATTGGAAATGTTAAAGCAGCCTTTAACCGCGTTACTGCTGCTAGTGTTTTGAATCCAATGACTGGCAAATCGAAGTTGGTGTATTGTCAGCATGATCCTGGTTCGCAGTTGACCTTTGTTTCGAGTGACTTGGTGTGCGAACTTGGTCTTAAACCGTATGATAAAGCGTCGTTTAAAATAGATACTCTGGCTGGTCAGAAACCTACTTGTGCTGACCTTGTTAAACTCAACATCCAGTCGTTAGAGACTGATGAACTGTTTTGTGATATAACCTCGGTGGTTAACCCAGCTTGGGCTGACGATGTTAAAACTTTACCTCATAAACAAGATTTAAGTGGTTTCCGTCATTTTCATGACGTGAATATGTTTCATTTGAATGATTGTAGTACTGTAGATGTACTGATTGGCAATGACAACGCTTATTTGATGTGGGCAAAAGAAGAACGTGTTGGTGAAAATCGCAGTGAACCGCATGCTTTACTCACTCCTCTCGGTTGGTTGGCTTGTGGTGGTAAGTCACCCTTAGTTGAAAGCGTTGCTAAAGTGTGCAGAGTGCAGACGTCTTCAGAGTCGGATGTCATCTCTGGCTTTCAGCGTAAAATTGAGTCTCGCGATATGGAAATAGCAGACCTGAATAAAGTCATTCAGGATTTGACTTTGCAAAATGAAACCTGTGAATTGTCTCGCAATGATATTTTGGCTAGAGAACTTGTCGAACCGAATATCGAGTTGATAGAGTCAGCTGAATTTCGCGGCGCCCTGAGACGGAGAGAGATGAACTGGGAATTTGTACCTCCGTGTGCTCCGGCGCAAGGTGGCGCCTGGGAGGCAATGGTGAAACAATTTAGAGTACTTTTTTCACATTTTGGACTCTTCAATTCGTGGGCCCAATTTTGTTGGACTGCTTGCGTGCACGGGCGGTGCCGTTCGGATCGTGGGCGGGCGCCCTTTGGTGCCTTTGAGTGGCGACCCTGGGGATTTTGCTGTCATCACCCCTGCCTCACTTTTGACCCCATACTTAGACCCATACTGTGCTGTTGGGCAACCACATGATCGTGACCAATTAAGAAGGGATTATCGGTTTAATTTGTCACTTTCTCAGCAGTTTTGGAGTAAATGGATCGATTTTTACTTGCCAGGTCTTCAGGGCCGGAAAAAATGGCTAAAAATGGCCGAGAATTTGGAGCCTGGTCAACTTGTAGTGGTAGGTTCTCTCCAAGACATTGGTAAACGTGGGAAGTATCAACTTGGGAGGGTGCATGAGGTAGTTCCACAAATTAGGAAAGGGAAGCCTGTGGTTCGTAGAGCCAAAGTTGCCGTCTGCAACTATGATGAGAGTACGGGGAAAGTGAAAGTAGACTACGTGTTGAGGGATATTTCGTGCCTCGCCCCCGTA
Source organism: Aplidium turbinatum (assembly GCF_918807975.1). Taxonomy (NCBI): domain Eukaryota; kingdom Metazoa; phylum Chordata; class Ascidiacea; order Aplousobranchia; family Polyclinidae; genus Aplidium; species Aplidium turbinatum. The sequence goes on along the minus strand of NC_137489.1, from coordinate 13,516,986 downwards.
AAGAACACCTAAGTGTTAGGGTTTGAGCCTGGTTTTGTCTGCGGTGGCCGATACTTGTCTGAGCCCGGAACAGTCGGTTATTATCGCAACTATTGTATATAGCGTCATTTAGCGTGTACCTATGGTACCAATTTCATGTATCGTCGTGTTTATTCTTATTGCTGTTCATTCTTTGCATGCCCTTTGTATTTGCGTATTAACTTAAACGTGAGTGATTCAAAAAATTTGTGTATCGTGTGTTTTATTCATTGGCTCACGATTGTCCTTCAATTCTTTTTTAGTTATGCCATGTTAGACTGTCATAACTAGGGGCCGCTATGTTACGGCCAATCTCTGTACAAATCAAACGTCATATAAAACCGTTCAAGTCTACTGAATATTACGTCATGGAAATTCCTAAAGCATGTGCCAAAATTGCACCATCGTTCATAAGACCTGTTTGGACCTGTTTGGGCCTGTTTAAACAGGAAATATTACATCAGCTTAAACACCTGTTGGAATGACTTCATAATTGTCTTTCATTTATTGCGTCACAGTTACTTTCTACGTGAATTTGAGATATTGATATCTATTCTGGTCATTCGTAAAATGATTGTTTGAAAGTTGGCCGCACATTTAACTGTTGGCTTAGTGCTTGCTAGCTGGACAAAAGTTCCGTCTTTTATCCAAGTAATCTGTTGTGTAGTGACAGTTTAAGTGGTGTAGGCGTTGCACCCCCTCGTTTTCGGTAGCCTCGGGCTAATTTTACAGGAATACACTGTTTGAAAAGAAGTTCAAGTGTGTGTTTCTTCGGTCATTATATGCAGACGAAAGGATCCGGGAACTTTAAGTTACAATTTTCCCACGAAGAAATTATGGTTTACCGCTGTGACCAAGTGTGGTTTGAGCTTTTATCTCAAGCGCTTGTTCAAGTTCATAAACGAGAACATCTGCTTACACAACAATAACTTTATCGGCAGCAGTGGCCGAGTGGTTAGCGCGTTGGGCTCGCAGTCGAGAGCCTGCATGTTCGACTCCAGCCACCCGCACTTGCTGTTGTTTCTCCGGGCAAGAAACTTTACGATAATTGCCTCTACCCAGTGATCGATTTCGAGTAATGGGTAGTACCAAATTTAAGTCATAAGTAGAGTAGACAACCGGAAACAGACATTGCAGTCGGCTGCAGCGTGGGTCAGGTGTACGTCGGAAGGCGTACACCGATGCATAGCGCTCAAGTCCGCTTTCCCGCAATGCAGGATAAAGATATGAAAAACAAACACAAATAGGTTGAGCCGAACAAGCTCAACATTTTGTTTGGAAACTTTTGCATTCCTAGAAATTTGTTTTTATCCAGCTGCTGGTAAAACGCACGAAAGAAAGATGAAGCTCATTTAACTGCGGGTGAGCTGGAGCCTCATCATGGTTCAAGCAAAAAGAAATGGATAGCAATAAGCTCTTTACAACTGCGGCAAAATGTCGAAACCGATTGCTGAAATTGCCAGAAAGAAAATGAATAAATGCTTGACTGTTTTCATGACTCTTTACTACAGTCTTCAGGCTATAATAGTTGATTATACAATTATGACCAGGGCCGACTGAGCACCATCTTACCCCCCCCCCCCCCGGAATCCACTAGTGAAATCCTATGTTTTGTGATGGCTCTTAAAAATAGGACAAGAAAGCTTTAGGTTATGGCCGCAAACTCTTTCAATATAGGAAAAAAATTCACAATTATCATTTCACCTGAGAGTAAACAACAAGGTTTTTTTTAGAAAAGGCTAGTAAATATGCCAACAACTCAGTAGCGGATCTGGAAAAAAGTTGGGAAAGAACTTTTAACAAAGTAAATTTATAAGAAAAATGGACAATACAAAACTTAAGATTTGAAAAAGTAAAGGTGGATTAAGGGGTGTGGGGGGCTAGCTCCTCGGAAAATTTTGACAAATAAGTTATGATATTGTTTTGGTCACTTTTTAGCCATTTGTGGTGCAATAATGTTTTTTTTAAGATGTACACTTTGTATGTAACCATAGGTCGTGTTTTTGTGTAGCCTACACACATTCATAAAATTAAAACTAGATTTGCGTAGAAGGTTTGGTTTGAAATACTTTACCATTTAAAAAAAATATGTATATTTCCGACCACAAAAGCATTTCAATTTCTTAAAATTTGCATAGCCTAGTACGCTATATGGTGTAGCCTATCAGCAGTCTAAAACTTCGCAAAATCTATCTGAGGTATTCTGACCTTCGCTTTATCTATACTATTTTCGCCGTTCATTCTACTTAATAACCTAAATCCATTATCACGGAAATTTATCAATTTTACTGTCAATTAACTAGGCTATTTAAGTGAGCAGTATGTTTACTTCGGAAATTTACCTTATTTTATTTTTTTGTTGGACACAGAAAACGTTTTACTCCCCACTTCTGAAACTATGCATGTACTGCAGCCTATATTGTCCAACAGCGCTGATTAGGTAAATAAAATATGGTTGAGCGAGCAAGAAAATTTTACAAAAATGGAAAAATTCCATACTAAATGTTACCGTACATGTGAAATTACACACCGAAAAACGCCGTACAAACTAAATATGCGTGGGCCCCCAGACGGGGTTTGAGCAGTACATAGGCTACGGCCTTGCGTGATAAGCTATCAATTATCGAGTTTATGTAGCAGACTTTTTTATTTTAAATAGTTAAAAAACATTATACAGATGAAAATGAGTGGGCTAAACAGCCGTGCCCCCGGACGGGAGGCACGTGGGTGGTTAACACGGCCCTGATTATGACGCAATAATAACTAACTTTTCTCGCCGGCTTTTTGTTTGTGAGAAATATTGTCTTCACAATCCTTGTTAAAAATGAAAGTTGAATTAGTAAGATTTCTTTGTGTCTGCGGGCCAAAAATAACAAATATGGCCGCGCCATTGTGCAACAACAAACGCAGCCATAAAAAATATATTGCGGGCCAAATTTGGCCTGCGGGCAGGACTTTGGACACCCCTGATTTAGGTTAACTCAGCATTGGAGACAGTTAAAATCTCACGTCAGATAATATAGGTTTAAAAATATATGATAACGGTAAATTTGTTGATCTAGTAAGTATGGATCAGGTTGCAACCGGATTTGTAGAAAGAAACGATTTATGAAATTTGAAAAGTTTTTTCAGCTAACAATCCTTATTTCAATACATTTGTCGGTAATAAAACACGACCTAGCCTATAAACATCGGTCTCTTTTTTTAAACTTATATTGCTTGTAAATTCTGTGCTGGCATAAAAAAAAGAGTAATAATAATAAAATGGAGGGAGTTCGCCCCGATAGCTCAATTGGTTAGCGCGTCACTTCTGGAACAAAGAAGATTCAAGATCAAGAGGCGCTGGTTCGACTCTCGGGGTGCACTGTGCGCTTGAGCAACGCACGTTAAGGACTGCTATTCAGCGGCATCTAATGGATGGAATAGTTCCCCGGCAACACGACTGCAACAATCGGAAACTTCACTCTGTCTATCTCGGTGACCGGGCCTGCGTCAGTGATTCAAAGCCTCTACAGTCTACAAGTATGCGAAACTGCCAGGATTAAGCTCTGCAAGAAGCTTTCCAAGTCCGAGGATAAAGATTCAATCAGTCAATCCAAAGGAAGATCACAGCTGATCAAACATGATTAATCTGTTGAAAAAGAATAAACATCTATGGACGTTTGAAGATAAACTTTATGTTTGTTCTGTTGATTGAAAAAAATTAACCGCTCAAACCTGATCTCGGGCTTCATTCATTGTAGTGTTTGTTTCCATTGTTACTTCAGGTTGCACTTTAACAAACCACACTCCGATCACGAACAGTTCCACTGAGGTCAGAGATGTCGCAATGATTACCTGAAAAAAATCATACTTAAGAACGTGATTCTACGTCAAGAAAGCAGTCAGTATAATTATATTTTTAGGTATTGATTGTAGCGTTAATACAAAGTGCTCAACTAGCGCAGTGGCAGTGCTAGGGGCAAAGCAGTAGTACGACAAATGGTATTAATACTACAGAAGAGTGCTTAATGCCAAGCGCAATGCTGAGCAAAGATATAGCCTACCAAACAAAAAGGGGGCTTGGTATTGAGCACTCTTTTATAACATTAATGCCATTTATCGTACCAATTATATTTTTATGTTGGTCAAGGATACGTTGTTCACGAATCAAAATAAAACAGGATTTCATTTGAAGTGGTATAAATAAAGCTCTTTGTATCACTCCAACGAAAAAAATTTCTCAGTCAAAATCATAAAAAAGTTAAAGCAAAAGTCTTGCACCGGTATTGCAAGGTATTGGCATTAGCTGCTGTTAAATATAACCTAATCTCGATCAATAATTTAACCATTATACCTGCTTGACATATTGAAGCAATATTTTAATACGTTTTACAAGTTTAATTTATTTTTGTCCTCAACGTGAACTAGTGGTCAAGAATGTACTAACAGGTATGGATTTCTTTTCTTGCTAGTTACATTTATAAATGTTTTATGTTGCGACCCATTCTTAGAGCTAACATTAATCATGTGCTTACAGTAATTGGTGATGTCAAGCAACTAAGCTTTCATTACATTCTTATTGGAGATTGACTGCTAAAGATTTAGGACTCACCTGTGGCGCAGGCTCAAGGAAGCGTTTGTAACCGCTAATCAATTTTTTTCCCAAGCTGTTGAAAATATATGATATTCTCACAGTCTTCACTAATAGGCCTGCATAAACCACGGTGAAGCACATTCCGGTGCATACTCTCCTGTGGAAGAAACAAACAATTGCTTTTTCTGCATTCAGGCCAATACTATAGGTAGTTGAAAATAAAAGTGAACAAGTAAGGAATGTGTAGGCAAGGCAACCAAACTCCGTGTCCATCCTTCAAACGTATTATTAAGTGTAATGTCAAAACAAAGACGCAACAGGTGCCAAACCTGCGCCCTTACGATTTTAGTACAGGACTCTAAGCCATTCGGCAAAGCAACTACCAGCTAGCAAAAGCATTGGTCACGCAGACTGACAAAAACAATGGATGAAATTTATTGGCTACTGCAAATATATTGGCACGCATTAAAGCTGACAAAATTCTCATGATCAAAGCCAATGAGTATATTTGTGTTACAGCCGATATAAAGTGAATGTATTAGCCTACTCTTGGTCAATACGATTATGTCAACTTTAAACTTTATATTTTGTAATTTTAAATTTTAACGCAGGACATAACAATAAAAATAACTTACCGTAATGTGCAAAGAAGAACAGTAGGCTCAAAACAAAACAAAAAGGAAACTGAAAACACCAAAACCAGTCCGGACAAAATGAAAACAGAAAGCTCCCTTCCAGATGCTTTTATCAGAGGCGTGTTCCAAGCATACGCGTAAACGATTGCAGTGAAAATGGTCAGCATTAGTCCCAGGCAACTTGCAGCCGCTACACACCAACCGAGCGGCTTTTCAAAGGAAAGGTATGTGTGTGGTATATGATGGCAGTGAGCACTGGAACAAGAAATTAGGTTTTTAAGAAAGCAATAAGGGGTAGACCATTGAACTTATTGTAGGAATACTTGGGCTAAATATTCATGTGAGACCGTGATGTCTGATTCCAGCAAGGCAATTAAAACATAAGAATTTAAGGATAGACTATGATACGCTAAAAAAAAAAAAAAACTTTAGGTAATATTAAAACTTTACATTGATTTTAAAACGTTAAACTGCTTGCAAGCGGCCAACAGTATAATCAAATTTTTTAACCTGTTGCGCCACCCGGTGGAGGCAGTAAAACATGAGATTTATGACAAAATCAGGCAGAGTGTTGATAACAATTGAAAGAATTTGCAAAATATTTATAAAGCCACATTATTGGTATCATGCACGTGTAAAGTATACACAAGTTCGTCCTGTAAGCCCACCTCAGAGCATATTCAAACTTTCCACATTCAGAACAATTTGAGACATTGCGATGAGGAATATTGTTTGTAGAGTAATTCCAGGTTACAATGCTATTGACTTTGCATTCATCGCATGTCCAGCAACACTTTTTACTCTGATGAGTTAGAAAATATATTTTTTGATTGTGAAAGAACAACTGCTAGAAATGTTAAAAAAACGCTTTTTATAAAGATATTTTATTCTATGAAAGACTGTTTGAGAAAGGAAACAATATGCCTTAATAACAAATTTAGCTTGAAACGAAGTTACTGCAGGGCAGAAATATTATGCACCGGAAATTTAGTTCTAGCCGTCGGAATTTTTTTCAAACACTTACAAGCGCTTTTAGTAAATCTTCGAATAACATGATGTGACGTCACGCACTTCAAATGTTACAGCATTTTTTCACTTTTTTTTCAACCACATAGGCTAACGTAATTTATTCGGTTTCGAAATCAAATGATACTGAGCTGAGCGAAGGATACAGATTCCTACAGGGCTTCCCACTACTAAATAAAATACTTCTGTATTCCAAATGTTGTTTCTGTCACATGTTAAATTAGTAGCAATGTACAATACATAAAAGAGAAAGGCTGATAGTCGTTAGACAGAAAAAAATTAACAAAAGATCCATTTTAAAAATGCAACCGATTTGATTTACCTCTGATACAGACATGTGCTGAGTCTCAGAACACTCATCACTGCAAGTAGAAGTAATATTCCCCCTGCCTTCTTCAGGGTGTCCAGGAAGGTTCTCATTTATTTCTAAAATGTTATTTATGCGTTGTATAAAGTGTGTACAATTCAACAACAAAGCTTTTTCAGCATTATAAAACAATCCATGGGCGACTCCTATAAGCTGTGGTACTAAGCTGTGGATATCGCATCTGTGATCGCAGTGTACTGTATGTTATCGCAATGGGCGCAAATAAAAGCATGATTATTATGATTATTATATTATTATTATTATTATTATTATTACTGGTAGTTAACTAAAAACGTCGTTAAATATGTCGTTAGCTAAAAACTTACTGATAACATTATCCTGAACACAGCCGATGTTTTGCCAGCCATTGGTGTCGCTTTTGTTGTACCTCCAAATGTTGTACCAGGCCGGACCATCTTGCTGGTTGTCTATCACAAAGGGTTCATTGTTTTCATAGGAAAAAGTAACCTTTCGAAGGAAAGTTCTCAGTTGTGTCCCAGACATTGTTGTAAACTGAAACAAGAAAAGTTAAACGTAAGTTGTTTGCAACTCCAGGGAAAATTAACCATCCTTCTTAAGGTTTCGGCAGATGGTCTAACTTGAATTGTGATTTTTATTATTTTCGGACTGCAATGTGGAACTAAACACAGAAAACTGCGCAGTTTTTAAAAGTAATATTAACTCTAACTGCAAGCAAACTTTTCCGGTTCCTATTCCAAGCCTTGACATCATTTAAATTTTTCATCGGCCAAAGTGTGCACAACATGCAATTGAAATTTTGTAATAAAGTTAATTTTTTTTATTGTAGGCTAATAATAACTAGTACCATTAACATTTATACGCTGGGCCGTTAAAAGAATAATTTGGTCCCTGTACCAAAAAGATTCTCGGGCCTAAATCAAGAAAATTCTAAAAAAACATATCCAAACAATACGAGGAAGTTTTTTTCAAGTTCTATGTCCCCTTGGAAAAGTTTCGGTCCCCTAAAATCATCCCTGCCCCTGTCAACGTACTGCATATATGGCACCGCATATATAGTGCTCATCGTGGTGTCAGATGCTTCAGTGCGATGGTGAGAAAACAATTCATTAAAAGTCAAAATGTTCAGTGAAATAGAATCCTTTCAAAAGAACTTTGTATTTATTATAAATTTTTACTTCATTTATAGGTCTACAAAGCCTTTCATTTATTTAAACAGCTAATGAGTTTATAGTTCTTCAAGGCAGATACATTTTAAGTAGAGTCTTAATTGAAGAAACATTTAAATTTAACCTATTTAAAACAAATAATATAAAGATAAATAAACAGATAGATAGATGTTTATTGGCTGCTGCGAAAAAGATGTACGGTGCAATAAATCAAAACACAATGTACATAGTAAAACTGTTGAAATGATTACAATTAAAAAATAAGAAAATGATGATAACATCACAACAGCGGGAGGCTGCGAAGTGACCATTCAAGGTCTTTAAGTCAAGCAGCCACCCCTTAACTCGTCAATGATAATTATAATTGGCTAATTGAGAAAGAGAAATAATAATAAATAAATAACAGTGAAGCTGTCCAAGATAATAAAAAATTAAAAAAAGTCAGGTAGGCCAACGTAGCCTCTGCTACAATTGCAAGTCTGATTAATTTAGCATTTACCTAATATGTGTCAATAATTTTCTTTTTGTACATTCTTTTAAAAGTTGTGAAGGAGGATTTGCGAATTTCAACTGGTATATTATTTCAAATTTTTGCGCCAGAGTATTTTATTGAGCGTTGTAGTTTGGTGGTTGTGTATAAATAATAATAGCAATCTAGGTTGGTCGAATTTCGAGTAGTAAAGTTGTGAATTTCGTTGCATTTTATAAAGTAGTTTTGAAATTGCATTTTTAAAGTAGTTTTAACATTGCGGGGCACTTCTATCCCCACTTTAAAGTGATTAAACTCACTTAATCATGATACGAGTTCATGAATTTTGAAACGCACCGTTTATTTATTGAGTTTCATTGAAATGTTTCTTTCCCTATTAATAACCAGGTGGTCCACCCGGAAAAGAATCTATTGTTCTTGTTACTAAATTTAAAATCTTTGCTAGCACAAGGCTCTAGTTGTAGTTTATTGGCGGACACTCTCCTGACAAGACAATGTATAGCCTTAATGAATTCATACCGCTGCACACTCAGTGACAGGTTTGTTGGGATCACATAGAGTCTGCCTGGCCTCTTCCAAAGCATGTGCAAACATACGCACTGAAGTCGAAGCTGACGCTAACGCTGACGTCAGCGTGACGTCATCAGGAAGAGTGAGATTGTCTCGGCAGATGTTACTGGAATTCTGAAACAAGAAAGTTCAGGTTCTGTTCAATTTGTTTTAATTCTGACAATTTTATCATCTATAAAAAGTAATTTTGGGCTGAACTTCAATGCACTAACATCACATTCAATTTTCAACAATAATAACAATTTGAACTTGACAAGGAAACACTGCTTTGCAGTACCAAACGTACTTTACCCACAACACAAAATAATTTTCCATGCAAAATCGCAAAATCAAAATGTCAACGTTTCGAAAACACTGAGACATTTGTCATATCGAAGATTGTGATCAGGCAGTCGTCGACTTATCACAGCTGCTGCAATCGTCATTTTGACAATTCACCAGGAAGTTGTAGGATCATTTAATTATAACAATTACCATTGCACACTTTTGAACATTTGATTTTTGCGATTTTGCATGGAAAATTATTTTGTGTTGTGGGTAAAGTACGTTTGGTACTGCAAAGCAGTGTTTCCTTGTCAAGTTCAAATTGTTATTATTGTTGAAAATTGAATGTGGTGTTAGTGCATTGAATTTCAGCCCAAAATTACTTTTATGGATGATAAAATTGTCAGAATTAAAACAAATTGAAAATTTTCTGAATTCAATAACAGACGAAAATCGGCCAAGCCCGGTTTTACTTACAAAGATATCAGTATTTCATGATAAAAATTTGTTTTTGGTTTTTAATGAGTTGTTGTTTGATAAACTTTCATAACACCAATGAGAATGTTCTTACCTCTAACATACAACCTTCAACAAAAGCCAGATATTCGTCAAAAAAATGGTTGGTAGTCCGTGCTTCTTTCAGAGTTTTCTTTCTAATGTAGCTTTCAAAAGTATTGGTGTACTTGTTTTCAGGAAAGCGTCCGTTAAAAGCAATAGTGCCATCCAAGATATCAGGAATGGCTTTGGTAACATTTGTACTAAAAATACGGATTATAGGTCATGATTAACTCTTTGTTGTAGAACAAGTTTTAGTGGCCAAAATAATGACATGTGAGTGTTTTATTTCTGCCTAATAGTCTAATAATAATCTGAAAATCTGGCTTTTTAATATTCGGCTAAATTAGTGATGAGCCAATTTCGTGACTAATCTTAAACTGATGTGGGCTGTTCTACTCATGCTAATTTTGTTCTGCAAAGGCAAATATTTTCAATATATTACAGTTCATTTGAAATGGATGAACTAAAAAACAGTGGCATATCACATTAGATTACGGTGTCTTGAAATGCGTATTGCATAAAACAATCAAATGAGCAGGTACAAATTTTGGCCGCAATTTTCATGACCTCATTACTACATTAGCCTGCTACGTCTGCTACCAATGCAGAAAAAGAAAATTACAGGCTATGCAAACACTATAGAATAGCTTAAAAGTTACGTGCCCAAGCCTATTAGCTACATCAATACAGCATGCGAGAAATATTGTCAAACTTTGCCAAATAAAATAGTAAAATTTCAAGAATAAAAGCACTTCAGTGAATATTCAGAGATTTTTTTTTACTGTAATGTAGCCTAACTGTGATTAAAAAAATAACCGCATTTTTCTTGCCAATTGTTGATTAGTTTTGTTTTATGCTAACAAAAATGTCTGCAATGGCGCTTCTATTTTTTTTTCTCTTTTCAACATGCTTGTGATGTATCAATAATTAAATACGGCGGCTAGACGTAACATTTTTAGAACAATTAAAATATCTCAGGATGACATGCTGCTAGTTTCAAAATATTGTATTACATTGTGGTTGGCCAGCAGGTTACTGTTTAAAATATTGAAAGCCTTGACATTTTCCAAGTGATGAATTATACATTATCAATAATATAATCAGTATCCCAAAAATACTTTCGACTTATTATAAGCTAAAAAAATAAACACAAACACATTTTAAATATTACACGAATTGATTTTTTTCTCTGAAATAAAATTTGCTTTGAATTCTTTTAGACGGAGGGTTGTATTTTCTAGCAGGCTATTGCGGAGCTCACTTGGCAATTAAATTTTGATATTACTGACAAGCACCTACTCGTTTGTATAAAGAGAAAAGTTATTGTTCATGTATGTCCAAGCATCTGAGCCGATAAGCTGAACTCCTTCCAGCATCTGATGTTTGTACATTAATTCAAGCATTGACACCAAGTTGGCTTCTTGAACGAATGCAATCACAACTGTAAAAACATATTATAAAATTAGATATAAAAAAGCAACCTTATTTTGGTTTGAATGATTTATTGATTGAATCTTTATCCTTGTGCTGAGAAAGCCTTTTTGAGATTTTATTCTTGGCAGTTTTGTATACTTGTAGAGGCATTAAACTACAGACTGACGCATGCCCGGTCACCGAAATTGACAGAGTATAATTTTCGATTGTTGAAGTATTGTTGTCTGAGGTATTCCATCCATTATATGCCGCTGAATGGAGAGCTGCCCTTGAAATGTGTTGCTTAAGCGCAAATCCCCGAGAGTCGAACCAGCGCCGCTTGATCTTATAGTGTCTTTGTTGAGAAAATGTTGAAGTGCAAAAGGAATTTTAATTTATAATACCAAACAGCATGAAACTTCGTCTTAATTCTATTTTAATGTGTTCGATATAAATCATTTTTTATTTTAGTTTATACATTTAATCATCATTGCGTTTATGTGTTTTAGGTGAAAAATAGTAAAGGTCCCATACTTGATTCAAGTATCGGGTATGAGAAGATAAGGTTCTCATTGTACTAAGCCTTCGGCACTAAGGTGCCGTCTTTTCTGCACTAATTATGCCCACCCGATTTGTTACACCCTAGGTAGAGGTGAGCGGTGCTTTCAACAACCATCTGAAGCCGGGAGTTGAACCAGGTTTGCATAATTGGAAAGCCAACGACTTATCCCTTGCACCATCCCTTTACTGTATGTGGGGGAAGTTTGTTTTCAACAATTCCAGCCAATCAAAACATTAAAATATTGGATTTGTTTCTGCTTTGGAGGTTCTGATCTATGTTACGATTTTTTAAGTTTTACGTAAAGTGTAAAGTCATCTCTCTGCTCTTACAACATATTACTGTAGTTACGGTCGTAAGTTCTATGCTAAAATTGGGAAGAGTCTACATTTTCTTATTGGTGTTAGTGAAACTTTTGACGATTGATCTCAAGTCGATTACGATATCGTACTTCAGCAGCTTAAAGTTTCAAATTACCTTTCGCTCTGTGCTCGTTATTCAGTGTGTTGAGATTATCCATCAAATCTGCTTCATCTGGATTGCGTTTGATCTTTACTCCAACTGCGAGACATATCGAAGTGTTTTCTATTTCTGTTTGGAAAGCGTCAAAAGCAGCGTTTCCTGTAATATCACAAAAATTAAAAAAGTAGTAATTTCATGTAAAAGCACGACCACAAAAGTACAAATCTAAAAGAATGTGACGTAAGAGCTAGAGCTTAAAAAATTCAAAGTTGAAGTCATGCATTTTTGGATGAATGTTTGTTGAGAAGTTAGGTTTAATAATTTTTGCAAAAATTCTATCAAACACCCCTATTAAGGATTCAGGATCACAGACGAATTTTGACGTTTTCGACGTTGCTTTTTGAATTAAATGGTTTGGTTTCACAGCCCAAGTTGTTATCTCGTAACTAATTTAATGCAAAAAAAAACAAGTTGTATTCTTAAGGTAGCAATACTTGTGAGCCTATTTGCTTCATTTTTTTAATGTAGTTTTATCAGAGTAACAAGCTTATTTTTTCTATTTCGATATTTTTTTGCTTATATAAATTTTATGAAAGGGTAGAGAACGCACTATACTGTACATCCTTGTGGGCTACTTGGTATCTGATTTCAGTCGGTTTGTGTTTTGTAGAAAACTATTTCCTGCTTTGTAAACATCTCACCTCATTGATACTTTTATACTTGTTCAAGCACCATAACCGTAGCCTAATTTAATTTCTTTGCTTCAATTACACAAGCAGCAATGCAACTTACAGCAACATCTCTTCAAACCGTTTTGTCAATATGATCTAGGCTTAATGTAGGCTACCAACAACTTGAACACACCACATACCATAATTGGTGTTGTCGCGTATGAACGAAACATACTCCCAACTGTTATATACCAATAAGTTCACGATGGCCTTGACCTGAAATAAGACATTTTACATGAAATCACAACGGCTTTGTTTCACATAGTTTTTTTTTAAACAAACCTTGGCAACCTGATGTCCGCCCCGTTAGCTCAGTGGTTACGCGCCCGGCTCAAGATCATGCGGCACAAGTTCGACTCGCGAGGTGTGCGCTTGAGCAACGTATTTCAGGACTGCTCTCCATTCAGCGGAACCTAGTGAATAGAATAATTCCCCGGCAACAACACTTCAACAATCGGAAAACTTCACTCTGCTAATCTCTGTTACCGGCCCTGCGTCAAGAGCCTCTACAAGTATGCGAAACTACCAGGAATAATCTATCAAGGCTTTGTCAGTCCGAGGATAAAGATTCAAAACCAAACCGAACCAAACAATGTGTTTTCAATCCGTTTGTAAACATGCGTGTTTCTTATGATGAGATGACCCTCAAGTTGGCAAGAGATCCCAGATTAAAAGTGAATTTGATAGAGATCACTCAGTGATTTGCACACGCTGTCTAGCTAGTGGCGAGTGCGAATCTAAGAGGAAAACACTAATAACTTACATGTAGTTACATGTACCTAAAAATGAGATGGAAAAAAATGTTTTGGAATCAAAACAAGCCAAAGTTTGCTTCTTCATGGAAGGTTCATGCCAGTGCTCTTGGGTGCTGACTCATTGTCCTTTTTCTTTTTCTTGTCATGCCTAACGCTGAACAACTGCAATACCATTCTAAACCTTTTTTTGTTCCACTAACATTTAGGCTACTACATTTTTGTAAAAGCAAAATACATACAGTAATTTGTCAACCTTGTAAAATACGAATAAAGTAGGTACGATTACATCTTTTCTCTGTCTGAGCTCCTAATGTTTAAGTTATTTTTTCACAAGTAAAATGATTAAGTTGTTATTCCTAATATCACGGGTAAAGTATTGATAATAAGTTTCCAAAACGTTTGTTACAGCTGCAGATTGCTGTTACCTGATGAACATCTGATGATACAGTTCTGAAAAAGTATGGAAACCGACTCTTCTCACTCAAAGACGGCGCTGTTGCTGAATAGCTAATCTAAGCAAAAAAAATTGGCTAGTTTGGTAAGATACTAAATAATGTGGTGTGACATTACATCAACATTATCATATAGTTATAAGACAAATCGCTTACTTTTGCATGGAAAAAATATGAAAACCGTTAACGCTGGAAAATAAAATTATGGAATTTTGCTTTGGCTTAAGAAAATTTAAGCAGAGAGAGAAAATTTGTTAGTTTCTTTGGTGTTTCGTAATTTGTATGGTGATAGTCTGGACCTCAATTTTTATATTCACCTTACAAGAGGGCGGTTCGCCCAATCATCACCCATGTCAGTTAAGCCTATACAATACATCTAGACAACTCACTTGCGGTAAATTAAATAGACCAAATAGTTTTGCGGTTGGTATGGCAACTTCAGTTGTTTCTGGGCCAATTATTCCCCAATAAGTGTTGTTTCTTGATTTTTCCGTAGCAGTGATATGATGAGGTAAGATGTCATTGACAATCTGTGAAGAAGCAACAACAGTTGTGCTTGCAATAAAAAATACTAATTCTATTCCGAGTAGCCTACAATAACTAGGCTATGTTTAAAAGATGTAATTTATAATTTATTATTATCATTTAATTTTGCTCCTTTTTTGTACACAAAGGCATGAGTGAAGGTTTTTGTGAGGAGAGAAAAGCATTATTATTTCAATACAGTTTTTGTAAATTATCTTGCTCATGAAATACAAGTAGGCTAACTTAAAAGAGGACACTTAGCACATTCACGTCACCTGAAGGAGTGACTCACTTTCCTGCCTTCTGAACATTTACATGCAGATAACCAACAGTAATAAACAATTTTTCGGTATCACACGCTTTCACCTAAATCACGGCTTTAGACTATTTGGTTTACACATGCTCATGAAACTTATACATCCATTATCTTCTTACTTGTGCCAGTGCTTTAGTGTCTATGTTGCAGTTAGCTTTTGCATCAAGAACGATTTTAATCCCAGGGAGAATATTTGGGTCAGCATTGACTTTGTCAATTGTGTAAGATATCATCTCGTGTAACTGGAAACAAAATCATAAAAAAGTTTTGATACTTTCAACTGCACAAATTTCTTAAAAAATTACACAAATTTGCTTAGTTAGAAAGTTTTACAAACAACAACAATATAATTTCCCATGAAACAGATCGATTGCGATCTTATCTTTGATTGGAGAGACTTTTGAACACTTAGTCTTTGTGCGGTTTTTGCATACTTGGGGAAACTTTGGGAAAACATATTTTTATTTTTCTAAACATATTTTTATAGACAGGACATTACAAGTCATAGCTCATATTCTGCAATGGCAGCTCCAAATGACTCTATAAGGTGAAAATCATTTCATCAATAATTCATTCAAACGCTAAACATAAAAAATAACCAGAAAACGTGATATGACTTTGCATTTATTACCCGGTCCGCTGTCAAGTATTTGAAACATGCTGGTCTGTGGGCTGCAGCAGTTTCCGGTCGTAAAAAACATCACTTCAAAGCTTCAGCCTAAGATATCAAATCAGTTACGCTAGATGCATCAGTTCAATATCGAAGTCAAAGTCAGAACACTGGTCGGATATTTGAAAATACTGTTGGTTTACGTTGTATAAACATTATTCGTTAACATTTTTATGTCTGTGTTTAGTTCTTGTTTTGCTTGTGCGTCACATACTGTTGTCTACATTTCTCACGCTATCATTTGGGTATTACAACTTAGCCTACCAGACACCAGAATCTGTCATGTTTACGTTTAAAAATAACGGATTTTTCTGTCTGGGTTGCAGCCATCATATCAGTTTCAAAAGAAGCTATACAAAGTAAATTGGAGGGTTTTCTGGCTTGAAATTGCTGTGCGTTTGTAACTTGGGTCTAAACGGGTAAACATCATTTCAAAGCGACTAGTGCTGTACAAAAACTCCATTTTGAAATAGTAAATCGTTAAATCGCAGTGGGCAAATTGGTAAGGTGCTCTCTCGACCATCACACAACCGTGCTTCATGCTTGGCACTTAGTAAAGCAGTGAGTTTAGTTTTCCTATCCTACTAAAGTACTCCCAGACGTCATTCGCAACCGGTGAGTACTGCTTTCGGTGTGGGGGATAACCCCCGCTCCCTTGAAACTGAGCGAATTGCTTTCGAAAAACAAGGAGGACTGATTAAAAACACGGTAGTTGATTTTAAATCTTAAACCGTTTCCCAAACACATCGGCTACATTTTGAAGTTCAGGAAAACTTGTTGTCGAAATTAATACTTGTTCTGCATCTGCATACTCACATAGAAATTACGAATCGTTAATAACGCAAAAAAAGTGCTTTACTTCGTGAATAAAATCAATACAAAAGTAGCACTTGTTTTCAAAACTGATTGAAAACTAACATTTGGGAAAGTGTGTGTAGAAGGTTGCTGCACTTATGGCATTTCGCTTGCAAATGTTATTCAGGGTGGTTAGCACTTTTGAACTGAAAGTTTCTTGTTTCGATTTACAAAGGTTCAATCGATCAATGTTTGAAAATGTTAATGTGGACACTTTGCATTTTTTCTCTTGTTTAGGCTTACACCCAGTGGGGGTTGAAAGTTTAAGTGAAGAGGACGCAAAGGGAAGGAAGGCAATCTTTATGTCGGCCGTTAGGCATGCCAGTACAATGTACAAATATAAAAATTGTTTGGGATGTGTTTTTAGGTGCTAAGCCAGCTTTTTAGACACCTTCTTTTTTGAAAAAAAAAATTTTTTTTTGCTCCACCTTATCAGTACATGTCCTCATAAAGACACAACCGCATGCTTTTGAGCGGTGTCAAACTGACTGCCTTTTATTCTAGTGATCTCAACACTCGGCAATGCAGTCGGCGTAAAAAAATGACCATGGGTCAAGCAATCACAATAAAAAACAAAAAATGTAGCCCTCAGTCTGCTAGAAAAATGAGTGTCTTCCTTCCTGAATTGTTGACGACGACAAATTATGAGACATTTAATCAAACCAAACAAACAAAATGTAAAAAGAGTCTAATTTGCTAACTGAGTTACACTCGCACTGAGCGTTTTCTTTATATTTTACTTGATATTATTCTAAATCCGTTCATTGTGTTCTCAGTCACAACAATTCCTACCGTCCTGAAAGTTGAACCAAATGTCGCCTGAGCTGAGCGTAGGAGTTACAGTACGCCTATAGCTTTTATGCTCCAACATGTTGGATGACATAGATTTTATGCAAATCCTACAGTCCAGAGAGGCTCTTGCCTGGGACACGTCTTCTTGCTAACCTTACCTGGACCGAAGAACTTAATATGTTGCTCTTGTCGCACGTTTCCCTTTCTCCATTGTATTGCCTCTTGTATATTTCAAACAAGCCACTTAGTCGGATGACGAAGGGATTTTGTTCGATAGATTCTCTTGGCTGATGAATGGTTACCACTGATGCGTCAAATACTTTGCTTGAAATTTCCAAAACGGCTAAAACGAGCAATAGCTGAATACAAGTTCCACACGGCATCTTCAACTATTTGAGAAAGAAGCAAATTCAACAAAGCACATTATTTGGTAGCTATGAGCCTAAAAAGTAAATGAAGTCACTGTCAATAGTAATTATTATTGTCAACAATACACTTCCGGTATAGCCTACCTTTTGCTAAAGGCACCTGCACCCAATAGAGTTGACAGGGGTCCAGTTGGAGCCGGAATAATTTCAAGGGCCAAGAAACATGAAGAACCACACCGTATTCTTTGGGTATAGTCTGTTTTTCTTATAAATATCTTGATTTGGGGCCCAATGATCCTATTGGTACTGGGCCCAAAATATCCTCTCAACGGCCTTGCACGGAATGCACGCACCCCTTCCATATTGGTTATAGGCAAATTGTTCGTAAGCAATTGTTCGTAAAGCAATTGTTCGTAAGCAATTGTTCGTAAAACAATTGTTCGTAAACTGTTTTTCGTAAAATGAAATCCGTAAAACAATTCTTCGTAAAGCATTTCTTCGTATACATCAAATTTTAACTGCATGCACGAAAAAATGCTTTAGGAAGAATTGTTTTACAAAGAATTAATTTTACGAACAAATGTTTTACGAACAATTGCTTTACGAACAATTGCTTACGAACAATTTGTCGGACACCTTCCATATTCCATAACAGTGGCGTTTGCGTACCACAAACGTTGTTTCATGGCGACCTAAAGACGTTTGTGTACCAACGTTTGTACCAACGTTATCAACGTTTGCGTACCACAAACGTTGTTTCATGGCGACCTAAAGATACGGCCTTGCAGAAATTTTTTTTGCATTTTGTCACATTTTGCAGAAATTTCCAGATTTTGCTAACTTTGGGCGAATGTGTAAATAAATTTTTATAGAAATTATCTTTTTACGCTTTCTTAACTGTTTTCCCCAGATGACATAATAAGGTTTAACATGCACAGATCTTGAAAATCAAAGAAGTTTGATTTCGAAGGTTTTAGTCAGACTGTTAATTTTCAATAACAGTCTGATTCAGCGTTTTTCAACATACTTTTTCTCATTTGCTATTGCTTCCCCAAAGCAACAAAAAGCTTTTATATCATTCGGAGACAACAAAAAGTAAAAAAATCTCAGAAAATCTCAGTCAAACACTAGCAGTAGCTGTAATCAAAATCTGCAAAATGTGGCAAATCAGGCCGCATCTTCAGGTGGCCATGGTTGTTTCAAAACAGACTTTCATGGTTTGTTCATGACAGAAAGCATTATTAAAATAGAAAAATTGCTATGCCGTAAATATTTCCACATCTCTGACCGCACTTGCAATGCTATAGAAAGCTATGAGTTGAGTAAGAACGAACCCGAATAGATATTTCTTAAAGTTTACTCGCTGTAACAAAACCAGGTTGTCGGTAATGCACGGTTTCGTACTCGGCCTCTCTGTCGCATTGGTTGCAAGTAATAGCCTAATAATGTTATGGTTTTATTTATTGTCGCTCTACAACAGCTAAGGTCTTTTAGCGACAGGGCTCATTTTTAATTTGTATCAGGTTTACGATGTTATCACATTATTACCCGACTCATTCTCACTGCGCTATGCAGGATAGAACACAATCGGTACCGTTTTTAAAGTCTTCGGTTTGACCCGACCTGGAATCGATCTCAGATCTACCAGCACCAGAGCCGAAGGCGAAACCACTCGGCCACTGAGCTGGTATTGGTTGCAAGTGTACTTGCAAACTAACTGTAGTATAATTTATAAATTTAAATCCGACCGTAGGCTACAAGGCTGTAAACTTCACCAACTTGCCATTGTTTCTCGGGCAATTAAAGCCAATAAGGTCACTTAGCCTATCTGAAAAATAAGTGTGGACACAAGATTTCACGGTTACAAGACGAATACGTTTTTGCGAAGATAAAAAATGATATCTTCTTTTTTTTATAGATTAGTCTATGCATTTGTCTGGTCGATTTCAGTGCATTGCTGTGTTTATCAAAAATCATCCTGCCTGCAAATGCACGGGCAGCTGCATTCACAACATACTTCAATCATGTCACGCCGTTTAATCATGCCTCAAAACACCTATTTTACTGCTAACGGGATTTCGTTAAATGTCGTGAGAACTTACCCATACTTTTTAAAGCCATTCTCTGTGCGAGCAAAATTGGTCCTGTTTGCATTTATTATACGTAATTCATAAATGCAGTGTAAACAAATTTAAAACCAGCCAATTTTGGTATCTGGACTGCTATATGAAAATTGTTACTAGAAGCTGGAGTTTCTGCGTTTGGCTCCTACACGACAGTCTTTGCTTGCTTTAGCAACGTTGAAGCGATATAGCAAAACCCATTTACAAATCGACTCAGCAGCATAACTTCTTGTCTTGTAACAAAAGCCAGACCTTCCGCCAATAAACTCTAGAAATTACAGTAGTTACAGCTCGTGCACTATCTTCAAACTGAATGCAGACAATTTTGCTACCCCATTGAGTCTAAACTGTAAATTATGCTTAAATAAATAACGCTAATTTGGAGAGTGTGCTTGCGTTTTTTAACTATTTTCAAAAACAGGTTTTCTGACTAACCTGGTCTTACACAATGTAATCTATTTAATTCTTCGCGTATAACAAAATAGGCTTTTAAGTCACTCTTGACCTACTTTGCTGACACATAGTGATTGACAAACAGAATCGAAAAATGATCTTGTATTTTTCTTACTTCCGCTTAACTGTAGCCTACGCTTGGTTAAATATAGTAAGGCCTACGGTTAAGTTATTTAATTAAACAAGGTTTGAGTCATGCCAACAAAAATTTAATGACACATTGGTTTAAGATAGAAAACACGATTGTGGCGACTGATTTTCTGATGAGGTTTCAATGTTTTTTGGAAGGAAAAAGTGTTTTTCATAGTAGGCTAATGAGCAAATATTGTGAAAAAACTAATGATGACTTTACACTAAAATAACGTAACTTGATGCTGTTTTTTACTCATATCATTTGGCATAAATATTTTCAAATGCTATAAATTTAAATTTCTAAGTAACTGTTTTTGCAACAAGTAGGCTATTTGAAACAAAGTCTCGTCTGAAGAAATGCATGGTCATTGGTCAATTCAACCTTTTGCTCATCAAATGCAAACCGCACTCGGCTATCAGTGGCTATTTTAGACTGCAGCACTTCACTCGTATAAGTTTTTCCAATTAAACTGCTGTTAAGTTTTACAGCTGCTTTGATTATTTATCAGCGTATAGCATGCAAATTGCAAATGCAGCTTTTTGTGACAGTTGGGCTAGCTATAAATTCAAGATATAGAGAACTATTGCAGACCGCCGTTTTTTTTTTCACAGAAAATGGAATGACGCTGTGACGCTGTGTTTCTACTCACACTCAGAGTAAACTACTAAGCACGTATTTCTGCTTTTTATTTTGTGGCTAATGGCACCTTAGAAGGACCGGCGTATAAATTTACTCTATTTATCTGTGGCATAGGCTACTTAGACTAATTTTTATGTAAACTCACAAAAGCATTCACACGCGGTTCTGCATTTTCAATTTTGCAAGTTTATGTTAGTAGCGTTTTATCAATTTTAACTTTCAACAGGATATGAAGTTTCAAGTACAACAAAGACTTTTTTAATATTGAATATTTGTCTCAATTCTTATTCTCACCACCAGGAGTGGTGATAATTCTGCAAAAGTAAATTGTCTTTGAATTCAAAATATTCTACTTGAATAAGCTGAAGATGCTATCATAACAGCAAAATCGATTCTTTAAATAAATTATGTTAAGAAGATTATAATGCTGCGCAAGTGCCAGCATTCGATGAGTGCAAATTAACAGTAGGCCTTGCCACTTTAATGTGAAACTACTGAATTAGTGAACTCAACCATCTCGGTTTGAGCGGCGACGCAAGAAGGGTTTGCAATAACTGCCTACAGAACATTTTTTACCATCACAAAAATTAAATTAAAAAAGTAATAGAGAAAATAAAAAGATTATCACAACACCAAAAAATCAAATGCTCATGCAATGTTTCTTAATCTCTTTTTTTGCTCATTTGCCCACCCTAATTTCCCCCTGGCTACACCACCGGCTTGTAGCCCTGGTACCAACAGCATGGTTGAAAGTTTGTATTTGTCATTTTATTGTAGATTACGCAGATTACCGATATGTTTCTTACGGAAAGACCGGCGCTGAAAAAGTCTATTTAGTTTTTAAGACACCATGTGCATAAGTCAATGCCAATGTAAATCTGAATAAGTTTGCACACGAAGTGATTTAAATATTACTTTCAAAGTTCCTGCTTGGGTCATTTAATAAGCTAAAAATGCTATAAATGGACTATAAACTTCTCCGAAAATTACTTAACTACTTAGGAAATGAAGAAATGAAGTATTAACCCTGGCTTTGTCATTTTCAAAGTTTTGTTCCAAATAGTTCAGTGATTGATTAAATTCTCACAAATATTGCTAAGAAAACCTCGACATTCGATAAGTTGTGAACAACTAAAATCGATGGAGAAGATTTGACAAATATGATTAAATCTCAGCTGTCAACAAAGTTGCAAACAGTCCTTCCCCAGACAGCAAATCAGTCACTTTTTACATTGATTCAACGTCTGCAGACGTTGAATCAATGTAAAAAGCGACTGATTTGCTGTTTGGGTCAAGGTCAGAAAAGTAGAAAAGACTTTAGAGAACATTGTGAAGTGAACAAACGGTATTTGCATATACGTAATATCTACATCGTGCAATTTATATTTTATGTAGCTGTACATATGTTGTCTTTGGTAGGCTACAACTTAGTCTGCTATGGAACAAATTTTTGCAATACGTTTCAATCAAAAAAATATTCACTCCGAGTTTAATCCAGGGGCGGATTCAGCGAGTATCCTTAGGGGGGGGGGGGAGACTTCAGCAAAACACAATAATATGTGAGTTTTCATTTTAATTTGACTTTGCAAATACACCGTGAATAAAGTCACCTTTTTGTGTTTCAGTGAAGGAGAGAGATCTCGTCACATAAACAGCAAGTTATTAGCTTTAGTCCAATCTGGGTTTATTTTTTAATAAAAAATTAAGACTCGTGTAGCCTGCTTGTAGCCTACTTTTTAGTGTTACACCTTGCACCAAATTCAATTGGTAAATTGCTGCAAATGCTGCTTTACTGGGTAAAATTTTAAGACGTACTATTGTGATAACTATAGCTTTTCTGCGACAGTTGCTGAAAAAAAACACTATTACGAAACTAATGCCAGATTACAAAACCAACTTTGCCAGATCGTTTTTAAGTAGTAACGCGATAACTACGATTTTTAGCGGAAATAGAACGTACTATTAAAAGCTGTACTGCTACCAAAGTAACCGAGATCAACAGAAATGTAACAAGTTGAGTGCCGTTTTGCCTTCCAATTCTATGACACATAAACACATGAACTGATCACAGGGTAAAAACAGCTTATGTTTTAGTACAGACTAGGCACAATTATAAATCTTTTAATGACACACCAAAATAACATTTTCACATGAGTAGGAGGTAATGTCGTTTCAACATCAAAACATTGAAAATGCGAAAACTCTGTTATTGAAAGCTTTAAAGATTCATCATTAACAGAAATATTTAAACAAGCATTTCTCAAGGAAAAGGACGTGTTTTTGTTTATGAAAAACTGCTAAGTTCTCAGACAGAAACTCCAAATTTCTATTATTTGTTGGCTAGTTTTGGCTTGAGTACGTATGCTGCAGAGAAGTGGAGAACACAAATAAGGCTTGTAGGCCTATGTTAATGTATGATGGACGTTTGTTTATTTATTCATTTTAGTAATTTGCTAAATGAAACACTTCTTTTCAAACGGTAGTGACACTAAGAAATGTGATAACAACTCGATAGGCTAAAATCTTCAATACAACAAAAAAATATATAAATAATTCATGCTTTCTGTGCTGAACTATGTCAGATGCTCAGGCCAGGGACAGGCACCGAGCCGTGGCAACAGGGGTGTAGGTTGTTTTGAGTCATAAACCAATTACAGACCGACTGCAGCCTAACCCTGCTTAAACACTTAAAACTTCTGAAAGTTTGTTAGAATATGGACTTCATCGAAAAACTCAGCAAAGGAGTTTCTCTAAAAAAAAGTTGCTCACATCTTTCTTTGCTCTAAAAATCAAGGAATCTGTAATTTTTCTTTCTCAACCAACACGAAAGAACATGACACGTTTTTAGATTGTTCCCAGCCTTATGTCGTAGGCCTAATATCGAAATAAAATACTTTCTCAAAACGACCTGTTGTTTGTTTAGATAACCAATCTAACGCTTTTACCTTTCAGAGTCTTGATAAGCTGACAAAATCTTGACTAGTAAAATAAACTGAAATTAACTCGGTGAAGGGGAACGATAAACAACATTGATTCTAAATTTTTCCGGTTGACCCATTACTCTCAAAATTATATTGATTTTACGTGAAATTAACAAATCCAACCGTTGAATGATTGTAACAACAGTTAGATCTGCCATCTGGGCTGACATAACGTATCTGAAAACACACAAAGCAACATATGATGAGCTAAAATTTCACGGGTCTCCGCTTCGTATCAGTCAAGCACAAAATTTGGTTAAGTTACCTACGTCATCCAATTTCTTATAGATTGTGACGTGCGATGGGCAGAAGAAAAAACGCACTTGAACCAGAAACAATGTTTTGGTGAATAAATCCATGACTGCGCATTGGTAGATAGTTTACTTTATTTTACCACAAACACCTTGAAATCCATGAATCAACAGCATGTTGTTAAACTCGATGCCATTGAAATACAGAGTAGCATTTAGCATAAACAGCATAAACATAGACAGACAATCGATAACAACTTAATAACATTGAATTGCATAATTCAAAATTATTGAATTTCAGTCATTTATTATTAACATTTCACGAATAATTGTTTTGTTTAGATGAATTAAGATATTTTCCTGAAGAGGGCAGAAAGTTTTGCCGAAAACGTTTGAAATTATGTATCTATTTCATTTCTGTATTAATTTTGAATTATGCAATTCAATGTTATTAAGTTGTTATCGATTGTCTGTCTATGGTTTTTAAAAAGTACCTCTCTACCAAAGCTATACAGCATAAACAGCTGTTTAAGCCGGAGAAAAGTTTTTGCTTTTCTAATTTAGTTATTATTATTGTTGTTGTTGTTTCAAACAGCGATGTCTGTTTTTCAAAACTCGCAACCTGAACGATACTTATCCTGTCTAAAATTACTTTTTAAGATCATTCGTCAGATTATTCTCCTTTTACAATTTTTTAATTTGTGTCAGAAGCTTTTACCGTAGCAACATCAGTGCCATTGTTCTATTTCTAAGTTTCACTTTTTTATAAATTTTATCTAGAAAATTTAACTTTCGAGTGTTTTTGAGGTTTCAAATAAAAGTTTTGATAAGTATCGTGAAACCGAAGTCTGCTTTATTTGGGAACCTTCAGCCAACTTGTAATTGCGGCCAGGATAACTCAACAAGAAACCATTATGCATTAAATGCAGGTCGCTCACAAGAACACAAAACAAAAAAAAACTGGTGGGTAGGAAGCACGCTAGTGAAAGGATTTAACAAAAATAAAGAAGGTACGGGAGGTAACAACTATTAAATTAGTCAAAACGCTACAAGGCAAAAAAAAAGAGAAAATTGTTAGATTTATAATCGAACTCGGGCTTGTAATTTTTGGTTTATAGTCAACTTTGCGGTTGTATAATATATGACGAAGCTGCTCTGTAGGCTACTGGGTGTGAGGCAATGCATGGAATAAATGTCTGAAATGACACTTCAATTTTTTTGCTTTAAAGTGGAAATCATGATCGGTTATAAGTGGTAATACCGAAGATTGCGAACTCAAAACGGAAACGAGTAAAAGAAAACCTCAAGAAGGGTTTGAAAATTGATTGGCTAAATTAAAATTTGCAAACTGAAGATTTTGCTCTAAAAAGCACTAGATATTTTGAAGCATATGCTAGTTTGCTACCGATACCCATTGAACTGTTATAGAAATAATGACTCTAACTGTATAAAGTAAACTCTTCAAAGTAGACCACACACATCCCGCTGTGATAAACAGCTATTTTGCAAAACTTTACCTGTGCCTTCTTTTGTCCTCGATTTTTGTGTTCGTTTCACATGTTGCAAGTAACCAATCGAATCGATTGCTTAGGTTAGCCTTGAAGTCAGTTTTCAAGATTGTGCAAAGTGACCCTGAGGTCAGTAGCAGTTGAACTAAAGACTTTATGAACACCAGGCTTAAACGACTGTTGTGTTTCTACCTCAGTCAACAAGTTATTGAAACTGGATTTATACTGTCATGGTTTATTTATGGTCGCTCTACAACTGCTAAGATCTTTTAGCGACAAAGCTTTTTTCAACTTCAAATCATTCTTCCGATGCAACCGCATTATTGCCCGATGTATCCTCGTTGAACACAATCTGTAGCCTACCGTTAGTGAAGTCTTTTGTATGACCTGAGTTGGAATCGAACCCACATCTAGCAGCACTAGAGCTTAATGCGAAAACCACTTGGCAACTGAGCTGGTCATTGTCTCCATCCTTTGTATTGCACAACAATATCATATAAAAGACAAAACAAAAAAGAATATAGGGAAACACTAACACTAAGATCTGGCACTAAAGCACTTCCTCCCCAGACAGCAAACCAGTCGTATTTTACATTGATTCAACAACTTCAAACGTTAAATCAATGTAAAAAACGACCGATTTGTTGCCTGGGCCAAATTGAGCGACCACTATCTTAGGTCAGTTATTATCATTTAATGAAAGAGATAGTGAGATACTAAAGTTTTTTCATCTTCGTCAAACCTTCGAGGCAACCAAATAGCAGGATCACTCACAGAGCATATTGCAAGAATTTATTTGCTGCATAATCAATTTTTATTCATCAGGACTCCTCAGTGCAACTTAAAAAACGTTGATTTAATCGGTAATCAAGAAAAATGTAAGCACCCTGAAATCAGGTAATGTGCCTCAAGCTAAATTACTGAGGGAAACACAGAGCGAAGATAGGACTGTAAGTGATGAAGAAGGACATAGACTACAAAAATTAAACGTTATTGAACATAAGTACACAGCAACAAGAAAACGCCAAGATCGAATGATGCTTGTTCACTTTCTTGTGTGTAAGTTAGGCTAACAACAGCGGCACGTCGCGAATGAATTTTTGCCCATGTAAATTTGTAACAAAATATGCCACATTACGCAGATAAGTATAAGGTAATTGATTTTACTTGCAAACTGCAAACAATAATAGCCTATACTTCTACAGTAAATAAATACGGTAAAACTTTTTTAATTTTTAAAACTACGTTTAATTCTCATATTTGTGGTCCATGACCGCTTTACAAGAATTGGCTTCAGACAAGCCTAGGGGATCAAAGTTGTTGTCAATTACAATGCAGGCAGTGCTGCCAAATTAGGACATATTAAAACACGAATGATTGCGTCAAAATACGTAAGTTCATTATCGTGTTTAAGTTTTATTTCAAAATTAAATTTTCAAAGTTTAAAACTTTGCATGTTCTGTTTTACAGCTGTATGCGAAAATCTAAAGCTTCACATTTAACTTCGCAAAGAAGACGGATCCTTTAAGAAACAAGATGACAGTAAAATGATCGGCTAGATGACGTCATGTTTGCTATCGACTACTTCAATGGAAACGGTTTCGCATCAAAGCACAGCTCGTGTATGACAGGGGCGAATCCAGAAAATAGTTTTAGGGGGGTAATTTCAACAAAACACAATGATGTGTAGGTCTACATAAATCTGACTTTGCAAAAACACTGCGAATACAGTTACTTTGCTGTGTTTTAAGGGGAGCGATCACCCCTATTGCCCTTCTGCATCCACCATTGGTGTATTTTCATTGGCTAAGTTCAAAGCATCCAACACCAGAATCGTCGATTAAGAAATGGAGTCGTCATTAAAGAAAGGCGGAGAAATAAGCCCTATTACACAATATCGGAGTTAAGCATTAAGAATATGACACTTTTTGTGAGGTCATTACAGAAATATTGAGGCAATTTAATGAGCACGTCTTGTTAGACACGATTAGTTGAAGCTGATTGCAAACACACTCTAAGTTATCAAATTAAAGTTTTTGATGCTTTTAATTATTTTCAAAAATGTGAAAAAGAATGCAATTTCAAATAGTTGGCAGCAGTCCGGAAGCAGCCAAGGTGTTTCAATTTCAATATAGATCTAATTGTAAAAAAAATAATTTTTTTGTTCGCAAATTATTCTAATAAAAAATAAATAAATACGAAACTTGAAACAAATAGATATTCTTGACCTTGGTTTTTATGGTAACATACAAAAGAAAATTAAGTTAAGACACCTTTTTGTAAACTACAGTAGCCCACATTAATCAAAGCAGCCTACACACGACACACAGTATAGTTATTCACACGAGAATTCATTGTACGTAAATGTTTTTATCCTTCTATTATGAGGTTAAGCTGCAACTGCAATAACTGTATAATGACAAAACTAACTCTCTGAAGCATAAAACAGATGAAAAATAACTTTAAGATTCAGGTAATGAATACAGTGGCGATCCTTTTCAAAAGCACTTGACTGCACGTTTGTAAAAAGTAATTGGAGGATTTTCAAGATTTTTACTGCAGATAAAAACTTTCACAACAAAGTTTGCGTATGAAAAAAAAACGTGATGATGCGGAATGCAATAAAGATGTTGAAGCTTTCTTTGAAAGGTAGTATAACTTTGATCGAAAACTATCGATTGACTAACTTTGATACAACTGTTAGTTCGCACACAAAAAAGTCTCTTTTCTTGCGAAATCTCAACAGTACAGAAAACTCTTTGTATAGGCCTACAAGCTTAACAATGGTGATTGAAGATTTTGATGAGCAGATGAGAAGGTAAAAAAGTCAATTTTGAAGTTTACTTTTAAGTATTTTATGTCATCGCCTTTAAGTAGCTATCTTACACAATCCTACATGCCCTCGCGGGTGTCGAACTGACATCCTGTCGGGTGTCAGGCAGGCTCACCACTTCTCGGCCTTGCAGGAAAGTTCAACTGTTGACTGAGATCTGCCACCCAAGGGCCAATATGAAGTTTCCAAGTCATTACTTTTAAACATCCAATTTACTTAGTGCCACTGGATGATGAGTTGTTGTGGAAAAGCATTGCGCAACTACACAAGCACAAATTTGAATGGACTTTCCTTTGAGTCTTTTGTGGCCGTGCTAGCTACAACCATTTACCTCAAAATTTAATAAACTCTTTAGGCCTACTTTTCACAAGTTAAAACTTCAAGGTTTACTCCCTTTTTTTCGTTCCCTGGCTTGTAGTGTTTGTTTATTGAGCCAGCGTTTTTTCTTTGTCCCGGGATATGTCAATTACAAAAAATAAGTATGATATATCCTTCCTTCGTTTTCGGTCGGAAAATATCGACAAAGACGGAACTGTGGTAATAAATAAACGCATTAAAGTTATTTCAAAAGTTTAAACTAACGTTACTGCATGTAGCCTAGTTACTACTTTGTTTTAAAGTTACTACTGTAGTAACTTTAATAACCTGAGGTATGCTGATGACACTGTCTTGGTGGCTGATTCGGAAGCAAAACTACAAAATTTGTTGAACAAAGTAAATGAAAGAAGTAAAGAATTTGGAATGGAAATGAATGAAAAGAAAACGGAAACGATGGTAATCACAAAGAAAAAAGAAAATGAAATTCCAATTTGTCAAATTAAAATGAACGGAACAACTATAAAACAAGTAAAAAGCTTTCGATATCTTGGAACAACAATAAACTGGGACGCCAAAGATGATAAAGAGTTCAATATACGTATTGCTCAAGCAAAAGCCTCTTTCCAGCAAATGAAAACAATATTATGCAACAAGAACATATCTTTCGCAACCAGATTCAGAGTATTGAAGTGCTACATTTATCCAATTTTTAAATATAATTCAGAAACCTGGACAATTACCAAATCAATTAATAAAAGAATAAATGGGTTTGAAATGTGGGCATTCCGAAAAATGCAGAGGATTTCCTGGACTGACAGAAAAAGCAACCAAACTGTTTTAAATCAAGTCAAACAAACAAACAATCTTCTAAAAAATATCAAAGAAAAACGACTTCAATTTTTAGGACACGTACTGCGAAAAGGAAAGTTAGAACATCTCTCTCTCACAGGCAAAATTGAAGGGAAGCGTGCCCAAGGCAGACAAAGATTAACATACTTAAACCAACAAACCGACAAAACTAACACCAACATACACCTAATACACAAAGCAAACAACAGAGAATCCTGGAAACTTTTCATACACGAGGCAGTCAATGCTTGGAATCAAGTGCGACAATAAAAGAAGAAGACTGTAGCAATGCAAAATAATTTTAATGTTTTGTTCTTAGTAAAAATGAATTCTTTTACTACAGTACGCAGAGAATTCAATAACGATAATGCATTAGATTGGGACAATGGGCATGCGTGCATGATGCAAGTCAGATGAAAGGTCTAAACGTGGACCCAAAGATTGGCTTCCTTGCCTTCCCGTACCCTTAATCTAAATCTTCAACCACCGGGCATAATCCTGGATGTGACTCAAAGTAGAAATAAAAAAGGCGATACTACACTGCATGCAAGTGATTGAAAGGAACTTTCAGAACATAACAAAGAATTGACATTTGTACAAAAGGACACTAATAGAAATAAAATCATTTTACATTTCAAGTGCTTGAACTTTCTGCTATAACTATAAAAATGCTACAGATGGGCAAATAAGAATAGATTTAACACTTGAGGGGTAGCTACAAAGAGTAAAACACTTCAAGAACAATAAAAGAATGACACTAAACGATGAGGATACTAAACAGTAGGGTTGACAGAAGGGTCCAGGGGTACTTTTGGACCAGGACTGAGGGTGATTTTAGGTGCCAGTAACCTTTCCAAGGGGTCCGAAGAAAAAGTACCGCATGTTCTTTGGATATGGCGCGTTTGTCTTAGAACTTTGATTTGGGGCCCGAGGGTATCATTGGAAATAATCCTCTCAACATCCCTGATGATACAACCACGAGGTCATAAATAAGTAAAATATTTAATGCATGTTAATTGCAACCGTGACAAATCCTTACATTGAGTAAATTATTTCTGTCTTGAGCACGCTTTAACGTTCACGTTTTGTTGCTTCTACCTCTTTCTAGACCCATACTATGCAATGGCAAGTAGCCTCATGTTTTTTGGTAAGAAAAAAAACTGAAACTTAAACAGGAAGACTTAAGCAAATTATATAGCTCCTGCAAAGGTAAAAAAATCTTCTGATGAAATTTTTGCAGGACCCTTAAAGAACGTAGCATTTCATTTTCAATAGAATTACGCCGTTGGAAAGCGAATTATTTTTTAAAAGGAATCTTTTAAGTCCGTTCATGCCGTTTTGCCTGATTCGCCATAACCGCTGAAGCTATTTGATATTCCTGAATGACTTTCTTGTCTAAGAAGAGCGTCACTGCACCAGGGGATTTCCTTGGATTTGTTCGGAAACCGCCTTTTTAGCTCCATACTTGAATGAGTCGATGAAATAAGTCGTTTGATGGTTGCATGAGGACCCTACAAAAGTTTCATATTAATACTGTCAGAAGTTATGAGGTCACTTGACTTCTTTAAAATCTGTTTTTTCACAAATATATATTTTTTGTAATTGGTGTTTTACAAAGCCAACAACTAAAGTAAATTGATAAACACAGTGCGTCCATTGATATATGAAATATGGCTTTAGTAAAACACCAAACGTAAAATATGTTCGTGAGATCAAATATTTCGAGTGGTCTCATAATAGAAAAAATGGATGTCAGTAAAAACAAGGTTATGGATAAGGCCTGACATAATTCACCTGCAATTTATCGCTTTTTTTTCACAAAATTAATTGCTCAGGTCATTTGGTGAGGTTTACATTATTCGAACCACCTTAAAAATCTAATATACTTTTCCCTAAAACATAATACATCAGCTTTGTATTTATAATCACAGGACATGTAAAAAAAGTTTTCAAAACTAACTTACAAAAGTTACACTTGTGGAATTTGGTAAATTGGGAACTTCTGTAAGGTCTGGTAAGCTTCGCCTTTTGAATCTTCTTGGGCTTTTCAATTCCGAGTCCCAAAATTTCAACTTGCAGTTTGAACAGCAATTGCATTCGCCATACATCGCAAAGCATGCGGAAGAAAGAATTTGTCTCTGATCGGAAGAGACCTCTATTCTTGGAATCGAGAGCTCCTGAGGTTTGACAGCACTTTTTGACATTTCTGGGCTGTTTTGTCTGTTCCCTGATCGTTGTCTCATGAGTTCAAATTGAGAATGAAGCGAAAATCTTCCAGCTGAATATAAATTAAAAATACCGTAAATTAATTAAATATTAATTATGAAGTAAATGCCAATATGTGTTTTCCATGTCGGAATGATTGTGAATGTAAAAGGGCAAAGAATCACTTTAAACAGAGCCAGTAAAGCATGTTAAAAAAGTACTGTGTAGAAGATCTTAGACTAATTTACTGATGGCTCTAGCAAGTGACTTACTGAAGACAATTCCAAAAGCCTTTCAGTTTCAAACACAAGCATACATTAGAATGAGGTTATTCTGCAACATCTTTGTGCTTAACTGTTTCTATGACATCGCCAGATTTTAAATAAACGAAAACGAATTGCTGGATTGGAAATTCCTAATTTTTTTTCTTGATTAAGGTTCATCTACGAATTTACAACATCACGTAAAACGGAGTTACAACAGAGACAGCTGCCACACTTGGTTTTGCGCAATTGCAACTGTACACTGTATCAGTAAAATACAATACCTTGGTACAAGTGACAACTCACCAGACAACTCCATGACCATTTTCTGAGTGTTCTTGTCTGGACGAAACAAGATAATGTAAAGTTTTGGTCCAAACAATGCGAGAATGATGATGAGTCCGTTCAAGGACAGGCCAAAGCAAAACACAGAGTCCCGTACAACGATATTGTAACTTGTCACGGCAATGTACGTAGCAAGCTGAAATATGATGATGCTGATTAAGAAAAGAAGAAACCAACCCTGCTGGAATAAGGTTTGATTTGTAATAGAAATGTTGCACATAAGTTACTCCATTTCAACTGTGAATCAAATCTAAAGACAGTATAGGTTATACGGGACGCGCAACTCCGCTGTTCCGGCAATATTAGAAAGGTCAATTGCCAATTTAACATTGTTTTACGCTTTGTTACTGGCTTGCTTTCAACTAAAAACCTTTAAAACTTTAATTACTTTAAAACCAACTTCACTCGCCGTATATAACCCAGAAAAACTTCCTTATTTTGTAAATCAGAAACAAACGAAACCCTTCTAGTGTTGCGGATAAGTCAAAAGCGGATACAATTTTGCATGTCTATGATCTACAATCCTTAATCAAACCTTTTATCAATCTTTTAACGTTTATTTTATTTTTTTTTTTCAATCAGCATAATTTTTGATCTGAGCTTTATTTGATTAGATTAGGTTGATTAGCAATCAAATGAATGTTGCAATGCAGATATGCTTACAACAGAATATTCTCATCTCACCTGAGCCAACCATATCACGAAGGTTGTATAGACTACAAATCCAATGTGTTTTGCTTCGTTGAAACCGACAGGTACTTTACGAATCTTTACAGCAAAGATGATACAAACGAGTAAAAGGACTATCGGGTACGACAAGCCCACCAGAAGCCGAAAAGATGCAAGTCCTTTGCAGTCAATGAAAAGTACAGTATTCTGGAAGAAAAAGTATGAGAATAATCAGGCTAAATGACAGCAAGTAAGAAGTTTTTTGACTTTCGGTATCTACTGTAGGCAATACTCGATAAATGCTAAGGCTGTTTAAAGCAAGCATATTTTGAAAAGTGTACAACGGAGACTATGTATTCCTGCGGTAACAAAATAAAATCTCGAATGAAAAGTTTTGTTACTTTTGATTAGTTTTGAAATCCATGCAGCAAAATATCCCAAACGCAAAGGGAAAAATTTTGCAATAATTTCATTTTCATAAAAGCACGTTATTACTATCAAAAGAGCGAAATCTTCGTTTTTGTTAGTTATTGCGTATAGTAGAAAAAACGTTACAACCTAACAAAAAATGATGACAACACACCTATGGATAAAATGATGGCAACTTGCCTATTAGACCGCTTCAAAAAAACCGACTTTTGAATTTTTTAAGTCTTACCCCCCAAAAAGTTTCCAGTTACTACAAAAACACCTTGTGTGAATTAATTTTCAAAAATATTAATGTTTAGGGGTTCTCCTGCCCTCCGAAATTTTGGCTTTTTTAACGAAAAATGTCCAACTTCAGATGGCTGTATCTCAAAAACTTTTCATGCAAACATATAATATAAGTGTTGGGGTTCATTTTCATCAGCATGGTGAGAACTGTTGGTTGGAACAGAGTAACAGTTCAAAATATCTACTTTTTCAATATTCGATTTTATAAATTTTATCACAATTTTTTAAGAAATGGTTATTTTTGATAATTTCTCAATTATTAGTCTATATTTTGTGGCCACTGTCACAAACACAGAAATGTTGATTAACTCTATAAAAGTCCAATAGTCCATATGATGCAGCTAATTGTGCATGATCATACCTGGTCTCCTTCAACCCAATGAAGAAGAACAGGAAATAAAACTGATTTTGTAGAAACACAAAAAGAGGGATACAGTTACTCAAGTAAGACTTGAGGAAGAATTTAAAAAATTTTTCGAGGACTTGTTTGATATTGCTCATGCTAATGTATTAAGCATGATGACAATTGAGGAAGATAAAGCTTTTCTCTTGGCCCAGCGGGAAAAGGAAGTCGTGGATGTATGGGTAAACTTGTTGCAACTATTCTGCAAAAGCAAAGAAGACGTTGCTCTGCGTTACAAAATGAAAGTAAGCGACGTCGAGTAGCGCTTGAAACTGCTGATGAATCTCAGGCAGTGACTATTCTAGAGGACAGCCGTTCAACTGCTGAAGAAATCAGCCTCCGATGATAAAGATGAAGCTGGTCCATCTTCTCGGGTACCCCATATAAGAAGGAAGAAAGAAGAATGAAGGAAAGAAATAATATCAGCGAATCTGTCAGAAAGGCTTGACCGTGCAAATGTGTCGGATCGAGCTGCTATGTTTGTAGTTAGTGAAACTGCAAAGAGCCTTGGTTGCAATATGCAGGAGTTCACCTTGAGTGCATCCAACATACGGCGCAATAGGCGTAAACATAGGGAGACGTTTTCAAAAGAAATTTTAAAGAACTTGTCTTCCAACTCACCTCTAACTGTACACTGTGACGGAAAACTCCTTCCAGATTTAACTGGGGACAATAATGTTGATTGTCTTCCCATTCTTGTATCTTTTGACGGAGAATCACAATTACTGTAGGTACTAAAGCTTCCATCCAGAACAGGCAAAGCTCAAAGTCAGGCAGTACCATACGGTAGTTGATGCACTTGTTGAAGCCATTTGCTTTGACACTACAAGCTCCAACAGACCAACACTGGCCGCATAAATGGTGCTTGTGTAAATATCAAATAAATGCTTGGTAAAGATTTGTTATACTTTGCGTGTCAACATCACATACAGGAACTTATTTAAAGAAGTGATGACACCACCTTCTGCACTAGAGATCCAGCTCTTCAAACGTTTTAAAGTGAAGTGGAATTTCATAAATCAAGAAAAGTGGGAAGATGCTTCTACGGATGATGTTGCAGATAATGGTGTAAAGGACATTAAGGAAGAGCTAATAGAGTTCCTCAACAAAGCATTGACCATGAAATCGCAACCCCGTAATGATTATCGGGAGGTTGTGGAGTTAGCATTGCTAATTCTTGGAGCTCTATCATCTCAAGAAACCCGGTTTCGAGCCCCTGGTGCTAACCATCATGCACGGTGGATGGCTAAAGTTATTTATACATTCAAGGTATGGATGTTCCGGGGCCAGTTTCCTTTGACGTCCAGTGAAGAGAAAGGACTGCGTGATCTCTGCATTTTCTCTTCCTGCATTTATGTCAAAGCGTGGGTTACTACTCCACTTGCAGTGAAAGCACCAAATAATGATCTATTCCTTCTGAAAAGTTTGAAGGGTTATGCAACCACTAATAAGGCGATTTCTGTGGTGACGACAGAGAAGATGGCTCACCAATGGTTTCAGAAGAGTTGATTGGTCTTTCCCTTTTTAACGAGGATGTCTTACAAAACAACAAGTACCAGATGGTAAAAGCAATGTTCCATAATGATAACAAAGAGGGCCCAGCAAAAAGAGTTACTGTGGCATTAGACAGCATCGACAGCAAAACATTGCAAACCTTTGCTACTTCTAATACACAATCACTGTTCCAAAAACTGAAGATTCCAGATTCTTTTCTTCAGCTGCCAGCAACACAGTGGGAAGGAAATGAAGATTACCAGACTGCCAGAGCTTTCTGCAAGTCACTTGTTGTAATAAATGACCATGCAGAAAGAGGCGTTGCCCTTGTGCAAAGCTTTTCTGGGCACTTGACAAAGGATCAGCTACAATATCTTTTGCAAGTTGTTTCTCGTCACCGCAAGGACTTTCCCCAGCCAGTTAAAAACACCTTAACTGGGCAGCAATGAGTGGTTGGTCACCATGAAACCCCTGTTCTAAACAGATAATACCCACTTTTGGGGTGAGGGACCCATTACGACCTTGTGTGTATACTGTTGAGAGATCTGAATTCTGTTAAGCAACCAATTTCACACAGGTGAATTTGTAAAATTCAATTTTTTAAACTCAATCCTTTCCATATTACGATAAACGAAAAAAAAAAAAATCGAAAATATTTTTAATATAAATTTTGCCTTGTTTGACTTTCTCTACTTTTAGTGCTCACCATGCTGATGAAAATGAACCCCAACACTTATGTTTGCATGAAAATTTTTTGAGATACAGCCATCTGAAGTTTGACATTTTTCGTTAATAAAGCCAAAATTTCGGGGGGGTAGGGGAACCCCTAAACATTAATATTTTTTAAAAATATTTCACACAAGGTGTTTTTATAGTAAATGGAAACTTTTTGGGGGGTAAGACTTAAAAGTTTCCGAAAAAAAATTTTTTGGGCTGTTTCTGAAGCGGTCTATTGCCTATTCGTGATGACATTGAGTATAGCCTATGGCCAGCTAAAGCTATAATCAGGTGCACAAGTGCATGGTATTAAATACAAATAGTCTTACGAGTACAAAAAGTTTCATAAGAATAGTTGTAACTTTTGTTTGAAGCAAATGCATAAAACATCGATTTGTTGATCAAAAATTTCGAAAGTAGCCTGGCGTTGAAGCCATATTGTTTTTGGAGCATTGTATCCACTATTCAGATCACAGTTCAAATTTTGACGCAAACTGTACCCACATGTGTATTTATCAAAGCAGCTTTCTTCAGTATATGTAAGAAGTATTGCAAATAAGTAACTAAAAGTAACCTCAGCCATTACCTTGCTTCTTTGCTCTTTCGGTCCGGTATTCGGTCGGTTCGTTACCTGCGGCTGAGAAAATGCAAACCAAACTCCAATAACGAATAGTTCAGCTAGTGTTAGTATTAAAGCAATGAAGACCTGAAAAAATTCTTTGTTATATGCATTTTAATAGAAGCATTCTGAGATCTGATGAACAGCATAGCCCATACAACAAATAGAATCAAAGAACTATTACAGAAAACATGTAACAACGGCCAACAGTACTGTACGAGTGTACGGTATACATTGATGCTTTTTTCAACTGTGTGACGAAAACACTGCTAAAGAGCCTAAAGCCAACTTAATTGAATAAATTGTACACTTTTCAAATAAACACATTATAGCTTACTGGAAATGTAGGCTGCACAAAAAATAAAAGTAAAAAATATATATAAGTTGCTTTAAAAAAGATAGCCTGCCCCTGAAGCAGGAAGAATCAAACACTTCTACTAGGTAGAGCTTTTAAATTTTAGAAATGCCGAACAAAAGAACTTTTCGACTTATGTTAAACGAACCATCTGCATAATCGCTAAAATTTCACATTTTATGGAACATTACCAACCTGAGGCATTGGTTGAAGCAAGCGCTTATATCCTCGGACCATATTTTTTCCCAAAGTGTTGAATACTAGAGAGATTCTGACCGTTTTTACCAAAACACTTGAATAAACTAACGCAAAGCTCATACCGACACCAAGACGTCTGCGAACATAAGATAATAGTGCTATTTTTGTAGTAAAGTTGTTTTTTTCAGTTTAGGGTAAGGAACATGATTAAGTGCCCCCTTTGGATCTGCTACTGCATCGAGGTATGTTTTGTGAAAACGTTTTTCGCAAAGGGAATTACTTAGGCCTATTTTTGTTTTGTTGATTGAAACAGCTCAATGTCTTTGACTACCGTTTGGTGAAGTCTGCTGGAGCTAACGACATAGAAAAAACACTCTCGCATTTCTACAGCAGGTATTGCAGAGTTCTTCAGTTTACAATCAGCTATTTTATGACCTTTATTCCTGAAAAAGCAGCTTTTTCACACAACATAAGAAAATGGATTACAAAGGGTAATCAAAATTAGATCGACAAAGCGGTATTTACATTTTTACCATTGCTATATAAACTGAATGCTGAAAAGTTTGGGTGTTCATCAGGACAATTATCGTTTCTAGCACTAGTTGCTACGTTCATCAGATGAACGTAGCAACTAGTGCTAGAAACGATTGCTATATAATGTAGAAATCGTATTTTTAAGACAAAAGAACCTACGTTTTTCTTTCACAGAGAAACAATAGCCTAAAATTGTTTTATACTTTACTGTTCCCGACAATTATTCACCAAATCAAACGTCATATAAAACCGTTATGGTCTACTTAACCTAGCTGGCATCTTACGTCATGGAAATTGCTAGAAAATGTCCAAATATTGCACCATCGGTCGTAAGACCTGATGAAATATTGCATTAGCCGCTTGAACACCTGTTTGAATGACTTCATAATTGTCTTTCATTATTGCGTCACAGTTACTGTCTACGTGCATTTGAGATATCGCAAATTATTCTAGTCATTCGTAAAATTGTTTGTTGGAAGTCAGTCGCAAGTTTAACTGTTTGCTTGGTGCTTGCTAACTGGACAAATTTTCCGTCTTTTATCCAAGTAATCTGTTCTGTAGTGACAGTTTTAGAGGCGTACGGTGTTGCGTTCCATTTTCGATAGCCGCGGGCTAATTTTACAGGAATACACTTTTTGAATAGACGTTTCGAGGAGTGTTTCTTTTTCGGTCATTACATGCAGACGAACGGATCCGGGAACTTTATGTTACAATTTTCCCACGAAGAGATTATGGTTTACCGCTGTGACCACTTACCTTAAAGAGCATATTAAGATAGTAGGTTGAAAGCAAAATAGAAATGGAATGGTGTAAATGAAAAATAAACCGATCAGAATCATCACAGATAGTTCTCTCCCGGAAGCTCGTACCACCGGTGTATTCCAAGCAAACCAATAAGCTGCCGCTGTGATCACTGTTGCCACAATTCCGCAGCAGCTGACAAAGGCAACGGCGTAAGCTGCTGGCTCATCGAATGAAAGAAATTCCACAGTAATGTTTTTGCATTCATTGCTGCAAAGTAGGTACCGGTATGCATCTCTTGTATTGCAGTAGTAGCGTGCTTCAGCATTTGTTGACTGTTATTTTTAAACTTAGGTTTTATTGTTTTTTTTATAGGTTTTATATTAAACAGATGCAAAACAATAAACAGCCTTGGTGCGTTTAAACAGTTTCTTTGCAGAAAGTATCGCTCACATAACTTTAATACAGACTTGTATTTATTACATTACTTTATTGTTTTGTTGCGTTATGTAGGCTATTTTTTAGTTTTTAATTTTGAAGTGCCACGAACAGCAGTTGTTCAAATATCTAACAACGACTAAATGTACTGTACAGCATAGCCTACAGCCGAAAACCTTGGCAATTTTTGTTTTTCTTTTATAATAATGGCGTAGTGTTGCTTGGTTTGCTGTTGAGTCTAAGGTTCTATGAAACAAGAAGTAAGTTTTAAAGTCTGAACGTTCTGAAAATTGAATGAGGCTGTTCACCAGGCATTAAATTAAATGATACGAGATGTTCTACTGGTGCAAATTAAGCTAAACTATCACAAGATGTATACAGTGACAATTTGCTTTCTTAAATGAAATTGGTGTAAAAGTCGCTTTGAAACCTTTCTTGACAATAAGTAAATTTTTGCCATCTTTAAAAGACCCCTTGAATCAAAGCGAAATCTCAGGTTTAGTGTACCAAGTTTCTTGTGATGATTGCAATTTAATTTATGTTGGCCAAACAAAACGAGATCTCAAATCTCGCATTAATGAACACAAAAGAGCTTTCAAATATCAACGCCCTGAACATTCCGCTCCTTGCATGCATGCCATAACTTCAGATCATAAAATAACTTGGAGCAATTCTAAAATTCTAAAAGTTGAAAGTGATTATAAAAAGCGAATGTTTTCTGAAAGTTGGTTCATCAATCAAAAGCCTCATGTAATGAATCGCAATGATGGCATCTCTTTTCCCGCTATCTACAAAAAACTATTGTAAGTGCTGATTTGACGTTTTTTTAAATTGGTTTCATGCTGATTGTAAAACTGTGCAGTAGTGCGTACAAAACTCGGTTCATGACTCATACCGTTCACTCTTCTATCTTGTTGTTATTTAAGTTTCTTGTTGATCGCAATTAAGTCCCCCTTTTTCTAACTTATTTCAAACTTTGCGCGCGATAAGTTTTTGTCCAGAAGTTGAATTTTCATTTTGCATGTTTAGTTGTTTTCAGCAATATGTCCTGTGTTTTGCCATGCTAGACAGGTAGTCACTACCTGGTCTAGCCCCCTGAAGAAGTCAGTCGTGTCTGATTGACGAAACGTCGGAATAAAAGCAGATTGTCACTGTATACATCTTGTGATAGTTTAGCTTAATTTGCACCAGTAGAACATCTCGTATCATCTGAACGTTCTATTAATAACCAGTAAATTAGTTATAGTTGTTTATTGCCCTGCAAAAGTTATAGGCCACTCTGTGCAGCCCACACAAAAGAAACTTTGCCTACTTTTCAGCATATTGATTTTCTTCGCACTGCACGCATTTCTCGTCATTTATGTCATTCATCCCAGAGTAATTTCTTAAGACAATGCCATTGGGGCCACAATCATCGCAGGTCCAACAGCAACGGTTATTCTAAAATTACAAAATAAAAGCAAATCTCTTATATTAGGTGTGTAGTCCTTTCGAGTTGAGCTATAAGGAAAAAAACATGTCACGGTCTTCGGTCTACCTGGGTTCATCTATTTTAAATTTCTGCTTTGATAGAGAAAATCTGCATTCGGATTAGAGCAGGGGCGGAACTAGAAAGTAACCATAGGGGGGCGGGGGCTAACTTCAACAAAACACAATGATGTGTAGGTCCATATTTATCCGACTTTGAAAATACATCGTGACTTTTTCTGTGTTTTAGGAGAGGGGATTGCACCAATTTCATCTTGCCCTGAGTCCGCCACTGGATTAGAGAACACGTTTTCCAATATGCATATGAGCCTATTTGTAGTTGACTTCATGTCTTCAATGTGGGGTAAAATACCACATAGCTCAACTATTTTATCAAACAAGTAATGTGGGAAATAAACTTCTTGTTATTGCACGATCTACAATGTTTTTAAAGTGATTCTAAATCTTAGCACGAAATTAAAAGCAAAAGTTCCGTTTCAGCAGAGAACGGGAAATGATGCTTGAAAACGGTTTGATGCTGCTCGATTTCGGAAAGCTTGCTGCAATCAAGAAGTCAACTGAATGACAAAGTGTCACAGTGTAATTGTGAGATCAGGCGCCTTATAGTAACCTGAATAAATTCTCTGATTTCAAATATCTCGCACTGCTCAGAGCATCTTGAAGTGAAATTTTTTTGTCCTAACAATGGCACTGTGTAATCCATTTCACCATTCTCTGAAATTGAAAATGCATAGGTCAGCTATATGTAAACTCAAGAGAAAATGTGTAATTACAAATTAAACAAACTAATAAATGACTAAATGAGTTTAACGTTTGCACAATTTGTATTATAGTTTTTTTTGTTAAAATCAAAATGTTTGTTTTGGTCTGAGCTGCATCTACATGTTTGTTATTACTTTATTAGGGTTGCTTAAAAGGATTTTTTGGCAAAATAATCTTTTTCCACAAATACTGAATGAAAATGTGACGTCACTAATCCTCATTGTAAATTTAACAAAAATGATTTAAAACAAACTAAAATCACGGCAAGAAATGTTTGCAGTTAAGACACCTTTCGTGTTATGTAAAAAAAATTTTAATTTTGTTTTGTCTCGAGCACTTGCAGCTTTATGATAAATAAATAAATAAATTATTTTTTTTAAACGTAAGTCTTGCTACGAGGCCACACACTGTAAGTTTTACTTTGGTTTCTTCATTTTGACAGCTTCTTGTATTTCTTTGTTGTTTTAAGCTCACAACGAAACGACATTGCTTGGGTTTCAAATCTTGTTTTGGTTTAAAAATAAATTATATTCTTCACTAAGAATATAAATTTAAAACGAAACCGTAAGAGCATCAACGCTTTCGACTTCGTATAAAAGAAACACAATTTCATGTGGAAACACCGTTTGCAATACTTCTGTTACAGCAGCTGTAGAGGTTCAACTGCAGAGGAGTTGGGGTAGTTAGACTAGCCTACCTTCCGATGTCGTTCACAACCGCTGAGCACTCTCCTCTCGGTGTCGGGAATAAGTAACCCTACGGACTGAACGAATGTGTTCGGACAATAAAGAGAACTCATTAAAAATAAGGCAGTTGATTGAAATTCAAGAGATCTCAACGTTAGAGCATAGAAAGAAGCCCAAATTGTTTGACAAACAAACAAATAACAGCTGTAGTTGTTAGCCAGGTTGTGACATTTATGTAAAAAAGTGAATTTGGTTAGCTGGGCATACAAAAGAGGTAGAGCATTATTTAAATAAAAACCTTCTTGCCATGTTTTTAATTGCTATAAATTTATCAACTCACCAAAATGGCTGTCCGAAAACCTGGCTATCTCCTGCCAATAGCCCTTGTAATCTTTATTAAACTTCAATAAGCTGTAGACAGCAGGCCCATCCAAGTGCTGATCGAAAAGTCGGGTATTGTTCAGGTCTCCGACGCAAGTAACATTTCTCAAATAGTTCGAAAAGGTTTGTCCTGTCATCTCTGTAAACTGAAAGTACAAATAATGCTAACTCAGACTTCATAAAAACAGAGAGAGACTGTTCACCAGGCATTTTATAATAAAAGTAATTTGCGTTCTTCTGGTGACTATTTACTAGGTTACCTCCTGATGTTAAAGATGATAACTAGCTTTTGTATTTCCGACGTTTCAGACTTCATAGTTACACAGAACCACAAAAAAAAAAGATTAATAGCCTACATAAACAGCACTGAATCCCAGTTTTATGACAAGCAGAAGAGAAAGCATAACATTTATCATTAAAAAGTTTATGATTTTAAACAGACTACTTTTAGCTAGTTTTTGCAGCAAAAAGTTCATTGCAACTTATGAAACTTCATTTTGACAGTTTTACAATTTTGAAAACAAATTAACCTCTTAAGCACAGCTTTCTTTTGTAGTTTAGAACTGAGGTCGATGATCTATGTTTTACCGCCTCAATATATTTATTACCTGTAGGGCCTACCTAGGCTAGATGTAAATTTTAGTCTACAAACCGGAGTTATTTTCAGCCAAAGCAACTAAAAGCTCAATAGAAATTTGTAATTTTATAATCGCAGCCTCCAGTCTTCATTTAAAGCTTTAGTTGTTCGACCCAGAGTTTGTCTTTCCGTCGAATGGAAAATTGGTTACCCTAAGTTATATAGCAAGTCTACCTGGTGGATGAAAAGCTATTTTTCTCCTTGAAAACAATTTAATCGTGATCTGTGTTCAGTTAGCTTAGATTTAAACCATGAATAAACTGATTTAACTTATGCAAAAAACAAAAAGCAGGAACAAAATCATAAGACCCGTACATCATCGGCTTTGCAAGTCAATGTTGTTGCATTAAATGTGTTATTGCTGCATATAACTTACTTCATGACATTCACTGATCCGTATCGAATTATTGCACACGTCATCCTTAGCGTTTCTCAAAGCCTGAGCAAACGCGTAGACTGCAGCATCAGCGTATGTACCCAACCGTGTCAACTTGACGTGATCAGGGAGAGTGAGATTGTCATCACATGATGGAAGAGAAGTTTCTGTTACATTCTGTCAACAGCAAGATAGTTTCATTGTTTCAAAGTGAAGACAAAAGTACTGAAGTTGTTAAGACAAAACTTACCTTCCATGAGCATTTATGCAGCTGAGAAAGATAGTCAGCATAGTAAGGGTTGTTGAGCTTTGCATCTTTAAAGGTTTGATGGCGAATGTAAGATTCAAAGTTGACGTTTAAAGGACTAGAGGGCAGATATCCAGCGATAACAATAGCACCTTCTAATGCTTCCAAGATGTCTTCAGCAGCAATTGAACTATGAAGATATTGAAGCAATCAAATGAAGTTTTGCTAGGTTATGTGTGATATATAACATGGTTGCCCTATCCCCAACTCTTTGGTCGTCATTCGGCAAGCATAAAATTTAAATAAATAAAACTCCTAGTCTCGGCCACTGTCTGGAACCTGATCAAAGACAGAACGTCTTGGACTGACAAAAATGTTCATACAAAGAAGAAACTAATTAAACAGCCATGTTGATGTCACTTTGATGTTAATAAACCATCTGTAACATGCAGCATCTAAAAATATATTATGGCGCATTTCCTGATTCACAACACATGCTCGCACAAAATGCACCCCATCATGGAGAAGTCTATAAGGATATGGGTATAGGCTAACTGTACCAGAAATAAAAGATCAAATATTTTTAAGTCACAAAAGTAATCTAGCTAAATTGTTCAGTAGTTTCTACTAAATTCAAATCATGTTTTAAGATAGTCGCTCTTTCTTAATGTTGATAGTAAAATTTTGCTCAATTATAACTGACCTGTCAGAATAAGCTGAAATGTTTATTCTCAGGTCGTGCCATCCGTCCGCTCCAATCCATTGAAATCGTTTCGAAGCTCCCTGTTTGATGACTTCTTTTAAAAGTTTCACTAGGCTGTATTCCGGTGCAAATACTATTACCACTGCAATACAAAGAGTACATAACTTTCTTTGGTTTGTAAATCTTGCCAGCTACATATGATCAGCAGCGTTGACAGGGGAGTCCAAAGGGTTTTGAACCCAGGGCCGGGTTGATTTTATGGACCTGTCATCTTTTCAAGGGGCCCAGGAACTTATCGG
Organism: Aplidium turbinatum; assembly: GCF_918807975.1. NCBI lineage: Eukaryota > Metazoa > Chordata > Ascidiacea > Aplousobranchia > Polyclinidae > Aplidium > Aplidium turbinatum. The sequence continues at coordinate 13,472,074 of NC_137489.1, read as the reverse complement.
AACCACTACTTATTCTTTGGATACCTAATTACTATGCGTTTTTCTTGGAGGTGTCTTGATTTGGGGAACAAGGATCTCATTGGTACCGGGTCCAAATTATCCTCTCCTACCTGCAAATGGTGGTAGGCTACTGTATTTTAAAAACTAAATTAAAAGTACAAAAACGAAGTTGCTTTTGCAAGGTCAGCTGATTTTAGGCTTGAATATTTTGTTAACGCAGTTTCCGAAAAAAGCTTGACACAAGGCTTGGCGGCGACTGAAGTTGTGATCCAAAACGAATTAAATACAAATTAGTTTATCTTTTGTCTCATATAGGTCGGGCCACTTCAGATTGGCACTACTTTCTTAAGCGCATTGCATAGCCAGTAGCGTAAGCTACAATCCCACGCAAAGTGGTCAGCAGGGGGAAAAGAATAAAGCAAATGCCATCATCACAACATGAGAAGGAAATATACTTCAAATCTCAAAATATGTGTCACAATCAATAGGTATAGCCCAAACGGCAGGTTACATTATATGTTCTTGAACAACTGCGCTATTTTGATTGTGTAATTCCATTAAGGTGTTTCGTCGATTACTGTAGCCTACTATAGTAACCTTTAATTACGCAATCTTTTATTCCGAAACTTGCTTTTAGAAGATTTTGTGTTTGTGCTATTTTCGAAACGTCTTTGACTTGTTGACCAGAAGAATGAGTTTTTATGATGTACTGTTACCATAGTTTCTAGAAACTTCTGGTCAAAGCAAATCTGTTATAAATGGCCTTATGATTTGAGTATGACATATAGTGTTGTGTATTATGGGGATTAGAAGTTGAGAAGCCGTAATGAAAAGTATGTTGAAGATAGTTGTGGAGTTCTACAGTAGCTGATATTCAATAGTTTGTAAAAGTAGAAGTTATTGACGGTTGTAAAATTGTTGTTGCAAGTAGCATCGTATGCCTATTTTGAATTCGACGAAGAAGTTTGTTGTATTTCTGGAGGCAATCCACACTCTCAAAAGTAGAACTATTCGACATTTAGTTGATTGTTTAACGTTTGATATCCCAATAAACTACGTCATCAATCTTTCCAAAGTCTTTTTAGGAGTAAGAGATAGAGAGAACTGTGACATCGATAAAATGTTTGAAAGCACAATTCACACATTCAGTGTCGAAAAGCACAGTCCATTGTTTGTTGCTAGTATAGCAAGCCAGTCAAAAGCGGGTATGGTTCTGGATGAAGAACAGAAACTATCTATGACATCACAAAACAAAATGAATTGTTGATACTATACTAAAACAGTCGTCGGCTTCATGTTTCCAAACTTAACTTTTTTATGCAGCATGTTTTTAATTCAGTAGATGGTTGGAGATTTTTTTCTGATCCTTTTTAGTTTAGATTTAGATATAAAGGGAATTTTCTTAACGTCATGCTTTGAAATATCTGTCATTCCGTATTTCCTACTTCTTTAGCATTAGAAAACTTCCGGGTTGGTGTGTTATAAATTGTTTCAACGCTGGTGTTAGAATATTTTTTTATTTTGGCAAATGACTTTGGTTTGGAATTTCAGGATTGCCTTTGACAAATATTTCTACACATCGTTTTAAAGCCACAAAAAACTTTCATACACCGACTTTGAAAATACTTTAATTTAAAACATTTTTTGCTATAAATGATCCCCGTTTATCTGGTAACAATAATAACGTATTTTATCGAATGTTTTTCTGTAAAACCTTTTCCGCATCATTTTCCAACTGAAAAAGTACAAATTAATCAAATTTTGGAAGTTGAAAAATAATTCCTAGTTATAGCAATTTCACAATTGTCACAAAATTTGTTGATATGTTTTTGTATCATCTGCCAAAGTTATGACATAGCTTACTTGCTCAAGTTTACTTTCCTCTAATGAAAATTAAAATTAAATCTTGTATTCTTGAGAAGTAGTCTACCTAAATCCTTTTTTACAATCCCTCAATAAATTCAGCAAGCTAAGCTCCAGTTATCGGACACTCCTCTCTTTAAGAGTGCTAGCATGCACACTGCACAGCTGTTTCAAATTTTCACTGGTTTGTGATCCTGAATATGTCTCATACCGAGTTTCGAATAATCACTTTGAGATAACAATAATTTTCATCGGGTTTGCTCCATTAATAGTTTAGCATACGATAAACAATTTAATTATAATTTACTTTCTAAATGTTTATTCAAATATTGTTTCAAAAATGTAAGACATAAACGTTTTCCAAACCTTTTGCCTTATCAGCATTTATTAGTCTTTTTACGTATCCTTCCCAATCCTTATCTTCAGCATCACGCTCCAGTTTTACCGATGCAGCGAGACAAACACTAATGGAGCTACTTTGAATATTGTTTGAGAAAGTTCGAAAAGCATTGTTTCCTACAAATGAACATAGCAGTGAAAATTACAGACGCCAAGCATGGGAGTTGTCAGTCTGCTTTGGTGACTACAATTTTTATCGCTAATTGTTTAGCGGTTTGAATTGTGAAAGTCGAATCTCAGAAGTATAAAAGTAGAGTAAAAGGTGCTACTGTAGATTTAAGTTAAGTTATAGCGTATGTATAATTTCATATTTATTTTTAAAATACCATTTGTACTGCTTGTTTAAATATAGAGTGGAGCAGGAGCGTGATCCGTGCAGCATACACGTAGATCAGAACACGGACTCCTTACTTTGTACAGTCAATCAACCCAAGAAAAACTACACTTAAATAAACAAATTTTTATACACGTTTAACTTGCAGTTACACGTAAGATAGTACAATAATTCACTTTGTTTGCACTTTTTCTCACAGTATTGTATGATTTTTCCTACAGCAGCCTATAGCAGGTAATAAACTCTTTGTGAATATGCACATAAGCTACTTTAAACTTTGCTTACAACTGCTTGCTAATTGAGTATGTTGCTACGATTCATTCAATTGATACTGAGAAACAAATGCAATATTTTTTGCTGAACATCTTACTTACCATAGTGTTCATCCTCGTATACAAAGGAAACATACGTCCAGTCGTTTTGCTCCAGAAGATGAATAATTGCACGTATCTAGTTCATGAAATGTTAGAATAAATTTGAAGTGCAGCTACAAGTTTTATGCAATGCACAATATTTGCTGTACTTTAGGCTAGTTTAGTCATAAAAATACAAATGAGCTTTTCGCCAGTTTAAATTTCACAAGCAACTTTTTCTTGCCAATTATGGTAAAAGGGTCTTATTTATTTTGTACGGTATATAAAACACTTGCCTCTGATGCAGAAGTGAGAAAATGGACTTATCCTATACGCTGCTGGTTGCATTTTCGTATTTGTAATATAATTGAGCAAAATGATGTAATGCCTGATATTAGACATGGCTCAACATCATAACGCTGATGATCAGTTTTGAGAAGGCTAACATCTTTTAACATCGAACGAAAAACCAAGCTTGTCTGGTTTGTATTATAGAAGCAAAGATTTCTCAAAACTGTAAAGAAAATTATTATTGATACTTCTAAGGGTCTTGCACAGTCGAAAAATATTGCATCAACCAATTCCTTATTTCAAACCATAATGCAAATATCAAATCATCAAACCATGTAATTGTCAGGTGGCACTGTCCTAAAAAAGTAGGGGAATCTCTTTTTGTCACTCAAAACTGAAGAGGTGGCTCCGTAACTGATCTGCAAGAAAAAGCAAGAACCTTTTGTTGCCGTGTTCATTGTTTTCCAGAAGTTTTTGGTATCGGTAAATAAAATAATGGTTTATATTAACACAAATAAGAATGGAAAATCTTAGGTCTACAGCTTTTGATTATCCAGAATCTAAATTTATGCAACACAAATAGGTTGTATAAAGTCTGCCTGAAGCTTTGTAGTGTTTATGCTTAACTCTTTACTGTTAGTGGTGGGATGGAACAGCGGATAAGATGCGTGAAGCTTCCGTTTATTATTGGTGTTTGTGAATTTGTCCATTCATTAGGTGCCACTGAATGGAGAGCTTTCCTTGAAATGTGTTGATCAAGTGCACACTCCGAGCATTGAACCATCGCTGTGTGACCTTGAAGTTTCTTCGTTTATACAGGAAAGTAACCAAATGCACTATCGAGGCGGGCGTCCCTCGATGCTTGGATCAACGTGGAAACCTTTTTTTTTAATTTTTTCCATACATTTTAAGTATGGCTTTACTTATCATTTTTATGCTTATTTGTTCTGTGTAAGCCTATAGATTTCTTTGTTTAGACTTTAGAGAATATAGGCTGAAGTTGATTGCATGATAGCCTATACTATTTCCGATAGTGAAACAATCTTTTACCTGTGGAACGTGAAAAAGTCCGAGCAACTTTGCAACGGTAACAGAAACTGTACTTGAATCTGACCCAATCATCCCCCAATATTTCTTCGACGATCCTCCTTGCAATTGACACCAGTTCAAAAAAGTCTGAAACAGTATCACAGCAGTGTGTGAGGCCAAGACATTTTTATCTGGACTCTCAAACAGTAAGCAATCTTATTATAAAGATGCAACAAATTTTATGAAATGGCCTACGTTTTAGCCTCAGAGAATTGTCATTGATGTCTCTTTGACGTTGTCTGTTTGACTACGTCACTGTCAAAGGTTAATTGAAAACAATTGAAGGGTTTTGCTTTGTATGTCAAAGTTATTAGTTATTTGAGACCGTAAGTTTAAAATATGAAAGTTTTTTTTTCGACAACTTGTTTCTTGTTTGCAAAGGAAAATTAAAGATTATAACTAGGGCAACCAAAAGTCAATAAAGTCAAAATTTTTCTGCCTTGTTCAAAGTTTATAAAACGTCCACAAACTAAATTTCAGGCTGACACGAAAAGAAGTTTCAAAGTTATTAAGTAAAAAAAAAGTCAAAATTCATGGTTAGGTCAAAATTTTCTTTTAATGTAGTTTTTCTTCTCTCTATTGATATTTTATTAAAAGCTACACAGATACTGATTTTTTGTTGCAATTTCTGTTGCTATTCTGACGTAATAATCGATTTGTTGCAATTTCTGAGGTAATAATCTTGTTTCGCCCACTACTCACGATTGAATATTAGCCAACTACCCTGCTGTTGATGAGTTGGTTGCCAGGGTTAAAGCAGTGACCATTAAAAACAGGTCAAGAAGAGCTAGTTTTACTTCACTTGGCCAACCTCCACAGCCAAATGTAACTAGATGGGCCCTTGGTTGAAAGCTGCTTTCTATTATTCAATAAGTCTACCAGAAGTAAGGAATATTGTGAAAGACTTCCATGATGGTGGTGTCTTGCTGCGGCGTGCTCAAGATGCTGTAAAAGCTCCCAATTTAGCTACTCACCTTGTAGAAATAGAGGAGCAGTACAGCGCACTGTTCGATTCAATTCAGAAGATGGAAGACAGCCGATACACCATTCAAGAAGCTTACCAGAAAATGAGGTCCCTTAACTTTGGTGTTGATGGCTGCCGAATTGGAAAATATATTCAAGCAAGAATCTCAAGGAATGACATCAAGTGCATTGTGAAAATGGGACGAGATGATATTTCACCACATTTTTATAGCCTGCTGAGGAACTCCCACGCAACTTCTGTATTTCTCTATTTTAAGAAAAATTTTGGCGAGAGACAGGAACTTCAAAGGCGATAATGTGAAACATTACTTGATGTTGAAGTATAATAGTGCAAAACCCTCTCAGTAATTTCGGGATATTTAAAGACACTCCATATTTATCTTTTGCAGTTTTTCGAGTGACTTTCATTATACCTGTTCGCTGTTCGTTAGATGTGGTGTCCTTGAGTCTTCCACATTTTTCTCATATTTCATTAAAAAAGAAAATATCTTTACCTAACGCTTTGATTTCTAATATACTTTGTATTTCGCATTTGGTTGCAAACGCAGAAAGCTATTGGTCAAAATTATTTCAAAATTTGTAACTTATAAAGTCAAAATTTCAAGTTTTTAGGTCAAAAAATTGGTTGCCCTAATTATAACGTTCACATTTCAAGGCAAAGGCTACTCAAAGAAAGTTTACGAAAGTTTAGAAGAAACTTTACTTTGTTGTTTGACATTGTAAACCTTGCTAGAATGCGCAAACTGATGGTTTCAAAATACTTTTGTAATTTTATAAGGCTACTCAGGTTGTAAATAATAAGTTGAGCATTTCTTGCTGCTTCCATTTGATGAAAATTAATTTGTGGAGATTCGAGTTAAGAAACTCTTCCTAACTCTGAAGCTGACACAAGCATTTAGGTTTTTTGAAAATGCCAGGATATAGGCTACAGACCAATAATAATCAAGTTTGAAACATGAACAAATATCAAAAAAAGAAAAGAAAATTTAACACTAAAAAGTTGACAAGGTAAGAAAAGGGCAGAAGTAGAAATGTGTAAATAATTAAAGAGCTTTGCACTTGTTTGTGTGTTTTCTTTTGACGTTATCTGTTGTTTGTGACAACTCTGTTATTTTAGAACTGTAGCCTACATTCTTAATTTATTAAGTTTTAGTTTGATCAATTATGCAAGTCAACACAAAGCCTACAAGCCTAGTTTAGATTATTCTTGTGGGAAAGAACATAATAGCTTTACAAGTAATTTACATTAGTCTCTGCTTGCAATAAGCGTAAGTTGCTTGCGCAGAAAGTGGCGATTTTGCTGTTTGAAAATAAGTTATAATGAATGGGCTACTATTTACATAACTAAAACATCATCAGTACCAGTAAGAACTTTTTTTGAAATAAAAATTTAATCACTGAATTTACTTTCTAGTTTGAATTTAAAACAACCAGAAAGGTTATGGCCTCGTAAAAAGCAATTATTTATAAAGTCAGATTATAAATTTCTTTTATCATTATAATTCTATTAATTGATAAGAGTGAACCACTTCGGTTGACCACAATAGTTAAACTTTTATAGTTAAGCCATCACATGTTCAAGACAAGGCAACTGCAGTTTGACGATTAGGAAATCTCAGTTGACACACCAAAACTAAAAAAACACGTTAAGCTACATTTTTAACCGCTTTCGCGTTTATCAGCCCTCTATCACCTCGTTGGTAAGTTAGTAGTAACAATGCAATCGCATCAACGTTAAATTTCGTTTTTTTTTTGTCTTTTTTTATAAATAGGTATAATGGTCTGATACTTTAGCATTTTCATTCATAGATGTAGGGTGTCAATATTTTGTATTTTGATCATAGCCCTTTCCCAATGAACAACTTTAAAGCAACAATGATAAATCAAGTCCTTTTCAAAACTTAACAAATATATTACCACGTTCAAGCCCCTCGTATCTATCCAGCAGTCCTTCTCCTGTTCAAGAACTAGTTCCATACCTTCAAGCAATGGGTGATCGTTTGCTTTGCTAATTGCGTGAAGAACCCTGGCTTGTTGCTAAAACATTACAAATACAATGAATGAAAATGGAAAATAAATTTCATATTTATGCAGCCTATCACATACGTTGATTGATTATGGAAATATTTTTTTACGACTGAAAAAAGTAATTTCTGCAAACAAGTCTTAGAATAGCTGAAGCTTGAAAGTTGTTGACGATAACCTGCAATTTTTGCGTAACTGCACGTGCTGAGAGCTGAATGGTCGTGGTGTGAGATTTTCATACAACTGCAAAATGTTTTGTAGCCTATTGTCTTCTGCTCAATGAGATGGTGCAATATCGGTTTATTTTTAGGTTTATGATTTCTTTCAATGTAAAATAGCCTATTATATCTCAAAATTTTAAAAATAACGTTGTTTTTTAATAGCCTACTGTAGGCCTATCTCTTTGCTACAAATTAGGAAAACTATAAACTACATAGACTAATTTACTAATAGTTGAGTTAATGTGTGATATATTTTGTCGTTCTTTTGTCAGTTAGCCTACGTGTTATCTTTTGAGTGAATAAGCAGCAGCACAAAAGCGCGTTACCAGATGACAAGTTGTCCTTATCACAAGTATTACCAAACTATATGAAAGTCAGTGGTAGGCTATTGCCCACAGGAGCAGAGTGATGAAACCGCCCTTTGACAAACAACAATAAAAACCGAATCTGTTTTTTGTTTACATTTTGCTGTAAAATTTGTGTGGTGTGTTCATGGCCACTACGTGTAACTTACTTTCTGACACTAACGTCCAGTCACACCACTTGCGAGAGGGTCGATTTTGTTTGCTGAGTTTTTAAGCCGAGTAGGCAAATTGCTCACAGACAATCGAGGAGGAAATTAATTTTGTTTATTGGCTACCAACATCTGACCGCAGCAACAAAACCAACTGAAAGATCTTGGCTATTTTGCAAACAATTTTAGGTGACAATTTTAGGTGACAATTTTAGGTGACTATTTTAGATTTTAGGTGACTATCATAAAAGATTCTTCCAATTTTCCTTGCTATACTATGCATTGGTATTACAAAACTATCAACATAATCAACTTACATTTCTTTGCACACAAAAGTATGTAGTTTAACTGTGCGCTCTGTTTTGAATTTCTAATAAAGATAATGTTGGCAGAAAAATAAGACGATTGGAAATTAAGAAACGAAAGCGAGGAAGGCCAAAAGGACGACTAAGAGATTGTATAGCAAGACCTTGAAGCAGTAGGAGTGAAAGAAGAAGATGCTTCTGACAGAGTGATGTGGAGGATTGCAATCTGCATTAGCGATCGCACTTGAAGTGGAAATAAAGCCCGAGAAAGAAGAAGAAAAAAGAAAGGAGAAAAAGAATAGAAGATGAAAAAATAAAACAGTGGAAAAAATTAACTCGAAAAAGTGAAAAATACGATTTCACGTGTTGATGTTTTCACCTTAACAAAATCAAACTAATCCGCAGTAGCCGAATTTTTCAATTAACCAAATAAAAAGCGATGCAGCAGCAGAGAAAATTTAAAGGCAAGTGCATCGTGCAACTTGCATTTCCGCACCGAAACCATATCCGCCAACATACGGGCTTGTGCAAAGACAATCAACTAACAGCATGCTGCGTTCCCGGAATAAAAATACTTTTAACAATTTATTGCGTTCACACTAAAACAGTAAACACATGTTTCGCATGTTTAGCGGGCTATAAGTATAGGATTGGTCAACAGTAAAATGAAACGTAATGATTTCTTCGAAAATTTGAGATCATGCGTGTGTATGCGCATCATTGCTGAACGGTTGTGAGATTGTTCATAGATCACTGTATACAGATTGAATTGACTCATATCACACACAAAATTCCAGCTTTTAGACTATGTGGTTTTGCACTTTCAAGTCGTGATGCATTTGTTAGTTAAGTTTTTCACCTTGTAAACAAATAAACGGCAAGATAGATCGTCGCTAGTTCAAACTGTGTGTGCTTAAGCAATGTATCTCAGGGACAGCTCTCTCTGAATCGAATAGTTTACAGGCAACTACATAAAATAGGTACTTCAATAATAGGAAACCTCCCTCTGTCAATCACGCTGAGCAGACTTGCCACAGCGATTTAAAACCTCTGCAAGTCTACAAGTAGGTTACACGAAACAGCCAGGATAAAGCTTCCAAAAAGTTTTTTTCAATTCAAGGATAAAACTCTCACAATCAATCAATTAGCCTACAAAGTGTATGCAATTTTACAAAAATATGCTTCTTATCGATCCAGTATCGGCTTTAGTTTTAAAGCCCTCGTCCATACTCGTCTTGTCTACACGAATCAACTAGTGTTTAAAGTAAACTTAATAGAATCTCATGTTTCAATGTCATTTCTGATTACAACACAATCTGCATAACATCGCTCAAAGTTAAACAAATGTGTTAGGCCTGCATGCGTTTAAGTTGTAGCCTACACTGATGTTATGTAACAACGACACTTTGCGACAGTCAAATGCAACTTTTGTTTTTTCTGTTAAAATTGTCAACTCATTGCATTTAAAAAAACTAAAAAATGATAACCATTATTAATTGAAAAATGAAATCAAGTCTTTAATCATAGGCAAAAGTTAGTCATTTTGTGTTGAAATTGTTAAAATAGAAATGGGCGCAAAATAAAACATGATTGTTTATATTATTATTGACTTATTTCCTTTCGTGATCAAGTTTTGTTAAACTAGTCATCTTACTCAATGCTCACCTGAATAGAATAAGAAAAAATTTCATTTTCAGAGCAACTTTCATTGGCGTTGTTATATATGGCAAACAATCCTCTTAAGTAGATTTTATACTTTCCGTTGTCAGACTTTGAAAATTCCACTTTCCTTTCAAACTGTTGCGAGCTGTGGGAACTTGAATGAGAAGCTCCAGACCAGCTGCATTGTGCAAGCAAAATAATAAATATTCTTAAACTAATGATGCAAAGTTTCTTTGATGGAGTCATCTCAAATCTCCGGTACCAAAAATATAAAAACAACAATATGAAACTCAATAATTCATCTGCAAACAAAACAGATACCGGTAAAAAGTTACAGCAACCGGGAAATATCTTAAAACGCTTTTGCTGTCGCACTGCCAAAGAATAAAAGTCTCCTGCAAAAAATCCCTAAGGAAAAAATAGCTAGATTTCGTTTTAAAAAATTTCAACCAACATTAACGACACCCCTTGATGTTTGTTAGTTTGAGCTACTTTGCTATTCCTGCTAACACTCATGAAAAATTAATGTTCTGTCGTTGCGTTTAAATTAAAAATAAACTAAGAGTATCAGATTGTTAAAAAATAATGCCATCGCTAGAACAGTGGCAAAGGTCTAAAGCAAAACCAACATTTAGTTTTCTTAAAATTAGTTGTTTTTTCATTGATTCAATGCAACGTATGCAAGACGTGTTTTTATTTTCTTTCTGTTTGGCGCAAAACATTTTTTTTTTTTAAAAGGATAAAACAGCCAATTTGAAAAGGACAGATTTTTCTGGCATTGTAGACGTAGTTAACGAGACCTGTAGTTTTTTGAGTTTGCCCTAATGATAGGCCTACTGGTACGCTAATAGCCTACGTTCATATCTTGTAAACAACTAATGATAAAAAATTCTCCAGAACAAAAGAAACTTCTCTGAAAAATGACAATTCAATCATGCACAGCGTCTTTTTGAACGGCTGAGCTGCACAATGTATTTAAAAGCTGAGACACTGTTTGGGACAAAACAGTCACTCTACCAACATGCAGCTCCATAATACATTTTTAATCTAATGGAAGACTACACGACAAAACGATCAAAATAGTGAAACAGCTTGCTATTTGTAGTTGATATTTTCAAAGCCAAGTCATGCGTCAACCTGTTTCTGCAAGGATAGTAAATTAATGAAATGTTGTTGTGCAATTGCGGACAGTGTAAGTGCACCAGAAATAATATATGCATAGTTTGTGGTCTATGGTAGATATTGCAGCAACTTTCCTTGTGCGATACAATGTTAGGAGTGTATTTGATGTCATTTTGTTTCTGGGCATAAAAATCGCTCTTTTACGGCCATCTGGAAATTGAAACTTTAAAATGTAGATTAAGTTATTGCCAAATATTGTCTCGTCATCAAAAAACGTCTTTCTAGTGTCATGGTTTGTAAAAGGTGAATTGGGCCTATATTTTACTAGTAGGCCAATATTATTTTTTTATAAGTTATACTTTGAGATTTAATAAATTGTTCATCCGAAGAGTTGCTTTTTTGTATTTGATGCTTTTATCTGCAAGCATACGAGAGAAGTTTTTCCAAACTTAAATTTATAAACTTAAACTTAAGATCTCTTCTGGGGAAAAATAATTGTTTATTAGATCGACCATGTTTATAGAAAGTGATACTGTGTAGAAATTACGTTTTCAAGATAGCCTACGTATAAATTCTGCATTTTCTTCTACCAAGCTCGAGAAATTGCTCCTTAAATTGTTTGTAAAAATTAACTAGTAGGACTTCATTGATATTAAAGCTACACTGATTGGAGTAAAAATTGCATTAGCTGACAATACGCTTGTCTAAGGTCCTACATCAGTAGTGTTTGTAATTGTCTTTTTCATATTTATCAAGGTTTTGCAAAAGCAAGTAAATAGTGTTTTCAACAAAATAGCCCAAAATTACAAGATGCTAATTGTTCAACATAATTTTGCCCTTGCGCAAAGGAAGATATGTTAGTTTTTGCTTGGCAATGACGGTGTTGGTTCAAACTAGCGTTGCTAAATCTATAACTATATTTAAAAAATTGTTTTATCAATGCTGGTTAACTCAATATCTATGATCGAAGCGTTGCATAAACACTGGTGAAATGTATTTATAAGATCTGTGATATGTATTTCTGCCTTAAAGTAAAATTAGCATAAACCACAACCCTACACTTGGTGTTTGAAGTAGCCTATACTAATGCTATGAAAATTTTAGCTTAAACCGCATAAAAAGGTTTTGTGTTAGTACACTCAGGGGGGTAGAAGGGGCAGATGCCCCTTCTGCCTTCAAATTTTCTCTAGATGGCGGCAATGGTGCCCTTTTAAGGTCATGTAAGCTACTGTACATTTTACAATATATCAATTTCTGCTATTTGCTCTCTGATGAACTTAAAGATCTGCAGGTGCGCACCAAACTTTACAACAAGCAACGACGATTTTGCCAATAACGAAGATTGGCTACGATATGTGAGGTTCTAAACAAGCAACAAAGACTGTCTTTCGGGAATGCACAAACTTTTGCGCATTTATCGAACAATCGAGCCCGTCCGCCTCGGCTCGTATCGGTCAATGCTGAACGCAGTTTTAGCGCCATGAGGCGAGTAAAAACGTGGCTTCGTACCACAATGACAGACAACAGTTTAAACAACCGAATGTTTGCGACTATTCACAAACAGGTGATGGACACCATTGACTTAGAAGCTATTGCAAATGAGTTCATTCGAGCAACCGACGCGCGTAAAATGTACTTCAGATTGGTTTGATATTTGTCTATACAGTATACAAATTATCTCGTGGACACATTTTATACTTTTCAGCAGATTGTGACGCTATGAACGTGAAATTTATCTTTCGTTTCTTCTTGTTCAAGCTATTTCAATATATTTCATTCATTTATCTGCATCTGTCTCACATTTTCACTTATATGGCTAGTAGGGGGAAAACGATTAACGAACTGCCCAGCATTATCGCTATATCTTATCTTAAAACTTAAAAAAAAAAACTGGCCTTTCAGCAAAAAAATGCCCTTTTTTCATAATTGTACCTCCAGTCAAAAATCGTTCCGGCGCCCCTGAGTACACTGTAAGTTACAATATAACCTAGCCTACATGTGGGTTTAAGATATGCATGCCCGACGTATGTGTCCAGGGCTGTTGAGAATATTTTCAGCCAGGTACTAATGCGATCTCCAGGACCCCATGACAAAGACAGCATAACAACGAAAAAAATTAAGAAAATATTAGTAAATGCATGAACGAAAGAAAAAGTTTCCCGTCAAAAAGCAAGCAAACATGATCGAATGTAAATGTATTGCAGCAACAAAAAGTTTTTTTTTGAGTTCTTGGGCCCTTCGAAAAGATTCTGGAATCTAAAAATTATTCTTAACTTTGATCCAAAAGTACCCTCTGGACTCCTTGTCAACACTGCTGCATGTGTAATGCGTTCATATCTTGCATTACGACTTAGACAGCTCACTCTTTCCACAAAACTATACAAAATTACGGTACGAAATTCAACAATCTAAGCATATCCCACATTATGATTATCTTACAATAATTGTAAGAATTATTACCGGTCTTACAGCTTTATGTTTCATGGCGTACCTTAGGCTTACATTCGTTTCTACCATGAAGTATAAAAGTAGGTGATTAGCCTACTGCCTACGGTATAATGTAACCTTATGCCAAAGAATCAAATTTCACTTTTTTCTTGAAACTTTTATCCGAAGACTACGTCAACACTCTGGACCTATTAGTTTTTCAAAGTGATGCCGGCTTAGTATCACTTCTCTATCCTTTGTAATTCTTGCAATTTTCCTACTTTAGATAGAGCCTAAGCGTGACTTATTGAAACATTCACAGTGAGTAACCAAAACTGCATGCACAGATATATTCCACCGGTATTTCTGTGTGGTGCTGCTATCTACAGCTTGCTAAGCTTTTAAATTCTGTTTGGCTTGCATAGCTAATGCGAAACTGTAGACTATGCACGTCCATGCATATCGGTCAAATCACGATATTTCTAAATACTGTATTGTTACTTGCAATTCCACCCAAAGCTATTTTTCATGAGTAGCCTGCAAATGGTGGCCATGAGTCATAACCCAAACACAACGTAGCATCCTCTTTGCTGGACAAAAACAAGGTAAGCTGTTTCAGTTGGCTGTCCCACTGTGCGACACTCACAATTGGGGTGGCCTAATTTAAATCGATGACAATTGTTTACAAAAAAAATGCAGATGTAATTGTAATAGTCATCGATTGTCTGAAGTAATGTAGGCTAATTGTCGAAGTGCAATAATTGTAAGTGGTCGAGTGGTTAGCGCGTTGGGCTCGCAGTCGAGAGCCTGCATGTTCGACTCCAGCCACCCGCACTTGTTTCTCTGGGCAAGGAACTTTACGATAATTGCTTCTACCCAGTGATCGATTTCGAGTAATGGGTAGTACCAAATTTAAGTCATAAGTAGAGTAGACAACTGGAAACAGACATTGCCGTCGGCTGCAACGTGGGTCAGGTGTACGTCGGAAGGCGTACACCGATGCATAGCGCTCAAGTCCGCTTTCCCGCAATGCAGGATAAAGATATGAAAAACAAACAAAAATAACCTTGATGAGAATATAGATCTGCCTTTACACGTAATGGCAATTGAATGTTGCCAAAATAGTCGTAGTCTAACCAAAGCTTCTTTAATTTAGAATAAATTGAAGAATATTGCATTTGCATTAATTTACCTCTTAACATAAATAAATAAGGTAAAATCAGTGTAGGGCGTAGCGTAGGCTATATCTCAATGCCACCCAGAGTTTAATTTTAATACCTCTTGGTCTAACTGAGAAAACAATGTGGTAACTTCATGTTAGCCCACCTTCTTCAGAAAGGGTTATGACTTTCTGCATTCGAAAATTCACGGCAGGCGTTTTGTGATTAACCATTTATACCTTTTATAGTCTTCTCCAATTTGACAGAGCAGCCAACTAGAATAAACAATCACCTTATGACACTTCAAATTCAATTCATTTTTGGTCAACATGCAACTATTAAACTGTTGTATTATTTAAAAAGCAACCGTTTGTATTATTTAAATAACTTAAGCTTACAAGATATTCTGATAAATTCTGGAACAAATTCATTTGTTTCAATAACCTCAATGCAGTAGCTACATTGTATTGTTTCATTCATATAACTGTATGTGCATCTGTGAAACCATGCGGTTTTTATTGATAGCTCGTACATACGTCCACTTCACTGTTGTATCGAGTCTCCTACAAGTCAGCAGTTGTAAACTGAGCAAATAGTAGTTGAGTCAGTGACAACTGAGCTATACAATAGACCAGTGCTCTTCAATCTGTTTTGTTATGGTGTATTCTTGAATATGTTGTGACCAACTCATGCACCTTATTTAGGCCTACTTAAAAGGTAAACCGAGGTGAAAAACCATATGAAAATCACCTTGCAAAGAAACTATTACACTACAATATTACGTAAAACAAGTATACAAAATCGAGAAATATACTAGCCTATTATATGATGTTTTCGATGTTGTTGCATTAAACAAGAATGTCCGTCCACCCGCCCCGTTAGCTCAGTGATTACGCGCCCCGTGCCTGTCTATGGTTTAAGCGTTTGGCCAGAGAATTATAGAAATCTTGAAACCTGTTGTCATGCCATTCGAACCGTGACGATCGCAATTCTTGGAACTTCATTGCGCATACCAGCTCGGAGCAACCAAGCCTATACGATCCAAACCTTTCTATGAGTACAGAAAAACAATCAAACCAAGAACATCAAATCAATTGAAATGAGTTCTATGTAGTGAAGCAAAATATTTCACTTTGGACCGAAATCTTAATAAGTTGAAAAGAAACAGCGTAGTTGACAATAAACATAAACTGAAATATATTTACGTTACAATAAAAATATAACACGAAAGAAAATGTGCAAGGCAGACCACTACTGTTTGTTTGTAATACAGTAGGCTACCTAGAAATCAGGCAGTCAGGCTATTTGACCAGTTAAAGCAAAAAAAAGAATAATTTCCTTACCTCGCATCGTAACAAAACTGCAGTTATATCAAACGTTATAATTGAACAAATTGATATCTTGTAGCTAATATTAACGCTAAGCGTAGTAGCCTATTCACAGTTTTGGGAGTGTCAATGCTCAACATCTGGTAGCGCATGGAATGTAACTATCTCTGCACTCTGCAGTGAAGAAATGACATCAAGAAAACATACGGTACAGCAACGTGGTTGTCAATTCTAATTTCGGGCCATCTAAAAAAACCTAGAGATTTCGTTTAGAAAGTGAGGTTGAAAATGACCGATTTCAAGTTTTGTTATTTTCGTATAAGCCTTTTACCAAGCTGGAAAAACTGGCCCCTTTTACATTAATTCAACGTCTAAAGACGTTGAATAAATAAGGTACCTTCAGCTAATAAGGCCCACCTAACTTTGATTGCTTATATTTCACAATTGCTTTGATAATATTGGTTCATACTTGGTAGGAATATAGTGCTGATAGGTATCTACCAAATATTTAAAATTGGACTTGATTTGTTACTTCTAACTCTATTTATAGCAAATACAAAAATACGAGCACCCGGGCCTTAATGCTCGCATATTTTGGCAATAAGGCCCACCATATTTTTGGTTAGGGCATGCTGGAAATACAACTCTTTTTGCTTAAAATCATTCAATTTTCTCTACTGAAAGTGATCAAATGCATAAACCAGGCTTTGTTTTAAACTGCTTAACAGTAACAGTGGAAGGCTTTGAACTGAAGACAATTAGAAGACTAAAACGCACACAATGAACCAATAACACTCTCATACTCAGAATTTCAGTACATGCTGGGCCTTATTACCAGTACCCAGTCAGTCAAGTTAAACTAGCTTCAATTTAACACCAGAAAACAATTTTCGCATAAAACCGGAATTTTCCCACGCTTTTATGATTGACAATGTGCCACAACCCTCCAAAATCTAATAAAAAACGCGCAACTGTAAAATCCGACAATTCCAAAAAATGGAAATACAGTAATAAAATTTTGCTTGTTTGACCGTACCAGACTTCTTGTATTTATTTAACTACTGGAAGTTGGCCAGCTCCACTTCAGCAATCGGTGTGACCTTGGTAAAACTTTCAAAAACAGTTGTCATGAAATTTAGTGCTGTTCAATTTACGAAGATACGGCAAGTGGGCCTTGTTACCAGGCGGGCCTTATTAGCTGAAGGTACTTTATAAAGGAACCAGTTTTTCCAACTGGAAGGGTCGACACTAAAATCGGTCTTGCATTAGTTAATGGGCGCTTTTTCTAAACCGCTTCGATGTGTGACGACATTGAAACGGTGTTGAAAAAACAACTTCTCTTTATTGAAATGATAGGAAACACACAAACTATAGATTTTATTGACTTCAGCTTTGTATGATGTAGTATAGTGATAAAGGTTTGCATAAGTGGATAAGGCAAGGAAGTCAATTTTTCGATCCATTTCCTCTGATTACAGGAAAGGTCACAGGGAAACAATAAACATAATTACGTTGGATATTAATTTCTGAAAATTATATTTATAACACATAGACTACAGAAATCACAACAAGAATTGTAGGCAAGCTACATTATGAGCATAGCCGTACGAGACCAAACCATTTTGGGGAGGCAGAACGTAAATTTGCCCAAATCTGCACGCTTTTATAGAAATTGCCCAAATATAATGTACGTTGTGCGTCTGTGCGGTGCATGATAACAGTGAAAAACTAACATAACAAGATCACCAGCTAGCTAGAATTTCTTACCCAAGTAATCAAGATAGAACAATTGAATTCATCTTTGAAGATACCTGGCTTGTGCATTGCTCGATGCTTTTGCACTTTGGAATGGTAGGTAGGAGTACCATTTAATAATAATAATGTTAGTTTTTATATAGCGCTGTATCCATCGCAGAATGCGTTGCTCCTCAGCGCTTTACAAAGCAGATAGTGTCAGTATTATACATTTAGTCAGTATTATATTTGTCAGTATTATATATTTAGTCAGTATTATCTATTTCGGAGTATTATATACTTTAGCAGTAGCATTTTAAATGTTGGTGAAATTAACATGGCATAGTTGCATATACAAATTAAATATTTATTTTTTATTTTGGGGCGCAACTGCATCATTTTAATTTGGGTAGTTTTATAAAAGTGACCAAACAAAGTTAAGCAACACCACAACATTAACATTACATTTAACAGGTACACTGGTACAGTATAACATTTTTTCGTTAAATGTTGTGGTGTTGCTTAGCTATGTCCGTTTATGGTTGAAAAAGTACTGTAACCTCTCCACCCGAATTGTTTTATAAAAGTATTCACCAGATTTATATAAATTCATATTTTATAGTTGCCCAAATCAAGATGATGGATTTATGGATATTAGGCCTATGAAAAAAATTAAAGACTTTGTAAATTTTGATGCCGAGGCAACTGCATCATGCCAATTTGGGCAGTTTTATAAATAGACTATGATCAGATAATTTCATATTTTTTTGTTGCCCAGATCTAAACGATACAGTTATGTAAATGGAAAAAATTAATGAATTTGTTCATTTTTGGGAAACTGCCTGATGCTAATTTGGGCAGTTGCATAAACAGACTAATCAGTTTCATCAAATAATTTCATGTTTTCAGCTGCCCAAATCAACACGATGCATTTGTGAAAATTAATAAAATTAGCTATATAGCAAATTTTGTGTTTTGATTTGGGCAGATTCACAAAAGTATTAGAGACATATTTTGGTGGCTGCCCAAATTGGCATGATGCAGTTGGTTAAATTCATTTCGTACTACAGTTTGATCACCATACAATACATGTCGTTCTCGAATGTCCGATCTACTGTATAAGGCACCAAATGGAACGCATGGTATAGCAACGCTGGACGAAGCTACACTCACCTGGCTCTCCATCACCTGCCCTGAAATTTGATTTGATCTAGTCTCAAACGAAAGAAGAAGAAGACAATACATCAATACGGGTGCGCCAAATGAAAATTTTGCGGCATATTTCTTGTGCAAATAAGAGGCTGTACCGTACTTTGTTTGATAGGGAAAAGACATTAATTTGTAGTTTTTCTTAATTCATGCAATTTTGAAGCTTTTCATATAGCAATTTTTGCCCTAATAATTGCAAGATTTTGCCTGAATTCGCGACGTTTTGAAACAACAGGGGAGGCAGCTGCCCCCGTGGCTCGTACGGCTATGATTATGAGAATACGAAAACACAACTTTGTGAGGCAATCAATAACAAAACACACATTCAAATAAATTCAATAAAACAAGAACTTTCTGAATTTTCTAAACTACAACATCCAATCTATAAAAATGCACAAACAAAAATGCTATAACAAAAAAGGAAGGTAGATCTGCGAAAGTTAAGTGTACAATATGCGCGGTGGAATATGGGTAAACAACTAGGAGTGCTCTAAATGAGTGAAATACATGCAACTTGCAAATGCTGCGATAGTGGTAAACACTGAGAGTGAACGGTACAAGCTACATGGCAATGAAAGCACAAGGCTAGCTGGTGATTAAGAATTTGTCGTCTTTTTCAAGTAGCCTATTGGCGGTGTTCGGTAATTCGGCACAAACAGGACGAATACAAAAATCTACGCACATATAACACTTCGAAGCTCTGAAATGGAGACAGACATTGTTCCTGAGAAGACAGCTTAATTTTTTATATTAGTTGTAAGAGATCACCAATAGCTCCCTAGACAGCAAATCAACCGGTTTGACGTTGAATCAATGTAAAAAAAGGTTGATGTGCTGTCTGGGAAGATGCAAACTGAATTTTCCCGCAAATTGGTTAGTGAAGGTTGGATGGATATAGTTTGTGCTCAATGTCCTCACTTGGTTCAGGATGTTAGCAAACAACAAGAAACGTGAGCCAAAGCAAAACAGTATAAACGACATTAAGGTGCGCAATTTTAACGTCAAATCACGATTAGTCATCCAAATACTCTTTTTTTTGTTTCGGTTAAAGACATCGATCAAATTGTACGTAAACAAATTGATTGATATAATACGATATACTCTATTCCGCGACATCAAGATTGTGTTATAAGCATAAGAAAAAAGATTGCAAGTCAATTATATAATTTGCTTTAGGACAAATGGATTTTCTTATCCTATAAGTAGTTTTTCAGTAGGGTGGTGGTGATGCGACGCAAAGGTGGGTGCAGCTGTTCCCAGGGTTGTCAAAATTATGCATCAAACTCGGAATGTTAAGGGTTCTAAAGCCTACATAAATAAATTAGTCATTTGATTGTTGATGCAGGCATTGGGCAACCCTCCTACTACCACAGGCCAACCAAAGATGCCCTACACACGTGCGCTGAATATCAAACAACATAAGGTTACTAAATTTGGGATAAGCCGTTTGCCATTCTCAATGTAGTGCATTTTTGTATAGTTATTAAGTTATTAGTAAATTAAAGTGAGCGTAATTGCCAATAGAACCGTTTGCTTATTGAATAGATTCTGTTTTAGATGAAAATTGATGAAAACTTAATTGGAAACCCTGGTAGTTTTTGGACGACCGCAGTAACAAGTTGCTCGAAAGTTTAATCGTCCGGTCGTGCTAAAAACAAGGAAATTACGTCTAATATGGCAACACAAGGAATTGCCAAATTTGGTACCGAAATAACAACTTCAAATCAATATATATCTCAACTTTACTAACACAAAACTTAGAACAAAAGTACGGAAAATTGATTGATTTTGCTTCAGAACTTTGATGTCATCTAACCTCAAGCGGGTAGGGGATACATAGACTTTAGTAGGGCAGAAAAAAAATCATACCTTTTCTGGTTCTGTAATAACACAAATATGGTCAAGGGAAATCACAAAGTTTGAAGAAAATATGCTTAAGTTAATAACCTCTTCGAGGACGGTTTCGATACGTAGCATTCTTGAAATGGTAGTACATGGTACTAATAGAAAATACAGTAATAATACAAAACGCTTCATTCAAAAGTGGTATAACTTGAATAATAACTGCACAATAATTAAAAAAATACTCAGCGACACAATTGCAACCACATCGACTAAGATGGACAAGAGTACTTCATTCAAAAAGACATGTTCTGTTTAGTATTACTATTCTATTCAGGTTCTTTTTTTAAATAAAAACAAGAGAAAATAAAATTTGCTTCAATGTGATAGACCTGGATAGATGATAGACCTGGATAGATGATAGACACTATAATACTGTGATCATCTTTGCTGAGTATCATTGTTATTTTTTATTATTTTTTTATATCATTGTGCCGAACATGAACAAACTATGCACCTTCAAGGTCTGTAAAGAAGCAGACGCTGCGCACAGTGTCCGCCAACAATAGAGGCGTACTCTTCCACCTCTTTATCTTCCTCCTCGGACGAAGTGGTCCGGTCAGGATGATGTTTGGATTTCTTGTACTCACCGTAAGTACAGATCATTTGTCGATGAAGACACCTCACGGCATCCAAACTGCTCATTTTTGCGTCTCGGTCGAAATCATCGAGGGGTCCCCCTGAAACAGAAATAACCAGCTGGCAAAACTTGTCGTATTTATATGGTTTCGATATCGTCAGATGCTGAAGTAAAATAAATAAAAAGTAAAAATGGAAACCTTTTTCAGGTAAAATAAGACGTGTTAGTAGCAGCAAAGTTTAAAGAGAAAGTAACAATTTTCCAAAAGTGGTATTTCAAGCGTATAACAGCACTTCCCAACAGCACGAGCAGAAATATGTGTTAATCTGGCAGCGCTACCTCGTTTATTAATCATATGATTTTTCTGACAAGTTATAAATATATACTGATTATACTCACTTTATATCTTTGGTATACTTTTACTGTAGATACAGCATTTCAAACCGATACTTCATTGACAATTCGCTTAATTTCAATATTTTGGCCCATGCCGACAAAATACGAAACCCTTCCGTGCCAACCAAAGCATGGGTCTGGGTCTAGTGCTCAAGGCTAACAAAGAAGTTCATTAACTACAAGCTGGAAAATCACACTTTTAAGTCACCAATGAAACGCAGTTGACACGTTCTCTTACCGTTTAGCTCGTTCAGCCTTGCGTAAGAATATTTATCCAATGTTGAGAGACATTTTTCAAACGGAACCCAGTTGTAGGTCTCTGGACAAAGCAGTTCAGAAGGTTGGTAGGTTCCTTTGTAGCGCATTTTTGGACACGAGTGAACATAGTAGCCAAGCACATAATATTCAAGAGAGGGAAGCTCGTTGTAGAGTTGAGTGATGAAGTATATTTCACTGAAAAGTTAAACAAAATTAGTAAAGAAGCAAGAAAACTGTTTTCAAAAAACCGATAGTCGTTAAAAGTAAATTAATAGAAAGAGTTAGAGCTAGAAATTCAAATCATTTTCTACACAAGGAAAAACAATTGAAAACAAAACATTCGATAACATGCTGACCCGATGCATTGGCTAGTGATGTGACCAGAAGTTGCAGACAAGAACAAACACAGCTGAAGTGAGACCAAGAGTCATCAGTAGGGCTAGTTTTTGCAACTTTTTTTACAGCTTTCGACAGCTTCCTAAATCCTAATACTCAGAATTTATGTAGTATGATCTTTTAAGCTGTTTGTAGGAATTTTATATTGCAACTTTTTACTGCAACTTTTATCAAGTATTGCGCAAAATGTAAAAGTGTGATTTAAAAAACATGCTATAAAACTGTTTCTAGTATGATTCTATTTTCTTTGATTTGCATAACAAAGAGCTATGTGATGGTGCTGCTTGAGCAAATCACTGTCGTTTAAATTTGACAGCTCTGCAGGAGCTGACAGCGAAATGCTGTGATGTAGGTTTCAAATCTCAAGAACATCAAATGTATGCACTATCGACGATAATGATATGATGCAATAAAAACTTGCCCTAGTCATCAGTTATAAGTAAATATCGCGTTTTTTTACGCAAAACAAAACCAAAATAGACCAATTTTTCTGGCGGATAAATTAGTCTTTCCCAGTGCTTTGAAAAATACGCTCACGGTTTTAGATAAAAATCCCAACTACAAAATAAGGTGACAAACAGCTATATACTTTAGCGCAGAAAACACCCCCAAGGATAGAAACCCATAATCCGTGTCGTAGTAGAAGTAGACGGAGGACACGCATTTGGGAAGAATGTCGATCACTCCCACAGCTATCAGCTTGTCGTCCATCCAGTACTGACTGTGGTAAGAACCGAATCCCTGGCTAGGTCCACTTTCGTCGAACTGTGGTTGTAAATTAGAATGTTATTCTTCGTCGTATTGACAATGAATATTTGACACTGGAAAGAGAAATCATTGTAGAGCAGTTTACGTACAACAACAAACAAAACAGTTCTATACTGTAGCTCAATCAAGGTCCACATTTTTGACCAAGTTAAAGAAAACAAAATTTTGCAAACTTACATAAATTTTTTACAAACTCATTTTACAAATTTATATAAAAACAACGTATGAAAACTAAATTTAAAAAAAATAACGCAATTGCGTCCAATCCAATCCTTATAGGATAATTAACCCTCCTCCTCTTATAGTAATGGTTACTGTTTTTACTATAACACGGAGCATACATGATTGCTGTGAAAGGTGTCGACTAAAATTAGTAAAGATTTATTTGCAAAGCGGTGCCTGTAACCCATGAAGTCACATTGTGGCCTGTAGCTGGCCAGAATGATATGCACCCTTTGATGAAAATGCGGTCCTTTCATATTTTAAAGCTCTATGGACGACAAGAAGTTGATCTTCAACTTACATTTAACGGTGAATCAACAAGGAAGCGTTCCCACTGCAATGCATTAACAAAAATTAAGTATTTTAATATAAAGTTTCATCAATTTTCGTTCGATTAACGTCAAGCAGAAGTCAATCTATTGCATAACGTCATATTTGCTCATCATGTATGAGCCTGATGTTTATCAGAGCTAGCCAAACTGCAATTTCGGACAAGAAAAAGTCACCTTTTTACGTCGTTATAACGTTGCCAGACAGTAGACAGGCAACTTTTTCTGGCCTGGTGTTATCTTAACGTTTGTTCAAATTCATGACTCAAACTCGAATTCCTCGCCAACCACATCACTGATGTCAACCTTGGCTGCAACGACCCAGACAGAAAAGTCGATTTTTACATTGATTCAGACGTTGAATAAATGTAAAAAAACGACAAATATGCTGTCTAGCGAAGCCTCGGCAAAACAGTTCTCATTAACTTACGAGTAAAACTAAATATTTTCAATCAATGTTCCACTTACAGGCGTGAACATTCATAAAAACTGGCATGAAAGATTTTATTTTATTTATATTTCAACCAACATAAAAGAATTTCAACCTGGTCTTGGGAGCAGTCAGCCAAGGTATCATTGTGTATGGCGACTTGATACTTCTGGTAGATTCTCAAAGATTCTTGTTTTGTCCGAACAAATTCTTCGTTGTCAGGACTCACGCGAACCAGCCTGACCTGGGAGAGGTGACAAGTTGTTTGATAGTTGATTCGCTGCCTTTAAAAACATAACACGCGCATTCAAAATGCCTGCAAACGATCTTCCAATCGGTACTACGACAGTTCATTGGAAGGATATTGATCGAAAAGTCCTATTGTGTATGCGCCAACAATAGAAAGAAATGGAGAAGTCGCTACACGACCCTGATGTTTCGGGATGAAGGTCAGGCTTCTTAAAGCAAAATAAAGATTAGAGAGAATGTAGTTTCTACATCGAAGGCTGCATAAACGTTATTCCCCTTCTCATAACAGTCGACGACAATCAGAATAACAATCAGTGTAAAAAAATGGTAATTTTCACTACCTATGAAGCCTCACTGGCACTTACATCTAGTTTATGCTTGGCGTTTGGTAAAGGTGTTAAGTGAGGCAAAGAGTCTCCTAGGGTCTTCTGCATGCTTTGGTCGGTCTTACTTGCATTGTTAACTGCGGCAGATGCGCCTGTGATAAAAATTAAAAGCTGCAGAATGCAGATTCGCAATTCAGAGTGTGACGACATAATTAAGCGATAGAAAACAGAAACCCATCCTATGCGAGATTAGACTTTAACCCAATGCAGTGAAAAGAAATCACATTAATTCAGAGGTAACAATTTTAACAAAAAATCGTTAGAGATGTCAAGAATTACAAAGGCGTAGACCGGGGCTTTCAAGACAAGCACAGATTTCCAAACGTGTTGACAGACGTACAAGCTGATTTTTGAAAACCCTGCTCAAATTCAGAGATCAAGTTGTTTTCGGTCTTGAAATTTTTGGACACTCTTTTAGCTCGCAACCACAAAAACCTCCTCCTCTGTTTGTTGTTTTCGCTGAGACTTTTCGGTCATTTGTCCGAAATGACTTTGAAAAATTCGGTCATATTTTATTCAATTTGGTCACTTTTTTGTGAGGAAAATATTTCTTTTCTAGGTTATTTTTTATTTGCATTTATTACAATCATGTAATAAGACATTGGATCAACATTTAAACACTAAGTTTAGGTATTGTATTTCCAATTGACAAAAAAATGTTTTCTTTGCAATAACTAAAATCCATTTTAGCGCGTATGTATTTTTTCGGATATTTTGACCAAACGCACTTCAATTTTTTAGGACATTTTGCTAAAAATTTAGTCAATGACCGAGAAATGACCGAAAAAAAACCCCCAGATCCTCCTTTACACGAAAAGTGGCACAATAATCAAGCTAAACATCACATAGTATGTGTGATTATTTCCTGAAATTTAGAAGATATCGTTTTAATTTCCAGCGTTCATGAAAGTTAGAAGCTACAAGTCAAGTGGGATACGTTGCAACACGGTTGACATTGAATATTTCAAACCTTTTCTTTTAAGTTTTTCCGTTTTTCTTTCCATGCGAACTTGCTTTGCTTTCTTGCATGGAGGTCTGTTGGGATCTGCTCCAAGACCTTGATGAAAATTTAAAACTAACTCAAGATTGTCTCTAAGAAATCTGATTAGGTATAACTCTATGTGTCGGTGTGTGATGATTTATAAAAGAACATCACTGCACTGAAGGGCGCACGGTTGTCAATGTCAGGTTGCCTAAAATTCAAACAAAAAACGACAAATTGGCCTAATTTTATAGACAAAGGCTTCATAAGGCAATTTTCACTACATTTCGTACATCCCTATAAAATTAGGTCATTTTCAGTCCGAATTATAGGCCACCTGGCAACCGTGGAAGGAGGTTACGAGGCTCGAGAGATGTTGATGGGAATAAGAAAGTGGCAGAGAGAGCCGGATTTAACTGATCATAATCAGATGATAATGGTGATCATAGCTAAGATGGAGCCACGAACTTGCCTCATTCTTTCAATTCGATTGCAGAGATCCCATAAGCAGAACGATTCATCAGTAAACTCACATTTTTTAGGCTTTTTGGCTGAAATGGGCGATTTTGATGCTGTGGTTTTTGGACTCAAAGCAGATTTTATGCTGACTGGAAAAAAAACAACAAAAAATAGTTCTTTCAGAGTATGCATATGAAACATTGATGTTTATTACAGTCACTGCAGAGAATTTCAACAATTTCAAATGTTTGACTCTTCATCCGGTACCATATTAAATCGGAACTCAACGAACATAATACAGCAATAAGGCACATTTACTCGGAATAATATGACTGTTTTCACTCTTCTTACAAAACAATGTGTATAATCTTTTTATATCAAATATTTTGATGTAATTTGCTCTGCTTGGCAATGAACACTTTTTGTAGTGTTAATAGTATTATACAGTATTTATTGTATGATAATCTTTTTTGTTGTCTTAACTCGATTAAACCAAGTACATCAAATAAACCCCAAAAAAAACACTAAGCTAAGAAACATTAAATGACTATGATGTATCGAATTATAGCTTAGTTATAAGATAAAATTGCACCAATGAAGCGTTTTCATCATGCAAGTATCACCTTGCACTGCAGGTGCAGCATAGTCTATGTCCATACAATCTTCCAAAATATCTTTCCCATTTTGCATTGTGTGTGTTGATGCGGTTTCTTCTTTATTGGAACTTCTCTCTTTGTTGCATTTAATCCAGTTGTCGATATCGCTTTGACCTAACAAACACAAAGCTGGGTTTGTGTTCTGTAAATGTACAGCAAGAAAAAATCCTGTTAGCTGCTTTAGTCAATACAGAATAGCGACACAAGCAAGTACTTTCTTTCTTGTTAAACAAGGTTTTCAAATATGACCAACCAAAACCAAACATTTTTAAATAGCTTGCTTCATAGTATCATACGCTACTTGGACGTAGTTCTAATCCACAACACTTGGTCACAATATTAAGTGTTGGGTTAAGTGAACAAAAATATGTAAAACTTTGCAAAAATTTTTGGACTGATTACGTTCACCATTACAGGAAATTTAGTAATAGTAAACTGAACAATAAATCAGGAAACTAAGTAATAACAATAAAATGTATCAATTTTAGTGAGCCAGACTCCTTACCAAAATAGACTAAACAATAGTTAAAAGTTAGTACCGCCGTTTAATAAAAATTGCCTCATTTTGTTGGCCACTTTCTTCTTTGATTTGGTGAATTTGAAATTTGTTGCATGACAACGCATGCCATACTGTAGACAGCATGTCTTATTCATCTGAGGCTTGTAGCAATATTTACCTGAAAATAAACATTGATAACGGCGTTTGCTGCAGTGTACGACACAATCTATGTTATATGCAGGCTAGGGTGCGGCTGACGCCCCGACCTGAAGCAAAACGCCCTAACTTTTTTTTATAGGTGACACTTGGTACAAAAACAATATTTATGAAGTTTAAGACCAATCTATAAATGTTTAGGGGGTCCAGATTTGAATTGAAAATTGAGAAATTTGGTACTTAATTGCCATAATCATGTAGTTTTACAGTGCTACATAGTCCTTCATTTATCATGGTAAATTCTGTATTTAAGGTCATCTAGGCTCCACAGCTGCAATGTTTCACACAGTAGGCTATTATTATGTTCCATACTATTTTTTAACAAGCAAGGTGTTGCAAGCAGACAGCCAAACACTATTTTGAGAAGTAATGTGACAACCTATTGCAAAATATGCTTGGTATGTAATTGCTGGAGAATGCAAGTATTAAGCAGTAGAACAACATAGTCTGTGTATTAGCCAGTACAATACACAACTTTTATTAAATGTGAGTGACTGAAATCTTCCTGGTCACTGTTGTCAGCTTTACCTTGAGAATCGCTAAAAGTGAAAACATGCCTATGTGGGCTCGGGTTCCAAATAGCGACTGTCAATAGAGCGACCACACAACAGCGATTCATTTAAAACAGCGACTGTCAATAGAGCGACTACACGACAGCGATTCATCAAAAACAGCGACTGCCACAACAGCGACCTCACTTCTTTTATTAAATCCAAGGCTTACGCGCACACGCACTCTTTCACCCCCTCCACACATACCTTCCATCCCCCACACCTCTCTACACACGTATGCACGCACAAAGAGGCAAACACTGCGTAGTGAAAGATTTAAGTGTTAAGTCGCTATCATAACAGTCGCTGTTTTAATGCAGTCGGCATTTATACAATCGCTGTTTGGAATGTCGCTCACTTCATTACGTCGCTATTATGAAGTCGCCATTATGACAGTCGCTGTTTTGACAGTCGCTATCCGGCCTGGATGCCGCCTATGTGATGTCATAATACCTTCAAAATGACTTACCACTGTTTAGCTCAGTCAAATACCTCCAGTTTCAGTCTAGTAAGTGCAGATCATTTCTAAGGCATTGTTCCCAGGTTCAGAATAAGGATAAATGTAAGGAGCTGTTACAGAGCACTTCTCCTATATCAAGACAAGGCTCCTAACCATTTTAATTGTGACAACTTAGGAATGGTGAATTACCTTAGATATTTAGTATGCTATGTGGTGAAACATGCATAGAATCGTATTTATCAATTGCAGAATGCAGTCCAGAATCAATACGCATAGTTTGTATTCAGTTGGTAGGCTATTTAATCGAAAACAAGTTTGCTAGGCTATGTCTTCTTATGCACAACATGACCCTCGGTATGTTGTACTCGCTACGGTTACCACAAAAGCAGATCAAGGTATCAAACGTAGCAAGTTACCAACCTACAAGCAAGTGATTTTCAATTTAATTCAAATAATTTTATCAGGAAGGCAGGTAATTACAGTACAGTTGAGCAAGTTTTTACGTTTTACTTGTGAGCTAACATTTCTACAGTTGCAAAGCAAAAAATGTCAGAAAAACTAATTTCTTTTTACAAGCAAGAATTTCAAATGAAGATTAAGAGAGACAAAGGCAAACCACTAAAAAATATATATACAGGAATTTCAGAAAAAGCTTAGCAAAACCTTTCCTTTCTGGCCACGCAATGTAATGAAAAAAATAGCAATGAAGAAGACATGCTATTCCTTATCAGTATACAAGGCAACCGGGAAGCAAGTATGGCTGGAAAAGATAAAGTGTTAGAAGCAAAAGTTAAAAAGATCAGTACCAGGCCACAACAACAAGATAGACGAGTAGCAAAGAAGGAGACCCGAGTTAATGGCATAAATAATGCTATTGATTTAGAAGCTGAGGATGATGTGGACAACGAGCCATGCACATATTCAATGATTTGTGAGATAGAGGAAAAACGCTCTCATGAAAGAAGATCAAAAACAGGAACAGCCATGTTCATTCCTCATAACATAATGAAATCTCCAGGATTAGTCTCTGCAGCAATCAGAAACAGCATTACATCAACTGCCTTATCTCTTACTCTCCATTCTACGGTTCAAGCCTGTTCTGGAGATGCTTTGAAGCTAAATCTCCATCCATCTCAGTCACACAGATACAGAGTTGAAACAGCGCAACATATCTCATAAAAAATTCTCTCCGCATAGTCACCACCTGCTGTTGGTGCTGTACAATGTACATTGGGATGGAAAGCTTCTGGAGACTTTAACCAGCAAGGAGAAGCAAGATGAAAGGCTCCGAGTTTTGATATCTGGCATTGGTGGCATTAAATTGTTGGGTGTTCCAATAATTCCAACCCATTCAACAGAAACAGCTGGAGCACTTGTGTCCAAAGTTACTATGCAGTTGCTTGAAGATTGGCATTGCAAAGATTTTGTTACATCTCTTGTTTTTGACACAACAAGCAGAGCTGTAATACAAGGCATTAAAACTGGTGCTTGTATACAACTTCAAGAAGATATAGGTCACCCCTTACTTTCGGCTGCGTGTAGGCACCATGTGGGTGAAGTAATTCTTTTTAAGGTGAAAACCTGTGGTGAAATGATATGCAATTATGTATCATAGAGTACTGAAACACAAATGTTAGAATGTCACTTCGTATATCTAAAGTTTAAATCAAAAGCAACAAAAGAGTGCTTATATTAAATTTATTATGGTTAAAGCCTACACAGCGCTGTGGTAAACGGCATTAAAAGTATAAAACACTGATTTTCTAGTGTCAGTTATGGTTTGTTCTGAACAGGGTATTCATTCAAAGAATTTGCAATCCGAAGACACCATTTTTGAAATTTTTTGCAAAGTATGCTTCACAGATTTTGCCTAAACTTAGAACGTTTGCCATAATTCTGAAAAATTTCAGAAATCCTATTGCACGAAGTATGCAAAATTACCCCTAAATTGACACACTGGTTCTAAGTGAAACCTAAGCTGCTGTTCACAGCATAAAAACTATAATTTGCAATAATTTACAAAAATTAGCTGGTATCACATGAGCAATGAATATACAAAAATCACTCAAAATTTTTTTTAAACATAAATCACTCAATTTCATGTCAGAATTGAAATTTGGGAAAATCGATAATCCTATAAAAGTTTGATTGCAATCTGGACCCCCTAGACCTTATTCAATTTTGCTGAAACTTCATATTTAAGCTTTGTAGACCAAGCCTCACTTCCAAAAAAAAGTTAGGGTTGCTACAATCAAGTTTTAAATTTTATGGGGCATCAGCCGCACCCTAATGCAGGCCAGGGCTACCATCGGCTTGCACTCAAAAATAAGAACGACAAATTTCGGTTTAAAAATCAGCACATACGTTTTACCAGAAACATTTCTTAATCTTTACAAAATTTCTCGCTCGCTCCATCTTCTGTCATAAAACTCGGAATGGCCCGTTTCGGTGAGTCCGATCCCTTAACGGGGGATTTTTTCAATTTTTTTTTTTAAATTATTGAGTACCGTAGCCTAATTATCATTGCCGTTTTAGGGTTGGGGGTTAGGAGTTAGGGTTAGGGGTTAGAGGTTAGGAACTCACCGAATCGGACTAACCGAATTGGACTCACCGAATAGTAGCAGACCCCATAAAACTAACCACTGGTTGCATTGAGACGCATGGTATCGACAAATGAATTTAAGAAATATATAGTAGCCTACTGGTGATGTTTTTAAGCATTCCTCAAAAACTAATTCTAATAACTTAAAGTGTGTTTAAAACTCTATAAAAATAGACCTGTAAGTAGATGTCAAACACCATTTTTCCTACTGCCAGTCCATGAGGCTATTTTCATTTTAAAACCGGTCCGTGACAGAAAAAAGATTGGGAACCACTCCTCGAGTTAATTGTACAGCCTGGTTAATTATTGTATTTATGTAATTATTGTAGTAGTGGCCAATAACAGTTAATTTGGTTCAGAAAAATATATCATTTTTTTAAGTAAAAGTGATAACTCTAACATTTTTATTAAAGAAACTTAAGAAAAGATCAAATGGAAAAACTAAACTTGCAAAGTGCAAACCAAACTACCAATAATGCTGTACCATTGTGCATATTTTTTTCAAAGAAATCATAATTACATCTGTCAACAACCATCGAGCAGACGTGGCATCTGCAGTAGGTAGCAGGAAAACATGGCATCAATAATAGCATCAATCAAATAAAATACTGCTGATGTCTTAATTGTCTTACCACTTCTTCTCCATCCACGATCGATTAGTTCTTGATAATCTTCCACATTTAAACTGTGTGTCCACATACCTGAAAACAAAATTTACTATGATACCGGTTTCTGTCTTACAATAAATATATTTTGAATAAACAAACTAGAAACACTGATGTGAAGTATATCATATACAGCTGGTTTGTTTCTTTCAACGACCTTTCCTTCATCAACTATGGCCATACAAATTATTACAACCTTAGCAGAGGGGAGCAATGTTTTTCAACTAACAGCTTAAGCTGGTCGCCAAATTATGATTGGCTAACAACAGCCTTACCCACAGCTCCAGCCTCCATACCATCACTTTGAGAAAACTACATTTAGCTAGACTTTACAAATCTAGAGTTTAAGAAATAAAGGCAGACCAAGAATGATTTGGACAACAAACAAAAATACATTGCAAATGGTACATTGCATCTAACTCTCAATACGAGAAACATAATGATGGTTACAAATCTTGGTGACAGCGTACAATACAACCTCCAAAAAGTACGTGCAATAGACTGTAGCCTACCAATTTTGGGAAAATGTCTCAGATCTTTACATAAGTTGGTGAAAAGATGTAGTTGAGCTCATTTCGATGGAAACGATACAAAAAATAGAAAAATACAGTATGTTGAAAACCGACGGAACTAAAACATTATTTTTAAATGAATCAAAACTATGACATTCCAATAGGCTATGCATTTAATACATTTTACTTGCTCATTGTATGTATATTTTGTGACCTTTAAAAAACTTTGAATATTGATAATTTTCATCAAACTTTTTAAAGGAAATTCAGATGGTACTTCAGCCCTCGAAATTCGTTTTTTTTTTGACGGCGGACAAACGTGTCAAAGCAAACATAGGCTACCCTGACGTTTTCCTTGAAATGGCTGTTGCTGTTCGAGCGAAACTCAACCTGCACCTGTGGTACCTCATTGAACGGGTCTGCTACTATTCGGTGAGTCCGATTTGGTGAGTTCCTAACCTCTAACCCTAACCCTAAAACGGCAATGATAATTAGACTACGGTACCCAATAATTTAAAAAAAAAATTGAAAAAATCCTCCGTTAAGGGATCGGACTCACCGAATCGGACTCTCCGAAACGGGCCATTCCGTCATTGAACGCCATGTTGTCTTTGCTTTTGCAAGTGATTGTGTGAGCATATCCACCAAGGTCCGAATGTGGCAAAAGATGCAAGCATTTTGATCAAGTTCTGAGAGAGCCGTTATTAGAAAAGGGCTTAGTTCAAATCCATTCTATTCAAAACTCCACTCGCTTGCCGGACTTGATTGGACTAGACTCTTTTGAACTCATTAGAGTTTTTCCCAAGTTTGAATGTCTAATTCATAAAAGTCCCAGATCTTGGCACCATACGGAGGAGTTTTCGTCATTCACAGCTCTGCTAAAGAACATGCCTGCAACAAATGATGTTGTGGAGAGAGTTTTGGGCATGGTCAATGGTCATGGTCACTGGTCAGTGATGTTGAGGAAAGGGTTTCTGCTCCAAGCAGTGAGAAAGAGTTGGACAAAGCAATCAAAGTTACTCATGCTTACCGTTTTAACGTTCGAGATATGGCCAAGAAGTCATTGTCCACCAAAAAGCTGGACACAACCACAAAATCATTTTTTTAAATTATTAAGTGGTAAATTAATACAAAAAATGAAAAAAACTGTCTTGAATTATTTAATGGGAAATTACAGTGGTCAGTGGTTGAGAGTTAAGTGGTGAACAAAAGTGCAAAAGCAATAAAGCTTGTCTGTGATTAAACAAAAGTTGCTTGTATTTTAAATTTTGTGTTATTAAGTGTAATCAATTAGTGTTGTATAGGCTATTACACTAAAAGTTGAACATTACACGTTTATGGGGGCCATATTTGGTCAAAAATGTGTTTTTTGAATTTTTTTCATAAACCAAATGTTTTAGACCCCAAAGCCCTCTGGAAGTTAGATAGGAAACCACATATTCTGCTTCTTCAAAGCCAAGTTTGAGCATTCTTGGCCTATCGGTTGCTGAGATACAGCCAGATTGGCCAATTCTGACCCGTCAGGCGGTACCAGCCCACTGCTAGGGCGTCAAATGTGGACCAATCTCAACAAAACTTGGCAAGGTGTCATTTTAAACCACAATGCAGAGGTCTAAACAAGAAAAAGTTTAAAAATCAAAATTAAGTTTTCTTTGGGCCACCAAATGACGATCCACGTTAAAACTGGTGTGTCCGCCATGAGACTTAATTTGTCCGCCGAGATAGCTGCTCAGACCAGACACGTTTGTCCGCTGTCAACAAAATCGTATTTCGAGGCCTGCAACTATTTCGTCCCCTGAAAAGACCAAGAGAAATTTTGCAGTATTTGCGGCAACTCCGATCAGCGACTTCGGCTCTGTTGGATTTTTTTCTCGGTCTTTTTAGGGGACAAAATAGGTTGCACCTATTTCGAACAACCCTAATTTTTACATACATTTAAATAAACAAAAAATTAAACATTTGGCAACACTGCTTTCAACGGACAACATCGGGGGGGGGACATGTTCAGGGGACGACATCGGTGGCACCCTATTTCCTTTATTGGAAATGACCAATCTCTTGCAGGAGTTAGATAAAAGGTAATGGAATGGTTGTTTCTACAATTGCAATTCTTTTCGTTTCAGAGTCAGTCCATGCTTATCGCAATAATGAAAATTTTTGATTAAATGGACAGGAAGGCAAGGACGTCAATCTCTGTGACCATCCTTAAGCATGTCATTAAGTATCTTGCCAAAGACAAAGTTGCATACTTTGAAGTAATGTCAAAATGGGTCTGCTACTATTTGGTGAGTCCGATATTATTCATCTCCTTACAATCTAAAACAACATCTTGAGGACATTAAAAATCATTGTCATAATTAACGTGTTAAACATGGTAGGAGTTATTAGAAACTGGAATGAGCATATACAATTACGCATTAGAAACCAGGTACAAGTTCCAACCAAACCTTGAGAAAAACTTGTAGTTTTTCTTTTGCAATATCCACACTCGTACCCTTCATCATCATCAGGAATATACTCTACAATACTATAAGTTTCCATACCAACTGAAAAACAAGCAACTAACCATGTGAAAATTTATAACCTTTTCCATGACAGTATCCACACCTTCTGCTTTTTCTCTCACCCCTATATTCAATGATGGAGAATTGATTTCTTTTCATAATAAAAACAGTCTAAATTTTAATAAGATAAAGATCTGATATTCCTCTAAGAATATATACAAATTAGGTCTACTGGTACTGATATGCATTTCTTATGATTTCAAGCAACGTGCCGTTTAGGGATGGGCAATATAGAATTTCGAATAGTTGCAAACCGAATATCTAATTATTCGAATTGAAATCACATTTCGAATCGAATTTTACAAACCGAAATGAAACTACAGTCAAACTTCGATACTATGCCACCCTTTGGGACCGGGAGAAAGTGGCATAGTAGCAAGAGTTTGTAAAAATGTGACTTGTGACGTGACAATGTAATGCCAAGGAGCCGATTGAAAGCGAAGATGATGAGATAATTGTTAAGGAGGAAATCGTTTCGTTCGAGATGGAGCACTGTCCGGAAGTTCATGCAGCAGAGATGAGGGAAGCCCGGTGTGAATGTGTGATGCAAGCATGCGATCGGCTAGACGACGAGGTGCATGAAATCCGCTTAAAGAACATGCGCCAGCTGACGATTCCTCAGAGTTTTGGGCTGAGCTACAATAGATAACTGGAGAAAACACATTACATGCACATACATATACTTTTGACGTTTTACAGCTGTTTAATCGTTTCGTTCGTAGCGTTTATTGTTTCGTTAATACAGTAATACTGTACTCTCATGTGGCACAGTAGCGAGGGTAAGGAGTGGCATAGTAAATATATTTTCTATTGAATTTAGTTGGTGACGATCAAAAGTGGTATAGTAGCGAGAGTGGCATAATAGCAAGGTGTCATAGTATCGAAGTTTGACTTTTCCGACTGCCAAAATTTTTTATCGATCAATTACATTCGGCTCAGCAATAGCTATTCGCTCTAGCGAAAACGGCTAGCCAGCTCCCTGTGCGGTTTGTAGACGTAGGAAGACCGTTGTGCTCTGGATTTGCATTTATTTTCATCGTACGAAACATGGAACACAATTTATTCAACTCTGGGTGAGGCTACCGCTACACCTAGTGTTGTAAGTTCCACAACAATGCAGCAATCCAATGAAATGGATGATCTATGGAACTCCGGTAATCCAATCGTACCTTTACGCAAAAGTGCCAAACAGCGATGCAGTTGAATGGTGGAACAAAAATAAAGAAAAGTTCCCGCTGTTGTTTGATCTTGCGAGGAAGTATTTAGCCACCTCTGCATCCTCAGAAAGATCCTTCTCGAGTGCTGGATTAACAGCATCAAAACTCGATTGCGGCTCACTGGCAAGCATTTAGAAGCTTTAAACATTCTTTGCTGCAACAAACACTTGCTTTCCTAGGCAGCTACTGTTGTTTTTCGTTTCGTTGCCACTTTTCCATGATGTGTCTTCAATAAAACCAGAATAAAAACAAAGCTTTTTGACATTTTCTGAAATTAAACAAACTTATTCTAGAATAGGTATTTGAAATTCTAAATTAGAAAAATTATTCTAGAATAATTCTAGAATAGCCGATTCTTCTATTTTGCCCATCCCTAGTGCAGTTACATATTTTTGTAGTGGCACGTTGCTTGATAGCATGCCCGCTCATATACAGTCGTCGATGGGACAACACTTCTGGGCATGATTATGGCAACAATCGGAAACTTCACTCTGTCAATCTCGGTAACTGGCCCTGTGTCAAGAGCCTCTACAAGTATGTGAAACTACCAGCAATAACCAATTAAGGCTTTGTCAGTGTCCGAGCAAAAAGATTCAAAACCAACCCAGTGATCAGGACTCACTGGCGCCGACTTACGGGGTTACGGGGTGGCCACGCCACCCCGTAACCGCTGTGGCGGGGTGGCAGCCACCTCGTTTAGGTTACATTACTTACTGCAAATAAATGTAATTTGAACGGACGTTTAAATATTTTTTTGATCATTGGTTTTCGCTTCAAGTCAACGTAAAGCAAGAGGTGGACTAATACAGGATTGCGAAGAAAATGATTGTTTTTGTCACAAGCATGATACTCGCATAACATCAAGCAAGCTACGTGAAGATTACGCAACACGTGGCTACAAGTTTTTTCCTTGTTGTTGCGATCGTTTTATTTGTTACTTGTCATAAGTCATTGTTACATTTGTTAGGTTTACAATGGGATTTATTAATCAATAAAATACGATCTTTCCATTGCCTCCCTCAAAAATCTTTTTTGAAAATTTTTAAATTGCTTGTAATATCGCTATAAACTATGACAGCTATAAAATTATCTCGGTGATTGATAGCTCCACCTCCTAAATGAATATCTATTTTCAAATTTCATTAAAAAATTGCAATTTTCAACACTTTTTGAGTTTTATTTAAAAAGTGCACTTAGTAAAGTAGCAGTTTTAACGTTCTGCAAATTTACACGTTTACATGATTTTATTCGAGGAAAGCTACACCCCTGCCAATTCCCAATAATAAAAGCAACCTTTTTCAATTACTCAAGATTTTGCACTTTGAATTATTTTCCGATTTCACTTGGAGTGTACTGTCATCTACTTCATGCTTTAATTTCTACTTTGTTATCTACAGTACTTCATGCAGTAATATTGCGTGTCAATGCGTGACAAACTGTGAGGCGGGAATTTATTGGTCTGACATAGGAGTTGCTTGTTACATCATAGAAAAAATTACGAAAAGTCGTCCAGTAAAAGTTTTTCGCCGACATTCCAGTTTTATTCAGCTTAAAGATGCCACCGAAAAAGCGTTCAAAATTGCAGCCTTCCATTGAGTCATTTTTTGTTGCGTCTAGTCCGGATTCAGCCAGCATGAAAGTGACCAAACGCCTGAACGAAACGAAAGTGTACCACTGCCAAAAGGCGTTAACACGATCAGGGAGGTGGAAGAACCGAGCACGAGCAGGATATCGCTGTTGAAGAAAGAAGCGATCAAAAATCGTGGGAGAGCGAATTCCCGTGGCTAGAATAAGATAGATGCAAAGATAAAGCATTCTGTCCAATTTGCAAACGGGCAATTTCGCACAACAAAATAAATGTGGCGTCGTTAACTCCATTAATTCAGAACTCTGTAAAAGTTTGGACAGAAACCGGGTATGGTAACTGGAAGAAAGGAAAACAAGGAATCAAAAAACATAGGGATAGTGGCTGGGTTTTTTTTTTTGCTGAGACTTATCGGTCATTTGTCAGAAATGACTTGAAAAAATTCGGTCATTTTTTGTTTATTTCGGTCATTTTTTCTGATGTAAATATTTCTTTTCAAGTAGCTGACAGGCCTCGAAATTCGTTTTTGCTGACGGCGGACAAACGTGTCCGATCTGAGTAGCTATCTCGGTCGGCGGACACACCAGTTTTAACGTCGATCGTCATGCTTAATCACTTTATCTTGATAATTCTTCGCCATTTGAGAACTATAGCTACGGTTTAGAAGGCTTTTTTTAAATTTTACCGAAGTAACTCTGAAAGGCTTTCATCAGACCAACGACGTGTGTTTGAAGAGTCAAAGCGCCGTGTAGCTGCTTAATACGCCGCATAACTGATCAAGTGATTAACTTCCACCAATCGAGGTCGTGTGGCTTCTTGCGTCACAATGCTCTGGGCACGAGTCGGAAAACTTCTACACTAACGCTACTATTTTTTGCTGTGCAAAGTTTCATTAGGCTTTTTCTAGGTTTATTTTTGCTTGTCATGTGAGCGAAAGTGAATTTTCCCTGAGCCTTTTCTTACTGTAATACTAAAACTTAACAAATTTTGCTTGCTGAATAGCCTACTCGTATAATCTAATTTTGTAACCAACCTTGCCCTATCAATATTACTCGGAGATCAAAGCCAGACATTGTGACGTAAAACTTGAACTAGGTTGCGCGTGATTAGTGTAGAAGTACGGTACTCCCATCGATTCTTGGCGAAGAATTCACCTTTGTTACGCTAATTCAATGTCATCAATCGTTGTTCAAAGCAACGTAAAAAATCGAAAGTTTTCCTGCTTGAATGGAAGCTAAAAGGGATACGATACAGTAGGCTATTCACATTTTGTAGATGCGCGCTAGAATGCGCGGGAAATTACATTCTCGCAACAATTGTTTGTGCTATGCAATGACGATTTGTATCGCTAGTTCCTGTGTTATTTCTCGGCGGACAAATATGACCGATCTAGATGGTACTTCCCGCGGACATCACATGCTGTGACGGCGGACATGTCCGCCGTGAATTTCGAGGCCTGAGCTGATACAAACTAAAATTTGCACTTCCTGACTAGTTACAACATTAAGTTTCGCTGAGAAACGTTGTCGTGTTTTATCT
Source organism: Aplidium turbinatum (assembly GCF_918807975.1). Lineage (NCBI taxonomy): Eukaryota > Metazoa > Chordata > Ascidiacea > Aplousobranchia > Polyclinidae > Aplidium > Aplidium turbinatum. The sequence continues at coordinate 13,432,631 of NC_137489.1, read as the reverse complement.
GAGAAAAGTTAGAACAGACAAAGTTTCTTCAACGTTTATCAGCGAAACTCAACCTTGCAACACCCGGCCGAATTGACTATATATTTTTTCGGACATTTTGACCAAATTGACTATATTTTTTTCGGACATTTTGCTAAAAAATCGGTCAATGACCGACAAATGACCGAAAAAAAAAAACCCAGGATAGTGGTATTCACAAGTGGTATTCAAAAATACTTTTGCCAAATGTTAAGTGTCAGAACAGCAACGTAACAATAAAATTCACGACATGCCTCCTGTGCTTTGTTTTAAAGTTGCTTTGTAAATTATCAAGCTACAAATCAAGTGTGAAAAGACAATTGCATCTACGAAACACGCTTAGTAAAAATCAAACAAAAACATGCAGTTTGAAAGTTTTTAGGTTGCCATATTGTGCTTTCCGCCACCCCGTGCAAAAATAAAAGTCGGCGCCTATGTCAGGACTTATAGGTCACGACGGTAGCCTACCTCTAAATACCCATCGTCAGGCATTGTCGGCTTTTTTGGGGGTTGTGAAGCATTTCTACGGGTTGTCGAGCATTTCTAGGGGTTGTCGAGCATTTTCAGGGGTTGTCAGGCATTGTAGAGTAGCTACTTTCAGGCATTGTCTATAATTTAAAGGCATTGTCTAGGATATCCAGGCATTGTCGATCATTATCAGTGGTTGACAGATTTTTTAGTTATTATAGAATATTTTCAGGCATTGTCGAACATTTTCAGGGGTTGTCAGGCATTGTAGAGTAGCTACTTTCAGGCATTGTTGGGAACTTCCAGGCATTGTCGATCAATATCAGTGGTTGACAGGTTTGGTAGTCATTATGGAACATTTTCAGGCATTGTCGAGCATTTTCAAGGGTTGTCAGGCATTGTAGAGTAGCTCACTTTCGGGCATGGTCTACAATTTCAAGGCATTGTCTCGGATTTCCAGGCATTGTCGATCATTATCAATGGTTGACAGGCTTGTTAGGCATTGTCGGAAATTTTCAAGTATTGTCGAACATATTCAGGGGTTGTCGAGCATTTTCAGGTGTCAGGGGTTTTCAGGCATTATCAAGTAAGTTACTTTAGATTTTTTCTGGCAGGCATTGTTTAGGATTTCCAGGCATTGTCGAACATATTCAGTGGTTGATAGGTTTGTTAGGCATTTTCGAACGTTTTCTTGGGTTGTCGATCATTACCAGGTTTTGACAGGTTTGTCAGGCATTGTCGATGTTACACACTATCCACAATACACAGCAAAAAACAAACATTAACACATGTTTTTGATTGATTGATTTGAACAAACAGTCATACAAGGAAGAAAAACATTCTTAAAAAGCATGTTTTTCATCAAAATTCCATAGAGAAAAATTCTCGATCGACTCAGACAATTTGATTTGTAGATAAATCCAGTCAGAGCTTTAGTAAGTATAGAAACAAAATATCCATTGCTGAAAAATAAAAATGGTTTTTGATGACTTTGAATTTCGATTTAGTGTTTTTCATGACAACCCCTGAAAATGATCGACAACCACCGAAAATGCTCCACAACCCTCCAAAAAGCCGAAAATGCCCGACAATACCTGAAAATGCCTGACAATACCCGACATTGCCTAGAATGCCTGACAATGGGTATTTAGACGTACCCCCTGAGAACCCCTGACACCTGAAAATGCTCGACAACCCCTGAATATGTTCGACAATGCTTGAAAATTTCCGACAAGGCCTAACAAGCCTGTCAACCATTGATAATGATCGACAATGCCTGGAAAACCTAGACAATGCCTGGAAATTCCCAACAATGCCTGAAAGTAGCTACTCTACAATGCCTGACAACCCCTGAAAATGCTCAACAACCCCTGAAAGTGTTCGACAATGCCTGAAAATGTGCCATACTGACTATCAAACCTGTCAACCACTGATATTGATCGACAATGCCTGAAAATCCTAGACAATGCCTGAAAATGTTCAACAATGCCTAAAAGTAGCTACTCTACAATGCCTGACAACCCCTGAAAATGCTCGACAACCCCTGAAATGTTAGACAATGCCTACAAATGTTCTACAATGACTAAAAAATCTGTCAACCACTGATAATGATCGACAATGCCTGGAAATCCGAGACAATGCCTTTAAATTATAGACAAAGCCTGAAAGTAGCTACTCTACAATGCCTGACAACCCCTGAAAATGCTCGACAACCCCTGAAAATGTTCTATAATGCCTAACAAACCCGTCAACCACTGATAATAATCCCCAATGCCTGGAAATCCTAGACAATGCCTGGAAATTCCCAACAATGCCTGAAAGTAGCTACACTAGGCTACAATGCTTGACAACCCCTGAAAATGCTCGACAACACCTAGAAATGCTCCACAACCCCCCAACAATGCCCGACAATGCCTGACAATGGGTTGGGTATTTAGAGGTACCCGGTCACGATGATTGGTTTTCCCTATTGATTCTTTCCAACATATTAGGCCTGACATTGAATGACAGAATTAAGGCAACAAGAGCGTCAAATGAAAAACACCAGAACGAATGATAGTCTAACACCGCAGACAGGCCCAGATTTAGAGGGGGCAGAGGGTGCCAGGTGCCGCGGGCCCCCGATTTTTGAAGGCCCCCCTTACGTGGAAAAAATGTGATTTTGTGTTACTTTTTCTTTCAGCCCTTGAAGTTTCTGCAAAATACTGTGCAGTGCTGGATTAATGCTACTATAGACGAAGAGGTGTTTTTTCGAGCCATAGGCAGGCCTCGAAATTCCGGCGGTCATGGCGGACATGACCTCCGGAATGACCTCGAATGTCCGCCGAAACCGACTCATTGGTCGGTCATAAATGACCTCCGCAAAATTCTTGACAAAAATAGAGCTAATGCAGCAAAAATATATTTTAAATTTGAATTGTTACAATTGTTTGTTTAACGCGAACAAATACGGAGCTGAAGCAATAATAGTACAGGCAATTGCTTTAAAGATCACATTAGAGTAGCGTGATTAACGAGCTGATGGCAAAAGTAGCCATTTTTACATCATTTCAACGCCTTGCAATGTTGCCTTAAAATAAAGTTGTCTGAACTTTTCGGTAGGATTATGTATTCTAATTTTAACAATGAGGATTGTTGCGTTACATTGATCGTTTGTTAAAAAGAAACGTCACAGAGAAGCAAGTCTCAGCTGGGTTCCGCACGTGCTTAGGCGAATGTGGCGACCTTATCCACGCTGATACCGATAGAAATAGAATTTCTGCACAGAAGGGAGTGTGTTAGACTAACACTATTGTGTTAGTTAGTTAACACTAACACTATTGAGGGCTAACACTATTGAGTCACTGATGCGCATTTGTCTGGACGGTCCTGAGCTGGAGATTTACGATCCCGCGCCGGCAGTAATCGCTTGGCACAACGATTCTATAACGCGAAAACCACGGAATAAGTGATCGTAGTTGCTTTTGTAATAAGGAAATTTGGATTGTTGTTTTCAATTGTGTTTATTGCGTCGTTACACGACTGTCATTAACGCACTGATTTATTTGCAAGCAATCTGCTCCAGTATACTTCAGGGCCGGTTAATTAAGCCATAAACTATTGCAGCGTTATTCTGTTGTAGAAAATCTTCTTCTACAAACACGACTACCGTACACAATACTGTAGTGTGATTTTGTGCAAAATCTACATGCAAAAATATGTCCGGTTGAGATATTAAATGTCCGCTGAAAGGGCCAGTCCGGTAGGACATGCTTGACCGCCGGAAAAAAGTACAAATTTCGAGGCCTGCATAGGCGTAAAAATTTTTTTTGCACGGGGGACCCCGATCTAAAAGTGCCCAGGGCCCCCCATCAGCTAAATCCGGCCCTGACTGCATAGGTGTTAAGGAGCCGGAGTTTTGGAGTACTCTGCCGTCCAAAGGTAAAGCGACGTAACTACAGAAAAGTTAAAACCGAGAAACAGCGCTTTAAAGTTAATCGTAAACCATAATGACATTTTAATCGCAATTCAACATTTGATGCCTCTAACTAAATGAACTTGTCTGGGCCTAGTTTTTGTTTCAATGGGAACAAAAACATTGATTGTAATTTTCGCTAATTAAGATAATTAGTGTAGTTACATCGCTTTACCTTTGTAAACCTGATTGTGTTTCTGACAGTGCTGCAAAGGCAAACCAGCGTATCTGACGCAATGTATTGAATTCACACACAAAATATGTAATATGGCTCAAATACAATGCAGTAGCTTTAGTCAACATTAATTAAGTCAAGTGAGTTGTCTTTGGTGGGTAGCTGTTCCCGAAATTGTGATCGATTTTCCGGCATAAGCGGGCATAGCTTGGTTATTATGTCACCATGTAGTATCCAGGGTTGTTGGTATTTTACCCGACCCAAAAAAACCCGGGTGGGTTTTTTTTTGATAAAACCCACTTAAAAAAAAACAAAAAAACTCATAAAAAAACCCAGAGCATCATATTTGTCCAGTTTTTATTGGAAAATTAAAAAAATTTACAAAAACACTACAAGGCACTTACAACAAACTTTAAATTAGGACTTAAGGATGTGATTGTGCAGTAATTTCCAAGAATAAACTGAAAACGCAGTGGATATTGCACAGTACACAAAAATCAAGTAATGTCACTTTGTGTACACTACACTAAAACTCATTTATGCAAGAAGGCCTTATAATTAAATTGGTGAAAGTACTACTCTACTGTAGTCTGTATATACGATGTGAAATGCAATTTAGGAGGCTATTTACCAATTATAATACAGATTCTGGATTCTAACGCATGGCTGTTTCAGAGCATTTGCCTAATTGGCCACGCAATCGCTCAATTGCTCATCCATTACTATATAGAATATATATATAAATGATAAAAAATATTTAAACATGATGGCATAAATGCTCCTTGCCTTCAAATCTAAACAAATGATGCAATAATGTGATTTCTACCACAGTAGCATCAACTTGGTATAGAAATCAGTGGATGATGCAACATCCAACTTGATCTTGAAACTAATGGATGATGCAACATTCAAGCAACAACAGCCCTAGTGCATTATTTTATGGCAGTGGCTATTTGACCGGCTCCGGTCTTTAAATCTGAAACACTATTTGACCGGTCATGACGTCATTACATAAGTACTTTTTTCTTTTTCTCTTTCAAAGCAAAAGACGTGAAGCGCCGATATAAAGTTCTAAATTCAACACGTTTTCTTCAACTCAGTCCGTGGCGCATGCATTGCGTCTCGGTTTGCCATTCTAGAGGGGATGAGTTCGATACTATCCGGAAGCATTGACTTTTTTTTCATTTTTTTTTTGTTTAAACTTTGAACCGAAGCGCATTTTTGTGATCAATTTTTAATTTGAGTAGCCTACAGTCCATTTTTTTATGTCTTTTCAAATGTGAGAAATAAAGTTAGAGTTTTTTTAATTTGCTGGAATTTGAGAATTTCTCTTGGTAATTTTCCGATCGTGATAAGTGGTCCAATTTTCCAATCGTCCATTTTTTTTAAAAGAAAATTACATTTTTGCTCTCAAGTTAGTTATAGCCTATACAATACTTCTTTAAAAAATATAACTAACTTGAGAGCAAAAATGTAGGGTCGTTCAGCAAACACGGTCACTTATGACGATCGGAAAATTACCCAGAGAAATTCTCAAATTCCAGCAAATTAAAAAAACTCTAACTTTATTACTCACATTTGAAAAGACATAAAAAAATGGACTGTAGGCTACTCAAATTAAAAATTGACCACAAAAATGTGCTTCGGTTCAAAGTTTAGATAAAAAAAGTTAATGCTTCCGGATAGCATCGAACTCATCCCCTCTAGAATGGCAACCCGAAACGCAACGTATGCGCCACGGAATGAGTTGAAGAAAACGTGTTGAATTTAGAACTTTATATCGGCGCTTCACGTCTTTTGCTTTGAAAGAGAAAAAGAAAAAAGTACTTATGTAATGACGTCATGACCGGTCAAATAGTGTTTCAGATTCAAAGACCGGAGCCGGTCAAATAGCCACTGCCTTATTTTATTGAGTTATGCAAGCATGTACTGTGAGTGAAAGGCACTTCACTCGTAAAAAGTAGTTTTGAGGTGAAATAAGCATGAATCTACCTTTTTTTGCATCTTTTTTAAAAAAACCCTGGCGGGTTGGGCTTTTTTAAAAAAACCCGGGTTTTTCTCAACCCTGGTAGTCTCTGCCATTAACGTTGTCCTCCTCAGAATCTTGTGAAGCCCGTTCTACACCATCATCGCTCTCGCTTGGGATGTAGTCTCTGTCATTAGCGTTATCGTCTTCAGAATCATTCATAAGCGTTTTCACAACTTCATGCACGTTGATTTTTTTTGCCGTTATTCGCGTTTAACTTGTAGCTACACTAGGCTACAATGCTTGACAACCCCTGAAAATGCTCGACAACACCTAGAAAAGAGTGTTTGGGTATGAAAGCTGCAGAGTCGTATGCAACTTAATTAGTACTATGAACAATTTGTACCGTCAATTCGTACCTTGAAAAGATCGAGTGAAAAAAAGTAAAAAAAGCCGCAGTTGCTGATTGGAGTTTCCGCAAACAAACAAAAACTCTTAGGATCATTACAGGAAATTTTAAAATGTTTGCGAAAACTTTGATCAACCCTAAACCCTAACCCTTTTAAAATGTTTGCGGAAACTGCGATCAGCGACTTCGGCAAACTCTTAGAATCATTACCGGAACGTTTAAAATGTTTGGGGAAACTGCAGAAAAACGGAAACTGCGATCAGCGACTTCGGCTTTGTGCTATTTTGTTCTCTTGATCTTTTCAGTTTGTTTGTTTGCTGAAACTCCGATCAGAACCTAACCTAACCCCGATCTAACCTTAACCCTTTTAAAATGTTTGCGGAAACTGCGATCAGCGACTTCGGCTTTGTTTTATTTTTTTCCCTCGATCTTTTCAGTTTGTTTGTTTACGGAAACTGCAATCAGCGACTTCGGCTTTGTGCTGTATTTTCTCTAAATCTTTTCAGAGGGAAAATTTTAAAATGTTAGCGGAAACTGTGATCAGCCACTTCGGCTTTTTTAATTTTTTTCTCTCGATCTTTTCAAGGTACGAACTGATGGTACAAATTGTTCATGGTACGAATTAGGTTGCACTCTGCAGAGTCAACACGCAACAAACTATTGGCCTCATTTTGTGGATAAAATGTTTTCACTTCAGAAGCTAATAAAAAGTTTATCTACAAAGTGAGGTTGATGTTTTGTTGTGTGTTGACTCTGCAGCTTCTGTACTAATGTTTTCACTTCAGAAGCTAATAAGAATTTTATCTATAAATGAGGTTATTCTTTTGCTACGTAATTGTCTTTGTTATACAAGCGAAAAGCTGGCGTTGTTTGGCAGAGACAGACATCCCATTGAGAATTTGAGATTAACTCTAAATTCTATTGTAAATCGACGTAACTGGAATTATTTGATCTGGATTCTATGGTAATACGAAACTGGCAGTTACGTCGTTTTGGCTTTGCGAAACGGTGTGCACTGTCTGCAGTTATTGACGCTCTTGGTTTACGCCAATTGAGCACTTTACTGGAGGCACCTTGCGTCCTTGCTATGCATTGCGCAAAGCTCACTGCTTGCAGTTTGAGCACTTTGGCAAGGTTGGCAGTAGTACCATTTTTGGTTACTGATAAGGTACCACAAATGGGAAAATGTCACATGGAGGTATATACGAGGTCCGGCTAAAAAGAAACGAGACTGTCTGCAGAAACTCCCATTCTCGTAGAGATGTAAAAAAACGGTTTTAAGCAAGTAGGCCAACGCAAAAAAGAAATCAAAAGTTGAAAAGAGATTAGTAAGTGAGCCAGATGATTTAGTTGTTATTGCGAAAGTGCTGAAATAAATAAAGAAAAGGCTACAAAGAAAGCTTAAAGTTAAATTCAGATTACCGTTCTGTCGTGCGACTGCGAATAACTGGATGCTTAGTTCCAAATCTCAGTCAAGAAAAGAAAGAATTTAAAGAAAAAGTGAGTTGTTCTGAAAACCCCCCCCCTTTTTTTTTATCCCCACCCCCATCCTAATTAACTATTTCCACCCCAATCAAACCCTGGGATCTGCAATTCCAGCCCGGGCTTGGTATCCCTATCTTTTCCCCCGAAGAACAAGGTTTAAGAAGAAAAGGAAAAACATTTCACAAGAAAGGAATCATATAAAACTGTAATTATCTATGTCGTGTTAATTGTGTACTACAGTAATTGCTATATGTTCATTGTTTAACCTAAATTTAGCTTTATCGAGTTTTAAATTAATTCCTAGCCTATTTTTCCATTTCACTTTGTTGTTTCATTTTTTAACCTTTAATTCTAATCAGTTAGTATCTTGCTACTTAAATTAATTAATTCGTAGACTTGTGCCTCTATTGCAATAATAAATCCATCCGAAAATCCTTTTTTTTTACCCAAATTAAACACCCTTGTTCAATTAATTTTCGAAATCTCGGCATTCAAACTCCTGCATTGGTAATCTAGTGTTGCCAGTTGTCTGCCAAATCTTCCTTTTCTTGCATCTGAAACACGCATCTTCCATAACTTCCTTTCTCCTTGAAGTGTTCACTTGAATCATAACCTTATCTTGTTAAAATTCTATACCGTATAATTTGAACAATAATCCTCTCTTTATCTTTAAAGTCTTTTGAACAATTGTTTATATCGATCCTAACTAATCGTACTTCAAATCAAAGGGTCACCCTATTTTTTGGTTTAAGTTTTCAGTAGTGACGTCACAATTGACTTTTTAGTCAATTGTTCTCAAAGCATTTTTTTAACCTCCTAGCTCATCAAACTTATTTGCAGTACCGTAATTAACTGATATTCAAAGCCTAATTGCATTTAGTAACGTTGAGTCTATGTAAAAAAAAATAATTATCAAATTTTAAGTAGTAACCTCTGATTCAACCCTCTTGTAATCCGTCAGTAGTTCTTTGTTTTTGTAATCCGTTACCTTTAATTTCTAAACTTTGAGCTGTTGCTGTAAACTCCGAAACATCTTAAACTTAACCAACTTTTTATATATTATATTTATACATTTTCTACTGATTATGTCACGCCCTTTAAGTCGCACAGGTTCAAAGAATTTTCAAGATAACCTGGCCGGTGTTGATTTTACCTCCCCGTCTGCTGAGTCCACTAGTTTAGGCTGGCCGACGAGGAAGCAGGTTCCTGTGAGTGGGCACTCAGTCCCACTCAACCCAGATGGTGAAGCCTCACCGGTAGACTCTATTGCTTTCACGAACTCGTTGCTTCGTCGTGGCGACGAGTGTCCGATCCGTGATCCCACACCACACAGTGGCTTACCTGTCGCATGCCACGAGTCAGCTCCACTATATCTGAGGTCGAATAGACTGCAGTCCGTCTGCCCTATTCGCCTCACCCTCCCCAATCTATTCCCCCTTCTCTGTCCTTTCTCCACTTGCAGGAGGGCATCTCGACCTTACCGAGATGTGCAGGCGTATCAGGACCATATGCGAGCATTCCATGGTTCGCGCGCCGAGTTCCTGATCACCTGTAGCAGGTGCTGCCGTGTTCTCCCTCGAGCTTACAAGCTGGATGGGGCCTTAGAGCACTGGCGATCCTGCCCCAAGGGCCTTCAATTGCCAACCTGCCTTCCCTGGCCGAGCAATGACCCGACGCCGTCGGAGAGCCAAACCAGGCCCCCAATGATGACCAAGCCTGGGCCTTCCTACGTCTCTGTTGTTAGGCATGGAAGGCACCGGCCCTCGACTGCAGGCGCATCGGTCGAGGGGTCATCCCTTCCTTCCTCTTCCTCTGTCATCCGCTCTCAATTCTTCTGGCGCCAAGGCCTGGATAGCACTTCCACTTTGCCCCCCCCACCTGACTTTATACCAGAACTTTTCCGTACTGTTCTATCCCATTCAGGCAAGACTTCGCTCAGCCCAGCTGATGCTGACAGCTTGCCTGATCTAGATGTGCTGTTTCTTCCTCGCCTGTCTTCGGCCGGACCTGGGTCGGAAAGTGGGGACTCTTCCGACTCGTCCGACTCGTCGAACAGCAAATCTCTTTCCTCTTCCTCCACTTCCTCGCCTGATAGCCCAACCACGGACGGTTACGGCCCTACTGTCAGTGCGAATCCTTTTCTATATGCACCTCTGCGCAAGCCGACCTCCACCGGAGCCGTGGCAGTGGACTCGCTCGGTTTATCCAAGCCGGCTTCGCGCCCATCTTCTCTGCCTCGGACGGCTACCACCGGAGTTGAAGCTGGGGACTCAATCAGCTCTTCCAAGCCGCCCATGCAGACCTCTTCTTCCAAGTCTCTCCAACACTACCCATCTCAATCCTCCTTATCTTTTAATCCTGTTTCCATCTGTCCTATACAATCTTGTACCTCGACGCTGTCTGCCGAAGCCCGACCCTTTACCTCACCTACCCAAACCACCCACAATGAATTCCATTTAACTATCTCTTCCCAAACCTTGACTCGACCCCGAAGCGACACCATGGCATGCAACCAAGCCACGCATGACCCCGGACTCCCACAGACTACCCCAGGGATGTCCATCACACCCAACACTCAACGATCCATCCAAGACCCTGTTGAACCGGTCAGGGAAAGTAAGACGAAGAGCTCCAGGCGGGCTCTTTGCAGTTTAGTGAACCTTACTTTAGCGGGTGGCATAAATTTCGACCAGTTCTGCATTGAATTGGAAGAATGGACCGCTGGCACTTCGCCGCCCAAGAGGACACGTCCTCGCAAACCACGCTTCAATCGTGGCGCCCGGGCTCGCGCGTCTCGCCGTCGTTCGAACGGGGGTTCTCCTCGGTCGGACGGCGGGGGTTCGCGCGGGAACGGAGCCCGATATCGTAGGGGAGTGGAGTTGCGAGCCGCCTTCTCGCGGGACGCGAAGGGAACGGTCCGTCGGATTGTTGAAGGAAAAAACTGCGACCTTCACTGCGAAATTCCCCCTCAAGAAATTGAGGAGAGATTTCGACGTGACATGACCGCTCCTAAAGCTGGGAGTTGCTCGCGGATGCCTGAGTGGATGAACGCCCACCGTTACGAGTATGGCAATGTAAACCTCTCCCTCATCGATGACGGTGAAGGTCCCATTACGGCCCGGGAGGTGGAGGCGGTCCTCCAGTCGCTTGATGTCGGTTCCGCCCCTGGTTCTGACGGATTATCCTACGGTTTCTGGAAGACCCTGGACCCAAGAGGGGGACTCTTGGCCAGCCTTTTCGAGACCTGCCGGATCAACCGTCGTGTACCGGACCAGTGGAGAACCAGCAGGATCACACTCATATGCAAAGACCCTGAGGGTGATCTGCACGACGTCAGCAACTGGCGGCCCATCTCCATCTGCCGAAACATATATAAGATTTACGCCGCCGTATTGGCCCGACGCCTGCAGCGATGGGCGGTGGAGGGGAATGTTATCAGCCGAGAGCAAAAGGGATTCATGCCCACGGAGGGCGTCTACGAGCATGTGTTCATGCTCGACACCATCCTCTCGGATGCACAGTCACGCAAAAGGCCTGTGTCGGTTGCGTTTCTGGACATTCGAAACGCCTTTGGCAGTGTCCGGCACGAATGCATAGCCGAGGTCCTGCGTCATTTCGACGCCCCCACAGACCTTATTGAGTGCATCTCCGACATATACGTCGCTAACACCTGCACCGTCCGCTGTGGCAATGGTGAAACCGACCGTATCCCTGTGGGGCGGGGAGTCCGTCAGGGCTGCCCGTTGTCTGGGCTGCTATTCAATTTGGTCATCGAGGTGCTCCTCAGGGGCGTCCGTGACAAAACGGATTGCGGCTACAACCTTCCTGCTAAAGAAGACATCAAAGTACGTTGTATGGCATATGCGGACGACATCTGTCTCGTTTCTTCCGATCGCGAGCAGATGATCTCCCTCTTATCTACTACTGATCCCTTCTCTTCCTGGTCCGGGCTACGGTTCAACCCACGCAAGTGTGGCACCTTATCCTATAGGAAAGCGTCGGCGTCCCGTCTGCGGGTCGACCCGGAACCTTTCTCCCTAGCCGGGGAGGAAATCCGAGTCATCCCCAAAGGCGAAACGTACAAATATCTTGGCGCTCGAACCGGTTACGCCTCGGATGCGTCCCTTACCCAACCTTTCATCTCCACCCTGGAGAAACACATTTCCTCTTTAATGAAATCTTTCCTTACTCCAAGCCAGAAACTTCTGGCACTTAATTCTATCATTCTTCCGTCCGCGTCATACCATCTGCGAGTGCGGCGCTTCAGACAGTATGAGCTTCTGAAGCTCGATCGACTGGTATTGCAGTGTTTGAAGGTGGCGTGGCGTCTTCCCAGGTGGGCGTGCAGCGCTTTCTTTTACTGTAAGCCTGCATTGGGGGGCTTTGGTGTGTTGAATCTGTGTCGCGAAAGCGACACGCTTTCGATAGCCCAGGCCTTCAAGATGCTGACGTCTCCTGACGACCGTGTTTCTGCCATCGCTTTCGGGCAGCTTAGGCGTTGTGCCAGTCTGAGGTTCGGCACTCCAGATCCTACCCCGTGCCAGCTAGCCAGTTACTTGAATAAGGACCCCCCTCCTGAAGGTGCCCGTTCTCGACCGTGCCCAACAGGCGAAAGCTTGTGGGGCCGCGTCCCGGCGGCTACCCGTCGTCTAAATGTACGTTGGTCCGCACGCCCGGATGGCGGTCTCGAGTTGACCGCGGGGAGCTCCAAAATCACCCCTCCCCTAAGAAAAAAGTGGTTCCGACCCTCCACCAACACAATGACTTGTGGTGGAGGAGACAGTGGGAATCCAAACCTGACCAAGGCAAGACGGTCAGTGCCCACTGTCTGTCCGGATTTTCGAACTCTTGGACTCGGCGACCGGAGCTCCTGGATCACGCGAACCGTGCATTTGCTTATAAAGCCCGCCTAAACCTACTTCCCTTGAAATCAAAACCAAGCCATGGCCACCCATATAAACCTGCCATATGTCGCGCGTGTGGGAAAGCGGAAGAGACTCTCCCTCATATATTGAACCACTGCCCTACCGTGATGCCTTTTGTCACGGAACGACACAATTCAGTATTGTGGGAGATCGTGAAGCATGTACCTGCCAAATGGCAACCCTTGCTTACCATAGATAGTACGGTTCCACAACAGGTGGAAGCGGGCGGTGCTGATCTGCGCCCTGACATTGTCCTGCAACGCCCTGACGGTGTCACGGTTGTATGTGACGTCACTTGCCCGTTCGATTACGGCGCGGATTCCCTTCGAAAAGCCGCCGACAGGAAACACGACAAGTACGGCGAGTTAAGTGTAAACATATTGGAAGACAGGAAGCGCCCTTGCAGGGACGTCCTGTCACTTCCGTTCGTCGTAGGCTCCCTCGGGAGCTATGCTCCGTTGAGCTCTCGGGCTTTGGTGGCCTTGGGTGTTCCTGCTCGTGGGGTAGCAGAGGTGGCTAGAAAAGTGGCCTCCCTCTCAATTGAAGGTTCCCTCCGTGTCTGGAAAGCTTGGCACGCCGGGCTCACTCGTGGAGGGGCTACGTCATAGAAAAGACGATTCCAGCGATCAGAAGCTCAATTCCCCAACAACAGAAGCTCTGCAGTAAGCATCCGAGCGCGCAAGACAGCAAACCTCAAAACCCGCCAGTAATTGTGTGACGTCATAGTATGTTAAATCCATTGTTTCATTATCAATTTACCTGTAAACAATTGTTGTTTCATCAGCATGCTGCAGCTCAATGAAGAATACAATCATCATCAATAAAATAAAATAGCAATATATGAATTAAGTATATATTGCATATCGTGAATGGACTCATATCATCTATCAATGACGTAATATCATTAACAACACTGGATCTGTATTTTCATATTTCAATATTTTAGACTATCACACACTACCCTCTTCCGATACGCTGCTCTTTCCCGCTCGGATCAACCTCGCGTTGCTTTTAACTCATCGATAAACATGATTTCCTGATCAACTCGATGCAACCTCCAAAGTTTCATCCCACTATTCTATATTTTTCCTGGTAACGTAGCCTAGTCATATCTACGCTTCGATCGCTAGTCCCCCCGACCCATCTGGGCGAACCTGCCTCAACGTCTGGCCAGTGCACATCCGTGCTCGTTGGTTCAACGTCAACACTTTTTCGGTAGGTAAAGCATACAATATATTCCCACTTACCATTTTTTTTTTACACCAATTAATTGAGCCTTTGCTCCAGATTTTATATAATTTTCGTCTCCCACGAGTATTCAAATCGTCCTTGTAGCTAAGCATCTCTTCCTCGTGGGAGACCCCAAAGTTTATCCGCTCTGCCTACGGGCAGACCGGGTATAGGAGTTAAACGTACCTGTGTTACGGTCACGTGATGGAGACGTGGGCGCTGCCTGGCTTTATAAAACTTCTGTCGCCCGGCCCGTCGTGAGCTGACCTTTTTGCGTTTGCAGAAAGCAAAGCCCGTCTCCCTGGCCCGTTCCGCCATTCTAACTTTTGCGGACGAGTCGCACAAAATTCTCGATCCACACTTTCCTTCCACAGGTACCTAGACTCCCCAGCCTGGCCCCCGCGACCTAAGCTGGTGGACTTCCCTTCCGGGTGCATCGCCACCCCATAATCACGCCGCTCCCCGCCTCCACGGGGCGTGGCAGGCCGGTTCTTTAAAGTCTCTGACCTGGCTATGTTTATTGTGTTCTTCTCGCCGTGTCAATTATTTTGTACTCGTGCGTCGTTGATCGAAATAAAACAGTTCATCATCTAGTAAAAAAAAAAAAAAAAAAAAAAATAATTACGCCTGCAGTAATTACATGCACTGTCTAATGTGCACTTTCGGCTTACGCCGATTGAGCACTTTACTGGGGGCACCTTGCTACGCATTGCGCAAAGTTCACTTGCAGTTTGAGCACTTTGGCATCTGTCTGAAGTGTCTGGAAAGCTTGGAACGCCGGGCTCACTCGCGGAGGGGCTACGTCATAGAAAAGACGATTCCAGCGATCAGAAGCTCAATTCCCCAACAACAGAAGCTCTGCAGTAAGCATCCGAGCGCGCAAGACAGCAAACCTCAAAACCCGCCAGTAATTGTGTGACGTCATAGTATGTTAAATCCATTGTTTCATTATCAATTTACCTGTAAACAATTGTTGTTTCATCAGCATGCTGCAGCTCAATGAAGAATACAATCATCATCAATAAAATAAAATAGCAATATATGAATTAAGTATATATTGCATATCGTGAATGGACTCATATCATCTATCAATGACGTAATAATATCATTAACAACACTGGATCTGTATTTTCATATTTCAATATTTTAGATTATCACACACTACCTTCTCCCGATATGCTGCTCTTTCCCGCTCGGATCAACCTCGCGTTGCTTTTAACTCATCGATAAACATGATTTCCTGATCAACTCGATGCAACCTCCAAAGTTTCATCCCACTATTCTATATTTTTCCTGGTAACGTAGCCTAGTCATATCTACGCTTCGATCGCTAGTCCCCCCGACCCATCTGGGCGAACCTGCCTCAACGTCTGGCCAGTGCACATCCGTGCTCGTTGGTTCAACGTCAACACTTTTTCGGTAGGTAAAGCATACAATATATTCCTACTTACCATCTTTTTTTTACACCAATTAATTGAGCCTTTGCTCCAGATTTTATATAATTTTCGTCTCCCACGAGTATTCAAATCGTCCTTGTAGCTAAGCTTCTCTTCTTCGTGGGAGACCCCAAAGTTTATCCGCTCTGCCTACGGGCAGACCGGGTATAGGAGTTAAACGTACCTGTGTTACGGTCACGTGATGAAGACGTGGGCGCTGCCTGGCTTTACAAAACTTCTGTCGCCCGGCCCGTCGTGAGCTGACCTTTTTGCGTTTGCAGAAAGCAAAGCCCGTCTCCCTGGCCCGTTCCGCCATTCTACCTTTTGCGGACGAGTCGCACAAAATTCTCGATCCACACTTTCCTTCCACAGGTACCTAGACTCCCCAGCCTGGCCCCCGCAACCTAAGCTGGTGGACTTCCCTTCCGGGTGCATCGCCACCCCATAATCACGCCGCTCCCCGCCTCCACGGGGCGTGGCAGGCCGGTTCTTTAAAGTCTCTGACCTGGCTATGTTTATTGTGTTCTTCTCGCCGTGTCAATTATTTTGTACTCGTGCGTCGTTGATCAAAATAAAACAGTTCATCATCATTATTAAAACCCATAGCAAGTGAAGTTCACTTTGAATACGAAGTACAACTATAATGTGACCTCTAACGGTCACCTTCAAAATATTCGCCATTGGCTTCCATGCACTTTGTCATTCTTCTTGACCATGTCCTGAAGCATTCTTCAAATTCCCTTTTTTCTATTGATTTGATGTGTGCTGATTGGTGAATTCACAGTTTTCCATTGCCGGCTCTGTCTTTTTGTCTCAGGATCGTATTGAAAAATCCACGATTCGTCTCCTGTGATGACCCTTTCTAATATTGTTTCATCTGCATCAATTTGTTCAAGAATGTCTTGACACACGTTCAGACGACGAGCTTTCTACTCTTGTGTCAAGAGCCATGGAACCATTTTGGCACACACTTTTCGCATGCCCAACTTTTCTACCAAAATGCTTCGGACTGTTTCTTTGTCAAGTCCAAGTTCGCCAGCCATAATTCGAATAGTGAGCCGGGGGTCACTGCGAACCAACTGACGAACCTTTTCGATGTTTGCATCTGTCTTAGAAGTGGAAGGTTTTCCTGATTTGAGATCATCATCCACATCCTCCCTTCCCTCCACAAATCGCTTGTGCCATTCAAACACTCTTGCTCTCGACATGCAAGAATCACCATAAGCCTCACGCAGCATCTTCAAAGTCTCTGTTGCTGTTTTTCCAAGTTTAACACAAAATTTGATGTTGATTCTTTGTTCAGTTGTCATTTTGCAAAATTGAAAACAAAATCACTTTATTCAATAAAAAAGTGTAATGGAAATTGTTAACAGATACTTTACCACCTTCACTTCACTCTCCCTAAAAACAAACGCAACAATGTCATTGTGACAACACATCTGTTGAACACTCAACAGATGTTATGAAACTCTGTGAAAGCATTGATTCGAGTGAGACTTTTGTATTACGCAGTCTGTGGTGTCAGTCTCGTTTCTTTTTAGCCGGACCTCGTATATCTCCATGGCCATTATTCCAGTGTAACTACTGCACTGATGAGACCGGGAGGTCGAAACGGTGTGCAGCCGCGGGGAGCTCCACAATCACCCCTCCTATAAGGAAAAAAGTGGTGCTGACCCTCCATCAACACAATGACTTGTGGTGGAGGAGACAGTGGGAATCCAAACCTGACCAAGGCAAGACGATCAGTGCCCACTGCCTGTCCGGATTTTCAAATTCCTGGACCCGGCGCCCGGAGCTCCTGGATCACGCGGACCGAGTATTTGCGTACAAAGCTAGATTGAATCTAATGCCACTTGAATCAAAACCAAGCCATGGCCGCCGTTACCTACCTTCCATGTGTCGTGCGTGTGGGAAAGCGGAAGAGACTCTCCCCCACATATTGAATCACTGCCCTACCGTGATGACTGTCATCACGGAACGACACAATTCGGTATTAAGGGAGATCGTGGGGCACGTGCCTGCCGAATGGCAACCCGGGCTTTCCATAGATAGTACGGTTCCACAGCACGTGGAAGCGGGCGGTGCCGATCTGCGTCCTGACATCGTCCTGCAACGCCCTGACGGTGTCACGGTCGTATGTGACGTCACATGTCCGTTCGACAACGGCGCGGATTCTCTTCGAAAAGCCGCCGACAGGAAACACGACAAGTACGGCGAGTTATGTGTCAACATAAAGGAAGACAGGAAGCGCCCTTGCAGGGACGTCCTGTCACTTCCGTTCGTCGTAGGCTCCCTCGGGAGCTATGCCCCGATGAGCTCTCGAGCTCTGACGGCCTTGGGCGTTCCTACTCGTGGGGTAGCAGAGGTGGCTAGAAAAGTGGCTTCCCTCTCAATCAAAGGATCCTTCCGCGTCTGGAAAGCTTGGAACGCCGGGCTCACTTGTGGAGGGGCTACGTCATAGAAAAGACGACATCAGCGATCAGAAACTTATTCCCTAATAACGTTGCAGTAAGTATCCGGGCGCGCAAGACAGCAAACCGTTTAGACGTTATAACCTTATAACAATATTGGCTTAAAATTGATCACCTTATGTCATCACCTTATTTCTATAAACCTGCGCCATTTCTTTTATATGATACTCCAGTCTCTTCAAAAACAACCATTCTAAAGTAAAAAGGAAGGAAATAAAATACCTCATGTACATTGTGACTTGAGACTGGTTTAATAGCAATTAAGCAATTTCAATCATCACTAGATTCTCTATGTACTAATCAATCAATTGTTTCGAACTGTCATACGCTGCTTTCTCCTTGTAACGCTGTTCTTGCCCGCTCGGATCAACATCGCTCCGCTTTCAATACATTGATCAACACGATCCCCTGATCAACTCGATGCAGCCTTAAAACTTCTACCCCAATTTTCTATTTTTACCGGTAATGCAGTCTATCAGTGCCTCTGGTTTCGATCGCTAGCCTCCCCGACCCAGCTGGGCGAACCTGCCTCAACGTCTGGCCAGTGCACATCCGTGCTCGCCGAATGAAAGCTTACTCTTCTCCAGTGAGTATTAATTACACTCCCACCTATATATATATATATTTTTTTTTTTTGATTACAGTATATTGATTCATCGAGCCTCTGCTCCACATTTTTATTGAATATTCGTCTGCCACGAGAGCTAAATTATCCTTAAATGGTTCGACTCTCTTCCTCGTGGGAGACCCCAAGTTTATCCGCTCTGCCTACTGGCAGACCGGGTATAAGAGTCAAAGTACCTGCGCGAGGACGCGTGAAGGAGACGTGGGCGCTGCCCGGCGGTCAATTACTGCCGGTTCCAGCGTCCACACACGACGGGTCGCCCGGTTCGTCGCAGGGCTTCTTTCTGGGCTATGCAGAAAGAGCCTGTCTCCCTGGCCCGCTCCGCCATTCTAAATTTGCGGACGGGCCATATAGTTTTTCGATCCACACTCTCCCTCCACAGGTACCTCGACTCCCCAGCCTGGCCCTCGCGACCTAAGCTGGTGGACTTAACCCTCCGGGTGCATCGTCACCCCATAAATCACGCCGCTCCCCGCCGCCGCGGGGTGTGGCAGGCCGGTTTCTGAAAGTCTTTGACCTGGCTATGTTTGTTTGTGCTCTCTCGCCGTGTCAATTATTTGTACCGGTACCCGTGCGCTGTTGATGCAAATAAAACAGTTTAACAAAAAATTGACGCTCTTGGTTTACGCCAATTGAGCACTTTACTGGAGGCACCTTGCTATGCATTGCGCAAAGCTCATTGCTGCAGTTTGAGCACTTTGGCAAGGTTGGCAGTAGTACCATTTTTGGTTACTGATAAGGTACCACAAATGGGAAAATGTCACATGGAGGTATATATATCTCCATGGCCATTATTCCAGTAACTACTGCACTGATGAGACCGGGAGGTCGAAACGGTGTGCACTGTCTGCAGTTATGATCTTTATATATAGTTTCGTCGGTTTGACCAACAAATATCCCGCAAACTACTGCAGTTATGCTGTTGAGTCTTTGCTGGAAGAAAAATATGGGCAACACTAAAAGGCGGAAATAAGCCGGGCGTGAAATGTCGTATTGTCCGCAAAAGTAGCGATTTAATGCGGATGTAGAAAACACGATCTTGGCGTCCATATTGTTTAACATAGCGATAACTTCATCATGAAAGAATGAAATGTTGCAACATGGAAAAAGGCGGAAATGCGATTTTTAACAACAACTCACCACCGAACCTACTTTTATGTTGAAATATCATTGAAAGATATTGTTTAGAAGCAATTGTGAGGTCAGTAAATACTTTGACTGTTTTAATTCCACAGTTATTGGAATAAATTTCGAAATTTAATGGAATTTATTGAAATAGGAAAAAGGCGGAAATGCGATTTTTAGCCACAACTCAATACCGAACATTTTCTTATGTTGAAATATCATTGAAAGATATTATTTAGAAGCAATTGTGAGATCATTAAATACTATGACTGTTTTAATTCTAAAGTTATTTCGACTTATTTCCGCGCTTCCGCATTTCCGCCTTTTAGTATTGCCCGAAAAATATAGTCTTTGCGAAGCGTTCAACAATAAAAAGTGGGAAAATCAAAAATCGGTAGTTACGAATGTCGCTTTACCTTGGGACAGGCCGACTATGTCTTTTTAGTTTTTATCAAAGCCGGAGCAGGGTTGCCAGACTATGAAAAGGTCAACTAATTCATTCATTCATAGCTTGTCACCTCAGTGTCGGAGCCAGGTAAGAGCATTGTTTGTGATGTTTTTGAGGTCGTTGTCATCACATGAAGGGCTAAGGGGGAAGTTGGTGAGGATGTGCTTCATCGTCTGATTGTCTAGGCCGCAATCACACGTTGGGTCAGGAGTCATCTTCCATCGGAAAAGATTGCTTTTATTTCTCCCGACTCCGCAGCGGGCTCTGTTTAGGCAGCACCACTCGCTTCTCTCAAGGGTGGGAGTTTGTTGTAGACTTTCGGAAGGACTTGGGATGGCAGGATGTTGTGTCCTATTGGGCTCAGAGTCGTGCATTTCTAGCATTCCACATTTCTAGTCGTGCAGCTGTCGCGCTTGTGTGTTCCAATGGGCCGACTTTGATGAAGCTTTTGCGTGACTTGAGTCTTGCTGGAATAAGTTTGTGTTCATAGAGAGGGTGGCCAAAATCAAAATAATACAAAAAAGGCCAAAAAAAAGATAATATTAGGCTACATAAAAAAAGCCAAATGGATATTCACCTGTTTCTATGTCTATAATATTAATATTTATCGATATTCTATGACTTGTAGCGGATTTTAATAAAAATAAGTCTGAAATTAGCCCAAAAAATAGCAAGTATAAAAGAACTGTGCCTATTACTTACCTTACCTTGCCAATGCCTTACTTGCTTAGCCTACCGGTAGTCTACTTGAAAAATCGTAATTTGTGTCAATAGGACAAGAAAATTCTACGATAAAAGAAATAAAATTTGGTGTCCTCAAGGGTCCATATTAGGACCACTTTTCTTTTTACTATACATAAATGATCAAGGGCGTTGACAGGGGGATCTAGGTGGTACTTTTGGACCCGGGCCCGGAATATTTAAAGGGCCCGGATTTAAAAAATTTCCAGCGACTTCAAACATTATCAAGATCTTAATACAATCAGATCTAAAGGAATTGCCATCAGGGTTAAAACAGCCATTTCAGCCGTCAGATGGTAAAGTACCGGGCCCCGTCTGAGTACCGGCGCACTTCAGCTTTCTGGTGGTAAAATAGCCACTTCAGCTACCAAACAGTAAAATAAGAATTTAGTCCAGTATAGTGATTTCCCTAACCACGAATATTACCCGAAACACAAATTTCAAAATAAACAGGCTAATATTTGTTCAAACTCAAAAACTGAAATGGCACAGGTAAGAAGATTGCTATCCCTATTTCTGCACTAAAAATTACACTAAAACTTTTTCAGATTACAGCAATCAGCAAATGTTTGACCTAGGCCCAAACACCTTTCCCAAATCAAATTGAAAACTTTCTGACTGTCTGCAGTGCTGTAAATTCTCTTTTGGGGAGCCTAGAATGACCAGTGAAACATCAATGGAATCGGCAAGTAATACTCTAGCGCCATGTAACAAATAAAAGTTCAAAAAAGCAACCGCTAGATATAGAGATAGTAGCCTAATTAAGTTTTGCGGTTCAAGAAAATTTAAGATTGCGCAAGATTTGTTAAATGACCATGCTTAAACGATATCAATAAAAGTTTGTTTACAATCTTTATATTCATAACATTGTGTAGATGAAGGAGGCCCGCAAATAAATTGGTACTGGGCCCGAGAAATCCTGTCAACGGCCTTGTAAATGGTATATCTAACTGTGTTTCTTCTGTTCCTAGATTATTTGCTGATGACACTTGTCTTGTCATTAAAGCCGATAATTTATTAAGTCTTCAAAATTTAATTAATTTTGAACTGAAAGGAATGAAACGTTGGATCACTCCCAATCGACCTTTTGCACATTCGAAATCACCAGAGCGTGACGTTTGAGTTACGCGGAGTCTGAGCGGCTCTGGTATGAGGGTCGAGAACGCGCTTTTTACTACGGTTGATGAAGGCGTTTCTTGTTATTGCAAGCAAGCGTGAAGTCGCTGGCAGGTGAAAGTAAATTTTTTGTGTTTATGAATTGTTGTAGGTTATCGGTACACTTCAGTTCTTGTTCGTTTTAATCATAAGTTAGTGTTGGCTAACAGACTAGGAAAGCAAAGGCATTTTAGAACAGCCGTTGTGGAGCGTGTGCATTTTGTAGGAGATGCGAAACTTCATCCGCTTTTGGCTTATCCGCAACACTAGAAGGGTTACGTTTTTTTCTAATTTACAAAATATTTTACTTTTTATGGGTTATATAAGAAGAGTTAAGTTGGTTTTAAAGTAATTTAAGGTTTTTAGTTAAAAGCAAGCCTGCAGTAAAGCGTAAAAAAAATGTCAAATTGGCAATTGACCCTTCTAATGTTGAAGGAACAACAGAGTTGCGCGTCCCGTAATGTACCGGCCCTAGCATTTTGACCGGGTATTATAGACCACGTTAATGGTACCTTGTCTTGCAACATTTCATTTTGATTCTGCATAACATAGCCTATGCAACAAACCAACCACAATTCATTGATGATACAAAGCATAGTCACTGGTATTTTCCTGTCGAAGATGGGAAATTAACGAATTGTTTTTATGGCCCTGTCTACATGAATGCGATGGCGTGCAATACTTCGTGTATTCAACACTTATCGTCTTCACTCATTTGAGGCCTTTTAGCCTACCTAGGAATGGTTGGATATTCAAATGTAGACCAATATCATGTTGGCTAAGTCTTTTTCTATAAGAAAAGAAACCCTTTATCGGCCATAACAGCATCATTAAAGTGCAGTTCATTAGCAGCTATTTTCTGTTTCAAAAAGTGAAAAAATCCACTGCTCTCACATATTTCTTTGTCACTCACATTACCAGTGTACAACTGAGATACAAACATAATATCCCCATTTAGATAAACCCCCACTAATGACTAATGCCTTTGCAGTGTGGAGTGTTAGCCTAGTACTTTTATTTTTTGAGTACGGTACAGTAATACAGTTCGTTTTTAAAGGTAAAGTGAAGATGGTGCTTCGAGACGTAGGCCTACTTCAGTGCAGTCGATGATGATCATGGTGCTTGTGTAGACCTTCTTGAAGTCTGGCTTCATGGCTGCTATGATAACATCACGATGAGGGAATATGTTCAAACTAATCAACCTTAAATACATGAGATGCATTCATGAATGAAAAATACGGTGTTGCCTACAATACAGATGCATAACTAATACCAAACCTTGTGCTTAAGTCTGAATAAAACAAACCCAGGCGAAGCTTCCTCAACACCAACAAAAATTCATCTTCCACCGCTAATCTATGTTGATGCAGTGCTCCTGTAGCATTTTGAGGTATTTCGAAATTAGCATCGTCATCAAGTTCTGCATCAACATTGTGATTGGCATGCCCAGCTTTTAAAGCTGTATAATACAGGAAATTCTTCCTATCTTTGCCTGGCAAGGTCGCTTCCAATACAGCAAAGAACTGGTCGAAGGTTTACACTTCAGTAGCCTAAGTCTACAACTTAAAAGACTTTTATTTTCTGGTAAATTATAATGAAACACTGATACACGCCTGTAAAGACCGGTAGGCACTTTAACAAGCAGATTTCTAATAATCCACGCGCGTATCCAATCCAACCACGAACCAATGAGGTGCTACGTTATCTGCTATTGTGACCATTCCAGCATTCAGCCAGAGAATTAATAATTACTTTGAACTTTGTTTGGTAATTACAGAAGAAAAAAGAGCTATAGCAGAGGTGGGAATCAAACCCACGTCATTGTAATGACTACTACCGCCCTAACCCAATGCGCCAAGCCAACCGATGACAAAGCGATGATTTAATTTAGCTAGAATTTGCGTTTTTCTTTTATTCTTCCTAAACGCAATCTTGATGACGTCACGAAAAGCGTAGCTTCTGATTGGTTCGTGCTGGATTGGATATCTGCATGTTAAAGTGCCTACCGTAAAGACCACAAAACAACGGAAGGCACTTTAACATGCAGATATCCAATCCATGGACTTCTGTCCAATCCAACCACGAACCAATGAGATGCTACGTTATCTGTCCAACTGTGACCATTTCAGCATTCAGCCTGAGAATTGATTATTACTTTGAACTTTGTTTGGTAATTACAGAAGAAAAAAGAGCTATAGCAGAGGTGGGAATCAAACCCACGTCAATGTAATGACTACCACCGCCCTGACCCAATGCGCTAAGTCAACCGATGGCAAAGCATTGATTTAATTTAGCTGGAATTTACGTTTTTTCTTTTTTCCTAAACGCAACCTGGCGCATGACAATAATTTTTAATATTTTGTGGCCTCCATAACTTTTTTGCCTTTATATATGTCCACAATACCCGTTAAGTTATTGACGCAGATGTTTGTAGCCCCGACGCCGCAATGGTTTATTACAAAGACATTTTTAATGTTTAGCATTGGCAGCATGTGAAACAACTCAAGCGTGTTGTCTGAGCTCAGCGCGAATTCTAATTTCCAATCCAATTTTTGTTGGACTGTAACCTGCTGTGTTAATAATAATAATGTATTCTGGTCCAGTACACATGGTACTACAGAGAAAAACATTAACATACTCGCAGATAATAATTGATAAGAAAACATAAATAAATAAAAATAAGAAAATTTTGAAGAGAAAACAAAAATCACAAGGAACGAAAGAGATAAGACACAATCATAAATAGTTTTCGACACGTCGCTTAAATGTTGCAATAGACATACTATTGACTACAGCATATGGTAAATTATTCTTGCGACCTTGCCTGTTCTTGTTTTCGAAGAAATTTTGTTACAGTGGCGTATCCTGGTGGGTTGAGCAAGGAAAGCAATGAAAATCATGGGGGATGAGCAATAAAACTCTACTGAACGGGAGCAGAGATTGCCGAAGGCACGCGTATTTTGGGGATTCTCTGGAGGCATGCCCCCTAGGAAAATTTTTGCAAAATTACACTTAAAATAATAGATTATAGTGCTTTCTGGAAACACTTTCAGGGCAATATTTGTATGAAATTAATTAGCAGATAAACAGCTATTAACATATTAAAGGTAGCTCTTACACACACACATGTAAAAAATATGGCTAAAATTGGAGAACATCAAAAACTCAGCTACACAACAGAGTGAGCAATTCAGAAATTGTTTTCATAGATTAGTTAAAAGAAACGTAAATCGCGTCAACTTTGCGCTGCTTTTTTCCTTTGTTTCTCACTTCTTTCTTTGTATATATAGCACAAACAAGAGCAAATGATACAGTACAGTATGAATCTCTGGTTCCGTAGGTTTCCAACTTTTTAAAATTAAAACTGAGCTAAAATAATACGGGGACATGAGTTAGAAGCTGTTTTAATTCGTATACAAGAAAAGAAACTGCAAAATTGTTTTCATCATGTCTTTTTTCAATTTTGACAGGGGAAGCAATGCTTCCCTTGCTTTCATTGAGGATACACCCCTATATTTTAATCAAATTTGACATATAGGTCAGTTGTCATCTTTAATTAAAATAAGTTATATTTGAAGACAATTTTACAAGCTTCAGAGTCTTTCTTTGGTCCTTTTTAGTAACACTAACTTTAAAACTAGCCTACTACGGTACGTACAGTACGGTACTACGATAGCTATACAATTTTATCAATCTTAAAACAGGCAGAGGCTGTATTTATATGAAATTACTATATGTGAATATAGTCTCTCAGGCTATATGCACACGCTCAGTCAAGCATGATGTTTGATTTCAATATGTGCTCAGGCGTGCTGTAGGCCTATACGTCAGACCTGTATCTTTTTGTAAGACGTCAAGTCGCTTTCGCCGGGTACAACCTAGTTCGTACCCATCAGTTCGTACCCTGAAAAGATCGAGAGAAAAATTAAAAAAGCTAAAGTCACTGATCGCAGTTTCCGCAAACAAACAAAGTGAAAAGATCCAGAGAAAAAATAGAACAAAGCCGTAGTTGCAGATCGGAGTTTCCGTTTTTCTGCAAACATTTTAAAATTTCCGGTAATGATCCTAAGAATTTGCCGAAGTCGCTGATCGCAACTTCAGCAAACATTTTAAAAGGGTTAGGGTTAGGAAAAGATCGAGAAGAAAAAATTAAAAATAGCCGAAGTCGCTGCTCGAAGTTTTCGCAAACAAACAAACTGAAAAATCGAGAGAAAAAAATAGAACAAAGCCGAAGTTGCTGATCGCGGGCAACACTAAAAGACGGACACGCGGAAATTAGGGTGCACACAACCCCCTCATATGCTACAATTGACTTATAGATTTGTGAGGTTGTTCCACTAGTGGAAAAACTTTCCAGACTCAAAAATCAATGACATCGGACCGTATTTATGTGGGCCACCATCCACTCAAAGTTTCCAGATATCTACTGAAGGCTTAATCGGAACAATTTTTCCTTTTTTTGTAATATTTTGTTTCTTTTTTCTTGTTTCAGAAACACAAGTCTACAAGTACATCAAATATAGTTACTATTCATTAAAAACCTCTACAGCCTCTAGGTTTTTAGTGAATAGTAACTATATTTGATGTATATAATTCGCTCTACTTGGCTTTTTGCTTGGCATTGAGCACTTTTTTGTAGTATTAATAGTATATATTTATTGTTTAAGTCTACAAGTAAATACGAATCATTCGTAATAAATGTGCACTAGATTAGATTATTATAGATAAAAGTCTGCTTCGCAAGTCAGCAACAGCAGCCACTATCATTTTGTTTTCGTACACATTTTGGAAGAGACGTACCTTAACGTCAATCCGTAAAATTTGACTCTGTTTCATTCACACGAGTCAGAAGGGGAAAAAATGGGATTCTGAGTGCAGAAAAACGAGGAAAATACTCTAAAAAAGAAACACATAAACTGTTTTCTACTACAGCTTTTTGTGACAGCACTGAAAGCAGCACTAGCGAGGAAGATGAACAACCTCTGGTATCGTTTGCTCTCAAGGAGAAACCGAAACCTCACAAGCGAACCTGGCGAACTAGAACTGAAGCAGTCATTCCACATTATCATCATTCCAAATATCATTAAGTCCCCAAAGTTAGTGACGTTGGCTGCTCGAATTAAGATGACACCAGCACAACAGGCAGCATTTACAAAAGCATTTGTGGATGAAGTTGGTGGTGATTCCTCGAAAGTTGATAAATTGAGGCGTCAAGTAAGTCACGAAGTTGCTCAAGAAGTTAGGGAATCTTGGGTTGTACCAAAATTTGCATCCATTCACTGGGATGGCAAAAACCGTCCTTCTCTTTGTGACAAATATGAGCAGGAAGAACGATTAGCAATCGTTGTTGGGGACTCACGAGAATTAAAGGTGCTTGGAATCCCAGCATACAAGACCGGTACTGATGAACTGTTTGTCGTATCCAGGCTTACACCTGGTGGTTGAAGATTTAGATTAAGTGGACAGGAAGGCAAGGAAGCCAATCTTCGTGTCCACCTTCAGGCATGCCTTTAAGTGTCCTGCCAGAGACACAGCCGCATGCTCTTGAGCGGTGTCGAACCGGCGCCCTTTCGATTGCCGTTCCAAGGCTCTCACCACTCGGCTATGCAACCGACACTGATGAACTAACTGGTACAATCATCTCTAGACTGTGCTGCGATTTGTTGACAAATTGGCAGACTGCTCAGACACTCATCAGACAGTATTGTTAATATGGTATTTGATACAACGTCATCAAATACTAGACATCTAACGGCAGCGTGTATCAGTATTCAAAACAGATTGGAACGTGCTCTTCTCTGGTCAAGTTGTTTACATCACATCGATGAAATCTTTGCGTCACATATCTTTGAAGATTTCAAGCTACAGGTTTCAAAATCACTAGACATGAACATCTTCATGAGACTCTGCAAAAACTGGAATTCTATTCCACACGGCAGTGGCCAGCTGCTAAGTACACTGGATATCAACACCTTTCCAGTAACAACACACGATCTCAATCAGAATCTCAGAGATGACGTTGTTCAACTTGCACAAAACCAATACGAGTTCATTCGAGGCAATTATAAAGAACTTATGAACTTGTGGATTGCTTATGCCAATCCTGGTCTACAAAATGTGAAATTCTACCGTCCTGGGGCCACACACAAGGCCAGGTGGATGGCCAAATTGATTCATTCCTATAAATTGGTGCTCCTGGAAAATCAAATAGCTAAGTTATCTCAGGAAACTATAACATCAGTTCCACAAGTGGCTAAACTGAAAGATCTCATGAACTTTATTTCACTTGTCTACTGTACAATGTGTACATATTGGTTTCGGTGTAGTGTTACTGTAGATGCTCCTTGGAACTGTTTGACTATGTACAAGAACATTCTCAGATATGGAGCAGTGCATAAGTTGATATCAGATGCTGCTGAACGTAGCTTCAAACGTCACTTTTGGTATCTCTCTGCTGAGATGGTACCACCCACACTGTTCAGCTCTGAAGTTCAGGAAGAGGAAAAACATGAGATGGCTGATGAACTTATATGTGTAAAACCTACAGATCCTGTTTTTACACCAGCAGATCGGTTTGACACTGGCTATATGGAAACCACGTTTTCCATCAGAAATCAATCTGGAATCAAAACTGACAGATTTTATCACAAAAGACTCTTGGTTCTTTTTCTCTGTTTGAGAGATATATGATTTATATATGATGATTTTCTTCCTTTATCAGTAGAGAAATGGTCTGAATCAGAGTCGTACCAGAAAGCTGTTTACAATGTTGGTTCCAATGTCACAAATGATGTAGCTTAACGTGGAGTTAAGCTGAGCACCAATTACCCACATGGTGCCAGAAACAAGGAACACTATCAAAACACTTTACAAATAGTAGAAGCTAATAGAAAAGACGCACCTAATTTGAGAAAGAGAAAAAACCAATATTCTCTTACACAGATTAGGCTACTCGATCACATTGCTTTCTGTGACAAAGTGTGTCAGTAAAAGTTTGCAGTTATATATATACTGTAAACAGATTTAATACCAGGCTTTCTTGTAGCAAACTTACTAGCCTATTAACTTTCTGTGTACTATTTGATCTATTTCCAGTGCGAAATTAAAATTTTAGACCACTTTCGCTCACTGGAGTTGTATTTTTAGCTATTGCAACGCGTAAAAATGTTAATTCACAGAGATCTCGCATAGACAAGCATATTCTTTTAATTCCCTGTACAATAGATAGTCACACAGGCATACTTTTTATGAGTTTCATGAATACTATTTTGTTGAAACATACAAATTCTGCTAAGAAGCATGAAAATAATTCAATATTTACTAATTGGCAACTCTGAAAATTTGAATCGGATGGTGGCCCACATAAACGTGCCCCAATTTTACTGATTTTTGGGCCAGGAAATTTTTTTGGCTAGCGGAACATTCTCACAAATCTACAATCTAATAGTACAAAAGAAGTAAAAAACAGGGGGGTTGTAAGCACCCTAGCGGAAATAAGCCGGGCGTGAAATGGCGCATTGTCCGCAAAAGTAGCGATGTAATGCCGATGTAGAAAACGCGGAAATACGATCTTGGCGTCCATATTGTTTAACATAGCAATAACTCAATGATATTTCAACATATGAAAATGTTCGGTATTGAGTTGTGGCTAAAAATCACATTTTCGCCTTTTTCCTATTTCAATAAATTCTTTTAAATTTCTAAATTTACTCCAATAACTGTGGAATTAAAACAGTCAAAGTATTTAATGACCTCACAATTGCTTCTAGACAATATCTTTCAATGATATTTCAACATAAGAAAAATGTTCGGTATTGAGTTGTTAAAAATCGCATTTCCGCCTTTTTTCTGTTTAAGAATCCAAGATCGTATTTCCGCGTTTTCTACATCGGTGTTAAATCGCTACTTCTGCTGACAATACGCCATTTCACGCCCGGCTTATTTCTGCGTTTCTGCCTTTTAGTGTTGACCTCTGATCGCAGTTTTCGTTTTTCCGTAGTTTCCGCAAACATTTAAAAATTTCTAGTAATAATCCTAAGAGTTTACCGAAGTCGCTGATTGCAGTTTTTGCAAACATTTTAAAGGGGGTTAGGGTTAGGAAGCAATCCAGAGAAAAAAATAAAAAAAGCCGAAGTCGTTGATCGAAGTTTCCGCAAACAAACAAACTGAAAAGATTGAAAGAAAAAATAGAACCTTTTTTTTCGCAGTTTCAGCAAACATTTCAAAATTTCCAGTAATGATCCTAAGACACTTTTTTAACTGCTGTAAATTTTACTGTACTATGTTGTTGATAAAAGTTGTACTAAAGAGGGTTTAATACCCGAAATCGCGTGATATGCTACAGAAGAATTTCAAATTGGAAAAATGCAACAGAACAATTTCAAATTGGACTTTGTCTCACTTTTATGCATGTACTCATACTATTAACATGTACTCTAAAAGGTCGTCGTTTATATTATAGTGTTCACATTTTTCTTAAATGATCCTAAGAGTCTGCCGAAGTCGCTGATCGCAGATTCTGCAAACATTTTAAAAGGGTTAGGGTTGATCGGAGTTTCCGCAAACATTTTAAAATTTCTAGTAGTGATCCTAAGAGTTTTTTGGAAACTAAGAGTTTTTTGGAAACTGCGATCAGCGACTTCGGCTTTTTTTAATTTTTTCACTCGATCTTTTCAGGTTAGGAACTGTTCAGGGTACGAACTAGGTTGCATCCGCTTTCGCCCATGCATAATAGACTACAGAAGGCAACAGCAACCAACTTATTGTGAAATAAAATTCTCAAATTATACATTCAGTGTTGCAATCGTGCCGTGGTATGTAAACCTGATTGTTCTGTTTTGATATCAAGCATGGCACGGTATAGCGTTCACATACTATAGGCTATATAGTATATACGTCGTATTATAACAAACCTTAATAATTCAGCATCCCCGCACCGCCTAGGAACAGGTCTCGCACCCCTGGTTAAGAGCCCCTGGCCTATAGGCTATTGTTTTCGTTGTAATTTTTAGAAATAACAACAAACTGAATTGAACGTTGGTGAAACATTTTTTAAACAATATTGTTACTTTTTATATAGCTACCAAACTAATTTGCACCTCTTGGTAACTCATGATAAAGACAGGACTCGACCAAACATATAGGGTGAAACAGACTGAAACTACTTTACCTTTGCTTTAGTCAATTCCTCTTTGTCATGAGTTACCAAGGGGGTGGGGGGACTTGTCGGAATGGCCCGTTTCGGTGAGTCCGATTCGGTGAGTTCGATTCGGTGAGTCTGATTCGGTGAGTCCGATCCCTATTCGGTGATTTTTTCAATTTTTTTTTTATATTATCGGGTACCGTAGCCTAATTATCATTGCCGTTTTAGGGTTAGGAGTTAGAGGTTAGGAACTCACCGAATCAGACTCACCGAATCGGACTCACCGAATAGTAGCAGACCCGGGACTTGTATACCAGCTCCCAAAAATGTATGTAGTGTTTCGAAACAAAGATCACATGCAAGCTTGTTCAGCAAAAGTGATCACAGAAGAACAAAAGCTTATCCAGAGAAATTTTCAAATGCCAGCAAATAAGAAAAAATCTTTCTTCATTACTCATATTTGAAAAGGCATGAAAAATGGGCTGTAGGCTACTCAAATTAAAAATTCATAACAAAAAAGCTATAACAAATAAATCGCTTCAAATTAGAATTTAGTTTAAAACAAAGCGCTTCCGGACATTATCGATCTGATATCCTTTGGAATACCAATCCCAGAAACAGCGTACCAGCCACCGGTTAAGTTGAAAAAACTCTAATTTAGAAGTTACGGTATACAGACGAAATCGGTTAATAGTATACTGCTTAAACGTATCAATCGTTTTTAATTGAATCAAAACCTGAAATCCCAAACCAAATCCAATTTGATGTTAAGTAAAAAACATCGGTTAAGCGCATACCGCTTAAAAGAATAAGTCGGATAAAAGCATCAGGATTTGCTTCTAGTTTGCATACTTCATTCATTTAATCGTATAATTATACCCGTTAGCGAAAAGAGAATGTCTTTTTTTTTGCTTCGCATTATTGTCTGCAATGTTCAAAGGCGAAATGAAGCAAAGGTGAGACAGACGCATGCGCTGAAAACAAAGACAAGTGTCTTTAATCCCAGGCCATAATCTTACGTGCTAGACCAGAGGTGACGAACCTGCGGGCCGCATGCGGCTCGTCAAAGAATTTTGTGTGGCCCGCAAAACAATTTGACAATCTCAAATGGTCATCTGTTTTCGGCAGCACGTACCTATGCGAACAGTGCTTTTCTAAAATGCACTTTACAAAAAGGTGTTACAGGTCGAGGCTGACAGATGAAAATCTTAGTAGGCTATGCAGTTGAAAGTTGCCACACCGTCTGTTCGACCTAATATTGAACGCTTAGTCAAGCAAAAAAACTTTCCAAAAATCCCACCAAGCAAAAAAATTCAATCCATCAATGTTATCTTTTAATATTTTATGTTTCAATGCTGCATTAGATCGCTTCAGCTGTATGATTCGCATGGGCTTTTACTTGTTGTTTGAAAAGGAAATTTCATTAACTGATTTGTTGTTTCGGAGCATCATGGTCGAAACATTTAGTCAACTTGAGCAAAAAGGATAGAGCCAAAAAAAGAAGAAATAATACTCATATGAAATCAAACGCTTCGAAAATTAAACTGTTTTCATTATCAGTGCAAGTACTGTTGTTTTATCCTTTTTGCTCAAGTTGATTTGTTTTTATTTTTTACTGTTGTATATATGTTTCGATTCTGCGTAAGATAATTTCAACTGTGTGGGTTTTATTACTTTCATCTGCCGTTTGTTGCTTTTCATGAATAATATCTTGAGTCGCTTCTAAAAGATTTCATAGTAGGTTACGACTAAAAAGTTGTGTGGCCCGATAACTCATGTGTAATTGACAAAGTGGCCCGCGACCGCAAAAAGGTTCGTCACCCCTGTGCTAGACAAATAGACATCGCACTACAAAGAACCAATTTTCGCACAGCCGGGCTTCATTAAAACAGAAGAGCACACAAAAGGAATAATCACACTAAAGAAGTTTAAATGCTTTTGATGTCATCTGTCGGCGACTGGCCTTCCAAGAAATGGACATGGACAAATTATTTCGGCTTAAGAGGGAAGTGTTGGAAAGCATGTCCAAAGTTTTTACCAGAAAACTTTGGAGAATTTTTTTTAAATTGCTGAAAAAAAGTAGCCTACTGTTGTGAAATGCAGTGCATAATTTCATTTGTGCAGTTTCGTTCAGTTGAAGAACATTGCAAATTAATTATTTTACCAGACAGCGCAAATAACTTGAAAAAAAAAAACTTTGCGATTTCAAAACAATATGTGTGAGCCGTGTTTTTCTACCATACCACTATTTTCGTAGGCCACGTTCCATACTCAAACTACACAGCTGGTACGAGCTAAAAATAGCACGCTTGAATCAAAATGGTCAAAGTTCGTGTTGTGACGTCACAGAGATCGGTGAGATTAAAAGAAGTCCGATTGACGCAGTTTGCAGAAAAATGCTTTGATCATACCTGCTCAGCCAAGTCAGCAAAGCTGGTCTTTTTTACATTGTTTCAACGTCTGCAGATGATAAATCAATGTAAAAAGGACCAGTTTTGCTGGCTGGAACATACAGCATAGTGTTATGTAACACGGAACTAGCAAACTCTTTAAAGTTTAACCAGAATTGTAAACAGTTGTAGGAAGCATCAGTTGTAATGTGCGTTGCAGCCTAGTCAGCACAGACATCTTCCCAACAATTATGCCCATTCACAATAAACCTTTTTTTTTAGTAAATTGGTTAAACGAATCAATCGTATAATCGTATCAAAACGTCTGGCAAATAGGTGATTCGATTAACCGATTTCGTCTGTATATGCAATATTTTTATTATTTTTCTATCGTTTTATATTTTAAAAGAGAAGGTGAAAGGAAAAAATATGTCATGGTGGATGTGTGCATACTGCATATGGCCTCAGATAAGGCTGTGGCTATATTTACACTACATAGTGTAAGAATAGCTTCAATAGTGTTGCCAGATAAGAAATTCTGCCCTAATTTGAGCAAAGTTTAATGCTGTTTGAAAACAAAAACTTGTATTTTGATTTTTTTTTAGTCCTGGGCAAAGATCAAAATCCTAAACTTATTCCTAACTCTAGCCCTTACCTTAACCCTTCCTGACTTTAATCCTAACTCTGGCAACACTTCATTGTGTAAAAATAGCCACTTCCATATTTACAATATAATGGTTAGAATAGCCAATGCAAATTTGAAAATATTTCTAAATCAAAGTAAATGAACTAGCCTATAGACCAGGGTTGTTGGTATTTTACCCGACCCAAAAAAACCCGGGTGGGTTTTTTTAATAAAACCCACTTAAAAAAACCCAAAAAAACCCATAAAAAAACCCAGAGCATCATATTTGTCCAGTTTTTATTGGAAAATTAAAAAAATTTACAAAAACACTACAAGGCACTTACAACAAACTTTAAATTAGGACTTAAGGATGTGATTGTGAAGTAATTTCCAAGAATAAACTGAAAACGCAGTGGATATTGCACAGTACACAAAAATCAAGTAATGTCACTTTGTGTATACTACATTAAAACTCATTTATGCAAGAAGGCCTTATAGTTAAATTGGTGAAAGTACTACTCTACTGTAGTCTGTATATATGATGTGAAATGCAATTTAGGAGGCTATTTACCAATTACAGATTCTGGATTCTAACGCATGGCTGTTTCAGAGCATTTGCCTAATTGGCCACGCAATCGCTCAATTGCTCATCCATTACTATATATAATATATATATAAATGATAAAAAATATTTAAACATGATGGCATAAATGCTCCTTGCCTTCAAATCTAAACAAATGATGCAATAATGTGATTTCTACCACAGTAGCATCAACTTGGTATAGAAATCAGTGGATGATGCAACATCCAACTTGATCTTAAAACTAATGGATGATGCAACATTCAAGCAACAACAGCCCTCTGAGTGCATTATTTTATTGAGTTATGCAAGCGTGTACTGTGAGTGAAAGGCACTTCACTCGTAAAAAGTAGTTTTGAGGTGAAATAAGCATGAATCTACCTTTTTTTGCATCTTTTTTAAAAAAACCCAATAAAACCCAAAAAAAACCGGGTTTTTTTAAAAAAACCCGGGCGGGTTGGGCTTTTTTAAAAAAACCCGGGTTTTTCTCAACCCTGCTATAGACATACTAATCCTTTTAATTGTTTGTTATATTAAGGTTTTTTAATTGCATGCATGTTTTATAATAACGACAGCTATTAATTACAAAATCATTTTTTCAAAGGTGTTCTGCCATATGATAATCTGTTTTTTGTAATTTTCATTGTTCCTGCTATTAGTAAAAACCTTGATGGATACTGAAGAAAATGAGCAGATTAGCAAATTAAGTAAACAACGCTTGGTAACAGCCCAGCATTTTAGCACCACTGCAGAAGATTTCACGGATGGTGTTTTTAATTTGTGTGTTCGAGATTTTGTTGAAATAATTCCCACTGCCAAGCAATTTTTGCAAGAAAATTTTCCTGGTCAGTTCTCTTCCCCAGAAGAGTTCAACGCATGTTTAAAAAAGTTTGTCAAGCGTTTTTATTCTTCATTAGATATTAATTCTGATATTTTGGAGAAGTATATGCGAGATGCGATATTAAACATTCCTGAAGATGTTATCATTCCTGGGACATCAATTAATGAATCCTACAGCAATCTCCAAAGAAAAGAAGGTGGTGATCTTTTTGGAAAACAGCAAGCAGAGGTTGAAAAGTTAATCAAAGATTTTAAACATTATACATTCTGTGTTGCCAACAGAAAGCAACGCCTGAAAGAAATTGAAATAATGGAAAGTAAGCTTTTAACTTTGCAAGAACAACTCAGGCTGCATTCAAAGCAATGTGATACATCCAGCCTTTCTTCTTTATTATCTAAAGTACCCATTACTTCAAGCTATATTTCTCAATTGCAAAAGACTGATGAGGCTCAATAAAACCGAAAGTTCACAATATTTCTGCCATACTGTTTTCATGTTTTTTGGGCATTTTTGCAAACTTAATTTTAGTGGAGTCACTAATTGCATGAAGCTACTTTCTTTAGAACATCTTTACTTCCATGTGGTATGTTAAGGTTGTTGCTGATACAATAATATAATTTGTGGCCTCAGATCCCTCACATACAACAAAAGAAATTGACTCTCCCAAACAATGTGTGGCAGAGAGGAAAAGTCATTGTTGCATCAGGAAGTGTGTAGAAATGTATTAGCTATGTAGTTTTAAAATTGTTTTTGTACTGTACTAGCATTACAAACTCAAGTGCATGAAGTCTTTATTTATAAAAAAAAACAAAAAACTTTAACGCCTAGTGTTACCTTATATGGGTTTCTCTGGACTTCTCAACTCAAAGCAATAATAGTTTCATTCACTTGAATTTGCACTGCTTAGCATTGTGTTTTGCTACGACTATTTTTTTGTTGTTTCAGCTTTATGTATTGTGGCTACTGGCTACCTACATGACATTCTTATTTGGCATGAGATGATTGACCATATTTGACCCCTCCTAGAGTCATCTCTCAGAGACAATGGTTATCGAAACAATAAGGGACATACAAGCTTGAATTTGTGATATGTTTTCTTTTATCAGAAGTGTCCAAAGTTGTCCAGACATGAGTTGCATTTGCCATATTTCTAAGGATTGCTCGTCGCAGGATTATACTTTAAAGATATTTTATCTTTGAATATTAGCTTCTATCAATTAGAATATTAATTTTGTACTATACTTCACATTGCAACAACATACAGTACACTGCAAATCACAGATGCAACACAACAGATAGCTGTAAGTAGTGAAAAGACATATAATCATTCATTAAGTCATCTGCTTCTAATTATGTTTACTCTGCTTCAAGCGTCTTGTACAAACACAGCAATCTGCTGTGTAGGTTTCAACCAGCCTTTAATGAAACACCCATACCATATTTTGAAGTGAGTTTGCCATGCTGTGTGAAACTAGTTGCATCAAATTTATATACTTAATTGTGTCACTCACTGTAACAAAATGCAAGCTACAGTAGATGAATTGAGTTTTTGAACTTAAAACTGCACATATATATATAATACTTTAAGTTGCCGTGTTTCCGATAAATGTGGTATATCATCTTTGGCTCTGCAGTTTACCAATTTTAGCGATGGATGCTTTATTGTTGAGGAATTAAGTACAGGTACGGTATCTATCTTGGTCAGAGTTATAAAATATGATGTTGAAGATTGGTGAACAGATTTTTGCTTCTTGTAAAATAAAAAGACTGTTATGAAGAACTGATTAGCGATCTCCTATAGTTATTGTTTAAATTTATGGCTTACTAACAATATGATATTCAATTTATTGTATTGTATCAAAACGTCATGTGTCTTACATTTTATTAACAGTTGTGTATTTTTACATTATAGCTAGGTTTGTTGTCAAGTTAGTAGAGATATATTATATTGTATATATATGTGATCAAAGTTTCTAGTTAGAATTCCAGCATGTTGCTCAATGAAAGTCATACAAAGCCGTTTACAGGTATGTTTAATCAATTAGATGTTATTTGCCATCAGGTTACTTACCAAATATTCTATGTGGTTTAATGTTTGTCATTTGAAACTCAGTTTTTCTCATATTTTGAGAATGAAAATCTCATTTAACACAAAGTTGCACCATTGTACAGAACTTGTGGATTTCACTCAGAGTACGCTACATATGCCCTGTGGAATTGTGCATATATCAAGAGTAGTAGGGCATTACCTTGCACCTTATCTCCACTCCACATAACATATTCTTCCCTAGTGGAAATAAATACTAAGGCTAAAAAATTTAACGAAAATGCGCTTTTAAAGCTGCAACTTCCTACTCAAGGTTGATATGTCCTGTGGAGATGGCTAAGGCAATCCTCTACTAGCCCTTCATAAACAGCCATTTGATTTGAACACTTCATTTGTGCAACAAATCTTGATAGGTTTACTAATGCATAAAGTATATTGCATGCATGGTATGAAAAAGTTGCTGCAGACAGCTTTAAATACCATACAGATTTAAAAAACTGAGTATTGATAAAACTAATATTATAAGTTTTGTAATGTGTTGTGCCCATAGGCGCCTAACCCGTGGGGGCGTGGGGGCCCGGCCCCCACGCATATTTCTCCGTGGGGGCAACTTTTATGCTGTATTGGTACATAAAACAATAGATAAACTAGCGATCGGCAGCAGGAAAACATTTTTTAAATGCACACCACAACAGCTTCGCGATAAATAATCACCAGAACGAGCAGCGATGCTACAATCCCACACCAGACAACAAAATCTGTCATTTTACATTGATTTAACGTCTGCAGACGCACCCAAAAACAACACAATTTGCTACGTAGACACGGAGCGTGCGTTTAGCTTTATGCACTTGCAAACAGACTCGATGTCGCTTTCGAAAGTCGAAACCTCTGCAGTGAATCGCTCGCTGTGAAAATGAACTCGAAGTCTCGGCCCGAGGTAACCACTAACATTAACCAACGCAACAAGGGCTGGTACAAACCGCATTGCGCACACACGACCGTTGCCATAGAAACCCGATCAAAGGCGGGAATATGTGCATCTTTTGTTTTCATCTACAACACGAAAACCGGCGTTTGACAGCGAATTGAAAGCAGGTCAGTCATAAGTTGCGACATTGTAGTGAAAAGAGAGAAATGTCAAGCGGAAAACTTAATCAAACGTCTCTCCGTAACTATTTTCAAGGGCTGTTTACGGATGTCAGCCACTTCTAAATTTATTCAAGGTGACGTGCTGTTGAATTGATGTAAACATGAATGATTTTACTTTCAACAGGTATATTTTCAAGCGTATGATCAAGTTAGTATTTGCATTCCATTTTCAAAACATTGTCATTCCATTAATACAGTATACCTTTTAGTAAACCTTTCAGGCCTCGAAACAACTTTTTTTTCCGGCAGCCAAACGTGTCCGACTGAAGCAAGCTGTTCGGCGGCCAATCACAAGCACATGGCGGCCATCGGAACTTCGACACGCATCAACATACAGTCTTCGAAATTAGCACATTTTTAATTTGGCAGAAGCGAAAAATATACTAGAGTAGTCTATCACGACCGCACTGTTTGATTTGTTGTGATGTAATAATGCCAAAACTAGCGATAAAGCGAGCAACAAGATACGCACGTCGCACGCTGTTACAGTCATTCACGATAACTCACGGGCGGAAAAGTAAGTTAATTTCGGGATGATTCAACGTTTGAGTCAGCACAAATCGATTTAATTTTCCCGGCGGGTTATATTGCGTAACAACAATGCCCAATAAGAAAGTTACGTTTGTTTTGCATTAATTCGACATCTAGCAACGTTGAATTATCATAAAATAACGTCAATTGCTCAACCAGGTACCAGTAACAAATTAATAGCTCCCTGCGAGAAGATTGCCTAGATTTACGTATACACTAACATAATTTCGGCACAATTGGGATACTGCGAACAACACAAAGTCTGTTTGATAAAGAACTAGCTGTCAGAATCGGAATCATCAGATGCTGTATTGGAGCACGAGGTTGTCGCGTCCAGGGGCGTTGACAGGGGGGTCTAGGTGGTACTTTTGGACCCGGGCCCGGAATATTTGAGGGGCCCGGATTTTAAAGATTCCCCGCGACTTCAAACATAATCAAGATCTTAATATAATCAGATCTGAAGGAATTGCCATCAGAGGTTAAAACTGCTATTTTAGCCGTCAGATGGTAAAGTACCGGGCCCCCTTCTGGGTACTGGGCCCACCATCTCAGGGGGCCTACTAGTAATAGACTTTTGCGTGTCAGTGACAACATGTTTTTTAGCTGCAAAAGTTTACTGTGTGTACTTCCATTGAGAAGATAATTTAGGTCCGGTACCAATGAGATGCTGGGCCTGGGCCCTTATATCAAAATATCTCTAAAATCACCACATTATCTTGGTCGTTATTTTGTGATAGAATTTCAGGGGGCCCACAGGTAATTGACTTTTGCGTTTCAGTAACAATCTGTTTTTTAGTTGTTAAAGTTTACTGCGTGTAGCCTACTTGTTCATTGACAAGATAATTTAGGCCCGGTACCGGTACCAATGAGATGCTGGGCCCTTATACCAAAACATCTCTAAAAACCACATTATCTTAAGTTAAAATGTGACAACATTAGTAAAATTACCTGCATTTGAAATAAAACAGGTTGGTTGCAATTGAATACTTGAAATCAAGACAGGCCCAATTCCTACAAAGGTGTGTTTAAGATAAATGTGTTTTAATTATTTTGGTTGTTTATTTTTTCGTATTTTGTGGTAAAACTTTGGAATTGGCAACTGTTGAACTGAAACCGCTTTATACACTGGTAGTGGTAGGGTCACCATACTTTGTGTACTACTGTTATAGGTTAAACCACGAAGTAGACAGCTCATTTTAAAATGATTGTCATGAATGGGCAAATTATATAAGACATTTGCATAACTTAATTGCAATGCCTTGTCTAAATTTTGCAAAAGCATAGATTGAAACCTTTCTTTAGCATAAGGTGAAAGCGTTCATGTTTTGTAGGTTAGCTTCTCGTTAGCATAAACTTTAAGAGTCAGGTACGATTGATTTTGAAGTCTGCCAATAAGTAAACAAGACACATGAAATACTTTTTGTAATACTGGACTAGCTTAAAGTATGGTTGCTTGGTTGGTCTATTGATATCCCATTTAACAATAAAATATTTTTTCTACATCTACCGGTATAACTTGCAAGGTAAAAGTATTTTTTGAAGTGTCAGAAGCTGCATTAAAGCTGTTGCACTTTTAGCTTAACGTTTTGGTTTTACAGGGTGTTTTGTTTTCTTAAGCTTTACTTCATAGTGAATGTTACTGGTTTACAACCGGTAATCTAGTTCTAGAATGGTGTAACCTTGCTATGTACCAAGATTTCATTCAGCATTTCATAAAGAAGATGTCTTGTTTGAACTACCGACATTCTTGCTTTGAACATTTCAGATAAACAAAACTCTCAAAGAGGAATTCTTTGAAATGGCTGAACATGGAGGTTTGTCAGAACCTAGCAAACTTTGCTTTGCCGTTATTGCAATTGGAATACATTCGTTTACTATGATTAGCAATGGTGCAGACGTGCTGTAAAAGTTTTGCAGATGTTCCAAACAAGGGAATGTTTTTCTCCAAGGTCTTTGCATAGTTTTTTTTTTTCAAAAGTTATGTTGAGCCAAATGTTAAACCTTGAATGTACCAGAAACCATGAAGCATTTAATGCCATCTTTACCCATGTCTTTAATTGCTGTGGTAAGAACCAGATAAAGTGATCAGCAGGCCACAAGCTTAAGAACGACCACCAAAAGTAAGACCAACAATTCAAAAACTGACCTCAAAGTCAAAGGTCAGCAAGTAATAAGCGAACATTGAGTAGTGTAATAGGTATATAATCAATTAACCTGCCTTTAACTGTAGGCCATAAAAATGTTTGTCTTATTTGTAGCCTATTCCATTTGTGCAGTCATATTTTGTTTATTGCTAAAAAATTGTGAACAGTAAACAAAATAGCATTTCTCATAGATTAATTAGCATTTCATTTTTAGCATTTACAATCCCGCAATTATAAATATCCCTGACTTTACAGAGGTAGCTATCAGCAAGTGTAACCAGCATATTACATTTAGATACCAGTATAATAAGTATTTTATGACAGTTGCCAGTATTTTGTTTGTGATTTCAAATCGTTGCTGCTTTATGTTTCATTTCTTTCATTCCAAGCAAAGATGAAGCTATAACTTGATAGACCTGTGTTTACTATTAGTTATATTTCTGCTGTGTTCTGTACACTGCTGGGTTGATGATTGTTTATGAAGTTATAAAAGTTTAACTAGGTAGTAGTTAGCCGGTATTGTGCAGTAAGCATTATAACATTTCATTAAGCACCAGTAACCTATGAAGGCTTTCTGAGTACTGCAAAGTTGTCAGTGAGTGATGAAGCTGTTAGACCTTACCTAGAAACCTATTAACTAGTGTTACACTGTAAATATTGCTCCGTTTTGTTAAAGATCATAGTAATTTTCTTATGTATGCTGTGATTTCTGTGAAGTAGTTGCAACATGTGATGAAGTTATTAAACTTCATCTACATAAGTCAGCACTTATGCACCATTTCAATAACAACTGTTTTTAGCATGACCAATGGTGTTTGCATATGAAAAAATAATTACATGTAGAAAAGTTAATTCAACAGTTAGATTACAGCAACTGCTGCTCATAATAATTGTGCTTCTTAAATTCAACAACCACAATGTTCCAAAAATAAAGCAATTAATAAAAAAAATGTTTTAGTGAAATATAGCATGATTAACAACAGGTTTCTAATAATGGTGTATCTTGTGTGAGTAGGCCTAGTTAATAAACCATGTACGCCATTCTGTGCTGTTATGGATTAACACTGTTCTGTTGTGAATTGAAAGTATATCACTAGATTGGTAAACTATTGTTTTTATCGTACTTAAGTTCCTGATTATGCACATTTGAGTACACTTGAGTTTTCATGTTAGCATTTTGATTGGGTACTTGTTAGCTTTTTGAAAGTATTGTATAGGTGAGTGGTTTAATCAATCAATCACTGGTTTATTTTTTTTCACAAAATATCACATCAAATGCACTGGTACATTACATAAAAGTGAGATAGGAAAGAAGCGAAAGACCTTATGAGGTCACCAAGTCAGCCTCCACCTCGGCGATCCTATAAGGCAAAACATAATTACCACTTGGTGAAAGTGTTAAAATGTTGTTTGTTAAAGCATTTGTGAATTCACTTTTTTTTGCACTTCTAAACTGTTTTGCTATGTTATGGCTATACATTTAAAAATAATAGGTTAGTGAAATTTCAAATGCCAATTGTAATTTTTGGAAAAAATTGCTTCTAAATGTAGGTAACCAATTTAAAATTCTCATAATTTTGTCAAGTCTTGTCCGATGTAAAAAATTGTATGAACTCAATGTGATAAGCATGTCAAATTTTGATACCAGCTTCTACTGTGTGATATAAGATCTGGGTTGAATGACCCATACGCTTCATGACCGTTGCCAGTATGTTTAGAAATCGTTATAACTTTCGGCTTTCATTGCAAGCAAAGGTGTAGCTATGACTTGATGGACCTGTGTTTGCTCTTATTTACATTTGTATTGTTTTCTCAACTGGT
Organism: Aplidium turbinatum; assembly: GCF_918807975.1. Classification (NCBI taxonomy): domain Eukaryota; kingdom Metazoa; phylum Chordata; class Ascidiacea; order Aplousobranchia; family Polyclinidae; genus Aplidium; species Aplidium turbinatum. The sequence goes on along the minus strand of NC_137489.1, from coordinate 13,389,227 downwards.
GAGAAAGTCTAGTGAAGTGAACCACCTTTCCATATCAGTGCAGTTAACATACACACTACATTATTATAAGTCTGCTTGCCAATAAGGGGCTCAAAATTATTTTGGCCCCGGGGGCCCACAAAGGGCTTAACACAGCACTTTACTTCAGCTTTCTGGTGGTCAAATAGCCACTTCAGCCACCAAACAGTAAAGTAAGAAATTAGTTTAGTCTAGTATAGTGATTTCCCTAACCATGAATATTACCCGAAACACGAATTTCAACATAAACAGGTTAATATTTGTTTAAACTCAAACTGAAATGGCACAGGTAAGAAGATTGCTATCCCTGTTTCTGCACTAAAAATTGCATTGCACTGCACTAAAAACTGCACAAAACCGCTTTTCAGATTGCAGCAATCAGCAAATGTTTGATCGAGGCCCAAACACTTTTCCCAAATCAAATTGAAAACTTTCTGACTGTCTGCACTACCTTTGCCGTAAATTCTCTTCTGGTGAGCCTAGAATACTCTAGCGCCATGTGACAAATAAAAGTTCAAAAAAGCAGCCGCTAGATAGAGATAGTACATTTTGCGGTTCAAGAAATTTTAAGATTGCGCAAGATTTGTTAAATGACCATGCTTAAACGACATCAATAAAAGTTTGTAAACAACCTTTATTTTCATAACATAGTCGATGAAGGCCGAAGGGGGCCCGAAAATAAATTGGTACCGGGCCCGAGAAATCCTGTCAACGGCCCTGGTCGCGTCATCACGTCTTTGCCGTTCGCAATGAAGCGTCCACGTTTTGCGGCTTTCGTGCTTTGATACCAATCCACACGCCTCTTCCTTTTTCATAGAGATCCATCAGGGTGTTGACTAAGGAACAAATCTATGGCTGTGCCATAACGACTCGGAGGAATGTCTAATCCTAACCTTACAAGCGCTCGTGTAACCTTGGCATTTTTATTGCCGACGCTAATTTCGAAGACTGAATAGTCGCATCAATAAAGTGTATTGTGATGTCACTTGCATCCTGCGGATGTCAGACATCAGCTGCTTGGTCAATCAATAATGTTAACAACTCAAGCATAGACAGTGTGTATTGTGATTTATCGGGTACTTTGACTGCTTTCTAATCCTTTGTGATTATAAGTGGCAAGGTACTTTATTCACAAGGCTGCTTGCGTAAAATCGTCTCGGAACGTCATGGCGGACAAATGCGGCCGACGGAAGGGTGAGACCCGGTGGACAAAATGTCGATTTTTGTAGGTTAATCGCGGCCATGGCCACGATGGCCGCCTTCAGTTTCGAGGCTTGCCTTTTCGTCTCGTGTTTCATGCTAATAAATCTAGTTCGTTGCTGAACTTTATGTTGTGCTTAGCTTAAAGAGTCGCAGTCCATCAACCTCTAGCAGACGCATGGCATGTGTTTGCTTAACCGAAGTGATCGAGTTTTGTTTATAATAAATTAACGATAGGTCGAACGTAGCGATAACTCCGAGTGTGGCAATAAAAGCAATCTTAGTGTGACGGCATAATTACGTCATCGATCTGCGTGACATTTTGCTGAATTTACGTTGCTGCTGATGAAACACGCTTTCGCCCCCACGGTCAAAAAAATAGTTAGGCGCCTATGGTTGTGCCTACCAAACTGCAAAATAAAAAAAAAATCTATGTCTATAATTTTAGAACTACTAACCATTTAAATAACTTTCTGAATTTTATTTGTATGTTGCATTATTGCTACACATGCAGTTTACTCTCATATATATATAGCTGATTTAATTCATTCAGGAGATAGGGCTAAAAAACAAACACTGTTTTTAGACTTATCTGGCATACAACTAAATTAATTACAACATTGCTGATGCTCTTTCAGGAGATATTAGTGAAATATATAACTTTGATGGACTTGGAAATAACCCTGACAATTGGCTAAGTCTCTTAGAAACATATCTGAAACTACCAGATGGGCAAAAGAAGAAAAAGATTTTAAAACAGTAAGGGAAATTGAATGTATGTTGGTGCTTTGATAATCTTCCAAATTTGTACATTCTGACTGTTGACAGTCTAATTGTTGACTGTTAAGTTGTTGCAGGGTATCTTTCCGCAGGGTATCTTTCCGCTGTTCAATGGTCAGAATGTAATTCATACCACACTTAAATAAATGCTTTATTTTGCAAAAGCGGTTATAATACAATGGTCATCATTGCGGTTACAATTACAGCTTTTCAGTACTTATTTATAACAAAAAGCCAACTACATAGTCACTACCATGACAACCTATATACACCGACCATGCCAATGGGCATTGGGCAAGCTTCAAATTTGGCTGGAGGCTGACAAGTAGATTTAGAAACAGACACTTTGTGGCCAAGCTAATTCATCACCATTCTGATCCACATTCACTTCAGCATATGTGATCTATGATGTAGACAGTTTACATTGTGCTACATGTATGTTTTTAGACCTTTTATTTTCACTGTAAAACCTTTTCTTTTAGTTTTTTTCTTCAAGTGCAGAAAGTTATCGACATAGAAGAACACAAGCACAGTGTAAGCTTTGCAAAGATCTTGGCTCACGAAGCTACATTCCTTGGGTAAGAATGGTTTGTGTCACTCAATTTTTTATTAACTGTTTACACTTCACAGCATGCTTCCAAGAAGCTGTATTCCACCCACTGCTAACTACTGCTGTGCATCAACATCATGTTAATTTATTAGATGTTTCTGAAAACAATAACTAGTCGATACGGAATTATCGACTTCAGTATCGATGAGATTAAGTTTTGATTGGAAGGCACCTAAAAGACGTGGACCCGGGTGTCTGTCCAAACACGACGAAAAATGCAAACTTTTCAGTATTATATCATGATTTTTTTATGTACAACTTTCACATGTTTGGGAGTCGAATTAATTTAAAGTTCATGCGTTTCATAGAGAAAGTAATTTTGAAGACGCTCGGGATGCCTTCCAACTTGCAGCAATGAACTTGCGGAGAGTTCCTTACATTCACATTGCTTTTGCTCAATTCGAACTCAGTCGAGGTATGCTAGCCAATTGTGACACAATTGTTTTATGCTATTTCCGGTGGCGTACCTAGCTAGCAAATCATGACTATTCTTTGCAGTGACGTCTGCAAACGTTGCATCAATGTAAAAAAAAAAGTGGTTTCCTCATCAATTATTATGCATCTTCTTCAGGTGTTTTTTATTGACATTATTAGTACAGTAGATAAAAGATACCTTTGAAAGCAGCATACTCCTAATATCCTTGGTAGCTTACTTAATACTACATTGTCTTTGTTCTGTAAGTTTTGATTCCTCAAGCAGCTTGTTTATGTATTTCCAGGTCGCAAGGAAAAGGCCCTTAAAATTTTGCGTCACGGGAAGATGCTTAACTCCTGTGACAAGGATTTGACGGATGCTATGACCAAGATAGGCGACAATCAAACCGACATCATGGTAGACAAGAAACATGCATCTCCTCTACGTATGTAGTTCATGGCGTCCCTGAGCAACATAATCATTTTTATACTGAAAGCTTCAGTTCTACAACACAACTGATGCGACTTTTTGTTTACAGTAAATGGTAGAAGATGGATACGTTTAGCAATGGTTCATTACATTGTAGTCATAGTATGGTTATGCACTATGCAGTTAAATCAAATGCAGTTAAATCCAATGCAGTAGGCTACTGCTCCGAAGTTATTTTGAATTTTATTCTGTTATGCTAGTTTTCCTATAGTTTGCGTAATGTCACTTGATCAAAATACTTTTCTAATAATTGAAACGTCCTGATATTTTTTGTATTATCAAAATCGGGTATCGGTAACGCAAAACATCCATGCAACAAGGAAACAACTTGCATGATTTTACTGACGTTTCTCATACCATGTCATAGTCAATGCATATTTTCTGGTAAATGGGTTGCCAAGTGTTTCATACGACAAACGAAGACCCTCATTACTTTCCCAGCACTTTTCCTTACGCTACCTAATGTCCGAGAACCCAGGTGTTGATATTGAAAACATACCTCTTTAAAAAATAAAAATAACAAACTGTGTTCTGTTTGCTATTGCAGGTAACATCACCAATACCAGTTCGCACGACAATGTTCCCATGCCTATAGACAAACACCACGACCATTCTAGTTCCTCTGTTTTATCAAACTTCCGTCAACCGGAATTCAAAACTCCGACGTATGACGTTTGTGAAAGCGTATTTTCAACACTATGGTTGTGAGCTAACCCACCATCAGATCAGCCTTTTTTACATTGATTCAACGTCTTAATGTAAAACAAGACTGATTTGCTAGCTAAAAAGTCTAAATTTGAAACCACGATTTTGGAGAATTTCTTGTCTTACTTTTGTAGACTTTTCTCGAGATACACAAAGCTCTGAGCAATATCTATTTGTTATGGTACTCACAAAAAAATAACTTAGATCGACTGTGCCACCATTTCGGACAACTTTTGGTTTCATTGGCAGAATATTTAAGAACTGAGAAGGCACGTTTGACCTTCACTGATATTTGATGGTTTTCAGGAATCCAAGCATTTTTTTTTTCTAGCACTTTATTTTTTACAAATTTTCCATGACGTCATCTAAAGTAAATCCGGCATCTTCTTCCCTGTCTCACTAATTATTCTTTCATCCAGCTCTTCTCGAACACACACCATAGCAGAAGCACTTGACCTCCCATCCTCTCCATGGTGAGAACGACTGTGGCTGCAATTGATATTTCTAATCAAAACTACTGGACGAGCTCCTTCGTCAACTGAAAGCAAAGTGTAGAATGGAGAGCAACAACTTTTCTTCTACCCAGACAGAAAAATCCGTCATTTTTACATTTTACTTACAAAACTACATTATATTTTTACAAAATCCGTCATTTTACAACGTCTGCAGACGTTGAATCAATGTAAAAGTGACGGGTTTTGCTGTCTGGGGATGGGTGTAATGTGCAATGTGCATCATAATTTAAAAATAGTCATGATAAAAATTCGTTTGCTCAATATCTTTTTTGATACTATTTTGACTAACATCTTCTGTTTCAGCACTCCAGAGTTGAACTGCCGAACCAAGCCAGGCCTTAAAACCCCAGTGCACCACGGTTTTAAAACTCCCATTGAAGTTAACAGGTTAGCTTCCATAAACCCAGCAGTTGGTTTTTGATAAATTACCATTTTTTATTCGTATGACGATAGTTTTTTGATAAAACAGGCCCACCCCACCATAATAATGACGATAAATCAATAGGTAAACACTTGCCTTTGGCAAGAAATACCAAGGTCAAGGGGCTGTATATAAGTTAAATGCCTTACCCATTGCATGGTTTATATATTTCAATTCAAACTTTGGTTGTTTATACAAATCATTTTCATTTCTTATCATGTTCTTGCGATAATATGCAAAGTAACGCTGAAAAACACAAAGTGTTTTGCCACTTTTCACGCGCCATTCTACACGTCAGTAGAGTATGAAATAATGCGTTTTTCCACTTATAGTTTTCATTGTATTGTATGAGCGTTACGAAAACAGCTGCTGCATTTTTGTGTTCTAGATTTGCTCGTACAAATGCCACTACGTTCAACATATTGAATTTGAAATCGCCTACACCGCCCAGGTAGGCTACAGTGAGGTTTATCTTCACAGTTGAGATTTTGTTTTGGATGCAATTTATGTTGTTCTTATTTGTTTATACTCATCTTTTTTGTTTTCATCCATATGATGCCAAGATGTTTCATTGATTTTCAATAGGCTGTCATACTCAATGACGAAGTCCTTTCCAAAGCGAAAAACTCCAGCTGAAATACAAACGTCCACTTCCTCAATGGTGAAAACAACCAAAGAATCAAGTATGTGCGTTGTCTCATGCAAAAAATGTAGTAATTTTGACTTTGCTCTTTGTCACATTGGCAGGTGGGGCCTCTTTAAAGGGTACTGGTTTCATTAAAAGATGACTGGAAGGCGTTTTGAGTCGTAACTCATTTGGAGTGCTCTTTATGAGTAAGACACTAACTTTGATTTTTCACTCAGTGAGGTGAACCGCATTTTATAAGCGGTATTGTCTAGCGTTACAAACTAGTACATTTCTACATTCTTACAAAGAGACACAGCCAGTAAGTCCAGCCTAACAAGAACTTATGTTAAGTAATTGTTGAGCAGCGCAATGCCAACTACGTTTTACTCTGGCGAAGTTCACCCAAGCGCACCGTGTCAACCAACTTTTTTATCTGCAAGAAGAGAATACGCTACCGCAGCATCTGCAACCGTTGTAATGAACAGAAGGCACAATGGTCCTTTCTGGTCTTGACACATCATGTATCGCGATATGTCATTGGAGGTATTGTCAACAATACTGAGGGTTTGTGTGACTGTGTCATCACATTTCCTTTGTTTTCAGCCAAGTCGAATCACAACTTCGGAAAGCCTGGAAGAGTTCTTTGCATCAAGAAAAGGTAAGACCTGATATTTTGTTGACCGAAGCAGCAGCTCGCTCCGACTTGATACTGCGTCTTACTCTTTTCGATTTTTGGAACGGATGTAGCGGTTTTCTGGATGCTGATTTTGCAAATCGCGCCAGTTTTTTATCCATCTGATCAGAATTATCTGTAGCATTTTTTTAGGTGTAGTTTAGACAAAGTTTTATCAAATTTTTCAAAAGTTACCTCTTTTTTTCTAGCTTTGAAGCAGATTTTTAATGTCCTTTTATGCTTGAAATGCTGGACTGCCTCATTATCTGGTTTTTGAATAACGCAGTAAATTAGTTAAAATATTGAAAAGCGAAAACCACTGTCAAAGCAATCAAATGTACATAATCTGTTATAGAATATCTGTTAAAAGTGTGGGAACAACCAATACAGTTGGGTAGTTGGGTACACGATTGCTGAAGGCTACTCGAGTTTACCCAGCGTAGAAGACGATACGAAAACTAATTGAGAATGATTTAATCGTTAGGTTTGTGCATTGCGTCATATTTAGACTTGTTCAATGTTTCAGCAAAGAGGAGGAGTCGGATGATGAAATGGATGGCATCGAAGCTTTAGGTTTGAAAAGTTCAGACTTTCTTTTGTAACTTATCTTGTTGTATTTCAACCCTTTTAAATAACGATGTGTAACCGAATCTCATCTCGTGGATTACGAAATAGAATGTGTTGGTATCGCGATCACTATATTTCAGTTCTTCATTTTTATCAAACACCGTTCATATGAAGTCAAATAACTTTGAATCTTCGTAAAATGCAAATATGCATTTTTATTACAAAAACAATTGGTTCGGTGGATGAAGCAATAATTAAAGTGGCAATACCTCAACTCCCAGCATGTAAAAGTTAGCATCGCATTGCAAGAATAGTTTTAAATTATATAAAGATACAACTGCTTGTCAGATCTTCCCGATTCAAAATGGAAGCCTGAAAAGAAGCCTGTTAAAAGTCCTCTTCCTGTTCCGGAGGTCAAATCCTATCAATCTGTTCCAATGAAAGAGAATCTTCCTTTCCGTAACCAAGAGCACCTTACAAAAAGACCTCCTCCTCATCATAACGTTCCTCCTGCGTCCAGATATCCGCATCCAGACTACCTAGGTTTGCTGAAATTAACTTAAAAACCAGCATACGGATTTAAAGTTCAGTTTGGGTGAAGGTTATGTTATACATCGAGATCTCGCTGAAGATGAATGAACTAACTGTAATGTAGCACAGTTAAAAAGCGTTTTTAGTCCTTAATTTTGATTGTTTGAACATTTGCTAAAGATAACAATTTCTGGAAGAAAAAAGTACAGTAGTGTCTCATTTATATGTTAACAGTCTTGACCAAGTTTTTTGAAACTGTAGTTGCACGAGTGGTGAGATAAGTAAATGAACATTCAAGAACTACTCGCGTCTCTACTTAGAAGAGAGTATTTTATTTGCTTTGGTTTTTTAAATTAATTTGGGAAGAGTCGTAAAGTGAAACAAATGAGTTGCTTATTTTAACTCTTTCGTACTGCTTCAAGCAAGTGGAATCTTAAATGTATTTTCTGCTTTCAACAGAACCACACCTCCCTGACTGGGTTCTCAAAAGCAAGGTATTGACTGTTCACCATAAGCCGTACATTGTCATCAAAGAATTGGGTTTAGGAGGCTCAAGCAAAGTCTATGAAGTTCTCGATTTAACGAGCAGATCCATCAAAGCTTTGAAAAAGGTAGGTTTCTATAGTTGTTATAATGTCACAAGATTAAGAAGGGACAAGATCATGTTCACGTGGGGAGTCGAACCGGTGACTTTCGAACGTCGAGCGGACAATCTTACCACTCGGTCAATGTTATTGGCTAGTATGAAACAAAAAACTCTTATAGTTGTTCATTTCCATTCAACACAGCGGTACCTACTCCTTTGCATAAGTTTGCTTTTCTATTGCAGGTCACATTGGCGGGTTGCGAAAACATCGTGAGAGAAGGGTTCATGAATGAAATTAAGTTTCTTACCAAGTTGAAAGGTAGCTCCAACATCATACACCTCCACGACTTGTAAGTGAAACTAAACTAAGCATTTTTTAAGGACTCTCTGATAGCCTATATGGCTCATTCAAAAATTAGCCTGCTTGTTTGCTGAGCGAAAAGATGTCATGAAGTTTTATACCGCATTTGAAATATAATTTTTGCTCGTGAATTTGTAGCAAAAAATGTAGATTATTGACATCATTTAATTTAAAATGTTATACTTTCGCATTCTTTGCCAAAACGAAAAATACGACACCGCACATCAGTTCTACTTTTACATTAATTTAACGTTTGTAAACGTTAAATCGATGGAAAAAGGATTAATTTGTTGGTTGGGACATCACTTGGTATTTCATTTTTGTAAATGGATTGTGCATCATCAATATCCATCCAATGCTGGTGTATCATGCTTCTCTCAAGACATTATATTAAAGAGCTCCGCATTTTCATTTTGTCAAATTACATGCCAAACACCAACAAATTCCACACTGCCATTGCTATTTTTCACATTACTTTAATATTCCTGATGGACGAGTTTCTGTTTTGGCTAATTTGACAAAAATTTGCAGTGAGTTGATAGAGGATATCCTCTACATTGTTATGGAGTGTGGCTCGACAGACCTTGCCAAGTTCATCCAACAGCACAGGACTCGTCAAGTCAAACTGGAGACCTACGAAATTTGGTACTTTTGGAAGAAGATGGTGGAAGCCGTTAAAACGATTCACGATCATGGTAATAATGATGTTATTGGTTGCTGTCGCTCTCCTACTAAGGTCTTAGCGACAGGAATCTTATTTATAATTTCATCACATTTGTTTACCGACTTATCCCCACTGCGTTATGCAAGAAAGAACACAATCGGTACCGTTTTTGGGTATAACCCGACTTGGAATCGATCCCAGACCTACCAGCACTATAGTCGAAGGCGATACCCACTGAGCTGGCTCACAATCATGGCAATGCATTCTCTTTTTGGCCAAGTGTATTTAGGAAAATCAAAGTCTGCTGAAGGCCTCGCAATAAGCCAACTATTGGATGAAATTCTTGCTCTTTCGTAGCGGTTACAACGTTCAATTGAAACAACACGGCTCGTTTTGTTTTCCAAAGTTACACTGACGTGATGAATGTTGTCTGTAGTTTTAATCAGCTCTCTTATCAACTGATTTTCCGCAACGCAATGTTACACGCGCATATGCCCGTCTCACTGTCTGCCAACAAAGCAGCAGCTCACTCGCGCTCTCAGCTGTTTACACAAATCGATCGTTCAAAACCAACTACATATTCTTGAATAAAAACACTTTACGAAACTATTTCGTAACAAAATTATCACCCTTTGTTCTCTCAACCTTTTTCAATTCAATTCAATCTTCGTCTCAGGTGTCATTCATCTCGATCTGAAGCCGGCCAACTTCCTGATCGTCAAAGGAAACTTGAAGCTGATTGACTTTGGGATTGCGAACGCGATACAAGCTGATGCCACGAGCGTTATCAAAGACACTCAAGTAAACGGAATGATGAGCGAAAAGTGAACTGTTACAGCAATAAAACGTTGCTTTGCATTTATTGAATGTCCCCATTTAGGTCGGCACGTTGAATTACATGGCCCCAGAAGCGATAATGGATATGTCCGGTTACCATACCAACACCCCGAGATTCAAGGTAAGCAAAACTCTCTTCACATTGGCGCCGTGGTAAAAATATTAAATTGAATACCGGTAGTTAAGTTTGTGTGCTTCCTAAGATATCAACATTGATACTGAAGCGTCTGTGTGCCCTGTTGCATGTCTTTTCTTGTAAAAATGCCTTTGATTAAAATCACGTACGGTACCTTATGTTTTATGGCATTTGGATAATTATTAATTATTGAAAGTTTGTCCGCGAAATCCATTGTATGTCGCTTAGTGATGTACAGGAGGCAAGGTTTTGGCCGGAAGCAGAATGTCATCTCCTGTCTTTGTTGATATCTATCTCATATAATCATTGTTTTAACCAAGCGGTTGTTGGCAGGAGCGATGACAGGGTGGTCCAGAGGGTACTTTTGGACTCGAGATGATTTTAAGGGCCCGTAACTATTCCAAGGGGCCGAGAAACTTGAAAAAATCACCTCGTATTTGTTGGATATAGTGCATTTTTCTTAGAAGTGTCTGAATTTTGGGGCCTGAAAGTCTCATTGGTACCGGGTCTAAATTATCCTCTCAACGGCTCTGGTTGTTGGTACACCAGTGAAGCGATAACCATTAACCAGGCACTCCTAAAGGTGCATTATGGCAATGCTTATGGTCTGTTAAAAAGCTTGGTTTAGGAGTGCCTGGTGCCTTGATTTAGAAATGTTTGGGCAGATTTCAAATTTATCTTGTTTTGTATCCACCTCATGAAGTATTGTTTTTAAAATATTGAAGATTTTTGATTAACTTCCTTGGCCCCATTTTCAATCTTATTTACATACAGGGCTGGATTTCAGCCGGAACGGTCCGGAACGCCGTTCCGGAAGCTCAAGTATTTTATGCTCTGCCCTGTTCAGAGTAGCGTTAAGATGGTGTTTGTAATTTGTATCATTCATTTGATCCTTTATTGTGCAACCTTGGGGCGGCTTGACTTCCCTGATGTTTACACTCCGATATTTTATTGAGCCACCTATTACGTCACAATTAGTTTTCCCTGTATTTTTCCACTTTGATTACTGACTGTTTCCCGCTGCTTAGCACCACTCTTAGTATGCCTTGCCCCCTCAGAGTAGCCTTGTATGTCTGAGCATTCGTGGTATCAATTGCAGAAATAGCCCGCCAATCAATTCCCGCATCTTCTATCAGCACTTAGGAAATTCCATCCAAGATCGCTTGTTGAATTCAACAGACTCGTCATTTATTAACGCTGCAAAATGCTTGATTCAACTACTTGGCCACAGGACACAGCAATTTATTTAATTGCATCAGACTCAAGATGATCCATATCACAATCAAACATAAAAGTAGAAACAAAGCAGATACTCAACTCCGAAGAGCTGAGTCGTAGTGTACCAAATACAAATATTGATAGTAACAGTCTGTTCGCATTAGTTCATAAATCCATTGGTTGGAAGACAAGTTACACGGGTTACAAACTGATATAATTTTTTACGAATGAGAGCTTGAAAAATTGTGGTATTGTTATCAACGAATACAGAGGTGATGCTGCATCGTCTCTGCAGATGAAACAACATTCTGTAACAATTATTGTATCCAACACGTAAGCGATTACTGCTAGATAAAAGATAGTTACACCATAGTTGACAGGCATACAATAGGAACGAAACAACACATTTTTAACAGCAATCGAACATTTGGAAAACCTTGCTTTTAACATGTTTCCAGCACAATACAACGACCATAATAATAAATTGTCGTTTTATGTCTTCATCATCGGATAACAAGTCGTTAATTATTACCCCTAAATATTTCACAGAGGTCTCAAAGCAGATATATACGTTTATCATTTAAAAAATGATCGGATTAAAGTCAAGTTTCAACATCTTGGATTTAAATATAACACCAACAGTTTTGTTGCAATTAAATATAATGTCGTGAGAAATGGTTTATTTTTGACATAAATTGATGAGTTTCTGGAGACCCTTGACACTTGCTGCAAAACAACACAAAGTCATCAGCATACATTAAATGATTAAGACAGGAATTGCCAATGCAGTAGCCAACAAAAATAACGTTTAATTCGGAGGATAAATCATTCATGTACAATGAAAAAAAAGTGAGGGCTTAATACCCCCCCTTGTCTCACCCTATTTGAGACATAAAAATACTGGGAGTAGTGACAACCTCATTTCACGGCCATAGATCGATTTACAAACCAATAACATAACAACCGTACAATAACATATCAATGGCACAGATCGTTCAATAAGTTTTAAAAATATAACCGAATAATTCACTCGGTCAAATGCTTTTGATGAATCCAAAAACACAGTAAAAACAGGAGTACAGTGTTTAACATAGTGGGAAATGATACACGGATAATGACGTACGGAGAAAACGTAATCATTGAAGTGGCAAAGAGATTGCGCTTTCATGAACGCGAAGCTGTGAGAGAACTTCGTGAACATGTAACTACGAAAAAAAGATCCCAGAGTCTTCAAAATTTGATAACGTCATTATAATCCCTTCCAATTTCATCGAGCGAGTGTGAGCGCAGATTTTCACAAATGAACCTCATACTGACATCTGACGTGCTTCTCTACACACTGTAACTGTTTATCCAATGGTCGGTCCTCCACTGGGATTGTTGAGACCCTGCAACTGCATTTGAAATTGAGACCCGAAGTCGCCAAAGGTCTTATAGTTTTGAATACGATGAATGTCTTGAAAAATTGTGGAACTTGTAATTTTTTGGGTTATTGTTTCACTAAAATACGAATATTTGCGTTGAACAACGTTATATCATCTATAGACTATGATACTTACTTTAGCAACGTTTTAAACACGTACATCAAGTGTGTTGTTTCAAAGTCTTATAAGGGCATATTTCTGAATCTCTTCTACGGCAACTAGCGCATTCGGAAAGTTTAAAACTAACGTTCCGGAAGCTAATCTTCTGGAAATCCACTACTGGTTACACATATGCATTTCTTGCATTATGATAATACCACACATTGATGCATAACATTACATTTTCCGCAAGTTATGAACTTGACCACAGCCGCACACAACTCCGGACCGGATCCACTATCACCTCCGGCCCGGAGTTAAAAAAAAGTGGCCAGGAGTCGAAGGTTGTTCCATCACTAATGTCGCTAAACAAGCTGATCTAGCAGTGTTTTGTTGAACTGCGCTCCCTACGAGAATCGACATTGGCTACTTGATTTGGCATTCCGTTTTCATTGATCTTGTTGCCCTATCGTGTTACAAATGACTCTGATTGTCGCCACAGATCAGTCCCAGGTCCGATGTGTGGTCACTGGGTTGCATATTGCACTTGATGATGTACGGACGTACACCTTTCCAACACATCACTCACCAACTGATGAAGCTCAACGCAATAACAAACCCAGCTTGCTCGTAAGTAATCAAGAAAAAAATTGTGCAGAGATAGATTGACGTTCCTTCTCAGCAAAACTCGTTCGTTTTTACATTGATTCAACGTCTGCAGACGTTGAATCATTGCATCAAGGGTTGAGTTTATGTTTCTGTCGTTTTTCACTTAATTTCTTTGCAGGTTGGAATTTGATGACTTTCCCGACAGACAACTTCTGGCTATTGTTCAATGCTGCCTGCAACGTGACCCGAAGAAGCGTCCCACTGTACAACAGTTACTTCAATGCAAGCCCGTCGCATTTGAAGACGTTGCATCGAAGTAGCAGTTTTGAACTGAGTCAAGTTTTGTTCAACTTGCGAAAAGTCCAGTATTAGAAATCTATGTTGGGAGCACTTTTGTCCGCTTGGTAAAATTTGTGTCCCGCCAACTAGCTGATCATCAGTGCATATCAATAGCATCACGTGTTACAATGAAAGTTTTTGTGTTTTTGGAGGATCTTTCTATGGAGCTTAAGGCAGACTATTCTTCTTAATCTGAAAATATTTTCTTTACGTGAAACTATTTGCAATTTATTTTACAGGGTGAGAAACCCCTATTTGCTTCTCCTAGATGCCTCTAAGTTATGTTCCAAAGGCGTTCGTGCAGAGCAGAGGTCGCTATTTCATTTTGTACCGTAAAGTAGGTACAAAGCGAAGTATTCACGCCGACTTAAACCTGCCTAAATGAGAAGTTTTAGATAAAAAAGTGTGTTACGGAATGAGTGTTTTTGCATTGTTTTTTATGCTAGCAGTTATTTTCATGTAGATGTTTTTTTGTTTTGTTCTCATACTACTTTGTAGCGCATAACATTTTTTGATATTTGAATAAAACCACAGCATTTCGCTTTGAGTATCGCAGTAGCAAATTACGTTTAACCCTTGCAATACCAGAAACAAAAGACGTAAAACCGTGCACTGACTAACTTTTAATTGTTGCTGAACATCAGCCTGTCTTGTTTCAACGCAGCTGACTTGATGGCTGCTATAGTCGTTTGTGGAATCTAGTTCGTTACGGTGCTATTTTAGTCGTATTGTTTATAATTGTACCGTAGCCTACTATTCTCACAACAGACGAAATAAAAAAAATTCTCTTTCTCCCACACATCCAGTTTCTTTTTGGGATGAACTAACCTCGCGGTTTTCCATTTGATCTCTGAATAAAGTTCTGATTTTGTACAAGATGTCTATCTGATCAAACAAACCATGCGAAAACACAGCTTCCCAACTTTTTATTCTGTTCCTGTAAATTTTTTAGTTCCATATACTAGCAAAAAATATGTGTGAAAAGTTACGTGCTTATTCCGGACGGTAGGTTAAACAGATCGACACTAACACTACTTCAGTTTTCTACGCACGTTTGTTGCCTCGTTCCCACCGTACTTAAACAAGACGACGATGCTAAGAATATCGAGGGCTATCACAACGATGCACCCGACTTTAGTGCACTGAAAATTGAGTCTATCTTTGTGTAAAGTCATGCATGTCGGTTTGAATATAAAACTTTGCTGTATGATCAATACCATGAAGTTACAGTGTCCGTGAAACTTTCTTTTGCGCAAATACACTTTAAGCCGGCGGAATTGGATGTTGCGTATACTGTACTTCAGTGCATAGCAGCTGGCAAACGAAAGAACACCCGAAAAAATGTCCACTTGCCATTATTGTAGATTATTCAGACCAGGGTCTGTTAACCGAGTTATTAGTGGAGTTGCTTGAAGCTAAACCTTTTCGAAACGAGATCGTTGAAATTGCATCGAAACCTCGTGTTTCTAACAATGCTAAACTTGAATGGTTAACAGATGCAGGGCTCCCACACGACATAAAATTTTACCCTCATCATAAAAAGTCATAAAATTTGACCGTTGGCATAAAAAAAAATTGAATCCAAATTACCTTGATTGGAGTGAGTGATCTTTTAATTGATGTTGGTACTAAAGGAAAGCAATTGCTATAAGACCCAATTATTTCAAAATCAGACCAAACGAATTTCAGAAATGAGTGCATGAATTTCTACAAAAAATCTACCAAATATCTGATTGATTACTTGCCTCTGAATCGACCAATACTGAAATATGCTCAGTATCTTCACCCAGAGAAACGAAGTGCACATGGTGCTACCAATGCCATCTCGAATTTGACCATTAGAGTGGCTAGTGTGATAAAGGGACGTCTTTCATCTGTTTTTGACATTCCTAACTCAACAACAGTAGAAGAGCTTTGCGACAAGGTTAGGGACCAGTGGCTGAGGTACCAGTATGAAGATGTTAAAGAGGAATGGTATAAAAAAGCACAAGTGATACCACCAATGGGCCTACAACTTCCAAAAGTCAACATAAATATTCCTATTGGCAAGATGCCTTAGAAACATGTGGGTTGCTGCCGGCTGATGAGTATGAAAACCCTCAATCAAGCTTCAAACGAATTGACCATTATTGATTAAAAATAGGACAATTGCTTGACAAAAATGGTACTAAAAAATACACCCAACTTACCAATCTTGCTCTAACTGTTTGCGCATTAAGTCACGGAAATGCTGCTCCTGAACGCGGCTTTTCAATTAATAAGGCTTTACTTGCCAGCCATGGCTACACAATACAAGAAGATACCCTTGTATCTTTGCGAATTGTTAAAGAATGGATCAATAAGTTTGGAGGCACTTTAAAATTTCCTATCACAGAAAAACTTCGGCAACAAGTAAAAGGAGAAAGAAGTAAATATATGGCTTTTTTAGAAGAAACAAAGATTTTGAAAGAACGGGAGAGGCAGAATTGCCAAGAGCAAGAAGATGCTGCAGGACTTGAAACAGAAAAGCTGTCACGTAAGGCCTTGCTGAATGATGATATTGAGAGATTGGATTGAAGACTGCAGAGGAAATTATTGAGCAAGGGAACGTTCAAATATTACGTAACGCTTTTTTTCCGAATTTTTGACCCCCCCCCCTCCCCCATGTAACGCCAACGTAACGCTTTTTTCAATCCCCCCCTCCCCCATGTAACGCTTTTTTACTACGAATTCAGCACAAAAATCTACCATTCCGTACTCGAAAGCGTTACGTAACGTTTTGCTTGAACCCCCTCCCCCCCGATGTGACGCTAACGTAACGCTTTGCATAACCCCCCCTCCCCCTCGAAGGCGTTACGTAATATTTGAACGTTCCCCAAGGGAATGCTAAGCTGCAAAATGCTCTTTCTAGTAACTCTTCATAAAAACGAACTATTGTTTGCGCAGGCGAAAATTAGTATTGGCCTTGATAGAAAGCGTCGGTGCGATGAAGAACTGGCTGCCCTCGAAAAAAGTGAAGTTGGGTTGATACGCAGAGGCGTAGCAACCGCCCTCCGATCGGAGGGGCCCCGCCACAGTGGGCCCCTCCGCCGAAGTTTTTGGAAGACTGACGAAATACAGGATATAACCACGTGGTCACAAATGCAATCGAAATAGCAGAGCTTATTGGTATTGAGCAGGTGTTTTCAAAAAACACGGTGCGACGTAGGAAGGGAATGTTTGGTTACGAATGTGCTGATGATTCGAGTCGTCTTTCTGCTGAAGAAAAAATTCAAATCGTAATTTTTTCTTGCTCTCACTGATCAGGCTATGTCTTCTGTTTCTTCGCGCTTTGACCAACTCGCGGAGTGGTACAAGTTGTTTGAATTTCTGTAGGCTTACAACGCTAGCAGCCTGAAGAAGTGTCTCAGAGAAAATGGTTCGGTTGGTTGGTTTTGAATCTTTATCCTCGGACTGACAAACCTTGATTGGTTATTCCTGGTAGTTTCACATACTTTTAGAGGCTCTAGACGCAGGGCCGGTTGCCGAGATTGGCAGAGTGAAGTTTTCCGGTTATTGAAGTGTTGTTGCCAGGAAATTATTCCATTTACTAGGTGCCGCTGAATGGAGAGCAGTTCTGAAATGCTTTGCTCAAGCGCACACCCCGAGAGTCGAACTTGTGCCGCGTGGTCTTGAGCGGGCACGTAGCCATTGAGCTAACGGGGCGGACAATGGAACTCGACAATCACTGCAAAAAATTAAAAAAAAAAAGGGAAACAGTGATGCCAACGAACTAATAATGGCATTGAATCGTTTTATTTATGTCATCAGGAAAGAGAGAGGATTTGTCACGGCCAGGGCCGGATTTACCAATAGGCTAGGCAGGCTGAAGCCTAGGGCCTCAACGTCCAGGGGCCTCGAAATTCAGTTTAGAAGTTTGTAATTCTTTTAAAAACTTGACAACCTTTTGCAAAAAATGGAAAACTTGGAATTTGTGGTTTTGTTGCATTTTTGGTCCAGAGTGCTAGGTCTTTTTCACAGTGTTAGCAAAGCCCTTCAGAAATCTGAATTGTAATTAAGTAGCCTAGTTGTGCCGCATTGTAGGAAGTTCACTTGTAGACTTTCTAAGCGAAATTAGAGATGAGTTTGATGAGCAAGCAAAAGCAACCTTGTCGAATATTAACTACAGAGCTGTCACTAGGAGACAAAGAAATGCACCTGACGCTTTAAGTGAGCTGTCTTCAAAGGAAAGGTTTAAAATAAATTCCTTTATCCCTATGCTCGACGCACTATGAAGCCAATTTAAGAAGAAGAGCTAATGTCTACAGTGACATTGCAGAAATGTTCCTCTTTCTTGCTATTCTGAAAGCAACTAAGGTAGAAATTGTACGAGGCATAGAACTTTTAAAGAAAGCGTATCCGGAAGATGTTGACCCGAAACTTACTGATGAACTTCTACATTTTCATTTGTACGTGAGACAGAAGAGTATAATCTATGTCGGCTGCAGCGTGGGTCAAGTGTATGTTGGAAGGCGTACACCGATGCATAGCGCTCAAGTCCGCTTTCCCGCAATGCAGGATAAAGATAAACAAACAAACTATTTCCTTGTCTTATGGAGACCTTTATGAAATTATGTGCAAGGAAAAAATTAACACTACCTTTCCTAATGTGGAAGCTATATTAAGACTGTTTCTAAGCTTAATGGTCACTAACTGCTCAGGAGAGAGAACTGCTCAGGAGAGAGAACTGCTCAGGAGAGAGATCTTTCTCAAGGCTCAAAAAGCATCCCAAATAAACTGAGATCGACAATGTCTCAAGAAAGGTTGTCCGCACTGAGCATTCTGTGCATTGAGAGTGACAAACTTAAACAGATAAATTTTTATGAACTTTTACATGATTTTGCTTTAACGAAAGCTAGAAAAAAATTTGGTAGCCTAGTCTTACTCTATTTGATGGCTGTAACTATTTCTTATGTCCTCGTAAATAAACTTTACAATTATTGTAACGGTTGTTTGATCAAAGAAATTAAAAGCAAAATGCCTTAACTAAATTTTTATTCTTTTAATTAAAAATTTGCACCCATGAATGTGGAAAATGAAAAGAACGAAGAGGTTAATAGAGAGGGGCCTCACAAATGGCATATACCCTAGGGCCTCTCATGGTCTAAATCCCGCCCTGGTCACGGCAAGCATTTTTTAACGTAAGGCCTACAAGAACAGCCTTCAGGAGATATATCTGAATCTTTGCATTTGTACCAGAATTCTTCTGACCGACCACACCAGTTAAGAATATCCTGCGCTCAACCATGACAGATGACAGGCTTTCTGCTCTTGCAATTAGGCTACCATCGAAAACAAGATTGCCAGACGCCTGGATTATGACCCATAACAATTTTCGCATAACAAGGCTCGAAAGAAGCGCTTTGCGTAATTATGGAATATATGTCCACACTGTTACTGATAGACCTATGTAATATGTATACACAGTGGTGGGCGCAGCTAATGTAAAAGTTAGCTTTCAACAAAGAAATCAGCGGATTTCCAATAAATTTACTTTCGCTAACGAGTCCGCTAAAATTTCTAAATATTAGCGAAAATGCTAATCCGCTAACCAAAGCGTTAGGTTCACTAATTAGCGGAACTGTGTCCTCTATACTGTACACATGCATAATATGAACCCTGCATGTTGTGTAAAATAAATACCACATTCCAATTTCTGCGTTGGAAGGGGCTCCGGACTTATGTTTGGAGGGGGCCACGTTCTTTGTTGCTACGGCCATGTTGATACGTAAGGGTTGTTTCTGCTCACCATACTTTGCATATTTGTGGAGTGAAATCAGCCCCGGATTTAGGGGGGGTAGAGGGGGCAGTTGCCCCGGGCCCCCCGACTTTTAAAGGGCCCCCTTATGTGGAAAAAAATGTGATTTTGTGTTATTTTTTTCCTTTTGGCTTTTAAAGTTTCTGCAAAATGCTGTGCAGTACTGGACTGATGCTACTGTAGACGTAGAGACGGTTTTTCGCGCCGTAGGCGCAAAAAATTTTTTTGCACGGGGTCCCCCGATCTAAAAGTGCCCCGGGCCCCCCATCAGGTAAATCCGGCCCTGAGTGGAATAGTGGCTTCTCAAAAGTTTTTAGAACGTTGTAGACTGTAGGACAGCCTTTGTGTTACACTTTCTGTACCTTTGTTTGCTTTGTTTAATTGCATTTCTTACTGTGGCCAATTGTGTTTTATTGTGAATTGGAAAAGTGGTGTTTTAGTATAATTTATGGAAAGTTGTAGAATGTAGGGCAGGTTTTCAGTATGAACACGTGGCCAAATGTTCATAAACAACCACTTTGCATTGTGAATCGAAGCAATGTTATTCATTTTTAAAGTCTAATACTGAAAATTTTACAGAGGTGCCATACCTGGCACTTTTCATATTTAAGTATTTTACATTGTAAGAACGTGGCGTGGTTGTTCTGAATTCAGTATAATAAGCTCTGCTGCTGTAAAAAGTGTTGGTTTAAAATAGTTTTGCCAATTTTTAAACCAAAACACTTTTTAACAATTGTATTTTTACCATTTCAAGTCGTGCAATTGTTGTGACATATGATCTTAAAAATCTGCCCAAAACATAAAAAAAGCCATAAAGTTGTACTCAATACCATAGAAAAAGCATAAAAAATAGCCGTTTTAAGCATAAAATCATAATAAAATTGAACAACTCTAGCGTGGGACCCCTGCAGATGTTAAAAACCAAGATGAAGTTGACATGAGATTCTCTGCTTTTAACTCATAACAAAAGTAAATTGCTTGGATTCAACAAAATGATTATAAGAGTTAGTTTCAATCCAGTGGAGCGACCAAACTGGTATATCAACTTGGAATAAAAACATAAGCGTATCCAAAAGAAAACACATTTAAGTGTAATCTAAATGATATTCGCCTTCTTGAGTTGGCTACAGCATTGTTTTAAAGCAAGAAATTCTGAGTTAAAATAATATTTTGCTTTGAAGAACACCGCAGGAACTAATGCTAATAGGTGTAGCTCATAATGGGTTTGATGATTTCAATGCGACTACCAAGTTTGTTGCATCCATCTTTGTCCAAATGTCCATACTTGTTGCTGTGATTGTGTGAACACTTGAGGCTAATTTTATTTCATCAATTACTAATAATAATATTATACCACGTTTGCTACTCGTTGAAAATGCGGAATGGCCGGTTTCGACGAGTCCAATTCGGCTAGTCCGATTCGACGAGTACCCTATTCGGCGAGTTCCCTGTTCGGCGATTTTTTGAATTTTTTTTAAATTATTGGGTACCGTAGCCTAATTATCATTGCCGTTTTAGGGTTAGGGTTGGGGTTAGAGGTTAAGGTCTTATTTCAACGTTTGGCGACGTTAAAACGATGTAAAAGCGGCAATGATAATTAGGCTACGGTACCCTATAATTTAAAAAAAAACGATTTCAAAAAATTGCTGAAAAGGGCTCTCGCCGAATAGGGCACTCGCCGAATCGGACTCGCCGAATAGTAGCAGACCCTTGAAAATGTGTCGTCTTCATTTCAAGGACTTCATGTCACTTCTAGAAAGGCTTAAAACACCATTTTTGAATTTGCCAACTTGACCAAATCTTTTCGTTGACTTTGACTCGCTCCAAAACATTGTACTGCTCTTCTCATATCTGTTACGTGATGTCTTGTTTTGATCATTCTTCTGCAAATTGGCTAGCTTTTCTTGCTTTCTTTGTTCCAATAAAAGCTGTAAGATGAACCATGACATTACTTCAAATGTAATAAAATTGTTTTTGTTTTATTTATTAAACAAAAACTAAAAAAAATTAGCGATGTTGACTTCATACAGTACCAGTACCTACCACAAATAGTTCTTGTATGTTCAATGCATGGCGATCTATATCCACAGGCCTTGACAACGTGCAAACTGAAAGCCTGACTGGAGGCCAATATTATTTTGATTTTCAACTCTAAGCTAAATTGCTTTATATCCCTTTGAAATAATAGTTTTGAGAACTCAAATTGCCAAAGCGTGATCACTGAATCTCAAATCACTGCAAAACTCCTA
Source organism: Aplidium turbinatum (assembly GCF_918807975.1). Classification (NCBI taxonomy): domain Eukaryota; kingdom Metazoa; phylum Chordata; class Ascidiacea; order Aplousobranchia; family Polyclinidae; genus Aplidium; species Aplidium turbinatum. The sequence continues at coordinate 13,367,377 of NC_137489.1, read as the reverse complement.
ATATTACGTTAAAAATAATGTCAAATCTCTCAATTACCAGTGTTGCCAGACGCTTTTTGGATATCCAGCACACGTGCCAAAATCTAGTCTGTTATTTAAATGGTAACAATAGCACAAAATTAACTCAAAATCACACAAAATATACCAGAAGACTACAGCTGTTAACTAATGCTGAAACTACGAAACTACCAACTTATACTTGCGATTGTGGCTACTAACAGAACGGCCTTCAGTCAAGTTTGAAGCTGCACGTTGACCTGGCCGTGGTTCAATGAATAAGTTTAAAACAATCCCTTTACCTTATAATTGATATATTCCCTCCTCTTGGGTTTAGCACCAAGTTTTATGGCCCTTTCTTGTTCCAATTTTCTTTTTTCTTCTTTAGAAAACCCTTCTAAGCCAAAGGAAGAAACATCCCATTGCAGTTCATTTAAAAACTTTTTTGATAGTTTTTCATTCAATTTCGGTGTTGCTGGTTTATGTTTTTCAGTGATAGTTTTAGATGTACTTTTTCTTTTGAAAACGATAACTTCGACAGGTTTTTTTGCTTTGATTACTTCATCGTCTTTAACTTCAGAAACTACCTCTTTTGGCAATGAGTCATTGGTTTCAATTTTTTCATATCTTCTTTTTAGTTGCTTATTTGTCTTGTTTTTCTTTTGTTCTTTCAAACTCTTTTTTATTTCATTCAGATAATGTTCTTGTAGGGATAAATCATCATTCTTATGCATTTCACAGCAACTAAATTTCCAGTAATGAAAATAACTAAATTAATAACAGTTCACAGCATTAAAAATTCATCACACCATAACACTTTTTATGAAACTTATTTGTCTAAATATTCAACAAATAAACAAGACATCTTAACTTGAGTTTTCACAAAGATAACAAATCTATATATTATACAATAAGATTCAATCTTAGATCAAAAGCATCACTCATGATGGGGTAGTCACAAACTGAGTACCCAATCTTCTCAGACAATACATAATAATTATTTATCCAGATTTAAAAAATGCGACACCAAAAGCAATGAAAACTTTAGTAAAAATCAGCTCGTTGAGATTGCACATTTGCTTATACATTTCTCCTGAAACAGAAATTTTTGCTTTTTTGTAATACATTTCTTGTTGACTGCATTGCCAGATGGTAAAAGCACCCAGGTGATGCTCTAAAGCAGGGGTCCACAAATACTTGTTCGCACGACCTAAAAAACAATATTTTTAATTCTTTGCGACCCAAACGTTTCAGAAGCACATAATTTTGCTCAAAATACTTAGCAATTTAATACAGTGGTCTTCGCGTATTAAGCCCATATCTGGACCGAACAATTTGGGCTTATTAAGCGAGGGACGATTCTCTGCCACTCCTACGTATACTTTCAGTAATTCTGGAATGGACCAAATTGGGCTTAAGAAGTGGATGGACCAATTAACCACTTAATAAGCGGGGACTAGGCTACCGTACTACCATTGAAAGTATAAATTTTCTTGTAGACTACACAATTGTATGATTGTATTTGTTTTTGCCAAACAAGTTATATTGATAGTAAGTTTAAACTGTTTTGGGACACACAGTGGATGGTGTCGTGCCTCACTATTTGCGGACACCTGCCCTAAAGGTTATTGGTTTAACACTGTCGTAGAGCACGCACCTGTATAATGGCATGATACTTAATGATATGCCCAAAATAATGGGAGCAGCTGATTCAATGTTGCATCCAGTTGTATGGGTGCAACCTATTTCATACCCTGAAAATATAGAACAAAGGCGAAGTCGCTGATCATAGTTTCCCCAAACATTTTCTCTAATTAGTATAGTTGATTGACAGGGTAATTTGCTAATGTGGACTGATAGGTTAACTATCAGCAGTCAGCACCTACAAGTTGCTGATCGGAGTTTTCGAAAACATTTCAAAAAGCCGAAGTCGCTGGTCAGAGTTGCCGCAAACATTTCAAAATTAACCTAACTTCACTTTCTTCCTCTCAATGCCAGACTGCAGTTTTATTATTATTGTTTGGCTTATTCTATGTTTTCCTTCTTTCGCTATTCGAAAATGCATTGTTTCAATGATTAAAAACGTGAATCATGGTATTGCATGACAGCCCCTATGAATGACTTTTGCTCATTGTGACGTAGCCTACCGTAACAGGAAAAAGGCAAGACAGTGGGGCGCAATTCATAGCCGTAGGAGAGTAAAACCTTTTGGGGGGCAAACAAAATTAGCCCAAATTTTTCAAACTTTGCCCAAATTTTGTCTTTGCAAAAACGTTTTCAGAAACGTAACAATACTTATATAATTGCTGAGGTAGTTCAATTTAGTTTATTGTTTTGTTGGCGATAAACAAACAAAAAGTACATATAATACAAATTGAGTGTCTATCAGACTAACAGGATGGCAACGAAAGACCTGTAAGGTCATCTACGTCAGCTGCCACCAGTGTAGTCTACTAACTCCACAAACACATGTAAAAAAACATAGGTAACAGCACCAAAACAAAGCCGAATTAAGTTTAACCTACATTCATGGACCTGTCTGTGACGGGTGCAACTTATTTCAGCCTCTAAAAAGATCGAGAAAAAAATACAACAGAGCTGAAGCCACTGATCGGAGTTGCCGCAAACATTTCAAAATTTCTCTTGATCTTTGTAGGGGACGAAATAGGTTGCAGGCCTGGAAATTCAATTTTGTTGACAGCGGACAAACGGGTCCGATCTGAGCAGCTATCTCGGCAGACACACCAGTTTTACCGTCGATCGTCATGCTTACTTACTAGGGTGGTCCAAAAAAAACTTTTTTTGTAAATGTTAATGTCTCACCCTAAAATATTGTTACCATTGATGAGAAAATGATATATGTGAATTTTCATAAAGATTGGTTGATATTTAGGGGTTGCTACCGGGGTTCAAAGTTTTGTCGTTTGCCCCCATTTTAACGTTTCGAGAGGATATGATATGATACGGTACAGTGCCATTGTATATTGCAATAAAAATACAGTTTAATAATTACTCTATGGTCTGTTTATAAACTCATGTGTCTGTATTACGAATTATACTAACTGGTGTACATGTACGAAATGTGCGACTTTGTATAAGGTAAAGGTGAGTCCCATACTTGAATACAAGCATCGAGGGATGAGGTTCTCATTATACTAAGCCTTCGGCACTAACGAGAGTAGGGTGGCCAGTTCCTTTCTCTCGGCCGCCTTTACTTCAGCAACTACGCCCACCCAATATATTATACCCTGGGTAGAGGTGGGCGTGGGCGGTGTTTGTCAACAACCAGTATAAGCCGGGAGTCAAACCAGGATTGCATAATTGGAAAGCGAGCGCGTCACCGCTGCGACTTTGTATACTTGTGTTTAAAATTCAGAGACTAAATTGGACATTCATTAACAGCTTTAGAATACAACAAATAAAATACATACAGGAATTATTGCGCGAGGGTCTTTCTACTGCAGTCTGGATATCGCTGACGGTGATAGGCGACGACACGCAAAAGATACTGTTTTTGTTCTTCGTCACATGTGTGTAATGTGTTGTATTCCGTGATCAACGCCACTCCACGCTCGGCAATGTCCCAACCGGGGTGCCAATTGCAATGCTCAAGGGTGCCGCGAGATATTTTAACTTTAACCCGTTAAGTGTGGAATTTATTTATTTATTTTAACTCTAATCCACAATAAGCCTTTGTTTTCTCGCCCAGGAATAACAGCGTGAAAGAGATTTTGAATCGTTGCTGTTTTTTCCATAAAAACGTTTGAAACGCATCATTATTGCCAGGTTTCATGATTTTATTTTGCGTTTCACGGCGCACAAAGTCAAATTGCAGTGATGGATTATCGGATTGTGTGACCCAGCACGATTATAAAATTGCACGATTGTTTGCGAACCACTATAAAATAGAAACTTTTGCATGGGGGATACCATACCTGCGCATACAAACACGATAGCCTACATAGCTAATCGAGAAAAGGCTAAGTTATAATTGATTTATTCTTTATACCAGTGCTCCGCAACCTTTATTTACTCACGGCACACTTAAAAACTCTTTAAAATTTTGCGGCACAATTCGGCCGACACATTTTCAAAATGTAAAAAATAACTATCATCTTTTTAATGAGATATTTGCGCTTGTTTCTTGCTTTAATAAAGTTAACAATTTGGATACAGTCATTCATTGTTTCTGTCAGCTCCCTTGTAAAATGTTTGATCATCAAGGCTTCCCTGTGTAAGCAGCAATACATAAGTTGAATGGCTGGATTTTGACGTTTTACCCATGCAGCTAAACTTCTTCCTTCGCCCACCATTGCTGAAGCACCATCTGTGCAAACGTTGATGCAGTTATTCCAATGGATACCATGGGTTATGAAAAACTCGTTGGTCACTCTAAAAATTTCCTGGCCAGTCGTTCGTTCCTGGCTGGAAGTTCTTTGCAAAATAATTAGGCTACTCGTTTGTTATGGACTCGCCATTGACAAAACGTTGGCTACTACACTTAATAGCTGTGCTTTCAATATTACGAAATTTTTCATTAAACACTGCTAACTGACAATTCAAAATGACCTAGCCTGACTTCTAAAAACGCACTACCACGTTAACCAGCCTTTTTTAAAACTAGGGCAGCCTTCCCATTGCGAAAACTTCAATGTGAGGCAAAAAAATCATAAATGCACTGTGGGAAGTCTAGCTAGAGTTTGAGTTGTCTTGCAGTGGTAAAGCGAGAATTTTTAAAACATAAAAACTCCTTTCTTTTCAAAAAGTATGTTCTGATGATAGTTATCCCGCGGCACACCGGTTGCGGAGCACTGCTTTATACTTATATGAATATATTTTGTGAATTGCTTTGCGATTACAATTGGGTCTCCAAATTAGTGGATTTTCCGTACAAACGAACATTAAAACTAAAAAAACGAGAACGACTGCTTATAGTCGAGGAAGAAATGTGGGTGGCTTTGTCGAATGTGCCTCGAGATATTAAGGGACTTGTGCAAGAAGTCAAGCCCAAATTTCACACTAAATTTTGAATAAATACATTTATTTATCGCGCTATACTGTACAACTCATTCTGTGCTATTTCATACAGTTACTTGAAATACAGAAATCTCATAAAATTGACCCAGTTTTGCCAGGATGCCGCAAACTATTTATCTCTTCGATAGGGTGCCGCAAGGTCAAAAAGGTTGGGAACCACTGCTCTAAACCCTTGACAGCCTGTTTTAACCTAAAAGGAGGACTTTCTGATGATTACCCTTTTAGGGTGAAACAGGCTGTCAAGGGTTTAGACAGTGGTTCTCAACCTTTTCTGAGTCATGGCCCCCCAGACTGTGGCTCTAAAAGACCATGGCCCCCTTGAGCAAAATAAAAATGTATTTGTTTAAAGAACAATGAAACGAAATCAATAAAAACAGTTAACGAATGATTAAATGATTTAATGCTTTCTTTTTCGTAATAGACTACGCTAGTAAATCAAGCGTATCCTTAATTGTTACGTTACAATCACAAAAGATGATGCAACATGCAGTGAGATAGAACATATGATGAAAAAACATGCTTTTAGCTAGCTTTACGATACTAACACCTACATGAGTGTTTTTTGTGTCACAATTCTGTTATAATTCATCAATACATGTTATAATTTATTAATGAAGCTTTTTATCATGGCTCCCCTGAGAACGCTCTGTGGTCCCCTTGGGGGGCCGAAGGCCACGGTTGAGAACCCCTGGTTTAGAGGGTAATAACTATGTATGTACTATGTATATTAGTTTACATCATGTACATTTGTACATGTAGTTTATTTACTGTCTTCTAAAGCTGTTATTGATTGTCAAATTTAGTCTCTGAACTTTAAACACAAGTATACAAAGTCGCACATTTTGTATATATATGTAGACCAGTTAGTATAATTCGTAATACAGACGTACATGAGTTTATAAACAGACTATATAGAGTAATTATTAAACTGTATTTTTCTTGCAATATACAATGGCACTGTACCATATTTTTTACTGTACCGTATCATATCATATCTGTATCACATCCTCTTAAAACGTTAAAATGGGGGCAAACGACAAAACTTTGAACCCCGGTAGCAACCCCTAAATATCAACCAATCTTTATGAAAATTCACATATATCATTTTCTCATCAATGGTAACAATATTTTAGGGTGAGACATTAACATTTACAAAAAAAATTTTTTTTGGACCACCCTATTACTTACTTTATCTTGAACTATATCTACGGTTTAGAAGACTTTAAAATTTCAGCAAAGTCACTCTGAAAGGCTTTTATCATACCAACGACCTGCGCTTGAAGAGTCAAACGTTTCACTAGGCTTTTTTCCTTAGGTTTTTTTTTGCGAGCGAAAGTGATGAAGAGCAAGTAGCGAAGTAGGTTCATTGTCCTCAATCTCACTCATAGAATTTTCGGTTCTCCCACTAGAGATGCAGCAAACCCAAAATTTTTATCCGCAAACCGCACCGCAACTGAATCATCTATCCGCACACCGCAATTATCTGGACACTGCACCGCAAATTACAAAATTTTCAAAAAATATTTTAACGCGTTATTTTTTAATCAAATTTGTCCATTGTGGTAAAAAGCACCCATGGCATATACCTAACTGGTAACCTACTAGTACAGTAAGTGAACTAATTGACTAGGCTAACCAGATCATATTATCTTATCAGCAATGCATATAAGTTGTAAGACATCATGCTTTTTCAAATAGAATGTTCCTGGATCCAGTACCAGGACTTTTGAACACTTTTTGTAAGCAATAATGCCATTTTAATGTCAGTGGCTGTATGAACTACAATCAATCAATCAATCAGTTTATTTATTTGTCACAAACATGAAAAGAATACAAAATATTATGCAATAATCTGCTGTGTGTCGTATGACGAGGAGACTGCGAAAAGACCAAGCGGTCATCTAGTCAGCAGCCACCTCAAGCTAGGTGATGTTGGTCTAAATAACATACACCAGTGGCGTAGCCAAGGGGGGGGGGGGTTTTGGGGGTTACAACCCCCCCCCCTTTGGCACGCGTGTGACGTCACGATATTGAGAATGATGCTTTCAGTCTAATAAAAAATTGCCTAGTTTTAAACAAAATTGCATTAAAAGAGCAAGTTTTGCCAATACCAAACATTCAAACATCTCAGCCAGGAATTAGCAACAAGAAAACACAGAGACTTAGCTTTATTTCAAAAAAATGCCGAAGAAAACATGATCTTATCCTTTTGCTATGCTACCAGACAGCACCATTTTACAGGAATATTCATACCCACATTTTTGTTGAAAATGCTCTCAGAATGCACCAAATTCAAAATAATTTTTCAAAATTTTCTGGGGGAGGCCCCCCAGACCCCCCACCGCTGGGTGGTCAAACCCCCCCCCCCTTTCAAAATTCCTGGCTACGCTACTGACATACACAGTAATACACAAACAACCATACAAAAAATCAAACATTTGCTAATATAGATACACATGTTTTTATTAAGCAAATACACACACAAGAGTAAAACTTATAGCCTGAACTCACTGCTATAGTAACTAATGCGGTAGTTGCGCTAGGCCTATAGGGGTGCAACCTAGTTCGTACCCTGAACAGTTCGTACCCTGACAAGATCGAGAGAAAAAATTAAAAACAGCCGAAGTTGCTGATTGCAGTTCAATAGCACAAAGCCGAACTCGCTGATCAGAGTTTCCGCAAACAAACTTGATGGTTAGGGTTAGCGGAAACTGCGGAAAAATGTTTAGCGAGGGTTAGGGTTAGAGAGCATAGATTACTCTATAGTTAGGGTAAGGGTTAGCGGAAACTGCGGAAAAATGTTTGCGGAAACTGCGATCAGCGAGAGTTAGAGCATAGATTACTCTATGGTTAGGATAAAGGTTAGCGGAAACTGCGGAAAAATGTTTGCGGAAACTGCGATCAGCGAGGGTTAGGGTTAGAGAGCATAGATTACTCGATTGTTAGAGTTAAGGCCGAGTTAGGGTAAGCAGAAACTGCGGAAAAATGCTTGCGGAAACTGCGATCAGCGAGGGTTAGAGCATAGATTACTCTAGGGTTAGGGTAAAGGTTAGCGGAAACTACGGAAAAATGTTTGCGGAAACTGCGATCAGCGAAGGTTAGGGTTAGAGCATGGATTAGTCTATGGTTAGGGTTAGCGGAAACTGCGGAAAAATGTTTGCGGAAACTGCAATCAGCGACTTCCGCTTTTTTTAATTTTTTTTCTCGATCTTTTCAGGGTACGAACTAGGTTGCATCCGGCCTATAGCCTGGTAACTGGGAGCTGAGCTTATCAGCTAGGCTATTAACCAAAAACACTCCTACAGCTTCTGTAGCCATTTGCAGGCCTCGAAATTCACAGCGGACACCGCAGACATGTCCGCCGTCACATCATGTGATGTCCGCGAGAAGTGCCCGCTAGATCGGTCGTATTTGTCCGCCGAGAAATAACACAGAAACTGGCGATTCTAATCGTCATCGCATAGCACGAACAATTGTTGCGAGAATACAATTTCCCGCGCATTCTAGCGCGCATCTAGAAAATGTGAATAGGCTACCATACTGTATCCCTTAGCTTCCATTCAAGCAGGAAAACTTTTGATTATTACGTTGCTTCAACGATTGATGACATTGAATCATCGTAACAAAGATGAACTCTTCGATAAAAATCAATGGGATTACCGGTAGAGTAGCCTACCGGTACTTCTACACTAATCACGCGTAACTTAGTTCAAGTCTTATGTCACAATATTTGGCTTTGATCTCCGAGTAACATTGATAAGGAAAGGTTGGTTACAAAATTAGAAATGCGAGTAGGCTATTACGGCAAGATGCAGCAAAATTTGTTAAGTTGTGGTATTACAGTATGAAAAAGCCCAGGGAAAATTCACTTTCGCTCACATGACACGCAAAAATAAACCTAAAAAAGCCTAGGGATAGGCTACTTTGCACAGCAGAAAATAGTAGCGTTAGTGTAGAAGTTTTCCGACTCGTACGCAAGAAGCCACACGACCTCGTTCGGTGGAAGTTAATCTGTTATGCGGTGTATCAAGCAGCTACACGGCGCTTTGACTCTTCAAGCGCACGCCGTTGGTCTGATGAAAGCCTTTTAGAGTGACTTCGCTGAAATCTAAAGCCTTCTAAACCGTACAGCTATTAGCTATACTTCTCAAATGGCAAAGAAATATCAAGATAAAGTGATTAAGCATGACGATCGACGTTAAAACTGGTGTGTCCGCCGTGAAACTTAATTTGTCCGCCGAGATAGCTGCTCAGACCGGACACGTTTGTCCGCCGTCAACAAAAACAAATTTCGAGGCCTGCATTTGCATAGCCAAATCCTTACCTTTAGCATTGATTTAGCATAGCTTAGCATAGCTTTCCAGATTAGGGAGTAGGGTTTCCGATTCCGAAGGAAAAAAACTGTTCCGTGTTTCCAATTTAGATTTGAAGTTTCATAATTCAATGGCAGCTAAAATTCCAAAGTCAAATGTAAATTTTGAATCATTCATGTTAAACAGAAAATGTTCTTCATTTGGCTTTTCTGGTATAAATGAGATAGAAGTATCTGATGCTATAAGGAACCTCAAAGCAAATAAAGCTTCAGGCATTTTTGAAATACCTTTTAAATTTATCAAAATGGCTAATGTAATTATATGCCCTTTTTTAACAAAAGTACTCAATGAATGTGTTTTGCAAGAAATCTTTCCTGATGTACTCAAAAAGAGTCTGATAATACCTGTATCAAAAGTAGTTCACCTTTACACTTTACAGATTTGCCACCAATTTCTTTATTGCCAACTTTTGCCAAAATTTTCGAATTTTTTTTATATAAACGGATGATGAATTATATTGAAAAATATAATATTTTAACCCCAGCTCAACATGGTTTTCGTGAAAATGACTCAACAAGCTTAGCATTGACAAAAATTTATGATGACTTACTTTCTAACTTGAATGATCACAAATACACATGCTCGGTTTTTGTTGATTTAAGTAAAGCTTTCGATACAGTTGATCATGGCATACTTTTAAAAAAAACTTCACCATTATGGCTTTCGTGGCAAGTTTTTAAACGTTTTAACATCTTATCTAACAAATAAAATGCAAAGTACAAAAATTAACGGTAAAAATACTAAGTTCAATGTTGATAAATGTGGTGTCCCACAGGGGTCAATCCTTGGTCCCTTGCTTTTTCTTCTTTATGTGAATGATCTTCCAAATGCATCTTCTTTTTCAACTACACTTTTTGCTGATGACTTAAACTTTCATATGTCAGATAAATGCCTGTCATCTCTCCAAAAAAATGTCAATGGAGAAATAGGAAAGATTGATGTGTGGATGAAATCGAATAAACTTTCATTAAATTATAGTAAAACTACTTATATGATCCTCTGCAACAAAAAAGTGCAGCAGAAAATTTTAGTCTGTCCATCAGTGGCCGATCCATCGAAAGGAAGAAATGTATAAACTATCTAGGTGTAACTTTGGATGAGCGATTGACATGGGATAGTCATATTATTAATCTTAGAAAGCAGCTTGCAAAGGTCTGCAGCATAGCATTTAAGCTGAGAGAAAGAGAGAGAAACCTTTTATTTTGTCTGTTGCGAGAAAAGTATACGGTACAAAATATAGACAATGCAAATAAAATAGCACCATAACTAGAATCTACAACAGACAGGAAGCAGCGAAAGACTATATTAGTCATCGAGTCAGCTGCTTCCCGTGTTTTTAATGTGACAAATGTCAAACATCGGCATTACGTTGAAACCAAGATATGCGTTAAAACAGGATAAGCTTAAGTTCCGTAAAAAATGAACACAAAAAGTTGTTTACTGCTGCGACAGTCAAGTGAATTCCTGTGGTTTTAATTCAAATATCATGCCCTACAAAAGTAGTAAGTTATGAGAAAAAAAAAAAAACAAACAAAAAAACTATGCATAAACAACAACTTCTAACTGCTAGCATAAAAGACGAAGCATGAACACTAAAAGTAGGCCTAATCATAGTATATAACTTTAAACCTTAACAAAAACAGTCAGTTTATAGGCCGACTTGAATACAGTTAATAAGATGACAGCCGTTAATAAATAGTACTTAGCACCAATTCGTGAGTAGTAGGCCTAGGTCTACGTAGTAGGCCTATCAACTATTGTTCAATCCGAAAAATTTGCGATAACACTCGTCAATGTTGTGGCAGCAAAAATAGTCACAGACAAAGTTTTTTCATATAATAAATTTTAAGTTTTTTTGTGAAAGTTTTTATACTCGTAGCCCCTACTACTTCTGAAGGTAAATCATTCCATATTTTTGGGCCTAAGAATTTCAAACTGCCTTGGCCTTTTCTTGAGCTGACACTACGTAAGTGAAAGTTATTTTTTTGAGAAGCTCTCGTGCCATGGCAATGAAATTTAGAAATTTCTAATTGATACAAGTTAGTGATGGGAAGTATGTCGAGATCTTGGTACAGTAGTGAAAGTTTTGCTCTTCTGTTGCTAAAGGTTATTGTGCGAATGATTCGATTTTGCATTGTCGAAATTTTCTTGAGCAGTTTTTGTGTGCTTGAACCCCAACATAAAATGCCATATTGTATTATTGATCGTGCAAAAGCATACATTGAGATATTGAGATACATTGAGATACATTACTGAGATACATTGCCCCTTTAACAATATTACAAACTTTATGTTAGATTTTCAACAGGTCCTTGATACGCCTACCTTTCGTTTTACTGCATTACTCCCGTTGATTTGTGTATTCGCCACCTAGCGTCGTATCGCTGATTTGCAGATGGCAACACTCACCACGAGATTGTCGTCGAACTTTCGAGACGTTTTCGTTTTTGCTGCTAGTTTGCCAGCTAGCCGAACTTGTTAGCTACTGTAGTTTGTGACTGAAAGTGGATTGATTGATGTTTATGCTTTGTTAGCTGCTTTTCTGTTATGTATTTCTACAGCACTTAAGTTTGACAATTGCTATGGTAATACTTATTTGCGTGTAGGCTGAATTCCATATTTGCAGCTTGCCATCTCTCAAAGTTCAACTTACTGGTGAGCCTTACTTGTGATGTAATAATGTTTTGTAGCTGAATGTTGACTTTCTACCGTGAACAAACGTAACGCATCTCTGGTGTGCGTAAATTGTTGTTAGGCTAATACTTCAAACTTAAATATTGCAGAGTCAATCACTATAGAATCCTTCGCGTGCAAGTGCATCATTTGGCATTACTGATCCGGTCATACTGTAGCGATCCATTATTTCAACATATAAGTTTTCCTGCCTTTTACTAAAGTTTCTGTAATTTTCCATGCAATTGCTCCCAAAGAAAATAGAAAAAAGGGCGCACACAATAAAATGGTTTGTTCGTCCTTTGACGAGAGCTCTATCACATCAAACCAGCTCTATCACATCAAACCAGCTCTATCACATCAAACCAGCTCTATCACATCAAACCAGCTCTATCACATCAAACCAGCTCTATAAAATCGGACGAGCTCTATCACATCAAACCAGCTCAATTAGACAAAGAGCTCTATCAAATCGGACCAGCTCACATCAAACGAGCTCAGTTAGACCAGTTCAGCTCTCAGAAAAACATTAAATTGATTGTTTAATTAAAATGTAATAATGCTTTACTGTTCTGCAATTTCATTATTCTGTACTGTTTAAATTCAAATTGTGTTATAGACCTACAACATTATACGAACACCTTCTGATAACTTAAAATTATAATTCGAATAACAATTGTGTGGAAATTAGTTCATGGAGTCAGATAGCCAAATTAGATGGATAGAAATTTCATCAGGCAGTTAGACAGCCTTCATCTTAATTCAATTTATAAACAAACAACAACCATTAAATAAAATATAAATAAATTGCTACCACACTTTTATAAGTTACGCTAAATAAAATATATAACCACAATACTACCGGTACGTTTATTATTCTGAATTGTATGATTGATTGATTTGTGTCGTGAATTGTGGATTCATGTTTACTACTGAATTATTGACCAATAATTTGTCAGCCTAATGGAAATTAATTCTTGTAAACCGATCTTAACTAGGCTATGTGAACTGCCACGTTTCTTTGTTTTTAATATTGGTCTAGCGTTATGGTTGTACGGTAGCCTACGTAATAATTGTGTAAATAAATTGTGAAAGAACATCGCGAATTTATTTATTCAGTGCGTCATTGGCCAACCTGTGGAACTTGTGTACCGTACAGTGGATTGAAAACTGTTAGTCAACAAATTTGGTACGTTTATCAGTTCGATTGTTATGCTTGCTGAATTGTGACTAGTGTCTTATGTTGTGTTATTTCTTGACAGAAAAACCGTATAAACTTCATTGCTGCGAAGCAGTCATTGGAAACAGAGTGATTTCTTCAAGTTGGCGTGCTTTAACAGTGCTCAGTCCTGCCAGGTGGATTAGGAAAATCGTGACGTCACCGGCGCAATTAACTACCGCACCTGTTGTGTTCGTGTTGCACACAACATCGTTTTTCAAATTTGACATCAAAGCTTAACCATCTTTGAACTGAAGCTGATTTCGTCAATTGAACCAAACTGCTGATCTTCACCAACCTGACGATCAAATTTGCGTTTACTTACCAAGTTCCCATCAGTGTTACGTGACATCTCTCATTTGCTGAAGTTAGCTTATGCTGTTACGAAGCGGATTTGCATACACAGCTATGGATTCCAAAGCCGAAGCTATTCAACAAGCAGCTGATACTTTGAGAGACAGCTACAAGCGTGGTGAACAGCTGATGAGCAAACGCGAAAACCTCACAGAAGTACAGACTATCCTGTTAGAAATTGACAAAAATTATGCCTTTTTAATGGCACCTTGTGTCGATGTCCCTGACGATGACAATGTATAGTTTGCGTCAACGTGAAGCACATGCCAAAGTGGAACTAGCTCGTTTGACAAAAGAGCAAAATGATGCCAGGCGACGAGAGGAAGAACAACTAGTTCGCATGGAGCAGGATTGAGTTCGCTTTGAACGTGAGAGAGCCGAAGCTGAAGACCTGCGTCAAATTAAAGCTGCCGAAACTGAAGCCGCACTCTGGCAAGATGATTCTTCTTCGGTTATCAATATTGGATCAATGACACCCGTACGATTGCCACAGCAAACCTTCACTCACAAAGACACACACCTGGAACCTCTGCGTCACGGTGATGAGCGGCACAAACAAGAACCAACTGCAACATCTGCAAGAATGCCAGACCAAACGGTAAATTACCCTTGTTATTATACTAGCCGACAACCTGATCTTTCAGAACGACTTCTACCTAAACCAGATGTTAAGAAATTTTTTGGTGACCCGCTCGATTTCTGGGCTTTCTGGCACCATTTTAAGTCTCATATTTCTGATTGGTTGACACCCGACAGGAAGATGTCTTATCTCATGCAGCACTGCTGTGATGCAGTCTGTGAACAAATAAGGCACCTTGCCTATAGCAGCGAAGGTCACAACTGCTATGATGAAGCGTGGGAAGAATTGAAACGGAGGTATGGCCAACAGCACGTTATTGCGCATGCTTGCGAGGAACGCTTGAGAGCTGTTACCAGAATTTCTCACCACAAACCCGAACAATTGGAGAAGTTGTCGGTCCTGTTAAAAAGATGTTGTTCATCATTGAGCTCTAACACCGAAGCTTCGAACTTGGATACCGTGCAGTTTATCACCTGGCTTGCGGATAAGCTGCCAGTGTCTTTGAAAGAAAAGTGGGTAATTGAAGCTCTGAAAATCAATGACGACACTGGAAAAGTGGCTGGGTTCCAACACTTTGCTGACTTCATAACGAACGAATCTAGGATTGCCAATTCAATCTATGGCGTGAAACTCTTTTCATCAAATGTCGACAAACTTAACAAGCCTGACACCAAAGGGAAACAAAAGGCTTCACTGTTTAACGTAGTGACAAAACCTACTGAAAAATCCGGACAGCTCCGAATTGGCAACAAGCGACTCATACAATGTATCCTGTGCGATAATACACATTATTTACAACACTGCAAAGAGTTCAAAGCCAAATCCGTCACTGAACGGGAGCAATTTGTAAGGAAGAACAAATTGTGCTTAAACTGTCTTGGACCAGATCACATACGTGCCGACTGCAGAAGCCGAGGTAAATGCACTGAATGCGGAAGCTCATCACATCATTCTCTGTTACATCGGTACCTGGTCACAACTGGAGAACACGTCCAGAGACGACACCCTAACCCCATGGCTAATAGAAGAAATGATAGCCAGCCAGATGATCCCGGAAGAAGACCATTAGAAAGGAGCACAAATGAAGTTGTGGAAACCTTCCATTCCAGAACAAGCAACTCGGCAACTTACTTGGACATCGTTCCCGTGCGTGTGACAGGAGAAGGAAAGGTAATACATACCTATGCTCTCCTAGATTCTGGTTCAAACCGCACCTTTTGTGAACGAAAACTTGTAGAGATGCTTGAACTGAAACCTGAGCCATCTGGTGACTTCCAGGTGCAAACATTGTCTTCGAGTGGACCATATTTCTTTAATTCTTCAACTGTATCGTTGAAAGTTCTACCAATAGTTGGCGGCGAAGTGCAAGAACTGACAGATGTGATCGTCGTTGACAAGATACCTACCAAGCCAACTCAAGCCAACTCTAGCAAATGAAAAAGTAGAAGTGGAATTTTTAGACCACCCCTAAAAGTGGTTAAAACTACACTTTTTGATTTACAGTGTAGAAGATGCGGGGATTGATTAGCGCGCTATTTCTGCAATTGTTTACATGTAATTCTACACCTTTGAACTCTAAGTTTTCTTTAGCATGCTTAGCAATGCCATAATGTCGTCCGGGTTCGTTCCTTCGTGTTTCAAATAATTTTGCAAGATTATTAATTTTGTTATCTGCATCTCACATAGTAGCCTACATGCTCTGTTTTACAATTCAAGGCTTAGGCTATTTCGGATAATTCTTGCGAGTATTCGTACATCAAAGCCAAGTCCAACAAGAAATCGGTGGATGTTATCTTCGACAAGAGTCCTTGATATTTCGCACGTTCCCGAGAATCTCTTGTGTCGCTAATAGCCCCCTTTTTGAAAAATTCGACAAGTGCTGGGATATCATTCCAGACGGCACTAACTGTGCGGAAACTCGAGGCTACCCAACGTGTGTCTAGTAGGCCTACCCTTCCGATTTTCAACAACTGCACTTCAACAGCCGCTGCACATTTACCCAATTCCCTGCTATTGTTGGGAGAAGCGTGGTAAAGGCTATAGCGTTTGTCCATAAAAGATCGAAGTCGATTCAAATTACTGACTGATTTTACAGCATGACGAACCGATAGTTCCAATCTATGGTTGCACAATACCACACTACAATGTCTGGAAATTCATCACGAAGCAATTTTGCTACACCATTTTTGCGACCTATTATCACAGCCGCGCCATCACATACAACACCAATCAAACAAGAAGATAAAAATGTTGTAGACATGCCATACGATTTTAGGCAGCTCTTCAGGGAATCATAGATGCCATTCGCTGTAAGAATAGCAAGCTCAACAAGACCTACAAATACATTCACAGGTTCGCTTCCGTCAAGACTGGTACGAAGATATATTATCAGAGTGAATACCCCATTTAACGTGTTCGACTCATCAAGAATTATGGATATACTTTTACTGAACAGGGCAAAGCATAATAAGAGTATAAAATATTTGAGCTTCCGGAACGCCGTTCCGGAGAAGTCAATTTTTTGATCGAGCTTCCGGAGCGGCGCTCCGGACCGCTCCGGCTGAAATCCAGCCCTGGATATAGTATTAACATTTTGTAGATGCGCGCTAGAATGCGCAGGAAATTATATTTTCGCAAACAATTGTTCGTGCTATGCAATGACGTCAGGGTTAGCAATGTTTAAGCCAAGGATTCAACCTATTTCGTCATCAGAACACTTCGTAGCCTACCCCGATTTCAGGGTACGACATGGGGGTACGATGTGTTCACGAGACGAAATAGGTTGCATCTGTCTGTGACTCAATTAAACAAACGATCAAAATTAAACAAACCTTTCTTGCGGCACAAAAAAATATATTTATCAGGCCCACATGGATTCAACAACAGTTTGAACTGAGATTTTCAGCAATAACTAGACAACAGTGGCTGTATAGGTAGGCACTTTAACATTACCCACTCGTCGAAAAGGTACGCAATCATGCGTGACATGTTCATTCGCGATTCAGCCGTTATAATAAGATGTCTATGGATTCAGCTGATTTCAGTCATGTGACTCGACACGTGATATTCTGATCGAAAAATTTTGATACAAAGAAATTTAACTGAATGCTTCACCACAACCACCGTTGTCTAATGGTTAGGGCAGAGGAGTAGTAATTTCGATTTCGTGGGTTCGATTCCCACCCTCTGCTAATACTATTTTTTCTTCTGCAACTGAACTGAGTGCAAGAAGGATCTTAATGGTAGCCACTGTAACAAGTCGAAATTGTGACTAAAACACAAAGCAATTTCACATTGAAAAGCAGGCACTCTTCGACGAGTGGGTGATGTAAAAGTGCCTACCGGCTGTATAGGCTATCCATGTCGTCAGATTAATTTTGTCTTTTAAACTGAGTTTGTGGCTTAACCGCACGTCTCAAGGTCAACGTCTCAAGTTCTTGCAATTTTAGTTAATCTACTCTTCTAAAGATTTAATGCACTTAAAACAGTAAGTTTCATGTTTTGACGAGAGAGATTTTATTTTTTTTACGACAATTACTAAAAACTAACACTTTCAAAGAGAAAAAGAAAACACAAGAATAAAATAGTTGATCGTGAGGTGGCGCGAAAGACCATGTTTCCGATGTAAAATCGAAAGGTCGTCCAGTCTGCGCCACCTCATAAAATGATGGCATTCATAAAATTGTTGCCCCACGAAAGCTTAAGACGTTTATTATGTGACCGTTTTTTTATGACTTAATGTTCATTAGGTTAACATTTTGGTGCTCTCTCACTTTAGGCAGGTGCCCCCCTCCTCCCTAGCTTTCTCGCTTTAGCGAGAGCACTGAACTATAGGCCTACTGTATTGTTCTTGCATCTTTTCTCGACGGTCATACATAGCCTATCGACTTCATACTTACTGCATGGCTAATTTTCTTTAACTTTAAACAGGAACAACTTTTAACTTGCTACGCCCCTAATCCAAGCATATGCAATAAAATCTCACTCTCCAGAGTCTTGATCTTGAAAAGTGCGGTAAAATGCACGATGCTGCAATCAGAGTTCTCTTTCTGCTGCAATGCTTACTTGAAAGCGGCCTTGTATTGCGACACTTTCACAAACCACATGCCAATTTCTTTCGCTTCCCTTCAAAGGAAACTGTGCGCTTACATTTTAATTGTAAAATTCACTCGCGATTGCAGCAAAACAACAAAGGAATTGTTGCATGCATTTCATTGCATTGCAATTTGCAACTCTAAAAATTATTGTGTTGTCAGGGCCGTCGCTGCAGGGGAGAGGCGTGCCCTTTCTCCTGACAACGACCTGTGCACACACACTTCAGGCACTGAAGAAGAATTGGTTTCAATTTTAGTTTCATTAACTAGGTGGTAGAGCTTCGGTAGAGAGTTTGTCTTGTTGAACCATAGGCATACGAAGCCGAGTAACGTGATCAAGTTTGACATCTTCAAGTTTATTACATATAGAAACACAAAACTACGCAACAAATTAAGTATCGAACCTTTGCGACATCACAAGATGTCCTCTTCAGGAATAATATACATACAACTTAACTACATCTGAATAAAATACAATGGTTAAATTAAATCTATAAACAGGAAAAGACAAAAAACTGCACAATAGCCTACTTCTGACCAGCTCAAACTCAACGATAGGCTCCACGAGAATCAAAGGCAACTGCATCAAAAGGTGTTAAACAGATCACATGATATGGTAGAAAGGCAAGGTGCGAAAAAACTAATTTTAAAATACAGAGAGCAAGAAAGACAAGCCGCAAGCATACAATTGTCTGTTCAAAAGTGGATTGTGACGTTTTATGTACAAGGCTTCCAAGATCTTAGTTTGATACTCAGACCTGCCTCCGGACATGATCTCAAATTGCTTGATAGAAACGTTATTTTGACATTCTGTACATGAGAAAATGTGATCTTTAATTGCGCTTTTCTGTACAGAATTCAAATTCAGGTGCTCCCCAGCTCTAGTCGATAAATGTCTTATTGACATACCGATGTATGTCAGGCTTGCATCACGCAAACAACTGAATTTATAAACGACATTAGAACATAGAGCAAAGGGCGTGGGCGACTTCAGCTGGAAATATCTGCCTACTTTGAACGTTCTATATACACAATTTTAGCTAGATTTTTTAAAAATCTTACCGAATCTTTTCCCAAGAATGGCACATCAAAAAAGTTGCTAAAATCGTCTTCTTCGGGTTTATCTTTCGGTTTCGTATCTAAAAAAGCTTTTAATATTTTACCAAAAAAGTATGACGGGTATCCATTTAAATGTAGGATATTTTTCAACTTTTTAGTTAGTTTTTGCTTAATGAATGGAATAATTCCCTGGTAACAGCACCACAACAACTATCGGAAACTCCACTGCCAGGATTAAACTTTCAAAAAAGTTTTTCAGTCCGAGAATAAACACCAAATCAATCGAAATATCATCTGGGGGTACATACCTTGGCTTGTCGTGTTGCATAAACTCGCAAGATGCGTGGTCAGCATTGTGCAAAGCTCGAGGAAGAACATCAGAGTATGTGTTTCCCTCTATCCGCTAGAAGTCAGCATGTCACCAACAACAGCTTGGCATAATTAAGCAAAAGCGCGAAGCATTTTGCCAAACAAGCGTGAAGGATTTGTTAGCGGCGTTCAAGCATAGCAAGCTGCGTGAAAAAGGTTCAGAATCAGATATCGTTTGACCGATCAGCAGGTGGAAGTGGTGTTTGTGATTGGCAGGCCACACTAGAGCGAAAAAGCTGCTTTGTGAAAGTTTAGTTTTGCTGAACAATTGTGATGGAACGGTACATGCAAGTTATGTCATGGTTTATATTTTACTTTCAAATAGCGGCAAATGTTTATGAAAGTAAAGCGGCTGGTAAGTAAACAACCTTTTTTTTTATTCGTCTTTACTTTTATTCTGCATTAAAATATAAGCTAATTTTTTTACTTGTTACTGAAAAATGTGCTTCGGGTTATGGTAGCATAAAGTGATAGGCCTACCAGTACATCAATCTTTCATGCTTATTGTCAATTTGTGGTTTGAAATTATCTTTAGTAATTTATTTATCTAAGCGTTTGATAGTGATTAGGAGCTCCATTGTGGCTCACGTATGCTAAACATGTAGGCGACCGTTCTATTTCAACTTAGCCCACCACAGAAACAGTTCAGTCAGGACTAAAATGAAACGGATTCGCAAGTTTTTCTCAGCGCCATACTTGCTTCGTATTTTACTGAGAGCGTTGTAAAGTTTATAATAATAATCCTACCGGTGTTTCGGCTACACTACTTTGCCAAAACATTGCTTAAGGCTTAAATTTAAAGATATTTTTCTTAGCTCGTACAGTAAACTGTAGGCCTATAGCTTAATTGCTGTTTTTCAGTTAATTTCTTTCGCAAGGTTTCGAATTGTTTTTGCTTCAACCGCACAAATTGCGTATATCTATGCTGCTGTATAGTGTATTTCATGGGATTGTTGGAAACAACTTTGTTTGAGCGAAACGAAGCAATATGTTTCATTAAGAAACTTATTCGAAACATGTCCAAAACAAGTTCAAATAGAAACAAAATTTCGAATTGCTACAAAAACTTTTCGTCATCTTTTTTCGTTTCGAACACACCAAGTCGTGAATTTATGCTTCTTTTGAGTAACGTGACGTAATGCCGTATTTTTTAATTTTATGGTGATTTGTGAATTCTTATGTAATTTGTTTTCATTCCAAGTGCACAGGATGTCGCAGCGAAATCAAATCAAACAATTTTGTGCTGACACGAAACGAAACTTCGTTTTGTTCTTGGTTTTGTTTCGAAATCTTTCTGTTTTGTACAATTTTGATACTAAAATAGTTTGTTTGTTTAAAGGGATAGCCCAGACTTTTCTCCACTGATGAGACTGTGATAAATTTTACTTATCCTCCCTTATTGGCTTTATATGTATTGTTTCTAGTCCTGACCGACATTTTCCTGATAAACACCCAAACTTTTCTGTATTCAGTTTATATTTATTGTAAATTACGCTTTTTCTTTTCAACTTATTAAGATTTCGGTCCAAAGTGAAATATTTTCCTTCACTAAAAAGAACACATTTCAATTGATTTGATGTTTAACGCAATAAACTTGATGTTCTTGGTTTGACTGTTTTTCTGTACTCATAGAAAGGTTTGGATCGTATAGGCTTGGTTGCTCCGAGCTGGTATGCGCAATGAAGTTCCAAGAATTGCGATCGTCACGGTTCGAATGGCATGACAACAGGTTTCAAGATGTTTCTATAATTCTCTGACCAAACGCTTAAACACAGGCACAACGACTCAAATAACTTAGGTAGAGAGGTTATTTTTTTCAACCATAAACAGACATATAACTCAGCAACGATACGACATGTCGTATTGTTGCTGAGCTATGTCTGTTTACAACTCAAATAACACACTAAAACAGAAAAACCTTATGACAGACACACAGCCTATTTACTGTGCTGCAACTTCAATGTCCATGTGCAACTATTATGCCTAATCTTACCCCAAGTAATCAAAACTGCCTCCATAAGTGTGCGAAACTGCCAGGATTAAGCTATCAAAGAAGCTTTCCCAGTCCGAGGATAAAGATCAAATCAATCAATCAAGTAGCCAAAGCGTCAAAAAATTCTACACGTTAAAACTTATCATGGCAAGAGGTTGGTATTTTTCTAGTTATACTATAAAGTGTTTTAACAGTGTATAAGTTGATGAGATTTCCTAATCCATTTTACCCCAAAAAGCCCTTCCAATAAGTGCCTTTTGTGGAGAAACTCCAAACGTTTTGGTTGTGGTAAATCTCCAGAGGAAAGAATCAATAAAAACGATTGCTTTTTAAAAAAGTTTTCAAATTTTTAAAGTACTGTTTTCACTCAACCACTCTGTGAAAACTTTTTTTGTTTTTAGTTTGCATCTGACTACTGAAATTCTCTGATTGTTCGCAAATATCACACTCATTTGCTACCGTGTTTGTTCAGCGTGGGAAAGTCAATATTGTGATAGTCTGCTAGGCAAACTTTATTAATTGCATACCAATAAAATGTTAAATAAAGTAAGCCTGCGTTGCAATGTTGATTTGACTAATGCAGTCGTTTATTTATCTTCTACTACGTAAAGTAGACTACTTTTACTGTAATTACCTCTCAACCAGGTCCTGTAGCTTTGCCATGGCTACATGTAACTTCTCGTTTTTTAACTTTATCTTCTGAGGACAACAATGTTTCTTCATTTTTTTAATGTTGACTTAGTGCTGCCGACTTGGATTTATTTTGTCCTACTCAGTCCTTTGAATTTTGTTTTAAACATTAGGTTTTTTAAATATCTTTGGTTGAAT
Organism: Aplidium turbinatum; assembly: GCF_918807975.1. Classification (NCBI taxonomy): domain Eukaryota; kingdom Metazoa; phylum Chordata; class Ascidiacea; order Aplousobranchia; family Polyclinidae; genus Aplidium; species Aplidium turbinatum. The sequence goes on along the minus strand of NC_137489.1, from coordinate 13,344,801 downwards.
TTTCTTTTAAATATCAGGTTTTTAAATATCTTCCGTTTTGTTCGTTTAACTGACAACCAATAGCATAATCTTAACAGCCAGAAATAAACAGGACCTATATATTTTAAAGTGGAATTTCAGTTTCCATTGTAGTAAATGAAAAGTGTCCCATAAATAAGTCCTCTCAATCATAAGGTTAATGAAGCCGATTGCCATAAAATTTCCAGGACGTATAAGCTTTCAGACAGTAAACGCTGCCACTTTAACACCATTTTAACGTCTCCGGCACAAAACCAAACAAACATTTTGAACTGTTGTGCTAATTGCACTAAGCTTGGATTTAACTGGCAAATCGTTTTGTTTCGAATTCACTACCAAACGAGGTTGCCTTACCTTTATGATGAAATGGAATTGTTTCGAAATTTTCAAATCTTTTTGGAATACTATGAAGTGTTTTTAATTTCCAACAGCCCCATGTTCTAATAATACCATATGTTGTCATTTTGTTGTTTTTTTTTTACCCCCAGCTCTTTACACAGCATAACGCCAAATATCACGCTTTTTGCCGACCAACATGATGGCATTGACGGTTCTGACTCCCTTCTTTTTGACGTTATAATATGTTTCAACAAACAACCCCTAGTCTGCATAGGCTATTGGTTTTCTGGAAAATGTTTAGTGAAACAATCAGTTCTTTGTTTCTATCAATTCAAAGTCTGCCAACGTTGAATCAATGCAAAAAAGAGCTGACTTGGTTTGGTTTGTAAGTTCAGATCGCCAAACGCTTTCACTTTTCAACATGCCCCCAAAAGCAACGGATCGAATATCGCCAATCGTACGACTTTTCTTGTTTACTATATTAGGCTACCTTGCTGTGAACGCGAGATTCTTGTTTGTGATCAAGAGTCGCTTTTGTTTTCAAACTTAGAGTCTTTGTTCTCTTTGTGCTTCCGTTTGTCAAATAAGCTTGTCACCTTTTTGCTACATTTCTTACACGTGTACAACTTGTCCGATTTCTTAATCTATTGAAACTTTTGAAAGTTAGTTGTCGAAACTCGTTCTACAATCAGTGACTTCCTTAAGCGACATCAGGTAGCCTACGCTACATTTTATTAACGCTTGCTTTTGGATCTGATTCTGATGAACCACCCTTCGGATTTTAGCGTGTTTTTCGAAATATTTTCCACTTTCTTTGTTTGCTACGTTGTCAAATGTTTTTCGTCAATACTTTTTACTTCATTTTGCCTAAAAATATATATATAATATAAGTAAATCAAAGTTGGCTACAGTTAGAGTCGTAGTTAATGCTTCCATCATTTTGTTACACTGTTAACTGTTATTGATTTGGATTTCACTTCTACAGTATGTTAGATTAGTTTATCGTGAATGTCAAAACCCAAATGAAACCAACAGGTAGACGTTCTCATGGCTGTTGCTGTTGTCTTTTAATGTTCGTAATATTTGGCTTTCCAATGTCAGGCAAAGGTCAGCAAATCTTTAAATATACACGCTTTGTGAAACTCCCTTGACAAGAAGCAATAAATAGGAAAAATCTAATTGGTTTTGATACAAACTGTGTGTAGGCCTAGGTTGCTTTGGCATCATATTTTAATATACAGTGATTGGCTCTCTTCTCATCAGGTCTGTAGCTGGTGTGAACACAGCGTTATGATAAATCGGGTAAAGCTTTAAGCTTCAGTCTTGGCCTAAGACACTCTGATCTTTCTATAAGTTGACGCCAAAAAGCAAGTCGTTCTTTATGTTGGCCAAGACGAGATTAAATTTCTTCAAATTCTTAACCGTGGAAGCGATAATGCTCTTCTGCTCATCAGCAGTCAACCGTGACAATGAAAAAACGCGCTGTCAGTGTCTCGGGTGACGAAAGGGACAATTTCAAGTGGACATTTTTCAATGCTTCCGCAGAACAACAGGAATACTCTTATTTTAATCCATCAATGTTAGAATTTAGCACTTTCCAAATAAAGGAATGCCCAAAGTAAGATCTGCGATGGTCTTTATTCCACTTGATTTGATTGCTTTTAGCGAGAAAAATTCGTAAAAAAGTGCTGGTAATTCATTTATAAGTGAGTGATATTTCAACATATCGAGTAAAAAATGTATAAATGTTAACGAAATCAGACGCATGTGCAAAATAACTCCCAAAACTATAACACACATTCTAAAACTCGTCTATAAGGATAGAGATACTGACTGTACAAATTTTAAGCATATCTGATATAATAATTCAGTCATAGTGCTTGAGATATACGTACGATAAGATCTAAGGTGCGATAAAGATTTTTAAATAAAACAGAAGCAAATAGGTGAGACACCACAGGTGAAGATAGCCAAAGGCGTCGTAATTTATTTTTAGATGTACTTTTGTGCATCATACATTTCAATATAACAATTTGGGTGGGCTTAATTTACACGATATTTCAGCAACAGAATTGGTTAATCGTGTTAATAATTAAACGACGGCTAATTTGTAATATGGAATATTCTATTTCCGTAATCAGTTGATTTTTTCCCTAAATTTAAGATCTATATTAGCAGATAAATGAGACATGATGGATGTCTCATTTATCTGCTAATATATGTTTAAACCTTTTCTGAATCGTCTCGGATAAAATACGCAATGCTTCTTTGCACGTTATAATAGCAAACTCCAACGCTCGAGTGCTTGAAACGATAAGAATATGAACAACATCCGGATGCTAAGTTATTATGAAGCAAATGAAGTGTGTCATCTGTCAACGGTGACGTCATCATCAACCCACGCAATGCAACTTCGCATTGGTTTCATCAAATGCTATACCAGTCAACAAAAGTTGCCGTTTTTGCAATGTTTCAACATGTAGTCACTGATTCCCAAAAGTTTGGTCAGCTGTCCGAGATAGCAAATCAATCATTTTTTACATTGGTTTAACGTCTGCAGACGTTGAACATAGCTTCACACCTGCCGACTGCATGAGGCAATGTCTTGGCAGACATTTAATGTTGAAAGTTGGTATGGAGATATATTCTTTTTACTTCCAGTCCAGATAATTCAAAGGCTGTCACGATACATACGGTTGGATGCAACAAAAAAAATCAAAATATTTAATTTCTTAAAGTTAACTAAAAATTATTTTGCGTCATTACAGAAAAAATACTTTGGTTAACGTATTCTTTAATCATGATCAAGCTCCACTCGCATATGGCAGCATCAAATTACAAGTACAAGTGGTTGATGTGGCCACCAGTTTAATCGTGTGGTTTTCGCTGTGGTATCACGATTAAAACTTTTGTCCCGGCCTATTTGCAAGATGAGAAAGAAAACCACATTAGAGGATGGATTATTATTTTCTCCAACAAATCAATGAGCAATATTCATGGCTACTTCTTTTCAAGGAAATTTCATTTCATAGTAATCTAATGTTGTCATTTATAATCTGCAGCTACGACCTTTAAGCCAATCTCCATTTCGAGTTTTTTTATCATTTTTGAAGCTCATAACGCTTGTTTGATATTACTGACAAAGACACCAGTACCGCGCTGCTGTATGTGGGAAAAACCACGGACGCTGTTCCAATTTGATATGACCCGACCTGTGGTCTTGTATTGGATGGAACCATTTGACAGCGCTTCAAGTCTGGTCAACCACTTACACACTTGAAAGCATGCCTGAAGGTGGTCACGAAGATTGGCTTCCTTGCCTTCCCGTCCGCTTCATCTAGATCTAATTCTTTATACACTGGGCGTGAGCCAAGATTGGACTGAAACTGAAGCGGTACCTATAATTTTGTTAGGGTGTCTCAGCATAGGTGGTGATTCATATCATGTGACTTGGGTAGAAAAGCTCTTCCTACCTTTTCGTTCTGCTACCGTGCCGTATTATGTTTTGAAACTCGACCCGGAAAACAAAAGGTGGCCATTTACCAACGGTTTAACGTTGCTGGGCGTAAAATCAATGATCTGTCACTTTAGCAGTTGTTTCTGTGGCTGCAGTTCTTGTGTAAAAATTCCCTAATTTCATTAAAGCGCTTCACGTACCATTTCCAGCGGCCATTATTGAATCATCGTTGATGATTATTAGTTCGTTTTTTTTTCAGTTTCAGGTGTTTATTTCAAGTCTAGTGGAAGCTAGAAATGCCACACGTTAACGACAATCACTTCCAAAGAACTTTATCATCTTTTTGATTGATCCAACGACTTAAAACTAATGGATTTATAAAACAAATATTGAGATGCGGTAAAATTTGTTCATTTCAATACATCGATGATTCGTAACATCTTCATGTTTAGATAATTTTTTTATTTCTGCACAGATTCGATTGCATTGCAATAGTTTGATCTATAAAAAGGTTTTATCAAAACAATAAAGAACATTGTATTACGCATGTTGATAAAAATACAACAGTAACATGTATTTTCCAAATTTGGCAGTAAATTCAACCAAATGGTCATACTTAGGTTTACTCTGCTACAAACTGGCAACCCCGTTTCAGAATAAATCCACTATCCAGCTAGTTCTTGAGAACAACGATAACTGTGTGACTGCATATATTTATTCCTAAGATTTTCGTTTAAAAACTTATGAAAAAGAAAGTATTAAAATTTAACGATTAGATTATTATCAGAAAGAACGTTTCCACAAAATCGAAATATCAAAAACTCACGTTGGCATTTCCAACAAACTATCAGCAAATCAATCTGATTTGCAGATGACCTCGTGATTGCGTAACAACTTCAATAAAATTTCTGTCCTGACCTCTGTCATTAATTCACCTCACTACGTTTCAAATGACGTCAAATATAGGTAACATATGGGAGACAGGTGCGCAGTTGCAAGGTGCCATCTGTGGTTAGTCGTCCTGGATATATGCGTGTGCCGTGGTTGCGCTGTACAAGTTTTACAACAACTTTGACGATGACTGGAACTCGTTCCAGTAAAGACATTTGCGAAGTGAATTAATTTTTTTCTATTGGCTTTTGCTTTCAGACTATTTTCAAAGCTTCTGGTTATTAGTAGACTATGGTCTTGATACTTGTCAAAAATAAATAATTTGTACTCATAATTTTTTTTCTACAGCCCAAGAGAAGGTTGTTAGCACGCGGCAATTAATTGTCACCGTACTCACAGGAAAAATAGGACGTTATGCATCCACAGATTGACAAAATAGCGATTTAAATAACTTTGTAGAACCGCAAAAACCGCTAGAAATTTGTAAAAAGACCACTTTTCCTAACAAGGCTTTGACAAGCTGTAAACCTTGCTTGTTAATTGTGCATCTTTTATTTCTTCCATTTTCGTGTGTTTACAGTATTCTTCGAAAGCTGAGAACAATCCAAACATTTGACTCATGTTTGCGTGATACCAAATGTTAAGGACTTCGACCGAACAACCAGACCGAAAAGCTAAAAGAAAAAACGCTAAAATAGAACAAGATTGCGTTAGGTTTCTGTGTGGATTAGAAAGCACATGTTGTTGAACATGTGTGGAGACTTGGCATTTTTTGTAGCTTTTTTATGATTCGTTTTGATAATAAGTGACGAAATCCATGCACCGATGTGCAGTTTTTGCATCCTTCGTTTGATCTTTACATAGATTTTACGTATTGGCCGTTAAAGTTCGATGTAAAAACAAAACATTACCAAAATCGCTATTTTTAAATTGCAAAGCAATCGTTAATTCACCCGACATATTTGTTTCAGGTTGATGTTTTTCAAATCAACTATGTTAAGTTTCACTTTAATCGGATGAAAAGTTATTGTGCAACTTTGAAGGTTTGCTTGTAGCGAAAGCCTGACCACAGTGTTAATTTTTCTGTTTACTGTTATTCATGCTTTTTGCAAAACAACACTTCCATGTAAACAGACTGTTAGCAGATACTTGTGTTTGTATTTTGCTGCACAGGTTTCTTATTAGCCTATATTTATACTGGTTCTATTAAAAGCATTGACTCACTTTGCATGGAAATTTGCGTATTGAATGGAAACCACTAGAGTATTTCTTGTCGAAAAACCAGACCAATTAAACTTGTTGCAAACTTTTTAAAAAATAACTAAATGGCGATGCAAAATGCATAATCCAAAAAGCTAAAAATATAATTCAAATTAATGGGCTTTACGTTTTGGAATCGTATTGATTGAAAGTTGAAATTTTTTTTTTATTTAGCTTTGTTCTATTCATGAATATAAGTCAAACTTACTTTTGTTTAATACACAACTCTTTATGTCAAGTGTAAAATAGCGGCGGTGGAAAGTATCATACAGTTTTCACCATTTTTTGAACACAAACTCATCGTTACAAGCTGTGGCTGCAGAAGCTATACCTGCCTCATGTCCTACGGTATTGAAAGGCTCCTTTCTTGTTGAAGTATGGTCTGAGTAGATTGGAAAGTAACCAATCAGCAAGAAACGTCATTCTTTATTGTTTTAACGTAGCCAGACAACAAAAGGAAGTATACATAGGTACCCAGGCAGCTTTCCAAGATAAAGACACGTTATTTCTACGGTGTTGCGTTGCCTCATCATACGGTCATACAATCAACTTTTACCTATTACTGAGGAAAGTACAGAAAGTTTAAAGATAATCGTGATTGTTAATTACATAATTATTTTTCAGTTTCTTCTTGCCATGGTCAATTGCGCGGGGACTCAGGAACATTTACTTCCCCGAATTACCCGAATTCTCCTAGTCCACCCAGTGAAGCCAACATCGCCTCTTACCCCGATAACTTGGGACTTATCACATGTGAATGGCAAATAGAGGTCCCAGCTAGAAAAGGGATTCAATTGAAATTCGGAGACTTTGACATGGAAGCAAAACTGGATGAGTGTGACAAAGGAGAGGTTGCAGTCTACTCGGGAATCGGAAAGCAGAAGACAATTCTTGGTATGTTACTGTGTGTGACCATGGTGTGACGAATGTAGATAAATATCCCACCATAAAATCATATCCCCAGAAAAATCCCTCTAGTAAATATCATTCTCTGTAAAAAACTGAAACTATTTCATGCGGGATGTCCGATATCTTTCCAGGGGATACTTACCAAGGTATATTTTTCGGTTGAATTTTTTCGGGGCAACTTTTACTGATTACCGTATGTGACTGCTTGTCTGAAGAAAACAATAAGCCATGTAATCAGCACGTAGTTTTTACGAGAAACGTTCTAACTGAAATGCATTCTATAAAATGTCGAGTTCTCCTCAGCAGTCTCACATTAAGCTTAACATATGCATTGTTTCATTTTAGCTTAAATTTGTTGCTCTTTTTATACAAAACTTTTATGTACGGTAACTGAATTGGGAAAATGGTATAGTCCTATTACCATTGCAGCAAATATTGGTGAAGCCTATGCTTTTGCATCTTCATGTAGGCCTAATGATAAATTTATGCCTTTAAGACATTGAAAATTTGTCTCAGACGTTCCCCAACACAAATCACATGCATCGTGTTTTCGAGACTTGGACTTAGGCGACAATGCTGTGATGTTTTCGTTACGTTAGTAAGAAATACTTGGATTTAATTTTGTATGGGCCTTCGTTTCTATGCCAGTAGTTGTAGGTGCGTATTCAGTTTACAAAAAGACATTTTAACTATTTACGAAAACCTGTCCAAACACATTTAGGGTCAATTCATTTATTGAAAGCATAGCTTGAGCTTAGTTTTTGGTAATTTTGTCCACTGTCCATACAGCAGAACACCAGTGGCGTTTTGATTACGTCATACTTAATTGCAACTTTAACTACAATACCGCACCTATAAAAACATTGATTTTCAGCAATGTTTTTTGAACAATTCGGATCTTTTGCAAAGATCGAGCTGTGATTTTAAATTATTGACCTATTTCGAGCAAATTCCAATGTCATAACAGTCGTCTGAAATCCTGAATGGTTCTTTCAGTAAATCCGTAATATTTCTTATCGTTGAAGTTTGCAGGACTTTGATTTGCATCGGCTTGTGTAAAGAATTCTAAAGTGATGTTTAACAAATGCAAAATTGAAGAGAAATATTTTTTTTTCGCAGAAAATCATTTGTGGTATTAGTGGTGTGGTACGTTCAAAAAATTCCTTTTAAAGTGTTAGTTTTAGAGCGAAATTACACGCCGTGTTAAAGCTCTGAGATCAAAGCTGATGCCCTCATCTGCCCTTGCACCTGCTAGCTCTTTGATCATTGTACATTAAAAGCCTAATCTTATAAACCTGTTATGTGCATTAGCACTTTGTATATTCGTGCGTTCTGCGAATAAGATATGAATCAGATTCGATTTAAAGACTGAGAGGGAAATATTACAAATTTATGTGATGAAGGTTTTTTTATTTTTGACAACTGCAATTTCGCGAGAAACAAACCAGTCAAAAAGTCAAAAGTGGATTTGCGAGATTGTAATCTGATCATGCTTGAATGCCGTTCAACAGAGACCCAGACAGCAAATCAACTATTTTTTTACATTAATTCAACGTCTGCAGATGTTGATTACATTTTAAAAGACATTAAAAAGGAAAACTCTTCCGATGGCCTTCGTGCATAAAATTGATTTTATCCATGTAGGATGTTTCCTGGAAGATTTTTCCTGGGAAATATTTACTAGATTGGATTTTTCCGTGGGGATATTTACCTGCATTAGTAAATTTACTCCCGTTTGAAAACCTTTGAGCAAGACCATTACTGTATTTTGTAGTTTTTCTTTGACATATTGTTCAAAATAAACAGAAGTAGAAGCCGTGCGAAATATATTTCCCGCAGTAATTGGCATAATTTGTAAGTACTGTGTAAGACCACCCGTATTTGGTTGACTTAAAAGATAGGTAACAGGCTTTGTACCATTAATCAATCACAGCTTTGCGTTTTTTAACACATTCAAGAGTTAACTATCCTGGTTTTTCAAGCTTTTGCCTTCAGCTGTTTTCGAAATTTGCGTGTTCCAGATCAGCTTACTGCTTAAACATGAGAATTCAGAATGGCAAATATTTTACGTTTCAGTTAAGATTATCACACAAAACCAAGAGTGCTCTAGCGTTGTTGTTAATGGTCATCACTGGATAACAGGCAAAACCAACACTTCATGTTTCCACCATTTATGAATTGTTTCAATTGCAACGGAACCCGTAGACTACTGGATAAGCGCATGTTGGTCTTCTTTATAACAACTCAACAAGCCGTTAAAACGCAACATTAGGCTATCCACATGAATGCTGTGATCACACCAGATCTCACTAAGTTTAATTTTTAATTCACGTGGATAGAGTTGCAAGTAGCGTGCTTGAAATCGCTTTTATTTAATTTTTTTATCTAAATTTTAAGTTGCAAAAGTTTAATTTTTTTTCTCTGCTTCATAAACTCACCAAAGATTGAGTTGTTTGCTTATGTGCAGCGCTTACCACCGATTTGAATTAGGCCTACCTCTTTTTTCATTGTCATCAATACAATATACTTAAACTTTGAAAAACCTGGAAAAGTAGGCTATTTCAAGCTTTTCAGTATCGCCATATACACCAACTGTTATCCATCAGTTCAAAGTCGTTTTTAGGCCTACTGAAAAGGAAAAACAAAACGAAACCTTTCGAAACTAATTGTGCGGTCTTCATCTTCACCATCCCACCCAGTCATGTACAATATTGTAAATGCACAGTTACAGACATAAATTTGAATACGTCAACAAAACCGTACAAAACCGCAATTAATCTGAAGCAAGCAATTTTCTGCATGTTAGAGACAGTGGTATTTTTGTTATTTATGATCCTGTGAAAAGCGTCATCGTTTTATCGCTTTGTTGTTGAAATAAAATCTGTGAACCTTTTAAAACAACAAGCACTTTAAAACTTGATGAATTTACACGCAGTTAAGTTTATATTTCTAAGTTCCAAGATGGGGGGTGTTTTATTGGTGTCATCCACGGAATTGCTTGTTAGTTTTATTATTGTCTTGTATTCACAGTTTAAAACCAATGAACAAATTGTTTCACACATAAAAACTTCTTTAGGTCTACACATTATTAGGCATTGCACTTTGAACAAAATTTTGAACTTTAAAACAAAACTTTGAAAAACAGACTTTGAACAAAATAATGAAAGACTTGGAATCTTGTCAAAATGAAATAAATCATTTTTTTGTTTCGCCTTGGCACATGTTTTCAAATGCGGAACTTTTGCTTACGTCAAATAGGTAAACAAAAATTGAAAACATTTTGAATTACGGTTAGTTTGCGCAGTTTAAAAAGAAGTGTTCAAGCCCTATTTAGAAAGAAAAAGAAATTAAGCCACACACTGACACAAGTGTAGTATTAATCATCACATGCAGTGTTTGATTCGCATTTTTCATGGTCATTCAGAGCGTTAAATTTATCCAAACAATCGATTACTGATCAGTCATTTGTTTAGCTTCAGCACTCTTATCGGCAAACTAATGAGTCAGCATTACCTCTTCTTAATTTCCACTGAGATAAAAAGGTTTGACTCTGCAGGAGGTAGGCCTACTCATGGCCTACTGGTAGAAAATCAGCGATGTGTGACAGTATGGCGTGCGCTTACCAGTTGTAGAGATTTTCCAGTCTGTTGAAATAACCTAAAAATGTGTCCGTTCCAGTCGTTTGAACAAAGTTTCTGGTGTCAACAAGCAATGTTGAGCATCTTTGTAAATTAGTTAAATATATGCTTTAGCTTAACAGAAGTAAAAGATTTCATGAAACATCGAATGTGACCTCTTTTCAATGACACGGAGATGGCCTTTTGAAAGGCGAGACTACCCCAATACCCCATGGACACAAACAAGCGTCAAAGAGCATATTTTCATACAGATGCATCACCTACTTTTTAGTGTTTCATCATAAACATACAGCTTTTTGGTGTTCCATCAGGTTTAGCATGCATAAAGTTTATTAAAGCGTTTGAAAATTTAATCGAGTATCTCTGTCTCAGATATGGCTTGTTTGTTGTTTATAAGCGTTGTCTTTTAAATCGTTTTTACTACAAAGCCAAAATTTAAACACTAAAAGTTAAGTTGCGGAGATAACTGTACTCGATAGCCGTAAGAGATAGGGGGAGGCAGGAGGGGAGATCGCTCCCCCGCTAAAAAAAAAAACGTTGCATATTTGAGCAAAAATGTCCACTTATTTGGGAAAATCACTCTTACCTTGATGTTTCGACATCTCACCAGTTTACAAACTTTACATAATTGTTATAATTTATGACATACAGTACATTGATAATTTCCAATGATTGTAAAATGTATTATCACCGACCTTGGAAACTATTGCATGTGGTTTTGCAATTTGGGCAGTATGATAAGTTTCGATGCAACATTTGCAAAAAGTAAATGTAAACGAGTAGCCTACAGTTGGCGAGCAGAGACAAGCTTATTCACAAGCATGCAGCATGATGCAGGTAGGCTACATTTCTTTATGGGTAGGATTCAAAAGCCTGCTGGGTACTGGTAACCTCATGATTTTTTTTTCTTTTTTTCTATATGTCTAAATTGTACTAATACAGTTGTTAATAAAATTATTTGAGCAACAATGTCTAGTTATTTGGACAATCAATTTTTACCATGAGCTTTCAACACTTTACCAGTTTAGGAACTTTGTGTGTATTTTGAAGTAGGCTTCATTGTTGCCTGTGTTTTGTACTTTGCCAAGTTGATGACTGTGGAGTTATTAGACCAGGGGTCGAGAACCCATCGCTCGCAAGGACGGCATCTGGCTCACAGAAAGTTATATTTTAACTTTTCATTACAATTGAAAGTTGAAAATACGCTCAGAATGCACCAAATTAAATCCATTTTTTTCAAAAAATTTTGAGGAGGGCCCCTACACCTCCCGGTGTTTGTCTCATCTTCAGAAAACATATAGCCCCACTTTTACAACTCATCACCTGCCACTACATGTTAGTTGTATTAAGTATTAAAGTATAATTGGCTCTTACGAAAATACATTTCCAAAAATGAAGCTTTCATGGATCTCTTACCTAAAAACGTTCCCGAATCCCGACCCTTGTATTGACTATACATCACCTCAAAGATTGTGAGTAATGTTGCATTTTTAAAAGTATATTTGCAAAGACAAAATTTGGGCAAATTTTGTGTGCCCTCTCAAAAATGTTTTATACTCTCCTACGCCAATTGTTCTGACGTATTATTTTGCTAATAATTTCGCAGCCGGAGATATGACAGATTGACAGTGACAGCAGAAAAATACGAAGAGTTTCGATGCTGCACTTCATTCTACTCACAGTTTGCCAACAAAACACTATATTCTCCTGCTTGTACTTTTCACCTCGTCGATACGTACGTTTTCTCAAAAAAAGTAAAATTTCGCTTGACGCTTACGTATCAGTTAAACGTTTTTACCGTTGCTCTCTATCATGGCTTCATGGCAAAATCTAATCTGTCGACCTTCAATTATTGTGTGTAGATTGTGTGTGCAATTATTGTTCGTGTTTATTTTTCGTCATTATCATAAGCATAGTTACTATTTGCCAATAGATAGCCTACTCAGGGATGATTTCTACTTTACTATATCACGGCTTAGAATTTTAGAACGTCAAAGCTAAAGCGTTTGAACAATAGGGTGGTCACACTTGAATGCACACGTTGCTTGACTGAATTTAGTGTCAACAAATTTTTGTAAGCTGGCAAAAATGTTTAAACCAAAAAATCTCTACTTTTTGACAGTTTTTTTTTCATAAAATCCAACAACTTCTACCCGACTCATTTATTTTAAGCTTTTTATTTCTCAATTTTTGTTTATTATTGAACATCTATAAAAGATGCAGTTTTGAAACATACAAACAATAGTTAAATGACATGATGCGTTCTACTGGTGCAAATTAAGCTGAACTATCCCTAGATGTATAAAGTGACAATGTGCTTTTGTTCCGTTGTGTCGTCAACCAGACACGACTGACTTTTTTAGGGGGCTAGACCAGGTAGTGACTACCTGTCAAAACACAGGACTATGTTGTTGAAATGAATTAAACATAAAAAATGAAAATTCAACTTCTAGACAAACAATTATCGCACGCAAAACTTTGAAACCAGAAAAAATGAGGTCGTCGGAATAAAAGCAGTTTGTCACTTTATACATCTTATGATAGTTCAGCTTAATTTGCACTAGCAGACATCATGTTATTTAACTAAATGCCTGGTGAACAGCCTCATTCGATTTTCAATACAAACGATAGCTTACCGTTTTCGAGTTAGGGAACGTTCAAATATTACGTAACGCCTTCGAGGGGGAGGGGGGGTTTATGCAAAGCGTTACGTTAGCGTCACATCGGGGGGAGGGGGTTCAAGCAAAACGTTACGTAACGCTTTCGAGTACGGAATGGTAGTTTTTCGTGCTGAATTCGTAATGAAAAAGCGTTACATAGGGGGGGGGGGGGGGGGGATTGAAAAAAGCGTTACGTTGGCGTTACATGGGGGAGGGGGGGGTCAAAAATTCGGAAAAAAAGCGTTACGTAATATTTGAACGTTCCCTTACAAAAATTTCTAAGAAAATTTTTAAAGTTCTGACCACGCAGATACAGATCATTTACAATGCTACATTCATTTGTTGGGGATGTCTGCGTCTTGTACCTGGCATTCTTCTGATACTTTTAGATATCTTTTTAATATGTTTCTTAAAAAATAGACAAACATTGTCACCAGCTTAAACCGTGGCATTTTCTTCACATTCCAGGCAGCCAAAGATAGGCCAGTAGCAAAATCTTTCCCCTTCTTTCAAAAGCTATACTTATGCGCTTGCTTGACATGTTTTGTAATCTTCCAGACAGCAAAATCAGTCATTGTTGCATTGATTCAACGTCTGCAGACGTTGAATTAATGCAACAATGACTAATTTTGCTGTCTGGCTATTTATGTGGCTTGTCACATATTTGTATTTTCTATGTTTGCTGCGTGTGCAAATTACAAACCTACAATCACATGAAATTACTTTGGTCAGCTGCTCTCGTTTGGAAACGCTCAATTTAAGTCATAGATAGACTGTGTGTGGTTTGGATATCATTGATCATGATGTAATCCCAACCAATTAATAAACTTTATCAAATCACTAAAATCTTCTTTTTTTTTCAAAGCTTGTTTTAGGATTATATTTTGCTTAAAAAAAAGTCACATTGACTTCCTGTCTGATGTGAAGGAAGGAAGTCAAAATATGACTTGAGAAGTCACTTAGGCCTAAGGTTTAATGCTTTTTCTTTTATATCTCGTGTTACAACTATCTATGTAATGTTTCTTGACATGCATGAATACACTACGCCGCACGCACGGATCATTTTATTACTGACTGCGGGCCGGACAAAAATTTTCGTGCAGGTATCGAGCAGCCATTGTGTTGTTGTTCTGTTGCAATCAGTAGCAAGATTAAAGTTTTCGTTTTCAAGCAAAAAAATCAACTGTATAATTAGTAAACCAAATTTCCATGTAAATCAGTAAAAAGTGTTTCTGTTCAAACATTCTCATTTTATTTGCATATTCAAAAAGAGGAATAACTTTATTTGCCAGTCAGATCCTATAATACACTGTATACTCACAGTACAATATAATACATATAGTACACAATAAGCTTACATCACAATAACATGCAATTTCAAACATAAAGTTGAAGTATTCAATCTGATTAGCCATGAGCAGCGAAAGATTATTTGGTCATCCATTCAGCAGGCTCTTTAGTCATCTAGAAACTAGAATACTAATTAGTTACACTGCTAGGTTTACGGTAGGGGAGACTCGGGTAAGTTGGCCCAGCAAAATGAAAATTTGAATTTGTGAGCTGATAACAAAACATATGTTAAAGCGAATGCTATTGAAGAGTAGAGAATTCATCACTCTAAAAGTGGACATATTCTTGCATCAAACAAACATTCTTAGGTATATAATTTTTCAAGTTTTCCGAAAAAAATAAAATGGACCATCTTGCCTTCATGTGCGGGTAATTTGGCCCACCATGGAAGGTAAGTTGGCCACGTGGGAAACATGTCCATCTACGGTATATTAAACAGTGGAAAAGTTCTCTTTCTCCCCAATTTGATTTTCTTTCTAATTATTTCTTGGTTTTATAGAGGCATACATACCGTACATAAATTATTCTATGTATGCATTCATGTATGGTTTATAATAAAATCTACTATTAGGCTATAATGCTGTATTTTACCTCAGTAAACTTTTTTTACATGAGTAGCCTACACCAAATAAGCTTTCGAAAATAACAAAGGTTGTATCAAACATCATGTAGTTGGAACGGCATGCCTTTATTCCTAACGATCTGGTCACCTTAACGATACTGATAGGTGGGACCTTGTTTGCAATAGGCTACAAACCCCATTTTTGCATGGGTAGGCTACCAATATCGGAACATTTTTTAATGTATCTCCGAAACGAGGTACGTTTTAGACCGTCGCTTGAGAAGTGGTTGATACACATTTCCGCGATTGGTTTTCTTGATTAGGCTACTTAGCCTACTATTATTACCATATGGGTTAGGAATAATTTGTGGCATAAAAACGATGTTAGGAAGTGTATTATTGTTATTGATCGCTTAATGCTGATGTAAAGCCGCGATTTACTTACTTTGGATACTTGATGATAGGCTACTTCAATCTTGCAAAAATAAGTCATCGTATTAATTAGTCAATTATTATCATTCTATGTAATACCTCATGAAGGCAAGTTGGCCATGGTGGCCAACGTACCCACCCACGAAATGGGCCAACTTCCCTGCATGGCAACCACATTGCAAAAACTAAAATTTATGTCAAACTATCGAGCTTCTAACAACGGTTTCACAGTCAAAGTGAGCCTTAATAACCACTCTAGCGCTGCACTCACTAAATAATAACCTTTCTTATATAGTAAGAAAAAAATCACTCGACATCTAAAAAATTCTAAAATCCAAAAATTTCAAAAATCATAATTTTTCATACAAAAATCGTGCTCACATGTTTATACTGCTTGCTAGAGCCTCCCAACCTGGTGATAAGATAGTTTCAACAGCACTTTCTCAGTATGCGTACGATACGTAACAATAACTATTTTAGTTAAAAAATTATTTAGAGTGGGCCAACTTGCCTACTGGGCCAACTTACCTGAGTCTCCCCTACTTGTTTTGTCGTTTTTGTGTGTTTACCATGGATAATTTTTTGTCTGCAATAAAACTATATTAATCAACTTCAACAAATTTCAATTTACAATTTTTCCAGACGAGTACTGCCCTGGTAACAATCCTGATACAGTGACCTTATTTGGCAACACTGCCACTGTGGTGTTTCGACGGCCAGCATCTTTTACTGGAAGAGGATTTCTCATTTCTTACATCGCAATTTCACCAGGAAAGACGATAGACGGTGGGACTTGAGTAATCTTTTGCTGGTTTATTAGTTTTATTTTTACAAATACTAACAAATTTGTGAAATAACCTTTTTAAAAGTTACCTCATTCACACACGAAAGCTCGAAAAACTATATACAATTCATTCTTTTTCATCAGCCGCACGCTGTTTGAAGCACACCAGCTTTTCTAAGATAGCCTAGTAGATTGAGAAAATCATTCTTTTATTGCCCTACTTCACCATCTTCAAGTGAACTTGGCTGCTCTTAAGTTTTTGCTTGGGATTTTATTTTCGCACATTTTATCTACTTTCTTTAATTATAGACCAACCAAACAAAGTAATCTTAGCGGGTTTAACATAAACACAAGTGCGTGTCGAAAACGTTTGAGTTATTATGTTATATTTTTTTTGTGTGTAATACATTATGTTAAACCCGCTAAGGTTACTTTGTTTTGTTTGTCTATAATTCAAAAAAGCAAACTCTCTACCAAAGCTTTATCATTCTGTAATTATATAGTTTAGAAAAATGTGGCTCGACGTTCCTTATAACAAATCACATGGCGGACTTAAAGTGGTCGGCTACAAACATGATAGCAAATCTGGAAATCTTTGCTTAAAAATGGTGATTATTTTGTCGTCAGTGTTTTTGTTCAAGCGTCTTCAGCATTGCTCCAACCCATGCAGTCGAAATCTCTCTTTTTACGTTGATTTAGCATCTGCAAACGTTAGATCAATGTTAAAAGGAGGGATATTTCTTGCTGGGAAGCACTTAACCCCATATGTGGTGCCTCACAACACAGGTGCATTTTTGTTTTGATGATAAACAATTTCATGTTGTGTTTTTCTGGGGGCGGTGCTTGAGTGGCGCAGACAACCAAAGAGACAAATTGTTCAAATGATTCGCCTTCCATCAAATTATAACTTGATAAAATAAAATTAAGGAAACTTGCTGTTTTTAAGGTTAATTTCCTAACCCCGTAAAATCTATGAGTGACGTATGAAAAACACAGACTTAAAGTCAGTTTTAGCAACCATTAATATTATGTAATGTATCATTAATATAATATTATAACCATTTATTTAGAATAAATTTTTTATACGTATTGATGACATCGGAGTTTGCTTTGTTTGTTCGTTTTACGTAATTTTCAAGTTTCATGTGCTGGCTGAAGATGCTACTGCTATAGCGAAATCGATTTTTAATAAATCACACTTAGAGGTTAGATTGTTGTGCAAATGCCAGCATTTGATGAATGCAAAATAACAGCACCAGTTTTAGAGCCAGTCTAAAAATTCTGATTCCTAATTGCGCAACAGACATTGAAACCTGGGATTATTTATTAAAAGTTTTTCTTTTCTATTTATTAAATTGAACTTTTGTAAGCTTCGTCGTCAAGATGATTGTCTTATTGAAGTTGATATAACCTGTGTTTTCAGCTCAGGGTCAAACCTGTGAAAACGCAATGATGTAGTACATTTCTATGCTGCATTTTTATTTTGTTGTTGTTTGATCATTTCACCAGCTGTTTGTCAAGGCAGTTGACCAGGTCAGACCCCAGGGTTGAAAAGAAACTCTTTCATGTTATTATCTAAGGAGGAATTGTTTTTTATAGAAATGTGCCTTGTTTTGATTCAATGCGCAATGGTGTTGCTAAGTTTAGTTGATTTCCCAAAGGCATTCAACTGTTCAGAGAGCAACTAAGCTGTTAATTTCAGAATAAGAAACGAAATAGCTTCATAATGGATAAATTTGAAGTGATCAGACGTCTTCCATTGAGGTGGCATTGTTGCATTTTTATTTGAAAACCCACCATCTTCATTGCTAAGATTAAGAACTTGAGAACACTCATTAGAATTTTTCCAAAGAATTTATTGCCGTTAGAGCTTGGCAGTACATCATGAGTTCGTGACTGATGATGCTCATGACTGAGCATGGTCATTGGTCAATGGTGGGAGACTACGTCTGAAATTGGATTAATTGTTATAGTTTTACTGAATACGCAACAAAGTGGACACGCACAACATTCCCAATTAAGTTATTTTGAAGAAAATTGAAAACCTTTACCCCTTTTCAAAGTTCTTCAAAGTATATTAATTTATTGGTTAAAACACTTTTGTAACAATTTTAACATTTCCGTCTGCGTTTTTCACGGACTTTGCACATAACTATTATCATAAGTTTATGTCGAAACAGCATCTTTATGCTTTTTCTAATATTTGATGAATGAGAGATGTCACGATTTATTGCGTCACTCTCTTTCAGATTTTGTCACGTGCTCAGATACAGGCCAATCCCACGTCAATGTCAAGTCGTTCAGGTAAAGATAGATTTCAAACATGAATCAGTCAAGCTTTATTTCCAGAAGTGCGCTGGCTTTATTGTTACTTACTTCCCTTTTGAGTTTTCCTGTCCATGGGTGAAAATGATATAAAAATGTCAGTGTTGTCACTCAGTTGTTTAACATTGACAGTCCGTCATGTTCTTTTCCATGTAAGCTACAACAAGCTCTATTAAAATATCAAGTTCTTCATTTTCCATATTATTTCTGTGCTGGGTATCGTAGGCGTTTCTATTCACATTGCGTAGTTTTGTTTAAAGACAAATAAAAAGCTGGATAAAACCATTTTAGCTTTTTTTTGTAACTTTATTTTACCTTAAATTCGAATTCGAAGTTCGCAAATGCTTTTGTGACATGTTTCCTTGATAACTTTATTTGAACAACTCTTACTTCCACAGCGTCATGTGCCCCAGCGGATGTGCGAGCATAAAGGAACATGGTGTCTGGGGCAGCCTGTTTTATCGAGAAGTAAGTTTACATGTGTACATTCAGTGCTCTAATATGCAAGGTGCAGGTATTCAGACTTTTTACGGCTTCAATAGTTCCAAAATAAATAATCTATTAGTAAACTCTAGCGAAGTACGTAGAATATCCTTGTATCGTGACGTACAAGTTAAGAACACCTTGCAAAGTTTAGACAAAGGGGCTTAAAAAATGCTTAGTTTTGAAATTGAACCAAAGTTCTAAAAAAACTTGGATGATTTCATGACTTAACAATCTGAAGTAAAAATTTGATGTATGCCAAATGCCTTTGTGAAATGATTATTATGACACCACGAAAGCCGTTGAAAGCCTGCAATTTTGATACGATCTCAAAAGGTAGCATTGTTTTTCATCGATTTACACTGAAGCAATATTGAGTAGACAATTTGAACTGATTGCAATCTGAAAACAAATTTCCCTGTTGTTTGTCTCGTGTCTGCTAACACTTGATGGATTAACGTTGATTTGCTATCTCACGTCACTTCATACCTGGACGCATTGTCTGGCACAAAAATTATAACCCAACAACATAGTGATGTTAGAATTTGTGTAAACCGATGGATATGGCAGTTGTTGTGGCAATGTGTGTAGTCGTCGTGTGAGCTTCTAAGACCGAAGGTCTATCCTTTTACCACTCCATGTTCACTATGTTCCCGGACTATGCTGGAAGCCTACTAGAGAGCAGCTAGTCATGGACTTATAAATAGTAGCATCTGGACTGGAAACGCAGTGACCAACAGAAGACCAAACAGTTGGTACAACGATATGTTTCTCGGCAGCCAATTTGTAGCAAGAATTGACAGCGATAGACACCGTGTTTCGCCCATGAGGCTGGGCTCGTCAGTATCGCACCACTAGTGTTAAACTGTTTTATTTGCATCAACAGCGCACGGGTACAAATAATTGACACGGCGAGAGAGCACAAACAAACATAGCCAGGTCGAAGACTTTAGAAAACCGGCCTGCCACACCCCGCGGCGGCGGGGAGCGGCGTGATTTAGGGGTGACGATGCACCCGGAGGGGTAAGTCCACCAGCTTAGGTCGCGGGGGCCAGGCTGGGGAGTCGAGGTACCTGTGGAGGAGAGTGTGGATCGAAAACGTTACATGACCCGTCCGCAAATTTAGAATGGCGGAGCGGGTCAGGGAGACAGGCTCTTTCTGCATTGCCCAGAAAGATGGCCTGCGACGGGCCGGGCGACCCGTCGCGTGTGGACGCTGGAACCGGCAGTAATTGACCGCCGGGCGGCGCCCACGTCTCCCTCACGCGACCTCGGCGCAAGTACTTGACTCTTATACCCGGTCTGCCAGTAGGCAGAGCGGATAAATTTGGGGTCTACCACGAGGAAGAGAGTCAACTATTTAAGGATAATTTGGCTCTCGTGGCAAACAAAATTCAAATAAAAATGTGGAGCAGAGGCTCGATTAATCAATAGAAACAAAAAATATAGGTGGGATTGTAATACATACTCACTGGAGAAGAGTAAGCTTTGATTCGGCGAGCACGGATGTGCACTGGCCAGACGTTGACGCAGGTTCGCCCAGCTGGGTCGGGGAGGCTAGCGATTGAAACTAGAGGCACTGATAGGCTACATTACCAGGAAAAAGTAGAAAATCGGGGTGGAAATTTTGAGGCTGCATCGAGTTGATCAGGGGATCGTGTTGATCAATGCGTTGAAAGCAGAGCGAGGTTGATCCGAGCGGGCAAGAACAGCGTTACAAGGCGAAGGCAGCGTAAGATAATTCGAAACAATTGATTGATTAATACATAGAGATATAGTGATGATTGAAGTTACTTAATTGCTGTTAAACCATGTACATTAGACATTTTATTCCTTTCCTTTGTTCATTTTTGAATGCTTGGGTTTGATGAGACTGGAGCGTTATAAAAAAAGATGACACTGGTTTATAGACATAAGTTGATGATATAAGGTGATGAATTTTAAGACAATTGATATAAGGTTATGACGTCTAAACGGTTTGCTGTCTTGCGCGCTCGGATACTTACTGCAACGTTTCTGTTATTGGGGAATAAGTTTCTGATCGCTGAAGTCGTGTTTTCTATGACGTAGCCCCTCCACAAGTGAGCCCGGCGTTCCAAGCTTTCCAGACGCGGAAGGATCCTTTGATTGAGAGGGAAGCCACTTTTCTAGCCACCTCTGCTACCCCACGAGAAGGAACGCCCAAGGCCGTCAGAGCTCGAGAGCTCGTCGGGGCATAGCTCCCGAGGGAGCCTACGACAAACGGAAGTGACAGGACGTCCCTGCAAGGGCGCTTCCTGTCTTCCTTTATGTTGACACATAACTCGCCGTACTTGTCGTGTTTCCTGTCGGCGGCTTTTCGAAGAGAATCCGCGCCGTTGTCGAACGGACATGTGACGTCACATACGACCGTGACACCGTCAGGGCGTTGCAAGACGATGTCAGGACGCAGATCGGCACCGCCCGCTTCCACGTGCTGTGGAACCGTACTATCTATGGAAAGCCCGGGTTGCCATTCGGCAGGCACGTGCCCCACGATCTCCCTCAATACTGAATTGTGTCGTTCCGTGACGACAGTCATCACGGTAGGGCAGTGATTCAATATGTGGGGGAGAGTCTTTTCCGCTTTCCCACAAGCACGACACATGGCAGGTAGGTAACGGCGGCCATGGCTTGGTTTTGATTTAAGTGGCATTAGATTCAATCTAGCTTTGTACGCAAATACTCGGTCCGCGTGATCCAGGAGCTCCGGGCGCCGGGTCCAGGAATTTGAGAAACCGGACAGGCAGTGGGCACTGACCGTCTTGTCTTGGTCAGGTTTGGATTCCCACTGTCTCCTCCACCACAAGTCATTGTGTTGATGGAGGGTCGGCACCACTTTTTTCCTTAAGGGAGGGGTGATTGTGGAGCTCCCCGCGGCCAACTCAAGGCCGCCATCCGGGCGGGCGGACCAGCGTACGTTCAGACGACGGGTGGCCTGCCACAATGATATTCGACCACCGCTTTACCAGTCAGTTTACCTCTTATCTTTGTGGAAACTAAGAAAGAGCCAACTAAACCAGCAGGCGCCAGGGCAGAGGACATGTGAAGAGAGGGGCGTTCTTCCCGGCTATCAGCACAAGGCTGAGCACTCGCTAGTACAGCGAGCAGCTGCGATTCGCTAACCATAACGGTATAGCTTCCACGCAAGCCATTCAGACTTTCCAATCAACGATATGTTTCTCGGCAGCCGATTTGTAGCAAGAATTGACAGCGATAGACACCGTGTTTCGCCCATGAGGCTGGGCTCGTCAGTATCGCACCACTAATTCTGCCACAATGATATTCGACCACCGCTTTACCAGTCAGTTTAGCGAATCGCAGCTGCTCGCTGTATTGCGCGAAGAAAAAAAAAAAAAAAAAATGGACTTACCCCTCCGGGTGCATCGTCACCCCTAAATCACGCCGCTCCCCGCCGCCGCGGGGTGTGACAGGCCGGTTTTCTAAAGTCTTCGACCTGGCTATGTTTGTTTGTGCTCTCTCGCCGTGTCAATTATTTGTATCCGTGCGCTGTTGATGCAAATAAAACAGTTTAACACTAGTGGTGCGATACTGACGAGCCCAGCCTCATGGGCGAAACACGGTGTCTATCGCTGTCAATTCTTGCTACAAATCGGCTGCCGAGAAACATATCGTTGATTGGAAAGTCTGAATGGCTTGCGTGGAAGCTATACCGTTATGGTTAGCGAATCGCAGCTGCTCGCTGTACTAGCGAGTGCTCAGCCTTGTGCTGATAGCCGGGAAGAACGCCCCTCTCTTCACAAGTTGGTACAACAGTTGGCCAACAGCCAAGTAACTAATCCTGTTGGCCCACTGTTGGCCAACTGTTGCACCAACTGTTTGGCCTTCTGTTGGTCACTGTGTTTCCAGTCCAGATGCTACTATTTAGAAGTCCATGAGCTAGTCTTTGGTTTCATCATGTGTGTTATTTCTTAAGATAATTTGTCACTGGTCTTCAGGTTTGCATTGAGGAAACCGGTGATGATTCGCAGTAAATCCATTTGCAAATAAACTCAAAACTTTAGCACCTTGGTGATGCTGCTTCCATTTTACATTGATTCAACGTCTGCAGACAATTGAATCAATGTAAAAATGACGAATTTTGCCGTCTGTTGTTGTTTTATCAATGTAGTTTGCATTGTTTCTTTTATCCTTATCATTTAATTTACGTTTATTCTTCTTGCTCATGAGGCAGTAGTTCAAGCAACATCTCTTAACTGCTGTAACCATTGCTTCAGTATCCGTTTATTTAAGGTCTTCTACATTGGTTTGATGCAAAAATTATTCGGTTTCCAAATAGTTCAGTAACTTCAGTTTGCACTTGTTCGGTTTGCAAATCTTTTTTTTGTTTTTGTGACAAGCCGTAAAATGGCGACTATTGAAATTTCGCAACCGAAAGTTCTACTGGGGTGGTCTTACGGACACGGATGGGATTACGTGCAAACCTTCGGGGTTGGTTCTTAAGTTCTTTCAAAGGATGGTTTAAGTTTGCAAGTTAACCCACTTAATCCCCTACTGAGCGCATTTTGACATGGCATTACGGAAAGGGCATCTTAAAACCATGTCGCTTAAAGCAAAACGGCTTGGGTGTGTAGAATATAATATTTGATAACCCTCACAAAAGTATAGAGTAAGACATGCAACCACTAATTCGTGTTTATTTGAGCACACTCCACAGAGCGCATTGTTAAACATTTTAGTGACATTTGCAATGAAACAAAACGTTTTATGCCACTTATGGTTTGCTCCGTATCTCGTTACTGGCTATTTGATTAGCCTTGCTAAGATAATGCTTCTGGGCCATCTATGTTATTATAACATCAACTACTGCTCATTTTTGTAGTAGTTAAAAACTTGTACCAACCAAGTTACCCAAACAACTGTTCATCCATTAAGGTTCGTTTGTCTTTTCTCGCTTATTTGGCTTCCAGACAGCAAAATCAGTTATTTTTACATTGATTCAACGTCTGCAGACGTTGTGATGATGATATATCGTTTGTTGCAACTTGCAACTAGCTTTTTTTTTCGTCCCTTCGCACGTTTTTGACAAGCAATGAACTAAAATCATAAAACTTTCAAGGAAAAGATAATTCTAAAAACATAATTTTACAAAACAAGTGTTCTTTTGCGTATGTTTTACGCATTTGAGTTTGTTCTGCTTAGCATTGTGTTTGAACACTCTTTGTCAGTTTAATAGCCTACTATGCACTGCATTGTATGTTCATTTTTTATAAATAAAAAATAAATGAAAAAGTTTTATCTATTAAATACTTGTTCTGGCAGTTGCATGAAATATGCCAGGCTTAATTTCTCTTTTGATTTAGAAGTAGACTGTAACATATCAACCGTGATGGCACTGTTTTAAATTATGTTCAAGGTTCTCGCAATTGCCTAGAAAGAACTTGTAGTCCTGTATGTCTTTCCTTGTTAATCTGATAATGTCCTGATAGCATATTGTTGCACAACTAACTTATTGCTTTGAGAGTTTCATACACGCATTTATGCGGCGTTATCGAAACAAATATAGTTGAGAAGTTACAGAAACATTCTAACTTCATCTATTTGATGCAGAATTCTCATCTGTGCAGAGCGGCTGTCCATGCAGGGTTGATATCTGATAGTTTTGGTGGTAGAGTCAGAGTAAGAAGAAAGCTTGGCAATGTGCTCTACTACGGCTCTGATGCTAATAACGTGAAAGCTCGAACGTAAGTGATATTGTGTAAGGTCTTATCATGCTTGACAAGTGGAAAAGTTGGCAACCCTGTTGCGTATTTATTAGTGTATTATAATCAATCAACGCTTAAAAACACATTTACACTATTTGATTTGCATATTTGGGAAGCGTGGTTTATAAGAAAAACGTTTTTCTAGTTTGAACTTGAGAATATACTTCTTCGACAGAACATTGCATAAAATAAACCGGAACATAATTGTTCAGTTTTACTAGCAAGCAAAGCTGTGTAAGTATGGCTACCTACTTTGCAAACTTGTTGAAAAATGTAACTCCCATTCTAAAGCCATAGTTTGAAGAGTCTGTGGTTTGAAATGAACTTGTTTACTTTTAAACGAATTTTTAGAGGAGCGATGTCGGAATCTCAAATCGATTTTCCAGACTTATTAATTTGCCATGACGAGATTACAATCACGGAAAAGCAATTTTCCGCTTCGTCATTTTGGAACACGACTGACGTCGCAAACAGGTAACTCATAATTTCATCTCGCGTGCGTTATGTTTTTGAAGTGTTTACGGTAGATGGCGCTACTGCACCACAGTTTTCATTTTTGCATCGTCGTCAAGTGAAAGTAAGCAAAGTACATTTAGGCATTTTTGTTATGTTTAAAAATACAGCCTGATGAATTTTTCAACTCGTTCTCAGGAAAAATTAAAAAATACAATCCACACATTATTATACAATAAACTTTTAAGGTTTAATTTTTCCGAACGCTTTTTCCACCGTTTAGTGGCAGCGTAAGAAAAAAAGATTCCAGTCTATACGCAATATATTTCATGTGGTCGTCATGCGCAATATATGTTATGCTGTCTTCATGCGCAATATATTTCATGCTGTCTTCATGGGCAATATCTTTTATGCTGTCTTCATGGGCAATATCTTTTATGCTGTCTTCATGCGCAATATATTTCATGCTGTCTTCATGGGCAATATCTTTTATGCTGTCTTCATGGGCAATATCTTTTATGCTGTCTTCATGGGCAATATCTTTTATGCTTTCTTCATGCGCAATATATTTCATGCTGTCTTCATGCGCATAATATTTCAGAATTCAACTTTGGCTTCCCAGCAAAGCACTGTTGAGCGGCTTGTACGAAGCCTGGTCACCGGATAATTTCACTAAAACACAATGGCTTCAAGTTGATCTTGGGAAAAACATGAATATTACAGGTAACCGTCGTATAGCCTTCTCTGCAATGTCTTGTTTTGCAGACAGCAAAATCTGTCATATTTACAATCATTCAACGTCTGCGTGCCTTTTCCAACTAAAAATACAATCACAAGTTTCCCACTGACTGTTAAATTTCAATAAGTTTTTTTAAACATATTTTTTTCATTAAGCATTCTGCAAAGTTGATTAGGCTACTAATGTAGGGCGATTTTTTTGTAACTTAAAAAATTCAAAAAAGTGACTTTATTTTTGCGAAAAAGTAACCGAAAAGTAATCGAAAAAATTACTTCACGAGTTTTCGGGAATACACGCGATACGAACAAGCATGGGTTCGTGCAAACCTAAAATCCGTACCATAGTAGAAGATATATTAAAAGTCTTGGCATTATAGGCCTACATAGAATGTAAATTCATCTCTACAGTAGCGATGAAAGATAAATAAATAAGGGAATTAGGCAAAAAAGTATGCGAAATAAAGTGACCTAATAAATGAAAAGTAACCTGAAAACACAAAAAGTGATTTTGGTAACTTTATAACTTCTTAAATATCGACCCCACAACCATGAAATTTTGGTTCTACATTTCTTTTGTTAACCCTCTGTCTACCGTGGGGTCCAATGGACCCCAAAACAAATTTTGCTCTGCGATTTTTCAGGACATATAGCAGATGCGATATTGATATGCCTTGATTTTTCACAGCTTTGCCTGATCTTTTGGAGAATATAATAGTTATTGATCTCAAGCAAAGGTTGGTAGCATAAAAAAATAACATCTTGTACCGTGGGGTCCAATGGACCCCAAGCTTGCTGCATTATAAGTAATCTTGTATTAGAACAGCACCAAAAAAGGAGTCGACACTATTGACAGAATGATTAGGAAATACACTTCCAAAAGAATGATGAGAAGATGGCCGATAGCTCTATTTTACAATAGGATCGATGTCACTGCTGTCAATGCTTTTGTGATATGGCATCATTTACAAGGCGAAAATAGCAGCACAATATTCAGCATCAAAGAGAAGAAAATTTTAGATCCAACTAGCAAAAGAGCTTGCTAGATTACCAGCTTCGACTTCAATATCAACAAGACATCTAACTCCGCAACAAAATAAAAGAAACAGCTGTTGAAGATCAGGCGCCAAAACAAAGAAGGCTAGATGCTATTTTGGGGAAAGACACAAAGACCGAAAATGTAGACAATTCTGTAGCTTACCTACTTTCAAACTCAACGTTTGCCAAGAATATTCGCAATTCATTTGCAATTATTGCGATAATATATAAGCTCACAATCTTTCTAGCAAACTATTATGTAGGCCTAATATGCGTTTTTTTAGCCAGATCTCTCAACAGTTTGACCATTGCTCTAGAATAAACCAAATCCTTATCAGTTTGGTTTGCGCATGGGCTACTGTATGACTTGTTCGTTAAATTTCATGTATTTTTGGTTTTTCTACAGTGTTTATAAGTTATGATTTTTGTAGTCTGTTACGTCCTTTCCTATTGAGCTTTAATTTCATCATCGGGAGTTGATTGTTTTTGTCCAAAACAAGTACTTTAAAATTTGGGGTCCAATGGACCCCAACGGTAAAACTTGCATATTTTTTTTTTCGGTAGACAGAGGGTTAATTTGTACCACCAAACAAAAAGTAACTTTAGTAACAAAAAATCGCCCTAATAGTTACGGATTAATGTAGCCTACAGACTAAAAAGTTTATCAATTGTGAAGAGGTTAGATTATCTTTTTGGTGTACTGATCCAAAAATGACTGAAGTTGTAAGAGAGGATTTCAACGTTGAATAGCAGACAAAGAAGTCTAAGTTAAAAAAGTTGAGAAGCATAGCACTACAACAAGTTTTATTTACCACTACCGGCTTAAGGGCGTTGCACAGTTTGCCAAAGCTGCTTAAAATGTAATCAGCTGCTTTCGGTGCCTGCCTTTTGTTAATCAGTCTTTGCTTGTCCAGGCATCATCACTAGAGGATCTTCTAAGCCATATTCTTACACGAAGAGCTTCACGGTGAAATACAGTGTAAACAACATCACTTGGCACCCTTATAGGGAAAGTGGACAAAGAAAAGCAAAGGTAACTTGGTTATAAATGCTTTTTGCATTACCGGAAGTTTTTGCATGCTGGAAATATGCGCAGTGCGGACTGTTTGCGTTGTAATATGCCCGAACACCACAATTGCTGATTAATTGGTAAACTCTAAATTAAAAACACAAAATAGAAAATAATCCGAATTTTTTACCTTTGGTTTGTGCGGTTTCATGTACAGCTCTCTCTGGTAGTGGTAAGTAATGAAATAGATTTTTAGGAACAGTTAACACTACAGTACTTTAAATTTAGTAAGCTACATAGAACTTTCTAAGCGTCATCCTCAATGATCAGGCCAGAAACAATAGTTTGAAGCTTTAACATTCTACAAGCATGTAAACCGTCAACTGGTCTTCAAAAGAACTTTCTCAGTCTGAGGATTGGTATTTTCTTGTTATAGAGTGGCTACAGTGGCTTTTGCATTCTTTCATGGCTGATCTCAATAAGTAAATTAAAAACAAACTTCTTTGTTTAGATTTTTACAGGAAACACTAATTTCTTCGGACAAGTGAGAAACAATTTTGTCGAACCCTCGATTTCGGCTCGCCATATTCGAGTCTACCCTACCGCTGTACCATTCGATGATGATCAACACTTGCGATATGGATTAAAGCTTGGACTTTTGGGCTGTGATGTAGCGAGTGAGTTTCTGTGTTCTTGTGCAAACGCGCTAGTTTCCACATGCAAAAATACGGATACGTTTACCATCTGAAAGTGCTCAAAAAACTAATAATTTTTTGTCAAATGACAGTGTCACCTCAACAAGTAAAGGTTGCATTTATTGCGTTGCTTTAACATCGCCAGACACTGAATGAAATTTGATATTTAACTGCAATGTCTCTACTTTCAAAATGGCATCACGCCAAGAATGGACGTTATTCCTCAACCTGCAAAGTTGTCGTTTTTAACCCAAGGCGACTTTGTGTTGCTAGGTCAATGATGCGTAAAGCTCATGACGTCACATTTAAATTCCTTGTAATTTGTTTAGAGTTTTACAAAACAAATTTTGCAAGTTTCCTAAATTTTCTTTTTTCTAATTCAGCTTCTGGGGGACCATCCAGTTCTACCGTGATGACACAGATAATCACTAAAAAGACAACCACCGCATCTACCTCTATTTCATCTCTCAGAACCCTTTCTTCAACACGTCCTCCTATACACAGCCCAGAAGAACAGAACGATATAAAAGCAACAACCCAGACAGGTTGACAATGATATTTTCACTTTAACGCGTCATAGAGGGGTATACAACTAAGAGCCTGTTTAATTAAGTCGTCAATTTCATGCTTCTTTTCAATTCCATATGACGACAGTGTGATGTTTGTCGTAAGCCTACTGTTAACAACGCAATACGACGTTTCTGACAACCTCCAAGGACATCATATGGCATTCAACAACAACTTAAATGTTTGGAATTTGGTTACCTAATTTGCTATCAACTTTCTTACAAACTGCTCTAAGGAGTTTTAACTGTTGTTTTTGCCTTGTTGATCTTATACTATTGGATCTCAACGTCAAGAAATAGGAGAGAGCGTTGTACAAATTATGTATGTTATAAATATTCGTATTCCACAAGGTTGTTTTTAAAAAGATATCATAAAAACTTTTTTTATTTAGACATTGACAGCACTGCTTCAATGATGATGACAGACGAGCCGGTCAACTCAACAAAGTTACCCCTAGACGACTATGGACAGGTATTTTATTCACTTTTTCCAAACAAGTGTTATCACTGTTGCATTTAGACCTTTCCAATTGCTGCGTCCATACAACTTATACGCTCACGTATTCGTTTACAATACAATACTTGCATAGGCTGTAATGAAGTTAGCATGGAAGAAAAATTTAAATTATGTGACACAAAAATGCATACTCTAATTTTGTTTAAAGTTATTGCCACAATCTTAAATGTATTTCGTTAGCTCTTGACTGTGTAGTATCAATCATTCTTTTACGCTTGTTTGATGTGCTTTTTTCACTTACAGGATCAGATTGATACCATCAGCTTGGATCCTGGTGTGGAGACCGCCGATATGAACGGTTAGTTGCATATTACTAATATTTTGGCTTGAAGGGAAGGCATTTGGCTATTTCTATATAAGTTTGCAGATTGTGTGTTATTATGATGTGAGCTTGCTGTGTACTATTATATAATCTGCTTTGCAAATAAAGTTATTTCTCTCCCCCCTTCTTACTTACTTTTCCTCTCTTTCTCTCTCTCTGTTTCTCTCTTTGAATAACAGCGACATCTATCTTTTATTCAGTGTTAAAAAAAAACTTGTTAGAAAACTGTCGTTGATCATTGGGAGAATTTGTACTGACATACAAGGGAACAAGTTTTCATCAAATAAGCTTGATGCAAATTCCACACCCACACAACCAAGTTGTATGAACGTGGGGTATGCAATATTGAGAAATAAATTATTTTATAGTTTATTTTATTTATTTTGTGTGGAACGCGTTGAATTAACTTTATTTTTTGGTTTTTCACAGACAGGAGTATTCTTGTCATCGTCATAGTTTCTGCCTTGGCGGTTATCGCAATTTTCTTAGCTGTTTTGGTCCTGATTCTTGTCAGAAAAAGGTAATTAAAAATTTCTTTTACTGTATATTATTTACACTTTTATTTGCTGTTTCAAATTTTGAATACCAACAATGGATTGAAGCAAATGTCATTCAATGACTTTCAGTAATTGATGATGAATTTGATTCTGATTTTAACTCGGACGTCATAGCCTATTCATTACAAATTCTTTTCTTGCATTATGAGCGAATTCCACACACATACAGAGGCCTGTGGACACCATCCACATTTTTTACAATTTGGAATAAGGTCTAGCTTTGACACTGGAAAAGCGTCATTCCAAGGCATGTTTAGATTGACCTGTGATATTGTTCTTTTCTTAAACTCGCTGCTTCTTTTGTGACTTCAAACGTTTGTGAGTGTTTTTCCTGTGTTCGTTTCAGAAAGAAGTATCCGAAAGTTGAAACAGAATTTCCGAGACCAACTCTGCAACCCAACGTTGCTTTCGACACAAGAATTGGAAGTAAGTTACAGTTTGTTGTAAAAAAAGCTTCTGTTTGTGTTTACAAGCAATTTTACGTTAGCCTATACTTTATAGCCAACGAAGATAAAGCATCGTTCTTTTCTCGAGTTGCGAATCTGTAGCCTACCTACCTTAACTTGTTTCAGACCCAAATATTTAAACGCGTAACCGACAGGTAGGCTACACATTTCAACCAGAGTGTTGCTTAGTTCTTGGATCCCATTACTAAATTTATAGCTTCTAAAGCAAAAGTTCCATCTAGATCTCATTGGCTGGTCGTGTTGCATTCACTCTTATTTAAGGCAAATAATCACATTTTGGTAGGGCCCTTGAAACGATAGATTTGAATCTTTGAGGTCATGCAATCTAGCGCTAAAACGTGTCAAAGTGTTCAAATCTTTTTTTCTCGCTTCTAGCACTAGTTGCAACGTTCCTTTATGATGAACGTTGCAACTAGTTCTAGAAACGATAATTGTCCTGATGAAAACCCAAGCTTTTCAGTATTCTTTTTTTCTAGCGATTTATCGTAATTTGAATAACAACGATGGCAGTATGTCACCTGATCAACAAAACAACGGGCTGCCGAACCGGAATCCCAGTTTTTCTAACTCGAAAGTTAACCGGTCTAACGGTGTATCTCGACAAAATTCGTCCATCAACTCTCGAGGTGGAGTCACTCTTCAATACGATCAACAGCAAAGCCAACCTCTGTTGAATGGTGACGCTCTGTTTCGAAAGGGCTCGTTTGGCCAAACAAAAATATCGTTCTCAACCAACAGTGACATCGCCGACCACAGAGCCATGCACGACAAAGCGCTGGAAAGTTTTTTACCAGGTTAGTAGATTACATGTGTAGAACCGCTTATCTAACTATGGAAAACTAAGTTGTTTCATAACTTGAATTTTTTGCTGTTTTATCGATATAATGCGTTTACACGCCCAGCTACCAGACATTGCTTGTTATAAATCTCTTTGAAATAAAGTAGGTTGCCTCGACGCTACAGACTTGCTTTAAAGGCGTGTGATTGGTTAATTTATTTTATGCTTATCAGATGACGATGATCATGAATACCAAGTCATTCTTGATCCAGCAGAAGATTCTAAGAAAGTTTCATCAAAAACATCCACAGTTTCAAGTGATGGCGCTCATAGTAATGCTTCTGATAGCAGATTATCGCATCAAGGAAGCATGTGGGGAAAAGCTGGTGATGCTTGGAGCAAAGGTAATCCTTTAGAAACCGACCATATGTCTTCGTTCTCCTCTCAAAGTCAAGCCGCTGCAAATTTGGAACCAAATTCGAACCATGCAGATTCTTTTGTTTCTTGTGAACCAAGATCTTCTTCTCAATCAAATTGGTCAGGTTTAAGATCGTCTCACCAAAAAAAAGGCAGCTCTCCGCTTAATTCATCCTCAAACGGACTTGGAAATTCTTTTCATCGTAATTCTTCTTCTTCTGGAGGATCGTTTTTACCTTCTCCTCCTGAACTCAGCTCCGGTCCGTGCTACAACAATCGCGCATCACTTTCAGAAGGCTATGAAAATAGGTCCACAAACTCTAATCCTCATTCTCTACATCAAGCCAACTCCTTCAGTCATCCCTCTCAAAAAACCAGAAAAGCATCTTACAACATCCCAAGCAACATCCCGTTAGAGCCGTCTCTGCCTGACGCCAATCCAACACCCTACCGTTCTGACCAAAGTACAACTTTTCCAAACGGTAAGTCGTGTCACAGTGTTGTAAAAAACGAGCTAATTGTCTACCGTTGCTACTTTAACTTATTTGAAAGACTTCTAAGTTGCAAAATAAGTCATTTTTATGATTCAACATTTTCAGCTTCTTTTGTTGTAACCACATTTAGCGCCTGGGGTAAGTTTAGTCAATTTTTTTAGAAATTTGGAAGGTATACCCGACGATGGATGTATTTTTTAACCATTTTTAATTCTATAGTTTCGGGAGAGAGTTTTCTTTCTTGTACCAAAGACCGGAAAAACACAACAATACAACAGGTTGAGCATAATAACAATATATTTTACATATTAACAAATAGTTTTAACAGCCGAACGTTTTCGGCTTAACTTAAGCTCTCATCAGGAATCTGAAGCCGACAACGTTCGACTCTTAAAACTATTTGTAAAATAAATCGTAAAATATATCGTCATAATGCTCAACCCTGTTGTATTGTTGTGTCTTGCCTATTTTTAATTCTACTGTAGCTTTCCTCTGTCGGCTTTATGTCTGTGTGTTGTGAGCCTTTGTTTGGATACCAGCAATCAGACTTGGACAACTAGAATTTTTGTAGTCTTTCGAAATTAGATTACATTATAATTAGAGCTTCGGTAGAGAGTTTGTTTTGTTGAACCATAGGCATACGAAGCCGAGTAACGTGATCAAGTTTAACATCTTCAAGTTTATTACATAATTAACACAAAACTACGCAATAAATTAAGTATCGAACGTTTTCGACATCACAAGATGTCCTCTTCAGGATGTATATTATTCCTGAAGAGGACATCTTGTGATGTCGAAAACGTTCGATACTTAATTTGTTGCGTAGTTTTTTGTTTCTATAATTATGTAATAAACTTGAAGATGTTAAAATTATAATTACAGTAATTTAAGCTTTTACAAATTAGACTATAGGATTAGATATAGCTACCCAAGATTTCACAAATTAGAGTAGAATTTAAACTAGATTAGAATTAGTTGGACGCAGTTGTCACTTGTCACATACCTTTTTCTTGTTGGATAAAAACGCCAATGTGGCAACTCGGGATCAAAGTGTCATTCCACCACCACAGCGCCAAAACCACTTGTTAACGTCATAATATACATTGTAACATCAGTGAATTGATGCATTAATCGATTTTTCAAGACTTTGCTGCTCTAGGGATGGAATGATACTTTGATCTTGATCGTTTTATTGCATTTTCTTTGTATAACGTTGATAAGAGCGCAGTATCCTTCCTTTGCCAAAAATACTGTTGGACAGACTAAAATTTTTAGCAAAACTGGAGATTGGATAAGAACTAGGCTACAATTAGAGCAAACAAGTTTTTACCGAATTAGATTAGAATTAGAATTACTGACATTTCGCTCTAATTTATCGAATTAGACAACTAGAATTATCTAGTTGTCCAAGTCTGCCAGCAATAAACAATTGACTTCTGTTTCCCTTTTGTTGTAACTACGTTTACACAATTATAATCTCTTGAATCATTGACATTTGACTGCTCAATATATGTTGCCATGAGGAAGGGAGCTTGCAAGTTTATTAAATTTGTACTGTAAATTGTCTTACTCTGAACTCGGATGGTATTTTCTTTTAATTCATGCTGAAAGGTAAAAGCTTATCCCACATACGGTTCTAGTTGTCGTGGCCTACTTTTTGTAGGGTCACTACAACCATGTAAGCAACGTGAAATTATTCAACCCATAATGCTTTTTTTCTTAGTCATCTTATTACAATGTTCTGCAAGCTTTTGTTAAAGGGATACTAAAGGAAAAACCTGGCTTGGCGATTTTCCACGTTCTTTGTGTTTAACATGCTACCATAAAACGATTTTCAATAAAATTTTGCCCCATTGCGGTCTGACCACCATTGCGCGCGTGCTTTTGTCAGAGCTTTCAAAACGAAATTGGCCTGAGCAGCGAAGCGTGCGACTGTACAGTTACGTCACTAAAGACTATAGTAATCAGCTAATCACGCAATAATTGTTACTGCGAGCGATTTGACTGTAGGCTATGTATGTATGTACACCAAAACAACACATTTCAACATCAAAATATCAGACAGTTTGCTCAAAAAATCAGATGTGGTAACATGGCTTTTGTTATTGCTGTCTTTAGTGACGTATTCTCGAGCAGTGTTTGCACTTTTTGGTCATTTTGAAAAAAAAGAAAAAAAATGAAACATTGGACTTTGGGCCTTACCAGCGCTATTGAAAACAAATTTTTTTCGGTAATTTTTTTTGAAATGTATTCTTGAATGTTCAGTTTACTCATTTTAATGCTTAATTCCGGTTTGAAATTTTCATTTAGTATGCCTTTAAAGTCCCACACCTTGACTTGCCTTGATCCGTAAATATCTGTGTTTAATCAGTTCCTCCGACGACATGGACTTCAAGCAGATTAATCGTGCCGCTACAATTTAATTGTCGAACCTCTCACTTTTTATTTCTTTCAGGTTCAACAAACCGTTTAAAATTTGGTCATTCCAGTTCCAAGTCAAAGTCCTTAAATCAACCAAAGCTCCAGAGCGAATACGATCATCTCTATAGAAACAAAGATGGCGATCGTCGTGTGGTTGACATGACAGCCAACAACTATAACACACTGGACATAAATACAGCTGTTTGATAGAATTCATCGTATAAAAAAATACTGTCAGTTAAAGCAGACATAATGTATGTTACTCCCTACCGAGCTGTCTCTATTGTTTTATGCAGTTTTTATTTCCGTGTGTTGCTTATTGATGCTATTTACTTCATTATATCATTCCATTTTTACAATGCTTTGCTTTGTAAGTAGGTTTGTGTGTCGTGAAGTCGCTCAGAGCCTTTTTTCGTTTACTTGCCAAAACTAAATTTGATTTCAACTTTTTTCAATGGTAACTTTCAACAAGCGGAGTGAGAAGGCTTCAAATCTTGCCCAATGGGCTATTTTATATTTCTGCTTTGCTGTCGGTTGATGACTGTAGTTATGCCAAAAAATGTTGTTATGAAGTTTACAGACACAGTACCTCATTGTACCTCAGAACTCACACAGAAGAAAATCAAATATAAATGTTGTTAAAATACAATCTGAATCTCAAATTTTGTTTTTACAGCGGTAGCATGTTTCATCAAAAAGCTAACTTATGACAAAACTGTTATTATGAGATTTTAACTTCTAATTGTTTGTAATTCGCATTTTCATGTAAATTTCTTCCTCCTTGCTTTCTGCTGGCTTCACTTAGCAGCCTATGTCTGATTTCTTTAGTTCGTTGATTTTTATTACCGTGATTGCCAAAATGTAGCCAATGTTTTTCATATTTTTTTCTAAGCCAGTATTGCCATATCCTTCAATAGCAACCAGTTTAAAGTTTTTACAACGTTGTACCGTGAATAGTGAATCTAACAGTTGATAGCGAATTGATAATAAAAAGCAGACTGTTAACTTGCTGAACAATTACTCAAACACACATAACTTTTAGTAGATTGATTTTTCCACTGACAACTGGAGAGCTCAAAATGTTACCCAACATTAAGCACAAGATGTTAGCATATGCTTATTTAAATCGCATTGTTTTTGGAAAAATTCTAAAATTTGACTGTAAAACAAGGATCGGCATGGCTTTGAGGTTTGTTAAGAGCTTCAAATCAACGTTTCAAAGCAACGTTGTTTGAGATTATTACTCGCTGTTGAAGACGTTCTGCTCTAAAAGATAATGATTTTAAAGAACTTTGACTTCTTGATTCCATTTTAAAATGCAGTTGCAACAAATCGAAGAATACGAATGCATTTGCACAAAAAATGGCTGTTTGCAAAGTTTTCCCAGAAACAAAATGGGAGCTGCATAAGTGGTTTTGAAATCTTTTATTGAAACCTCTTTTGACACCTCTACACCAGCGGATTTCAAACTTTTTGCATCAACGTAGCCTCGCGACGCCCCCATAAAAACATCCAATGAAAGCATGTGTAATGCAAAATATAATCAAATTTGATTCATTCCATCATCCAATCTACGTCTCGTTTCGCTTTTCTAATGTTAACTTTTGAAATCAAACACCTCTTTTAGCGATATTATTCCTGCTTTATTGCGTTTTCTCCGATTATTTCCATTTGCTATCTGGCTTGGCTGGATTAAAGGAGTCTTCTATCGATTCTTTTAAATTTGGTTGATACACCACAGATCGACACATTCTTGTGCGACGGAGTTGAATATTGAAAGCCATCTCCCACTTGCTGCACTGGGTGGTAAGCTGGGGGAACACAAGAAGATGGTCCGCTGTTTAGGGCTTGGTACCACAGATACATGTAACTGGACCCGTGTTGTAGCCTCACCTTACCATTGCAGATATAGTACGGCCAACAGCGGATCGGAATCGATTTAAAGTTTTTTACTTTGCCCAGGGGGCGTTTGCTTCTTGGGGAAGGGACTCTGATGGTGGTACCTTCATTTCCGCGTAAGGTGGGTCATTTTTGAATTGTTGTTTCCATTGCGGAGTAAACATAAAACCTATTCCTTTGACTGGACCGATATCAGGAGTCTACATTAGAAAAAAATTAATCAATTTAGGAAACTGATAATTTTCTGGCATTTAATTAATTTTCGGCAAGTGTCCTATGTCGTGCAGTGTCGTAAAACACTTTGGGAAACTACACAACATAAGGAACGCTGGAAAAATTTGCAAACTGAGCATCTGGTTCATCAAAAGCTGCATCAGCTGTGATACTACAGTAGTAGGCAAAGATTTGAAATTTCATGATTGTAATCTTTTGTAACAGAAGCACAATCAAGCAGATGTTCTAGACGGAGCTCGAAACTATTATTAGAAGTTGATCGTTTCCAAAGATTAACTTAACTAAGCATAAAAGTCGTTTGCACCAGAGTCGCATGTTTGGTTGACATGTCATATCCAGGTTTTTTCTTTAATTTTGTCACAGGACACTCATCATCATCATCAACCAATTTTGATTATACAAGCCATAAATTAATCCTCATGTCGAGGGTGTGGCTTGTCTGTCTGTCTGTCTGTCTGTCGAGACGAAGTCTTCCCCTCCACACCTCGCGTTTTATTGGGTTGGCAGAGTCCATGTTCAGGGCTACAAGGTCACGGTTTGCAAGTTCTTTCCAAGAAAGTTTTGGTCTACCTTGACCCCGCTGTGCTGCGATGTTGACACATCTGACCTTTGAGATCCAGCTTGAGCTGCGCTCAACGTGACCAAGCCATCTCAGTCTGCTTAATTGGAGGACTTCATTGATTGTGGTAAACCTGCTTTACCCAGCAAAGTAATCCTTGGAAAGTGATACAGTGAAATCTGAGTCCTCACAAGATTTAATTTTCTAATTCGTGTTGAGCGTAAAATAAATTTTAGTGCATGTGTTTCAGAACAGTGGCCGAGGTTGCAGCTAGTTGGCAAACCAACACTCGAACAAGAAAACTGTAGACCCAGGATCTGTTTTGAATAGAAAAGAGGTCAATGGTGCCCACAGCCATGTTTGATCTACTAATGGAAACCTAGTCACGCCGATAGCAGAAGCTAGGCTTATGTCTCGCAGGGTGGCAATTATTTATGTCTTATTTTTATTGAATGGTTATCAGTATAAAAACTTGGTAGAGTGAATTCTTAAAATAGATTTTGATGTTTTAAGAAAACGTATCCAAAACGGATGTCAAAGTTCCAATCTTTACTGTGTCCATTTTTGACACTGATTGAAACAAGGCTAAGCCTACAGGGAAAAACGATAGAAAATAGGCTATTTTATGTAAAGTCACTGAAATAGGCTGACAGGATAAGCTTGAGCTGAGTTAAAAGGAATGCGTGGAACGATGCACTGCCAGTCTGCCATGGTTTCCCAATGCACCTACTAAAAAGTAATTGGTTGATTTGGAATAAAGCTCATTCAATTGAGAAGTGGCTGTGGCTTGTGAGTGGCGGTTGCAGTTCCTGTTTGTCCAAAACAAGGAGGTGTTGAAGTTTTAATTACATTATCGTTGCAATTTCTGCTGATTATGAAAAAATGAGTTGCTTAACCATGAACTTACTTGTATATCGGTCGATCAGTGATGGAAAAAAGATATCCACTATCCTTGCTGACCAACACTTTCAGCGTTTTCGTAAAGACACTGTCGCTTGCCGTTCCTTCAACAACAAGAGCAACTTTTTGTCGTTGATGAAATTCAAGAATGCCATTTTCTGACACCTGCATTGCAAAATACGCTGTAGTCACTTTTGAATTTGTGCTCATATTTTGTTTATAGACCTTTTGTTCAGTTTATTTCATTTTGAACTGCAGTAGCAAAACATCCAAGCAAAAGCGATAGGCTACTTGCCATAACAAAGCAGGGCTATAAAATAGTAGAAATAATAAATAACAAAAAGCAAACATTTACGTGCTTGAAACCGAAATAAAATACTCAGTGAAAAATGTTTTATATACTGTAGAAGCAATAATGCTTTCTGAAAACACAGAAATATCGTTTGCACAGCATTTCGTTTTGTGCGTCTGAAACTATTTGTATAGGCTACATTTTAATGTTAAAGCTATTTGTTTTCTTGTGTTGAAACATACTTTGCCCTTTTCACGTTTGCATCAATGGCCAAACGGACACAAAGCCATTTTTCATCTATTTGTTGCAGTGGGGTCACCAGTATCACGAAATTTTGTTTAATTAGCATAAAACTCCAAAATTACAATTGCCATCATTTTCAGTTCAAGGAGGTGTTGAAGTTTTAATTACATTATCGTTGCAATTTCTGCTGATTGTGAAAAAAATGAGTTGCTTAGCCATGAACTTACTTGTATATCGGTCGATCAGTGATAGAAAAAAGATATCCAGCAATATACTTGCTGACCAACACTTCCAGCGTTTTCGTAAAGTCACTGTCGCTTGCCGTTACTTCAACAACAAGAGCAACTTTTTGTCGTCGACGAAATTCAAGAATGTCATTATCTGACACCTACATTGCAAAATACGCTGTGGTCACTTTTGAATTTGTGCTCATATTTGCTATGACACAATTATAAAGATTTGATGCGATGTTTGATGAAACTAATAAAACAACTTTGTTGTGGCATAAGCTTTTAATGGAAGAATTTAAAAGACCTTTTGTTCAGTTTACTTCATTTTGAACTGCAGTAGGCTACATCCAAGCAAAGGCGATAGGCTACTTGCCATAACAAAGCAGGGCTATAAAATAGTAGAAATAATAAATAACAAAAAGCAAACATTTACGTGCTTGAAACCGAAATAAAATACTCAGTGAAAAATGTTTTATATACTGTAGAAGCAATAATGCTTTCTGAAAACACAGAAATATCGTTTGCACAGCATTTCGTTTTGTGCGTCTGAAACTATTTGTATAGGCTACATTTTAATGTTAAAGCTATTTGTTTTCTTGTGTTGAAACATACTTTGCCCTTTTCACGTTTGCATCAAAGGCCAAACGGACGCAAAGCCATTTTTCATCTATTTGTTGCAGTGGGGTCACCAGTATCACGAAAGTTTGTTTAATTAGCATAAAACTCCAAAATTACAATTGCCATCATTTTCAGTTCAAGGAGGTGTTGAAGTTTTAATTACATTATTGTTGCAATTTCTGCTGATTGTGAAAAAAATGAGTTGCTTAGCCATGAACTTACTTGTATATCGGTCGATCAGTGATAGAAAAAAGATATCCAGCAATATCCTTGCTGACCAACACTTCCAGCGTTTTCGTAAAGTCACTGTCGCTTGCTGTTACTTCAACAACAAGAGCAACTTTTTGTCGTCGACGAAATTCAAGAATGTCATTATCTGACACCTACATTGCAAAATACGCTGTGGTCACTTTTGAATTTGTGCTCATATTTGCTATGACACAATTATAAAGATTTGATGCGATGTTTGATGAAACTAATAAAACAACTTTGTTGTGGCATAAGCTTTTAATGGAAGAATTTAAAAGACCTTTTGTTCAGTTTACTTCATTTTGAACTGCAGTAGGCTACATCCAGTGTTGGGCGCGATAACTCATTTTTTAGTTAAACGATAACGATAATCGATAAACGAAAAATGCCTAAAGCGATAACGATAAACGATAAATCAAAAAAAAGTTAAGCGATAACGATAAACGATAAATTATCGCCGATAATGTCCGATAACGATAATTTTTTTTTCTTGGTTAGCGCTGCCCCATCCCATGCAGCACGAACTGTTTTCATCAACATGCCGAAAAATCGAACATAATATACTGTAAAGGGACAAAACTTTTTGTAAGTTATGCATAAATAGAATCGCAATAGCGGCAGTGGGTATCGAATCTTCAACCTCTTGAACCAGAATCAAACCACTGAGGTAACCGCCG
The DNA here is from genome assembly GCF_918807975.1 of Aplidium turbinatum. Classification (NCBI taxonomy): domain Eukaryota; kingdom Metazoa; phylum Chordata; class Ascidiacea; order Aplousobranchia; family Polyclinidae; genus Aplidium; species Aplidium turbinatum. Next base: position 13,303,579 of record NC_137489.1, on the reverse strand, counting down.
TGCTTACCTTCAGATACCAGTTGGATGCTTTTATCAATTGAGTTACACTGCCGCTTACGTGCAGTAGGCAAAAGAATTAAATCAAATGAAAACACCACAAAAAATTCCAAACTTTGTATTTTGCTTTCTGCTTAAAGGGCTGTTTACAGCAAAGTCAGCAATAATTGAAAAAATTCCCAAAAACGTAAAATGCAAGAAAATTTATCAGTAATCTTAAGCGTTATTGGTAGTAAAAATGTGCATACTGTGAAATCCATCAAGCTTGTCAAATTAGTCGTGTTTGTTTAAGAACAATAACATAATTATCGTAATTTACTGATAATTTCAGATAATTTTTTTTTGTTTTCTTTGTGAACACCATCATTAAAGCAATGGCACAACGCTGAGTTGTTGAGATAAGAATTACAATGTAGGCAATGTATTAGTGGGAATAAAAATATTTGATTGAGGTAGGCTAGAAAGGTTATGTACTGTATTTAGCATAATTTTACCACGCAACTCGATCCGCCTATTGTCATGCAAAAACTACTACAAGATCCAAAAAATGTGATGTTGGTCTGCATGTTAAATGCTTCAAGCAATATCATATTCCGCAATGACTTGTTTCAGTGATGTTGTGTTACTTTACTAATTTTCATCTTCATATTTTTTGAACTTTCATTTCAATAAAATGCTCGATGACAATAATGACATGACAAGACATGAACAAGACATTTCCCATTTATCACTTTGAGCGATAAGTAAAATGTAATAACGCTTAAGCATTACGCACAAGTAACTTGTGAAATTTGATAACGGTTTTGTCTAGCGTCTTATATATAGGACGGCTTTTTTCTCAAAAAGTACAAACACAATTAATAAAAAAATAATTGTGATATGTTTTTTAGGTCATAATTATACAATATTGAAACTTTCCGAAATTTTTTTTAAGTACTTTCACTTTCGGCACAAATGGGTTAACTTTTTAAGCTAAATGGCACTTAATATGCATTCGGTTATTATTTTTTGGATTAAAGTTATATCGCCAAGTTAGGAAAAAATCGATCTTACAGTCTATAACCGATCTTGTGTTGTTATTGTGTGTGAATTTTGTCTTTTAATCTAAGTTTGTGACGTAACCACACGTCTCAAGGCAAGTTCTTGCAATTTTAGTTAATCTACTCATCTAAAGATTTAATGCGCTTAAAACAGTAAGTTCAATGTTTTGACGAAAGAGATTTTATTTTTTTACGACAATTACTAAAAACTAACACTTCCAACGAAACAAGAAAACACAAGAATAAAATAGTTGATCGTGAGGTGGCGCGAAAGACCATGCTCCGATGTAAAAGCGGCCTCGTATTGCGACACTTTCACAAACCACTTGCCAATTTCTTTCGCTTCGCTTCAAAGGAAGTTGTGTCACCTGTGCGTTTACATTTTAATTGTAAAATTCACTCGCGATTGTCCATTGCAGCAAAACAACAAGAGACTTGTTGCATGCATTTCATTGCATTGCAATTTGCAACTCTAAAAATTATTGTGTTGTCAGGGCCGTCGCTGCAAGGGGGCGTGCCTCCTCCCCTGATAACGACCTGTGCACACACACTTCAGGCACTGAAGAAGAACTGGTTTTAATTTTAGTTTCATTAACTAGGTGACGAGTAAAAATAATACTTTTCATGATCTTTCCACTTGTGTGTTGATCCAAAATAAAATTTATCGGCGATTAATTATCGGCGATAATCAAATATTGCCTTTGGCGATAACGATAAACGATAACTGAAAAAATAATTGAGCGATAACGATAAGCGATAAAATTCTATCGCCGATAATTATCGCCGATGAATTATCGCCGATAATGCCCATCACTGGCTACATCCAAGCAAAGGCGATAGGCTACTTGCCATAACAAAGCAGGGCTATAAAATAGTAGAAATAATAAATAACAAAAAGCAAACATTTACGTGCTTGAAACCGAAATAAAATACTCAGTGAAAAATGTTTTATATACTGTAGAAGCAATAATGCTTTCTGAAAACACAGAAATATCGTTTGCACAGCATTTCGTTTTGTGCACCTGAAACTATTTGTATAGGCTACATTTTAATGTTAAAGCTATTTGTTTTCTTGTGTTGAAACATACTTTGCCCTTTTCACGTTTGCATCAAAGGCCAAACGTACGCAAAGCTATTTTTCATCTATTTGTTGCAGTGGGGTCACCAGTATCACGATGTTTTGTTTAATTAGCATAAAACTCCAAAATTACAATTGCCATCATTTTCAGTTCAAGGAGGTGTTGAAGTTTTAATTACATTATCGTTGCAATTTCTGCTGATTATGAAAAAATGAGTTGCTTAGCCATGAACTTACTTGTATATCGGTCGATCAGTGATGGAAAAAAGATATCCACTATCCTTGCTGACCAACACTTCTAGCATTTTCGTAAAGTCACTGTCGCATGCAGTCAGGGCCGGATTTATCAGTAGGCAGAGTAGGCAGTTGCCTAGGGCGGCAAATTATTGGGGGCAGCAAAATATATGAATATATTACATTGATGATACTGTTCGTGAATATAATAATTCACAACAGATATATTCAGATATATAGCAATTAATAAATATGTTATCACATCACACACATTTATAAACAGTGCGCAAGTCATGTATGGCAAGTCATCGCCTCTAGAGTATTTCACGCTTGATTGGTTTTCAACAATATGTGCTGCTTACCGCTTCTTTTAGTTATCTGTCTCATTTAGTATGGAGGACTATAGGCTTTGTCTGTGCAATTTTTATTAATCTTTGTTCGTTTTTTTTCACTGTTAGTATTGTTTTCACTGCAGGAAGTATACTCAAATGTTCTAGTGGCAATTAGAATGGTACTTTGCACAATGGTCACCAATTGCAGTGCAGAGCAATCATTCTCTATTTTGAAGCTGATTAAGAATGCACGGCGGTCTACGTGGAAGCATAATCACATGAATGATCTCACATTTTTGAGCATTAACTCATTTTTACTTAATTCTACAGACTTTGAAGAAATTATTGATTTGTTTGCAAGAGAAAAAACCCGCTGGAAGCGATTTTAAACAATTAGTTCATTATACAATGACATTCATTGATGAATTCAAATAAACAGTGCAAATAACTTTTTCGTAAGGAATTGAAAATATAAATCGTAGCGCACCATCGAAATTTTTTTTTTTGGGGGCAGCACTTTTCTTATCTTCCTAGGGTAGCACTTAGGCTAAATCCGGCCCTGCTTGCAGTTACTTCAACAACAAGAGCAACTTTTGTCGTCGATGAAATTCAAGAATGTCATTTTCTGACACCTACATTGCAAAATACGCTGTGGTCACTTTTGAATTTGTGCTCATATTTGCTATGACACAATTATAAAGATTTGATGCGATGTTTGATAAAACTAATAAAACAACTTTGTTGTGGCATAAGCTTTTAATGGAAGAATTTCAAAGACCTTTTGTTCAGTTTACTTCATTTTGAACTGCAGTACGTCCAAGCAAAAGCGATAGGCTACTTGCCATAACAAAGCAGGCTATAAAATAGTAGAAATAATAAAAAGCAAACATTTACGTGCTTGAAACCGAAATAAAATACTCAGTGAAAAATGTTTAATACAGAAGCAATAATGCTTTCTGAAAACACAGAAATATCGTTTGCACAGCATTTCGTTTTGTGCGTCTGAAACTATTTGTATAGGCTACATTTTAATGTTAAAGCTATTTGTTTTCTTGTGTTGAAACATACTTTGCCCTTTTCACGTTTGCATCAAAGGCCAAACGGACGCAAAGCTATTTTTCATCTATTTGTTGCAGTGGGGTCGCCAGTATATCACGAAATTTTGTTTAATTAGCATAAAACTCCAAAATCACAATTACCATCATTTTCAATTCAAGTGGTTGATTTATTGAGACCTCATTGAGAACGACTTCCACCTGGCTGAAGAAATTGATTATCTATCAATTAACTAAATAATGTTAATATATGTTGCCCAGGGGGCCCGCCCCGTCCCTCCCCCCGAAATTTTGTGAAGAATTGTTAAAACTGTATTGTTCCGCATCAAGTGGTTTGATATGCTTCTAAACTGCTGATATTAGTCCTACGGCAGACTTAACTTATCCCGGCGGGGGGGGGGGGGGGGGGGACAATGTTTTGTTATTATTATGGTTGAAATTATCCATCGATCAGACTCCCTTATTTTCTTTCATACAACTTCAAATACATTTTAATAGCAACATTTGTTGGAGCTGACTCAGCTGAAACCAACGCTGAACCAAATGACGTCAGTTAACACAATCTGAAACCTTGAATGGCTGTGACATCGCAGTGGATAACCTGTCATGATGATTGTGGTTTGCAGTTTGTACTCTGTGCTGTTTTCAAGCAGAATGCAGAACAAATTAGCCAAAAATTGTGTAGCAGATTCACGCTAATTGCTAAGTTAAGCTAGTCTAGTGGACGCAGCGAGAGTTAAGTTTAGTGAGCTAATTAAGCTGGTAACAGAGTAAGGCAGCACAGGCAAGGTTCTATTAGGCTAGCCTAGCCTACTGTACCACTTGACAAAAGGTAAAGCCAATGACAATTTAAGAAAACTTGGACTCATGTCTCATTTATTTCCTTGGTAGGCAGGCATCCATTTTAATTCGTTATCTAATCTAATTATTATTATCAGTGACTAGTGTGGTGTCTAGTGTCTCTGCCTGTAGCTTTCTGAACAAAACATCGTTTCCAAGATGAGGAAATGTAAAATAACAGATTTTTTGTCAGACCTTCGATAACCAATGATTCGGTTGATGACATACCTGAAACATCTAACACTGAATCCACTTTCCCTGCAGTCACAGAGCCGGTTTCGATAAATCAGCACACTACTTCTATTGCACAAGAAGCTAGTAATACCAATGTAGATGGCACGCTATGTGTAAGTAGATGGCACGCTATGTGTAATGTATAAGTATAGACGAAGAAGGAATAGACATCATATGGAAGCTCTTAGACAGAATATATGAAAGTGGTGTGATTCCTGAGGACATGTTGAAATCAGTATTCATTGCACTACCCAAAGTTCCAGGAACACTTGATTGCGACAAACATCGCACTATTAGTCTGATCTCACACACTGTGAAATTGCTGCTAAAGATCATCCTCCAACGCTTAAGAAGGCAATTGCTTCCAGAAATAGGGGGCAATCAATTTGGCTTCATGAAAGACAGGGGAACAACCAACGCAATCTTCACGATGAGAATGCTTGGTGAAAGAGCAATCGAAGTCCAGCAAGACCTATATCTAGCATTTGTAGATTTTAAAAAAGCCTTCGATAAAGTTCGTCACGAACAGCTTTTTGAGATGCTGAACAACATTAACGTTGATCACAAGGACCTGCGCATAATTAAGAATGTGTATTACCAACAACAAGCTGCAGTTCGCCTACCTGAAAGTCTGTCTAGATATTTTGAAATTCAACGTGGGGTCAGACAAGGCTGTGTGATGTCACCAGATCTGTTTAACTTGTATAGTGAAATGATTCTCAGAGAAATAGAAGGTATTGATGAGGGAGTTTTAGTGAACGGCATCTCATTAAACAATATTCGCTATGCTGATGACACTGTGCTCATAGCGACATCCCCGGATGGTTTACAAACACTAATTAACAAAACTTCAGGCATCAGTGCAAAATATGGAATTGAACTTAATGACAAAAAAACAAAATGCATGACTATCTCCAAACAAAGTCCTGAACCCCACTTTGTACTTCACCAGGGAGGCAACACAATTGAACAAGTGTCTTCTTTCAACTATCTTGGTTCTCTCTTAACAGCGGACGCACGATGTAAGAAAGAGATACGAAGAAGAATAGGCCTAGCTAAAGACGCTTTTAATAGACTACGACCTATTCTATTGGATCGCAAGCTTTCTATTCTTCTGAAGGTGCGACTTCTCAAAGTGTTAGTGTGGTCTGTTCTCCAGTATGGTTGTGAAACATGGACTTTCAACACAGAAACTAGGCGTAACATTGAAGCAGCAGAAATGTGGTTTTACAGAAGAATGCTCAGGATTTCATATACTGATCACATCACAAATGCAGAAGTTTTGAACCAAGTACATCAAGATAAGGAACTATTGAACAACATAACTCAAAGGCAACTCAAATTTCTCGGTCACATTATCAGAAAGGAAGATTTCGAAAATCTCTGTCTAAGCGGCCGCCTTCTCGGGAAACGTGCTCGTGGCAGACAAAGAACAACATTTATATCCAATTTCAATACATCAATCAGCCAACCAAGAACACTTTGGGACACTGCGCGACAAAGGGAACACTGGAAAAATTTACGAACTGAGCATCTAGTTCATCAAAGGCCGCATCGGCTATGATACTGTTGATGATGAGATGGCACGCGTATTTGTGAAACCTACTGTTGGACGGCACCATAAGGCGAAATTGACCAATCAGAAAGCAGCAAGCGATTCACACTTCTCCCAAGAGGAGAAAATTTATGCAAGTCATTTCAGTTTGAAAATTGGAAGCAGTGGTGCCACTTCTAGTGTTTTTCCACTAGATCTAGTGTTTTTGGGTTGCATCTAGTGTTCTAGTGTTTTTTTTGCTATCTAGTGTTTTTTTGCGATTTACCGCTATGTTGGTGTGCATAAGTTTGGACAGTGTTCAAAGTAGCCCCACCTATTTTTTGTTTGGCTGCATCAATGTGTTTGTAGTGCTTTTAAAAGTGGACTCGAGTTTTTTGTTTAATTACACCCAATGATGACCAAATTTGAGATATTTAGCATAAATACTTTAAAAAATACACGTAAATGACTGTGAAAAGTGTTCAAAGTAGGCTAGGTAGCGTAGCCTACCATATGGTATCGGAAGCTTACATTTCGTCGGCTTACATTAAATGAGTGTGGAGTTCTTAGACTACACTACCTCAGAGATGATTGTGAGCAGTGTTGGGCGCGATAACTCATTTTTCAGTTAAGCGATAACGATAATCGATAAACGAAAAATGCTTAAAGCGATAACGATAAACAATAAATCAAAAAAAAGTTAAGCGATAACAATAAACGATGAATTATCGCCGATAATGTCCGATAACGATAGTTTTTTTTACTTGATTAGCGCTGCCCCATTCCATGCAGCACGAACTGTTTTCATCAACATGATGAAAAATCGAACATAATATATTGTAAAGGGACAAAACTTTTTTTAAGTTATGCATGAATAGAATCGCAACAGCGGCAGTAGGTATCGAATCTTCAACCTCTTGATCCAGAATCAAACCACTGAGGTAACCGCCGTGCTCATAATTATACCTTCAGATACCAGTTGGCTGTTTTTATCAATTGAGTTACACTGCCGCTTACGTGCAGTAGGCAAAATAAATAAATCAAATAATAATAATAATGTTATGGTTTTATTTATTGTCGCTCTACAACAGCTAAGGTCTTTTAGCGACAGGGCTCATTTTTAATTTATATCAGGTTTACGATGTTATCACATTATTACCCGACCCATTCTCACTGCGCTATGCAGGATAGAACACAATCGGTACCGTTTTTAAAGTCTTCGGTTTGACCCGACCTGGAATCGATCTCAGATCTACCAGCACCAGAGCCGAAGGCGAAACCACTCGGCCACTGAGCTGGTAAATAAATCAAATGAAAATACCATAAAAAATTCCAAACTTTGTATTTTGCTTTCTGCTTAAAGGGCTGTTTACAGCAAAGTCAGCAATAATTGAAAAAATTCCAAAAAAACGCAAAATGCTTGAAAATTTATCAGTAATCTTAAGCGTTATTGGCAGGGATATCTAAAGAAGGGGATACGAAGGCTTTTATTACGTCTGACAATAGAAGGGCTTTTGTTTATCGAAAATAATCTGTGTTTATCGTAAAATGACAATAGGCACCGATAGTAGTTTAATATATCTTGTTATGATAACTTGCATTGAGCTATTAGCATCAGGCCTGGATATTCACAGCATGCTCATGGTTGCTTGTTAATTCAACTACCCATATACTTGCTTTGCATCTAGCCTCCTGCAAAGGCTTTGTTATAAAAAACAGCTTACTGGTAACTTTTCAAAGGTCTTATAAATAAGTATTGTTTAAATATACTCTACGTAACATTTGCTAACGGTCTTCTGTAGCTCATTGTACCAGCTGCACTATAAAACTTTCTACGATTTAAAAAAGAACCACATGTTTAAAGCACTACAAACTACCGCCCTGGTAGTGTCATGAGAATAAAGCAATCGCTGCGAGCCTTCATATCCCCTTCTCTAGGTATCCCTGGTTATTGGTAGTAAAAATGTGCATACTGTGAAATCCATCAAGCTTGTCAAATTAGTCGTGTTTGTTTAAGAACAATAACATAATTATCGTAATTTACTGATAAATTTTTTTGTTTTCCTTGTGAACACCATCATTAAAGCAATGGCAGAACGCTGAGTTGTTGAGATAAGAATTACAATATAGGCACTGTATTAGTGGGAATAAAAATATTTGATTGAGGTAGGCTATGTCGCATTCGCATAAGTAAATGAGAAAGGTAATACTGTATTTAGCATAATTTTACCACGCAACTCGATGCGCCTATTGTCATGCAAAAACTACTACAAGATGCAAAAAATATGATGTCGGTCTGCATGTCAAATGCTTCAAGCAATATCATATTCCGCAATGACTTGTTTCAGTGATGTTGTGTTACCTTGCTAATTTTCATCTTCATATTTTTTGAACTTTCATTTCAATAAAATGCTCGATGACAATATTGACATGACAAAACATGAACAAGACATTTCCCATTTATCACTTTGAGCGATAAGTAAAATGTAATAACACTTAAGCATTACGCACAAGTAACTTGTGAAATTTGATAACGGATTTGCCTAGCGTCTTACACAATTAGGAAAAAAAAAATAATTGTTAGGAAAACACAATTAGGAAAAAAATAATAATTGTGATATGTTTTTTAGGTCATAATTATGCAATATTTAAATTTTCCGAAATTTTTTTAAGTAGGCTTACTTTCACTTTCGGCACAAATGGGTTAACTTTTTAAGTTAAATGGCACTTACGCATTTGGTTATTATTTTTGGATTAAAGTTATATCGCCAAGCTAGAAAAAAATCGATCTTACAGTCTATAACCGATCTTGTGTTGTTATTGTGTATGAATTTTGTCTTTTAAACTGAGTTTGTGACGTACACGTCTCAAGGCAAGTGCTTACAATTTTAGTTAATCTACTCATCTAAAGATTTAATGCGCTTAAAACAGTAAGTTTCATGTTTTGACGAGAGACATTTTATTTTTTTACGACAATTACTAAAAACTAACACTTCCAACGAAAAAAGAAAATACAAGAATAAAATAGTTGATCGTGAGGTGGCGCGAAAGACCATGTTTCCGATGTAAAAGCGGCCTCGTATTGCGACACTTTCACAAACCACTTGCCCATTTCTTTCGCTTCGCTTCAAAGGAATCTGTACCGCCATGCGCTTACATTTCAATTGTAAAATTCAATCGCGATTGCCGATTGCAGCAAAACAACAAGAGACTTGTTGCATGCATTTCATTGCATTGCAATTTGCAACTCTAAGAATTATTGTGTTGTCAGGGCCGTCGCTGCAAAGGGGGCGTGCCCCCTCCCCTGATAACGACCTGTGCACACACACTTCAGGCACTGAAGAAGAACTGGTTTTAATTTTAGTATCATTAGCTAGGTGGCTAGTAAAAGTATTACTTTTCATGATCTTTCCACTTGTGTGTTGATCCGAAATAAAATTTATCGGCGATTAATTATCGGCGATAATCAAATATTGCCTTTGGCGATAACGATAAACGATAACTGAAAAAATAATTAAGCAATAACGATAAGCGATAAAAATTTATCGCCGATAATTATCGCCGATAAATTATCGCCGATAATGCCCATCACTGATTGTGAGTAATATTGCGTTTTTGACAATATATTTGCAAAGGCCAAATTTGGGAAAATTTTGTTCGCCCCCCCAAAATGTTTTACTCTCCTACGGCTATGACTTCAGGGCTCTCACTATCAAGGAAATTCAGTTTTATTTTGAAATTTTAAGGACTTTTAACACTCACTAACGCCATTGGCTGTAATTTTGTATATTGTGCATGTAAATGATCGATCGTGTATTTATGATAGCCTACTAGTCTTTTTTTTGTGAATCTAGTGTTTTTTTCAGTCAAATCTAGTACTTTTCCATGACAAGAGAGTGGCAACAGTGATTGGAAGTATTGTCGTCCTGAATGGAAAGTGCCACAGCTTGTGAGGTTTGCACGAAATATGTCGTTTGGCTGTGAAAATTGTGTAGTTTTGAGCGACAATAAGGATTCGAGAGAGGTACGAGTAGAGACAAAAACGGAGGTGGAAATGTTGGTTGCAGGAGTACAGTAAAAACTCAAATACTGCATGGAATGTTAGAACAACGTATCCTAATGTTAGAAGATTTGCCTTTACAAAAGACTACATATGTCAGCCAGTGGCGTAGCAACGCAGTATGCCGCCCTTGGATTTTTGCACGAAACGCCGCCCCTAACCCCCTCCATGACACCGTCGTAAAAGCTGATTAAAATTCCACACAACAGAAGAATCAAAGCAGTTTTGTTTAATTTTATTGAAACTTCAAAATAAAACCACTTCTTCATCAGACAGCTGAAGGATTCTTTGTCTACTTTAATTACTCTAATCACTGGCTTGAATGGCCCTTCTTTATTCTGAAACCTTTCGGGCCCTAGTTTGATCATCTCAACTCTCATGTTATGAGTTAATGTTTCTGGCCAAGTAGCCACATCGTTATGAGCACTAGCGTACGCAGGGGGGCATTGGGCCATGCCCCCCTCCCATAAAAATGTTTTAGTAGTTAACAACGTAGATTAAGGCGTTTAATATGTTTTGGATTGCACTGTCAAAGCAATTAACAATGTTGTTCTATAGACTAATCCAATACGAAATAGCCTACATGGCCCAATCCACTTACCCCACCCCAGGTATGCCAATGTAGCATAGTGTTCTGTAAGCCTATTGTGAGAAAGAAATGGATAAAGTCTATATCATGAAGACGTCTGGGATATCAATGGCCAGTGGCGTAGCCAGGGGAGTTACAACCCCCCTTTTGGCACGCGTGTGACGTCACGATATGGAGAATGATGCTTTCAGTCTCTTTATGCTTGGGAATGATGCTTACAGTCTAAAAAAACTTGCCTAATTTTAAACAAAACTGCATTAAAAGAGCGAGTTTTGCCAATACCAAACATTCAAACATCTCAGCCAGGAATTAGCAACAAGAAAACATAGAGACATAGCTTTATTTCTGAAAAATTCCGAAGAAAACATGATCTTATCCTTTTGCTATGCCACCTGACAGCACCATTTTACAGGAATATTCATACCCACATTTTTGTTGAAAATGCTCTCAGAATGCACCAAATTCAAAGTAATTTTTCAAAATTCCCAGACCCCCCGCCGCTGGGTGTCGTCTTAGGCGAAAACTCCGTCGGGCTTCGCCCGCCGGTAGTCAAACCCCCCTTTCAAAATTCCTGGCTACGCTACTGTCAATGGCCCCCCCCTTCAGAAAATCCTGCGTACGCCACTGGTTATGAGAATAATAGATATCGTCTGTTTTATCTTTATCTGAAAGTGTTTTCTTCATAGACTTTCTTTCTATGATCAATTTGTTATTGTTTTGCTCGAGGTAGCCTCCACTTCTTCTTCCGTCTCAACTTGAGGTAGAGATTTAGCCTACTGCTGTGCTAATCTCTTCTGTTTTTTTAGCAGAGGCAATTTTTACGAACTTCAAAATGACGAACTTCATTCTTTTTAGTTCCTCTTCTCTAGTCAAGTCAAGTCAAGTCAATTTATTTTGTTTTAACAGCGCCATATATTAACAAATAATCAGAGTAAAATGTAATTGTCAAAACAATGCATTGTACAACTGTTGGTTAGATTATGGCGCAATCAGTATGGCGCTCTAGCTTTCTTTTTCTTTCTAAAAAAAATCTTCACTTTCTTTCACTCTGGTCATAGGCAAAAACTAACTTAAAAAATTGCAACTTAAATCTTGCTCTGGAATATGCAGCACATTAGTTAAAAACAATAACCATGTGATTGCAAATTTGCTGAGTTAAGTTAAGTGATCTATTTCAGACCTGAAGCTTTAAACCTTTCACTAACCTAACCCATCTTCACACATGAAGATATCTTCACACATGAAGATGGAGGAATCCCGTCTATCTACCACAGACAGATGATAAAGGTGGCAGCCTCACGGTCCCTTCCTGTCTCCTCCAGAAAGTGAAATAAACTTAAAACTAATCTGAAGTTAACTACCAAAGCTAAATTGACTGAACAATGTTATAGCTTAAGCTTACTAGTTACAACCGACATTCTATCATTACTTCAACAGCATGAGTATATAGGCTATCATTAAACCTTCACAAATACCACATGTTGAGGCACAATCTAAAAAAGTTGCGAATTAGTTTATAGGCATAACTTGTTTAATTTTTTGGCTTCACTTAGATATTATAGATAAGTGTTCGTTTAAACTTCAAAACGTTATCACATTTTTCCGCCCTCTAACAACGTGCCGCCCCTGGATTTATCCACAAGATCCAATGGGTAGTTACGCCACTGATGTCAGCACAACCAGGCGTTCAACAATGCAAAAAGTCAACACAAAGTAAGTTGTTGCAGTTAGCCTATATAGTTCTGTAGGCGATAATCACTTGTGTATCCTTGGCTATTTTTTTTTAATTATTTTTACCCAACATTTTCTATTTCTGTTTGAACTACATGTACTTTAAAAGGTCTGTGTTAATACCACTGCATTCAATTTTTTTTCACTAAATTAGATGCTTTTGTATCTGCTTTACGCGGATCCTCTATTGACTTTACGTTAATCAGGGTTTAAAACAGGGGTGGGGAACCTTTTTAGTATTGCGGGCCACATAAAATGAGAAATAACACAGGCGGGCCACTAAAAATTTCGAAATTTTATTTAGGTCTAGGCCTACAAAAAATGCAGCGAAGTAGACAATGATTTATTTCACTTTCACAGCTAGTGGGATGGCTGAGAGTTTTTATTTTTGGTGAGTCGTGTGATGTCTGCTGACACGGAAGATGTTGCAACTCTTAACTGCATCTCCACGTTTTTATCAGTCAGTCTTGAGCGAAGCCGACTTTTTGTTAGATTCAGTTTGGAAAAAAACTGCTTGCAACGGTAGGTGCTTCCAAACAGAGACACATATTTCAAAGCATGTTCCCGCCTGAATGGAAAATCATCAGCATTTATATAGCGTTGATAAAAGTTGAGCAGTGGAATGTTTTGGTACATCGCTTTCAACGTACCGTCACTCTGGAGCTCTACTATTTCATGTTGGAAGTTATTAGGAACATCAGTTGCAATCACATTGAAAGGAGAGGCAAAAATGTCTAACTCCATTTCTTTACTCTTTATGTCCAAAAATCATATGGCGGGAATATTATTGTATAAGCAGGGTCATCGAGAGCATACTGTAATTTGGGCCCGGTACCAATGAGATCCTTTGGCCCGCAAATCAAGACACTTCCAAGAAAAACGTGTTATATCCACACAATATTTTGGGTAAAGAAATTTTGACGCGGGCCACATGGAACAGTCACGCGGGCTGCATCCGGCCCGCGGGCCGCAGGTTCCCCACCCCTGGTTTAAAATGTCGAAATTCTCTTTTTTTCATTTATTTTTTTTAATGTTGAGTTTTGTTACAATAGTTTTTAGAGTTTTCACAATCAAAGGTCAAAAAACCTTCACTAAATTTGAATAGCTCGCAATATTAGCCTAGATTAAAAAGTATATAAAAATTCACTTGATTAAGATAATTGCAAGAGAATTTAGCCTACCCTGCTTCCATTTCATTTTTTCGTGTGTAATATGCTCCATTTTTGTTTTAATAGGTGCCCTGCAAAGATGAGTGTTAAGATCAAACGCATCACAACTGATACCAAAAAGAAAAATCCAATGGTGTCCTTTTTTCCTTGTTTTGTTACTTTTAAGAAAAAACACAACCACACTTTGAAGTCATGTGCTGCATTAGAGCAACTTAAAATTGTGCCTGACACGAAAGCAACTGATTGATGATATCGAGTTGAGTTTGGTGCATTGTTGTCTGTTGGTTAAATAGGACTTCATCAAGTTCCATATTTTTCCACGTAAACCATAACTATATAGTTTGTCATTAATTTTTACACTTTCTATTAAATAGGCTTACCATATTTTCATCGCCTAAAAAGAGGACACGTTTCGCCAGCAAGTAGAATTTTACGCTTGAAGAATCGTTTACATCATTTTAGATCATTATAGTATAGGCCTACGCAGCAAAAGTTACCAAAAAAAAACAAGAAAACAGATTGACTGAACGTTTAACTTATTTTTCTCATTTTTAGTGCTTCCTTAATTCTGTTACGGACAATCGTTCCCCAAATCAAACGTCACATAAAACCGTTATGGTCTACTGAACCTGGTGTCTTACGTTATGGAAATTATTAAAAAATGAGCAGAGATTGCAACATACTTCGTAACACCAGTAAAACATTCACAAACCGTTTCAACAGCTGTGGGAATTGCATAACAATGTTTATCACTGTTACGTCACAGAAGCTGGTTACGCAGGCCCGTAGCCAGACATTTTCAAGGGGGGGTTCCCAAATCCAAAAATATGGACCTTTTGATAACACTTTCTTTTTTGCGTGTCCCCAAGCAAGCAATCAAAACATAGGAAGTGGCAGTACATAATATATAGACCAACAGCCAACAGTTCCATAAAATGCGCCAACTTCTTGTAGAATTTATAAATCAGCATGTTACATTGGTAGCCTATACAAAATTTTTTTGAAAACAAATAGCATACAAACCGTCGCTGAAACGCCATCAAGCAATGTAATCCCGTGAAAAATATACGCAACAAAACCCAAACTGTCAAAAAGGAGGACATTTGAGCATTTTCTAGTGTCCTCGGAGGACAGTTTATTTTTCTTGAAAAAAGAGGACAAATCCTCAAGAGGACGTATGGTAGCCCTATATTAAACCAGGCAACAATAAACCACTGGCAATCCTGACACCCCCCTTTTCAGGGATAATATGCGTGTCTGCGACTGCAGGGGACCTGGAGCCAGCTTATGTAGTGTACATGGCGTTCTATTGTATATATACGCCCCCTAACATCACATTATCTGCATCTTATAAGGAACTGACTGCACCAGTTCGTTAAAAAAAATAAACGGAGTGCACCGCAGTTCCAAGACATTGAAACATTACAATGTGCTTTTGACGCTCGGAAGTTCTCGTCGGTTTCGTTTCGAGTTGCTATTCTTAATTGGAAATAGAACGAAACCAAGACAGATTATGTGTTGTCTCATAAGCAAATGTTTAAACATTGAACGTGTTTCAGCCGGAACAAACGCAAAGCTGTTTAATACTTTTGTCTAAACGCAGCATAGCTAGGCCTATAAAACGTGGCGGAAGACCAAATCCGTATTTCAGATGTGTGCTGTACTTTTGTAGGCTGCAAGCTACATGTAGCTTTGTGCAAGTTTTATGTATATTACATGCAAGCTTTATGTAGGCTGCAAGCTACATTGAATAAGTTGACAACCATTGCAGCATTAGGCCTCCGCCCATTCTGAAAACTTGTAAGGAAAACCACTTTTACGTTTCAGCAGCAAACAACACTTCAAACTTACTGCAAAAGTCAGGACTAACATGGGTTTTGAAACAAAGTGTTGATGGGCAGCCAAATAATAGGCCTAATTTTAAGTGTTTCACACTTCATCCACGGTTGCCAGGTATTCTTCAAATTCTCAGGTATATTGCGATAAGATTTAGCTTAATACTTGCAAGTTCAAATTAGGCCAAATATTCCAAAATTATGATCCATCAATAACAAAACAGTAGCATTGTTCCAAACAAAAACCATGCCAATCGAAGCAAAATTTGTTGTTTTGGATTTGTTTGAAAGTATATTCTTCAGAAATAGTTCTGTTTCGTTTCATTTCGGCCTAAAGAGCTGCATTCGAAAAACTCGTAAACAATAATTATAATTGACTTATGTTGCTTCCACATCATACATAGCATTATTTGCAACTCTACAATAATACCTTGCGTAAATTGTACACCTGGCAACTCTACTTCAAGCTCAAACATCACTCTTTTTTGGAGAAATTTTCTCCTCTGGGAGAAGTGCGAATCGCTTGCTGCGTTCTGATTGGTCAATTTTGCTTATGGTGCCGTCTAACAGTAGGTTTTACAAATACGCAGACGGCGCGGGCATTTGATTGGTAATGTTCCAGAGCAGGGCCCGAGAAATTTATCTGATGAACTGATACTAAAGTTGATAAACTTGAAAGAGCCAAGTACTAGGCCTACATGTTTTCCACTAATTCAAGAAGGAAATCATCGAAGGTCTTTTCAGTATTCATGGTTAGCCACATAGGTGGGCAAAGTTACTTTCAAAAGTAACTGAGTTACAGTTACAGTTACTTGGCCAAAATAGTAACTGAGTTACCGTTACAGTTACCGATTTTAAAAAGTAACTAGTTACCGTTACTAGTTACAGTTACTAGTTACTTTCAGTTACTCACATATCTGAACATAAAGTTCTACACCTGGCCAGCTCTGCATGCAAGTCCAGTTTAACCGCAATGTTTGATATATGGTGTTACAGCCATCCATGCTAACATAACAGCACAAGTACAAAACCAACAAGGTTTTATTTAAAAAAATACTCAGTGGCTTATATGTTTATTTCCTTTGAAAAATACGAGCATTTCAAAGTGCTCGTCACTCACGCCTGCCCTTTTGGGCTTTAAAATGTCCTTGTCCAATCGTCGTCGTCGTGTGAGCCTCTGGGGCCGAGAGTCTATTCTTTTACCGCCCCAGATTCAAGATGTTCCCGACTACACTGGAAAGCTACTAGAGAGCAGCCAGTCTTTGGTTTCATCATTCATGACACGCAGACCTTCCACTCCGTTAGGTGGCTTGAAGATATTACAGTCATTGATGATGTCCGCCCTGATAGTTCAATTGGTTAGCGCGTCACTTCTGGAACGAAGAAGCTTCACGATCAAGCGGCACTGGTTCGACTCTCAGAGCATGCGCTTGAGCAACGCACGTTAAGGACTGCTCTCCATTTAGCGGCATCTAATAGATGGAATAATTTCCCGGCAACAAGACTTCAACAATCGGAAACTTCACTCTGTCAATCTCGGTGACCGGGCCTACGTCGGTGATTTAAAGCCTTTAGTCTACAAGTATGTGAAACTGCCAGGATTAAGTTCTGCAAAAAGCTTTCCAAGTCCGAGGATAAAGATTTAATAAATCAATCAATCAATGACGTGGTCTGCGGTCTGTTCCTCGGCACCACATTCACAGGAGGAGGAAGAGGCCATTTCCCATTGGTGCATGGTTGAGCGGAAAAGCCCGACGCCCGTACGGAGACGGTTGAGGCGCACCCATGCCTGTCTTGGTAGTGTCAGGTCGATGGAGCGTGTGTCGGCGTCGGGGATGAACGGATAAAGTCTGGTGATGAACAAGTGCTGCAATGAAAACAATATTTCTACTGCAGCACTTGACGGAATGGGAGTGTTATGTTTTTAAAACAGTTTTTTCATCGGTCCAATTGTGAATCTGGATCCGCTTAACTTGTCCTCAGGGTCCGCTTCCAAATACTCCTGTAACAGATTCAACGCGCATTGCTTTCTTTTCTTGGTTTTTGCGTAAAGTGGTGCAAAAAGTCCTCCGTGGCTCTACCTACCGCCATCCACTTCAGTGTCGCTGCTACTCCCCTCTTCAGCAGAGCAGTTTGCTTCTTCAATTGCTTGAAGCATGTTCTGTTTTATTTTGGTCTTCAATTCAGCAGTGTCGCTTAATGATCAGGCATTAAACACAGATAAGTCTAAATTGTGGGTGGAATGCAGTCGCAAGCTGAAAGTCGCTGTCCTCGAACCAATGACCAAATCTGGTTTGTAATGCTTCCGCAAGAACGTCCACCAACGGCAAGCAAACAGCAATGCTGTTGCTTGTTTTAATGTCAGACAATCTTTTTAGAGGCATTGCAAGCATTACACTAAATGCAATCAATTTCAACTTCTTGAAGGTAACTAACTAACTGACTATAAGCATCAACAAATTGCTTTTAATCGCTGCGTGTTTCTTGATGCTTGTAGTCAGTTAGTTAGTTACCTTCAAGAAGATGAAATTTACTGCATTTTTATAAATATTTTCAGGTTCCTGATGAGGGCTTAAGTTAAACCGAAAACGTTTGACTGTTAAACTTATTTGTAAATATGTAAAATATATTATTATAATGCTCAACCCTGTTGTATTGTTGTGTCTTACCTGTCTTTGGTACATATTGATTAATCGCCAAAAACAATTAATTTAATCAAATCAGTTATCAAAAATCGCCAAAAAAGAGCCAAATCATTAATATGAAGCTAAACGTCTTAAAAAATCGCCAGATTTCTGGACTTTGGCGATAAATTCGCCAATATGGCAACTCTTCTCCACAAGACCACAAAACAAAAGTAGAACCGCGCATGCGCAGTGCTGCGCCGGTATATCTGCGAGAAAAATGCATTATTGCGCAAAACGCAGCAAACACGCACTAAGCAAGACACAAACACGTGCAGAGAAATAAATGGCAATTAAAAACTGAAATTTCAATACAAAAGTAACTTGTAACTGTAACTGTTGAAAAAGTGCTAAAATAGGAACTAGTTACCGCGTTTCGTTACTTTTGGAAAATAGTAACGAAGTTACCGTTACAGTTACTCAAAAAGTAACTAGTTACAGTAACTAGTTACTTTTGTAACTAGTTACTGCCCACCTCTGGTTAGCCAACACACCTATTCTTGGCTCCGATATAGCCACTGCAAAAGCGGAGGTCTATGCGTAGCTTGCGTGCTTTTTGGACCCAATTCTGTTGGTCGAGGCAATCATCAAAATCCAGGCATATTTGTAAAAACGCCATTGTTGTATCATTGTTCATATCTGTTTTATCTTTTTTTTTCTTTTTAATTGATTTTCAAATTTTCTGGCCTACCGGCAAAAAAAACTCCTAAATCCGCGCCTGCATGTGTTGTAAAACTGCAGATTTCAAGTAATCGATGAAAAATATTTATGTAATCGTATGCCTATGGTTTCGGACACATAGCAAGAAGCAACTCGTTGGAAAATTCAATGTTGACTGGGATGGTGCAAGCAGGGCCGGATTTAGACCATGAGAGGCCCTAGGCTATATGCCATTTGTGAGGCCCCTCTCTATTAACCTCTTCGTTCTTTTCATTTTCCACATTCATAGGTGCAAATTTTTAATTAAAAGAACAAAAATTTAGTTAAGGCATTTTGCTTTTAATTTCTTTGATCAAACAACCGTTACAATAATTGTAAAGTTTATTTACGAGGACATAAGAAATAGTTACAGCCATCAAATAGAGTAAGACTAGGCTACCAAATTTTTTTTCTAGCTTTCGTCAAAGCAAAATCATGTAAAAGTTCATCAAAATTTATCTGTTTAAGTTTGTCACTCTCAATGCACAAAATGCTCAGTGCGGACAACCTTTCTTGAGACATTGTCGATCTCAGTTTATTTGGGATGCTTTTTGAGCCTTGAGAAAGATCTCTCTCCTGAGCAGTTAGTGACCATTAAGCTTAGAAACAGTCTTAATGTAGCTTCCACATTAGGAAAGGTAGTGTTAATTTTTTCCTTGCACATAATTTCATAAAGGTCTCCATAAGACAAGGAAATAGATTATACTCTTCTGTCTCACGTACAAATGAAAATGTAGAAGTTTATCAGTAAGTTTCGGGTCAACATCTTCCGGATACGCTTTCTTTAAAAGTTCTATGCCTCGTACAATTTCTACCTTAGTTGCTTTCAGAATAGCAAGAAAGAGGAACGTTTCTGCAATGTCACTGTAGACATTAGCTCCAGGGTTGCCAGATGGCCTTTTTTTAGGCCAAATTCCAAAAATATGGCCTTTTTAAATTGCAGTTGGCTTAAAAAAATTGATGCAAATAAGGCCAGAAAATCTGGCCTTATTTGGCCCTTTTTATGGCTGCAAATTTTGACCGGTTAAAGAACCAATTTTATCAGAAACAGTTATATTTTAATCATTTTTTTGAAAGGTTAAGGTATAGCCTATTCTCCAAGTATTGAAAATGAGTTAGTAGTATACAGTAAGTAAGGCATACTGATGATGAATTAAAGTGATAATGGTTTCTAGTTTTTCTGCTACTACAGTAATTGCTTTTTAAATAGATTATGCAAACGAGAGAGAGAGAGAAACCTTTTATTTTATCTGCTGCGAAAAATAGTATACGGTACAAATATATTGTACCAAACGAACCGGTCATTATGCTCTGACAGTGTTAAATTATTTTCTGTTATGCTTGATCGTTAAATAGCATTTACAAAAAAATATTTTAATTAAGTTGTTAGCGTTTATTTAGCCTTAATAAAAGTAAATAAAAAATTTGGCCTTTTTTTGGTCTTATTTTATAATGAATTTGGCCTTACTATAGCTTGAGTATCTGGTAACCCTGATTAGCTCTTCTTCTTAAATTGGCTTCATAGTGCGTCGAGCATAGGGATAAAGGAATTTATTTTAAACCTTTCCTTTCAAGACAGTTCACTTAAAGCGTCAGGTGCATTTGTTTGTCTCCTAGTGACAGCTCTGTAGTTAATATTCGACAAGGTTGCTTTTGCTTGCTCATCAAACTCGTCAAACTCATCTCTAATTTCGCTTAGAAAGTCTACAAGTGAACTTCCTACAATGCGGCACAACTAGGCTACTTAATAACAATTCAGATTTCTGAAGGGCTTTCTAACACTGTGAAAAAGACCTAGCACTCTGGACCAAAAATGCAACAAAACCACAAATTCCAAGTTTTCCATTTTTTGCAAAAGGTTGTCAAGTTTTTAAAAGAATTACAAACTTCTAAACCGAATTTCGAGGCCCCTGGACGTAGAGGCCCTAGGCTTCAGCCTGCCTAGCCTATTGGTAAATCCGGCCCTGAGTGCAAGGCAAACGAACAAAAGGACGACAAAAAATGAAATATTTCGACAATATCAAGTTAATATCTTGTTTGTTGTTAACTTTACTTTCAATTTCATCAGATGAACGTAGCAACTAGTGCTAGAAACGATAATTGTCCTAATGAACACCCAAACTTTTCAGTATTCAATATCAAGCAAATTACGGGAATAAAAAGCATGCCGGAAGCATTAATAAAAACAAAAGATAGAACAAAATGGAGGCAGTTCATAAGGGAGATCATAGCTGATCAAACATGATCAATCTGTTGAAGAAGAATGCCTATGGTTCGAAAAATATTTGAATAACAATAAATAGCGAAATAAATGCTGCAGAGATTGTACTGTACTTAAGAATTTATGGCCACTACCGCAATTAATCACCTGTTTTTAATCTGAAACATACCATGGCCACTTGGAGATGCGGCCTGATTTGTCACATTTTGCAGATTTTGATTACAGCTACTGCTAGTGCTTGACTGACATTTTTTGAGATGTTTTTACTTTTTGCGGTTTCCCAATGACATAAAACTTCTTTTGCCTTGGGGAAGCAATAGCAAATGAGAAAAAGTAAGTTGAAAAACGCAAAATCAGACTGTTATTGAAAATTAACAGTCTGACTAAAATCTTCGAAATCAAATTTTCTTTGTTTTTCAACATGTGAAGATGTTAAAACCTATTGTGTCATCTGGGGAAAAAAATAAAGAAAGCGTAAAAATCTAATTTTTAGAAAAATTTATATAAACATTCGCCCAAAGTTAGAAAAACCTGGAAATTTCTGCAAAATGTGACAAATCAGGTCGTATCTTTAGGTGGCCATGAACATACAAAAGCTGTTGCTTAATTAGCTAAACGTTTCTCTCTGGTTTCGAAGGATGTTCAAACGACCTAAAAGGACAACTCATGCTTGCTCAAATCAATCATTCTAAAAACGTTGAATCAATGCAAAAACGATTGGTTTGTTGTCTAGTTGGATACTGATGAAATTAGTTGTTACATCAATGTTTCTTTCTTTGTATATTTTGCTACTTGTGACTTTCGCAACAGACATAAAACGTGACAAAAGTTTGATTTTCATGTCTTGCGTTGTTTTGCGAAATTTACACAAAGATTTCAATAGTCCCGATCGAGGCAAAAACATGCTTAGGCTACTAGATTTCTTCCCAACATTGGTCACGTGGTGATGGTGTTGGTTTATAAACGAAGAACCGACTGCACGAGACACACTTACTTGTTTCAGCTTTTCGTCGTCCATTCGAAAGATGAAATTGCTGTGCATTTTTGCTTGTTTGCTTTTCTTAGAGAATACTTTCGAGATATACTTGAGAATTCTTTGAGAATACGTACCGAAATTCGGGTACGTATTTTGGGAGGTGCCTTTTTAAAAACATTGCAGATGTTTTGCAAACTTGCAGAAGTAAGTGTATCCATTTATGGTTTAGTAGAATAAGTCAATACAGAAAGAAGTAATAGTACAGCAGTAAATGTAATGCCACATACAAGAAACAGTGTTGCCATCTAAGTTTTTTTTAAATAAACGAGATGAAGCTAAAAAAAAAGACCAGAATATACCAAATTGTACCGGTAGGTTACCAATTATATGCCATGGGTGTTTTTGCCACAATTGACTTTCTAAAAAATAACGCGCTAAAATATTTTTTGAAAATTTTGTAATTTGCGGTGCGGTGCAGTGTCGAAGTTCCAGATAAATTGCGGTGTGCGGATAGGTGATTCAGTTGCGGTGTGCGGATAAAAATTTTGGGTTCGCTGCATCTCTAACATACAATACTGATGACAAATCGCATTACGACACATGAAGCTAAACAAAAAAGATCAGAATAAGCCAAATTGAAGCAGAAATAAACTAAAAAATAAGACGTAAAGTATGTCCAAAAAAAACAAATATAAACCAAAAAATAAAAAATAAACTAAAAAAGTAAACTATAAACCAAATCGAAAAAAAAAAATAAACCAAACGGTTGCAAAATAAACCAGATTTGGTTTTAAAAAGACTAAAATGGCAACACTGACAAGAAGCGCAAAAACTGACGCTGTAGTGACTCGCTAAGACGCAGCTTCATGCTCACAACAGGATTCGAGCAAGCGTCCTCATCATTCGGTTAGAAAGAAATATGGGGTTCCGCGGATGAATGTAAAAATATCAACCGATTCCTAAGCAGTCAACTTTTCATGTATTTTCGAATCAGTAGGCTTATGATGTAATTTTTTTGTAGGTTTAGTATTCGACGTTCTTGTCTCTTGTAATTAGTTTATATGTGAATTCGCCATTTGCGTATGAGACTCAATTACTAGCTTGGAATCTTTTGGTTTTTTCTTTGGAGATCGCACCAATAATTATGTTATTGCATCACTCCTGAATTTATTTTCGATTGATTTAGCTTTTCTAGTAAGTTATTGGTTTTTGGTATAGGTAGCTGCCATAAAACATTCACTTGCTGCCTTTGAGTTATATCAAACTCTTTTGTAAGATCTGTTATTTTTTCTCTCAAAAACGAATAAAAAATATAAAGCGTTTAGTGAAACGTTCCTTTTCACTGAAATTACACTTACATAACATTTGTTGACGTTATTTTACCATAATACAGGCAGTGCAATTTGGTTGTCAAAAAAGAAAGAATAAGAATTGTTGTGAGTGTCATGTTTTGAATTGATTCTGTGTTACATGTTGTTACAAACATATCGTCGTTTCGGGCCGGTTGTAATGTTTTTTCTCTGATTTTCACGTTACATAAATATTGCGTAAATATTCGTCTTGGCAACGTCATCTTTAGACTTCCTACATTTGTTGCCAGAGTGGCGGCGTTTAAAGCTCTGTCGATACGAATCATCGTGAAATCTATAAGCAATTCAAAGAGTTCCATAGTTGCAGTTTTGCTAAGACGAAAATGTTGGCAAAATTGCTTGTCGTTATGTTCAGCAAAAAGATTTGCACGATCGCGAACAGGCTTTTCAATGTGGATTTCTACATACTCTTCATCAAAGAATTGCCTAAAAGAAATGACAACCATCGTTGCAAACTTGTGAGAAAACGAAAGCACAGCTATATACAATCCTATCAGGGCCGTAGCCAGACCGCAGAGCAAGGGGGGGGGGCAACTTTTCGTTAGGGGGGGCCGAAAAAATTTGAATGATATTGGCATTTTAACCTCTTAAACACCGGTACCAACAAAAATTGCAATATGTCAGTTTAGTGTTAAGACCAGTAGCGTAGCCAGGAATTTTGAAAGGAGAGGTTTTGACGACCGGCGGGCGAAGCCCGACGGCGTGTTCGCCTAAGACGACACCCAGCGACGGGGGGTCTGGGAGGCCTCCCCCAGAAAATTTTGAAAAATTACTTTTAATTTGGTGCATTCTGAATGCATTTTCAACAAAAATGTGGGTATGAATATTCCTGTAAAATTGTGCTGTCAGGTGGCATAGCAAAAGGATAAGATCATGTTTTCTTCAGCATTTTTCGGAAATAAAGCTAAGTCTCTATGTTTTCTTGTTGCTAATTCCTGGCTGAGATGTTTAAATGTTAGGTATTGGCACAACTCGCTCTTTTAATGCAGTTTTGTTTAAAATTAGGCAAATTTTTTTAGACTGAAAGCATCATGCTCAAGCATAAAGAGACTGAAAGCATCATTCTCAATATCGTGACGTCACACGCGTGCCAAAAGGGGGGGGTTGTAACCCCCCCCCTTTGGCTACGCCACTGGTTAAGACCAACACTGGTCTCTTATCACGGCAACCATATTACAATGACCAACATAACAAAGCAATTGTTGACTTGTTGTATAAATAGCGGTACTTGTTACGAGCAAAAACTTTAACTGGCTCGAAGAAGCTAGTGCCGAGGATTTTGATATATATGATTACATTCCGCCTATACAACCGTGAGCTAGTCTATTGCAATTGCAGTCGCGGATGTTTGGATGCAAGCCGTCTCACAAACAAGTCTAAATCGATAGATTTCGATACAGAATGTTCAAAGGCCATAAGCACTAAGTTTGCCTGTCTTGGTTGTAACATGCTCCGTCTAGTGGGAGCGTCAGCCCTTGTTAACACTGAGAATCCACACTCACAAACGGCAGTGCTAGATTCAAATGTAGCAATATCTGCTGCAAGGTTGAACACTTCACAGATCAGAAAACTAGAAACAAAATTTATTTACACTGATTGGATTGAAGAAAAAAAATAAACACTGCTTAACTGCACAAATTTGGTTTATCACTGCACAGATTGGTTATCACTGACCCTTGGAATTAAGTATGGTAAGTAATGGGTATGAATTAAGTATGAATTAAGTATGAATTAAGTATGGTAAGTATTTAAGAATGGTAAGAATTAAGTATAGCCTAATTTGTACCGGTTTGTAGGCCTGCTGGAAATCCATTCCCTCTTTGTTAGGTTATCATTCTTTCCCAAAACATTTTTATTTTACACAGTTTCTGACAATTTTTTTACCAACCTAACACGTGTTGGCCTTGGTTGAATTGAACCTGTTGAGGTTGCCAAAGGAGGAGTTAGGGGGGGGGGGGGGGGGCAAAATTGTTTAATCATCATAGCTGTTAACTAAACAAAACAATTGTAGTTAATTGGGCCAGTTGGAGCTGTGCAACGGGAAAATGGGCAAAATCATTATAATTGCAGCTGTTGCTCAAGAATGTTGGGATTTTGCCAGGGGGGCGAAATTTTTTTCAGGGGGGGCGAGGCGCCTGAATCCTATACTACGCAAGTATCAAGCCAAAACCTGTGTCAATATAAGTCGAGATTCTGCATCGCAAATAAGCTTCTCCTATAAGCCTGACTTACGCATAAGCCTGACTTCTTTTGCGACCCAAATCTGAATTCCGCCTTAATTTTGCACAGAGTTGTCTTCAATAACTATTGTTCTGCAAGATTGATTTGTAAATTAGTACTGATAAAACTAATTTTTGTTGAATTTCGATGTTCAGTAAATGACCAGGTGCGCAGTGCTTGTTTAATGTTGAATTACGAGGTCATATAGAGTGATGACTTCATTCAAGCTTTTACAGTTTTGCAGTTTTAAAGAGAACGATCGCCCCAATAGTTCAGTTCAATTTATTGTTTGCTGGTGATAAACAAACAAAAAGTACATACAAATTGAGTGTCTATCAGCACAACAGGATGGCAACGAAAGACCTGTAAGGTCATCTATGTCAGCTGCCACCATAGCCTGTTGCAGGTAACACAATAATAAAAAAACAAACAAACAAAAAACAAATAATCACAATAAAACAAAAGCTCCCTCTAATAGCTCCCTTCCCTGGATACGCCACTGACCAACATTCGGAAGCTGTACATGACGAGGATGATAAAATAACTTATCCAACAACAATGTTCAGTAAAATAGAATAGTTCCAAACAAGTATTAAATTGTTTTTTATCTCAACGAAAATAAATTTGTTTATTTTCAGCTTTCTTTACACAGATAGATGAACAATACCAGCAAGCAGATGCAACTACCGGAGAGCTGCAGTTTCCATGTTGTACCTCAGGGTGGTCCTAACCCTGGCACGCGGGCCGCATGCGGCCCGCGTGAAGCTTTTGTGCGGCCGCGAACACTTAGTGCATATCGGAATTATCAGTGCTAAATCCAAGGTTTAAAAATACACCTACGTTTTATAAATACATTACATTCGCCACAACCCTAAATAAGTCGCGCATAATCGGGTCAATAGGTAACTATGAGGGAACAATGTCGGTTTGTGACGACATAAACGTGCGTTGATATTTTGCTTTTGTTGCTAGCACTTTCTCCGTTATGAAGCAATTGAAACGCGACACAAGGAACAGAATGGCCGATGAAACCCTGGATGCCTGCTTACGTCTGTCGACCACTGAATTTAAGCCAGAGATCGACACTATATGCAAAAGCAAAAAACAATAAATTGTTTTGGTTTGCTAATTTGTTGACGTGTTATGTATCGTATCTTTTTTACTAGCTGAAAATCACTTTTTGAGTCGCAAGCAGAGATTAAAAAGTGAGTTAGGCGTGCAGCAAAACATTAGGTCGATCAGAACAGCAAACTCAGTCCTTTCATTGCAACTGTATTTTGTCAGCGACAACGTTTGTTAATGTTCATAGCCTGCGAACAG
The DNA here is from genome assembly GCF_918807975.1 of Aplidium turbinatum. Lineage (NCBI taxonomy): Eukaryota > Metazoa > Chordata > Ascidiacea > Aplousobranchia > Polyclinidae > Aplidium > Aplidium turbinatum. Next base: position 13,276,361 of record NC_137489.1, on the reverse strand, counting down.
TAAGAATGTAGCTAAAACAGATCGAAATCTATAGAAAAGAAGTTCAAAATCGCAACCTAGTTAACTTTTTATTTAACAACGTTTCTACTTTCAGCAACGTGTTATCATTTCTCACTATGCGGCTTGTGAAATTTTTCTCAGACCCTAATGTGGCCCTTCATGTTCGCAGTCTTGGACCACCCTGTTGTTACCTTGTATAAGCGTAAAAGACTACATGTGAGCAATCGATGTTTCGAGCTAAAAGTTCTAGCAGGCTTATGATACGCAAGTAAAGTGTCAAGTTAACTAGGTATAAAACCATGCAAACCCTTCTATACAAATACATAGACACATTTTGAAACGTTTTTATTTTGTGGAAGACAATACAAGGGACCGATGAACCAACTTTACCTACAGGAGTAATATTGTCATGTTTACGTGTTAAAGTAATTAACCAAGCAGCAGCATTCTGAACACTTTAAACAGATTGCACGAGGTGTCATGTCATCACCGACATGCTCTGTTCACAAATACAGTAGATGAAGTGTTTGTAGTTTTTGCAACAGTAAAATCAAATGTCTAACTGTTCATTTTTCTCCACGTGTAGTTGAACTATGTTATACAAGATGAACTATGTCAACAAGTTATTTCCTGACGAAGGCGCAGTCATGGACGAAAAAAGTAAAGCTAGTAATTTTTTTATTTGTTGCCCTTATGATGAAAAACATTGTGGTAAGAAGCTTTTCAGTGAATTTCCTCACAGTTGCTTCAAAAATTCCTAAAACACAACTTTATTTCACCAACACCTTTCCACCACAACTGGACTTCAAAATCTTTTTGTCGAGTTGACATATTGATCTCTAAAATAAAAACGTCTTTCGCTTCAAATAGGCTACCGGGCTTCCAGACCTTGTCTCGTTGCACGTTTCAGTTTTTCCAATTCTGAGAAATTCCTCAATTAACAAGTTTTATTACCAACGGCCTCGAAATTTTTAAGACTGAAATAGCATAACAACAGGCCATCGATTTAATTACTTTAGAGTTTTAGAGTTTTACGTATGGAGTAAAATTTAAGTTAGGTGCCTATCACCTGTTTCATTTACTAAGTGTCGTATGGTGTCGTTCAACAAAATTTATTCTTAAGTTTAATAGTTTATCAAACATTACTTTTGTAATGTTTTGTTTTTCGATAGTGCGTCGTCAAAGTTTCTTTTTAAAACTTTGGCTATGATAACTTTAAAAATTATTTTTTGTTTGGGATTTTTTGGTTTTGCTTTGGCTTTCCAAGGCCAAGTATGTTTTCCATTTGGACAAGAAACTAATAAAGAGCTTCCACAAACTTCCAAAGGACCTCCTGGGCCAGTAAGTCCACAAGGAGATACTGGTCCTCTGGGAAAATGCTCTTGTGATGATGAAATGGAAGCAATGAACAACCGACTTAATGAATTGGAAGGTACTTTCTACATTTAATTTTAATCTAACCTGCAATGTAGTGTGTTGGAAACTACAAAAAACACAAACCTATCTGAGACTAGCATTAAACTGCCTGAATTAAGACTAAATGTAGTCCAAATTAAGCGTAGTCCTTAATGTAGACGTGCAACCGAAATCCAATTTTGGAGTTGGAGAAGACGCAGTGTACAATTGGTGGATGTGTGGTAATCGGTAATAATCAGAAAAAATCTTAATCAAACCAAATATTTCCTGAAAAATAACTTTCCATTAAATGGTTTCAATATTTAACGGAGACTATTTATCACTGGGATTTTATCCAGAGCGATATTTTTCAAGGTGGGCTTTTTTTGCGGATTACATTATTTTACTTAAGGTGAATTTTTCCGGGAATATTTATCAGAAAGGATTTTTTCTTAGTGGATATTTTCCTCTGGATTTTTCCTGGGCGATATTTACTTATATTCAGATATTTTGTCCGAAACCATCTAACTTGCAAATTTTCGTTGCTACTAATACTATAAACTCAATGCAAATTATAATATAGATAGTTTATGTTAATTTAAAGGCAATGCAGAAACATTACGTAGAACCTGAAATGTTTGCTTTTAACTGCATAAGATGGTATTATTGTTTCTCATTTCCAAAATCTACGATTAGGCAGAACACTCTTCAATAATTTTGCTTAGAAAGAGTTGAGAAAGTTAGTTTTTAGTCCTTTTACTTTTACTGTACCATCCAGTATCTTTTTCAAGATAAATAAATTTGTTTAAATTTTGTATCTGAAACTTGTATCCTTGCGTCGTTTTCAGAATTCCGTCGAAGAATGACCATATTATCATCACCAGAAAATAAAAGTGAGTTTTGTCGTGATCTACTATCAAAGTGTTTCCTTGCAGTTCATGATCACTAACAGATTTAAAATCCTTTCAACCTTGACGGGAAATGCATTTTCCGATTCAGATTTGTACATGCTGACTTCTAGCAAACAAGCCCACCCTTCATTTCCGTCGTGTAGTGATTCTCAGTGTGGACTCCATTAATTCCCAGACACGGCACTATTAAATACTAAATATTTCCGCATACTTTTCACACAAATTAGCTTGGTCGCAACGGATTTGTATGGGGCATTTGGTCACGTGACTTAAGAAAATAAGCTAAAAAAGTACAAATTGTTTCACTTTTTGCTAACTTGTTTTCGCTTGCTTTGCTAATCAACTGTTTCAAGGTTTCAACTAGGCTACAGTAGCGAATTTTTCGGGAGGGAGAACAAGTTTTTTAAGAAACTTTTCAATAATTGAAAAATGATGTTAATTTCGTAAATAAAAAAATCTTATACATTAAGTTAGCAAGCTAGAAAAATGTCTCTCTCCTAACTGTCACTACCTTCCTTTGATCAACAAAAATTACTCAAAACGTAGTCAAAAAGTAAATGTTTGAAATACCGATATTTCAGTTTTCCTTAAATAAAAGTCTTAAACTTTCAAAGAAATAGTTTAGACTTGCAAATTTGATTTTATGTAACCTACGTTCGAATCAAATAGCAAAGACTATGAATGTCCTATCAAGGCGGTTGCAAACAGTTCAATTGAAAAATCCTGAACTGAAATCTATCTTTAATTGCAACAGAAAAGTGTTAACATTGCCTGGGTTGGTTACTTTTTTAGGTTCTGAATTAGTCTACTGTTTCATTTTGTAGACGATTACTTGGGTGCATCACCACAAAAATACTCGGGTGGATAAATTTAAGAGCTCTCCACGTTCAAACACATTTGACCAAACAAGATTTTTGATCTAAGCTTCGCCATTCATCTGTTTGAAGTTTCATCGTTTGCTTTCAAAAAAGGTGGCAACATCTTTACGGACAGCCAACATGTTTTCTTACCTCTGGTTTAGAATATTTCACAGATAGTCGTGCATTAAAATATTTTCTTGCAACCGTTTGTGCAAGACAGGCTGACACGATAGGGCACCAGACGCTTTTCAGCTGTTGTCGGTGAAATTATTTTGCATTTTTGAAAGAAAAAAGAAAGAAAATTCCAATTAATTAAAACTCTGCTGAAACACTCTTATTTCGTTGAACAGTACGAAGGAATTAATTGACTTTTTACTATAGTCATATGCAGCTCCTAGAATCATAGCTTGTGCTAGGCAAGCGGATCTTCAACCTAAATCAATGCTTTTCATCCCGTGAGAAGGTACGCACTGGTGCGATGAAAAAAACTGTAATGCCGATGACAACCTTGTGCGGATGAGACGGATGAAAAGTGTGCATGAGTTTTACTTTTCCTGATGTGCAATGGTTGAATGGTTTAAATAAGCATAAGAAAGTATTGTAACCAAAAGCCGTTTGTCTTTGATGCCCTCATACCAGTTTAGTCTTTTCATGTGACTTTTCATCAACTCTGTTGGTTGGAACGTGGCATACGAGAATGAATGTTGTAGTTTTATTTATTGTCGCTCTTCTGTACAGCTGCTAAGGTCTTATAGTGACAGGGCTCATTTTTAATTTCATATCAGGCTTACGATGTCGTCACATTATTACCCAATTTATCCTGACTGCGTTATGCAAGAAAGAAAACAATCGGTACCGTTTATAAACTTTATAAAGTCTTCGGTTTGATCTGACCTGGAATCGACCTCAGATCTACCAGCACCAAAGCCGAAAGCGATAACCACTTGGTCACTGAGATGGTTTCGTTCGTTGGAATAGCGTAACTGTAGCCTATTTGTTTTGCTTTGTCAACTGGCAGGATATTTATTTAACGTAATGGCACATGATCGCATATGTAGGCTCAAAGGTTGATTTGCCGTTTATATTGCCTATAGGGTTGCCAGTTCCGCGGTTTCCCTGCGGTATTGGGATAATTTTGATTCGAAATTATCAGTAAAACTTAGCAGTTGCCGATTTTATTGCTAGTTTTGCTTTTTGAGCTTGTTTTACGAATTAGCTAGATTTATAATTTACTGTAGAAGTGTGCTACTTATTCAACGTTGCATTACAAAAGAGGGTATAGCTTTTTTGAAATACGTTTGCGAGTTTGGTCCAAGTGATTAATGATGTTTTACCGTGAAAAACACGCTGAATTTGGGGTCGGAACTCTTGATGGATCATAAAAGTTCTTGTGCAAAATCCCTCCACCTACTATGGCTGAAAGAGATTTAGTGCACTGGTTGTCAAAACGAGAAAAAAGGGTTGTATTTTTTATCGGTATTTTTTGTAAATAATTCTCTTGTATCATGGTCTATCTAATCCGACAGATATATTTGGGCACACCTCCTCTTATTATTATAATCTCTTTATGTAGCCTATAATAACGTTAGTTGTTGTTATTGATTAAACAAAATTTCTTTCATGTTTGTTAAGGTGCCTTAGGTTTAGGCCAACAGTATTTACTGAGAGCAGTGAGGAGTTAAGTAAATTGAATTTCAAAATCAGTTTAAGTGCAAAATTTTAATGAACAAAACTTTTCATTGTGTTTTCACAAATGGGAAAAACAAGTCGCTACAAACTAACTCTGGTTGGTTTGTGCGGATGATTTTTTTTACAAAACAGCAAAATTATTTATAAAGTACGAGCCGTGCTTTTAGATTGAAAGTATTGCTGGCCTGTGATAATCAATTGCCGAAAGAAAAGATAGTAGGCTACTAGAAAGTTTGCATTACATTGATGTGTTGATAACTTAGTGATTGAATGACCTGATTTCATTTGTCCTATCTGCAGTTTCATCTTGTTCGGTTGGGTTGAAAGATAGAAGAGTTGCTGATGAAGACTTGACAGCTTCGTCTTCTCATAATCATGCACTTGGACCCCAGTATGGAAGATTAGACAATCAACCAGGAAGTAATCATTTGGGCAGCTGGGTTGGTGGGCCACGGAATCGTGAGCGCAAATAGTTTCTCTGAATACTACAATATAATAAATTGCTACTAATTGCCGTACAGCTTGGCTCAAAATTAGCCTATTTCAAATGAAACATCATCGTTTAATTCCAGCAAGCGATCCGAATTAAAGCTGTGGTTCAACACTTTTAGTTGATTATTTTAAATAGTTGCATTGGACTTTATCGGCAGTGTGCTTGACTAGTGAAATTTTTTGCGCAACGCTCAGAACGATACCGATACGCACCTATTGAATCTGCTTAGGTAATATTCATCAAGTTATAATCCTGGGCTTGCAGAGAAAACACTTTTCGGAAAAACGTATATTTGAAAAATATATTTTGCTCAGTAAGAAAGAAAAAACGAAGCAATTTTTCTATACTAGCCTATTCTTTACACTAGTTTACACAATTTTTCCGCTATAAACTTTGAAAACTGATTTCGAGTAATTTTGGGGTGCTGAATCCAAATCTAACCTCAGATTTTTTCTATAACGTCAGGTTTTTGAGATTTGATAACAACAAATTGTTACTTTTGTGAAACGTGAAAGATTTGAAGTTGCGTTTGTCACACATGAACACTGTGCTATATCCAGTAATCCGTGCCATGGGGTGCATAATTATCTGAAATACACACACAAACTACAATTTTGATATCAATTTGTTTTTGGCGCAACATTATTAACAAAGCAGTAATGACAAGACAAAAGTAAGCTAAAAGTATAACTGACTACCCTCTGTCAATGTTTTGCATGAAATTACAAAAATTGAAACTGACCTATGCAATGCTTGTCCAATGTCCAGTAACCTTATTTAAGCTATTTTTGCCTAACTCTAAACTTTCGCTATAGCACTGTATATAGCCTATTGGTGGTAAACGCAATGTCAAATCTTCCAGTTTTGGAAAAAATAAAGTATTTTGTTATCATATCTCAAAAATCCGATGCGATGGTAAAAATCTGAGTTTAAATTCGGATCCAGCATCTAAAAATTACCCCAAATCAGTTTTCAAAATTCAAACCGCAGAAAAATTTTTTTTTGTAGATTAGTGTTATCATGCTTTCGACTATATGCTATTATTTTTTGTGCAGCGAGAAAAGGTGAATGGATACAAGTTGACTTGAAAACTCCAACTCGCCTTTATGCGGTTGTCACTCAGGGTCGTCAGAGGGCGAATCAATGGATACGGACCTTCAAGATATCTCATGGAAACTCCACGAGCAATATGGTTGTTGTACAGGATCCCAGTGGAGCAGACAAGGTTGGAACGCAATTTCAGCAGTTACAAAGTGTAACTATCCTTAATAACCCAAAATGTTTTGATAAATATTTTAGCTTGAGCTTGGTTGGCAATTTGGTCAAGGGTGAAATAATCGAATGCACAATTAGTTTAAAGGATTGGCTCAGAGCGTGGACCTCTCTATAATTGGCATCTGGACTGGAAGCCAAAGTCCAACATGAGGCCTAAACAGGGTTGCCAGCATAGTCTAAAACTAAGTGAATTATAACATCTAACATCTTGGTGTGTAGGTCAAGAATGCAGCTTCTGTCTCTAAAGCTTAATTAAAAAATTATTTTAAATAATAGGAGATGTTCTACTGGTGCAAAAATTATTTTATTGATGCTATACGCTTCTTCTTCGTCGTATGAGCTGTTCTTCCGGACTATATGTTTGGGCATGATGTCATCAGCCACTCGACAGTCTCGTCATCCAGGGCCTTCAGTCCAAGCGTTCCATGTGATGGTTGATGGATTGGGCAGTCATGGACGACATGATCTACTGTCTGGTCTGTGGCGCCACACTCGCATCCCGGTGAGGGAGCCAGGCCCCATCTGCACATATCTGAACGAAAGCGACCGACGCCGGATCGTAGGCGGTTAAGCCGGACCCACGCAAGTCTTGCGAGGGACATTCCCGGAGGGTGGAGATCGACGTCGGGTAGGAAATCATGGAGTCGGGAGGTGTTGTTTTGCCACTCCATGTTCCATGTGTAGTTCGTCCAGTGTGCCGCACTTATTCCAAGATCTTCAACGTTGTTCAGAAGCTGTCGTGCGGCGGCACAAATGGGCGTCTTGATTTCAGTCGCTGCTGTCCTCCAGGTAGGCGCTGGAGTGTACTGTGGAGGAGGTGTTCGGGGTCCAGTGCGCGACGAGCAAGGGAAATCATGGCTCCTTTACGGCGAAGCTCAGCAGGTTGGATGCCTGCAAGGATGGGAAGGCAGTCCGTTGGAGTGGGACGCAGGCATCCAGTCACAGTGCGTAATGCGTCATTGATGGCGGTGTCAATGTGGCGGTGTGAGAGCTGCGGCACCACACTGGTGCGCAGTACTCAGCGGTAGAATGGACGAGGGCCAAGGTAGCTGTGCGAAGGGTTTTCGCATCAGCTCCCCAGCCGGAACCCGCCAGCCGCCTCAAAAGTGCAACGCGCGCAGATAGGTTTTTGCGCAGTGACTCCAGGTGTCGTCGGTACGTGAGTGACCTGTCCAGGGTTACGCCGAGGTAGGTGGGTTCGGCGCAGTAGGGGAGGTGTTCGTCATCGGTGGTAATGTTGATCTCATGTTTTGCTTCCTTGTTGTTTAGATGGAAGGCCGCCGACACTGTCTTTGCCTTGCTGAGCTGTAGCTTCCATTTCTGGAGATATGTTGATATAGTTGACATGTCCTGGCTTAGGTTCCTCTCCATTGACTGCCAATCTCCGGCTGGATGCAGGAGAGCCAGATCGTCTGCGTAAGCATACTTCCTGGAGGTGGTGTCAGGCAGGTCATAGATGTAAATGTTAAAGAGGAGGGGAGCCAAGACAGAGCCCTGAGGGACGCCGTTCCTGAGTGGACGTAGTCTACTTCGTCGGCCGCTACCGGTGGAAAGGGTAAAGCTGCGGTTTTGCACAAGTTCCATAATCATATGGACCATGTGCCTGTCAGGAAGGAGACGGAGTAGTTTGCAGGTAAGGCCGCTGTGCCATACAGTGTCGTAGACAGCCGTGAGATCGACAAACACGGCGCCAGCCTTCTTTTTTGCCGAGAGGCTGTCCTCGATGTCTTGGGTCATCAGAGTGACCTGGTCTACGGTTGATCTTCCGTGGCGAAAGCCGGCTTGTTCCCGAGGGAGCTGATGGTCTATTATCGGTTCGACACTGGCGTAGATAAGTCTTTCGAGTATCTTGAAGGGGATACAGAGCAGAGAGATGGGGCGGTAGCTCTTCGGATCCCCTGGGGGCTTCTTCGGCTTTGGGACTGCAACCACTAGGGCTTTTCTCCAGATTCTTGGGATGCGCAAGTGACGCAAGCAGCAGGAAAGGAAGTCTTTTAACCAGGACCTCATAGAGGGGGGAGCTTGGAGTATTAGTTCCGGGCATAGGTGGTCAAGGCCCGGGGATTTGCCTGGCTTTAGGTGCTGGAGGGCGGAGGCAAATTCTTCTGGGGTAAACTCACCAGAGATGTTGCCCTCGACAGGTGTTGGGACCTTCCAGAGGTCCGTCATTTCCTTGAGGACGGACTTGTCTGATTCACGGTCTCTCGTTCTGTGCACTCCATTTTTCACAAGTTGTGAGGCGATGGCGTTTGCTGAAATGGGGCATTGGCGACGAGAGGCACGTGATCTGCCAGTGAGGTTGTTGAGTGTACTCCATGCTGTGCGGCTGGAGTGCGTGAAGTCGATTGACTCTATGGCTTCTGTCCAGCGCTTCTTCCTCTTTGAATCCAATCTTTCCAGCAGGGCTGTTGCTGAGTTGGTGGTGGCGGTGCCCTGGGGGGAACGGAGGAAGTCGCGGTAGAGCCTGTCGCACTCCACATCCCAGCAAGGTATGTAGTTTTTCCATCGACCTCGCGGGATGGAGTCTTTTGCCGCAGATATAATTGCATCACAGAAGTCCTGGTAGGCTTCATCCACTTTGATGGTGTGTGGGGATGGGAGGTACTGTGTAGCTTCGTTTGTGAGGAAGCTGTAGTATTCCAATCGGCCTTTCTGAAGTTCCATCGCTTGACAGGCTTGCTCGGAATAGGTGTGGCAAGCAAGGGGGCCGTGATTAGCGAGGGTCGGTGTTGAGACCTTGGGAACTTCTCTAGCACACGTTTGTCCGGCTGGCGATCATCGGGGTCATCACTTGCGAAAGCCAGGTCTGGGTTCGTATGCTATGTATGCTATACGCTTGGTCACAGCGGTAAACCATAATCTCTTTGTGGGAAAATTGTAACATAAGATTCCCGAATCCGTTCGTCTGTATGTATCGACCGAAAAAGAAACACTCCTTGAAACGCCTATTCAATAAGTGTATTCCTGTAAAATTAGCCCGCGGCTATCGAAATCGAGATGCAACGCCTTACACCTCTAAAAACTGTCACTACGATACAGATTACTTGGATAAAAGACGGAACTTTTGTCCAGCTAGCAAGCACTAAGCCAACAGTTAAATGTGCGGCCAACTTTCAAACAATCATTTTACGAATGACCAGAATAGATAGCAATATCTCAAACTCACATATGCAGTACTGTGACGCAATAATGAAAGACAATTATGAAGTCATTCAAACAACGCTAATAATATAAAATCAAAAGTAGTAGGAGAATCTTTTGTTATGTTTTACTTTAGCACAAAAGAAACATTTTTACTAAAATTTACAAACTTTCTATTGAGCTATAAGTTTACATACCAAGTTATGTTGCGCATTTGATCTTTTTTAAATTGCAATTCAATGTCACCAGGCGTCATGACAATTTAGATTTAGAAAAATTAGTTTGTTCTTTATTCCAGTTCCTATACAGTGATATCGTTTTGGTTTAGTTATCACTTATATCATCAGTTATTACTATAGAAAATAAATCAATAGCTTTTTTTCCTTGGTCTGAACCTTAAAACATTTGACCAGGCTAACACTCACAATAGTATTTCAATAAGATTTAATTTATGTTATGGAACCGGTTTTCTTCCATTAGAAATCGTCAGCATAACTGAGTCGAAATAAAAATTAGCCTACATCAATAGATGTCAGCACAACTGAGTCGAAATAAGAATTAGCCTACAAAATCAATAGATGTCAGCACAACTGGACCAAAAACAAACGAAAAATTACAAATTAATTAAATAAATAAAATTGTTCATGACCTCCAATCCTCCATATTCATTTCTTTATTTCTGCCTTTTCTTCTCTTCATAGTTTTAGCAAAACAAAAAAATTCCTAATGGAAGAAAACCGGTTCCATAGCATAAATTAAATCTTATTGAAATACTATTGTGAGTGTTAGCCTGGTCAAATGTTTTAAGGTTCAGACCAAGGAAAAAAAGCTATTGATTTATTTTCTTAGTGATATTGCTTTCTGTATTAGGTAGATCGCCCATTTGAGGAAGTGTCATAGTACCAGATCACCTTTTTCAGTTGGTTTTTCCCATTTTTGTTATTACTATAGCATATAATCTCTTTAATTATATCACTTGTAGGCTATTAGTTAGGCCTATTCTATTGCATTTGACTGAATTATAAATTCTATGTTTTTCAGATATTTCAAGGCAACACTGATGCAACTTTTCACGTTTTCAACACCTTCCAGCAACCGATAGTAGGCAGGTACTTCAGACTGATTGTTGATACATGGCATTTTTATCCAGCTCTGCGAATGGAGTATCTAACTTGCTGAACAGAATCTTACTTTCAACAAGAGTGTAACGGGACTTTACTTTGACAATGCTTTACTGACTTTCCAAACCTAAACGAAAGTATTTTTTATCGAAGCGTGAATTTAGCACTACCTTTGTTTGAGGGCAAAAACTTGGAATGTATGCCAGCTACTCAAACATGACAATTCCCTGGAAGACCTGTAAGAAACCGTCAATCAATCAGAACATATTTTGAATGATTACCGTCCAATTGTGATGCCTCTAGCATTTAGCCAGAGAGTTGATCCTTATACTTTCAACTTTGGTAATGACAGAAAAAAAGAGTTGTGACAGGGGTGCGAATCATCGTAATGTATTCCCAAGCCTTAACCCACTAGACCACGCTGGCTATGGCGGAACGTTCACTGATTTTACTTTCTATCAGAAATGTTTGCGTTTTCTCTGTTTTACGTGTAATTTTGTGACTGGTTGAAACGCTGTTCCTGTAACTTTTGATTGGTCCAATGATTCAATGTCTTATCAATTTTTTTATGTTTAAGTGTCCACCACTTTGTAGCCCCCAAAATGACGTTTCATATCCAAATAGTCCACGACGAGTTTAATGCGAAGTGTTCCAACAAAGAATCATGTCTGATTAATGTGGATGTCAATGCTTCGTTTTGTTGTTTTATTACTGCATATCTTATACGCTGATGATTACTGCATTCATGTTTCTCACTCAGAGCAGCCCCAGGGGTTTCGCAACTTACAAAGGGAGCTGCAATAAAATTTGTTTGGGAAGTACTGCTCCTAGGAAACGTTTTAATCTGCATCAGGTTATCTCAAACAGCTGACGTAAAGCCCATTCCAGTGACACAATATGTTGACGCAAACTGAAAAAACGTTTGCATACGTTGACACAACTACAATAATAGCGTTCAATGCGAGCTACGCAAGTGCCCTGGTCTGTTAGTCCTCAGTATCATGACATCACAATACATACAGTAACTTTCAAACAGAGTTGTAATCTCTCCAATGGCCATACCCAGGGCGGCTCGCTAGTGTGTGCTGCGGTGCTGCAAGCACTCCCATGAAAGAGTTTTCACAAAAAGTTTCTCAAATATCTTAGCGTTTCCTCTGCCCAAAATGTATTTTATGTTCTCTGTTCACAGAATTGCTGACTGTTAGAAGTGTAAATTATATTTGGAAACTCTGCGTGCTGTGAAATTTTTGCGCAAGGTTACAACCAAACAGACACTCGATTGTGACGTCGTATAGTCGCGAGTTTTCTTGAATTGCTAATATAAACGAATGGCAAAACGATGTGCTGTTTTAAAACAGCACACGAGCAGAAAGGTGAGTGTTGAGAAAAAAAGGCAGTGTGAAAAGTCGATGTGTGTCTGGCGTGATGGTAGCCTCAAAAGAAGCTTACGGCGCAATAGCGACGCCAGTGTGAAACCGCCTTTACGTTGTAACTAATAAACTGATTAGTAGTTTACAGTGATGTACGCGCGTACAAAAAGTATTGACGCTGTCAGCGAAAACGCAAACGTTCAAAAAAGCATACGCCGTATGCGTCTACGTAACTTGTAAAAAAATTTGGCGGCGTCAGCGTCAGCGCATACACTAGCGCAAACTCATTTTGTTTGCTAGGTGCCAAACATTCACACGGTATAAACCACTCGAAACAAACAAGTTTTATTTTGAATTTCCACGAAGATACACAAGCATCTGAAAGTGTTCATCTGGCATTTTGCTGTGTTTTGGTTCCAATATGTCTTTGCCCATTGAAAACATTCTTTCAACTGCAGCGCTGGAAGGTACTGGCGTGTTGTAGCGAAATAATACATTAAAAAGTATGCGTTGACGCTATGCGCTAAAAATCCGCGAAAACATTACGGCGTAGCCTCAAGCGCAAACTATCCAAAAAAATGTGGCCGCAAGCGTTAGCGTAAACAAAAAGTCTACGCCGCTATTATGCGCGTAGAATTTGCGGCGTATACGTACATCTCTGGCTAAGCGTATTGTATATAATAACATGTTACTTTCAGGGACTTTGACGTGAAATAGTTTTTGCATAATTATATTCGTACGCAAATAATACCGAAATATCCATGCACTTCACTGCACGAAAGAGCAAAAAAGAAAGGTTCGAAATAAACTGGAAGTGGAAAGGACATGGTTATATTTATGTGTTTTTTAATTTTTTCATTAGTAACTAGGCATATATATCTATCTTATCCATGAAGAAGATTTCAAGTTATGTGTTTGTAAGAATGATATGTAACCTACTGACAAAGTCATTGTTGTGTGGCAAAAGCTATACAGCAACACCTTTGAATCAATTCAATGTGGTAGCCTACTCTCTATTTCTTGAACACAGAATAGCTGTATTCAGGTTTAGGACTACATGTTTAGGTTTGGACAAACATTGCAAAAAAGTTGTAGCCTACCGGAGGTCTTAGATTATACTGTTGTATCCTAAAATCAAGACTGAAATTGAAGGTAACATTGTCCCTCCCCTACTTACGAGAGCAGCTCAATTTTTTGAGTTCATAACTTTGATTAACCAGTAGCCTATAGTTAAAAATTGTGCAAAATTGTAGAATACTCGAAACACGAAAATTCAAGCATTCCAAAGTTTGATTTTTTTAAAGTTTGACGTCACGTCATATAGGATGCATTGCTATATGACGTCACAAAACAGATTTCCGCAATGTGGATGAAACCCATGTGGATCGCTGCTCTAACTAGGATTGCATTGTATGGTAATTGATGCTGAAAGGTAGAAGTTCATGTTTCTAATTGCCTTAGCTTATATTTATAGAGTTACTACTGCCATGTAGACAACATGAAATTTTACAATCCATAATGCTGTTTTTATCTTAGTCATCCTATTGCAGTGTTCTACAATCTCCATACTTTATTTCAGTCCCACACCTTGCTTGCTTGCACAGTGCACCCACAGACTTTTCTTGAAACGCAAATATCTGTGTTCAATCAGTTACTCCGACTTGCCATGGAGTTAAAACAGACATAGTCCTTAAAGTAAACCAACCAAAGCTCCAGAACGAATACGATCATCTCTACAGAAACAAAGATGGCGATCGTCGTGTGGTTGACACGACAGCCAACAACTATAACACACTGAACATAAATACAGCTGTTTGATAGAATTCATCGTTTAAAAAAATACTGTCAGTTAAAGCAGACATTAAGTTTTATGCAACAATACCGGAATAATGTATGTTACTCCCTACCGAGCTGTCTCTATTGTTTTATGCAGTTTTTATTTCCGTGTGTTGCTTATTGATGCTATTTCCTTCATTATATCATTCCATTTTTACAATGCTTTGCTTTGTAAGTAGGTTTGTGTGTCGTGAAGTCGCTCAAAGCCTTATTTCGTTTACTTGCCAAAATTAAATTTGATTTTAACTTTTTTTCAATGCTATATTTCAACAAGCCGAGTGAGAAGGATTCAAATCTTACCCAATGGGCTATTTTATATTTCTGTGTTTGCTGTCGGTTGATGGACTATACCAGGGGTGGCCAACCAGTCAGAGACTAGGAGCCTCATTTCTTACTGTGTTAACCGCAAAGAGCCACATCATACACATTGGCAGTAGCGTAGTCAGGAATTTAGAAAAGGGGAGGTTTTGACGACCGACAGGCGAAGCCCGTCGGCGTCTTTTCCAAAGGCGACACCCAGCGGCGGGGGGTCTGGGGGGCCTCCCCCAAAAATGTTTGAAAAATTACTTTGAATTTGGTGCATTCTGAGAGCATTTTAAACAAAATTGTGGGTATAAATATTCCTGTAAAATGATGCTGTCTGGTGGCATAGCAAAAGGATAAGATCATGTTTTCTTAGGCATTTTTCGGTAATAAAGCTAAGTCTCTATGTTTTCTTGTTGCTAATTCTTAAAAAACACAAACACAATATGAACGAAAGAGCCGCATAATACCGGGCAAAGAGCCGCATGCGGCTCGCGAGCCGCGGGTTGGCCAGGCCTGGACTATACCCTAGTTATGCCAAAAAATGTTGTTACAAATTTTAGAGACACAGTAGCCTACCTCTTTGTGCCCATAACTCAGATAGAAGAAACGATGAAAATCAAATAGTTTTGCATCAATGTTGTTAACATACAGACTTCATCTCAAATTTTGTTTTTACAGTGGTAGCATGTCTCATCAAAAAGCTATGACAAAACTGTTATTATGAGATTTTAACTTCTAATTGTTTGTAATTCGCATTTTCATGTAAATTTCTTCCACCTTGCTTCTGCTGGCTTGACTTAGCAGCCTATGTCTGATTTCTTTAGTTCGTTGATTTTTATTACCGTGATTGCCAAAATGTATGTTTTTCATATTTTTTTCTAAGCCAGTATTGCCATATCCTTCAATATAGCAACCAGTTTAAAGTTTTTACAACGTTGTACCGTGAGTAGTGAATCTAACAGTTGATGGTAAATTGATAATAAAAAGCAGAGTGTTAGCTTGCTGAACAATTACTCAAACACTCATAACTTTTTGTAGATTGCTTTTTCCACTGACAACTGGAGAGCTCAAAATGTTATCCAACATTAAGCACAAGATGTTAGCATAGGCTAATTTAAATCGCATTGTTTTTGGAAAGATTCTAAAATTTGACTGTAACACAAGGATCAGCATGGCTTTGAGGTTTTTTAAGAACTTCCAATCAACGTTTCAAAGTTACGTTGTTAGAGATTATTGCTTGCTGTTGAAGACGTTCTGCTCTAAAAGATAATGATGTTAAAAATTTTTGACTTCTTGATTTCATTTTAAAATGCAGTTGCAACAAATCGAAGAATACGAATGCATTTGCACAAAAAATGTGTGTTTGCAAAGTTTTCCTAGAAACAAAATGAGAGCTACATAAGTGGTTTTAAAACCTTTTACTGAAACCTCTTTTGACACCTCTACACCAGTGGATTTCAAACTTTTTGCATCACTGTAGCCTCGCGACGCCCCCATAAAAATATCCAATGAAAGCATGTGTAATGCAAAATATAATCAAATTTGATTCATTCCAACATCCAATCTACGTCTCGTTTCGCTTTTCTAATGTTAACTTTTGAAATCAAACACCTCTTTTCGCGATGTTATTCCTGCTTTATTGCGCTTCCTCCAATTATTATTTCCATTTGCTATCAGGCTTGGCTAGATTAAAGGAGTCTTCTATCGATTCTTTTAAATTTGATTGATACACCACAGATCGACACATTCTTGTGCGACGGATTTGTACAGAATATTGAAATGTCTCACTTGCTGCAGTGCACACAAGAAGATGGTCCGCTGTTTAGGGCTTGGTGCCACAGATACATGTAACTGGGCCCCTGTTGTAGCCTCACCTTTCCATTGCAGATATAGTACGGCCAACACCGGTTAGGAGTCGATTCAAAATTTTCTACTTTGCCCAGGGGGCGTTTGCTCCTTGGGAAAGGGACTCTGATGGTGGGACCTTCATTTTCTGCGTAAGATGGGTCATTTTTGAATTGTTGTTTCAATTGCGGAGTAAAATTAAAACCTACATTTTCGCATTTTCTCCGGTAGATTTTATAGCAATCGTTAATTTATTAATTTATGGGTCTATTAAAAGCAATTTCGGTTAGTGGGTTGGTTTTGAATCTTTAGCCTTGGACTGACAAGCCTTTGATAGGGGATTCCTGGTAGTTTCACGAACATGCAGAGACTTTTGACGCAGGGCCTGTTACCGAGATTGACAGAGTGAAGTTTTTGTTAGTGCTGGATCTTCTTAACAAACTTGTCAATGCGTGGAAATATTGCTGAAAGAACTTTCATACAAAGGGTAGCTTTCACACTGAAATTTTTCAATGCCATTGAAAAGCATATTAAAAAATGCATATTTGGTACAGAATTTCCAATAACCTTGGTCTTTGCCATAGCGTAGTTACTGCTTAACTTTTGTCTGCACAAAGCAATGTGTAAAAAAGAACTACGTGAAAAGTATCGAATGCTTCCCAATAAAGTAACCCGAAGTCGAGAAATGGTCGATTGCGAAAAAACACAGTTTTTATTCTTTTCTCGCAAATAAGAATTTAACAGATACACTTGGTGTCGTGACTCCCGGAAAAACGGCTCGCCAACCCTACGGGGGTCGCGACTCACATGTTTAAAACCACTGCTCTACACAATGCCGCCTAGTTTTTAAGCTATTCCAAGGTTTTGATGCACATAATTGTTAATTTAGCATCAGTAATTTGAACCAGCATCGTCATTGCCACTCATTGGTTCCCAAACAAATCAACAAACAATCACCGACAAAACTAATTTGGACCGCACTGATCTACAATTATACGATAGAAGAGTTTGTTGAAAACAAAGTTTGACTGCACCTGGCAAAGGACTTTATTTCGTTTGAGAAGTTTAACTCGAAAAGAAAATTAATGTAAAAAATGATGTAACAAAAATGACACAAATTTTGAAATGCACCGTATTTTGCTTGAAACACTCCCACGCGAAACTATAAGCCTAGTTTAAACATCTTGACCAAATATTTTATATGCAAGCTCGGTTAATTTGCACTTCATGGCTCTTTCTGCGTTGTAACATTTTCTTGCATTTCATTTTTTTTTTTAAGAACATAAAAAAACCAAATTGCTACGATTTCGAAACGGAAGACAAAGGTTTTTCCGTCTGAAATTTTGTGTTAAAAACTTTTTAACATAAAAGCAATAGCTAACTCACCAAAACCAATAAATTACTCGTATTGAGGGTACGCTCAGTGGCGTAAGCAGGAGTTTCTTACTAGGGGAGGGGAGCTGTTCCAGCCAACTGGTGCACGTTTTAATAGCCAAGAAGTCTTTGTTGCACTGATAACCTTTGTATGCAGTCTACTTTTGTTATATCCGGGTTTGCTCAATTGTTGGAGATAAAAATTTAGTGTAGGCTACAGGAAGGAGGCCAGTTATTCCATCTACCTCTTCAGTTTACTTTAAACAGATATGAAGCAAAGGCTAGGAAACTTGTCACTGTAGGCTATCCCACAAAGAGGGTGGAATTTTGAAACCAGACTTAAGGCAGCTTCAGTCGGTCTTAACAAAAGTTTGTCTTAAGGTTTGGTTTTTGCATTCAGAAAGCAGAGTAGCAGATCTATTCTTTAGCAAGGTTTATAAGCCGAAAAATATAAGTCACCTGCGGAGGTGGTTGGTTGGTTTTGAATCTTTATCTTCGGACTGACAAAGCCTTGATTGGTTATTCCTGGTAGTTTCGCATACTTGTGGAAATTTTTGATGCAGGGCCGGTTACCGAAATTGGCAGAGTGAAGTTTTTGATTGTTGAAGTGTTGTTGCCGGGGAATTATTCCATCCATTAGATGACGCTGAATGGAGAGCAGTCCTGAAATGCGTTGCTCAAGCGCACACCCCGAGAGTCGAACTTGCGCCACGTGATCTTGAGCCTTGCGCGTAACCACCGAGCTAACGGGGCGGACGTGGTTTAAGCCTCTGTTGAAGGAAAACTGCTATAGGCTAAATACTGGAGGTATTAAAAGTAGGAGGTTAGTTATAGCATTTTCTAAAAAATATATACCGTCTGGTGGAAAAGCATGCGACTTTTTCGTTAGTTTTTAATGTTGAAGCAGGTGTGACTATTATTTTAGCCTGATTGCTGGCAGAGTTTCAGCTTGATAGTAACTTACAGAAAGACTCTCATCGTATGGATTGGACTTTAGGAAATTTTAGGTTAACATTGCTGACTGTCGTTGCAGCTGGCTTTATTGTCGAATAACTAGACTTCTTTCAGACGCTGACAATAGTAGCTTACTGGGGCTTCTGCTGGTAATGTAAATTTTGACAGCCTATTTTGTGCTGTACGAAATTTTCTAGACTCCCACAGAATGCTTGGACTTCAGGAAGTTTGAGGAATTGCTGACTGTTGTTGAACAACCAGACGCTGACAAGGACTTTACTAAGATATGAACTACTGCGATAAATTCAGTTGGTAACAGATTATTTGGACATTAGGAAGGTTAAGGTATTTATTGCTGACTGTTGTTGTAACTGGTTTTTGCATGTCGTTGAATACCGAACTTCTTTCAGACGCCATATATGACTATTGCTATAAACTATTGCTAAGATATAAACCAGGGTTTCCCAACCTGGGAGCCATGGCCCCCTAGTGGGCCATGAGCCTTTTTCAAGTGGGCCATGGAAAAATTTGAAAAATAATATTTTTTTTTATTTATCATCTCTAAGTCCACTCCAACACTATACTGTATAACAAAAAAATAGATTAAAATTTAATAAAAATACTAGTATATTTTGCTCTTTCCACCACCAAACCAGCAATTAAGACATTGTCAGAGCAAAAACAACCTCAACTATCACATTCACTGCATAGTGCATACCGTATATAATAAATTATTAATGTACTGTATAGAGTTTATTGTGTGTTGTATTTATATCATTTTATCATTCTAACTACCGGTTACTGTATAAACAAGTTTTTTGATTAAAATGACGTTTCTTAATTTTTTCAAAACGTTGAAAAAAATAGGAGGGGCCATTGATTTCAAAGGGGGCCACGGTGTGGGTACTGGGTACCCCTGATATAAACTATTGCTTTAAATTCAGTTGGCAAGTTAATTAGAGAGTTTACTGCTGTGGTCCTTTTTAATTCTGTGTTAGGCTAAATGTACAATATTGTACAGGAGTTAGATAAATATAGTTTATACAGTTTCCCGTAACCCTTCAAGATAAATTGCATTATCATTTCTTATGTTAACAAAAATGTCGAGAGGATTTAATTACAACGATTCTGAACGCTAACTGCTTATTAATCTCGTCAAAGACTGTCCAGTAGTGGATAATAAAAAAACTGATGAAAATACTCTTTCAAAAAAAATCAAGCGTGGATAAATTTAACAACTGTTTAACGCAAACAGTAGGCTACATGTGGAGTAGGCCTAGTCATGAAAATTTCTCATCAATGACGCGTTGCTGTACAGTTCGTTCGGCTACTGTTACTGGTAGTGCAGTTGTGCCAGTGGCGTATCCTGGTGGGTTGAGCAAGGGAAGCAATAAAACTCGGGGGAATTTTGCAAAAACTTTTGCAAAATTACACTCAAATAATGGATTATAGTGCTTTCTGGAAACACTTTTAAGGTAATATTTGTATGAAATTTACTAGCAGATAAACAGCTATTAACTTATTAAAGGTGGATCTTACACACAAACGGGCAAAAACTGCGCTAAAATCAGAGAACACAAAAAATTCAACTAAACTGCTCAGCTACAGCCAAGCCCGCAACCAGGGGGGGGCATTGGGGGCATTTGCCCCCCCCGAAATTTTTTGAAAAATTTTTAAGCGTCTTATGCAGTATGAAATGTACTATTAATAGACGTACGTCGTACACGTACAGCCATAAACATATGTTATTGTAAATAATCGGGAATCTCAGCGTCAACTGTCTGGGTCGCTAAAAGAAAATCCTTTACCATATACTGCAAAAAAAAAACAACTTACCTTGGAGTAAAACTTGACCGGCAGTTGACCTACAGACCCCACATCGAGTCACTCCATGCCAAGGTTACCTCGCGAAATAACCTCTTGAGAAGCCTAGCAGGAACAGGATGGGGAGCCCGAGCATCAACCTTGCGTACAAGTGCACTAGCTTTAGTCTACAGCTCAGCCGAATATGCCTCAGCTGTGTGGAACCGCAGCAGACACACAAAAAAAAAGATGGATGTATGCATTAACGACACCTTGCGCATCATCACTGGCTGTCTCCGCCCCACACCTACTGCTTATCTGCCAACTTTGGCTGGCATTGCTCCGGCTCGGATGTCCGTAGGGAAGAAGCCTCTCACAAACTGGCTTTGCATGCGAGACTCGATCCTCAACACCTTCTCCACAGTCACTCCCAAACAAATGGACCAGTCAGACCTCAAAGCCTATCATCAAGGCGCCCATTCCATCGATATGCTACACAACTTGTGGATAAGAACTTCAGCTGCATGGAAACATGGGCCCATGAATGGAACGAGCTGCCACATATCCCTCCCCAGTTTTCAGTTATACCAGCACTCTCCATCCCTCCTGGAGCAGACCTCTCAAGAAAGGCATGGGTCACATTGAACAGGATCAGATGTGACGTTGGCTGCACTGGAGCTAATCTGTTTAGGTGGGGGTTGCATAATTCGCCGATATGTGTCTGCGGAGCGGTAGAACAAACAATGCAACACATACTCCACGAATGTTCCATCTTACGGCCCCGAAGTGGAATCACTGGTATTCGACAACTGGACCCAACTACCGTATCTTGGCTGCACGAGGAGGCATTGCCAATCTAAGCTACTACAAGTCAAACGAGAGAAGAAGAAGAGAAGAAGAAGCCATACTGTAGAGTGTAGACTATCGTTACCGAAAGTAGGCTACGCTGGTTGGAAGCTATGCTACCGTACCGATTTTGCTCGATAAATTAGGCTGGCATTCTCATTATCTGTTTCGTTAGCGTATACAGAATGTCAGCATCCATCATCACCATAAAAAGCGTTTAAAAACAACTAAATAATTCGAGATCAAAAGCAGCTGCGATAGCGTGGTGAATAAGCTACTCAGTTGGGCTTAGGCATTTGTAAATCTGAAACATAAAAACTTGTTGAGCCAACAAAATGTTTCAGGATTGTAATTTGTACAGTAATTACCGTGTTGAGTTTATTCATATGTATCTGTTTGTTTATGTTGATGTAAACATATATTATTGATTAATTTATGACTCCAGTCGTGCCAATGCAGTTCGTAGCCTACAGATGTTGTATTTTATTTGTAATCGACTGAACATATTACTGTATTATCGTAATTTTCTTCCTTGGGTAGTCATAGCTAAATGAGAAAAGGTTACAAAGGCTAGTTTCCTTTAATGCTGTACGTACTAAACAAAAACGTGATTGACATAAGTTATGACCACTGAACCGTAACATGGTAGTGCCACACACTCTATCAATGGGCGTGGACATTAAGATAAAAATGTCACAATGCATCATTTTAATGTTTGTTCTTTGATAAAAATTAAATGCCCCCCCCGAAAATATTTGCTGGTTGCGGGCCTGGCTACAGCTATACCTACTGCTGTAGTAGCTTGCCAGTATTCATTTCAGTCAAGTCTAGCCTATAGACCTCACATATCCTGTCTTATGCCAAAGTCTATCCAGCCAGGATAACAGTGTAAAGCTAACATTAGGCCTAAACTTTTCCTTACGAGGCCGATTTAACCCTAACACCGCCTTACATTTTCTCATTACGTATCCTACCCGTCAGGGTTGGAAGTCGTTAGCCAAAAAGCAATCACTATTTCACTATTTGATAGTGTCCAAAAAAGCAATGACTTTCCGCTATCGATACTTAAAAAAAGCAATGATTAGCAATTACTAAAAATATTGCATTTGCGTATTTAAAGACCAGTGATGCCAGGTTGTTTTTTGAAAACAAGCAATTGAATCTAAAAAACAAGCCCAAAATAGGCAAATCAGTTCCAATAATTTACAACTAATACCAATTAGCATAAAGCACGCAGTTTAGCAGTTCAAAATTTTCAATACAACCTTTGCAGTCCATAGCCTACATCATGTTTATTTCAAGAATGACATTTGTTTACGCCATTCCAAGAAATAATTATCTTCAAAAGAAGGGATACAATGTTGACTACAATAAAAACCTCGCAATTTCAGTGTCAGAAACAAGTTTAAAAAAGTTTGACTGGCCAAAAAACTAGCAACCCGCAAACTGAAAAAAAGGTACGCAAACACGAAAAAAACAAGCCCAAACTTGCGGGATAACAAGGTTGGCAACACTGTTAACGACTCTCACTGGCATGGTTTTTCTGAACTGTGTTGCCGCAAAATTTTCCTTAATCCTTTAAAGTTCGAAAATCGGAAGGGGACTACTGTAGGTCGGATAGTAATCCGAAAACTAAATCTCGTAAATTCGTTTTGACGACGAAGTAAGTGAACAACAAAAAATGATTCAGCAGTTCTCCTAAATATCGATTAGCGAAAAACGAATAACGATTTCGTTGCTTGCATAAAAAAGCAGTGAATAACGCGCATTCGATAATAATTTTTAAAAGGAATGGGTATAAGCATTCGATATTCAGAAAGCAACGAGTAACGCTATCGAATAGTGACAACTAGTCGTTACTTTCAACCCTGCTACCGGTACAACACCCAACAGAGTAAGCGATTCAGAAATTGCTTTCACAGATTAGTTAAAAGAAACGTAAATCGAGTAAACTTTGCGCTGCTTTTTTTCTTTGTTTCTTCGTATAGCAAAACAGGAGCAAGGAATGCGGTACGAATCTCTGCTTCCGTAAGCTTCCAACTTTTTTAAAATTAAAACCCAGCTGAAATCATACGAGACATGAGTTAGAAGCTGTTTTAATTCGTATTCAGGTAAAAAAATTACGAAATCGTTGTACTGAAAAATATCATCTTCTCTTTTATCAATTTTGACAAGGGAAGCAATGCTTCCCTTGAGAATACGCCCCTGGGACTGGGTTGTGCCCATATCGTAATCGTGATGAAGGAGTGGAGGATCCTCATCTGGCATACGGTGTCTTCTTTCCACAGCAAAATTATACAGACAAACAACAGCAACAATAATGGTTAAAGAAGTTTCCAGTTTTGTTGGAGGCGGGATAGATAACCATCGAAACCGCATTTTCAGCATCCCAAACATATGTTCAATACGCGACCAAGTACGAATACCGTATGTGAAGAGTTGTACCGTCTTTCGCATTCCTTACAGGATCAAGCAAATGCGCCATGAGATATTTTCGTCAGGCGTAGGATTCTATCAGTTTATTCATTCTCAAATTTATCTCTAATGATGCTGTTGTCAAAAATCTGCACGTCATATATCGATCCTGGCCATCTTGCAACAATGTTCGTGATAACCCTATTTTAGTATTGCAAATTGCTTCAACATTATTGCACCCACATTGATATAATACCAATGTGAGTGCAATCAATAGCTCCAACTACTGATGGAAATTGGCGATATTGTAGTGGTCAACTTTGGTCTTCTGCAAATCTGACATTGGAAGTTTAATAAACAGTGTCTTGCGTCTATAGCTATGCCCCGAAAAATGTCAATTCTGCAAACGAAACTTTGACTAACCCCGGCCAAGTCGCCATCGCTTCTCTGGAAATGGCGAATTGCAAAAAATCGAAGGCTTTTCAATAGCTGAAGCTATAAGTCGTCCATAAGAGATTCGACATTCTGCATTGCAAATAAGCTTCTCCTATAAGCCTGACTTACGTATAAGCCTGACTTATTTTGCTATTGACTAAAACCTGCTATAAACCTGACTTATTTATATAAGACAACATATTGCAATTGCTTGAAATTTTAGCACTGACAACACTGACAACTTTGACAACACTGACACTTTTAGCACTGACAACAATGTTTTTCGTTTTATGTCTGTCCATAAAGAGTATACATGAAGCAATATTTCGAAAATGTGTCTTTGGTATTTGTCACCTCAACTCCAGTTATAATGAACAACGGCAATGGCTTTTTTATTACCCTGCTCTGATGATGTCGCCAAACTTCCAAGATTTTCTTTCACACCTTCACACCTTTGAAATGAATCCTTGAAGGACCTATTAAACAGTAACGTCCAAGACCTATTATACAATGGGTTTTTTAAGGCACTTGAAGAATTAACTTTTGTACGTTTTAAAAATAAAGCTTACGTTTCTAGCAACAGTATATTACATGTACGCTCCAAAAGTCATTTAAACAAAAATAGTGAAATTTGGCCGTGGCGGAAAAGAGCGAAACATCCCCCTTATGAAGACGCCTCTTACCCAGTTAAGAGCTATTGATGCAACGCTAATTAATATTACTTTGGCGATTAAAATGTTTATAGACACTAAGGGCAGAATTCAGATTTGCGTCTCAAAATAAGTCAGTGTTATGCGTAAGTCAGACTTATATAGGCCAGGCTTATACAAGAAGCTTATTTGCGATGCAGAAACTCGACTTACGCGCGACTTATATAAGATCGTATTAAGCCTCTTTGTTTTCGCGCGAAAGAGAAATTGCTATAGCAACTCTTTGGTTGAGGTAATGAAGCGTGAAACTGAAGGCTGTAAAGCTGAGCGACATTCCTGCTGAACCACCAAATAAGGCAATGTTGTGCTTTAAACTCACAACTAGAAAAAAGCACTTTTTTATGATGTTGAAATATGTTATAGTTGCATCAGTAAGTCGTTCGTTAACTAACGTAGATGCCAAGTAATCCATGACGCAACAGATCTAGCACAAAAAGTTCATTCACAAGCAAGGAATACTCATTTAACAATGAAACAACGTAAAACAACGTTATGGCAATATGCACATGGCTTTCGTTTAGTCAATAGTTCATAAATTTGAAAGAATCAGGTTACTCAAGTTATTTTTGATGCCTAAATAGGAAAGTTTTGACTTTGCTTGCACAATCATGGCCAGGATTGACACATGATGCGCAGATTTTTGACAACAGCATCATTCGAGATAAATTTGAGAATGGAGAAATTGATGGAATCCTATTGGGTGACAATGGGTATGCACCGAGAAATACGCGCTACAATTCTGCAAACAGAACTTTGACTAACCCCGGCCAAGTCGCCATCGCTTCTCTGGAAATGGCCACTTGCAAAAAATCGAAGGCTTACCAATAGCTGCAGTATGGGCGTATTGCATGCGATCGGGCTGTCAACGTTTCGTCATTTTTAAACAATTCAAAGAGTTCCATAGTTGCAGTTTTGCTAAGACGAAAACGTTGACAAAACTGCTTGTCGTTAAGTTGATTAAAAGGATCTGCATGATCGCGAACAGGCCTTTCAATGCAAATATTTGCATACTCTTCATCGAAGAGTTGCCTAAAAGCAATGGTTTGAAAATTTGTGAGAAAACGAAAATACAATTATATGCAATAATATACTGTGACCTAAGTATCAAACCAAAATCTGTGTCAATAGCGGCATGTTTCAGATGGACTAACTAACCCTAACTTTTTCAGCTGATCTGTGCCCAGACAGCAAGATTCGTCATTTTTACATTGATTCAACGCCTGCAGACGTTGAATCAATGTAAATATAACGGGTTTTGCTCTCTGGGTGGTCCTTTCAGTAGAGCTGTTCGCGTTAAAAACTTTAGTTAAATCATTCCTCGCTTGATTATTTTGGAAAGGCTTTTTTATCATTTTTTTATTTATTTTCCACCACTGGAAAGTCTTTGATGAGGTCAATAAGCAGTTGGCGTTCAGAATCGTTGTAATTAAATCCTCTTGGTATTTTTATTGAAATAAGAAATGATAATGCAATTTACATTAAAGAGTTACGGGAATTTGTATAAACTATCTTTATCTAAAAGCGCAGCAAACTCGCTCATCAAGTTGCTCACTGAATTTAAATCAGTAGTTCATATCTTAGCGATAGCTAACTGACGCGAAGAAGTGTTTGCGTATAGCTGAGCTATATTCGTGATAAATAATGCAATGTTGCAAATAATGCAAATAATGCAATGTTGTGCTATTTAAACCTACAACTAGAAAAAAAGATGATCGTTTGATGGATTACTTGGCATTAACGTAGATTTGGATTACTTGGCATCTTGGATTACTTGGCATCTACGTAGATGCCAAGTAATTCATGACGCAATAGATCTGGCGCAAAAATTTCCTTCACAAGCAAGTAATACTCATTAAGCACTGAAACAACGTTAAGACAACGTTATGCCAATACGCACATGATTTTCGTTTGCAATAATTCATCAATTTGAAAGAATCAGATAACTCAGGTTATTTTTGATGCCTTGAAAGTTAAAAATAGTACAATTGTAGGAATACTGTTGCCAGTTTATGACTAAAAGGGCGGGCGCATAGACTCCCTTTGGTCTGAAAACTGTCAAATGTAAGATAGTTAATAGACTTGCTTTTCCTGGCATTGCAGACAAAGGAAAAAGTATGACCAATCACAATTGTATGTTTGCAAAAGTGATGTTACAAGCAATATTACTAAACTGCGTGTCAGCGTCTGGTTATTCAACAACACAAAATAGGCATTTCAAAATTTACACCACCAGCAATAACACTAGTAACCTACTATTGTCAGCGTCTGAAAGAAGTGTAGTTATTCAACAATCAAGCCAACTGTCAGACCGAAACTCTGCCTGCAACCAAGCTAAGATAACAGGCACACCTGTTTCACATTAAAAACTATCAAAAAAGTCTCGTGGTCTTTGCACCAGATGGTATATTTAAAAAAAAAATGCTGTAACAAACCTCCTACTTTCAATACCTACAGTATTAGCCAAACATTTTTTCCTTCAACAGAGGCTTAAACGGTTAAACCACCTCCGCAGTTGGCTTATATCTTTCGGCTTTTAAGCCGAGTATAAGCCTTGCTAAAGCGTAAGTCTGCTTTCTGAATCGCAAAATCGACGCTTAACGCAGACTTTTGTCCAGACAGACTTAAGCCGCCTTAAGTCTGGTTTCTGAATTCCGCCCTAAGTATTATTATTTCACATTCTTATATGCTTGTTTTTGCAATGAAAGTGAAAAACATGTTTTGTTTTTCAATGTTTGCTTGTGTATACTAGGTCCTTCAGGGGCAGGACCGATTATACACTTTTTAAAAACATTTGTATAAGCTTTAACCTCACAAAAATAAATTCGGTTGTCAAGATATTTACACAGTGAATAAACATTGACCTTGGGCGTATTCTCTAAAAATGTTGTCTTATTTTGATATAAGCTGAAAAAATGAGAGCAAAAAAGAAAAAAAATGTCTAATAGGTCCTGCATCTCTCCTACCACAAAAATATTGTAGAATTGAGTTTTTTGCTTATAAACATTTTTCAAGTAGTGCTAGAATAAAAAGTGTTCTTAGAGCAGATATAAACATGCCACTTCTACAGCTTTTGATGTAACGTTCATCTTTTTATCTTCAGTGGTTTTCGAAATATGACAATTTTTGTGAAAATTGATACTGGTAACCAATGAACCTCGCCATTTTTTGCACAGCCTATTATAGAGTCATGACTTCATTCAAGCTTTTTCAGTTCTGCAGTTTTAAAGAAAACGGTCGCCCCAATTGCTCCTTCCCTGGATAAGCCACTGAATTCGGACGCTATACATGATGAGGATGATAAAATAATTCATCCAGCAACAATGTTCAGTGAAATAGAATGGTTTCAAACAAATGTTAAATTGTTTTTTATTTTAACGAAAATAAATTTGTCCATATTCAGCTTTCTTTACACAGGTCGATGAACAATTCCAGCAAGCAAAAGTAACAACTGGAAAGCTGCAATTGCCTATCTTGTTGTTTGTTGTAGGCGTAGTCTACCTTGTATATAGTAGGCGTAAAAGGCTACATATGAGCAATCGATGTTTCGAGCGAAAAGTTCTAGCTGGCTTATGATACGCAAGTAAAGTGTCAAGTTAACTAGGTGTAAGACCATGCAAACCTTTCTATACAAATACATAGACACATTTTGAAACGTGTCTATTTTGCGGCACACAATACAAGGGGCCGATGAAGTAATTTTACCCACAGGAGTAATATTGTGATGTTTACGTGTTAAAGTAATTAACCAAGCAGCAGCACCAGCAGCAGCATTCTGAACACTTTGAACAGATTGCACGAGGTGTCATGTCTTCACCGACATGCTCTGTTCACAAATACAGTAACCTACCGTATATAAAGTTGTAAACATGTGTTTTGTTGCTTGCACTTCAAACTGCAAAGCCAGCGCTTCTTTTTGCAATAAAACATTTTTTTTGCTTTTTTTTATAACTTAACTGCAACTTTGGAATGCTTGATGATTCATAAAAACATATTATTGAAATGAAAACGCTTCTGAAACCTGATCTTGGCCGTTTCACACACCTGTTGAAGTTTTGAACATTCAACACAAGCGAGTTCACTGAGATTAACATTGTCAAGTTAAAAGCTACATTTGTGGTTGAAGTGTTAGGTTCCTATCAGCTGTTTCATTTACTAAGTGTCGTTCAACAAAATTTATTTTTAATTTTAATAGTTTATCAAACATTACTTTTGTAATCTTTTGTTTTTCCACAGTGCGGCGACAAAGTTTCTTTTCAAAACTTTGACTATGCTAACTTTAAAAATTACTTTTTGTTTGGGATTTTTTGGTTTTGCTCTGGCTGGCCAAGGTGAAGTATGTTTTCCATTTGGACAAGAAACTAATAATGAGGTCCCACAAACTACCCAAGGTCGTCCGGGAAAAGTTGGGCCAATGGGACCTCCTGGGCCAGTAGGTCCACAAGGAGATACTGGTCCTCTGGGGGTCTGTTCTTGCGATGATGAGATGGAAGCAGTGAATAACCGACTTAATCAATTAGAAGGTACATTCTGCATTTAATTTTTATCTAATCAGCAATATAGTGTGTTGGAGACTACAAACAACACAAACCTATATGAGACAAGCATTAAACTGCCTGAATTAAGACTAAATGTAGTCCAAATTAAAGGTAGTCCTTGATGTAGACGTGCAACCGAAATATCTTAATCAAATTTTGAAGTTGGAGAAGACGCAGCGCACAGCGGGCAGATGTCTGGTAATCGGTAAAAGTCCTTCCGGAAAAATCCACTCCAATAAATATTCCCTGGAAAAATATCTTTCCATTAAATAGTTTCAATATTTAACGGAGACTATTTATCTGTGGGATTTTATCCAGGGCGATATTTTTCAAGATAGGCCTTTTCCGGATTACATTGACTTAGAGTGAATTTTTTCTTGGGAATATTTATCAGAAAGCATAGCATCTTTTCACAAATTGGGACTAGGTGGGCAAATTTGCAAAAAAGGGCACTTTTAGCGCTCAAATTATGTTAAAAAGGGCACTTTTCGTGCGTAAATGATGGGAAAAAGGGCATTTTTTCCGAGCGTAAGACATGTAAAAATGTAGAGTTTGCAGGAAAATTGTGGGTCAAAAGACATAGCCTATTATACTTAGGCTAAACTTTTGAAACCTATAATTGATTCCTATATTCATCCTTGCCCACAATATTTTATAAATAATAATGTAACAAAAATTTAATCTAGCAACATTTAGTTGCAGAGGTCTCTTGTACTAAAGTAAAAAGAAGCACCTATGATAATATATGAAACACAACTGCTAAGATAGTGAGTCTTTGCAGAATTAGATGACTCCAAAGAGCTGGTACTTCATTTTGATGAAAGTCAGGCAACAAACTTCGGTAATTCAGACTTTTAAAATGTCACACCAAATTTGAAGTAGCCTACTCACAACACAAATTGATAATCTGCTTGAATGGAACATTAACGATAACTTAAGTAAGGTCAAAGGTTAGGCTCAAAAGTTCTAGATGTATGCTGAAGCTTTCCATTTAGCTGTTCATTCTTTGCCAAAGAAATAAAGTAGTTCAACATGTAAGGAGTATCAAAAACGTTATACTTGATCACTTTTATAATCTAAAAAGTTTAATCGAAAAAAGCTGCAAAGTTTTCTTCCAACTGTTATGCCTAATAAAAAGTTATTTTTGAAATAAAAAATAGTGCAAAACCTGTTATGCAGCTTGTCCTGTCACTTTTCTTGTTCTTTTGTCATTGATGACTAAGGTTTGGGTAATGGGTACCTGGCTGTTGTTTCGTCTTGAAAATCATTTTCCATGCCTTTTGAAAATTTAGATCATGCTGAAGGTTTGTCAATCTACAGAGCAGTCCGCTCATATTATACAATAACTATAATGAATAATTAGCAGCGAGACATTAACAAGCTGATAAAACATTATTGCTCAGTCCGGCATAACCTGCTATTTCTAATGCATCATTAGGCTACTAAGGCCCGCAAAAGTCAATAAAGTCAAAAAATTTTAAGGATCTCGTCTGTCCACTAATCAAAGAATAAAGTTGTTTTCAGCACGTACGGGACTGTTTCTAAGAAGTTTAAGCTACAAGACAAAATAAAGTCAAAATTTTCAATAAAATCAAAATTTGTCAAATTATGGCTTTTGACAAACTTTTTGTGTTTCTTGAGAGTAATTTTTGTCAAAATCCTTGTAGAAGCATTGTAAATCAGGAACTGCGACACAATCCATATTAACGAATAAAAGCAGGAAATATGTCACAATGCCCACTTGGACAACTTTTATCGCAAATTGTCCATTGTTTATTCGTTGTTACGTACTTAATTATTCTTATAAAACACTTCCTCTTCACAACGTGGTCCTTTCGAAGATCAACAGTTTGGATTTTGGGAATAGCCTAGTGACATTCTGTAATACAAAAATGCCTAAGCAAGCTACGTAAATCGTCTTCAGCAAAAGTTAGACAGATTTGTCGAGATTTTCCTGATGAATTTAATGCAACTCCCGGGGGTGATTTAAGGTGCAATTTTTGCGAGTTTATAGTGAAGTGCGATAAAAAGTATTCTGTTGAAAGCCACAGGAAAAGTAAACGCCATCAAGCTGGATTGGAGCGACAACAAGCATCGCAATTAAGGCAAACTTTTATTAAACAAGCCCCTTTTATTGATCACGTTTGGGTCTGAAATCGACATAATATTATGTTTGGGTAATTGGTATCAATTCAAGGAAGAACTGCGACCACTACAAATAAGCAATTTCGTTAGGTCAAAGTAAAGTCAAAATTTGATAAAAATAAAATCAAAAAAAATTTTTTTAGGTCAAAATAAAAATGGCCCTAATCATTACACATAGGCCTATCTAGAAAGAACAAGAAAATTCAGTTGCTTTAAGCCAGAACGAAGTAAATGAACAGAGTTACAAAACGATATTTACTTAAAGGGAAACTGTACTCAATTTTAGCCCTAGCCAGTTAAAAATATAAAAATACAACGATTCCCTTCGTACCAAAACATATCATTTTTTGTTAAGAAGCAATTACCAAATCACTTTTATCAAAATTGGAAAGGACTACTTTGATGACATAGGGGTAGGGTTATACTCTCAAGTCAGCTTCCTGGCCGGTCTATAAGTCATTAATGGTAAAAGCTGTGAGAATCTCGAAGTAGTTGCGTTGGCAGGCAGGTTTCGTTCCTAAGAAATGATGTAGGCATCTAGTGATGCCACCCTATGTTGCTATAGCATAAACATATAAAAATAACTGCAATGAAATACAACGAATTCCCACGTTCGGTAGCGCTGATAGATCGCAGAAGTGAAGTGTTCCACAAGAATGTAGAAAAACTACAGATTTGCTGTTTTAAGATAAAACTAGGATCAAACTTAAACCAAAATTAAGTTTTAAAAATTGCCCACCTAGTTTCAAACTAGGGGGGCAAAGAATTGCCCACTTGGCTTATATGTGAAAAGATGCTATGTCAGAAAGGATTTCTTCTTAGTGGATATTTTCCCGTGGATTTTTCCTGGGCGATATATAGGCTACGTACATTCAGATGCTTTGTCCAAAACCATCTAAATTACAAACTTTGGTTGGTACTAATACTATAAACTCAATGTAAATTATAATATGGATAGACCATGGTAATTTAAAGGCAATGGAAAATATTGCGTCGAACCTTCTAAAAGGTTAAGTATTAGTGACCTGAAATGTTTGCTTTTAACTGCATAAGATGGTATTTTTGCTTCTCGTTTCCAAAATCTACGATTAGGCAGAACACACTTCAATAATTTTACTTAGAAAGAGTTGAGAAAGTTCGTTTTTAGCTATTTAATTTTACTGCACCAGTATTTTTTTCAAGATAAACAAATTTATTTAAATTTTGTATCTAAAACTTGTATCCTTGCGTCGTTTTCAGATTTCCGTCAAAGAGTAACTGCATCTGCATCACCACAAAATAAAAGTGAGTTTTGTCGTGAGCTACTTTCAAAATGTTTCCTTGCAGTCCATGGTCACTAACAGATTTAAAATCCTTTCACCCTTGACGGAAATTGCAATTTCCACTTCAGATTTGTACATGCTGACTTCTAGTGGACAAGCCCACCCTTTATTTCCGTCGTGTAGTGATCCTCAGAGTAGCCTACATTAATTTCTAGACACGGCACTAAAGTTTTCGGTTTGATCCGACTTGGAAGCTACCTCAGATCTACCAGCACCAGGGCCGAAAGCGATAACCACCAGTGGCGTACCGTGACCACTTTGACAGGGTGTTCAGTGACGTCAAAGCAACAGCGGGGGGGTCTGGGGGGCCCCCCCATAAAATTTTTAAAATTAACATTGAATTTGGTGCGTTCTGAGAGCATTTTCAGCACAAATTCTGAACATGAACAGAACTGACAAAAATAATGTTGTCGGAATGGAGAAGAATACAAAATAGATATTTATTTGACAGCGCCTATTGAATGAAAGACTTAATAATACCAAACATTAAGTTGCATTTCTAAAGTCACATACTTCAGTTCACTTTTTATTTCCGACCATCAAAACGAACAATATTACTTGCCATAACACAGCAGGAGTCTGAAAAAACGCGAAAGTTAAAGCGTGCTCGAGATGGAAATGATTTACTTCATGCAAGGATTAGGCACGGTCGCAACACCTTGAGAAATGTACAAGCGAATTAAAAACAAACAGGTGAAAGTTAAAGCAATAGCAAATCAACTCGATAATAAACAAGAAAAGAAAGTGGATTGCTATGTTGGTCGGCTGTACTTTTATCCGCCGTACTACTTAGTAAAAAAGAAAATGTTTAACACCTCGACTACAGAAGGAAAATTCATCTATAGCATAATTCGATTCTTCTTGTTTGTGCAATAAATTTTTGAATTACATCGTCGTAGAAAGCTTGCTTTTGCTTCAGTTCTAGCAAAAGTTGTTTCCAACGCTGATCACCTCAAACTCTAACTAATCCAACAAGCTAAAACTTGCTATTGCCTGGGATTCCCCCAATGACGCGCCAAGGTGTGCAGATCAGCGAGTGCACAGCCTGGCTGACCTAAACCGATTGCTGTTTCCGCTGCCTTGTGACGTCATTTTTCTTAATTGTTTATTTTAAATAGCACTCGCCAAGCTGTCAGTGCACACCCAGCTTAAAGGTAATGACCGAAAAAAATTAAAGGTAATGACCTCAAACGTTGGAGTATTAAAATTAGAAGGGGAAGAGTTTTGCAATTGAAAAGAAAGCAATCAGCATGCAGCAAGATGTTAGAATATCATGAAAGTAAAGAACATCGACAACCGATGGAAATTTTCTTTTTTTCTGGATTTCTTGGGGTGTGCAGTGCACACCTTGAACACCCTGAATATACGCCACTGATAACCACTCGGTCACTGAGCTGGTTTTGTTCGTTGGAATAGCGTAACTGTAGTGTAGCCTATTTGTTTTGCTTTGTCAGCTGGAATGATTTTTAGTTAACGTAATGGCACATGACTGCATATGTAGACTTAAAGGTTGGCTTGCCGTTTATTGCCTACAAGGTTGCCAGTTTCACTGTTTTCCTGTGGTATTGAGATAATTTTGATTCGGTATTACCCGTAAAATTTAGCAGTTGCGGGTTTTATGTTTCTTGGCAGCCGATTGTATCAAGAATTGACAGCGATAGACACCATGTTTCACCTATGAGGCTGGGCTCGTCGGTATCGCACCACTAAACCAGGAAAAACGCTCCCTTCTTCAGATTTGCGGGTTTTATGGCTAGTTTTGCTTTTTGAGCTTGTTTTACGAATTAGCTAGGTTTATAATTTGCTGTAGAAGTGCGCTACTTGTTCAACGTTGCACTACAAAAAAGTGTATAGTTTTTTTGAAATACGTTTGCAAGTTTGGTCTAAGTCAGGGGTTCTTAAAGTGGAGCCCATGGACCCTAAAGGGGTACGCTGACTAGTTTTAGGGGGTCCATGAAGGTCCAATGGAAATCTTAATGTATAATTTCAAAAATGGAATAAATTTTTCAAAAGAAAAGATATTAAGTTCAAAAAACGCTGATGATTTCTGGTTGGTGTTTCCAGATAATTGTTATCAAATTGTACTTTTGTTGCGTACAGTTTTTTGTTACGAACATTTATTACGTCACTTTCCACATTTTTGTTTTGCCGCTATTTGATATCAAATTTTTATCAGTTGCAGCTAAGCTAGACGTCAGCTAGGTTAAGATTGTGAAAGGTTTATGCATATCCCCTTTTGGTAAAGAGAGCCATGGCTGCTATAATCCCTTTTGCAACTACATATTTATGTGAGTGGTCACAGCGGTAAACCATAATCTCTTCGTGGGAAAATTGTAACATAAGATTCCCAGATCCGTTCGTCTGTATGTAATGACCGAAAAGAAACACTCTTCAGGAAACGTCTATTCGAGAATTGTATTTCTGTAAAAATAGCCTCAAAGCTGTCGAAAATGGGGTGCAACGCGATACACCACTAAAAACTTGTCACTACAATCCAGATTACTTGGATAAAAGACGGAAATTTTCGTCCAGCTGACAAGCACTAAGCAAAACAGTTAAACATGCGACCAACCTCTTCAAGCAACAATTTTAAAATGACTAGAATAATTTGCGATATCTCAAACTCACGTAAACAGTAACTGTGACGCAATAATGAAAGACATTGTCACGCAATTCTAACAGGTGTTCAAAGGTGGTGATCTAATGTTTCATGTTTAAACAGGTTTGACACAAGTCTTACGAACGATGGTGCAATTTTGGTTCATTTTTAGGAAAAATTCCATGACGTAATACGCTAAGATTCAGTAGACCTGAACGGTTTTTATATGATGTTTGATTAGGTGAACAATTGTCTGGAACAGTGGGTCAGGATTTTCATCCTTGGCAGAGATGTACGTATACGCCGCATACTTGCGGCGTAGACTTTTTGTTTACGCTAACGCTTACGGTCACATTTTTTTTTGGATACTACGCCGTAAAGTTTTCGCGGTTTTTTAACGCATAGCGTCAACGCATACTTTTTAATGTATTTTTTTCGCTACAACACGCCAATACCTTGCAGCGCTGCAGTTGAAAGAATGTTTTCAATGGGCAAAGACATATATTGGAACCAAAACACAGCAAAATGTCAGATGAACACTTTCAGATGCTTGTGTATTTTCGTGGAAATTCAAAATAAAACTTGTTTGTTTCGAGTAGTTTATACCGTGTGAATGTTTGGCACCTAGCAAACAAAATTAGTTTACGCTACTGGGGGTCCGACGTTTTTTTCGTAAACAGTTGTTCGTAAAACAATTGTTCGTAAAAAATTGTTCGTAACATTAATTCTTCGTAAAGCATTTCTTCGTGCATGCAATTGACCGTAATACAAATTGTTCGTAAAACAGTTACAATTC
Organism: Aplidium turbinatum; assembly: GCF_918807975.1. Lineage (NCBI taxonomy): Eukaryota > Metazoa > Chordata > Ascidiacea > Aplousobranchia > Polyclinidae > Aplidium > Aplidium turbinatum. The sequence goes on along the minus strand of NC_137489.1, from coordinate 13,240,185 downwards.
TTTACGAACAATTAATTAGGGTAGCGTATATGCTAAAGATGTGCTAGATGTGACGTGCTGTAGACGAGCAGACAGAGTGTAGAATCCCTGATTCAGAATGGCAGCGAAAAAGGAAAGCCAAAACTTTTGTATGGTGGCCAGCTTTATTACAAAGATTGTAGTGCCCTTAACGCACAAGGGCAAGAAACTACTCATTGGAAATTTGAGCATTTTCAAAGGACATCATGCTATGTTATAATGCTGTAATTGTAACCTACTGTGTTGCAGAATTTGTGCTGTGAACATTATTTTGAGCTTTTGATTGAAAGCTTTTGATTAACGATTTAAAAAATATTTTCATTGTCGAATATTTCGAAAACTAGAGCCAATGCGAAAAAACTAAGTGCATTTTCGGAATCAGGGGCCTTGAAATACTTTAAAATGACTCTCACCTTTATTTGTGCCAAAAATTTTTTGTTGGCCTGTGTTATAATTAGGCTAAAAGCGAATAGCAGAAATTGTTATATTGCAAAATGTGCAGTAGCTTACATGACTTTAAAAGGGCACCATTGCGCCCCTGTCCCTCCATGATGCCCCCCTGCCCCCCGCTTCCGACGCCCCTGAGTAACAACTGAAAAATTGTTCACAAAAAATTGACCTATTATACCTATTTACGAACAATTCACTATACGAACAATTGATGTATACGAAGAAATGATTTACGAAGAATTGTTTTACGAAGAATTAATTTTACGAACAACTGTTTACGAACAATTGTTTTACGAACAACTGTTTACGAACAATTCACCTATAACCACGCTAGTGTATGCGCTGACGCTGACGCCGCCAACTTTATTTAGAAGTTACGTTGACGCATACGGTGTATGGTTTTTTGAACGTTTGCGTTTACGCTGACGGCGTCAATATTTTTTGTATGCGCGTACATCACTGATCCTTGGTAACTATCAAAACAAAGAGTCGAAACCGGTTGGATGCAAAGGATGACATGCGTGTTGCCCTATCAAAGACGAAGCCACAATTTCATGTTTATGTTGAAGACAAACAGCAGCTTCCTTCACATTAATGAAATTAAATCGAAAATATTGAAAAACAATCTGCATTCGCTATTTCTTAAATTTAATAAAACATAAATTTTGTTACCTCAAATCAAATATAGTTAGCCTACTACTATCTAAACCCTTGACAGCCTGTTTCACCTTAAAAGAAGGATCATCAGAAGGTCCTTATTCAAATAGGCTAGAAATAAATTTTGTTACCAATTCATTTTTTATTTTATTGCTTTATGTTCAATTTATGTTCATCAAAAAAAGTTTTTCTGACTAGGCCACAAAAGGAGTCCACGCAAACCCAAACTATTTTTAAGGAGTCCGAGTTAAAAACAATTTAAGAACTCCTGGTCTAAGTGATTAGGCTACTGATGTTTTAACGTAGAAAACACCCTCGGAACTCCTGATGGGTCATAAAAAGTTCTTGGGCAAAATCCCACCTCCTACTATGGCTAAAAGTGGTTCAGTGCACTGGTTGTCAAAACGAGAAAAAAGAGTTGTCTTCTTCTTCGGTATTCTTTGTAAATAATTCTCTTGTTTCATGGTCAAATCCGACAGATATTTGTAAGCACATCCCCTCTCATTGTTATAATCTCTTTATGTAGCCTATAATAACTTTAGTTGTTGCTATTGGTTAAACAAAATTTCATTCAAGTTTGTTAAGGTGTCATTAAGACAACAATACTTACCGTACTTTAGCATCAGTAAGGAGTGAAGTAAATTAAATTTCAAAATCAGTTTAATTTCAAAGATTTAATGAACTAATCTTTTCTTTGTTTTTTCACAAATGGAGAATACAAATCGCTGCAAACTAACTTTGGTTGGTTTGTACGAATAATTTGTTTACGAAACAATTAAAATTATTTATGAAGTACGAACCGTGCTTTTGAAGATTGAAAAGCATTGGCCTGAGTGATATTATCAATTCCTGAAAAAAAATATAGTAGCCTACAAGAAAATTTGTATTAGGCTATATTGTGTTGATAACTTAGTGATTGAATGACTTGATTTGATTTGTCCTATCTGCAGTTTCATATTGTTCGGTTGGGTTGAAAGATAGAAGAGTTGCTGATGACGACTTGACAGCTTCGCTTTCTCATTCTCCTGCATATGGACCCCAGTACGGAAGATTAGACAATCAACCAGGAAGTGGTCATTATGGCTGCTGGGTTGGTGGGCCACCGACACGTGAGCACCAATAGCTTCTCTGAATTGTACAAAATAATAAATCGCAACTAATTGGGGTACAGCTTGGCTCAAAAGTATTTCAAATGAAACATTATCGTTTAATTCCAGCAAGCAATCCGAATTAAACCAGTGGTTCAACACTTTTAGTTGATTATTTTACCTTTATCGGCAGTGTGCCTGATTAGTGAGATCGTCTGCGCGACGCTCAAAATGACATCGATTCGCACCAATTGAAACTTTTTATCAAATTATAATCCTGGATTTGCACAAAAACACTCTTTAGAAAATGTATGTTTGAAAAATATATTTTGCTCAGTTGGAAAGAAAAAAAGAAGCAATTTTCTATACTATTTCTTACTCTGGTCTACACAATTTTTCCGATGTGAACTTTGAAAACTGATTTAGAGTAATTTTGGGGTGCTGAATCCAAATCTAACCTAATATTTATTCTATCACGTCAGGTTTTTGAGATATGATAACAACGAATTGTTACTTTTGCAAGAAGTAAAAGATTTGAAGTTGCTCTTGTCACACATAGGCACTGTGCTATATTTACTAATCCTTGCCATGGGATGCATAAATAGCTGAAAAATAGGCTACACCCACAAACTACAATTTTGATATCAATTTGTTTTTGGCGCAACATTATTAACAAAGCAGCAATGACAAGCCAAAAAGGAAGCTAAAAGTATAACTAGCCACCACTTGTCAATGTTTTACATGAAATCACAAAAATTGATATAGTCTTGTGGCAATGCTGGATTGCTGGCCGAGTAATGTTATTTAAGCTATTTTTGCCTGTCCAACACTATAGCCTTGCGCTATAGCACTGCATATGTTGGTGGTAGAAGCAATGTCAAATCTTCTACTTTAGGCAAAAATAAAGTATTTTGTTATCATATCTCAACAATCTGATGAGATAGTAAAAATTTAATTTCAAATTCGGATTCAGCACCTCAAAATTACCCCAAACCAATTTTTAATGTCCAAATAGCACAAGAAAATAATTTTTTTATACTGTAGTCCAGTGTTATCATACTTTCCAACTATATGCTATTCTTTCTTGTGCAGCAAGAAAAGGTGAATGGATACAAGTTGACTTGAAAACTCCAACTGCTCTTTATGGGGTTGTCACTCAGGGTCGTCCGGAGGGGTATCAATGGATACAGACCTTCAAGATATCTTATGGAACCTCCACGAGCAATATGGTTGTTGTACAGGATCCCAGTAGAAAAGACAAGGTTGGAACGCAATTTCAGCAGTTACAAGTGTAACTATCCTTAATAACCCAAAATGTGTTGATGAATATTTTAGCTTGAGCTTGGTTGGCAATTTGGTCAAGGGTGAAATAATCGGATGAGCAATTAGTTTAAAGGATTGGCTCAGAGCGTGGACCTCGCTATACTATAGTAGCATCTGGTCTGGGGCCAAAGGCTGGCGACCAAGATAAGGCCTAAACAGGATTGCCAATTTGGCAGTTTTAACGCCCAATTTAAGAAATTTTCAAATATTTTACCTATGTTAAGGCACTGCTGTCATATCATGTAGTTTTCATAGCCCAGATAATTGAGTAGAAAGCTATAGCCTACCCCAAATTCAATTTCAATAACCATCTCACTGCGTGGTTGGTTGATGAAATTAAACATTTGGTGCTCTCCATACCACAGCTTCATAGTTTTCACAATAACATCATAGTCTAAAACTAAGTAAATAACAACATCTAAGATCTTAGTGTGTAGGTTAAAGAATGCAGCCTCTGTCTCTAAAGCTCAATCAAATTTTTTATTATTGTTGCTAAAATCTAAAATTAAAAGTAGTAGGAGCTTCTTTTGTTATGTTTTACTTTAGCACAAAAGAAACATTTTTTCTAAAATATACAGACTTTCTATTGAGCTATAAGTTTAGATACTAAGTTGTATTGCGTATTTGATCCTTTGTAAATTGTAATTCAATGTCACCAGCTGTCATTAAAATTTAGATTTAGAAAACTTAGGTTGGTTTTTTATTCCGGTCGATGTAGGCCTACAGTACTAATATCGCTTTGGTTTAGTTATCACTATATAGCCTACAATCTCTTTAATTATACCACTTATATTATTCAACTGCATTTGAATGAAGCATAAATTTTATGTTTTTCAGATATTTCAAGGCAATACTGATGCAAACACTTACGTTTTCAACACCTTTCAGCAACCGATAGTAGGCAGGTACTTCAGACTGATTGTTGATACATGGCATTCCTATCCATCTCTGCGAATGGAGTATCTAACTTGCTAAACAGAATTTTACTTTCAACAAGACTGTAACGGGACTTTACTTTGACAATGCTTTACTGACTTTCCAAACTTAAACAAAAATACCTTTATCGAAGCGTAAGTTTAGCACTATCTTTGTTTGAGGGCAAAAACTTGGAATGTAGGCTCGCCACTCAAACATGACAATTCCCTGGATAACCTGCAAGACACCGCCAACCAACCAGAACATATGTTAAGTGACTACCGTCCAATTGTGACCCCTGTAGCATTCAGCCAGAGAGTTGATCCTACTTTGAACTTTGTTTGATAATTACAGAAAAAAAGAGTCATGACAAGGGTGCGAATCATCGTAATGTAACTTATTCCCTAGCCCTAACCCACTAGACCTCGCTAGCTACGGCGGAACTTTCACTGATTTTACTTTCTATCAGAAATGTTCGCGTTTTTTCTCTGTTTTACGTGTAATTTTGTAATTGGCTAAAACGCTGTTTCTGTAACTTTTGATTGGTCCAATGAATCATTTGTCTTGCCAAAATTTTTTCTGTTTAAGTGCCTACCACATTGTAGCCTACAAAATGACGTTTCATATCCAAATAGTCCACAATGAGTTTAATGCCAACTGTTCCAACAATGAGTCATGTCTGATTAATGTGGATGTCAATGCTTCGTTTTGTTGGTTTATTGCTGCATATCTTATACGCTGATGATTACTGCATTCATGTATCTCTCTCAGAGCAGCCCCAAGGGTTTCGGAACTTACAATGGGATCTTTAATAAAATTTGTTTGGGAGCCACTGCTTCTAGGAAACGTTTTAATCTTCATCGGGTTATCTCAAGCAGCTATAAAGCACATTCCAGTGACACAATATGTTGACGCAAACTGAAGAAATGTTTTCTTACGTTGATCAACACAAGTGCTCTGGTCTGCAAGCAAGCTGCGCAAGTGCTCTGGTCTGTTAGTCCTCATTATCATGACATGACATACAGTAACTTTCAAACAGAGTTGTAATCTCTCCAATGGCCATACCCAGGGCGACTCGCTAGTGGGTGCTGCGGTGCTGCAGCACTCCCATGAAAGAGTTTTCACAAAACGTTTCTCAAATATCTTAGCATTTCTTCTGCCCAAAATGTGTTTTATGTTCTCTGTTCACAGAATTGCTGACTGTTATAAGTGTAAATTATATTTAGAAACTCTGCGTGTTGTGAATTTTTTGCGCAAGGTTACAACTAAAGAGACCATAGCCGTACGAGCCAGGGGGGCAGGGGGGGGGGGAAGCCGCTCCCCCTGTTGTTTCAAAACGTCGCAAATTCGGGCAAAATCTTGCAATTATTAGGGCAAAAATTGCTATATGAAAAGCGACAAAATTGCATGAATTAAGAAAAACTATAAATTAATATCTTTTACCTATCAAACTAAGTACAGCCTCTTATTTGCACAAGAAATGTGCCGCAAAATTTTCATTTGATACACCCGTATTGATGCATTGTATTGCATGGTGATCAAACTGTAGTACGAAATGCATTTAACCAACTGCATCATGCCAATTTGGGCAGCCACCAAAATATGTCTCTAATACTTTTGTGAAACTGCCCAAATCAAAACACAAAATTTGCTATATAGCTAATTTTATTAATTTTCACAAATGCATCGTGTTGATTTGGGCTGCTGAAAACATGAAATTATCTGATGAAACTGATTAGGCTAGTCTGTTTATGCAACTGCCCAAATTAGCGTGAGGCAGTTTCCCCAAAATGAACAAATTCATTAATTTTTTCCATTTACACAACTGTATCGTTTAGATTTGGGCAACAAAAAATATGAAATTATCTGATCATAGTCTATTTATAAAACTGCCCAAATTGGCATGATGCAGTTGCCTCGGCATCAAAATTTACAAAGTCTTTAATTTTTTTCATGATGTCCATAAATGCATCACCTCAATTTGGGCAACTACAAAATATGAATTTATATAAATCTGGTGAATACCGGTACTTTTATAAAACAATTCGGGTGGAGAGGTTACAGTACTTTTTCAACCATAAACAGACATAGCTAAGCAACACCACAACATTTAACAAAAAATGTTATACCTGTTAAAAGTAATGTTAAGGTGTTGCTTAGCTTTGTTTGGTTACTTTTATAAAAGGTTCTGCTACTATTCGGCGAGAGCCTTTTTCGGCGATTTTTTGAAAATCCAACGACGCCTTCTGCAAATCCGACAATTGAACATTATTCAATATTCAGACATTGAATCAGTGTAAATACAAACTGTTAGGCTAATTGGGTTCTTTGAATCCTATGTCACCGTCTGTCTGTATGCAAACTTAGAATATATCAGTTATTTTTGTCATCAAATTACCTAGCCTAACTATATTTTTAGAAGTAGTGATGCCAGACCCTTTTATTTTTTGCACTAAAATTTGTGGGTCTGCTACTATTCGGTGAGTCCGATTCGGTGAGTTCCTAACCTCTAACCCCTAACCCCTAACACCTAACCCTAAAACGACAATGATAATTAGGCTACGGTACTCGATAATTAAAAAAAAAAATTGAAAAAATCCCCCATTAAGGGATCGGACTCACTGAAACGGGCCATTCCGAAAATTTGTATCATCAAAACTACTTTATTTGATTGAACAAAGTTTATTTGAACAGAAGTAGTATGTCTGTGTTTTATTACATTTAATTATAATTTCTCTATTGTTATGTACTTTTTCTGAATCCGCATGGTCACCCTGAGCCGGTTTCCTGCAATGTTTATTTTTCTGAGTCTTTTATGACATCACAACTGAATATTTAAGTGGGGTTGTTTTTTATTTGTGGTGTGTAACACAATATTTGTTACTCCTACCCAGTAGCGCACCCAGAAAAATATTGAGGGCGAGCTAATTCAGAAATGTCGGCCGAGTGACTTGCGACAATAGTGACAGTAGGCCAATGCCCACCCCTTTAATTAATATTTAAAGGCACTCACGGCCCACAGGCCACAACCCACCGCGGTTGCCGATACATCAGGATTCGTTCTCTCAATCAGATTAGAAGTTGACCTAGTGAACACCCTAGGCAGCTGCTATTAGAACCATCAGCACTCTCATCCCTACGTCCACTCTCGCAATCTTCTATAGATCTCGACTTTTTTGTTATGTATGACAAAATAGAATTAGCTTTCCGTTTGCCAACACAAATAAGTGCGAAAACAACAACTAGCACGAAAACAGTTGGAAACAAAACACTAAATTTGTAAACAATAAATTTGATGTGGACATTTTTCCTACTTGCAAAACATTCAAAATTAGTTCGTATTTTCAATTAAAGTCCCAGATGCCTTCGTCTCTCTGCTCAAATGTCGTATACAGTTTTGCACCACGAGAGTATGGGAGCATCTGAACTTTAGGGAGTTAACCCTAGCTGTAGCGATACGGGGTTTAATGAAGACGCCCCACTCTAGTAATGAAATATTTCTCAAAAGGAAATATGTTAGAAATGTGAAATTTCTTGACTTTTAGTTATTGTTCTTTGCGACTTTTTTAAACCTACACTGGTCATTTTTTTACCTTCCTGCCCTTCACAATAAGCATTTCGTCTCAGGTGGCTAGACATTTTTGTGCAATGTTATAAAAATAGATATATATAATTTAATGTAAATGCAATATAAATGTTACTGGAATTACTTTGAAATATAAAAACGCCCAAAAATGTCTTATATTTATAAGCAAAAGTAATTTTACGTTTAGTTTAGCATTATTTTATGTTATAATTCAAAACTTTCAATTTTGAAGCTATTTTTGGGAAAGTAGAATAAAAACCGACTTTCTGACGTGTTTTCATCTCAAACACTTTATTTCAATAAATTTGTTGGGTAAAAATTTAATTTCTATACGCACAATACACATTGTAAAATATTTTGGCTCTGTGATTTTCATAGCTCAGGTTATTAATGATTAATTAGCCGGGGCTAAGATAGCTCATGACGTGCTACCCAAGTACGAAAACAGCTCGTATTAAGATAGGGTTGAAGAAAGGTGCCATCAAAGACCATACCATGGAGTGTTCTTTTTGCACAGATCAAAAATTCTCTGCTGACTCATTTAAAATTTTACGCAAAGACAAATTCCAATTTGACACCAAAATTCAGGAAGCACTGTTAACGCTACAACCCAAATTCAAACCAAGAATTATTTGCTGGAGGCGCGTCCATTCTCCCATTTACTTGATATATTACGTTCCCTGTGGTGCACACTTTTTGGTAGTTATTTATGTTGTTGCCTTTTCCTAATGTAGATTTACCTTCAAGAAGTTGAAATTTATTGCATTTTTTAATTAACTTATTTTCAGATTCCTGATGAAGGCTTAAAGTTAAGCCGTAAACGTTCGACTGTTAAAACTATTTGTAAGTATGTCAAATATATTGTTATAATGCTCAGCCCTGTTGTATTGTTGTGTCTTATTCATATCTAACCTGTAAGCAAAAGGTATAAATGGGGAACATACAAAAACTTCACTTTTTGTGGCGGGTTTGGGGGGGCTTGAGCCCTCTTAGCCCCATGCTGGGTGCGCTACTGCTCCTACCTACCTACCATGCCAAAGTGCAGAAGCATCGCAATGCACAAGTAAGGTATCTTTAAAGATAAATTCAGTTGTTCTATCTTGATTACTTGGTAAGAAATTCTAGCTAGCTGGTGATCAGTGGCGTAGCCAAAGGGGTGCTTTTGGGGGTTGCAACCCCCCTTTGGCACACGTGTGACGTCACGAAATTGAGAATGATGCTTTCAGTCTATGCCTCTAAAACAAAGTTTGCCTAATTTTAAATAAAACATGAAGAGAGCGAGTTTTGCCATTACCAAACATTCAAATATCTCAGCTAGGAATTAGCAACAAGAAAACATAGAGACTTGTAGCTTTATTTCCGAAAAATGCCAAAGAAAACATGATCTTATTCTTTTGCTATGTCATCGGACAGCACCATTTTGCAGGAATATTCATATCCACATTTTTGTTGAAAATACTCTCAGAATGCACCAAATTCAAAGTAAGTTTTCAAAATTTTCTGGGGAGGCCTCCCTGACCCCCCGCCGCTGGGTGTCGCCATAAGCGTCAAAAAACTCTCCCCCATTTCAAAATTCCTGGCTACGCCACTGCTGGGGATCTTGTTATGTTAGTTTTTTACTGTTATCATGCACCGCATACATTACATTTGGGCAATTTCTATAAAAGCGTGCAGATTTGGGCAAATTTACGTTTTGCCCCCCCAAAATGGTTTGGTCTCGTACGGCTATGAAAGAGACACTCGATTGTGACGTCGTAGAGCCGCGAGTTTTCTTGAATTGCCAATACAAACGAATGGCAAAACGATGTGCTGTTTTGAAACAGCACACGAGCAGAAAGGCCAGTGTTGAGAAAAAAGGCAGTGTGAAAAGTGGATGTGTGTCTGGCGTGGTGGTGACATCAAAAGCAGCTTACGGCGAAATAGCGACGCCAGTGTGAATCCGCCTTTACGTTGTAACTAATAAACTAATTAGAAGTTTACAATTTCGCTGAAGAGTATTACGGTAGTCTTAGTACCTGAAGAACGCAAATAGGCAGGCCCTAGAAAAACAAACACTTTTTAAGATAGGTCTACTTCCCACCATTGGAAAAAAATGCTTGAATTTAATATGTCACGCCATAAGCAACGTATCTACATTTGTTCCAGACGGTTGTTCGCCTGGTCAAACGTCATATAAAAACCGTTCAAGTCTACTGAATATTACGTCATGGAAATTCCTAAAACATGAGACAAAATTGCGCCATCGTTCGTAAGACCTGTGTCAAACCTGTTGAAACCTGTTTAAACATGAAATGTTGCGTCGCGCTAACTGCTGGCGTGCCTTTGAGTTATCACAAATTTTTCTGATTCATTCTCGAAGTTGTTTGTTGGAAGTCGGTCGCACATTTAACTGGTTTATTTGGTGCTTGCTAGCTGGACAAATTCTCCGTCTTTTATCCAAGTAATCTGTATCGTAGTGACAGTTTTAGAGGTGTACGCATTGCATCTCAATTTCGATAGCCGCGGGCCAATTTTACAGGAATACACTGATTGAATAGACTTTTCAAGGAGTGTTTCTTTTCGGTCACTACATGCAGACAAACGGATCCGGGAACTTTGTGTTACAATTTTCCCACGAATAGATTATGGTTTACTGCTGTGACCAACATTCGAAATGTTAAGTGACATAGGCCACGGCAGAATTTTTTGTGGAGTAGGAAACGAAAAAAAACAAGCGTTTTATCTTTTATCATTTATAACGTGTTATTCACATATGTTTGTTGAACGTCCCCTTCAAAATAGTACACATTTGCGAAACTCTTAAATAAGCCAAGTTTTATCTTAAACTTTTATCACAATTTAGAGCTAAAATATGCTCAAAATGCACCAAATCAAATGTAATTTTTCAGAGGGAGACCTCCCGCTTACTCGCCTTTGGCGGTCACGCTGCCTAGCTTCTCCCGTCCGCAGTATCCCCCATTTCTAGGACTCACCAGCCACCACAGCCCATACCATTGCTTGCACCAAACGAAGACTCTCCGACAAACGTAACAACCCCAACATCGCTACAAATACACTGTCACGCTTCACTAAACAAGAACTTGCAGTGATCATAACCGCATTGTTTCTTGGGTTCTATTTTCTTGGAAGAAAATGAAAAGTGTACACAAAAAGCAAGAGCAAATATTGAAATAAAAAATGTCACGCCGATTCAAATTTGAAACGTAAAACGTGCCAAAATCTAACTAATTTAAAGGATCGCAGACACAAATCCAAACTTATGCGTGAAAAACCAATATTTGCTACAGATGGTAGCCAGTGGCGTACCGTGACCACTTTGACAGGGTGTTTAGTGACGGCAAAGCAACAGCGGGGGGTCTGGGGGGCCTCCCCCATAAAATTTTTAAAATTAACATTGAATTTGGTGCGTTCTGAGAGCATTTTCAGCACAAATTCTGAACATGAACAGAACTGACAAAAATAATGTTGTCGGAATGGAGAAGAATACAAAATAGATATTTATTTGACAGCGCCTATTGAATGAAAGACTTAATAATATCAAATTTTAAGTTGCATTTCTAAAGTCACATACTTCAGTTCAGTTTTTATTTCCGACCATCAAAACGAACAATCTTACTTGCCATAACACAGCAGGAGTCTGAAAAAACGCGAAAGTTAAAGCGTGCTCGAGACGGAAATGATTTACTTCATGCAAGGATTAGGCATGGTCGCAACACCTTGAGAAATGTACAAGCGAATTAAAAACAAACATGTACCGGTAGTAAAAACGGATGTAGTCTAAACGCAGCTTTAGCCACTAGCCAATTTTTTTATTATCAGTACCGGTATCATTTTGTTCATTGGCTTCACATTTTAATATATATATTATATACCGTACCGGTGGTACACCCAAGACGAAACAAACATAGGCAATAATTAATGTGATACAAACCAGGAGACACAGAAATTGACTTTGAGTCAGCTGGCACCTGCTACATAATTAAGGTGTTTCAGCAATAAGGTACAATACCAGTAACATACAAACACTCTAATTACAAAACGATTAGATGTGTTGTTTTAGAATGTTGCATCAATGATTTTGGCTGTTGCCATAAGCTTTGTTGCAGATTCATACAAGCTAGTCCTAATTTACTGGCACTTGGTGCATAAAAAACATTTTATCATCTTGTTTCCAACTCTGATCACCTCAAACTCTAATCCAACAAGCTAAAACTTGCTATTGCCTGGGATTCCCCCAATGACGCGCCAAGGTGTGCAGATCAGTGAGTGCACAGCCTGGATGACCTAAAACCATTGCTGTTTTCGCTGCCTTGGGACGTCATTTTTCTTAATTGTTTATTTTAAATAGCACTCGCCAAGCTGTCAGTGCACACCCAGCTTAAAGGTAATGACCGAAAAAAATTAAAGGCAATGACCTCAAACGTTGGGGTATTAAAATTAGAAGGGGACGAGTTTTGCAATTGAAAAGAAAGCAATCAGCATGTAGCAAGATGTTAGAATATCATGAAAGTAAAGAACATCGACAACCGATGGAAGTTTTTTTTTTCTGGATTTCTTGGGGTGTTCAGTGCACACCTTGAACACCCTGAATATACGCCACTGATGGTAGCCTATGTTAAATTGCTGTAACACGTATTCAAAAAAGAAATGCAATTCTTGAAAAACGTATTCTCTTAAAAGGTCAATTTTACCATTAGAAAATAACTTTAATAAATTTTATCTTGATGACGCAGTTTTTATTTGCGAAATTAAACAAATGATGATACAATTACACGATTTCTGTACTTTTTATTAGTACAAGGTTCAATGTTGCCACACGTAGGGATTGATCCCTGCGGTAGAGATTTTGGGACATCTGTAGGGAGTAGGAAATTCCTACGGGATTTTTCACAATTGCTGCGCTTTTCATCTTGATACTTACAATTAGCAAAACAAAAAATGATCACAATTAGTCACCATCACCTTCTTCAAATCTATACATACAATAGACGCAGGGGCATAGTTAGGAGGGAAAAGGTGAGCAATTGCCCTCGCCCTCCCATCCACGATAATAATTTAATTTCCAACTGCACACTCGGTTATAGCATCATTTAACAAAGTTTTATTATTGATTTAGGCTGAAAATACTCTTAAAATGCGCAATTTTATGGTATTTTTTTCATATATTTCTGGAGAAAATTTGACACCTGTGAGTGATAAGCCTTCGCAGACTCGTTTCTGGGCTCACTCACATGTGCAAAAATACTCATTTGTCCCCTCTCTGAATTTTTTGCTGGCTACGCCTCTAAATAGACGTGACCAATACACTACTTTGCAGTCAGTTGTAGCTTGATCTAGTGGACTCTACTTTATCACTTATGTCGCAAATATTGTTTTTTCTTTTGTATAGGTGGTCCAATTAAAGGTGGCCGATTAAGAAATTTTAATTGTAACTTATCAAGCAACAATACACGTTTTGTTATGTTCACACTGTTCAGTTTTTTTTTATTTCTGATCATTAGGGCAACCAAAAGTCAATAAAGTCAAAATTTTTCTGCCTTGTTCAAAGTTTATAAAACGTCCATAAACTAAATTTCAGGCTGTCACGAAGTGAGGTTCCAAAGTTATTAAGTAAAAAAAACGTCAAATTTCATGGTGAGGTAAAAATATTCTTTTAACGTAGTTTTTCTTCTCTCCATTGATATTTTATTAAAGCTACACAGATGCTGATTTTTTTTGTTGCAATTTATTTTGCTATTCTGAAATAATCCATTTGTTGCAATTTCTGAGGTAATAATCTTGTTTCGCCCACTACTGACGATTGAATATTAAGTAGGCTAGGCGTGGAAGGCAGATAACGTGGTCTTTGTTCTTGGTTAGATGAATGCTCAAACCATTATACATATAGTATTGAGTTTTAGCTTCCCGATGTTCTCAAATTTGTTTTCAGCTAACCTATAATTATGCGTAAGGTTAAACAATCCAATTCTTCTAAAGTTTATAGAAGACTGCTTGATTACGCTTCTGAGTTTATCTCAACCCCTAAAGGTGAATGACAGAAGGCAGGAACTTCAAAGGCGATAATGTGAAACATTACGTGATGTTAAAGTATAATACTGCAGAACCTTCCCAGTAATTTCGGGATATTTAAAGACACTCCATATTTATCTTTTGCAGTTTTTCGAGTTACTTTTACTAGGCTACCTGTTCGTTAGCTGTGGTGTCGTTGAGTCTTCCACATTTTTCTTTTATTTCATTAGATTTCATCCTTACCTAACGGTTTGATTTCTAATATGCTTTTGTATTTCCCATTTGGGTTACAAACGCAAAAAGCTATTGGTCAAAATTAGGTCAAATTTGTAAATTATAAAGTCAAAATTTCAAGTTTTTAGGTCAAAAAATTGGTTGCCCTACTGATCATCAAAACGACAAACAATATATGCCAAACATAGCAGAGGTCTAGAAACTAAAGCAGGCAATCATTTTAAAATATGACATTTTTTGATACTAATCAGTACTAAAGTTTGCGTAGGTACATGTAGGAATTTTTGAATGACGCTTGTAAGGATTTAGTAATTTTTTTTTGCGTGGCAACACTGACAAGATCTCATAATTCTAAGCGTTGTTAACTGAGATAGTATATTTGAAAGCGCAGAAGTATAAAAAATTGAAAAGCAAATCGGTGTTTCGGCTTACATTCGATAGATTCTTTAGTAACATGAAATTAGCTACAAGTTTCAATCTTATATTGAAAATATATTCCTCAGAAAATTAAGTAGAAAACACGGCATAAACAACCGTCACAGACTTAAAAATATGAAAAATTCTTCAAAAACCTCATAATTCTGCTGACATGAACATACGAAAATATCAACTCCTCCATAATTCGTGCAAATAAACATCATTTTATATTTTTTAAGAAATCATAATTTCTTGCAAGCTTTCTAAGTGTGAGTACTCTTGCTCATCCCAGGGAAAGCAGTCTACGTAAAGAGAAACAACAAAATGCAGTAATCGTTTGCAAAAATAAATGTAATTATAACATCTGCGTAACACAAGAACAATGCAAACAGATACAATTAATTTATTAGATCAATTAGAAATGCTTCGGTTAAATTGTACAATGCACCACATAATTATATTAAACCAAAGAGAAACACAACAAAAAGACCTGCTGGGGATATGCTACCCACGCGGTAGACACTTTAACATGCAGATATCCAATCCAGCACGAACCAATCAGAAGCTACGCTGTTCATGACGTCATCAAGGTTGCGTTTAGAAAGAACAAAGGAAAAACGCTTCTAGCTGAATTAAGTCATCGCTTTGCCATCGGTTGGCTTGGCGCAGAGGGTTAGGGCGGTGGTAGGCTAGTCATTTCATTAACGTGGGTTTGATTCCCACCTCTGCTATAGCTCTTTTTTCTTCTGTAATTACCATACAAAGTTCAAAGTAATAATCAAGTCTCTGGCTGAATGCTGGAATGGTCACAATTGGACAGACAACGTAACATCTGATTGGTTCGTGGTGGATTGGATATCTGCATGTTAAAGTGCCTACCATGCCACGCCCACGGTAAACTGACGTCATCGCATGACATGGCAGCAGTATGACGTTAAGACGCGATGCAGTGGAATGGTACTACAGTACGATCTGATGTTGTGATGTAGGTAGGCTACTTTTACGTTTTTATACTGATGTGTTCACGGTGTTGATTTATATGGAACGTTTATATTGTTGGAAACAATATATGGACAACATTTGAAAAGTTTTCATATTTGGTTAGTATCATCATCATTATTAGCCTGTGGTAGCCCACTGCTGAGCTAAGGCCTTCCCCTTTTCTTGCCAATCCAGTCGATCGTGTGTTTTTATGTAGCCTAAGTTTGTTGTTTCACATTCTTTGTCAATCTCATCTCTCCATCTCATTTGCTTAGTGTGCTTCTGCTGTAACTATCAATTTAAAACCTCGGGCTGACAACAGCTGCTCAAGATTGTTCAACGGTAATATTGAGTGTAAAGTTGTTGCATGCTTAATGGATGGTGGGTAGTTATAGAAAAAGCTCTATCAAAAGGATACTAGACAATGCGCAAAGACAAAACTTCTTGTTTTTATAACTTTTTTTTAAACCTACAGTATTCCTCCGATTGTTTTTTGACCCATAAGCCAAACATGGAGAACTTTGGCGCCACGGCATTTGGTTAATCTGTACATATGTAGAAGTCAGCCAGGATCCTATATCCATAGCCTAGCCAGCTATGGATATTAACTTGCTTGACCTTATATCTATAAATACACATTTGACTTGTTTTATAATTACAAGTATGCGATTGCCGTCACTAAATTTTCTAGCAATAATTGCAACCATCACTAATTTACATACATTAGGCCTACTCCTGGGCATGACCTACACATCGGACCTTGTTATTAAACTTTTCACAGTGTCTAAACAATAATTTTGTGTCACAACATACAGCATTGTCAAATTGCTGTCGTTTTTAAAAGTCCTTCCAGGTAAATATTTCTTTAAAAAATCCGACATTTCTTGTGGAAAAAATTATTTTCCCTCGGAAATTAGGCTATTTCTATCGTGGGAGAAAAGGCTGCATAGGCTAGGCCTATTATAACCAATAACATGTTACTTTCAGGGACTTTGACCTGAAATAGATTTATATATATTCGCACGCAAATAATACGGAAATATTCATGCACTTCACTGTACGAAAGAGCAAAATTCTTGTAAAAGGTTCGAAATAAACTTTTTCATTAGTAACTAGGCTTATATATCTATCTTATCCAAGAAAAAGGTTTCAAGTTATGCGTTTGTGAGAATGATATGTAGCCTACTGACGAAGTCATTGTTGTGTGGCAAAAGCTGTGCAACACCCTTGAGTCAATTTAATACACAGATTACAGAACACTGTAGCTGTATTCAGGTTTAGGACTAAATATTTAGGTTTGGACAAACATTGCAAAAAAGTTGTAGCCTACCAGAGGTCTTAGATTATACTGTTGCATCCTAAAATCAAGACTAAAATTAAAATTATCCCTCCCCTACTTACGAGAGAAGCTCAATTTTTTGAGTTCATAACTTTGATTAACCAGTATAGTTAAAAATCATGCAAAATTGTAAACTATTCGAAACACGAAAATTCAAGCATTCCAAAGTTTGATTTTTCTTTTAAAGTCTGACGTCACTTCATATAGGATGCATTGCTATGTGACGTCACAAAACAGATTTCCGCAATGTGGATAAAACCCATGTGGATCGCTGCTCTAAACTAGGATTGCATTTTATGGTAATTGATGCTGAAAGGTAGAAATTTATGCTTCTAATTGCCTAATTAGCTTATATTTATAGAGTTACTACTGCCATGTAGACAACATGAAATTTTACAATCCATAACGCTGTTTTTATCTTAGTCATCCTAGTACTTATGTTCTACAATATATTTTATTTAAGTCCCACACCTTGCTTGCTTGCACACACAGACTTGCCTTGAAACGCAAATATTTGTGTTTAATCAGTTCCTCCGATTTGCCATGGAGTTAAAACAGACTTGCCGCGCCACTACAAGTTTACTAGTCGGACTTTTCACTCTCTATTTCTTTCAGATTCAACAAATCGTTTAAAATTTGGTCGTTCCAGTTCCAAGTCAAAGTCCTTATTAAACTAATCAAAGCTCCAGAGCGAATACGATCATCTCTATAGAAACAAAGATGGCGATCGGCGTGTGGTTGACATGACAGCCAACAACTATAACACACTGGACATAAATACAGCTGTTTGATAGAATTCACCATTTAAAAAAAATGTTGTCAATTAAACCAGACAGTAAGTTTTATGCAATGATACCGGAATAATGTATGTTACTCCCTACCGAGCTGTCTCTATTGTTTTATGCAGTTTTTATTTCCGTGTGTTGCTTATTGATGCTATTTATTTCATTATATCATTCCATTTTTACAATGCTATGCTTTGTAAGTAGGTTAGTGTGCTGGTTGCTTAAAGCCTTATTTCGTTTACTTGCCAAAACTAAATTTGATTTTAAAATTTTTGAATGGTCACTTTCAACAAGCCGAGTGAGAAGGCTTCAAATCTTGCGCAATAGGCTATTTTATATTTCTGTCTTTGCTGTCGGTTGATGGATTGTAGTTATGCCAAAAAAATTTGTTATGAAGTTTAGAGACACAGTTCCTCATTGTACCTCAGAACTCACACAGAAGAAAATCAAATAGTTTTGCATTAATGTTCTTGAAATACAATCTGAATCTTAAATTTTGATTTTATAATGGTGGCATGTCTCATCAAAAAGCTATGACAAAACTGTTATTATGAGATTTTAATTTCTAATTCTTTATAATTCGTATTTTTATGTAAATTTCTTCCTTCTTGCTTTCTGCTGGCTTCAATTAGCAGCCTGTGTCTGATTTATCTAGTTCGTTGATTTTTATTACCGTGATTGCCAAAATGTATGTTTTTCGTATCTTTTTCTAAGCCAGTATTGCCATTTCCTTCAATAGCAACCAGTTTAAAGTTTTTACTTTTTTCTTAACAGTTGTAACTTTTTTCTTAACAGTTATAGTGCAGCTGTTATTTCCGCAGCACGTAGCTGGCCGGATGAAATCAGTTCGCGGGCCGTAGTTTGGTGACCCCTGACCTAAACGGAGCTCGAAACGATTACTAGAAGTTGATCGTTTCCTAAGATTAACTTAACTAAACATAAAAATGGTTTGTACCAGAGTCGCATGTCTGGTTGACATGTCATATCCAGTTTTTTTCCTTTAATTTTGTCACAGGACGCCGATTGTGGTAAACCTGTTTTACCAAGCAAAGTAATCCTTGGAAAATGATACAGTGAAATCTTAGTCCTCGCAAGATGTAATTTCCTAATTCGTGTTGAGCGTAAAATAAATTTTAATGCATGTTTTTGAAGACAGTGGCCGAGGTTGCAGCTAGTCCGCCCCGTTAGCTCAATGGATACGCGCCTGGCTCAAGATCACGCGGCGCTGGTTGGACTCTCGGGGTGTGAGCTTGAGCAACGCATTTCAGGACTGCTATCCATTCAGTGGCACCTAGAAGTGAATGGAATAATTCCCCGCAACAACACTTCGACAATCAGAAAACTTCACTTTGCCAATCTCGGTAACCGGCCCTGCGTCAAGAACCTCTACAAGTATGCGAAACTACTAGGAATAACCAATCAAGGCTTTGTCAGTCCGAGGATAAAGATTTAAAAACCAACCAAACCAACACTCGAACAAGAAAACTGTACACCCATGATTTGTTTTGAATAGAAAAGAGGTCAATGGTGCCCGCAGCCATGTTTGATCTACTAATGGAAACCTGGTCGCACCGATAGCAGAAGCTAGGCATTATGTCTTGCAGGGTGGCAATTATTTCTGTCTTATTTTTATTGAATGGTTATCAGTATAAACACTTGCTAGAGTGAATTCTTAAAATAGATTTTGATGTTTTAAGAAAACGTATCCAAAACGAATGTCAAAGTTGCTATCTTGTACATTTTTGACACTGATTGAAACAAGGTTAAGCCTACAGAGCAAAACAATTGAAATTGAGCCTACAGATAGTTTTCATTTGAAAACACTTTCATATGAAAACTATCTGTAGGCTCAGCCTACTTTTTTTTATTGTTTATTTGCCTTGGATTGCAAATGTGGCTTATTAAACCTGACACATGAAATGAAAGTCGACATTAGCTGGCTTGATGCTAGTACCCTTTTGTTTCATTAGAAACTAACAAAAGCAAGTACAACGGTTTATTTGAAAAATGAAGGTTATATGCCTTTACTGTAATTGTCACAATTGTGTCAGTGTCTTGTCTCATGGATTGTTCCAGAGGAAAAACTTTTATGAGTGCGGTGTCACCTGGTCCGAAAAAGTAATAACATTAGCACACAATGTCATTGCAATGTGAGAGAGTCAATCTAAAAGTAATGAACTCATTTCTTTTCTAGATCCATTAATTGTAGTAAAACACAATAGAGACACATGTTACCCAAAAAGTGGGAAGATCAAAACTACTTATTTATATCTAATATTACTTTTCAATGTTCTTTTGTAAACACCGACTGTTCATCGACGAACCAAGATATGTATGCCAGCCCTGTCAAGGAGTTGCTCTTTTAACTAATTTTTTACATCTTGCTTGATTTCAACCAATTCAATCAATAGTTTATTTGCCAGAAACAGGAACAGTACATGTTCGAAATATGCAAGTGGTATATAGTCTACACTGCAAAAGTAGCACAAGTTCCCATACTGACAGGGAGACAACGAAACGACCATATGTAGTTCATTATTAATAAGCATCATCATAGTGTTTTGGTTCAGATTCATAATGCTGTTATGAATCTTGTCATTACACGTTTGAAGAACGCTTCAACATCTCTATGACCAGTGCCGGTCTTTGGGGTGTGCAAACCGTGCGATCGCACAGGGCCCGCAAATTAGGGGGCCCGCAATTTACTCAAAAAATGCAGTAATTTTGTCATTTTCAATGGAAAAATTCAACAAAGGAATTAGCAACAAGAAAATATAGAGACTCAACGAATTCAACCTATTTCGTCCCCTGAACATTTCGTACCCTGAAAAGATCGAGAAAAAAAAACGACATAGCCGAAGTCGCTGATCGGAGTTGCCGCAAACATTTCAAAATTTCTCGATCTTTTCAGGGGACGAAATAGGTCGAAATTTGATTTTGTTATACGATTTCACGGTACGAAATTGGGGTACGAATTTTTCAGGGGACGAAATAGGTTGCATCCAGACTCAACAGCATAGAGACACAGCTTTGTTTCCGAAAAATGCCAATAAAGAAAGCATGATCTTATTCTTTTGCTATGCCACCGGACAGCACCATTTTACAGTAATATTCATACCTAAATTTTTGTTGAACATGTTCTCAGAATGCCTCAAATTCAAAGTAATTTTTCAAAATTTTCTGGGGGACGCCCCCCAGACCCCCGCCGCTGGTTGTCGCCTTCAGCGATCACGCTGCCACCACCGCCCCTCCCCTTTCAAAGTACCTAGCTACGCTACTGAATTGGATCATTGTCATTGGGGCCCGCAACGCATATTTCGCACAGGGCCCGAAATACTCTAAGACCGGCACTGCTATGACTCTCAAGAGTCAAGTTGCTCTACTGCTTCAAGCAAGCGCCAAAACAAGCCTTGTTGTTGTCTGTGAGTTGTCTAAATTCTTGGATCTCATGGGGCAATGCCGGTCTTAGGGTATTTCGGGCCCTGTGCGAAATATGCTTTGCGGCCCCCAATAACAATGATCCAACTCAGTAGCTTAGCTAGGTGTTTTGAAAGGGAGGGGGGTGATTTGACAGTCGGTGGGGGGTCTGGGGAACCTGCCCCAGAAAACTCTGAAAAATTAATTTGAATTTGGGGCATTCTGAGAGCATCTTTAACAAAAATTTGGGCATGATTATTACTGTAAAATGGTGCTGTTTGGTGGCATAGCAAAAGGATAAGATCATGCTTTCTTTGGCATTTTTCGGAAATAAAGCTATGTCTCTATATTGAGTTTGGATGCAACCTATTTCGTACCCCGATTTCGTACCCTGAAATCGGAGTAACAAAATCAAATTTCGTCCTATTTCGTCCCCTGAAAAGATCGAGAGAAATTTTGAAATGTTTGCGGCAACTCCGATCAGCGACTTCGGCTCTGTTGTTTTTTTTCTCGATCTTTTCAGGGTACGAAATGTTCAGGGGACGAAATAGGTTGCACCCGTTGAGTCTCTATGTTTTCTTCCTTAGTTGAATTCACTTGTTGAATTTTTCGATTGGAAATGACAAAATTACTGCATTTTCTGTGTAAATTGCGGGCCCTCTAATTTGCGGGCCCTGTGCGACCGCACGGTTTGCACACCCCAAAAACCGGCACTGCATGGGGCATAAAAAGCTTTTGTAAAGCAAGCTCCCACCACAATGCTTGCAGCATTCCAATAGCTTAAAGATTCAGCAACTTCATCAATGATGACTGTGGTATTGTTTGATCGATGCCTAGCACTTTCCTACTGATTAACCAATGAAGGTTGTTCGTTTTTTCTTGGTTGGTACTTCCAGAGGTCCTATAAAGCAGGCTCTTCATTGCTAACTTTCTTGAACATCTTCCACATTTTCCAACCTCTCTAAACATGTTTAAATGGTGGTCCTTCCAAAACAAGAAATTTAAACACAACTCCTTTACTTCTGACGGGCGTTCCACAACAAGGTCATTTTCAAATGAGCTGACAGGAAGTGAATAAGCTTGAGCTGAGTTAAAGGAACGCGAGGAACGATGCACTGCCATGGTTTCCCAATGCACCTAAGCCACCTATTAAAAAGTCATTGGTTGATTTGGAATAAAGCTCATTCAATTAGAAGTGGCTGTGGCTTGTGAGTGGCGGTTGCAGTTTCTGTTTGTCCAAAACAAGGAGGTGTTGAAGTTTTGATTACATTATCGTTGCAAATCCATGAACTGATAGGTTCTTCTAATGTCGATCGCTTGATTTTTTGCGTTGGACTTATGTCACTGCTCGAAAGGAAAGTTTTCTGTCCAGAGCGGTGGACCTGACTTCACCACAAACTGGGAAAACGTCAATGATGGCTAAGCATGATTTCATTTGCTAAATCAACTTTATTTTTGTTCACACAAAAATCAGTTTGACAAATCAATTTTCAAGCTGTTGTTTTCCGGTGTTTTCTTGTTCTGAGTTATACGTTTACTCATAGTGCTGTATTCGTAAAAAAAGCACAGGGTATACTGTCAGATTTTCCAAAATGATAAATAATACACACCTTGCAAAGTATTAATCTTTATTCTACCATAACATGAATTATCAACATCAAAATTGGACGAGAGGTACAAAATTGTTTATTTTTCTATGAATACATTCCAAACAGCCTTCCGAGAGGAATCTACATCTTTATCCTCTTTACAAATTTGGGATCTACCATTCTTAGCTGATCGGTGGTTTAGTAGCCAGGATCTTACATATTTTTAGCGGTAAATTGAGCCACAGGTGGTCCATTGAAATTTATAAATATCAAACAGCTCACATTATCAATGAGCAAAGATGCTCTTAAACCTGTGATAATATTGTTCATTAAACTGAAACCACGTTTATATTCTGCTGTCAAACAAGGTAAAGATGAAACAGCTGTCAAGAGTGACTTCAAATTATTGGGCACGATTTCAACTTTTTCACTAAAGTTTCTTAATCTTTGGATTGATTGTATTGACTTTCATCTACGTCAAAGCGTTTACAAATTCTTCTCACCTCTGCTTCTCCATGACGTAAATTTCCTTCTATCATTTTTTCAGGTTGCAAGTTAGTAGTATCAACCAGTAGCTGACCATTGTCAGTGTCGGCATTAGTGCAAACTCATTTGCATTCTGCTAACAATGCTCTGAATGAATTGATTCGCGTTAATTGGCACCGTTTTAGAATTCTGTATCAGAGGAATATTTCTGAACATTAAATTATCCTTCGCTGCTAAAGCCAACTGTGTTTTTTCTCCCGGATTTTCCTTGAAACTCTCAATAATTGGTATTGTCCTTTTTATTAAAAATTCGGCTTTTGGTAAAGTTGTCCTTCAAGACTGAAGTTCAATTGATAACATGGATAATTCTTGCAGAACATCATACATTAGGAATCAGTAAGGATAGCATAGGCACTCTCTTTGGAAAACCAGAGGGTATACTGCAGAGATTGTACTGTACTTTATAATTTATGGCCGTTACTACCGCAATTAATCACCTGGTTTTAATCTAAAACACGTACAAAAGCTGTTGCTTAATTAGCTAAATGTTTTTCTCTCTGGTTTCGAAGGATGTTCATTGTTCCAACACCTAAAAACCTGCATGTTCGACTCCAGCCACCAGCACTTGCTGTTGTTTCTCTGGGCAAGAAACTTTACGATAATGGCCTCTACCCAGTGATCGATTTCGAGTAATGGGTAGTACCAAATTTAAGTCATAAGTAGAGTAGACAACCTGAAACAGACATTGCCGTCGGCTGCAGCGTGGGTCAGGTGTACGTCGGAAGGCGTACACCGATGCATAGCGCTCATGTCTGCTTTCCCGCAATGCAGGATAAAGATAATAAAACAAACAAACAACTCATGCTTGCTGGGCATATCTCGGTCAAAAATCAATCATTCTAAAAACGTTGAATCAATGCAAAAACGATTGGTTTGTTGTCTAGTAGTTGGATATTGATGAAATTAGTTGTTACACCAATGTTTCTTTCTTTGTAGATTTCGCTACTTGTGACTTTCGCAGCAGACATAAAACGTGACAAAAGTTTGATTTTCATGTCTTGTGTTGTTTTGCTACATTTAGTTTTACACAACAAATTTCAATAGTCCCGATCGAGGCAAAAACATGCTTACTAGATTTCTTCCCAACATTGGTCACGTGGTGATGGTGTTGGCTGCACGAGATACACTTATTTGTTTCAGCTTTTCGTCGTTCATTGGAAAGATGAAATTGCTGTGCATTTTTGCTTGTTTTCTTTTCTTGAGAATACTTTCGGGTACGTATTTTGGGAGGTGCCGTTTTAAAAACATTGCAGATGTTTTGCAAACTTGCAGAAGTAGGCTATATGCATCCATTCATGGTTCACTGGAATAGGTCAATACAGAAAGAAGTAATAGTGCAGTTCTAAGTGCACAATTTTCCAGTCGAACGCGTTTTTTATCCATCATCCAATTTATTTGACCAGTTTAGTAGCTTGATGTGAGCCTAGCGTGTATTCGTACTTTTAGAGTAGCTTCGTTTATGCCATGAATATAAACTGAAATAGTTTTGTACTATCTTTCAGATTTAAGCTCGTTGTCGGTGTTTGCCACAACTATTCGAAATCTCTTTCTCTATGCCTCTATCTCAACTTGATACGTAGTTTATTTCGAATTTGTTTATTGGAAGTATACTGTCTTTTTGAGTGGAAACGTTGGAAGTTAATAAAAATTATTTTAGAGCAGTTCGATTGGTACCTGTAGACGAGAAGATCAGCGACCCAATTGCCTAAGAAAGCGCACCGTCTCGATTTCAATTGCAATTCATTTTCAGATTGCAAATCGTTCTAATTAAATCCTTTATTGCATAAATGCATAGCTAAAGTAAACTTTCATTGCTGTCTTTTCGAAAAGTCTGGTTCATGGAATAACGGTTTAGTGGAATGAAAATGTACGTGATTATCATTGCGATTGTCATAGCTTATAGCAGTGGCTCTTAACCTTTACTAACCTGCCGAACCCTTACGCTGACCTGAAAGCTTTCGTTGAACCTCAAATTTTCGCTGAATCACAAAAACGAAATCTACCACTTTTAATAGTAATACATTACTGTACCAATGAGACTTCTGTTGATGTTTTTCTGTGACCAGTAGTGAGATTCGAAGCTTTGTCTCAGAAACAGCAATTAGCCTATATCATTTGCGCATGCAAGCCGGTTTCGTTTTTTTTTTTTTGCTTTAACATCCACCAGAATAGAAAACGCATGCTTCATAAATAAGTAGTTATGAATGGCACGAGAACTTCAAGGGCAACTTTTGTAATAAGATAACTTTCTATTTGTTGGCACCAAAACGTTTGAAAATTTGTTGTGTTGAAGTTTTTTTTTGCATCTTGCTTTCTTGAAGCTCGATAATGTCATCCAAGTAGCCTATGGACTGTTTATATCTGCTGTTAAGTTGAAAAAAGTTGAAAAATAGAACTAATTTCCTTAAACTAAGGAAGTTTCCTCAAAAGTGAGAGCCCTGCTTTCGCAGTTCCATGCAAATAGCAAACGTGAGGAAATTCATGCTTTGAGAAAATAAAGTTTTTCTTACCGATTGTTTTTACAATGTTTGATAAAAATATAGTTTTTTGCATTCTGTGTTACATGCAGAATTGCAGATGGCATCCTTAGACCTACATCACGCGTCAAACACACAGATGTTTATTTAGCATCATGTAAGCCGCAATTAAGTTTCGGCTGGACCATATTTTCCAAAAATATTCTCTGATATACCATTCAGTAGGGCGTGTGTTGATGTTTCAGAAGACGTTCGCGCCGAACCCCTGAAACAGCTTCGTCGAACCCCAGGGGTTCGATCGAACCCTGGTTAAGAACCACTGGCTTATAGCATTGTAGGGAGTAATGAAAAAATGTTGTCACGTAGTGAATGGTGGGAGTAGTTTGAAGATCAAGCGATTTACGTAGAAAGTTGTGAACAATTTGTCGTTGCCTACTTTAACACCGAAGCAAATGATTCCTTTTAAACTAATTTGACAGTATGCAGGTTTGCGCTAGGGCTCCAACATATAAATCACCACATTTGTTAAACTAAAAGTAAGACAATCTGATTTTATTTATTTTTATTTGTATCAGACACGAATGCCCATATTCGAATCACAAAAGAAACAGCACAAAGAAAGTATAAAAATAAGAGCCATACAAACAGCAGCAACGCAAAAGCATTGAAAATGAAATTACGAGCTCATTTCGATCAGACAACCAACCAGTAAAATTTAACGTTATCAAACGATGAATACCCGGTATTGATATCTTTGAGCCATGGCAGCCATCAAGACTAGGTAACAGCATACACAGTATTATTGTAATGAAGACGGTAATTTGATTTACGATGGCAGTCGGACCTCATCAGGGAGGCAACAATAGAGTTTGACGATAATTAGCATCTTCCAACAAAAGAAAAAACATATTTTCGAAATAATTTCAAAATTAATATTTCCGAAATAATGTATCAAATCTTATAATGTTGCACAAGACTTGATGTTCACGTACGCTATAATGTTTAGGCAAATTGTGTATAGCCTACAGTAATTCTAAATGTGTTATTGAAAGCAACGCGCAGGCGATTAATGTCACAACGTTGATGATAACAACCGCCTCGGTAGCTCAATTGGTTAGCGCGTCACATTTGAAACGAAGAAACTTCTAGATCAATAGCAGCGCTGGTTCGACTCTCGGGGTTTGCGCTTGAGCAACCCACGTCAAGGACTGCTCTCCATTCAGCGGCATCTAATGGATGGAATAATTCTCCGCCAACAAGACTTCAACAATCGGAAACTTTTCTCTGTCAATCTCGGTGACCGGACCTGAGTCAGTGGTTCAAAAGCCTCTACAAGTATGTGAAACTGCCAGGATTAAGCTCTGCAAGAAGCTTTCCCAGTCCGAGGATAAAGATTCAATCAATCAATTAATTTTCCTACAGATGAAATGCCATACATTGGAGTACAATATGAACGGAATAGAATATTTTTAATATCACAGGAGCACTTGTGAAATTTTGATTTTAATTTGTTGGCAGAACAGTAGATTGATCGCACTTGTCGATTTATATCCTTGTCGTCACACATTGCCGTGTCAAGAAAAACACCCAAATATTTGACACTATCTACGAATTTGATCGCACTTCTATTGAGCCGTACAATTGGATTCAAATTTAACTTTAAGTGATTGGTTTGGAAGTACATAGCAAATGACTTTTTGCAGTTAAAAATGACGTCATTAGAAAGCGCATAGTCTTCACACACACGCAAGATATTCTGCAGACCATGAACACTTAGAGAGATACAACAAATATCACCAGCAAACATGAGATGATTGACAAGTATATTACTTATATAACAGTCCGCCTTGGTTTTGCTTAACAGTCGATAAATCATCCATATACACGGCAAATAAGTAAGGACTAAGGGCACTACACCCTGTTTGACACCATTGCTGACAGAAAAAGACCGTGAGTAATGACAACCCCAGCGTATGTATATCCGCTGATGGGTATTCCAATAAACTATTAGACGAACAAGGCATATTGGCACTCCTCGTTGAATTTTTTTTTAATAGGAGGTTGTGGTTTACTCTATCAAATGCTTTAATGAGGCAATTACTTAGTGCAGCTATAAAAATGCTTGATCTATTGCATTAATTATTTTTCTTTGTGTGGGCAAACAAAGTAATAATGCATCCCATTGTTTAACTTAATTTTGTATACTTCAAAAATACACCTCATCAGTAACTCCTGGCATTGATTCAGTGCAAACTTTGAGGTTAACTAGGCCTACTCCAAGTCGTCTGTCAGGAGAAACCCACCATCAAATTTGTATGTCACATATATTAGTGTGAACGGTGAAGCTTTACACTCACAGATTCATTTTCAATCGATTTTATCCGGTAACTATTTCAGCTGACCTAGCTTAAGTTAAGGGGGTCACTTACTTTAGGTCGTCTGGCAGAGGACAATCACCATCAGATTTGTCTGTCACATACATTTTTGTGAAGCTTAACACTCAGACATTAATACAATCTATTTAAAAAAAAGGGGCGATTACTTTAAACCCGGATCAACGTAAAGTCAATCGGGGATCCGCGTAAAGCAGATACAAAAGCATCAAAAATTTAAGAAAAATGTGAACACTATAATATAAACGACGACCTTTTAGAGTAGCCTACATGTTAATTGTATGAGTACATGCATAAAAGTGAGACAAAGTCCACTTTGAATTATGCATGTACTCATACAATTAACATGTACTCTAAAAGGTCGTCGTTTATATTATAGTGTTCACATTTTTCTTAAATTAATATAATCGGTTGGCTTAATCCGGTAACTTTTTCAGCTGCTCTAGCGTAGATTTGGAGGGGTATAAAACTTGTCTGTCAGAGCTTTTCCACCACCAAAAATGTCGGTCACATACCAGACAATCATCTAGAATTCTAGAAGCAATTTACATTACAACTAAGTAAATTTCAAGGGGTAACTTGGGTGAACGTCGCGGGCTCTCGGTCTAGAAATTTTGAACATTCAACACAAGCCAGGGTCACTGAGATTGACATTGTGAAGTTAAAGCTACATTTGTGGTTGAGGTGTTAGGTTCCTATCAGCTGTTTCATTTACTAAGTGTCGTATGGTGTCGTTCAACAAAATTTATTCTTAATTTTGATAGTTTATCAAACATTACTTTTGTAATTTTTTGTTTTGCGATAGTGCAGCGACAAAGTTTCTTTTTAAAACTTTGACTATGATAACTTTAAAAATTACTTTTTGTTTGGGATTTTTTGGTTTTGCTCTTGCTGGCCAAGGTGAAGTATGTTTTCCATTTGGACAAGAAACTAATAATGAGGTCCCACAAACTACCCAAGGTCGTCCGGGAAAAGTTGGACCAATGGGACCTCCTGGGCCAGTAGGTCCACAAGGAGATACTGGTCCTCTGGGGGTCTGTTCTTGCGATGATGAAATGGAAGCAATGAACAACCGACTTAATGAATTGGAAGGTACATTCTGCATTTAATTTTTATCTAATCAGCAATATAGTGTGTTGGAGACTACAAACAACACAAACCCATCTGAGACAAGCTTTAAACTGCCTGAATTAAGACTAAATGTAGTCCAAATTAAGGGTAGGCTAATCCTTGTTGTAGACGTGCAACCGAAATATCCTAATCAAATTTTGAAGTTGGAGAAGACTCAGCGTGCAATGGGCAAATGTTAGGTAGCC
This sequence comes from Aplidium turbinatum, assembly GCF_918807975.1. Lineage (NCBI taxonomy): Eukaryota > Metazoa > Chordata > Ascidiacea > Aplousobranchia > Polyclinidae > Aplidium > Aplidium turbinatum. Next base: position 13,210,645 of record NC_137489.1, on the reverse strand, counting down.
TAATCGGTAAAAATCCTTCAGGAAAAATCCACTCCAGTATATATTCCCTGGAAAAATATCTTTCCATTAAATAGTTTCAATATTTAACGGAGACTGTTTATTAGTGGAATTTTATCCAGGGCGATATTTTTTAAGATGAGCTTTTTCCGAATTACATTTACTTTATGCGGTGAGTTTTTTCCTGGGAATATTTATCAGAAAGGATTTTTTTTAGTGGATATTTTTCCTTGGCGATATTTACGTACATTCAGATGTTTTGTCCAAAACCATCTAAACTACAAACTTTGGTTGCTGCTAATACTAAAAACTCAATGTAAATTATAATGTAAATAGACCATGGTAATTTAAACGCAATGCAAAACATTACTTAGAACCTTCTAAAAGGTTAAGTATTAGTCACCTGAAATGTTTGCTTTTTCCTGCATAAGATGGTATTATTGCTTCTCGTTTCCAAAATCTATGTTTAGGCAGATCACTCTTCAATAATATTACTTAGAAAAAGTTGAGAAAGTTAGTTTTTAGCCCTTTTACTTTTACTGTACCGGTATCTTTTTCAAAATAAACAAACTTGTTTAAATTTTGTATCTGAAACTTGTATCCTTGCGTCGTTTTGTCGTTTTCAGAATTCCGTCAAAGAGTGACTGCATTACCAGGATATAAAGGTGAGTTTTGTCGTGAGCTACTTTCAAAGTGTTTCCTTGCAGTCCATGGTCACTAACAGATTTAAAATCCTTTCACCCTTGACGGACATTGTAATTTCCACTTCAGATTTGTACATGCTGACTTCTAGCGGACAAGCCAAACCTTCATTTCCGTCGTGTAGTGATTCTCAGTGTGGACTACATTAATTCCTAGACACGGCACTATTAAATACTAAATATTTCGGCATATGTTTTCCACAAATAAGCTTGGTCGGTAACACATTTGTATGGGCATTTGGTCACGTGGCTTAAGAAAATAAGCTAAGAAAGTACAAATTTTCTCACTTTTTGCTAACTTTTTTTCGCTTGCTTTGCTAATCAACTGCTTCAAAGTTTCAACTATAGTAGCGAATTTTTCAGGAAAGAGAACAACTTTTTTCAGAAACTCTTCAATAATTGAGAAATGATGCTAATTTCGTAAATAAAAAATCTTATACGATAAGTTAACAAGCTAGAAAAAATGTCTCCTTCCTAACTATCACTACCTTCCTTTCATCAACAAAAGTTACTCAAAACGTAGTCAAAAAATAAATGTTTGAAATACCGATATTTCAGTTTTATGAAAGTCTTAAACTTTCAAAAAAATAGTTTAGATTTGCAAATTTGATTGCAAGTAACCGACGTTCGAATCAAATAGCAAAGACTATATGATGTCCTATCAAGGCGGTTGCATACAGTTCAATTGAAAAATCCGAAACTGCAATCTATTTAAGTGCAATAAAAAAGTGTTAGCATTGCCTGGATTGGTTACTTTTTGGGGTTTTGAGTTAGCTTATTGTTTCATTTTGTGAACGATTACATGGGTGCATCTCCACGAAAATACTCGGGTGGATAAATTTAAGAGCCCTCCACGTGCCTATACATTTGACCAAAAAAGATTTACGATTTATGCTTAGCCATTCATCAGTCTGCAGTTTTATCGTTTGCTTTCAAGAAAGGTAGCAACGTCTTCACGGACAACCAACATGTTTTCTTATCTCTGGTTTAGAACATTTCACAGATAGTTGTGCGTTTATTAAAATCCTATTCGGACTGACAGGTGGACGGGTTCCGTCCATACCTAAAACTTTCATCGATTACATAAAAGCTACTGGCTCAAATTAACTGAAGTTTTATGACTTTTCCTAAAAATTATTCATCTTTGGTTTAGTAATAAAATGACATTTTTGTGTAGTATAGTTTTTTAGTGATCAGCAGTTTTTGACACCCTGCTCCCAAAATTATGCAAGTTTTGTGCTGCTGGTTATCTGGAAATCTTAGTCGTCTTGTACAAGCAAGTTAGCAAACATTTTTATTGTTTTGTGCGTTCCAAGATTTACTGCGTGACCTACATGACTGCTGACCATTTCGGATTACATGCATGACTGGACCGTGCGTGCCTTTAAAGAAGAGATTAGCGATTTCAAGGAGATTATTGCGGAAACATCAGACAAATTAAAAAAAAATTGACTACTTTTAGCAAAAAAGCAATAAAAAAAACTGGTAGAGTATGTGTGTGCACTTAAAATTTTAACCAGTTTGCCAATAATTTTGCTCTAACTTTGCGAAAAAAGCAACCTCGTAACGTTTTTATATCAAACGTTGTTAGAAAATAAAAGTATGGATGGAATAAGTCCACACGTTAGGCCATTAGCTGCCAAAAATAGCTTGGTCCGAAAAGGGTTAAAATATTTTCTTTCAACTCCTTGTGCAAAACACGTTGACACGATATGGCACCAGCAGAGGCGCCGAAATCGGGGAGGGGGGGGGGGCAGGGGGGCGGATGCCCCTCCTGCCCTCAATTTTTCTGTGGATGGGGGGGGGCAGAGGGGGCAATGGTGCCCTTTTAAGGTCATGTAAGCTACTGCATATTTTGCAATAGAACAATTTCTGCTACCGGTATTCGCGTTTAGCCTAATTATAGTCTTTCATTTTTGCCTTAAAAGAATATTACACAAAATTCTGTATCACAGTAGGTTACATCATTATAACATAGTTTGATGCCCTTCCGTGCCATTGTTCTTTGTATACCGGACACTTGTATTATTACTCTATAATGAGCTGATAGATGAGCATTATAGCTATATCTTATCTTAAAACTTTTTAAAAAATGGCCTTTAAGCAATAAAAGTGCCCTTTTTTCATAATCCTGCCCCCCCAGTCAAAAGTTGTTCCGACGCCCCTGGGCACCAGAAGCTTTTCAGCTGTTGTCTGTGAAATTATTTTGCCTTCTCGCAAAAAAGAGAAGAAAATGCAAATAAATTTAAAACTCTGCTGAAACACTCTTATCTCGTTGAACAATACGAACGAATTGATTGAATTTTTACTACAGCTTGTGCTAGGCAAGTGGCTCTTCAGCCTATATCAATGCTTTTCATCCCGTGAGAAGGTCCGCACTGGTGCGATGACAAGCTGGTGCGGATGAGACGGATGAAAACTGTGCATGAGTTTTACTTTTCATGATGTGCAATGGTTGAATGGTTCAAATAAGCCAAAGAAAGTATTGTAACCCAAAACCGTTTGTCTTTGATGCCTTCATACCGGTTTAGTCTTTTCATGTGACTTTTCATCAACTCTGTTGGTTGGAATTGGAATAATAATAATGTTATAGTTTTATTTATTCTCGCTCTTCTGTACAACTGCTAAGGTCGACAGCGACAGGGCTTATTTTTAATTTTATATCTGGTTTACGATGTCATCACATTATTACCCGATTTATCCTGACTGCGTTATGCAAGAAATAACTCAATCGGTACCATTTATAAACTTTATAAAGTCTTCGGTTTGATCTGACCTGGAATCGACCTCACATCTACCAGCACTAGAGGCGAAAGCGCTAACTCGGTCACTGAGCTGGTTTCGTTCGTTGGAATAGCGTAACTGTAGCCTATTTGTTTTTCTTTGTCAGCTGGAACGATTTTTAGTTAACGTAATGGCACATGACCACACATGTAGACTCAAACGTTGATTTGTCGTTTATTGCTTACAGGGCAGCCATTTCCGCGGTTTCCCTGCGGTATTGGGATAATTTTGATTCGGAATTACCAGTAAAATTTAGCAGTTGCGGGTTTTATTGTTAATTTTACTTTTTGGGCTTGTTTTACGAATTAGCTAGATTTATAATTTACTGTAGAAGTGCGCTACTTGTTCAACGTTGCACTACAAAAAGTGTATAGCTTTTCTGAAATACGTTTGCGAGTTTGGTCCAAGTGATTAATGATGTTATACCGTGAAAAACACGCTGAATTTGAGGTCGAAACTCTTGATGGATCATACAAGTTCTTGTGCAAAATCCCACCACCTACTAATGGCTAAAAGGCGTTTAGTGCACTGGTTGTCAAAACGAATAAGCTTAAAAAGAGTTGTCGCCTTCTTCGGTGTCCTTGGCAAATACTTCTCTTGTTTCATGGTTTAATCCGACAGATATTTGTAGGCACATTCCTCTTATTGTTACAATCTTTTTATGTAACTTATAATAGCTTTAGTTGTTGTTATTGATTAAACAAAATTTCTTTCATGTTTGTTAAGGTGCCTTAGGCCAACAGTATTTACTTAGGGCAGCAAGAGGTTAAGTAGGTTGAATTTGAAAATCAGTTTAAGTGCAAAATGTTAATGAACAAATCTTTTCATTGTTTTTTCACAAATGGGGAAAACAAATCGCAACAAACTAACTCTGGTTAGTTTGTACCAGTGGTTCTTAAACTGGGGGGCGTGTGAGGCTCACAAGGGGGGCGCAAGAAATTGAAAAACTCTGCATGAATTATGATTAAACATGTCTTCACAACTACGCTGGACAGTCGATTGTTGATGATGAAACTTTGTGTTACAGTGTTTGTAGAGCGTGTTGTTGTCACATCTCGCATTTTTTGTGATGTTTTAGACTTTGCTAAATGTTTGCGAGACACCTGTGGCTATACGCACACTTCTTCCATTTTCATTTGCTTAGGCCTACTTGTGCGAAAATAGTTTTTTCTATTCTCGTGAACATATAGACAAAATCTTGGAAACAAACTTGGATGTGAAGCCGATCTGAGACCTGCATTATCTGCTACTAATCCCCAACTTACACATTTGGTATCCACAAAAAAGTTACATCCTTTGCATCAATGCAACTTACCTGGAAATGAATTGCTGTTCTGCTTAATGTTTTTTAATTTTAAAACAACGTTGGGCGCGAATTTTGTTAGAATTGTCAAAGGGAGGCGTGTCTTAAAAAGTTTAAGAACCACTGGTTTGTACGGATGACTTTTTTATGAAACAACGAAAATTATTTAGTACGAACCGTGCTTTTAAAGATTGAAAAGCATTGGCCTGAGTGATAATATTATCAATTCCCGGAAAGAAAATATAGTATTAGAAAATTTGTATTATATTAATGTGTTGATAACTTAGTGATTGAATGACTTGATCTGATTTGTCCTTTCTGTAGTTACATATTGTTCGGTTGGGTTGAAAGATAGAAGAGTTGCTGATGACGACTTGACAGCTTCGTCTTCTCATGATCCTGCACATGGACCCCAGTATGGAAGATTAGACAATCAACCAGGAACTGGTCATTATGGCTGCTGGGTTGGTGGGCCACCGACACGTGAGCGCCAATAGCTTCTCTAAATTGTACAAAACAATAAACGGCTACTAATTGCGGTACAGCTTGGCTCAAAATTATTTCAAATGAAACATCATCGTTTAATTCCAGCAAGCAATCCGAATTAGAGCAGTGGTTCAACACTTTTAGTTGATTATTTTAAACAATTGCATTGGACTTCATCGGCAGTGTGCCCGACCAGCGAAATCGTTTGCGCGACGCTCAAAACGACATCGGTTCGGCACCGATTGAAACTGCTTAGACAATAACTGTCAAATTATAATCCCGGGCTTGCAGATAAAACACTCTTTAGAAAATGTATGTTTGAAAAATATATATTGCTCAGTAAGAAAGAAAAAAAGAAGCAATTTTTTATAGGCTTCTACTAGCTATCATACTTACCGGCTGTATGCTAATTTTTTTGTGCAGCGAGAAAAGGTGAATGGATACAAGTTGACTTAAAAACGCCAACTCGTCTTTATGGGGTTGTCACTCAGGGTCGTCTGGGAGTAAATCAGTGGATAAAGACCTTCAAGATATCTTATGGAACCTCCACGAGCAATATGGTTGTTGTAAAGGATCCCAGTGGAAAAGACAAGGTTGGAAGGCAATTTGAACAGTAGCAAAGTGTAATAACTATCCTTAATAACCCAAAATTTGTTGATATATATTTTAGCTTGAGCTTATTTGGCAATCTGTTCAGGGGTGAAATAATCGGATGCGCAATTAGTTTCAAGGATTAGCTCAGAGCGTGGACCTCGCCATAATAGCATCTGGACTGGAAGCCAAAAGCTGCCGTCCAAGATAAGGCCTAAACAGGATTGCCATATTGGCAGTTTTAACGCCCAATTTGAGAAATTTACAAATATTTTGCCTAAGTTAAGGCACTGCTGTCATATCATGTAGTTTTTATAGCCCAGCTAACTGCGTAATAGGCCATACCTCAACTTCAACTTTTAATGACCATCTCACTGCGTGTCTTGGATGATGAAATCAAACATTTGGTGCTTTCCATACCGCAGTTTCATAGTTTTCACAACATCATAGTCTAAAACTAAGTAAATAACAACATTTAACATCGTGGTGTGTAGTTTAAAGAATGCAGCCTCTGCCACTACAGCTCAGTTAAAAAATTATTTTATTGATGCTATGAGCTAAAATCAAAAGTAGTAGGCCTAGGATAGGAGTATCTTTTGTTTTTGATCTCTTGCGAATTGCGTATTTCATCTCTTGTAAATTGTAATTCAATGTCACCAGCCGTCATGAAAATTTAGATTTAGAAAAATTAGGTTGTTCTTTATTCCAGTCGCTATACAGTAATATTGCTTTGGTTTAGTTATCACTATATAGCCTAGCCCTAGCCTATAATTTCTATCACTTGTATTATTCTACTGCGTTTGACTGAATTATAAATTCTATGTTTTTCAGATATTTCAAGGCAACACTGACTCAAGCACTTACGTTGTCAACACCTTCCAGCAAACGATAATAGGCAGGTACTTCAGACTGATCGTTGATACATGGCATTCCTTTCCATCTCTGCGAATGGAGTATCTAACTTGCTGAGCAGAATTTTGCTTTCAACAAGAGTGTAACGGGATTTTACTTTGACAATGCTTTACTGACTTTCCAAACCTAAACGAAAATATTTTTTATCGAAGCGTGATTTAGCACTACCTTTGGTTGAGGGCAAATACTTGGAATGTAGGCTAGCCACTCAAACATGACAATTTCCTAGAAGACCTGCAAGACACCGCCAACCAATCAGAACATAATGCTAAATGACTACCGTCCAATCGTGAACCCTCTAGCATTCAGCCAGAAAGTTGATCCTACTTTGAACTCTGTTTGGTAATTACAGAAAAAAAAAGTTATGACAGGAGTGCAAATCATCGTGATGTATTCGCTAGCCTTAACTCACTAGACCACGCTGGCTATGGCGGAACGTTCACCGAGTTTACTTTCTATTAGAAATGTTTGCGTTTTTTCTCTGTTTAACGTGTAATCTTGTGATTGCTTGAAATGCTGTTCCTGTAACTTTTGATCGGCCCAACGATTCATTTGTTTTAACAAAAAATTTTATGTTTAAGTGTCTACCACATTGTAGCCTACAAAATGACGTTTCATATCCAAATAGTCCACGACGAGTTTAGTGCGAACTGTTCCAACAAAGAATCATGTCTGATTAATGTGGATGTCAATGCTTCGTTTTGTTCTTTCATTACTGCATATCTCATACGCTGATGATTACTGCATACATGTTCTCTCTCAGAACAGCCCAAAGGTTTTCTCAACTTACAAAGAGAGCTGCAATAAAATTTGTTTGGAAACCACTGCTCCTAGAAAATGTTTTAATCTTCATCGGGTTATCTCAAACAGCTAACGTAAAGCCCATTCCAGTGACACAATATGTTGGCGCAAACTGAAGAAATGTTTGCTTACGTTGATCTACACAACTACAATAATAACGAGCTCCGCAAGTGCTCTGGTCTGTTAGTCCTCATTTTCATGATATCACATCTTAGCGTTTCTTCTGCCCAAAATGTATTTTATGTTCTTTGTTCACAGAATTGCTAACCGCTATAAGTGTAAATTATATTTGGAAACTCTGCGTGTGAAATATTTTGCGCTAGGTTACAACTAAACTAAAGAGACACTCGATTGTGACGTCGTATTGTCGCGAGTTTTCTTGAATTGCTAATATAAACGAATGGCAAAACGATGTGCTGTTTTAAAACAGCACACGAGCAGAAAGGTGTGTTGAGAAAAAAAGGCAGTGTGAAAAGTCGATGTGTGTCTGGCGTGATGGTGACATCAAAAGCAGCTTACGGCGAAATAGCGACGTCAGTGTGAATCCGCCTTTACGTTGTAACTAATAAACTAATTAGAAGTTTACATTTTCGCTGAATAGTATTACGGTAGTCTTAGTAACTGAAGAACGCAAATAGGCAGGCCCTAAAAAAACTGATACTTTTTAAGATAGATCTACTTCCACCCTTGGAAAAAACTGCTTGAATTTAGTATGTCATGTCATAAGCAACGTATCTACATCCAAAATGTTAAGTGACATAGGCCACGGGAGAGTATTTTGTGGAGTAGGTAATGAAAAAAACAAGCGTTTTATCTAGGGATGGCAGACTGTCCCTAGTTTTATCATTTAGATTGAACGTGTTATTCACATAATATGTGATCAAAAACATATTATGTTTGTTGATCGTCCCTTCAAAATATTACACATTTGCAAAACTCTTAAATAAGCCAAGTTTTACTTAAACTGTTATCACAATTTAAAGCTAAAATATGCTCAAAATGCACCAAATCAAATGTAATTTTTCTGAGGGAGACCCCCCGCTGTTGTATTCGCCTTCGGCGGTCACGCAGCCGGGCTTTGCTCGTCCGCAGCACCCCGGTTTCTAGAAGCCGCCACAGCCCATACCATCGCCTGCACCAGACGAAGACTCTCCGACAAACGTAACAATCCCAACATCGCTGCAAATACACTGTCACGCTTCACTAAACAAGAACTTGCAGTGATCATAACCACATTGTTTCTTGGGTTCTAGTTTCTTGGAAGAAAACGAAAAGTGTACACAAAAAGCAAGAGAGAATATTGAAATAAAAAATGTCACGCCGATCCAAATTTGAAACGTAAAATGTCCCAAAAGCCAACTAATTTAAAGGATCGCAGACACAAATCCAAACTTATGCGTGAAAAACCAATATTTACTACAGATGGTAGCCTATGTTAAAATTGCTGCAACAAGTATTTCAAAAAACAGATGCAATTCTTGAAAAACGAATTCTCTTAAAAGGTCAATTTTACCATTAGAAAATAACTTTAATAATTCTTATCTTGATGACGCAGTTTTTATTTACGAAATTAAACAAATGATGATACAATTACACGATGTTTTTACTTTTTATTAGTACCAGGTCCAACGTTGCCACACGTAGGAATTTATCCCTACGGTAGAGATTTTGGGACATCTGTTATAGGGAGTAGGGAATTCCTACGGGATATTTCACAATTGCTGCGCTTTTCATCTTGATACTTACAATTAGCAAAGCAAAAATTAACATTCAAAGAATGATCACAATTAGTCACCACATCCATCTTCAAATCTATACATACAACAGACGCAGGGGCGTAGTTAGGAGGAAAAAGGTGAGCAATTGCCTTTCCATTCCCGGTAATATTTTAATTTCCAACTTCACAGTCGGTTATAGCATCATTTAACAAAGTTTTATTATTGATTTAGGCTGAAAATACTCTTAAAATGCGCAATTTTATGGTATTTTTTTCATATATTTGTGGAGATGATTTGAAACCTGTGGGTGCTACGCCTTCGCAGACTCGTTTCTGGGCTCACTCACATGTGCAAAAATACTCGTTTGGTCCTCCCTGACTTTTTTGCTGGCTACGCCCCTGAATAGACGTGACCAACACACTACTTTGCAGTCAGTTGTATACATAGCTTAATCTACTGGACTCTATTTTATCACTTATGTCGCAAATATTGTTTTTTCTTTTGTTTAAATAGGTGGCCCAATTAAAGGTGGCCGATAAAGAAATTTTCATTGTAACGTATCAGGCAACAATACGCGTTTTGTTGCCTGATACGTTACAATGGGCGAAACACGTGTCTATCGCTGTCTATTCGATGCTACAATCGGCTGCCAAAATAACTTAAATACGCGTTTTGTTGTGTTCACACTGTTCAGTTTGTTTTTATTTCTGATCATCAAAACGACAAACAATATATGCCAAACATAGCAAAGGTCTAGAAAAAGACAGAAGAGACAAAATGCGGACATCATAACGTGTATGATATCAAAGCAGGACAATCAGTTTAAAATATGGTACTTTTTTATACTAATCAGTACTAAAGTATGCGTAGGAACATGTAGGGATTTTTAAATGACGCTTGTAGGAATTTAGCGATTTTTAGTTTGCGTGGCAACACTGATAAGATCTCGTAATTCTATGCGTTGTTAACTGAGATAGTATCTGAAGCGCAGAAGTATAAATATATGAAAAAAAATCAGATTTCTTAGAAACATGAAATTAGTTACAAGTTTTAATCTTATATTGAAAATATTATCCTCAGAAAATTAATCAGAAAACAAGGCATAAAAACCGTCACAGACAAAAACACTGACTTAAAAATATGAAAAAATTTTCAGAAACCTCATAATTTTGTTGACATGAACAAACGAAAATATCAATTCCGCCATAATCCGTGCAAATAAACATCATTTTATATTTGTTTCAGTCGGTGTAACACAAAAACGATGCAAACAGATGCAATTGATTTATTAGATAAACTAGAAATGCTTCGGATAAGTTGTACAAAGCACCACATAATTATATTAAAGCAAATGTTATTTACGAACATCTCGCACCAAAGCACCGTGATTTAGAAATTACGACAAATATCACAAACCATACTTTATGAACATCTTATTGATGATTTAAATCGCAAAATATTTCATGAGAAAGCTGGCGTGAAAATTAACACACCAATAGCCTACTGATAAAGTTTCCTTTATCTTTTCCCAGCCAGTATCAGTTTTTTTTGCATTATTTCAACGTTTATAGACCTTGAACCAACTTAGAAGGACTGACTTGTGCTGGCTGGGTTATATGCTGTTTAAAGGCAAAAAGAGAAAGTAGTTTTCTTACGATACAACACCAAACCGGCCAAAATTAGGTTTTCACGACTCCGGTTGATCATCATCACGACGTATCGCTGGGTGGGCTTCCAACGTGTAACTGACGCAAAGTTAAGTTTTTCATGATGAATATATTAGATGTTATCATTGCAGTTACAGCTTTTTTATCTGTAAAAGCGAATTTTGTTTCGGTTTGTGTAAACAAACAACCTACTTTTAAACAGCATTGTAGGAACTCTAAACACGTCATATGTGTGGTGTGAATAGTTTTCTTCTATGTCACATGAGGACTGTTGCTCAAATACGGAAGAAAGAGCAAAAACGAAGATTTGTATGGAGGCAATGAAAAGTTTCATTGCCTATGGAGGCAATGAAAACAATCTTGCAGCTGTGGCACATGTCACTTTTCACTTACAAAGTTATAAATATGTTGTAGCAGTGGCGTAGCCAAGGGGGGGGGGGGAGGGGGGGGGGGGTTGGGAGTTACAACCCCCCCTTTGGCACGCGTGTGACGTCACGATATTGAGAATGATACTTTCAGTCTAAAAAAATTGCCTAATTTTAAACAAAACTGCATTAAAAGAGCAAGTTTTGCCAATACCAAACATCTCAGCCAGGAATTAGCAACAAGAAAACATAGAGACTTAGCTTTATTTCCGAAAAATGCCGAAGAAAACATGATCTCATCCTTTTGCTATGCCACCAGATACCACCATTTTACAGGAATATTTGTAACCACATTTTTGTTGAAAATGCTCTCAGAATGCACCAAATTCAAAGTAATTTTTCAAAATTTTCTGGGGGAGGCCCCCCAGACCCCCCGCCGCTGGGTCGTCAAAACCCCCCCTTTCAAAATTCCTGGCTACGTTACTGTGTTGTAGGTTTACAATGTAGAGACTGTAAGGTGCACTTGCATAAATAAAGCAGCATCTAAATTAAAGCATGTCCAATAAGATTACTATTTGTATTTAGTGGATCATCATGTTGTCAGGTTTGGCTGTGGTGGATCATGGCAGAAATCATTTGAACACCCCTGGTCTAACCCTTTACAACAATGCTATTACCACACATAATACCTCGCGACATTATCACGCGCTATAATTGTATATACAAAATAAATCATACTAGAAACGTGACGTTAGTCAAACTGCATGACATCGCATCTACGTCAAAATGACGCACTGGCGATCTACCAACGGTAAGTGAACTGCTAACACCATCAAGTTTACCAAAGTAAACCACTCGACTAGACACTCAAACGGCACGAGGTTGTATGAGGTAGGAGATAATGTTGTTCCTATAAGTGAGACACTTACATCCAATGGTAAGATGTACTTGCAAAAATGCACTGACTGATCTAACAATTGATTTGAACCCAACTGGGTGAAGTTTTTGTTTACTTCCCAGATCATTGAGTTATCTTCGTTACATCGCCATGCAACATGCGATTTTTAGTGGTTTTGTTTCTTTGTGTAGTTGCGTAGATTAGATGTAAAACCCGAAATACAATTTTCAGGACTAACAAAGTCAGTCGCACGTAAACCTAAACTCTAAAGAAACCAAAACATCAAGGAGACCATAGTTGCAGTGGAAAAAAAAGCAAACAAAAAGCTACTGTGCAGTAATGCGGCAAATATGCGACAAAATTAAACTAAAGAGGAACACAATAAAAAGCAGTGCTGGGGATATGCCACACCCACGGTAAACTTGACGTCATCGCATGACATGGCAGCAGTATGACGTTCGGACGTGATGCAGTGGAATGGTGACGTCACATAAAAGGTTTGTTTGTTTGTTTGTTTATTGGCCGCTGCGAAAAATATGTACAATAAATCAAAACACAATGTGCAGTAAAACTGTTGAAAAGTTTACAATAAAAAAAAAACGAGTAAAAAATGATGGTAGCATCACAGCAGCGGGAGGCTGCGAAGTGACTGTTCAAGGTCTTCAAGTCAAGCAGCCACCCTTAACTCATCAATGATAATTATAATTGAATAATTGAGACAAAGAGATAATAATACATAAATAACGGTGAAGCTGTCCAAGAAGATAAGAAATCAAAAAACTGATTAGTAGGTTAATTTAGCATTTGTTTAATATGAGTCAATAATTTTTTTTTTGTACATTCTTTTAAGGTGTTTGTTTTGTGACTGCAACTTTTAGCAATTCAATGTGATCAACAAGTTTATTCCATTATAATTGATGTGACGTCATCGTTAGCCCGAAGTGACATGTGAATTATATTTGGATTCCATGCATACAAATGACGTCACAATTCATTCAAAGCAGAAAATTTGACAGCATTTTCTGGTATCAAAGTGAAGATGTAGCCAAAAAATGTTTTAAATGAAAGCACGTTTGCAGTGCACACTGCACATAGCTGAAGCCATTTTTTCAGTAGGTCAAATACAGTACAATCTGATGTTGTGATGCAGAATGCAGGTATTTTTACGTTATGTGTTCACGGTGTCGATTTATATGGAACCTTATTGTTGGAAACAATATATCGGAAAACATTTGAAATGTTTGCATATTTGGTTAGTATCATCATCATTTTCGGCCTGTGGTAGCCCACTGCTGAGCGAAGGACTTTCCCTTTTCTTGCCAATCCAGTCGATCGTGTGTATTTTATGTACCAGTTTGTTGTTCCACATTCTTTGTCAATCTCATCTCTCCATCTCATTTGGTTAGTGTGCTTCTGCTGTAACAATCAATTTAATACCTCGGGCTGACAATAGCTGCTCAAGATTGTTCAACGGTAATATTGAGTGTAAAGTTGTTGCATGTCTAATGGATGGTGGGTAGTTATAGAAAAAGCTCTATCAAAAGGATACTAGACAATGCGCAAAGACAAAACCTTTTGTTTTGTAACTTTTTTTGAAACCTACAGTATTCCTCCGATTGTTTTTTAACCCATAAGCCAAACATGGAGAACTTTGGCGCCACGGGCCACGGCATTTGGTTAATCTGTACACTATACACATGTAGAAGTCAGCCAGGATCCTTTATCCATAGCCCAGCCAGCTATGGATATTAACTAGCTTGACCTTACATCTATAAATACACATTTGACTTGTTTTATAATTAGAAGTAGGCGATTGCCGTCACTAACGTTTCCAGCAATAATTGCAACCATCACTAATTAACATAACATTAGGCCTACTCCTGGGCATGACCTACATTGGGCCTTGTTATTAAACTTTTCGCAGTGTCTAAAAAAAATTTTGTGTCACAACGTACAGCATTATCAAATTGTCGTTTTTAAAAATCCTTCTAAATATTTATTTGAAAAATCCGGCATTTTTTGTGGCAAAAATTATTTTCCCTTGGAAATTAGGCTATTTGTATCGTGGGAAAAAAGGCTGCATAGGCTAGGCCTATTATAAACAATAACATGTTACTTTTACTTTAGGGACTTTGACCTGAAATAGATTTTGAATATATTCGTACGCAAATAATATCGAAGTAGACTTTAAGTGAACATGGTTATATTTACCTGTATTATAACTTTTTCATTAGTAACTAGTCTTATATATCTATCCAAATCTTATCCAAGAAGAAGGTTTCAAGTTATGCGTTTGTGAGAATGATATGTAGCCTACTGACGAAGTCATTGTTGTGTGGCAAAAGCTGTGCAACACCCTTGAATCAACTCAATGTGGTACTCTTTATTTCTTGAACACAGAATAGCTGTATTCAGGTTTAGGACTAAATATTTAGGTTTGGACAAACATTGCAAAAAAGTTGTAGCCTACCAGAGGTCTTAGGTTATATTGTTGTATCCTAAAATCAAGAATAAAATTGAAATTAAAGTTATCTCTCCCCTACTTACGAGAGAAGCTCAATTTTTGAGTTCATAACTTTGATTAACCAGTATAGTTAAAAATCATGCAAAATTCTAAACTATTCGAAACACGAAAATTCAAGCATTCCAAAGTTTGATTTTTTTAAAAGTCTGACGTCACGTCACATAGGATGCATTGCTATGTGACGTCACAAAACAGATTTCCGCAATGTGGATGAAACCCATGTGGATGTGGATTGCTGCTCTGAACTAGGATTGCATTTTATGGTAATTAATGCTGAAAGGTAGAAGTTTATGCTTCTAATTGCCTTAGCCTACATTTATAGGTAGCCTATTACACTACCATGCAGGCAACATGAAATTATTCAACCCATCATGCTTTTTATCATCGCCATCCTATTACAATGTTCTGCAAGCTTTTGTTCAAGTCCCACACCTTGACTTGCCTTGATCCGCAAATATCTGTGTTTAATCAGTTCCTCCGACTAAGTAGGGGAGGGATAACATGGAGTTCAAACAGACTAATCGTGCCGCTACCAATTTAATTGTCGAACCTCTCACTTTCTATTTCTTTAAGATTCAACAAATCGTTTAAAACTTGGTCGTTCCAGTTCCAAGTCAAAGTCCCTAAAGTTTAGGGACTTAGGGACTTTAGGGCCTAAACCAACCAAAACTCCAGAGCAAATACGATCATAAGCAAATACAATCAGAAACAAAGATGACAATCGGCTTGTGGTTGACATAACAGCCAACAATTATAACACGCTGGACTTGAATTCAACTGTTTGATAGAATTCACCATTTTACAAAATGCAATCGATTAAAGTACAGTAATTTTTATAATGACGATACCGGCATAATTTATGTCCTTCTTCCCAACTTATTGTTTTATTTAATGTTTATGTCCGTGTGTTTACTATTGATTCATATTGATGCCATTTTCTTCATCATAACATTCCATTTTTACAATGCTATGCTTTATAAGTAGGTTTGTGTACCGTTAAGTCGCTCAAAGCCTTTTTTCCTTTACTTGCCAAAACCAAATTTAATTTTAACATTTTCAATGGTAGCTTTCAACAACCCGAGTGAGAAGGCTTCAAATCTCGCACAGTGGGCTATTGTATAGTTTTGTCTTTGCTGTCGATTTATGGACTGTAGTTATGCCAAAAAGTGCTGTTATGAAGTTTAGAGATTCAGTGCCTCATTGTACCTCAGAACTCACACAGAAGAAACGGTGAAAATCTAATAGTTTTGTATCAATGTTGTTAAAATACAATTTGAATCTCAAATTTTGTTTTTACAATGATAGCATGTTCCATTAAAAAGACATAGCTATGCAGCGTTGTCATTATGTAATAA
This sequence comes from Aplidium turbinatum, assembly GCF_918807975.1. Lineage (NCBI taxonomy): Eukaryota > Metazoa > Chordata > Ascidiacea > Aplousobranchia > Polyclinidae > Aplidium > Aplidium turbinatum. Next base: position 13,194,543 of record NC_137489.1, on the reverse strand, counting down.
AACTGTTATTAGAAGATTTTAATTTCATTTTCATGTCAATTTCTTCCTCCTTGCTTTCTGCTGGCTTCACTTCGTACCTTATGCCTGATTTTTCTAGTTTGTTAATTTTTATTATCGTAATTACCAAAATGTAGGTATGTTTTTCATATGTTTTTCTAAGCCAGTATTGTCATTTCCTTCAATAGCAACCAGTTTAACGTTTCCAGAACGTTGTAGCTATGTTAATCGTGAAATGATAATACAAAGCAGACTGTTTGCTTGCTGAACATTCACTCGAAAACATATCATATATTTTTGTAGACTATTTTTTCGGCTGCTTGAATACCTGGACAGCTCATAAGTAACGTTATCCAACATTTAGCAAAAGGTGTCAACAAGGTAAATTGAATCGCATTGTTTTTGGAAAGATTCTAAATACGAGCATCAAAATATGGGACACGATACCTTTCAATCAATTAGATGAAAAATTTGAAATATAATGATTTTAAAGAATTTTGACTGTTTGATTCCATTTAAAAATAAGCTTACATTTAAAACAGATCGTAGAGTACGAACGCATTTGCACAAAAATGGCTGTTTGCAAAGTTTCGCCAGGAGCAAAGTACAATAAAGTGACAGCTGCATAATAAAATTTGCTGTGTTTGAAACCTAGGCCCACATGTGCTCGTTAAATAGCAAACTAGGGACCAACTGACGACGCCAATACAGCACAGTAAGAAACTTGTAAAGAGAGGGTGAGGTGTATCTAAAAATGAATTACGAAGTCACTGTAATGCGGCTGGCATTCCCTGTGTCAGAGAAAGTGTATTGAGTTTATGTTTTTTTTTTTGAAAAACTAGTTGTACATTCATTTTAGCACATAATAATTTATCGGGTTTTGTTTAAATAGAAGCTGAATTTTTTATAAAGTTATCAAAATTGCAATACATATTGTATAATTAGTGTTATATTTGTGCGTATAGATGATAAATACATCCTATAATTTAGGCTACTATGCTTCATGAATAAGTAAGACAAATGGTTAACATTCAATTATAGAAAACAAAAAATTAAAAATAACGAATGGTCACTATTACTGGTGTCCGTTTCGCGTTTAATTATTACACTTATTCAGCCAAATTTCACTTTGATCTATTTTCCGGCTTGCGCTTGTGGAAAGGCTTGAGACTGAAGGAAATTCAAACAAGAGACAAAGAAAAAATGGCAAAGCGTTTGATGACGGAACATAACATGCTTGTCACTTGACTGAACTAAAGAATAATCAACAGTCACTATTATATGACGTAGTAAGCAAGTAGTGGGGGATTGGAACAGACTGTAAACTATCTGCGAGCCGCTCAAAATCCCTTCGCTGGCCGGGTCCGGCCAACGGGCCGTATGTTGCCCGCCCCTAATTTAGACCACACTAAATCAGAAAATAATAATTTTACACGGTGATATGCATTAAGTTTAAATTTGTCCAAGCATTGTTGCTGAGTTTTATTATTGACTGAGTGCTCTCTACACAATGCCGTCCATTCTTTCAAGTTGTTCCAAAGTTTTTGATGTACGTTACAATGTCACGCGACGCATAAAACAAACATAATCCATTTGTAAGACAGCCGTTATTTACAATTCAGGTAATTTAGAAAGAGCGGTTTTCATAATATTTTTGCTGTTGTTAGAAATTACAAATGCTAAGTCACTGAGTTTGGTTCAGAGATACGGTAGCCTTTGTTTTATTTGCACACAAAAAAGAACAGAGAAAAGCTTTGGCGAAACTTCTGTTCAGCAAATTGAATTGCTGGCCAGCTTTCTAAAGCTTTTTGAAAACCGTTTTCATTGGAAACCAGGATGAAGTATGAAAACGAGAAAGAAGATGACGAGCCAGTAAGTTTGTATGGTAGGTCAAACTCTGTACAGTTGACTATATTGATAGGTCCCTTTAGCTGCCTACACAGGGAAAAGCATTTCAACTTTTTTAAGAAAACTTTCTATTTGCAAATAATAGATAGCACAAAAACTATTGAGAAAAATAATGCTAAGAATTACAGTAGCCTACTATCAAAACAAAACTTTACAGAATGTTTCAACTGAAAATGGCGACGTTGATGGCCCAGTTTGATAAATGGCCACACTGGGCCCAGTTTTAAAAATGGTCATACTAAAATTTTTCAAAGTGTAGAAATTTTGTATGTTTCTCTCGATTTTTTCTTGGGGGCTGCATGTAACCAAGTGTCCGCCTAGATTCTCTACTACGTGAGATAATGTTCCTCAGCGTACGCCCTTTCTTGTTTTATTTATTAATAAGAAGTTTGTTTCAAAACACTTAGCAATGCATTACAAAGTAATAAGTCATTGAGTCGCGCCCTGCACATGGTTGGAATCTGATCCGCTAGTCGCGAAGTAATCTAAATCAGACATTGAAGAAAATTACAAATAACCATGTAGCTTTAGCTTACCATTTACCAAAAAGGTTTTAGTTGTCTGTAGATTCGAGAAAACGGAGTACAATCATAGGCCATAACTTTTGTTTCTTGTTTGCGCTTTCGTCAGCACTGAGATAACCATTATTTCCAGTAGGTGAGGCCTATACTTCGTTTCATTTGTTGAAACACAACAGTACACCCTATCTCCAGAAATGTATTATTGGAGAGTGCGAATGACGAAATTTTTCCCTTGGAGGCGTGTGACTTCACAGTGATTGAATCACTATACTTGGAATTAGTCTGGATTTTATTAGTCCAAATAATGTATTTATGGATTTTGTGTATTTCAGATTCACTCGTGATAACAAAAATCTCCGTAAAATTTTGCCTATGTATGTTGTATAAATGTATCGAATTGCTAGAAATGTTTATGTTCTGTTGGGTTTGCTTTTTAGTCGGAGCTATGTTAAAAATCCATTCAAACACGTTAATAGACTGTTTGGATCGCGAAATGTGACATCCATTGAACTACATTTTAACCAATAAAAAGAAAATAAATGAAATAAGAAATGAAAAAAAAACTATAAGAAATATAATAAGAAATGAAAACAAAAGCGACTATACATAGTTAAATGACAAAAAAAATGTTTGGTGTAAAGTCGTCTTTATTTTTATCTGCAGAAAATAACAGCGTTTGCCATTGTTCCTACCATTCTTTGTCCAATATGTTTCCTTTTTCCATTTGGATACAGCATTGGAACACTGAATGCAGCCTCGCAACCCATCAGACAGTTTTACAATCAATCCTACATGGTCAGTGGAAATGCAAGATTATTAAGCTAATCAGTAATGAGGTCTGTAAATTTAGACCAAAAATATTCGGCTTCACCATTCAGATTATTTAATATTAGTTGTAGAATTCAAAATTTATTTAAACAATCGAAAACTAATCGAAAATATAATAAGCTGTTTAGTATCATTTCAACATTTTTAATCAGACCATGTTGTTGCATAAAAATAAAAATATTTACAGCAAAAAAGTATAGGCTATGCGCCTATAGCTTATAACTTTTTTTAAAGATTTTACAGACAGGGCATGAGCATTGAACACGACTGAATTCTTTTAACATTAACATATCTTAATATTTACAAAATTAAAGATTTAGTTAGCTAAAAACCTTGCATGATTCAAAGTTCTAAACATGTAACAGTAAAGTAAATTGGCTTTTCATCAAAAATGTACAGTCAGTGGTGCACGCAAGATTTTTTTCAGGAAGGTAGGGAGGGAGGCATTCAAAATTTTTTTTCGAATCGAAACGAAAACGAATTAAAAAAAACGCCCATTTGCCAATAACCAAGTCATATTGTGTAAGATTATAGCCTGCCATTCTCAACTTGCATTGACAATATTTTTTTGCAGCATCTAGATAACTCTTTTGAATAGATTTTGTATTAAAAACAAAAAAATGTGATATCACAGTATCCTACACTCGACGTCGCATATAATATTTTACGTAGGCCTGGACGACGTAGTTAGCTTACTCAACCCAATGAACCACGCGCATTGAGGGTAAACGTTCAGTGGTGTATGCAAGAATTTCTTACTGAAGGAGGGGGAGCGTTCGATATAACTTGACATTTTTTATCAAGAGTAGCCTAATGCAACTTTATAGTCTGACCAAGGTTTAATGTAGCCGAGGCTATCTGTTGGTGAAATATAGACTCTTACGGTCTTTGCGTATGTCACTGTACTTTTGGATTGAATTATTAGATATGTGAATATAAAAAGCATGATGGTAGGCTTAAATAGATAAGTAAAAACTGCAATAGTTCATTTAACAGGCAATGTCTTCAAATTAAAGCATAAATTGCATCTCTTTGTGAAATTTTAAATATCGAATGTAGTTTATTATGGCACTTTAAACAAAAAATATCGCACTCTGAACATATATAGCGAAAAAGAAGGCCTATACCCTGTAGGACCGTATGAACACCATCCCGTTTCTCTCTTCTGAAATTCACTTGTGAGTCTCTATTGTTTAGTAAAAGTGTCTAATATGTTTTTCAAACTATAGGTTGTGAATTTGGATGAACAACATCACTTTGACTCCACAATCAGTTGGGATTCCATCTTTGACTAATGCAAAAGAGTTTAACTAAAATTACTAAACAATTCTCATTCTCTTCATTCAGCACGTGATAGCCCACTGCTGAGCGAAGGCCTTCTCCTTTTCTTGCTAATCTAGTCGATCGTGTGTTTCTTTATATAAGTTTGTTGTTCCACATTCCACAAAGACTAAAAATTAGGGAAAAGAATGACCCAGTGTTTGTCTTCAAAAAAAAGAAAAAGTTAAGATGCTGAGTTGAACGTAAAATAGCCCACTTCACCAAGGTAGTTACAAAAATTTGGCGACGTGGTGTTTCCTTTGGTATGCAAGCTCCTCCATTCCCCTAAAAAGTTCTTTAATGAAAAAAAATCATCTCGAATGCAACAGTATACGTTGGATAATCCCTGTCAACGTTTCTAGATGCCATTATTGAAGTCTTCGTCGTTTCTTGAGCATTTAGTTTTGGACAGGTTTTATGCTATCAACCGTTGAAGGAAAATTTCCAACAAAGCAAGAGCGTAGCCTAGTATTATTTCTTCTGTAAACTCAAACAAAATAGCATAGATTTAATAGTTTCGTTGATTTGAAAAAGTCATTCCGAATGATGATCAACAATAAAATATCGATAGGTGCAGTCTAGGCTATAAAATGTCGAGTTTTTGTAGCAGTATTTGTCATATTTTCTGTTTAAAGTTACCGAAAAACGCTTCACCATCTATATATGAATATGGATGGGCCCTTTAAACAGAGATGTGGGTCCACTAACCGGGATTTTGGAAGCGGTAAATAAAGCCTTGCATGATTTAAGCTATTTAATATCGAGCTTTTACAGCAATATTTACAACATTTTTTCATTTTAAATAGCTAAAAACTTATTAAACAAACTGAAATGAGTGGACCCCTAAACATCCGCGCCCTCGCCCCTATTAATACGACCCTGTTACCCAAGACCACTTGTGAACAAAGACATGTTCGCACTACACATTTACAGCAATGCTAAAAACATAAACAACATTTGTTTATGAAGGGGCCACATGACCCAATGCCCCTTGCTTCCTCCACTGTGTACAGCTACAGGAAAAGCGAAAAACCTTGGGTTGCCTACAGGTTATATAAAATTTTCAAAATGAATTGGCATCAAAATTTAAGGTTAGGGTTAGGATTTGTGTTCAATACCGCATTGTTTTGTGCAGCAAAGATTCGGGGAACCCATATCCCAGTCTTACCTTGATCTGATCTGGACATTTTCGACCACAACTTTTCCAATTGGAGGAATGATTGGTTCGTGTTTTGTCAAGCCATTAGTGGCCAATTTTGGTCAGAGGAGAAGTTTACTTTATACACAAGTAAGAAACAGTTATTTTAAGTTTTAAACTAACAATAATGTTCACAACCAGTAGCCTCTATAAGCTGCCTAAGTATAGGAGCAGAATTACGCATAAAGAAAAAAGATAAAAGCTAACCAATCCAAGCTAAAAAGATAATTACAGTATAGCTTACAGTTTCTTGCATTCTGCGTTACAAGTCAAGCATTTGCATGAAAATTACCACCATCGGATTCACAAATTAATTTTGAGCACCCGCCATAGGCAAAGTTCAAGCTTTGAGTTATGCCACTGTTAGTGGATTACTTTTGTGTTACAGTGGAAAGAGTTGCATTGATGCTATGCCTCCCCTACAGCATTGACCTGCATTTTCATTGTATAAACTATGTTTACATTCTGTTGAAAAAAAAAACACCCAAAGCATACATCGTCAAGTTTGGGCAATTTCAAAATTTCGAATAGCATAGCCTACTCAGCCGTTTCAAATAGAGAATCATTTCCTGGGGACATTGAGCCTTCAGAAAGACTTTTAAGCTGTATTTCTTTGAGAAGGAAATTTATGTCCTTGTTGAACCGATGTTTGGCTTACTGCTTCCTGAAGAACAGATTGGGTTCCCGTTGCAAAACATCAACAGTAGCACAAGACTTACTCTTCAGAACATTAAGATCACCAAAAATAAGCAAGAAGAAATGGATTGTATTGCCATAAGAACGATTCCCCATATAGACTCAATTTTGTCACCTCTGTTCCACACGAAAAACTTGTTATATAGAATAGATGGTGTTCACATGTAACACTTATTTGTGAATCGTCAGGACGAGTTCTATGTGGAAACGCCAGTCTGAAATACAAGTTTGAAACGAGTCGCTCTTTTCATTAGTTATTAAAAGCTGTCAAAATAAATTAAAACAACAATTCAATGCATTTCAGATTCTCAGTATTGTCGGAACTTTGCTGCTATCTTTGTCCGTGTTAATGCTTTCTTACGAAGCTATCATGATTGGACAAGTGCTGTTGGGAATGTATTGTGCAGTTGGATTAGGTGATTGATAAAAATCTTTTTGCCATTTCTTGACAAATCAGTCAAAAAAGTGTCCTACAGCAGTAGCGGATCATAGGAGCACTTGGTCACGTGCCACCCCAAAATGGAGAAAGAACATATAATTACTTTTATCTGTTGTTGTTGTAATGCTTTTGCTGGCTTCACTCGCTCCATCGCATTTCATCAACTTAACGCTGGCATAGGGCACGCCTGTTTTTAGCAGTGTATGTAGGCTACGAAATAAACATTTTTGTGCTAACCAAAACTAAAAAAATAATTCAACATTCCAAAGCAACCACCTTGCTAACTCAACGAGTAATACGACAACGATTGAATTAATTCAGTGTTAATGGAAGTATGAGGAAAAGTGTGTCTTGTATATTATGATGATGTTTGCCTTTCGTTTCCGAAAATGGCCATGTATATTATAGGAAAAGGCGGTAACATCTCCGACGAATTTTTGAAGTTTCTCTGCAACACTTTGCAAAACTTTGTCAAAAAAGCAATTAATTGAAATTCTTCTGCGTTTATGAAAAAGATTATTTGGATCTTCAATTTTGAACCAAACCTTTTAACTCTAACATTTACAGAAATTTAGTGTTTAGTTAGTTGATTTTGTTGAGATGCAGACAGTGCGAACGAGAAGCAGTGTATTGGGCCACAACATGGGCCACAAAATGCCACCAAACTAAGGCAAAATTTATCAGAACTTTCTGTGGGCAAGACTTTCCACACACCCTATCACACTATTTTCATATTGGTGCCGTACCTCGTTTTTCGCATTTTATTTACCATTTTTGTTGTTTCGAAACGCTGGTGCACCTAACTTTTTTTTTTCTAGATCCGTTAATGCACTAATCCACTTTCAAAGCTAATTTCAAAAGAAATGTTTATCTTTGTCATGTAATTGATTTATAGTCAATAATAATTTAACACTTTTTAAGTTTAACAACTTCTTTAAGTTTTAATTTAGTGAATCTCCGAGTATTAACTCACTGTATTCGTGGTGTAAATTTTTACTTTTAAGCTAAATAAATCTGTTGTATTTTTAAGGTATTGGATCAACCTACATAAATGACATGTCCATTCCGAGGATTCGCGGAACAGTAGCTAGCCTCTTTGCATCAGCCATCGCTATTGGTCTTATATTCGGAAATTTATTTGCGTTAGAGCAAGTGAGTATCAATCGTGTTTCGATTTACTTTAAAACAAACAAAGGGTCAGATACGCCTCACATCGTTTAATGCATGAAGGCCAAACTTTCTAAATAAAACAATAGTCGTATTATTGAAGCAAATTATAGCAGCAACCGACAACAGAATTAACAGATTACTAGGTTATATTGCTTCTTAAATGACCTAATATTGTTTTTAGCACAAGAATAACCACAAGATGTCACAAAAAAACAAAAAGTAGCTGTGAGAAACTTTTTATCAACAAGGCTACCATTGGGACTGGAAATAAAAACAAAGATGCAAAGAAAAAAAAATCGTTTTTCTCCCAAAAATAAACAACCAATTATTTAAAAATACATGTAGATTATTATGACCCAAAGTAATGTGCAGGTCTATTGCAATGACGCTCTACTTATTATCCTAAAATGTTTTGTAGATATTGGGAACCGATTCCGGGTGGCCCTATCTGCTTGCCATAACCGCTGTTCCAAGCTTTGTATTTCTTGGCTTTACTCGGTGGTTGCCAGAGAGTCCAAGGTAATACTAGAATGTGTTTAGGCTGCATTTTCTTGTTTGCTTTTAAGTGCCTTGCCAAAGATACAGTCACCCGTTCTTGGGTAGTGTAGAACTATCACCCTTCGGGCGTCATTCCAGGGTTCTCACCACTTGGCTATACGAGCATGCTACTTCGAGAGTAGTTCCACATACGTAGCCTAGAGGTTGCTTCCATAAATCCCTGTAATAGCCTATGTTACTCGTAACTCTTGATGACGACATCCAAAAAAGTGAAAAACCAATCATCATACAAAATCAACGTTTCATCAGACTTTTTTATTTGAGTCAAAGTCGCGTACTTCGATGTGATGTCAGAACAACTGCAAAGCACAAGACGCTTGTGTTGAGTAATTTACTTTGTCACAAAATTGCTTTGAATAAAAGTTAGATATTAAAAATCAAAATTAAAGTATCTTTGCAACACCAGCTTACTCTAAGTGTTTTTCTGAGATCAGAAACAAACGTATCTATAATAGGGGAAACCGGGCGTGTTTGTCACAGGGCGTGTTGTCACAGCACGATTTCCATGTGATAACCCAGTGGTTTTTAACCTTTTGGTGGAACGGAACCCAATGAATCATTCCAAAAGCTCGAGGAACCCCTGTTCAATAAGTTAATTGCCTTATGCAAAAAACATCGTTTGATTAGTAAGAACTCCTTGAAGCGAAGAAAACATGTCGACGAAATTTGGTGGAAAGCAGAAAGTTAAAGATAATCGCACCACAAGAAAACAACGAAAATTCGGGATCGCAGCGAACGTGTTAAAGTGTAGCAAATTTATTAATAGTGGCAAACCTAATCAATATTTAGTTATATTTAAACAATATGCATGTAATAATACAATAGACTCTCGGATTTTAATGTAAGCCTGCGGAACCCCTAGACTTACTGGCGGAACCTTAGGGTTCCGCGGAACCTTGGTTGAAAACCACAGTGATAAACCAAGCGTATAACCACGAGTTTTCAATGGAAGCTATAGTTTTCAGTTTTATTTCGTAGAAGCAGTGAAGGTTAATAAATTTGTCACCACAGCAGAAATTATGAGGAGTGCCATTGACTTTTAGGCAAAATTAGTTAAAAAATGGTTTGGCAAACTAAGGTAAGGTCATAACTGATCAGGAAAGATCCTATTCGTTAGCTTTAAGCCTGCTCTTTTCATCATAGCAAACAGATAAAACATGCAAGTGGAGATGTACACACTACACATGGTTGTTGAAATCACGTGATTTCATACCACGGGGCCTGTTGTCACAGCTGTGACTACACGCCCTGTGGTGTGGTATGTATTTTTACTATTTAGAATCATAAAATATTATTTATGCTTGTACAACGAGGTAATATGCGTATTTGTTAAAATACAACGCTTTTTTAGGAAATAAAAATCAATATTACATGATGATGCACACATATATTGGATAGTGACACATACTTCTCAAGATGACATTTTTGGCAATGGGCATAAACTTTTTACCAATATGTTGTAAATTAATTTTTTTGCATTTTGCCAATTTTTTTATTCCGTTCAGCTTGTATTAAAACCGCTTTTTCTTGGTTTCTGTCATGTTTTAATCATAAAGCATGTGCAGAAATTTTGTGACAACACGCCCCGGGGTGGGGCGTGTTGTCACAGCCCATTCCCCTGCATTAAACATGCATTTATGTAAAAACGAAATAATCTAGAAAAACTTTAGCTGTAGCTGAAAGAAGTCGAATGATACCTCTTTCAATTGCACTATCTAGCATCTCGATACCATTGGTACAGAACGAGATAGCCTACACGCTTTGTGAAAACTGTGACAACACGCCCCGGTTTGCCATACATCTTTTTGTGTAATTATCCAGGTCGGCTTACCTGACTTTCAAGGACGAAACAGAAGCAAAGAATCTTCTCATCAAACTTCGGGGAACCACAAACGTACAAAGCGAACTTGATGAATACAAAGCAGAGGCCGAGTTTGAAAAAGAATTGTTGTCTGTCTGGCAGGTAATTTGGACATATTTTTAAAAGTTGTTTCGTGACCCTGAATTTTAGTAGTTACGAAAGTTATCACAAGTGTTGCAGTTGTTTGGGAACGTTTAATCCAACTACGGTTATGTTTAATACAACTACGACTAAGTTATGCTTTTAGAAATTAAGCATAGGTTAGAGTTGTAAGACTACATCCGCTTTTGGCTTATCTGAAACACCAGAAGTGTTACAGTTTTTTTCTGATTTAGAAAATAATGTAATCCTACTTTTCTGGGTTATGTACTTTTATGGGTTATGTAAGAGGAGTAAAGTTGGTTTTAAACTAACTTAAGGTCTTTAGTTGAAATCAAGCCGGTAGCAAAGCGTAAAAAATGTCAAATAGGCAACTGACTCTTCTATAATGTTGTCGGAACAGCGGAGTTGCGCGTCCCGTAATGTACTGTCCCTATAGCATTGGTCGTTCAACACTTACAAAATAGCTTTATTTTCATTTCAATTTAATGATATCTTAATCGCAAACATAAAATTATTCAATAAATTATAATCAAATGCTTTTTAATTTATATAACAGTCTGTAAAGTAACCTGCTTTATTTCAAAATCTATAATTCATGGAGCGCTAGCAAATCACAAATCCGTCATAATTCTATCAATTTTATCTGTCGGATTTACAGTATTTTTGGGTTAAAAGTAGGCTACAATAAAAAGCATTCATCAACTAACAAGTTTCAGGACAATTGGTACAGTTTTCATAACTGGTGGAACCAACCACATTTAACATCCAAAGTTTCCAATCACAAAATTAGAAGTTCTGATTTTCTCTGGCAGTTATAAAGCTGACCTCACGACAAATATGACTTTAGATTTGCCTACGATTTGGTAGGCTACTAGGCTGCGCTGTATTAACCAAAATCAGATCAAAATCCTCACTATTTTATTTGCTTTTTTTGCCAAACAATGGTTAAATCTCTACTTTTTCTTTCGATACAACAACGACCTTACACAACCAAATAATGTTTAGCCAATTGTCATAGCATTTTTGGCAGCATAGCAGGCTAGCTCCTTTCTTCCGTAAATTACTCTTCGTTGTTTATTTTTGTGCTAACCTCATGGTTCAATTATTCGCACCTGTAAATTATAACTTGTTGTCTTAACCGTTTCTGAAAATAGTTGACCATTGGTGGGCAAGAATATTATTTAAAGTTAGAATAAAAAAGTAACCGATCTCTTCATTTCTGATTCCTACACCCAATCTTAACTTTGGAGACTTGCTTTTATGATTCTATTACTGATAACTTCAATTCTCTAACAAAGTAAATTTGTAAAATTAATTGTGATAACAAAAATGTTATCTCATATAATATCTTGCACTTTCAATGCATTCATTCTTTGTCTGATGTTTAGGTTCTCACAAAATCATCCGTTAGGTGGCAGTTGATATCAGCAGTAGTTGTACTTGCTTCTGTGCAAATCACTGGAATCAACGGGGTTCTGTACAACCTGAATAACATCTTCATCACTGCTGGTCTTGACCCCAGTTATGTCACATATGTATCGATTGGTGTTTCAGCGTTTCAACTCTTGGTCGCTGTCGCAGCTGTGAGTATAGTAGATGATGTCATAAGTTGGTGATTGCTTCGTAGCTTTCACTGTCTTTCTATGTACGGAACGTTTTCAGCAGAGAGGTTTTATTTATTGAAATTCATTTCATCAATAATGAACAGGTCTTTAAGTTTGCTTAAAAGCAAATTTATCATAAATCATTTCGTTAAATGCAGATGATATCTTTGTTTTCGTCTGACTGCAAAAGGTATCTTGGTCTACAATTTCTACATAATTGCCTAATTTGGCGACTTGAATAGTTGAAATTACGTAAGCTATTTGTAGGCTATATTTATTCTTTACGCAGAGTGGCCTAACGTGAGATCTAATAGCTCACTTTTAACAAATCTTACATTTAAAAAAATTTCAGGGTTTACTCAGTGCACGGTTTGGACGCAAAACTATATTCTTTTTTGGAAATTCTCTTATGGCGCTTTCTAGTATTTTGTACACATTGGCTTTGGCTTTTCAAGATAACGCTACCTGGCTGTCCTACCTTTCGATAGTTGCAACATTAGGTAAGTCCTTCTGTCATTGTGTTGAAGGTTAACGGTTTAATTTTTTTTTTTTTTGAAACTAAGCTATGTGCTGTGTCCAGCCAATCGTCAAAAGAGTACTCTCAAGTCAGATCCGACGAAGGAAAATACACCCTTTTGGCCCATTTTACAGTGCAGAAAAGGGAAAAAATGCAGCTACCTGTATTTACTTTACACGAAATAGTAGCTGTAAGCTTACATCAAAACGTGCCTTGTCAAAGTTTTAATTAGATAGCCTTGAAGAAAATTTCAAAAAAATACTTCCGCACAATTTGAAATTTAGTTTATTTGAAGATTGCAGACTATCTGCTCATTCTGCTGTAGCAATTTTATTAAATGGAGTGGATATCTGAGCATCAATTCTTTATTCTTAAGAAGCTTTGCGGTCGGGTGGAAAAAATTAGTGAGGCTGCTGGCTAGTTATTGATTGGTTGCAAAAAATTTTGTCCCTTGATGAAGAAAACTCATTTTTGAAGGTCAATTCTGGAAGTTTCACTCTCTAGACTGTAGATGTTATGATCTACTGATGCTAGATTTACTGAAGTGGATATTCATATTACGTTTTTGCTTTTAGCCGATGAAGTGTTGTTGCCTGCAAATAATCCTAACCATTAGCTGCCATTGAATAGCGAATCTACAGCATATCTATAAAGTGCGCCAAACACTGAAAGGGGATTGATCCCCGCTAAACTTTTGTATTCGTTTTATTGCTGAATTTATGCATTTAGCTGTGTGGATAAAAGAATTTAAGATAGGGCGTTATACACAGTGTGCCTGTTGTTGATCAGAGTAACTACACATAGCTTGCATATGCAATAATAACTTGTAGTCTACAATATTGTAATATTGTGTTTTAGGTTTTGTTATGGGAATCAATGCTGGTTCCGGCGTTGTAGCTTATGCCATTGCACCAGAGATTTTGAATCAAGCAGCCAGACCTGCTGGCATGTCGATTGGAGTGTTTGTATATTGGTTGTCCTTTGCAGCAGTGAGCTTTGCCACACCTTATATGTTTGTAAGAAAATTACAACATTCCACAATTTAACAAATTTAAAATAAAAACCTTTGAAGAAAAATACTGCGTCACTTAAACTAAAAGCATTTGTACAAAACTTGTGAGATTTTTTTTCACGCATAGGCTAACACATATTTTCAACAAAATCAGTTGAATTTGTTTTCCCCAATAATTTGCATTTTCCACATTTCCTGATCGTATATTACAGTGCAAGTTTGAAAAACAACTTTTTACATTTCAGACGGGCTTGAGTTTTGGTGTACTGCTTCCATATTTGGGAACAGTTCTTCTGGTGATGCTCTATGTCTATTTTTTTTTGCCTGAAACCAAAGATATGACGAGCTTGGAGATAGAGGAATACTTTAGGAAACGCAAGCAAAAGAAGGACAAGGACGAAAAATCTTTGTTTAAGGACAAAGAAATCATGCTTACAGCTCTGTAGGCTTTCAACTTGTTAGTCAACATTTATGTCAAACCTTCAACTAAGGCTACTGTGCTTAGAAAATTTATCCGCTATTTTTCAAACACTAACAATACGCATTTTCTAAAAATGCTTTCACACTCAATTTTCTAAGTTGCACTTGGATCATAATGTTGAGTCAAAAGGAAATATTTTTGCTTTAAACAATCGTACTGCATTTTCTGTTTGGCGAAAATAAAATTTTTAAGTGTTTTATATGGACTAATTCTCTCCACACAAGGTTGTTCGATGCAACGATTTAATACAAAAGGAATGAATGGGAACCAAATACAGTAGTAAGATTAAATACACCATAATGGAGGCTTCGTATAGCCTATACAGACATTCAATAGACCTATGAATTTTGTATTATTTGATATCATAGGTTAACTCGAAAAAATACTCATTATCATTAAACTGCTCTCCACAATGAGCCGAAAGGTAGCATCACGCAACAACCGAGTTGCAGCTACAACTGGTAAAAAAATGGTTTTAGCTTCGGGAGCATGTTATAGAGACAAACAAATTTGTTTTGATTACTACAAGTAGCCTATGTTTTCTTACCGTACTCAGGATTCCGTTGCTCGAAATCAACGGTTTTCTGATATACTTTGACGCGATGATGGTTGGTTACAACTGACAATACCTTTTTACACAAAACTAAAAAGTTAAAATCATAATCAGCGTTTTCAAACTATCAGCGGTGTCTCTTGAAAAATGAAACAGCTTACATAGACATATCATTGCAAAGATTTGGATTAAGAGATTTGTAACTAATTTTCACGAGAAAACTTCACATGAACCGCTCTTCACGACAGCTCCACTGCCGACAAGCATTGTCTTTCCACCATCCGGCTGAACGCCAAGGGCATGCAGTAAGATCGATGTGATCGAGCAGCTCGCTCTACAACAGCGACAGCTAGGAAGCTGCAGCTGCCATATTCTGTTTTCGCATAGGTTACTAAAAGATTTGTTTAACAGCATTAAATTGGTGTTGTGGCCTAATAGGGCATAGCCTAGATCGAGCAGATTTATGTTGCAATAGATCAGAAAGAGTAGCCTATCGGACACCAAACCATGCACGTTGCATAACCTACAAGATATTTTGCGGAAAGCTTCAAGATCAGGCGGCGCTGGTTCGACTCTCGATGTGTGCGTTGGAGCAACGCATTCTAACGACTGCTCTCCATTCAGCGACACCTAATCGATGGAGTAATTTCCCGGCAACAACACTCATTATCCTGTCAATCTCGGTAACCGGTGTAGCAGTCCAAGAGTTACTGCAGGCCAAAAGTTACAAGAGTTGCCAAATATTTCATTCAAATTTTATTTAATTTTGTTTTGAAAAATAATTAAAGTTTTAACCTCTCAAAAGGTCAGATTAATAATTATAAGTATTTTGTAATGTTAATTGACAAGCTTGCATTAGTTTGAGAGCAATGAATTTATTACACTTAGTTAAAACAATTTTCGCTTTTCTACCGATGGCGAAAACGCCGGGCACCCCTGGTAACTTTTGGACTGACAGGAACTTTCAGACTGCAACGCCGCAGAAGCAGTCCAAAAGTTACTGCTCTTGTAAGTGGATGTGCTTTTTCGAAATTCGTTTGGGAAAACTTGTAAATGGACTGAAACTTCACTTGGTCAGTAGATTAAACCTTCTGCAAGTATGCGAAAGATGAATCCCAAGGATAAATATTCTCACCACGAAACCATTATTCTTGACTTTAAGTTTTGTGCCACGTGTTTTCGATGGAAGTCCAACGGAAATTCATTGGAATCTCAAACTGTTCAACACTTTCGTAAAAGTTAAAGCCTTCCCCGCGTGTGAGACTGTGATAGCCTACTCACTGAAGGTTGATGGCGTTTTGACTACCGGTTGGCCTACATGTAGCCTAAGTTACTTTATATTTCTTCAAAACGATAGTTATGAAAAACCAGACCAAAATAGGCTCAGTGCTTCATTCACTAGAAAATTTTGGTTTTAACTTTCATGAAATATATAAAATATAGTCACAGACTATGTTCGTCAATTACAACTCAAGACCAGCGGTTATAACAATTCAGCCTTCAAATGCAAAGTTTGCACGATATATTAAGGCCTGTAGCTTATTAAATGCCACCGATTCACGTATAGCCACGATTCAAACTTTGAAATGTTTGGAGCGATGATCAATTAAATTATTTGTTTCAACAGCGCCATATAGCCTACAACGAGTCAATAAAACACTCATAAATAACACTACATTGTGAATCGTAGGTTGCATCATAGCGCAATCAGGATGACAGCAAAAGACTATAGGCTAAGCTAAGTGGTCATCTAGTCAATCACCTCCCCATACAAATTTATTTGCCAACGCACGTAAGGCACGGACACAACCGCAAATGATAATACAGTAGAATTCGCCTGTAGTGACACCTGAAGGGACCGCGGAAAAAGTGTCACTATAAGCGAAGTGTCACTATAGACGAATGATGACGTCGTTGATAACTTCACTTGTGCAGTATCTGCGCATGCGCATCCCATGTTGGTTTAATTCAAACCCAGTCAGCAAATCAATCCTTTATGGTTCAACCTCTGCATACGTTAAATCAATGTAAAAAGATGGATTTGCTGACTGGGAACTGGCGATTGCTGATAAGGACAAAATATGATTCCAACTTAAACTGGAAATACACCGTAGTGTCCTTATACGGAAATTTTTGAGCCCAAGGGACAGAAATGTGGTATCACTGTAAGCAAAGTGTTCTTATACAGTTATACACGAAGTCACTATAGGCGAAGTCATTTCTATGCAAAACATATGGTTTGCAAACGGGACTTTGCAACAGGTGTCACTATAGGCGAAGTGTCACTATAGCCAAAGTCACTATAGGCGAATTCTACTGTACAAACAAATCAGGTTAAAATGATAGCCTACGTAAATTGTTAGGTTACAAATTAAAATTTCATTCCAATACAGCAACAATTTCTGGTACAAAACTCATCTTTTTACTTTCATTTTATTTTCGCTTCATTCCCAATTACGTTTCTGCTATAAACTATGTTGTTAAGATGCAATAGTGGATAAGTTTTCAAGTTCAACGTGTTTCCAATGTCGAAATCATTTATACAAATCTGTTGCAAGCGTCAAATCTGACAACCCTGTTTTAGTAACTTCTGGACTGGCAGTAACTTTCAGACCGCGTATACGCGGTCCAGAAGTTACGGTAACTTTCAGACCGCAGTAACTCATGGACCGTTACACCGGCTCTGCGTAAAGACCCTCTACAACAGGGGTCACCAAATGGCGGCCCGCGGGCCGCATGCGGCCCGCCACGCTGTATCGCTGCGGCCCGCGGAAGGTATCAGCGTACAAGTATAACCAAAAATACTTTTCTTGAGGAGTTAAAGAGCACGAAGGCAAAAAATACTTTCCGGGAAGCATATTTTCGCTTTGCATACGATTCCAACGACCGACCAATCAGATTATAGTTCTAGGTGGGGGTTGCTTAAAGCTATTTCAATGCGATGTCCAGCCACACTGTAACAGTGGTTGATTAAAACATCTGTTTTCGAATTTCGAAAATGTCTGTGAGCATAGGGTTGCTTATTTTAAGTTTGCAAATGTCATGTAAACACTAGTGTGGGTTTCACCGTTATTATGTTTCACGACCAGTGTTCTCTTTATGCAAGTTTTTGTTGGCAAAATAGTTCGGTGTGCCAACTCAATTTATAATAAATTAGCAAAATATTATGTATAAATTTTAAGACTCTTTCTGATTGTATTATGAAAATATCTAGCTTAGTACTGCAAAATGTTTTTTTTTCTTTTTTTAAAGAAGTATGGAACGCTTCACGATTTCGCGTGTCATCCTTGCGCAGGGCCATGCTAATCTTCTCTGTATCGTTCCAATTTTAGTATATGTAGGCTACTGCCGAAGCAAGTTCTGCAAAATGTTGTTAATCAACAAATTCTTGCCAGCACGCTGATTGGCAAGAATTTGTTGATTAGAGGTTTTACGGTTTTAAGAAAGACGGTTTTATAGACTTTCACAACAAGGATGAAAAACCAACTCATTGCTTTTTTAAAGGGAAGACTGTTCATGAATTACGATAGAATTACGATTTTTGGGTGATTTCTACAAGCATTTGTTTCATGGTGCCTGATTTCTTTTTCCCTGTTATTGGAGCCTCTTTTTCACTGATATGTTTGTAGGTCACTATTGTTGCCTGTATTGCGATGTGTCAAACATTTCCTTGTTTACTAAAATTGTTAATTGCAAGATATCTTTTGTGAAGCGAAGTGACAACACCACTTTTGTTTGGCGATGCACATTCTGATGAAACCGCTCGCCTCGCTATAAGTGCGCAAAACAAGTGGCCTGGTTTATCAGGCATTGTTAAAAAAAAGTCAAAAGTGTTGTAAAAGGAGCTTGGCCTGGCAGTAGCGTTGTTCGATTAATTTTGTTGCTGCGGTACTCTAACATAAGTATGAACAACATGTAACGCTGGATACTGGGTACGAAATGCGTTCTTTTTTAGCATAAGAGTCAACCTACCTAACATTTTATTAGTGCGGCCCGCCACAGCTCTTCTTAGTGCCAAAGTGGCCCGCATGCAAAAAAGGTTGGTGACCCCTGCAGTCTACAAGTATGCGAAAATACCAGGAATAACTTATCAAGGCTTTGTCAGTCCGAGGATAAAGATTCAAAATCTCAACCCAATTGACAATGGGCGGAAGGAAGAGGACTGCAAGCTGCTTCCCATTTGGACTACGCTGCCCCTCTCCAAGGATGTGTTGCATCTAGATGTAAAGTGCACTTGCACAAATACCTGATCTCGGTGCAAATGCGTAAAGACTAAGTTAAAATGCACACGTCAATGCAAGTGCACATACAAGAAATAGCTGGATTACAGAACAATCTTTCTATATTAGCATGTATATAAAATATACAATTATAACAATATATGGGCCGTTAATTAGTAAGCCATTTTTTTATTGAATGTATTGCTTCAAAGAGTTTTTTCGAACAATTTTGCGAGCCTTTTGTTATGATTGAGTTTGCTTTATGACCCTAAACCAGGGGTCGCAACCTTTTGAACCCAGCTTGCCAGTTTTCGAATTGTGTGGCTATGTGCTAATGTTAATGACTTATTCATTGTTGGGTTTCAGTATCGGTAAAGCAAGCTAGAGGAATGCTAGGCCAACTCTGCGATACGTTTGTAATTCGGATTTAAGTTTAATCGTTGTACAGAATTATAAGTGTGTACAAAAATCAGCTTTTTGTTTCGACTCACTAAATCAATTCAGACTCAATAAATAAAATCACAAGAAACGATTGCAAGTATGGTTGAGACAGACAGAGGAGGGATTGTAGGAAAGCAATAAGCTCCTATACTTTTGTAACCAATAGTATAAAAGTAACGAGGCATAATGTGAAAAAATCTGGAAATTGGCAGCCATTTTGAATTTTGGCGGCTATTTTTTTTTTTTCATCTGACGCTTGACACTCGAACCAGAATTGTTCCATACGCCCTTTCCTTCAAGTTGGTTCTAAGAACAAAACTTTTGCATCGAGTTGAAATGAATTTAAAAAAATACACAGGCATGGAACCAAACTAAAGCAGATTGGATGTCAATTGACCACTATTGGTACTTTTGAAGCAAAAAAACGTTCTTTTCAAACTCCTGCCCGTGTCTGAACAATAAGTTCACTCAGCATTCGCAAAATATTTTCTATGGGCTAAATGATGCACTTTTCAATTTTGACAAATTTGAATGCTTTGTTTAGCCCACATTCGTGTGAGAGTTATCATAAAATTTATCCTGTTGTCTCACATTGATTGAGTGCTCTGTGAGCAACATTGCAAACATAAAGCAGGTTAAACGCAATGTGTAAACAACAAAGTGAAAATCTAGCCTACCTGAATGTGCATGAACAATAAACAATTTTTTACAGGTTTGAGTGTTTAAACAGAGGAATGATTTTTAGGCATATCTCTTGACAACAAAAGAAATTCAAAACAAACGCTGATGATGGATACTTTACTGAACACTCTCGAATGTGCCATGACCATACTAGTAGAGATGACCGGCTATGTCACATTTTGAAGCCTTAAAATACTGGGCCGACTGTTTCGTAGCAGTTCGGCAGACAAAACACATTACTTTTGCCTTAAGAGTATGTAGACATGAATCGCGGGTTTGTGGACGTTGACTCAATGTAAAGAAAGTTTGTAAATTGAGAGCTGAAACATTGCGCAGCTGGACATTTTGCTTGATGGGAGTGAACCATGAAGTTAACTCATACGCAGTTAGTCACAGCATAGGCAAGTCTAGCAGCTAGAGTGAAAAGGAAAACAATATAGTCGCACAATATGTGCACTTGTGCAGTTAGTTTTCATGTGATATTCTCAAGCAACATAGCACAGAAAAGTAATGCACGGAACCGAAATTATGTAGCTGATTACTAAGCAAATCAAGCTTCTGATAATGCAATGGCTACCGACCTAGTTGTATCTTCACTTCAGCACACTTTTTAATTGCTACTGTAGCCTACTTTAACTTTGTAGTCAGTTGACGAAAGGAAAGCAGGTTAACTTCATGTTTGCAAAACTAAACTAGTTAAACTAATCGTTTTCTGTCAGCAAAATATTGTAACTCTTTGATCAATGTATGAATCGTGATGCAAGTCTTGGCATGTAGGATAGCCTATACAATTATACATGACCACGAATCGGTCATGATCTGTAGTTCACATGTTCAAGTAGATGATGGACTTGTTCTTTCATTGCATTTTATAGAAATTAAGTGACAAAATGTCTAACAAATGCGTTGCGTTTAGTTGCAAATCAGGCTACTTTACTTCTGCTACCAATATTTCTAAGTTTGCTTTTCCTCTGGATATTGTGTAGTGTTGCTGCCGCAATGGATAAAATTTGTTAACCGATCTAACTGGGAGCCTACAAAAAAGTCTGTTTTGTGTATGAAACATTTTGAAGAGAAATTTATAAGTTATGGTAAAAGAAATAACCTCAAGTGGCATCTACTGTAAATCCAGTTCCGACAGTTCACTCAATTCAAGCATTAAAACGCCATCACTCCATCAGCTTTACCAACTCCAGCACCAGCAGCACCTCCACGAAAAGCACCCAAAATTCATATAAAACAACTTGATGAACTGGTAGACTTCTCGCAGAAAAACAGAATATCTTATTTTCAGTGACATAACTGAGGCACACTGCCCAGATGGTTTCCAGTACTGTCGGGAATAAACCTTTTTGATTTTTTACAACATTATTTCTGACAAGTTGTCTGGCTTTCCCCAGGTTGCTGAAGCTGTTAGTAGATCGAAATTTGCATGTGCAAAAAGATTTGTTGAAAAGGGATATTCATTTTTGGAAAGAGGATCTAGCTGCAAGTGATCCATGCATTTCAAGTTTTGAAAAGTTTCAGGAAGATGTGGATGAAGTTGCCATAGAAATGTTTGACGTCCCTGGACGCAACATTATCTTCTAATACTGCAAAAGTTGGCTTTACAATAGCTGGTTATATTGCAAAAAACTTGTTAAATGCTCCAAATGTGCAATGTGCAAAAGTTTACTTACAGCTGATTCTGCAGCTAAAGCTCCTTTGTACTTTCAGCTTTTGTCAAGGGGGGCATCAATGTGCCTTCTCAGCCACTTTCTGATTTTGTTTGTAGTGCTTTTGCTGCTTTAGATGTTGTTGAAGAAAAGGTACGCAGTTACGTGGATTGCCTTGTCGAAAAACTATGCAGTAGCCTATGTTTTCAAAAAATATCTTTTCTCCGGTGTAAAGTTTACATGTGAACTTTGCATCGAAAATTGTTGTTAATATTTATTATAATAATTACCAAAAGATTATAAATGAGTCAAAAAGAAAGGATAACATTGTAGCATTTAAGAAAAGGCAAAAGTAGTTTAAGATTCTATTGTAGTTATGGAATGTCTTTTTTTCGTCACCATGATCACTATCGTCTTTGTAGTTCCCCCCCCTCCCCCCCCATGTCTAAATGTAAGGTTAGGCACCTGTTAAATGCATTAACAACGCCTAACAAGTCTGAAAAATTTCTCCTATGTTGTACCCCATGCCAGTAAGAGCAGTTTCTTTGTTAGTCAAAATTTCAAGTATTTTTTTATCGGCCCGTTGTAAAAAGGCCTTCGTATGTGACATAGCCGGCCATATTCTACTAAGTGGCCATGAATGTGCACATTCGAAGAATTAGCTGTATTATTTCCTACCAGTAGCTGCAACTCGGTTTTTGTTTTACTTTTCGGCTCATTATGGAGAATAGTTTAATGACAATGAGCATTTTTTCAGGTTAACCTATGATATCAAATAATACAAATTTCATAGGCCCATTGAATGTCTGTATAAGCTATACGAGGCCTCTACGGGTTATATTGTATTTAACATATTACTTTGCTCTCACTTATTTCTTTTGTGTTTGGTTGGTTTTCGTTTGGTTTTTGAATCTTTATCCTCGGACTGACAAAGCCTTGATAGGTTATTCCTGGTAGTTTCGCATACTTGTAGAGGCTTTTGACGCAGGGTCTGTTACCGAGATTGACAGAGTGAAGTTTCCGATTGTTGATAGACTGTTAAATCGTTGATAGACTTGCCATACGTCAGGATTTTCCCTGACATGTCAGGGAATTTTGTGTTCAAATCTGCGTCAGGGAGAAATGTTAAAACGTGCTTAAATGTCTGGGAATTTGACATGACTCATCTGTTGACTTTTTTTAGTCACACTAGTCCGCAGTCATCGGCCAGCCCTGATTTATACCATAACACACGTTTTTGGCACGCAACAATTCGTAAACGCAACTGAGAAGAAATTGTCAGGGATTATGTACAATATTAGTCCATATAAAACACTTAAACAACTTTTATTTTCGTCAAAATAAAGAATGCAGTACGACTGTATGAAGCAAAATTATTTCATTTTGACTCAAAATTATGATCCAAATATAACTTAGAAAATTGATTGTGAAAGCATTTTTAGAAAATGCCTATTGTTAGTGTTTGAAAAATAGCGGATAAATTTTCTAAGCACAGTAGCCTAAGTTGAAGATTTCACATAAATGTTGACTAACAAGTTGAAAGCCTACAGAGCTGTAAGCATGACTCCTTTGTTCTTAGACAAAGATTTTTCGTCATTGTTTCTCTTTTGCTTGCGTTTCTCAAAGTATTCCTCTATCTCCAAGCTCGTCATATCTTTGGTTTCGGGCAAGAAAAAATAGACATAGAGCATCACCAGAAGAACTGTTCCCAAATATGGAAGCAGTACACCAAAACTCAAGCCCGCCTGGAATGTATGAAGTTATTTTTCAAACTTGCACTATAATAGACGATCAAGAAATGTGGAAAAAATGCAAATTATTGGGGAAAACAAATTACAAACTTAACTGATTTTGTTGAAAATATGTGTTAGCCTATACCGTGTGAAAAAAAATCTCACAAGTTTTGTACAAATGCTTTAAGTTTAAGTGACGAAGTATTTTTCTTTAAAGATTTTTATTTTAAATTTGTTAAATTATGGCATGTTGGAATTTACTGTACTTACAAACATATAAGGTGTGACAAAGCTCACTGCTGCAAAGGACAACCAAAACACGAACACTCCAATCGACATGCCAGCAGGTCTGGCTGCTTGATTCAAAATCTCTGGTGCAATGACATAAGCAACAACACGAGAACCAGCATTGACTCCCATAACAAAACCTAAAACACAATATTAGAAGTGTAGACTCAAGTTGTTATTGCAAATGCAAGCTATGTGTTGTTACTCTGATCAACGACAGGCAGTTTGTATATGGTTGCATATCGCCCTATCTTAAATTCTTTAGTCAGCGCAGTTTAAATGTATAAATTCAGCAACAAAAAGAAGACAAAGTCCAGCAGTACAAACGCATTTATTTTCGCACGAGTCAGTTCAATTATAAACAGCCAAAAATCGATTTCGATCTGCTAGCAGCTAGATTATCTTCCGTTAAGCTTATTCAAATAGAATTCTATTTCTAAGGAGTTTTCTTCATCAAAGGACAAAATTTTTTGCAACCAATCAATAACTAGCCATCTGTCTCACTAATTTTTTCCACAGGACCGCAAAGCTTTTTAAAAATAAAGAAGTGATGCTCGGATATCCACTTCATTTAATAAAATGGCTAGCCTACAGCAGAATGAGCAGATAGTCTGCAATCTTCAAATAAACCAAATTTCAAATCGTGCGAATTTATTTTTTTGAAATTTTCGTCTAGGCTATCTAATTAAAACTTTGATGTAAGCTTAGCAGCTACTATTTCGTGTAAATACAGGTAGCTGCTATTTTTCTATTCTCTGCACTGTAAAATGGGCCAAAAGAGTGTATTTTTCTTCCGTTGGATCTGATTTGAAAGCAGGGCCTCCGAGAGAAATCATGACTGGTCGGGAAACAATACTAAAAGTGGGCCCCAGAAAAACATTTTTTAGTATCGAATTTGCATACAAGTATCGAATTTGCATCATGAGTTGTATCATGTGTCTTAAGCCGAACTTGGCTACTTCCCTCAGTGTGAAATTGAATTAATTCCTTTTAAGTTTCGATTTTAAACAACCTATTTCTTATATCTATATGAAAAAACTTCTTTCAATAATTATGAAAATCAACAAAAATGACTCGACTACACTTGCAGCAAAATTGCCAATGTTGCTCAATATTTTCTCTTGAAAGAATTACAGTAAAGTTATATGATGTGCACATGCACACCTCATTCATGGTGCCTTTGGCCACGGCCGTTGAGAGGAGAGTTTAAGTCAAGTACCAAAACGATTATTCGGCCCCAAATAAAGACACTTTCAAGAAAAATGCACCATATCCAAAGAATGCAGTAGGTTAGTTTGTTCAATCTCTCTAGTGTGAAGGCAGTGCGGGCGTGTTCACTGATGAATTCTTGTCTGTTCGTTGTGTGGAATCCTGCAACAGCCGCTTTTGGGTCGGTGATAACGTCTCATCCCTTGACAAGTCTGCGTGGTTCCAGTCATGCTGTGAATCGAAATTGCTATAGGTGGTAATTTTAGTATAACCTACAGTAGATAAAGGAAAAACTGTGAACACACAATGCGGCCAATGAAAATAGCTCAACAAAGCATTCAATCCACACCGAACCTTTTGCCATGCAAAGTTACAGATCACAACATCAAATAATAAAGATTTTGCAAGGTCTAATCTGATGAACAACATGCATAAACTGTTCACTTGGTTTTGAGTCGTGGTGGTGCGTAAACAAATCTTACAAATTTCTGTGTGCTAAAACAACGTTTTCAACTCGCAACCGTTGGAGGTACTGGTTTACATAACAAATTTTCAAAGCAACAAAAATATTTGGAAAAGTGTTTCGAAAGTTGCAATCAATGATTTCCTTGAGTAGATATCATGGGGTGATGCGTTCCGGTTTGAAGCTTAACCGTATTAAGACTGGGGTTGGGCATAATGTGCCCACCCCAATTTCAAACGAATGTATTTTAATGGGCATACGTGCTAATAAGCTGAAATTTCTTGACTTTTCCTAAATATTACTTGGCTAAACGTATTTAAAGTTTCGTGGCTATACCTGATTCAGTTTGGGAGATATTCTACTGTTTTTAGCTTGTACCTTGAAATATTTCATTGATTTGCTCCTGGAGTGAGAGCAGATTGCGCTTGGTTGGTTTCTTTTATAAAAAGAGTGACAGATCATCGATCGTTTATTCAAAGGCGCCAAGCCGCCAAGCCGAGTCGCCTAATGAGTTTATCGCGCGTGTAATTTGATTAGTGGTGAAGAAGACACTGCATGATGATTTGCGTCTGGTGTAAATTGCATACAATTACTTCTGTCTGTGACTGAAACAAAACCATTTATTTTACGCAACGGATATATTCTTCTTGGAATAACCTACTTCAAAGTTTGGTTGCTTTGTCTATCAGTTTTCAGTCTTTAGATGTCCCTCTAATGTGAAATTGGCGAAATGAAGCAGATATCGACAGAAAAAAATAACAATATGTTGATAAAATGTATTTTAAAAATGAATTCGCATATGTATATGAAAGAATTTCGAACTAGATAAGTTGTCTAATACAAGTCAAGTGCATCACTTTACTAATTGGGGAATGGTATATAATGCTATGAATGATATATCTCTAACCTCGTACAAGCCTGATGGCAGCAAGTGCCATGTTTTCATCGATTCAATATCATCAGCTGTTGAATCGATTTAATAATCGACAAGTTTGCGATGAGAGAATGCTTGCACACGATCGCTTATACTATAGGATTCTTATATCGAATCAACGTTAGACGAGTTTGATTTATCGTAAACTTGGCTGCCTCCAATGACTGCACAAGTGGACGTCGCTTATTGTTATGTTTCAAAAGATAAGCGTTAGAACAGCACACTGCTGTTTCAGCTTTGATTTATTATCATCATGGTTGAACCGATGTAAAATGACGTAACTCGTGGGTATAGAATGCGAAAAGTCTGTAACTTTATATTTTCGCACTACGTTTTTGTTTTGCATCTGTTTCTGCAGAAACGTGGTAAATAAACAATTCCTGATTTCGCTAATTGGATTGTTCTAAACATCGGCAAACTGTTGCAATTTATACCCAGCTCGAAAACTCGATAAGTTTGGCATTAGTTCTACGTTGCTAGACGTTGAATCAACATAAATATGATAAATTGTACGAGCTGTGTATCAGCGTGTAGATCGAGTAACAACGTGATTTGTTTCTTTTTTCACTCTGAAATGCATATAGTATATAGCTAACGGAGGTTACGGTACACAAGCCATGCATAAGGATAAGCTGGTTTACACTGGCGCGAGAGAACAACCATCAAAATTAATTTAGTCGAGTGTTGTGATGCCAAATAAAAGATTTCACAACGCGGGCGGTCGCTACGCATCATTGTTTGACTTATAACCCGTAGACTGCTGTCCTCCGGTTTGTTTTTCGCACCCAGGGATGGGGGCGACTGGAGTGGCCTCTCCAGAGTGCTGGCCTGGGCGTCTGTATGGAGGTCTTGCGCTGCCCAAAAACACAACAGGACCCTCCTCTCTGCCTCTCCGGCGTGGTCCAAGGGAACGCAAAGCGTGACACTCGGCGACGGTTTGGCTACAGGAGTTGCCGGAAGGATGTCAGAGTTTGACAGTCGACCGCCTCACGTACTCCACTCCGGATTTTCTGTCTGGGTTGTCTCCCGTAGCCTTTCCCAGGACTGGATGTAGCCGCAAGACAGCGGAGGTTTTTGAATCAGGGTTTGCCTTCCCCTAGACCTAGACGAACTGCCGTCCAAGGCTGACGGGCTCCGTCAGCCCGGCTGTTGTTGTACTGTTTTTTGTCTGACCTCTCACCTCTAACCTGCCCGACATGGTTAAACCTGCCAAGGGCTACGAGCCTCCTTCGGTATAGCCCACAGGATCCTTGAGATACTCAAGCCTCCCCACCGCGGCAAGGTAACAGTACGGGGAGAAGAACATTGTAAACCGACTCTATTAGCTTGTATCATGCAACTACAAAACAAACCGTGGTTATTGTTCAATGATTTTGATGTAACGCTGATGTTCAATCGATATAACTCGCTCGCTGTAATACGGTATTGAATAGAATCAACGTATTTTGATTTCATTTGCATTTGATAGTTCAATTCAATTCAATTTATTTTTCTTTGTCAGAAAACAACAGCAATGATAAAGTTACACCATTGTCACGCAGATCCAACGTCAAACGACGTAAAAACGTTGCTGCGATTGAAACAAACAGAAATAAAATCGTTTCCATGTGCTTGTTCTCCACTGGCAAATCGGTTATTTTTACGTCGATTCAACGACTAAAGACATTGAATCAACGCAAAAGGAGTGGAATGGTTAGCTGTGTAAGAATATATTTTTGCTGCTTGTAGCCAAATCTGCCTACATCTCAAGCAACACTTGTTTCCGATATTCGCATCTTTTCTAACAAACTGAAGTCAAATAAACAATTTTTACGTCTAAGCACTGTGGTCGAACGTTGAGTCGATATAATAATGTCGCACTTTTGCCGGCTGGATGATTACAGAATAAATAGTTTCTCGGCAGTTGATGAGCAGTTACGGTTGTTAGTTTGAGAGACATAACGCAATGTGTTATTACCGTGGGAATACCGTGACCTCATTATCTCAAGCCGAGCAAGATAAAGCCTTGTTTCTTTATTATAATTTACATCTAACTTTGGCGATTTGATGCCTGTCTAATAAATCTATTATAGCTATAGATATACACATGACTCGAAGACAAGTTTAAATTTGTTGGAAAGTCAGATAAATTTTCTTTCACTTGGTAAAATATCTAACTGACAGCATGCATATCAAAGGCGTAATAAACGTTCAAAAACCGTGGGCATTTTATGCCCCCCCCCAACTCAGGGAATCCCTTCAGAGCCCAGTCTTAATACGGTTAAGTTTGCTGGGTAGCTTTCTTTCAAAAGTAGCCTACCAACTTATCCAAAATGTCATCGTTGTACAACTTGCTTAAATTTGTTCCACATGCCTGCAACTACACTTCACACATACAATAATATTTCCATAGGACTTCAAACTTATCTATATCTTTGAGTTTGTTGATACATTTGTGAATAAACTATCAGCAGCTAGCGAATCCTTTGCAACATAGCGTACAGTAGAATAAATTTCGTTTGAAAGATTGAGCTGGTGAAGCGGAGTTGTTGAAGCGTTCCGTCCCCAGAAATTTTTTTTTTTAAATTCATAGTTCCTATAACAACTTAAGCTTGCGTGTAACCTACTTTCCAGCTTTCCGTAACTTTGATTACATCTTCTTTTAACTTCATTAAATTCATCAGCTTATGTTTTATTCGTCGTCGTCGTGTGAGCCTCCTCTGGGGCCGAAAAACATTGAACAGTTCTTTATCGCTGCATAAATAGGTTAGTAGAGTGAATCTCGCTAAGGACTGTGATCTACAATTCTACATAGGCCTAATGCAGAGAAGCACAGGTTTGAGACTGCTCAAGTAGGCTGCTTGAAAATCGCATAGCTTTTTTTAGAATTACCTATCTGGCTTGGCTGCAATTGAAAAGGACATAGGCTTAGTCGATCAATTACACTACTCAAAAATGATATAATATTTGGACAACACTGCACACCATGAACTCCAACTCTAGTGCATCTAAGTAATGGCATCCATAAGCAGAAAATAGGCAAGGAAGGGTTTACTTTCTTCAATCTTGCTTGGACACTTTTCCAAATATGTTGGATCCATTATCATATGCCTGGCAAACGTAGTTTTTCATGTCAAAGTAGGCCTACAGTTGGTCAAGAAAACATAATACACGCTTAGCCAAAGCAGCACTAGTTTTCAAGTTAGAACAATATAAAAATGATCAAAAAATACTTCTAAAGTTGTAACTACACATTTCATTCAAAAATTTGTTTATTTTTAAGTTGATAAATTTTTATTTTAGTAGTAAAAATGGGCCCCCCTCAAAAGTGACAAAACGAAAAACTACTCGTTTTGCCTTTACAATGTTATGCTAGGGGGAAAGTAGCCCGACTTCCCCCCTCTCGGAGCCCCTGTTTGAAAGTAGTCTTTTGACGACTGGCTGGACACAGCACATAGCTTAGATTTTAAAAATTAAACCGTTAACCTTAATCGCAATAACAGAAGGACTTACCTAATGTCGCAACTATCGAAAGATAAGACAGCCAGGTAGCGCTATCCTGAAATGCCAAAGCCAATGTGTACAAAATAATAGAAAGCGCTACGAGAGAATTTCCAAAAAAGAATATAGTTTTGCGTCCAAATCGTGCACTAAGTAAACCCTGCAATTTTTTTAAATCTAAGATTTGTTAAAAGTGAGCTATTATACCTCACATTAGGCCAATCTGCGTAAAGAATAAATATAGCCTAAAAATAGCCTATGTAATTTCAACTATTCAAGTCGCCAAATTAGACAATCATCATTATGTAGGCCAAGACACCTGTTGCAGTCAGACGAAAACAAAGATATCATCTGCATTTAACGAAATGATCCATTAGTAATTTGCTTTTAAGCAAACCTAAAGACCTGTTCATTATTGATGAAATGAATTTCAATAAATAAAACCTCTCTGCTGAAAACGTTAAATCATATTTAGGCTACATAGAATTGAAAGACAGTGAAAGCTACGAAGCAACCAACATGATAGCCTATTTCACAGTGTAGATTCTAACGATCTGTTTTAGCCTGATGCTGCGAGTTCGTTATGGCAATATCGAATTACATTAGCTTTCGGAACACAGTTCCCTAGTCATGTGCTATGACGAAGCTATGATAGCCTATGACAGCCTATCATCTATTCTATACTCACAGTTGCGGCAACGACCAAGAGTTGAAACGCTGAAACACCAATCGATACATATGTGACATAACTAGGATCAAGACCAGCAGTGATGAAAATGTTATTCAGGTTGTACAGAACCCCGTTGATTCCAGTGATTTGCACAGAAGCAAGTACAACTACTGCTGATATCAACTGCCACCTAACGGATGATTTTGTGAGAACCTAAACATCAGACAAAGAATGAAAACATTAAAATTGCAAAGTATTATGAGATAACATTTTTGCTATAATAATTAATTGTACAAATTTACTTTGTTAGAGAATTGAATTTATCAGCAATAGAAACATAAAAGCATGACTCCAAAGTTTAAATTGGGTGTAAGAATCAGAAATTAAGAGATCGGTTACATTTTTATTCCAACTTTAAATAATATTCTTGCCCAACAATGGTCAACACCTATTTTCAGAAACGGTTAACTACAACAAGTTGTAATTTACAGGTGCGGATAATTGAACCATGAGGTTAGCACAAAAATAAACAACGAAGTGTAAGTTATAGAAGAAAGAAACCAGCCTGCTATGCTGCAAAAAGAGCATGACAATATTCGTTAAACATGATTTTGTTGTCTAAGGTTGTTGTATCGAAAGAAAAAGTAGAGATTTAGCCATTGTTTGGCAAATAAAAAGTTAAGAAAATATTGAGAATTTTGACATGATTTTGGTTAATACAGCGCAATTTTGAAACAGAACGTGATTCAAATAGTAAGTTACCAAAAACGGTAGGCTAACCTAAAGTCATATTAGTCGTAAGGTTAGGTTTATGTCTGCTGAAGAAAATCGAAACTTCTAATTCTGTGACTGAAAACTTTGGATGTTAAATGTGGTTGGCTCCACCAGTTAGCAAAACTGTTCCAATTGTCTTAAAACTTGTTAGTTGATGAACTCTTTTTATGGTAGCCTACTTTTGACCGAAAAATATTGTAAATCCGACAGATAAAATTTGATAGAATTATGACGGATTTGTGATTTGCTTGCGCTCCAGGAATTATAGATTTTAAAATAATGCAGGTTACTTTACAGATTGTTATTTAACTTAAAACGCATATTATTATAATTTATTGAATAATTTTCTGTTTGCGATTAAGGTATAATTAAATTGAAATGAAAATAAAGCGATTTTGTCAGTATTGACCAATGCTATAGGGACAGTACATTACGGGACAAGCAACTCCGTTGTCCCGGCAACATTAAAAGGGTCAATTGCAAATTCGACATTTTTTACGCTTTGCTACTGGCTTGCTTTCAACTAAAGACTTTAAATTACTTTAAAACCACCTTCACTCCTTTTACATAACCCATAAAAAGTAGGCCTACATTATTTTGTAAATCAAAAAAAAAACATAACCCTTCTGGTGTTGCAGATAAGTCAAAAGCGGAGGTAGTCTCCCAACCCTGACCTGTGCTTAATTTCTAAAGGCATATAACATGTGGCTGGATTAAACGTTCCCAAACAACTGCAACATTTGTGATAACTTTTGAAACTACTAAAATTTACCGGCACGAAACAACTTTTAAAAATATGTCCCAATTACCTGCCAGACAGACAACAATTCTTTTTCATACTCAGCCTCTGCTTTGTATTCATCAAGTTCGCTTTCTACGTTTGTGGTTCCCCGAAGTTTGATGAGAAGATTCTTTGCTTCTGTTTCGTCCTTAAAAGTCAGGTAAGCCGACCTGGATAAATACACAAAAAGATGCATTATAGGCTAGATACTTTTGTCTCTGAACTCAGAAAAACACTTAGCGTCACAGGCTAGTGTTGCAAAGATACTTTAATTTTGATCTTTAATATTTAACTTTTATTCAACGCAATTTTGTGACAAAGTAAATTACTCTTACAAAAACACAAGCGTCTTGTGCTTCGCAGTTGTTCTGACATCACATCAAAGTACACGACTTTTGACTCACATAAAAAAGTCTGATGAAACGTTGATTTTGTGTGGTGAAGGTCCAAAACGAAATGGAACTTGCAACAAGTTATTGGTTTTGCACTTTTTGGATATCATCATCAAGAGTTACGAGTAACATATTGCAGGTTTTTTTGGAAGTAATTTCAAGACTGCGTATGTGGAACTACTCCCGAAGTAGCATGCTCGTATAGCCCGACTGCATAGCCAAGTGGTAACAACCCTGGAATGATGCCCGAAGTTTCTACACCACCTAAGAACGGGTGACTGCATCTTTGGCAGGGCACTTAAAGGCAAACAAGAAAATACAGCCTAAACACATTCTAGTATTACCTTGGACTCTCTGGAAACCATCGAGAAAAGCCAAGAAATACAATGCTTGGAACAGCGGTTATGGCAAGCAGATAGGGCCACCCGGAATCGGTTCCCAATATCTAAAAAAAAAACACTTTAGGAGGATAAGTAGAGCGTCATGGCAATAGACCTATACATTACTTTGGTCATAATAACCTACATATATTTTTTTTAAATTGCATGCTTATTTTTGGCAATAAAACGATATGTTTTCTTTGCATCTTTAATTTTTCTTCCAGTCCGATGGTAGCCTTGTTGATAAAAAGTTTCTCATAGCTACTTTTTGGTTTCTGTAACAACTTGTGGTTATTCTTGTGCTAGAAACACTATTAAGTCATGAAGCAATATAACCTATAGTAATCTGTTAATTCTGTTGACGTCTGCTGCTATAATTTTCTTCAATAATAATACAATTGTTTCATTTAGAATGTTAGGCCTTCATACATTAAAAGATGTGAGGTGTATCTGATCTTTTGTTTGTTTTACTGTAATATAAATCGAAACACGATTAATACACACTTGTTCTAACGCAAATAAATTTCCGAATATGAAACCGATAGCGATGGCTGATCCAAACAGGCTAGCTACTGTTCCACGAATCCTCGGAATGGACAAGTCATTTATGTAGGTTGATCCAATACCTTAAAAATACAGCATATTTACTTAGCTTAAAAGTAAAAATTCACACCACGAATACAGTGAGTTAATATTCCTAAATTTGCTAAATCAAAACTTAAAGAACTTGAAAATTGAATGAGGCGTCGGAATAAAAGCAGACTGTCACTGTATACATCTTGCGATAGTTTAGCTTAATTTGCATCAGTAGAACATCTCATATTATTTAACTTAAAGAAGTTGTTGAAATTAAAAAGTGTTAAATCATTATTGACTCTAAATCATTCCCTGATTTATTGTCTTTAACGAACGTTTTAGTAGTTGCAAAGGTGCAGGTGGCAAGACTTACAGTCAAGCCCTGCCCTCTGTACAAACTACTCCATGGTATAAATTTTAAAGGACCCGGTCGTCTTAATGGATGGAGATAATAAACAATGGATAACTGACGGATCACTTCATATTTAACGCTGCAACACGAGAAAGAAAACTAGAAAGTTAGGATTTGGAGTTTCGTGACAAAGATTCTAATAGTTTAGAGTTAGACTACACCAGAGTATAAGATCAATTACATAGTTTTCAAATCAATTACATTTCAATTACACCATCAACATTTTCAACTTTCAATTGTTATATACAATTACATTGTTCTAAAATTTTTA
Source organism: Aplidium turbinatum (assembly GCF_918807975.1). Lineage (NCBI taxonomy): Eukaryota > Metazoa > Chordata > Ascidiacea > Aplousobranchia > Polyclinidae > Aplidium > Aplidium turbinatum. The sequence goes on along the minus strand of NC_137489.1, from coordinate 13,160,418 downwards.
AATTATAATTACTTCCAAATGTACACGATTCAACTACAAAAATGAAATGTTTGAACATTTATGTTTATCGATGATCTTTTTACAGTTTGATTTTATTAAAGGCAAGTAGAATTGCATTTGATAAAGATTACGTTGCAATGTGGAAGTCCCTTTTGAACTTCAACTATTACTAGAGGCTAAAAAAAGTACTGATATCATGCATGAAACTTAGCAAATGTAATTGCTCTTCACACCAAAACGTTTTGAAATTACAATTAGGCCTACACAATAACAAAAAGTTTCGACTACAATTATAATTACAATTGCATCAAAATATGTAATTAACTGCTTCAATTACAATTGTAATTAATCCAACTCTGGTGTACCGTACACCTTATTGCTAAAGATTGAGTGAGGCTGTTTACCAGGCATTTAGTTCAATATCATGAAATGCTCTTCTGTTCTTTCTACACCAGAACAGCATCTCAGTTCAGTTGTTTTTATTTCTGACCATCACAGCAAAAACAATACACGTCAACATAGCAAAGGTCGAGAAAAAGGTAGAAGCGACAAAACGCGAATGCTAAAATGTGCTTGAAACCGAAATAAGTTATTAAGTTGAAAAAAGTTTGGCACGGTCGCAACACCATCTCATGCTGTTGAGCTTTCAAGAATTTTATTAAATGTGTTGCAGAGACATAGTGGTGTGCTCTTGAGAGATATCGATTGTATAGCTGACGCTTTTTTTCAGCATCGGTCAGACCCCACTAATTCTTTATCCAATAGACACAAAACAGCATAGCCGCAGACCCTTTTGTTCTGAGGAATATGAGGACATACAACCAACCGCATGTGGGTGAATATAGCACTAACTTTATTATAAACATGAAAGTTCTTGTTAAATGACATGACAAAAATGAACACTTCTTTCGAAAAAAGCTTTGAAGTGGATTGGTGCATTAGCGGATATAGAAAAAAAAGAGTTGGGTGCACCAGAGTTTCGAAACAACAAAATATGTAAATAAAATGAATAATAAAAAACGAGGTACGGTACCAAACTGAAAATAGTGTTATAGGGAATGTGGTTGTGGAGTCCTGCCCACAGAAAATTTTGATAAATTTTGCCTTGGCTTGGTGGCATTTTACGCATGTTGTGGCCCAATAGGCTACACTGCCTCTCGTTCGCACTGTCTGTATCTCATCAAAATCAACTAACTAAACACTAAATTTCTGTAGATGTTAGAGTTAAAAGGTTTGGTTCAAAATTGAAGATCCAAAGAATCTTTTTCATAAACGCAGAAGAATTTCAATAATTGCTTTTTTGACAAAGTTTTGCAAAGTGTTGCAGAGAAACTTCAAAAATTCGTCGGAGATGTTAACGCCTTTTCCTATAATATTCAAGACACACTTCACCTCATACTTCCATTAACACTGAATTCATTTAATCGTTGTCACATTATTCCTTGAATGAGCAAGGTGTTTACTTCGGAACGTTAAATTATTTTTTTAGTTTTGATAAGCACAAAAATGTCTATTTCGTAGCCTACATACATTGCTAAAAACAGGCGTGCCCTATGCCATCGTTAAGTTAATGAAATGCGATTGAGCGAGTGAAGCCAAAAAGAGCATTACACAACAACAGAGAAAAGTAATTCCATGTTCTTTCTCCATTTTGGGATGGCACGTGACCAAGTGCTCCTATCATTCGCTACTGCGGTAGGACACTTTATTGGCTGATTTTTTATGAAATGGCAAAAAGATTTTTTAGCAATCACCTAATCCAACTGCACAATACATTCCTATCAGCACTTCCCCAATCATGATGGCTTCGTAAGAAAGCATTAGGACGGACAAAGATAGAAGCAAAGTTCCGACAATACTGAGAATCTGAAATGCATTGAATTGTTGTTTTAAATTTTAATTTATTTTAACAGTTTTTAATAACTCATGAAAAGGGCGACTCGTTTCAGACTTATATGCCAGACTGGGGTTTCCACATAGTATTCGTGCTGACAATGCGTAAATAAGTTTTAAGATAAGATATAGCGATAATGCTCATCTATCAGCTCACTATCGAGTAATGATACAAGTGTCCGATATACAAAGAACAACGGCACGAAAGAGCATCATGCTATGCTATAATGTAACCAACCGTGATACCATGGCTACCTAAAGATATGGCCTGATTTGTCACATTTTGCAGAAATTTCCAAATTTTGCTAACTTTTTGCGAATGTTTAAATAATTTTTTCTAAAAATTATATTTTTACGCTTTCTGTACTGTTTTCCCCAGATGGCATAATAGGTTTTAACATCCTCAGATGTTGAAAAACAAAGATAATTTGATTTCGAAGATTTTAGTTAGACTGTTAATTTTTCAATATTGTGTGATTTCAGCGTTTTTCAACAGCGTTTTTCAATACAGTGTGATTCAGCGTTTTTCAACTTACTTTTTCTCATTTGGTAATACTTCTCCAAGGCAACAAAAAGCTTTTATATCATTAGGAGACAGCAAAAAGTAAAAAAATTTCAGAAAATGTCAGTCAAACACTAGCAGTAGCTGTAATCAAAATCTGCAAAATGTGACAAACCAGGCCGCATCTCCAGGTGACCATGGTGATACAGAATTTTGTGTCGTGAATATTAGTTTGAGGCAAAAATGAAAGATTACAGTATAATTAGGCTAAAAGCGAATAGCAAAAAATGTTATATTGCAAAATGTGCAGTAGCTTATATGACCTTAAAAGAACACCATTGCCCCCTTGCCCCCCATCCAAAGAAAATTGAGGGCAGGGGGCATGCGGTCCCCCGTTCCGGCGCCCCTGGAGGTGACAGTATATATGTCAGTGAGTCTATTTTATATGGGGAATAGTTTTTATGGCAATACAATTCATTTGTTTTTGTTTTTTTCGTGATCTTGATGCTCTGAAGAGTAAGTCTTGAGCTACTGTTAATGTTTTGCATTGGGATTCTAATCTCTTTTTTATGAAGCAGCCAGCTAAACACCGTTCAACAAGGACATAAATTCCCCTCTCAAAAATACAGCTCAAATGTCTTTCTAAAGGTTCCCAGAAAATAATTTGCTATTTGCAACTGCTAAGGATGCTTTTCGAAATTTGAAATCGTACAAACTTGACGATGTATGCTATTGGTATTATTTAATTTTTTCAACAGAATGTAAACATAGTTTATGCAATGAAAATGCAGGTCAATGCTATAGTGTAGGCATAAACTTTTTCCACCGTAACACAATAGTAGTCTAGTAACAGTGGCATAACTCTAAGGTGGAACTTTGCTTATGCCGGGTGCACAAAAACAATTCGTGAATCCGATGGTGGTAATTTTGATGCAAATCTTGACTTGTAACGCAGAATGAAAGAAACTGTAGGCTCCAATTTTATTTTTATCTTGCATTGGTTAGCTTTTTTCTTTATGCGTCAATCCACTCCTACAAGTAAGCTACTTATAGAGGCTACTGGCTGTAAACATTACTGTTAGTTTAAAACTTAAAATAACTGTTTCTTACTTGTGCATAAAGTAAACTTCTCCTCTCACCAAAAGTGGCCACTAATGGCTTGACAAAACACGAACCTATCATTCCTCCAATTGGAAAAGTTGTGGTCGAAAATGTCCAGAGCAGATCAAGATAAGACTGAGATATGGGTTCCCCGAATCTTTGCTGTACAAAACAATAACGTATTGAACACAACACGTCTTGCATTTTGATGCTAATTCATTTGTAAAAATTTTATAGTCTGTATGCAGCACAAGGTTTTTCGTTTCTCCTGTAGCTGTGCACAGTGGAGTACGCCGGGGGACATTGGGCCATGTCTTCCTCCATAAACAAATGTTGATTGTTTTTAGCATTGTTGTGATTGTGTAGTGCAAACATGTCATTGTTCAAGAGTGGTCTTTGGTAGCAGGGTCGTATTAATCGCCCCTCGTATACCCGGTAGGGACAAAGGCACGTTTTTTTTTAAGGCACGGATGTTTAGGGGTTCACTCATTTCAGTTTGTTTAATAATTTTGTGGCTATTTGAAATGAAAACATGTTGTAAGTATTGCTGTAGAAGCTCGATATTAAATAGCTTAACTCACGCAAGACCTTATTAACTTATCCATTTAGGGCTACCATCATGCTTTTTATATTCATATATCTAATAATTCAATCCAAAAGTACAGTGACATACACAAAGACTGTGAGAGTTTATAATTCATCAGCAGATAGCCTCGGCTACCTTAATCCTTAGTAAGACTATAAAGTTGCATTAGGCTACTCTTGATAAAAAAAGGTCAAGTTAAATCGAACGTCCCCCCCCCAAGTAAGAAATTTTTGCATACGCTACTGCACGTACCCTCAATACCCTCTCAGTACCCTCCGTGGTTCATTGGGTTGAGTAAGCTAACTACGTCGTTTAGGTAAAACATTATATGTAACGTCGAGTGTACTGTAATATCACATTTTTTTTGTTTTCAATACAAAATCTATCCAAATAAGGAAACTAGTTGCTGCAAACTAAAAAATTATCGTCAATGCAAGTTGAGAATGGCAGGCTATAATCTTACACAAAATGACTTACTTATTAGCAAATGGGCTTTTTTCAATTCGTTTTCGTTTCGATTCAAAAAAAAAATTGAATGCGCTTCTCCCTATACCTTCCTGAAAAAATCTTGCGTACACCACTGACTGTACATTTTTTTTAATGACGAAAAGCTAATTTACTTTACTCTTACATGTTTAGATCTTTGAATCATGCAAGGTTTTTGACTAACTAAATTTATAATTTTGTAAATACTAAGATATGTTTATGTTAGATTGAACCATAGGCATACGAAGACGAGTAACGTGATCAAGTTTAACATCCTCAAGTTTATTACATATAGAAACACAAAACTACGCAACAAATTAAGTATCAAACGTTTTCGACATCACAAGATGTCTTCTTCGGGCATAATATACATACAACTTAACTACATCTGAATAAAATACAATGGTTAACTAAATTTATAAACAGGAAAAGACAAAAACTGCACAGTACTTCTGAGTTCTGACTAGCTCAAACTCAACGATATAGGCTCCACGAGAATCAAAGGTAACTGCATCAAAAGGTGTTAAACCGATCACATGATATGGTAGAAAGGCAAGGTGCGAAAAAACTAATTTTAAAATACAGAGGGAAAGAAAGACGAGCCGCAAGCACACAATTGTCTGTTCAAAAGTGGATTGTGACGTTTTATGTATAAGGCTTTTTGTTTATGTTAAAGTCGTGTTCAATGCTCATGCTCAATTTGTCTGTAAAATCTTTAAAAAATATATATATAAGCTATAAGCGCATAGCGTACTTTTTGCTGTAAATATTTTTATTTTTATGTGACAACATGGTCTGAAAAAAAATATTAAATGATAGTAAACTGCTTGTTACAGATTAAACTTTAAAGCAACTCGTTTGTTTAAAAAATATATTTAAAAGATTGAGAAATTTCATGAATTTAAGTTTTTCTTAGTTTTGAAAACTAATGTAGGAAAATAGTTAAAAAAACAATTAAATTTATTATGGTTTTCCATTGTTTAAATAAATTTTAAATTTTACAACTAATATTAAATAATCTGAATGGTGAAGACGAATATTTTTGGTCTGAATTTACAGACCTTGTTACTGATTAGCTTAATAATCTTGCATTTCCACTGACCATGTAGGATTGATTGTAAAACTGTCTGATGGGCTGTGAGGCTGCATTCAGTGTTCCGATGCTGTATCCAAATGGAAAAAAGAAACATATTGGGCACAGAATGGTAGGAACAATGGCAAACGCTGTTATTTTCTGCAGAAAAAAACAAAGACGACTTTACACCAAACATTTTTTTGTCATTTAGCTAGGTAGGCTATAGTCGCTTTTGTTTTCATTTCTTATTATATTGCTTATAATTTTCTACTAATTTCTTATTCCATTTATTTTCTTTTTATTGGGTTAAATGTAGTTCAATGGATGTCACATTTCGCGATCCAAACAGTCTATTAACGTATTTCAATGGATTTTTAACATAGCTCCGACTATAAAACAAACCTAACAGAAACATTTGTAGCAATTCGAAATTCGAGACAGCGAGCTACAATATAGCCTATACATAGGCTGAAAATTTTACTGAGATTTTTCTTCACGAGTGAATCTGAAATACACTAAATCCATAAATACATTATTTGGACTAATAAAGTTCAGACTAGATCTAATCCACTGGAAATAGTGGTTATCTCAGTGCTAGCGTAACCGCCAACAAAAAACAAAAGTTATAGCCTATGATTGTACATTACAATGTTTTCCCGAATCTAAAGCCAAATAAAACCTTCTTGGTAAGCTAAAGTTAAATCAGGGTTACTCAGCAAATGTTAATAAAGGTCAAGTGTGACAAATTGAATGCTTTTAGCGGTCCGGTGATTAAATTATTTCATACGCAACCACGAACTTAAAGTATCAATGATAGCAACAAACATTTTTTTTAGGTAAAATTTAACTCCTCTAGAATTTTTGACCGTGTTGGTGGACCTAGGGGCCCCACCTCCAGCTACTAGGATAATCATAGAAGATGCTTTCTCCAAGTTGAAATCTGTTTAAAGAGGTCCATAAACCTGGCAATGAGGTTATTCTTCCGAAAGCCCGAGGTCCACTATCAACAGTCAAAAGGTTCAGATTCGGACCGCGGTCCGCCAGTTGAGTAGTCCTGAACCACATGGATACTTGTACCCTTTCTTCAATGTCTGATTTAGATTAATTCACGACAAGCGCCTCGTATTCCAGCCATGTGCAGGGCGCGACTCAATGAGTTATAACTTTGTCATGCATAGCTAAGTGTTTTAAAACAAACTTCTTATTGATAAATCAAACCAAAAAATGCGTACTCACGGGAGGTGTATGATCTCACCTAGTAGAGGATCTAGGCGAACACTTGGTTACTTGCCGCCCCCCAAAAACAGAATCGAGAAAAACAAGCAGAATTTCTTAACTTTAAAAATTTTTAGTAGGACCATTTTTAAAACTGGGCCGAGTGTGGCCATTTGTCAAACTGGGCCATCAACCTAGCCATTTTCATTTAAAACATTTTGATTTTGATAATACTGTAATTCTTAGCATAATTTTTCTGAATAGTTTTTGTGCTAGCTATTATTAGCAAATAGAAAGTTTTCTTAAAAAAGTTGAAATGCTTTCCCCTGCGTACGCAGCTAAAGGGGCCTATCAATACAGTCAATTGTATAGAGTTAAGAACTACCACACAAACTTACAGGCTCGTCATCGTCTTTCTCGTTTTCATACTTCATCCTTGTTCCAATGAAAACGGTTGTTAAAAAGTTTTAAAAAGCTGGTCAGCAATTCAATTTGCTGAAGAGAAGTTTGGCAGAAGGTTTCCATTGTTCTTTTTCTGTGTGCAAATAAAACAAAGGCTACCGTATCTCTGAACCAAACTCAGTGAGTCAGCATTTTAACTTCAAACGACAAAAAAAAAGTAGGAATACTAATACTACTCTTTCTGAATTACCTGAATTGTAAATAACGGTTGTCTTACAAATGGATTGTGTTTGTTTCGCTGGACATTTTAACGTGCATCAAAAACTTTGGAACAACTTGAAAGACTGGACGGCATTGTGTAAAGACCACTCAGTCAATAGTAAAACTCAGCACAATGCTTGAATAAATTTAAACTTGATTCATATCACCGTGTAACAAAAAATTTGTCCTTGGGTTAAAATTATGATTTTCTGATTTAGTATGGTCTAAATTAGGGGCGGGCAACATATGGCCCGTGGGCCGGACCAGGCTAGCGGCGGAATTTTAAGCGGCTAGCAGACAGATTTCAGTCTTACATGATAATGTGACTCGCGCCCACAGTCTGCCGCAATCCCCCACTACCTAATTACTACGTTTTTCTTATTTCGTATGAGAGGATAGTTTTTGGACTACGTTTCATTGGGGTCAAATGTCCGGGCATTCTTCAAGCAGTCACTTGATCATAGACTCCTCCAGCGTTGACAAACCAATTTCCCTTGGTGGAGTATCGGAGTATCGACTATCGGAACGGACATAAATAATAGTGATCGTTAGTTATTCTTTAGTTCTTTATTTTCTTTGGGTTTTCATATTCTTTGTTTTAGGTTAAAATTAGATTGAGAATTTACTATAATTTTTTTGCCCATGGATTTTGCCAGAAACGTAAAGTTGACAAGGAGTGTCGCGAATCTACCAAGCGTAATTGATTGCATTTTTTAAAATGGTGAATTCCATCAAACGGTTGAATTTAAGTCCAGCGTGTTATAATTGTTGGCTGTCATGTCAACCACACGACGATCGCCATCTTTGTTTCTATAGAGATGATCGTATTCGCTCTGGAGCTTTGGTTGGTTCAAGGACTTTGACTTGGAACTGGAACGACCAAATTTTAATCGATTTGTTGAATCTGAAAGAGATTAGTTTGTTTGAACTCCATGTCGTCGGAGGAACTGATTAAACACAGATATTTGCGGATCAAGGCAAGTCAAGGTGTGGCACTTGAATAAAAGCTTGCAGAACATTGTAATTGAATGACTAAAATAAAAAGCATTGTGTATTGAATAATTTCATGTTGCCTACATGGCAGTAGTAACCCTATAAATGTAGGGTAAGGCAACTAGAAGGATAAGCTTCTACTTTTCAGCATCAATTACCATAAAATGCAATCCTGGTCAGAGCAGAGATCCACATGGGTTTCATCCATATTGCGGAAATCTGTAAACTTTGGTTTGTGACGTCACATAGCAAAGCATTCTTTATGACGCGACGTCAGACTTTAAAAAAAATCAAATTTCGGAATGCTTGAATTTTCTTGTTTCGAATAGTTTAGAATTTTGCATGATTTTTAACTATACTGGTTAATCAAAGTTATGAATTCAAAAATTGGGCTTCTCTCGTAAGCAGGGGAGCGATAACTTTAATTTCAATTTTAGTCTTGATTTTAGGATACAACAATATAATCTAAGACTTCTAGTACAACTTTTTTTGAAGTGTTTGTCCAAACCTAAATATTTAGTCCTAAACCTGAATACAGAATACAGCTATTCTGTGCTCAGAAAATAGAGAATAGGCTACCACATTAAATTGATTCACCACAGCACAGCTTTTGCCACACAACAATGACTTCGTCAGTAGGCTATACATATCATTCTCACAAACGCATAACTTGAAACCTTTTTCTTGGATAAGATAGATCAGGACTGTGATTTTTTCTTTCTTGTCGAACGACCAAAAATTCTGCTTTTGTTTGTCGAATAGTAATATGACGTCACAAGAGTCAGATAAGCGTTTGGCCGCGAATTACCGTACAAGTTGTTTGGATGTACGTCAGAGTCACATAAGTTTTTAAACGCACGCTGGTTGAGTGATTGCAAAGGAGTATCAAACGCTAAGTTGTGTACCTAGCGGACATGCATATTTTTTTGTTTTGTTCCAGGAAGAGAACTGTTGTAAATGCGAAACTGAGGATCGCAAAAAAAAAGCCCTTTGGTTATACCGCTAGACGGCTAGAGTAACCCACCGCGTGACAGAGATTTTTTTCTTTGGCATCTCTTTAGTCTTGCTTAGTACGTAAACGGTTATGCACGTACCCGCACGCAAGCACAGTTAGAAGCGAAATATGCAAGTTACCAAGAAACGCAGCGGAGATAAAGCGAAAAATGAATTGCAGATAAAAGAAAACATAACAATACTACTGAATACAAAACAACGGCGTTATGTAATATGTTACAGCTTTTAAGTTGTGCCGAGATGGCAAACAAGCCTCTTCGTACAACATTGAAACAAACTAAACGCAATCACCTACAGTAACACAAAAACGAATTAATTAATAACAGTGAAAGGAACGAACATTAGTAACAAGACAAACATTAATGCCAGGGCATGCTTGCTACTAGATCTTGATTTTGCTGCGTCTGTATGACTTTAGACCAGAGATTTCCGGTACTTTTTTTTTTGAAATTTAAAAATACCAACCATTTTAGAATAGGAAATGTTTGATGCCAGGCCTTAAAACTTCGATGAAAGCATTTTCCCCGCAGTGTTCAAAATGTTCTTCTGGAAGGGAACTCCTTTCCATAAAAATAGCAGCTTTTTTCATCTGTATTTCTGAAAACTTTGGTAACAAGTAAACAACAGAGTCATTTTGACAGAGCAGTATTGTTGATTGGCTCATACGGCGAAATACAAACTGGCATAGACGTTGACAACTAAAAGTAGCCTAGGTTATTTCATCTATAAAAGAAACCCGCTGTGTTAAATAGCACGAAACGTGTGTGGCGAAATGTTTAATGCCAGGCGTTAAAACTTTGATCAAAGTATTTTCCTGCAGTGTTCAAAATGGCGGCGCGGACGCCTTGGAAATTTCTCGCGTGAAGCGTCGCTTTTAGGCCTTGCCTTGTGCCTGTCGAAGCACCTGTCGCAAGGAAATTTACGTAAGTCGGCACTCTTTTGATTGCATCACGTGATGCTCCCCCCCCCCCCCGATTGTTCCTCGACCTGACTTGACGTCCTCTTTCAGTTCTTTTCCGTAAGGCACAGCGTTTGTCGAATAGTAACGGCGCGTGTCGAGCGGCATTGTCGCCTAAAAAGGCAAAAGTCGCAGCTCTGAGATAGATATATAAACCTAGTTACTAATCGTCGTCGTCGTCGTCTGAGCTTCTGGGGCCGAGGGTCTATCCTTTTACCACCCCAGATTCACGATGTTCCCGGACTACACTGGAAGGCTGCTAGAGAGCAGCCAGTCTTTAGTTTCATCATCCATGACGCGCAGACCTTCCACTCCGTTAGGTGGCTTGAAGATGGTACAGTCATTGATGATGTGGTCTGCGGTCTGTTCCTCGGCACCACATTCACAGGAGGAGAAAGAAGCCATTCCCCATTGATGCATGGTTGAGCGGAAAAGGCCGACGCCCGTACGGAGACGGTTGAGGCGCACCCACGCCTGTCTCTGTAGTGTCAGGCCGATTGGGCGTGTGTCGGCGTCGGGGATGAATGAATGGAGTCTGGTGGTGCTTGACCTCCATTCAGAATTCCATTTATGGTCCGCCCGGCAACCCACGGCGAAGCAGACTGAGACGCCTGAAAAACGGCGTCCCACAGGGATCGGTCCTGGCTCCACTTCTTTTCAACATCTACACCCACGACCTGCCAACCACGGTCTCCGCAAAATACGCTTATGCGGACGATCTGGCAATTCTCCACTCCACAAAGTCGTGGGAAAATCTAGAAGACACCTTGAGCCAGGACATGCAAACCATCTCAGCTTATCTCCAGAACTGGCGACTGAAACTCAGCGAAACCAAAACCCTGGCGGCAGCTTTCCACCTACACAATCGGGAAGCTGATCGTGAGCTACATGTCCACAACAACGGAAAACCTCTGTCCTTCTGCCCCGAGCCAAGGTACCTTGGGGTGACACTAGACAGATCGCTCACATACCGCCACCATTTGGTGTCACTGCGCAAGAAACTGACATCCCGCGCTGCATTACTGAAGCGCCTGGCAGGCTCTAGCTGGGGGGCGAGGGCTGACACTTTGCGAATAGCAGCCTTAGCCCTTGTCTACTCTTCAGCAGAGTACTGTGCACCTGTCTGGTGCCGCAGTGCTCACTGCCACAACATCGACACTGCCATAAACAGCGCCCTGCGCACAGTGACCGGATACCTGCGTCCCACACCATTGGACAATCTCCCCATTCTCGCTGGCATCCAACCTGCTGAGCTTCGTCGCGAAGAAGCCACTCTGTCCCTCGGTCGACGGGCACTGGAGCCTAATCATCAGTTACTAATGAAAAAGTTATAATGCAGGTAAATATAACCATGTCCACTTATTGTTATTGTTAATATAGGTAGGCATGCGCTGGCATGGGTTCGATACCTTGTCGGGTCAAACCAAAGACCTTTTAAGAATGGTACTGAATGTAATTCCTGCTTGGCAATGAGCAATGGAGTGGATTCGGGTAATAATGTACTCAGTTGCACCTCTATACGGCTGCATTGGCACTGTCTGCTTTGTAAAGCGCTGAGGAGCAACGCATTCTGCGATGGAGACAGCGCTATATAAAAACTAACATTATTACAATTATTATAATAGGCCTAGCCTATGCAGCCTTTTCTCCCACGATAGAAATAGCCTACTTTCCCAGGGAAAATAATTTCCCCCAAGAAACGTCGGATTTTTTATATAAATATTTACCTGGAAGGATTTTTAAAAACGACAATTTGATAATGCTGTGTGTTGTGACACAAAATTATTTTTTAGACACTGCGAAAAGTTTAATAACAAGGTCCAATGTAGGTCATGCCCAGGAGTAGGCCTAATGTATGTAAATTAGTGATGGTTGCAATTATTGCTGGAAACGTTAGTGACGCCAATCGCTTACTTTTAATTATAAAACGAGTCAAATGTGCATCTATAGATATAAGGTCAAGTTAGTCAATATCCATAGCTAGCTGGGCTAGGATAAAGGGTCCTGACTGACTTCTACTTGTGTAGCCTACACATTAACCAAATGCCGTGGTGCCAAAGCTCTCCATGTTTGGCTTGTGAGTTAATAAACAATCGGTGGAATACGGTAGTTTTTAAAAAAAATGTTACAAAAACAAAAGGTTTACAAAAGCAGTCCATTCATGAATGTTGCTTGGAGTGCATTGTGAGGGGATTTAAGGAAAAACGTTCTGAAAGTTCACTTTACAGTATTTGCGCATTGTCTAGTATATCCTTTTGATAGAGCTTTCTTTACAACCACCTCTCGCCGACCACCATCCATTAGGCCTGCAACAACTTTACATTCAATATTACCGTTGAACAACATGCAGCAGTTGTCAGCCTGGGGTTTTCAATTGGTTGTTGCAGCAGAAGCATACTAACCAAATGAGATGGAGAGACGAGATTAACAAAGAATATGGAACAAAAAACTGGTACATAAAAACACACGATCGACTGGATTGGCAAGAAAAGGGAAAGTTCTTCGCTCAGCAGTGGGCTACCACAGACTGATAATGATTAATGATACTAACCAAATATGCAATTTTTTTTAAATGTTTTCCATATATTGTTTCCAACAATAATGTTCCATATAAATCAACACCGTGAACACATCAGTATAAAAACGTAAAAGTAGACTACCTACATTCTGCATCACAACATCAGATTGTACTGTATTTGACCTACTGAAAAATAGCTTCAGCTAAACTGCAAACGTGCTTTCATTTAAAACATTTTTTCGCCACATCTTCACTTTGATACCAGAAAATGCTGTCAAATTTTCTGCTTTGAATGAATGATGACGTCATTTGTATGCATGGAATCCAAATATAATTCACATGTTACTTCGGGCTAACGATGATGTCACATCAATTATAAATGGAATGAACTTGTTGATCACATTGAATTGTTAAAAGTTGCAGTCACAAAACAAGCAGTTTTTATGCGACGTCACCATTCCACTGCATCACGTCCTGACGTCATACTATCATGCGATGACGTCAGGTTTACCGTGGGCGTGGCATATCCCCAGCAGGTCTTTTTATTATGTTCCTCTTTAGTTTAATTTTATCAGTACCGCACAGTAGCTTTTTGTTTGCTTTCTTTTCCACTGCAACTATAATCTCCTCGATGTTGTGCTTTCTTTAGAGTTTTGGTTTACGTGCGACTGACTTTGTTAGTCCTGAAAATTGTATTTCGGGTTCTAATCTACGCAACTACACAAAGAAACTATCCCACTAAAAGTCGCATGTTGCATGGTGATGTAACGAAGACAACTCAATGATCTGGGAAATAAACAAAAACTTCGCATAGTTGGTTTCAAAACAATTGTTAGATCAATCAGTGCATTTTTGCAAGTGCATCTTACCATTGGATTTAAGTGTCTCACTTATAGGAACAACAGTGTCTCCTACCTCATACAACCTCTTGCCATTTGAGTGTCTAATCTAGTGGCTTACTCTGGTAAACTTGATGGTGTTAGCGGTTCACTTACCGTTGGTAGATCGCCAGTGCGTCATTTTGACGTGGGTGCGATGTCATGCATAGTTTGACTATCGTCACGTCGGCTGCATAGAAGAGTGGTGAGAGCCTTGTAACGGCAATCGAAAGGGCAATCTCAAGAGCATGCGGCTGTGTCTTTGGCAGGACACTTAAAGGCATGCCTGAAGGTGGACATGAAGATTGGCTTCCTTGCCTTCCCGTCCACTTAATCTAAATTTTCAACCACCGGGTGAAAGCCTGGATACGACAAACAAAACTATCGTCACGTTTCTAGTATGATTTATTTTTTTATATACAGTTATAGCACGTGATGATGTCGTGGGGTGTCATGTGTGGTCACAGCTTTGTTAAGAAGGGTTAGACTATTGTCCCCCAAATTTGTTTAGTACGCCCCCTTCCGTTAACGTTAAACAGAAACCGCGAACTTTTCATTGCCTTCATATAAATCTTCGTTTTTTGCTCTTTCTTCCATATTTTAGCAACAGTCCTCATGTGACATTGAAGAAACTATTCACATATGACATAACACACGTATAACGTGTTTAGAATTCCATCAATGCTGATTGAAAGTAGGTTATTTGTTTACTTAAACTAAAACAAAATTCGTTTTTACAAATAAAAAAGCTGTAACTGCAATGATAACATCTACACATCATCAAGAAAACTTTAATTTTGCGTCAGTTATAACTTACGTTGAAAGGCCACCCAGCAATACGTCGTGATAATGACGATCATCATAGGCTACCATCTGTAGTAAATATTGTCACGCTAAGTTTGGATTTGTGTCAGCAATCCTTTGAAGCAGAGGTGACGAACCTGCGGCCCGCGTCAAAGAATTTTATGCGGCCCGGAAAACAATTTGACAATCGCTCATGCATTAAAGACAAAAGACATCTCAAAGCTGTTTTATGCCTTCACTGGTACACCTTTCCTTTGCTATTTTCTTGCCCTAATCACTAACTTTCAGGGTTTAAAGTTAGAAAATAGGAAAGCTATAAGGCAAAGTTGTGAAAACCAGGGAGTCGAACAGTTCGATTTTTCCGGTTCGGGTCCAGTTCTGGTTCAAAGATTGTTTCAAAATTTGGTTCAGTTCCGGTTTGGGTTCGAAGAAACTTAAGAGTTCCGGTTTAGCTCCGGTTCAACAACAACGATTTGTGGTTCGGGTACGGTTCGGTTTCGACAAAAATAGTCTCAACACCGGCTTTATAAGTCCCGGTTCGGGTCCGATAAAATTAGGCCTAGGCCTACTATTGAAATCCAACACTGGTCAAAAAATTCCTCTTCAAAGCATCGATGATAGTGGATCGTGTGTTACGGAATAGGCTATAATTCATCCGTTAAATGTGGCCTCCAAGATAACAACATGCTACGTACAACTTCACTTACCACAATGCGAACAATGACGTAATGCTGGAGTGAACCGCTTTTTTCAACCGGTTCGGGTTCGGTTAGGGTTTAAGCTAACTCAAGTTTTCGGTTCAGTTCCGGTTAAGGTTCAGACAAAATCACACCAAAACCGGTTTACAAAAATCCGGTTCGGGTTCGGTTCGACTCCCTGGTGAAAACACTATTCACCAACTTCACTTTGTATTTTTGGTCGATTACGACAAAAAGTCGTTACAGGTCGAGGCTAACAGATGAAAATCTTAGTATGCAGTTGAGAATTGCCATATCGTCTGTTCAACCTAAGACTGAACGCTTAGTCAAGCAAAAAACTTTCCAAAAATCCCAATAAGCAAAAAAATTCAGTGCTTCAATGTTATTTTTTAATATTTTATGCTTCAATGCTGCATTAGATAGCTTCAGCTGTAGGATTTGCATGGGCTTTTGTTTGTTGTTTGAAAAAGAAATTTCATTAGCTGATTTGTTGTTTCGGAGCATAATGGTCGAAACATTTAGTCAACTTGAGCAAAAAGGATAAAGCCAAAAAAAGAAGAAATCATACTCATATGAAAACAAACGCTTCGAAAAGTAAACTGTCGTCATCATCAGTGGAAGTAGGCTACTATTGCTCTATCCTTTTTGCTCAAGTTGATTTGTTTTTATTATTTACTGTTGTATGTTTCGATTCTGCGTAAGATAATTTCAACTGTGTAGGTTTTATTACTTTCATCTGCCGTTTGTTACTTTTCATGAATTATGTCTTGAGTCGCTTCTAAAAGATTTCATGGTAGGTTACGATTAAAAAGTTGTGTGGCCCGATAACTCATGTGTAATTGACAAAGTGGCCCGCGACTGCAAAAAGGTTCGTCACCCCTGCTTTAAAGGGATACTAAAGGAAAAACTGACTTGGCGATTGTACACGTTCTTTGTGTTTAATTTAACATGCTACCATAAAACAATTTTCAATAAAACTTTACCACATTGCGGTCTAATCAGCATTCCGCGCGTGCTTTTGTCAGAGCTTTCAAAACGGGATTTGGCGTGAGCAGCGAAGCGTGCGACAGTACAGTCTACGTCACTATTGACTCGCAATCAGCTGATCGAGCAATAGTTGTTACTGCGGGCGATTTAACTGTAGGCTATGCATGTATGTATGTACATCAAAAAATCAGATTTCAACATCAAAACATCAGACAGTTTGCTCAAAACATCAGATCTGATGTTAAAATATCAGATGTGGTAATGTGGCTTTTGTTATTGCTGTCGATATTGACGTATCCTCGAGCTGTGTTTCCACTTTTTGGTCATTTTGAAAAAATTAAAAATAAATGAAACATTGGACTTTAGGCCTTGCCAGTGCCATTAAAAACTTTTTTTTTTCGGTAATTTTTTTGTATGTATTCTTGAATGTTCAGTTTACGCATTTTAATGCTTAATTCCCGTTTGAAAATTTCATTTACTATGCCTTTAATTCAGTTGGATTTTGGGACATTTTACGTTTCAAATTTGGATCGACGTGACGTGTTTTATGTCAATATTCTTATTTGCTTTCTGTGTAGAACGGTACACTTTTCGTTTTCTTCCAAGAAAATGTAACCAAGAAACAATGCTGTAGTGATCACTGCAAGTTCTTGTTTAGTGAAGCGTGACAGTGTATTTTTAGCAATGTTAGGGTTGTTAGGTTTGTCGGAAAGCCTTCGTCTGGTGCAGGCGATGGTATGGCAATTGGAGAGAATACAACTCTGTTTAAAAGTTACTGTAGGCCTATGTGATGTCATGATAATGAGGATTTTAACAGACCAGAGCACTTGCGTAGCTCACTTTGAACATTATTATTGTAGTTGCGTTGATCAACGCAAGCAAACATTTCTTCAGTTTGCGTCAACATATTGTGTCACTGGAATGGGCTTTACGTCAGCTGTTTGAAAAAACCCGATGAAAATTAAAATGTTTCCTAGGAGCAGTGGTTTCCAAACAAATTTTATTGCAGCTCCTTTTGTACAAGTGAGTTGCGAAACCTTTGGGGCTGCTCTCAGAAAGAAACAGGAATGCAGCAATCATCAGCGTATAAGATCTGCAGTAATCATCAGCGTATAAGATATGCAGCAATAAATCAACAAAACGAAGCATTGACATCCACATTAATCAAACATGACTCATAGTTGGAGCAGTTCGCACTAAACTCGTCGTGGACTATTTGGATATGAAAGTGAAACGTCATTTTGTAGCCCACAATGTGGTAAACACTTAAACATAAAAATTTTTGCTAAGACAAATGAATCATTGAACCAATCAAAAGTTACAGGAATAGCGTTTCAACTAATCACAAAATTACACGTAAAACAGAGAAAAAACGCAAACGTTTCTGATAGAAAGTAAAATCAGTGAACTTTCCGCCGTAGCTAGCGTGGTCTAGTGGGTTAAGGCTAGCGAATACATTACGATGATTCGCACCCCTGTCATAACTCTTTTTTTATGTAATTACTAAACAAAATTCAAAGTAGGATCAACTCTCTGGCTGAATGCTAGAGGGTTCACGATTTGACGAAAGTCACTTAACAGATGTTCTGATTGGTTGGCGGTGTCTTACAGGTCTTCCAGAGAATTGTCATATTTAAGAGGCTAGTTTTTTGCCCTCAACTAAATGGTAGTGCTAAATGGTAATGGTAGTGGTAGTGCTAAATTTACGCTTCGATAAAAATATTTTCGTTTAAGTTTGGAAAATCAGTAAAGCATTGTCAAAGTAGGCTAAAGTCCCGTTACACTCTTGTTGAAAGTAAGATTCTGTTCAGCAAGTTAGATACTCCATTCGCAGAGATGGATAGGAATGCCATGTATCAACGATCAATCTCAAGTACCTGCCTACTATCGGTTGCTGGAAGGTGTTGAAAACGTAAGTGTTTGAATCTGTGTTGCCTTGAAATATCTGAAAAGCATAGAATTTATAATTCAGTCAAATACAGTAGAATAATATAAGTGATATAATTAAAGAGATTATAGACTATATAGCGATAATATAAGTAATAACTAAACCAAAGCGATATTAGGCTATTGTATAGCGACTGGAATAAAGAACAATCTAAGTTTTCTAAATCCAAATTTTCATGACGGCTGGTGATATTGAATTACAATTTACAAGAGACCAAATAAGCAATATAACTTGGTCGGCAGCCGTGGCCGAGTGGTTAGCGCGTTGGGCTCGCAGTCGAGAGCCTGCATGTTCGACTCCAGCCACCCGCACTTGCTGTTGTTTCTCTGGGCAAGAAACTTTACGATAATTGCCTCTACCTAGTGATCGATTTCGAGTAATGGGTAGTACCAAATTTAAGTCATAAGTAGAGTAGACAACCGGAAACAGACATTGTCGTCGGCTGCAGCGTGGGTCAGGTGTACGTCGGAAGGCGTACACCGATGCATAGCGCTCAAGTCCGCTTTCCCGCAATGCAGGATAAAGATAAACAAACAAACAAAATCTAAACTTATAGCTTAATAGAAAGTTTGTAAATTTTAGACAAAATGTTTCTTTTGTGCTAAAGTAAAACATGCCAAAAGGTTCTCCTACTACTTTTGATTTTAGCTTTTAGCATCAATAAACTATTTTTTTAATTTAGCTTTAGAGACAGAGGCTGCATTCTTTAAACTACACACCAAGATGTTAGATGTTGTTATTTACTTAGTTTTAGACTATGATGTTGTTGTGAAAACTATGAAACTGTGGTATGGAAAGCACCAAATGTTTGATTTCATCATCCAACCACGCAGTGAGATGGTTATTAAAGTTGAGGTACAGCCTACTACGCAGTTGTCTAGGCTATGGAAACTACAGTACATGATATGACAGCAGTGCCTTAACTTACGTAAAATATTTGTAAATTTCTCAAATTGGGCGTTAAAACCGCCAATATGGCAATCCTGTTTAGGCCTTATCTTGGACGGCAGCCTTTGGCTTCCAGTCCAGATGCTCATATTGAGAAGTACGCGGTCTGAGCCAATCCTTTAAACTAATTGCGCATCCGATTATTTCACCCCTGACCAAATTGCCAACCAAGTCCAAGCTAAAATATTCATCAACACATTTTGGGTTATTAAGGATAGTTACACTTTGCAACTGCTGAAATTGCGTTCCAACCTTGTCTTTTCCACTGAGATCCTGTACAACAACCATATTACTCGTGGAGGTTCCATAAGATATCTTGAAGGTCTGTATCCATTGATTCGACCCCGGACGACCCTGAGTGACAACCCCATAAAGAGCAGTTGGAGTTTTTAAGTCAACTTGTATCCATTCACCTTTTCTCGCTGCACAAAAAAATTAGCATAGCCTATAATCGGAAAGTATGATATAAGGAATAGTATAGAAAATCGCTTCTTTTTTTTCCAACTTGGCAAAATATATTTTTCAAACATAGACTGCATTTTCTAAAAAGTGTTTTTGTGCAAGCCCAAAGTTATATTATGAAAATTATTGTCTAAGCAGTTTCAATAGGTGCCGAACCGATGTCGTTTTGAGCGTCGCGCAGACGATCTCACTAGTCGGGCACATACTGCCGATAAAGTCCAATGCAATTATTTAAAATAATCAACTAAAAGTGTTGAACCATTGCTTTAATTCGGATTGCTTGCTGGGATTAAATGATGACTTTTTTTTATTTGAAATAATTTTGAGCCAAGCTGTACGGTAATTAGTTGCAATTTATTATATTGTACAATTCAGAGAAGTAATTGACGCTCACGTGTCGGTGGCCCACCAACCCAGCAGCCATAATGACCACTTCTTGGTTGATTGTCTAATCTTCCGTACTGGGGTCCATATGCAGCAGAATGAGAAGACGAAGCTGTCAAGGCATCATCAGCAACTCTTCTATCTTTCAACCCAACCGAACAATATGAAACTGCAGATAGGACAAAACAAGTCAGATCATTCAATCACTAAGTTATCAACAAAACATAATACAAATTTTCTGGTACTATATATTTTCTTTCGGCAATTAATAATTGTTCCCGACAATTATTCACCAAATCAAACGTCATATAAAAACCGATATGGTCTATTGAATCTTATCGTATCACGTCATGGAATTTTTCCTAAAAAATGATGCAATCTTGGCTCATTGTTCCTAGACTGATAATATATTGCATCAGCCGCTTTGAACACCTGTTTGAATGACTTCATAATTGTCTTTCATTATTGCGTCACAGAAACTGCTGACGTGCTTTTGAAATATTGCAAATCATTCTGGTCATTCTTAAAATTGTTTGTTGGAAGTTAGTCACATATTTAACTGTTTGCTTGGTGCTTGCTAGCTGGACAAATTTTCCGTCTTTCATCTAAGTAATCTGTTTTGTAGTGACAAGTTTTAGTGGTGTACGGCGTTGCATCCAATTTCGACAGCCAGGTGGCTAATTTTACAGAAATACAATTTTGAATAGACATTTCAAAGGAGTGTTTCTTTTTCGGTCATTACATGCAGACGAACGGATTCGGGAATCTTATGTTACAATTTTCCCACGAAGAGATTATGGTTTACCGCTGTGACCATAAAAAATAAAAGACGTGTTGTTGTCAGCTAGTGCAGAAGTACTTCGGAAGCACATAAATAATAAAAGACGAAGTTGTTGGTTGGTAGGCTACAGAAACAAAGAAATAATAAAAGAAGATCTTGTTGGTTGGTAGTCTACAGAAGCAAAAGAAAATTAAAGACTTTTCTTCTCAGTTGGTACTGAAGAACTTCAAGTTAAAAATTAAAGGCGTTTCTTTGTTGGTTCTGAAGAAAAAACAACATTGACATTCATTTAAAGAAAAAAGATTAAAGACAATCGATCTGTGCTTGAAGATTCAAGTGAACGAATCCAAGCAAGTTGTGTGGAACTTTAGGACTTTATATACCCCTACAACTACGGTATTGTGCATTTAAATTCTTTTTTGTATTTTTACGGTCTTTGCAGTTAAGTTTTTTATAACTACTGTAATAATTTTGTGTGTTTGTGTAACTTAATTTTTTAATTGTTAAATTGAACCCCAACATTTAATATGTCTACACTCGGTGGCGACAAGGACTCGACCGCCGTCGACTCGACTGAGTTTAAGCCTGATGATGTTCTTTGCGGTCGGGCAGGGCATTCTGGGGAGGGACCCAGTAACGATGAGGCTAAGTCAGTTCGAGAGGCCCGGCATCTTAGAAGGGATATTTTGACTCAAATTGGGGAACTTTCTGTAGCCCTAGGTTTTTTGAGTGATAAGCAGGAACTATTAATTTTTAGATCTAAGTTATCTACTTTGGAAGAGGATTTACGGCATTTTCATGCACTTTTGACTAAAATTTTTAACTCTGCAATCTTGGCAGAACTTCGTGATAGGGTAGACCCCGAATTTAACTCGTTAAAAAATAACTTTGAACAAAAAGCAAGTGAGTTCTGAGATATGTTGGATGCTGACATACATCCTGAGGATAGCGCCTCAAATGTAAGCACAAAGATGTCTACGAGTTCGTCTCGGATAGTGGCACAAATTAACCTACAGCTAAGACGAGAGGAGCTCCAGATACAAGCTGAGGCCGAAGCAAGAGCTGCTGAGGCCATGGCGAGAGCTGAGGCCATAAGAGCTGAGGCTGCCGTGAGAGCTGAGGACGAAACAAGAGCTGCTGAGGCCGAAGCGAGAGCTGCTGAGGCCGCCGCGAAAGCCGAAGCGAGAGCTGCTGAGTTCGCACTCAAAGACGCTCAGTTGAGGGCTGAACAACGTAAAGAGGTAGTTTTAGCTGAATATAAATCGGAGTTGGGCTCCCGGCGTAGTTCTAAGAAAGGCTCTTCTAGCCATTCCAGAAATGAACATCAATCGCAGTTTAATTTACCTAACCTTTTCCAGACGCCTGTTCAATCTGTAAGTGGACCAGTGCAATCCACAGGTTTTCAAGCTGTTTCAGGAGGTCTCGGGGCCGCAGCTAAGGATTTTCCGAAGGATCTAAAGCCAAAGCCAGCGAATTTTAGCCGAACTCCTCCCCCAGAGCGTACAGGTTACGGGGCCGCCATTAGCAGTAATGCTTTGCCCCCTTCACAGTTTTCTGCGCCGCTAGTTTTTAATCGCCCAGCTACACGTAATTTGCGAGATTGTGAGAGGCGTAACGCGTCTCCTGATTTTAACGTGTGTGAGGATCGTGATCGGGCTGTGCATGTGACTGAGCCCACTCAGCCCCTTAAGGGATATAGTTTGTTCTCTCCCGCTAAATCGAGTTCTCAACAGCAGGATTGCTTTTTTGAATACCAAAATAGTAGGACGTTTTTCGATAAGGCGGCCTTGATTGGTTACGATGGTAATAATATGCCATTTATCTTCTTTAAAAATCGTGTTACGGCCTTAATGGCAGCTTCACCCTTTAAAGGAACTCGTTTGACTTTGTTACAAGCAGCTTGTGTTAGAACAGCTGCGCAAACGATTGCTAATTTGGTTTCCGACACTCCTGGCTTGTCAGAAGAAGACAGGATAGAAATGTCGTTAGCTCGCTTGTCCCAGCGTTTTGGGGTTCGTGGAAGTCTTTTTGCAGAACCGGAAATTAGAAAGTATCGCTATGGTAGCAAATTGACTTCGATTTTTTCCAGTGATTTGAAAGAGTTTAAAGATGAATTGTCGCAGTGTCTGCTTTACGCGCAAGCTTATGGTCAGCGTGACAAATTGGAAGGACGTTTTGTTTTGGATTTGGCTAAGCGACTCCCGTTTGACGCTAAGCAGCGTTATCTTGACTTTTTAGGTGATCAGTATGGTGGTACTGATGAGCCTACTTTTCAGAGTTTGTTTGAATTTGTAGTACGGGAGGAAACGCGCAAGTCGACTGATTTTAGCATTATGCTAATGGGCGATTCTGGTGAGTCGCAGCATTTTAAAAAGTTTGGCAAAGGAAAATTGCCTTCATGTCCGGTTAGGCAGACGTCGGTAAAACCCCATGATAATGTGATTTCAGGGAGTTCGCAGTACTCGAATGCTGTTGGCGCACCGCGCGGTGGTGTGGCCAGACGTAGAGACATACCGGCATGTTTTTATTGTTCGTCACGTGGTCAAGTTGAATATCATTTTTTGTCTAATTGTAAAGAATTTTTGCGCTTGACACCTAAAGATCGGAGAGATGTCATTGTGAAAGCTGGCAAATGCTTGAATTGTTTGCGCCAGCATATGGTTAGGGATTGCGTTCATGCAAACAACTGTCGTAAGTGTGGCCCTAACAACGATAGGAAACACTATTTTCTACTGCATGATTTTTATGTGACGTCACGTGATTCTCTGGATTCGGTCGGTAAAGATGATGCTGGTGCCCGTTCCTGTGCGTAATGTTAAGATTGGAAATGTTAAAGCAGCCTTTAACCGCATTACTGCTGCTCGTGTTTCGAGTGATTTGGTCTGCGAACTTGACGTTAAACCGTATGACAAAGCGTCGTTTAAAATGGATACCCTGGCTGGTCAGAAACCTACTTGTGCTGACCTTGTTAAACTCAACATTCAGTCGTTAGAGACGAATGAACTGTTTTGTGATATAACTTTGGTGGTTAACCCAGCTTGGGCTGACGATGTTAAAACTTTACCACATAAGCAGGATTTAAGTGGTTTCCGTCATTTTCATGACGTGAATATGTTTCATTTGAATGATTGTAGTACTGTAGATGTATTGATTGGAAACGACAACGCTTATTTGATGTGTGCAAAAGAAGAGCGTGTTGGTGAGAATCGTAGTGAACCACATGCTTTGCTCACTCCTCTTGGTTGGTTGGCTTGTGGTGGTAAGTCACCCTTAGATGAAAGCGTTGCTAACGTGTGCAGAGTGCAAATGTCTTCAGAGTCGGATGTCATCTCTGGCTTTCAGCGTAAAATTGAGTCTCGTGATATGGAAATAGCAGACCTGAATAAAGTCATTCAGGAGTTGACCTTGCAGAATGAAACCTGTGAATTGTCTCGCAATGATATTTTGGCTAGAAAACTTGTTGAACCGAATATTGAGTTGAAAGATGGTCGATTTGAGATACCTGTACCGTTGAAGGAAGATATTGATTTACCTAACAATTTTGTGCTGGCGTCAGATAGAGTTGCTGCTTTAAGAAAGAAGGCTTTAAAACAACCTGAACTTCGTGATTTCCTTACTGACACCATGAAGGATCTTAAATCTAATGGTTATATTGAGCGTGCTGGTGAAGCAGAAAATGTAAAAGGATTTCAGTGGTATTTACCATACTTTGTGACGTCACAATTAAAAAAGCGCATTGTTTACGATGGCAAGTCTGAATTTCGAGGAACTTGTGTTAATGATGTAATGTTTTCGGGTCCTGACTTGTTAAACCCTCTTGTAGATGTCTTGGCTAGATTTCGACTTGGTAGATTTGGTCTCATGGCTGATGTGACTAAATGCTTCTTTCAAATAAAGTTACCTGAGTCGCAGAGGGATTTGTTTCGTATATTGTGGTTTGAAGATGATGACCTTGAAAATGGTAGAATGGTACCCTTTCGTTTTTGTGTACACCCTTGGGGAATAAAGAGTAGCCCATATATCGCTTGCTTGGTTATAAAGAAAATGATCGAGCAGAATCCCAGCGGTGCTGGTGACCTGACACTCTGCAATATTGCAAATAATATGTACATGGATGATTTTATATTTTCGGCTGATAGCTTAGAGGAAGCTCAGCAAATCACTCATGAATCAATTGCTTTGTTTGATAGCCGTGGGTTTAAACTTGTTAAGTGGAGTGCTAACAAGGAGGCTATGATTGTCTTGTCAAATTTGGATAATGAGATGCTCTCACCTTTGATTCGTGATGTGGGCTTTCAGACTGATGATATGACTTTGCCATCAGCGAAGACATTGGGTTGTGTGTGGCAAACCGAGTCTGACGAGATGCGTATCACATGTTCCAGCCCTTAGCTAAACACACGCGCCGAAGTATGCTCAGTCAGCTTGGACAAAATTTTGATCCGCTAGGCTTTGGAGCGCCATTTTTTCTAAAAGCACGCCTGATACTTCAGCAATTGGCAATGGATAAGTTTGATTGGGACACCGAGGTCCCTGATAGCTTTGTTAAAGAGTGGGAGTCGTGGCTTCGCTCTTTGGACCTGCTTAAGGATTTTTCGTTACCGAGATGGTATTTTGCAAACTCTGGTGTGTGCAGTCCGGATGATATTGTTTCATATCAATTGCATGGGTTTAATGATGCTTCGAATCAAGCTTTCTCTTCTGTTGTTTACTTGCGTAGATTGGTTAATGGAGTTCCTAGTGTGTCTTTCGTTCTGGGTAAATCTACCATTGTTGTAAAAAATCAGTTTTCTTGGCCGATAGCTAAGAAAGAGCTTGTTGCCGCTTTGAATACAGCAAGACTCGTGAAGCAGGCCTACGAGGCATTGAAGATGCCTGACTGCATTAAATATTTTTGGTGTGATTCTCGGACAGTGTTGCAGTGGGTTAAAAACCCTGATTTACGTTTGAATAAGTTTATTAGGCGTCGAGTTAAGCATATTTTATTGTTGTCTGGAGCCCAGGATTGGCGTTTTTGCCCTACCGATATGAACCCAGCTGATGTTGGCACACGGCCAAATCTTATTACTAAGAAAGAATTTCGAGAGTTGTGGTTGAACGGTTCTAGTCTTCTCTATCAGTGTGAAGAAATTCCATCTGTAGAAAATGCCACTTCAGTACCTGTTCATAGCCTATATCTTCGTGACGAAGAGGAGTCGCTCGACGTTGGACAGGATGGCCTTCAAAGATTGATCGAGGCCGCACCTTCTTTGTATGTTATGAAAAAGAGAATCGCTTATTTGGTTGCTTTTGTTGAATTTTTGTGCTGTAAAACGAGAAAGCGTAGCTTTGTGAAGCCAAAACTGGATGCATTTTATCTTAACAGTGCTTTAGAGTTGGCTGTGAAGTTTGTTCAAAAGAGCGTGTATGGCGATGTGGTGCGTTTAATGACCAAGCGATCGCCGGATGCCCTTGAGGAAGTGATAAAGCGGGGTAGTGTTGGTGCTTCGCAACGTGAGAAGGAACGCTTGAAAGAATTGCGTTCACTTAAAAAGTACAGACCTTGTGTAGATGATGCTGGTGTAATCCGCATTGAAGGGCGCTTAAGTAATTCTCTCGAGATCTCTCTTGAAGCAAAGCATCCGATTGTTTTGCCTTCGAAACACCCCTTCACTAGGCTTGTTGTACTGTACTGTCGCATCATAATGGAAATGCGCACTGTGGAGTACAGCACACTTTGTTGTCCACGCGACAGAAGTTTTGGATCGCTAATGGTAATGCCTCCGTGAAGAGGTATCTTAATGATTGTGGTGTATGTGTGATTGAGAAAGCGCGGCCTATAAGGCAGCTCATGTCTGATTTACCTTTGTCTCGCACAACTGCGCATAGAAACCCTTCTTTGATTGCGGCTTAGACTATCTTGGACCTTTAACCTTTGTTGAAGGTAGGAGTCACAAAAATGCTTGGGGACTCTTGTTCACATGTATGGCATCTCGCGCTATTCATGTTGAGCTGGTTACGTCATTGTCGCTGAGTGAATTTTTACTTGCCTTTACTAGGTTTACAGATTTACGTGGGCAGGTTAATGCTATCTATTCCGATAATGGAAGCACCTTTCAGGCGGCATCTAAGAAGTTACCCGAGTTGATAAAATCAACTGAATTTCACAACGCCCTGAGACAGAAGCAGATAAACTGGGAGTTTATACCTCCGTATGCTCCAGCGCAAGGTGGCGCTTGGGAAGCAATGGTAAAACAATTTAAAATTGCATTTTTTCACATTTTAGACTCTTCAATACGTAAGCCCAATTTTATTGAACTGCTTACGTACACCAGCAGTGCCGTTCGGATCATGAACGAACGCCCTTTGGTACCTTTGAGTGACGATCCTAGGGATTTTACTGTCATCACCCCTGCCTCACTTTTGACCCCATACTTAGACCCATACTGTGCTGTTGGGCAACCACATGATCGTGACCAATTAAAAAGGGATTATCGGTTCAATTTGTCACTTTCTCAGCAGTTTTGGAGCAAATGGATAGATTTTTACTTGCCAGCGCTTCAGGGCCGGAAAAAATGGTTAAAAATGGCCGAGAATTTGGAGCCTGGTCAACTTGTGGTAGTGGATTCTCTCCAAGACATTGGTAAACGTGGGAAGTATCAACTTGGGAGGGTGCATGAGGTGGTCCCACAAATTAGGAAAGGGAAGCCTGTGGTTCGTAGAGCTAAAGTTGCCGTCTGCAACTATGATGAGAGTACGGGGAAAGTGAAAGTAGACTACGTGTTGAGGGA
Source organism: Aplidium turbinatum (assembly GCF_918807975.1). Lineage (NCBI taxonomy): Eukaryota > Metazoa > Chordata > Ascidiacea > Aplousobranchia > Polyclinidae > Aplidium > Aplidium turbinatum. Next base: position 13,132,754 of record NC_137489.1, on the reverse strand, counting down.
TATTTCGTGCCTCACCCCCATAAAGAACACCTAAGTGTTATGGTTTGAGCCTGGTTCTGTCTGCGGTGGTCGACCTTTGTCTGAGCCCAGAACAGTCGGTTATTATCGCAACCATTGTATATAGCGTCATTTTAGCGTGTATCTATGGTACCAATTTCATGTATCGTCGTGTATTATTCTTATTGTTGTTCATTCTTTACATGCCCTTTGTATTTACATATTAACTTAAACGTGAGTGATTCAAACAATTTGTGTATCCTTTGTTTTTATTCGTTGGCTCACAATTGTCGTCAATTCTTTTTTAGTTATGCCATGACAGACTGTCATAACTAGGGGTCGCTATGTTCCCGACAATTATTCACCAAATCAAACGTCATATAAAAACCGATATGGTCTATTGAATCTTATCGTATCACGTCATGGAATTTTTCCTAAAAAATGATGCAATCTTGGCTCATTGTTCCTAGACTGATAAAATATTGCATCAGCCGCTTTGAACACCTGTTTGAATGACTTCATAATTGTCTTTCATTATTGCGTCACAGAAACTGCTGACGTGCTTTTGAAATATTGCAAATCATTCTGGTCATTCTTAAAATTGTTTGTTGGAAGTTATTCACATAATTAACTGTTTGCTTGATGCTTGCTAGCTGGACAAATTTTCCGTCTTTTATCTAAGTAATCTGTTCTATATAGTGACAAGTTTTAGTGGTGTACGGCGTTGCATCCAATTTCGACAGCCAGGTGGCTAATTTTACAGAAATACAATTTTGAATAGACATTTCAAAGGAGTGTTTCTTTTTCGGTCATTACATGCAGACGAACGGATTCGGGAATCTTATGTTACAATTTTCCCACGAAGAGCTTATGGTTTACCGCTGTGACCAATAATATTATCACTCAGGCCAATGCTTTTCATTGTTTAAAAGCACGGTTCATACTTCATAAATAATTTTCGTTGTTTCATAAAAAATTCATTCGTACAAACCAACCAGAGTTAGTTTGTGTTTTCTCCATTTGTAAATAAACACTGAAAACATTTGTTCATTAAAGTTTTGCACTTAAACGGATTTTGAAATTCAATTTACTTCACTCCTTACTGCTCTAAGTAAATATTGTTGTCTTAATGACACCTTAACACAAATGAAAAAAATTTTGTTAAATCAATAGCAACAACTAAAGTTATTATAGTCTACATAAAGAGATTATAACAATAAGAGGGATGTGCCTACAAATACCTGTCGGATTAGACCATGAAACAAGAAAAGGATACCGAAGAAGAGGACAATTATTTTTTTTCGTTTTGACAACCAGTGCACTAAACCCCTTTTAGCCATAGTAGGTGGTAGGATTTTGCACAAGAGCTTTTATGACCCATTAAGAGTTCCGAGGGTGTTATCTACGGTAAAACATCAGTAGCCTAATCACTTGGACCAAACTCGCAAACGTAGGCCTATTTCTAAAAAGCTACACACTTTTTGTAGTGCAACGTTGAACAAGTAACTCACTTCTACAGTAAATTATAAATCTAGCTAATTCGTAAAACAAGCTCAAAAAGCAAAACCGCCATAAAACTCGCAACTGTGAAGAAGGGAGCGTTCTTCCTGACTTAATGGTGCGATACCAACGAGCCCAGTCTCATGGGCGAAACATGGTGTCTATCGCTGTCAATTCTTGCTACAATCGGCTGCCAAGAAACATAAAACCCGCAACCGCTAAATTTTATCGGTAATAACTAATCAAAATTATCCCAATACCGCAGGGAAACAGCGAAACTGGCAACTCTGTAGGTCATGTGCCATTACGCTAGCTAAAAATCGTTCCAGCTGACAAACAAAAGCAAATATGCTACAATTATGCTATTCCAACGAACAAAACCAGCTCAGTGACCGAGTTATCGCTTTCGGCTCTGGTGCTGGTAGATGTGAGGTCGATTCCAGGTCGGATCAAACCGAAGATTTTATAAAGTTTATAAGCGGTACCGATTGTGTTCTTTCTTGCATAATGCAGTGAGGATAAATTGGGTACTAATGTGATGACATCGTAAACCTGATATAAAATTAAAAATAAGCCCTGTCGCTACAAGACCTTAGCAGTTGTACAGAAGAGCGACAATAAATAAAACTATAACATTCATTCTCGTATGCCACGTTCCAACCAACAGAATTGATGAAAAGTCACATGAAAAGACTAAACTGGCATGAGAGTATCAAAGACAAACGGCTTTTGGTTACAATACTTTCTTAGGCTTATTTGAACCATTCAACCATTGCACATCATGAAAAGTAAAACTCATGCACACTTTTCATCCATCTCATCCGCACCAGCTTGTCATCCGCACCAGTAGCCTACGTACCTTTCCACGGGTTGAAAAGCATTGATATATAGGCTGAAGAGCCACTTGCCTAGCACAAGCTGTGCTTCTAGGAGCTGTACATGACTATAGTAAAAAAATCAATTTATTCCTTCATATTGTTCAACGAAATGAGACTGTTTCAGCAGAGTTTTAAATTTATTGGAATTTTCTTTTCTTTTTTTGCAAAAAGGCAAAATAATTTCACCGACAACAACTGAAAAGCGTCTGGTGCCATATTATCGTGTCAGCGTGTCTTGCACAAGGGGTTGAAGGAAAATATTTTAACGCACGACTATCCGTGAAATATGCTAAACCAGAGGTAAGAAAACATGTTGGTTGTCTGTAAAGATGTTGCCACCTTTTTTGAAAGCAAATGATGAAACTTCAAACAGATGATCGGCTAAGCTTAGATCATAAATCTTGTTTGGTCAAATGTGTAGGCACGTTGGAGGGCTCTTAAATTTACCCACCTGAGTAATTTCGTGGTGATGCACCTAAATAATCATCTACAAAATGAAACAGTAGACTAATTCAGAACCTAAAAGAGTAACCAACCCAGGCAATGCTAACATTTTTCTGTTGCACTTAAATAGATTTCAGTTCAGGATTTTTCAATTGAACTGTTTGCAACCGCCTTGATAGGACATTCATAGTCTTTGTTATTTGATTCGAACGTAGGTTACATAAAATCAAATTTGCAAGTCTAAACTATTTCTTCGACAGTTTGAAACTTTCATTTAAGGAAAACTGAAATACCGATATTTCAAACATTTATTTTTTGATTACATTTTGACTAAGTTTCGTTGATCAAGGAAAGGTAGTGGCAGTAAGGAGGGAGACATTTTTTCTAACTTGCTGTATGAGACTTTTTTATTTACGAAATTAAGATCATTTCTCAATTATTGAAAAGTTTCTGAAAAAACTTGTCCCCCTTCCGAAAAATTTGCTACTATAGTTGAAACTTTGAAGCAGTTGTTTATCAAAGCTAGCGAAAAAAAGTTAGCAAAAAGTGAGAAAATTTGTAGCCTACTTTTTTAGCTTATTTTCTCAAGCCACGTGACCAACTGCCTCATACAAATCCGTTACCGACAAAGCTTATTTGTGGGAAACATATGCGGAAATATTTAGAGTTTAATAGTACCGTGTCTGGGAATTAATGTAGGCTACACTGAGGATCATTACACGACGGAAATGAAGGGTGGGCTTGTTTGCTAGAAATAAGCATGTACAAATCTGAAAAGAAAATTGCAATTTCCGTCACAGGTGAAAGGATTTTAAATCTGTTAGTGACCATGAACCTCAAGGAAACGTTTTGAAAGTAGCCCACAACAAAACTCACCTTTATATGCTGGTAATGCAGTCACTCTTTGACGGAATTCTGAAAACGATGCAAGGATACAAGTTTCAGATACAAATTTAAACAAGTTTGTTTATCTTGAAAAAGATACCGATCCAGTAAAAGTATAAGGGCTAAAAACTAACTTTCTCAACTCTTTCTAAGTAAAATTATTGAAGAGTGTCCTGCCTAATTGTAGATTTTGGAAACGAGAAACAATAATACCATCTTATGCAGGGAAAGCAAACATTTCAGGTCACTAATACTTAACCTTTTGGAAGGTTTCTACGTAATGTTTTACATTGCCTTTAAATTAGCATGGTCTATCAACATTATAATTTACATTGAGTTTACAGTATTAGTAGCAACCAAAGTTTGTAACTTAGATAGTTTTGGGAAAAACATCTGAATGTACGTAATTATCGCCAAGGAAAAATATTCACTAAAAATAAATCCTTCTGATAAATATTCCCCGGAAAAAAATTCACCGTAAGTAAACGTAAACTAATTCGAAAAAAATCCATAAAATTCCACTGATAAATAGTCTCCGTTAAATATTGAAACTATTTAACGGGGAGATATTTTTCCAGGGAATATTTATTGGGGTGGATTTTCCGGAAGGATTTTTACCGATTACCAGACATCCACCCATTGTACGCTGCGTCTTCTCCAACTTCAAAATTTGATTAAAATATGTCGGTTGCACGTCTACTCTAAATCAAGAACTACCCTTAATTTGGACTACATTTAGTCTTAATTCAGGCAGTTTAATGCTAGTCTCAGATAGGTTTGTGTTGTTCGTAGTCTCCAACACACTCTATTGCTGGTTAGATGAAAATTAAATGTAGAATGTACCTTCCAATTCATTAAGTCGGTTGTTGATTGCTTCCATTTCATCATCGCAAGAACAGACTCCCAGAGGACCTGTATCTCCTTGTGGACCTACTGGCCCAGGAGGTCCCATTGGCCCAACTTTTCCCGGACGACCTTGGGTAGTTTGTGGGACCTCATTATTAGTTTCTTGTCCAAATGGAAAACATACTTCACCTTGGCCAGCAAGAGCAAAACCAAAAAATCCCAAACAAAAAGCAATTTTTAAAGTTAGCATAGCCAAAGTTATAAAAAGAAACTTTGTCGCGCACTATGGAAAAAAAAAAGATTACAAAAGTAATGTTTGATAAGCTATTAAAATTAAGAATAAATTTTGTTTAACGACACCATACGGCACTTACTAAATGAAACAGCTGATAGGCACCTAACACCTCAACCACAAATGTAACTTAGCTTTAACATCACAATGCCAATCTCAGTGACCTATGGCTTGTGTTGAATGTTCAAGACTTCAACCGGTGTGTGAAACGGCCAAGATCAGGTTTCAGAAGCGTTTTCATTTCAATAATAAGTTTTTATGATTCATCAAGTAATCCAAGTTGCATTTAAGCTACCGTACAAAAAAAGCAAAAAATGTTTTATTGCAAAAAGAAGCGGTGGCTTCGCAGTTCGAAGTGCAAGCAACAAAACACGTGTTTACAACAACTCTTTCGCGCCCAGCATCATTTTAAAATGATTTGCGGTTTAATGCGAAACACCCAGCATCATTTTAAAATGATTTGAGGGTTAATGCGAAACGCCCAGCATCATTTTAAAATGATGCTGTTTGATGCGTGATATAAAACTTTGTCTTTGTAGCAGAATATCTATAAATTTACTGGTCCCTTGTAAAATGCTTATTTTATTGATATTCTCGTGTTTTAAAAAAAAAAGTTTGCTCAAATTTGACAAAGTGAGGTTACTTTAGCCAACAACAGTTAAAATAAAAGTATGTACTAAAGGAACAAGGCATGTTTGATTTTTGCCTGACACTTCCTATCATTAGGAAGTCCACTGAAGAAAAAAAATCTTTTTAGCTTCTACAGAAAAGGTGGGAGTATTTTTTTTTGTAAGATGCTTCATTTTCACAAAAGTTAAAAAAATATACATTTTGAAAACACTGGATCTTCAAATATGTTGTATTAGGAAAATAGGTTCTAACCATGGCGACCTTTATACACAGGCCATGGCAATGTGCAGCTTAAAATTTGACTGAAGGCCGATCTGTTAGTAGCCAAAATTGCGAGTATAAGTTGATAGTTTGAGTATTAGTTGATAAATAGAGTCTTTTTCTATATTTTGTGAGAGTTTGAGTTACTTTTGTGCTGTTTTTATCATTCAAATAACGGAATAGATTTTGGCACTTGTACTGGAAATCCAAAAAGCGTCTGGCAACACCAGTATTTCGAAAAATATTGTCATTTTGTCAACATAATTTTAGGAGTTTTGCAGTGATTTGGGATTCAGTGATCACACTTTGGCAATTTAAATTGTTTAAATTATCATTTAAAAGGAATATAAAGTGAATTTAGCTTAAACTTCAAAATTGAAAATACATCGGCCTTCAGTCAGACCTCCAGTTCGTACGTTGTCAAGGCCTGTGTATACAAATCGCCATGGTTCTAACATTTATAGTCAGAACTTGAAATTAGCTTTCCAATGAGATATTCCATATCGAAATACACAATCGGTGTCACGCGTGTCAACTCGTTAAAATTAGAGAAAAAATAGCAAAAATGCCTGGGTTTTGCGGTCAAACCGTGCAAAATCGCTGGGCGCGAAAGAGTTAATCTCGTAGGCCAAGCACAAAATAAAATTTAAAAAAATGGACCGCATACAGTTGAGTAGCCTATCTTTAGTTTTGTAGAAGATCGTTGCGTTTTTATTCGTATAGCTTCAAAGAGCTTTGTTTGATATTTAGATTATACTGCATACATAAAACTCTAAATTAATTACATCGGTGGCCTGTTGTTATGCTATTTCAGGCTTAAAAATTCCAAGGCTGTTGTAAATAAAACTTGTTAATTGAGGAATTTTTTAAAATTGCGAAAACTGAAACGTGCAACGAGGCAAGCTGTGGAAGCTGGGTATCTGCAACTAAAGACGTTTTTAATTTAGAGATCAATATGTCAAATCGACAAAAAGACAAAAAAACAAGAGCTAACGAGACTGTTCAGCGCAGGGTGGATAGGGGAATGCCCTTTTCAGGGCACGGCAGTGCTCGCACTGTCGAAAAGTACCGACGACCCACCGTACTGCAGCTGAACACCGAGGGCATCACGGCCAGCAAGCTCAGCATCATCGAGCACCTGGCCACCAAGCATCAAGCCCTCATCATCCTCCTCCAGGAGACCCACTGCACATCTGTGGATAAGTTGGTACTAACCAACTTCACACTCGCAGGCGCAACCTGCAGCAGGAAACACGGCCTCGCCACGTTTGTCCATGACCGGCTGAGCTGGTCCTTGGTTGACCAATCCCAAGCTCAATCGGAGATCGAGTGGCTTTGTGTAGATGTAGCAGGCTACAACATTGTCAATGTCTACAAGCCCCCACCTTCGCGGATAACATCAACAGCCATCCCAGTGTTCCCCACCCCAGCCTCTACGCTGGCGACTTTAACTGCCACCACACTGACTGGGGCTACAACTCCATCAACAACGACGGAGAAAGTCTGGCCGCTTGGGCAACCAACAACAACCTCGCCCTTTTATACGATCCTAAGGGCGCAGCGAGCTTCCTCTCCGGTCGTTGGAACACTGGCACGAACCCAGACCTGGCTTTCGCAAGTGATGACCCCGATGATCGCCAGCCGGACAGACGTGTGCTAGAGAAGATCCCAAGGTCTCAACATCGACCCTCTCTTATCACGTCCCCCTTGCTCGCCACAACTATTCCGAGCAAGCCTGTCAAGCGATGGAACTTCAGAAAGGCCGATTGGGAACACTACAGCTTCCTCTCAAACGAAGCTACGCAGTACCTCCCATCCCCACACACCATCAAAGTGGACGAAGCCTACCAGGACTTCTGTGATGCAATCATATCTGCGGCAAAAGACTCCATCCCGCGAGGTCGACGAAAAAGCTGCATACCTTGCTGGGATGTGGAGTGCGACAGGCTCTACCGCGACTTCCTCCGTTCCCCCCAGCAGTGCCGGTCTTAGGGTATTTCGGGCCCTGTGCGGAATATGCTTTGCGGGCCCCAATGATAATGATTCAATTCAGTAGCGTAGTTAGGTATTTTGAAAAGGGAGGGGGGTGGTTTGACGGTCGGTGGGCGAAGCCTGACGGGGTGATCGACGAAGGCGACACCCAGCGGCGGAGGGTTCGGGAGTCTCCCCTAGAAAATTTTGAAAAATTACTTTGAATTTGGGGCATTCTGAAAGCATGTTCAACAAAAATTTGGGTATGATTATTACTGTAAAATGGTGCTGTCCGGTGGCATAGCAAAAGGATAAGATCATGCTTTCTTTGGCATTTTTCAGAAATAAAGTTATGTTAGCACCAAGAAAACATAGAGACTCAACGGGTGCAACCTATTTCGTCCCCTGAAAAATTCGTACCCCGATTTTGTACCCTGAAATCGGAGTAACAAAATCAAATTTCGATCCATTTCGTCCCCTGAAACGATCGAGAGAAATTTTGAAATGTTTGCGGCCACTCCGATCAACGACTTCGGCTTTGTTGTTTTTTTTTCTCGATCTTATTAGGGTACGAAATGTTTAGGGGACGAAATAGGTTGCACCCGTTTAGTCTCTATGTTTTCTTGGTGCTAATTTCTTTGATGAATTCACTTGTTGAATTTTTCCATTGGAAATGACAAAATACTGCATTTTCTGAGTAAATTGCGGGCCCCCTAATTTGCGGGCCCTGTGCGATCGCACGGTTTGCACACCCCAAAGACCGGCACTGCCCCCAGGGCACCGCCACCTCCAATTCAGCAACAGCCCTGCTGGCAAGATTGGATTCAAAGAGGAAGGAGCGCTGGACAGAAGCCATCGACTCAATAGACTTCACGCACTCCAGTCGCACAGCATGGAGTACACTCAACAACCTCACTGGCAGATCACGTGCCTCTCGTCGCCAATGCCCCATTTCAGCAAATGCCATCGCCTCACAACTTGTGAAAAATGGAGTGCACAGAACGAGAGACTGTGAATCAGACAAGTCCGTCCTCAAGGAAATGACGGACCTCTGGAAGGTCCCAACACCTGTCGAGGGCAACATCTCTGGTGAGTTTACCCCAGAAGAATTTGCCTCCGCCCTCCAGCACCTAAAGCCAGTCAAATCCCCGGGCTTTGACCACCTATGCCCGGAACTAATACTCCAAGCTGCCCCCACTATGAGGTCCTGGTTAAAAGACTTCCTTTCCTGCTGCTTGCGTCACCTGCGCATCCCAAGAATCTGGAGAAGAGCCCTAGTGGTTGCAGTCCCAAAGCAGAAAAAGCCCCCAGGGGATCCGAAGAGCTACCGTCCCATCACTCTGCTCTGTATCCCCTTCAAGGTACTCGAGAGACTTATCTACGCCCGTGTCGAACCGATAATAGACCCTCAGCTCCCTCGGGAACAAGCCGGCTTTCGCCACGGAAGATCAACCGTAGGCCAGGTCACTCTGATGACCCAAGACATCGAGGACAGCTTCTCGGCAAAAAAGAAGGCTGGCGCCGTGTTTGTCGATCTCACGGCTGCCTACGATACTGTATGGCACAGCGGCCTTACCTGCAAACTACTCCGTCTCCTTCCTGACAGGCACATGGTCCATATGAATATGGAACTTGTGCAAAACCGCAGCTTTACCCTTTCCACCGGTAGCGGCCGACGAAGTAGACTACGTCGACTCAGGAACGGTGTCCCACAGGGCTCTGTCCTGGCCCCCCTCCTCTTTAACACTTACATCTATGACCTGCCTGACACCATCTCCAGGAAGTATGCTTACGCAGACGATCTGGCTCTCCTACATCCAGCCGGAGATTGGCAGTCAATGGAGAGGAATCTAAGCCAGGACATGTCAACTATATTGACATATCTCCAGAAATGGAAGCTACAGCTCAGCAAGGCAAAGACAGTGTCGGCGGCCTTCCATCTAAATAACAAGGAAGCAAAACGTGAGATCAACATTACCACCGATGACGAACGCCTGCCATACTGCGCCGAACCCACTTACCTCGGCGTAACCTTGGACAGGTCACTCACGTACCGACGACACCTGGAATCACTGCGCAAAAAACTATCTGCGCGCGTTGCACTTTTGAGGCGGCTGGCGGGTTCCGGCTGGGGAGCTGGCGCGAAAACCCTTCGCACAGCTACCTTGGCCCTCGTCCATTCTACCGCCGAGTACTGCGCACCAGTGTGGTGCCGCAGCTCTCACACCCGCCACATTGACACCGCCATCAACGACGCATTACGCACTGTGACTGGATGCCTGCGTCCCACTCCAACGGAATGCCTTCCCATCCTTGCAGGCATCCAACCTGCTGAGCTTCGCCGTAAAGGAGCCATGATTTCCCTTGCTCGTCGCGCACTGGACCCCGACCACCTCCTCCACAGTACATTCCAGCGCCTACCTGGAGAACAGCAGCGACTGAAATCAAGACGCCCATTTGCGCCCGCCGCACGACAGCTTCTGAACAACGTTGAAGATCTTGGAATAAATGCGGCACACTGGACGAACTACACATGGAACATGGAGTGGCAACACAACACCACCCGACTCCGTGATTTTCTACCCGACGTCGATCCCAACCCTCCGGGAATGTCCCTCGCAAGACTTGCGTGGGTCCGGCTTAACCGCCTACGAACCGGCGTCGGTCGCTTTCGTTCAGACATGTGCAGATGGGGCCTGGCTCCCTCACCGGGATGCGAGTGTGGTGCCACAGATCAAACAGTAGACCATGTCGTCCATGACTGCCCAATCCATCAACCACCACATGGAACGCTTGGACTGAAGGCCCTGGATGATGAGACTGTCGAGTGGCTGATGACCTCATGCCCTAACATATAGTCCGGAAGAACAGCTCATACGACGAAGAAGAAGAAGCTGTGTTTTAGAAATTTTTGAAGCAACTGTGAGGAAATTCACTCAAAAGCTTCTTACCACAATGTTTTTTTTATCATAAGGCAACAAATAAAAAACTTTCTGATCTTCACGTTTTTCGGCCATGACTGCGCATTCGTCAGGAAATAATTTACATAGTTCAACGACACGTGAAGAACAGTAAACAGTTAGACATTCGATTTTACTGTAGCTGAAACACTTCATCTACTGTATTTTTGATCAGAGCATGTCGGTGATGGCATATGACACCTCGTGCAATCTGTTCAAAATGTTCAGAATACTGCTGCTTGGTTAATTACTTTAACACGTAAACATCACAATATTACTCCTGTAGATAAAATGGGTTTAACGGCTTCTTGTATTGTTGTGTGCCACAAAATAGGCACGTTTCAAAATGTGTTTATGTATTTGTAGGCCTATAGAAAGGTTTGCATGGTCTTACACCTAGTTAAATTGACACTTTACTTGCGTATCATAAGCCTGCTAGAACTTTTCGCTCGAAACATCGATTGCTTATATGTAGTCTTTTAAGCCTATACAAGATAGGCTACAACTTGGAAATTGCAGCTTTCCTGTAGTTACTTCTGCTTGCTGGAATTGTTCATCCATCTGTGTAAAGAAAGCTGAAAATGGACATATTTATTTTCGTTAAAATAAAAAACAATTTAATACTTGTTTGAAACTATTGTATTTCACAGAACATTGTTGCTGGATGAATTATTTTATCATACTCGTCATTTATGTACAACGTCCGAATGTTGGTCAGTGGCGTATCTAGAGAAGGAAGTAATTGGGGCTATCGTTCTCTTCAAAACAGCAGAACTGCAAAATCTCGAATGAATTCATCACTCTATATTACCTCGTAATTCAACATAAAACAAGCACTGCGCACCTGGTCACTTACAGAACATCGAAATTGAACAAAACAATATTAGTTTCATCAGTGCCACTTTACAAAACGATATTGCAGAACAATAGTTATTGAAGGCAACTCAAAATGTCTCAGCTATGTAACTTTCAATTCTATTTCAGCTAGCAATAAATTGCTTGTTGAAATGAAGTTAGAAATTATATTCGCTTATTGGCAAAAGCAGTAAATTAAACAGATTCTTTCACAAATACCGTAGTGATGTCTTTGTGGGAAACAATGACAAGTTTCCTAACCTTACTTCCTATCTGTCCTTCAAGTAGATTGAAAAAGTAGATGGAACCTTCCTGTAGCCTACACTAAATTTGGATCTCCAAACATTTGAGCAAACCCGGATCCAACAAAAGTAGACTGCATACTGTAAGCTTATCAGTGCAACAGAGACTTCTTGGCAATAGAAACGTGCACCAGCAGTTGGCTGGAACAGCTTCACTCCCCCAGTAACAAAATCCTGCATATACCACTGCACGTACCCTCAATACGCGTGGCTCATGGGTTGAGTAATCTAACTACGTCGTCTACGTAAAACATTATAAGCGACGTCGAATGTTATATTACATTTGTTTGTTCTCAATACAAAATCTATCCAAATGAGTAGCCTAAACTAGTTGCTGCAAACTAAAAAAATTATCGTCAGTGCAAGCTGCGTATACTGTATGGTAGGCTAATCTTACACAATATGACTTACAGGTTGTTATTAGCAAATGGGCGTTTTTTGATTCGTTTTCGTTTCGATTCGACAAAAATTCGAATGCGCCCCTCTTTGAGAAAATATTGCGTACGCCACTGCTTACAGTATAATAATGGAAACTTACAGTTTTCAAATTTGCGTTAAACGACATCTGTCCCACCCAGTGTTGACGGCGTCATTTGACATTTGCGTCATTTTACTTGTTTGCAAATTTATAACATTCAAACAATTTAAGATATATTAAAATCACATGTTCTAAGAGAGTGATCAGTCATGTTTTTTGGTAATGCAGCTTCTTAATTCAACTCACATATAAAACACATCACTTTGTCTGCACGCACAACGAGGAAAAAGTTTTTGGCTCACTGTTTGGTTCATTGTTTTTGAAACGTTTTGGTCTTGCAGCCTAAAAAAGACTTTTATACTGTATTGGGCTACACGTTTTGGAATTCACCCAGCTTCAACTACAAAAATTCAAAAAATTCCAAGAAATCTGTCCACAACTACTAAGTTTTCTTACTCGTAAGTGATATGACTAAGTTGGTTATGAGCCCAGACCAGAGCTGCAGATATTGTTCCTGCGGTCAGCACATTTGGCCATTCCTGGTCTAAAGCCTCAGCCTATGTGTTAAAAATTCGACACTGAGCGGAAATCCCTCAGAGGCGTGCGATCGCAATTTTGGAAGGAAAATTTGCTTACCGTCTGAGCAGCAGCCTATGCTGGACAAAGCTTCATTGACATGGCTTGTCACTTGCCACCACATGCTTACAAATATGTGCAACTTGTAGGCCATCTCTCACAATAAAGAAAAGACAGATATTTTTGTCTGGTTGGCCCTGTATGTGTTACAGGTGAATTTAGATTCGAGATTTAAAAATGTTTTGTGTGACTTTATAAACATTGCACAGTCAGCTGCATTGCTGGGTGCTGAGAGCCTTGGAAGGACACTCGAAAAGGCGCCGATTCGACACCGCTCAAGCCGGGTAAGACACTCAAAGGCATGCCTGAAAGTAGTTACAAAGATTGGCTTCCTTGCCTTCCCGTCCACTTAATCTACATCTTCAATCACCGGGCGTACGTCTGGATACGACAAACAAAAAACATTGCACCTATTGCACAGCAAATTTTATGCATTTTTATTGAAAAAGTTGTAGCCTAACGGCAACTGATCAACGTCTGAAGCTTTTCCCAAGTTACTTCAAATACTCATGTATAATAAGAATTATAAAGGCGTTCAAAAATGTGTTTTAAAGCAGTAGTCCTCAACTAGTGCTTCCAATTTAGGACAAAATTTCAAAACCTGGGTTTCGGGTCTTCGTAAAACAAAAACTGGGGAACCCGTTTTTTTTTCGGTTTTGAATAAACTGCAATTTGGCCAGATATTAAACTTATTTTATATAAAATACGAAACTCAACAGAAAAATATCGAAAATGCGTTGCTTGCATGTTAATTTTATAATATTAACGCACAAAAATCGAAGCTGTGAGACATTTTTCATTCAGTCCGTTTTTTTAATTGTGTGACAAATAGTCCTATGGATGAATAAACTCCTTTGGAATCCACTAATGTGAGGTGATTGTAACCTAGGCAAAATAAAATCTTTTAACATTTTCAAGTGTTTAGTTTGTAACTGGAAAAACGCATTACTTTTTCAGAGTTTTTCGTAGTGGAGGAATAGCTTCGCGGTCGTGATTTTTACCTTACACAAATGAAGCGAACTCCTTAGAAAGAATTTTGATCCTGGCCTTTCTTGATCTTGAGTTCAACTTCAACACTTTCTCGGTCTTCTTCCACATGACCGTCGGGACTCTGTGTCTTTGTGATTTAGAGTCTTTTCAAACAAAATTTTGTTGATGATGCAATTTTGAGTTTTTAAATTTTGTGCTCAAATTGGCCTTCCTACTATTCCAGGTAGTTGGGAGAATTTGAATGAATGAATCAGTTCCACATTTCCCCTTTTTTACACACGTTTCTCTAATTTTCTTGGAAATCCTTACTGATCTCTGTGCCCAATTTTTAAGGTGATTGCGACCACTTTTTCAGCCAGATGAAGGTGGATAATCTTTTTGCAAAGGCATTCGACTGATATTTCAATTGCACAAAGAGCTTTACAAAGCTCTTTGATTGTTTCACAGTCACTTTTGAAAAACTCAAAACTTTACCAAAGCCTAATCATTGCCACCATTACAGTAGGCTATTTCTTTACGTAGCTCGTAGAAACTGAAAACATCTGGGAGAAGCTATATTCCGCTGAGTCTTGCAATTAAGGAAGAGAGTCTTCTTTTTCCGACGGAAGAAATATTCTGTGCTGAGGTTGAACAATGTACATTGTCACTTGTCAGTATTGCTTACCGCAGATATTCTGAACAGCTTCACCGCTTTACGGACTGGTTGGTTGGTTTTGAATCTTTATCCTCGGACTGACAAAGCCTTGATTGGTTATTCCTGGTAGTTTCGCATACTTGTAGAGGCTTTGACGCAGGGTCGGTTACCGAGATTGGCAGAGTGAAGTTTTCCTATTGTTGAAGTGTTGTTGCCGGGTAATTATTCCACTCACTAGGTGCCGCTGAATGGAGAGCAGTCCTGAAAGTGCGTTGCTCAAGCGTACACCCCGAGAGTCGAACCAGCGCCGCATGATCTTGAGCCGCGCGTAACCACTGAGCTATCGGGGCGGACGAAGGTGACAAGTAAGAAAAGCGTACAGCTTGACTGAATCATTTAAAAATTTTCAAATAAAAATCTTATTCACATTCCACTGAATAGGCGGGTTTCTTGATTCTAAAACCTGAGCTTCGGGTAAGAAAAAATAGCCAAAAAATCCTGGCTTTCGGGTTCTGATAAACCTGGGTTGGAAGCATTATTCTCAACCCATGGGTAACAACTAAACGGTAGGTTTTCTGATATACCTTGATGCAATGATGGTCGGTTCTGACTGACAAGACCTTTTTACACAAAACTAAAAAGTTGAAATCATTAGTAAAATACCTTCTGTAGGCTAAATGATGCACTTTTTTAGCTTTGGTAAATTTGAACTTTTTGTGTACATTCGTGTGAGAGAATTATCATAAAATTTATTCTATATAGGCTCACATTGATTAAACATTCAGCAGGCTCAACGCAATGTTTAAACAACAATAAAAGTGACAATCTAGCTTACGTCAATGTGCATGAACAATGCGGAATTAACAATTTTCTACAGGCTTGAGTGTTTGAACAGGGGAATGATGTTCAATTATATCTCTTGATAGCAAAAGAAATTCAAAACAAACGTTGATGATGGATACTTTACTCAACACTTTCGAATGTGCACATTTGAAGAATTAGCTGCAGGCAGGGATGAGCGTGATCTTGATCTTCAAGATCACTTTTATTTTGGTGATCTTGATGTAAGATCGCTTTTTTTGTGTGATCTTGATCTTGAAAGTCAATAACATCAAGATCACTTTGGAATTTAAGTTGACTTACTAAATATTATATAGGTACACTGAAGTGACCACGAAGGTATATACTTCCGTGTGGCAATTTTTCATTAACGTAAAGAGTCACAGAAATGGTACTTTCGCCAACCTTACCAAAGTGGTGAAACCCTAAGCAGTGAGCTTTGCGCTATGCAAGTTATCAGTACCGGTATTAAAAAAATTCCTAGTTATACAGTTACTGTATGCGTACATAACAGAGTCTATACATGTAAAAGCCTACTTTACCTGTGCAAGGGTACGTTTTTGCAAACGTTGTTGTTTAAAAGTGCTGGAATCATCATCAGCAACTAGTTGCATATGCGCTTTTATAGATGGTTTATGGCAGATTTTTTCAAAATGTAACGTTTGCTCAAGCCCATTTTTACTTGAGTAGTGTTAACAAAATCATCTTGTGAAGTGAAGAGAACATATACAACTAGTTTTGTATGACCCATCCCGCTTTCGAACACTTGAAAAAAAAATTGACCATTTTTTCTCAGCACCTTGTTTTGTGGGAAAGCTTGAAAAGGCAGCACACGGTTTTTGCCACTGACACTGTCACATAAATACCAATTTGCGGGCATCACCTCAACAAACTAAAGGTACTGTTTGTAAGATACTGTTGTTACACTGCAAATGGCTATAGCCATTAGGACAAACCAAACATTATCAAAATTGTAGCCCTACAAAGTTTAGAAAAACGGCAATTTCAATTGATTTGAGATGCTGTTTGATAAAAATAAACTCAACCTATTTGATCTAAATCTGATAGTAATAATAAGTTGACGTTTTTATTTCGGTAACATTCATTTTGCACATGCTTTAGACCAACAGAGCTCCACACATTTACGTTTTGCAGTAGTCGTACCATACCTCACCAAGTCACCACAGAAAAAGAATGTATCCTTCCTACCCAGAGTGACGTCACAGCAGTGTTACCGCTTTTTATTTTCGCAATTGAATGACTACCCGATTCGCCGAAAGTGAACGAAAGTTTCCAAGCGTGTAACTTAGCAGCCTGTTGATGTTTTTTTACGATTTGCTGGTCAGGGAAGTTTTTAGTGTCATCTTTTTGGTATCTTAGGTGAATTTAGCGAATTTATTTACCTGTCAGAGGCACTTTAAAGACAACAAACATGGAAAATAAGACACAAGATGATAAACCAGTGAGTTTGTTATGTAAAACTGTAAACTGCTGTATGCTTTCTAGGTTTGATATCTTTCAGGGGCGTATCCTCAATGGAAGCAAGGGAAGCATTGCTTCCCCTGTCAAAATTGAAAAAAGTGAAGATAATATTTTTCAATAAAACGATTTCGTAATTTGTTTACCTGAATACGAATTAAAACAGTTTCCAACTCATGTCCCGTATGATTTTAGCTAGGTTTTAATTTTTTAAAAGTTGGAAACCTACGAAAGCAGAGATTCGTATCGCTTCCATTGCTCTCGTTTTTGCTATACGAAGAAACAAGTGAGAAACAAAGCAAAAAAGCAGCGCAAAGTTTACGCGATTTACGTTTCGTTTATCTAATCTGTGGAAGCAATTTCAGAATTGCTTACTCTGTTGGGTATTGTACCCGTGCGTAATGAAAAAATCTAAGGCTTTAGGGTTATATCTGCCTCATCAGGAAAAGTTTGAGCCTAATGTTAGATTTACACTGTTATTTGTGACACTACAGTACAGCAGCAGGTAGCTGTAACTGAGCAGTTAAGCTGAGTTTTTGTTGTTCTCTAATTTGAGTCGCAGTTTTTGCCCGTTCGTGTAAGACAGGGGTTACGAACCTTTTTGCGGTCGCGGGCCACTTTGTCAATTACACATGAGTTATCGGGCCACACAACTTTTTAATCGTAACCTACCATGAAATCTTTTAAAAGCGACTCAAGATATTATTCCTGAAAAGTAACAAACGGCAGATGAAAGTAATAAAACCCACACAGTTGAAATTATCTTACGCAGAATCGAAACATACAACAGTAAAAAAAAAATCAACTTGAACAAAAAGGATAGAGCAACAGTACTTGCACTGATAATGAAGACAGTTTAGTTTTCGAAGCGTTAGCTTTTATATGAGTATGATTTCTTCTTTTTTTGGCTCTAAGTTATCCTTTTTGCTCAAGTTGACTAAATGTTTCGACCATTATGCTCCGAAACAACAAATCAGTTATTGAAATTTCTTTTTCAAACAACAAGTAAAATCCCATGCGAATCATACAACTGAAGCTATCTAATGCAGCATTGAAACATAAAATATTAAAAAATAACATTGAAGCATTGAACTTTTTTGCATAGTGGGATTTTTGGAAAGTTTTTTGATTGACTAAGCGTTCAATATCAGGTCGAACAGACGATGTGGCAACTCTCAACTGCATACTAAGATTTTCATCTGTCACCCTCGACCTGTAACGACTTTTTGTAAAGTGCATTTTTGAAAAGAGCTGTTCGCATAGGTATACGTGCTGCCGAAAACAGATGCCCATTTGAGAGCGTGAGCCCTCAGGTTTGGAAACTCTTCTTTGGATAAACGTACAAGATAAAGCAACTGCTTGCTCACATACATCGCTTTTAGCGTGTCATCACTCTGTAGTTTTATGAGTTCAAGTTGCTCATAGGGTGCAGAAGCATGTGTAATAGGGTGGAGTGAAATTTTTTCTTTCTTTCAAATCAAAAAGTCTAGTTTACTAAAATTCGGAGTTACCCCAAAAACACCTTCAAACACAATTTTGGGTCGGTGTCCCTCACGGGGTGCAGGCACACACCCCCTAAAGTTCGAAAAACCTCAATTTTATAAAAAATTAATATCTCATTAACCACAGACGATAGAAAGTCGGTTGATGGCTCAAAATTATCAGAAGGTACAAGTTTATATTACTGTACCTTTCAGAAAAGTGTTTTTA
Organism: Aplidium turbinatum; assembly: GCF_918807975.1. Lineage (NCBI taxonomy): Eukaryota > Metazoa > Chordata > Ascidiacea > Aplousobranchia > Polyclinidae > Aplidium > Aplidium turbinatum. The sequence continues at coordinate 13,114,166 of NC_137489.1, read as the reverse complement.
CTAAAAGCACTACAAAGTGGTCATTTTTGCAATAATGTAATTTTAGTCGTAAATTTACGTCAAATTTGGTCGATTTTTGTATATTCAGTTGATATTTTATGCTTAGTACGGTGTAAATGCGTACAGTGGCGCTTGGCTACAAAACCGCATTGTTAATGACGGATAGAGCAGGTGCTGCTACTGCTACTCTCAAAGCATTTGGTATAGTAACTGACATTGATAAATCACAAGTTATTGACCGAAGTAAATTAAGGAGAGAACGACAAAAGTACAGAGAAGAAATTCAGAAGGAAGAAGAATTGCAGTTCGATATTTTGGATGGACTTTATGTTGATGGGCGAAAGGAGGCCACCATTACTAGTGTGAAACAAGGGAGCAACTATCATCGAACCAGAATCATTGAAAAGCACTATGTAGTTGTCGGTGAACCCTTTGAATTTTACATCACGCATATCACACCAGAAAATGGAACTGGTCAACAAATTGCTCAAGCCGTATATGGTGCAATTGAAGGCACAGCAATGGAAAGCAAGCTAAACATCATTGGGACAGACGGAACAGCAACTATGACAGGGAAAAAAATCTGGTTTCATTACTTTCCTTAAAAAAAAGCTTGGGCGTCCATTGCAACGGGTGGTGTGCTTGCTGCATCTCAATGAGCTCCCTCTAAGGCATATATTTCAAGAATTAGATAGTTCAACAAGTGGTCCAGAATCGTTTTCTGGAACAATTGGCAAGCAATTGAATGGAAAAGTGTCAGCTTGGGCTGTGGCGAATTTTCTGCCTATCTTAAATGACGAATTTCCTATTCTTCCTGATGAAGTAATTGAAAGTCTCAGCAGTGATCAGTATTATGCTATGCAAATGTGTCAAGCTGTTATGACAGGCGTAGTTACACAGGATTTGAAATACCTTGAAGTTGGTGGATTATGCCATTCCCGTTGGTTGACCTTAGGATGTCGAATCCTACGTTATTACGTTTCAAGGAAGAGGCCTTCAAAGAATTTGCGCACTTTGACTGAATACCTTGTTCGAGTCTATTTTCCCTGTTGGTTCCGCATCAAATATCATCATAGAATTACAGACGGGTCCAAAATTTTTTCTTCATGCTAAATGCCATTTCTCATTTTCCAAATGTTCTGGTAAACAACGTTGGTCTTAAAGTTTTGCAAAACAATGCTTTTTTTGCCCACCATGAAAACATAATTTTGGCAATGCTGGGAGATGATGACCGAAGCGTTCGTATCACTGCAATAAACAAAATTCTTCAAAGCAGAAGTATTGAAATTGTAAAGTAAGTATTTGCCCAAAGTAGATTAAAGTACAAGTTTGCCCAACGTATTTTTTTCTGCTTTAAAAAAATTTTGCCCATACTTTTACTTCAACACACGAATTTTTTAAGTAATATGCCAAAATTTCACACAAACCTATTTTCACATTTTTCAAATCAAGGAAAAAATTGCTCAAATAATTTCTCAACTTTGCACCTTAGAGCGAACACTGCATTACAGTTACCATTTTATGATATTCATATTGTTAAATGACAATGAATCTGCTTGATTTTTCACTTCTATGACACATACTAAGCACAAAGATTAACTTAATTTACAAAATCGACCAAATTTGACGTAAATTTACGACTAAAATTACATTATTGCAAAAATGACCACTTTGTAGTGCTTTTAGTAAAAACACATCTCTTGAAAGTAATATAAACTTGTACCTTCTAATGATTTTGAGCCATCAACCGACTTTCTATCGTCTGTGGTTAATGAGATATTAATTTTTTTTATAAAATTGGGGTTTTTCGAACTTTAAGGGGGCGTGCCTGCACCCCCGTGGGGGGCACCGACCCAAAATTGTGTTTGAAGGTGTTTTTGGGGTCAACTCCGAATTTTAGTAAACTAGACTTTTTGATTTAAAAGAAAAAAAAATTTCACTCCACCCTAATGTGTAACATTGAAGGGGATAGAAAAGACATCAAGCTCCAGTTCTTTGCTTTTGATATCCTGAAATCTAACATTAAAACTTTCCAAAAGACTGGAACATTTCAAAGCGTATTGAGTACATGAAGTTGGATTGTGTTTTTTCAATGTGGGAAAATGAGTGTAATTGTTATCTTTCAACTGATTTTCCAAAAGGCTCAGCATTGACATGAAAGATTTGACCTTGGAAAACATCGAGTGCAACAGTTGATCTGGCCCTTGAAGTTGTACATTTAAGTCGTTAAAATACTTAGTGACATCTTAAGGCAAGAAAATAGTAAAGGAAAGGTGTACCAGTGAAGGCATAAAACAGCTTTCAGGTGTCTTTTGTCCTTAATGCATGTCTGCATGAGCAATTGTCAAATTGTTTTGCGAGACGCACAAAATTCTTTGACGGGCCGCGGGTTCGTCACCTCTAGACTGTAAGAGCTACCTAAGTTAATAGCTGTTTATCTGCTAATAAATTTCATACAAATATTACCCTAAAAGTGTTTCCAGAAAATACTATAATCCATTATTTGAGTATAATTTTTCAAAAAATTTCCGGGGGGGCGTACCCCCGGACCCCCCTAGAATGAGCGTGGTGTCGGCACGCTCTTCCCTCCCACGAGTTTTATTGCTTCCCTTGCTAAGGCTAAACCACCAGGATGCGCCACTGATATCTTTTTATTATTCTAAAAGATTCACGTCGCAACTGTAGCCTTTATGGAAAAGCAAGACTGTTTCGATTCGATAATTTTCTAAAATGAAATGTAGGCTACCTGATGGGTTAACTACCTTTAACAGACTATATCATTTGTATTGACAATTACAACGACTAGCAAGTGAGTTTGTAGGCCCTTAAAATATTTTTATAATAAAATTCGACATATACTAAATACGTTTATTAATTGCTGTTTACGAATTTTTGTTCACAATTTTCTTCAGAAACTAACTGCGTTTGCCATTGTTCCTATCATTCTGTGCCCGATGTGTTTTCTACTTCAATATGGATATGGCATCGGAACACTGAATGCCGCCTCACAGCCCATCAGACAGTTTTACAATCATTCTTACACGGTCAGTAGAAGCGCATAAATTTTAGTCTATGCATTAAGAAGCAATCAATGTAGTTTTTCAACGCTTATCGCCAGGAACTGAAATTTGTGGCCAAGTCATTTTTATGTTAAGCCAAAAAAATGTTTAAATCGACTTTTGACTTTATTTTGACAACGATTTTTAGGTTAAATTCTTGTACAAGTAGCAATTTACGCAATGTTTTTCAAGCTTGCTTGAAGCCAAGCTGGAAGAAGCTGGTTAAACTTGTTCTCATTTGTACGTTAGTAGTTGGCTAAGAATATGGCTGTAAATGTGCCCTACTAACCATACCTATTGGTTGGTTTGATTGGTTTTCGAATCTTTATCCTCGGACTGATAAAGCCTTGGTTATTCCTGGTAGTTTCCCTTGTTTGCAGAGGCTTTTGACGCAGGTTCGGTTACCGCCATTAGCAGAGTGAAGTTTTCCGATTGTTGTCGGGGGATCATTCCATCCATTAGGTGCTGTTGAATGGAGACCAGTCCTTAGAATGCCTTGCTCAAGCGCATACCCCGAGAGTCGAACCAGCGCCGCTGGATCTTAAAGCTTTTTCGTTTACGAAGTCATGCGCTGATCAACTGAGCTATTGGGGTGGACGCATAATTTAGGTCAAACCAAACACAGGCTCAATTAAGAACAAACTAGGTAATGGTATTATTTTTGTGCGTGGTTGAAAACGTACCAGATTTTAACAATGCTGCTTGTTTACAGCAAAGATTCGGGGAACCTATATCCCAGTCTTACCTTGATCTGATGTGGACATTTTCGACCACAACTTTTCCAATTGGAGGAATGATTGGTTCTTGTTTCGTCAAGCCATTAGTGACCAATTTTGGTCAGAGGAGAAGTTTAATTTATGCGCAGGTAATAAACAGTTGTTAGAGACAAATTTCTGAAGAAATTGAAGATGGGAGGTGTGAACATGAAATTCTAAGACGGATAGAAATTGCAAGAACTATATTTGGAAAAATGAAAAGTGTTTTAATCAATCAAAGTTTAAATTTATCAATTCGTCAAAAAATATTAAAATGCTATGTCTGGTCAACCCTTTTATACAACTCTGAAACTTGGACAGTGTCACAAAAAATGGAAAAACGGATCGATGCCTTCGAGCTCTGGTCATACAGGCAAATGTTAAAAATTTCATGGAAACAAAAGATCACTAACGATGAAGTATTATCCAAATTTAATTCAAGCCAAATTCTCTTACAAAGAGTCAAAAGAAGAAAATTAAAGTATTTTGGACACACAATAAGGCAAAACTCGTTACAAAGATTATTAATAGAAGGGAAGATAAATGGTAAAAGAAACAAAGGTAGACCAAGAATGATTTGGACATCAAACATCACTGAATGGACAAAATTAAGTTATGAAAATGCAGTACGAACAACTCATGGTCGAGAACAATGGCACATTGTATCCAACCCTCAATACGAGGAAGGAACGTAATGATGATGATGAGAGACAAAATCATAAAGTAGGCTACCTGTGCAATATTTCACTTTACAATCAACTGTAGCGCTTAACAACCAAAAGTTAAGTTGAAGCTATCACAGACCAACAATTTTGTTTTGGTCAAATTGACTTTTATATTATTCCAAGTTAATTTTATTCCATAGCATATTAAAAATGTGTTATTACGTAGGCTACCAAAAATAATACTATTTAATCTTTTTTGGACTAGCTAAATCAGTAGCCCAAATTTGTCATGTCGAGGGAATTGAAAAAGACTGTGCTGTCCTGTTATGTACTGTTGGAGCCATGATGAAAACAACAAGATTTATAACAAATAAAAATAAAGCAATGTTTAATGAAGTACTTTTGCAAACACAGGCTACGTTAGACTATCTTACTTAGAAGTCAAGATATTTTTTCCTTATAACTTAAGCCATAATGTGATGTTAGTGGTGGTGTTAAAACGCTTAAAATGATTTACATTACAGATTCTCAGTATTGTTGGAACATTGCTGCTATCTTTGTCCGTCCTAATGCTTTCTTACGAAGCTATCATGATTGGAAAAGTGTTATTAGGAATGTATTGTGCAGTTGGAATAGGTGCGTTTTACCTACAGAAGTATTTCAAACGATATTGGTCCTTAGACGAGAAGTAGCCTACCGTTGTATCTTTGAAATTGTGATATTTGATAGGAGCCAAACCATCCAAGAAATTGAAACTATTTGTTATTGAAGCGACTTGATGTTTTCATAAAAAGTTTGTCTCTTTTACTTTGGATTTCATTAAATTAAAAATATTCTTAAAGCTCTAAAGTAAATGCTTACGTCACAATTTCAATTTCACTTCTTCTTGGTGTAAACCTTTTCTTCTTTTCGTCACTCCTTGGGTCGAGGGGCTCTGCGTTTTACCACCTTTTAACAAACGTCGCTAAATCATGACCATAGTGTTTTGAATCAACTTTTATGTTTAGCTAGGCTTCCAGGTTATAGTAAGGAGTACCGTAGTCTGCATTGAACACAAGTCGATGGAGTGGGTACACTCCACTTGTCGTAACACCCAGGCCAGCTGAGATACGACACTGCGCTCACCACCAAAAAACACTTAAGAGATTACATTGGGCCCGATACCAATTAGATTCCCGGCTTCAAATCAAAATACGTCCACAACAAATGCTCTATACCCAAAAAGTACGAAATGGCTTCTTCGTTTGCCTCTTGCTAAGGTTACGGGCCCCTAAAATTGTCTCTGATCCAAAAGTACCTCTTGGACACGCGACTGGCTCCACCACCTACATCTAACGAGTCAAGTAAATGGCAAGCTAGGAGTTAGACTTAGTTACGTTAAAAGACTAGATAGTTCCATTCTAAGCCTACACAGTATCAACCAAGAACCAAACATCAATGCTGAAAAATATGCTGTATTTTTAAGGTATTGGATCAACCTACATAAATGATTTGTCCATTCCGAGAATTCGCGGAGCAGTAGCTAGCCTGTTTGGATCAGCAGTCGCTATTGGTCTTATATTTGGAAATTATTTTGGGTTGGAACAAGTGAGTTGGCTGATTGTTATTAAAAGTTGATTGATTAAGTTTCATATGAGAACAAATTTTTTGAAATTCTGTTAAAAAAGAAATTTTTTTAGTGCTTAGGTACTGATTCTGGTTGGCCGTATCTTCTTGCCATAACTGCTGTTCCAAGTCTCGTGTTTCTTATCTTTGCCCATTGGTTGCCTAAGAGCCCCAGGTAGGTTTAAAAAACATTGGCCTAGGCTACTATGAAGACTGTTTTTTTTTTTTTTTCAATGTAGGCCTATGACGTGAATTTCTTTTTCTTTATGTCTTGGACAACCTTGTAAAAGCAATCTTAATGTGAAATAACCTCGTTACAGACACAGACTTAAAGCAAGAGAAAATCAACTACGGAAAACTAAAAGATAATAACAAAGTAAACGCAATACTGGCATAAAATTTTTTCATGAAGAACAACATAATGCGTGGATGATTTCTAAATGCATCGTGGAATTTCAATAAAGCTGAAGACAACGAGCCTTTATTTCATTAACTTGTTCCAGGTCGGCTTACCTGACTTTCAAGGACGAAACAGAAGCAAAGAATCTTCTCATCAAACTTCGGGGAACCACAAACGTACAAAGCGAACTTGATGAATACAAAGCAGAGGCCGAGTTTGAAAAAGAATTGTTGTCTGTCTGGCAGGTGGGTTCAAAAATAACTCCATGAAAATAACCGCACCTAAAAATATAAGTTGTAGTAAATTGACGTAGTAGCTAACAGTTAATTTGTTTTCCGGTCAACCTAATTGGCAGGGATGGAAGAACCATTTTAAAAGTAGGTGAGCTTAGAGGCGCAGCAGTCAAAGTCAATCCAACTTCTGGGGGGCTTCGCCCTCCAGACCCCCAATATTTTTGTTGCATTCTTAATACTTGAAATCGTTTATACATTGTTTTCATGATTGCCTTTCGTGCCCAACAAGCAAAATTTTCCATTTTTGGCCCAATTTGGCCAATAAAATTTACAAATTTGCTCTATAGCGCTGTAGCTTACAAAATATGGCGATGTACACACAAATAAAAAGGCAACAATACACACACAGTTATAATACTACATCGGAGTAATAATCTGCAGCATTATACAGTACGTGCATAATGTAATGATATCATTGTTTTAACCATAGAGACCATAAAGAATAATTATATTGATTGATAGATTGCTCCACCAATCACACGCAACCACACCCACAGGTTCTGCCCATCAATAGTGGGCTCAACAGAAAAGTTTGAAGATTGGATTTTATCATTGAGCTATCAAAGATATTCAAACTAGTGTGTATCAAATGAGTGAAGATCTTTTTTTGGAACTCCCTCTCTGATTTGCCGTTTTCACTGCCTTTTCAAAGAAATTTGGCTTTCAAAAGTGGGTGGGCCAGGCTCACCCAGAAAATAAAGTAGGTGGGCCCAGGCCCACGAGGCCCACGTGGTTCCTCCATGCCTGCTAATTGGCCTTTAAAACCCCACGTAGACCCAACTAAAAAACAAGTCGACGGCCTATCGTTTGGTAGCTGATGTAATTATCAACACAAAATGAGCAGCAATGTAAAAGGTGGCATATTTTTCAAGTTGAAATTTGAGGTATTAAGCGGATTTTTTGGATTTTCTCTTCTAATTTTACTTTGTGCACATGTAAAATAGCTGCCGGGATCAGAAAAGTTATAAAAACCGTAATTTACTAACATACAGATAGCAGAAAACCAATAACATATGTCTCTACGACGTGGTTTTGCTGGATGCTCAGACTGAAGTTTCATTGCCATCATTTTTCTATTATTTCTTTTAAGGTGCTCACAAAATCATCCGTTAGGTGGCAGTTGATATCAGCAATAGTTGTACTTGCTTCTGTGCAAATAACTGGAATCAACGGGGTTCTGTACAACCTGAATAATATTTTCATCACTGCTGGTCTTGACCCTAGTTATGTCACATATGTATCGATTGGTGTTTCAGCGTTTCAACTCTTGTTCGCTGTCGCAGCTGTGAGTATAGAATCTGATGTCATAAGTTGGTTGCTTCGTAGCTTTCGCTGTCTTTCTATGTAAATAAGATTTAACGTTTTCAGCAGTGAGATTTTATTTATTGAAATTCATTTCATCAATAATGAACAGGTCTTTAGGTTTGCGTAAATTACTCATGGATCATTTCGTTAAATGCCGATGATATCTTTGTTTTCGTCTTACTGCAACAGGTATCTTGGCCTACATAATGGCAGGCATGGAGGAACCATTCTAAAAGTAGATGGAGCCAAAGGCGCAGCAGTCAATGTCAATCCAACTTCCGGGAGGCTTTTCCCCCCAGACTCCCCATAACATTGTTGCATTCCTAACACTTCAAATCGTTTATGCATTGTGCTTTCATGATTGCCTTTCGTGCCAACTAGCGAAAATGTTTCATGTTTTGGTCCCGATTTGGCCAAAATATTTACCAAATTGTTAAATTGCTCCTTAGTGCTGTACAAAATATGGTGATGTAGGCCTACACACAAATAAAAAGGCAACAATACACACACACTTACAGTATGATACCACCTGGGAGTAATAATCTGCAGCATTATACAGTACGTGCATATGTAGGCTAACAGCCGCAGCACCAGTACACAAATATAATACTGGCATCAACAATGCACAGCTAATTACCACACAGTTCCAATACCAGGAGTACTGATATACACGTATTTAAACAGATAGCAAAATTATCCGGAAGTAACAGCCTGCAGTATTATTTGTGCATACACAATATCTGCACCACCACTACACAAATATAACCCTGGTACTAAACAACACCAAGGTACCTTAAAGTGTCACTCTAGATCAGGGGTTCTTAACCTTTTTTGTCTCGTTTACCCCTGGCCAAATGATAAAAGTAAAATTTACCCCCACCGTTTTGGTGGCCTCTTGTGATGTCATCGTGTCCAGTCAACCAAGGAAAAAAATTCAAGACATCCTTTTTTGTCTGGATTTACCTTGGCAATAATCAAAAACAAGCTGTTTATTTGCCGAAGACACGATTGTTCTTGATGGGTTCCTGTGAAAAATAATGTCTACTCAAATGACTTTTGTGCTTGCTTTTCACGAATAATTTTGGAGATTCTTGGAACAGTCGTTGAAAGATCTACTCGCATGTCGTCTTTGGGAACTAAGCGAGATCGATGTTTTGTTTTAATAGTCAACCATGAAGAGAACCCTGCTTCACACAGATAAGTAGTTGGAAAAGGTATAATAACTTCAAATGCACGCTTAGTCAGCGTAAGAAACTCTTCGACTAATCCGCACCAAAACTTGGAAAAGTCACCATTGCACAATAAGAATTTGGAACAAAGCGTTGTTGAACATTGAAGATCAATCAATTCATCTTTGCAAAGATCATCGTCAGCAATACTTTCTAACTTGGCTTCGAAGGGATGAGTTATCCGAAGAGCAGTATTGTTAAAACTTTCACCTTCGAAGTAACCGTCAAGGTTTTTTTTTCAAGGCGGCAAGGTGCTGGCATATTTCGACTTCGAGATCAGAAATCTCGTTACGACTTCTACTGACATTCCAATCATCAAATGTTGGAAAATTTGCGTAAACTCCTTTTTGAACTCTTCTACTCCACAGATCTAATTTTGTCTGGAAGCCCTGAAGTTTATCATGTAGCCTAGCCTACATCTATAATGGTAACACTTTTCCTTGCATTTGCATATTGAGCTAGTTCAAACTTGAAAAAGTGTCTGTCAAGTAAGCCAATGCACCAATAAGTTTGTTGTCGCTAAAGTGCTTACTCAATGAGGATTTGCGTTCTCTAAGAAACATCTCGATTTTACCATGTAGTTCGAAAACTCGAGACAAAACAAGACCCCTATAGAGAGCCACCGAACTTTGGTGTGATAAAGGAGAACAGAGTGTTCTGATCCCATCTGATTACAAACCACTTTGAAAAGACGATGATTAAGAGCACGTGCCCTGATAAAGTTCACACATTCAACCACATGTTTCAATACTGCTTTCAAATATTCTAGAAGGGTTTTACTTGCCAGTGCATGTCGATGAAGGCACAGTGAGTAGAAATGATGTTCGGTGCGCGTTTTTTCACCAGAGTTGTAAAGCCAGACTTAGCACCGAGCATAGAAGGGGCACCTTCTATGCAAAGTAAACCCACATAATTCCAGGATATATTATTTTGTTGAAAGTACTTATCCAATTTTTCCAGTTTTCCAGTATCCATTTTTTCCAAAAATGTAGCACACATACGCTGCTGAAATGAAACTGGTAGGCCTACCGGTAGTCTACTTGCGTGGAGATAAAAGAAAAATAAGAAAACTTACATTAAGCATAAATTTGAATTTAAATAATCGAGTGCAACACTATCAGTTTTTTAATAACTGAAAAAATGAAGTTTGTTTTAATTTATGATTCAGTAAATTTACTCCCTCGGTAGGTGAAATTTACCCCCTGGGGGTAAATTTACTCCCGGTTAAGAACCCCTGCTCTAGATGAAAGTGTCACAATAGGTGACTGCTACTGTATTACCGGTAGACTTAAAATTTTTTCTCAAAAAGTTAATCCTACGATCAGGGCCTCCGAGAGAAGTCAGCACTGGTCGGGAAACAATGCGAAAAATAGGCCCCATAATACGTTTTAGCAAATATACAACTAATTTGTATCTTGAGTTGCATGTTTGTGTTAAGCTAGCCTACTTTCCTCAGCATAAAAAGAACTTCCTTCAATGTAAACATCAACAATAATCACTGGATTACACTTGAAGAAAACATGCCATTGTGGCTAACTATTTTGTCTAGAAAGCTTTGTAAACACACAATACAGGCAACAAAAATAGTTCAACCAAGCATGCATTTAATTCAGGAGTGTCTAAACTTTTTCCCAGGCGAGCCAGATTTGATAATACTGAAGCGTTTGCGGCCAACAGCTACATTAATTTTCTAAAAAATGCAAGTTGAATTTATATGATTTGTGTGTCTGCAGGTCAAAAATAACACATTGTACAAACAACAGGCGCAGGCCATACAAAAACTCTCACGGGCCGTACTTTGGACATCCCTGATTTAATTCCACCCTTCCCGGAATTTTTTCAATGCAAAGTTACGGATCAAAGCATCAAATGATAAAATTTTGCGACGTCTGAATTGATGCACAACATGTATAGTTAGGCTTTTCAATCGGTTTTGAGTCATAGTGGAGCGCAAACAATTCTTTACAAATTTCAGTAATTGCTAAAACCACGTTCTCAAATCGCAACCGTTAACTATTTGGAAAAATGTTTCGAAAGTTGCAATCAATGGTTTTCTTGTATAGAGATCATGGGGTGGTTCGTTCTGGTTTGCAGCTGAAGTTTGCTGTGTGGCTTTCTGTCAAAAGTAACAACTCATCCAAATGTCATTGTTGTACAAATGGTTTATTTTGTCCCACATGCCTGCCACTGCACATCTGACAATCAGACATAAGATGAAATTTTCATGGAACTTGAAAATTTGAAAATTTGTTGATACATTTGTCAACTCCAACAACCATCGAATCTTTTGCAATGTACGGTATAGAATACATTTCGTTCGAATGATTCAGCTAATTAAGTGGAGTTATAAAAGCGTTCTGTCCTCAGAAAAAGAAAATCATTTTCTTTTAAATTTATAATTGCAACAGCAACTTTAGCTTGCGAGTAGTTACCTTCTCTTCTCAGCTTTCTCTTACTTAGATTACACGTTCCTTTAATTTCATTAAATTCATCAGTGAATCTTGTTTAGGACCGTAATCCACACAGAGATGTACGTATACGCCGCAAATTCTACGCCGTAGACTTGCACGTAGACTTTTTGTTTACGCTAACGCTTACGGCCACATTTTTTTGGATAGTTGTCGCTTGAGGCTACGCTGTAAAGTTTTCGCTGTGTTTTAGCGTATAGCGTCAACGCATACTTTTTAATATCTTTTTTTCGCTACAACACGCCAATACCTTCCAGCGCTGCAGTTGAAAGAATGTTTTCAATGGGCAAAGTCATAGTGACGCCATAACGCAGCAAAATGTCAGATGAACACTTCCAGATGCTTGTGTTTCTTCGTGGAAATTCAAAATAAAACTTGTTTGTTTCGAGTGTTTGTTTGTTTATCTTTATCCTGCATTGCGGGAAAGCGGACTCGAGCGCTATGCATCGGTGTACGCCTTCTGACGTACACCTGACCCACGCTGCAGCCGACGGCAATGTCTGTTTTCGGTTTCCGGTCTACTTTACTTATGACTTAAATTTGGTACTACCCATTACTCGAAATCGATCATTGGGTAGAGGCAATTATCGTAAAGTTTCTTGCCTAGAGAAACAACAGCAAGTGCGGGTGACTGGAGTCGAACATGCAGGCTTTCGACTGTGAGCCCAACGCGCTAACCACTCGGCCATTGCTGCCGACACTCGTCATTGCTGTCGAGTGGTTTATACCGTGTGAATGTTTGGCACCTAGCAAACAAAATGAGTATACGCTATAGTGTATGCGTTGACGCTGACGTAGCCAACTTTTTTTACATAGTTACGTTGACGCATACGGCGTATGGTTTTTCGAACGTTTGCGTTTACGCTGACCGCGTCAATATTTTTTGAATGCGCGTACATTGCTGACGCCACAAAATGCAAAGCAGTCACAAATTTAAAACTGCTAGTTGTAGGCTACTTTAGCACTGATTCAGCTACCGATCAAGCTTTTGTTGGTTTCAACTTGATGCATTTAAGTAACGTCTTTAGAGCTTCATTTGCAAAAGGGTAATGTAAAGCTTTGGGTTTGACTGCACCACGCCTTGATTATCTTCTAAAGTCAATTTTCTTTGCAAAGATGATAGAACAGCTTTCTTTAGATTTTTCAGAATTTTCCCTCTGACTGGGCTATAACCAGAGATGGGCAAGATCACCAGTATTGGTGATTTTGAAGATCAAGATCAAGATCACCAAGAATAGGTGATCTTGAAGATCAAGATCAAGATCAAGATCGTGATCTTGAAGATCAAGATCACTTTCAAGATCACTTTTTGTGTACTTGAAAAAAAAATGAAGTTTTTGATCAATGATGTTGCAAAAAATAATAACTATAAGCAATCTGGGTAAAGGTATATAGTAGGGTGCTACAGGCGCCCCTCAAAAATTAAAATTGCGTCCAATACACCTGAACTTTTTCTTATTTGTGACACTTGGTAAAAAAAGCATATGTGAGAAATTTCAATAAGTTTTGATAAAATTTGGACGTGCAGATTAAGTTTATAGTTTTTAAAGGTAAATTTTCACAATTTCAATAGTAAAATCCTCTCTAAATCATCAAAACTCAGACATTTCTTCTCAGTTACGGAGTATTTGAACTTCTAATACTTTCTGGTGAACTTACTCACTAATTTACAATCGTACAGACCATGTGTCAATTGTATATGTTCAACAATTTATGAAAAATGCCTAAAAATATGAGGTTTCATGCATTAGACAATTCTTCCCGCTTGCTGGCAAGCAGATCAATTTCCTCGTGCGATTTTGATGTATGAAAACAACCTGATGCGCTATCAGAAAGAGTTTGAAAATTGCCTTTAAAGCGTTGAAATATGGAAATGTTGGGTCCACTGCTGCTTTCTATTTTGAGTTCTTCCCAAACATGCGTCAGTATTATCTCCCCAATATGATGCCTGCATGCTGCCCAAAGTAGGTCTTTTCCAAGATGATCTTGTGTTTGGATACAGGCCGCAGTTTTGTGGCCCGTATTGCTACTTGTGGTGTCAAACACCATTGCAGCAAGACATGCAGTACAGTTCTAATTGTTTAACAATTCCATGCTTGCATTGGCTTTTTGCTTTCCTTTTGGATCGGATGTTTGTGCAGGCAAATAAGGAACACCAAGCAGTTTTGAGCCTCCAATACCTGATAGTAATATCGGAAGCTTATCATCTTGCTTATTAGGGTTTGTTAGTGACTCCATCATTTTACCATCCCAATGAATGGTTCCAACTTCAGGAGGTATCCAACCTTTTTTAACCGGTTCAGAAATATTCAAAATCGTTTCAACTCTATACCTTTGAGCCGTCATGTGGTTTAAGTTTACGCGAATAGTTTCACCAGAACAACTCTTGATTAACGAGTGTAGTGTTGCAGATAATGCAGTTGGTGTTATTCTGTTTAGTAAACTTGTGGCCACTAAACCAGGTGATCGTAAAATGCCGTGTGGTACAAATATTGCGGTACCGGTTTTTACAACTCGACGGTGACTTCTTTTACTTCCTGTGGATGTAGAAGGCTCGGCAGTGTTAACTGCAGTCACTTCATCACTGGTATCATCGCTAGAAGAAAGTAAAATGTTACTTTTGCTGCTGGATTCAGCCTCTTGACGTTTTATTTCTTTTTCTTTCCTTTGCACTTCTGCTTCTTTTCTAGAATGTTTTCGTTTCAACATCTTACGCAAAGCATTGTCTCTCCCTGCCATTGACGCCTCTCTGGTAGTTTGCATGCTCCACAAAAATTCTTTATCTTCCTCAATTGACATCTTCTTCATTACATCGCGAGGCCAGAAAGGAAAGGTCAATTGAATTTCTTTTTAAATTCCTTAATCCTTTCCGATTGCTTTCCATCACTCTTATGGAAGTATTCGATCTGAATTTTGAAGATAAGACTCATTTCATCTCAAAAAGATTGAATTTTTTTGAGCCATTTTTTTTGGATGAATTGTTGGAATATTAGCTTTGTAGTAAAACGATGTCCTTCACTGTCTCGTTTGCTGCATCTACTGATATTTGGATTTTCCTTTTTGTGGGATTTTGAGATTCAAGCTCCTGCAGGCAAGAAAGCTTAAAATCACTTGATGATAAGTTGGCAGTTTACTTCCCTTGATTTTCTGATCATCTTTCGTTGGAATAGTAGAAAGAAGAAGATACTGTTTCTCAGCATTCTGAGACTGGCTGTTCATTATTGTAATACTAACCAGACCGATTTGTAAAAGCACTACCGTATCAATTATCATTAGTAGAATAACCTAAAAAACAATACAACCATAGGTTTTGCAACATTATTAGCCTTTCCTGCAAGAAGCGAAGGTAACATAACCCTTTCTTACAGTAGGCTACCTGCCTTATCTTTGCTGTTTGCTATATTCTCCCAGATTAAGTCACAACTTGCATGGGTTTAATACTAAGCTTTCCTGGGTGCTGCAATATTGATTCAACAGAAGAAGAAATACTAAAGCTATTATTCCAAGACCCTGAGTGAGGTCAAGCCAGCTATGTTGATTCAATGTTGCAAGATGGTGAATCAATGTAACAGGCGCGGAGCTGTCATGCTTGACCTCAATTGAGATCTTGACATACTGGCACTGGTCTCCTAACCTAATTCTTGAAGTTACCTTGTTTCAATGTCGAGAAAAAGATGAGAAATAGCAAAAAAAATGATGTTCAAACTAGGGAAATCCCCTAATTTTACTGTATTTCAGTTTAGACTTTCGTTTTCAATCTGCACATCCAATTTTTGTCCAATCTCAATCAAACTTTGCAAAGTACCTTAATATGTGAAATGTCACACCAGAAAAAAAGTTCAGGTGATTTCGGCCACATGAGGGCGCCTGTGGCACCCTAGTATATAGTTGGTATTGCTAATTTTTACTTTTAACTACTCGATCGCTGGCCTAAGAATTGTAATAAGTTAGTGACTGTTGCTATTATAGGCCTATATCAATTGTTGACGTAGTTTGCTTAGAATCGCAACGTCACCCCCAAGGCAGAGGTTAATTACAGTAGTTCTGAAAAGTCGCAAAATTTGCAATTAGTTTTATACTTTTTATTTATAATAAATAAATAAAAATAAAGTTTAAACCGCATCATTTTTTACCAAATTTTTGTCTGGTTCATGTGGGAGTTTTTATTTGTGTTACTAAGTAGTTTTAACTTTCACTGCATTATGTAAATGTTTATTGCACCATTTACCCACCTGGCAACTTTGATACTGTTGTCTGCTATCAAAAAAGTTCAGAGGTTTGCGGTCCGACAAACCGCTCCATACTCAGACCCTAAACAAGTCTTGGTCTGGTTGATTTGCTGCAATAAACCACTTTACATGACCAAAGTCGGCTAGAATCCAGATTTTTTAACACCGCCATTCTAGACTTTTGAAACATCTAAAATTGGGTCAATAAAAGCAAACATTTCTTTAAAATTCACATTAAATCATTTTTTATTATACGTAAACATAAAGTACACGGAAGTTGACTTCTTCATTATGACCAACACAAAAAACTTTTTCAATTTTGAAATGGCAACACTGACCAGATTTGATGGAGACTTTAAATCGTCTTTTGTTGGGCACATATCATATTAACAGTGGCTTAATGTTAGTAGTTGCCACTAACTACTTTGTAGGCTACAGTACGCGTTCTAAAAAAATGCCTCTATGTAGGAAGTAAAATTCAATTTTAAAGTGATCTTGATCTTATTGTTCTTCAAGATCAAGATCACACAAAAAAAAGTGATCTTAGATCAAGATCAAGATCACCAAAAAAAAAAGTGATCTTGATGATCAAGATCAAGATCACGATTTTGATCTTCAAGATCACTTGTGATCTTCAAGATCAAGATCACGCCCATCTTTGGCTATAACTTTAAAGATGCCACAAGCTTACAGTCGATCAATTACTCCAAAAATGATATGACATTTGAACAACGCTTTAGGCAACACTTTGAACTCCAACTAGATTTAAGCAGCAACACCCATAAACAAAAAATATACAGGGTTTACTATCTTTAATCCTGCTTGGACTGGTACTTTTCACTTTCCCAGATATGGTAGATACAACATCATATGCCTGGCCAACACAGATTTTGAAGTTAAAGTTCAGTTGTCAAGCAAAAATAGTTCACGCTTAGCCAAAGCAGCACCAGTTTTCAAGTTGAAACTATCAATATAATCGAAACCGTTTAGTGATACAGAAATCGTTTCAGCTTTAGATTTTACGTCTTGAAGCTGTTCAACATCGCCTACCTTAACACGAAAATGATTTGTTCTTGATGAGAAGCATCTGGAGTGACATTTACAATGATTGAGAAATACTTGGAACTACGCACTGCATTTAGGAATTTGTTTATTATTGAGTTAGTACATTTTTATTTTAGTAATAAAAATGAGCCCCCTCGAAAATGTAAAAACAAAAAACTACTCGTTTTTCCTTTACAATGTTTTGCTAGGGGGAAAACTTGCCCGACTTTCCCCCCCTCTCGGAGCCCCTGCCAACGATCATTGAAAGCAACAAAATTTTGACAAATTGAGGTGAGATCAACCTGATTGATCAAGTTTTTGTAAATGTGTAAGAACATCCTATTTCAAGTGCCTTTGGCTTAATTTGCTTCTCACCAGTTTAAGGCACGAAAAAGACCTTTCTGCGGTAGCATTATACATTGGGATTGTCAGGTATAGGCTACCATACAGTAGACCTACTGCCCTACTGTATTAATTTCAGTGAGACTAAAAATCACTTTAATAATGTAAACAATGATATCATTGTTTCAACCATAGAGAATAATTACATTGATTGATAGGTTGCTTCAACTATCACACGCAACCACACCCACAGGTGCTGCCCATCAATAGTGGGCTCAACAGAAAAGTTTGAAGATTTCATCATTGAGCTATCAAAGATAATCAAACTAGTGTGTAGCAAATGAGTGAAGATCTTTTTTTGGAACTCCCTTTCTGATTTGCCGTTTTCGCTACCCTTTTAAAGAAATTTGGCTTTCAAAAGAGGGTGGGCCAGGCCCACCCAGAAAAATAAAAAAGTGGGCCCAGGCTCACGAGGCCCACGTGGTTCCTCCATGCCTGCATAATTGTCTAATTTGGCGACTTGAATAGTTGAAATTACGTAAGCTATTTGTAGGCTATATTTATTCTTTACGCAGATTGGTCTAATGTGGGGTCTAATTGCTCACTTTTAACAAATCTTACATTTAAAAAAATTGCAGGGTTTACTTAGTGCACAATTTGGACGCAAAACCATTTTCTTTTTTGGAAATTCTCTTATGGCGCTTTCTATTATTTTGTACACATTGGCTTTGGCTTTTCAAGATAACGCTACCTGGTTGTCTTATCTTTCGATAGTTGCAACATTAGGTAAGTTTTTTTGTCATTGTATTGAAGGTTAACGGTTTAGTTTGTCTCCTTTTTAAAAACTCAGCTATGTGTTGTGTCCAGCCCGTCGTCAAAAGACTACTCTCAAATCAGATCCGACGAAAGAAAATACACTCTTTTGGCCCATTTTACAGTGCAGAGAAGGAAACATGTGCAGCTACCTGTATATTTACACGATATAGTAGCTGTAAGCTTACATCAAAACGTGCCTTGTCAAAGTTTTAATTAGATAGTCTTGACAAAAATTAAAAAAAAAAATACTTCCGCACAATTTGAAATTTGTTTATTTAAAGATTGCAGACTATCTGCTCATTCTGCTGTAGCTATTTTGTTAAATGATACTGATGCTAGGTTTACTGAGGTAGACTGGATATTCCTTCTACGTTTTTGCTTTTAGCCGATGAAGTGTTGTTGCCTGCAAATAATCCTAACCATTAGCTGCCATTGAATAGCGAATCTACAGCATATTTGTAAAGTTCGCCAAACACTGAAAGTGAAATCATCCCTGCTGGACTTTGTTTTCTTTTTGTTGCTGAATTTATGCACTTTAGCTGCGTGGATGAAAGAATTTAAGATAGGGCGTTATGCAACCATACAAAGTGCCTGTTGTTGATCAGAGTAATCACACATAGCTTGCATTTGCAATGACAACTTGAGTCTACTATACACTTCTAATATTGTGTTTTAGGTTTTGTTATGGGAGTCAATGCTGGTTCCGGTGTTGTAGCTTATGCCATTGCACCAGAGATTTTGAATCAAGCAGCCAGACCTGCTGGCATGTCGATTGGAGTGTTCGTGTATTGGTTGTCCTTTGCAGCAGTGAGCTTTGCCACACCTTATATGTTTGTAAGAAAATTACAACATTCCACAATTTAACACATTTAAAATAAAAACCTTTGAAGAAAAATACCGCGTCACTTAAACTTAAAGCATTTGTACAAAACTTGCGAGATTTTTTTTTGTCACACAGTAGGCTAACACATATTTTCAACAAAATCAGTTAAATTTGTTTTCCCCAATAATTTGCATTTTCCAGTATTTCCTGATCGTCTATTAGAGTGCAAGTTCGAAAAACAACTTTTTACATTTCAGTCGGGCTTGAGTTTTGGTGTACTGCTTCCATATTTGGGAACAGTTCTTCTGGTGATGCTCTATGTCTACTTTTTCCTGCCCGAAACCAAGGATATGACGAGCTTGGAGATAGAGGAATACTTTGGGAAAAGCAAGCAAAAAACGGACGAGGAAGAAAAATCTTTGTCTAAGGACAAAGAAATCATGCTTACAGCTCTGTAGGCTTTCAACTTGTTGGTCAAAATTTATGTCAAACCTTCAACTTAGGCTACTGTGCTTAGAAAATTTATCCGCTATTTTTCAAACACCAACAATAGGCATTTTCTAAAAATGCTTTCACACTCAATTTTCTAAGTTACACTTGGATCATAATGTAGAGTCAAAAGGAAATATTTTTGCTTTGAACCGTCGTACTGCATTTTCTGTTTGGCGAAAATAAAAGTTTTTTAAGTGTTTTATATGGACTAACTCTCCACACAAGGTCGTTACATGCAACGATTTAATACAAAAGGAATAAGTGGGAACTAAATAATAAGATTAGTATAATGGAGGCTTCGTATAATGGAGGCCTATTTTTGGTCTGGGGCTGCAGCCCCGTCAGCCCCAGGCCCTCCAAAAAATAGGCCCACCGATAACAACTTACTAAGAGAAACTGACATGCTGATTATCAGGATCGAAAGAATAAAGGACGAAAATCATAGAACGAATGCTAACTGTGTAAACCAGTGCTTTTTAACCAGGGGGCACGCCTTCCCAAGGGGGGCGTCAACTAATTTCCAAGGGGGCGCGAGGCCTACTGAAACCACTTCATTTGCCAACAATTAAGCCTTTGTCTGATACGTGTTGGGAGGCACGATATGACGCTATACATGCGCTAAGAAAAAATTCTCAAGCAGTAAGTTCTTCAAGTCTTGAAAGCAATGTCTAATGACAATCACGAACAATCACAGACTAAAGAAAACAGCCAAGGGGTTTATCTTGTCAATGGAAAAGCTTGAAACCGGTGTTTTATTGGAGTTATGATCGTACATAATGGAACGGTTTCATAAAACTAGTCGGGTGCTGCAGGATAGCAAAATTACTTTGAATAAAGCAACAAATTTGCTTTACGGTCTACATGACTTTGTTCAAACATTAAGATCCCAATTTCAAGAACTTGAAGAAAACTGTAGAGTATTAAGTGGCTGTCATCATTGTATTGAAGAAATTTAAGAAAGAAGCGAACAAAAGTAGGCTATGCTTGGATAGCGAAGGTGGATCTGAAGACACATCACTTGATTCATCGAGCAGATTCAAAGTAGACTCATATTTGCCAATCATTGACAAAATTATTTGTGCATGAAGTCCTGAATTGCAGCAGACGATTGTCTTCAAATAAGATTTTCGTTTCTGGCGGAATTAAACACTATGTTTAACCTTAAAATTAAAGAGAGTGCTAAAACATTGCATCACATATTCAGATGATCTAGATTCTAAAAGAATCACTGCCTGAAGAGATAATTCATTTTTCTGCACTACTAAAACAACACCATTTTAACAGCGAATGCAGCAAAGAAACTCAAAGGTTTAGATTCATCAATAAAAATAAATTTATTTATGCATTTCCTAACGTATCTGTTGTACTAAGAATGTATCTTTGTCTGATGATTTCTAATTGTTTGTTCAGGCGAGCGCTCATTTTCAGTGCAAGAGTAAAGAATCAATTGCGTTCATTCATGGGTCAGAAAAAGTTGCATTCCTTAGCTCTACTCTGCATTGAAAACGAAATTTTGAAAAAATAGACTCCGATGATGTTATTTACAGCTTTGCTTTGTCTAAATCCAGAAAACATGTCATTTGAATGTGTTTAATAAGTAAATAGGCTACTGTACTTCGGGTATGATTTTTGTTATTTCATTTTAATTGTGATTGGTACAATGAGGGGAAAAATATAGGCCTCAGATTACCATATAGCCTCAGGTCCATCAAAACCTTAATCCGGCACTGGCCCTGGCACTGTGTCAAAAGCCTCTACAAATATGCAAAACTACCAGAAATAACCTATCAAGTTTTGTCAGTCCGAGGATAAAGATTCAAAACCAACCAAACCAGATATTGGGTGTCAATTGACCACTACTAGTTACTTTTGAAGCACAAAAAACGTTCTTTTCGTCGTCGAACTCCTGCCCGTGTCTGAACAATAAGTTCACTCATTATTAGTAAAATACCTTTAGGCTAAATGATGCACTTTTTTAGCTTTGGTAAATTTGAACGTTTTGTGTACATTCGTGTGAGAGAATTATCATAAAATTTATTCTATATAGGCTCACATTGATTAAACATTCAGCAGGCTCAAAGCAATGTTTAAACAACAATAAAAGTGACAATCTAGCTTACGTCAATGTGCATGAACAATGCGGAATTAACAATTTTCTACAGGCTTGAGTGTTTGAACAGGGGAACGATTTTCAATTATATCTCTTGATAACAAAAGAAATTCAAAACAAACGCTGATAATGGATACTATACTCAACACTTTCGAATGTGCACATTTGAAGAATTAGCTGCAGGCAGGGATGAGCGTGATCTTGATCTTCAAGATCACTTTTATTTTGGTGACCTTGATATAAGATCACTTTTTTGTGTGATCTTGAAAGTCAATAAGATCAAGATCACTTTGGAATTTAAGTTGACTTATTAAATATTATAGAGACATTTTTGTTTGAACTGGTGTTGTACAAAGTAGCCTAATTAACGTAATTAGTGGTAACTACTACCATTAGCCACTGTTGGTATGACTCATGCGTCTGATAAAAGTCGATTTGAAGTCTCAACTCACAATCGAGTTTGGTTAGTTTTGCCATTTCAAAATTGAAAAATCTTTATTTAGTAACCTAGCATACGATTGTATATCAACGCATGACAAAAAATGACTAAAATTTGTTTACATTTCTATTTTGTGAATTCTAAAAATTAATTGGCTTTTGTTGATCCAATCTTAGATGTTTGAAAAGTTTACGTTGGCGAGGTTAAAAAAAATGGAGTCTAGTCGACATCGGTCATGTGAAGTGGCTTATTGCAGACTGCAGTGAACCAACCAGACTAAGAATTGTTTAGGATATAGGCTAAGAATAAAAAATAGTACATAAAATGTGTAAATAGATGCTATCCTTTTTTATATAGTTTTTGATTTTGTTTGAAATGGTTTATCTAACCTCAGATCTCTGAACTTTTTTGTTAGCAGACAGCCAGACACAGCAGTACCAAGGTTGCCAAATGGGTAACTATAGTGCGAGTAGTGTTGATATAATCCAATGAAAATTTGCGACAAATACTTTGCAATACGAATAAAAGCTTTGAATATTAACCAGACAATAGTTTGATGAAAAATGGTGTAGTTCAAAAGTGTTCTTCCAATTATTCCCCTTTCCTATTTTTACAATATAGTCAATTATTAGGTAATTAGGTATAATTAGGTAATAACAAATCAATAGTATTCGTACGAGGAGCCCGGATGTTTCCGAAAGAGTAAAGTTTCTGATTGTTGGGGTTGTTGGCTGTTAATCATTCTGTTTACTAGGTGCCGCTGATTAGAGAGCTGTCTTTGAAATGCGTAGTTAAGCACATCCGCCGAGAGCTGAACCAGCGCCGTTCGATCTTGAGGTTTCTTTGTCAAGTGAACTATTGGGGAACTATTCCAATGGATGCAAATCAAGACAACCATTTGCGCCTATCTCTATCAAAGCTGGATGGTCTCATCGGCGTATGAGCAGGTCTTTTTTAGGCTAGATTGGAGGGCAGGAAGTCATCAGCCACTCGACAGTCTCGTCGTCCAGGGCCTTCAGTCCATGTGCATCGTGTGGAGGCCGGTGGGTTGGGCAGTGGTTAATGATATGGTCCGAGGTCTGTTCTGTGGCGCCACACTCGCATTCTGATGGAGGAGCCAGGCCCCACTTGGACATGTCCAAACGAAAGCGGCCGACTCCAGTTCGCAGGCGGTTAAGCCTGACCCACGCAAGCCTTGCGAGGAACATCCCCGGTGGACGGGGATCGGCGTGGGGTATGAAGTCACGGAGCGTGGAGGTGCAGTTTTGCCACTCCGTGTTTCACGTGTGGTTTCTTCCAGTGTTCCGCACTTAACCCAAGTTCTTCTGCGTTCTTAAGCAGTTGTTGTGCGGCAAGAACAAAGGGGCGTCTCAATTTCAGTCGCTGCTTTGTATGTGGTGGTCGCTTGAGTGTTGCGTGGAAGGGATGGTCGGGGTCCAGGGCGCGGCAAGCGAGAGAAATCGTGGCTCCTTCACGACTCTCAGCAGGTTGGATGCCTGCTAGGATGGGTAGGTAGTTCGTAGGGGTGGGACGCAGGCATCCAGTCACAGTACGCAGGGCGTCGTTGATGGCGGTGTCAATCTGGTGGGTCTGATAACTACGGCACCAGGCTGGTACGTAGTACTCAGCGGTGGAATGAGTAAGGGCTAGAGTGGCTGTGCGAAGTGTTTTGGTACCAGCTCCCCAGCCTGAACCCGCCAGTCGCCTCAGAAGTGCGACGCGTGTGGATAGTTTTTTGCGCAGTGACTCCAGGTGTCGGCGGTGCGTGAGTGACCTGTCCAAGGTTATGCCGAGATAGGCAGGTTCGGTACAGTAGGGCAGGGCAGGCATTGCCCGTCAATGTTGATGTTTAACTCACGCTGTGCTTCCCGGTTGTTAAGGTGGAAGGCCGCCGACACTGTTTTTGCTTTGCTGAGCGGTAGCTTCCATTTCTGGAGGTATGCTGAAAGTGTTTGCATGTCTTGGCTGCGGTTCCTCTCCACTGACCGCCAATTTCCCGCTGAGTGCAGGAATGCCAGGTCGTCTGCATAAGCATATTTCCTGGAAATGGTGGGGGGCAGGTCGTATGTGTATATGTTGAACAGGAGAGGAGGCAAGACTGAGCCCTGTGGGACGCCGTGTTTACGTCGGCGTAGTCTGCTCCGACGACCGCTACCGGTTGTGATGGTGAAGCTGCGGTTTTGCACAAGTTCCATCATCATGTGGACTATGTGTCTGTCAGGCAGCAGACGGAGTAACTTGCAGGTAAGGCCGCTATGCCATACGGTATCATAGGCAGCCGTGAGATCAACAAACACGGCGCCAGCCTTCTTCTTAGCCGAAAAGCTATCCTCAATATCTTTGGTCATAAGTGTGACCTGATCTACGGTTGATCGTCCGTGTCGAAAGCCAGCTTGCTCACGGGGGAGCTACGGATCTATTATTGGTTCGACACGGGCGTAGATGAGTCTCTCGGGGATCTTGAAGAGGATGCAGAGTAGTGAGATTGGGCGATAGCTCTTCGGGTCCCCTGGGGGCTTTTTCGGCTTAGGAACTGCAACCACAAGGGCTCTTCTCCAGATTCTGGGAATTTTCAGGTGGCGCAAGCAGCAGGAAAGGAAGTCTTTTAACCAAGACTTTAAGGAGGCGGCAGCATGGAGTATCAACTCCGGGCATAGATGGTCAGAGCCTGGTGTTTTACCTGGCTTTATGTGCTGGAGGGCGGCGGAAAATTCTTCCGGGGTGAACTTACCCGAGATGTTGTCCCAGTCTGGGGTTGTTACCCTCCAGAGGTCCGCCATTTCTTGTACGTGTCTGATGCATGGCCTCTCGATTTGTATTTCCCGTTCTCCACAAGTTATGAGGCGATGGAATTTTCTGAAACGGGACATTGTTGACGAGAGGCACGCGATCTGCCATTAGATTGTTCAATGTACTCCGTGCAATGCGGCTGGAGTGCGTGAAGTCGATTGATTCAACGGCTTTTGTCCAGCGCTCCTTCCTCTTTGAGTCCAGCCTTGCCAGCAGGGCTGGGGCTGAGTTGTTGGTGTCATTGCCCTGAGGGGCGTGAAGGAAGTCGGAGTAGAGGCTTTCGCACTCCATATCCCAGCAGGGCATGTAGTTCTTTCGTCGGCCGCGGGAGATGGAGTGTTTTGCCGCTGATGTTATTGCATCACAAAAGTCCTGGTAAGCTTCTTCCACGTTGTTGTTGTGTGGGGTTGAGAGGTACTGAGTGGCTTCGTTGGTAAGGAGGCTGTAGTGTTCTTAGTTAGCCCCTGTTAGGGGCCCCTGTTACTTTTTTAAAAACAAATATGTTTCCATGTCATGGTTTAATCCACCATTTTATCTCTTGTGAAGACAATAAAAGCAAAGAAATTTATTAGACACACGAACTACCCACAATTCCCTTCCGAAGAAAATGGTGATGAGGTGACCATTGAAAAGTTGAAATTGTCAGAAAATGAGGCAGCGTCAGAGCACTGCAGATGTGTTCATTTGAAGAAATGATTGCACTTTTGTGTGTTTTTACATAGTTTTTTCAACAAATAACTAGCCCAAATAATTTAATTTTGAAATTTATGTTTTTAATCTTAGTTATGTTACCTGAAATTTTAATGTAGCCAAGTGGCTACATTGGGCATGGAGAGAGTCCAAATTCTATGGAATAGAATAAATTTCTGATTTTTTTTTACTTTTTTATGCAGATAAGTTATTTTTCTGTTACGCCGCCTAAATTATTTACAATTAATGAAAATAATGTAGGCCTAGATTTGGTGTTGGATGGGATAGTTTTGCCCGCTGGTAACATTTCAGAGTATGAGGATGAGTTCGATGAAGATGCAGAAATGCCTACTTTCTCATCAAGTAAAGCCACCAGTTGAAGTGGTTGAGGAAAGTGTGAAAGAGGTTCAGCCGACAAAACGCTCAACCAGTAAAACCACAAAATGCCAGTAGGCTATACGAGGAAGAAGGAGGTATTTAAACCCAGTTTGGATGTTCAGTGGGAGGATGAAGGGTATATTCTATCTGAACATGAAATCCTTTGAAGTATTTGTTAGAGTTTTTTGATGACGAGCCGTTTGGAAATATTGTCCGTGAATCAAAGCTCTACGCTCATCAAAAAGACAGACGTGTCTTGATTACATCTATTGCTGAAATGAAAAAGCTTATAGGAGTGCTCCTACATCAGTATTGTAAAGATGCCTTCAAGAAGGATGTACTGGGAAAGACGAACGAGATACTGTCCGATAGCTGACTGCATGCCACGCAACAGATTTGAAACACTGTTGCGTTACATGCACTTCACTGATAGCACATATATGAATGAAAAGAGACGAGGAAGGCTATGAGAAACTAATCAAAGTGAATCCCTTGATAGAGCATCTGAAACCGAAATCTCAGCAAATTCCTCCAGAGGAATATAATTTCACAGCTAGTTGGATGGTTGAAAGTTTTTATTTTTGGTGAGTCGTGTGATGTCTGCTGACACGGAAGATGTTGCAACTCTAAACTGAATCTCAACGTTTTTATCAGTCAGTCTGGAGCGAAGCCGACTTTTTGTTAGATTCAATTTGGAAAAAAAATACTCGCAACGGTAGGTGCTTCCAAACCAAGACACCTATCTCAAAGCACGTTTCCGCATGACTGGAAAATCATCAGCATTTATGTAGCGTTGATAAAAGTTGAGCAGTGGAATGTTTTGGTACATCGCTTTCAACATACCATCACTCTGGAGCTCTACTATTTCATGTTGGAAGTTACTAGGAACATCAGTTGCAACCACATTGAAAGGAGAGGCAAAAATATCTAACTCCATTTCTTCACTCTTTATGTCCAAAAATCTTGCATTAAATGTTTCCATAAGATTGACACATACTATTGCTGCAGGCTCCCCACCCCTGTAGTAGCCTATGGCAGATTTTTCAAAATGTAACGTTTGCTCAAGCCCATTTTTACTTGAGTGGTGTTAACAAAATCATCCTTAATGAAGTGAAGAGAACATATAGCCTACAATTAGTTTTGTATGGCCCATCCCGCTTTCGAACACTTGAAGAAAATTTTGACAATTTTTTTTCAGCACCTTGTTTTGTGGGAAAGCGTGAAAAGACAGCACACGGTCTTTGTCACTGACACTGTCACATAAACACCAATTTGTGGCATTACCTGAACCATAAATTAAGGGTACTGTTTGTAAGATAGCCTACTGTTGTTACTACAAATGGCTATAGCCAGGTTAGGACAAATCAAAAATTATCAAAATTGTAGCCCTACAAAGTTTAGAAAAACTGCAATTTCAATTGAATTGAGATGCTGTTTGATAAAAATAAACTCAACCTATTTGATCTAAACCTGATAGTAATAATAAGTTGACGTTTTTATTTTGGTAATTTTCATTTTGCACACGCTTTAGACCAACAGAGCTCCACACATTCACGTTTTGCAGTAGTCGTACCATACCTCACCAAGTCACCACAGAAAAAGAATGTATCCTTCCTACCCAGAGTGACGTCACAGCGGTGTTACCGCTTTTTATTTTCGCAACTGAATGACTGCCAGATTTGCCGAAACTGAACGAAAGTTTCCAAGCGTGTAACTTAGTAGCCTGTTGATGTTTTTTACGATTTTCTAGTCAGGGATGTTTTTAGTGTCATCTTTTTGGTATCTTAGGTGAATTTAGCGAATTTATTTACCTGTCAGAGGCACTTTAAATATTACGAACATGGAAAATAAGGCACAAGATGATAAACCAGTGAGTTTGTTATGTAAAACTGTAAACTGCTGTATGCTTTCTAGGTTTGATATCTTTCAGGGGCGTATCCTCAATGGAAGCAAGGGAAGCATTGCTTCTCCTGTCAAAATTGGAAAAAGTGAAGATAATATTTTTCAATAAAACGATTTCGTAATTTGTTTACCTGAATACGAATTAAAACAGTTTCCAACTCATGCCCCGTATGATTTTAGCTAGGTTTTAATTTTAAAAAAGTTGGAAACTTACAGAAGCAGAGATTCGTACCGCACCCATTGCTCTCGTTTTTGCTATGCGAAGAAACAAGTGAGAAACAAAGCAAAAAAGCAGCGCAAAGTTTACGCGATTTACGTTTCATTTAACTAATCTGTGGAAGCAATTTCAGAATTGTTTACTATTGGGTATTGTACCCGTGCGTAATGAAAAAATCTAAGGCTTTATGGTTATATCTGCCTCATCAGGAAAAGTTTGAGCCTAATGTTAGATTTACACTGTTATCCTGGATAGTACAGCAGTAGTAAGCTGAATTTTTGGTGTTCTCTAATTTGATCCGCAGTTTTTGCCCGTTCGTGTAAGAGCTACCTAAGTTAATAGCTGTTTATCTGCTAATAAATTTCATACAAATATTACCCTAAAAGTGTTTCCAGAAAGTACAATAATCCATTATTTGAGTTTAATTTACAAAAATCGTCCGGGGAGAGCATGCCCCCGGACCCCTTAAAATTCGCGTGCTTTCAGCACGTTCCTACCCTCACGAGTTTTTTCGCTTCCCTTGCTTAAACCATCAGGATACGCCACTGATATCTTTCTATCATTTTTAAAGATTCACGTCGCAACTGTAGCCTTTATGAAAAAGCGAGACTGTTTCAATTCGATAATTTTCTAAAATAAAATGTAGGCTACCTGATGGGTTAACAGCCTACATCATTTGTATTGACAATTACAACGACTAGCAAGTGAGTTTGTAGGCCCATAAAATATTTTTATAATAAAATTCGACATAGCCTACTGTAGGCACTAAACACATTATTTTTTTAATTGTTGTTTATGAATTTTTGTTCACAATTTTTCTTCAGAAACTAACCGCGTTTGCCATTATTCCTACCATTCTGTGCCCGATGTGTTTTCTACTTCAATATGGATATGGCATCGGAACTCTGAATGCCGCCTCACAGCCCATCAGACAGTTTTACAATCATTCTTACACGGTCAGTAGAAGCGCATAAATTTTAGTCTATGCATTAAGAAGCAATCAATGTAGTTTTTCAACACTTATCGCCATGAACTGAAATTTGTGGCCAGGTCATTTTTATGTTAAGGTAAAAAATGTTTAAATCGTTTTTTGACTTTATTTTGATAACGATTTTTAGGCTAAATTGTTGTACAAGTAGCAATTTACGCAATGTTTTCAAGCTTGCTTGAAGTCAAGCTGGAAGAAGCTAGTTAAAATTGTTCTCATTTGTACGTGGCTAAAAATATGGTTGTTAATATGTGCCCTACTAACCATATAGAATGCGCCACTCAAGCTCACAGCACCGCTTGATTTAAAGCTTCTTCGTTTACGAAGTCACGCGCCAATGAACTGAGCTATTGGGATGGACGCATACTTATGTCTGTGGGTCAAACCAAAGCCAAGATCTTCAAGACAATGATTCGGCGGCTATTATATTCTTAATTAAGAACAAACTAGGTAATGGTATTATTTTTGTGCGTGGTTGAAAACGTACCCGATTTGAACAATGCTGCTTGTTTACAGCAAAGATTCGGGGAACCTATATCCCAGTCTTACCTTGATCTGATGTGGACATTTTCGACCACAACTTTTCCAATTGGAGGAATGATTGGTTCCTGTTTTGTCAAGCCATTAGTGACTAACTTTGGTCAGAGGAGAAGTTTAATTTATGCGCAGGTAATAAACAGTTGTTAGAGACAAAATCATAAAGTACTTGTGCAATATTTAACTTTACAATCAACTGTAGCGCTTAACAACCAAAAGTTAAGTTGAAGCTATCACAGACCAACAATTTTGTTTTGGTCAAATTGACTTTTATATTATTCCAAGTCAGTTTTATTCCAAAGCATATTAGAAATGTGTCATTGCGTAAGCTACAAAAAATAATACTATTTAATCTTTTTTGATTAGCTAAATCAGTAGCCCAAATTTGTGATGTCGAGGAAATGGAAAAATACTGTGCTGTCTTGTTCTGTAGTGCTGGAGCCATGATGAAAACAATAAGATTTATTACAAAATGCTAAAATATAAAGCAACGTTTGATGAACTATTTTTGCAAACTCAGGCTACGTTAGACTGGCTTACTTAGAAGTCAAGTTATTTTTTCCTTCTACTGTATATTTTATGCAACACTAGCATTTAAAGATTTTTCTTTCATGAGTGCACTGAGACTACTTAAGCCATAATGTGATGTTAGTGGTGGTGTTAAAAGGCTTAAAATGATTTACATTACAGATTCTCAGTATTGTTGGAACATTGCTGCTATCTTTGTCCGTCCTAATGCTTTCTTACGAAGCTATCATGATTGGGGAAGTACTGATAGGAATGTATTGTGCAGTTGGAGTAGGTGCGTTTTACCAGCAGAAGTATTTCAAACGATATTGGTCCTTTGACTGGAAGTACCGTTGTGTTTTTGAAATTGTGATATTTTATACGAACCAAACCATCCAATAAATTGAAACTATTTGTTATTAGCAACTTGATATTTTCATAAAAAGTTTGTCTCTTTTACTTTGAATTTCATTAAATTAAAACTATTCTTAAAGCTCTAAATTTAAGGTAAATGCGTCACAATTTCAACCATCTTCTTATTAGTGTAAACTTTTTCTTCTTTTCGTCACTCCTTGGGTCGAGAGGCTCTGCCTTTTACCACCCTTCAACGAACATCGCTAAATCATCATTTTATTGTTTTGATTCAAGTTTGAGGTTTAGCTAGGCTTCCAGGTTATAGGCCTAGTAATGAGTACCGTAGTCCGTATTGAACAGAGGTCAGTGGAGTGGGTACACTCCACTCATCGCAACATCCAGGCCAGTTGAGACACGACACTGGACTCACCACCAATAAGCCCTTGAGAGATTACATTGGGCCCGATACCAATTAGATCCTCGGCTCCAAATCAAGATACATCAAAAACAAATGCTCTATAGCCTATGTAACCCAAAAGTACGAAATGGCTTCTTCGTTTGCCTTTGCAAAGGTTACGGGCCTTTTGCTAAGGTTACGGGCCCCTAAAATTGTCCCCGATCCAGAAGTACCTCTGACACGCGACTGGATTCACCACCTATATCCAACGAGTCAAGTAAATGGCAAGCTAGGAGCTAGACTTGTTTACGTTAAAAGACTGGATAGTTCCATTCTAAGCTTACACATAATCAACCAAACAACCAAATATCAATGCTAAAAAATATGCTGTATTTTTAAGGTATTGGATCAACCTACATAAATGACATGTCCATTCCGAGAATTCGCGGAGCAGTAGCTAGCCTGTTTGGATCAGCAGTCGCTATTGGTCTCATACTTGGAAATTCTTTTGGGTTAGAACAAGTGAGTTGGCTGATTAGTATTAAAAATTTGTGACAAATCTGCTATGATTGATCAACTTTCATATGAGAACAAATTTTTTGAAATTCTGTTAAACAAGGGTTGTTTTTAGTGCTTAGGTACTGATTCTGGTTGGCCGTATCTTCTTGCCATAACCGCTGTTCCAAGTCTCGTGTTTCTTATCTTTGCCCATTGGTTGCCTCAGAGCCCAAGGTAGGCTTAACAAACATTAGCCTATTATGAAGACTGTGTTGTTGTTTTTTTTCAATGTATGACTCGCATTTCTTTTTATACATATATATCTTTGACAGCCTTGTAAAAGCAATCTCGATGTGAAATAACCTCGTTACAGACACAGACTTATAAAAGCAAAAGGAAATCAACTACGAAAAGATAATAAACAGATAATAACAAAGTAAACGCAACACTGGCACAAAACTTTTCTTTATGAAGAACAACATAATACGTGGATGATTTCTAAATGCATCGTGGAATTTCAATAAAGCTGAAGACAACGAGCCTTTATTTAGTTAACTTGTTTCAGATCGGCTTACCTGACTTTCAAGGACGAAACAGAAGCAAAGAATCTTCTCATCAAACTTCGGGGAACCACAAACGTGCAAAGCGAGCTTGATGAATATAAAGCAGAGGCCGAGTTTGAAAAAGAATTGTTGTCTGTCTGGCAGGTGGGTTCAAAAATAATTTCGTAAAAATAATTAATTGTTAACACCCAAAAGTATAGGCCTACGTTGTAGTAAATTGATGTGGTATCTAACAGTTAATTTTTTTTTTCAGGTCAGCCTAATTGGCCTTTAAAACCCCATGTAGACCCAACTGAAAAACAAGTTGACGGCCTATCGTTTGGTAGCGGATGTAATTATCAACACAAAATGAGCAGCAATGTAAATGGTTGCACATTTTTTAAATTGAAATATGGTAGGATTTTCTCTTCTAATTTTACTTTGTGCACATCGTCAGACTAATAAAATAATGGCGTAACTCACTTTTTGACGAAATTGAGATATTAGTGTTTTGTAGGTCCCTAAAATGTAGCGCATCTGCCACATAATTTTCTAAGATCTACATTAACGGGAAAGTGGTATTTTCGTAAAAATGTCAAATGGCCTAACTCAAACGCATGACTTAGGCCATTTTACAAATCTTTTTAATCGTTTGCTGGAAGTAAAGCTTTCCTCCAACAGAGCAGATGGTCAGAAGACGACGATCTAAATTGAGCTTCCATTTTATCACAAGTCAAGACGATTACTTTAGCACAAAATAATTATGTTTTTTCTATTCTATGTATCGTAATCTTGGCCATTTTCAAGTAACCACCCTACTTAAATCTATCTGTTTTCTCTCTGTTCCTTTGAGAAGCTTCATTTTCCTAGCACTCTGGTAGTGCGACTTATCACCTCACACTGTGATACAGGTCAGATCTTCTCAATGCGCCGTTTCTCGGAGTCTTCTCGCACCCATGGCAGGTTTTTGTAGCAAGTCATTGTTGGATACGGTACCTAATTAATTCTCAGCTTAATATCACTCTTAGCGACTTCATAAGCTCGTTGCTGAGTTCTTCGCCATCATTCTTGAGTTTCACAGATGGGAGAAGGAAAACATAGATTTTAAAACGTTTGAATTGACTTTTATGTGTAGGTAGCTTAAATGTGCCAAAGTGGGAAAAGAGGAAAATCACTTTTTGGCGAAATTTCTCAATGACTTGCCTACTGTAGATTCCCATTACTGTAGAAAGGTCACAATGTACAGAAAGAAGAAATTCTTGTACCCTGGAACTATACCATAACCCAACCTCATCGGCAATACAAAGAGCTTGCTTCTTCTTCTCTCGTTTGACTTGTAGTAGCTTAGACTGGCAATGCCTCATCGTGCAGCCATGATATGGTAGTTGCGTCCAGTTGTCGAATACCAATGATTTCACTTGGGGGCCGTAAGATGGAACATTCGTGGAGTATGTGTTGCATTGTTTGTTCTGCCGCTCCGCAGACACATATCGGCGTATTATGCAACCCCCACCTAAGCAGATTAGCTCCAGTGCAGCCAACGTCACATCTGATCCTGTTCAATGTGACCCATGCCTTTCTTGAGAGGTCTGCTCCAGGAGGGATGGAGGGTGCTGGTATAACTTAAAACTGGGGAGAGATATGTGGCAGCTCGTTCCATTCCTGGGCCCATACCTTCATGCAGCTGAAGTTCTTATCCACAATCTAAAGAGCTTGCTGAATCATCAGGAATACTACCATTAAGCACAGCCTTTTTTAGGGAAGTATTTCATAATGAGAACTTCTCCGTTTTCATCGTCGGCTCCAGCTCGTGTCCGAGCATTGGTTGATCTTCAAATTGAGTTTGGATGGTGATGTCGTATGTGGCTTTGGAGGCCCAGTCTGTGATGGAAAAGACTTGGGCAAAAGCCACTGAGAGACGATCATTATATATCCGCCGCCAATATGTGAAACCAGGCTGGAGGCTTCCAACTCTACCAAGCCTGTCCCCGGTACCCGTGATATCATCGCCATTGGGCTTTGTTTGGTCCAGGTCCAAATTGAAACAATTTAGGCCATTTGCTTGTATGTTTATTTACGGTGGTCGTAACTACGCGAGGGCCACGCACACACTCTTGGCCAGCTCCATGTCCACTGCGGCCCAATAACATCGAAACGTGCAGCTTCAGGGGAACTGGTTGCAACGGGCTGCCGGGTGCTCTGTTCATACCACGTAAGGGTCAGTGCGACGTGTGTGTTTCATTCAAATACAGTATGATTACCAAGGAACAATACATATCAAGTTGAAGATTGAAGCTTGAGATGAGAAGACGAAGACAAAGAGTCCGCTAGTACAGTAAAATCCGTATGGACAATAGATTTACAGGCTGTACTTCTGTGTCCTAAAACTAAGGCAAGCAGTAACCTATTTATGTAGCCTACTATAAAACCAAGCTGCAGGTACACAATTTTACACTATTCAATCTTGAATCAAAAGATGCTTATTGCTCTATTTGGAATGAAACAGAAAGTGATTTTCGTTGTGAAGTATTCGCTTTCTTGCAGTTCAATCATTTCGGATGGGTAATTTGTGGAAGCTCCGGTCTGGAGGAGATAGTTATTTGGAGTGATGGGTGTGGATATCAAAATAGAAACTCTAGTGCCTACTGTGCCCTTGCATGGAAACATGACATCACTATTACTCAGAAGGACTTCGTGGCTGGTCTCACTCAAATGGAGTGCGATACCATGCACAGTATTATCGAGCGAAAATTGGTAAACAACATTTTTACGACGAGAGATTACGAAATTATCATCCAGAATGCCAGGATCAGACCGCATCCCAACAATGTACAGAGGATGCAACACAGTGATTTTATGAAAATCGATGGATGATGCTTGTTGAAAATTAGGCCTGGAAAAAAAGCTGGAGATCCCATTGTTCATGATCTTAGAGGCCGAAATCATGAAAGCAGTGAAAAGGCATTGTACAAGGTCCCATTATGTGAGGCTGCACAATGGGAGGATCTGCCACAGCGGTCACAAACAAACTTAGACGACACTACATGGATTCCTATTTTTTCAAGCCATCTTCCAATCAAATTGAGGAAATACAATGATCTCCAATCTATGAAACATGTTATGCCAACATTGTGCCACTCCTTTTTTGATAATTTGCCTCATTACTGATAATTTATTCAGCTTATCTTGCCAACTGTGAACTGTTTTTGAGCGAAATATGCAGTCTAGCATGAACTATAACTCCTATCGTTAGATTGGAGTTGCTATGAGGGATTTGGCTGTTAATTCTAGTCCTATTATCACTGTTATTATGTCACCGTTAAAAAACTTATATTGATTAAGTCAAAATATCAAATCGCCTAAGTCATGTCAGTGCATTCAGAAAATGGCCTAAGTTATGCCAGCCCATTATGGGATGCAAAATGAAACAAATCAAAGTATACATGCTCATTGTACTTGTGTCGACATGCTATTTTCGTTTAACTGTACAATAAATATGATAAAAACAACCGTGTAGACAGTTTTTTTCGATTATCTCAAAACAAGAAAAAATGAGTTACGCCATTATTTTATTAGTCTGACGACATGTAAAATAGCTGCCAGGTTTAGAAAAGTTATAAAAACCGTAATTTACTAACGTGCAGATAGCAGAAAACCATCAATAACATATGTCTCTACGACGTGGTTTTGCTGGATGCTCAGAGTGTAGTTTTGATGTCATCATTTCTCCTTTATTTCTTTTAAGGTGCTCACAAAATCATCTGTTAGGTGGCAGTTGATATCAGCGATAGTTGTGCTTGCTTCTGTGCAAATCACTGGAATCAATGGAGTTTTTTACAACTTGAACAACATTTTATTTGCGGCTGGTCTTGATCCCAGTTACGCCACATATGTATCGATTGGTGTTTCAGCGTTTCAACTCCTTGCCACAGCCACAGCAGTAAGTACCTGTGTTAAAGGCCATGCTTTTAGCCTTGCAGTTGAAATAATCTTGCAAATGTTGTTTGCAGTTATTGGCTCCTCTGTCCTTTACAGCTATCAAAATTACGTTGAGATCGCTTTGAAGCTGATACAGGCTACACAGGTGTAAAAAGCATGTTTGTTTAAATTTTGTTTTCCCTTGCATGTGCCTATTGTAATTCATAAAAATCGCTTTCGCCATAGCCCACTTATCACATTGGCTTCAACGCGCAAGATAAAAACTGTGCAACAATGAAACCTAAACTACCTAGTGGTAGCCTACTAACAGCCTAGCAAGTGTGTTGGGCCTACTATTGCTATATCGCTCACTGCTGCTCTTTAATTTTAATCCTCTATAGGGCTTACTTAGTGCAAGATTCGGACGTAAAACTTTATTCTTTGCTGGAAACTCTGCGGTGGCAATTTCCATTGTGCTATACACATTAGCTTTGGCTTTTCAAGACAAAGCTTTTTGGCTCACTTATATTGCGATAATTGCTACCATGGGTAAGTTAATCAGCTACGCAAGTAAGTACAAATATATTGGACATTAGTGTCATATAAGTTATAGCCTACTTGAAGATGCCAACAATAGAGAGAAGTGGTGGAGTCGTTGCAAAAAAATGGTCTATCCTGATACTTTGAGATGAAGACCAGGCTTCTTTGAAGCAAAGTGGAGAGAGAGAGTATTCTAGGCCTATTATAAAACCAGTAAAATGATTTGATTGATCGTGCTTGTGGCAATCTTTATCTTTGGAGTGAAAAAAGTAGGCCTACTACATAAAAGCTAAACAAAATAAAGAAGACTATGCTAAGTTTTATGTCTGTGGTATGGTTTGAAATAATAGACTCGATCTCATGCGGTTTGTAAAGAGCAGTGTTGAAAACTTGGTGAAACCCTCGCACGAAGGCATAGAAAAAGCATGCAGCTTGCAAAGAATTTCAAAAGTCAATTTTTTTTTCGATAATTTTCGCTGTAAGCTAAACTACTTGTTACATAACCTACAGTGTGTTTCAAATGGTACCCGGTCATTTGGTCGACAAGACGTTTGGTCGACAGACATTTGGTCGACAGGACGTTTGGTCGACAGAACGATTCATTTTAGGGTTAGTTAACTAACCTTAACCCTAACCTAACCCTAACTCTAACTCTAACTCACACCCTAACCTAAATGTCCTGTCGACCAAATGTCCTGTCGACCAAATGTCTGTCGACCAAACGACCGGCTACGGTTTCAAATTGTAATACATTGTTAAACAAAACAGAGTGTTACAGCTACCTATATTTGTAATTGTTCTATAGGTATCGTAACCGGAGTCAATGCTGGTTCTGGTGTAGTAGCTTTTGTGATTGCACCAGAGATTTTGAATCAAGCAGCGCGACCTGCTGGCATGTCGATTGGAGTGTTTAGTTTGTGGCTGTCATTTGCAGCCGTGAGCTTCGCCACACCTTATATGTATGTAAGTAATTTTGAACATCCTAATGACTAAAAAATATGAAAATACAAAATAAATAATGATTTAATGCGATTCAATCCAAACGATTGTCGAATATTAGACCAACGCTTGAAAAAAGGTCGAGAATACTTCTTATGAAGTAAATGTTTGAGCTGTGACAATGTTATAGCTTTTTCGCACTCCACTGAAAATTATTCCTTGACTCCGGGGACATAGTAAGTAAGACACTGATAAACCAGTGATTCTCAACCGCAGCCCATTGGGCCGCATATGGCCTTCAGCCGTCCTTCCTGCAACCCACATCGATGCAGCAAAAAAACAAAAATATTAGTTACTGGACGATTGGAATGCATTAGTGACCTACATAACCGGCTTCTTGAGTCGAGAGTTTGTGTATAAGTGACTGGTACTCTATTGCACTTGACGGCACAAAAGACATTACGGAAATACGAATACAGATCAATTAGCCGAGTTCATCAAGAGATTTACGCCAGGCGAGGAATTTCTCAGCGTTCCATTCACGACACAACAAAAGAGATCGATATGTTTCGTGAACTGTGTGCCCAGTCTTCCAGAATCACATCAGAAACCGTTAAAGCTGTGTTCAGTTGCAACAGATGAATGTCTTTCGGATCCGTGTTTGGGAAGAATCAATGTCTTCATAGGCTTGTTAACAGATGGGGTGAAGAGAACAATCTTACCCTGTCAAGTGGCACCACTGCATTTTACACCAAGAAAATATCGTTGCTAAGTCACTCAAGATGTCTAATGTGATTGAAATCGTAGCAACAGTCAATTGGATCCTTGCCAATGCGCTTAACCAACGCAAGTTGAAGCAATTTCTGGAAGATATTGTATTGTCACCATCTCCAATCGTCTTCGCTTGCTTTGCCTTTGAACAAAGCTGATGGCCTTGTCAAGTTTATGTGTGCTTATTGAGTGTGCGCCATCAAGCTCACGTCAATCAACACACGCACAAGCGTATTCGCAAGACTTATTGCGAGGACTATCATCCTCGAAGATGAGGGATAGCCATTATCATCTAATAATTCAATCCAAAAGGAAATTGACATACGGTACGCAAAGAGTGTAAATATTTACATTTTACCAACAAATAGCCTCGGCCACCTTAAACCTTGGTCAGACTATAAAGTAGGCCTATAGCATCAGGCTACTCTGATAAAAAAAAATGCCAAGTTATATCGAACACTCTAGTCCCCCTGTAATAAAATCCCGCCACTGAACGCAGGCGCGGATTTATGGGGGGGCCCAGGGGGCCCGAGCCCCCCGAAATTTTGTGAAAAATTGTATGTTTCCGCATCAAATGGTTTGATATGCTTCTAAACAGCTGATATTAGTCCCTCGGCATCACAATTGATGAAAATGGTTGTTTTAATGTCTACTTTCTAGCATATCGTATATGTCGTAGTATCATTAATCATATCTGTTTAGCTTTTTCTTTTTTTTTAATTGATTTTCAAATTTTCTGGCCCCCCCCCGAAAAAAACTCTTAGATTCGCGCCTGACTGAACGTACCGTCAACACGCGTGGTTCATTGGGTTGAGTAAGCTAATTACGTCGTCTACGTAAAACATTATTTGATTTGCGACGTCAAAAGCATTTTTTTGTTTTCAATACAAAATCTATCCGATTGAGTAAACTAGTTGCTGCAAACTAAAAATATTATCGTCAATGCAAGCTAAGTATGGTGGGCTAAATCTTACATAACATGACTTAGCCTTACTGGTATTATGGGAAAATGGGTGTTTTTTCAATTCGTTTTCGTTTCGATTCGAAAAAAATTCGAATGCCCCTCCCCCTGAGAAAATCCTGCGTGCGCCACTGGTTGCTTGCTTTGTCGTTTTATACGGTTCTTAAAACGGGGTAAAACTAGCCTTCAGCAGACAAAAAAACGTTTCAATGCGTCTGATTAGACAAGTTAAATAAGTTCTTTATGACAGTAGAGTCCGGCATTTGGAATTTTTACTTTGTATTTTGCAAAAGAAACATCACAAAGATAACGTGTGTGGCTTTCTCTAAAACGTAAGTCCTATTTTTTCTTCATCTCATCCAGTGGCTTGTAGTCGTATTTTGCGGCGACTCAAAATCAGCTTCAACACTTACGCCCTGTTACTTTGCTCACAACGCAAACACACAACAAACATTAAACAAAATGGACAAGAAAAGAAATTCAGCACGCATCTAATATTCTCATTTTAATGTAGCCTACGCCTAGGCCTTAGTAGCCTAGTGTTTGGCGTCGCACAATAACTGTTGAAATCTTGGCGATCTAAGGGTTCCCCTGATCTAGGCCAAAGTTGAAGAAGTATCTTTAGCTTTAGCACCGGCCACCGAGTGGCTTGAGTATATAAGCTCCACATTATGTTTGAGGTTGTAAGGAATTACTTACTTGAGGTTGAAATACAACTTTTTACATTTCAGACGGGTTTGAGTTTTGGTGTACTGCTTCCATACTTGGCAATGGCTATGCTGGTGATGCTCTATGTCTACTTTTTCTTGCCCGAAACCAAAGATATGACAAGCTTGGATATAGAGCAATACTTCAGGAAACGCAAGCAAAAAAGAGACACTGACGAAAAACCTTGGTCTATGGACGACAAAGGAGTCATGCGTTCAGCACTGTAGGCTAATCTTTTAATTTATCGAAATACTGTAGCCTACTGAGTATGCCTACTGATGAACATTGATGGAAGTGCTAAAAGTACGGTATTCCGCACTAATCCTTTCATTAGTGTTGCCAAAAGTTGATTTACCGTTGTTTGTTTCAACCTGTTTCAAGTCTTGTTCAAAGTCTTGAACTAAACTTATTAACACTCTTATCGTTATCTGAGTTAGGCTTTATTAAAATAATAAACACAACTACGGTATATCTGTAACAAGAGCAGAATAGTCTCGCCCTACACCAGGGTTACTCAACTAATCCAAAGGTCCAGTTTGACAAGTTAAATATTTTTAGCGGTCGGATGAATAATTTACAGTATTTCACACGCAAAAACGAAAGTTAAACTATCTGTATTAATAATAGTCATGTTTTTATTTGCGTCCATTGCGATAACAAACAGTACACTGCGATCACAGATGCGATACAACAGACGACAGGAAGCATTGAAGTGACATATAGTCTTCGAGTCAGCAGCTCCCATTATTTTGGCTCCCATTATATTGTACCAAACCACTTTTTCAGGTAAAAGGTAACTCAAATTGGATTTCTGAAAAAGTGTTGGGGAGTCTGGGAGTCGAAGCCCCCCAGCAACTAGGATAATCACAGTAAAACTTTCTTCCTCCCAGTAAGAATTTGTAGAAGCCCTGAAACGTGGCAATGAGGTTATTCTTCCAAAAGCTCAAGGTCCACCATCAACACCCAGAAGGTCTGGATTCGGTCCGCCAGTTGAGTAGCCCTGCCCTACACTATTAGCTTCCTTGCACCACGCTACAACAACACAACAGCTACAGCAACAATTATGTGTTAATTCTTTTGCTTCGTTTATGTTTAATTTGTTACCTTTTCTTTTGTTGAGGGTGGCTGCTTGACTAGAAGACCTTCCAGGTCACTTCGCAGCCACCCGTTGCAGTATCCACAGATTCTATGTGATTGTTTGTACTCCTTAATGATTCTATGTAATTGTTTGTACTACTTTGACCTTGCTTAATGATTGTGTGTATTATACTCGCAACACAAATAAACGCCAATCAAGCAATCAAACTGAACCAGTGCATAAGGAAGGCGCGTAACCGGATTTAGAGAAAGAAAGGCTCTTAGGCTGCTAGACATTCGAAAATTTACCTGAGGTGGTCCCATCTTCACAGATAACATTTTCACTTTATAATCTATTTCAATTCGCATTGAAATTTATCAATTTAATTATTATTAACTAGGCTATTTGAGTGAGCAGTATTTACTTCAAAATATTGCATCATTTTGTTAGTTTTTTTAGACGCAAAAAACGTTTCACTCCCTTAATCCCCAACAATGCTTGCTCAATATCGACGAGATGAACGAAATGCAGTTGAGCAAGCAATTTTTTTAGAGAAATGGAAAAAAATTGTAAAATTACAAGCCGAAAAACGCTGCACTAACTAATATGAGTGGGCCCCCAGTTTGAGGTGGACCTTCAGTTGGGGGTGTGGAAAGCAGTAAATACGGCCTTGCATGACTTAATTTGCTATTGATTATATCGAACTTCTGTGGTATGTTTTTATTATGTTTTAAACAGTTAAAAACATTAGACTAAAATGAGTAGGCTAGGCCCCTTATCAACGGTGAGTCTCTCCGGCCGGGGGAACGGTTAACACGGCCCTGGATATACTAACGACCTGTTTTAGTCTGATGCTGCGTGTTCGCTGTGGTTGTAGCGATTTGCACTAGCTTTCGGAACACAGTTCCCTGGTCATATGTTATGACGAATGGTGTTGAAGTCAGTTGTGCTGCTATCGTTTCTTTGTTCACAAAGTCTCAGCTGGCAGCGCTATGGAGGCGACAAGACAATTAGGCCAACAAGCTTCTAATGCTCAGTCAAAATGGCGATAAACTTTGTATTTACATAAACATTGTCTGCAAAGCGATGCACACAAGGCACGCGGTTCGATTCAAACGGTGCACTGTTTCAATAAATCATTGCGGTTTCAGTTCATAATAGAAAGGGCAAGAGGAATAAAAATACTTTCAACGTGCACCATTCATCTTCTTTTATATAGCCATAAAATTTCAGAATACACAGTTCGTCATTAGCCTATTGTAGGCGATAAAACTTACAAAATTCGGTTTCATAAAACGAGTTCATATGACAGAGTTGGTCAATTTACGCGCAAGTCGTTACAAAAATCAGTATCTAGGCGGAGACAAAAGGTTGCATAGAAACCTTGGTGCTTTCCTGCTAGCCTCATTAAAAAAACACACCTCTGTGGTGTCTTTTAAAGATTAAAACTTTATCAATGACAACACCGCCCGAACTTGACAATAGCCTAAGTCATGTGCAAAATCAAAACGTTGCATGTATTTCAAATAAGATATCTCTATTTGAATAAGACACTAAGGAAGCCACCTTTACGGTAGCGAAAGCTATATGACAACAAAAGCTACAAGTCACTTAGTATGGCTGATTTTCTATCTGAGTTATATTTCTTGACGTTGACGAAATACTAAGTTGACTTGGAAAGAAATAAATATTTTGCCAAGCAACGCAAATGCAATGTAAGTTAACGTTGAAACACAGCAGACGAGCTTAAGTAACAAAAACAAGCAAAAATTCACAATCAAATTCGTTGAAACCATTGCTGCGTCAAGTGATATGATTGGACTGAAACAACACTCACATATTGCGACATTTCGTTTGAAATACTGCAGCGGGTAAAATTTGAAAAAGTCGATTACAAACGGATAAGAAAAAAGCCAATAGGTATCAATAAGCACAAACTACTGTAAAGACGGCAAGTAGCGCGAAACAATGAAGTGCTAAGAGAAAATTGAATCGATAATAACTAGACACAAATGTTTGGTACAAAATTATGGAAAAATATGACGAAGAAATATGATTTTTGCGATAATATTAAGTAGGCTATGCTTACGAATTTCTCTAGCAAACTGGAATACATGTCAATCATACATAACTCGCAACCGTTGCTTCCTTTACATCTTTTCGTCGTTGAAACGATGCGTAAAACAAACATGTGCTGGTTGTGCAAGTGGCCAAAACCAGACAGCAAAATCCGTCATTTTTACATTGACTCAACGTCTGCATACGATAAGAATCAATGTATGATCAACACAAAAATGACGGATTTTGCTGTCTGGGAACATTCAAAACGATACAAGAAGTTAGGAGCAAACTTTATTTTGTCGGTGTTCGCGGACTCTAGCAAGGTCCTTCTTCATCTGGTCGTACCACTTCTGTAGAGATGTGTTGTCTTCCACAAGTTGTTGGTGCTCCTGCTTCAGCTTGTTGCCTTCAAGTTGAGCTATTTCATCTTGCTCCAATTCTCTTTGGAGCTGTTTTCCACGCTGCTTGAGCACTGATATAGATGTCTGCCAAAGAGCGAGATTCCATTCTCAATCATATTGACGTCACCACTTCTTTTTAGCAGATGCCAAATTGTTATTACAACTATAAAATGAACTGTTATCATAACTATAAGCCAAACTTTTAACATAACTATGAGTCAAACAGTTCATAAATCATCAAGCTTGTCACAGACAAGAGCCAGAAGTTAAATAACTCACTGAAACCCTCAAATATTCTTCCGCGAGAAGACAATGTTGCTGATATATTTCCATCGA
This sequence comes from Aplidium turbinatum, assembly GCF_918807975.1. Lineage (NCBI taxonomy): Eukaryota > Metazoa > Chordata > Ascidiacea > Aplousobranchia > Polyclinidae > Aplidium > Aplidium turbinatum. The sequence goes on along the minus strand of NC_137489.1, from coordinate 13,070,579 downwards.
CTTTTTCGAAGACGTCGATGGAGGCAGGGGTTGAAGATGCAGCTCCAGTGTCAAGTAAGCGCGTGACAGAGACTCATGCTGAATTTCCTGGTCTATACACAGTGACGTTATAAACAAAACCGATTTTAAAACAATCAAATCAAGCAAATTCAAAGTACTGCATAAGGTTTACTGCTGATTAGTATAAAAAATAAATCAACTACAAACCATAAAAAACTTAAAATAATAAAAAAATTATAAAATATCAAAATAACAAACAAACAATGAAATAATAATCAAAATAAAAAATTAAGTAGGTTGTCAGCCGCGGAAGAAAGCGCTGGATGAAAACACAGGACGTGACTCTAAACTCACCTGAAGATATACGCTCTATAGAGATTGGTGTAGGCTGAACAGGAGGAACATAGGAAGATAAAATATGTCCTTCGGAGGCCGGGGAGGGCGCATGCTGGGCCAAATCGATCATTGGAGAGTTTTTTCCAAGGTGTCGAAATGATCTAAAGAATTGTTATGCAATGTTGGCCATTACGGTCACAGTGTTTAATTCAAACATTCAATAGGCAGATATGATGTTCATACTTGATCAATGTTACAGTATCTTGCACTTTTTTTATGCATCACAGTCGCACACAATTGTCTTTATATTCCACTGTTATCCCAAGTAGAGAATGTATTGAAAACCCATCAATCTAGCTGTACCATCACTTTGAAATAGCGTACTAATTACTAGACGCATTATTATAAATACATATAGGTATTAGGTAGGCATTGGTAAACTGATGGAAGTCGTCCATGCTCTACAATGTGGTTGGTTATTTATTGAAACAAAACCGAAAAGTCGCGTTAGGGCACAGAACCCTTTTGTCGCCTGTGCGAAAATTGCAAAACTTAAAGTGACTTGAACATTGAAGATTGAACAATCTCTAAATTTTAGGGTATTGCAATAATATTTTACAAAAAACGTTTTTATAGAAATTAAAAACTCTTGAAGTACAAAAATTTCATTAATGACAAAAAAATCATAAAGAAGTTAAAGCTTCTCAAACAGGGAAATGAAGCGCCTTTGCTTAATTGTAAATTAAACATAAAATGACACCAAGACCTACTTTGTTGCTGTGGGAGTTGAGGAGTGGGGTCTTTCGGGGGTTCTAAACATCCCGGAGTGTTCAAAGTCAACAAAGGCACCGTCGGCGGGTGAGCCTTTTCTTCCCACATCTGTCACGCAAACACAATGTTTGTTGTCAATAACTACCATACAAAACCAGTAAAGTTCTTTTAAAAAAAAGTTATACCAGCGATGACGTTCGCTTTGCAGTGTTTTTTTTAAGGTGTTTTGGGGGACCGAAACGGTTCCCCAAATTTCTCCAGCGGTTTCCCAAAATTTGGACTTGCAACTACAGTAGAAAAGTAATGGTTGTTTCTCGCTATGTCTTTAACAAATATGGCTATTTTTTGGTATTTAAATGAAACACTTGCGGTCTCTTAAAACTACTTAGCGGTCACCCAAAGCAAACCTTAAAAATAAACCTGTCGCTTTGTATCCAAGAAATTGGAGTGGGCTATTTACGTCAAACAACAAAATGGCTAAACCAGACATTTTCTTGATTTTGCATTTTCTCAATATCACAATTGCATGTCTGCATCATCTTCGCTTGGAAAGGTTTGGCCGAAAATAAACAACTTATTTGTTAAACGCAAGTGACCAAGCTCTATAGAATACGGAAAACATGTATGAGTTTTTAAAACCACAAAAAAGAGTGCTCAATGCTAAGCAAACAGCCAAGCAGCGCCAACTAAAGCTTCATTATTTTTAGAATTAAATTTCAACTTGAATAAAAACATTCTAAAAACTCCACCAGGGATGAAACAAACTAAGTGGATTCAAATTTGTAATTAGTTTTATTCCGACTCACCAAAAGGATCTGAGGGGGTCCTAGGAGTGTTATGTGAACGAGGCCTGGATAGTGACTTGGTGTCTAACGATAAATCCTAAAGATCAAGATTAATTAGATTACGAGTTTTTTTCATTTAGAAAAGTAAATTACGTTGATTTGCATAGATCTTTAGAATAATAAAAAACATGCCTTCTTAACCACAATTATTTACAAGAAATATTTTTATCAAATTTGGCCACCCTTTGAAATAATAACAACAAAACTTTGTATTTCTTGGATCTATTTATTCCTCTGTTGTACCTTCGGTCTTTGGAGGACACCACTGGGAGAGTTGGAGCCCATGCGTGCCTTGCTAAGCGACGGAGCAGCTGGATGAACGGGTTTAACGGATGGCTTTCTGATGGTATCACTGATGGTGCCCATATGACTGTCCTTGATGCTGAAACCCAAGAAAGCTACAGTTGAGCACTGAGTGATTGTTAAGATTATTTGGCGTTTAGCGCCAATGTTGAAACTAACATTGAAAAACAGTTTTTATTCCTCGAAACTAAAAAACGTTTCACGCCGAACCACAAATAGTTTAAACTGTTTAATCGCAACACCATCAAACTCAGCTGTTCGTGCATAAAAAACGTCTCTGATCTCATACAAAGCAACAAGTGTAAAGTTTTAAATGATGATCTTGAATCCTCTCCTGCAAAAAAGTGCAATTGCCGAGATGAAACGAATTCCCCTTTGAACGGAAATTGTTTTGCAACCTGCATCGTCTATCAAGCTACAGTCATTGTCATTCATTCAAACACTGAACAAAATATTTTGGACTCACAGAAAGTCAATTTAAAACAAGATTTAGAAACCACATAAAGTCCTTCAACAATTAAAAATACAAAAATGATACCGAACTTTCTAAATTAATCTGGTCTTTGAAAAATCATAACAAAATATTCACAATCAAATGGAAAATTATCGCCAGTTCAAAGCCATACAGATGTTGATCAAGAAGATGCGACTTGTGCCTGACAGAAAAGCTTTTCATTGCATCAACAAAAGAGACAAAAATTCCAAAGTGCAGAGTTGCAGACACAGAAATAAATTTAAATTAAAAAACTTTAAATAGTTCAAACTTCTTACACCTTCGTTTTCAAATCATTATTACCCAATTTATGTGATATGTTACAATTTCGTCACGAATGTCAATTCAATATTTTACACTGTTTATTTTGTTTATTTGAGATAACATTTTTACCATTTATTGCTACGTCATAATTAACAATTGTTCACTATTTTTGCCGGTAAACAATTTTGGAAGTGAATAAGGAAATAACAATAACCTCTCAACTGCATGTATCTCCACACAAAGTGAAATTTGTATGACTTTTGACTTTCTTTTTATTTGTTTAGAAATAATGTTTAAAAAGACATTATTAAAAGTCACTACAGACAGTGGACAGTTTTTAATATTTTTTTTGTAAAAAAAATTATTTCCATCAGGAGTGTCCCCTTAAACTTGAGACGCGCTTCTTCCTAGCCAACAAATCAGTCCATTTTACACTGATTCAACAATCAACATCTGTATTCTGTAGCCTACGCGTTGGATCAATGTACAAAAAGAAGTGATTTTTCGGCTGGGTCAGAATACTGGTATGTTGATACAACATTGATGCAATGTGATGTTAAACTTCCCACCTGTCAGCCATGCTAAGCTCGTAACCAGAACTCGCTTCAGAGTTGCTCTCGTAGTCGTGAGATGGGAAGGATAAAGGAGTAGATCCTCCAGGGAAGAACGTCATGAGATCATTCATCGCATCCTCCACCTCATTCATACTGGGTCTTTCATTGGGCTTGGCGGACCAACAGCTGAAACAGGAAACGTTTTACAGAGCTGGAATAACAAAATCACTCTTTACTGCGTTTCAAGATTGCAGTAAGTGCCGTTGAATCGAAGTAAAAAGTGATTTTGTTACCTGGGTATGAGACGTGTAATGATGTAGTGGTGAAGAATGCCACTGTTTCGGACAGACTAGGATTTAACTTTAGCCTGAGAGCGATACTCAAGATTTTGTGGTTAAACCCAATCTTGTTCAGGGGAGTGGCATAGCCAGCAAACCAGTTCTATTCTCCAATGATATAAAAAAGTACTGATTTGTGTATATGGTGTATAATTCTTGTTGCTGGTGTGGAAATATCGTTATCTATTGTATTCCCTTCCCAAAATTCCAAAATAATCATATTGAAACCATAGTAAAACTACATCAAAACGCATGGTCAATATCGATGTGATTGTTTTTGTCTATTGATAGTTTTCAAAATTAGTGACACAATAGTATATATGCATTGAGTAGAAAAGACACTGGAAGAGTTTTACGGTACAAGTCGAATTGAAAGGTAGTGTTGCCAGATTCTCACAGCTTAGTTGTTTTAATTTTTTGTCAAAATATTTTCAAAGCTACGTAAAAAAAAAAATATTGAACAAATCTTCAAGGTGTTTAGGTTTTGCAACTTAACCCTTTTACAACTTGTCAATGTTCAGTACTGCGTCGTCAATGCACGAATCACAGCATTAACCCTGATAAACAACAGCATCAATAAGAAATTTCATCATTCTTATGACAAATAGAATTGAAAGCATCACCTCGTCATCAGTTGCTCCACACTTTTAGGGCAACCCTGGATGAGATTAGGACGGGCACCAGTGTGTACAGCCCACATGATACGAAAGGCGGGCCCTCCAAGGTCATCAAAGGGCTTTTTTCTAGTGAGCACCTAATAGATCAATTAATTCCAATTTGAAATGTAAAAACGATGAATAACTTCTACCATGAAACACATAAATGAAAGTCTCGGTCGTTTTGTGACTAAATGTTGTAGTTCACGCTGCCTTGTTCTTATGTAAGAGAACGTGTGGAACGACGTACCACGTACGTAAGGGTTTTATTAGAGATTTTCAACCTTTCACTTGCCCCAGTGGTGTTCATACGATTTGGTTACCGTACTGATGGTTTGTATTTAAATATCAGGGGGGTACGTTTTTGATGAGTGATGTATTTCAAACCTGAAAACGACACTAATATACTTAAAACACAGAAAGCTAGCTCAAACTATGCAGCGGTGATTCTGAAAAAAGCTTTTGAGAAAAACCTAAATTGCATTGCTTTTAGGAAACCGCATTGCCATTTAAGCACTAAAATCTATCTTTATTAGAAATTTACCCCCATTGTTATGGCCAAATTTTTTGTTGTTGTTTGGGGATTTGCAAAACAATTGTTCGAAAGGAGTTCATGAATACAACGTTAAAAACAGTTACTGCTACCAATGCAACGTACCTCCCATAAAATAATTCCCCAACTAAATACGTCGCATTTCTCACTGTATTGGCAGCCTTCAAACACTTCGGGTGCCATCCAAGCTGCTGAACCCTGATTAAAAATACTTGATAAAAAGGTCAAATCTACACGTTTTTTGTTGATTTTCTGATGGCAGCGTTTATGTTCTCAAATGGATTGCAAATAAGATGCTACACATGATAGTACTTGTATTTTGAAAAATTTAAGATGTAAACTAAACCAAGGTACATATTAAATAACTTCAAATAAAGGTACACTACAAAAAAAATGAGAGTCCTTTTCTTCAACGGAACAAATTTTTAAGAAAAACAGTTTTATTTCCACTATTTTTTTATAAAACATTTCAAAAAAATATCTACATTATCTAATATCTAGTCTACACTAAGCAAGGCATGCGCAACAATCAAGCACAGAAATTGGTGTACAAAAATTTGTAATGGGTTTTACAGTTTAAAGACTATATAGGTCTAAATAAATCAGGTAGTTTTATGTTATACAAAACAGTATTTTTGTCCCTATATAATACTGTACAAGTGTACATGGTCTTTGACACTAGTAGTGACAAATAGAATTTTATAGTTTCCAAGTTCCATAAGTTTGGTGCAACCAGCCATAAAGAAAAGTTAAAAAGGGTAGGGGCTACTATACCTATCAAAATAATGTGTCATAAAAAATCTGCTTTCTACAATATATATATTGAACTTGAAGTTTAGTCTGAAATGATGTGTGGAAAAAAGTAGGTTACTGGAAATCCCGCTATAACGTTAGAAATCTCAAAGGAAGCTTTATTCTTAATCTTTGATATATTATAATAAAGTTCATAAGCAAAACATTGACATGCCATCTCACGCCAGCAGTAATAAGGCATGTGTTTTACCGTGAAACAGCACAGCAAAGTATTGGCTAGTAAATTCTTTTGTTGAAATTGGGGACCAGTAAAAACAGACGAGAATGTGAAGAAACGCTCATGCATCAAACAGCAACCTTATTGTTGGTCATGTGAGTGTGCTGGTCGCAAGCCGTTCCAAAGTCACAAATTTTCAAGACAACTCCGTTGTTGGTTAACAGCAAGCTAAAAATAATACACAAATGTCTTTCTAGGTTTCACACACTAAAACAACACAAAGACAGGATTTTTATGCGGAATTCGTATACCAAACAGAACAAATATTACCTTCAACAACACAAAACCATGCTGCAAAATACAAAGTCCAGAATACTAAAAACTATCCTACATCTTGGTACAACGTTACCAAACTACTAAAAACTATGCAAGCATCCACCACAAATCACGAAACGACTATTAAAAAAGTGATAGCTTACTTTGGTGGCTTTAGATCTCTGTGTATGAGAGCCTTAGGTTTCATTCCATGCAAATAAGCAACGCCAGTGGCGCACTGCAAGCACCAGCTCATTCCGTGACCCGATGTGTAATGAGGTTGCGGCCCAGGTCCATGCAGCACTGCAAAGTAAGCTGTGTCAGTAAGCACCAACAGTATTTTTACATTAAACAATTCTAAGTCGTCAGGTGAAGACAACCACTGAAGTCGTCAAGTTATTTTTCCTTCTCATTCAGTCAAAAGAATGAAAAAAGGTAGGAAAAAGATGTGATTTAATAAATTTATGGAAAGAATCGGTGCGATGTTGACAGTCCATGCTTGAAAGCCTAAACAACCTTTGTTCTAAATGCCTCATGAACCTGCCACTTTCGACAGTTAAATACAAATATCATTATTCAAATGAGGAAAAGAAAAAAGGCATATAGCTAAACCCAAAGTGAGTCAAACAAAGAAGCAGCAAAGCAATTTTTGCTGTGATACAATGATATATTCCTCTATTGTGGAGTAAAATACGAAATTCTCTAAATAAACAGAAGGCGTCGTACACGTCGTTGGATTTACAGAAGGCGTTGTTGGATTTTCAAAAAATCGCCGGATAGGGAACTCGCCGAAACGGACTCGCCGAATCGGACTCGCCGAATAGTAGCAGACCCAGTAAAAGAGTGCATAAGTTTTGCAAAGCAATTGAATGGAGAAGGCACATCGTTTTTAGATTAACTTAATAGCAAGCACTCAATCAGGCTTAGCTAAGAAAGCACTGCAAATACTTTCCCTTTTGTCTTATTTAAGCCAAGCAGAATTCTCTGTCATGGCTGTGATTGAACTGAAGTAGTTGTAGAATAAACATCAGAAGAAGATGTAACTGGCAGTCACGCAAATCCTTATGTAATTTGGTAAACTTATTTCAGCAAGGAAGCTCTCCCATCACAGTCATTTGATGTGACCTATATTTTGCTTAAAGTGGAATTGGGCAGGACATATCATGCGAACAACTGACAACAGATGGACAAGAAGAGCTACTGACTGAATACCGCTTGACAATAAACGCAAAAGAGGGAAACAGAAAACAAGATGGCGAGACGAACTCTACCAATTCGACAAACACTGGACACAAACGTGCAAAGACAGACAAAATTATAATGATATGGGGAAGGCCTTTATCCTGCAGTGGAACAACAATGGCTGACAATGATGATGATGATATTTTGCTTTGTTATTTTTATAAGCAAAGTTTTGAGTCTCAACAAAGTCATTGTTGGGTCGCAACACTAGGCCATACAAATTTTCTGAGTGTACTGCGCTGCAGTGATAAAAGTTTGAAAACAACTGGTTCATTGAATTATTAAGGTACCGTATTGAAGTTCGGTACATACTGATACTGTTATACAATTACTATTGTATTACAAAACAAAATTCTTACAAGAATACAAAGATCCACATTCTGCAAACTCCATCACGAGAGAAACGGGGTTACGACATGCCCCGTACAAACATACAATGTTGGGATGTGACACACGAGACAGTTGCCGGAGTTCTGTCATGAATGATATTCTCTCAGCTTCTGACTCGATCTTTTTAACGGCAACATGAATTCCTCTCCATATGGCCATGTATACCACACCAAATGAACCTTTCCCAACCGGCTGAAATATAAACAAGTGACACGTGAAATAGGAAAGCAAAAAATAGAAATATTTTAAACTGAAATTGCATTTCAAAGCAGAGCTTCATTGCTTCGACATTCAATAAGGCCATATTGTAATAACATTAGTGATGGAATCATCTCCAGCCATTTGTTTCAACTCTTGCTCCGGCCGGAGGTGATGGTGGCTCTGGCCCGGAGGTGTGTGCAAGCTATGTGTGTGCCTGTGGTCAAGTTCATAACCTTGGATAAATAGAATTTTTTGCATCATTGTCATACTGCAGTAATGCAAGAATAGGCTGCACATGTTGCCTGTAACATTGGTCGACCCGTAGCGCCAAAGAAAAAAATTCAGAATGTTTTTTTTAAAAAGGTACGACGGATTCACCTCCAAGTGCCGAGCCTTCACATCCTGCCTTCACATCCTGCCTTCACATCCTGCCTCCACATCGATCTGTCTAACACAACCTCTCTTGTCAAGCCCACCTTGCTGCTTTCCTCCTCAACTTGCTTTTTCCACCTTCGTCAACATTCTCATTCAACCCAAGCAAGTTCATAAGTTCTTCAGTATTCCTTTTGTCCATCAGCTTCATACCACATATTGCCCTCACCGTTGCTCTCTCAGTTGTTCTTAAAATTGCCTATTAATTTGTTTTCCTGTAAGCACTATGTCTCACTTCCATTTCGCATTGGAAATCTCAAACAACTAGTAAATATAAATTCTTCCTCTCATTTTCAACAGAAATCTTCTACCACGTAACAACTCTCGACACTAGGGTGGTTCGAAAAATATTTTTTTTGCAATTGCAATGTGGGGGGGTTCTGAAAACCTGGCAAACCTTTAAAAAATAATATTTACACAATTTGTTTTTGGTAGGCCCAAAAACCCAGCCACCCATAGGCGCCGACTCCGGGGAGGCGGAGTGGCGGCGCCCCCCCCGTGAATTTAGCTCGGGGTGGCTGCCCCCCCGCAAATTTTTTTTTTTTTAAATCCTATTGCAAATACTTGTAAGTTCAAATTTGCGTTAGTTTGACCTTCATTGCGGATCGATCTCAATTAGAAGATCTACTTGTTGCAACAAGAGCGCTGCTCCTAAGATAACAAAAGAAACAGAAGTACGGTAGCTGATAAACGCCAGCATGGACGGTGCCGTTGAAGCATAGTAACAATGATTGAAAAACGTTTTTCTTGGTTTCTTCCGCTTTGTTTTTTCTTGGGAGTGTCAATAACGAGGTGCAGTTTGCTCAGTTTAGTATCTACGCGTATTAAGAGCTAAAGTTCAAAGTGCCTAGCATATAATTCGAAGTACCCTACAGGCCTCGAAATTCGTTTTTGTTTACGACGGACAAATGTGTCCGGTCTGAGCAGGTATCTCGGCGGACACTCCAATTTTAGCCGTCGATCGTCATGCTTAATCACTTTATTTTGATAATAATTCTTCGCCATTTCAGAACTATAACTACGGTTTTAGAAGGCTTTTTAAAAAATCAGTAAAGTCACTCTGAAAGGCTTTCATTAGACCAACGACTTGCGCTTAAAGAGTCAAAGCGCCGTGTAGCTGGTCAATACGTCACATAAATGATTAACTTCCCCCGAACGAGGTCGTGTGGCTTATTGCGTCACAATACTCTGGGAAGGAGTCGGAAAATTTCTACACCAACGCTACTATTTTCTGCTGTGCAAAGTTTCACAGGCTTTTTTCTTTAAGTTTATTTTTGCATGTCATGTGAGCGAAAGTGAATTTTCCTTGGGTCTTTTCTTTCTTACTGTAATACCAAAACTTAACAAATTTTGTTGCATCTTGCTGTAATAGCCTACTCGTATAATCTAATTTAGTAACCAACCTTGCCGTATCATTATTACTCGGAGATCAAAGCCAGACATTGTGACGTAAAACTTGAACTAAATTGCGCGTGATTAGCGTAGAACTACCTGTACTCCTATCGATTCCTAGCGAAGAATTCACCTTTGTTACGCTGATTCAATGTCATCAATCATTGAAGCAACGTAAAAATCGAAATTTTTCCTCCTTGAATGGAAGCTAAGGGATACAGTATTCACATTTTCTAAATGCGCGCTAGAATGCGCTAGAAAATATATTATTGCAACAATTGTTCGTGCTATGCAATGACGATTTGTATCGCTAGTTCCTGTGTTATTTCTCGGCGGACAAATATGACCGATCTAGATGGTACTTCCCGCGGACATCACATGCTGTGACGGCGGACATGTCCGCCGTGAATTTCGAGGCCTGAGCCTACATTATAAAGCTTGGCGATATACAATGGCAGATAGACGCAAACAAACATCAATGCTGACAAACAAACATCAGCATTTTGAATGTAAGCAATCAGTCGGCTAGAAAGTTTGCCCCCCCGGCAATTTTCAAAACCCGGCGCCTATGCGAGCCACCTACGCCCCAATAAAGGTCACGAAAGGTCAAATTTAGTAAAAAAATTCTCTAACTTGCTAACTAGTAACTACTCATAGTAGAAAGTCAGTTTTTGTGTCAAAAGATGCAGAATATCTATGTTTCAATGTGTCATAAAAGGAACTTTTTCTCTAAATGCATTAGTTTTTGCGATAATTCAAAAAAATGCATTTTTTAGGGTATTTGGGTCATTCCATGCCAAACGTTCTGAAAATCAGAAAGTTCCCAGTTTGATCCACTTCGATTTTGCTCAAACTAGGTCAATATGTTATTTGGCATGATATAGCCATGCATTACAAATTTTAGCTCAATATCTATTATAGTTTTGGAAATATGATGCTTTAAAGTTTTAGGCACCCCCTAAACTTTTCCGCATTTGTTTTTTTGGACCATTTTCAATTAACCATATCTTTTGCTTCCAAGGTTATATGATATAAAGTTTATGTTTGGTAAAATAGTTCACTTTTAACTATATTACATGATTGCATTGTCAAAATGCAATTAATTTGCAGTATAGTGGAATAATCAAGCCTCAAAGTAGCTCTTTTTTTCATCATAAACAAATTTTATGCCATATTTGGAAGTCTGTAACTTTTTTATGAAAAGCAGGATAGTTATTATATTATCATGAATATTCTTTCCCTACCAGATAACAACTTCACCAAGTTTGATAAGTAACAAAGTTACAATGCATCAAAATATGCACCCAAAGCAAAAAAGCCAAAGTAACGCCATTTTGTGGTATAAAAACACCTCCGTAAAAAGTGTTGACAAAACAATCTTTTTTACCTGTTGAAGAACATTACCTAAGGATGAAGAATCAAAAAATATGAGTACACTGCAAGGATGTGTTAATATACGTCATTTTCACAGACCAAAACTCTACCACAAGGCAAAAGTTTACTATAAAATGGTAAACATGAACTTGGCTGAAATAGAAGAACCCCCTGCAATTAAACATATTTGTGATGAAGAACGGAATATTTGACACATCCTTGCAGTGTCATATTCCTTGATTCTTCATCCTTAGGTAATGTTCTTCAACAGGTAAAAAAAGATTGTTTTGTCAACACTTTTTTACGGGGGTGTTTTTACACCACAAGATGGCATTATTTTGGCTTTTTTGCTTTGGGTGCATATTTTGATGCATTGTAACTTTCCAATAAATGTAGTGTTACTTATCAAACTTGGTGAAGTTGTTATCTGGTAAGGAAACAACATTCATGATAAATATAATAACCATCCTGCTTTTCATAAAAAAGTTAGACTTCCAAATATGGCACAAAATTTGTCTGGTGAAGAAAAGAGCTACTTTGAGGCTTGATTATTCCACTATACTGCAAAGTAATTGCATTTTGACAATGCAATCATGTAATATTAAGAGTGAACCATTTTACCAAACATAAACTTTATATAACCTTTGGAACAAAAGATATGGTTAATTGAAAATGGTCCAAAAAAACAAATGCGGAAAAGTTTAGGGGGTACCTAAAACTTTAAAGCATCATATTTCCAAAACTATAATAGATATTGAGCTAAAATTTGTAATACATGGCTATATCATGCCAAATAACATATTGACCTAGTTAGAGCAAAATCGAAGTGGGTCAAACTGGGAACTTTCTGATTTTCAGAACGTTTGGCATGGAATGACCCAAATACCCTAAAAAATGCATTTTTTTCAATTATCGCAAAAACTAGTGCATTTAGAGAAAAAGTTCCTTTTATGGCACATAGAAACATAGGTATTCTGCATCTTTTGACACAAAAACTGACTTTCTACTATGAGTAGTGAGCAAGTTAGAGGATTTTTAACTAAATTTGACCTTTCGTGACCTTTATTGGGGGGTAGGTGGCAGGGTTTTGGGGCCTACCAAAAAAAGGTGTGTAAATATTATTTTTTAAAGGTTTGCCAGGTTTTCAGAACCCCCCCATGTTAAAATGGCAAAAAAATATTTTTCAAACCACCCTACTCGACACTCTGAATTTTACCCAACCAAACCTTACGCTTGCAGTCACTGCCACTTCATAACCAGTAACCACCACTGGCATTTAATCTATCTCATACATAGCAAAAGGCATTCACTGATTCAACTTCGTCCTTTAGCTTTTCAAAAGGACCAACCATTCTTTCTTCAAACTTCATGCATCTTTCACATTCTAAACCATCTCTGGATCTGCATAAAGATCAATGCAAAATTTAACCTGATCTATAGATCATTTCACTATACATTTTTGTACAAAGCTGAAAAGCATTACTAAATTTGTTCATAAAAACTTTCTTTCTCAGTAAATATGATCTACAAAAAGCCGAATTCAGATAGCAGACACTTCATGTACAGGCTAATCATGCAAAAGTACAGGTTAATGCAATGAGTTTTATTACAAATCAAAAAAAAAACATTTAAAAAGCTAAAAGTTTGAATTTGTAAGTAGTCGTCTTCTTTATTGAGCTACAGAATAATTTATGTGGATATAAGCAAATGTGATACCAGTTACCGGTACAATGCACAATTGCACATATTACAGTAAAATTACAAATTTATCATCGAAGCAAATTTTAAACTGATGCAAAACACTTGCCTCTTTAAGTTCAAGCTCATCGCTCCCTATTTCTTCGATGAATCCAGGATGCTGGTCTATCACTGGTGCACCAGTAGCCATAGCGACACAAGTAGTTCACTCCTAATATATTGCCATTATCTAGTCTTATGTGAAACTAAAAAATAAAACCATGACAGGGGCATTTGACTCAGAAATGAGACAAGCATTTCCACGGTACACGTGTCAAACAATCTTACAGTACGGTATTTCAATGAACCGAAATACACACAGAAAAACATTCAGTTGTTATAATCTTCTCAAAGTGACATAGAACATGACAAACTCTGCTACAGACCAAACTAAGTCATAAATGTGAATTTGCAACTCAATTTTTAACATCGGTTTTCTGAATTAGATAGATAAAGTGACTTAGACAAATCAACAACCTGTCCTTTTACATTTATTTCAAAATGCATAATTCTTTTGACAATGAATGATGGAAAGCATTGTTATTAATGTTGCTATGCACTAAATTGGTCAAAATATAAAACGAAACAGTAATGTATTCACTAGCAGACTTATGATGTAAAGTTGTGCAAACCAAACTTTTTTATAGTACATGCACAAAGTCAAACTGTTTTTATGTTGTAGTTTCTGAAATGAAAGACAAAACTTGCGTTATGTCCGCTATGATACTTGTTTCAAAATGGTTTAAGACTTTAAATAGAGTTCATCATCGCTAAAAGTGCAAATTTAGAAATTTTTAAGCTTTGTTTACATCATGTAGATTTCGCATGACACATATACAAAACTGTATTGCAAGCAAAAGCATTTGATAATGTTAACACCATCAATAATACCAACATAACAAATAGGCTACCGGTAGCTCTCAATTTAAATGAAATGAACAAATTCACTTCAATTTTCAAGAAGTGGATACTAGTTTTCTATTTGTCAAAGATAAAAAAAATAAAACAACATACAGTACTATAATATCATAAATTTCCTTCATTATTGAGTTTGGTAAAATTTTGTAGCAAAGCATGCGTTACCTCTAAAAATACTCCTCTAATCATTAATCAATCAGGTTAGAATTATAGCAATTTCTGCACTAAACCTTCACAGGTTTTAAATTCTTCATCGCAAACTGATGGAATACAACCAAAAAAACTAAGTGTTCAATAGGGTTTGCTACTATTGGGAGATTCCAATTCGGAGAAATCCCTATTCGGAGACAGCCCTTTTCGGAGAAAGCCTTTTTCGGAAAATGTAAAATCACAGCAGCATATGTATTATATATCATACAGTCTGTACATATTGAATGGAATTAGCTTACAATAGAGAAATGAATGATAATGAATAAAATGAATGATCAGTTGATCATCCAATTTAAAAGTTAGTTTGAACAATCTTGCTTTCTGTTGCTTAACATTAAGATTAACAAGGTGTTTTTATAGCCTACGTGATAATAGCACACCATACGGTGATAGCCGGCCATAGTCTGCCACAAAAGTTGAAAAAATATAGGGATGCCGACGACCGCATCAAGAAACCTGTCGTTTGCTTCGATGGGCATAGCAATGTTCCACCTCAGTCCATGTGGGACTTCCTATGTGGTATCAGCCATAATTTCCAAATGGAAGCATAAAATCTAATTCACTTTTTATTTTTCGCTAAATTTCAATTCAATTTATTTTTCTTTGTCCGAATGCAAAAGAAATGATATTGTTGAATAAAAAACAAAATTCTCTAAATAAACAGAAGGCGTTGTTGGATTTTCAAAAAATCTTCAAAAAGGGCTTTCTCCAAAAAAAGGCTGTCTTCGAATCTGAATTTCTCCAAATCGGATTCTCTGAAACGGGTCATTCCGTGTTCAATAGGGTCTACTGGCAAAAGGGAAAAGGCAGGATGCTTAGAGGCAATAGAATGTGCTGCTGCCGTTTTGACAAGATGTAGTTTGCTGTCAGAAATGTTGGTACCTTGTGAAACTACAGTATTGGCTGTTGGAGAATTGTAGATGTTTTATCACAATACAATGCATTTGAAAGTATTGGCAAAATGACCACTTTGATTTCCACCACCATGGAATGGGGGTCTGCTACTATTCGGTGAGTTCGATTCGGTGAGTTCCTAACCTTTAACCCTAACTTCTAACCCTAAAACGGCAATGATAATTAGGCTACGGTACCCTATAATTTTTTTAAAAAATTCAAAAAATCACTGAATAGGGATCGGACTCACCAAATCGGACTCACCGAATCGGACTCACTGAATTGGGCCATTCCGATGGAATGGTAGTATATCTTTGCATGCAGCTAAGGTCTGGAAGAGCAGAATACGAAAAAAGGCAATTATATAAAAACCTTACAAATAAGTACAGTATTTATAATAAGCCCACTGCGATCACGACACATAATATTAATTCACTGGCCTGTAATTTATTACACAACACAAAAAGTGAGGATAGGAAAAATGAAGGCACTGTAAACAGCATTGAAGAGCTAATTATGAAAAGTATGGTGTAAAACAAATTTAAAGCACTCTGAGCATTCATACAACAAAAGTTAAATCTACAGGCAGGATATTTACACCACAAAAGGTAGGCTACCATTGGACACTTAGGTTGCACTTTTCCCAGTACAGATGTCTTGACAATATGTTCAGTGTTGATTCTACAAATGGTTACAGTGCTTTAAATTTATTTTACCATATTCCAATGTGACTTCAGCGCTTTTCGTAATCAGTCCTTTAATTTAAATTGTAGTAGCAGCTTACATACACTGACGTAGTATAACACATTGGTGTTGCGGAATGGAACATTACACAAATACACATTACACATGCAAAGCATTTCTTGCAACAAAACAAAAAGATGTATACAGCTTGTCGTAACTAGGAATGGGCATTTGACATCTTGAAAACTAAAGCTAATTGAGGGTCTTCAAATTGAAGCAAAATTATCGAATTCAGTAACCTTGTTTCATTTAGGGATATTTCATTTTAAAAGTTTTTACTGTTGACCATGGTATTAGTATCGGAGGCCGGAGGGGGTATGAAGTTCAAACCAAACGTATTTCAAAATAATTTATGTAGTACAGTATTATATGCATCTGCAACTATCTTCTGGCTCATTTCTATCTCAATATTTGTAAACTTCAATAATCGTTCGAAAACTTAAAATTACATCAAAGTTTGTAAAATCACACAGAAATAAATATCATGAAATCGCTTATCAACTTCACCATTGTAAAGTATAAGTGGATAGACTAAACTGATCAATTACATGTCAATTTGACAAGATGTTTAAAGCTTGAATCAGGTCCTTAACAAATCATTGACTAAAAACTCGCAACACATTACTGTTTATTCTTACAACTCTCAAACCAGACCAATTCCACAAGGAAAACTGTGAAATGGGCAGTTTTGATGCTGATTAGCACATGCTACTGTAAAAATATTGTTGCCCAAAGCATAAGTGATCAAAAACAATTAAAGCCGGGGCCGGAGCATGGCAACATAAAAAGGTACCATACTATTGAACTGATTAATATTGGAGTCGAATCTATGTAGACCTGGTTTTCTGAATTGCCAATCTTAAATTGTCACAAGTCAAAACAGCAGCAACAAAAATGCCAATGTGTTTATAAGAGTCGTCATCAAAGTTTTTGGGATATCAGACTTAAAGCAATTACTCAACAACTGTAAGATAATTGTTGACACATAGGACTCACAATGCCCTAACAGTAATATAATATATATCTCCTGAATTTGCTAAAAGAAGACCACTCATTAAAGCTAATGATGCATTGTATCAAGAAGTAATATACCTTTGAAATGCTCAGTTCGAAAATCTCTTTGTGTTTTTGGATCCATATTACACGAAGAGCATAATACGTAGCCACAATGAATTATGATTAGTGTATTGTAAAAATTAAAAAAACCTCATAAACCTGTTTTTGCTCCAAGCAATGATTTGTCCACGTGCAATTTATGATTGAAGGAAAAGCACTTCTAAACTACCTACTAAGTACTTATTACTTATAACAGTCAGTCATGTGACATCCAAAAAGGTAAATTATTAGTTCTCTTTTCTTCTAATATTTCAGATGGTTTTTCATCAATGTTTGCTTTGTCATTCCGTTTTTTCAGTCGCTTGGAGTCATCGGGATTGTTTATTTGAGAAGACGAGTATTGTTTATACCCAAGTATATTGGAGTCGTCAGGCTGTTCCTCTTGAAACCTCCGCCGTTTCGTTTTCGGTTCTGATGCAACTGGTGGTGGTTTAGATTCAAGAGATTTAACATCTTTTGGTACATCATGATTAGGTTTAGATGCAAAGCTACCACTTGGAGGAGGCATGTTGTAAGATATAGGGGGAGGAGGAATTTGAGGATTGTATGGATTACGAATAGGGGTGATTGGATATGGATTTGCTGGAACAGAAGGAGGTGGTACTGCGTATGGATTTGGAAGATATGGGTTAACAGAAGGTGGAGCCACATTATTGTAAGGATTCACTGGAGCTGGGGGAGTGTATGAAGGAAATTGGCCAGTTGGAGGAGGAAAATTTCCCAGAGGAGGATTTCCCATCTTTTTTGCCATGAAGCTGCTGTATTCACTTTTGACAGTAGATATTAGATTGTAAACAAGATTTTTAGCAGAATCAACTCCATTTTGATTGACGTGGCTAATAAAAACATACATTGATTCAAATGCTTCTCGACCAGAAGTTGGTTCGATAAAGCCAGATCCCCTACCACGCAAGATTACTTTAGCACCAGTAGAATTTGCTACAAAATTAAAGTTAGCGTAATTCATTCCAATTAGTTTTGTTTTGAGATCAAATTCAGGTACACAATAATCCATGCCAACAAAAACTTTTTCTTGAACAAAATTTCCTGTTGGAAGAGATGGTTGTCCAATCGGTAGAGGCCGAACAGGCACAGCTGGTGCTGCAGCAGGTATGATAGCAGGAGAAATGTTACTTGTAGAATGAGTGGAAGGTTTATATTGAGCAATCATCTCTTTTACTTTAGCAAGAGCAGCATCAGTTTTCTCTTGTGAAAGTGATTGAATACACAAATGTAGTTGCTTTTCAATTCCGTCTAAATGTTTCTTTTCATCAGTTGTGAGGTATTGACCTTTAGTCGAGATGGCTGCTCCTGTTTGAGCATTGATGCTCTCTTGAATGCTGACTTGAGTGAAATGTGTTCGGATATTTAAAGGGAGATCATTGATATCAATTTTGGCAATGTAACTGCTGAAAACTTTTTTAGTTTCAGATATTTTGATTAAACTTAATGGTGAATTAGAAGTAGGATTAACAATAGGTTTAAGTAATGTTTGATCAGATAATTTGCCCTTTGCTCGAAGATTGGCATTGATTTTTGCTGCAGCTGCTGCAGCGGCAGCAACAGCATCCACTTTAAGTGCTTGAGCTGCTACGACACCAGGAGGTGGAATTGTCCCAGGGGGGTGACTAGAAAACTTTGAAACTCGTGTTCGTGATCCATTGGGAGTAGCAATTGATGGCTCTGAGGAAAACTTGGAAGATCTTAAAGGCTTAGTTGAAGTTTCCGTTGAAATTGCTGAAGAAATTGGCAGTGGCGCACGAAACACCCCTGATAAGTTAGTAGAATTATTTCGACTCATCGATTGTTGAGACATAACCAAGTCTTTAATATGACAGCACAAAAATCATGACAAAGTAAACTGCAAATGTTCTGTAAAAAAATATTAGAACTCATAATTCATAATATACATACAGATGAAATCGATTAATGGTATCAGTCACTTGCCAAACGTTTTGAAGCGACTATGTAATTGATACATTTAACCAGTTTGGTCAAGAAAAGAGGTTTATTGTTGGAAATGTGCGATTGTGCGTGTGCTAACTCGGTTGCATTGGGCTTCACAACTGAGTGGTTTAATCCTACAACTGTTTGCAAGTCCAATTAAATTTACAGTATTGGACAATTTATTGCGAATTTTTTTTTTTTTTGGACAATTTTACAATAAATCTCAGTTGTTTTGTTTTTCTGATAACTGAGAGCTCGAAAATAAATGTAATGTTGCGCCAAAGCAAAGAAGCTGTAATTCTACACAATCGGTATTCAACAGCGCCGCATTGTGATGTCATAATGACGCAAGGCACTAATACAATGCCAGCAGTTCAGTTGAGCCTGTTTAGTTTGAACTGTTAGTGTCTTTGGCTTATTCCTATTCCTTTGAATGGTTATGGTATATACCTTTTAAAATATCTTGAAACTCCGTCTACAAACAAAAAACGCAAATTATTGCATGTTAAATTAGTCCACTGAACAGTTCTAACTACACCGTAGGCTCAACTGAACCGCTGGCATTGTACTAGAGCCTTACGTCATTATGACGTCACAATGCGGCATTACTACGTGATGTTGAATATGGTACCGATGTTGGAGAATTGCAGCTTCTTTGCTTTGAACCACTATTACATTTACTTTAGTGCTCTCAGTAATCAAAAAAAACTCTGAAATTTGCTGTAAAATTGTCCAAAAAAATCCATAATAAATTGTCCAGTACTGTAGATGAGTTTATTACTATTAGTACTTCGTTACACAACACAGTGCATTGCCAGCGATCGGTTGTACAATCAAAGCATTTTCCGGCAAACTGCAGCAATCAGATTCCTTGTATTTTTACCATTTTTTGTGACATCACAAGACGAGTTTTGACCATCTGCGTCTTTGTTGCAAGCTGCTATTTTAAGATCTGTTGCACTGGAATTATTTTCTTTGTTTGTTCTATAGCCTGACCGAAGTCCAGACATTTGTTATATGATTCATTGTTTTTGTTTAGATGTTTGTAAACAAAAACAATGATACGATTAAATGAATGAATGAAGTATGATAACGACAAGCAAATATTGTTACACTTATCCGATATATTCCTTTACAAGCAATATGTAAAACCAATACAGGCATCAAAACAATTTTTCCCGGCAGCCCAACATGTCCAACTGAAGCAAGCTGTTCGGCGGCCAATCACCAGCACATGGTGGCCATCAGAACTTCGACACGCATCAATAAAGTGCATTGTGATGTCACTTGCATCCTGCTTATCGTCAGACATCAGCTGCTTGGTCAATCAATAATGTTAACAATTCAAGCATAGTGTGTAGTGTGATTTATCGGGTGCTTTGACTGCTTCCTAATCCTTTGTGATTATAAGTTGCAAAGTACTTTATTCACTAGGCCGCTTGCGTAAAATTGTCTCGAAACTTCACGGTGGACAAATGCGGCCGACAGAAGGGCGAGACCCAGCGGACAAAATGTCGGTTTTTGTAGGTTAATCGCGACCATGGCCCTGATGGCCGCCTTCAGTTTTGAGGCCTGCAATACTTTTACTTAGCATTAGATAGGACTTGATTTGGGATTTCAGATTTTAATACAATAAAATGATTGATACATTTAAGCAGTATGCGCTTAACAAATTTTGTCTGCATCATAATTGCAATTATTTGAGTATAAATTGAAGAACATACAAGATACACTCCAAACTCTGACCTTTTAAAATGAGCCTAAGCTATGTGAAATGAATATCCTAGCCTATCTAAAATCAATAGAAAAAAATTGCAATTTTGAATTCAGCGTACACTACAGTGTTTAACATTAAATTATACAAGACAAAAAAACATGTACAGTTGCTACATATAACCTAACTAAAGTTTTTAGATGTTGTCAAGGTAACTAGTAGAGTTGAAAACAATTTTTTATAAGAGAAAGCATGAATTATTTTTGTATGATGCTATTAAAAGAATTTCACCAATGCAAATTTAAAAACTTCACCTAGCTAACAACCTTCATCTTTTCCTTGTTGCATGCCACTAAAGCTCGATTCCCAAATACTATTGCGGTAAGAAATTGATAAATTAAGGAAGTGGCTATTTTTCCACACTTAATGCCACGGTTACAATCAGGTGTTGCCAAAGCTAAGATTAAAGTTGGGAAGGGTTAGATTTAGGAATAAGATTAGGGTTTTGGTCTTTGCCCAAGACTAAAAAAAATTTCCAAAATACAAGTTTTTGTTTTCAACAGTTTTAGACTTTTCTCAAATTAGGGCAGTATTCCTTATTTGGCAACACTATTGAGGCTATTATTACACTATATAGTGTAATTTTTTTTTTAAGTTTACATGGTTAAAGTTTATTGATTTAAAGTTTAAAGGTGTTAAAACAAAAACTTGCATTTTGGAAATTTTTTTGTAATTCTGGGCAAAGATCAAAACCCTAACTTCATTCCTAACTCTAACCCTTACCTTCACCCTTCCAAACTTTAATCCTAACTCTGGCAACACCTGACTGTAACCATGGCAACAACTGTGTAAAAATAGCTACTTTATTAGGCTACTGTATGCATAACAATAAGGCAGTGGCTATTTGACCGGCGCCGGTCTTTGAATCTGAAACACTATTTGACCGGTCATGACGTCACTCTATAGGCACTTCTTTCTTTTTCTCTTTCAAAGCAAAAGACGAGAAGAGTGCGTATATAACTTGTAAACTTGACGATTATCTTCAACTGATTGGATGGCGCGTGGGTTACGTCTCTGGTTGGTGTTTCAGAGGGTATGAGTTCGATACTTCGCGGAAGCGTCTTTTTTTAATTTTTAACTAAATTTTGACCCGAAGTGACTCAACCGTTAGGCTGCTGCATTTTTGTGGTCAATTTTTATTTTCGGAAGCCTACAGCCCAATTTTTTATGTCTTTTCAACTATGAGTAATAAAGTCAGAGTTTTTTAATTTTCTTGAATTTGAGAATTTCTCTGGATAATTTTCCGATCGTCATAAGAGGATGTGACCGTGTTTTCCGATCACGGAAAACATCGTGTTCGGAAAACATCGTTTTTCCGAACGACGCATTACATTTTTGCGTCGTTCGGCAAACACGGTCACATCCTCTTATGACGAACGGAAAATTATCCAGAGAAATTCTCAAAAGAAAGAAGTGCCTATAGAGTGACGTCATGACCGGTCAAATAGTGTTTCAGATTCAAAGACCGGCGCCGGTCAAATAGCCACTGCCTAACAATAACACAGAGGAAAATAGCTGTATCAGGTCCAATACGAACACTTTGTTCTCAGTTGTAGCATTTTTTAGTCAATCCTCATCATATTACCATGGCAAAACGCTTTTTGATAGCTTACTTGTAAGCTGCAAAGTTGACTAGCTGAGGCTGAGCCTCCAGCAAAGATAATCGGAGTCTTGATTGATTGATTGAATCTTTATCCTCGGACTGGGAAAGCTTCTTGCAGAGCTTAATCCTGGCAGTTTCGCATACTTGTAGAGGCAGTCTAGATTTTTAGGCTGCACAGCCGCTCTGCTTCTGAGGTAAACTCACTCCGCATCCTGTTGCTTGGGGCAAAATTTACCTCTGCATCTTGTAAAATGTATCATCTATCTATCTTCCCATCCGCCCCCTTTGAAAAGAGTCGGACTCCGGCTCCTGCTCATCTCCGGTTTCCGATGGAATACCACCATCATTCTGGCAGAATAATTTTTCCGCTTTCCGCCTAAAAAAGTTATCCGTGAATAAGTGCGGGGCACAAAATGCGACATGACATAAGTTCGAAAAATCTTAAATAAAACTCTAATCCACAACATGTGCCACTTAAATTTTACATGCATTAGATTCAGTATTAAATTACCTTTCCACGGATGTGCACCAATAGGATGGCATTTGGAAGGAACTCCCAGCAGAACGCTTCAAAGATGGAGAATATATTTACGATAAACATTAAAATAATAAGATTTTTGCAGAATTGACACCTCAGTTCAGTTCAGTTCAGTTGTTTTTTTTATTTCTGACCATCATATCAAAACAATACACATCAACATAGCAAAGGTCAAGAAAAAGGTAGAAGCGACAAAACGCGAACGTTAAAACGTGCTTGTGATCGAAGTAAGTTATTGAGTTGAAAAAAATTTGGCACGGTCGCAACACCTTCAGAAAAATTTAAGATATAAAGGGAAAATAAAAAAATAAAAAATGTTACAAAACAAATAAACATATATAGGCTATAACTTTATTAGCCTACATAACTTTAGCTGATATATTGAAGATTTGTATGGACAGTTGCTATGAAGATCGGCCATGGTGCGTTATCAAAAGTGCTGATGGTCGTAAGGGGAACACGTCTTGATGCGTTTAGCTCATAACAAAGAGCAAGGCAGGCAAAGAAAACCCCACAAAGAAATCCTACCACGGGCAAAGCCATTTCAAGCGCAACGCACCAGGCCTTGCACGAATCACAAAATAGATAGGCTATAACTTGACGACATGAAACAATGACAAAAAAACAAATAAAACAAACTAGCAAAAAACAACATCATCATCTTGCGGAAATTCAATTATACCCAGGGAAGTTATGTCTTAAAGATATCAAGCGTGCTTTGATAAAAGTTGCGTTGATAAAGCGATAATTTTAGACCCCTGTCAGCTAAACTCGCCACTTCCACACCGATCCAACGTTGGCTAACGTTGAATTAATGCAAAAATGACAGTCATCGCCAGCTGGGATGTAGTAGTGGTATGTCCCAGTAATATGATAAATTTGGGTTACCGTATGTTTTACACGTTAAACCATATTAAAGTGACAAAAAAATATCCAATTTGGCATATTACGTTAAAAAAATAGATAAACAATCAAACAATAGCATGACGATCCAGTCCAAGATATTGAAATAAAACAACTGGTTGGAGCACATGGCCACCGCTTCACCGAAAGATGGAGATTGGTCAAAATAGATGGAAAAATCTTCTGCAGACTCTGTAGAACTTCTGTGGACAAAAAACACAAAACACAAAAAACACAAAAAACACCTCTTCAAACATCTTCGAATAAAACTACAATCCGCAATACGTGCCACTTAAATTTTACATGCATCAGATTCAGTATTAAATTACCTTTCCAGGGATGTGCACCAATAGGATGGCATTTGGAAGGAACTCCCAGCAGAACGCTTCAAAGATGCTGGAGGATATATTTACGACAAACATTAAAATAATAAGAATTTTGCAGAATTGACACTTCTTCAAACATCTTCAAATAAAACTATAATCCGCAATATGTGCCACTTAAATTTTACATGCATCGGATTCAGTATTAAATTACCTTTCCAGAGATGTGCACCAATAGGATGGCATTTGGAAGGAACTCCCACCAGAACGCTTCAAAGATGGAGGATATATTTACGATAAACATTAAAATAATAAGATTTTTGCAGAATTGACACCTCTTCAAACATCTTCAAATAAAACTATAATCCGCAATACGTGCCACTTAAATTTTACATGCATCAGATTCAGTATTAAATGACCTTTCCAGAGATGTGCACCAATAGGATGGCATTTGGAAGGAACTCCCAGCAGAACGCTTCAAAGATGCTGGAGGATATAGCCTAGTTACGAGAAACATTAAAATAATAAGATATTTGCAGAATTGACACCTCTTCAAACATCTTCAAATAAAACTATAATCCGCAATACGTGCCACTTAAATTTTACATGCATCAGATTCAGTATTAAATTAGCTTTCCAGAGATGTGCACCAATAGGATGGCATTTGGAAGGAACTCCCAGCAGAACGCTTCAAAGATGCTGGAGGATATATTTACGATAAACATTAAAATAATAAGATTTTTGCAGAATTGACACCTCTTCAAACATCTTCATATAAAACTATAATCCGCAATACGTGCCACTTAAATTTTACATGCATCAGATTCAGTATTAAATTACCTTTCCAGAGATGTGCACCAATAGGATGGCATTTGGAAGGAACTCCCAGCAGAACGCTTCAAAGATGCTGGAGGATATAGCCTAGTTACGAGAAACAATAAAATAATAAGATATTTGCAGAATTGACACCTCTTAAAACGTCTTCGAATAAAACTATAATCCGCAATACGTGCCACTTAAATTTTACATGCATCGGATTCAGTATTAAATTACGTTTCCAGGCATGTGCACCAATAGGATGGCATTTGGAAGGAACTCCCAGCAGAACGCTTCAAAGATGGAGGATATATTTACAATAAACATTAAAATAATAAGAATTTTGCAGAATTGACACCTCTTCAATCCGATGCATGTAAAATTTAAGTGGCACGTATTGTGGATTATGGATTTATTCGAAGATGTTTGAAGAGGTGTCAATTCTTCAAAAATTTTATTATTTTAATGTTTATCGTAAATATATCCTCCATCTTTGAAGCGTTCTGCTGGGAGTTCCTTCCAAATGCCATCCTATTGGTGCACATCCCTGGAAAGGTAATTTAATACTGAATCTGATGCATGTAAAATTTAAGTGGCACGTATTGCGGATTATAGTTTTATTTGAAGATGTTTGAAGAGGTGTCAATTCTGCAAAAATCTTATTATTTTAATGTTTATTGTAAATATATCCTCCATCTTTGAAGCGTTCTGCTGGGAGTTCCTTCCAAATGCCATCCTATTGGTGCACATCTCTGGAAAGGTAATTTAATACTGAATCCGATGCATGTAAAATTTAAGTGGCACGTATTGCGGATTATAGTTTTATTTGAAGATGTTTGAAGAGGTGTCGATTCTGCAAAAATCTTAATATTTTATTGTTTATCGTAAATATATCCTCCATATTTGAAGCGTTCTGCTGGGAGTTCCTTCCAAATGCCATCCTATTGGTGCACATCCGTGGAAAGGTAATTTAATACTGAATCTAATGCATGTAAAATTTAAGTGGCACATGTTGTGGATTAGAGTTTTATTTAAGATTTTTCGAACTTATGTCATGTCGCATTTTGTGCCTCGCACTTATTAGGGACAGTGGATTACCGGGATGCGTAACTACATCCGCTTTTCGTTCATCCGCAACATTAGAAGGGTAATTTTTTTATTTATTTACAAAATAATGTATTTTTTATGGGTTATATAAAAAGAGTGAAGTTGGTTTTGAAGTAATTTAAAGTTTTTAGTTGAAAGCAAGCCAGCAGCAAAGCGTGAAAAAAATGTCAAATTGGCAATTTACCCTTCTAATGTTGGCAGAACAACGGAGTTGCGCGTCCCGGTAATCTACTGTCCCTAGCACTTATTCACGGATAATTTTTTTAGGCGGAAAGCGGAAAAGTTATTCTGCCAGAATGACGGTGGTAATGGAATCGTCTATCTCTCCAATTCTTATTGCTGAATACTGAATAACAGAGTTGCCAAGTCCACTTATGGAAAAAATGCCAAACAACTGGTCAAAAAATGCCAAATGGCCTAAAAAAATGCCAAATAGGCAAAACGCTGCAAAATCAAAGGTTTCTTCATTAATATGTAATGGATTCGGTAAAAAATGGACCGTGAAAATGGATAAAACTGCAACAAAGCTCAGCCTACACTTGCTGCAATTGCACAACCTAGATATCTTCATTCTTGAGAGTATTCTTCAGAAGAAAGAATTTTGAAAAAATGCCAAACAGGATTTTTTCATGCCAAACAACATAAGAAAAATGCCAACCTGGCATCCCTGATGGCAACAACAATAAAACGGCCAAAAATATGCCGAACTATGACGTATAGGCTATGCCAAACAGCATTTTTCGATGCCAAACCACTTTAAATAAGACCAAATTTGTGGAATTTGGCATAAAATATGCCAACCTGGTAACTCTGCTGAATAGAATACGGATTTGGTCTTGGATGAACGGATATTTTCTAAAAAAAAGGACAATATCAAGGAAACCTGGATTAACGGAGTGATGATGGTGTTACTTTGAATAGGGGTAGGCTATATTGATTTTAATTTTGTTTCATAAAAAAGTGTTTTAAACAGATAAAAATACCGATACCTTTGAGTTCCTATTTTAAAAATGCCAGATAAGAATTACAGTATAATCATAATTTGCAAGCGGCCCAAAGCGTATCGGGTTCAGTTCAGTTCAGTTGTTTTTATTTCTGACCATCATATCAAAAACAATACACGCCAACATTAGCAAAGGTCGAGAAAAAGGTAGAAGCGACAAAACGCGAACGTTAAAACGTGCTTGTGACCAAAGTAAGTTATTGAGTTGAAAAAAATTTGGCACGGTCGCAACACCTTCAGAAAAATTTAAGATGTAAAGGGAAAATAAAAAAATAAAAATAAAAAAATAAAGAAAGAAAAGAAAAACGGATAACGATCAAATGGTTTTTCGTTGCTTTTGGCAAATCAGATTGAATGGTTCAACACGGAGTCATTTTTGCGTTTCTCCAAGTTTATGAATTGTATGTGATGGTGATATAAGCTTATGGTGTACTATTGCAGGGGTTCTCGGTTTTTTTTGTATTATAAAGTTTATTCCCCTCTGATGACAGCAGAACCGCTGCTGGCGTAACAAAGCTTCGATGGCACAAAGGTAACACGATGAGTCTCAAGTTCTTTTATTCGTGAGTTCGAGTTGAATTTAGATTTGGAATTTGAAAAGTTATCTTATGAGTCTGAGTTAATTTTCAGTAATATTATGAGTCTCTCTGAGTCTGAGTTAAAATTGTTTTGTGCAGAGGTATATAAACCACTTTCAGAAAAGAAAAAAGCAAACAGTTACGTGATTTAAAATTGGCAAATTCCAACAATGTTTACGAACTAGGTTGAACTCCTGCTAGTGAGATTCCATTACAGAGGTGAACTGCGGATATACTGAATAAGCAATAAATGGCCATTTTAACAGACTCACTTGAGAAAGCTGCGGGTGGTAGGTTATTTGAGTAAAAAATGATTCATCAAAATTATCCCAGTGCACAACAAGTGAGTTTTCTTAAGAAACGCAACTAGCCTATTTATTCTCACTGTTGGGTTCAGTGAGTTTTTAAGAAACGTAAATGTTATGTGAGAATTACATTTTGTAGAGAGCTAAAAACAATGGAAATTCATTCAGGTCCCTACACTATTATAGAATCAGATAGGCAAATAAAGTAATTTCTCTCTCACATGGCAAGGAATTTTGTGATGTAGCCTACGCTGCACAGTGCACAGGCACTAGTATTCAAGGGGTAGGCTACCTTTGGACCCACGCCCGAGATTGAGCTGACCTGACCTGACGACCTGACCTGACCTGACGACCTGACCTGACCTGACCGAGGAATTAGCTGACCTGCTATTTAAGCTACGACTACCGCATCTTGAAGATCAAGATCAAGATTGAAGATCAAGATTACCTTGAAGATCAAGATCACCCAACAGAGTGATCTTGAAGATCAAGATCACTTTCAAGATCACTTTTTAGGGTAGAGAAAATGCACTTCTTGATCGATGGGGGTGCAAAAAAAAACAAATTTTATTCATAAGCAACCTGGTTAAAGGTTTTTGTTTGTTTAATTATCTTTATTCTGCATTGCGGGAAAGCGGACTTGAGCGCTATGCATCGGTGTACGCCTTCCGACGTACACCTGACCCACGCTGCAGCCGACTGCAATGTCTGTTTCCGGTTGTCTACTCTACTTATGACTTAAATTTGGTACTACCCATTACTCGAAATCGATCACTGGGTAGAGGCAATTATCGTAAAGTTTCTTGCCCAGAGAAACAACAGGGGTGTGCGCTTGAGCAACGCACTTTAAGGGCTGCTCTCCATTCAGCGGCATCTAATGGATGGAATAGTTCCCCGGCAACAAGACTTCAACAATCGGAAACTTCACTCTGTCAATCTCTGTGACCGGGCCTGCGTCAGTGATTCAAAGCCTCACAAGTATGCGAAACTGCCAGGAATAAGCTCTGTAAGAAGCTTTCCCAGTCCGAGGATATAGATTCAATTAATCAATCAACAGCAAGTGCGGGTGGCTGGAGTCGAACATGCAAGCTCTCGACTGCGAGCCCAACGCGCTAACCACTCGGCCACTGCTGCCGGCGTGGCCGAGTGGTTAGCAAGTGGTTAGCGTGGCCGAAAGGTAGCGTGGCCGAAAGGTAGCGTGGCCGAGTGGTTAGCGTAGCCGAAAGGTAATTGGTATTGCAAACTTTTGTTTTTAAAAACTCGAACACTGGCCTAAAAATTGTAGAAAGTTAAAGACTGTTGCTATCATCAATTGTTGCTGTAGTTTGAATAGGATCATAAGTTTGCAACCTCAAGGCCGAAGGTTAGTTTTGGACTACTTCGGTCGTGTATAGTCGACCCGTAGCCCAGTGGTTCTCAAACTTTTTTTTGTTGCGACGCCTCTGGAAAAGTTTTCTGGACTTGCGACGCACCAGCAAATAAAAGTTAATGAGGAAACTTATTATTAAAGTTTTGTTTGTTGATACAACAACAAAAAGCAATGCATATTATTTAATGTGACGTGTGGGCTTGTTTGTTTTTACAAAGTTCATTGAATCTTGGGAGAATTTTTGAAATTGCCACCCGCATTTTTCTTTCAGTGTTTATTGGTGATCGAAATTTTCTTTTTATCACCGCCAAGGCAGAAAATCCTGCTTCACATAAATATGACGTGACATATGGGATAATAATTCGTAGTGCTTTCTTCACCAAAGCTGGATACTCGCCATTCATTGAAATCCAGAAATTTGCCGGATTTCCTGAATTAAACATCCTTTTCAGGGAATTGTCACAAGAAAGGTCAATGTAGGCTTCTTTTTCTTGTGCAGTAAAAGACAGTGGAGTAGGTTGGACGAAAAGATCAAGAATCCATTCGTAGTTTGATAAATTTTTCGGGTAGTATTTTGTAAATTTCGACTCGAGCTTGGACAAATGTTGCCCAAATATGCTTCACAAATTTGAAGGCAGCGTCATACTTTTCTTTTCAAGCAAATTGGACAAGAAAGTGAAGTATCGAGAGCTTCCAGACAGGTTTGCTATATCTTCCTTCCACAATAGCAGCTTTTTAACGAATGCTGCAATTTTATCTGAAATGTCATTTTTATTTGGCCCTTGCATAGAAATGTTCAGTTTGGCAAAGATATCACACAAGTAAAGTAAGCCAATTTCAATAAGAAATTGTTCTGAGCTAAACAATCTGCAAGTAGATTATTTTCTTGCTACAAAAAAGCCTGAAGTTCATCCACCAATTCGTAGAAGCGTTCAAAGGATTTTCTAAGCGAAAGCCACTTGGATGAAATTTAAAAGAGCAAACTCCGATGCGCTGCATTCATTTCTCTACAAAGTTTTTTTAAAACTCTTGACTTCAGTGGGCGTGTTTTAATGAAGTTAACAACTTTGATGACAACTGAAACTGCTAATCAAAGGATTAACCTCATCTTTATAAGATAAACTGAATTCAGCTACGAAACGAAACTCTTCTGCGACGCCCTTGGAAAATTGAAACGACGCACCAGGGCGTCGCGACGCACAGTTTGAGAACTACTGCCGTAGCCTATTGGATGCCTGCGTATAATTGGAGCTCATACAGTTATATCTTCATCAAGGGCTTTCAGACTATCCAGCTCTGATAGAGGTAGTGGTCACAGCGGTAAACCATAATCTCTTCGTGGGAAAATTGTAACATAAAGTTCCCGAATCCGTTTGTCTGCATGTAGTGACCGAAAAGAAACACTCCTTGAAACGTCTATTCAATAAGTGTATTCCTGTAAAATTAGCCCGCGGCTATCGAAATCGAGATGCAATGCCTTACACCTCTAAAAAACTGTCACTACGATACAGATTACTTGGATAAAAGACGGAGAATTTGTCCAGCTAGCAAGCACCAAATAAACCAGTTAAATGTGCAACCGACTCCCAACACACAACTTCAAGAATGAATCAGAAAAATTTGTGATAACTCAAAGGCACATCAGTAGTTCGTGTGACGCAATATTTCATGTTTAAACAGGTTTCAACAAGTTTGACACAGGTCTTACGAACGATGGCGCAATTTTGGCTCATGTTTTAGGAATTTCCATGACGTAATATTCAGTAGACTTGAACGGTTTTTATATGACGTTTGATTAGGTGAACAATTGTCTGGAACATCGCGGCCCCTAGTTATGACAGTCTGACATGGCATAACTAAAAAAGAATTGACGACAATTGTGAGCCAATGAATAAAAACACATGATACACAAATTGTTTGAATCACTCACGTTTAAGTTAATACGCAAATACAAAGGGCATGCAAAGAATGAACAGCAATAAGAATAAACACGACGATACATGAAATTGGTACCATAGGTAGTAGGTACACGCAAAAATGATGCTATATACAATGGTTGCGATAATAACCGACTGTTCTGGGCTCAGACAAGTGTCGGCCACCGCAGACAAAACCAGGCTCAAACCCTAACACTTAGGTGTTCTTTACGGGGGCGAGGCACGAAATATCCCTCAACACATAGTCTACTTTCACTTTCCCCGTACTCTCATCATAGTTGCAGACGGCAACTTTAGCTCTACGAACCACAGGCTTCCCTTTCCTAATTTGTGGAACTACCTCATGCACCCTCCAAAGTTGATACTTCCCACGTTTACCAATGTCCTGGAGAAAACCTACCACTACAAGTTGACCAGGCTCCAAATTCTCGGCCATTTTTAGCCATTTTTTCCGGCCCTGAAGACCTGGCAAGTAAAAATCGATCCATTTACTCCAAAACTGCTGAGAAAGTGACAAATTGAACCGATAATCCCTTCTTAATTGGTCACGATCATGTGGTTGCCCAACAGCACAGTATGGGTCTAAGTATGGGGTCAAAAGTGAGGCAGGGGTGATGACAGTAAAATCCCTAGGGTCGTCACTCAAAGGTACTAAAGGGCGTTCGTTCACGATCCGAACGGCACTGCCTGTGTACGTAAGCAGTTCAATAAAATTGGGCTTACGACTTGAAGAGTCCGAAACGTGAAAAAATGCAATTTTAAATTGTTTAACCATTGCCTCCCAGGCGCCACCTTGCGCCGGAGCATACGGAGGTATAAATTCCCAGTTTATCTCTCTCTGTCTCAGGGCGTTGTGAAATTCAGCTGATTCTATCAACTCGGGTAACTTCTTTTGAAAGAAGCATTTAGTCACATCAGCCATGAGACCAAATCTACCAAGCCGAAATCTAGCCAAGACATCTACCAGAGGGTTTAACAAGTCAGGACCCGAAAACATTACATCATTAACACAAGTTCTTCGAAATTCAGACTTGCCATCGTAAACAATGCGCTTTTTTAATTGTGACGTAACAAAGTATGGTAAATACCATTCAAATCCCTTGACATTTCCTGCTTCACCAATACGCTCAATATAGCCATTTGATTTAAGATCTTTCATGGTGTCAGTAAGGAAATCACGAAGTTCAGGTTGTTTTAAAGCCTTCTTCCTTAAAGCAGCAACTCTATCTGACGCCAACACAAAATTGTTAGGTAGATCAATATCTTCCTTCAACGGAACAGGTATCTCAAATCGACCATCTTTCAACTCAATATTCGGTTCAACAAGTTCTCTAGCCAACTTATCATTGCGAGACAATTCACAGGTTTCATTTTGCAAAGTCAAATCCTGAATGACTTTATTCAGGTCTGCTATTTCCATATCACGAGACTCAATTTTACGCTGAAAGCCAGAGATGACATCCGACTCTGAAGACGTCTGCACTCTGCACACGTTAGCAACGCTTTCATCTAAGGGTGACTTACCACCACAAGCCAACCAACCGAGAGGAGTGAGTAAAGCATGCGGTTCACTACGATTTTCACCAACACGCTCTTCTTTTGCACACATCACATAAGCGTTGTCGTTGCCAATCAGTACATCTACAGTACTACAATCATTCAAATGAAACATATTCACGTCATGAAAATGACGGAAACCATTTAAATCTTGTTTATGCGGTAAAGTTTTAACATCATCAGCCCAAGCTGGGTTAACCACCGAGGTTTTATCACAAAACAGTTCATCTGTCTCTAACGACTGGATGTTGAGTTTGACAAGGTCAGCACAAGTAGATTTCTGACCAGCCAGGGTATCCATTTTAAACGACGCTTTATCGTACGGTTTAAGATCAAGTTCACACACCAAATCACTCGAAACAAACGTCAACTGCGAACCAGGATCATGCTGACAATACACCAACTTCGATTTGCCAGTCATTGGATTCAAAACACGAGCAGCAGTAACGCGGTTAAAGGCTGCTTTAACATTTCCAATCTTAACATTACGCACAGGAACTCTGGCACGAGCATCATCTTTGCCAACAGAATCCAGAGAATCATGTGACGTCACATAAAAATCATGCAGAAGAAAATAGTGTTTCCTATCGTTGTTAGGCCCACACTTACGACAGTTATTTGCATGAACGCAATCCCTAACCATATGCTGGCGCAAACAATTCAAGCATTTGCCAGCTTTCACAATGACATCTCTCCGATCTTTAGGTGTCAAGCGCAAAAATTCTTTACAATTAGACAAAAAATGATATTCAACTTGACCACGTGACGAACAACAAATGCATGCCGGTAGGTTTTTACGTCTGGCTTCACCACCGCGCGGTGGGCCAACAACAGTCGAGTACTGCGAACTCCCTGACATCACATCATCATGGGGTTTTACGGACGTCTGCCTAACCGGACATGAAGGCAATTTTCCTTTGCCAAACTTTTTAAAATGCTGCGACTCACCAGAATCGCCCATTAGCATAATGCTAAAATCAGTCGACTTACGCGTTTCCTCCCGTACTACAAATTCAAACAAACTCTGAAAAGTAGGCTCATCAGTGCCACCATACTGATCACCTAAAAAGTCAAGATAACGCTGCTTAGCGTCAAACGGGAGTCGCTTAGCCAAATCCAAAACAAAACGTCCTTCCAATTTGTCACGCTGACCATAAGCTTGCGCGTAAAGCAAACACTGCGATAATTCATCTTTAAACTCTTTCAGATCACTGGAAGAGGTCGAAGTCAATTTGCTACCATAGCGATACTTTCTAATTTCCGGTTCTGCAAAGAGACCTCCACGAACCCCAAAACGCTGGGACAAGCGAGCTAACGACATTTCTATCCTGTCTTCCTCTGACAAGCCAGGGGTGTCAGAAACCAAAAGCAATCGTTTGCGCAGCTGTCCTAACACAAGCTGCTTGTAACAAAGTCAAACGAGTCCCCTGAAAGGGCGAAGCTGCCATTAAAGCCGTAACACGATTTTTAAAGAAGATAAATGGCATATTATTACCATCGTAACCAATCAAGGCCGCCTTATCGAAAAACGTCCTACTATTTTGGTATTCAAAAAAGCAATCCTGCTGTTGAGAACTCGATTTAGCGGGAGAAGACAAGCTATATCCCTTGGGCTGAGTGGGCTCAGTCACATGCACAGCCCGATCACGATCCTCACACACGTTAAAATCAGGAGACGCGATACGCCTCTCACAACCACTCAAATTACGTGTAGCTGGGCGATCAAAACCTAGCGGCGCAGAAAACTGTGAAGGGGGCAAAGCATTACTACTAATGGCGGCCCCGTGACCTGTACGCTCTGGGGGAGAAGTTCGGTTGTAATTCGCAGACCTTGGCTCTACAGCATTCGGAAAACCCTTAGCCGCGGCCCCGAGACCTCCTGAAACAGCTGGAAAACGTGTGGATTGCCCTGGTCCACTCACAGGTTGAACAGGCGTTTGGAAAAGGTTATGTAAATTAAACTGCGATTGATGTTCATTTCTGGAATGCCTAGAAGAGCCCTTCTTAGAGCTACGCCGAGAGCCCACCTCTGATCGATATTCAGCTAAAACTACCTCTTTACGTTGTTCAGCCCTCAACTGAGCGTCTTTGAGTGCGAACTCAGCAGCTCTCGCGGCGGCCTCAGCTGCTCTCGCTTCGGCCTCAGCTCTTGCGGCAGCCTCTGCTCGAATGGCCTCAGCTCTCGCGGCAGCCTCAGCAGCTCTCGCTTCGGCCTCAGCTCTCGCGGCAGCCTCAGCTCGAATGGCCTCAGTTCTCGCGGCAGCCTCAGCAGCTCTCGCTTCGGCCTCAGCTTGTATCTGGAGCTCCTCTCGTCTTAGCTGCAGGTTAATTTGTGCCACTATCCGAGACGAAGTCCTAGACATCCTAGTGCTTACATTTGAGGCGCTATCCTCAGGATGTATGTCAGCATCCAACATATCTGAGAACTCACTTTCTTTTTGTTCAAAGTTATTTTTTAACGAGTTAAATTCGGGATCTACCCTATCACGAAGTTCTGCCAAGATTGCAGAGTTAAAGATTTTAGTCAAAAGAGCATGGAAATGCCGTAATTCCTCTTCTAAAGTAGATAACTTAGATCTAAAAATTAACAGTTCCTGCTTATCACTCAAAGAACCTAGGGCTACAGAAAGTTTCCCAATTTCAGTCAAAATATCCCTTCTAAGATGCCGGGCCTCTCGAACTGACTTAGCCTCATCGTTACTGGGTCCCTCCCCAGAATGGCCTGCCCGACCGCAAAGAACATCATCAGGCTTAAACTCAGTCGAGTCGACGGCGGTCGAGTCCTTGTCGCCACCGAGTGTAGACATATTAAATGTTGGGGCTAAATTAACAATTAAAAAAATTAAGTTACACAAACACACAAAATTATTAGGCTACAGTAGTTATAAAAAACTTAACTGCAAAGACCGTAAAAATACAAAAAAGAATTTAAATGCACGATACCGTAGCTGTACGGGTATGAAGTCCTAAAGTCCACAAAACTTGCTTGGATTCTTCCATTTGAATCTACAAGCACAGATGGATTGTCTTTTAATCTTCTTTCTTGCCAATGAATGTCAAAGTTATTTTTCTTCAGTACCAAACTGAGAAGAAATGTCTTTACTTTTCTTTGCTTCTGTAAGAGTGTAGACTACCAACCAACAAATCTTCTTTTATTATTTCTTGTACTTCTAAGTAGTTCTTCTGCACTAGCTGACAACAAACACGTCGTTTATTTTTTATGCCTTCAAGTGCTTCTTGGCCTACCAGCTAACAAAAATCGTCTTTTATTTTTTATGGTCACAGCGGTAAACCATAATCTCTTCGTGGGAAAATTGTAACATAAAGTTCCCGGATCCGTTTGTCTGCATGTAGTGACCGAAAAGAAACACTCCTTGAAACGTCTATTCAATAAGTGTATTCCTGTAAAATTAGCCCGCGGCTATCGAAATCGAAATGCAATGCCTTACACCTCTAAAAAACTGTCACTACGATACAGATTACTTGGATAAAAGACGGAGAATTTGTCCAGCTAGCAAGCACCAAATAAACCAGTTAAATGTGCGACCGACTTCCAACACACAACTTCAAGAATGAATCAGAAAAATTTGTGATAACTCAAAGGCACATCAGTAGTTCGTGTGACGCAATATTTCATGTTTAAACAGGTTTCAACAGGTTTGACACAGGTCTTACGAACGATGGCGCAATTTTGGCTCATGTTTTAGGAATTTCCATGACGTAATATTCAGTAGACTTGAACGGTTTTTATATGACGTTTGATTAGGTGAACAATTGTCTGGAACAGGTAGGCGCAAATGTTTGTCTTGATTTGCATTCAATGGAATAGTTCCCCATTAAATCACTTGACAAAGAAACCTCATGATCGAACGGCGCTAGTTCGGCTCTCGGGGTAGGCTATGTGCTAATAACTACGCATTTCAAAAACAGCTCTCTAATCAGCGGCACTTAGTGAATGGAATGATTAACAGCCAACAACTCCAACAATCAGCAACTTTACTCAGCCTATCTTGGTACCCGGGCCTGCATCAGTGATTGAAAGCCTCTACAAGTATGCGAAACTGCCAGGATCAACTCGTAAAGATGGAATAATCTCAAAGGGGAATAATTGGAAGAACATTTTTGAACTAGGCTACACCATTTTCATCAAACTATTGTCTGGTTAATATTCAAAGCTTTTATTCGTATTGAAAAGTAGTAATCGCAAATTTTGATTGGATTATATCAACAATAATCGTACTAGTTACCCATCTGACAACATTGGTAGCCTACTGCTATGAGTGTCTGGCTGTCTGCTAACAAAAATGCTCAGAGATCTGAGGTCAGATAAACCGTTTAAAAAAATTAAAAGCTATAAAAATAGAGATAGCATCTATTTACACATTTTATGTACTATTTTTTTATTCTTAGCCTATATCCTAAACAATTCTCAGTTTGGTTGGTTCACTGCAGTCTGCAATAAACCACTTCACAAGACCAAAGTCGACTATAAGTCCATTTTTTTAGCATCGCCAACCTAAACTTTTTAAACATCTAAGGTTGGATCAACAAAAGCATACAAATTTTTAGAATTCACAAAACAGAAATATAAACAAATTTTAGTCATTTTTTGTCATGCGTTGACATTCAGTAGATACAATCGTAGGCTAGGTTACCACAGAAAGCTTTTTCAATTTTGAAATGGCAACACTAACCAAACTTGATTGAGACTTCAAATCGACTTTTATTAGACCCATGGGTCATATTAACAGTGGCTAAATGGGCTACTTTGTATAGTACAACCAATTAAAAAAAAAAAAAACTATATATTATACGTATAGTAAGTCAACTTAAATTCCAAAGTGATCTTGATCTTATTGACTTTCAAGATCAAGATCACACAAAAAAAAAGTGATCTTAGATCAAGATCACCAAAATAAAAGTGATCTTTAAGATCAAGATCACGCCCATCTCTGGCTACGTAGCAAACAATCCTAGTGCTTGCTTAATGCTTAGCCTATAGGCCTTTATCTCAATTCGTAAAATATGTCAGCAAATAATCGATTCTGCTAGCCTAGCCTTTATCACAATTAGTATAGAAATGACTGAGGTTAATAGGAATTAGCTGACCTGCTATTTAAGCTACGACTACCGCATCTTTTAATAAGAAGTATTACCACAATCGACTGAGAGCTTACAGGTTCACAGTTAACTTAGGCCTAGGCCTATCTAACTAATTGTCTAATTTGCGTAGGCTACTTTGTTTTAACTTATCGATGTCTTAATTATTTCATAACAGATATTTCAGAAAAGCAAAAGTGCAAATTTACTTCCAGCATATACATTTTTATACAGATAGTTTGTGCAAAAAAAGCGACTGTTTTTTGTAATTCGCTTCAAAAATACATTGTGTAAAAAAGAAAGATACCGTAACAAAAAAAAAGAGCCCCATCCGTACTTATGGAATTTTAGTTGTAGGTTACAATTTTTTTAAGAAACATTTATATTTAAATTTAAAAGTAGCCTACTGTAAAATGTTTCTTTTAAGCTAATTCTTTTGGTAGGTACCGTACGGCCTATTTGATTCCAT
Organism: Aplidium turbinatum; assembly: GCF_918807975.1. Taxonomy (NCBI): domain Eukaryota; kingdom Metazoa; phylum Chordata; class Ascidiacea; order Aplousobranchia; family Polyclinidae; genus Aplidium; species Aplidium turbinatum. Next base: position 13,032,202 of record NC_137489.1, on the reverse strand, counting down.
AGAAATACTCCATTGAAACATAACATCTTACTATCGTCCTCTTAGGGAACGTTCAAATATTACGTAACGCCTTCGGGGGGGAGGGGGGGTTTATGCAAAGCGTTACGTTAGCGTCACATAGGGGGGAGGGGGTTCAGGCAAAACGTTACGTAACGCTTTCGAGTACGGAATGGTAGTTTTTTGTGCTGAATTCGTAGTGAAAAAGCTTTACATGAGAGAGGGGGGATTGAAAAAAGCGTTACGTTGGCGTTACATGGGGGAGGGGGGGGTCAAAAATTCGGAAAAAAAGCGTTACGTAATATTTGAACGTTCCCTTACAAAGACCCAACACAAAAATTTAGGGTAGGCTAACGCCTAGAACATCACACAACTAAGGCGGAAGAGCCATGTCCATTGAGTCCTGTCTTTGTCATTAGTTAGGCTACCAAGGGGGGTGGGGGGGACTTATATAACAGTCCCACTGTCCCAGGTATACAAGTTTTCTCATTTTCGCAAACCATCATTTTTTCCCGATTAGTTTTCTTTTTTCAATTTCGCCTGAGTTGTGTGATGTTCTAAGTTTTTCCAAAATTTAGGCCAGTAGGCCAAAGTCATGGATGGTGGATTGTTGAAGAATCTTTGACTTGTGGAGAAAGCAGAGATCAGCGCAATAAGAAAAAGAAAATAATTATCCGAAGATAAAAGTTCAAAACCAACTATTAACCAGACGTTGCAAACTAACAATAGGATAGGCTAAGCTAGAAGACTACCAATAAAGTGTATTAACTTTAACTGCTTTGCGAATTTAGCAATGCTTCTAGTACCGCCGAACGAAGCTTGTCTAGGCTCAGTGGCGTAGCTGGGGGGGGGGGGGGGGGGGGCGGACCGCCCCGGGCGGCACGTCTAGGGGCGGCACTTTCAGACTACGATTTTTGATTTTGATTATAATCTGATAAAAAAACGCATTTCATTTTCACATGCTTTTTTTTGAAGGGGCAGCAAAATCTGAATCCGCCCCGGGCGGCACATTCCCTAGCTACGCCACTGTCTAAACTCAAACCAATTAAAAACTTAGTAGGCCTTTGCTCTATCACGAACTTGACGACCAAGCAACTCAGACAGCACATCAGTCGTTTTTTTAGTAATTTGACGTCTTCAGAAGTTGAATCAATGTAAAAATTGACTGATATGCTGTCTGGGAAGTAGTTGTGATACCCACAGCTTGATTAGGCTATGCTTCGACGCTCGAAGTGACGGTATTACCGACTACCGTAGCCTACATATTGCCTATAAATTTTGCAAGTAACTTAGGGGAAAGTGGTGTAACGTGGACCAGTGTGTAATTTGGACCAGTCCCCTAACTCAAAAAATAAAAATCGTTTTGTCAGTATTTTTGAACAGCTTGAAAGAAAAAATAATAATAGCCCGGATGTGAAAAACTCAGCTCATTGGGTTTAGAAACGTGGACGGGAGATTGGAATTTGTGGTTTTGGGTATGCTGATGTTATTTTGGGGAGTTGATTGCTAAGCGCTGAGACGTTATTGGCATGACGTTTGAGTCTGATATGATGTTGGTATTATCTTTAACCTATAAAGAGATGTTGTGATCAATTACAAGACTTATAACCAAGTATGGAGGTCATAGTTGGTAATTTTTAACAGTGCATGACAGTGTGTAATTTGGACCAGTCATCTCACCTATGCAGCATCGCGTCAGTTCAAAATTCCCAAAGCTATACTAGTGTTAAAACATGTCCATAACAGGCTACCAATAAATATGCTACACAAGTGTCAAAAACCATTGGTCGACAACTTGATCTTCCCGAAAATATTGAAGATCAACTGGTCAAACATGTTTTGGAAATGGAGTGAAGATTTTATGGTTTAGGGGCCATAGATTTAAGAAAGCTTGCATATGACATTGCGTCTGCCAATAATATCAATACCCGCTTCAACAGTGAAAAGGGTCTGGCTGAAACAGATTGGCTTAAGGGATTCTTGAACCGTCATCCAGAAATTTCATTTCGAAGACCTCAAGCAACTTCAGTTGAAATTACATACTTCAATGGTCCAAAATACACACCCCAATGGTCCAAAATACACACCATATGTGTAATTTGGACCATTTTTCAACATTTTTTATTGCTTAATTATTCTGTATTTTTTTATTGTATGTGATTTATATTTTCTACACTGGTTTGCAAGTACCTAGACTGTATCTGGGTAAAAAATAATACACATTGACCGGAAATTGGCTGAGTTGTGCTTATTTTTCTTTAAGGGGTTCAAAATACACACCTTTCCCCTACAGTAAAACAGCACATAAAATAAGATTTTGACTTGAGCTCTATTAGTCTACTAATGTAAGCTTCCAGTATTGTGAAAATTGTTACAAGTTTTATTGTTCACTCATTGAAGTGTAGGCTACCGATAGTGCAACACAGAGAAAAAATTGAAGATTGCTTCGAGTGAAAAATGGTGATGCACATTGCACAGGCCCTATACAATTCATAACAAGCCAATTGCTGGAGAACTTAGGCTTCCTATATTACCTCTAGGCACGATTGAAAAACATCGACTGCAAATATTATGCCTTACAAATTCCTGTCGAAGCTGCTGCGTTGGAGTTTACATGAAAGAACGACTTTCGTGCTCACGAGGTTACAGGAAAACTGCTCCAAGAAAGGTCTACCATGACGGGTTGGTCAAAAGGTAGTCTCAGCTAGAGGTCGAAGAAAAGAACCCACCTCCCTAACAGCAGATTAACAATGACTGTGAAGACTGCCAATCCTTGAATTGTCAGTTTTGCTTTGATCAAATTTCCGCTCATATAGGCGTTTTAAGAAACACCGTGTTCTCAGGGGTAGGCTAAGTTAGGTATAACGAAATGAAAAAAGATTAACACCCACTGATGTATGGTTTGCTTTAGGGGAGTTACAATTTAACGTTAAACATTTTGACGTTGATTTTGCAACACATCATGTGATGTGGCTGATTTATCACATTTTGATTACCACTCCAGCTGCTGTCAGACTGAATTTTTCTAAGATTGTTTTACTTTTTGCTGACTCGGAATTATATAAAAGCTTTTTGTTGCCTTGGGGAAGCAGTAAAAAATGAGGAAAAGTAAGTTGAAAAACGCTCAATCAGACTGTTAAAAAGCGATTAACAATCTAATTAAAAAATTTTGAATCAGACGATGTTGAAACCCATTGTGTCACTTGGGGAAGACAGTAAAGAAGACGTTAATATATAATTATTAGAAAAACTTAGTCACCAAAAGATAGAAAAATCTAGAAAATTCTACAGAATCTGACAATTCACTAATCAAGCCGTATCTCTGGGCAACCACGATGCTTGTAATTTCGCTATATCGTAAAAATATTAACTCGGCGTCAGTGGTTGTCTTGTATTGCACAAATGTTGCAGATAAAATCAACACGACAAAGCAAGTTCAAATGAAACGCTTTCAAACGTTGGTACACATGATTTCGTTGCCAGTGGACAAAACACTGTGTACGTAAACTACACAATTCTTATCTGCAGTTGTCTCTGATAGTTCGTAGTCTTCACATGGCAAGATTATCTACAATTGTCGGTGATTAAACAATCAATTTTATTTTAGCTCAACAACTGTAATTACATATATGTGCCTTTATGGTTAATGCAAAAGCATTTGAGTTGTTTTTATGATTACAGAAAATAAACGTTATTTAACTTCTCGCTTTGCAACGAAGAACATGGTATCGCCAACGGAAAAGGATTCGCTAAGCATAAATTTTTCTTTGTTAACGCAATCATCGCATCCGAGTAGTAAAACAGTTCCTTTAGTTTTCCAACCATCCACTGCTAAAAAAAAGGCTGTTTTACCGAAATTAGCAAGGTTACACGCTGGACTTTTGTCAAGAGTGAGTGGTTAAGTATCGACAAGCTATGATGTTTGAAAGTAAAAACAAGAATAGGCTACCATATATAAACTGGTTTTCTTCCATCTTCTATAAATGATACCAACTCTCATCAAAAGTGTGAACTGGGACACAATTAAAAGTACAACAAAACTACAACTGTGGACACTATATAGGCTATTCTACTTCGATCTGACATTCAACTGCTATCATCTTATTTCCCACAATTCTGAGAACAGAAAGATCAGCTTTCTTGTTGATTGAAAGAAACTAATTTAACTGGTGATTGGTTACAGAACAGCCGAAACAACCTTTATGTTTCTCCACGGATACCTAAAGAAGGATACGAACTAACGAAAGCTTTTATTACGTCTGACAATAAAAGGGCTTCTGTTTATCGTAAAATGACAATTGGCACTGATAGTAATTTGATAAACCTTGTTAAAACTGCATAGCGCTATAACCATTAGGCATTAATATTCACTGATGCTCATAATTACTGTACTTGTTAATTTAACTACTCGTACACTTGCTTTACACCTAGCCTACTGCAAAGGTTTTGCTAAGAAAAATACCTTACTGGTAACCTTTCAATTATCTTCCCAAACAACTCTACATAACACTTGCTAACTGTCTTTTGTAGCTGACTGTATTAGCAGCACAATAAAGTTTTCTGCAATTTTAAAAAGAACCGCATGTTTAACGCAGTACCAACTACAGCCCTTCTAGTGCCATGAGAATAAAGCAATCGCTGTGAGCCTTCGTATCCCCTTCATTGGATATCCCTGTGTTTCTCAAGAGGGAACATATAATTTTAAGCCTTGCAACAAATGAAAACAAGCGGTAGACCGATACAATAAAAAGCAAAAAAATATGAAATATACCAGCAGACAATGTACAAAGGTATCGTATAGCAAGAAAAGTAAACATATTGCAACAAGAACAGGCATTAAGTTGTTTTTTTTTCTTTACAGTACAGACTTGAGCTCATAAAGACAAAATCTATTTAAAATGCTTCACAAAAAAACATGTCAAAAGTACATGGCCATGATGATCACTGCACAATAAAAACTTTCTACATGATAAAACAATATTATACTGCAGAATGTATACAAAAGTCCAAAACTATTTCAAACCAGTTGCTATGTAAAGCACTGCAAATGAACATATTTTATTGCAATTTCATTTACAAAAATGGTGAAACGATAGTGAGTTAGGTACTCGGAATTTTTGCTATGTTTTGACTTTGTCATGAAGTCGAAAAATACGCTTAATCCCATACCGATCTATATTAGTTGCGGTCGAACATACTTTAAGACTGCTCAGATATCATATTGCGCCCACAGGATGAGACCAAACAAAAATGGGTTATAAGAGCGGCCAAATGTCTTGTCTTTACATTTGGTGCCACACGGGAGAACGAAGTAATGATTATGAAGTAAAATGGGATCATTTGATATTTAGAAAGTCCCTTTTCATTTCAAGAATATTCTGCCGAAAAAGTCAGAAATCAGCATGACATTTTGATTGAAAAACCTTTACCTTCGGACGGCTATTACCAAAACAAATTTCTAAGTTATTTTCTATTCATCTTTTTTTCCTATTTAATTAAGACCTTCACGTCGTAATCACACGTTTTCTGACTTGGTATCGTAGTTTCAACTTTAACAACTAAAAGTAGAACTTCACTTTGACAAGGCTAAACTAAGTTGATTTAGCATTAAAAAGTATGTACTGCAAGCCTTAAAGCAGCCGGCGGCCATGGCCGCTAAGTAGTGTATGAATGACCGCCGGTGCTACCTTCTCAGTCGGCCAAGTTTGGCCGCCGGTTTCTTCTAGCCAATTATTTAATTTCGCAATAGAATGATCGTGGATTAAATGTCGAAAATATGTAGTATCAAAGAGTGACGCAGAATTAGGTCAGCGCGTCATAATCACCACTGTTGTATTGCGCGGGAACATTTGTTATTGTATATATATAAATGGAATATATCCAGCTGCGATCACCAGCGCTGTAAGTCTTGTTTGCAATTCCCGACGTTTATTTTAACAAAGTGTTAATCCGAAGTGCTAATTTACATCGGCTGGCAATATTGTCGTTTTTATATCGATTCAATGTTGTCGGACATTGAATCGTTATTAACAAGGAGAACTACGGTTAGTTGAAATCGGAAGGGAAAACACGTGTCTTCATAGTTGAGAAATGTTCCAGCTGTGGGTTAGTGACTTCTCACCTCCAATGGTGACATAATAACTGGGTATTTTTTTCGGTCATTTATCGGTCATTGACCGATTTTTTAGCAAATTGTCGGAAAAAAATATATAGTCAATTCGGTGCAATAAAAGATGTCTGCGGTCGGGTGTTGCAAGGTTGAGTTTCGCTGATAAACGTTGAAGAAACGTTTGTCTGTTCTAACTTTTCTCTGATAAAACACGACAACGTTTCTCAGTGAAACTTAATGTTGTAGCTAGTCAGGAAGTGCAAATTTTGGTTTGTATCAGCTACTTGAAAGGAAATATTTTCATCAGAAACAATGACCGAAATAAATCAAAAATAACCGAATTTTTTCAAGTCATTTCGGACAAATGACCGAAAAGTCCCAGCGAAAAACAAAACCCAGCATCATAACGGAATAAATGGTCAGGGTTTATGAAAGGCGGTATGCAGTTGAAACAATCTACTGAGCTGCGAGAAGTTGCAACAATATAGTGTCGTTAGATGGTCCCGCAATAGCATGTGACAGTGACAATCCCGATAAAGCAGTTATTGCGTGGTACAACGATTCTATTGCAGGACGCCTCCCAGACTTCAACAACGCTAAGTGGTCATTTTAACACTGTTGCAAGTTTAATTCTATTTACTTGTGCTATCGTTATTTGTATTTTGGCCTCCAAGCACGCAGATTTGGCCGCCGAGAAGGAGCTCTTGGTAGACCTCGATGGCTGCCGGAAAAAAATACGAGTTTTAAGGCCTGTACTGTACAACAAAGTAAATAATGTTATGATCAACTAAAATTTGTACAAGTATTGAATTTACACAAATTTAGGTGAGCTAAACAAGTATGTCAATCATGGAAATACAAAAGCAGTGTAATGGAACTTTGTAGATTTCGACTGAAAAGAGGGGGTTTGAGTTGTTATTGCATTAAACAGCAAGGCAATGCAGTAAAACGTGTCATTTCAAGTCTTGTTGGGAGAGATTGTCAAATATAGACTTAAAATTTGACCAAACGGCTGCCCCTTCTTTGTGCAATTTCATTTGCAAGACAGCGTATTTCATGAAGATTTCTTTCAGATCCATAACTTTGCGTTTATTAAAAATTTCCACTTCCTGAAGTGCCTCTTCCAAAAATTCACTTGCAGTTGAACGATGTTGCTCAAATTTTTCTTGAAAATCTAGGATTTTCTTATCTAGCACCATCACTTTTTGTTTTGTCTGTTCAGGCGTATCCGCACCAAATAAACGAGATTTCACGCCACCAAAAGAAAAAGTTTTTACATTTCCAGATTGCAAACGTCCCTTTTCAGCCATACCAAGCACGACTTGGTTTTCATACCACTCTGCATTATACTGCATGGCTTCATGCTTCTTGCAAATCATCTGAAAATACACAGTTGAGTACGTTACAGCAATTATATTTCACTTTGCAATGGAACTCTACTTGAAAGAAACTTTTGAATGTGATCTCAGCTTGTTTCAACATATAACATATATTTTTCACATAGAAATCACCTTAACAACAAATTTCAGGAGGAATATATTAACCTTCACCAACAACCAACATGCTGATGAATTAACACCATAACTTTCAATAAGTTTAAACAAATTGATATTAAATATTACACTTTATGATGAGTTATATTCATCATCATCATAATCCATCGTCGGTTTGTTCCCCACTAGTGGGGGTGGCCGATTGTTTCCGCGCAGCAATTGTTTTAATCCCTTTTCTCCATTTCACTCTGTCCCTTGCATCTTCCTCCTTCAGTCCGACTTTTTTAAATTCATCCTTCACTTGTTGTTTCCACGTTCTTCTTGGACGACCGCGTTTCCTCTTCCCATCCACCTTTAGATCTAGTGCCTTTCTAAGAAAACTTCCTTCCTCCCTCCTTATCACATGTCCATACCATCTTACTCCATTTGCCCTTGCCAGTTGGTCTATGGTCTCTCTCATCTCTAGCATATCCAACAATTCTTCAGTCCTTTTTTCCCTTCTCGTTTTCACCCCACACATTGCTCTCACCATTGACCTTTCCGTTCTTCTCAGGATTGCCAGTTCACTCTCTGTCAATATCCATGTCTTGCTACCATATAGCATTGCAGGCCGCACACAGCTCCGATACACTTTCCCTTTCATCCTTAGTGAAAATTTTCTGCCATACAACATTTCCCCACATTCCCTGAACTTTGCCCAGCCCAATCTTGTCCTTGTTGTCACCGCTGCTTCACATCCACCACTTCCATTTATCCGATCACCCAGATAACAGAAGTCTGTCACTGTTTCGATGCCATGGCAGAACTCATCATCATGGCTTTTCACTTCATTCCTTCCTTTACTGCATTTCCCACAAACAAAACACTTCGCCAATCTTGTTGCGGCTCTCTTGACATTAGCACATCTTGCATGTACCCACTTTCCACAATCCTTGCATTGCATTGAATTTCTCATCACTCTCTTGCCACATATTCCACAGGGATCTACTTTGCTCTCAACAACTGTTCCTTCTGCTCCACTCACCATCACTCACCATCATATTGTCAAACGTAATGAAAATCTAGTGCTACTAATAAGCAACTTTCAATATAAAATGGAATTCAAAATTACACAAAAAAATAAAAATGTTTAATAAAGTCATGCTAGGTAAAGCAAAAAAGTAAATAGCACCTTCAATGAGTCAGCGAAGTAAAAGTATTCCTTTAATTGCTCAGCAATAATGTTTTCTTCATTAGCCAACCCATCAATAGAGTTCGTCCATTTCTCCACTTCAACACTAGCCTTTTGCAAAGCTTCACGAAAAGATGGATCTTCTATTAGAGACCATTCTTTGAAGACACGGGAGTAGTTTGCATGAATTTTATAAATCCCAAATACTCTCTCAGCCACATTAGCTCGAGCCTTTAAAAGCGATGATGCTCCCACTCGCAAATGCTCTGCGTATGCCTTCAACTGCTCAAACCTTGAATATTTTAAAGCACAATTAGTTAAATTCAAAGCTTGTAGATATCTCATTAACAATAACAAACATAGCTACTTCCTTTTTGTTAATTTTATGATATTTTCAACTTTCTTGGACAAAGAGTAATTGTTTAAATAACCCAGTTTACAGATAGTGTTTATTTTTTCACCAGTTATCACATTTTAGCACCTTGTTGTAAGGTTCTGAGATAAAAATAAAATCTTAAGGCTATGTAATTATCAATTAATATTGTAATTGTATAATCTAACTACTGTATCTGCACATGTAAATAAAGATAAATAAACTTAACATGCAGGTGTTTACTTGAACCAAGTAAAACATATGAAAATAATTAGTGGCTTCAACAAACTCCGACCACTTGTTACTCCGGCCCAAAGCCGAATTTGTGTGTGGCAACCCTGTGTGTGGTTGTGGGTCAAGTTCATGTGACCTTGGATAAATCTAGTTTTATGTATGATGGTGATATTGTAGTGATACAAGAATACACAATTACACATGTTGGCTGAAACATTGGTCTGAAATGTAGGGATGTGCCGATTACAGAATTTTGCCGATGCAGACTCCGATGCCGATTCTTAAATATCTGCCGATTCCGATGCCGATTCTTTGGTTAAATGATTAAAGCTGCTTTTAGTTGGCGCTCTACAAGTGGTTGCGATTTTGTTACAAGTTGCTGCCTTTTAAATGTCTAAAAGCGTTCACTTTGTCGCCTGCTCTAGACAGCGTGATTTTTTATGGTAGTTCTTCGCTTCTTGCGCGCTACAAAGTGGTGATAGACACGCGTTTTATTTGTTGCGGAAATCAGTGAAAAGAGAAAAATCGCCATTGCTCACAGAGTGCAAAATAAACGTAGCTTAATGCAGTGTGCAAAATATTATCTTGTGCGGTTTGCAGTATTTTTCTCGCAGAATTCAAGAAGGTGCCAGAAACAAGAAGAGAAAAAGACTAGAGTGTAAAAGAAAATGAAAGCAGCGGTATTGAATATACAAAAACCTTTAAAAGATTCCGATGCCGATTCTTTGGTTAAATGATTAAAGCTGCTTTTAGTTGGCGCTCTACAAGTGGTTGCGATTTTGTTACAAGTTGCTGCCTTTTAAATGTCTAAAAGCGTTCACTTTGTCGCCTGCTCTAGACAGCGTGATTTTTTATGGTAGTTCTTCGCTTCTTGCGCGCTACAAAGTGGTGATAGACACGCGTTTTATTTGTTGCGGAAATCAGTGAAAAATCGCCATTGCTCACAGAGTGCAAAATAAACGTAGCTTAATGCAGTGTGCAAAATATTATCTTGTGCGGTTTGCAGTATTTTTCTCGCAGAATTCAAGAAGGTGCCAGAAACAAGAAGAGAAAAAGACTAGAGTGTAAAAGAAAATGAAAGCAGCGGTATTGAATATACAAAAACCTTTAAAAAAGTAACACACCAGCCTTGCATTCAAAGTGCATCAATAGGCGAAAAAAGAAAAACATCTTGTGAAGAAATTAGTATTGTTTTCGAATGCAGAGTTGCAGTCAATCTTGTTGCTTAGCAAACACGTGAAGATTACCGGGTAGCTGGTTTGATTACGTTTGCGCAATCACACGATTGTTTGTTGAACCATGGACTTCTAAATAGTAGCATCTGGACTGGAAACGCAGTGACCAACAAAAAGCCAAACAGTTGGTACAACAGTGGGCCAACAGGGTTAGTTACTTGGCTGTTGGCCCACTGTTGGCCAACTGTTGTACCAACTGTTTGGCCTTTTGTTGGTCACTGCGTTTCCAGTCCAGATGCTACTATTTAGAAGTCCATGGTTGAACGCATTCAGCGTAATAGGCCTATACTTGGAAGTTACTTCTCTCTGCTTAGTAAATTAACATTAAGCAACTTTCAGTGACTACGAATTTTACAATGATTAAACAATAATTTCAAAGAACATTTCCGCTTTTTAATATTCAAAATTAAAGGCACGTAAATTAAAATGCAATAACATCAACTTTTCTCCAGTTGCTGTAGTAAGTCTGTTCCGTTGAGGCGTAAAAATATTGCCACCTGTGCTAAAAATTCGTTCGCTTTCGATCTGGTGGTGACGAAAGCAATTTATTTGCAATTTTGCTCAGCTCAGGAAACATAGTATTGTTTGCTTTCCACCAAATCATTTCTCTTCTTGCTGCGCTAAAAATGTCTGCATTAAGGTATATTCTACAGATCAAAGAAAACTCCTTAATTTTGCCGAATGCCGACTAGAGCTGGGACAGCATTTGGCTGTAACATAGTCCGTTTCATGCGTTGAACAAACAATCGAGTGATTATTGCGCAAACGAGGTAATCTTTTTTCACGTGTTTACTAAGTGACAAGATTCATTCACTGCAATTCAGCGTCTGAAAAGATATAACTTGCTACTTCACACGTTGTTTTCCATTGACGCCCTTTGTTTTTTTTCAAAAGCGTTTTGAATCTTTCAGACAGTTGTTCTCATTTTCTTTGCAGTTTATACTCCCTCGCCTTTTCTCTTGACTTGCTTTTAGCGCCTCGCATACTGCAAGCTAATAACTATTATGTAATAATCCATTTCTCCTTTAACTTCTAACCGTTGTGTAATCATTCAACTTTTATATTTTATATGGTCTGATTTTCTCTTTGAACGTTTTTCGTCATTTCAAAGAAAGAAAGTATTTTGATCTCCTCCATACTAAACAAGAGTTTACAAAATGGCGGACAATCGTCATAATTTAGAGTTTTAGACTACCGCTCTCCGAATGCTAGTTGACGCTAATGCGGTTGTTCAAAGAAGCCGTTCTTTGATCGGTATTTCCACGCGCTCGCGCTACTTTTGATTAGGAAACTTTGATGAAGAATCGGAAAGAATCGGCAATTTTTTCCGATGCCGATTCTCCAAAAATTGCCGATACCTGCCGATTCCGATTAATCGGCACATCCTTACTGAAATGTATTGTGTACATATATATAAGATTGAAAACGGTTTTAAGGAAGTCAATCAAAAATCCTCAATATCTTAAAAACAATACTACATGTGGTGAACAGAAACCATAGATAAATTTGAAATCTGCTCAAAGGTTTACTCCTAAATGAACCCTTTTAAAGGACCATAAGCATTGCCATAATGCACCTTTAGCCCTCTGTCTACCGAAAAAAATATATGCAAGTTTTGCCGTTGGGGTCCATTGGACCCCAAATTTTAAAGTACTTGTTTTGAACAAAAAAAATCAGCTCCGATGATAGAAATTACAGCTCAACAGGAAAGGACGTAACAGACTACAAAAATTATAACTTATAAACACTGTAGAAAAATCAAAAATACTCGAAATTTAACAAACAAGTCATACAGTAGCCCTTGCACAAAGCAAACTGATAAGGAATTGGTCTATTCTTGAGCAATGGCCACACTATTGAAAGATTTGGCTAAAAAACGCATATTAGGCCTACATATTAGTTCACAAGAAATATTGTGAGTTGATATATTATTGAGTATACTATATATATTATATATTCATTGCAAATGAATTGCGAGTGCTCTTGGCAAACGTTGAGTTTGCAAGTAGCATAGAATTGTCAACACTTTTGATATTTGTGTCTTTCGCAAAGATAGCATCTAGCCTTCTTTGATTTTGGCGCCTGACCTTCAACAGCTGTTTCTTTTATTTTGTTGCGGATTTAGATGTCTTGTTGATATTGAAGTTGAAGCTGGTAATCCAGCAAGGTCTTTTCTTAGTTGGATCTAAAATTGTCTTTTCTTTCATGCATGTATGCTTCAGTGTTGTGCTGCTATTTTGGCCTTGCAACTGATACCACATCACAAAGCATTGACAGCAGTGACATCGATCATATTGCAAAATCGACCATCGGCCACCGTCTCGTCTTTCTTTTGGATTTTTGGAAGTGTATTTCCTAACCATTCTGTCAATAGTGTCGAGTGTCGACTACTCTTTTAGTGTCGTTGGAATACAAGATTACTTCGAATGCAGCAGGCTTGGGGTCCAACCCCACGGTACAAGATGTTATTATTTTTTTCTATGCTACCAACTTTTGTTTCAGATCAATAATTATTATATGGTCCTAAAGATCAAGCAAAGCTGTGAAAAGTCAAGGTATATCAATATCGCATCTGCTATATGTCCTGAGAAATCGCAGAACAAAATTTGTTTTGGGGTCCATTGGACCCCACGGTAGACAGAGGGTTAGGAGTGCCTGGTTGGTTATCACTTCACTGCTTGATAAGAGTGGTGTACCAACAACCAGGGTCGTTGACAGGATAGTTTGGTCCTGATATCAATACGTCTCTTAGGCCCCAAATTCATATACTTCTAAAATAAACACACCGTATCCAATGAATACAAGGTGGTTTCTTCAAGTTCCCAAGCCCCTAAAACCATCCCAGGTGCAAAAGTACCCTTTGGACCTCCCCATCAATGCTAGCCTACTGCCAACCACTGTTTGGTTAAAACATTGATAATATGAGTATTAAAATTAACAAAGGCCAGAAGCCAAAACATTCTCTAGCCGGAGATCCTGCCTCCGGCCAAACTGTTGCCTCCAATGCATCAATAAAAATGATATTGGTACCTTATATCAGGACTCTTCACTCTCAAAGATGCATTCATCATTTTCAGCCAAGAGTCTTGCTTTGCTTGGAAGCCAGTTGCTACAATGGCATTTTGCCAACTGTCTTGTTTTAGGATGAAATATTTGACAAATTTATCGCTTGATAATTTAGAATGCTCTGATACACGGTTCAAAAACGATTCCAACCCAGCTCTTCTATTTTCAAGAGACTCAGCATCAGTAGTGTCAATGGCTGCAATCTTTGCCCAGAGAAAATTAACCTGCTTTTCTGGAAGTGGTGGGACAACAACAGCAGGGTATGTAACAATCAGATAGTTCCGAAGCAACTCAAATTCAATGAACTTTCTACGAAGTGAGATAACATCCTTCTCTTCAGTGGGGTCAGAACTTTCCGGTTTTGAATGAACAACAAAATCTGAAAAGCTTTCTTGCGATTTTAAACTCACATTTTGAGGTATTTTCTTCCAATAAGTGATAGTAATGTTTAATTGACTAAGCAGTGTTTCTGCTACACTGGTTACTTGATCTTCTGATTCGGTGACAATCACAGTGTCTGCTTTTACGTTTTCTTCCTCCAAATCATTTTTGTCTTCTTGTGGATTTTCCATTGTATTCAAGTAGGTTTTGGTGAAATTAGTCGACAAATAGTTCAGTGTTAGTTACCGTATGCAAATACTACAAACATCAAATCGTCTCAATATAAACTTCTAGGCCTTGTCAGATAATCCAATGCAATATTCTATATAAAATGAAATATGTAACAAAACAAGCCTTATGAATTGTAGTCAGTATCAAAAGGTCAATCAATCAATAGCTTGAACATTGCAAATGAAAAACTTCTGCAATATATACGTATAGGCTGTGGCTATATTTACACTAAATAGTGTAATAATAGCCTCAATAGTGTTGCCAGATAAGAAATTATGCCCTAATTTGAGAAAAGTTTAAAGCTGTTGAAAACAAAAACTTGTATATTGGAATTTTTTTAGTCCTGGGCAAAAGATTAGAGTTGTAAATGCAAAAAAGACGAACCGTTTTTTTTAAAAAAAAACTTGGGCCAAAAAAAACATGCGTTTTATTGTTTGTTTTTTTTCATATTTTTCTGGAAAAGTTGCAAATTTTTTACAATTTGCAGCTTAGTTTCATTATAGTGCTCTTGAAAAACATTAAATTAGTAAAAATGGTTTTATTGAAGTGCTAAAATTCTTAAGTGTTTGTGCTTAGCAGCAGCATATGTTTTTTGCATGACCCTACGATGTTTCACTTTCTTCTTCATTCTCAGTCATGTTTGTGGCAGTAGACCTGACAAACATTGAATTAATGCAATTTGATACATGACATAATGTAGATGAGTTAATTTTATTTTCCTTTTATGGAAGTGCCTGTTCCAGACAATGGTTCACCTAATCAAACGTCATATAAAAAAACGTTCAAGTCTACTGAATATTACGTCATGGAAGTTGCTAGAAAATGTGCCAAAATTGCACCATCGTTCATAAGACTTGTGTCAAACCTGTTTGGACCTGTTTGGGCCTGTTTCAGTTTGAAACCTGTTTAAACAGGAAATATTACATCAGCTTTGAACACCTGTTTGAATGACTTCATAATTGTCTTTCATTATTGCGTCACAGTACTGCATATGTGAGTTTGAGATATTGCGATCTATTCTGGTCATTCGTAAAATGATTGTTTGAAAGTTGGCCGCACATTTAACTGTTGGCTTAGTGCTTGCTAGCTGGACAAAAGTTCCGTCTTTTATCCAAGTAATCTGTATCGTAGTGACAGTTTTTAGAGGTGTACGGCGTTGCATCTCGATTTCGATAACCGCGGGCTAATTTTACAGGAATACACTTATTGAATAGACGTTTCAAGGAGTGTTTCTTTTTCGGTCGATACATACAGACGAACGGATTCGGGAATCTTATGTTACAATTTTCCCACGAAGAGATTATGGTTTACCGCTGTGACCATAAAAAATAAAAGACGATTTTGTTAGCTGGTAGGCCAAGAAGCACTTGAAGGCACAAAAAATAAAAGACGAGTTCTTGTTAGCTGGTAGGCCAAGAAGCACATAAAAAATAAAAGACGTGTTTGTTGTCAGCTAGTGCAGAAGAACTACTTAGAAGTACAAGAAATAATAAAAGAAGATTTGTTGGTTGGTAGTCTACACTCTTACAGAAGCAAGGAAAAGTAAAGACATTTCTTCTCAGTTTGGTACTGAAGAAAAATAACTTTGACATTCATTGGCAAGAAAGAAGATTAAAGACAATCCATCTGTGCTTGTAGATTCAAGTGGAAGAATTCAAGCAAGTTTTGTGGACTTTTGGACTTCATATACTCGTACAGCTACGGTATCGTGCATTTAAATTCTTTTTTGTATTTTTTACGGTCTTTACAGTTAAGTTTTTTATAACTTAAATTTGTGTGTTTGTGTAATTTAACTTTTTAATTGTTAAATTTAGCCCCAACATTTAATATGTCTACACTCGGTGGCGACAGGGACTCGGCCGCCGTCGACTCGACTGAGTTTAAGCCTGATGATGTTCTTTGCGGTCGGGCAGGCCATTCTGGGGAGGGACCCAGTAACGATGAAGCTAAGTCAGTTCGAGAGGCCCGGCATCTTAGACGGGATATTTTGACTCAAATTGGGAAACTTTCTGTAGCCCTAGGTTCTTTGAGTGATAAGCAGGAATTGTTAATTTTTCGATCTAAGTTCTCTACTTTAGAAGAAGAATTAAGGCATTTCCATGCTCTTTTGAGTAAAATTGTTAACTCTGCAATCTTGGCAGAACTTCGTGATAGGGTAGATCCCGAATTTAACTCGTTAAAAAATAACTTCGAACAAAAAGAAAGCGAGTTTTCAGATAGGTTGGATGCTGACATACATCCTGAGGATAGCGCCTCAAATGTAAGCACTAGGATGTCTGAGAGCTCGTCACGGATAGTTGCACAAATTAACCTACAGTTAAAACGAGAGGAGCTCCAGATACAAGCTAAGGCCGAAGCAAGAGCTGCTGAGGCCATTGCGAGAGCTGAGGCCATACAAGCTGAGGCTGCTGCGAGAGCTGCTGAGGCCGCCGCGAAAGCTGAAGCTAGAGCTGCTGAGTTCGCACTCAAAGACGCTCAGTTGAGGGCCGAACAACGTAAAGAGGTAGTTTTAGCTGAATATCGTTCTGAGTTGGGCTCCCGGCGTAGCTCTAGGAAGGGCTCTTCTAGGCATTCCAGAAGTGAACATCAATCGCAGTTTAATTTACATAACCTTTTCCAGACGCCTGTTGAATCCATAAGTGGACCTGTACAATCCACATGTTTTCCAGCTGTTTCAGGAGGTCTCGGGGCCGCGGCTAAGGGTCTTCCGAAGGCTGTAGAGCCAAGGTCTGCAAATTACAACCGAACTCCTCCCCCAGAGCGTACAGGTCACGGGGCCGCCATTAGCAGTAATGCTTTGCCCCCTTCAAAGTTTTCTGCGCCGCTAGTTGTTGATCGCCCAGCTACACGTAATTTGGGTGGTTGTGAGAGGCGTATCGTGTCTCCTGATTTTAACGTGTGTGAGGATCGTGATCGGGCTGTGCATGTGACTGAGCCCACTCAGCCCCTTAAGGGATATAGCTTGTCTTCTCCCACTAATCGAGTTCTCAACAGCAGGATTGCTTTTTTGAATACCAAAATAGTAGGACGTTTTTCGATAAGGCGGCCTTGATTGGTTACGATGGTAATAACATGCCATTTATCTTCTTTAAAAATCGTGTTACGGCCTTAATGGCAGCTTCGCCCTTTAAACGAACACGTTTGACTTTGTTACAAGCAGCTTGTGTTAGAACAGCTGCGCAAACGATTGCTAATTTGGTTTCTGACACTCCTGGCTTGTCAGAGGAAGACAGGATAGAAATGTCGTTAGCTCGCTTGTCCCAACGTTTTGGAGTTCGTGGAGGTCTTTTCGTCGAACCGGAAATTAGAAAGTATCGTTATGGTAGCAAATTGAATTCAATCTCTTCCAGTGATTTGAAAGAGTTTAAAGATGAATTGTCGCAGTGTCTGCTTTACGCGCAAGCTTATGGTCAGCGTGATAAATTAGAAGGACGTTTTGTTTTGGATTTGGCTAAGCGACTCCCGTTTGACGCTAAGCAGCGTTATCTTGACGTTTTAGGTGATCAGTATGGTAGCACTGAGGAACATACTTTTCAGAGTTTGTTTGAATTTGTAGTTCGAGAAGAAACGCGTAAGTCGACTGATTTTAGCATTATGCTAATGGGCGATTCTGGTGAGTCGCAGCATTTTAAAAAGTTTGGCAAAGGAAAATTGCCTTCATGTCCGGTTAGGCAGACGTCCGTAAAACCCCATGATGATGTGATGTCAGGGAGTTCGCAGTACTCGACTGTTGTTGGCGCACCGCGCGGTGGTGAGGCTAGACGTAAAGACCTGCCGGCATGTATTTGTTGTTCGTCACGTGGTCAAGTTGAATATCATTTTTTGTCTAATTGTAAAGAATTTTTGCGCTTGACACCTAAAGATCGGAGAGATGTCATTGTGAAAGCTGGCAAATGCTTGAATTGTTTGCGCCAGCATATGGTTAGGGATTGCGTTCATGCAAATAACTGTCGTAAGTGTGGGCCTAACAACGATAGGAAACACTATTTTCTTCTGCATGATTTTTATGTGACGTCACGTGATTCTCTGGATTCGGTCGGCAAAGATGATACTGGTGCCAGAGTTCCAGTGCGTAATGTTAAGATTGGAAATGTTAAAGCAGCCTTTAACCGCGTTACTGCTGCTCGTGTTTTGAATCCAATGACTGGCAAATCGAAGTTGGTGTATTGTCAGCATGATCCTGGTTCGCAGTTGACGTTTGTTTCGAGTGATTTGGTGTGCGAACTTGGTCTTAAACCGTACGATAAAGCGTCGTTTAAAATGGATACCCTGGCTGGTCAGAAACCTACTTGTGCTGACCTTATCAAACTCAACATCCAATCGTTAGAGACAGATGAACTGTTTTGTGATATAACTTCGGTGGTTAACCCAGCTTGGGCTGATGATGTTAAAACTTTACCGCATAAACAAGATTTAAATGGTTTCCGTCATTTTCATGACGTGAATATGTTTCATTTGAATGATTGTAGTACTGTAGATGTACTGATTGGCAATGACAACGCTTATTTGATGTGGGCCAAAGAGGAGCGTGTTGGTGAAAATCGTAGTGAACCGCATGCTTTACTCACTCCTCTCGGCTGGTTGGCTTGTGGTGGTAAGTCACCCTTAGATGAAAGTGTTGCTAACGTGTGCAGAGTGCAGACGTCTTCAGAGTCAGATGTCATCTCTGGCTTTCAGCGTAAAACTGAGTTTCGTGATATGGAAATAGCAGACCTGAATAAAGTCATTCAGGATTTGACCTTGCAAAATGAAACCTGTGAATTGTCTCGCAATGACATTATGGCTAGAGAACTTGTTGAACCGAATATTGAGTTGAAAGATGGTCGATTTGAGATACCTGTTACGTTGAAGGAAGATATTGATCTACCTAACAATTTTGTGTTGGCGTCAGATAGAGCTGCTGCTTTAAGGAAGAAGGCTTTAAAACAACCTGAACTTCGTGATTTCCTTACTGACACCATGAAAGATCTTAAATCTAATGGCTATATTGAGCGTGCTGGTGAAGCAGGAAATGTCAAAGGATTTGAATGGTATTTACCATACTTTGTGACGTCACAATTAAAAAAGCGTATTGTCTACGATGGAAAGTCTGAATTTCGAGGAACTTGTGTTAATGATGTAACGTTTTCTAGTCCTGACTTGTCTGATTTCTTAAACCCTCTGGCAGATCTCTTGGCTAGATTTCGGCTGAGTAGACTTGGTTTCGTGGCCGATATGACCAAGTACTTTTTTCACATTTTGGACTCTTCAATACGTAAGCCCAATTTTATTGAACTGCTTACGTACACAGGCAGTGCCGTTCGGATCGTGAACGAACGCCCTTTGGTACCTTTGAGTGACGACCCTAGGGATTTTACTGTCATCACCCCTGCCTCACTTTTGACCCCATACTTAGACCCATACTGTGCTGTTGGGCAACCACATGATCGTGACCAATTAAGAAGGGATTATCGGTTCAATTTGTCACTTTCTCAGCAGTTTTGGAGTAAATGGATCGATTTTTACTTGCCAGGTCTTCAGGGCCGGAAAAAATGGCTAAAAATGGCCGAGAATTTGGAGCCTGGTCAACTTGTAGTGGTAGGTTCTCTCCAGGACATTGGTAAACGTGGGAAGTATCAACTTGGGAGGGTGCATGAGGTAGTTCCACAAATTAGGAAAGGGAAGCCTGTGGTTCGTAGAGCTAAAGTTGCCGTCTGCAACTATGATGAGAGTACGGGGAAAGTGAAAGTAGACTATGTGTTGAGGGATATTTCGTGCCTCGCCCCCGTAAAGAACACCTAAGTGTTAGGGTATGAGCCTGGTTTTGTCTGCGGTGGCCGACACTTGTCTGAGCCCAGAACAGTCGGTTATTATCGCAACTATTGTATATAGCGTCATTTTAGTGTGTACCTATGGTACCAATTTCATGTATCGTCGTGTTTATTCTTATTGCTGTTCACTCTTTGCATGCCCTTTGTATTTGCGTATTAACTTAAACGTGAGTGATTCAAACAATTTGTGTATCATGTGTTTTTATTCATTGGCTCACAATTGTCGTCAATTCTTTTTTAGTTATGCCATGTCAGACTGTCATAACAAGGGGCCGCTATGTTCCATTCCAGACAATGGTTCACCTAATCAAACGTCATATAAAAAACCGTTCAAGTCTACTGAATATTACGTCATGGAAGTTGCTAGAAAATGTGCCAAAATTGCACCATCGTTCATAAGACTTGTGTCAAACCTGTTTGGACCTGTTTGGGCCTGTTTCAGTTTGAAACCTGTTTAAACAGGAAATATTACATCAGCTTTGAACACCTGTTTGAATGACTTCATAATTGTCTTTCATTATTGCGTCACAGTACTGCATATGTGAGTTTGAGATATTGCGATCTATTCTGGTCATTCGTAAAATGATTGTTTGAAAGTTGGCCGCACATTTAACTGTTGGCTTAGTGCAGGGCTTCCCGATCGGGGGTGCTCGCACCCCCTGGGGGTGCGAGTAGCTGTTGCTGGGGGTGCGAGAATCCACCGAGGAAGAAGAGCTATACCGTATATAGAAATGGATTTTGTTTAACGAGGGAGGTGGTGATTATCTCTCAGAGCATTCTATGTTGGCCTATACAGCACAATACACAACAACAAGAAAACACCACCTGACAAGTTGCTCATAACAAAAAGGCTGTTGGTCCGAACGTCACGTGATTGGTGGCGGTATAATGCGATAATATTGTGTTAGCAGTTTGCACATTTTTTGCAATTGTTGCTCATGGTTGGCAATTTCTTATCGTACACATTGGGAAAGAACGCGTTTTAAGTGAGACGAAGTTTTTCACGTTGTAGTCTGTGGATTGACTTATGAAAAGGAAAGTGTTAGCTACTAGTCAGGCTAAAAACAGAACTAATATTGGCCTGACTAGCAACTGGATTGCTTTTTCTGTCGATTTGAGTGAGCTAAGTTGGGCTGATTGTCCATTGGCATTACACGCCGGTGGCCCTTGCAATACTGTAAAGCAGTGATTCTCAACCTTTTTTGGCCCATGGACCATATTTAAAACAAAATATATCCGATGGACCACTTTGCTATGTTGACGCCATTTGAATGCCACTAGTCGAAACTGTATTGCACATAGATCAGAAAACTCAAGGGCGTGTTCAATCTTAGTCCTTAATAAAATTGTATATACGTAAAAATTATTTAAAGTTATGCGTGTTCAAATAAAATAAAACGTAATTAACTAATTAAGCAAACACTCTTCATTTACACTCAACCTTAACTACTTGAATACACATAATTTTAATTTCAAATTTCATTCTAACAAAACATCATGCACATATTGTTTCAATAAAATGGTAATGTCTCAGTTGTCAGTTTTTTCTTCTTAGCAACAGGAGCATCTGACATTTTGTTAATCTGAAAGCACTGCAGATTAGCCTACAGTAGTACAGTAGGCTACTTAATTTAGCGTTTGAAAAAATATAGCCTACTATGTAACATTCATAAAATAATTTAATTAACCTTAAATAAAACAGCGAATAGCTTTACTCTCCCTAAAGAAACTTGGTAGGTTACGATGAAGAAGCGCAATCTTCGTGCACCGACAACACAACAATTACAGCAATATATCATTTATTGATTAGGCCTGCCAGCACTTCACTGCGCCATAATCTAACCAACAGTTGTACAATGCATTGTTTTGACAATTACATTTTACTCTGATTATTTGTTAATATATGGCGCTGTTAAAACAAAATAAATTGACTTGACTTGACTTATCCCTTGAACAAATGAACAGTTCAATAGAATACTCGTCAACTGGTAAAATATCAACATATCTCCAGAAATGAAAGCTACAGCTCAGCAAGGCAAAGACAGTGTCGGAGGCCTTCCATCTAAACAACAAGGAAGCAAAACGTGAGATCAACATTACCACCGATGACGAACGCCTGCCATACTGCGCCGAACCCACTTACCTCGGCGTAACCCTGGACAGGTCACTCACGTACCGACAACACCTGGAGTCACTGCGCAAAAAAACTATCTGCGCGCGTTGCACTTTTGAGGCGGCTGGCGGGTTCCGGCTGGGGAGCTGACGCGAAAACCTTTCGCACAGCTACCTTGGCCCTCGTCCATTCTACCGCTGAGTACTGTGCACCAGTGTGGTGCCGCAGCTCTCACACCCGCCACATTGACACCGCCATCAATGACGCACTACGCACTGTGACTGGATGCCTGCGTCCCACTCCAACGGACTGCCTTCCCATCCTTACAGGCATCCAACCTGCTGAGCTTCGCCGTAAAGGAGCCATGATTTCCCTTGCTCGTCGCGCACTGGACCCCGATCACCTCCTCCACAGTACACTCCAGCGCCTACCTGGAGGACAGCAGCGACTGAAATCAAGACGCCCATTTGTGCCCGCCGCACGACAGCTTCTGAACAACGTTGAAGATCTTGGAATAAGTGCGGCACACTGGACGAACTACACATGGAACATGGAGTGGCAAAACAACACTTCCCGACTCCGTGATTTCCTACCCGACGTCGATCCCCACCCTCCTGGAATGTCCCTCGCAAGACTTGCGTGGGTCCGGCTTAACTGCCTACGAACCGGCGTCGGTCGCTTTCGTTCAGACATGTGCAGATGAGGCCTGGCTCCCTCACCGGGATGCGAGTGTGGCGCCACAGACCAGACAGTAGATCATGTCGTCCATGACTGCCCAATCCATCAACCACCACATGGAACGCTTGGACTGAAGGCCCTGGATGACGAGACTGTCGAGTGGCTGATGACATCATGCCCAAACATCTAGTCCGGAAGAACAGCTTATACGACGAAGAAGAAGAAGAACTAGTAAAATAAGTTTTGAAGAAGTTAATGAAGAACGTTTTGTCAAGGATTTATAGAACTCTCTGTGGACCAACATAAATTCCAGGTGGACCACCAGTGGTCCACCTGGACCACGTTGAGAATCACTACTGTGAAGGAATGCTTTTCACGCTGTTTGTTGTTAATAATGGGCATTGTTACTATTGTCTTTACAATTGGCTTGTAGTGGCTCGAAACGTTCTGGTGCAGTGTTCATGCCGTTCAAACTGGGTAATTATCCAACTCTGGCTAAGAAAGCATTTCAAGTTTTGGTTCAATTTGCTACCACTTGGCTGTGTGAATAGGGATTTTCATCTCTACTGTACATGAAGAATAAATACCGCAACGCCCTGGACCCCGAAAATGATCTGCGCATTGCATTGTCCCAGAAGGTTCCACGTTTCGAACAGATAATTGCAAAGAAGAGGCAGGAGAAAAGTCAAAGATCTAGTGATTAACGCTATTATGTTCTCAGTTTGTGTTATTTCTTTATTTATTCGCTTTTGCATTTTGTGTGATTGCGTTGTTGAAGGCTGCCCTTTTTCCTATTCGTTAACCATATAAAGGCCGGTGAGCTGCTTTTCTGCGGTGTTTTCGTACGTATTTTGAATTTTTTTTTTTCTTCTCAGAACCATCAGAACCACTGAAATTTTTCTCAGAACCACTCCTCTTTAAAACAGGGGGTGCGAGATTGGCTTCATCAATCTCATGGGGTGTGGGGTGATAAACGAATCGGGAAGCCCTGGCTTAGTGCTTGCTAGCTGGACAAAAGTTCCGTCTTTTATCCAAGTAATCTGTATCGTAGTGACAGTTTTTAGAGGTGTACGGCGTTGCATCTCGATTTCGATAGCTGCGGGCTAATTTTACAGGAATACACTTATTGAATAGACGTTTCAAGGAGTGTTTCTTTTTCGGTCGATACATACAGACGAACGGATTTGGGAATCTTATGTTACAATTTTCCCACGAAGAGATTATGGTTTACCGCTGCGACCAGTGCCTTTTATGGAAGGTAGCCTACCTACAGTGTTAGTGTTGTTACGGACAATTTTCACCAAATCAAACGTCATATAAAACCGTTCAGGTCTACTGAATCTTAGCGTATTACGTCATGGAATTTTTTCTAAAAAATGAGCCACTATTGCACCATCGTTCGTAAAACCTGATGAAACATTGCATCATCACCTTTGAACACCTGTTTGAATTGCTTCACAATTCCTTTCATTATTGCGTCACAGTGACTGTTTACGTAAGTTTGAGATATCGCAAATTATTCTGATCATTTCGTAAGGATGTTGCTTGAAAGTTGGTTGCAAATTTAACTGTTTCGCTTAGTGCTTGCTAGCTGGACAAAGTTTCCGTCTTTTATCTAAGTAGTTTGGATTGTAGTGACAAGTTTTTAGTGGTATATCGCATTGCACCCCATTTTCGATAGCCGCGGGCTAATTTTACAGAAATATACTTTTTGATTAGACGTTTCAAAAGAGTGTTTCTTTTCGGTCATTGCATGCAGACGAACGGATCCGGGAATCTTATGTTACAATTTTCCCACGAAGAGATTATGGTTTACCGCTGTGACCATAAATAATAAAAGACGTTGTTGTCAGTTGGAACTTAGAAGCACAAAATCAGGGCTGCGATTTTTGCCTTTTTCGGTGACGAGGTCACTCGACACGCGCCATCACTATTCGACAAATGCCGTGCCTTACGAAAAAAAAAAAAAAAAGTAAAAAAAAAACTGAGAGAGGACTAAACATCGTCAAGTCGAGGAACAATCGGGGGGGGGGGAGCATCACGTGATGCAATCATAAGAGTGCTGACTTACGTAAACTTTCTTGCGCCAGGTACTTCAAAGCAAGGTCTAAAAGCGACGCTTCACACGAGAAACTCCCAAGGCGTCAGCGCCGCCATTTTGAACACTGGGGGAGAACGCTTTGATCGAAGTTCCAACGCCTGGCATCAAACATTTTGCAACACACGTTTCGTGCTATTCGACACAACGGGTTTCTTTTATAGATGCAATAACCTAGGCTACGTTGAGTTGCCAACGTCTATGCCAGTTTGTATTTCACAGTTTGAGCTAATTAACAATATTGCTCTGGTAAAATGACTGTTGGATACTTGCTATGAAAGTTTTTCACATGTAGAAAACAGCCTAGTTTCCGACCAGACGTGCAGAAATACAGATGAAAAATGCCGATATTTTTATGGAAAGGAACATTTTGAACACTGCGGGAAAATGCTTTGATCGAAGTTCTAACGCCTGGCATCAAATATTTCGCCACACACGTTTCGTGCTATTCGACACAACGGGTTTCTAACTTTCTTCGAAGTAGGCTACTTTTACTTGTCAAGGTCTATGCAAGTTTGTATTTATGTCTGACTTATCCACTTGTTGTTCCAAGAATGGAGAATTTTTTTGCAATGTGAATAAAGAATAGTAGATAGATAAACACGGTTGCAACTCGACTTCCTTCCACTAAAAGGGTTTCTGTGATTACGTAATGGGCGATTTTGCACTTGCATTCACAAAAGCACACAACCTAGCTAGCAAAACCCGTCGTTTTTACATTGATTCAACGTCTACAGACGTGAAGTCGCAATGCAAAAATAACGAATTTTGATGCCTGCGTATCAATGCCCAAGAAGAACTTTACGTTTGTTTGACATTAATTCGACATCTAGCGACGTTGAATTGAATTATCATAAAATAACGTTAATTGTTCAACCAGGTACCGGTAACAAATTAATAGCTCACTGCGAGATGATTGCCTCGATTTACGTTTACACTAACATAATTTCGGCACAATTGGGATACTGCGAGCAAACACGAGTCTGTTTGATAAACAACTAGCTGTCAGAATCGGAATTATCAGATGCTGTATCGGAGGATGAGGTTGTCGCGTCGTCACTGGAATACTTGAAGACGCAAAACTGCCCGTTCATGAACGCGCGATGCCATATGATCGGAAGCATTACCGTACTTTACTGCCCAAGAACCACTTATCGAATTTCGTACTACTTTTTTAACTTGACCCCGCAGCTTTTCTAATTCCAGTTTGTTTCCGTCATAAAATTCTTTACAAATTTTGCAAAATACCACACTAACTTTTCCTTCTGTTTGATAATCTATAGCAGGTAAATTCTACTTTTTAAGTGTATCTTCTGTCACTATAATCTATATTCGCAACGACATCGATAAACAATAAGCATTCGATGAAAAAATAACTTTTGCATAACAATAAGCGGTATTTATAAGGTTGCAAACTTTTCACAGTTCATAAGAGCATTGTCAGCGCATAAAATAGCTTGCATGATGCTATGGGCTACCGCCGTGTGACACGCGATGAAGAAACGCATAAAATTTCGTTTGATTAAACATTAAAGCATACGGCAATTGCCGCCGTAATCCAAGGTTTGTTGATTTGGCGACGGCAATGTTTTTGCCGTCGTAGATACAAGCTAATTTCGAAGGCAATTTGTATACATGTCCGGTAGGTACATAACTTAGCGCTTGATACTCCTTTGCAATCACTCAACCAGCGTGCGATTAAAAGCTTAAGTAAGTGACTCTGATACCACACAACTTGTGCGGTAACTCGCGGCCAAACGCTTATAATCTGACTCTTGTGACGACATATTACTATTCGACAAACAAACGCAGAATTTTTGGTCGTTCAACAAGAAAGAAAAAATCGCAGCCCTGCACAAAATAATAAAAGACGAGTTCTTGTCGGTTGGTAGGCTACAGAAGCAGAAATAATAAAAGGCGAGTTCTTGTCAGTTGGTAGGCTGCAGAAGCAAAAATAATAAAAGACGTTACTCTGTCTAGTGTTTGGTACAGAAGCAAAACAATAAAAGATGAAGTTGTTGGTTGATAGGCTTCAGAAGCAAAGAAATAATAAAAGAAGATCTTGTTGGTTGGTAGTCGACAAAAGCAAATGAAAATTAAAGACATTTCTTCTCAGTTGGTACTGAAGAACATCAAGTTAAAAATTAAAGGCGTTTCTTTGTTGGTTCTGAAGGAAAACAACTTTGACATTCATTGGCAAGAAAGAAGATAAAAGACAATCCATCTGTGCTTGAAGATTCAAGTGGATGAATCCATGCAAGTTTTGTGGAACTTTAGGACTTCATATACCTGTACAACTACGGTATTGTGCATTTAAATTCTTTATGTATTTTTACGGTCTTTGCAGTTAAGTTTTTTATAACTTAATTTTGTGTGTTTGTGTAACGTAATTTTTTTAATTGTTAAATTTAGCCCCAACATTTAATATGTCTACACTTGGTGGCAACAGGGACTCGACCGCCGTTGACTCGACTGAGTTTAAGCCTGATGATGTTCTTTGCGGTCGGGCAGGCCATTCTGGGGAGGGACCCAGTAACGATAAGGCTAAGTCAGTTCGAGAGGCCCGGCATCTTAGAAGGGATATTTTGACTCAAATTGGGGAACTTTCTGTAGCCCTAGGTTCTTTGGGTGATAAGCAAGAATTGTTAATTTTTAGATCTAAGTTATCTACTTTAGAAGAGGAATTACGGCATTTCCATGCTCTTATGAGTAAAATTTTCAACTCTGCAATTTTGGCAGAACTTCGTGATAGGGTAGATCCCGAATTTAACTCGTTGAAAAATAACTTCAAACAAAAAGTAAGTGAGTTCTCAGATATGTTGGATGCTGACATATATCCTGAGGATAGCGCCTCAAATGTAAGCACTAGGATGTCTAACAGTTCGTCTCGGATAGTTGCACAATTTAACCTACAGCTAAGACGAGAGGAGCTCCAGATACAAGCTGAGGCCGAAGCAAAAGCTGCTGAGGCCATGGCGAGAGCTGAGGCCATACGAGCTGAGGCTGCCGTGAGAGCTGCTGAGGCCGACGCGAAAGCTGCTGAGGCCATTGCGAGAGCTGAGGCCGAAGCGAGAGCTGCTGAGACCGCCGCGAGAGCCGAAGCTAGAGCTGCTGAGTTCGCACTCAAAGACACTCAGTTGAGGGCTGATCAACGTAAAGAGGTAGTTTTAGCTGAATATCGTTCAGAGTTGGGCTCCCGGCGTAGTTCTAAGGGCTCTTCTAGCCATTCTACAAGTGAACATCAATCGCAGTTTAATTTACATAACCTTTTCCAGACGCCTGGTCAGTCCGTGAGTGTACCAGTGCCATCCACACGTTTTCCAGCTGTTTCAGGAGGTCTTGGGGCCGCGGCTAAGGGTCTTCCGAAGGCTGTAGAGCCAAGGCCTGCGAATTACAACAGAACTCCTCCCCCAGAGCGTATAGGTCACGGGGCCGCCATTAGCAGTAATGCTTTGCCCTCTTCACAGTTTTCTGCGCCGCTAGTTTTTGATCGCCCAGCTACACGTAATTTGAGTGGTTGTGAGAGGCGTGTCGCGTCTACTAATTTTAACCCTTTGCTTTTCAACGTTTTTTTGGAAGTTAACTGCTCAAGGGGGGGCCGTTTTTGGATCAAATTCAATCAGCTGTTACGTGTTATCCGCTGATGCTATTTGAACAGAAGTTGCACTGGTGTGAAAGCAAATCATTTGTATATAAGTTTGAAAAGTCATTATTTTAAAATTTTATATGTTAAACTTGATATTTCAATTTTTGCAAAGGTACCCAAAAACGACAATTTTGATTTAACTTGCCGCTATTTAATTACCGTGCTAATCCGATTTCATGCAAACTTCTGAATAACAAAGAGCTCGATCGAACGCACGAAGTGTGTGTGCGGTGTGCCGAATCATTGCATTGATTAGAATTTACGACTTGCGAGCAAATCTTATTGTAAGCTACTCACTGATTCTAAAATAGTTACAATCAAAGTAACATTGTTACACGAATTTGAAAAAAAAACAAAACTGCGTTTGTTGTCTTACATTTTTATCCTAAACTAATGCATTCCCAAACTCATGGCTAGCTTCTAGTTTTATGGAACCAAATTTCTCATAAGTAACACCTTAGCCTGCTTGAATAGCTGTTTACATCTTCGTTTGTGTATTTAGGTCTACAATTGAGTTTGTAGTATGAATATTTTTAGTAGAGAGAAGACAGTTGAACAAGTTGTTGAAATTATCTGAAATTTCTAAGTTCAAATTAGGTGCTTTTGAAATTGTGGATTTGTGTCAAGTCGCATCACAAATATCATGCAGGCCACATCATAAGTCATTTCGCTTACGGGTGTTTATAAACATGACTCATAAATTACATCCACAAAAAATACAGCATTTATATCAACAAAGCTAAGTTCGAAGCTCACTTTTTATTGAGGATTGTGTCAATCAATTCGAAATAATGCAACAGCGAATTGCCGCCAGCGTCGAAATAATGCAACAGCGAATTGAGGAACGTGCGTAAACAAAGGAAATGTGAAATAACCCACAGTCAGCAAATCTACATAAATTTAACGTTTACAAATACAAATGTCAGAGGAAGACAGGATAGAAATGTCGTTAGCTCGCTTGTCCCAGCGTTTTGGGGTTCATGGAGGTCTTTTCGCCGAACCGGAAATTAGAAAGTATCGCTATGGTAGCAAATTGACTTCAATCTCTTCCAGTGATTTGAAAGAGTTTAAAGATGAATTGTCGCAGTGTCTGCTTTACGCGCAAGCTTATGGTCAGCGTGACAAATTGGAAGGACGTTTTGTTTTGGATTTAGCTAAGCGACTCCCGTTTGATGCTAAGCAGCGTTATCTTGACTTTTTAGGTGATCAGTATGGTAGCACTGAGGAACCTACTTTTCAGAGTTTGTTTGATTTTGTAGTACGGGAGGAAACGCGCAAGTCGACTGATTTTGCTATTATGCTAATGGGCGATTCTGGTGAGTCGCAGCATTTTAAAAAGTTTGGCAAAGAAAAATTGCCTTCATGTCCGGTTAGGCAGACGTCGATAAAACCCCATGATAATGTGATTTCAGGGAGTTTGCAGTACTCGACTGCTGTTGGCGCACCGCGCGGTGGTGTGGCCAGACGTAGAGACATGCCGGCATGTATTTATTGTTCGTCGTGGTCAAGTTGAATATCATTGTTTGTCTAACTGTAAAGATTTTCTGCGCTTGACATCTAAGGATCGGAGAGATGTTATTGTGAAAGCTGGAAAATGCTTGAATTGTTTGCGCCAGCATATGGTTAGGGACTGTAATCATGCAAATAACTGTCGTCAATGTGGGCCTAACAACGATAGGAAACACTATTTTCTTCTGCATGATTTTTATGTGCCGTCACGTGATTCTCTGGATTCGGTCGGCAAAGAGGATGCTGGTGCCAGAGTTCCTGTGCGTAATGTTAAGATTGGAAATGTTAAAGCAGCCTTTAACCGCATTACTGCTGCTCGTGTTTTGAATCCAATGACTGGCAAATCGAAGTTGGTGTATTGTCAGCATGATCCTGGTTCGCAGTTGACGTTTGTTTCGAGTGATTTGGTCTGCAAACTTGGCGTTAAACCGTATGATAAAACGTCGTTTAAAATGGATACTCTGGCTGGTCAGAAACCTACTTGTGCTAACCTTGTTAAATTCAACATCCAGTCGTTAGAGACGGATGAACTGTTTTGTGATATAACTTCGGTGGTTAACCCAGCTTGGGCTGACCTGACAATGTTAAAACTTTACCGCATAAGCAGGATTTAAGTAGTTTCCGTCATTTTCATGACGTGAATATGTTTCATTTGAATGATTGTAGTACTGTAGATGTGCTGATTTGCAACGACAACGCTTATATGATGTGGGCTAAAGAAGAGCGTGTTGGTGAGAATCGTAGTGAACCGCACGCTTTACTCACTCCTCTCGGCGGAATGGCCCGTTTCGGTGAGTCTAATTTGGAGAGTCCGATTCGGAGAGTTCCCTATTCGGAGACAGCCTTTTTCGGAGAGTTCCCTATTCGGAGATTTTTTGAAATTTTTTTTAAAAATTATTGGGTATCGTAGCCTAATTATCATTGCCGCTTTTACATCGTTTTAACGTCGCTAAACGTTCAAATCGTGCAGAAAAAAATAGAAATAAAATGTTTGAACAATTAAACGAAAATTCGTCGGTACCGTAGCCTAATTATCATTACCGCTGTTAAATCGTTTTAACGTCGCTAAACGTTCAAATCGTGCAGAAAAAATAGAAATAAAATGTTTGAACAATTAAATGAAAATTCGTCGGTATATATAGTAGCTTAATTATTATTACCACTTTTACATCGTTTTAACGTCGCTAAACGTTCAAATCCTGCAGAAAAAAATAGAAATAAAATGTTTGTACAATTAAATGAAAATTTGTCGATACCGTAGCCTAATTATCATTGCCGCTGTTACATCGTTTTAACGTCGCTAAACGTTTAAATCGTGCAGAAAAAAATAGAAATAAAATGTTTGAACAATTAAATGAAAATTTGTTGGTATCGTAGCCTAATTATCATTGCCGCTTTTACATCGTTTTAACGTCGCCAAACGTTGAAATCGTGCAGAAAAAAATAGTGGAAGCTGTAGATGAGTGGGGTTTAGACCTAACCATTGAGATCTTAAGA
The DNA here is from genome assembly GCF_918807975.1 of Aplidium turbinatum. NCBI lineage: Eukaryota > Metazoa > Chordata > Ascidiacea > Aplousobranchia > Polyclinidae > Aplidium > Aplidium turbinatum. The sequence continues at coordinate 13,000,561 of NC_137489.1, read as the reverse complement.
CTAAAAAGCGAATTAAATTTATTTTTGAACTATTAATGTTTGCTCAGATAAAATTGACATGTATCCTGCGTCGCCTTCTGCATGCAAACTTAGAATATATTACTTATTAGAATCCTCACCTAGTACAAAATTCTAAATCCAACGACGCCTTCTGTTTATTTACAGTAGAGAATTTTGTATTTTATTCCACAATATCGTTTCTTTTATAGTTGAAATTCTCGAAGCTTTAGATGAGTGGGGTTTAGACCTAACCACTGAGATCTTAAATCATAATTATGACACCGGAAAGACCTTATGGTACGTTCCATATTCATAACTTTACCAAAGAAAACCGGAGCAACAGAATGCTCACTTCATATCTTAAATATCTTTGCTATGTTGACGTGTATTGTTTTTGATATGATGGTCACAAATAAAAACAATTCAACTGAACTGACATGACGAATTTTCATTTAATTGTTCACACATTTTATTTCTAATTTTTTTTCTGCACGATTTGAACGTTTAGCCACGTTAAAACGATGTAAAAGCGGCAATGATAATTAGGCTACGGTTCCCAATAATTTTCAAAAAAAATTTCTAAAAATCTCCGAATAGGGAACTCTCCGAAAAAGGCTGTCTCCGAATACGGAACTCTCCGAATCGGACTCTCCGAATCGGACTCTCCGAATCAGACTCTCCGAATCGGACTCACCTAATAGTAGCAGACCCCCTCTCGGTTGGTTGGCTTGTGGTGGTAAGTCACCCTTAGACGAAAGCGTTGCTAACGTGTGCAGAGTGCAAACGTCTTTAGAGTCGGATATCATCTCTGGCTTTCAGCGTAAAATTGAGTCTCGTGATGTGGAAATAGCAGACCTGAATAAAGTCATTCAGGATTTGACGTTGCAAAATGAAACCTGTGAATTGTCTCGCAATGACATTTTGGCTAGAGAACTTGTTGAACCGAATATTAAGTTGAAAGATGGTCGATTTGAGATACCTGTACCGTTGAAGGAAGATATTGATTTACCTAACAATTTTGTGTTGGCGTCAGATAGAGCTGCTGCTTTACGGAAGAAGGCTTTAAAACAATCTGAATTTCGAGGAACTTGTGTTAATGATGTAATGTTTTCGGGTCCTGACTTGTTAAACCTTCTGGCAGATCTCTTGGCTAGATTTCGGCTGAGTAGATTTGGTTTTGTGGCCGATATGACCAAGTACTTTTTTCACATTTTGAACTCTTCAATATGTAAGCCCAATTTTATTGAACTGCTTACGTACACAGGCAGTGCCGTTCAGGTCGTGAACGAACGCCCTTTGGTACCTTTAAGTGACGACCCTAGGGATTTTACTGTCATCACCCCTGCCTCTTTTGACCCCATACTGTGCTGTTGGGAAACCACATGATCGTGACCAACTAAGAAGGGATTATCGGTTCAATATGTCACTTTCTCAGCAGTTTTAGAGCAAATGGATAGATTTTTACTTGCCAGGGCTTCAGGGCCGGAAAAAATGGCTAAAAATGGCTGAGAATTTGGATCCTGGTCAACTTGTAGTGGTGGGTTCTCTCCAAGACATTGGTAAACATGGGAAGTATCAACTTGGGAGGGTGCATGAGGTGGTCCCACAAATTAGGAAAGGGAAGCCTGTGGTTCGTACAGCTAAAGTTGCCGTCTGCAGCTATGATGAGAGTACGGGGAAAGTGAAAGTAGACTACGTGTTGAGGGATATTTCGTGCCTCGCCCCCGTAAAGAACACTTAAGTGTTAGGGTTTGAGCCTGGTTTTGTCTGTGGTGGCCGACACTTGTCTGATCCCAGAACAGTCGGTTATTATCGCAACTATTGTATATAGCGTCATTTTAGTGTGTACCTATGGTACCAATTTCATGTATCGTCGGGTATTATTCGTATTGTTGTTCATTCTTTGCATGCCCTTTGTATTTGCATATTAACTTAAACGTGAGTGATTCAAACAATTTGTATATATCGTGTGTTTTTATTCATTGGCTCAAAATTGTCCTTAAATTCTTTTTTAGTTATGCCATGTTAGACTGTCATAACTAGAGGCCGCTATGTTACGGACAATTTTCACCAAATCAAACGTCATATAAAACCGTTCAGGTCTACTGAATCTTAGCGTATTACGTCATGGAATTTTTCCTAAAAAATGAGCCAATATTGCACCATCGTTTGTAAGACCTGATGAAACATTGCATCATCACCTTTGAACACCTGTTTGAATTGCTTCACAATTCCTTTCATTATTGCGTCACAGTGACTGTTTACGTGAGTTTGAGATATCGCAAATTATTCTGATCATTTCGTAAGGTTGTTGCTTGAAAGTTGGTCGCAAATTTAACTGTTTCGCTTAGGGAACGTTCAAATATTACGTAACGCCTTCCAGGGGGAGGGGGGGGTTTATGCAAAGCGTTACGTTAGCGTCACATCGGGGGGGAGGGGGTTCAAGCAAAACGTTACGTAACGCTTTCGAGTACGGAATGGTAGTTTTTTGTGCTGAATTCGTAGTGAAAAAGCGTTACATGGGGGAGGGGGGGATTGAAAAAAGCGTTACGTTGGCGTTACATGGGGGAGGGGGGGGGGTCAAAAATTCGGAAAAAAAGCGTTACGTAATATTTGAACGTTCCCTTAGTGCTTGCTAGCTGGACAAAGTTTCCGTCTTTTATCTAAGTAGTTTGGATTGTAGTGACAAGTTTTTAGTGGTGTATCGCGTTGCACCCCATTTTCGATAGCCACGGGCTAATTTTACAGAAATACGTTTTTTGAATATACGTTTCAAAAGAGTGTTTCTTTTCGGTCATTGCATGCTGACGAACAGATCCGGGAATCCTATGTTACAATTTTCCCACGAAGAGATTATGGTTTACCGCTGTGACCAAGTGTACTGGTACTGGTTATTCTTGTACACACTCAATCGGTTGACAAAAAGTTGGCAAAAACAAGAAGGCACTGCAGTGGCGTAGCCAGAAACTTTGAAAGGAAAGGGTTTTGACGGCCGGCGGGCGAAGCCCGTCGGCGTGTTTGCCTCAGACTACACCCAGCGGTGGGGGGCCTCCCCCAGAAAACTTTGAAAAATTACTTTGAATTTGGTGCATTCTGAGAGCATTTTCAACAAAAATGTGGATATGAATATTCCTGTAAAATAGTGCTGTCCGATGGCATAGCAAAAGGATAAGATAATGTTTTCTTCGTCATTTTTCTGAAATAAAGGTAAGTCTTTATGTTTTCTTCTGATATTTGAATGTTTGGTATTGGCAAAACTCGCTCTTTTAATGCAGTTTCGTTTAAAATTAGGCAAACTTTATTTTAGAGACAAAAAGAGACTAAAAGCATCATGCTCAATATCGTGACGTCACAGGCGTGCCAAAGGGGGGGTTGAAACCCCCAAAACCCCCCTTGGCTATGCCACTGGATGGCAGTATTCAGAACACACATTACCTTGTTTGTGGTAATTTACTAATGCAAGCTACTGCCAATAGCTTGTTTAAACATGTTTTTTTAACTGATAGCTTAGCAACGATGTATTATATATATATGCTTTATAAATGTTGAAACAGAAGTACCGTATTCCTTTCGTGTGTTGTAAGGTCTTAGACACTTTGTCATTGATGCTTCTTACAGATCATTTGTGACATAATGCAAGAGATCTTATCACTGATATTTTTAGCTGTCAGAAGTAAGTGCATTTGTCAGACAAGGTTTAGGTTAATGTTCCTTTGAAATGCCCACCACCCATGTTGACTATTGCTAGTAACTACCAAGCCTGAAGGAAGAAATTTTTCCTTTACAGTGGAGTTTTTTAGCACTGCTCAGTGTTCACATAGTGAATAAATGCTTCATAATACTTTTCCTGACAAGTATAAAGTTTTACCCATATTTCCGCAATGCAGGAGAAAGACACAAAACAAACATCAAAGATGAAAACTTATTTTATTTGGGAACAAGAACAAATTTAATGAAACTAACAAAAAACTGATGTAGTAAGAGTCTATTTGTCTGCTACGAAGTACGGTAGTTATGCAAGATCAGAGTTCTCAGATGAATAATCTGTTGTGTTATTGCAACGAGTTTACCTTAATTGCTACATATTGTGACATTTAATGTTAAAATAATTAAAAAAAACAAAACAAATAAAAAACAAAAAAAAAACAATAAAAAACAAAAAAAACGAGCTTGCTTTTTTTTAAAACAAAAAAAAACGTTTTTTTACCTCTCTAGCAAAAATCAAAACCCTAACATTATTCCTAACTCAAACCCAGGCCTCGAAATTCACGGCGGACACCGCGGACATGTCCGCCGTCACAGCATGTGATGTCCGCGGGAAGTACCATCTAGATCGGTCATATTTGTCCGCCGAAAAATAACACAGAAACTAATACAAATCGTCATTGCATAGCACGAACAATTGTTGCGAGAATACAATTTCCCGCGCATCTAGAAAATGTGAATACTGTATCCCTTATAATCCCTTAGCTTTCATTCAAGTCAGAAAACTTTTGATTTTTACGTTGTTTCAACGATTGATGACATTGAATCATCGTAACATTACGTGAATTCTTCGCAAAGAATCGATGGGAGTAGGCCTACGGGTACTTCTACACTAATCACGCGCAACTTAGTTCATGTCTTATGTCACAATGTCTGGCTTTGATCTCCGAGTAATATTGATAAAGAAAGGTTGGTTACAAAATTAGAAATGCGAGTGGGCTATTACAGCAAGATACAGCAACAGTTGTTAAGTTTTGGTTTTACAGTAAGAAAAAGCCCAGGGAAAATTCACTTTCGCTCACATGACACGCAAAAATAAACCTTAAAAATGCCTAGTGATTAGTGATGCTTTGCACAGCAGAAAATAGTAGCGTTAGTGTAGAAGTTTTCCGACTTGTGCCCAGAGCATTGTGACCTGGGTTTTTTTTTGCTGAGACTTTTCGGTTATTTGTCCGAAATGACTTGAAAAAATTCGGTCATTTCTTATTTATTTCGGTCATTTTTTCTGATGAAAATATTTCCTTTCAAGTAGCTGAGTGATACAACCCAAAATTTGCACTTTCTGACTAGCCACAACATTAAGTTTCGCTGAGAAACGTTGTCGTGTTTTATCTGAGAAAAGTTAAAGCAGACAAACGTTTCTTCAATGTTCATCAGCGAAACTCAACCTTGCAACACCCGGCCGCAGACATTGACTATGACTATATATTTTTTCGAACTTTTTGACCGAATTGACTAAGTTATATTTTTTTCGGACATTTTGTTCGAATTGACTACATATTTTTTCGGACATTTTAACCAAATTGACTATATTTTTTTCAGACGTTTTGCTAAAAAATTGGTCAATCACCGATAAACAACAGAAACCCAGATTGTGACGCAAGAAGCCACGCGACCTCGTTCGGTGGAAGTTAACCAGTTATGCTGCGTAATAAGCAGCTACACGGCGCTTTTACTCTTCAAGTGCACGTCGTTGGTCTGATGAAAGCCTTTCAGAGTGACTTCACTGAAATTTAAAGTCTTCTAAACCATATAGTTATAGTTCTCAAATGGCGAAGAAATATCATGTTAAAGTGATTAAGCATGACGATCGACGTCAAAACTGGTGTGTCCGCCGTGAGACTTAATTTGTCCGCCGAGATAGCTGCTCAGACCGGACACGTATGTCCGCCGTCAACAAAAACGAATTTCGAGGCCTGCAAACCCTTACCTTAACCTTTCGTAAGTTTGATCCTAACTCTGGCAACACCTGATTGTAACCACTAACCATGGCATTAAGTGTGGAAAAATAGCCACTTCCATACATATACAACTATTTTTCTGATGCAGTAATCCAGCATCCTTGAAGGTTTAGTACAAACAAAACGTTGAGTTTTCACAATAGTGACAACTGACAAATATAGGTGCAAGTATAGAATCCGCCACCCTAGTCAACATGACGTCACAAAACGGACGCAACTACTACATAAGGGGTGAAAAAAAGGATGCTGAAAAACGGCGGAATGAAGGTGATAAAGCGGAATGATATGGATTTTTTAACAATTTTACTGTGTTTTAAACCAACGTCGAGTGTTGAATATAACTACCTAAAATGACATAAAATTTACCAAATTGCATTAATTCAGCTAAAAATTTACCCAATTAAACTTTAAAAATAAAAATATGAAACGTTTGCAACTAAATGTGTTGTAGAAGCTATCTAAGTTCAGCTCGCATTTTAATTTTTACAATAAAAGTACCAATCTAACGCAACTGCAAAGAGTATGTCTTGCTTTATGCACCTGGAAAATTTCAGGTTTATATCTTATCTACAAAACGGGCAATCGTCGTTCAAACGTAGCCGCTCGGCGACACTTTTTTCCAATGCATTGTAAAGGCGAATCGATCCTTATTCAGTATAAGCCACCCCCTGTTTGCTGTGATCGGTAAATAATGCTTCAACTAAACTTGCTGTAGTTTTCTCATTTCTGCTCGGATTTTAACAATTTTGCCATCGTTGGAAAGCAAGATCATACATCTACACGAATCAATTAAACAGTAGCACAAAATAGGTACTAGCTTTATCTTGTAATAACTTAAACTTCACCAACTTGTAACGATTCTCAGCATTTTAATTTTTACAATAATATCATTAAATCTTTGCAAACTAAAAGAATATGTCTTGCTTTATGCACATGAAAACTTTCAGGTTTATATCTTATCTACAAAACTGGCAATCGTCGTTCAAACGTAGCCGCTCGGCGACACTTTTTTCCAATGCATTGTAAAGGCAAATCGATCCTTATTCAGTATACGCCACCCCCTGTTTGCAGTGATCGGTAAATAGTGCTTCCACTAAACTTGCTGTAGTTTTCTTGTTTCTGCTCGGATTTGAACAATTTTGCCATCGTTGGAAAGCACAATCATACATCTACCCGAATCAATTGGCTACAAATCTAAAACAAGTCCTATCTTTATCTTGTAATAACTTAAACTTCACCAATTTGTACCAATTCTAAGCAATTTAATTTTTACAATAAAATTATTAATCCTTTACAAATTGAAAGAGTATGTCTTGCTTTATTCACCTAAAAAGTTTCGGGTTCATATCTTATCTACCAAACGAGCAATCGTCGTTCAAACTTAACCGCCCAGCAAAGCTTTTTTTCAATGCATTGTAAAGGCGAATCGATCCTTATTCAGTATACGCCACCCCCTGTTTGCTGTGATCGGTAAATAGTGCTTCCACTAAACTTGCTGTAGTTTTCTCGTTTCTGCTCGGATTTTAACAATTTTGCCATCGTTGGAAAGTAAAATTATATATATACCCGAATCAATTAAATGCAAGCACAAATTAAGCACCAGATTTATCTTGTGATAACTTACACTTCACCAAATTGTAACGATTCTCAGCAATTTAATTTTCACAATAAAATCATTAATACTTTACAAATTGAAAGAGCATGTCTTGCTTTATGCACCTGAAAAGTTTCAGGTTTATATCTCATCTACCAAACGAGCAATCGTCGTTAAAACTTCACCGCCCAGCGAAGCTTTTTTCAATGCATTGTAAAGGCGAATCGATCCTTATTCAATATACGCCACCTCCTGTTTGCTGTGATCGGTAAATAGTGCTTCAACTAAACTTGCTGTAGTTTTCTTGTTTCTGCTCGGATTTGAACAATTTTGCCATCGTTGGAAAGCACAATCATACATCTACCCGAATCAATTGGCTACAAATCCAAAACAAGTACTATCTTTATCTTGTAATAACTTAAACTTCACCAATTTGTACCGATTCTCAGCAATTTAATTTTTACAATAAAATCATTAATCCTTTACAAATTGAAAGAGTATGTCTTGCTTTATTCACCTGAAAAGTTTCAGGTTTATATCTCATCTACCAAACGAGCAATCGTCGTTCAAACTTAACCGCCCAGCAAAGCTTTTTTTCAATGCATTGTGAAGGCGAATCGATCCTTATTCAGTAGGCTATACGCCACCCCTCCTGTTTGCAGTGATCGGTAAATAGTCCTTCCACTAAACTTGCTGTAGTTTTCTCGTTTCTGCTCGGATTTTAACAACTTTGCCACCGTTGGAAAGTACAATTATATATCTACCCGAATCAATTAAACACAAGCACAAAGTAAGTACTATCTTTATCTTGTGATAACTTAAACTTCACCAACATGCACCAATTCTCAGCAATTTAATTTTTACAATAAAATCATTAATATTCTGCAAATGGAAAGAGTATGTCTTGCTTTATTCACCTGAAAAGTTTCAGGTTTATATCTTATCTACCAAGCGAGCAATCGTCGTTCAAACTTAACCGCCCAGCGAAGCTTTTTTTCAATGCATTGTAAAGACGAATCGATCCTTATTCAGTATACGCCACCCCCTGTTTGCTGTGATCGGTAAATAGTGCTTCTACTAAACTTGCTGTAGTTTTCTCGTTTCTGCTCGGATTTTAACAATTTTGCCATCGTTGGAAAGTAAAATTATATATATACCCGAACAGGCGCGGATTTATGGGGGGAGGCTCAAGGGGCCCGGGCCCCCCCGAAATTTTGTGAGAAATTGTTGAATGGTTTGATATGCTTCTAAACAGCTGATATTAGTCCCACAGCTGACTTACAACCCCCCCTTTGGCACGCGTGTGACGTCACGAGATTGAGAATGATGCTTTCAGTCTCCATGTCTCTAAAACAAAGTGTACCTAATTTTAAGCGAAACTGCATTACAAGAGCGAGTTTTGCCAATACCAAGCATTCAAACATCTCAGCCAGGAATTAGCAACAAGAAAACATAGATGCTTAGCTTTACTACCGAAAAAGTGCCGAAGAAAACATGATCTTATCCTTTTGCTATGCCACCGGACAGCACCATTTTACAGGAATATTTATACCCATATTTTTGTTGAAAATGCTCTCAGAATGCACGAAATTCAAAGTAATTTTTCAAAATTTTCTGGGGGAGGTCCCCCAGACCCCCCGCCGCTGGGTGTCGTCTTTGGCGAACACGCCGTCAAAAACCCCCAAATTCCTGGCTACGCCACTGATTGTTCATAGGCTATCTGTTTTATCTTTTTCTTACTTTTTAATTCATTTTCAAATTTTCTGGCCCCCCCCAAAATAAACTCCTAGATCCGCGCCTGAACCCGAATCAATTAAATGCAAGCACAAATTAAGCACCAGATTTATCTTGTGATAACTTAAACTTCACCAAATTGTAACGATTCTCAGCAATTTAATTTTCACAAGAAAATCATTAATCTTTTACAACTTGAAAGAGCATGTCTTGCTTTATGCACCTGAAAAGTTTCAGGTGTATATCTCATCTACCAAACGAGCAATCGTCATTAAAACTTCACCGCCCAGCGAAGCTTTTTTCAATGCATTGTAAAGGCGAATCGATCCTTATTCAGTAATCAGTATACGCCACCCCCTGTTTGCAGTGATCGGTAAATAGTGCTTCAACTAAACTTGCTGTAGTTTTCTTGTTTCTGCTCGGATTTGAACAATTTTACCATCGTTGGAAAGCACAATCATACATCTACCCGAATCAGTTGGCTACAAATCCAGAACAAGTACTATCTTTATCTTGTAATAACTTAAACTTCACCAATTTGTACCGATTCTCAGCAATTTAATTTTTACAATAAAATCATTAATATTCTGAAAATGGAAAGAGTATGTCTTGCTTTATTCACCTGAAAAGTTTCAGGTTTATATCTCATCTACCAAACGGGCAATCGTCGTTCAAACTTAACCGCCCAGCAAAGCTTTTTTTCAATGCATTGTAAAGGCGAATCGATCCTTATTCAGTATACGCCACCCCCTGCTTGCTGTGATCGGTAAATAGTGCTTCCACTAAACTTGCTGTAGTTTTCTTGTTTCTGCTTGGATTTTAACAACTTTGCCATCGTTGGAAAGCACAATTATACATCTACCGGAATCAATTAAACACAAGCACAAAGTAAGTACTAACTTTATCTTGTGATAACTTAAACTTCACCAACATGTACCAATTCTCAGCAATTTAATTTTTACAATAAAATCATTAATATTCTGCAAATTGAAAGAGTATGTCTTGCGTTAATCACCTGAAAAGTTTCAGGTTTATATCTCATCTACCAAACGAGCAATCGTCGTTCAAACGTAGACGCTCGGCGAAGCTTTTTTTCAATGCATTGTAAAGGCGAATCGATCCTTATTCAGTATACGCCACCCCCTGCTTGCTGTGATCGGTAAATAGTGCTTCCATTAAACTTGCTGTAGTTTTCTTGTTTCTGCTCGGATTTTAACAACTTTGCCATCGTTGGAAAGCACGATCATACATCTACACGAATCAATTAAACAGTAGCACAAAGTAAGTATTGGTTTTATCTTGTGATAACTTAAACTTCACCAAATTGTACCAATTCTCAGCAATTTACTTTATACATTAAAATTATTAAGCCTGTGCAAATTGAAAGGGTATGTCTTGCTTTATGCACCTAGAAAGTTTCAAGTTTATATCTTATCTACAAAACTGGCAATCGTCGTTCAAACGTAGCCGCTCGGCGACACTTTTTTCCAATGCGTTGGAAAGGCGAATCGATCCTTATTCAGTATACGCCACCCCCTGTTTGCTGTGATCGGTAAATAATGCTTCTACTAAACTTGCTGTAGTTTTCTCGTTTCTGCTCGGATTTTAACAATTTTGCCATCGTTGGAAAGTAAAATTATATTATATACCCGAATCAATTAAATGCAAGCACAAAGTAAGTACCAGATTGATCTTGTGATAACTTAAACTTCACCAACTTGTACCGATTCTCAGCAATTTAATTTTCACAAAAAAAATCATTAATCCTTTATAAGTTGAAAGAGCATGTCTTGCTTTATGCACCTGAAAAGTTTCGGGTTTATATCTCATCTACCAAACGAGCAATCGTCGTTAAAACTTCACCGCCCAGCGAAGTTTTTTTCAATGCATTGTAAAGGCGAATCGATCCTTATTCAGTATACGCCACCCCCTGTTTGCAGTGATCGGTAAATAGTGCTTCCACTAAACGTGCTGTAGTTTTCTCGTTTCTGCTCGGATTTGAACAATTTTGCCATCGTTGGAAAGCAAGAGCATACATCTACACGAATCAATTGGCTACAAACTCTAAACAAGTACCATCTTTTTCCTGTGATAACTTAAACTTCACCAACTTGTACCGATTCTCAGCAATTTACTTTATACAACAAAATTATTAAACTTTTGCAAATGGAAAGAGTATGTCTTACTTTATTCACATAAAAAGTTTCAGGTTTATATCTTATCTACCAAACGAGCAATCGTTGTTCAAACTTAACCGCCCAGCGAAGCTTTTTTAATGGATTGTAAAGGCGAATCGATCCTTATTCAGTATACGCCACCCCCTGTTTGCAGTGATCGGTAAATAGTGCTTCCACTGAACGTGCGGTAATTTTCTCGTTTCTGCTCGGATTTTAACAATTTTGCCATCGTTGGAAAGCAAGAGCATACATCTACACCAACGGTGTTCAAGCTGCGGCCGTTAACACGTAATTTAATAAGCATGTGTTGGCGGCCGTGCCCTGTTTTTAAAATAAAAAAATTATTTCATTAATAAAAATGAAATGTATTTTATATATTATACAGGGATATCTAGAACCACTGGATACCCTTGTAGCTTGTAATTATATATAATATTTCAAATTTTAAAACTTGAAAAACATTCTCATCATAAGTTTTTGAAGCTATAGGCTATATTGTTAAAATCGTTTTGAGACAAAACTTTTTCCTCAACCTAATTTCATTGTAACGGTAGCCTACATTCAGTGCCGGTCTTTGGGGTGTGCAAATCGTGCGATCGCACAGTGCCCGAAAATTAGGGGGCCCCGCAATTTAGGCTACTCAAAAAATGCAGTAATTTTTGTCATTTCCAATGGAAAAAAATTCAATTCGATTCACAAGCAAGTACCGGTAGCCCATTCCTTGAAGTCATAGTTGCGGCTTTAGGGTGAGGCAAGTGCTGAGGGTGAGGGTGAGGCAAGCACCATTTTACAGTAATATTCATACCCAAATTTTTGTTGAACATGCTCTCAGAATGCACTAAATTCAAAGTAATTTTTCAAAAATTTCTGAGGCATTCCAGTCCAGACGCTGGGTGTCGCCTTCGGCGAACACGCCGTCAAAACCCCCTCCCCTTTCAAATACCTAGCTACGCTACTGAATTGGATCACTGTCATTAGGGCCCGCAAAGCATATTCCCCACAGGGCCCGAAATATCCTAAGACCGGCACTGCCTACATTGCATTATGTCCTTAAAAAGAAAAAGAACACTAGCAGAGGAGAAAAGGGTATTCAATTCCAAATGGGAGTTGGGTTATTTCATGATGGAGACGGCAGCGCATACTATGATGTGTCTAACATGCAGTCAAGTGGTTAAAACTGTTAAAGGAAATAATGCAAAACAGCATTTTTGTCGTCATATGTCACACCATTATGCAAAATTGGAAGGCGAGTCTAGGAAAATCTGTGTCGAAAATTTGAAGAAAAGTGTGAGTCTGCCTTTTCACGAATGAAGTACCTACAAAAACGAGTACCGAACAAATCAGGCTAACTGAGACTGGTGTCTTAACCGGTGCTCGTATGCAAAATCAAGGGAGTTGCAATGTCGCAGACTTTTATTGAATAAATTCATTTCAAAATGTTTGATACTTCATGGTACTATTAGGTATAGCCAAAGTATGATAAGTTTAGTAAATATTAACGAATAAATTCTTCTCTTAGATAACGCAAATTGAAAAAAAAGATCATTTAAAACTCACTGGCGGCCGTGCTTTATAGAATTAATCGGAATGCGGCCGGCAATAGCAAAAAGGTTGTGCACCCCTGATCTACACGAATCAATTGGCTACAAATCCAAAACAAGTACCATCTTTTTCTTGTGATAACTTAAACTTCACCAACTTGTACCGATTCTCAGAAATTTACTTTATACAATAAAATTATTAAACTTTTGCAAATTGAAAGAGTATGTCTTACTTTATTCACATGAAAAGTTTCAAGTTTATATCTTATCCACAAAACTGGCAATCGTCGTTCAAACGTAACATTTTTTGGTAATAGAGCTAAGTCGCTATGTTTTCTTGTTGCGTATTCCTGGTTGAGATATTTGAATGTTTGGTATTGGCAAAACTCGCTCTTTTAATGCAGTTTCGTTTAAAATTAGGCAAACTTTGTTTTAGAGACGTAAAGACTGAAAGCATCATTTTCAATATCGTGACGTCATACGCGTGCTAAAGGGGGGTTGTAACCCCCAACCCCCCCCCCCCCCCCTTGGCTACAGAACTGGTAGGAAGGCTATGAGCTACCCTCCAAACAATCCCAATTCAAAGGGTTTAAATTGTGTTGGGTGTTCTTTGAACTGGACGAATGACAAAAACGGCTAGCATCTTGCTCTTTTCCTAGATGTGACATGTATCAGTGTTGTCCAAATACGAAGGACGATTGCTCGCTTTATAGATAAGACATAAACCTGAACTTTTCAGTTGCATGAAGCAAGACATACCCTTTCAATTTGCTAAGGTTTAATGATTTTATTGTAAAAATTAAATTGCTGAGAATCGGTACAAATTGGTGAAGTTTAAGTTATTACAAGATAAAGTTAGTACTTGTTCTGGATTCGTAGCCAATTGATTCGTTTAGATGTATGATCTTCCTTTCCAACGATGGCAAAATTGTTAAAATCCGAGCAGAAACGAGAAAACTACCGCAAGTTTAGTGGAAGCACTATCTACCGATCACTGCAAACAGGGGGTGGCGTATACTGAATAAGGATTGATTCGCCTTTACAATGCATTGAAAAAAAGCTTTGCTGGGCGGTTAAGTTTGAACAACGATTGCTCGTTTGGTAGATGAGATATAAATCTGAAACTTTTCAGGTGCACAAAGCAAGACATACTCTTTCCATTTGCAAAATATTAATGATTTTATTGTAAAAATTAAATTGCTGAGAATTGGTAAAAATTGGTGAAGTTTAAGTTATTACAAGATAAAGTTAGTACTTGTTCTGGATTCGTAGCCAATTGATTCGTTTAGATGTATGATCTTCCTTTCCAACGATGGCAAAATAGTTAAAATCCGAGCAGAAACGAGAAAACTACAGCAAGTTTAGTGGAAGCACTATTTAACGATCACTGCAAACAGGGGGTGGCGTATACTGAATAAGGATTGATTCGCCTTTACAATGCATTGAAAAAAAGCTTCGCTGGGCGGTTAAGTTTGAACGACGATTGCTCGTTTGGTAGATGAGATATAAATCTGAAACTTTTCAGGTGCATAAAACAAAACATACTCTTTTCATTTGCAAAATATTAATGATTTTATTGTAAAAATTAAACTGCTTAGAATTGGTACAAGTTGGTGAAGTTTAAGTTATCACAAGATAAAATTAGTACGTATTTTGTGCTTGTGTTTAATTGATTCAAGTAGATATATAATTGTACTTTCCAACGATGGCAAAATTGTTAAAATCCGAGCAGAAACGAGAAAACTACAGCAAGTTTAGTGGAAGCACTATTTAACGATCACAGCAAGCAGGGGGTGGCGTATACTGAATAAGGATCGATTCGCCTTTACAATGCATTGAAAAAAGCTTCGCTGGGCGGTTAAGTTTGAACGACGATTGCTCGCTTGGTAGATGAGATATAAACCTGAAACTTTTCAGGTGAATAAAGCAAGACATACTCTTTGAATTTGTAAAATATTAATGATTTTATTGTAAAAATTAAATTGCTGAGAATTGGTGCAAGTTGGTGAAGTTTAAGTTATCACAAGATAAAGATAGTACTTACTTTGTGCTTGTGTTTAATTGATTCGGGTAGATATATAATTGTACTTTCCAACGGTGGCAAATCCGAGCAGAAACGAGAAAACTACAGCAAGTTTAGTGGAAGCACTATTTACCGATCACTGCAAACAGGGGGTGGCGTATAGCCTACTGAATAATGATCGATTCGCCTTCACAATGCACTGAAAAAAGCTTTGCTGGGCGGTTAAGTTTGAACGACGATTGCTCGTTTGGTAGATGAGATATAAACCTGAAACTTTTCAGGGGAATAAAACAAGACATACCCTTTCAATTTGTAAAATATTAATGATTTTATTGTAAAAATTAAATTGCTGAGAATCGGTACAAATTGGTGAAGTTTAAGTTATTACAAGATAAAGATAGTACTTGTTTTGGATTTGTAGCCAATTGATTCGTTTAGATGTATGATTGTGCTTTCCAACGATGGCAAAATTGTTCAAACCCGAGCAGAAACAAGAAAACTACAGCAAGTTTAGTGGAAGCACTATTTACCGATCACTGCAAACAGGGGTGGCGTATACTGAATAAGGATCGATTCGCCTTTACAATGCATTGAAAAAAAGCTTTGCTGGGCGGTTAAGTTTGAACGACGATTGCTCGTTTGGTAGATAAGATATGAACCTGAAACTTTTTAGGTGAATAAAGTAAGACATACTCTTTCAATTTGTAAAGGATTAATGATTTTATTGTAAAAATTAAATTGCTGAGAATTGGTACAATTTGGTGAAGTTTAAGTTATTACAAGATAAAGATAGGACTTGTTTTGGATTTGTAGCCAATTGATTCGGGTAGATGTATGATTGTGCTTTCCAACGATGGCAAAATTGTTCAAATCCGAGCAGAAACAAGAAAACTACAGCAAGTTTAGTGGAAGCACTATTTACCGATCACTGCAAACAGGGGGTGGCGTATACTGAATAAGGATCGATTTGCCTTTACAATGCATTGGAAAAAAGTGTCGCCGAGCGGCTACGTTTGAACGACGATTGCCAGTTTTGTGGATAAGATATAAACCTGAAAGTTTTCATGTGCATAAAGCAAGACATACTCTTTTAGTTTGCAAAGATTTAATGATTTTATTGTAAAAATTAAATTGCTGAGAATCGTTACAAGTTGGTGAAGTTTAAGTTATTACAAGATAAAGCTAGTACCTATTTTGTGCTACTGTTTAATTGATTCGTGTAGATGTATGATCTTGCTTTCCAACGATGGCAAAATTGTTAAAATCCGAGCAGAAACGAGAAAACTACAGCAAGTTTAGTGAAAGCACTATTTACCGATCACTGCAAACAGGGGGTGGCTTATAGGCTACTGAATAAGGATCGATTCGCCTTTACAATGCATTGGAAAAAAGTGTCGCCGAGCGGCTACGTTTGAACGACGATTGCCCGTTTTGTAGATAAGATATAAACCTGAAACTTTCCAGGTGCATAAAGCAAGACATACTCTTTGCAGTTGCGTTAGATTGGTACTTTTATTGTAAAAATTAAAATGCGAGCTGAACTTAGATAGCTACAACACATTTAGTTGCAAACGTTTCATATTTTTATTTTTAAAGTTTAATTGGGTAAATTTTTAGCTGAATTGATGCAATTTGGTAAATTTTATGTCATTCTAGGTAGTTATATTCAACACTCGACGTTGGTTTAATGTTTTTATTGTAAAAACACAGTAAAATTGTTAAAAAATCCATATCCATTCCGCTTTATCACCTTCATTCCGCCGCTTTTCAGCATCCTTTTTTTCACCCCTTATGTAGTAGTTGCGTCCGTTTTGTGACGTCATGTTGACTAGGGTGGCGGATTCTATACTTGCACCCAAATATATACTATTGTACCATACTGTCTGTGCTGTGAGCAGTGTGATGGTGCAGTGGACAAGTCCATTAAGTTTTCCTATCATTTTAAATGCCAACTGCTGCAGCCTTCATTGTATATTTGTACTAGAACCACTGTCTTACTAGACTGGTCAGTTCTTTAACATCTTTCCAAACAAAAATATGGACACAGAACTTGCTTTAATTTTGTTTTGATTTAGTTCCTTTGTAAAGAATAGGCAACCCGATAGCTCAGTTAGGTAGTTTAGCACCCAAAAAAAGCGACAAAATCAAACAGTGCTGGTTCAATTCCAGAGGTGTGCGCTGCAAAATACATTTCAAGGACAGTTCACCATTGAATGGAACCTACAGACAACAAGAAAACTTCACTCTGTCAATCTCCATGACCAGGCCTGCGTCAGTCATCAGTGGTTCAAAACCTTTACAAGCATGCATTGCATAACTGCCAAGATTAAGCTTTCAAAAAATCTAATCACAATCAATTAAATTAATAATACAAACGAATTTATTTTCACACGAATCAATTCAATCAGCTAGCAGCGAGATCATCTTCAGTTAAGCTTATTCAAATAGAAGTTAGAAGTCTGCAGTGCTTCCACTTTCAAATTTTTATTTTCCCTAAATTTAGTGTACAGTTTGCTTAAATTTCCCTAAATCAAACCTTGAAATTCCCTAAAAATTTCCCTAAAATAAAAGAACAAATATGTGTTGAAAAAAGCATAAAAAAAACAGGTTTCTATATGTAGCGACAGATAAAAAAAAACAACGAATGATAGATACACATGAGAATTTGATAAGCACACAAAAAATGAAACAACAAAAGAATCTCGCTCAATCAACAGAACTTTTTAAAATTATCCAATTGTTTCAGGATTTGCTACTGCCACAATTATGCATTTACAATATACACAATTACAAACCAGCCAAAATTTTGTTCTGAGTTCTCTTGCTTCTTCATACGGTGTGAGCAACGAGATATAACACAATGAGTGGAAACTCCTCTTTTTGCTCCGTTTTGCGTGTCGGCCGTCACGCTTCACTACAGACACTTGCGCAGTAGATTAAACGGACATCACAAGAGTTTTAGATGGGATGTTCCTTCGATTTTATGTGCGTTGAGCTCTACCACTGAGCTATCTCACCGCCTAAGGTGCTTGGCTAATTAGTAATATAGTTTTGTACCATGGGTAAGGTGCTGTCCACATGTTAGGCTATTTTCAACCTATTATTTAACATTATGTTATTGTCAGAAGCCTAAAATTAAACTCTAGTGCAGCCCTAAAGTTAACCCAGCCAGGCTACTGTTAGCCTGTCAGCAACTTAATCAATTTTGAAGGACCTGAATTTCTAATAAGCCGTCTAGACTAGCGTCGTAAGTCATACAATGTTTTTAAAACCTTAGGCTATAGTCTTGCACTGTTGCTAGTTGAATCGTGAAATTATAATAATAATAATAATGATAGCATTTATATCTCCTTAAACACAGTCTGCATTGTATTACAAAAGCTGAAATGTTTTCGAAAATCCACTTCCAGCCTCAGCAAAATTTTCATCAGAGTAGGACTTGGCTTCAGTAATGTTCCGTATTCGTCGTTTTGTAGTGTGTCAATCATAGATGAACCCGCTGTGCAACTGGTGTCACTTTCTAGTTTAGACAAAATGCCTTGTTGTTCATCTGTGGCACTGCGCTTCAATTTTCGTAACACGTATCCCCCAATATATTCTATTATGTGTATTTCATCAGTTGTAAGCACCGTATTAGTCGTTTGTTGTTGTTGTGAAACTTTGCTATTTTCATCTCTGAAATGTAAATTTCAAAACGTTAATGTTTGTGTATTGAACATAGATGCTGGCAAGAGTATTTAATGGTATACAAATCGTAAATTCGTGCTATTTTTTACGGTAATGTAGGCAAAGTTAAAATATGCATCTTGCCCCGTTTTATGCATCTTGAGTATGTCTCATTTACTGGCTGGTATAGACAATTGCGTTATCTATTTGGCGACTTTATATGAAGTTTTTGGATATCGACCAATAAATACAGACTGAATTAAGACAAGTTTCGTACTTGAAGATAAGACGGAGAGATTGGGATTGGCTCAGTCAACAGCAATCCCACGAGATCACTGGATAAGCATATTAATCATTGAAGGCAGTTTCTGAAATCTGGCAGAACTGTCGTTCGTCGTACCAGACATGATTGAAATAAATGTAAATCACTGTTGATAAGCTACATTGGTTAAACAAGCTATAGCATCGTGTTAATTTTATAATCGACTTGAATAACATGTCAAGTAGCAGCCACTCTATTCTTTGTTGTTTTAAGAAAACCTCTGAAACGTCAATCGTGTTTTCGTGTTGATAGAATTATTACGTTACTTTTACAGACATAAAGCTTGTGTTTACTTAAATCCATATATCTCTCTCCACGGAGTTAGTTGTCTATCGAATTGTACAAAAACAATTTACATTTTTAGCAATTCCTTATTCTTCCCGAAAAAACAAGTTAAATAATTGCTGTCAGTTTCTAGACAAGAGACTGGGCTTGCAGGGATTGTGACTCATGAAACGGCACCAGAATATCTGTAGTGTGTTGTTTTAAAATGCTATTTTTAACTTCTATTGCTCTAAAAAACAATTTATGTCATCTTGTGGGCTGAGAACTAATCGTTGTTTTTCATCATCCATTTAAACGTTGGCATAGCACGGCCAACGGTAATTCAACGTCTAAATGTCGTTGTCTGTATGTGAATTGTAAATACTTGGTGTAGCACAACATTTCTTCGAAGCTTTCGCCGCATCTTGAAAGATGTTGTATGAACGTCAGCGAACGATTGTTATCCGCTTGCTTTCTTCAACCAAGGCATATTACTGAAGCTATTTTTTCTTATCGTTGTCTTTATATAGCGCATCTTCTTTGTGTTTTGCAATATCAGCAATTCAGCATAAAAGGCTTAGCAAAGCGAACGTTTGAGAGCGTAGACCAGAAATTCTCTTTGAGTTTTGTATTAGCTGCATTTGGTAAAACGAGATGTTTAAATCTTAACTCTTAAAGCATAAATTGAGAAACTTTATGTTAAATATTTCTTGACCATTTACTAACTGTAAATTTTGTATTCTATTTGAATAAGATGCACTAGTAGAATCAATTGCTGTATGACTGTTACGACTATTATTATTTGGATTATTGTTTGTACGGATTATCACTTCAAGCCCTGATTGCTGTCTCGGTGAGTCTGAACTATAATCACCAGCTCTATCTAGAATTGAAATAGCCTATATCTGCCCACTAAGTTTGTTAAACGACCTTGCGACCTGCAACCTTGTGGCCGACCTTGCGACCTGCAACCCCGTAGACCTTGCGACCTGCAACCTTGTGGCCGACCTTGCGACCTGCAACCTTGTGGCCGACCTTGCGACCTGCAACCTATGTGACTGAACCTTCGACTTGCAACTTGTGATCTTGTGACCTTGTGATCTTCTGACTTGTAATCTTGCAACCTATCTGCCACAATAAACTAACAGAACTCAAGACCGCGTTCAGATTCAATCTACTTGGCTTGTTTTTCTGTCTGTTGTAGGCGCATAACCGTATTAACTGAGCGACGCATATAATAATCCAATCCACTGTTTGGCGCCAGTGAGAAAGATATTCTTTAACGTAGAATTTGCGTCAAAATTCTACAGCATCGGTATAGAATGAAAATGCCACTATATGTTTGGTTTTTACCTCAGAAACTTGACCTCAGAAACTTGACCTACAGACCCCACATCGAGTCACTCCGTGCCAAGGTTACCTCGCGAAATAACCTCTTGAGAAGCCTAGCAGGAACAGGATGGGGAGCCCGAGCATCAACCTTGCGTACAAGTGCACTAGCCTTGGTCTACAGCTCAGCCGAATATGCCTCAGCTGTATGGAACCGCAGCAGACACACAAAAAAGATGGATGTGTGCATTAACGACACCTTGCGCATCATCACTGGCTGTCTCCGCCCCACACCTACTGCTTATCTGCCAACTTTGGCTGGCATTGCTCCTGCTCATGTCCGTAGGGAAGAAGCCTCTCACAAACTGGCTCTACATGCGAGACTCGATCCTCAACACCTTCTCTACAGTCACTCCCAAACAAATGGACTAGTCAGACCTCAACGCCTATCATCAAGGCGCCCATTCCATCGATATGCTACACAACTTGTGGATAAGAACTTCAGCTGCATGGAAACATGGGCCCAAGAATGGAACGAGCTGCCACATATCCCTCCCCAGTTTTCAGTTATGCCAGCACTCTCCATCCCTCCTGGAGCAGACCTCTCAAGAAAGGCATGGGTCACATTGAACAGGATCAGATGTGACGTTGGCTGTACTGGAGCTAATCTGTTTAGGTGGGGGTTGCATAATTCGCCGATATGTGTCTGCGGAGCGGTAGAACAAACAATGCAACACATACTCCACGAATGTCCCATCTTACGACCCCCAAGTGGAATCACTGGTATCCGACAACTGGACCCAACTACCGTATCTTGGCTGCACGAGGAGGCATTGCCAATCTAAGCTACTACAAGTCAAACGAGAGAAGAAGAAGAAGACCTCAGAAACACATCAAACAATTTTCTTGTTTGCTCCACTGCTTCCATACGTTGAAGTTTTCCATGAAATAAACCTGGGATCACTTCAATTGCATCACAGCTAAACTTGTGAAAAAGTTCGCTCCCATTTGTGGTGGATTCGAATGCACGAATGTAATATTGAAGAGCTGCATCAGTGAAGTTATCAAGTGAACCACCAATTTGTAACCACATCTTCTGTACTGTTGATTCAGACACTAAAAAAATACAAAGTGTGTAATGAATACTACATGGAGTGGCGGATGTCCCGGTAGCACCTTTTGAAAGTGTACCACAATACGTTTCCTAAAAGGAAACTTGTCTACAAATTCCCAAATCAAAGACATCTTATCCAAAATAGAGGATTCAAACCAACGACCTCCAGTCTTCTGGCCAATAGCATACTCTCTACGCCATGTTGGTTGGTCGAAAACTCGATCTTAGCAACTATATTTTTACTATCCTTTTCCCTAACCCTCTGATTGGTCCATTCCCTCTATACACCTATGTAATGGTACATTTTCAAAAGATGCGTCCCGGTAGCTTATGTTTCCATTATATATTAGTGTAATGACGCTATTCAGTAGAATCAGGGCTCTCGAGAGGGGGGTCAGGGGGACCAATGCCCCCTCTGCAAACGAAAACGCGATATATGATGTCTTAGTTGCAACCTGAAGGGGGTATGGGCCTCCGTTTCAAGAAATTAGGGGCCTCATTTTGCTATTTTGACGTCTGGAATGTGGTCTAACAATTTCCCCTTTTTACGTCGATTCGACGTAGGCAGGTGTTGAATAGATGCAATATTTGGGATATGTTTTAATTTGGCAGACTGGATATGCCTACCACAGCAATTGTTACACACAAGTGGCTGACTGCAGTCAGATTTTAACGTTGATCCGTCGTCGCCAGACGTAGAAACAATGTGTAAATGGACGATTCAGGCTATAAAGTTGTCTTGCCGGTCTACAGGCAGGTAATATGCGGAACTGTAGTACCATACCTTTTCTGGTGTTATTACATGTGTTTCCAGCGTGCTTTGACTTGACATGAAAACGCAATTCCCGTTGGTTTTGTAAGTTTTCGGACATAAGTGACATCTGCAAAAATACCGGATAATATATCCAAACAATAGACCGATCCATCGCCTAGCAACGCTCAGCCAATCAGAGCGAAGGAGAGCAAGCTATCTTTCCAAGCCCACTATCTAGCATAGTTATCAGCATCTAGTTATCAGCTTACATAATGCATTATTGCATTGCATAATAATGATGCAATGAACAGTGAATGAGATGACTATGTAGGCTACAAAAGAAGCAAAAAAGTATTTCAAAAGCACAAAACATTAGCCTAGTAGGTTATAATTATCCATGACATCTCATTTAGTCAGTTTGCAATGGGTTGGACTATGGTTTATTTCTTGATTTGTATGAATTAATTAGGCTACTGGTAGCTTACGGTAGGCTACTAGGCTACCATTGGTATTATATGTTTCAGTTCATTTTTTTTATCTTATGCAACCATTGAATTTAAACAACCATAGTTTACAGGCTATGCTATTCATTGCAGAATCATGCAAGCTGATAACTGAAAATCAAGCTTTGAAAGAAGAACTTTGTGCTCTAAAAATGCAACATGAATCACAATCTCTTCTTTTGCTACAATTGCAAGAAGGGTCATTTTTTAGTGTAAGATCCATTTTAAATTCTCCTGTTAGTGAATTGTTTGCATATTAGGCCTATACTGGTTTAAGTCACGTGCAATTTAAAACCCTGTTTGATTTTTTGATGTAAAATGCCACAAGTGCCATTAAATACAAAGAATGCAAAGAAAAATGTTTGAAATTGTCTTTGGAAAATCAGCCACTTTTGACTCTTTGCAGGCTAAGAAGTGGGTTTCATTTAAAAGATTTGGCCTATAGATTAATTTTTCACTCCAGTGAATTGTAACAAATCAAACAAACAACGTAGCAGTTGCAGCACAACGCACCATCCAGGCTATATAACTTCTTCTATAAAAATATGATCAACTATTCAAACCATTGATAACACTGCATGGCTCTAACAACCCAGTTAAACTGTGTCTTAGAAAGCACTATTTGCAGCAGGTTTACGATTTTAAGTTTTTTAAGACATCTCAAATAGGTATTTGCTGTCAAACCTGCAAGTACCGCAGAAGAAAAATCTACTTCTAAAAAATCACAGCATAAATGTGATGGAAACTGCATAAAAGCAATGCTAGATAGTGGGCTTGGAAAGATAGCTTGCTCTCCTTCGCTCTGATTGGCTGAGCGTTGCTAGGCGATGGATCGGTCTATTTTATTCAGCTTTCAACACACAACTGCACAATTTAATTAGAGGTGCGAGGTCCTTTGAAACGCTTTCTTACCCAAATTCACGTTGCACTGTAGACGCGCTCGTTGAAGTGGGAATACTTTGAAATTCTTCATCTTCGATTATTTCCACAAGATACTCGACGGTTAAATTATCAGAACTGTTTTCCATTGCACTGTTATAAAAAGCCAAACTTCTTCTAGCCCTGTTGGTTGTTTATAGCTGGATAAGATAAACTTTGATAACCATATAGCCTACAGTCAGTCGTTTTGTATCGTATTTCGTAGACCTTTGCTACCCTATACTAATTTAATATTGTTGTTAGCAAGAGCCTATGTATTTACCCTGCTTATTGACCTGTAACATCCTGATTAACCTACTTCAAAATTTCACACAATAATCTGAAAAGACAAGCGGTAACGAAAATAAACTTTTAAACCACCTAACAATAATACTATGGTCGGAACAGTCCAATTGCTTCGTGGTATTCGCTGTCACTTTAGCCTTGCTTTAGTGCATTCATAGCACGCTGTACACCCGTACGGTCGCAGTCTGTAGCCTTCCATGTGCAAGCAGTGAACCATGAAACGAACGACGTAGAGAAACGAGAGAGATAAAAGAGAAACACTAAGAGAAGAGTGAGTTTCCACCCATTGTGTTATATCTCGTTGGTGTGAGCCATTTAATATCAATTCATTGATATTACAGTGTTCCCGACAATTTTGTTCACCAAATCAAACGTCATATAAAAACCGTTATGGTCTACTTAACCTAGCTGGCATCTTACGTCATGGAAATTGCTAGAAAATGTCCAAATATTGCACCATCGGTCGTAAGACCTGATGAAATATTGCATCACTACCTTTGAACACCGGTTTGAATTGCGTGACAATGTCTTTCACTATTGCGTCACAGTAGCCTACTGCGTACGTGCATTTGAGATATTGCTATCTATTCTGGTCATTCGTAAAATTGTTTGTTGGAAGTCAGTCGCAAGTTTAACTGTTTGTTTGGTGCTTGCTAGCTGGACAAATTTTCCGTCTTTTATCTAAGTAATCTGTTCTGTAGTGACAAGTTTTAGTGGTGTACGGCGTTGCATCCAATTTCGACAGCTTTGAGGCTATTTTTACGGAAATACAATTTTGAATAGACGTTTCGAAGGAGTGTTTCTTTTTCGGTCATTACATACAGACGAACGGATCCGGGAACTTTATGTTACAATTTTCCCACGAAGAGATGATGGTTTACCGCTGTGACCATTTTTGTTTGTTTGTTTGTTTATCTTTATCCTGCATTGCGGGAAAGCGGACTTGAGCGCTATGCATCGGTGTACGCCTTCCGACATACACCTGACCCACGCTGCAGCCGACGGCAATGTCTGTTTCCGGTTGTCTACTCTACTTATGACTTAAATTTGGTACTACCCATTACTCGAAATCGATCACTAGGTAGAGGCAATTATCGTAAAGTTTCTTGCCCAGAGAAACAACAGCAAGTGCGGGTGGCTGGAGTCGAACATGCAGACTCTCGACTGCGAGCCCAACGCGCTAACCACTCAGCCACGGCTGCCGACCATAAAAAATAAAAGACGTGACTTGTTAGCTGGTAGGCCAAGAAGCACTAGAAGCACATAAATAATAAAAGACGTGGCTCTGTCTAGTGTTTGGTACTGAAGCAAAGAAATAATAAAAGAAGATCTTGTTGGTTGGTAGTCTACAGAAGCAAAGAAAATTAAAGACATTTCTTTTCAGTTGGTACTGAAGAACTTCAAGTTAAAAATTAAAGGCGTTTCTTTGTTGGTTCTGAAGAAAAAAACAACATTGACATTCATTTGAAGAAAAAAGATTAAAGACAATCGATCTGTGCTTGAAGATTCAAGTGAACGAATCCAAGCAAGTTTTGTGGACTTTAGGACTTCATATACCCGTACAGCTACGGTATCGTGCATTTAAATTCTTTTTGTATTTTATTGTCTTTGCATTTAAGTTTTTTATAACTTAACTTTGTGTGTTTGTGTAGCTTAATTTTTTAATTGTTAAATTTAGCCCCAACATTTAATATGTCTACACTCGGTGGCGACAGGGACTCGACCGCCGTCGACTCGACTGAGTTTAAGCCTGATGATGTTCTTTGCGGTCGGGCAGGCCATTCTGGGGAGGGACCCAGTAACGATGAGGCTAAGTCAGTTCGAGAGGCCCGGCATCTTAGACGGGATATTTTGACTCAAATTGGGGAACTTTCTGTAGCCCTAGGTTCTATGAGTGATAAGCAAGAACTGTTAATTTTTAGATCTAAGTTATCTATTTTAGAAGAGGAATTACGGCATTTCCATGCTCTTTTGACTAAAATTTTTAACTCTGCAATTTTGGCAGAACTTCGTGATAGGGTAGATCCCGAATTTAACTCGTTAAAAAATAACTTCGAACAAAAAGAAAGTAAGTACTCCGAAATGTTGGATGCTGACATACATCCTGAGGATAGTGCCTCAAATATAAGCACTAGGATGTCTAGGAGTTCGTCTCGGATAGTGGCACAAATTAACCTACAGCTAAGACGAGAGGAGCTCCAGATCCAAGCTGAGGCCGAAGCAAGAGCTGCTGAGGCCATCGCGAGAGCTGAGGCCATACGAGCTGAGGCTGCCGCGAGAGCTGAGGCCGACGCGAGAGCTGCTGAGGCTGTACGAGCAGAGGCCGCCGCGAGAGCTGAGGCCGACGCGAGAGCTGCTGAGGCCGTACGAGCAGAGGCCGACGCGAGAGCTGAGGCCGAAGCGAGAGCTGCTGAGGCCGCCGCGAAAGCCGAAGCGAGAGCTGCTGAGTTCGCACTCAAAGACGCACAGTTGAGGGCTGAACAACGTAAAGAGGTAGTTTTAGCTGAATATAGATCGGAGTTGGGCTCCCGGCGTAGTTCTAAGAAAGGCTCTTCTAGCCATTCCAGAAGTGAACATCAATCGCAATTTAATTTACATAACCTTTTCCAGGCGCATGTTCAGTCCGTGAGTGGACCAGGGCAATCCACACGTTTTCAAGCTGTTTCAGGAGGTCTCGGGGCCGCGGCTAAGGTTCTTCCGAATGCTGTAGAGCCAAGGCCTGTGAATTATAACCTAACTTCTCCCCCAGGGCGTACAGGTCACGGGGCCGCTATCAGAAGTAATGTCTTGCCCCCTTCACAGTTTTCTGCGCCGCTAGTTTTTGATCGCCCAGCTACACGTAATTTGGGTGATTGTGAGAGGCGTAACGCGTCTCCTGATTTTAACGTTTGTGAGGATCGTGATCGGGCTGTGCATGTGACTGAGCCCCACCAGCCCCTTAAGGGATACAGCTTGTCTTCTCCCGCTAAATCGAGTTCTCAACAACAAGATTGCTTTTTTGAATACCAAAATAGTAGGACGTTTTTCGATAAGGCGGCCTTGATTGGTTACGATGGTAATAATATGCCATTTATCTTCTTTAAAAATTGTATTACGGTCTTAATGGCAGCTTCGCCCTTTAAGGAAACTCGTTTGACTTTGTTACAAGCAGCTTGTGTTAGAACAGCTGCGCAAACGATTGCTAATTTGGTTTCCGACACTCCTGGCTTGTCAGAGGAAGACAGGATAGAAATGTCGTTAGCTCGCTTGTCCCAGCGTTTTGGGGTTCATGGAGGTCTTTTCGCCGAACCGAAATTAGAAAGTATCGCTATGGTAGCAAATTGACTTCGATTTTTTCCAGTGATTTGAAAGAGTTTAAAGATGAATTATCGCAGTGTTTGCTTTACGCGCAAGCTTATGGTCAGCGTGATAAATTGGAAGGACGTTTTGTTTTGGATTTGGCTAAGCGACTCCCGTTTGACGCTAAGCAGCGTTATCTTGACTTTTTAGGTGATCAGTATGGTGGTACTGATGAGCCTACTTTTCAGAGTTTGTTTGAATTTGTAGTACGGGAGGAAACGCGCAAGTCGACTGATTTTAGCATTATGCTATACGCGATTCTGGTGAGTCGCAGCATTTTAAAAAGTTTGGCAAAGGAAAATTGCCTTCATGTCCGGTTAGGCAGACGTCCGTAAAACCCCATGATAATGTGATTTCAGGGAGTTCGCAGTACTCGACTGCTGTTGGCGCACCGCGCGGTGGTGAGGCTAGATGTAAAGACCTACCGTCATGTATTTATTGTTCGTCACGTGGTCAAGTTGAATATCATTTTTTGTCTAATTGTAAAGAATTTTTGCGCTTGACACCTAAAGATCGGAGAGATGTCATTGTAAAAGCTGGCAAATGCTTGAATTGTTTGCGCCAGCATATGGTTAGGGATTGCGTTCATGCAAACAACTGTCGTAAGTGTGGCCCTAACAACGATAGGAAACACTATTTTCTTCTGCATGATTTTTATGTGACGTCACGTGATTCTCTGGATTCTGTTGGCAAAGATGATGCTGGTGCCAGAGTTCCAGTGCGTAATGTTAAGATTGGAAATGTTAAAGCAGCTTTTAACCGCGTTACTGCTGCTCGTGTTTTGAATCTAATGACTGGCAAATCGAAGTTGGTGTATTGTCAGCATGATCCTGGTTCGCAGTTGACGTTTGTTTCGAGTGATTTGGTGTGTGAACTTGGTCTTAAACCGTATGACAAAGCGTCGTTTAAAATGGATACCCTGGCTGGTCAGAAACCTACTTGTGCTAACCTTGTTAAACTCAACATCCAGTCGTTAGAGACGAATGAACTGTTTTGTGATATAACTTCGGTGGTTAACCCAGCTTGGGCTGACGATGTTAAAACGTTACCCCATAAGCAGGATTTAAGAGGTTTCCGTCATTTTCATGACGTGAATATGTTTCATTTGAATGATTGTAGTACTGTAGATGTGCTGATTGGCAACGACAACGCTTATTTGATGTGTGCTAAAGAAGAGCGTGTTGGTGAAAATCGTAGTGAACCACATGCTTTGCTCACTCCTCTCGGTTGGTTGGCTTGTGGTGGTAAGTCACCCTTAGATGAAAGCGTTGCTAACGTGTGCAGAGTGCAAACGTCTTCAGAGTCGGATGTCATCTCTGGCTTTCAGCGTAAAATTGAGTTTCGTGATATGGAAATAGCAGACCTGAATAAAGTCATTCAGGATTTGACCTTGCAAAATGAAACCTGTGAATTGTCTCGCAATGACATTTTGGCTAGAGAAGTTGTCGAACCGAATATTGAGTTGAAAGATGGTCGATTTGAGATACCTGTTACGTTGAAGGAAGATATTGATTTACCTAACAATTTTGTGTTGGCGTCAGATAGAGCTGCTGCTTTAAGGAAGAAGGCTTTAAAACAACCTGAACTTCGTGATTTCCTTACTGACACCATGAAAGATCTTAAATCTAATGGCTATATTGAGCGTGCTGGTGAAGCAGAAAATGTAAAAGGATTTGAATGGTATTTACCATACTTTGTGACGTCACAATTAAAAAAGCGTATTGTTTACGATGGCAAGTCTGAATTTTGAGGAACTTGTGTTAATGATGTAATGTTTTCGTGTCCTGATTTGTTAAACTTTCTGGCAGATCTCTTGGCTAGATTTCGGCTTGAAAGGTTTGGTTTCATGGCCGATGTGATTAAATACTTTTTTCACATTTTGGACTCTTCAATTCGTAAGCCCAATTTTATTGAACTGCTTACGTACACCAGCAGTGCCGTTCCGATCGTGAACGAACGCCCTTTGGTACCTTTGAGTGACGACCCTAGGGACTTTACTGTCATCACCCCTGCCTCACTTTTGACCCCATACTTAGACCCATACTGTGCTGTTGGGCAACCACATGATCGTGACCAACTAACAAGGGATTATCGGTTCAATTTGTCACTTTCTCAGCAGTTTTGAAGCAAATGGATAGATTTTTACTTGCCAGGTCTTCAGGGCCGGAAAAAATGGTTAAAAATGGCCGAGAATTTGGAGCCTGGTCAACTTGTAGTGGTAGGTTCTCTCCAGGACATTGGTAAACGTGGGAAGTATCAACTTGGGAAGGTGCATGAGGTAGTTCCACAAATTAGGAAAGGGAAGCCTGTGGTTCGTAGAGCTAAAGTTGCCGTCTGCAACTATGATGAGAGTACGGGGAAAGTGAAAGTAGACTATGTGTTGAGGGATATTTCGTGCCTCGCCCCCGTAAAGAACACTTAAGTGTTAGGGTTTGAGCCTGGTTTTGTCTGCGGTGGCCGACACTTGTCTGAGCCCAGAACAATCGGTTATTATCGCAACCATTGTATATAGCGTCATTTTATCATGTACCTATGGTACCAATTTCATGTATCGTCGTGTATTATCCCGTATTGTTGTTCTTTCTTTGCATGCCCTTTGTATTTGCATATTAACTTAAAGTGAGTGATTCAAACAATTTGTGTATCGTGTGTTTTTATTCATTGGCTCACAATTGTCGTCAATTCTTTTTTAGTTATGCCATGCTAGACTGTCATAACTAGGGGCCGCTATGTTCCCGACAATTTTGTTCACCAAATCAAACGTCATATAAAAACCGTTATGGTCTACTTAACCTAGCTGGCATCTTACGTCATGGAAGTTGCTAGAAAATGTCCAAATATTGCACCATCGGTCGTAAGACCTGATGAAATATTGCATCACTACCTTTGAACACCGGTTTGAATTGCGTGACAATGTCTTTCACTATTGCGTCACAGTAGCCTACTGCGTACGTGCATTTGAGATATTGCTATCTATTCTGGTCATTCGTAAAATTGTTTGTTGGAAGTCAGTCGCAAGTTTAACTGTTTGCTTGGTGCTTGCTAGCTGGACAAATTTTCCGTCTTTTATCTAAGTAATCTGTTCTGTAGTGACAAGTTTTAGTGGTGTACGGCGTTGCATCCAATTTCGACAGCTTTGAGGCTATTTTTACGGAAATACAATTTTGAATAGACGTATCGAAAGAGTGTTTCTTTTTCGGTCATTACATACAGACGAACGGATTCGGGAACATTATGTTACAATTTTCCCACGAAGAGATTATGGTTTACCGCTGTGACCATACCGTGCGCGGACATTTTGCCGAAAGACATTTTGCCGAAACCCATTTTGCCGAAAGACATTTTGGCGAAAGGACAGTATGTCGAAAGACATTTTGCCGAATGGACAAATTGCCGAACGGACTAATTGCCGAAAGGACTAATTGCCGAACAGGGCCGTTGACAGGATTTCTTGGGCCCGGTACCCATTTATTTTCGGGCCCCCTTCATCGACAATGTTATGAATATAAAGGTTGTGTACAAGCTTTTATTGATGTGCTGTTAAAATGAGGATGACACATGCCGTTCAAAGTAGAAAATTAAGAGGAATATCATTTATATATTCTCAAAGATTCGTTGTATCCCCGCATTTCCCCAACTGTGCAATTTTACGCATTTAGGGATTTCTCCGTAAACCACAAAATCCTTGCTCTCAATTACGATCTTTGTCGGTATGTTTAAAATTGTTGGATTTTTCGGCTGAAATTAATTCTTTGTAAAGTAGAGTAGCCATAGGAGAGTAAAACATTTTGGGGGGGCGAACATAATTTGGCCAAATTTTTCAAAATTTGCCCAAATTTTGTCTTTGCGTATATATTTTCATAAATACAAAATTACTCACAATCTCTGAGAGTCATCAACTTGGCCATGTACGAAACACAAGCAAAAAAAAGGAAGTGGTTATTTTTACACAATGAGGTGTTGCCAGAGTTAGGATTAAAGTTAGGAAGGGTTAAGGTAAGGGCTAGAGTTAGGAATAAGTTTAGGGTATTGATCTTTGCCCACTCCCCAGGACTAAAAAAATTTCCAAGTACAAGTTTTTGTTTTCAACAGCTTTAAACTTTGCTCAAGTTAGGGAAGAATTCCTTATCTGGCAACACTATTGAGGCTATTCTTACACTATATAGTGTAAATATAGCCACAGCCAAAAAAACACGTACAACAGCAAAACAAGGCTGAACTTACTTTAATCTACGTTCATAGACCTGTCTGTGTCCCAATTAAATAAACC
The DNA here is from genome assembly GCF_918807975.1 of Aplidium turbinatum. Taxonomy (NCBI): domain Eukaryota; kingdom Metazoa; phylum Chordata; class Ascidiacea; order Aplousobranchia; family Polyclinidae; genus Aplidium; species Aplidium turbinatum. The sequence goes on along the minus strand of NC_137489.1, from coordinate 12,968,981 downwards.
ATCAAATGAATACATTCTTATCGCAAAAAAGTATACAGGCTAGTATATTAAGCCTAACTGGATTCAAAAAGATTTGAACTGAGACTTCACCAATACCTGGATAACAATAATTGCTGAATATTCATTTCACCAGATTATATGAAAATCTCCAGCCCAACTTCAATAAAAGGCCTGACCAAAAGTAGCTCAATCTTTTCAATTCAAGGATAGTCCAAAAACTCAATATTTGTCATTTTGCATTGAAAAAAACTAAAATGACAATCCGAAACTTATCAAACCAGTAACATTACTTAATCCATGCTGCTTCAAATCCTACAGCCTGAAAAGAATTTGACAGTTTACCATGCTATGTGCATCAAATTTTCACCTTTGAACAAAACTACTTTTGATACCAAAAATATTGATATTATATTACAATGAAATCATAGTCAATGTTTTTTTTCAGAAGATCATTACAAAGAAAATCTTACTTCACAATGAAGCAGCTAGGCCTACTCAAATCACAAGCACTGAAGAAAAATGATTCCCAGATAATAACTTCAAACTCAATCGTTGTCACAAAGTACAGACCACATTACAAAAACATGACACAAAAATAGCACTGTTTACTTTGTCAGATATATTAACTGCATAAATTGGATGACAAAACAACATAACATGTGTCTTTATATTTGATTGTTGTTGCTCTAATACTGTGTCATAGATAGTAAATAGCTGAGCATATCAACCCTGGGACTGGCAAAGACAAACACCAGTTTATACAAAAAAATTCAATATAGAAAGAAGTTAAACCATAGCTCACAAAAACATGAAATTAAATACAGGAAAATTCACAAGTTGTTTTCATTTAATATACTTTTTCACTTTGTACATAACTATAGTTAGTGGCTGGGATCAACGCTCACAAAATGGTGTATATGTGGCCTCACAACTGTTGATTATTAAAGTTTATAACAAATGCTTATTTTGTTTGACCATATCTAAAAATGATAAGCTATCTTTGTAGTATTTAAGTCAAGTTTTGCGAGCATAGCATAACTCATGGTAAAATTGACTTATCCAATAATTGGATATTTTTGCCCAAATATTTTTACAAACAACTACATTAGTGGGATATAGAGAAAAAACAAAAACTTTATAAGCTCACCAGAACCCAGCAGGGTTTCAAAATTCTACCAATGAAGGAATGTAGGCTAGTGTGATATTCTAATGAACATCTGTAATAAGCTTATCTCAGCTTGTCGAAGCATTATTTTGCATTTTTTTCTGCAAATACTGAATCGAAGCTTAACATTCTGCCCAAATTTTAATACCAAATATAAAAGTTTTCAAAATTGTTGATACTCTGTTTTACATTCAAAGCAAAATATTTTTTATACAAAATGCAACACTATAAAGTAGGTAACACTATACACTATAAAGTAGGTAACACTATAAACTGGTAGAATGTTGAAAACTTATGGTAAAAATTGATTTGTCCAAATAACTAGACATTTTTGCCCAAATGATTTTTATAATCAACTACATTAGTAGGATATTGAGAAAAAAACAAAAAACCTCATAAAGTTTCCAGTACACAGTAGGCTTTTAAATCTTACCTATGAAGAAATGCAGCCTACATGTTAGTGAATATCAGTAATAAACTTACCTCTGTTTCCCAGCTGTGCTATTTTACAGTTCTATTTTGCAGTTGTCGAATCGAAACTTATCATTCTACCCAGATTGCAATACCACATGCAACAGTTTTCAAAGTCAGTGATAATACATTTACATTCATTGGAAAATATTAATGTATCTCATAAATTACAACAATTACCATATGTACATAAAGTTTTTAAACTGGTGAGGCGTCGAAACATTGTGGTAAGTTTGATTTGCCCAAATAACTGGACATTTTTGGCCAAATTTGCGACATTTTTTTTCAGCGGGTTAGCGACTGCTTCTCTGCCCCCATCTCCTACGGCTATGATGTAGATGCAATTAGCTAGAAGTGATTACCACCAAAAAATATATATATTCAGAATTAAAGAGTGGGTGAAGAAAAATATTTCGTATTTTTTAAAAAAAAATCGTGGTTAGGGAAATCACTATACCCGGAAGGGGGCCCGGTACTTTACCATCTGACAGCTGAAGTGGCTGTTTTAACCTCTGATGGCAATTCCTTTAGATCTGATTATATTAAAATCTTGATAATGTTTGAAGGCGCGGGGAATATTTTAAATCCGGGCCCCCTAAATATTACGGGCCCGGGTCCAAAAGTACCACCTAGACCCCCCTGTCAACGCCCCTGTTGCCGAATGGACAAATTGCCGAAACAATTTGGAAAAAAATTACTTTGAAGTGACACAAAGTCTCGTTACTATGCAAGCAGTGCCTTTGAGCTGGTAATTATTTTGAAGTGACACCAAGTCGCAAGTCTCATGCTATGCAAGCAGTGCCTTTAAACTGGTAATTATTTTGAAGTGACACCAAGTCTCGTTACCATGCAAGCAGTGGCTTTGAAGTAGTAATTACTTTGCTACTGTTGTTTGCCTAAAAATTGCTTTATATACAGTCTCCACAGTTTTGGAAATCAGTATTAGTTTAAGTGACACCAAGTCCCATCTATAAGTATATATGCAGTCTCCACTGGTTTTGGAGATCAGTATTAGACGTTTGCTTATATAACATTTCTGTCGGATACTTACGCGCTGTCGCACATAATTTGTGAGTGAAATCTGTTTGTGAATGACATTTATGTGTTATTAGGTTATGATAATACATTATAATGCATTTGTATAATTTCGGCAATTTGTCCATTCGTCATTTAGTCCTTTCGGCAATTAGTCCTTTCGGCAAAATGAGTTTCGGCAAAATGTCCATTCGGCAAAATGTCTTTCGGCAAAATGGGTTTCGGCAAAATGGGTTTCGGCAAAATGTCTTTCGGCAAAATGTCTTTCGGCAAAATGTCCGGGTAACGACCATACAGAGAGAAAACTTTAATTTGTCTGTTGCGAGAGTAGTACGGTACAATTATATACAATATGAATAAGATAGCACCATAGCAATCTAGATACCACAACAGACAGGAAGCAACAAAAGAAATCAGTCATCGAGTCAGCTTCCCTGTTTTTAATGTGACAAATGTCAAGCATCGGCAAATTACGTTTTGTTATTTTGCTAGTTTCCCTTTTGTTACTTTGCTGTTCACTACATGTTTGTGCCAGCAATGAAAAATAAAATTGAAAAGAAATTAAAATTATAACAAGTTTTCTAAACTTCTTATTTTAAGGGCACTTTTAAAAATGAATTTTGATGTCAGAGAAGACTCCACCAAATAAAAAGTTACAACAAAATACAAGTGATACTTAAACAAACACGTTTTCAAAAATGGGCTGCCTAAAACACAATTTGAACTTTTGAAGGCACTTCGCAGCAGCCAGCTTCGATAAATTCTATACCGTAGCGAATCAGTGCAAGGCCATTTAAATTTTCAACTTTGTTGACTCCTGGCCTGAAAATTTCCTGCGAAATTCCAGTGTTTCAAAATAAAATTGAAAAACCTAAATTTAAAGCTTTTTTTTTTAAATTACCAGCCAAATTCTAATTTATAAAAAAAAATTGATTTCGTTTTGTAAAATTTAAATTTCCCTAAATATTTCCCTAAAACAAGCAATTCCCTAAAAATTTCCCTACAGCCAAAAATTTACTCCAAATTTCCCTAATTAAGGGAAATTTCGGGAAATTTCCCTAAAAGTGGAAACACTGGAAGTCTGTCAGATGCACATGAGATTTCATTTTCTTGGTCAAATTAATCAAACCATGTTGCCAAACGCTTGCTATAGATTTTTCCAGCAACAGCAAGGCAACGGACTTTTTTCAAAGCCAACTAGTCTTTCAAGTCATGGGCGCCAATCGCTCTATAAAATTGGTGGGGACATTTACTAAAGAAAGTAGGAAGGGGCGACAAGCGAAGCGAGCTAGAAAGAACGGGGGTCTGTTCTGACAAACAAGCAAACACAGTTGGTTCAAGTCTAATGCGATGTATATATATTTTAATTGTCTGTGTCCGCATTGGACAGCAGACGTTCAAACACTCGACAACGAGTCTCCGGTGAATTAAAAAAGAAGTCCTTGGAGAGATCATGGTGGTTGATCCAGTTCAAAACTGTGTTGTGCACATGGCAGACCATTGCATGATTTAGCTGTTTCTGTGTCATGGTAGATCGTAACCAAGTTTTGACACGTCGCAAAGTTGAAACTGACCGTTCAGCTGAACACGAGCTGGCTGGTGAAATGAGCAAAAGTCGCAAAGAAAGTTCCACTTGCGGAAATAGCGGAAACATCTGCAGATCAGCGGATGGCATCTTCTTAAATATCATTCGAAAATCTTCCACCGACTTTCCATTGTACTGTATTCGAAAGAAGCATAGTTCTTCTGTAAGAGACTCTGTGTTATAGAACTCAGGATAATTATCTACCACATGCAATTGTAGCTTTCCACTAAAGAGTGCCTCTTGTAGAATTTTGTAGTGCTCAAGATCGGTCGACTTGAAATAGTCAGTAAGATTTTGCTTGCCGCTGTCATTGACTGCAAAATACTCTGACCGATATTTCGTCTCTGGTGTTTGAAGTTGAGGAGGTTGACCATGCCCATGTTGAAGACGATTTGAGATCTTTTTGGGACTTGACAGATTCAATGACTCAAGCCTCTCAGCATTTACAAAGACACGATGAAATTCTTCTTCACTGCGTAGATGGCGGAGTTTAGCACCTTCAAGCATGCCAGCCACAGTCACCATGCAACCTTGCAAGGCTTTGTTAAAAAGTTCCAGACACTGAATGCAGACAATGCCACTAATTATTGGTTATTAGCTAATAACCCAAGCACACTTGACCCACGAGAAAACGATTTCAAAAGCCAACTTGCACTTGTTGCTACATTGGAATCAAATTGACTCACGGCTACTTCCAAAGCTTCCAATACTGACTTGTAATTATCAAGCACTGCTTTTACAGCAGCTGCACGTGTGAGCCATCTTGTTGGACAAATTGGCTTCAGTTTTGATGCAGCCTGAGGCAAAGACTCTTCAGAATAAAGATTCAGGTACAGGTGCTTGAATTTCCCAGAAACCTTTACGTTATAAAAATAATGTAAAAAGATGGCGGGGACATGTAAAAAGATGGTGGGGACATGTCCCCACTGTCCTATAGGGATCGGCGCCCATGTTTCAAGTTGTAGTTTTTTCAGATTATAGGCTATAGAAAAAACAGGAAACTAGAGACATTAACACTGACATGTGATTGAGCAATTTTTTTTTACGTAATATGCCGAATTGGATTTTTTTTTGGTTTAACGTGTAAAACATACGGCAACCCAAATTTCTCATATTACAGTACTGTGACATGCCTCTACTACAGTACTACATCCCAGCTAGCGATGCCTCTCATTTTTGCATCAATTCAACGTTTGCTAACGTTGGATCGGTGTGGTGGTAACGAGTTTAGCTGACTGAGGTATAAAATTATCGCTTTATCAACGCAACTTTATAACAAAGCACACTTGATATCTTCAAGACATAACTTTCCTGGGTACGGTATAATTGGATTTCCGCAAGATGAAGATGTTGTTTTTGCTAGTTTGTTTTGTTTGTTTTTGTCATTGTTTTCATGTCGTCAAGTTATGGCCTATCTATTTTGTGATTCGTGCAAGGCATGGTGCGTTGCGCTTGAAATGGCTTTGCCCGTGGTAAGATTTCTTTGTGGGGTTTTCTTTGCCTGCCTTGCTCTTCTTTGCTATGAGCTAAACGCATAAAGACGTGTTCCCCTCACGACCATCAGCACTCTTGATAACGCACCATGGCCGATCTTCATAGCAACTGTCCATACAAATTTTAAATATATCAGCTAAAGCTATGTAGGCTAATAAAGTTATAGCCTAAATTTATGTTTTTTTATTTTTTTGTAACATTTTCTTTTTTATTTTCCCTTTACATCATTTTTCTGAAGGTGTTACGACCGTGCCTAATCTTTTTCAACTCAACAATTTACTTTGGTCACAAGCACGTTTTAACGTTCGCATTTTGTCGCTTCTACCTTTTTCTCGACCTTTGCTATGTTGACGTGTATTGTTTTTGATATGATTGTCAGAAATAAAAACAACTGAACTGAATTGTATAACATATTAGAGTTTGAAGGTTTGAAATCCAGATTTAGCTTTCTTCAAATTTAATACGGTATTAAAGAAAGCATGAGTATTTGCAGGTGCTCCGTCGAAAACGTTAAGTTTTTTGGAAATAATAGGCCTACTCACAAAAACCTTAAGAGCCTGTTTCACTTTATTAGCATCATCAAAATGAACTTATTCAAGTGGAATCTATCAATCTATTCTTCCTATTGAATAAGTTCCTTCTGTTGATCTAAATAAGGTGAAACAGTTAGGCGAGATTCAAATCGAACATAAAAAACTGTCTTCAGCATCCAAAAACGGCGCATGTTTGTTTTCTTCAACCATTCCTGGTGTGATTGCTGTGCAAATGCCAGCATTTGATAAATGCAAAATAGCAGTTCCACTGGGATGGTATCAGGCTGATCAGGGATGTCTTAGTGTCAAGATATCCCTGGATGGTATAAGGAAACATACATGCGCCATTTTTTGTGTGACGTTTTTGCATGCTGAAGACAGTTATGCATGTTCGATGAATCTCGACTAAAAGTTTTTAGTGAGTAGCCTAGTAACTTAATTTGAGATAATTCGCTTTGCTTGGCTTTTTGAGCACCTTTTGTAGTATTGCAGTAGGCTATAGTCCGACTTATGAAGCCAACTTTGAGACCGGACAATTTTGGGCTTAGCCTAAGCGGGTGGGCCTATTATGCGGCAGTGATGTACGCGCATACAAAAAATATTGACGCCGTCAGCGCAAACGCAAACGTTCGAAAAACCATACGCCGTAGGCTATGCGTCAACGCAGCCTAACTTGTAAAAAAAGTTGGCAGCGTCAACGCATAGCCTACACTAGCAAAAGCTCATTTTGTTTGCTAGGTGCCAAACATTCACATGGTATAAACCACTCGAAACAAACAAGTTTTATTTTGAATTTCCACGAAGAAACACAAGCATCTGAAAGTGTTCATCTGACATTTTGCTGCATTTTGGTTTCAATATGTCTTTGCCATGGCTTATGTAATAGGCTACAGGCCTTGCCATCGTGCAGGCTGGAGTCCAAGCTGGAGGCGAAGCTTGCTTCTACACTGTTTGCAGTAAAGAGATCTCTCAGATTCGATAAGATAATAAACAAAAAGAAAAAAAATTGCCCCTCCGCGATCTCGTAGTATTTCTCTCATGTATCGTCACAACGATTGATTCAGAAAATTTTTTTATGAAAATAGCCAACTAACTAGAAGGGGGCGTTTTTCTAATTTTGGTTATGAAATAGCAATGTAGTGTTAATTTTTTTTATTTTGAACAATTGTTTTATTTATTACTGTATGTGTAACTTTTAGAAGCATAATTTGTACAAACGTATATTCAGTGGCGTAGCTAGGGGGGGGGGGCGGTCCACCCCGGGCGGCACGTCTGGGGGGCGGCACTTTCAGACAGGACGTTTTTTTGTTTTTTTTGATAATGCAAAAGTACACGCAAAATAAAAGCAAACAGAATGGCAACGTTCAAAACATCTTAAACATCTAAAAACGTTTCAAATTTTCATAAATTTTTCTGCCGTTATGTTTTTAATACGTTACACAATTCCTATTAGCTTTTATTAAGCAGAGGCGGAAACATGCTCTTCAAACTTGGGTAGCCTTGTAAAAGGTTACAAATTGATTATTTTAATTCTGCAGCAGTTTTTGTGCTTTTGCATTCAGTATATTACTAAATTATAGTGGTCAGTGGCGTAGCCAAGAGGGGGGGGGAGGGTTGGGGGTTCAGCCCCCCCCTTTGGAGAGAAACTAAATGAAGAAAACTGAATCACTTTTTGAATAATTTTGCGAAGCAGATCTGCCGTGTATAAACGCCCTTGCTATTATATCTGAACTGCGTATATGTGGTATCGATGTCTTTTCAATTCTTCCCAAACCAGCTTGCCAAAAAGTGCTGTAAGTGCATTGCCATTTTGTCCGCAGTCAACGTTTCCAAACATTAATATTTTACTCCGCATTCTGGCTACTCTTCCAGTTAGCCTACCACTTGCACCAATGAAAGATCTTTTTCTGCTCTTCGAAGACTTAAACTTATTTAAGAAATTCAACCTCTGAAAACCGATTAAATGGTTTGGCTTTGCTTAATCTGTATAGAAAATTGGTCCCAACTGTTGAGAATGTCATTAACAAGATGTGTGAAAAGGTTCGTCGACTTTCTTTTTCCCTTTAGTTTCATCAGTATCAATGATTTTTTGCATTCTTATTGCTTGTGTTGATGAAATCTTCATAGCTGTTACTGTGAGCTGTAAGCATGATTCTACTAATTCGACATGTTAAAGCAATTCTGGTGCTTTATCTTTTAAAATGAGTAAGAACTTGTGTGTCATATGCTTTATAATTCGAATGACCTTTCATATAACAGGGTGTGACCGCTCTACAACTGTTCAGTATCCATGGTATGCAGCTAACTCGTGCAGTCGATGGAAACACCGCAATATCTACAGCTGTGAAAAATTGCACTAACCTTTTATAGCCTATACCCGATTCCAGTGATTCGTTATACAAAACTTGAATATATCAGAAATAAAGTAACTTCTTTGTCTCAAAGCTTTTTGTCTGACACTCATTAAGATGTATGACGTCTATGACGTTACATTTTTTAAACTTCGGGTTAACTTTAAAACATAAAAGTTAGTGACTTAATTACCGGAAGAAGATCGTTTTTTGGATCAACTAAGGAGAAAATTGATAAATAATAAAACTGTAATAATCTCGCAAAAAAAAAGCAATCAACCTATGTCTCTAAAAAAAAGTTTGCCTAATTTTAAACGAAACTGCATTAAAAGAGCTAGTTTTTCCAATACCAAACATTCAAATATCTCAGTCAGGAATTAGCAACAAGAAAACATAAAGACTTCAGCTTTATTTTCGAAAAATGCCGAAGAAAACATGATCTTATTCTTTTGCTATGCCACCGGACAGCACCATTTTACAGGAATATTCATACCCACATTTTTGTTGAAAATGCTCTCAGAATGCACCAAATTCAAAGTAATTTTTCAAAATTTTCTGGGGGAGGCCCCCCAGACCCCCCACCGCTAAGTGTCGCCTTCGGCGAACACGCCATCGGGCTTCGCCCGACGGCTGTCAAAACCTCTCCCTTTCACAATTCCTGGCTACGCTACTGATAATGGTACGTTCGTCTGACTTTACACCGCAAATTGAAAATAGCACGTTGCGTATTGCAGTGCTGATAAAAAAAACGCATTTCATTTTCACATGCTTTTTTTTGAAGGGGCGGCAAAATCTGAATCCGCCCCGGGCGGCACATTCCCTAGCTACGCCAGTGCGTATATTAAAGTAGCCATTTATTCGAGTTATTAACAACCACGCCACATGTTGAATCGGTCTTGGTGAAGATAATGATTGGGAAAACAGGAATCTATGCTGCAAGTAAGAAGATGCGAATTTTTGACAACAGCAAAGTAGGCTATAGTCTACTAATACAAGTTATTAATGTTGGTAATGTTATAAGCTAATGTTGTAGCTGGTGAATAGTCACTAACTGTTGTACGTGCATTAGATTTCTCACAATCATTAAGTTGCTAGATAGGAGTAGTTTTTTCATTATATCTGAACCTTGAACAGTCAAAACATCAAAGAGGACTTCCCTACTATTAATACGGTACAGCCAGGTTCTCAGCAATCAAGATTTGATAAAAATTTTAATAAACAAATTACAGAGTAGAAGTTACTCTTAATGCATGTTTTTTTTTGACAGAGAATTTTACCAAGAGAGTAGGCTATCTTTGCGCAGGGCTAGGTCAAAGCAAGAGATTAAAACTTTAGTTTTTTTATATGTTACTGATCAGGAATAGGTTAATAGGCTATAAGGAACCTATAAGGTAAGCCTATGCTTAAATAAAATCATATAATTAACTACTCGCATGTTATATTTAGGTAACTTAATAACAATTAATTCATAATGGGGCGTAAATGTTGTGTGATGAATTGCAATTATTACTTACTTCTTGCCAAAGATATGATAAATGTGTAGTCTTGTAAACTTTTGCAGTTGGTTACTTAGTATGAATGTCTATTGTTCATTGCAAAAATTTATCATTTTTTTCATACAATGAATGGAATGACTTGTGAAGCTTGACTGAATTTGTTAAATCAATTTAACAATAGTTATTTAGTTATTAAGAAGGCTGTGGTTATATTTACACTACCGGTATATAGTGTAATAATAGCCTCAATAGTGTTGCCAAATAAGGAATTCTGCCTTAATTTGAGAAAAGATTAAAGTTGTTGAAAACAAAAACTTGTAGTTTGGAAATTTTTTTAGTCATGGGCAAAGATCAAAACCTTAATCTTATTCCTAACTCTAAACCCTACCTTAACCCTCCCTAACTTTAATCCTAACTCTGGCAACAGCTGATTGTAACAATGGTATTAAGTGTGGAAAAATAGCTACTTCCTATTAAGAAATACAGAAAGCTAGCTAAATCATCAACAACAAAATGACAAGGCTATTTGCTTTAATTCTCGTCGTTAATGAGACTTTGACTACTACTACTATTGTATATGATAGTGATCAATGCTTTCAGAGTGCTCAATGTGTTGTGTGTTACTATCATGACGTTTTGGAATTAGGCAAATAACTTATTGTAGAACATACTGTACAATACACAACATTATTGCTACAATTTACGCGTCAAAGTTATGGAACTGGAGAAGTGCTTTATTGGAAAATCAAAGGAGTCTGATGAATGTCATAACACGTGGTATACCAAACGACAAGAATTGTTACCCATTACACAGTTGAAACGAAACGAACTAAAACTTGCATAATGGAGAGCGGGAGTCAATGTGGAAGATTGCATTTTCGACTTGAGTGCAAAGATATGCCTGGACACAGCGGTAAACCATAATCTCTTCGTGGGAAAATTGTAACATAAAGTTCCCGGATCCGTTTGTCTGCATGTAGTGACCGAAAAATAAACACTCCTCGAAACGTCTATTCAAAAAGTGTATTCCTGTAAAATTAGCCCGCGGCTATCGAAATGGGGTGCAACGCGATACACCACTAAAACTGTCACTACAGAACAGATTACTTGGATAAAAGACGGAGAATTTGTCCAGCTAGCAAGCACCAAATAAACTAGTTAAATGTGCGACCGACTTCCAACAAACAACTTCGAGAATGAATCAGAAAAATTTGTGATAACTCAAAGGCACATCAGCAGTTCGTGTGACGCAATATTTCATGTTTAAACAGGTTTCAACAGGTTTGACACAGGTCTTACGAACGATGGCGCAATTTTGGCTCATGTTTTAGGAATTTCCATGACGTAATATTCAGTAGACTTGAACGGTTTTTATATGACGTTTGACCAGGCGAACAACCGTCTGGAACATAGCGGCCCCTAGTTATGACAGTCTGACATGGCATAACTAAAAAAAAAATTGACGACAATTGTGAGCCAATGAATAAAAACACATGATACACAAATTGTTTGCATCACTCACGTTTATGTTAATACGCAAATACAAAGGGCATGCAAAGAATGAACAGCAATAAGAATAAACACGACGATACATGAAATTGGTACCATAGGTAGTAGGTACACGCAAAAAATGACGCTATATACAATGGTTGCGATAATAACCGACTGTTCTGGGCTCAGACAAGTGTCGGCCACCGCAGACAAAACCAGGCTCAAACCCTAACACTTAGGTGTTCTTTACGGGGGCGAGGCACGAAATATCCCTCAACACATAGTCTACTTTCACTTTCCCCGTACTCTCATCATAGTTGCAGACGGCAACTTTAGCTCTACGAACCACAGGCTTCCCTTTCCTAATTTGTGGAACTACCTCATGCACCCTCCCAAGTTGATACTTCCCACGTTTACCAATGTCCTGGAGAGAACCTACCACTACAAGTTGACCAGGCTCCAAATTCTCGGCCATTTTTAGCCATTTTTTCCGGCCCTGAAGACCTGGCAAGTAAAAATCGATCCATTTACTCCAAAACTGCTGAGAAAGTGACAAATTGAACCGATAATCCCTTCTTAATTGGTCACGATCATGTGGTTGCCCAACAGCACAGTATGGGTCTAAGTATGGGGTCAAAAGTGAGGCAGGGGTGATAACAGTAAAATCCCTAGGGTCGTCACTCAAAGGTACCAAAGGGCGTTCGTTCACGATCCGAACCGCACTGCCTGTGTACGTAAGCAGTTCAATAAAATTGGGCTTACGAATTGAAGAGTCCAAAATGTGAAAAAATGCAATTTTAAATTGTTTAACCATTGCCTCCCAGGCGCCACCTTGCGCCGGAGCATACGGAGGTATAAATTCCCAGTTTATCTCTCTCTGTCTCAGGGCGTTGTGAAATTCAGCTGATTCTATCAACTCGGGTAACTTCTTTTAAAAGAAGCATTTAGTCACATCAGACATGAGACCAAATCTACCAAGCCGAAATCTAGCCAAGACATCTACCAGAGGGTTTAACAAGTCAGGACCCGAAAACATTACATCATTAACACAAGTTCCTCGAAATTCAGACTTGCCATCGTAAACAATGCGCTTTTTTAATTGTGACGTCACAAAGTATGGTAAATACCATTCAAATCCCTTGACATTTCCTGCTTCACCAGTACGCTCAATATAGCCATTTGATTTAAGATCTTTCATGGTGTCAGTAAGGAAATCACGAAGTTCAGGTTGTTTTAAAGCCTTCTTCCTTAAAGCAGCAACTCTATCTGACGCCAACACAAAATTGTTAGGTAGATCAATATCTTCCTTCAACGGAACAGGTATCTCAAATCGACCATCTTTCAACTCAATATTCGGTTCAACAAGTTCTCTAGCCAAAATGTCATTGCGAGACAATTCACAGGTTTCATTTTGCAAGGTCAAATCCTGAATGACTTTATTCAGGTCTGCTATTTCCATATCGCGAGACTCAATTTTACGCTGAAAGCCAGAGATGACATCCGACTCTGAAGACGTCTGCACTCTGCACACTTTAGCAACGCTTTCATCTAAGGGTGACTTACCACCACAAGCCAACCAACCGAGAGGAGTGAGCAAAGCATGTGGTTCACTACGATTTTCACCAACACGCTCTTTTTTTGCACACATCAAATAAGCGTTGTCGTTGCCAATCAGTACATCTACAGTACTACAATCATTCAAATGAAACATATTCACGTCATGAAAATGACGGAAACCATTTAAATCTTGTTTATGCGGTAAAGTTTTAACATCGTCAGCCCAAGCTGGGTTAACCACCGAAGTTATATCACAAAACAGTTCATCTGTCTCTAACGACTGGATGTTGAGTTTGACAAGGTCAGCACAAGTAGCTTTCTGACCAGCCAGGGTATCCATTTTAAACGACGCTTTATCGTACGGTTTAAGATCAAGTTCACACACCAAATCACTCGAAACAAACGTCAACTGCGAACCAGGATCATGCTGACAATACACCAACTTCGATTTGCCAGTCATTGGATTCAAAACACGAGCAGCAGTAACGCGGTTAAAAGCTGCTTTAACATTTCCAATCTTAACATTACGCACAGGAACTCTGGCACGAGCATCATCTTTCCCAACAGAATCCAGAGAATCACGTGACGTCACATAAAAATCATGCAGAAGAAAATAGTGTTTCCTATCGTTGTTAGGCCCACACTTACGACAGTTATTTGCATGAACGCAATCCCTAATCATATGCTGGCGCAAACAATTCAAGCATTTGCCAGCTTTCACAATGACATCTCTCCGATCTTTAGGTGTCAAGCGCAAAAATTCTTTACAATTAGACAAAAAATGATATTCAACTTGACCACGTGACGAACAACAAATGCATGCCGGCAGGTCTTTACGTCTAGCCTCACCACCGCGCGGTGCGCCAACAACAGTCGAGTACTGCGAACTCCCTGACATCACATCATCATGGGGTTTTACGGACGTCTGCCTAACCGGACATGAAGGCAATTTTCTTTTGCCAAACTTTTTAAATTGCTGCGACTCACCAGAATCGCCCATTAGCATAATGCTAAAATCAGTCGACTTACGCGTTTCCTCCCGTACTACAAATTCAAACAAACTCTGAAAGGTAGGCTCATCAGTGCCACCATACTGATCACCTAAAAAGTCAAGATAACGCTGCTTAGCGTCAAACGGGAGTCGCTTAGCCAAATCCAAAACAAAACGTCCTTCCAATTTGTCACGCTGACCATAAGCTTGCGTGTAAAGCAAACACTGCGATAATTCATCTTTAAACTCTTTCAGATCACTGGAAGAGGTCGAAGTCAATTTGCTACCATAGCGATACTTTCTAATTTCTGGTTCTGCGAAAAGACCTCCACGAACCCCAAAACGCTGGGACAAGCGAGCTAACGACATTTCTATCCTGTCTTCCTCTGACAAGCCAGGGGTGTCAGAAACCAAATTAGCAATCGTTTGCGCAGCTCTCCTAACACAAGCTGCTTGTAACAAAGTCAAACGAGTCCCCTTAAAGGGCGAAGCTGCCATTAAGGCCGTAACACGATTTTTAAAGAAGATAAATGGCATATTATTACCATCGTAACCAATCAAGGCCGCCTTATCGAAAAACGTCCTACTATTTTGGTATTCAAAAAAGCAATCCTGCTGTTGAGAACTCGATTTAGCGGGAGAAGACAAGCTACCCGCACAGCAAACAATGTCGGCTGATCGTTGGCCAACGGTCGCGAACGTCGCGGTCGGCTTTTTGCCGCAAAACAACCATTTGCCAACTAACATTATTTCTTTAACTAAACAAAGAATCAGTAAAAAAGGGTACAACATGTTATAATTTGGTGATATAAACCACATAAAACATTTTTTTTACCAAATATATATTGTGTAAAACTTGGTTGTGGACACAATGCTAAGACAATGGTGGGCCAACGTCGCAGTTGTCCTCGTGGGCATTCAGTTGAAAACCAACCTCCAGCCACCGATTGTTTATTTTGATATTCCGGGTGAAATAATCTTACATAATGAAACGTACCCATTACAATTCTGTGAATTGAAGCTTTTATAAATTTTTATTTCAACAAACGTCAATATCATAAATAGGTTGTTAACACAACGTTGAACCAACGAAGAACCAATGTCACGTACGTCACCGTGGGCATTCGGTTGTCAGTCAACCTTTTGAGAATAAATCTCAATTTTGGTGTTTCTGGCAAACGAATTAAGAAATATGGCAAGTATGTATTATAATTCTGTGAAATGAAGAATTTTTAAAGTTTATTTCAACAAAAATTTAATATGACTAATATAGTTGTTGACGCCACGTTGTGCCAATGGTGGACCCCACAGCGCGTTCGTCGCCGTGGGCATTCGGTTGTGAATCAACCTTTCTACAACAAATATCATTTTTTGTATTCACAACAAAATAATTCGAAGCATTGGCCAGTATATGTTACAATTTGACGAAATTAAAGTGAACAAAGGTTTATTCTAACAAAAACGCTATATAAAAAATATTTTGTTTAAGCGACGTTGAGCCAATGGTGGACCCCACAGCGCGTTCGTCACCGTGGGCATTCGGTTGTGAATCAACCTTTCTACAACAAATATCATTTTTTGTATTCACAACAAAATAATTCGAAGTATTGGCCAGTATATGTTACAATTTGACGAAATTAAAGTGAACAAAGGTTTATTCTAACAAAAACGCTATATAAAAAATATTTTGTTGAAGCGACGTTGAGCCAATGGTGGACCCCACAGCGCGTTCGTCACCGTGGGCATTCGGTTGTGAATCAACCTTTCTACAACAAATATCATTTTTTGTATTCACAACAAAATAATTCGAAGTATTGGCCAGTATATGTTACAATTTGACGAAATTAAAGTGAACAAAGGTTTATTCTAACAAAAACGCTATATAAAAAATATTTTGTTTAAGCGACGTTGAGCCAATGGTGGACCCCACAGCGCGTTCGTCACCGTGGGCATTCGGTTGTGAATCAACCTTTCTACAACAAATATCATTTTTTGTATTCACAACAAAATAATTCGAAGTATTGGCCAGTATATGTTACAATTTGACGAAATTAAAGTGAACAAAGGTTTATTCTAACAAAAACGCTATATAAAAAATATTTTGTTGAAGCGACGTTGAGCCAATGGTGGGCCCCACAGCGCGTTCGTCGCCGTGGGCATTCGGTTGTGAATCAACCTTTCTACAACAAATATCATTTTTTGTATTCACAACAAAATAATTCGAAGCATTGGCCAGTATATGTTACAATTTGACGAAATTAAAGTGAACAAAGGTTTATTCTAACAAAAACGCTATATAAAAATAGTTTGTTGACGCGACGTTGAGCCAATGGTGGGCCCCACAGCGCGTTCGTCGCCGTGGGCATTCGGTTGTGAGCAAACCTTTTGCCAAAAAATCTTAATTTTATTTTATTTATTTATTTGCAATCAGACTCAAAGTCCATAGAATTCAAAATGCTTAGCCTATGCAATTGAATCAAATAGTTTTCAATTAGAGAAAACACAAGTCTTACGAAACAAAGTGTTACAATCACTCATACAAATAGCCTATATTAAAATGTTGCATGACCAAATGCTGCATAAATTTGATTAAAGAAATTCATCTTTTGATAAACGTTTTTACAGCTTTTCAATAGTTTATAAGTCAGTAAATCGGTTGGATATCGGAAATTTTTGGAAATGAAATATAAGCCGTTGCCAAACATTCATATAAAAATAATATTTTGTTGAAAATACAACCAAGAAAACTCAAAATGCAAAAATTTTGTCTTGTTTGAAGATAAGGATTTTCATTAGCCTACATCTTCCGTATTTAACGTTTGACTAGAATTAACTACGTCAAAATAAAATAATTTAATTTGGACCAAAAAAATGATTTCATCATGTTTTTACAATAACCGCAAATATCCCCCATAAAGTAGCCTACAAATGATCATATGAATGTTTGTGGTGGGCAAAAACTATTTCTCAACCATTCAGACTTTCGAGTGTTCAATACAAATTACTTCCTTTAGCCACAAAACTTGTTGTTCTCATCTCGTTTGCTTCGAATTTTCGAAGTATTTCGTTTCAACCTAAAAGTTTCTTTTGAAAAGCAAAGTCCAATTTTTTCACATTCATCCAATGTTTGAAGATGTTGAATCAATGTAAAATGCCTGATTTTGTTCGCCAGTGATTTAACCCAAATAGAATTGTGGTTTAATTAAATCCAAAGTTTGATTGAATTGAATTAAATTTAATTACTAGCTTCACCCGGACAACAGAGCAGAAATTGATTTTCATTGATTCAACGTTCACAGATGTTGATACAAAAGCATGCTTTGCTGGCTGGCAATAAACAGCTCTTTGTTAATTAGGTCATGCATTGGTGTTAATTAGGTCATCCTCTTCTTTTTTCATTTTTTTCCCATGCTGCCCTGCTTTCAAATTTATTCACAGTGAGTTGTGACGGCTTGAGGGCTTGTACGGATTACAAAGATAATATTGCGGTGCTTTGGTATGTCAGCAAGGTCCAACCAATGAAATTGCGAAAGATTTTAAGCCTACAAGCTCCAGCCTCGAATAATATCATTAGTCGCCTGGAAAAGCATTGGTGAGTGTATACTAGGTACTGCATATCGCTGTTTTTATTGTTGTTAGCATTTTTGATAAAGCATGAGATGGTTCAATTAGTTCAATGTAGTAGCCTACTATAATTAATTATAATGCAATACCGATACATAATTATTCATAAATTTAGATTTTAGGACACACCTGGGTGTGTACTGTGCAGTACATTGATTTTTGTGTTAGTTTCGATAATACTAAATAGCTTATCTCCTGTTTTTTCAATGAAGTCAACTTTTTGTAGCAAGCTTGCGCGGTGCGTTTTTTGTAAGGATTCTGAAAGTAACGAAAAGTTTCCAGATGCTTGTTTAATAGATCAATGAAAAGTAAATTCAATACCATTACTTATTTCAAGTCAGTTTGTTTTAAGTGGACACTGGTAAGCAAAGTGTTTCCTCCTACATTGATAAAAAAAGCTCACCCTCAATAATTTGTTTATTTTTATGTCGCCAGTTTTGTGGCTCAGACAATGTATCGCAATTTTGCAATTTTGGTACGATCTAATTGATTAAAAGCAATTAGTTTTAACCTAAAATCTAAAAAAACACTAAATTATTTGGTCAAGTTTTTGTTAGGTCATTAAGGTCATTTTCACATTTTAAAGTAGGCTAAATTGTTTTGAATATTCAGGTCGATGAAAACTTGCTCTATTTGTGAGGAATAGGCTGATGATAATGGATGATGGTGATGACGGATGATGATGAGGCTACATCAGATTTCGATAATCCTTTTTCACTCCAAGCACAAGCATGGTCAGCTTAAGCATTTACCCCTTTACCTTATGTTTCTTTTTCAACAAACTCTCAGTTTTTAATGAATAATAACTACAGACAAAGCTTCTGTAGTAAATTTAATGCACGGTTGCATGAAAAAGGTGTTTATTACAGTGACGAAAAATCATAATTTTGTATTTGTAATAGAAGTAATTCGCAAAATCTTTGAAGAAATGATTTCAAAGTTTATTTGTAGCAGGATAATTCTCATTTTCTTTTCCAGACTGTTGTAATCAATGTAATTCTGAGTTTATCCATGGGACATACTTTCAGAGCTTTTTCAGTGTGATTAGTTTATTGCTTTATGGGAAAAAGTTGCTTGTTAGAGTTAGTTACGTGGCTTCAGCAACCAACCTTTTCCACTAGACATATTGGTTTGGACCAGGTATTGGCAATTTATCCCAATGACATTATTATTTTTAGATGGAGTACGAAGAACCCATAACTTGTCCACAGCAACAAATTGAAATATCCATGCCGCTATTTCAGACTGGCAGAAATACGCAAGAGATGAGGATTGAGAAGTTTGAGAAGAGGAAGACAGGAAATTTGATTTAATTTGCCTCATGCCCTTTTCTAGACCGCTGTTATATTTAGCATGTTCTTTGTTTTTGCTGTGATGGTTAGAAATAAAAACAAACTTAACTGCCATCTGTCCTACTTTTTGCTTGTATGAGTGCCTTTTCTAGCAATGTTGTACCGAGTGGAATGCTAGTATGGTAGGTGATAAGGTTTACTGCGAATTGAGGCCTCGATCCCACGTCTTCGTGGTCATCATTTTCAGCACAGATTAACTCGAAAAAAGTGAGTTAACAACACGCCACCATGTGGTCAAAGTTAAGAAACGTTTTCGGTTTGGTGAGCAAATGATAGCCAACGCTATAGGCCCACGAGTAACCAAATCGTTTTCGCCACAGAGGGGATGATTGTAAATTGCGTCTTCCACGTCGACCCAACGAAAGCGTTTGGTCGTAGGTTGGCCAACAGTGCACTAACGTTGGTTCTACGATTAAACAACTCTTTTTTGCAACAGTGAGGATAGTTGTAGGCTAAATTGCGTCGTGGATCCCACGTCGAACCAACGAAAGCGTTTGGTCGTCAGGTTGGCCAACAGTGCACCAAGGTTGGGTCTACGATTAGCCAAGCATTTTTTTTTGCCACAGTAAGGATAGTTGTAAATTGCGTCATGGATTCTACGTCGAACCGACGAAAGCGTTTGATCGTAGGTGGCAAATGGTCGGGAAAGGGTTGGCCAACAGTGCATCAACGTTGGGTCTACGATTAGCCAAACCTTTTTTCGCCACAGTGAGGATAGTTGTAAATTGCGTCGTGGATTCCACGTCGAACCGACGAAAGCGTTTGGTCGTCAGGTTGGTCGCAGGTGGCAAATGGTCGGGAAAGGGTTGGCCAACAGTGCATCAACGTTGGGTCTACGATTAGCCAAGCCTTTTTTCGCCACAGTGAGGATAGTTGTAAATTGCGTCATGGATCCCACGTCGAACCAACGAAAGCGTTTGGTCGCAGGTTGGTCGCAGGTGGCAAATGGTCGGGAAAGGGTTGGCCAACAGAGTGCCACCGGGGGATCGACGTTTAACCAACCGATTTTTGTGACTGACGATTCGCCCAAGGTGGCCCGCTGGCCAAATTTGTTACGCGCCAACGTCGGAAACCAACGGAGGGCCCACGGGACGTTTCCGATGGTCTAACGTTGGACCAACGACACGTTGTTGTGCGGGTATATCCCTTAAGGGGCTGAGTGGGCTCAGTCACATGCACAGCCCGATCACGATCCTCACACACGTTAAAATCAGGAGACGCGATACGCCTCTCACAACCACCCAAATTACGTGTAGCTGGGCGATCAAAACCTAGCGGCGCAGAAAACTGTGAAGGGGGCAAAGCATTACTACTAAAGGCGGCCCCGTGACCTGTACGCTCTGGGGGAGGAGTTCGGTTGTAATTCGCAGACCTTGGCTCTACAGCATTCGGAAGACCCTTAGCCGCGGCCCCGAGACCTCCTGAAACAGCTGGAAAACGTGTGGATTGCCCTGGTCCACTCACAGGTTGAACGGGCGTTTGGAAAAGGTTATGTAAATTAAACTGCGATTGATGTTCATTTCTGGAATGCCTAGAAGAGCCCTTCTTAGAGCTACGCCGAGAGCCCACCTCTGATCGATATTCAGCTAAAACTACCTCTTTACGTTGTTCAGCCCTCAACTGAGCGTCTTTGAGTGCGAACTCAGCAGCTCTCGTGGCGGCCTCAGCTGCTCTCGCTTCGGCCTCAGCTCTCGCGGCAGCCTCAGCTCGAATGGCCTCAGCTCTCGCGGCAGCCTCAGTTCGTATGGCCTCAGCTCTCGCGGCAGCCTCAGCAGCTCTCGCTTCGGCTTCAGCTTGTATCTGGAGCTCCTCTCGTCTTAGCTGCAGGTTAATTTGTGCCACTATCCGAGACGAACTCCTAGACATCCTAGTGCTTACATTTGAGGCGCTATCCTCAGGATGTATGTCAGCATCCAACATATCTGAGAACTCACTTTCTTTTTGTTCAAAGTTATTTTTTAACGAGTTAAATTCGGGATCTACCCTATCACGAAGTTCTGCCAAGATTGCAGAGTTAAAGATTTTACTCAAAAGAGCATGGAAATGCCGTAATTCCTCTTCTAAAGTAGATAACTTAGATCTAAAAATTAACAGTTCCTGCTTATCACTCAAAGAACCTAGGGCTACAGAAAGTTCCCCAATTTCAGTCAAAATATCCCTTCTAAGATGCCGGGCCTCTCGAACTGACTTAGCCTCATCGTTACTGGGTCCCTCCCCAGAATGGCCTGCCCGACCGCAAAGAACATCATCAGGCTTAAACTCAGTCGAGTCTACGGCGGTCGAGTCCCTGTCGCCACCGAGTGTAGACATATTAAATGTTGGGGCTAAATTAACAATAAAAAAAAAATTAAGTTACACAAACACACAAAATTATTAGGCTACAGTAGTTATAAAAAACTTAACTGCAAAGACCGTAAAAATACAAAAAAGAATTTAAATGCACGATACCGTAGCTGTACGAGTATGAAGTCCTAAAGTCCACAAACTTGCTTGGATTCTTCCACTTGAATCTACAAGCACAGATGGATTGTCTTTAATCTTCTTTCTTGCCAATGAATGTCAAAGTTATTTTTCTTCAGTACCAAACTGAGAAGAAATGTCTTTACTTTTCTTTGCTTCTGTAAGAGTGTAGACTACCAACCAACAAATCTTCTTTTATTATTTCTTGTACTTCTAAGTAGTTCTTCTGCACTAGCTGACAACAAACACGTCGTTTATTTTTATGCCTTCAAGTGCTTCTTGGCCTACCAGCTAACAGAAATCGTCTTTTATTTTTTATGGTCACAGCGGTAAACCATAATCTCTTCGTGGGAAAATTGTAACATAAAGTTCCCGAATCCGTTTGTCTGCATGTAGTGACCGAAAAATAAACACTCCTCGAAACGTCTATTCAAAAAGTGTATTCCTGTAAAATTAGCCCGCGGCTATCGAAATGGGGTGCAACGCGATACACCACTAAAACTGTCACTACAGAACAGATTACTTGGATAAAAGACGGAGAATTTGTCCAGCTAGCAAGCACCAAATAAACCAGTTAAATGTGCGACCGACTTCCAACAAACAACTTCGAGAATGAATCAGAAAAATTTGTGATAACTCAAAGGCACATCAGCAGTTCGTGTGACGCAATATTTCATGTTTAAACAGGTTTCAACAGGTTTGACACAGGTCTTACGAACGATGGCGCAATTTTGGCTCATGTTTTAGGAATTTCCATGACGTAATATTCAGTAGACTTGAACGGTTTTTATATGACGTTTGACCAGGCGAACAACCGTCTGGAACAATGCCTTTATCATTATTAAGTATACATATTGCGCGATTTGAAAAGAGACAAACAAGATGCTGCAATCTCTTACAACTCCATTTTGGAGTTAAGCTTCCCAAAGCACGCCAATCAATTACATTAAATACTCATGTCAAGAAGTTTGATAAAAACCCACAATGCAATTACACCCGGATTGAAATTATGCATCACTTGCCAAAGACAAGCAAAAAAAGAGCTTGATATTCTAGCCAAGGGCAACTCGTCTGACACGGATGAGTGTGATGATGCATGCTAATCTTCAAGTACATCTGAAGCAGACAGATCAGAATTTGAAATTACAGATAACGAAGGTGCACTTAATGAAAGTCTTTTAAATCAAAATCTGTCACCAATCAAATTGAACATTTACTATGACATCATGATGCATATGCTGTGTGATCATGTATTTTTTATTAAAAAATCCATAATCAGCAGTGCCCTATTTATGGCATTTGCATTTCACTCTACTACTGTAGAGCATCATTAGTACCTTAATTGTATGACACTTCAAGCTGTCATACAATTAAGGTACTGACATTATGAATATACTTATACATTATGAATATACTGTAGCAATGAAAAATTCATGTCAATTGCAGAAGCTTGCAACAATGTATTTATCATACTTTTCTACATGAAGCACGTAGCTTTTCGTGACAGTTTAGCATGCATTAGTTGGGGGAAAATTTTTTTTTGCAGATTTGAGATATGGGGCATTGAAATGGAGTACCCCAAAACTTTTGTACAATAAAAAAGTGTTTTCCTTTGCTCTTTTTACAAATGTAATAACATATTTCAATTCCTTGCCCCAAAAACTATAAGAATACATATTTTTATTATTTCTGTATCATAAAAAATAAGAATTCTAAGCTATTTTTTTTTCGTGATATGAAAATAGCGCTTCTAGTGGCAAAAATATAATCGTTGATATCTTGAAAACCGCTTGATGGATTTTGACAGTGCAAATGCCAATCTTCATCTTTTCCTAATAGCTCTAACATATTAAAAAAATGAAGAAATTCTGAGAGGATGGGTTACAAAATTTCGACTGTATTATAATAGAATGGCCCATACATATTGTCTTTCATTGTGCTTTTGTGTTGTGCTTGTATTTGCGTTACTGACGTTAAATCAACGTTAATAATAGCAGATTATGCTTGACCAAGAAATATTGTTTTCTTGTGTGCATTTGTACCGTTTCATTTAACACCTTTTATTCTACTATGTGCTTTATTTAAATGGGTCATTCATTGTAAATCAAACGTAGAATGCATATAACTTATCAATTCAATTAAAAAAAATTGATTATTATTTACTGATATGGTATCAATCGAGCAGGATTTAACAAAATGGGCAAACAAGCCTTGAAAAGTGTGTTTGGCCAGTTATAGACATGATTTTTTGTTCGCCTCCAGCTTGGACTCCAGCTCGCACGATGGCAAGGCCTGTATTAAGTAAGCCATGGTCTTTGCCCATTGAAAACATTTTTTCAACTTATTCAAATTTGGAAAGTTTGATAAAAAAAAATGCAAACAACAACTAAAGACATTAAAAAGTATGCGTTGACGCTATGCGCTAAAAAATCGCAAAAACTTTGCGGCGCAGCCTCAAGCGGCAACTATCCAAAAAAATGTTGCCGTAAGCGTTAGCGCAAACAAAAAGTCTACGC
Source organism: Aplidium turbinatum (assembly GCF_918807975.1). Taxonomy (NCBI): domain Eukaryota; kingdom Metazoa; phylum Chordata; class Ascidiacea; order Aplousobranchia; family Polyclinidae; genus Aplidium; species Aplidium turbinatum. The sequence goes on along the minus strand of NC_137489.1, from coordinate 12,944,860 downwards.
CGCAAGTCTGCGGTTGGCATAGAATTTGCGGCGTATAGGAGAAAGGTGTGTATTTTGAACCCTTAAAGAAAAATAAGCACAACTCATCCAACTTCCGGTCAATGTGTATTATTTTTCACCCAGATACAGTCTAGGTACTTGCAAACCAGTGTAGAAAATATAAATCACATACAATAAAAAAATACAGAATAATTAAGCAATAAAAAATGTTCAAAAATGGTCCAAATTACACATATGGTGTGTATTTGGGACCATTGGGGTGTGTATTTTGGACCATTGGAGTATGTAATTTCAACTGAAGTTGCTTGAGGTCTTCGAAATGAAATTTCTGGATGACGGTTCAAGAATCCCTTAAGCCAATCTTTTTCAGCCAGACCCTTTTCACTGTTGAAGCGGGTATTGATATTATTGGCAGACGCAATGTCATATGCAAGCTTTCTTAAATCTATGGCCCCTAAACCATAAAATCTTCACTCCATTTCCAAAACATGTTTGACTAGTTGACCTTCAATATTTTCGGGAAGATCAAGTTGCCGACCAATGGTTTTTGACACTTGTGTAGCATATTTATTGGTAGCCTGTTATGGACATGTTTTAACACTACAGCTTTGGGAATTTTGAACTGACGCGATGCTGCATAGGTGAGATGACTGGTCCAAATTACACACTGTCATGCACTGTTAAAAATTACCAACTATGACTTCCGCACTTGGTTACAAGTCTTGTAATTGAGCACAACATCTCCTTATAGGTTAAAGATAATACCAACATCATATCAGACTCAAACGTCATGCCAATAACGTCTCAGCGCTTAGCAATCAACTCCCCAAAATAACATCAGCATACCCAAAACCACAAATTCCAATCTCCCGTCCACGTTTCTAAACCTAATGAGCGGAGTTTTTCACATCCGGGCTATTATTATTTTTTCTTTCAAGCTGTTTAAAAATACTGACAAAACGATTTTTATTTTTTGAGTTAGGGGACTGGTCCAAATTACACACTGGTCCACGTTACACCACTTTCCCCGTACATCTCTGTTAAGCGGGGACGAATTTCTGCAACTCCTGTACGTATAATTGACTATAGCGGACTAAAATATGGCTAAAAGTTGCTAAATACGTAAACAACTGCACACAACGATCGGTTTTTTCCGAAAATTGCGTTTTCTCCAAGTTCTGCCAGCATTCAGCAACGAGCCACTTAATTACGTTCATTGACGTGCTGGTATTTCGACTATTGCAGCCAGTAGGCTATTAGGCCTAGTTTTTTTGTTTTGTTTCATATACGTTAATGACGAAAAACAAATGATTGATTGAGCAGTATTTTGTTTAGCCCAGTGAAAGGAGATCTAGGTTAAACGGTTTGTAATAAAAAAAAATGAAGACAGCAGCGTTATAAAACGTGAAATGGTCAAAAGCAAGACAGAAAATAGTAAACTGTGCCGCTTTTTTGCACAAATTCAAGCAAATGAGATCAAAAATTTGGTTTATTAAGGGAGGTTTTGTGTTTTAAAGCATTTTTTATTACAGGAATGAGTGAGACAGTGAGAGTAGGTTATTTCCCGACCGGACCAAATTGGGCTTGAGCAACGCATTTCAAAACTGCTTTTTATTCAGCTGCACCTAGTGAATGGAATAATTCCCCGGCAACAACTTACACTTTAACAATCGGAAAACTTTACTCTGCCAGCCTCGGTAACTGGCCCTGCGTCAAAAGCCACTACAAGTATGCGTAACAACCAGGAATAATCTGTCAAGGCTTTGTCAGTCCGAGGATAAAGATTCAAAACCAACCAACCATTGTAGAGCGATGTTACTCAACTTGAACAATATGTTATCGAACATCAATGTACGGTACAAGAAAATTTTCCAAACGTAGGCAAACGTATAAAAAAAAATGTAAAAAAATTAAAACTTGAAATTTGAAAAACTCTCATTCGGCAGCATTTTTTTTTTATACATTTTTCGTACAATGTGCTTTGAAGCCAAGTTCGAAACTTCTTCAAGTTTTTCCTGTCCGTTGTGGTATCTATATTGCTATGGTAATATTTTATTAGTATTGTTTATAGTTGTACCATACTATTTTTGCAATAGACGAGAAATTAAGGTTTCTCTCTCTGCTTTGAATTAAACCCTTTTCTTAGTAGTTCGTTCCAGCTGAGATGTTTACACAGTTGATTGATTCCTGCAGGTAATTCCCCGTCTTAGATCCGCACAATTCAAACTGAGGTTTCGATTTAAAATTCGGGCGATTTGAATTTGTACTTTCACACTATGGCCTTACTCTAAGTCGTAAGTTATGAGTTAATAGCTTGTTAGGTCCTTAACTGTAAACCTGACACAACATTATCAAACTTATTTCAACAATACCTGTACCTAAACGTTTTGAGTAATTCTTCTATGTGTGCCCTGATAGCTCAATTGGTTAGCGCGTGACTTCTGGATCAAAGAAGCTTCAAGATCAAGCGACGCTGGTTCGACTCTCGGGGTGTGCGTTTGAGCAACACACGTTAAGGACTGCTCTCCATTCAGCGGCATCTAATGGATGGAATAATTCCCCGGCAACAATCGGAAACTTCACTCTGTCAATCTCGGTGACCTGGCCTGCGTCAATGATTCAAAGCCTCTACAAGTATGCAAAACTGCCAGGATTACCGGTAAGCTCTGCAAGAAGCTTTCCCAGTCCGAAGATAAAGATTCAATCAATCAACAGTTTAGTTAGTTAAGCACTTAATTGATTTAATGAGCGAAGAAACTCAAGTTAAAGTGGCTCTGGTTTGACTCTTGGAATGTGCACTTGAGCAACGCATTTTAAGGACAGCTCTCTATTCAGCAGCCACTAGTGGATACTAGATAGGATAATTACAGACAACAAACAGAAACTTCACTCTGTTAATCTGAGTGACTGGACGTGTCAGTCGTTCAAAGTGTCTACTACAAATATGCGAAACTGCTAGGATTAAGCCCTCAAAGAAGTTAATGAATATAAGGACTCCCACAATTAATTATGATAAAAACATTAGTTTCACTCCTCTCCTTTTGAATGAATGCTTTTTAAACCGGCTCGGTGACTTAATGGTTAGTAGGCCCGCTTCTGAATCGGTTCAATACCAGGCATAGGTTTGATACCCTACCGCAGTGGCCAGTGGTCGGGAACCTTTTTGAGTAAGAGAGCCATTAAAGCTACATTTTTGTGAGAGCCATAGGTTATACTGTAATGCTTTAACACTTAATACAATTAACACGTGGTGGCACTGGTGAAAGTGGGAACGCGTCTTCGCAAGAAGAGAAAAACAGCGAGGGGTTTAGGCGGTCTCCCATACCAAAAAAAAATGAAAAATTACAATTAATTTGGTGCATTCTGAGCGTATTTTCAGCTCTAAATTGTAATGAAAAGTTAAGATAGAACTTTTGCTGTTTGCACTTTAGAAGATTGGATTTTTTGCGAGCCAGATGCTGTCATCAAAAGAGCTATAGGTTCCCGTCCCCTGCCCTATCGGGTCATACCAAAGACTTTAAAAATGGTATTATATTGAATATATATAATTCTTGCTTGGCACTCTGCAATGGAATGGATTTGGGTGATATAATGTACTCAGCTGCACCTCTATACGGCTGCATTGACACTGTCTGCTTTGTAATTGTAAAGCTCGAGGAGCAATGCATTCTGCGACGGATACAGTACTATATAAAAACAAACATTATTATTATTAGCCGATTCAACATTCAATTGAATGTTCTTCAAAGTCTAATTGATGAAACTGTAGTCTAGTTGACTGATACAGGTTAGCTTATTGATGAAAAAGTAGAGGGTACCACACTAAATTGGCAAGTTTAAATTAATTTAATTCTAGTTTAATAAACTTGAATTTGTCAATTTAGTGTGGTACTCTCTACTTTTTTAAATTTCTTTTTATATCACTACGCAATCCTTTTAGATCTTTGGTTAAGTCAAACGAAGATTTAATAATACTTCAGAGAAGCAAACGTGCAAATTTTGTTCTAGCATATATATTTTAGACTGATTGTTTAAGCAAAAAAAAAAACATTGTACATACACTACTCGCATTCCTATTTGTACCTGATCTAACATGTCTGTAAGAACCATTTTATCTTGTTAGGTAACTGTTCTAAATAGTGCGGAAACATTGACATAGCCTTGTCTAAGATACTTACGGTACTTTTAATGTCGTTATAATATAAATATTTGTTTACTAGTAAACAAAAATACTGCTGATGATTTCATTGTTGTGTAAAATGTTAATATACCGATATTTGGAAACTTTTAACGATAGTACATTCAGCTATTTTCGTTTCTCCAGAGGACAACATTAACAAAAATTCACTCTCCCAGTTCTTCTCTCTTCTAGAACAGTGGTTCTTAACCGCCAGTCCTCGGACCGGTGCCGGTCCGTGTAATTTTTTTGCCGGTCCGCAAAAGATCTTACTTTCTGCAAAGCTTATTTTAATGTGGAGTCATTAGCATATTGTAAAATTGTAATCGCACTGTGAAACATGCACAGCTGTAAAACTGACATATCTCCACATAAAGTTGTTTGATAATAAAGGTGAACTTTTTGATGACCTAATTCTGTGCCGTTGATAATGTTTTTGTGACAAATTGCATAATAGTTTGCAAAAAGTTTTGAAACACAGAAATACATAAACAAATGGGGAATTTTGTCCTTGATTTTGAAAAATTTCAAAGTCGTTGGAGACGAAAATTTGGAATTAGATAAGTTTGAAGTTCCAGGATAAAGTCAGGCCTGCAATGGAAATTTGCCAGAACCGGAGTTTGAGAAAGCAAAGGTCTTGTTTTTCAAAGAATGGAATGAAGACAAGCCGATTTGCTCTGGAAAATGCTAGTGAAATGGAGTGGTGAAAAAAGTAAAAAGAGGTGCTGAGCGTTGTGAGTCAACAATTGAAAGAGTTGGCTAACAATTTTAACGATTCATTTCGCGTAACATGAATCATCCTGAATACAAATCATATGCTAAAACCTTGCATTATGGTGCACAACGACAACTTTGGTTAACAAAATGTTACAAATATTCATTCTATTCACTACAATCTTTGGTTGCCGGTCCGCGAACATTTTTTAAAAATTTTGCCGGTCCCCCACTGTTAAAAGGTTAAGAACCACTGTTCTAGAAGACCAAAGCTGTTCGCTCTTGATGCAGACTTAGCAAACGGCAATTTTTAGCCATAGTTTATTTTAAGGATGTGCCGATTAATCGGAATTGGCAGGTATCGGCAATTTTGGAGAATCGGAATCGGCATCGAAAAAAATTGCTGATTCTTTATCAAAGTTTCCTAATCAAAAATAGACCGAGCGTGTGGAAATACCAATCAAACAATACTAATTTCTTCACAAGATGTTTTTCTTTTTTCGCCTATTGTGCACTTTGAATGCAAGGCTGGTGTGTTACTTTTTTAAAGGTTTTTGTATATTCAATATCGCTGCGTTCATTTTCTTTTACACTTTAGTCTTTTTCTCTTCTTGTTTCTGGCACCTTCTTGAATTCTGTGAGAAAAATACTGCAAACTGCACAAGATAATATTTTGCACACTGCATTAAGCTAGTACGTTGATTTTGCGCTCTGTGAGCAATGGCAAGTTTTCTCTTCTAACTGATTTCCGCGACAAATAAAACGCGTGTCTTTCGCCACTTTGTAGCGCGCAAGAAGTGATGAACTACCATAAAAAATCATGCTGTCTAGAGCAGGTGACAAAGTGAATGCTTTTAGACATTTCAAAGGCAATAACTTGTAACAAAATTGCAACCACTTGTAGAGCGTCAACTAAAAGCAGCTTTAATCATTTAACCAAAGAATCGGAATCGATGTCGGCATCGGAATTGGCAAATATTTAAGAATCGGAATCGGCAAAAATTTTGTAATCGGCACATCCCTAGTTTATTTAGCTATTTGCATTTGTTCAGTGCACACAATATTGGCAAAAATTTACTCCTCTAGTTCTCTCTTCCAGAAAAAGATCAAAATTGTTTGGTCTTGATGCGGATGCGGACTTAGCAAGTGGCAACTTTTAACCATAGTACATGCAGCTATTTTGTTTATCTAGTGCGCACAACATTAGCAAAAAATTCACTCCCCAGTTTATCAGCGTGCTCGGTTAATAAGACCAAAATTTTCTGTTTTTGAAGCAGGCTTAGCAAGCGAAGACCACTTTATTTTGAAGTATGCAGCTGCTAAATTTACCATGAAGTTTTATTTGTGTTATATACAGGAAGTAATGAGTGAAGTGTTTTATGATTGGCTCGCAATTAAATCAAATGAATTCAAGAAACCTTGTTCCTCCTTCCCATTTTGACGTAGACTCATTGGACTCCTCTCCCAAAGATCATAGATCCTCCTGCTCTTTCCCACCAAGACATGCTTTGATAAAAGATTCACCTCGTAATGCAGTGTTGAAAACACCTCATGACTTTATGCTTCCTCCAACAAATGCTCAAACTGTAACAAGCAGTTCAAGCTATTCAGCTAATGTGTCTTCTGTTATTCCAACATCCCCATATGCTAGATTTGGTATGCTTCAAAGTCCAGATGAGTCGTCTGATTCCATTGAAAACAAAGTTAACTTGCCAAATTTCAGAGCAACATGTAATGCTGAAAATGAAACAGCTTTATTCTTAAAAGCGATCCAAAAAGAAAACAAAAAACTTAAAGAAATATTTATGAATCATGAATCGGAAAAGGTACAACTCTGGTTACCATACACTTTTATTGTTATTTTCACACATGATTCAAAACTATTATAATATAAAAGTTAACTTTTTAACTTTTAAGCTATATATATATATTTAAAAAGATGCATGGCAGTAAATATATTTTAAAAACTTTATTTCGATTTCTGAATAATACTTTTAAAGTTATTAATTGTAATTTATCATAAGAATGTGATGTTTATAAAAGCATTAGTACTGTATGTCATTTTACTATTTCACAGCAAAAGTAAATTAGGGTAAAATTTTAAACATAAACTATTTAAATTATGATATACAATTATTATATATTATACACATTGTGTTATTGTTACCACTTACCAGTTTTTGATTTCAGGATTCAAAATCAAATATAAATGTCATTACTCACCAAGTTCAATATATTGAAAGACTGCAGCATGATTTATCTGAAGCATCAAACAGGTTCAAATGCAGGTATGTTGGATTGTTGGTACAGGAATCAGAATATTGTGATGGATAAACAAAAAACGATCTATCAAATCTTGTGTAAAGTAAATGTGCTTCATAATTTTAACTTCAAAGTTAATAACATAAGTGTAGCTTAAACTGACGCTTCCATATTTGCAAGTCACACAAGACCCTAAATAACTTTTCATAGGCTGCAGAGTGCAGAAATCATCTTAAGTTAAATTGTTTGTTGTCCTGATAACACATCACAGCTTCATTGAAAAAGGCAGGTTGGAGTACACATAAGACACCATTTGGTCTGAAGTATCCTGGACCCTGGTCTTGTACATAATTCCATTTACCATGATTGCGTACAACGTCAACGTAATCATAGCAAATTCTGTACTTTAACCTGCTTTTTGTGTGACAATTTCATTTTGAGTTCCATAATTTTTCAGTGAAGAGCAACTTTCAAAGCAACAATTGCAAATTCAAGAAGCAAATCTTCAATGTCAGCAACATGTTCTTGAAGTAAAGAAACTGAAGGAAAACATGCGGCTAGAAGAAGAGGAAAAGCTCAAGCTATTAAATGTCATTGCGGAGTTGAAAGCAAACTTGGCTGTAACTGAGGAAAATCAGCAAAAGCTACAGAAAGTGTAATAGAAATATTATGAATTAAATCTGCTAAAGTTTGTTTTGTTGTGTCTGGACCATTTGTAAAGTGCTGCTGCTGCCATTCTATTTATTTGGGTAATATTGCTTTAACACTGTAATACTTGTCTTCAATAACACACTGTTTGATGTCATGATAATTTCCAATGCTATATACAATTCTAAAAGCTATTCCCATTTTAAGTTGTTTTTTTATACCAAAGGCATGATGAAAAACTGTTGCTCATGAGCCAAGACCATGCTGAAGAGTTACATAATGTCAATGAAAATGCCAAAAAAATTAGAGAGGAAATGGAAAGGCAGTTTGAAAATGAAAGAAAATCATGGGAGAAGGATAAGGCAAAACTATTAAAAGAATGGGAATTAAAGGTTTGTCAATTTGGCTGCATGTTAAAACTTTTTTATTGTATCTTGTCAATGTTAACACAAGTAGAAAATTTTATGACATTTTCTTTTGGAGCATGATTGAACTTCTGTCAATAGCATTCACATCTATAGCAGCTTCAATTGATGAATGCAAGTGTGTTGCTATGGCAAGTTGTGTGCTATAATTTCTGGAGATGCACTCAAGCATCTCCAATGATGAACACATATTTTCGGTTCAAGCTGGCAAGCTCTGTACTAAGCCCCTTGGACTTTTGATATCGACCTAACTTTGATCAAAAGGGTGCTCAAAGAACAAATCAATAAAAGACTAACTATAAGTGTTTGTAGCAATTTTACTTATGCACGCTTTAAAAAAATGAAACTTTGTGAATACGCAAAACGATACAGGAACACACACAGAATTGCCTATAGCCTTTTTCAGCATTTGCTAAATAAAATGTTGTTATTAATTGCACTTCGAATAACCTTGTTTGTGTTTAATGTAGACTGCAAATTGTAGAAAGCTCAATCCAAGGTTTTATGCTGCATTTTTACAGCATGAAAACGTTTCTGCTGGTTACGAGTCGTCGATTCAAGCAAACTTACAAGAAATTGAAAAAGAGAAAATTCGAATGAAGGAACGGAAAAAGTCACTGGAAAATCAAATATCAGAAATGGAAAAAGACAATGCTAGCCTGAAACTAGGAATGGGCCAGCTGGAAGAGCAATTGAAGGTTTGTTAAAGAAAATCTGATATTTGAAGATCCAGCTTCAAGTTTGACATTGTTTCCCGGTTTTTGTAAAATGTTTTCGCCTTGACTGAGGACACTTTTGCTGATGCTTAGCCTTAAACCTTTCTGTTTGCTCTCATAGAAATGTGAACTACTGATGCATGACCAAACACAGCATGGTTGACAAACTCAGCATGGTGAAGTGGTAAAAGTTTACATTGCAACTTGCATTGGAAATATAACACAAAAAGTGTTCTGAATGTAACGTTATTGTGCCCTGCCAGCAATTAACTTGTATGTAGGCCTAGGTCAATAAAAATTTTAATTATAAGTGGTGCAATTGGCTGTTGTAACAATGTTTTATTCTTATTTGACAATTTTAACGTTTCAAAGTTGAAAAATCTTTTAGGAAGCAGACAAGAGCAGAAGGCAACAACAATGCAAGATGGAAGAGCTACAAGAGACACTCAAAAGTGAAAAAGACTCAGTGGCAACACTGAAAGCGTACATATCACAAGTGCAGGCGGACGAGCATGCAGTGGCTCAGTGGAAAAGTGAAAAACAAAAACTCAACGAAAAAATTGAAGTAAATTAAGAATTTAAGATACACTATTAGCAATTAGCATTATTATCTATTGATCCAGTGTCATCATCGCTTTGGAGGTTGTTCACAATCGTTTGTAACACCGTTTTATCTTCAGCTAATATTTACACGCGTAGAGGTTCATGTCCAGTCTTTCAAAACTGTCTGATCTTTTTACTTTCTGCCTCTCATTTGCATCGACTTTTCAATCACAGTGTGATGAAGATAAAACAACTCACTACAACGGCATCCGATGAGCAAACATTTGTGCATTGCATCACCAGCTTCTTGTTGCTTTGCATATGAGGGCCCGCGTTACATGAATGAATGATTCTTACAAAAAATATTTTGAAATCCTTCACAATGCGGTTGCGCTTCTTGGCTTAAATTGAATCCAGCATTTTATCATTGTCGCTGTTTTTTTTTCAAGATTTGCATTTACGAAATCTAACGCCTTCCACACAATCCTTAACCGTTTTAGTTCAATACCACCCTTTGTCAAGAAACACGATTTTGGAATGCTGTGATTTTTTTCACCGATTTTTACTTTATTGTGACGCTAACCAAACTAACTTACAAGTTATGCTGATTCTTGATTTTAAAGATATGATACTGCTTTCAGAGATCCGAGGAAGAAAAAGAAGAGTTGAAAAAGACATTGGAGATGCTGAATGTGAGGTTTCAATCGGTGTCTAAGATTCTACAAATGCAGGAGGAGTCTATTGTAGCCCATACAACAGCCATCCCAGATCCTCAAAGGTATCCTTCTGAAATGTAGTTGTCACGTCATGTGCTGAAGTCAAAATTATTGATGTTTTCAACCCGTGATAACTTTTAGTTTTAGTCTCAGTCCGAATGACGTTATGGCCCAAATCTCCACAAATATTTTTACCCAAAAGCAGATCCTTGTTACTTTGTCAAACAGATAAAGCAACGCCAGTTAATGGATATCTGACGAAAGAGGAGCGGTATGTCCAAGGAGGAAGTTTTGATGTTGTTTTACCGCATGGCAGCGGTAAAAGTGTTCGAGTTTTCTAACTAGGAAACTTATGCATTTGGCCGAATCAAATCTTTAAAACTGTTTTCAGCCAAAACAAAGCAGCAGTCGTCACTTCACGTTGGAGGATGAAAGTTTTCGAGCTGATGGTTCAGTGCAAGTCGCAGGACATCGTTTTGTTGGAGGAATCGTCGAAACATAAAATTGCCTTGAAAGATCTCAACACCCGCTTGGAAGGTCTGTATCTTTTGACTGGAAATAAATCATACATTCATTGTTTAATTAACACAAAAATAATTTTTCGGCTATTTTAACGGTGAAGTCGTGAATATTTTTGGGTAAATAAGGCAGCAAAAAAATGCGATTTAACGATTTAAAATTAATTTCGAAAATTTCTTCATCTTATGATAATATTTCTTTTAGCAATGTTGCGCACGGTTTCGCTTTGCTTTTTACAACTATGCCTTCTGTACCACTCACCATTAGTTTTATTTTTTTCAAAATTTACCTTCATACCCTTTCTTTCGAATTCTTCCTTCTATTTCTCGAATTTGTTTTCAATCCCTCCATACCATCACTGGTCAAGACCAAGTCACTTACATACAAAATTTCGCTCAGTAAGCCATCCGTGACTCCTTCAGTCACAACCTCAAGGCTCATTGCTATGGTGAGCAACACTCATTGCGAGCTGATGTAATGGGCACTAAACTTTAAGCTGACAGTAGAAAAAAGTCACAAGCTAAGCACGCTGTCCAGATGAATTGACTGTCAGCTATACCAGTGAGCCTTGACACATTGCTCGCCAGCTTCACAACAAGTTTCTAAACTTTGAGATCAATATTTTATTTCTTCTTTCAGACCAAACTCGAGAAAAAGAGATTTTAGCAAACCGTTTGAGTGACGTAGAAGCACAGCTCCAGTTGAAAGGTCACGTCAATCAAACTTTGGAAAGCCAAAACGATAAATTAAAAGAAGACTTACAGCGATGGACGATAAAAGTTGAAGATCAAGGCAAGTGTTTCAACTCAGTGCAAGGAAAAGCTGCAGTTTTGTTGAATCTGCGCAATGTTTTAACGTGTTATTTTTACAATATTTTGCAAATTTTGCTGTGTGCGCTTTCCTCATGATTTTTGGTCAGGTTTTTTGCTGAAACGCTTTTGCATAAAATACGAATTTTGGATTTATTCTGAATCTCACACTGTGCTGTTGTTGAAGTCGACTTCAGAATTAAAAACTGTGCTTAAAATCAAATAATTATTTAAAAAATAAATTAGGTCTAACACTTTTCAACAAAATTATAAATATGGTGTTTTGAGAGGACAAATATTGAGTAAACTGAGGATTACTTGCATGGACATCGTCTGAGATGGATTGGCCATTTTGAATGGATAAATAAGAACAATTTGACAGTGAGTTTGGAAGAAAGTAGTGATGAGAAAAGGAAGAACAAAGAAAACGTGGGATGACACCTTGAAAGATGACCTGACTGAGAGAAAGTTAAAAATTAAAGATACCAACGATAGAGAGAAATGAAAGAGTCGCTGCAGACAACTGGTCGACCCTGATGTCTTGGAATGAAGGCCAGGCTTCTTTGAAGCAAAATGAAGTGGCAAGGCAAAGACTCATACGTTTTAATTGTTAATACGGCAATATGAGCAAAGAGACAATATTTGCAACGTTTTGGTTAAAAACCCATGCAAGATTGTCTGCTGTATCATTCGCCATTATTATATTAATTTTATAAAGTCACGTGAGGTTATATATCTTTTATGATGTGAGTTTATGTCGCTGCAGATGCCACTGAAAGAAAAATACGTGAGCTTGCGACAACCATGAAGAAGACAGTACTTGCAACATATGAAACGTATTTGTCTTCAGTGATGGAGAAATGTTTGCGGCTTGAACAGCGATTAGCTTTCGCCAATAACAGGTTTGTTCCAGAATATTCTGTTAGTGATGTAATGTTGCAAGACAACATTATTAAAGTGTATGTCAGATTTTTGTCAATTTTCATTGCCCGTTTGTTTATACTTGTATTGTGAAAACAATTTTTTTGTGTGTATTTTAAAGCTCCTGACTTATGTAAAGCTCATTTATTTGTGGAAAGTTTTAAAACCTTTATTAGTCATTTAATGCTAGAAATGTCAGTTATAGGACAAGTTTTTGCATCTATCAGTCAACTTAAACAGTGTTTTTAAATATTCTGCGCGGATTAGGATGAAAAGTGGTAACTAAATTTCTTTCAGCCGACGAGAAAAAGTGATTCTGATGGTGAAACGTCTGTCTACTCGCACAACGACACTTTGTTACCAAAATCTTTGCCTGTCTATGAAAGTTTTTACAAAAAGCATCTTTTTGATGAACAAATCAAAAATTTTGTTGCGTCTCATTAGAAATGCGCTTGATTTGGTTTCTGTATGATTTTCATTCACACTGATTGAGTTCTTTCAGGATTCGTACGGTCGGTGATTTATTGAAACGGCGTGACGCCATGTGGCGCGTACGACTGCAACAAGTCAATCACAAGGAGGACGATGCTGATGCTACAAGTTTGAAACACAAGTAACAAACCTGAACGAACCAATCTTTCACTTTGATTCAATTTTTAAAAGAACCGTTGACAATGTCATAAATCAACCCTTCAAAAACTCTGACTTTAAATGGCATAGTCCGGCATTTTAAAATTTTGTGCTTCTTTGCTGAAGACAATATCCATGAGCGTGTCATCGAAATTCAAACATTGCTTTTTACAGATCTGATCTCAGTATGGAAATTTTACACTTGACCGAGGAACGAGATTTGCTGAGTCAGCAACTTGCCCATGACGCTGCACAATTTGAACAGACGATCAGAAGCATGAAAAAAGACGAAAACAACTTTAAGCAAGCCAACAACAAGCTGGAAAAACAAATCATCAGTTGTGAAGAGGTACAGTGTAGTTCTATTGCAACTTCCGTCACTTCGACAAAAATTTAAGGACCTGGTGGACATTTTAAATTCCTATATCCTTGTTAGGAAGACTCTTTTTCCCATCTTTCATCATCACCATTCATTTGAGCGTACTCGGACACCATCAACAAAGTTTTTCCAAACATCCCTGTTCATTCTCATCTTTACCACAACAATACTGTCTGTAACCAAATAATCTATTTTTTTAACATTTCTTCATAGAACCACGTGCATCAATAAAGATGCAAACACTCCTGGAATCACAGCTGCAAGCAACTAAGTGTGTAAACTCACATTTTCGGTTTATTGCGTTTTTTTTTAGAAAATAAACGAACTGTCGAATAAAATTTGTGATTTAAACTCGACGCTGGAGGATGAAAAGTACGAAAAAGAAGCGCTCCTGGATGAGTTGAAAAAAATAAACAAGAAAAAAGAGCAGGGTGAGTGACAACTGACAACTGTGAACAAATATTTAACCTAATATCTGAGTGACAACTGGCAGCGTCTTTTGATATTGGTGTGGATTATTTTGAACTTTTCTTGTTGAATATACTTTTGCATGAGCGTGAAAATTAATATTCTCCACAAGAAAACTTAACTAAATCCATGAATTCCTTTAAGAAATAGTTTGTACACAATGTACACTACAGTTTGTACTTGTCATCTCCCACCTAGTTCCAAGGACGTCACTTTACGAGTTGTCCAGAGGTGCATTTGTGGCCACTTCAAATATAAGACTGTCTGCTCAGCAATCTTTTTAGTTGCGCCTAAGTAATCTTGTTAGTTCAAGCTTTGTACTTTTTTTTCGGTTTCACTTGTGTTGGAACAACTGCAGTATGAGCTGTATGGAAGCAAATCTTTTACTTTTTTCTTGCTTGATCACAGTTTTAAGAAAAACTAAAAATACAAATTTTTAGAAAGAGAAAAGTTAGTTGAAGAGGAGAAGGCGAATCATTACGAAGAACTGCAGGAAAAAGAAGCGGCTTTGACTCAAGCGAAAAGAGAGTTGACGAAATCGGTGGTCGCTCTTCGTCAGGCTGAACGGTACGAGATCACTTCAGTACTGTAGGTTTTTTGCTGATTGGTCATCTTTGTTGATGCTGTAACTCCAAAGCAAATTGTCACCATAAGCCTCTGTCAATATAACATCTTTATTTTAATAGCTCTCTTACGCAACATGTTTACAGTTAATCGTTTTTTTAATGGAATTCTCAATCTGGGCGTATTGGCTTAGTGTTGTATAGTAACAATATTAAGCACAAATAAAATGGAGTAAATCGTTGTGCTAAACCTACAAAAGCCGTACGCGGTCAATTCAAATAAAGTCATCTCGGCTTGTTTGTCTTAGAGGAAAAGCATATAATGCGGAAAACTGCAGTATTTTCCTCTCAAGAGCATAAAGTTGCTTTAGCACGAATTGAAATGCCAGACAGTTGAATGATCCACGTATGTAACCCGTAGACAGTGGTTTATTTCCAGCCAAAACCCTTCTGTGGAAACTGCTCAGTTTTTTTTTTAATACTTAGGGCTGCGGTCAGAGAAAGAAACCGATTGTCCGAGCAACTGGAACTTGAGAGAAGGTCTTGGTTGTCTGAAGAAGAAAAACTGCGCAATGAAATCAAGAATTTCCAAAAGGACAACAATCTTTTAATGGTTAGATTGCATTATTTTTGATTCGACATTCCCTAATGTAGAGGTAAAAAGCCACGACCTGCAGTTTTGCATGTTTCACTGGCACCCCCCGCCCCAAGTTCTAAAAGTTCAAAATCCATCAAAATTAACGCTGTTTTTGCTAAGTGTGTAACCACCTGCCTTGAACCAGCTTGCATTTATTTTTAATTGATTCAACAACTGCAATTCTACAGAAGCAAACAAGGACTTCTTTATTAGCTTGACAGAAATTGCTGTTTTTTTACTTGTAATAATTGGTATGTCTCAGCTGCATCCACTATAAATCTTCACGTATGAAGCTAACAAGTATCTAATGACCTGGTTGTCTTTTGTTACAATTTTTACTTTTTGCACCCTTATGATTCCAATTCACTAGTTTAGTGGATAGTGTACTCGTCTCCGACACCTTAGATCTGGGTTCGATACTTTGTAGGGGATAACAAAAATATTTATAAAAGTAGCATTATCAGTAAATCTTAAATTTGAAGTGCGCTGGTGCTGCTGCATTGATAACTGCAAGATACACTGAGTAATTCAATTGCATGAGATATAGTGTTGCAGTTTGTACCCTACTTTGTTGTCTAAGACAATATCTACTTGTGTTAGGCTATTGCTAATTTCACGTGATTCGTAATGTAGACCTACTACGCTGTTGCAATGTTTTCAAAACAAAAATCATTGTCATTGTACAGACCACCCTCCGACAAGAAGGTTTAGTGTCGGCTTTCAAGGCAGCTCGAGCCCAAACAATAACAATTGAGGAGGAAGCGCCTCCTAAACGGGTCCACTTCACCACTCCTCCCAAGCAAGAAGATGCCAGTAAAGCGCAACATCCGACTGACGTTGACAAGATGCTTCAAGATTTGACGAATCTCAGTGAAAAACTGCTTGCGGACAGTGATTGAAGTTTGCCACTATTCTGCATCGTGGCTATTCCGATTTTCATTTTTTTAAATATTATTTTCATCTTTATCACGCAATTACTTTTTGTACCGGGTTTATTTTGTACACTCAAAGATACGTCAGCGTTAAAATTCTAACTGTAAAGTTTCATTTTGATACATTTCTATTGTAGTTGTTCATCAGGCACTGTTCTACGCTTCGCACTGTGTGCGCTAATTTTTTATCAGTGAAAACTTCGGAAGACGTTTGCCACAGTTCATGTTTTTGTAGACTGTAGTTTTTTTTTTGCATGTCAGCAGGCTAGACCTGGTCAGTTTTATCTTTAGATATTTTTTTTTGTCGAATTTGCCAATTTTATTTCTTATTACAAAGGAGAGCATCACTGGCCCAAATGGTTTAACAAAATATTATTCTCTGAGGTTGTACTGTATTTATCAATATCATCCTATGTCGATTGGGAATGATTGATTGCGTTTCACGGTCCTTGTGAAGCCTCATAGCCTATGTAGTATGTATGGTAGGCAGGTTACAACGCGAAATGAACACAATAAACACAAACCTTGTTCATGAATGCTATTGGAGTAAGAGCTAAGTGAAAAGAAAACCCCACGTCAAATGATGTGTAGTTGTGTACAGTAACGATGACATGTGGGTACAGGGAGAACTTTTGGAGGGGCTCGGGAACTTGAAGATACCACCGCATATTTTTTGGATCTCGTGCGTTTTTCTTAAAAGTGTCTAAATTGGGAGCCCATTATCTTGTCGCTATTGGTACCAAGCCCAAATTATCTTAACCCCCCTGGATGTGTAAATAGCCTCAATGGCGCAACATCGTGACGTGTTTCGCAGAGTAAGGAGAACTTATGAAGCCAAATATTGTCGTGCATTGTTTGTGTCGTTACAAAAAGTGAGTTGATCATTAACCACATGCGCGTGATGCATGCACTAGGTAGGCAGTCAACAAACTAAGCGTTGTTGACATTGGCAGGATTGATTTGGTCGCCTAACGTTACATGGTTACAAATCTAAGCAAATAATAAAAGGATTGTTTCAAAAAGAAATGGTAATCAGGTGATAGTCAATGTGAAAACAATCACTTGAAATAAGGTATGATCTATAAAGTGCAAGTAGGCTAGGCAATTGCGGAGTTGTTTGCTTGTTTTATAGGGTCTAAATTTAAAGATATCCTTACATTGTAGCCTACCTACAGGTAAGTGCAAAACGAAAAGTTATTTAGCAAGAGTCCTGTAAGTTAATGAGTCTACGCTAAGTTCTTGTCAGGCCTGCATCTTTTGTTTGCCTTATGATAGGCTATCGTGCTTTATGAATCTTACTCATTTGCCAAAAATCAAACTACCGCAGGCTTTCGAGTGGTTGGACGATAGGCGTACAAGTAGGGCAGCTGCTATTTTTGTCAGACAAACAATTAATTATACAAAAAAATGCTTTGAGTTAGGAATAGTAGAATGCCTTAAAAACTCATGTTGTTTAGTTTTTAATTCAAGCATCGGCCATCTCTGGATTGCTACATCTTGAAAATTACACACCGTTGATAAAATCTCAGTGAAAAACTACTTGTAAAATTGCACTTTGTAAACATGTAAAACCAAAATTGGACTTGTTAATGTCAGTTCTTTTTTGTTTGAAATGTGTGACCGGTAGGCCTATATTGAATAAAAATAGTAGCCTACCTTTACCGGTGGGCTTGTTCTTCTCTGTTTTCTTTCTTCTAAGTTTTGACGCTATCTAATTAAATCGAAATTATTGTGCACCTTTTGTTTTATTGCTTCCTTTTTTCAAACTGGAGTGACAAGCAAACAAACGACCATTCTTTACCTCAACCAAACTGAAAAAACTAATGAATTTTGCTGAACGTAGTCAAAAAATGAAACGTGTAACTTACAAAAAATGTGAGATCATCTGAAGGCAAGCGCGAGACTAATTTAGTTTCTCGCGCGGGCTTGCGGTGATCGAAGCCAAACGTCACAGGCTTAGCTACGCGGTATTATAAATTTTGAGTAGCACTGTGCTAGTCTATATACCGCAATGATTAAAATAAAGCTAACTTTAAGCAACTTCTATCATGTGTAGCTTGCTAAACATAGGCTATGGCAGACAGCTTGGATTAACAAGTTAGTGAAACTAATTAATTCGAAAAAAAGTGTTGGCGTAGCCCAGTTAATGTGTCGTGGTACCTATTAAAAGTACGTTATTAAAAATGCTAGGCTACCAATCTTGCAAATATTAAAAATGTTAAATTGCAGACCAATTTTTTTCTTATTTTTAACTTTCAGTTAAAAGCGCACAGATAGTAAATTTTTTTTAACTTTTTAACTTTCAGTTAAAAGCGCACAGATAGTAAATGATGTTTCGGTACATATATTTACTGATTGTTTGTGTGACACTGTCCAATACAAGTAAGAATATTGATTATTATGAACAAAGCATATTAGAAATTATGAACCAAGATGTGGAAATTGTCAATCGAAATGAGAGATCAATTTACCAGAACAATGATCAGATGACGTTTCAGAATAGTGGGAGTGGGGATGATGGTGATGGCGGTGGTGGCTCGGTAAGTGGCATAACTATAGGCTATAGCTTATGGAAAAGGCTAATTTGGGTAGGCCTATAGTTTGTAGGCTATGCGAACCGTAAGAGCGAGGATATATACCAGCATCATCACAACTAATTTTGGCTATGGAAGCAATTTTTAACAACATTTCTGTTGATCAATGAAAAGATTATTTTTGATCCTCTGATTGGAACAAATCCTTCTAAAGCTTTCAATTAGTCTGGCTGAGTCAATCTACAGTTCTACAGTACACTGAGATGATTTCACTTGAATCATCTGCTCGCATACCACCACCAAGCTGAATAAGTTGTTCTATGTTGGAAAAACGCGCTATTGTCTGGTCTCACTCAATATTGTCTTCGTCAGGTCGCGGATTTTCTCTTGGGAAAATAATCGTGACTTTATAAATACGAAAACATAAATAAAAACAACTGTAGTAAAATAAGGACATCATACATTACGGTATACTAAATTTGATATGAGGTACACAGTTGGTTAACAAATTAGACAAGCTATGAATAAAAATGAAAATCATATTTACCGGTTGTTGACAACCCTCTTTTCCAGAATTCAATTTCAAGGTGGTATACCTAAGCATTATATCACAACTAAATAGAAACAATTATAATTAACAAATATTTCAGAAAAATCTATCATAACCTTCCTTAAATTACAATATGAAAAAAAAAGGTTCTTTTCGATAGCTCATTTAACAAATGTGATATTACTAAACAGCTAAGCAATTCTATTCGTTAACGTGTAAAACAGACGCAAAGAAATGTTTGCATATAACTGAGCTGGTGATGCTGAATTGGCAGTAATAAAGCGATGCTCCGCTATTTAAAACCTTTAGGAACAGAGTTCTATACTTGATGCCGAAATAGAAACGTCATAGTCACATCAGTAAGTCATTCGTTAAGGTAGATTCTGAGTATTTCATGATGCAACAGATTTGGCGCAAAAAGTACAGTGAGTACAGTGAGCAAAGTACAGTGAGTAAAACTACAGTGAGCAAAACCCATCTTGCATTGAAACAACGTAAAACAGCGCTATGCCAATGTATAGACAGCTTCCTTTCGCGTCAATCCATCAATTTGAAAACATCCGATAACAGCTAGGTTATATTTGATGAGTTGGAACAGGGCCGGATTTAGAGAAAGAAAGGCCCTAGGCTATTCTCCTTTTGAGGCCCCAACATCCATCCTAACAGCCATAGAGACAATCAGCCTATTTCAAACAATCACTGATACCATAGTGAATTATTAGTGATGGAAAAATATGGACGCAAGTGTTGAAATTTACCATTTGAAAATATCCAACTTTTGCAATTTAATTGTGAACATTTTGTGAAATATTAAGCTACTTGACAACGATAGTGATTACATAATGCATAGATCCTTCCAAATATTTTCTCAATAAATGGTCTGATTTAAAACATTATAAAAAAAGAACTATTATTATTAAAAATACTTAGATAGTTTCACAATCAATATACGTAGTTCGGACGACAAGCTGCATTTTTGTTCTAGAATAGGTAAACTATTTTAATTGTGTAATTTTGTTGTGAAGTTTCGTCAATTTCTGACCTATAGTAACCTTTAGTTACGCAATCTGTTATTGTGAAACCTGCTGCGAGAAGATTCTGCACACGTGCGATTCTCGAAAATTCCTCTGACTTTTTGTCTGGAAGAATGAGATTTTGTGATGTAATATTACCCTAGTCTGCGGAAGCTTCTGGTCCAAGCAACCCTGTTATAAATAGCTGCGTAATTTTAGAGTTGTTGCTATTACAGTTATGATCAGAGTTGTGTATTTTGGGATTAGAATTTGAGAGTTAACATTATTAGAGTAGTGCTGTGGATGATTGTATTATAGAGTTGTCGCCGATATTGAATGATGAAATACTTCAAAAGTGGAAGTTATTGCCAATTGTAAAGTAGCTGTTGCAAGACGTTTACTGTTTAGAATTTGATTTCTTTACGCGCTGGAAGTCGTGAACTATTCATTAGTTCAAGGATTTTATCTATCATCTAAAAATTAGAACATAATTTTCTCAATGACTAATAACAGTCAAGCCATTTGCTAAGTAATAGTTAAAAATGTAGGGGAAGTGTGGGACTCATGAAACGGTTGCTGTTAATTGGCCACTATGTCTACAAATTAAATTAAAATTTTCTAATTTTTCTTTCTACATTGTTGTGAGACTCCACAGCTAATTAATTTTCAATTTTTTTTATTTTAATAGTGTGTGACAACTGACAAGAAACTTTTAAAAAGTTGTCAATTGTTCTAAAGGTCCCATCCATGTGTCCCCAATGCAACACCCAATGAGTCCTTTGAAACAGTGTTTAAACACTCCTGTAAAACATGCAATCTGGTGTTTTATATTTCTGTATCATTTGCAAAACAGGTTTAGCAAACAAAACAAGAGAGCCACATAGGGGAGATTTGGGACCTTTGAACCAAAAGTAGGTTTTTCAAGGCTAAAAAGTTTATTTCTCAAGCAATTTCTAAAAAAAATTTACACAGCAATTTACGTAACAATAGTAAGCATTACTTGATAATTTTTTTCCTAACATATATGATATCATTGTATCAAAACATCAGATTTCAACATCAAAACATCAGACAGTTTGCTCAAAACATCAGATGTGGTAACGTGGCTTTTGTTATTGCTGTCTTTTGTGACGTATTCTCGAGCAGTGTTTGCACTTTTGGTTATTTTGAAAAAAAATGAAAATAAATGAAACATTGGACTTTGGGCCTTGCCAGCGCCATTGAAAACAAATTTTTTTCGGTAATTTTTCTTGAAATGTATTCTTGAATGTTCAGTTTACGCATTTTAATGCTTAATTCCCGTTTGAAATTTTCATTTAGTAGGCCTTTAAAGGTCCCATATAGCACCATGCATGCTTTTTAACCTTGCATTTCTTACTAACATAATCATGAGTTTTAATAATTTCTGATAAGTTGCAGTACGTATTTATTTTAAATAATAACCAGTATTATAAATAAAAATAAAAGAACACAAAATCAATAAATAAAAAAAATATAAAAAGAAATAAACGCACAATGCAAACTTGGGCTCATTGTACTTGAAAACACATCAGTTATGGTTTTCTGCAGTTGTTGTTCAGAAAATAGACGTTTTTTGATTTATTTGGGGTAAAGATAATAAGCATAACCTAAAAGACAAGGGTCCGATAAAACGCTTTGAAATAGTCTGTTCCATTGATCCCACATAGTCAATAAATGAAAAAAATGACATTTTAACTTGTGTAAGCTCAGCTGAAAAGAAGATGAAATCAAAAGAAGAATATCACTTGGATGGCAAGCCTTCGGAAGAGCAAGTTCGATATTTAAGTCAAAACTGCCTCTTTCTCTCAAGAAACAAGTCTACGATCAATGCATCCTTTCAACCGCTACATATAGTGCAGAAACTTGGAACCTTACAAAGAAATTAACACTTAAACTAAGAACTATGCAGAGAGCACATGAACGCATCATGATGGGTTTAACATGGCAAGATAAAAAGACTGCCGAATGGATCGGAAACCAAACGAAATTACGAGATATATTAAGCACAATCAAGAAACTAAAATGGTCCTGGGCAGGTCATATAGCAAGATATCAGGACAATAGATGGACTAAAAAATTAACAACATGGACACCACGAGAAACCAAAAGAAAGAAAGGAAGACCAAAAGTGAGATGGAGGGACGACATTGACAAACAATGCAATACAACCAATTGGTACCAACTAGCACATAATCATGTAAATTGGCATGAAAAGGGGAAGGCTTACGCTCTGCAGTGGGCTCTCACAGGCTGAAAATGACGATGATGATGAAGCTCAGCTTGGGTGGGCTAAACCTGTACTCACCTTTAAGCTAAATACTTTTACTTGTCAATGCGCCACAACTTATGGGTATTGGTTTACTCGGACTAAAGAAAATTCCTTACATACAGGAAGTAAAAAGCATGTTTTCACAACTGGTTGCCATAAATTTCACCTTATTAGGCTACCACGTGATAGTTTTTACAAGTACAGTAATAGGATATGCTTAACGTTTTTAAATATACGTGGTACCGGTACATCTTAAATTTTGAGGCTCCTAAATCTTGAGGCCTTAGGCTTCAATCTTTCTAGTCTAATGGTAAGTCCGGCACTGCGTTGGAAGTTAAAAATAGTACAATTTTTGAAATACTGATACCATTTTACGTCTAAAGGGCGCATAGACTCTTTTTGAGTGTGGAAACTGTCGGAATCCAAGATAGTTACTACTCTTGGTTGTTTTTTTTCGAGCATTGCAGGCAAAAGAGGAAATACATGTATTTTTGCAGATAGAAAAATTTTGAATTCACTTGCACAATTTTATAATCACAAAAGTGATGTTCCACGGTTCTAGTGCATTAGCACCGCATATTTCTTTAAGCGTATATAACTAAAGAAGGTGATTAATTTTAATTCCAACTTTAGCCCTGATTTTAGGATAACCGTATATTGTAAGATCTTTACTTTATAGTAGGCTATAATTTTAAAAAATTTCCATCTGTTTTTAACATCATAAGTTTGATTAAATACATATAGTGCAGCCCTACTGGCTGAACAACAAGACAGGTGTATTGGGACACAATATACGCAAAAGCGACCAAAATAAAGTAAATTTTTTCAAAATTTCAGACCTCATCTTTTGCATCGTTCATTTTTCTTAACAGTTTGCTTCTTTTAAACTCTGATGTCCCTCAAAACTTTTTTTGTAGATGCGCTGCTGGATGTGACGGATAGGTTCGTCACACCATTACAGTACATTTTAAACCACTTTTGATCTATATTTCCGTTTTGACTCACTATATTTTAGATCTGAAAGTTGCTTGTGAGGTTCATTGACAGTCAAAGTCAGACATTTAAGTTTTTTATTGTTTCAAAATTAAGTTAGTTTTTAGCAACAAATTTGCGTTGAGCTGTAATGTTATTCGTTGAATAGCCGGTTGAATAGCAAATAATAGTTGACTTTGAAATGTTACAAAAGGGATTGAATATATAGCCTATTAATTGATTGGTGTAGCACCCACTGTAGGCTGCATTACCTATCCATAGCACCAAAAATCAACAAAGAAATAAGCTCACAAATATAATTCACCTAAAGAAATGAAAAAGGCATCGCTACGTCTAGTAAAGCTAAGCCATGCATGGCGGCATTCATGCACAGGCCATATAAACGTGCAGGCTACAAGTTTGACTGGAGGCCGATCTGCTACCCTTGATAGCAGTCAAAATCGCTTGCATAAGTTGACGTTTTGAGTAACAGTTAATAAATATAATCTTTTGCATACTTTGTGTGATTTTGAACTACTTTGTGATGTTGCTACCATACAAACGATGGACTACATTTTGGCACTTGTAGCTCACTGGCAACCCGGCGACAGTGGGATCGCGCAGCAGAAAAGACAAACCTGGTTCGAATCGCGGCCTAAGCTGGTTATTGAAAACATCACTCATCTCTACTCAGGGTGGGCATAATTTCTCAAGGAAAAGCTGCCGGAGAAAGGAACTGGCCACATTACTGTCTTTTGTGACGAAAGCTTAGTTAGTAGCCTACAATGAGATCCTTATTTTCTCATCCCGACACTTTGAAATCAATTAGTAGGCTTGCCATACGTCCCAGTTTAGCCAGGACAGTCCCGATTTAAAGACCTTGTCCCGTTAACCAGTTTGTCCCAGAATTTTCAATTTGAGATTTGCAAAAAAAAGATCTTGAGTTGGCCATTTTAGCAATTCTTTCTCAAGTGGGTCTGCGGAAAATATCAAGAAAACGTTTCAGAAGCAAATGATCAACATCGACTTCCTTTTCGATTAGCACGTTGCGGTAAAGAAATACATGTCTGAGAGTGAAAGGAAAGAATCATGGCAAAATGCAACGACATCTCTTGAACAAAAGTGGGTCCGATTGTTCCAAACTTTTATCAACAAAAACATAACCATTCCAAACTTCAAAAACTTGTCAAGTTTGTGCTTTGTTTACCTGGGACATCAGCACAAGTTGAGCGAATTTTTTCGATTATAAACAATATGTGGACTAATGACAGAGGCCAAATGCTAGAATAGAATGTCAAAGCTCTCCTCACTTGCAAAATTAATGTTGATTTGACATGTAGTGAATTCTATGAAAAGATAAAATCGAACGCTGTACTTTTGAAAAAGGTGCTTATAGCATACAAAAATATTATTAGGCCTGATTCATTCGCACAAATAATATTAAGTTCTTTTGTTTTCGTTGGTGAAATAGGCCTAGCCTACATATATTAGTAATTTGCCCATATTAATTAACTAGTATTAAATTCCAAAATCCTATTAAAGCCCATTAAATTCTTTTGTATGATACCTACATTATTAGGCCTACACCGGGCCTGCGTCAGTAATTCAAAGCCTCTACATCTACGTAGCCTATGCGAAACTGCCAGGATTTAGCTCTGCAAGAAACATTCCCTGTCCGAGGATAAACATTCAATCCATCAACATTAAGTTCATTCGCAGTTTTCAATATGCGTCCCGGTATTGCATTTCTAAAAAATGGCAAGCCTAATTATGGGGCACCTTTGCTTTACTTATTGGTAACTCGAAAAACATCTGGCTACACTGATAGCAGGGAAAAAATTGTTAATGTTTTAACGTCAACCTACGAGTTGTAGCCTACAGTGATTTAAGATTCAATGATCACTGATCAGTTTCTTTCAGTTAAAAAAAAACAAACTGATCAGTGATCACACTATAGCAATTTGGATTCTCAAAACTATCATTTTAAAAAAATATTAGGGTTCAAAATCAAAGTCATATCGACCTCGAGTCATTGTTGTAAGCCTTAATAAGGTAGGCTATAGGCCTAGGTTCGCACGTTGGCAAGGATAGGCCTATATTGCTCGGTGCTCGCAATCAACGATAAAATACACAAAAACTATTAATAGGTAGTGGGTACGCAGCAATAAATTGCACTAGTATGCTATGTTACAACCATCACTATCAGGGCCGGATTTAGCTGATGGGGGGCCCGGGGCACTTTTAGATCGGGGGGCCCCCGTGCAAAAAATTTTTTCGCGCCTACGGCGCGTAAAAACCATCTCTACGTCTACAGTAGCATCAGTCCAGTACTGCACAGCATTTTGCAGAAACTTTAAAGGTCAAAAGGAATAAAATAACATAAAATCACATTTTTTTCCACATAGGGGGCCCTTCAAAAGTCGGGGGGCCCGGGGCAACTGCCCCCTCTGCCCCCCCCCTAAATCCGGGCCTGATCACTATAGTGTTCAGCAATACAATGTTTGTATGGTTAGCCTACTTAAATACATAGAATGAGAGTTTTTGATCTCAAGCGTTCCTTATTTTATCTCCACTGCATTTGATGCTTTGTTGGAGTTCTAGGTACAAAGTAATGATCGTTAAATAGTTGGGCGATTACAAACAATTTTTTTAAACAGTTTGGTTAGAAAAAGCACAGAATAGAAATTACCATTATGTTAATTTAACTGTAGGCTATCTCTTAGTTTGTCGAACGCTCTATTTTCATTACGCTACAAAGATAAGTTATTTTGGAAAGTTGTTGTTCGACACCAAACGTTCTCTCGTTTTATTGCAACACTCTTTTTCTGGGTCCCAACACCTGCAGCCTAAACTCAAGTGCCAAATTTCTTTCAACTCAATAACTTACTTCGGTCGCAAGCACGTTTTAACGTTCGCGTTTTGTCGCTTCTACCTTTTTCTCGACCTTTGCTATGTTGACGTGTATTGTTTTTGATATGATGGTCAGATATAAAAAAACAACTGAATTGAAGTTAAATTTTGCGAAGACAGTAAAGTAAAAAAGGAAAATAGTATCTGTCGTGAAGTCATGAAACCTGAAATGAAGCATATAGCCTATTTCAACAGTTAAAAAGGAGAGAAAAACATTGCCAAAAAATATAAAAGTTATGCAAAATTACAAATAGAAAGTTTAAGATTTTGCTATTTATTCTGATGCATTAACCCGAAAATATAACGACATTCACCAATAATTAATTGACGAGGGTAGGCTGCAGCTTTTGCAGTATATTAGGGCGAGCAAATAGATAAATTGTAGGCTGTCAGTGCATCTATTCAGAAGGAAGAAAGTCAGTGTCTCAGAGAGGAAGCAATTATTTCATTTTCGGCAAAATGCCAACAGTTCCAGCAAGTTTGGATAAGAGAGGAACAACGTAAGGTTCGAACAAGAGCTGATTGTTAACTATCACTTCCTAGAGCCTACACTGTTAAGTGAAAGGTGTATAAATTTCCACCCCTAGGGGTGGTCTCTGTTTTCCACCCTATGCGTTTGTAGGGTGGATCGTTCCACCAAAAATGGTGGATATTTCCACCCTTGACCAATGGTGGAGATTTCCACCCCCAACAAAATCCACCCTAAACTGTGGAAACTTCCACCCACCCTATACACTTATAGGGTGGATATTTCCATCACAAAAGCTGCAAAATTCCACCCTTCATCTGAGGTGGAAATTTCCACCTCAGCAGCATCCACTTTCAGGCTGTCTAAATTTCCACCCTTTAATAATCATTCTCCTATCTCCGCTTGCAGCAGATTGCGCATCAACATGGGTTACTTGACAGGGTTCCATGTGATTTTATGAGCCGTACTGCTTCCATGCTGGCTCAAGGCAGATTGGGAGAGGATGATATGTCACTAGATTATTACCCGATTTATCCTCACTGCCTTATGCAAGAAAGAACACAATCGGTACCATTTTTTGAAGTCTTTGGTATGACCCGACCTGGAATCGAACCCAGGGCTACCAGCACCAGAGCCGAAGGCGATAACCACTGAGCCACCGGTGCTCCACCCTTTAAGATGGTCCTATTTTTACCTTATTCCTTTTGCTTGAAGTGGAAATGTCCACTCTATAATTCAGACCGTTTGTTTATCGCAAAAATTCCGTGTTGCTGTATTTTTTCGTTGTATTTCTACCTCCCAATCCGCCAGGTTGCGTGAAAAGTGTTCCTTGCACAAGTGTTTTTCAACCTTCTTTGAGCCACGGAACACTTTATGTGTCAGCAGAACATGGTTTTCCATAGGGATAGTGAGCAATAGGCTTTGGCAATCAATATTTGTTTTGGTCTTGATTCTGTAAGTTCAAAGTTAGTCATTCGATATTTACATTACTTCAGAATCCTTATATTGTTTTGCATCACTGTGTTTGTTGTTTCCGATGGTGAGCCAAACGTGCAGTCAGCATCGTCAAAAACCTGAACCACCGACAAAATATGATCGTACTCTATTACATGAAAAATAAGTTAGAATATTTTCCGATAGATTCGTGGTTCGAATTCAATTGCTAGGAACGCTGAACGCTAGTAGAAATAGGAACTCTATCAAGCTTAATTTGCAAAAAAAATTATTCCAAATTATTCATATTCGCAGGAAATCATATAACGTTGCATTAAAATTTAATTTAAATTAAAAAAAGAATGATTACCGCAAAGCTACTGATGCTATACGTTAATTGTCTCTATTTTGTGATATGAACAAATTTCAGATGGGTGGAACAATCCACCCTTTCCTTCATTCCACCCTTGCCGCGAGAAATAACCACCCTCAATAATTTCCAACTCAGCCTATCCACCCTCGTTGTTAACAGCGTGTGTATTTCGACAGTTTAGGGTGGATTGAATACTAAACGGTGAAAATATCCACCATTCTTTTCGCTTTCCACCCTTGCCGCGAGAGGTTTCCACCCATGGAAATTTCCACCCCAAGGTTTCCACCCTTTTGATTAACAGTGTAAATATTTAGCGCAATCAACTGTTTCTTATTCAACACCGTTGTAAAGAACATAAATCTATTCAGGTTGTTATGGCCTTTTTCAGAAATTGCTAATGAGTTTGATTTAAAGGCATTGATTGCTAGCTTATATTGGCGTTAGGTCAACGTTTACTCGACAAACATCATCTTGAAGACAGAAACTGCAGAAAAGTAAAATATAGTAACATAGTTTTGGCACAACACAAACGATCTTGTTTAAGCGTAATGCTGCGGATTCGCCATGGCAATAGCAGTTGTGTAGCATCAGGCTAAAACAGATTGTTTGCATCCACAGTTGTGAAATAAGTAACGATGATGCTGCTAAAAGCGAAACTCAATGTATAATGTAGTTTTGACAGTTGGTTATGGAAGTTTTGTCTTGACTCCCAAAACTGTAATGACCAAGATCCTTTGCTACACTTCTGGTGTTAATAAAGTTTAGGCATTGCTGGTTTTTAAGCTGCGTATGTGCCCACGTAGAATGCAACGTATTTCATTGCTTGCAAAGAAGACAAATAAAGAAGTTTTACACTAAGTGAACCAAACCAGATCTCTGTTAAAAAATATGAAAACCAGACATTATAAATTTCTCGGCCATGTAATAAGAAAGCAAAAACTGGAGCATCTCTCTAACTGGTAAACTTTTTGGAAGGCGTGCACCTGGCAGACAAAGACAAACTCATCTGAAACAATTTAACGACAAGACAGAAACAATCATCCATGCAACATGCAATAGGAATATTTGGTCTAATTTTATCTGAGGCCGTTCGATGTCTGGTTCAGGCAAGGCAATTGAAAAAGAATGTGGCAGGGAGTGATCAAATCGCTTAGGCTATATTTTGTATCAAAAATATAACATGCACAAAATGAGCCAACGGACCATTTTTAGCTATTCTTTTCTTCTCTGTCCTAAACCTCTAGTTACTGTATGTTACTGTTGCTGTTGATTTATACTATAAAACTAAACATCAGCATACTTTGTTGATTTAACATTTCTGACTTGGGATGCAGATCAGGCATCGGCCACACTTCTGTTATGTCCCACACACACAAATAAACAGAATTTTTCATGGTTGAAAATGTTTTTCTGAAAATGATCTCAAGTCGATGGATGTTCCATTCAAATTTATACTCTACTACATTTTGACTTCGAACGATAAATTTTGTGTCTGGAAATTTTTGGTGATGCTTCACTATCGCGTCTTTGATTCCTTTGATCCTGTGCAAAAACACAGATGGATCACGCCACAGCAAATGCGCCCCAATGTTAAAAACCACCACAACGTTTTTTCCCCCAACTGGAATTTCGACAATACTATCACTGATATATGGTCGACTACTCGGGGGGCCAGGATTTCTCAAAGGTGGGCCGTGTGCCCGATAATATAGTGTTAAATTTTTCGGATTGGGTGGGTTTGGTTTTGCTATTCGAGGTTGCTGGAAGAAATGTGAATTGTCAGGCCCAGTATCATTCAACTTAAATTTTCTTTGAAAAAAAAAAAAAAATTGTCTTATAGTTGAGTCGCCAAGAAAATATATTATTTTGTTATTCAAAGTTGAAAACTTTTTTAAGTTGTTACATTGCAAGGATTTCCATTCACTGTTTTCGAAATAACCTGTTACTTGACCTGGAAACATATTTTTAGAAAACATTTTGTTGCACTTTGGCAAGTTTGCTCGCTGGTCCTGGTTGCTTCTGTTTCTGGAAACTGTAATTTCAACGCTCGTATTTATGGATACATGGCACCTATGCCTTTCGCAGTGGTTTATCACATTCGTATAAGTTCCATTTGGTTTGAAACTCTCGAGATTCTTTATCGAAGTGCAGCGGTTCGAAGGTGGCATAAGGCAAAACCAGGGTTCGTTGTTGCGTAAATTGCTGTAATCACACTTTGCGTAAGACCTCAATCTGAAACAGCAAACAAAATTTTAATTAATATCTACAATTTTATAGGTGGGGAATCGAATTGTTTGTTTTAACTTCTTGCAGTTTTTTTTATTTTAGTGTGCCTAGTCTGTTTCAAATGGCTCAACCAGAATTTGAGTAGCTAAGTAGCAAACGCCAAATAAAATTCAATAGCCTACAGTAAAATTCAGCAGATATAAGATTGGATGGACAGATTTGTTGAAAATTGTCACTGTACCTGAACAAAAGAGTGCTTGAAAAGTAAAATGATTCCATCACAACTGCAGTAGCTCTATTGCAGTGTTTCTCAACCTTTTGTGGTTCATGACCCCTTTTAGGTAATTAATACAGCCTGCGACCCCCTTCCTGCTGTTTTCGATAGATATACAAATTAGCACAAAAATACATTTCAATAACATTTAATTTCAAAGAACTGCTGAATGTCACAACTTTTAATGCGACGGTTGACTCTGCAACTGCTTGGCCAACTTCGAAATTAGTGGTTGAGTGGTTAATAACGTCAATCTCATATCATCTTCAACTTTCCTTCGATTTCTTGCCTTCGTTTTGATATGGACAAGAGCTGAACAACCACTTTCGCAGAGGTATGTTGTGGTAAATGGAAATACTATTCGAAAAGCTAGTTCAGATAGTTGTGGGTATGATTTAGCCTACGCATAGCACACCCGCAGAACTGAGAGAGTGGCATTTCATGAAAAACGTCACATGCGGAAGAATCATTTTGAAGATCATAAAATTGGTCTTGTAATTCATCTGGAATATCAGCAACATCCGTCTGGACAAGTGGAGGCTCAAACTGAATGCGTCGAAAACAACAATCTCTGCTTTCCATCTAAATAATCGGGAATCTCAGCGTCAACTGTCTGTCTCGCTAACAGGAAATCCTTTACCATACACTGCAAACCCAACTTACCTTGGAGTAAAACTTGACCGGCAGTTGACCTACAGACCCCACATCGAGTCACTCCGTGCCAAGGTTACCTCGCGAAATAACCCCTTGAGAAGCCTAGCAGGAACAGGATGGGGAGCCCGAGCATCAACCTTGCGTACAAGTGCACTAGCCTTGGTCTACAGCTCAGCCGAATATGCCTCAGCTGTGTGGAACCGCAGCAGACACACAAAAAAGATGGATGTATGCATTAACGACACCTTGCGCATCATCACTGGCTGTCTCCGCCCCACACCTACTGCTTATCTGCCAACTTTGGCTGGCATTGCTCCTGCTCATGTCCGTAGGGAAGAAGCCTCTTACAAACTGGCTCTACATGCGAGACTCGATCCTCAACACCTTCTCCACAGTCACTCCCAAACAAATGGACAAGTCAGACCTCAACGCCTATCATCAAGGCGCCCATTCCATCGATATGCTACACAACTTGTGGATAAGAACTTCAGCTGCATGGAAACATGGGCCCAAGAATGGAACGAGCTGCCACATATCCCTCCCCAGTTTTCAGTTATGCCAGCACTCTCCATCCCTCCTGGAGCAGACCTCTCAAGAAAGGCATGGGTCACACTGAACAGGATCAGATGTGACGTTGGCTGTACTGGAGCTAATCTGTTTAGGTGGGGGTTGCATAATTCGCCGATATGTGTCTGCGGAGCGGTAGAACAAACAATGCAACACATACTCCACGAATGTTCCATCTTACGACCCCCAAGTGGAATCACTGGTATTCGACAACTGGACCCAACTACCGTATCTTGGCTGCACGAGGAGGCATTGCCAATCTAAGCTACTACAAGTCAAACGAGAGAAGAAGCAACATCCAAAGTAGAAAACGGATTTCGTACAAATGCGGCATCTCTTTCTTTGAGCTCAGAGAAATATCCTTCTACTTAAACAAACGATGATAAATTGGCCTACAACCGAGCTACCCGTTCTCTTTCGTAACAGTGCAACCAAGTAGTCACTTGCTACGACATTACTGTATACTAAAAGTGATTGCTGTAAAGATTTTTCATTTATGCGGAAATTTTGCAATTTCGAAAATATTTTATGAATATCTTTGCGACCCCCATGAAATGACCTTCGCGACCCCCAGGTTGAGAAACGCTGCTCTATTGT
The DNA here is from genome assembly GCF_918807975.1 of Aplidium turbinatum. Classification (NCBI taxonomy): domain Eukaryota; kingdom Metazoa; phylum Chordata; class Ascidiacea; order Aplousobranchia; family Polyclinidae; genus Aplidium; species Aplidium turbinatum. The sequence continues at coordinate 12,912,439 of NC_137489.1, read as the reverse complement.
AAAGAAACAAGTAATAGCTAAATTTGTAAACAAAGTTGTTACCGCAAACTAAAATGTCTAAGGCAGTAGTTTTCAACCTTTTTTTATTCCGTGGATGGTGGACCCCTTTAACTGCTATCCAAAACTAAATTCCTCCTTTAGAAATTAGGCCTAAGCTTATAAAGGCTCTTTTAACACGAGTACACGAAGAAAGGAATCCAAACTCTTCAAGATTGGCCGTTTAGTTTGTATATGATTACTTAACTATTCTTTTTAAATAGTAGCCTACTTAAATAAAATTAATACTTAGGGTGTATTTAAAACTTAAAGTTTATTTTGGAATTTAACAGTCAGTGGGAAACTTATTAGGCTATATTTCATTTCTTGTCAATTTATTGATGAGTGGGAGTGTATTGAAAAGGCACAACCGGTCCTCGAAATCATACTTGAATGCCATTCTTTGAGATTTTTTCCAATCAGTAGCCCAAAAGAGTCACTTGAAGGCTCTGATCAGTTTTAACATATTTTCATACTCCAAGCTATTTTGGAAAAGCATTAGCAGTTGCATGTAGATATTTCAAAATTTCATCTTTGTCGAAACTACATTTATTGTTTCCAGAGATGTACGTATGCGCCGCAAATTCTACGCCGCATACTTGCGGCGTAGACTTTTTGTTTATGCTAACGCTTGCGACCACATTTGTTTGGATAGTTTGCACTTGAGGCTACGCCGTAAAGTTTTCGCGGTTTTTTAGCGCATAGAGTCAACGCATACTTTTTAATGTATTTTTTTCGCTACAACACGCCAATACCTTCCAGCGCTGCGGTTGAAAGAATGTTTTCAATGGGCAAAGACATATTGGAACCAAAACACAGCAAACTGTCAGATGAACACTTTCAGATGCTTGTGTTTCTTCGTGAAAATTCAAAATAAAACTTGTTTGTTTCGAGTGGTTTATAGCGTGTGAATGTTTGGCACCTAGCAAATAAAATTAGCTTACGCTAGTGTATGCGCTGACGTTGACGCCGCCAACTTTTTTTACAAGTTGCGTTGACGCATACGGCGTATGTTTTTTCGAACGTTTGCGTTTACGCTGACGGCGTCAACATTTTTTGTATGCGCGTACATCACTGATTGTTTCACAAGAAAAAAAAAATGTTTAAAATTTACTCACGTTTGGTTGGTATTAAAATCCATGTCGCACGTCGAAGACTCTCCAGTTTCAAAAATACCAATATAATTACGGTCCCATGAACCATAGGCAGTTTGCTGGGTGTTGAGTTCGTGTGCTTCTTCAACGGACAAAACAAGTTTTATGTCCAAGATTAGTTTTCCCTTCATAGGAAGAGGCGCTTCAATCGTGTATGTTCCGTCGGTGTTGTCTATGACGCGGCAAGGAATTCCATCTGGAAACTTTGTTCTGTCTTTAATCAGCCTCGCACGAAAATAATCACCACCAAATGTTTTGACTCTTCCCTTACTATCTCTCGCTTGCAGTGTTGCCGTAAAAGTTTCTCCCACTCTGTAGTAATGCTTTGCTGTGACAACACTGGCTGATATTGTAAAACGATTTTTAATCTTGTTTGGGTTTTCTAATTCATATTTATGAAACGACTTAATTAAAGTAGTGAAGTAAGGCGTCCAGTCTTCGTGTTTTGATTTGACAGACTTGCTCGTAAACCAATTTAATGGCAATGCATATTTATCTTTGTAACGCATTCCATAATATGCTGAATCTGGAGAAAGTATTTCAGAACTCTCCGAAACTTTGTACCAATCAGTTTCGCCGTAGGAGTCTGGACTTGTATCTGAACTTGAAAATATCAAGTAAAAATGAAATGCAAAAGTAGTAAGACAAAAACAAAGTACCAGCTTAAATTGTGTCTTCACCCATGTCAAGATCGACATGACTAATATTTTTAAGATGAAAAACGATGGAAAGTAAACATGATGTTCCTGCAATAAACAAAACATTTTTTGTTACTTTTTATGTAACCTTAACGTTTTGAAACAAATCTAAAATAACAGTTAAGCAATCCCAAATGTGTTGCGATTGCACTACTCGGAGACACAGCAGGAAGAAATCACTCATTAGTTTGAATGTTGGGACTTACCAGTCTGGGATAAGGGGACAGGAGACTACATCTGGTTAGTTGATATCGCTTTGTAAACATAGCCTACATTTTACATGGCTTACAATCGCAACATCTCAGATGATTTTATGTCAACTAAAACTAATGGCATACACAAAGAAGTGGAGGAGATTAGAGTAAAAAACTTATTGACATTAACTTATTTTAAAATTTATTAAACCAAATTTTATCTGAGATTTTCCAGGGGAATTGTTATATTTTTTTATGAATAATTAGTTTTAATTAATTTGTTAAGACATTTAAATTAATTTATTATAATACATTTGAATTGATTTTACTAATAAATTTAACTTTAAAATAAAAAAAAACTTTGTATTTTTTAAAGGTTTATGATAAATTGTATTTTTTTTATAAGGCGTGAAAAAGGAGGTATTTGAGAAAGTTGTGGTAAAAGAAAATTTGTTCTGCAAGAGGTAAAAATATCTCTTGATAATCAATTGTTGTCTCATAACCATTGTAAGTAGCTTAAAATGAGGCTTTAAATCAGAGCTGTCGGAGGGATTTTGGCGTGTCAGAAGTAGGAATCGGCCAGTTATAAACCGAGAAGTCGGAGTCGTACATTTTTTTTCCGACTCCACAGCCCTGTTTTAAACGACCACAACACTCAGACGTTCATCTGAAAACTTTCTACTGAACATCACCTGAGAACATTACAGGCCTATAATGTCTCACCTGATAACCTCTAACATAGATTCACCAGACCTGATCATGAACAGTAGGCTACTCTCTCGCTTGCAAAGCTTGATTGACAGGTTTCTCATAGAACCTCAACTGAATGTCTTCCACAAAACCTCAAAATAAACGTATTGTTATAGACTGGTGCTAGGGTTTGTTTTTGTGCTTGCGTGTACGAGATCTAGGATGCTTGGTGGATTTATCCAGCCCAGATCTTAGCTGCCACTTGCTAAGTCTTACAATGTATAACGACTCATCTGGTCATATTGCTTTGTTTTATTTCACCTTCGAACTGCAAGCCAGAGGTTACGGAGACAGGTTTTCTGGACTCCTGCTCAACTCCGACTTCGAAATCTGTCACTTCAAATGCTTTCCTGCTCCAGATGTTTTTGGAATATTGACCCCAAGCCCCATTTCGACTTGAAACTTAAACCATAACCACACTTCAGATTTTTTGATACCATAATTTATACCTTTCCTATCCTGTGTTATGAAATAAAAATTATATTCGAAATGAGAAAAATAACTGCTTAAAGAATAAAACCATTAAAAGTACACGAAAATATCAACTGTCCCAAGCACAGCGCAAATAATTTTACGCTAAAATTGTGATGGCAAAATCACTGGTAAAATAACTCAGACTCCAGCTCCAAACCTGCTCCTGTTTTTGTGGCAAATTTCAAACTCTTGCCGCAAACCGCAACTTCGGCTCCTACATATACTCCAAAACTTCGACTCCTGTAGGCCTACACTTCTCCTGCAAACCACTATTCCATTGAGTGATCCTGATTTTAAAATAAATATTTTTTTCACGAATGGAAGTTCTACGTTTATGATGACGTCATACTCCTGGCAGATTTAAAGAGCTTCTCATTATCTCATAGGAGATACGTCATGCATAATATTGGGCTTGATTTTATGTATTATGATCTCCACTCTGAACAAATATGTAGGCCTATTGCAAACAAAGTTATCCTGCCATTTTGTCATCATGCTGTGATTGTTTAGCTGTCATTGGCAGCACAAAATAAGTACACAAAAGGTATTTCCACAAACAAAACACGACACATTTAAACTTACTTCATTTCGACAAAGTTAGTATTTTCACAACTTTTAAGTTGCATCTTATCAACAAAATAATCTCCAGGTTTATTTTATTTACATGAAATTATTGTCAAGCTTATAACTAAAATCGTTGTTGCGCTGGCCTTCACGAAACAAAAACCTATCAAAAGAAAGGTTTACCAAAACAAACATAAACCGGAACGGAGACCAATCAAAATGAAAGAAGGCAGGATTTGTTAAGTCTCTGATGTAACCTGGAAGAGAAGTAACAATCGTAAGACATAAAGACGGAAAAATTAGAAAGTCTACATTAAAAATAGTGTTGCTATATACTGTAGCGATGTAGCCTATACAGTTTAAAGCAGCTACGACTGGCTATAATGTATAATAAATCCCACAACTAACTTATAAGAAATCCTTCAATCGTTTAATTACAATAAACTTAAACCAAACTCATCGACAAAAACCTCCAACCCACAAAGGAAGTAAATGAAGCTATGCAATTCAAACAATACTGAAATCCCATTTATTTACCAAAAATACCAGAAAGTCACCAATCATCAATGACAAGTTATGCAACTCGGGAGACTAACCTCTCCCTAAAACAACGATTAGAAAAGAAAACATGGACACAGCACAAACAAGCGCAGCATTTGGAACAACCTGGTATCGAATCAACCTGACACCTATCGGAACCGACAGTGAAAAGTCCATTCTTATCTGATCCCACAAGAAAATGAATTGAAAAAAAAACACACGGTTCATCTTTCCTGGCTCAGCAGGCTGACCAAAGGCATCGAGGGCCCTGTGTTGTAGGTTATAGGCCTATGTCAGAACTGCTTTGTCTCAGTTTCTAGTTTAGGAATTTTTATTCCCGGAAGCACGGGAGCATTTTGATTCAGTGCTATAAACTTGGTTTGGTTTAAGTATGTTAGGGCGTGTACATTTTTCCAGTGCGCCTACATATCATACCTACAAGAGCCACATCATATTCTCCGGTATTTAACCCATCTGGAACCCTGCAGGTAGCCTACTACTACCCCGGCCAGAGCAGCCCTGAGAGTAATGAGAATTAAAGGTTAACTCTACATTCCCTAAAGCACCCCATACTCAAACGTATGTTTCCTCACTGGTTGCAGTTTTATGTCCTACACAGAATGCCCCTTTACCCTATACGAATTGACATATAAATTAAGTCTTAATAGCATCATAAAAAAAGCGTAAAACTTATCCTATTTCTTCTACAAGCAAAATATGACAAACCAAATTTACGTCATTTTGACAACAGCTTTATTCTTAAAAAGTTTAACTTACACCAAGTCAAAGAAGTTAATTTTCAGGCGTGTCACAATCATGCAAAAATTCCTACCAAACTTAATTCAAATTTGTACTATGTTTTGTTTTTGTGTTTTAGTCTTCACGTTGTGAAAATATGTGTTGATAATTGTTCTGTAGATGTTTATTTGTGTGTCCTTATCGCAAAAACCGGAAGTCAAAATATGCTGCAAACTGTGCAGCGTCGGTAGGTTTTCACACATGACCATAGAATTAACAAGAAAGAAGTTTTAATTTGTCGTTTTCGAAACCCATACTTTTTTCATAGCTCATGCTTCTCTTTCTTCCTTGTTAATTCTATGGTCATGTTGTAATGGTTTACATGCAGCGTCAGCATACGTCGTCAGCAATTCATTGCCTCCGGAGCATATTGTCTACCAGCAAGTTGCTTCTTGTACAAATTCACAAAATTTAATATTTTAAGCAGCTAAAAGTCCGTGATTGCACGCAGTGAAATAACTTTGTTGACAACATTTTCACAGAACTAAAAATTCCAATCAAAAATCTTTAATAAATGTTGATTGAAAACGAACAAGAAAACGATTTCATTCTCTTTTTTGTCGCCTGGTATGACAGACCATTATTTAAAGACTAATTGGTTGAAATTTATCTCTGTTATGAAAATATATCCAATAGAAAACGAAGCGAGAAATGGGAATAGGGCCCCATGTCCTATTGCTCAAAACTTTGTCAATATATGCCATTTTCTGCCTCGGCATCAAACCTCGTTGAAAGGATTAAAACGTTTTACCGTTACTTTAAACCTCTAGCGGCTAGAGTATAGCCTAACAATTTCATTAGATTTTATCATTAATTAGCCTAAATTGTTCTGGTCAGAACATTTTTCTCATACAAAACTAGATACGGCAAGTTTTTAAAATAAACTTGAAAGGCCGTAGAACTAACTTTTCCTTTTAGCTTTATCACGTGTGACTGTTTGACTGCAACTTCGTATTATCTTACGTTGGTATGTGAATCAACTAGTATGACGTCACCTTTCATCTGATCGGCCATGAAACATAGAAAACTGGAGTGTCTCAGTTTTCCCATGTCCCAAGTCAGACAAGGATTGATAACAATCCGTCATCAAGGAGATCCGAAAAGTGTTATTGCTCCTGCGTCGTGTACGCCTAAACCTTATCTATGTCATTGATTTGCGACCAACACAATATAACCAGCATGCATTGCATCGTGAGCTTTATAAATGTGCAACCTCAAGCAATATGAAAACATATGCGCTGAATAATACCTGACTGACGTAGGCTAGGTACCGTAGCTTTGGAGTTAAGCCATCCAGGCCCGGATTTAAGGGGGGCAGAAGGTGCAGGTGCCCCGACTTTTGAAGAGCTCCCCTACGTGGAAAAAATGTCATTTTGTGTTATTATTATTTTTTCTTTCAGCCTTTGAAGTTTCTGCAAAATGCTGTGTAGTCGAAAATTTTTTTGCGCAAAGGCCTCCCGATCGAAAAGTGCCCCGGGCCCCCAATCAGCTAAATCCTGCCCTGATGCCATCATACCTTTTCTAGGTTCCTCTTTAATGACTTTTACAAGATGTTATAAACATAAAATAACGCCTTTCATTGTTAGAGCCTCTGGGGCTGAAGGTCCTTCTTTTTACCAATCCAGGTTTTTAAGTTTACCCAGACCACACTGAGACGTTGTTAAAGAACACACCATTTTTGATAGCTCTAAATTTTAGTCTCAACCACTAATACTGTATAGGCCTAGTGCAACAACTTGAACCTCCGTAATATACTGCAGTACGGTCCTACAATATACGAATTATCTTACACCTTGCTGCTTGGCTAGGCTTACTGCTCTCTCTGCTTACTTATTCATGAACTACTTCTTTAAGAGAGATAAACTGATGAACAAATGACCATTTTGAAAATGAATGAATGATGAATTCACTGGGCTCTGTCTCTACATCAAGTAGGCTAAGAGCACTGGAAACTCTTTCGTAGCAAGTGAGTCAAAATTCTACAAAAAGGGCATATTTTTATTGCAAAATTTTCCAAATAGCTGAAATTTATGCAACTGGTGTAGCTACTAGCAACATAGCCTCTAGCAATCTAAATCGCTCGACGTTGAAATTTCTGCGTTGCGTTAGTGCGAGATGAACCGGTTTTATTTTACAAATCTGTAACTTGACATTGTGACCGACTTTTCGATCATTAGACTACTTTACATGAAGAATGTAGCTACGGGAAGCCTGGTGGCCAATTTCTCCCAAATTAAATCGTAGGCTACCTTGTAATATATTAAGCTGTCATCACTAATACAATTTTGTGTAGGGCTACTTAGATTTGCTTTTATAGTCAACAAATCAGATTTCCAGATTTCCACCGGTAAAGAAAACGTATCGCTACGTTTATATGAACTATGCTTGAATTCGACTACCTTGAGCAGTTGCAAATTAAAATTCAATATAGCGTCTAGTCTATATGTTAATTTGGTCTACTCCCAGTGTAAACAGCCTACCTGATAACGGCATCATCGTCGTAAAATATTCGCTTGATCGCATCAATCTTGTCCGTAGAGATATCTCTAAGGCAAAGATTCTCAACAGGACCAAAATTTAAAGTAAACGTAAATAAAACCTAAACGTCTGGTTTAATCTTTTTATTATTATTTCACTCAAACCGAGAAGCTTTCCTTACCTGATGTGCATCAAATGAAGATTTGAAATGATCTCCAACGTTGTAAACGTATTTATTGGTTGTGAAGAGGTATCAAGTAAACTCATGTTAAAACTAGCCTGTCAACTTGAACACCACCAAGCACGTTTTTTGTTACAGAATCCTGGAAACTTAACGCCAGGTTACCTGACTCCTACAGAGATATTTGCCATCGTCATCTGTTCCGTTGTCGCAGTAGCTGTTCTTGCTTTCTTCGTTTCCTGCACATGGTACAAGGTGTGTAGATTAGGCTAACCTACTGCCAAAAACTAGGCTACTGAAGTTATAGTATAAAACTACATCGTGTTGAAAGAAATTTCGTAAACTGAAGCTTATAGGAGTGTTGTAACGCATAGGTGGCCATGAATGTTTTAATGAAATGCAGATTTATTTTATCCAAGACTTGGGCCTACTTTCAGTTTAGGTAACGCTCAAAGTTGGCAACGTTTAATTAACTAAAGTCTACACTTCACCGTTAGCCTAACAAATGTTTTTTACACATTACCATTTTATAGAGCATTATTCTAAGCAAACGAAGAGTTAGCAGCCTTTTGGCCGACTAGATTTGAATAGCTTTGTTGTGATATAATGTAGCCTATTGCAAAAAAGGTTTGTTACATTGAGTTGCTGGCAAATTTAAACTTGTAAAGTAACAATGAGAAGTCGGCTGGCTCTGGTTGTGTGTCTTGTTGAAAGCGTAAAAACCAGGGCTGTGGAAGCGGAAGGATTCTGACGTGTCCGGAGTCAGAGTTGATTGATTGAATCTTCATCCTCGGACTGGGAAAGCTTTTTGCAGCAGAGCATAATCCTGGTAGTTTCGTATAGCATACTTGTAGAGTTGGTCAGTTATAAACCAAGTAGTCGGAGTGGCATGTATTTTGTCTGACCGCTGCCCTGGTGAAAACATTGTGCAGAACGAATCGAAAAAACTTTAGTAACCGCAAAACACCAAAATGCAATTTTGCTACAGATGAAATCGAGGAGAGGCCATCACAACTTTGTGCATGTTCACGACGACGATGAAGATCCTATGATCGACATGGCTGAGTATGAAGATGGAAACAAAGTCTATGGAACACAGATCAATATACAAGTCTCACATTACGACCACCCTACTTTGCCTGTAGAAAACAGCCAAGATGATTGACAATATTAAGAAAACAAATGCAAAACTACAAACGCTGTGAATAGAAAGCTACATTCTTTTTATATTATGCTGGTTACAAAACTTTTGTTAGCGGCACCCACATATTCTACTTCACAGTACTACCTTAAATTTTGAGGCCTACTTGAAATTTTGAGGCGTTTTGTAGCCTTCCTACAAAACTATGGTAAAACAAGTTTAGTGTTTGTTTGTTTTATTATCTTTATCCTGCATTGCATGAAAACGGACTTGAGCGCTATTACCTCACGATTATGCCTTTGGAGAAACCAGAATCCTCACATCGGGTAAAGAAGGAAATAAAGAAAAACGACAAAATGACGCTAACTTGTCTTTGAAAACTCCTTATTAAACGTGTAATTGATTAACCAAACAAAAAACCTTCCTTCTAATATACTTTTTTGCGTTACCGCTTTTATGTAGCTGTGTAGTTAGTCTTCCACTTAGCCTACTCCTTATAGATGTGCTCTTTGGGGTTTTATTCTGCCATTGTTTAGCGTTTTTGCTGCAATCAACATTTTAACGAATATGCAATTTTCTGTTAGTGCATAGGCTATTGATTTTTTTCACTGCTATAAACATTTCCGTACAAACAATCAGTGATGTACGCGCATACAAAAAATATTGACGCTGTCAGCGTAAACGCAAACGTTCGAAAGACTATACGCCGTAAGCGTCAACGTAGGCTAACTTGTAAAAAAAGTTGGCGGCGTCAGCGCATACACTAGCGTAAACTAATTTTGTTTGCTAGGTGTTAAACATTCACACGGTATAAACCACTCGAATCAAACAAGTTTTATTTTGAATTTCCACGAAGAAACGCAAGCATCTGAAAGTGTTCATCTAACATTTTGCTGTGGTTTGGTTTCAATATTTCTTTGCCCATTGAAAACATTCTTTCAACCGCAGCACTGGAAGGTATTGGCTAGGGACAGTAGAATATCGGGATGCGCAACTACATCCGCTTTTGGCTTATCCGCAACACTAGAAGGGTTACGATTTTTTTCTGATTTACAAAATAATGTACATTTTATAGGTTATATAAGAAGAATGAAGTTGGTTTTAAAGTAATTTAAGGTTTTTAGTTGAAAACAAGCGAGCAACAAAGCGTGAAAATAATGTCAAATTGGCAATTGACCCTTCTAATGTTGGCGGAACAACGGAGCTGCGCGTCCCGGTATCTACCGTCCCTAGTATTGGCGTGTTGGCTTCGAGAGGGTAATCAAGGCGTGTCCAATGCTTTACATTAGGCTACCCTTTTGCAATTGAAGACCAACAAGAGCTTGATCGGAAGCTGAGTCAATGCTAAAGTAGCCTATACAACTAGCAGCTTTAAATTTGTGACTGCTTTGCATTATGTGGATTACGGTCCTAAACAAGATTCACTGATAAATTTAATGAAATTAAAGGAAGATGTAATCTAAGTAAGAGAAAGCTGAGAAGAGTAGGCTACTACTCGCAAGCTAAAGTTGCAGTGGCAATTATAAATTTAAATAAAAATGATTTTCTTTTCCTGAGGACAGAAAGCTTTTATAACTCCACTTAACTAGCTGAATCAATCGAAGGAAATGTATTCTACCGTACATTGCAAAGCATTTGATAGTTGTTGGAATTGACAAATGTATCAACAAACTCAAACATATCGTCGATGAGTTTGAAGTTCCATGAAAATTTCATCGTATGTCTGTTGTGCAGTTGCGGGCATGTGGGACAAATTTAAACCATTTGTAGGCTACAACAATGACATTTTTTTAGACATTTTGGATGAGTTGGTACTTTTGACAGAAAGCCACACAGCACACTTCAGCTGCAAGCCAGAACGAACCACCCCATAATCTCTACACAAGGAATCATTGATTGCAACTTTCGAAAGGTTTTTCCAAATACTTTTGCTATGATTTTTTGTGTTCCAGTAGCTACCTCCAACGGTTGCGCTTTGAAAACGTGGTTTTAGCAATTACTGAAATTTGTAAAGAATTGTTTGCGCTCCAGTAGACCTATGACTCAAAACCGATTGAAAAGCCTAACTATACATGTTGTGCATCAATTCAGACATCGCAAAATTTTATTATTTGATGCTGTGATCCGTAACTTTGCATGGCGAAACTCCAGAAAGGGTTGAATTAAATCAGGGATGTCCAAAGTCCGGCCCACGAGACGTTTTTGCATGGCCCGCGCCTGTTGTACAATGTGTTATTTTTGGCCTGCAGACACACAAAATCATATAAATTCAAATTGCAGTTTTCAAAAAAATTATTGTGGCTGTTGGCCCGCGAACACTTATTACCAAATCTGGCTCGCGTGGGAAAAAGTTTGGACACTCCTGAATTGAATGCTTGGTTGAACTATTTTCGTTGCCTGTAGGCCTATTGTGTGTTTACAAAGCTTTCAACTTAACTTCAACTGGAAAAGAGTGTTGTCAACAACCGGTATACTAAATTTGATTTATATTTACCGTTTGTTGACAACACTCTTTTCCAGAATTCCATTACAAGGCGGTTTGCCTAAGCATTATATCACGACTAAATAGAAACAATAATTTAACAAATAGGCCTATCTCAGAAAAATCTATCATAACTTCTTAACTACAATTCTTTAACATTTAAAACAGACGCAAAGAAATGTTTGCTTCTGAGCTAGTGATGCTGAATCCGCAGTAATAAAGCGATGTTCGGCTATACTTAGCCCTTAGGAACAGAGTTCTATACTTGATGCCGAAATAGAAACTTCATAGTCACGTCAGTAAGTCATTCGTTAAGATATATGCTGAGTATCTCATGATGTAACAGATTTGGCGCAAAAACTACATTTGTAAGTAAGAAAAACCCATCTTGCATTGAAACAACGTATAACAGCACTATGCCAATGTATAGACGGCTTTTCTTCACGTCAATCCATCAATTTGGAAACATTCGATAACAGAGGTTATATTTGATGCGTTGAAACAGGGCCGGATTTAGAGAAAGAAATGCCCCAGGTTATTCTCCTTTCGAGGCCCCAACATCCAGCCTAACAGCTATAGAGACGAGCAGCCTATTTCAAACAACCACTGATATACCATTAGTGAATTATTAGTGATCGAGAAGTATGCACGCAAGTGTTGAAATTAACCAATGAAAATAACCAAATTTTTATTGCCATTTAGTTGTAAACATTTTGTGAAATATTATTCGACAACAATAGTGATCAAATAATGCATAGGTCCTACCAGATATTTTCTCACTAAATAGTCTGATTAACACATAAAAAAGAATATTAAAAATACTTAGATTGTGTCACAATCAATATGCGTAGTTCGGACGACAAGCTGCATTTTTGTTCTAGAATAGGTGAACTATTTTAATGATGTAATTCTGTTGCGATGTTTCGTCAGTTGCTGACCTATATTCCCCTTTAGTTACGCCAGGGGTTCCCAACCTTTTTTACACCGTGGCCCCTTTAAAAATTTTGAAAAATCAATGGCCCTCCCTATTTTTTTCAACCTTTTGAAAAAATTAAGAAACGTCATTTTAATTGAAAAACTTGTTTATACAGTAACCGGTACTAGTATTTTTATTAAAGTTTAATTTATTTCTTTTGTTATATAGTGTTAGAGTGAATTAAGAGACAATAAATTAAAAAAAATATTATTTTTCAAATTTTTCCATGGCCCCCTTGAAAAAGGCTTATGGCTTACTAGGGGGCGTTGGGAACCACTGAGTTACGCAATCTGTTATTGTGAAACCTGCTGCGAGAAGATTCTGCATACGTGCGATTCTAGAAAATTCCTCTGACTTGTTGACAGGAAGAATGAGATTTTGTGGTGTAATACTACCTTAGTCTGTGGAAGTTTCTGGTCCAAGCAACCTGTTATAAATAGCTGCGTGATTTTAGAATTGTTGTTATTACAGTTGCGATTATAAATGTGATCAGAGTTGTGTGTTATGGGAATAGAATTTGAGAATTAATGTTATTAGAGTAGTGCTGTAGACTGTAGATGATTGTAATATAGAGTTGTAGCCGATATTGAATGATGAAACAGTCCAAAAGTAGAAGTAATTGCCAATTGTAAAGTAGGTGTTGCAAGACGTTTATTGTTCAGAATTTGACTTCTTTAGTTGCTGGAAGTGGTGAACCACTCGTTAGTTCAAGGATTTCATCTATCATCTAAAAATTAGCAGATAATTAGAGTAATTAGCAAATAGATAAATTGTAGGCTATCAGTGCATCTATTCAGAAGGAGGAAAGTCAGTGTCTCACAGACGAAGCAATTATTTCAGTTTCGACAAAATGCCAACAGTTCTAGCAAGTTTGCATAAGAGTGGAGCACCGTAAGGTTCGAACAAGAGTTGGTTGCCAACTATCACTTTCTAGAGCCTAGATATTTAGCGCAATCAACTATTTCTTATTCAACACCGTTGTAGAGAACATAAATCTATTCAGGTTGTTATGGCCTATTGGCCTTTTTCAGAAATTACTAATAAGATTGATTTAAAACCAGATCTCTGTTAAAAGATATGAAAACCAAACAATATAAATTTCTCGGCCATTTAATAAGAAAGCAAAAACTGGAGCAGCTCTCTTTATCTGGTGAACTTTTTGGAAAGCGTGCACCTGGCAGACAAAAACAAACTCATTTGAAACAATTTAACGACAAGACAGAAACAATTATCCATGCAACATATAACAGGAATATTTAGTCTAATTTTATCTGAGGCCGTTCGATGCAGTGGCGTATCCTGGTTGGTTGAGCAAGGGAAGCAATAAAACTCGTGGGGGAATAGAGCGTGCCGAAGGCACGTGTTTTCTAAGGGGGTCCGGGGGCATGCTCCCCCGGAAAATTTTTGCAAAATTACACTCAAATAATGAATTATACTGCTTTCTGGAAACACTTTTAGGGTAATTTTTGTATGAAATTTATTAGCAGATAAACAGCTATTAACTTATTAAAGGTAGCTCTTACACACGAACGGGCAAAGGGCAAAAATGCGACTATAATTAGAGAACACCAAAAACTCAGCTACAAAGTCAAGTCTAGCTTAGACCTCACATATCCTGTCTTATTCCAAAGTCTATCCAGCCAGGATAACAGTGTAAAGCCAACATTTGGCTCAAACTTTTGCTTACAAGGCCGATATTATAACCATAACAGTGCCCTAGATTTTCTCATTACACAGCTCACTGGCACAACGGTTGGCAGAACATCCAACAGAGCAGAGTTGCCAGACTATGAAAAAGTTTTAAAGCCAAAATAATACAAAGAAAAGGCCAAAACAAGGAAAATATTACACAAAAAAGGCCAAATGGATATATTTACCTGTTTCTATCAAAAATAATAAAATTGACACATATATTTTATAACTTGTAGTGGATTTTAATAAATTGTAGCAAAAATAATTCTGAAAGTAGCCCAAAAAATAGCAAGTTAGCCTATAAAAGTAGCGGATGAGTTTTGATCCGCCACATTACGAGTATTAAACAAGTATAGAACATGTATTGAACAATGTTGAATATGGTTTCATCTGGTAAGGTTACAATATTAGAGAAATATTGATTATTATGCATTTTGAAATATTATTTAAAAAAAAACTAATTCGCGGAATTTGGCTAATCTGGCAACCCCGCGACTGGAAGCAATTTTTAAATCGCTTCCAGCGATTAGTTAAAAGAAACGTAAATTGCGAAAACTTTGCGCTGCTTTTTTCCTTTCTTTCAAACTTGTTTCTTCTTTTTGCAAAAACGAGAGCAACGGATGCAATACGAATCTTCGCTTCCGTTGGCTTCCAACTTTTTTAAAATTAAAACCGAGTTCAAACTCATACAGGGGGCATGAGTTAAAAACCGTTCTAAATCGCATTTAGGTAAAGAAATTACGAAATCGTTTTACTGAAAAATATCAGCTTCTCTTTTTTCAATTTTGACAGGGGAAGCAATGCTTCCCTTGCTTCCATTGAGAATACGCCCCTGGTTCGATGTCTGGTTCAGGCAAGGCAATTGAAGAAGAAGAATGTGGCAGGGAGCGATGAAATCGCTTATATTTTGTGTCGAAAATATAACATGCACAAAATGAGCCAGCGAGCTATATTTAACTATTCTTTTCTTCTCTGTCCTAAACCTCTAGTTATGGTACTGGTCACAGCGGTAAACCATAATATCTTCGTGGGAAAGCTGTAACATAAAATTCCCGGATCCGTTCGTCTGTATGCGATGACACCGAAAAAGAAATACTCTTCTGAAAATGTCTTTTTCAAGAATTGTATTTCAGCAAAAAATAGCCAGCGGCTGTCGAAGAAGGAGGCGCAACACCGTACCCACTTAAACTTGTCACCACAATACAAATTACTGAGATAAAAGACGGAAGTTTCGTTTAGTTGGTAAGGACAAGCAAAACAGTTTTAATAATCGACCAACCTTTCCAACGACAATTCTAAAAATGGCGAAACTGACTTTGGATATTTCAAACCACATAACTTGCAGCTGTGACGTAATAATCAGAGGTGGGCAAAGTTACTTTCAAAAGTAACTGAGTTACAGTTACAGTTACTTGGCCAAAATAGTAACTGAGTTACCGTTACAGTTACCGATTTCAAAAAAGTAACTAGTTACAGTTACTAGTTACAGTTACTAGTTACTTTCAGTTACTTATAAATCTCAACATAAAGTTCTGCACCTGGCCAGCTCTGCATGTAAGTCCAGTTTAATCGCAATGTTTGATATATAGGCTATTAGGCTAGTGTTATAGCCATCCATGCTAACATAACAGCACAAGTACAAAACCAACAATGTTTTATTTAAAAAAATTACTCAGTATAAATATACTTATTTTTTTTGAGAAATACGAGCATTTTAAAGTGCAAATGCTCGTCACTTAGGCCTGCTCTTTTGGGCTTTAAAATATCATTGCCCAATGAAAACAACCTTTCCACTGCAGCACTTGACGGAATGGGAGTGATATGCTTTAAAAACATTTTTTTCATCGGTCCGCTTGTGAATCTGGAACCGCTTAACTTGGGCTCAGGGTCAGCTTCCAAATACTCCTGCAACAGATTCAACGCGCATTGTTTTCTCTTTTTGTTTTTTGCATATAGTGGTGCAAAAAACTCCTCTGTGGCTCTATCACTATCCACTTCAGTGTCGCTGCTGCTCCGCTCTTCAGCAGAGCAGTTTGCTTCTTCAATTGCTTGACGCATGTTTTGTTTTATTGTGGTCTTCAATTCAGCAGTGTCGCTTGTCAGCCATTGGACACAGGTAAGTCTAAATTGTGGGTGGAATGCAGCAGCAAGCTGAGAGTCGCTGTCCTCAAACCAATGACCAAATCTGGTTTGTATTGCTTCCACAAGAACGTCCACCAACGGCAAGCACACAGCAATGCTGTTGTTGGTTTTGATGTCAGACAACCTTTTTAGAGTCATTGCAAGCGTGGGTAGCAATACCCATGCACTCATCACCGAAATTTTGTCGGGCGATTCTTCTAACTACTAAATCAATTCTCAACAGAACTGGTACCCTCATGTACTGCAGTTAACTAATGTAACATTAAAATTATGAATTTCGCTAAGATCAGACGTCATATAGACATATATAGTACGAAAAGAGAAGAGAAATGATTCGAATGATAGCGTCATGCACAAAAAGTACAAACTGCGTTTGCCAGCGCAAACTTCTAACTACGTTGATTCAACGTCAAGAACCATAGAGTGGACAAAATGTAAGGTTTTGCTGACGCACAAACAAACGACCAAACGAAGTGGCGCTCATAAATAACAACACACTGGGCATTACGTAGCTGGTTTAGCATCAAAACAAATCAGTCAGTTGAGATCAGTTGCCTAAAAATCTCTGTTTATGGCATAAATTATCAACAGGGGTTATCAATCTGTGAGGACATTCTCTTTAAACGAGAGTATGGGAGCATCTGAACTTTGAGATTAAAGAAAAATGCCATCAAAGACCATATCATGGAGTGTTCTTTTTGCACAGCTAAAAAATTCTCTACTGACTCATTTAAAATTTTACGCAAAAGCAAATCCCAATTTGAAACAAAAATTCAGCAAGCGCTATTAGGCTAATCAAACACTGCAATCCAAATTTAAACAAACAATTATTTGCGGGAGGCGCCTCCATTCTCTTCTCTTCAACATTTATTAGATGTATCACGCACCCTGTGGTGCAAATTCTTTTCTAGTTACGCAGTTGCCTTTTCCTAATGTAATTTGTTTTCCGTCTGTCTGTTTTCCACACTATTGCTTATAATCGTTGCGTGTTTTTTTATGCTTATTGTCTTCTTCTTCTTCATCGTGTGTCACACGGCCGTAGCCCAGAGCATCACGCAGGCTCTTGCTCTATCGTTGAACTCGGCCAAATCCTGTGCAGAGCACCTTGCTTTAAGGTCAGGGCATTCGAGCAGATGTTGCATTGTTTGCTCCTGTCTGCATTTGCAACTTGTGCTCCCCATGGAATACCCCCAGTGTCTCATCAAAGTTTTACACCTGCCAATACCAGTTCTTAAGCGGTTGAGGCATAATACTTCCACGGTTCACGTTTTCCGGGAGGAAGGCTCTCCATGGGTGTGAGCTCCATGTTGGCTAATGTCGGTCCGGCTGCCAGTCCCTCTTGCCATAGTTGAACCCGCACATTGGCGGCGAATGCTTATAGTCAGTTAGTTAGTTACTTTCAAGAAGTTTAAATTTATTGCAATTTATACATATTTTCAGGTTACTCTAAAACTACGGCTCCTGTACACCTCTGGCAGCTATACGACAAGCATGAACTGAGCTATCAAGTGTTACCAAACACTTTTGCTAAACATTGCATAGAAGTCACATATTGATCTATTACCAAAAGCAATTAATTTAGCCAAACCAGTTCTCAAAAAGCGCCAAATCGCCAAACCATAAATATGAAGCCAAACGTCTTTAAAAATCGCCAGATTTCTAGATTTTGGCGATGAATTCGCCAATATGACAATCCTGCTCCATAAGATCACAAAACAAGAGCGCCGCGCATGAGCGTTGGGCAGTGCTGCTCCGATACAGCTGCGAGAAGAATGCATTATTGCGCAACGCGCAGCAAACACGCATAAAGCATGACACAAACATGTGCAGAGAAATGGACGGAAATTAGAAACAGAAATTTCAATACAAAAGTAACTTGTAACTGTAACTGTTGAAAAAGTGCTAAAATAGGAACTAGTTACCGCGTTTCGTTACTTTTGGAAAATAGTAACGAAGTTACCGTTACAGTTACTCAAAAAGTAACTAGTTACAGTAACTAGTTACTTTTGTAACTAGTTACTGCCCACCTCTGGTAATAATGATAAGCATTGTGAAGCAATTCTAGCACCAGGTAAATTTGACTTACGCAACATCTCGTAATTCAAGATTTAAAATGATGAAATATTTCACAGGTGTTACAACAGATGATGAAATCTCTGCTCATTTTTTAGTAATATTCCATTACGTAAGACGCCAGGTTCAATAGATCTTAACGGTTTTATGTGACGTCTGATTTGGTGAAACGACTGACTGTAACAGGCACTGTTGCTGTAGCTTTATTCCATAAAACTAAACATTAGCATACCTTGTTGATTTAACGTTTCTGACTTGGGATGCACACCAAGCAGCGGCCACATTTCTGTTATGTCCCACACACACAAATAAACGGAATTTTTCATGGTTGAAAATGTTTTTCTGAAAAGAGTCTCAAATCGATGGATGTTCCATTCAAATTGATACTCTACTACATTTTGACTTCGAACGATAAATTTTGTGTCTGGAAATTTTTGATGATGCTTCACTATCGCGTCTTTGATTCCTTTGATCCTGTGCAGAAACACAGATGGATCACGCCACAGCAAATGCGCCCCAATGTTAAAAACCACCACAACGTTTTTTCCCCCAACTGGAATTTCGACAATACTATCACTGATATATGGTCGACTACTCGGGGGGCCAGGATTTCTCAAAGGTGGGCCGTGGGCCCGATAATATAGTGTTAAATTTTTCGGATTGGGTCGGTTTGGTTTTGCTATTCGCGGTTGCTGCCAGAAATGCGAATTGTCAGGCCCAGTATCTTTCAACTTAAATTTTTTTTTAAAAAAATAATAAAATTGTCTTATAGTTGAGTCACCAAGAAAATATATTATTTTGTTATTCAAACTCGAAAACTTTTTTAAGTTGTTACATTGCAAAGATTTCCATTCACTGTTTTCGAAATAACCTGTTACTTGACCTGGAAACATGTTTTTAGAAAACATTTTGTTGCACTTTGGCAAGTTTGCTCGCTGGTCCTGGTTGCTTCTGTTTCTGGAAACTGTAATTTCAACGCTCGTATTTATGGATACATGGCATCTATGCCTTTCGCAGTGGTTTATCACATTCGTATAAGTTCCATTTGGTTTGAAACTCTCGAGATTCTTTATCGAAGTGCAGCGGTTTGAAGGTGGCATAAGGCAAAACCAGGGTTCGTTGTTGCGTAAATTGCTGTAATCACACTTTGCGTAAGACCTCAATCTGAAACACCAAACAAAATCTTAATTAATAATAATTACAATTTTATAGGTGGGGAATCGTTTTGTTCGTTTTAAATTCTTGCAATTATTTTATTTTTTTATTTTAGTGTGCCTAGTCTGTGCCAAATCGCTCAACCAGAAATCGAGTAGCTAAGTAGCCGAATGCCAAATAAAAATTCAATACAGTAAAATTTAGCAGATATAAAATTGGATGGACAGATTTGTTGAAAATTGTCACTGTAGGCCTACCTGAACAAAAGAGTGCTTGAAAAGTAAAATGATTCCATCACAACTAAAGTAGCTTTATTGAAAAGAAACAAGTAGGCCTAATAGTTAAATTTGTAAACAAAGTTGTTGCCACAAACTAAAATGTCTAAGGCAGTAGTTTCAACCTTTTTTTATTCCGTGGACGATGGACCCCTTTAAACCAGTGGTTCTAAACCGCACGTCCGCGGCCCGGTGCCGGTCCTCGAAATTATATTTGAATGCCATTGTTTGAGATTTTTTCTAATCAGTAACCCAAGAGATTCACTTGAAGACCCTGATAAGTTTTAACATATTTTCGTACTCCAAGATACTTAGGAAAAGCATTAGCAGTTGCATGTAGATATTTCAAAATTTCATCTTTGTCGAAACTACATTTATTGCTTCACAAAAAAATGATTGTTTAAGATTTACTCACGTTTGGTTGGTATTAAAATCCATGTCGCATTTCGAAGACTCTCCAGTTTCAAAAATACCAATATAATTACGACCCCATGAACCATAGGCAGTTTGCTGGGTGTTGAGTTCGTGTGCTGCTTCAACGGACAAAACAAGTTTTATGTCCAAGATGAGTTTTCCCTTCATAGGAAGAGGCGCTTCAATCGTGTATGTTCCGTCGGTGTTGTCTATGACGCGGCAAGGAATTCCATCTGGAAACTTTGTTCTGTCTTTAATCAGCCTCGCACGAAAATAATCACCACCAAATGTTTTAACTCTTCCCTTACTATCTCTCGCTTGCAGTGTTGCCGTAAAAGTTTCTCCCACTCTGTAGTAATGCTTTGCTGTGACAACACTGGCTGATATTGTAAAACGATTTTTAATCTTATTTGGGTTTTCTAATTCATATTTATGAAACGACTTGATTAAAGTAGTGAAGTAAGGCGTCCAGTCTTCGTGTTTTGATTTGACAGACTTGCTCGTAAACCAATTTAATGGCAATGCATATTTATCTTTGTAACGCATTCCATAATATGCTGAATCTGGAGAAAGTATTTCAGAACTCTCCGAAACTTTGGACCAATTAATTTCGCCGTAGGAGTCTGGACTTGTATCTGAACTTGAAAATATCAAGTAAAAAAAAAATGCAAAAATTGTAAGACAAAAACAAAGTACCAGCTTAAATTGTGTCTTTACCCATAAGGTCGACATGACTAATATTTTTAAGATGAAAACCGATAAAAAGTAAACATTCCTGCAATAAACATTTTTTGTTACTTTTTGTGTACTCTAAGAGGAACGATTTAAAACAAATCTAAAATAACAGTTAAGCAAACCCCAAAGGGGTTGCGATTGCACTACTCGGAGACACAGTAGGAAGAAGATTCACTCATTAGTTTGAATGTTGGGACTTACCAGTTTGGGATAAGGTGACAGGAGAGTACATCTGGTTAGTTGCATCGCTTTGTAAACATACATTTTACATATAGCTTACAATCGCAACATCCCAGATGATTTATTGCTTCACTGACGTTTCGCGCACCATGACAATGCGCATCCTCAGAGCGCATAACATACAAAATAAAATTTCACAAGGTTATATACTGCAGTGCGATTGAAGGCAAGAAAAAATAAAACGCATAATATTTTAAGTATTCAGATCTGTAGTTTGACATTGTGACCTACTTTTTGATCATTATCCTACTTTACACGAAAAATGTAGCTACGGGAAGCCTGGTGGCCAATTTCTCCCAAAATTAAATTGTCGGCTACCTTGTAATATATTAAGGTGTCATCACTAATACAATTTTGTGTAGGGCTGTGGTTATTTTATTATAGATGTAAGGATGGTTAAGCGGTGGTTTAAAATGTTAATTTAGCTGTCTAATGATTTTCTGTCTGTCTGACGGATATTCTAACTAATTTGACTATCTGATTCCAATAATTATTTCCACACAATTATTGCTCGAATGATAATTTTTAGTTAACAGAAGGTGTTCATATAATATTGTAGGCCTATAACAAAATTGAAACTAAACATTGCAGGATAGTGAAACTACAAGACAGTGAAACATTATCACCAATTTTTATATTTTAACAGTCGTCCAAATTGTTACATGAAAGTACACAATCAATTTGATGTTTTACAAGCGGAGCTGAACTGCTCTGACTGTTTGTTCAAAAGGCGAATGTGAACAGTTTTATATTCTGTTCTCGTTTTTCTATTTAAAGTAAGTTAGCTCAGATGGAAATAGGCTACTGAAGTTATAGTATAAAACTACATCGTGTTGAATGAACTTTCGTAAACTGAAGCTTATTTACTCCTGGGTATTGTAACGCATCGGTGGCCTTGAATGCATTAGTCACTAGTGAAATGCAGATTTATTTCATCCAAGACTTAGCCCTACTTTCAGTTTAGGTAATGCTCAAAGTTGGCAACGTTTAATTAACTAAAGTCTACACTTCACCATTAACCTAACAAATGTTTTTACACATTATCATTTTATAGAGCATTATTCTAAGCAAACGAAGAGTTAGCAGCCTTTTGGCCGACTAGATTTGAATAGCTTTGTTGTTGCAAAAAAGGTTTGTTACATTGAGTTGCTGGCAAATGTAAACTTGTAAAGTAACAATGAGAAGTCGGCTGGCTCTAGCTGTGAGTCTTGTTCACAGCGTAAAAACCAGGGCTGTGGAGGCGGAAGGATTTTGACGTGTCCGGAGTCAAAGTTGATTGATTGAATCTTCATCCTCGGACTAGGAAAGCTTCTTGCAGCAGAGCATAATCCTGGTAGTTTCGAATAGCATACTTGTAGATTTGGCCAGTTATAAACCAAGGAGTCGGAGTCGTATGTATTTTGCCTGAGCACTGCCCTGGTGAAAACATTGTGCGCAATGAACCGAAAAAACTTTAGAAACCGCAAAACACCAAAATGCAATTTATGTTGCAGATGAAATCGAGGAGAGGCCACCACACCTTTGTGCATGTTCACGACGACGATGAAGATCCTATGATCGACATGGCTGATTATGAAGATGGAAGTAAAGTATATGGAACACAGATCAATATACAAGTCTCACATTACGACCACCCTACTTTGCCTTTGGAAAACAGCAAAGATGATTGACAATATTAGGAAAACAAATGCAAAATTACAAACGCTGTGATCGACATGGCTGATTATGAAGAGGGAAGTAAAGTATATGGAACACAGATCAATATACAAGTCTCACATTACGACCACCCTACTTTGCCTGTAGAAAACAGCAAAGATGATTGACAATATTAGGAAAACAAATGCAAAATTACAAACGCTGTGAATAGAAAGCTACATTTTTTTATATTATGCTAGTTACAAACTGTACTACCGTACCCTAAATTTTGAGGCCTACTTGAAATTTTGAGTCGTTTTGTAGCCTTCCTACAAAACTATGGTAAAACAAGTTTAGTGCTATAAGATGGTGCTGCAAAACGATACCGACAAATGTCTTTTCTGTAAAAAAGTGCGGTGTTTTGTGGGCTTAGGGTAAAGACCATCTGCGCAACTTGTTCTTCTCATGGGCGAAATGATATTTTGGCCTTTGCAAGGTGAACGGTTAGGTGACCAGAAAACTTGTTTAGGAAAACGTTGTAGCCTAAAATCCTTTCAGAATAGTTCCAATAATAACTAGCATGAGCTATTATTTTTTCACTCAACCATCTCAAGAGTCATTAAAATATTACCTCACGATTATGCTTTTGGAGAAACCAGAATTCTCACATCGGTTAGCGAGAATTGACTTGTAGGTTGTAAAGAAGGAAATAAAGAAAAGTGACAAAATGACGCTAACTTGTCTTTGAAAACTCCTTATTAAAACGTGTAATTGATTAAGCATAACCAAACAAAAACCTACCTTCTAATATACCTTTTTTCGTTACTACTCATGTAGCTGTGTAGTTAGTCTTCCACTTATTCCTCATAAATGTGCTCATTAGTTTATTCTGGCATTGTATAGCGTTTTTACTGCGATCAACATTTTAACAAATGTGCAATTTTCTGTTAGTGCATATTGAACTTTTTCACTGCTATAAAATTTCTGTACAAACATTGATAATGCTTTTTGAAACACTACAGTTTTGATTGTATCTTTGCTAAAGAAAAAGCAGTACCGGTATAAAAAAGGCTAGTAGTAACGTAATTCTGTTCGTTTGATGAACCTTTCACTTTGTCATGTGACAGTATTGGTTCTTGTAGGGGCCTGATGCCGTCCTACAAATTCCTCATTCGCACGCTCAACTGCAACACACATTACTTGCAATCATTTAATTTTTAATTTAATTAAGTGTAGGCCTACGTGTGGGAATAAAACCTGTTTTTTTGCACACTTAAGGACTTCAATACGGCTCCAAATTCAAAGCTAGTATCGCAAATGTCTGGGAAGACGTCCTATTATCCTCTTGCTTCCTCGAAGTAGCCTACTGAATTTCCAACACAAAAAGGTACCTAGGCTACGTGACTTCTCAAACACAATGATCTTTGAGTTGGTAGGCTGCAAAAGCAATTATAAAGTAAAAACACCTGCGTCCGCAGTCCGATAATCATAATACAACTTTGGCACGAATTTCAAAACCAAAAGAGGGCAATCGAGCCGTGGAACAAGTATATTGACAAGACAGTAAAATCGTCGGCTCGTGGTAGGTTATGTGTTGACAGACAGCATAGGCTACATGCGGGTTCAAACTTTCTCATAGATTTTCTTAGCAGTCTTTGTTGATAGGCTACTGCCGTGCCCGATCAAATATGGAGTGATCAAGGTCCTCCATTCGGATCTGAAGATATAAAAGCGTTTTATGATTCTTGGAGTTGGTCCATTAAGTGGGTACCAAGTAGTCCGAAATATCCACAAGCGAACTGTTATGCTGAATTAGCAGTCAAAAATGCTAAACGTTTAGCTCGTAAATGCATGAACGGCAAAGTGATCGACATGAATGCATGGACCAAAGGTCTATTGCAAATCAGAAACACTCCTCATAAAGCTACTGGGCTAAGCCCTTCCGTTTTACTCTACGGTCATCCGGTGCAAGACTGTGTCCCAGCACACCGAAAAAACTTTGAGCGGTGCTGGTGCGACAAAGTGGGTGAAAATGATCGAAAAATGTATGAGGCTAAGATTCGTAGTGAAAAATACTACAATACCTTGAAGCCCAAAGACTTGTCTTCTTTTAGGGTCGGTGATGAAGTGGTTGTGCAAAACACAAAATTTAAGCGATTTGATCATTGTGGTGTTATAAAAGAATGTGGTGATAACTGTCGCTATTTGGTGCAATTGCCTAGTGGTATGATTTTAGAGAGGAACAGGAGATTTCTCCGAGCTTTCAAAAAACCAATTGATGGTGGTGTCGAATCAGCCAAAAACTTGTCGCAAAGTTATTAAAATGTCACCTGTGATGAAGCACCACTCATATCAAAGAATGTTATTGATGTACCTGTTTTTGATCCATGTGATAATATGTTGAACAGTTCAAATAATAGTGATGTTGGAAATTCCGACATTGCTTGTAATCACATAAATGAACAAAACTCTTGTCTCCCTGAACCTATTCAGATAAACCTACGCAGAAGTTGTAGAACACGTAAACCACCTAACCGTCTTAATTTGTAAAAAGGAGGATGTAAGATTATGACGTCACACCAAGTGTTTGTTATTCTTATTATTCATTGTGAAACCTTTTCGTGTCACTTATCATTTTGTGTAGTAAGGTCAAGATTATATTTGAGCTTCGTTACTGCTGTTAGTTGATTGTCCTATCTGATTAGTCAAGTTCGTTCATTAATAAAAGTAACTACAGCTTAGGGCCAGTGGTTATCTTATAATACCTAGGGTCCCTTATTACACAAGATGGAAGATCATAGATGCCACAATGATGTAAAAAGAAGAATCGGTCAAGCAAAAGCGTCATTTTGGAAATGCAAGGAATTTTTAAGAGGAGAAATAAATTTACAATTACATCAAACCAGTCATGTCATATGAAAGTGAAAGTTTGACCTACAGCAAAGAAATTCACAAAAAAAATTAATGCTTTTCAACTCTGGTGCTACAGAAGAATATTAAAAATATCATATAAAAAACACATTACAAACGAAGCAATTAGGAAAAGAATTGGAGTGCAAGATAGATGGGCAAACGACTTAGCAAAACAAAAAATGAAATTCGCGGGACATATTTTGAGAGGATCGGCAGGACAGCTACATCAATTGGTCATTGAAGGTATGGTGGAAGGAAAGAGGTGCAGGAGAAGGAGACGAACATGGGGAGATGACGTTATACAGTGGGCTGATTTGTCAAGCATTGGAGAAACAAAAAGAGTAGCGGAAGAACGTGACTTGTGGAAGAGAATGACAGCCAACCTTCGGATCGGAGACGGCACGTGATGATGATGATGATACTTTCAATCAATTACCGTATATGCCTGCAAACATACAAATATCCAACTGGTCATGGACACTGCATACAGGGTTTTAAATCAAATTTCAAGTTTACTTTGCATGCTTAGGAAAATAGCTGTTTTAATGTTTATAGCATATCGTATATGTCGTAGTATCATTGTTCATAGCGAGGCCATGCTGAAGAGTCAATGACGCGCCACCAGGTAGTGCAACAGTTGATATACTCAACAAAATAATGCCGAAGATATTTTCAAATGTGACATGTCTCCATTTTCATATTTTTGAACACACCACTTCAGTACAACGAAGTAAGTGACATTTTTTCCGACCGATATAGGCTACAGTAGCGCAACATGGTGGTTCAGCAACTCCTTGGTCCCTCCCTTGGTGCGATATTTACATCACTACTCAAGCAGATGAGCAACAATATTTAGATATATGGCTCACTTCACGTAGGACAACTCGACCAAAAACCAGAATTGATGCATTGTTGTTTCACGTTAACTTAATGTCAGAAAATCACATCAACTATGATTTTTCGCTGTGTATTATGGCTCAGTGAATCTTTACAAAAAAAAAGGATTCTGTTTGTTAGTAAGCCTATTGTTTTCTCCGTTGGGAACAAAATAACATGCACACAAGACATGAAATCTCTCAGACAGCAAATCAGTTTTTTTCTACATTGTTTCAGCAATTGAAGACGTGGAAGCAATGAACTTTTATTGATTTTCTTTGCGTGATGAATGCCATGATATTGCTTTGTGGTTTCATCTGCTTAATCAATTAAGCTACACAATGCTAAACAGTTGTAAAACTACGTAGCCTACTACTACATGTGTATCAAACTGCCGATTGCAAGAGAACGCACAAATTCTAATAGCAGAACCGAAGGGACCTAAAAGGCCTTCAGCTTTCGCAACGGCAATAAGACACAAGGAAACATAAGAAAAGCTCCGTTAGCTCAGTGGTTACGCCGGCTCAAGATCACGCGACACTGGTTCGGCTCTCGGGGTTTTCGCTTGAGCAACGTGCTTTCAGGACTGCTCTCCATTCAGCGGCACCTAGTGAATAGAATAATTCCACGGCAACAACACTTCAACAATCGGAAAACTTCACTCTGCCAATTTCGGTAACCGGCCCGCAACTTTGTAAAAGGTACCATAAAAAATTCCCCTCTGAGCAACAAAGGAAAACGTATATTCTAGCTCAGTTTGGTCATTCGTTCCCCATCGGCTGGTTTGGCGCATTGGGTTAGGGCGGTGGTAGTAATTACATTGACATGGGTTTGATTCCCACCACAGCTGTTGCTCTTTTTTCTTCTGTAATTACCAAACCAAGTTGAAAGGGGATTTTATAATGGTACCTTTTCAAAAGTTGCAACCGGCCCTGCGTCAAGAGCAGGGCCTGATTAAGGCTCACGAGGGCCGGAGGCACAGCTAAGT
Source organism: Aplidium turbinatum (assembly GCF_918807975.1). NCBI lineage: Eukaryota > Metazoa > Chordata > Ascidiacea > Aplousobranchia > Polyclinidae > Aplidium > Aplidium turbinatum. The sequence goes on along the minus strand of NC_137489.1, from coordinate 12,884,835 downwards.
TTAGGGGCTCATATTGGCAATCGCTTTCGATGCAGAGCAGCAGTGCTCAACTGAAGCCTAACAAAGCAAGTAACTTTTCAAGTAGCAAATGTGCCCAAGACCATGCAAGCAGTAATAATAGTATAATACTATGCCTCGATGGGCATTTCAGTGTATATGCTAGCATGAAATTCTACATTAAAAGTGAAATAACAGAAATATTGTGTTCTGCCTGAGGCCTGTGCCCAGGGCCGGATTAAGGTTTTGATGGACCTGGGGCTATATGGTAATCTGAGGCCTATATTTCATTCCTCTCATTTTAGCCTACCAATTTACACTTAAAATGAAATAAAAAAAATTATACCCGAAGTACAGTATTTACTTATTAAACACATTCAAATGACATGTTTTCTAGATTTAGACAAAGCAAAGCTCTTAACATGATCGGTGTATATTTTTTCCAAAATTTAGTTTTCAATGCAGAGTAGAGCTAAGGAATGCAACCTTTTCTGGCCCATGGATGAACGCAGTTGATTCTTTACTCTTTTAAGCACTGAAAATGAACGCTCGCCTGAACAATTAGAAATGATCAGACAAAGATATATTCTTAGTAGGCCTACAACAGATACGTTAGAAAATGCATAGGCTACATCATAAACTCATTTTCATTGATGAATCTAAACTTTTGAGTTTCTTCGCTGCATTCTCTGTTAAAATAGTGTTGTTATAGCAGTGCAGAAAAATGAATCATCTCTTCAGGCAGTGATTCTTCTAGAATAGATCATCTGGATAATAGTAAAGCAATGTTTTAGCACTTTCTTCAAATTTACAGTTAGACATGGTGTTTAATTCCGCCAGAAACGAAAATCTTATTTGCAGACGATATGCTGCAATTCGGGACTTCATGCACAAAATAATTTGGTCAATGATTGGCAAATATGAGTCAAATAATGATTGGCAAATTTGCATCTGCTCGATGGATCAAGAGATGTGTCTTCAGATACACCTTCGCTATCCAAGAATAATTTTCTTATCTTCTTTCTTGAAATTTCTTCGATATAATGATGACAGCCTTTTAATAATCTACCCTTTTTTTCGAATTCTTGAAATCGAGATCTTTTTTTTTTAATTTTTCTATCCTGCAGAGCCGACTAGTTTTATGAAACCGTTCCATTATGCAAGGTCATAACTCAATTAAAATAACGGTTTTAAGTAGTAGAGCAAGCTAGGTATCGCGCCCCCTTGGAAATTAGCTGATGCCCCCTGGGGAGGCGTACCCCTGGTTAAGAACCACTGGTTTACACAGTTAGCATTTGTTCTATGATTTTCGTTCTTTATTCTTTCGATCCTGACAATAAGCATGTCAGTTGCTCTTAGCAAGTTGTTATCGGTGGGCCTATTTTTGTGGTGGGCCTGGGGCTACAGCCCCGTCAGCCCCCGCCTTAATCCGGCCCTGCCTGTGCCTCGTGGTTAATCGAGCCCTGGCCAAGAGCCTCTACAAGTATGCGAAACTACCAGAAATAACCTATCAAGGCTTTGGCAACCTCTAGCGGCTAGAGTAGCCTATAGCCTAACAATTTCATTAACTTTTATCATTAATTAGCCTAAATTGTTCTGGTCAGAACATTTTTCTCATACAAAACTAGATACGGCAAGTTTTTAAAATAAACTTGAAAGGCCGTAGAACTAACTTTCCCTTTTAGCTTTATCACGTGTGACTGTTTGACTGCAACTTCGTATTATCTTACGTTGGTATGTGAATCAACTAGTATGACGTCACCTTTCATCTGATCGGCCATGAAACATAGAAAATAATTGGAGTGTCTCAGTTTTCCCATGTCCCAAGTCAGACAAGGATTGATAACAATCCGTCATCAAGAAGATCCGAAAAGTGTTATTGCTCCTGCGTCGTGTACGCCTAAACGTTATCTATGTCACTGATTTGCGACCAGCACAATATAAGCCAGCATGCATTGCATCGTGAGCTTTATAAATGTGCAACCTCAAGCAATATGAAAACATATGCGCTGAATAATACCTGAATGACGTAGGCTAGGTACCGTAGCTTTGGAGTTAAGCCATCCAGGCCCGGATTTAAGGGGGGCAGAAGGTGCAGGTGCCTCGGGCGCCCCGACTTTTGAAGAGCTCCTCTACGTGGAAAAAATGTGATTTTGTGTTATTATTATTTTTTCTTTCAGCCTTTGAAGTTTCTGCAAAATGCTGTGTAGTCGAAAATTTTTTTGCGCAAAGGCCCCCCGATTGAAAAGTGCCCCGGGCCCCCAATCAGCTAAATCCTGCCCTGATGCCATCATACCTTTTCTAGGCTCATCTTTAATGACTTTTACAAGATGTTATAAACATAAAATAACGCCTTTCATTGTTAGAGCCTCTGGGGCTGAAGGTCCTTCTTTTTACCACTCCAGGTTGTTAAGTTTACCCAGACCACACTGAGACGTTGTTAAAGAACACACCATTTTTGATAGCTCTAAATTTTAGTCTCAACCACTAATACTGTATAGGCCTAGTGCAGGGATGGCGAACCTTTTTTAGTGCATGGGTCACAAAAGAGACCTTAATCCTTGAAACAGCAAAAGTGGGTCATACATTTAATTACATGTTAATGCGAAACTACATGTTAATGCGAAACTTGCTGCTGCATTTTCTCTGCAAGTCTTATTATCCTTGGTTGGTAATCCGTAGTTTTTAGCTTCAAGCATGCAGCACTCATACCTGAGCTGAGACGATTCCGTGTGCTTGATTGTATAAAATTCATGTGCAAAATAAACATTCGCACGAATATGAAGAACCAAACAACGTTAACAGAGCTCCGCAAATCTTTTCATAGTTTCAAACGAATTTGGCAGGGAGTTCCACTCTGTAAGAATTATATTTCGTCAGACTAATAAAATAATGGCGTAACTCACTTTTTGACGAAATTGAGATATTAGTGTTTTGTAGGTCCATAAAATGTAGCGCATCTGCCACATAATTTTCTAAGACCTACGTTAACGAGAAAGCGGTATTTTCGTAAAAATGTCAAATGGCCTAACTCAAACGCATGACTTAGGCCATTTTACAAATCCCTTTAATCGTTTGCTGGAAATAAAGCTTTCTTCCTACAGAGCAGATGGTCAGAAGACGACGATCTAAATTGTACAGAAATAGAGCTTCCACTTCATCACAAGTCCAGACGATTAATTTAGCACAAAATAATTATGTTTTCTTTTATTCTATGTATCGTAATCTTGGCCATTTCCAAGTAACTACCCTACTTAAATCAATCTGTTTTCTTTGTGTTTCTTTGAGAAGGTTCGTATTCCTAGCACTCTGGTAGTGCCACTTATCACCTCACACTGTGATACAGGTCAGATCTTCTCAATGCACGTATCTCGGAGTCCTCTTGCACCCATGGCAGGTTTTGTAGAAAGCTACTGTTGGATACTTAATTAATTCTCAGCTTAATATCACACTTAGTAACTTTATAAGCTCGTTGCTGGTTCTTTGCCACCATTCTTGAGTTTCACTGATGGGAGAAGGAGAACATAGGTAAACATAGATTTTAACACGTTTGAATTGACTTTTATGTGTAGGTAAATGTGCTAAAATGGGAAAAAAAGAAAATCACTTTTTGGCGAAATTTCTCAATGACTTGCCTATTGTAGATTCCCATTACTGTAGAAAGGTCACAACATACAGAAAGAAAAAAATTCTTGTACCCTGGAATTACCATAATCCAACTTCATCGGAAATACAAAGTGCTTGCTGAATACGTCAGGGATATCATCAGGAATACGGTCATTGAGCACAGCCTATTTTAGTGTATTTAATAATGAGAACATCTCCATCTTCATCGTCGGCTTCAGCTCGTGTCCGAGCATTGGTTTGTCTTCAAATTGAATTTGGCTTTGGATGGTAATGTTGCATGTGGGTTGGGAGGCCCAATCTATGATGGAAAAGATCTGGGCAAAAGGCACTGGGAGACGATCATCATAGATCCGCCTCAACTGTGTGAAACCGGGCTGGAGGCTTCCAACTTTACCAAGCCTGCCCCGTTACCAGTGATATCATCGCCATTGGGCTTTGTTTGGTCCAGGTCCAAATTGAGACAAAGGCCATTCGCTTGTGTGGTTGTTTAAGGTGGCCATAACTATGCGAGGGCTACGCACACACTCTTGGTCAGCTCCATGTCCACTGCGGTCCAATAAGATTGAAAGGTGCAGCTTCAGGGGAACTGGTTGCAACGGGCTGCCGGGTGCCCTGTTCATACCACGTAAGGATCAGTGCGACGTGTGTGTTTCATTCAAACACAGTAATATTACCAAGAAACGATACGATGACCAATGACCATGTCAAGTTGAAGAATGAAGCTTGAGATGAGAAGACGAAATGCAAAGAGTCCGCTAGAACAGTAAAATCCGTATGGACAATGGATTCACAGGCTGTACTTCTGTGTCCCAAAACTAAGACAAGCAGTATGTACTATAAAACCAAGCTACAGGTACACAATTTTACACTATTTAATGTTGTATCAAAAGATGCTTGTTGCTCTATTTGGAATGAAACAGAAGGTGATTTACGCAGTGAAGTATTCGCTTTCTTGCAGTTTAATCATTTCGAACAGGTAATTTCTGGAAGCCCCGGTCTGGAGGAGATAATTATTTGGAGTGATAGGTGTGGATGTCAAAATAGAAACTCCAGTGTCTCTAGTGCTTACTGTGCCCTTGCATGGAAGCATGGCATCACTATTACTAAGAAGTACCTCGTGGCTGTTCACACGCAAATGGAGTGCGATAGCATGCACAGTACTATCGAGCAAAAATTGGTAAACAACATTTACGACGAGAGAATACGAAAATTATCATCCGGAATGCTAGGACCGCATCCCAACAATGCACAGAGGATGCAACACAGTAATTTTATGAAAATCGATGGATGATGCTTGTTGAGTATCAGGCCTGGAAAGAAAGCTGGAGATCCCACGGTTCATGGTCTTTGAGGCCTGAATCATGACAACAGTGGAAAGGTACTGTACAAGGTCCCATTATGTGAGGCTGCACAATGGGAGGATCTGCCACAGCGGTCACAAACAAACTTAGGCGACACTACTGTACATGGATTCCTATTTTTTTAAGCCATCTTCCAATCAAATAAAGGAAATGCAATGACCTCCAATCTATGAAACATGTTATGCCATCAGGGTGCCACTCCTTTTTTGATAATTTGGCTCATCACTGATAATTTATTCAGCTTGTCTTGCCAACTCTGAACTGTTTTTAGGCGAAATATGCAGTCTTGCATGAAATATAACTCCTATCGTTAGATTTGAGTTGCTATTAAGGATTTTTCTGATAATTCTAGTCATATTAATTACTGTTATTATGTCACCATTAAAAAACTCATATTGATAAACTCAAAATATCAAATGGCCTAAGTCATGTCTGTGCACTCGGAAAATGGCCTAAGTCATCCCAGCACACTATGGGATGCAAAATGAAACAAATCAAAATATACATGCTCATTGTACTTGTGTCGACATGCTATTTTCGTTTAACTGTACAATAAATATGATAAAAACAACCGTGTAGACAGTTTTTTTCGATTATCTCAAAACAAGAAAAAATGAGTTACGCCATTATTTTATTAGTCTGACGATTTTCAGCATGGTTTTCAACAGCAGGAAAGTCACAACCATCCATATCCGTTTTCATTTCAATTTTTTGTAGGAGATGATTTAAGTCTACAAATTTTGTTTTCCAAACTGCACTTTCTCGAAAGTCTATCATTTCCATTTCCAAGTTGTAAAGACGAAGCCATTCGAAGTGTGATAATTCAAGATTTTCAAATTGAATTGCATGCAGGAAAAGAATGAACTGTAATGTAGTATCTAGCTTTCGGAACTGGGTAAACCTTTCTGACATTACATTTTTGGCCTCTTTCGTCAGTAAAACATACTTGTTGAGTGCAGTTTTCTTTTGTTCATAAGTTAAATTGGTGCTGGTAAAGTGCTTCAACAACTGAGGAAAATATTTCAGCTGACCTTGTTCAATGTCTACAGAAAAAATAGCGAGTTTCTTCTCAAATGCTTTAATGTGCTCAACTGCTCAAACAGGGATAATACAATATTTCCACAGCCTTGCAATTTAGTATTTAAACTTGTTGTAATGCATTGTGAAATCAGCGAAAAAATGTAAATCATTTAACCACGTACTTTCACTTAACTCTGGATATTTTTGATTTTTTTTTCAGCTAAAAAAAGTTGTATTATACTTCTTCCAACAATTCAACAAATCGCTGTAAAACATTACCACAACTTAAGTTGTGTCAGACTGCTATATGGCAATTCGGTACGGTACTAGATTAAAATAGGGTGGGGTCTTATTGCAAATATTTAGTGAAACATTTATTCTTGCTGAAATACTTGTTTAAATTTCATTATTTTAAAAAAGACAAGTGGGTCACTGAAAATCTGTGATGGGTCACTTCGTGACCCGCGGATCAGTGGTTCGCCATCCCTGGCCTAGTGCAACAACTTGAACCTCCGTAATATACTGCAGTACGGTCCTACAATATATGAATTATCTTACACCTTGCTGCTTGGCTAGGCTTACTGCTCTCTCTGCTTACTTATTCATGAACTACTTCTTTAAGAGAGATAAACTGATAAACAAACGTCCATTTTGAAAATGAATGAATGATGAATTCACTGGGCTCTGCCTCTACATCAAGTAGGCTAAGAGCACTGGAAACTCTTTCGTAGCAAGTGAGTCAAAATTCTACAAAAAGGGCATATTTTTATTGCAAAATTTTCCAAATAGCTGAAATTTATGCAACTGGTGTAGCTACTAGCAACATAGCCTCTAGCAATCTAAATCGCTCGACGTTGAAATTTCTGCATTGCGTTAGTGCGAGATGAACCGGTTTTATTTTACAAATCTGTAACTTGAATTTGTGACCGACCTTTCGATCATTAGCCTACTTTACATGAAGAATGTAGCTACGGGAAGCCTGGTGGCCAATTTCTCCCAAATTAAATTGTAGGCTACCTTGTAATATATTAAGCTGTCATCACTAATACAATTTTGTGTAGGGCTACTTAGATTTGCTTTTATAGTCAACAAATCAGATTTTCAGATTTCCACCGGTAAAGAAAACGTATCGCTACGTTTATATGAACTATGCTTGAATTCGACTACCTTGAGCAGTTGCAAATTAAAATTTAATATAGCCTCTAGTTTATATGTTAATTTGGTCAACTCCCAGTGTAAGCAGCCTACCTGCTGATAACGGCATCATCGTCGTAAAATATTCGCTTGATCGCATCAATCTTGTCCTTAGAGATATCTCTAAGGCAAAGGTTCTCAACAGGACCAAAATTTAAAGTAAACTTAAATAAAACCTTTACGTCTGGTTCAATCTTTTTATTATTATTTCACTCAAACCGAGAAGCTTTCCTTACCTGATGTGCATCAAATGAAGATTTGAAATAATCTCCAACGTTGTAAACGTATTTATTGGTTGTGAAGAGGTATCAAGTAAACGCATGTTAAAACTAGCCTGTCAACTTGAACACCACAAAGCACGTTTTTTGTTACAGAATCCTGGAAACTTAACGCCAGGTTACCTGACTCCCACCGAGATATTTGCCATCGTCATCTGTTCCGTTGTCGCAGTAGCTGTTCTTGCTTTCTTCGCTTCCTGCACATGGTACATTGGTACAAGGTGTGTAGATTAGGCTAACCTACTGCCAAAAACTAGGCTACTGAAATTATAATATAAAACTACATCGTGTTGACAGAAATTTCGTAAACTGAAGCTTATAGGAGTATTGTAACGCATAGGTGGCCATGAATGTTTTAATGAAATGCAGATTTATTTCATCCAAGACTTGGGCCTACTTTCAGTTTAGGTAACGCTCAAAGTTGGCAACGTTTAATTAACTAAAGTCTACACTTCACCATTAGCCTAACAAATGTTTTTTACACATTACCATTTTATAGAGCATTATTCTAAGCAAACGAAGAGTTAGCAGCCTTTTGGCCGACTAGATTTGAATAGCTTTGTTGTTGCAAAAAAGGATTTTTTACATTGAGTTGCTGGCAAATGTAAACTTGTAAAGTAACAATGAGAAATCGGCTGGCTCTGGCTGTGAGTCTTGTTCACAGCGTAAAAACCAGGGCTGTGGAAGCGGAAGGATTCTGACGTGTCCGGAGTCAGAGTTGATTGATTGAATCTTCATCCTCGGACTGGGAAAGCTTTTTGCAGCAGAGCATAATCCTGGCAGTTTCGCATAGCATACTTGTAGATTTGGTCAATTATAAACCAAGTAGTCGGAGTGGCAATCTTTTGTCTGACCGCTGCGCTGGTGAAAACATTGTGCACAACGAATCGAAAAAACTTTAGTAACCGCAAAACACCAAAATGCAATTTTGCTACAGATGAAATCGAGGAGAGGCCACCACACCTTTGTGCATGTTCACGACGACGATGAAGATCCTATGATCGACATGGCTGAGTATGAAGATGGAAACAAAGTCTATGGAACACAGATCAATATACAAGTCTCACATTACGACCACCCTACTTTGCCTGTAGAAAACAGCCAAGATGATTGACAATATTAAGAAAACAAATGCAAAACTACAAACGCTGTGAATAGAAAGCAACATTTTTTTATATTATGCTGGTTACAAAACTTTTGTTAGCGGTACCCACATATTCTATTTCACAGTACTACCTTAAATTTTGAGGCCTACTTGAAATTTTGAGGCGTTTTGTAGCCTTCCTACAAAACTATGGTAAAACAAGTTTAGTGCAATAAGATCGTGCTGCAAAACGATAACGACAAATGTCTTTTCTGTAAAAAGTGCGGTGTTTTGTGAGCTTAGGCTAAAGACCATCTGCGCAACTTGTTCTTCTCATGAGCGAAATGATATTTTGGCCTCGCTATAGCCTTGCCAGGAACTTGTCGGATTTCGCTATAGCCTTGCCAGGAACTTGTCGGAAAGGTCATATTCTGATGTTTAGATTGACAACGTCATATGACGCTTTGTCAAAACTGAAAGTGAAGGCACATGATGATGTCAAACGAAAAGTGCGACCGCATTTTCTCATAGTTTCAATAAAGCATCACAGAAAGATGATCAGGTTGCATCAAACGCTAAACTCGAATAACGGTTGCAATTGAACCGACATTTGTAATGTTGGGAGCAAGCAATTATCACAATGCTCGCAGGGCTGCACGATTGAGCAACGCATTTCAGGGCTGCTATCCACTCAGCAGTACCGGGTGGGTGAAATAGCTCACAGACAACAAGAGGAAACCTCACTCTGTCAATCTCGGTAACAACCCTGCGGCAGCGGTTCAAGGCCTCTACAAGTATGCGAAACTGTCTAACAGCATTATGAACTTATACTGTAGGCTTAGGTGCGGATTTATGCGGGAGCGGGCCTCTCCCCCAAAATTTTGTGAGGAATTGTTGAAATCATAATTTTCCACATCAAATGATTTGATATGCTTCTAAACAGCTGATATTAGTCATTAGTCCCACAGCGGACTTAACTTATCCCGGGGAGGATAATTTTTGTTGTTATTATGGTTGAAATTGTCCATCGATCAGACTCCGTTATTTTTTTTCATACAACTTCAAATACATTTTAATAGCAACATTTGTTGGAACTGACTCAGCTGAAACCAACGCTGAGCCAAATGACGTCAGTTGAAACAATCTGAAACCTTGAATGGCTGTTTTACAGTTTTTAGTCTTCATGACACTTTCAATCAATATTACCGTATATGCCTGTAAACATACGATACGCAGATGACACTGTCATTCTCGCCGACACAGAAGAATAACTACAAGAAAGCATGGACAAAATCAATGAAATCAGTAAAAAATACGGAATGAAACTCAATATGAAGAAAACAAACACAATGCTGATCGAAAAAAGCAATGGAAATAATAAAATAAAAATTAAGCTGGAAGGATAACAATTGGATCAGGTCACCACGTACACACACCTAGGGTCCCTCAGTACACAAGATGGAAGATGCACCAATGATGTAAAAAGAAGAATCGGTCAAGCAAAAGCGTCATTTTGGAAATGCAAGGAATTTTTAAGAGGAGAAATAAATTTACAATTACATCAAACCAGTCATGTCATATGGAAGTGAAAGTTTGACCTACAGCAAAGAAATTCACAAAAAAAATTAATGCTTTTCAACTCTGGTGCTACAGAAGAATATTAAAAATATCATATAAAAAACACATTACAAACGAAGCAATTAGGAAAAGAATTGGAATGCAAGTGTTACTGCCAATTTTCTTAAGTTAAGCCCTCTGCGTTCATTTGTGACTCGTTTGTTAATATTTGGATTTTTTCTCTTTTGCCGACCACTGTACTAAAAAAGCCACCTGTTTTTGTTTCTCTTTTATATTGTTTGGCCTCTTTCGCATATGCGTTTGGCACCTGTGGTCTGTTTTCGTTAAATCAGTAACTTATTAGTCGACGATACAACGTCAGTTTTCATTGAATTATACAACCATTATGACCTATTCGTTTTTCAATAATTGTCAATCCTTGAGAAAGGGAATTCGTAAATTGTACTGTAAATCGATTTGTTTCATTCTACAAAATTGCTTTTCTCTGGACGGTCGCAAATTAAGAAATCTCAAAGTTACCTGTGTTTAAAAGATTGTCTAAAAACGCACATTAAAAGAACACGTGAAAACCAATTCAAATTCATGTGTCGTGTTGTTGGAAGCAATCTAGACAGAAGAAACTGACCAGGCAGTTCAATAGAGCGAAGGTCAACGACAAACAAAATACGTCACTGTAACGTAGCAATCAAATAGACAAAGCGGACGTTACATTCAGTTTTTAGACATTTCAATCAAGAAAGTCGTCGTTGTTGACAGTGAGCGAAGTTGAATGCCAAGAAAATGGCAACAAATTCTGTAAAGGCGACAGACGTGGCAGATAAATCAAATGCCGAAGAATCAACAAATCCAGAACCCCAAACATCAAAGGTGACAACAAGATCACAATCAAAAATGCTCTACCAAGCAGAAAATGGCAGTCTGCACCCAAGCGACAGCACCAGCAAAGTTTCCAGCAAAAGCCGCTCCTCTACAATGAGCGCTAAAATTAAGAAGGCGGTAATATTAGCTCGATTGGAATCACAAAAAAGGATCTGCGAGTTGGAACAAGAGCAAGCGAAAGCAAGGGCAGAATTTGAAACAATGGTCCTAAAACAAAGTCAGCTACGTGAAGAACAAGAAAGAAAATTCCTGCAACAAGTCCAGGAAGCTAAACTAAAGGCAGAGCTCCAAGAGACAATTGCCCAACTTTCGGAAGAATCGGAAGAAGATGCTGGTGAGCGCTATAAAATGTCTAAAGACAATGTTGATATAAACGGACAATTTCAATCGAATTTAGCAACTAATGTAAACAATAATTCTGTGTATCCTATGTTATCCCAATTAACGTTGAGTGGCGTAGAAGCCAGGTCTAACATTCACGAATCTATTGTCGTTTCAAACAAAATTAATCCTTCACAAACAGTAACAAATAAATCGTTTGTGAGACATGAGCCGAGTACGTCGTATGCCCAGACCCCTGTACTAAATCAAATAAACAATAATCAATCAGTAAACTCGAAACAAATTCCAAATATTACTATCAACCCGTCCCCACTGTTGTCTGTAGAACCCCCAATCTTTGATGGAAATTCTGCTGAATACTGTGGTTTTATAGACGCATTTGATACGTTAATTGATTGTAATTTCACAGAGCCTAAACGTAAACTTTTTTATCTGTTGCAATACACCAAAGGCTCTGCGCACACTTTGGTAAAAGGGTGTCAATACATGCTTCCCCACGAAGGTTACACAAAAGCAAGAGCTTTGCTACAACAAACCTTCGGTCAAAAATTTCAAATAGCTCGCGCATGTGTTGATTCCGTCATAAACGGCCCATCTCTTCAAAATTCTAACAAGGATTCTCTAATCAAGTTCTCTTCGGAACTAACTTCCTGCATATGTACTTTGTCTGGCATGAATTACTTACAGAAAATGGACAACATGGATACCATAACAAAAATAATAAGACGCTTGCCAAGTGGCTGGTATTCTAGCTGGTTACGCGAAGTTGACGTAATTTTGCATGAAAGAAATCAAGAAATAAGCCTTTCAGATCTCTCACGGTACGTCTCGCGCAAAACGAGAGAAACGACCAATTTGGCATGCGATATTCTAAAATCTACTAAAAAACAATTCGATGATTCCAACTCCAAACGTAGGAGCAGCGTAACCTTTGCAACGCTAATAAAATCGTCGAACCATGAAAGGACATGCCATCTGTGCAGAGATAAACATTTTCTCAATCAATGCAAACAATTTCGAATGATGAATATTGACCAAAGGCTTAAATTTGTAATCGACAACAAACTCTGCAAGTGCTGTTTAAATGCTGGTCACTGGGCATATCAATGTAAAAGGAAGGACCCTTGCATAAAACTAGGATGCACTGAACGCCACACTACTCTCTTGCATCCCCCAGATGCAACACAAATCACCACAAATATCACACCTAAAGACACAACTCAAAAAATTAATATCAATCAACCTACACAAGCAATACGCAATGGGTTTGTCAACACACGAACAAATTCTCGCAGTCTGCTTCCCATAATCCCAGTAAAGGTTCGCCTGCAAGGAAGTAATCAAACTATCACTACACAAGCGTTTTTGGACAGTGGAAGTACAACATCTTTCATAACAAATGATTTGATAGAAAAGTTGCAAATTGCCGACTGTCAAGAAACTAATATTTGTACCATCACGCTAAACAACACTGGCAAACGTAACAAGGTAAAGGTGGTCACAAATGTCGAAATGTCAGATTTTGACGAAAACAAATACATTTCTCTAAGCTCTCTTTACTCCACTTTTCAAATTCCTGTTTCAAATACAGATATTCCTACCCTAGAAGACACTAAACACTTTCCAGAATTTGCAAACATCTCGATTCCCGATGTTGACGCAGAGGTAGGACTTCTTATCGGCAATGACAATCCGTACGTTCTCCAACCACAAGAAGTAATACAAGCAAAAGGTGGCTATTATGCCATCAAAACGGCCGTTGGCTGGCTAGTGAATTGTCCTAACAGCAAACAGGATCAAAGTAAAACTAAAAATTTCTTTACCAAAACTTCTACCCATCCAATGTGCGACATGTGCTTTGACGCTGTTGACTCAATTGTTAACTGTAAACCCGAATTATCTGTTCAACAAGCTCAATTCATGAAATCTGTTAACTCTAGTATCAAACTTTTGGAAGACTCGCACTACCAAACTCGACTTGCACCAATGAAGGCAATGACGATTCCTCGATTGGAGTTATCAGCTGCTACAATCTCAATTAGCTCTGAAAAAATACTACAAAGAGAGTTAAAGGTACCTTATCTTAATAAAGAGTCAATTTTTTGGACCGACAGCACAACTGTCTTGCGCTATCTCAACAACTCAAACAAAGCGTTTCATACCTTCGTCTCAAATCGAGTTCAACAGATTAAAGATGCTTCAACAATTTCCCAATGGAGATACGTTCCCACTAAATGTAATCCTGCTGATCATGCTTCAAGGGGTCTCTCAATTCCAAACTTTCTTCAATGCAATCAATGGAAAAACGGCCCTGAATTTCTATGGAAACCACAATCTCAATGGCCTAAGCAACCAAAATTTCTCGAAGTCGTGGACAATGACCCAGAAATTAAACAACCAAAGCAAACGTGTTTTGCAACCCAAAGCGAATCCCACTTTCTGGAAGATCTTTTGGGTAAGTATTCTTCTTGGTACAAGCTGAAAAGAATCGTTGCTTGGCTTTTCCGTTGTAAGCATAAATTTCTGACTTTAAGACTCACTAACCTTGCAAATAAACAAAATGCCCCAGCACACAATCTTTGCTTGTCTCCAGATGAGCTCACAAAGGCACAAGACTTTATTTTTACCTTTGTTCAGTCAAAACACTTTGCCAACGAAATCAGCCAACTGAAAGCACAAAAGCCATTAAACAACTGCAGTAGCTTAATAAAATTCGACCCTTTCTTAGAAAACAATTTACTAAGAATTGGTGGCCGCATCAAAGCTGCACCTCTCAAACACGATGCAAAACATCAAATTATCCTTCCAAATCGCTCCCAAATAGTTCCTCTCATCATTCAAGAAATGCACGACACATTTGGTCACAGTGGCAGGGAACACGTCCTGTCTGCCCTGCGCAAAAATCTATGGATTATAAAAGCCAATTCAGCAGTCCGCAAGGTTTTATCCAAATGTGTTGATTGCCGCAAAAGAAGCGGAAAACTCAGCACACAAAAAATGGCTGATCTTCCTAAAAACAGATTGACACCAGACAAACCTCCATTCACCTATGTTGGTGTAGACTATTTTGGCCCATTTATTATTAAAAAGGGTAGAACAGAACATAAAAGATACGGTGTCATTTTTACTTGCCTTGTAATAAGAGCCGTACACATTGAAATCGCAAACTCTCTTGACACTTCATCTTTTATACTCGCTCTACGACGATTCATCGCAAGAAGAGGGCAAGTAGAAGAAATTAGATCTGACAATGGTTCAAACTTTGTTGGTGGTGAACGAGAAATGAGAGAAGCCATCAAATCATGGAACAACAGTCAGATCGAAGATGCTTTAACACAGAAAAGCATCAAATGGATCTTTAACTCTCCAAGTGCATCCCATCATGGTGGTGTGTGGGAAAGACAAATCAGATCCATTAGGAAAATCTTATCAGTTATCTGTAAAGGCCAAACTTTAACAGATGAAACGCTGACTACCTTCATGTGTGAAGTAGAAAACATTATTAACAGTCGTCCACTTACAAAATCGTCAGACGATCCTAATGACATGGAGGCTCTCACACCGAACCATTTTGCTTCTTCTAAAACAGCAAATAAACCTTCCTCCAGGCTCATTCACAAACAAAAAAGAGCTTTACTCTCGAAAACGCTGGAGACAAATCCAATACATGGCCGACGTCTTTTGGACACGGTGGGTAAAAGAGTACTTACCTTTGCTCCAGCAAAAACAAAAGTGGACCAAAAAATCTCCTAATCTGACTGTGGGGGACATAGTTTTAATCGCAGATAACACACCCCGAAACAATTGGCTCATGGGTCGCGTAATTCAAACGTTTCCCGACAAAAATGGCATTGTCCGTAGCGTTAGCGTTCAAACTAAACAGTCCTTGATTGTCAGACCAATTCAAAAGTTATGCTTGATCGTTCCTGCAAAACCAATGTAAATTTGTGCTGATTTTGTTTTCTCATGTTGTTTATACCTGTGTATTTGAACAAATGTACGAGGCCTTAAAGGGGAGGGAATGTTACTGCCAATTTTCTTAAGTTAAGCCCTCTGCGTTCATTTGTGACTCGTTTGTTAATATTTGGATTTTTTCTCTTTTGCCGACCACTGTACTAAAAAAGCCACCTGTTTTTGTTTCTCTTTTATATTGTTTGGCCTCTTTCGCATATGCGTTTGGCACCTGTGGTCTGTTTTCGTTAAATCAGTAACTTATTAGTCGACGATACAACGTCAGTTTTCATTGAATTATACAACCATTATGACCTATTCGTTTTTCAATAATTGTCAATCCTTGAGAAAGGGAATTCGTAAATTGTACTGTAAATCGATTTGTTTCATTCTACAAAATTGCTTTTCTCTGGACGGTCGCAAATTAAGAAATCTCAAAGTTACCTGTGTTTAAAAGATTGTCTAAAAACGCACATTAAAAGAACACGTGAAAACCAATTCAAATTCATGTGTCGTGTTGTTGGAAGCAATCTAGACAGAAGAAACTGACCAGGCAGTTCAATAGAGCGAAGGTCAACGACAAACAAAATACGTCACTGTAACGTAGCAATCAAATAGACAAAGCGGACGTTACAGCAAGATAGATGGGCAAACGACTTAGCAAAACAAAAAATGAAATTTGCGGGACATATTTTGAGAGGATCGGCAGGACAGCTACATCAATTGGTCATTGAAGGTATGGTGGAAGGAAAGAGGTGCAGGGGAAGAAGGAGACGAACATGGGGAGATGACGTTGTAGGGTGGGTCGATTTTCACATAAAATTGTCGGATTGTCGCATAAATCGGTATTTAGGTGAGGCTTGCCATACTAAATAAAGTGTTAAAATTTCAATGTGATGGTGTGCTGCTAACCACTTACCCCAGGTGGTATGGAAAAATACAATTTTGTACTTCACGGTAAATTATATTCAATAGCTATTCTACAGTGAAAATGAAACACAATTGAAATGTAATGAGTTAAAGCCACACCTGGATGTTAAACTAAACAACACAGTCTTTCTTTGATTCAAATATACGCCGCTGCTTCCTTGTATTTAAGATAGAATAAATCATAGGGTTCCTTTTCTCCTTTCCGACAGTTTTGAGGCTGTCCTCAGCGACCACACAAATCTTTCTTTCAACGGCATGAGTCTGTGGTGTGTATGACGACTTTACTGGGACTGACTTTATTGCATCTCAAAGTTCATCCTCACTCTTAGTTCTTAAGTTAGATGATAATAATGGTAGTTCAGTTACGTCAATCTGTGTCCAGTCGATCATATCAATATAATCTATTGCATTAAGATTAAGTTGATCAGCAGGACGATGGAATCTTCAAAGTAGGCTATTGTAGATGAAAGCTTTCGTGCTTTCAGAATTCGCCTAACAACATAATGCGGCACATTCGATTTGCTGCTGTGAATGATTAGGCTATATTTCCCAAGATCTTTGTGTAAGAGTGTTTCAGAGCATTCCCCAGAACTGATTGCATGGCAGATTTCCAAAAGGTACATCTGGTCTGTGCTTAGATCTTTAAATTGTCCAATTTTGGCAAATGGGGAGTTTCAATTTTATCAAATAATGCGATCTCCAAGGCTATAAGGTTTGACCACAGAATATCGCCAATTTTACCAATGAATGTTTCTGGACCAGATGTCTTTCCAAATAATCCAAATAGATGCCGCAATGGTAACTCATTGATGGGCAGCATAGGCCAACATATATTCCACTGACCTTCATACTGGATAATGGATATGATCTTCTATTCTACCAATTACTCCATTACGATTTCCAGTGTTCACTGCTGTCCCGTCACAACATGTTATTCGAATTACATCCATGTTCACATTCTCGTCGATCATACATTTTAAAATGTCAACTGAACGACCACTTGGTGTTGTGACATGAGAGATGTAGATGTCACCAGGTTGTGTCAGTAAAACGTAATGGTATTCTTTTATTTTTCTCCTGTGGTGGTAGTCATCAAAGACATATGATTCATCCTTTCTCCCATCGAAATATTTCTCCCATCGAAAATGTCGGCAGCCGTGGCCGAGTGGTTAGCGCGTTGGGCTCGCAGTCGAGAGCCTGCATGTTCGACTCCAGCCACCCGCACTTGCTGTTGTTTCTCTGGGCAAGAAACTTAACGATAATTGCCTCTACCTAGTGATCGATTTCGAGTAATGGGTAGTACGAAATTTAAGTCATAAGTAGAGTAGACAACCGGAAACTGACATTGCCGTCGGCTGCAGCGTGGGTCAGGTGTATGTCGGAAGGCGTACACCGATGCATAGCGCTCAAGTCCGCTTTCCCGCAATGCAGGATAAAGATAAACAAACAAACAAAACAAACAAACAAATAGAGCGATATCAAATTATTGACGATATGTTGGGTTGGTTTCAATCAAGTACGCCCCTTGACTCGGCTATGTCTCACTTTCCGTGGGTCAATAATGATGTCTGTGGAGAAGTCTTTTCCTAACGCATCCTGCAAAGTAGCAGTGGCGGTAGCAGCAAATGTTTTGTCAGAAACCATCTTTTGATGGGCTTCCCTTGCAACACATGGAATTGGGATGGTATTGTAGGCACTACTTGTTGAGACACTCTCCATGAAACTCGGATCATTATCGGATAAATAAGATAAAGAATCAATTTCACAAAGCTTTTTTGTGGTGTTCTAAACCGCACAACTATTGTAAGTTCGCTCACTGCGCAGGATTGCCGGATTGGGCAAAAAAATGAGATAAAATGACAAAATTTCCTCAACTTTTCGCCCAATCTGGCAACCCTGTTATAGAAACAGCAGGTCATTGGGGTAATGGGTTGCTGTGCACAAAACGATTTTAAACTTTGAGGAAATGTTTAGAAGGTAAAGTGGCACCTGTGTTCAAATTTATATGATAAATGGAGAAATCGACCCACCCTATTATACAGTGGGCTGATTTGTCAAGCATTGGAGCAGTGGTTCTCAAACTTTTTTAGCTTGTGGCACATTAGAAAAAAGATAAAACGCACGCGGCACACTTACAAAAGAAGAAAAGTTGCTTTAAAAAAAATTATTTTCACGTGTCAATGCGATGGATGTCAATGTCAATGCGTGTCAATGCTTCTTTATACCAATATAAGCTTCGACTGAAACGAGGTTGCATGGTTGACAAACATATACCCGAATTTCATCGTCAATTCCAAGCAGTCTCTCTCGTTTACAGCTTTTAATTTCAGTCAAAACAGGAAAGCCATGTTCACATAGCCATGAAGAGGCAAATGATAATATAATTTTGATTGCTTTTGCACGGATCATGAAATAGAATTTCGAAGCAGACAGCCAAAACGCATCCAAGTTTTTTGTGGCAACAGCGTTTGAAAAAATGAGTCGTTTCGTAAATCAATGAGCTGTTCTTCTTCTGCAGAAAGATTGCTTGATTCATTGCTTCCAAATGGTGGGAAGTAATGTTAGCAATAGCAATAGCTAACATAGCAGCCCAATAGTGACGTGGCAATTACCCTGCTGTATCGGCAATGCCATAATTGGTTTCATCGTCACATATACTTATTCATCATCTATTGAAAGAGTTAAAGCGCTTTTAAGTCGCATTATGCTTGTCTGAATTGCTTATTTTAAATATTTATACAGTTCTTTTCCAAAATTTCAAAAAGATTCGCGGCACACTTGAGAATCTGTGGCGGCACACTAGTGTGCCGCGGCACACAGTTTGAGAATCACTGCATTGGAGAAACAAAAAGAGTAGCGGAAGAACGTGACTTGTGAAAGAAAATGACAGTCAACCTTCGGATCGGAGACGGCACGTGATGATGATGATGATGATACTTTCAATCAATTACCGTATATGCCTGCAAACATACAAATATCCAACTGGTCATGGACACTGCATACAGGGTTTTAAATCAAATTTCAAGTTTACTTTGCATGCTTAGGAAAATAGCTGTTTTAATGTTCATAGCATATCGTATATGTCGTAGTATCATTGTTCATAGCGAGGCCATGCTGAAGAGTCGATGATGCGCCACCAGGTAATGCAACAGTTGATATACTTAACAAAATACTGTAATGCCGAAGATATTTTCAAATATGACATGTCTCCATTTTCATACTTTTGAACACACCACTTCAGTACAACGAAGTAAGTGACATTTTTTCCGACTGATATAGGCTACAGTAGCGCAACATGGTGGTTCAGCAACTCCTTGAGCCCTCCCTTGGTGCGATATTTACATCACTATACTCAAGCAGATGATCAACAATATTTAGATATATGGCTCACTTCACGTAGGACAACTCGACCAAAAACCAGAATTGATGCGTTGTTGTTTCACGTTAACTTAATGTCAGAAAATCACATCAACTATGATTTTTCGCTGTGTATTTATAGCTCAGTGAATCTTTACAAAAAAAAGGATTCTGTTTGTTAGTAAGCCTATTGTTTTCTCCGTTGGGAACAAAATAACATGCAGACAAGACATGAAATCTCTCAGACAGCAAATCAGTTTTTTTACATTGTTTCAGCAATTGAAGACGTGGAAGCAATGAACTTTTATTGATTTTCTTTGCGTGATGAATGCCATGATATTGCTTTGTGGTTTCATCTGCTTCAATTAAGCTACACAACGCTAAACAGTTGTAAAACTACGTAGCCTACATGTGTATCAAACTGCCGATTGCAAGAGAACGCACAAATTCTAATAGCAGAACCGAAGGGACCTAAATGGCCTTCAGCTTTCGCAACGGCAATAAGACACAAGGAAACATAAAAAAAGCAACGTTAGCTCAGTGGTTACGCCGGCTCAAGATCACGCGACACTGGTTCGACTCTCGGGGTTTTCGCTTGAGCAACGCGCTTTCAGGACTGCTCTCCATTCAGCGGCACCTAGTGAATAGAATAATTCCACGGCAACAACACTTCAACAATCGGAAAACTTCACTCTGCCAATTTCGGTAACCGGCCCTGCGTCAAGAGCAGGGCCTGATTAAGGCTCTCGAGGGCCCGAGGCACAGCTAAGTTTAGGGGCTCCTATTGGCAATCGCTTTCGATGCAGAGCAGCAGTGCTCAACTAAAGCCTAACAAAGCAAGTAACTTTTCAAGTAGCAAATGTGCCCAAGACCATGCAAGCAGTAATAATAATAATAGTATTATACTATGCCTCGGTGGGCATTTCAGTGTATGCTAGCATGAAATTTTACATTAAAAGTGAAATAACAGAAATATTGCGTTCTGCCTGAGGCCTGTGCCTCGTGGTTAATCGAGCCCTGGTCAAGAGCCTCTACACTCTACAGGTATGCGAAACTACCAGGAATAACCTATCAAGGCTTTGTCAGTCCGAGGATAAAGATTCAAAACCAAACCAAAAGCCACAGACGCTACAATATCAACGCTCAGAAGTGGGCCGTAGCGCGCTACGTTTTTCCAATGTAGCGGAAGCCGAAAGACGCTACATTTGCTTCAGTCGTACTTCAGCTACATTCCAATTGAAAGTTTAAAAAAAAGAAAGCGTTTTAGAGATTTTTGATGGATATACTAGAGCATAAGAATAAAATTTCACCTAAAACTTGTTGAAACAGCAGTGCAAACTAATATGGTACTGAAAGGTGATATCATTCAGTTTCAAGGTCATTTTGACTTCGCAAGTACTTAAATAAAGCTATCCAGTGGCAGTTTAAGACAACAGTACCCATTGAAGTAGCGGTAACGCGCGTTACGTTTGGTCTGAGTAGCGGTAGCGCCGCTCTTTTACTTTATTATAGCGGAACGCCCTCCTTTTAAAGTAGCGGATGCCGGATCAGTGCCGGTCTTTGGGGTGTACAAACCGTGCGATCGCACAGGGCCCGCAAATTAGGGGCCCGCAATTTACTCAGAAAATGCAGTAATTTTGTCATTTCCAATGGAAAAATTCAGCAAAGGGATTACCAACAAGAAAACATAGAGACTCAACGGGTGCAACCTATTTCGTCTCCTGAACATTTCGTACCCTGAAAAGATCGAGAAAAAAAAACAGAGCCGAAGTCGCTGATCGGAGTTCCCGCAAACATTTCAAAATTTCTCTCGATCTTTTCAGGGGACGAAATAGATCGAAATTTGATTTTGTTACTCCGATTTCAGGGTACGAAATCGGGATACGAATTTTTCAGGGGACGAAATAGGTTGTATCCACACTCAACATAGAGACATAGCTTTATTTCCGAAAAATGCCAAAGAAAGCACGATCTTATCCTTTTGCCATGCCACCAGACAGCACCATTTTACAGTAACATTCACACCCAAATTTTTGTTGAACATGCTCTCAGAATGCCCCAAATTCAAAGTAATTTTTCAAAATTTTCTGGGGGAGGCCCCCCAGACCCCCATCACTGGGTGTCTTTGCTCGCCGGCCGTCAAACCACCCACACCCCCTCTTTCAAAATACCTAGTTACGATACTGAATTGGATCATTGTCATTGGGACCCGCAAAGCATATTTCGCACAGGGCCTGAAATGCCCTAAGACCGGCACTGGCCGGATGCCCCCTTCTGCGAAACAGATAACAAAGTTGGGGGTGCAGAATATCAAGAAAAAGTAATAATGAACTGCATCTAAAGAAAAAGAACGAGCAAGAGTAAATATCACAAATTATGAGATGTCACATTTGTATCCAAACGAAACAAGCAAAACTATTATAACTTGCACGAAAACTATCAAAGCTATTCTGCTGCAAAAATGTAGTAAAACTATTCTGTAGTTTGGCAAGTTGACTGTTTCGGCTTTTGACAAGTTTAAGGTTTTTTTTGTGAAAATGAAAAAGTTGGGCTCAAAAAGTATTTTCCTTTCAAAGATAAACTTGTCCCACGACAAAATTTACCAACAGAAAAACAAACTCACTGTTGTATATAACAAAACGGCATTGTTAAGCAGGTATAAGTAAAATCGAAAATCTTGTATTAAAATTTGAGGTTCAAAGAAAAAACAATTTGTTTGGTGCGGGCACTTGCCTCCAAAATTGTTTTTGACAAACTTGACACACTCTGCAGCTCAGGCTTACAAACGATTTTTTGTTACGCACACTTTGCATTGGGGCATAATAATCATCGGAATTCGATTTCTGTATAAGTTAGAGTTCAAAGTTTTTATCCACCTTTGAAGTTATGGTGACATTACGTAGAGCCTAATAATTTATTTTTTGAATGGCCTTACCTTAGCCTAATGAGGAAGGTAGGCTACAGCTAAATTACATACAGTTCAAACTAGTAGGCTACTGGAGGTTTGACTTATTATACACTACAGTAGATCAAGTCATGTTTTTACATCGAAATAGGTCCACTGGTCCAGGCTGATGCATTTTTGTTTTGACAGGCACATAAACAAATTACTTCTTAAAACTTCTGCTGATTTGAAACACACGTGCGGTAAAACCCAGGTTGGGTTAAAGTAAGATTGAGCGAGCAAGAAAAATCGCATCTTCTTTCTCGGTTATGAAGGGCGCGTAACCAAGTGCCCGCTCTGGATCCTCCGTCCCCATAGCTCAGTTGGTTAGCGCGTAACTTCAACGAAGATCAAGCGGCGCTGGTTCGACTCTCGGGGTGTGCGCTTGAGCAACGCATTCTAAGGACTGCTCTCCATTTAGTGGTACTTGATGGATGGAATAATTCTACGGCAACAAGACTTTACCAACCGAAAATTTGTCAATTTCAGTAACCGGCCTTGCGTCAAGAGCCTCTACAAGTGAAACTATCAGGAATAACCTGTCAAGGCTTTGTTAGTCCGAGGATAAAGATTCAAACCCAACCAACCACTAAATTCCTTGACTAAAGGTCCATTCACTTTATTAGAAACAAATTCCAAACAAACGGTGACACACGAAACAAGGGTTAAAATCACGCGGGGAAACAGCCTTAGCAGATTTAGAGCTCTTGCTTCAAATAGGACATTGAAAATAAATTCTAACAGAAGTTAGCAAGTTGCTGATCAGATAAGCAGAGTAGGCGTCTTTGAGTTTATAAATGCGAGTTGCAGGAGACAGGACAAAGACTGCATGCGACACCATATCGCTACCGTTTGCTTCAGGCATTATTGACTACAAGATGAAATTGATAGCCTATATGATAAAGGAAACATCCAATGAGACTAAATGCTCTTCAGCAACCTCTTAATATTCAAGTTACCTAAATATCTACAAGATGGTGTGGCTAAAAGATAGACTCTAGAGTCTAGTGGCTCAAAGAAAAGTAAAAGCAAACTAATATGTCGTAAAGACGTAAACTGTTTAAAAACATAAACGCAATAATGAAGCTACAACGAATACCAGGTGGACGACATTTAATTTACAGAATCGACCCGTGGCAGGATTTCTAGTAGCTACCCAAGCGATGAGAAACAACGGAATATGTAGTACAGTGATACAGTCAACTCCGTTTATTTCGGTCACTGGGTAATCCAGACAGAGCGTCAGTCATTGAACGGAATTAAAAATCTCAAACAAAAACTTTGGTTTATTTGGCTAATTTTTCGCTTAATTCGACCACAGATACGAAGTTCGTAAGATTAGTTTTTGTCAACTTAGCATTTCGTTCGCTTCGACACAAAAGCAATGGCATACCCAGAGAGCAAAATCCGCTAGTTCTAATAATATTCAAAAAACGTAAAATCAAAATGTAGAAACGGATTTTGCTGTCTGGGTGATGAGTGGTTAGGGCGTTAGAATGGAGATTTATGTTGGTTGATCAAAGATTTAATCGAAGACAAGATGGGTTTGCTGGGATCAGTGCTGCAAAGTAAAGCCGCTGGGATGGCTGTGTCTTTGCCAGGACACTTTACTGTGTGCCTGAAAGTGCCAGAGCCATAATTTGGATTCTGAGATGAATCATCATTTTTTCTTCAAAGAACACAAAAGTCTTCGCTTCTTGAATTGGTAAAATTTTGCCATTTTTGTCAAAGTGTTCAAATTTCTCTGCTTAATTCGGCCAAAATTGAACGAACCTACAATGGCCAAAACAACCGGAGTTGACTATATCTGGAAGCGAAAGCAAACAGCAGGTCACATGCATCGATCTTGTTATATCAGTGATGGCCGTAGTTGCTTCACACTGAAAATAGGCAAGAACCTGTTGTCTCCAAACAAAAAAGGTAAAAGAACGATCTTTATAGAAGAAACAAACCAGTCCACTGTATATTGATTAAACGTCTGCAGACATTGAATCAATGTGACAGAGGACTGGTTTGTTTTGTGAACACGTCTCGAAATATAATTTCATAAAGACTTTAACAACAGTGTGTATAAATAGTCCACTTCTTAAGTCTAATAACTAGACACGACATGTGCAGTATAAGTCATGCAGCAGTTTAGCCTTTGTCGTCCAACGTTTGTATGAAGGAATCGATGTTGTATTCGTCATCATATTGACTTTGATCCCATAAGTCTCCGAGATCCTCCATCATGGCACGAAGTCCTTTGCTGGAAGAGCCGTCTGCTAGCTTACCGTGCGATTTCTAGTGGAAAACACGCTTGTTTATGTTTTTTTTTAATTTAAACGTAATATATATTTTTAAGTTATGTTGAAGTAATGGCTGGTTGAAATTTTTAAAAGCGTCTTTGATATTTACGAGAACGACACGAAAGAGTAGAACAAAACTTATCATAGATGCAGCAGTAAAACACATCTCTACAACATGAAAAAATACGAAACAATTCTTTAAACATCCAACTCCACGACGTCAAAAGATGTTTATATGGCAAAAAGCCCACCTTGTCCACTGTGAATAGCTCCAGTACTTGGCTGGTTCCCATACTTTGCAGGCCTCGGTTATCTTCGCCGACCACCGTGTTTGCAACGCTTAGCTTAAACTTTTGAAGGCCCAAGATCTTTTCTTCGAGGGTTCCTCGAGTAATCAGGCGATAAACGTTAACAACTTTTTTCTGCCCTATCCTGTGGGCCCGATCCATAGCCTTGGTAAAAACAGAAAAAGAATTTTCAGTTCTTGTGCCGAGACAGCGTTTGTTTAGTGACAAGTTAGAAGAATATCAGTAATTTTCATTCAAAGTTCAAAGACTAACACGACATCGGAATAAGAGCTAGTTTGTCTGAAATTAAAGGAGGCAAATTTTGCAAGCCACCGAAAAAAAGAGGGGAAATTTTGTGAGAAAAAACACAGCAATCACATTTAAAGAACTGAAGGCGAGTTCTTTGGATCAAATTACTGGATGAGAAAACAGGGAAATACAACTTCCCAACTGAGCAGTGATCCATACCACTAACCTGTAAATCGACCATGGGATTCCAGTCATGTTCGACAAAAATGACTGTGTCAGCACCAGTTAAATTAAGTCCCAACCCGCCGACCTTGGTCGTAAGCAGAAGCACATCTATCGATGGATCGTTGTTGAACCTGGTCATCAAAATAAGCTTAAAAGGTCAATCGTTAAGTGATAACACGCTTGCTGATAAAAAAAAATTGGTAATCCATAAACATTTAACATACAGATCAAGAAGGCGACGCCTTGAATTTCTGAAAACTTTAAACAACCTGGTGGAGGAAAGTGAGCTGCTGATGTAATCATGACAGCTATAATAAGTGACGTAAATTGAAGCTTTACATTTCACATTGCTCTATCTTGTTCAAATTACACCACAAATCGGTATTCAACAGACAAGTTGACCGACTCCATGCAGCATTGATACACTACACTGCACGCTAAAAATAATGCAAGTAGTGACATTACTAACACATATATGACATCGGTGCATTTGTGAACAGCAATACCAACCTTGTCACCAGAGAGAACCTCCGATTGGCTGCCACACCCCCATCCAACCTCAAGTAAGTGACCGTTGGCATGATGGCGGAAAACAGATCCTTCTCTATGATGTCGAGGAGGTTTCGATGCTGGCAGAAGACAAGCGCCCGATGCTGACTCACAACAGCCTGCTCTTGCAGCGACTCGCTTGTCACTGCATAATTAAGGGTTTCATTTATATCTTTTTTTATGTTTAATAAAACGTTAATTTAACGCAAAAGATATTGTTTCGCTTATAAACACTTAAACAGAAAACGCTTTAAGTTGAACAAAGCACGTGCAATTTGAATTTCTTTCAACATAAAACAGTGATTGAAAAAAACTCACCTCCGATTCCGCAATCCAGTAACAACTGCTTCAAAGCGGTTAGTTTTGTGGCGTGCCTGATGTCACGGAGAGTGCTCTTGAGTGAGGTCAACTTGTTCATGATTGACTTATAATGCGGGTGAGTGGGCGTGACGACTAGCAACGGATGGTTGCAAACCTTCTGAAGATACTGAAGCGCCTGGAAAAGCAATCACGCGACGTTTATGACTATGGAAAGTTGCCATTTGTACGATCAGTCGGTTGAATAGTGAATACTGCCATGTCACAATACATTAAAAGCAGCGGTAAGACCACTGACTAACTTTACGCTTCACTGAAGCGACTTAAGGAGGTTAAGGTCACTGAAGAAGGTTAACCACCTTTAAGCAGCACTGCTATAGTTATTGAATAAAGCCTGACAAGAGATATTCTCATTGACAACGCTTTCAAAGGGATGTGTTTCGAAGGTTTTGTAGCTTTTGAAGTGGAAAATTGAAACTGTTCGCTTGATGAGCGGTATTCAGTCGGTGAAAAAAGACTTTCGCATTTAGTCGAAATCACTCGATTTGAAATGTACAAAACGATGTATCCGCGTTGAAGTAAAATACTAAAACCGAAAGCCAATAAATTTGTATTGACTTGGAAAACGTGCGAGGCTCCTTTCATTCTTGACTTCTGGTCTTTTTCATCACCGACGTTAGTGATCGAACTCTCAGCGTTCTTCTTAGCTCGGCTCTTGGCAAAATCTTCGTACAACTCCAACTGAAAGCAAAGAATTGTGAAAAATTAGCCACAAATACGTAATTGGCGACGTTGGTACAATGTGATTTAAGGTCAAAGAATGCAAAAATGATGTTAGGTGAAAATTAGTTTGTTTCTCGGAGATCCATCTACCTGAAGCGGACTCAGGTCACAGTAGTAATCCTGAATTATCTTCGGAGGAAGATCTTTGAGAACATCCTCCTTCATTCTCCTCATCATGAAAGGAAGAACTTGACGATGTAGAGATTCCATTGCCAAGACGCCTACAAAGGAAACAAAGAGTAGACATTTTTTTCTCACGTGAACTCCATCTGGGCTTTTGCACGGTGACTAAAGCCATTTATTTTCGTAGGCCACGTCCATTGTTCAGGAACCTTCTTTTTTTCCTTCACCCGTTGAGATAACGTAAGGAAGATATATTTAGTTTACATAAAACGTACATTCAAGATTATGAATGTCGTGACCGATGCTTTCGTTGAAACACTCTCTTGACCGAATATTATTTTTTCCTGATATCGACTGCTGTGGTATCCAGCTATGACCGAGTGCACAGTTTTGAAACACATTTTGTCAATTTTCTCAGTGATGGTTTAAAAAAATACTTCAAGAGTAATCGATACGATACTGTTTTCGGAATAGATTTGACAAGCATAACACTATCAAACCTCTCATTTACTAACTGGCCTAAAAAAGTATATGGATCGATTTTGTCAACTCCTGTCATAGTTTAATTGCAGAGCAGATGATGCAGTCTTCGCTCCTTTTCAAAGCTTTTATCTGAAAACGTGAAAAATATGTAACACTCTTATGAACATGCACCTTGTTCTTGTTCCTTGGAAGAGCTTTTCGCGTCACGGCTGGCGACGATGGGTTTTGTGAAGCGAACGTTGAATTCTTGCTCAGAACCCAAAAATCCAGGAATCAAAAAATCGAAGAGCGACCACAGTTCCAAAACACTGTTCTGTTGTCAAATATAAACGCACGTCAACAAACTGCGGATGACATTTTGCGGATGACAAACTGCGAATGACTTGAATTCACATTTGTGATTCATATTATCCCAAACAGCAAAATCTGTCATATTTTCACATCGATTCCACGTCTGCAGTCTCAATCAATGTAAAAATGATTGATTTTGTTGTCTGGCATGTTTCAACTATCGATCAACAGTTTATTACGTTTATGCAACACCAAGAGGATACCTGTATAGGAGTTCCAGTGAGAATTAGTCGATGATTAGACACGAGGGACTTGATGGCTTGCGACGTTTTGCTTTTTCCATTGCGGATGGCGTGGCCTTCGTCCAAGACGCAGTAGTTCCACTTGAACTGACTGAAAATCAATAAATGGAGTTACCGCTTGCACACAGGCAGCGGGTTTTCTGTGTATTCTGACCGGCTAGAACTGAATGCTCGACTATATGATGCCATCAGCATCATTACAAGTCTTGCTCGGAATGTGGGGGGTCCGTACATAAAGCTAACCCAAGAAAAGAACGTTTGATTTCCGAATAAAACATAATGTACTCTTGGTCTGTTTCGCGATGTCGCAACAAGTCAATTATACGTATATTCTAGAAAGACGATACAGAGCTGCACGACTTTAGCATCGCACGAAAAACCCATTGTCCCACACGACAAGTGACTAGAGAGTGAAGTGTCAATTAACCTCAAAGTCTTGCATTCATGACCGTGTTTCGATGACGTTGAATCAATGCAAAAATAACAGATTTTGCTTTCTCCGAGAAACCACTTACTTGAAAAAGGTGATGTCATTCCTGACAACTTCATAGGAAGCGATCACCAAGTTGTGATTCTTCACCTCGCGCTGCAACCTGAAAGAAACGTCATCGAATGTTAGGTTCTTGTGTAAGGATGCGAAGCCCGGTCACCATTTGTTTACCCATGGCACCTTCCCAGACTGCAAAGTCCGTCATTTTCACATTGACTCAAAGTCTGCAGACGGATTTTGCTGTCTGGATTGTGGTTTGCCAAAGATCCTTTTTATAGCCATATCGTACAAATAAAGGTACTTTTAAAGTCATTTAAAATTTCGGATTGAAACAAGCTTGCATGGAGCTGAATGAAATGCAAAATATAATTGGATTATATAATTGGAACTGAATCTAACAACGAATATGGTCGTGACTGTTTCACGTACACAAAGGCAAGCCCAATAATGTTATTGAAACTACGTCCATTCTACAAGGCCATGTTTTGTAAACGGAGTTTATGTTCAGTTTCTGTTGTGTTTTTATCTGTCAAGAAGAGTTATAACTGAAAAGCAAACAACAAAACTCGGTCGGCTCAGTTCAGCGACACCAGGCCAAACCAAAATGTGAAGTCTAACTAATAAATCTGTAAGACAACAGACAGAAAACGTAGATTGGGTAAAAAAAGCAAAGAAGTAGAAAAGAAAGTAAATTGCTACAAGGTAATACGCTAAGATATAATAGTAAAGCAAAAAAACTGATAAACCCAAAGCAACAAAAACACGTGAATTGACGTAAATATATAACAACTTCCTACCGATTTCTTTCCATGGGGTTACCAGCGTATTGGAGAGGGCTGAGGTTTTCGCAAAATTTCTTCACCTCGTCAAGCCAGTGCCCGGTCAAGGTGGGAGGACATACGACCAACGAATAGAGATTCAACTCCTCGGCAGAGTTTTGCTTCTGTTGTTAAAATTCTGTGGTTGGATTGTTAATAGCTTTTTGCAATTAGACTAAAACCGCCATTTTTTTATGGTTGTTGGGAGAAAATATTTATTCTGGGACTAAAAACGTCTTCTGAAACATAACCTTGAACTTTCGCATGGAAAGTGTTTTCTCTTGCCATTGGAAATGTTGCCTGTAAGCTACCTCATCCACTATAAACCAAACGTTTTTTTACACTCTGCAAACGTTGAATCAATGCAAACAAACGATTAATTTGCTGTCTGGATAGGTGTCGTTGAATGAAAAAGTTAATGATACGTTATGCTCAACTGTACAGGCCCAGAGCCGAACCAGTCTTGTTTGATCTCGTTATTTCTTCACTTACGAGCCATATGTTGTTTATGACGAGTTGTCTGAGAGGTATACCAATGCATTCTACAGTACCTCATATAAACAACCAAACCTATTGAGCAGCAGCAGCATACCATGTGCATCTCTGCCTTGTAATGGTGATCGGATGCGACCATGCAGATGGTCTGGAGCGTCTTCCCAAGCCCCATCTCATCGCACAGAACTCCATGAAGCTTGTAGCGATTCAGAAAAGCAAGCCACTTAACTCCATCCTTAAAATAAAAAGTTAATTGCCTTATTTGGTAACTCAATTGCAATGATTAACAAGCCTAAATTAAATTGGCAATAAAATGCAAATTTTGTACGTTAATGTGCATGTTGTACGAAGCCATCATTATACCTAAGAAATTAGTGCTTTTCCGCTGACTCAACGTCGGCCAACGTTAAATCGATTTGCTGACGTTGAATCAATGTAAAACAGAACTATTGCTGGCTGGACAAAGAGAGTGTTTGCTCTCCTGCTTCAAGTATGTCGCTTTGAACAAAGGTGATTTTTTTTTAAATCCAGCTTAGCTTGGTATCGAACCGAGGTTGGATGTTTGGACGCTAAGAAGCGGACACATTCCTCCATTCAAATTAAAAAAATCGCCAAAAAAAAACGTCGCTGCTTGATAAACCAAGTACCGAAATTTCACAACGATTAGCTAGAACTGCCAAGATAGGAGTCACCTCTTGGTAAGAGCGAAGAGTGGCGTTGATTTGCACAGGGATCTGGTAAGCCTCAAGTGATTGACTGTCGAACAACTGCTCTAGAAACCGACGTTCTCGAATCTTCTGTTGCACAAAGCTATCTGGCATGTTTGGAGGGTCAGGGATGCTAGACTGTAAAGACAATTGGATAAACTTCTTACAGCCTTCATTGATTTGAAGTTCAGTCTGATGAGTTGACATCAAAACAAAAATTAACAAATGATTTAGGTGAACTTGTAAAAGCAGCCATTTTGGTTCCAATAAACCACCTTTGAGGCTTTGACATAAATAAAAAATGCTCGCTTACCATTTGAACAAAGCAGATTGCAATATCAAGAACACATCTACTGGGCAGTAGCATCATACGTTGAACGGATCTTACCTCGACTGGCATGAATTGAATGAGTTGTGCAAAGCAGTGGGTGGCCAACAGCCGCACTTGGGGGTCACAGTCGCTCATGCAACCCAGCAAGGGGACGACGAGTAAGACAGCATACGTAACCACAGAGGTGCCCATGATATCGACAATATCTGAGAATGAAAGATTCCGTTAGATTGGCTAAAGCTCCGACCTAGTCATTAAAAGTTGTCCTTTTTGCATCGTTTTAACGTCGTATCACGGTGAAACGATGTAAACAAGGTATTTTTGTTGGGTGAGATAGCCAATGGTCTATTATTTCGCAAAGAAAAATGTAATGGCAAAGCGAAGTCAGCATTGTTTCAAGATCTTTGAAATGATCAACCAGGCTTTTAGAATAGTAAAAACAGAAAGATTGTAGAACTGTTTCTAACAACATTCACTGACCAAGTGAAGGTGCAAATGGCACTGCTGTACTTACTTGCCACTGTTTCGATTGCTCCTTTTCTGACGTAAACATCTTTTGACGAATCAAGATTGGAACGAATCTAATAAAAAATCGTTTTAAATGGGCAGAAGTAGCAACAATGAAAAAATCAATGCGATTTAAGAGAATCTTTACTGGCTTGGTAGAACTTCCCTACATTTTCAATTTCCACCTTGAGCATTAGCCTCTAGCTGTTGTAGTTTTAAGCAATTTAGAAGAATGCTAGGAACCCCTACCCAGACAGACAGGATATCACGTCTGCAGACGTTGAATTAATGTAAAAAACAGTTGATTTGTTGCCTGGGTACATGATGTTTGCCCAAAACACGCTACGAGTTAAAAGTTACATTAAAATTAAAACCTCGCCATGAATGCAGACTAAGTAATAATAATTGCTTATCTAGGCGACTTGGGCACGCTTTGTCAATGCACCTTTTCAAGCACGACGGGCATCACTTGGGAAGTCATGTGTTCGGCAAAACGGGCGAGACATCGCGCGCTGAGAAATCGAATGTGCGCCAACTTGGTCCAAAGAAGCGACATGACTTGAGGAAGAAGAGATAGAATCTGAAAAAAAAAGAATTTTCCGATATAAAATTGGCACAATCTACTTTTCACCAATTTTTGTTAACCAACACTGTCACTGCCAAGGGCAACACTGTCACTGCCAAGTGCATCAAGTTGTTCAAAGAAAATAGTTTAATATTTTTCGTGCCACTTAATATTCGAAACGTATTTTAAATAAAATAATAAACAATGCTCATTGTCCATACAATAAATAGCGTGCTGTATGGCAAGCGTATACCAAACGAGTATATTTAAGGGAGTGAAACCAGCATTTATCAAAGCAACCGGCTGCCTCACACAATTGGGACTCTCTTGGCTGTTGTGGTTGCTTCAAAACAAAGTGGTTTCACTCACTTGCAAGAACACTGTTAAAACACTAAAGCTAAAGTCAATTGCTGGCATTGGCAGAGTAGTTTTCATATATGTTGGCTTGTTGGGGTTATTTCCCCCTTGATCTGTGCACAAGAGCCTTGTTATTTCCAAATTTCAACACAAATCAATGCAAAAAATACATCAAGACCTTCCACAAGCTGATCAGTACCTGTTCCTGCATGATCGGATCTCGAACCGGCGGGGCCATCACCTCAAGAGTGACGATGCTTTGTGAGACCCTTGTCCACGATCCGTCGGTTTCTGGGTCCACGCTTCCAGTCACAGAGGTATCTGTAAATAAAGAGTATGTGAAAATAGTTCTTTCTTTTTTATTATCTAGACTAGACCCAGACGGCAAATAAACCGTTTTTTGCATTGCAAAATGGCTTGAAACCACTTTTTTACTGCAAAAATACGATGGATTTGCTACCTGGGGGAGGTGAGAATGAAAAAAAATTGAGTGTTAATCGTACCTTGCAAAGCGGAAACAATTTCCCATAGTTGAGGAACGATATGAAACAATTTGGTTCCGTACATATCGCAGATTGTTTGCAGACAGTTCTCCGCACCGGATGAAGTGTCTGGTTCATTCTGAAACGTGTGATGATGACTGAATCTCAGAAACATGACATATCAACAGCTTTCATCGATTAACGTTAAATTGATGCAAGGAGATGTATCTCAAAACGTAACGTGTTTCAACAGTCAATGCCTTCTCAGTCACGTTTACAGTATGAAACTTTCAATACGATACGAGGATTAACAATAAATCGTTAATAGCGCCATTTGGTGTATTGCCGAGACACAGCTGCGTGCTCTGAAGCGGTGTCGTGCGGACGCTCCCATACGCAGCCGACAGAACAGCACACAAGACCAGAGTTTACATGTTGATCTTTTCTTTCAGCTTTTCGTTTTTTCCTATTGATCTCCGCCATGCTTGCCTGGCATCTTCGCAGTTGAGTGATGATTCCATCTTGTGCAAGGTGGTCACGTGATAAACTAGAAGCCTTCATTGCGTCGTCTGAATCAGTAACAACGTTACAACTTTGAAAAATGATGTTTTTAACTATTTACCATAGTAGCCTAAGGGTTAAGTGTGCAGTAAGAGGAGGCTAGTCAGAGCTCTGCCTTACAAACTGTTAGTGAAACGCGTACACAAGCGAAGTGCACAACACATACAGGACATCTCTTCTGCAATCTGCGTCCTCTGGTAAATAGGGTAGCCACAAGTCATTGGGAAGCAGCAACAATAACATTTTATTTTTCTATCAATAACATAAAATATTTAGTCGATCTTTGCAAAAGTTTACCATGTACCTGAAAACTCTTCCTGAAGGCTACGTGGAGTGGGTGCTCTCACATTGGACGAGCAGAGGGAGAGACACAAGTTCTTGATTAACTTTCCGTTCGGGCAGGGTTGCCGGTCGCAACACAAGCCGATGAGCCGCGAGAGGGCAAATGAAGCAGAACTTCTTACGGTGGCATTGGTTTCTTTCTTTTAAAACAAAATAAAAAACGTTTAACAGTTGTTCGTTAGCAAAAGTGTGGCATCAGCCGCATCATTATCCGTTTGTCCCTCCATTAGTAGATGAAACCTGACCTTTGCCCCCGCTGGCAGGGGTACGCCAGTTTTTGTTGTCCTTTTGAATGATTGATAAAGCTTTGGTAGAGAGTTTCTTTTATTGAACCATAGACAAACAAACACAAAGTAATTTTAGCGGGTAAAAAAAGGTAAAGGTGAATCCCATACTTGAATCCAAGCATCGGGGGATGAGAGGATAAGGTTCTCATTATATTAAGCCTTCGGCACTAACGAGAGTAGGGTGGCCAGTTCCTTTCTCTCGGCCGCCTTTACTTCAGCAACTACGCCCACCCAATTTATTACACCCTGGGTAGAGGTGAGTGGTGTTTTTCAACAACCAGCTTAAGCCGGGAGTCGAACCAGGATTGCATGATTGGAAAGCGCGCGCCTTATCCGCTGCGCCATCCCACCGCAAGCGGGTTTCACATGTTTTATTACAAACAGATATAATTATAAAATAATTTACTCCGCCGCATAATTTACTCGTAATCATTCTTGTATCACTTGATCATGTTGTACTTTTCAGTCCGGAGTGTCGTCACAGTTATAGTGCATAGTGAGATTTATCTTATAATTTTTCATTTTATGTATGTCAGCTGCATTGCCGAGTGGTAAGAGCCCTGGAAAAGAGACTCGAGATGGCGCCGGTTCGACACCGCTCAAGAGCATGCGGCTGTGTCTGTGGCAGGACACTTAAAGGCATGTCTGAAGGTGGTCACGAACATTGGCTTCCTTGCTTTCCCGTCCACTAATCTAAATCTTCAATCCCCGGGCGTAAGCCTGGATACGACAAACAGAAATGTTATGTATTATATTTCAGATTAAAGTACCTAATTCCT
Source organism: Aplidium turbinatum (assembly GCF_918807975.1). Lineage (NCBI taxonomy): Eukaryota > Metazoa > Chordata > Ascidiacea > Aplousobranchia > Polyclinidae > Aplidium > Aplidium turbinatum. Next base: position 12,849,674 of record NC_137489.1, on the reverse strand, counting down.
GATGAGGACACACGTACGTGTCGAAAACGTTTGAGTTGATTTTTTATTTATGTTCTATCTCTTTGTAATAAAACATGTTAAACCCGCTGAAGTTACTTTGTTTTGAAAGATTGTTAAGTAAAGGATTGTTGGAGATATGGAAAATCGGACTTTTCACAACTTTTTTTTCTTTTTGAGAGATAAAAATCGTAGTGTGCTACGAACAGTTCAAAATCAACACCTTGATGCATTCCATTAAAGGCCGGATGACAGGGTTGAGCTTTTCTGGAAGCTTCCAAAGCTCGTGCTTGTTACCGGTGGAATACACAGCACTGACAATGGCGCAGGCAGCACTGCTCTTCACTCTGCTATCGAGCATGCTCTGCATGGCGTCCGACTGTGCGGCGAGTTTCAAAAGTGAGTCTCGTTGCTCGTACAAACCTGAGAAACAACGAATGTGTGAAGTTTACTTTGGTCGTCAAGTTGTAGTAGTCGCCCAGTTTTAATCCGGTGGCGTTCCCGTTACCTGAGGGCGGAATGGCCCGTTTCGGCGAGTCCGATTCGGCGAGTCCGATTCGACTAGTCCGATTCGGCGAGTTCCCTATTCGGCGAGAGCCTTTTTCGGCGAGTGCCCTATTCGGCGAGTTTTTGAAATTTTTAAAAGGAAATTATCGGGTACCGTAGCCTAATTACAATTGCCGTTTTCACATCGTTTTAACGTCGCTAAACGTTGAAATCGTGCAGAAAGGAATAAAAATAAAATGTTTGAATTATTAAATTAAAATTCGTCATGTCAGTTCAGTTATTTTTATTTTTGACCATCATATCAAAAACAATACCCGTCAACATAGCAGAGGTAGAAGCGACAAAACGCGAACGTTAAAACGTGCTTGAATTCGTCATGTCAGTTCAGTTGTTTTTATTTCTGATCATGATATCAAAAACAATTCACGTCAACATAGCAAAGGTGTAGAAAAAGGTAGAAGCGACAAAACGCGAACGTTAAAACGTGCTTGTGACCGAAGTAAGTTATTGAGTTGAAAGAAATTTGGCAAGGTTGCATCACCTTCAGAAAAATTTAAGATATAAAGGAAAAATAAAACAAAGAAAATGTTACAAAAAAAATAATGTTTATGTCTGTAAGTTAGTACTTTTGAATAGTTAAAATCATAGGCGCCTAACTATTTTTTTGGCCGTGGGGGCGAAAGCGTGTTTCATCAGCAGCAACGTAAATTCAGCGAAATGTCACGCAGATGGATGACGTAATTATGTCGTCACACTAGGATTGCTTTTATTGCCACACTCGGAGTTATCGCTACGTTCGACCTGCCGTTAATTATTATAAACAAAGCTCGACCAAAACACATGCTATGCGTCTGCGTTGGCTAGCGGTTGATGGACTGCGACTCTTTAAGCTAAGCACAACATAAAGTTTAGCAACGAACAAGAGACGAAAAGGTTTACTAAAAGGTATACTGTAAATGGAATGAAAATACTAACTTGATCATATGCTTGAAAATATACCTGTTGAAAGCAAAATCATTCATGTTTACATCAATTCAACAGCACGTCACCTTTAATAAATTTAAAAGTTGCTGACATCCGTAAACAGACCTTGAAAAATATTTACAGAGAGACGTTTGATTAAGTTTTCGACTTGACATTGCTCCCTTTTCACTACAATATCGCAACTTATGGCTGACCAGCTTTCAAGTTCTAATTCGGTGTAATACGCCCGTTTTCGTGTTGCAGATGAAACAAAAGATGCGCATATTCCCCGCCTTTGATCGGGTTTCTATGGCAACGGACGTGTGTGCGCCATGCAGTTTGCGCGAGTCCGTTGTTGTGTTGTTTATGCCGCTTGTGCGACTGTGCGCAATGCGGTTTGTACCAGCCCTTGTTACGTTGGTTAGTGGTAACCTCGGGCCGAGACTTCAAGTTCATTTTCACAGCAACCGATTCACTGCCGCAACAATTCTCTGCAGAGGTTTCGACTTTCGAAAGCGACAGCGAGACTGTTTGCAAGCGTCTGCAGACGTTAAATCAACGTAAATATGACAGATTTTTTTGTCTGGGGTGGGATTGTAGCATCGCTACTCGTTCTAGTGATTATTTACTGCGAAGCTGTTGCGGTTTGCATTTAAAAATGTTTTCCTGCTGCCGATCGCTAGTTCATCTATTGTTTTATGTATCAATGCCGCATAAAAAGTTGCTCCCACGCGGAAATATGCGTGGGGACCTGGTCCCCACGGCTTAGGCGCCTATGGTTAAAATGATTAGTTTGGATCAACAAATGTGTGACCTACACTCCTACAGCTTAGATTGAAAGGAAATTATCGGGTAGGCTACCGTAGCCTAGTTATCCCGACCAGCAAAAATTTGTTCCAAGAACCCAGTTAGCCTAACAGTTCATTTTTACATTGTAGTAACAGAATGAAAAGGCTAACCAAGTGTGTGGCCTATCGTTTTAACGTCGCTAAACGTTGAAATCGTGTAGAAAAGGGTGCTTTTGCTGACTAGGATACGTTGAAACTGAGAAACATCCAAGCACGTTTTAACGTTCGCGTTTTGTCGCTTCTACCTTTGCTATGTTGACGTGTATTGTTTTTTATATGATGGTCAGAAATAAAAACAACTAAACTGACATGACGAATTTTAATTTAATAGTTCAAACATTTTATTTTTATTCCTTTCTGCACGATTTCAACGTTTAGCGACGTTAAAATGATGTAAAAACGGCAATTATAATTAGGCTACGGTAGCCTACCCGATAATTTCCTTTCAAAAATTTCAAAAACTCGCCGAATAGGGCACTCGCCGAAAAGGGCTCTCGCCGAATAGGGAACTCGCCAAATCGGACTAGTCGAATCGGACTCGCCGAATCGGACTCGCCGAATAGTAGCAGACCCACCTGAGGGTGGCCGGAACCACTGTCACGTGCCGCAGTCGCGTAGCAAAATCGATTAAGATTTAAAACGTGAATGAGCAATTAATAGCTGTGTGAGTTGTAACATGTCTGTAGCTACTACGACCACAATGCCAGAAGAAAGGTGAAGCTTTTGAACAAACGTCTAAGCTTGGCTGTAAAATCTAAGGTGTGTGACAGCGCAAAGAAGAATATGTGTCGGGTGGAATCTGCTTCAACAAACAAAAGCGTAATTGCTTGGTATTCCGTGCTGTATGGAAAAGATACCAGAATGAAACAGTATATCAGGACTCAGACAAAGCAGTTAAGCGAAAGAAAAGCATCCGCTCTTTATGTTTAATAGAACGATTAGATGCATGTGCAGTTGCATGTTAATCTGGCTGGCCGAGCCTGCGTTAGTACTAGTCGCTTAAGTCTCTGCTTTCTCAAGTATGCGAGACTGCAAAGACCAGGCTTCAAAAGAGGCAGAGTTAACAGGCTTTCTTTATCAGAAAATGAATATAATATATAAGCATAAAACAAGATCTTTGTCACTCATGCACCAACCTTTACTACATTCAGGAACAACTTTCGGGAAAAATGTTGTGCAAAATTCAATCACTTCTCCAAACATAAACATTTGTTTCTTTGCAAAAGCCTGAAAATGAAGACATTCAAGTTTTGAGGCAGGTTTGTCAAAACATCAATTCATTGTCTTCAACTGATAAACCACAACGGGTAAATGCAAACTAATTTATATCAATTAAACAAATAGTTCCATTATGTGGAAGCGTTACCTCGCAGTTTATTTGCATTTTTTGTAATGTCATCAGCAAGCACTTGAGATCGGTCTGAACTTGCACGAACTTGACAGAGACCTCGTTGAAGTACAAAGAGTCATTCTGAAGGTTAGAAAGGGCACAGTGTAGCTCGGTGGACGAACACGATGGCAGCGTCTAAAAATGTAAAATAAACGGCTCCGGTTTACTGACTTGGTAAGTGTTCAAATAATGCTATCACAAACAGGGAGGGAGAGACAATATATTAAAAAAAGGCACAGTAGAACAGGAAAGTGTTTTTTGCGACTCGCACAATTGTAACTAAACACAAGAACTTAACGTTATCACCAGAGAAAGCAAAACTCGAAAAATGACACTGAACCACCAAATCAAGCAAAGGCAGAAATGCTAATATTTGAACGCTGTACAACAGCGTCCCATGATGGTGCTTGACATATTTAAAAAATATATGGCGACCTCTATTATACTTTTGACAAATCCTCAACGACGTTTTATGACTGAACCAAAAGAATACAAGCCATGACGAGTTAAAGCGGATAAGCTGTGTTCATATTGATAGTCCCAGAAACTAACATACTTACAAATGTCGCCCGGTGATTCAGGTTGAAGTAGTGAAAGTGACAACTGGCAAAACGTTGAAGAGAACGTGGCTTGCAAAGAACTAAGACCACACCAATCAAAACAAATCCAGCTGCGAGTTTATGGGCAAATGCCGAGTGGACATTTCATTTGGAAAATATTTGATTTACCTTTAGATTCTCCCACCAATATCCTATCACGAGCGCAGCCATGATACGCTGCGTGGCTGATTGCGATTTCATGTAGAGGAGCAACTGGTGATTGATCTGATGGATGGAGGAGTCTTGGCGGATGAAAGCATCGTCAGGAAGATTGCGAAAAGCGTTATTACATAGAACTCCGATCATCCTGAGTATATTGACAAGTGTTTAGTTATTACGAGCCAACAAAACTCAGGACTTGATGAAGCAAAATTATCTTCAGCTTTACAGGATAAAATTTTACAACAGGCAAGATTTCATCAGTGACTCTAGTTTGCACAAGCATTTATTTAGAAAAATAAAATTATATGACAAAAGTTTCCACATGGGGTGAAGCAACGTTTTGAAATAGCCTTTCAAATAAAACATGAAGATTTGGAAAAAATTCTGTTCAACTAGTGTTGCCAAATTGGAAAATTCTGTGTGGTTGTTATCAGGGATATCTAAAGAAGGGGATACGAAGGCTTTTATTATGTCTGACAATAGAAGGGCTTTTGTTTATCGTAAATAATCTGTGTTTATCGTAAAATGACAATTGGCACCGATAGTAGTTTAATAAATCTTGTTATAACGACTTGCATTGCGCTATTAGCATCAGGCCTGGATATTCACAGCATGCTCATGGTTGCTTGTTAATTCAACTACCCATATACTTGTTTTACATCTAGCCTACTGCAAAGGCTTTGTAAAAAAAAACAGCTTACTGGTAACTTTTCAACTGTCTTTGTAAACAAGTATTCTTTAAATATGCTCTACGTAACATTTGCTAACTGTCGTCTGTAGCTCATTGTACCAGCTGCACTACAAAACTTTCTACGATTTTAAAAAGAACCACATGTTTAAAGCACTACAAACTACCGCCCTGGTAGTGTCATGAGAATAAGACAATCGCTGCGAGCCTTCATATCCCCTTCTCTAGATATCCCTGGGTTGTTATGAACAGGCTTTTCAAAATGACAATTAATTCTAAAAAACACACAACCTCCCTTTGACCATTACAAGCAAAATCAAGCAAAGCAAGATCATGACATTAAAACGATAAGTATGTTTTAAAATAAAGTATTTTTAGTAACAAGAAGGACATATAGTTGTACCGCTACATAGTTGAAAGTAACACGCAGGCAGTAACATACAGAATAGATGTGATATTTTCACACAACATAATCTCAAATTGCCAGAAGCATTGACAACTTGACAAGGTTGAGATGAAAAAGCTTACTTTGCTGATAATTCTCTGGTCTTCATTAGATACTCTTCAAATTCTTCTTCACAGTGAGTGTTTGTTTGCCGGCCAGCTATTACTTTCTCGTTCGTGTTCCCATCGTCCTTGTCTTTCTATAAAATTACGTACCGCAAACAGCTTGTTAACGCTGTATTACTATAGGGATAATTTTAATGTCAACTTCAGTCCTGATTTTAAGATACACAGTAGCTATTTCTGAAACCTCTGGTAAAAATTGTTTGAAACTTTTGTCTAGAGTAGGCTACCACATTAAACTGATCCAAGAGTATTGCACAGCTTTTGCCATACAAGAATGACTTCGTCAGTACATATCATTCTTACAAACACATAACTTTAAAGCTTAACTATCATTAACTTAAAAGCAAACTATCATCCATTTTCCCTTTAGTTGATGATACCTGGCATTTCTCAGTTTTTGCAGCCCTTTTGCCATGCTTACCGGGTGTTGGGTTGGGGTTGATTCTATCGAAATTCCTCACACTGATGTCTTCTCTCACCAACTCTAGCCATCAGTTTTACATAACAACTTTTAGCAAGAACTAGGAGTTTTGAAAATAAGTACTTACAGGCACCACAGAAGAAGGGATCAATTGCGATGGGTTGTAAGGAACAAGCGCGGGCTGGCAAGACAGAGCGAGCCAGCTCGAGATGCGAAATGTGCAAGGAAGAATTGAATTCGTCGGAGATCGTTCGATGAGTAATAGAAATGCCTAAAATACCAAGCGAAGTGTCACAAAGCTTATTGTGGTGTAAGAAATGCGTTGGCGATTACATGCGTGGTTGGATTGTTATAAATGTTTTTATTTTAATCAATCCTGTGGAACAGCTTTTAAAAGATATGACCGCAGCGCAACATTTCCGGGGTGGCGAATGGAGGTAATGTATAAAGTTCTATAAAGGAAAATCGTTAGCTTGTTCACCTCTACCGCAAGATCTCGTAGATTCGCCTTCGGTTCCAGCAAGCAAGATTGGAATAAATTCCACAGTCCATTCACACATACTGATGATAGCCACGAAAAAGTCTGGAAAACGAGATGTCAAAATTACTGTAAAACAAACAGTCATTCGAATACATACACTGATTTTGCACGGAATGGCCCGTTTCGGTGAGTACGATTCGGTGAGTCCGATCCCTTCACGGGGGATTTTTTCAATTTTTTTTTTTTAAATTATCGGGTACCGTAGCCTAATTATCATTGCCGTTTTAGGGTTAGGGGTTAGGGCTAGGGGTTAGCGGTTAGGAACTCACCGCACCGGACTCACCGAATCGGACTCACCGAATAGTAGCAGACCCGATTTTGCAGTATGGTAATTCTTTCAACGAAAAATTGCACATTGTTTTCTGTAATTGATCACAACACACATGCAATTTATTTGAAACTGCAAAGTTCGATTTAACTATTAATCCCTTAATTAATAAATTACACTACAAAATGCAAGTACTTTGTGAGTATTCGAATACAAATTATGTGACTGCATTCGAATACCTCAAGCCTAATGATAAAGTTTGCTGAGCTGTAGGCCTACCACTGACCTGATGCTGCGGACCAGCCAACATCGAAAGGAGAGTTGATAAAGCGGCTTCTCTCACGTTCGCAATGACGTGGTGGAAGAACGGCCAGAGAAAAGAGACGAGTACCTCAGGCCGGTTCGCTTGGCTGTACAAGATTTGAAGTCAGAAAAAAAAACAAAAAAAAAACACTTGGATGTTACAAGAGACTACATTACGAAACAGCTAATAACACTCAAGTAAAGCTGTTTGATCAATAGGGTAGAACTTGGCTTGTCTGACGCAATAGACCAAACGAAAAACAACGGCTCTGTGGACAAAGAGATGGCGAGACCGAGCAGCAATGTTCAACTCTTTGTCGTTTGAAATAGTCTACATACAACACTGTCTCCTTGGTGAGCAAGCTTGCGATAGAGGTTCAAAGTCTCTGCAACTGCTTGAATCTGTCAGGAATTAAGTTTCAGAAGATATAATGGCAGTTTGAGGGCAATATTCCCTTCAGCAACTTCCATCCTGACAAATGAAGGGCCATGCAAGGTCCTCCACATTTTTAAGACCTTGTGAGATACAAGTGAAAGCGTTTGGGTTTAAAAATCGGAGAGAAACACTGCAGCAAGCTCACCATATCTTGTTTAACGGTAACACTTTGATTAATTTGGCGAGTAACAGTAGAACAGATTGCGTCGATGACGTCAGTTCATCGTAGTCGTGCAGAGAATTCCATAGCACCTTGAGTAGAACTTGCAACTGGAAAAAAGGTGGGTTATCGCAAGACTGTCTTCATATTGTGGTATGTGGATGCTACTGTCATTGTAAAACCTATTCTCGATAAACAATAAACATATTAACGAGACAAGGTTGTAAGCTGATGGTGACATCTGCTTCGTATTTTTGATCGTATGTCTTGAAGATAAACGAGATATCACAGACTGACAGAACTAATTTGTAAAAACATCTTTGTACTATTGGCAAGCTCATGAAGATACTGTAGACTTACTATGGGCACAAAAGTTGGCATTTTACAAGCTAATATTATTAAATCAATTTCACTATAGAAACACCATTTTCTGTTTATTCAAATAGAAAAATGGAAAGCCACTATGACCACTTCAATAGTACACTTCAATTTAATTAAACGAAAGCGTAGGCGAAAGAAAAAATTAGCAAAAAATAAAAACGTACGTGCTGTTCGTAGTTAGGATCTTTGGTTAGTAGATCAGTGGTGGGCATGAGTGTCTTAGCGGACACGCTCCTCACATCTCCATCTTTGTCATCCAATCCTCGGATGACAGATGGAAAGCAAATTGGGAGCAATTTGTGTTGAAGATCCTAAAATAGAAAAGAGTTTAACGCTTTTGGATAACATAGATTTTTTCAAAATTAATACATAATCTTGAGTTAACTACAACTTTTCATACCTAAACGTGGTTTAAGTATACCCTAGCACAACACGACCAGATCAAATTACCTCAGTGATCAGACGGCATCAAGCCATGCGGTTTACTAGGGACATTACATTACGAAGTGCGCAGCTCCGCTTTTCCGGTCACATTAGAGAGTCATCTGTCAATTTTTTACACTTTGCTGCAAGCTTGCTTTCAACACGAAAAACTTAAATTCCCTAAAAACCAACTTCTCTACTCTTATACTGTATAACCCATAAAAAGTACATTATTTTGTAAATCCGAAAAAGCGTAACCCATCTTTCTGGTGAACAAATAAGCCAAAAGCGGATGCAGTTTTGCATTCCCATGATTTAAACAGAGGTGATAAGTGCCCTTGCTACAAGAGTTTATTGATTTCAAAAGTTTTTCCTATTTTTAATCACCCGGAATAAAGTTTATATTTGAGTAAAACCACAGGACTTCACTTAAGGATCGCAGCAGCACATGATTTTTTTTTTCTTTCATTAATATTACTGAACATCAGCCTATCTTGTTTCAACGTAATTTGCCGATGCTTGACATTTGTCACATTAAGAACTGGGAAGCAGCTGACTCGATGACTGATATAGTCTTTCGCTGCTTCCTGTCTGTTGTGGTATTTAGATAGCTATGGTACTATTTTATTCGTATTGTTTATAATTGTACCGTACTATTGTCGCAACAGACGAAATAAAAGGTTTCTCTCTTTCTCTCTCTGATAAACCTGCGGCCCGTCAAAGAATTTTGTGCGGCCCCCAAAACAATTTGACAATCGCTCATGCATTAAAGACAAAAGACATCTCAAAGCTGTTTTATGCCTTCACTGATACACCTTTCCTTTGCTATTTTCTTGCCTTAAACACTAACTTTCAGGGTTTAAAGTTAGAGAATATGAAAGCTATAAGGTAAAGTTATGAAAACACTATTCACCAAATTCAACTTGTATTTTTGGTCGATTACGACAAAAAGTCGTTACAGGTCGAGGCTGGCAGATGAAAATCTTAGTATGCAGTTGAGAGTTGCCACATCGTCTGTTCGACCTGATATTGAACGCTTAGTCAAGCAAAAAACTTTCCAAAAATCCCACTAAGCAAAAAAATTCAATGCTTCAATGTTATTTTTTAATATTTTATGCTTCAATGCTGTATTAGGCCTAGATAGCTTCAGCTGTATGATTCGCATTGGCTTTTGTTTGGTGTTTGAAATAGAAATTTCATTTTAAACTTATTTGTTGGTTTGGAGCATAATGGTGGAAACATTTAGTCAACTTGAGCAAAAAGGATAGAGCCAAAAAAGAAGAAATCATACTCATATGAAAGCAAACGCTTCGAAAATTGAATTGTCGTCATTATCAGTGTAAGTGCTGTTGCTCTATCCTTTTGCTCAAGTTGATTTGTTATTATTTTTTACTGCTGTATGTTTCGATTCTGCGTAAGATAATTTCAACTGTGTGGGTTTTATTACTCTCATCTGACGCACCAACTGGCAAGGGCAAATTGAGTAAGATGGTATGGACATGTGATAAGGAGGGAGGAAGGAAGTTTTATTAGAAAGGCACTAGATTTAAAGGTGGATGGGAAGAGGAAACGCGGTCGTCCAAGAAGAACGTGGAAACAACAAGTGAAGGATGAGTTTAAAAAAGTCGGACTGAAGGAGGAAGATGCAAGGGACAGGGTGAAATGGAGAAAAGGGATTAAGACAATTGCTGCGCGGAAACAATCGGCCACCCCCACTAGTGGGGAACAAACCGACGATGGATTATGATGATGATGACGTTTGTTACTTTTCATGAATAATATCTTGAGTCGCTTCTAAAAGATTTCATAGTAGGTTACGATTAAAAAGTTGTGTGGCCCGATAACTCATGTGTAATTGACAAAGTGGCCCGCGACAGCAAAAAGGTTTGTCACCCCTGATCTAAAATTTATAGGCCATCCGTTTAGGCTGCATAAAAGCGGTGTTGCTTTAAGTGAAGTTTCCAGCAGACTGCCAACTAACTTTTAGTCAAAGTGCCTTAAAAATGATACAATTTTTTTTCTGTACATATTGATTACATATTATCTATTAACTTCTGTACCGTCACATTCATTTGCAAAAAAAAACAGATATCGCGTAGAAACGTTACCTTCCGTACAGCTATGACGTATTGCAGAGCCAGCATCGCACTTTGACGTAGTTCCCACTCTTCCTTCGTGTATAGGTGAAGCAGAACATGGACGACCTCTGTAAGAATTATGGCAGTTTGAGCACAACTTAAATGCATAACACGATATCCTGGTGGCACCTAATATCGCTTTAGAGTTGAAAACCCTACAGTAAATAAAAAACTATATATACTTTTGTCTTCTTTAACTGTGATAGCTGTTAAAACACCACTTCGTTTTACCACATTTTAAACAAATTCCTATATTTGCTAACGTTAAAACGCAGCTAGTTACAAAGTCACGATAGACAGACTAGATGCAAGATGATCGTTGTATGTATGAAAAATTGACGACGGTATAATTGAAACCGCTGACAAGTTTAAAGAAAACAAGCTGCCTTGGTTCCGCCTACCACAAGCAACGATGACAGACGACGAGAAGGGAAGATGTGTAAATAGATTTTTTTAAACGAAAATCGCTGAAACTGATCCGACTTTTGTTTTAACGTTGAATATGTCAAAACATGTTCTTACCCATCACATTTTGCTCCTTCATGAAGCTCGTCACTACACTGAGCGTTTGAGCGCACGATTCTCTGACGGGGGCTACAACCTGAAGATGAGCATTCAGTTCAGAATTTTTAAAAAAGTTGTTCAAAATATTATAATTAATTATTATTTTATGGCGGCACAACGCGAGTCAAAACCATCGTTTCTAAACGTAACGAATTGTATACGCACGATCTAAACACACTAAGAACGATTTCATAAGTTCAAACCAAACTACCGCATCAATCGTCTGCAACTTATAACTTCAAAGTGTGCCTTGATTTTCTGACACCTGGCAAAATTGAAAAGAAAAACCTTCACCAGCCTACTCATGGAGCAAATCAACCGTTTTTCAGATTGATTCAACGTCTGCAAACGTTAAATCAATGTAAACAACGGTCGATTTGCTGTCTGGATATTAGTTGAAAACGTGATCCACATTTCGCTGCAGTTTTAAAAAATCTTCGCGTTAAAAACAAGTTCTCTTTATACACATAAAACAACACAGCACGAAGAAATAAGCATCATACCTGGTCCGAAACAAAATCAGCGAATCTATCCAAGGAGATGACGCAAAGAAGACGAATGGAAAGATCAGTCAACCATGACTGATTAGCGTCTAGTAACTGCGAAGAAAAATATCAATAAGGTATTTTATCATCCTTTTGATAAGCTACACTGCATGGTCAGGATCGTTTTGATACATCGTAATCCTCTGACAGAACTTTGCGCAGTTAATATCAACCGATGCTTTCCAAGCGGATATATCACAACGCGCTACATCGCAGCAGTAGTGCCTCAGCTATTGTGTTACTGTATACCCATCGTTGTGCACAGCGCCTAAAAGCGTGGTTATTACTGTAGAGTGAGTGTAGATCCGACTCTATTAAAATGCAAGCTTAGAACTTATTTTGACAATAAACAGCTTCACCTCTTGTCTTTGCATTCCGCGTTGCTTGCCGCTCCCGCTTCCTTGCTTCTTCACAATCTCGCGAAGGCCCAGACAGGCGCCGTGACGCGATTCCCACGATGGACTGAAGAGCATGTTGATCATTTCGTCACATATCCAGTTGAAAGGCCACTCTGTCCACTAGGAAAGAACCCGTGTTTTAATCTATTAAACCTTTCACTGCATTCGACCGGCCAGTAAAATCAACCCTTTTTGCACTTATTTAACGTCGGCAGCTGCGTTAAATGTAAAAAGGGCTGATTTGCTGGATGGAGTTTAAAACGGCAGATATAGTTTTAAAATGATATACGCCAATAAATCTACGTTTAATTGTTAAAAATCAATCGTAATTTTGAGGTGTTTACCTGAACAGAAAAAACAAGTTTTTTTCATATTTTGCACGTGTTGCTTTAACAGCAACAATTAATTTCTTTCGGACACATTCGAAGCAAACTGTCGAAAGATATCATTATTTCCGTTCAAGCTTAGAAAATTTAGGCAACATCGTCGCTTTCAGAAACAGCGGTACTTATCAACAATGAACGATCACTTAACCACATACATCTTGCATAACAGGTGAATGCTTTGGAATGTCGTCTGGCAGCATCTCCTTTTTATCGCACTTTTCACGCGTTTCCCTTTTTCGTTTTTTTGAAGGTTGCCCATCACAACTTTTGCCATCTCTGAGTAGAAAGTGAGTAAAGTGTTTTCAATATTTCTTCAAATGCAATTTGGTTATCGGTTAGTAAAACAGCACAGAAATTATTAAAAACATATTGTAACGAATAAGTTAATGTAGTTGCACAGCAATTTAAGTAGAATATTTCTGTGTGAAATTTTATCTGCAAGTACTGACAAAAAAATCAGGAACGAAACTAACCAATTTCAAAAATACAACCACAGTGCTGAAAAACTAGAGTTGCGTTGTGAATATAAAAAAAACAACAATAAAGTCACTCACTGGCTATGTCCGTCTCTACTTTGCTGCTTCAATAAGAGCTTTGCCTTTCTTTTGGCAAGGTTTCGTTCCCGACTGCTCATATTAGGATCAAACTGTGGCATCCATGCAGCATTGTTCTGAAGAAGGTTAATCATAATTAAGACTTCGTGAAGTTTTATTCATAATTTCAAAGCTAAACATCGAAAAAGCTGATTTAAAAAGCAGGTTGAAACACATTGATCAAGTTTTTTAAAAATTACCATTAACTTACAAGCTAGTGTTAAATTGTGCTTTGCTGAAGGGACAGAAAAACAACAGAATTTGTCACCCATCAAATAAATAACTAGACTCTAATTAACAACATCGACCTTAGACAACTACGTTACTTCGGATATATGTTATAAGAAGCAACTCATTGGAAAATGTGATGTTGACTGGGATGGTGCAAGACAAATGAATAAATGGATGACAAAAAATGAAATAATTTGACAATATCAAGAAACATACAGAACTGAAAAGCATGCCTAACTAAAGATAGAATAAAAAGGTGAGAGTTTACAGTTAATCAAGTATTATTACTCTGATAGATGGTTGTTTCAACTTGCAAAATCCGTTTTTTTTACACTGATCTAAAGGAGCGCTTTCGTTAGTTGGGTAACAAAGGAGTAAGCATAAGACAGACCTGGTCAATTTCTTGCTTAACCCCTTGCTTCACTTTTTTAACTGGAGTTGCCATAACCAAGTCTTCATCCCTGCAAAATACTCAAACATTAAGAATCATCCTACGGTGTTGCATTGTGTACTAAAGTGCATGTTCATTTCCATGCATCAAAAATTAAACCAGCACACAAATTTATTGCATGAATTCGTTAAATTTAGGCATCAAAAACCCAACCTATCAGTTACATCATTGAAATGACTTGACACAGCAAAGTCAGTTGCTCTATGTGGATAAGTAAAAAGCTGATTATGATAAATAAAGTGACTTGCCTGGTGAACAGTATCACTCTGTTTTTAAGCTGATTATGACTAGAAATACTACTCATCAATTGAGCAACAATTTATTGCATTTAGTGTGACAAGAAGTATTTGTAAACACTTAAAAGATTGCAGCTTACTGGAAAAGATCATCTGATGTCACACCAAGAGAAGTGTCTCCAAAAGTTAAGCCTAGTCGTTTTTCGAGAACTTTGCGTTGTTTTTTGATGCGATCTTTAGTGTTCAAACCTATAACATACATAGATACATAAAAAATAGTTTAGTTACATTGTTAAAAATTTACTTTCAAAACGTTTTTCAACATTCCAAGGGCCAATAATGTAATACAATAATGGAAACTGAAAGTAATGTTTTGTTTAGCATGTTAATCCATTCAAAAAAATAACAGTAACAACATATTGGCGTGGTGTATCGTCAAACTCAGTAACGCAAAAGCTTCATTGCACCACCTTCGGTATCCACTGGAACATGATATTCATCACCAGAAGATGCAAGCAGAAGCTGAGATCCACTCAACACTCTGTCAATGTCGAATTTTCTGAATGTCAATTGGCTGCTGTATTCCAACAACGGTTCTGAAAATATTCAATGACAGTCCAAAGAATGAATACTGTATATGCAACAAACAATGTATACAAAAATTATCCAAACCTACACACATATCAAAGCCAAATGCTGTGTAAAAATATTTCATACTGGGAAGTGTAATAGGAGCAACAACAAGTACAACTTACCACAAGGCCGAGATTGCCAATTCCCAAATAGATAGGCCTACCTTGTTTTTCTGCAGGTGGTTCTGGCTTCCAAACTGGCACTTGGCTGACAACAGCCTCCATGGCTTCAGCAGCAGCAATTCTGGTATCCCATTCATTTTGGTGAATGTAATAAAGAATCTATAAACAAATATATATGGTACTGGTATAGTTACTGATGAGTGATGACAGTACTGATACAGAACAATAGGCTCGCAGTCTTATTATGCAATGAAAGACTGAATTTGTTTTCTTGAATTAAAAATTATTGCCGCAATATTTGTCAGTTTTCTTTTGGTGACAGCTTAATTCAACACATGTTGCTGAAAAAAATTAATCGATTTGTTGGGGCAACACAGTTTCAGTTTCAAAGTACAGTTATGAACAAATATTTGTATATAACAAAGATGTTTTTGTTGGGTTTAAATACCAATCAAACATTATGTTTGATGGAAAATATCAGAAACTCAAGGTATTTTATGGTACCATCAAATTTAAATACTTGAAACAAGGAAGTCTACTTTTGACATGTACAGAAGATCATGCGGCTTACCAACCTTTGCCAACAAATTGTTCAGCTCATGTGGATGTTTACTCTGCACATCTCCAAGTTGTGTGGCAGCTGCTTTTCTTGTGACAGCACTTGCTCCATTTTCAAGCAGTGTAAAAACTCGATCAAGTCGACTACAAAATACACTCACTCAATATAAAGCAAACAAATATGGTATATACATTCAAACACTATATTTTGTCCTTGTACATTAATAAGATCGTTTACATTGACAGGCAAAAATTTTAAATGCAGCTGTCTACTGCATTCAAACATGGTAGAATATTATCAAGGGCACCTTACTTTGCGACAGGTGCCATAACTGCCATAACAATGACAAAAATTGAAACTTTAGCCTACTAGGCTACATTTAGTTTTTTTGTCATCTTCAGAGTCACATGGACTATCTGAGAACAGTTCTGTGATTGGAATGACATAGTATATTTCATACACATTAGTATAAACCTACTGTATAACATAGGCTATTGTACATTTTTTCAAGATAAAGACATATTTAAGCATTTAATTGAGCAACTTCGATTATATTGTGAGGTACCGTACAGCATGTAATATGTTAGTGTTAGTAGGCCCTAATATTTTATTATTAATAATGTAAGACATTATTCAAACCTTAAATTAGACTGGCGCGACAAATTGGCCATTCACAAGTTCAAATTCAAGAGTGCGTTCGGCGATTTCACTTCATAGAAGGTGTATAACATATTCACCTAAAACGTACCGGTAATATCAGTTTACTATATGTTAGTTACTCTAATCCAGTCAACACAAGTTTAACTACACCAAATATGATCTGCATGCCAAGCTTAATTTTATAGGAACCAATTTTGGTTAATGCTTTTCCACAACTGACAAAATCCATAACTGATAAAGTTGGTATGCCAGATTCATAAAGTCCATCAATCAATTAAGTTTAATTTTCCTTCGTGTAGAGTACTTCAACAAAAACAAAAGAAACTTGATACAAAAGGTGCAAGAGAAACATCTCCTCTATGTAGAAGAAAACGTTTTTTTCTCAGCATAGCCTATCATGACAGATTTTTCTGAGCCTTAACAGATTTTTTGAATTTAAACTGCAGCCTACACTAACCTAACTCATATATTGTGGTTAACAACATTTGTTTAATCTTTTTCAATCTTTTCACAACTGCGGTTAGTTTCATGAGCCAATTGTAGCCTGCTAGCAACTATAGACTTTTTGAAAAGCTGATCTCCTTGTTAAGTTGTACTACTGTACAGTAGGGTGGAGTGAAAAAACCTTTTTATAAAATTCTTAATAGCTTGGGGTTGGAAAACTTGCCAATTACTACTAAAACTAATTGTGCAAAATTAGAATGTAATCTGACGAGAGATTGATGTGCCACTAGCCACTTGAAATTTTACCATTGGGCTATTCCGTGTCAATTTACACAGTCAAGAAATTCGACCTCTTCAATTTTTCTTAAATTTTACACACCTTTTCACTATCTTATATGATGAACACCTGCAAAATTTAAGTGAAATTTATTGAGAAACACGAGAGCTATAAAACATTTAGTTTGGGGGGTTCTGCCGAGGGGGCACAATTTTTTTATTTTTGGCCATGTTTGAGGTCCTATTACTGCTTAAGTAAATTAGGTAAGAACCTAATTTTTTTACAGGTAATATTTCTTCTGCCAAATATTAAAAAAACAACATCATTCATATTGTCACTTTAAAAGGTCATAGACATCCAAATGTGGTCGTTTCCAGCTCTCGGTTAAAATTTTCCAAACTTTTAAAACCTTGCCAAGACCCTATTTTTGATTGATTTTGGCTGAAATTTAGTAGAAATGTTGTTTACAGGATTCTCTATGAAATTTCAGTGTAAATTTTCACTGGGGTCATGGGTAACAGGGATATTAAAAGGACCTCTTTTTTGCTTATTGTCATTTCGACCCATGTTTCACAGTAAATACCTCCCAACCCCTTTAATATTTTATACTGAAATTTACTCAGTTCATAGAGCATCCTGTAAACAACATTTCTACTAAATTTCAGCCAAAATCAATCAAAAATAGGGTCTTGGCAAGGTTTTAAAAGTTTGGAAAATTTTAACCGAGAGCTGGAAAAGGCCACATTTGGATGTCTATGACCTTTTAAAGTGACAATATGAACGATGTTGTTTTTTCAATATTTGGCAGAAGTACTATCACCTGTAAAAAAATTACGTTCTTACCTAATTTACTTAAGCAGTAATAGGACCTCAAACATGGCCAAAAATAAAAAAAATTGTGCCCCCTCGGCAGAACCCCCCAAACTAAACGCTTTATAATTCTTGTGTTTCTCAATAAATTTCACTCAAATTTTGCAGATGTTCATCATATAAGATAGTGAAAAGGTGTGTAAAATTTAAGAAAAATTGAAGAGGTCGAATTTCTTGACTGTGTAAATTGACACGGAATGGCCCAATGGTAAATTTTCAAGTGGCTGGTGGCAGATGAAGCTCTCGTCAGATTACATTCTAATTTTGCACAATTAGTTTTAGTAGTAATTGGCAAGTTTTCCAACCCCAAGCTAATAAGAATTTTATAAAAAGGTTTTTTCACTCCACCCTACTGTAAGGCAAATTTTGTCCACCCCGAGAGCTCAGATGGTTAGCATGTTACTTTGTGAACAAAGCTTCAAAATCAAGCAGCGCTGGTTCGACTCTCAGGATGTGCGGGCGGCTGGGCGCATGCGCTTGAGCAATCTCAGGATGTGCGGATCTCGGGGCGTGCGCTTGAGCAATGCATGTTAAGAATTGTTCTTCATTCAGCAGGTCCAATAAATGGAAAATTCCCTGGCAACAATCGGAAACTTCACTCTGTCAATCTCGGTGACTGGGCCTGCGTCAGTGGTTTAAAGCTTCTACAAGTATGCGAAACTGCCAGGATTAAGCCCTTACCTTTCACAGTCCAAGGATAAAGATTCAATCTTTTTGAAAAAACATCAACTTATTTTAAGTTTTTAGCTAATAGAGAACTTAACAAAGTATTAAAAGTTGCAATTACAAACTATCCAGCAACATTCACTTAAGCTGAAGGCATACCAATCTACACACAGGAATCAAATTTAACAGTAACACGAAACCCACCTTCTTCCACGGCGGTTTGCCGCGAATGTTTTTATAGTAAGTGCCATCTTGCTTATATCACGTGTCTGCACGCTTAAAAGACTTCCTATTGGTTGTTAATACAAGAACGCAAAGGGTACTTTTGCAACAATAACAATAAAAATATTTTCACAACTTACAAAACTAAATTCTCTTTTTAGACATTTTTAAAAAAAGGTGTATTCAGTGAATTATTTTATAATTTTAAAATACAATTTAAAAACAAGTTTTAAATGTATTTGGCTAAATAAAATTTGTTTTACATCCTTTGCTTTTATACTTTTTCAAAAGGTGGCGGTAGACTTATTTCCAACGTACCAAAACATTTTATCAGCTTTCATGTGACTATGAGTGGTCTTTAAATTTGCGATGTTTTCTACTAGTTCCATGGTCTACTAAAAAGACTCCAAGCCTCTGACAACATCTCCAGCTTAGGCTACTGCTCTTGACAACAACTGTGAAATTGTTTAATGTATTCAACATCCTAATATCTTTAGACCACTTCTACCTTTGAACCTTTTTCTGTTACAAATCTCATGTCGATTGCATAATATCGCAGTGGACTGTGCTGCAGTACTTTTTGCAAGTGAGAATGAATTTGTCTTTTTTGTTTTGAAAACATTTTTCTTTTGTGAGTTTTTGTTCTTCAATGTTGCATAAGCATAGAACGCTTCGTGGCGATGCGAGGTAGTTAGGAACCTGAACAATACCAACACTTCCTCTAAACCGAGATATTTGGAAGCCCACACTCAGCAGTAGATACAGTAGCGTTGACAAGAGAATCCAGTGAGTAGCCTACTTTAGGACCCGGGATCATGAAGAAACCACCGCGTATTCTTTGGATGCAATGCGCTTTTTCCAAAATTTTTCGATTTGGGCCCAAAATCTCATTGGTACCGGGCCCAAGATATCGTATCAACGGCCCTGAGTAGACAAACAACAATATATCCAATTGGGGTATAACAACCTTAAATTATGCTTACAGAAAAAATATTTCGAGCTGGAAATTTTTCTTAGAGAACACTGGGGGAGGGTGTGACGAAGTTTCAAAAAAGAAATATTTTAAGATAAAATAAACAATGTAGCGTAAAACGGTGATGCTCGAATAAGCAACTAGACTGGCAGGTGGCTATGGGGGCATGCTTCTCAGCAAATTTTCACAATTTTTGTTGTGCTTATTTCTGTGTAGGCTATTTTTGCATTGAGCGAGCGAGAACATTTTGAAAGTAAGAAATTTACATAGGCCTGAGAACGAGCAGCGTTAGGCCTACTGCTTCCGCCGAAGCCGCACTGTTTACAACATTCAATTGTGCTGTACATTGCCTGTAGCTAAGAAAAAGTATCAATAGGAACATTACGTTTTGCTTATATTTGTTCAACCGGTGCGGCCTTGACATTATAATAGTCTACCATTTTGCTTGCATGAGAGAGGTGCACAATATGTGTGTTTTGTTTTAGCGAAGCTTGCCCTGACGTAGGCTGCCCTATATAGTGGATAAAATAGCCCATGGCATTCGTTGAACAAAGTTTGGACACTTCTGCTCTAAAAATAAAAGTAGCCTACCAAGTCGGAGAAGACATCAACAAATGTTAGGCTATGAATTTTGTTTCACAATATTGTAGATACAAAACGACTTGTTTTATCCTGATGCTGCGAGTTCACCGTGGTAATGGCGATTTGCACTAGCTTTCGGAACGCAGTTCCCACACTCCACTCCCGCCTGAAAAAACACCTTAGATAAAAGTTCGGTCTTTAATCATCAATAACAGTGCCTCGCCGACTTTTTACAATCATTGTCAGAGAAAACGATGCGGTACAATTGCGCTTCAAAGAGGCCATTTTCATAAATAGACGGAGTCCAAAGATCAACAACCGTCCCGACATGGAAGAACTACGTCACTTAATCAATTAATCAACTGATTCAACAAAATTTCGCAGCAATAACGCCTAACACAGAAACTCACAGCAGCCTCAAATCAAACAAAAGAGTCGCATAAAACAACGACTCACTGACAACAACATTCGTCATAGCACATTACTAGAAAACTGTGTTCCGAAAGCTGGTGCAATTCGCTATTATCATTTACCACAGCGACCTCACAGCATCAGGCTAAAACAGATCGTTAGTATCTACATAGTGACGTAAGCAAAGATCATGCTGCTAAAAGCGAAACTCAATCTATTGCATATGATTTCTGTAACTACCACTAGCATAACCAGTTAACCGTAGTGCACGATTAGAACACATCAAACAATTTTTTTCTGATCGCATTTTCAACAACAAAACTAATCACTTTGAAACATACGCTAGGATTTGTTCTCATAAACTTAACCTTCAGTTCGTCATAGCCTCACATACTAAGAAATACTTCTACATTTCAATAAACATATCATCAAGACGTTGTTTTCATGTATTTTTCTAAGTTTAGGTTTCCTTCTTGCGGCAAGCGTAAAAAAGATTATGAGATGCATACTTGATATTTCAAACGTCATAAAATATAGGTTCTGGCTTTTTGAAGCAAAATTAAGATAATGAATTGTATTCGACGAAAAGCTGAAAAACACATCAGAAAAAGTGCCTTAATTTCACAATGAATAAAATATCAAGGCTTCGTAAACCTTCATTGAAATTCTGTAGCGTCACACTCTTTAAGCATTGGGATGTAAAATACGTTAAATTTCAGCAGGAAAACGTCACTTTTCAGTAAGAAAAGAACAAATTCAGTAGAACACGTGGAGATCATGATCTTGAACGAATAGCTCGTATGCAAAACAGAAGCAAGCGAATAAAGATTACACCAACAAAACAATTGCGGACGAGAATCAATAATTAACCTTGAAAGACTAAATGATGCTTTAGTTATAGATTGTATAGTATATGAATGAAACCATACAACCCTTTAAAGGTAGAAAAAAAAAACTTTTAGTGGTGATATGAAAAGGTGTTTCACAAAAATAGTGGAACAAAAAATGAATAAAAAGGCATCTCATACTAAAAAGTATTAAAAAAATCACATGTGAGTACTGTACTGTAATTCGTTTGAACAAGAGCATCAGAGAAAATAATTAAGGGCTGAGAAATGAAACTGGCATAAGCTGCATTCTAAATGAGTGCTTTGATGGCTTGGGTATGGATCAGTGGTTCAAATTTAAAGCAACTTTCTCTGTAACCTCAACGAATACAGAATACCAGGATATGGATAGTGGATACCCTGTTAATGAGTTATGTTCCACAGACAAAATCAAAGGTAAAAGACTGGGCCTAAAAATCTTGGTATTTTCAATTCTTACAGCCGTACAACCATCAGAGTGTAAGCAATTTCACACAATCGTTGGATAAAAATATGTCATTGCAAGAGAGTTGCATCATTTTTGAAAAAAAGGGATGAGGGACCTGCAACTCTATGAAATGATCATATGTAAATTTTTATAAAATTTAAACGTGTTTTGTTGAGTATAAGTATAACGAAATAAATTTGATGTAAAAATACGCACCGCACAAACGCAACAGCACCGTGACGGGCTGGGCGGCTCTTACGAAATAACCATCTATTGGAAAGGATATTGAAACGTTAAATTCAATGCGAGCTAGAAACATTCCCATGCATATGGACTGTGAAAAGAATGACAACAGCATAAAGAAGCTGCTTCAACCTACTAAACTCCATCACAACTGTCCTATTCTTTCCACTAGTTGTAAACTTCCAGTGCTGAACGGAATACTGAAAACTTTAAATGTTCATGAGGACATTTAGTTATCTGGTGCTGGCTGCAGTGTTCATCAGATGGGCACTGCACCCAGTGCCAGGAACGTCGAAATATTATAGTTGAATTTTCGTAAGTCGATCTTTGAACGCTCTGGCTATGTAGGCTACGGAGTGGCTGTTACATTGCATAGTCATAAGGTACAGTAAAATATCAATTATTTTTAAATCAGTTGTCGAAAAACTGTTTGGTGTTGGAATAACTTCGATTAATAGGCTTAGTGGTTTATCGAATCGATGTATACCAGAAATTACATCTTAGCACTGCAAGGCTTACAAAAGCAAACATTTTAAAATTGCGCCATGGATCAAACCAAGCAAAATTGTTGTAAACAATTGCCACAAAACTGCACGTGATAAAATTGTGATCGTTGATCATGTGATAAATATCATGAAACTAAAGCATGATGAATGTGATGAGAAAATAATAATGTACCAACAACGCGGTTTTCACACCGATCATCTCAAACCCATCAGGCGAGCAAAGTTATAATTACGTTATAAAACGTCATGTAAAGGACTTTGTCAGTCTAAAGGAATACCTCAGTTAAAGCATTAATTGTTAGCCATTGTAATATATAACAAACGATAGTATTCATTTAACGATATAGATATACAACGCACAATGATAAAAATAGCCAGTTTTGTCGATCGTCATGTATGAAAATACATTCTCTTGTTACTTTAAATTACATCACTTGCTGGGATTCCCTGTAGCACATAAAGCATATTACGGTCAGTCATTTGAAATTACTTTCAAGATTTTAAAGTCAAAGTTTTTGCATAAAAACTGCAAGCATTGATTCATATACGCGTGAATAGAAAGAAATAAAAACTGTGGATATTGTAAATAATAACAATAATAATAATCGATGCGAGTAAGCAAGTAATCTGAAAGCAAGACAACCGTTACATTCTTGATCGAAAAAGCAAAAGCACCGTAAACTAATCAAACTAGCATGCTTAACCTGCGGTCGCTGCTGCGGAAAAGGACAAACAAAATTGAAAATATACGATGGAAAATTAAAGAGCAAAAGACCTGT
This sequence comes from Aplidium turbinatum, assembly GCF_918807975.1. Classification (NCBI taxonomy): domain Eukaryota; kingdom Metazoa; phylum Chordata; class Ascidiacea; order Aplousobranchia; family Polyclinidae; genus Aplidium; species Aplidium turbinatum. The sequence continues at coordinate 12,826,214 of NC_137489.1, read as the reverse complement.
CTTTCGACGGTTATAAATAAACCATCTGTATTTTAACACTACATTTACCACATTATAAGGTACCGAGGCAGACATTTTTTAAATTTTCTGCGGTTTGTGATAATAAAACTATTTACATTTACTCAATTGTACCCGACGCAAACAAATAAAATGTTACTTTCTAAGGCTTGTTTCTTTAAGTGGTTGAACCGTCACGCTTGAGAAGTGTTGCCATGTCTTTCTGCAAAAAAAAACGAATTTGAAACGTTGTAAGAAAAGTTGTGAATTGGAAAGAAAATCACAGTGGAACATGCCTTAATATGTTAATCGACACCGAAAAGCCTAACTACAAGTGAGACTCCGCAATGCATCATAAGCCTCATGTTGCACGCCTTTCTGTTTCATCGTCTAGTGTAGTTTAACGTCGAAACAGCACGAAAGCCGATAGGCTCCCACCTGCAAAGCCTGGCGAAGTGCTTTTTCATCATCTAGCTCCTTTGACAACCTTTGCATTTCCTTCCTGTACAACAAGTTGAAAGTGATACGTCTCTACGTCACACAACAGCAAAGGTTTGCAACTAGTTTAAATAAGTCGCGGCAATAAAGCGACGTTAAGAAAAACAAATTTGAAGAAATAAAAACCCTTCAGCTGGTTTGTTTTCAAGATGAACTTTGTTATCCTCGTTGCTGAGGATGACTGTATCAACCAGGGGTTCCTACCCGGGGATGCACTCACCATCAAGGGGTGCGCGACCTGTTCCCAGGAAATACGTGGATGCAGAAACATTAGGGTTAGTTATAAAATGTTACAAACTATGCTTGTTTGCAGGGCTTTTACCCAAAATTCTCAATTGTGGACGACTATTAATTTTCTGCCAATCTAGGAAGGGGTTCGAGAATGGGTTGGTAATTTTAAGGTGGAGCCAACAAGTAAAAAAGTTACGAATCACGAACTATTGGAATCCATCATCTTCTAAAAAGGTTTCAAACAGAATAGAGTAGAGGGCCGTTCCATAAACGACGCCAATGCACCAACATCATAAACTTTTACAAGTTTAAGTGATGTTGCTTATCTAGAAAACTATCACATAAAAGATCAATGTCAAGGGTCACAGCTTACACGCTTTCTTGTCGAAAGTTGGCAAAGTGCTCTTTGAAAGCTTTCAATTCTTCTTTCAGTTCATCAATGGATGTTGACGACGGCTTTGCTCCGGTATGAACAGGTTTGATCTTGGGTGGAGGGGGTAATTTGGGCTTCGTTAGGGCCACTGGCTTCTGGGCATCGATGGATGGCTTTTGATTCGGCTAAACGTAACAATGGTGAAATGTTACTTATCTACAAATCAAAGTTTCAAGCTTTATTCTGTTTGGTAAAATCACTACATTAATATAGCGACGGCATTAACTCAGCTTTATCGAGCATTCAGTATCAGTAACACTGTCCAAGAATGGCATATCACGTAAAATAAGTAGAAAAAAAACTTGCCCAGTCATAAGCTGACGATGTTATACTTACAAAACATCTTTAAACAAAAAATCAATATATCAAGATTAGAATCAACTGCAACGTGTGATGCACCATCACGCCAATGAATAGAACGTCAAAAGGTTGCAAGATCAAATATTCATTAACAGTTGTTTGATATGTCGCTGGCATAGATACAAATGCTAATAGGAAAACACGAATGTAATAAGTGGTAAACTCATCCCTCCATAAAAAAGTTCAAAGATTATTGAATTTACAGTCACAGAGGAACACTTGCAAAAAGGCGACTTGCTGTCAGTGCGACAGTTACGAGTTAAACTTTAACAACGAAAAAAACTCTTCATATCAAGACAGTTTAACTTTAAACAGTGCATGTCAACTGCGAAGTCACACAAATTGATAACCCAGACAATACTTGTACTCATTCACAACACATTTGCATCCATCGCTTACGTTTTAAATCATGGCATCTGGTACAACAATCTAACCTCGTTTTGTTACAATAGCAGACACTTTGCTTGCTGAAATAGATTGCACAGTGGCAATACGTTTCGGCTTCATTACAATTAGCACTGTACTTATTACGTATCAAAAGTGGGAAAAGTTAACTCCACTTAACTGTATGAACGAAGTAGGTGTATTTTTGTATAACCAACTGGGTTAATGGGTAAGCCAATGACATGGCGGACCAAGTAACTAAGTCACAAATCTCAAATATTGCAATGGTTTCGCAATGTCTTTCTATTGGTTGAGGCGCTGTGGTTGCATATTGTGAACTATAATTACTGGTTTCTTTGGACTTTTTAGAGTTCTGGATTAAGTTAATGATAAAAAGCAAAAAAATCTATGTCATGCCTCGGCAGAACGTGTACGCACGGTATGTTAACTCACCAGTACTTGATTTACATTGTCAGCTTTGACGTGTCGCTTCAACTCCGGACTGTTTGCTTCAGTGACGGCTTTGAAAGAAATTGGTGGCCGAGCAGGTGCCTGCTTTGGCTTTTGAGGCTGGGCTGGCTTTTGGGGCGGTTGTTGGGTAAGGTTCGATGACGCTGCACTAGGGCTAGGTTTGGGTTCAGGTAGTGGGGTTTTCTCTTCTTCTGCAAGCTTTGATTTTTGAAGGTTTGACAACCAAGCTGGTTTCTCGGGCTCTTCAGTTTTATTAAGAAACGCTGCACCGTCGGGTTTCTTTTGAGACTTTCTTTTCTTTAACTGTACCATCCACGATGGCTTCTCCCCGGGGTCCTCTCCCCCACCCAATGCAGGCATGACCTGAATACCTCGAGTTGGTCCCCGTTTAGGCGACTCTTGAGGCTGAGGTTCTGCTTCAAACTCTTCCGGTTCAGAATCTGGAGATTCTTCAACAGCATCATTTGCTTCTGCGGCTTCGTTTGCCTGATAAATAGAAAATGAAATGAAGTTGGTCATCAAATTCGTCTTGATCACGACCACTGTTAGTACAAAACTACTGCAGATGCTTTATGCCTAATAATTTTACAGAGTTGGTATCGCAAAATTGTGGAGCAATTTTACGCAGTTGGGTACAAAAAATCAGGCTTTTAAGTTTAGAATTAAAAAAAAAAAATTCAAAGTAGGGACAGTAGTGTTAGGTCTATTAAATGTTTATTACTTCAGTTGTTTTTGTATAGTAAAAGTATAATTGTGAATTAATCTGCTCGCTCCATGGTCACTGAGCTCATAAAACATGCTCCCTACCCGCTTCCGACGTTTGGTATCAGCAGGTTTCCTTCTGTTCTTCGGGCCAGCAACTCGTTTGGGATGAGTTAGCTGCCGCTCGTCAGTGGCAGAGCCAATCAACTCCGCAAAATCGGAAGCTGTCAGATTGAAATTTAATGAAGATGTTTTTACTACTATGTACCGACGCAGTGATAATAACGCTTGTTTTTATATAGCGCTGTGTCCATCGCAGAATGCGCTGCTACCCAGCGCTTTACAAATTCGATACCGACAACGCATCGAACCCATGCCTACCGATTCAGAGGTAGGCGCACTAACCACTAAGCCGGTTGATATATAGCATGGCTGATACAGCATTCCGCAAGAAAGTTTGCCGGGTAAATATAACCCGTTAAAATTACCAAATTCTGTATCTCGAAGCTCTTTATGGAATTTGTTTTAAATAAAAATGTATTTCACTGGTTTAAGGATAACGACAACGGTGAAAACGAGTTTTCCACCTTGATTGTATTTGACATAACCAACTCTGCTAATGTTAACCACATTTACAATTGAGTTGCAATAAGATGTTACATGGCCAATTAAAGTTACGGCCTGATTTGTCACATTTTGCAGAAATTTCCAGGTTTTTCTAACTTTGGGCAAACGTTTAAATAAATTTTTCTAAAAATTAGATTTTTACGCTTTCTTTATTCTTTTCCCCAGATGACACAATAGGTTTTAACATCCTCACATGTTGAAAAACAAAGAAAATTTGATTTCAAAGATTTTAGTCAGACTGTTAATTTTCAATAACAGTCTGATTTTGCGTTTTTCAACTTACTTTTTCTCATTTGCTACTGCTTCCCCAAGGCAACAAAAAAGTTTTATGTCATTAGGAAACCGCAAAAAATAAAAACATCTCAAAAAATGTCAGTCAAGCACTAGCAGCAGCTGTAATCAAAATCTGCAAAATGTGACAAAACAGGCCGCATCTCCAGGTGGCCATGGATGTTATAACTATAAAATAACCGATATGACGAAGAGTCCTTTTCACGTCACCTCATCACATGCTCTTTGTGTTAGATGACGTCAATAACAATGCTTTTGGAACAAAATCGTTCAAGGCAAAGTCAAGGCAATGAACGAAATCACAATCATATAGAGTTATAGACGGGCACTCACTTTCTTACAATTCATCTTTTATGGTAATCAATCTCGTGAAATTCAGCGAGCTGTTTTAAATGTGCATGAAGAACAAAAATAAATGCTGTACGACATATTGACATTGCAAGCGTGAAAATCCAACACCATTGAGATGTTGGTAAATACGATTAAGCACACCATACAGCATCGCAAGTCGGTGTCATCATCTGCAAGTTTCGTAATACCACTCTAACTGATAATAATAGGGCACTACAGTAAATAATTTATGGTTTGGACAAATTCGGAACGTATTCAGGATTTCAGGTAGGTTTGGCTTTTCCAGCCGTTACGTAAGTTGAAGAAATCCCAACAATTCTACCTAAAAAAGTACCAGAACTAGCGATATTGTAGGAATGAGCACGACATGGTTCAGTTGTTTCAATCAGCAGCATTCAAGCATGACCATAAATTCAAGCTCACCTGCATTGCCTCCGCTTTCTTGCACAGCCACCTAAATTAAAAGAGAATTTAGTTAAACCATTCTTACTTGAGAACGTAAAGACTAGGTTCGATGATTTACAAAGCCCATTCAAATCTATTGCCGAACGCTATGGTGAAATTAATGCTCATGTTACTTGGAATACAAGACGTTATCCTTTCAGCATAATAGTTTTTTTTTTCACAATACACCTTAACTGTTAAGAATTCCATCACATAAGAAACTAGCTGTTGGGTTGAGCTTTGTTGTATTGTTTTGTTGATTTTTTCTTCGTCTGCTTCAAGCATGCATGCAAAGTTTGGTGGGCTTATGAAATCACCGTTTCAGCTTACAAACCAAGGAACAGCCTACAAACAGCAGGTCAATCGCTGAAAAGATTGACACACTCAAACACAAATGATTCTTGGATCTTGTTGAATTAAAACATATTGCCGGTGAATGATTGGAATTTAGAGCAATGAATAAAAATCATGAACTTTGAAATGTGCAAAGACCGAAACAAAGTTTATCAAAAAAACTAAGAATTACTTTGTTTTTCTTTTTATTGTTACAACAAAGATGTATATTCTTACTTGAGAATCCACGTTTGTAGCAGGAGCTTGGGCTGGAGGAGACTCCGGTCTTTCTTGTGTGATCAATTGACCTGAAATGTACATAGCAGTGATGGCCTGTGGAAGACTATGAAACAAAAGATGATTTTGTCAACCCTGAACAACCGCATTGACTGTGACAATTGAAAGTACCATACGGTATTCAGCTAGCAAAAAAAACAAAGTAACAAAGCCGAAAACGCAGAACCCATAACTCTGGCTTTATGATCAGTGTTGAGTGTCCCCAATCAAACTTCTTTAAATTAAAAAACGCAATAGCTGACAATCGCCATTTCAAAACCACGAAATGGCCCATTTCGGTGAGTCCAAATCGGTGAGTTCCCTATTCGGTGAGAGCCTTTTTCGGTGAGAGCCCTATTCGGTGATTTTTTTTTAATTGTTGGGTACCGTAGCCTAATTAATTATCATTGCCGTTATAGGGTTAGAGGATAGGGGTTAAGGGTTAGGGGTTTGGGTTAAGGGTTGCAGGTTAGGGTCTTATTTCAACGTTTAGCGATGTTAAAACGATGTAAAGGCGGCAATGATAATTAGGCTACGGTACCCGATAATTTTCAAAAAAAATTTCAAAAAAATCAACGAATAGGGCTCTCACCGAAAAAGGCTCTCACCGAAAAGGCTCTCACCGAATCGGACTCACCGAATAGTAGCAGACCCTCAAAACCAAGGCACTTCCAACAGTGAATTACTCTCTCTGCATCTCTCACCTTCTTCTTCTTCTTCAATTTCTGGCTTTTTGTCCACAGATGTTTTGTCGGTAGTTTCCTATTACCAATTTTTTTGTCATTAAAAACCAGCTAATAACGTCGACGAATAAGTCAATTTGTTTGCAAGATTGCACCGGTTAAAACTAATCAATCACAATACTGGCTATATTTAAAAATTATGACTATATCCTAAATACAAAGCACATATTAAGCTACATAATATGCTAAATACGGAATAGTCATTCTTTTTCTGCAAATGAAAATAAATGACTACTCTACTAGCAATTATTTTGTCCATGACAAGTTGAACAAGTCGGGTTGGCACCAGCTAAAACTGGTTATAACCGCATAGTAAAAGCAGACAAGCAGTTTTTTTTATTTACAATAACTCATGTGTGCAATGGACAAAAAAACCTTCGCAAGCGAATTTAAGGTGCCAAGGTTTAACAAGTGCATTAATTGAAAAACGTGCTGAGCTGTAATCGCAAGCTCAAAGTCGAAATGCTTGAGGCTCAATGGCTGGGCAACCGCCAGTGGGTTTGGAAAAGAACAATCCTCCACAAAAAAATCTTTACGTTAATTCAACTTCAGCAGACGTTGAACACATGTGAAAAAAACTAAATGTGTGTAGCCGACTAAGTTCTCACCAAGTTTAGTTGACCAAGATAGCTCATAAAGCGAAACGAAAAAGCGGAACAGAAAAGACTACTTGAAATGTAAAGTTCGCGTTGTCTCCAATGAAAACAGTGGTCTCGTGATGACGTGATTATTACTAAGTTGCGTTTTATGTTTGATGAAAGGAAACAAACTTGTCTTTTCAATGATATTTTTTGTGTGGTCAGCTCAAAGTGAAACATTTGAAAAACTAAGACGCGTTCCACATCATATTCGCATAACAACTTGTTCAAAGCCAAAGTTATTAACCGAATCTGATAAGTTACTTTATACTTATTTCTCACACCTTTTTTTTGCCTTCATCAGGAGGTATTAGCTCGACAAAATTGTCAGGAAAAACTCCATGGCGCTTTCTATAAAAACAAATCTGTCAATAGCAGTAGTTTACTTACTTAGCAGCGGAAACGATACGGTTAATCATGGATCATCGAGTGAAAACTATATAAGTAGATTGCACAAATCGTTTATAGCTTCTTCCTAATTTTTTACCAAACATTAATATAAAAGGGGCCTTTATGAAGTCTTATATACCGTACAGTAGTAACAAAAAGAAATATACATGACGATAAGCATAAGCGAAACACACAAAGTAGTTACTGTATGCTAAAACACTTGGCTTGATGGTCAATGATCATGTGTGGGAGTTTTGGGCATATTTTAGGAGTCGCCTAAAGTCTGACGCAAATAGACTCGCATGAGACGTTTAAACAATGTAAAAACCAAACCAGCATCCACCTCTGTTCAGTAAGTCATATCAAAACCTAAAACTCTTATCAACGATATAAAGTTCAAACAGAAAAAGTCAACAATGTGTTGTTTGAAAACCTTTTCTTTCGACTAACAAGTTAATATTACGCCCCTGTATTGTATGTACCTTACTGCTTTGAGATTGAGATGTAAAGTAATTAAGTTTGACAGCTGAATAAAAACCTACAACACTAGCTCAAAGCCTTTACATCCACAAATATCACTGTGAAAGAAACAGTCAAACTAGTTGCTAAAATAAAATCATTTTGAAACATTTCGTTTCAACATCAAAGCGATTTCGTTTCGTTGTCAAAACGCATCACAATTTCATATAGGTGGGTCGTAAACAATATTCTTCAAAGATCTAATAGTTTGTTAGACACACTTCGTATTGGCGCCCCTCAGTCACGATTTCGTTTCGAATTCAGTTGTCTTGCGACAAATTACGCTCTGTTTATTTCAACCTGCTTTTCTTGAAAGAAAGTTTATTTCGTGCAACGAAAACTTATTTCGAACAGCCCCAGGAGCCCGTCATGATCGTCACTGCAGCGTCAGAATATTGGCTGTCAGTTGTCACTGTAGAGCTGATCACTCTAGTGTGGACCTCTTTCAAACACATATGAAATGTGCACACACACGGGAAATATAATGACCGCTGCATGAATAAGATGAAGTGACTCCCTCTTATAAGTGGGTGATATCATGGCCCTAACTAAAGAAGTAGTTCTGTTGACTAGATTTGTCACGCACCATTTGAGAGTACAGAAGTTACCAGCTCATCGAAGTACGCAGTAACAAACAATTGTGGAATACAAAAATTGAACCAGCAATGAATGGTATCTAATAGTTTTTCAGTAACTCTACAAAAATATGAAAAAAGCTTTATATTTTTAACTTTGCTTTGTCGAAATATAATCACATGTACTGGTCCAGTTTTAATCCGGTGATGTCCCCCCGTTACCGAGGATGGCAATAATGGTTGCCAACACTGCGATATCTACCAAAGGAATCAATAAGCTTGTATTAGAACAAGACAACTAATACCGTGTTCAATTTTATTAGCTTCCACAATCCATACCTTCCATCGCTGTCAGTAACTTCTCCTTCCCACCAACCAGGATCCTCACAATCCTTGCTCGTAATCACAATGACGTCACCAACTTTGAGTGACAGCTCGTCATCTGTGCCTGCTGGGTAGTCAAAAGTAGCCCGGCATCTTTCTACATGCGGATGCGACTGCTTGCTCGTCAACACTGTCGCTTCCACAAAAGGCTCCTTTTTAAATGGGAAACTTTAAGTCATTGAAGAGACTTGTATTGCAGTGAATGCGGGCGGCTCATTACAGGCTTAATAGGGTTCGAAAGTTAAACAATTGGATTGCTGGACTCTACAAGAATGTCATTTGTGTGCAGCTGATCTATGAGCATTGCGGTGAGGTGGCGTTTGCTTTGACTTTTGGCTGTCATTGGCAGGCAGTTATGACCAAGCATTGTTAAAAGAAATTTAGGCCTAATTGACAGACAAATTAAAGTCTTAAAATCTGTTCTTTATAAGTGCAACCAAAAGTGGCCACGATATAAAAATTAAGATAGAAACAAGGAATGCGATTATTGCAAAAATAAAAAAAAAACGCCTCTAGCCAATAAAACAACCATAAATTTTACCGAAGACTAACCATCTATTATAAAAATGCTACGGTACGGTAATTGAATCTTCAAATTGAAACATAAGCAACTCTACAGCAATATCAACAATGCCAAACAAAGCATTGATAGGCCACTCGTTGGCCATCCCCATATATCAAACCAGTAGGATCACATTTCTCTTTATTGTACGTACTCCAAAGAGGTCTAATGCTTAAAATACATCACAAACTTTTCTCGATAAAAAAATGTGCCAAATTGAACTCATATAATACTGAGTATGGAAGATGGTATGAAAATGCTCTCTTGAAAGTGTAGTTACTTTGACACTTGCGCAGCAAAGTTCACTTCAAAATTCAAGAACTTCAACGGGTCATGTTCGACTGGTACTAGTAATAATGCAAGACAGGTAGTTGCAATCTTAAGCAATCAGTCAGTTCATCATGATGCGTACCTGTATTTTATCTTCAGCTTTTTTCGTGTCCGATGCATCACCAGCAACAAAGCTAGGGCCATCCACGGTAGCATTTTCACCTTTAACTTCTATGTTCTAAGTTGAAAAAGGGCGAAGTTATTCATTACAGAAATAGAAAAATACAAGAATATGATGAAATCATTTTTACAGTAAAAGAAGCTCCAAGAAATATGAAGCTATCAAGGACTGCTCAGCGACAATCGCTAAAAACCGATTTTATTGTTTGGATCTCAAAAGATTGCTAAAATGCAATTTGAGCACCTGGTTTGATGGAATTTGATCGTGAGCGTCTTCACTTTTCGGACCTTCATTTGTTGCATCACTCTTGGTGTATGACTCAACAAAATTAGTAGGAAAGAGACCTTCCTTGCCATTTAAACGACCTCTGGCCCAACCTGGCTCCATCTAATGTAAATTTTTGATATTGTGAAACAGTTAAGGAATTTGTACTTTAAACAAACTTTCTACCAAACTAATTTGAAAGCTTAATTCTAAACAGAAATTGCTACACAATCTTTTACACACCAATAATATGAATCTGCTCGTTTGGAATGAATGCATGAGATAGGAGTTAATCCTTCCTAATACACCTACTCAGTACTCATCCGCCACGTTGGTTAGCGCGTGACTTCGTGATCAAAGAAGCTTTAAGATCAAGCAGAGCTGATTCGACTCTCGAGGTCTGCAATTGAGCAACGCACGTTAAGGACTGCTCTCCATTCAGCGGCATATAATGGATGGAATAATTCCCCGGCAACAACACTTTAATAATCGGAAACTTCACTTTGTCAACCTCGGTAACCGGGCCTGCGTCAGTGGTTCAAAGCATCTACATTCTACAAGTATACGAAACTGCCAGGATTAAGCTCTTAAAAAAGCTTTCCCAGTCCGAGGATTAAGTTTCAATCAATCAGTTTATAATGAAATTTAGTTCAAGAAGCTAATATTTCTATGTATGGTATCGTACTTTTAAAAAAAGGGAAAAGCAACTGTATTAGCATTAACAAATATCAAGTGACAACATTTTCGTTATTACATCATCTAAAACTTCCACAATGTCTCCACTTGTGAGAGCCAATTCATCCAGCTGTGTTGAGTCGTACGTGTGGGTAACTTTAACTAAACGTATTGGTTCTGCAACAACATAACAATATCAAATTGAGGCAAAGATTTTTCAGCAAAATTAATAAACCAATCAACTTGCCTGCATAAAAAATGAAACAAAAACATGTTCAATCCAAAAAGACCGCATAGTAGTCAAGGCTGTAAAAACACTCATCAGTCATGTTATCCAAGATTAGGTTGGTTTATGAACATCACATTTGTTTTTTGTTAAAATCATAAGTCATAATAATGATCCCCTTAGCATAAGAAGAAGCATAGGAAGGAAAACTCCAAATTTCAACATGAAAATATAGTATAGGAATAAAAACAACTGTACAATACCGAACACCATACTAATACACAGGTAGACACTGCAAAGAGTCAGGTAGCACATGAAAAAGATATGATATAGCTTGTGGTGAAGTTGTACCTGCATAGCTAGTGAAAATTTTAATTTGAGCTCTTGCAACTAAAAAGAGAGATAAATACTACGATGTAGATCACGATGCACCACAGTTGCTAATGAAATCAATCAAGACAACAACGTGATACCTACCAAACATGATATACAAGTACTTGTATAGTATTGCAACACACCACCATTAAGGCATAGCTACACTTAAAGCATATCAAGAAATAATTTATTATTGAAAAGAAAATTTAAAAAACACAGTTTTAAAAATGATTTTACTCAAAGCAGTAACTACCATAATCAAGGCCAAGGTGTTAAAAATTTAAACACGATGACGAACTAGCCAAAACTGCCATGTCATATTAAATTTATGGTATACAGTTTTTGTTACCTTTTTTAGATGTTTCAACAGGCGTAATGTTAGTGGCAGCACTTTTATCGTCTTCAAGCTGAAAAAAGTTAAAAAAATAGGAATGTTTTGTAGTAAATACGTGATGCATCGTATAATCTGATTTAAGCATTATTCAAGTTTTTTTCAGGCAGTTTTAGTGTGTGTGAAAGGAAACTAACGAATTGTCAAATTAAACATTTTTAGTATGAAACTTAGTGGTAATTGCATCCATGTAAAACTGCAAGAGCAAATATCCAAATATTTAGTGCCAAGACATAATTAATCAAACTTCATATTAATTCCACAAAAACATTGTAGAAGTTGCAAATAACACGGCCGAATGCATCACAACAAAGTAAGAACAATAACAATGACAAACCTGAAAAGTCAAGCGCTGTCTTCTTAGAGGTTTCTTACCAAAGCAATCACCAGCCACAAACTCATTGGACTTGCGCTTATTTATTCAAATAACATTTCGTCATGTTTAAATGAGCATGTTGACGTGTTATTGCTTTAAGTTGCATTGTAATTTACGTTGTTGCTGATTGCTTCGTTGCTGATTGCTTTGTTACGTTGCCTTAAGTTCCTTTGTCGTTTTTACTGGTGTTTATTTTCAGTCTCAATTCAGTTTGCAGTTTATGTCGTCAGAACAACCTAGTTGCATTTTAGCGTAATAAACTTCTTAATAGAGGAATTGTAGATGGTTTCACTACATTTTATTACGCTAATAAAGTATGGATCTAAAAGACTTGCGCCCTAGACTCTTAGCTGCGGACCCGCAAAGTAAAGACGCTAAACGACAATGGGTGCATTGGTACAAGTCTTTTACAATTTATCTAGAAAAGCTCGGAGAAGTTTCAGCTGAAGACAAGTTGAATTTGCTTATAAATCACATAGACGCTTCAATATATGAACTGGTGTGTGAGACAACAAATTATGATGAAGCTATCGAACAACTGAAGCGCCTTTTTGAAAAGGTTTCTAACCCCATGTTTTCTCGATTTGTTTTAAAAACTAGGAAGCAGAAGCCAGATGAATCACTAGACGAGTACATGCAGACCTTAAAGCGATTGAGCCTCTCCTGTGACTTTCGGGCCGTATCGGCAGTTGCGCATAAAGAGGAAGCTATACGTGACTCGTTTATCGCTGGGATTTCGTCAAATCACATTAAACAACGCTTGCTAGAGGAGAAAAATGCTTCGCTACAACAAACTTTTGATAAAGCTCGATCCTTAGATGATGCCCAAACGTTTTGCAATCGTGTCGAAATGACTGCGAGCCAGACTCCGTCTTCACTTGATTGTGGCGCAACAGCTTTTGAAACACGTCCTACCTTTAAAATTGAAGATTCTTCAGATAAGGAAGAAAGCTCAGATGTTAGCGCCGCGTTGGTTGAAAAGTGTAACTATTGCGGAAATAGGCGACATAGTAGAAGATATTGCCCTGCTCGTGAAGTTATTTGTTTCAAATGTTCTAAAAAAGGTCATTTCTCAAAAGTTTGTCGTCTTTCCAGGGTAAATCGAAAACCTATTTATTCATCTGCTTCTACTCCACGAGATGTCATTATGAATATGACAACCGAATCTTTCGACACCCACGCAAAGGTCAACGTCCCTGTTACAGTTAACGGAGTTCAAGCCAATGCTCTCATCGACACTGGCTCTACCCTTTGTCACATGAGCGACCGTTTAAGAAAGCGTCTAAATCTAAATCTTGAAGAAAGTGAATGCCGCATTGGTTTAGCCGTGAAAGGATGTTCATCGCAAAGTTTAGGAATCTGTAACGTAAAAGTCGCGCTTTTTGGACAAGAGTATGATAATGTAGGAGTCACTGTTTTGAAAAATTTGCTGACCGACCTAATTATCGGACAAACTTTTATGAAACAGCACAAAAGCGTGAACATTCAATTTGGAGGGCCTATGCCAACGTTACAGATCGGAGCATTAGAAGCTATTAAAACGTCTACTTCAATACAGCTTTTCAAACACTTAAGGAAGGAGTGCCATCCGATTGCTACAAAGCCTAGAAAGTATTCTCAAGCCGATAGAAGTTTTATCTCTTCAGAGGTGCAGCGACTTTATAAGGAAGGTTTAATTGAGCCGAGTCGTTCGCCATGGCGAGCACAACCTCTTGTGGTCACTCAAGAAAATCACAAAAAGCGTATGGTCATCGATTTTAGCCAAACCATAAACAAATTCACTTGTTTGGACGCGTATCCTTTACCTCTTATGTCAGACGTAGTGAACAATGTTGCTAGGAACAGCATCTATACAACGCTAGATTTAAAAAGTGCGTACCACCAGGTAGAAGTTCCTCTGCAAGATCGAAATTACACTGCTTTCGAAGCCGATGGAAGCTTGTGGCAATGGAAGAGAACGCCGTTTGGTCTAACGAATGCAGTGCCTGGTTTTCAACGGATAATGGACAACATTATCAAAGACTACGAGTGCAAAGGTACGTACGCTTATCTTGACAATATTACCATTTGCGGGAAAACCCAAGAAGAGCACGATCAAAATTTATCAAAATTTCTTGCAGTAGCTCGAGAATGCAATCTAACTTTCAATGAAGCAAAAAGTACTTATTCGGCAGATACAATCGACTTGCTTGGATATAGAATCTCTAAAGGTACTTTAAGTCCTAACCCCGAAAGAGTGGAATCTTTACTAAAAATCCCGCCTCCAAAAAGTAGTAAACAACAGCAGAGGATTGTCGGTTTATTTGCGTATTATGCGCAATGGATTTCGCGTTATTCTGACAAGATTCAGCCTCTAATTCGAAACACTACCTTTCCTCTGAATGATGCAGCCCTAAACTCTTTCGCGACGTTGAAAGCTGAATTGGCTCAAGTTACGCTTGGGGTGATAGATGAAGAAATTTCATTTACAGTAGAAACTGACGCATCTGACATTGCCATTTCAGCCACTTTAAATCAGAACGGGCGACCCGTTGCTTTTTTTTCCAGGACACTCAACAAAAGTGAAAAGGTTCACTCAAGCATAGAGAAAGAAGCGACGGCAATTATCGAAGCCATTCGAAAATGGAGTCATTTTCTAGCGGGACGCCGATTCAAACTTGTCACAGATCAAAAATCGGTGGCATTCATGTACAACAGCAACAACCATGGCAAGGTAAAAAACGCAAAAATTTTGAGATGGCGACTGGAACTATCACAGTACGATTATGAAATTGTTTATCGAGCAGGGAAGTATAATACTGCTCCCGACACTTTATCTAGAGTGTATTGTGCAACTATGATGGACAATTCGTTGTATGAAATTCATGCGGCCTTATGCCACCCTGGAGTAACTCGCATGCATCATTATGTTAAAACAAAGAATTTGCCTTATTCTATTGATGACATCCGTAAAATGACATCCGCTTGTGAAATTTGTGCTGAGTTGAAACCTAAGTTCTACAAGCCAATTGAAATTCCATTGATAAAAGCTACGCAACCTATGGAGCGCTTAAGCATCGATTTCAAAGGACCTTTACCTTCTGCTACGAATAACAAATACATTCTGACTGTAGTAGATGAGTACTCTCGATTTCCTTTCGCCTTTCCTTGTAGTAAAGTAGACACTGAAACTGTAATCTCGTGCATGTCTAGTCTTTTTGCAATGTTTGGTAAATGTGGTTATGTGCATTCGGATAGAGGTGCATCGTTTATGTCTAAGGATTTTGTGTCTTACATGTACAGTTTGCGTATTCCTACCAGCAGAACCTCTATATACAATCCACGGGCTAATGGCCAATGCGAAAGATACAACGACGTAATTTGGACTTCTGTAAAACTTGCTTTGAAAACTCGAGATCTTCCTATTTCTAAATGGGAGTGTGTTCTACCTGATGTTTTACATTCTATGCGCTCTTTATTATGTACTGCAACAAACGTGACGCCACACGAGCGATTTTTTAATTTTCAGCGTCGTTCAAGTCTAGGTCTTTCCATACCTACTTGGGTTAAATGTCCTCAAAAGGTTTTATTGAGACGACACGTTCGTGCTAGCAAGTATGAACCGCTTGTCGAAGAAGTGGAAATGACTCATGCAACTCCGAACTACGCGCACGTTCGTTTCGCGAACGGACGCGAAACCACAGTGTCAATTCGTGACATCGCTCCAACTGCTCGTGGTGGCCTTGACGAGTCGACTCCTAGTTTGCCGGATCCCGGGAGTCCAAACGAAGGGATAAACAATCCATCTGTCGAAATTCCCGAACAAATAACAACTAATAATGAGTCTGTCAATGAAGATGCTCCTGCCCCGTCATCGGAAACTCATATACCGACTGATTCCAGCGAGCGCCCCATGCCCCGGCGCTCATCTCGTTCAAGGCGACCGCCAAACAGATTTGTAAATTAATTAAATGTATTTAATGTATTAGCGCCTTTAATTTTTGTTGATCCCTATTGATAATCTATGGAAGGGGTGAATGACGTGTTATTGCTTTAAGTTGCATTGTAATTTACGTTGTTGCTGATTGCTTCGTTGCTGATTGCTTTGTTACGTTGCCTTAAGTTCCTTTGTCGTTTTTACTGGTGTTTATTTTCAGTCTCAATTCAGTTTGCAGTTTATGTCGTCAGAACAACCTAGTTGCATTTTAGCGTAATAAACTTCTTAATAGAGGAATTGTAGATGGTTTCACTACACATGTATCTGATGATTGCTTCAGCACGAAACTGAAGACACCAGAAGTGTGCACTGTGCAACTTTATTTACATTTTACTGATACAGTATATAAACCCTTGATTAGAATAATAGTCAACACTCTATATATTATTGAGTTGGATTTAAATATTTTATTGCCAAACTGAAACAGATTCCAAACCTTAACAAAGTTGTCAGGAAAAACGCCTTTCTTTCCATTCAGAATCCCTTCACACCATCCTGGTTCAATCTGCTTTACATCAGTCAACACATCTCCTGCTTGCAGTGTTAGTTCATCTGGAGCAGTTGCCTCATACTCAAACTGAACAATAGCTGAAAAAGAGATTGCAATGGATCACCTGGTATTCTTCCTACAATGCTTTAAAACTAAATACGTGATATCACTTGTCGTGATATGCATTTGGGGCTAAGGGTCTATCCTTTTATCATTCCAGCTTCTCGATGTTTCCGGACTACACTGTTAGGCTGCTAGAGAGCAGCCAACCTTTGATTTCATCATCCAAGGCATGCAGATCTTCATCATTGATATGATACCAATTGAAAAAGATTCCCAATATAATTTAAGTGATAGAGAACCACAAATGACATTGATGTTCGACTTGTGAATAGCACAAGTTTCACTGGCGGGCACTGGGCAAATAGGCAATTGGATTTTTTAAAATTACAATTAGAATAATAACTGCAGGATGTGTAATATATTTTGAATATTGTCTTAATCTTTACTGTGTTCAAAATACATGTAGTTTTACTAGCTTCAATTAAATTAAATATTTTTGAAACCTCACATTATATATATATACTGTAATACTGTTAAGCTCAAGAAAAAACAGATATACAAAAAATACATATGAGCTATGTAGCAAAATAGAGTCATAGATGTCTCACCTTTCAATTTTGTCATTTTATGACATTCAATGCAGATATTTAAAGCATTCAAATTGTGACCAACAAAGGATCACACACTGCAATAACTTAACCTTTCAACATAAATCAGTAAATGTGCATAATGAGATTAACTGTGCCACAACAAATATAACTAAAACTTCCAAATTGGTTACACAATAATTAGTAAAATTAGGATTATAGATGAGATTTAACTTCAGTTGTAGCCTAATCAATATGGCTTTTGACTTCACAACATTAATTAATTAACACTTAAACAATCTCATTTTCCAGGAAAAAATCATGATAGTTTATAAATTGCAATCTCAAAATGTTTTGTATTGTAGAATGTAGACACCCGAAAAACTCGGATGTTTTAAGACTTGGTTTCGTTGATTAATGCACAATTTTACAAAAAAAATTGTATTACACATCAAGCTTCTGCAACAAAACAAACTACTTTTTTATGCAATCTTTACGAATGACTATTAAATAAAATATAAAAACCTATGAATGAATAACAGGTTCATGCTGACATAATGCTGCTGACAGATTGATGCTAACATAATGCAATGTTGAAAAACATGTTAAAAATAATTTGCTTCAGGGTTAAAACTGATAAAAGTTCTTTCATCAGCTCTGGCTACAGAACTTCAGATCACTGGAGTCAGATATATTTTATTTCTTGTCACATACCTGCTTTGAAAGTGTGATGGACTGATGGTTATAAAAACTGTTAAAAAATTATAGGACATTGCCATGACAAAAAACAAAAATTATATGGTATTACACACGATCAACAGGCCTCAAAGCTCCCGGCAGCTATTAAATGGCCCCCAGAACTATAGCGCCAGTAGGCCATGTTTGGTCTCCGGTTTCTATAATAAGCTAACATTTCTCCACTTGAGTTTGCAACCTTTTTCACAAACAAGACAAAGTCTCTCACATGACAAGAAATATGCTGAGAAGTTTCACAAAAGTCTGAGCGTCGACCTATAAAAATTGAAGACTAGCTCTACTCTACTTGGGAAGCAGTGTACCGTATCATATTTAAATATACCAGCAAATATTTTTCAGGGCCTTGTTTGCGTTGTTCTTACCAATATTAATTATATAACAATTTTATTATTTTAGATGCCAAGAAGAAGCTCTGATAGGCCATGCTTGATTGCCGGAGAAATAAAGGAGCTTAGAGGCCTGTATCAAGAAAACACCATGACAACATATTTCCACATGCAACCACTGGCACTTGTTTATAATGTTTTCAGAATACAAAAAGTAAAATAAATTGCTACAACAGAGAAAACAGCCTTTGCTTTGCAATATGGTATTACAAAAGATGATAGGCCTACTCAACAGAAAATATTTAAGTTGCACTTTAAAAGGCAGCCAATATCAATAATTGAACAAAAATACATGAATTAAAATAAATAAAATATTTGGAACAATTTATCATACTAATGCAAAATAACTCATAATTTTGACAATGGAATTTTCCATTTATACATTTTCACCCAAGCGATTGCTTGCTCTGCAAAACTAAGTGACTTTTTTTTAACAGCATTATATGAGGACCCTATCTCAGAAAGACCTTCCAACAGTCTTATTGCTTTCATTTTAGATGGAAAATCGGCAATCACAAATTTTGTGATTGTTTCACCAATTTCACTGTTCTTATAAACCATCACTGCACTGTTTACAGCTAAAGGGAGTATCTTAGAAGAAGGACTAACATAGGGCAGATAAAATGAAAGTAGGTTGCCTATATACGATACTATCGGCAATTTATTTCTGTTCATCCAACCAGAATTAAAAGAAACACTGATGCTGAATGTTATTTGGCGATCAAAGGATAGTGTAATTCTAGCTTGACCGCGATTAAATCCAATTTCCATTTCTTTGCAATTTATCACGCACTTCTTTATATCAGGATTCAGATTCATTTTATTTTTAAATTGGAAAAATACGCTACTATTTAGGTTAGCTAAAAATTACACTTGAGATGAGGCAATTGATTTCAACAGATTTTCAAAATTGTCTGTAAGGTTCAAAACTGCAGATCTTATACTAGGTGTGTGAGATCTGCAGTGCTGTATAGAAGTGAGACAAGGGGTGCTAACAAGAAAACTACCGGATTGGGGAGTTTAAGAAGAACTGAGAGAGCGATTGTGAGGGCAATGTGTGGTGTGAAGCTGATGGACAAAAGGAATACAGAAGAACTTATGAACTTGCTTGGATTAAATGAGAAACTTGATAAGGTGGCAAAGGCAAATGGAGTAAAGTGGTATGGGCATGTTTTGAGAAGGGATGAAGATGATGTTTTGCAAGTGGAGGGACAAAGGAAACAATGAAAACCCAAGGAAACGTGGAAAAGGCAAGTTAAGGAGGAAAGCAGCAAGGTGGCATGGACAAGAGAGCACGCATTGGACAGATTGATGTGGAGGCAGAGTGTGAAGGTGGTTGTGCCACTTAAAAGGTGAATCTGACCACTCTCGGCAATGGGGACATCACCGGATTAAAACTGGACACCACTACTACTAGATCTATACAGAACTTGATTGATTGAATCTTTATATTTGTACTTGGGAAAGCTTCTTGCAGGGCTTAATCCTAGCAGTTTCGCATACTAGTAGAGGCTTTAAATCACTGGCGCAGGCCCGGTAACCGAAATTGGCAGAGTGAAGTTTCCGATTGTTGAAGTCTTGTTGCCGGGGAATTATTCCATCCATTAGATGCCGCTGAATGGAGAGCAGTCCTTAACATGCGTTGCTCAAGCGCACACCTCGAAAGTCGAACCAGTGCCGCCTTGAAGTTTCTTCGTTCCAGAAGTCACGCGCTAACCAACTGAGCTATCGGGCGGACTTGGTAGTACTAGTACTTTATGGATTCTTTAGTGAAAACATTTATGAAAAGCAAGCATCACAATGGAGCTGTTCATAAAATCATGTCAACGCAAAGAAAACATGGGACCTGATGGATGTGATGGACAGAGTTAGTAAGTATCCATGTAAACTGATAAATAGCCTAAGGGAAAATATCCAAATATATATTAGTGCCAAGACGTATTCAATTTCAATCAAACTTTAAATCAAATATAGTTTATTCAAATAAAATTTAAATAAGGATCTTCTGATGATCCTCCTTTTAGGGTGAAACAGGCTGTCAAGGGTTTAGAGAGTAATAACTATATTTGATTTAATTCGCTCTGCTTGGCATTGAGCACTTTTTGTAGTATTAATAGTATTTATTGTTTAAACTTTAACACAACGTTCTGATGTGACCGACTTTATGCGAGACAACTGACCGAAGCCAACATGTCACAGAAACAGCTCACTGCAGTCGCAGTGTAGGTCTCACCGCGAGACTACCGTACTTGAAATGTTAATTATTCTCGTATTGTATATTTATTTTACGCAAGGTCTAGTTTCTAGACCTTGTGTTGCTACTAATCCGATTAACGCTTCCTTGTTTGACTCAAACCTGAGACATTTATTTTTGTTCATCCAACAAAAATTAAAAGGAACACTGATGAATGAATGATGATGCTGAATGTTATCTGGCAATCACACTCATGAAAAGCAAACATCACAATGAACCTGAATTAAAACCTTTCAACATAACGCAAGAAACAAGCACCTTCTCGTAGTCCCTCCCGTCAGTACCATATCTCCAAGAAAAAAAAAGATATGCGAAGCGAAGCTTGTCACACTGGAGCAAACCTTCCACGCTCCCTGACTTCATACCCGACGCCGATCCCCGTCCACCAGGGATGTCCCTCGCAAGGCTTGCGTGGGTCAGGCTTAACCGCCTGCGAACTGGCGTCGGCCGCTTTCGTTCGAACATGCACAAGTGGGGCCTGGCTCCTTCATCAGAATGCGAGTGTGGTGCCACGGAACAGACCGCAGACCATGTCATCCACCACTGCCTAACTCACCGGCCTCCACACGGTGCGCATGGTCTGAGGGTCCTGGACGACGAGACTGCTGAGTGGCTGAAGATTTCCTGCCCTCCAATCTAGCCTGGAAAGATCGCTCATACGCCATCATCAACATAACGAAACATGTGACCTGGTTGATGTAATAGACAGGGGTGTGTAAACTTTTTCCCAGGCAGGCCAGATTTGATAATGCAGAAATGCTTGCGGGCCAACAGCCTTTGAAAACATTGTTTGGCGTGAAGAAAGATGCAAAGCTCACTGCTTGCAGTTTGAGCACTTTGGCAAGGTTGGTGGTATCATTTTTAGAGCTTAGGTTCCACAAATGGGAAAACGTCACACGGAGGTATATAGCCTATCTCCGTGGCCATTCCCAGTGTAGCCTACCTACTGCACAATTAACCGAATGTTTGCGACTATTCACAAACAGGTGATGGACACCATTGACTTAGATTAGATGCTGTTGCAAATGAGTTCATTCGAGCAACCGACCCGCGTAAAATGTAGCCTACTTCGGATTGGTTTGATATTGTCTATAGCCTACATTATAACAAATTATCCAGTGGACACTACTTTGCAGCAGATTGTGAGACTATGAACGTGAAGTTGTTCTTCGTTTCTTCTTGTTCAAGGTATTTCAATATATTTCTTTCATTTATCTTCATCTGCCACACATTTCGATTTATATGGCTATTGGTAATAGGAGAAAACGATTAATGAACTGCGGCAACTGCCTAGCATTATCGCTACATGCCTACATCTTATCACAAAACTTAAAAAAAAATTGGCCTTTCAGCAACAAAAGTGCTTTCTTTTCATAATCCTGCCTCCCCCGTTCAAAAATAGTTGCGGCGACCCTGCGTAAAATATCACGTAAGTTAGGTGAGAGTCGCTCAGCTTTGATCTCAACCGGTTCTTGCTCAAGTTTAGAACCAAAAACGTCTGCTCACATAAAATATGTTGAACCGAACAAGTTGCAAACTTTCGCAATTTCTGGAAATTTGTTTTTTATTTAGCTGCTGATAAAAATGATGTTGACCCACAACCAGGCTTGATATGAACGACTCGGTTACATGTCTTGTAATACAAACAAATTCATTTTCACACGAGTCAGTTCAATCATAAACAAGTAAAAACCGATTTGGATCAGCTAGCAGCTAGATCATTTTCAGTTGAGCTGAAAGCAAACAGCACAGAAACAGTTTCTCAGAATAATGATCTCTTGTTGTAATCGGTGAATTCATCCACTTTGTAGCTACTTGAAATTGTCTATTCTCCAAAAAAATTGTCTTCCTTTAATTCAGGTTGATCGTGTTCAGAAATGAAGAGAACAATTAGGCTACACTACACAAGAACGACATTTCTTAATAGAAATAAATTATATTTCCCAGTGTGGTTTTGGTTGACAAGTAGCCGCGGGAAATCTAGTTTACGTGGTCAAAATATTTTTGCACCTTTTTTGCTAGTGAACAAGTCGAGCATCAAGAACTTAATTCGTGATAACTATTTGGTTGTAGGCTTGTAGCAGACAAAGATGAACGTAAATAAAGAAACTTAATACTCATAACCGCTTAGCACATATTCTCAACAATACCAAAAGGCAGTTGACCTGTAGGCTAGTAAACAAAGGTGGTATATCAAAAACATAGAAAGTATGAAGAAATTGGACACTATGGCAAATTCAAATCATCACTATCTCGCCCAACATCCATGAAAATAAATACAGTAGAATTCGCCTATAACGGCACCTCTAGGGGATTTGCAAAAACTGACGTTATAGCCGAATTGACGTTATAGACGAACTACCGCAAACTATTCCACAACTGTCTTTTGATTAAAGAAAGAGGTGTATAATCCAATCATGGTTACTGTGTAGCCTACCGGTACCACCAAACTGACAAAAGGCACGCAGAAAATACAGTTAACAAAGAAATTGTTTAAAAAAATAACCTACAGCGAAAGGTACAGGAAATTTGCGCAATAGGCTACAGCTCGTTGCATACAGTAGTAGAGAAGTTCATTGTTTATTAGCGAAAAAGGCATTGATCTTGAGCTATTTCGGTTTTGACACACCTGTAGACTAGAGTGTAGAGCTGCTTTTTACACGTAATAGTTTTTCACGCGGGAAAAAAAAGTTAATTAGTTTATACAGTACTGCACGTACAACTGTTGCTTTGAGTTGTTTAAAGGTCAGCTGTAGAGCTGCTTTTTACACGTGATAGTTTTTCACGCGGGAAAAAGGTTAATTCAGTTAAAGTCCCTGCTGAGAACGACGTAGCAAAATAAATGGAAGACATTTTGCAAGCAGCAGCGCTAATTGGATTAAAAGACTGACCGTTCGTGGTGAAGGTGATGGCTTAAAGTGACGTTATAAACGAACAAAAGACGTCTGGGGACTAATAAAGGGTGCTGTTACACGCGAATTGACGTTATAGGCGATGCTGTTGTAGCCGAACTACAATGTATGTAAAAGATAGAAATTCTGCAGGGACCGAGCGAAATGTGACGTAATAGGCGAATTGACGTTATAAACGAAGCCGTTATAGGCGAATTCTACTGTAATAAAAACTTGTCTACTAGATGTTTAGTTCAAATAAGTTTAATGCTCTCATTACGAGCCAAATTAGATCTTGGATATTTTTACCCTTTCTCCATTTCGCTTCAACAAAACCTAGTCTTTATCTCGAAACATCAGATTCGACCAGTTGTCTGTGCACAGCGACTCTTTCATTTCTTTCTATCGTTGGCATCTTTAATTTTTAAGTTTCTTTTAGTCAAATGATTGTCCACGGCGTCTTTCCATGTTTATTACTGCGCAACATAAGTTGACGACAAACATCATACGGGCCAACGTCAAGAAAAGCAACAAAGACGTCATTACTTTATAATTATGATGCTTGAACAATTGGAACATGTGTGAACTGCCGACGCGTTACAAAACTTGACAACTAGAATTAGGTTCGCAGCAGAATGAGATAGGTGAACAGACTGCAAAAATCAGACATTCTGTGATTTCACGGTAATTAGCAATTTTTTCTAAGATCTAAAAAGTTTGCGTGATTGGACATGGTAAAAAAATCAATATAGAGAGTTTAATTTATTGCATGAACTAGCTCGTGTCAGGTTTTAGGCATTCATTTGAGATTGTCCTAGTTTCGGAAGGCGATACTTTCGTAGCTGAACAGCCGAGAGTCAAGTCTCTGCCGGTCGTGGCGGTTTCAAACTGCAATGCTTGGATAGAATGTAACTTCACTGTTAAAAATCGGTCAAGAAGGTTCGGGTCTATCAACGTTGACGCGGGAACATGCTGAAAAAGAGAAATAAAACCAATAGACAAACGTGCAGTGATGTTGTTGTTTACAAGGCTGTGGTGAAAGCTGAAACCAATGTTAGAGGGGAAGGGGTCAATTCTAAATTCAATTTTAGCTCTGATTTTAAGATACAACAGTATATTTTAAAATCTCTGGTATAATTTGCACTCAAACACCTCTCTCTACCCCGAAAACACCTTTTAAAAAGTAGGGAAGGTAAGTTGATACGTTTTTCACAGTCCCAAACATAGTTTTGGTTGATCTACTGAAGGCTACTTGATCCACATATATAAAACAAGAAAATAATTACCGTACAAATAAAAAAAGAAAATTGGAAAATCATGTTCTCACGAAGATGTCTCTTCACAAAACGGTTTTCGTCTTTTTATTGATTGAACGTTTGATTACAGCTTATTGCAATATCAAGTACAATATGATGCTGAATACTTATCTCCGTTGAGAACTCACTTTTAACTCAGCAAAACTTTTTTCTTTCTCAGTATGCTCTTTGATGACGTGGTCAGCGCCGAACTCATGGTAGAAACGGGTGTCATAAATCCGGGATAAGACTTTGTCCACACGTAAGTAAAAGCGCATAAGTAAAAAGAAGCAAGAAGGCATAACTCGCTGAAAAAATAATGCTGGCATTAAAAACGAAACACAGTAAGCTTGGAGATAACTTTTTTTAATGTTGTAAAAGCATTAAGTTTTGATGAACGTTTCTTCACAACCACACAGTACACAAACAGACAGCATAGACAAATCTCACTACTCACGTCTCACAAGTATACAAAAGTCACCAACCCCATAAGTAAATCACCCTCTTTACATTGATCCAGCATCTACAAACTTTAAACCAATGCAAAAAAAAGGATCAATTTACTGCCTGGAAAAGTGTAAGCAAACTTCCTCTATGGAAGCAGTTCTTTCAGACCACCACTAAGTCAGAGCACTCAGCAGCACAGAAAACACTTGTATTTCGCAAACCATATATCGGTGTTAAACTGTTGATACTCCTAGCTAACCGTGAGATTGCTAATCATTTATTATCTTTCGAAAATGGACTGTAAAAAGAATTATGTAATGTATCGATTGCTTTTTACGACAGATTGATAATGGCATAGGCATGTTTCTCAAAGAACGTATATTAAACTTTTAAGTTTTAACGTTTTATTTTAGCTTAAATTGCATAAATGTCTATTGGGAGTCCAATCTATACATAGTACAGCATTCTAATTGCAATATCATAAAAATAACTGAATTTAATTTTGTTCCCTGCCAATAGTTTTCGCTTCAAACATTCGTACACAGAATTTTGTAACTTACGATTTTCACTGTGACTTGTGCACAACCATTGTCTGCTAATTCGTCTTCAAACAGCATCAGCTCTTCAAAAAAGAGAATCTTTTCTCTCGTTTTTAAACGATTTATATCGATTCGTTTGGTTGTGTCAGAAATCTTAAATAGACAAACAACAAAATAATCAGAATCAGTGTAAAAAATAATTGGTTTGCTGTCTGGGTATATAACGCAAGTTTTGGATACTTAAGCTTACCTTCAATTTGTTGTGTTCATCTTCTATAGTTCCCTGATAATTTGTTGTAAACGTCCAATCAAAAGGCTTCACCGTTTCAGCGATATATTCATTGTTCTCCCTGGAAGGACACACTTTAGTGAAAAACAAGCTTACAAGTGGTTAATGTAACTTAAAGATTTTATATACAGTGCAAATTGCAATGCAATAAAAAATAATCTGTTTAATCAATCGTTTGTAGGCCATTTGTAAACCAGATTTCTTGTGGGTGTTGAATAGTTGAGCTCACAATGTGAGTTTTTTGCAGCCATAAATAGATAAAGATTGAAGCACAAATAAGGACTGTTTAACTGATTAAATTAAATCTTACATACAGATCAAAGTATTGTACAAATGCACAATGTACAATTGTACATGTATAGGCCTACAAACCTATCAAATTAACTTATATCAATTGCACTTCTTTAGTTCAAATATTAATGTTAGAACATTAACAGTTGAAAAAACTATTTACTGTAACATGTCGGATGAGGATGATATAGGCTAAACATCGTCTGAACAATTTTTTTTTATTGATATAACTTGGCGTATTCAACTTTTACCTGCTCTCTTTCCATTCTTTAGCCATGGCAACTTTCATAAGGTCGTTATGTGGATCAACTAGCTTTAATGCATCAAGCGCATTAAAATTAATAGAAAAACCCGAACTGTGTTCAATTGTGAGCTTATTGTCCCCAAACGTCATCTCAGGTAGTTGTGGTAAAGGTATATCAGCGAGGATTCTAAAATTCAGAGAAATAAAATGTAAAACATGTAAAATAATATGCTTTTTTATGCTGAATTGATGAAATGTTAAAAAATTGTGATGGAACTTAAGTTTTGCATGCATGCAAAAAAGTAACTGTCTACCAGCACATTGAAATAAATATAATACAAAGAAAATAAAGATTATTGTTTGCACAATAAGACAATTTTGTTTCACTTGTTAAATTAAATGCAATGAATAACAAAATTAACTGAGTAGTCCACCATTATTACAAGAGTACATAGGCGTCGATTTTTTCTTAGAAGAGAGGAATTCTGGGTGGGCGAGAGTTTTCAAACAGATTTCATTGAATGTGTATGTTTGCAAATTCGCAATGGTTAGTCTTTCTCACAAAGACTGCGCTTAGCGTCGCTGCAGCAATTAAGCTTTAATAGGTTTGATGTTTGCTTTCTTGCGCCTTGCGATCTTATGAGCGCTGCTAAACTAAACAAACTTCTTTTATGTTTTCCTTTGCAACCTAAAAAGCGCGTGTCGTGACCTGTTATCCTTGAAGTGGCGCCTTCAGATTTGCCGCATTTTGATTTGTAAAAAGCAGTGTTGTACGCGTCAATGAAATAAATTGACGGCGTCAGCGCGAATTGCCTAAAAACTTTACGGCGTAAAGTACTGCGTCAGCTCTTAAAGAAATTGACAGCGTCAGCGCTAAATTTCTAGCTCTATTTTAGCCAAGCTCTCGCAAAACGGAAGCATTTCAACCAAGTTTAGGCTAACAATAGCTATAAATCAGTGGTTCCCAACCTTTTTGTTGTCACGGACCCCTTTAGATAAATTATTAATTCTGCGGACCCCTACCTAAATTTTGCCTGAAACTCACATACCATTGACTATTGTAATAATTATGCTACTCAACTACTGTACTGTGTCATATTGCATTGCCGCTATGACTCCTGCGGCAAGTATCAGGTTAAACAGTTGCTCAAATAAGAAAATGAATGAATTACTCAAGAAATGTCAGCAGTATTTGAATACTAAGGTGACCCAAAGTGCCATGCCGAAACTTTTTCAACGTAAGCAAATTAAATGAGAGGGTTGTTGTTGCCTTTCCTGAACTAAACGACTGAACTGTGGTTTAGTTTTTGACAATGCAACACGCATGTCATCTTCAACGTCCAGGCGATTTTGATGTTTAGTTTTCATTGTAACAGAGTTGAGAATCCTGCCTCGTAAAGGTAAGTGGTTATGAATGGTAACAAAACAATAATCGCTTGCTTTGCCAAGAATGGTAGGTTTGCAGTTGTGAGCACCAAAATTCTTCCACAGTTTTTGAATGAAATTCAATGCGTAATAACTCTTTTGATCTCAAATCCATTAGGTCATTATTACTGAGATCGTCATCGCTAATGTTGTTCAAGTCAAAAAGAAAAGGATTTCGAATCCATGTTTCAACTTCGTTCGGCAGGTGTTCTAAATTAAAATAAGATTGATATGAGATTTTTAGGGTTTCCAAGTGTGCGCAAAATTTTTCTCTCGTAGAGATCAAAAGAGTACATTCTTTTTGAATTTCATCCATCAAGATCTTCTAACATTGGAAAGTTAGCGTAATTACCTGCTTCCCATCTGCGTTTCCAAACCGGCAACTTGGCTAAAAACGCTTTCAGTTTTTTAGCTGCATCAACTATTGTCACACCTGGTCCTTGAATGCCACGATTAACATTGTTAATATGACCGAAAATATCGGCTAAGTAGGCCATACCGTATAGAAAACTTTTACTCTCAAACAATTTTGAGAGGGAACTTCCTTTTGCTTTCAAAAGAGTTGATACCTCATTTTTTAGCTGCTGCAGTCGTTTTAAAACTTCTCCTCTAGATAACCAACGTACCTCAAAATGATACAAAAGTAGGCTACTTCGTAATCTGACCCTACTTCTTGACAGAGCGCTTCAAAATTACGATGTAATTGACACATTTGCATTTAAACAGAAAAATGAAAGTCGAAAGATCGCTTTTTGTTTTTTTTCTCCAAAATTCATCAAGGTAATCACGGACCCCCAAATGCTTTCTCACGGACCCCCAAGGGGTCCGCGGACCCCAGGTTGAGAACCACTGCTATAAATAAAGAGCAGGTATTATGTTTTGATACTGTATTGTAATTAGCTGCTTAGCTTATTAGTTATTTCCTTGTAGAAACACAAGCGTTTCAAAACGTTTATCTGACAATCTGCTGCGTTTGGGACGCATAATGTCCTTTCCAAGTGAAAACATGCATTCCACAGCAGCGCTGGATGGTATTGGTGCGTTGTATTTCAAAAACAAGTCTTGAAAACGTTTACTCGGAAAGGTAGCCTATCACTATTTCAAGCGTGCTGTGATGGCTTAGCATATATAAATTTTTTAACGAGGTCCACTGCACCAGCATTGCTCTTTTCAGGGGCATAGAGCTCTTGAAATAAAGTATCTTCAACCTCCGCGATGACATTCATAGATTTTTCGCTTTCTCTCTCTGATCCCACGTTCTCCATACAGCTCACGATATGAGTGATCAACAATTGGCAAACTTCTTCCGCTTGTATTCCAGGTAACCATTCCAACCAACACAAAAGCGGGTAATTCGGATGAGTTGCGCTGGCCAGAATACATTGTGAAACTCTCATTGTGAAACGAGATTTTCCATGAAAACAAAAAATGACGCATAGCGCGTGACGCTTAAAATCGGCAAAATATTTGACGGCGCTATCCAGGGCCTGATTAAGGCTCACGGAGGCCCGAGGCACAGCAAAGTTTAGAGGCCCCTATTGGCAATCGCTTTCGATGCAGAGCAGCAGTGCTCAGCTGAAGCATACCGAAATTCGCTGAAGCGTGACGATTTGGAATCGTTATTCTATTTGGCAATCGTTACACAATTTGAAATCGTTACTCAAAAATAACAACTGTACACACACTGGCACATTGGCACAACAACTTTCACCACCTACGCCTACGATACTAATGTAAAAACATTGGGGGCCCCCAAAACCAGGGGGCCTGAGGCCTGTGCCTCGTGTGCCTCATGGTTAATCGGGCCCTGGCGCTATCACTTCCGTCAACTAAAAAATAAACTGACAGCGCTAGCCTCAGCGTCAACAAAAAGTTGACGCCATCAACATACAACACTGGACTAAAAAGCAAAGATTTGTAAAAAGCGATTGTTTCAGTACCGTACGTCTTTAGTTTGTATCGGTTATTTTATTGTCATGTTCATTATGATGTCATATTCCCTTACGCTGACCCGGAACTGAAGTTTGACTGTGACGTAACGAAAGTGAGACCATTCGGATAAAAGATCAAACGTAGCTTTCTCTCACCAGGAATTGCCAGTTGCCGTAGCAACAACAATGCAGTGAGTACCGCCTTTTTTTCAATGCAGCGTTTTTGCGGAATTGCTTTGTTCTGTCGGACATACGTAAAACAAGAAGTTGCGCTGCAGTTGGTTGGATAATTCAGCGTTTAACAAAAACGGAAATAGCCCAATTGTAACGAACACTTCATAAGTGTCATGAAAACAGGGTGGGCGAAACATATTTTGCCCACCCTCGTTTCACGGCAGGGTGGGCGTCGCCCACCCGGCCCACCCTATTTCGACGCCTATGCAAGAGTATATTGACATCTCTACCCTATTTTTAAGCAATGTCGAACACAGCATGTTTTGTATAAATTACAAAAGAAACTGTGACCTTATCAACTTTTCACTAATAGAATACAAGATATACAAAGGAATGACAAACTTTTCAATTTCTTCTGATTTCAAAATATGACTCTTCTCAGAAATAAATTTCCATTGCCCGATGACAAACGGTTCTCGTTTACCAGCAAATGGTGTGCCAACACGAGCAGCCATTTTATAAATATAGTTATAAGGCTGAAAAAGTGAATTTAATGTGACAGGAAATATAAAGTGTAATAACAAAATGTTTTGAAAGAGGCATTAAAGACAATAAAACTTTTAATTAACAAAGTTGACAGTACGTATTACAGGCCTCGAAATTTGTACTTTTTTCCGGCGGTCAAGCATGTCCTACCGGACTGGCCCTTTCAGCGGACATTTACTATCTCAACCGGACATATTTTTTGCATACGTAGATTTTGCACAAAATTACACTACAGTACTGTGTAGTAGGGTGGGTCGATTTTCACATAAAATTGTCGGATTGTCGCATAAATCAGTATTTAGGTGAGGCTTGCCATACCGTACTAAATAAAGTGTTAAAATTTCAATGTGATGGTGTGCTCCTAACCACTTACCCCAGGTGGTATGGAAAAATACAATTTTTTACTTCACGGTAAATTATATTCAATAGGTAGGCTACAGTGAAAACAAAACACAATTGAAATGTAATAAGTTAAAGCCACGCCTGGATGTTAAATTAAACAACACAGTCTTTCTTTGATTCAAATATAGGCCGCCGCTTCCTTGCATCAAAATAGAAATCAAAATAATATCAAAATATCATCAAAAATCATTGAGTTCCTTTTCTTCTTTCCGACAGTTTTGAAGCTGACCTCAGCGACTACACGAATCATTCTTTCAACTGCTTGAGTCTGTGGTGTGTATAACGACTTTACTGGGACTGACTTTATTGCATCCCAAAGTTCATCCTTACTCTTAGTTCTTAGGTAATAATAATGGTGGTTCAGTATCCTCAATCTGTGGCCAGTCGATCATATCAATATAATCCATCGCATAAAGATTCAGTTGATTAGCAGGGCGATGGAATCGTCATATTATTGTAGATGAAAGCTTTCGTGCTTTCAGAATTCGCCTAACCGCTACTTCACGAATGGGAGGTCTATTGTCATGAAGCATGGCATAGGCTATATAATAGCAAGTTTTCGGGGTGAGTTGCATAACAATTTTACTTGATCGATTTGTCGATGACAGACTGTACTTCTACTGGCTCAAGTCCACGACTGAGTTGTATCATAAGGAAAAGTAGCCTACTGCTGGAGCATAGCTGATATCTGTGGCCATCTTAGTGCAGCCATACAGGCCCATATACAGTTGCAATGGATCGGTTCAATGTCTTAACAGCTTCTGATGGATGGGTTTTAAACCATTCAGGCACGTTTTAAACCTTTCAAGGTTTTGCCACCTTTTCCCGTTCGTTAACGTGCTGGTAGGTCTATATCGATTTTTGTAGTTAGTATCTTTTTCGTCCCGGACGCGTTAAAGACGAAAAATAAAATGATTGATGATTTGACTAACATAATAGCGGCACATTCGATTTGCTCCTGTGAATGATGATATTTCCCAGGAACTCTGTGTAAGAGTGTTTCAGAGCATTCCCCAGAACTGATTGCACGGCAGGTTTCCAAAAGGTACTTCTGGTCCGTGCTTAGATTTTTGAATTGTCCAATTTTGGCAAATGGGGAGTTTCAATTTTATCAAACAATGCGATCTCCAAGGCTATAAGGTTTGACCACAGAATATCGCCAATTTCACCAATGAATGTTTCTGGACCAGATGTCTTTCCAAATAATCCAAATAGATGCTGCAATGGTAACTCATTGATGGGCAGCAAAGGCCAATATATATTCCACTGAACTTCATACTGGATAATGGATATGATCTTTTATTTTAGCAATTACTCCATTACGATTCCCAGTGTTCACTGCTGTCCCGTCACAACCTGTTATTCGAATTCCATCCATGTTCATATTCTCGTCGATCATACATTTTAAAATAAACACAACCTAGATGTCACCAGGTTGTGTCAGTAAAACGTAATGGTATTCTTTTATTTTTCTCCTGTGGCGGTAGTCATCAAAGACATATGATTCATCCTTTCTCCCATCAAAATAGAGCGATATAAATTATTGACGACATGTTGTGTTGGTTTCAATCCAGTACGCCTCCTGACTTGGCTATGTCTCACTTTCCGTGGGTCAATAATGATGTCTGTGGAGAAGTTTTTTCCCAACACATCCTGCAAAGTAGCAGTGGCAATAGCAGCAACTGTTTCGTCAGAAACCATCTTTTGATGGGCTTCCCTTGCAACACAAGGGATTGGGATGGTATTGTAGGCACTACTTGTTGAGACACTCTCCGTGTAACTCGGATCACTATCGGATAAATAAGATAAAGAATCAATTTCACAAAGTTTTTTTGTGGCGTGTTAAACCGCACAACTATTAGAAGTTCGCTCACTGCGCAGGATTGCCAGATTGGGCAAAAAAATGAGATAAAATGACAAAAGTTTCCGCAACTTTTCTCCTAATCTGGCAACCCTGCTATAGAAACAGGGGGTCATTGGGGTAATGGGTTGCTGTGCACCAAACGATTTTAAACTTTGAGGAAATGTTTAGAAGGTAAAGCCGCACCTATGTTCAAATTTATATGATAAATGGAGAAATCGACCCACCCTACTGTGTAGTCGTGTTTGTAGAAGATTTTCTACAACAGAATAACTCTGCAATGGTTGATGGCTTAATTAACCGACCTTGAAGTAGGCTATACTGGAGCAGATTGCTTGCAAATAAATCAGTGCGTTAATGACAGTCGTGTAATGACGCAATAAACACAATTGAAAACAACAATCCAAATTTCCTTATTACAAAAGCAACTACGATCACTTATTCCGTGGTTTTTGCGTTATAGAATCGTTGTGCCAAGCGATTACTGCCGGCGCGGGGTCGTAAATCTCCAGCTCAGGACCGTCCAGACAAATGCGCATTAGTGACTCAATAGTGTTAGCCCTCAATAGTGTTAACTAACTAACACAATAGTGTTAGTCTAACACCCTCCCTTCCGTGCAGAAATTCTATTTCTATCAGTATGAGCGTGAATGACTGAATAAGGTCGCCACATTCACCTGAGCATGTGCGGAACCCAGCTGAGACTTGCTTCTCTGTGACATTTCTTTTTAACAAACGATCAATGTAACGCAATAATCCTCATTGTTAAAATTAGAATACATATCCTGCCGAAAAGTTTAGACAACTTTATTTCAAGGCAACATTGCAAGGCGTTGAAATGATGTAAAAATGGCTACTTTTGCCATCAACTCGTTAACCACGCCACTCTAATGTGATCTTTAAAGCAATTGCCTGTACTATTGATTGTTTCAGCTCCGTATTTGTTCGCGTTAAACAAACAATTGTAACAATTCAAATTTAAAATATATTTTTGCTGCATTAGCTTTATTTTTGTCAAGAATTTTGCGGCGGTCATTTATGACCGACCAATGAGTCGGCTTCGGCAGACATTCGAGGTCATTCCGGAGGTCATGTCCGCCATGACCGCCGGAATTTCGAGGCCTGGTATTACACTAATTCAGAAAAATGAATTTATTTATAAAAATTTCACCACACAAGTGGGGCTTCTTCAGTATAGTTTAATTAATAGTCTGAAAATGTACTTAAAGCCAATACTTGAAAATTACAGCCTACTTAATCTAAGGATTGTCTTTCTCAAAACTGTAACATTTCAATAGCCTATGCAATTACCTACGGTAGTAATCGTCAAAACAATAAATTTGTTATTACAAATTGATACTTGTAGTAAATTTAATAAAATATGAAAAAAAAGGAATACATATATACAGTGGCGTACGCAGGGGGGGGGCCATTGGGCCATGCCCCCCCCCCCTTAAAAATGGTTTAGTAGTTAACGGCGTAGATTAAGGCATTTAATATGTTTTGCATTGCTCTGTCAAAGCAATCACTGTAACAATGTTGTTTTATAGACTAAGCCAATACGAAATACATGGCCCAATCCACCTACCCCACCCCAGGTATGCCAATGTAGAATAGTGTTCTGTAAGCCTATTATATAGTGATTAGTGAGAGAGAAATGGATAAAGTCTAAACTAAAACCATACTGGGATATCATGAAGACGTCTGGGATATCAATGGCCAGTGGCGTAGCCAATGGGGGGGGGGTTTGGGGGTTACAAACCCCCCTTTGGCACGCGTGTGACCTCACGATATTGAGAATGATGCTTTCAGTCTCTTTATGCTTGGGAATGATGCTTTCAGTCTAAAAAAAACTTGCCTAATTTTAAACTAAACTGCATTAAAAGAGCGAGTTTTGCCAATACCAAACATCTCAGCCAGGAATTAACAATAAGAAAACATAGAGACTTAGCTTTATTTCCGAAAAATGCCGAAGAAAACATGATCTTTATCCTTTTGCTATGCCACCTGACAGCACCATTTTACAGGAATATTCATACCCAGATTTTTGTTGAAAATGCTCTCAGAATGCACCAAATTCAAAGTAATTTTTCAAAATTTTCTGGGGGAGGCCCCCCAGACCCCCCGTCGCTGGGTGTCGTCTTAAACGAAAACGTCGTCGGGCTTCGCCAGACGGTCGTCAAAGCCCCCCCCTTTCAAAATTCCTGGCTACGCTACTCTCAATGGCCCCCCCCCCTTGAGAAAATCCTGCGTACGCCACTGCATATATATATATAACTTACACAAACAAAACTTTAACTTGCCGTAGCAATTGCTTTTGACATTATATCTTTAAAACATTAAAAGAAGGCACTGGCTATTTTACCGGCGCTGGTCTTTTAAACTAAAACATTATTTGACCGGTCATGACGTCACTTATTTTTTCTTTTACCTTCTCTTCCAAAGCAAAAGACGAGAGAAAAGCAAATATAAAAAGTGCTTATATAAGTTCTAAATTCAACCACATTTTTTTTCAACTGAATCAGTGGCGTGTGCGATATTTATCAGTCTGGTATTCCACGGATGTGAGTTTGATACTACATAGAAGCATTTTCCTTTGAACTAAATTGCCTGCAAAAAAACACTGCCTAAAAGTAAACTGAACATTGATGAAACCATTTTTACTCTCTACCAAAATTGTACGGTACCGTATCTTAATAATGTTTGGTATTATTTATTACACCCCAAGTCTAGATGTAAGTACGTCAACCGGGGTGACTTTGTTCACCGGGGTGACTTTGATCAGCACTGTTTTAGCTTTGTAATTGCCAATTTGAGTAACTGGACTTCGCTCAAGTACTTCAGACCCCATCCTTGGAATTTGAGCGAAGTCCAGTTACTCAAATTGGCGATTACAAAGCTAAAACAGTGCTGATCAAAGTCACCCCTGTGAACAAAGTCACCCCGGTTGACGGTACGCATAATGTCTTAGTTAGCAAGTTTTGTAGGAGCTGTCTGCTGTTGAAATGAACAATTTCAGTAAAACCTTAATTAAAGCCTAGCAGCTAGGCCACAGCATAGCTGGTCAGTGGTCAGCTAAAGTGGGAAAACTTCTACAAATGCCATGGTTTCAAATCCAAAGAGTTTCCAATCCCAAAGATAAAAAGACACCCTCATCAAAATCTATGAACGTGCAAAAAACTCTTGTTTTTGATTTTATATCGATAAAACTCCATTCAAGACAAAACAGTTTTTCAGTTTTTTCCAACAATTAATAGTGGAAATGGACATTGTTTGAGTAACTGTGGTTTTTATTTATACTGTTTAGTTTCGTCATGAAAAAAGATTACAGAAAACCAGGAGAGTCGTATAAATATTTATATTCCATAACACAACCAAAAGCATATCTTTCAAGGTATCTTGCCATCCACTTTAACAAAACAAATAAAAAGACACCAATTTATTGAAGAATTAGATCAACTAAAAAAGTAAGAAATCAACTCATTGCTCTTATTTTTTTGTAAAATTATGAAAGTGAGCTTTTTGTTTGTTTTTGGCGTATAGGTTGTAGGTGGTCGAATAGTGTACGCTAAGCACTACCGACTCATTTGTATTAGCTTCTACCATTGTTAATTAATGTTATTGTGTTTACTTTGAATTATTATACTACTTCTACAATGCTTACTTTAGTGTGGTATTAATAGACAGTGCACTCTAGAAGAGTTAAGGTTAGAACAACTCCCCTTCTGAGGTAGGAGTCGCATGTCGGTAGTGCTTAGCGTACACTATTCGACCACCTACAACCTATACGCCAAACTGGAGACGCAGGCAGAATTGTAAAGGGGAACGCCACATGTTTATCTTTATCCTGCATTGCGGGAAAGCGGACTTGAGCGCTATGCACCGGTGTATGCCTTCCAACATACACCTGACCCACGCTGCAGCCGACGGCAATGTCTGTTTCCGGTTGTCTACTCTGTTTATGACTTAAATTTGGTACTACGGTACCCATTACTCGAAATTGATCACTGGTTAGAGGCAATTATCGTTAAGTTTCTTGCCCAGAGAAACAACAGCAAGTGCGGGTGGCTGGAGTCGAACATGCAGGCTCTCGACTGCGAGCCAAACGCGCTAACCACTCGGCCACTGCTGCCGACTTTCAGGTGTTGCAATCGTGCCATATACGTAGCAGCCACTTGGCGGTTCTGGCTCTGCGCCAGGGGCGGCAGGCTGCAAGGAGGCGGCAAAATGAGGCTGCACAGTGCACACAGCACGAGAAATGAAGTGAAAGTAGCCTATTGCAAAAATAAATGAAGACGACGAGGTGGACTTTTTGGAGTTAGCTGTGCAAATTGACAGATTTAAGAGACTGGTGCGAAGCAGTGAAACCACGTTTGATCGTAATGCAACAGCGTTTGATGTTTTACAGTGGTTAGCTAAATCACACCTACTTGATTCGACACCATATTTATGCTTGTGTCTGAAACTTTATCTTACCATTGGTGTTTCAATTGCGAGCTGTGAGAGGAGTTTCTCAAAGCTCAAAATGATAAAGTCGTATTTACGTTCTGGTTCTACCATGAATGATGATCGGCTATCAGCTTTATCGATTTTTTCTATAGAAAGAGACTACGTTCAAAAACTTGATTTTGAAGATATTATTGCTGATTTTGCTTCAGCGAAAGCTCGAAAAGTTCAATTTTGAGGCGGCTATTGATCTTTTATTTGCCTAATACATTTGTTGTCCATTTTTTTGTGTTTTATTTTTGGCCTTAACACTGAGATAGTGAGGCTTCTTTCTCAAGCAATATAGAACTTCTGAGACGCGGCACATTATTTGTAATTATTTTTATTGAAAAGATTACTTGAACATGAAACTACGTATTTCAAAATTTGCTGCAGTCTACTTAGGGCGGCATTTTCAACGAAAGCCAGAGGCGGCAGCATATGCTCCTACACCACTAAACTGATTGCCTTGCTTTGGTATCATGCACATGATAACATCTGCGTTTTGTCGCTTCTACCTATGTCCAGACCTCTGCTATGCTTGGCATGCAGTATATTGTTTTTGTTGTGATGATCAGAAAAGAAATGAAAAAGGTTCTCCTACGACTCAACACATAGCTCTGTTTTAGGGTAATTCCCAATTCTTGTAACTGTGGACAACCGTTATGCGCAGGTTTCTTGAGCAGAATTTTTGGTGGTCGCTGTTCTATAGTGAGTAGTGGCAGTGCTGACGCCCAGGAAGACCGCTTCTTCTCAACAGTATTTTTAGTGCTTACACAGATTGGCAATGGTTTGCTTTTGCGTAGGTATACCAGTAAAAAATTAAAAGAAACTTGAAAAACTGTTGTTTCAAATGTTTTCGGCAAAACTTTCTGCCCTCTTCAGGAAAATATCTTAATTCATCTAAACAAAACAAAACAAATTTTGTTTTGTTTAGATGAATTAAAATATTTTCCTGAAGAGGGCAGAAAGTTTTGCCGAAAACGTTTGAAATTATGTATCTATTTCATTTCTGTATTAATTTTAAATTATGCAATTCAATGTTATTAAGTTGTTATCGATTGTCTGTCTATGTTATTTCAAGTATTCTACCCCATGGCATATGCCAGCAGGCCCGTAACTAGGGGGGGCGAAGCCCCCCTGCAAAAATGTTGGCACCCCCTGGAAAAAATTATGTTAATTAGCTCTGTTCGCTGACTTTTCAGTTTTATACTCAATTTTCTTGTGTTATTTAATTGTAAACATTGTGTGTTTAAGGGTGTGGTAGAATGTTGTCTCTAAAACAAAGTTTGCCTAATTTTAAACGAAACTGCATTAAAAGAGCGAGTTTTGCCAATACCAAACATTCAAATATCTCAGCCAGGAATTAGCAACAAGAAAACATAGAGACTTAGCTTTATTACCGAAAAATGCCCTAGAAAACATGATCTTATCCTTTTGCTATGCCACCGGACAGCACCATTTTACAGGAATATTTATACCCACATGTTTGTTGAAAATGCTTTCAGAATGCACCAAATTCAAAGTAATTTTTCAAATTTTTCTGGGGGAGGCCCCCAGACCCCCCGCTGCTGGGTGTCGCCTTTGGCGAAGACGCCGTCGGCCTTTGCCCGTCAACCCCCACCCCCTTTCAAAATTCCTGGCTACGCCACTGACTGTTTCTATGATAAACTAGTCTAATGTAAACGTTGTACTAGGCCTACGATTAATGTTCTTGCGTAAATATACCCACATTGTGTACAAACGTCGTTTTCGTACATGATACAGAAGGTAAAAGTTGGGCCCCCTCTAGAATACTTTTTGCCCCCCCTGCTGCTCCAAGCTAGTTACGGGCCTGTATGCCAGGGGAGTTGATATTTAAATTTTTTGTATTGTTCTATTGCTTATCATAGCTTTATTTAAATGCGTCAACTTCTATTTTTCTTTTCCAACGCAACATATTACTAGTTTTTATGTAAATCTAGTTTAGTAAACACGTATTTGTGTAATAATACAGCAATTATAGCCAAAAAAAACTATCTGCAATAAAGCAAAAAATAAAAAATTATGTAGTTAGTATCAAATTTCTAAATTATATTGCTTGTTTTTGGTATTAGAGCTGCTTGAAAAAACCTGGGTTATTGTGGACCAAGGTTATAACCTCCTGCTTGAATAACCGGTTTATATTTCGCTGGTGGATAGTCTATTTTTTAGTAGGCGACAGTTTCCGGCATTTGATGGGACAACTTCTAGCATGAGCAAGTCTTGTGTTATGTTTAGTTTTAGTTTAGTTTTCAAAACAAACATTTATTTTATGTTGACAAACAAATTTTTATCTTGTTTGATTTTGAGATCATTGCAATTTGGTTTTGCTATCCGCTTGAAGGAAATATGAAATGCTAATGCATGAGAATGACAGACCAACGTAACCCATAAATGACAGACCAACGGTGGGCAAACTGCGTCTCGCGAGCCACATGCGGCTTGCCGATATCTTTCTTGTGGCTCTTCTAGCTGAATAGTAATGTTGAGAAAGTGTTGTTATCTCATAACTCAAAAGCTTATATCAGACACAGCTTAAAAGTTTCTAAACAAAGTCAAGGTTTTATAGAGACAAATGTCAAAAAGTTTGCGGGAGGAGTTGCAAGTCAGATTTGCAGGAGTTAAAACCATGCACGAACCAGGCCAGAGGTTCTCAACCTTTTCAGCTTCAAGGACCACCTAAAAAAATCGTTTCTCAGTCACGGACCACTACTTCCCTCCCCTTCCTTTTCCCCTTGCAAGGAACAAATGTTACTTATTGCTTGCTAAGTCATTAACAGTGGGCTAGTTGGTTTTAGAAAGATTGCTACATTTAGTGTGAGCCTTGAGCTTGCACATTTGAGCACAGCATATCCAAACAAAGTGTAATACTTGAAAGACTCAATCGGAGTTCATCTTCGACTTCAAGTCAAGAACCATACTTTGCTTTTATTGTAGGCTAACCAATGCAGAAAATCCACATTGATAAAGATAAGATGTCGCAAAAGGTAAAATAATTTTCAAAGCTTTCTGAGACAGTTGTTGATACTCATGTGAAGCTTGTATCCAAAATTTCATTAAGCTCACTCTCGCAGATGGATGCAACATATGCAAAGTAGTGTCACTGGTCAGTCCATGAACTGGAAACCCATGAAAAACTCTGAACGTTCAAATCACCAAAGTAGAAGTTAAAATGATCCTGCAGTGACTGACTATGGTTAGAAATAAAATTCATCAACTGTTGTTTATTGATTTCAGAATTTTCTGGTTTCTCAGTGAATTCGTACAATTGGTCAACCATGTCAAAGTTGCCCTGCAATAATCTTGTCTTCCAAATACAATTTTTTTTCGTAAAAGCAGACACTTTACAGGCCTCGAAATTCGTTTTTGTTGACGGTGGACAAACGTGTCCGGTCTGAGCAGCTATCTCGGCGGACAAATTAAGTCTCACGGCGGACACACCAGTTTTAGCGTTGATCGTCATGTTTAATCACTTTATCTTGATAATTCTTTGCCATTTGAGAACTACTGTATAGCTACGGTTGAGTAGGCTATTTAAAATATTAGTGAAGTCACTGACTTTGAAAGGCTTTCATCAGACCAACGATGTGCGCTCGAAGAGTTAAAGCGCCGTGTGGATGCTTAATACGACGCATAAGTGATTAATTTCCACCGAACGAGGTCGTGTGGCTTTTTGCGTCACAATGCTCTGGGCACGAGTCGGAAAACTTCTACACTAATGCCACTATTTTCTGCTGTGCAAAGTTTCATTGGGCTTTTTTTCTTTAGGTTTATTTTTGTGTGTCTTGTGAGCGAAATTTACTTTTACGTGGGCGTTTTCTTTCTTACTGTAATCCCAAAACTTAACAAATTTTGCTCCAATGTGCTGTTATAGTCCACTCGTATAATCTAACTTTGGAACCAACCTTGCGTGTTATCAATATTACTGATCAAAGCCAGACATTGTGACATAAGACTTGAATTAAGTTGCGCGTGTTTAGTGTAGAGGTGCAGGTATTCCCATCGATTCTTAGCGAATAATTTGCCTTTGTTACACTGATTCAATGTCATCAATCGTTGAAGCAACGTAAAAATCGAAAGTTTTCCTTCTTGAATGGAAGCTAGGAGATACAGTATTCACATTTTCTAGATGCGCAGGAAATTATATTCTTGCAACAATTGTTTGTGCTATGCAATGACGATTTGTATCAGTAGTTCCTGTGTTATTTGTCGGCGGACAAATATGACCGATCTAGAGGGTACTTCCCGCAGACATCACATGCTGTGACGGTGGACATGTCCGCCGTGAATTTCGAGGCCTGCTTTATCACTGAGGATACCGTAATTAAATTTATCTGCTTTCCTTGCAGCGATGAATTAAGTTTATTTAGTTGTTCAAAAATGTCAGCCAAATAAGCCAGAACAGCAACCCAAAAGCTATCGTTGAAATGAGCAACAAGCTTGGATTTTTTCTCAAGGAAACTCTCTCGCAGCATCACGTAACTCAAACAGTCTGTTAAACCCATGGTTAAACACTTTTCCCCTTGATAACCAGCGAACTTGAGTATGCATCAGTAGATGTTCTTGATCAAGATCCTTATTCGAACATAATGAAGCAAAGAGACGACAATTTAGTGGATGAGCCTTGATAAAATTGACAACTTCTATGCAAAGGGTTAAAAAACAACAACTTCAGACTTTGCTCGCTGACCACCAGGCAAATACCCGCGGAGTGGTCCGCGGACTACAGGTTGAGAACCGCTGAACCAGGCTACTACACTACTAACCAACAAGATCTACAAAGCAATGGAAAATAAAGAAGCAACCCTTGGCATTTTTTTAGATTTGTCAAAAGCTTTTGACACAGTAAATCATGAAATACTTCTGACAAAACTTTATCACTATGGTATCAGAGGAACACCCCTCCAGTGGTTTCGAAGCTACTTAAATAATCGTTTTCAGACAGTAGAAATTTCTGGTAGTGTTTCAACTCCATTAGAGACAAAGTGTGGTGTGGCCCAAGGTTCTATTTTAGGCCCCCTATTATTCATAATTTACATTAACGACTTCCCAAATTGTTTAAATTGTACTGATTCTATCATTTTTGCGGATGACACAAATCTTCTGATATCAGGTAAGAGTGTGGATAAATTGCATGAAGCGGCCAATGCAGAAATGCAAGAAGTTGTCAAATGGCTTGTAATAAATAAATTATCACTCAATGTAAACAAAACAAAATACATGGTATTTGATACTAACAGTTTACGTACGAATAGGTGTAAGCAAATCTTAAGTATAAATGATCAACCAATTGAGAGAGTACAAAATATCAGTTTCCTTGGCCTGACTCGGAATAAAAATCTTTCATGGAAACCACACATGCAACACTTGCTGCAAAAGCTTCGAAGAAATTTTGGCATAATTACCAAGATTAGACCCTGTTTTAATTTGTCAAATTTGATCTGCTTATACCAGGGGTGTGCAACGTGCGGCCCGCGGTTCATGTTATTTTTATTGTTCATTTCGCACCTTCTGTTAACCACTTTAAAAATCTCCCACCGGCCACTGCTTATCCGATTGTATTTAATTATTTGGAACGACAGTAGATCAGAGGCACAGAATTGCACAGAGAATAGCTCAAACTATGAAACCGTATTCTGACGGTAATTTTGTGAAGCAGTGTCTTATCGATGTCGCAGAAGAAATGTGCCCTAAAATGAAGTGTGGGTTCGAGAAAATAAGTCTGTCACGGTGGACGATAGCGAGGCGTAGGCTATCGATGATCTTGCTTGTGATATTAGTGACACTCTCAGGGAAAAGGTGAAGAAATTTGTTTCATGGAGTTTTGCGATCGATGAAAGTACGGACCAGAAGGATTAATTCATTCACCAGCAAAACTTTTGCGCATAATCCTTGAAGTTCAAACATGTCTTGAACCAGGTTATTAAAGCAGTAATTTCATTCTAGCACGAGGGCTCAACCATCGTCAGTTTCAAAAGTTTCTGGATGATCTCAACACGACACATAAAAATTCCGAGGTGCGTTGGTTTAGCAAGGGCTGCGATTTTACTAACTGCGGAAAGCAGTCGTGAATGTTTTGATTTTTACCGAAAACGTCTCAACCAAGATGACTTTCCACATTTGAAAAAAATTTATGGCTTTAAAAATGGCTCTTTTTGGCTCAATGTATTTGTGCAAACAATTTTTTTCTAAAATGAGCGTCATAAAATCTCCCTTTTGATCTGTTCTGACAGACGAACGCTTGGAA
Organism: Aplidium turbinatum; assembly: GCF_918807975.1. Taxonomy (NCBI): domain Eukaryota; kingdom Metazoa; phylum Chordata; class Ascidiacea; order Aplousobranchia; family Polyclinidae; genus Aplidium; species Aplidium turbinatum. Next base: position 12,782,647 of record NC_137489.1, on the reverse strand, counting down.
AATGGAATTGGCAGCACTTCCATATAAAGTTGGAAAAAATCGTCGGGAAAAGAAACCAGCTGCTAATTTCTCACTGAATTCGTAGTCGGTGTGACAATAAATTGAATAGCAGTTTTCTTCAGAAGTTTATGCGTCTTAACTTATTATTTCTGCAAGGAGATAACCTCTAATAATGTCATATGAATAACAAAAAACTACTTTTATGTGCTTGCAACTACTAGAAAGCGTATGTTAAATAAACGTGCGGCCCGCGGTTTCATCCAGATATTTATATATGGCCCTCCTGTAATAAAGGTTGCACACCCCTGGCTTTTACCATTCTTTAATTGAAAGTAACCTGAGGTATTGCATTACGACTTGGAAATATGGCAACGAAGGACTTACACAAAAACTTCAAAAAATCTGTGACAAATTTCATCGCATTTTCGGTCCCAACAATGATAGTTGTAGCAAGATCCGATATCAATTGAGCAATTGTTCAAACTGGAAATTGGTGTTTTAATTTTACAGCAATTTACTACCAGATTGCTTCTCCAACCTTTTTAAATATGTCAAAGAGGTTCACAGCCCGTCTACAAGAAACCATGATGATGATTCTCTAAACATTCCATACTTCTCAAAAACGCTTACTCAGCATTCAATAGAATTCACAGGTGCGAAAAGATGGAACAAATTTCCTTCTTCAATTAGAAAGACTGATACAGAGTCACTTTTTATTCGCAAACTAAAACAACATTTAAGCAAAACGGACACGCAATAGAAATGACTTCATTTGGAATATCAAAGCACCTTTGGTACATGCTATTTTCAAAAATACGCTATTGTCAGGGTTTAGTAATAAACAAAAAAAGCTCAAAATGTTAATTCTTTTGTAGACTCATAAATGAAATGTTCTGGTGTATTTTAAATACCTTACATTGTAGTCTTAAATTAAAGACCATGTCCTTTTCTGTTTAACATATCAAGTTTCTATTGTGAATTCTGTTTTGAAGTTTCTGATTGTATCTGTTATATATTGTAGCCTACCCACTTTCATCCAAAGATTTACAAGTAAATCTATTGAAGTTAATCCATTGAAGTTGTTGTTATTACAATTTTTTCCAATAGTTTGTAATTCTGTAACTTTTTTTTGGCTGTGGCATATCATTTATTTTACAATCAATTGTGAAACTGCAGTACAGGTGTGTTTGAACAGCTGAAAGAGTTGTAGTCGTTTTTTCAAGCAACAAGTATTTAAAATAGAGACCAGACTTTAACAATGTACATCACAACATCGATAGAGTTTAACTACAGTACTTTAGTGTTATACATATAAGTCAAGTGACAGAACAAAGTTATTCATTGTCTTGTATGTTAATTTAACAAAACAATTGAAAATCTTCGGTTTTTGTTAGGTTGTTATCAGGACATCTAAATGTAGAGTAGGTATCTTTGAAACAGAGCAGCATAGTTAGGATTTTGGACAACGCGAAATAACACGCACCACAATAGATCACTAAATAATAACATAACACTATAGAAGTAAATCATTTAAGGAGTGGAAGAAAAGACTTGATTGGAAGTGCCATGATTGGAAAGTAAAATAAACAGTTAACTCACAAAGTAAACTTCTAGAAATAAGAAATACACATTGAAACCAACCAACTTCAGATATTTAATTTCGTATTCTGTAGAGATATTCTGTAATGAAATGTGAAAGCTCAGTTCTGTTATAAAAAACATTATTAAACTGTAGGCTATTGGGGGAACTTAGAAAAGTTACCAAACATATTGTTTTTGTTTTTTGAAGTTATCATTGGTAAACTTAATGAAACTTTTTTAAACAAACTTTTAAATAATTATGGATATTGAGTTTGATGATGATGGGTGGACTGCCATCCACCACTGTGTGGCTGCAGAGAAAGAATTGCTGATGTCCATTGAGAAATTCGTCACAACAAATGAAGAATATCTTGAAGTTGAGACGAAAGACTCCTTTCAATGCACACCATTATTATTGGCAGTTCAAAAAAACAAGTCAAAGAGCGTAGAGAAACTTATACAGCTAGGTATCGTAAGTATTTGCTCACAGTTTTGTCCAATCTAATTTCCATGTAGGCCTACTATATGTACATATTGTAATCGTACCAGTATGCCTTAGGATTTTATGTTTTCAAAGGTTGGATTGGCCAAGTGGTTTATGATATTAGTGTATGAAAAGGGATGTTGGTAAATAGGTAAATGTTGAGGAGTTTCTTGGTAACATTTAATTTGAAATAGTTGATGAGTGTTAGTTTTGAAAAAAAGCAAATATTCTTTTCTTTCACTCAATTTGATTTTACTTCCTCACAAAACTCGACCATTAATTTTGTAGAAAAAAGGCATTAAAATCAACGTCAGCTTTCAACAAATTGGTTTAGAAGTGGATTTTAGCTATTGTAATACCGGTATTGAATTTTTAAAACGCAAAAACAAAACCTATTTTAAACAATCAATTACGTGTTTCATTAGGTGCAAGAGTGGGTGCTATCGACGGCCAAAATCACGGGATTGTTGAAATCTGTGCCTTAACAGAAAACCTGGAAATGCTTCACCACTTTATAGAAGAAAATTATTCGGAACTTAACGTTTGGAAACGCCTCGTAAAGTTTCTTTCTGCTAATACCGATGCTGAAGCTGAAAAGGTGATAATAACCACAGCCTCCACAGGCCTTGTTTTAAAATGTAGTAGGCGTAATACCTTTATCGGTAAATGCAGCAAAGAACGATTGCTCTGTTTTTATATAAATTTGGTATTGTCGGCATGTTCTTTAATAGTTAAGGTGCTAATTTACTATATCTGTCGTATCCAGGCTTTCTTGTCGTATCCAAGCTTACAGCCGGTAGCTGAAGATTTAGATTAAGTGGACGAGAAGGCAAGGAAGCCAGTTTTCATGTTGATTGCTGACCAATAGGCATGCCATTAAATGTCCTGCCAAAGAAACAGCTACATGCTCTTGAGCAGTGTCCAATTGGCCCCTTTCAAAAGTCGTATTAAGGCTCTCGCCTGCATGTCTGCGCAGTGGGAAAGACCCATGTGATTGTGTAGCCTACCAAAAACGTATTACTGTCAAAGCGACACACCATGCTCATTGCTCATGTTTTCATGCATTATAAAAATTTAGCGTTTTCGTTGAAGCGTTTCATAATTTGAATGATTAGGCCTACATACTATATATGATTTTCTAGGCTGCCATGATTATGGAAAGACTGACAAGAGATTCGAACAATGAATGCAAGTGCGATATATCACACTGGGAACCGCTTGTACAACATGATGCAATACCAGCTCTTATAAAAGTATGTTGTGAGCTATCAGTTGAACAGAAAAGAGAGTAAAAAACCTAATTCAGCACACATGATGTAATTTTGTTGCATTGTTTGTAGGCTACAGTAGTATTAAAATCTGCGTTGTCTTAAATGGCTTGTTCAACATAGAAGACGACATTTGTCTTCTTTCCCTTACGAGCAACCGTTGTTCTTCATGTTAACAGAGAACTTATTACTTTTAGAATCATTTAATTCCGTTTTGTCGTTTGAAATTTAGGTCTGACTTTATTTTGTGTTTCCATTTGTGTAGACACTTCTAGTCAAACAGTGTCTTCGTCCTGCGTTCATCCTTTTTAAACAAAATAAATAAATGTTGTGAATTATGAAACAAAGTAATAGGACATTCAAATTCTTTCCAGGTGTTGAAATCTTCTTGCGGTGATAATGTTAAAACCTTAAATGTAGCTGTCTTAAACAACATGATTTGCCATCCTGGCAACCCTGGCCTATTTGCAAAGGCTGGTGGTATTAAAGTTTTAATTTCATTGATCAATCGTGGAATAAAGCCAGTCTACACTTTTGGGTTTAACATACTGCGCGAAGTAACTGCCACATCTGGAGACCTTGCTTCTCAAGTGAATGAGTCCAATTACGTTCAATCTGCTCTCAAGATCATAAACAAACCAGACAAAGTGGCCGTGGAAGCACTCACAAACGCTATTCTAGCCATTCGAAACATTGCCTCCGTCTCAGAAACCCTCCAAAAAGCTGTCAGCGGAACATCCGGGATCTTTGAAGCGCTGCACAGTTTATTTGAGCATCCTGACAGCCAAACGTGTGTTCCTTTGCTTATGGCTCTAACAAAGGTCATTGCAAGCATTGCAATGAACAACACGGACAATCAGGACATGTGCATTGACGCCGGTGGAGCCATTCCATTGGTGATGGTTTCAAGAGCAAATAAACACAGAGACCTTCAAACCAGTGCTATAAACGTAAGTGATTTATCAATCTGTGCGTTCAAGGTTACTCTGTTTCTGTCTGGAAAGACAATAAATATCGTACTTATAGACAGTGCAGTGGTTGTAATTTGTTAAAATTCCGGAAAGTGTAACATCACTTTTAACGGTGCAATGATCGCTGCCTATTCTTGCTACAATCGGCTGCTGAGAAACACCTTTGGACTTTTGTTTAAATGTTGATCATCTTTAGCAACTTTTCTAATTTTTGTGCTTTCACGTGTTAGCAAAAGGATAAAACTTTTTCCTAATTTAATAAATTACTTTTTTATCTTTCAAGTTGTTTTTTTTTAACTATGTTCGGAGAACTCATTTACTTTTGTTGTGTGTTTCAGACTCTGTATCAGCTTTCTCTCAATAACTCCTATACAAGAGAAAAGATCCTTAACGAAGGTGCTGTGACTCCCCTGATGCAGATATTGAAAAAGAGTCGTGCTCTTCCTCTGCAAGAAGCTATTTCGTTGACACTGTGGTCTTTGGCTGGACCTGATATAAATGAGAAAAGAGCAATGGCCTCCATGATGGGTATAACAATCATGTGTATTTATTTATTTGCAGGCTTGCGTTCACCAGGGCAACGGCTACACGTTGCGTTGAGAGATTTACAATAAAGTCTTAGCGTAACCGTATACAGCGGCAGCCGAACACCTTGCTTCACGAAATCGATTCTCGTAATACAAAATGTTAACCAGAAACGAAATTCATTGTAATTTTTATAAAACTTTTGCTATGACCTGAAAGCTTCAAACCCGAACCCCCCTTCTCAAAAAGGTAGCTGCTATATTCATGAGTCTAAATCAGTGACCTGCTGTGTTGTTTCCTAATTTTGCAACGTAAATTGTTGAATCTATCAGCTGATAGTTAACGACATGGAGGCAGATACACAAAGCACAGCATTTTTTTCAACCTAGTGCATTTTAATTAGGTGCGAATTTGTTCTTTAGGAGTGAACATGTTAATTGAGTTTCTCGGAGCTGCTGGTGAATTCGCAGACAATTTGAATCACATTGGAGCTGAAGGGCTGGGTGAGTAGTTACATCTCTTTTCTGTTTATTTTTAAATGTAGGCTACCGTTTTTCTCGAATTTTTCTACTTTTATGACTTTTATAGGATGACATCATTGTGTTCATGCTTTAGACATGTTCTCACATACGATATTAACAAGGTTATGTATAGGAAGAAACGATTTAGTTTTTTTCTTTCTCTTTCCCATTAGTGGTCTAGAAATTCTAGACCTAGACTGCTTAACTTTAAACTCGAAAAACTGTGCGGTAGCTAATGTAGCGAGTAGCAACGGCAGCCCGTGGAGCCATCCAGCAAAGCAATGCACCTCTCAATAAATAAACGGTTGGGCAGACTTTCTCGGAACTCTTTTTTTTTTTAAAGTAGAGCTCCTGTGTGCAATTATGCATCTGCACTGTAGTGTATGGTACTATGTCGTGATTATAAAGGCATCTTTATTTTTTTTATATTTACCCCTCTAAAGGTGCTAACAGTGTGACTTATTTTTCCATTTGTTTGTTCCAGGTGTTTTGGCCCAAGGAGCTCATAACAAACAACAGGCAATCGCCGAGGCAAATGGCATCCAACCTTTAGTTCGACAGCTTCGATCTTCCAATTCCAGTGTTGTCACTTCTGTTATTCAAACTCTCAGGCATCTTTGCCTCGGAATCGGCGAGTAGATTTTGTTTTTTAGCCTTTTCCATTGTTCAGTTTATTTTTATTCATGACAAGCAAAGCGACAGCAACTCGTGTCACAAAATAATTGAGATCAAGAAAAAAATCGAAGCGACAAAACATAAATGTTAACAAACATAGTCTACAACCTGTTATTACACTTTCTTTTTAATTACATTTAGATTAGTTACTCGAGGGTTTCTCTTTTTTCAGGAGAACTGATTTCTAGCTTCACTGAAGCAATTACTGAATTTGTATGTTACTGAATTGATAGGTGATTCTGAATTTTTAGATCACTGTGCCGCATTCACACTCCAAGGAGGCCAATTAGTTAAACAATGTTATTTCTGACTTTGTAACTTTTTTAATATATAATAACTGTTATTTGCTGAGCGTCCAATTAGTTTTTGAAGTGTTATGACGAAATACTTGATTTTCTTACAAGCAAGTCGTGATTTCTAAATTTTTGTTAGAGCAGAGGTTCCCTGACAAACGCGAAAGTAAATCAGGTGTTTCACGATGGAAAAAAGGTTGAAAAGTGCTGAGTTAGATTTTATAACGTGATGTTTTCTTTACAACTTTTCTTGTGGAGATCTCAGTATGTTTAGAACAGGGCTTCCCAAACTTTTTTGCTCGCGACCCCTTTGAACCTCTAACAATTTTTGCGACCCCATACGATTAAAATGATAAAAAGTGCGAAATATCCATTTGTGATATTTATTAAAAAGCTTAGATCAAACGAAAACCAAAAATAATTTATTGGCACTCATTTCAGTTTGTTTTCATTTTTTATATAATTATTTCTGACCCTCACAACGAAGCCTTTGGGTAGCCTACTGGAAACAAAACAAGAAAGCAAACACATTTATTCAGTGTGATGGGTGTGACTGCCTTCTGCTACAAGGCAAGTGCACCCGTCGCTCAATGTTAGTTAAAGCTGGTCTCAAGACGGTTTCAATGTTGCTTTGGTTGGAACGGTAGGCGAAGTGAGAACATTTCAGATAAATCATTTTGAAATTTTGGTTTCCAGATGTTCAATTTTTTTGATAAACGCATCAATTTTAGACTTAAATGTAAAATATAGATGTTTTCTCCTAGGAGGGACAAATTAAAGTTCGTTTAGTTTTTCAAGCAAATTTGACATAATTTCAAAAACTAGATGTTATGGAGAAAATGGTAGACCAAGACTGAATTTTATTCTGTTGGAAAAATCACGATTTCAGTTTTCAACGTTAATTGGCTAGCCATTTTAAAGCTTTGACTTTTGAAAGCCACCTCACTTCACGATGCAATAAAAAAGTTTTTAACTCGGATTCCATTTCACCTCATAAATTTTCAAAAATACGGGCAGCCTATTGAGTGCGCGACTGTTAATAAAGTTTATAACTGTCACAGCATCTCGCACAGAAGTGTTAATATGCAGTACCTTGTGCAAATTGGTATACTCTCTGCGACCCCTGAAGTTCGTTGCGCGACTCCTTAGGGGGTCGCGAAACCCAGTTTGGGAAGCCCTGGTTTAGAAGATAATAAATTTTGGTGGTTTTGTTCCTGTACACTATTTGTAACTTTATCATTGCTGTTGTTTTCCGACAAAGAAAAATAAATTGAATTGAACAATTTTACTTTTTATTGTAAGCTGTTTCTTAGTTTTTTTTTGTCACATTGATCGGTCTCAGTTGCGGATGTAGCTTTGAAAACCTCGACTCTTATGAAATAGGCGTGAGAAAAACTCACCTAGTACAAAACGTACCAGTGAATTCAAACAACTATACGTAATACTTAACCAATGTGCAACCTCATACTTTTCCAGTTGTTTGGTTGGAGAGAAGCATATCAAAGTCGGCTTGATGGAAAAACTTTGTACGCAAACCAATAGTATGTCTAATTGATTTCAATCATATTGTACAGGATTTGTCACCAACAGCCAAAATCAAACAACCATTGCCCAATCCAGAGGCTTGAAATTTCTTGTTGCCTTAATGGCACATTCCAAGGCGGAATTAATTCAAGTTGAATCAGCCATCACGCTTGGAGCCATTGCACTTGGTTTGTTCATGCATTATTATCAAATTTATGAAATAACTTGAAACATTTGAAAGTGAACCTCAACTTAAGACGAAGAAAGATGAAAGTTTAAATTTAGACAGTTCCTCACCGATTCTGCTCCTTTTGACAGCTTTGTTTAGGTGAAACGTTGTTTCAACGTGAAGTTAGCTTATATACAGCATTTAAACATTTTAAACCATTTTACATTGTTTCTTTTTTTGCATAAATGTCTGAGTGTGCTGTAATTTAAGTCAGAAAAACGCACAGCGTAAATTCAGCCCGTTGATACCATAAAAAATGTCCGTTGATCAGGGGCGCCGGAAGCGGGGGAGCAGGGGGGGCAATGGTCCCCCCTTCCCTCAAATTTTCTGCATATGGAGGGGCAGGGGGGGCAATGGTGCCCTTTTAAAGTCATGTAAGCTACTACACATTTTGCAATATAACAATTTCTGCTATTCGCTTTTAGCCTAAATATAATCTTTCATTTTTGCCTCAAAATAATATTTACGGCACAAAATTTTGCAACACAGTAGGCTACAGGCCTTATAACTCGTTTTTTTTTCGGCAGCCATCGTGGTCTACCGGGAGCTCCTTCTCGGCGGCCAAAACTGCGTGCTTGGAGGCCAAAATACAAAATAAAAATAACGATAGCACATTCACAAATAAATAGAATTAAACTTGCAACAATGCTAAAATGATCACTTAGCGTTGTTAAAGTCTGGGCCTGGGCGACGTCCTACAATAGAATCGTTGCACCACGCAATAACTGCTTTATCAGGATTGTAATCCAGTACTATTTAAACGACACTCGCACGAGTGTCTCCAATGTGGCTGATTTTATAGAAATTCGCCACTCCTCTAGAATTCTTTTTAGCAACGAAAAACAACGTTCGACATGTGTTGACGATGACGGCAACGGCAAGGTAATAAAATAAGTATTTCAATGATTAAAACATTACTTGTAGGCTTTAACTGCCCTTTATCATAACTGACGATGCACTAGCAAGTGCGAAATATTTTTTCTGTTACATCTACTGACATCTGATCCCTGTTGCCTTAGCAATTGAGGTTTTAGCTATTTTAATGATGTAAGTTACATTACTAAAAGACATTACTAAAAGAAGCATAATTTTTGCAAAATATGATCAAAAAATGTTTTCCCCATTGATGTCAATTAACTTAGTTCTTCTTTTTAACAACAGTTCAATGTCCGACAACATCGAATCCACATAAAAACGACAATATTGCCAGCCGATGCAAATTAGCACTTCGGATTAAGACTTTGTTAAAATAAACGTCGGAAATTACAAACAAGACTTACAGCGCTGGCGATCGACGATGGATAGCCTATATTTCATCAATAACAAATATTCCCCGCACAATGCAACAGTGGCGATTATGACGCGCTGACCTAATTTTGCGTCACTCTTTGATACTACATATTTTCGACAGTTAATCCACGATCATTCTATTGCGAAATTAAATAATTGGCTAGAAGAGACCGGCGGCCAAACTTGGCCGATTGAGGAGGTAGCACCGGCGGTTCATTCAAGCACTACTTAGCGGCCATGGCCGCAGGCTGCTTTAAGGCTTGACAGTAGGTTACATCATCATAACATAGCACGGTGCCCTTCTTCGTATACCGGATTATCATTATCGCTATGTTTTATCTTAAAACTTGAAAAAAATTGGCCTTTTAGTAAACAAAAGTGCCCTTTTTTCGTAATCTTGCCCCCCCAGTCAAAAATCGTTTCGGCGCCCCTGCCGTTGATTATTATATAAGAAGTGCCAGTTTAACAGATTTTCACTTTTGGTTTTACAGTGCAGCTACAGTGAGGTGAGATTATGGTGTTCCAGCAGAAAGAGTTGATGAGTCATGATTTCAAAACAGCATGAAACGTTTAGCCACAACATGGAAATAGAAAACGCGGAAGAAACAAACATTCTTGTAAAATGTAGCTACCAAAGTGGACCAGCTTGAAAGACAGGGTAGTCGCAGCCAGTAGGTTGACAGCGCAACTGTGTATTTCAACTATGAAAGTGTCTTTTTCATTAGCCCTGCCAGCATTATTCTAACCAACAGCAGTCCTTTGTGTATCGATTCAACATCTCAAGCACTAATTAGCTGGCTGGGTTACCAAACAAATTTAACTATCAGTTTGTTTGATAAAGTGTAATGTTCATATGATTCTTGGTCCACAGGTTTGAAAGATAACAAGTGTTTTATCAACAACAGACAGCTTTGATTTAAAATAAACGCTCTGCATTTATTCATCTAAATATTCGAATAAAAATTCCTTAAGATCGCCCGTGGAAACATGTCATGCAGAAAAGAAGCAGCAAATGTTCCCAGAGGTGTTTGATTGAGCACCAACGGAACATTCCGTCATTTCCTGTATCTTGTTGCTTTGCAGGGCATCAAGAAAACACAGCAAGTTTGAATGAGAATCCTGACTTTAGTTTTCTCCATATGATCCGGTAAGCGATAAAAAGTTTTTTTCTCCGAATAACTTTAAAGGCTGTTTCAGTGTTTATTCATAAGTCGGCCAGTTGAATGCTAGCAAAGCGGAAATACGCACTTGATTTTCAAAACTTGTGAATTTTATCGATGAAAACAAATTTTGTTTTTGTTACATGCAGGTCGCTATATTCCACTAATGACAAAGTGCGGAGTCTCGCAGGAACAGCTCTTGCCACTTTCTCCTTCAATAGCGTTCTTCAACAGAAAAAGATTGCGGATTGCGGCGGGGTACGATGGGACAATTTCGCTCCATTTCTCACATCGACTGACGACAGAGCTGCTATTAACGCAGCGTTCCAGGTTGGCAGCTGCTTGTTAACTGACTAATTGATAATTGACACAAAAATATTCAAAACCCAGTTCATGGGGATGCTAGTTTGCGAAATCTGTTACAATATCAATGTATGGATAAAAAAATCATTTGACGGCTGTCTGGCGATGGTCGAGATAAAAATCGCAGAGTTAGTGAAGCGATAATTAGAAATCCAGTCACATGGGTGAAAGACGTGAGTATCGCTGTCAATTTTGGATTGGATGTCTTCACAGCCACCTCTGCACCAGTGAGTGCTCAATCTTTGCTAATGGCCAGGAAAATCTCCTTTTTTCTACTTAAATCTATTGAATGTTACTATTTAGTTCTTTTATACTTTGTATCCAACAAACGATACAGTCTAAGTTCGCTGGGTTGTGTTCAAGCCAGCTTGGTGGCTTATTTAATATTGACTGCAGATTACGTAGCTACAGTGAAAATTACGTAGTTTATAAATTATTCGCTGTAATAAAATTTTCTATTCTAACTCACGCTGTATCATCACAATCCAAATTTAGTTTTGTCCCCACTGGTGGGAATGGCCGATTCTTGCAGTGTTTGTCTACCACTTTTCTTCAGCCATGGCCATCTGGAGATGCGGCCTGATTTGTCACATTTTGCAGATTTTGATTACAGCTACTGCTAGTGTTTGACTGACATTTTCTGAGATTTTTTTACTTTTTCTGTCTCCTAATGATACAAAAGCTTTTTGTTGCCTTGGCGAAGCAGTAGCAAATGAGAAAAAGTAAGTTGAAAAATGCTGAATCCGACTGTTATTGAAAAATTAACAGTCTGACTAAAATCTTTGATATCAAATTTTCTTTGTTTTTCAACATGTGAGGATGTTAAAACCCATTGTGTCATCTGGGAAAAACAGTAAAGAAAGCGTAAAAATATAATTTTTAGAAAAAATTATTTAAACATTCGCCCAAAGTTAGCAAAATCTGGAAATTTTTGCAAAATGTGACAAATCAGGCCGTATCTTTAGGTACCGTAGCCATGCTTCAGCTCATTCTGTTCATCGCATCTTCCTCCTTCAGTCCGACTTTGTCTTCTATTTAAAAATGATTTCATCTACAGGTTGTTGTCCTCTCAAGAATCATTCCCGACAAGGAACCTGCCATTTCTTCTGCTCAAGGCATAAAAACTCTTGTCAATAGCCTGGAAACGTCCAAAAGTGAAGAAATGATGGGTTTGGCTGCTGACTGCATCGCCCGGTTGGCCCACACGAGAGCAGGTACAAGTCAGTGGTGGATCCAGGGGGGTGGCGATCTCCCCCCAAAAAACACAGAAAAGTAACTTTAATTGAGGTGTATTGGCAAGGTCGAGTTAATGTAGACCTACTTACACGTCATTGTGTTTTGTTGAAATCGCCCCCTCCCCCCTTAAGACGACTTGCTAGACCCGCCCCTGGTACGAATGCCATGCTAAACAACGTAACAACTGCAACAAGATATTCTTTTAAGTCTGGGAGTTGTAGGATTTTTACTGTGTACTGTGTTCCGTTTTCGATTTGGGTCAGTATCCTACAATTGAACAAGTTCGAATGTTGTGTTGGAGAACAATTCATTGACGGTTTGTTACGGACGATTTGTTATGTGTGATGACCTCTTTTGCAGGGGTTCCTTCTGCTATGATTTCCATACGTGCCGTTTCCTTGCTGAGCGATTTACTAAATCTTCGAAACGATCAGGTGATGACAGAATGACTTTCACTTCTCCCATTGTGTGGTTTGGCAACCATCGTCATCTGTTGAGTCGAGTCCGACTATTGATCATCTCTTGAAATCTCAGGATTTCCCGATCTCACAATATTTTTAAATTCTGTGATGTTCAACCCTGATTAGCTTTGGCACTCTTTCTCATTAACTTTTTCACTTTCACCTCTACTTTTTTGGTGCTTTTGTCTTTTTTTCTTCAATTTGCTTTTCTTTTTTAAACACATTGTTATTCATTTTTCGCCAACCATATCAAGCAGGAAATTTGTTTTCAATCAATTTGCTCTCCATCACGCGACATATACGTAATTCACCTCAAATTAATCACTAGCCTGCGGATTGCGGCAATTTAATTTTCATCCTCGGACTGAGAAAGCTTGTTTGAGAGCTCAAGCCTGGCAGTATCGCATACTTGTACCCAGACAACAAATCAGTCATTTTTTTTTTTGTAAATAACAACTGATTTTCTGTCTGGGAAGAGGATTCGAACCACTGACCAAAGCTCGGTCACCAAGAATAACAGATTGAAATGTTCCCTTGTTCTTGACGTGTATCGCCTGTAAATTATTTCAACCACCTGGTGTTGCTGAATGTAGAGTAGTTACACCCTTACTTTACAGACTCGTGGATCAGCTGCTGTAGCTTTGGGATATCTAAGCTACGACCACACAGCTGAAAGAGAGATGCTTCGGATCTGCCGCGAGAAGCCACATTTTCTTCACGCTATAAGTTACTACACGAAAAACTACAAATTATCTCCCGCTTTTCTTGAAGGCTGGAAGCACTGTCTTCACGTTGGGTTGCCCGGAAACATGTAAGTTATTTCATAAAAATCACCCCATCAATCTGTTATATGAACTCTTGTGTTAGTATTGATCAAATCTTTAACAGGTCATGATTTGAAAGATTTTTATGACTACATGGATGTTTTTGGACTTTTATGGCGTTGTTGTTTTTAATTGCAGACCTAAACGATTCGTCGCTGAATACATGCAAAGTTTGGCCCAGGCCATTTCTAGCGCTTTTATGAAACAACCCAAAGAACTTAGCCCTCCTTTCCAGTTGCTCGCTGAAGAATCTGGAGGAAATAGACTACACAGTCACCATCAAAGGTAAAGTGTTGTACATTAGCCTGCTTATGCGTAGAATAAAAGCATCCACTAAATTTTTAGCTGTGTGCCTTACGTTGTATGCAGCTTTAATTTTGAGACTCTTTTTTGTACTATTTTTACTTTAAGACTTTTTACATGTTACTTGGAGGACTCGAAAACTTCACAAATAAGTTATGTAAAGTTCTAACTAAGTCATGATACTGGCTCATTGGCGCAGCGGATAGATTCTCGTTTCTGAGTTGGTAGACCTGGCTTCGACACCTTGTCAGGTCATGCAAATTACACTGAACCTGGCTCCTGCTTAGCTTGAAGGAATAGATTCAGGATCCCGGTAACAATGTACTCAGTTGCGCTTCAATGCCGCTGCACTGAAAAACGTCTGTTTTGTTCGAATGTGTTAGAAACAACGTACATCTGCGAGACGTGTATGTTTAATATGTGTACTCGTAATTTTCAATCAAGCTTTTATTGAACACCATGTTCCTTCTGCAGCTCAAGAGCTTCTCAGTTATTGGCAAGTATCCATGATGATATGTCTCAGTTGCACGGCCGCTCCACTCACTCTTCTCGGTTCACACGGCTTTCAAAGAACATTACCAAGAACTCGCAGCGTCACGCCAGCCCAAAGCACAACAGTATATCTCCAATGTCTCAGAACATTGGGCCCAGTATCAGCCAACAGTCTGAAGTCTCTTCGATTGTCATAACAACCGCTGATTGAATGTGGCTTTAAGTGTTGATTGGTTTATTAATGAGCCCATCGAAAAACTCTTGAAAAGCATTCAAAATTTATTTGATTTAAGATTTTAAAGCTTCCATCATCGTTTACTCGTTTTACGTATAGTCTTTGGTTTATTCGCTTCACAAAAACATTTTTTCGAATAGTACCTGCCTAAACAGCAGGCTCATGGTCTATGTTTATTTGTGTTTTTTTTACCGAGTTGGCCTGTATCACACATATCTGCCTGTGTAGATTAGTGGGCAATTTCGTGTCGATTTTGGATTTCGCCGTTTTCCATCTTTGAATCCGTTACACCTTCACGTAAAACACAATTTTGATTTAAGGGCTTTTATTTGATTTATTATGTTTTCAAAAAAGGATTGCACTTTTGCATTGTAGTTTTAGTTTTGTTCTTCTATGTCAAAAGTATTTCTGCTTTCTGTATACTCTATTAACAACCAACTACTTGCTAGACAATAGTAAACTTTTCAAAGTTATTTTCTAAAAGTCGTAGAGACCTAAACAATGTTTTACTACTGAGGCACCACAGTTAAGTGACAGAAAGCGCACTAATCCCTACAACCTTTACCGACCACACGAATATCACTTAAGTTGGAATCTTTCTCGTCAACTTTTTACATTTTATTGCGTTTGCGTGTAAAAGAGCATCATATTGCATTGCTAACTGTGACATAACTTATTTCTAACAACTGTAAACCTATTAACATAACGCCAGTTTCTAACAAGCACTTTTGATGGATTTTAATTAATACTGTATACTAGTTCGTACTACCTTAGCTTATATACGACTTTACAGTATTTAGTATATTCTGTAGTAGGCTATAGAGTATAGATAAGAAATTTTATGCGAAAAATCTTGACTTAACGTTTCTGCCGTCTTTTCATTGCCAATTGTAACTTTTGAAATCGATATTAGCCTAATCAGTGCCTGCCATACGGCTATTTTGTTTTGCTTGTGAAATTTTGTGAAGAATGTTTTTGCCAAAGCCGAAAATGTAGGCTACGGCATAGGCCTATAGCCTACTTCTAGTATTGCTTTGACTGAAGGATTTGTGTTTCTGGTAAGAATTCAAAATAAAGAAATACAGTATTTTGTTTTGAAGAACGATCTTGTCTAGTCTCTCTTTTCGATCTTTAGCGCATCTTGGCAAATTAGAAATTCCTTTTTCGAAATTCCCCCCTAATGAGGAATCCCCCCCCCCACCCGGATGGAAATCACTGAGCTAACGCATAAAGAGCGTTCCCCTCAGGAGCATCAGTAGACACTTCAACATAAAAAGTTTTGTGAGACAAATGAATCATTGGGCTAATCAGAAGTTACAGAAACAGCATTTCAACCAATCAGAAGTTGCAAGGAAAACATTTATGATATAAAGTAAATTAAGTCAGAGGGTTAAGGCAGTATTAGTCATTTCGATGACATGTGTTGTGTTCGATTTTGACCCTAACCATAACTCTCTTCTGTAATTACCAAACAAAGTTCAAAGTAGGATTAACTCTCTGGCTGAATGCTAGAAAAGTCACAATTGGACGGTAGTCACTTAAACATGTAGGCTACTGATTGGTTGGCGGTGTCATCGGGTCTTACAGGGAATTGCTATGTTTAAGTGGCTACCAAGATCATCAGCACTTTTGATCACGCATCAAGGTCGATCATAGCAACTCTTTTTTTTGTCTTGTTTATTTTTGTTATGGTTGGCATATATTTTATGTAGCAATCTGTTATGTTTGGCATGGGCCTATATTGTTTTTCGTTGTGATGGTCAGAAATAAAAACAAACTGATTTAAACAATAGAAAGACAATATTTACGACGTAAGTAATAAAATAGAGTCCAATAGATTAGCCTCCAATGATTAGAGTCCAATGGATTCCATACTCCCTACAGATCTCACAAAGTCTCTGGTTAAACCCATAAGTGTAGCCAGGGCCTCCAAGAGCCCTGCCGGGCCCCAGTGCAGATGTTGCTGCCGGCCCCCCCAGCGCGACATGTCGCGTGATATCTCACAAGCAAAATTTGCGGTGCGCGTTCTTACAAAGCATAAATTAGGTTAAAGTATTAACGCTCCATTATTTCACAAACAATGCACTATTGTAAATATAACTTTAAATTTACAGATACACACTAGTTATACACAAAGATAAAATGCTGTAAAATGCTAAAACACTACATAGTGTAAATATAGCCTCAATAGCATTGTCAAATATGGAATTCTGCCCTAATTTGAAGAAAAGTTTATAGCTGTTGAAAACAAAAACTTGTATTTTGGATATTTTTTTTAGTCCTGGGCAAAGATCAAAACCCTAACCTTTCCTAACTCTAACCTCTCCTCAGTGTTGGGCGCGATAACTCATTTTTCAGTTAAGCGATAACGATAATCGATAAACGAAAAATGCCTAAAGCGATAACGATAAACGATAAATCAAAAAAAAGTTAAGCGATAACGATAAACGATAAATTATCGCCGATAATGTCCGATAACGATAATTTTTTTTTTTCTTGATTAGCGCTGCCCCATCCCATGCAGCACGAACTGTTTTCATCAACATGACGAAAAATCGAACATAATATACTGTGAAGGGACAAAACTTTTTGTAAGTTATGCATGAATAGAATCGCAACAGCGGCAGTAGGTATCGAATCTTCAACCTCTTGATCCAGAATCAAACCACTGAGGTAACCGCCGTGCTTTTTTAATTATACCATTAGATACCAGTTGGATGCTTTTATCAATTGAGTTACACTACCGCTTACGTGCAGTAGGCAAAATAATTAAATCAATTGAAAATACCATAAAAAATTCCAAACTTTGTATTTTGCTTTCTACGGGCTGTTTACAGCAAAGTCAGCAATAATTGAAAAAATTCCAAAAAACGCAAAATGCTTGAAAATTTATCAGTAATCTTAAGCGTTATTGGTAGTAAAAATGTGCATACTGTGAAATCCATCAAGCTTGTCAAATTAGTCGTGTTTGTTCAAGAACAATAACATAATTGTCGTAATTTACTGATAATTTCAGATAAATTTTTTCTGTTTTTTTTGTGAACACCATTATTAAAGCAATGGCAGAACGCTGAGTTGTTGAGATAAGAATTACAATATAGGCACTGTATTATTAGTGGGAATAAAGATATTTGATTGAGCGTTGGCTATGTCGCATAGGTAAATCGTCGTCGTATCCAGGCTTACGCCCGGTGGTTGAAGATTTAGATTAAGTAGACGGGAAGGCAAGGAAGCCAATCTTCTTGTCCACTTTCAGGCATGCCTTTAAGTGTCCTGCGAAAGACAGTGTCCTGCCTTTTCGATTGCCGTTCCAGCGCTCTCACCACTCGGCTATGAAAGGTTATACTGTATTGAGCATAATTTTACCACGCAACTCGATGCGCCTATTGTCATGCAAAAACTACTAGGCTACAAGATGCAATGATGTCGGTCTGCATGTCAAACGCTTCAATCAATATCATATTCTGTAATGACTTGTTTTAGTGATGGTGGCGTGAAAGATCATGTTTCCGATGTAAAAGCGGCCTCGTATTGCGACAGTTTCATAAACCACTTGCCAATTTCTTTCGCTTCGCTTCAAAGGAATCTGTACCGCCTGTGCGCTTACATTTTAATTGTAAAATTCACTCGCGATTATCGATTGCAGCAAAACAACAAGAGACTTGTTGCATGCATTTCATTGCATTGCAATTTGCAACTCTAAAAATTATTGTGTTGTCAGGGCCGTCGCTGCAGGGGGCGTGCCCCTCCCATGACAACGACCTGTGCACACACACTTCAGGCACTGAAGAAGAACTGGTTTTAATTTTAGTTTCATGAACTAGGTGGCTAGTAAAAATATTACTTTTCATGGTCTTTCGGCTTCCACTTTTCCACTAAAATTTATCGGCGATTAATTATCGGCGATAATCAAATATTGCCTTTGGCGATAACGATAAACGATAACTGAAAAAATAATTAAGCGATAACGATAAGCGATAAAAATTTATCGCCGATAATTATCGCCGATAATGCCCATCACTGCCTCTCCTACTATTTTGCAGCAGACAAAATAACAGGTTTCTCTCTCTAACCCTTCCTAACTCTGGCAACACCTGATTGTAACCATGGCAACAAGTGGGTAAAATTGGTAGGCACTTTAACATCACCCACTCGTCGAAGAGTGCCTGCTTTTCAATGTGAAATTGCTTTGTGTTTTAGTCACAATTTTCCTCATAAACTCCATTGATTGCAGTCATTAAGATCCTTCTTGCACTCAGTTCAGTTGCAGAAGAAAAAATAGTATTAGCAGAGGGTGAGAATCGAACCAACGAAATCGAAATTACTACTCGTCTTCCCTAACCATTAGGCAACGCTGGTTGTAGCGAAGCATTCAGTTAAATTTCTTTGTATAAAAATTTTTCGATCAGAATATCACGTGTCGAGTCACATGACTGAAATCAGCTGAATCGCGAGTACCCTTTTTGACGAGTGGGTAATGTTAAAGTGCCTACCGGTAAAATTAGCCATTTCGAAGATAAAAATTGCAATAGGCCTACTATCCGACATGGCTGACAACTTGACATAGCATTGCATAGGCCTATGTGTGTTTACAGCTTTACATTAACATACAATACTATTTCTGATCTTGAAATCTGCAGAGACTAGGGTGTTCCCGACAATTTTCACCAAATCAAACGTCATATAAAAACCGTTCAAGTCTACTGAATATTACGTCATGGAAATTCCTAAAGCATGTGCCAAAATTGCACCATCGTTCATAAGACCTGTTTGGACCTGTTTGGGCCTGTTTAAACAGGAAATATTACATCAGCTTAAACACCTGTTGGAATGACTTCATAATTGTCTTTCATTTATTGCGTCACAGTTACTTTCTACGTGAATTTGAGATATTGATATCTATTCTGGTCATTCGTAAAATGATTGTTTGAAAGTTGGCCGCACATTTAACTGTTGGCTTAGTGCTTGCTAGCTGGACAAAAGTTCCGTCTTTTATCCAAGTAATCTGTTGTGTAGTGACAGTTTAAGTGGTGTACGCGTTGCACCCCCTCGTTTTTGGTAGCCGTGGGCTAATTTTTACAGAAATACACTGTTTGAAAAGAAGTTCAAGTGTGTGTTTCTTCGGTCATTATATGCAGACGAAAGGATCCGGGAACTTTAAGTTACAATTTTCCCACGAAGAAATTATGGTTTACCGCTGTGACCATAAAAAATAAAAGACGAAGTTGTTGGTTGGTAGGCTACAAAAGCAAAGAAAAATAAAAGACGAAGTTGTTGGTTGGTAGTCTAAAGAAGCAAAGAAAATTAAAGACATTTCTTCTCGGTTTGGTACAGAAGAAAAAATAACTTTGACATTCATTGGCAAGAAAGAAGATTAAAGGCAATCCATCTGTGCTTGAAGATTCAAGTGGAAGAATCCAAGCAAGTTTTGTGGACGTTTGGACTTCACATACTCGTACAGCTACGGTATCGTGCATTTAAATTCTTTTTTGTATTTTTTACGGTCTTTGCAGTTAAGTTTTTTATAACTACTGTAATTTGTGTGTTTGTGTAACTTAATTTTTTAATTGTTAAATTTAGCCCTAACATTTAATATGTCTACACTCGGTGGCGACAGGGACTCGACCGCCGTCGACTCGACTGAGTTTAAGCCTGATGATGTTCTTTGCGGTCGGGCAGGCCATTCTGGAGAGGGACCCATTAACGATGAGGCTAAGTCAGTTCGAGAGGCCCGGCATCTTAGACGGGATATTTTGACTCAAATTGGGAAACTTTCTGTAGCCCTAGGTTCTTTGAGTGATAAGCAGGAACTGTTAATTTTTAGATCTAAGTTATCTACTTTAGAAGAGGAATTACGGCATTTCCATGCTCTTTTGAGTAAAATTGTTAACTCTGCAATCTTGGCAGAACTTCGTGATAGGGTAGATCCCGAATTTAACTCGTTAAAAAATAACTTCGAACAAAAAGAAAGTGAGTTGTCAGATAGGTTGGATGCTGACATACATCCTGAGGATAGCGCCTCAAATGTAAGCACTAGGATGTCTGAGAGCTCGTCACGGATAGTTGCACAAATTAACCTACAGTTAAGACGAGAGGAGCTCCAGATCCAAGCTGAGGCCGAAGCAAGAGCTGCTGAGGCCATCGCAAGAGCTGAAGCCATACGAGCTGAGGCTGCCGCACGAGCAGAGGCTGCCGCAAGAGCTGAGGCCATACGAGCTGAGGCCATACGAGCTGAGGCCATACGAGCTGAGGCTGCCGCGAGAGCTGAGGCCGACGCGAGAGCTGCTGAGGCCGAAGCGAGAGCTGCTGAGGCCGCCGCGAGAGCCGAAGCTAGAGCTGCTGAGTTCGCACTCAAAGACGCTCAGTTGAGGGCCGAACAACGTAAAGAGGTAGTTTTAGCTGAATATCGTTCTGAGTTGGGCTCCCGGCGTAGCTCTAGGAAGGGCTCTTCTAGGCATTCCAGAAGTGAACATCAATCACAGTTTAATTTACCTAACCTTTTCCACACGCCTGTTCAATCCGTAAGTGGACCTGTACAATCCACATGTTTTCCAGCTGTTTCAGGAGGTCTCGGGGCCGCGGCTAAGGATCTTCCGAAGGCTGTAGAGCCAAGGTCTGCAAATTACAACCGAACTCCTCCCCCAGAGCGTACAGGTCACGGGGCCGCCATTAGCAGTAATGCTTTGCCCCCTTCACAGTTTTCAGCGCCGCTAGTTTTTGATCGCCCAGCTACATGTAATTTGGGTGGTTGTGAGAGGCGTATCGTGTCTCCTGATTTTAACGTATGTGAGGATCGTGATCGGGCTGTGCATGTGACTGAGCCCACTCAGCCCATTAAGGGATATAGCTTGTCTTCTCCCGCTAAATCGAGTTCTCAACAGCAGGATTGCTTTTTTGAATACCAAAATAGTAGGACGTTCTTCGATAAGGCGGCCTTGATTGGTTACGATGGTAATAATATGCCATTTGTCTTCTTTAAAAATCGTGTTATGGCCTTGATGGCAGCTTCGCCCTTTAAAGGAACTCGTTTGACTTTGTTGCAAGCAGCTTGTGTTAGAACAGCTGCACAAACGATTGCTAATTTGGTTTCTGACACTCCTGGCTTGTCAGAGGAAGACAGGATAGAAATGTCGTTAGCTCGCTTGTCCCAACGTTTTGGGGTTCGTGGAGGTCTTTTCGCAGAACCAGAAATTAGAAAGTATCGCTATGGTAGCAAATTGACTTCTATCTCTTCCAGTGATTTGAAAGAGTTTAAAGATGAATTGTCGCAGTGTTTGCTTTACGCGAAAGCTTATGGTCAGCGTGATAAATTAGAAGGACGTTTTGTTTTGGATTTGGCTAAGCGACTCCCGTTTGACGCTAAGCAGCGTTATCTTGACTTTTTAGGTGATCAGTATGGTAGCACTGAGGAACCTACCTTTCAGAGTTTGTTTGATTTTGTAGTACGGGAGGAAACGCGCAAGTCGACTGATTTTAGCATTATGCTAATGGGCGATTCTGGTGAGTCGCAGCATTTTAAAAAGTTTGGCAAAGGAAAATTGCCTTCATGTCCGGTTAGGCAGACGTCGGTAAAGCCCCATGATAATGTGATTTCAGGGAGTTCGCAGTACTCGACTGCTGTTGGCGCACCGCGCGGCGGTGTGGCCAGACATAGTGACATACCGGCGTGTTTTTGTTGTTCGTCACGTGGTCAAGTTGAATATCATTTTTTGTCTAATTGTAAAGAATTTTTGCGCTTGACACCTAAAGATCGGAGAGATGTCATTGTGAAAGCTGGCAAATGCTTGAATTGTTTGCGCCAGCATATGGTTAGAGACTGTAATCATGCAAATAACTGTCGTAAGTGTGGACCTACCAACGATAGGAAACACTATTTTCTTCTGCATGATTTTTATGTGACGTCACGTGATTCTCTGGATTTGGTCGGTAAAGATGAGGCTGGTGCCAGAGTTCCTGTGCGTAATGTTAAGATTGGAAATGTTAAAGCAGCCTTTAACCGCGTTACTGCTGCTCGTGTTTTGAATCCAATGACTGGCAAATCGAAGTTGGTGTATTGTCAGCATGATCCTGGTTCGCAGTTGACCTTTGTTTCGAGTGACTTGGTGTGCGAACTTGGTCTTAAACCGTATGATAAAGCGTCGTTTAAAATGGATACTCTGGCTGGTCAGAAACCTACTTGTGCTGACCTTGTTAAACTCAACATCCAGTCGTTAGAGACTGATGAACTGTTTTGTGATATAACCTCGGTGGTTAACCCAGCTTGGGCTGACGATGTTAAAACTTTACCCCATAAACAAGATTTAAGTGGTTTCCGTCATTTTCATGACGTGAATATGTTTCATTTGAATGATTGTAGTACTGTAGATGTACTGATTGGCAACGACAACGCTTATTTGATGTGTGCAAAAGAAGAGCGTGTTGGTGACAATCGTAGTGAACCGCATGCTTTGCTCACTCCTCTCGGTTGGTTGGCTTGTGGTGGTAAGTCACCCTTAGTTGAAAGCGTTGCTAAAGTGTGCAGAGTGCAGACGTCTTCAGAGTCGGATGTCATCTCTGGCTTTCAGCGTAAAATTGAGTCTCGCGATATGGAAATAGCAGACCTGAATAAAGTCATTCAGGATTTGACTTTGCAAAATGAAACCTGTGAATTGTCTCGCAATGATAATTTGGCTAGAGAACTTGTCGAACCGAATATTGAGTTGAAAGGTGGTCGATTTGAGATACCTGTACCGTTGAAGGAAGATATTGATTTACCTAACAATTTTGTGTTTGCGTCAGATAGAGCTGCTGATTTAAAGAAGAAGGCTTTAAAACAATCTGAATTCCGAGGAACTTGTGTAAATGATGTAATGTCTTCTTGTCCTGACTTGTCTGCCTTGTTAAACCCTCTGGCAGATGTCTTGGCTAGATTTCGGCTTGGTAGATTTGGTCTCATGGCTGATGTGACTAAATGCTTCTTTCAAATAAAGTTACCGGAGTCGCAAAGGGATTTGTTTCGTATATTGTGGTTTGAAGATGATGACCTTGAAAATGGTAGGATGGTACCATTTCGTTTTTGTGTACACCCTTGGGGAATAAAGAGTAGCCCGTATATCGCTTGCTTGGCTATAAAGAAAATGATCGAGCAGAATCCCAGCAGTGCTGGTGAATTGACTCTCTGCAATATTGCAAATAATATGTACATGGATGATTTTATATTTTCGGCTGATAGCTTAGAGGAAGCTCAGCAAATCACTCATGAATCAATTGCTTTGTTTGATAGCCGTGGGTTTAAACTTGTTAAGTGGAGTGCTAACAAGGAGTCTATGATTGTCTTGTCAAATTTGGATAATGAGATGCTTTCACCTTTGATTCGTGACATTGACTTTCAGACTGAAAATATGACTTTGCCATCAGCGAAGACATTGGGTTGTGTGTGGCAAACCGAGTCTGACGAGATGCGTATCGCATGTTCCTTAAAGCCCTTAGCTAAACACACGCGCCGAAGTATGCTCAGTCAGCTTGGACAAAATTTTGATCCGCTAGGCTTTGGAGCGCCATTTTTTCTAAAAGCACGCCTTATACTTCAGCAATTGGCGATAGACAAGTTTGATTGGGACACCGAGGTCCCTGATAGCTTTGTTAAAGAGTGGGAGTCGTGGCTTCGCTCTTTGGACCTGCTTAAGGATTTTTCGTTACCGAGATGGTATTTTGCAAACTCTGGTGTGTGCAGTCCTGATGATATTGTTTCATATCAATTGCATGGGTTTAGTGATGCTTCGAATCAAGCTTTCTCTTCTGTTGTTTACTTACGTAGACTGGTTAACGGAGTTCCGAGTGTGTCTTTCGTTCTGGGTAAATCTACCATTGTTGTAAAAAATCAGTTTTCTTGGCCGATAGCTAGGAAAGAGCTTGTTGCCGCTTTAAATACAGCAAGACTCGTGAAGCAGGCCTACGAGGCATTGAAGATGCCCGACTGCAGTAAGTATTTTTGGTGTGATTCTCGGACTGTGTTGCAGTGGGTTAAGAACCCTGATTTACGTTTGAATAAGTTTATTACGCGTCGAGTTGAGCATATTTTATTGTTGTCTGGAGCCCAGGATTGGCGTTTTTGCCCTACCGATATGAACCCAGCTGATGTTGGCACAAGGCCAAATCTTATTACAAAGAAAGAGTTTCGAGAGTTGTGGTTAAATGGTTCTAGTCTTCTCTATCAGTGTGAAGAAATTCCATCTGTAGAAAACCCCACTCCAGTACCTGTCCATAGCCTATATCTTCGTGACGAAGAGGGGTCGCTTGACGTTGGACAGGGTGGCCTTCACAGATTGATCGAGGCCGCACCTTCTTTGTATGTTATGAAAAAGAGAATTGCTTATTTGGTTGCTTTTGTTGAATTTTTGTGCTGTAAAACGAAAAAGCGTAGCTTTATGAAGCCAAAACTGGACGCCTCTTATCTTGATAGAGCCTTAGACTTAACTGTGAAGTTTGTTCAGAAAAGCGTGTATGGCGATGTGTTACATTTAATGACCAAACGATCGCCGGATGCACTTGAGGAAGTGATAAAGCGGGGTAGTGTTGGCGCTTCGCAACGTGAGAAGGAACGCTTGAAAGGATTGCGTTCACTTAAAAAGTACAGACCTTGTGTAGATGATGCTGGTGTAATCCGCATTGAAGGGCGCTTAAGTAATTCTCCCGAGATTTCTCTAGAAGCAAAGCATCCGATTGTTTTGCCTTCGAAGCACCCCTTCACTAGGCTTGTTGTACTGTCGCATCATAATCGAAATGCGCACTGTGAAGTACAGCACACTTTGTTGTCTACGCGACAGAAGTTTTGGATCGCTAATGGTAATGCTTCCGTGAAGAGGTATCTTAATGATTGTGGTGTATGTGCGATTGAGAAAGCTCGGCCTATAAGGCAGCTCATGTCTGATTTACCTTTGTCTCGCACAACTGCCCATAGGAAACCCTTTTTTGATTGCGGCTTGGACTATCTTGGACCATTGACCTTTGTTGAAGGTAGGAGTCACAAAAAAGCTTGGGGACTCTTATTCACATGTATGGCATCTCGCGCTATTCATGTTGAGCTGGTTACGTCATTGTCGCTGAGTGATTTTTTACTTGCCTTTACAAGGTTTACAGATTTACGTGGGCAGGTTAATGCTATCTATTCCGATAATGGAAGTACCTTTCAGGCAGCATCTAAGAAGTTACCCGAGTTGATAGAATCAGCTGAATTTCACAACGCCCTGAGACAGAGAGAGATAAACTGGGATTTGTTTGTTTATCTTTATCCTGCATTGCGGGAAAGCGGACTTGAGCGCTATGCATCGGTGTACGCCTTCCGACATACACCTGACCCACGCTGCAGCCGACGGCAATGTCTGTTTTCCGGTTGTCTACTTTACTTATGACTTAAATTTGGTACTACCCATTACTCGAAATCGATCACTAGGTAGAGGCAATTATCGTTAAGTTTCTTGCCCAGAGAAACAACAGCAAGTGCGGGTGGCTGGAGTCGAACATGCAGGCTCTCGACTGCGAGCCCAACGCGCTAACCACTCGGCCACGGCTGCCGGGAATTTATACCTCCGTATGCTCCGGCGCAAGGTGGCGCCTGGGAGGCAATGGTTAAACAATTTAAAATTGCATTTTTTCACATTTTGGACTCTTCAATACGTAAGCCCAGTTTTATTGAACTGCTTACGTACACAGGTAGTGCCGTTCGGATCGTGAACGAACGCCCTTTGGTACCTTTGAGTGACGACCCTAGGGATTTTACTGTCATCACCCCTGCCTCACTTTTGACCCCATACTTAGACCCATACTGTGCTGTTGGGCAACCACATGATCGTGACCAATTAAGAAGGGATTATCGGTTCAATTTGTCACTTTCTCAGCAGTTTTGGAATAAATGGATCGATTTTTACTTGCCAGGTCTTCAGGGCCGGAAAAAATGGCTAAAAATGGCCGAGAATTTGGAGCCTGGTCAACTTGTAGTGGTAGGTTCTCTCCAAGACATTGGTAAACGTGGGAAGTATCAACTTGGGAGGGTGCATGAGGTAGTTCCACAAATTAGGAAAGGGAAGCCTGTGGTTCGTAGAGCCAAAGTTGCCGTCTGCAACTATGATGAGAGTACGGGGAAAGTGAAAGTAGACTACGTGTTGAGGGATATTTCGTGCCTCGCCCCCGTAAAGAACACCTAAGTGTTAGGGTTTGAGCCTGGTTTTGTCTGCGGTGGCCGACCCTTGTCTGAGCCCGGAACAGTCGGTTATTAGCGCAACCATTGTATATAGCGTCATTTAGCGTGTACCTATGGTACCAATTTCATGTATCGTCGTGTTTATTCTTATTGCTGTTCATTCTTTGCATGCCCTTTGTATTTGCGTATTAACTTAAACGTGAGTGATTCAAACAATTTGTGTATCATGTGTTTTTATTCATTGGCTCACAATTGTCGTCATTTCTTTTTAGTTATGCCATGTCAGACTGTCATAACTAGGGGCCGCTATGTTCCCGACAATTTTCACCAAATCAAACGTCATATAAAAACCGTTCAAGTCTACTGAATATTACGTCATGGAAATTCCTAAAGCATGTGCCAAAATTGCACCATCGTTCATAAGACCTGTTTGGACCTGTTTGGGCCTGTTTAAACAGGAAATATTACATTAGCTTAAACACCTGTTGGAATGACTTCATAATTGTCTTTCATTTATTGCGTCACAGTTACTTTCTACGTGAATTTGAGATATTGATATCTATTCTGGTCATTCGTAAAATGATTGTTTGAAAGTTGGCCGCACATTTAACTGTTGGCTTAGTGCTTGCTAGCTGGACAAAAGTTCCGTCTTTTATCCAAGTAATCTGTTGTGTAGTGACAGTTTAAGTGGTGTACGCGTTGCACCCCCTCGTTTTTGGTAGCCGTGGGCTAATTTTTACAGAAATACACTGTTTGAAAAGAAGTTCAAGTGTGTGTTTCTTCGGTCATTATATGCAGACGAAAGGATCCGGGAACTTTAAGTTACAATTTTCCCACGAAGAAATTATGGTTTACCGCTGTGACCATAGGGTAGCAAACTTAGGATGAATGCATTGCTATTGTTCATGACATTAAGAAATACCAACTTCAATATAAGAAATACCAACTTCAAAATATTAAAAAATTTCTATGCAAAATTGAACTTAACACACAAATTTAAACATTTTATTGGCCCCAAAAAACGCCAAAAAATGCAAATATTGTTGTTCTAAAAAACGACATAGGCTACCCATGAGGGGGCCCATTCAAAATACAAAACCATATTCACATAAAAAACAATATTTTATGCAAAGTCGACCTGAGCACGCAAATTTAAACATTTTGTTGGGCCCCCCTAAACTCAAAAAATTGAAAATTCTGTAATTTAAAAAAATGGCATAGCCTAGGGGGGCCCTATTCGACATACGGAACTAATATAAAAACAATATTTTATGCAAAATCGTTGAAATCAATCTTTTTATCGCGTGAATTTAGACATTTTGTCCTTTAGACATTTAGACAATTAGACATTTTGTCCTTTGAACTCACCGGGCCCCGGTGCAATGCACCGGTTGTCCCCCCCCCCCTCTTGTGGGCCCTGAGTGTAGCAACATTGGTCTGAACTGAATTAATTAAATAAAAATAAATTGAAAAAGTCGCAAAGTTTAAAACATATCTATGACATCACAATGGGCAAAAGCTAATGTAAAGCAAATGAAAAAAGTAGTTATGTTAGTAAGTGGTAACATCATGATATTGATGAAAGATAGTGTTTCGCACTTCTAAACTCTGGTCGAAGTCTCAGTCGTAGTCCGAAGAATAAAATTGTTAGTAGAATTAGCATATTCATTTTTACTTAATAGTCTCGACATAGAATGAAAGGTTGTCTTTTAATCCGCAGGCTATTAACGAGGAAGACTTCTAGAAATAGGCTAAGATTAGTCTAACTTTCAGAAAATGTGATTTATTAATCAAATGTTAGGCTCTTTTCTTTCTAGGTGTCATTTTGAGAACGGGGTGCCGTATTATTTCAGATCGAATGCTTTTATACTGAGCCTAGGCTTTCAATCCTAGTAGGCTATCTAAATCTCGAATTATACTGTACCAACATTGTATTAAAAACAGTAGGCTCCCCAGCGCTGTATTCGAGGAAATATGGCGGTATACGTAGTATACTCTCTACTTTTTCAAGCAACTAATAGTATACCCACTGGTTTTCCAAAGAGAGTGTCTATGTTATCCTTATTGATTCTGCTATCCTTACCTTAGGCTAATAATAAACAATTTAGTACCTCTCGTCCAATTTTGATGTTGATAAATCTTGTGGTAGACTAGAATAAAGATTAGTATTTGGCAAGCTGTGTATTATTTATCATTTTGGCAAATCTGACAGTATACCGTACCCTGTGCTTTTTTTTACGAATACAGCACTGAGGCTACCCCAAATAGCCTATGTACAAGTGATATCAAAAGTGGCTATTTTGCAGGTTCCCACACTCAGCTACAATTTTTAAAAAGGTATTTTATTCATTCGCGCACATATTTTTAGCGTGACGAGTCTGATAAACCTTTTTATATGATAGCCTAATATTCTTTTAACTTTTTTTTTGCAGCTTTTTACGTTTAGCAAATAGTATGTTGGTCTTTCTTTTGTGCATGCTTCTTCCAGTTATGACCTCTGCGGTACACTTTCCACAAAGTGGTACTTTTCATCAGACAATAAAACCTAAAGAAACCCTGTACGCAGTGAACTTACTGTATGCTGGTACCACTTTCAAGATCCACATGGACTTTCCACAATCTTGTGAAACGATGATACCTTATGCAATTTTAACTTGGAAAATAGAAGGCTCCACTTGCTATAAAAGGTCACTTTTTAACAAGCATTTGAAAGTAGTTTAAATGAGCGTTTCTCTGATATAAACTGATGTCCGATAGATGATATAATTTACAAATCAAAGATTGTCGATTGGATGGCGTCTGGGCAAGACATTATACTGTCTAGCTCTAGTCTAAACTATAGCCTCTTCCACTAGGACCGAAAATTTAAAATAAGTTTTAATGTCAAGAGTAGCCTAAACTAAACACATTTCCAAATGTAGAAACATTTTTACGAAATTGCAGATTTGGAAGGTGGACTTTGAATCCTTTGGAAGAAAAAATAGCACACTTCAGCCATGTCAAAACTTCAAGGTTTGCAGTGACAAACGGGAATAATTCTTTGGAAGGTGAAAAGATATTTTGTGACGAAACAAATCATTTGCATCTGCGAAATGTCTGGAAAAGTTTCGATACCTTCGGTAAACCGACAAAAGAAAACGAAATCAAGTCTTTCTCGATCAGTCAATCAGAAATCGCAACTGCTAATGTGACTGGTGGCCAGCTTCTTGCTATTGCCCCTGTTGATGGGTTTTACGTGATATCACTTTCAATGCAACACCATAATCTCAATACTCAGCTTGGTGTCACTCTTGACTTTGAAGGACCTTTAGGTTACCTGTCTAAAGTAGAAGTACCTATATTGTACATTCACTTCACTATGCAAGTGCTGTACATAACGATATTATTGTTGTTTATGTTACCATATCTGTTCAAGGGTCGACATAAACTATCTCATGTTCATATCTTACTAGCTTCGCTGATTTGTGTGGAGCTCATTTCCAATGTCATTAATTCTGTAAATTATTCCCGCCTTAACCAAAGCGGTAAACGAAACCTGGGGCTGGATATTGGAAGTTTAGTTTTTGGCTGCTTGAGTGAAGCAATGATACGGACCACTGTCTTGCTCTTGTGCAGTGGTCTTGGGGAAGTTACCTTACAAGCCGTCAAAGTGCAGTTGTCAGTTTTTCTTGGTTTTCTGTATTTCATGACAAATGTTGTATATGAATCCCTTTGGCTTGAAGATAGTCACCCGTATGCGACTGAAGCATTTTTGATTTTAACTTGCGCAAATGAAGCTTTACTCTTCTTTCACGGTTGCAAATTTGCTTTGCGTACTCGAGAAATTCTTAAAAATCAAACAGTCTTTAACAAGGATGGAGTGTTCTTCACATTTTTAACTTTGTTGAAAGTATGTGTCGTTTTGGTTGCTTCACTTTTGTTTACGATTGTATGGTCGACTTTTTCGACGTTTTGCTTTCTTGGGTGGTTTTTGTCCTGGTTTCGCATTGCCTTTTGGTCTTTCTTTCATTTTATGATAATAGTAACGGTTGCCATTGTGTACAAGGTGAAGAACAGAAGTGAAACCATCATGCAACCTTCATTCTTCAAATGAGATGCGATATTAACAAAGCAACCTGCTTGGACATTGTTTAAGCCATTTTTGTCTTAATTAAAAGTATATATTTTTGTTGTTCTAAATTGAAATGTTCTTCATAGAGACCTGTAAATTTAAAACTACCTAGCAGCAAAATGGTTTCAGAATTATTTTTGAAATCTAGATGTTGAATATAAAACAATTGTTAAAAAGGTGTCGTTTTCTATGTCTGGTTCTTCTTACTCAGCGGTAGGAGACCTGTTCCTGCTCCCTAAGGAGCGCGTGAATGCTAAATCATCGATTATTGTTAGTTATAAAATGACTTAAGAAATTACCATTTCTTTGCAACCGGCTTTTAGCTCACATTTTGAAGGTTGTAGGAAATCAATGCTTTTCAATCAAAGTACCTCCGGGTGACATCAGCCAAATCGCATACTTACCACCACCATTTGGTGTCACTACCTAGGAAAATGTCATCGCGAGCTACGCTATTGAAGCGTCTGGCCGGCTCCGACTGGGAAGTGAGGGCTGACATGAAGAAGTCTCTCTAGCGTTGGTAGGTTTTGAATCTTTATTCTCGAACTGACAAAGCCTTGATTGGTTATTTCTGGTAGTTTCGCATACTTGTAACTTTGAGGTTTTTGACGCAGGCGGTCACCGAGATTGACAGAGTGAGGTTTTCGATTGTTGAAGTGTTGTTGCTGGGGAATTTTTCCATCCATTAGGTGCCGCTGAATAGAGAGCTCTCCTTAGAATTTGTTGCTCAAACGCACACCCCGAGAATCGAAGCAGCGCCGCTTGTTCGATTCGCTCGCCATCATCTTGATGCTTCTTCGTTCACGAAGCCACACGCTAACCAAATCTAATGGATGGAATAGTTCCCCGCCAACAAGACTTCAACAATCGGAAACTTCACTCTGTGAATCTCAGTGACCGGCCTGCGTCAGTAATTCAAAGCCTCTACTTTCTACAAGTATGCGAAACTGCCAGGAATAAGCTCTGCAAGAAGCTTTCCCAGTCCGAGGATAAAGACTCAATCAACCAAAAAACTCCAAGGTTTCTGCTCCTACGTCTACCTCGGTAGTGCTAAGAATATTATTAAAAAATAGCAAAAAAAATCTAATAACATGGAAAACAAGTCAAACCTTCATTCAAAATAATATATATTTCAATGCACTAAAGTTCAGCAATGTATCCTATCCACACACTTTCCATGCTTAAGTTTGCACTCTTGTGTTTGTGTCGTTTTTTCTATCATTTTTCATAGCCTATCTTTTTATTTATGTAGGCTATCCTCTTAGGATAGGCTACGGAATGGTTGTATAACTACCGTACACATTAGAATCAAATACATCAACAATAGAGACTTGAATTTCGTGCACTACTCAGCCAACATTACTCAAGATAAGTTTGTAACTTATCAGCGTCGAGAAATTACTGAATAATTTGTCAAACATCGAGAGAACGGAAATTAGTTTTTCTTTCATTTGTTGTTTACCAAAAGCAAACATTATCTGAAGCTCTGTGTTTGCGGTGGAGAGTATTTGACCAAGTATTAACTATTGTGCTTGCACCAGGGCTACACTACTTTCAGCAGGCAAATCACATGTGACAGGGTGTTTGGTTACAGTAGTGACCAATTGTTTCCACTGTTTGAGAAAAGTGATATGAAGAAAAATTTGTTCATTGATAAACAAAAAGGTATAGCAGCACGTAGCGAAACAGTAGTATTTGGTTAGATATCAGAACAGAAAGTTGTTTTTTGAAATGCTGAATAGTCACTTACAGTCTGTTAAACACACCATTGGTTGCAGACTTGCAAGCCTTCAATTACTTAGGACTTAAAAAAGTGACATTTTATGAATCTGAATGACCAAAAGGTTTGTTGTTTGAAAGCAGCAGCCTAATGGGATTGTGATTTTATTTGCTGTAGTTTGAGGTTTTGATGCTGCCCGCTGTTCAACCAATGAAAACCTGCTTTTCAAAAGGTTTTTGGAATCACTAAGTGAAGTTTCGATTCTTTGATCATCTTTGTACTTTTTCTTCTGCTTTATTTAATTATTTTCAATATGAAGTAAATATGTAGGAACTCTCCTGTAAAAGAATTTATCATTTAAAACAAATTAAGATCGAATTCATCATACCTTGAACATCATTAGGTCCGTGTTGTTTATGTCCAACAACAGACCGGTCGTCCGATGTTCGCATTTTCGGAGCAAAAATTGACCGAAAAATTGAAAAGTGTTTGGGAAAGAGCAAATTCCAAAAAAGTTTGTTTTCCTCATAAGGTTTTTCACGAACGTGCACTCTAATCAGTAGGGCAATAGCTCATCTGGCAAATTCTGTCCTCGTAGTCTTCGTGTGAGCCTCTGAGACCGATTGATTGATTGAATCTTTATCCTCGGACTGGGAAAGCTTCTTGCAGAGCTTAATCCTGGCAGTTTTGCATACTTGTAAAGGCTTTGAATCACTGATGCAGGCCGGTCACCGAGATTGACAGATTAAAGTTTCAGATTGTTGAAGTCTTCTTGTCGGGAAATTATTCCATCCATTAGATGCCGCTGAATGGAGAGCAGTCCTTTACGTGCGTTGCTCAAGTGCACACTCCGAGAGTCGAGCCAGCGCCGCTTGATCTTGAAGCTTCTTCGTTCCAGAAGTCACGCGCTAACCAACTGAGCTAACGGGACGGACCGAAGGTCTATCCTTTTATCACTCCAGATTCATTATGTTTACAGACTACACTGGAAGGCTACCAGAGAGTAGCCGTTCTTTGGTTTCATCATTCAAAACGCGCAGACCTTTCACTCCGTTACATTTGGTGCAACGAGTTGGGGAAAAAGACGGTCTTTAAAGATTTATCTTGGAGACCCTGCAGCGGCTGCAGGTGAATATGTTTTTCGGTAACAAAAACAGTTTGATAACTGATCGTTCAAAGAAGAAACGGACGAGTGTCAGTACATATTTGGGACACTTCACCCGGTTTGAAAGAGAGGTGTGGATGGGATGCTAGGCCTAAAATGGCTGCTCACACGAAGTCGAATTCAGGGTTTGGTTTTGAATTGTTTTATCTCAATCAATCATCAATCATTTTATTTTTCGTCATTAACGCGTCAGGGACGAAAAAGATGTTAACTACAATAATCGATATACAGTAGACCTACCAGCACGTTAATGAACGGGAAAAGGTGGCAAAACCTTAAGAGGTTTAAAACGTGCCTGAATGGAAAATCCTGTAGTAAGCTATATATCAGTAGTTAGCACGGCCACAAAACCCAAAAGACAAATAGCAAAAATAAAACAAAAACAGAGAGAAGCACACATGTAGGCGTAGTAATAAATGACAGCCTAATGAAAAGTATTGTGGATTGAATTTTCCGGTTCCAATATTGATGTCGATGAATACTGAACAGTCATAATAATAATAATAGGATAGAGAAAGAAATCCGGACATAAAAGAAACCCTTCCTCAGGTAAAAGCCAGTTTCGATGTGGCCCAAGAGAGCAGGTGTTGAGCTCTTTCTATGGTCAGACTGCACATCACACTGTAGCCTAAGACGATTGAGGTTTGAGATCCAGATGTTATTGTTTCTTGTTCTGGTGGGTGATGAAATAGATGAAATGGATGAGCTGGTAGAATGATGATGTCCTGATGGTGTTGAAGCTCTCATCCCCTTTTGCGACGTGTCGTGTTGATTACGGAATGTTGCGTTTGCTGTTAATATCTACAAACATAAAAATAGAGCACAAGCTATCGACGTTATTGTTGGGTAGGCCTAATCTTTTGTAAATTATTTCGGGTTTCCACTAGAATGCAAGAAAGCCTTTCTACGCTGTCTTTCTATTGCGTGTCCGTTTTGCTTAAATGTTGTTTTATTTTGTGAACAAAAAGTGACTTTGTAGGCTATCGGTCTTTCTAAAATCTAAACGAAGAAGGAAATTTGTTCCATGTTTTCCCACCTGTGAATTCTATTGAATGCTGAGTAAGCGTTTTTGAGAAGTATGAAATGTTTAGAGAATCATTTTCATGGTTTCTTGTAGACAGGCTGTGAACTTCTTTAACATATTTAAAAAGGTTGGAGAAGCAATCTGGTAGTAGGCTACATTGTTGTAGTCAAATTTTCTATTAGCCTTTGCTAATATCTGTTTTGAAGAACTATTTTCTTGAGATTATGGTCGTTTTGAACTAACAAAAATCAAAGATTTACATAAATATTACTGTAATTCATAGAAATTCCCTAATCCAGTGGCGGCTCGTGCCATGGGGCTGCAGCCCCAACTGAAAGAAAGAGAAGATGGAAAATATGTTTTCCTCTGTGTTTGTTCGACCCGGTTACTTTTTCACTTAAGAATTGCGGATCGAAAATTAAAATATTAAAAGTTTCGTTTGGCAACACCAATTATGGCCAAATTGCTCTGCAGCCCGAGATTCTGGATTTCAAGCGCTCTGATTGGCTAAAAATTACCCTTGAAGCTCCACCTCTTTTGGTATTTTACAGCAATTTTTGAATCTGTTGGGGCTGCATGGAAAACAGCCCCACCTAACCGAATAACTTTACAAGCGAAACACAATGCTCGCTGTTCTATAGTGAGTAGTCAGCAGGTAGTGCTGACGCCAGGAAGATCGCTCCTTTTCAACAAACTTTTAAAATTAGTTTTTATTTCGCAGAGTAGCGATGAGCCATGAATGTAGAAGTGACAAGTGTTAGCTGTAGAGTCAGGGTATTCAACAGGTTATAGGAAGTGCTAGTCCAGACTAGGGCATCTCAAAATCACTTGAATCTTGTATGCAACGGCTAGGCTAGTCAAGACTAAGCTCAATACTAGTAAAGTTTGCCTCCAAAGCAATACTGTTAGTTTTTTTTTAATTGTAGCTTAGGAATACATCAACTTTTCAACAAAGTTTGAATACATTTTTTCAAAATTTGGGGTAAAAACATGCTCAGAACGCACCAAATTTAATGTAATTTTTCAAATTTTTCTGGGGGGACACCCCCCCGCGAAGTCGTTCGCCTTCGGCGAACTCAGCGACGGCCTTCCCCCATGGATTATTTATTGCAGCCCCACTGCTCACAAACAGCACCAGCCGCCACTGGTCCCTACCATAAGCAAAGTAAGAACTAAGATGTCCAACCAATAAAATCCCACCAATTTTGCTAACTTCAATGCATCTGCAGACGTTGAATTAATGAATAAAAGACATGATTTTGCTAGCTCTGTATTTTCAAGTCATAAAACTAAATAAATTTTAAAAGCATTTGAGTTCTTTAGTTAGTCAGGTACATCAAATCACTGTTTAATGTTCATCCAAACCTGACACACACGAAGGGTACCCACCAATTTGTTTTCCGAGCTTGCGTGTCTTGTCTTCAATTTCATGAACCCAACATTCCACAATTACATTATCTATTCAACGTTATCGGACGCCAATCAGAGGGCATCATAAACTCACCGCTTACCTTTTACCGTTGCATGCTTCGATAACCCCGGTAGAAGATTTTTTGCGCTTCACTTCATCTTTCGCTATGTTCCATTAGTAGGCTACAAACCAAAATTCTACACAAAGTCCAGACAGATAACTTCGGGAAATATTTGGTCAGTCACTGAACAATGTTTGGAGGCTCGGTTGAAAGACGTTGCTTAGGTTATTTGAAGCTGTAGCTTTGTGTTTGGTGCAAATTTGAGTTGAGGTTTCGACAAGATGGCAGGATCAGACAAATAATTTTATCTTTAGATTGATTATTTGAAACGATATTAATTTGCCTTAAATCTTTGCAATATTGTCGTTTCGATAAATCTGCGTCACTGTGCTCTGAAAGTGGGAAAAGTTTATTGCACTTGAGCATTTGTAAGTGACAGTCGAAATTGTGACCTCATTCCAAACGTGTATGCTTGCCTACGTGAAAGTAAACGATTACGAAAGATAGCCTAGTTACAGCTTTTGTTCGAAAAAGTTTTGAAGCTCTATTTTGTGTGAGAAAAGTATGATGAAAGACAAATTCGATTTGCACCACTATTTGGGAGTTACATTTGCTATTGAGAGTTGCTTGCATGCAAGGAGTTTCATTGTTTGGATGAGGTGAAAATTTTGTTTGATCTAAATAGAGATAAAGTGGAGCGAAAGAAGTGGTTTCTTTCAAGTACGCAAACACCTCGTATCTTTGTAATCAGGTTGTTTTGTGATGCAAACCCCCTAAAATAGCTATTAGTGGATGTAACTCGACTTAACAGCGGGGAACGGAGATCGGCGGCTTTCATCCTAACTGTAATGCTTGCACCAGATATCCCTTTGATCTTTCGCTATAAACGAAGCGGAAAAAAATTACAAAAAAATAACCGATTTCTTTTAACAAATACCTTTTAGTGAAAAAAAAGACAACCAAGCGTTCTGAGGTTGCAAAATTGTGCTGTTGCAAAGCTTTTTGCGTTGCGCAAAATAGAAACTGTAGTGAACTGTAAATTGACAATGCAGGAAGGATTCACGCATGAAACAATGCTTCATTGTTCCACGTGAAATTCAACGAAGGTAGAGCCGTTCACGACAGAGCCTATGATTTTCACGGGAGACAGTCAAATCAGTTCGCGAGTAAGAAATGCCGATTTTAGAAGCAGATTTTACTGTAAATAATATGCCTACATATAATATAGACAGAATTCATACGACCTGACAACTGTCATGTCTCTTACAGGTTGTGCTTATGGTTACTACCGTGCTTGAAAATAACACATTTTAATTTTGAATTTTAATAACCGATTGTGCCAAGTTATGAAAATTCTTGGGCTACAATTTACAAGAAAACTGCTCAAACTCCTCGTATATGTGATTGATATGTTACTATAGCCTACAAATCTTATACTTGACCAGGCCTACAAGAAACTGCTTCAAATGTAGCCTGCTGTCTGCTTTATTCACATAAAGAAAGGATGGAAACTTCACTTATTTTTATTGATTTGTAGCTATTGCTTATATTTTCAGATATTCATAATTTTTCGAATAATCTACTCAATATTGTTCTAAAACTAAAATCTTAAAAATGATGTGCTGTAAAGTGATTTTGTTGGTACTTTGGGTCATTGCAAGCAAATGAAATAGCCTATATCATATTTAAAAAGGTGTTTCTGCTTCGTATATATTCTAATGAGCAGGAAGTCCAAAATATTCACGAATCATGAGATTTTACAAAATAAGCCACAGAACAAGTAACCAAAAAGCAGGTTTCCTTTGCAAAGACGATTAAAACTAATAAATCACAATACTGCAGTAATATTGCATATCAGTAAGTATAGAATGCAACCACAAGGTACACCCATGACGTACGCGAATTCGAGAGCCGAACCAGCGCCGCGTGATCTTGAGCAGGGCGCGTAACCACTGAGTTAACGGGGCGGACGACGAAGGTGCTTTTAAAAAATATGAGGAACCGTGTATTTTGACTCCACAAGTACGCTACTTGCAATGCTGTGGGGTTGAAGTCGCTCGTTGAATAGTTTTTGCCCTACCTATGCCCTGGAGTAAGCCTGTATTTTCAAAATAAAAGTTAAGTGCTAGATCAATATCGAACTCCCAACTATTCAAGTCACTAAAAAACAAAGCGCTTAAGCCTAAGTTAAGGCTTGTAAGTTGTAAATTTGATTCTGATCCGTTTCAGACATTTTTGAAGCAAACATTTCTTTTCTTGGCTGCACTACCATTCTACCAATTTTTAAATGGCAACAAACTTGTACGGCTGTGTTTGCTTGTGGAGAGAATTTGCTAACGACGACAACGACAATGCTTGCCTTAGTTTAATGGCAACATTTGGCATTTTGCCATGAAAAGATTTTGCGTGTACTTTGGTGAACAATTATGATGTTCAGTTTACAATTTACATTACGTAATTTTTACAGAATTATTTCAGAAGGCATTTTTAATAGTAGCAATGAGTAGGCTTAGTAAAGATTGAGCAAACATTTCTATCTGAAGTTTTGGTTGTTTTTTCTTTGTGTCACTAATCAAAGTTTACAATTGCTTGCAATACCATCATGTTTGTCATTTTATGGAAATCCTTTCTATCCTTGACTGTCTTGACACTTGCCTTGCTTTTGGTCGGAAGTAAGGCGAGCCAGTCTCACTCAATACAGCCTGGAAAGCACTTAGAAAACAAGGAGTTTCTCAGACTAAAATCAGTAAGACACCTCTATGAAGACGACCATCGTTGTGAACCAATTCAGATGAAGATGTGTCAAGGACTCGGCTATAATTTAACTAAAATGCCCAACGGACTTGGACAAAGCAGACAAATTCATGCAGAAATCAAATTGAAAACTTTCATGCCTCTCATTCAGTGCAACTGCTCCAAACAACTGTTGTTCTTTCTGTGTGCTGTTTTCTTTCCCATGTGCAACGATCGAAAACCGGAAGACAAACCTATAGTGCCATGCCAAAATATGTGCAGATCAGTGCAAAGAAAATGTATTCGTTATCTCACAACTTTTAACTTTTCTTGGCCATCAGATTTAAATTGTTCTCAATTTCCGCGTGAAAACACCAAAGACAATATGTGCATGCGTGGAGAGGAAGAGGAACCGCCAACATCTTCCCTACCAGCTTTCAGACACACATCTACTATTTACAAAAGCCACTGCAGGTAAAAGTTAATGCATGAAATGTAAATCGATCATATTTGTTGAAAACGATTGATATCTTGCATGCCTTACACGCAAAAATACATTTTGTCCCAAAGACAAACCTGATTTTTTTTTCGCTGAGACTTTTCGGTCATTTGTCCGAAATGACCTGAAAAAATTCGGTCATTTTTTATTTATTTTGGCCAATTTTTTGATGAAAATATTTCCTTTCAAGTGGCTGATACAAACCAAAATTTGCACTTCCTAACTAGCTACAACATTAAGTTTCGCTGAGAAACGTTGTTTTTTCGGACATTTTGATCGAATTGACTATATTTTTTTCGGACACTTTGGTCAATGAAAATCGGTCAATGACCGATAAATGATCGAAAAAAAAAAACCCAGAGACAAACGCATATAAATTTTATGCCCTTCTCAAATTTTTAGTCAACAATGAACTTGAAACTTCAGATAACCGCCGTGTGATAAAACAAATATTGGAAAAACTGCATTGATCTTTGGTTCATAGTAAATGAAACTGTTTTGGTAGATTGTCCTGATATGATCCAAACTATTTTTATTCAATAAATGACAAAGATCTTCACTATTCAGGTCTAAGTGTATTTCAGAAAAAAATATATGTCAGGTTTAGCAACTGCTGCTGAACCACTGTCTCAGTGTTAGGGTATGTGAGGTGTCCACGTCCTGTAGATCGGAAAACTGCACAATGATACGTGTATGATGTGCTGCGCTGTTTGAGGTTTACTTCATGCCTATGATTTAATTCTTTACCCTTTCCAGATCTCATCAGATTGAATTATCTCGACCGGGACAGAAGAAAGGATGCGGATGGAAATGCGGATATCACCAAGGAGTATTTTCTCCGAAAGATAAACTTTTAACGGATTTATGGATGGCAGTATGGTCTGGCCTTTGCTTCCTCAGCACCACGTTTACAGTTTTGACTTTTCTTATAGACTCATCTAGATTTAGGTACGTTGAATTGAAAAGGTTATATACCGTTTTTGTTTTTTTCAATATCGTATCAATTTTGTGCTTGCTCGTGCGTAGTAAGTAGGTTCGATTGGAAGGATTTTTGAAAGAAAGTAGCCTATTGTATGTAACCTAGCCTATAAAGTTTCTTCAAAAATTGAAAAAAAAATGCAAAAATGCTTTTAATTAAAGAAACTTGGTGAACAGTGCATGCAGCTCATTCGAAAAGTCAATAACGGGATCGGAGTTGTGTTTGCCTACAATATCGCTTGAGTCTCAATTACTGTATCCGCTAATACAAGAGGCCGATAGCCCTTATGCAAGCGGTTTTATCACCAAAAAGGATGTAATTGTCGCATATACGAGAACTGGTATTCATCTGGTGAAAAATTGTGGCCTATAACGTTTTCCTTTCACATCAATCAACCAGTCGTAAGAGACATTGAGTTATTATTTTGTCATTTTTCGACGTCGTTGAAACAATGTAAAATTGGCAAGTTTTACCAGATGGAAAATTATTTTTGAATTTTTTAATCAGATTCATAAAAACAAAATTAAGCTTTTCTTTCTTTGTAAATTAACTTTACAAAAATTTTGACAAGTTTCTTTTTAACCTGTATTGGCAAATTTTATCATATAAGCTAGTTGAATGAGTTTCGCTTTTAGCAGCATGATCGTTGCTTACTTCACAGTGTAGATTCAAACGATCTGTTATAGCCTGATGCTGCGGGTTCTTTTTGGCAATATCAAATTACACTAGCTTTCGGAACACAGTTCCCTTGTCATGTGCTATAACGAATGGTGTTGAAGTCAGTGAGTGGTTTTTTAAAATGGCTCTTGGAAATTTTATCATGTTTGTGCTGTATTGCAAAGCTTTGAGGTCCTAAATTTTATCCTGGACTAACGACGTATGTTGATCAACCGTAATGGCTGTTCAAACAACGCTTGTGGTATGATTGTTTTTCGGTTAAGGATGAGATGTTACTCGCATAACTGGTTCTAATTTATCATAAAACTAACGACTATTTTGACTTTCAAGACATTAAAGGTTTTATTGCAAAGCCCAACCAAAGTTAATTATTTATTGGTATCACTTAACATGATTTTGATTTTACTTTGCCAAGCTATATCCA
The DNA here is from genome assembly GCF_918807975.1 of Aplidium turbinatum. Classification (NCBI taxonomy): domain Eukaryota; kingdom Metazoa; phylum Chordata; class Ascidiacea; order Aplousobranchia; family Polyclinidae; genus Aplidium; species Aplidium turbinatum. The sequence goes on along the minus strand of NC_137489.1, from coordinate 12,741,229 downwards.
CTTTAAATTCATGTTTGTTACACAATTACTGGCGACGAAAAAAAGACTAAAAACGGCAGTTTAATGCTTTGTTTGCTTGGAGAACAATGATTTATATTTGATCTGAAAACATGGAAAAGAAGTAAACTTGGTACCCGCTTAAGGCTTGTTGATTGTAACATGATCACTTAGGTCCACTTTTACAAGCATGTGCTTAGGAGTGACTGAGGTGGATTTGAGAAAATGAGTTCTGAAAATTTGTTCAAAAGTATCACAAGCTGAATTTTAAAATGTGCTTTTTTTCTAAACAGACATGAGAGCATTTTTTCGTAAGATAGCAATGCTCGTATAATTTAAAATTGAACCAATTTTATTAACCACTGGATTGGAACTAGCCACTGGCTGCAACTGTTTGTATGGTGGTCAAGTGATAAAAGGAAACTCACTTTTAATAGAGTCCTCTCTTCTAACCTTCCTCCTAATATTACGTTTCAAGGCGTAACTAATCCCGAAAAGTATTCCTTTAATACCCGTTTGTCATAGCACGCTCTTGCGCACACGAGCAGGATGGTTCCACTCAGATGGTATGCTGCGAGCCTTTTGCATTCTTGAGTCACACGTAACTTCTCCTAAAGAACCTTGTGATGAGCTTTGAGCAATTGGGCATAACATCGACGTACATTGGTAGGATTTTAAGGAAAACAGAGGAAAAATTTGGTACTTCATAGAAAAAAATCACTCAAAAAATCATATGTAGAATATCGAGCACGCAACAAAGAAGCTATGAGTATAATTCTTAAACACTGTACTCAAAATATTTTTTTAGATATCCTGAGAGGCCCATTATCTTCTTAGCGATCTGCTGTAACATTTACAGCATTTCGTTTATTCTTCGACTAATCATTGGAAGAGAAAATATTTCGTGCGAAAGAAACAGCCAAGGCGAAATGTTTCTAATTCAGGTAGGCTACAGTAATGTAAAGCCTGTATTCCGAAGTCATGAGCAACACACGTGTCTATAGTTATCATCTCTTGTTGCACTCGAGTGCCTAGAAATATGAAGTGCACTGTGACACACACAAAAAACATAAAAATTCGAAAAAAACACGTTCTTGAGGAACTTTTACTGTATTAGTGTTTGTAGCTCACATAGCATAAATTAAACAGATGCATGACAGATGTAATGAAGTAAACAAAGACTTAATAAAAACGTAAAGTATTTATTTTTCGATGTATAATTTTACAGAAAGGATTGGGCAACACAGGGTGTGCTATTGTATTCCTTCTTTCCTATTTCTTTGGAATGGCGGGCTGCCTTTGGTGGGTGGTGCTGACTCTCACCTGGTTTTTAGCTGCAGGTAAGTTTCTAACGGAAGTGACTAATATTTTGGACAAAACGGAAGCTGGAATTTTGCCTAATTCCACCATCCCTTCTTCTAGCTGTTTGTACGTCGACTATCATGATTCAAGTCAACATAGTTTTCAATATTGGAAAGGAAAACAAACGATAAAATAACAAAAATCCAGGAACAAAATTAATAAAAAGACATACAATTTGGTTATAAAACAGGATAACACATCTGACAAGTTGAAATCGTTTTTTTCAAGCTGCGAAATTGTGATTTACGTTGATGCATGACTTTCATAAACAGCCTTCACGATGGGCTTGCTTTTAGTTTCTGCGGAACAAGCGAGTTGGAAGAAGCACAGTTTTAGACGTTTATTTCGATACTCATTCATCGCAGCTGGGTAAAGCATGACTTCTCTCCAACAGAATAAAATAATAGACAGCATTCATAACAAAGTTACTGCAAAATTTCACTGGCGAATCAATTTATCTTGATGGTGATTAAGTCAATATTGATTTTCGTAGCTACGTGAAAAATGATAACATTTGGCTGGTGCCTTTTGAATTTACTGTAAGCGTTGACACGTATGGTTTCAACTGTTGGTGTTATCACTATGAGATAAACGCCTGTCAACCATTCTTTTGTTATTCATATATCTAAGGCTGTTGCTAAACATTAATGAATAGATGTTAGCACATGCAGCGTTGTCAATTTACGATAATTTTTTCCTTAATTTGTTTATTAACACTCAGTGCTGAAATGAAAGTGGAACATCAGTATCGAGGAGTGTGGTTTTGTAGCCAGGTGTTGTTCTGCAAAAAGAAAAATGTTTCTTTTGTCTGTTTGGCATAGATTCCGTGTGTGGTTTGTAGCCTAGTTGTCATAATCTATACACTTTTTTATTATCTTTTATTGCACAACTAAAAAGTTTCGTGTTCGCTTGAAAGAAACTTATCTCATACGTTTGTTAACTGCCACTCCAGTGGTTACTCATTACTACGGCAAAAGATTATGCTGTGATGATTCATTTTGAGAAAGTTATTCACTACGGGTAATCCAGCAGGCGTTGACAAACTATTCCGACTCAGCAGGGCATCTTGGCCCAAGATTATAACTAACCTAGTTGAAATAATGGCCGACAGACAAAAAATCTAAAAACTGATCTTTCTACCATTCAATAGCACTTAAATTTCATTCAATATGAGTCTTGGAAACCCGTAGACCGTGACCACTGTTAATGATAGGACATTTAATTTGCTTTGATTTATCCGCTTATGACAAAAAACCAGCGACCCCGCATCTTCTTTTAATTCGAGATCACCGGGAGCTAATTGTTTCACAGCCGGAAGCGTGTGAATGGTTCTTTGCATCTTCTGCTTTTTTGTCACCCGTTTTCCTAAGGCATCCAGGACCTTTCACATTTCCAAGAGATGAAGTGATTGACAGCTGCTTGGAGTTGTTTAGCCCAGCCAGCATGAATGGCAAAGATGTAATAAGTTTTATGCTATTCACACCATCCATCTTTCATTTGTGTTATCACAAGTTTTGTAATAACAGTTTGATTTTCTGAGTCACTGCTGCTTGTCACATTTCGATCTTAGTTTTAAAAATTCGTTTTGTAATTTGCTATATTTTGATCTGTTGGGATTTGCACTCCCGTTTAAATTCTTCAAATGTTGATTTTTTTTCCTTCAAACTTGCAGACTCATGTCATACGCACAAACTTAAGATTGACATGCGCTAATGAAGTACAATAAAGAACTTTTCAATTTTGTCATCACTGTTATTAATTTCAAGACTGTATCCGTCATGAGATAACCATAGACATGAGGCGTCCTCAGCAAAAGGTTCTTTTTGAATGTTGTAGTTGAAAATTAAAGTTGATGCAAAAAAACGCTTTCGCAAACTCAATGAATAACTGTTGGAAAAATATTTTTCAAAATTTCATGATTATAAACAAAAGTGGTTAATGCAAGTATTGGCCAGTTGGCTTACAGGTATTTACTATCCTATGAAATATAAATTGTGATGAAGCGATTTTAGTTGAGTTGAGGTGATCGTTCGTGTTGTTGTTTATACTCTTTTAGCTTGTAAAGTTGGTTCTTTCACATTGATTGAACGTCTGCACACGTTACATCAACGTAAAGACGAACAATTTTGTTGACTGAGTTGATGTTTAGTGAAATAAATAAAACAATTATCGGTAGATTTGTTGATCTTTTCATTTTCATTTCATTGCAAAATCTGGCATGATGAAAGGAATTTGTTTTCACTTGATTTTTAAGAGTGCTTAAAATTAATTCATGCATCTGAAGTTTTCAAAGGCCTGGTGTGCCATAAAGCGGATAATGATTGATAAATAATTTTAAGAGATTTGGTTGAATGATGTCGTTGACTGAGGTTTGCGTTTACATTTAAGTTTGTATAATTTTGAACGGATTCAACCTATGCGCTATGACTACACTCATGAAGGCGTTTATGCTTACTCACGGGTGTATGTTGTAAATTCCTTAGTCAAGAAAGAACGTGGTGCCCTTTCAAAATCTGTCCTGTGATGTATGTTAGTGACCCATTCCTGGAATTAAACAGTGGTTGATATGGGGATTTATTTGGCCCACTGATCTGTGAAAGAAAATATTGACAATATTTCTAATGATGAGGAAACTAATTCTATGAGGAAACTGATTCTATTAAGGAAACTGATTTTACGAAGAAACACAAAGTAACTTATTATTAAAAAAATAAGCTATTAAAATCGATCTTTTGAAGCGTTTGTTTTGATAAATATTGTTATTGGAACGATTGTACCCGTATAGTCCAAGTGAGAGTTTTGTGAATTTACCTTTGTTTTGTTGCGTCTGAACGATTTATCAGTTGTCCATTGTATGACGTGTTTTACCTCATCAATCATTGAGTAAAAAGCTTAAATTACGCAATTGTTTTCTTTAAACGCTCATTTTCCATTTTTGCTTGGTATTTTGCATAGGCCTATATTAACAATTATTTTTCTTTATTCGTATCTGCATGATTTTTGTTTTTTGGTACTTTGAAATAAGCTCCAGAAACAGCAAGTTTTTACTGCGCATTTTATCTTCATCAAACCGCCTTGATTAATTCAACGATCCGTGGTGACCCGCTACCTGTGTGAGCAATACCCTTTCGCCAAGAGGCTTCTATTTCTTATGTTTTTGCAAAGGCAAAGGCTAAGCCAATCAAAATTCTTGTGATGTAGAGGTTTACGTCCTAATAAGCGATTTCCAAGTGGTCTTTCATCCAAGCAAACAATCAAGGTCTTGTAAGACCGAAATAAAAGAAACTGATAGCTGACATCAGTAGCGTAGCCAGGAATTTTCAATGGGGGGGTTTTGACGACCCAGCGGCGGGGGGTCTGGGGGGCCTCCCCCAGAAAATTTTGAAAAATTACTTTGAATTTGGTGCATTCTGAGAGCACTTTCAACAAAAATGTGGGTATGAATATTCCTGTAAAATGGTGCTGTTCGGTGGCATAGCAAAAGGATAAGATCATGTTTTCTTCGGAATTTTTCGGAAATAAAGCTAAGTCTCTATGTTTTCTTGTTGCTAATTCCTGGCTGAGATGTTTGAATGTTTGGTATTGGCAAAACTCGCTCTTTTAATGCAGTTTTGTTTAAAATTAGGCAATTTTTTTTAGACTGAAAGCATCATTCTCAATATCGTGACGTCACACGCGTGCCAAAGAGAGGGGGTTGTAACCCCCAAAACCCCCCCTTGGCTACGCCACTGGCTGACATACACAAAAGATCTGTTTCTTTTTGGTTAAGAAAGAATTTTTTAGCAGTACAAAAAATTATAATTAGTCTACAATTTTTCCGTTTCTACTGTCAGTATTGTGACATACGTTTTTTTTCTGTACCTAAAAATATTAAAAAAAGTTTGAGCAGCTTGGTCTGAAGTGTGTTTGAAGTTGACCAGGGTTGTCAGATTGATTTTAGCCAATTCAGCCATTTTAAAAACAAATTGGTCATAAAAAATGCTTAGATTTGACCACTTTTCAAATTTAGCTTTAACATCAGCAGTTTTCTTGAAAAGACATATATATATATTTAATTTTCAGCATCTCCTTTACCAATAGGCTAAATGGGTAAATCTTGTTCAATGCAACGCTATATAAAACACAGAACATCTTCGTTTATATCATCATATTTCAATCAAAAAAATCAAATTTTTTGCTATGTTTCCCATTCTATTTTAAGCACAAGTTTCCATTCCTTGTAATGTATTTTTGATCGTGAAAATGATGTTTGTTTGTATGTCAAATGATGAAACGAAATAGTTTGTACAATTTTTTGATGAAAATGTCAACACAAATTTAGCTAAAGTATATCAAATTCAAAGAATGTCTGTCTTTTGGGCATAAAATGTGAGAAAATTCTGACAACCCTGAAGTTGAATGTTATCAGCCAGAGTTAGAAATAAATTATGAATGTAATTAATCACACATTTTCATGTAATTGTTATTGAGACTTTTTGTTGTTGTGTAATTGTAATTTCAAAACACTTCGGTCCAAATTGCAGTTGCATTTGGTAAAACTGCAAGCATGATACCAGTACTTTTGTTGATCCGCCATATGGAGTTCAAAAGGTACTTCTACATTGCAACCTAATCTTTATCAATTGCAATTCTGGTCTACTTGTCTTTTATAAAATCAAACTGTAAAAAAATCAGCGATATTAAAACATTTGATTTGTAATTGAAACGTGTAGTCTAATTAATTTCACTTGAACGTAACTATAATTGTAATTTGAAAATTTCAGAACTATGTATGTAATTGTGATTGTAATGTAGTTAAAATTTTTAAAAATTATAATGTAATTGAACTGAAAACTATGTAATTGATCCAACTCTGCTAACAGTTGAGTTTGAACTTTGACAAGATGAAAATAAAATAATAATCAGTTCCATATCTGACGCGATATGGATCCTGAAATAGCTCCAACGTAGTTGAAGGAACGTAGATTAGACTGGCATAAAAATGTAAGTGGAATTAAACTGACTAAAGTAAAAAATAGCATGACAGCCTAAATCGTAAAACCAAAAAATCTTAACAGTTATGTAAATGACGTACCTGTAGCTCATAGCAAAGGACGCCGTGTCTCCTGTGTAAACGTAGCCTACCTCTGCGCAACATATTTTCTCTGTTTATTTAGCTAAGAGATGTTTGCTGTGCTTGTCAAAACGCATTTAATCATGTAGCCTAGCGTGCTCAATGAATCATAAGCCTAGATTGTGTACAGCTAGCGACCGAATGTGGAACACAAGAGAAGATGGATCGATCAATTTCCGCAAGCATTGGTTACATTTTCTTTTGTTTTGAAAGTTGAAACTGTAAATGAGTTCAAAAGTCAGTAAATCAAACCGTTTTTTGCATTGATTCAACATCTCAAAACGATTGATTTGATGTATGGGCATTGGGCATGGCCTTCTTGTGTGTTTTCCCTCATATTCCAGATACCCACGATACTTACGAAAGAGTTGGAAGTTGTAGCCTACCTGTAACTATGTACCTGTAACCGATCAGTCAAACACTGGATAGTACTGCATACGTGAACCAGTATACAAGTTGAGTTGTAAATCACAGCTATCTGCAAACGGTATCGAGCACTAAAAATGAAAACTGAACTGGCTAAAAACATCAATAATTGTTTCTTGCACTTATTGCAACGATCGTCTGATGAAAGCGAAAATAAAAGCACCTATTTGTCGTTAGTTTTAGTTTCACTTTCATCACATGAACGTTGCAGCTAGTGCTAGAAACGATAATTGTCCTGATGAACACCAAAACTTTTCAGTATTCACCATCTATACTTATAAATTTTAAAGTAATAAAACTTTCTCCTATGATTGAAAAATTATTTTTGGCACTGACGTGTTCAGCCACATTTTTGAGAGCCAGATCACCAAGACGAAAACGTCGTTTTTCAAAAATGTCATCTCACAGCCAAGCTTGTCATTTTAAGACGACCAGGTTGTTGAGGCACCAGCAAAAGTGTTTTCATGGTCCAGTCGTATTCCTTGATCCTTGTAGCCTACGTTGATCGCTCTTGTATTTTGTGGATTTTCGTCACATAGCAATTTAAAAGTAAAAATACTTGTGTCACCAAGATTAGAAATAAAGCTTAAGTTACTCAAGATTAAAATTTTTTGTTTTTTGCTTAATTGTACGAATAATGTGTAGGAGTGTAGTGTAGGGCGTAGGCTATGCTGTAAGTGTAGCGATTAAGCTAACTTAAATTATTGTCGATCCAATCTTTCTGTTATTTAATCTGACAAAACATGAAGTGAAGTTGCTACAAGCGGTGATACCGTTAAAATTTATTTAGGTGCTGGTGAAATGCTGCTTATTTTAACTGTTTTAATAAACTACTAAGCATTGAGTCTAAACACACTTTCTTGAAAATCCGCTCTGTTTGGTGTGTGAATGAAGCAGTTCTCGTAAAATAAATTAGCTTTTGTGGAATTTTTGTATTTTTAATGTTTTTTTTCGAGCATGCGCATTTGCGTATGAATTATTATCCATTCATGTAACTGAAGAGAATAACCCCTCTTTCACTTCAGTATTTGCATGAGAATGAGATGACGGCGGAGTGTTGTTCAACTATAAAGCAATGTGATGCGTCTGTAATACAGTGACTTAGGCATTATTGGTTTGCACTAGCAGATGGAGGATATAGTTTTCACCTTTTGCTTGTTGTGTGGGGTGGTTCTTCCCTTGCTTTTGTCAACTACAACCCTGCTCTTGACATTACTAAAGTTGTTTTTTTATAGTCAGTTAAGTTGTAATTGTTAACAAGCACAAGTTTGAGGTCACAGGCCCACATATCTGCTTTCAGTTTTACGATATAAGTTTACACATTGACTTATCCTGGAACAAAATATTGCTCCAAGAAGTATTCCAATATTCTTTAAAAATATCGGGTGCAATCTGTGAACTTTCAATTGCCAAGCTTTTTATGTTTGATGTAGCCAAAAACTGAGTCATCTTCTGAAACAATAACGTTATTTCTCTGTTTTTCTATTTATTTGGCATTGTTGAAAAGTTTTGAATGTAGGCTACCACCTGCCTTGCTACATTCCTTGTCACAGCTGAATTTATGAATTGATGTACTGTTCCTAACATGTGCGTAAAATTCCAAATCAAAATATTTCCATTCCTTCTTTCGGTTCATTGCTAATCCTTCATCAGATGGGGATATGGCGGATATCATGCTGCTTTCTGCCAAAATTAATTTCCGGACACCAAACTTTGGCTTCAGTTGTAAAAAAGAAAAAAAGCAGCTGACAACTAGATGCTCTTTTTATTGATGTAACGTTTGGAAACGCAAACTTAGCATATTCTTTGTAGTTTATGTTACTATCTCTCCATGTTTTCAATTCAATTGGATTCACTTCTCGTTTCTGGTTCATTACAAACAATCTAACTTTACGTTGATCTGACTGCGTTGGAGCAAAAATCTCAACTAACGTTGTTAATTTTGTTTCCGGCCAAACCATAACGATGATCAGTTCACATACAATAAACTAGTTAGATTTTTACATAAAAGTATTTATCAAAAACAAAAGGTCTCTGCACATATCTGATATGATTTGAGAAGGCTTTGTAACTTGGTTTTTACGTAAAATGGAATACTTCTTCGTTGCAATGTGCGATATCCCAGTAATGTGGAATATTGTTCCACATTACAAAGACAGCATCTTCATATTTTCACCAGCGAATTATAAACCCAGCCGGAAATCTATCAGCGGTACTGTACAACAAATAAACCAAGCACCAAAAACTCCACGAATAAAATTAAGGCGCTCCTACAAAATCGATTTATCCCGAATAAATATTCTAACGCAGTGGTAAAACTTCTTCAACGACAAAACTTTTCCGGCTTGAGAATTGATCGACGACCCAACCAAATTCCATCCACACGTTTGATTGATGCAACTAATGGAAAATTATGGTCCATTGCAAACTACCTAAGAGCAAAACAGACTAAAACGAAAGACAACCTTAACCAATTACAAGCAACTCAACCAAACTGTCCAAAATCCGACGCCCCAGATCAGATCACGGCCCGTCGTGTATTGGAATGCCCCGTAACCCAGCTCGGAGGGTATCTCACAACTTACCAATGCAACAATGGCCTCAAGGATTGGTGAAATAAATTTTTGGACTTGTGTTGACATAACGTGTTTATACGAAATAACAACCATATATTCCATTCAAAGCAGACTTTGGCCTACTCTACTATAAATAATAATAATTAGTCTCAAGTATAGTATATATATAGGTAAAATCCTAATGCTGTTAGACTTTAACCTTGTAAAAATATCGAGAAACAGACAAGTATGTTATTTTAGAGTTTGTAAGTTATATATATATCATCTCTGAAAATCCTTTTCTGTTTTTGTGTGTGAATAAATAAATACGATTATCCAGGCTTCTACTACAGCTTTGGTCTAGCATTGTGAAAAGATTTGTCAAAGTTGCAAGAAAAATACTCTTCTTTCATTGCATTGTCAAGTTGATCGCTTTTAAATCGAACGCTTTGTAAAAGCATTTATCACACCACTATAGGACAAACACATCTTTACAAATGTCGTGCTATTAGTTCCTTCTCCGGCTCAACCATTTGCTCTAACAAAACAGGGTTTCACGTTTGTTTCGAATGGGCGATGCTAAGTCATTATGATTACAATTGCCGAAATTTTACTCTCATTGACAGACCACATTGCTGTCCAACATGGAAGCCAGTGAAGACTGTCGACAACACCATAAACCAGGCATTTCTTGAATTCATTGCAAAGACACTTAATGCAACTCCAAGTAGTTTGGTGTTAACAGAAAACAAAGTTATGAGTTTTTTTTTTTATCACCATTTTTTTTTTTTTAAATCATCAAAAGGAAGTATTTCAAATAATTTTTTAAACACAGAAAAATTTCCAATTTTTTATCTTGAGCAATCCTTACCACACTTATAGAATAGAAAGTACAGTAGCTTTCTAGTAAAAACATACAAAGTTCCGTACTTTGATGCTTCACTTGTTCACTGACGTTCTGAGTACCGAGGAAATGGGCATGCTTACAAGAGCATAAATTTGACTGAATTTTCTTTCCATATTATAAAGTACTATGTCACGGACATCAAGATATAATCATAACTGCAGACAGTGCACACCGTTTCGTCCTTCCAGCCTCTTCAGTGCAGTAGGTACACTGGGTATAGCCACGGAGAGGTTGTTTTCCCATTTAATATTTTTTGCTTATAAGCTACTTTTTATATCCTCAAACTGTGCACGGAAATTTTCTTATGTTGCTTGATTTATGAGAAGTTGCTGCATTGAGTTAGAGCTATACATAACGAGTGTTGCTGGTAGCCTGTGGATTGGACTTGTCGAGAAAAATTGTTTATTAACCAAAGCAATGACGGGTTCACTTTTATTTGTTTGGTAAAATGGTCACGCTTGAGAAGGTTTCAATTGTTTCATTTGGTTTTTTGGCTTTTATTTCAAATTTTAGAGGTCAGGTAAAGGTTGCTTTTTAAATTTGATCTGATGCGTGGTTTTTGTTTTGAAGTCTATCTTATCTCATTATCCCACTGCAAGCAGCCCTCAACAAAGTCCTTTTTATCGCTGGTTTAAGAGGCTAAGCCATGACTAATTTCCGTGGTTGGTGCACAAGCATCTTGAAATGGCAAATATCTTAGATGTCCATCAGAATTTGCTTCCTTATGCAAATGTAACTTTTCAGATGGTGTAAAAGTTCCTACGGTTATAGGCTTCTATGCACTCACACAGGCCGCCGTTTAATAAGTGGCTCATCAATCTTTGCAAAAAAACTAACAATCAGTGTTTGTGGGATAATCTTTTAATATACCTTAGAATACACTTTACGTTATGTTTCTATTGCCAGACTTTTGATTCAGTTCTCGTGTTTATCAATTAATAAAACTGATCATAACGCAATCAGTTAGCGATTAAGATGATTTGTCTTGTTAAGTTGGACTACTCAAAGGAGTTGTTGAAATTTATCTCAAAATAAACAATTAAAGTATTTTCTGGCAACAAAGATTTTAAAATACTGGAACTGTTCAAATTAAATTGGATTTGTTTAGATCAGATTTTACTTTTATTGGTTGGTTTTGAATCTTGTCCTGGGACTAACAAAGCTATCATAGGTTATTCCTGGTACTCTGGTAGTTTTTGCATACTTGTAGAGTGTTTTGACACAGGGCCGGTTACCGAGATTGACAGAGTGAAGTTTCCGATCATTGAAATGTTGTTGCCGGGAAATTATACCATCTACTAGGTGCCGCTGAATGAAGAGCAGTATTGAAATGCGTTACTTAAGTGCACACCCCGAGAGCCGAACCAGCGTCGCGTGATCTTGAGGCAGACTCTTAACCACTGAGCTAACGTATGCAAACGTAGATTTTCATTTAAAATACAGGTACTTTGTTGTTGTAGTTGCTGTGTCATGCTCAAGCACGCGTATGTTTATGATATGCCACAAAGAACAAAACAGGCTTTTAGTTTTCATGCTATAGACATCTTGTTGAATGTACATGGGCATAAAATTGCAGCCATTTTCAATCTTATTACAAATGACGTCATAGACATTCAGTTCAACCCAACTTTAACGCTTTCACGTAGCAACGAGTTTCGCCTCCGGAAAGAGATATCAGTATGTTGTAGTCCTTTATTAAATCTACAATGACGCTTGTGAAAAGATAGTGCAGTAGGTTTCTGTATTAAAAATAGCAAATACTCTGCGAATCACAAATTTATGAAAGATTTACGTCATTCAAAAGCTTCTACACTTGATGCAGAAGTTTCTATGCTGATTTAATTTCCTTGTCATGTTCAATCGTTCGGTTGCATTCTCAATCAAGAATCCTTCTATACTTAATTTTCATAACATTGAGACACTGAAGCACAGATTAAAAGTCATCAATGTCTTTTCTGATCCACTATCCGCTTGAAACTATCGTTTCACCTTCATATCTTCACATCTTCTATCTATCACTTTTCTTGTAAAAAGGACATGTACTCGAAATTGCTCAACTGTTATTTTGCAACGGAAAAATATTTTGAATAAAAAGCTTTTATTTAATCTTACTCATGGTTCTTTCTCTATGTCGCGTTAACAAGTTGTATGATTCATGAAAAAATTATTTTTATTGTTATTATGTTTCTAACGTAGCTATCAGGGGAGAAAAGATACAAAACTTCCGTCTATTTTATAAAGTATCTAAGAATGTATGAACCCACTATATTTTTCATGATGCATGATAAACATTTTCATTGTAGAAGCATGTTTTCACAATAAAAAGTTCTGAATCTCATATTAAAAAGCATAAAAAATTGTTACCACAAATTACCGATAAAATTACTGGCACAGTTGCACTTACATATGTGGATACGTGTTATCGTGCCCATATCTTCTACGCTTCAACTTCAACTTTTCAAGAAAAAAGAAAAAAATTCAACTGTGGTTTAAATTGCTATGCAATACTTCCCTGATTAGATACAGTATGTTCGGCTTTTAATTTCATATTTTCATTTTAGTTGCTATTATATTTCGTAGTTATTGTGCTATGTTGTTTTTTTCATTTCAAGTTGTTATTCGAATGCAAAAGATTGTAGAACGAACAAATCAAGTCTATGTATAATTGTCCGACCAATTAACAAGATAACCATTACAAAATTTTAAAGTTTTTGAGACAAAATACGTTTTGAAGAAACAAAACGAGTAACCACTGCGTGGATACTCTGTTTCTGCACTTTGGTTAAATCTGAAAACAGATCCATAGAAACCCAGGCGCCAGAGGCTTGACCGCCGATGGTTTTGTTTGTTTGGTAAAGCCCCGTCCTCAGAAATAGCACAAGCTTCAACCTTTTGCATCTTCATAAACATCGTTTGTTTATTTAGAAAGTTTCAGAACGCTTTTTAATATTTTGCTCATTTGAAAGTTGTCCGAAAATATCCGGAAAACTTTGTTTGCGCTAGTAGGAAGAAACGAGGACAAGCCAACCCACAAATTCAGTCCTTTTACTTTGATTCAAGACGTGTAAAAGTTGAATCAATGTAAAACGCACCAATTTTGACACCTGGAAATGTCATCATTACAAAACGTCTTGTCGTTGAACTGTAAACACTTTTACTCACAAAATATCTTTAAAACTATCAATAATTAGGCCTACCAATAAAAAAGTGGTTGTGTTGAAATATTGATCTAATTACAGTCAGCAAAAATCAGACAAAAGTTGCTTACAAGTGAAATTTCATTTTCAGGTATGAAGTGGTCTCATGAAGCGATTGAAATGCATAGCTCCTATTTCCACTTGATGGCGTGGTCGGTACCGTCAATAAAAATCATTGTCACACTGGTTATGAAATACGTAAGTTCGTCAGTAAAAATTTAATAAATAAACTAACGTCTTCACAGCGTGACTGCTTTCTCCTTGTGGAGAGCAAAGTTTCACTGGACGAAATTACGTCATACTTGGAAGGGAGTAGAAAATTCAAAGAATTGCTTTATAGTTATTTTTTACAACTTCCGAAATATTTCATTTCACCGTAGCCATGAGCTTTTCAGACTAGAGATATTTTAACGCAGAAAATATTTGCATTATTATGACAGGTGGACGGAGATGAACTAACTGGACTATGCTACGTTGGCAATCAAAATAATAACGCACTGACTGGGTTTGTTCTGGTACCTCTCGTAACTTATTTGATCATTGGGACTTTGTTTCTTCTAGCTGGCTTTGTTAGCCTGTTCCGGATCAAGTAAGCACTAGTTTAATTACAGTAGGTCGTTATAGCAGCATATGTCTTGTCGGATTGTATTTGCAATCTTTGCGCAGGTGTGTGTAAGCAGTTGTGCAAGTGCAACGTACTTTTTTGCTTTTCACCCACTAAAAATGCAAACAAGGCTATGGAACCTTTTCTCTTGATCTTTTCGCAGTTGAATCGCCGCTCAAATGGTACCACATATTAGTGTCGCACTTCAACAGAATGAGATAAATTGTGTTTACAGTAGATTGTGTTTTGGGATATAGCCTACTGTGGAAATCTACGTCTGCATTTTTTTTCTAGTAGCCTGCCTTTGCCTAATAGCCATTGATACTATAAATATCATGAACAAAAATAGCTCGCAAAGTATTCTTGATCCGCGAAGGCTTTGCGTCAACATGTTGCGAAAGAAACATATGTTTTCAATATTACCTAACGCAAATCAGATGGCAAATCGTTAGCTTTACTAAATAGCATAACCTTTTGACTTCCTAAATCGAACTACCGTGTCCATAGAAAGCTGACGCTGACGCACCTAGAGATAACTTCAAATGTTAACATCAGTACGCCTCATGCTTTAGTTGGGTGTGCTAACTGGTTTTACGGATGCCAATGATCTTCATTGTCCGCGTTCATACGGACGGAATTGTAAAAGGACCAAATGCTTTGTATACTGTCCATTCGTTTAGGTTCACCTAGTCTGGCAGAACGAAGCGGAAAAAACAAAAGTTTTCTGTGAATTGAGCTTACTTTTTTTAGGATCTTAGTATTTTTATTGTTCAAAAAAGAACGAGGAGCGGTTAGTCATATCCTCTAACGAGTCTAACGCAATCGAAAGTTAAAACTAACTGTTTTAACTGCTTCAACGTAAAAACTCTAGAGGTGGCCAAACAACCAGCCAGCAAAATTGTCTTTTTTACATTATGGCACGTTTGCAAACGTTGAATCATGTGCAAAAAAAATTCATTTTGTGGACAGAAAACACACACTGCGCACATGATTAACTACGTGTTTATGTATCCAAAAAAAATGCAAAAAAATAATAAAAGTTGTTAAAAAAGTAGCGTACGTAATATTGTGGGGTCATAATAGTAATAGATTTAATGTTTATTGATATCTGTCTATGAAAAAAAAAGAAAGCTTTAATTGCTGCCAAAATGACGAAGATTCGAGATTTTGTAAAGTATTTACTCAATTCCAGCCATGTTTTCTCGGCGCTGACCACCTCTGACTTCCATTGAGCTTGATCAACTACCGGCAGAAGTAGAAACTTGTTACAAAAGTTTTAGATTTTTATTTTTACGCTGCTAAATCTGATTTTAGTGCTTCGCAAACGAGACAAAGTTATTTCAATGCAGTATTTAAAAAAATTAGTTAACCTCTGCCACTGCAAAATCAAGTACGACTGCTATTTCAAACGAATGCTCTTTCAGTAGAGTAGCTCACAGTATTTTTTTTGCAACTTACACTGTCAATTGTAGTAAACTGAAGCGTTTCAAAAGCGGTAAAACATTCTATTGAAATAATTCAATCTCCTGCATTAGGGCAGCCACCCAAAATATGAACAATACATTTTATTGTAACAAGCAAGGTTTACTTCGCACGGTTCGCTGATAGTGTTTTCTAACAAATGTCGAACGGAATCCATTAAGTTCCATCGGCATAAGCACGGCTTCCTTGTCTTCCCGTTCACTTAATCTAAATCTTCAACCACTGGGCGTAAACCTGGATACGACTAAAAAGCATTTTCTGTTTTATGATATCATTAAAGTAAAACGTTTGTAAAAATTCTAATTTTGTTCGTAATGGAGTCGAAATTATCACATGCAGTAGTGGATCATTTGAAACAATTTAACCACCAAGCAGAAACAATCAATCAAACAACATATCATAGGAATGTTTGGTCTAATATTCATCCAAGGACGTCGATGTCTGGTTCAGGCAAGGCAATTGAAGACGAAGTGGATCCAGTGTCCACTTTGTCATGTAGGCTACCTCTCCAAGATTGATATAAAAACATGTAATTTTTTTCCGCTTTTTCAAATTCATTTGCAGTGGCGGAATTTTTCCTTGTTAAAGTGGCTACCGTTTATTTGACGATGTTCGAGTGTTTCCATCAGTGAATTTAGATAAAGAAAATTTATGTGGCCCTCTACAACTAAGAAAATACGTAGCCTACTACAATATTCCGAAGTAAACACAAAACTCACATTTGAGGTTTACTTGCTCGAAAACATTCTGAGCAAGGAACAAAACGAACTAGATCTCTACTAGACATACTTTGCATTTTTGTCAAACGTGTAACTTTATTCTTAATGAATCTTTATGTCGATTTTAAAACTTAAAAAATCACACACATGGATCACAAAAGGGTCAACGATTTGGAATTTATCGCCCAGACACAATTACGTTGCAAATGCTAATGATAAATATAAAATCTGACAAAGCTAAGTATGTGAAACGATTTAATGTTGCGGCATGTTGTGGTAACGTTTTCCAATCTAAGGCAAAGCGCATGTAATTTATTTTAGTTTAACTTGAACTCATGCAAGGTTATGTATTTGTGAACAGGTTGGCTGCTGGTTAGGGTCACTGAGCATTAAAGGGATACTAAAGGAAAAACCTGACTTTGCGATTTTCCACGTTCTTTGTGTTTAACATGCTACCATAAAACGATTTTCAATAAAATTTTGCCCCATTGCGGTCTGACCACCATTGCGCGCGTGCTTTTGTCAGAGCTTTCAAAACGAAATTGGCCTGAGCAGCGAAGCGTGCGACTGTACAGTTACGTCACTAAAGACTATAGCAATCAGCTAATCTCGCAATAATTGTTACTGCGGGCGATTTGACTGTAGGCTATGTATGTATGTACATCACAACAACACATTTCAACATCAAAACATCAGACAGTTTGCTCAAAACATCAGGTGTGGTAACGTGGCTTTTGTTATTGCTGTCTTCAGTGACGTATTCTGGAGCAGTGTTTGCACTTTTTGGTCATTTTGAAAAAAATGAAAATAAATGAAAAATTGGACTTTGGGCCTTACCAGCGCCATTAAAAACAAATTTTTTTCGGTAATTTTTTTTGAAATGTATTCTTGAATATTCAGTTTACTCATTTGCTTAATTCCCGTTTGAAATTTTCATTTAGTATGCCTTTAAAGATCTGAAATGTTTGACAATCCTGAAAGAGACCAATAAAATTTTTGAATTTTAAAAAGCGCTAATCTCCTGTCAGGTGAAATCAAAATCAAAGTGTTCTAAAGAAAATGGCTAGCGATGCGTTAACTATTCTTTTGAGTTTTGACTTTGCTTAAATGTGACTTCAAAATGAAGAGACGGGATTCAGTTTCTTCTAAATTTCAAAATAAAAGTTATTTGAAGCGTAAATGTATTGCCATTCAGCAAGCTTTGAGCCTTTGACACAAGAGTGCAGATAGACGAAAAAAATTGCAAAACAAAAGGCTTTATTCTTCAAAAGCGGTGTAGCGTGTAAAAACCTATGTGTTTACGATTATGGTTGAATATTTTGTTTTATTTTGTAAACAAGTCTAGTGACTTTGGCCACAACCTCGAAAAAGGCGACAGGCCTTGAATTGTGTTCGCATTGCTGTGTGGTGTCTTCTTACGATAGACCACCCGCTTACTAATCTTAATGCACTTAGCGCCAAAACTTTTGAATAGCCATGATGTGATGCGGCTGAACGAACTTCAAGTGCCATTATTTTTTGTACATTTTGACAACAAATGAGTTATGGTGAGAAAAAAATTAAAACAAATTTGAAATCTTTTTGACATGTTATTAGCCTACAAAGTGACAAAGTTTTATATTTTCTTTTTTAATTTTTGTTGCTTTCACTCTTCAGCTTTTTCTAATCGATACAATTATTGCAATAAAAAGTCGAAACTGTTTCTTAGATCCTATATGAAACGAGAAGGGACCAAAACGGATAAGCTTGAAAGACTAATGGTGAAAATTGGAATCTTTTCTGTTCTTTATATCGTACCGGCTTCCATCGTGATTGGGTGTTACTTCTATGAGCATGTTAACAGAAGGTAGGTAACCTGAAAGCAAGAAAAACATGATGTTTTAAGTTTTTCGCTTTATTTTCAATTGAAATCCTAGTTCCATAGAATACAGTAGTTGTTTTACAATTACGCCTGGCATACCAGTCAACTTGGCGTTTTAGGCTTGGTTTAAATCAACAAAAAAAGCAATCCCTGAGATAAAAATCTGGAAGGGTCACAAGAAATTGACCTATACCTGGAAGCACAAATGACCCACAACGGTAGAGCGTATTTCTATCATCTACCTCCCACGTGTGATCGGTAATTTTTTTTTAAAAGGATGTGTTTAATAGCACAGAGAAAATTATACCACTCATCGCTGGTCTGGAGCCCTAGACAACTAAATCAAATTTAACTTTTTAAACAAAGTAGTCATGCTGTGTGTTTGGTACCGAACGGGTGCTTCTATTGCAAGCTTGCTGGCTTCAGAGATATATTTTTACGACACTAGTCACATATATTCTTGAAGACAACATTGTTCTTAACATAGCGGAAATTCAGAAGCAACAAAATGAAATGCTAAGATGCTCTCTTTACCAAACTCGTAGTAACCCAGTTGAGAGGTTGAGTAGTAAAAATTTTTAACTGATGCTGAAAAAAAAATCAGTTCAGTTCTCATCAAGTGCACGTGGCTGTTATTTGTCGAAGGGATATGCTTGAGAGCGGATACGGGAATTAGCTTCTTTGTTTTTCTGTCCTTAGTTTAATGGTTTTGTCGAATCCAGGCTAATGCTCGGTTGCATTACTTTTATCTTGTCTGTTGTTAAATAAAGGACATATCAACCACATTGGAGACAAGAGTTTATAATTATAGTCTATGTGAATAGATTTTGAATATTGTACATTAGGCTACTCAGTGTAGGCTAGTTTGAATTGTTACATAATGTTCAACTTCTTTTTAGTTTATGGAACAAGAATGTAGATGTCAGTCCGACCTTGTCAATTTACTTGCTGAAAATTGTAATGCAACTGATCATTGGGGTTTTCACAGGTAAGTCTATGTAGACATGTAATATAATTGCAAAGTTTCGACGAAAAAAGGATTTTAGAAAACATTATCTTGCTGTGGATTGGATTTGCTCTGCTGCGCGCATCTTTGTAAAACAGCTACTGTTTGTCTTATACTTCTATACCGTGCACGTGTAGCCTACTTGCGTGCAGTGGCGTAGCCAGAAAAAAATTTTGGGGGGGGCCAAATATTTGATAAATTGAAGAGAACGACAAAGTGTTTGATTTAAGACATCGCCACCTGATGTGAAATGGCGCATCCTGGTGGGTTAAGCAAGGGAAGAAATAAAGCTGGCGGGGGTTAGAGCGTGCCGAAGGCACGATTGTTCTAGGGGGGTCCGGGGGCATGTTCCCCCGGAAAATTTTTGCAAAATTACACTAAAATAATGGATTATAGCGCTTTCTGGAAACACTTTCAGGGTAATATTTTTATGAAATTTATAGGCAGATAAACAGCTGTTAACTTATTAAAGGTAGTTGTTACACACGAACGGGAAAAATCTGCGGCTAAAATTAGAGAACACAAAAAACTCAGCTACACAAAAGCCCAACATAGTAAGCGATTCTGAAATTGCTTCCACAGATTAGTTAAAAGAAGCGTAAATCGCGTAAACTTTGCGCGATTTACAATTTGCAAAATTTATTTGTGTCTTTCTGTGTGTCTAAAACAAGTCCTGGGTGGTGTTAATAGCCAGATGTCTTGGAAAACGATATAAATTTATACAAATTATATTATATTTTCAACAAAAGAACCCAAACTTTGAAAATTTGGGGGGGCCATGGCCCCTTTCGCCCCCCCCCCCTGGCTACGCCTATGCTTGCGTGGCCTGCTTTACCATCACGTGCACTACACAAGCACGGAACTCTTGCCGTAGACAACTAATGAAAACCATAGTTGGATTATTTACATAATTTCAGTTCAATTTACACCATCAAAATTTTTGATTTGGTTACGCTACAATTAGCCTACGCCCTACAGTTGTTTCAAATTACAATTGTAATCAATTACACGTTTTAATTACAAAAATTAATTGTTTTAATATTTACGCGCATCAATTGTTTTTTACAGTCTGATTTTATCAAAAAATAAAGATTTGATAAAAGTCAGGTTGCGATGTAATTCATTTTAAACCCTAATTAGCGTTCCAACAAGAATAGCCTACTGTATTATGCTTGTAACTTACCAAATGTAATTCAGATCAAAATTGTTTGAAATTACAATTACATTACACTACAGCAAAAGTCTCAATTGTAATTAAGTGAAAGTGTTAGCCTACTTGTAATTCGAGTTCAATTGTAATTTTGACAATTTACAATTGTAATTGATGCAGCTCTTTGATTACTCTTTGGTGCCAATCTCTGGACCTTTTCATGCTTTTGGTAATAGGCTATGCACGATGTATTTATTCAGTTTCCTTCTTGGTAAATTGGTGTTGCCACTTCTAAACTTTCGGATTGTTTTGTCAGGGTTTTGGGTATGGTCACGAAAAACACTTCACACTTGGCGCATATGTTCTCAATCACTTCTGGTACTCACACCCTCAAATGGATACAACAAAAAAGAGCAAGCAGAACAACATCCCCAGTTTGTTCGGACTCAAATTTACGCTGAAAAAGACGCAGCAGTCCTTGGTAAACAACACTGCAATGATATCAACCATGAACCGACTTCGCTCATTCCAGTTATCACAGGAAACATGCTGATGAATGACATGCCTGTTCTTTCCACACCTTATCCAACGGTGTCTTCAAGAAGTGAAGGGGTCTATAGTGGTTTCCAGTTTACTTCGCAACGAGGCGAACTCTTACATGAACCTTTGTTACAATGCTGCAACAATCGCAAAGATGAAACGGTACCGTAGCCATAAAGCTGCGACATCAGGAAATTATATATTCTGGGCATAGGATTAGCATTGAAGAGAGCAAACGCTACTATTTGTCAAGCTCGGATGTTCAGATAAGAGAAACTTGCAGCGTGGAATTGTATAACAACGTGTCAGAATGTTAAGCATCGTGCAAGGACACAGTTCTGATTGATTGCTGCTGTGGTGCAGCACTAGTAGAGGAAGTTGACTGACTAACGGGCGAAAGATTAGCGTAACATAACTTTTATTTCATTATTTAATATTTTTCTTTCGTTTTCTTCTCATGCTTACTTTGGACGTTTGCAATCATCGTGCAAGGCGTTTTTAACTCACCATTACTCGTAAGCTACAGTAAAAGCAGAAAATTTGACTCCACTTAAAAGCGAAGTCGCTCTTCGGTGATAGCCTACATACAAACCTAAGACACAAAAATCGACTTGTTTAAAAAACATGCGACGCTGGAAACTTTATAAACATTTTTGTATTAGGAACTCTAACTGTTACTTGTTTACTACCCTCAACGTTGGGCACACGTGTGCCACTGGCAATACGTATTAGCTTAGTGACATTGGTGTTCAAGTGATTATTAGAAACTCAGGTTAAGCTTAAAAACTCTTTAACTGTTGTGTCGCAAAAATTGCATGTTTACAATATTGATAAAAAAGCGTGTGACTAGGCCTACTGTCATCTTTCGAACCACCAGCCTGCTGACTAAAAGAAACAATGAATGCTCTTTTTGTTAATTTCTCATTAGGCAACTATATTTTACATTGCCAATGTTCACTTTTTTTTAATTAAAGGTGCTATATTTTATTCCGATGTAGACATATGTTTTACATTTTAAAGTCAACTTCATTAAAGGTCCTTCAAAGCAAATCAATCCCAGTAACAGTTTACGAACGTTCAGTGAATTGTTTTCTTGATAGCCTACTGAACGCTGAAAATACGCCACTTTACCTATGCCACAAGAAAAATTTCTTCAAACTGAACGTTTTATTTAACTATAGACCTAGATGTTGTTTATTTATCTATTCTTCAACTTTCGTATGGGCTACTGCAGTCAAGCGTAATATCAGTTGTATAAGCCGTTTATATTATAACAGTAAAGCTAAGCGACACTTCGTTAACAAGCCCATGGATTATAAATATGTCACTACAAGTCCCGACCAGTGGCATAATCAATTTCCTTCGCCAAATTGATTGTGGAAAATTTTTGATGAAACATCGCATTATAGCACATTTCTTATCAGGGGCGTTAAAAGTGTCATCGTCCCTGGAAGGCTTAGTTGCGCCACTCCCACTATAGACTAGTCAATTAAGCAATGGCTTTGGAATTGTAATGTACAAAATATTGCGCACGATAAATTTGTTGGATTGGAAAGCAATCTTGTAGTGGACTTATTTGATTTGTATAATGTTTGACTCGTAGGTATGCTTGTCTGCTATATTAGTTGAAACTCTAGTTTATCGTAATTATGCAGTAACATTTTCATAAAAATGCTCGTTGATCTTGCAATAAACATTCGAACGTATTTTGTATATGGTCTGCAGAGTGAATGAATATATAGAGCTGGCCTTAATGCGTGTTTCCATTGGTTTAATACAAGGGTGTCCAACTCAGATATGCTGACGTGCCAATTTTTATCTTATTACTTATTTCCGTGCCAACGTTTGGTATACTAAATTATGTTTAACTTATTCTTTCTAATATCAAACCGGTATTTTCTACTAAAAATTAAAGTAATCATTGACATACAAAAAAAAACTTAATCAACGATGCAAATTATTCACAATAACAAAAACTGCTTTTTTGCAAACGTTTGTTTTCAACCAAGCTTGAACGATCGGGCTTCCACGATGTAGGTTAGTGGCAACACGCATCTGAGTGGTTGGTTTTTGAATCTTTGTCCTCGGACTGACAAAGCCTTGATAGGTTATTCCTGGTAGTTTCGCATACTGGTAGAGGCTCTTGACGCAAGGCCGGTTTTCGAGATTGGCAGAGTGAAGTTTTTCGATTGTTGAAGTGTTGTTGCCAGGGAATTATTCCACTCACTTGGTGCCGCTGAATGGAGAGCAGTCCTGAAATGCGATGCTCAAGCGCACACCCCGAGAGTCAAACCAGCGCCGCGTGATCTTGAGCCGGGCGCGTAACCACGGGGCGGATAAAGTGTCCGTCAGTGACCTAGATGCATAATACAGATTTATCAAGTTCCATGACAGAGGATCCCTTTTTGTAAAAGTATGTGCTCCAAACTGATTAATCTAAAAACGAGCATTCTTCAATAGAACTGGATAGGTTTCTTTCTCAACCGAGAGAAAAATTTAACCATTGATTGTTCAGGTAAAACTTTATTGATTTCAGGTCTAAACATTCAAGCTGAAGCTCCGCGTTTGTTATTTTTTATAACTTACTTTTAACGGTCGTGAAAAAATAAAAGATGTTTTTTTTTGTTAGATCTTGAAGGAGCTTCGCAAAACAAAAAGCAATGCTGACTGCTGAAATTTTACCAGGCCATTTTTGAAGTAGATGACACTGAGTATACATCTCTCCTAAACGGGAAAACAAATAAAAATTGTTGATGTTTGACCGGAAATTACTTTTCGGGTCAGCAAACCTTTCCAAAATCAAATGCAACTGATAGGCTATATGCTGACTTGGTCAGAGTTGCTTCCAAACAGTTGGTTTAGCTACCGAGAAAACTTGAAATCTAACTTCCAAATTGGAAAACCAAGCGCGATATTCCCAGATAGCAAATCAGTTCCTTTTGTAATGATCTTACGTCTTCAGAGGTTGAAATCAATATGAAAAAAATTGATTTGCTGACACTTTACATTGATCACAATGGCTCTGAGGATCAACTTTCTTTGGAATGATGGTAATTTGCTCTCTGGTGTACCGTAGTGTGCAGATTTGTAAACGTTTTCCGATGGGGTGGGGTTCCAATTTATCCTTGCGATGTACTCAGTATTGCCATCTGTTTTCTTGTTTCGAAACAAACGTCACATTGACACAACATTATTATGTTGTATCAATGTATTGTCATGTCATTATTAAGTTTAAACTGTATGTTGTGTTTTTGATAGTTGCTTAGGCCTAAATCCTTTGCTATTTTTGTTTCAGTGCTTCAACACTTTCTGTCAGGTTCGAAGCGATTCTGAGGAATATCGGATAGGTTCGGCAAGCTTATTAAATGTCTTCTGCTCTTCACCTTTCACAAGCACAGTGCAATCATGGTGTTGAAACAACAAAACTACAGTCAAAGCGTTTAATCCAACAGCGGCAATGTCAACCTGACGATGGATTGAACATCGTGAACCAAACCAAACAACACTTTTTAGATAACATATAGAATACGATGGTAAATATACAAAAACTATTCGTGCACTTGAGAAACGCAGTATCAAAGCAAAAATAAGCGCCTTTTACAAAAAAAAACTTTTTAGTTCAATTCAAAAACAAACTGTGTTATCTCAAAATGTGACAAATGTCTCAAAGTCAGCACAAATATATTAAACTTGAGGAGTTACCTCAAAACTAACATTTGTTATCTGTATCTTCTTGTGCACTCAGGTATTCATAGCTACCAATCCTCTTCGAAGGGATAAACAAACAGGAGGCTTTTACTTCTAAGCTTAAAACCCCGTTTCGAGGGCCATATGCTTGAGTTACTGTCTGTTTAATGATTCTTGTTTTAGTAAAATTGGAAAGCAAGCCAGAGTCATTTGTTATGGTTTTGGACCATTTGTCAGGTTTTGATAATAGCAGGTTTTTAAAATAGTACTTTGTACCAGGCCCTATTGACAGTGTCACGCATCAGTAATACTTATTGGCACCAAGCGATTTAAAAAAAAAGTGCGTACAAGTATAAAAGTAGCAAAAAACAGCAAAACAAACAATTAAAGCGGAAGCATAATTATGCGAAACGTCAAAACAGCTGCTTGATCAGAACAAACAAGGATTTGCAATTTTGCATATAATTGCATTAGCAATGGACGAGAGTGCTGTACTCGTGAAGTAAATTTCTTAAGAAACATTGCCAAAAGTCCAAGAAATGTCGCCCACTTTAGGTCTTGGATCATCTCAGTATGCAACTCCGTCGCAAAAGAATGTGTCAACCTTTGGTGTATCAATCAAATTTAAAAGACTAGATAGATGAATAAAAAGCATTTGAACAGAAGAACCACTATAATATCTCACTTCATGCAGTTTCAACGTCTACCGACATTTCTTGTTCGTATGATCCTTCATCGCCACTCCAAGAGTCAAGGGGCTCTGCCTTTTACCAACCTTGCAGTGGCGGCGACTCGGTCTAGTAAAATGATTCAAAATCACGAACAAAAAACTTTTGCTAATTTTTTTCGCTGTGAAGACTTGTTGAAGATTTGAAAACGTACAAAATACAATAACCACCATACGGCTCAAGTGCTGCTTCTTCAGACCATTAAAGAAAATGAGTAACAAAACAAAGCATGAAAAACGCAATCCGCATAGGTGGTATAAAATATCAAGGTACAAGAAGTAGCAAAAGGGGGCACAAGATAGTAACGTTGTCGCGTTGATTCCGTCTCTCCATGGTTCATTCTTGATCTTGCTCGTCGTCTCCTTGATTTTGCTCCTCCTGTAGAAACACACTTAGTTGTGGCCATGTTGCTGTCAAACCGGATATTAGTGCTTCGCCTTAGCCGTTCATATAAACGTTGATCGTAAGTCGTTGCACTAAATAGGCAAATTATAATAAAAAATTCAAAAAAACTTTCCACTAATTGATGGAACAGTTCGGAATGGCCCGTTTCGGCGAGTCCGTTTCGGCGAGTCCGATTCGGCGAGTCCGATTCGACTAGTCCGATTCGGCGAGTTCCCTATTCGGCGAGAGCCCTTTTCGGCGAGTGCCCTATTCGGCGAGTTTTTGAAATTTTTAAAAGGAAATTATCGGGTACCGTAGCCTAATTGCAATTGCCGTTTTTACATCGTTTTAACGTCGCTAAACGTTGAAATCGTGCAGAAAGGAATAAAAAGAAAATGTTTGAACTATTAATTAAATTAAAATTCGTCATGTCAGTTCAGTTGTTTTTATTTCTGACCATCATATGAAAAACAATACACGTCAACATAGCAAAGGTAGAAGCGACAATTCACGTCAACATAGCAAAGGTGTAGAAAAAGGTAGAAGCGACAAAACGCGAACGTTAAAACGTGCTTGTGACCAAAGTAAGTTATTGAGTTGAAAGAAATTTGGCAAGGTTGCATCACCTTCAAAAAAATTTAAGATATGAAGGAAAAATAAAACAAAGAAAATGTTACAAAAAGAATAATGTTTATGTCTATAAGTTAGTACTTTTGAATAGATAAAATCATAGGCGCCTAACTATTTTTTTGGCCGTGGGGGCGAAAGCGTGTTTCATCAGCAGCAACGTAAATTCAGCAAAATGTCACGCAGATGGATGATGTAATTATGTCGTCACACTAGGATTGCTTTTATTGCCACACTCGGAGTTATCGCTACGTTCGACCTACCGTTAATTATTATAAACAAAGCTTGACCAAAACACATGCTATGCGTCTGCGTTGGCTAGCGGTTGATGGACTGCGACTCTTTAAGCTAAGCGCAACATAAAGTTTAGCAACGAACTAGATTTATTAGCATGAAACAAGAGACGAAAAGGTTTACTAAAAGGTATACTGTAAATGGAATGAAAATACTAACTTGATCATATGCTTGAAAATATACCTGTTGAAAGCAAAATCATTCATGTTTACATCAATTCAACAGCACGTCACCTTTAATAAATTTAAAAGTTGCTGACATCCGTAAACAGCCCTTGAAGAATAGTTACAGAGAGACGTTTGATTAAGTTTTCGACTTGACATTGCTCCCTTTCCACTACAATATCGCAACTTATGGCTGACCAGCTTTCAAGTTTCAATTCGCTGTAAAACGCCTGTTTTCGTGTTCAGCAGATGAAACAAAAGGTGCGCATATTCCCCGCCTTTGATCGGGTTTCTATGGCAACGGACGTGTGTGCGCCATGCAGTTTGCGCGAGTTGTTGTGTTGATTATGCCGCTTGTGCGACTGTGGGGAGTGCGGTTTGTACCAGCCCTTGTTACGTTGGTTAGTGATAACCTCGGGCCGAGACTTCAAGTTCATTTTCACAGCAACCGATTCACTGCCGCGACAATTCTCTGCAGAGGTTTCGACTTTCGAAAGCGACAGGAGGCTGTTTGCAAGCGCATTAAGTTAAACGCACGCTGCGTCAACGTAGCAAATTATGTTGTTTTTGGGTGCATTCAACATCTGATGACATTGAATCGACGCAAAATGGTAGATGTTTGCTATGTCACAGGCAGCAAAATCAGTCATTTTTACATTGATTCAACGTCTGCAGACCTTAAATCAACGTAAAAATGACAGATTTTTTTGTCTGGGGTGGGATTGTAGCATCGCTACTCGTTCTAGTGATTATTTACTGCGAAGCTGTTGCGGTTTGTATTTAAAAATGTTTTCCTGCTGCCGATCGCTAGTTCATCTATTGTTTTATGTATCAATGCCGCATAAAAAGTTGCTCCCACGCGGAAATATGCGTGGGGGCCTGGCCCCCACGGCTTAGGCGCCTATGGTTAAAATGATTAGTTTGGATCAACAAATGTGTGACCTACACTCCTACAGCTTAGATTGAAAGGAAATTATCGGGTAGGCTACCGTAGCCT
The DNA here is from genome assembly GCF_918807975.1 of Aplidium turbinatum. Classification (NCBI taxonomy): domain Eukaryota; kingdom Metazoa; phylum Chordata; class Ascidiacea; order Aplousobranchia; family Polyclinidae; genus Aplidium; species Aplidium turbinatum. Next base: position 12,713,429 of record NC_137489.1, on the reverse strand, counting down.
AGTTATACCGACCAGCAAAAATTTGTTCCAAGAACCCAGTTAGCCTAACAGTTCATTTTTACATTGTAGCAACAGAATGAAAAGGCTAACCAAATGTGTGGCCTATCGTTTTAACGTCGCTAAACGTTGAAATCGTGTAGAAAAGGGTGCTTTTGCTGACTCGGATACGTTGAAACTGAGAAACATTCACAGAAGCCCTACGATACGTTGCATTTTTAAGATAATGTATTCAGACGTTGAATCAATGTACAAGTGAAATGTTATGCTAAATGGGTTCTTGGAACAAATCGTAGGGCTTCTGTGAATGTTTCTCAGTTTCAAAGTATCCTAGTCAGCAAAAGCTCCCTTTTGTACACGATTTCAACGTTTAGCGACGTTAACACGATAGGTCACACATTTGTTTAGCCTTTTCATTCTGTTACTACAATGTAAAATTGAACTGTGTTCTTGGAACAATTTTTTGCTGGTCGGGATAACTAGGCTCTACGGTACCCGATAATTTCCTTTCAATCCAAGCTGTAGGCCACACATTTGTTGTTCCAAACTAATCATTTTAACTATTCAAAAGTACTAACTTATAGACATAAACATGATCTATTTTTTTTTTTTTTTTGTAACATTTTCTTTGTTTTATTTGAAAGTGTTGCGACCGTGCCAAATTTCTTTCAACTCAATAACTTACTTCGGTCACAAGCACGTTTTAACGTTCGCGTTTTGTCGCTTCTACCTTTTTCTACACCTTTGCTATGTTGACGTATTGTTTTTGATATCATGATCAGAAAGAAACACAACTGAACTGACATGACGAATTCAAGCACGTTTTAACGTTCGCGTTTTGTCGCTTCTACCTTTGCTATGTTGACGTGTATTGTTTTTCATATGATGGTCAGAAATAAAAACAACCAAACTGACATGACGAATTTTAATTTAATAGTTCAAACATTTTCTTTTTATTCCTTTCTGCACGATTTCAACGTTTAGCGACGTTAAAACGATGTAAAAACGGCAATTATAATTAGGCTACGATACCCGATAATTTCCTTTCAAAAATTCCAAAACCTCGCCGAATAGGGCACTCGCCGAATAGGGAACTCGCCGAATCGGACTAGTCGAATCGGACTCGCCGAATCGGACTCGCCGAATAGTAGCAGAGCCGGAACAGTTACCCACGGACCGAAAAGCTCTTATCTAGTGGTTTCGCAAAATTGCAGAGACTCTGGACTACTGGCGCAGCGCTGGTTATCGATGTTGACAAAATGAAGTTTCCACTTGTTTGTAGTTATAGTGCTGTTGTCAGAAAGTATTTAATGTGCTGGAAGAATCATGGAGTGCACTGCTCAACTGCATATGTCGAGAGATTTCAGACAGCAAATCAGTCGTTTTTACATTGATTCAACATCTGCAGACTGTTAACTGCAAACGTTTAATCAATGTAAAAAATGACCGATTTGCTGTCTGGGACAGCATCTTCATACTTCTTTTCATTGCTTCATTTACACAGCAATGACGAGAACAAGAGAAGAAGCTTTACTTTTATTACCTACCGGTGCTGTAGTGTTTATGGTTTGTTTTCGGTGCAAACTTGGGTAGACATTTTTCACCTATATTTTCGAGTTGCTTAGGTGCAGTAGATGTAAAAACCGTCTGGAGGCCGAAAATTTCGGGGGTGGAAGGTGCCCAAACGGCTGCTCCCACTTTTGGGGCTACAGGACAATGAAGCGCATACAAGAAAATGTCAAAATGTTTTAAATTATTGCATGTGGGTAGTCAATTTAGGGTAATTTGGCCCAAAAAATTGTTTAAAAGCACCTATTTTCATTTAAAATCATCACAAAGCCAGTTATTTACATTAAAATAGCGAAAAATTGCAAAAACAACGTCAAAAAGCACAATATTTTGCAAATGGTTAGCTGGTTACCGTACCGTATATAATATAGTTGTTGTTTGTTTTACTCAATGAAATGATCTTCTTCAATGTCATGCTACACTACACATTGTCTCTTACAGGTACAAAAACTAAGGCATTGCAACTCTAATTTTGCACATTGACAGGTGTCACATTTAGCTATCTTGCACTTGCAAGTCTTCGTCAGTCTTTCCAAATGTTGTGCTCTTGCATCTGTTGTCCACTGAATGCTCAGCTCATTCTGCAATTTAACCCAACCGCAATGTTCAAACAGACTGATTTATAGTGTTTCCACATAATTATCTATCCTGCCTGATACGCGCTGCAATGAACATGTAGAGTCAGGGCATCAAGTGTAAGTGGAAGGTCCCTTAATTCATTCGATGATGATGAGACGAACAGCTCTTACCGAAATCGATTCAAGTTGGCCTCCTTTTTTGCATATGCAAATGAAACAAAATCAGCAATATCTGACATGCTCTCAGTCAGACATGCTTCTGATGGTAGCCAGCTGAACCTTTGGAAAACTCTTGTGAGTTGTTCCACTTTAGGATATTGCTTCCACATATGGAACCAGCTGCGTTTAGAAATTTTGTAAAAGGAGCTTGTTGCATCTCCTCCAGCAAATGCATGAAAAACAATATACCCAAGCAGACAGCCTCTCCTAAATGATTGTACGCAGCATTGATGGAGATGGTCTTCCTGTGTTTTCCAGAGCCAAAGTCCACAGTTATTTGGGTGTTGGCATTCCAATCAATAAACTGCTTCATAAAAGCAAGGAGGATGATAATTACATCTGTATCCACAGTCCGTACACATAGTGTTAACAAACCACTTCGCAACATATCCTTAATGTGGCAAACAATCCTGTTATCAGCCTCTTCTAAGGCAAGGTGATCACCATAGCTTGTATCATAATTGCCAATATTGGCCCAAACACTACTACCGCTAGTGATGCAAAAGTATTTTTGCCATGACCAATGATGCTCTTTGCTGATGTCAGCAATAAGTTGGTTCAATCTCGTTTTGTTTGCCGAGTTTGTAAGATATGAGCCAGAAAAGTTTGGCAGTAGGAGATCCTTTTTTCAAACTTAAGTTCTGAGCTAGTGTCCGACCCACGTTGTTTCCTTGTAATGCTCTTTATGCTTAAGGCGTGGTATTGATCTGCAACCAAGTCAGTTCTGTGCTGCTTTTCTCCCATGCTGGCTGTCTCATTTAAGACCATTATTGTAAATTCCTCAAATGTAGAATTTTTTTTCACGGTAGCCTCTTTAGCTCGAATGATGACAGAAAGATCAACCACAAGCTCATCTGCCTTTTCTGGATAAGTGACTGACTTTCTTGTCAAGCAATCAATGATCCTTGATTTTGGGTTGTGATATAGTAAACCATCTTTGGTTGCCAGGCACTCTGGTAACCCTACAAATACAGACATTAAGAATTGAACGCATATTACAAATTACTTTCAACTAATTTGCTGGCTAACAATAAAACAAAACTACAGAAAAAGTAGACATAAAAAATATAAAAGGCCTTCTTTCAAACCTGTAAATTCGAAGCAAAAAACATCCATTGCAAGTTCTTTCCTGTTCCAACAGGCATCACGACGCTTGTTCATCATTGCAGGATTAAACATCATTTTAGGGCATTCCATTTGAATTTTCCCAGCAGTGCTTGGCAACGTCAAAGCGTTCTTTCTGATTAGTGTTTTTATTACATCATCTGTCCCTTCAACAAAACGGGTCTTCTTGAAATTGTTGTACTGTGCCTTTCCCAAGTCAAAGATTTTCTTACAATCAACAGTAACCTCTACTGGAAAAGATTTTCTTACAATCAACAGTAACCTCTACTGGAAAAATGGCCGACGAGTTCAGCTTTGTAAACTGTTGTTGCCTGCTGAATGGGTTAATGTGGAGCTTTTTGTATATCTTTTTACAGTCCTGCACAAACTGCTCGATAAATGCCGCTGAACATTCTTTGTGTTGCTTGGTCATAGTATTATTCTTACCATCGACTTTCTCCAGGTAGTGAAGCATCTCTGGAAGAGATATCTCGATCTTGCGTAGAAAGTCTAGATCTTCCTTGTTGACCAAATTGATATATCCTCCTTGGGATGCTTTTACTTGTTTGTTGTTTTGCTCGTGGCGCTGGTCAAACGCTACTTTGAAGAATTGCTGTCCCACAGACCAGCCATAAAGTGTTCAAACAAATAGAATGTGTAACACTTCGATTTATCTTAAGTTTTGTATGAAGACTGACGACATCCTAGCATCATAATTGATGTGATCCAATGCAAAAAAATGGAGGTATTAATTCTTCGATTATGCTTATGAAAAGTGGAAGGTTAGCCTCTCGCAAGAATCTCACGTACAGTAGAACTGTTTTTATGATTTGTAGAATGTTGAACCAATACTTGAACATTGTACTTTCATTACTTTTAGACAACCAATCTTGGCATGATTGTTGTCCATCTTCATGTTCTGATAGTTCATAAGCATCCTTTGAAAGTTTTTTCAAGCATACTGCTGTCATTTGCAAAGCGTATCTTGCTTTTTTAATGTGGTTCACATCACATATGGCATTGGCCAATTCGACAGTATGTAAAGCAGTCGAGTTGATAATCGTATCAAGACCAGTGCCTTTCAGCAGCTGTCCAACACAGAGTAGAGCAGTATGTTCAATATGCAATCCACCTAGGAAACAAAAGTAATCGTCTTGTTGTGGACATAACCACTGTATCTGTTTCTTCATTGCGTACAGCGGTTGATCTGAACAGTGAACAACCAACAGCGACCTGGCCGGGATTCAGATATGCTGTATAATCTTTGGCAATGCTCATAATGTGCAGATGCAAATCCCAGCTATGATTCAAATGATCGATTATTGGAAGAATGCTATTGATTGTTGTGATGTTTGCAGTTTGATCTCTTGCTTTAGTTGTATGGTATGCAACCCATGAAGGAGGAGTACCGGTACTGTAATCTTCTTCTTCTCTTTACATTGCAGTAATTGCTGACAGCATCTTTCACATTCAGCAGTAATCTTCTTGAACACTGTTTTATTGTTGGAGTATCAGTTGAATGTTTTCTTTAAAAGATTCTTCAAAGTCATGCATAGTGCATTGGGGGCGTTGTGCATGTTTAGACAGATTTGCAAGTGATACATTGAGGAATGTATCAAGCGAACATGCGCTATTTGACTTCAGTTGGTGTACCTCATCTGTCGCCATGTCTGCATACTTTCTTCTGACCCGCTGTTCATCTGGATCATTATGCAATTGAAACTGCAAGATTGAAACGGATGTTCCATGCAAGTGATGAATTGCAGCAGAACTGGAGCTGCTTTGGTCGATGTTGTCATCCACTACCACAGTAAATACACCATGTCGTAGGGCAATTGGCAATACTCTTCCACCTGATCTGCAGTAAAGGTATTTTACTGTAACCGAGAGTTCTTCAATGAAGCAAAGAGTGCTATAGTAAGATAAGGTTACCGGTATCCCATGATGGAACAAGACTTGCATCAAGTTTTTTGACCTAATAATAGAGTACAGCTTGATCGTAAGGTGGCAGTTGATAAAACCAGCCTTGTCCTTTGTGCGTCCATGAGAGAGCTGTGACTGAGTTGCAGGGGTGTGACAGGGACGAGTGAAAGTTTTGGTGTTCTTTACAATCAACCCACAAATAGTTTGATAAGGCAAACAAATTTTGTCATATTCTGGCTGCTTCTGGCAAATTAGTGTAATCAGGATGGTGAAGTCAGAACCACAAAAGTGATAGCTTGTTTATTCTAACACTAATCAGTTTTCATAGCCTATTGGATAATTCTAACACTGCTTGGTTTGTACCAATATTAGGTCATATTATATGAGACAAACAAAAGATGTACCCTAACTCAGAAAGATTTGTTACAATGGTGTGTCTATTGACTGAATAAAGGGAAGTCAAACTTTTCTATTCCCTGCTGGAAATAGACTAAACAAAAGAGGAATCTAATTTTTGTATTCCCTGTAGGGAATAGGCTAGTAGGCCTATAGTTGGATTTCTCTTTGTGACTGACCAATCTCAATGTTTCCCGAAGACTGACTGACTGCTTAACAATCCTACTCTTAAAACTCAAAAGTTAATCTGTCTGGTGCAAATGCAATTCAAAACTAAATTCGCACCCCTTTCACTGCCCAGGTCACTGTAAACTTGCCTCCCGCTTTCGCATATTGGCTTGCCACGTAGCCTACACAAAAACGGTCATTTTATCCATACGGTTTTAGTGTTTTGGACAACTGTTGTCCATTATCTGCTTCAATGATTGTTTTGGGTTAAAAAGGATGCTTCCAAACGGTTTTTCAGGCCAAATTACCCCCAAACAAGTACTCATATGCCATTTAAAAAAAATAAAACAATTTTTCTACATGCGCTCTAGCCATCACTACCCCCCAAACGGAAGCGGCATTTTGGGGACCTTCCACCCCCGAAATTTTCGGGCTCCAGACGGATTTTGAGTCTGATGTGTCTAAGGAACTTGAAAATGCATATGAAAAATGTCTACCCAAATTTGCACAAAACAGCCCTAAAACGTGCATAACTGACCAGACTTTCCTATCGAGGATTTCTATAATGCACAAGTGTAAAACAAACTTTGCATACCCAGTTACCCACCTAGCGAAATCCGCTCTTTTTGCACTTATTCAACGCTTGCAGACGCTGAAACAATGTAAAAAGAGCGATCTAAATGGGTAGCAAGCAAACGGTTTGCCTTTCTGACGTCGTTTCAACGTCGGAAAACAATGTAAAAATGGCAACGTTTGACGAGTGGGTGCTGAGATAAGTACTTTATGACCTCTGGGATGAGTTGACGACGCCTGTCCAGTATTTGCAGTTGCTTCTCCAACCGCTCTCTGTTGTACCAGGCGAAAGTCATCAGCCAGAGAATGTAACCCAGTGCCAAGAAGAAATCTGCAATGCAGAACCAAACACGCATTGCCACCACACATTTTTGTAAACTAGACACTAGCATTACAAAGCATTAGTGCATTATGTCATCCAAACAAGGACTTGGGATGAGGTTTTCAAACGTGATTAAATGATTTTGATCTAGGTATAGAACATTACTATTCAATGATACCAACAAATTTTGTTAACTTGTTACTACTGTTTGTTGGGAACAGGACATTCTGTCGCGGCCGACCTGTAGCAGAACAACTGACCGCAGCCGACTTGTCGCATCTCACCGTTAGAAGACTTGACGTGAACTCTACTATGTCCATTGAGCATATCTTGCCTTTTGCAGATACTTTTGTTTGCCAATATTTATTTTCATCACAGTTTTTTTTTACTGGGCACTTGCTGTGATGAAAACGTTATCCAACATGTTCTTAAAACAAGAAGCAGTTTAAAGGGGTCTGCTACTATTCGGTGAGTCCGATTCGGTGAGTTTCTAACATCTAACCCCTAACCCTAACCTTAACCTCTAACCCCGAACCCTAAAACGGCAATGATAATTAGGCTACGGGTACGGTACCCAACAATTAAAAAAAAAATTAAAAAAATCACTGAATAGGGATCGAACTCACCGAATCGGACTCACTGAAACGGGTCTGCTACTATTCGGTGAGTCCGATTCGGTGAAAGCCTTTTTTGGAGAGTTCTCTATTCGGTGATTTTTTGAATTTTTTTTTAAAATTATCGGGTACCGTAGCCTAATTATCATTGCCGCTTTTACATCGTTTTAACGTCGCTAAACGTTGAAATAAGACCCTAACCCCGTAACCCCTAACCCTGAAACGGCAATGATAATTAGGCTACGGTACCCGATAATTTAAAAAACATATCACCGAATAGGGAACTCTCCGAAAAAGGCTCTCACCGAATAGGAAACTCACCGAAACGGGCCATTTCGAGTCTAGCAGACCCCTTTCAAAAATACGAAACAGCAGGGCTGTTGACAATATCGCTCTTGAATTATAGTTGTTTTTCTGAAATCACGCATTTACATACTTCAAACTTTTCCCTGACCTCGAATTGAGAAACAAGTTGCTCTGGCACCTAGGCTTGATTTAATTAAGCGTAGGACAAAAAATCTGAACCAAGCAAAGCTTGTGTTTTTGTGGTACAAAAGTTGTTTACAAATACTAGACTAGAGTCTATAACAAACGGGTCCCCTCAAGTATGGAAAGAAAAAGAACATCAAAAGAGTTTCACAAAAGGTCAAGAATATAAAACCTAAACTGAACAAAACATTTTATAACCAAACATTGCTAAACTAAACATTCTATTTGAATAAGGATCTTTTAATGATCCCTTTTTGGGGTGAAACAGGCTGTAGAGTGTAGAGATTTTATAAATTAATAACTATATTTGATGCTTTTTTGCTTGGCATTGAGCACTTTTTGTAGTATTAATATTATTAATTTAATAGTATTTATTGTTTAAAACCTAAATTGTAAATATTACCAATACCTTTCACAGAAGTGCTATGTGAAGGACAGGTAGGACATTTCAACGATTCATTATTTGGAATCTCGCACGACAATGAAGAAGTGTTAATCATTTTTTCCGTGTATAGTGTTGTCGATGGAGCGGGGGAAGATGTAACGTAAATTTCAGGAGTCACAACTCTATCAACACAAACAGTGCTTGCAGGATCATCAAACCTGCAAGAAAAAAGGAAGTAATTAACACAACTCAACAAGGCGCTTCATCATGCGATGGATTTTTATGATCCAACATTTCATTACTTGAGTTCCCATTATCAGTATATTCTATTATTCTATCGCTAAATTTTAATCACCTTGACAGATAAACAAATAATCAAAATAAATCACAAAACGAAAAATTTTCAAAGCGATGAAATATACTGTTGAAGAAATGCATTTGCGAAGAAAAGTCGGGACAAAATGGCATGGTAATTACAAGTCCAGCGTGAAATGGTTAAATGTTATATGATGAAATGTTGGAAGATTAAATATCGAGTGACGACATGTCATAAACTATTTTGTAGTTAACCCTATAATAACCTAACTATTTATGTTTTGTCAAAACTTGTTCACAATGCTACCGTCTTAACTACACATTTTAGCTAATTAAACTTCACTCTTAACTTTTTACTCACAAATTTGGTGCAATGTGCTTGACCTTATAGTTTGAATAGTTTCAGGTACCGGTACTACTATTTTTTTTTATCAATGCACAAAATGCGTATATGCAAATCATTTATACAAACCAATGCAACCACTACATACTGGCAGTCCTCTGCCACTTTTTGCCCAGTGGGGCAAACACAACAGTGGAGGTGACCTTTGAAGTACAGTGCCTTGTCTGGTGGGAAATCACTTGGGAGGCCACAAAGCTTCAGCAAACCTTTGTCTTTTAATGGGCGGGATGCACATATCGACTGCAAACATAAAGTATGCCGGCATGTGAAAATTTCTTGGTATATCAAAAATATCCAATAATGTTGAGCAATGTGTTAACATAGTCATTGGAGATGTTTTTTGTTGATAAATATAACAGTAAATGTGATTGTGTTGCTCTTCAAACTATTAGGTTTTTGACAAGTGTCTTTGAGAAACACATCGCAAAATAAAGTTTTACATTCACTAGAAACTAGTAGTAATTCATCATATGGGTACCTTTACTTTACTTGGCTTGTCTTCAAAGTAATTTTTAAACTCAAAGAATCTTACGTCGCAATAAAGCTATTTTGGGTTCTAAATTTTTTGTTTTTTTTGATCAACATAAGCATCGATAAATCAGAAATTAAAAAAAAAACGGGATTTTAGGCCACATTAGGGTGCGGCTGATGCCCCGACCTGAAGCAAAACACCCTAACTTTTTTTTATAGGTGACACTTGGTACAAAAACAATATTTATGAAGTTTAAGACCAATCTATAAATGTTTAGGGGGTCCAGATTTGAATTGAAAATTGAGAAATTTGGTACTTAATTGCCATAATCGTGTAGTTTTACAGTGCTACACAGTCCTTCATTTATCATGGAAAATTCTGTATTTAAGGTCATCTAGGCTCCACACGGTGGTATGGCGCAACGGATAAGGCGTTGGCTTCCAATTATGCAAACCTGGTTCGACTCCCGGCTAAGCTGGTTGTTGAAAACACCGCTCACCTCTACCCAGGGTGTAATAAAATGGGTAGGCGTAGTTGCTGAAGTAAAGGCGGCCGAGAGAAAGGAACTGGCCACCCTACTCTCCTTAGTGCCGAAGGCTTAGTACAATGAGAACCTTATCTTCTCATACCCAACACTTGAATCAAGTATGGGACCCACCTTACCTTACCTAGGCTCCACAGTTGCAATGTTTCACACAGTAGGCTATTATTATGTTCCATACTATTTTTTAACAAGTAAGGTTTTGCAAGCAGACAGCCAAACACTATTTTGAGAAGTAATATGACAACCTATTGCAAAATATGCTTGATATGTAATTGCTGGAGAATGCAAGTATTAAGCAGTAGAACAACATAGTCTGTGCATTAGCCAGTAAAATACACAACTTTTATTAAATGTGAGTGACTGAAATCTTCCTGGTCACTGTTGTCAGCTTTACCTTGAGAATCGCTGAAAGTGAAAACATGCCTATGTGATGTCATAATACCTTCAAAATGACTTACCACTGTTTAGCTCAGTCAAATACCTCCAGTTTCAGTCTAATAAGTGCAGATCATTTCTAAGGCATTGTTCCCAGGTTCAGAATAAGGTTAAATGTAAGGAGTCGTTACAGAGCACTTCTATATCAAGACAAGGCTCCTAACCATTTTAATTGTGACAACTTAGGAATGGTGAATTACCTTAGACATTTAGTATGCTATGTGGTGACTGGTGATACATGCATAGAATCGTATTTATCAATTGCAGAATGCAGTCCAGAATCAATACGTGTAGTTTGTATTCAGTTGGTAGGCTATTTAATCGAAAAAAAGTTTGCTAGGCTATGTCTTCTTATGCACAACATGACCCTCGGTATGTTCTACTCGCTACGGTTACCACAAAAGCAGATCAAGGTATCAAACGTAGCAAGTTAGCAACCAACAAGCAAGTGATTTTCAAATTAATTCAAACAATTTTATCAGGAAGGCAGGTAATTACAGTACAGTTGAGCAAGTTTTTACGTTTTACTTGTGAGCTAATATTTCTACAGTAGCAAAGCCAAAAATGTCAGAAAAAATAATTTCTTTTTACAAGCAAGAATTTCAAATGAAGATTAAGAGAGACAAAAGTAAACCACTAAAAAATACACAGGAATTTCAGAAAAAGCTTAGCAAAACCTTTCCTTTTTGGCCACGCAATGTAATGAAAAAAATAGCAATGAAGAAGACATGCTATTCCTTATCGGTATACAAGGCAACCGGGAAGCAGGTATGGCTGGAAAAGATAAAGTGTTAGAAGCAAAAGTTAAAAAGATCAGTACCAGGCCACAACCACAAGATAGACGAGTAGCAAAGGAGGAGACCTGAGTTAATGGCATAAATATTGCTATTGATTTAGAAGCTGAGGATGACGTGGACAACGAGCCATGCACATATTCAATGATTTGTGAGATAGAGGAAAAACGCTCTCATGAAAGAAGATCAAAAACAGGAATAGCCATGTTCATTCCTCATGACATAATGAAATCTCCAGGATTAGTCTCTGCAGCAATCAGAAACAGCATTACACCAACTGCCTTATCTCTTACTCTCCTTTCTATGGTTCAAGCCTGTTCTGGAGATGCTTTGAAGCTAAATCTCCATCCATATCAGTCACACAGATACAGAGTTGAAACAGCGCAACATATCTCATAAAAAATTCTCTCCGCATGGTCACCAGTCAACACCTGCTGTTGGTGCTGTACATTGGGATGGAAAGCTTCTGTAGACTTTAACCAGAAAGTAGAAGCAAGATGAAAGGCTCCGAGTTTTGATATCTGGCATCGGTGGCATTAAATTGTTGGGTGTTCCAATAATTCCAACCCATTCAATAGAAACAGCTGGAGCACTTGTGTCCAAAGTTACTATGCAGTTGCTTGAAGATTGGAATTGCAAAGATTTTGTTACATCTCTTGTTTTTGACACAACAAGCTGGAATACAAGGCATTACAACTGGTGCTTGTATACACTATACAACGTCAAGAAGATATACGTCGCCCCTTACTTTAGGCTGCGTGTAGGCACCATGTGGGTGAAGTAATTCTTTTAAGGTGAAAACCTGTGGTGAAATGATATGTATAATAATTATCTACCATAGAGCACTAAACACAAATGTTAGAATGTCACTTCGTAATATCTAAAGTTTAAGTCAAAAGCAACAAAGGAGTGTTTATAAATATTAAATTTTATATGGTTAAAGCCTACACAGCGCTGTGGTAAACGGCATTAAAAGTATAAAACACTGATTTTCTAGTGTCAGTTATGGTTTGTTCTGAGCAGGGCTGCGATTTTTTCTTTCTTGTCGAACGACCAAAAATTCTACGCTTGTTTGTCGAATAGTATTATGATGTCACAAGAGTCAGATTATAAGCGTTTGGTCACGAGTTACCGCACAAGTTGTGTGGTATCAGAGTCACTTAGGCTACTTTAAGTTTTTAATCGCACGCTGGTTGAGTGATTCCATCTACGACGGCAAAAACATTGCCGTCGCTAAATCAACACACCTTTGATTGCTGCGACAATTGCCGTATGCTTTAATTTTGAATCAAATGAAATTTTATGCGCTTCTTCATCGCGTGTCACACGGCGGTAGCCCAGAGCATCACGCAAGCTATTTTATGCGCTGACAATGCTCTTGTGAACTGAAAAAGTTTGCAACCTTATAAATACCGGCTTATTGTTACGCAAAAGTTATTCTTTCATCGAATGCTTATTGTTTACCGGTGTCGTTGCGAATATAAATCATCGTGAAAGAAGATACAGTTAAAAAGTGGAATTTACCTGCTATAGATTATCAAACAAAAGGAAAAGTTAAGTGTGGTATTTTGCAAAATTTGTAAAGAATTTTACGACGGAAACAAATCGGAATTAGAAAAGCTACGGGTCAAGTTAAAAAAGTAGTACAAAATTGGATAAACGGTTCTTCGGCAGAAAAGAAAAATAATGCTTCTGATCATATGGCATTGCGTGTTCATGAACGGGCAGTTTTGCGTCTTCAAGTATTCCAGTGACGATGCGACAGCTTCATCCTCCTATACGGGCACGGCGTCTTATGATTCCGATTCTGACAGCTAGTTCTTTATCAAACAGACTCGTGTTTGCTCGCAGTATCTCAATTGTGCCGAAATGATGTTAGTGTAAACGTAAATCGAGGCAATCATCTCGCAGTGAGATATTAATTTGTTACCGGTACCTGGTTGAACAATTAACAATATTTTATGATATTTTAAAATTGCTAGATGTCGAATTAATGTAAAACAAACGTAAATTTCTTCTTGGGCATTGTTACGCAGGCAGCAAAATTCGTTATTTTTGCATTGACTTCACGTCTGTAGATGTTGAATCAATGTAAAAATGATGATTTTTGCTGTCCGGGTACGCAATGTAAACCGCCAGGAAAAAAATTAAATAGATTTGTGCTGACTCGAACGTTGAATCAACCCAAAATTAACTTACTTTTCCCCCTGAGTTATTTAACGTGATTTAACGTGACAGCGTGCGTATCGCTACTTTTGGTATTATTACATCACTACAAATCAAACAGTGCGGTCGTGACTATACTCTAGTATATTTTTCGCTTCTCGTTTTTTCGATTCAACGTCTGCAGACGTTGAATCAATGTAAAAACGACGGGTTTTGCCAGCTGGGTTGTGTGCTTTTGTAAATGCAAATGCAAAATCGCCCATTACGTAATCACAGAAACCCTTTTAGTGGATGGAAGCCAAGTTGCAGCCGTGTTTATCCGTCTACTATTCTTTATTCACATTGCAAAACATTTCTGCAATCTTGGAACAACAAGTGCATAAGTCAGACATAAATACAAACTTGCAAACACGTTGACAACTAAAAGTAGCCTACTTCGGTTATTTTATCTATAAAAGAAACCCGTTGTGTCGAATAGCACAAAACGTGTGTGGCGAAATGTTTGATGCCAGGCGTTGGAACTTCGATTAAAGCATTCTCCCGCAGTGTTGAAAATGGCGGCGCTGACGCCTTGGGACTTTCTCGTGTGAAGCGACGCTTTTAGACCTTGCTTTGAAAGTAGCCTACCTGGCGCAAGAAAGTTTACGTAAGTCAGCACTCTTATGATTGCATCACGTGATGCCCCCCCCCCCCCCCGATTGTTCCTCGACCTGACGACGTTTAGTCCTCTCTCAGTTTTTTTTTCTTGTTTATTTTTCTTTCTTTTTTTTCGTTTTTTTTTTTTTTCATAAGGCACGGCGTTTGTCGAATAGTGATGGCGCGTGTCGAGTGACCTCGTCACCGAAAAAGGCAAAAATCGCAGCCCTGGTTCTGAGCAGGGTATTCATTCAAAGAATTTGCAATCCGAAGACACCATTTTTGAAATTTTTTGCAAAGTATGCTTCACAGATTTTGCCTAAACTTAAAACGTTTGCCATAATTCTGAAAAATTTCAGAAATTCCATTGCACGAAGTATGCAAAATTACCCCTAAATTGACACACTGGTTCTAAGTGAAACCTAAGCTGCTGTTCACAGCATAAAAACTATAATTTGCAATAATTTACAAAAATTAGCTGGTATCACATGAGCAATGAACATACAAAAATCACTCAAATTTTTTTTTAAACATAAATCACTCAATTTAATGTCAAAATTGAAATTTGGGAAAATCGATAATCCTATAAAAGTTTGATTGCAATCTGGACCCCCTAGACCTCATTCAATTTTTCTGAAACTTCATATTTAAGCTTTGTAGACCAAGCCTCACTTCCAAAAAAAAGTTAGGGTTGCTACAATCAAGTTTTAAATTTTACGGGGCATCAGCCGCACCCTAGGCCACATGCGCTAAAAGCACTACGTTTTTTTAGTGGCATGATCAATGATAAAAGCTTTGATTGGTTGCCAGATAAAAAAAATCCTGTTTCAACTGAGAACTTTTTATGAAAAATTTAATATTGTATTTACATTTCACAAGCATTCATTACTGCACTGCGTCTTCACAGAAAAAAGGTCTCCACCTCTTTTGGAAACACCTTCCACAACAACCAAAAAAAGTAAATTTTCCTAAATAGGACAGAATTTATCACCTGACAACACTTTCAAGATTTACACTTTTTCTGATGATTACTTCACAGTAAAACACCGTTATACAGAAACACATCCATCCGCCAATGCATTTCAAAACTAAAATCAATCATGATTTAGAATCCTTCAGAAATCCTTTTGTGACTTCACTAAATTAGTCATTATCTCCCTATAAATTTATATATTTGAAATGTAACTAATTCCATTGTTGGATCTTGGATGTCATATGATTTCATTCATTCTGTTGAGCAGGGTGAAGAATTGTTCACCTGCTAAACAATATTTGTATATATATTGAACTTTTCTTAAGAGCACAATCAAACCCATTTTGTAATGTGCCATTATTAAAAAAAATTAATACACATTACACACTTACCACCAAGAAACTGCCAATCATGATGCCTATGATCCTGACATGACAGACAGGCAGCATTTATATGTTTTGAGAAGATCTGAAAGAAATCATATTGTAATATTAACAATGCACCAGCTTGCATGAAAAAAGTAATGCTTTGGATTATATCAGAGGTCACCAAACTACGGCCCGCGGGCCGGAACCGGCCTGCCACGTATTGCGAAAATAACAGCTGCACTACAACTGTTAAGGAAAAAAGTTACCAAACTTTTTGTAAAGGATACATGTTGGTGTTCTTTTTTTATCATTAGGCCACCACAAATGGGGACAGCCTAGGCCAAATTTGGAAAGATGTAATGTTTTTTCAAGAGCACGATGCCCTGTAGTGTATCACAGCAGGGGATAACTTTTCCAACAACCTTTCGATTTTCATCACAACTTTGCTATTCCACCGCTGACTTTGTTATTTATTGTGCTCAATTCAAGTCAATGGAGATTCTAAATAGTTGTATATATTTTCGCAATTTGCATCCGGCCTGCAGCTGTTAATCTCGCAGCAATCCGGCCTTCAAAAAAAAAGTTTGGTGACCCCTGGATTATATAGTACAAAACAATGATCACACAGGCGCATGGTAGATCTGTGCGAACCAGAGATGTACAATTCTACACGGAATTGGACTTAATTCCTGCCGGATTTGAAGTCAGCAAACAGATTAGGATTTAAGCTACTGTATATGATATGTCTACTAATTTTGATATCACTTTAATACAGGGGTGTCCAACGTTTTTGGCCAAAGGGCCACATGCGGTTTATAAACGACTGCGTGTGCCACTTGAGTGTTTACTGCTAGGCTAATCTATAATCCAAGAAACGGCTGTCTTATTATTTATAAATCAGAACCTTATTAGGCTACGTTACCTTATTAATGCTGCCCTCAAGCACCTAAAACCTGGTAAGGCCCCTGGTCCAGATAGGATATCTCCAGAGCTTATCATCCACGCTGGTTATATTCTAAAGTCCTGGTTATGCGATTTCCTGTCGTCCTGCCTGCGCCGCCTCAAGATTCCTAAAGTATGGAGAAGATCTCTGGTTGTCGCGATCCCTAAGCCAAACAAACCACTAGACGATGCAAAGAGCTATCGCCCCATCTCCTTGCTCTGCATCCCTTTCAAGATCCTTGAGAGACTGATCTACGCCCGTGTCGAACCAATAATTGACCCACTGCTTCCCAACGAACAAGCTGGATTCCGACACGGGAGGTCAACTGTAGACCAAGTCACACTACTAACTCAGGATATTGAGGAGAGTTTCTCGGCAAAAAAGAAAGCGGGGGCTGTTTTTATCGACCTAACAGCAGCCTATGACACTGTTTGGCACCGTGGCCTAGTCTACAAGCTACTCCGCCTACTCCCTGACAGGCACATGGTCAAAATGATCATGGAACTCATCCACAACAGGAGTTTTACCCTTACCACCGGAAGCGGAAAACCAAGTAGACTGCGGCGACTCAAAAACGGTGTCCCACAGGGATCAGTCTTGGCTCCCCTCCTTTTCAACGTCTATACGCATGACCTACCATCAACAACATCTCACAAATATGCATATGCTGATGACTTGGCCATCTTGCACGCTGCGAAAGACTGGCAATCATTACAAACGACGTTGAGCCAAGACATGACGACCATATCTGGATACCTCCATCAATGGAAACTGAAGCTCAGCGAAAGTAAAACTGTGACGGCAGCCTTCCATCTCAACAACAGGGAGGCAAAACGTGATCTGAAAGTGACCGTTAGCGGCAAAATTCTGCCGCCCTGCCCAGAACCAACATACCTTGGGGTTACACTTGACAGGTCACTCACATACCGTCACCATTTACAGTCACTACGCAAAAAGCTGACATCTCGCGTCGCCCTGCTGAGACGTTTGGCAGGCACAACTTGGGGCGCAGGTGCTGACACCTTGCGCACTGCAACCCTGGCTTTGGTTCACTCCACTGCTGAATACTGCACCCCTGCCTGGTGCCGCAGTGCCCACACCCGCCTCATCGACAGCCCAATCAACGACGCATTGCGAATTGTGACTGGATGCCTGCGCCCAACTCCAACAGAGTATTTACCAATCCTTGCAGGCATCCAACCTGCTGAGCTTCGCCGAAAGGGAGCCATTATACACCTGGCTCGCCGGGCGGGGGATCCTGACCACTTGCTCCATGCAAAACTCAACATCCCACCTCAGGAATCTCCCCGGCAACTAAAGTCAAGACACCCCTTTGTGCCAGCTGCTGTTGAATTACTACAACCATTCAGCGATCGTGCCATCAGCGCAGCACACTTCATGGAAGACACTTGGAATGCAGCATGGTGCGCCACCGACACCAAACTACATGGTTTTATGCCCCACCCGGTGGCGCGCCCCCCTGGTATGGACCTTCCTCGGCCGACTTGGGTCAAGCTCAACAGAATCCGAACCGAAGTCGGTCGCTTCCATTCCAACATGCACAAGTGGGGTCTGGCTCCCTCATCGGCCTGCGAATGCGGCACGGAGGAACAAACTGCTGACCATGTCGTTCTCGAATGTCCCATCTACAAGGCACCAAATGGAACGCATGGTATAGCAACGCTGGACGAAGCTACACTCACCTGGCTCTCCACCACCTGCCCTGAAATTTGATCTAGTCTCAAACGAAAGAAGAAGAAGACCCGATAATTTTTTTAAAAAATTTCAAAAAATCGTTGAACAGGGAACTCTCCGAAAAAGGCTCTCACTGAATAGGAAACTCACCGAATAGTAGCAGACCCACAAGCAGGCCTCGAAATATCCGGCGGTCATGACTTCCGGAATGACCTCGAATGTCTGCCGAAGCCGACTCATTGGTCAGTCATAAATGACCGCCGCAAAATTCTTGACAAAAATAGAGCTAATGCAGCAAAAATATATTTTAAATTTGAATTGTTACAATTGTTTGTTTAACGCGAACAAATACGGAGCTGAAACAATAATAGTACAGGCAATTGCTTTAAAGATCACATTAGAGTGGCGTGGTCAACGAGCTGATGGCAAAAGTAGCCATTTTTACATCATTTCAACTCCTTGTAATGCTGCCTTAAAATAAAGTTGTCTAAACTTTTCGGCAGTCTAATATGTATTCCAATTTTAACAATGAGGATTATTGCGTTACAATTTACATTGATCGTTTGTTAAAAAGAAACGTCACAGAGAAGCAATTCTCAGCTAGGTTCCGCACGTGCTTAGGCAAATGTGGCGACCTTATTCACTAGGGTGGATAAAAAAAAATGAATTTTTGAGTTCAGCTTAGTGCATCTGCCAAAAGATGCAGTTTGGGCTATCTTTTACATTGGTACTTGAAAAAACATTTTTTGACTCCGTTTGACCCTTATCCAAGAGCGCTCTAGTGGCCGCCGAACCAAAATTCCTTAAATTAGCCATAATACTTTTTCTAGTGGGTGTAGGCTAATGATTTTGGTGTCTAACCACACTAAATCAAGTCTTAGGAAGTCACTTCTGCAGTCTAAAATGATGCATGGGCAGCCAAAATTGCATAATGATATTTTTGCTCTAAAAAAGGCATTTTTTGAGAAAGAAATGGCATTTTTAGATATTTTGGGCAGTTTTATGGATGAAATACTAAAAAAAGTGTAACCTAGGTAAAACACACTAGGGTGTGACCATTTGTGTGCAAACTGGCCTCTAGTCCAATGAGGTGGTGAGGTGATATGAGGTCCAATAGACTATAGAAGCATACGATAGTGCAGCTGCATGCCGCATATATATTTATTTGATAGTGTAAACTTAACTATTGCATTTATTACAGCTTTAGATATTGTTTATTTCAATGTTTGTAAATATCTGATCACACTTAACTTAATTGAGTTTATATGATGTTTAATAGAGGCAAAACTTGCATTTGGCTTCTGAATAAGCATCCCATTGAACACATCCTGGGTAGTAAGCACACAACCCCCTTGTTTTTTACTTTTTTTTTACTATTGACTTGTAGATTTGTGAGATTGTTCCACTAGCCAAGAATCTTTGTTGGTCCAAAAATCAGTAGAATTGGGGCACGTTTATGTGGTCCACCATCCCATTCAAATTTTTAGGTTCGCCATTAAATAAATATTGAATTACCGGTATTTTCACGTTTCTCAACAGAATTTGTATGTTTCAACAAAATAATATGCTTAAAACTTTGCCTGTTCGACTATCTATCGTACAGGGAATTAAAAGAATATGCTTATCTATATGAGTTGTCTGTGAATTCACATTTTTTACGCGTTGGAATAGCTAAAAATACAACTCCAGTGAGCGAAAGTGGTCTAAAATTCTAATTTCGCACTGGAAATAGATCAAATACACATAGAAAGTTACCAATAAGCTAGTAAGTTTGCTACATGAAAGCCTGGTATTGAATCTGTATGTATACAGTTACTGTAAACTTTTACTAACACATTTTGTCACAGAAGGCAATGTGATCGACTAGTCTAATCTGTGCAAGAGGATATTAGTGTTTTCTCTTTCTCAAATTAGGTGTGTGTTTTCTGTTAGCTTCCACTATTTGTAAAGTGTTTTGATAGTGTTCCTCGTTTCTGGCACAATGTAGGTAATCGGTGCTCAGTTTAACTCCATGTTCACTGTTCAGCCACATTGTAAACAGCTTTCTGGTACGACTCTGATTCAGACCATTTCTCTACTGATAAAGGAAGAAAATCATCATTTATCTCTAAAACAGAGAAAAAGAACCGAGAGTCCTTTGTGATAAAATCTGTCAGTTTTGATTCCAGATTGATTTCTGATGGAAAACGTGGTCCGTAGCTAGGCAGTGCCAAACCGATCTGCTGGTGTAAAAACAGGATCTGTAGGTTTTACATGTATCAGTTCATCAGCCATCTGATGTTTTCCTCTTCCTGAACTTCAGAGCTGAACAGTGCCAGTCCAGTGGTACCATCTCAGCAGAGAGATACCAAAATTGACGTTTGAAGCTACGTTCTGCAGCATCTAATATCAACTTATTCACTGCTCCATATCTGAGAATGTTCTTGTACATAGTCAAACAGTTCCAAGGAGCATCTACAGAAACACTACACCGAAACCAATATATACAGTAGACGAGTGAAATAAAATTCATGAGATCTTTCAATTTAGCCACTCGTGAAACTGTTGTGATAGTTCCCTTAGGTAACTTAGCTATTTGATTTTCCAGTAGCACCAATTAATAGGAATGAATCAATTTGGTCATCCATCTGGCCTTGTGTGTGGCCCCAGAACGGTAGAATTTCACATTTTGTAGACCAGGACTGATATAAGCAATGCACAAGTTCATAAGTTATTTATAGTCGCCTCAAATGAACTTGTATTTGCTTTGTGCAAGTTGAACAACGTCATCTTTGAGGTTCTGAATGAGATCGTGCGTTGTTACTGGAAAGCTGTTGATATCCAGTGTATTTAGCAGTTGGCCACTGTGGAATAGAATCCCAGTTATTGCGGAGTCTCATGAAGATGCTCATTTCTGGTTATTTTGAAGCCTCTAGCTTCAAATCTTCAAAGATACATGACACAACGATTTCACCGATGTGATGTAAACAACCTGACCAGAGAAGTTCCTTATCTTAACAGCTAACAGTAGAAGCAGTTTTTGCGTTTCTTTTTTTAGAGTGTTTTTGTCGTTTTTCTGCACTAAGAATCCTACTTTCTTTCCTTCTGACTCGTGCGAATAAAATAGAGTCAAATTCGGCTATTGTGGTTGTCCTGTCTGTCATCATTCCTTTTAAGAAAGATATGTCTGCAGAATTTGATATAAGCTCCTCAACAAAACACTAACATACTGATTTCGCCTGAATCCGTTGTCATGCATTTTGTGTCCATTACTGTAATGCTATGGATAATTGGATGCACAAATTAAAGGCAGCATTTTTGCAATTAACTTCATACGGTAATTGTTTGCTTTTATATGTTTGCTTCAGTGTATTAACAGCAATACCTTTAGAAGCATTATGAATTTGTTTTTCTTTGCCCTTTTTTTAAAAAAACAATAAATTTCCAACTTTTTCAAGCATTTTTAATGAATAAAGGCTCTGATGTCATTTTGCTAGCCCATAGATGATTTTAAACTGCAGAAATGACTTCCCAAGACTTGATTTAGTGGGGATAGACACCAAAACCACTAGCCTGCACCCACTAGAAAAAAATTTATAGTCAATTTAAGGAATTTTGCCTCGGCGGTCACTAAAGAGCTCTTGGATAGGGGTCAAACGGGGTCAAAAAATGTTTTTTCAAGTACCAATGTAAAAGATAGCCCAAACTGCATCTTTTGGCAGATGCACTAAGCTGAACCTAAAAATTCGTTTTTTTTGATCCACCCTATATTCACGCTGATACTGATAGAAGTAGAATTTCTGCACAGAAGGGAGGGTGTTAGACACATTTGTCGGTGCCGGTGGACGGTGCTGAGCTGGAGATTTACGACCCCACGCCGGCAGTAATCGCTTGGCACAACGATTCTATAACGCGAAAACCATGATCGTAGTCGCTTTTGTAATAAGGAAATTTGGATTGTTGTTTTCAATTGTGTTTATTGCGTCATTACACGACTGTCATTAACGCACTGATTTATTTGCAAGCAATCTGCTCCAGTATACTTCAGGGTCGGTTAATCAAGCCATCAACCATTGCAGTGTTATTCTGTTGTAGAAAATCTTCTACAAACACGACTACACAATATTGTAGTGTGATTTTGTGCAAAATCTACATGCAAAAAATATGTCCGGTTGAGATATTAAATGTCCGCTGAAAGGGACAGTCCGGTAGGACATGCTTGACCGCCGGAAAAAGGTACAAATTTCGAGGCCTGCACAAGTGCAATGTATTGTATTACTAAAGCGGTTACTATCAAACATAACAAACATACAAGCGTCTCCGACTTGTTACCGACGCAAATGGAGGACACATTGAGTAAAACATGTTTTTCCAAAATATATATATATTCATTTATTTGACAATAATATTATATGTTTATTGCTCAAAAATTGTCTACCATAATTTGTTAAATACAGTTGTTTCAAGTTATAAAGTTAATTATTGATGACCCTGTATACTATAGGCCAGAGGTCGGCAACCTGCGGCTCCGGAGCCACATGCGGCTCTTTCAGCCCTCTGCTCTGGCTCCCGTGACTTTAAACACTGCGAGCTTGGGCAATACAAAAAAATTTTGTTGTAAATTAATAACTGCTCTAGGCTATAGTTTAAACTAGTTTTGTTGAAAATTATGACTTACAAATCCGTTCAGTATGTTTTTTTTTCACCAAGATTTAATGCTTTTATCTTGCTAAGGAAAAAACCATTTAGGACTGTTAGGAATAATGGCGGCTCCTCACGGCTTACAATGCAATGCATGTATTGTATGCGGACAGATTCTGATTTGCCCGCCCCGTCTGTGAAACGATAAAGAGCATATTGTTACGCGATTTACCGCACAATTAATGTTAGTATTATCTTATACCTGGCAGTGTCACAGTGCAGTTTGTAGTAGCCTGTAGTATTTTGTAAGCAGTTAAAAGTGTCAGATACTCTTTGTTAAATATGTAAATCGCCATTAGTTATTAATCAGTAACTTTGGCAAATTTGCCTAATTATTGCCAGTATACCAGCGTTATCTTTACTAGTAAGCCTAGTTTCCGTAGTCTAGAGCAGCATCTAACTGAAAATCTTTTATTTAGTAAAGAGTTTAGAAACGTATAGCTTTGGTAGAGAGGTACTTTTTAAAAACCATAGACAGACAATTGATAACAACTTAATAACATTGAATTGCATAATTCAAAATTAATACAGAAATGAAATAGATACATAATTTCAAACGTTTTCGGCAAAACTTTCTGCCCTCTTCAGGAAAATATCTTAATTTTGCCGAAAACGTTTGAAATTATGTATCTATTTCATTTCTGTATTAATTTTGAATTATGCAATTCAATGTTATTAAGTTGTTATCAATTGTCTGTCTATAGTTTAGAAACGATATTACAACAAAACAGTATAGTCTTGTATCGATTAATAATTAGCAATGGAAAAGTGTAAGAAGAGAAAAGTTGCGAATGAAAAAAGAATGTTCAACCCCTCATGAACAGATTCATTTGCTTTCATTGCTAGCGAAACTTGCTTGCCGGTATGTTTGTTATGTGATGAGAAATTAGCAAACAACAAAAAATCAAACGTTGAAAGACATTTTCTGAATAAGCACAATGTCATTGCAGAAAAAGATCCTGCTGGAAATCAGCGAAAAAAAGCAGTTTTAGAACTTCGGTGGAGATCCGATCAAAGCAAAACTTGTTTCAGTAAGTGGATGAACTCATCCAGATCAAGGACTTCTGCTAGTTTTATAGCGGCTCGAGAGATAGCCTGTCATGGAAAGCCATTTACAGATGGAGAATATTTGAAAGAGACATTCATCAAGATATCAGAAAATCTATTCTCAGACTTTAAAGACAAGAATAAAATCATTCAGAAAATCAAAGACATGCCCCTCAGCAAAAACTGTCAAAGACAGAACTATAGGAATGGCAGCCAACATCAGTTCTCAACAAATTTCGGATATCAATTCAGCCCCAGGATACTCTATTGCTTGTGATGGTTCAAAAGATGTCAGTGATGTTGAGCAAATATCGCTGTGTTGCAGATACGTAAATTCTACTGGATTAAAGGAAGAATTGATTGAAATAATTCCACTAAAAGGCCAGACGCGAGGTGAAGACATCTGTGGGGCAGTTTTAGACTGTCTCAAAACAAAAGAAATAAACACAACTCACTTGGTTTCGGTCGCTACTGATGGAGCACCAAATATGATAGGAACGCAGAAAAGGTTTGTGAGTTTACTTCAGAAGTCACTGGATAGAAAGCTGTTGACGTTTCACTGTATGTTACATCAGGAGGCATTGTGCGCTCAAACATTTCCCCGAGAGTGCAATGAAATGATGAATCTCGTCATTCGAGTATTAAACAAAATAATTGCACAAGGATTAAACCACCGACAGTTTCGTTCATTATTAGATGAACTTGATAGCACATAGGCTATCCAGATCTGCGGCTACACAACAATGTCCGATGGCTGTCCCGAGGGGAGGTACTGAAAAGATTTGCTGTGAGTTTGGAACACGTAAAAACGTTTTTAAAAATCAAAGGGCTCTATTTTCCTGAATTGGATCAGCCAGATTGGGTAGAAAAGTTGCATTTCATGGTGGACATGACATTGCACCTCAACACGTTGAACAAAAGCTTGCAAGGAAAAGGTAGCACAATCCTGCAGATGCTGGAGGAGGTTTTGGCTTTTGAGCGCAAGATGACAGTGTTTGCCAGAGATTTACAAAGAGGTAGGCTACACTACTTCACTTTCTCTTTCTAAAAGAGTTCAAAGAAGCACACAACCAGTTAAATTTTTTTTACTTTCAGCAAGCTATCATCGATATGGAAACTGTGTTTCAACAACAATTCTGTGATTTTAGGAAGGAAAAAGACACGTTATCCTTCCCTATTACCCCTCTGGAAATCGATCCATTACTGCTGAATATGACTGCATTCACAGCTGTAAGTCAATCTAGTCTTGAACTTGCCGACATAGCTGACAAGGATGTGTGGGTATCTAAGTTCCGAAGCTTGAGAGCTCACCTTGAAGATCTTGCTCGCCAGAAGGCCACGCTTCGTCACAACCACAAATGGAGTGACCTTGAAAAGCTTCAAAAACCAGACAAGCTCGTGTTCGATACGTGGAATGCCATACCTGACTCTTACATGAACATGAAAAAATATGCATTTGGAGTTCTGTCGATATTTGGATCAACATATTTATGCGAACAAAGTTTTTTGGTCATGAATTACTTAAAAAATGAACAACGCTCACGCCTCACAGATGAGAGGTTGCAGTCCCAGATGAAACTCAAAGTGTCATCTTATCAAGCTAATGTAGATGTGCTGTGCAGTGAAATTCAAGAGCAAATATCGCATTAGCTGGGTGAAATAAATGATTATTTGAAAATGTATGTTTTTACCCAATACTGTGCCCGTAGGTAGCCTACTAAAAAGTGTTGTGTTTAATAGTCAGGCTTTGTTTGTTGAAATTCTAGAATATTCGCATGTACAAAGCAAAAATCGAAAGAAATTCTACATGAAGTGTAGGCTATAATTACCTTTGGTTTTAGTGGCCAACTCGACAGTTACATGTTATGGCTCCGAATATGTCTTAATTTGAAGAAACTTGGAAACATTGGCTCTTTTAATGCTAAAGGTTGCCGACCTCTGCTATAGGCTATATATTAGGGTGGTCCAAAAAAAACTTTTTTTGTAAATGTTAATGTCTCACCCTAAAATATTGTTACCATTGATGAGAAAATGATATATGTGAATTTTCATAAAGATTGGTTGATATTTAGGGGTTGCTACCGGGGTTCAAAGTTTTGTCGTTTGCCCCCATTTTAACGTTTTAAGAGGATGTGATACAGATATGATATGATACGGTACAGTAAAAAATATGGTACAGTGCCATGGCATATTGCAAGAAAAATACAGTTTAATAATTACTCTATATAGTCTGTTTATAAACTCATGTACGTCTGTATTACGAATTATACTAACTGGTCTACATATATATATACAAAATGTGCGACTTTGTATACTTGTGTTTAAAGTTCAGAGACTAAATTTGACAATCAATAACAGCTTTAGAAGACAGTAAATAAACTACATGTACAAATGTACATGATGTAAACTAATATACATAGTACATACATAGTTATTACCCTCTAAACCAGGGGTTCTCAACCGTGGCCTTCGGCCCCCCAAGGGGACCACAGAGCGTTCTCAGGGGAGCCACGATAAAAAGCTTCATTAATAAATTATAACATGTATTGATGAATTATAACAGAATTGTGACACAAAAAACACTCATGTAGGTGTTAGTATCGTAAAGCTAGCTAAAAGCATGTTTTTTCATCATATGTTCTATCTCACTGCATGTTGCATCATCTTTTGTGATTGTAACGTAACAATTAAGGATACGCTTGATTTACTAGCGTAGTCTATTACGAAAAAGAAAGCATTAAATCATTTAATCATTCGTTAACTGTTTTTATTGATTTCGTTTCATTGTTCTTTAAACAAATACATTTTTATTTTGCTCAAAGGGGCCATGGTCTTTTAGAGCCACAGTCTGGGGGGCCATGACTCAGAAAAGGTTGAGAACCACTGTCTAAACCCTTGACAGCCTGTTTCACCCTAAAAGGGTAATCATCAGAAAGTCCTCCTTTTAGGTTAAAACAGGCTGTCAAGGGTTTAGAGCAGTGGTTCCCAACCTTTTTGACCTTGCGGCACCCTATCGAAGAGATATGGTGAATCCCCCAACCGCAAATTTTTTTTTTGAAGCACGAAATGTTTTTCATCACCCACTCTTTAATTCTGAAGATATATTATTTTGGTGGTAATCCACTTCTAGCTAGTTGCGTCTACCTTACAAAACAATTTATTTCAGGCGAAAACTCCATCAACTTCGGATAGACGGAACAAAAGCGTCACATGGGGGAAGCATTTTCGAGGAAGGGAAAAAATCCCTAATGCGCAAATGCGCAGTTGGGGAAATTCGTGGATACAACAAATCTTTCAATTGCACGTTTATTTCGTAATAAATTTGCTTCCATTTGACATGGTTAGCTCCTGCATACCTACTGATTATTTTCACATAGTTTCATTTGAAAAAAAGAACAAACCTTGGCGTAATGGATCCCGAAAACGATGTTGGTCGGTAGGAAAATATGCATAAATTTCCTCGGATCCGCAATTTTCCTAATTTTTATTTATTTAGTGAAAAAATATCAATCCAAAGATTTTAAAGACTTGAGAACACAATAGCAGAGTAAACATTACTCATCAATTGATTAATTGAATGTTTATCCTCGGACTGGGAAAGCTTCTTGCAGAGCTTAATCCTGGCAGTTTCGCATACTTGCAGAGGCTTTGAATCACTGACACAGGCCCGGTCACCGAGATTGGCAGAGAGAAGTTTCCGATTGTTGAAGTCATGTTGCTGGGAATTATTCCATCCAGTAGTTGCCGCTGAATGGAGAGAAGTCGTGAACGTGCGACGTGCGTTGCTCAAGCGCACATCCCGAGAGTCGAACCAGCACCGCTTGATCTTGAAGCTTCTTCGTTCCAGAAGTCACGCGCTAACCAACAGAGCTATCGGGCGGACGCCACTACACAACGCAACAGTGGAAAAAAGAAATTTATTAAAGAAATTAAAATGAACAACACAGCATAAGAAAAACAATCAATCAAAATCAATCAATCAAAAACAATCAATCAAAATCAAGCAATCAATCAAAAACGGTGTCCGACGTTTTCTTCGTAAACAGTTCTTCGTAAAGCAATTGTTCGTAAGCAACTTGTCGTAAAACAATTCTTCGTAAAGTTAATTCTTTGTAAAACAATTCTTCCCAAAGCATTTATTCGTGCATGCATGCAACTTCCTCACTTTTTCTATGACCTGATCAAAACGGATATATTTATATAGTCAGGAAGAACAGCTCATACGACGAAGAAGAAAACGGATATGACAAAAGCAGGGTTGCCAGGTCCACTTATGGAAAAAATGCCAAACAACTAAACAAAAAATGCCAAATGACCTAAAAAAAATGCCAAATAGGCAAATCGGAGCAAAATCAAAGGTTTCTTCATTAATAAATAATGGAATTGGTAAAAAATGGGTAAAACTGCAAAAAAGCTCAGCCTACACTTGCTGTTATTGCACAACCTAGCTATCTTCATTCTTGAGAGTACCGTATTCTTCAGAAAAACAATTTTGAAAAAATGCCTAACAGGATTTTTTTCATGCCAAACAACATAAACAAATTTCAAATTTATGAAATTTGGCATTACAAATGCCAACCTGGCATCCCTGGAAAAAAGCATGGTCGCTATTGCGCAGTGGTAAAATTGCTCTAACCGCGCTTCTTGCTATCGCTATGTAGTGGTTGCTGTTTCGAACTTTATTTGCCGCAAGGTGGTAGAGTATTCTTTTCTGATTTCATTAATCTTTCAATGGTCATTGTAGGTTCACTAGAAGAGATTTAACAGCAAAGTTAGTGCAGACGGTCAGAAAGTTTTAATTTTTTTAGGGAAAGGGTTTTGGGACTAGGCCAAACATTTGCTGATTGCTAAAATCTGAAAAGCGGTTTTGGCCTAATTTTTAGTGCAGAAATAGGGATAGCAATCTTCTTGCCTGTGCCATTTCAGTTTTTGAGTTTGAACAAATATTAGCCTGTTTATTTTGAAATTCGTGATTGGGGTAATTTTATCAAAAATTCGCGGTTGGGGGATTGTCTATAAATAGTTTGCGGCATCCTGGCAAAACTGGGTCAATTTTATGAGATTTCTGTATTTCAAGTAACTGTATGAAATAGCACAGAATGAGTTGTACAGTATAGCGCGCATAAATAAATGTATTTATTCAAAATTTAGTGTGAAATTTGGGCTTGACTTCTTGCACAAGTCCCTTAATATCTCGAGGCACATTCGACAAAGCCACCCACATTTCTTCCTCGACTATAAGCAGTCGTTCTCGTTTTTTTAGTTTTAATGTTTGTTTGTACGGAAAATCCACTAATTTGGAGACCCAATTGTAATCGCAAAGCAATTCACAAAATATATTCATATAAGTATAAAGCAGTGCTCCGCAACCGGTGTGCCGCGGGATAACTATCATCAGAACATACTTTTTGAAAAGAAAGGAGTTTTTATGTTTTAAAAATTCTCGCTTTACCACTGCAAGACAACTCAAACTCTAGCTAGACTTCCCACAGTGCATTTATGATTTTTTTGCCTCACATTGAAGTTTTCGCAATGGGAAGGCTGCCCTAGTTTTAAAAAAGGCTGGTTAACGTGGTAGTGCGTTTTTAGAAGTCAGGCTAGGTCATTTTGAATTGTCAGTTAGCAGTGTTTAATGAAAAATTTCGTAATATTGAAAGCACAGCTATTAAGTGTAGTAGCCAACGTTTTGTCAATGGCGAGTCCATAACAAACGAGTAGCCTAATTATTTTGCAAAGAACTTCCAGCCAGGAACGAACGTCGGCCGAATTGTGCCGCAAAATTTTAAAGAGTTTTTAAGTGTGCCGTGAGTAAATAAAGGTTGCGGAGCACTGGTATAAAGAATAAATCAATTATAACTTAGCCTTTTCTCGATTAGCTATGTGGGCTATCGTGTTTGTATGCGCAGGTATGGTATCCCCCATGCAAAAGTTTCTATTTTATAGTGGTTCGCAAACAATCGTGCAATTTTATAATCGTGCTGGGTCACACAATCCGATAATCCATCACTGCAATTTGACTTTGTGCGCCGTGAAACGCAAAATAAAATCATGAAACCTGGCAATAATGATGCGTTTCAAACGTTTTTATGGAAAAAACAGCAACGATTCAAAATCTCTTTCACGCTGTTATTCCTGGGCGAGAAAACAAAGGCTTATTGTGGATTAGAGTTAAAATAAATAAATAAATTCCACACTTAACGGGTTAAAGTTAAAATATCTCGCGGCACCCTTGAGCATTGCAATTGGCACCCCGGTTGGGACATTGCCGAGCGTGGAGTGGCGTTGATCACGGAATACAACACATTACACACATGTGACGAAGAACAAAAACAGTATCTTTTGCGTGTCGTCGCCGATCACCGTCAGCGATATCCAGACTGCAGTAGAAAGACCCTCGCGCAATAATTCCTGTATGTAGTTTATTTGTTGTATTCTAAAGCTGTTAATGAATGTCCAATTTAGTCTCTGAATTTTAAACACAAGTATACAAAGTCGCAGCGGTGACGCGCTCGCTTTCCAATTATGCAATCCTGGTTTGACTCCCGGCTTATACTGGTTGTTGACAAACACCGCCCACGCCCACCTCTACCCAGGGTATAATATATTGGGTGGGCGTAGTTGCTGAAGTAAAGGCGGCCGAGAGAAAGGAACTGGCCACCCTACTCTCGTTAGTGCCGAAGGCTTAGTATAATGAGAACCTCATCCCTCGATGCTTGTATTCAAGTATGGGACTCACCTTTACCTTATACAAAGTCGCACATTTCGTACATGTACACCAGTTAGTATAATTCGTAATACAGACACATGAGTTTATAAACAGACCATAGAGTAATTATTAAACTGTATTTTTATTGCAATATACAATGGCACTGTACCGTATTTTTTACTGTACCGTATCATATCATATCCTCTCGAAACGTTAAAATGGGGGCAAACGACAAAACTTTGAACCCCGGTAGCAACCCCTAAATATCAACCAATCTTTATGAAAATTCACATATATCATTTTCTCATCAATGGTAACAATATTTTAGGGTGAGACATTAACATTTACAAAAAAAGTTTTTTTTGGACCACCCTACTATATATAATATATATAAATAGCAGTGGGCTATACTGGGGTGATTTTGACTTTTTTCAAGTAACACAACAGAACTAGAGTTTAAAAGGTGCCTATGGACATACCTAGGAACGTGCAAAAAAATTTTTTTGATTTCGTTTAAATTCCGGATGGAGTCCGGACTTTATGTGAAAAATACAAAATGGCCGCCATACAAATTGACAAATCTGCAATAAATCTGCTTCCAGTCAAGCTTTTGAGCTGATTTTGGTGTCAAAAGAAGCAGCAAATTGAGCCTGTTACTTTAAAAGAGCAACAAAACGCCCAGCATGCTTGAATGTTCTCTAAAACTTTGAAACTATTATATTTTGGTCAATATTTTTCATAATTTTTCCACGTTTGTTGGTGCAACTTGAGATTACTGGTTGCATCCAAGAATAATAATGACAATTTCAACACTATATACACATAACTTGTTACCGGTATATGAAATTCACATAAAAATGTCATGAAATACACTAGATATTTGAGAAACATTTATACACTTTAGTAACGACACAATGGTCGTCACACCTTTGGAACACCCATTCCGTCTCTACTGTGACAGGAATGATTTGAACAGGATTTACATCCTGAATGTCATCTCTTTTTGGTCTCTTCTACATGATATTGTTCTTACTGTCAACCTGCTGGTACTGGTAGTGGTCACATTGTTCAGTGCCATCCTCGTTTAAATGGCAGACCCTTGCCAAAAACCACTGACGTTGATTGTTTTCTCCGTCCCACACCACAGCCACATTTGTTCCTATGGGGTATTCTTTATGGAGTTCAGGAATTGCTGCTGCAATACACATTTTCACTGGTTGATCTGTGTCACCAGAGGAAGTTGCAGCAGTAGAGGTTAAGATGGCATATACCTCATCTTCTGTTGGGAAGATGGTCCCAACATCCTCATCCTCAGTTCCAAGAATGACAGCTAGGTTCAGCAGCATGGTATCTACATTCAAGCTGTTTACTTTGTAGAGGCTGGGATTTGCCTGGCTGTCGCGTGGATGAATCATCCGTTGGTACTGGATCTCCATCCGGAGGATTTTTTTCAGCGTGGATGGTGATGCTGTTGGAAGATCTCGGAGCTCTTCTACTTTTATAATTGGCCCTCCATGTACCTTACATTGATCCACCAGGTGGTTGAGGAAATCTCTCTCCCTCCTGCTCTTTTTCATGCGTTCCTTCAGTTTAGTTTTCATCAATTCTTTCTGTGTCTCTGTCCATGCAATCTCCATTTCATCTAACTTTTTCATCACTTTGCGGGATGCAAGCTCACTGTTAATTGGTGCATCTTTAGCAAACATAAGATCATCTCTTATTCGTTTTGCTTTGAAGTATCTATTTGAATGTGCTGCTGACAGTCCTTCAAGGTTTCCGAATCAGGCTAAGTATCTTTCTGCAAGCAAGTTCTCTGTGGGGAGGTTTACCCTCATTTCTTCAGTTAGTGCATGGATTCGTGTACTCCTCTCACTATTCTCTGCCTCGTCTTCCCAATACTCTCTTCCGCATTGCATCTTGAGGCCAAGCGCACTCTGCTTGGCCATAGCAGTAATTAAGTAGTGGTCGAGGTCTGTTGTGGGGCTGTGTGATTCAGCATTCACATGCTTCCAGGGAACGTGGAACTCAGACAGGGTTTCAAGATTAGCCCTCTCAAGATCATTATGTAGTTTAGGAAGAATCCTGACGAGGTCGGATTGTTGGCAACGCTCTACCATGTTAAGGTAAGGCATTGTCACCTTGTGACAGAAGTAAGACAATGCTTTTAGTGATGCCACAATGAACTCATTCTCCAGGTAAAGGGAACAGACTCTGACAAGGAGGTTATTCTTGCTAGTTCTGGATAGCATCTTCTTGAAATGGAGAACACAATCAACCAACGCACCAGCAGTGTGACCCAATCTTGTGAATCTGCGGTCTTTATAGAGCGAGAAGGATTTGTGAGTACCACTCTCCTCCAACACCAGGCTAAATTCTTCTGCCATGGAAGTAGTCTTGCCATCACCACCCCTAGCCACAAGCTTCACTAGAACCGGGACTACAACTGAGGCGACAATTGACTTGCCTACTCGAAGGTATGACTTCAGTCTCGGCTCTCGTTTCTCTAACATCTGGCATAAACCGATCTGGTCTTCTGCTGATTTTAGGACATGCAGGCATGACTCATCCAATTTCTCACACACATGTGACTTGCACAGTATGTGTTAGGAACATGTGTTGCTTGAAGCCTCTTCGAAACCTCACCTTCTACCATCAAATTCTTTGACGCGGCGTCTTCATTACAGCATCGATCTTTGCCCAGAGCTCACCTGCAGTAGCCCTTTCACCAGTTGCTACTGCTAGACGCCGAAATGTCTCAACAAACAAGCTGATGATCTGCTGACGATCTTCGTAGGCAAAATGAACGGGTTGAAGAGGAATCATCTTATTGTGGGAGGTATCATCGGAGAGGAAGTTTAAGATTAGACGGGGCCACTCACCCTCGAGCTCGTTGTTGAGTCATAGTGGAGAGTCGCCTTTGTTATATCATCTTTAGCCAGAAGACTGGTGGCAGCATCCACTTCTTGTGACATTGCCATGGCATGCTTGTGTGTCGATACTACTTTTGGTGATGGGAGTACATATTTGTACCGTTCGTAGTCCACCTTAGTTCTAGGCTTTTTGCTGACTGGGGATGAGGCTTGCTCTGGAACTGATGGGAGTTCAATTTATTATTCATGTTATTATTCAAGCTAATAACATGCAATTTCTAATAACTCAAATCTAAAAGTCTGAAATGAAGTAAAATGTGAAAATTTTTGAAAAATTTGACAGAAAACAAGCTGAAAAAAGCTTCAAAAGGCATTTTTTTCCCCTTGTTTTGTAATTCCCATACACACTAAGTGTTTATTGTTCTTTTACACTAACAGGCTCAACTTTCTGCTTCTTTTGACACCAAAATCAGCCCAAAAGCTTGACAGGAAGCAGATTTATTGCAGATTCGTCAATTTGTATGGCGGCTATTTTGTATTTTTCACATAAAGTCCGGACTCCATCCGGAATTTGCACAAAATCAAAAAATTTTTTTTTAACATTGTTAGGTATGTCCATAGGCACCTTTTAAACTCTAGTTCTGTTGTTTTTGAAAAATCACCCCAGTATAGCCCACTGCTAATATAAATATAGTTTTATGTCGACTCTTCAATAGCAAACAAAAGCTTCTTTTATAACCTCATCATAACACGTGTCAGCTTAGATTGCTGATCTGCAATAGTGCAATATACAATACACAATACACATTACACGAGCGAGTTTCCATAGGATCATGATTTGACACAGCTCAAAAGCACTTTTGTCATTTGACCACATTTTTGATTGTATTTTATGGGAGCAAGTCTTCTAGGCGCAGACAGTTAGGCGCCGGTCAAATAGGCGCGCACACTGTGGCGTCAGGATATTTAGGTGCGGAGCACTGTGGCGCCCGTTCATTTAGGTGCTATTCCTAGTAAAGTCTGCAGATTGTATCAGCTTGACAGGTAGGGCAATGCTTTACACACAAAATGTTATATTAAACAGAAAAAATATCTTGGCTTCCGTGAGTGAAGCTGCTTTATCCGGAAGTGCTTTTCATACAACATGTTATATTGAACAGAAAAATATATTGTATTTTAATGCGCGTATTCGGCATTTATTTGTTGTTAGTCCAGGTTTGCATCGGCGAAAGCTTTATCAATAAATTATTCAAGTTTCTGAACATGATTGAGTTCACTATTGGTGAGTCAAATAACATCAGTAAAAAATATACCGTAGCCTATATTCAGAGGTGGGCACCCGCTACTTTTAAAGTAGCGCGCTACCCGCTACCGCTACTTGGACCAAAATAGCGCGCGCTACCGCTACCCGCTACCAATTTACAAAAGTAGCGCGCTACCCGCTACCGCTATTCAGACCAAAGTAGCGCGCGCTACCGCTACTTCTGCCGCTACTTTTCTCTAAAATGACACTCGGAGACACTCTTCAAGTATCTAGTGACGCAAAAATGACCTTGAAAACGAATGTCATCATTCGTTTACACCAGAGGTGACGAGCCTGCGGCCCGTCAAAGAATTTTGTGCGGCCCGCAAACAATTTGACAATCGCTCATGCATAAAAGATAAAAGACATCTCAAAGCTGCTTTATGCCTTCACTGGTAGCTACACCTTTCCTTTGCTATTTTCTTGCCCTAAACACTTTGCCTAAAAAAGTCGTTACAGGTTGAGGCTGACAGATGAAAATCTTAGTAGGCTATGCAGTTGAGTTGCCACATCGTCTGTTCGACCTAATATTGAACGCTTAGTCAAGCAAAAACTTTCCAAAAATCCCACTAAGCAAAAAAATTCAATGTTTCAATGTTATTTTTTAATATTTTATGCTTCAATGCTGCATTAGATAGCTTCAGCTGTATGATTCGCATGGGCTTGTGTTTGTTGTTTGAAAAAGAAATTTCATTAACTGATTTGTTGTTTCGGAGCATAGTGGTCGAAACATTTAGTCAATTTAAGCAAAAAGGATAGAGCCAAGAAAAGAAGAAATCATACTCATATGAAAGCAAACGCTTCGAAAATTAAACTGTCTTTATTATCAGTGCCTACTGTTGCTTTATCTTTTTTGTTCAAGTTGATTTGTTTTTATTTTTTACTGTTGTATGTTTCAATTCTGCGTAAGATAATTTCAACTGTGTGGGTTGCATTACTTTCATCTCCCGTTTGTTACTTTTCATGAATAATATCTTGAGTCGCTTCTAAAAGATTTCATAGTAGCCTATAGGTTACGATTAAAAAGTTGGGTGGCCCGATAACTCATGTGTAATTGACAAAGTGGCCCGCGACCGCAAAAAGGTTCGTCACCCCTGGTTTACACTCTCATTTTAACGTCATTATAGAAAACACATTCTCAGGGAAATTTATTGTTACTCATCTTTCAAAAACACGAGCATTTCAAAATGAGAGTCACTAAGTCCTGCCCGCTTTGGGTTAAGCACATCTTTTCCAACAGAGAGAAGTCTCTCCACCGCAGCACTGGAAGGAATGGGGTTGTTGTAAGCTTATTTTATGTACAGATGTTTTAACTCGGTATTCCAAAAGCTCAAGGACTCGATCCTGTCCGAAAAAAAGGCGTCCACACTTGCTGTTTCCTTCTGCACCGACGTTTCATGGGATGGCGCCAATTATCGATTTCATACCTTGATCGCAGGACCGTAGCTCTGCA
Source organism: Aplidium turbinatum (assembly GCF_918807975.1). Taxonomy (NCBI): domain Eukaryota; kingdom Metazoa; phylum Chordata; class Ascidiacea; order Aplousobranchia; family Polyclinidae; genus Aplidium; species Aplidium turbinatum. Next base: position 12,677,289 of record NC_137489.1, on the reverse strand, counting down.
CCAGAAAACGAGATTCCCAAAAGATCGAAACTTTGCAACCAAACCGATTATATCGTCCGTATAATGTAGCTGCTTGACCACGCCAGTGTTGCCAAACAAACGAGTATTTTTTCAATTTAAATTAAAAAGTAGCGGTAGCGGGAGTGCGACCGAAAAAAAGTAGCGCCTCTCCCGCTACCGCTACTTTGGAAAAAAAATAGCGCCGCTACTGCAGCCGCTACTCCAATTAAAACGTAGCGCCGCTACCGCTACTTTTACCAAAAAAGTAGCGACGCTAGTAGCGCGCTACAAAAGTAGCGCGCTACTGCCCACCTCTGCCTATATTCAAGCGGATAGTAGGCTTGAGTGAAGAGTAAATTAGTTTTCCGTCAAGACCCCGACTGGGTTTAATAACGAGCAAAGTCGCACCATTATGCTTGCAGCTTGTAGCCAGGGTTCATAGGCCCTATAGAAATGTATTCATGTAGTAGAGCGTTGTCTCGTACGTACTCGCCACACGACCAATCCATCCCGAGTAGAAGTTATTGCCAAAGATAACAGATTAAGTAAGGTTCCATTTGGCTGCAACTTGTGTTCAGGATGCATAGCAAATGTCCTGTGGAGATGTGCTAATATCATGACTAGTAGAGCGTTGTCTCGCACCTCATCTCCACACTCGCATTAACAAAACAACATATTTTTCTGTTCAATATAACATTTTGTGTGAAAAGCATTGCCCTACCTGCCAAGCTGATACAATCTGCAGACTTTACTAGGAATAGCACCTAAATGAACGGGCGCCACAGTGCTCCGCACCTAAATATCCAGACGCCACAGTGTGCGCGCCTATTTGACCGGCGCCTAACTGTCTGCGCCTAAAAGACGTGGACCCTATTTTATATTGTCACAATGAGCATCAATTAAAGTCATCATCATCATCTTATTCTACATTTTTTAAATTTCTTTTTTATGCTTTTTAAATGTAAATTGTGATTAATAAGCTTAATAAACAACTATAACACAACCACCATACACCTAATAAAGTATACCATTTACCATATATGGGTCAGATGCATCAATTTTGTACCTGTAGTCACCAGAACGGAGAAAAAATTCAGATTGCTTGTTGCTATAAAATTTTGATTTAAAAGTCTTAACATACTTCTCTACCAACTAAATCAAAAGACTGCCCCCAAAAAATATCATGTTTTTATACTGAAAATTAAATATCAATGTGAGTATACCCATTTTATCAGTTTCTAGCAGGTTTACTGCTGTTGTGCGATAATGTACCTAAATATTCTGACACTTCAGCCAAAGTCATGTATTGTTTGATCTCAAGGTAGTAATAAATCATATGCTAGCAATAGTTATAATGTATTTGGTAAGTACCATGAGAAAAGAAGATTTTTTTGTTCTGGAGAGTACAAATTAAATTTTGGCTACGGTACTGATAAGTTTTAATACCAAACAATTTTTGGGAAAAGACAGCTAAACTTTCCAGATATCTATGCAGTATGATAGTCTCTTAAAACCTTTAGGAAGCCGTGTGAACTCACTTTGATGAATCATAGGAAAATCTACTAAGAGAAAATCAACTTTCGTTTAACTTTGCGTTTTCCATTCGGGCTCATTGTATCCCACAAAACTTTGCTTAAATTTGCACTGACATTTGGTGAATTAGCACAGGTAGGTAAGGTCGAGGTATTTTCTATTTCATCATCACTGTCAGTCATGAATGCTTCAACTACCTTTCGAAATCTTTTCTTTAAAGATTGGTTTTTCTCCTTTAAATTGGTTACTCTTACTTTTAAAAGGGATGTTTCCTTGTCTTTATGGCGCCGTACTTTTCGTGCCACATTCTTTATCTGCCTTCGGTGCTCGTCAGTCTTTGGTGTTGAGTGCAGTTGTGGAGCTGGACCACTGCTAGTACTTGCACTCACATCAGAGGTGTTCATAGTCGTATTTTTCAACTGCTGCATCTTCTTCTCTCTGTATGCTATCATTTTTTCTCTTTTCATGTTTCTTTGATACGCAAGATCATGAAGCGATGCCTTCATTTTTTCTGCATAAGCCAATCGCTTCCTTTGTGAATCACTGTCTTATTCAAATTTTCATTTTATCATTTTATTTATTTTATCAAATATGCGTAAAAAGCACCTCACAATCACAGCTAAATTAAAATTTAACAACTTTAACTGTATCTATGTTCTCTAAGATCAAAAATAGGTTACAGAATGCTTCAACAGGTATCATTTCTTATGAGCAACTTTTATTGTAACATTACATGTAAAAATAACTGTACAAAGGAGTGCTCACTGGTTTTACGAAAAAAAAAAAAAAAAGTTCTGGAGACTACAGTGTTCTGGAGACTACAGTCAAATTCAATAACAAATAAATTCCTAATCTTTTATTTATTGCGAGTCCTCTCTATGAAATCCTGCCAAGTGAGCATACTAGTCCATCACATACTGGAAGAATGCTTGCCATTTTAAACAGGGAAGCATAAATTTTTTGTTAAAGTTCGTTCTGGAGACTACACAATTTTGGAGCCAGGCTAAATAGCTTCCATAGAAGAGTAAACTACTACAGTATCACACTTTTTTAGTAAATCTGTTTTTTTGTTTTGTAGGTTTGTTTATATATAAATTTGCATCATTTTACGCCCAAACAGGAGCACAGAGTAGGCATTGGTAGAGTAGTACCATGGGTCGTTCTGGAGACTACAACATAGTGGAGCCAAAATTGCAGATTCGTAAAATTGAGAAAAATACAAGGCCAAAATTGTAAAGCCAGTGTCATTTCAACATTAAAATGTAGCTAAAGCTGCACAATATTAAATAAAAGTCAGTTTAGCACTGCAGTATTTGCTTGTGAAAAATCACAAGGGAATTACAGAACTAAAAACGTAAAAAATCCAAAAAAGTAGGCAATTTTGTGATAAATCCAAAATTTTTGCTAAGAAGTTAACAATTTCCATTGAAAATAGCATTACATAGGGGGGCACATATCTAAACTGTAACTTAAAGCCTAAAAAAGTAGACTGAAACCTTAAGAAATACCAAAACTGCAAAAATGCGTTCTGGAGACTACAGGGTACAAAATTGATGTATCTCACCCATATACCTAAAATAACACTTGAATCGCCTGATACCAGTTAGGTAGCAGTTAAATTTTCCACTTTCCAGCGCTATCATATGTGCATCTACCTGGGATAAACCTAATATCATGCTTGCTACGACAACTTTTGTACAAGATCAATGACATAGACTACTGATATGATAAATTTAAAAAAAGGTGCAATAGTGCTTATTGCTATATATATATATATTTGAAGAAGTTAACCATAGTTTTTGAAGTTATGATTCCATAGCAACTCCAAAACAAGTAAAAGAAAAAAAAATTATAACCTATAACATACATTGTAAGTTGGCAATGTAATTTTGAGCCAAAAAAAAATAGATTTTACACCAGCCTTATACGAATAACGAAAATCTACATCTCACTACTTATTCAAGAAAGATGATTCACAATGACAAATGTTTACTCACTTAGAAGTTAGTAGGACAACAATTGTTTGGACACGCTCCCAAAAATCTTCAGTGCTTTCCCAGTTCCCAGTAGTGCTCCCATCCACAAATTTGAAAAAAAAAACTAGATTTTATCTAAAAAAAACTCAGATGTTTATAATACGGTAGCTAACAGAAAAGCTTTGAGATGTCTACTGCACTTTCTGCTATCTTTAAATTTAGTACCACCCATTGACTATTCAAATACATTTCATTCTACAATAGTTATTTTATGCGAGTCTTTTTGTTCTAGGAGTTGCTTTTCATAACGTTGATGGTAAACACACTCCATTACTTCATTCACCAATTTTCTTTTAGGTTCCCCGTATGACAGTTTTGCCCCGCTCCTTTCATGGCCTGTTTTGCCATCAACAAATCTTTCACAGTTCATGTTTTCAGTGAATTTGTTGTTTTCGTGTTGATACGAAAGTGAAAAAACCCTTCCACACATGCAGAAGAGTGGGGTAAAATGGTTATATGGGTCATGAACTCAGATAGTAGCCCAAATTTTGGGTTGTTGATCCCATCTTTGACATTACGCAGTAAATACTAAAATTCTGGAATGGTTTCATACGATACAGATAGATCTTTATACAGCCGGAATGAATGCCATTCATCATCTAAATCAGGGGTGGGGAACTTGCGGCCCGAATGCGGCCCGTGTGACTGTTCCATGTAGCCCGCGTCAAAATATCTTTATCCAAAATATATTGAAACAACAGCTCAAAAAAGAGTAGGCTCTTTTTTTGCTTTCTGCTCTTGCTCTCTTTTTGCCTCTCCTTTCAATGTGGTTGCAACTGATGTTCCTAGTAACTTCCAACATGAAGTAGTAGAACTCCAGAGTGACAGTACGTTGAAAGCAATGTACCAAAACATTCCACTGCTCAACTTTTATCAACGCTACATAAATGCTGATGATTTTCCAGTCATGCGGAAACATGCTTTGAAATATGTGTCTCTGTTTGGAAGGGATACAACCTAGTTTGTACCCTGAACAGTTCGTACCCTGAAAAGATCAAAATAAAAAATAAAAAAGCGGAAGTCGCTGATCGCAGTTTCCGCAAACATTTTAAAATTTTCCCCCTGAAAAGATCAAGAGAAAGATAGCACAAAGCCGAAGTCGCTGATCGCAGTTTCCGCTAACCCTTACCCTAACGCTAACCCTCGCTCATTGCAGTTTCCGCAAACATTTTTCCGCAGTTTCCGCTAACCCTAGCCATAGACTAATCTATGCTCTAACCCTAACCTTCGCTGACCGCAGTTTCCGCAAACATTTTTCCGCTAACCTTTACCCTAACCTTAACTCTAACCATAGAGTAATCTATGCTCTAACCCTAACTGATCGCAGTTTCCGCAAACATTTTTCCGCAGTTTCCGCTAACCTTTACCCTAACCATAGAATAATCTATGCCCTAACCCTCGCTGATCGCAGTTTCCGCAAATATTTTTCCGCAGTTTCCGCTAATCCTAACCTTCGAGTTTGTTTGCGGAAACTCCAATCAGCGAGTTCGGCTTTTTTTAATTTTTTCTCTCGATCTTTTCAGGGTACGAACTGAGGGTACAAACTGTTCAGAGTACAAACTAGGTTCGCACCCGTTTGGAAGCACCTACCGTTGCGAGCAGTTTTTTTCCAAATTGAATCTAACAAAAAGTCAGCTTCGCTCTAGACCGACTGATAAAAACGTGGAGATGCAGTCAAGAGTTGCAACATCTTCCATGTCAGCAGACATCACACGACTCACCAAAAATAAAAACTTTCAGCCATCCCACTAGCTGTGAAAGTGAAATAAGTCATTCTCTACTTTGCTGCATTTTTTATCTGTATTATAAATAAAATTTCGAAATTTTTAGTGGCCGCCTGTGTTATTTCTCATTTTATGCGGCCCGCAAAACTAAAAAGGTTCCCCACTCCTGATCTGAATTGTCAATTTTATGTTGAAGAACAAGCATTGGAAAATGCATTGCTAAGCTGGAAATTGATGGCGGTGATTTAGTAACATCATGCACAAAAGCTGGATCTAAAATCTCCAAACTGGTGACACGTCTGCGCTAATTTGGGAATTTTGTGGTGAGCTATATTTACAATGTCTTGCAGAAGAGAAGAGTCTTGTACTCTTTTACTACAGTGGGAAAAGTAAGATGAGGCATGTCTGATAGGAAGTGGCTATTTTTGTACACTTAATGCCATGGTTACAATCAGGCAAAGATGTACGCGCATACAAAAATATTGACACCGTCAGCGTAAATGCAAACGTTCGAAAAACCAAACGCCGTATGCGTCAACGTAACTTGTAAAAAAAGTTGGCGGCGTCAGCGCATACACAAGCGTAAACTCATTTTGTTTGCTAGGTGCCAAACATTCACGCGGTATAAACCACTCGAAACAAACAAGTTTTATTTTGAATTTCCACGCAGAAACACAAGCATCTGAGACTATTATTACACTATATAGTGTAAATATAGCTACACTACAGCTTATTTGATAAATGTTTTTAGGTATGAAGGTAGTAGCCTACTTTAACAGAATGACTAGCGCATAAACCAAAAGAATGACATACATAGGATAACAAAAATTTATGGCACATCTGTTTTTAACAAGGCTTGAAAACGAATGCAACCTATTTCGTCCTCTGAAAGGATCGAGACAAAAAACAAAGAGTTAGAACAAAGCCGAAGTCGCTGATCGGAGTTTCCGCAAACATTTTAAAATTTTTCTCTTGTATTAATCATTGAATTTTTATGAGCCTCTACAAAATAAGTGTGACTTTTTCTTTGCAATTTTGTCTAGAAATGTTAATTGGAAGTGGATGGATTATTCCAGTGTGGTAACTCGTGATTATTTGTAATGGAGGCCTTTGGAGGCTACAATCTTAATTCGGTAACCCTAACCCGAAAGTAAGGTTCAGTTTATCAAAATAACCCTAACCCCAACCCATGCATATGACCCTAATCCTAAAGTGAGGTTCAGTTAATCAACAATTATTTCAAGATATACTGGTATACTTAGCGTGGTCAACTGTTTCGACAGCTCGGGCAACAGCAACTTCAATCAGCGACTTCGAAGCTTTTGTATTTTTTCTCTCAATTTTTTCCCTTGAAAAGATCGAGAGAAAAAATTTTGTGACCAGGAGGGGAACTAGCCTATAGCTTTCAAATTAGACAAAATTTATTTTAGATAGGCTAAATTTTGTTGCAAAATAATTACCGCACTTAAAATAGTTAATTCAGTTCGCAAAATGCAGAAAAAACCCAGATATCAACGTTTTATAAGAAAAAAGTTAAAAACCCAGGCTGGGAACTTCCCAGGGTCCAGGCTGCCTGTAATCATGGTCAGTAACAAGGCGATCTCTATAACAGGCCTGGACACCACGCGCCAACAGTCAAAAACTGGAGGCGGATGGTATAAATACACATTTCCTCAATAAGACTACATACTTTTGGAGTCAAGACATTTTCTGCTAAGCATGGGTCAATAGCAACTATTTGGGGGTAATGCACGTTGTTTATGACATCATAATGATATCATATTTTGTTTAATTGATGCATTTATATAATATATACCTTAAAATGAATGTGTCTTGCTTGTTGGCAGCACAAGAAAAACAGAGAATAACATAAAACCTTGAAACTACTGTAACTCAGCTTATTGCATTCCACATAAAACAGGAACAACCAAATTTTTCAGTACACAAGCACCTATTAATTAATGCAACAAACTTCGTACCTCAAACACTCAACATATATAACATTGCTTAATGCTTATTCACACATACTTGATATGCAGCTTCTGCCTTTTTAGACCAAACTTGTACATTTGACATACAATTCTCAAGGGAATCACTCAAATATAGTAGGTTGTGACAATATTGTTTAATGTTTATACATGTTGGCCTTGTTGGGTGTGATTGAGCAACGATTTATGATATGCATTCAACTGGGTCCACACATATTAGGGGGTTGCTGTGTTACCAAATACGAGGCCAACATAAGTAGTTAAGTCTTGGTCTTGCTTATTGACAGTTTTTCGGAGACCTGCTGAACATTTATAAAATATGTTTCCCCACAACCTTGCCAACTAATTTCTCAAGAGGATCTGTCGAAAACTCACTGAACATAACAAACTCATGATCTGCTGATAAAAGGCTTTGAGCAAGATCAACTAGACCTAAGCAGGTATGATGAAAAGCTGAGCTTGTTAAGCTGGACAACTGCTGTACTTGTTTTCTTTGAACTCTACCCATACATTCAACTGAATTAGCCAACTGTGTTAAAATCTTCAGCTGAATGTCATTGTCAGATCTTACAACATCTCTGACTGGATCCTTAAAGCACAAATTAGCTCCTAACCCTTTCACATCAATGTGAAAGGAACAGTGGTGCTAATTGTTTAGAATTATATTGAGCTTTCCAAAAAATCTTTTTTCCGTAGTAAAACATAATAGGCTTGACATAGGCCTATAATTCGTTTATCAAAAGAAATACAGTAGCCTACTGGGTCATTTCATTATAATTCATCCAGGCCATGGAACCATAAAATATAGAATTGTCCCATTTTTTCACAGTTTAAAATGCTTGAAATTCTGAGTTATTTGGCACAAATTTTGTCAAAATTGGTTGAGCGGTTTTTGTTTTATCGCTATTCTAATGTTTGACTGGTGGCGATTTTTTTAGTGAGCAGCATAAAAATGCTCATATCTTGGGACCTAGTTGACCAATCTTCATAAAATTGGTATCTATCCCCCCATTTTCAGGGGTGGGCTTTCCAAAAATGAAGGTTAAAATGAGCTAGGAGTTATACTTTTTGTGATATAAACATTTGTAGTGCTTCGATAGCATGGCCGATTTCGCCATGCGGCCACGCATTTTTTTCAAAATTTTTTTAATTATTATTATTAGCATAGATGTTATATTCCAAAAATATCTTTTAAATCACTTACAATTCACAACCTCATAATAAAAATTGTACACAAAAATGCAGAATTTTTAAAATAGTCAAAAACATTGGATTTTAATTTTTTTCATTAGCCAATACTGGGTGGTCCGCCCCTCCCCCCCTTACTACGCCACTGTATGTCAAGCAAAAAATAGTAGTATAATACGTTATTACACAAAGTGAAGGAGTCAAGACATAAAGATGAAGTAATTTAATACATCGAAAGGATTGATTGAATCTGTATCCTCGGACTGGGAAAGCTTTTTGCAGAGCTTAATCCTGGCAGTTTCGCATACTTGTAGAGACTTTGAATCACTGACGCAGGCCCGGTCACCGAGATTGACAAAGTGAAGTTTTCGATTGTTGCTTGCTTGCCAGCCCTGGAAAGGAAATTTAATTCAGAACACGATTCAAAAATAAAATTCCGAAAAATATATCGGGAAAATATTTTTATAAACGGTCAATTGAAGGCGTCTATAAACGTTAAAATCTCTATTTATTTTTAAATACGCAAGACATTTCTTCCATTTTTAAACTATTCTGCTCGCGTTTCCTTCGTCTGCCCCACCACGAGCTTGCCACCTCTGGAAAGGAAATTTAATTCTGAACACGATTCAAAAATAAAATTCCGAAAAATATTTCGGGAAAGTATTTTTATAGACGCCTAATTGAAGGCGTCTTTTAACGTTGAAATCTCTATTTGTTTTTAAATACGTAAGACATTTCTTCCATTTTTAAACCATTCTGCTCGCGTTTCCTTCGTCTGCCCCACCACCAGCTTGCCACCCCTGGAAAGGAAATTTAATTCAGAACACGATTCAAAAATAAAATTCCGAAAAATATATCGGGAAAATATTTTTATAGACGCCTAATTGAAGGCGTTTATCAACGTTAAAATCTCTATGTATTTTTAAATACGCAAGACATTTCTTCCATTTTTAAACTATTCTGCTCGCGTTTCCTTCGTCTGCCCCACCACGAGCTTGCCACCCCTGGAAAGGAAATTTAATTCTGAACACGATTCAAAAATAAAATTCCGAAAAATATTTCGGGAAAATATTTTTATAGACGGTCAATTGAAGGCGTCTATTAACGTTGAAATCTCTATTTATTTTTAAATACGCAAGACATTTCTTCCATTTTTAAACTATTCTGCTCGCGTTTCCTTCGTCTGCCCCACCACGAGCTTGCCACCCCTGGAAAGGAAATTTAATTCTGAACACGATTCAAAAATAAAATTCCGAAAAATATTTCGGGAAAATATTTTTATAGACGCCTAATTGAAGGCGTCTTTTAACGTTGAAATCTCTATTTGTTTTTAAATACGTAAGACATTTCTTCCATTTTTAAACCATTCTGCTCGCGTTTCCTTCGTCTGCCCCACCACCAGCTTGCCACCCCTGGAAAGGAAATTTAATTCAGAACACGATTCAAAAATAAAATTCCGAAAAATATAACGGGAAAATATTTTTATAGACGCCTAATTGAAGGCGTTTATGAACGTTAAAATCTCTATTTATTTTTAAATACGTAAGACATTTTTTCCATTTTTAAACTATTCTGCTCGCGTTTCCTTCGTCTGCCCCACCACGAGCTTGCCACCCCTGGAAAGGAAATTTAATTCTGAACACGATTCAAAAATAAAATTGCGAAAAATATTTCGGGAAAATATTTTTATAGATGGTCAATTGAAGGCGTCTATAAACGTTAAAATCTCTATTTACTTTTAAATACGCAAGACATTTCTTCCATTTTTAAACTATTCTGCTCGCGTTTCCTTCGTCTGCCCCACCACGAGCTTGCCACCCCTGGAAAGGAAATTTAATTCTGAACACGATTCAAAAATAAAATTCCGAAAAATATTTCGGGAAAGTATTTTTATAGACGCCTAATTGAAGGCGTCTTTTAACGTTGAAATCTCTATTTGTTTTTAAATACGTAAGACATTTCCCCCATTTTTAAACCATTCTGCTCGCGTTTCCTTCGTCTGCCCCACCACCAGCTTGCCACCCCTGGAAAGGAAATTTAATTCAGAATACGATTCAAAAATAAAATTCCGAAAAATATATCGGGAAAATATTTTTATAGACGCCTAATTGAAGGCGTTTATCAACGTTAAAATTTCTATTTATTTTTAAATACGCAAGACATTTCTTCCATTTTTAAACTATTCTGCTCGCGTTTCCTTCGTCTGCCCCACCACGAGCTTGCCACCCCTGGAAAGGAAGTTTAATTCTGAACACGATTCAAAAATAAAATTCCGAAAAATATATCGGGAAAATATTTTTATAGACGCCTAATTGAAGGCGTCTTTTAACGTTGAAATCTCTATTTGTTTTTCAATACGTAAGACATTTCCCCCATTTTTAAACCATTCTGCTCGCGTTTCCTTTGTCTGCCCCACCACCAGCTTGCCACCCCTGGAAAGGAAATTTAATTCAGAACACGATTCAAAAATAAAATTCCGAAAAATATAACGGGAAAATATTTTTATAGACGCCTAATTGAAGGCGTTTATGAACGTTAAAATCTCTATTTATTTTTAAATACGTAAGACATTTTTTCCATTTTTAAACTATTCTGCTCGCGTTTCCTTCGTCTGCCCCACCACGAGCTTGCCACCCCTGGAAAGGAAATTTAATTCTGAACACGATTCAAAAATAAAATTCCGAAAAATATTTCGGGAAAATATTTTTATAGATGGTCAATTGAAGGCGTCTATAAACGTTAAAATCTCTATTTACTTTTAAATACGTAAGACATTTCTTCCATTTTTAAACTATTCTGCTCGCGTTTCCTTCGTCTGCCCCACCACGAGCTTGCCACCCCTGGAAAGGAAATTTAATTCTGAACACGATTCAAAAATAAAATTCCGAAAAATATTTCGGGAAAGTATTTTTATAGACGCCTAATTGAAGGCGTCTTTTAACGTTGAAATCTCTATTTGTTTTTAAATACGTAAGACATTTCCCCCATTTTTAAACCATTCTGCTCGCGTTTCCTTCGTCTGCCCCACCACCAGCTTGCCACCCCTGGAAAGGAAATTTAATTCAGAATACGATTCAAAAATAAAATTCCGAAAAATATATCGGGAAAATATTTTTATAGACGCCTAATTGAAGGCGTTTATCAACGTTAAAATTTCTATTTATTTTTAAATACGCAAGACATTTCTTCCATTTTTAAACTATTCTGCTCGCGTTTCCTTCGTCTGCCCCACCACGAGCTTGCCACCCCTGGAAAGGAAGTTTAATTCTGAACACGATTCAAAAATAAAATTCCGAAAAATATATCGGGAAAATATTTTTATAGACGCCTAATTGAAGGCGTCTTTTAACGTTGAAATCTCTATTTGTTTTTCAATACGTAAGACATTTCCCCCATTTTTAAACCATTCTGCTCGCGTTTCCTTTGTCTGCCCCACCACCAGCTTGCCACCCCTGGAAAGGAAATTTAATTCAGAACACGATTCAAAAATAAAATTCCGAAAAATATATCGGGAAAATATTTTTATAGACGCCTAATTGAAGGCGTTTATCAACGTTAAAATCTCTATTTATTTTTAAATACGTAAGACATTTTTTCCATTTTTAAACTATTCTGCTCGCGTTTCCTTCGTCTGCCCCACCACGAGCTTGCCACCCCTGGAAAGGAAATTTAATTCTGAACACGATTCAAAAATAAAATTCCGAAAAATATTTCGGGAAAATATTTTTATAGACGCCTAATTGAAGGCGTTTATCAACGTTAAAATCTCTATTTACTTTTAAATACGCAAGACATTTCTTCCATTTTTAAACTATTCTGCTCGCGTTTCCTTCGTCTGCCCCACCACGAGCTTGCCACCCCTGGAAAGGAAATTTAATTCTAAACACGATTCAAAAATAAAATTCTGAAAAATATTTCGGGAAAGTATTTTTATAGACGCCTAATTGAAGGCGTCTTTTAACGTTGAAATCTCTATTTGTTTTTAAATACGTAAGACATTTCCCCCATTTTTAAACCATTCTGCTCGCGTTTCCTTCGTCTGCCCCACCACCAGCTTGCCACCCCTGGAAAGGAAATTTAATTCAGAACACGATTCAAAAATAAAATTCCGAAAAATATATCGGGAAAATATTTTTATAGACGCCTAATTGAAGGCGTTTATGAACGTTAAAATCTCTATTTATTTTTAAATACGTAAGACATTTTTTCCATTTTTAAACTATTCTGCTCGCGTTTCCTTCGTCTGCTCCACCACGAGCTTGCCACCCCTGGAAAGGAAATTTAATTCTGAACACGATTCAAAAATAAAATTCCGAAAAATATTTCGGGAAAATATTTTTATAGACGCCTAATTGAAGGCGTTTATCAACGTTAAAATCTCCATTTACTTTTAAATACGCAAGACATTTCTTCCATTTTTAAACTATTCTGCTCGCGTTTCCTTCGTCTGCCCCACCACGAGCTTGCCACCCCTGGAAAGGAAATTTAATTCTGAACAGGATTCAAAAATAAAATTCCGAAAAATATTTCGGGAAAATATTTTTATAGACGCTCAATTGAAGGCGTCTATAAACGTTAAAATCTCTATTTATTTTTAAATACGCAAGACATTTCCCCCATTTTTAAACCATTCTGCTCGCGTTTCCTTCGTCTGCCCCACCACGAGCTTGCCATCCCTGGAAAGGAAATTTAATTCTGAACACGATTTAAAAATAAAATTCCGAAAAATATTTCGGGAAAATATTTTTATAGACGCCTAATTGAAGGCGTTTATCAACGTTAAAATCTCTATTTATTTTTAAATACGCAAGACATTTCTTCCATTTTTAAACCATTCTGCTCGCGTTTCCTTCGTCTGCCCCACCACGAGCTTGCCATCCCTGGAAAGGAAATTTAATTCTGAACACGATTTAAAAATAAAATTCCGAAAAATATAACGGGAAAATATTTTTATAGACGCCTAATTGAAGGCGTCTATCAACGTTAAAATCTCTATTTATTTTTAAATACGTAAGACATTTCTTCCATTTTTAAACCATTCTGCTCGCGTTTCCTTCGTCTGCCCCACCACGAGCTTGCCATCCCTGGAAAGGAAATTTAATTCTGAACACGATTTAAAAATAAAATTCCGAAAAATATATCGGGAAAATATTTTTATAGACGCCTAATTGAAGGCGTTTATCAACGTTAAAATCTCTATTTATTTTTAAATACGCAAGACATTTCTTCCATTTTTAAACTATTCTGCTCGCGTTTCCTTCGTCTGCCCCACCACGAGCTTGCCACCCCTGGAAAGGAAATTTAATTCTGAACACGATTCAAAAATAAAATTCCGAAAAATATTTCGGGAAAATATTTTTATAAACGGTCAATTGAAGGCGTCTATAAACGTTAAAATCTGTATTTATTTTTAAATACGCAAGACATTTCTTCCATTTTTAAACTATTCTGCTCGCGTTTCCTTCGTCTGCCCCACCACGAGCTTGCCACCCCTGGAAAGGAAATTTAATTCTGAACACGATTCAAAAATAAAATTCCGAAAAATATTTCGGGAAAGTATTTTTATAGACGCCTAATTGAAGGCGTCTTTTAACGTTGAAATCTCTATTTGTTTTTAAATACGCAAGACATTTTTTCCATTTTTAAACCATTCTGCTCGCGTTTCCTTCGTCTGCCCCACCACCAGCTTGCCACCCCTGGAAAGGAAATTTAATTCAGAATACGATTCAAAAATAAAATTCCGAAAAATATATCGGGAAAATATTTTTATAGACGCCTAATTGAAGGCGTTTATCAACGTTAAAATCTCTATGTATTTTTAAATACGTAAGACATTTCTTCCATTTTTAAACTATTCTGCTCGCGTTTCCTTCGTCTGCCCCACCACGAGCTTGCCACCTCTGGAAAGGAAATTTAATTCTGAACACGATTCAAAAATAAAATTCTGAAAAATATTTCGGGAAAATATTTTTATAGACGGTCAATTGAAGGCGTCTATAAACGTTAAAATCTCTATTTATTTTTAAATACGCAAGACATTTCTTCCATTTTTAAACTATTCTGCTCGCGTTTCCTTCGTCTGCCCCACCACGAGCTTGCCACCCCTGGAAAGGAAATTTAATTCTGAACACGATTCAAAAATAAAATTCCGAAAAATATTTCGGGAAAATATTTTTATAGACGCTCAATTGAAGGCGTCTATAAACGTTAAAACTTCTATTTATTTTTAAATGCGCAAGACATTTCTTCCATTTTTAAACCATCTGCTCGCGTTTCCTTCGTCTGCCCCACCACGAGCTTGCCATCCCTGGAAAGGAAATTTAATTCTGAACACGATTCAAAAATAAAATTCCGAAAAATATTTCGGGAAAGTATTTTTATAGACGCCTAATTGAAGGCGTCTTTTAACGTTGAAATCTCTATTTGTTTTTAAATACGTAAGACATTTCCCTCATTTTTAAACCATTCTGCTCGCGTTTCCTTCGTCTGCCCCACCACCAGCTTGCCACCCCTGGAAAGGAAATTTAATTCTGAACACGATTCAAAAATAAAATTCCGAAAAATATTTCGGGAAAGTATTTTTATAGTCGTTTTTGTGATGCTTACTTTTCTTGCCATATCACATATAGCAGTCTTAATAGATACGATTTTTTGTCTAACTTTTCGCAATTGCAGTTGCTTTATCTTTGACAAGTCGAGTTTTTTATTTAAATTTCTGTGTTCACTGTTCATTTGGCTATGGAAAAAATTTAAGATTTGCTTTGATGTGGTAACGAGAAGTGATTTTATCAGCTTCCGAGTGTTGCTACTTTCATCGCATTGTTTATCGCGCAAATTTTTACGGATCATTTTTTTAGGCGGATCGCGCAGAATTATTCTGCCAGAATGACGGTGGTGTGTCCAACTGTCCAGACCTGTTGAATAACCGGAGCTGGTTTACAAGCTTCCCCTTTGGTTAAAAAGGCGATGACGTCACGGAGGAGGTATCCACAAAAAAAATAGTAGAAAGTGGGGTGAAATCAGTCAATCATGACGATAAAAAGCATGCAAGTGTCCGCCTTTAGTAAATTAGTTGTGATTTGCTTGTTTCTGCTTCAATTTTTACAATTGAACCAGCCCTGCCAAGCAGAAGATCTCACCTATGCAAAGCAATGTAACACAGGCCCGAAAAACACCACATATCTCCTTAGAAAAGAGTTAAACTTGACCAAGTTTAACTATTTATCCGAAGAATACACAGCAATTAATAAAGATAACAGCATTTAATCAAGAACATATCTCTGTCGTTTCTGCTTCGATTTTTACAATTGAATCATTGCTGGAAATCACAAGCTATCGTCTACCCAAATAAAGCTAAGCCAGACTCTAAAAGTTAAAAATATTTCCTAGGTAAAGAGTTGAACTTGACCGAGTTTAACCATTCATACGAAAAATAACTTTAAAGATACCAGCATTTAATAAACGCTAATTTAAAGAACATATCTCTGTCTATTTACAAGCAAAAGTTGAGGTTGATAGCTTTTTCACAAAGCGAGCAACCGGGCTTTAAACACAAGCAAATAGCGCCCGATGACTCGTTGCATTTCTGAATCGAAGCAAGTAGCCTATAGGCCTACAAGTCTCCCCTGGTCTGCGATCATTTTATGCCTTTATTAAATTAGTTGTAAGTTGCTTGTTTCTGCTTCGATTTTAACGATCGAACCATTGCTAGAAAGCAGAAGCTATCGTCTATCCAATGCAGACCCGAAATCGCAGACCCGGGGAAACTTGTATACTTGCTTCAATTCGGAAATGCAACGAGTCATCGGGCGCTATTTGCTTGTGTTTGAAGCCCGATTGCTCGCTTTGTGAAAAAGCTATCAACCTCAACTATTGCTTGTAAATAGACAGAGATATGTTCTTTAGATGAGCGTTTATTAAATGCTGGTATCTTTAAAAATATTTGTGGGATAAATGGTTAAACTCGGTCAAGTTCAACTCTTTACCTAAGAAATATTTTTAAATTTTAGAGTCTGGCTTACCTTTATTTGGATAGACGATAGCTTCTGCTTTCCAGCAATGGTTCAATTGTTAAAATCGAAGCAGAGACAAGCAACTTACAACTAATTTAATAATGACATATAATGATCGCAGACCAGGGGAGACTTGTATACTTGCTTCGATTCGTAAATGCAACGAGTCATCGAGCGCTATTTGCTTGTGTTTGAAGCCCGGTTGCTCGCTTTGTGAAAAAGCTATCAACCTCAACTTTTGCTTGTAAATAGACAGAGATATGTTCTTTAAATTAGCGTTGATTAAATGCTTGTATCTTTAAAGTTATTTTTCGTATAAATGGTTAAAGTCGGTCAAGTTCAACTCTTCACCTAAGAAATATTTTTAACATTTAGAGTCTGGCATAGTTTTATTTAGATAGAGTAGACGATAGCTTTTGCTTTCCAGCAATGGTTTGATTGTTAAAATCGAAGCAGAGACAAGCAACTTACAACTAATTTAATAATGACATATAATGATCGCAGACCAGGGGAGACTTGTATACTTGCTTCGATTCGTAAATGCAACGAGTCATCGGGCGCTATTTGCTTGTGTTTGAAGCCCGGTTGCTCGCTTTGTGAAAAAGCTATCAACCTCAACTTTTGCTTGTAAATAGACAGAGATATGTTCTTTACATTATCGTTTATTAAATGCTGGTATCTTTAAAAATATTTGTGGGATAAATGGTTAAACTCGGTCAAGTTCAACTCTTTACCTAGGAAATATTTTTAACTTTTAGAGTCTGGCTCACCTTCATTTGGATAGACAATAGCTTCTGCTTTCCAGCAATGGTTCGATTGTTAAAATCGAAGCAGAAACAAGCAACTTACAACTAATTTAATAAAGACATATAATGATCGAAGACCGGGGGAAACTTGTATACTTGCTTCAATTCGGAAATGCAACGAGTCATCGGGCGCTATTTGTTTGTGTTTGAAGCCCGGTTGCTCGCTTTGTGAAAAAGTTATCAACCTCAACTTTTGCTTGTAAATAGACAGAGATATGTTCTTTAGAGTAACGTTTATTAAATGCTGGTATCTTAAAAAATATTTGTGGGATAGATGGTTGAAGTCGGTCAAGTTCAACTCTTTACCTAAGAAATATTTTTAAATTTTAGAGTCTGGATCACCTTTATTTGGGTAGACGATAGCTTGTGCTTTCCAGCAATGGTTCAATTGTTAAAATCGAAGCAGAAACAAGCAACTTACAACTAATTTAATAAAGACATATAGGCTAATGATCGCAGACCCGGGGAGACTTGTATACTTGCTTCAATTCAGAAATGCAACGAGTCATCGGGCGCTATTTGCTTGTGTTTAAAGCCCGGTTGCTCGCTTTGTGAAAAAGCTATCAACCTCAACTTTTGCTTGTTAATAGACAGAGATATGTTCTTTAAATTAGCGTTGATTAAATGCTGGTATTTTTGAAGGTATTTTTCGTATAAATGGTTAAACTCGGTCAAGTTCAACTCTTTACCTAGGAAATATTTTTAAATTTTAGAGTCTGGCTCACCTTCATTTGGATAGACAATAGCTTCTGCTTTCCAGCAATGGTTCGATTGTTAAAATCGAAGCAGAAACAAGCAACTTACAACTAATTTAATAAAGACATATAATGATCGCAGACCGGGGGAAACTTGTATACTTGCTTCAATTCGGAAATGCAACGAGTCATCGGGCGCTATTTGTTTGTGTTTGAAGCCCGGTTGCTCGCTTTGTGAAAAAGCTATCAACCTCAACTTTTGCTTGTAAATAGACAGAGATATGTTCTTTAGATTAACGTTTGATTAAATGCTAGTATTTAAAAAAATATTTGTGGGATAGATGGTTGAAGTCGGTCAAGTTCAACTCTTTACCTAAGAAATACTTTTAAATTTTAGAGTCTGGATCACCTTTATTTGGATAGACGATAGCTTGTGCTTTCCAGCAATGGTTCGATTGTTAAAATCGAAGCAGAAACAAGCAACTTACAACTAATTTCATAAAGGCATAAAATGATCGCAGACCCGGGGAGACTTGTATACTTGCTTCGATTCAGAATTGCAACGAGTCATCGGGCGCTATTTGCTTGTGTTTAAAGCCCGGTTGCTCGCTTTGTAAAAAAGCTATCAACCTCAACTTTTGCTTGTTAATAGGCAGAGATATGTTCTTTAAATTAGCGTTTATTAAATGCTGGTATTTTTGAAGGTATTTTTCGTATAAATGGTTAAACTCGGTCAAGTTCAACTCTTTACCTAGGAAATATTTTTAAATTTTAGAGTCTGGCTCACCTTCATTTGGATAGACAATAGCTTCTGCTTTCCAGCAATGGTTCGATTGTTAAAATCGAAGCAGAAACAAGCAACTTACAACTAATTTAATAAAGACATATAATGATCGCAGACCAGGGGAAACTTGTATACTTGCTTCAATTCGGAAATGCAACGAGTCATCGGGCGCTATTTGCTTGTGTTTGAAGCCCGGTTGCTCGCTTTGTGAAAAAGCTATCAACCTTGTCGCGGTACTCCCCTCCATGGAACCCAAATAATAATGTGTTTTGTGCATCACTGGGGAGACAGCTCGTAGTAGCACGTGATTGGTCCTCTCTTCCACAGTTCTGGAATGTGACGTTAGATTTAGTGAGAGCGCAGTGTTTGTTTCTTCGTTATGAGAGATGCGCTCCTCTCTTGTAAGAAGCCATTTTTATTTCTGAAACTTGAAAAAGAAAGTTAGTTTGTTTTGGACGTCTGCTTAACGGTCGCTTATTACAGTCAAGCACTGGATATATGTTTAAATGCATAATCGATTTATTTCGGATCTTGTATCAAAGTAATGATTATATATTGGAGATACAACCCTCAACCTTTGGATGTACAGTAACGTGGAATAAACTACTGGACGCAGTGAACAGTGAATACGGTAATAAGTAGGCTACACAGTTATTGTTATACAGTTACACGGTCGCGTCGCCGTAGCGACTTCCATCACAGTTGCTTCGTAGACCGTGTGGCGCTTAGCAAAGGGCTAAGCTGGTGACCCCAACCCATCCATACCCGGAAAGGCGACATTGGTGACCCCGACGTGATTGGATTTGGAACGTTGCAACAATTTTTTATGTAACTTAACTTGGCCTAATTCAACCAACATGGAGTTTATTGTTATTGTAGTGTCACTTTTGGCTATTGTGACGTCATTTTTAACTACCTTACTGTATTTCGTAGTGCGTAGCATTAATACTAAGGCAAATAATAACGCCACAGAAGCTTTTCACACTGCTGCACAAAATATTATGAACTTGTCGGCAAACGTACCAGTATCAAAAAAACTTAAATTACCTGTGTTTACTCATAGCAATGTGCAATTATGGTTATCATTGTGTGAATCTGCGTTCATGCAGCACCCTGACATGAGCTCACGTGATAAGTTCGATTGCATCGTACAAAAATTTGATCCTAAGCAATTGGCTGATATGACAGAAATTTTGGATAATTGTGTACATTGTGATTTACCGTATGAAAATTTTAAAACTTTGATCACTGCCGAGAATATGAAGTCCTCTACGGAGAGACTTCACGAGTTCTTACATGGTAACAAAGATCGAGGCCTTAAGCCGACCGAGCTCTTAAAGCGTTTACGTCAGTTAGTTGCTATAAACGGTCGTGTTCCTGAGAATTTTTTTCCTCTCCTTCGCATAGTTTTTCTTGACCGTCTCCCTCCTGGAGTGCGACAACTTTTAACCATCTGTAAGGGTGACGATCTTCAAACGCTCGCCGAACGAGCAGATGACATCATTGCTGCGGGAGAGCCATCTAATTCTGCTCCCACGCAAGATACCAATAAACAGCCAGAATTTAACTTCCACTTGGAGAACCGCATTTCTTCACTCGCGGACCGCCTGGAGGAGCTCCAAACCTCCATTACTGCTTCTTCTGACTCTCGTTCATGTACAACCTCGATGTCTACACTGAGCTCGCCTGCGAATTTTAGGCGCTCGGAGCCGAGTACCTCTACTCCGAAAATTACGGACTCCACCGACTTCAAACCCAAACCGAGGTCCAATGACTCAAGGCGTGTTTTATGCTATTACCACCTCACATATGGTAATAAGGCACATCGCTGTGAAAAACCTTGCTCTTGGGTCCCAAGAGGCAAGCCAAAAAACGAATAACGCCGAGGGATGGACGAGTGGGCAGCCTCGGCTCCGCAGGACCTACGACACATTCCGCTCTTTTCATGATTCTTGACACTCTTACTGACATTAACTTTTGTGTTGATACAGGATCGACCTTTTCGTTGTTGCCGCGTTGTTATACCGACGTTTCCGAACCGCAATCCAGTCTACGCGCAGCTAATCACACTGCGGTTAACATTTTTGGCGAAAGACCATTGACTTTGTCGCTTGGTTTTGACCGCACATTTGAGTGGACGTTCCGCGTTGCAGACGTAGATTTTCCCATTCT
Organism: Aplidium turbinatum; assembly: GCF_918807975.1. Taxonomy (NCBI): domain Eukaryota; kingdom Metazoa; phylum Chordata; class Ascidiacea; order Aplousobranchia; family Polyclinidae; genus Aplidium; species Aplidium turbinatum. The sequence continues at coordinate 12,656,351 of NC_137489.1, read as the reverse complement.
TGGACTGGATTTCTTACGCCATTTTTGTTTAACACCTGACGTTGTTAACGGCCGTCTCCTACAGACGACCCCAGCCGATCCCTGTGTATCGAGTACTGACTTTGCTCCTGATACGGATTTGTCTACTTCACCTACTGATGCTTCTGAAGTTCAACTCTATTCTGATGCCTGTTCACCTTCTGCGAGCACGGCACAGATTCCTGCTGAACTAGCTTTCCTAGAGGAAGAGTTTCCTTCTGTTTTTGAGCTGGAGAACTTCAACCGTCCAGTTCGCCACACAACGGAACACTATATTCCTACCAATGGTCCACCTGTGTGCCAACGGGCACGACGACTATCTCCAGAAAAGCTGGAGGGTCTCCGCAAGGAACTGCAGACGCTCCTTGACTTGGACATTATAGAACCGGCGAACTCTCCATACGGTACACCAGTACACCTAGTACCCAAGCCAAATGGGCGGTACAGAATCACGGGTGATTTTCGCTTGCTCAACAAACAAACCACGAAAGACTCCTACCGCATACCCTATCTTCACGACTTTGTAGACCACCTCTCTGGATCCACTATCTTCTCCAGCCTGGATCTCGTGAAGAGCTACCACCAGATACCCATAGCAAAACAGGATCGTCACAAGACGACCCTTGTGACTCCAATGGGGAGTTGCAACTTCAAACGTACAGCTATGGGTCTCTCGGGTGCCGCACAGACGTTTCAGCGCTTCATGGATGAAGTGCTGCGGGGTCTTCCCTATGTCTATTGTTACATTGACGACGTCCTCGTCCATTCTCGAGACTTAGAGGAGCACAAACGCCACCTATCTCAGGTGTTCAAACGTCTTGACCACTACGGTCTCATCCTCAACAAGGAAAAATGTTCCTTTGCGGTACCCGAACTGAAGTTCCTAGGACACCAGCTCGACTCGAGCGGCATACGGCCGCATCCTGGCAAAGTCTCAGCTATCCTGAACTTTCCTCTACCCACCACCGTAAGACAATTACGATGTTTCCTGGGTATGCTCAACTTCTACCGCATGTTCATACCACACTGTGCGGAAATCCTTCAACCTCTGTACACTTCCTTACCGCCTGGTAAGTCGTCAAAGAAACCTCTGATCTGGACTGACATCATGAAGCATGCTTTTGAGACTGCGAAACAGAGCCTCGCGAAAGTCACGTTACTCTCTCATCCCGTTCATGGTGCTCCCATCCAACTAGTCACAGACGCGTCAGATACTGCCGCTGGCGCTGTTGTTCAACAACTCATCGATGGCGAAGCCAAGCCGCTCATGTTTTTTTCTCGTTTCTTTAATACAGCTCAACAGAAGTATAGTGTCTTTGACAGAGAGCTTACAGCCATGTACCTCGCCGTCCGACATTTCTCCTACTTCCTTGAGTCACGTGATTTCACAATCTTTACAGATCACCGTCCGCAAGCTGCAGCTTTCAGCGCAACGATGGCGAAAGCCACAGCACGACAGTTACGTTACTTGGCCTACGTCAGTGAGTTCTCTACTGATGTTCGCTACTTAAAGGGTAGTGAAAACTTGGTCGCAGACTGTCTCAGTCGCGCTGCAGTCAATGCCATTTATGAAGATGGTATCAACTTCGACTTTTGTGACCTGGCCATTGCTCAACACGATGACACCTCCTTAGCTGACTTTCGTATGAGTCCTACCTCTCTTACGTTGGAAAAACGACTCCTACCTGAACACGGCATCTCCATCGAGGGGGATACCTCAACCGGACGCTTTAGAGTCCTGTTGCCGACGACGTATCGCCAAACAGTTTTTGACAAACTGCACAACCTCACCCACGGAGGAATCAAATCAACACAACGCCTTATTGCTCAACGCTACGTTTGGCCTGACATGAAGGCTGACATCAAAGCTTGGGTTAAGACATGTGTCTCTTGTCAACGCGCCAAAATTCAACGGCACGTCTCGGCGCCTCTAACTCATTTTCCTACTCCTGACAAACGTTTTGCGAATGTCCATGTTGATATCGTTGGAGAACTACCTGAGTCCAGCGGATATTCGTATCTCCTCACCGTTATTGACCGCCACACGCGTTGGGTCGAAGCCCTACCGTTGACCAGCATTACTGCACGTGCATGTGCTGATGCCTTTCTCTGGGGTTGGGTATCACGCTTTGGCGCCCCTGTCACCATGGTCACTGACCGTGGTCGACAATTCACCTCTCTCCTGTGGAAAGAGCTATGCCAATACCTTGGGTGTGATCATCGTACAACTACTGCTTACCACCCTGCTTGCAACGGATTAGTTGAAAGGGTGCATCGCACACTCAAAACTGCCATCAGAGCTCAATCCAACCCAAACAACTGGTTCTCCCACCTCGGATTGGCACTCCTGGGCACTCGTGCAGTGATAAAGGAAGATCTTGGTTTTTCTTCTGCTGAAGCCACACTTGGCACCACCCTTCGTTTACCAGGTGATTTTTTTGCAGACCCCGTTGTAGGTCCTGTCAATTCCCACTACGTGCGTCAGTTACGTGATTTTGTCAACAATTTTCCTTACATACACCCGCGTCATGGCAAACGCTCTGTTTATATGGACGCTGACCTTGACACATGCTCACACGTTTTTATACGACATGATGCAGTGAAGGGACCGTTACGTCCACCTTACGACGGGCCTTACCGTGTAATCGATCGTTGTGAGAAGTACTTTACCGTTGACATCGCTGGTCGCACTGATACAGTTACCATTGACAGATTAAAACCTGCTTATATGGACACTTCCCCTGATGAGGATTTTTCAAGTCATGCCGAAACGTCACTGCCGTTTCGAGACGATACGTTCTTAACTTCTTCGACTTCTTCTATGCAGTACGTTCGTTCCCAGGATGATCCTAGGGTTTCCGATGAGCTCCCAGTCTCATCGACCGCTTCACACTACGTGACACGTACCGGCAGAGAAGTCAGGTTACCTACTCGTTTCCGGAAGTGATGAACCCTTGCCTTTACCGTACCTTTCTGCTGTACACAGTTCCTTTTTTTTACCTTACCTTGAGTCTAGGGATTCTGTGTTCGTGTCCCTTCGTTTCTCTGGTGAGTCTTGAACATCTTTGAGTATGAGTGTGATTCAAAATTTTTGACTTACTTTAGACACCTTCCTTATGAAGGACTCTTACTGCCTTGTATATACTTTGTAGATATTCACCTCCAACACTGCTGTAGACTGGGTGACACAACTTTGAAAGATCAGAAGAAATCTAAGGACTGATTGGACAATTACGGACATTATGTCATCGCGAGCAGGGATACTCTGCATGTCGATCGCTCACGCGATACTGCGGCCGTTCCGCGGGATTTTTATCACATCCGGATTGCTACTCGGAATGACCGTCATGCTAGAAGAACAACGATCATTCTTCTCCGCCTGCTTCATGCCGTAACAACGACCATCAGCCGATTCACCCAGAACTACCAATATTTTTGTCATTTCGTTTTGTATTTTTGTCGTGTGTTCGCATAACTTCGTACCCACTTAGAGGGGGAGCTATGTCGCGGTACTCCCCTCCATGGAACCCAAATAATAATGTGTTTTGTGCATCACTGGGGAGACAGCTCGTAGTAGCACGTGATTGGTCCTCTCTTCCACAGTTCTGGAATGTGACGTTAGATTTAGTGAGAGCGCAGTGTTTGTTTCTTCGTTATGAGAGATGCGCTCCTCTCTTGTAAGAAGCCATTTTTATTTCTGAAACTTGAAAAAGAAAGTTAGTTCGTTTTGGACGTCTGCTTAACAGTCGCTTATTACAGTCAAGCACTGGATATATGTTTAAATGCATAATCGATTTATTTCGGATCTTGTATCAAAGTAATGATTATATATTGGAGATACAACCCTCAACCTTTGGATGTACAGTAACGTGGAATAAACTACTGGACGCAGTGAACAGTGAATACGGTAATAAGTAGGCTACACAGTTATTGTTATACAGTTACACGGTCGCGTCGCCGTAGCGACTTCCATCACAGTTGCTTCGTAGACCGTGTGGCGCTTAGCAAAGGGCTAAGCTGGTGACCCCAACCCATCCATACCCGGAAAGGCGACAACCTCAACTTTTGTTTGTAAATACACAGAGATATGTTCTTTAGATTAGCGTTTGAATAAATGCTAGTACGGTATTTAAAAAAATATTTGTGGGATAGATGGTTGAAGTCGGTCAAGTTCAACTCTTTACCTAAGAAATACTTTTAAATTTTAGAGTCTGGATCACCTTTATTTGGATAGACGATAGCTTCTGCTTTCCAGCAATGGTTCGATCGTTAAAATCGAAGCAGAAACAAGCAACTTACAACTAATTTAATAAAGACATAAAATGATCGCAGACCAGGGGAAACTTGTATACTTGCTTCGATTCAGAAATGCAACGAGTCATCGGGCGCTATTTGCTTGTGTTTAAAGCCCGGTTGCTCGCTTTGTGAAAAAGCTATCAACCTCAACTTTTGCTTGTTAATAGACAGACATATGTTCTTTAAATTAGCGTTTATTAAATGCTTAAAGTTATTTTTCGTATAAATGGTTAAACTCGGTCAAGTTCAACTCTTTACCTAGGAAATATTTTTAACTTTTAGAGTCTGGCTTAGCTTTATTTGGGTAGACGATAGCTTGTGATTTCCAGCAATGATTCAATTGTAAAAATCGAAGCAGAAACGACAGAGATATGTTCTTGATTAAATGCTGTTATCTTTATTAATTGCTGTGTATTCTTCGGATAAATAGTTAAACTTGGTCAAGTTTAACTCTTTTCTAAGGAGATATGTGGTGTTTTTCGGGCCTGTGTTACATTGCTTTGCATAGGTGAGATCTTCTGCTTTGCAGGGCTGGTTCAATTGTAAAAATTGAAGCAGAAACAAGCAAATCACAACTAATTTACTAAAGGCGGACATTTGCATGCTTTTTATCGTCATGATTGACTGATTTCACCCCACTTTTGTAGTATTTTTTTGGTGGATACTACTTCCGTGACGTCATCGCCTTTTTAACCAAGTGGGAAGCTTGTAAACCAGCTCCGAATAACCAATGCTTGGAACCACGACACCAGCACCGCTTCCTGTGGCACACGACACCAGCACCGCTTCCCAAGGGGATCGGGCCCCCCCCCGAAATTTTGTGAGAAATTGTTGAATGGTTTGATATGCTTCTAAACAGCTGATATTGTGAATGCCGAAATGCAAAAAGTTTACAACTGGTTGAAGCTTAATAGATTATCATTAAATTTCTCAAAAACTGAATACATGCTAATAACTAGGGCCATTTAAAGTCATTAAAGTCATATTTTTTTTTATGCATCAGTAAGTCGTGAAATCAATTTTAACGCAAAAACCGCATCCCTATGAGGTATATTAAGAAAGTTATGAAGTCATATAAAGTCATATTTTCCTGGTTAGGTCATAAATCAGCTTTTTAAGTTATATAGTCGTATTTTTGAGTTATAAAGTCATACCGTTGTACACTTTAAATAAAAAGTACCAATTTAAGCGGTGAAGCAATTAAGCACTAAGAAAGTAAGGCAATTTCTGATTGAACGAAGGCAAACTGTAGGATTGGCCTACATAACCCTTACAGTCACAGACCTATATTTTATGAGGTCACACATTGCATTGTGTTGCAACACAATCTGTTCTACTTCTGTGCATTATTTATGTACAAATACAGTACAACTAGTAGCAAACTGAAGAATATAACAGTTAAATATATACAGAGACTTAGACATAGAGAGAATATCTGGTTCAGCATGCCAAAAGTGAAAGAATCAAATGCAGCGAAAGTCAAAGCGATTGTAAAACTTACTGAAGTCATTTTTACGTCCAAATCGTAACTTCAAAGACTCTAACATTCCACACTACATGAAACTGTACTACAACAGTGGTTTGAAATAAAAATGGATGTGTATTACTGTTATGTTGCGTATGTTTTACTCTTTAGTTTCGTGAGTGACGTTGTTCGCATGTAAAAATAAACGATTTTCACATAAAGTCATATAAAGTCATATTTTCCAAAAAATAAAGTCATATTATTGATTTTTTAAGGTCATATAAAAATGGCCCTACTAATAACAAATAAAAAACACATAAAACATTTTAACATTAACATTGGTAACACAAGCATTCAACAAAAAGATCAAATAAAATACCTTGGCGTTTACATAGATAACAAATTAACATGGAAATATCACATAGATAAAATTTGCGGAAAAGTAGCAAAAGGTTCATGGGCATTGCTTAAACTCAGAAATTATGTCAACACAGACACTTTAAAAGATGTGTATCACGCTTTGATTTACTGTCATTTGCAATATTGTATTTCAAGCTGGGAAAAGGCCTGTGACAGTGCACTGGATCCATTAATAAAATTACAAAAAAAGGTTATAAGAATAATTACGAAACAAAATTACTATGCTCACACTAATTTTTTATTTTTCAAAATGAACATCTTGAAACTAAAAGACATACATAACATTGAAATAAAAAAACATATGTACAAAGTTCATATGAATGACGGCGAATCACAATACGTAGACGGCGTCTACGTATTGTGATTTATTTACAAATGCTTCCTCTATTCATCAGCATAACACAAGATATCAAACAAGCAACAATTATTTTATAAACAGATCAAACACAGAATTTGGCAAGAAGTCCATGCAGGTATTGGGACCAATGCTCTGGTCAGAGGTTCCAAGTAGGCTAAAAAACTTATCATTTCATTGTTTCAAAAAAGAGATCAAAACGTTAATTTTACAAAGCTACAGTGCATCGTAAGTGATATGTTATGGAAACCAACTTGTCAGTTGCTTCGGAAACTTTATTATTCTCTGCTTGCTTCATGGAATGTTGTGTTTTGGCCTACGTTATCATCAATATGTTTTTTTTTTGTGCGTATGCTGTTGTTGAAGCGCGGGAACGTTTCAATTATTATTTTTCTCTTGTAAGCTTATTTTAAATGGCAAAATCGTAATTTCCGTAGGGTGGCAATTGACTAGTAGACCGTATGGTCGTCTCGTTGTCTCCCTGTCGGTATGGGAACTTGTGTAACTTTTGTACTGTGTATATTGCATATTTCAAACATGTACCTATGTTCCTGTTACTGACAAATAAAACATTGATTGATTGATTGATATTAGTCCCACAGCGGACTTACAACCCCTCCTTTGGCACGCGTATGACGTCACGATATTGAGAATGCTGCTTTCAGTCTCCAACAGGGTTGCCAGATGCTCAAGCTATAGTAAGGCCAAATCCATTATAAAATAAGGCCAAAAAAAGGCCAAATTTTTTATTTACTTCTAAGGCTAAATAAACGCTAACAACTTAATTGAAATAATTTTTTGAAAATGCCATTTTACGATCAAATATGACAGATAATAATTTAGCACTGTCAGAGCATAATGACCGGTTCGTTTGCGTAATTTGATTAATGAAAAATTACTGTAGTAGCAGATAAACTAGAAACCACTATTACTTCAATTCATGAACAGTGCTATTCGGAACATCTAGCTAAGCAATAAGCATGAATTTGTCTTATTGAGTATATGTACCAGGGATGTCTACAACTACAGGATTGGAAACTATTTTCAGGGCTATACATGACTACAGAAGAATTATTAAAATAAAACACTGTTTGTATCAACTAAAGAATGTATAAAATTCAATTTCGCAATAACAATATAAAATATAGCCTTCACTTACATCAAAACTTATTTAATTATTTGATGTATAGAAGTTTAAAACCACGAATCTAAAAAATCAAAAATAAACAAATGCAAAGATTTCCTGTCGTTCTGTAGCATTTTGCGTATTGCAAACCGGATCAGAAGTAAACGTGGAGTGTTCAAAAATCAGTGAAATGTGTTGTCGTAGGCTTTTATAATAAACTTATTCACAGACCAACCCAGTACGAAATCAATACCGTACGTTTAAGATGTCATAAGAACTAAAACTAATACTCGGTTTTGAAATTATTTAGCAGCAAACAAAATACGACAAAATTGCACAAATGGAATGCAAACACATCACATTACGGTAACAAACAAGGCAAGTGTGTACTTTACGGTTTACGGCAGGTGCAACTTAATAGAACCGCCCTGTCCACCGCTAACACATTCTCTACTCTCTACCAATGTCTCTACTCACTAATTAAAATTAAAACGAATATAGGTCAGGCTCTAAGTGATGATAAGTGATACTTTTATATTACAATTGAAATTGAATTTCCTTAAAATAATACTTTCTAAACCAGTCAAAACTTGCAGCCATAAAAAGGGCCAAATAAGGCCAGATTTTCTGGCCTTATTTGCATCAATTTTTGTAGGCCAACTACAATTTAAAAAAGCCAGTTTTTTGGAATTTGGCCTAAAAAAAGGCCATCTGGCAACCCTTGTCTCCATGTCTCTAAAACAAAGTTTGCCTAATTTTAAGCGAAACTGCATTAAAAGAGCGAGTTTTGCCAATACCAATCATTCAAACATCTCAGCCAGGAATTAGCAACAAGAAAACATAGAGACAGAGCTTTATTACCGAAAAAATGCCGAAGAAAACATGATCTTATCCTTTTGCTATGCTACCGGACAGCACCATTTCACAGGAATATTTATACCCATATTTTTGTTGAAAATGCTCTCAGAATGCACCAAATTCAAAGTAATTTTTCAAAACTTTCTGGGGGAGGCCCCCCAGACCCCCCGCCACTGGGTGTCGCCTTTGGAAAACACGCCGTCGGGCTTCGCCCGCCGGCCGTCAAACCCCCCAAATTCCTGGCTACGCCACTGGTTCTTCATATATGTTTTTTTCTTTTTCTTACTTTTTAATTCATTTTCAAATTTTCTGGCCCAGCCCAAAAAAACTCCTAGATCCACGCCTGCTTGTAGGCTATAAATAACAGCGCCAAATACTGGGACACCCTGACCACAAAGGCCTGACGATAGGCCTACTACATAGGCCTACCACATAGGCATGCCACATGCCACATGCCACATAGGCCTGCCCTGCCACATAGGCATAGCCTACTACATAGGCCTGTCGATACGCCTACTTATAAGATTAATATCTACATCAGTTACATGAGATACACAGCAGCAAACACATTCAAAAGCACTAAGCAGCACCGGTAACTAACTAGTTACTTACCCGTATAACGACGCAAATCACTGAGATCGTTAAAAGTGCATAAGCTATTAGGGCATGCTGTCTAGTTACAAATGTTGGCGCCCTGCGAATAACACATAGAAAGACGCAGATTTAAACTGACCGGCGTGATACATAGGCCTACAGAGATGTACGTATACGCCGCAAATTCTACGTCGTAGACCTGCGGCGTAGACTTTTTGTTTACGCTAACGCTTGCGGCCACATTTTTTTGGATAGTTGTCCTACCAGCTACATGTTTGAAATATGCAAGTAATATACACAATGCAAAAGTTACACAAGCAACGCATGATACATAGGCCTATCCCTCAGATTCTCAGAACCAGATCCACTTCAACCTCACCCGATTCCTGTTCCATTGCTGAGACTGCCACCCTGACGCAGCTGACAATCGGTTTCCTTTTTCTAATTTATACAATTTTGGTAAAGAGGTCACTTTCTTCAACCACAGACATATAGGCTACAACCAATTAAGCAACCACACGGCATTTAACATAATCCATTAAAATTGAACATAAACTATAAGCTACAAACGTTTTCGGCCATACACACGTTAGCCCTTATCAAGTAACAAAAAAATAACTGCTTATCATATCTACACTGAAAATGAATAACTGATCTAAACACTGAATTGAAAAAACGAAATGCAAAATGAAACGGCATAGCATAGGAGAAAGGCACATCACATGGCGTTTAAATTACACGAGGCAAAGTTAGCCTACTTGATAAGGGCTAACGTTTGTTACTTGATAAGGGCTAACGTGTGTATGGCCGAAAACGTTTGTAGCTTATAGTTTATGTTCAATTTTAATGGATTATGTTAAATGCCGTGTGGTTGCTTGGTTGTATATGTCTGTGGTTTTTCTAATTTGGGGGATGACTTCATGGACTCTCCCCAGGCGTACCTCCCTTCTCCTCCAAACTGGCCCACTTATCCCTACCCTGCAGAGAAGGTAAATAGAAAGAGATCCACTTCTCTCAAAAACTGTGGGATAGAGCCAGGTTATAGCCTACTTATAGTCTCTCTGTAACTCATCCCGGTCATGCGGCTTATTGCCTGCTGATGAGAATGGGCTCGAAAATTAGTTAAGAAGTGCGGTTGAGGTGATAACAGTAGAATCCTTAAGGCCATCACAGATAGAGACCTATGCACTACCGGTAAGTGTAAGTATAAGAAATTCAACAAAGCTGGGTTTCCTTGCTGAGTTCCCAACGTGGGAAAAGCCGATTTTGAATCGTTTAACCATCGCTTCCTAGGCCCCTTCCTGGACCGGGGCATAAGGAGGAATGAACCAGTTAATTCTTTTTTTTCTCAGAGAAGTTTAAACCTCAGGAGACTTAAAAATTTCTGGTATCCTTCAACATGTAGGCTACTCAGATAACGAGACCACTTGAAATGTGGTCCCGTTATCTGAGTGCATGTTACGTAGCCTATAGATCCACGCAAGTCTGCAAATCTGTTAAATACTAAAACAAATTCACTATAAGATAGTGACGTCACAAGTTCCACATAGATTGCCCTACTCCAAGACAGGCAGAGATGTACGTATACGCCGCAAATTCTACGCCGTAGACCTTTTGTTTACGCTAACGCTTGCGGCCACATTTTTTTGGATAGTTTGCGCTTGAGGTTACGCCGTAAAGTTTTTGCGGTTTTTTAGCGCAGGCTATATAGCGTCAACGCATACTTTTTAATGTCTTTTTTTTTTTCGCTACAACACGCCAATAGGCTACCTTCTAGCGCTGCAGTTGAAAGAATGTTTTCAATGGGCAAAGACATATTGGAACCAAAACACAGCAAAATGTCAGATGAACACTTTCAGATGCTGGTGTATCTTCGTGGAAATTCAAAATAAAACTTGTTTGTTTCGAGTGGTTTATACCGTGTGAATGTTTGGCACCTAGCAAACAAAATGAGTTTACGCTAGTCAGTGCCGGTCTTTGGGGTGTGCGAATCGTGCGATCGCACAGGGCCCGCAAATTAGGGGGCCCGCAATTTACTCAGAAAATGCAGTAATTTTTGTCATGTCCAATGGAAAAAATTCAATTCGATTCCCAAGCAAGTACCGGTATCCTTGAAGTCAGTTGCGGCTTTAGGGTGAGGCAAGTGCTGAGATTGTCGCGTCGGGCCACCTTTACATGCTATTAGACCCCACGACATTTCACCATGTGCCAAATAGTTAACATTGCAGTGTGACAACAGAATTTCGTTTTGTAGCAATTGCATTTAAATAGAATACATGTTACTTTCTATCCCGCTTTCTATACAAAACCATTGTTAGGCCATTATGCCATATATGTATATGATGTGCAGGCCTCGAAATTTGTACTTTTTTCCGGCGGTCAGGCATGTCCTACCGGACTGGCCCTTTCAGCGGACATTTAATATCTCAACCGGACATATTTTTTTGCATGTAGATTTTGCACAAAATCACACTGCAGTATTGTGTAGTCGTGTTTGTAGAAGATTTTCTACAACCGAATAACTCTGCAATGGTTGATGGCTTAATTAACCGACCCTGAAGTACACTGGAGTAAATTGCTTGCAAATAAATCAGTGCGTTAATGACAGTCGTGTAATGACGCAATAAACACAATTGAAAACAACAATCCAAATTTCCTAATTACAAAAGCAACTTATACGATCACTTATTCCGTGGTTTTCGCGTTATAGAATCGTTGTGCCAAGCGATTACTGCCGGCGCGGGCTCGTAAATCTCCAGCTCAGGACTGTCCAGACAAATGCGCATTAGTGACTCAGTAGTGTAAGCCCTCAATAGTGTCAGTGTTAACTACAATAGTGTTAGTCTAACACCCTCCCTTCTGCGCAGAAATTCTATTTCTATCAGTATCAGCGTGAATAAGGTCGCCACATTCGCCTGAGCACGTGCGGACTGCGGAACCCAGCTGAAACTTGCTTCTCTGTGACGTTTTTTTTAACAAACGATCAATGTAACGCAATAATCCTCATTGTTAAAATTAGAATACATATCCTGCCGAAAAGTTCAGACAACTTTATTTCAAGGCAACATTGCAAGGCGTTGAAATGATGTAAAAATGGCTACTTTTGCCATCAGCTCGTTAACCACGCCACTCTAATGTGATCTTTAAAGCAATTGCCTGTACTACTATTGCTTCAGCTCCGTATTTGTTCGCGTTAAACAAACAATTGTAACAATTCAAATTTAAAATATATTTTTGCTGCATTAGCTCTATTTTTGTCAAGAATTTTGCGGCGGTCATTTATGACCGACCAATGAGTCGGCTTCGGCAGACATTCGAGGTCATTCCGGAGGTCATGACCGCCGGAATTTCGAGGCCTGATGTGTAGTTTTAAAACTAATCATTTAAAGGGCCCGGATTTTTAAAAATATTCTATGAATTCAGGAAACTTCACTCTTGTGAAAATTTAAATGCATGTTACTTCCAGTACTAAACTGTCATTATTATGCCCTATGCATGTAATTTTTAAAATCTAATATTGAGGGGCCCAGGTTTTTTCAAAACGCCATGTAGGCTACCAAATGTTTAACATTGCTCAGTGACAACAGAAACCAAAATTTTCAATCTTGTGGCAACTGTGTTTAGATACATGTTACTACCAGTACAGTACTCAAATGTCATTGTTATTCCATGGGTTGAAAAATAACATTTAAGGGGCCGGATCTTTTCAAATTGTTTCAAGTTGATTACTCTGTAGTACCCAACCTAAACAATTTTTAAATCTTAATATTCTTGTTATTGTATTTAGATACAGTTTGTGCAGTAGGCTAGGCTACATTGTACACTTATTCATTGTTTGGATTTTTTTCACTGAATAGTAATATAATCCTGTGATTGATTGATGATATACCAATGTAATTTTTGTACCAGCAAAGGTTGTTCAACTCAATAATAGGGTACCATTAGTGATTTATCCATTAGCTATACCTAACCATTGTAAAAGTGGAGCAAAGAAAAAAATGATTTAAAAAAAGAGTTGTCTGTTGAGCAATTATACAAAGCATTCTTCAATTTCTAAGTTTTTAAAATATACTAGTTGCAGTAAATGCAGTAATGACACCAGTGAATCTACTTCTTTGACAACATCTTAAATGATGTCACTACTGGAGTACTGGTGGTAACAGATTAGTTCCACTAAATTCTGAGGTCAGCTTTGCCTTATTCAAACTCCAGCTGCTTGCAATGATGTTAGATCAATAGCAGAAATGCTCGATTTCCTCTAAATGTGATGTGCTGGCTAATTTTTACCCAAATGATCTAAACGCCAAGTCTTTGCTCGAAGAGCTAGCGTGCGTACAAAATATCTATTTAGTTAAATTTGGTGTTGATGATAAGAAATCCCAGATAAATATTTTCTCAAACGGCCCTGGCCATAACATTTTTGCATGTATTTTACATCATTCACTATATAGCCCTAATGAACTACATGGCATGCTTAGTGTGCGCTATACCATAACCTTAAAATTGTTTTACAACATGTCTTTACTCTGAGCTACTAGATGTGGCATGCAAATAGCAAGTGCAGTGGTTTTCATTATTTTTATTATGTTATATACTTCATATTTAACTTATGAGATATACATCTCAATGTGCTTTTTTTCTTGGATTGAGTAGCTGTATTTAGTTTTCAATATGTTTGTATAACATGAGGTATTTCACCGCAAAGTATTAAGATGCATGATTGCATGGTTTATGTACTTGATGTATGATATCTTCAATAATAACACCTTCACTCGTCTTCAAAATTTCCCCTTGTTGCCTTGCCTGTTGTGGCTTAGTTTCATGAATGAATCCATTTCTAGCCTGCTTGATTATGTTTTAACTTGCATTTGCAGGAATGAGGCGAACAATTTAATTAAATGCTGCTCTGCCACTGTATAGAAACTGACTCTGACAGAGAATATTGCCCATCTTCAGTTGCAGGGTTACTTTGAGTTTGGCAGCCAGCAGTTTTAGTAAAAACTTTTTCTGAAGTGAACCTGCTGGACATTTTGCAAGCATTTCAAACAACTTCAATCTAGGTACCTACTTCTGAGTTCAGATAAATTCCGACCAATTTAAGCATAATAAGGAGTTCTTGCTGGTTGCTGCACAGGTACATTTGGTTGGGTTTGTTTCTTTTGCATTGTTATATTTCATGCTTAAATATTCCCATAAAACAATATGCACACATTTCTTGAAAGTTGAGCATTGTGTTTTTGATGTATTTTCATTCATGCTTTGTATGCATATTTATGCAACCAAGTAAAAGTAAACCGATCTTCTTAAATCAAATTGGATCAGTAGCATAGCCAAGTGAGGGTTTGGGAGTTACACCATAGATATCACCCCCACCCCCCTTGGAACGCGTGTGATGTCACGATATAGAAAACTATGCTTTCAATGTTTTGTGCTTTCTAATCAACACTAAATTAATGTGGTATAAGATCTATAATGCTTTACAACTGTTTAGTATCCATAGTAGTCTGCAGCTAACTCGTACAGTCCATGGAAACACTGCAATATCCACAGCTGTAAAAAATTGCACTGACCTTTTACATATAGCTGATTGCAGTGGTTCGTTATACAAAACTTAAATTTATCAGAAATGAAGTAAGTTCACTGTCTTAAAGCTTTTTGTCAAATACTCATCGGGATGTAGGCCATCTATGACGTTACATTTTCTAAACTTTGGGTTAACTTTAAAGCATAAAACTTGGTGGCTTACCGGAATAAGATCGTTTTTTGATCAACCAAGGACAAAATTAATCAATAATAAAACTGTAATAATCTGGCAAAAAAGCAATCAACCTATGTCTCTAAAACAAAATTCGCCTAATTTTAAACAAAACTACATTAAAAGAGCTAGTTTTGCCAATACCAAACATTCAAATATCTCAGCCAGGAATTAGCAACAAGAAAACATAGAAACTTAGCTTTATTTCCGAAAAATGCCCAAGAAAACATGATCTTAACCTTTTGCTATGCCACCGGACAGCACCATTTTACAGTAATATTCATACCCAAATTTTTGTTGAACATGCTCTCAGAATGCACCAAATTCAAAGTAGTTTTTCTAAATTTTCTGGGGGAGGCCCCCCAAACCCCCCGCCGTTAGGTGTCGCCTTCGGCGAGCACGCCGTCAGGCTTTGCCTGCCGGCCGTCAATACCCCCCTCCCTTTTCTAAATACGTTACTGAATTGGATCATTGTCCTTGGGGCCCGCAAAACATATTCCGCACAGGGCCCGCAATACCCTAAGACCGGCACTAACGCTAGTGTAGGCTATGCGCTGACGCCGCCAACTTTTTTTTACAAGTTGACGCATACGGCGTATGGTTTTTCGAACGTTTGCGTTTACGCTGACGGCGTCAATATTTTTTGTATGCGCGTACATCACTGAAGACAGGTAAATAACAATCCCCATGCTTTCTTTTGGCTTTTATCTTCTACAAACGCAGGGATATCTAGAGAAGGGGATATGAAGGCTCGCAGCGATTGCCTTATTCTCATGACACTACCAGGGCGGTAGTTTGTAGTGCTTTAATCATGTTGTTCTTTTTAAAATCGTGGAAAGTTTTGTAGTGCAGCTGGTACAGTGAGCTACAGGAGACAGTTAGCAAATGTTAAGTAGAGCATATTTAAAGAATACTTGTTCACAAAGACAGTTGAAAAGTTACCAGTAAGCTGTTTTTTTAACAAAACCTTTGCGGTTGGCTAGATGTAAAGCAAGTATACGAGTAGTTGAATTAACAAGTAACCATGAGCATGCTGTGAATATCCAGGCCTGATGCTAATAGCGCAATGTAAGTTATCATAACAAGATTTATTAAACTACTATCGGTGCCAATTGTCATTTTACGATAAACACAGATTATTTACGATAAACAAAAGCCCTTCTATTGTCAGACGTAATAAAAGCCTTCGTATCCCCTTCTTTAGATATCCCTGTACAAACGTCATTGGACCAAAAAAATCTACCACTGTTAAAGAAAGGTTTGCTAGGCTATAGGCCGTGGTTTGTAGTGCCTGCTGGGGCTTTGTTTTCTGCCTGATGGGCTTTCTATTCTCTTAGGCACATGGAGCGATCAGGCAAATAATGTTTCACCGAGGAATTACCATTTGCAATCCAAAAAACGTTGACGAGTAGATAATGGAGTCTGTTGCGCACCACGATGAAAGCTACCTCAATGAGCGTCAAGGAAATAATCGTGTCGATGCGTGCCTGGAAGGCAAAAGAAGAGGATGCTTAGCGTGGACGGTTGTTTCGGACACGACCTTCAATACAAAATAAACACAATAAAGATGATAGCCTACTGTTTTAGAGAGCGCAACTCCTTCAGGCATTGTTTTTCCGCGCCAGCTTCGCACGAGGCAAGACGTTTTGTTACCACATCAATCGACTCTGGTAAACCCTCACAACAAATCTCTATACGGTAGGCTACAATACTTTCTGTACGTAAGTTAGGAAACAACCTTCTTTAAAGCGTCGTCTAGGTAAAAAGCATTTATTTGTGGTTTTACATACCCCTCTTTCTTGCATTTGGATACAATAAATGCTGTAAAAAGATAAAAAAGTGTTTGTTTTCATCTTTAATTTAAAATGCTAAAAATCAACTTCCAAAAAACGCCAGCATGCCAAACTAAACTAAACCTGATTATGCATAAAAAAAGCCAAATTTTTCGAATTTAGCATTAAAAATGATTAGTTCTCTTAAAAATTGAGAGAATTCTCTCAGATGAAACTGATATTTTAAGGCAGGTAGGCTAAGCTACCGTCTCAGTAGCGTAGCCTACTGTGCTGCAAGTGCAAACAATGCAAAATCTCATTTTTCTAATGCTTACCCCGCTGTAAAAATATTGTATTTCCTTCTTATTGTAGGGCCTACAGCGTTTCTTAACCGGGGGTGCTGGAATAGACTGTAGGGGGTACTAAATGAATGCAGTATAATATCAAAAAGATGCCATTTTACTTTTCTGCATTTTTTGTCTTTCTGCCACTACCAGCATAGTTGTCATATCAATGATTGCTGTTTGACATGAGGAGCTGATTGTGGCTTCGTGTTGGTCAAAGCCACTCTCATATCGTGGAGCAACCCATGTTGAAAGCGGTTCCGGCCAATTGTTTTGATTTGAAGCATGTTGGAGAACGCCTTTTCACACAGGTGGGTAGTCGGAAATGGAACGATCAATTCCAATGCTGCTCGTACCAATACAGGATATGCTGTCAGCTGATCACACCAGAAATCAGCAAGCGGAAGCACGAAATTTTGTCTGACAACTCTAATTCACCTGCATGTCAATCAGCTCCTCCTGTCTCATGGTTTATAACATAGTTGTAGAACTTATAGGTTTATAACAAAGATGATTTGAAACATTATAGAAGAACGGAGCAATAAGAGATTACGAAATATTATCACATTTTAAAGTGCCCCTGACAGGTTGGATCCAAGTATAGTAACTTTTTAAAGCATTTCTTAGCGCAGAATTACAATTAGCGAACTTTTTAATCTTAACCTCGTAGCTCGACTGGTTAGGGCGTAATTTAATCAAACGACTGCTCCGCAGCGCCACCACAGGCGAAACTCCATATTTCACTGCTCTGGGACGACTTTGGTGGTATTACGTCATCCTAAGTGGACGTCGTTAGCAACGGATGAAACAAACGCTTCCTAGATGTAATTGGTGGATCACAGTTTGGTCGGAGTTGGTACAAGCGGTTGCTTTTTTCGAAGATTTATTGTTTTTTGCAGTTTAATAAAACTGTACTGGATACGTTCCTACAAAACCTAAAATATACTTGAAATGAAAAATGAAGAAATCGTACGAATCATCATTCATATTTAATTCATCATCACTATTCAAAAATAAATAAAAGTTCTCTTTCTCTCTCTCTCTCTCTCATAATGTGCCTTCAGTTGGCCATTGAAATCCTGTGTAACGGCCATCTGGATCTGGAAAATTGTTTCGGATTCGCCAAACAATGCATGACGGCATCGCAATCCGATTTTTGCTTCCGAGAGCATCACCTTGTAGTATACACTCCAACACATGCCTGTAGGCATTTTTACTTGAGTGGTATTAACAAAATCATCTTCAGTGAAGTGAACATATACGACTAGTTTTGTATGGCCCATCCCACTTTCGAACACTTGAAGAAAACTAGTCTTTGACCATTTTCTTCTCAGTACCTTGTTTTGTGGGAAAGTGGTAAAAGAAAGCACACGGTCTTTGTCACTGACAATGTCACATAAACAGCAATTTGTAGGCATTGCCTCAACCATAAATTAAAGGTACTGTTTGTGAGATACTGTTGTTACACTGCAAATGGCTATAGCCAGATTAGGACAAATAAAAAAGTATGAAAATTGTAGCCCCATGAAACTGCAATTTCAATTGAATTGAGATGCTGTTTGATAAAAGTAAACTCAGCCTATTTGATCGAAACCTGATAGTAATAATAAGTTCACTTTTTCATTTCGGTAATTCTTAATTTGCACATGCTTTAGTAGACCAACAGAGCCCCACACATTCACGTTTTGCAGTAGCCGTACCATACTTTACCAAGTCATCACAAAGAAAGAATGTATCCTTCCCGCTTACTGTGACGTCACAGCGGTGTTGCCGTTTTTATTTTCGCAATTGAATGAGTGCCAGATTCGCCGATGTCAACGAAAGTTTGCAAGCGTGTAACTTAGTAGCCTGTTGATATTTTTTACGATTTGCTGGTCAGGGAAGTTTGTTAGTGTCATCTTTTTGGTATCTTAGGTAAATTTAGCGAATTTATTTACCTGTCAGAGGCACTTTAACAGTCGTCCATATTGTTACGTAAAAACTACACCACCTATTTTATGTTTTCTGAACTGAGCTTGAGCTGGTCTGACTGTCGTCAATGGACGAATGTGAACAGTTTTATTTTCTATAGTTTCGGGAGAGAGTTTGCTTTTTTATACCAAAGACAGGCAAGACACAACAATACCACAGGGTTGAGCATTACAACAGTAGGCTATATATTTTTTACATATTTACAAAATAGTTTAACATTCAAACGTTTTTGGCTTAACCTAAGCCCTCATCAGGAATCTGAAAATATTGATAAAATGCAATAAATTTCAACTTCTTGAAGGTAACTAGCTAACTAATTGTAAGCATCAAGAAATACGCAGCGGTTAAAAGCAATAGTGTGGAAAACAAACAGACGGACGGAAAACAAAATTACATTAGAAAAAGGCAACCACATGACTACAAACGAATTAGCACCACAGGGAACGTGATCCATCTAACTTAGTAAATCTTTTGTAGAATGGACGCGCCGCCAGCAAATAATTGTTTGTTTAAATTTGGGTTGTAGCGTTTGATTAATAGCGCTTCCTGAATTTTTGTGTCAAATTGGGATTTGCCTTTGCGTAAAATTTTAAATGAGTCAGCAGAGAATTTTCGATTTGTGCAAAAGGAACACTCCATAATATGGTCTTTAATGGCACTTTTCTTTAAGTCTCTAAAGTTCAAATGCCCCCGTACTCTCGTGGTCAAATGTCTGGTGGACATACCGATGTATGTCAATGCCGAATCACACGGACATGTAAAACTGTATACGACATTTGAACAGAGAGGCGAAGGCGTCTGGGACTTTAGTTGAAAATACGAACTGATTTTGAATGTTTTATAAACAGGAAAAACGTCCACATCAAATTTACTTTTCATAAACTGTCCGATTTTGCGAGCAAACGTTTTAGAATCTTTTCCCACAAACGGAATGGACAAACAATGCTTCATATTTAACTCATTTTCAGCCTTTTCTTGTTGGTCGGAATTCGTGGAGATAAAGCGATTCAATATTTTTTCAAAGTATAATTTTGGATAACCATTATTATAGAACATTTGTTTTAATTTCTCTGTTTCAATATTAAAAAGAGCATTATTTTCTGTTCTCTTTTTTCTATTTAAAGTGGTTTAGATGGAAAAATACAAAATCTTTAGAATAGGACGTGTGGGTTAAAATAGTTTACTTGTTAGGAAGGAAAACTTGTCTGATGCAATAATGGATCGCTACCAGAGGCGGATTTACCTATGGCGCCCGGGCGCCCCCTAAAATTTCAATTTATTTTTTTATGTCTGCATGCAAATTTCCTTTTTATGCTATACTTTAACTTGTAAATTTCCATTTTACTAACGTAAAACAATGCGTGATGTTTAGTCTCGGCAAGTGGACCTACTAACCGCTAATAACCTTTTATTGTTTGCGTAACAATGACCTTTCATCACCTGATTTAAAATAATAGGTTCCTCAATTCAAAAATTATATGAAATAACACTTGTAGCCTACTTTGAAAAATTGAGTTTGCAATTGGCTAGTGCAGTACTGCACTAGCTGACTTTTATTGCTGCAAGCGCTTTGTTCATATTTCAATTATTTTTTTATTCGCAGTATCCAGGGGTATCTAGAGAAGGGGATATGAAGGCTCACAGCGATTGCCTTATTCTCATGACACTACCAGGGCGGTAGTTTGTAGCGCGTGAAACATAAGGTTCTTTTCAAAATTGCAGAAAATTTTGTAGTGCAACTGGTACAGTCAGCTACCAAAGACAGCTAGTAAACGTTACATAAAGCATATTTAAAGAATACTTGTTTACAAAGACGGTTGAAAAGTTACCAGTAAGCTGTTTTTTTAAACAAAGCCTTTCTAGATGTAAAGCAAGTATATGGGTAGTTAAATTAACAAGCAACCATGAGCATGCTGTGAAGATCCAGGCCTGATGCTAATAGCGCAATGCAAGTTATCATAAC
The DNA here is from genome assembly GCF_918807975.1 of Aplidium turbinatum. NCBI lineage: Eukaryota > Metazoa > Chordata > Ascidiacea > Aplousobranchia > Polyclinidae > Aplidium > Aplidium turbinatum. The sequence goes on along the minus strand of NC_137489.1, from coordinate 12,635,414 downwards.
AAGATTTATCAAACTACTATCGATGGCAATTGTCATTTCACGATAAACACAGATTATTTACGATTAACAAAAGCCCTTCTATTGTCAGACGTAATAAAAGCTTTCGTATCCCCTTCTTTAGATATCCCTGGCAATATCTTAATTTACCCTCACCACCGGAAGTGGTAAACCAAGCAAGTTACGACGCCTTGAAGAACGGCGTCCCTCAGGGATCTGTCCTGCCCTCCCTTCTGTTTAACATCTACATCCACAACTTGCCAATCACGGTATCCGCAAAGTACGCCTATGCCGATGATTTGGCCATTTTACACTTGTCGAATCAATGGGATACACTAGAAGAGACTCTAAACCAGGACATGTCGACACTTTCGGCATACCTCCAGAGATGGAGACTGAAGCTCAGCGAAACCAAAACAGTGACGACAGCCTTCCACTTAAACAACCGGGAAGCGAAGCGTGAGCTCAAGATCAACACCGATGGAAAAACCTTGCCCTTCTGCCCAAACCCTATATATCTAGGGGTAGTCCTGGACAGGTCGCTCACTTACCGTCAACATTTGGAGTCACTACGCAAAAAGATCTCAACACGCACAGCTTTGCTAAGGCGTCTGGCCGGCTCAGGCTGGGGAGCCGGAGTCGATACCCTGCGCATTGCCACCATCGCGCTACTTCACGTTCTAGCAGAATACTATGCACCTGTCTGGAGCCGCAGTGCCCACTGCCATCAAATCGACACTGCCATAAACGACGCCTTGCGTATCGTGACAGGATGCCTGCAACCTACACCATCGGAAAATCTCCCTGTCTTTGCAGGCATCCAACCAGCTGAGCTTCGTCGCGAAGAAGTTATCCTGTCTCTTTCTCGTCGCGCTACGAACCCCAACCACTTGCTCTACTCAAGTCTCTACGACTCTGTGAACGAGAAACCTCAACGACTGAAATCGAGACACCCATTTGTACGTGCCGCACAACTCCTGATGAAAACCGCTGAAGACCAATCCATCAGTGCGGCTACCTGGGCGGACCACCAATGGAGCTCGGAGTGGAAGAAGAACTCCTCAAGACTCCAAAGTTTCATATCCGACACCAGCAACCACCCAACCGGAATGCATTTGCCAAGGAAGGCCTGGGTGCGGCTCAACCGCCTGCGTACTGGCGTCGGACTATTCCGCTCCAACATGCACAAATGGGGGATGGCTCCATCCGCGATTTGTGAGTGTGGCAAGGAGGAACAAATCGTAGACCACACCATCCGTAACTGCGCCATCTACCATGCGCCAAATGGTGCGCGTGGTCTGTGTGAACTGGATGACAAATCAATTCAATGGCTGCTCGACACCTGCCCAAACATCTAGACCGCGCCGCCGCCACTGCCCAGGGGTGGTAAAAGGCAGAGCCTCTCGACCCCTGGAGTGGCGAAGAAGGTTCAAACGAAGAAGAAGAAGAACTGAGTACCACTCACTTGTATTAAGTACACCTAGGCCTCACCGTTTGAATGTTTTTTTTTAATAATGCATTTTTTTTGGGCTATGCACCAATGAGCTTCAGGCACTCTAGGTTGGTGATTTATTGAAATGAATTTGGTAGTTACCCCTTTTCATTCACTTGGAGCAATCACTGTTGTAGGCTATAGCCTAAAGTTTTAGTGGAAAATACCTAAATTATCATTTCACGTTCGTTATTGCTTTTAATTGCCACGAGCGGCATTATGGCATTGCCTCAACTTTACAACTGATTGTCACTTGTGGTGTTGATTTGTGATGTGGGAATGACTGGTAGCCTACCTGACTTAGATAGGCAATTTTATTGATAAAAACGCAAAAAATTTTTCCAAGCCATTTGCGGCGAGGTTGTTCCATACTCTTTGGCGCCCCCTAAAATTTTGCCCTAAATCCGCCACTGATCGCTATACTTTCAATTCTTACAACGCTCATTACATTTGAATTTGTTACAGTAGATGTTCAGTGAGCTCTTAAACTAACGACATTAAAACTGTTTTTTTGTGTTCTTTATGCATTTGCGATTTGTATTATTTCATTGTTTTGGATATGGACAGCTTTGTCTGATGCAAATGAATAATAAATGTGGTAACCCTGGGCTGATTCAGTGACTATAGGCTACTCTGCCAGGGTTACCAGATTGGCCTTTTTAAGGCCAAATTTCTCGAATTTGGCTTTTTTTTAAAGCCGTTTGGCCTTAGAAATTATACGTTTGGCCTTTTTCTAGATTTGGCCTTAAATTTGGCCTTTTTTAAATTTAATCTTTAAAATGCATAATAATCAATATTTCTCTTACATATACTTGCTACTTTCAGAATTATTTTTGCTATAGTTTATTAAAATTCGCTACAAGTCATAAGATATCGATAAATATGAATGTTATAGACATTATTTTGGAATTATAATGTTAACGCTCAAAAGTAGGTGGCCTACACAGAAATGTAACGACTAACGTGTTCACTTTCAGTTCAATTTATTTTTGTTTTGTTGGCAAAAAAGAAAGAAAAAAACAAAAATATACAAAAACACAAATAATTCGCACAACAAAGATGGCAGCGATAGACCAAAAGGTCACTAAAGTCAGCTGCATTTTCGATCGATCGGTAGTCCAACACAACCGCTGGCTTGCCAGCAGAGCATGCTTTCAGAAATTCAGTTGTTGAGCAATACAAGTGATTCGTGGTTGTGCAATTGAGTGCGTTTCAAATTACTATTATTGTGATGTTATAAATAAATTTGTGATGAGCAAATACATTATTGATCATAGACTTGTTACAAAAGAATCTTTTTGTAATAATTACTGTAGTAATGTTCACTTAAATGATACATACATCAGTACATCATTCATTCATTTATTTTTAGTCATTAACGCGTCCGGGACGAAAAAGATACTAACTAAGTATAGTAACTACAATAGTCGATATAGGCCTACCAGGACGTTAATGAACGGGAAATGGTGGCAAAACCTTGAAAGGTTTAAAACGTGCCTGAATAGTAAATCATGTAGTAGCCTGTATGTCTGTAGTTAGCACGGCCACAAAACCCAAAAAACAAACAGAAGCACACATGTAGCAATAAATGATAGCCTAATGAAAAGTGTTGTGGTTCACATTTGCCAGTTCCAATATTAATGTGGATGAGCAGTCATCATAATAAAAATAGGATGGAGAAAGAAAACCAGGCATAAAAGAAACCCATCCTTAGGCAAAAGCCCGTTTTGATGCGGCCCAGGAGAGCAAAGTGTTGAGCTCTTCCCATGGTCAGACTGCACATCACGCAGTAGCCTACGACGATTGAGGAATTTAGACGACATGAACATAAATTATTCAATTATGACGATATGAATTTAGCTTTATTCACTGACGACATTTTAATATTGATTGCCTTCATATTTGACCTTCTTATGAAAAGTGTTCAGGTCTGTTCGACACTACAGTAAGACTTTTTCCTGTTGGACCATTCCTTTCATACCTTGCTAAGGTATTGCCTTTGTAGCGGACGTCGAGTGGTCTCAACATCCTCCCATACCTAGCTGTAGCTGCTACAGCAACATCCCGGGTACTAGCATGTAGTGGGGATAATCTTGAGAACAATACCTTGCTTCTTTTGTGAGTAGGAGTTTATTACAAAGAAATGAATGAACTTCCACGTCGGAACGTTGTAGCCAAATAATGCCTTGAATTCAAATAGAACGAGCTAAACTAATTCAGAACATGAAAAACTACACTACAACCATAATTAAACTAACACCGTGACTTCCGAGAAAGGCATCCGTGACAAACTGACTGAGAAAATAAGGCACCACACAACTGGCCGACAGAAACCATACTGGAAACTCACAAACTGACTGTGTTTATTTAACGCTGAACAATTGATTTAAAGGGGCTTATTGCTTCAAGCAATGCAGCATGCAGGGCCGTAGCCAGACCGCAGAGCAAGAGGGTCCAACTGTTTTTAGGGAGGGCCGAAAAATTTTAAATGGGCAAAATCATTATAATTGTGGCTGTTGCTCGAGAATGTTGGGATTTTGCCAAGGGGGGGCAAATTTTTTTTCAGGGGGGCAAGGTCCCCCGGCTGGCTACGAGCCTGGCAGCATGTGTCAAATGCGCAACACCTACAACAACGTAAAACTACGTATGTAAAATCAAACCCTGATAAGTGGTGAAAATTCCGAGAAAACGCCCTAATTTTCAGCCAGCGTTTCAAATTCCTACCAAGCACAAATTTCACAACGGCAATTAGACTGTCTAAAGCAAACATGAAAAAAGATCGCAGGCGCTAGGCCTACACCTCCTAAGAAAATTTTCCATGGATTTTTCTTGTATTATTTTGGCATTAAGACCTTTTCACAGTCTGACAACCCTGATTACAATGCTTATTTTATCTTGTTTAAGTTTGGCTTATTTTTGGCCTTTTTTCTACCTGTTTGGCCTCAATTTGGCCTTTTTTCTTGTTGAGTTTGGCCTTTTTTTCAATTTTCAGTCTGGCAACCCTGTACTCTGCGGTCTGGTCAGAGTTGAGCTGAGTGCTGCCGGGGTTTGTCCGATTTTAAAAAAATGGAATGGATTCGGAGTTTTACTTTCACAAAGATGCGGAGTTGATTTGAAGTTTGGTTCAGCAACTTTGCGTTTATGTACGTCGCTGAAAACATTTAGCCTACGTGCTACTAAAGTTGACGAATATTTGTACCCCTGAGCTATTTTATGCGCATTGGTTAGTAGGCTACCTAGTAGGCCTATTACGTTTACTCATAATTTAAATTTGGAATCTGAAAGGATGAAATTTTCGCAATTGGATTGGAGGTTGGTTTCATTGAGTAGAAGTGAAGTCTCAAAACCACACTCCATTCAATGCTGCTTTTGTGGCGTCTGCCACCAGGGTTGCCATATCGGCGTTTTTAAGGCAAGTTTGAGAAATTTGGCGTTTTTTTAATGGCTTTGGCAGGCTGTTTTTGGTATGACATTTTAGCATTTGCTTGGCGTTTTTTGAAGTTCTTTTTTAGCATTATAAATTAAAGTTTAAAGAACCTTGTTTTATCCATATGATTTTGGAATAGCCTATTTATAAAAAATCAGGCTTGAAATTGTAACTTCTCTTCTATGATCCTGATGAAGCTTTCCATAATCCCATTGCATTTTTGGCTAACTTTGTCAACAGCATCATTTGCTCATTGCCTCTTGATTTTCTTTATAAGCTTGTGTTGGTTGTTTAAAGCAAAGTGGCGCTGCTTGATTTTGAATGGGGTGCGTAACTACTGAGCTAATGGAAAGCTAAGGCTGGTTTGGTTATGTGATCTAGTTTTCTTGGCTGTCACAGCTACACACCTGCATGACCTCAACACAAAGCTTCTGAAGAATGAACTTCTGGTTGCCAGCGTCCTTGGACTGGGAAAGCTTCTTCGAGAACTTAATCCAGGCAGGTTTGCATGCTTGTAGAGGCTTTGAACCACTGGTACCCGCCCAGTTACCGTGATTGACAGAGTGTAATTTCCAATAGTTGTTGCCAGAGAATTATTCCATTCACTAGGTGCCGCTGAATGGAAAGCTATCCTTATATGTGTTGCTCAACCGCACACACCGAGAGCCGAACCAGCGCCACTTGATCTTGAGTCGGGCGTGTAACCACTGAGCTCAATTGAAATGAATCTGGATAGAGTGGTTGAGAATGCAAGTCAGATCCAAAAATCACATTAAATCAATCTTGAAACTTTAATGTTGATTTGAAATAAACCAAATTGTTTTCTTTTCATGGTAGGGATAGTTGATGAGAAATGCAAGTTTGTCCCACGGTCCAACATGATGGGATACACAGTGTATCCAACTATCCATGTATAGCATGTCAGTTGCTCTTTGTAAGTTGTTATTCGTGGGCCTGCAGCCCCTGCTTTAATCTGGCCCTGCATAGTGCATACACCTCTAATGGCACCAGTGTGAAAGGTTGCATACCCCTGCTCTATAGCATATAGGCTAGTTTTAACAATTAGCATGGAACCGAATTTTAATTGAGTTTAATCATGGAATAAAGGTTACATAGCATGTTAAAGAAATTGTGGAACTGTGGTAATGGACACTATCAGTGATTCTTCTAAAAGAAAAAGATCACGTTCTTTGTTTCAAGAAGCACCAGACCAGATCACTCATTTGAGATTGAAGCATATGGGTGAGACCTATTTTTGCTATAGCAATATATAAACTGTTTTGTGTCCCAGCAAATCTACTTAATATTGTAGCTGTTTGTGACAGGCTATTACATGCAGAAACCAAATTTACTTATTTGTTGTCAATAAGCTCTGTATTGTAATTTAAAAGTACAGTTTTAGCTTTTATTCTCCATCAGGGTTTTAATATGTAATAAAAATCACAAATTATACAACTTTTGTTGTTGATGTTAAACCAAACTTTTTGAAAAGTGAATACCACACCCTACACGCCTACATTGTGTGCAGACGTTTTTATTTATAATTTTTGAATGCAGGAAAATTTGAAGGCTAAGGGAACGTTCAAATATTACGTAACGCTTTTTTTTCGAATTTTTGACCCCCCCTCCCCCATGTAACGCCAACGTAACGCTTTTTTCAATCCCCCCTCCCCCATGTAACGCTTTTTCACTACGAATTCAGCACAAAAAACCACCATTCCGTACTCGAAAGCGTTACGTAACGTTTTGCTTGAACCCCCCGATGTGACGCTAACGTAACGCTTTGCATAAACCCCCCTCCCCCTCGAAGGCGTTACGTAATATTTGAACGTTCCCTAAGCTCTCTGATGCTTTCATGTTAAGTTGGTATGTGTGTGTAACATATATATTTAGAGTTTTAATATGAGTGTTCTAAGGCTGAAATAGTTTGCTTTCACAACTGTGTGAGCTTGATTAATTTAAAGATTGATTGCGGTACCTATTGTTTTTACAGAGGAATCATTAAAATCAAGAATTGGATGTGAAATTCAAGCATTTTGCTCTAATTTTGAGTCACTGGTTTTTCGAGATGAGTCAGTAAGTAAGATATTTTCGGCATGCTTAAGGTGATGAAAGGTTGAACAGTGAAATTATATAAAGTACCGTAGCCAAATCTTTAAACGTTACTGCAAAGAAATTTATTTTCGTATTTTCTTGCAAAGAAATATATTATTCGTGTGAAAATAAATTCCTTTGCATTACAAGACATGTACGGTAACCGAGTCGTTCATATCAAGCATAGTTGTGGGTTTGACACCTGTCAAAAGATAGGCTATGGTACTTCATTTTCTTGATTAAACGTTACTGGTATTGCTAAGGTAATACAGGTAGACAATCACATAAGTTCCACAAAAATTAACTTTAACATATCTTTAAGCTGACTCATAGTCTGTATTTTGTTAAAGGTAAGCTACGCCTGCATGTCATGGGTGGGTAAATATGCAGATAAAAGCATGTGGGTTATTTGAAATCAGTCAAGATTTTCAGAACAGAATTTTCACTAGCTAACTCCTATCTCATAGGTCAGGAGATCTGACTGACTGTGCAGGCATGTGGTTGTAGGTTATTTGGTGTAAGCATGTTTAGGTTTCCCAAACCGCTCAACGTTCACCTCCTCAAACTGTTCCTGATCGTGGAGCACGTGTGGTCGCTTGCGCTTTCCCGCCGACCATAAGCGAGGCTGAAACATCACAATTAGCATCAGATAAATCGATTGGAGATGTAACAGCCAGCATACACTCGGAGTCTACGCCTTCTCAACGGCCAAACAGCTTTGAAGAAGAAAGAGAAATGGAATATTTAGTCGTGAGGCTAATGGAACTGGCTTTGAAACTCAACAACAGTTTAATGGAAAAAGGTCTCTGAAGTGTTTTCCCAAATGTTACCATACATTGGAACTTAAATAACTTCAGTTCTTTTTACTTGTTCTTGTACATAAAGTCAAACATATTTTATGACTAAAGCAGTTCTTCGAAAGGCATTTAATTGGTACCAACCAAGTGAAGTCGCAGAAGGTTTTAAAGATCATTAATGTCATAGAGTTGTGTGGTTATAGTTCTGAGCAAACCGGTGTGAACCAGTTGAATCACATCACTGATCACATTCGTATTATCTTTTTGTTTATCAAATGTAAAAAATTATAAAAAAAAATGAAGTATGTTCTGTTGCAGTAACGAATCTGTGCTGCAAAACATTAAAACACGTCAATAAGCAAATTTCGTCATTAAACATTGCTATGATAACGTTGGCGAAAACTACTTCTTACACAATTCACACCACAGAATTTCCATGAGGCACTTCTGTTTAATAAGCTCATTCGGCAAAACTTCGGTTTTGGTTGCATTTTTCTTCGAAATCAGTTTCTCAGTGAAGTTTTCCTTTCCAAAATTTCAATAAATTTCTTGTCGTTATGTGTGCGAAAAATGCAATCATCTGAGAATGCCGAAAGCGTTGAAAATGACAACTCATTTTCAGCTTTGCGGATAAGGCTCGTTTTAATTTTTGCAAGAAGTAGCGTAGCCAAAGAGATGAGATGTAAGATTATGGGATAAAACCCATTGATATTTTAGACGATGAAATAATCGGGTCATTGGTAACAATGCATTGATAATAAGTATTAAGTCACTGAAATCGTTGTCACCCGTGTTTCCGAAGAAATCGGTTAGAGTTTGCAATGTCATCTAGCAACGCTACTGGTCACAGGCGTGTTCGTATCACAATTGACAAACACACAAGTCACACGGACGAAAACATCGAGACGTGTAACCGTAAGACACAGATCTATACTGTTTGCAAAGGACACCAGTATCAAATTTCGGACAAACAGTTTTTGCAAAGGACACCAGTATCAAACTTCGGACAAACAGTTTTGGAAAGTCAAGTGAATAAAAACGAACGAATAACCATTGAAGAGATAAAGAATCAACTACACTTGCTTCTAATGGATGCAAAGTTAGCACATATTAATATTTTGTTGGCTGTTTTACAACTTCCACCACGAGCGAGCGAACCTGAACATGTCTAGGATATTTGACGTTCTCTTTAAGAGCAAGGATTGAAAACGCAAGGGAGCCCTTTTCGCACAATTTTGTGAGTCTTGTTGATTGTACCTTGAGTAAACGTCTTTGCCTAAGTGAAAACACCTTAAAACCTGTCAAATAATCCCAAACCACCAAAAAATAATTTAGATAACCTCAATGTGACGTAGAAACCAGCCACGCGGTCCTAGAATCATGGTGGGCAGTGGGCATACAAGCATCAGTCCTGTTGTGTCTGCTCCAAGAGTTTTTATTTTTTTGTAAGAACAAGTATGCAAAAAAAGATTATTTTGATCAAAGAATAAATTGTAATGCCTGTCGTAAAGAACCCCTTAAAATATTGTCATGTCAAAATTCAATACTCATTTGTAGTACTTGAGCTCTTTCAGTTTTGTAAAATGGGGTGATTTATTTTTCAAGCTAAACATTTTGAAAAAATTTCGAAATTTTTATGTGCACGCAATTTCTTTAGTGGGTTATTTTTGATAACGATGTGTTAGCACTCAGATACCTACCCTACAGGATATCATTATCATAACACAGTTTGAAGGTAAAACGTTTGTATTTTCCAAATTGCGGCAAAGATTTTTAATTAAACTTTTTAACCAGTGACGGGGCCAACAACAATTTAAGGGGGATATTGCAGGGGGAGTGGGTATATTTACTGGCCGAAGAAAAAGTATCAAACAACATTTTACCCCCGTGGCGGTGTCCATGCTTCTTGTAGTAATCCTTCATCAAATAGAATGTAGTGCATAATCAGTCAAAATACATTCAAAAAGACAAAATTTTGTCATGTATTTCAAGCTGGCCAGTGTAGCCGGAGAACAGAAATTTCCAAGTGTTATGGTAGTGATAAAAGTCTAACATGTTTTCAATATAAAATAATAAAAACGTACATGACATTCACCATTGAAGATGAAGATCTGGCCAAATTCCGCTATAAGAAAAGGTGTTGCCTTACATTTAAAAATCCATATTTTGCTTGAAAAACAAAAACTGTGCGTTTTTTGTTGAGAACAGCCATAGCACATATTAAATTGCGCACCGATTGACTCGATGTTGTGCTAATTTGAAATGATTAAAAAAAGTTATTTCTGGAACAGTGATCAATATCTTACGTTTGGTACTTTGAACAATACACAACACGTTGAGGCAATACGAAATGTCTTAATGCAATCTCCACTGGTTTCGTTTTCAAATATCTTTAGCACAACCTAAGGTTGTCTTGCCGGTAACCCTCATTTGCAAACAAAATTTTAGCATTGTAACACAGGCTGCAAAAATGTTTTTAAAACGACAATTACTATAAAATCACTGCATGACAGTCACGTGATAGTTGCGTAACTTCTTACAATGAAAACCTCAAAACACAATTACATTCATTTTACTTCCACACAATCAACAACCTCATGGTCATTAGCGGACCAGTTGAACTTGAAACCTAATTTTCGACTACTAAGATGCCAAACTGACGTAGAAAACTCAAGTCAAAACAATAAGATGCACGTTGATTGAAAGGTCGATCAAGTCAAAGGATTTCACGTGATATTCCTTGTGCTGTTTACACGAACATCGAGTGAATACTATCAAAAAAATATTCTGTTTTTGAAAAACTTATTTTACCATTTTGATAAAGACAGAAACCCACTGAGCGAACACAAAATTGACAAAGCGATTTGCTGAAGGAAACAGCCGTTTTTGTGCCTGTCTGAAAATAATAGGTTTTTCCAGACCGTAACAGGGGTTGTACGTGCGAATAAAACTTTGTGCTAAGCCAGCACTACGGCAGTCTGAGAAAGTGGTTCTCGAGTTGATTTTTGCATGCTTTTTGCATTTTGCTCGGTTGCTTTAGTCGATTCAGATGGCACAGCTGGTCCACGAGACATGATCTTTCCGCTGGCATTGTTTGAAAATTCATGCGTCTCGTTTTCAAACCTATTTTGAGACTGAGAAACACTTTTTTGATGCTTTTTAACATTATTCGTGCATTTCTTTGCGGTATTATCAAAAAGACCAACCTGATCGTAATTGTCTTGATCAGAAACAGCGGAAATATGAGCAGTAATTTGGTCATCGTCTTCAAGAGGGGTATCATAATCAATTTCTTCATTTTCAATTTCTACCTCAACAGCATCTTCTTCACTTGGGTGATCTGAATACTGGGGCTGAGTCCTATCTTCCCAATCCTCATCTCCCTCTTTACTCCAGGAGTCAGAGTCGTCATGAACTTCTTCAACCTGCTCTTCAGTGTCTTTGTCACAATATGCGGATCTTGAAACTTCATCTGCTGATGTGGATGAACCCCCTTCTGTGTCATCATCAGTCAAACGCGTCTTTGCATTTTTAGATTTAATATCGGCTTTGTTCGTTGCAAGGTCACCATTTTGAGCATCATACTCATTTTCATTATCACTTACCGAGTGTTTAGTGTCGCGAAAAGCTTTAGTGGTTTTTTGACTGTTGAAACGACTTGTTTCAGATGCATGGTCGTTTGGGCGTCGACCCATTTCGTTTTCGTATTGAGTTATAATTTTTTTGTATTTCTCACTTTCTCGTTTCTTTGCGGCAAGTTGCTGTTGCAGAGACTGTATGACGCTTTGCATTCCCTCGACCTCTTCATCCAGCTGGATCACAAACTCATTCAGTTCTGCATAAAAAAAGAAAACATAAAAATTTAACCACAGTTTGATGTAAAGCGCGTGAAAAATAGATTTACTGGAAAAATGATTGGATCAGATGCACGTCTGAACTAATTTACAAAGCTAAATGCACTCCACTACCTCAAACTTAATAAATTAAACGCAAGAAGTCTTCGAAAACATCAAATTATTTTACTGTGAATTAAACGGGGAATATTTTCCGATTTGATGGCAGTTGATCAGCAGCAGCAGCTTACAAGGAACACTTAGTTGAAAATAGTTTTCATGTGGTGATTTAACAGAGTTTGATTAATGTTTAAGCGTAAACAAAAATAACTTTCAACTGGAAGGTAATAAATCTTTAAACTACATGACACAATTACTTTTGCGTAACTTTTCCATTCAGTATTTGGGCAAACAAATAGCTTCCACTTACGCTGCATTATGATGAAAACTTTTAGTATGTGTGATGTAGTTTTGATGAACGAAAACAAGAGAAGACAAATCTGATGCGCCATTGTTTTTGCTTATAATAGACTTACCATCTTGGCTGGCTTTTAGCTCTTCGCTATACTTTTTCTGAAGAGCAAGTTCCGCCTCAAGCTGAGCCGATTTCCCTTGAGAAAGTTGGCGTCCCAGCTCTTGGTTTTCAGCAATTAGAGTACGGCAACGAGATATGAGCTTTTTACCGTTTTGACTGTAAGGAGAAAACGTGTTAGTTCGTTTTAAACTTTAAACAAATTGTTGCATTTTGCAAAACAATTCAAGACTAAATGTGTCGCATAGGAACAAATTAGAACAATATAAACATGAAATTCCGGAAATCACCACTGTTTATCTGTTTTTTTTTCGTCATCATGCGTAAGTAAAGTAAAGGTCCAATACTCAGGTACTGAGCTTTGGGGAATGAGAAGATAAGGTTCTCATTATACTAAGCGTTCGGCACTAAGGAGAGTAGGGTGGCCAGTTCCTTCCTCTCGGCCGCCTTTACTTCAGCAACTATGCCCACTCAATTTATTACACCCTGGGTAGAGGTGAGCGGTGTTTTTCAACAACCAGCTGAAGCCGGGAGTCGAACCACGTTTGCATAATTGGAAATCAACACCTTATCCGTTGCACCATCCCCCCATCATGCGTATAACAATAACCGGAATGGCCCGATTCGGTGAGTCTGATTCGGTGAGTTCCTTATTCGGTGAGAGCCTTTTTCGGTGAGAGCCCTATTCGGTGAGTTTTTTTTAAATTATTGCGCGCCGTAGCCTAATTATCATTGCCGTTATAGGGTTAAGGGACAGGGGTTTTTTGGGGGTTGGAGTTTGCGGTTTTGGGTTTTTTAGGCTACGGTACCCGATAATTTTCAAAAAAAAAATTAAAAAAATCACCGAATAGAGCTCTTACCGAAAAAGGCTCTCACCAAAAAAGGCTTTCACCGAATCGGACTCACCGAATAGTAGCAGACCCAACAATAACATACTATTACTATATGTATATTTCTAATTAAAAAAAAAATTTAAAAGAAAAAGTTTAGTGATTGCATGGAATCAAATGAGGTTGAAAACAATACGTGCATAGAGCAAATCGGCTACACCTACCATTGGGGAACACATCGAGATGGTATAATGACATGTCTCACCACTTTATGTTCATAATGCTCTGCTTGCGAACCCTCTAAACTACTAAAAATGGTTGCACTCCAAAATGCAGTATTGTCAGTTATTCCATTAGTACAATGAGAACCCTATCTTCTCACACCCAACACTTGAATCAAGTATAGAACCCGCTTTACCTACATAGTGCGGGGAAAATGCACCCAAATGGCTAGAATTAATCGATATTAGGTTTCTCTGTAGAAAAAATTAACCTCTATAAAGTTAGATTGTTGAAACAGCATGCCGTTCATCGAATAAAACCATATGCACAATAAGTTAATGAAAGAATAGTGCTTTATATGCCAGACCTGTCAGGTGTGAACTTCCAAGCACTCAGTTCGCTTTGCGCTTGCTCAAGTTTGTCTTTGGTCTGTTTCAATTCTTCACACATTTTCCCAAACAGAAGATTCACTCCAGGATCTAAGTTGGCTTGACGAAGACTCAACAAAGCAGCATCTTCATGCGCCTTTTTAATCTGAGAAATCTGTGCCTGTAATGCAACAATGGATAACGTAATTTAGCCTTACATTCTACTTCAGAGGTTTATAAAATCTTCAGAAAATACCCAGGTTATCGTCTCAATAAATCTTAAGGCAAGATTAAGCCTTACATTCAACACAAAAAAAATATTGATATTACATTGTTATATCAGCACGTTTATGAAGCATGTGTGTCGTTTTAACGTTCTTAAAACTACTGACTTATTAAATACCAGCAACAATCTTTTACAATTAGAAGTATTATTTTCCTGTCAAAAATTCGAAAAGAAACTTGTAGAATATCTCGTCTTCGTTTGACTATTGTACAGTATTCATACATTAAGCACAGTAAATGGAAAACTCACAGCATATTCCTGTACTTCTTGTTCCTTATTTGCGAGTCTCATTTCCAAAATACTTTCGCGACGACTAGATTCTGAACAAACATTTCCGTTCATTAATTGCTCTGAACATGAGCTGCACAGATATATGACATTTAGGCTCATATACATAGGGAGTGGTATTGTGACGTCATGCAATTTAGGCGCTGTTCCAAAAAAGTGTATTTTATTTTATTATACACGTAACGAAATGGCGTAGGTAACGCGCTTGCTTTCCAACCATGTGATCCTAGTTAGACTCCTGGCGCAAGCTGGTTGTTGAAAAACACTGTTTGACCCTACTACTGATGTAATAAATTGCGTGGTCGGAGCTGTTGATGGTGTTGAAGGAAAGGTGGCTAAGAGAAAGGAAGGGACCACCCTTTGTGCTAAAGGCTGAGTACTGTATAATGAGACATTTATCTTCTCCTCCCCAAATACTTGAATCAAGTATGAGACCACACCAACCAATGTATATATGTACCAGGAAGATTTAGTTTAATCAGCAACTAGTATGTTCTATCCAATTTCAAATCAATATATCTGGCCTTAATTGGAGAATGGGCAAAGACTACAGTATTTCATTGAAAAGCTTTTGCCATCACCAAACACAAAAGAGTTCAAAAGTTATACATTGTAAGAAATAAAAAGTACTAACATAATGGAGATGCAAGCATCCACTACTTTGAAAATAGCGCGCTCTCATGAAAGTATCGTATTACAAAAGTTCCGTTCTAATTAATGTCGATAAATAAATGACATTTTGTTATGACTTAATCACAGAGGTAACTTGTATATGTACCAATGTACGACGTACGTACGTCGTGCATTAGTACCAAATTCAGTATTAGGAGTAAGGTGGCATGGGCATGTGCTGAGGAAGAAAAGAAATTTTCTTCAAAACGCACTCTTTATGAAGGTGGAGGAAATGGGGACATCCATAAAAACATAGTAAAGAATAGAACAGATATGAAAGATGAGGTAGTCAAGGTCAAAAAGAAGGAGGAAGATGCAATGCGCAGAAAGATATGAAAAAAAACAGTAAAACATCAGTTTGGATGATGTTGATGAGTCCACTTCCATATATTTACAAACAAAAATAGTACCGGTGTATTTATTGCCCAGATAGACTCACTACAACAGTACTATTTTCTAGACCAGTTCATATCTGGTGCTGTTCTGGTATTCACATAAATTAGATCAACCAGTTCCAAAACAGGGGCTACACCACCTATTTCACACAATTCATTGGTCAAAGTCACATAGTAAGAAGAACATTAGTAGCAAAATTTAAAGAAGCCTGATATTCATCCCGAACCTCAGGGACGACCAGTAGGCTATAAAACAAAAGAAAAAAGACAAGGCAAACCCAATTCACATCTTTTTAAATACCGGTATTTCAATGTCATCAAGTCAATTTATTTTCAGCGCCATTAACAAACAAGCAGAGTAAATGTAATTGTCAAAACAATGCATTGTACAACTGTTGGTTAGATTATGGCACAATCAGGATGGTAGCGAAAGACCATAAGCAGTCATCTAGTCAGCAAGTGCCATACTGAAGGCAATGCAAGAGCCAAGAAGGGATTTTGCCAATTGGATCAGGTAACTGATGATGTGTAGTTAGCAAAAAGATGAAAAAAAGTGAGATTACAAAGTATACGGTACATATACAGTAGGGTGGCCAAAAAAAATGGAAATTTTTTATTTTTGTTTGCACACCCTCTCATTTGAGGAGGAATAATGAAAAAATGACACTGTGAAAATTTGAAGTGAATCCGACAAGAGGAAGTGCTCTCCCACCGACCTCTAAATTTGCTTTCTTTGGCATAATTCATCAAAATTCCTTGAATATGTGACGTAATTCTTTTTTGACTTATCTACATTGCAGTTGCAGCATTTTTGTGTTAACCATTGTTTTACTCTGAATTTATGATATAATAAGTGTTTCCACATGCAGAAAAACATAAATAATGCACAAAATAGATCACATTAACAAGCGTTTGGAATGAAATTACATGCACTGAACTTTAGCGAAAACCGTATAAAAGTACGTTCACCAGTCACAATCGCAACGCTTCAGGTGATAACACATTGCCCAGAAAAAGCAAAAGAAATGTTTGTAAAGAGTCAAGCCATTGATTTTATTTAATGGAGCTGTTGGCACGTTGGCGTTTACTTGCACTTGTTGGAAGCAGCTTTCTGTGGTGCTCGATCACCTGATAGAGGAGCTGGCGCTGTTGTTCATTTTCCGTAAGGACTTCATTGAAGTCAGTAGCTAATTTGACTGCCCAGTGCCCGCTCTGCACAATCATTGACGACTTTGAGATCATGGCATGCAAGAACTAGCAGCCTTCGATTAAATGCCTGCTGCATGACAGTGATAGCTCCAGTGTGGATTCCCGTATTGCTTGATGTCGTGTCAAAACAAAGTGCAGCTAAGTGCTCTGCTACAACTCGTGTATGAATTCCACTACTTTTTGGCCCATTAGTGATCCCGTTCCAACAGGCAGCTTCGGAATGCCAAGCAGTATCTCAACATGCATACCAGAAACTACAATGGCCAAAGATTCGCACTTTGTGCCATTGGCATTAGTCAAATATTTACCATGAAAATGAACAACAAGTGGAACTGTAACTGTTGGTTTAAATTTTTGCAGCACTGCAGCTGCCAGGCTTTCACATGAGGTGTTTCGAGCATTCATGACAGAGGAATGTGACATTGTCAATTCATTTATATCAATTCCAGCTGCAGCAAGAGCAGGAGTGACGATCATCATTGCTTGACGACTTGATGTTATAGTTCTGTTCAGTGCTGCATTAAACAGTGGATTATCGATAATGCAGCGTTTTGGTAATGGCTGCTCCTACTGGGTTTTCTTTTGTTTTGGTGTTATTTGGATTTACGGTGCAAACAGTGGGTCACTGGAAGAATCTTCATCATTTGCTAATCATTTTCAGATGAGAAAGCAGCAGCACTTGATGGTACTGGATCAATGCGATTTCCGTTGCGTCTCTGTTCATCATCTTTGCGCTTTCTATACTTTGCAGCAGCTTGCCGGTGCATTGGGTCCTCTGTTGTCATCAGTATCTGTCATGCACCACCTTGGTCTATCAAAAACTGGCAATCTTCTGGTATTGTTATGCGGCATTCCCAGTTAGCATGTGCAATATCAAATAATGCACTTAAGCTCTGGGTGAAGTCAGCTTCTGAGGTCAGCTGGGAAGCTGAATTTCGCCTCCCTTTGTGCTTTGATTCTCTTATATGCTCTAGACGGATGCGTTTTAGTTTGGTAACAACGTGAGTCTTTGCAGTGGTAGCGATATTAGCTTTCACTCACAAGAACTGTACTGCAAGCAAGTGGCAGTGTAACCTTATTGATCTTCATCTCGTAGAACCACACCCCATACAGGCAGCTGACATAGCCCCTCAAGGGAGTCAACACTAGAGAGTGGGTGTCCATTTGTTGACTCTCTTGAGGGCCATGTCAGCTGCCTGTATGGGGTGTGGTTCTTCGCCGTCTACTACGAGATGAAGGTCAATAAGATTACACTGCCACTTGCATGCAGTACAGTTGCAGATGAAGTAATATTAACTACTACCATCTATGCCACTTTTTGGTTTGCAGCACCTTCATCAATATCTGCCCCTACAAATGACCTAGCAATGTTACAGCTCACAGAGGATTAGAAAGAGGTTGACAATGTAATTTCTCAAGTGGCAAAAAAAAGTTGAGGTTGCGCTTGTGGTACATCAGTGAGGATCTTGCTGCACTGCCTTTATTCAGTGATAATAACACAGATGATGAAAAGAAGGCAATCGTTAATGCTCTTAAGAAAGACCCATTTCCCGAAGATGTTCGTCGTGTTGCCCCAAACAAAATTGTCAAGTTTTAACGTCTCTCTTTGGCACAGTTTGTAACATAGCGTTCACTTAACCTTTTCGAGTCACTGCTTCTGTTGACACATGGCGTGATCGTGATGATTATAAAGAAGCATGCAAAGTTTGGCGTCATCTCAAAGCCGTCAATGATTGTGCAGAGCGGGCAGTCAAATTAGCTACTGACTTCAATGAAGTCCATACAAAAAATGAACAACAGCGCCAGCTCCTCTATCAAGTGGTCAAGCACCACAGAAAGCTGCTTCCAACAAGTGCAATAAAGTCAACCAATGGCTTGACTCTTTACAAACATTTCTCTTGCAATTTCTGGGCAATGTGTTGTCACATGAAGTGTTGCGATCGTGACTGGTGAACGTACTTTTATGCGGTTTTAGCTAAAGTTTAGTGCATTTTATTTCATACCAAACGCTTGTTAATGTGATCTATTTTGTGTATTATTTCTGTTTTTCTGCATGTGGAAACACTTATTATATCATAAATTCAGAGTAAAACAATGGTTTACACAAAAATGCTGCAACTGCAATGTAAATAAGTCAAAAAATAATTACGTCACATATTCAAGGAATTTTGACGAATTATGCCAAAGAAAGCAAACTTTGAGGTCGGTGGGAGAGCACTTCCTCTTGTCGGATTCACTTCAAATTTTCACAGTGTCATTTTTTCATGAATCCTCCTCAAATGAGAGGGTGTGCAAACAAAAATAAAAAATTTCCATTTTTTTTGGCCACCCTAATATACAGTAGAACTCAGTTAATCCGGATCTTTGCCTAATCCGGATGAAACTGGAAGTACAAATGATTTGTAATCTTTTTCTTAAGAAACAGCTTCGGATTATCCGGATTATTTAATCCGGATCTTCACCTATTCCGGACAAAAGTTGCGCTTTCTCTATCGCTTTATCCGGATTTTCCAGACAGTTTTGCCATTTTAGGGAACGTTCAAATATTACGTAACGCTTTTTTTCCGAATTTTTGACCCCCCCCTCCCCCATGTAACGCCAACGTAACGCTTTTTTCAATCCCCCCCTCCCCCATGTAACGCTTTTTCACTACGAATTCAGCACAAAAAACTACCATTCCGTACTCGAAAGCGTTACGTAACGTTTTGCTTGAACCCCCTCCCCCCCGATGTGACGCTAACGTAACGCTTTGCATAAACCCCCCCTCCCCCTCGAAGGCGTTACGTAATATTTGAACGTTCCCTTATGCTAAAACGTAACGTGGCTTATTGCGAGAAATTTCTTATCTATTGTTCCGTTAATGTGACGCAATAAATTATTGCGGATTTCTTCTTTTCATGAACAGTAATCCCTCCTAACGCAAAATTCCTGCGCAAATGCCCAAACTCGTACTGTAACTTGAAAAGATGTCGGTGGAATTTTCGGCGGTATGTCGGTGATGTTTTTCCAATAGAAGACTTTGTTTGATTTTTTGTAAATTTTCCAAAGAAACTCGTCTTCCGTAACTGTTTTCAAAAGTTTTGAGTGACTACAGATTATTCCGACACGCATGTCTGAAGATATAACTTTTGCCAGTGTGTTCTTGCGTTAGACGCAGAGTCTACAAATACAATCGTTTTACATGCATAGGCTACTGCATTTCAAAAGAATTCTATCGCTAACATGGTGATCGCGCGTCTCGGAATTGACAGATGACCACACTAATGCGTTTAATTTCGGTGATTTTTACCGATACCCTTCTATCTAGGTAACGTCAGGCTTGATAAAAACCGTCATCGGTTAATCCGGATCTTCGCCTAATCCGGATGGAATCGCCGGTCAAATCGAATCCGGATTAACCGAGTTCTACTGTATATACACAAGATATGTCAAAATACATACATACATACAATACAAGAGAAATCACAACACTTCCAATATCTTAATAGTTTAGCACCCACATGCTAAAACAAGAATACCGTATAGCATACTATGTCAAGAACAGCCACACGTTATTAGTTCAATAAAATTAAAAAAAGTCCATACACAAGCACATTCATCTGCAAATATAACTTAACTGACCTCCACAGGTATTTTTCTGCTCCATTTGTTCCACATCTTCTGATTGTTTTGAATCTTTTTTAACCAATTCTTCTTTTATTGCTTGAGCAGATTCCTCTGGTTCAAGCTTGCCCCGTTTTGCAGGTGGTGGGCTGTGGTCACTCATATTTTTCTTTTAATTTAATAATAAGTTTGATTATTATACAATTACAACAACATATTGAACACTCCACTTTTGAAAATTTCTGTAAAGTATACAGAAGGCTATTTTGTAGAAACAAATGGCAAACCAAATTAGATGAGTGCTGGTCGTCGGGACCCAAAAGATGGTGAACTACACCTGGGCATGCCGGAGGAAACTCTGGTTGAGGGCCGTAGTGATTCTGAAGTGCAAATCGATCGTCCGACCTGGGCGTAGGGGCGAAAGACTAATCGAACCGTCTAGTAGCTGGTTCCCTCCAAAGTTAGGGTTTGGGTGGGTGGACGTTAGGGTTAGGGTGGACGTTGACGAACACGATTAAATTACTGACCATGTGGTGTCTTGCGATGTAATTACAATGCGATGACAATGTATGCGATGTAATTACCATGTGATGAAATTACTGCGATGAAATTACCACGATGAAATTACCGCGATGAGATTACAGTGAATCCTCCTAGCTTCCATTCAAGAAGGAAAACTTTCGACTTTTACGTTGCTTCAACGATTGATGACATTGAATCAGCGTAACAAAGGCGAATTTTTCGCTAAGAATCGGTGGGAATACTGGTACTTTTATCACGCGCAACTTAGTTCAAGTCTTGCGTCACAATATCTGGCTTTGATCGAGTAATATTGATAACGCAAGGTTGATTACAAAGTTAGATTATACGAGTAGGCTATATTACAGCAAGATGCAGCAAAATTTGTTAAGTTTTGGTATTACAGTAAGAAAAAAAACGCCCAGGAAAAATTCACTTTTGCTGACAAGACACGCAAAAATAAACCTAAAGAAAAAAGCCTAATGCAACTTCGCACAGCAGAAAATAGTGGCATTAGTGTAGAAGTTTTCCCACTCGTGCCCAAAGCATTGTGACACAAGAAGCCACACGACCTCGTTCGGTGGAAGTTAATCAGTTATGCGGCGTATTAAGCAGCTACGCGGCGCTTTGACTCTTCAAGCGCACGTCGTTGGTCAGATGAAAGTCTTTCAGAGTGACTTGGCTGAATTTTAAAGCTTCCCAAACAGTAGCTATAGTTTTCGAATCATGGCGAAGAATTATCAAGATAAAGTGATTAAACATGACGATCGACGTTAAAACTGGTGTGTCCGCCGTCAGACTTAATTTGTTTGCCGAGATAGCTGCTCAGACCGGACACGTTTGTCCGCTGTCAACAAAAACGAATTTCGAAGCCTGGTATATATATATAATATGTGTTTTTCAAAATAATTTAAGTAACTGCATTCCATGTGGGTCGCTACTAGTATAGATCACAATTAATAGCCTGCTCAAAATAATCTAAGTGTCTACAGGCCTCTAAGCTTCTTTGTTTTTCCGTTGACCAAGCATGACCGACTAGAGTTCTATCCAGCGACCAATTTCTGGCACTCGGCAGCTAAAATAAACACCTGTTAAAAATTTGTGTTTTTAAAAATCCGTTTATTAATATTATGTTTTCGCATTGATTCAGGTCACAACACAAACAAGCTCATGAAAAATATTTGCAGTTGTATTTAAGTGTACTACTGCTTCCCAAGAAGATATGTCAACGCTTAGTCTTTTTACGAAACTTTTATCAGCAATAGTTCTTGTCGCTATGTGAAAGACTTTGCCTATTCAATGTGTTGAATTACTCAAAGTGATTTGTCTTAAAACTTCTTGCATTTCTATCGCAGACGTTTAAATTGATTACATTTGCACGTCTCAATCAGTGATTTGTATTGAGATGATACGATACTTAACTTTTATTTCTGAGTTTTTGTTTCAAACATTCATAAATATTGGGACATCAAAGGAGTAGGGAACCATAAGTAGGTATGTACCAGTATCCAGTAAGTTTGTTCAGGACAACATTGCCAGTTGCAAGTTAATTGTTTTTCACGGTTATTCTAAAACTGCCATTGCTACCATATTTGTTGATCAGACAGTCTGCTTGTCCAAACTGTTTAACTTCATTCTTCATTTTTATTCATCTGTATAAATATAACAGACCAACCAAACTTAGCCTCAGTCTAATACAGTTCACATTACACTAGCCTATATATTTAAACTCAAACACAGATAATGAATTTCTCAACTGCCATGACACCATAACCAGAACATTTCAAAAAACATAATTTCTTTAGACGTACCCTTAAGGTTTTCACTGAACTGGTAACTAATTATGATGAAATTCGCTCTGCTTGGCATTGAGCACTTTTTGCAGTATTAATAGTATTTATTGTTTAACTTCTTTAGCCTATTTGATTTGACAATCCAAAGACCAAAATTGTTACCTGATTTACCTCTTACAGGCAAGCCTGTAATAAAACCTTGATTTTACAGTTGGAAACTCTGATTATTTTTTTTCAACAAAGAAGTTGCTCAAGAAAAAGGGTCATTCAAATGACTGACTTAAATGACGCACATCGATCTTCTATTGTGGCCTACCTTCAAAACGTAAAACCAAAACTGACAAATGATTTTGGTAAGTAACCTGTAGCCTAAAAGTTAATTGAAAAATTTCTAAAAAATGTTTAAGTGCATGCGCAATGGGCACTCGACTTTGGTCGTCCGTCCTGATACCTCATTTGGTTAGCTCGCGACTTCGTGAAAGAAGAAGCTTCAAGATCAAACGGCGCTGGTTCGACTCTCGAGGTGTTCGCTTGAGCAACGTATTCTAAGGACTGCTCTCCACTCAGCGGCACCTAATGAATGGAATAATTCCCTGGCAACAACACTTTAACAATAATTGAAAACTCCACTATGCCAAATGCCAATCTCGGTAACCGGTTATGCGTCAAAAGCCTCTACAAGTATACGTGTTACGGACAATCTCTGTACGAATCAAGCGTCACATAAAACCGTTGTCTACTAAACCTGACGTCTTACGTCATATGGACTATTGCTAGAAATAAGCAAAGATTGCATCACCTTTGCCACACCTGTGAAGCATTACATCATCGTTAAATCTTGAACTACGAGACATGGTGTAAGCCAGATTTAACAGGTGCTTGAATAGCTTCATAATGCTTATTATTATTACGTCACAGAAGATGGTTACTTGCGTTCAGGCTTGCCAGATTGGCCCCTTTGGGGCCAAATTTGTGAAATTTGGCCATTTTTAGAGGTAGTTGGCCCCCAAAAAAATTGTTTGGCCCCTTGGCCCTTTGTTTTCAATATTTGGCTCTTTTTGGAAGCAGTTGGCACATACTATCAAACTAGCTATTTAAATAAATGTCTTTCGGAAATTGAGACTGAAAAGTGTTATTACGATTTTTTAGACAAAGTTTAGCCAGAGATATAAATACAAGAGATAGGCAATAGAATCCGCGTACGCTTTAAACAGGCGGCGATGTTGAAAAGCGGTCACGGTTGACTGGATAGGGATCAAGCCGCAGCTCTCTATGCCCGCAAACTGCAAAACGTGATAATTTCAAGCAGTTTACCCAGAGGTTTACAGGTTTAGTGAGGAAGTTCCATGGAATTTGATTGTTCCAATTCAGTTTTGTAGAGCTTGCATTAATATTCGTCTATAGGAAAATTAAATATGGTAGATAACTTAATTGCTATCAAGCTAAGTTACCGTATGTATTATTGACCAGTCGGCAATAAACCTAGCAGATTACGGTAGCCCTTTTGGATTTATTGATTGTTTTGCGAGTATGTAGGAAGCAACATGCAGGTTTAGCAAGAGTTTCAGTTTTTAAACTACCTGGCTAAATACTTAGTCATGGGCATGGTAGTTCTTATTGCCGTTTGCAAGATTAGGTTATGAATTGTGGTGTATTTTACAGTTATGAATTCTGTTGTTATAATCATTCATATTTGTTTTATAATTTCAGGAATGTTATCATTATACTATTTATTTGCAGTTATTTATTAGATTATAAATGCCAGCTTCGAATCGCCCAATTCCTCAGTGTCACACGCATTGAAGTAAAAGGTTTCTCTATATTTAAACTGTCAATGTTTATGCGAAAGGGAAGTAGCCTACAAAGTGTGGCATAATGAAGTTTTGAAGAATGTCATACTTTAACTTAAGTACAGAGATGAACGTGATCCAAGAGATAATATTAAACAAGTTCTTCACAAAGGAAATGCTGGAATTTGTGAGAAACACTTTAATGCAGAGGACATAATAATAAATTCCAAAAGTAGCAGTAAATCTTTGAAGTTTGGTGCCGTTCCATGCTTAAACTTGCCACAGAGAACCGGTGATAAGCTGCTGTATCCACTATGCGTCTAACACTGGTCCGAGACCGAATTACACCATCAATAGGCTACATGAAAACATTGGAGATGTCAGGAAATCTTTTAACAGGATAAAACGAATTGGGTGGCAATTTCAAGAACATGCAGATTATATTTTAATTCAAAAGAATGACCTTGTTCTTATTGTAAATATCTCAACATTAGGCTACAATACAAATTTAGTGTGTCTAACTTTCATTTTAAAGTGTCTGAGGACAGTCAGGACACAATGTTCTGTAACAAGCTTGGTGCCCAAATCACAGAAATAGAAGCACATCCAGAAAAAATGTGTCTCGGTATTACAACAAAGCCGGTCATTGGCACTAATTGCATTGTATATTACAAAGCATACAATGTATTACAATGTTGACTGATTTTCAAAAAATATTTTTTGAAAGTCAACTTGAAGTTAATCAAAAGACTTGTAAAACAAAATATCATCCTGAGATTATCCGATTTGCTCTCAGCCTGCAGTTAAAAAGTTCCTCTGCATATGATCAACTCGGATCAACTTCGTGGAGTTTTGCGCTTGCCATCAAAACGTACTTTATTTGATTATCGTCATATGCATCAAAACCAAACCGGGACATTCAACAATCATATTCCGAATGCATTAAAAAAAAGTCATTCATGGATTCATGCAAAGATTTTGAGAAATACTTTTATATAATGTTTGATGAAATGAAAGTATGATCTAATTTAGTATTCAAACCGGAAACCGAAAAAACCATAGATTTTTACAGATTAGCCTATGGATCAAATTTATCAACCGATTTAGATGTGGCCAATTATATGCTTGTGGTTTATGTTATAAGTTTTGCAGGAAATATCAGTCGGTCTCTGGCCTATTATTCAACAAACACAGCTAAATGTCATAATTTAGTGAGCATTGTTTGGGGAGGTGTAGACAGCTTGGAGACACATTGTAATTTGAAAGTGCTGGGAACTGTTTGTGATAGTAGCGCAAACAATCAAAAGTGTTTGGAAATTTTGGGATCTGGTTCTGAAAAAGTAAAAAATCCATTCACTGAAGAAGATAGGTTTATTTATTTAATTAATTTATTTAATTATTAAATGATCCGCCCCATCTTATAAAAATAGCAAGAAATTGTTTATATGCAAACCGAGTTGGAGGAACACGATTGATGCAATACGTTAATGGAGAATTGATCTTGTGGGATCATTTTAAAGAAGTGGCCTTTACTGAGATGAAACGAGAGTTGCGATATTTGCCAAGAATATCAAATAGTCACGCTTCCTTGACTTCTTTTTCTAAAATGAATGTTGCTGTTGCTGCCCAAACACTAAGTCGCTGCGTATCAATGGAGTTGGAGAAGTAGGCTATGGTTTTAATGCCACAGCTCAATATTGTTCCATGTTTAACAGGTTCTTGGATTTGATGAGCACAACATGCAATTTTACAGCAGGTAACCCGGATTTAAAACCATATTATTCAACTACTGATGCCAGACTTGAACGATTGCAAGGTGTATTTTTGCCCTATCTTAATAGTTGGCATGAACAGATAAATGCAGACACTCAAGTTTCCAGGGCAATTAGAAAAAAGAAATCATATCTGACCAAACCTTTAAAGGATTGAAATTATCAGTTAATGGCATGATTGGAATTATCGAATGCCTTTTCTTTTGTCAAACAACATGCCATTTGTTTGTACAAAACGTGTGAGCCAAGACGTATTGGAACATAGATAAAACTTCCATTTTCCTATAGCCTAAAATATATCGTATGCTTTTATAACCTTCGTTTTCAAAACGTAAACTAAGTGAACTCCGAAATCGGAAATACTGTACTGAATGCCTCGTAGCCTTTCCCTGATCGCGGTTGATCCATATCCACGCACCGTGACGGTGACGTCATCATTTTTCAACATCGGTTCACGAGTTGGCCACTTTGCCTATCTCTGTATTTGTATCTCTGGTTTAGCTGACAATGTTTATGCCAATGCCAAAGATTCGAGTGGAAACACTGTAGAAGATGAAGATTTGGAATTGTTTTTGTAGAAGGTGTTGTTGCAATGTTGTAACGTTATTGACGTTGTTAACGTTATTATGTTTTATTAACAACGTTATTAACATTATTGAACAATTTGGCTCTTTTTTACCCAATTTGGCCTTTTTTTCGACATTATTTGGCTCTTTTTCTCAAAAGCTGTCTGACAACCCTGCTTGCGTTTGGAATATTGCAATATATTCTCTCATTCTTAAAATTGTTGCTTGAAAAGTTGGTCGCATATTGAAACGGTTTTGTTTGTGCTTATAGCCTACCAACTAGTCGAAATTTCCGTCTTTATCTCAGTAATTTGTATTGTAGTGACAAGTTTTAGTGGGTAGGCCTACAGTGTTTCCCTCATTCTTCGACAGCCTTGAGGTTATTTTTACAGAAATGCAATTCTTGAATAGACGTTTTCAGAAGAGTGTTTCTTTCGGTCATTGCATAGCCTACAGACGAACGGATCCGGGAATATTATGTTACAATTTTCCCACGAAGAGATTATGGTTTACCGCTGTGACCACCAAGCAAGGCTTTGTCAGTTTGAAAATAAAAATTCAAGCACCAACCAAATTAATCAGCTACAGACCTACGCAATTTGCAAGCCATTTTTCAAATGTTGTCAATTTGTTCCAAAGGACCCAACCACCTTGTCAACAATAGTAGAGTAGCCTACACTCTATTGACCTTTAAAGCAGCCATGCATGTGGTCCAATTAAATTAGGATTTTGAAATGCAACTGTGTAGCCTATCTAGCCTACGTGATTTATCAAACCTGAACCATGTTTTGTTGCAACCAAATTAGTCTAAAGAGCAAAGGTTTCAATGACATGTTACACTCTTACGGTGTAAAATAAGCTAAATTATCACAAAGTGTCTCAAGTGATAGCCTAATCCGTAGGCTATTTATTACCCGGTAGTGGTTAACGCCCCACTCGAGATCAAGCGGCGCTATAGTTCGGCTTTCGTAATGTGAGCTTGAGCAACGTATTTTAGGACTGCTCTCCATTCAGCGGCACATAGTAGCCTATATGGATTAATCCATATATGCTACTATAATCGGAAACTGCACCTGATAACAATCGGAAACTGCACTCTGCCAATCTCGGTAACCGGCTCTGTGTCAAACTCTACAAGAGGCCTATGCAAAAACTGCCAGGAATAACCTATCAAAGGCTTTGTCAGTCCGAGGATAGGCTATACAGATTTGATACTAACTCATTCCGACATTCTGTAAATCAGACACGACTAATTTCTTCGGGGAGGGAGATCAGGTAAACCTATTTAAACCTATGTCTATAAAAACATTTTTATTGTTTTGTCAGGTTAACCTGTCTTACTTTACATTTCACAATGTAGTTTTTATCGACCTGCTTTAGCCTGATGCTGCGAGTTTGCTGTAGTAATAGCGAATTGAACTAGCTAAAAGCGAAACTCAATCAATTGCATTAGCCTACATGTCTTAAACTTACTAGCCTCAAGTCGCAACAACCTTGAATTATTACCAGTATTCAGTGATCATACCACCAGTGCAGCGCTATACATAGAAGACACTTGGAACAGCATGGTGTACCACCGATTCCAAACTCCATAGTTTGATACTTCACCCGGTGGCACGCCTCCCTGGTATGGACCTTCCCCAGCCGACTTAGGCAAGCTCAATAGAATTTAAACAAGAGTCGACTGCTTCCATACCAATATGCACAAGTAGGGGTTGGCCACCTGCGAATGGGGCGCGAAAGAACAAACTGCTGACCATGTCGCTCTTGAATATTCCATTCACAAAGAGCCAAATGGAATGTATGGTGTAGCAGAACTGGAGGATGCTGCACTCAGCTGGTTTTCATCACCTACCTTGAAATTTAAACAATCCTGTCTCAAACGAAAGAAGAAGTCGTAACAACGTCGATTTCAAACGCAGTTTAGCGTGGATGTAAATTGGAGTTTTTGTCGGTCAACCAACTTACCACGCGTCAGTTTTAGTGTTTATAGATATAGTGCAAAGGCGCTCAACTTTCGCGAACCTTTCTTTTGGCTGCGAATGACCCTCTAAAAGTGCGAATACGTTCAAAAGTGAAAAAAGTTACAACTGTCATTACAATCGGGGGAACAATACCTTTCATCCATCTATTGCGCCTAAGATCTTTGTTTCTTTAAATGAACACAACAATCGAAAACCAGGCACGTTTCAATGTATAGTTATAAATCATTTTATTGCACCGTTCAACTAAAATTAATGACAAAGGTTGTACTGAAATAACGTAACAACAAACTCTACAGCATTGTTCCAGTCACCATGAGCAGGTTTTCTTCAAACACATAGTCTTTTCAAATGAAAAAAGCACTAAGTTTACAGCGCAGTAATTCGAGGTTAAATTTCTCAATGTTTGAAAGCAGAGTTGACAAATTCGCTCATATCATCAAACACTTTTGCTTGTTTAGAGCGACAGTATGCCGCAAAATTTGAAAAATTTTCAATGCAATGTAATATTTGCTCTTCTTCACGTTGTGGTCCAGTCAACGCGCCGTTTCAATAGTTTCGTAACATCGCTTGGTTTCAGTAAGTGCACACCGACATCAGCAAGAACTGTAGCCGGGTCAGGAGTGGAAACACTTCGATCAAAAGGATCCTTCGGTTTTGAGGCTTCGTTGATGGCTTCTTTTAGTAAAAGAGCACTTCCAAACTGAAGATTGAGAACCAGACAAGCCTCCTTCATTCTGTACCATGAAGTCACATGAAGTATAGAAACAAATTGTACGTCTTGGAAGGAAATTTGCAATAGGGTAAGAACAGATGAATTATTTAATATCTTAAACAGGTTGATATTGGATTATTAAACAGGTTGCATTGGATGAAACTGCCTTTGAACAGTGCATGCTAAGAATGGAAGTTTTATCACTGGTGGAAATTCATTTCATAACAAGCTTCTATACCCCAGTTAAATTCCAAGGCTTAAAATGAGCAATGAAATCGTTTCTTGAGGAACAATTTACGTTTAATGAACTAAAAAAAATACATCAAAAGCAGCTTCGGCTTAGTATTGATAACGTAAAGCCATCGATCCAGACAGCTAATCAGTCGTTTTCTTACATTAATTCCACCTCTGCAGGTATTGAATCAATATAAAAATGACTGATTTTCTGTCTGGTGAAGGATAACTGGATCAACACAGCTTAAGAGCTTTGGCAAGACACTTAAAGGGAGGCCTGAAGTTGGACACCAATGTTAGCTTCCTTGCATTGTCATCCGTTGAATCCAAACTACCACAACCACCGGATATGGGCCTAAGCCTGGGTGCGACAAAAACGCCTTCGGTAAATTTACAACAATAAATTGACAAGTTGAATGACTCTTCTCAATATTGAAAGCTACAAAAAGACGCTGCAACAGCTGCATACTCATACCGACCTTTTGAAGTAGTTTTCTGGTCTGTTAGTGTAAGGACCAAACAAAGGAAATAGATTTCTCGTCATGTCAAATTGGAGTTGTAACGCACCGCCAGCGTTGAAATGATTCCTGACAGCAACCTGAACGATCATCGATATGATTAGCAAAATGTGAGAGCTCGCTGCTATTGTTGATAGTTTTAATTTAGTATTTTGCTTTTGCTGCAGCGCTTGATTATTATTATTACGCAGCGGTATCATTCTTTTCAAGGCTGTGTCTGTCAGACGATACCGACAAAGTAAAATCGGAATATGTTTCTGCATATTTTACGCCAACATACGACATGTAGGATACAAATAGTCAATGAGACTTTTTTTTAGATATGCTTGTCTTTCGCACAGACGTCTGGTTTTCACTACTTCTTCATACTCACATTTGTACAGCCGCTTAAACTGCAATGAAAACCACTAGAAAACCATGTCACCCAATCCTATTACTGTTATAAATTTCATAAACTTGATGTAAAGTCATTATCAAGCTTTTAACCTCTTTGAAAAAAAACTTACTTCAACGTATAAATAGATATCAACACTCTCCGCCACGCTTCTCCATAGCTTTGTGAACAGCTTCCGACACAACTTCTGCTCGAAGATGTAAAGCCGTTCTTGCAAGACCTCCAACATGGGACAAGCGGAACGGGATACCACCAGAGTGACTTGCTCCTCCGCTAGAGGAAGAGCTAGCCACCTGTAAAAAGTTTGAATACATGGAAAAAATGTTTTACAATGAAGTCGTTTTTAGGTTTTTTTTTGTCTTATCCAAGCTTTAGTTCACTTCCGGACCACCACAGCGAAAACAATATATGTCAACATAACAAAGGTTTAGAAAAAGGTAAAAGCGACAAAACAAAACGTGCTTCAGACCGAAATAAGTTTTTAAGTAAAAACAAACTGGCACTGTCGCAACACTACGAGGCAAGCTCATCCCCCGTAGTTGAAGGATTTACATTACGTGGAAGTAAATGCAAGAAAACCTATCAATGTGTTCAGTCTTCATCATGTCAATTAAGTGTCTTGCCATGACACAGTTGCGTGCTCTCGCTAAGTGTCAAACCTATGTCCTTGTGAGCGTTATGAGAGCTGGTCGGCCATGCAGTCGTCCGGATTAAAAGAAATTCATCTTTGTTGAAGCGGATGACATTTTACGCTGAATTAGTTACAATATTATCAAGGCAAAGCAAAAATAAGATTCAACTTTTCCATTGTCAACTTTTAGACGACAACTTGTTTTTGTTCATCCGCCTCTCAAACAACGCATTTTGTGGCAAGATCAAGAATGACCCTACTACTCAGCAAACTGCGCATTAAACACGGTCTTATTCAGGAAATATACCCTAACGGTACCAGAGTATGACAACATCTATATAGACTCACTGATCATTGGCGTATTGCTGACTTTTCGGTTTAAACTCTGCCATTATGGCTTGAACGATATGTTCAACCCCTTCTTCGTGTATTCGATCATATAAGGTTATTGTTGATTCAAACACAGTTTCGTCGGTTGACCTTCCTGTATTTGGGGTTGCACCCTAAATAGTTATATCGTTAGACTATCAGATCACACGGTAAACGAAAAAAATTCACAAAAGTAAATCACTACAGGTGCAGCTGATAACAGCGATTATATTATTGAAAGTCGGAAATTTTAAATACATGGGTGAGGTAATAGATGTTATATTGTATTCTGGCATATACCGGGCGAACAGCCTAATTGTATCAGCACTTAGCTTATTAAGAAAGAGAAAGTACTCAAGCGCAAACCTGCGCAGAACTAACTCAAATCGCTATGATTAAAAAATCTCCAGTCTGTTGAACCACACAGTGTGGTCTTTAGAAGGTTCTCATACAATAATACTCTATTAGAATAAGAACCGTCTAAAGGCAATCTCGGATACAGCGGACTGTTAAGACTTTTTTGGTATATGGTGACTTCATTTGCAACAAATTTATATTAACAAAAAAATATCTTTTCAGTTTTCTGGCCCGACTGCAACAGTTTTGACCGTAACAGAACGTTTTATTCTAAAGTTAAATCTCTAAATAAAGTTACATTGGTGATGCACACAATCAAACAAGATTGGTCTATCTGAAATAACAGATGTGGGAAGCAAGACCATCGAAAACGATCGATCTTTCTTGTGCTCTGCTCTAGTTGAAGTAAGTTGCATCGAAAATCGTAAAGAGCTGTATTGAAACACAAACTTACCAAATTGTCTTCTCCCAGAGCAAGCAGTGCTCTCGGGACAACTTGATTTGAAATCGTTTTACTTGTCTCGTTGTCTCTGTGGTACTTCAGTTGGAGGAAGAACTAAAAATAACCTTGTGGTAAACAAAATATGAAAAAGATGGAAAGACGGAATAAAGAATACGCTGCAAATCCAAAGAAACAACACTTTAATCAGTTACAAGAAAAAAAACTTTTTGATAAGCGTGGTTATTATGTTTTGATGACGGGTTAATGTTGCAGAAAAGATTCCATCGTGCATAGAAGTACTCACGACATTATCGGCCCATTCTTTCATCACAGTTGTAATGTAGAAAGATGCGTTCAGTATACCAACAGATATGTCATCATATTCGCTGCTGGCAACACTTCGAATGACCTACAAGAAAATTTTCCAATCGAAACAGACTCAAAATAACGTCATGTTTTCTGCAGCAGACTGAGCATAGAGAAAAGATTAGAACATACACGAAATTCTAAATCTAGATTTAGTAACAGAAATGTTTCCGGAAAGCAGTTTGTGCAATCCACAATGAGGCACTAAAAAATAAAGAAAAAAATTAACAAAAGCATTTATTTTAAGTCGTTTAAGATCTGCAGAGGTTAAAACAACGTAAAAAGGACTTAATTTGACAGTACAGTATGCGGATTAGGGAGCACTTCTTACTTTTCCTCGGTCATATGGTGTTTGTGCAAAAATGCAGCAAATTAAACAATTATTTCTCGACACTTTTGCTTTAGTACCGTAATGTATGACGAAACGTAACTGACACTTCTCAGTTTGCATATCAATACCTGAGTCAAACGAATTCGAAAGTCATCCAATAAGAGAAGCTGAAGGTCTAGGAACTGTAATTGTTGCTCAAATAAAGGTAAATTCTTATATCTGTTGACAAGAAATATAAAACTGTTTATTTGACTAAACTTATAAAAATGTAAATACAACGCAATACTTTAAATCAACTTCCTTAATAAATTTTCATTTTGGCACTTTTTTTATTTTGAGCACAAGACAACACATGAATTACCAACATATTTGCGAATTCTGAATTTATTAGTACCTGTCCGTTATGGTCTGTAGCATTGTAATAAACGACTCCGCGCATTCGGGTGCCTTCATTTCATCGTCGTCGTCATTAGAGAACTTAGACTGCCATGCCCGTTCTGCTACTAGCAGAGCGTCTAGCCTCTCTCCAGCGCCTGGGTTTATATTACCAATATCAATTATTTAACATTGCCAACAAACCAAAGGTTGTGTCTACGGCAGAAAATGTTTAGAATCTTTTTTCTCCGCCCCGGATAGATCAGTTGGTTAGCGTGTGACTTCGTGAAAGATGAAACTTCAACATTCGGCGCTGGTTCGATTCTCGGGGTGTGCACTTGAGCAACGTATGTTAAGGACTGCTCCCCATTCAGTGGCACCTAATGGATGGAATCAGTAGCGTAGTCAGGAATTTTGAATGGGGGGGTTTCAACGACCCAGCGGCGGGGGGTCTGGGGGGCCTCCCCCAGAAAATTTTGAAAAATTACTTTGAATTTGGTGCATTCTGAGAGTATTTTCAACAAAAATGTGGGTATGAATATTCCTGTAAAATGGTGCTGTCCGGTGGCATAGCAAAAGGATAAGATCATGTTTTCTTCGGCAGTTTTCGGAAATAAGGCTAAGTCTCTATGTTTTCTTGTTGCTAATTCCTGGCTGAGATGTTTGAATGTTTGGTATTGGCAAAACTCGCTCTTTTAATGCAGTTTTGTTTAAATTTAGGCAATTTGTTTTTAGACTGAAAGCATCATTCTTAAGCATAAAGAGACCGAAAACATCATTCCCAATATCGTGACGTCACACGCATGCCAAAAGGG
This sequence comes from Aplidium turbinatum, assembly GCF_918807975.1. Classification (NCBI taxonomy): domain Eukaryota; kingdom Metazoa; phylum Chordata; class Ascidiacea; order Aplousobranchia; family Polyclinidae; genus Aplidium; species Aplidium turbinatum. The sequence goes on along the minus strand of NC_137489.1, from coordinate 12,601,400 downwards.
GGGGGGGGTTGTAACCTCCAAACCCCCCCCCCTTGGCTACGCCACTGGATGAAATACTTCCCTGGCAACAAAACTTTAACAATCGGAAACTTTACTCTGTCAATCTCGGTGACCGGCCCTGCGTCAGTGGTTCAGAGCCTCTATAAGCATGCGAAACTGCCACGATTAAGTTCTCAAAGAAGCTTTTCCAGTTCGAGGATGAAGCTTCAAACAATCAGCATTTACAAATGTAGGATAACTTTGTAATTGTTTGAAAACTTACTACGTCACCGACACGTAAAATGTGGTGGTTGGATTACAACCACAATTTTCTACAATTATTATCAGAAAGACGGGACTCTGATGTTTCGGGATGAAAACTAGGCTTCTTTGAAGCAAAATGGAGAGAAAGAAAGATATGACCCTGACACGTATTTCTGAATGATAAAAATAAAATTATCACAAAATCATTTTGTGCAACACTTTCACGCATATGCAGAAGTTTCAAGTATTTATTATATCGGCATTGGAAACTCACATATTCTTTCAATGTTTAGCCATTTTTTGATGCATTCTGGCTGTGCAAGGACTTTCAGTGGCCCATGAGTTTTGAGGAGAGAGTCAGAAATATCGTAAGTGACACGTAACTCACGGTCGAATAAAAGAACCTGAAAGCACAACAAACAAACCTGAAGCAATACATTCTCGATAAAAGTGTTCTCAATAATTACCGACAGTCCGACAATAGATACCGTCGCCAGACATCAAAATCCGTTATTTTTACATTGATTCAACGTCTGCAGACGTTGAATCAATGTAAAAATGACGGATTTTGCTGTATGGGTCCATACATTCTCTCGCTTCGATGTTTAATAAAAGTTTAAAGGTATAGCAGGTACATGGCACATACCTCATCGACAGTATGTGAAAACAGGTAGTCGTCGTATATGATTTCTTCAATATCAACAGATAGCTTTCCGATGACGAGTTGCAGTAATCCCTGGGTGAACATCATCTGGAATTTCGTAGTGAACAAAAGATAAGCCAGGTGCAACTAAATGTTACATGTTGCCGACCTGGGCAACCACTATAAGTGGTTGGAGTTAGCATGGAAGACGTTGCATTAAACAAAACTCTAAAATTTGAATCTTGAATACATAAGAGATTTATTGGGGATGTACTGTATATGAACAGACGATGACGTTTTAACATACATAGTTATATACACACAAAATATGTACAAACAAGACAAATAGAAGCATACCAATGCATCGATATGACCGTGGTCATGGCTGTCCAGTATTGTTTGGATGGTGTTTTCCAAAAACCCAGCGTGATAACTTACCCAGTTCAAAACCTACACAGAAAAACATTTTGTTAAAGCATGGTTGATTTAAAAAAAAAATCAAACAGTCAAAACATGAGGAAGGTGATTTAGTTTTCATTACGTCTTACCTGGGTTAGATACCACTCTGGTTTATGGAGTACATTTGTAGGCTTGTTTCCCGTAAAATGAAAGCGGAAACGCTTCTTTAACGGACGTAAAAGTATTTGAAACGGCAGCAATACAGCATCTGCAGCCTCTGTAATTTCATACAACTTGCAGTCATAGCCGTCACGGTTGCAGCAACAGTTTATACAGTATATTTTGGTGACGTGAAGCCGCAAACTCAGCATGCGATAAGTAGCTTATTTCCAATTCTCGAGTTGGTTTTGAATACAATTATAAAGATACAAACAACAATCTTTCTTGCCTTGAAGTCTCGGATCAGGTTCTTCTAATTCGTTGATGGTGGTTGGTTCATCATGCAATTGATCACTATTGATTAAACAAAGAATCATTAGGAGCAAATAAATTGTTTGAACTTTGAAAACCTTTTTAGGTAACTTGTTAGATGAACGTGTGAAAATGTGAGTTGTTTTATGAGGTCGTTTTTTTTTTACAAAACAGTAGTAAAACAGCAGTATAAATCAAGTGTATTGAAAACAAAAAAGTTTAAATGCTGAAACTGAATTTATGCAGTTTCAAAATATCTGTTCTTGAAATAAAGACTAGAAATCTATAAATTAAATCTGTATCCTGATATCTGATCTATCCTGAATCTGTTGCCTGAAGGCAACATAACTACAGACTCGAATTCGATGTAAAGAACATTCCCTCACGTTACACAATAATTCACGAAACCAAGTGAAATTAATCTACATTTTCAGTTTTGCTTTTATTCACTCTTTCAAGGCATTAATACTGATTACCAAAAACCATGATTTCTCAAAGATTGCATAAAACGATTTGAAGTAAAAAAAAAAAGTTAAAAAAAAACAAGCAAAAACCAGGACTTTACAAGCTGTCTGGTAACACCTCTGGGTGTCCCTGAGATTAAAAATGAAACACCATGTGTAATATGTGATATGACAATGAATGGGTAAATGTGACAAAAACTTGAATGGAAGAAAAGCTATATGGACATTTGTCGTTTATTCATTTCACAATGTTATTATCGTAGCCACAAAATTCAACAGCATGCAACATACGATAACTGAATAAGCAAAAGATTTCTAATTATGCTTTCCAACTGTACAGCAGGGTTGGGTGGAGTGTAAGGACTGGGAGTTAATTTTTCAGTAGCTGCAGATAATGGAAATGTGTTTGGCCCAGCAGCAGATATAAAAGGCCAGTTAATCTGCTTCATAACACCATCCAGCTCTCTGAAAAACAAAATATGAAATTCCCCAATGACAACCTAAACAAGTTTTTTTTACCAATAAATTTGTAAATTGGCTTAGAATCATACAAAAATAAAACCAAACACAAATTATCATATTATATAACTCGGCTTCTCTTACTTGCTTAACTTATTCTTTAATATGTTATACCAAAAGAAAATTGTTTTCTTGATGTAGGCAATTAAATAAAGACACTTTGAAGAGTTCTCCAGCATAGAAGTGTAGTATTCCACAAGTTTCTTGAATGTTAAGCATGCATCCTTCATGCTATCACTCAAGATATATTGCTGAACTTCACCACTACAAACAACAAAATACAAATTATTTATTCATATTTTACATATTATACAGTAGATAGTATTAAAATAACAAATATATTTTACAACAGAAATCTTAACAGCTTGTTTCATTCTATATGAGATCTTCAAAAAGCTAATCTACAAATAGCATAGACTGTTCACCTAAAACAATCAACTAATATTTGTTGGAGATGGAGTCTTCGATTTAATGGTTTTGCAGATATAATATATCCTTTCATTTCATGTCGGCATTTACTCAAATTACGGTAAAAGGATGCTACAAATCAACTAATCATGCACCTTTTTATCCAAACACACAGGTCTTCTACCAACTCCATTGATATTGAGTTTGTAGAATAACTAGAATAACCTTCTGAAGACCTTATCTTACTGTGAAACAGGCTCAAGTTAAATTACAACATTCTCAAAAATTCAATAAAGAAAATTCTTTTCCTGAAGCTGTTGTGATGGGTTGATCGTCACCCACTCAATCATTCAAAAAAAAAGGATACATACAAATACAAATGCAAATCAGCATGCATATTGCATATACAATTAATTGTGCACTGTATGTACAAAGATTTTACATTTTCTGTTTGTATATTTTCATGATTTTATTCAGATTTTTGTTTTTGCTTCTTACCTAGTTTCATCAACTTTGGCTAACCATTTCATATATGACATATATTTTCCAATTTCATTGACTTTGTTAATAGACTGTTGAAATTTTTCAACAGCGTCGAGGGCACATTTGTCTAAACACTGTGAAATTTCAGTATTGATGCAATCTTTTGCAAGTTCAAATTCTTCAACTTTTTCTAAAGTCTCTTCAGCAGAGGTTAATGCCGCTTTAATCTTTTTTGGAACTTCAGTTGTAATTGCAGACAACTAAAAATTATATGCTATAATGTTAAAATTTAATTATCATGCAGTTTTAATAAATCGGAAAAAAACAATACTAAACTATATTTCCATCTGGACTTGAACGAATTGCGTATTTTGTAAGACATGCATTTATAAAGATGACAAAACAAACTAAACATGTTAGTTTAAGTAAATACTTTTTAATAAAAAATTGTAAAACTTTTAGCAAATGCAAATTATCAAATTTTACTATTAGCCTTTATAAAGTAGAACTTTGGATAAAAAACATATTTGACAACATAAACTCACACAACATTCTGACCTGTTCTTCTAATTTCAATTTCTTTGCTAAGTTCTCCCTGTAAAGTTCTTCAACATTTTTCAAGTTCTTAATATCAGATCCAAAAGATTTATCCAAATATTCTTTGATCTCATCATTTAATGAACCAGCATTTGAACTCATATTGAGACATAAATTAACTTAACTTATAAACCAACTGTTTCAAAAAAATGTTCACAAACCACTCAACACACAGTAATTTACTATCTATAACGTGAAAACATATAGGCAAGGCATGGGTAGGACACCAGAAAATCGGATTGGAGCGCAAAGTTGGGCGCTAAACCAACTGAGCAATCAGGGCGTACTTTTCCAGATTACAAATAAGACTGTGCAATTTTTATAAATTCGATAAAATTCTTAACAAATCAATTTCAGATGCCTTGTTGTTGTTGTATTTGATTGATGATGAACTGTTTTATTTCGATCAACGACGCACGAGTACAAAATAATTGACACGGCGAGAAGAACACAATAAACATAGCCAGGTCAGAGACTTTAAAGAACCGGCCTGCCACGCCCCGTGGAGGCGGGGAGCGGCGATGCACCCGAAGGGAAGTCCACCAGCTTAGGTCGCGGGGGCCAAGCTGGGGAGTCTAGGTACCTGTGGAAGGAAAGTGTGGATCGAGAATTTTGTGCGACTCGTCCGCAAAAGTTAGAATGGCGGAACGGGCCAGGGAGACAGGCTTAGCTTTCTGCAAATGCAAAAAGGTCAGCTCACGACGGGCGACAGAAGTTTTATAAAGCCAGGCAGCGCCCACGTCTCCATCACGTGACCGTAACACAGGTACGTTTGACTCCTATACCCGGTCTGCCCGTAGGCAGAGCGGATAAACTTTGGGGTCTCCCACGAGGAAGAGAAGCTTAGCTACAAGGACGATTTGAATACTCGTGGGAGACGAAAATTATTTTTTAATAAACAGGTTGTCAATCAATAGAGCCGAGAACCGTCAGTCATCAAAAGCATCACAAAACTCTTCCCAATCCGAATTCTGAAATACACACAAAGTGAGTAGTGAGTAGGACACAAGAGACAAGTTTGTATTTTGTAATTTGTTTTGTTGAGAATGTTGCCAGATCAGAAAATTTTTTCTAATTTACGGAAGTTTAAACTTGAAAGTCTGTTGGTGAAGGAGCAAAAAGTTAAAAGATAAACTTTTATTTCGTCTGTTGTGGGACTGGGACAAGTACGATACATTGGATACAAGCATAACCATAAGCAGTAAAAAAATGTATAAAAAAAAAATAAATTCCACAACAGACAGAAAGCAAGTCAGCCATCTACGAAGTTGCTTCCGTGTCCCTTATATGACAAATATGACGCATTTTCAAAATATGTTTGAACAAAAAATAGAACGACAAATCAAGAAAAAGAAAAAAAAATTTTTTTTGTTGTAACGAAGGTTAAGCAAAATCCTGTAATTTTATGTGAACTTTAAAAAAATGTCATGTCCCTCAAAAGAAGAATGAAATAAAACAGTCATTATCAAGTTTTTATATTTCTGACTATCAAGAAAAAGATAAAAGCGACAAAACGCTGTTATTGTTAGCATTAACCTCGAAGCAAAACAAATCGAAATTAATCACAGCCTGCACTCGGATACAAATAATTTCAAGTTTCTTGACTGATTTTATCCTTATCCTCTGACTGGTAAAGGTTCTTTGAAAGTTTGATTTTGGCTGTTTAGGATACTTATAGAATTTTGAATCACTGACGCAAGCCCGGTCACCGAGGTAGACATATTGAAGTTTTCTTTTGTTGTTGAAGTGTTGTTGCTGGAGAATTATTCCATCTATTATGTGCCGTTGAATGGAGAGCAGTCCTGTAATTTGTTGCTCAAGCGCACACTATTTACCATTTTTTTAAGATACGATAGTTCATTCCATATTTTTAGTTTGAAGAAATAAGGATTTCAATTGAAAAATTTAATGACACTGGGAAAGTTATGGCTCAGAGGTACTTTTTAAAGGTTGCATAGGATGGGTGAAGTTGGTTTCAAAGCATTTTTATTTATTTTTCTCGAAAGCGTGCTTGCAGTGTGGCGTAAAAAAGTTATCAAACTGAGAATTGAACTTTTCAGTGTGGCTGGAAACTTGGAGCTTTGTAGCGTCCCTTAGAAGTACTTTGGCCAGAGAATGCTGGATGATGTTTGGAAGCTTTTCACGACAAGTATGCAGGTGGGCCTTGGCAACACTGCTAATATAGGCAACTGTGCATTGTGCGAGTTTGGAAACTTTGGAGGGGCGTCTTTAAATGTAACAAACCTCGAAAACCTTGCAAAGTGCAAACCCAGCAAAGCTTTCAATGGTAAAAAAGCTGGGTGCTGGTTTAGTATCGGCCGCCTTGGTTAGTGACGTCACAAAAATCTGTGACGTCATGCAAAAAAACGCAACTACTTTTAGGAAGGGTGCAAAAACGCGGAATAGAAGTAAAAGCGGAATGCCTATTGATTTTTAAATATTTGCAGGCATTCAGTATAAGCCGCCCACAGTTTGCTGTGAACTGTGATCGATGAATACTGCCTCCACCAAATATGCTGTAGCTTTCTCATTTCTGCTCGGATTTTAACAATTTTACTATCGTTGGATGGCATTATGCTTCATGTACCCGAATGGATTAATTGCCAATCTAAAGTAGGCACTATATTTATGTAGCGCTAACTTAAACTTTACTATTTTGTAACAATTCTCAGCAATTCAATTTTTACAATAAAAATACCAAACCAACACAAATTAAAAGAGTATGTCTTGTTTTATTACCCTAACAACTTTCACGTTTATATGTTATCTACAAAACGAGAAATCGTTCTTCAAACGTAACCGCTCGACGAAGCTTTTTTCCAATGCATTTTTCAAGGCAATTCGATCGTGGTTCAGTATAAGCCGCCCACAGTTTGCTGTGATCGATGAATACTGCCTCCACCAAATATGCTGTAGCTTTCTCATTTCTGCCCGGATTCTAACAATTTTACTATCGTTGGATGGCATTATGCTTCATCTACTCGAATGGATTAATTGCCAATCTAAAGTAGGCATTACATTTATGTAGCGCTAACTTAAACTTTACTATTTTGTACCAATTCTCAGCAATTCAATTTTTATAATAAAAATACCAAACCAGCACAAATTAAAAGAGTATGTCTTGCTTTAGTCAAATGTTAACTTTCACATTTATATCTAATCGACAAAACGAGCAATCGTTGTTCAAACGTAACCGCTCGAAGAAGCTTTTTACCAAAACAATGCAAACACAAAGCGATCAGTTTCGAGTGTTCATTACAAGCCGCCCACAGTTTGCTGTGATCGATGAATACTGCCTCCACCAAATGTGCTGTAGCTTTCTCATTTCTGCTCGGATTTGAGAAATTTTACCATTGTTGGAAAGCACGATACTGCATCTATCCGAATTCATTAGTTGCAAGTTTAAAGTAGGCATTATATTGATCTAGCGCTAACTTAAACTTTACTATTTTGTACCAATTCTCAGCAATTCATTTTTTACAATAAAAATACCAAACCAACACAAATTAAAAGAGTATGTTTTGGTTTATTCATATGTTAACTTTCACATTTATATCTAATCCACAAAACGAGCAATCGTTGTTCAAACGTAACCGCTCGACTAAGCTTTTTTCCAATGCATTTTTCAAGGCAATTCGATCGTGGTCCAGCATAAGCAGCCCACAGTTTGATGTGATCGGTGAATAGTGCCTCCACCAAATATGCTGTAGCTTTCTCATTTCTGCTCGGATTCTAACAATTTTACTATCGTTGGATGGCATTATGCTTCATCTATACGAATCAGTTAACCCTAATTCACAAATAAACACTGGAGCCATTAACTGATGGTTTAAACTTTACTATTTTGTACCAATTCTCAGCAATTCATTTTTTACAATAAAAATACCAAACCAACACAAATTAAAAGAGTATGTCTTGGTTTATTCATATGTTAACTTTCACATTTATATCTAATCCACAAAACGAGCAATCGTTGTTCAAACGTAACCGCTCGACGAAGCTTTTTACCAAAACAATGCAAACACAAAGCGATCAGTTTCGAGTGTTCATTACAAGCCGCCCACAGTTTGATGTGATCGATGAATACTGCCTCCACCAAATATGCTGTAGCTTTCTCATTTCTGCTCGGATTTTAACAATTTTACTATCGTTGGATGGCATTATGCTTTATCTACCCGAATGGATTAATTGCCAATCTAAAGTAGGCACTATATTTATGTAGCGCTAACTTAAACTTTACTATTTTGTAACAATTCTCAGCAATTCAATTTTTACAATAAAAATACCAAACCAACACAAATTAAAAGAGTATGTCTTGTTTTATTACCCTAACAACTTTCACGTTTATATGTTATCTACAAAACGAGAAATCGTTCTTCAAACGTAACCGCTCGACGAAGCTTTTTTCCAATGCATTTTTCAAGGCAATTCGATCGTGGTTCAGTATAAGCCGCCCACAGTTTGCTGTGATCGATGAATACTGCCTCCACCAAATATGCTGTAGCTTTCTCATTTCTGCTCGGATTCTAACAATTTTACTATCGTTGGATGGCATTATGCTTCATCTACTCGAATGGATTAATTGCCAATCTAAAGTAGGCATTACATTTATGTAGCGCTAACTTAAACTTTACTATTTTGTACCAATTCTCAGCAATTCAATTTTTATAATAAAAATACCAAACCAGCACAAATTAAAAGAGTATGTCTTGCTTTAGTCAAATGTTAACTTTCACATTTATATCTAATCGACAAAACGAGCAATCGTTGTTCAAACGTAACCGCTCGAAGAAGCTTTTTACCAAAACAATGCAAACACAAAGCGATCAGTTTCGAGTGTTCATTACAAGCCGCCCACAGTTTGCTGTGATCGATGAATACTGCCTCCACCAAATGTGCTGTAGCTTTCTCATTTCTGCTCGGATTTGAGAAATTTTACCATTGTTGGAAAGCACGATACTGCATCTATCCGAATTCATTAGTTGCAAGTTTAAAGTAGGCATTATATTGATCTAGCGCTAACTTAAACTTTACTATTTTGTACCAATTCTCAGCAATTCATTTTTTACAATAAAAATACCAAACCAACACAAATTAAAAGAGTATGTTTTGGTTTATTCATATGTTAACTTTCACATTTATATCTAATCCACAAAACGAGCAATCGTTGTTCAAACGTAACCGCTCGACGAAGCTTTTTACCAAAACAATGCAAACACAAAGCGATCAGTTTCGAGTGTTCATTACAAGCCGCCCACAGTTTGATGTGATCGGTGAATACTGCCTCCACCAAATATGCTGTAGCTTTCTCATTTCTGCTCGGATTTTAACAATTTTACTATCGTTGGATGGCATTATGCTTCATCTACCCGAATGGATTAATTGCCAATCTAAAGTAGGCACTATATTTATGTAGCGCTAACTTAAACTTTACTATTTTGTAACAATTCTCAGCAATTCAATTTTTACAATAAAAATACCAAACCAACACAAATTAAAAGAGTATGTCTTGTTTTATTACCCTAACAACTTTCACGTTTATATGTTATCTACAAAACGAGAAATCGTTCTTCAAACGTAACCGCTCGACGAAGCTTTTTTCCAATGCATTTTTCAAGGCAATTCGATCGTGGTTCAGTATAAGCCGCCCACAGTTTGCTGTGATCGATGAATACTGCCTCCACCAAATATGCTGTAGCTTTCTCATTTCTGCTCGGATTCAAACAATTTTACTATCGTTGGATGGCATTATGCTTCATCTACTCGAATGGATTAATTGCCAATCTAAAGTAGGCATTACATTTATGTAGCGCTAACTTAAACTTTACTATTTTGTACCAATTCTCAGCAATTCATTTATTACAATAAAAATACCAAACCAACACAAATTAAAAGAGTATGTCTTGGTTTATTCAAATGTTAACTTTCACATTTATATCTAATCCACAAAACGAGCAATCGTTGTTCAAACGTAACCGCTCGACGAAGCTTTTTACCAAAACAATGCAAACACAAAGCGATCAGTTTCGAGTGTTCATTACAAGCCGCCCACAGTTTGATGTGATCGGTGAATAGTGCCTCCACCAAATATGCTGGAGCTTTCTCATTTCTGCTCGGATTCTAACAATTTTCCTATTGTTGGATGGCATTATGCTTCATCTATAGTTAATTGGCAGTTAATTGGTTTAAATTTATTCTACTTGGGTTGAAATTAGACTTGTTTGAGCCTTTAAATAGGGGTGGGGTATATCAAAATGTCATATGATGCGTCAGAACGGGGGGAGGGGGTTAGCTGAAACTGTCAGATAAGGGGAGAGAGGGTCCAAAATCAAGAGCGAATCCGCAGAAGTAAGTTACTGTTCCGATCAATGAACCAACAAAAGATATGAAACACTTCAGAACATAAACAATAAGTTAGTCCTCCCGACCTCGAATACCTTTTGAACATTCTCTGCGATTCGCAATGACAATTTACAGTTTAATGCGATGGCTGTGCTTGGCAAATATATCAATGACTGCATCATGCTCGAGTACAATATCCTTATTTAAATACATCTGAGCTAGACCATCCAAACGTGGCTCGGTCATGGTCGTGCGGTAATAATTTTTCAGGTACTTTAGTGAACTGAAACATCGCTCATTGGAGGCAGTTGTAACTGGAAGCGCAGCAAAGATTCGAAGTAATAATTTATAGATAATCGGATAAGTGCCGAGTTGTTCAGCCGCTTGATACGCATCCACAAGAGTCGCAGGTCGTTTATCCACAGAAACTGCAAGCCAATTCGCTCTCCATCTTCGCAATTCAATAGTAGCTGCAAAGCAATTGCTTGGTTCAACATCCAGCATTCCATGGTAGAAGTCGAAAATCTCGTCGATCGTGCAGTCCTCATCTTCATGAATCAATGGAGGAAGAAATGTGCTGACTTTAAAAGCTGAGCAGTGCTCATTGAATCTATCGTGAATTTGTGCCATGCAATTGTCAAGAAAAGGAAGAAAAACTGTTGATACATTACATTGCAAAAAGTATACCCCACTCCCCGCGCTAGGATGAATCATCCAAGCAATTATTGCGCTACAACTTTTTTTTTTGCAAAATTTGTATTTTATTTTTTTACCTGATCATTAGGGGGAGGCCATCGCCCTTTATCCTCCCCCCTAAATACGCTACTGCCTTGGACAATGCACATGCAACCAATTGATTCGTGTAGATGCAGTATCGTGCTTTCCAACGTCAGTAAAATTGTCAAAAAAGCTTCATCGAGCGGCTACGTTTGAACAACGATTTCTCGTTTTGTGGATTAGATATAAATGTGAAAGTTAACATTTGAATAAAGCAAGAAATAGGCTACTCTTTTAATTTGTGTTGGTTTGGTATTTTTATTGTAAAAAATGAATTGCTGAGAATTGGTACAAAATAGTAAAGTTTAAGTTAGCGCTACATAAATATAGTGCCTACTTTAGATTGGCAATTAATCCATTCGAGTAGATGAAGCATAATGCCATCCAACGATAGTAAAATTGTTAGAATCCGAGCAGAAATGAGAAAGCTACAGCATATTTGGTGGAGGCAGTATTCATCGATCACATCAAACTGTGGGCGGCTTATACTGAACCACGATCGAATTGCCTTGAAAAATGCATTGGAAAAAAGCTTCGTCGAGCGGTTACGTTTGAAGAACGATTTCTCGTTTTGTAGATAACATATAAACGTGAAAGTTGTTAGGGTAATAAAGCAAGACATACTCTTTTAATTTGTGTTGGTTTGGTATTTTTATTGTAAAAATTGAATTGCTGAGAATTGGTACAAAATAGTAAAGTTTAAGTTAGCGCTACATCAATGTAATGCTTACTTTAGACTGGCAATTAATGCACTCGGGTAGATGAAGCATAATGCCATCCAACGATAGTAAAATTGTTAGAATCCGAGCAGAAATGAGAAAGCTACAGCATATTTGGTGGAGGCAGTATTCATCGATCACATCAAACTGTGGGCGGCTTATACTGAACCACGATCGAATTGCCTTGAAAAATGCATTGGAAAAAAGCTTCGTCGAGCGGTTACGTTTGAACAACGATTGCTCGTTTTGTAGATAACATATAAACGTGAAAGTTGTTAGGTTAATAAAACAAGACATACTCTTTTAATTTGTGTTGGTTTGGTATTTTTATTGTAAAAATTGAATTGCTGAGAACTGGTACAAAATAGTAAAGTTTAAGTTACCCGCTACATAAATATTATGCCTACTTTAGATTGGCAATTAATCCATTCGGGTAGATGAAGCATAATGCCATCCAACGATAGAAAAATTGTTAAAATCCGAGCAGAAATGAGAAAGCTACAGCATATTTGGTGGAGGCACTATTCACCGATCGCATCAAACTGTGGGCGGCTTGTATTGAACACTCGAAACTGATCGCTTTGTGTTTGCATTGTTTTGGTAAAAAGCTTCGTCGAGCGGTTACGTTTGAACAACGATTTCTCGTTTTTTAGATAACATATAAACGTGAAAGTTGTTAGGTGAATAAACCAAGACATACTGTTTTAATTTGTGTTAATTTGGTATTTTTATTGTAAAAATTGAATTGCTGAGAATTGTTACAAAATAGTAAAGTTTAAGTTAGCGCTACATAAATGTAATGCCTACTTTAGACTAACAATTAATCCATTCGGGTAGGTGAGGCATCATGCTTTCCAACGATAGGAATATTGTCAAAATCCGAGCAGAAATGAGAAAGCTACAGCATATTTGGTGGAGGCAGTATTGATCGATCACATGAAACTGTGGGCGGCTTATACTGAACCACGATCGAATCGCCTTGAAAAAAGCATTGGAAAAAAGCTTCGTCGAGCGGTTACGTTTGAACAACGATTGCTCGTTTTGTGGATTAGATATAAATGTGAAAGTTAACATATGAATAAATCAAGACATACTCTTTTAATTTGTGTTGGTTTGGTATTTTTATTGTAAAAATTGAATTGCTGAGAATTGTTACAAAATAGTAAAGTTTAAGTTAGCGCTACATAAATATAGTGCCTACTTTAGATTGGCAATTAATCCATTCGTGTAGATGAAGCATAATGCCATCCAACGATAGAAAAATTGTTAAAATCCGAGCAGAAATGAGAAAGTTACAGCATATTTGGTGGAGGCACTATTCACCGATCACGTCAAACTGTGGGCGGCTTGTAATGAACACTCGAAACTGATCGCTTTGTGTTTGCATTGTTTTGGTAAAAAGCTTCGTCGAGCGGTTACGTTTGAACAACGATTTCTCGTTTTTTAGATAACATATAAACGTGAAAGTTGTTAGGTGAATAAACCAAGACATCCGAGCAGAAATGAGAAAGCTACAGCATATTTGGTGGAGGCAGTATTCATCGATCACAGCAAACTGTGGGCTGCTTATACTGAACCACGATTGCTCGTTTTGTAGATAACATATAAACGTGAAAGTTGTTACGTTAATAAAGCAAGTATTTTTATTGTAAAAATTCAAATTGGTACAAAATAGTAACAGTTTAAGTTAGCGCTAGATCAATAATAATGCCTACAAATATTTAAAAATCAATAAGCTTTCCGCTTTTACTTCTATTCCGCGTTTTTGCACCCTTCCTACAAGTAGTTGCGTTTTTTTGCATGACGTCACAGATTTTTGTGACGTCACTAACCAAGGCGGCCGATCCTAAACCAGCACCAAAAGCTGTAGTTGTTAGGAAGGTTTGGGTATTGTCAGTTGATAGCTATGCCAGCCAGAAAATCAGTCGTTTTTTACATTCATAGTCTGCATAAAATAGAAAGACTAGAGTCCAGGGGTTTCCAAACTGGGGTACATTTCGAATTTTCAAGGGGTACATTAGGTTAAGTATAAGGATATTATTTCCATAACTTCTAATCTTTGCTAAAGATTGCGGAACCTGCTATTCATGCATTGTTGTTGTTTCCATCAACATGGTTGTGTGAGTCAACATTTTCAGTGCTGCTTGGAATCAAATCAAAAAACAGATCACAGCTCAAAACACCTGAACATGATCTTCGTTGTGCTGTTGCTAATGTTTCACCTCATATTAATGAGCTTGATGCTAAAAAGCAGGCTCATCCATCACAGTAGCTAGGATATATTATTTGTTTAATTGATTGATTGTAGTGTTTGTTTAACCTTGGATTACATTGTCATGAATAACTTTGTGTGCTTTGATTGGTACAAAATATCATGTATGCAGTCTTCTAATGCAGCTCTACTGTTAATTTGTTGCAATATCTAAACTTTCTAAAGCCAAAAATATGAGAAAATTTTGGGGATACACGAGCGAATCTATAAATTGACCAAAGGGTACCGATGAACAGAGGGTTTGGAAACCCCTGGACTAGACTGTAGCCTATTGGTGATTGTAAAAGGCTCCAATTGTGGCAGATAGAGCTTGTGCAGTTGGTAACTAGACTTTGACTTTGAGAAAGGCTTGTGCAATTGATAGCTATTGATTGAAGTTACGGTAATAATAATAATAATCATGCTTTTATTTGCGCCCATTGCGATAACATACAGTACACTGCGATCACAGATGCGATGCAACAGACGACAGGAAGCAGCGAAGTGACATATAGTCTTCGAGTCTGCTGCTCCCCTCATTTTAGCTTGACTTTAAGTGTCTTTCGCCGAGACACAGCCGCATGCTCTGAAGCGGTGTCGAACCCACGTCCTTTCGAATGTCTCACAGACGTTCTCACCACTCGGCTACGCAGCCGACAAGTGGGCTGTAGCGCATCCAGCATGGGGCTAAGGGGGTTCAACCCTCCTCCTCAAAAGAGCCGAGCCGCAGACGAGTGGTGAGAACGGCAAAGTAAACAGGAAGGCAAAGAAAAAAATTTTTGTGTTCACCTTCAAGCATGTTGTTGAACGGTGTGTCTTGTTAAGACACAGCCTCTTGTTTTTAAAGAATTGAACATACTGCTGTCATTACACAGCCAAAAGTGTTATTACTTGTTTCGTTACAGCTATGGTGTGTTATGAAATAATATTGGAGTTTGAACTTACTCATATTTTGAACTTGTATTGTATTGGATGTCATGTTCGGAAAGGGGATTTCTTGTCCAAGGTTTTCAAAGATATGCCTAGGCCGGTCCCACAAATTAATCATAAATACCCATAAGCATCGGAGCCGGAGCTATTTTTCAAACGACTGGCCCCAGCTCCACTTGAATTTCACGTAGAGCTCCAGCTTCGTTGAAAATGCACGACTCCGGGGCTTCAGCTCCAAAGCCCTGCATTTTTCTTGTATTTGGTATATGAGTTGTTTTTATTGGCCTTCATATAACTGAAAAAACCTAACTTATATTTGTCCACACTTTGCTGGGCCACTTTGTATAAACACTATTACAAATCTCAGTATATATAAATCTTTTAAAAATAGTAGTGCACCCTTAACTTATATTTTTGATTTCTTGTTATTCCTAAATTTTATGCTGTTTTATGTAGATTCAGGTGTATACATTATGGAGAGTAGGCTACACTTAGACATATTGTTCAAATCATTCATGTAGCTTAAAGAATATTTGCATGTTATAAAATCATGAGTGTCCCTCCAAGATGGTTGCATTGTCCCAGGAAAGGTGGTTTGGTTGCTGGAAAATTTCTTCCATTTAAAACACCTCTTGATGCAAGATATGATAAAGATGTCCCTGAGGAATGCAGGTATGACACAACTTAAGACTACTGCCGGCCTGCACAACATACAGCTCGTGAGCCACTTGCAATGGCAAAATCTTTTTCTGCAGTCGCTAAATTATTACAATATATTTTACAAAACTCTGTGATAACAATTTTTGGATTATTAGATTGCTTATAAATAAGTACGGAATAACTTTTGTAAATACAACGATGACACTTTGTGGTGTGCTCTTTCAACTGTTTTCTTTAGTATGATTGGACCATGTTTTTCTGTCCTTAGTTCAATTTATGGTAAAATAGTTGCTGAAATTTGCCATGGATATTCATTGTTTTTAGATGCATTTTTTAGTGCGACGTTTCTGGAATGTTATAATTAATTGCAGGACAAACTCAAGGGGCTGTTGAATTATTTAGAAATATTTTGTGTTAAGTGTTTTAAACAAGTATGCACACTGTAAGAGTGTAAGGTATGCTTAAATCCTGTCTTGATACATAAGTCTAATTTTTGTCTTCATTTTGTATTGATACATAAGTGTCCTACTGTCCTAGTCTACCGTACTTTGATTGTCACTTCAGTGGTTTTAAACATTTTCATTTGTTTGCAGATTTAACCCAGAAATGCTGTTTATGTATTTAAGAGGACTTAAAGTTGAAATGTCTGCTATTATTGACCTTACAAACACAAATAGGTATGGATTTTATCATCTAGTGTTTTAGTGTCACTGTCACAATTCTTTACGTTTTTATACTGGTGTCCACAAGACAAGAAAAGTGTTGTTTAATGTGACCCTGTGGTCCAAACTCTTCAAAACAACATTAGTCATCAATGCCAAAATAAAATCCATCTTTAAACTCTATGTTTATATGGCTAAAAACTACAAGAATGACAGTTGAATCAATGAAGTATAATTTGTTTTTAATGTTGATTGTTGATAGTATATATAATACTAGAGATGCAGCAAACCCAAAATTTTTATCCGCACACCGCACCGCAACTGACTCATCTATCCGCGCACCGCAATTTATCTGGAACTTTGACACTGCACCGCACCGCAAATTACAAAATTTTCAAAAAATATTTCAACGCGTTATTTTTTAGAAAGTCAATTGTAGCAAAAAGCACCCATGTCATATATCTAGTAACCTACCAGTACAGTTGTGCACTAATTGACGGGTGGCGACGATGTCGTCCCCTGCCGATGTCGTACCCCCGATGTCGTACCCTCAGTCCCTCATACATCGGGACGCGCAATAATTTACGCCGGCAAAAAAAAGCTTCAGATGCGGCGCGCTGTTGGATTTCAGCTCAAGCGTCAATGCCCATGTCGTCTCCAGTGAGTGATCATGAATCACGCTGCCGAACAGACTTCAAAATGCGGCGGGCTGTTGCATTTCAGCTCGAGCGTCAATGCTCACGGTATTCTTTCAGTTTGGTACAACTTGTGGGATTAGTTGATGAACAAACAATTTTTTTTTTTGTTCAGATGAACAAACAAATTATTTTAATTTCAAAAATAAAAATTAATTTCTAGGCTAATTTTTTTTCAAATGTCCGCTAGCCAGGATTAATTATTTTGTTGCTGACGAGTAAACAGTTTGTTTATTTATTATTATTTCTTTAAAATAACATAACCTACGGACACGGTAGCCCACTGCTACGAGTGGCGGATCTATGCAAAATGGCGCCCATGGCAAAGTTTAAATGTGCGCCCTTTTTAACAATTTAAGTTAAATATTGCATACAAGTCTTTTATGAACAAATCGTGAAGAAAATAAATCAATGTATTATTGCCGTTTTATAATGTTCAAAGGCAGTCACGAGAGATTGTTTCGTCATGCAAATTTTGTTCTCTCTGCAGAGCTAATCAATTTGATAGAATGCTGCGCTATTGCGCCTTTCCAAGTTATTTCTAACATAAAAACTAGCCAACGCGGCTTATTACTTTTTCATCTGACGCTGTGTGTGTATAGTCTACTGTAGCCTACTACCAAGTGAATTATTGGACAAAATCAATCGGACATAAGCTTATTGTCTGCTTGACGTTTCAGCTTCTGCTGCTTGCAAGTCTCGTCTCTTTCGCCCTTCAGCCCCACTTTCCTTTTTCTTTGTATTGGTTTGTTTTAGAGTCTAAAAGGGCAAGTAAAAGTTAAATTAAAAAAATCCTTGGTCGATAATTACAATATATAGCCTAGGCATACGCAAAATGTTTTCGTAGTTTTTTACGTAGGCCTAGCCAACTTAATTAAAAATTCATCTCAATAGAGCATTGTGTTGATGCAACCGGCGGTGACCAACCTGTAGATAGAGGTATTTTTGTCCGGCAGATTTTTTCAAAAACTAATATTAATTAATTTAATTTGTCGCTGACATTTGTTGGCATGTCGGCGGGTTTTGTAACCGTTGGGTTATAGCCTATGCTAACTAGAGATTGAAGAAACTGATAGCGAATCAATCCCAACATTGGTGTGTAGGCTACTAGCTACTAAGAATTGCGTTCATTTTATCCGTTTGACAACTTGAGGAAGTTAGGTAAAAGTACGGTACCGTATATTTATAAAGCACAGCTTGTGAAGTTGTCAATGAACCTCAAAACTTCAGACTGCTTAGTGCTAGGCAGTGCCAGCACAGCACGTAAAAGAAATCATACCTAGCATAATTCTTGGTCTCAAAATTTCACATAATGATGCTTATAGGCTCAATAATACTTCAATGCTAATTTCTTCCTAGAACAGACTGAGTGCTCTGGTCAGGACAAATTGAAGTCATACAACAGATGAGATTTATAAATTCTTATAAAAATGAATAAGTAAGTTCTGGAGCTACTTCTAAGCTTCAACTAATCGCTGCTTAGCGACTTTACTAAACTTCCAATTTTTAAATGGCAAAACCGTCATTTCCGTAGGGTGGCAAATGACTAGGTCGTCTCGTTGTCTCCCTGTCGGTATGGAAACTTGTGTAACTTTTGCATTGTGTATATTACTTGCATATTTCCAACATGTAGGCCTACTGTAGCCTACTATGTTCCTGTTACTGACAAATAAACCATTGATTGATTGATTCCAATTGTTGCTGACTGAACGTAAAGTGAGCCAGGAGAGGCACAATGTTGCTTTTTCAACGTCCATTGTTTGACAATGGCTACAGTAAAGAGTGACCTTTTTTGATGTTTGTTGGGCGCAAATTAGATTTTGAAGAAAGTATAACTCACAAATTTTATTTTTTACCAACCGATTTTTGCGCCCAAGGCTCGAGCCATGCCTGCCATACCCTAGGTAAGCTACACCACTGCAGTGCTACGGCCTCTAGGGGAACGAAGTCGTAAAAATGTGGCTTGTAATTCTGTTCACTTCCGTTTAATTGTGTGTCTGAAAATACGTTATCAATGGAAAATTACCATCACAGAAATGAAGAAGAGCAAATTCTAAAATTAGTTTGCAGTCATTATGTGTTTATATCTTGACCTAGCCTATAGCATAAATTTCAAGCTAATACCTGTCCGCTTACAACAGTTAGCTTTGTTTTCTAAGTAGGCTAGTCCTAGGCCTATGTTGACTTGCGAACAAGGCGGACTATATAGAAAGCAGTATAGACTATATAGAAAACAAATGCGAACCATCGATGCAGTGCAGTAACGTGGCACCTTTTTTTAACATTATTGTTAAGCAGAAGCGCTATGTTCTTTGCTTGGATTCGCTATCATGCAATAGGCCAAATGCAAAAAAGTAATGCTTTGAATAATAATCAAGACATAAAATAGCCCAGTCAAGCCTAACAGTAAGAATATAGCTAAAACAGATCGAAATCTATAGAAAATAATTTCAAAATTGCAACCTAGTTAAGCTTTTATTTAACAACGTTTCTACTTTCAACAACGCGTTATCATTTCTCACTATGCGGCCCGTGGAGTTTTTCTCAGACCCTAATGTGGCCCTTCATGTTTGCAGTCTTGGACCACCCTGGTTTACACAATTGTTTTTTTTAGTCACACGTTAACTGAGGTTTACTCTAGCCTAGCTTTTTCTGTTTTCATGGTTTTAGCTTTCAAAGTAGGCCTAGCAGTTCAGATTTTCAAAGTAGGTTACTTATTAAAAAGTAACAGTTGAGCACATCTCTAATCTACATTACCAGATAACGTAGGACCACACTTGTTGCATGTCATAGTTAATGTTTTTGCTAGCTGTTTCTGTGTTTTTTGTCGTAGCTTAGATATGTTTACTTTCGCCATTTATTGCGTTTATTTATTGTCCGCCTCGTTAGCTCAGTTATGCGCCGGCTCAAGATCACGCGGCGCAAGCTCGACGCTCGGGATGTACGCTTGAGCAACGCATTTCAAGACTGCTCTCCATTCAGCGGGCCCTAGTGAATGGAATAATTTCTCGGCAACAACACATCAACAATCGGAAAACTTCACTCTGCCAATCTCGGTGACCGGCCCTGCGTCAAGAGCCACTGCAAGTACGCGTAACTACGGTACCAGGAATAACCAATCAAGGCTTTGTCAGTCCGAGGATAAAGATTCAAAACCAACGAACCAATTTGCAGTGGGCTACGTTAGCGATGTGAAAATAAATGTTCATGAAAAGAAATTGAGTGTTGATTCAGTGGCGTAGCTTGGAAATGTGCCGCCCGGGGCGGATTCAGATTTTGCCACCCCTTCAAGAAAAAGTATGTGAAAATGAAATGCGTTTTTTTATCAGATTATAATCCAAATCAAAAATCGTAGTCTTAAAGTGCCACCCCCAGACGTGCCGCCCGGGGCGGTCTGTCCCCCCCCCTTAGCTACGCCACAGTGTTGATTGCAAGAACATGAAATCCATGTTTTTCGGACAAAAAAGCAATGCGAAGTTCATGAGGAATCAGAACAGGGCAAGAAAGATTTTTTTGTTTTCAATTCAGTTTTATTTTTCTTTGTATAAGTGATGATAAGTTGAACAATATTGTAACGAGTAAAACAGTAATGATAAATTTAACAATAGAGTACAGGAACAAAACCAACAAAAGAAAAAGGTAGCTAAAATTTCGTTTCGATTTGAATAAGTTCGTTTCGAAAAACCATAATTTTTACCTACATTTAAATGGACAAAAAAAGTTGAACATCTGGCAACAGGGACGACATCGACGTGGGACGACATCGGCAGGGGACGACATCGGGGGGACGACATGTCCAGGGGACGACATCGGTGGCATTCCTAATTGACTAGGCTAACCAGATCATATTTTCTTATCAGCAATGCATCTAAGTTCTAAGACATAATACAAACTAAGACAAATAGAATGTTCCTGGATCCAGTATCAGGACTTTTGAACACTTTTTGTAAGCAATAATGCAAATTTAATGTTAGTAGCTATATGAATACACACACATGAGTAAAACTTATAGCCTGAACTCACTGGGCTAACTGTTATAGTAACTAATGCGGTAGTTGCGCTACGGAATGGCCCGTTTCGGTGAGTCCGATCCCTTAACGGGGGATTTTTTCAATTTTTTTTTTAAAATTATCGGGTACCGTAGCCTAATTATCATTGACGTTTTAGGGTTAGGGGTTTGGAGTTAGGGTTAGGGGTTAGAGATTAGGAACTCACCGAATCAGACTCACCGAATCGGACTCACCGAATAGTAGCAGACCCGTTGCGCTAGGCCTATAGCCTGGTAACTGGGAGCTGAGCTTATCAGCTAGGCTATTAACCAAAAACATTCGTACAGCTTCCCTCACAAGACAGCCCCAAAAACCCTGTCAACTGCAAACCATTTGCAATTTGCATAGCCTTCCAGCTTAGGGTTTCCAAAGAAAAAAACACTGATTCGTGTTTCCAATTTAAATTTGAAGTTTCATAACTGATTTTTTTGAAAAGTTGAAAGTTTACATTTACGAAAGTTTAATTTCTTGAAAGTTTACGCGGCAAGCGGCGCGGCTTTGTCACTTCAACCTTCGGCGCGGCACGCGGCAAAAAAGTCAAAAGCGGCCGCGCACGCGGCGCGGCTTGCATCACTAGTATATGTATACATTGTACTAAATACTGCTGGTTTTGTAGCAATGGAACTAATATATGTGTACGGTATTTTAAATCTCATTATTTGAGCACATGTGTGTTCAAAATTGTGTAAAAGCCTTTAGGTGATCATATGGCTTCTTCAAGAAATGGGTTTAAGCAAACATGGCGGAAGTATCATGTGTGTTGTCCTTAAGAAAGAATGCAAATAGTTCCGTGAACATTTTTCTAGAGACTGGAAAAATTTGCTTAACAAAGCAGAGGTGGGAAGTAGCGCACTACTTTGTAGCACCGTTACATTTCTTTCAGTCGCACTCTTGCTACCCGCTAGGCTACTTTCCAGTATAAACTGAAAAAAATGACTCGTTTATGGGGATTTTTCATGGAAACAATGAGTGAAAATTGTGAGAAACATCAAGCTACGTTAATATCGACAAGAGTGAAAAGTGATCAACACTAGTCACAACTGCAAAGATGAATTTTTTGGTGTGTTAGTTCCATCGCATGAAACGTCGGTACTGAAAGAAAAGTCACTTGTGGAGACCTTCTTTTCAGACAGAAGCATGTCCTTGAGCTTTTCTAGTACCGATTTATAATATCTCTTTATTAAATATAATACATCCCCATTTCTTCCAGTGCTTTGGTGGAAAGATTTTTCTCCATTGGAATAGGCATGCTGAAGCCAAATCGGGCAAGACTCAGCGACTCGCATTTTGAAATAGCCTACTCTTGTTTTTGAAAGATGCATAACAATAAATGTCACCTAGAACGTTTTTTCTATATGTAACGACGTTGAAATGGCAGTGAAAACGAATATCATTCGTTTTCAAGGTCATTTTAATGTTGCAAAGCACTTCCTGTGTCAGTTTAAGTTAAGACAGAAGTAGCGGTAGCGTATGCTGCTTTAAAAGTAGCTGGTGCCCACCTCTGCTAACAACATATGTAATTATGTATATATATATGTTGTTCTTAAATCTTAACAATGGATTGTCATACCTTGTCTTCACCAATCTATGAATGCGTTTTAAACTATTTAGATTTTACAACAAAAATGAATTCACTGAAAATGGAATACTTCATCAGAAAATATCTTGTCGTGGGTAAGAATCAAAAGGTTAAACTTTCCATTTTGTTTTGATATAACCTGGCTTCTACACCATTGCCAACAATGCCAACACTAATGAGTAATGTTTTCATCCTACTTTCTTAATTTGTAAAGATATTTTCTCCAGCATGGACTTTTACCAAAGTCAGTGGAAGTTACATTTTAATAAATATATATGTTGAAAGAAACTAGTCTAAAGTACTGTGCACTTATAGTGTTCATATGAAAATTGAAAATACATTCATTTTTGTTCAGAAATATTTCGCATTTAATCCAGTTGCACTGTATAAAAACTTTGCAGGAGATTTTGAAATTGCAATCGCCTTGACTTGTAATAAATTTATTAAATGAATTTATTTGTCTCAGTTTTATTAAAATTTTAAATGTTTCATATGCATTCTCAGACACGGAGAGTGTCCTGATGAAAATTCCACTCGACTTTTCATTGACCTTTGTGACACTATTCTTCGTAAACATCCATTGGGTGTAGTTGGAATTCACTGCACACATGGCTACAATAGAACGGGCTTCCTGATCTCTGCTTATCTTGTTGAAAAGCTTGACTGGAGGTACAAAACTTTGATTCATATCTTTCTTGAAAGTGCCAGTAATGTTTCTCCAGCTTTTGTTCGAAATCAAATGTATTTGCGAAGAACTTGTGTGTGTAATTCATCAGTTTTTCTTTTAAGGGGACACCTCTAATGAAATCCCAATATTCGCTTATGGCTGAGAAGCTTGCCTCAGATAAGCTAACTATTGTGGGAACCCCCACATACCATATATTTCTGAAAAGGGCATGAAAAGACACATCTGAATATGCAAGTCTCATGAAATAAAAGTTTAATTTGATGCAATGAGCTTCCTTCAAACACAGACAATATTTCAATAATTATTTTTTGACATGCTAATAGAAAACACTGTTTCTCACTACCAGCACCATATAGCAACAAGAAATGTTATGAAATGCTAGATCTACCTTATATGCAAATACCTATGAGAGCTTTTTTCTCTAAAATGTCACTTTCCTAAAAAAAAACAAATTTTTTGAAAGTTACCTGTGTGCGAAAATATTTATACACATTTTTTTCAATAAAATGGTCAAGAAATAAAATTTTTAAAAAAGCTCTCATAGGTTGATGCAATACCATTGTACCAGCATGCATTCCAATTTTTAGCCAATTCGGACAAGAAATAAACAAATGAGTTTGTTTAAATAAACATATACTGCAAAAAAAATGTCATTTTGAGTAAAACTCGTTTAAAGTTATGGTTTGCAAATACAAAGCAAATCGTGCATTTTCAGCTAGGCTATTGTTACTGTCACTACTGGCTTTGAAATGCTAGGATACAGAAAATTTGTAACTGCTGAAGCATGACCAAAACAACAGCTACAAATACCACAAATATATAGAACCAGAAAGGGCTTTTCTGTTGCTACTATTAGTATATTTTCAGCATATCATATCATCGTTCTGGCATATTTTAGACTTTTGGGTCGCGTGGTAGCTCCACTAGTTCTAAAATTTAACAGGGAATGAATTGGAATTGTGGAGAAACTGCCATATATTCAGAATCCTGATGAAATTCTCTATCTTTTCAGTCCAAAATATAATTTTCTTCAAAAAATTTTTTTTTCATTAGAGGTTTCCCCTTAAGCTGTTATTTAATTTAATTTTTGGACTGAATGTTTTTAGCTTGGTGTTCAGTTCAGTTGTTTTTTTATTTCTGACCATCATATCAAAACAATACACATCAACATAGCAAAGGTCAAGAAAAAGGTAGAAGCGACAAAACGCGAACGTTAAAACGTGCTTGTGATCGAAGTAAGTTATTGAGTTGAAAAAAATTTGGCACGGCACGGTTCTCATTTAATTCCTCAGTGCAGTGTTAAAACTTTACATTGTAACGTTGTCGTTACCTTGCAGTGTAGAGGCAGCCCACGCAGCGTTTTCTCAAGCTCGCCCACCTGGGATTATTAAAGGTCATTACATTGAAGAGTTATTTGCTCGTTATGCGAACCGGGAAGATGCTCCCGCCCCTCCTCCATTGCCCATATGGCATACTGAATCAGACGACACAGTTGGTGAGCTTTTTGTTGTTTTTTCTTTTTTAATCGAATGAAACCAAACGAAGTACTATATTTTTGTTATAATAAGTCTATGCTTTGGGCTAACTCACCTTCATTTTAAGCTCCCTTTTTCACTGTCTAACAAAACGTTACTGTATTGCTTTGAAGTTCATATTTTCGGTTAGCAAGTAAGAGTGTTCTCACATGATTCTTCAACTAGAATCGTTGGTCTTTGCAATGCAAAGATTGCATGGCTTGGTGCAAGCAATTTTATTTGTAAGTCAGTAGTAGTACCGGTAGTACCAGAAAAGCTGAGGAAGTCAATACGAAACTACAGTAATATGTACTCTTAACCTGGAAGTAAATTTGCGTCACATTTAACGAACACCTAGTTCTCGAGCAAATACACAACGTGCAATCGTACAGTGAAAAGCCGCTTTGTTATCTTGAATATTAGTTGTATTATGTTACATTTGTCGTCTTTAGAAACGTTCTTTCACAATGTCGTAATCAAGCTATGAAGACAAAGGTTCAGATTTTTGTATGCTTAATATCGCACTACAACAAGATGCACAATGTCAAACAAAGTCTTGGTTTTGACATTTCAAACTTACGAACCAAACTCATATCGCTCAATGTCTTTACCGTCATGTCCTATTGTCCGATATGCAAACTCTTGTGTGGTGACTCATACGATTTGATAGCTTAAGCATACCACTTGTGATACGTTGAGCCATTTCCAACATTAGAAAGCAAATAAACAAAATCTAAAACGCTATGTTTATTGGGTAAACTGCTTATCATTTTATTTGAAATCAGTTTTGTCACTTCAATTTCCGGTATCGAAATATGATATTTGTGTAATGCTTGTGTCTGTGGTGTGAACCGTGTTGTTTGTTTTCTTGCTAACTATTGCGTTGCTCAGAATGTTCAATATTCATATTTCTCAACATGACGATCTTTGCACAGATGATGACGGCGAGGAAGTTAATGGAGGGAGAGAAGGCAGAAGAGAGTATGGTGCTAATGTAAGTATCTCCAGCCAAAACTAAAAAAAAAACTTGGTTTGGAATCTTAATTCTGGCAATTTTGCATTCTTGCACAGGCTTTTAATCACTGACATTAATAAAGTGAAGACATATCCTGTTTAATCTTCCATTGGGTTTCGCTGGATAGAGAAGAGCTGTCTTTAAAATGTTGAACAAGCATTGCTTTGTCTCGCCGTTTCTTTGTATGCAATGCAAAGCGCTTATTCAACTGTGCTATCGGGGCAAAAATGTAATTCAACAAAATAAATGTAATTAAACCAAATCGAATTTACAGTTTGATCTCATGTTCGGGCCGCCGAATAATTTATTTTTCCTTGCAGGTTAAAAGTAAAAACTTTATGGACGAAATCGAAATACCCGGTATTGAGCAAGTAGTCACGCAGCCAACTTTGGGTCAAGTTCAACAAATCGTGCAATCTATGTGTGGTTGGAAAAGGTACGTTAAAAGTCACACTTAATTTCGAACAACTACTGTATAAAGAAAAAGTTGAAAGATTGATAAAGCAGTTGCAGGCATTAGAACGTTTTACGCGTCAAATTGGCGTTATGATCTGAAACGACGTAGTAGGGTTGAAGTTTCACAAAATTGATGACGCAATCAATCATAGCATGGAGTCTTGTAATGTTACCACCGTGCTCGTTAAGACCAAGGGTTCAAATTCCGTTTGATGTCAGACTTTTTCCCTACTGGCGCAGCAAAAATATCATGTCGACACTTTGACTTTGCATCAGAAGGTAATTGTCAAAGTTTTGTTTCTCTTTTTCTTACGACAGCTATTTCTTTTCCAGAAAAGGATTCCCTGGAGCCCAGCCAGTGTCCATGGCTGTAAAAAATATGGATCTTTTGGTGCAGAAACCGTTTCTAGTCAGCTGGAAAGCCGACGGTGTTCGGTATTTGATGTTGCTCAAAGGAAAAGATCAAGTTTATATGTTGGACAGGGACAACACGGTGTTCAAGGTGAACTGAAATAAAATAAAATTTTAAGAAATACGACAGCTCTTGCGGCGCTGAAAGTCACAGAGACAATCAGTTGCAGCAACTTGCAGGTGCTACCACGCTTACAACTAACTGTCTTCCACACAGTTGAGCCAATTAAGCTCTGGTATCAATGGCTATTCTCTATGAGCTAGGAAGCAGAAGATCATTTAATATTTCCCCCAAGCAAAATATTTTCTTTGGAATAATTTTCAATTTTTATTCAGCCTGGTTATTCAGTTTTTAGAGTTCCCCAGTGAAACTTTGTTACGAAAATCCTTCTTCCCATGACACGTTATCTTATCAAAATCGTAAAATCACCATTTTGTTGTAGAGATCACTCTATTGTGTTGCACGTTTAAACCAATGGCGCGTGTTTGTTTCACTAACATCAAATCTACGTGGCTGTGTGACGTAATTCTAATTACGCATTTGTTCAGATTCCAAACTTAGACTTCCCACATCGAAAAGACCTTTCAAACCCACTGAGGGATACTTTGCTGGATGGAGAAATGATAGTTGATCTTGTCAATGGCCAAAAAGTCCCAAGGTTTCTTATATATGACATCATAAAATACGTGGTATGTTATTTGTTGATATGCTGCTTATTTTGAATCGAAATACGTTGTGAAAGAAGGTTTTATTTTTTAAAATGTTTGCTTTGGTGCACTCTTAGTATATGATGTTGGCTTTATGGAAATGCTTGAAATAGAAACACTTCAAACTTTTTTTTCAAAATTTCTTAGTCTTCGTATAAATAGTTTTGTTTCGAAACTGTTTTCGCAGAGGTAAATTCGATATTTCTCATGTAAAACACGTTTGTTAGCCCCCAAGTGATTTTTCCCATGATAAGTCCTGCAACCGCGACATAGTTTACATTAAACAGATGAAAAACTATGCAATTGTGGTTTATAACCTTTCGAAATTGACAGGGTCAACCGGTCGGTGAGTGCGATTTTCAACGGCGCTTACAATGCATCGACAAGGAAATCATCGGGCCACGTCACGAGAAAATGCGCAGAGGCATGATCGACAAGAGGAGGGAGCCGTTCAGTGTCCGGAAGAAAGAGTTCTGGGATGTTCTTCAATCACGCGAACTCTTGGACGGCAAGTAGGTACGGTTGTACTTCGGAGGGGTGAATTTGTTAAGACTCGCTAAGCGTCAACTTAGGGAACTGAGACATCAATTTTTTTTTTATCTCGCCTATGTTTTGTCTAATGGAAAGCAACATGGACTCAATACCGATTATTTTAAATCTCGTTCTGAATTTGATTTGAACATTTTGTTAAGTCGTTTATCAGAATAAATCTGTGTAAATCTTGCTGTGTTATTCAGCAAACCTTGGTTGGAGATGTCTCTGATGTTCTCTATAATAATAGAATGTAATAATAACACAGAATAATCTTGCAACATGAATGATGAAATAGCGCAATGATCTCGGATGCGAAGACATATTGTTCAGTATGTTTTCTGTTCTATAAAAAGAAATTACGTTGCTCGTCAGTCAATGAATTCAAAAATGATTAGAAACGAGGTTTAACAAACGCTCCGGTTTTGTGCTTGACACTGGTATCAGCTCAATGAAACTATTAGTTTTTTCACTTTTACTACCTGAAATTCGCATAATTTTTTTTGCAGTTCTGATTTCTTCTACAGCTTGTTTAGTGATTTGGTTTGATAAAGAATACATTACATATCTAAGTTTACTATAAAATGTTTATTCCGATCTGAAATCTAATAAAAACTTGGTATGAAACTAATTGGAAACAACGTCATTCAGATTCAGCAGTATGGTGTCCCATGAAGTTGATGGATTGATATTCCAACCTGCCTGTGCCCATCCTATCGATGTAAGTTAGCAGCCAGGATATTTGGCTATCCTGTTTTTTGTGAAAAATATAACTGTACAGGTTTGTGGTAGTGGATTATTGTAATGATGACCGTTGCATGTTCGCAGCGGAAAAACTTTACAAGCTTTAATGAATTTCTCTGCTGCATAGCTGAGGAATGGTTGTTACTCTTGCAATAGTTGCTAGTTGACTCAGGCCCGGATTTAGGGGGGGGAAGAGGGTGCAGGTGCCCCGGGCCCCCTACGTGGAAAAAATGTTATTTTGTGCTATTGTTTTCTTTCAGCCTTCGAAGTTTCTGCAAAATGCCGTGTAGTGCTGGATTAATGTTACTGTAGACGTAGAGGTGGATTTTCGCGCCGTAGGCGCGAAAAATTTTTTTGCAAGGGGGCCTCTCGATCTAAAAGTGCCCCGGGCACAATTCTAAATTCGGCCCTGATTTGACTGTGTTTTTGCTCTTCTAAAATTGGTGAAAACCAGTTCTTGTTTGCAATTTTTCGAAATATTGTTTCTCGCATCAAGATCATTCGCCATTCTACTGTTTGCCAAAAAGGTAAATTTGTTTCATTGTCTTCTTACCAGACTTATAAACCCGGTCGCAACGATGACATGTTAAAGTGGAAGCCCTCCACTCTCAATAGCGTTGATTTCAGACTAAACATACAAACACAACAAGGGGTGGGCATGGTTCCGAAGCTGCTGGGATTGCTCTTTGTTGGCCAGCTTGACAAACCGTTTGCTCAAATGAAAGTGAGTCGTGCATGTAAGGTATCTAATCAACAATATGAAGAGGTGTTTCGTTGTGCATTTGTTCATTTTTAGCAAACTCTTGTTCTTAGATTAAGTCCATTCGTTTGGGAGTGGAATAGTTTATCGCGACAAATTATTGTTTAGACTTATCGGTACCGTACTGACGAATGATTGGCCAATTCGAATAATTTGCTTTTTGGTTTGTGTTGTAATATTTTTTCTATTGCATTTTTGGAAGGTCACAAAAGAATTAAAGACTTACAATAACAAGATCATTGAATGCACGTTTTCGGATGGATCTTGGAAGTTCATGAGAGAAAGAACAGACAAAAGTTTTCCTAATGCCTATGCAACTGCTATGGGTAATTTTCTAGAAATTGATCATTTTGTCCATATACCAGGCATCGGTCTGATTGTTAACTTAATTTTAAAATTAAGTATTCTAAAAAAAGAATTTCCATTAGACACAGTAATCGGGGGTGGTTTGCATGTTAGTTTGATCAGACTGCGCTTACAGTTTAGCTTGTATTATGCATATTTTTAAGTCTAAAGTGTGCAGTCTTTTCAGCTTGTTAACATGGATTGCAAAGTGGGATTAAAATACCACATTTATAGAACGGGCTTCGAACATATCGATCGGTGCACAGAAAGAGAAAAGCGCAGAGGTTTTCACCAAGTGTCTAAGTAGTTCAGTTCCAGCATGCCGATCTGCGATAAAACCTCGATATGTCGTGGGGAGATTGATTGCGCTGTCAGTGAATTTAGCTTCTCTTGAGGCCAACCTAACTAATATGCTTGGTGCGTGAACTCAGCACAGATTCGTTTAAGTTTGTTCAAATTTTTAATTCTAACTGCTGTAATATATTTTATAGCGGTGTGTGAAAGTATACAACATCCTGTCACGAAAGAAATGCTGTTTGACCTCATAGAGAAGCGCAGCCATGCAGCCAAGATGAAACACCGAGGTATCAGTGTGTGAACACATGTTTCATGTGTTGCAGCATACTGTGCTGTAACACTGCTCTAGCCTATTGAGCGAAATTTAGACCATGATGCTAAAAAGAAACACTTTCTCGATTTGCCATTACGTAAGAACAATTGACTTACGAATGATACACAATGTAGATTAAACGTGATAATAACTACAGTAGGCTCATTTTTCCGCGTGTTTTAGAATGATCGCGTCGTCTGAGCAAAAGTTCTTTTATAAAGTTGTGGTTTTCATGGATAGTGATCATTAAAATATTCTATTGCGCACGAACGGTAGGAGTTGTGTAGAATTAGGTTGAAAGGGAAGTTTTAATTTGTCGTTACGTGTTACAGCTCACCAAGAACAAGCTGAAACTTCAAGAAAACGCAATAGAACGGGCGAGTTCGTGGCTCCAATAGGTGCACCCCCGAAGAAAGCATCATGACTATTGCTTAGAAACTTCTTGATGACGATTCAAGACAGCGAGCCACACCGTCATTGTAGACATCTGATGTTTTTATGTTTGATACTTTGTGGCCTGCAACCAACTACCAACTTTCGCGTTATATCGTTTCAGCATTACAATCTACCCAAGATTCACGACCTCAGTTGAGAATTTCTTGTGTAGAAAAGGAGATATCCAACTTTGGTTAAAGAATGCCTTTTACGATGAGTTTGTTTTTCACCGAGCGAAATATAATTGTTTTTATGGTTGTTGATCGCTTTACTTGTCTGACCATCATTAGCGTAACACCACCACTTGATATTGTTGCGCAGACTGGTCAACGTGCTCTCAGTGCACGACCCATTACATTACCTTCGCTTCAATTAAATTTCATAGTTTGCCAATGGATTAT
This sequence comes from Aplidium turbinatum, assembly GCF_918807975.1. Taxonomy (NCBI): domain Eukaryota; kingdom Metazoa; phylum Chordata; class Ascidiacea; order Aplousobranchia; family Polyclinidae; genus Aplidium; species Aplidium turbinatum. Next base: position 12,569,891 of record NC_137489.1, on the reverse strand, counting down.
GTTCAAAATACGTACTTCACACATATCGTATATCACAATTCGCTTCATTTTGTCAACTCTTGTTATTATGGAAGGTATTTTAATGAACACACGGACACTGAACCTCAGACATTCACACAGAGATGACTTTGAGAATCCCTGATTAACAATTTTGTGCACGCTGAACGTGTAATGTCGCGACACCGTAATAAAAAACGTTTTCAAGTTTGAATGTTGTGGTGTAAAAATTTATGCGTAGAGCCGGCATAAATGCATACACTGGGAAAGCAAAGCAAGACGTATGCCCCGATGGTTAGCACGTGACTTCGTGAAAGAAGCTTTAAGAAGTAGCGACGCTGGTTCGACTTTCGCGGTGTGCGCTTGCACAACGCACGTTAAGGACTGCTCTCCATTCAGCGGCATCTAATGGATGGAATAATTCCTCGGCAACAATCGGAAACTTCACTTTGTCAATCTCGGTGACAGGGCCTGCGTCAGTGGTTCCAAGCTTCTACAAGTACCGTACATGCGAAACTGCCAGGATTAAGCTATCAAAAAACCTTCCCCAATGCGAGGATAAAGATTCAATCTATTTTCGTGTCTATGTTCGAACTAAACGCGACTGAGTTCTGGTTGTGCAACATACAGGTTACAGAGCTTTGAAATTCGAGCTTTCTTCAAATGGCACTTGACGAAATGCAAGTTTGCAACAACAACAAAAAACAGCAGTCTTTTATCAGTTAAAACATCGGCATTCCAATTAAGACATTTTTAACGAAGCAATAAAACGAAGGCCAATTGCACAAAATCAAATTTACAAAAGACAAAATGATGCATTTTCTTCGAAAGTTGTGAGTTCACTTCAGTGGTTGAGCTAAGTGCCGGAAGATAAAAAAAAAAACTTCCTCTGCGTGGCAGTAGACAAGTTTATCATTCTAGCTAGGTAAATTTGCACCAATGGTGTTTAAAATGTTAGTGATAGGTCCAGATGTAGCCCTTTCATCACGGGTGCCCTGGAGAAAATTTTCTAACAGATTTACATTGATATCAACAGGATTTTCCTTATCTTCAGGCAACGCTCCGATATCTTTAGTATTATAAACTTCATTTTCTTTCACAAAACTTTTACCAACAGCAGTACTGGAAAGTTCGAGATCCATTTGCTTCATATACTCTGTCATTTTCTCCATTTCAAAGTTAAGTTTTGTGCCTGATGTTTCCGAAGTCTCTTCATCGGATTCTTCACTTGATAGAAAATCACTTAAGTCATCATCAGATGGTTGAGAACTTGCAGGAAGTTTGCTGCCAGTTAAATTCAACATGGACTGAAGGCTTTCAAGAAATGTGTTTGTATCAAAGGATAAAGGTTCAATTCCATCGACTTCTATTCCACTGTAGTCTGAAATCTTATCAACAAACGTATTAACCTTAGAAACGGTTTCATCAAGTTGTTCATTTTTATTTTCACCTTGTTTACTTTCTTCACTGCTTGTTTGCTTTGAGTGCAGTGATGAGAAGCCATCAGATATAGTTTTTGCTATCGCATCTACATCATTTTCATCTAAAGTCAACCATTTGTCACAACTTTCACTCGGGAGATTATTTGGAGCAGCAATTGCCAGTGTACGCAATTCAGGCAGACTCTGTTGATTTTTCCATGTGAGCAAAAGTTTTAACATTTTATGAGAAGCAGTAAAGTTTGTGTCTTTGTTTTGTTCTGAAGTCTCCAAATAATATAGTTTTGCTTGGTTCATCAGTTCATGGTAGAGTTTAGAACCTTCTATCTCGCCTCGAAAATAACCTGTCTCGGCCAAGGCCAACACAAAAATTTGAAATTCATCTTTGTTAAAATTTGTTTTATGTTCATCACACTTATCAAGCGAAGGAAAATTTTTCTGAGCATTGGCACAGATGATTTCACAACCATGTGCAATTTTCATTCCAAGATCAACTCCCTTTTCTTCAAACGGCCTCATTTTCTTGTCTATTTGATAACCGCTTCGTTTATCAGGAATAAAGTGTTGCTGAACTAATTGAGCATAGTGCTGTCTTGCCATTGGTATGTTTGTCCATACTCTGTCTCCGGGAAGCATGTGAACAAATTGTCTGCATGAACGAAGGTCTATTGGATCTCTGAGATAAAATGCATTGACACACTGAGAAATAAAACTAGGGTATTGATCCAACAAATGTACCAAGTTTCTGGGAATGAACACGTTTGCAAAATGGTTACAACTTAAAGCTTTTTCTGGGAACCCATCAATTCGTTTTCGTATGCATGCTGATATCTGAGAATTTGACTGTGTATATTGTGGGTAGCGAGCAATGATGTTTAAAGCTCTTTGAAGGGTTACCTTTCCCACAGGAGAATAAACCACATGGGCAGGTGTAGACGGCGTTGTCAAAATGTGCACACTCCCTTGACTAATAAAAACACGATTTTCACTGGTATCTGGAGTAAGCCATTTCGGAAGAAACTGGGCAGCTTCAATAAGAAGAAATTCTCCATCACTGTCTGCTACACTTGCAATGAGTTCAGGATAAACGCTTGTGATCTTTTGTATTAAATAAACAATAAACCATTCATCATCCAATGAATCACCATATTTGGTTGAGCCAAAAAGGCACATTAGTTCCTCATTCTTGCGTAGCTGCAAATTAAACGATTGGTTTTGCCATATGTAACCACAGGTTTCATGAAGTACTAACGCAAGACATTTGTCTAAATAGTTCTTCAGCTTTCTTTTCAGCAGATCCAATTCACAGGCTGTGTTGTTGAGATACAATGAATAATGAACGACATCATCAGGCAGTCGTTTCTTGAATAATTCAGTCATCATGAGAATTTTGAAAGTGTTACATACATGATTAAAACACAATCAAGTCCATTTTTTTATTCCAAATATCACCTGAATTAAAAAATAATCAAACACTGTGGATAAGACAATTTTGGTAAAGAGGTTACTTTCTTCAGCCACAGACATATACAACCAAGCAACCACACGGCATTTAACATAATGGATTAAAATTGAACATAAACTATAAACTACTGCCGTTTCATTTTGCATTTCGTTTTTCAATTCAGTGTTTAGATCAGTCATTCATTTTCATTGTAGATATGATAAGCAGTTATTTTTTGTTACTTGATAAGGGCTAACGTGTGTATGGCCGAAAACGTTTGTAGCTTATAGTTTATGTTCAATTTTAATCCATTATGTTAAATGCCGTGTGGTTGCTTGGTTGTATATGTCTGTGACTGTGGATAAGGTTTCTTACCACATACAATTACAGAATACTATACAGATAACCAAATAATTGCGTAGTGAATTTGTTAAGCTTCTTTATGCTATTAACAGGTATATGAATTTGACCAAACCAGCAATTTACCAACCCCGAGATGTGTATCGAGCATGGGAAATTCCGCATTATTTCTTCTTCAATTGCAAATGATTCCGGTTTGGGATTTATGAATTTAATCAAAAAAACAGAAAATATTAATTTATGATTTCACTAGATATCATTTATGACTTACCAAAGACCCAATGCCAATTACATTTATATCAGTGGATTAAAAAATGCATAGTTCAGTACTTCTTAAACTATGAAATATGACCCTATGTTCCAACAATCAAGTTTATTTCGGCACAACCCAACATTCATTTCAACACACAAATAGCAGAAAATATAACATATGTATGTATGAATAACATATGCAGAAAATGTTACTTTTATTCATATGTAAGCTATGGAGGCACCAAAAACCATGGAGGCACTGAAAAAAAACAGCATGCGGTTATCTAAGTCAAGGTGCCCCACTGCCCTCACGACACGTTGGGTTGCAAAATATAATCTTAAGGTTACAAAACAAATTAAAAGCAAATTGGCTTATCAGTACATCGAAAAATAAAAGCTTTTGCAACCTTCACAACAAAATAGAGTAGGCCTATAGTGAAATTATTTCTGCTACAATTTGTGGATATCTCTATGGCATACGGTAGGCCTCCTGTCAGTTGTTTGCTAAGAACATCTGTCTGAGATAGGCCTATCAAACAGTAATAATCACCCAGTCACAACCATTTATGCATTGTTATGTTTTAATTTTACAAACTGACTGATATAGGTCTTGTTGCATGCATTCTGTTCTCAGCGTAGTTACTGAAAGAACCTGGGCTAACAGGTAAATCAATCAAGTTTATTTCGGCATAGGACCGCAAAACAAAAAAGGTTGAAACCCCAACAGTAAATTACACTAAATCAAGTTCTAGCATTATTTCAAGAATTATCTGTTTCGCTATTAAGAATTTCTAAACGATTACAATCATCTTATTTCACCCAATAGTCGTTAATGGTCTTGTGCAATCACCAATTTTTAGAGACTGTTGGTGATGAAATAAACCTGCACTGAATCAGGGTTGCCAGATACTCAAGCTATAGTAAGGCCAAATCCATTATAAAATAAGGCCAAAAAAAGGCCAAATTTTTTATTTACTTCTAAGGCTAAATAAACGCTAACTACTTAATTGAAATAATTTTTTGAAAATGTCATTTTACAATCAAATATGACAGATAATAATTTAGCACTGTCAGAGCATAATGACCGGTTCGTTTGCATAATTTGATTAATAAAAAATTACTGTAGTACCAGATGAACTAGAAACCATTATTACTTCAATTCATGAACAGTGCTATTCGGAACATCTAGCTAAACAATAAGCATGAATTTGTCTTATTGGGTATATATGTACCAGGGATGTCTACAACTACAGGATTGGAAACTATTTTCAGTGCTATACATGACTACAGAAGAATTATTAAAATAAAACACTGTTTGTATCAACTAAAGAATGTATAAAATTCACTTTCGCAATAACAATATAAAATATAGCCTTCACTCACATCAAAACTTATTTGATGTATAGAAGTTTAAAACCACGAATCTAAAAAATCAAAAATAAACGAATGCAAAGATTCCCTGTCGTTCTGTAGCATTTTGCGTATTGCAAACCGGATCAGAAGTAAACGTGGAGTGTTGAACAATCAGTGAAATGTGTTGTCGTAGGCTTTTATAATAAACTTATTCACAGACCAACCTAGTACGAAATCAATACGTTTAAGATGTCATAAGAACTAAAACTAATACTCGGTTTTGAAATTATTTAGCAGCAAACAAAATACGACAAGATTGCACAAATGAAATGCAAACACATCACATTAACAAACAAGGCAAGTGTATACTTTACGGTTTACGACAGGTGCAACTTAATAGAACCACCCTGTCCACCGCTAACACATTCTCTACTCTCTATCTATGTCTCTACTCAGTACTCTCTAATTAAAATTAAAACGAATATAGGTCAGGCTCCAAGTGATGATAAGTGATACTTTTATATTCAGGGGCGGCTCGCTAGTGTGTGCTGCGGTGCTGCAGCACTCCCATAAAAGTTTTCACAAAAAGTTTCTCAAATATCTTAGCGTTTTTTCTGCCCAAAATGTATTTTTTGTTCTCTGTTCACAGAATTGCTGACTGTTATAAGTGTAAATTATATTTGGAAACTCTGCGTGCTAGGAAATATGTGCTGTTTTGAAACAGCACACCAGCATAACGTCGTAGAGGCATCGACTGTGACGTCGTAGAGCCGCCTGTTTTCTTGAATTGCCTGTACAAGCGAATTGCAAAGCGGTGTGCTGTCTTCGGAACAGCACACTGGCAGAACGAGAAAAAAGGAAAAAAGGCACAGAGTGAAAAGTCGATCCACTTTGTCTGGCTTCGTGGTGACGTCAAAAGTGGTTTACAACGCAATAGGCAATAGTGACACCAGTTTGAATCCACCTGGAGGGGGGTCTCCTTCAGAAAATTACATTTGATTTGGTGCATTCTGAGCATATTTTAGCTCTAAATTGTGATAAATGTTTAATGTAAAACTTGGCTTATAAGCTTTGCAAATGTGTAATATTTTGAATGGGACAAAGTGGTTTACAACGCAATAGGCAATAGTGACACCAGTTTGAATCCACCTTCACGTTGTGAAATTTTAGGATAGGTCTACTTTTTCCCATCCTTAGCAAAAACTGCTTAAATTTAATATGTCATGCAACAAGCAACGTATCTACATCCAAAATGTAAAGTGACATAGGCCACGGGAGAATTTTTTGTCGAGTAGGTAATGAAAATAAACAAGCGTTTTCTCTTTTAATCATTAAGAACGTGATATTCACATATGTTTGTTGATCGTCCCATTCAAAATATTACACATTTGCAAAGCTTATAAGCCAAGTTTTACATTAAACATTTATCACAATTTAGAGCTAAAATATGCTCAGAATGCACCAAATCAAATGTAATTTTCTGAAGGAGACCCCCCTCCCCCCACTGTTGTATTCGCCTTCGCGGCCACAGCACCCCCATTTCTAGGACTCACCAGCCGCCACTGTTTATATTACAATTGAAATTAAATTTCCTTAAAATAATACTTTCTAAACCGGTCAAAACTTGCAGCCATAAAAAGGGCCAAATAAGGCCAGATTTTCTGGCCTTATTTGCATCAATTTTTTTAGGCCAACTGCAATTTAAAAAGGCAGTTTTCTGGAATTTGGCCTAAAAAAAGCCATCTGGCAACTCTGCACTGAATTACTGAACGATCTGCAAAAATTCCGTCTTCAGTGTTGCCAGATCTTTTAATTTTTTGTCCTTTTTCATTTTTTTAAATTTATTTGAAGAGGTAACCTACTAAATCAAACCAGAACTCTCTTAAAGAAAGAAACTCTTAGAAACTCTTCCAAAGAAACTTAAAGAAACTTAAAGAAACTCTCCCATAGCACATGACTAGGGAACTGTGTTCCGAAAGCTTGCGCAACTTACTATTGCCACAGCAAACTTGCAGCATCAGGCTAAGACAGATCGTTTAAATCTACCTTGTGAAGTCTCTTTAAAGAACATCACCAAGCAACAAACAAGTTTTTTGGCCATATCCTGAAAAAGGAAAAGTTAGAACACACTGCTTTTTGTGGAAAGACCAAAAGAGAACGAGCACGTGGAAAACAGCATTTCACTATTTTAAATAACCTCAAAGATCATCTTCATGTTACAACTTCAATACAACCGACAAGAATAAACACTTCTACTTTTTGGTGAAGTTTTATACCAGAACATGGAAAACAATTTAGATACACTATTTCGAAAAAAGATTGCGAATAAAAAATTTAGTCATCATTTTGTATTGGGTAAACATTAGTAGGCCTATATGATTATCGAGAGGGACAAGAATGGGCAACTTTGAATCGCTTCCGTACCACTGTTGGTCGGTTCAAACACAACATGTTTTCCCGGGGTTTATGTGACTCACCAACCTGTGTTTGTGGCGAACCTCAAACAACACGTCATAAATCACTGATTTGAAGACATTGCTCTGGTTGCAGCAATTGGGAGGTGTTGCCTGAATTGCTACTTCATAAGTAGGAAGAATCAATCAATCAATCAAGTTTATTTTCGGCATAGCTCCACATTCATTTTCAAGTACACATCAGGAGATATAACAAATAGCTTTTTTTATATGGAAACTACACCATGGAGGCACCGAAAAAACCACGCGGTTATCTAAGTCAAGGTGCCCCCACATGGGATGTTTTACTGGATACAATATATAATTGGATTAATAGTACAGAAAAAACAAACAAACACAAAGAAAAACAACAACAACACCAAAAAAGGAAAAAAAAAGTTATCAACAACAGTAGCCTAAAGCAACAATATAATCACAAAATGACACTTAAATGGGTCAGTAACTAGTAGCTTAGGACAGTTTATCAAGTCAAGTCAAGTCAATTTATTTTGTTTTAACAGCGCCATATATTAACATATAATCAGAGTAAAATGTAATTGTCAAAACAATGCATTGTACAACTGTTGGTTAGATTATGGCGCAATCAGGATGGTAGCGAAAGACCATAAGCAGTCATCTAGTCAGCCACCACCCCATCACAGTAAATCTAACTACACATTCATACACATTAGTGTGCAGAGGCAGGCACACTACTTCATTGAATAAAAAGGGTTCGCCACTGAGATTGAAAAACAACTACTGTTGGTTTGAATCTGCATTCTCAGACTGAGTAAGCCTGAAGGATGAAGATTCAAACCAACGACCAAGAATTGACCAACCATCAATAATTAGTGATTGTGTGCTATAATAGGCTACAGCACTTGCGAAAGTTTTCCTGAAATAACGAGGAAAAACGTGGATACCACCACCGAATTGTAACAATTTTTATGTGAAGCATACAAAAACAGGGCAATTTGATAATAATAACTGTAGAGAACAAATATTAATAAGTACGATATGATGATATAGGCCTACTGTAAAGGCCTAAGTTATCCTTTGTATTGAGCACTTAAGGTACGCATGTATATTCATGTAACAGTTGGTTTTTGAGATTTTTTTTAAAGCAAATTTTTTAAATCAATTTTTTTAAATCAATTCCAACAATGTAAATAATGCCAAAAATCAGCTTTAGTAATTTAAAATGAGTTGTTTTTATACTCCTTTTTGAAAGAAGAAAACGACAACATTGTGATTTGCTTTGGGATATTATTCCACAAGGTTGCTCCAGCATATTTAATGCATTTTTTCCCAGAATTGGAATTTATTTGCTGAATATATAAGTTATAGAAGATTTAACCAAGTCAAAAAAGAAGCTTAAGCTCTAAGCTATTGGGAAAAAAGAGTGTGGTTTACGAAAATGAGAGACTAACATTTTTATTAAAAGAAGAATAAGAAGCAATGAAAAAACCTACACTACATTTCCTTCCAGTTTATACTTTTCTTTTTTCTTTGTTAAATCTGTGGTCATGTTCTAACGTTTACTTTTGTACTGAGCGTAGTCGGCCTTTTTTAAACAACTTTTACTGCGGACTCTCCAAAATCTCTTTGAATCCACAGCCCTGGTCACAAAAGTTTCTCGAAAGTGATCTCGAAAGTTTCCATTACCTACCAGTGTGATTTTTACATTTCTGAACTGCTGTAAGGAAATCCGCACAAATGAAAGCACTGTAGGTCCTAGGTCCTCACTATCAGGGTCGGTTTTCTCTACGCCCAACTTCGTCATTCTTGGTTGGTTAGTTTTGAATCTTTATTCTCGGACTGACAAAGCCTTGATTAGTTATTCCTGGTAGTTTCGCATACTTTTATTTAGAGGCTCTTGACGCAGGGCCGGTTACCGAGATTGGCAGAGTGAAGTTTCCGATTTGTTGAAGTGTTGTCTGGGAATTATTCCATTCATTAGGTGCCGCTGAATGGAGAGCAATCCTGAAATGTGTTGCTCAGGCGCACACGCCGAGAGTCGAACCAGCACCGCGTGATCTTGAGCCGGTCGCGTAACCACTGAGCTAACGGGCTTCTTGCGTTTGAGGCCGCTGCAGACCACGTTGCTACATCCAGTGTCCAGGCGCAGTACCCAATGGATTATGTGTTCATCGAGCGTTGTGAGGTTCACATATTTGTCCTGGGTTCGATATACAGAACAATGGTAGATAATGCGTGTGCAGTCTGAGAATCTGAGCAGTGACGTGCGGTGAGGTTCCTAGAGTGTGAGGCACTAATTTTTTCAAGTCACTTTTATAATAAAATTTTTTAGCAACAAAAACGGTATCATACTGATCAAAAAAATTAGCAGCATGCTTTCACATTTATTAAAAATAAAATCCATGCGCCTATCCTTTTGGACTAAAAAATCTGTGACTTTGTTGTATAGACCCTTCTTTAGTCCAAACATTACCACTAGATATTGAAAACAAGAGACAGGGAAAGCAGAAAAGGCGATTTTTAAAGCATAGCCACACAGCCACTTCTTTTTTGAGTACCGTACCAATGTCTTTGAAAGTTGCGAGTTATTTTTTTTTGTTCAGTCGTCTGATGCAAACCTTATAAATTTGGAACAGGTCTTCCTTTATTTATGACTTTAACTTTGGATTGAAAGTTTAGTTTTTAAAAATCTTTCAGATTTGATACTAAATCTTCGTCCATTTTAGTTAAATTTTATAAGAAACTATCCTTCACACTGCAAGAAGTCACATACACGTACTATGCGGGCATTCCAGCTTGACGAAAAAGGTTTCATAGCTGTGACGTCACATTTGAGGCATGCCTCAAATCCTAGCTAAATCGTTCATGATGATTTCTGGGCGACTTTGCGAAAGAAAAAAAGGCACGCAAAATGCAGTGAATGGAAGTTTTCTGATCTGAAGTGAGGCACAGCTTGGCGCTGCCTCTCCTCGCGTATTTCAACGATTTTGACCACGTGAACGCTCGATATGAATATCGCCACAGAAACAGAAAAAATTAAAGCATAATTTGGGTGTAGAAACGTAAAATTTGGGGGAAAGGGGGCACGATTACAGCAATTCACACAAATTAAAGCACCTAAAAACGTGCAGTATTTACTACTTTTTAACAAATAATATTTATTCTGTGATAACCATTTCTTTGATATAACTTTTGCTTTGCCAGATATTGGCAGGTGAGGCACTGCCTCACCTGCTTCCCCTGACTGCACGTCCCTGAATTTAAGCCACATGCACAAGATGGTGAGTCGGCGAGACCCCATTGCATTGGCTCATTATAACATATTGCTGTTGAAACGGCTCACCCCAGTTCGCAGGCTATTGAGCTGCACTGCCCGTCACTCGTCTTCAGCATAAAGGCCCGATTTACCAGAATTTTTACGAGAAATCGCACTACTTTTTTGTCTGGGATCATGCGGAGGAGCTTTAGGGTTAGCCCTTGGTGCCACACAGTGTCATAGACAGCAGTGAGGTCTTCCAAGATTACTCCTGCTTTGTTGCCTTTCTCGAAACTTTTCTCAACATCCTCGGTTTGCTTGATGAGTCGTACAGCGTCCGTGCCTAAATTCAGCTTGTTCTTTTGGTAGCTGAGGATCAACAACTGGCTCGAGTCTAGTTAGCAGGAGCCGTTCCAGGATCTTATATGGGACGCAGAGTAGTGATATTGGGCGATAGCATCTGGAGGGTCGGGCAAGCAGAATAGAAGCTTTTCAATCATGCCAGGCATTTGGGGCCACAACCTCGTCATTACAATTTTTGTTCCCGACAAGATCTTCAATTTGTTTTCAAACGGTGGTGGTAGTCTACATGCTTTAGAGATGAACATGGACTTGGATTTGGATTAAATTTTGCCGGATCTGACGGCAGCGACAGAATTTGGATCGAATTTAGATTTAAGCAATTTTAACAACCAGATTTGGATTTGGACATCTGCTAATGTGGATAGGCAATTACTTTAATTTAACTCAACATTGTCAAACGTTTCGTAAATGTAAAATTGATGGAACCATCTGAATGTTTTTTATTCCTTCTTTGCATTTTCGACTTTTGGCGACGTAAAAATATTTTGTGTTGTTGCTAGTCTCAATACATGTTTTGATTGTTATCTGGCCATGCATGCTATGTGCTAAAAATAAACTAAATTGCATGAAAGGTGACACTTTTAAAATAAGATCAGCTTACAGAATCAGGCTCTCGTAAAGTATGAGATAAAGCGCTATGTAAGAATGGGTCTACTCTGTTTCTGTATATTTACGACCGGGATTTACGAACTCAAAAGAAACGCTTGAAAACCAGAAAGAGAAAATTTATTGGTCTATCAAATGCGAGCCTACGAAGAATGGAACACAAATACAAAATTAGCGATAGAAACGACCAGCAGCATCGAACAATCACTCGCTGGCAGCTTGTCACCAGGTTTCCGTCATAGTAGCGTCAGCGTCAGAAATTTTAACTGTTTACGTCAAAGCTGACTCATTAGACGGGATCAGTGTTGTACGCGTCAATGAAATAAATTGACGGCGTCAGCGTCAGCGCAAATTGTCTAAAAAGTTCACGGCGTAAAGTACCGCGTAAGCTCTTAAAGAAATTGACAGCGTCAGCGTCAGCGCTAATTTCTAGCGCCATTTTAGCCAGGGTCTCACAAAACGGAAGTATTTCAACCAAGTTTAGGCTAACAATAGCTATAAATAAAGAGCAGGTATTATGTTTTGAGACTGTATTGTAAGTAGCTGCTTAGCCTATTAGTTATTTCCTTGTAGAAACACAAGCATTTTAAAATGTTTGTCTGACAATTTGCTGCGTTTGGGACGCATAATGTCCTTTCCAAGTGAAAACATGCGTTCCACAGCAGCGCTGGATGGTATTGGTGTGTTGTATTTCAAAAACAAGTCTTGGAAATGTTTACTCGGACAGGTATCACTGTTATAAGCGTGCTGTGATGGTTTAGCATATACAAATCTTTTAGCGAGGTCCACTGCACCAACATCGCTCTTTTCAGGGGCATAGAGCTCTTGAAATAAAGTATCTTCAACCACCGCGATGATATTCATTGATTTTTCGCTTTCTTTCTCTGATCTCTCGTTCTCGATACTGCTCACGATATGAGTGATCACCATTTGACGAACTTCTTCCACTTGTATTCCAGGTAGTCATTATAACCAACGCGAAAACCGGTAATTCGGATGAGTCGCGCTGGCCAGAATACATTGTGAAACTCTTATTGTGAAACGAGATTTTCCATGAAAACAAAAAATGACGCATAGCGCGTGACGCTTAAAATCGGCAAAATAATAATTGACGGCGCGCTATCACTTCCGTCAACTAAAAAATAAACTGACGGCGCTAGCCTCAGCGTCAACAAAAACTTGACGCCGTCAAATGACGCCGTCAATTTGACGGCGTCATCGTACAACACTAGACGGGATGATTATACAATACAATTTAAATGCAATATAACGAATATTTTAAAGATAAGAATACAATTTGGAACAACGCACAAGAACAAAATCACATTTTATTTTATGATTTATTTTATAAGAATCTAGTAGCCTAAGGTATTTTTATAAAATAGTAGGCTAAGGCCTATATAGCATTGGGAGAGAAGCAGGGCCGGATTTAGACCATGAGAGGCCCTAGGCTATTCCATTTGTGAGACCCCTCCCTATTTTTGAGCTCAGAATTTTTCTCTAAACAACATCACATGTCATTGCTTAATGTCAAAAATATAACTGCATTAACCTCTTCGTTCTTTTCATTTTCCACATTCATGGGTGTAAATTTTTAATTAAAAAGTAAAAATGTGGTTAAGGCAGTTTTGCTTTTAATTTTAATTTTTTTGATCAAACCACCGTTACAATAATTGTAAAGTTTATTTACGAGGACATAAGAAATAGTTACAGCCATCAAATAGAGTAAGACTAGGCTACCAATTTTTTTTCTAGCTTTTGTCAAAGCAAAATCATGCAAAAGTTCACCAAAATTTATCTGTTTAAGTTTGTCACTCTCAATGCACAGAATGCTCAGTGCGGACAACCTTTCTTGGTACATTGTCGATCTCAGTCTATTTTTGATGTTTTTGAGCCTTGAGAAAGATCTCTCTCCTGAGCAGTTAGTGACCATTAAGCTTAGAAACAGTCTTAATATTGATTCCACATTAGGAAAGGTAGTGTTAATTTTTTCCTTGCACATAATTTCATAAAGGTCTCCATGAGACAAGGAAATAGATTGCTCTTCTGTGCCGGCAAGCCCTTAGTTTTGCGTTTGTCTCACGTACAAATGAAAATGTAGAAGTTTACCAGTAAGTTTCTGGTCAACATCTTCCGGATACGCTTCCTTTAAAAGTTCTACGCCTCGTACAATTTACAATTTCTTAGTGACAGCTCTGTAGTTAGCCTAATATTCGGCAAGGTTGCTTTTCTTGCAGATTTTCTAATTTTGCATAGAAAGTCTGTCAAACCAGTTGTGTATAAAATTTTCTACTCTGAAAAGCTTGATATTTTTAATTATACTTTAGGTAAGGTTTAAACTTGACAAGTTTTAAAAAAAATTACAAACTTCAAAACCGAATTTCGAGGCCCCTGGACGTTGAGGCCCTAGGCTTCAGCCTGCCTAGCCTATTGGTAAATCCGGCCCTGGAGAGAAGTAATTTTACAATATCATAAACAGATGACTGGCAGTAGGCTAACCTAATAGAAATGAATAGCATTATTCAAATGTATTGTATTTGTTTTGAATAATGCCATTCATGAATTTCAATCCCATTCGGCTAAGTTACTGTCAGTCATCTGTTTATGGTACTTTTATAAAGGCTTTTAAACAAACAAAGTTCTTGCTTCAGATAGTTTCTTCTATTTCACTCAATAATTTAGTTTCTCGATTAAGCCAATTGATTATGTGTCACTGATTTATTTTTTTGATGTAGGCCTAGTTATTTAGGCCATTGGCTACGCTTGTCACTTACAGAATACAGCACTACAGCAGGCTTAATTTTTTTTTGTGAAACGTAGGAACACCTGTACCTTTTTTAATTCAAACAATAGATAAGCTTTTGACCCATTTGGTATTATGCATTATACTGTATGATATTATGCAGTGACGTTCGGTGGCTTAAACCATTGGGAAAGCAACTTGGAAATATGTTGCAGCAAGGTAGTAGGCACGAGGGGCGTAACCGTCGGGCGAAGCCCGAAGGCGTGTTGCCGAAGGCAACACTTCCAGCGGGGGGTCTGGGGGGCCTCCCCCAGAAAATTTTGAAAAACACTTCCAATTTGGTGCGCTCTGAGAGCATTTCCAAAACAAAATCTTCGGACTTTCCCAGCCCGAGGATAAAGATTCAATCAATCAATCAAACTGGGACTAGTCTAGAATGTTGGCTGCTTTTTTAGACTGAGCACAAAAACTTATTGTCAATGTCATCTGTAAGCATTTACAACATGCATTGGACTGGTGCACTAGTAAAGAGCAAATAATTAGCCTATAAATTAAGCTAGTCCATTCTTGAAGAACACAAGTATGTTTGCTCTGAACTTGTGATGTCAGTCTATTGACCCAAAGAATTTAAAAAACACTTGTGCTGTTTCAGTACTGGTTGGTTAATGTACCCTTTGGAATTGCATGTCTTATTGTAGAATCTATGTTTTTTTTGGTAAGAGAACCAGCTTTATTTTCAGCGTACTCAGTAGCCTATAGTTACAAGCCCGAAAATCACTCATGCGTAGAGGCTGTATTCCTTTCGCCTGAAACCAAAAACAGCCGCTATGAGATACGCATTGACGTCACTGGGAAAGCAAGTTTAACCATAACACCAGATAACACATCTGATTGGCTAAGCAGCTGGTGTCGTTTTGCAAAACGATTGAGGATTGGATAAAACGAAGGCGTTTTTCAATGTAAGGTAAGCACTTTTGAAAGTTGATTTCCCTGGAGCTTCAGTGATGGTTTCTGACAAAAGCGTTTGCGTTAATTGGCATTTATAGGCAGGAAATGCGGTTTGGTGAGGACTTAGATACTCACAAGAGTTACGAGTAATTCTAGTCACGAACACAGTAATTTTCAAGTTAAAATAGACTTGATAAAAATAATAAGAAGTTAAACCTAGAATTCAGTCATTATATTTTGCATAGTTTTCGCTCAGGTAAGCACTGCTTTCCTTGCTTTCCCTCACCGATCGTCACTGATATTATGCAATATCTGATATTCAGCAAGTATCGTATTGTGCGATAGTCGATTTGTACAGTAAATTCATCAGTCGATCTGACGTCACGTGTTTCTAAACACGCTTGGCAGACTTTAAATTGTGTTTGCGGTTAAACCGCTACACCGGTATCGGCTTTCTCGATGTTTGACGCTTTCCGAGTTTTAAGCGTACGGTATAACAAAGCTTTCAAATGAAGTTGCTATGCCTGAGCGCTTTGACTGTGGTTAAAGAAGAAAGATATTGCAGAATAATTGCAGTAGCCTAATGCGGCGCTCAACACTTTGTATGGTAAAGATTGTTAATGAATAACTTAATTCCTAGAGTTATTTACTTTTGATATTTGTTACGTTTACATGAATTCTTTTCAAGGAGTAGGCCTAGGTTTAGTATTCACACAGACTAGACACTAAGCCTGGCTCCCTTCAAAGTGTTGCATTGCTTCCGCATTAAAACGCGCGTAGGCTAGGCAAGCAGTTACCAAGGGTTGATTATTGAATTTTGTAGCTACGATCTGGAAAACAGCTTGAAAATGCTCGGATGTATGCTAATTGCCAGGCTATAGGAAGTTTATTTCAGGCTACATTTAGAAAAAAACGAGTTTCAGCTTACATGAGCGTAGCCAGAATCGCTAATTGGCGAGGTGCACAAAATAGGCTACTTTCCCAGTAAAAGCGGAATCGTGGCGTAGGCTAACAGGGATTAAAATTTTTTAGTTACGTAGCCTGCTACGAAACTAATCCAAGCAAACTGTCTGCTTGAAGCGGTTGACTGTCTGATTTATCAATTAACATAAGATGCCTTGTTACCCACGCAGCAACAGTTTACCAGCTTCGTTTTTGGTCATGTGTAAAAATAAAGCTGGTGAACTGTCGTTGCGTGAGTAACAGGGCATCTTTTCATCGAATAAAATCCGACAAAATTCTAAAAGTAGAGGAAGGCAGGTATTCAAGACGATCCATTCTAAAAATGAAGGGAACTTTATGTCTCTTGCAATATCGCATCTATGCCGGAAATGAAGGTTTGAAAACGAGTTTGCGCGAATGAACAAGAATGGCTTTTGAAGTTGTTTTTTCAAAGTATTTGCGCATTGCTAACACCAACACCCATTGGTGCACTTTGTTCTTTAGACTTGAGCACCATTTGCACGTGATCGATGCATGCTTGACTTTGTACAAACATGGTCTCAACGTGATTTTACCTAGTAAACTGATTTTACCCTGAATAGCCTACCTAATAAACTAATCCAACAAGGTTTTACTTCATCTTAATCGAAAAAAAATATTGGTCTTACTGTAGCCAAGAATTAGTCTATTATATGCCTATATTGATTTTCCTACAACTCGTGTTTTAATGTACTTAATACAAGTTTTACTTAGGTAGACTACTGCCTCATTGACGTATTGCGCAGAATGACAGTGCATAACTTCAGACGAAATAACGTACAGAATAAATTTTTTAAATCGATTTAAGCTACAGCAATGCGGGTGAACGCACGAAACAAATAACTGAAAACATATTTGAAATAGTGAACAAAAGATGCAGCAATGGTTGCTTTTTAAAATACTTGATTTAATTTCAAAACAATAACTCGTAGGCTATGTTCAATATTTCGGCTTTGCTCGTTTATCGAATGAACGTTACAACTATTTGCAAAGAAGTTAGTGCACTTTAATACAAATAGGCTACTTGACCATTTGAAACGGAAATATTCAATTTCTACTTCCCTGAAAAGAGTTTCGAAGGCTGTTCTTTTTCTCTTACAAACTATATTCCGTTTCAGGCTCTGTAATCAAAAATTATTTCCTTTTATATCTATCATTATGAGTTTTAAAGCAATTGTAGATCTTATTGTTGCTTTCTTATTAGTGCATTATTATATATTAGAGGCAATTTTTCGTTTCTTCATTCCACCGTCACGTAAAGATGTGAAAGGAGAGATTGTTCTTGTTTCTGGAGCTGGAAATGGAATCGGTGAGCAAACATTTCTGAAACGCACGCTGGGGTGTTACAAATTTTGTTCTATTTTGACATTGCATCCATATAAATCTAGGTTACTGCATGTAAAAGCACTCATTGTCAGATATTAACTGATAAAAAGAAAATACAACCACGTTTTGTTGTAAAGTAGCTGAAAAACGCCAGGCCTAAGCAATGGCGGACCTGGAAATTGTATAGCACTAAGATTTAAACGAAGAAAAGGTTCCCAAAAAAAGGACAATGCAAAACTTGAGATACCAAGAAGCAAATAGTTTGATAGAGGGCCTGAAGAACATGCTCGGAAGAACAGTTGACAAAATTATTTTTTAGTCCCTTTTTACGTAGTTTGCGGCTCTATAACGTTTTTGCCTAAGACGTATAATTTATAGTGCCCTCCCTGGGTATGCTACTGGTCACAATCTATTTTCTAACCAGTCACTTATCGGCGGCGGGCGATCAACTGCTTGTTTACACGCATCCCCACGTGCACCACAGTTTGGTAGCACTGGCATAGGTTGCGGAGGTCAAATGAGATAATAATCATCATAATGTTTTTTTATTTTCCGCTAGCAAAGCAAAAACAATATCACTTGCCATAACATATAGCAGGGATGTGGAACAAGGTAGAAGCGACCAACATTATTATCATGCATTAGGCTACATTGTGACAATCAAACAAAAGTGAAGGATATTCCCATTTGCAAGCGTTATTGTGGTAAGATTTGTTTAGGTCAGAGAATGAGCATTGAATTTGCCAAGCTTGGCTGTGTCGTGGTTGGATGGGATATATCGGAATCTGGTTTGGAAGACACAAGGCAACAATTGGCTGAGATTGGATTAGCTTCTCAATGGCATTCGTTTGTATGCGATTTAAGTGACAAACATCAAATCTACGATACTGCCAGTAAGGTAATTTTATATAAACTACGCCTGACCTCGGTTGACAATATGTAAGTCAATATGCCGTATGCTTTGGAGTATTGTTGAGTTTTTGCAGTATTTCTACATTACTGTATGTAACAGTTTTTCTCCAACTAGCTTTGGTTTACCACGTTACCACTTGATTAATCTTAAAATTTGGTAGGATGAATACACAATAAAAGGTCTTGAAAGTAATATACCATTTTCTGTATGTGGAATAGGATGAAAGACGTAAAGAAAATTTTTACTCTGAATCGATTTAAATCTGTTAGAAGCTCTTCGTGTGGTATTTATTGACTGAGGCAAGGTTTTTTTTCATCTCGTTTTTCTTCAGTAAAAATCTTCATTTAAATAATCAGATCATAACCTTTTGCAATCAAGGTGAAGTCAGAAATTGGCAACATAAATATTCTTATCAACAACGCCGGCATTGTGACAGGGAAAAAAATGTTGGAATGTCGCGATGATATGATGGTGAAGACAATGGAAATTAACACAATGGCTCATTTTTGGGTAATTAACAACTTAAGATGGAGTGCAGGAAAAGATTGTAATTTAAAGCTTCTGACTGTCACAAACACTTTGTCTAGATCAGGCGACATGCTATATTTTGTGTCTTAAATGTACAAGTTAATGTATGTTGTTGAATAATTGTGTAACTTTTACTTGTTACTATTGCCGATTATTATTATTGTTCTAAAGTAACTTTTTGGCCCAAGCATTGCGTAACCTCTGTTCAGGGATATCTATAACTACGGGATTGGAAACTCTGTGGAACTGAAAACCATTTTATACACCAGTAGGGTCATTTTTCTTTGTGCGCTGCTGTGATAAACAATCACATAAACTGACCTCAAAGGGTAGCAAGTAATAGGCTAAACGAACAACCAAAAGTGTAATCATCAATTTACCTGTAAATTGTACTTAAGGTCTATGCCTGCCTGGTTTGTTTATTTGTTTGTATTCCATTAGTGCAGATATGTTGTATTTTGTTTGCTGCTTAAAAAATTTCCAGAATGACTATTGGTTTTAGTTCTGATGACATCGTAAACGGATTGGTTTCGTTTTATTTGTTTGTATTCCATTAGTGCAGTTATGTTGTATTTTGTTTGCTGCTTAAAAAATTTCCAGAATGACTATTGGTTTTAGTTCTGATGAAATCGTAAACGGATTGGTTTCGTACTGGATCGATCAGTGAACAAGTTGATGATACAACAGCATATTTTACTAATTTCTAAACACTCCTCATTCACTTCTGACCCGATTTGCAGTACGCACAATGCTAAAGAACAACAGTAGGCTGTTTCTGGACTGGTTGCATTGATTCATTTTTTGGATTCATCGTTTTTTTCTAGCAGCGTAAATGTACTTTTATACAGCAATTAAGTTTCATGTGAGTGTACAATTTGTATTATTATTGCTAAATCTAACTTTGTATATCTTTTAGTCGGTATTTTATTTTGTTAATCGCTCTGTAGTCGTAGTAATGTGATGACCCTACTGATGTATAGCACTGGATAGAGCTTCCAATCCCGTAGTTATAGATATCCCTGCCTCTGTTGCTAAACTCGCATCTGGAGAGTTTTACATTCTTGTATTTCTAGAAACTTTATTAAGCTGAACGAAAGTTCTTACAATTTATGCGTGAAACATGTAAGATAAAAGATGTAGGCTAATAGTTTGTAGGATACAGGTATAGCCTAGGCCACTAGCGCCTTTTAGAATTTGTTGTGCGACCCCGTAAAGGGTAGCTACTGCTAGTTTTCGAAGCCCTGCTGTAAGTAATTGTTTCGTATTTGCTTAGTAGGCTCCAATGCAACAGGCGTCAATTAAACTGTTTATTGCTTTTTTTTATGTCCAAATTTCAACAACAAATTACTTTTACCTTATTAATCTTGTAAAAATTTTACCACTGTAGCTTGATATTATTATTATTTGTTGTTGTGTGTAAAAATGTAGATTTTCTAAGCCTTCATTTCACATTAATGAATAAACACAAAGGCATTGGGCTACTTTCTTGTAAATCTTTTTCAGACAATCAAAGCATTTTTACCAAAAATGATGGAACAAAATCATGGACATATCGTCACGATCGCTAGTGGTGCAGGAATGTTTGGCCTACCTGGACAAGTTGACTACGCTGCGAGGTAAACTTAACCTTCAAAACAGCACACATCAAAAGAATGCTTAGTACTAGCCTACTAGGCTATATGTACACATTTGAGATAGAGAAGGAATTCTAGGTATTCCAAACCAATTTCATGTAAGCGACACAAAATTTACTCCTTTAAAGGCAGCTTAAATTTTTTTTAGCTACTAAAGTAAATTCGAATCGAAACCATGAAGACGAAATTGTGTTTGAAATAAGATGACGGGGAATACGATTAGCTTAAAAGAAGTTCTGTTTTATCTCACTGGAACAAAATTAGATGGAAACTTTTTTGAGGACAACATATTAATTTTAAATATTTTTTGTTTCAAGCAAATTTGGTGCAGTCGGCTTAACGGAGGCTCTGGCGATGGAACTAACAGGCCAAGGTCTGACGGGAGTGAAAACAACTTTAGTTTGTCCGTATTATATAAATACTGGAATGTTCGAAGGAGTATCAACGCCGTAAGTATAAACTTAGTTGTTATAATGGTAACTAAATTTTCTTGACTAAGTCCTCAACCATGACCACGACTGACCGAAATAACATTGAAGTCCAAGGCCTACTATTAATACCCAGCAAACAATCCAAGTTTGGACCAGGTTACACAGCTGTTCTGATCTCTAACGGCTTACTTAGTTTTTTTTTGTTAGGCCTAGGCCTACTATTAAATAGGCTGCAGTACGAACAAATCTTGGTTCTTGCTCAACAAGGAAATTTTACCTCAAATGTTGAAGAAAATTCTTGACGATACTCAGTTTATCTCATAAAACAGAGTGATGCGATAAGTTTTTTTTGTTAATTCCTTGTTGAAAAGCAACAACAAGCGACTTCTTGACCAGCCAATGAACTTCTGCACTTAGGCTACCGTATACTTATATTCACCTAAATAACTATGGATGTAGTTGAAATGCTTGGAAGTCACATGGAAAACAAATCGGAAACAAATCCGAACAAATTAAAGGCATACTAAATGAATTTTCAAGCGGGAATTAAGCATTAAAATGCGTAAACTGAACATTCAAGAATACATTTAAAAAAAAATTATAAAAAAAAAATATTTTCAATGGCGCTGGCAAGCAGGGCTTTGGAGCAGGCATAAATGTTAAGTTGCTCCAGCTCCGGCTCCGCAGCTATCTTTTATCATAAATTAGCTCCAGCTTCTGAGCTTATTGGTACCACTGCTCCGGCTCCGGCTCCAGGCTCCAAAAAGTGCTTTCATTAAAATAATGACATATCAATTTAATTTCTAAAACTTGAAATTGCCTGCAGTCAACTGTTGCTAAAAATGGCACAACTTTATGAAATTTAAGGTATTTTCATCAAAATGTCATGCAAAACTACGTTTCAAAACATATTCGTTAATTCGACCTCTGATTACGCAAATAATTTCTTAATTTTGGGAAGGGTTGCTGTTAAATTATGTGAATTCAGCCAATAGTAGTAGCATCTTATGAAATACATCGGAGCCGGAGCTATTTTTCAAACAACTGGCTCCAGCTCCTGCTCCAGCTCCACTTGAATTTCACGAAGAGCTCCGGGGCTCCGGCTCCAAAACCCTGCTGGCAAGGTCCAAAGTTCAATGTTTCATTTATTTTTATTTTTTTCAAAATGACCAAAAAGTGGAAACGCTGCTCAAGAATACGTCACTATCGACAGCAATAGCAAAAGCCACGTTACCACATCTGATGTTTTAACATCAGATCTGATGTTTTGCTGTTAAAATTTGATGTTTTCCTTCATAGGTACATAGCCTACAGTTAAATCGCCCGCAGTAACAACTACTGCTCAATCAGCTGATTGCTAGTCTATAGTGACGTAGACTGTACAGTCGCACGCTTCGCTGCTTACGCCCATTCCCATTTTGAAAGCTCTGACAAAAGCACGCGCGGAACGCTGATCAGACCGTAATGGGGCAAAATTTTATTGAAAATCGTTTTATGGTAGCATGTTAAACACAAAGAACGTGTACAATCGCCAAGTCAGGTTTTTTCTTTAGTAGGCTATCTCTTTAAGACAGTGCACATCACGTCAGATTCACAGTTAAGTTTGTTTCGAGCTTGCATTTATTTCTGTTCACAACTTGTACAATACTAGCACACTAGTAGTGCAACGGCCTACTACATTTGCGCCTCCCTTGGAGAATCTTCACGTACCCTAAACGGGGCGCCTCCAATTTAAAAATCACTCGTTTAGATAGAGCACTCCATGTTTCTCCGTGTATGCGTTTGTTTCCAACTGTCATTTATTACAACATTTTTTCTGACACAATGTGACACGCATCAGTACCATTTCCTAAAGGCATACGTATATAAAATGTGACTCTCTGCTAAAATGAAACGCACAGTCAACAAATGAAATAGCCTAACGACTGTCCTAGTGACATCATAAGTGTTCGAGTGGTCAATGCTTAACATCTTTAAAATGAATAAGAAAACCTACAGTTATGAGCGATGTCAATTATTTTACAGCTACATTAAGATAATAGAGGCCAAGGATGCCGTGGATCAAATTGTTGATGCTGTTCTTCGAAACAAGATTCTTCTCATGATGCCTAGAATTACGTATATCCTCTATGCATT
The DNA here is from genome assembly GCF_918807975.1 of Aplidium turbinatum. Lineage (NCBI taxonomy): Eukaryota > Metazoa > Chordata > Ascidiacea > Aplousobranchia > Polyclinidae > Aplidium > Aplidium turbinatum. The sequence goes on along the minus strand of NC_137489.1, from coordinate 12,546,749 downwards.
TAAAGGGTAAGTGGTATTAGTGCTTCCTCTGATGTCTGTTTGTTACCGTAAGAAGCTAACCCTTTATCAAGCATTATTTAATGAGCAATAGGCTACTGTTAGGCTAAATGCGGTGAGTTAAAACAACTTCGGTATAGAAAAGTGAAACCTTCACAATTCGTATTGCGTTTGAATAACAACCTATTAGATGATACCAAAGAATAGTTTAAGTAACTTCATCAAAGTCAGATGAGAATGTCCAAGTCCTCTAACACGCAATACAGCGTATTTTAGGTGTTCCACGATTGGTTTGCTCCAGATTTGCAAAAGACTCGGCGTGTGTCTCGGTGGATCATATTTGCTCTGAATCTTCTTACGCTCACTTGTTTTAAGGCAAAGTGAAGTGAAACGCCTCCTGTGTCAGTGGTATATCGGAAGACGACGAACAAAGTTCAATGGACGTTGAAAGTTGAACAAACTTGATAAGATTAGACCGCTAGGCTTTGGCAGAAACAGTCTCCGCGACGCCGCGGGTTCAATGATTAACTTTCGCAATACACAGACAGGATTTTACGCAGAAAAACCTTGGTTGGAATGTGACTCAAGACAATGATAATCTGAAAAGTGTTTTCATCAGTGTCCAAGCCATTGATCGGTTCACCTGCTGGACAGGACTAGTTCAAGATAATTGAAATCAGCATTGCAGGGTCCATTTTTACCTTTACTAAAAATAGAGGGAGAACTCCAATGTAGCAACCTGGTCAAGGCAATACCCTTGCTAGAAATTCAACTGTGTAGACGTTGAGTTGATATGACGAAGACTGATTTTCTGGCTGGGACAAGGACATATAGGCTACAGTATAGTAGGCCTATATGTAGGCATTCCCTGCACCCCTAGCTCCTACGCCTATGTTTAAGGATACCGGTAGGCCTACTTGCTGCGAATCTAATTAAATTTGTTCCATTGAAAATAACAAAAATTAATGTATTTTTTGAGTAAATTTCGGGCCTCCCAATTTGCGGGCCCTGTGAGATCGCACGGTTCGCACACTCCAAAGACCGGCACTGCTTTGAGTTATTGCTCGCAATAAACGTAGCGCAAGATAAGTCCATGCTTTCATCGCTACGTCACTGACTCAAAGCACTGTCATGTAAATTGTGTTACGTCAGCCAAATGTAACTTTTATGTCATTCAATATAATGTAAACTTTGTTTAGGTTGTTACCTGCAAAAGCAGCTTACGTGGCAGGAAAAACTTTGGGAATACTTGACAGTATGGATACATTTGTTGGAAGAAATAAACGTAAATAGTGCTTCAAAAAGAGAAAAGTTTTCACATGAATTTAAGCACCCGGCAATAATAATTTTATTTAATTCGAAATCTCAGTTTTTCTAATCCAAAAATGTATTTTGCATGCCAATACAAAAAAGTGTTCAATATGGAGGCTTCGTTTGTGATGAGACTTTGAGCTTGTTTGTAAATAGCAGCGTTAACCCAGCAAAAACTACTTTTGAACATTTTTTCATGTGTTGTCCGAAACGTCAAAATGTTTTGAAATTTTCGCTTTGTTGAAATCAGAGCAAGTTAAGTGCCCGTTTCGGACCCTCAAACCTTTTTAAAACACTGCTTAGTGCTTGTGTAGAGGCTTAGAACCACTAACGCTGGGCAGGTTACTGAGACCTTAATTGTGGTCAGTAAACGTCTACTGCTAAATTTTTCACAAAGTAATTTCTTTCAAATAATTGGCAGAAATAAAACTTAAATACAGTAGCCTACTTTCCAAGCTGAGTACAGTGGTTTGAAAAATATCGTTGAGCTTGCAGGCATCTTACAACAGGCTACTCAATGTCGGTACAACGGAAATGAAAAGACGCGTCTTCGTAACAATTACAGTACAGTACACTATCTAGCCTACTCAAATTATTCAAGCCTGGCAAATATGCTACATAGCCTAAGACTTTGGCAGCGGACACTCGAAATTTGATATCAAGTTACAGGCTATGCTATGCAAAAAATTGGATCACAACCTATTCGAATAACATGTCAAAATTGTCATATCACCATGTAACAAAATTTCGCAAAAGTTTTAGTTGCAGAAAAGTTTTTATGTATTGTGTTCTGTTACTTCAAACTAATCACCAAAATAGAAAAAAATATCTGAAGTGTCCTTACTTTTGATAAAATGTCACTTTTTCTGATTGTTAGTTTTACTCAGATTTTCTGTATTAATCAGCATAGTTTTCTATTAAACGTGTAAGCATGCAAACACAAAAAATATTTTGCAAATATAAGCCATATATGCATCATGCAAAGATGAAAACACTTCAAAAATCTTTAAAAATGATCACATTTGTGTGACTTGTGTCTAAAAACTGAGAAATCTTCTCGTATTACGGACCATACGTGCCCCCCTCCTTCATGTTGCAAATCCACAGTCCTTGATATTTTCTTTCCATAGCCTATCAGATGAAACCTTTCACCATGTTTTCCGCTTCCACCAATCACCCATACAAGGATCAAAACAATCAAGATGGGAGTGCAGGAAATGCATTTTTATGGACAAGAAACACACCATTTTTCATATTCTTTCATCACATAGTTTCCAAAAGTTGATAACACTGGTCAACAGCCAATTTGCTTCTGAAACGAATTGGGTCAATCTTGGCTAATTTGGGGTCTCTGATCACGAATATCAACTTGAAATTTGTTGATTAGCTCTAGTTTTTGAGATATGGCACCGTGCCAAAACGTGCTTTATTCTTGCTGACGCGGAAAACAGTGTGACTTTTTCTGTTGTAGCTTGCATCAGTCAGATGAAGTTATGCATTTAATATATTTGTTGGAAGCAGGGCCCAGAAGAGGGGGGACAACCGGTGCATTGCACCGGGGCCCGGTGAGTTTAAGGGGGCCCGACAAAATGTCTAAATTCACGCGATAAAAAGATTAATTTCAACGATTTTGCATAAAATAATGTTTTTATATTAGTTCCGTATGTCGAATGGGGCCCCCTTATGGGTAGCCTAGGCTATGCCCTTTTTTAAAATTACAGAATATTCAATTTTTTGAGTTTAGGGAGGCCCGACAAAATGTTTAAATTTGCGTGCTCAGGTCGATTTTGCATAAAATATTGTTTTTTATATGAATATTAGTTTTGTATTTTGAATGGGCCCCCTCATGGGTATGCTCTTTTTTAGAACAACAATATTTTCACTTTTTGCGTTCAGGGGGCAAACAAAATGTTTAAATTTGTGTGTTAGGTCAATTTTGCATAAAATTTTTTTAATATTTTGAAGTTGGTATTTCTTATATGAAGTTGGTATTTCGGTGCTCTTCCACAAGACGCCTTGTTGGTCAACCGGACAAAATGATGACGTCATAGCACATCACACACATTGGAATGGACTATTATGAAGGAGGAAGTGCGGGGTGGAAAACCAATAAAGGAAATTGTCTCCCATTTATTCATTTCTTGCTCAATTTCAACAAATTTGTTATGGTTAAAAAGCACAAGCATAGATCTAACCAACTAAATTAATACCAAGTCCCAAAATACTACTAGCTTTATCTGGTGGCCACCTAAATTTGACCAAATTCAAACCATTATCAAAAGTTTATTTGCAATGATAAAAACATTAAACGACAACCAATTAAAAGAACATGTTACTGTTTATTGAAGGGCTAACTTTCATTTTTATATCTTATTCAATATGCGCGCAATCGTTGTTCGAAGACAGCCCCCCAACGAAGCTTTTGCCCAATGCATTTCAATGGCGAATCGATCGTCTTCCAGTTCACGCCCTGCGTGATCACGATAATTAATCGTCTCCCATATATTCATTTCTTGCTCAATTTCAACAAATTTGCTATCGTTGAAAAGCACAAGCATAGATCTAACCAACTAAGTTAATACCAAGTCCGAGAATACTACTAGCTCTATCTGGTGGCCACCTAAACTTGACCAAATTCAAACCATTATCAAAAGTTTATTTGCAATGATAAAAACATTAAACGACAGCCAATTAAAAAAACATGTTACTGTTTATTGAAGGGCTAACTTTCAGTTTTATACCTTATTTAATATATGAGCAATCGTTGTTCGAAGACAGCCCCCCAACGAAGCATTTGCCCAATACATTTCAATGGCGAATCGATCGTCTTCCAGTTCACGCCCTGCATGTTCACGATAATTATTTGTCTCCCATTTATTCATTTCTTGCTCAATTTCAACAAATTTGCTATCGTTGAAAAGCACAAGCATAGATCTAACCAATTAAGTTAATACCAAGTCCCAAAATACTACTAGCTCTATCTGGTGGCCACCTAAACTTGACCAAATTCAAACCATTATCAAAAGTTTATTTGCAATGATAAAAACATTAAACGACAACCAATTAAAAGAACATGTTACTGTTTATTGAAGGGCTAACTTTCATTTTTATATCTTATGCAATATGCGCGCAAGCGTTGTTCGAAGACAGCCCCCCAACGAAACTTTTGCCCAATGCATTTCAATGGCGAATCGATCGTCTTCCAGTTCACGCCCTGCATGTTTACGGTAATTATTTGTCTTCCATTTATTCATTTCTTGCTCAATTTCAACAGATTTGCTATCGTTGAAAAGCACAAGCATAGATCTAACCAACTAAATAAATACCAAGTCCCAAAATACTATTAGCTCTATCTGGTGGCCACCTAAACTTGACCAAATTCAAACCATTATCAAAAGTTTATTTGCAATGATAAAAACATTAAACGACAACCAATTAAAAGAACATGTTACTGTTTATTGAAGGGCTAACTTTCATTTTTATATCTTATTCAATATGCGCGCAAGCGTTGTTCGAAGACAGCCCCCCAACGAAGCTTTTGCCCAATGCATTTCAATGGCGAATCGATCGTCTTCCAGTTCACGCCCTTTGTGATCACGATAATTAATTGTCTCCCATTTATTCATTTCTTGCTCAATTTCAACAAATTTGCTATCGTTCAAAAGCACAAGCATAGATCTAACCAACTAAGTTAATACCAAGTCCCAAAATACTACTAGCTCCATCTGGTGGCCACCTAAACTTGACCAAATTTAAACCATTATCAAAAGTTGATTTGCAATGATAAAAACATTAAACGACAACCAATTAAAAGAACATGTTACTGTTTATTGAAGGGCTAACTTTCATTTTTATATCTTATTCAATATGCGCGCAAGCGTTGTTCGAAGACAGCCCCCCAACGAAACTTTTGCCCAATGCATTTCAATGGCGAATCGATCGTCTTCAAGTTCACGCCCTGTGTGATCACGATAATTAATTGTCTCCCATTTATTCATTTTATGCTCAATTTCAACAAATTTGCTATCGTTGAAAAGCACAAGCATAGGTCTAACCAACTAAGTTAATACCAAGTCCCAAAATACTACTAGCTCCATCTGGTGGCCACCTAAACTTGACCAAATTCAAACCATTATCAAAAGTTTGTTTGCAATGATAAAAACATTGAACGACAACCAATTAAAAGAACATGCTACTGTTTATTGAAGGGCTAACTTTCAGTTTTATACCTTATTGATTATGTGAGCAATCGTTGTTCGAAGACAGCCCCCCAACGAAGCTTTTGCCCAATGCATTTCAATGGCGAATCGATCGTCTTCCAGTTCACGCCCTGCATGTTTACGATAATTATTTCTTCATTTTATTTATTTATTCATTTCTTGCTCAATTTCAACATATTTGCTATCGCTGAAAAGCACAAGCATAGATCTAACAAACTAAGTTAATACCAGGTCCCAACATACTATTAGCTCCATCTGGTGGCCACCTAAACTTGACCAAATTCAAACCATTATCAAAAGTTTGTTTGCAATGATAAAAACATTGAACGACAACCAATGAAAAGAACATGTTACTGTTTATTGAAGGGCCAACTTTCAGTTTTATACCTTATTTAATATATGAGCAATCGTTGTTCGAAGACAGCCCCCCAACGAAGCTTTTGCCCAACGCATTTCAATGGCGAATCGATCGTCTTCCAGTTCACGCCCTGCTAGTTTACGATAATTATTTGTCTCCCATTTATTCATTTCTTGCTCAATTTCAACAGATTTGCTATCGTGGAAAAGCATAAGCATAGATCTAACCAACTAAATTAATACCAAGTCCCAAAATACTACTAACTCCATCTGGTGGCCACCTAAACTTGACCAAATTCAAACCATTATCAAAAGTTGATTTGCAATGATAAAAACATTAAACGACAACCAATTAAAAGAACATGTTACTGTTTATTGAAGGGCTAACTTTCATTTTTATATCTTATGCAATATGCGCGCAAGCGTTGTTCGAAGACAGCCCCCCAACGAAACTTTTGCCCAATGCATTTCAAAGGCGAATCGATCGTCTTCCAGTTCACGCCCTGCATGTTTACGGTAATTATTTGTCTTCCATTTATTCATTTCTTGCTCAATTTCAACAGATTTGCTATCGTTGAAAAGCACAAGCATAGATCTAACCAACTAAATAAATACCAAGTCCCAAAATACTATTAGCTCTATCTGGTGGCCACCTAAACTTGACCAAATTCAAACCATTATCAAAAGTTTATTTGCAATGATAAAAACATTAAACGACAACCAATTAAAAGAACATGTTACTGTTTATTGAAGGGCTAACTTTCAGTTTTATACCTTATTGATTATGTGAGCAATCGTTGTTCGAAGACAGCCCCCCAACGAAGCTTTTGCCCAATGCATTTCAATGGCGAATCGATCTTCTTCCAGTTCACGCCCTGCATGTTCACGATAATTATTTGTCTCCCATTTATTCATTTTATGCTCAATTTCAACAGATTTGCTATCGCTAAATAGCACAAGCATAGATCTAACCAACTAAGTTAATACCAAGTCCCAGAATACTACTAGCTCTATCTAGTGGCCACCTAAACTTGACCAAATGCAAACCATCACCAAAACTTCATTTTAAACGATAAACAATCTAAATCAAATTCAATTGAAAGAACATGTTACTGTTTATTGAAGGGCTAATTTTCATTTTTATACCTTATTTAATATACGAACAATCGTTGTTAGAAGACAGCCTCCCAACGAAGCTTTTGCACAATGCATTTCAATGACGAATCGATCGTCTTTCTGGATTCACATTGCGTGATCGCGATGATTAATTGTCTCCCATTTATACTGAAAAAATGCTAAAGTCATAAAAAGGATTAGGATCAGGCACACAAATAGCCTAATTGGTGGTGTAATGGCTTGTCTGAATCAAGTAATGTAACAAACACTGATTAATAGGAAAGCGATGTGTGCTCTAGAGCGGTGTAGAACTTTGATCCTTTGGGAGGTCGTGGAAGAATTCTTGTCACTCGGCCCTCAGTCGACATCAACTGGAAAAGCTCGGTTGAGGAAGCAAGTGATGTCAGCTCCAAATGCAGGAGCCAGAAAATTGTTCCTACTTGGATGGAGAAACCTCTGCAAATAATAAAAAACAACAACAACCAGCGAGACAGTGGGTGCGGAATCTGCGGATACTTATGTTTTGTTCAATGCTTAGCCAAGAAATTTTTTCACAACACATAGGCTAAGCCTAATAAACCTAGGCTTAAATATGGATCAAAGGTAAGTAACGAAACCGTAATGAAATGACTTAGGCTTGCATTCTCGTGTTCTTTTATTACCACACGAAGTCATTTTCCCAAAGGCATCCGTGTGTGTAAACAAAATGATTCATAGGTCCAAACCTTAAACGTTGACACACAAAAATCATGTTACAAACATAAGTTAAAAAAATTATTTTGTTTCATCTGACATTGCACTTTTGTTGGCCTAGTTTGTTTGTTATAGAATAAATATCACAAAGTATGTGGGCAGCAACTCTTTTTTATCATTAGGTAGCCCTGAAAAGGGCTGTTTTTTTGGCAAATGGACGATGTGGCGGCTACAGTAAGGGGTAGGACTCCCTTATGGCGCGGAGAACTTCAGGAAAATGTCGTCCTCGTGGAAACTGATGTCGCCACATAAATTCATCAAGATACCCAGGTATCGTGTGCCTTGTGGTGCCACCTATTCTTTTAAATTTCCGTTTACAATTCAGCCACAGGTTTTCAATGTGGTTCGTATGAACCCCTGTGGCCGAAACATAATGATGGTGATGGTTGACCGTGTGGTGGCGATATCCAAGATCTAAAAAAATACAAAAGCAACTTTAAATAAATTTCAGCGTAAAATGCTTGCTGCAACGGTTTCCAAATAGAAATAACAAAAACATGTTAAATTGCCTAATTTATTTTTAATGGATGCATAATTCTTTTGACATGAACCATCGTGCTTTTTGAAAAGGAGCTGTGCAGTTAAGTGGCAAGGTCAGTTGATTGTTTTTTCTGCTCCCAAAGCAACTTCAAATAGTTAACTGTTGTTAACAGTTTCTACACTATGAATAAGTTGTATCAAGTGGGACCTGGCATGACAGTTTAAGCCATATGGTTGGGTCTGATTCTATCACAACAGAAAAGTACACATTGTACTGTGATATGTCTTCAGACAAGCTAAACACAAACTAGTGGTTGAATGACCAATGGGACTGTGCAAGCAATCTCTTTTGGGACATATTCCTACGTTCTTTTAAGGCTGAAAGGATTTTTTTTCACTTAAAAAGTATTTTTCACTAGGGATGTAGATAAGAGCTACTGCTTTATTTTGTACAATCTTGAAAAGCCTTATTACACTACACTTTGCTATAGATCATGGCAAAAGTATATACCTTTTTAGATTTCAATTCATTGAACCTTTAAAGTGTCTTATTTTATCATGTCTGAAAAGAAAAGCGGGTCTATTTATTGATGAAAACCAAGAAAACAAGTTCTGCTTCTTTTTCTCTTGAGTCTCTTTCATTCCATCATACCCTTGACAATAAATTGATGTATCTAGCAAAGTGTCCCCTGGGACATAGCCCCTTGTCCCATTGATCATGTATGTAAGCAACCTATGGGACAGTTGTGTGACACTTTTTAATGATGAAAAAAAAAATAAAGAATATTAGCCTACAGTCATCACTGTTTTGATTTCATGTTATGAAACAATGACTAAACTTTGCAATAAAATTGCTTTAGTTTATGATTTGCTTTAAAATAACGTTTTATTAGAAATAATGTCATATTCGTCCCATAGGTGCCACATCTCCCTTACACATTTTTACTTTCAGTACACCTAGTCTACACAAATGTTTAATCTACATGCATTTTATGTACTTCATCCAATCCATTTAATGTTTAACATAATCTACGTTAAGTGTTTACATGTTAGTGTATGTTATTTTAAAATAGAACTACAAGAAACACTCACTAGACAAGTTAGAGTATGCACCCCATTCATCGGAATGAATCTCTGTTCCTGGTGCGATGTGGCGTATAATTTCTGCCTCCAGTGTAGCCCTGTCCGGCCGCGGTACCTATCATTACGATGAAGCATTCTCTAATAGCACAATTTTACTAGGGATATCTACAGGCATTGAGAAGCAAAAGAACGTGCCCGAAGGAGGGTGGGTTAAATAAAAGTGTTGACAAATATTCCTTCAAATCCCAAGCCCAAGTGATATTGCTCACCTGCTCGAACGTAGTTGACTAGGCGTAGGCCTAGTTGTAGTGCGTAAACATGCACATAATATATAACTTACTTTGTTGTGGTGTCAATCCCGCCGAAGATCCACTGCTGTGGCACTGGGCGCCCTTGTGAATTTCCTCGTTTTCGTCTGGCCACCAAGGACTCATCGATAGCGACGATGTGGCCAGGTCCACCGATTTGATGCTGATTCCTCAACAAATCCTCCGAACAGATCTGTACGTTATCAACAAATGGCGAATATTCGTGTTCATCAATAGTGATGGTGAGGCCTGAAGCCACATAGTATGCTTTTCGTACAAGCACGAATATTTGTTGTTCCAAAACCGTTTGTGTTTGAATATTTTGCTTGGAGACCCAGGGCCTATGAGAGAGGGGTACTGAGGGTACGGCGTACCCTTGAGGGCCCAGGCCTGTGATTGTTGGGAGGCCCGAAATTGTGATTTTATACTTTACGCGAAAAAATGATGGTTAAAACCACCCTAAACGACTAAATTCAAGCATAAAAGTTGTTATTCTTTGGTCCTGGGGGGCCCGTAATGTAGCAAAAGGGCGCGGAAAAGTAAATGAGTGCATTGCGCGCAAATTAGGGGCCCAATGTGGTGATTACTTTACGTGCAAAATGTTCCGGTTTAAAGCACCCGAAATTAAATCGTAAAAGTTGGTTTTTCTCCTGTTCGGGGGGGGGGGGGGGGGGGAGGACATAGGGAAGCAAAAACAGGGTTGAGAAAAACCCGGGCTTTTGCCCGGGCAAATTTCGTCCAGCTGGCAAGCATTAAGCAAAACAGTTAAATATGCGACCAACTTTTAAGCAACAATTTTAAGAATGACGAGAATAGCTTGCAATATTTCAAACGCACGTAGGCAGCCACTGTGACGCAATAATCCATAAGCAATGATAAGCCATTCAAGCACCTGTTCAAGTTTGGCTTACACCTGCTCAAGTTTGGCTTACACCTGTTCTCGTAATTAAAGATTTAACGATGATGTAATGTTATGCTGCAGTTGCAATGTTTATGTTTTACAGGTCTTGCAAACGATTGTGCAGTCTGCTCATTTTTTAGAAATATTCCATTACGTAATACGCTAAGATTCAGTAGACCTGAATGGTTTTACATGACGTTTGATTTGGTGAACAATTGTCTGGAACAACCGTATGAAACAATCTCACAAGCACCAGGACCATCGTCATTGAGTGTTAAGAACTTACAACCTTGTTCAGTTAGCATTTCATGCAGGGTATCTGTCGAGGACATAAGCCCACTTCCAAAACAAGTTACGAAAGGAAGAAAACGTAGAAAAACTACAAAGGCTACTGTGCTGACAGGTATGCCACACAAACATAAAATGAAGTTTACAGAAAAAGCTGAGCCAGCAAAACAAGTGAGAAAAGGCTTTAACCTTTAAGTCTTCAAAAAAGAGAGTTACCGTATTCCAAGCAATGCTGCTTCTGCATGCACTTGTCTTGTGTGTGACGAGTCCACTGATGAGGATTGGATTCAGTGTTGTCAGTGCAAGAAATTGGCCCATGAAAGTTGTGCTGATATATAAAATGCTCATTTTTACTATTGTGACAACTGTGCCAACGATCAATGATATGAAACTTGTTTGAGATGACTATCATGAATGTTTCAGACTATTTTTTATTTATTGAGTGTTTGTGTTCTATTTCATGCCTTTGAAGTTTGACTTTCTTGATATATTTACTTTCACATGACAACGGTCCATATTACACTATGGTGGTCCATATTATGAAACAAGGTAGTCTATTTTAGAAACTGGGTTGATAATATGGACTCCTATAAAAAAAAAAAAATGTAGTTTTCTTTGTTTGTGTTATGTTTTTTTGATTGGAATTGTTTTTGCAAAGCAATTAGCCTGTAACTAATCAAATAAAGTTAGTTGCACCCCAATGTTGTGGATCTTTTTAAAAATATTAAGATTTTTCATTAGGTGGTCCAAATTATAGTACTTCCCCTACTAATGTAAAAAAATAGGGGCCCCCAAAGCTAGGTTTTCCAAAAAAAATTTCAAACTTTTTAGAGTGTGAAAATTTTACTGAAAATACTCCATGGCAGAAACCGGTGAGAATAAGATATTAGAAAAGAGGGATTCAGTATAAAATGTAATGCGACTCGCAACATTGGCATTTGAATCAGCAGCTTGCAATAGCACGCAAGTCTTAGCCAGTGATGAGTTACCGCGGTATCATGTGCTTTACAACAGCAATGTACAAAGTAACTATATTTTTCCTTTCATTTTTCATGACCCAATTTCCTTCATTAAGACATTGCAAATGCAAACTTACCTACCGCACTTGCTAAGTGTAGTAGGCTACTTTTGTTTACGCACATATTACGTTTGTTTGCGCACTGTCAATATGCGACTCAAACGATACACTAAATCAAATTACAAGTACAAACATGCGTTCAATGCAAAGTAAGGATGGTCTAGGGCGTTTAAATATTTACACCGGCCAGATGTGATGCTTAATCATTTACACGGTTTTTATTTTTGTTACAAATGGATATCAATGTATTACAGAAATGAAATTCAAGCAAAGTTCACTATGCGATGTTTGCATGATCTCTAAAAATAGCAGTCAGCACATTGTTGTTTTAATAAACCTTGCTAGTAAGCAAAAGTAGCCATCTCTTGTATAGGTTTTGATCTTCCTTTGGACGACGAACCGTTTTGGAATATTTTAGCGCAGCCGTGTAAAAGCGAAGAGTGGCCACCTTAACAACAGGAAGACAGACTTATTTTCTCTGAAAAGTCACAGTTGCACAGCATGGACGCTGTGTCCGGTTTTTCATCCGAGTCGGACACTATTGCAGAAGACAATGACTTATTTCCTTTAGAAGTTGATTCTTTGTTGGATTATAGGCTTACTGTGGAAGAGCAGCCAGCATTGACGGCTGACTCAATCGAACTAATAATCGACCCTCTCCCTCCAGTGTTTACATACTGACATACCTCAATCTTCTGCAAACGTAAGCAATGCTGTTTTCTCTCCTTGGTCTTCCTCTGAAAAGAATCACGTCACACAAGTAGGCTACCGAACTTACCCTTTAAAGACATCAGCTTGAATATTGACTCCAAAGATGAGTTAGAAATTTCAGACGATGATTGTGAAGACAATGAACTGGACCATAGTTTGAAAAGTGGACAAATTTCCAATGGAAGAGTAAGCGATTCTGAAATTGCTTTCACAGATTAGTTAAAAGAAGCGTAAATCGCGTAAACTTTGCGCGATTTACGATTTGCAAAATTTATTGGTGTCTTTCTGTGTGTCTAAAACAAGTCCTGGAGGGTGTTAATAGCCAGATGTCTTGGAAAACAATATAAATTTATACAGATTATATTATATTTTCAACAAAGGGTTCAACTTCGGAATCCAAACTTTGAAAATTTGGGGAGGGCCATGGCCCCGTTCGCCCCCCCCCCCCTGGCTACACCTATGTTTGAAAGTAGGCTAATTTTCTCGTTCTGTTGGGAGGTGGTCAATGTTGATAAAATCTGCAGCATCTTCTGTTAGGCTACGTTTACATGAGGTTTCATTGCGCCCGAAATGAAAGATTTCCATTTCGGTTCGTTTGGGGGACGCGTAATCTGTTTACACGCGGCGACCGAAATGAGATTCATGGCTGTCTGGACATCGGTAGTTTTGACAGAAATGAAACCGATGTCAAGTTGTTGCGGCTATGTAAACACGCCGCAATGAAATCCTAGCAATGAGATTAGCCCTAGTAGTTTGATTATAGTCAGTCAGGGACGTGCAGTCAGGTGAGGCAGTGCCTCACCTGCCAACATCTGGCAAACCAAAAGTTATATCAAAGAAATGGTTATCACAGAATAAATATTATTTGTTAAAAAGTAGTAAATATTGCACGTTTTTAGGTGGTTTAATTTGTGTGAATTGCTGTAGTCGTGCCCCCCTTCCCGCAAATTTTACGTTTCTACACCCAAACTGCGCTTTAATTTTTTCTGTTTCTGTGGCGATATTCATATCGAGCATTCACGTGATCAAAATCGTTGAAATACGCGAGGAGAGGCAACGCCAAGCTGTGCCTCACTTCAGATCAGAAAACTTCTATACACTGCATTATGCGTGCCTTTTTCTTTCGCAAAGTCGCCCAGAAATCATCAAAAACGATTTAGCTACGATTTGAGGCACGCCTCAAATGTGACGTCACAGCTATGAAACCTTTTTCGTCAAGCTGGAATGCCCGCGTAGTAGGCTACATGTGTGTGACTTCTTGCAGTGTAAAGCAGTAAAGGATAGTTTCATACAAAATTTAACTAAACTTCCAATCTAAAGTTGAAGTCATAAATAAAGGAAACAGATGTTTTTGTCCAAAAGGATAGGCGCATGGATTTTATTTTTAAATAAATGTGAAATTATGCTGCTAATTATTATTTTTTTTTGATTAGTATGATATCGTTTTTGCTGTTGTCAAAGAAAAATTATTGTAAACGTGACTTGAAAAAATTAGTGCCTCACCATCTAGGAACCTCACCACACGTCACTGTAGTCAGTTAACTAGTAGGCTACTGGTAGCCTACTGTATTTGTAGTGTAGCACGTAAAAAGAACTTGAACATAACATAAATAAAATAGTTTTGTTTTTGAAGTCATAATAATAGATTTTTCCACTGGTCCAGACTGTGCTTTAGCGAGTAATTAGCAATTATGAACCAGCCATCTGCAATCCTCCCAATTTCTGAAAGATATGTTGCAAAGTCAGGGTGCAAAGTGTATTAGGAAAGGAGAACTTGAGCATTACATCAGTGCAATAGCTTTATATTTGTGTAGTCATGATGATTTACATTTTCAACTGGGACTAGTCTAGAATGTTAGCTGTTTTTTAGACTGAGCACAATGACTAATTGTCAATGCCATCTGTAGCCTAATCATTTGAGACATGCATTGGACTCAGGGTTGTCAGATTGGAATAATTGATTCCAGATCTGGAATCAAAACGAACTGTCTAGTAGAGAAAAAAATGTCTGGAATCTGGAATAATTTTTAGAAGCAATTTGGGAATGTTTAGACAAGTCTAGATTGTTTCGGTAATTGTCTTTTTTTCATTGCATTTAGTAGCTGCAACGCGTGCGCGTAACTTTCAGTCCTAGTTCCGTCTCTTTCTTTGAAACTTTGTTGCTGAATTGCACGCTCTCTGGCGCGAAAGCCTGTCTGTGAGAAGTGTGACGCAACCTAATTAGCTGACAGGACTTTTCGCACACTTAACACTGGGTTATATTTCCATGTATGCTAAGTTTACTTTTAATCTGTTATGTTTTTAGGTTGTTACAGAATACAGTACCGTAGTTATTGTTAAGTACCGGTACGGTATTTATTGATTTTCATATTTTGTTGCATCGAAGAAGTTAGATAAGAAGTTCAAAAATCCAAGCGTATGTGAAGTTTATTGTAGGAAGAATATGGCTCTACGCAGTGGCGTATCCTGGTGGGTTGAGCAAGGGATTGAAGGGAAGCAATAAAACTCATGGGGGGTAAGAACATTTCGAAGACACGCGTATTCTAGGGGGTCCGAGAGCATGCCCCCTGGAAAATTTTTGCAAAATTACACTTAAATAATAGATTATAGTGCTTTCTGGAAACACTTTTAGGGTAGGCTAATATTTGTATGTACGGTATGATATTTTTTAGCAGATGCACAGCGATTAACTTATTAAAGGTAGCTCTTACACAAACAGGCAAAAACTGGGCAAGGCTTCTCAGCAGGAGGCAACCCTACGTACATTTTTCAAGAATTCTAATGATATAAAGAAAAAAAAACAGTTGCTCTTTCACTTGCTGTGTTCATTTGTTAGCATACATCGTTTACACTGCCAACCACTTAACAAACTTTTTCAACAAGCACGCAGGCACAGATATAAAATTGGGGTGAACAAAGGCTACAAAACTTGATAAAAAATGTGCTGGCATCATCTTATCGTAGGGATATTTTCATTTCAACATGAAGATTCTCACCACTACTTATTGTAAGTTATATCATATTTGCAACATTCACTGCGTATTTAATGGTATTTTGTTTTAGATTTAAAATGAAATGTCTAGAATAAATTTAGAATAATTTAGAATCAAACTGACATGCAATCTGGAAGGGAAGGCTACAACTAGTCTGACTGTCTGACAACCCTGATTGGACTGGTTCACTAGTAAAGAGCAAATAATTAAGTTAGTCAATAAATTATGCTAGTCCATTCTTGAAGAACACAAGTAAATTGGCTTTGAACTTGTGATGTCAGTCTATTGACCCAAAAGAATTTTGAAAATACTTGTGCTATTTCAGTAGCCTACTGGTTACTATAAAGCGGTGGGATGGCGCAGCGGATAAGGCACTCGCTTTCCAATCATGCAATCCTGGTTCGACTCCCGGCTTAAGCTGGTTGTTGAAAATCACCGCTCACCTCTACCCAGGGTGTAATAAATTGGGTGGGCGTAGTTGCTGAAGTAAAGGCGGCCGAGAGAAAGGAACTGGCCACCCTACTCTCGTTAGTGCCGAAGGCTTAGTATAATGAGAACCTTATCTTCTCATCCCCCGATGCTTGGATCAAGTATGGGACTCACCTTTACCTTTTTTTTACATGTATACTTATAAACTTTGAATAGACAAAAATACTGTTTAATCTTGAGTCTAGGTCAATTTCCACTGGCAACAAGTGCCTTCCTTTAAACTAACCAGTGCCTAATATTCCTGGCAGAAAAGTTACCAATTGACCAGCCTTTCAAGAACCTATGTTTTGGTCTTCTGTTGAAGAAGCCAAAATTCAATTCCTTAGTAATTTGAAAACTTACATCATCTTTTAACTGCTTGTTGGCTTAGTCATTCTACCAGTGCCTTTCTGCATGCTTTCTTCTTATATGGCTCAACTTGTGCACTAGGTGCACTAGTAAAGAGCAAATAATTAAGTTAGTCAATAAATTATGCTTTGGGTGCCATTTGCTGGTTACTGTACCCTTTGGAATTGCATGTTTTATTGTAGAATTTATGTTTTTTTGGTAGAAAACTACAGTACCGTATTACCAGAGATACAATTTCAAGAGATTAACTTTCAATTAAATACCATCATTTGTGTGTGCAGTTAATTAATTTATCATGCAACACACTACACCAGAGAGAAATGAAGGTATACAATAGGTTAGTGGGTGTTGTTGGCCTGTAGGCTATGTATATTTTTTCGACTTACAGTAGCCTATACTCAGTAATCTAGTAACAGGCGCGAAAATCATTCATGCGTAGAGACAGAATTCCTTTTGCCAGATGATTTGTCACCTCATTTCAGCTGTCGCAACGAGATTCCATGTGAACAAAAAGTTTTTTACGCCGCTTTGAGATTTCATTTCGGTCATTTTCATTTCGCCTCTCGTGTAGGCTAAACGTAGTCTTGTTCAACACTGTCTTCTTCAAGCATAGTAGGCTAACATATTGTTTACTGTGCCGTAGTTCAATCAGTCTTTAGAAATTGGATCTTAAGTAAACTCTATACAAAGACCTTTCAGTGCCGGTCTTTAGGGTGTGCAAACCGTGCGATCGCACAGGGCCCGCAAATTAGGGGCCAGGGGCGCCGGAACGATTTTTGACTGGGGGGACAAGATTACGAAAAAGGGGCACTTTTGTTTACTAAAAGGCCTTTTTTTTCAAGTTTTAAGATAAAATATAGCGATAATGATAATCCGGTATACAAAGAAGGGCACTATGCTATGTTATAATGATGTAACCTACTGTCAAGCCTTCAAGCAGCCTGCTTGTATGAACCGCCGGTGCTACCTCCTCAATCGGCCAAGTTTGGCCGCCGGTCTCTTCTAGCCAATTATTTAATTTCGCAATAGAATGATCGTGGATTCACTGTCGAAAATATGTAGTATCAATGAGTGACGCAAAATTAGGTCAGCGCGTCATAATCGCCACTGTTGCATTGTGCGGGAATATTTGTTATTGATGGAATATATCCCTCTGCGATCACCAGCGCTGTAAGTCTTGTTTGTAATTCCCAACGTTTATTTCAACAAAGTGTTAATCCGAAGTGCTAATTTACATCGGCTGGCAATATTGTCGTTTTTATATCGATTCGATGTTGTCGGGCATTGAACCGTTGTTAAAAAGGAGAACTAAGTTAGTTGACATCAATGGGGAAAACATTTTTTGATCATATTTTGCAAAAACTATGCTTCTTTTAGTAACTTAATGTACATCATTGAAATAGCTAAAACCTCAATTGCTAAGGAAACAGGGATCAGATGTCAGTAGATGTAACAGAAAAAATATTTCGCACTTGCTAGTGCGTCGTCAGTTCTGATAAAGGGCAGTTAAAGCCTACAAGTAATGTTTTAATCATTGAAATACTTATTTTATTACCTTGCCATCATCGTCAACACAGTCATGTCGAACGTTGTTTTTCGTTGCTAAAAAGAATTCTAGGGGAGTGACGAACTTCTATAAAATCAGCCACATTGGAGACACTCGTGCGAGTGTTGTTTGAATAGTACTGGATTACAATCCCGATAAAGCAGTTATTGCGTGGTGCAACGATTCTATTGTAGGACGTCGCCCAGGCCCAGACTTCAACAAAGCTAAGTGATTATTTTAGCATTGTTGCAAGTTTAATTATATTTACTTGTGCTATCGTTATTTTTATTTTGGCCTCCAAGCACGCAGATTTGGCCGCCGAGAAGGAGCTCCCGGTAGGCCACGATGGCTGCCGAAAAAAAACGAGTTTTAAGGCCTGTATTGTGTTGCAAAATTTTGTGCCGTAAATATTATTTTGAGGCAAAAATGAAAGATTATAATTAGGCTAAAAGCGAATAGCAGAAATTGTTATATTGCAAAATGTGCAGCAGCTTCCATGACTTTAAAAGGGCACCATTGCCCCCCCTGCCCCTCCATCTGCAGAAAATTTGAGGGCAGGGGGGGCATTCGCCCCCCCTGCCCCCCCGCTTCCGGCGCCCTTGTTAGGGGACCCGCAATTTACTCAGAAAATGCAGTAATTTTTGTCATTTCCAATGGAAAAATTCAACAAAAGAATTAGCAACAAGAAAACATAGAGACACAACCTATTTCGTACCCTGAACATTTTGTACCCTGAAAAGATCGAGAGAAAAAAACAACAGAGCCGAAGTCGCTGATCGGAGTTGCCGCAAACAATTCAAAATTTCTCTCGATCTTTTCAAGGGACAAAATAGGTTGAAATTCGATTTTGTTGACAGCGGACAGCACCATTTTACAGTAATATTCATACCCAAATTTTTGTTGAACATGCTCTCAGAATGCCCCAAATTCAAAGTAATTGTTCAAAATTTTCTGGTGGAGGTCCCCCAGACCCCCCGCCGCTGGGTGGCGTCTTTGGCGAACACACCATCAGGCAACGCCCGTCGACCGTCAAACCACCCCCTCCCCTTTCAAAATACCTAGCTACGCTATTGAATTGGATCATTGTCATTGAGGCCCGCAAAGCATATTCCACACAGGGCCCGAAATACCCCAAGACCGGCACTGGACCTTTAAACAATGGCCTCAAAGGCTTTCTACACAAATGAAAGAAAGTTGATTTGCATTGAAGTTAGTGAAATGCTCTCCGAACCTAAACTGTTGTTATTTTCAAACAGCAAGAAGCTACCTCAAGCAAACCAAAGAGCAGCCGATATTGTATCTTGTTATTTTTCATGCTTTGGAGCATCCTGAACATTACTTTGATACGATCAAATGGGTTGATAGAACACGAGGAATATTTGAGGTAGGCTAAAAATGTTTTGAAAAAACTATGCATGCTGTTTTCGTTCTCGGTATATTCAACTTAAAGTATTGAACGTTTGCAGCAAGTTCTTGCCCTTCAAATTAAATGCATTTTTGTACAAAACCGCACAGATGAACGACATTTGTGACTTATTAGCACACAGTCCCAACTTATCCACAAAACAACTGCGGCAGGCCAGCAGGCCTTCCGTTTCATGTTTGTAAAAATTGCCTATGTTTTGCGTAGTCGAACAGCAGCTCAATTTTAAAATTGCAAACCTTAGGTTGTTGATTTACGATTAGTGACATTACATTCTTGTCTTGTCCAATTTTTGTGCCATAGTGTAAATCGTTTCAGAAGACTTACCAGCACGCAGCTTCATGGCCTGTAGCCATTTTCTTTCTCAAGGCTGCTTTAACTGTAGCTAGCCTCTATCTGCCTGTACGGCAGTAAAAGTTAAGCGTAAAATGGTTTTTCCATCGTCCAAACCAAATCTGCAGTCTTTCATTTATTGAAGTCAAAAACATTTGACAAGGCAATTTCATATTTTTGTGTTAAAGCACTTTAAATATTTTATATTTATAAAAACACTACGGATATCTGATGTAATAGAAAACAACAGCTAATTGTCATACAATTATTGCTAGGCATACGAAGCCGAGCAACGTTATCAAGTTTAACTTATTAAAAATTATTATATTTACAAAAAACACAAAACTACGTAACAATTAAATACCGAACGTTTTCGACATCACACGATGTCCTCTTCAGGAATAACATATATACAATTTTTACTACATCTGAATAAAATAGAATGGTTATTATAACTATAAACAGGAAAAAACAAAAACTGCAGAGTACTCCTGACTAGCTCAAACTCAACGATATGGCTCTGCGAGAATCAAAGGCAACTGCATCAAAAGGTGTTGAACAGATCACATGATGTGGTAGAAAGGCAAGGTGCAAAAAAACTAATTTTAAAATACAGAGAGCAAGAAAGATGAGCCGCAAGCATACAATTGTTTGTTCAAAGGTGGATTGTTAGGTTTTATGGACAAGGCTTCTAAGATTTTAGTTTGATACTCAGACAACTAATCAGAGGCAGGTCTAAGTATCAAACTAAAATCTGAGAAGCCTTGTACATAAAACCTAACAATCCACCTTTGAACAGACAATTGTATGCTTGCGGCTCATCTTTCTTGCTCTCTGTATTTTAAAATTAGTTTTTTCGCACCTTGCCTTTCTACCACATCATGTGATCTGTTCAACACCTTTTGATGCAGTTACCTTTGATTCTCGCAGAGCCATATCGTTGAGTTTGAGCTAGTCAGAAGTACTCTGCAGTTTTTGTTTTTTCCTGTTTATAGTTATAATAACCATTGTATTTTATTCAGATGTAGTAAAAATTGTATATATGTTATTCCTAAAGAGGACATCGTGTGATGTCGAAAACGTTCGATATTTAATTGTTGCGTAGTTTTGTGTTTTTTGTAAATATAATAATCTTTAATATGTTAAACTTGATAACGTTGCTCGGCTTCGTATGCCTATGGTTCAACAAAACAAACTCTCTACCGAAGCTGTATAATTATTGCTAGCTTAAAGAAATAATAAAAAAACACATTAATCGTCTTAATTTATCAGTATCCGTTTCTGTCATCTCAAAATAATTTTTTTCTATAGTTTGCACAGAAAATGCATTATTGCTTGTATGTATGGTATAAAAATAATTTATTCCAAATTTGCAACTTTGCAAAGACAAGCGTTTGACTGGACAATTTTTTTGATCGATTTTTGGGGAGGAGGGCTGCAAAACTATGAAAAGAACAGTACCAATCAGGTGAATGGTGTAGTTACTGAAGAATTGCTAGTTTACTTGATGTAATTTTCTGTTTAATGCTGGTTGATATTTTGATGCAGAATCAGCTATTTTTTAATCAAGTTAATCTCGTTCGAATGTGAAACATAACCTCTTTTTATTTAAAAATCACTCAGATGAATATTATATTTGAATATCTCAGACCTGGGTTTAGTTAAAGTCTAATTAAAAAATTACACAAATTTTTTAAGTATTTTCAAATATTTGTCCTCTTGTAAGTGCAAATTTGCCAATTCATGACAATGTCACAGCGTAACGTTTATAAATTTATTGAGTTTTAAATTAAACTTCATAAACTTGGTTTGTAAGTTTGCGACATGGCCGACGCTTTTCATCCTCTGTGAGGTGGACCAACAAAAATTATCACTTTTCAATACTGTACATCATTAGCATTAGTTGTATGATCATTATTATGATCAAGCCTATAAGCTGTGATCATCAAAGCCCAAATACTGCTCATAACCACGATGAACAAGTTCAGTTTCTGGGGTCGATGTACAAGCCCTGGACAAGTGAAAAGGTGCATGGAGTAACACTCTCTTGTTTATTTGTCCACTTTTTGATTAATTATACTGGTCTACAAAAAAAGAATTTTTTTTTTGCTCCATGAACTTTGAAGACTGATTTAGAGTAATTTTGGGGTGCTGAATCCGAATCTGACCTCAGATTTATCCTATCACGTCAGGTTTGTGAAATATGATAACAACAAATTGCTACTTTCGTCTAAAGTGGAAGATTTGGCGTTGCGTTTACCACCAACATATGCAGTGCTGTAACGAAAGGTTAGTGTTAGACAGGCCAAAACAGCCTAAATATGGTTACTGAACAAGCATTGCCATAGGCTTGCTTAAATCTTTGTGGTTTCATGCAAAAAATTGACGGGGGGAGGGGGTCAGTTACACTTATAGCCTCCCTTTTAGCTTGTTATTACTGCCTTGTTAATAATGTTGCTTAGAAAACAAATTGGTATCAAAATTATAATTGGTAGGTGTATTTCAGCTACTTATGCACCACATGGCCTGGATTTCTGGATCTTGCACAATGTGTATGTGCAATAAACGCAACGTCAAAGCTTCCACTTTTGACAAAAGTAACAATATGCTGTTATCATATCTCACAAACCTGACGTGATAGCATAAATCTGAGGTCATATTCGGATTCAGCACCCCAAAATTACTCTAAATCAGTTTTCAAAGTTCACAGAGCAAAAATCGTGTAGACCAGTGTTATAGCTGAATTAAAAATAAAAAAACTCGATACTTTCAACTTTTGTTCTGCTGATTGACATTCTTGTGGCATGTTCCAGCACCAGTTTTAAGGGAGTTAAGAAACACAAAACGATGAACCGTTTTGCAATACAAAAGGGTAACATGACCTTGCAAGATAGACAGCAACTGTGACTTTTTTTTTAAAAATATAACTAATTACTTGTACGGTACTGAAATTGTGTTTTGAAACAGCCTATGTCTTTGAACAGTTGTATTTTCTTGAACAGCCAATATGTGCAATTGAAACATTTACCTCTCCCCTGACAGTTGTTTTTACTCCATAAATTTCTATTATAGCTACGTCCCTGCAGTACTTTACAACTTTTGTAGTCAAGAAGGACCTCTTTAAATAGATATCCATCTTGCAAACTCCTAAAATTCCAAAAGAAAACTTGTCTGAATTTGTCAAAATTAATCTAAAATATAAGAATTGTTGTGCTTTTTCCTATGATGAACACACTCCCGGGCCACCTTAAAGATTTTCGTGAACACTTGACAGGTCGATGAATCCCCAAATCAAGAACTACTAAAGTGAGCCATGGTTGTATAAATCTTACTGATTTTTGATGTTTTTATGTATGTAAAACTTAAAATAATTTTAGTCAAATCAGAAATTCAAAATGGTAAATACATTAATATAAACCCAAATATTCCTAATGCTGTTATGGTATCTTCATAGAGATTATATTGTACATGCGAAGTGTGTATTTTCTTGACTTTTTAAAAATATGAAAATTATTTCTTGTATTAATTTTTGATTGAATTTATTTTAAACGTCCCAGAGCCACATTATGCTTTAAAAAGATTGCCAGTTGACAATTTCTAAGCTGTGCATTTAGTTTAAGCGGTTTATCTAGTTTATACCACATCATAATTCATACCACCTGTAGCGCACCCAGCATGGGGCTAAGGGAGCTCAAGCCCCCCCCAAACCCGCCACTAATATAAAGTTTTTGTATGCTCCTCATGTATACATTTTGCTTACAGGTTAGTTATGAATAAGACACAACAATACAGCAGGGCTGAGCATTACAACAATATATTTTGCATATTTAACTGACAAATATTTTTAACAGTTGAACGTTTTCGGTTTAACTTAAGACCTCATCAGGAATCTGAAAATATTTATAAAAATGCAGTAAATTTCGACTTCTTGAAGCTAAAATTACATTAGGAAAAGGCAACTACATAAATAACTACGACAAAAATTTGCTCCACAGGGAAGGTGATACATCAAGTAAATGTTGAAGAGAATGGTCTCGCCTCCAGCAAATGATTGTTTGTTTTTAACATAGTGCTTCGTAAATTTTGGTGTCAAATTGGGATTTGTCTTTGCGTAAAATTTTAAATGAGTCGACAGAGGATTTTCGATCAGAGCAAAAAGAACACTCCATGATATGGTTTTTAATGGCACTTTTCTTTAACTCCCTAAAGTTCGGTTGCTCCTGTACTCTCGTGGTCAAATGTCTCGGACATACATACCGATGTACCGTACGTCAATGCCAAATCACGCGGACATGTAAAACTGTATACGACGTTTGAGCAGAGAGACGAAGGCGTCTGGGGCTTTAGTTGAAAATACGAACCAAATTTGAATGTTTTGTAAGTAGAAAAAACGTTCACATCAAATATAGCCTACTGTTTACAAAATTAGTGTTTTGTTTCAAACTGTTTTCGTGCTAGTTGTTGTTTTCGCACTTATTTGTGTTGGCAAACGGAAAGCTAATTCTATTTTGTCATACGTGACGAAAACGTCGAGATCTATAGAAGATTGCAAGAGTGGACGTAGGGATGAAGAAGCTGATGCTGCTAGTAGCATGGGGTTCACTAGGCCAACTTCTAATCTCATTGAGAGAACGAATCCTGATGTATCGGCAACCGGTGGGTTGTGGGCTGTGAGCAGTGGCGTAGCCAAGGGGGTGTTGGGGGTTTCAACACCACCCACCCTCCCTTTGGCACGCGTGTTAGGTCACGATATTGAGAATGATGCTTTCAACTTTTTTATCTATTGAAAACAAAGTTTGCCTAATTTTAAGCGAAACTGCATTAAAAAAGCGAGTTTTGCCAATACCAAACATTCACATATCTCAGCCAGGAATTAGCAACAAGAAAACATAGAGACTTAGCTTTATTTCGGAGAAATGCCGAAGAAAACAGGATCTTATCCTTTTGCTATGCCACCTGACAGCACCATTTTACAGGAATATTCATACTCACATTTTTGTTGAAAAGGTCTCGGAATGCACCAAATTTAAAGTAATTTTTCAAAATTTTCTGCGGGAGGCTTTCCAGGCCTTCCGCCGCTGGGTGTCGTCTTTGGAAAATACGCCGTTGAGCTTTGCCCGCCGGCCGTCAAAACCTCCCCTTTCAAAACTCCTGGCTACGCCACTACCTGTGAGTGCCTTTAAATATTAATTAAAGGGATGGGTATTGGCCTATTGTCTCTGTCACTATTGTTGCAAATCACTCGGCCGACATTTCTGAATTAGCCCCCCCCAAACTTTTTTTCTGGGTACGCTACTGCATACCACATTGTAAGCAAGTAAGAATGCTTTGCGGAAATGGTGTAGTGTTTCCGGAACATAGCAAATGACTAAAAGTGGAAATTGAATAGCACTTAAAATAGCCTGTTTTAACAAGAAGCTGCTAAGAATCAGTAAAAAAACTATCAGTAAAATTAATAAGGAACTTAAAACACTTCTTTCAAACATGAACATGCACTAACAGTGGACTTATTTCTGTGAGCTTGCTAGTCAAAACATAACACTTTGTTATTCAAACAGTGCTAGTAAATTGAACATAGCCTAAGAGAATTCTCTTGGGTTAGAATAACAATATATCTAGCATTTAGTGTGATTTTGGTCATTTGAAATGGTTGAATTTTCAACAAGTCTTTTTATAAGAGACAGGGCATGCTATGGTATAAAATAAAAGATGCACTGAAAGATTTCACACACAGACAAGGAGGCAGCTTCCATGGCCTACATCTTTCACCATTACTCTTTGTAACGTTGGTTGTACGTTAGCCTACATTGAATTCCAAAAGTTTAACATAAATTACCATCTTTAGATTTTCGAAATTGGTTCAATATCATATAATGCGTTCTGTTGTTATTTAATGAACAAGATTATTAGCTGAACTTGTATTTCAGCATTAGCTTTAAACGTTACAATATTTTCCAATTTCTTGTGGAGGCTATTTTGAAATTTACTGAAGTATGGAAGGTGAAGTCTATGGCATGTGGAAGATTCTACCTGATGGAATGAAGGTTAAAAAACTTTTTCAAATATCAAACAGGAATGCTATTTTGAACTGATGGTAACTCAAACTTGTCTGTTCAAAAGTATCCCAAACTATGCAGTACCAACATACTATAATAAATTACCAATTTTAACCAATTTGTAATCAAGTTATTTTGCAAATGAAAGAAAAGGTTTGTGAGAACTAAAAGTACGCATAGACGACATGTTACAACGTTTTAATGGCATTGCATTACATGTTTAACGATGTTTCATAAATTTTTGGCTGTATTCAGTTGCTACATTTTCAAATAAACTCTTTTCTAAGTTTTAAACACTAAAATATTTGGTCCTCCTCCAACAATTGTTTTTGCTCCCTTAAAATTTCCTTTCCAACTACGTCACTGGCTAAATTTTTGTTTAGATTAGGGGTTTTCTACCTTTTTTGCACCGCGCCCCTCAGAGTAGGCTAATCAGCGTAGCCTTGCGACCCCCATAAAAGTATTCAAGAAAAGCATATTTAATGCAAAATTTAATCAAATTTGATTGATGCCGACAGCCAGTTATGTCTTGCTTCTCTGTTCTAATGCACACTTTTGGAACCAAAAGCGTTTTTTCGTGATGTTATTTCGGCTTTTATTACATTTCCCCGGATTATTATCTCCATTTCCTCCTCAAGCTTTAACCTGTTAAGTGCGTATAACGACAATTGTCGTCCGAGACAGTCGCTCTTGCTGTGCGTAAGACGACAATTGTCGTTTTCGTGATCGCAGCTATTCATGGCACTTTTAATTTCGCTTTCCTCTATTCGCTTTGTCTGGAAGGCGCAATTATGACGTGTGAAGAAACATAGATGCATTGTTTACACTACAATAACGATTGCAGCCTGACGGAAATCGTTAATCCCTAAATCATTCTATTACAATATTAGGTAGCTTTTGCACTCACCTACAATCTAACCACAATTGCAAGAATAAAAAGATTTCATCCTAAATGTTTTTTCTTCTGAAATAGCTTCCTTCCGGTGTATAAAATTCGAACCACATCATGCGCGTTCAATCAGTGTGAAGTCATTTTCATGTAATGTTGCTAGCAGTTTCAGAAATATTTTGTTGTGTTCGAAAACATATTTTGTAACATATAGTCAACAAAACAATACGGTTTTGTGTTGCTGCTAATGTTAGAACAAGCGTCAGAAAATGATACAGTTTGAATATTTCCAAACTAAACTTACGTGTACTTTGTTTAGTGTCCTATAAATGCTTAGAAATTATTCTGTTCTGTAAACTGATGTATTTTTTTTCTTCATAATGAACAACTAGTTGAATAATTTCACAATATGAAAGGTATAATCACTTGAGAGTAATGCGATTACACCAGAAAGCAATAGTCCAGGCGGAGACTTCTCCGCAATAGTCGATGAAAAAGTAAAGCAATAGACACAAAAGGAAATTGAACAAAAGCGTATTGTGCTGCGTCATGGGGATTCCCCAATATCCTAGCAAGTAATAATGCGACGAAAAATACTGCGAGTGATCAAATTAAATACGCACAGTAAGGAGAGTTTTGAAAAATTAATTACGCACTTAACGGGTTAAATTATAGGAGAAAAATTTATAAACTTTAGCTATATTTTAGCATTATCATTAGTTGAATTTATTGTAATCTTTGATGAATTTACTGAAATCAGTTTCAGTGAGATGGCTTGTCTTGCATCTTTCAAAAAGCTTGTCAATTTGTGGAACAATTACTGAACAAACTTTTGAACAAAATTACCTACACACTAAAATTTTCCAATGCCATTGGAAACAATGCTGATAAATCCATATTTGACATAGGATTCTAAATAACTCTGCTATTTTGCCATAGCGTGATTACTGGTTGACGTTAGTCTACACAAAGTGACGCATCAAGAACTAAGTAAAAAATATTGAATGGTTTTGTATTGTTAAAGCCTTTGCAACGTCTGAAAGAACAATAAAGTCACCCCAGGTCGGCGAATGGTCGATGGCGAAAAAACACAATTTTTAATCTTTTCTGGCAAAAAGAGTTGATGACGGTTATAGGCAAATTGTTCGTAAGCAATTGTTCGTAAAGCAATTGTTCGTAAGCAATTGTTCGTAAAACAATTGTTCGTAAACTGTTTTTCGTAAAATGAAATCCGTAAAACCATTCTTTGTAAAGCATTTCTTCGTATACATCAAATTTTAACTGCATACACGAAGAAATGCTTTAGGAAGAATTGTTTTACGAAGAATTAATTTACGAACAATTGTTTTACGAACAATTGCTTACGAACAATTGCTTACGAACAATTGCTTTACGAACAATTGCTTACGAACAATTTGTCGGACACCGTTGATGACGATACACTGGACTTTCAGACAGAGTCTTGCGACTCCCAGGTTGAAAACTACTGGTTTATAGGTAGTATAAGTCCTGGGTGCTTAAATGTAGCCTATACTAACACCATTGCTTTGATGAGTTGAATACAAATTGTTTCATCTAACTTTGGTTTTGTTTGAACGGGCAAGCTTCAGGCTGACACAACTTTAAAATAGCACTTTTGCTGCAAACTTCTGAAAAGACCTGGTAAAACTTTAAGTTTAATGTGCACCCTTTTCTAGGCGGAAAGTTAGAAATTACCATACTTCTAATACTCCCTACTTCAATTCCATAGCACGCTATTAAATAAGAGGTCATTATCGTAACACGTAAATCACCACTATAAATTTTATCAATGAATAAACATTTCATACCTTGCCATTTAGCTAATAAATTATTTTAGTAGATAAAAAGCTAAGTTGAACTTAAAGTGACCTATTTTGCGAGAATTATATACACCTAACTCTGTCTAAGTCTATCATATGCACACTACACTGTACAGAGCAGTAGCCCTGCCAGGGGGTCCAGAGGGGTCTTTTAGATCCGAGCCCGGGATAATTTTAGGGGCCTCTAACCTTTCCAATGGCCCGAAAGCTTGAAGAGACCATGTCGTATTATTTGAATGCGGTGCTTTTCCATAGAGGTGTGTTGATTTGGGGCCCAAGGGCCCTATTGGTACCGGGCCTAAGTTATCCTTTCAACGATCCTGGTACAGAGTGCCAGTTACCGGGAGAAATCGCATTTATTTTTGCATTGATTTTATAAGGACTTCTTTCCAAATAACAATGGATAAGCATAGCTTGGTGTGAGTCTGAGTATTTTATATTTATTGCTTTTTCACCCTCGCAGTTTTGTCAGGTTTATTACAATTGTGTGGTTTCGCCCACTAAGCAGGTGAGGCAACACTTCCTCAATACCATTCGCAAGCATTTTAAAGTCAGTTCCTTGTGTAGCTTACTGTACGAAAGTAAATACTTTCACATTTAGTTAGAGATTTCAGCTATCGTCTCCACATGCATGGTGCAGGCCCGGATTTATGGGGGGCAGAGGGTACAGGTGCCCCGGGCCCCCCGACTTTTGAAGGGGCCCCCCTGCGTGGAAAAAATGTGATTTTTATGTTATTATTGTTTTTTTCTTTCAGCCTTTAAAGTTTCTACAAAATGCTTTGCAGTGCAGTGCTGGATTAATGCTACTGTAAACGTAGAGGTGGTTTTTCGCGCCGCGGACGCGAAAATTTTTTTGCGCGGGGGCCCCCCATCAGCTAAATCCGGCCCTGGCATGGTGTCTTGTGTAAATCGTGGCGATAAACTGTGGCACGATACAAGACAGCTGAAAATACATTTTGTCTCTAAACCAACTAAATCTTTTATTAAATTTTTTATCTTTTATTCTTTTATTAATCTGGTGAACAGCCTCATTAAATCTTTTATATTTGTGCAAATACAAAATTTAAGACTGTATACATAAAATGTTTAAAAGGTCATTTTAACGAACTGACCAACTTTTATCGTTTTAAATGCAAACAGGAGATTAATTATTGTTCAGTCGTTTAGTCCACGCTTTAAAATTCGGTTTCTCTAATAAACAGTAGACGGCTTGGTCTTGGTTAAACATTATCCAGAAGTGGCTTATTCGGAGCAGTGGAAATACCCAGCGACCTCAAAAGAGAGATGAATTTGAGGGTTGTTCAAGTACAAATTACGTCATCTATCATATATGTGATAATAGTGTTGAAAACAAACCACACACCTATCGCTTTTTACCCAATCATGAACCTTTTTAGCGGCATAAGCGCACAGACATATGCAATATGCATTCTCATGAATATTCTGTACTTCTCTTTACAGGTATATATTTTTTGAGCTACGACAGTTCTTCAGCAGAAATCAACTTTCAATGAGTGGAAAAAAGGCTTTTCATAACAATAGACAGTTCAGAAAAGCCAACGACTTAATGAATGACAAAAATACTAACTGAATATGGCACCTGACAGCAAAATCCGCTCTCAGAGAACGTCTGCAAACGTTAAATCAATGTAAAAATGACAGATTTTGCTATCTGAGCTAGTTTAATTTCCACTTGTCTTCATACAACGCTATTGTCATACCGCGTACACCACCAACAGCATCCTATCCTGAGGCTACGATTGATATACCGATTGATATACAATTGCAGTAAGCCCAATGTTTAGAAGGAGTTTTGACCGGCTTACGCACCGGGACTGCCTGAAACAAGGTCTGTTGCAGCGTATTTTTTTGTTTTGTTTCAAAATTCAAGCAATTTCGAGCAAAATGTGTATTCCTCGCAACGCAATAAGTTCCGACAAGTGGTTTTGAGCAACGCTCTTCAAAGGTTTGCTGATTTCTTGGGCTGCTGGGTGTTTAAAACAGAAATACTCGGAAAAAACTTTATTTATGACGAGAAATGTTTTGTTTTTGTTTCAAATAAAATTTCCAAAAATTCTGCCCCTAAAATAAAATCTTTTTAAAATTGCTGCTTTAAATTGCTTACATTTTTGACAATTTTTGCAAAAATAAATATATTTACGTCTAGGCAAAAATAACTTTTCATGTACCGGTAAGCAAAATATTTTACCGGAGGCATGCCGTTCTGTTGTTTACAAAACAATCAGTTTATCACACGCAATTAAGTTGACTGGCTGATTGCTAATTTCACAAATCGTTTTTTAATGCGTTTGGATGCAACCCACTTGACTAGCAAAAGGCTACAAAATACCTTTGTCTCGATGTTAAAGGCCTACTAAATGAAAATTTCAAACGGGACTTAAGCATTAAAATGCGTAAACTGAACATTCAAAAATACATTTCAAGAAAAATTACCAAAAAAAAAATGTTTTCAATGGTGCTGGCAAGGCCCAAAGTCCAATGTTTTATTTATTTTCATTTTTTTTTCAAAATAACCAAAAGTGTAAACACTGCTCGAGAATACGTCACAAAAGACAGCAATAACAAAAGCCACGTTACCACATCTGATGTTTTGAGCAAACTGTGTAATGTTTTGATGTTGAAATCTGATGTTTTGATGTACATACATACATAGCCTACAGGCAAATCGCCCGCAGTAACAATTATTGCGAGATCAGCTGATTGCTAGTTTCTAGTGACGCAGACTGTACAGTCGCACGCTTCGCTGCTCAAGCCCAATCTAGTTTTGAAAGCTCTGACAAAAGCACGCGCGCAATGGTGGTCAGACCGCAATGGGGCAAAATTTTATTGAAAATCGTTTTATGGTAGCATGTTAAACAGAAAAAACGTGGAAAATCGCCAAGTCAGGTTTTTCCTTTAGTATCCCTTTAAGGCTTTTGACATTTGAAAACTAACAAACATTTTTGTGTTGGCAGCACAGTTTAGCTCGACTTTTGTGCGACATTGCATGACATTCTTTTATTGAAAACAAGTTTAAAAAATATTTTTTATTGAAATTCTGTTGACTCGAGAGAATGTGTGTTGCCATCACCATCACGTCATGTCTCTCACATTGTCGCCTGCCGCTCTTTCTCTTTTTTATCTTGAGAAGCTGGCGCAATAAGAGCGTCAGTCCGATAGCTTGTAGAGAAAATGAAGCAAAGGAATTTGTGTGGAGTTTCGATTCGGAAACGAGCTAGTTTTCGTGGCTCAATTTGTCACAAGCTTACCCACTGGACGGCCTTCGTGCAATTATTGCAACAAACTCAGAACTCATTATAAAGAAGGGTAAATTTTAAGAACAACAATTTTATAAAATTGTTATTCAATTCATTAATTCGATATTTCATAAACCAATGACCAAAGGGTTGAAATTTCTTTACAGCGATTTATAGATGCTTGTAGACAAAAAATGATGGAATCGAAAGTAAAACATGTTTTGCATGATTTTATTGAAATGTTTGGAAAACTTGAAAATAAATGTCAAAATATATAAATATTTTAAATAAATTAAAACAAAACTGTGAAGGAAATTTCGATAAACCTATAGTAAGTTTTAACTTGAAAAAGCTTTTCGAACTTTGAGCGCATATGGGCTACACTGTAGCGCACCCAGCATGGGGCTAAGGGGGCTCAAGCCCCCCCAAACTCACCACCAAAAATGAATTTTTTGTATTCCCCCTTTTATAACTTGTGCTTATAGGTTAGATATGAATAAGACACAATACAACAGGGATGAGCATTATAACAATATATTTTACATATTTACAAATAGTTTTAATAGTCAAACGTTGTCGGTTTAACTTAAGCCCTCATCAGAAATCTGAAAATATTTATAAAAGTGCAATAATTTTCAACTTCTTGAAGGTAAAATTACATTAGGAAAAGGCAACTACATAAATAACTACAAAAGAATTTGCACCACAGGGAACGTGATACATCAAGTAAATGTTGAAGAGAATGGACGTTCCTCCAGCAAATAATTGTTTGTTTAACTTTGGGTTGTAGCGTTTGATTAACAATGCTTCCTATCATAACAGAGAATTTTGGTGTCAAATTGGGATTCGCTTTTGCGTAAAATTGTAAATGAGCCAGCAGAGAATTTTCGACGAAGGTGCAAAAAGAACACTCCATGATATGGTTTTCGATGGCACTTTTCTTTAACTCAATAAAGTTCAGATGCTCCCGTACTTTCGTGGTCAAATGTATGGTAAACATACCGATGTACCGTACGTCAATGCCGAATCACACGGGCCTGTAAAACTGCATACGACATTTGAGCAGAGAGACGAAAGCGTCTGGGACTTAAGTTGAAAAAACGAACTAAATTGGAATGTTTTGTAAGTAAGAAAAACGTCTACATCAAATCTACTGTTTACAAAATTAGTGTTTTGTTTCAAACTGTTTTCGTGCTAGTTGTTGTTTTCACACTTATTTGTGTTGGCAAACGGAAAGCTAATTCTATTTTGTCATATGACAAAAAAAGTCGAGATCTATAGAAGATTGCGAGAGTGGACCTAGGGATGAGGATGCTGATGGTGCTAGTAGTATGGGCAGGCGCGGATTTATGGGGGGGCAAAGGGCCCCCCGAAATTTTGTGAGGAATTGTTGAAGTTGTATGTTTCTTCATCAAATGGGTTAATATGCTTCTAAACAGCTGATCTTAGTCCCACGGCGGACTTAACTTATCCCGGGGAGGGGGTGGGAATAATTTTTTGTTATTATTATGGTTGAAATTATCCATCGATCAGACTCCATTATTTTCTTTCATACAACTTCAAATACATTTTAAAAGCAACATTTGTTGGAGCTAACTCAGCTGACTGAGCTACCAACGCTGAACAAAATGACATCAGTTGAAACAATCTGAAACCTTGAATGGCTGTTTTATAGTTTTTAGTCTTCATTATAATTTCAATCAATTTCCATATAAGCCTGCAAACATACAAATATCCAATTGGTCATGGACACTGTATACAGGGTTTTAAACCAGATTTCAAATTTACCTTGCATGCTTAGCAATTTTTATTCAAGCAAAATTTATTTTTTAAACATTCACAATTGATGAAAATAGCTGTTTTAATGTCGGTTTTATAGCATATCGTATATGTCGTAGTATCATTGTTCATATCCGGTTTTATCTTTTTCTTTCTTTTTAATTGATTTTTAAATTTTCTGCCCTGCCACCCCCCCTGAAAAAAACTCGTAGATCCGCGCCTGAGCATGGGGTTCACTAGGCCAACTTTTAGTCTGATTGAAAGAACGAATCCTGATGTATCGGCAACCGGTGGATTGTAAGTGCTTTTAAATACCGTATTAATCAAAGGGATGGGCATTGGCCTATTGTCACTGTTACTATTGTCGCAAATCACTCGGCCTGCATTTCTGAATTAGCCCCCCCTTAAAGTTTTTCTGGGTGCGCTACAAACTTTGATAAACCAGCCAACGCTTTCTTGTTAGCCCATCGAAGTTGTTTATCAGCTAAAACCACAGTGGAACACATCACAGAATTGAAAACCGTCTCAAATCTGTTCGTCATATTTTTTTCATTGTGTAATTATTGTGCGTCACCTGGCGGATGCTATCTACTAACAGAGTTGTTGTTCTGTGCAAAGCTGCACTTCACATAGCTGAGTCTGAGCTTGTTTTTACTTTGTGTACAGCTGTTAATAAAAATTGTTAAAACGGAAGCCAAGCTTCGTTGTGAAGTCTCCACAAATATCTGTTGAAAATTTCATAAATTGCAACTGACATAGCCTGCAAGCTTGTAACCTACCTAAACATTCTTGATGGTTATCACCAGAGCTGTGGAGTTGGAAGGATTTTAGTGTGTCCGGAGTAGGAGTTGTTAACAATAGGCGGACTCCTACTCCAGCTTGATACAAAACAATAAGCAAAATTTTGCAATATTTTTTTTAAATCTTGTTGCTTGCTGTCCTTATTGAACTCTACAACTTCACCAAAAAATAAACGTGTTTGTTCTTGTTATTTTTTATGAAAGCGCCGTTTCAATAGTGATCACAACTTAAAGTAAAAATAACTTTTAATAAAATGAAAAAGGACAATTTTTTTTTAAATGTGGCAACCCTCCGATATCTGGCAACACTGCAGCCGGGGTCGGAGTCGGCCAATTATAAACCGAGGAGTCTGAGTCGTACATTTTTCACCCGACTTCACAGACCTTGTTATCATACTGATTGCCGTGGTACAAAAATGTCTGTGATAAGTTGTGAGTAAAATTATTTTGAGAATGAAATTAAAAAAGAAACTATTTGCAACACCTGATCGTTATTTTTTATACTGTACCGTGTGTTTGCTATATTGAATGTGCCATAGTGTGCAGTTTCAAATCTAAAACGTGTAGCAACGAAATATCAATTTATAAACATTTTAGCTTTCAGCAGAAAAGAACACAAACTAGTTTTACTAATAACCTGGCAAAGATGCAGAAATCAACATTTAAGAGCTGAAACAAAACATTGATATGACCAGGCCAGGGTTTAGGAGGGGGGCAGAGGGGGCAGTTGCCCCGGGCCCCTGACTTTTGAAGGGCCCCTCTATGTGGAAAAAATGTGATTTTTTTCCTTTTGGCCTTTAAAGTTTAAGTTTCTGCAAAATGCTGTGCAGTACTGGACTGATGCTACTGTAGACGTAGAGATGGCTTTTCGCGCCGTAGGCGCGAAAAATTTTTTTGCACGGGGGCCCCCCGATGTAAAAGTGCTCCGGGCCCCCATCAGCTAAATCCGGCCCTGGATATGACCATTAAAGAATAAAAAACAGATTTTATCTTAGATTCGGAGAACCTGAAACAGAAACACTTCAACACATAGTGCTGTTTCGAATAGCAACGAAATTGTGAACCGGACTGAAAGAATCCAAACGCTCATCTTGGCTTGATCAAACCGAGTGCACAATTGCACATCTTCTCTTCCTAGAAGCTATGTTTTCTGAAACAACTGCTGCAGTTTGGCTGAGATCTATTTTGATAAAAAAAAGAGACATGTATTGGCTGAAATTTCGCATTTGGCAATTTTAATAAAAATAAAAAATAAATTAAGCCTATT
This sequence comes from Aplidium turbinatum, assembly GCF_918807975.1. Classification (NCBI taxonomy): domain Eukaryota; kingdom Metazoa; phylum Chordata; class Ascidiacea; order Aplousobranchia; family Polyclinidae; genus Aplidium; species Aplidium turbinatum. Next base: position 12,511,125 of record NC_137489.1, on the reverse strand, counting down.
ATCTGATTGCTGCAAACGTTTTAATTAATATAAAATGTAATATACTGTATTGTTTAGAGTTTTAGATTATCTCTTTATTTTTAACAATAGTAACCCTTAAACATTGCAGTCCAACGAAACGCATTTGAAATGTTTTTTGTACTCTATTCGTAAAAAAATATTTTTGTCTCCTGCATAATTATGTATCGTAATTTTTATTGGCATTTGTGTATTTTTTTCAGTTTTCTTCTGAAAATAAGGACAATTTTGCCCGAGCTTGGGGCAAAGTTAAGAGCAGACGATGCCTGATGACTTACCAAAAGATGTCCCGAACCTTAAGAATCTACATGAAGAAGAAAATTGTTTTGAAAAAGATAAAAAAGAAGCTTCAATACATTTTTCTTCCAGAGACAATGGAAGAACTTTTAAAGAAATCCACAGGAAGTATAGTATCTTCAAAAATTGCGGATATCATGTATAAAGAATCGAGAATAGCAGAATAAAACCACCAAACATCTTTGCATGATTTTGTCTCTCAGGAATTTTTCATTTTGCGTTAACTGATGTGATTTTTATTTTTGCCAACAAAATAATTGCACAGTTCAGAAATGTTTTTGTTTATAAAAAAATATTTCTTTTGACAAATATGGAACAATGGGGCATTATGCATTTACAGCATACCATACAAAGGTAGAAATTTTCCTTTATCTAATTGTGATCCAACAACTTTGCTTATGTCACACAAAAACAAAGGTTGTTGAAGTTATCTGTTTTCTTTTAAACCGTTTATTATATGCTACTGTATGTTTATGTCGCAATTATTGGTTGAAGCAGAGACAGAGAGAAGTAGACAGAATGGACATGTGCTATTTTTGTTCAATGATCCGTTACATCATGAAATGTATCGTTGCTTCGTTAACAGCAGATACATGAAAAAAGGAAAGTGGTTGTGAAATGCTTCTATGAGTAGATACGTAGTACATACTAGTGATGCAAGCCGCGCCGCGCCGCGCCGCGTACGCGGCCGCTTTTGACTTTTTCGCCGCGTGCCGCGCCGCGCCGCGTGGAAGGTTGAAATGACAAAGCCGCGCCGCGCCGCTTGCCGCGTAAACTTTCAAGAAATTAATTTTTCGTAAACGTAAACTTTCAAGAAATTAAACTTTCGTAAACGTAAACTTTCAACTTTTCAAGAATCAGCTATGAAACTTCAAATTTAAATTGGAAACACGGATCAGTTATTTTTCCCTTCGGAAACCCTAAGATGGAAAGCTATGCAAATGCAAATTGCAAATGGCTTGCAGTTGACAGGGTTTTAGGGCTTGCTTGTCAGGGAAGTTGTACGAATGTTTTTGGTTAGTAGCCTAGCTGATAAGCTCAGTTACCAGGCTATAGGCCTAGCGCAACTACCGCATTATTTACTATATCAGTTAGCCCAGTGAGTTCAGGCTATAAGTTTTACTCTTGTGTGTGTAGTTCATATAGCCACTGGCATTATAATTGCATTATTGCTTACAAAAAGTGTTCAAAAGTCCTGATACTGGATCCAGGAACATTCTATTTGTCTTAGTTTGTATTATGTCTTAGAACTTAGATGCATTGCTGATAAGAGAATATGATCTGGTTAGCCTGGCCAATTAGTGCACAACTGTATTGGTACTAGGTTACCAGTTATATGCCATGGATGCTTTTTCCTACAATTGACTTTCTAAACAATAACTCGTTAAAATATTTTTTTTTAATTTTGTAATTTGCGGTGTGCGGTGCGGTGCAGTGTCAAAGTTCCAGATAAATTGCGGTGTGCGGTGCGGTGCGCGGATAGATGAGTCAGTTGCGGTGCGGTGTGCGGATAAAAATTTTGGGTTCGCTGCATCTCTAGTACATACACTAAAGTATGAAGTACCTTGTCTGCGAGAATAAATACCCTGCCACATGTCGGTCGTCGTTTTTTGTGTAAACTGTCACATGTATATTTACTGTATTTTAGCATCACTATTCGTTGCACATGCGTTGAAAACGGATAAAAATACACGTTCAAACCTGAGCTAAATTTTAGTTTGCAAAAATCGTCAGCCTTCTTTCAGGAATATCAACAATGCCACATTTTAGTGCTATTTCAGTATTACATAGCACACTGCACTGCAAATTGCAATGAAAGGTTATTCTGAATTTCTAATCTAAACTGCTCTTTCATTCACTACTAACTACCAATAGGATTTAGAAAACTAACATGAAATTCAGTCGAACGACTTTTTTCTGGCTATTGATAAATGTGTTATTTTTTTTAGACAGAGAAGCCCCACTTTTCTTATTTGTTATTTTATTTTATTTATTTCATTTTTAGGAAAAGTGGGGCCCTCTGTCTGCGGGGCCCCTGTTCTTTAGCACAATGGTTAATCCAGGCCTGATGGTTGCTGATATACAGTAGTTATAGATAGACCACAGACGGTTATGCGTCTATTCAAAGCCGATAATTCAAAGTGGTAAATTCAAAGCCGATAATTCAAAGTGGTAAATTCAAAGCCGATAATTCAAAGATAACAATTCAAAGCGGTCGATTGAAAGCCGATAATTCAAAGACGACAATTCCAAGCGGTCAATTGAAAGCCGACAATTGAAAGCCGGCAGTTCAAAGTTGACGATAATTAATCCGCTTGCTTGGAAAAGTCAATAATTGAAATTAATTAATCTTGTTGTGATGTGATAAGAGTGCGAGCTCGTACTGTACTCAAAAGTCCATCGTTTTGCAATGCTGAAGTTAGTCAGAAGTCGAACAAGGAGTAGTATGGATGTTTCTTTCACGAAAATGGAAAGAGGAAGGAATAAAGCATGCCATAGCGGCGACTGCTATAATTACGACAGGGATAGTAAGCTTGGTGAGGGGTTAAGCTTCTGGTTGTGTGAAGAGTATTGGAAGGAAAATAAGTGCAAAGCAAGAATGCATGTCTGCAATAAAAAGGCAGTGAAATTTGTTGGAGAACATAACCACGCTCCAAATGGTCAGCGTAAGCAGGTTTTGGACGTTTGTGCCCAGGTTAAGTTGCAAGCAGCAACGTCTTACGCTACAACTCAGCAAATCATTACGGCTGCAACAGCAGATTTGCATCCAAATGCAGCACCTCAAATTCCTGTGGAACGTGTTTTGAAACGCAGCATTCAGCGAGCCAGAAGGCAAGTACGAAATATTCCTGTGGAGCCGTCAAATGCTGAAGAACTGGTAATTACATTAGAATTCAAGAAATTGAATGATGGTACTGTGTTTCTGCTTTATGATTCTGGGCCTGGAAATGATCGCATATGCATCTTCAGTACCCAGCGTAACCTTGAACTTCTCTCTCAGAGTCAAAGCTATTTCTCTGATGGAACGTTTAGCACAGCTCCAAGCCATCTCTTTCAACAGCTATATACCATCCATGCTATTGAATTAGGCACAATTGTACCTCTTGTCTATGCTCTTCTTCCGAACAAAGCTGCTCAAACCTATTGTCGACTTTTGCAGGCTATAAAAAACCTTCGACCTCAAATAAATCCAATGTCCTGGATGACAGACTTTGAGAAGGCTGCAATCAATGCCATTCAAGACAATTTTCCCGCAACTTCACTGACGGGCTGCTTTTTCCATTTACAGCAATGTGTTTGGCGTAAAATGCAGCAATTTGGATTGGTAGCAGCTTATAAAGAAGATAATGGAAAGTGTAACGTACGAACACGCACACAGAGTGACGGTAATGTATTCAACTGTCGACGACAACGACAGCGACGACAACGAACAAGCAGAAGGTCAAACGAAGAAGAAGGTTTCTGTGACAACACAGCAAAACAACGATTAGCAAACAAAACTTACGAATTAGGCCTAATGCGGAATTACAGATGACGAATTATAGGCCTAATGACTTCTTACCGACTATTTTGTGGCGCACGGAACAGCACAGGGAGAAACCCAACAATTGAAAATTCTACCGTTGTAGATCGAAACTGAACATATAAACGGTAAACAGTAAAATATTATGCTATAAATTTCACATCATAGGTGAGTCCCGTACTTGATTTAAACATCGGGAAATGAGACGAGGTACTTATTACACTTAACCATTGACACTAAAATTCACATTGGCCTAGCCTATCACAAAGGTTGCAGTAGGATGTTAAGCTTACCGTGAACTGTGATAATCACTGATTTGGCCACATAGGCCAACGGCAACGACAGATGAAATTGCTGCACAGAGTTCAACTATGCTTCAACCACACAGTACATTAACGCAGTAGGCTAACTCTTATTCAACTAAAAAACAGCAGCACCGTTAAATAGCTAGAATTAACTACCAGTCGCTAACTATAGTTGCTGTAAACGTTAAGCTGATCTTTACATGTAGCCTACTGCCACTTAACAAAACTCAAAGCACAAAGAAACGTAGTAACGAACGCAAAGGCGCAAATGTAATTATGACGTAACGATCACACCTCGAGGTGAGACAGCAGGGGTTGCCAGGTGCTACTTAGGGAATCCGAATTTAGTTTTTAAACATAGAAAAGGAGGCGGACAAATACGACGTAACACCCCCACACAAAAATAGGAACTGAGTGAACATTTTTTACGATCAAACTAAGTCGTGTTTGGAACGATATGTTTCACAATCCAATCAGCCTTCAAGAGGACCCTCATGAACAAAGGGTTGCAAAATGCAGTCACTTATCACAATTAAAGGCAAATTTCGAAGCAGGTAGTGTGTTTTTCACTATTCTCAACAAGAAATGTTTGTTTTTGGCTTTATTAGCCAACAGAAATTCGTTCAATAGTTCATAATACACATTGATCAATGCCTTTAACCCGGCGACAGGTAAACAGTCCATTTTGTTCTGCATTAAGCAGTTTCCAAAATCAAGCACAGTTTCGAAATTGGTCTCTTGACCACATTGTATCGAGTTTTCACCGAAACTGTGCGTACAGTCCCTTTATTGTCTGGGTATGTGTCAACCACTCGCCCCAACAGCCACTTCGAACGAGGTTGGGAATCGTCGACGAGGAGGACAACATCATCTTTTTCAAAGTTCTTCTCTCTTTGAAACCACTTCTGTCTCTGAATGATGAATGGGAGGAACTCACGGGTCCAGCGCAACCAAAATTGATTGGCTAGGTATTGCACCTGGGCCCAGCGGCGTCGAACATAACAGTCTTTTCTATCAAACAGTCCAGGGGGCAGGTTTGGTGCTTCTCTCAACAGCAATAGGTGATTGGGAGACAACGGCACATCATCTTGTGGGTCAAAGGTGATAGGAACGATGGGTCGCGAATTTATGATTGACTCCACTTCGACCATCAAAGTAACGAGAGCTTCATCTGAAACGGTTTGCTCCTTCATCAGAGCAGTTAGGATCCTTCGAATGGAACGGATCATGCGCTCCCATGCTCCACCGAAGTGAGAGCCGGTTGGCGGATTCCAATGCCAGGTCACATTTTGTTGGCACAGATACTCATTAATCTTCTGTTGGTTCCACAGTTGTAAGGACTCACGCAATATTCTTTCAGCACCGACAAAATTCGATCCGTTGTCGCTATAAATGTCGGTTGGGAGACCTCGACGACCGATGAATCGTCGAAGGGCATCAATAAACGAGTCGGTAGACATGGTGTGGGTAATTTCAATGTGGATAGCTCTTATTGACATGCACGTGAATACGCAGCCATAACGTTTGAGTGAACTGCGGCCTTGCTTCACCATAAAGGGTCCAAAATAGTCGACACCGACATGAGAAAACGGAGGCTTATCGGGTTGGAGTCTTCCAGATGGCAAATCAGCCATAAATTGTTTGCCAACTTGTGCATTCCTTTTTTTACAGAGCAAGCACTTCCCGAGGACACGTCTAACGGCGACGCCTCCCTTCAGAATCCAGTATGTTTGTCGAAGAGATGCCCATGTATGGGTCATGCCAGAATGGCCCACTTGAGCATGGTGACTTGTAATCACAAGATCTGTAAGGTGAGAGTCAAAAGGTAACACGATCGGGTGCTTGGCGTCTTCTTCGATTGGTGCTCGCTCCAAACGGCCGCCAACCCGAATGACCCCATCAACCAATATAGGGTTCAATTTAACCATGGATCGTGAGAATGTCCTTTTAGTTAGCATGGCACCTCCAGATAATACGTTTAGCACCTGTCCAAAGCGACTTCTTTGCACATATTTAATCAGTTCCACTTCAGCAAGCTTCAATTCGCGGACTGTGATGGGAGATCGATTAAGTGGAGCTTGGCAAACCGAGGGTCGAGTCTTCATCATGAGGAACTCTTTGTAGCGCATCAACCACGCTGTTGCTTTCTTCAAGCGTATCAGCTTGGAATATCGATGAATCAATCGGTCAGTAGAACAAGAAGCTTCTGAAGCGGCACTCACGTAAACTTGTTGTTTCTTGACGGGCGCAAACTCTGCTGGAAGATCAGGTAGTTTTATTGGAGACTCTGGCCATCTTTCTTCGGCTTCCCACAAAAACGTTGGGCCAGACAACCAGAAACTGGAGCTAATCAGCGTACTCGCATTCATCCCACGGGACGCACAATCGGCAGGGTTTAACTTTGAAGGCACATGTCTCCATTTCGAAAGGTCTGTATTTTGTTCAATCGTGGACAATCGATTGGCAACAAATGTAGGGAATCTTTTCCTTGCATTACAAATACCTTGTAAGACAGCGCTCGAGTCTGTCCAAAATCTTGATGTGCAATTGGGTAGGTTCAATTCCTTTCTCACTATTTTATCTAACCTCACGGCCATAACAGCAGCAGTGAGTTCCAGCCTCGGAATGGAAACTGTTTTAAGTGGGGATAAACGGGACTTTCCCATCAGAAATGCACAGTGAATCCTTCCTTCATCATCAACAAGACGGAGGTAGGACACAGCTCCATATGCCACAGACGAAGCGTCGGCAAAATAGTGAAGTTCATGTTCCGTTACCACGCCAAAGTGGGGAGGTTTGAAACAGCGAGGCAAACGTACATCGTGAAGCTGGTGTAGCTGATTTATCCATTCATTCCAAGTGTCCACTTCAGATGCCGAAATTGGGTCATCCCAACCGAGACCATGCTTGCACAAATCTTGCAACAACAACTTTGGTTTCAAGGTTACTGGAGCAACAAACCCCAGGGGGTCATATAGCGAGCTCGTCGCAGACAAAATACCTCTGCGGGTCAGGGGTCTCTCAGGTAATGGGAGTTGATACTTTCCATCAATCTGCCTGACTGATTTTGTCATCATGTCATATGCCATTCTATCTTCACGTGAGTTGGGCATGTCAAGTACTGATTTTTCATCGCCAAAATCCGTTTTCCATAAACACTCGATTTGTTGCTCGATGGCAATGTCTCTTGATTGAGCAAAGTTAACTTGATAAGAAGAAGAGGAAGTTGGTGACAGAGATGGGCCCAACAAGGACCAACCCAACGGGGTTTTTATAGCGATCGGCTGATCACGTGATCCCTTCCGTGAACGTTGAATGCAAAACACTTCTGGGTTGTCGACACCGATCAACAGTGTCACACTTCCACCCTTCACACAGGGAAATTCCAGATCATCTAGGTGGGGTAGTCCAGACAGTTCCTCTTGACTCGGAATGGCATTTGGAGTAGTCGGAATTTCATCAATTGACAGGACTCCAGACAGCTCAAACTTTCGTCTGTCATCTAGGGAGGACACAGACAAGCTTACAGATATTCCATCATATATTTTAGACGTGTTAGAAAGAGTCTGTAGTGAGATCTCTCTTTTATCCCCAGTGATATTCAAAACGTCTATCAATCTGTTAGCGCAAAAGGTTGCTGTAGAACCTTGATCGAGGAAAGCGTAAGTCAAAACTTCATTTCCATTGTATCTAACCTTTACTGGCACAATGCACAGGTAGGCCTTGCAGACACTCGCGTCTTTATCTGGCGGCCGCGGTTCCGTCACTGAACAAGAAAGAACTCCCCTTTGTTCTTCATCACTGCGTGGCTGAGATGAATTAGGCGGATTAGGGTTGTGGAGCAAGGTATGATGGAAACGTCCCTTGCACCCTTCAATGGTACATGTGCTGTCAACTTTACAGTCGCGAGTTTGATGCTTTGTGCTAATCAGGCACTTATAACATAAGTGTGCATCGTAAACCAGTTGTCTACGCTGTTTGTACATCATGTTTTTAAACTCGTCACAATCAACAAGCTTGTGCGACTTGCGTTTACAACATAGACAAGCATTACTGAAAGATGGTTTTGATACACCCTTGAGCGGAGGAACGTCCGTGTTAAATGCTGAGACTCGATCCTTCCGACTGGGTTTCTTTGCCAGGGTCTGGTGAGTTTCCTTCGCCTTATGAATCCTACTTCCGTAGAGGGAGTTCTGGATCTCTGCTCGCATGCCAACAAATTCTGCAAGATCTCTGAATCCTGCTTCACGGCTTGTGTTGTGCAGAACCATAACCGATCTCTCTGCCCATGCCTCTTGCATACGGAATGGCAACTTCTCAATCATTACCATCATTGTGTCCAGAGAATTCAGTCCAGCAAACTCATTAATGTCATCCAGGGTTGAGAGACACACATCCATGGCATTGGCTAGATCCTTTAAGCCTTGAGGATCGTTATGCCCAACCTTTGGCATCCTCTTCAGTTTTTGCTCTGCTGCATTTGCGATGATATGGGGCTGGCCATACTCCAGGTACAACTTCTTCCTTGCCAGCTCATAGCCATCGGGTTTCTTCACAAGATGTTCTATTGAACGCTTTACGTCACTATGACAATGTTGTAACAAATAGACCAACTTCCTTTGATCGTTATGTACCAGCGGGACGATCTGTGCGTCAAACGTACGCACAAAATTTTGGTAAGTTAAGGGGTCACCCTTAAATGAAAGTATTTCTGGTCGTGGTAAGAAACGTTCGTCACTATAAGAGAAATGTCTACTTGGTTGTTGGGGCTGCTGATAGGAGCACCCTGGTTGTTCACCGACATGGGACATAGGTTGGTAATCTGGTCCATACGAGTCACGTTTAATTGTTTTCGGTTGCCAAGCCAAACTTGGCGAACTAATATTTACTTGAGGAGTCGAGCGTGCTGCAGGGAACGTAGAATTAGGCGTGTTAGCTTTAGTATCATGAGTAGCATAAGGAGATGAAAGGACAGGAGAAGATGTTTCTTGAAATTGCACAGAGGGTCTCTTTGTCAAACGGGAGGAAACATTCTCCTTGCTGTTTGGCAGACCAGGTGACGTGAATCCAGTTTCATCGACAGTAACGTAAGGTGAATCAGCGTCACTCATCGCCTCTGCCCGAGATTGCAATTCCAATTGTAACATTTCAATTTTGTGTTCAGCTTGCCTGCTCTTCCTCTCAGCTTCTTCTTTCTTCCTCTCTGCTTCTATCCGAGCTTCTTCTTTCTTCCTCTCAGCTTCTTCTTTCTTCCTCTCTGCTTCTATCCGAGCTTCTTCTTGAATATGAAGCTTTTCTCGCTGAGCCAGTTTCAGTTGGATCAGTACTTCACGTTGCTTTGAGCTTGCTCGCGAGCTGGTGCTTCCAGAGCGTAGGCTCACGGAACGATGTGAGGAACTAGGCTTCTTGTAAGACGTAGATGGCACAGGCAAGTTGGCTGTTCTTTCCAGCCACTCCTTGCAACGAGTGTCAAACTCGACCTTATTTTCTTTTATTAGGGAGCGTTCGGTTTCCCTATCATCTCCAATCATATTAACAACTTCCTGATATTTTCGGTCCACTTCGGAGGAGTAGGAACGGAATGCCTCCAACTTAGTACTAGGATGAAGCATTAGCCGCTCTCCATGCAGATAGGACTGCTGCAAATTTTTTGCGGCCCCATCGAACTCAGCTTGCTTGGCTGCAGAAGCATCCTCGAGTGGACTACTGCCTTGGACGCTCATCATAAATAAACAAATGTAGAAACAATTAAGCCTACGGCAAACCTTCGGGACTTGAGTGCTGCAACTCCGAGGACTGTCCACAATAGTCGAAACGCTTCTATGTAACGTACGAACACGCACACAGAGTGACGGTAATGTATTCAACTGTCGACGACAACGACAGCGACGACAACGAACAAGCAGAAGGTCAAACGAAGAAGAAGGTTTCTGTGACAACACAGCAAAACAACGATTAGCAAACAAAACTTACGAATTAGGCCTAATGCGGAATTACAGATGACGAATTATAGGCCTAATGAATTCTTACCGACTATTTTGTGGCGCACGGAACAGCACAGGGAGAAACCCAACAATTGAAAATTCTACCGTTGTAGATCGAAACTGAACATATAAACGGTAAACAGTAAAATATTATGCTATAAATTTCACATCATAGGTGAGTCCCGTACTTGATTTAAACATCGGGAAATGAGACGAGGTACTTATTACACTTAACCATTGACACTAAAATTCACATTGGCCTAGCCTATCACAAAGGTTGCAGTAGGATGTTAAGCTTACCGTGAACTGTGATAATCACTGATTTGGCCACATAGGCCAACGGCAACGACAGATGAAATTGCTGCACAGAGTTCAACTATGCTTCAACCACACAGTACATTAACGCAGTAGGCTAACTCTTATTCAACTAAAAAACAGCAGCACCGTTAAATAGCTAGAATTAACTACCAGTCGCTAACTATAGTTGCTGTAAACGTTAAGCTGATCTTTACATGTAGCCTACTGCCACTTAACAAAACTCAAAGCACAAAGAAACGTAGTAACGAACGCAAAGGCGCAAATGTAATTATGACGTAACGATCACACCTCGAGGTGAGACAGCAGGGGTTGCCAGGTGCTACTTAGGGAATCCGAATTTAGTTTTTAAACATAGAAAAGGAGGCGGACAAATACGACGTAACAGAAAGTTTGCAATGAGTGCGCGGAGCCTGGCAGCACTAGCTTTTGTACCAGAACAAGACGTTGAGAACGCATTACAAGCCCTAGTGATAGATGAAGAATTTGATCACCGAATTCAACCTGTAGCTGATTACTTTGAGGACACTTGGATTGGTCGACCAACTCGCCACGGGCATCGAAGACCTGCTGTGTTCCCAAATGAACTTTGGAATGTTTATCAGCGCACTTTGCGTGGAGAGCATCGTACCAACAATAGCATTGAAGGGTGGCATAGACGTTTTCAATCAACTGTCGGTTGCTTTCGTCCGTCCATCTTTCGCTGCACCAACGCTCTTAAGAAAGAGCAAAAACATAACGAAATCCTAATGGAACGTCTTGTGGCAGGCCACAATCCTCCATCTCGAAAAAGGAAATATGAACTACTAAATGAACGGATCCTTCGCATTGTGCAACAGTATGATGCTCGAACAACGGCTCAGTATCTGCGTGGAATTGCTCACAACTTTGGCATGTAGTTTTCTTGCGAACTATTTTCTGTTAGAATTGTCGGCTTTTGGTATGTAATTAAATTGAAACTGTTTTCTTATGAACTATTTTAGGTTTGAATAGTCGGCTTTTCTCTGTTTTGTTTTTTGACATTAATCTCAGCTTTGAATTATCGGCTTTTAATTGACGGCTTTGAATTTTCGTCTTTGAATCAACCGCTTTGAATTTTCGTCTTTGAATCATCAGCTTTGAATAAACGGCTTTGAATTTTCGGCTTTGAATTGTCTGCTTTAAATTGTCGTGCTACCACCACAGACATAGTAAAAAGTTTCAAAAACAATCAGTAGTAGAAAGTTTGCGTTCACGTGATGATCCAATTCCCAACTTATCTGCAATTTAGGCTAGAGCTTTTTACAGAACACAGTAAGAAAGAATGCATGATTGAAACATTTTAAGTTCTATATTTTCTGATTACATTGATAGTAAATGAAAACAATTTGAAATTTCTGTACTTGCTCTATTCCACGACTATGACAAAACATCATTGTTATGATACAAGCTACATTATGAAGCTAAAATGATAGCCACTATGACGTCACGCTTTATCGACCTTATAAGGAATTAGGAGTAAGAGCTTGAGAAACAGGGTACTAAAAGTTCAAAACCCTTAAATAAATATTGTTTAAACACTTGTGGAAAAAAATTGCTAAAAGCATGTTTTAATCAGCAACATCTTTCAAAAAATACTAAAAACTTGACACAACTAATTTTTTGTTACATGGTGATTGGCATCCTACATCACGTTTGACGTCGTATGGGGATGAGGAAATTGACATGTGTTTTTAAATAGCCCTAAACTGATTGAATATCGGACCAGTACCTTGAAGAAAAGTAGAAAGTTTTTGAAAAAAGCTTGACGACTCACATCAACAATGAACGAATATTTGAGTAGGACAAGAGTCTTTTGCAGTAGGAATGTGCATTCGTTGTGAGCATGGGTAAACCAACAGTATTTCTATGTTTTGCAAAACTATTTAGTCTATTGTTAATAGGGTATGGCGTTGATAATATGATAAAATCATAATCATGCTCATCCTCTTATTAGGTTTGTAATCAGCATTCAAACATTATCTGTGCTCATAACAACAAGATATGGTTAACATAGTAAATTACATTACTGGCTTGTAATTACTATATTCGTGAAAGTTTTTAAAGCTAGAGTTATCGATCCCTTAATGGTAACAACCTTACATCCTTTTCTAAAACTTAAAATTAATATTCATTATGAAATCTTTCTAATTTTCATAAAACCAAGACAATGACTAGGCCTATTTCTTTCAAATTACTAAACTTGTTTGTGTTGGGTAGGCCTAGTAGGCTACAGGTACCTTTAGGTTAATATTCCTCCGAGACAGTCATTTGTATGCAAGCGTTGTTTCTCCAGTTGAATATGAACAAACAAAACGCCGTTACTACTCAAAACCCTCCCTCTAAAAGCGAATGACTGGAAAGGTGTCCTACTGCTAACTTCAACAAATCCAATTGAAAATTTAACACATTATAGCATAGGTTTATATGCAGTCACGACTGTGACAATTACAAAATAGCAAAAAGCACAAAGTGTCTCGTCAACTATAGCATAGTTAGTAGGCTAACAATGATATAGTAGTCTAGACCAGTGGTTCTCAACCTTTTTGTCTTGGTGGACCCCTTTTGGTGCCTTCGAAGCAGTCGCGTACCCCTAAGACAACGCACTTGACGACTGATGAGATTGACGAAGTTATGTTATGAGCTATATAAATAAAGTGACTTGTGTTCTTCTGGTGACTATAGACTACTAGGTTACCTTCAGATGTTAAGGATGATACCTAGCTTTTATTAACGACGTTTCGTCAGTCAGCACGACTGACTTTGTCAAGTGGGCTGAAACAGGTAAACATAACCTGTTCAGTAACAAATGGCACAACACAAACACATACTAACGAAATGAATAATGTAGCAAGAATCAGAGTAAAAAAAACGCAACAGGTTACCGCTCAATTTTATTGATAACGCAGTGATGCCTAAAAACAATAGGCCACTATACGGCAGCGTAAATTTATCTATTCAACGTCAAGAAACGTTGAAATAGTATGAGACAGGACAGAAATAGAATTAGCAATTACAACGATTGTGAAAAAGCTCTGAGCAAAGGAAAAAGTGAACACAAAGTCAAAGTAATTGAAACGTCGAAAAATTGATTAAAACGTCGGTAATAAAAGCTAGGTCTCATCCTTAACATCTGGATTATTCTGGAGGTAACCTAGTAGCCTATAGTCACCAGAAGAACGCAAGTCACTTTATTTATCAAATGCCTGCTGGTGAACAGTTTCACTCTGTCTTGATGAGCTATATGTTGGCACACAGGATCAAACATCAGTAACCTATTTGCTCATTTGATGTTTTTCCATAAATTTTATCAAAAGTAAATTCGGTAGAAATTTTGCGATCGTTACAAAGAACTTCTCCCTTTTTTCATTCCTAATCAATATTAATTCGTTATAACCACAGTCATTGCAAAACTGTGAGTGGTAATAGACTGCTGACTAACGTTTGCATTTCCAAGTAAATCATTGATCAACAATCTGCTGTCTCAAAAGAATTAAGCTGATCATAGCCAACATAGCCTTATTAAAAGGTTAAGTTAAGGAACCAAACCTTTGTGCAATGTCCTTTGCAATTTGAAACGACGCACCAGTGCGTTGCGACTTACAGTTCGAGAATCACTGTAGGCTAATACATAAAAAAAAGCACAAACAATTTTAAATTTCGCAATTTATCAATCATATTGAAAACTCGGAAACTTTCACGGACCCCCTAAAATCGCTTCACGAACCCCCTGGGGTCCGCGGACCCCCGGTTGAGAACCACTGGTATAGACTCTAGATGAAACATGTAGTCAGATAAAACATTTCAGGGAGCGAAGATGTTTTTCTATTTCAGCATTGCTCCAGCCGCGAGATTGTCACTGCTAATAATAAAGAAATTCAGACTGAATTTTTTACACCTAGCCTACAATCACCGCAATTACATTGACAATCACAGCAATTAACAGTTTCAAGCAAATATTATCTACAAGTAATTTGTGTTTATACAGTAGCCTATTATTAAAATCAGTTAATCTATGACGATCAACAAGTAGATAGTCAACTAAAAAGATGGGAAACATCGGCTACAAGTCAAAGATACAGGTGAAAGTAATAATCAAACATATACAATTTGTAATGGCTAAGTTAAAATATGATGTTGTTTTCTTTTCAAACAATATTTTTGTAAAACAGGACAAAATATAGTAGGCTACTGATACAGTGTTATGTATGAAGGAAATCAAAACAAATCCTCAAAAAGTGCTAAGCTCTACCAAGCAAACACCTTTCTGTAACTTTTGATTTAAACAATTTAAACAGTATTTCTTAACGTTGCCAAGTAAAACATCCTGAAAGAATATTTACAAACTAAGTGCATTCACAATCACTATTCATTATGTTGTTTGAACAAAAATGGATTGTTGATTGTTTGTTTATGATAAACGTCATGTTTTTTGGACAACTACAGTGCGATAAAACAACTACAAGATAAAAATCAAAAAGCACATACCAATAATCCGATGGAAAAGAAACAGCGTTTGAAAGAAACTTCATTCAAGTTGTGAAGTAAGCAGAAGTTATATCGTAACATCCAATCAAAAGATGATACAAGTTGAAATGAAAAACAAATAACTTGACCCCAACACCACCATATATCCGAATGCATATCAACAGACTCGGTATAACGTATGAACATAAACACATGGTCAAGGGAGCATAAGAAAAACTGGTTGCAAGAAACCATTCTTTGGCGTGACAAGAATGATAAGTTGGAAAGAAAACGAAGCGAAAGTGCAACTACGTTTGCATGAAACTTGAAACAAGATAAACTTCCGACTGGCCTCAACATGGCCCGCATACACTTTATACAGTAGGCTACATAAGTTACGTGTTTCATCAAATAGAAGCGATTTTAAAACCTAGAATAAGCGCACACATTACGATATACACACAGTAAAACTTAATCATAATAATTTGTAGACTAAATATATGATAGATAATTATAGTGTGAACTAACTGATCTCTCTTATTATTTGCAAAAAAGTGTAGCCTACATATTCAACTAAATAAGGGTTGAAGCTTAAAGACACATATCAATAAAATACACCATTTCAAACAAGAACTCAATTGAAATGAGAAAGAACTTTCTCGAAAATTCCCTTTACGTGTTGACAGTTATGGAAACAAAACAAACAAAAAATAAAACACTCTGACACCTATATAGTAGCCTATATATACACAAGATAAACACTTTATAACTTGATAAAAAAGTTAATTCTTTTCAATCCAATTAACATTAACTTCTGCAAAAATAAACAAGCAATACTTCTTTTCCAAGTTGAAATTAAAATTGTTTAACCTCATATCGGAGCAGAAAATGTCTCTTACCTACACCAACAACTTTCCAAAGTACAACCAAACATTTGAACAAAGAGTTGATTCATCATACTCAATACGTAAAAGAACCACAACACCTAAATTGGAGTTAACTAACTAAAGTGCAGCTGGGTTGCAAAATATACCAAACCCAATAATTCAAAATATTTAACGAAAAATTTTAACACAAATGTTGCTTGGCGTAAAATCACCTTAGTTTTTTTTTTTTTTTTTAAAAAAAACACCTTAGTGTCAAAATCAAAGTGCTATAGATAGCGAACTCCAGGTACAGATATAACTACTAACTGTAAGTTTTTCGCAAGCAAAACGGTCTATTAACAATCAAATTAATCCTATCGGAAGTACGGTACTATCTTTTTCGTTCCGGAAACGTTCATGACAAAAAATAAAATGATATGATTCAAATAAAAACAAAGTGTAGCCTACGTCACCGCAAAGTTTGTTACATCCGATGCAATTATATAACATTCAAAAAACACAAGGTACTAAAATTAAAATATAAAAGGGGTTAAAGGTATAATTAAAAATGCTGGAAAACATATTTAAAAATAAAACAAAAATCACAATATGCACTATAATTATTAAAGTAACAGCAGTCGCAAAAATAAGTCAACTGAACCAAAAAAGACAATGTGTCAGCCAATCAAAGATACTCAAAAACGTAGGGTCCTGTACGATACAAACCTAAAACCGATCAAACAAGGAGACACAAATCAAAAGGTTTCATAACATTCTCATCAGAGCCAACCTTGTACTGTAAGCTAATTATAAGAAAAACTACGACATAACATTTTTTAAGTGTATGCTACTATAGCTTACATATGCAAAGTATGCAACTATACAACATAGGCCTACATACTGTGCCACAATATATTTCTATGTATTTTTAGCACTTACGAGCATTCTGGACACTTATATAGTTTCAGCAAACAAAATTAATTATCAAATTAAACACACCCAGCTTAATAGGTTACATTAGGTTACTTTAACTTAAACCTTTTTTTCTTTGTAATAAATTACAAAAGCAATGGTAGTACTATACAGTAGGTACTGAACTTAATAAATCAAACAAATGTTATGTCAGTAATGCAAAACTGATCGAAAAAACTACGTACAGTCTTTTATCCAAAACTGAGCTGAGTGAATGAATAAAATAACTTAATCACGTGATGATAACTTATTCGAAAAAATCCAGCAGAAAAGTTTGCTGCTAGGCTAGTGTTCTGTCAGCAGCCTCTAAGCCTAAACCCTACATCTTTCTAAGTTTAGGAAAGTTCTGGCAAATTTCCACAGACGATAAAGCTAAATTTATATGCAGCGAGACAACGTTGTCGTTCAAGACCTTGACAAGTTAGAAAGATACATTAAGATTCTGAGCTGGCTGCGATCCAATCGTTTATGATCCGGTGTTGGATTATGTCGTTGAAATGGTGGATGACACCTTTCACGATTTGTGTCATGCAGAAACAAACCGCAGATCACACAAGCATCAGCCCCACAATTTATTGCGTCCTAAATGGGGCTCATGGTCTGCGTGAATTTGAAGACGATAACGCAATATCGTGGTTGCCCAATGCCTGCCTTGGCAATCGAGTCCAAGTCATATCGATATCATAGCAAAAATCCTCTCAGTTCTTGGATTTGGTGGCAAAACAGGTTTATATTTATAGAGGATAAAACTACAATTTTTAACAATTCGTCTCGAGCATATTGTTGGCTATTCTTAGCGTAAGAGAACAACTTTGTTTATCTTTCTTTGACAGATGGGGCAATTCTTCACAACTTGGGCACAATTAGCGCAGCTGCAACAATGACCACATGGCAAAAACATAACTTTTACAATATTGGCAAAACATATCTTGCAGTTTTGTTCTTCATGTAGTTCTTGAACACGCAATATCATTGATGGAGACATACCTGCATATGAAATACATTTAGCCTACAATCAATAAATTTTTTTTGTACTTAAGATGATCAGTTCTGATTAAAGGGGAGTGTCGATCGAATTTCTTCAAAACCAATGAAGGCCTACGCTACCATCAAGCCGATGGAAACAATTGTTAACTTTTCATGTTACTAATAGTACTGGGTTTGTAAAGGCCATTACAATTTGAGGTAAAGGCGATGCCATTAAAAATGACGTCACCGCCGATAGATCGTTAAGCTTTGTTGGATGATGAATGGTGGAGATATTTCAATCGCTTTTGTTACACTCGTTCGTTAAGCAGTTACAACTGCTACTACGCTCATACGACGACGATGACGACTGCTATTATTATGTGCAAATACAACACAACTAAAGTGATTTCTGGTAAAACTTATGTTAGCTTCGTTGAGTTAATCAGCGTACAGGAAGTAACAACTATATCCAATAAATAGTTCCATAGCAGCCATGATAATTCATACACGATCATTAGAATATTTTTTTTAAATCAGTTTTGAGTTGCGCAATAAAGTTTGTAGTTTTGTTTGAAAAGGACTACGAATTTAAATAAGCGTTGTATTGTGAGTGAATGCATTCGAGTGACTTTGTCCCAATTTGTTGAAACAGTACACAGTATGCAGAACAGTTGCCAAAAGAAATAGACATTTGTTGAACCTTTTTTGAAACAATGAGTATGAGTTGAACCATAGGCATGAAGCCGAGCAACGTTATCAAGTTTAACATATTCAAGTTTATTACATTTACAGAAACACAAAACTACGTAACAAATTAAATATCGAACGTTTTCGACATCATAAGATGTCCTCTTCTGGAATAACTTTCTACCACATCATGTGATCTGTTCAACACCTTTTGATGCAGTTACCTTTGATTCTCGTAGAGTCTATATCGTTGAGTTTGAGCTAGTCAGAAGTACTGCGCAGTTTTTGTTTTTTCCTGTTTACAGTGTTAATAAACCATTGTACTTCATTCAGATGTAGTTAAATTGTATATATGTTAAATCTTCAAATTATTCATACATTTTTTATAATGTGTAACAATAAGAGTTCTTTAAATCTTAATATCATAGCGACTTTTAATTGAACACATTCATTATATTTCAATGATCACAAATTGCATTCAGTTTTTGTTTTGAAACACAATAGTTTAATATCAGTAACCTTTTTCCGTTGTCTTTATTGAATATTAGTTTTGCATGTATGGGTAACCTAACTATTAATATGACTAAAGTTTTAAAATGATAATTAGTTTTAGCTAATATATATTTCACAATTGTTTTTATATTAATTTATTCTGGCAAGAGCATATCTTGATATAAGCAGAAGAGTTTTTTTTTTATCATAAATGAGGTCTTTGGTGATGCGTCCCAAGTATTTGTATTGGCTTCAGATTGTTACCATCCATACTCGGACAACTACTTTATCTGGTACGTAAGGTATCTTCATCAGATCGTGCACGGATTTGACCAGATCTGGTAAAGATATGGACCAGATAAGGTGGTTGTCTGGATAACCATATTCTTTCTAATTTTTTCTTATTATTATCACTTTACTGTTTTCAGTAAATATTTTCATTCTATGTTTTGTTAACTGTGTTTCCTTTGCCAAATCAGAATTTAAAACTGGAGATGATGTGTGCAAAAACCGAGTCATTTATGTAAAATCTTTGTTTAGATTATTGAAAACTCTGTATGACAAACAAAAATTGAAACAACATTACATCCAGTTTCAACCATTGTAAAAAAGACAATAGTGTAACACAGCCAAAATAAAATGTTGTGATTGTCACCTTCGGGAAGAGATGTGTCTCTTTCCATATGTGGATTGTTCGAGCTTGATGATGCCGCTTCAGGTTGTTTAGGAACTATTTTAAGAATATAATAAACGCGTAACATGTATCATGAAACATGTATGAGCTCAGTAACATGTATGAGCTCAGTATTTTTTATTATTAAAAATGAAAGGAGTATCAGCAGAGCCCTATTTATGGCATTTGCATTTCGCTCTACTACTGTAGAGCATCATTAGTGTCTTATTCATCGTCTTGAACTGGATATCAAGAAACTATATAAGATAAATTATTGTAAAATAAGTCTAAAACTATTTATTAAATTTTAAAACAAATACTTAATCAGCAAAAGATTGGCTGCTACTTGCAGAATTGATCACAGCACACTAATCTCATAAACCAATTGACTGTATTTGACAGAAATTGAAGCAATTCATTTAAAGTGCTGTGAAATTGTGGAATTAAATAACATACCCTATTCTGACACTGATGTCAAGCCTATCAGAACCTATTTCTGAGCTGAATTTAATGAAACTCTATCAGCTATGAACCTCAGTAGACCTACAATCATCAATCAATTAATCAATCAGCGGATGATTTATTTGCCAGAAACAGGAACAGTACATGTTTGAAATACGAAAGTCATATTATTACTGCAGAAGTTGCGCAATGTTTTCATACTTGCAGGGAGACAACAGTTCAGTTCAGTTTGTTTTTATTTCTGACCATCACAACAACAACAAAAATATATGACAAACATAGCAGAAGTCTAGAAAAAGGTAGAAGGGACAAGACGCGGACGTTATAGCGTGCATGTTATCGAAGCAGGACAATCAGTTTAAAATATGGCACGGTCGCAACACCTTAACTACAACGAGACAACAATATTTTGGTATACTCGTCAATTGCTACCCTACAGTCATGATAATTTGGTCATATAAATTACAAACAAAATATCACAGAAAAATACGCACTAAAAATAAAACCTCCACACAGTAGCTGAGATAACATAAACACAGAATAACATAAAATGAACAGGCATTAGGCTTACTCAAATCGCTGACAAAACGTTTATGACTGTATGTTAGGGTGCATCTTCTCCCCCTTATTTTTTAAATCAAAGTTGTGCCATTGATAAATGGTGTCCATTTTAGGTCAGATTCAGCCAAAAAAATTATGGGGGTTGTGGGACCCCCCCTACCACCACCTCCGCAACCCCCCAAATCCGCTTCACTAAAATTGCAATAACTCAAAAACCAAACAAGATAGACAAATGGTGTTTGGTAACATCATCGCAACTACTTGATTTAATTCAAATCTGCCAAAAAATTTGCAATTTTATGTGAATTTTAATTTTCGATTTTGTGACAGGGTTTGTATGATCATGTGTAATACGAAAAATATGAAAATCAATCTTCATGTTG
Organism: Aplidium turbinatum; assembly: GCF_918807975.1. Taxonomy (NCBI): domain Eukaryota; kingdom Metazoa; phylum Chordata; class Ascidiacea; order Aplousobranchia; family Polyclinidae; genus Aplidium; species Aplidium turbinatum. The sequence goes on along the minus strand of NC_137489.1, from coordinate 12,490,133 downwards.
ACTTTTCCAGTCGCTTGTAGATATCTGGCTGGTTAAATTTAAGACTGCTCAAAAGTATTCCAGTCATTCTCAATAAATTTCGAGTTTGAAATGGTCCCATCAGAGAATATTCCATGCTCATCATCATCAACTGATGGTGCAAGCTCTGAGGACGATGTTCCCAGCTGTAGCACAGCACCAGAGGTTCACAGGAGAAAGTTAAAAACTGGTGCACTGCTTGAGGTGCCTTATGATATCCTGTCAAGAAATTCAGTTGTTGAAACTAGTCTATGACAAGGTGCGGTATTTCTCCAGCATCTGCTTCAGCTTTTCTACAGAGCATCATAATGGAATCAACATACACAGGGAAAGAATTGACTGGCACACAGTTACTATCAAAATTTACACTGTCATATGCTTCTTGTGATCGATACAAACGAAAAACAAATGTTAACATAGTGGAAACCATCAAGGAAAATTGTACACCACCCTTGTTGTATAACATACATTGGGATTCTAAACTCATTCCAGAATTTAACAACAAATACAAAAAGGTTGAAGTTATGCCTATTTTAGTATCAGAAGGTCATCAAACAAAACTTCTTGGTGTGCCATCCGTCAGCCCCAAAGTTGGGCAGTACGCTGGTAGCATTATCAGTGACTTCGCTTGTGACTTGTTACGTGAATGGAAGTGCTCTATGGATGGGACCATAAGTATGGTGTTTGACACTACATCTACAAACACTGGTCTGTGGTCAGGAGGTTGTGTGGAACTGCAAGACCGGTTAAGCAAACCACTCTTATGGTGTGCCTGCAGAAAGCACATTGGCTGGCAGTGTTTTTGATGCACTGCAAATTGAAACATCCAAGTCTCCAGAGATCACCATATTTAAAAACTTTCAAAGTTTCTTTAGCCATGTTTCTCAAGATAATTTATCTTTTCCTCCTTATTTCAGTGAAGCCGAGTACATTTCAACCAGTGGAATGGATTTCCTAAATAAACAAAGAAAAGATGCTACAAACCTTGCTACTCAACTGCTGACAAAAAATGATAGCAGTGATATCCCTAGGGCGGACTATGAAGAGCTTTTACAACTACTTCTTTTTAGTTTTCAAGCACCCCTCCCACACAAGCCATTCAATTTAAAAAAAACAGGTGCAATTCATAAAGCTCGATGGATGGCTAAAGTGATTTATGCAATAAAGCTTTCATTGCTATCTATGGAGGCGGAAAAAGTGATGGATCCAAATAATGCCAGAAAATGCTTGATTTTACAACCCAAGGACACTAAAAAGGTGAAAAGATATGCAATGTATCTTTTGTATGTGTACATTCCTTGGTGGTTTCGTTGTGGTTCTGCAATATCTGCTCCAAAGGCTGACCTAGCAATGATAAAAACATTGCATCAATACAAACAGACTGATGCAATAGCAGCGTCAAGTGCATTAAAAAAGCTCCATTTACATTTGTGGTACTTGACTGAAGAGATGGTCCCACTTTCCCTGTTTGATGACCACGTTAAGGATGAAGAGAAATGGGAAATTGCTCAAGCTCTGTTAAAAGTTAAGGAATCAGCTCCATCAGTCCCTCAAAAGAGACAAGGTAATGGAAAGCCAACATTTCCAATGCTGGTTGATGAAAAATCTTCCCTGGCAGACTTGATAGGAGAAGATTCATGGTACTTTTTAAACTGTTAAAGTTGGAAACAGATTTTTTTAAAAGAGATGTTAAAGAGTGGCCAAAAGATAAACAGTATTTAACTGGAAGAAAAAAATCAGCATTAATTACTGTTGTTAATGACTGCTCAGAGAGAGGAGTTAAGTTGGCCACAGACTTCCAACCATCAGCTAAAATACCAAAACGCTTTGAGAATACACTTCAAGTGGTGGAGAAAAGCAGATCCAATAGGCCAAACTTAAGGAAAAAGCCGCTCACATAAGATATGGTAGATTTATCAATTGTCTTACCAAGTGAGCAATACATCATTATTCATTACATTATATGGTTTCTACCATTCATTTTTGTACACTTTTTTTATTCCAAGAGAATCTCCTGATAAGCAAGCATGCACATGTATTCCTCACATTGTACTAAGACAGAAACGTGTTTTTGATGTGTTGATATATTTCACTCTATCAGTGTGTGTTGTGTATGTGTATCTGTTCAATTGGAAACTGGGTATGGCAGCAAATAACAGCAGGCTTGCTTTACACCAAGATAGAAATAATGCAAAAACTTGTGTAACAACATTAAAATAATACAAATTGGCTATGAACTAACTTTATTAGGCCAGTTATCACAAAATCAGATATTTTATAGCAAATGATATTTCAAAAATTGATTGATTTTCAAATCTTTTTGTATTATGCATGAACATACAAACCCTGTCACAAAATCGAAAATTAAAATTCACATCAAACTGCAAATTTTTTGGCAGATTTGAATTAAATCAAGTAGTTGCGATGATGTTGATACCAAACACCATTTGTCTATCTTGTTTGGTTTTTGAGTTATTGCGATTTTAGTGAAGCGGATTTGGGGGGTTGCGGAGGTGGTGGTAGGGGAGGTCCCACAACCCCCATAATTTTTTTGGCTGAATCTGACCTAAAATGGACACCATTTATCAATGGCACAACTTTGATTTAAAAAATAAGGGGGAGATGATGCACCCTACTGTATGTGACACCGACAAATAAATTTCCATAACATATCAGTTACAATCCACTGTAACTTTGTAATATTAACATTTTGATCTCTTAAAAATAATGATCCTAATTATTAAATTTTCAAATAATAATGTTATAGTTTGTTCAAGTTGCTTAGTACCTCTGATCAGACCATTGATCACAGTACCTGCATGATTTTTGTTGTTGTCAAATTCTATGTTTGGTCTGTTTATAAAATAGTCGCTGCTTGTCTGATGGGCTTCTTTTGTTATGCTGATGAATGCATGAACTGTTTGTAACGAAAGCTCACGTAGCAGGATACTGATTCGTATATATTTTACACATACTTTTTGTTTCAATGTTGCATAAGACCAATAATAATGAATATAATAATGAATAAGACCTTCTGATGATCCGTTAGGTGAAACAATTTGTAAAGGCTTCAGATAGTAATAACTATATTTGATTTAATTTGCTCTGCTTTGCTTTTTTGCTTAGCATTGAGCACTTTTTTGTAGTATTGATAGTTTTCATTGTTTTTTACTTTTTGTTTCAATGTTGCATATGTATTTTACAGGTATTTTAGTATTAAGATGTTTATTTTGAAAAATAAACAATTAATAATTTCTCTTTGTAAATTAGTAATTTCTCAATGTTTTGTTTACAGCCGGTTTGTTTTGACCAGTAACTTTGACAAAGTACGATATTGTTACCTCATAAGACCTCATCGTTCTGGTCAAGTTTTTTAGTGTATTTAATATATATGAATGTTCATTTACATCAGATATAGTCATTACTTTCTAAAACCTCTACAGCTTGTTTCAACCTAAAAGGGAGATCATCACAAAGTAATTATTCAAATAGAATCTATTTGAATAAGGACCTTCTAGTAAGGTTTTAGAAAGTAATTAATAACCGTATGACATGTGATGCAATTTGCTCTGCTTGGCGTTTTTGCTTGGCATTGAGCATTTTTTGTGAGACATTTTGTTTGATCTTTTTATTTCATGTGGGTGATACCAGTGTTAATGTTTAATTTTTGTCTGTTTTTGTTTGTAATTAGAGCATGTAGTCAATTTTTTTTAAATGTTATAACCTATTAAACTTCATCCAGTTGTAAACTTTCTGCAGTTCAGTGTTTGCATTGTGTTACAAATTAATTTCACATTTGTCACTAATCGTAATGTGAGTGTCATGTGTAAAAAGCTTAGTTAAATTTAGTAATAAAGGAGAGGTCCTAGTGTTGATCCTTGTGATAGACTAACCTGCCTTGAGTACGAAAAGTTTTATTAACGACCGTGTTGCCGATTACGGATATAGCTTTTTAACAACTGCAATAAAAAGACTCGAAAATTACATACTTGCGGTTTCTATAGTGCAATCGACTGTGTCGAAAGCTTGAAATATTAAAAACCTTTGGTAAGATGAACAACACAGCGACGCTTCAGAAGATGAATTTTATTATTGTTGGTATATTCCAAACACATTACGACAAAGTGTACATGACTGAAGTGTAAAGCTGCAAAGTGTACAACTACACGATTTAAAACAGATGTAAAAGATATCAAAATCCTTAGGTGTCACAGAATATAACACAAGATGACAGTAGCTACACAAATACTGGCAACTATTACATGCAAAGACTAACAGGCTACGAGTACAAAGTTTTGTAGTCGTAATATTCATAAGGCAGAAGCATTACAGATAGTATGCACTGAATATGTGGAAACAAACAACGTAACCGGCAATAATTAAATGTAAGCAAATGTAGTTTGCGCTGAATCAACAGTGTTTCGAAATTAAAGAAATCTCATACAAGCATTTACAAAAAATTATGCAATATTTTTACATATACTTATCTAGATTCAAGAGGTTGAAACAAAGTAAACTTAGCCTACCTAACTACGACTTACCTTTTACCAAATCAAAACTGGTACAATTAGTTAAAAACACACAAAGAATTGAACTTTGCTCTGCCTTTTTTGCTTATTAGTAGCCTGCTTTCCTTGCTTGCAAGTAAGCAGTTACAAAAAAATCAACTCCAGGTGTTCTTGTTGTTACTGCCAGTTATTGAGTTGCAAGTGCGTAAGGCCGCTGCACAAACTTCCTGTGATTCATTTTAGCGCTGAAGTAACACTAACTGTGCGAATAGCACAATGCGGTGGCGTACAAATTATTAAAAACCACAACGTGCATGCATATTATTGTTACATTTGTAATTACCATTTTGGATTGGGAGAGGAGTAATTTTATTGTACCATAAATAAATTTTCAACCAAAATTACTTGAGTTGAATAGCACTATTCAAGCAAAAACCAAAAAATAATTCAAAATATTCCAGCTTTTTTTGCGGATTTATTCGTAATTCTGCAGACCTAGAACAATGTGATTCAACTCAATTACTATTGTCGATTATCGGTTTGTCAAGAATAGGGTAATTTAGTCATTGTACAGTTCAGTAGATAGACCTTCCAGTCAGTAAACATTATGTAAATCATGGTAATGTTAACACGATTTTCTGGTTTTTCTTTTTGGATTATTCAAGAATTGAATGAAACCTTTGCATCGCCCTTAAGAGAAAAATCCATTCAAACCATAACAAACCAAAAATAGCGCTAATGCAGTATGTCACAAAGCACAACTTCTTTGATCACTTAAAAAACTGGTAATGCGGTTTTGTAAGACTCCATGGATCAATTATTTCTTTATTTGTTTTGTAATCAAAAGTTTGAGTAACAAACCTCCTTTTCGTTTAGAAACAAATACTGATTGAATATTTTTTGTATCTACTAATACTAATACTGATACTAAATACTGATACTATCTTTTTGTATCTACGGTACCTGGAACTTTAACATTAGTTGCTTGAAGTGAAGAAGCTCCACTTATGTCACCTTCATGGTTCACAGCGTGAAGCGAAGAAATGCTTCGGCCTTCGTTGGTGAGTATGCTGCTGTCACCAATCTCTAGTGATCTGATAAAGTACACTTTTCAGATAAATAAAAAAAAAACTTACATTTAGTGAACCTAGCAGTTAAAATATTAAATAATTTAAAAGCAGCTAAGTTCAGATATTGCTTCAAAACTATTTTTTAATTTTTGCATACAAATCAAACCATATTCGCATAAGCAGCACGTTGGCTTAAAATTGGCTATTTATAGCTAACGTTAGTATTAAACGTACCTTTCAAAAATGTTTTCAATTGGAATTTCATCAATTCCTGTTTGTTCTGTTGACATGACATTTAAAGCATGTAGTGTGTTCACCTGTTACAGAATCAAACACAACAAAATTATAAGGCAAAGCTTAATTATCGTGAACAAGAAAACTTTATTGTGATGACTAAGACATATACGTATATAACCATAACGACCAAGTAGTGAGTTTTCTCTACTAATGGAGAAACCGCTCTGCAGAGAGTAGAATACAACAGTGTGAAATGAACCCAACAAACATGCAGTTCAACCTTTAAAAAGCTGGTGAACGTAAATGTGATTTGTATGAATAAGACCTATAGACCTGCCTAAATACCTACTGGAGTTTACATAAATACCGTACCATTAAAAAAATTTATGTGTTTTTCAATTCTGATAATTCTGAACATTCATATATTGACTCTTCTAAAAAGAAATTAAGATCTTAAATAACACAAAACAAATTATCTCAAAAAAACCTACTGCAAATAACTACTCAGTTATATACTTTCCCATAATCCAGCATCCTTTATCTGTCTGTACAATATCTGTTAGGAGAAGGTGCTGGTCTGTATTGGAGCGTCTGAGAATAGCTCTTGGTTAGTAGCTCTTGGTTGGGCTGCAAAGAAACTCTGAGGAAAACCGAAAATGCCTTAACAGTTTGAGTTGGGATGGCAGTCATGACAGGCCATCTTGTAAAATACATGTTTCCTAACCAAATAAGATTCAGGAAATTTTCTTGCGCTGTTTGTTGCACGTATGTATAGGCAAAGACAGTATGTGCTGCAACGATTGCCGGCACCGGGTAGGCTACAAAAGAAATGCAGTCAATTAGATTACTTGTCGGAAGACCTTGACTTTAGATGCTGTTGATATTTAGTAACAGCCCGCCTGATCAATGGAAGAAGGCAAACAAATGCTCATTGAGACGTTGAGAGGTAGGCTCCTTTCTGCAGCTGCATAATGCGATGACACAACCGGCTTGGAATGCCTTTAAAGAACTGCGTTGCCGAATCGAAGATCACACCACCTGTCTTGCAAGAGGCTTGGGATAGTGTATGACACTTTGTGTGCAGAGTATCATGCTCTACGCCACTGAGGTCCGGCTTCGAATAATCCCAAATTACAGGTATACATTGTTCATAACGCAATGATAGCAATGATTATACCAATATGCGATGTCAGGCCCAAAAACCTAAACATGTGTTGCTGGATCGATTGAGTCTTGCTGACATAGATCTTATTTTTGGGAAAAAAACTCCGCTGGTATGAACGTGTGGAAAGATCCAGCAGTGACGTTGGCATACAATCTACAAAGTCCAGGAAAACGTGGAGGTGGTTGGTCAAAGTGGACTTGGACAGAGAATTTTTTTGTTGTGCGTGAGCCTCTGGGGCCGAGGGTCGATCCTTTTACTATCCTAGATTCACGATGTTTGCGGACTAGACTACACTGGAAGGTTGCTAGAGTCTAGAGTAGCCAGTCTCTGGTTTCATCATCAAAGACTCGCAAACTTTCCACTTCATTGGGTGACTTAAAAATGGTACAATCGTTGATGATGTGGTATGCGGTCTGTTTCTCACCATAACATTTACAAAAACAAGAAGAGGCCATTTTCCATCGGTAAATGGTTGGTAGTAGAAAAGTAGGAATTCCAGCGCATTTTAAAATTATGACTTAAAATGTTGTGAAAAGCCTATAATTTCAGGAATGACTTAAAATGTTGTGAGAAATAATTTAGAAGTCACATGACCCAGATACACAAAACAGGAAATACTTTGGGTAACGCCATGGTGCTTCCCCAGACAGTTTTGGAAAAAATCCTCGTGTTGATAAGAAATGTGTAACACGTCGATTGGTTTACATACCTTCAGAGCGTTATGTAATTCGATCTCATTAGCGCTCGCTGATTTGTTTCTCATTATGTTTTTTCGAAGCTAGATGTTGAGATTTGCTTCCAACGCTGTAAGTTCTATCACACATTTCACAAGGAAAATCTTTTCCTTCCATGTATGTCCGTATTGCAGCATTGTATCGTTCACGTTTTGTATCATACATTGACAATTGTATATTTGATTGGTCGACCTCTAGTCATTTTGTTTTATTTATACGTTTGACTTTCTTTAAAAACCTATGTTCATAAAACGATCCATGAATTGGTTTGCCACTCAAGTCTTCAATCTTAAACGTAACTGGGCTTGTCTTCAACAATTTAAAAAACTTCTTCGGTCCAATTAGGTGTATAGCCTTTGTCGAAAACCTTCCTTTTGTATTTGCTTATTCTAACAAAGTCAACTACGTTAAATTTTGGTTTTCCGAGTGGTAATCGGTCCTCATATAAATTGTAAGCAACATCACCAGAGTTCTTTTTTAAACTTGCTTCAGCCGGTGTCATTTTCATGGAAGAATGCTTTTTGTTGTACTTTTCTAACAAATCAGGAAGCCATTCAACAAACCGTGATGATCTTGTTTCCATGTTTTGCTTCCACATTTTTTCCTTTATCGTTCGATTCCATCTTTCAACCACAGATGATTTCTCTTCGTTTTCTGTTATGTACATTTTTATTTCAGCTTTCTTCACATGTTGATTGAAAAATTCTTTCCTTTTATCAACCCATACCATTTTGGTCTTCTCCCAGATTGTTTAAAAATACTCTGAAAAGCTTTTGCGACTGTTTCACCCTTTTTGTCTTTTAGCGTTTCAATAAAACCAAATTTAGAAAACACATCAATTACCATCAACACGTACGGTACCACACACCATTGCCCCACTTGGAAAATTTTTGTATTTCAATTAAATCTGCAGCTCAAATTTCATCAACTTCTTTTGAAAAAATACCTGTCGTCAATTAAATTTTCGTCTTATTGGTTTATGCAACTCTTCAGCTAGTAGACCCTCCTTTTTTACCCCCAAACCTAATTTGTATTTTGTTCCAATTGCTCCTTGAACCAGATTATTATCGAATGACTCCCTGATTCCTTTTGTTTTTGTCTTGGACAAGCTGTTCGGCATGGATTTGCCACATTTCAACTTTCTAGCTTTGTTGTTATTATCCCGATAGCATATGTCATGTTTCAAAGCGATTGCATCAACTTGATTAAACGGTTCTTGACCAGAGAGTGTTAATCTAAAGCAGGGGTGGGGAACCTTTTTAGTATTGCGGGCCACATAAAATGAGAAATAACACAGGCGGGCCACTAAAAATTTCGGAATTTTATTTACAGATAAAAAATGCAGCGAAGTAGACAATGATTTATTTCACTTTCACAGCTAGTGGGATGGCTGAAAGTTTTTATATTTGGTGAGTTGTTTGATGTCTGCTGACGCGGAAGATGTTGCAACTCTTAACTGCATCTCCACGCTTTTGTTTTTGACCAATCTTTCTGGAACATTCTGCCTTTGATCACCAATCTTTCTTTTCTTTCCAGAAGCTATTATACAACGTAAAATTTTGCTAATTTGAGAAGTAGGCTACTCAAAACACTTTTCACGAATGGCATAACTGACCGATTAACAATCACTGGTCACATTGTGACGTACACATTGTTGTTACAAATGGCCTTCTATGATGGATTAATTAGTCATAGGAGGCCATTCGCAATATACCGAGAATGCAGAGCCTACTCTTTTTTGAGCTGTTGTTTCAATATATTTTGGGTAAAGAAATTTTGACGCGGGCCACATGGAACAGTCACGCGGGCCGCATTCGGCCCGCGGGCCGCAGGTTCCCCACCCCTGATCTAAAGGATTGAAAGGGCCTGTGTATTTGTGACTTGGTAAGGTGAAGCCTCCTTTTAGTCTTGGTAGTTTTCCGATCAGTGAGTGAATATCAAGTAATCCACCTCTTTTGTTATTGGAAACAAAACTTGTTTTCGTTGTTCCACAGTTAGCACAAACACTTTTTAACATCAGTCGACACCCTTTTGTTTTTTCAATATGCTCACTTCCTGTAACGCATTTAGTCTTCTTTCTTACTTTGACGCAATAGGTTTCTATATCAGTTTGTTTAATATGGAAAAAAACATTTCTTTTCTCATCACATCAGCTCCTCTTTAAAATATTGAATAAACATTTCATTGAATTCACTCGGGTTGTCATGAAAATCTTTTAAATTTCATCAAGAAGTCTTCCTTTATTCCGTTATGATATATGATAGATACAATAATACACACACGCAATAATTGAACTCATGTTCTGAATTTGTGAGTCATTGAAAATCGGAATTTTTCTTCTGGAAGTTTTCATATAATCAACAATTTCAATCGAGGGAACAAGTCCAAATGAATCAAAATATTCAACACAACCTGAAATTGGTTCGTTCAATACAGAAACCCAATGGTTTTCCGGTCCTGCAAAGTAATCTTGCAAATTAATTATCATCGATTCGTCATTTTTAATTCTTTCTGGAAGCATGTCTTTAAAAAACACACCTCTAAAATTTAGTTGTTTTTTCATCAATCTTCTAGAGCACTGAAAATCCCATCTGCGTGTTTTTGCATCAGAGTTTTCGAAATATGCAAGTCCACACCTCGGTTTTGTTGTTTTGCTTTCTCAATTTTGTTGATCTGTCTCTTTGTTAGCAAAAGTGCTGCATTTGTTGGACCACGTAGACTTGCAGAAGACAATCGCATGGAGACCTCTGATTTCTTTTTCCCAGCAGAGACAATTTTTCTTTTCTGATTTTCTGACAAATTCAAATCAAATTTTAAACAGCACATCTTGACCTTTAATACATACACGAGAAAATTATTACTCATAAAATCAAACCAAGAATTGGTATGTTCTTGAACGGAGAGTTTTTCCCCAAGATAAGACCAGATCCATGAATTAGTTTTGGAAAGTAATATGCAGTCCCAGACCCGGTTCCTGGTTATCTTAATTCTTTCTCGTGAAGACTAGGTATAATTGTTCCGTCTAAGGTAGCGAGTAGAGTTTCAAGAAATCTACCTTGCTTTTGAGCTTAAACCTGTGATTTGGTTAATTTAATTGTTACTCCGGTTCTTCTTGTTTTCGCGGTGTTTATCTGTTTTACTTGTGTTTTCGTCAAGCCCAAGTTTTCTCTGGCTCCGGTGAGTTGCATGTAAGTCAACTTCAAGTCCACACCTGTTTTCTCTTGATAAGCGTTCTTAACCTTTTGATTATGATTTTCTGTCAAATTCACAGCATGTGATTCGTACATGTCCATTATTTTACACAATTAATTTTTTTTTAACAATTATATTCATTCTCCCAGAGAACCCTGAAAGCACTAATTGTCGATCGGATAAAATGACAGCGTGGACGTTGAAAGAACAATCAGCGTCGTTTGGTAGGTTTCGAAAGTTTCCTCCAAGAGTGAATTTTAACTCAATGTCTGCAGGTGAATTCTTTAAATGGTCCTTGTGTTTGGAGACGTCAAAATGATCAATTGGATACAAATCTGCCCAGTCTTCCGCACTTAGTTGTGATCCAGTATCCGTGTCTTGGTATTTACTGTATTTACAGCATCCATGAAACTTATGTTATGTACGATCTTGTGTAGATTCTGTTCCCTTGATTAAAGTTGCATTCAAATTCACGTTTGGGGTATTGTGGAGAGTTAATTCGACAACTGATTCTTCTCACGTCTGTATTGTCAAAGACCATATTGTTCATGTTTTAGTTTTCATCTCGTTCTGATGATTGAAATGCAACAAAAATGTGTCGAGGTAGTTCAGACCCTGACTGAGTTGTAATTCTCCACATTGGGTTAGTTTGGGTTGCTTGAAATTGCTTTTGATAAAACCTGATTTGTTCGAAATGTAGATTCTTAAGATGACCTTGGAGTAGATGTTTGTCGAGTTCAGTTTGCAATTGGATAATTCGGAACCACTTTTGGCATCCAAAGACTCATGTGACTGATGTTGAACTTTCCATCTGCGACCCCCAATGCTTTAACGATTGCATTGGAGGCCAGGCTTCTTCTTAAATTTAATGTGTGTTTGACCCCTCGAAAAACTTTGTCAATATCTCTACAAAATCCGAAAATCTGTGAAAGTGGGAGGAGCAGTTGGGCTTGCTTGTCACCTGTCGTAATCTTTTGTCTTGCAGTGAAACCTCGGTTTGCAATTGCATTCTGGTTGATTTTTTCAATTATCGCTCTAACACCATCTCTTACAGCAGCTGGGTTTGCATCGTCTGAGACGCCACCTAAGTTTTGAATGAGACTTGAAGCAGCGTTCCCAGTGTCTCGATACCAAAGCATATTTGAGGCAGTTGATCTACTGTAATCGTCTGAAAACATAACAATTGTACTAGCCTGTGGGAGATTGTTATTAACGTCTTCAATGATTTGATTGTTGACTAAATATTGAGCAGACTGAAACAGAGACCACCCGTTATTGACCAACGACACCGCATCGTTTTCAACGTAATCAGCACCAGCATTAGTTTAGAGTTTTCAATGGATTTTTAACACAGCTTTGTGAGGCAACAAAAAAACATCATCATCTTTAGTTCCAAATGTTTGGTTATATTTATTCACGTCAACATCCCTCGGAAGATACTCGATGTATTCATATTCTTGGATTGAGTCATCTTCCGGGTTTTCTTCTGAAATTTTAAGTACGTCGTTTACTATTTTCAATGTCTTTTATATTAAACTTTTTTTGTCTCTCAAAGTCTCCTGAAAACTGATCGAGAAATAAGGTTTGAAATAATCGCTCTTGATCTGTCGTTGAGTATTTGATGCGTTGTAGTTGACCCCCGGCAATTGCTAGAGAAACGACAAGTTTTTTCTTCATCAAATAAGATGAATTTCTGTTGATTATTGTATTTCCAAAACAGAGGACATTCTTGACCTTATCATAAACATTTTAAAGCAAATTTCCACTAATGATTTTTCTTTTTTTGAATCTTCTGTTTCTTTGACTAATCATTTATTATCCGAATGGTTTTTTTCAGGTTGTCAATCGATATAAAGTGTAACCCGTTCACCGTTTAAATCAATTTTTTTTCCATCTTGGTCCTGAACCTGAATCTAGAAGACACCTTGAGCCAGGACATGCAAACCATCTCAGCTTATCTCCAGAACTGGCGACTGAAACTCAACGAAACCAAAACTGTGGCGGCAGCTTTCCACCTACACAATCGGGAAGCTGATCGTGAGCTACATGTCCACAACAACGGAAAACCTCTGTCCTTCTGCCCCGAGCCAAGGTACCTTGGGGTGACACTAGACAGATCGCTCACATACCGCCACCATTTGGTGTCACTGCGCAAGAAACTGACATCCTGCGCTGCATTACTGAAGCGCCTGGCAGGCTCTAGCTGGGGGGCGAGGGCTGACACTTTGCGAATAGCAGCCTTAGCCCTTGTCTACTCTTCAGCAGAGTACTGTGCACCTGTCTGGTGCCGCAGTGCTCACTGCCACAACATCGACACTGCCATAAACAGCGCCCTGCGCACAGTGACCGGATGCCTGCGTCCCACACCATTGGACAATCTCCCCATTCTCGCTGGCATCCAACCTGCTGAGCTTCGTCGCGAAGAAGCCACTCTGTCCCTCGGTCGACGGGCACTGGGGCCTAATCATCTTCTCCACCACAAGATCTCTGCCTTCCCAAACGGGCACCCCCGCCGACTGAAATCAAGACACCCATTCGTGCCAGCCGCTCGGCTTCTGATCAACGAAGCTGATGAACAAGACATCTCTGCGGCTACTTGGGCGGACCATAAATGGAATTCTGAATGGAGGTCAAGCACCACCAGACTCCATTCATTCATCCCCGACGTCGACACACGCCCAATCGGCCTGACACTACAGAGACAGGCGTGGGTGCGCCTCAACCGTCTCCGTACGGGCGTCGGCCTTTTCCGCTCAACCATGCACCAATGGGGAATGGCTTCTTCCTCCTCCTGTGAATGTGGTGCCGAGGAACAGACCGCAGACCACATCATCAATGACTGTACCATCTTCAAGCCACCTAACGGAGTGGAAGGTCTGCGCGTCATGGATGATGAAACTAAAGACTGGCTGCTCTCTAGCAGCCTTCCAGTGTAGTCCGGGAACATCGTGAATCTGGGGTGGTAAAAGGATAGACCCTCGGCCCCAGAAGCTCAGACGACGACGAACTGAGAATTGAATCGAATCAACTAGGCCTACATAGTTTTTCATAACTGGAACATATGTTCTTCCCGGGTGGACACTGATCAAATATCCTGGAGCGACATTTGGGGAAATACTAAACACCAATGAATTAGACCAGGGGTTCTTAACCGGGGGTACATTTACCCCCTGGGGGTAAATTTCACCTACCAAGGGGGTAAATTTACTGAATCATAAATTAAAACAAACTTCATTTTTTCAGTTAATAAAAAACTAGTAGTGTTGCACTTGATTCAAATTGTTCTCCTTTATCACACTGAAGTTCGTTGGCTCTCTGAGGGTCTTGCGTTGTCTCGAGTTTTCGAACTACATGGTGAAATCGAAATTTTATCTTAGAAAACGCAAATCCCCGTTGAGTAAGCATTTTGGCAACAACAAATTTATTGGTGCATTGGCTTACTTGACAGACATTTTTTCAAGTTTGAATCAGCTCAATCTGCAAATGCAAGTAACAATTGTTACCATCCTATATGTAGCCTACATGATAAAATTCAGGGCTTTCAGACAAAATTAGATCTGTGGAGTAGAGAAGAGTTCAAAAAGGAATTTACGCAAATTTTCCAACATTTGATGATTGGAAAGTCAATAGAAGTCGCAACGAGATTTCTGACCTTGAAGTCGAAATATGCCAGCACCTTGCCGCCTTAAAAAACAACTTTTGCGGTTACTTCGAAGGTGAAAGTTTTCTTTGGATAACTACTCTCTTCGAAGCCAAGTTAGAAAGTATTGCTGACGATGATATTTGCAAAGATGAATTGATTGATCTTCAATGTTCAACAACGCTTTGTTCCAAATTCTTATCGTGGGATGGTGACTTTTTCAAGTTTTGGTGTGGATTAGTCAAAGAGTTTCTTTCGCTGACTAAGCGTGCATTTGAAGTTACATTGACTATTAAGACATTACATCGGTCTCGCTTAGTTTTCAAAGACGACATGCGAGGAGCTCTTTCAACGATTGTTCCAAGAATCTTCAAAATTGTTCGTGGAAAGCAAGCACAAAAGTCCTACTGATTGACTGTTGAAATTAGGTGTCAGTTATTGATAAAAGAAAAACACTTACATTCTTGTGTGCTTTTATCATGGTTATTTAGGACATTTGAGTAGACATTATTTTCACAGGACCCCGTCAAGAACAATCGTGTCTTCGGCAAATAAACAGCTTGTTTTTGATATTTGCCAAGATAAATCCAGACAAAAAGGATGTTTTGCATTTCTTTGCATGGTTGACTGGACACGATGACATCACAAGGGGCCACCAAAACGGTGGGGGTAAATTTTACTTTTTTCATTCGGAAAGGGGTAAACGAGACAAAAAAGGTTAAGAACCCCTGAATTAGACGATCCGCATAAGATTCTGAAATTAAGTCACAATGAAGCTGAAGTGTATTGATTTCAGTGATGTTCACAATATTCTCGCTGTCATGCACTCCATTACCTTCAACAATTCTTGCTTCAAATCTTGATGGAATTATTATCTTTAAAGTTTGCGCTGTATCCATTTTTCAACTCTAATCGTGTTCTCAATGTGTTGTAATTAGACTTCAGGGTTATGTTTTTTGGGGAATCACCTTTCAGTTTCATTTGATGTTTAATCTCTTTGTTGATGTCTTCGATGTTGTAAGCCCCTGGTGGAATGACGACAAATTTAGACAGACCGATAGAAGGCAGTAGATAAGTAAACACATTATTTTCTCTTGTGATGTTATGCCAAAAGTACCAAATCTGTGCACTGATCAAAGCAATTTCATACTGTTGATTAATGTTCAACTCCAAAGGTAGGCTAAATTTGGGTGTAAAATTGTGTGGAGGACCAATACCTTTCTTTGAATCGAAAGACAAGGTTGTCATTTATTATTACTTGGTATAATTTATTCATACTCAGTTTGTGTAAGACATCCTGTTTCCCTAAGCTTATCGAGAATTTGTATAATTTCATTGGTTATTCTTCTGTTGTTGTTCCCTGATTCTCTAGAAGACATTAAAAGGTGTAATCGATCACATAATCATTAAGTTCCAGAGGTTTCAGTGACCCCCCAGAAACAAGTCTTAAATTTTTTGCCATGTAGCTTACTTTCAATACATCATTATATTTTTTTTTACTTTGATTTTCTTGTTTAATTCAGACCTTTCTTCATTAGATATTCCTTGACTTCGTGTCCTCCCACCGTTTGACTTGTTCAATTGAGTTGCGAGCGCTCTTTTGGTTTCAATCGTTTCCGGGTTGATTAATTGTTAATATTTGGATCTAATCCCTGTATTTCTAACAAATTCTTTTCTTCAGGGGTAAAATTATTTTCAAAATCAACCTCAATAATAGGTCTCAGACGTCTCCGGGATCTCAGACATTCTTGTTCTTCTTCTTCAATTGCGAGCAAAGCAGTGGTAATTGCTGGAGGCCGTGGAAGCTATGAAAGATCATCAAGCTTTTTAAGTATCGGTTTAAACTGTTTCTCAGCATCATGGAAAAATTTTCTTCGTTGAGTTTTTGAGCTAAAATTTTTTCTTTTAATCTTCTACGTTGTTATACTGAGCAAGTACTTTATCACGGTTGTTCAATTGTTTTTCATTTACAAAAGGCATCTCTTCGAACTAATCATAAAAAAAATATGCTAAGCTAAGCATAATAAAAATTATCAAATCTTTTCCTATACATCAAAAGCTTATGCTTGGTTGTTTTGTCCAAGACCATAAAACTAAAAGGTTCCTCAGTTGCTTCATGATAAATCGTTTTAAATTCATTGGAGGTAATACCTTTTGCGTGATTGTCTGCAATGTGTCTGATGTCTTTATTATCAAAATTACCGAAAAAGAGAAAGCATCCAGTATTTCTTTGAATGTATTTTGGTACGTCGTAATATAATTGTATTTAATAAACACAATTGCAATTCTTGTTCCGAGACAGCGAAAAATATTCTTTAATGTTGTTCATGTTCTTTGAATTAATTTTTATGTCATCAAAAACCACCTTTTGAGTTCTATTGTCAAGCTGTTCTACTGGAATCACGACCTTGGGGTTTAATATTTCCGCAAAATCAACAAGACTGTACTTTGGTAGTTCAGGGTTAATTATATACACACAACATTCATCACATTCATCATAATTCATCCAATTTTTTAGCATAGTCAAAAGAAGATTTTTATTCATCAATTTGAAGAAGTTTTTCTCAAAGTCGTCAAATTCGTCAAAGTCGCCAAAGTCTTTTCTCAAATTCGGTAGTGATTTTTCGACTTTGTTTATTTCAATTCTCTCGGGGGCAAGTGGATATTCGTTGTGAAAGTCATGAAGTTCAACCGGGTATTCCAACTCAACCTCGAGGTTACAGGGGGTGTTCTTTCAGTTGTCTGTAGAGTCTATCCATTTAAAATCAAAATCCGGAGGAGGTTTGCGCATCGCCCAACCACACAGATTGTTTGCGTCAAGGTACATCAGATATTTGGTTGGAAGTGACTTGTCAAAATCTTTCATAATGATAAGGGTTGTTCGCTTTTCCGTGTCGGTTAATTATTGTTAAAATCCCACCACGAATTTCAGACTCAACCATGAATATCATATCAGGGTCGGTTAATAATTCAAGATTAACGTTGGTTTTCTTCCGTGCCGCTTCCCACTCTAATCTGGGAGCTGTATACAGTGTATAGTACCACGTGGGATCGAGTTGATAATAGTTTAAACAGGTTTCCCCAAAATTTTCAAAGACGTCGGCAAGAAGGAATACATCAGTTCGAAGGTAAAGGTTGAGATAACCTCTGAGTGTTTTCAATCCGAATTCTTTCCAAACTTTCTGTGCATGTAGATAGTCCTGCACAAAGATGTGTTCATCCTTCAATTTTGAATAAAACGCTTTAGGAGGTAGAGATGTTTCATTATTTTCTGAGGAATCAACGTAGTCATATGCGCAGCAAACACCTTTTCTTAACACAAAATCAAATTTCTTTTCATCAGGGAAATATTTTTTCAAGATCTAGAATTTTTCAGTGTCAAGGTTTGAAGAAAGTTTTGCTAGCGTGGTAGACATAAATTTGAAACTGTCAATAAATCTCAGATCAAGTTTTACATCTATGGTTGACCTTCTTTGTTTACGAATTGGTCGATGACTACTGTTTTTGTAAAGGAGATGAATTTTTCTTCGTTGTTTGGAATACAATTAATATTTCTTCTGAAGTTTTTGATGAATAGATGAGAGTAGTATCCAAACAGGTTGTGAAATAAAACAGGTATGAATTTAGGGACTTTGAACTTAATTAAGATTACATTCGTTGTGAGCAGCTCCTGGAAACTTTCCTGAAATGTGACAATGATCTCTGATATTTTGTCGCTGTTGGAATTGAAAGGGCTTCCGCATATATGACACTCTTTAGCTTTTTTAAACTGTTCTTTGTTTTTTGTTTTTAAAATCATCTTTTTTGGGAATTTAAACTCTTGGAATATATTTGTGACGTCTTTTTTTAGTTGATCAACAATTATTTGGGCTACATTCTGGTCTTCTGACTTTTTTGTGAAATTGGCTAACTTTGGTTTAAAAAATGAGTTGTCAAAGCATTAGATGAGATATGAAAAGCCAGATGATGTGTGTTTTTGGAATTGATTTGAGTAACTTTGGGTTGGGTTTGTTTGTTTTGTTTGTTTATCTTTATCCTGCATTGCGAGAAAGCGGACTTGAGCGCTATGCATCGGTGTACGGCTTCCGACGTACACCTGACCCACGCTGCAGCCGACGGCAATGTCTGTTTCCGGTTGTCTACTCTATTTATGACTTAAATTTGGTACTACCCATTACTCGAAATCGATCACTGGGTAGAGGCAATTATCGTAAAGTTTCTTGCCCAGAGAAGCAACAGCAAGTGCGGGTGGCTGGAGTCGAACATGCAGGCTCTCGACTGCGAGCCCAACGCGCTAACCACTCGGCCATTGCTGCCGACGTGGTTGACAAGTATCAACTTTTTCAGCAAATGATTCAAAATTAGCATATAAAACACATGGAACTTTCATGCAGTGATTAACATTTTTGAATTTGAGAATATTATTACCTATTTCCGGGAGCACAATTTTAACTGGATTTTTAGTGTTACATAGTTCTTTATGTTTTTCAAGTGACCAGAATGGAAAAAGTTGAGACATCTCAGACAGAAATGTTTTTGACACTTATGTTTAGAGCTTACTGTTGACAACAATCTACTAAGGTTTTTAATCAAACAATAATGATGAGTTCCACTTTCATTGGTGAATAAGAACAAATTAATTTTATGTTTTCGTTCAGGACCTCTGTAAATTTGTAAAGGGTAAAAAACACCCTCAAATCCGAGAACGTTGACTGAAATGTCAAGGTTGTTAGATTCAAAGTTGGAGATGTCTTTCAAAGAAACCGGGAAAGAAATTCCAGAGAAATCGAGTTGTTCAGACTGTTTTCGAAGATCTTTGGAGATTCGTTTTCTATCTCCTTGTACTGGATTCAACCCTTGAGTGACAGACCATTGAAAACATTGTTTGTCTTCATTTTTAATGTTGATGATAACGTTTTTCTTGTAAATAAAACTTGGAAGAGGTATGTATGAAGAACCACTTAATGGATTGAATTCAACGGAATGAATTTTGAGATGAATAATAGAATCAAGTCTCCTTCCACTTCCTTCTTGTAAAGATTTCCCAAAATTTTCAAATCTTTTTGTTTTCATTCTTTCGAAGAGTTCAGGAGTAGCCTATTTGTTCCTGGTAGATTATTTTTAGTATTTGAAGAAAATGGAAATTCTTGTTCAATATCGTTCCGTTTCAGAAGACATCGTAGAACCATCCGGATTTTTGTTCCAGAGTTGTTTTCTACAGTAAAATTTTGATTGCTTCATTTTTTAAATCTGATAGAAACGACTTTTCGTCATATCCTTTCCGGTTTGGAACAATTTTGAATTGCTGTGCGAATTGTTTCAACGACGATTGACCTTCAATGAATTTAAGAGGTTTAATTGTTAAATAAAGAGATTGGATTTTGTTATGAAAAGACGTTAACCACTGTGGTTTTTCGGGAACTGGAGAAATGAAATTCATTGTCCAATCTACGATCTCATTTATTTTTGGTTTAGCCTTCGAAGTGGTAGTAGCGGGGGCTTCATATGAAGTTGGTTTTAAAACAGGAGTTAAAATCTCTGGGACTGGTTCATTTAAGATATTCGATGGCACCGGGACTGTTTCTAGCAAAGCTACTAATTCTTGTTTTCGTAACTTGGAATGTATTTTGAGACCTCGCTCTTTGGCAAGTTTCTTAAGTTGAGTAGCAATAGAGGAGTTCACTTTATTGTACATGAGATTGTCCTTTAAAGGGGTGTTGTTTTTACGTTGAGTATTAGTGGACGATTTCATTTTATTATACATGAGATTTTCTTTTAAAGGGTTGTCGTTTTTGATTTTAGTAACAGGACCAAGTTTAAGAGGGTTTGGAATAAGATTGTCTAAAATAGGGAAAAGTAAATAAATCAGCTCTGCTTTTCGAAGTCTAGAGTAACGTTTTAGACCTCCCTCTTTTGCAAGTTTCTTAAGTTGGAGTATAGTATTCATATTCATATATTTTTCAGACAATTTTTTTTCATTTTTCAATTTCATTAAAGAGGTAAAAATCACGCTCAAATCAACGCTCTGAAGGTATGTAAACCAATTGATGTGTTACACATTTCCTGTCAACACAGGGATTTTTCCAAAACTGTCTGGGGAAGCACCATCGCGTCACACAAAGTATTTCCTGTTTTGTGTATCTGGGTCATGTGATTACTAGATTATTTGTCACAACATTTTAAGTTATTCCTAAAGTTATAGGCTTTTCACAACATTTTAAGTCATACTTTTAAAATGCGCTGGAATCCCTAATTTCCTACTACTATGGTTGAGCGGAAAAACCCGACGCTAGTACGAAGACGGATAAGGCGTACCTACGCCTGTCTCTGAAGTGTTAGGCAGATGGGATGAGTGTCGGCGCTGGGGATGAACGAAGGCCATAGTGTAGTGGAGGAAAGAGATAATACTGAAAGACCAACGAGAACGGAATTTTTTGGAATCCGACCATTGTGACCGTGATAAGTGGAGATCCCGTAAGAAACCTGCCATGCGTGGAGATAGCTAGTCAGTCATCTGGATTGGGCCTACAAACATAGAAATGCCTCTAAACCCGGCACGTTGAAAAAGAAAGATGGTGAAAGATGATGTTGATACTGCGTAGAGTACCAAGGTCGTGTTATGATAAATTACAAAAAAATTACGGCGTTTCCAAATAAGTCTTACACTCTGATCCAAAGTAGAGACTGGTAGTGAAATGTTGTGTTGCTGATTATCACTGTGTCTGACTGATGAAGCATCAGCTGGTCCACGAATTGTAGGACGTGGTAAGTTGGGAAATGATGCCACAATGTGGTGGACAAAACCTGGCCCTTTCTTCTGGAGAACGAATTCGCACCTAAAGAATCAATTCGACAGATTAACGTCATTTTAAAAAAGAATAGCTAAGCAATTATTTTCTGACATAGACCGATTTAAAAGAAACTCAAATCGCGATAGTATAAACTTGTCGTATCCAGGCGTATGCCAGGTGGTTAAAGATTTAGATTAAGTCAACGAGAAGGCAAAAAAGCCAATCTTCGTGTCCACCTTCAGGCAAGCCTCCAAGTGCCCTATCAAAGACACAGCCGCATGCTCTTGGGCGATGTCGAACCAGCGCCCCTTCGAGTGCCGTCCCAGGGCTCTCACCACTCGGTTACGCAGCCGACTACGAAAAGTGTAAAGTAGCAGAATTTTTCCACAAATTAATCTTTACAATCTTGATTTAACTCTTGATTTAAAGATATGGTATGAAATGCACAAACACCAAAGCAAAAAAAAAAACATTAATTTATAAAATGATATTTACATTGGAAACCATTTTGCGTGCTCTGTCCATGGCTCATCGTCACGACTCCAGTTTTGTAGGCCACCGTTACAATACCAACATTTCACTCTATCTCTTTCACCAAGAAAAAAGAATCCAGCCTTTGCTATTTGCCGCGGGGTGGCAAAAACTCGACTTTTATCCCAATGAGAATCAAAAGTTTTGAATCGCTCTTCCTCGCTACTCATATGAAGGCTTACTGGGTCAGAACATGGAAATATTTCCAAAAGACCTCTCTGCAATATCAACAAGAACATGTTTAAATGGATCGAACGAGTGATTTTTATTATTATTTTAGATTAACATCAGTGTAGCTGGGCGACAGATGTTGTGTATTGTGGGCACAAACTGCATGACCAAGCAATACAATAGATTCTCGACATCTGGCTTAATATGCTTATTTATCTCGAATCCACAAGTTTCATTCATAATACTTGTTGAACCAGCTGTATTTCTTGGTTTAGTATGCTTTTTTAGAATTTCTACCTCCACATTTTCATTGGTCATTTAACTTTGCCAGTATGCGCACCCATCACTCCTCTTTTAACATGTTCTTTACCAGTTCGGCTTGATGACAACTTTGCGAGTTTAATTCTTTAGTTTTTCATGATTAGAACGTAGTGCTCCTTGTACACCGCTTCACGATTTTGAAAATAATACTTTGTGTCTTTTTGTGTTTACATTTTTTACTTTAAATACTTGAAATCGTATACTATTGATTGTCAAAGCAATTTAGGCCTACACTTGAATGCATTTCAGAAACACTTAATACTTCCACTTGGGATAATTTGCACTCTATTGACTCATTTCAATTTACCGAAAAAGATAGTTAATCTTCTCTATTCAGGTGGCTTTCACTGCTTCATCTAATGTTTTCTTAAGTCTTCTCTTCTTGCATTGACTACATTTTAAAACTTTTTTTATACACATTCCCTATTCATTCGTTTATGATGTTCCAAGCTATGTCAAGCGATGCCTTCGAATATGTTTATCAGTATTCTCAACGCCAGTCCACGTCTTTGACATATTTTATAGTATTTTTGTCATAAAAAGTTTTGCCACACTCTATCGCTGTCGTCTACATTTGCCTGATATCTTCCCTTTTCATTGCTCAGCATTCAGCCTCTTACACCTCTCATACAATCCTTAAGCTGTATAGGCCTAATCTTATTTTTAAACTGCAAGATAGCACTCCAACACAATGTGCATTTTTAAGTTTTTCAAACTTTTCCATCCAGCATGTATTCTTGCTGTCAACATCCTTTTAATGCAATCACAAACACCCAAATAACGAAACACTTTACCAATTTCGATTTCAACGCATTTTATTGTTTCATAGCCTACTTCTCATTCTCTCCATCAATTATATCACTTGTACATCTGTCAGACTCATAACTCCTTTCATTTTCTGTTCTCCAATTATATAAAAACAATCTCTTATGAACCCAATAGTCTACATGCACTTTGTACATTGAATGAATTTTTTGATCACTCTCTTTCGACATGCTGCTTATGACTTATGAGTCCATAATATCCTATATTGCATATGCATATAGGTCAATGTCAGTGAGCACTTTGGAAAGCTTTGTATCAGTCTTCATTGCTTTAGTTTTATTAGTTTCACTTTCAATTCTCTTATTAAGAATGCATTCTCCCATTTTGCCATATCTATTTCCACCTCTTTTCAGCTATCCCAAAATGAATAAATCATCAGCATTAACAACTCAGTATTTTTCACAGCTTCTGCCCAAGCATCTATAATGATCGCAAGAAGAAGAAGGCTTCACACTCAACCTCGAAGCCCAACAAATGACGGCACTTTAATGTATTTAATAAAATCTACAAATACGAATAGTTTTATGCGGCACACAGAAAATAACTTTAATTTGATTTGCGTAAAGTGATGCAGGACTTGATTTTTGTCGTCTACGTCAAACAAGTTTTGAAAACAAATACCAAATGAGACAAGAACTCTATGCTTTGAAATATAGTTAGATAGTAAATTATTATAAAATGTATAGTAGGCTATCAAAATCCTTAGTTTGAGCCCAAATGTTCAACATTGTAAAAGCTTTACTCAATGCATCTCTGCTGAAATCATAATTTCAAATAAAACAACAACGGTTAACTGAGACAGCGTTGAACATTACCATTCAGGCGTGAGCATAGGCTACAACACATCATGTAACAGTTCACAGCAAGTGAAAGCTGTAATACCTGTTCTTCTGCACTAGGATCTGGGGGTTCTAACACAGCAGCCGATCTTGTTGCAGGTGCTGTGACTGCATTTGATGCAAGAGTAACATTTCGGTTTTCGATTCCTCGAACCATTCTGAAACAAGAAGCACATATCAACTATAACACTGATACTAAAACAAACATGTGGTATAAGCTATTTTTTTTTGGTCCTAACTAGGGACAGTAGATACCGGGACGCGCAACTCCGTTGTTCCGCCAACATTAGAAGGGTAAATTGCCAATTTGACATTTTTTTCACGCTTTGCTGCTGGCTTGCTTTCAACTAAATAGTTTAAATTACTTCAAAACCAACTTCACTCTTTTTATATAACCCATAAAAAATACATTATTTTGTAAATAAAAAAAAAAATTACCCTTCTAATGTTGCGGATGAACGAAAAAGCGGATGTAGTTACGCATCCCGGTATCTACTGTCCCTAGGTCCTAACGCTAAACATTGTGATTAAACTTCTACCTGCAATCCGGAAAATGAGATCTGTGTGCGTTGTCGACACTATCTCCACTGCTCCAATTTCTCAACACACCTTGGCACGAAAAGCACTGCACGCGATCTAAATTTCCAAGATAAAAAAACCCTGAACGTGCCAGGTCGCGTGGATGCACAACTTGATTCTCTCCAGGCCATGTTTCAAATGACAGTCTTTACAACATAAAATATTCTGTTGTTGATTTAGTGTAGAAACTAGTTAGCTACAATTATCGCCTTCACCAGCCCAAGACAAAAACAGACAACAAAGATTGCCAACGTGTAACGCTATGTCCCACAAAATTAAACCAATGCTTTCTTTTGACAATTAGGCCTACCATGCTCGACGAGGATAAAAATCCTCGTTTGACATCGCTTGCATCACATTCAAAGACGTTCTGCAGCTATTTTTGCCCTGTTAAAATGTGAAATGGATGAGAAAGTCACAAATGCGTGCCAGTGGTGATTAAAGTCAGGTTTAAATGGCGAGAACAACATCCAGTTCGATTTTGAGTTACAGAGTCTTGGCAAAGCTTTGTAGAGCAAACTTCCTTATCAAGTCAAAATATAAAATTAATTTGACAAAGGACAATTTTTTTTAGTGTAGCGAATCTGTTAAAAAAAACTAGTAGCTTATGAGCAACATGGTTATAGTTTTGATTAAGTTCCTTTGAAATCCAACTGGAAATTTAGTATAATCTAGAAAAGTGTCATCTGGTAATGCCAACTTCAACTCACAATCTTTCCGCTTCTTTCCACAAATCGAGACCGCAAACTAGCTGTTGATGAGTTGGAGACAAAATTGTTGCAATTTCCAATGCCTGCAAAAATTGACAATTAAATATCAATGAAAATTGAACATTGTCGTTTTATTACAAATGCAGTACATACCGAATTGCATTGGTTTGGCTGACGTGGAGTACCAGCAGCTCTTGCAGTTTGCTGAAGAGCATAGCTTTCGCTTTCTGAAACAAAAAAACCATAACCATATTCGAGCGATGTTTTTCGGTACACCACTTTTTTATGAAAGTAACTTTATTAAATGAAGATGGTAACCTATCTCATCATTATTTAAACTCCAAAAGAGGACGGCCCAGCTTCAATTATATAAGAATTGAAGAAGATTCCAAACAATTACAAATTCAAAACGTTTATTGCATCGTATACAGTGGGTAAAAGCATTGTTGGTCAAATGTAATAAAATTGCAAAAATGAATGTTTTTGCGAAATTACAGTAGCCTACCAAGAATCATTTGTGGATTCAAAAATGTAGAAAACGTTAGGCCATGTAGTAGCTTATTACATACCATATAAATATTTTTAATTTGATCCGCAAACATTGAGCATTAGAAGACTAATTTGTAGCAAGGTTGCCTAATGCTAAGACCTAGGTTAGGCGTATTGTAAGCTATGTTTTCCAGTTGCTAGTTTATAGAAATGTATTTTACTCCTACCAGTAGATATGCAATCAAATTAGAATTAAATGACGTACGGGAAGAGTGAAATTGTGACAACGCAGAAGTGCAGAGTTGTCCGGTTGAATAACCAGGAGAGTGACTTGGGGAAGTCGTCATCTGATAAAAATAAAATAAGCAAACCAACATCAACACCGTTGAGATTGTAACCCAAATCTCCTTCAGTAAGGAAGAGTGCAAAGTAGTAACTCGCTGTGGGCAATAGTGGAAACGTTAAAGCACCAAGCCAGGAAATCATGAATTTTTTACATTGCTACAATTTTATTGCAGACAAAACTTTGTCCATAGTAACCACACAAAAACGACAAAGCAAGCAAACCATAGTATGATCAATTAATCATCAAAATAAAGAGCCTGCTGACAACGTTTGAAGCAGTTTGATCTGCAAAAACAGTCAGAATTTATCAAAGACATTATCAGATTATTGCCGGAGGCAGGCGCGGATCTATGGGGGGGGAGCCCAAGGGGTCCCGGCCACCCGAAATTTTGTGAGATCGTTGAATGGTTTGATATGCTTCTAAACAGCTGATATTAGTCCCACAGCGTACTTAACTTATCCCGGGGGGGGGGGGAGGGAATTATTTTTTGTTATTATTAAGGTTGAAATTATCCATCGATTACAGTATACATTTTAGTAACAACATTTGCTGGAGCTGGCTCAGCTAAAACCAACGCTGAGCCAAATGACGTCAGTTGAAACAATCTGAAACCTGAATTGTTTTATAATTTTTAGTCTTCATCATAATTTCAATCAATTACCGTAGGCTATATGTCTGCAAACATACAAATATCCAATTGGTCATGGACACTGCATACAGGGTTTTAAGCCAGATTTCAAGTTTACTTTGCATGCTTAGCAATTTTTATTCCGGCAAAATTTATTGATGAACATGGCTGTTTTAATATCTATTTTATAGCATATCGTATATGTCGTAGTATCATTGTTCACAATGGCGTAGCCAAGGGGGGGGGGGGTTGGGGGTTACAACCCCTCTTTGGCACGTGTGTGACGTCACGATATTGAGAATGATGCTTTCAGTCTCTCTGTCTCTAAAACAAAGTTTGCCTAATTCTAAGCGAAACTGCATTAAAAGAACGAGTTTTGCCAATACCAAACATTCAAACATCTCAGCCAGGAATTAGCAACAAGAAAACATAGAGACTTAGCTTTATTACCGAAAAAATGCCCAAGAAAACATGATCTTATCCTTTTGCTATGCCACCGGACAACACTATTTTACAGGAATATTTATACCCATATTTTTGTTGAAAATGCTCTCAGAATGCACCAAATTCAAAGTAATTTTTCAAAATTTTCTGGTGGAGGCCCCTCAGACCTCCCCGCCGCTGGGTGTCGTCTTTGGCGAACACATCGTCGGGCTTCGCCCGCGGGCCGTCAAAACACTCAAAAATCCTGGCTACGCCACTGATTGTTCATATCTGTTTTACCTTTTTCTTACTTTTTAATTTATTTTTAAATTTTCTGGCCCCCCCAAAAAAAAACTCCTAGATCCGCGCCTGGCCGGAGGTAATACAGCGCTGAATAAAGATTGATTCAAAGTCTGGTATATTAAATTTTGTTGGTGTATTCTAGTTGGTATACTCAAACCGCATGTCAAAAAAATATTTGCTACTTACTGTTGTTCTTGAAGTATTTCCACCAGATTGATTCCTCATACGAGTGAACTGACGAAAACCTGAGTATTATGTGATTCAAATATTTTAAAGCAAATTTTGAATTCATTTAATTTTTGCTTACTTTATAGAAATGGACAAACACGGTTTCATAGAACACGGCGAAATATGTTGCTATCAGGAAAACTTTCTAAGAGTCTTAGTTGTTACAATCGCAGTAATAACAAACCTATCATTTTCCCATTTCCAAAAGTATATAAAATAAGCAATATTTGCACCTGGACGTAGGCTATTTTTGGCATATTTAGCCGGAGATTAGGTTTGTAGGTTGAGCACAATTCAAGTAATGAAAATATAAAATATATAAGACTTTCCAAAAACGAAAAACGAACTAAAATCTAAATTTGCAAATCAGATGAACAACTTATAACGTAGAATCCAAAAAAAATTATGATATTTTAAATTAAACAATGAATATGCAATTGCACCAATAGTGATATACCAAATGATGAGATTACTTCCAGGGTACAATTCGAAAGTCTTATATTTTACATGATTACGTAAATTTTGCATAACGAACATATTTAATCTCCCGTTAAACAAAAGTATGTCCAGATGCAAATACAATTTTTTTTAAATACTTCTAGAAACGGGAAAATGACAAGTTTGTCATGGCAAAGATTGCAACAATTAAGTCTAAAAAACTCAAATAGCAACATATTCGGCCGTGTTCTAGTAGGCCGTGGGACAAGCAATTTTTCAAAATTTTCAAGATGAAAAAGAATAACACACTTGTATCATTGACAAAGTTTTCCATACTCAAATTAGTAAGCCTAATAGGCTTACAAATTTGTTACGGCACCAGTGTATCTAAGCATTTACTTGAATTAGTAAGAATCAAATCGAGATTGTTCTGAATGAGGGTCATGTCATTAATTTTGAGATATTGCGAAAAGTTACATCAAAATTAAACTTTTTTTGAATCAAAATCAATATAATGCAGCATAGGCTACCTAGTTTGAAATATTAACATTAAACGTAGATTTATGACAATTTTTCCAATACAACACAATAAATCTTCATCAGCAGCATGTGAATACACAATAACTGAAAAACTGCAAGTCAGTGGTTAATGAGCGGCGTAAAATTCCATGTCGCTTTAAGATTACATAGAGTAGTTTGATGCAATAGCAAAACAACACCGGTCCAAAAATAGAACCCTGAGGAACTCCTAAAAAAATAATTAAGCAAAAGAAATTGAGCGCTCAGTTGCTACAGACTGAGCTCAGTCTTGACAAAAGGAAGAAAGCCAATAAAATGCTGTTCTTTCGATGCATGTATTTTCTCCAAATGATTGTTCTACAATCGTTTGTTATATCTTTGCATGTCATACAAAACTTTAAAAAACGAAATAAGATATAGCGTAAAAAGTAAAAAGCTAGACACCCACACCATGTAGTTTTATACTTTTGTTCGGTAATTTAGTAAGCAAGCTGCCTTGATTATGGTAAGAAGCCGAAACAACATTGCTGTCTGCTATTGCACTGAACAACTTACTAATAGAAATGTTTCCAGACTCTTGGCCTAACATCATTTTACAATCCTCGCTATGCCAACGGGCATCGCCAACATCATCTCCGCTCATCCATTGTTCAACGCAGCAAGCACAACAGAAACATTTAACACGGTCTTTATAGCCTGTGTAGAAAAACCCAGCTGCTGCAAGGTTTCTTGGGTTTACGGGTGAGCTTTGCGGAAATTTAATGTATGTACTCAGTCTGTAAGCTTCTTTGGTTGGGTTACCAGGAGGTATGTACACGCTCCTTTGTCCAGGAGGGTCTTTAACCCTAAAAGCAATTTGCAAATTAATATTTTGTGTTAGGCTATACACTCAATGAAAAACGATGGTTCGTCCTAAAAATATCTACTATAGGCAGGGTTGGAAGTAACGACTATATAGTTGTCACTATTCGATAGCGTTATTCGTCGCTTTCTGAATATCGAATGCTTATACCCATTCCTTTTAAAAATAAATATCGAATGCGCGGTATTCACTACTTCTTCATGCAAGCAACTAAATCATTATTCGTTTTTCACAAATCGATATTTCGGAGAACTGCTGAATCATTTTTTGTTGTTCACTTACTTCGTCGTCAAAACAAATTCACGAGATTTAGTTTTCGGATTACTATCCGACCTAGTCCCTTTCCGGTTTTCGAACTGTAAAGAATTAAGGAAAATTTTGCGGCAACACAGTTCAAAAAAAACCGTGCCAGTGGGTAGGCACTTTTACATCACCCACTCGTCGAAGAGTGCCTGCTTTTCAATGTGAAATTGCTTTGTGTTTTAGTCACAATTTTCCTTATAAACTCCATTGATTGCAGTCATTAAGATCCTTCTTGCACTCAGTTCAGTTGCAGAAGAAAAAATAGTATTAGCAGAGGGTGGGAATCGAACCCACGAAATTGAAATTACTACTCCTCTGCCCTAACCATTAGGCAACGGTGGTTGTGGCGAATCATTCAGTTAAATTTCTTTCTATCAAAATTTTTCGATCAGAATATCACGTGTCGAGTCACATGACTGAAATCAGCTGAATCGCGAGTAGGCCTACGCTTTTTCGACGAGTGGGTGAAGTTAAAGTGCCTACCGTGCCAGTGAGAGTCGTTAACAGTGTTGCCAACCTTGCGGTTTTCCCGCAAGTTTGGGCTTGTTTTTTTTGAGTTTGCTGGTTGCTTGTTATTTAAAAAAATTATTTTTACTAATTGATATTCATTGCCTTTTTAAGTATCGATAGCGGAAAGTCATTGCTTTTTTTGATTTTTTGGGCACTATCGAATAGTGAAATAGTCATTGCTTTTTGACCAAGGACTTCCAACAGTGCTACTAGAAAATACAAAAAGGCGGTTTCTGCTGTTTAATTTGCTTGCCTCATCAACGTCGTGCATGGTTTTCCAATGCTTTCTAATTCTAAAGTGTGTTAAACACAAAATAGACACCCAAATTTAAGAAGTGTGCAATGCTATGTAAGCTACTTACCGAGAGTATATTCTTCCGTCGGTTGTAATGTCGTTTTTTGTTTCTATATCGGTTGTTTGGCTCTACAAGTGTAAAACACGCCATAAAATATCAATCGATAAACCTGACATTCTGTAGCTAATAACTATAAAGTCTAACTAGCCATTTCTTTAACATTGCTCAATTATTAAGAAATAATATTACAATGGCTTTGAAAACATGTTATTAAAATTAAAATACTCAAAGTCAAAAGTCTAATGCATTCCTTATTTGAATATCAAACCGTGAAAAGCTCAGATGAATATTAGATTATTCACCATATTATCGCTTTTGAATGAACAACAACACACAGAAATCAAACAGTAGGTGGGCCCATCTGTCCTTTCAAAAACATATCACTTACTGTAGCAGAAAAAGAAGACAATCCTGACAAATTTTCAATGCTTCTGCACAGTTCGAACCAACCCAATCCATCAGCACAAGCGTACCAAAAATAAGTCCATCTTTGATCACGATCATGTGCTGCAGTGAGAGATTCTAAGCATACAGAAAATACACTTCACAAATTGTACTGTAGCATATTTGAAATTTTGGTGTGTAAAACCATCCATCCTATTGCTGAAACGCTGTAATATAGCCTACTTTTCTATGTTATTATAGAACTATAGGCTAAGGTTCGTTGACATGACAAATGACTTCCTACTCTCATTAGTGCCGAAAGCTTAGTGTGATGAGAACCCTATTGTCTCATTCACTAAGCTCAGTAACGGAGTATGGGACTTTTACCTTTACAGGAGGCCTACACCATAGAAATAAGTTTTGCTTGTAATGTTTTTACTCTAGGCCTATGATACGCTTTGGTGAATAAACAATAACTTTGCTATCAACAACGTACCTTCGAATGATTCTTTTATAAACTGTTTCATAATTTTCAGTTTTGCTTCCAAGAAAACGTCACTTATTTCGCAAAAAGACTTGATAAAGGAATTTTCGGGATTCAATAAACGAGAAGATATATAAATAACTTCTCTTCCTATACTTTTAATACATTTGGACCATTTTTGAAGTGATGCTGTAAATTGAGCTAGACTGAAGAAAGTGACGATGCTAAAAGCTTCAAAAGCATTTCTTTCGATTGTCTGAAGCATGCTTTCTTCTTTATTATTATACGAACTTTCAATGCAAACTTGTTTAATCAGTCTGAAAAAATTTTGTTGAAGAACCTCAAACGGTATTGTGGTTTCCTCAAACAAAGGAAAAGCAACAGTCTGCAACACATTCACTAAGCGTCCCATTTGTACACTGAACATCGATTTCAAACAAACAACACTGGAGTGACGTGGTGAATCAATTGAAAGCTGCCATACTTTCTCCAATATGCTTGAAAAGCAGTTCGTCAATGTTGACCCGAGAATCTGCTCACGAATATTTTCATCTTTCCTAAAGTCATCGCGCGGTTCTGTAAAACACTTAAAAGTTTAGAGTTAGGTTTATGCGTTTGTCTTGTTGCCTTTTGGTACACTGTACTTTTGAAAAGGACATGGATGTTGTCACAGGCTTGAAGTAAAATCAATAAATAAAATACACCGTTGCCTAATCGTGTAAAATAAAGCGAAATAGCGCAATGCAGCTTAGGTTACTTGAAATTTAATATCAAGCGACACAAAAAACGGGTTTTTCGTAAATGGACACGTAGATTTTTATTTTAATAAAAAAAGGATATTGACAATAACTGATTTTATTAGATAGGTTGTGAGTCTACATATAACAGCTTGTTGCTACAATATTGTAGACCATTTTTTGTGTTTAGGTGAAAATTATTGCAACATAAAAATCCTAATACAGTAATTTGCCAAGAAAACAAAAGCTGTAACCTACGATGACGAACAAGTTCAGATTGAGAAGAGTCGTTTCATTCTTTAATTAAGATCACACCGAAAAGTCAGTGTATAGGCCTACAAGTAGCATTTTATTTTAGAAAATGACTATCTAACTTCGTAGTAGGCTACTACGTGATCTTATTTTCTCTATACACTAATAGCTGTCACTTTTTCAATGTGCCGATAAAACGATAAAAATATTACTTAAAAGAACGATATAACAATTATATCTCACGGTTGCCTGATGATCCTGGCAAATCCAAAGTCCCCAGCAGATCTGAAAGTTGTTTTTCAGTTTTTCCATGTGAATCACAAATCGATTTCTTTATCTTTAGAAACAATTCGATTTCTTTTATCTTTTCTTTATCTTTAGAAAAAAGCTTTTGCTTTGCCTGGTTTTTATCTTCATAATTGTTTTCTTTTTTCGAAGTAGCCTTTTTGAAAAACCGTTGTTTCTGTTGTGGAAATTCTTTCCAACACTTTTTCTGTTGTTTAAATGCATGAAATTTATCATCGTTCCATCGATCAAGAAGACGAAACATAGACGGCTAAACAACATCTTTTTTACTGTCACATAATGTAAACAAACAGACACGTTTCAGACAATTACGTTGTTTCTCAATTATCTCATGGAAGCAAATACTGCACACGAGAGAGTAGGCTACGATCAGTGGCGTACGCAGGGGGGGCCATTGGGCCATGCCTCCCCCCCCCCCTTTAAAAATGTTTTAGTAGTTAACGACGTAGATTAAGGCATTTAATTTGTTTTGCATTGCTCTGTCAAAGCAATTACTGTAACAATGTTGTTTTATAGACTAAGCCAATACGAAATGCATGGCCCACTCCACCTACCCCACCCCAGGTATGCCAATGTAGCATAGTGTTCTGTAAGAATTGAGAATGATGCTTTCAGTCTCTTTATGCTTGGGAATGATGCTTTCAGTCTAAAAAAACTAGCCTAATTTTAAACAAAACTGCATTAAAAGAGCGAGTTTTGCCAATACCAAACATTCAAACATCTCAGCCAGGAATTAACAACAAGAAAACATACAGACTTAGCTTTATTTCCGAAAAATGCCGAAGAAAACATGATCTTATCCTTTTGCTATGCCACCTGACAGCACTATTTTACAGGAATATTCATACCCACATTTTTGTTGAAAATGCTCTCAGAATGCACCAAATTCAAAGTAATTTTTCAAAATTTTCTGGGGGAGGCCCCCCAGACCTCCCGCCGCTGGGTGTCGTCTTAAGCGAAAACGCCGTCGGGCTTCGCCCGCCGGTCGTCAATCCCCCCCCCCCCTTTCAAAATTCCTGGCTACGCTACTCTCAATGCCCCCCCCCCCCCCTTGAGAAAATCCTGCGTACGCCACTGGCTACGATATATAATGAGTTTGCACAGTTTTTCTTTAACAAAGAACTTATCTGTGGCGGAAATACAAACAAAAAGATTTAGCTGCTGGTAAAAAGCCACGAAAGAAAGATGCTGCTGTTGACGACGCAGAGAAGGTCAATTAACTGCAGGTGAGCTGAAGCTTCATCAGGATTATCATCATCAAACAGAAAGGAAAAGGAAATAGCAATAAATTCTTTTCAATTGCGGCAAAATTCCGAAAGCGGTCATTGAATTCACTAGGAAAGAATATTAGCGCTGGTGCATACATTTTGTTTCAACACATTTGCAGTGACATTCAACAAGTATGTGTTGTGCAAGGCTCCGTTTGTGATAAATTTTTCTTTTGTTGTCATTTGTTTTAAAAGCAATTGAATTGATAGGATTTTTGTATGTCTGCGGGCTAAAAATACAACATTGTGCAAAAACAAGCTCTGGCCAAACAAAAACGTATCGCAGTCGCCGCAAACGTTCGACATCCCTGACATGCACTTGGACAGCGTCCATTAATGGTTTAAAAAAAGCTTTGATAGCATTTGCAACAAAAAGTTACTCTTGGCAGAACCGATAGAAAGACAGAACAACCACTGGGAAGTGGTGAGTCTCACACAACACAAAAAAAAATGTTGCAATGATACGTGAAGTGATCAAAGTGGTTTGATTTAAATTCTCTTTGCCACCTGACCAAATTACAAGGACAAATAAAATCAAAAACTTAATCAGTGAGCATAACGTTTCAACACTTTCTCACGTTACCAAATTCTGAGACTACTCTAACACGTGTGTCAACGTAGCCTACACGTAGGTATGAAGACGAAATGCACTGCAAAGCGATTTCTGCATGTTTAAGAAACAAAGCATGGTACGTACAAAATGACATGAATAAAATGTAAGATAAGAGTAGACACCTGTAGATGGCTGTCAGTTTTAAACATTTTTAATTGCACTAGCTATAAAAGTGACTTTTTTTACAAATGCCCAACAATTATCACACTAGTTTTAGTCTATTTTAAAAAGATTCCTGAATATGCACTGCATGTACTTAAAAAAATTTCACTATAAACAATCAGTGTGAGTTTCTGTCTACAAGTTGTCCCCATATTCTCCTAGCATCAATGGAAACTGACAGAAGCAAAGTAAGCCATCAATATTTCATAACAACAATTTCCTCTCCCCCCAAAAAAAACATTCATTCCTTTCAAGCTACACCTACCTAAAGCAAAGTGAAATGAACAAAAAAAAATCAGATTCAGGAGAATATAGATAAGTTTAAAACAAAGATAACTTATAGCCTAATCTACTTCTACAAATTATTCAACGTAATACCCGTACATTTGGAGAAAGTTTATTTGAATCGTCCAAAAACGCTTTGCACGGAGAAATCATAATTCGCGCCATAAAACTTCCTTCTGAATCCAATGTCTTCAATATCTTT
Source organism: Aplidium turbinatum (assembly GCF_918807975.1). Classification (NCBI taxonomy): domain Eukaryota; kingdom Metazoa; phylum Chordata; class Ascidiacea; order Aplousobranchia; family Polyclinidae; genus Aplidium; species Aplidium turbinatum. Next base: position 12,454,704 of record NC_137489.1, on the reverse strand, counting down.
TCTAAGAAAATTTGTTCAAACAGATGAGAGATTTTCTGTTGGAAATAAACACTTTTCAAAAACGTTTTTGAATAGTGAGCAGTATTTCTCAAAACAATCTGCATTGCTCAGATACAAAATGTACCGTAGCAAAATTTTTTTCATTCTTAAGAGTGATTTTTTTCATTTTAAGATTGAGTGATCGATCCGTTTTGCTGCATAATGATCTATTTTTTAAATTTTGTATTTGAGCAATGTAGTCTAAACCAAATATCTCAGATGTTTTATTTGATTTTTTAATGTAATACTCTATAGCCTATTTCATATTGAGGCTTGACAAGGGCTAGATATATAGCCGAAAATGTTCTCCATTTTTATTTTTATAACATATCATGCTAAATGCCGTGTTGTTGGATGGATTCCGTTTGCTTATGGTTTAAAATAGTGAAAGCAAAACTAAAAATCTCAAATGATTTGAGCGTCAAAAACTGATTATAAATTCTTTTTTTTTTGCGTTGCCAACTATTCAAATATTTAGTTTATGTTTACTTGTGCATGAACGCTGTCATCAAAATGAGCAGGACATTGTGCAACAAATGCTATCATTATGTCAGATTTATTTTTTTTGTTCCACAGATTGTGCATCCGTATTCTATCAAAACTGTTCCAATGATCTTTAGAAACCTAAAAAGGGCAAATGTTATCAATCAACCATGACGCATTTTGATGTTATATCTTGCACTGCACAACAATGTTAGCAATGTGATGAATGTCAAGACCGTTGCATAAAAAATACGCCAGATGAAAATGTAGCCTACGATGTCAAGAGTTGAGGTCAGGGTAAAGTGGAAAGTAATTGAAAGGGAATGTGTTAAAAGTAATATGTAATAGTTGGATGTCAGTGATAATTGAAAGAATTCAAATTAGAAAGTGAAGATTTACATAATACTGGATGCCAGAGAGTGAAATGTTCTATCCGGAAACGAACAAAACAATGTTCTGTATGAGAAGATCTTAAAGTAATAAAACAATAGCCTACCCATCTTAAAATTTTGCACAAAGAAATAAATAAATTCACATTAGCGCATATTTTCACCTCCGTTTATTTAGATAACAGACAAAAATGTGTGACGATCCCTCAGTCAAATACTTGTTGAACTTCGATCCTCACGTTAGGCGAATGAACAACTCAACAAAAATATGAAAAAATTATGCCGGCGTTCCAACCTTACTCTTCTGACATGAATCAGAAGATATTCAAATGTATTTTTATTACTTGCCGAAAATCTCAAAATCTATTCAAAAACGAGTCTCCTACAAGTCAGCAGACGTGAACTGAGCAAATGACAGTTGAGCAGGTGACAACTGAGTTAGCAACATTTTAGCAAGTTATTAAACATTTCGGCATGTCACAAGTCAGCAAATTCAGTTAAGCAAACAATAACCAAGCAAGTCCGATGCTAGGTGAAAATTTCATTTGTTGACTTGGACAGTAGCTGAAATGTGCTTGCTGAGTTATTGCACGCCGAGTGGTATGAAATCCTTCAAAAACATTGATAACTAATGAGTTAAAATATTTCCTTTAGGTCAATTCCTCCATTGGCGTAAATTTTACTTTGATGCTTTTATAGTGCATTTGATTTTTCTTCGACTACAGTAAGAATTGGCAGCGGTGCCAAGATACTGAACTGCGATGTTTGTCTGTCCTGCTATAGCCAATTTTTAGGACGCTAGGTATAGGCTATAGCCTAGTCAAGGTCGGTAGGATTCCTTTTCTTGCATTTGAATATTGCAATTGCCAGTGTGTTAAATATTCAAATATTTTGATGTTGACTGATATAAAAAACCTTTTGATCTCTCACTGCAATTCTTGTTATGCAAACTTACTTTTTTGGCATTTACAATGTTGGTATGTTGCTAATAAAAACACATTAACTAAACTTATCAAACTGACATTTGAAAATTGAGGTAACTCATGATGATGCCATCTGATGCTTCAACACCCAAGAAAATGTGCAATTTTTAATTTTTCACTTTCGCATCCAAAAAGCTAATCGATCGTATGACTATGGGCAGTCCGGGCTATGAAACTGGAAACTCTGCTACGGATCTGCGTGTGTTAGCCTACTGTGTATTCTGATACAACGCACTTGTTTCACAATGTTACAGCAATTTAAATAAAGTGATTGTGTTGTCTGTACTCCAGTATATTTAAAAGATATAAACCGAATCATACTTTCCACGTTGGATGGATTAGAATAGTTTTGAATATTATCATCAATCAATTAGGTATTTTGTATTTTCATACCTGCTTACATAAATTTGCACAAACATGTCAACTACACATATCTATCATTAACAACAAAAAAAATTAAAATCACCATGTAGCCACAAAATATTTGAAATAAAACCCTTTACCTCAAGATCCATGAGTTGCTTCAACAGACGCATTAAACGTTCAAATCTTCTGAGAGTTATCTTTATTTCATTTGTAGCAACCAGATGAAAAGATTCTGAAGCAACAGCAAGAACAGAAATCGGTTCATGATCTTGCATCTCTTTTTTTTCCAACATGACAAAAAGTAGACCACCATCATCTAATATACGAATGATACGTTCTTCAAATTGTTGTAATAAACCTTTAAATAAAACTTAGAAGCGTTGCCTAATATCTTTCAGAAAGCATCCACATTTTGGGGATATCACTCTGTACTTTGCCAAATCAGCAGGCTATTCTTATGGATCCTTTTTACGTTGGATTATTTCTAGTTTATTTCACTTTGTTGTATGACTACTTTGGTGTTAGGGCGTAATAATTTTGAATTAAATGAATGAAATGGATGGTTGAATGCTGCAGCATAGCTTTCTTTATCAATCGACATGTAATGACCTCACATAACAAGTAAGTTCAATTTTATGGAAACAACATGAAATGTATCTTCAGCAGGTAAATCGTTTTAACAATTAAGATGAAGATTGGTACGCAGAATTTTTTATTGTCCAGGTTGGTAAGCCACTGTTTGCTTTTCACATAGCAAGAACATATGTGTAGATGGGTTGACTTACTCAAACAAATCAAAAAATCCACATAGAAAAATTTGTTTTCTTCAAACGCAAATATCAAGACTGGAAATGTTTATTAATTAAGCAATGGATAATACACAGAAAGTTTAAGCTCGCTTCATATAGTTGCGCTGGTATCAGACTTAGTTATGTGTCATGGTTACGTATCAAATGATAAAGAACATCCGGCTGTTGCAATCCACCATCAACAAAGTATTGTTTGTTTGGAATAGTTGTGGTGTGATACCAACATGGTGATATGACAAAGTAAATCAGTGATAGAATATTCTTTGAGCTCTCAATCCGGACAGTTTCGCATAGGCCTACTTGTAGAGGCTTTGTACTTCTGACCCAGACCCGGTCACCGAGTTTGACAGAGTGAAGTTTCCCCTTGTAAAAGTGTTGTTGTTTGTGAGTTATTCCATCCACTAGATGCCGTTGCATGGAGAGCTGTCCTTACAATTAATTACTGAAGTGCACAATCCGAGAGTCAAACCAGCGTTGTATGATTTTGTGGTTTTCTTGTAGGCTACACAACGCTGAGCGCTTAAAACAACTGAGCTATCGGAGCGGAATGGATTAATCACTTGTTACTTCATCATGCTGATTTCAAAACGTCATAAACTTTATGATTCAAAACGGTACAAATTACAAGTTGATTTAACTTTTTGCAATGTCAGCAAGTAAACTGTATTAATGATTTCACTTCCCGAAAAACTTACATTAGTACCGGCCTACTTTCGACATGCACTTTTCTGTAATTTAAAAGGATTAGAAAATCAAATGTCTAAACTGAAGTCTAAACGTACAAAAATATTCAATGAATTATAACAAAACCATAATAGCAAAAAATAAAAACATCGCTAGAGTTAAATCTATTTAATTGCATAGAAAAAAGTAATGGGCCTATGTTGTGCCAATGAATTGGAAATCGCAATTAAAAATGCAATAAAACGGATTATTGAGTACCCCATTAACTGCATTTCATTATATCACGTAATTCTTTAGAATCCAGCTCTCAATGACAAGTAAACAACTATAACCTCTAAACACATAGGCCTAAAATGTACATACCAGAAATACGTTTTCGTTGGTCTATGGATCTTTCTTCCATGTTTTGGCACAACGTTGGCGTTAGAGGAAATTTGTCAAGACAATACGCGCATATAATGTGGTTGTAATTAGAACATTAACTGTATTGGCGAGTGAAAGCATCACGCTTCAAGGTTATTTTCAACAATTCGAGATGTATCGGGCACCGATATTTTCATCTATGCCTTGGTGTTGCAAGAATATGTAACAATGATGGTCAAATTACACAACAAAGACTTTTACCAAAAAACACAAAGAGAAATCTTGATTGCACAAAACTTTGCAAAAAGGCTTCATGTCGGATTAGTTTCCTTCCATTGTTGCTTGATTGTTTTTGTGACATCATAGCAACAATAACAACCCAATGAAAGGACACCATGGTGTTTTGTAAATTAAACAAAGGACTCGGCCGAGCCCACATAATATCATCACCGAGAGATACAAAACTACAGTCCTTCAAAGGACAACTGCTCAAAAAGCTTTATGTCACCATGATTTGCTGGTTACATGACAGCATTGCTTCTCAATTGTTTGTTTTGACGGTGGACAAGAAGATTGGCTTTCTTGGCTTCCCGTCCACTTAATCTAAAATAAATGCTTAACCACGGCATAAGTCTGGCTACGACGAAAAAAATGTTGATTTTACGTCGTAATAAACAAATGTTCATTTTACGTTATAATATTACTTATTATGACGCCAATGACGTGGGAGTAGATGACGATGACGAACACAACAAAAAACAAACATCATAATTAAATATTCTGCAAATAAAACAGAAGGTGCGAGCAAACCTTCAAAATATTACAGTTTTATCACTGAGATTTATAAAACTAATCTAACTGTTCAAAAATGCTTTATGGTAACGTCTCGTTGTATTGCAGCATTTCCTCGTAATTATTTATGTTATGTCATTACTGCAATAAAGAAAAGTTGCCATAATTCAATGTTCTGCAAACTTAATTATGGATTCGAGAAAATCCTATAGTTATTATCAAAGATCAATAAAGTTAAACAAATACCACCTGTTCAAAAAGGGCTGCTTCATGTCAGCGTAATTAATTCGTAAACTTACGTTTTGTTTGTTAATTGTTCATATAACATTATTATAGCAAAAATACAAAAAAACTCTTGGTTTGTGAGATCCTATTGACAGTGATATTATTCAAACATATTTTCTTCGGCAAAATTTAAATTCGAAAAAACGGCAACCTTAAAAAATCTCCGAGTTGATCACAAATTATAATAATAACTTATAATAATAATAACTTAATCGAAATACCTTAAACGACATTATAATAATAACTTAATGGTTGGGGCACAAGCCGAAAGCCCATCTCAAATTTTATGAAACTTTCTACGGAATGATGAATGAATGCTGTTACAAGAAAATACAAAAAGTAGGCCTAGTAATTGGAAAGGCAAGAAGAGAAAGACTTAAAAAAATGCGGGACGAAATAGTGAAAGATGATAGGATGAAACGAGGCGTAGCCTAACTACTGCTGATGCAAATAACCGAGATAGGTGAAAGCATCACTGCACAACAACTGGGCGACCCTGATGATTTGAGATGATGTCCAAAGTCAAACCATTGCGGCAGCTGAATGATAATAATGGTCAAATAGCATTCACTAAATCAGTTACAAGAGCAACGATTTTTTTTAATTGTTAAAAGTTTTTGCTGTAGGGAAAGTTTAGAGCGGATTGAATTGAAAATACAATAGCAATGTTGGCACAAAGAAAATTATATTTTATTAGGCGGTATAAATCCACCTCGATTAATTGTATTCATTGGCTTGCAGGCTTCATCACAATCACTATCAAACACTTTTGCTTCTACGACCACGACTGCGGTTGAATTTGACAAAAGAATGTCAGAACAAGCAGAACAGGGTTTGTTGCAAAATTGAAAATGGGCCATTGCCCCTGTAAAATAATAAAAGCTGTTTAACCCACAAGTAGGCAGTTTGAGCAAAAGAGCTATTTTTGGAGCTTGTATACAAGTCCCTCCCCCCCTTGGCAACTCATAACAAAGACAGGACTCGACCAAACATATGGGGTGAAACTACTTTACCTTTGCTTTACTGTTCACACACTTCAATCCACATGTTTTGGTCAATTCCTCTTTGTCACGAGTTGCCAAGTGGGGGGGGGGGACTTGTATACCAGCTCCCTATTTTTAGTATTGGCCTAGTTCTATGTCTTTTTCCACAGCCTATGATGTTGTAGTACTGTCATCAAAATCGTTGCACAACGAAAAACGTAAAAACTTTACCTGTATTCCAATAAATCTGAACAGAAGCATCTGATTGCAATTTTCCAAGTAAAACATAACTCTAACCTTGATAAGAGAGAAGGTAGGCTACATAGCAACAGCACAAAAAGCACAAGAAATGTGCTTCACAGTTTTTTCTTAATAAACAAAGCGGCCCACTTGAAGACCAAGTTCCAATAAATCAAGCTGTCGAAGCTGGTCTCTTTTGTATTAGACACTGAAAGGTATTTTAACATTAACAATTTTCCACATGTAGAGCAAAATTTATAAATTCAGCAGTTCCTTTCCATTGCTTTTATTCATTACTGTAGAACTGTAGATGTACTGCAAGATATTGGTAGTAATTTGATGCAAACTACCATTTGGCAATTTTATACAGAAGTTTTTTGGTTCAAAAAAATTGCTTTTCAAGCGGATATGTCAACAATGAAAAAAAGAGGAACAACATCTTTCAACAATTCAGCTTTTAAAAAAAAATTCAGTAATTTCGGATGGAATGAAAGACTTTTTTTCCTTCTTTGATCCTGAGATTTTCTTCCATCCCATTTTCATTTCATCATTAAAATCTTCTATTCCATCTTAACTTTTTTTCCATAACTTTTCATCAGCAAATTTTGTAATTTCTGCAGTTGTATATGAACTGAAGTGAAACTATGCGTACTGACGAAATGTGAATGTTGTCATCTTCTCGTTTCCTAAGTCACGTTGGTTCCACCAAAAATCGAATTATTTTAGTTTAAGAAACGTAATCCAACGGAAAATTTTGTGCAACTTATTTTACAAATTTTGTGTGTCTTGATACCGTGTTACAAAGTTCATGATTAAATGGAGATGGAGTGATGGAAGACTGTCTCCCATCCCATCATCCGAATCTTCCATCCCTTTCTATTTTTGGTATCTTCCATTCCATCATATCCCATTCTATTTCCTGCCCATTGATAGCGGTCCCAAAATATCATCTCAACTGGTATGGTTTGGTCCGCCTGGATTCGTTTATGATAGTAGAGAGTTCATCTTACTTTGTCTAATGTACTTGTGGATATACGTAATAAGCTCATTTGCTTTAGGTTTTCTTTATCGTGTTTGGACATTTAGCTTGGTCAATTTGAATATTATGTTAGCATTTGCATCATTCCTTAGCTTTCTGTAATGATAAAACACACAGTTATATTGTATATCCTTTATAAGCTAAAGTTTCAGCTGTAGCTCACAAGTGAAAACACTAGGTGCATTTCAACATCTTATTTTCACAATCAATAAACCTGCATACATTTAATCAAAAAATAAAGAGCCAAAAATGTAGATACTAAATGCATGTTCAGCAAACAAACGTTGCGAAAACTATATTGTCTTCATCTTCAGTTCAATAAATGATAACATTTGTAGCACTGAAGATGAAGACAATATAGTTTTCGAAACATTTGTTTGCTGAACATGAGTTTAGTATCTACAATTTGAGCTCTTTATTTTTTGATCAGATTACCCAAGCGTTCCAACCATTCTATCTGTATTTACTTCATTAATACTGTAAAGCAGGGGTGTGCAACCTTTACTACAGAAGGGCCAGATATAAATAACTGGGTGAAACCGCGGGCCGCTCGTTTATTAACATATGATTTCTAGTAGTTGCAGGCACAAAAAAGTAGTTTTTTGTTATTCATGTTGTTCTTATGGCATTATGAGGGATCATCTCCTTGCAGAAATAATAAGTTAAGAAGCATAAATTTTTGAAGAAAACTGTTATTCAAATTTATTGTCACACAGTCTTTAAACGAGTTCAGTGAGAAGTTTGCAGCTGGCTTCTTCTCCCGACGGCTTTTTCCAAATTTACTTTAATGGAAGTGCTCGCAATTCGAAGTCCATTTTCCAGGTGTTCGTCTGTCAGAACCGATCGATAGGGAGATTTCATGACGCCCATTTTAGAAAAAAATTGTTCGCACAAATATGTTGAGCCAAAAAGTGCCATTTTTGAAGCAATGGATTTTTTGAAATGCGGAAAGTTATCTTGAGATTTTTTCGGTAAAAATTGCCAAGATTCATTTCCAAATACTTTACTTTCAAATCCGTTTTCTGTTGAAGATCAATCAGTTCAAGTTGTATCTGCTGGTGCTTTGTCAATGTCTGTGTTGAATGGCGAAGCGAATATACCAAACAAATGTTCATGAGATTTGAAGTCCTTGAAAGGAGCCAAAAATTCATACAACAATTTTCCAAGTTGGTCTGCAAATTCAGTTTTCTTCTCAAGATGCATTCAATAGTCTCTCAAAGTTGGAAAGTGAAAAACATTTCCTGTCTGTACATGAGCTTTCCAAAGTCGTAATTTGTTCATAATGCCTTTTATGTGACCATACATTTTTATGTTTCAAATATTTAAATACAGTGGATTAGCGGTGGCCGGTGGGAGATTTCTAAAATGGTTAACAGAAGGTACGAAATCTACAACAATCCAATCCACAATGAATATAGTTCACACGTGCCAGACTAAACTAAATTATAAACACGTTTCGCGGGCTGCACACAATTCAAAATTGGCACATCTTCGCGGGCCGCACAATTTTTCTTCGCGGGCCGCACGTTACACACCCCTTCTGTAAAGTATTAATAAAAATGCAATCAGTTGAGAATTAAAATAAAGTTTAACCAGCCTCATGTTTAAAAAGCATATATATTTCGCTACATAGTAATGAGCATTTTCAGTTCTGCAAACAAACAAACAAATTATTGCAATGAATGCTGCATAAAGGGAAAATATGCTGTAAGCCTCTATAATCAAAATTAAAATGATGAGCAAAATTACTTCAACAACGGCGTGCCAGGGTTAGGTCTCGGTGTCTCAGATGACATTCACTTTAAAAATGCAATCTTAACAACCTATTAGCCTACATTGGAAAACTCATGCTTGACAAAACCTTAAAATAAACCTTTTTAGTGACTGCTCCTAAAATGTTTTGCGGTGATGTTTCTCAAACCATGGGCCTGTTCAAAAGTGGCGTGTATAGGCATTAGCTTAAAGCCGCAACCTTTGCTAAAGAACCAGTTGATGAAATCAACAATACTTTTCGTTATCTTTCACTTTTTTTGCCAAATTTTGACTTGATTAATGATTACCTCTTTTCATAAAGCTACGTTTATTTGTGCATTTGCAGTTTGTGTATTATTTTGTTGTTTTGTTTTGGATATGGACAGCTTTGTCTGATGCAAATAAATTATTATTATTACTACTGCTCTCGAATCAGACTTGATCTGAGTATTGAGATCAAGACGTCAGTGTCATCGTCTACTTAAAGGTGCAGTCTTGTAGAAAGTTTCTGAATGTTTTTATTTCTGTTAGCTTATAAGTACAGTAGCGAGACCCTGGACAGTTCAGCCACAAGGAGAGATGATCCACCCACAAAAAATGTAATTTAAAGTATTGAAGTTTAATATTTAGGCTCCTCTATGTAACGTATGAAGCATAACTACCATTTTCTCAACCAATGTTGTAATCATGGCTAATATGGGTCGTCGAGTTAGAACAATGTGAAAATCAAAGGTAAACGTGGATTTCTTACAAGTACTACGTTTTATAGCCATTAGCAGTGGCAGTTAGTTTCATTGCAAGATATGTAGTGTATTGTCAATGTGATGTTTTTTCATCATGATAAGTATTATTAACTTTGTAGCGCTGCTTTAATGAGACTCTCAAGTTTAATAGACCAGAATAACGTGAACGTTCATAAGATTTGCAGAAAACATGAGAGCCTGAGGGAATTGTAAACCAAAATTCCCCTTTTGAAACGTGTGTGACATGACAATTGGATAATAATGATAACTGTATTTATTATTTTTGTTGATTCAATTATTTTGATGTCAAACAATTTTCAAAGGGGACACTTCCTCTTCTACACCAGCCTACCGCTTGAAGTTACCGAATACTGCAAAAAACGCTTGGGTTGCAATTTGAAAAGCTTTGGAAACCACTATTAGGCAAAAATCTGTTGGATCTGTCATTGATGGCAGACCATGTTCTCACCGTAACATAACCGTTTTCAGTTAGATGATGGAAATAAATCTAACAAGTGTGTCACAATCAATATGCGCAGCCTCACGACAGGCTACATTATGTCTTGACTGAGCGTACTGTTTTAATTGTAAAATTCTTCTACGATATGTTATTATCGGTTACTGTCCTATAGTGACCTTTGATTGCGAAATCCTTTTATGAGTCGTATTTCTAGAAGTTTCTGCGTACTTGCAAATAGATAGATAGATAGATGTTTATTAGCTGCTGCGAAAAAGATGCACAACAAGTCAAAACACAATGTATGGTACATAGCAAAACTGTTGAAAATGATAACAATTAAAAATAAAAAAATGATAAAAGCATCTCCGGAAGCTTTCATCATCTCCGGAAGCTTTCATCATCTCCGGAAGCAAGTCCGGAAGCTTCTCCAGCTTGCTCCTTAGGTTTTGCCAGGTGTAGGTTTTTATGACATCACAAAGATGTTCACATGTAGTGGGACTTGACCAGAACAATGAGTTCTTGTGATGTAACATTATCGTATGTTCTCGAAGTTGCTAGACCAAACAAACTTGCTATAAATAGTGGCGTAATTTGCGTAGTATACGATAGTTAGTAATATAGATGAAAAGATATAGGCCTAGTGAGATTATTGTTGATTGAGAGTTGAAGTTATTGAATACGAGTAGATGACATTTGGTGCTATTATAAATTGTGATCGAGATTAGAGTTGCATCAGTCGATTTTGAGAGTTAAAAGCGTTGAAATCTATTGCTGTTCACTGTTACTTTGATTATTGTCACGATTTCTTTCTATCTCTTACCAGGAAAGAGACTTGGAAAGGTTCAATGACGTAGTTTAATGAGATATTACCGAAAGCCAGTCAATTAAATGTCGGATAGTTCTACTGGTGAAATGATAATGAAAATTCTTGAAGGACTTTAACGAACGGCTTCTCAAATAACTCTAATTTCGAACACAATTTATATCAGCACCAATTTTCATCTACTTGTATTCAATTACTTCAACTCTCAATCAACAATAATCTCTGCACCTATCACCAACTATTACAACAGCAATCTACAACTCATAACACAACTCTCATAGCCAACTCATGATAATAATAACGATTACGCAAATTACACCACTATTTATAGAAGGCTGTTCGGTCTAGTAACTTCGAGAAGGTTACGTAATGTTACATCATAAGGACTCATTGTTCTGTCAAGTTGCACTAAACGTAAACAAGCAAGTTTAAAGAAGCTTCCAGATTGTCACGTAGTGTAAAAGGTTCTAGAAAATACGTTACATAATAATGATTTTGCAATCACAGATGTACTGGTAGGCTAAACATCTTTATGACGTCATGACAAACGACATTTGGCAATTGTGAAAAACAAAAGAACATTCCAGGTTTGTTCTGAATGAATGTTCTGGAAATACATTACATAATAAAGACTTCGCAATCAGAGGTCACTACAGGTCAGTACCGATAATAACACATCGCTCAAGGATTCCACAATCAAAACAGCACGTTCGTTAGGATACAAAGCAACCCGTCGCAAGACCTCGCACATTAATTGTGACATACGCTCCCCTTTAGAATATTGTTGCAAACAATATAACAGCACAATCAATACCAAACACATTACAAAAACAATTAGTTACTCAATAAAACAGTTCTCATTAATCCATCGTTGCATGATCTACCAACTACAGCGTTTCTCAAAACAATAATTATCACGTTTACTGCGAAAGTTTCCACCGTCCTCAATGTCTTCAGTGCACCGGCGAGCAAGATGACCCATCTTCTTACATCGGAAACACTTCCTCTCCGGGCAGTCCTTGGCCAGATGACCTTCTCTGTGACAGTTGTAGCAAGCTTTTTCATCAAAAGGGCAGCTCCTGGCTATGTGTCCAATCTCCCCACATCGGTAGCAGTGGTTGTCACGGCAACGTCTGTTTTCCGAATGTCCGCCGTCAGCAACGCACTCCCTGGCGAAGTGTTCGCGTCTACCGCATCTATAGCAAACCCCAAATGGTCGTCGCCTGCCTCCTCTCCATCGGTTCTTCGCACTTGTTGTATCCGTGATCGTGAGATCGTCGCTGATTGTCTGCAGAACAATCTCGAGCAAAGTGACCATTCTTGCCACAAGAATAACAAGTAACTTTAGAATCTTTCTCAGTAACATTTCCGATTATAAGATCAACTAAAGGGTTTTGTAAACATAACGCTTTCACAGTCCCACTACAATACGGAATTTCGATCTATATTTTCGCTAACGGTCCTTGGATTGAAATGTTATTTATCGACATCACATGGCCAGTTTTTCCCGTTAACTGACTGTCTTTTACTAAATCTCTCCCCACCATTATACCCGTAGAACCAGAATCACGTAAAACTTTTTTCTTTTTGTTTCCAAGTGTTCCAGTCAGTACTGGCAGGTAATCTTCAGGTATTATTTTTTCACAAGCATTTTTTTTGTCTTTTTTTCCGTTTTGTTCTCCAACTGATCATCTTCGTCCGGTCTCTCTTTAAGCTGTGGTTCATGAATCATTATCGCACAACCGCCTCGATAAACGTCCGTGTCTTTATTCTTCCCAGACTGATTGGATAGGGAAAACGACTTGTCCTTGCATTCCTTCGCTTCGTGTCCTTGCCTACTGCAACAATTGCACCACTTCCTTGCATCTTGATGATTTCTGTTAGTCTTACTCCGGCAGTTAACAGCCTTATGACCTGAGCCATTACAATTAAAACAACGCATTTCTCTTGGAACAGCACCTCCTTTAAAATTATTTGCTTGCTCCTAGTCATTATTGCATGACAACGTCTCTTCGGTCGACAACTTCTCATCATGGGCAACTAAATACTGTTCCGCCACACTGGCTATATCTTCTAGAGTCGTTGGACTTCTCTCTATTAAATAAACAGAAAGATCCTTTGAACATGACTCTGTGAATTGTTCCTTAACAATCATCATCAACAGTATCATAGCCGATGCGGCCTTTGATGAACTAGATGCTCAGTTCGTAAATTTTTCCAGTGTTCCCTTTGTCGCGCAGTGTCCCAAAGTGTTCTTGGTTGGCTGATTGATGTATGGAAATTAGATATAAATGTTGTTCTTTGTCTGCCACGAGCACGTTTCCCGAGAAGGCGGCCGCTTAGACAGAGATTTTCGAAATCTTCTTTTCTGATAATGTGACCGAGAAATTTGAGTTGCCTTTGAGTTATGTTGTTCAATAGTTCCTTATCTTGATGTACCTGGTTTAAAACTTCTGCATTTGTGATGTGATCAGTATATGAAATCCTGAGCATTCTTCTGTAAAACCACATTTCAGCTGCTTCAATGTTACGCCTAGTTTCTGTGTTGAAGGTCCATGTTTCACAACCGTACTGGAGAACAGACCACACTAACACTTTGAGAAGTCGCACCTTCAGAAGAATAGAAAGCTTGCGATCCAATAGAATAAGTCGTAGTCTATTAAAAGCGTCTTTAGCTAGGCCTATTCTTCTTCGTATCTCTTTCTTACATCGTGCGTCCGCTGTTAAGAGAGAACCAAGATAGTTGAAAGAAGACACCTGTTCAATTGTGTTGCCTCTCTGGTGAAGTACAAAGTGGGGTTCAGGACTTTGTTTGGAGATAGTCATGCATTTTGTTTTTTTGTCATTAATTTCAATTCCATATTTTGCACTGATGTCTGAAGTTTTGTTAATTAGTGTTTGTAAACCATCCGGGGATGTCGCTATGAGCACAGTGTCATCAGCATAGCGAATATTGTTTAATGAGATGCCGTTCACTAAAACTCCCTCATCAATACCTTCTATTTCTCCTTAACAATAAGGTTTGCCAATAACGTAATATCGAGTTATGATTTAACTTTATGGTTAATTTGTCGCTTCTATCTTTTTGTAGACCTCTGCTATGTGTGGCATAACTTATATTGTTTTTGTTATGATGTTCAGAAGTTGAGCCATAAGCATACGACGCCGAGCAACGTTATCAAGTTTAACATATTTAAAGATTATTATATTTACAAAAAAACACAAAACTACGCAACAATTAAATATCGAACGTTTTCGACATCATAAGATGTCCTCTTCAGGAATAATATACATACAACTTAACTACATCTGAATAAAATACAATGGTTAACTAAATCTATAAACAGGAAAAAAACAAAAACTGCACAGAAAGCTACTTCTGACTAGCTCAAACTCAACGATAGGCTCCACGAGAATCAAAGTTAACTGCATCAAAAGGTGTTAAACAGATCACATGATATGGTAGAAAGGCAAGGTGCGAAAAAACTAATTTTAAAATACAGAGAGCAAGAAAGACGAGCCGCAAGCATACAATTGTCTGTTCAAAAGTGGATTGTGACGTTTTATGTACAAGGCTTCCAAGATCTTAGTTTGATACTCAGACCTGCCTCTGGACATGATCTCAAATTGCTTCATAGAAACGTTGTTTTGACATTCTGTACATGAAAAAATGCGATCATTGACATTCTGTACATGAGAAAATGTGATTCAGAAGTAAAAACAAACAAAACTAAACTAATCTGAATGTTGACAACATGACAACCCTGAGAAGGTAGCTTGCCTAGCGCCCTAGCGCAAATGGTACACGAAATTAAAACATCCCCTTGGGTTATTCCCCCAAAATAAAACCTCAGTACTTTCCCTCATGGTGAAGAACATCGGGACAAAGAATTTTATAATCCTCTTCTGATATGGGTTGTTTTCTGTAGTTTTCCGTTGGTCTACAAATATTCTACAACCTTTTCAATGAAATCAATATTTCAAATGATTCAAGAAAAAAAGGTTGTTTTTTTAATATCAAAAACCAAAGATGTAAGCAAAGATTTCAAGTACTGTACTAAATGGTGTTGGTTTGAATTAAGACGACACAATCGCTTTTGAAAAAAGTTATTCATGGCTGTTGAGTTTGTTCAATAGACCAAGGTAAACATGGATCAAGCTTTAACAAAAAACTGTGGGCCTACTTTGCCTTCGCGAAAAGTGTCCAACATTTCAATTGTCACTTTAGGTTACATAGGTTCAAGCTTCAAGAGTGTGGTTTAAACGGAGAAGCAATTTATCTACATTTATTGTACAATGTACGAAGAAAATTGAAACTGTTGACTTCGTTGACTAAAGAGCAGAGGATTATTATTTAAATCTGCTAGCAGAATATCCAACTACCATAGGCCTATATCCTACCTACTTTGACAAACATCCTGATAAACTTCATAATGTAGATATTAACCAGTGGCGTATATTCAGGGTGTTCAAGGTGTGCACTGCACACCCCAAGAAATCCAGAAAAAAAGAAAATTTCCATCGGTTGTCGATGTTCTTTACTTTCATGATATTCTAACATCTTGCTGCATGCTGATTGCTTTCTTTTCAATTGCAAAACTCACCCCCTTCTAATTTTAATACTCCAACGTTTGAGGTCATTGCCTTTAATTTTTTTCGGTCATTACCTTTAAGCTGGGTGTGCACTGACAGCTTGGCGAATGCTATTTAAAATAAACAATTAAGAAAAATGACGTCACAAGGCAGCGAAAACAGCAATGGTTTTAGGTCAGCCAGGCTGTGCAGTGTGCACTCGCTGATCTGCACACCTTGGCGCGTCATTGGGGGAATCCCAGGCAATAGCAAGTTTTAGCTTGTTGAATTAGAGTTTGAGGTGATCAGCGTTGGAAACAACTTTTGCTAGAACTGAAGCAAAAGCAAGCTTTCTACGACGATGTAATTCAAAAATTTAATGCACAAACAAGAAGAATCGAATTATGCTATAGATGAATTTTCCTTCTGTAGTCGAGGTGTTAAACATTTTCGTTTTTACTAAGTAGTACGGCGGATAAAAGTACAGCCGACCAACATAGCAATCGACTTTCTTTTCTTGTTTATTATCGAGTTGCTTTGCTATTGTCTTTTGTTTCAACTTTCACCTGTTTGTTTTTAATTCGCTTGTACATTTCTCAAGGTGTTGCGACCGTGCCTAATCCTTGCATGAAGTAAATCATTTCCATCTCGAGCACGCTTTAACTTTCGCGTTTTTTCAGACTCCTGCTGTGTTATGGCAAGTAATATTGTTCGTTTTGATGATCGGAAATAAAAAGTGAACTGAAGTATGAAACTTTAGAAATGCAACTTAATGTTTCATATTGTTAAGTCTTTCATTCAATGCGCTGTCAAATAAAGATCTATTTTGTATTCTTCTCCATTCCGACATTATTTTTGTCACTTCTGTTCATGTTCAGAATTTGTGCTAAAAATGCTCTCTGAACGCACCAAATTCAATGTTAATTTTAAAAATTTTCTGGGGGAGGCCCCCCAGACCCCCCGCTGTTGCTTTTCCGTCACTGAACACCCTGTCAAAGTGGTCACGGTACGCCACTGATATTAACGACCTGTTTTAGCCTGATGCTGCGAGTTCGCTGTGGTAATAGCGAATTGCAGTAGCTTTCGGACACACAGTTCCCCAGTCCTGTGCTATGATCAGGCTAAAACAGGTCGTCAATATCTACAGTACATAGTGAAGTAAGCAACGATCACGCTGCTAAAAGTGAAACTCAATCTATCCTGGTAAACAACTAACACGATTCACTTTTTGAAAGGCTTTTTAAAAACTGGTTCAAACACTGCCGAAGTTTATTACTACCTGTAATCAATTGTTGTCATCAGGGGCGCCGGAAGCGGGGGGGCAGGAGGGGCGGATGCCTCCCTGCCCTCAATTCTTCTGTGGATGGGGGGCAGGAGAGGCAATGGTGCCCTTTTGAGGTCATGTAAGCTACAGTATATTATACAATGTAATAATTTCTGTTATTCGATTTTAGCCTAATTATAATCTTTCATTTTGCCTCAAAATAATATTCACGACACAAAATTCTATATCACAGTAGTCAGTAGGTTACATCATTATAACATAGCATGATGCCCTTCCGTACCATTGTTCTTTATATACCGGACGGCGGACACCTATACGCCAATCATTACTCGATAATGAGCTGATAGATGAACATTATCGCTATATCTTAAAACTTTTTAAAAAAAATAGGCCTTTCCGCCACAAAAGTTCCCTTTTTTCATGATCCTGCCCCCCCAGTCAAAAATCGTTCCGGCGCCCCTGGTTGTCATTTGTGAAACTGATCGTGTATTCTTATATTACGTCACGACAACTACTGCAAGTAGGCTACTAACGATTGTGAAGTTGTAGGCTAGCCTACGTCCTACGTGCCATGCCATAGCAAATATTGGGGACTTCTTGGCTTAAGTTCCGAGCAAATATTTAAATATAAGCGTCATTAATATTTCGAAAAGCAACAATAGATTCTCGTTCGATAAATCGATCAAAGCTTAAAATAAACGTTGAACAAAATTCTCTCGGAAA
Organism: Aplidium turbinatum; assembly: GCF_918807975.1. Lineage (NCBI taxonomy): Eukaryota > Metazoa > Chordata > Ascidiacea > Aplousobranchia > Polyclinidae > Aplidium > Aplidium turbinatum. The sequence continues at coordinate 12,436,891 of NC_137489.1, read as the reverse complement.
GTATTTCATTTTTCTGTTCTAACTTACTATAAGAAATACAAAAAAAAAACAAAAAAAACTGGGAGCTGCTCGTTTTATTAACGCGCAGAATTCCGAAGTTAGCTGTTGTTTTATTTGTTTTGTTTTAAGGTTAGCTCTTGTCATTTGCTCAACTTACTGATATTTACTATAATGACAACTTGCGGATGTGAAAGATGGGCAATCATTTTATTTTTTATTTTTTCGTCATTAACGCGTCCTAGACGAAAAAGATACTAACTACAGAAATCGATATAGACCTACCAGCACGTTAATAAACGGGAAAAGGTGGCAAAACCTTGAAAGGTTTAAAGGGGACCTGAAATGAAAAATGAAAATTTTTTTGTTGATTCTTTGGTGTTTGAGTAATATCTTTTTCGAAAATTTTTTTTGATAAACGTTTTTGTTTGGCAAATATAACGAAAAGAAAATCAGCCACCGGATGGCGCTATGTGCCGTATGACGTAGCTGGTTGTTTACTCAGTTGGTAGCTTCATACATTAACACTGGAAGCGTTGCACAAGTCGTAATCTTTAAAGATGTCTGAAATCAGAAAAGGATTTTTGTTTGAACCAAAAAGACAGCGCCTTGACAGAGATGACTGTAATTCGGATTCGAGCTCCGACAGTGCCAGCTCCGACAGCAGTCGGATGGAGAATTTGAAATGGTGTAGGTGTGGAAATTGTGCCATCATGCCAACAATGATGGAAAATGAATGTTGCCAGGAGATTGACGCCGTGGTAGCCAAAACGGACATAGCCCGCCAATGCATAAACCAGGTCGGCAGCTTTGAAAAGATGTGCCTGGATACAGAAGTCTTAGAAGCAATTATGGCTGCACTAAAGGATGTGGTCGGCGAGGATCTCCGAGATCCAATCTCAAACAGGTCAGTTTAGATAGTTGTAAAATATTATCCAAACTTAGCATTTTTAGAACCCGAATGGTGAACTTTGTTCTTAAATATGTGAGTTACACATAGCCTATGGTAATGTAAAAAATCAAGAGATCAGAGTTAGCCTACCACTGTACATGCACCCTTGCCTGGGTCTCAAATCCTAAGGTTTCCATTCTTACCCTATGTTCTAAAGTTCTAGCCTAGGGCTTTTCTACATTGTGATTTACTGATAATGTTGCAATGAAAAAAAAATGATGATTTTACACTTCTCGGTAAATCACATTTTCTTTTACAGGTTGTACAGATATGTTGCATATCGCAGCTTCAACTTCTGGATATATGGAAAATTGGGTTGAAAGAGACGTAAAGTAATTCCTGCCTGTGCAGTCCTTGCAATCCGCAACAGATTTCCTGAAGAAGATGGCCAGTACGAAGGATACAAAGAAGCCATTGATGACCACTTGCCTGATGATTTTTAATGAAAATGAAAGTTATCTTGCTGGTTATTGTATTATTAATAAAAATTCTTTTGTAAATACAGTTTCCACCTCTCCAGTGTTTTGCTTGGGACAGTATTTATATTCAAATTGTTAAAAGAAATTTCCAGCAACCTTTCGATTTTCATCACAACTTTGCTATTCCACGGCTAACTTTGTTATTAATTGTGCTCAATTCAAGTCAATGGAGAAATGGAGATTCTAAATAGGCTAATTGTAGCCTATATCTCTTAAAAGTTTGCATCCGGCCCTCAGAGAAAAAAGTTTGGTGACCCCTGTCTTAACCCTTCCTAACTTTAGATGTGGTGCCCTGTAGCTCTGCCCGTAGATCACGCTGGTAATCGCTGGCCAGAAAATGGTCGCTGCACACACGGCAGCGCTTGTTGACTGGTGGGTTTTTGAGTTTCATCGCAGAGATCCATTTCTTAAGCTTGTCTTGATTGTTCATAGGTGAACGATGAAAGTGCACCCCTTTCACGTTTCTTCCGTTACTACAACCGGGAGCCATACAAAAAACATCTCAACGAGTAAAACTCAAGTATAAAATTGTTCTTTGTATTAAGTAGCCCACTTGTTTATAGTTTATTTGTATACAAACTAGTGGTTCTGAATTCTGCCTGAACAACCAAGTACGTCATCAAAGATTTTGACCAATCAGAATCCTTTAAATCAATATCCCTTTTATTAGATTTTTGGGCTAATGACAAACCCCAAAAAAATTTTATTGTTACAAATCGCTTTTTCTCATAAAGCTCTATGAATACAAAAGCTATATATTTTCGTTGCAGTGCCCCTTTAAAACGTGCTTGAATGGAAAATCATGCAGGCCTAGTAGGCTATATGTCAGTAGTTAGCACGGCCACAAAACCCAAAAAACAAATCGCAAAAAATAAAACAAAAACAGAAAGAAGCACACATGTAGTAATGAATGACAGCCTAATGAAAAGTGTTGTGGATTGAATTTGCCAGTTCCAATATTGATGTGGATGAGCAGTCATAATAATAACAACAGGATAGAGAAAGACAAAGCAAGACAGTCAACAAAGCAGACAGAAAAAAAATTGACGCTTTCGACTTATGGTGTTGGAGACGGATGCTGCGTCTTCCTTGAACAGTAGAAGCAACAAACTAACAGATTTTAGACAAATAAAACCAAACATATCACTAAAAGCAGTGACGATCGGTGAGGGAAAGCAAGGAAAGCAGTGCTTACCTGAGCGAAAACTATGCAAAGTAGGTTATAATGACTGAATTCTAGGTTTAACTTCTTATTATTTTTATCATGTCTATTTTAACTTGAAAATTACTGTATTCGTGACTAGAATTACTCGTAACGCTTGTGAGTAGCCTAAATCCTCACCAAACCGCATGTCTTGCCTATAAATGCCAATTAACGCAAACACTTCTGTCAGAAACAATCACTGAGGCTCTAGGTAAGCAACTATCAAACTTGCTTAACCAGATTCAAAAATGTCAAAAAACGCCTTCGTTTTATCCAATCATCACTCGTTTTGCAAAACGTCACCAGCTGCTTAGCCAATCAGATGTGTTATGGTGAGACCAGGTGAGTCTTGCTTTCCCAGTGACGTCAATGCATACATTCGCTAGAGCGGCTAGACTAACTCGTCAGAATGGTGCTCGTCACGGTACACAGCACAAGCATCATAATGCCGAAATAATTGTTGCTGTTTTTTGATGTCTCCTCGCCATGTACTGTACTTTAGCCTACTAACTTTCATAGTCATGCCTTTGCCCTTTTTACAGCGTTGATATAACGTTACTTCGCCAATGAACGTTCAGGTGCGGCTGCAATATTTAGTTTGTTAAGCTTCTAAGTCTATACTCAGGAGGCAAACTTATCCAGCTTTTTGTACAAATTGCTTGCGGTTGTAATGTTTAGACCTAAGTGTTAGTTTTTGTAGTGTAGGCCTAACTGAATATCTGAGAATGAATGAACATTCATGACGAATTAAATATTTAGACAACTATTATTCCATGTTTAACACTGGATTTTGGTCCTGCAACGTTAAAATTAAGATTGTTCATGACTTCTAAACATTAAATGGATGTATGATCACGACATAGGCGAAGCACAATTTGACAGATTTTTATGTTTGATTTGTTTTGAAAATGCTCTCAGAGCGCACCAAATTGGAAGTGTTTTTCAAAAATTTCTGGGGGAGGCCCCCCAGACCCCCCGCTGGAAGTGTTGCCTTCGGCAACACGCCTTCGGGCTTCGCCCGACGGTTACGCCCTTCGTGCCTAGGCCTACTACCTTGCTGCAGCATATTTACAAGTTGCTTTCCCAACGGTTTAAGCCACCGAACGTCACTGACTAAAAGCTAGAATAGTCAAGCTGAAACTATCGTAATTATTTTGGCCACATAATGAGAAGTAAATCACAAAAAAAAATAGCTAGCATGCTTAGTTTGGTAAGCAGAGAAAAAGGTAAGGATCGTCCCAAAACAAAATAGCTTTATACATCCATGAATGACAGCGGGATGGTCATGGAAGAGCTGAAGGAGGTTGTAAGAAATCGAGAGTTGTGAAGGGAGAAGATTTACAGAATAACGAAAAGTCGAAATCGACCAAACGGATGATGAGGATGACTTGTATTGAGCCGTTATTTTAATGCTATGTGTCGTTGTAGAAAGACAGCAATAGATTAATCTGTATTCAAGAAAGTAGTCAACAAAGTTAATCTCTTTTAACTGCCAGCATTTGATGATTGCAAAATAGCAGTAGGCCTACCATCTTTTAACACCTAATATAGCTTACAAGGCTACGTCTGAAAGCAAACATTACAAAACAACTTTCAGGCAACCTAGTTACGTTTGTTTACAAATTAACAGCAATCTACCGGTGTTTACATTTCATTTTAGCAATGCAAGTAAGTTAGGTTACAAGTTCGTGGTTTTTGAATTCAAGCTTCCAAGTCCACTAGTCAAATACTTTATTTCAAACATAACGTGCGCATTAACCTTTGGGTTATGGTACAACAACTTTTTAAACTCTGATTCGAAAATACTGCTTATTGTTCATAGATTATTTGATCAAACTTACACTGACAACTAGGCTATAGCCTACATACGGTATTACAAACAATGTGAAGAACAAGTTATAACTAAATACGACAACTAGTCCATACTGAAAACGGGAACCAACAACGTGTCTAAATACTGTTTTGAATCAGTTCCTTCTCAACAGCTTTCAGTTTCGACTTCTGTTATTGTTGTGTCAGTGCAAAAAAAGATCAATTTGCAAATAGCCTAGGCTAGAAAAGCAATCGATTATAGCTACATTCTGAACAGCAAAAGAAGTGGAAGGTCTGTGTGCTGGATAGTTAAGACTAAAGACAGACTTCCGGTAGCGTTGATAGGAGTTTCAGGGGTACTTTTGAACCCGGGTCCGGTATTTTTTGAGGGGCCTGGAACTTTTCCAAAGGGCCTGGGAATTTGAAAAAAAACTCTGCTTAATTTTTAAACATATCGGGTTTTTCTTAGAAGTGGCTTAATTTGGGGCTCGAGGATCTTATTGGTACCGGGCCAAAAATATCGTCTCAACGGGCCTGCTGACTGCTCTATAGGAGCCGTCGGTGTAGTCAGAAAAGCATTGCCAATCTGGAATTTTAAAACAGTAGACTCTCGGGCCTCGGCCCCAATAGGCCTACGTATCAAATTTGTTTGCCGAATTTGTATTGAAAATTATTTTACTTGACCAAATTCATACACAGTTTACTTTCACTTTAATATGAAAAAAATGCAAAATATGAAAACACGGCGGCACAAAACCCTAGGAGCGGATCACAAGTAACCTTAAAGGGGAAGGGGCGATTTCAACAAATGTAATGATGTTTAGATCTACAGTACATTAATCCAACCTTGCAAATAAATCATAAATAAAGTTGCTTTTCTGTTTTTTAGAAGGCAATTTCCCCAATCTCCCTTTAGATCCGTCACTGCCTTACGAGGTCCTCAAGCTGGACATAGCTGGCCCAGATGTCCATCTAAAATGTAACACATGTGTAACACCTATGAAACTGATCGAGGTTGGTTGCCGCATGTGCACGTTTCCGCTTGACTGCAGTCGATTATTATTGGTGTGTGACGTTAATAAATTTATTATTAGTTGGACAAGTAAAGTCAATAAAGTCAATTTTTATTTAGTACGTTACTGCGGCATTGTTTTCAAGGGATATTAAAGGAAAACCCTGACTTGGCAATTGTACAAGTTCTTTGTGTTTAATTTGCTACCATAAAATGATTTTCAATAAAATTTTGCCCCATTGCGGTCTGATCAGCATTCCGCGCCCGCTTTTGTCAGCGCTTTCAAACAGAGAATGGGCGTGAGCAGCGAAGCGTACGACTGTACAGTCTAAGTCACTATAGGCGAGCAATCAGTTGATCGCGCAATAGTTGTTACTGCGGGCGATTTAACTGTAGGCTATGTATGTAGCCTATGTACATCAAAACAGCAGATTTCAACATCAAAACATCAGACAGTTTGCTCAAAACATCAGATCTGATGTTGAAACATCAGAAGTGGTAACGTGGCTTTTGTTATTGCTGTCGATAGTGACCTATTCTCGAGCAGTGTTTGCACTTTTTGGTCATTTTGAAAAAAATAAAAAATAAATGAAACATTGGACTTAGGGTCTTGCCAGTGCCATTGAATACAAATTTTTTTCGGTAATTCTTTTTGAAATGTATTCTTGAATGTTCAATTTACGCATTTTAATGCTGAATTCCCGTTTGAAAATTTCATTATGCCTTTAAGTAAGAGTTTTGGACAGAAGGAAAAACAATAAAGTTTCAATATCTTGATTCTACAACTTCTTGTTCTCACTTCTGCTTCTGTAGAAATCTTTTTGAGATGCTGAGCAAACTTCTACACAAACTTGCCGAAAATGTCAAACGTCGCATTGTGTTACATTTGAACTCTTGTTCTTGGTGAACGTGATGTTCATTGTGTTGCCTGCTTATATAGCCTTCAGTCTAGCCATTATATCTTCTGTTAATGATTTCAATGTTTTTTTCGTTGATTTAGATTTCTTCTTGGTTGGTGCTGCTTTCTTTCAAATATAAAACACAACAAACAATGTTTCACTCGGTCAAATTTTCGTTAGGTCCATAAAATCAACTTTTTGAATTTTAATGTTCATTTTGTTGGATTTTGGGTCAATAAAAACTTGCCCAACCATTAGTATTTGTTATTGGATGTTACCCAACAATCACAAAGGGTTTTGGCGAGCAAACCATAAATGGTAGCCCACAAGCCTACACATACTGTGATAGCCTACTCAATAAAAAGTTACGACAAAAAAACTTTAAAGTGGAAAATCTTTTGTCTCCTGCTTAGATCGTCAAGGCCATAGTTAATTTTTCGCAACTCGCGCTATTGTGCGTATTTCATTTGGCCTTTTCCACTCCCAGCTTTTTTGTCGCATAACTTCGTAGAGCATTGGGGACAGTCCCGACGAGAGAATATTTTGGGCCCGGTACCAATTAGACCTTCGGGTCCTAAATCAAGACACTTTAAAAAAGCGCACTACTGTATATCCAAAGAATACGAGGTGATTTCTTTAAGTTTCCTGGTTCCCTAGAAAGGTTCCGGGCTCCTAAAATCACTCCGGGTTCCCTGGAAAGGTTTCGGGCTCCTTAAATCACTCCGGGTTCCCTGGAAAGGTTCCGGGCTCCTTAAATCACTCCGGGTTCCCTGGAAAGGTTCCGGGCTCCTAAAATCACTCCGGGTTCCCTGGAAAGGTTCCGGGCTCCTAAAATCACTCGGGCTCGGGTTCAAAACTACCCCTTGGATCCCCCGTCAACGCTACTGATTGGGGATTCTCCAGCTCACAGCGCAATAAGAATTTGTTTTAACTGTTTTTTTAGTTTTACTTCATTTTGTCGTTTTGTCTATTCGAAAGAAATCAGTCTTCAAATATTGTTTTTTGATGTAGGCCTAATCGCATTATCACTGCAATTTTTCTGGCAGATTGCGATTGTCATTAGAAACAATGTTTTTCGGTTTGTTTATAGCGCTGTTCAGACAAAAGCAAATAGCACGAAGCGAAACTAAAATGCGCCAGGAAAGACTACCATAGGTATCGAAATCGACTATGGTGGTTTTGTTTGCACACAGTGAGATCGACTGGCTCGAACAATAATTGTGATAAGCTTACGCAATTAAACAAGTTAAAAAAAAGACTAATACTGATGCGAAAGACGAAAAAAGGTTGGCTCATCGCTGTATCATATTCATATTTAGCCTCCACCAGGGGTTCCCAACTTTTTTTACACCGTGATCCCTTTGAAAATTTTGAAAAATCAATGGCCCCCTATTTTTTCCAACCTTTTAAAAAAATCAAGGAACGTCATCTTATATTATTATTTTTGAAACAACCGGGAATTAAAGACCATTCCATAAAGATTTGGCCAAAATGTACTAGTGTTTTTATTAAATTTTAAATTATTTTTTTTTTGTTCTATAGTGTTGGAGTGGACTTATAGAGATGATAAATTAAAAAAATTATTATTTTTTCAAATTTTTCAATGGCTTCCTTGAAAAAGGCTCATGACCCACTAGGAGGCCATGGTCGCCAGGTTGGGAACCCCTGGCCTACACGTTATTTCACAGCCCGCAAGTGTTACAAAAATGGCTAGTCAAATTCAGCAATCCGTCGATGAAGTTGATTTACAATCAACTTAGCCTAACTTACAATTTAAACATCCAACAAATGAAAAATACACTTAGGCTACTGCAGTTATGAAGCATTGATTTGAAATGGTGTTGATCATTGATCAATGATCAGGGGTGTTTCCCTAAAAAAAAATTGGGGGACCCTATTAAAACTTAGCAGTGTTGTTATAGGCTACAAGTTATCGGTGTAGGCAAGTGGACAATTCAATTAGACAGTCAACGTACAGTCGGAAATAGGAGCAATAATGTAATGATTGCTTGCCTGTAGTTCACCTTGTTTACTCGCTTATATAATCATGTGTGCCCTAGGTAATTGTACGCTTTCTAGTTCTGTACTCTAGCCTTGCCACTGATTCATCTTGCAGTTGTACTGGCAGAACGAGGAGAATAGAATTGTGCAGAACTATGTCTACCGTAGATATATTTAGTTAACCTTATATTTGTTTTGTTTGTTTAGCACGAATTTAAGTTGATTAAAGCCAAGTTATGTTTCTAGTTTGGTTTATTTCGTAACAATTTAATCAACTTATTTATCTGGTGATGGAACGTTTGTTGAAACCGAAAGTGCTAGACCTTGACCCGAGTGACGCACTTGCTGCTAAGCACTACAGACATTGGCTGAAAAATTCTGAGAGCTTTGGTCGCCTTCAGAGGGTTCACGGCTTGGCACAGAACGCTGAACTGCTTCAAGAAAGGCGTTAAACGTTAAACCTTCTTCATCAGCAGCTTTCAAGAGAGCTTCGAGCTTATGATCATGATCTTCTTTACTTGTTCCAGCAACTGTGATGTTGTCTAAATATGCATATGTCCCTCGGAGTTTATGCTTGCGGATAATATCGTCTATAATTCTTTGAAATGCTGATACTCCATTTGTAACTCCAAAAGGGAGTCTACAGTATTGCAACAGTCTACCAGCGGCTTCGAATGCAGTGTATTCGCGATCTTCCATGCACAGGGGAACTTGGTAATAAGCTGACTTTAGATCTATTAACGATTCAAAATCTCTTATTTGCAAATACGAAATCGACGTACTTGGCTACAGGGTTTCTCATGGAGTAATAAAACCCGATCCCACAAGATTGCAACCACTACTGGATTTACCCGTTCCAAAGTGTAAAACTGAACTTCAAAGAGTCGTTGGGATGTTCGCTTACTACGCTCGTTGGATACCTCAATTCTCACAAAAGGTACGTCCACTAAACCTCGCAATTACTGGAAACACCTTCCCCTTATCTCAACTGGCGTTACAAGCTTTTGAATCATTAAAGGGGACCTGAAATGAAAAATTAAAATTTTTTTGGTGATTCTTTAGTGTTTAAGTATTATATTTTTCAAAAAAATTTTTTGATATGCCTTATTGTTTGGGAGATATAACCAAATGAAAATCGGCCACCTGATGGCGCTATGTGTCTTGTGACGTCATTGGCTGGCAACCAAGTAAACAGCTTCATGCATTTGCCTTAGAAACGTCGCATAGGTCATTGTATATTGAGCATAAACAAGTTGTCTGAAACAAGACAAGGATTTCTCTTTGAACCAAAAAGACGGCGACTTGACAGCGAAGAACATCATTCTGATTCGTGCTCTGACAACACCAGTTCAGACAGCAGTCGGATGGAAAATTTGCATTGAAAAAAATGCAAGAAAATAATTTGCTTGAACCAAGTGGTTTATATCAACTAAAAGTAGCCTATGTATTCAGAGTTGCCTAATATGCCTTTGCCTACCCTGCCAATGTTTTACTGTCCTACTAACCTGTTTCAAAGTCTTGTTGTTTTCTCGCTTTGCTATTCGATCCAAACGCCCGATCGTACTCACAGACCTGTACCTAGGTCGATCGAGTTTTGTGGGTACTGTACTGTATTGACAGTGGCTTTCACAAATCACATATCTTGAAAAATCAAAGACAGAAGAAACAGCTTCAAGTATGAGCAGGTGTTTGGACTTGGTGCCTTGTAGCTCTGCCTGTAGATCGCGTTGGTAATCGCTGGCCAGAAAATGATTGGTGCACACACGGCAGTGCTTGTTTACAGGTGGGTTTTTGAGTTTCATCGCTGAGATCCATTTCTTCAGCTTGTCGTCATTATTCAGAGGTAAACGATGAAAGATTTGACGATTTCCCGGTTAGTACAACCGGGAGCCATACAAGTAGCCACCATTTTAAGGGTGTAAAAACTCCCTTAGCACAAAATTGTTCGCTGTTTCGGTAGCCTACGCGATTTGTTCCTTGTGTTTGTACGCAAAACAATAGACCTTGGATGCCGCTTTGCCAGCCAATGACGTCATCAAAAATTTTGACCAATCAGAATCATTCAATTCAAAAAACGTTTTTTTAGGTTTTTTAATTAATGGTAACACAAAAAATAAAAAAATTGTTGAAAAACGTTTTATTTCAGAAAGATCTACAAATACAAAAGCTATGTATTTTCGTTGCAGTGCACCTTTAAGACAAGGACTTATGAATACTTGTCTATCGTTTATTCGTGATGACTTGCCCTTTCAGGTTGATTGTGATGCATCTGAACATACAATAGCTGCAACTTTAAACCAAGGGGGGAGACCGGTAGCCTTTTTCTCAAAAACACTTTCAAAATGCGAAAGAGCGTACCCTGTTGTAGAAAAAGAGGCTTTAGCTATAATCGAAGCAGTTAGACGTTGGTGTCACTATCTTCATGGTAAAAAGTTTAAATTAATTACTGATCAACGAGCTCTTTCATTTATGCTTGACCCAACTAGCAAAGGTAAAGTCAAAAATGCCAAAATTCAACTTTGGAGAGCAGAATTGGGTTGCTTCGACTACAGTGTAGAGCATCGGCCAGGAGTCGATAACGTTGCTCCTGACACTCTATCTCGCTCCAAAGTGATCGCTAGCTACTCTCAACAACCCAATCTAAAAGACATTCATCGCCAACTTGGGCACCCGGGAGTTACTCGTCTTTGGCAATTCACTCGTTCAAAAAACTTGCCGTTTTCTCTAGATGATGTGAAAAATGTTTGCAAAAGCTGTCGTTCGTGTTGTGAAGTGAAGCCTCGCTATCACAGCTTGGATAAAAACCAACATTTAATACGTGCCACCAGTCCCTGGGAAAGAATAAGTATCGATTTCAAGGGTCCAGTAAAAGGTGTCAAACCATACATTTTAATGGTTATTGACGAGTACTCTCGTTATCCATTTGCTTTCGCATGCAAAGACCAATCTTCATCAACAGTGTTAAAGTGTTTATCAGAACTTTTTGTATTATTTGGCGTTCCTGGATACGTACATAGTGATAGAGGTTCGGCCTTTATGTCCATGGATGTAAAAACCTACCTTACAAGTAAAGGTGTGGCTACCAGTAGGAGCACACCATATCATCCCACTGGTAATTCACAAGTAGAAAGAACGAATCAAACTATTTGGCAAACCGTACAGTTAATGTTACATGATCGTCAACTTCCACAGGAGAGGTGGGAAGAAGTCCTACCTGACGCTTTACATGCAGCGCGATCATTATTATGCACCAGCACAAATGCTACTCCGCACGAACGTTTTCTTAGGTTTGAACGACGTTCAATGCTCGGGAAGAGTTTACCTGGTTGGTTGCTCCAACCAGGATCTGTCCTGCTTCGTCGGTTTGTTAGGAACAAGGACGAGCCATTAGTAGATGAAGTTGAACTGCTCGATGCGAACCCTAGCTTTGCACATGTTCGATATCCAAATGGCCGAGAATCAACTGTATCGACTACAGACCTTGCTCCTTGTCCGCAAAATGAAAAACCAGCAGAAGACAACAACGTTACCGCCTCACCCGAACTACTGGATTTAAATTCACAACCTGCACCTGAATCACCAAAGTCCGGACTTGAATCTCCAAAGTCTACACCTGAAAATCCGGTTGTTGAACACTCGCACAAACCGGCCGTGATCGATGTTGAGGTTCCTGCCCTTCGCAGATCCTCTCGGGTACGAAAAGAACCTGACCGATATGGTGCTTATGTGAAACATTGATGTATCTATATTCTTGGTACAACAAGTATCGAAATTCTAAACATGTTCATAAATCAGCGGGGAGGAATGTAATGATTGCTTGCCTGTAGTTCACCTTGTTTACTCGCTTATATAATCATGTGTGCCCTAGGTAATTGTACGCTTTCTAGTTCTGTACTCTAGCCTTGCCACTGATTCATCTTGCAGTTGTACTGGCAGAACGAGGAGAATAGAATTGTGCAGAACTATGTCTACCGTAGATATATTTAGTTAACCTTATATTTGTTTTGTTTGTTTAGCATGAATTTAAGTTGATTAAAGCCAAGTTATGTTTCTAGTTTGGTTTATTTCGTAACAAATAACATGACATTTCTCCTCCATTTCTTGCAATGTTTGCTCTGCTCCCCTTCTTGCCATGGAACTTCGATTGCAGCAGACCATAACTCTGGTACAAAAATTTCCAAGTTATTGACAGAATTTTTATTTTGGTGTCCATCCTTCTGTTTCTGAAGCTGTCGACCAGAGCTTGAATAAATCGATTACGTTCAAAAGAAGGGTAGTCTCTATGTCGAGCTCAGAACTGGTTCAACGGAATGCTTTGAAGGAATAGTTTTTCTTTACTTCCAGGCAGGGCCTGATTAAGGCTCACGGGGGCCCGAGGCACAGCTAAGTTTAGGGGCCCCTATTGGCAATCGCTTTCGATGCAGAGCAGGAGTGCTCAACTGTTACGGTACTGCAAAATCGTTCCACAATTTGAAATTGTTACTCAAAAATAACAAGTGTGCACACACTGGCACAACAACTTTCACTACCTACGCCTACGGTAGGGGAAAGTGCTATAAAGTGGACCGGCTGATAATTTGAATCACTGCTGTTTTTTCAATGACTTAAGTAAATAATTTCATGGTTTGTGAACAGCTTGAATTAACCTTTCTTACTGACCTAGTTTTTACTATTTCAGATTCAAAGGATTGAGCTGGTTCTTTGTTGCTACTAGAGGTTTGCAATGTTATTTTGCTGGTCTAAACTATTGAGAATTTTTCAAATATTGCTACAGTTACAAAAGATTATGCAAAAGTAATCTGCAGGAGAGGAATTGCTAATGACTATCTGCCAAAATCTTGAAGAAATGTCCACTGTCTAATCTAATTCTAAATGACACCAAGCAACATAAAATTATGCTAACTGTAATATGGACCACATAAATGTTTGGTAATATGGACCAGTGGTCCAGGTTATGGTCAATTGGTAGAAATTTGTTTCTCAGTAATGAAGACAGGCATAGAAATGAAGTTGCACGAGATTTATGCATTTTTTTCAAACTTTCTAGAGTGCATCATAAAATATACTTGTAACTTGCTTTCTTATAGTGATAAAAGCTACTACCAGTAATTTGCATAATCACTTTGATATTATAAACAATTTGATTAAGTTCTGACGACATGTCTAAGCATGGAAATTGGATTTAAAATGGATTTAAAAAAGCAGGAATTTACCCCATTAATCCTCTTGTATTTGATGAAAGTGATTTTCACTCAGCTGAAGTTACTGACAAGCCTCATGAAGTAGACACCTCTCCAATCAATGTATCACCACTGATAATTGATGATCAAGATATGTCTACTCAAGATGCAACTTCTCGAAACATTTCACCTTTGTCGCAAGATGTGGTAAACATTGAGAAAGTGGCAAAAAATTCTATCATGCCAACAGAATTAAATGCTGGAACTTTAGCTGATGCACCGTCCGAAGCAATCTCACAAGCAACAGGACCATCGTCATTGAGTGTTAAGAACTTACAACCTTGTTCAGTTAGCATTTCATGCAAGGTATCTGTCGAGGACACAAGCCCACTTCCAAAACAAGTTACGAAGGGAAGAAAACGTAAAAAAAACTACAAAGGCTACTGTGCTGACAGGTACGCCGCACAAACATAAAATCAAGTTCACAGAAAAAGCTAAACCAGCAAAACAAGTGAGAAAAGGCTTTAACCTTTAAGTCTTCAAAAAAGAGAGTTACCGTATTCCAAGCAATGCTGCTTCTGCATGCACTTGTCTTGTGTGTGACGAGTCCACTGATGAGGATTGGATTCAGTGTTGTCAGTGCAAGAAATTGGCCCATGAAAGTTGTGCTGATATAAATGCTCATTTTTCTATTGTGACAACTGTGCCAACGATCATTGATTTGAAACTTGTTTGAGATGACTATCATGAACGTTTCAGACTATTTTTATTTATTGAGTGTTTGTGTTCTATTTCATGCCTTTGAAGTTTGACTTCCTTGATTCTTGATATATTTACTTTCACATGACAACGGTCCATATTACAGTATGGTGGTCCATATTATGAAACAGGGTGGTCCATTTTAGAAACTGAGTTGATAATATGGACCACTATATAAAAAAAATTTGTTGTTTTCTTTGTTTGTGTTATGTTTTTTTGATTGGAATTGTTTTTGAAAACCAAGTAGCCTGTAGCTAATCAAATAATGTTAGTTGCACCCCAATGTTGTGGATCTTTTTAAAAATATTAAGATTTTTCATTAGGTGGTCCAAATTATAGTACTTTCCCTACTAATGTAAAAAAAAATGGGGGCCCCCAAAGCCAAGGGGCCTGAGGCCTGTGCCTCGTGTGCCTCATGGTTAATCGGGCCCTGCTTCCAGGACTCAAGTTAACTGGTTAAACGGAACGCTTTGAAGGAATAGTTTTCTTCACTTCCAGAACTTAAGTTAACTTGTTCAAACAAATACTTTCGTGTTTCAACAGCCTTTTTAGTTGAAATAGAGAATTACCGGTCCGCTAATGTGAAGATTTGCTACAAGGCCCACAGAGTGGGCTATATACTCATACTTCAGGTCTGGAGAGCTTCTGACAAAAGGGCTGACTGCAGAAAATAATCATTTAAAAGCGCCAGATCTTGTATGAATTTCTTTGTGGTCATTTTGATGCGGAAACCTCTAAACGTGGCCCAATCTATTTCCCTAATATTTTTTCCTAATATGCAAAAGTTGTAAAATGTTTATACCAGGGCTACTCAACTGGCAGACCGCGGTCCGAATCCGGACCTTCTGGGTGTTGATGGTGGACCTTGCTTTTGGAAGAATAACCTCATTGCCACGTTTCAGGGCTTCTTTAAACATATTTATACTGGGAGGAAGCCATTTTTATTGTGATTATCCCAGTTGCTGAGGGGCTTTGACTCCCAGACTCACCAACACTTTTTCAGAAATCAAATTCGAGTTACATTTTACCTTAAAAATGGTTTAGTACAGATAGTTTAACTTTCGTGGTTGGGTGTGAAATAACTTATTCACCGGACCGCTAAAAATATTCAACTTGTCAAACTGGACCTTTGTTAAGTTTGGCTGAGTTACCCTGGTTTATACAATAAACTACTGAAAAAAATTTTCACAGAGCATTAACAGCACGATGTGAGGACGCAACCTAATGCACACTGAAAATATTCCCTACTTCCTAAACTCGACATCGAACTCTGTTGCAATGCTCCACAGTTGCCAATGCAAGTACGGGGATCTCGAGGCCTAACTACTGTAAATTTTGTCACAAAAAATGCCTCAGTAATAAAATCCGTCTGCAGAGTGTATTGCACCAGATACGGTTAATTTTAATCGGTAGTTCAAACAATGCCAGAAATTATGTTCGGAAATAGCTTAGCCCACTTCATTCACATTGAACCCTACTCCACTCTTGATGGCTTCCGCCATTGCAGACCAAAGACGAATCCAGAAGTAGTCTTAGAGGGGAGGCGACGTCAACAAAACACAATTGATGCGTAGGTTTAATCCCAGCTTGCAAATAGGCTTAATTTTCTGTGTTGTAGAGGGCGATCAACTCCTCTCTCCGCTGGATCCGCCATTGTTACAGACGTAGCCTACTGTCAAATGTAAAAAGATCAAATATTGGTTCAACTAAGCTTAAATGAAACTATTTTCCCTCAATTTTTAACTAATAAAGGATGTTATAGATTACACTTACAGAGCATATGCTGCGAGTGGGCAAAACATTCAATGGAAAAGTCACATCATAAGCAGAGTTGCAGACATCACCAATGATAAAAAAACTAGGCTACAACATTTGTAACATCATTTTCTTTTAATCTACCTTGTAGCGGACGTTGCTGATTAACATGCCTACCAATACACAGCCGTCAGGAGGACGGCGACACTCCTGGGCATGCTTAAATGGCGAGGAGTGACCGGGACACTAGGCCTTCACTATTGATTCGTTTATTGACTTATATTATTAACTGAGTAGCGCTAATCGACAGAATCCAACAAGAACACCAAACGAAAACACCAGAACAACTATAACAATTACACCACCAGAACTCAGTACAATACGCTGTCGTACAATACAGTACAATAATGAGAGAGTGCAGACTCGACGACCTCCTACGTCTTCAGGGCTACGGTCTTCGCACTCTCTCATTGGATGCACATTGCACACTGTACGTTTTTATTTTATGTACGTTTCGCATTCAAACAAAAATAAAATGACCATCCATCCATCGTCCTACATGGTTAGCTTGACTTCAAAAATGAAGAATTCTTCAGAGTAAAACTGAATACCGCCAAGTCAGACTAAGTAACAAAAGTGAGTCAGGAATCATGGTTATAGTTGCTTAAGAAGAATCCTAGTCTTGATTGGGAAAGCGCTGTTGTGGGCATTGCAAACGCAGTACGCAACCATACAAAATGTAACATAACGGCAAATCTACGTGTCCATGAAGCCCTGGTCAGAATGCGATTAGGCATTCTTCCAGAAATCCATTGCTTACAATTCCCTAGATTTCTAAGCGAGACGCAGGATTGCGTTAAAAGCCCGCGGTATTTGTACAAATCAAGTGGATTTCCGCTCACGTGACGTCAGAGAGAGAGTGCTTGGGCGCTACAACCGTATTTGCAAAAACCTTAACTCACTGTCCAATATATAAAATCATGTAGCCTAGATTGTTAGATATAATTGAACTAAATACAGAAAACAGCGGCTTGTCATCAATTTATCTTCGTAATTTTTATAGTTCTGTTGTAACAAAGCTTTTCAACACTCAACTGATAATAATTTGTTGAGCTGAAAATGAAAGCTTAAATGAGCCCTCTCAGAGCCCTCCCCCCTTTTTTAACAAGACTTTTCCTAGTTTGGGGGACTGAGTTTCCCCAAGCCCTTCTTCCAGGAATGCAACTCTGGTGTTGATGCATGATAATCCGATGTCAGAGTATAGTATATATTGCAGCAAAAAAAAATACTACCGGCTATCTTAGATAAAACATTTTTGCTTTGCCTACACTTTATGGGAGAACAAGAAAGCTAGGCTACTTAGGCTACAATGTTGGAATCGCCACCTCAAAGGATGGTTGGTTGATTTTGAATTTTTATCCTCGGACTTCTTTGGTTGGGACATAGAATACGACATCCCATAAACTCACTCAGTTCATAGTAAAACTCTCCTATTATCAAAACTGATAAAAGACAAACAAAATCAAGGAAGACGAGTAGAAATATCCTTGCAAAGAGTTCGATCTCTTACAAAGCATAGCCCGGAAGAATCGTAACAGTTGACTGAAAATTGCCAACTGTGGGGACTTTTTTAACACTTTTTTGACTTCAACTGATGTGAAATAAATGATCATTATCCTCGGACAGACGCTTAATCTTTATCCTCGAGTAAGTCCCTGAGAGTTTATTTCTAGTAGTTTCGCATAAGTCTACTTGTATAAGCTTTTGACGCAGGGCCAGTTACCGAGATTGGCAAAGTATAAAGTTTTCAATTGTTGCCGGGGAATTATTCCATCCACTAGGTGCCGCTAAACGGAAAGAAGTCCTGAATGCCTTGCTTAAGCCCACACCCCGAGAGCCGAACCAGCACCGAAAGTTTCAAGGAGGTCCGTGATTGTAGCCTACTGATATCAGTGATAAAATAGCACAAACAAACACCAAGCTTCAAGCATTTAAAAATGACACCAATTTATAATTTTTACTGCTATTGACTTTCAGAAAATTTGGTAAGATGGCAAAGTAAATAATTTTTGAAGAAATTGTGAGCATCAAATGGTTAAAGGCCTACTAAATGAAAATTTCAAACGGGAATTAAGCATTAAAATGCGTAAACTGAACATTCAAGAATAGGCTACATTTCAAGAAAAATTACCGAAAAAAACATGTTTTCAATGGCGCTGGCAAGGCCCAAAGTGCAATGTTTCATTTATTTTTATTTATTTCAAAATTACCAAAAGTGCAAACACTGCTCGAGAAACGTCACAAAAGACAGCAATAACAAAAGCCACGTTACCACATCTGATGTTTGGAGCAAACTGTCTGATGTTTTGATGTTGAAATTTGATGTTTTGATGTCCATTCATACATAGCCTACAGTCAAATTGCCCGCAGTAACAATTATTGCGAGATCAGCTGATTGCTAGTCTCTAGTGACGCAGACTGTACAGTCGCACGCTTCGCTGCTCAAGCCCATTCTGGTTTTGAAAGCTCTGACAAAAGCACGCGCGCAATGGTGGTCAGACCGCAATGGGGCAAAATTTTATTGAAATTCGTTTTATGGTAGTATGTTAAACAGAAAGAACGTTAAAAATCGCCAAGTCAGGTTTTTCCTTTAGTATCCCTTTGAGACTGAGAGTCACTGCTCTCAGTGCTCTGACATAGCCTACATATTTTTAGCTTAGCCTACATGTTTAGTAAATTTTTCATTACGAACTCCACCTCAAGTAAATGATAAAAAAATGCGTTTTTACGTCTGTAAGATCTTACAGACGTAAAAACGCATTTTTTTATCATTTACAACCAACTAGGCTCAATTTTGACTTGGAGACAAGTGTTTAACTTTTGCAAAAATACATTCATTAGAGAAACTAAACACTGTCCTTTACTAATCATCTGCTGATATTGCTGCAACTTTACGCACAAGCGAATGGAAAAGTAGAGCACAATTTTCAAATGCTTGACACACAATATGTTGCAATGCTATAAAAGAGTCCAGCTGTTTTTTTTTTTAAAAAAAGAACCTTGGAATAACAAAGCAAAGCTTAACTGCACCTATATATACCTTACACGTTACACAAGGTAAGCTTGACGTGAATGTGAAGAAGCAATATTGCGTCATAGTTCTTCCATTGCTCTCAGTCCTGCTTTCCATTGCTTTTAGTCCAAAGTTTGTTTTTATTTCTGACCACCACAACGAAAAACAATATATGCCAAATATAGCAGAGGTTTACAAAAAGGTAGTAGCGACAAAACTCGAGCTTTATAACGTGCTTGACACTGAAACAGGATAATCAGTTTAAAATATGGCAGTTTGCAACATAATTGCCACCATCACGGTTTAGGTTGCAATCTCAAGCATGCATGCGTGTTGAAGGCAATCGAGGAGTGTGGATATAATCGAATAGCACGTGTGCAGTGAAGCACGACACAACATTTCTACTTCTGAAGAGCTTTTAACTAAGATTAAATAAAATAAAACAATTACACAATGAAATGCGGAGCGATCCACAACACAAGGACGACGACTAACCATGAAATAAAAATACACAGTGCTGCACCAACAAAAGTCTACACCAGGGTTTCTCAAAGTGTGTGGCGCAGGATGGTCGCATGTGTGCCGCGAAAGTTTCGTGAATTGAATGTTGCAATCGCAGCGCAAAGTTGCAAAATATCATGAAGTTTAGCAAAATATCATGAAGTAGTTTACAAGGGTTCACTTGCTTTGACGTCAAGTGACGCGCTTTATGGTTCGAGCGTCAAAACTTCTACATTTAAACATGTTTTAACATTTCTCCCTACGTAGATTTAAACACTAAATTCCCTGACATGTCAAACAATCCTGACAAATGGCAACTCAAACCTGTGCAGGAGGTGTTTTGTTTTGCAAGCAATGGAAAGTCGTTGTGTTCAAGCCAGAAAATGTTGCAACACGCTATACAAGAAACAAGTGTTTTTTCTTTTGAAAGGTAATGAAATACTTCAGCCAACGTCTCACTCTTTTCTGCTTTGATGGTTGATCCGACGTATGTAAACATTAAAACAATTTAAAAAAATTTTTTTTTGCTTGCTTGGCTCTCACAACACCAGGGTGTTTCCCTTTGGGTGGCTTGCAGTATGATGATAGATCGATCTGTACTTTGTATCATGGAAGCTGTATAACTGATCTTCTTCTTCTCTCGTATTGTCGCTATATGTCAGGGCATCCGTTGGTTAGCCACTGCCTGGTGTCGTCATCGATGGAAATTAGGCCTTCCATACCATGGGGTGATCTATATAGCCGGCAATCCTTGATAATGTGGGCTGCCGTCTGCATTTCGCCACACTCACAAGCAGCACTCTCTGCCAAGCCCCAACGCAACATCTGCACCATAGCGTCCAACACCAGTGAGCAAACGGTTACGCCTTGATGAGGCAAGTCTAGAGAGGCCATGTCCCAGCTAGTTTTCGGACGGGGATCTGAATACTTGGCGAAGTGGGGATGTGCTGCTTGACCATTGTTCACACCACGCCGCGTGGCACCACTGTTTGCTAGGGCTTCCACCAGAGGCTGCCAGAAGGTCTTGTGCAGCGCGTACAAATGGCTTTCTTGATTTTAGCCGCTGCTTTGGTGGATATCTCAGCGTGGTTGTATGTAGCGGATGGCCAAGGTTTAGGGCTTTACGGATCAGGGAAAGAACAGCACGTTGGCGCCGTAGTGCAGCTGGCTCAATGTTTGCAAGGACAGGCAAACAGTCAGTTGGAGTTGAGCGGAGGCAACCTGTGACAGTTCGCAGGCAGTTGTTGATTGGTACATCGACAAGGTCAGTATGGGCACTTCTGCACCAAGTAGCAGCACAGTATTCAGCAGGGGCGTAGACTAAGGCTAAACCACTTGTTCTCAGCACTGAGGGGCTAGCACCCCACCTTGTACCAGCAAGACGTTTCATGAGAGCAGTACGAGCTGTCACTTTTCCGCGTAAGTGTTCTAGGTGTTTGCGGTATGTAAGGGACCGATCAAGTCGAACTCCAAGGTATGTGGGTATGGCTTCAAAAGGAAGTGTTCGGCCGTTATTTTGGATGTTAACTTTCCTGTTTGAGTCTCTATTACATAGGTGGAAGACAGAAGTCACCGTCTTCGCTTCACTCAACTTGAGGCGCCATTGGTGCAGATAGGAAGATAGAATGTCCATATCCTTAGTCAAGGTGTTCTGCATTGTTTCCCATTTGCGATGAGAATAAAGGATAGCCAGGTCATCTGCGTATGCATATTTATTAGAGGAAGTATTTGGAAGGTCATGAATGTAAATGTTGAACAACATTGGGGAGAGAACAGATCCCTGCGGAACTCCATTTCTTAGACGTCTCTGTCGGCTTTTCTTTCCGTCGCTGGTTTTAAGAATGAAGCTGCGGTTGGAGATGAGTTCTACAATAAACTTAACCATGTGTCTATCTGGGATTATCTGCAGCAGTTTGTAAGTGAGACCCCTGTGCCAAGCAGTATCATATGCCGCAGTAAGGTCGAGGAAGACCGCTCCCGACTTCAAGTTGGCCTCAAACCCATCTTCGATGTTTTGTGTCAGCAAGGTTACTTGGTCGACTGTTGATCTTCCTCTCCTAAACCCCGCCTGTTCTTGTGGAAGTTTGGAGTCAATAACGGGTTCCATTCGTTGGTGTAAGACGCGCTCCAGTAGTTTGAATGGCACGCACAATAGGGAGATGGGGCGATAGCTCTTTGGGTCAGTTACCGGTTTGTTTGGTTTTGGAACTGCAACAATCAATGCTTTCCGCCAGAGTTTAGGAATCTTTAGGGTTCGCATATTTTGTATAACTGATTAGGTCGCCATACGCCAATTTGCATTGCTTGAATTACGCAAGAGCACAGGCTACCTCTATGTGGGGCCATTTTTAGAAGTGGGGGGGTAATGACACCCACTGATAAGATTTACCCGCCGACTGAAAGTTCCATCCCCACTTCTGATAGTATTGAATCTTTTAGTGAAGTGTGATTTTTACGAATTTTTATAGCACATTTGCTTTGTAATCAATGGTCTGCAAATCACAAATCACAATACTTAGTCTTAAACCGCAAAACATGATAAAGTTGTGGTTACGATCTGTGCGCACGAGTAGCCTACGCGCTTGCGTATAAGCAAAGGCCTCCCTTACCGCAGACGCCTTTCTCTTGCTGTCGACTTGCATGCGAGTTCTCAGCAAGCGACTCTCTCTTGCGCTGAACTGAACTCATATTTGAGTTTCCCTCTTTACCAAAGCTATTGCGCTAAACTTCCGTTTGAGGTCAAAACATAAATGTTTGTTTGTTTATCTTTATCCTGCATTGCGGGAAAGCGGACTTGAGCGCTATGCATCGGTGTACGCCTTCCGACATACACCTGACCCACGCTGCAGCCGACAGCAATGTCTGTTTCCGGTTGTCTACTTTACTTATGACTTAAATTTGGTACTACCCATTACTCGAAATCGATCACTAGGTAGAGGCAATTATCGTAAAGTTTCTTGCCCAGAGAAGCAACAGCAAGTGCGAGTGGCTGGAGTCGAACATGCAGGCTCTCGACTGCGACTGAAATGCTTGTTACAACACGACACGACTCACACGTGAGTTAGCTCAATGACCAGTTTGCGTTAACTTCGCATCAAACATGTTTTTTGTTGTATGTGTAGCGGACGTCGAGTAGTCCAAAGCACCCGCTCATACCTTGCTGTAAATTATTGTAGCAACATGACGAGCACATTGTTGGTGGGGATGATCGAAAATAATGACTGGATGTCTACATGTACGAGTTTATTGCAGAAAACAATCTTCAAACCATCACGACGCATAACCTCAAAAGGTTGCAACCTAACAATGCATAACTAACAGAACGTGGTGAACTGAATCAAATCATGACTGGTAACAGAAATTAAACTGGCACCACAAATGAACGGGAACCATAACTGCAAACAACGTGTGGAGAACTGACTGAAAGATGCCAAGACTCAATGACTGACAAAATCATAACAATGAAATTCAACGCTAGACGCGTTGGTTTAGGAGAAAAACCCAGTGTGGTCGGAATGCTCCAAGCCATGCACTTGATCACGGCACACAAACGCAATCTGGCATGCAGCAGATGCACAACGCTAAAACGACGTAAAACTACGTGTAGCCTATATGTGTCAAACTACCGATTGCAAAAATGCGCTCACATTATTAGTTAGGGTTCCAAATTCCTGAGAAGCACACAACTTGACTTTTAGCAAAACTACAGAGACTAAAGGCCTCCAGGTTTTCACAACATTAATAAGACACAAGGGAATACAATAATGCCGCAAAGAAAAGGCCGCAGGCGCTACATATGATTAGCTAAAATAAAATACTGTATAAGATTTTGTTGGGATTGACACAGAACATTTTGTATTTGAGTATAAACAATGCCAAGTTCCTTTGTGTGTGAAAAAAATGCTTTGAAGCACACCGCACTAAAATCATTTTTAGATTTGAGTGAAAGCATAAATATTTTTGACAATTTACCACACTACATCTACGAGTAAGCTAATCAACAGTAAGCTACATTGCTATGTTGTGAAAAAAAAAATTGGCAAATTTCATTAGCCTACCTAAGTTCTGATAATGTTTGTAAATAATTGTAGCTACTTTTAGCCTACTAGTTAACTTGTTTCACTTTTATCACTTAGTATTTTTTAAAACTTGTTGCATTGCATCAAAAAATATCGACTTTACCAGTCTTAGTACCATTATTTCTACGCTGATTAAACAACTGTTGCGCACGATTATGTTCATGCTGCATTTCTTTGCGTCGTTTTATGCATTAATTAAAATTGGAAAAAGATAATAATAATGGTCACAGTTATAGACTGTGCGTGACTATCTTCGGATATAACTTTACGGGACGCGTACCATAGCTCCGCTTTTCCAGCAATATTAAAAGGGTCAATTGCCAATTTAATAATTTTTTTAAAATCTTGCTACAAGCTTGCTTTCAACAAAAAATCAAATTAATTAGCTACTCACCAACTTTACTACTCTGACTCAATACAGTCCAAAAAAAGTATTGGTTGGTTTTGAATCTTTAGCCTATCCTTGGAATGGCAAAACTACTGATTGGTCATTCCTAGCAATTTCGCATACTTGTAGAGGCTTTGAACTATAGGGTTACGTATGTACTCTATAAATTGTTGTTTGAAGACACTCAAAATAGCTCAAATGTCCTCCTTTTTTACATTTTGAATGTTTTTGCTTAAATTTTCAACAGGATTTTATTTTTATATGACTTTTTGTCAAAAGCAAAATAAGGCCAATAAGCAATAGGTAGCTTAATTAAAAAGACCAACTCTGTTTCTGTGGCAGAAGTGTCTTTGTTTAAGAAAAGGACTTCTTGACTGTGATGTTCAAAGCATTGTTTGTAAATTTGGTACGGTAGCCTACAGCCAGTGTTGGGCGCGATAACTCATTTTTCAGTTAAGCGATAACGATAATCGATAAACGAAAAATGCCTAAAGCGATAACGATAAACGATAAATCAAAAAAAAGTTAAGCGATAACGATAAGCGATAAATTATCGCCGATAATGTCCGATAACGATAATTTTTTTTTTCTTGATTAGCGCTGCCCCATCCCATGCAGCACGAACTGTTTTCATCAACATGCCGAAAAATCGAACATAATATACTGTAAAGGGACAAAACTTTTTGTAAGTTATGCATGAATAGAATCGCAATAGCGGCAGTGGGCATCGAATCTTCAACCTCTTGATCCAGAATCAAACCACTGAGGTAACCGCCGTGCTTATAATTATACCTTCAGATACCAGTTGGATGCTTTAATCAATTGAGTTACACTGCCACTTACGTGCAGTAAGCAAAATAATTAGATCAAATGAAAATACCATAAAAAATTCCAAACTTTGTATTTTGTTTTCTGCTTAAAGGGCTGTTTACAGCAAAGTCAGCAATAATTGAAAAAATTCCAAAAAACGCAAAATGCTTGAAAATTCATCAGTAATCAAAAGCGTTATTGGCAGTAAAAATGTGCATACTGTGAAATCCATCAAGCTTGTCAAATTAGTCGTGTTTGTTTAAGAACAATAACATAATTATCGTAATTTACTGATAATTTCAGATAATTTTTTTTTGTTTTCTTTGAACACCATCATTAAAGCAATGGCAGAACGCTGAGTTGTTGAGATAAGAATTACAATGTAGGCACTGTATTAGTGGGAATAAAAATATTTGATTGAGGTAGGCTATGTCGCATAGGTAGGCTACAGTAAATGAGAAAGGTTATACTGTATTTAGCATAATTTTACCACGCAACTCGATCCGCCTATTGTCATGCAAAAACTATTACAGTACAAGATGCAAAAAAATGTGATGTCGGTCTGCATGTTAAATGCTTCAAGCAATATTATATTCCGCAATGACTTGTTTCAGTGATGTTGTGTTACTTTGCTAATTTTCATCTTCATATTTTTTGAACTTTCATTTCAATAAAATGCTCGATGACAATAATGACATGACAAGACATAAACAAGACATTTCCCATTTATCACTTTGAGCGATAAGTAAAATGTAATAACGCTTAAGCATTACGCACAAGAAACTTGTGAAATTTGATAACGGATTTGCCTAGCGTCTTATATATAGGACGGCTTTTTTCTCAAAAAGTACAAACACAATTAGGAAAAAAATAATTGTGATATGTTTTTTAAGTCATAATTATGCAATATTTAAATTTTCCGAATTTTTTTTAAGTACTTTCACTTTCGGCACAAATGGGTTAACTTTTTAAGTTAAATGGCACTTATGCATTCGGTTATTATTTTTGAATTAAAGTTATATCGCCAAGCTAGAAAAAAATCGATCTTACAGTCTATAACCGATCTTGTGTTGTTATTGTGTGTGAATTTTGTCTTTTAATCTGAGTTTGTGACGTAACCGCACGTCTCAAGGCAAGTTCTTGCAATTTTAGTTAATCTAATCATCTAAAAATTTAATGCGCTTAAAACAGTAAGTTTCACGTTTTGACGAGAGAGATTTTATTTTTTTACCACAATTACTAAAAACTAACACTTCCAACGAAAAAAGAAAACACAACAATAAAATAGTTGATCGTGAGGTGGGCGATAGACCATGTTTCCTATGTAAAAGCGGCCTCGTATTGAGACACTTTCACAAACCACTTGCCAATTTCTTTCGCTTCGCTTCAAAGGAAGTTGTACCGCCTGTGCGCTTACATTTTAATTGTAAAGTTCACTCGCGATTGCCCATTGCAGCAAACCAACAAGAAACTTGTTGCATGCATTTCATTGCATTGCAATTTGCAACTCTAAAAATTATTGTGTTGTCAAGGCCGTCGCTGCAGGGGGGCGTGCCCCCTCTCCTGATAACGACCTGTGCACACACACTTCAGGCACTGAAGAAGAACTGGTTTTAATTTTAGTTTCATTAACTAGGTGGCTAGTAAAAATATTACTTTTCATGATCTTTCCACTTGTGTGTTGATCCAAAATAAAATTTATCGGCGATTAATTATCGGCGATAATCAAATATTGCCTTTGGCGATAACGATAAACGATAACCGAAAAAATAATTGAGCGATAACGATAAGCGATAAAAATTTATCGCCGATGAATTATCGCCGATGAATTATCGCCGATAATGCCCATCACTGCCTACAGCCTACATTAATTTAGTGGTAGCTTAAACAAAGGCAGTTTTAGCTTCGATGACCATATCAGAGCTATAGTCTAGGCCTATCCTTGTCGGTTCTGGAAAAATTTTGGGGTGATGCCAGAATTTACGCGACGCAAAATTTCAAGCAAAATGAACAAATATAGCCTACCCTTATTGCGGTGATTGAAAATAAAAATAGGCTGATGGGCTCTATGGGGCTTGTTCTTGTAAAAAAAAAAAAAATTTTATCTTGTCTTGGTCGCTTTTTGTGATCCAATATTTTTGCTTAAGACTCACACTTTGTACAGTAGGTCTGTTACTGTGTATGAATGAATGTTTTTAAAATATAAAAAGTCGGAATGCATACACTTCCCCGATAAAACCCAAAAAATTAGAATGCCCCGCTAAAAAAATAACAATTTATGTAAATTAAACGCTGCTGGCGCTGTAAGCACAAAATTGGTAACTTAGCAACCAGTCTATTTGGAGCGAATTTCAAATAGGTATTTTACCTCACCGACTTTATTCATACCATTTGTCTTAAATTTGATTTTCAAACTAGTCAAATAAATACCAGAATTTAGTTGTTAACTGTTGGATAGAAGAAGTTTTTTAGAACTTGGATAAGATTTCAAACTTACATTTTATGTTATTTTTTATTCTACGTCTCAATGGTGAGTGTGTCATCCTACATTCTATAAAATACCGTACCATTGGCTAGGCCAGTGGTTCTCAAACTTTTTTTGTTGCGGTGCCTCTGGAAAAGTTTTCTGGACTTGCGACGCACCAGCAAATAAAAGTAAATGAAGAAACTTATGAATAAAGTTTTAACATTAAAGTCTTTCTCTTTTGCTGGTGTCAAATTCGTACCGTATGTTTACTTTGCCATTCTGTGCATGATTGCGCCAGCAGCAAAAAATAAAATTGAATTGTTTATTGATACAACAACAAAAAGCAATGCATATTATTTAATATGACGTGTGGGCTTGTTTATTTTCACAAAGTTCATTGAATCTTGGGAGAATTTTTGAAATTGCCACCCACATTTCTCTTTCACTGTTTATTCGTGATCGATATTTGGTTTTATCACCACCAAGGCAGAAAATTTTGCTTCACATAAATACGACGTAGCGAATGGAATAATAATTTGCAGTGCTTTCTTTCACCAAACCTGGATCCGGATTTCCTACTACGAAAGGTTCACGAATCCATTCGTAGTTTGAAAAATTTTCCTGGAAGTATTTTGCAAATTTTGACTCGAGCTTGGACAAATGTAAATAAATATGCTTCGCAAATTTGAAGGAAAAAAAACGCACTTGCAACCTCAACTCTTCACGGTTTTCAAACTGAAATAACACCAAGAAAAATGATTCAGAGTTTTCAATTTTTTTTGAAGGGTAGACACCCAATACGGCAGTGGCGTAGCCAAGGGGGGGGGGTTTGGGGGTTACAACCCCCCCTTTGGCACGCATGTGACGTCACGATATTAAGAATGATGCTTTCAGTCTAATAAAAAATTGCCTAGTTTTAAACAAAATTGCATTAAAAGAGCGAGTTTTGCCAATACCAAACATTCAAACTGGTCACAGCGGTAAACCATAATCTCTTCATGGGAAAATTGTAACATAAGATTCCCGAATCCGTTCGTCTGTATGTAATGACCGAAAAAGAAACACTTTTCAGGAAACATCTATTCGAGAATTGTATTTCTGTAAAAATAGCCTCAAAGCTGTCGAAATTGGATGCAACGCCGTACACCACTAAAACTTGTCACTACAGAACAGATTACTTAGATAAAAGACGGATATTTTATCCAGCTGGCAAGCACTAAGCAAACAGTTAAATATGCCTCCAACTTTCAAGCAACCATTTTACGAATGACTAGAATAATTTGCTATATCTCAAATGCACGTAGACAGTAACTGTGACGCAATAATGAAAGACATTGTCACGCAATTCAAACAGGTGTTGAAAGGCAATGATGCAATATTTCATCAGGTCTTACGACCGATGGTGCAATATTTGGACATTTTCTAGCAATTTCCATGACGTAAGATGCCAGCTAGGTTAAGTAGACCATAACGGTTTTTATATGACGTTTGATTTGGTGAACAATTGGCTGGAACACAAACATCTCAGCCAGGAATTAGCAACAAGAAAACACAGAGACTTAGCTTTATTTCCGAAAAATGCTGAAGAAAACATGATCTTATCCTTTTGATATGCTACCAGACAGCACCATTTTACAAGAATATTCGTACCCACATTTTTGTTGAAAATTCTCTCAGAATGCACCAAATTCAAAGTAATTTTTCAAAATTTTCTGGGGGAAGCCCCCCGGACCCCCCGCCGCTGGGTGGTCAAAACCCCCCTTTTAAAATTTCTGGCTACGCTACTGCAATACGGTACTATGTTAAGGTATCAGCAGTGGCAAATTTTTTAGTTAATTGCGGTGTCATCGGCTAAGTGCATGGGACACATGTGTCCCAGCGGTCCTCAAAAAGTTCACATGTGTCCCAGCGGTCCTCCTTACTTACAAATTGCTCTTCCTGCACATGACAAGTACCGTATAATACATGCTCTTTTACAAAAGACATCTCTTAGGAATATAACCCATCAAAACATTCAGAAATGTTAAAAATAACCTTAAATCAAGATATGTTGGTGGTAGTGCTGGATTTGACACCTTGCACACTGCCTCCATTGTGCTACTCCACTCTCCTCCTCGATAGCTCAGTTGGTTAGCGTGCGGCTTTGTGAATGAAGAAGCTTCAAGATCAAGTGGCGCTGGTTCTACTCTCGGAGTATGCGCTTGAGTAATGCACGTTAAGGACTGCTCTCCATTGTGGCACCCAATGGATGGAATGATTCCCCAGTAACAACACTTCAAAAACTGGAAACTTTACTTTGTTAAACTTGGTGACTGGGTCTGTGTCAGTAGGTTAAAGCCTCTACAAGTATGCAAAACTGCCTGGATTAATGCACTGCCGCCATATTGTGAATGGGTACTTGCAAGTTGCAACTTACGCTATGGGACAACATCCTTGTCCTTACACTCATCCAACTACCTGAGTTTCATTGTGAAGAAGCCATTCCGCTCTTTCCATGAATCATAATCACTTTTTTCCACT
This sequence comes from Aplidium turbinatum, assembly GCF_918807975.1. Taxonomy (NCBI): domain Eukaryota; kingdom Metazoa; phylum Chordata; class Ascidiacea; order Aplousobranchia; family Polyclinidae; genus Aplidium; species Aplidium turbinatum. The sequence continues at coordinate 12,407,003 of NC_137489.1, read as the reverse complement.
TCAGGGTCTATGATTCTGCAAGCAACCAACCCCAGCAATTAAAATTTAAAGTTTAGGCACCCATTTTTATAGGCCACACTACTCCTGAGGAAAACTGTTGAAGACCAATCTATTAGTGTGGCTAACTGGGTGGACTACCAATGAAATTTGATACTGAAGAAGCACCCCAAGACTTCAAAGCTTTACTTTGGGTGCTAGCTTTCTGGAATGCTTTTGCCAAGAAAGGCTTTGGTGTCACTTAACCGTCTGTGCACTGCCGTCGGATTACTTTGCTCTCACAGAAGTGCTACTAGAGCATAGTCCTCATCATAATCTGTAAGTGAAGCAAGGAGGAATAAAATGCAGACCACACCATTTGAAACTGCACCAGGCGGTATGCATGGGCTGTGTGAACAAGATGATCAATCAATACAATAGCTGCTCAACATCTGCCCTTACCCATACACTACAGCCACTTTATCTGGTCCAGATCTTTACTAGATTGGGTACGGATCTGACCAGATAAAGTGGCTTTCTGGGTACTTATAGCCAATCATCGACATTGCCCAAGAGTGGTATAAAGCAGAGCCTTTCAACTTTGAACTGGCTAAGAAATATATTCAAACAAAGAAGAACTTAACACAAAGCTTAATTTCTTTTCTTTCACTAAAACGTTTTTACCACCAGACGCAAGCCTGGGAATGATGAAAGTGACTGCTATTCTTTACTTCATGACTCCTAAACATAGCCTAAGTTTAATAGGCTACTATATCTACATTTTAGTCTCTTGAATCTTTGATTTAAAAAAGACATCATTTATAAAACCAAACAACTTTGCACTTAATGATACTGATCTGGCAGTCACTAAAGAAATTACATTGACTGAACTCCAGTAAGCACTAGCAGCTAAAAGCCTTAAACTAACAATAATACTAATGAACATTAACGTTATTGCAAGAATGGGCGAAAGGCTGTAGGTGTGAAAACATGATGCACTAATTAAATGTAGGCTTACTACCAGTATGATGTACCATAGCACAAATTAATCAGCTTCAAATTTTAATGCAGGTTAGCATCATTGAAGTTTAATTATCTAATTTAACAACCAAGCTTCTTTAAATCTCAACGGTTCTGAATGTCTGAAAAAACCTCAGCAGGTGAAGCAGAACTACCAAAAGATGTCAGTGTACCTGGTAGGTTATATAGCTACATGTTGTAAACATGTAATTCCATTTTGTATTACATTCTTTTTGCTATGAAATCTTATTTTAAAGTTGAAGGTTATAAAATAAATTTAATATTATTATTAGACTACATTTGTAGAAGTGTTGTTTTTACTCTACAGTACAATAACTCTGGATGTTTTTGTAGCCTAACTTGCATTAATTAATATTTGTTTATTTCTTTATATACTATTAATAACTATTTAATTGTTAGTATTTTTATGTCTAATCACTTTCTGCTGGTTGTTTTACAATTGCAATTAACTATTATTGCACCCATCAGCATAAACAATTTGATATCATATACAGTATTTTTGCCGTGTGTACTATTTTTCCGAAAAGATTGATATAAAGGTTATATCATATTGGTATTGGACCTGAAATCCTGGGCATTCCAGAATGTTAATGATTTTTTTCTTTAATTCTAATCTTGAGATTATTTGTTTACAATTCCCAAAAATTTTTTAAATAAAGCAGAGGAAAAAAAGTGTATGGGAATCTTAAATAATAACAATTTATTTCACACCAGTTGGGTTCAAACTAGCGATTTCAGCCAACTGTCGCAGTTCTTCCGGGTTGTGCTTTGTAAGAGATCGAACCTTTCACATGGATGTTTCTGCTGGTCTTCCTTAATTTCATTTGTCTCTGATCAGTTTTGATAATACGAGAGTTTCATTATAAACTGAGTGTATGGATGTCGTATTCTATGTCCCAACCAGAAGTTGATGTTTGCTGAGTTGTTGAAGCAGGGGAGTTTCTCCTACAGCATTAAAATCACCAAATCTAGACCTGTTAAAATTGGTATCAATTTCAGGCAAGGATATTCACTGAATGCTTATAATTACTTGTTAATTCAACTACCCATATACTTTCTTTACACCTCGCCTACTGCAAAGTCTTTGAAGAAAAACAGCTTACTAGTAACCTTTCAACAGTCTTTCTGAACAAGTATTGTTTATGCATGCTCTAGATAACATTTGCTGACTAGACCAGCTGCACTTCAAAACTTATTTTAAAGACTCGCATGTTTAACACGGTAGGCTACCAACTACAGGTTACCACCTTTCCAATGTGGTGAGAATAAGGCAATCTTTTGAGCTTTGGTCTTGTAAGCCTGGTCTTTATGACAAAAGATCAGATCAGAGTTGACCAGTTGTCTGTCTGTAGTCACTCCTTCATTTCTCTGTAAAAATTGCAACATTTTCTTTAACTTCAAGTCTTGAAACTACCAATATTGAAACCGCTGAAGTGTTGGATGGTGGTGCTGACAACACTATACTCAGCATTGCTACACTTGAAACACCGCCAGTAGTCGAAGAAACTGACGTCATTCCTTTCACAGAGCCGTTGACGGCTGCACATAAATGATAAAAGTGAAGATGCAAAAAACATCAGGAGTGATTGAAACTGCTGAAGTATTGTATAGTGTTGTCAACACCATAGTTAGCATTGCTACAACTGAACCACCAGAATATTTGTAATCTGTGGGTCACTGCTGCAGATGGGGTGGTTTAACGATTAGTCACTAACATAGAACAATTTCCCCCATGAACCAGCTAACTGCAGTCGTTTTGACCCTTCTAGCACTTATCTAGAGAGTTGGTTCTTGCTTTGAATATTGTTTGGTAATTACAGAAGTAAAAAGAGTAATGGCAGGAATGAGAATCGAACCCACGTCATCGAACTGACTACTTCCTTTACTCCCAAAACGCTAGGCCACACTGCCGACGGCGAAACATTTACTTAATTTATGTGCCACTAGAAATGTTTTGAGAAGAACGCTCACAATATGACGTGCATGAATCATATGACTTCAATCAGCTGATTTAAATCTTATCTTCTGATTGGTTAATAAACCTTAGCTGCTGCAGCCACCTGTAGATTATAAGCACGCGAACCATCGCCACCAGTCGAAGAAACTAACGCCTTTTCTTTCGTAGAACCATTGGCGGCCGCAACAGAGAAAAACAATGATAAAAATGAAGATGCAAAAACAGTAGAGCCTAGAGTGGAAGAAAAGTTTGTAGCAGAAGCAGGGCATTTTGTGGACCTCATAATAAAAGAAGGAGTTGAAGCATCAGGTACGATCTTGTTTGATGAAGATTTATTTTAGGTTTAAAAATTTCACACATAAAGTATCATTTGACACATTGCATTAATTTCTCGCCATTTTGCTTTAAAGAAGCCTGATCTTCATCTTAAAACACCAGGGTCGACCAGTTGTCTGCAGTGACTCCTCCATTTTTCTTTATCGTTAGCATTTTCAAGTTTCGTTTTGTCAGGTCATCTTTTACGATGTCATCCCTTAGTTTTCTTTCGCCTTTCTTTTCTCATTTTTTCTGTCTCTACCTTAATTTAAAATTGCTCTGTGTTGGATTGCTCTCATCCATTTGTTCAAGATATTCAACTCATCTCAGAAGATGTCCACGCATGCAAATATTCTTCAATGTTCTCAATATCAGTCCACACTCTCTAGACATCATTTATAATTTCATCGAGAAGTGTCTTGCTACACATCATTCGAACCATTCTCATTTCTGTCGTTCGCATTTGCCTAAGTATTAGGCGAAATTAGGCCCTAATATATTGCATTATATTTTAATACCACTGTAAGCTAGTTATCGCGATTATTTTGAAGCTTAAGCTTTCTTTGTGTATGTTTCTAATGTCATGAAAAATTAGGTCTAAAAAAGTTTTGAAATCTATCTCTACTATTTTATGCACAAGGAGAAGCTCTCCTAAAATTGATTCAGGAGACATACAATGAATTTTTTTTAATATCACGTTGAGGCAAATGGGTTACTAGTTACTGCAATACTGCCACTTTAGGAACTGGCTTATAGATCTACCCTTTGCATATTTTAGGCAAATAATTAAGTTTTACGCTTTATGTTCATTGTTAAATGTCCTGCCATCTATATAAATTTTTTTTAACTTCAGGTCTTGAAACTACCGATACATCAGGAGTGATTGAAACTGCTGAAGTGTTGGATGGTGCTGACTACACTATAGTCAGCATTGCTGTACCTGAAACACCGCCAGCAGTCGAAAAAACTGACGTCATTCCTTTCACAGAGCCGTTGGCGGCCGCAACAGAAAAAAACAAAGCTGAAAACAAAAATGCAAAAACAGTAGAACCTAGAGTGGAAGAAAGCTTTCAGGCAGAAGTAGGGCATTTTGTGGATCTCATAATAGAAGAAGGTGTTGAAGCATCAGGTACGATCTAGTTTGATCAAGACTTATTGTTAACCAGCTCAGTGGCCGACTGGTTTCGCCTTCGGCTCTGGTGCTGGTAGATCTGAGATCGATTCCAGATAGGGTCAAACCGAAGACTTTACAAACGGTACCGATTGTGTTCTATCCTGCATTGCGCAGTGAGAATGAGTCGGGTAATAGTGTGATAACATCGTAAGCCTGATATAAATTAAAAATGAGCCATGTCGCTAAAAAACCATAGCTGTTGTAGAGCGACAATAAATAAAACCATAACATTATTATTAAGATTTATTTTTAGATTTAAGAATCTTGTGACATTTCAGTACTTAATTAGACATCTTCATGCAGGTGTCTCTTCAACGGATGTCGTAAGCCACAACGTCGTAACTTCTGATCCATTAGAAGCTAAAGCATCAGGTACGATGTAGTTTGGTGAAGATTTATTTTAGGTTTATGAACTTTACACATAAAGTATCATGTGACACGTTGCATTAATCTCTCGCCATTTTGCTCCAAAGAAGCCTGATCTTTATCCCAAAATATCAGAGTCGACCAGTTGTCTGTAGTGGCACCTCCATTTCTCTCTGTCGTTGGCATTTACGATTTTCTAGTTTTTCTTTTTGTCAGGTTATCTTTCACGTTGTCGTTCATGTTTTCTTTGGTCTTTCTTTTTTTTGTCACTGCCTCATTCCAAATTTGCTCTGTCAAGTTGTTCTTATTCATTCGCTTAAGGTGTCCAATTGTCCAACCCATCTACAACAATGTCCACGCATGCAAGTACTTTTCAATATCCTCAAGATTAGTCCATACTTTCTAAAAAGTTTAGACATTTATAATTTTATCAAGAAGCGTCTTGCCACCCATCATTCGAACCATTCTCATTTCTGTCGTTTGCATTCGCCTAATATATTGCATTGAATTTTAACATCACTGTCAGCTGGTTATCGCCATCCTTGTGTATAAGTTTTACAATCTATTTCAACTATGTTATTCACAAGCAGAAGCTTTCCTAAAATATATTCCGGAGGCATGCAATGGATTTTTTAATGTCACATCGAGCTTTGCATTAGGCAAATGTGTTACTAGTTACTACCATATTAGGAACTGTAGCTTATTGGTCTAAGTCTACCCTTTGCATATTAAGGCTAATAATTGAGTTTTACGCTTTATTTTCGTTGTTGAATGTCCTACCGTCTATATAAATCGCAATATTTTTTTGAACTTCAGGTCTTGAAACTACCGATACATCAGGAGTGATTGAAACTGCTGAAGTATTGGATAGTGTTGACAACACTACACTCAGCATTGCTACAATTATTGAAACACCGCCAGTAGTCGAAGAAACTGACGTCATTCCTTTCACAGAGCCGTTGACGACCGCACCAGTGAAGAACAATGATAAAGGGGAAGATGTAAAAACAGTGGAGCCGAGAGTGGAAGAAAGGTTTGAAGCAGAAGCAGGGTATTTTGTGGACATCATTACAGAAGAAGGTGTTAAAGCATTAAAAGCTTTATCAGCTGATGTCAAACCAAACGAAACTATTTCTAAAGAAAAGACGGAAAACGAGAAAGTTTTTCCACATGACCCAAAACAAGCCAAGAACATTGAGGAAGAAACTAAAGAAATCATATTTTCTGAACGTGCTAGCACTACAGAACTACATCATACATCGTCCACCATTGTGAGAACTGCAAGTAGCATTGCTAGCAAAATCATAGAATCAAGTGTTGCAAACAACGTCTTTATCACGAAATCAGGTGAATACTGAGAGTTATATTCTTGTTTACCCAGTGACGTAGTTAGAAAGAAAACTTTAGGGGAGGGCAAAAGCAACTGTTTGGAGGGAGCAAATGTCATTCAACATGAATTATAATAGTATTAACACGTTTTATTAATATTAAAACATATTTTTTTTTTGGGGGGAGGGCAAGATAAACTTTTGAGAGGAAGGCGATTGCCCATTAAGCCCCTCCGTGGCTACGTCTCTGGGTTTACCTATCTATTGTAATTGAGTAAATTAGCTTTCAATTGTTTATATTATCTGCAATCTGTATTGCAAAAATACACTGCCTTGTCTTTAATAACAATAACAATCTTATACAATAACAGTCTTTAATAACAATAACTTAATCAATAACAAACTTAAGTCTTTAATCAATAATAATAAAAATAATCTGGCCTATTTGCTATTATTAGCCTATACTATGTGCAATAGTAGCCTAATAGGATATGCGCAATTTGGCCAGGGATTCTTGATTTTCTTGAAGCCGGAAAACCGGTTTTAAGCAGTCTTGGGCACTAAAATGTTATAATTTTTCTAATTTAGATTAAAATCGTAATTAGAGCTATTCAAGTTTTCACACATTAGACTAGAATTAGAGCTACCCAAGTTTTCACAAATTAGATTAGAATTTAAACTATATTAGAATTAGTTAGACGCACTTGTCACATATCTTTTTCTATTTGAACAAAACCGTCAATTATCATCACACACATTGCGACGCTGGTAAATCACTCAATGAATCGAGTTTTTGACTTTGCTGCTTAAGCGATGGAGATTGCGAGTAGAAGGTTGCTCATTATAGCTCGAAACTGCAGGTTTTCGTCTGACTCTTTTCAGGAGCTATCGTCAGAATAAGATAAGCTTAAAAGTGGTGAGATATTTGTAGTAGAAGAAAAACGAAATGTAAATTTGATTGATCAGAATAATTCAAAATTAACGAAGCAGTTTTAGGGCATAAACGAATTCTTTTTGGTGGCATAAGATTGGATTGGGAGTTTTTATAAATATTGCTTCTAGTGCTGCCTGATGGAACGAGGAACGGTTTTTAGCAAGAACTGAAAACATTTCTAGTCTAAAGTGCACATTCTTCGTTATTCAGCAGGTATTGCCCTATTGCAGAGTCACTGAATATGTTTTTGCCATTTGCAGTTTTGCATGCTCGATTTGGTTGATTTCTTGTTGTATTGTTTCCTTTTCTAATTATTTTTGTGACATGTTGTTTGATTCGTTCCTCCAAGCGTTGGGGCGTGCGGCCCACGTACCGACTCTCACAGTGACACTAAAATTGATAAATTACGTTACTAAATTTTATTGTAGGCAAGCAGTCTTTATTGGTAAAAGGAAAATTTCTTTGGTCGTGAAGGATATACGTGGTTTGACGGCAACGAAATATTGGCTGACGGTTTTAAAAATGTGATTTTCAATTTTTTTGGAAACAGAGCCCAGCCGCGAGAGTTTCGTATAAACTGGGTATTTTTGTGGACCGAACTGTGGTAAAGACGAGGATTGGCTGATAGTTTTAAAGATAGTGGTGTTCACGACGTGGTCCGAGTAGTCATTTTGCTTCATTATTGGAAGAATTTTATCCAGTTGAGAATTTAGTTGGTATTTTGAACAGATGTTAAGTGCTCTGTCTGTCAAAATGGACATAATGTTAATTTTACGTTTGCTGGGGGCAAAGGAATTTCAACTTACGTATTGGCCAGTGAAGGTGGGTTTTCCGTAAACAGAAGTGAGAAAACCAGTTGGGGTAGCTTCGACAAGAACATATAGGAAGGGTAAGGTCCGGTTTGTTTCCTTTTCGAAAAGGCTCGTCTTTACCACAGTTCGGTCCACGAAAATGCCCAGTTTATACGAAACTCTCGCGGCTGGGCTCTGTTTCCAAAAAATTTGAAAATCACATTTCTAAAACCGTCAGCCAATGTTTCGTTGCTGTCAAACGATGTATATTCTTCACGACCAAAGAAATTTTTCCTTTTACCAATAAAAAGTGCTTACCTACTATAAAATTTAGTAACGTAATTTATCAATTTAAGTGCCACTGTAAGAGTCGGTACGTAGGCCGCACGCCCCAACGCTTGGAAGAACGAATCAAACAACATGTCGCGAAAATAATTAGAAATGGAAACAATACAACAAGAAATCAACCAAATCGAGCTTGCTAAACTGTAAATGACAAAAACATATCCAGTGACTCTGCAATAGGGCAACACCTGCTGGATAACGAAGAATGTGCACTTTAGACTAGAAATGTTTTTCAGTTCTTGCTAAAAGCCGTTCCTCGTTCCACCAGGCAGCACTGGAAGCAATATTTATAAAAACTCTGGATCCAATCTTATGCCGCCAAAAAGAATTCGTTTATGCCTTAAAACTGCTTCGTTAATTTTGAATTATTCTGATCAATCAAATTTACATTTCGTTTTTCTTCTACTACAAATATCTCACCACTTTTAAGCTCATTTTATTCTGACGATAGCTCCTGAAGAGAGTCAGACGAAAACCTGCAGCTTCGAGCTACCATGAGCAACCTTCTACGCTCAATCTTAAGTTTTGTCCCAGCAATCAACTCTCCAAGCGATGACAGCATAGCACTTTGATCTTGATCGTTTTGTTATATTTTTCTTACATGATGTTGATAAAAGCGCAGTTTCCATTCATTTGCTAAAACATGCTGTCGGACGAATTTTAATTTTTGGTAAGACTGGAAATTAGATTGGAACTACAACTAGAGTGAGTAATTTTTCACCAACTCAGATTATAAGCGCTAGCGTGATAAAAACAATTCCAGAAAATGAGGAAGTGAAAATAAGAACGAAAATGAAAATTCAATATTGAAAAAAATCTTTCGGTTTTCTCATTTTACTTTTTAAATGTCGTATTTTCCTTAATACGAAGTTTCGGGTCGATAGAAAATCACCAAAAGCGCACTTGCAAGTAACTACAAGTGAAATAAATTTAGATACAGTATATTGTTCATTAATCTTGGGAATTGTGAAAGCATGGCATAGTATTTAATTGCAACTTTTTTCAGTTCAAATGCTTTCAAACAGGGGCGTAGCCATCAAAGTCTTTCGGGAGAGGGAGAGGCAAATAAGTATAATAGCACATGTCAGTAAGCCAGGCAACAAGTTGGCGAAAGCGAAGCACCCAGGGGGGGTCTCGGGGCCTCCGCCATAAAATATTGGAAAACATGCCTTAAAATTGGGCATTCTGAGAGTACTTTTAGCCTAAATCAATAGTAAAACTCTGTAGAATGATGCTGCAACAGAATGCAAGATGTTTATTCAAAACAATTGGCGGGGGGCAATTACCCTCTTTACCCTTCTGACGACGCAGTCGCACATTTATTGATTCGTATCATTCACGATGTTTCAAACTTTTTTAGAGTTTCCAGATATTTCTTACTTGCAAGATTCTTTTGAGTTCACTGAAGATGCAGTGGAAACTGTCAACAAGAAAGAACCCACAGCCACTGGTAAAAATAAAATTGGCATTCATGGACTGTTAAAACATAAGAGTATTGGATTATATTCCATTTTTTTACTGTTTTCTACACTTTGCTCGAGGGGCTTACGTTTACAACCTCTTCGTGGTAAGAATGGGTAATGAACTCTTGCAATTAAGCGAATAACAACAGATAGGGATAGTAGTTGTAGCTCCCAGAGCTCTGCAACTTCATATTGCACAAAGTGATCTTAATAAAGGATGCGCCCTTCATGTCAACTAAACGATCAGAGCAATATTTGTTATCGAACGTAATGTGATTACCCGATTGCAGTTGTATGTGGAAGGCTTAATCAAATCTAGGATCGACATTCTATAACAATTGGTAGGCATATATACAGTACATACCAACCAAGGAAAGGCTATTCTTCTTCAAGCTTCCACGCTTCAAGAGGCACATGTCACCAGCTATTTAGTCCCCTCATAAGCACTGTCAAGATACAAAATTGTGTTCAAGTGTGGCGTGATGTACAAGGATGTCTGTAGCCTATGTGTTTTTGCTACGGGTTGGCATCATTTTGGATGATAGCAATATTTTATAGTAGCCTACACTGTAAACTTTATTTATTTCTAAAAAGTGTGAAGTAGTCAGTTGTAACAAAGAGAATAAATGTTAACTTTAAGACTTAAGTGAATTTAGTTAATGTACTGTCATTTACATCTCAGATACTTAAATTACGAATTTGATAAATGAAGCAAATGTGAGATAAATACCACCAAGTACCACCCACTATCAAGTTGCTAGTTATGTTACATTTCTTGTAGGCTAATTTGTTCCTTTTTATTCATTTATACCTATCCAGTTGAATAGGCGATTGACCATTATTGGTGCAGAGTGCAGTGCATATAAGAAAACATGTAAAAACAATGAAAACTATTAATACTACAAAAAGTGCTCAATGCCAAGCAAAAAGGCAAAGCAGAGCGAATTAAATCAAATACAGTTATTACTATCTGAAGCCTTTACAAATTGTTTCACCTAACGGATCATCAGAAGGTCTGAAAAAACATGCAAACAGTAAAAAATCGATAATTCTGAAAAGATATTAAATATTACAACTGTAATTTAATCTGCCAAAAAAAAATCTCTAAACCTGTACTTCCTGAGAGGATATTAAATATTACAACTGTAATTTAATCTGCAAAAAAAAACCTCTAAACCTGAATTCCTGAAAAGATATTAATATTTAATATCTATTAATAATATTTATTAATATTTAATAATATATAATATTTAATATAATATAATATTTATAATAATTTAATATTATAATATTAATTATAATATAATATAATATTTAATTAATTAATATAATTAATAATTAATTAATATTAATTAATTTAATTAATATGGTTATAATATTTAATATCTTTTCAGGAATTCAGGTTTAGAGGTTTTTTGCAGATTAAATTACAGTTGTAATATTTAATATCTTTTCAGAATTATCGATTCTTTACTGTTTGCATGTTTTTTCAGACCTTCTGATGATCCGTTAGGTGAAACAATTTGTAAAGGCTTCAGATAGTAATAACTATATTTGATTTAAGAAAACATGTATTGATATTTACTTTTTACGCTTTAGTTAAGTTTCTACTACTGCCTAGCCAGCAAGTACTCACCATTGCATCATCAATTAACCTGTCAATTGAGTTTTTGAAACAACAACTTGCCGAGGGTATCAATGTCCCTGCACCAAACATAAGACTCTCCCATGACGGTTAGTTTGAACAAGTACTTTGAAAAGGAGTTAGTATTGTTGTGCTGTAACTCAGTTGAAACCAGATATAGCATAGACAGACTTTTTGTATATGTTTCACAGAATAACTTTTTGGCAAAGTTATATATTTTTTGGTCAACTGTGGAATTGTATTTTGGAAGCCACTCCTGGTAGCTCTTCGCACCTTCACATACACCACTTGGAGAAACTTTTAACTGTCAATGCAGGTCCCGTTTTTTAGGCTGACAGTTTGATGAATTTGTTTCCTGGATGCATGTTGTTCAGTTTAGCAGGCCATGATCTTAAGAAGGGCAGTAGGCACTTCTCTCTGGAGCGTACTGAATTGCACACTATTTAGTGTGACGCCCAACTACTGTACACTTTCCTGGAGTTCTTAATTTTTTTTAGCATTTTGTGTAGTTCTTAAATTAAGCTGTTTGTCTGAATTCATTACAAACTCCAAACTCATTTGATGTTGTGTAGTTGAAAAGTTTATTAACAGAAAAAACGCTACAAAAACAAAACACATCCGATTAACATCGCAGAACATCTTTTGTCGGATGCAACGACCCTCAAAGATTTGAATGTGCAACCAAACGGAACCATTCAATTAAATGTGACCTCTAGTAACCCCGAAATGACGCTATTGAATCCAGCGAAGGCTCAAAAAGAGTTGGGGTCATCTGACGTCATAACTGTAAGATTATTCACAGGTAAGCATCAGAGACACCACAAAAATGTCTACGAGGAACTGGATTAGTTTTAGCTTAAAGGGTAAACTTGATGAAGAACAAAATAACTAATCTTGTCAATCGTAAATCATTACAATGAAGAAAATTGCCTTAAAATCATTTTGTCGTTCTTGTACTTTTCGGTAAGTACAGTAATTCCAAAAATTGCAGTATCTCGGACGAAATATGCGACTGATTTAAAAACGATAGGGTACCTCGCAGGCTGGTAAACATTTTAAAGTCTGAAATACCTGTAATAAACATTGGTTTATCGATAGAGTAAAACGGGTCAGAAGCTTTCTTACAACTCGTTGCCTACTTTTTACTTAAAGTGTTTTGAGGCCAAAAGGTGCTTTTATCTGCCATTTTTCAGAAAACGATGAATACAGAGACGTTGTAGTAGAAATTGAGCGAACAAACAGGAGAAAACCTTACCTTGGGGGATACCGACACATACTGACTGGTGTTGAATTCCATCACGCCAGTGCACAAACGCAAGAAAATCCCAAACCTAAATCTACTGTGGAAAGATTCTCCCGAGATTGCCAAGTATGTTCGAAAAGCAAAGCATTTTAAAGTTTTCTTAACTTCAAAAATCAAAACTATCAGGAAACACTACAGTCTTTGCTGCGCCTGAAGTTGTGTCAAGAGGCTGTGGAGGAGTTTTTCGCAACAGCGATATTTTTTAATGTCTATTGTTCGAATTTTACTTTGTATTGAGCTGACATCCATTTTAACGTTACAGACTGTATTCGAACGAAATCGAGTTACACAAACTACCAATTCAACCTCGACTCAGATGACGAAGATTGGATGTTATGTGTCCATCGTGACAGACAAAGTGATCTTTGCAGGCAAATACAGCACCGCCGAATCGTACCATCGTAAAAGATTGGAGGCGGTAAGAAGTAGGCAGTGTCATATGAGGACCATCTTGCATCAGATTTTTCTCAGCCGAGTTTTGGTTGAGCGTTTAATTACATTGACTTTTCACAAAAGCTTCTTGCAGTTGCAACCAGCTGTTTATCCATGCTATGATGGTGGGTTGTGTAAAGAAATAGATGAGAAACGAAGGCTTTCTTGGTGTGATAGCACATAAGAAAGAGAGCTTGTTTAATAGCTTCCGTAGAATCGGTAAGTGAGTTTGAGCTTCTTTGTGCTTGTGTTTCAAAATTTGCTCATACTTGTCTTCGTTTCGTTGGGTATGGGGCAACGCGCCTTGAGAATACGATTAATTCTCTTTCTCGATCAGTCAAACAGTTTGACGAATCGATTGTCATCCAGTTTAGATTGTTTCCTTTTCTTCGTGTTCTTGGCAATCATTCAGTTTGGGCTTTTCCATTGTCTTCCTATTCTAGGCACTTGTCATCTAGTTTAGGTTCTTCCTGTTTAAATTCTATTATTATTTTCCTGTTTTAGGCTCCCCTTGTTTAAAGGGGCAGTAAACCCCAAACCATACTTTTCGATTTTTTTGTTTGTAAGTGCTCTAGACATGTATAATAAGTAGTTGTCGTTGAAATTTTCCCTTAATTTTATTGCGTTTCCTTTGTAGGGCCGTTTTAGTTAGCCCTTAGTTTCAGAGCGACGCGTGCTCACTGAACCGTGCGATAATCACGTGTGACGTCATGAGAGTACTAGCCGATCTTATGTTCGCGCAAGATGCATTGTAAGCAAGTGTTCGTAGTGTCGTTTCCAACAAATACAATGAACTACATGTATTTATGTCGATTGTAAGCGGCTTAGTAGTTGATAAAATGAACACTGAAAGTAACTACCTTTCGACAAGTACCATATTAGTTTGTAAAGAACTAGGTCAAGAAGATTCTTAAGACCTCTAGTATAAATTACCGTACTGTCTGTACATGTACAAAATTCACTCTCTCTGTGCACACGGAAAAGCTTTTTTCAAAGCAGACTTTGAATTCTGACTTTTTATTTCAAATCAGGATATTTAAATCCAACATATTCGCCGCTATCTTGATTTGAAAATTTCGACCTAATTGCCGAAACGACGCATGACGGCAGAGGCACACGGATTGAACGTCCAAGGTAACCCCAGATCCAGCGAACAAACTGTCTATAGGCAATGTGCCTATAACGTCTGTAAAAACAATTTTGGTTACATTTACTCTTGTAACGGTAACTCCTTCAAATTCAAAACAACTCTTTAAATGGCCGCGAGTGTTGTATGTGCCGATTCGATGGGAGACGGCCATGGCCGCAAATTTTTCTTGACTTGGCAATGGGAAGCATGTACATTGTACACTGTACAGCCAAATACAACTTGTATTGTTTCAGTGAAATTGTTTTCAGTGAAATAGCTTAGCATCAATAAATCATCATTACGTTGTTGCTTTCTGGGCGAAGTTGGCCTGTTTACGAGCAGTTTTGAAAAAAGTACACATAATAGCAATCAGTCGCTTTTTTACATTGATTCAACATCTGCAGACGTTGAATCAATGTAAAAAGCGACTGATTTGTTATCTGGGTATGTTCACACTGAAACGACCATTTATTAGGTTTAAATGAAGTAAGAGACGAAGTACATCTGCAAAACACAAGCCAACAATATAAAACGAACCAATTAAATCAGTCTCACACGATCAGAACTTAAAGTAACAAAAGTCCCTTTTACTGAACACAGCAAGAAAAGCTCTTATGAAAATGGACTTGCAGAGAAAACAATCAATGGAAAGCGCGCCGAGCAGAGAAACTATAACGTACAAACATACGTAAAATAAACGTAAATTTGTTATAAGACACACTGGTTTTTCAATGAGTCATGTAAAAGAAGCTGGATTTGCTAGCTAAAGTATAAAATGTACTGGCTGAAGTCCATACCTGAAGAAGTTGCAAATCCACTATTTTATTCAATCTTGTGTCCATGATCGTGTATGTGCCGTGCTTCCCACTATGTCCAGGAGAATCTACCCTTCCATCTCCTGCTAACATGAGGTCAATACCATCACCTTCCAATTGTTGAAGTACAGTGTTCTGCTCAATGACATATTAAAAATTCTTATCAATGACACTATTTTAAAGAAAAGATTGAGCACTTCCGTTTACAGTATGTGTGTGTTTCCATACATCAGGAAGCATTCATAAAATATCTATAACAGATATATCATTGTTTACAAACTTCTATTTGAATAAGTTTATACTGATGAAGCCACACTTGTGTGGCAAAAGCTCTGTATTTAAATAAACCGATTCTTCTGAGTTGGTGTGATATTGTTTACTTTATTTAAAACGTTTTGTCACACCGTGCATCCCAGTGGATCTTCAGTTAAATTATAGGAAAATTTGATGAAAAGTTTAGGAACGAAGTTTTGTTTTGGAATTTTACAAACTTACCCCGGCTTTTCACTACGTTCATTGGTAGACACCTCCGAAATTGTATTTATTGAGAAATTTGGATAGTGCATTTCATTATCTTCAAAAGATATGTCTTGCAAAGCCATTCTTGCTTTTTTGGGAGTGGTAGTAAGGTAATCTGGTGGAATTCATTTTCTTTCTTGCAAGTTGCAGGTCACACCTACAGATTGTGTTAATACCAGGGCATTAGCCTGAGTTGCTGCAATAAACATATTCCAAATCAAGCAAAGCCACTTTTACAGTATTATTTGGCATCACTTCTCTTTCCAAAGCTATTAAAATGTACACTACTGTTATTTCATAATTTGTTATATTATAGAGTCAAAGTTTCTTACCTTTCGCCGCACTCATTGGCTTCAAGGCAGCTTGGCATCCTTTTGATGAACAAGCACGGAAATCTAACACGTCATATTGTGTTACAGCATCACAAGTAACCATTTCTGTTTGGCATGACTTCGGCTTTTTTAAAAAAATTTCTCTCGATCTTTTCAGGGTACGAATTGTTCAGGGTACGAATTTGGGTGCATCCCTAGCCAGTAGGCCTAACTGAAAAAGAAAACAACAATGTATATATGAAGGAACATTTTTTGTTAATGCACTTGGTGAATTATACATGGGATGTTCTAAAAGCGCATGTAGCTGGGAATCACTATACCAGCAGGCAGCATACATATTGTAAACTTATGGAAAACAATTTCTCAAAGATGCTACTTCGCTACTTATGTACGGTACTTTATAACAAACATGTAGTAATATAATTGTTAGCTTAAAATTACCTCAAGAACTTGCCGCTTTCTAGCAGCCGGTCGCATGGATAAAGTGGAATTTTGTTGTGGAGTTGTCTCTCCACTGGACTTTGAATCCAACGGTTGCAAAGTTGTTAAAATGTTTTTGTTGAGAAAAATTGAAGGGCATGCATTAAGGTTTAAATTGAGACGTGTGGCATGATCCATGTCAAATTGAAAAAGATTTTAAAAATCTGTTTCCTTGAAATGGAGTCGCCATATTGTGCTGGACTCTGTTGATCCTGGCCACACTCTTGTGGTGTTTACAGACTTGTTCCATTTCTTTTTTATGGTACGATTTTTTGGAAAATGGAACAAAGAAATTTTATCAGTAGCCTAGAAGAACTGCCAGATGAACAGTTATAAACGGTACAACACACCGATTTGGCATGATGAGTACCAAATTGTAACAAGTTCAGCTTAGTTTACTCACACAGCACTGGGGAAGAATGCATATTGAGATATAGGCCTACTTGTCTAGCCAATACACAATCACAAATTGAAATACATGAGTAAATACTGAGACTGGTAGGTAGGCCTATCGTGCACACAGCACAGGAAACAGCACTGACTAATCATGAAGTAAAAAATAAATGCAAATCTCTGCAACCCTTGACTGTCTAAATCTCCTGCTGTTAAATACCATCAAAACTATGCAAACACTGCAAGGTCTAGCCCAAAATGTTTAGGTTAAACGTCCAATAAAAAGTTTAGTGTAGTCTGTAAAATGATGTAAGCTAGCACCAAGGCTACAATAAACTAAATCTGAACTTCAATTGTAACTTGGAATAATCTTATCCACTGCTGCAAACGCATGCCACAACCACACCTAAAACAAGCAAAATATTTGTCCAGACTCCAGCAGTACTCGCATGACGTCACGCGAGAAAAATTTTTATTTCGACAACAGTTCGCGCGGTGTGTGTTCGAATTACAAAACCAAAACTTTGTTTTAAGATTGCGTGAGAACAAATGAGTATTTTTTCATAAAAACAAGTGCAACGTGTTTTTGAATATCCCCTTTATGTATTTCAACTCTCAACTTGCATTTGAAAATGGGGTTGTCTGCCCCTTTAAGTTCTTCCATTGTCTTCCTGTTTTAGGCGATTGTCATCGTTAAGGCTTCTCCTGTTTAGATTCTTCCATTGTCTTCCTGTTTAATCGATTTTCATCCAGTTTTCTTTTCTCCTGTTTAGATTCTTCCGTTATCTTCCTGATTAGGCGATTTTCATCCAGTTTAGGCTCCTCTAGTTTTGATTTTTCCTGTTTAAGTTCTTCACCGTCTTCTTTATCGATTGTTATCCAGTTTAGGTTTCTCCTCTTTAAGTTCTTCCATTATCTTCCTATTTAGGTGATTGTCCTCCAATCTTACATCCGCCGGTGGCAAGCTCGCAACGTAGTGGATGAACTGAGGCAAGATCGAAATCGAAGATTGGAGTGGGAGAAGCAGGAGGAAATAAGAAAAAGGAAAGAAAAAGAATTGCGTGTCAAAAAGGAGTTTGCAAGAAGAATGAATCCAAAAACCAAACAAGATTTTGATCTGCTTTTCGCGGCATTGGAAAGTAGGTTGTTTTTAGTTTTAGTAATGAAATGGACACTGATGTCTCTCAAACTCTGCTCTGGTTCCTGGATGTTATTGAGGATTGAATGTTTAATTTGTTACTGAATTTTTAGTTTGAAGAATATAAATTCGCGGCGACAATCCTAGTAATTTAACTTTTTTGTTTTTAAAAGGTAGGAAATTTAATGAAGATTTTGTATAATGTAACTATTTTACTGAATTTTAAATGCATTTGTGCAACAAAATTGTTTTTTTTTTATAACCATCAGTACCGATTGCAGAACTCGCAAAACAATCATCATTTGACATTTTTGAGTTGATTATTCTCTTCTCACATTCAATTTTTAAAACAACATTTGAATTAAAGATATGTATACTATGCCATGGTGACATATTTATAGCACACTATGTTAGACAGATGCAATAAATTTAAGTGGCGTTTTTCTCAAAATGTTTTTTTTTAACAAAACAAAAAACGATGTCACGATTTCTTTCTATCTCTTACCAGGATAGAGACTTGGAAAGGTTCAATGACGCAGTTTAATGGAATATTACCGAAAGGCAGTCAATTAAATGTCGAATAGTTCTACTCGAGAAATGATATATGAAAATTCTTGAAGGACTTTAACGAAGTTCACTCACAGCTTCTGATGTAACTCTAATTTCGATCACAATTTATATCAGCACCAACTCTCAAATCTACTTGTATTCAATTACTTCAACTTTCAATTAACAATAATCTACAACT
Organism: Aplidium turbinatum; assembly: GCF_918807975.1. Taxonomy (NCBI): domain Eukaryota; kingdom Metazoa; phylum Chordata; class Ascidiacea; order Aplousobranchia; family Polyclinidae; genus Aplidium; species Aplidium turbinatum. The sequence goes on along the minus strand of NC_137489.1, from coordinate 12,388,379 downwards.
CATAGTACGACTCTCATAATAATCATAAAAAATTACACCACTATTTATAGCAGGTTGTTTGGTCTAGTAACTTCGAGAAGGTTAGGTAATGTTACATCATAAGAACTCATTGTTCTGTCGGTTGCACTACACGTAAACAAGCAAGTTAAAGAAGCTTCCAGATTTGCACGTAGGGTAAAATGTTCTAGAAATACGTCACATAATAAAGATTTCGCAATCAGAGGTTACTACCGGACAGTAACCGATAATAACATATAGCATAAGAATTCCACAATCAAAACAGCACGTTCGGTCAAGATACAAAGCAGCTCGTCGCGAGACCTTGCACATTGATTGTGACACATCTCCATTTCTTGTCTAATTTTCTTCAAATGTTCAGGAATTGTTCATAGCAACATGGGCATTCAAATAATGGAACAGTTTTTTTGAAATTCAATGTACTAACCCTTTAATGAAAAAAATTGCAAATAAAAAGCCTTGTTTTGAAGTTGTATATTTTTGACGCAATAGTACTCGTAATTGGTCAGTTAGAAAAAAATCCCCCTATTATTTTTTTTGTCCATAGGGCAATATAAGCTGTAAAAAAGTTTCAACTTGATAGAGTACACCCTATTTATTTTTTAGGATTTAAATAGTTTTGTTTTAATTTTTTTTTGTTTGGCTTCAAGGCTAGCTAATTAGTTTATTTGTTATTATTTCATAAAACTTTTGCTTTTATCTAATAGAACATTTCAAGATCTTTTCATAAGCATATAAGTCGTTAGGGTTTTAACAACATCTTATTTGATTTGGACTTATTTATCTGCACTATCAAAAAGTATTGCTAGCACTAGTAGCCTATTGTCGTCTTAAGAAGCTATTTCAGAGGGCAAACTGTGGCTCATACTGTTTAATATTTAGAAATTTCGGATAAGACTGTTAACAACAGTTTGAAAAATATGACTAATTGAGCTTTATCAATCGGCATTTTATTGTGAAAATATAGTTTGCATTTCAAGAAGTAATTTTCTAAAGTCTATCCTCGCTTGTTACAGCTATTCTTTAGTTAAACGAGTTCTCTTTCAGTAGCGCTTTCAGAATCCTAGCTTTTGCTCAAACTGGGCCAAGGATCTAACACATCTTAGATTAGCTCATTTCTTACAATCGGTTTTCCTATTAGAATGGCGTATGGAGGAGATGGGCCACATTGACTCGGAGCTAGATGGACCTGAAAGAAAAGCTGCTCTATGTGCGTTACTTGAGCAAGAGGCTCAATTGATAGCTTCTATCGGTCGTCATGAGATCGAAGCTTCAAAAGAAAACAAAGAAAAATCGATTGAAAAGTTTTTAAGCAAGGTAGGTCGCACAGCAGATAGGGCGCTCGCTTTTCAGTTATATGATTCTGGTTCAACTACCAGTTTAAACTGGTTGTTAAAAGAAAAAAACACCGCTCACCTGGACCCAGGGTATAGCAAATTGGGTGGGCGTAGTTACTGAAGAAAAGGCGGCCGAGAGAAAGTAACTGGCCACTCTCTCTCTCTCTCGTTAGTGCCGAAGGCTTAGTATGACGAGAATCTTATCTTCGCATCTCTCTATCCTTGAATTCAAGTATGAATCACTTTTACCTGTTGGATTCTTTGCTTTCTTCTAAACATAGGCTATTGCTGCTGCCCAACTTTTAAAAATCTTAACACGTTACTATTTTAAGTTGTGATGTGTTTGGCAATGGCACAGCGGTGATTAATACTTAATTTATTTTCTTGAACGTTTATCATTGATGTAGTAAACCTAGACCAGGGATTTCTAGAAGTTTAAGGGATGCGAAACTACATTCTCAGAGTAGAGGGTGGGTTAAATGAAAAAGTTTCCAGGCGTTTTTTTTAGAAAAAATGCTTTTCATGACTTTTTCAGATATAAAGCTATGCTTGTTTTGGTGAATTTATTCCAAAATTAAAAAAATCCTCAAGTGTAATGTATCAACTTCTCATTGCAACAGTATTTGAAAAGGAAAGCTTTTCAAAACAATCAGGCTGCTGCCTGACAAATACGCCTCTCTAGTTCAAAGCCATTCAATTTTTAAGAGAAGCACTGCTGTACGAAACAAGCTTTTGGTGCAATGTCTTTGCTTTTCAAGGTGTAATTTCTAAGTGCTAAATAGCCAAAGTTTATGAAAAAAATTACATCGATTATGATATTCTTGTATCCGGGCTTACATATAGTTTGATGAATTTTTAAGAGATTTCTTTGGATTAACTTTTAAATATTTAAAAGTTTTGACTGGAAAGCATTGGTCTACTTTGAGCAACATGAATAAAAATTCCAGTTTGTTTGGAATTGCAAAAAAAGATCTGGCAACACTTTTGCATAAAGTGCCCTACTCTCAGAATCCAGATGACGTAAGGTGCCCTTCCCGGTACGTTCTTGATTTTCCTGACCTAAACTTTGAAATTTGCACTGAATTATTAGAACAACTTTCGAAAGCTCCGTAAAACTGTAGCCTGCTAGCCCAATAAGTTAAAAACTGTGGAGTTAAATGCTGATCGGTGCAATCAAAAATAGGTCTTTCAAAGAATTCAGCGGTTGGGATAACTGCAAGAAACTTTTTGTCAGCCTTAGTAATCGGTCTGTATCGGTCATCCAAAGATGCTTTCCCAGTCGGAGTATAAGCATTTTTACAATCACTAAAATTAACATAATATTATTTTCATTTTTTTACATCCTCATCATAAAAGTATCCCTTTATGTTTGCAGGCAGCCGCTCCGATGCGATGGAAGGCCTACGACGGCCTGTACACAGAGATGGACACCCAGAATACAATCAAAGCTAAGGAAATGAAAGATATTTACGACAGTGTGAACATGAAATATATTACACGGGACGAACGTCTGGACGCTTTGTCGACCCTCAAGCACACAGTTGAAGTAAGAGTGTGTGTGGTGTTGTAAAAAGAATGAAAACAACATATTTAATGCAAGCAAACAAAAGAAGTGTTTATTTATAGATACTGATAGGCTATAAAACCAATGCTCTTGAAATAAATAATGCTCGAGAAAAATGACTCGCATAGATTCCTTGTAATATTAAATACTGTAAATTTATATTTGCCCAACCTGGTTTAATCATTTATAATTTATAGTGACACGAAACATGCTTAGCAATAACATCAATACATTTGATTAACCTAACAAGGGTGTTTGTATGATATTTCCAATATATACAATTATACATAGTGAACTGGTTAGCTGTAAATCAAATATTGGTCTTACTAATGTCAATGCTTGCGAAACTATCATGTTAGTTTTTAATTAGGGTGAAGAAATGCAGTCTTCTAGTCAAGCAGTCACTTTTACTTAATACATCTAGAATTGTCTGTACCGTTAACTCAGTGGTTAAGCGCCCGACTCAAGATCAAGCGGCGCTGGTTCGGCTGTTTGGGTGTGCACTTGAGCAACGCATTTCAGGACTGCTCTCCATTCAGCGGCACCCAGTGAATGGAATAGCTCACAGACAACAACAATCGGAAACTTTACTCTGTCAATCTTGATAATCGGCCTTGCGTCAGTGGTTCAAAGCCTCTACAAGTATGCCAAACTGCCAGGAATTACCTATCAAAGGCTTTGTCAGTCCGAAGATAAAGATTTAAAACCAAATTAAAATGCTGAAAAATATTTTTAAATTTCGTGTTTGAAGTGATGTAACGATGTTAAAGGTTCATTATTTGCAGGGAAACGATTGCAAACTAACCAGGGAAATCATCGAACTGATAAACAGAGAAGCAGATCTTTTGACGCGAGGGGTTCCAAACACCCACTTGGATGGTCTGCGCAAACGCATATCGATTTTGTTTGTGCAATATTGCAAGAATCCTTTGTATAACCCAGAAGTAGCAAAGCTGCTTAAGGTATCTTTCGCCTCTATTGGCCTATTTTTGGTCGAAAGTTGACCACCGAAACCACTGCTTGTGGAATTAAATAAATTTGCTTTTTTTTAACAGTCCTTGATTTGTGACATTATGTTGGTCGGTTCTATGTTTTGCTTGTACAGTAATTACATTTCCCATGTGACAATAAAAAAATACTTCAATGACAATCATTGTAGCATGCAAAACAGAAAATACACTTTTTTCATGAAATAATTTCTATATAATTGCCTTGGCTGGTGTATTAGTCTACTTTCAACAAAAAATGTCTGGTCTTTTAAAAACCCTAGGTGCCACAAGATACGACCACTATGCGCCACAACGTTTATTACTGCCCCAGTGCCAACCTGTATCTGCCTTCCACAGACTTCAACATCAAAGCTAATTCTAGAACGCTTGGAAAATCCAAAAAGTAAGCCGCTTGATATATTATGCTCTACTTCTTATACTCATCGGCAAAGAGGAAGCTTCCTTGAAAGTGAGCGGCCGATGGTTTTAGAAAATTGTCAAAAACTGTTTTCGATGTGATGTTGCGCCCATTAGTTGTAACATTTTATGACACTGGACCACGAAGCATGTACGAAGTAGTAGACTGGCCTGCAAACAGCTTATGAGTCTCAAACTGACATCACTGGATTTGATCTTTTAGAGTTTGGTGCACTAACACTGCATCGTTTAAGCGGCCAATTAAGCTAATCGATTGATAAGTAAATCGAGAATCAGTTTGTGCAGCTTATCTGTGGATCAGTAGTCGGAAGATTACAGTTGGTATATAAGGGAAAATATTAGTTTTAATTATTTTTGCTGATGAAAATTTCCGCAGATAGTTAGTTATGATAGCCTACTTGTAGCCCACTCTACCGTCTTCTTTATGTAGCGTGCCGCATTCATCACAAACTGTGCCACTTTGATCCATTAATTTACTTTAAATGTTTTCAGAGCTGAAAATCTTGACAATACTGCGCGGGAGAGACGAGACCATTCTCATTACAAAACTATGCTTCGCGATCTCAGAAGAGCGGAGGAAAAGTTTGGTGACGGCAGCAAGATAGCTTATCTTATACAGGTGGCCATGGGGTTGTTGTTATGGGCTTACATGTTCAGATTCACATAGTAGGCTACCTTATCGCTTTTTTTCATTTCTTATCATTCACTTTTAATTTCTATAATATTTCGTTACTTTAGAATTGTTATAGCCCTGTCCCAGGGATATCTAGAGAAGGGGATATGAAGGCTCCCAGCGATTGCCTTATTCTCATGACACTACCAGGGCGGTAGTTTGTAGCGCGTTAAACATGTGGTTCTTTTTAAAATCGTAGAAAATTTTGTAGTGCAGCTGGTACAATGAGCTACAGAAGGCAGTTAGAAAATGTTACGTAGAGCATATTTAAAGACTACTTGTTTGGAAAGACAGTTGAAAAGTTACCAGTAAGCTGTTTTTTAACAAAGCCTTTGCAATAGGCTAGATATAAAGCAAGTATATGGATAGTTGAATTAACAAGCAACCATGAGCATGTCGTGATTATCCAGGCCTGATGCTAATAGCGCAATGCAAGTTATCATAACAAGATTTATTAAACTACTATCGGTGCCAATTGTCACTTTACGATAAACACAGATTATAATTTACGATAAACGAAAGCCCTTCTATTGTCAGACGCAATAAAAGCCTTCGTATCCCTTTCTTTAGATATACCTGCCCTGTCCGCCCCGACAGCTCAGTTGGTTAACGCGTGTCTTGGTGAACGAAGAAGCTTCAAGATTAAGCGGCGCTGGTTCGACTCTCGGGGTGTGCGCTTGAGCAACGCATTCTAAGGACTGCTCTTTATTCGGCGGCATCTAATAAATAAATGGAATAATGCCCCGGCAACCACACTTCAGCAATCGGAAACTTCACTCTGTCAATCTCGATAATCGGCCCTGCGTTGGTAGTTTAAAAGCCGCCACAAGTATGCGAAACTACCAGGAATAACCGATCAAGGCTTTGTCAGTCCGAAGATAAAGATTCAAAAACCAAACTAAAATATCATCCTACTCATAAAATCGATAACTTGCAGTAGAAGGAGCAGCGATTCCGATAGTTCATTGAGTTGCAAGAGCTTGGCATTTTAAACATTGTTTAACTTTACTCCTTTTCGTTTTTCGCCAAGGCATCTTGTGCCAGTTATTCTCATTGTAGGCTGCAGTAGGCCTACTTGACAAGTGAGAGACTGTAGCCTACTCATGAATAATCTCCGAATATTTTGAAACGCAAAAATACATTAATCATATTGACAAAACGAATAGACCTAGCCTACTAACTTTTGATACTTTTTGGCGTGTTTAAACCAAGGCTGTGGAGTCGGAGAGATTTTGGCTTGTAGGAGTCGTTAGATAAAGGTCGACTCGGACATGATACAAAATGATGAACAATAAAATTTTTGTTTACAATCATTTTTCAAAATATTGTTTCTTGTTCTCTGTATTGCGCTTTAAAACCTCACCTGGAAATAAAAGTTTTTGTTCTTGTGCAAGTCGCCGTATCAATTTCGACCACAACTTAAGTTAAATAAATTTTTAAAAAGTGATAAAGGAAAAATTTAAAAATAACTGGCAACAGTGAAGCCGGAGCCAGTTATAAACTGAGGAGTCGGGATCGTATATTTTTCGTCAGACTCCGCAGTCCTGGTTTAAACGTAGGCCTGTGTGTACTGGCCTATAAGTATGGACAGGAATACTGTAGGCTATAATGAAGACCAATTAAAAACAGATTAAAAATATAACGTTTGCTGTGTCTGGTGTAAATGATTGATATTTGCTTCGCAAAACAGGAGAAAGATCTTCAGCACTTGGTTGATAATGTTTGGGGATGCCAAAGTATCCTCAGCGCGTGGGATGATCTCTTCGATCTGGTGCTACTCCGTTGGGACAGGGAGGAAGAATGGTCTCCGTGGAATTGTATTCTTCTTACCAAAGATGAAGCCATGTCTCACTCCAGGCTGGATCATCTTGACGAGGTAAGTCTATCCAAAGAAAGTAGACAATTTTTACATCATTTCAATGTGCAGCGAAGTTAAAACACTGTTCAAATTGCATTTTTTTGGATAGTAGTTGCTCAAGGGCGCGGGAAGTAGGGGTGCTCAAGGGGCTGCAGCCCCCCCTAGAGAAAATTCAGCCCCCCTGGAATTTTTAATAATTGCTTCAGCCCCTCCTAGAAAATTCTGACAATTTAAGGTAGGCCTACATAACATAATTTCAGAAATTTTTTCGAACACTAATTGCTACGATGAATCGAGTTCCTGTTACGTGTCGCGCTCATCATTTGTAATAAAGAGTCGTCAATCACAGGGAGCTATACCTCTCAGTGGCGGTGCTAGCCACCTTCCCTACTAACACGGCGGTACATCGTTTATTGGACATCATTCTGCAATATTTACATTTCATGCGTAGGCTACTTCTGAACATTACAATAATAATAAAAGTAATTTGCGTTCTTCTGGTGACTATTTACTAGGTTACCTCCTGATAATAACCTAGTAAATAGTCACCAGAAGAACGCAAATTACTTTTATTATAAAATGCCTGGTGAACAGTCTCTCTCTGTTTTTATTACAATAATACATGATATTGCTTTGTCAAGTCTGACCGACATGACAGAAGATACCGTGGTGCAGCGTTTCTTAACCTTTTCTAGCTTTAGCACCCCTGTAAACAGGCCTGACCAGTCTAGCACCCCCTAACTATCATTGACATAAGACTACTACAGTACCGACCAAAAGTTTAGTACAGGCCGAAATTTTAACATGCCTTCAGATCGCTGAAGATATATTTTGTAATGAAGTCTCTTGTTGTTTAACAAACTGAGCAGTTGTTTTAACGAAGTTGATTCAGGATTTGGTATTTGGCTTTCATTCACCAACAGAAATTCAATTATAACCATATGTAAGTGAATCAACTCTCTTAAAACAACAGCACCGTTTGTTAGGCGACAAAAATATACAAAATATAGGCCTACCGCCAGTGATCAAATAGCATGTCAAAATTTCGACGCCGCCATTAAACTTTGGCCTGCACTATTGAAAGGAAAGCGAAGTACAAATTGATCATTTTGTTTATTTTTCAAAACTACTGTCGTCATTGGTGATAAAAGAAATAGGAGAACCCGAGAATAGTAAAAGAACATGGAAAAACTTAAGCATATTTAAGTTACTCAGCTGGGTAACTAGTTACACATGTATCAATGTGATTTCTGTTGTTGCTTATGAGTGACCAATTTCTCTATTCGAGGCTGCGTGTTTGTCAAAGCCACTCTCATATCGTGGAGCAACCCATGTTGAAGGCGACTCCGGCCAATTGTTTTGATTTGGAGCATGGTGGAGAACGCCTTTTCACACAGGTAGTTAGTCGGAAATGGGACGATCAATTCCATTGCTGCTCGTGCCAATGCAGGATGTGCCGTCAACTGGTCACACCAGAAATCAGCAAGCGGAAGGACGAAAGTTTGTCCCACAACTCTGATTCACCTGCATGTCAATCATAGCTCCTCCTTTAGTCTATTAGCCTATGATCACTCATGTCTGCCAAAAAGGCTGCTGTATCCACTCTGGATACTTTGCCATGGTGGTTTCTAGAAGCGAGAGGTGAGCAACAATATTACAACAAAACACCCACCAGATAAGTTCGCACAATCTACTCAGGAACAATTTGAGTATTTGACTGGGAGATGACTACAATGACAGCAAATCATGTAGGCTACTTCGAAACAGCAATCATTGATATGACAACTGCTGATACTGGCAGAATAACAAAAAAATGCAGAGAAGTAAAATGGCATTTTTTGATATTATACTGTATGCATTTAGCACCCCCTACAGTCTATTCCAGCACCTCCAAGGGGTGCTAGCACCCCCGGTTAAGAAACGCTGCGTATAGTGCAATGAGAGGAAACGCTCGTGCAAACATATTCGGCTTGGTAAAACAAGCACGCACGACGCGGCTTTATTTTGCGATTACCTGCAGCGGGGAAGTTTTTCAGCCAGCAGAAGCCGTCGCAAGACAGCTCCAAAGATCTTTCTTCTTCAGCTTTGAAATCAATCACCACTCTCCGCGAACGGATCAAAAATCTCAGAAAAGATGAATCCGTTTCCAAGCTTATGGAAGCAGCGAACGTCTTTGCGTCTGCCAATAACCTAAAAATGCCAAAGGATTCCCGAGTGAGAAAAACTCCAGCAAGATTTCGAAACACAGAGGAATCGGATGCTTTGTCGTCTGCGGGAGAAGGAGCGTAGAAATGGCAATACATCGAAGCCCTTGATTTGGTTCAAGCTGAGCTTGATCGAAGATTCGACCAGGCGGATCTGCTTACAGCAGCCAACAGAGAGAAGGTCCTTTTGATCTATGCAAACGGTGAGGAAAGATCTGATACTGAGATCAGCTTACCCAATGCCATCAGAAAAGATAGCCTAAAAACGGAACTTAGCCTACTTTGCTCAGCGATGTTGTAAGTGGAAAAACAGCTCTGCTTTTGCCTCTCGGTTTCGGTTGCATCATCACAACGTTCTTTTTCTGCTCTAAGACGCCTGAAAACGTGGTTGAGAAGCTCAATGACACAAAAACGACTTACGGTAGGCCTACTCATCTTGCGTTGATGCTTGTCCACCAAAACATTTTGGACACTGTTGATGTCAAAGAACATATGACACAGTTTATAGAGAAAACACCTGAGCGAAAATCAATCTTTGTAAGCGCGTGAGAGCTCATTTCTACAAACTGTCGTTTTCATATAACTTTCTAATTTGTTCGTTTTCATTTTAATTTCCTGAACAGCTGCTTTGCTGTTTGCCGTTCTTCATTTGTTACAATTCGCAATGTGTGTGTTTTAGCGTCGTTTTTTTTTGCACAGGAGGAGACCGAATGCCCAGTTGTAAATGTCCCCCCATGTAAGGGGGGTCTGGGGGGGCGAAGCCCCCCAGAAGCTGACAACACTAGGACAGCTTCAGCCCCCCCTAGAGAAAAATAGTTCCCGCGCCACTGTAGTTGCTTGTTTGTTTTTCGTTGTGATGGTCAGAAATATGTTGTAGCTCAGTGGTTCTCAACCTTTTTTGGCTTACGGCACCCTGCAAAACAACCAAAAGATTTGGTGGCACCCACAGTCAAACCAAAAACTTTCTGCATTAAATAAAAATAATTTAGAAAAGAATTTTCGTAAAAACAAAACTAACTACAGCTCCTATCATATCATCTTCTTCCGGTAGGACTGGGTCTGGCAAGGCACATCCTCAGTCTCCATTCATCACGATCTAGGGGGCTAGTGTTGGTCATCTGCCACCGCTTCCTGTCATCGTTTATGGTATCACTCCATGTCTTCCTGGGACGTCCAGGCTTCTTTGTACTAGCAACTGGCACATCTCGGCATTGATTTATCCATCCATATCATGTACAATTTAATGAAGTTCGTTTCAAACAAAGTCAGTGCGAAATTTGCGCTGAGTTTTAACGCAAATCCTTTCAATGTCTGTGCGCATATTTGATAACGCTACTCTAATAACTTGCGGCACCCTTGCGAAACGTAAATGGCACCCTAGAGTGCCGCGGCACACCGGTTGATAACCACTGATGTAGCTTATGCCAAGCATAGCAGAGGTCTAGAAAATGGTAGAAGCGACAATCCCTAGTAGACTACTAGCACTGTAGGCTACTATTCGTTTTCTTTCCGAGTATGACTAAACGTCGAGGCTTATAATTTAAACTCGACTTTATTAAAGCATTAAATGTCAACTCACACCTTTATTTCAGGCGTACGGACAAGTATTTATCCAAAGAGTAAGGAATAAACACACGCTGGCTCGGATTTACTTCCGCAGAGTACCTGGCATGTCGGATGAGCTCCGGCGCCGAAGCAATGAGTTACAGAAACTCCAAGACCAGAGTGATATTCGTGGACGTAATCCTTTCAATGTCACCCAAGAGGCCCGCGTTTCTTCTTAAATGTCGTTTGTGCAATCTATTTGCTCACTGTTTGTTAATATAAATCATCAAAATATTGCAATGAAAATGCAGTTTATGAAATAAGTGTTTCACTGTGAATTGGATATTCTTAATGGTTAAGTATTTTTGCTATGCTAATGACATTTCTTGAAAACAGCATGAGTGTCTTTTGTTTTTAAATCCTGCCAGTATTTTAAATTGTTTCTAGTGTGTTTGCAATTACGTTGATATGAATTATTGTGTCCTGCCTGCTGACAACCGATCTCTGAATATGATGTCTCAATACATGCTTATTGCGGTAGCCTTTTGTTCAACTTCATCACAGGAAACAGTGAGTCAAAGGCCTACTGAACAACACTGCGTCAAAACTTCCGTAATTTCGCTATCAGCCTAGTCGTTGTACTTGGAAATACTGTACATTAAACCCTTGTTAAATCAATCACTAAAATTCAGTTCCCTGGTGTGATTATTTTATCGACCATATCATACACATTTCTTTGAGATATTCTATCAAGAATCATCATACACAGTAAAATACAGTATCTCCAAAGCAGCGGAAACGATGTCACCACGAATTAACAGCATTGGCAATACTATTTATAGTCAGGTGGGGAAGACTACACACCGATTTTGGCAGCTAAGACATTTTTCATATTTTCCATCTGATTATGTTGTATCAACAGAAATGTTAATATTTTGCAACCACCATGGAAAACAATGAATGTTATGGCATAAATTAACTTAAATAATAATCGAGTAAACATTTCGAGTTGAATTCGGTGGCACGATTTTTGATAGGATGTAATTTGTTATTGATGAATTATGAACAAATATTCCCAGCAATGCTTCAACTTAAAAACAACAAATGATGCAAAACACTGCTTTGGACAAAGTGGAACCGAAGCAACTCATTCCGCAATTCACAAATTTGTTACAGTTCGATTTATTTAAAAAAATTTCTACATAAATATAATGAAGTGTAACTTTTCCTATATAAATACTACCAATTTAACTATCCTGGCATATTGATCCGCAGTAAACGGACCAGGCGGACTAGCAGTTTCCAAACAAACTAAAATCTACAAGCAATAGCTTATGGCGGTCGAAGTCTGACTTACAAACATTCATTTATTCACTGCCCAGATAGCAAAATCCGACATTTTCACATTGATTCAACGTCAGCATTAAATCAATGTAAAAAAGACGGTTTTCGGTATCTGGGATGGTAGCATTTCGTTTTGTAAAACAGCAGCATGGCATCTTGGTCACCAATAGGAAAGATATATGTTCAAAAGCAAGTTAAAAAAGTCAAATAAAATCAATACATATGTACACCTGATTGTAAAAAAAACATCTTACAAAATTTACAAAAGAACTTTTAAAGACAAGGATAGAAATTGTGATTTGGTCTTTAGAAGAAAGCATAGTTCTGACACTGCATCACAAAAACAACAGTAGATCTGAACTATATAAGATATATGATCTTGTAAAAGAAAGTTCAAATAAGGTACTAACTTGAAACGATGTACCAAAATAGAACAATAAAAAAGATATTTCCGGCTAGTGAAATTAGATTAATCAACGTTGATCAAGTCCGTTATGTTTGTTCTGGATAGCGCCAAAAACAGTAAACAAACAATAAAACGTACGCTTACGTCACTTTACTGTAACACGCGGCGCAATCAAGACGGCAGCAAATGACAAGGGTATTGAAATGATAACTCAGCCAGAAAACCTGCCTTTTTTAGTCTGTAGATGTTGAATCAACGTTAAAAGGGGAGATTTTTCCCGCGGGGAAGCCAAGGAAATCCAATCCACAAATTATATATCTAGGCGACGTTCACAACCTAGGTTATGTTGATTGGATTGAGATAAATAACATGATCGAAGTTGTAGAAAATTAAAACGATTGCCATTGTTTTAAAACCTAATTTAGTCTTTTGCGATTCCAGAAATTAGGACCACATCATAATATTGGTTGAATCTGTAGAGATATAAAAAAATTCGGTTAAAATTCTTAGGTGACATAATTTGATGCATCTTTTCAACTGTTTTTCGTAAATATACACCAAAAAATTACAACATACACATAAATCGGCACACACGCACGTTTAATTGTGTTTTGTTGGTCCACTATAGCTAAATTCTTTGCATGCGAGTTTTGTTGCATTGATATGTTTGAATGTGGATACTGCATTAGATGCTTGTAAAAATTAGGAGAGTCTATTTTGATTAAAGAAATCGACGCGGACGTCTGTCGACCTCTGCTCTGGTTCCTCGATGTTATTGAGGATGAAAAGTTAACACAAGGATCCTTTAGTTAGGATGCAACCGAACAATTAAACATAACAAGTAAACACAATCAGTTAGGTTCGGTAACTTATATAATTTATTGACAAAGCATTCGCCACCGTAAATGCGACTTCTTCAGTATCTAGAAAGTAACTTGTGCTTTTTCTGTGCTTATTCTATTTTTGATATTTGCTTTTCCAAATCACTTTTCTCAAATTAGATTACGGGTCTAGTTTTTCGAAAGATACACTACGAAAAAATCACGTACAAATTAATCGTTGAGCTTGATGTTACTGTGTTTCTTTGGGGAGTGTTCTTGAGTTGCCAGGGGGAGACAATGGGCGTCGATCATGTTCCACTGGAAAGCATCGGCTAAGTCTGGCTGTGGCATCCCTCACAAATTCTCCAAAGCTCTCACGAAAAGAATGAAAGACGCTGTATCCCTGGACTGAGTGTTATTTTAAAGGTTAGAACATCACCATTCTATTGAGGGCTGCAACTACAAATCATCAACAGAAATAATTGTCAAAAATTTTGGAAATTGTGCAACTCGAAATGCACATAATTCTACAAATAAATCAGGCAGGTTCAGATGTTTTTGATTACAAATGATGATGATGAGAACACTATTCACTAACTTAGCATTCAGTACTGCTTTAAAGTGACATACCTACTGAAAATACAAAGGAAATTTATAGAAATGTTACCGGTATTTCAATTAAATTAGTTACCGTATCTAAAATTCAATCCGCAACTTCCAACTATGCATCTTGTGGTTGTTTTGTGATTTTTAAATTTGTGGACGAGTAAAATTGCGCTGTTCGAATTGGGTCCGAGCTAAAAATTGGTTCCTGTTGTTGATTCAACGTCTAATGATGTTGCGTCGTGCTCGCTCGGAATGCCGTTTTCACAATCATTACGTCATCATATTACCGATTGCAAACTGTCCTCGCAAAGTATTGTTAACAGAACATTAAATAGACCGCGGATTACATTAGATATCTCCTCACAGGCATTTCATTAGAGAAACAATCCGCAAAAGAGTGACTTTCTCTCTGAGTAGCACAACCAGTGCCTTGTGCATGGGCAATTCAATGTTTGAAAACATGAAATAAATGTAAAAGCTTTATAGTTCACTTTAAGTTAAAACATTATCTTCCTCATGTTTCATTGTTTTTCTCATAAAAAAGAAACTAATATTTGCTCTTAGTGGTCTCTCGAGCGAGATAGTTGTGTTTTTGTTGACTTCTGATAAATTTCAAAGCGGAAAAAGTTACTTTTACTCAGGTAGCCGCAACGTGATCAGACGTTGAAGCAATGTAAAACAAGCAACCACTCACAGCTAGTTCAGTCATTTGTCCAACGTTGAAACAATGACTGAACTTGCTGGCAACAAAAGTGTTTCGCCCTGATAACCACAGGGACGAATAAAAAAGCAAATTCCAACATGATCACCAGTTAGCGTTTTGACTTTTGACACACAAGATTTCACCACAAAAACAACAACAAAAATGATCAATTCTCACCGTGATGAAGATCGGTTTGGGATGAAACGTGCATGCGTGGCATGGAACACTGTGTTGCACTGTTTTCGTGCCAAAATGGCTCTGCACCTAAAAACATTTTGATTCATGGTAAAACCACGACTGCTGTAGTGCTGTTGCACAACACAAGCACATCATGAAGAACAAACAGTTTTTTTTAAATTGATGTTACTGTTAGGCTATATTTACAAAAACTATGTTTAGATGTTCAATCTGACTAATGGCATGGTTTACATCACAAAAACTGAATTTATGTCCGCAAACGCAGAAATTGTACTGTTCCCAAAAGATTTAGGTGATAAGCATTTTTCGAACAAAGAAATGCTCGCTATTGTACTTGAATGGCGAGAGATGATGCATTTACGTACTATCAAAAGTAATTCGCTCTTATCAAAACACACACTGATTCACTGGCGGTCCACGAGTTTATAACGCGGTCATACGAATCGCGATATTCGGGCGGAAGTCATCAAGACCGTGTTGTCACGGCCTGTTCCGATACAGTGCTGAATTGTAAAAATGATGTAGTTAAGCCAAGACACCTATACACCATACTTCACAAAATCGGTCTTTTTTGGTTAATCAAACCATGATTCCACGTATGCCAACGTTGATTGGCCGATTATTTTTTTAGCTAGACTACTTGTATATTGTATGAACCACTACAACCTGGAAAAAATTGACCTAGTATTCATACCTTGTGCAGTACTTTGATTAAAACCACTCTGATAAGATTCGAAGTGGACGCAATAGGTTTCGTGCAGAGCTGGATCGTTGAACTTATCGCTGTTTTTCAGGTTGCTATGCTCTTTGTAGCAGCTGTACAATGATTTAGCGATTAGCATTGTATCACTATTATATACCTATGCTGCATGTTTACTAAAAACGCTATTTATATGCATGCTTGCAGTATAAGATTGTATTATACACTGCAGTTTGGTGAAAGCAAAACCAGTTTACTACGAGAGCAATCATACAAAGGAAAAAAATCAGTGCTGACATTGCACCGGCGGCCCAAAGCCGTCACAATCAAGCATTAGGTATGTATGGTAGGGAATTAGCTTCTGAATACTTTTTCTCAAGCTGAAGATAATTTGTTATATTATACTTTATCGAATGATATTCTTTTTTACAATTTTTTTTGTATTTTCTAAATGTCTAGAGCAGACTTTAGGTGGTCAGTAGAAACCAAGGGCATGCCATTTGTAAAGTAGAAACAACGTTTTACCCAGGGGCGTATCCTCAATGGAAGCAAGGGAAGCATTGCTTCCCCTGCCAAAATTGAAAAAAGAGAAGATGATATTTTTAAGTAAAACGATTTCGTAATTTCTTTACCTGAATACGAATTAGAACAGTTTCTCACTCACGCCCCCGTATGATTTCAGCTCGGTTTTAATTTTAAAAAAGTTGGAAGCTTACGGATGCAAAGATTGTATCGCTTCCCTTGCTCTCGTTTTTGCTATAAGGAGAAACAAGCAAGAGAAAAAGAAAAAAAAGCAGCGCAAAGTTTGCGAGATTTATGTTTCTTTTAACAAATCCATGGAAGCAATATTTAAATTGCTTCCAGAGTTGCCAGATTGGACGAATTCCTCGAATTAGGCTTTTTTTTAAATTAACTCTTCAAAATGCATAATCAATATTTCTCAAATATCGTAACCTTACCAGATAAAACCATATTCACCATTGTTCAATACATGTTCTATACTTGTTTATACTCGCAATGTGGCCGATTAAAACTCGTCCGCTACAGTATTTTTATATTTGCTATTTTTTGGGATACTTTCAGAATTATTTTTGCTACAGTTTATTAAAATCCGCTACAAGTCATAAAATATGTGTAGCCTACATTTTATAATTTTTAATAGAAACAGGTAAATAGGCCTATATCCATTTGGCCTTTTTGTCTAATATTTTCCTTGTTTTGGCCTTTTTTGTATTATTTTGGCTTTAAGGCCTTTTCATAGTCTGGCAATTCTGATCTGTTGGATATTGTGTCATTGAGCTAGGACGCTAGGTAATGAGAAAATCTAAGGCGCTGTTATGGTTATAATATCGGCCTAGTAAGCAAAAGTTTGAGCCAAATGTTGGCTTTACACTGTTATCTTGGCTGGGTAGACTTTGGCATGAGACATGATATGTGAGGTCTAGGCTAGAATTGACTTGACTGAAATGAATTCTGGCTTAAGCTACTTCAGCAGTAGGTAGCTGTAGCTGAGTTTTTGGTGTTCTCTAATTTTAGCAGCATATTTTTCCCGTTTGTGTGTAAGAGCTACCTTTAATAAGTTAATAGCTGTTTATCTGCTAATAAATTTCATACAAATATTACCCTAAAAGTGTTTCTAGAAAGCATTATAATCCATTATTTGAGTGTAATTTTGCAAAAAAATTCCTGGGGGGGGGGCATGCCCCCGGACCCCCCTAGGATACACGTGCCTTCGGTACGCTCTAACCCCCACGAGTTATATTGTTTCCCTTGCTCAACCAACCAGGATACGCCACTGGTTTTACCCTTTGGTGTCACTGTGCTTTGCTCTATGCGTTTGTGACATGAGATAATGCAATTGTATAATATGCCAACACTGTTTTCTACAAAGCTTACCTGTAACAACGGGTAAGCCCATTCGCACCAGTGACGTAGATGCCAAAATCGGCTAAAGCTGCGGCAGATTCAGGCAATAAATGAGAGAAGTGTTTGTCATGCATGAACGAGTGGTATCGCTTTCTCGGATCCGCAAAGTGTGACAAATGCTGCTGACGTGAGATTTGTTGAGACTGCGATTCGTCTGCAGGTACTGTATAATGATATATGAAACAATTACAGACTGACTATAAACTTTTAAAACAATTCATGTTACAATGAATGAAAATAGAGGTGAACTAAACGCTGATCAATATAACTCTGAGTTATGCAGCAAATTGGCAAGTGTATGAATCCTGTTTTATCAAAAAAAATACTACACACACTTCACACAGTTGTTACAAAAAATCTATTCTACACGTGTAAAATGGGCTCGTTGCCCAAATAAAAAAGCATAAACTTTTTACGGTAGTTCATTAAAATGTTCAACACAATAATAGTAATAAATTTGAAATTACAGTTTTATCTGGTTGGTTGGTTTTGAATCTTTATCCTCGGACTGACAAAGCCTTGATAAGTTATTCCTGATAGTTTTGCATACTTGTAGAAGCCCTTGACGCAGGGCCGGTTACCAAGATTGGCAGAGTAAAGTTTCCGATTGTTGAAGTTTTTTTTATTGCCGGGATGTATC
Organism: Aplidium turbinatum; assembly: GCF_918807975.1. Lineage (NCBI taxonomy): Eukaryota > Metazoa > Chordata > Ascidiacea > Aplousobranchia > Polyclinidae > Aplidium > Aplidium turbinatum. The sequence goes on along the minus strand of NC_137489.1, from coordinate 12,370,409 downwards.
TGTTTAGCATAAACAAATACAAATAAATTTGCTACTTAGCCGTAAGTAGCCACTAATGCCAAATCCAGTGATAAAAGTCAACAAACCATAAATAAATGGGGGTTCCGTAAAGATCCCTTCAAGGCCACCGTTGTTATCACTTGCAAACTAAAAATAAAAAGATGCAAATTGTAGCTTACAGGATCAGCTAAACACTTACATTACTACGGCTACATAATAATTTGCTGTGATAATCATGCTGTAATATTTAAGCATTTGTATCTCATTGTCTAATGTTTATTATGTAACGTGCCAAGAAAAAGTTGCATGTGACAAAGTAGTTCGTTCACGATGGGGAAAAGTTTAAAGTGATGTATGATTTGTTGCAAAAATTACTTGGGCAAAATTGATTGTACTTGGACAAGAATTTTTCTAATCACCAAGTAGCCTACCAACCCTATGATACAAATGTTTCTCAAACTGTGTGTCGCAGGAGATTCCCAGATGGACCAAGAAACTCTTGAAATTTTAGACATCCTACTTCTATTTGTATTACAAGTAGGCATGCAGGAAAACATACAAGGCTTGATGCATGCTATCCAATATTAGTTAACTAAAAATATTATGGCATTTTCCTATTGCCTTACTGATAACCTATATAGTATAATATATAGTAAGGATTATTGTCATGATAACAAACAGGCATACCCATTACCCAATCACCCATTGCATTCAAATTTGCAGAATACAATTTTTTGTAATTTTTTCAGTGCGCTCTAATCCGAAAAAGTTTGAGAACCACTGACCCACACTTCTAATTTTGATAGTGCCCCATCAGTTAACACATTATCTGTAGCCATTGATTTATAAATTAGGAAGTTCTGTTAAATATTATATAAGTTTTCAATATCTTTCCGTTACAACGTTGGTAAACATCAAAAACTTTAAAAATAGAACTTTTTACTGCACTACATGACTACACAAGTAAACTAGCACACAAAATAAATCAAAAAATTTTAACACCACATACCGCAGAGTTGTCCATGCTTCATAGGACAAGTCAATCTCCGGTGTTTGTTCGATTATTTGCAGCACAGGTTGTATTGAACAAGAAACAATCTTCAATCTGAAGTCGGACAAGTCTAAATCAATGTAAAAACATTTATGAGTCGTTTCGTTATTATTATAACGTTATTATTGTAACGTTATTATTGTACTTAACTTTTTATTAAAAGTCAGCATAAGATTCTTTTGCTAAATTAAATCTGATTAATTGTAAGTGCTTAGTTTCATTTTGTAAAATTAGATTATGCTTCAAGTTGTTTGAATACTTGGTTTCAAATATAAGAGTTGGTAGTCTACGGTCTAAGTCTACACAACTATTAAGTCAGAAAACAAAGCTAAGTATATAATGCTTTATTTGGAAGACTTCAAAATAAAAAAAGCTTCTAAATTTAGTACTGTAAGTTCTATGGCATTGCAATTTCAACTCAATAAACAAACAACAATTTCTATAACTAATCATGCTAATAGTTTTTAATACTAGTGCTTTCATATTTCAAATGCTGTACCTCATAAAACATGTATAAATTGCTTCAAATAACCTGGAACATGTTTTTCAAGAAAATTACCTTAATTGAAAGAGGTAGACATGTGGAGAAGAGAAACTACACAAATCAGAATCAATTCTCACTGTTAGTTAAATCTACAGCAGTACCGGTAATAGGACACCTTGTTCAATAGCAGTATAATAAACAAATTAATTAAAGAAAATCTATCAAGAAGTATATCAGACAAACTTCAGCATAAAAAGTTACTCACTAATTAGTTATGGCACTTGTTTTTCAAGTCCTTAGCTGTTCATGAAAAGGCAAAACATCAGGATTGCAAGCTTGAAAAATCTGCTCAGTGTATGTTGATAAATGCGGTCAATCCCAAGTAGAATTCTAAAGAACTCAGAAAATTCTTCTTCAGGGAATGAAACGTTGTTGAAGAAAAAATTATTATGATTTTCTGAATGTACAAATGAGTTGACTGGAAAACTGAGATGGCCACTTAATGGAAATTTAACAAAAAACACTTAACATTAGAGTTAAACAAACACGATTCTAAATAAAACTGTTGAAAAAATAACCACACGTTTTAGTTGATGTAGTTAAGTTTTGCAAAAAAACATTACTTTACAGGTATACTGAATAAAATCTAAAAACACCTCAAGTTCAAGTTTTCAGAAGACTTCCAACAAAAATTTAATGCCACATTTTTCTAACTCAAAAAATATAGCCTACTTTTGCTTACCATTTTTTAATTTTCAAACTTATTAGCCCAATATTAATTTTTCTGGGATTAATTTTTTCATTAAAGAAAAAACAGCAGCTGTGATTAATTTAAAAGATGTGCAGATTGAACTCACAACTATTGTGCATGTACAATACTAACATGCAGCCACAATCAGTGGTTTTAATAATGCATCATGAATATAAACACAGAAAGTAGTACGGTAGTCAAAAAAATTAAAATGATTCAGTTAATTTACCGTATATGCTATTCCTACTGCTCACATTTTGTTTCATACTACCAGTATATACTTCATATATAGTTAGATAATAAAACAATGAAAACTATCAATACTACAAAAAAGTGCTCAATGCTAAGCAAAAAAGCAAAGCAGAGCAAATTAAATTCTATTAAATTCTATTAGATTCTATTTGAATTAGATTTTTATTAGATTAATTTTTATTAGATTTGAATTAGATTATTTTAATTAAAAAATTAGATTCTATTTGAATAAGACCTTCTGATGATCCGTTAGGTGAAACAATTTGTAAAGGCTTCAGATAGTAATAACTATATTTGATTTAGTTAGATAATATATATACCATTACACAACATTGCCCTCTGCTGCCTACACAGCAAAATCATGTTTGATTTCACAATTCAAAGCGTTAAAAAAGTGCAGTAACACGTACCATGACATATTATCCGATTAGGTGTTGCAACTTTTACCAAAGATTCAATCAACCCGTAAACTTCAAACTATGCGGCCTGTAAAAATAGCAAGTTTATCATTTCATGACAACCTTGATATTTTTGATGTTCATAAATACTGATGCCGTATTAGTCATCAAAACCAATGGTCTACCAGAACATTGTCATTGAATAATATTTACCAAAATGCAATTGTAGTATTCTAACTCCGTAAAAACGTTTGCTGTATTAGACCCACTTGCCCTGCCCTATTACCTTTGTCAACGCTCCTGTGAGACTAACTATTCTGAGCTAAATAACTATCCCAAACAAATGCAAATTAAAGTGCCTCTGACAGGAAAATAAATTTGCTCAATTTACCTAAGATACCAAAGAGATGACACTAACAAACTTTCCTGACCAGTAAATCGTAAAAAATATCAACAGGCTACTAAGTTAGACGCTTGCAAACTTTTGTTCACTTTCGGCGAATCTGGCAATCAGTCAATTACGAAAATAAAAACGGCAACACCGCTGTGACATCACAGTAAGCGGGAAGGATACATTTTTTCTCTGTGGTGACTTGGTAATTTATAGTACGGCTACTGCAAAACGTGAATGTGTGGGGCTCTGTAGGTCTAAAGCATGTGCAAATTAAGAATTACCGAAATGAAAAAGTGAACTTATTATTACTATCAGGTTTCGATCAAATAGGTTGAGTTTATTTTTATCAAACAGCATCTCAATTCAATTGAAATTGCAGTTTCATAGGGCTACAATTTTGATACTTTTTTATTTGTCCTAACCTGGCTATAGCCATTTGCAGTGTAACAATAGTATCTCCTAAACAGTAGCCTACCTTTAATTTATGGTTGAGGCAATGCCTACAAATTGCTGTTTATGTGACAGTGTCAGTGACAAAGACCGTGTGCTTTCTTTTTACGCTTTTCCACAAAACAAGGTGCTGAGAAGATGGTCAAAGTTTTCTTCAAGTGTTCGAAAGTGGGATGGGCCATACAAAACTAGTCGTATTATGTTCTCTTCACTTCAATGAAGATGATTTTGTTAATACCACTAAAGTAAAAATGGGCTTGAGCGAACTTTACATTTTGAAAAAATCTGCCATACCATCTATAAAAGTAAAGATGCAACCAGTTGCTGATGATGATTCCAGCACTTCTAAACAACAACGTTTACAAAAACGTACCCTTGCACAGGTAAAGTAGGCTTTTACATGTATAGACTCTGCTATGTACGTAACTGTATAACTAAGATTTTGTTAAAACTGGCACTGACAACTTGCATTGCGCAAAGCTCACTGCTTGCAGTTTTCAGTTTGATGCTCTCGGAAGCAACAATCGGATTGTGCTGCCGTCATGCATTGTTTGGCAAATCTGAAACAATTTTCTAGATCCAGATGGCCGTTACACCGAATTTCAATGCCAACTGAAGGCACATTATGAGAGAGAGAGAGAACTTTTATTTATTTTTGAATAGTGATGATGAATTAAATATGAATGATGATTCGTAAATTTCTTCATTTTTCACTTCAAGTATATTTTAGGTTTTGTAGGAACGTATCCAGTACAGTTTTATTAAACTGCAAAAAACAATAAATCTTTGAAAAAAGCAACCGCTTGTACCATTGTACCAAATCCGACCAAACTGTGATCCACCATTTACATCTAGGAAGCGTTTGTTTCATCCGTCGTTAACGACGCCCACTTAGGATGACGTAATACCACCAAAGTCGTCCCAGAGCAGTGAAATATGAGTTTTGCCTGTGGTGACGCTGCGGAACAGTCGTTTGATATAAATTACGCCCTAACCAGTCGAGCTACGAGGTTAAGATTAAAAAGTTTGCTAAGTATAATTCTGCGCTAGGAAATGCTTTAAAAAGTTACTATACTTGGATCCAACCTGTCAGGGGCACTTTAAACTAAATATTATACTAGAATGAAACCTAGCATAAAATTATTAGCTTTGCCTATTACGCCGTTAAAGCTCACTACTTTCAATGAAAAACCATGAAATTATACGAAACCCAAAAAACTAGCCCTAAAACTGCAACCAAAATCAAAACTAGCCCAAAAACCCGCAGGCCGCAAGCCCGCAACCAACCACTGCTGAATTTTTCCTGCAACTCGCAACTAGTAGCCTACTACTGCACGTAACTGCAGCATGATCATTGATCAAACCCATAGAAAAAAAATACTCGAAAACATTCCCAAGTAGGGAATTTCCCTTAACATTTCCCTCTTCTGCTCAGAAGCACAAGCTTTTCGCTAAGGTGGCCGCATCAGTAGGCTTACCATATTTTTGTGACTTCAAAACGGGACGCTTCCAAAGACCAAGACCACTTAGCTGTGATTTTTTAACTTTACATTTTCCGATATTATTAGGCTACATAGGCCTACATTTAAAGCCATCCCGGCTGTCTTCATTGACCGTATTGTCATCGAGAGTTCATGCGCATGTTCTCTGTCTAAATATCGGTTTCAGTTCGAAAAATAGAAAGGACTTGACGTTAACGATACAAAATTCAAATTTAGATTTTTTTCTGTAAAGCAAAAGGAAGAAAGAATAATAAAATAGCCTGCGGTTTTCAAGTCGATAAGTACGCTAACTCCCAATTGCACTGAATTTACCCAACACTGCGTACAAGCATTTGCGAATTTACTTATTCGCCCAATCATACTTTTTTGTGTTGTAAACACCTTCTTCAAAAAAACATTATTCAATTTTACATTCTCGTAAAAGTCAGAGCAGGACCAATCAGTATTGATTTTACATGTGACAACGGTTTTCACGTTCTGCTCCATCAGCATCCTGCTTCTGCTTTTAGACCACATGCTCTACAGCAGTGGTTCCCAACCGGGGTGCCGCGGCACCCTGGGGTGCCATTTGCAATGCTCAAAGGTGCCGCGAGATATTGAGATATTGCAATACTGCGGCTCATTCTTTATCTTAACGTTAACCCGTTAGCATAAGTGAGTAATTTACTGTATTTATTTCTAACCTAGTTTCAGTGCGTATTAAGTTTTGCGTTTCGCAGTTATTCCTGGCTCTCTTCTGGGGAGTCGCTTTATGGGAAAGTCGCTGGCGGTAGGTAGATAATTCGCGGTAAGCCTTTGTTTTCTCGCTCAGGAAAAACAGCGTGAAAGAGATTTTAACTCGTTGCTGTTCTTTCCATAAAAACGTTTGAAACGCATCATTATTGCCAGGTTTCATGATTTATTTTGCAAAGAAATCGAGGTCCATTTTTCTAGACTCTCATATTGTTTTGAATCAAGAAGAAGAATTAATTGACATTCGTAACGATAGAAATTTTAAGCTTATGCACAAGCAGATGCCTCTCGACGAGTTCTGGATAAAAATTCAAAATGATTGCCTTGGAAAGAAAGCTATTGTGCTTTTGCTGCAGTTTTCCACGTCATACCTATGTGAGAGTGGATTTTCCCTATTATCGAACATAAAAACTAAAAAACGAAAACGATTTATAGTCGAGGAAAAAATGCGAGTGGCTTTATCGAATGTGCCCCCAGATATTAAGGGACTTTGTGCAAGAAGTCAAGCCCAAATTTCACACTGACTTTTGAATAAATACATTTATTTACACGCGCTATAGCCTACTGCACAATTAGAAGGCGAATTGCTATAACAAAAACAGCTGTGACATCACTTACAACGGTGTGGAAACAGAGTTCAATTGGTAAAAAAATAAAATTAAGATTGCTGCGAACTCTCGTTTTCCTAATTGCCACATATGGATGTGAAATTTGGACATGCGAAAAACGTGACATTAAAAAGTTTTGAAATGTGGTGTCATAGAAGACTATTACGCATCAGCTGGATGGAAAGAAAATCAAATAAATTTGTTTCCCAAAAAAAAGACGATAAATGCAGTCTGATTAACAACATTAATCTCAGAAATATGAGATATTTCGGACACATAGCAAGAAGCTCTCGTTGGAAAATTTAATGTTGACTGGGATGGTGCAAGGCAAAAGAACGATAAAAAATGAAATATTTTGACAATATCAAGCAAATTACAGGAATAAAAAGCATGCCGGAAACACTAATAAAAACAATAGACAGAACAAAATGGAGGCAGTTCATATGGGAGATCACAGGATTCACAGCTGATCAAACATGATCAATCTGTTGAAGATACTGTACAACTCATTCTGTGTTAGTTTATGCAGTTATTTGAAATACAGAAACCTCATAAAATTGATCCAGTTTTGCCAGGGTGCCGCAAACTATTTATCTCTTTGATAGGGTGCCGCAAAGTCAAAAAGGTTGGGAACCACTGCTCTACAGTCTACATGATGGAAAAAATTCTTTCAACGGGTGCGGATGTTCCGGGTAAACAAAATATGAACTCTACCAGCTTTTGAAAGTTTGAAACGCGTAGGCCTAAATGCATTTTTTTCAAATTCTTTTAAACATCTCGACCAACTTTTGTTCCAAAGACGCGTTTTGTCAGCTCTCTTCCTTACAACGTTCAGACATGTGCCGTTTCGCTAATACTTGTTCGTCGAAAAGAGAGTCGCTGTTGATCACCTGCTTCCCAAACATCATGTTGATCTTTTCCGCAGACTCACACACTTGCACCCAGGATATTTCTTTGTTTAGGTCGATCCAAAGATGAGAAAACACATCTTTATAACAACCATCATAAAGATCCAGATACGATAAGCATTTATTGTAAAAATATCTTGCTTCTTTGTAAAACAATTTTACGTTTACTTCGTCTGCTTCTTCTAGCTTGCCTAAGAGAGTCAATGCTGCATATGGGATGAAGTTGTTTTCTTTCTTTTCAAGTAAGTTTAGCTTTAGCTTTGACAGAACATATGCCACATCTACGGCACTAGCGTTTTCCTTTTCTAACTTGAGAATAGTTGAAGTATTTCAACTGCCCATGAACAAATTTCAAATAGAGCTCTTTTGTTGGTTCTTCGAAGCATTTTTTGATGAGAGTAGGACAACCTTCTTGGGAGTTAAAGTAACTTTTCAATCCCTCAAACATTTCAAGTATTCTTTGCAAAGCTGGTAGCAAGGAGAGAAATCTTGTATTGCCATGTTGCAAGATACCGGTACGCTGATACTCAATATCTTCAAAGTCGCAAAAATTTTTCAGCTCAGTAACTCGAACGGTGCAAATATGAAAAAAATTATAGCTTTTCACAACAAGACTTTCGACACATACAAAGGGAGAGTATCCACAGCATGTTGGAGGCAGTTGTGAACAATATGAGCTGCACATCCGATCCCTGTCAGATCTCTTTCGATTTTTTCTTTCACTTTGAAGAAAACATTATTTTGCCCTTTTGCCTTTGCATTATTTTGCCCATTATTTGCCAAAAATTACGCATTCACCTTCAGCAAGTAGGCTACCGGTAGCCTACGCTACACAGCAACAACAGTAACAAGAACATGCTAATTGGTAATGTTCGCGTATTATGCTTGCTGGCTGAACGCACAAGCGGGACGTTTGGCTGACCGGTCGGGAAGCCGGGACAAGACGTTAAAAAGCGGGACTGTCCCGCCTAAAACGGGACGTAGCCTACGCATCAGCATCTTTTTTGCACTTAGGGTCGCCAGTGACTCGAGATTATTTCAATTAACTACGTGTAAGAATTCAATTTTTCCATTAAACGTAACCCTAAAAGTTTAAAAAAAAGGCCAAACTTCAAATGAATTTATTCAAACACAGTTTAACTTTTGGATTATCCATAACTTCTTGATCTTGCAATTGATTGAATTTCGCGTTTAGAAGCATGATCGTTGCTTACTTCACAGTGTAGATTATAACGATCTGTTTAAGCTTGATGCTGCGAGTTTTCGTTGTGGCAATATCGAATTACACGAGCTTTTGGAACACAGTTTCCTACTCCCTAGTTATGTGCTATGACGAATGGTGTTGAATTCAGTGAGTGGTTCTTTCATGTGGCTCTTTGGTTTAGCTTGAGGCTGCCTGCTGTTGAGTTTCTGTGCTTGATCTTGTGTGAGCAAATAAGCAAGCAAAATCAGAAAATTCATTGAATGTTATGAACCTTAGCCCCTCCAGATTGCCATCTAGCAATGAGATTCTATTTATTTTCAAGTAATCGCTTAGGTAGACCTAATCGTATTCTTCACTTTGAACTGCCGTATCCGAAAACAGTCAAAGAGCTTTCATCAATGCACGGCCGCCATGGTTGGTTGGTTGGTTTTGAGTCTTTATCCTCGGACTGACAAAACTTTGATACATAGGTGTAGGAGCTGGGGGTGCAGGGGGTGCGATCGCACCCCCAAAACTTTTGATTTGTCGAGAATTCGGGCAAAATTGCAGAAAATTCGGGCAGAAAATTTTTGTATATTTAGTCGATTCATCAAAAGTACATTTCTTTTTAGGTTCTTGATTTAAAGAACTAATTAAAACTGCATTTAATTTTTAAAAATGCGTTAATTGACAAGAAATTCATCAATTTGGATGAAAGATTTGCAGTCTAATGTCTTTGAGTGACGATAGGCCATAACTCAAGTATGAATATGAACTTCGGGCAAAGAAAATTAGCCAAAAAAATTTGGGCACCGTTAGTCAGAATAGTGTGGAAGGCATATTTTTTGCAACCTAGTTTTGTAAAACCATCGAAACTCTTATTATATGACTTTTGGGCAAAAAAAAATTAGCCAGTCATTGCTTCGAGGAAAATTTGGGCACAGTTAGTCACAACAGTGTGGAACACATTATCTGTTGAAACCTAGTTTTGTGTGCGGTAATCTTCGAAACTCATACAGTATGAAATTTGGGCAAAAAAGATTTAAGCCAAATTTGTTTTGAAGAAAATGTGATCACAATTAGTCAGAATAGTGTGCAATTGTGCAATACCTATTTGTTGCAACCTAGTTTTGTGTAATCGTCAAATCAATAATGAACTTTGGGCAAACAAAAATTTGCCAAAATTGTTAATAATTTTGGGCACAATTAGTCAGAACAGGGTGGGATACATATTTGTTGCAACTTAATTTTGTGTAACCTTCAAAACTCGTATATGACACATAATTAATTAAACTCAAATTGTTAGTTTCATCAGAAAGCTTTTTCAATATCATTTTCAACAACCCGACTCCCATGTGGTATGATATATTTATTGCCTGCAAATTTGTGTTGAAAAGATATATAATATATAACCATCCTGGTCTATAATTGAAAATCCTGTCTGTTTGTCAAATGCAAATGCTGGAACAATCCTATATTAGCCTATTGTTTATCAGCAGTGCTTTTCTCATTTTAGCTGACATCTACAAGTGTAGTGTAGTTAACATATTGGCCATGGATAAAAATAGAAAAAGAAGTTACAGAGAAAAAGTTAAATGTGGAAAGCTGTTATTCTCGGATAATGTACATTTAAGAACATTTGAAAGGAAGCATGCCGGTGATCAGAGTATAAGGTTTCCAGGTGTAGATGATCCAAAACAAAGAAAATTGTCATTTCTAGCAAATTCTAGTAAACAAGATGTAAGTGTGACTGTGAGTTCAAGTAAAGAAGTGAATTTTAACACAGGCTCGACCAATGTATCTCAGAACCAACTTCTGAAAGTCAGTGAGTGGTCTGTGGTAGAAGGTTTAGGGTTAATGCCAATAACTTACTGTTAGCAATGATTTTGTTCCTGTAATTGAAAATGTAGTGTAGTTTTGCGGTTAAAAATGAAAATGTAGTTTTGACACACCATCAATTTTAATCTATAGGCTGGGTTACCATTCTATGCTTATTTCTAAAAGTTATGCTCATGTTCAAGTACAATGTCTTAGAAAATACTACTGTGCTTGTTTTTTATGAAACATGCTTATTTTTGAGTTGTGTGCTTAGTTTGTTTTAATTCATTCCACAGAATGTTTTTCATGTTATAGATTTATTGTGTATTTTCATTCAATATGTAAATTAAATTTAAAACTAAGCTATTTCTTTCTTGTATGTTAAATTCTTCTTGTGAATAGCTACTTCTCTTGATGCTAAGCATCAAGTGGCTCATGATAAGCTTTTATTCAAAACTATAGCAGCTCAATTTTTTTTTAAAACCCAACTATTTCAATAGAAGCATTACCTAAAAGCTTGCATTAAAGAATTTTTTACAAGTATCCCAAAGCAACGAGCTTTTTTTGTTTTGGTGATGGTAACCCGGGCTATGGGATAATCATTATATATATACTATTGTACACTGTACAGTTCCTGTCAAAGAAAACAAATGACACAAAAGAGTTTATGCAAAGAAAATAATGTCAGATAATAATGATACACAAATGTACCGTAACGGACTGAAAACTAAATTGTGTTTCTCTTTGTATTGGTGTTAAACTGTTGAAATTTACTTGATGGAAGATCTGTTCATATATTTCTTGACTTTTGTATCAGTGCATTGTTAGTAGCCTAATCATTGGCAGAACATCAGGCTAAGAGTTCGTCTTAGGCTTTTGGTTTGACCATAATGTAGGTCTAACCATCTATTGAGAACAGAATTTTTATGTGTGTTTGTCGTGTAATTTGCGTTGTATGCTACAGTAGAAACTCCTGCCGCGTTCCACGCATAATGCCTTTGGCCAACGCAACTGTTCAGTTGGCGCTCCCACTCTGTTTACTTGCTTGTTAAGTTGAGGTGCGGTTCAGGTTGATAATCTTATTGTCTGAAGTACTAAGCTTAATTCATTTGTTTATATTTATTTAGATGTTCCATTTAGTTTGTTAAAGCTAATATAAGCTTGCGTAATAAAGTATGTATTAGTTCATGCAGTGCCGGATTAAGGGGGGGGGCTGACTGGGCTGAAGCCCAGGGCCCCCACTTTTGGGGGCCCCCACTTCAAAGAAAAAAATCTACTAATTTTTTTAGTTGCACAACTGGAGATTACTGCTTAAATGTGTATCTCAAACAAGGAAGGGCGGCTCACCCATATGTGCTGCGGTGCTGCAGCACCCCTGCCAAACCCCAGTTATACAATTTTTCTTCGTTTTTTTAACAAAAAAACATATTTATTTGATACTTTCATATCCGAAAATGGTACGGATTACGGGTCAAAGTTATGATAATGCTGCCAATATGAGTGGCAAGTATAACGGTCTTCAAGCTCTTCTGCGCGAGAAATGTAGTGTAGCTCATTATGTCCCTTGCACAGCACATTCACTTAATTTAATCGGTATAGCCTAAATGTCCAGTAGAAACATGCCGTTCTGCCGCTGAGCTTTTTGAATTGTTGCAAAGCCTTTACTCATGGCTCGTCTCGTCTACTCATCGTTGGCAAGTCCATCTAAAATTCCTAGATGGTTTGCCTGTTTTGAAGACATTATCTGATACAAGATGGTCAGTTAGATATGAATAATGATGCAGTTCTTCTTCTATCGAGTCTTCTAAAGTTTGTTGATACACCACAGATTGACACATTCTTCCGCAACGGAGTTATACACTGACAGGTCCCACCTACTGCACCGGGTGGAAAGCCGAGGGCAAACAAGAAGGTGATCCGCTGTATAGGCGTAGCCAGGAAGGCGAAAGAGGCCATGTCCCTCCCCAAATTTTCAAAGTTTGGATTCTAAAGTTGAGCGCTTTGTTGAAAATATAATAAAGGTTGTAGAAATTTATATCGTTTTCCAAGACATCTGGCTATTAACACCCCCAAGGACTTGTTTTAGAGTTTAGACACACAGAAAGACACCAATAAATTTTACAAATCGTAAATCGCGCAAAATTTACGCGATTTACGTTTCTTTGAACTAATTTGTGGAAGCAATTTCAGAATGGCTTACTCTGTTGGGTTTTTGTGTAGTTATTGAGTTTTTGTGTAGCTGAGTTTTAGTGTTCTCTAATTTTAGCCGCAGTTTTTGCCCGTTCGTGTGTAAGAGCTATCTTTAATAAGTTAATAGCTGTTTATCTGCTAATAAATTTCATACAAATATTACCCTAAAAGTGTTTTCAGAAAGCGCTATAATCCATTATTTGAGTGTAATTTTTCAAAAATTTTCCGGGGGAGCATGCCCCCGGACCCCCCTAGAATACGCGTGCCTTCGGCACGCTCTAACCCCCCTACCACTTTTATTGCTTCAACCCACCAGGATACGCCACTGCACATCAAGTGGCGATGGCTTTAAATCAAACACTTTGTTGTTCTCTTCAAATCATCAAATATTTGGCCCCCCACAAATTTTTTTTTGGCTGCGCCACTGGTCCGCTGTTCGGGGCTCGGTGCCACAGATACATGCAACTGGGCCCGTGTCGTAGCCCCACTCCACCATTAATTTTTAGCGAAAAATGTCACTTGATAAGGGCCCCCACTTTCATCTCAGCCCAGGGCCCCATAAACCCTTAATCCGGCCCTGAGTTCACGACAATTTAACAAACTAATTGAAGATGGATAGCAAGTTTATAAAGCCGAGTTTGTTCAGCGCTGATCCCAACTCTAGTCAAGCTAGTAAAGAGTGGAAACATTGGCATCGAACATTCGCGAATTTTCTTGCAGCATTTCCAGCTGAACCAGAGATCAGTGATGACGATAAACTGCGATGTTTGATCGCCCACGTTGATAAGGATGTTTACGATTACATCAGTGAATGTAATACTTATGAGCTTGCAATAAGAACTTTAGAAAGATTATACGTGAAACCAAATAATCTCATATTTGCCAGACATTTGCTAATGACGTGCAAACAACAGGCAGAACAGTCATTAGATGATTACGTATTAAACTTGAAGCGGCTATCTCGAGATTGCAATTATAAAGCCGTAACCGCGGAAGTTTGCCGCAATGAAGCGATTCGTGACGCTTTTATATCAGGGATATTGTCTGCATCAATACGTCAAAGACTCTTGGAAAATATTAGAGAAGAAACCACAACCCTCGATGCTATTTTTAATCAAGCTCGCTCATTAGATATTGCTCAGAAAAATTCTGATGCCTTTCTAGTTTCAAATCAACAGCAAACCTACTGCCAAGGAAACACATCAACATTTGCCAACACGATACAGTGTTCTCAGAGAGAATCGGCTGAACAAGAGATTTCTTTGGGTGAAAGACTTCCGTTAAATGAAAGTTGTGCTGCAGCTGACTTGAAGAAAAAATGCTCCCACTGTGGCTGTCCTGACAATCATGGAAGAGAAAGATGCCCTGCGAAGAACAGTAAGTGCTATAAGTGTGGTTATCTTGGTCACTATGCAAGAGAGTGTCGTTCTCGTAGAAAACGAATTTCACAAAATCCGTCTAGTGCTTCTTTATTCTCCTTACATTCTGCTCCTAATAAAGTTAACTACACTGTGTGTATTAACGGTGTTACTGCAAGAGCACTCGTGGACACGGGTTCTACCCTAAGTCATGTGAGCAAACATTTTGCTTTAAAGAATGCAATTCCTATCGAACCGGAGTTTAATGAAATTGGTTTGGCCGTGAATAAAAAAACTTCACAAAGCGATGGATTTTCTACTGTTAAAGTTTACTTTCAAAGACGTGAATACGATAAAGTGAAACTTATCGTGCTTGATAATTTGTTACCGGACGTTATTCTGGGGCAGGACTTCTTGGCTCAGCATAAGCACGTAAAAATTAACTTTGGAGGTAGCGAAGCTCCTTTGTATCTGGGGGCACTAAAATGCGTGAAAACGAATATTTGTCCAAGATTGTTTCAACATTTATCGCCCAACTGTAAGCCTATTGTGACTAAGTCCAGAAAGCAATCTGCTGCTAACGAAAGGTTTATAACTGAAACTATACAAAAAGATCTTCAGCAAGGTGTAATTGAGCCAAGCACTGCACCATGGCGAGCTCAAGTCCTTGTGGTATCTGGAGAAAATCACAGGAAAAGAATGTGCATTGATTACAGTCAAACTATCAATAAGTTTACGTTGTTAGACGGATATCCATTGCCTAACATGCAAAATTTGGTCAACAAGATTGCTCACTATTCTTTTTTTAGCACATTGGATCTGAAAAGTGCATACCATCAAGTTGAAATTCCTGTGGAAGATCGACCTTATACAGCTTTTGAAGCCAATGGTAAATTGTATCAAAGCAAAAGACTATCGTTTGGATTAACAAATGCTGTACCTTGGTTTCAAAGAATTGTTGACAATATCATCGAGAGCAATGATTGTAAAGGCACATTTGCTTATTTGGACAATATTACCGTGTGCGGTAAGACAAAGGAAGAACATGATGAAAACCTTCAGCATTTCTTAACAGTTGCAAACAAGTGCAATCTCACTTTCAATAATGACAAGTGCACCTACTCCACAGACAAAATCAACTTACTGGGGTATGAAATAAGTAACGGCAGTTTAAGCCCTGATCGCGAAAGAGTGAAGTCGTTATTAGAAATGCCGGTTCCAACCTCAGCCAAAGAGCTACGACGAATTATTGGTCTTATGGCATATTATGCTCGATGGATACCGCAATATTCGGACAAAATAAAACCGCTTGTTGATAGTAATAGGTTTCCCCTGAGTGATCAAGCTATCTCGTGTTTTAACGAACTTCGGCAAGTCTTGGCAGAAGCCACTTTGAAGGTAATAGATGAAAACTTGCCCTTTTCAGTCGAAACTGATGCCTCGGATATTGCGTTGTCCGCAATATTACATCAGGCGGGAAGGCCTGTGGCGTTTTTTTCTCGGACCCTGAATTCGAACGAAAAGCGATATTCCAGTATCGAAAAAGAAGCTACTGCCATAATAGAAGCGGTTCGAAAGTGGTCACATTTCCTTTTAGGCAGACATTTTACTTTGATCACTGATCAAAATTCAGTTGCTTTTATGTTCGACCACAGAAGAAGAGGAAAAGTAAAAAACGACAAGATAATGCGTTGGCGAGTCGAATTGGCACAGTATTCGTATGATATCGTGTATCGCGAAGGCAAACTTAACGTGGCATCTGATGCTTTATCTCGTGCGTATTGTGCCAGTACAACTGGGAACACACTGAAAGAAATTCATGAAAATTTGTGTCATCCGGGAGTTGTGAGAATGCAACATTTTGTAAGAACAATGAATTTGCCATACTCGATAGATGATGTGAAAAGATTGGTCACAAATTGCAAAGTTTGTTGTGAAGTGAAGCCAAGGTTTTACAAACCTCCAAAAGCTACATTGATTAAGGCAACGCAACCATTTGAACGATTGAGTATTGACTTTAAAGGACCATTGCCGTCAAATACTAAAAATCATTTCTTTTTAACTGTTGTTGATGAATTTTCGCGTTTCCCCTTTGTTTTTCCTTGTAGTAACACTACTTCTCATACTGTAATTATTTGTTTGAAATCTTTGTTCAACATGTTTGGTATGCCAGCCGTAGTGCATAGTGATAATGCAAAATGCTTTATATCCAAAGATATAAAACAGTTCTTAAGTGAGAGAGGCATATCCACAACACATTCGTCAGTGTATAATCCGCGTGGCAATTCACAGTGTGAACGTTATAATGGTGTTGTTTGGAATGCAATTAAGTTAGCTCTTCGTACTAAAAATTTAGAAATTTCACAATGGGAATTAGTTGTTCCTGAAGTATTGCATTCACTTCGATCGTTATTGTGCACATCCACAAATGAAACGCCTCACGAAAGACTTTTTAATTTTCCACGACGCTCAACTTTTGGATTATGTGTACCTTCGTGGTTGACTGAAGAAGACAAGGTACTGGTAAAACGTTTTGTACGTAACAAGTACGATCCACTAGTGGACGAGGTTCAACTTGTGAATGCAAATCCAAACTATGCTGTGGTAAAGTTCCCAAATGGAAGGGAAGCAACTGTATCAGCCAGAGACTTGGCAGCGCCAGGACGAGACTTTGCCGACCCCGTCAACCCTGCTGAAGTGGAGAAATCGAATGAAGTGAACTCCAGAATTAGAAATGTTTCTGATGACGTCGAACGTGAAATTACCTGTGAGAGGAGCTCTGCAGACGATGGTGCGGTTATTAACACGCAACCTATTGAACCTAATGTTGAATTGCAAACACAGAAAAACTGGCGTTCTGTTCGTATAAAAAACCCGCCAAAAAGGCTGAACTACAATTGAGCGTTTGTGTATTTATTGTACTGTAATTTTTATGAAGGGGTGAATGTCGTGTAATTTGCGTTGTATGCTACAGTAGAAACTCCTGCCCAGTGCAGGATTAAGGTGGATGCTATTGATGCTGCAGCATTAGGCCCATTCCTGAAATAGGCCCAGACGAAAACAGACGTGAATTTTCCGGACGCTGAACAGTTTTCCTTTGCTTAATTAACCCACAAATAATTCTTATTATGAAATTTGTAGTCCGACTTTCGCACACCTAGGCACAGTGTTACGCCTAGGCACGTAAGATAAAGCAAGATTTTGGCATAGACTACTTATTTAAGATGAAAAATTATAACACTTTTCGAGCTGTTTCAGGGCCCTTCATTACTTCAGCCGCAGATAAGATGCACGGCTTTATTAACTCTTCCCCAATCGTGTATGCTTTTTTTGGTTTTAACTATTCGTAGAGAAACTAGATAGGATTCATGAAGAAAGGATTTTTCGGTAGTCGTCATCTTTTCATTTGCTTTTTTTAATCGTTCATATCAGAGAATATTCGTCCAAAATATTCAAGTGGCTTGCCTTCAAGATTGTTGTGCTTTGAATGAAAGTGACGAACAACTTTAGAAGGTTTCATAACGTCATTTGGCAGAATTTGGGAGCACACCAAACATTAGGGCCGTGACGATTGTTCACTACCCGGAACTATTGTAAAACCAAGCTCCAAGTATTTTTATTGTATTGCCTGACAAATTCCCCTTTTCGTTTCTTACTTCCCTCTGTGACACTCAACTTATCTGCATATGCCCTTTTCGTAGTTTACATTTGCACCTACTGATACTTGGTTCATTTCCATTTTGAGAATTATTTGTTTCAGAAGTCTTAGTTTTTTCCTTCTTGTTAAAATACACTTGTTGGTTCGTTGATTCCATATTAATCCTTCTGTAGTTTAAACCGGACAAGCTATTGCAGCATCTGAAAAGTGAAGAATGACCTTGTATTACAAAACTTTTTGAAAGCTAGACGCAGTTTATGACGAAACAATCATAAACGGCACAAAATCTAGGTCATCGGAAGGTTAACCTTTATTATTAAACAGTTCTGCTGTATCAACGAAGGAGAGATAGGCTATGCCAGTTTTAGCCTACTGCTGTGAATCGGCCAAGCGTAAAATGAGTTTTACAGGAAGTATCAACTTTGCAATGCTTATGATTCCAGATTAAAATTAGCTTGGCAGAAAGTAAGATACGGTACTTCGCGGACCGGCGGTTGAGAACCACTGAGTTAGGCTAAGCCTTAGGAATAGATTAGGTTAAGGCAGTAAGATTAGTACTCATTACTCATTATGTACTCATTACTCATTATTTATGCGCACCCAGAAATCGGTGAGTGTGAACGAGTCAGCAGAGCTTACCATGTACAAGCTTTTGTCGTCGTTGAACCTTTCTCAAACATTTCCAAACGTCGAGATTGCTTTGCGCATCTATCTGTGCTTGATGGTGTCTAATGCCTCCGGCGAGCGGAGCTTCTCAAAACTGGGAATAGTCAAAGGAGAGCTGCGGTCCTCGATGAGGGAGGAAAGGCTAAACATGCTGGCGCTTATGAGCATTGAACATGAGGTGCTGAGCAGCCTTGACTGCACTGACATGATCGAAGATTTCGCGCTTGCTAAGGCTCGAAAAACAGTAGTATAAGTAAGCAGCACTAGCGCAGCATTGACAATATGCCAACGTTAAGTTGATCTGGATTAGCCTTTTCTTCATTAACTCCGCTTTTCAGGCAATATTGGTATTGAAT
The DNA here is from genome assembly GCF_918807975.1 of Aplidium turbinatum. Taxonomy (NCBI): domain Eukaryota; kingdom Metazoa; phylum Chordata; class Ascidiacea; order Aplousobranchia; family Polyclinidae; genus Aplidium; species Aplidium turbinatum. The sequence continues at coordinate 12,351,650 of NC_137489.1, read as the reverse complement.
TGTGTTGGTGTTACATAGCCTGATGTTACTCTCGAGTTTTTACGATAACACGTCGTTATTATTGTTCATGTTCATTAAAATTTGGCTGACTGCGTCGAAAGCAATAAAGGCTCTTTGGTCGGTCTGATTACGCGTGTACGGTGGAGTCAGAGTGTCGAATGCATATGTACCAATGCCTAGAAAAAATAGGCCTGTTTTTGCGCTGCAGCATCAGGCCCAGTTTCGTCTTAATCCGGCCCTGCTCCTGCCGCGTTCCACGCATAATGCCTTTGGCCAACGCAACTGTTCAGTTGGCGCTCCCACTCTGTTTACTTGCTTGTTAAGTTGAGGTGCGGTTCAGGTTGATAATCTTATTGTCTGAAGTACTAAGCTTAATTCATTTGTTTATATTTATTTAGATGTTCCATTTAGTTTGTTAAAGCTAATATAAGCTTGCGTAATAAAGTATGTATTAGTTCACGACAGTGTTGATATCAAAGTTTGCTTTATTTGTTAGTTTTACATATTTTCAATTTTTCTTTTTTTACATGTGCTAGCTGAAGATGCTATTATTATAGAGCAATTGATTCTTAATAAATTACCTTCTCTAAGAGGTTAGATTGTTTAGCAAATGCCCGCATTTGATAAATGCAAAATAGCAGTACCACCAGCATTATGGCATATGCTTTGAAGGTAGTGATAAATGGCTGGGTAACACACCACAGACCAGTTAGACTCCATTAATAACTGTTTCAGTTCAGACTGTGTTCTATACTCTAAAGCAGGGCTTCCCAAAGTGGGGGTCGCGACCCCCAGAGGGGTCGCGTAACGAACTTCGGGGGTCGCAGAAAGTATACAAATTTTACACAAAGCACTGCATATTATCACTTATATGCAAAATGCTGTGAAAGTTATTAACTATTAAGAGTCGTGCACTTAATAGGCTACCCGTATTTTTTAAATTTGTATAGCCTAGTGAAATATGGAATAGGAGTTTAAAATCCTCTTTTCTGCATTGTAAGCGTGGATTTCAAAACTAAAGTCAATGCTTTAACAAGTTATTAGTGTTAAAAAATTAAGTCGTAAATTTTCCAACAGAAAAAGTGTAGCCTTTTTTCCACCGTGTTTGTAAAGACGTTTTTGGAAAGGCTTTTCAAATTATACTATTTGTCAGGTTTGCCTGAAAAAAGGGAACGAATTTAATTCGTCCTTCCAAGGAGAAAACATTGATGTTTTTACATGGAAATCTAAAGTTGGAGCGTTCATCAAAAAGTTAAACATCTAGAAACAAAACATTAAAAATGATTTATTTGAAATAATTTCATTTACTGAAAAGTTTTTGGCTAACAATGGCGTGGAATCAAATGTTATATTAAGCCTCTGGTTATCGACACTTCTCAAGACTGTTGAAAGAGCTTAAAAGTATTTTCTTCCAGAATTGGACAATACTTTTAGATTGGATCCAAAACCCATTTGGTTGGTTGGTTTTGAATCTTTATCCTCGGACTGACAAAGCCTTGATAGGTTATTCCTGGTAGTTTCGCATACTTGCAGAGGCTCTTGACACAGGGCCGGTTACCGAGATTGGCAGAGTGAAGTTTTCCGATTGTTGCCGGGGAATTATTCCATTCACTAGGTGCCGCTTAATGGAGAGCAGTCCTGAAATGCGTTGCTCAAGCGCACACCCCGAGAGTCGAACTTGCGCGCGTGATCTTGAGCTGGGCGCGTAACCACTGAGCTAACGGGGCGGACCATGCAAAAACAAAGTACCGATTACCTCTCTTTCAAATCTCAAGAAAAATTTGCAAATCTATCTTTTAACTAGGTTGTGGCTTGAATTTTCTGGAAAAAAGGTTCACACTTTTTGGCTTAGCCTAACGTTAGACCGGAATATTCACCATTATATTGCTTAGCAGTAACCGTACCCCTGCCGTTTGTCTCCACGTATATGTGCGTGTCAGTGTTTTCAAAGTTGATAAAATACCGTTCCAGCGTAAATAACATTGAAGCTGCTTTGAGTCTGAGACCAGCATTGACAAACATCGAGCGACTGCTAGACTTGCTTTGTCGCAGAGAGCATTTGCACCCATCACACTGAATAAATGTGTTTACTCTTTGGTTTTGTTCCCAGCAGGCTACAAGTAGTAAAGTAGTAGGCTTCGAGTACGGATAGCTTGTTTTTAGTTTTCGTTCAAATTAAACCTTTCAATAAATATCACAAACGTATATTTCGCATTGTTTATCCTTTTAACCGTAAAGGGGGTCGCGGAAAATTTTAGGAGATTAAAAGGGGTCGCGAGCAAAAAAGTTTGGGAAGCCCTGCTCTAAAGCACCTAACACAACAGTAGTTTTTTAAAACTGTAACTTATTTTTTATCAATGTATGTTCTATCTGATTTAGGCTGTCTCATATGTAGAGTATCTTTCTGCAGATTTAGTGTTTCACATCCATGTAGTAGTAGCAATATTGGAGTACGTTGCACCTTTTTGAAGATGTAGGCCACTGCTAGTACTGCACCACAGCAAGATAAATGTAACTTTAATGGATCCAGGATTGAAGCTATAAAAAAGAAATCACAGGTCTGATGTTGTTGTATTTGAGTTTGTTCCTGGGTGTCAATGATAAACTAGACAACTATGATATGTTGTAATGTTTATTAGTCAGCAGTCAAGATTAATTGTACCTACGTGCAAAAAAAATGTGACATGTTTTGAGGTGGAGCATATTTCATCGCAAATTTTTTTCGGGCAAAATTGATCATATTTGGGCAGAATTTCTTTCGCACCCCCTAAAAATATGCTTCTCCTACACCTATGCTTTGATAGGTTAGCCTATTCCTGGTAGTTTCGCATACTTGTAGAGGCTTTTGACACAGGGCCGGTTACCGAGATTGGCAGAGTGAAGTTTTCATATTGTTGAAGTCTTGTTGCCGGGGAATTATTCCATTCACTAGGTGCCGCTGAATGGAGAGCAGTCCTGAAAATGCGTTGCTCAAGCGCACACGCCGACAGTTGAACCAGCGCCGCGTGATCTTGAGCCGGGCGCGTAACCACTGAGCCAACGGGGCGGACAATTTGAACTTCACTGTAGGCTACAACCTAGGAAGCGGAAAGTCGAAGAAACTTTTATCTACGGCAGCAGGTTTTGGGCCCCTGGTGTAGTTGCTTGATAAGCTGCCTAGTCAATGCAAGTAGGTATAGGCCTGCTGTGTTATTAGGCTACTTTGCGACATTGAAACCAATGACGTAGGTCAAAAGAAAATTTTAGGGGGGCAAAAGCAACTGTTGAGGGGCAAACATTTAAATATTTGAAAAAAAAATTGTTGGAAAATATAGCTACTGAATGCAGCCAAAAAATTATTAAACTTATCAACATGAGAAAAAATTAATCAACAAAAAATTATCAACATGAGAAAAAATATCATTAAAACGTTGTAATAGCATCAAAAACCCATTTTTGTTAAGGCGATTGTTCCCCCAATTCCCTCTGTAGTTACGTCCCTGATTGAAACTACGCAAAATGGAACTCATTTATTGGCACGTAGGCCTAGACTAATCATATATCGTCATAAACAGTTTTATGACACCTCGCATCTATAGGAGAGAAATGAATTTTATGAGAAAATTCTAAATGTGGCCACGCCCAAAATCATGAAATGACTTTGATGTGACGCTGTGCTTCTTTGTCCAAAACAGCTGATTAATGTGATTGATAGAAGTATGACATCGTCTATCACGTTTTTTCTTTTCATACAACAAAAGAACAACAAAAACACTTTGCAAAGAGATTATATCAATATTTAAGTTAGCTGAAAATTCGGTAAATGCTGAATCAACAACTTTAAATGTCCGCCCCTATAGATCAGTCGGTAAAGTACCAGATTGTATGAACAAAGAAACCTCAAGACGAAGCGGCGCTGGCTGGTTGTACTCTCGGAGTGTGCGCTTGAGCATTCAGCGGCATCTAGTGGATGAAATAATTCACAAACAAATGAAAACTTCAGTCTTGATTATCGGGGATGCGTCGATGACTTAAACTAAAACTGAAGGGCAGGTACCAAACTGCAAAGATTAAACTTGCAAAGAGGCTTTCTCAGGATAGCCCACATTAATCATTCAAATGTCTGGGAAAGTTTGAAATTTCCTTAATTCTTAAAATTAAACAACATAGTTCCTTGAACTGCAAATAATCCAAAAACCAGTTTACTTGATTTCCTGTAATTTCATTGTATACAAAAGCAAGCACAATGCGCATTTCACAGTAGGACAAACAGATCAGAATAAAAAGAATAATAGATACTGCCATTCAACGTAAATGGACACAAAAACAACATTGAAAGTGGGTTTGGCTATCTGAAACCTGTTTTTCAAGGGTAAAAATTACTTTAAGGAAAAGTAGTGTTTCGACTTTATGACTATATTAGAAAATAAAAACAATTAAAAATTGTTGCACAAAACCTAAAAGCAATTTACAAAGACAAAAACGCAAGGATTTTTTTTCCTTTTGTAATGAAATCTCGTAAACTTTAGATTAAGTTGCAGACACGTAACTGCATTTGTACTTGTAAATCTATGTACGATTTGCAGTCTGCACTGAGACAACCAGTTCATAAAGAAATACCGTGAGTTTACTTGAAAGATATAACAAAGTTAAAACAAATGTTGCAAGCTGATAGCCTGACAACTTACACTTTCATCAATCTAATGCTTAAAAACAGTAAATCAACATAATAAATTATATTGATAGAAAACAAAATTTATATTCTTATTGTGTAAGAAATATGATCTTCTGCAGTTTACCTCGAAAAAAAAACAACCTTCTACATTGTATTTCATTTAAATCTATAACGTAAACTGGCTCCTGTCATGACTTGGTGTGACACCAGTCATAGCCATATCAACAACACAGACATGCACTGTAGTTTTCAATAAACAAGAACCATTGCTCTGTTACTGTACGAGAGTTGTTTGAACGACCTGGTGTTTCAGTCACAGCTTTGAACGTGGTTTCACATCACCGGACGTGACGTGGTTTTGGAGGACAAATCGACGTTCAGTTTGTTTCAAGTTGATTTTTTGCAGCAATTCATGAAACAGCTCGGCTACCGGTATGTTTTTTTTTTCAATTTTACTGGGCTTTTTTTTACATTGTAAGTAGGCAGGTTGTTTATTTAATTAATCAATGGTATATTTTCTTATATTAGTGACGAATGGTAGGCTAAGTGTTTTATATTTTTTCTTCAAGTTTGATCACTGATATAAGAGAAAACTGTGTCGAAATTGGACTTGCCAAATGCCAAAAGAAGCGTAGGTTTACAGGCCTGGCTAGAATCTCGATTCATTCGTGAAATAATATTGATGAGGAAAGAATCGTTTTAAAATAAAATCACATTGAAATATATTTGTTCATGGAATAAAAATAACAAAGCATTCTCGTTTTACGGTAAAAAACTAAACAATAAAATAAAACAAAAAATTACTGAACTTTGCCACGCCAAAGGTTGATCTTCAAGTTTGATTAACTTGATTTTGATTAAAAAATAATATTGTACATGAACTAATCTGAGTAACCACTGAATGAACGTCAACACCACAAGCATGCACAATATGCAATGTGCGATGACTAAACAGTAAACATCGCTTTGTCATTACACGAGAGATGTTTTGAACAGATTGATCAGCTAATGTCCAATCCAAATGTCCTTTCAAACCATTATTGCAGGTCGATGAACTACAATATAGGTTACTAGAATTTTTGTTTAAAGATGCATATGATGAAACTCATGATGAAGTGTGTGAATCAATTTTAAGTATTTTGTTGATACACAATGTACGGCGCAACACATTTAGCGACAGAGAAGTGTTTAATAGAAACAACATAGTAATGAATGGGTGTAAATAGTGTTGCGTGATATACATTATACAAGGCAACTAACTCGCATAATCCGAAACAAAACTACAGTTTTAATTTAACCTTATAGTACACAAAGGGGTAATATTTGTACCCTCCCGGTTACCCATCAGTACTATGACAAAATATACATGAACTGCAAAACCAAAGAATTTACTTTTTTCTGTCTTTTTTTGTCATTTTAGTGTACTACATAGAACTCTCTGTGTCTGGCATGATTAAAAACATTTTAACACAATTGCAAAATCCCTTTCTTGTACCAAAATACGACAAATAGAAAACTACAGTACAAGAAATTGAAATTTATAAACAAAGAAATCTCTTGATTCGTCGCCAAAAAAAAAGTCTATTTCCATTTAGCAAATCTCTTTTTCTGCATTGATTCAACATCTTATTGACAGATATTGTTAGTTGAGAATAAATACCAATTGGTTATTCAGGGGTGGTTTTGTCCCAAACGAACATGAGCTAACAATTAATTACTTCAACTTATCTCAAATACAAATCTCTTCACAAATCTTAAAACAAAACTCTTGGGCTTATTTGACAAACAACAAAATTGCTACAAAAATAACTTTTTATATAGTAACAGGCATCTTTTAAAACGAATATCCACAAAAACAATTTCGAAACAATATGTAAAAATGTGGTCTTAAAAATTACAATGCTCTGCCGAAGAAATATGAGTGTTGATGACATCATAAAATAACTTCCTCGATATCATCATCGTTGAACGCCGGAAAGGCTTTGACGACAGGGCCGGTCAAGATCTCGTTTTTCCTACTCAAGGGTCCATTGACACTCCCTAGAAGACAGTCAGCAATCAGAGAACATTCATGACAAAATTAAAATGTGAGCTTAGTTTTCAATTAAACGCAAACAAAAAGATGTGGCTGAAATGTAATAGCAAATTGTAGTAGGCCATGAATATACAGTAGGGTGTTTCATTTTTTCACCACTTTTGAAATTCAAAATGCCTGGGGTCCCATCTGGTGGTATTTGGGGAAAAAAGTTTACACCCCAATTTTTTTTCAATTATGACGTCATATTGAGGTGGTCCACGAGGTTTGAAATTTTTGGGCCTCAAAATCTCGAAATTTGGGCGTATCTCCGGAACCACACATCATAGATCGACAAAATTAGTATCAAAATGCGCAGAAGGGTCGGTTTCCTATACCTGATGTAGAGAATATTAAGGTCTATCTGCTTGAGAAAAAAAGTTATTTCAAAAAATCTGATTTTCGGTCTATTTTCTCCTGATGAACAGAGATCAGGTGATCAAGATAATAAGTTTTTCTGTATTTTTCCACTCTTGGAAGCTGTTATTGCGTAGTAATAGTTGGTGTTAAGGTTTCAGTACTGGGCTTGTCTAGTCTTGCTATCTGGTTAAGCAAAGCCCCATCTTGCATTGCTCCGGGTCCCTTCTTGGCGCCGTCCACAAAAGAAATGACGTGGGAAAGATATATTTCGTTTATGTGGGACATACATTTAAGGGTATGAATATCATGACCAACTTCATCATTATAATAATTGACCAGTCGAGTATTGACTCCGGACTTTTTTCCTGTATTGAGAGCAGTCGTATCAGCCATGACTGAATATACTTGGGATAGGTGAACTCTGCAAGCCTCCTGGATGATGGTGTCAAAAATCAGTGCTGCAGTGACCGACACAATTTTGGGAAAATATTTAACAGCAAGCACACTTTCGTGCTTCATGCCATTATCATCAACAAGTTGACCCAAGAAAACGTATCGATCTATTTTATCGACAACGCGCCCATCATAACATAACTGCATGGCAGAAGCTGAGTTGAGAAGGTTCTCACTTTCCATCAGAGATTTTTCTCTTGTTTTTTGTCGTTGGCGGTATACTGTCGAAGGTGCTGCAGCTATTTGATCTTTTCCAAGAACCGACCTCATAAGATCTGACTGTTGGCGTACCGAAGTCATCCTACGATCAGCAAGTAAACAACTTCTATCATTTATTGAAAAAGAATGTACTTTCTTGTACACTTTTCCCCCAATAGCTGGTTTCAGAGGCTCGTATTCCCTATCATCTTCCTAATTCATATCCCCATCAGAGTCGCTTTCGCTACTGTGTAGACATCTAACTGCTTCATTTCTTTTTCTTTGTTTCGAACATAGTAATGCCGATGCTTTGGCAGATTGTATGCCAGAAGTGCTCGGTTGTTCAACTTCACTGCTCGTTTCCCACCTCCTTTTATGATTTTCCCGTTCTAAAGCCTTTTCTACATGGTTGACATCTACGCCACTGATAAGCATTTTTCAATCTTTTTGCTGCTCTTTCAAGAAAGCGATTTCTTTCTCCTGGACTCGGTTTTCGAGTTCACAGGTGCAAGAGAGTTTCTTTTGAAAAACAACCAGATTTTCGGAGATCGAACACTTCACTTACATGCACATATATCGAACAAGTTCTGTAACCATTCTTGATTAACCTCATTACCTCTGCGTTTCATTTCTTTTTTTCTTGCTGCATTGTACTTCTCTATCACGTCTTTTAACTTGGCTTCAATTCTCTGTTTGCTAAGCACTGGAAGACCAGTTTTGTTCCATATGCCAACTACATCTTTCAGCAGTTCATCTTTCAAATCTTTGAAATAGAGTACCGTATTTTCTTCAAAAACTTGGGATTAGTTTCGGCTACCGTACTCTCTTCCTCAAGTAAAAATAGTGATGATTATATCTGAATTAAGGGGAAGCACATTTTTCTCCGATTCCTTGAAGTTTTGCATCGACTTACTAATACTTGGCCTTAATGCCATAATGACACTTAATCAAAATCTAAAGCAGGTGAGCATTTAGGGTGTTTCATTTTTTCACCATTTTTGAAATTCAAAATGCCTGGGGTCCCATCTGGTGGTATTTGGGGTAAAAAGTTTATACCCCAAATTTTTTTCAATCATGACGTCATATTGAGGTGGTCCACGAGGTTTGAAATTTTTGGGCCTCAAAATCTCGAAATTTGGCCGTATCTCCGGAACCGCTCATCATAGATCGACAAAATTAGTATCAAAATGCGCAGAAGGGTCGGTTTCCTATACCTGATGTAGAGAATATTAAGGTCTATCTGCTTCAGAAAAAAAGTTATTTCAAAAAATCTGATTTTCGGTCTATTTTCTCCTGATGAACAGAGATCAGGTGATCAAGGTAAGAAGTTTTTCTGTATTTTTCCATCTTTGAAGCTGCTATTGCGTAATAATAGTCCTTGCTCGTTTTGCAAGAGATGAAATGGTAATTTGAAGGTATTACTATTATAATATTAATGTAACCGTTGAAGAAGAGGTATGCTGCTGACCTGCTTTAGATTAAGTGTCATTACGGCATAAAGGTCAGGTATTAGTAAGTCGATGCAAAACTTCAAGGAATTGGAGAGAAATGTGCTTCCCCTTAATTCAGATATAGTCAGTCACTATTTTTACTTGAGGAAGAAAGTAGCCGAAACTAATCCTAAGTTTTTGAACAAAATACCCCATTTCAAAGATTTAAAAGATGAACTGCTGAAAGATGTAGTTGGCATATGGAACAAAGCTGGTCTTCCAGTGCTTAGCAAACAGAGAAACCTAGCACTTCTGGCATACAATCTGCCAAAGCATCGGCACTACTATGTTTGAAACAGAGAAAAATACATGAAGTAGTTAGATGTCTACACAGTAGCGAAAGCGACTCTGATGGTGACATGAATTGGGAAGATGATAAGGAATACAAGCCTCTGAAACCAGCTGTTTGAGGAAAAGTGTACAAGAAAGTGCATTCTTTTTCCATAAATGATAGAAGTTGTGTACTTGCTGATCGTAGGATGACTTCGGTACGCCAGCAGTCAGATCTTATGAGGTCGGTTCTTGGAAAAGATCAAGTAGCTGCAATGCTGCACCACCTTCGACAGTATACCGCCAACAACAAAAAACGAGAGAAAAATCTCTGATGGAAAGTGAGAACCTTCTCAACTCAGCTTCTGCCATGCAGTTATGTTATGATTGGCGCGTTGTCGATAAAATAGATAGATACGTTTTCTTGGGTCAACTTGGTGATGATAATAATGGTATAAAACACGAAAGTGTGCTTGCTGTTAAATCTTTTCCCAAAAATATGTCGGTCACTGCAGAACTGATTTTTGGCACCATCATCCAGTAGGCTTGCAGAGTTCACCTATCTCAAGTATATTCAGTCATGGCTGATACGACTGCTCTCAACACAGGAAAAAAGTCCGGAGTCAATACTCGACTGGTCAATTATTTTATTGGTGAAGTTGGTCATGATATTCATACCCTATGATATAATGCATGTTCCACATAAACGAAATATATATATCAGATCTTTCCCATGTCATTTCTTTTGTGGACGGCGCCAAGAAGGGTCCGGAGCAATGCAAGATGGGGCTTTGCTTAACCAGGTAGCAAGACTAGACAATCGCAGTACTGAAACCTTAACACCAACTATTATTACGCAATAACAGCTTTCAAGAGTGGAAAAATACAGAAAAACTTTTATCTTGATCACCTGATCTCTGTTCATCAGGAGAAAATAGACCGAAAATCAGATTTTTTAAAATAACTTTTTTTCTGAAGCAGATAGACCTTAATATTTTCTACATCAGGTATAGGAAACCGACCCTTCTGCACATTTTGATACTAATTTTGTCGATCTATGATGAGCGGTTCCGGAGATACGGCCAAATTTCGAGATTTTGAGGCCCAAAAATTTCAAACCTCGTGGACCACCTCAATATGACGTCATAATTGAAAAAAATTTGGGGTATAAACTTTTTTCCCCAAATACCACCAGATGGGACCCCAGGCATTTTGAATTTCAAAAATGGTGAAAAAATGAAACACCCTAGCATACATACCTCTTCCTCAACGGTTACATTATAATATCCTCGACGAGGAATAGCCATCATCATCATTATAATAGCATTACCTTCAATTATTACCCTTTCGTCTCTTGCAAAACGAACAAGGACTATTATTACGCAATAGCAGCTTCCAAGAGTGGAAAAATACAGAAAAACTTATTATCTTGATCACCTGATCTCTGTTCATCAGGAGAAAATAGACCGAAAATCAAATTTTTTGAAATAACTTTTTTTCTCAAGCAGATAGACCTTAATATTCTCTACATCAGGTATAGGAAACCGACCCTTCTGCGCATTTTGATACTAATTTTGTCGATCTATGATGTGTGGTTCCGGAGATACGCCCAAATTTCGAGATTTTGAGGCCCAAAAATTTCAAACCTCGTGGACCACCTCAATATGACGTCATAATTGAAAAAAATTTGGGGTGTAAACTTTTTTCCCCAAATACCACCAGATGGGACCCCAGGCATTTTGAATTTCAAAAATGGTGAAAAAATGAAACACCCTAATATACAGTGGACAATAGGCCTGCAGTGTTAGTAACTGTTATGAGGGTTTTTTCATTTTTTGTTTGTCGTATCCAGGCTTACACCCGGTAGTTGAAGATTTAGATTGAGTGGACGGAAAGGCAAGGAAGCCAATCTTCGTGTCCACCTTCAGACACGCCTTTAAGTGTCTTGCCAAAGACTTTAAGTGTCTTGCCAAAGACACAGCCGCATGCCTTTGAGCGGTGTCGTAACGGCGCCCTTTCGATTGGCGTCCCAGGGCTCTCACCACTCGGCTATGCAGCCGACTTTGCATTTTTCATTAACATGGCACTTAAAAGTGCGCAAAAGATGTCGTAAAAACCTCAGAACCATATGATGTGATCAATGCTTGACACCTGCGCAAACATCTAGACCAAGTCGCCACCACGGGGCAAGAGTAGTAAAAGGCAAAGCCCCTCGACCTTTGGAGTGACGAAGAAGGTTCACACGAAGAAGAAGAAGAAGAATTTATTTAAAAAAGCTTTTTATAAGTTTAGTAAGTTTAATGCATAGACACATGCATAAACTAACCTTTTTGCGTAACAGGTACGACGTTACGTTCCCAGGGATAACCAGAATGAACCGGTTTGGCACGTGGGGTGGTTTTCATCCGAGATCCCTCTTGAGATGATGAAAGTGACTGAACAAGTAAAAAACACAATTTTCAAGTAAATCTAAGGAACGCGAACGGGAATCTGTGCGAAACGCAAGCCCAAAACAGAAACGAATGTCAAATAAAACAGAAGTAGGGTTACATCTTCTTTATCTGTTAACCAAATAAACCTATGTTTGAAAATAAACACGATCAAATACATTATGTCAAATACAGGGTTGCTCAAAAGTAAGTTTGCAGTTACTAAACTATCGTTTATATGCTTGAAGTTACTTGATAAGTGTATCCAGTATATAACATTTCTCACAGTATCAACCTAGCTTGGATTTGCACTTTTTTCTTGCTGCTTGCAATTTATTCTAGTGCTAAATTGTCAAATGGATACTCCACGTGATAACTGTAAACCACAGTACATTTGGGCCACCATGCATTTACATTCGTAAAAGCGTTCTCGTAATTTCATGAACACAAAGATATCTGACGTCTTACAATTTCGCTTTTAGTTGGTCCGTTGGAGACAGTGGTTGTTTGACTTCCTGCTTGGTCGCCGAACAGCTGCTGAAGAAAGTCGCTCTTCTTTGCTTTCCCGCTAGCGACATCAAGTAACGGTTCGTCTGATTCCGAACCAGGCGGTGTGTGGCGCCGTTGCGTTTTCTGTTGTGCTCGAGCTGCACAGAAGAAAGTTGAATCCACCACGACCAAGACAAGTTTTTGTAGCAGTAAAAACGTGAGAAAGTCGCACTTATTTCAAAGGAATCATCAAGCACCATCTCCGCTTGCAGCAGATTATGCAGAAAAGTATTTTTAAAGAAAGTTTCCGTAAAAAGTTGCATTTATGCTCTAGCATTTTAAACCGCAGAAATAATTTGATTATTCGCATACAATGCCAAATGTATCCAAACATTGTTCGTTGATAATTGACGATTTACGAAGATCGTTTATTCAACATGTATTGCTGGCTTCGCACATCATTGCACAAAGTTGCTTGTTATACAATAGATTGCATACAATATTGGAGTAATGTATGGTTGAAACTTTTTTACAATCGCTCTGAGATCGTTATTCAGTTTCAGCCGTTTATCCAAATACAAATCTATCCCAACTTGATGGTTGCAAACACAAATACAAAATATTTTCTTTTGGCACAACACTCGGAAAAAAGCAGATTAAAAGTCGTATTATAGCTCAAACTATCTTGCTGTTTAAGTCTCGTGTGAATAGTGAATTGTATGGCAGTTTTATATGCTCCACTCGGAATTTTACGCCAGTTTTTAAAGGTATGATCACAACAGGAGCATTAACCCAACCCACTTACGTTTCCGTTTCGGTTGTGACGTCACGGTCGGTGCGTAACCACCGAAGGACAGTTCGGGTTCCGTTGTTTCAGGCGACTTGTTTGCCAGTTCTGTGGCTGATGGACCAGTTTTTTGGGAATTCTGTTAAAAAGTATAGTGTAGTCATTCTCTTTTCACAAGTTCTGTTAAATCAATCACGTTTACAGTCACTAACCTGTGCGCATTGTAAAGCAACAATACAACAAAACTTGGATTGTTTCGTTAACTATTACAGAAATAGTGCAAAGTGAGATTATGCAATGCACATTCAAGGCTGTACTTCCGAAGTAATGCGCTAAAATCGTTATTACTCCAAACGTTAAACACAGGTTGTAGTGTAAAATACATTCGAATCATTTCGCATGCCACGTTGATGTTTCACGGGCAGTATGTTGCACAGGCCTGGTTTGATCTGTGAAGCTGTGACCGTGCATAGTCAAACTCGAAAAGTTTCTAGTTCGAAACCAGCCAAAAGCGAATGTTTTCATCAAACCGTTTGAATTCAGTACTAACTTTTATGAAAAACAAGATTGGTTCAAAGGATACCTTTTGGAAATTTTCAATGAAAGCACATAGTGAATAAAAAAATAACAGTAACCTCTCAAGTACATGTAGCTCCACACAAAGTGAAATTTGCATGACTTTTGACTCTTTTTTATTTCTTTAACAGAATGTCTAAAAAGACATTATCAAAATAAAATCCAATCCTATAGACTATAGAGTATAGATGTTTGCTGGTACACCCCTTCATTTTCTTTGAAAGCATATAGATTAGGATAGCATCAAATACAGTTAACATTCACTAAAAACCTTAACAGGCTGTTTCACCCTTATTTGGATCATCAGAAGGTTCTTATTCAAGTACAAATAGATTAGAATTAATATCAAAAATAATGGAAATTGCGTATTCAGAATACTTTACAACAACACTATACAATTTTAACATCACATTTCCATCAAAGGGATGAGCAAGAAAAACGAAGAAGCGTAGAGATGATGGAGATCCAAATTGGTACCTGCAGCTTGCTATCGTATCCTCTTCCTTGCTTCGAAGAGATCTTATTTTCTGATCTTGCCGGTTTGGTCGCAGGATTTCCATTAAGAAGATTGCGGAAAGTGTCGTCACTAGGTTTGTTACTTCTACCAGCAGAGGAGGATTTATCTTCTTCCACATCTTTGATCTTGGCAAGGAGTGCTGCTTTTCTCCTCCGATCTTCCTCCACCTGCAAAAAGATAAATTTTCAGTCAAATTTTTTTTTTGATAAAAAAGCTATGAAGAAATGCAAAATGACTTATTTCGCACAAAGCAAAAAGTGTGTCAATCTCAACGACAAACCTTCTTCGAAAGTAAAAAACTTCATCATTTTAAATACTGATTCACTATATTATTACAGAATTAGATCTTCTCTAAGGATCTGCACCACGCCAGGCCTGTTCGACCAATGCAAGTGTTTTAAAGTAAAAATCAACTACTCACAAAACAATCATTTTTCACGTATGTAAAAAATACAACAACTTGACTTCACATACAAACGAGTTTATTTTCACACGATTCAGTTCAATTACAAACAGCTAAAATTCGATTTTGATCAGCTAGCAGCTACATCATCTTCAATTAAGCTTATTCAAATAAAATATTTGATAAATTTTTAAGCATTGTTGTGGGTTTGACATCTGTCAGAAAATACTTCATTTTATTGAACTTGACTTCATAAACAACTTAGCTAATCTACTTTGTAAGGGAATAATATCACGCAGCAGATCATACCCTGATGCGTGCATTTCCAGTTTCATTCAGTAGGCAACTACAAATCCAATAAATGTGTAACATCATTCTTTTATAAAACTTTACCTTCTTCCTTTCTTCTTCCAGCTCTTGTTCGCTCTTTTTCTTCTCAAGGGAGTCTGTAATGTAGTAAAAAATGGACATTATTTCATGGGTCAAGAAAAAGATAAACAAACGGGACATCACTCAAGGATTTGAAAGCAGCATCTTACCCATTTCAGGAGATAACTGTCTATTTAAGCTATCTGGAGGAGACTGAAGGTGCGGAGGAGATGATCTCTGAAAACATAAGAAGAGACTAAAAATGATAAAACCGAAGACAGTTTGAAAAAAACTATTACCAACAACTACGTGCTATCAAAATGCATTGAAAGTTAGAACATCAAAAATACGATATTTAGTAAAATGCAGGAAAATGCACATTCACTTATTCACCAGTCCAGCAAGGTTTAAATTTGTTGAAAATGTGATAAGTTACAAGGTTATATAGAAATAGTTATTTTCACAGTAATTGTTCGGATTTGTAAGCGTAATTATTCCTACGTGCTTATTTTACACTACACTGCCATAATGTCATCAAGCTTGAAGATATGGCCTCTTAAAAAAGCAGTATTTCAAACCGAAAAGGCTTCATATACCATCGTATGAACATATTTCTTCAATAAAAAATGTTTTGAGTTCTTGACAAGGGAAACGAATTTCCATTAACTTCTCTTTTTTTTACGTGTAACTGTTTGCTGCAGCAACCACTCTTTCTTTTTCATGACCAAAGTACTCCCAGACAGCAAAATCTCTCATTTTTACATTGATTGAACGTCTGCTGACGATATAAAAATGACGGATTTTGCTATCTGAGCTGTCTCATTCCGCAATAAAGTAATAGCAACGTCGAAAAAACGTATGTGGCTCACCATATTAGAGAGGAAAGTCGAATTTGGAGAACCATGAGCATTTGTCAAGAAAAACGAGTCGCCGGCTTCGTTTGCTAAAACAGACGCAGGATGTCAGTAAACAGCATGCGCTGGTATTTAAATTTTACTTAAGATATAGCGACACCTGCCGACATAGAAAAAATACATTTCCATTGTTGGGATGACGTCACAGTACAATGTTGTGAGCGCATTTCTTCTCTAGAGATCAGAATATTGAAAACTTGGAGACATAAACTATAAAATACCGTAAAAGCTATAAAGTTTAACTCAATGTCAGTAAAGCATGTTATCGCAGCATCTTGCTAAGATGCTGTCCCGCGCTTTCGGCGGGTGTCGAGCCGACAACCTTTCGAGTCACAGCTCATGACTATTACCTTGTGGTTTGGCTTCACCCTTGGTGACGTCAGGCTTCGTATGCCATCCGTTTGTCGTCGATGCTGCATTATTTGAACTCCCAAAGTCTAACAAAGATGAATCTTCTTTGTCTTCGCCATACACTTTGGCAGGAGTCTTAATTGTCTTTCTGAAATCATTTATCCCATTTGTCGCTTCGATGACAGACGGCGAAGGCTTTTCGTCATCTATTGGCAAAGAAACGTCAGGAGGAACAGAATTATCCATCGATGGCATCAGTTCTCTTGAAGAAGATATAGGAAGAGGAGGAACTGTGGGGTCTTTAGACGGTTGCCCTTCCGTGTTCTGCCGAAGGCTTGGTACAAATGGTCTTGCAACGAATGACTTTTCAGGGCTTTGCTTGCTGCGTAAGGCATAGATATTGCTCACGTCCAGAGCTCTTTCTTTCTCCTTTACAAGAATTCCACCGTTACTTTGCGCTAGCAGTCATGATGGACACAATTTTTCTGAGTTACGCTTAAAAATTGTGTCTTTTTGTGTTAAACCGATACAAAAAGTCGTCAAATTGCTAGTAATTCATATTCAGTTCATGCTAATCATAGCAAAAGGCGAACACCATGACAATGACGCACAAGAGGCAACAACAAGGGCACCAATTAGCGCACTGCTTCCTTTGTAATTTCAAAATACAGTGCACAAACTGCACAAACTGCACATCTTGTTTTTGAAAAAAAAAACATAAAATCACACAGAACAACCTCAATCATTTCTATTTTAAAATGTCATTTTACATAAATTTTACCACCAAGTAGCAGCCTCACCTTAAGCTTTGTTTGCATAGCGTTGAATTCTTCCTGCAGCATTTGCAATCTCTGTCTTGATTCGCGATGTTTCATTCTTTCTCCGTTCATTTGCCGTTGGAAACTTTGCGTTGAAAGCTCGATCTTCTTTTCAAGCTCCTACACACATAAAATTGTTTAAATTGGTTATTGACGGTTTTAACAGGTTTTCACTGGTCTAAAGCTGCACGGGATGATAAAAAATAACATATGCGCTTGCTGTTACTATAAGCAATCAAACTTCACGAAACTGTGAGCTTACTGAGCTCTTCTTATAAGTGTCAAAAGACTTTGCTTTTTACCACCCTACAACGTGGACGACTTATGAAAGGTGTTAGGGCACGCATGCAACGGCCATTGTATTATTTGGTTGATCAAGTTCGCGAAGACAACATATACCGTTAAGCGCGCGATAGATTGCTCAGTTGAGTGTTGCCTGGGGTTTGGTGCTCTGTTTAACTCAGGGGTTCTTAAACTTTTTTTAACGGAGACCCCTTCAAAAATAAAATGGTTTGCGTGGACCCCTTTTGTGACCTAGTCCGAGAAACTTTTTTGATCAGCAAGCATTGGATATAACGCAATAAAATTAAAATGAATTGGTAACAAAATTTATGTTTTATTAAATTTAAGAAATAGCGAATGCAAATTGTTTTTCAATATCTTTGATTTAATTTCATTAATGTCAAGAATACTGCTCTTTATCTTCAACAAGAACATGAAATTGTGGCTTTGTGTTTGATAGGGCTGATAGGATAGTTGTTTGAAATTAATCTTTTTTCTTTTGAAAAATTTATTACATTTTTGGAATTATACACTACGATTTCCATTGGGCCTTCATGGACCCCCTAAAATTAGTCCGCCTACCCCTTGGGGGTCCACGGACCCCAGTTTAAGAACTCCTGGTTTAACTGCTTCAAAATGATTTTACTAACTAATACAATACCATTGATACATTGCCAGAGAAGCAATATTTCAATATCAAGCTCAGGTTACAAAGCCGATTGCTTTGATGAACGAAAGTGACATTCATCTTGCCACGTCTTCATAGTCTTCACGTCACGTCTTCACGTCTTCTTATTTCCACGTCGTCAGCCACGTCGTCAGAAATCGGTTTTAATCAAACATGATCAACTCTACCAATCAACGGACTTGCAAGAAGTAAATCTTTTTTGTAAGTTTAAATATCGCATACATGCCATGCATTTTACTGCACGTGAACAAAATACAACACTGGTTCGACTCTTGGAGTGTGCGATTGAGCAACGCATTTTACTTCATTGTCAATCTCAGTGACCGGGGCTGTATCAATTTACCTATATGCAGAAGTAAAAAACATTTAGACTTACAAATAAACCATTTGTACGATGCAATTTTTCTACATTAAAAACAACGAAAACTTTGCCTACAAAAAAAAATTAAATAAGACGTTGTGTATGAACATTCCCTCAAATCGTAGTTTTAACAACGCAAGTGTGAAAACGTATTACAAACCATCGGTCTTTGAATAGTGTTCAGATCAAAACAAGCCACTGAGTGTTATCGAGTTGAATTACTTTGACACTGAAAACACTTCAACCGTGTCCAAGCGATCTAACACTGTTCTTGAGCAACCGTTATATGTGCAGCCAGAATATCAGACCTTTTTACATTGATTCAACGTCTGCAGACGATTGAATCAATGTAAAAAGACTGGTTTTCTGGCTGAGTAAAGCTTCAGTCAATGCTTGTATTGAAGAGCATCACACCCAAATCTTCTACTTGTTTCATACAAAATATTTAAATTCATTCTTTCTGAATAGATAAAACACTGAAAAGTTTGGATGCTCATCAGGATTACCGTCTTTTCTAGCAGTGGTTGAAACCCTCATCTTTGTATTATTGTTCAATCTCAAGAGTTATGAATAAGTTTGTGGCAACTTCTTCCCGCTTCATAGTTGGCCAACGAAATGCTATATCCTCCAATATGCAAGAATATGACCTAGCTTGTCAGTAAGCCATTTGGAGCCACATACCATGAAATCTTAACACGCTGCTGCGTAAAGCCACAAACGAGAAACAAGTCTGTCAAACAATCCTTCGAGTCATGAAAGCCAACAAAGCGACAAACATACTGAGCTGAAAGATGTGAAGGACAAAACATTTTCAGTGTGTTCATCACAAAAAGACTATCTGAGCTGTGGCTTTTGTCGTCATCATAAAACAGCAGAAATAAGTTGGCTAGCAAGCATAATGGGAATCTTTAAACACACACAAGTTTTTCTTTAACCAACGTGACCAAGCAGATATACTATAAGTATAACAAGTCGAAGTGATGAAAGTTAACAGACATTAAAAACAAGTGCGTGTTTTCATGCTAGCTTCAACAGTTCTGGAGTTTCAATGTAATCATGTTTACAAAAAGTAAGCGGATTTAAAGTTCTCTTTTTTGTTAAGTCGCATATTTTAATTACAACAAAATCTCATTCATATTATCATATCTAATCAAGTACAATGGTTTAACCTGCGAAAACTGTTTGTATGATTAGACTTTCTACGCGATATTGTTAATGGTCGCGACAGTATCGTTTTAGCTCCAAATATTTTATAAGAAATGCGTCTAAGCGCCGGGGAGCTGAAAATTACCATCTTTCGATTGATATGAAACTGGTAATTTTTCGACTTGGAAGGTAGCGTTTTCATAGCATGTGATGCATAATATTATAGCCTAATTCAAAGAAACACATTATAATATCACAATTTATAGCTTCACTGGTTATGATAAAAGCATTTTTATGTCGTCGTGTTTTTTCAATCGTTTTGCGTTGTATTTTTCATTGCTTTTTCTTGTGCTATTTGCAAGCATTTCAACGTCTGACGAATCATTGCCACAACACTGAGTTGCTAAGTGGAATACACGTTGTTCACAACTTTCCATGATCACCTTATTTTTCCGTTCTGCTTCATAGAACTTCTCTTCTGTTGTGTTGAGCTTCTTTGCCAGCTCCGAGCGCTCGCCCAAGTTTTTTTCATAGACGATTTTTTTCAACTTTCTCAAGGTGTGGTCCATCTTATGTACATCCTCCTCTCTGTCTCGCAATTTCGCTTCTGAATCAAAATAAAAAACGCTCTTTAGACTCTAACGAATGCTTTTATTGCACTTAAATTTTAACTTTTGCATGTTATAAGGTGATAAAGATCAAAACGTATTTTAAACGTTGTCTTGAAGAAAAACTACATCCAAAAATTGAACGAGTCAAATCTTTCCTTCAAAGATGCAGTATTAGTTACGGATCAAACTGTTTTCTGAGTTCAAAGGGCAAAATTTATCGTTTTCTCCTCTAAAAAGCATTTACATACTGTACAATAGAAAAGTTTAAATCCATCACTTTCTAGTTCAACAGCTGGTTGAAAGTCTATGCAGCACCAGCACATAGTGTAGATCCTTGAACAGATCAGTTTGAGTTGAAAAGTAAAACTTGTTCTCAAAAATATTTTTGTTTGCGCTTCAAGATAAATCGAACCAATAGAATCGGAAGACACAATTAAAGTATAGTATCCCAGTTAGCAAAATATTTCCTATTTCCGTTGATTCAACGTATGTAGACGCTTTAAAACAGATGCTATTTTGTTAGCTAAGGGGTAAAGTAACTTAGTTTTGCTATGAAGAAGAAACACCTTTGAAGTTTTATTTCACTTCTCTTGTCTCAAAATTTATAACTTTGTAACTTTTAAAGAAATACGAGACTAACTATAAATCTTTGCGTTGTAACATTTTTAAGCACGGATGTAATTGTAGGTAGTTTCATTAATAAATAAGAAGAAACAGTTTTTTAATAATACATTTATTTTTTATCTATCTATCTATACAATTTAACGTCTCTGGATGCCAACGAATGTTTATTTTGTGAGATACCATTTCTCCATGCCACCCGGTCCTGAAGGTCGACTGAAACAAAATCTTCTAATACATTTTATACATTTAATACATTTTAAAAATCAATACAAGCTTACCTAAACGCCTTTCAGATTCTTGAGCTTTACGAAGTCTAGCTTTTAGCACTCTCTCGTCATCCATATGTCGGTTAATCAATCTGGGGAGTTCCCCTTCCTTGTCTTCAAACTTTCTGAGAGCTTTGTCCTTATATTGTAGAATGAGCGACATATCAAAATGGTGTCCGCTTTTGCTGGTAGCTCATTAGAATAAAATCTATTTATTATAAGCTACTATTTCTAGCAGGTACTTAGTTCAATAATGTTAGAAAGCCACTGAGGTAGCAATATGAGAAAATCAGTTTTGGAGATTGTTCAACAAATTTCCTAAATTTTCGGAGGCATTGTTAAAAAAAATCAGCAAAATTGGAAGCAAAATTCCTTGGCAACTACTACCGATTATTAGTAGCAGAAGCGAACAAGGCTTTATTTTCAGCCACAAACAATGGCTGTTTCACTGCGCTTTAACCTTTGAATAAGTGACGAGAATATCTTTAAGCAAAAGGCCTGTACTGTATTTAGACTAAAAACTATGAATAGAAACCATACCCTGAAGCAAGGGTTCTGAACTTGGGTAAATTTACCCTAAAATAAATTTCATTTATCAAGCAGATAAATTTTCTAAAAGCGAAAAATGATAAATTCAAAACTTTATTTGAAAAAAGCTGATAGGGATGGATTTGTCTTTAAAAAGTCGACTATAACCCTTAACTAAAATAATAATTGGCCATGGATAATAACACTATATATTATTATAGGGGAAATTGATTCCACAAAGGGTAAACAAGAATGAAATATTTGAGGGCCTCTGCCATGTTTAAGCTCAAATTGCATTTTTAAAACTAAAATGACACTGAACCATAATGGCAATACAGATAGTTCTTGGCCAACATATTTGAAACAAAACGAAATCTGCTTCATTCACTACCTGTCGATGCTGTAAATTTCTTAAAACTTTATTTTCCTTGGCCAGCTCATCTATCTTTGTTTGAGTTTCACCTAGCTCATCCGTTAAATTATTGATGCGACTTCTCTGGGCTGACAACATTCTTGCATGAACGTGGTCTACCTGTGAAAAAAAAGTCAAACTATTACTACATGGTCAATTCAGAGTTACAAACAATATTTGCACTATTGAAGTGTAAAAGTTTACGACATTAAACTTAGTCATAGAAGTAGAGTGCCAGTCTGTGCATGCTTGTGTGTATAAGAGTAAGTGTGTAGCCTATTTAAACTTGTTGTTGCGGGGTAATAGCTGATTAGACGAACCCTGATGGTCTTTCGCTTCTATCTGGAGTCTGGACTGTGATACAACAAATTATTACGCAATATGTTGTTTTGAGAGTTTCAGTCACTCTTTTAAATGGCGCTATCGAACGAATACACTGACAACATTTTGTTGCAAATATGTAAAATATTAGTCACAGCATAGCTGCCATGATCACTGTTCGTTCACAGTAGCAGTCTTAGTATTTCAATTAACTTTGAAGCTTGTTTTTGTTTTCCACAACCTACGGCAGCAATGCCTGGTGTATTGCAAGTCATAATCGCAGAAAGAGACTGCGAACATTTTTAAGAAAAACAAAAATTTCGGATTTTAATGCAAGCTTTACCGAATTGCAAAGTCAATAAGTTATAGATTGTAATATGATTGAAATGAAACTTTTGTCACAGAAAAATGTAACTTTTTTGGACAAGCAACTACTGAAACGTCCTGTATATTACGAACAGCAGCAAAGCCTGTATTTTTAAAAATATTTTTTTGTAAGAAACAACTTCTAAAGTGAAGCAACTTGGTGCGCAAACCTTTAAACAATAAGTAATAACTTGCAATAACTCTTGTAAATTGCTGTCAAACCGGCATATCATGAAAAGCATCGAAGTGAATTTACGAATGATCTGTACAAGTACAAGCCACAAGATTAGAGCAAGCTACAAAAGGATAATAGCAGATGATAACAGCAAAAAACTTTACTTTTGAAGCAGGTGGCCTTCTTTTTGAGCTCTTGGAGTAACTTGACGATCTCCAACCTTTCTTGGCGGCCTGTGCAGTCGCATTATAGGTTCTTCTGCGCTGCTCACTCTGTGTGGCTGGAAAATGAAGAATCATGTTATTAATAGTAAAACGTTTAAAAGGATGTCACAAAGGAACAATACATATAGAAACGAACATTTGCAATGTACGGTGCTAAAAATACATACATATTACACTAACATTTTTTTGGATTATAAGAAGTTGTTGTGAAGGTGGTTGAAGAGGATTCGCTTTCTAAAGGACCAGCATAACTTCTTTGCTTATTCCTCGTTTTGTATCTGTAAAAAATAATAATTTCAAAGTACAAAATAGTCAAGCTTGCAAAATAACACATCAACAACATATACAGTACTGTAGGTTACAAGTGATGACAAGCATATAAAAGACAAGCGTGATCATTGCATTGCTTTGAAACCAGTTGAATTCAAAATTTTGCAAGCAATGCACTCCAGTGAAATTAAAAATCTTCTATTTCGTTTGCACTGTAGGCCTACATCATTATATCAATGTATGTATATATGTCACTTGTCGAAAAATTACCAACAACATAATATCAATTGTTTGTGAACATCAAATCTTGTGTAACATTGCATTTAATGTATTATTATGAAAATATGCCTTTTCTTTTGTTGCAAAATGTGAATCTTCTAACGTGAAGTGTGTAGATTAATGGTAGCCTATACATTATTAGGTTAAACCAATAAATTAAATTTAAAACAAGAAGGTTAATTTAAACAAGTAATTTGATTAATTTAAACGTCATTGCACAAAGAATAATAACTAATATCTTTTAAAAAAGTAAAAATTGAAAAGTTCAAGGCATTGATTTATAAAAAAAAACAAAGCAATTATTGGTACATTTTCATATTTCAGTGATGCACTAAGCAAGGTATAAAGAAGATTGAAGTACAAAAGCAAATTAATGCTGGCTAGGTGTCTGGTATGGTATGGGCGTGAAAAACTACATCAGATGAGTGGTTTGGTGAAACTAAAATTCGATGACAAGATATCATCTCAAATTACTCAGTGTAGTAATGATTTTTGTCTTTGATCAATAATTTTTTATTCATTTTGATAAGAATGTGTTATAAAATAAAAATTTCAGTATAAAAAGCAGAATTGTCTAAGAATGAACAGAAAAGTTTTGTATCAGAAGCGGCGTCCATAGTAGAAAAGTTTATCAGTGTTATATAAACCTTAGAGACTACTTTGGTACTTAAAACTTGGAATAATTTAGTCTATATGTACCCAGAGTCAGGGCCTCTGAGAGAAATTTTCACTAGGGGTACAAAGAGTCATTCCGGGCCCCCCTCTTAATCCGGGCCCCCTTTGTCTTGGGCAAAAAGTGTGATGTTTGCTTAGGCGTATTGCACACCACATAACATTTTACTGCAGAATTGGACATCTGTGCGCAATAATAGTATCAGGCTGCAATAAAACTACTATTTTGTGTTGTGCATATCATGTTATCC
The DNA here is from genome assembly GCF_918807975.1 of Aplidium turbinatum. Lineage (NCBI taxonomy): Eukaryota > Metazoa > Chordata > Ascidiacea > Aplousobranchia > Polyclinidae > Aplidium > Aplidium turbinatum. The sequence goes on along the minus strand of NC_137489.1, from coordinate 12,327,022 downwards.
GTCCCTCGCCAATTTGTGTATCCTGCATTGAATTCGTGTGTCAGTTGTTGATGGTGCTGTTGAGAGGTGTCGCTTATTGTAGGCTACATCTTTAATGTAAAATTTTTAAATTCATTTTTTTATTTCCCTTAGATGTAACTTATAATTACTTCTGAAGAAGACACTATGTGGTGTCGAAAACGTTGGATTTAGTAGTTTTTTCGTGTTTTTTTTTGTGTGTTTAGTGTTAAATCCGATAACGTTACTGAGTGTTATATGTATCTGACTATCTGGTACAAGCCAAGCTCTCTACCAAGGCTCAAACATAACATCTTGCTAAAACATAATCAAGTTAATCATCTGACCAATCCTAACCTTTCTTCATTAACTTTTGCATTCACCACATGCCCAGCACTAGCAGAGGTGAACGAGAGAAGTGACTTTTTTTTGACTCCGGCTCCAAAAGTATTCTCCGGCTCCTGCTCTAACTCCGAAATTCATTTTGAAGTGAAATAAGCGTGAAACTACCTTTGTCAAATAGTTTTTAAAAAACAAAAAAACACCCGGGGTTTTAGCCCGGATTTTTCTCAAACCTGCTTTTGCTACACTATGCCCCTCCCCCCCAGGACAGGAGAATAACTAACTTTTATGATTAAATTTAGGGTGCTTTTAACAGAACATTTTTGCACTTAAAGCATCAAATTACCACTTTGGGCCCCTAATTTGCTCACAAAGCACTCGATTATCTTTCTGGGCCCTTTTGCTAGATTACGGGCCCCCCAGGACTAAAGAATAACAACTTTTATGCTTGAAATCAGTCGTTTAGGATGGTTTTAACCAAAAATTTTTGCGCGTAAACTATAAAACTACAATTTCGGGCCCCCAACAAACACAGGCCTGGGCCCTCAAGGGTACGTCGTACCCTCCGTACCCCCCTCTCATAGGCCTTGCCCAGAGTTCTTAAATCTTTTTGTGGCAACCCACTTTTCAATTTTAAATGCAGTTTGTGACCGTACAAAAATTGTTTTATTTGATAGCCTACTTTGAATTATGAAGAGTTTGGTAAGACTTTGTGAAGTGACAAAGCTAAACACAACGACCAGTATGCAAATCATAATAAGCGCACTTAGTCTACTTATGCAGAAGCAACAGCTAACACATGATTCTGTTTACTTGTCTGATCCAGAATTTCAAAACAGAAATAAAAATGGACACAATAAGAAAGTGACATAAAACTCTAAAGCTTTCAAAAATAAAAAAACAATAAGGAAGTGTTATGTGTGGTTGACACCAATACCGAAACTAAAAAACGTTCTTGTGACCCGTACAACTCATTCTTCGACCCTGGTTGGCAACCCACCACAAAATGTCTGGAGGTCCAACTTTGTGTCACAACCCGTATTGAGAACCCATGGTCTATTGTATGCTGTACAATAAAGTTTTGTGTGATTTCTAACAAACGGCATCAGTGATTTAATTTAAATATTTTAATGTGTCATAGTGGAATTTCAAAGATAAATGTATTAAATATAGAACTGAATGTGAAAAATATTGCATTTCACTCATAGCATACCTTTGTTGTATCAAAATACAATCATAATTTACACAGTTTGAAGCGAGTTTGATTAAAACCAAAAACATCAACACACATTTCACAATGAAATTAAATCAAATAAAACATTTAGATAAAACACACCTCTGCTTGTTATCTGGCGTTGGCGAACGCGAATCGTGTTCAAACTCTTCTGAGTATGTGGAGTACGAATCATCATTGTCTGATGAATACGCTTCTGTAGTTAATCGTTTATGTGCCATAGTATTGTCGTTTCAGTGACGGTTATTAAAAGATCTGTTGCATTTGTACAGGTCCACTACAGATAATGGAAAACCTTTTATATTACCATTTTTCAACCACGAGTAATACAAATCTAAATGGAGAAATAAGTAAGATTCATAAAGATATATCACAATACAAAATACAAAAATGAAGAAAACTGAAAATTGTTACTTTTATGATGATATTGATCAATCTTCATATCATACGTTTTTTTAATAGTGTCACATGTTTTTCTTTCATTGTCATACTTGACACTAAACATTGATTGCCTCGACACTACATAAAGTTTCCAAGTTTCTTAGTCTTTTGTTCTTTGTATTATGTCTGTGCTGATGTTGTTTTCTACATAGCAATGAGTCAGGCAAGCAATCAGGATGGATCGTTTTGGCAAACAATACTAGGCCTACTGCATTTAGTACAACACTTTTAATACATGACCTTTTAATTTAGAGTCCCGTGTGTTGCCACAGCATAAAAGAGAGAAATTATCTTCACAATAACAAAACAGTTACAACAGCACATTACCAAATCAGGTTCAAATGCAAGGTTAACAGCTGGTGCAACAAATCATAAAATACAAGATTTGTGAAAAGCAGAACATTTGCTGATGAGAGTTATGAACTGAAGTTGTAAGCCTTGAAGACTTTGTTTGACTGGACCTTGTGGGTAAAATAGAATCTTGGCAAGCACAATAAACTTAAAGCAAAAAACCATATTATACCGGTACACTTTCTTTTGACGAAATCATCGCACATTTTTCTAGCATAGTTTTGTTTAAATGTAACAGTTTTAATGTTTTATTCAAGGTGGCATTTCTCCAGCTACTTTGATCAATATGTCACATGTTGTAAGTTGTAATAAGTTGCATAGATGTGATGTGGTTTATATATTGTTCTTCTACTACAGCTAAAGGTCTCAATGCTTTCACTCTATTCCAGCTTAACCACTTGTGGACGAATGACGTATGTATATACTTCTGTTTCTGAGAAAACTTTTGCAATAAAACAGATGACGTATACTATTATATGCATTTTAACTTTTGAGAAAAGGAGAGATGACACGCAATATATTTATACAAGCAAAACTTTTTGCAATTCTTTATGTTAATATTGGCTACATTATTGTGTTGTGCACTGGAAAACCACCATACAGAACACTAATTCAGAAACAAAATTACAGTGGTTAAGTGGTTAATAACAATTTGTACTCTTTTCCCGATGCCACTCTTGTTAACTTAGCGTAAATATTACTATCTTACTCTTCTATGAATGTTATACTGTATTGCATAATTTTAAGTTGGTTACGCGCCGGGCTCAAGATCACGCGACGCTGGTTCGACTCTTGAGGTGTGCGCTTGAGCAACGCATTCCAGGACTGCTCTCCATTCAGCGGCACCTAGTGAATGGAATAATTCCCCAGTAACAACACCTCAACAATCGGAAAACTTCACTCTGTCAATCTCGGTAACCGGCCCTGCATCAAGAGCCTCTACAAGTATGCGAAACGACCAGGAATAATCTATCAAGGCTTTGTCAGTCCGAGGATAAAGATTCAAAACCAAACCAAACGTTTACTAGATAAGAATACCATATGTCACTAAGTTACTACAAATTAGATAGGCTTGTATCTAATTACTAACTTATTATTAAGTTTGTTCATAAGATCACTTGACTTTTCGTTAGAATTTTATTTAGGTTGGTTTATAAAAGATGCTTGAAACAATTCAAAGACACTGCATCCTTCACCAGCACTACGGTACCAGACACTGCATCCATCACCGGCTCTACCAACGACACTCCACCTCTCATTGGCTGGTTGATTGGTTTGGTTGGTTTTGAATCTTTATCCTCGGACTGACAAAGCCTTAATAATTTATTTCAGGTACCGTAGTTTCGCATATTACAGAGGCTTTTGACGCAGGGCCGGTTACCAAGATTGACAGAGTGGAGTTTCTGTTTATTGAAATGTTGTTGCTGGGGAATTATTCCATCCACCAGGTGATGCTGAATGGAGAACAGTCCTGAAATGCGTTGCTCGACCGCACAATCCAGGAGCCGACCGAGCGCTGCATGAACTTGAATAAAGCGCTTAACTACGGTAGGCTACTGACCTGACAGGGCAGACAACAATTAGTGATACCAAAGACACTCTGTTAAATTATCATGTTTTCTTATGTTCCTACATGTGCAGACACTTTTTTTCAAATGATTTATTTGCTATTTAGTCTTGGTAACGAGCTGCTATGTTGAGTACGGTAGCGTACCCGTACCGCACCGGTATTTATCCTCTGCAATCTGTAGACTACTCACTGTCATTGCTGCGAACACTTTATTTCTGTACAAAATCAGTAAATATTTCTTGTACATACTGTATTATATGTCCGTTTTTTAACTTTAATATATGTGTATGTTGTAGTTTGTTTTTGTGATGCTTGTTAGGTTCAGTTGGGCTCACATTTCTTCAACATTTGTTTCTTTTGCGTTCCATAAACGAAAAAAAATTTGAATTAATGTAGCCTACTGTACTTTTTGTTAATTTTGTATCGCCCTTATCTGCGAACCATATGTATTTTAGTCATTTATAAAAAAAACATTTTTTTTTCATTTCCTATGGCCTTAGTCAAGAACGCAAAGCACTGTATGGCCTAGCTGAGCTGAACAATAACACAACATCGTTGCTACGAGAATATGGCTCCATGATTGTGATATCTTGTGGATTTGCTTATTTGTAGCTGTTCAATCAAGTGCAAATAATTAAATTTTTGATGAAATAAAGATAAAAGAATAAAAAGAAAATGAAATTTCTTCTGAGTTCTGACAGGTATCAAATTCAATTCAATTTATTTTTCTATGTCAGAATGCAAAAGAAATGATATTGTGAAAAAGAAATACAGTAACAAAACCAACAAATGGAAAAGGTGGCAAAACCATAATGGTTGACTTGCATGAAAACATCTAATATTGCGGTATATTTCTATTTGAATCAGAACTTCTGATGGATCCGTGTAGGTGAAACAGGCTGTTAAGGATTCAGATAGTAATAACTATATTTGATTTGATTTAATATTGCGGTATATGCATCGATAAATATAGTTAAGCACGGCCACCAAACCTGAGCCACCACCAATCCACATAGATGCTTGATATATAGGAACGACTCAATCGATCGATCGAAGAAGTTGATTGAATTTAGCTAATTGAAATCGCTTTTTAGCTGTTATGATTGAACTGACTCGTGTGAAAATAAATTTGTTTGTAAAGAATAAACAGATAGTTGCTTTTTGTTCGCTTTAGTGTATTGTATAGCCTATTTGGAAAACATCCCAGGGATGCTTATGCGCATGATCATGTAATGATTATTTATAACTACAAAACATGTTCTTAAAGGTCAAATATATAGTTAATGTAGGCTAAGCTATTTCGTTTTTAAGTTAGCTTATATTGAAAAGTCATAATGGATGAAACCCGGTTATGCAGCAAATAAATTCTTGCAATATGCTCTGTGAGTGATCCCGCTATTTGGTTGCTTTGAAGGTTTGACAAAAATGAAAAAACTTTTGTAGGCTATCTCTTTCACACCCCACGGATAACATTAATCTCAAAAAGAAGAAGAACTGTAAGTAGGCTATGATAAGATGTTTTTGAAGGAACATGATAAAGACCTCCTCAGATCGACGATTGGCTTAAGCGATGTTTATTCTTTTTGTTTAAGTAAATTAATTTAGTCTTATCATCTCTGGTCTAATCTCGAGTCTAGTTGAGCAAGTGAGTAAGCCTATTGTTTATTTTAATAAAAACTTGCACACTTTTAAGCATTTTGTTAGCGCGTGACGTTGTAGGCTACAATAGGAAAGTATCGCCGCCAGCTACATAATTTTTCAATAAAACAGTGCTTGTTCAATGCATTGAATGAATAAATAGTTGAATAAATTGTTCACAAAACTTTCTAATTCCACGGAACACCAGTGATCCGTAAAAATCCTATTTGTGGGAAAAAAGTATTCACTTTTTCACGATGCACCATTGTCATCGCAGTAAAGTTTTACCACTGAATCATAATGCAAAAAGAAGTCTGCAAGTTTGCTACTTCAAGCAGGGCCGTGTGAGAACCATCTTGCCTCCTTCTCCCCGAAATCCAATAGTGGGCACCTATGTTCAGTGATTGCTCCTAAAGATAGAACAAGAAAGCGTTAAGTTATAAGTAGGGCCATTTAAAGTCATTAAAGTCATATTTTTTTCTATGCATCAGTAAGTCGTGAAATCCATTTTAACGCAAAAACCGCATCCCTATGAGGTATATTAAGAAAGTTATGAAGTCATATAAAGTCATATTTTCCTGGTTAGGTCTTAAATCAGCTTTTTAAGTTATATAGTCATATTTTTGAGTTATAAAGTCATACCGTTGTACACTTTAAATAAAAAGTACCAATTTAAGCGGTGAAGCAATTAAGCACTAAGAAAGTAAGGCAATTTCTGATTGAACGAAGGCAAACTGTAGGATTGGCCTACATAACCCTTACAGTCACAGACCTATATTTTATGAGGTCACACATTGCATTGTGTTGCATCACAATCTGTTCTACTTCTGTGCATTATTTATGTACAAATACAGTACAACTAGTAGCAAACTGAAGAATATAACAGTTAAATATATACAGAGACTTAGACATAGAGAGAATATCTGGTTCAGCATGCCAAAAGTGAAAGAATCAAATGCAGCGAAAGTCAAAGCGATTGTAAAACTTACTAAAGTCATTTTTACGTCCAAATTGTAACTTCAAAGACTCTAACATTCCACACTACATGAAACTGTACTACAACAGTGGTTTAAAATAAAAATGGATGTGTATTACTGTTATGTTGCGTATGTTTTACTCTTTAGTTCCGTGAGTGACGTTGTTCGCATGTAAAAATAAACGATTTTCACATAAAGTCATATAAAGTCATATTTTCCAAAAAATAAAGTCATATTATTGATTTTTTAAGGTCATTTAAAAATGGCCCTAGTTATAAGCCACCCGCAAACATTCATTCGGCATTCATTCTATCATTCGGCAGCAATGGCCGAGTGGTTAACGCGTTGGGCTCACAGTCGAGAGCCTGCATGTTCGACTCCAGCCACCTGCACTTGCTGTTGTTTCTCTGGGCAAGAAACTTTACGATAATTGCCTCTACGGTCTACCCAGTGATCGATTTCGAGTAATGGGTAGTACCAAATTTAAGTCATAAGCAGAGTAGACAACCGGAAACAGACATTGCTGTCGGCTGCAGCGTGGGTCAGGTGTATGTCGGAAGGCGTACACCGATGCATAGCGCTCAAGTCCGCTTTCCCGCAATGCAGGATAAAGATAAACAAACAAACAAACAAACAAAACGTTTTCAATGTAGGTTAGAAAAGTAATTCATTTTCATTATTTCAGCAAAGAGTAAACAACTAAAATTTTAAAAATAGTAATTAAGCCGACAATGCAATACCGTAGCGGATCTGATTGATAAATTGATTGAATCTTTATCCTTGGACTGGGAAAGCTTCTTGTAGAATGAAGAGCATAATCCTGGCAGTTTCGCATACTTGTAGAGGCTTTGAATCACTGGCTCAGGCCCGTTCACCGAGATTGACAGTGTGATGCATGGGCTGTGTCCAAGGGGGGTGAGGGGGGTGATCACCCCCCACCTATTGGAGTGGTTTGGAATAACTAAGACGATTTTAGCCCACTGTCTAAAAATCACCCCCCCCTCCCGAATTCTAAAAGTGGATCGAGCCCCTGGTGTGATGTTTCCGATAGTTGAAGTCTTGTTGCCAAGAATTATTCTATCCATTAGATGCCCCTGAATGGAGAGCAGTCCTTAACGTGCGTTGCTCAAATGCACACCCTTCTGAAGGAATCTGAATGTCTGAATCTGAAAGAAGTTAGGGAAGAACCTGACTTTACTGTAAAGCAAAATTTATAAGATAAATGGACAATGCAAAACTTAATCCCCGAAAAAGTAAAGTTAGATCCACCTTTGCTATGTTTAATTGTAGGCCTATGTTTGGCATAGGCCTATAGCGTATTGTTTTTCGTTGTGATGGTCAGAAATACAAACAAACTGAACTGAGTCGAAAAGGTTTAGAAAAGTGAATCTTGTATTGATAAAATCGAGCGGCTTATTTTTTTAAATGACTAATTTACCAATTCAACATTTTTCGTTAAAATATGCAAACTATTTAGTCAAACATTTTTGCCTCCCTCAACATTTTTGGCTGGCTACGCCACTGTTCCAAAGGTCGCTGGTTAAGTGAACAGAAGTTGGTTGAGCGAGCAAAGAGAGCGAGAAAATTTTGAAAAAATGAAAAAAAGTACATAAAATTAAATGTTGACGGCGCATGTGAAATTTCAAGTCGAAAAACGCTGCACGAACTAAATATCCGTGGGCCCCTAAACGAAGGTAGGCCCCCAGCCAGGGGTTTGAGAAGCAGTTAAAACGGCGCTAATAAGGTATTGATTACTGAACTTTTGTAAGAGCTTTTTTTTAAATCGTCAAAGCACATTAAACATACCAAAACGAGTGGGCCCCCAAACAGTCGTGGGCCCTTAACAGCCGGAGGGCACGAGAGCGGTTAACGCGGCCCTGACTTCAAGTAGGCTACAACGATTGCTTGTGAGCTTATAAATAGTGAGCTGGTAGCTTATAGTTTAGTTCATAGTATACCATAATTTAAAATATTTATCATGTTTGCCTTGTCGCATACTGCATGTCGCATTTTGCAAAACATTTTCAATGCTAAAAAATAAAAAGCACCTGTCTTCGTAGTTTGTGTACTTTTGTGTCCGTACTACCTTAGGAAAGCCGTGCGATAGGCCTATATGTCTTAAAAGGGAAAATATTTATGTCGGTGCAGCGGTACAGCCATAGGTAGGCTAATGCTAATGCATGTCCTATATATTTCATCAATTTTTTCGTTTTGACAATGTCATCCCAGAAGTGACGTCATTTCTTTCTACTTAGGCCAGTGGTTCTCAAACTTTTTCAGCTTGTGGCACATTAGAAAAAATATAAAACGCACGTGGCACACTTACAAAAGAAGAAAAGATGCTTTAAAAAAATTATTTTCAAGTGTCAATGCGATGGATGTGCTTGTTTATACCAATATAAGCTTCGACTGAAACGAGGTTGCATTGTTGACAAACATATGCCCGAATTTCATCGTCAATTCCAAGCAGTCTACAGCTTTTAATTTCAGTCAAAACAGAAAAGCCATGTTCACATAGCCATGAAGATGCAAATGGCAATACAGCTTTGATTGCTTTTGCTCGGATCATGAAATAGAATTTGGAAGCAGACAGCCAAAACGCATCCAAGTTTTTTTTGTGGAAAAAGCGTTTGAAAAAATGGGTCGTTTTGTAAATCAATGAGCTGTTCTTCTTCTGCAGAAAGATTGCTTGATTCATTGCTTCTAAATGGTGGGAAGTAATGTTAGCAATAGCAATAGCTAACATAGCAGCCCAATAGTGACGTGGCAATTACCCTGCTGTATCGGCATTCGGCAATGCCATAATTGGTTTCATCGTCACATGTGCTTATTTATCATCTATTGAAGGAGTTAAAGCGCTTTTAAGTCGCATGCTTGTCTGAATGGCTTATTTTAAATATTTATACAGTTCTTTTCCAAAATTTCAAAAAGATTTGCGGCACACTTGAGAACCTGTGGCGGCACACTAGTGTGCCGCGGCACACAGTTTGAGAATCACTGACTTAGGCTGTATCATCATTTTTTCTCTAAATTTTATCATCGGACTATTTACTAAAATACTTTGTCTGGCCTAAGCTTAGTCTATTAGATGGATTCAAACTTGTCTAATGTAATTTTTCATACAATAATTTGTATAAAGAGATGTAGATGTCAAGCTGAAATGTTACGGTACATGGATTTGCTGTGTCGAAAAACCAAACAAATCTTCGTTTTTAGTCATACTGTAACTTTTATCTTCTCAGGCAGTTTTTGTGATTGTTAGTGGTGTTGTTTGTCATTGCAGTTGCCTTTTGTTAAACGCAATCACCAAGTGTCATTGAAACTACAGTGAAAGTGATTGACCTAATGGAAAGTTTCCCGGCCATACCAAATAACTAGCTAATCTCTGTTTTGTTTTAGTGCCCTCTGGTTTCAAGTAGACTGTATAGTAGTAGCCTTACAGCATTGTCTTGTCTTAGTTTTGTACACACTTTCGATAAAAACTACGTTTGATTCCAAACTTTTTTTGTGTTGGCAGAAACGTTGGGCTCTTGTCCTTTGCGTTGTTTCTCATGCTGACCGTTTTTTATTTATTTGTTGTCGGTGTTGTTTGGTCATTGCTTTTGAATTGGGCTACTATTCAAGTGATTCACTAGCTATCAAAATATTTGAAAAAGACACTTCTCTGAGGAGGTTTTGTATTTTTTACTTTTAACTGCTTCATTTTAACTGCTTAAAAAACAGGAACGCCTGCCCTACTGTGCCGAACCTACATACCTCGGCATAACCCTGGACAGGTCACTCACGTACCGCCGGCACTTGAAGTCACTGCGCAAAAAACTATCTACACGCGTCGCACTTTTGAGGCGATTGGCGGGTTCCGTCTGGGGAGCTGGTGCTAAAACTCTTCGTACAGCTACCCTAGCCCTTGTTCATTCCACCGCTGAGTACTGCGCGCCGGTCTGGTGTCGTAGTTCTCACACCCACCAGATTGATACCGCCATCAACGACGCACTGCGTATTGTGACTGGATGCCTGCGTCCCACTCCAACGGACTGCCTACCCATCCTAGCAGGCATCCAACCCGCTGAGCTACGCCGTAAAGGAGCCACGATTTCTCTCGCTCGCCGTGCTTTGGACCCGGACCATCTCCTCCATGCAACACTCAGGAGACCACCACCTATAAAGCAGCGGCTGAAATCAAGACGTCTCTTTGTGCCTGCCGCACAACAACTCCTTAAGAACGCAGAAGAACTTGGTTTAAGTGCGGCACACTGGACGAACCACATGTGGAACACGGAGTGGCAAGATCACACCTCCACGCTCCGTGACTTCATACCCGACGCCGATCCCCGTCCACCAGGGATGTCCCTCGCAAGGCTTGCGTGGGTCAGGCTTAACCGCCTGCGAACTGGCGTCGGCCGCTTTCGTTCGGACATTCACAAGTGGGGCCTGGCTCCTTCATCAGAATGCGAGTGTGGTGCCACGGAACAGACCGCAGACCATGTCATCCACCACTGCCTAACCCACCGGCCTCCACACGGTGCGCATGGTCTGAGAATCCTGGACGACGAGACTGCTGAGTGGCTGAAGATTTCCTGCCCTCCAATATAGCCTGGAAAGATCGCTCATACGCCATCATTATCATTCAGACTAGAAAAGGTGAAACGTTGAAAGCATGAACAATGAAAGAAATAAAAATGGTTTAAAATTTTAGTTTATGCTCAAAAATAATGAAGTGCTACTAATTTTCAAAAATCGTTTTTGTGTGGTAGCCTTTGTATATAATAAGTGATACCAATTCGGTTAACCTTTTGAGATTTTTAATTAATAATAATAATAAGCTAATAGTATTACTAATAGCAATTATTTTAGCAAAATCAATGACTATTTGCTTCTGCTATCTCAAATCTCAAGTGGGTTTTTCACCACCAAAATAATTAAAATAAATGAAAAATTGTTTTGTCAAGTTTTTCTTTCGCTGGCGGGCGCTATTGAGTTATTTTGATCAAAACTTTCATTGTCAACAAAACAAAAAACGTTTTCGCTGAAATGTTGTTCATAGAGTTGAAATAACAAAAGTCACACATGTCAGTTTTTTATATGTAAAGTGTAAACTTACAACAAAATTGTTTAGCAAAAATTTTTCTCAAAACAAAATATTAATGCAACGAAATAGTTATTTTAAAATTTTTTTTAGGTCAGATCTGAGATGCGTAAGTGATGTAACTTGTGTTTCAATAAATAAAATAAACAAACTTATTTTTAACTTATTGATTGCAAAGATCTTTATTCTGAAAAACAGTGACAAATAACCGGTCAACTAGATCGACCGAGTAAAATTCGCGCTTGCTATTGAAGAAATATTGCTTATAAATTATTTGATTCACTAAATATAGTAAAAAGTAGAGCTGTCCTTGAAATGCATTGCTCCAGCGCACAGCCCGAGAGTTGAACCGCGCTTGGTTTTGTCGTTGCTTAGTTCGCAAAGCTTGAAATTTCCCCTGCTCTATCACTTTGAGTGCGAAACATTTCACAAAATAGTTGTAACTTTTTTTTAGATTTAAATTACTTTGTTGCACTTTATTACTTTGTGACGACTTATTAGTTTTTTAATCAGTCGTCACCCAGGCAACAATTTTATGCTTTTTACGTTGATTCAACGTCTGCAAGAAGTTGCTGAAGATACTTGAAAGAAAATTTTGTTAAACATGACCTCAACTTTAATGCACGTGGGGTAATTGAAAGTTAATTTTCTAAAGTTAAGTATTTATTCAAACAGAGTTTAAAAAACTTTAAAACTATTTCAGTTTTCTGTTGCATTTTATATCGGAACCCCGACGTCTGTAAATTAATGCCTGTTTTCTGATGACTGACGAGCTATAAAAGTACTAATATGCTATTCAGCTATTTTTTGAATTTCAATTCTGTGAAGCATTATCTTACGTCAACGTAACAAAGTGGTCGAAACCGATTAACTGTGGATTCACTTTTATGTGAAAATGAACTTTCCGCTGAATCAGTCACTTTCAAAATTTAGCAGGCAAATTTGCTTGCTTACATTCTTAACATGCTAATAATGTAACTTCAATTTTTTGGACTTTTTGAAGGACTTGGGATTAAATATCTCTTTTGAAATGACTTTTCTATCTTATTTTCGACAAACGAGCGATTTTATAATCTTTACTATTATTGTTAGCTTAGAAGTTGCTATATTTGTCAGCTATTGTGTTCATTTGCATTCACTCCCTAGTCGCTTAAATAAATTGTTGATTTAGTTCGATTCATATTTGCACCCGAAACGAAATTGAATCTATTGATTTTTTTCTGGGCGTGAAGGGCAAAGTGTCAATATATTTATTGTTGTTTTCTTTGCTGCGTTTTTAATTTTGATGTCTCAATATCAACAAAATATTAGGTGAAAGATATTGAGTAAAAAATTCCTCAAACAAAAATTTAGACTTAAATCACAAGCTAGCAAATTGTGAATAATAAATTATTTAAATAAATATCTTGGAAGTGCTGCAATCAACCCTTGATAAATGTATTTAGCAACCAAAATCAAATTCTTTATCAATAAAAGTTTTCTACTGTGGCTTGTTAAAAAATCTAGTAAATGGGATCAAATGAAGCAGCTCCGTTCACAAGTTCATCAATGTCCACTGGGTTTTGTTAAAACCTTAATGCAGGATTAGGTGTGTAATTTCCTCAAAGGACTAATGCCATTCCCCAGGGAATTTAGCATGATCTTAAACTTGAGCTTCTTGTCAGTCAAGCCACTCATGCGGAACGTAAACATCCTGCTCAAAATTTTCCTTCTGCGTCAATGATTCTGTTAGACTAGAGGAAAATTAAGCCTTTGTGACAAACAGAAAACGTCAAATCGTGCTGTTTGCTTTGTCATGAAGACCTTCCAATGAAACCATTAAGTTCGGGTGATGTTTTCTTCGACCGTAAAATAAACCTGACTTAAAGGAAAGGTTGTTGCTTTTACAGTAAAACCATATGATCAAACTCTTTTCTCATTCTTAGTCAACAATGGTCAACAAAACAGCAACTTGCCACTGCTTGATGCTAAAACTGTTGAAAACAAAACTTTTTCAAATTTTCAAGGATTTCCTTCTGTTTTGATGCAAAGTTTCTCGTCTTGGATTTATTTCGCTTCAAATTAAGTTTTTTAGTGAACAATTTTGTTTAATTTAATTTCGAAACAAATAGAAATTTCTGGTTTGCTAAACTCGAAACGAAAAATTGTCCGTAAGAGAAATGACCTTTAAAACTAAATTGAGCATGGCACTGCGATATGCTTTTCGATGAATATGGTTTGGATCTGTTCAAAACAAAAACGTTTCAAAATAAAAGCTTGTCTCGTTCTGGCGCCAAATAAATTCGTCCTCTTTCAATCTAATGTTTTGGTGAAGCGTCTCATTTTATTTTGAATCGTTTTGCACCAAACTTTCATTTCGAAACAAAGTAAACAAATATGTAAACAAAACAAATAAAAACAAATATTTTCGAACAGTCTTTACAGTTGCGAGTTCGTTATTTTATATTTTGCCAGCAAAAGTGAAAATTAAATACAAGAAAAGGCTGTAGCAACTTGTCTGAAAACGCCTTTGCTGTGGGGTTACCCAGGATCAAGGATGATAAGAAAACTAGAAAGCGGAAAAAAAGTAACTGGTGATTGACTGGCATTAATATCGGGAAGCCTGTGTTTAATGCTGATCAAGATGGCAAACAGAAAAAAAGAGATGATAACAGGTTGTTTTATTTCAAGAGCTTTGAGAAGTTTGTCAAGATTTTAATTTCTTAAGTGCGTCAGTCAAAAGAGTTTCCCGATGTGTCCGTTTTTTTTATTCAATACAACGTTATTTAACGTTGTTAAATGCAAAACTCTCGTCATTAGATTTTCGTTTTGTAAAGTTACATTTCAAGTTGCTTGAGTTGTTCAATTGCACTTTGGCACCTTTCAGATACGGTAGTAAAGATAAAGACATTTTCGAAAGTTGAGTAAGACGGTGCGGTACGCCGGAACCACATGCTAACTTGAATATTCCGTTGGCAATGTTGCTCCATTAAAATCTAGCTTGAGGAGATAAAGGGGCTAACATTTTGGCTTGCGTAAGCTTTTTCTTCTCAGTGTTTGCTGACAGCCATTAATAGTAAGAATTCCTAAAATCAAGGACATTCGAAGCACTTTTACAATACTTTTGCCAACGTTAAAGCAATGCAGTAGCTGTAAGTTCTGCTAGTCAATTTCAGTCTTCTGTTTGGGCAGCGTTGTCAGTCACTAGTCCGATCACTTTCTCACTTAATTTTCATTAACGATTAACTAGCAAACAATGATTGTTTGATTAGTGACGTCTGTAGAAGGCTGAGAACAATTAGAAAGGTGGAGTCAGGTTGTCAGTGAAACCTTCGTGGGGCAGTTGAAATCTATTAAATACCGAGGCAAGTCGCAAGTTTTTGTGAAGCAGAACAACAGTATTATCAAAATATTACTTCATCATAAATCATAAAGTTGTCGATTGACTAGAAATTTCTGAATGTGTGTCAGTTGACAAGTTTATGACAAAAAATCCGCGATATTTTTTTTAAACTGAGTAAATCTTCAAACATATATTCTGCTGAAAGATGACAAAGATATAAAATGAACTTCGCCTAAATTGGCTTGACTTATAAAATTGTGGTTTTAGGAGGTTTATTAACAAAAACAATGTTGCTCGGGACTCGCCGCTCTAGCGTGTCTCACAATCACAATGGCTAGATAGGCGCATTCAGGCTAAAATGTGAAACTAGGAAATTGCTTTACCAAGTTTAGCAAAGAAGGTAATCTAGAACAGATAAAACAGGTGTTTTGTCCCTTGATAACAATACTCTTTATACTCAGAGTGAAGATTGGGTGAGAAAGAATAAAACCATCATTTATTTGTTGTGACAACGCATAATCATAAGAAACACAGTTGTAGCAAGAACGAAAACAGCAAACCAATCGTTTTTTTACATTGATTCAACGTCCGCAGATGTCTGGGGTGTTCAGATGCTAGGGTGTTCAGATGCTAGGTTAGACTTGTATATGACATATGGGCTTAGGGCCTTAAGGCCTACTGTAATTTGCTGGAGTTAACAGTCACCAAGCAAAACTTCGAGTGAAAAATGAAAAGCTTGATTAAATACCGAAATGGATTTATCAAAAGCAGCCTCAGCAGTAGCAGCAAATGAAAAGTCACAATAACGTTCCAGCTACTTGGTTAGCCATTGTTTTTAGTTCTGCACACTTTCTTGTCGCCATAACTGCGATGCTTGCACAATACGTCCCCCACTCCCCCCTATGCCTTTACTGCTTTGCTCAACAACATCGAAAATCAACACCATTTTTAAAAGTCTATTACATCACCCTACCTGAAGTTGGACTATAAATAACCACAGTAGGCTACCAAACCAGGCTGAAGCTAAACTAGCTGAAAAGAAGAGAATGATGTGCAGTGAAACTTGGTCACTCAACGTAGTCGCAAGCTAAATGGTCATGGTGATTTTCCAGTCAAAACAGTCTGAACAACACTACCTTGACTTAAATGGCTTTAAAACGTGTACCAGACAGTCAATACGCTGTTAGCTTAAGGAGAAACGCGTTTCAAACAATTGGCGTTCGATTTTAATTATTTATCAGACTTTTGTGCTGTTTTGGAGAGTGCTTTAACAGAAAAGAGCTCCTTACTCTGTTTATGCTCAAAGATGGAGAGATAAAAACGCTTTCAGCTGTCAAGAAAGTAGCGACAAATCAGTTCAGATGGGGTTGGGTCTACGGATTGGGCAAATGTAACTACATTAACTTGCTTTGATATACTTGGATTATTGAGTGGCTGGCTATTGTTATTTGAAATAGGCTGTTTGGCACAATATTACGTACAGGTTCTCTAGCTTCTAGCCTATTTTTGAGAGTTTTTTTCATGTGTTTCAAATGCAGGAAGTGTTTACTGTATGTATATAGTTCAGCCAGTGTGGAATAGTATCAGCCAAGAAGACGTACGTCCGACTGAATTAATCAAAAAAGAAATAAATTAAGCCATCTGTTATAAAACTGTGCTTTCGTGATTCAGTTTACTGGGATGCGTTGTAAGCAATATTTTAAAAAAGTTAATCTTTATTTTAGTCGATTTCTGTGATTTATTCGATCGATAGAAGAAAATGAGACACGTCCATTGACCCTAAGCAGTGGGAATTTTTTTCAATCTTGTCCAATCCAATCGATAGTTGTAATCGTTCGACCACAAAATTGAATAAGAGAAATTGATTGGATCATTGTAGATATCAAATGTGTTTTTCGAACTCTACTTCTGAACTGCCAATACCCACCCCAATGTTTCTTAATTATTGTTATAGAATTTTGCAGCAAATATTAAAACTTTGAACTGAACTAGATCCAGAGATAGGAACAGGGCAAGGATTGAGAGTTGCATAATAAGAAAATAAAAACTGTGGAAAATTCACAAACTTACATGGGATTTAGCTTAAATGCATTAGTTCTGTGTGTACCGGACCAGTGAGTAGCTTTGTTACTTGTTTTTCCAGTCATACAAATTAGACTTTCTATGTATTGTGGCTTAGAAAATGTTTAAAGTAACGTTTCGCGATTAATTTATTTGTCTGTGCTTATAAAACTGCAGAAAGGAATAATCTTCCTTATCCAGCAAAATGGGAAACTACAGCTCAAAAAGAGAAAACAACGACTTGGAAAGATCTTTATCAAAACGGTGGAAAAAGTCTCAAAAACCTCGAAATTACTACAAAGGTAAAAAAATGCATTTGGTCGCGGTTGACTATCTCCGCTATCACACTCACACTGTGTAGCACTACTTTTTGTGTCTCAGTTTGCCTTGGTTTAGCTGCCAAACAAGTATGTAGCCTACACAAGTTACAAAATCGGGTAATGAAACAATCAGCATGTGAAAAGTATTAGTTGTGAAGAGCACAAAAACAATAAATGTAATCATTACTGCACCATTATGCTGCTTTTATCAATGAATAGGAACGATAACAACTCACACTTACAGATTAAGTTTGTCAGCTATTATTCATTTATAACTCAAAATGTTACAAAAGTTTAAATTACAGATCGAAAAGTTCAAAAGCTTATTGAATGCGCCTTTTTATGTGACATAGGAGGTAGCTTTCAAGAAAGATAAAAAAAATCTGAAAAGTTATTTGTTGTTGCATAATGAGAACCATTGTGTAAACTGCGGTGGGTTATTGACTTTCAATATCAACCCCTTGAGATGCTTATCGTGTTTTGTGTGTATTGTGATTTAAATGCACCAACACTTTGCACTGAAGTTGAATGTTTTCGTCAAAACTTCCATGCTTGATGAATTGCATTTCAAATATTGACAATGTACAGCTGTTTGCATAATGCGGACGTTTTTACGAGAAGATTTAAGCAAACGTTTTGTTAAGTCATAAAATGCTGACACTTGCTGTGTGATTAGTGCAATTTTGCTTGATACTTTTGTAGCATTCGCCAAGTCGTCATTTCAACATCTTTTAACGTTGGAAGGTTTGAAAAACGATTAGAAACGTTGCTTTGAACTTTACCTAACTACTGTATTTACTGTGCTAGTGAGATTTCAAATAGGCTACAAATACAGCATGGGGAAAGACGATGCAGTTCTTTCAAAACAATATCGTTTGGGCCATGAGGACTTAATTTATCGTTGTTTGGTTTAATCGGTGGGCAGTCACAAAAGATAGGTCTTCTTTGTGTGAAGTTATCTAAAGGATTTGAGAGCTAACAAAGGAATCTATTGTTGAAAGAAAGTTTATTTTAGGATAAAGCAAAACTGATTATCTTTGAACCTTTCATACGGTCATACCGATAGGTTGAAAGAATATTTGCTTTATAACTCAGTTGCCCACACTTAAAATGAAGCTTTTCGTGCTTTCCTTTCAGAGCTAGGATAACAATTGAGGGTGGCAATTGAATCGCTCCATGTGCATTTAAAAGTTATTTAAATCTCAACCAAAGATATTTTACCCGATTTAAAAAAAGCTTTACTTTTTTACTTTATCCATCAATCAATTGAGTTGCCTTCGAGCTAACACCAGTGTGACCGAAGAGATGTCCAATATGATAAACTGATTTTAACTCATAGTTTGTGAGCTGGTAAACAATTTATTTGCTAGCCTAGCCAGTAACCACGTTGGCAATAACACGTTTATTTTATGACAAATTATTTTATTACGTGTCTCTGTTATTTTTCAAAACTAGCAATATTGAAACGCTTCGGTTTACTTCCACAGTCGTTAAATTTGCGAGCACACTTTTATGAGTTTATTTTCACTGAATTCGATCAAATCGGAAATTCACCCAATATTGACGTGTGCCAGTTGCTCACCACGTGATGTTATATTTCCAGTTAGTAAAATACCATAAGTTTAATTCTGCAGATGTTAGAACAACGTAAAAAGGCGTATTTTACTAGCTGGGTTGATATAAAGGAAACAACGCCTAAGGACGTTAGCAGGTCAATGCGGTACGTTTCACGTGCTTTTGTATACCTACCCCAAAGTCTTGCTAATCTGTCTTGTCAGGACTTGAATACAGCTTTCGAAGTCTATTAACGATACAATTCGTTGTTATCTTCGGCTTACATGGAGCTAAGGGTTTTCTTCTTCTTTTGTTAAAAGTCTTTTTTAGTTTCTCAGTTCCCACGGTTTGACAAGCGGAAGTGAAGAACTGCATGGTTACCTTTTTAAAATTCGCATTATTGGATTAAACCGAGACAACAACTAATTGCAAAACTACAGTTATTAAAAACAGAACACAATTAAAAATTGGGTGTGTAATTACCAATTGTTTTTTTTTTAATAGACTGCGACATTTCAAACCCATTGTTGTTAAGTCGCTATCGCCTTTTCGCTACAACTAAATGACTCACAAATAGGTTGACATTTTTTGTTTTTTCGACGTGGAAACACTGGATATAATGACTATTGTCTCAAAGTTGCATTCAAGAATTAGATACCCAGTTCATTCTGATATTTTGCTTCATGCCGTGGTTCTACAAGCCTCTATGTTGTTGTTTACAGATGTCTCTGATTTGGATGCAGAGTACAAAGTTCCAGTTCATCTTCATTATCGGTCACGTGACTCGGTGGAAGATGATTTGTTTATGACAGACGAGAAGATACCTTGTCTCATTCACTTGCACCAATTAGCTACAAATGTAAGCTTCCTAACTAGATTTAATGGGATGTTTGTAACTACTTCATTGCTATAACTGTGCATTGTGACAGTTAGGCTACACGTAGACTACTGTAGGTTTTAAAAATGCAGTGCTTGCAGTTTGGATAATACTTTCCGCATTGTGGCTCAAAGGTTTTCAACTCCGCACTGTTAAAACGTTTTGAAAATAAGATAGAAGAATATTTTGTAAATCAATACAACAAACTTTCCGATACTACAGCAATAATTTCTTGGAGTTTAATGTAACCGTATACCTCCGCTGCAAATGATTATCACGCTTGAGTGAATTTATGTCATTTTTGTTGCTGATGCGAGGCATTTAACAAGTTGTTTTCATGCTGTTGGGGCCATTATCTCTGTACACGTATATAATAGCCTCGTAGTCTTCGAGAATGATCACATTTCACTTGTGCACAGTTAATGATAAGGTTGAAATGAAAACCCAGGCAGCAACTTATTTATTCAACAATCTGCAGACGTTGACTCAACGCAAAATTCTGATTTTCTGATTTGAGAGTGTTGCAAATTTGCACATTGCAGCTCAAGTCAAATAAATTGTTTTCAAATTTTGTTTTGAGACAAAATTTCAACGGTAACTCGCAAAAGGATATTGTTAGCATTGATATTTGTTTAACAGGACACAGCTGGAGTATTTCGGGGCTCTGAAGAGTTTAGAAAGCCAACCAGGCCAAAATCCTTTGACCCACATATCTTGCTTGGAGATGAATATTCCACGCAACAAGTTGTTCCTGCCAAATCGACGGTAAGTAGGCATCAGACAGCAACCTACATCAAGACAGCAACTTTCCAGACAGCAAAATCTGTCATTTTTACACTGATTCAACGTCTGCAGACATTAGGTTTTACTGTCTGGGCTGTCTACACAAATCTTTTATTTGCCTAGCTACAACACCTTTAAATGTTGAATGAATAGAGAAAATGATTTTTGTTTTGCCAGGAATTGTTTTTCTTTCTCCCTGAATATAATGTGATGTTGTTGTTTAGCTCTTGTGCGTCAGTTGTTCTCGGGCAGATCACTGAGTCATTTTCTGATTCAACTTTTGTTCAAATTATCTTCCATTTATTCTCCTACTTTTCTATTGTTAGCCTGTAATCGATGTTTAGCTTTGGTGACAACTTGTCTAACCGGTGAAAAGATTGCCAAGAGATATGATATTGCGTCTCATAAGTACACGTTCAACGTTCAATATTACAATAATATTTTCATAGCCTTCCTGAAAAATTTCAAGTCAAGACAAGTTGTGTTTTCGCTCTGTCGTGTCAAATTGTTTACAGCACAACTGGGTTCAAACAAAATCAAATATAGCTTAAATTTTGCAGCCTGGAATCGATTGGAGAAAGTCTGATTTGGCGATAAGAAAATTACTTAGGCAAATTAACATTATAGTCTTTTTATAAGTATTTATAATAGTTTTAGTCCATGTGCACCGGCCTCCACACGGTGCACATGGACTGAGGACCCTGGACGTCGAGACTGTCGAGTGGCTGATGACTTCCTGCCCTCCAATCTAGCCTGGAAAAACCTGCTCAAACGCCGACGCCGATGATAGTTTTAATAACGGTATATTAATACCAAAATTTACTGCGTGGATCAGTAAGCGACAAAAAAACAAAACATTTAATATTGACAAAATTGCACAAGGTTTATTCCTGCTTAAAGAAAACAATTGAACAGCTGAAGTAGTTTTTAAAGGTTTTCATTGCTTCACTTGCTCTTGAACTTTGAACTTCGTCTTGAAATCCAAAGCCTTGTAACAATAGCTGGGCACTTTACAAATCAAAAGTTGAAGGGCTGTTAATCTTTTTCTTTCCTCACGCAAACCACAACTCTGACGTTAGTATTACTTTTAAATAATGTCGAAACAACGTGTTGAAGCTACTTTTTTTATTGGCTGTCCAAAGTGTCAGGTAATCGACAAGCTAGAGATTAGGGGTTATCGTGAAGGACTTTTGGTTGTACGATTATTACGTTGCTGAATTTTCATTGCAGTTGCACTACGGACAGTTGGCAACTGTTGTTGCAGTTACGCAAATCAAATAAACCAGAATTGAAGATAAGACTAGCTTAGCAAGCAATTGATCTGTAGGCTATAAAATTATCTTTTTATGAAAATGGCTTCAGCTTTGCGTATTGCATCATATTAATTTTAAAGTTACAACATAAACCTCTACTAATAATTTTGGAAGAGTGTTTCATCAAGAAAACACATCAAACGTTAGCTGAACTTTCTTCCTTGACTTGCAGATGGACATGGTGCCATCTCCGAATCTTTCTGAGTCTTTCAGTTCTCAATCTCTTCTCCCAACTCCAAAGGAAAAAATGGAAATTGAATGTTCCCAACATAAGTCTGAAGTCATTGCTGTTGGTAAGGAATAAATACTACTAAAGTGTTACGATATACTCTACTTAGTTATCCAACATTCTCTTTTTAAATGTAATGCAAAGCAACTTATAAATGTACTAATGTATTTTGAATGCAACAAAGTACATAAGGATTTCGCTGCAGGCTATTGTACTTGAATAGTGAAGCATTGCAAAGTCTTAAAAAATATTTTTTGCCTAATCTAAATGTTGTTTTTAATAATTACACGCTGCAATTAACAGAGTGGTTCTCAACCGTTTCATTATCGTTTGTCACTTGAGCAACTTTTTCAAAAGCAAGTTTCCCTATTCCGTTATTTTTGGATCAGATTTGTGCGTTTATCTTGCACTCGCCTCTCATCCTGCTTCAATGAATTCTTTGATGATCGTAACTTGTCCCAAAGAGAAGCATGTACCCCCGGTTTAGTTTTAGGTAGCATTGCCCCAACTCAAAACAGAGATCTTTCCTGGATGGTTGTGTATTTTGTTCCTGTTATCGATTTCGTTTGACGTTCTACGTATTTATCCACTTAACAACATCTGCTTTTTTATATGAGAAACAAATTATTGTTTACATTTAAATAGGTATAAATACTAATAGGTATTTATGTATTATTACTTCTGTGCTCTTAACCTATCAATTAATATTAATTAAAGCATTCATCAATTAAAGCGACTTTTTTATCGTAAAAATAACTATAGTAGTCGTAGTCGCCTACAAAGAATAGACCTATGACATGATTTCTTTCAATCACAGGAGTCGCAGCAGATTTTTTGCTAAATAACCGAGATATCATTTTTGTTGTCTAGACGTCTAGTTGCAATTAATCAATACATGAACATTATCCGAATTTGAATTGATGTTTCATAAAAGCTTTGCCATCAAAGCAAGAATCGAATTTAAATTACCTGCTCATAGTCCATGGAGGTTTGGGTTTAGGTTGAAAAGTAGAAAGTAATGCTATTGTAAAAGCTCTAGTATTACCATTTAAAGCCTGGTTATTTGAGGCAATTATTGCGGCGGCTTTGGTACCAGACTGGAAGAATGTATGAATTGTCTGAAGTTTTCTAATGAAACGAGGTCCAGCTGAGATTTAAAAAATCGCTCAAGCACAATGGTTGCTTAAATGGCGCAACTTGACACTGCATGGTCTCACTTTACCTGTCTGGTTAACAGACCAGTGCAAAAACACTTGTGTAAAAGTAAGAAATCTTAACAGAAAAAGGTCTGACAGCTGCTGAAGAACTAATTGTTACTTTGCGATGAAAGCGTGGCAGTAGCTTAGCTTATGCAATACACCGTGACAGTGTGACATATACACTACGCAGTCAAAATGAAGAAATAGTCTGTGCGACACTTGTATAATTGAAATTCTTGCTAGCCCATATTCTTACAGTAACTTCAAAAGTTGACTTCATGCTGAGCTGAAAGATACTGTTTTTACTTAGATACATCAGGAGCCCAGTTTGAACGCAGAGTTCATTTACGCAAGTCACAGAGATCCTCCATCAGTGCAGTGCGCAGGAAGAATCAGCAAAAATTTCGTGAACGCCATAAGACGCTCACCGCCTTGCCAGGCTGCATAGCCAACGAATTGGGTAAGTTTGTGACGTCGGATGTCATTGAGTTAAACTTTTGATACTTATAATAAAAGCTAATTTGTGAATTTGAAATTAGAGTATAGCCTAATTTTAATTTTACAACAAATTAAGTAACGTAATGACTGAGAGTACGTCATATCGTAAGTTAAACCGACGATATCCGAAACGTAGAAACAGTTTATTTAAGCTTTTGATTTATTTCCTTGTTGAAGTGGTTCCGTTTATGAAATGCTTGTTGTTTCAAGGCTGGATTTAAATACACCGAAACTTAATAACCCGGTTTCCCACTACAGTATTCCATTTTCATAAGGCTTTTCATTATTAAAATGTTTGGTTTTACCAATAGTGCTTTTTTGTATTTTTGTGACTAAAAATAAGAGTATGCTTACTAGTTTTATAATGTATGCTTAGGTCTTCTGCAGTCAGACCACCGACGGAGTATCATGCCTTCTGACAGACATTCTAACTCATCATTTTTCGGAGATACCTCTGTTATTAGTGGAGGTACGTAATTTAAAACACCCAACTTCATCTTTAATTAATGAGATTTATTTAAATCTTTTTGGGAAATGGCTATTTTCTCGTGTGAAATCTATGAAGAACAAGGTGAATTTTCATTTTTCATCATCGAATGACTATAGCAGCGGCTTTGCTTGCGGCCTACGTGTCGGTCGTGATGGGCCGCATTGGAGAGTAGGCTTGTATTCGTTGGAAGCATCATTAATGACCAACAGAATTGAAGCCAATGCTTTGTAAAGATTTTTGTAGTTGAGATATTTTTTTTGACTGTCATTGAGTGGCCGAAAGCGCCTGTCATACTTTCGTAAGGACATTGGTTCGACATCGGACCAGAGCAGGCTTCATGACTGTATCTTGATAATATGCTGACATGCTCGAAAGAGGTCACGAAAAAATTACTTTGTGTGCATTTCCATCTACACATTTCAAATCTTAAGCAACTAAGCCAAAACTTGGACACAATTTAACATGTGTTGATTATTTTCATTGATTTTATGTTCAGGCTCTACTTTTGTCCCGCAACAGAAACAACACTTAGAAATCCAAACCGATGACGTCAAAATACTTACAGCTTCTCCAATCAAACGAAGGCTCAAAAACAGACATTCGGTGAGTTGGAATTCTTAATCGAAATGAGTCACAGATATGTAATGAATTTTTCATAAGTCTGTTTTATATTTTTGAAAAGATTTGGCCATATCTATAGTGTCATTCTACTGTAGCTTGAGCAAATGAAAAGATAAGCTAATATTTTATGTACGTTGTGCATGATGAAGATGCCAAATGTGCGAAGTGTGCCTGTGTCTCCACAAACACGCGTTAAAGAGCAGTTACAAGTCATCAACACTAATGGAACCTTTCCTCGAAACAGAATTCCAACAAACGTAGATGAGGTAAGATTACCAAGGCGCTGCAGTACTACCATTGTATCCAAACATGCCGTTTCCTTTGTTGTTTTGCAATGTTAGTCCTAACTTGTTGAGAAATTGACAAATGACAAAAGTTGGCAAATGTATTTTCACCTTATTAGATTTTCACTCTTTGGATTTCTAGGGTAATGAAAAAAAAACCTTACAAAATGGTCATGTCTCTGCTGAAAGCACTCCTCTCAAGACAAAGCCGTTCATGAGAGAGAAAACAAACATGGTAAGCTGGTTTGTTGCGCTGTAAAAGTACGAGATAAGCATTTCAGATTTTCCCAGTTGAAATAACTTATTCAGAAATGTGGACTTGTTTATGGTTTGCGATTTAACCTGCACTGCACAATTCATGGCGACCTTTATGCACAGACCATGGCAACATGCAGCTTGAAATTTGATTGAAAGCCGATCTGATAGTAGGCAAAATCGCGAGTTACTTTTGTGCTATTGTTGCTATTCAAATGACGGGCTAGATTTTGGAACTTGTGCTGGAAATTCAAAAAGCGTCTGGCAACATCGGTAATTGGGAAAAGTTATCATATTTTAATGTAATTTTAGGAGTTTTGCAGTGATTTGAAATTCAGTGATCAGGATCACAATTCGGCAATTTAGATTCTCCAATCTATCATTTTAAAGAAATATAAAGTGAATTTAGCTTAAATTTCAAAATCGAAAATACACCGGCCTTCAGTCAGGTCTCCAGCTCGCACTTTGTCAAAGCCTGCGTATACAGATCGCCATGGCACAATAGGATTATTTTTGCGTAAGTTACGATTTAAAAGAATTTTTGGCATTCAACAAATTTAAGTTTTGTTGACCTGTTCATTTTCTCGAAGCGGTTTTCAAGTGGAACAACACAACGCTCGTGTGCAACGTCTTGCTAACAGGTGATTTGTATTTAATTGTAAACACAGGTGGACGATAGAATGTCTTCGGGTTTCTGGAGCGGCACAGAAAGCTGCCGACATTCTACAACTTCGGAAACTCTCATTCAAAATCAGAACGTCAAACAGGCCTTGCAGCAGGTTGGTGTTACCGAATGGCCGCCACTATAGTCAGGCCATGTGACAATTGTCAACCACTAAGTTCTTAAGCCTACAGCAGCGCCTGTTTGGTTTTATGTGTTGATGGATAGATTAGAGCAAAAGCTTAACTAGAATTTTGCGCCAGTGAAACAAAACATAGTTAAAATTGCTCGATATGTTACACGTTTGCTGTAATTTACCTGCCACCACATAAAATCTAGCAGGCAAGGCATGTTGTAGCATTTAACATTTGGTGGTATTCATTTACTCAGTCACACCGCTGAGGCGCTGACAATCAACAACATGGCTAAACTGGTTTAAAAATTGGGAAATATTTTATTGGTTGTCGGTTGTAAGGTCACGCAGTAATGAAAGCTTCTACTAGACATTTACATTACGTTGATCCGATGCTTATTGAGAATGTGTTTTTCGAAGAAGACACTGCTCAGTTGAAGATAGACACGAGAATTGGGCTTTTACTTTAAACCTGTATCAAGCATAAGTCTATGAAAACGACAAAAAATAAATAAACTATTATCGAAAGTGCATAAATGTTTGTTGACTTTCCCTCTACACACCTGGATGAAAAGTAATTTGATGATTTAATGCAAAAGATCACGAACTATAGTTAGCACTTCGTACTGCACGACGAACCTTGTGTGTCAAAAATTAACATTTCTGATAGTAGTGAAAAATTTCTTAATTGTTTAAAATTCCCTGGAATGAGGTATTACCTTCAGTTTGATTATTTCCACTAATTCATTAGTTTTGAGTTTCAAAAACTCAAATATTGAACCAAGTGACTTAACATTAGGCCTACATAATTCTTTATAAAATAATATCTTCATAAAATAATATCTAAACGTTTTTTTTATGAAATGCTTAGCAAATTGCAGTTTGTTGTTTAGCACTCATTTTTGTTCAGATGCTGTCCAGAAAATCTATGGAAGTGGCAAAAGAACGTTTTGGAAAAACTATTGATGGCGACAGTGACGTAACAGCGTCTACTCTTTCCCTAAATAGTCGACTCAGCACACTTGAAGATTCGC
Organism: Aplidium turbinatum; assembly: GCF_918807975.1. Taxonomy (NCBI): domain Eukaryota; kingdom Metazoa; phylum Chordata; class Ascidiacea; order Aplousobranchia; family Polyclinidae; genus Aplidium; species Aplidium turbinatum. The sequence continues at coordinate 12,299,752 of NC_137489.1, read as the reverse complement.
TGATGTCATCATCCTCATTATCTCTTAGTCATTCTGGTCTACCGCCATCTAACGATAGGACACCAACCGCCGAAGACTCCATGTGCATTCCAAGATCAGAACTTGATACCTCGTGTCGAATGGATATCTCATCACCCAAAGGAGCGTATCAGTTTATGAACCTAAATTATATTGAACCTGAAACCAACTTGAATCACTTAACTTCCCCAATGAATCTTTTGGTGCTGGGTGATAGGCGAGGAAACGATGGACTAATAAAAATTGACTTTGATAGCACAAACAGTTCAATACATTCCCTGGACCAAGATGGTTGCAATACGTCTATGCATAATGACAACCAAACGGCTAAGTATAATTCTAACTTTCCTGCAACTTTACCTGTGGCTGGAACTCAAGAACCGTCAGGTGTACGTCATCCTCGTAATGTTCCTCCTGTTGAAAATCAACTTGTTTGTGATCCTGTACACAACAACGAAATTTTACCGCAGAAAAAAGATGTTGTTGATGAACATAAGAGTTGTGTTGAGGAGGATGGAGCTAACAAACAACTTCAGAAAAGAAATAGAAGCAAAAAGTTAAAAACAAAGCCAGTGCCCCCGCGCAGAGCGTCCAGTCTGAAATATCCTCGCTGCTGTGAAACTGAAAAGAAATTTACATACATGGAGCCATCTTTAAATTCAAATGAAGTTACGTCCAAATTGCCAACAGAGCAATCTTCTGAGCCCTTAAAGTTAAAAAATAAATGCCATCTCAAGAAAAGGGATTCGTTTGGGTTCAGTACAACAGGCAGTGTCGAAAGAAAAAGAATGTCCTCAGCAAAATTTCCAGCCATTTGCAGGTCATCCACTTCTACACAAAGTGATGATTTTCAGCAGCCGCGTTCTACGCATCAAAGCACTTCTTTATCGATAGCAAAACCTGTCTCTATGTCTGATGAACAGCCATCACCTCTTTGTTCAGTATCACCTCCAAGTCAACCTAAGCAGCCTATTTGTAACTATAAAAATAACAAGGAAACTGTTTCTTCCAGTGACGTAGTAAAAGGATCTTCTCCTGTGGCGGTATTTGCTGGGTATCACAATTTGTCGATTTATTCAACTGACAACTCGCAAAAGGATAATTCATCCGAAAGGATTGTCAATGAAGGCTGCACAGACGAAGCATACAGAGCGAAGCAAATCAAAACAGATGAATCTAGCAAACAGAATGAAATATCTCTACCGCCCACAGAAATGTTGCAATTGTCCACAGAAGCATTGCAACGTAAAACCGAAGCTCGTAGTTCAGATGTAATAAAAAGTTCGACATGTTTCACACCCACTGCCACTGCAGTTGAAGCAGACGTAATTCAAGATCAAGAAAAGATATCTCACAAAACAGAATCACAAACAGCTCCCGAAACGTTGGGAATTAATTGGTCAACTCAGCAGAAAAGCCAACCTTCACTGGAACAAAAAGAGACACCACCGCTTTCCCCTTCTGTTGAAGAGAAATTGTCCATATCTATACCAGCAAAGGTTCATTCGCCTACTCTGGAAAGAGCATCTCTGAAGTGCGTTGTCATGCCTACCACAGAAAATAGTGCACCAGATGTGATTCACTGTAACTTAACGACCAAACCAACCCCGGTGTCAGTGAAAAAGCCATCAGTTGTAGCAAAGCCATCAAAACCACTCCAGGCACTGCCGTCAAACGTTAAACCAATCATTCGACCAAAGCCTGTGCTGCTTCCAAAACCTCGTCATCTCGAAAAAGAAAATAAAGAAAAAACTATACAAAAGTTACAAGTAGGTTCGAAAAGTCAACAACTGAAAGATAAAACGGCAAGTGCTAGAGCTGCGTTCTTCGGTATTCCCTTCAAATCGCCAGTAGAGAAAACAGAAGAAAATTCTTGTAAAGTGAAAGTTGTAAGCCCAGCACAAGTAATCAGTCAAAGGCAAAACAAAGAAGTTATGTTTGATGGTGAAACCGATATTGACGCTGTAGATGCTGCTGACAGTAAAGAAAATTTAAACCAAACATCTAAAGGAAAAGTGTATTTTGATTTTGAAGTAAAAAATGTAGATTGCGTCGTAGTTACAACCGAAGAGAAATTATCCACTACAATACCTGACGCCGATATAGAATCGATTCAAGAAAGTGAAGCAATAATGGAAAACGTTCTGCAAGAAAAAGATAAATCAAAAGAAGACTTTAAAACTGAACAAACATTAAACAACCCAGACAGCGATGTGCATATGGAAGACACCAGCGAAAATCAAAATGCCATGATTAGTGCTGAAAAAACGGTAACCCCTGTGACAACAGCTGAACATTCGTTTAACAGCACAGTATTTTCACCACTTGATAGCGTTGATGAGCTGGACGGTTGTTCTCCGACTGAGCTAACAGCTAAAAGTATCTCATCTCCGAAGTCATTAATTGATAAAAAACCTGACTTCAAGACTTCCATGCAAAGGTATGTGGCCTTTGGTGATTAGCTGTCAATTTAGTGTTGGCTTATTGTTGTTTTAATGAATCACGTCCTACTGATCGATCCTCACTTTTTGGATAGATCGTAATTTGATGTTACGGACGCGGAATTTTATTGTAGCTTGCATAGCAGTAAATACAATACAGCAGGCAGGTCGTTCCAAGAAGCAAAGGCTACCATTTTGCATTGTTTGAAAGTTTCCAGACGTTAAACTGATGATAAAATAGTGACTTTGGTAGCTTGTTACTTGTCAGGTCGCATTGCCGTCAATGTGAGAGAAAAAGTTGGTTTCTTTTTCATTGATTCAACGTTTGCATACATTAAATTGCAGACATTAAATTGCAGACATTAGCTCTCGACATGAACTGAGCAAGCTCAGAGTTGTATCGTGATTGTCGTGGCTTAGCGCAGAATTCTAAATAGCTTTTTTGTGCTTTTTTAGACTCAGAGGATCACTGCGGCAATCAAGCGAAGAAATGAAGATCTTGTCTGTTTCTCCATCTTCTCTCGAGAGACGATCTTATCCAAGGTGAAAAATATTTTTGCTTATTTTATGCTTTTTGAAAAATATTCAGCAAAATTTTTTTAATTGATTGAATCTTTATTCTCGGACTGGAAAGCTTCTTTGAGAGCTTAATCCTGGTAGTTTTGCATACTTGTAGACTGTAGAGGCTTTGAACCACTGACGCAGGCCCGGCCGCGAAATTTTTTTTCCTACGAGATTTTTGTCTCATTTATTTTAGTCACTTTAAAAGTAAGATTTTCCGAAAGTGTTTGAGAGATTGGTTGATTCAGATTGCGAAATAACTATTTGCCAATAAAATTCTGTAATGATAATAAAATATAAGCTTTCCCTAACCCTACTTTTTTGAAAAGCTCTTGTGCACCGCAAAAATTAATTTAAAGAAAAAAAAAAGTTTGACTTCGACGGGAGTCGAACCCTCGTTCTCACGATTACTAGGCGGAGGATGATACCACTGAACCAACCGTGCCAACGAAAAACTGTTGCATTCCACACGGTTTTAATACAAACTTTTACCAAAATATGTAAATGAGACAAAAATCTCGTAGGAAAAAATATTTCGCGGCCCGGCCACCGAGATTGACCGAGTGAAGCTTCGATCGTTAAAGTGTTGTTGCCGGGAATTATTCCATCTATTAGGTGCCGCTTCTTCTTCTTCTCTCGTTTGACTTGTAGCAGCTTAGATTGGCAATGCCTCCTCGTGCAGCCAAGATACGGTAGTTGGGTCCAGTTGTCGAATACCAGTGATTCCACTTGGGGGTCGTAAGATGGAACATTCGTGGAGTATGTGTTGCATTGTTTGTTCTACCGCTCCGCAGACACATATCGGCGAATTATGCAATCCCCACCTAAACAGATTAGCTCCAGTGCAGCCAACGTCACATCTGATCCTGTTCAACGTGACCCATGCCTTTCTTGAGAGGTCTGCTCCAGGAGGGATGGAGAGTGCTGGCATAACTGAAAACTGGGGAGGGATATGTGGCAGCTCGTTCCATTCTTGGGCCCATGTTTCCATGCAGCTGAAGTTCTTATCCACAAGTTGTATAGCATATCGATGGAATGGGCGCCTTGATGATAGGCGTTGAGGTCTGACTGGTCCATTTGTTTGGGAGTGACTGTGGAGAAGGTGTTGAGGATCGAGTCTCGCATGTAGAGCCAGTTTGTAAGAGGCTTCTTCCCTACGGACATGAGCAGGAACATGGTGCCGCTGAATGGAGAGTGCCGCTGAATGTTGAATGGAGAGCAGTCCTTGACGTGCGTTGCTCAAGCGCACACCACGAGAATCGAACCAGCACCGCTTGATCTTAAAGCTTCTTCGTTCACGAAGTCACACGTTAACCAACCGAGCTATCGGGGCAAATTTTTCAAAGTTAAATCATTTAAAAAAATTATATTTCAACCAAGGATGTAATTTTGCTTCCAAAACAATAGGTTTTAAGTTGAATTCCATACAGTGGCGTAGCTAGGGAATGTGCCGCCCGGGGCGGATTCAGATTTTGCCGCCTCTTCAAGAAAAAGCATGTGAAAATGAAATGCGTTTTTTCTCAGATTATAATCAAAATCAAAAATCGTAGTCTGAAAGTGCCGCCCCCAGACGTGCCGCCCGGGGCGGTCCGCCCCCCTCCCTAGCTACGCCACTGATTTCATATGACAACTATGTAGGCCTACATAGAGTGGAATAGAGGTTTAGAGATTTTTAAAACCAACTCAATGACTTGCCTTCTGATAAACTTTCTTCTTTTTTGCACTTCTTCATTTATAGACAGATAAAACCAAGCAACCACGCGGCATTTAGCATCATACATTAGAGTGAACATAAAACTATAAACTACGGACGTTTTCGGCCATACTCACGTTAGCCCTTCTCAAGTAACGGAAATAACTGATTTTACAATAATATCTACATCGAAAATAACTGATCTACACAATGAAGTGAAAAACGAAATGCACAAGAATGAAACTGCAAAGCAGAGGCGAAAGGCACATCACATGGCGGTTAATTAAGCGAGGCAAAAAAGCGCATCATTCAACAAATTATGACAGATCTTCATTCATTGCACACATTTAGCTTGCAATGACAACTTATACAAACGCAATCGAGATCTTGACATTTAAGACGTATGTCTTCTGTCGTTCAGGTGCAATACGTCAAGTCTGGATCGACGACGACGTACGTCATCTGGTTCTACGTCACGAGAAGATTTCAAAGCGTTGCTGCTGCAAACTTCCCCCAAGTAAGTCTGCTGTATTTTTTATAAACAGTTTTTTGATTTAAAGGAGGTTGAAGTGAAGTCAGGGGCTGAAGTGCATGCCTCAAGTGTTCCATGTTTAGTCATAGGTTTTGACACGTTCATTCAGCCTGGATTGAACGCAGTAGTCATCAAGCCTTTTTAAGGTGGTGGACTTTTTTGGCATATTGAAATAATGACGGATCTTCATCAATTTTAATTGAAAACAATAATCTGAAACGCCATTAAGAAACTAAATCTAAAAAAATGGTTGATAAAGTGATTATTATCTGTCCATAGCCTGCAGGCAATCGCAAATTTGTTTGGTTTAACCACTAGTGGGGCAGAAGGAAATGAATTTGAAACAAAAAACAAAGTTTTCTTTGTCTGTTGAAAGTTTTCCATGAGTCTCAATTGTCCGCGATATCTAATTTAAAAACAAATTTAACAAGTTTATAGAAAGCTATTGACAGAGCATATTTTTGAAGGGGTGCTGCTGGATCTCAAATGAGTGCTACAGAAAAGTTGCAAAAAAGCATGCACAGTTCAAAGATCAGCAGAAGAAGTTATGAGGATGAAAATGCATCTGATAGTCCACCAGGTATTTCAAACGACTCTGTTTCATAGATTGGCTTACATTTATTTTTTTAAACAACTTATTTTTAAACTATTTTTAAACAAACTTACTAACTTGGAAAGTGATTTTTTTTACATAATTTTTCTTTCAGTTTTACAAGCGTTTGTGATCTAAAACATAAGATGATATTTGAGCAAAACATTTTCAGACACACCACGTCCCGGTATGGTGTCAATGGGTGACATTCGCTCTGCAATGAGCACCTCCAGACAAGGACGCAGACCAAACAGGACTCAAGATTTCCGGAAATCCTACGCTGGATGTACAAGTTATTCTTACAAGAAGCACCCTCCATTATCTCACAACGGAAGGTAGTTGCTAATTTATGTTGAAGGTTGACTTTAACATTTGCTTATGTGGATTTCAAAATATCTTGATTGTAGTATTATAACATGTCCATGTGGCACAGACCATTTCCTTTATCTTTGTGCATAATAAGAGAAAACAATTTTTTTCTTGGTTTTAGAGCTGTACTAGGAAGTCGTATGCATGTGTGTCCCTTTGTCAGTGTCAGTCCTTCTTCACATTAATTCAATGTTTATAGATTTTAAATCAATGTAAAAAAAAGACTTTGTAGTTTCACACGCGCATCAGTACGGTGAGCTGAACAGCTGAATTCATTGCAATCAAAGCTAACCTTACGTGATTGGTTTCATTTCCTTTTTGTTTAGGTTTCACACTAGGAGTCGCACTCCCACTCGCCCTATGATGGCAATCAGTGAAGACGTCGAAATCGAAGCATCTTCTGATCCAAAAGAGGAACCAGCAAGACCTGTGAGTGTCTCAGACCTTTGATGCAACAATGGCTCTCCGCTCATAAGGTGATGGTTATCAAGAAAACTTTATTCGAGAGATGGAGAAGAGAGATTTCAAACTACTGACTGAAGAGAAAAAAGATGATTTTGCGTCGATATTGCGTAAAAAACATTTACATTTTTAGTTAACGGTGGTCACAGCGGTAAACCATAATCTCTTCGTGGGAAAATTGTAACGTAAGATTCCCAAATCCGTTCGTCTGCATGCAATGACCCAAAAATAAACACACTTTCGAAACGTCTATTCAAACAGTGTATTCCAGTAAAATTAGCCCGAGGCTATCGAAAATAGGTGTAACGCCTACACCTCTAAAAAAAACTGTCACTACAATACAGATTAATTGGATAAAAGACGGAACCTTTGTCCAGCTAGCAAGCACTAAGCCAACAGTTAAATGTGCGGCCAACTTTCAAACAATCATTTTACGAATGACCAGAATAGATATCAATATCTCAAATTCACGTAGAAAGTAACTGTGACGCAATAAATGAAAGACAATTATGAAGTCATTCCAACAGGTGTTTAAGCTGATGTAATATTTCCTGTTTAAACAGGCCCAAACAGGTCTTATGAACGATGGTGCAATTTTGGCACATGCTTTAGGAATTTCCATGACGTAATATTCAGTAGACTTGAACGGTTTTATATGACGTTTGATTTGTACAGAGATTGGCTGTAACAAACGGATACACGTCAACAAGCTGATGATTTTTTGAAAACCATTTTCACCACCGTGCTTTTGCAAACTATTAAAAATGTGCTGATTTTCAATCATGTTTCAATCTTTCTGTTACTGCATTTTTGATGTTATAGCCAACTGAAAAGTGAAATAGGCTAAGTTTGCTATTCCTACACAGCGGAAGGCACTGTAATAACTGTCTTATTTATTAAAGTTTAAAGGGCGGGGAAACCCAAATTAACTTTTTGCGAGTTTTTTGTTTCAGCGTGATGTCATTGTGTACAACATGCGTTTTAGCAATAAAAAAAATCCAAATTTTGTTGCCCTCGTCTCGCTAAGGCCGCTTTTGTTTGATACCCGTGGTCACAGCGGTAAACCATAATCTCTTCGTGGGAAAATTGTAACATAAGATTCCCAAATCCGTTCGTCTGTATATAATGACCGAAGAAACACACACTTGAACTTCTTTTCAAACAGTGTATTTCTGTAAAATTAGCCCGAGGCTATCGAAAACGAGGGGGGTGCAACGCCTTACACCGCTAAAAACTGTCACTACAGAACAGATTACTTGGATAAAAGACGGAACCTTTGTCCAGCTAGCAAGCACTAAGCCAACAGTTAAATGTGCGGCCAACTTTCAAACAATCATTTTACGAATGACCAGAATAGATAGCAATATCTCAAATTCACGTATGCAGTACTGTGACGCAATAATGAAAGACAATTATGAAGTCATTCCAACAGGTGTTTAAAGCTGATGTAATATTTCCTGTTTAAACAGGCCCAAACAGGCCCAAACAGGTTTGACACAAGTTTTATGAACGATGGTGCAATTTTGGCACATTTTCTAGCAACTTGCATGACGTAATATTCAGTAGACTTGAACGGTTTTTATATGACGTTTGAATAGGTGAACCATTGTCTGGAACAACCCGTTTGCGAGGTCTCGTTGCGCATCAAGCTGTGATTCTGTTCGCTGTGACGTCACAAGGTACATATAGTTGTGGCCAAAATTTTAAGACCAGACTTGATTTATGACCATTTTTGCATTACTTCAAAATACTGCATCAGATATAAGATGATGCATAAAGATGATGCAACTGAAACAATATCTGATGCATTATTTTGAAGTAATGCAAAAATGGTCATAAATCAAGTCTGGTCTTAAAATTTTGGCCACAACTATATGTACCTTGTGACGTCACAGCGAACAGAATCACAGCTTGATGCGCGCGATACCTTGCAAACGGGTATCAAACAAAAGCGGCCTTAGCGAGACGAGGGCAACAAAATTTGGATTTTTTTATTGCTAAAACGCATGTTGTACACAATGACATCAAGCTGAAACAAAAAACTCGCAAAAAGTTAATTTGGGTTTCCCCGCCCTTTAATGTGACAGCTAATCAAACTGTGCTACGCATTTTGGCTCTTGAAGCTAATTTACTGGCCTACAACTTAAAATTTCCATATGGAAGTTTTTTAAGATCACTTTCATCTAAGTTACATAGGCTACAGCTTTTGAACAAAGTTGGGCAAATTTTCGTGCCAATGGGTAGCCTACTTGGATTTGACAACTGAATTTCAAAATTCTGAAATTGTTTCTAAAATAGATTTTAAATTCTGCTGTAGAATGGATTATAAAATAGCAGAACTGCCACAACGTTTTAACCGCAGTATATTTTGTATAAACCCATTCAGTTTAACACACGTTACTGTGAGTGCCTGTTGCCAGTAATTATGTCAATCTGTGTTTGCACAAAATGAAAGTAGACTAAACGAATCTTGCGTTGTTGTGCGGAACAATAAACTGTGCATTGTGAATTTATCTTTGTGTGACACCGATTTTGTTCAAACTTTTTGAACAAATATCAGAAAGTCAGATCAGAAACTCTTTGTTTATAATAACTGTTAGAGCTAATGCCTTTCAAGGACACTGCAGTCAAACATGTTGGTAGGTGGTGATTGCAGATGGCAAAAGATTAATGGGACATATGAAGGATACCAGAAGAATGGTAAAGGACCGCTATCGACAAAGTGAAATATGGAGGTACAGTAGAACAGTGTATGAATTACAGCGGTATAAAGTTGATAGACCACACCATGGTGGCCTTCACAAGAGGTTACCATAGAACACACCTTCAAGCTTTGAGAACGAATTGCTGCATGAGTGCGAGAAGAGGTAGACATAGGAGAAGAACAATTAGGGTTGATGTCAAGACCAAGCACAAGCGATGCTGTATTCTGTCTGACGCAAATCTTTGAAAAGAACAGTGAAATGCAAAAAACTGCACAGTGCGTTCGTTGACCTCAAAAAAGCATCAGGCACAGTCCTCTGACCTTTGCCTTAGACTTGGCTGAGAAAGTACTGCTCACAAAAGTATTGGCAATTTGCTTCAATCTACGAGATTAATAAAATAATCGCACCAGTATCTGTGAGATATCGACATTTTCCCAGTCCAAATAGGACTTCATCAAAGTTTTGGTATAAGCCCTTTTATCATCGTAATAGTAGCCTACTTGGACAACCTATTAACAGCTTTGGTTCCCCATGCTAGGCTACTTCTTATTTATGGATGATCCTGTGTTGATTAAAGGGTCAAGTGGTAAATTTCAAATAGGATACACCTGGAAAAGAAGCGAAATTTCCTGGAGAACACACCAGAAGTTTATTAATTTGTACTACGACCTGTTTATGAATACCTACTTTGTTAGAACTAGTTGCCAAAAATCTTTCCATTATTAAGTGAAAGTTTCTACAAACGATCTGTTTAAACGTTTTTAAATATGCGTGGTACATCTTAAATTTCGAAGCCCCTAAATCTTGAGGCCCTAGACCAGTACTACTCAAACTGTGGAACACGTACCGGTGCCACTACGCAAGCACTTGACTGCTGGTACGCAGTTAGTTTGAAAATAATTTAATGAGTATTGTTTTGATCCTAATGTGTTTTTAACCATGCTCAGGTTATTTTTCTTTATTGGCATAATTCCCTTACTTTCTTATGCTGTTCAAGCGATACAGCCTGTAACAGGGATGGCGAACCACTGACCTGGGGATCACGAACTGACCTATCACAAATTTTCAACGACCCACTTATCTATTAAAATAAAGATCGAATGTTTCAGAAAAGAATAATTTTTCACTAAACGTTTGGAATAAGTGCCTAAGCCTACAACAGGCACGGTACACAAAGAAGATTCCGTCTTTACAAAACAAACACCTAAGTTTTCCTTGGAGGAAAATCTTTTTTTTACATTCGTCGTTGTATGAGCCTCTGGGGCCGAGGATCTACCCCCATCCCAGATGTTTCTGGACTACGCTGGAAGTCTATTAGAGTGCAGTCAGTCTTTGGTTTCATCATCCAAGACACGCAGATCTTGCACTTCATCAGGTTTGCTTGAATATGGTACAATCGTTGATTATGTGGTCTGCGGTCTGTTTATCAGCACCACATTCACAAAAAGAGGAAGAGGCCACTCCCCATTGGTGCGTGGTTGAGTGGAAATGTCCGACGCCGTACAAACACAGTTGAAACGCACCCACGTCTGTTTTTGCAGTGTCATGCCGGTGGTACGGGCGTGGCGTTGGGGATGAACGAATGGAGTCTGATGGTACTTCACTTCCATTCGGATTTCCATCTATGGTCCGCCCAAGCAACCGCAGAGATGTTTTGTTTATCAGCTTTGTTGATCCAAAGTTAAGCACTAGCACGAATGGATATCTTGATCTAAGTCGACATGAAGAAGTCTGTTGGCGTTAAACGTTTGTGATCTGTTGACGTTGAATCAATGTGAAAAATAACTGATTTGCTGACTAGACTATCCTGAACCGTTGTAGAGCGTAGGCTACAGTCGTTTTGATGAGTTTCAGTTTTGAAAAGCTTCGCTCAGCGCTTGCTACGAATATTGGAAATGTCAGTAGAATAAGCAAATTTATAAAGCATTTGGTATATTGTCTGAAAGTTTTTATCGCACCAAAAACTATAGCACATCTTCAAGTGTCATAGATTTTGGGAAATTTATAGTTATTGCTGATCACAGCTCAAAGAAGAACAGCTCAACTCATTGGTGTCATTGTGCCTGCTTGATTGTACAGACGTTTTGCAACAATCTAAACCTCTTTTGAAAATACAAGTTCGTATTATAGAAATGTCAGTGACCATCAAGTTAAAAAACAATAAAATGGTCGAAGTCTCATTTTATCGAAAATTCAGTGAACTGCACTGTGGTTTGGTGATTCTCACCATAAGGGTATTTGTTTCTCGGCCGAGGTTTCTCTGGCGAGAAACACATGTTTTTGGAAAAGTCTTGATGGCTAGTGTGGAGGCTACACCGGTATGGTTAGCGAAACACAACGCTCGCTGTTCTATAGTGAGTAGTCACTAGTCAGGTACAATGCTGCCACAGCAAATTTGGAAAAAGCACAAGATATAAGAAAAAAAAGCACAAGATGTGGATACAAAAGCACAAGATTGCAAAATTGAACCTTTGCGACCCATTTTGTGCCAATTTGAAGAATAACATGACTCTGAAATCAACAATTTAGAGAAGATACATGCTTACTAAAGTTCTCTTTCTATTCGTGGTCTTTAATTTAGTTCAGTTGTTTTTATTTCTACAGTCCATCATATCAAAAAATTTAATATTACATATCTCACAAAAGGCTACATATCAATCAGTTTTGTCTTCTTGTATCGAACTTTTAAAATCAGGATAATCCAACCATTGACGATTAAAAGGCTGTTTATACCACATTTTCGTTTTGGGACTTGGTGAATGATTGTCGTTATTTGATGCTGATGTACCGTACTCTTTTCGCTGCTCTTGTTATCTAGTATCGAGCAACACAACCTCTGAGTTTGACGACAAGCACATACTGTACTCTCTTCAGATCAAGTTTTTAGCTAATCTTGTCAGGCCTGATAACTCAATGAGTAAAATTGGTCAATATGCCTAATTGCCTAAGTACCATATGGAACCGAAAACCTAGTTACCAAAACCTTTTAGTTCCAGTCCTTAATTCTCTACCAAACTCAAACCATGGTAGCAACGATTAATTTGACTTTGATCAAAAAGCACAAGATTTAGCCAAAAATCGATCGGAAAGCACAAGAACACAAGATCAAAAGTAAAAACACAAGATCTTGTGCTAAAACACAAGCCGTGGCACCACTGGTCAGGTAGTGCTGACGCCAGGAAGATCGCTCCTTTTCAACATAAGGTAGGGCTACCATATGTCCTCTTTTAAGAGGATTTGTCCTCTTTTTTCAAGAACAATGAATTGTCCTCCGAGGACACTAAAAAATGCTCAAATGTCCTCTTTTTTGACAGTTTGAGTTTTCATGCTTATATTTTCAACGGGATTATATTGCTTGATGACGTTTCAGTGACAGCTTGTAGGCTATTTGTTTTCTAAACATTTTGTATATAAATTCTACAAGAAATTGGCGCATTTTATGGAACTGTTGTTGAACGTTTATTGCCTGGTTCATTGTAAGATATTAAACGACATTTTAAAGGCCATGCTCACACTTTCACTAAAAAAATATTTTTTTACGAACATACGTTTTATATTGATACAACACTTGTAGACGTTGCTGATTACTAACCGAGTTTAGCTCGTTTGTTACTTGAAACAAATCAAAACGAATGTCTAAAAGTGCTCCACTCCAACTCCACCCACACTCCAACGCTGTTCGTTCAGGAGCAACTCATGAGTGAACGAATTCACAGACCCCTCCATTTCTCACTCTGTCAAACTCAGTGACTGGGTCTGTGTCAGTGGTTCAAGGTCTCTACACAGTGCAGCCTACTGTTTTCATATTTCCTGCAAATAATTTAACAACTTCGTTAAGGCTGACTATTCCTTGTTGAAAAAAGTTAAGGCTTGACGTGGAGGTCGTGCCTGATTTGTCACATTTTGCAGATTTTGTGATCATTGCTGTCTGACTGAAACTGTCTAAAAATTAGGTCTTTTTTTCACTTTTTGCTGACTTTTAAAAATGTAAAATCATTTGTTGTCTTAAGGAAGCACTAGAAATGAGAAAAAATAAGACGTTCAGTCAATCTGTTTTTTTTTTGTTTTTTTTTTGGTAACTTTTGCTGCGTAGGCCTATACTGTAAAGGTAAAGGTGAGTCCCATTCTTGATCCAAGCATCCGGGGATGAGAAGATAAGGTTCTCATTATACTAAGCCTTCGGTACTAACGAGAGTAGGGTGGCCAGTTCCTTTCTCTCGGCCGCCTTTACTTCAGCAATTACGCCCACACAATTTATTACACCTTAGGTAGAGGTGAGCGGTGATTTTCAACAACCAGCTTAAGCCGGGAGTCGAACCAGGATTGCATGATTGGAAAGCGAGTGCCTTATCTGCTGCGCCATCCCACCGCCTATTCTGTAATCAGTGCCGGTCTTTGGGGTGTGCAAACCGTGCGATTGCACAGGGCCCGCAATTACTTAGAAAATGCAGAAAACATAGAGACTTAGCTTTATTTCCGAAAAATGCCGAAGAAAACATATGATCTTATCTTTTTGCTATAGCCTACCACCGGACAGCACCATTTTACAGTAATATTCATACCCAAATTTTTGTTAAACATGCTCTCAGAATGCACCAAAATCAACGTAATTTTTCAAAATTTTCTGGGGGAGCCCCCCCCCCAGACCTCCCGCCGCTAGGTGCCGCCTTTCGCCCGCCGGCCATCAAACCCCTTCCCCTTTCAAAATACCTAGCTAAGCTACTGAATTGGATGATTTGGATAATTATCATTGGGTTCCGCAAAGCATATTCCGCACAGGGTCCGAAATACCCTAAGACCTGCACTGCTGTAATGATCTAAAAACATGCAAAAGCTTCTTCAAGCGTAAAATTCTACTTGCTGGCGATACGTGTCCTCTTTTTAGGCGATGAAAATATGGTAGGCCTAACATAAGGGTATTTCCCGCGATAGAAAGTAGAGTTTCTAATCCTGTACAAAACGTTTGTTTTACCAAGACTTTTTTTTAAAAGAAAAAAAAAACTCTTTCGACGTTAGTTCATTTTAATTTTATAAAAGCTTGAAAAGTCGGTTTCCTGAAAGTCTAACTCTGGTCTATCAAACGCTCCTTGCGAAACAAATTAACCTAAGGCCAATTTCGAATTTTAAAAGAAAAAGAGATGTTTATTATCGAAGTAGCTGCGCTTGGGTAGTGCAGATGAATGTAGGCCTATGGAGTGAGTTTACCTGCGAATAGGCTACTGACGGAATAGGCAAATGCAATGCAATAATATAAACGAGACCTGTGGTTTTAGCGGCATTGGCTTTTAGCAGGATGTGTAAGCCAATGTTCAACCTCATTTTTTTAAGTAAGGCGTCATATTGTGAAGAAAGGGGCGTTCTTCCCGGCTATCAGCACAAGGCTGAGCACTCACTAGTACAATTCTTGCTACAAATCGGCTGCCGAGAAACAAGGCGTCATAATGTTAATCAATGCTTAATTATAGAAGGCATGTAGGCGTTAGCAGCATAGTAGCACTGGCAGTTTGCCATGACTGATTACAGTGAGATATTGGTTACAAAAAAAAGAAAAAAAAGAATGAGAAAGTGTTTGTAGAAGTAGCAAAAATTTTATTAAGATATAATATCAAAACTCACCAAGCGTGACGTGACAGTTTTGAAATTAATTTCATGTAGGCTAGTGCCCCAGTATTGGCAATAGCTAACTCGTTAAACAACTATTTCCCGCATTCCCTAGTCAGGTATATGATCGCAATAAATTCT
Organism: Aplidium turbinatum; assembly: GCF_918807975.1. Lineage (NCBI taxonomy): Eukaryota > Metazoa > Chordata > Ascidiacea > Aplousobranchia > Polyclinidae > Aplidium > Aplidium turbinatum. Next base: position 12,284,637 of record NC_137489.1, on the reverse strand, counting down.
TCCCATTGTCTCAGCTAAATTTTCTTGTGGATATAGAAATAGACAGAGCAATGTTTTTTCAATAAACTAATCGAGAGTAACGATCTAAAGCAGTGGTGCTCAACCAGGGGGTCCCTGAAGCGTTTTCAAGGGGTCCGTAAAAGTTTCAGAATTTGTAGCATGATTAATAATTTACGGCATGTAAAAGTTGTTTGTGCTTCATTTGTGCATTATACAGAGATTTTCAAACTGCGCGTCCCGACGCCTTGGTACGTCCTTTAAAATTTCAAAAGGCGTCACACAAATCAAAAAATGTAAAGAGTTAAATTTTTTAATAAGGTTACCGTATATGCATGTTCAACTGGATTGTTTTGAGACAGCAGATTGCTGATCAATGCTGAATGTAGAGATGCAAACGTTAGTCAACAGTGACAGTCTACTAACATTCACAGTTTTGCCATGACTGTGAGACTGTGATTGCAATGAAGTGTTGATTACAACTGAAAAAAGTGAGAAATTCTTTGTTAGTAAAGGTCACAAAATTTTATTAATTATCGATAAAAATTGTTAGATTTTTTAACTAAGGCCATTTTTCATTTTTTTAAATTTAGTTTCACTTAGTTGTGATCGAAATTGAAACAACAACTTTTACAAAATTGACAAGACCAAACACTTCTATTTTCTGATGAAGTTTTGAGGCGCGATGCGGAGAACAAAGCACAATAATTTTAAAAAAGTTTTATGGTTCATCGTTTTGTATCAAGCGGGAGTCGAAGTCGGTTCTTTTTTTTTTCGACTCCAACTCCGTACACGCCAAAATCCTTCCGACTCCACAGCCCTGGTCAGCACTTCGGCGAATGCGTAGCAGTGACGATCGGTGAGGGAAAGCAAGGAAAGCAGTGCTTACCTGAGCGAAAACTATGCAAAGTAGGCTTTAATGACTGAATTCTAGGTTTAACTTCTTATTATTTTTATCATGTCTATTTTAACTTGAAAATTACTGTATTCGTGATTAGAATTACTCGTAACGCTTGTGAGTAGTCTAAATCCTCACCAAACCGCATGTCTTGCCTATGAATGCCAATTAACGCAAACGCTTCTGTCAGAAACAATCACTGAGGCTCTAGGTAAGCAACTATCAAAGTTGCTTACCCAGATTCAAAAATGTCAAAAAACGCCTTCGTTTTATCCAATCATCACTCGTTTTGCAAAACGTCACCAGCTGCTTAGCCAATCAGATGTGTTATGGTGAGACCAGGTGAGTCTTGCTTTCCCAGTGACGTCAATGCATACATTCGCTAGAGCGGCTAGACTAACTCGTCAGAATGGTGCTCGTCACGGTACACAGCACAAGCATCATAATGCCGAAATAATTGTTGCTGTTTTTTTATGTCTCCTCGCCATGTACTGTACTTTAGCCTACTAGCTTTCATAGTCATGCCTTTGCCCTTTATACAGCGTTGATGTAACGTTACTTCGCCAATGAACGTTCAGGTGCGGCTGCAATATTTAGTTTGTTAAGCTTCTATACGCAGGAGGCAAACTTATCCAGCTTTTTGTACAAATTGCTTGCGGTTGTAATGTTTAGGCCTAAGTGTTAGTTTTCGTAGTGTAGGCCTAACTGAATATCTCAGAATGAACATTCATGACGAATTATGAATGGTTTCATGACGAATTAAATATTTAGACAACTATTATTCCATGTCTAACACTGGATTTTGGTCCTGCAACGTTAAAATTAAGATTGTTCATGACTTCTAAACATTAAATGGATGTATGATCACGACATAGGCGAAGCACAATTTGACAGATTTTTATGTTTGATTTGTTTTGAAAATGCTCTCAGAGCGCACCAAATTGGAAGTGTTTTTCAAAAACTTCTGGGGGAGGCCCCCCAGACCCCCCGCTGAAAGTGTTGTCTTCGGCAACACGCCTTCGGGCTTTGCCCGACGGTTACGCCCTTCGTGCCTAGGCCTACTACCTTGCTGCAGCATATTTACAAGTTGCTTTCCCAACGGTTTAAGCCACCGCACGTCACTGATGCGTAGTGTATCTGGTGGTAACTCGAATATATCGTCCTTGGCTACATCTGTTTCGTCATGCTTCAAGGTAACTTTAAGTAGACAGTTTTGTCATTCTGTCGCCTATTTTGTTTATGCCTTGTCTTTGTTTTGCAGGCAATTTATTAAAGCTTGTTCAAACAATATTTGATTCATACAACAAACAATTTTAACAGTTGTGCCAAAAAAAAGCTCCACCAACCACGTTCATACCGAGGATCATGGAAGAATATGATGGAATACGCATTGGACTGGGCTTCCTTAAATTTTTTTTATTGTTAGGAGGATCTTTGTTTCATCCACATTGTGGTAACCACATTGGAAGTTTCTCACTGTCTGTGAATGTTTTAACTATAATTATATTTTTCTTTCATTTGTGTGAAAGATCAAATTACAATGAACTTGGCCAGTGGGAAGTTTTACTTCATTTGTGCACTCTTTTCGGTGGATCTCCAGCCATTGCTTTCTGTCTTTGCCTTTGCAGCTCTAAAGAAAGACAAGATCAAAGTTTTGTATCTTTTTTGGCATGGCTTCTTTCATGCATTCTATGTTGCTGTTTTATGGCAGTTGGAGACGAAAAGTTGTGCAAGATGTGAACAGATAGGCATTTTTAGCAGGTTTAATGCTCTAAGAAAATATCAAGCTATTTGAAAGAGCAAAAAAAGCTGTGTTGCCGATTTCTGTATAAAGCTTTTGTGTGGTGTAAACCAGGGCTTCTCAAACTATGGGTCGCGACCCCAAATGGGGTCGCGTAATGAAATTTTGGGGTCGTAATGAACTTCTAGTGCCGGTGGGTTGTAGTCTTGCCATGATGTCAATTGACCGCAACCGTCGGTGCGAACTGTCGAACGATAAAATATAATCAATCGTAACAATTGATGCATTGTTACGCTATCATTGCTGTAACGTGCTGACTAAAAGTAACCTTACTGCTCGCATTATGATTTCAGAGTAGCTTATCAACTAGTTTCTGAAGGAACCAGTTACAAGATTAATTGACTATGGATCAGTGGTTAGGTTCCGTAGATTCATGCGGTAACAATTGCAAGCACAAAGAAAACAATTGAAAAGTCAGAAAGAAAAAGAAAATATAATGATCAAAATGATCCGTTTTAATGTCATTAACGTGGATGTCCCCATAATGCAACAAAACTTTAGTTGCAACAAAACTGTTGGTGTTTTATTTAAATCCAAGATGTTGAAACTTGACTTTAATCCGATCATATATTTAAATGAAAAACGTATCTGCTTTGAGACCTAGTGAAATATTTAGGAGTAATAATTAACGACTTGCTATCCGATGATGAAGACACGAAACGACAATTACGGTCGTTGTATTGTGCTGGAAACATGTTAAAAACAAGGTTTTCCAAATGTTCCATTGCTGTTATTGATATTGATACATTTATTGATACAGTTATAATGTCTGATGCTGCAATGTAAGATGACTGATGACAGGCAGCACCTTGACTGGTTAACCGCAAGGTTGTTCGGTGCTGCCAGACCTTTCTATTGCCATATTTTGATTTGTATGTAATTGTGTTTCTTTATATCGAGTCGTATTAGAAAGGCAAATAAAAACAATATCTCTCTCTCTCTCTCTCTCTCTCTCTCTGTTAAAAATGTGTTGTTTCGTTCCTATTGTATTCCTTTTTATGCCTGTCAACTATGGTGCAACTATCTTTCATCCAATAGTAATCGCTTACGTGTTGGATACAATAATTGTTGCAGAATGTTGTTTAATCTGCGGAGACGACGCAGCATCACCTCTGCATTCGTTGATAACAATACCACAACTTTTCAAGCTCTCATTCGTAAAAATTATACCAGTTTGTAACACGATGTAACTTGTTTTCCAATCAATGAATTAATGAAATAATGCCAACAGACTGTTACTATCAATCTTTGTATGTGGTACAATGCAACTCAGCTCTCCACAACTTTTCAAGCTCTCATTCGTAAAAATTATACCAGTTTGTAACACGATGTAACTTGTTTTCCAATCAATGAATTTATGAAATAATGCCAACAGACTGTTACTATCAATCTTTGTATGTGGTACAATGCAACTCAGCTCTCCACAACTTTGCAAGCTCTCATTCGTAAAAATTATACCAGTTTGTAACACGATGTAACTTGTTTTCCAATCAATGAATTTATGAAATAATGCCAACAGACTGTTACTATCAATCTTTGTATGTGGTACAATGCAACTCAGCTCTTCGGAGTTGAGCATCTGCTTTGTTTCTACATTTTATGTTTAATTGTAAAATGGACCATATTGAGTCTGATGTAAATAAATAAATAAATAAATGGGGTCGCATAGAAATATATTTTTCAAAATGGGGTCGCAGAGCAAAAAAGTTTGAGAAGCCCTGGTGTAAACTCTTGTAGCCTACATAAACGTTTTCTTTTAGCTTTCATACTGTATGATGCAACTTCTCATAAAATTTTGAAATGTTTCGTATTTCTGATGTCGAAGCTTCGTGATGTTTGCATTTAGCCGTTGCTTTCAGTTTTGTTACGAATTGAACAACTTTTATTATTATCGTGTATTTCAGGGGTGTTTGAAGTCCGGCTAGCGGGCCAAATACGACCGTGAGACGTTTTTGTATGGCCGCGCCTATTGTTGCACAATGTGTTATTTTTGGCCTGTGAACACACAGAAATCATACAAATTCAACTTGCATTTGTTACAAAGTTAATGAAGATAGTATCCAGTCGAGATTTCGCCGCAAATGTAAAGGACTAATTGCTACTCACTTCTTTCTGCTTGAACCCTAATGAGGCTCCAACTCTCCTGCATCCAATCAAGCTTCTCTGCGAAACTGCCAGCTGGATGAAAAGAAATTTCTAGAAATACGAAAGTAATGTTGAGCTTGTTCGGTTCAACAGATTTGTGTGAGCATATAGGCCGGCTGCATAGCCGAGTGGTGAGAGCCCTGGTGCGACGTTCGATAGGGCGCCGGTTCAACACCACTCAAGAGCATGTGGCCGTGTCTTTGGCAAGACGCTTAATGACATGCCGTCAATTGCGGAGTGGCGCACCTTCGACTGTAGCGCTTGATTTCTCTCATAATTATGAACAGTAACCTACACTGCTCCACAGAGAAATGCCTATGGCTCTTCTTCGGGCTATGGCAAGCTGAACTGAACTGTGTGCGCATACGTTCTCGGGTAGGCTTATGAACTTGCACAGCAACCGCTTGAGATAAGATCAAAGCTGAGTGACTCCTGTCTTCGTGATGTGTTACGCTTGTCTATCACTAACCTCGAACCAGACCTGACCTGGGAAGAGAAATCAAGACGTGAGTTTCATCCTTCATATTAATACAGCTGCATTTTGCAAAGTTTCTTGATGTGTTAATTTTTGATAGAAAAGCAGATAACTTATACAGCCTAACTTATCCTATTCCGTGATATGTAAAGGCTACAACAAAATACTTAAACTTGCATATTTGTATTCCTGCATATTAACCTTGCTTTGTTGTATGAAAACGACATTAAATAATACAATATTGCTGTATATGCATCTTTCTTTACGCAAAACAACATCACCAGAGGCTGTTGAGTGTTGGCCCTCGGGCACTTACGCATTATAAATCTGGCCAACCTGGTAAAAAGTTTGGACATTCCTGGTGTATTTGCATCAAACCGAATAGTCTTTTCGAACCAAAAAAATTAACAAAAATAAAGACGTACGGTATGAAGACAAACAGCAAATAGAACGTCGGAGCAAATAGAGCTTCTCTGTGGGCTGAACGAATTGCGTTCGTAGCCTACAACAAGGAGGACTCCTTCAAACCCGGCGTGGATTGCGATTCAAGACGCCCTCAACGTTAATCCTGGAAAGGAGACCACATTGCTCAACAAACAAATAGAAACGGCACAAAATTAGCCTGAATATAATTCAACAAAATGACTGGTAGATTTACCGCATCGCTATGGAAGCTCATTTTCGTTTATTGTATACTTTAAGCATGAGGGTAACAAGATACCACAAGTAAATAATAACCCACAATCCATTTTAAACTTGCAGTTAATTATAGAAGTTAATTGTAGCGAAAAGCGAACACATTTTAGTTAATCTATAGACTTCAGGAACAGCTTCAGAAGACCAACACATGTTAAATGAACGCTTATTGCAGGACTTCTTTAACCAACAAACAACGACCCGCACTTGCTGTTGTTTCTCTGGGCAAGAAACTTTACGATAATTGCCTCTACCCAGTGATCGATTTCGAGTAATGAGTAGTACCAAATTTAAGTCATAAGTAGAGTAGACAACCGGAAACAGACATTGCCGTCGGCTGCAGCGTGGGTCAGGTGTACGTCGGAAGGCGTACACCGGTGCATAGCGCTCAAGTCCGCTTTCCGCGCAATGCAGGATAAAGATAATAAAACAAAAACAAAACAAAAAATCATGCATGCAAAGATATGAATACAGTAGGTCAGCATTTCCCGAAGCGCTGTAGAGAAACGGAAAGCTTAAGTTTGTGCTGTGTGTTTTAATAATTTGAAATTATTACAATATTAAAGTATCAAGTGACGCTTCCTTAAAGACGCACAGTGCAAAGCACGACAAAATCTACAAAGTGCTATAAATTAAGTTCAACTGAAGCTTAAGCGCGGAGTCCAATAATTTACAGTTAATAGCCTCAAATACTTGAAATGCGTTAATTGAAGAGCTGTGTAGTTCGAGTGTCAAACTTTCGGATATTTAAATACGCTTTAACATTTCTCCCTAACGCAAATGTGAACACTAAATTCCCTGACATGCCCGGGAAAATCCTGATCCTGGCATATGCCATGGTAACCCTAGCCTAGAACAAAATGTTATTATAAAGGATAAGGTCCTAAGTCGAAAAAGTGACTGCAGATGGCGACAGCATATTGTGAGTGATCTGTGTGAACCTAAGCAAAGGTAGCCTAGCCCTATAGCCCATGTTAGCTCCGGACAGAAATGCAGAGGCTTCACATTGATATTAACTACCAACTCTTGTTTGGTCTTTTTCTTCTTATAAAAGGCTGTTTTTATATTTCGCTGAGCTTGATATTTCGTTAATAAACGTAACTTCGAAAATGGGTTGGTAAAAAATCACCACCATATTGTGCCATCTGTTGTCACGTGTTGGGCTATGTGTCACGTGATTAATAGATATACCTTCCGCCCGAGAGACTCAAAAACGACAAGGTGTCCGGACGTAGTTGTCATAGCCGAGTTTGTTTTTTACGGTTGGACAGTTTGTGGCAGATCGCACAATCACCGAAACATCAAGGCGAGTCGGTGTCACGCAAGATTTGGCAAGATCAAGGCCCAGGCCTGTGTTTGTTAGGGGGCCCAAAATTGTGGTTTTATAGTTTACGCGCAAATAAAAGTTGTTATTCTTTAGTCCTAGGGGGCCCGTAATCTAGCAAAAAGGCCTAGAAAGGTAATCGAGTGCTTTGCGACCCCTGACGTAGTCGCCATTTCTGAGCATATTTTTTACAGTTGAACAGTTTGTGGCAGACCGAACAATAACCAAAGCATCAAGGCGCATCGGTGTCACGCAAGATCAGGCAGCACCGCATAGTTTACCAGCAAGCGTCGATGCTTCCCCACAACTGTTTTTTAGATCCATTACTGCCTTTGTTGACACCCCGTGCAGCGCTTGGTGTCTTCAATTTTTTATTGTTTATTATCATCGTCTTTTTACATAAAGATATCAGACTATCACTGTTTGTAACAAAGCTTTTTTATTGAAAACACAGTGAAATTCTTCACAAAGAATTTTAGTTAACCTACAACATGATTGCGAGTGAAACTAACAAGAAAGTTTTGCAAAAGTCAGGAAAATCTTTGCATATTTTTCTTACTTCTTTGGAAGGTTAACTGGGCACGTCACCAAGCGTCCACCCTAGATCCACCAATGAAAAATTAAAGCTTGATTGTTAATGAAAAAATACAGGTCAAAAAGCACAACTTTTGTTATCAAAAAATATGAATAATACCGAGACGCGAGACTTGTACATTTCTTTCCTTATTCATTTGCATCAGACCGTTAGGTCTATATTTACAACACCCAATATAGAGCGTTGAAAAGTTTATTGCCATATCCCTAAGTGCAAAGTTGTTTTGGCAATACTGACTCGAGAAACCGTAAAGCGATTTTTTTTGACAAGGAGTTATTGTAAAATCAACTCCATCATGGACTAGAGCAGTGTTTCTCAAACTTTTTCGGCCAAACGCCCCCTTTATTAACTGGCGAAATTTTACAGCCCCCCAAAAAAACGATTAATCACGAAAAGCAAATATATATTTGCAAGCATGAAAACAGTATACTGGTAGTAGTAGTTACGTCATAATGGAACTCACCAGATTTCGTGATTTACTGAAAAATTACTGAATTTAAACTTTAAATAGATAGCGTTTGTAAACAAAACGGTTGGACAATCAAATACGACGATGATATAAGAGCAATTGTTTGGCTATAGTGCGAGCATGTAGAGTAGATTATCCAGACAATGATGTGACGAAATCGTTACGCTGGTTGGTAGATGGGTTAAACCAGAATGTCCCATAATAATCAAAACGCCCCCCTCAAGCAGAGGTAATCATACCGCCCCCCTGCAAAATCAAAACGCCCCCGTTAAGAACCACTGGACTAGAGTGAGCTATGATGATTCAAACAATTTTGGTATTTCCCGCAATGAAAAGTAGAGTTTTTAACACGCGATTGCTAAAGATAGAATTTTGCAAAAAACTTTTTTCTTTGAGGAATGCGTTTTCACGGTTCATTCTTTAAAAACTTGAAATGTCGGTTGTTGTCTATTTGTCTAGCCTACCAAACTTTTCCCGCCAGCAAGGTGAGTTCAGTATCAAAGAAACTGCGTTTATGTTGTGTGATGTAAGTAGCGCCTACTGTATGCGAAATGAGTTCACCAATGACAGGCAAAGTTAGAGAAATAACATAAACAAGACTTATTCATTCAGAAGACGCAATTCTTCCCCTAAAACATAGGAAAGTAATATTATCACCGTTTATGAAGTTTCATTTTCTAGCATATGCTATTGCTAGCAATAGTGAATAGTATGTTTTAAGGTAGGCTATGTCGCTCCCTTATTACCTATAAATGGTGTTACCAGTGCGATATTAGGTGCCAGTGACCTTTTCAAGAAGCCCAGGGTCTTACAAAAATCACCGCCTATTCTTTGGAATGATAAAGCTTTGGTAGAGAGTTTGCTTTGTTGAACCATAGAGAAATAAAACAAAGTAACTTCAGCAGGTTTAACATGATGTATTACATACACAAATAGGCTATAACCTAATTAGAAATAAACTCTAACGTTTTCGACAAGTACGTGTGTCCTCATCAGGAATTACATATCTGCAATATACATAAAATGAAAATTGCAAGGTAAATTTGACTTTGCACTGTAACTGTATACTAACGACACTCCAGACTGAAAAGCACAAACTGATCTGTTTTAAAATGCTGCAAGAACTAAATATGAGTGGGCCCCTAGTTTGAGGTAGACCCCCAGTCGGGGGTTTGAAAAGCAATAAATACGGCCTTGCATGATTGAATTAGCTGCTGATTATCGAGCTTCTGTAGTATTTTTTTCTATTTTAAACAGTCGAAAAATATTAGACAGACTAAAATGAGTGGGCCTCTAAGTAGCCGTGGGCCCTCCTGGCCGGGGGGTACGGGGGCGGTTAACACGGCCCTGGCTGTCGGCCTATATTCGTACGAAAATTTAAGGAAGTCCATGAAATGACATTACTGGAATCAAATTCTCAGCAATAGAATGGGAAGAGGAGGTTTGACCGTTTAACAAGTACCTTCTGAGCCCAACCAGCAAGCCCAATTGGGGCCCAGTGAAGATTTAAGTGGGTATACCGTGTGGGTTGTTTATGAGTTACAAATGTGTTAACACAAATTCAATTTTTATGTTTTTTTTAATTACTTGCCCTAAAACGAGCTCTACCTCTTAATTTCAACTTCTTATTATTTTTGTTTAGTTTGAAAACGAAAGCAGGAAATATGAGCACTAATGTGGGTGAATCTAGGTAGCCCAGTTGTAAAATTATCCAAACAAGGGTGGTAGGTGGGTTGCCTAATATTAAAAAAAATGTTTTTACAAAACAAATTTTTATTGGCGGTATAAAAACAACTTTGTCAATGTTGTTTTTATACAGCCAATAATTATTGCAAGAGTTAATGTGAGATCCCATGTGGGTTCAGTATGGGCAGCCCATTTGCACAACAACATTTTACAAACTTTAGGCTGAGTTGAAGTTTCCACATTAGTTCAGAATATTAGTAATTTAAATTAATGCACCATTTGTAATAATGGCAACACAAACACAGGTTAATTATTTTAACGCATTTTCTTCCTTCACCTTCCCTTCAACCACAAAGAAAAGCTGCTTTTATTACCCCTGAACTCGAAGTTTTTTGGCGTGAGATTCAGTGGCGCATCGCATCCGTCTATGATCCACATTACAAAGGACATCAATTCGACTCCGCTAGGGAACTTTTTTTCAAACTGGGATGCTCAGTGCTCAGTTGGGTAGAAATTTGAGCACGCGGACAATGTAATTAGAACCCTGTCGAGCAGCCCAGTTGGGGCCCTACATACTGCCCGTTTGGTGCCCAGATAGGCCCTAGTTTTCACACCTGGCTGGAAACCTACGGCCAATATAAAATGACAAATTGTAGCTTTGTCACACTTGCCGAATTTTTACACTACACTTTACAAAAAATTATAAAACTGAATTTGTGACTTGATTAAAGTTTTGTAGGCTACTTAAATATGGTAAGGCTAAACTAAAAATAAAAGTTTCTTTCACACGAAAAGTGCTAGGCTACTTGATGACTGGTAGCATACAGCAGGGGTCCGCAAATACTTGTTGGCGCGAACCTGAAAAACAACACTGCTAATTCTTCGCCCCGGCCAGGAGGGCCCACGGCTACTTAGAGGCCCACTCATTTTAGTCTGTTTAATATTTTTCGACTGTTTAAAATAGAAAAAAATACTACAGAAGCTCGATAATCAGCAGCTAATTCAATCATGCAAGGCCGTATTTATTGCTTTTCAAACCCCCCCTGGGGGTCTACCTCAAACTAGGGGCCCACTCATATTTAGTTCGAGCAGCGTTTTTCGGCTTGTAATTTTACAGTTTTTTTTTCCATTTTTGTAAAAAAATTTCGCTCGCTCAACCACATTTCGTTCATCTTGGAGACATTAGGCAAGCATAGTTAGGGATTAAGGGAGTGAAAAGTTTTTTGTGTCTAAACAAAAACTAACAAAATAATCCAATACTTCAAAGTAAACACTGCTCACTCAAATAGCCTAGTTAATTAATAATAATTAAATTGATACATTTCAATGTGAATCGAGGTAGGTTTATGAAGTAAAATGTTATCTGTGAAGGTTGGGACACCACAGGTAAAATTTTCGAAGTTCCAGCCTGCTGAAAGGCTATAACACATCAGGCTATACAAACTTTCATGAAATAAATTATTGAAATCCTTCTGTGGTTGTGAATGAAATTTTTTTGAAATATTAGGCTAACTTAAATTTTAAACAAAACTTCTACACCAATCTAATTTTAATTTGCTGAATTTGGTTACTGTTGTGTTCTTGCAACAAAATAAGTAAAGCTGCAATATGCTTTCTCAGTTCGGAAACTGCAAAAAGAATGACCAGGATTTGCTTTACTTGCATTCAATCAGACGATACAATAAAGCAGTGGTTTCCAAACTGTGTGCCGCGGCCAAGGCCTATGAGAGGGGGGTACGGAGGGTGCGACGTACCCTTGAGGGCCCAGGCCTGTGTTTGTTGGGGGCCCGAAATTGTAGTTTTATAGTTTACGCGCAAAAATTTTTGGTTAAAACCATCCTAAACGACTGATTTCAAGCATAAAAGTTGTTATTCTTTAGTCCTGGGGGGCCCGTAATCTAGCAAAAGGGCCCAGAAAGATAATCGAGTGCTTTGCGAGCAAATTAGGGGCCCAAAGTGGTAATTTGATGCTTTAAGTGCAAAAATGTTCTGTTAAAAGCACCCTAAATTTAATCATAAAAGTTAGTTATTCTCCTGTCCTGGGGGGGGAGGGGCATAGTGTAGCAAAAACAGGTTTGAGAAAAACCCGGGCTAAAAGCCCGGGTGTTTTTTTGTTTTTTAAAAATTATTTGACAAAGGTAGTTTCACGCTTATTTCACTTCAAAATGAATTTCGGAGTTAGAGCAGGAGCCGGAGAATACTTTTGGAGCCGGAGTCAAAAAAAAGTCACTTCTCTCGTTCACCTCTGCTAGTGCTGGGCATGTGGTGAATGCAAAAGTTAATGAAGAAAGGTTAGGATTGGTCAGATGATTAACTTGATTATGTTTTAACAAGATGTTATGTTTGAGCCTTGGTAGAGAGCTTGGCTTGTACCAGATAGTCAGATAGGCTACATATAACACTCAGTAACGTTATCGGATTTAACACTAAACACACAAAAAAAACACGAAAAAACTACTAAATCCAACGTTTTCGACACCACATAGTGTCTTCTTCAGAAATAATTATAAGTTACATCTAAGGGAAATAAAAAAATGAATTTAAAAATTTTACATTAAAGATGTAGCCTACAATAAGCGACACCTCTCAACAGCACCATCAACAACTGACACACGAATGCAATGCAGGATACACAAATTGGCGAGGGACAGATCACATGATATGCACAACACAAAATAATAGTTTTATTGCAGCCTGATGCTATTATTGCGCATAGATGTCCAATTCTGCAGTAAAATGTTGTGTGGTGTGCAATACGCCTAAGCAAACATCACACTTTTTGCCCAAGACAAAGGGGGCCCGGATTGAGAGGGGGGCCCGGAATGACTCTTTGTACCCCTAGTGAAAATTTCTCTCAGAAGCCCTGGCCGCGGCACACTAGTGTACCGTCACACTAGTGTGCCACCACAGATTCTCGAGTGTGCCGCAAATCTTTTTGGAAAAGAACTGTATAAATATTTAAAATAAGGCATGCAGACATGCATATGCGACTTAACCCTATCTCAGTACGAGCTGTTTTCGTACGCGGAAAGTACGTCAAGGGCTATCTTATAGCCCCGTGCTAATCGCTAATAACGGGAGCTATGAAAATCACAGAGCCAAAATATTTTACAAGATAACAGCCATGTGTATTGTGCGCATAAAAATTGAATTTTTTCCAACAAATTTTAATGAAATAAAGTGTTTGAGATGAAAAAACGTCAGGAAGTTGGTTTTCATTTTAATTTCCAGAAATTATCTTCAAAATTTACGTAAGTGTGATGTTCAATAAAGATGTTCAATAATGGCATCTAGAAGCGTTGACAGGGATTATCCAACGTGTATATACTTTTGCATTCGACAGGAATTTTTTTTAGTTTAAAAATATTTTAGGAGGGGGTTCCTTGCATACGGAAGGAAATCCACGACGCCAAATTTTTTTGTAGCTACCTTGTTTAAGTAGGCTATTCTTCTTTCAACCCAGCGTCTTATTTTATTTAAGACAAACACTGCGTGATTCTTTTCTCTAGTTTTTAGTTTTTTCATTTCAAGAGTGATACAATCACATGTTATAAAGACGGCCTTTTTCATTGCCAAATTATCCTCGGTAAACGGCCCTGCAAAATCCTTTAAATGTTTTAATTAAACTCCACAGCCCTTTGCATTGCTATGTACTCAAAGATGGAATCCCAACAGATTGTGGAGTCAGTCTGATTGCTTATGATCCAAATTTACAACCTATGGTTTGAAACACATTTTAGGCACCTTTAATAAAAAGTAGAGGCACACTAGTGAATTTTGGAGGGAGTGGGAAGGGGGCGAGATGGTGCTGACACGGCTCTGTAGGGTTGGTCTTCTTTTTTATTATACATATTCAGAGTGCGATAATTTTTGTTTAAGTACCGTAATAAATTGCATTCCATATTTAAACTTTCGCAAAGAGGTTCGATCTGTACTTTAATCTTAGGACATTGCCTGTTAATCGAACTATTACACTTTTTACTTATCTGTTAGGCCAATTATTATGCTTTTCATATTCACATACCTAATAGCCTAACTCAATCCAAAAGTACAGTAACATACGCAAAGACCGTGAGAGTTTATATTTCACCAACAAATAGCCTCGGCTACCTTAAACCTTGGTCAGACTATAAAATATAGCATTAGACTACACTTGATAAAAAAGATGTTAATTTATATCGAACGCTCTACTCCCCCAGTAACCACTGAACGTACCGTCAACACGCGTGGTTCATTGAGTTGAGTCAGCTCAGTACGTCGTCTACGTAAAACATTATATTCGACGTCAAAAGTGTTAACTTATACCACATTTTTTTGTTTTTAATACAAAATCTATCCAATTGAGTAAACTATAGTTGCTGCAAACTAAAAAATTATCCTCAGTGCAAACTGAGTAGGCCTATGGTAGGCTAATCTTATGCGATATGACTTACTGGGCGATTTTGGGATATTGCATAAATTGTCAATAAAATGGACAATTGGACAACCATATTATGCGATGCGAATTGCCCAAATGCACGTAATTTAATATTTCGTGGCTGCCCATTTCAGCATGATGTATTTGTTTCACAAAAGGATTTTTCAGATGCAAAACAATTTCATGTTTTGTGGCTACCCAAATCAAAAGGATGTAGGGAAGATTCACTCCAGTTTTGTACACTTATGGCACGTGTTTTTCGTCAAGCCTACTTTGAGAAAGCAATTTTGTCAGACACTTTTGTCTTATTTTGTTTATTTATATTTTGTAAATTATTATTAATGCATTTGTCTTAAAACATGGTTTATTTCATACGTGTAACAATTTCAAAGATTGTGCTCAAAAGAACTCATCACCAAGACACCAACCACGTTTATATCGAAGATCATGGAAGAATACATTGAGAACAAAATAGCACGCATTGTGTTTGGCTTCATCAAAGTTTTGATGTTGTTTGGCGGGCATTGGCTTCATCCACATTGTGGTTATTACATTGGAACTCTCGCACTGATTATGAATGTGTTAGGTGTAATCGTGTTTCTGTTTAATTTGTGTGAAGAGCGCAATGAACTAGGCTGCTGTGATATTTTGCTTCTAGTGTGCACCAGTTTAGGTGGATCTCCAATCATTGCCATTTGTCTTTGTCTGTATGAATTACGAGAAAGACGAGATCAAAATACCAGATTATACTTTTTCGGATGGCTTTACTCGTTAACCTTGCAATGCTTTGCGCATTATATGATTATGTTCATCGGGGACGAACTGCTTTGTAAACAGTCATGAAACCAAGTAATACCAACTGGTAATACACATGTTTAGCAAGTTGATGCAGAATTCTTTAAGAAAAAATCAAGCTATTTGACATTGTAAAAAACAAACCGCATAGTTCGAGCTTGATGTGATGCAATCAAGCTCTTAAGTTAACTTTGCTATTTGTGATCATTGAAAGCTTTATATGTGTGGTTAACAAAGCGTTATGTGATGCAGCTCTTTATAATAGATATTTTAAAATATTTTATAATAAATTTTGTGATTTCAATTGGTCACAAAACTTGACATGTTTCATTGTTTCAGATTCATAATCAGCCAATTTTGTCAGAAAACCCCATCTTAATCTTCAGCTGCGTAGGCGAACCGTCTAGCGACGTTGCAACGATGTAAAAACGGCTACTTGCTTGCTTTGTTTTTCGTGTGAAGTAATGAGACTATAATAAGACCGAACCAAGCAACGATACGACATTTAACTTAATATGTATCCTTGCTTGGTTTTATCTACGGTACTTATAGCTTAACAAAGTTACTTCTTTACCTAAATTGTATATTTTTATGGTTGTTCTGAGGAGAATTTTTTGATTTAATTTTTGTTGTAGTATTTGCAATAATATGCTGGAAGCACTGCTTGTTGCAATCAGCGCGAGGAATGTCTGATTCTCCCGAAGCAACATTCTTGCGCTGACTGCAATGCGTTTATTGTTCAGTTTAATCAGTTCGACTGATGCACTGGTAGAGAGTACACCTGTAGTTCTTTTCTCTCAGTTAACTTCACAAATAAAACGTAGCCTATCAAATAATTACTGCAATGAAGTAAGCGCAAACCCAGCCTTGAGGGATCAAATCGTGGAAGGAACTCACGCTGAAGAGACCGTCGAAGAGTTATTGAGAGAAAAGCCAACATTGGACAGATGCATAGTAATTTGTCGAGCTCGCGAATCTGCCCGTCGGCAAAGAGCATACCTTACGGTAGATCGTTGGTAAACCACGCTTCGGCCTACAAGCGGAACAAAAGGAATTTAACTCAAACGGCTAAAAGGACAACGGCGAGTAAAGAAAGCTCACTTGTGGCATGTGTGGCCGCCCTTGGCATAAAACTTTAAAAGACTGTCCAGCTCGCAATGAACCCCGCGTTAAGTGCGGAAGACTTAATAATTTTTCGGCTCAATGTAAGAACCACAACGCAAGATCTGGTAATAAATTACAGTTGATAAGCACTAATAAGGCAGATCAGTGCCGGTCTTTGGGGTGTGCAAACCGTGCGATCGCACAGGGCCCGCAAATTAGGGGGCCCGCAATTTACTCAGAAAATGCAGTAATTTTGTCATTTCTAATGGAAAAAATAACAAGTGAATTCAACAAAGGAATTAGCAACAAGAAAACATAGACTCAACAGGTGCAACCTATTTCGTCCCCTGAAAAGATCGAGAAAAAAAACAACAGAGCCGAAGTCACTGATCGGAGTTGCCGCAAACATTTTAAAATTTCTCTCGATCTTTTCAGGAGACGAAATAGGTTGCATCCAGACTCAACATATTATGTAGAGACATAGCTTTATTTCCGAAAAATGCCAAATAAAGCATGATCTTATCCTTTTGCTATGCCACCGGACAGCACCATTTTACAGTAATATTCATACCTAAATTTTTGCTGAACATACTCTCAGAATGCCCCAAATTCAAAGTAATTTTTTAAAATTTTCTGGGGGAGGCCCCCAGACCCCCCGCCTCTGGGTGTCGCCTTCGGCAATCACGCCGTCAGGCTTCGCCCGCCGACCGTCAAACCACCCCCTCCCCTTTCAAAATACCTAGCTACGCTACTGAATTGGATCATTGCCATTGGGGCCCGCAAAGTGTATTCCGCACAGGGCCCGAAATACCCTAAGACCGGCACTGGGCAGATAAAGCTCTAAAATTGATGACAATTTTAAGAAACTTGGCGTTCATTACGTGGGATCGGTAGCGCACCACGAGTAAATTTGGAAGTTAGGTCACTTAACGGATCGACGAAAATCGCTGTGCTGACGGACTCAGGAGCAGATATTTCAGCCGCCGATGAAACGACCTTACGTTTGCTCGGAGAAGACATACGGAACATGGCCCATACCCCAGCACCAAGAAGAATATACACAGTCGATGGAACACCACTGGAGATTGGACAGCTCAAGGTACAGCTGACGCTGGGTGAGGGAACTACTCAAGACATTTTTCCTTCTATTCCAGGTGGCATGTTAATCTCGTGGAGAACAGCTAAAACTTTGCGAATTCTCGTTTTATCCTAAGCAGATTAATAGTATATCACGGAAAGCAACGACGAGCACCACACTGGAAGACTTGGTCGAAGAATTTCCAACTGTCTTCGATGGAAAGATTCAGGTAATGAAAGAAGAATTTTGCATCGACTTAATGGATCAAGTGCAACCATTTTGTGTGAGTAGGCTACCCCTAGAGTGGTACCTTATGCTTATAGAGATAAAATAAAAGAAGAGTTAGAGCTTTTGGAATCTCAAGGCATTATAAAGACCGTGACGGAACCTACAGCTAGAATGGTGTGCATCTATCGTGGTTGCACTAAAAAAGAACTCGGATAACATGAGAATGTGCGTTGATTTTTCCAAGCTAAATAAATTTGTGCGACGTGAACGTTATAGGCTACATCTTCCTCGTCGGCTGAAGCTGTAGCCGACATTGATGCAGAACAAGCATGTTTTTTCACAACGTTTGATGCTTTGAAGGGTTACTACCAGTGTCCTTTAAAAAACAACAGCCAACTACTAACAACCTTCATCACTCCATTTGGCCGGTACAAATTTCTACGTGCTCCATTTGGTATTTGCTCAAACTTTGAACATTATAATCGAAGAATGGATGAAGCTTTCTCTGGATTGGACAACTGTCGAAAGGTAGTATATGACGTTATTATGTTTGACTCTAACGTAACCGATCACATCAATAGAGTAAGAAAATTTCTTCGAAGATGTGCGGAACGAGGGATCTCCCTTCATAAGGACAAGTTCAAATTTTGTCAACAACGAATTAAGGTTGCTGGATTCGAATTATCCCAGGAAGGGTATAAAAGCAACTAGCGTACAGTTCAAACCGGATCGCGCTTTCTGACGGATACAGAAACTAGGTAGGCTATGCCACAATCGAAAAAGAAACGCTGAGCGTCACCTGGGCGATAAAAAAAAATGCCACAAATTTCTTGCAGGCCTGCCTCATTTTGACAACTGACCACAACCCTTTACTTTCGATTTTAAACCACAAGCGTTTAAAGTTAGACGAAATCGAGAATCCACGGTTACAGCGCATGATGATGAAGGTCATGGAATACAACTTCACGGCTCACTAGCAAAAAGGTGCATCGCATCAAGCCGCTGACGCCCTGTCTCGTAGCCCCGTGTCTGACCCTACACCAGATGATAAAATAGCAGAAAACGGCATCCAATCTATGCACAGTAGCCTAGGGTGGGATGTCCCACTTTTAGACGACTTTTTAGGAAAATTAGGTTCGGGTCAAATTCGGACTGGATTTTCGTCACTAATTTCAAAAATGACGTTATTTTTTCATTATGACGCCATCTTGATGTGCCAGCTAGCGGATTTTTGCTATTTTGGCCTCATGACGAATATGGTAAGAGCAAGAGAGTTGGAACTTGCTCCAAAATGACTGGAAGAGACGATTGACTATTTGTTGTCAATACAATATGAAAAGCTGACTGCAACAGAAAAGGAGTTATTTTGATAAGACATGTTTTCGCTCATTTTTGGACAAAAAAATGAGAAACACGGCAATTTTGCTACAGTGACGCTTTTATTTCGATTGTTAAGTTGCTGTGCTGCGCTACACCTACATTGTTTAACAATTAAGTACAGTGGTAGTAGTCTAGCATATTGTATTTACAATTGATTACCTCAGCATTGATTTTTACATGCATGTTGCAATTACGAATACCAGCTAACTTTAAACCTTTGATCATTTAGTTCAAAGATCTATCAAACAAAACCATGATTCAACAACACAACACAGTTCAATGGGATTATTTATCACACCATACTGTGCAATGCAGCACAAATGCGTAAGTCTGTTTTGGCCAAATCATCTTGGTCATCTCGAATCAAGCCGTTCACAAGCCTTTCAGTCTGCCAATGAAGCGCTCTGTACACCAAAACACTGATGGAGATGAAAAACATGCAATGCATGGAGCCATCTTACTTTCTTCGGAGAAAAAATCACGTAAGTTGCCACGCTTCATGAGCGTCTGCTCGATATCAACATTTTTTGGAAAACTTTTCTGTCTTACCCAGGGCCGGATTTACCAATAGGCTAGGCAGGCTGAAGCCTAGGGCCTCAACGTCCAGGGGCCTCGAAATTCGGTTTCGAAGTTGATAATTCTTTTAAAAATTGGACAAGTTTACATAGGCGTAGCCAGTGGGGGGGGGGCGAAAGGGGCCATGGCCCCCTCAAATTTTCAAAGTTTAGATTCCAAAGTTGAGCCCTTTGTTGAAAATATAATAAAATTTGTAGAAACTTATAACGTTTTCCAAGAGATCTGGCTATTATAACACCCCCAAGGACTTGTTTTAGACACACAGAAAGACACCAATAAATTTTGAAAGTCGTAAATCACGCAAAATTTACGCGATTTACGTTTCTTTTAACTAATTTGTGGAAGCAATTTCAGAATCGCTTACTCTGTTGGGTATTTGTGTAGTTATTGAGTTTTTGTGTAGCTGAGTTTTTGGTGTTCTCTAATTTTAGCCGCAGTTTTTGCCTGTTCGTGTGTAAGAGCTAACTTTAATAAGTTAATAGCTGTTGATCTGCTAATAAATTTCATACAAATATTACCTTAAAAGTGTTTCCAGAAAGCGCTATAATCCATTATTTGAGTGTAATTTTGCAAAAATTTTCCGGGGAAGCATGCCCCCGGACCCCCTAGAATACGCGTGCCTTCGGCACGCTCTAACTCCCCACCACCTTTATTGCTTCCCTTGCTCAACCCACCAGGACACGCCACTGCACATCAGGTGACGATGGCTCAAATCAATCACTTTGTCGTTCTCTTCATTTCATCAAATATTTGCCCCCCCCCAAATTTTTTTCCTGGCTACGCCACTGCAAAGTTTAAACCCTACCTAAAGTATGTATACAGTAGATCAAGCTTTTCAGAGTAGAAAATTCTATACACAACTGGTTTGACAGGCTTTCTAAGCGACATTAGAGATGAGTTTGACGATTTTGATCAGCAAGCAAAAGCAATCTTGCCGAATATTAACTACAGAGCTGTCACTAGGAGACAAAGAAATGCACCTGACCCTTTAAGTTAAGTGAACTCTCTTCAAAGGAAAGATTTAAAATAAATTCCTTTATCTCTATGCTCTACGTAGCCTACTTGAAGCCGATTTAAGAAGAGCTAATGTGTACTGTGACATTGCAGAAATATTCCTCTTTCTTGCTAATCTGAAAGCAACTAAGGTAGAAATTATACGAGGCGTAAAATTTTTAAAGGAAGCGTATCCGGAAGATGTTGACCCTACGCTTACTGATGAACTTCTACATTTTCATTTGTACGTGAGACAAACACAAAACCAAGGACTTACCAGCAGCCTACAGAAGTGCAATCTATTTCCTTGTCTCATGGAGACCTTTATGAAATTATGTGCAAGGAAAAAATTAACACTGCCTTTCCTAATGATGTGGAAGCAATATTAAGACTATTTCTAAGCTTAATGGTCACTAACTGCTCAGGAGAGAGATCTTTCTCAAGGTGCAAAGCATCAAAAATAAACTGAGATCGACAATGTCTCAAGAAAGGTTGTCCGCACTGAGCATTCTGTGCATTGAGAGTGACAAATTTAAACAGATAAATTTTGATGAACGTTTGCAGCCTAGTCTTACTCTATTTGATGGCTGTAACTATTTCTTATGTCCTCGTAAATAAACTTTACAATTATTGTAACGGTTGTTAGATCAAAGAAATTAAAATTAAAAGCAAAACTGCTTTAACTAAATTTTTATTCTTTTAATTAAAAATTTGAACCCATAAATGTGGAAAATGAAAAGAACGAAGAATTTAATGCACTCATATTTTTAATATTAAGCAATGACATGTGATGTTGTTTATAGAAAAATTCTGAGCTCAAAAATAGGGAGGGGCCTCACAAATGGAATAGCCTAGGGCCTTTCATGGTCTAAATCCGGCCCTGGTCTTACCGCATCAGCAGCAAAAGGCGGAGCTTCAGCGTGGGTACTTAAAGCAACGTTTTTAGGGCTAAACCATTTGGGTTGCGTGCTTAACGAAATGTTTCAGAACAGCGTTGAATACTGGTTCATCAACAGATTTATATGCAAGTAATAAATCTCTTGTAAACAGTAACCTACAATGAGGGACCTTCAGCAGCGGAAGGTTTATGATGGATGACTAAAAATGCAGGCAAATAAACACAAACCATGGAAGAAACCATACGTTGAAGTTTAGGGATATCCTGAGGCTCAACAGTCAACACAATACCCAAAAATCAGCATTCTTAAGTAACCACCCGCTGTTGTTATCCAACGCGCATGGGACCAGGGCCGGATTTAGCCTACCCTAGGCAGATAAGAAAAGTGCTGCTCCCCCGAAAAAAACTTCGATGGTGCGCTACGATTTATATTTTCAATTCCTTACAAAAAAGTTATTTGCACTGTTTATTTGAATACATCAATGAATGTCATTGTATAATGAACAATGTATTCCACTTATCATTTGGAATATATTGTAGGCCTAAACAAAAGCTAGGTAAGAACAAGAGACGTGACAAAATAACCTATGTAGTATTGTATGATCAGTAGTTCAGTACTATAGACAAAACTGGTCGCTGTCATCTAATGTCAAGGTCTTGTGATGAAGAAAGTTAGGTCAATGTAACTTATAATTTTACACAAGATTTCCTAAATAATTTGTTATAGTCGTCATTTTATTTACGTTGAATATATGTAACTCGTGACCAGCGTCACTACATAAACACAGTTCAGCGTTTTCTGGTACAGACGTTGGAATTGATTACTACCGCACTGCGCGTGTAATCAATTGAGCGTTCTGTACCACGTTCCTCAGTTGATTGTTTTGCGTTTCTTTCGTACTATATATTGCGTTGATTTTATACACTGAATGAGTAAGTAACAAGAGGTAAATGGTTTTCTCACTTGGTTGGCTATCGCTACAATTATTATTGTTTATTTTATATTAAACGTCTGGAAATACAACAGACATTTAACTGGCGTCGCCGGCAGGATCTTTACAGAATTTCTACAGGATTTTAGAAACATGGAGAAACTGATCGAAGTCCTGCAACAACAAATTGTCAACCAAGAACGCCAGACGAAGGAGCAAATTGCCAGACAAGAAGAACGTCACCAAGAACAAGTACAACGTCACCAAGAACAAGAACAACGTCATCAAGATCAAATTGCCAACCAAGAAAAGCGCCACCTTGAACAACTACGAGAAATACGAGCCCAAACTTCAAGACCACAACCAACAACAATACAACAACAGGTATCTTTACCTAAGTTCATAACGTTCGATGCCACCACTGAACTGTGGGCTGACTATTGGAAGAGGTTTAACACCTTTGTAGCAGCACATTCAGTCGCACAAGACAAAATGCCGCAGGTTTTTCTCACCAATCAATCACCTACAATCTACAAAATGTTAACAAATTTGGCTGCGCAGGAAACAAACCCAAAGGAAGTCAACGATCTCACCATGACGGAAATTACAAATTACATGGCTCAACAATTCGACCCAAAACGCTTCATCGTGAGGGAGCGATTCCGTTTCTGGAGCGAAATGAAGCGCAAGCCCGGTGAAACAGCTCAAGAACTAGCCGCCCGCATACGTCAAGCAGCTGCCACCTGTGACTTCTCGTCCATTTCAAATCCATTGGACGAAGCTTTACGTACTCGTTTTATTTGTTCAATAGGTAACGAGGCGGTGCTTAAGGCGTTATTCAAAATCAGAGCTGATGAACTTACTTTCAAACGTGCGGTGGAGGTTGCATCAGAAACCGAAGAGGCAGCCAAGGTGGCCAAAGAAACTGTTTACGGCACTCCACCAGCACCAGTTGCGAAAGTAAGGACCATCAACAAACCTCCAAAAACTAGGCAACTTACAGGTACTTTCTTTACTTCTAAAAATAAAGAATGCTATCGTTGTGGTAATTCCAACCATAACGCCAATGACTGTAGGTTTAAGAAAGCCACTTGCCATTTCTGCAATATTACGGGACACTTACAGAGTGTTTGCCGAAAGAAAGCTAGACAGTTCAAACCTTCTAAGATAAATTGTATCGAGGAAATTAACATGCTTTCTAGTTCTTGCAGAAAACCTCGAAATTCAAAGTTGGAAGTACCGATATCCATTAATTCGGTAACCACACACTTAGAACTGGACACTGCTACAAATGGAAATTTCCTTTCCAACGACGTCTGGACTCGGGTAGGCGCACCTCAATTGGAAGCACCAGTGTCGCAGTTCCAATCTGCTACCAAGCATCTAGTACCAATCACGGGTTCTTTCACGGCCCAGGTAACTTGTCCTTCCACGGGAAGGTCAGATAATATTCCTTTTGTAGTCACGACAGTCAAAGGACTAAACTTGCTAGGTCGTGATGCAATCTCGTCTTTAGGAATTTCTATCGATAAATTCCTTCTGTCTAACTGTTCTACTTTACAGAGCATCCAGTCATGCGACAAGCCTGATAAGAGTCTGGAGAAGGCATGCTCCCTCTTATGTGACGAGTTCAAAGATGTTTTTAAGCCTGAACTCGGGTGCTTACGAGATTATGAACTAGACATAGATTTTAAGTCTGATGCTAAACCTGTTTTTCTCAAACCTAGGCCTGTACCTTTCGCGCTAAAGGAGGACTTAGCACAAGCCTATGATTCGGGCATTGCACGTGGTGTATGGACACCAGTTCAGTTTTGCGATTGGGGCACACCGGTTGTTCCAGTCCGTAAGCCTTCAAACTCTTCAGGAGCGAAGGCCAAGTTACGCATATGTGGCGATTATTCAGTCACGGTGAACCCTTCCCTGGAGACCCATCGTCACCCGTTACCCTTACCAGAAGACTTAATGCAAAAGTTGGGTGGTGGGTACGGTTTCAGCAAGATAGACTTGGCTGATGCCTACAATCAGATTCGACTTGGTCCTGACAGTCGAAAACGACTCGCATTAAGCACTCACCGTGGCGTACTTTTACAAAATGTTTTACCTTTTGGCATATCTTCTGCTCCAGGTTATTTTCAGAAGATCATGGACGACCTTACAGCCGACCTTCCAGGGGTTGCAGTCTACCTAGACGACATTCTTGTCAGTGGCACTACTGCTGAGGAGCATCTCCAGAATCTTAGACGGCTCCTCGATCGACTTCACTCAAAAGGCCTGAAGTGTAGGAAAGACAAGTGTAAGTTTGCACAACCTCAGGTAGAGTATCTCGGACACATTTTGTCCAGGCAGGGCATCTCCAAAGGTTCCAAGGTAAACGCCGTACTGGAGATGTCTGCCCCCACTGACGTATCTTCTCTTCGTTCGTTTTTAGGTTCCTTACAATTTTACTCGAAGTTTCTACCGTTGAACGCTTCTACTGTAGCAGAACCATTATACCATCTCACGAAAAAGGACATTCCTTGGAGATGGGGAAAACAAGAGGAAAACTCTTTTGCTCAGCTGAAGCATCATCTATCTACTGATGAGGTTCTTACACATTTCAATGCGTCACTTCCGGTAGGTATCGCATGTGATGCTTCTAGTGTGGGCATTGGTGCTACTTTGTATCACCGTTACCCAGATGGCACAGAACGGCCTATAGCAAACGTTTCAAAAGTATTAACAGCCTCTCAGAGAAACTATAGCCAAATTCAGAAAGAGGCTTTGTCGATAATGTTTGCGCTAAAGAAATTCTATCAATATCTTTTTGGTAGATCATTCATTTTGGTCACAGATCATAAACCATTGCTTAGTCTTTTTGGCCCGACCAAATCGACACCTTCTTTGGCAGCAAATCGTTTGGCTCGTTGGGCACTCTTTTTGTCGCAATTTACATACACTATTGAGTACAGGAAGACAAAGGATCATCAAAACGCTGATGCTTTGAGTCGCTTACCAGCAGGAGGGGATAAAGTCTTCGATGAAGAGGAAAGTGCGGATGACATTGATATCGTCTGTGCTATCGATGCTTTGGATTTGCAGGTCCAGACCCCAAATGCCGCCTCACTGCGTAAAGAATCTTCTAAAGATCCTATCATTTCCACGGTAATGCGTTTCATTCATGAAGGATGGCCGGCCAAGTCTTCTCCACAAGACCCGGTCGAACCGTTCCGTAAGTACGCAGACTCTCTTTCTACTTGTCACGGATGTCTACTTTACGGTTCCAGAGTGGTCATCCCTTCCAAACTTCGTCCTTCAGTTGCTTTATGAAGGACATTTCGGCATTGAGAGAATGAAGCAGTTGGCAAGGACGTCCGTCTACTGGCCAAACATCGATCGAGACATCGCGGAACTTTGTCACAAGTGCAGTACCTGTGGCGAATATCAACCGCAATCTAAAACCCAGGTCCAATCATGGACGGTTCCAGAAGCACCGTGGAGTCGCTTACACATAGATCATGCGGTAGAATTCATGGGTTATCATTGGTTACTCAGCATTGATGCTTTTTCTAAATACCCTTGTATTCATGCTACTACTTCCTTATCTTCAACAGCTACTATCAACCTGCTAGAAGAAGATTTTACTCATTTCGGCTATCCCCATACTGTAGTTACCGATAATGCTACTACTTTTAAATCCACAGAATTCCAAACTTTCTGTAAGGAGAGGGGTATGGTACACATCACAGGTGCCCCTTACCATCTGGAAACCAATGGAGCGGCGGAGCGCCTCGTACGTACGTTCAAGCAAGCACTTCGCAAATCTTCCCTGCCCCCGAAACAAGCCGTCTTGGAATTCCTACAGCAGTATCGACGCACGCCAACTCCGAGTGGCTACTCTCCAAGCCAATTACTCAACAATCGTCAGATTCGAACCAAGATCGACACGCTTCTCCCCACATCGTCTCAAGTGGTACCCCGACAAAAACCTCACAACACGGACGCCTCCGAAGGTACAAAACGGTATTTCAAACCGGGAGATCCCTGTTACGCGCTATCATTCACTCCACGACGGAGCCAGGATCCTCGTTGGGTTCCAGCCGAGGTGATTAAGCGACAGGGTAGCCGAATCTTCCTGGTACGTCTGCTGCCACATGGTCCGACGTGGAGGCGCCATATGGACCAACTGCAACCTCGCTATGCATCATCGGAGGACCAGGAGCCGGGAGAAACTCCTGCACCAACAGTCGACTCCTCCGCTGTCTCCACCTCAGCTCGAACGGATTCGGACGACACACCGACTGTACCGGAATTCGGGCCACACAACCCACGAAGGTCGAGCCGTCGCCGCAGACCTCCGGCCCGTTTCGGACTTTGAGAGTTATTGTTTAATTCGGTGTCTTGTTCATATTTTTCTTTGTGTATAAAAATTATCGGGGGAGGTGTTATAGTCGTCATTTTATTTACGTTGAATATATGTAACTCGTGACCAGCGTCACTACATAATCACAGTTCAGCGTTTTCTGGTACAGACGTTGGAATTGATTACTACCGCACTGCGCGTGTAATCAATTGAGCGTTCTGTACCACGTTCCTCAGTTGATTGTTTTGCGTTTCTTTCGTACTATATATTGCGTTGATTTTATACACTGAATGAGTAAGTAACAAGAGGTAAATGGTTTTCTCACTTGGTTGGCTATCGCTACAATTATTATTGTTTATTTTATATTAAACGTCTGGAAATACAACATAATTTAACACGGCAAATCAATATCAACGCAATATCAAACAAATAGTGCTATGTAAAAAGACAATAAGTTTGCTACTACACGACATGATGTGATTATTTCTTGCGGGGTAGCAGGTTTCAACAAAAATCTTTCACTGTAGTGTACCAGAATATTAGCAGGTCATATTCTTGTAGCAAGTTATTACCGCGCAAGAAACAAGATAAAATATTTCAGACACGTACCAATGCTGAATAAGGAAATATCAGCTATAATAAGCAGTATAGCAACTCGCCAAGTAACGGAGAAAGGTGGCAAAAACCTTATTAGGTTCAGTTGTGTAAAACTTTTATTTTTGATTATCACAGCGAAAACAACACATGCTAACATAAAAGAGGTAGAAACTGGCAATTAATGCCCAACAATGACATACAAGTGTAAACATAATATTAGATCTAAACGTAAAAACATAAGCCGACATTATCGCAGGATATGAAAACTATTAGGCTAGTCGGCAATATATCTTATATAAAATATACATCCTCTTGGTTAGGTAAAGCAATGATGAACTATTATTTAGGTTTGACACAATTAATATGACATCATAAAAATTCGCACAGGTTGCATGGAAATGCGCTTGGTTATCGCAAAGAGCATATTTTCATTTAGCCTTTTGTGCGAGCCTCAATGCCTCGACACTTTCAAACGTCGGCATGCTGTTGGGCAGCCTCAATCGTTCCCTCTCCTCCGTCATAACAGCTTCTGCTTCCTCTGCAAACAATGTGGAATACATTTTAATACTCTTGTGTTGGCTCATGATGTCCGAATCGTGACCACAAGATGTCGCAATAGGGATGATTACATCAGGGGGAAATTGCTAAGAAACTTAACATTGGTGCATTTTACTTACAATGTATATTACGGCCAAAGTTATAACTGTAGTAGAATTCTCTTAATTCGTCGCCTCAGCAGGATTAAAAAAGAGTGACGAATTAGGTGAATTGACGAATTATGCAGACAGTTCAAAACTATGACAACTTCTCCCGGGACCGACAAAATTTGACAAATTATACTGTATTAATAAAATTTATAGCACCAATATTCACACGTTTTTATTTTATGTCGTCATGCTTAGAGATAGATTCGGCCACCCTCAGTAACGGGGAGCACGTCAGATTCAAACAGGAAAACTACTGTACTTTATTTATGATGAGATTTACATTCAATAGAACAGTAATTGGTACAGCCTACATTTTTTTTAAATTAATGTTTAAGGACCATTGCATTGCAACAAAGTTACATCAAACAATGCGTTAAAGCTTCCTTTAATGTACAATGAGAATGATAGCCCACGTAACAATATGGCAAGGTATAAAATATGTAAATATACAAAGCTAACCTCTGGACCGCTGCATTAATGTTCCATACGCCATATCAACTTGGAAGGCAAATATAAATCCTATGGGAACTGATGGGATCAAAAATGCTGGATTGCCTTTTTTAAGAAGTCTGAAACAAATATATAGTTAGTTCTATAATTGAGTTAATTTTATAAGATAAATTATATAGATTTTGCAGATTCTAATATGTAAGAGCTTTGTTGGAATAACGCTATGTCATTCTGTCAAGCAACATTGAATTTTAAAAAATAGCACTTAATCACGGCGTAAACGTAATATTGTAATTTTACAATTAACAACATGAACATTGTGGTTTAAAATTTTATGACCTTAATCTAGCATAATGACTGTGCTGCAAGTTAAACTATTGCCAACAAAATAAATGTTATCTTAGTATATACGTAGATTCTAAACCATGCAAGATGAAGTTTCGGTATCTTATTTTGTTCATTGATGTGTTGCTACAGTATGGCCTGTATTACAACTGGTGTACTTTGTTTTCCTTTCCGATTCATCAACTACAAAAACTAACCGTTTCATTACACTACACTGTATATTATTATACATAAATATATGCATGTTTTTACAGCAGACCAATTAAGAAATTATAAAATTATTGCAATTAGGCTACTATATATTGGACTCACCCCAAAATCCCACCAGTAAGAACTAGTGCATAAAATGGTCCATAATAATATTTAACTATTTGTCGAGCCCTTCCAATTTGCATGCTTACTTGACGCTCTCGTATTTCATTCTAGAAATATAAAAGTAGTCCATTGAGAAGGTGGTTGTAATAGTAATCAACATTATTGCAGTGTTTTTGCGATGCCATATGCAAAAATTGACGTATTTATAATTAGGCATGTAAATTCCTATATTACGTCATAGCATAATCTACAGGTTTATGGGAAGAATGAGCTAAAACAGTGAAGCAGATAGCATGCAGTGTCCGAAATGGCCCGGTTTAGAGATTTATCTTAATTATTCGAAAACAGCCTTTTCGGAGACGACCGATTCGGTGTAAAAAAGTTGTCAAACAGCGTTTCATGATTAACATCGCTGGATCTCACGGCGGCATCTGCTTTTGTTTAAAGAATTAAAAATAAGATTATTCAAGGGAGTGATGAAATAAGTTAAAACCTAGCTCTATTGATTCGTTGTCAAACAACACTGCATGATAAAAAGACAATTATTTGAACACAGGTTCTCGAAAATCCCAAGGTTGAATATGTTTATAGAAAGAATTATAAGGATTATTCAGATAAGTGATCTGCTCTATAACAACTCAGTTGACATGTTGCACCTTTATAAATTACCGTTTATCAACGTAATTACGGTGATAACAATACAACGCATAGATGTTTCGGCTTGCTACTATTCGGAGAAATCTCAATTCGGAGAAAGCCTTTCTCGGAGAGTTCTAAAATTCCACAGGGGAATCTGTTTATTCAAAAGAATTAGCTTATAATAGACGTTTAACCAAGTAAAATGTTAGCGAAAAAGTCTCAACAAAAGAAAAAAATACGGTTATCAAACGGCGTTTCATGATTAACAATAGAGGTTAATTAAATAAACTCTCAGCCAAAACAAAAGCAGTGGTCAAACAGTACGTAAGTGAGTAATGTGTCAGCGAAATAGTCTCAACTAAAGTCTCAGCAAGAAAAAAATAAACAGTTTTGAAACGTGAAATGGCCTTCGAAACTACTGTGCCGGCAGGCCATGTTAGGCCGGCTTCCACAAGCTAACATTTCTCCATTCCGTTGGTATTCGAAATATTTTTCTCTTTACTCGCATTCGCAATATTTTTCACCAACAAGACAAAGTATGAGCATCGATGTCAACCTACAAAAACTCGAAGAGTAGCTCTACACCTACGTGGAAAGCAGTGCAAATATGTTTCGGTCCTTGTTTGCGCTGTTCTTTTCTGAGTAAACGCAAAAACACGATAACGGATATCAATTAACGGATTTTTTGGTTTGGCTGCGGGGCGCGGGAGTTTGGCCGCCGGAAAGCAGCTTTGCTAGGCCATGCTTGGTCTCCAGAAAAATAAACGAGCTTAGGCCTGCTAGAATAGCCTAGTTAGGCCTACATTGAATCTGAATCTGATTCAATATATTTCCGCCATAGGAAATGTAGCATATGCAAAATAATGTCAATGCTTTGGTTGCGACAACAGATTATAGCCTCCCTACTAAAACAGACATTTTTTGCAGTTGTACACTACGTATACTGTACATTGAAAAACACCGCTCACCTCTACCCAGGGTGTAATAAATTGGGTGGGCGTAGTTGCTGAAGAAAAGGCGGCCGAGAGAAAGGAACTGGCCTTGGCCACCCTACTCTCCTTAGTGCCAAAGGCTTAGCATAATGAGAACCTTATCTTCTCATTCCCATAAGCTCAGTAACTGAGTATGGGACCTTTACCTTTACACTGCGTATATTTATTTTTCTTAGGCGGAATGCAGAAGAAACGATATTGTAGAAATAAAATACAGTGACATAACCAACAAAAGGAAAAGGTGGCAAAGCCATAATGGCTTAAGATATGTATGCAAAGATCCGATTTCATACTGCTCAGAGCTCATCCATACTTGTTGGCATGAATCATTACCACAGTCGACATATCAGTGGTAAATCTGGCAATCGCTTCCTTAAAACGTAATAAATTAACTTCATTAGCCCAGGCAAGCTTGTGGCTGGTGGACAGCTTCACAGAATCAAAAGGTAAATGTGTACCTACTCTTCGCATATGAAGCAAAAATTTGTTTCGAGGTTCTATCAATCTCGTCTTGAGCTACTTGGT
The DNA here is from genome assembly GCF_918807975.1 of Aplidium turbinatum. NCBI lineage: Eukaryota > Metazoa > Chordata > Ascidiacea > Aplousobranchia > Polyclinidae > Aplidium > Aplidium turbinatum. The sequence continues at coordinate 12,253,241 of NC_137489.1, read as the reverse complement.
CTCTAGCACTCATACTTGTTGCAGTCGTTCTAGCCAGCTACGCTGATGATAAAAATACAGCAACTTGAAAGCTACCTTATACAGTTTAAGAGTCCAAAAACAATACTAATTTTGACCAAGTATAGCATTGGCTGCGTATTAGTATTGAATTATTTACTTGGGCACCAGAATTAGTACTTGGAAATGATTGTTAGTTTGTCTTGAAAAAGTGTCTTGTTGACCAGTGTTATACTTATAAAGCAGTGGTTCCCAACCTTTTTGTTGTCACGGACCCCTTTAGACAAATTATTAATTCTGCGGACCCCTACCTAAATTTTGTCTGAAACTCAAATAACATACTATTGACTATTGCAATAAATATGCTACTCCATGACTGTACTGTGTTTTATTGCATTGCCGCTGAGTCATTCCATTATGATTCAACAAATTTTGAAGAAATTTTACACCACCATCTCTTAGATTTTCTTCATTTTTACATATTTGGTACATATTTTAGAATGATTTTCATAACGGTTGGAATTTTTTTGATACCTTGTGTCGTTTTTAAGTTATTGCAATTTTACATTTTTGCCAATAGTGGCACCATTGTGCATGGGAATATTTTATAAAAATGCTTTAAAGTCACCACTTCTTGTCCAATTATCATGAACAAAGTGTCTATTCTCATGTTCTCAGAGGTGAGGAATTTCGAATTTAGGGGTGAGAATTTGAGACAATTTCTATTACATTTGACTGTAATCGACATGCGTTGTGGTAGATGTAGTTTAAGGTCAATGTACACACTGTAGGCAGCAGCATAAATTTATTTTAATGTATACCGGTACAGTTTATTCTCACGAGCTTGACACATTTGCATTTAAAGAGAGAAATGAAAGTAAAAAGATCGCTTTTCGTTTTTTTCCAAAATTCATCAAGGTAATCATGGACCCCCAAATGCTTTCTCACGGACGCCAAGGGGTCCGCGGACCCCAGGTTGGGAACCACTGTTATAGAGTAAGTTAATTGCCTAACCTTTTACAAGGGTATGAAAAGGTAAACACAAAAATCGCCTACCTAAACAATCCCTACAAATTTTCGACAACTCTCCGAATCGGGTTTCTTCGAAAAAGGCTGTCTCCAAAATAGGATTTCTCCGAATCGGCTTCTTCAAATTGGATTTACCGAAGCAGGCCATTCCGCAGATGTTTCTGCTTTTACTTTCATAGTCATCAGATATGAACGTTGCAACAAATCAGTTGTAAAATTGTAATAATAAAGTGCCATTTTACACATCATATGAGACTCGAGCATGACATTAGAATGCAAGATGACTGTTTCATAACATTATAACAAATACAGACTTAATACTGAAAAGGTACGGTAATATTGATAATCAGGATAATTTTCGTTTCTAGCATTAGTTTCCACGTTCATATTGCTTCACTGACGTTTTGCGCACCATAACAATGTGCATCTTCAGAGCGAATAACACACAAAATAAAATTTGCCATGTTATATACTCCAGTACGGTTTGATGTTTTTCTCTTGCCTTCAACCGCACTTCAATACATAACTTGGTAAATTATATTTTGTATATACTTTCGCATTCATCAGATGATCATTGCAACTCGTGCTAGAAACAAAAATACAAACTTATAATTTAAAAAAAATTATGCGGAAACAAGTAGGTACTCAAGTAACTAATCAAAACCACATTGTGTACCTAGTTCCTTGCCAGTAATTTTGTATCATATTAAGTTACTGTAATGTATATAATGCATATTGTTACCTGCATAACAAGCTGCCTCTCCATTTGCAACTGGAATGCATCTAATTGAAATTCCTGCTGGCGTTTGAAATTTTCATCCATGATACTTTTCATGCCAGAAGATAATGTACTTCCTACTGCACCCATTTTTTAGTATTAAAAGTGTTTATTCTTCAACACAAACAATGCTTTTGTAAAAATATTAGTAAATTGAAATTTAATTTATAAACTTAAAAATCAGGTAAACACATCTTTAATTAGGCTATTCTATGTTTGTACTTACTGTGAAAGACTAGTTACAAAAACAGAAACAGGTAGGCCAATTGAAATTATAAGTTATTATTGGGATAGTGATAAGTGGTCTGGTTATCATTGCAAGTTTTGCTTATAACTTTCGAAAGTAAAAAAAATCTATTTGGCCTTACTTTATGAATATATTACTGCTTTTTGACAACAGTGGTAAGCGGATACAAAATTTTTCTATATAAATAGTAATATTATATATTAAAACAGTATATATTTTTTAAACAAGCCTATGATATGAGCCATTTCAGCCAACTACAGAGAGATTAAATATGGAATGCAAAGCCTTTCTTTGCAAAGAAAAATTAACGTAATTTCAATAGCTCCAAAAAAAATACCATCATTAGTTTATTGTAAGCTGAAACTTGTGTGATGATGACTCCTTATGTGACAACTCAGTATTCCAGTTAGTTCAGTTTATTTTGTTCTGTTGGCAAATAAACAACACAAATAATTCGCACAACAAGGATGGCAGTGAAAGACCAAAAGATCACCAAAGTAAGCTGCTACCCAAACATTTAAACAAAAACAATAAAAATTAAGCATAATAAAGCACAGATAATACACGTACTTAACATTTAACACATAGCAGTGAAATAACAAAACAAGACAACATAAAAGTTAAAACATAAAGATTATATGTAAGGAGATAAGCAAATCATATGTTTTAAGAGTGTTTATTGTACAAATCCTTTTATAAACATTTATATATATTTAAGCAACTTAACTGGGAAGAAAAAGGAATCAAAATTGATGGTGTATACATAAACCATTTACGTTAAGGTTTTGTTGATGACATTATCCTTATATCTGAGCAACCTAAACAACTACAAACAATGCTAAGTGAACTCAATACAGAAAGCAAAAAGATTGGCCTTCATATGTTTAATAAACTGGCAGACATCGGCAGCAATATTCTTGTGGACGAAGCGACTATCGAAAAAGTTGATCACTATATATATCTTGGCCAAAAAATTACAACCAACTCCAATAAAGAAGACGAAATCAAAAGAAGAATATCACTTGAATGGCAAGCTTTCGGAAGAGCAAGTTTGATATTTAAGTCAAAACTACCTCTTTCTCTCAAGAAACAAGTCTACGATCAATGCATCCTTCCAACCGCTACATATGGTGCAGAAACCTGGAACCTTACAAAGAAATTAACACTTAAACTAAGAACTATGCAGAGAGCACATGAACCAATCATGATGAGTTTAACATGGCGAGATAAAAAGACTGCCGAATGGATCAGAAACCAAACGAAATTACGAGATATCGCTCACCTAGAACTGAACTATGTTATGTCCATTTTTCAAGTTTTGAGAAAAACAGGAAAATAGATTTTGAATTGGGTTTTTGTAAATTATCTCCCGATATATATGCAATATTTTATACCAGTGTGACTAGTAATATCTTGCTGGTTGTTGGGCATCATTTATGATACTTTTTAACCACTAGGGTGAGCAATATAGTGTTTTTTTTAAGTGTCGGACGGACTTAACATTAATTCAAGACAAATGTACGGCTAGTCCAATTGATTTCAAGTTATCTTGTTGTGTATCGCGATTTCGAATAATAAATTCTCTTCAGCACAACTTTATAACAGGCATAGTAAAATCTTCAGTAGGTCAGTTTAAGAATGAATTAAGAATTAAATTTAATAATGAATTAAGAATTAAATAGAATTAAGTTTAATATAAGAATTCTTAAACTGACCTACTGAAGATTTTACTATGCCTGTTATAAAGTTGTGCTGAAGAGAATTTATTATTCGAAATCGCGATACACAACAAGATAACTTGACATCAATTGGACTAGCCGTACATTTGTCTTGAATTTATAATTATTTGGCAGTGCATCCTATGGATCCGTAATTGGGCCTCTCTCTTGCATCAGCTTGCTGGGCGTTAGGGTGGTCCAAAAAAAACTTTTTTTGTAAATGTTAATGTCTCACCCTAAAATATTGTTACCATTGATGAGAAAATGACATATGTGAATTTTCATAAAGATTGGTTGATATTTAGAGGTTGCTACCGGGGTTCAAAGTTTTGTCGTTTGCCCCCATTTTAACATTTCGAGAGGATATGATATGATACGGTACAGTAAAAAATACAGTACAGTGCCATGGTATATTGCAAGAAAAATACAGTTTAATAATTACTCTATAGTCTGTTTATAAACTCATGTGTCTGTATTACGAATTATATACTGGTGTACATGTACGAAATGTGCGACTTTGTATAAGGTAAAGGTGAGTCCCATACTTGAATACAAGCATCGAGGGATGAGGTTCTCATTATACTAAGCCTTCGGCACTAACGAGAGTAGGGTGGCCAGTTCCTTTCTCTCGGCCGCCTTTACTTCAGCAACTACACCCACCCAATATATTACACCCTGGGTAGAGGTGGGCGTGGGCGGTGTTTGTCAACAACCAGTATAAGCCGGGAGTCGAACCAGGATTGCATAATTGGAAAGCGAGCGCGTCACCGCTGCGACTTTGTATACTTGTGTTTAAAATTCAGAGACTAAATTGGACATTCATTAACAACTTTAGAATACAACAAATAAACTACATGTACAAATGTACATGATATAAACTAATATACGTAGTACATACATACAGGAATTATTGCGCGAGGGTCTTTCTACTACAGTCTGGATATCGCTGACGGAGTGACGGTGATCGGCGACGACACGCAAAAGATACTGTTTTTGTTCTTCGTCACATGTGTGTAATGTGTTGTATTCCGTGATCAACGCCACTCCACGCTCGGCAATGTCACTTACAACCTTCATTTCACTCACAATTGCTCTCGCTCTTTGATACGCGTCATTGGTTTCCCAGTTATCTGGATCTATCTCCAAAAATGATGAAGACAAATTCAGAGCCTTAAAAAATCTGTTTGTATTTGATGTAACAAAATCAATGAATGACCATTTTATTTGAAAACCAAAGACTTGTTGTATTTGGCCTGCCGTCATCATATTCACGAGATAGTTCTCGAGGCAATATTTTCATGTGTGATGGGTCGTTCGACTGGTCCGGACATTCTACTCTTCAAGCGTTTTCAAATGAAATGGTCATTCATTGCTAAAGATGATGTACAATGTGCGTGAACTGACGACGAGGCTTTAAAGCATGTGACAGACGTAGCAGATGCCATAAGAACCTTCGCTAATGAAAATTGTTAATACAGCAACATTGTGACGACTACAGAGCTCCTTGAGTTGACCATCATATTCTTGGGTAGAGTTCCTCTTCGTGGCATCAAAATCATGGCTCCTGGTGCCCTTCATCGTGCCAGGTGGATGGCGAAAGCCATCTATGCACTCAAAGTTGGGATGTACCGAAAACAGTACACGTTGACTAAAAGGGAGGATGTCGCTTTGCGCAATATCTGTGTGTTTGTTGTGAGAGTGTACATGAAAGCTTGGTTTCTCGCCCCATCGCCGATTCTTGCACTATCTCAGGATCTCGCATTTCTCAACAACTCGATCAGTACAAGGATATTCATTCAAAGATGGCAAAGGCCGCAGTGAACAAGATGTTGCGTCATTTGTGGTACCTGGGAGAGGAGCTTATCGCGTTGGCATTCTTTGATAATTCTTTATCATCAGACACTAAACGGAAGATAATGACTCCAATAAAGACATGTGACGAAGGAGTACAGCCTAGTAAAAAAGCTGTAATTGGCCACAAAGAAATTGCAGACAAAAGTTTGAAAGTTTTTGCTACATCAAATACAAACCGATTTTAAGGCCCTGAATTTGTCTTCATCATTTTTGGAGATAGACCCAGAAAACTGGAAGACCAATGACGCGTATCAAAGAGCGAGAGCAATTGTGAGTGAAATGAAGGTTGTAAATGACATTGCCGAGCGTGGAGTGGCGTTGATCACGGAATACAACACATTACACACATGTGACGAAGAACAAAAACAGTATCTTTTGCGCGTCGTCGCTGATTACCGATATCCAGACTGTAGTAGAAAGACCCTCGCGCAATAATTCCTATATGTATGTACTAAACAATAAAAACTATTAATACTGCAAAAAATGCTCAATGCCAAGCAAAAAGCGAAGCAGAGCGAAATAAATCAAATATATATAGTTATTACTCTCTAAACCCTTGACAGCCTGTTTTAACCTAAAAGGAGGACCTTCTGATGATTACCCTTTTAGGGTGAAACAGGCTGTCAAGGGTTTAGTTTAGACAGTGGTTCTCAACCTTTTCTGAGTCATGGCCCCCCAGACTGTGGCTCTAAAAGACCATGGCCCCCTTGAGTGAAATAAAAATGTATTTGTTTAAAGAACAACGAAACGAAATCAATAAAAACAGTTAACGAGTGATTAAATGATTTAATGCTTTCTTTTTCGTAATAGACTACGCCAGTAAATCAAGCGTATCCTTAATTGTTACGTTACAATCACAAAAGATGATGCAACATGCAGTGAGATAGAACATACGATGAAAAAACATGCTTTTAGCTAGCTTTACGTTACTAACACCTACATGAGTGTTTTTTGTGTCACAATTCTACGTTTCTGTCAATACATGTTATAATTCATTAATGAAGCCTTTTATCGTGGCTCCCCTGAGAACGCTTTGTGGCCCCCTTGGGGGGCCGAGGGCCACGGTTGAGAACCCCTGGTTTAGAGGTTAATAACTATGTATGTACTATGTATATTAGTTTACATCATGTACATGTAGTTTATTTACTGTCTTCTAAAGTTGTTATTGATTGTCAAATTTAGTCTCTGAATTTTAAACACAAGTATGCAAAGTTGCACATTTTGTATATATGTAGACCAGTTAGTATAATTCGTAATACAGACGTACATGAGTTTATAAACAGACTATAGAGTAATTATTAAACTGTATTTTTCTTGCAATATACCATGGCACTGTACCATATTTTTTTACTGTACCGTATCATATCATATCTGTATCACATCCTCTCAAAACGTTAAAATGGGGGTAAACGACAAAACTTTGAACCCCGGTAGCAACCTCTAAATATCAACCAATCTTTATGAAAATTCACATATATCATTTTCTCATCAATGGTAACAATATTTTAGGGTGAGACATTAACATTTACAAAAAAAGTTTTTTTTGGACCACCCTACTGGGCGTGCAGTTGTTCTCTTGCGTTATATTGCCTTTTTCATTATTTTTGGACTTAACATTGTTTGGTTTTGAAAATTCTAACTGGTAATTTCATAAAATAACGGACATAGCATATTTATAAAATCGATTGAAGTATTGTAACCACTGTTTTTACATTGAAACAATTTTATATGGAGCTATAAATTGAGATGGAGCATCCAGGTAGCAGTTGTAAACTTTTTTACAGTGTAGAACTAGAACCATGATTTCCTGTTTTGGTACTACACAATCTTTTCATTTGTGTGATATTATGTTCAATTGTTTCTTTGCCATACTCTTTCACATCTTCTGCAATAGTGCTATAAAATGTGCCAGGTCTTATTTGGACTTTTGGTACATGGCCTCCTCAAAAAACGTAGCTAGTAAATAGCTGAAAGGTTTATTGCTCAATGCTGCAATCACGTTTGTTAGATAGAACCATAACTGAGATTTCTGAATATCAAATTTAGCTGCCTAATCACCAACTTTCATCAGACTTTGAAATAATCTCCAACAGCTCAATTAAATTAACAATTAACATCTGGACATTAAAAAACATCCCAATCATAACACTGTAAGTGATTAAACAATACTGTGTTTACTAAATTAGTTGATCTGACAACCTTAATCATTGTCACAAACCAGTGATGCATTCATGAAACTAGAATTTAAGGAATGGTTAAAAAAAATCTCTATGCTAATTTCTAACAGTATCTACAGAACGAACAAACAACATAATGAAATTACAAGGAAAGATAATAACTCTGCAACCTAAATATCAGCAAAATTGATACTTAGTATCTCAGAATTTTCAAGTTCTTTTGAGTACTGTAGTCAAGATGAGTCCAGCTGAAACAAAAGCAAAACTAGCATTGGTGTTCACTGTTCAGCTACTTCTGGAATGTCTGCATAAAAGTGGTAGTGGTGTGTAGGAATGAGGTTTTTTTGCATAATTTCATCAAATCGGCTTTTTTGTCCTTTTTTACTGCCAGCTGTGATTTGTAACATTTGGGTAGTTCCATAACTAACGGCAATGAAAATTCAGTTGCAAGTCGTCTGCTGCTCTGTCGACTTGATTTTATGAAGTCTATCTCACTGAAAGACGACTCTGAATATTTGTACTTGAAGTATAGCTTGACTGGATTTACCTAGCAAAACATTAATTGCATAATCTTGGTCCACAGTATTTTTTCACCGTCAGAATCAGTGAGCAAGTCTTTTAGGCGCAGGCAGTTAGGCGTTGGACCGTTGGTCAAATAGGCGGCAACACTGGCGTCAGGATATTTAGGTGCGGAGCACTGTGGCACCCGTTCATTTACATGCTATTCTTAGTAAAGTCTGCAGATTGTATCAGCTTGGCAGGTAGGGCAATGCTTTTCACACAAAATGTTATATTGAAAAGAAAAATATGTTGTTTTGTTATTGTTAATGCGCGTGCATTTATTTGTGGTTAGTCATGGCTTCAGTGAGTGAAGCTACTGTATCTGGCAATGCTTTAGTAAACAATATACCGTAGGCTATATTCAAGCGGGTGGTAGGCTTGAGTGAAGAATAACTTAGTTTTCCGTCAAAACTCCGACTAGGTTTTGCCAAACCTGCCAAGCTGATACAATCTGCAGACTTTACTAGGAATAGCACCTAAATGAATGGACGCCACAGTGTGCGCACCTATTTGACCGGCGCTTAACTGTCTGCGCCTAAAAGACGTGGACCCCAGAATCAAAAGTTGAGCCTCGAATGATATGTGAGTATTGTGGTAAATCATTCACAAATTTTTTGAAGTCAACAACTTGGCTAAAATCAGTGATTGTCTCTATGGTAGGATTGGTTTTAAATGACCCATAGCAACCAGCCTTACACAGCCTGTGTCATCCCTGAGTGACACAACCAGAAGATCACCTTTTCACAACATGTATTATGTCCGGCATTTTCAATCAGTCAAAAGTAGCAACTAGTTTAAGTCCAACATACTATGTTATGTCCAGACACAGTTAATAGGTTGACATTATGTTAAGTCCAGGGAAGGACATAGCACAGTTCTGTTTGAAAATTTTGAAATTTCTGCAGGACTTAACATAGGCTAAAAGCTAAAATAATTGACATAAGAGAAATCTGAGCATGCCATCAGATAGAGCTATGTCCAAAACCCAAGAAAAGTTGAAAAAGTGATTTTTCAAAAATTGGACATAACATAGTTCGGTTCTAGGTGAGCGATATATTTAGCACAATCAAGAAACTAAAATGGTCCTGGGCAGGTCATATAGCAAGATATCAGGACAATAGATGGACTAAAAAATTAACAACATGGACACCACGAGAAACCAAAAGAAAGAAAGGAAAACCAAAAGTGAGATGGAGGGACGACATTGACAAACAATGCAATACAACCAATTGGTACCAACTAGCACATAATCATGTAAATTGGCATGAAAAGGGGAAGGGTTACGCTCTGCAGTGGGCTCTCACAGGCTGAAAACGATGATGATATATATTTAAATTTAAAACAATGAAAACTATTAATACTACAAAAAGTGCTCAATGCCAAGCAAAAAGGCAAAGCAGAGCGAATTAAATCAAATATAGTTATTACTATCTGAAGCCTTTACAAATTGTTTCACCTAACGGATTATCAGAAGGTCTTATTCAAATAGAACATTCTATTTGAATAAGACCTTCTGATGATCCGTTAGGTGAAACAATTTGTAAAGGCTTCAGATAGTAATAACTATATTTGATTTATTTAAATTTAAAAGTATTGTAAAAATTTTTTTTTCCTTCTTTTGGTGTTTGATTCCATAGCAACACTCTATTAAAACATATGTTCTTACCAAAGTTTGACATTGCAGATGGCAAATAAAAATCCTTCTTTTGGTTTTGACCAGTGGTATAATGGTAAACTTTATTTACAAAAACAAAGCAACCACCAAAGGCCTGTGGCAGGATTTAGTGCCCATCATCACTATCCAAATTCGGTTTTGTCCCCACTAGTGGACGGTGGCCGATTCTGACCATGCAGCAATTGCCTTCACTTTTATTCTCCATCTCATTCTATCCATCACATCTTCTTCATTCAGTCTAACTTTATCTGCCTCATTCTTCACCTGTTCTTTTTAGACATCCCGTTTCCTCTTCCCATCTACCTTCAAAGTCAAAGCATTTCAAAGATAACTTCCTTCCTTCCTGCTTAGTACATGTCGATACCAGTATACCATCTTACTCAGTTTGCCTTGGCACGTTGTTCAGTTCAGTAGTCTTTGTCAGCTCTGGTATATCCAAATCCATCAGTTCTTCAATCATTTTCTCCCTGCTGGTTTTTACCCCACACATTGCTTTCATCATTGCCCTTTCTGTTCTTTTCTCTTAGCGCTCATGTCTCCCTGAAGAACAATATTGCAGTGATGTTAAGTGTCCAGGCATGAAATAGGGATGCAATGTATTTCACCACCTGAACACTTTGTCCCCGACCGGTTGAGTTGAGCATACTAAGTATCTTGAAATAATACCGATAATGATACACCAAACCTCACTTTCAAGTTAGGGTTCTCAAATTAAAATTGTAGCCCATTGATTGATTGAATCTTTATCCTCGGACTGGGAAAGCTTCTTGCAGAGCCTAATCCTGGCAGTTTCGCATACTTGTAGAGGCTTTGAATCACTGACGCAGGCCCGGTCACCGAGATTGACAGAGTGAAGTTTCCGATTGTTGAAGTCTTGTTGCCAGGGAACTATTCCATCCATTAGATGCCGCTGAATGGAGAGCAGTCCTTAACGTGCGTTGCTCAAGCGCACACCCCGAGAGTCGAACCAGCGCCGCTTGATCTTGAAGCTTCTTCGTTCCAGAAGTGACGCGCTAACCAATTGAGCTATCGGGGCGGAATGATCACGAGCTGAAATCACGAGCTGAAACACTGGAATGATCTATTCACATCCAACTAACATTTCTAGACAAAATTACAAAGAAAAGTTCACACTTATTTTGTGGTGGCCCATAAAAATTCAATGATTAATTCAAGTGGAAAATTTTGAAATGTTTGCGTGAACTCCGATCAGTAACTTCGGCTTTGTTCTATTGTTCTCTCGATCTTTTTAGGGGATAAAGTGTTCAGGGGACGAAATAGGTTGCATCCATGAAATAGCACCACCAAATAACCTTCTTTTCTACCACTACCTACTAGATGTAGATACATTATGGAGAAATTATTTTTGAAAGGCCTTCCCTTGATCCCAAAAGTTTTTGTAACAGTTCTCTAAACTACTAACACAGGAAAGTGAGCGTGCTGGCTCAAACGCTAAAATGAACAAGTTGCAGCAGCGTTTCTTATAACAGAAAACCTCAAAATAGTCTAGTGTAACAACATAGCTGATATATGTAATCTGCCTCACTACCTCAGTGATCAAGTGCCTGACTCAATCATATGACGGTGATTCGACTCTGGCAGTGTGTGGTTGAGCAGCGCATTTCAGGACTGCTCTCCATTCAGTGGAATAATTTGCCAGCAACAGCATTTTCACAATTGAAACCTTTACTTTGTCAATCTCGGTAACTGGTCCTGAACCAAAAGCCTCTACAAGTATGCAAAACTACCAAAAATAAGGCTTTATCATTCTGAGGAAAAAGATCCAAAACCAAGCATTTTTTTGTACTTGCCAACTTAAAATTTTCTTAATGTGGTGGCAGTTGACTTTGGTGACTTTCTGGTCTTTTGCTGCCATCCTTGTTGTGCAAAAATTGTTTGCCATATATGTTTGTGCAATCTTTTTTCACGCCAACAAAAACGAATAAACTGAACTGAGAAGTGGGAACAAAATTGCAACCTCCAACATTGACTAAAGTTCTAAAGTTAAATCAGTGTTGCCAGACTCCAGCTTGTTTACTTCACTGCTCGTCATAACTGCTCGTTAACACTACACCAGCCAAATGCCCAGGAACAAAGAAAACAGAACTGGATAAAATGAACTGGCAAACTCAGACGATCGCAAACATCCACAAACCACGAAGACTCTCCCTCCATGGAAAGATATCCATCCGCTCCGTTAGCTCAGTGGTTACGCGCCCGGCTCAAGATCACGCGGTGCAAGTTCGACTCTTGGGGTGTGAGCTTGAGCAACGCATTTCAGGACTCCTCTCCATTCAGCGGTATCTGAGGGATGGAATAATCCCCGGCAACAATTAACTTCAACAATCGGAAAACTTCATTCTGCCAATCTCGGTATCCGACCCTGCGTCAAGAGCCTCTACAAGCAGCCTACCAGTATGAGAAACTACCAGGAATAACCAATCAAGGCTTTGTCAGTCCGAGGATAAAGATTCAAAACCAACCAACCCGAGCATTCTCTCTGACGTCACGCTCGCTAGAATCCACTTGATTTGTACCAATACCGCGGGCTTTCAACACAATGCTGCGTCTCGCTCAGAAATTTAAGGAATTGTAGGCAATGAATTTTTGGAAGAATGCCTAATCGCATTCTGAGTTCTGACTAGTGCTTCATGGGCACGTAGATTTGCCGTTATGTTACATTGTATGGTTGTGTACAGCGTTTACAATGCTAATAGTTAGCGCTTTCAGTTCAGTTGTTTTTTTATTTCTGACCATCGGTGAATAGTCATCCAAAAGAAGATATCTAGATTATTTACCGCGGTGGGTCCCTTTAGTCAGAGTAAGTCCCTCGCCTGCCTGGTAGGTATATTCCATGTAAGTATGGTGTTCCACTGTGCCTGCTGAGTGTTTAGGTGTGTGAACAGCTCCCGGAGTGTATGCATAGCATTAATGATGAGTCAGGTAACAAATCTATTTTATATGGAAAATTGTCAACCTGCAAGATCTTGAACTCTGAGCGTTGCACGAAAAAAAAGAGCCCAACCTCATGGGCGAAACACGTGTCTATCGCTGTCAATTCTTGCTACACTCGACTGCCGAGAAATGCACGTTTTTGGAAAAAGTCTTGATGGCTAGTGTGAAGGCCAGTAGCGTAGCCAGGAATTTTGAAAGGGGGGGAGGGTTTGACGGCCGGCGAGCGAAGCCCGGCTGCATGTTCGCCTAAGACGACACCCAGCGCCGGGGGGTCTCCCCATAAAACTTTTGAAAAATCAGTTTGAATTCGGTGCATTCTGAGAGCATTTTCAACAAAAATGTAGGTATGAATATTCCTGTAAAATGGTGCTGTCCGATGGCATAGCAAAAGGATAAGATCATGTTTTATTCGTCATTTTTCGGCAATAAAGCTATAAGTCTCTATGTTTTCTTGTTGCTAATTCCTGGCTGAGATGTTCGAATGTTTGGTAGGTATTGGAAAAACTCGCTCTTTCAATGCAGTTTTGTTTAAAATTAGGCAAACTTTGTTTTAGAGACATATAGAGACTGAAAGAAGCATCGTTCTCAATATTGTGACATCACACGCGTGCCAAAGGGTGGGTTGAAACTCTTAACCCCTTTGGCTACGCCACTGGTGAAGGCTACACCGGTATGATAGTTAGTTAGTTGTTTTCTTTCCACAAAAGTAAGGATTCAATTGACTAACAAAAGCAGCGGTTGAGAACCATGTGTTATGTATTAGTGGTGCGATACTGACGAGCCCAGCCTCATAGGCGAAACACGTGTCTATCGCTGTCAATTCTTGCTACACTCAACTGCCAAGAAACACATCACTTCACTATATTGTTTGCTTCTTCTTCATCGTGTGTCACACGGCCGTAGCCCAGAGCATCACGCAAGCTCTTGCTCTATCGTTGAACTCGGCCAAATCCTGTGCAGAGCACCTTGCTTTTAGGTCAGGGCATTCGAGTAGATGTTGCATCGTTTGCTCCTGTCCGCATTTGCAACTTGTGCTCCCCATGGAATACCCCCAGTGTCTCATCAAGGTTTTACACCTACCAATAGGCTACCAGTACTTAAGCGGTTGGGGCATCGCCAATACTTCCACGGTTCATGTTTTCCTGGAGGAAGGCTCTCCAGTCTCCATGGGTGTGAGCTCGATATTGGCCAATGTCGGTCCGGCTGCCAGTCCCTCCTGCCATAGTTGACCCGCACATTGGCGGCGACATCGTCTTGACCTAATGGGACAACTGAACCAAGGAAACTTTTTCTTGATTTCAGACGCCTGTTTGCTGGAGTTTGGCCATAGGCCTACAGTGGATGTCTCAAATTTATGTCCTGACAAGATCTTTCCTTTCTGCTGGTCACGCTTCTTCTGATGTTGGGGAGAGCAATTCCAGACAGAATGTGCAGGGACGTGATGTTGGTTGGTTTGAGACAACCTGTAGTCAGACGGCAGCTTTGGTTTAATATGGGGTCAATTTTCTTGGCATGTGCTGAGCAGTGATGTACGCGCATACAAAAAGTATTGACGCCGTCAGCGTAAACGCAAACGTTCGAAAAACCATACGCCGTAAGCGTCAACGTAACTTCTAAAAAAAGTTGGCGGCGTCAGGGTCAGCGCATACACTAGCGTAACCTCATTTTGTTTGCTAAGTGCCAAACATTCACACGGTATAAACCACTCGAAACAAACAAGTTTTATTTTGAATTTCCACGAAGAAGCACAAGCATCTGAAAGTGTTTATCTGACATTTTGCTGCGTTTTGATTTCAATATGTCTTTGCCCATTGAAAACATTCTTTCAACTTATTCAAAATTTGAAAAGTTTGATAAAAAATAATGCAAACAACAGCTAAGACATTAAAAAGTATGCGTTGACGCTATGCGTTAAAAAACTGCGAAAACTTTACGGCGTAGCCTCAAACGACAACCATCCAAAAAATGTGGCCACAAGCGTTAGCGTAGGGGAAGGTGGGGCAAGATGATCACCGTAAGGTTAAAATCTCCATAAAATTCAAAGTTTAAAAGATATTTACAAATTCTCAGCATTACAAAAACATGTATTCATCAGCGCATCTAATGGTAGCATGCTTTGCATTACAAGCCAACAGCATGAGAATCTATAGCCGTTTGAAAAAATGTGGACGAAATGATCATCTTGCCCCAGTACCGGGGCAAGATGATCACACATATGGGGCAAGGTGATCATACATTTTTTGCATTCTGTGAGGTGGGGTTTATTATCAAAAATAGAATCAACTTGGTGTAGCCTCAAATTGAAGAGGCAAGCGACTGACATTATGAAAAACAGCGATTGGTATGCAGTACGTCAACTGCAAAAGAATCTTTCAAACGAACAGCAAAAGAACATTCAAACTATCGGCACATTGCTCAACAGCAGTGCCATAGGTACTATAAAAGGGTAAATCATGAGGTACAATTAAACAAAACCCAATTCTTTAGTGTAGCATGCATAAATATCAAAACATCACTAATTTAGGAATGTTAATCGTTTGATTTCATGATATTCCCTATACAAAAACGTTGATTTTTATTCTGCACCCCAAACATGAATGTGCTTTCCCTTATAATTGGGCCCTGCTTGGAGAATCTTAGACAAAGTTTTTACAAATTTAATGCATACAGGTTGGCATTAAAATATAGTTGGTGTGATTTTCTCTCGCTTCCACTCCTTAAGTGAGGTGACGGCAATTTGTGAACAATATCACTTTTTGTGAATGAAGCACTATCATCTTCATCAATTGCAAAGAGAAGCTTTTCAAAATTTTCTGGTAAGCACTGCATTTTCTTCAAAAATACTCCCTCGAATTCGCCATCTTCAAAAGAGTCGATTCTCGCGATATATGGAACTACTCACGATTTTTCGGTAATCTTTACTACCGTACAATGAAGTCCCCTTCAACAATTTCTGTATTACTTAAATCGCAGTCACTGGAGCTATCGGCAAAAGGAATTGACATTGTATTGAAGTTCCAAAGAAGCTTTCCCATGATGAGTTCTTCGTTTATATACCCGTAGCCTACCATAGCCTAATTCTTTAAGAAAAAGTAAATATGTTATGAAGTATGGTAGGCCTTTGAAATCAAAAGACCTGCAATAAAATTACAGTAATTCATGAAGATGTCATTTTATGGAATTTCACGAGGTTATAGCCAGGAACAGTGCAAGCAATTTTAACCATAAATCCACTCATTTAAATTAGTCTCAAACTAGCAGAATTATATTGTCCAAAATTATTTCAAGTGGGGCAAGATGATCACCCTGATCAACTTGCCCCACGTGCAAGTGATCATCTTGCCCCATGCCAAACATTTTACTTTCAACTGCACTCTGTTGAAACTTAAAAATACTAACAAGCTATAAGAAGCAAGGCTAAATTATGAATTGACTCCCTAACCGATGGGCATACTTTCGTTTTTCTGACATTCTTAAAAAACAACGTTATCACCTGCTTTTTGTGATTTTGCAATTTTACTTTTAGCTACCAAAATCACGTTTTTCAGCACAAGTCCTAAACGGCTAGTCTAAAATGGCTGAAAGTTACATGTAAAATGGCGCTTTGGTAGAGCTGCCACTACTTGGCAGCACTGCGTTAAAGCTTCATTTTAAAAGAAAATAAATGGGGGTGATCATCTTGCCCCCGTGATCATCTTACCCCAGCTTGCCCTAAACAAAAAGTCTACGCTGCAAGTCTACGGCGTAGAATTTGCGGCGTATACGTACATCTCTGCTGGTGCTGAGCGTTCTCACACTGGGCAAGCATATTCTGCAACAGAATAGCATAAGGCTAAAGCAGTTGACCGTATTGTGTCAGGGATGGCACCCCAATCAGAGTTTCCGAGTTTCTGTGAAATATTATTTCTAGAAGCCACCTTAGCTCTTATCTTTTCGATATGGGATTAGTATGTAAGGGACCTATCTAGTTTGACACCGAGGTATTGTTTGCTAAAATCAATCATGTATAAAATTGTGCACTGGAGCGTGAAGTAAAATTAGTCTCGAACCAAAATTTCAGACTTAATCGAAAGTAATTTTCCCAACGACTACCAAAAATTGACTTTTAACTAGGGATTGTAGATCATAGGGATGCGAAACTTCATCCGCTTTTGGCTTATCCGCAACACTAGAAGGGTTAGGTTTCTTTGTAATTTACAAAATATTTTACTTTTTATGGGTTATATAAGTAGAGTGAAGTTGGTTTTAAAGTAATTTAAGGTTTTTAGTTGAAAGCAAGCCAGCAGTAAAGCGTAAAAAAAATGTCAAATTGGCAATTGACCCTTCTTAATGTTGAAGGAACAACGGAGTTGCGCGTCCCGTAATGTACCGTCCCTACTTTTAAGCCAAAATTCCGCTTTATTAAGGAGTTAGTAACAAAACTCCCTGAACAAAACTATTACCCTGTCAACTAATTTTGGGGAACTGTTTAAATTATTCCTTTATTTCAATGTACCCCCATTTTACGGTACGATAAACTCTTTCGTAATGTTTGATGCTAGGTCACATTTTTAATGTCTTATTTTGTTGTGTGTTTGGGGTAGGCTACTAATTTTTTATTTCCAAATTTTTCTAATTGATTGAATCTTTATCCTCTGACTAAAAAAGCTTTATTTGAGAGCTTAATCTTGGCAGTTTCGCATACTTGTAGAGGCTTTGAACCACTGGTGCAGACCCGGTTACCGAGATGGACAGAGTGAAGTTTCCGATTGTTGAGGTGTTGTTACCGGGGTACTATTCCTTGCATTAGATGCCACTGCATAGATGTCTCAAATTTTCTTTTTCATAAACTTGTTGATTAGATTCTCCCAAATAAGAAGATTTTCTCACAAGTGAACTCGCAGTTCTGCTCGCACTCACCGCTAACCGCCACTACTTACAATAACCGCAAAACTTTGGCGTTCAAAAGTGTAGCAAATTGACAGATTTAGTTCTATCAGATGATTTTCATTAATTTTTTTTTTTTTTTTGCTTTTTATCGGTTTAAACTACCCTGCACTTTTCCAATTAAATGATTTCACAACGATCAATGTTGTAAATGAGTTCCACAAAAAGATTTTGGATTCGAATATTTTTAATTTAACGAACCGTGATGAAAATACGACTTGTGTCAGCTGGACAACATTTTTTCTTACAACAAAACAATTTTTCTGTCAGGATGTGGCTGGTTTCATTTTAAGCCTTTTGTTGTATAAGCCTATCTATTAATCCTAAAATATACTGTGTCGTTTGAATAAGTTAGATAGGTTCTGTGCGTCTGTCCTTCAGATATCATATTGTTCATGAAGAAATAAATGCTAGCCTAAGATTGTTAAACTTTTAGTAAGCCAGCTAACTAGGCTATTCAAAACTGGTTGGTTGATTTTGAACCATTATCCTTGGACTGACAAAGCCTTGATAGGTCATTCCTGGTAGTTTTGCATACTTGTGGAGGCTGTTGACGCAGGGCCAGTTATCGAGATTGACAGAGTAAAGTTTTCCAATTCTTGAAGTGTTGTTGGCGAGAAATTGTTTCTTGCACTAGTTGCGCTGAGTGGAGAGCATTCCTAAAATGTGTTGCTAAAGCGTATAGCCTACCCTGAGAGCCGAACCAGCGCTGCTTGATCTTGAGTCGGGCATGCAACCACTGAGCTAACGGGGCGGACAATGAGCTAACCAGGTGGACCTGAGCTAACGTACGGTAACGGACAGGACACTAGGCTATACCGTACGGTATATGGTACATTGTTCAATTTAAAGCAACAGACTCTTGATTTTAGGCAGTGGCTATTGTGGTTCAGAAAGTAACTCATCTATATAGTACTGTCTTAGTATATCTGGTACTGGTAGCCTCTGAGGCTATGATACCGTTATTACTCTAGCATAAAATTTGCCTTTTTTCCTAGCTGCATGATTTTTCAATTTTAACAACCATTGCTGGCTTAAAAGCATCATAATTCTCCAACTTGAATTTTGTGACACATTGGTAGGCTATAGAATGATGATTTTCAACGTTTTGTAGTTTGTGGCTTTTTCATAAACGCTCAAAAGTTTTGTAAAACTGAAAAAAATCATTAATTGATTTGCAAAACATTTATCAGGAAATGTGACGCTAATTTTCCATCAGTAATGGTTATAGTTCTTGTAAAATTTATCTTGGTGCGTCAATCCACACGAGGCATTCATCATTTGATATCTTTGTGCAATGAAGGCGCATAGAAGTTTTGTGATACAAATGTTTCCCAATCTTGTTAATAGAAACTTAACCTAGAAAAATTCAACACTATCAAAAGCGAAGCAATCGCTTACAACTTCATCTAGAAAAATGTACCATGAAAAATGTTTTGTGTCGATTGTGACAACTTAGTGCATTTAGAATCTAATCCAACAGAAAACTGAACACAACAACTCTGACTTTAGCATGACATTTCATATATGTGATTGTGTTTTTTTTATGTTGTGTCATGGTTAACCTGTCGCAAGACAATAGATTGCAGCCAACCTGTGGCAGAGACGTCTCACCACAAGACTACTTCTTTATCGATTGATTGTACAACCTGTGTACTACTGTACATCTCACACAGGTTGTACAAATGTACAATCATTGTGCCTACACTTTTCAACAAATAAAAAAATTACCAGAAATATGCCACTAACTATCGGTTTACATTGTGTGAATCAAAAATCAAATCATTGTTGAAAAAACTTGAATCATGCCCCTTTTGTGTACAGAAAAGTTACAAGGAAAGATTTTGACGTATATGGGCAACTAACACCAATGTTAGTGTACATTTGATGACATACGACACCATATTTGCTCAACTATAAACCTTGCCTGCTAATGTTTTTATTTCTCATCATTTGTGAAGTTTACATTTTGGGGCAGCTGGTGTTTTTGATTGATGAACAAAAGTTTTGTTACCGTACAATATTGAAAACATAGGCTAAGCAATCAGCAACTGGTATTGTAGTTAGAAGTTTTAAGATTATTCTGTTGTTCTTTTTCAAAATAGATCAACAGTTGTCCAAAGTTCGACTCAAGCAAGGCATGGGCATGCTGTGATAAGGAAACATTAATAGCATTAGTAAGGTGAACAAAAAGTGCAGACGTTGCATGAAATTAGGTATCTGCTCAATGCAAGAATGAATTAGAATTTGTACTAAGTGGTCTCGCTGGGAGATGTTTCTGCGACAGGTTGGCTGCGGTCAGTTGTCTTGTGACGCATCAGAGTGTCATGTTCTCCAGGCTATCTTATTTGACTCTGGATAATTTGTCATGTTGCCTAGCTAGGCGCCATTTTATGATCCCCGCAAAAAAAATCATCTAATTTGATGGTTTTGGTGTCTGAGTGCACATTGTACTTTAGCTGCTTCGAATGTGCTTGTGGATCTTTGCTGATTTCATAATTTTTTTACTAATTTTTTATCTACTATGCTTTCAATTTGCTTGTTCTTTAACTCCACAGTTTTTTCAATTCCTCCTCAGGTGTTGAGTTAGTGGATTTTGGTGTATCATCACAACACTAGTATTTTTTATAGCCTTGTTTAGAACCTGCTGCTTTAAACAATGTCAAAAAGGGATAGTATTAGTAAGTTAAAGTCGTTAAACTTACAACAAAAATATGACATTGTTACCAAATACAAAGCCGGATGCATCAAAAATAAGTCTAAGTTTGCTAAGAAACACAATCTGCCTCGATCCACACTGATTTCAATGATCAAAAACTCACAAAAAATCATTTCTGATTATGACAATGGAAAAAACTGTCACTTCAAAAGAAAGAGAAAGCACAACTTTGATAAGGTAGATGAACCTTTGTTGGTATGGTTCAAATCTACCAAAGATGAAAAGACGCCAGTTAATGGAGAAGATATTGTACTAAAGGCGCAAGAATTTGCTAAAGCATGTGGTTATGAAAACCCTGATAAATTAAATATTAGTTGGATTAACAGATGGAAAACGAGAGAAGGAATCGTCAACAAGAAATTACATCAAAATGTAAGGAGTGTAGACCAATCAACAGTTGCAATAAAAACCATTTTGGATGAAATTAAAGACAAAGCAGGTAGTAGAAAAAAAAACACTGATATGAATGAGAAAAGCCCATTAACATGTATTTCAGCAAAAGAAGCATTGAGTATGGTAAAGAAGTTGCAATTGTTTATGCTGCATCAAGAAGATGGGTGGGAACTATTTGAATCGCTTGCAAAACTTCATTCCTATCTCATACCCAAGTCCTCGGAAGAGGCTAAACATGAAGCCTGTTAAGTTAAAAGAATAAAATTATTAAAATGAATTGTTGTCAACATTAACTTACCTATCATGATCATTAATTGCTACACAGCATCTTAGCTCAGACAACTTGCTGCAGAGAAGTATATATCTCGCTGCCAAATGACTTGTAGCAAGACTATTTTCCATTGCAAATATCTAGTTTCTCAGCACAAAATGTTAGCTAGCTTTTCTGTCACAGTACATTTTCATGTTAGGTGACATTAGAAACAAGAAATGTTCCATACTTCTGGTAGTATATAGGGCTGTTCTAACGAGGGAGCTTACAGTGGCATTGCAACGTTGCATTATGCTTCAGGGCTGAGGGTTTATCCTTTTCAACTTTGGGTGTGCCTTTATGTGTTGTTACTATTCAAGTTGCTGTCTCTATTTTTTGCCCTTTCTAAGTGCAGGATTCTGGCACTCACCTTGAAAAACTTACAACAAACACTAAACCTAATGTACAAGTGGAAGTATGCACAGTTATGTCACAGTGCATTCTTTTGCCATAATAGTCTCCACACAGGAGTAAAATGGTTGGAACGCCTGTTTAACCTAATCAAATAATAAAGAGCCCAAAATGTTATTGTAACTCATGTTCAACACGGAGTGGTCTGATTCGGTGAGTTCGATTCGGTGAGTCCAATTCGGTGAGTCCGATCCCTTAACGGGGGATTTTTTCAATTTTTTTTTTAAATTATCGGGTACCGTAGCCTAATTATCATTGCCCTTTTAGGGTTAGGGGTTTGGAGTTAGGGTTAGAGGTTAGGAACTCACCGAATCAGACTCACCGAATCGGACTCACCGAATCGGACTCACCGAATAGTAGCAGACCCTGTTCAACAAGTATTTTGAAAACCATACTGTTTTCATCCTCATTACAATAAATGTAAGCAACCCTTGTGTTGCTTAGTTTCAAGTTAGGATAGATTGCTTACATTTATAGCACTGAAGATAAAGACAGTATATATATACTTTCCGAAACCTTTGCTAAACATGAAATTAGTATCTACAGTTTGGGCTTTTTATTTTGTATTAGTATCAACATTTATTGAAAGCATGGTCTTAAAGCACAAATTGTGATCACCAAAAGTTTTTCTTCTTTTTTTATGTACGGTATGTAACATTTGGGCAGTTCCATGATAAGGACAACCAACCCATCAAAACATATTTTTTATCTGATAACAATAAAAATGGTATCCCTGGAAAGCTTATTCTTTCTAGTTTTCAGAAAAAAAAAAAATTTGGCCCCCACACAAAATGGGTGAAAGTTATGCTTCAGTAAGTGAACATCATTTCAAATGTCAAAAAAATGATGAAAAATACTCATATATATACTGAATTCTGAAGTTTCTGATTGATATTTCAAGTAACTTCGTCAATACTGCTGTTGTACAATCAGAAATGAGTGTAAGATTAATCTCTAAAAAAAATTTTTTTGAACAAGGTGTCACATTGGACTTATAGCATGTAGGACTTCGACCTGGGGGTCCTGTACGTCCGTCACAAATTTTTTTCTTTATTTTATTTTATTAAATTATTAGATGAATTAAAATTTTGAAACTTCATTTTTTCTTTTAGTTCCTACATACCAACCTACATCCCAAATGGTTTTCAAAAATATTTTGTTTAACTAAGTAAAAATGCGTGACGGATGTACACCGTAATGGAACGTCCATCACGTAAGTCTGTCACATACGTCCATTACAGATACTAATACTGTTTAACTAACTTTAACTTAGTCATTTTGTGGTGCTTATTAATGCAGGGATCATGTTTAATTGTTTATATTGTCACTGATTTAAAAAGTTATTATCCCAAGTACAATAAATCTTAGTTATTATAACCCCATAGTTTTCAATTACACTTTCTACATCTTATGAGCTCATAAGTGTAACCTACTGATTACTGAACTCTTGTTACAACAATGGTCCACAAGAGGGCCGTGAAGTCTTCAGAAGAAAAAGGATAGGATGAGCACAACAATAGGGGAACATAAGCACAAGGGTATCTTTGAGGAAGAAGAGAAGTGAATATCTACATAGTATGATAGGAGTTGAAGGATGTGATAGCAAAAATTTAAAGTTTTAAGCAAATGATACCTCGTAAGTTAGATAGAAACATGGCTTTTAACTTTCAGTGTAGAACATAATTATAAATTATGTTACTGGTTTTGTACTCTTTCCAGCACTTGATGCCAGTAAGTCACAGGAATTTGTGTTCACTACAGTAGCTGAATTGATATTTTTTCATCTTTGGTGATTAGCAATGGCTAAAACTGATAGGTTAAGCAGCGGCAAGAAAAGAGAAATAAGAAATTGAAGGAAAATCCACAGCTATACTTGAACCATTTACACAAGGATCGTCTCAGAAAAGAGAAAGAAAGAAAAACCATGAAAGAACGAATGACACAGCAAGAAATTGAAGAACACACAATTAAGGAAAGAAATCGCATCTGAAAATATCGAGAAGAAAAAAAAAAACAAAGTTGCTTCTGCTGAACTTAGTACATCGCGAATTCTGTCTCCATATGGGTCAAATCAAGCAACTGGAAAGGCTTCGCGCAAAATGTCCAGGTGTTTGCCACATTCACCAAGTAAACAAAAGATTCTTAATTTTAAAAGCTGCTCAAGCAGAAGGATTAAATCTTCCTGTCGACACTAGGCAAACAAGCAAAGGCTTGTCGCTGGACACCATCATGAAAGTTCAAGAGTTTTATGACAAAAATGATAGATCATGGCAAGCTTCTGGAAGAAAAGATTAGATAGGATCATTATTAGAAAGAAAGGAGATGATGGAAATACGATGGAAAAGCAAACACAACAAATACGGTATATGACCAATGACCATGTCTCTGATGGAAGCATATCAATTGTATTTGACAGAAAATGAAATGCATCTTGAGAAAGTTGGTTTATCCAAGTTTTACCAGCTGCGACCTCAAGACATCAAAACTTTTGATAATATGCCACATATCAGTCATAGACAGCAACATCATCGCTGTGGCTTACACATCCGATGATAAGCAGCACGCTGTTGCTATTATATCTTCCAACTATGGAGAATCTAATGAAGACATGAACGTCTGAAGTAGAAGAAAGTGCTTGCTATCAAAAAAGTGATTGGGTACTTGTTAAATATGATAGTGAATTTTACCCTGGTGAAGTTCAACAAGTAGCGAGCACAAACTACGAAATTTTAGTGATGCACAAAAGTGGCAGTGTGTGGCGACTGGCGATGGCTTATAACTATGTGTGTACATGACTAATAACTAGTATACTTATAAGATACATGACTTATAACTATGTGTGTACGGCACTACAGCAACTACACAAGTGATTCTACTGGTAATGAACAATAAACTTTTATATTAGTTCATTTTAATATTGGACGAAAGAGCTTACTTTTCAACTATACCGTAATTGTAATTATTTGTATAGGCTGATCTCAATTAAAGCATATATATTGGAAATTTTAACCCATCCATTAAGTTTTGTATTATGTATGCGATTTTTCACTTCTTTTATAGTAGATTTCTTGCACCATTCCTGCTTAAATTCAGAGCCGTACGTCCGTCACGAAAGTTTTGTACGTCCGTCACGTTACATTCTGGGACACAGTGTATTCAATTCACACAATAAATTTGTGCAACAACTTTTGTGAGTTACTTTATTCATTCATTAAACTGATCAAGTTAAAAAATTGCAGTTACCTATGTACAAATCAGAGCGTTTTGTATCTTACGAAAGTTACTCATGATTTCTTGTTTCTCTGCGTACGTCCATCACGCATGATAAACGAGTTGTATCTATTTTATTAGAAGCAGCTAGGAAAAAATTTTTGGGGTGATTTCATAGTGGTAGGGTACCCTTTCATGCTATGTAGTAAAATTGCCAAGATTTCTATTTCATCAACAATTACGGACTGCTATAACTCTCTGAATGTTACGTCCGTCACGATGGAACTGCCCATTTGTATTACTAAAAGAGTCCGCAGCACTGTGGTAGTCACAATACCGGTAGTACATTTTGTTATGGAATTTTTTCGGTCATGGTGCTCAGAAATATTTGTATATTGCAAGATATTAAATAGGCAGTGCTACCATAGCGTGATGTCTACTACGATGTGCTGGCTGACTTGTTCATACAACAGGAAGCCATTGAAGGGTTGAGGTTATACTTAAAAATAACATGTTAAGGTTTGGTAGCATTTAAAATTTACTAGGGTGTGTATGTCAGGGATGAATAATGCAATGATGGATCTGTTACTGCAGTGCAGTGAACCTCACACTATGGTAGCCCCAAATAGCCTGCTGTGATAAAATATTTTTGTGTCAAGTTGCGCATATCAAAACATCACTCTGTATACCATAGCCTACCTTAGATATTTTTCAATGTCTCAAACTTTTTGAAAACTCTGTATGGTGGCCCTCTTGCAAAATGCATGTACCATGCATTTGGTGCAAATTGGAAAAAAATGATGCCGTACCATACTTCAATCGGTTGTTTATTTTATGCAGTTTACATTGTTATTGATATTCACCTTATCATGGTCTTACTAAATTGCTTCTTAGATGTCCATTTTGTAAATTTCTGGTTTATTTATCAATTTATCTGTCAGACAAAGTTATTTGCATTAATTTTATGGCAGTAAAAACAAGCTGACACTGACAGCCATTATTATAAAATTGGCTTTTGTGATTTAGTAACTTAAGATATACTTTGGAAGCATATCAATAATTTTTTTAGAAGTGTGGTTTATATACGGTACCTACAAGCAGTCATTAAGTAACTTTCATAGAAATCATGAAGTTGAGTACTGAAAACTTTGGATGCTCGTTGAGATTATGTATCTCTCTAGAGCAGGGGTCCGCAAATACTGGGTCGCGACCTAAGTTTGGGTCGCGAGACCATTCACAGTGGGTCGCAAAACGGTTTAAAATTACCATAAATATAACTTGTATGGCAAAAATAAATACAATCATAGTCTTTGATGTGCTGAGTTTCGTATAATTTGGTAGGCTACAAGAAAATTTATTCTTTCGATTGTAGTACAGTAGTTAAGCCCACGGTTATATATATAGCCTGGAAGACAGCTTGAGCCAGGGCATGAAAACTCTCTCAGCTTAGGCTATCTCCAGAACTGGCGACTGAAACTTAGCCAAAACAAAACTTTGGCGGCAGCTTTCCACCTATAGCCTACAATCGGGAAGTTGATCGTGAGCTACATGTTCAGAACAATGGAAAACCTCTGACCTTCTGCCCGAACCAAAATATCTTGGGGTGACACTAGACAGATCGTACACATACCGCCACCATTTGGTGTCACTGTGCAAGAAAATGACATCCCACGCTGCACTACTCAAGCGCCTGGCAGGCCACAGCTGGAGGGCGAGGGCTGACACTTTGCGTATAGCAGCCTTAGCCCTTGTCTACTCTTCAGCAGAGTACTGTGCACCTGTTTGGTGCTGCAGTGCACACTGCCATAACATCGGCACTGCCATAAACAGCGCCCTGCGCACAGTTACCGGATGCATGCGTCCCACATCATTGGATAATTTTGCCATTCTCGCTGGCATCCAACTTTCTGAGCTTCGTCACGAAGAAGCCACTCTGTTTCTTAGCCGACGGGCACTAAAGCCTAATCATCTTCTCCACCACAAGATCTCTGCTTCCCAAAACCAGCACCCCAGTCGACTGAAGTCAAGACAACCATTCGTGCCAGCCGCTCAACTTCTGATCAACGCAGCAGATGAACTTCATCTCTGCGGCTACTTGGGCGGACTATAAATGGAATTCTGAAAGGAAGTCAAGTACCACCGGACTTCATTCGTTCATCCCCAACGCCGACACATGCCCCATCGGCCTGACACTACAAAGACAAGCATGGGTGCGCCTCAACCGTCTTCGTACGGGCGTCGGGCTTTTCCGGTCAACCATGCACCATTGGGGAATTGGCCTCTTCCTCCTCCTGTGAATGTGGTGCCGAGGAACAGACTGCAGACCACATCATCAATAAGTGTACTATCTTCAAGCCACCTAACGGAGTGGAAGGTCTGCGTGTCATGGATGATGAAACTAAATACTGGCTGCTCTCTAATAGCCTTCCAGTGTAGTCCGGGAACATCTTGAGTCTGGGCTGGTAAAAGGATAGAGTAGACCGTCGGCCCCAGAGGCTTGCACGACGACGAAGCGCACGGTTAATAGGTCCACCCGCTTATTAAGCCCAATTTGGTCCATTCCGGAATTACTGAAGGTATAGGAGTGGTAGAAAATTGTCTCCCGCAGCCAAAATCGTCCGGTCCCGATGTGGCCTTAATAAGTGGGGACGACCGTATTGGAATTGATATTAATTTGCAAAGTGTTTTGCGCAAAATTATATGCTTCCGAAACGTTTGGGTCGCGAAGACTTCGAACGATTGCTTTTTGGGTCGCACCAAAAAGTATTTGCGGACCCCTGCTCTAGAGTAGCAATAGTTGAAATGTTCACTTGATGAATGAGAAATTAAAGCAGAAAAAATTCATTTGTTCACTGACATTTTACATGTCATGACATTGTGCTGCCTCGCTTCTCAGAGCAAATCAGTATGCACACTGTCTTGGTATGCAAAACTTGCCAGAGAAGTTATGATTTAGCTACTACTTTTAACTGGAAAGTGTGACAGCAGAGAAGCTTTGTCATTATTAAATGTTTACAAGAAAATCATTTTCTTTGATGAATAATAATTTTTGTTGTACTTTACTCATCAATTGTTATGCTGACATAGACATTTTTGAATTGCTGTAACTGTATTTTAAACACAACAGTTTATTAGGTTTTGCAAAATTTAAAGGTTTACAATTGCATGAAATGCAACGTAAACTTTAAGCAACAAATTTTGTTCTTTTGAAGTGATGTCTGTTCGTAATAGACATGGCGGATATGCAAATCAGAACAACGAATTATCAGACATGCAGCAAAGACCTCCACTGCCACAGATGTATCCTGCAAATGTGTCACGAGAGGGATTACTTTCAAACAGCGGATATGATAACATTTATCAAATGGAAAACATCATGCAGCCAACAATAATGAATACCGTTGTGTCCCCAAATCAGACCATTGTCCCTTGGCAGTTAGGAAATGGGAATTATGCGAACCCATGTTGGGTGGCCATGTTCGATTATGATGCAAAAGCTGACGACGAGCTATCGTTGCAGTCTGGGCAGCAAGTTGAAGTTTTATCAAAAGATATTGGGATATCTGGTGATGAAGGGTGGTGGACTGGCAAAATAGCAAATAAATTGGGAATATTTCCAAGCAATTATGTCACACAGCCAAGGCATAACATGCAGCATTTGGCACCACCGCGTAATGGGATCTACCACAAGCTGAGTGAAGATGATTCTCCTTTGGATCCAGCAGAAGCTGCTTCTCGTGATGGGACAGTTGAGGAGAAAATTTCAATAAATCTTCAAGAAATAGACTTCAATGAGCTTACATTGGAAGAAATTATTGGCGTAGGAGGTTTTGGCAAAGTGTATCATGGCTTTTATCATGACCAGGAAGTGGCTATTAAAGCTGCAAAAGTGGACCCTGACGAAGATGTCAGCATGACTGTGAAAAATGTTCAAACTGAAGCAAGATTATTCTCTTTATTAAACCACAACAATATCATTGGTCTGGTGGGTGTGTGCCTTCAGCAACCAAACTTATGCATCGTGTTGGAGTACGCTCAAGGAGGAGCATTGAACCGATGTCTAGTGGGTAGAAAACTTCCTCCTCATGTGCTAGTTGATTGGGCTTTACAAATTGCAAAAGGAATGCATTACCTTCACAATGAAGCGCCTGTTCCATTAATTCATCGAGATTTGAAATCTAGTAATGGTAAGTATTATTTCAATTGACTTTAAAAAATAAAACCATTTTTATACAGACTTTACAATACATCATGGTGTACTACTGTACAAATATTGAAATGTATGTTTCACTAGTTTACAATTTTTTTGTGTGCCAAAAGACAATTTTGTTTTAGAAATGTCTAAGAGCAGTGAGCACTGACATTTTATCACATTATTTATATTATTGTTTATATATTGTACTGTCTTTACCGACGATATTGGTTGAACTCATTAGCATACCAGTATGGAGTTATCAGCTGTTAAAAGACATTGCCTCTATGTTCCAATCTAGTTATTACAATGGTTACTCAACACTTCAACACAAACTTCACTGTTATTATTTAACATTTGAAAATAGTGTTTCATTCAGAATCATCATAATCCATCGTCGGTTTGTTCCCCACTAGTGGGGGTGGCTGATTGTTTCCGCGCAGCAATTGTTTTAATCCCTTTTCTCCATTTCACCCTGTCCCTTGCATCTTCCTCCTTCAGTCCAACTTTTTTAAATTCATCCTTCACTTGTTGTTTCCACGTTCTTCTTGGACGACCGTGTTTCCTCTTCCCATCCACCTTTAGATCTAGTGCCTTTCTAAGAAAACTTCCTTCCTCCCTCCTTATCACATGTCCATACCATCTTACTCCATTTGCCCTTGCCAGTTGGTCTATGGTCTCTCTCATCTCTAGCATATCCAACAATTCTTCAGTCCTTTTTTCCCTTCTCGTTTTCACCCCACACATTGCTCTCACCATTGACCTTTCCGTTCTTCTTAGGATTGCCAGTTCACTCTCTCTCAATACCCATGTCTCGCTACCATATAGCATTGCAGGCCGCACACAGCTCCGATATACTTTTCCTTTCATCCTTAGTGAAAATTTTCTGCCATGCAACATTTCCCCACATTCCCTGAACTTTGCCCAGCCCAATCTTGCCCTTGTTGTCACCGCTGCTTCACATCCACCACTTCCATTTATCCGATCACCCAGATAACAGAAGTTTGTCACTGTTTCGACGACATGGCAGAACTCATCATCATGGCCTTCCACTTCATTCCTTCCTTTACTGCATTTCCCACAAACAAAAAACTTCGCCAATCTTGTTGCGGCTCTCTTCACATTAGCACATCTTGCATGTACCCACTTTCCACATTCCTTGCATTGCATTGAATTTCTCATCACTCTCTTGCCACATATTCCACAGGGATCTACTTTGTTCTCAACAACTGTTCCTTCTGCTCCACTCACCATCACTTTTGTTTTTTCAAGATTCACCTTCATACCCTTGCTTTCAAATGCTTCTTTCCACTTCTCAAACTTTCTCTCCAGTCCCTCCATACTATTACTTGTCAAGACCAGGTCGTCTGCATACAAAATTTCACTCAATAGGCCCTCCCTCACTCCTTCAGTTACAACGTCAACCACAATAGCAAATATCAGAGGTGACAAAACTGATCCTTGGTGTACACCAACCTTCACAAAAAACTCATTCATAAAATCTAAATCAATTTAACTGCAGCAATGAAATTTGTAAGTCTAGACTTTGTTCATAATTAATTACACTGGTAAACACAATTTTTCTTGCATGGAGTTTTTCGATGGATTTAGGGTACGGTAATTTGAGGTGTGTTGGTTTTTGCTCATCACATCACGTTTTTGAGATATGAAAACTTTTTTTTATTTGATATTTATTTTATAACTTACCTATTAAAGTTATAAAATTTAGGTTGCGTTTAAGGGGTCTGCTACTATTCGGTGAGTCTGATTCGGTGAGTCCGATTCGATGAGTTCCTAACCTCTAACCCCTAACCCTAAAACGGCAATGATAATTAGGCTACGGTACCCGATAATTAAATAAAAAAAAAATTGAAAAAATCCCCCGTTAAGGGGTCG
This sequence comes from Aplidium turbinatum, assembly GCF_918807975.1. NCBI lineage: Eukaryota > Metazoa > Chordata > Ascidiacea > Aplousobranchia > Polyclinidae > Aplidium > Aplidium turbinatum. The sequence continues at coordinate 12,222,193 of NC_137489.1, read as the reverse complement.
GACTCACCGAATTGGACTCACCGAAACGGGCCATTCCGCGTTTAAGCACCCATGTTTGCAATGGGAGACAGCTATTCCCTCAAGAATGCTTTTCCAAAACTACTTTTGTGATTGCATCCTTTTCGGTCATTATTAACTGCAGTACAAACACTAAATAAATGAAATATATTTGAAAAAGGACAATTTGGAGCATTGTGCTTATCACTGATAAGGCACCACTGAAAAGCTGATTTTTTTAGTAATGTGTCTTTCTCACCGAATTGAATTTTCAGATTTAAACTAAGCATTTATGCAAAAGTAATATTGTTACTTTAAAACGATTTGTATGGTGCTGCAAAAATCCAAAACATATCTTGGTACTAACAAACCCAGTCACATAAAGATGTCAAAAATTTTCTTTTTGTGGCTGATGAACTGCATAAGGGACATCTATGGCTGATGAACTGCAACTGCATCATCGAACTCCAGCAGTAATTTGCCATCATGTTACAGTTTCATCAACCTTGGTAACTTTTTTCCATCACTTTGATTCCTGGTGGAAATGCTTTCCCTGCTCCTCATTTACGTCACCAAGGTTCTCTGGAAACTCACTCAGGCAGCTAGGTGCAAGTACTGAATTGTAATGCTCATCCTATTCCCAAGGAAGTTATGAACCACATCAGCAAATGCATTCCAAGCTCGAGCCTCGATAATAGTCATGGTAGTCACGGCTGGTCCTTTAAGCAACGTTCTAATCTGAACCCCATCAAATATCCTGCTTTTTTCTTATAGCTAAGGCCAAGACGTTGAGTACCGGTATGTAGTCAAAACAGTCCCCAGAACGATCAAGTGCTTTGACGAACTGTTTCATTAGTCCAAGTTTGATGTGTAATGGTGGTGGAGTGATCTTTTTTTGATCAACCAGTGGATTGTTTATGATATTTTTATCTCCAGATTTCATCATATTTCTTGGTGGCCATTCTTTTCTACCCAATGTTCTTAGTTGGTTCTACTATCCCAGTAGCATAAAAAGCAAGGATAATTGGTGTGACCTCCTTGTTGTCCCAATAGGAAATTCACCATTTTAAGATCTACGTAGATCAACTACTAGTGATTGCAGTATGTTAATTTTTCTAACACAACTTTAATGTTTGCATAATTCTCCTTCAAAAGACATAATGTCCTATAAGTGTAGATCCATACTTGTTTCCATTATGAAGCAAAACTCATTTTAGGCTTCTTTTCGAGCTATCAATAAACAGTCTTACAGTTAGAGTGATATGCAGATAAACCCATAGAAAGAATAAGCCCCTTAACATCTGTGCAGTAACAAGTTGGCCGTCTGAGAGGATGTACTTTCTCAATATAGCCTCTCTGCCCTGATAAATGAAGCGCTTGTACTGGTTTTGAAAACATGTTTTCTCCTGTAGCCTGGAAGCCTTTGAAGCTACTTTTCTGCATGATTGTGTGGTGTCAAACTCGTGAGTAAATGAGCAGCTTTTACGTAATTTATCAATATGGAACATGCATATACCAAAAAAAACGTGATGTGATAGAGGAAATCTGAGCTCAGTTCGAGTCAGCACCCCAAAATTACCCTAAATCAGTTCTCAAAGTCCATACATGAAAAAAAATTGTTTTGTTAAACAGGTGTTATTTTACATAAATTTTTGAAAACATTTGTTACAAAAGAAAGAAATGTAAAACGTTCTACTTGCAACGGATACATTTTTGCTATATTATACAGTATAATATAATGGGTGTGTGGAACTGTGGATAAAAGCCAATCTTCAGCATGTTTTAGAAAACTTTTGGATACTCCAGTTAGATGCTTATCTCTCTATCAGCTTTTCATTCTTTACTCATGCAAGCTTTTTATGAAATATATATAATTTTAATGAAAGCTTAGGAGTTTTGCATTTTACTGATCAATTATATAGTATACTTCAAATTTTCAAGTCTAGTTTATTTTCAGTTTAGCATTTACATGCATTGTATCAAACAAGCATGAAGTACATTGTTAGTTTTTCGTTTGTTTTATTGTTGTTTTTTGTCTATTCAAGAAGACATGTGGAATTGTGGATACCACAATGTCTGATGTAAATAGAAAAATTGTTGGTTCATGATCAACACCTGGCCACAAGTCGCCAATAGTGTGTGGATTCCACTGAACTATTGTTCACATATTTCATTTGCAAGAGTTAAATATTATTATTGTGGTGTCTTGCAGACTACCGTACTGCAAAGATTCTGTTAACATTAGCCCTCAAATTGTTTTTGCCAAGTGATTCACTTGTTGAGACTTTTGTACAATAGATTTGCACTTTTGTGAAACAGTTTGTTGAAGCAAACTGAGATGCATTAATGTCAACCAAGTTCTGATGATTCATTTCAATGAAAAGCTCCATGAAACAGCTGTTTCTGTGGTGTCTGTGTGGATATTTTTTTGAGCAACTCATTAAATTTTAATGTGGCTTGCAAATTGGATTTATATAGATTTCCTTTGTGTCTGCACTTGAAGAGAAATGCGAACATCTTCAAGTGTAATTCAAAACAGCAGTGTTTTCGGTACAGTTTTACAAAGTTACTGCATCTTTTTCAGCTCATGTGTGTGATGAATGTATAATATTACATGATACTTAAAAACTTTTGCTGCTGCTAAGAAATCTCTTTAAAAGCTAACAAAATCAACTCAAATACAAAATGGTTTGTTGCACTGAGTGGTAGTTTTACTTGAGTTATTTGGCATGGTTTTAAGTGGTAGGAATTCTTTTAATAAAATGCGAGCAGTGTGTTTAGTATTTTGCTAAAAATACTTTTCAATTAAATAATTTTTTGTTATTATTCAGCATGTAATGCAAAACTGTTTTTTCTTAAGCTTTTTGTTATTAAATTTATTTTGCTCCAGTGAAAAACTTTATGTTTTGGATTGAATGAAAAACTGTTTCCTGAATTGACATTGCATAGGATTTTACTCATTTTTGTATTGTTTATATTAAACTAAGTCATGATGCAAGATTATGTGATTAAAGGTTGTGGTTGTGGTACTGGTATCCAGGATGTTGCAGAATCGGAGTTCTTACAATTCTAATCTTAGTCCTTGGCCTGTATGATCTGTAAAAATAGACACGATCATCCACTTCTACAGAGTTCTCTGTCAATAAAATGTAACCCTCTTTCACGTGATGAGTGATTACTTTTATACATATGCAAAAGTGAAATCTGGTGCAGTGGGCATTGCCTTGCACTGTGTTTGGTTTTTCTGGTCATGTCGCTTCTTATATTTGTTTACACAGAGGTTTTGCTTTGTCACTTCGGTTTTGGTTCTCAAACTCATTGAGAAAAAGCATTTTTCACTTTCCTTGAAGCAAAGCAGTTCAAGATAGATATTGATTTTATTTTGCGTTCAATTTTTCACGTCATTCATGCATGATTGGATGGTTTTCTTCTGGGAATAGCTTTGATTATTATTAACACACTCCACTGCTACCTTACCAATGGGTTGAAACTAAAGTTTCAATCTGCCTGTGCTTTTCTTGGTACTTTTGTTTCTAAGAATACACCCACGCAACAAATTTTAAACCTTTTGTTTTTCTTGAGTCTATTGTATCTGGTGGTACCCTATATTGCCAATGCACTATTTGCACAAAACGGCTTTGTTGATCCTACTCAGCCAATGGGAGTCAGCACCAGTAAACCAGTTAATTTTTACATTAGTTTAACGTTTGCAGACGTTGAATCAATGTAAAAAGAACACATATATATGCTGTCTGGAAATATTGAATCCAAAGCGTTCTCATTAAAGCTTATTGTGGCATGTTTTTAAATATTTATGCATGTACATTGTGCAAGGTGTCTGAAGAGAAACAGATCAGATTTTGGTGCAGTCTACTTGGCAGATTTTTTTTTGAGTAACACACTTTCAGCTGCGATCGCCTTGACCAATGCTTCAACAAAAGAAACAACTTTTTAATTGATGCTGAAGTCTTTAAATTCCAATTTAAAACCCTTTGGGGCTTTTTACTTTTTATGCTGTACATTGCTGTAGTGCTTTTCGTAACTGCTATAGCGTTTAATTACCGGAAACTGTCGCATATGGATAATTAAATAAGTAAAACCTGGAAAAAGCGAAAAAACATCAAGTTAAACAAATGTACCGATCGAAAGTCTGATTCAATCCTGATAGAAAGCCTAATATTTTGGGAATTGTTTTTAATCAATATAATTTTGGTTGAGAGGTGACTTTTATTGAAATCGTGTTTCTAATTAGCTACATTTTGTTCTCCAAACACCATGGTAGAAATGTGCTACATTCGCTGGCTGACATTTTTAAACCAAAAATGTGTTAAACTCACCCTGAAAGGTTTTTTTTAGTATGTATTGTATATATATACTGTTTGAATAAGCAGTTATACTTTTAGCTCATTGACATCACATTATACTTCCATTTCAGTTTTGATAAAAGAGCCATTTCATGGGGACGATGACATCTTTCACAAGACAATGAAAATATCCGACTTCGGACTAGCAAGGGAGCTTTATAAAACAACGAAGATGAGCGCTGCAGGGACCTATGCATGGATGGCCCCCGAAGTTATCAAATCATCTACCTACTCAAAAGCCAGCGACGTTTGGAGGTAAAAAGTTGTTTTCTTTTCTATGAAAACTTTTCAAAGACACATATGCAACAAAACACACGTATGTTGAATGAAACTGTTGCTAGAAAAGCGGCTAAAAGTTTTAAAAGCACATTTTTATTTGTTAAGTCATCCCTGACAGTTTATCGCAACTTGGAGTACGAATGACCACATTCTTGTCACCTGATCACCATTGCAATCCAATGACCAAAGTATCCATCTGACTATTTCACAATTGATCCACTTACTTAAGTTTTGTATAATAAGCAGGCTACAATTTCCTGCACTGCGCTTTTGTCCAAAGTGTCCAATATCACTGTACTGGTTGTTTGCTTTTGAAGTGTAGCTTTATTTTGATTCGAAAATCTGCTTTCAGGCCATCGGTGATGCAAATCTGTATTTTTATGAACGAACGCCCACCAGAGTGAAGCTGTTTGTTGATTATTTTATGGCTCAAGTTGCAAAAATTGATCAAACATTTGCTGACATGTTTTGTGTGCTTAATGTCGCTTACTGCTGCCTTGGTGTGTTTTATAGGAGTCTACACTTATAACAAGACAATACTTTAAAAATAGCCACGTTGTATTGCAAAAAACTCTTCAGAAACGGAGCTATGACAATTCGAGTTGCCAATTTAATAGGCTACTGCCGTTTTGTAGTCGACCGTTTCGGTCTGCGTTGTCCAAACTCGGGTGTCGATGTTGCATCTATTTAAAATTTAAAGAAATTTTAAGGATCATTTCATTCTCAAAATCATCTTCACGTTACCGGTACCTCAACAATTTTTAATACAGTCAAATACCGGGATAAAATAGAAAGAACTATGCATGAATGCCAAAGTCATGTAAGTTGGCGGTTTCCATGTTAATGTTCAAACTGCGTTTGACTAAATCCAGTTCGAACATTAACTTTAAGCTTGTCCCCTACCAAAATTCGCCATTATAAGATCCAAGAAGCAAACTCAATTGTTCCATTAACAATTATATAATTGTGGTTTCTATCCTTTTTTTGTAATTTTATTTTTTTCAATGTTATTTTACCGAAAGACTTGCGATCTCAGAGGGTTGCTAACAAAATTTTCAGTAAAAGTGGCCAGTGGACTGAAAATGGCTGGGAAGCCCCGATCTATGGTGTGAAGCCGACGTATGACATTTTTATTTAACTTATAATCGAGCTGTTAGAATTACTCACAAGATAACAGTTAATTAAACTCGCCTACCAAACTGATCTCTTCAATTTCTCTACATACGTAGAAGCAGCACCGAACCTAAATTTTGGACAACGTCCGCACCGAAACAGTTATTTCTGAAACGTCGTCTCCAAAACAGATTATCTCCGAATTGGGCCTTTACTTTCAGAAACAAACTGAATTACTCGAACTACTTGAATGTTTACTCAGCATTCAGCAATTTATAATAATGCTGAGTAAGGCTTAGATTTCGTCACGTTTCTACAACTTTAGCATGCACATGGTGCAAGATATCCATATCTCAATCAGTTTGCTTGTTCAAATGGTGTAGTTCAGTGTTCTATTCAACTCTAACTTGTGCATAACAATTGCCTTTCATTGTTAGCAAATTATATATGATAATCCTTTCGATGGAAAGAATCTTAATTACTTTGTTTTCATGCGTCAAACAAGCCCATTCTGCACTAATGCGTTTCATTCAATGTTGGCTCCGTGACAACATTTCAAACAACTCCAACCAATAAATGCAAATCATTAGAGCGCACACTGGAATCATACCATGATTAAAGTTTCTGTGTGGTTAAAAGTTTTTTGATGTGTAGATAAGATTAAGTGGTTTGTGAGATCGCTTTGCTATGTTTGCTTTTGCAAAAAAAAGACACTTTTAGGGATTTTTTCTGAAGAAATAACATGTAGACGACAAAAAAAATGGGTTAACCTGGAGCGGGGAATAACCTGCTTGTGTTTTTTTGTAAGAATTACACTCACTTGTTCCTCAATTGCAACCAAACACCCGAAAACATCTACTGCCGACATTAAATTGTCCAAGTTCTTTTGTTTACTAATGGTTCACTTCTTTTCCAGTTATGGTATTTTACTGTGGGAGTTGCTGACTGGCGAACAACCATACCGTGGCATTGATGGACTGGCGGTCGCTTACGGGGTGGCTGTCAATAAACTAACCTTGCCAATCCCTTCCACGTGTCCGAAAGAGTTTACTGTCTTATTAGAACGTACGTGACTTTTTGTTTGATTTATTGCTCATCTGTTTTGATTGTTGCAACAAATGTGTTGGTGTTTTAGTCGCTAATGAAGTCGTTTTATCTTCAGCTTAAAGCTTCGGTTTAGACAGCTGGTTTGTGGCTGTAAAGGATTTGTTCGTTATAAAATGCAGAACACTGACAATAAAAGGCAGTGGACGATTGCCCTTTTCTGAGAAATTTTTGCCGCCTTTGTTTTTTGAGTTCATGAGCGAACCCGAGAGAAGGATTTACAAGCTGTCTAGAAAGAAGCAATAACCCCTATATATACATCTTTGTCCACCTTCAAGCATATCATTCGTCAGTACGCTTTTGTTCCATTATGATTGTTCAACTGATGACTTAATGAGGGGGGTCTGCTACTATTCGGTGAGTCCGATTCGGTGAGTTCCTAACCTCTAACCCCTAACCCTAAAACGGCAATGATAATTAGGCTACGGTACCCAATAATTTAAAAAAAAAATTGAAAAAATCCCCCGTTAAGGGATCGGACTCACCGAAACGGGCCATTCCGTAATGAGGGACACCTAAGGGTCATTGGAGTGGTCTAGTAAATGGACTACCTTCTACGAGTGAGCAGACATGGTTCAATACCTCATCGAATTCTTTTTTCATGTACCAAATTTGTCCCAATTTCTCATGCAGATTTTTTTCCATATCTTGCGCAATTAAACTATTTTGACAGTTCCCTTGGCCGCATTATGAAAACAGTTTTTCTTGTCTAAAAAAACTTAGATGTTTTCATTCTCTGGGACGCTTTGCTTCCGTGTTACCGCGACGTAAGAGCCATGTACCTGAAACCGGAAGCATGAAACATGTCAGAACTCGCTTTCTAATTTCAAATTGAGTTGTTTTTCTCCTTGAAAGCAAAACAGTTGAGTCATGCCTGAGATTGGGCATAATCTGTACCGAAATTTGCCCCTGCTCAAATTCATAGCCACCTAATTGGGGTGGAAGGTCTGCTTGTTTCGGATGATGAATGCAAAGACTGGTTGCTCTCTAGTAGTCTTCCAGCATAATCTGGAAACATCGTGAATCTGAGGTGGTAAAAGGATAGACTCTCTGTCCCAGAGGCTCACTCGGCGACGACTTAACATCGATTTTCATTTAAGTATCAGTTCGAGTTGGGTCTGCTACTATTCGGTGCGTCCGATTCGGTGAGTTCCTAACCTCTAACCCCTAACCCTAAAACGGCAAGGATAATTAGGCTACGGTACCCGATAATTAAAAAAAAAAAATTAAAAAAATCCCCCGTTAAGGGATCGGACTCACCGAAACGGGCCATTCCAGTTCGAGTTAACAAGCATTGGCAAGTCTAACTTTGTATCATCGAGATTTTCATTTCTATTTTTTTGTTAGTTTGATTTTAATGTGTTTTTTTTCGATTTTAGTAAATGTAAAAACAAAAATGAAACCTCTGACTTATTTATCACTCTTGCCGTTGCTGATGATATCTCTGCTGTTGCAACTCAATTTTTTTTTCAAAATTGTTCAGTTGGTGAACTTCAGCTTGATCAGGAACTATTTTTACTTTTTAAGTTAAAATTCTGCAAAAACGACCGAATTCTTTCAAGTTTGCAGCCCTGATACTTGGTAACACCCGAAGGGTTGAGAACGAAAATATATGCACGGGATCTTTATCTATCTATACGATTTAACGTCTCTTGCTCCCCTAAGGCCGCGAGGGTTGGACGCCAACGAATGTCTACTTTGTGTAAAAAAGGAATGAACTAAGCGCTATGAAAAAAAATGTTGCATATTTTTGTGTACTGCCTACAGGTTGTTGGTCGTCCAACTCGCAGATGAGGCCGACGTTCAAAATGATCTTAACCGATTTACAAACGATCGCCGAATCAAATTTCATTTCTGTGCCCGACGAGTCTTTCAAAACGATGCAGGATGACTGGAGGTTGGAAATCCAGGCGATGTTTGATGATCTTCGAGCGAAGGAAAAGGTAGTTTGTTTAAGTGTGTTATTTGTTGGCACTCACATTTTGTTTGTGCTTGGTCACGCAAACATTTAGTTGATGACTACGACTGTTTAAATGACACATATCAATACATACTGATTTCAGTCCTATTCAATTTCTAATCTCAGTTTTCGTGACCTTTTGGCTATGTGCAGTTTGTTTAACCATAACATACGTCAAATTTATCAAAATCTTGAAGCAAAATTTTAATGAAACTATTTCGCTATAAGTGATGACCATGCCAAAAATGTTAATATGTAGGAATTCAATCGATTTTTTGTTAGGTCAGCGATAAACTGCCTGGCATATAGCAGTGTCTCCACTCACGTGGTGTTTGTAAAAGCTCGGATTAAAACCTTGTTTAGTGCTGTGCTTGACCCAAATATGAAAGCCATCACTTCCAAGCACTTCCAAACAGTTCCAGTAGTGAAAAACGTAGCGCATTCTGCTTGATAATATCAGTTAGATAACTTTGGGCTACCAAGTACCAACGTTTTTGGTCATTTTTTTTATAACCGTGCTGGTACAGTGGTAGGAATTACCTCATGTCTGTAGATAGCTTCCCAAACGATTTTATGTTACCTCCAATAAGTCCCACATTACCAGTTGGAAATCTTCTCAAAGGCCAAGCTGCATTTGTTTTCACTGTATGCCATGCACACTTGCATTGATTCTTGCAATCAAGCGAATGACAACAAATCGAGACAGCAATTGTAGCTCACTGAGCTCCATGCAGCTCCATCCTGTACAGAGTGATGCCGACTCAGAGCATGCGCCCTTCATGTCAAATAGCTGTTCAGGGCAGGCAGCTTCAGTTGTCGTATGGGAAGGCATCACCTTGCTGCAGTTGAATGTGGAAGGCCTGACCAAGTCTAAAATTGACAAAGTTAGCAAACTTGGTTGAATGTACTCAACATTTGGCACGAATCTGACTCAGGAAATGGGCATTTTGTTGAAGGCGCCCAAGTAGCAAAAAGTTATTATTTTCACATCATTTCGACGTTGAAACGACGTAAAAGTAACAATTTTTGTTGGCTGGGCATGTCAACTTATGTTCTTCGCCATTTGTCAGGAACTGTGCAGCAGAGAAGAAGCCCTGACGCGGGCCACTCTCCAGCACAAGCTCCACGAGGAGTACTTGCGGGAGAGAGAGCGAGAGCTACACGAACGCGAGCTGGTGATCATCGAGAGGGAACTCACCATGCATTTGGATGTGAAGAACAAGCCTCCGACTGCGAAAAGAAAGGGAAAATTCAAGCGACACAAGATAGCAAAGCACGGCGGCATAAGCGAGCCTACTGGTAAGAGATGCAAATGCGCCAGAGAAATGAATTTCACAATGTTGCTTAATGTTTTATGCCCGTCTTGTTGGTATCGGATTGTCAGACAACAATGTGTTTACATGTCTTAGCATGGTCATCTGTTCAGGCACCACGACGTGACTGTTTTTATTGGGTTTAGACCATGGCGATCTATACTACTGGCCTTCCTAACGTGGCTAATGTGGAGGCCTATTAAGTTTTGGCAACTAACAGGTATTAGGGTAAAAAGCCGTCTTGCATGAATTATTACTAAAAACAAATACTTCTGCAGCCCTCGAAATTAGCTTCCATCTACGACGGCAAAAACATTGCCGTCGCCAAATCAGCAAACCTTGGATTGCGGCGGCAATTGCCGTATGATTTAAAGTTTAAACAAACGAAATTTTAATCGTTTATTCTTCGTGTTTTATACGGCGGTAGCGTAGAGCATCACGCAAGCTATTTTACGCGCTGACAATGCTCTTGTAAACTGTAAAAAGTTTGCAACCTTGTAAATACTGGCTTAATTGTTACGAAAAAGTTATTGTTACATCGAATGCTTATTGTTTACCGGTGTCGTTGCGAATATAAATCATGGTGAAGGATACAGTTGAAAAGTAGAATTTACCTGCTATAGGTTATCAAATAGAGGGAACAGAAGGAAAAAGTTAGTGTGGTATTTTACAAAATTTATAAAGAATTTTATGACGGAAACAAATCGGAATTAGAAAAGCTAAGGGGTCAAGTTAAAAAAGTAGAACAAAATTGGATAAATAGTTCTTCGGCAGTAAAATAATGCTTCCGATCATATGGCATTGCGCGTTCACGAACGGGCAGTTTTGCGTCTTCAAGTATTCCAGTGACGACGCGACAACCTCATCCTCCGATACAGCATCTGATGATTCCGATTTATATATGATATCCGACTAGTTCTTTATCCAACAGACTTTGTGTTGCTCGCACGCAGTATCCCAATTGTGCCGAAATTATGTTAGGATAAACATAAATTGAGCCAATCTTCTCGCAGGGAGCTATTAATTTGTTACCGGTACCTGTTTGAGCAATTAACGTTATTTTATGATGGTTCAACGTCGCTAGATGTCGAAAAACAAACGTAAATTTTTTATTGGGCATTGTTGTTACCCAGGCAGCATAATTCGTTATTTTTGCATTGATTTTGCGTCTGTAGACGTTGAATCGATGTAGAAATGATGGTTTTGCTGTCTGGGTGCGCAATATAACCCGCCGGGAAAATTGTAAATCGATTTGTGCTGACTCGAACGTTGAATCAACCCAAAATTAACTTACTTTTCCCCTGAGCTATTTTACGTGAATTAACGTAACAGCGTGCGTATTGCGCTGCTCGCTTTATCGCTACTTTAAGTATTATTACATCACAACAAATCAAACGATGCGGTCGTGATAGACTACTCTAGTATACTTTTCCCTTCTCGTTTCACATGTTTTGGTACAATTGTTTCGTAATAAACGTTCAGAGCAATTGCCGACGCAATTTCAACTTTTGCCGTTTGGCCTCGGCAAAGTTCTTGCCAAGTAAAAATATGCTATAAAATATTATATTTTCGAAGACTGCGTGAGTGTTCACAGCAACTAAAATAGTCCGAGGTGAGGTCTTGGTGCGATGTTTCTGCTGATTAAACTCCCGCTGCGAGTAAATAACACAGGAAGAAATTTTGAACAAGTTTTGTTCTAATTAAGTGCTCATTTTGCGGCGGCATTTTTATTGCCGTAGCAGAATGGCCATTATGACGTTTACGGCGGCATTTACCACGGCAATTGCCGAGTGCCGCCGCTAATTTCGAGGACTGCTTCTGGATCAGAAAACGACTTTTTTAACATACTGAGTGTTTTGAAAGTTGGGTCACTCTTGATTTCATGTACCTTGATTCTGTTGATATCTTGATTCTCATGGTATTCTTAACATGTAGCTATTGTCCTGCTTTCTTGCCACTTATTTAATAATATTACATCTTAGTTACGTTTTGGCACTGTATTTACAATTTTTAAGCTAAAAAACATTACTTGACCAATGAAAATTGCTGGTTGTATGTTGTAACACTTATCTCAGTTGGTAAATTGAATTTTCGTATAAGCCCCCACATTATTTGGCTGTTGCCACGTTGGGAAGACCAGTAGTATAGATCGCCATGGTTTAGACTCTTTTGCAACCAAAACGTAGTGAAGACTGCTGGCCTAATATTGTTTGAAAGTTATTGTTAACAGAAAAAGTGACATATGTTTACATATTATCAACTTGATATTGAGCTGTGCAGTGTGCACTGGCACGTGATCTTGCTGTAAAACTGAAACAGCGCCTTTTCAACTTACTCATATTTCAACTATTTCCGTGTTTACATTTACACATCAAAAACGCGAGTAAGCTTTTCAGTACAAAATCTGATCTACGGTACTCCTACGTATTGCCAATTTGCATGGTCAACAGTAAAGTCACTTTTGTGGCATTTAATCCTTTTTAAAACTGTTCCAGTAACCTAATTAATGGTCGAATAAATGTAGAAGATTATTGTCATACTTAGAAATGCAAACTTTTAGCCAAATAGTTCAGGATGTTGACGTTGCACCCACAGCTGTTTTAATTTCTGCGGTGTCTTGATTAAATTTCCTTTTTTAGTTCACTTAATCGATATTTGGCCGTTTATCATAAGGATGATTTGAAGATGGAACTTAACACATAAAATACGATGTTGTCACCGCTCACGAGTCTTAAAGTCAATTTGAAAATCTCCCAGTTAACCAATTCTGTCATTTTTACATTCATTCAACGTCTGCAGACGTCAAATCAATGTAAAAAGAAAGGATTTTGCTAGCTGGTACAGCTTTCTTTTCTTTAAACAAACAAAGGCAAATTTAATCTTTAACTCAACTCTTCGCACAAATAAATGCTTAGCGAAATGCAACCGTTGCTGCTGCATGTTTTTGTCGATCATTAACACAAGAAATCTTTGAATCAGTCAGAATTTTGTTCTTTGATATTTTATTCGTTTTCAAATGACTAGCTTAGACTGGCAATATCGCATTCCTTTGTTTGGTAGTGTATGATTATAAGATTTACAACATAGATTCCATTCAGATCTTCCCACTTCCTTCCAGAAAGGTTAAAGTTATACTTTTCTCTTTGTTTCTCTCGCGCTAGCTGTCGACCAACTATAGTTTGGTTTATGAGCAATGGCTTTCTGTTTCAGCAGGTTGACCTTTTGCGTGATGAAGTTAAGTTTTGCAATTTCTCGAAATCGTGTTTTTTAGTTTAAAAAGTAGCTTTTTTGATCATATTAGAAAACAAAGAGTTCATCTAAAAAGCTTATAAAACGTATTTGAGCGTGCATAACTGTTTTGTTTTTTTGTGCTTGTTTGTAAGGTTTAAATGTTATGCTTTTTGTCTATTTTGCTCATCTCTGCTCTAAAACGTGTTAGGTACATACCAACAACCATCGAACGACGTTTTGTGAGTCATTCTTTACGAGGAATGTTTTACCAGCCACAACAACTTGAATATTTTTTTTCAGTGTGACGCTGTGTTATGACTTGATACCGTTGCGTTGTGCACCTTTCATACACTGCAGAGTGTGGCAGATCTTTTGTTTGTAGCTGTTTTTTTGTTTTTTTTTTCAGAATCAATCTTCTGCGGGCAAAAAATATTTTGGACCTGTAAAAAAACATGAATTTACGTTTGCTGCAACTCCAAAACCAGTGTGTAACATTCTACTTCGAGAGACAAGTATCAGAAAGTTTTGTGCCCGTGTATTGAAACTGTAAGACAACACTGCTTCGGCCTACTAGCATACAAGATAACTTGAACACTGCAAACAAAACAATATCACCCAGCTTAAAAACGTAACAGCGATGGTTGGTTTTTGTAAATCCGCTAATCAGCCTTTTTTGCACATTTGCAACGTCTACAGGCGTTGAATTGGTGTAAAAAGGGCACTGGTTTGCTGACTGGACACTCACAAGATATTAGTTTTTACACCGTCATGGTCACAGCAATAAATGTTCGCACATTGCTGTCGCTTAGCATTTTCCAGCAGCAACACAGAGCCTGCAGCTCTCGTTGCACCGCAGCTTCTATATATCCGACTTTGTGTTGTTTTGTCCTTGGTATTACGATCGCGTTCAGCTGATTCAAGTTAAAAGGGAGTTGATGTGAATTTCGTGTCTCTGACCGCTGTTGTGTTTAGATATTTTTACCTATGAAGCAACATTTCCCTTTTTTAACGTTGAAACAATGTAAAAAGGGAAACTGTTGCTTGCTGGCATAGTTACACACTTGCTTTTCTCCCAGCAAAGCAGCACATTATATGGACAACGTTGTGGCGCGTTGCAAATAGATGACGTTTCAAATGCAAACTTTACCAAAGTGGTTGTTTCGTAAATATTTAGCATGGTGACTATTCTTCTAGTGATAAAATCCTTTATTTTTGTAAGTTCCCAACAAGTTGTCTCAAATTGTCTCGGCTGTTTGTGACGCCCAATGTTTGCAATTTCCGCTTCAACTGTGCAACTAAACCTTGGATTATCCCAATAAGTTGGATAAGTCTGAAGCTGCCTGTTGCTTCCAGGTCAGGATAGATTGTCATGCAAGCGATGACTCAAACTCTGATTGCACTCAGAAAGCCGAAGACTGATTTTTCTTTCACTTTAAACCGTCTAGACTTAAAGCTAGACGCTAGTTATCGATTAAACATGCAACCTTAAGTTTGGTATTGATATGTACACATTAGGCTGGGTACTTTTAGTATTTTCGCTTTGAAACTCCAACCATGCTCCAACAATCTAAAACACATCTTGTTTTTGTCGATCGAAAACACTTTTCTGTTACAAACTCGCTTACAATTCCTTGTTTGTGAATTGCTTTCTAGATTTCCAGCACAAGATATCCGTAAAAGCTTCTACAACGAACGACACGCACAACAGTGTCATACAGAACATGTTAGGCAACCAGCCCGACGCAGAAGGAAACCCTTTTATTCCCCCAAGCCAGTCTCCTGCCATTCCAAAGCTTCAAACTATCATGAGTAAGTCAACCACCAGTTTCAATGCCAGCAAGTCAAATCGCAACCTAAAATGACGTGTTTATGATGTAAACCTAACACAAAATATGACTTCTCAGACAGCAAATCAACTGTTTTTAACGTCGTTTTAACGTAAAAAACGGTTTTGCTGTCTGGGATGTCCAGTAACGTTCTTTTCTCGATTTTGCTTGTTTTTTTTACCACGTTGGATTTGGTGAGTAGAGTTCCCGCTTCTGAGTCATAGACATAGGTTCGATACCCTGTCGGATCATGTCAAAACCTTTGTAATGATGACGCTGGATTTCACATTTCAACACTCAGAGGGATACATTTGGCATAACACAGTAAGACAATCAACCTATTCTCTACGTCTGACTTGAAACTGTATTGTAAAGCACTGAAAGCAACGCCTTGCACCCATGAAGATCCAGGGTGGATGTAAACGCTGTAAATTGATATAAAAACAAATCAGTATTCTTTCTTTTACTACTATTGTCTGAGTGGTTAGTGTGTCCGCCTCTGAATCGGTTGACATGGGTTCGATACCTTGTCGGGTCATACCAAAGACTTTTCAAAAGTGGTACTGAACCCTTTTTCTGCTTGGCACTCAAAAAGGAATAGATTCGTGATAATATACTCGGTTGCGCTTCTATACCTCTGCATTTACACTGCCTGCTTTGTAAAACGCTGAGAGCAACGCATATCTGCGATGGATACAGCGCTGTATGAAAACACATGGCCTATTGTTATTACATTACATCAATACTAAAAATGTACGGTTTGCAAATATCCCATGTGTGACAAATGGTAACCAAACCTGCCGATTTTGTTCACTCATTAATGATTCTTTGTGGATCCCTGTTTAGATCCGGAATCAGTGAACGAACCCATCTCGCTGGCTGCTGCAAGACAGCTCCTGGATGCCAAGAACATGTTGGAATCTACAAACAAGGATAAAAGTGAGCAGAATCCATTGTTGACAATAAGCTTTGTTGGCTCGTGAAGTAATGAAGCTCGTAGATGGCTCAAAGGCCATGTAGCAAATTCATTTATGTCTTGTTTGTCTTATTGCTCGTATTTGAAGGTTTAAACCAGTGGTTCAACTAAGTAGAATTGTTTAAAGCAAAACCGCTGCAAAATGTTTCGTCTCCTTTTGACGTAAAAGTTTTTTTGTCTTAGTTTGGTGTCAAAAGAAAACCAATTTCGTTTCGTTGTGAGCTCGAAACGTACGAAAATTCACCAACTCAGAAAGCACCCCAAAGTTTAAAGCGGTTGGCATCCCCTTACTTGCTTTGAATTTGAGTTACCACTATTTTTTCACGCTTGCATGTGTTCAAAACAAATAGATTTCGAAAAATCGAAACGAAACGAAATTTAGCTTTCACAGACGAAACTCTTTAGAAGAAATCGAAATAAAAAAGCCAATCATTACCAGCAAGTAATCATTAATATTATGACGTTTAAACGTTGTTGACCTTGGTAATCAATCTTAATGAAACTTAATTACAAACGCAATGGGGCTTTCCTTGGTCACTGAACTTGTGGTGGCGTCACGACTAAGTCAAAAACTTTCTTACAGCACTGTAATGCCATCGCATGTTGATGCGATGTAAAAACAGCCGATTTTTGACATAAAATATCGATCTCCTTACATGTGGGTAACAGAAGTAACAGTAAAAAGTCATGGTCCATTTAGTTGATAACTTTCCAAGCGAGTAAATTCAAGTCGGAGATCTACACTAATAAGAAAGTGTACATTTTGTACAACATATCACTTTAAAAAAATATATACTTCTCTCATCATCTTCGTTTTCATCACTGTGTGGTTTTTCCTGATGTTTTAATTCGTTGAACAACTCATACCGCTCTCCGGGGTCCATTACTTTTGTCTCTGTTGTAATTCCAGCTTGGTAGCTAATCAAGTAATCATGACTTGGTTAAACCACTCCGTCAAGTATCCTTTTATTGCAAGACTGTTACTTTCAATTAACGTTGACACATAATTGAATAGAAGGGCACTGAAGCCATTTTACCAGGTTCTCAATCTCAATTTTTGTACCTGGTTTTGTTTCACCATACGATCAGTTCTTACTAAATCTAATCTCTTCTTGTTGCATATTTAATTACTTTTATATCCAGCGCTTAACTAGGCTATTGTTTGCATGGTAAATCACTTTCATCTATTTCCATGGCCAAGACAACCTATCGCCTCCACAGAATACTGTTTTAATTTAATGTTTTTCACTTATCACATGAACATTCATTACAGAACCCACGTAGTTCTTAAGCTAAAATGTTTCTATCTTTTATCGTGCGTTTCAAAATTTCAAGTTGTAGTTGTGGATTACATTAACTCACTTTCAGAATGCTGTTTTAGCATGACATCATATCTACAAACGTTCAACGCTTTTCCTGCCTTTCGTATATCAAATCTAGCACACTCTTGTATGCATAAGTTCGCATAAGCTGTAGTGAGATGTTGAACTTGCTTGATCATCTGTTGCTTCATAAACTTCATCCCCTGGAACAATTTATCTGTAAAAAGTCTTTCACAGATAATTGCTTATCTGTTTAATGCTTTGACCAAATTATATATTTTTCTTGTCACAGTGAAATAAATTTAGATTTAACGTGCTTTGCTTTTTCGGTTTGCGTTCATATTACCACTGACGAGATTGTGTACTGATGAAAAGAAAGTAACATGGTTAAGTTTCTTTCAGGTACCTTTTAGACTGATGTTGACGTTTGAGCAGTGGGGGCGTTTCACAGGCTCCATTGTCATCGTTATTATCGGCGTTGTCATCTTTTGTTGTCGCAGCCGACTTACCGACGTCACAAAACGACACCGACACCGCCGATCGTCCTTCGGAACTTGCGATTCCAACAGAGTCGGCAGCTAATCAGAACCAAGGAAGTTGTGAAAGCGATGAGTCCACAACGCCACGACCAACACCTCAGAGCAGCAGGGACAACAGGTGACCGGTTGTTACACAGACAGCCAAAATCGGTCGTTTTTACAGTCTGGTTAGATATGATGTCCTCGCCGAATTTAGGCTGGTGCCTGGGTACTTGATGGCTTAGATTGAATGTATGTGAAAACAATGATTTTGAACATGGGCTTTTATATTTGTGACATGTAGTAAGGCACTCAGATACAAAAAAAGAAATATCTAGAAAAACGACAAAGCAGAACAAGGTAAACGGCGTGTGTGAGGTGCATAGAACACATTAAGGGTTCTTGCGTGCTGCAAACATTCCAATTCATGAAAGAGAGACGATAATGATCCAGGTCACGTTGTGATTTTGACTGAACGGGATCTGATAGAAAGAAGACCTCTGAACGTCAATCTTCGTGTCCCTTTCCAGCATGTCATTAAATGTCTTGCCAAGGCGCAGTGATGTGCTTTGGGTGGGCATTGAACCGGTGTTCGTTGAAGCATCGGACTTTAATTAAACTAACAACAGGAAGGTGTTTGTCAGCAAGCCAAAGCAAAAGTGCACAAGCACTTGACTTTGAAATCGATCAATATTTGAACAAACAAGAGTGAATAAGCGTCGGCATTTCCCCATACAGTAAAATCCGCCCTTTTTACATTGATTCAACGTCTGCAGACGTTGAATCAATGTAAAAAGGACGGACTTTTTTATTTAATTTGTTAGACAGTGATGAGACAGCAATCTTTCATGTCATAGAATTCTGCGGCTTTTTCTTTGTTTTCCATTCAGCCACCAAGTTTATAACACTCCAATATACCATCATGTGACATTGTAACAATGTGTAAAAACTTTTGCAAATAAAGTAACCACCTGTTGGCATGCGAGGAGAATCGTTCGTTTTTGGGACTTTAATGTTTTTCATTTCAAAATTTGAACTTAATTTCTTGCATTGCAGCCCAACAGCGATGTTTAAGTGAATCCATGTCTATCTTTTCAGCTTGAAGCGTGTCGAAAGAAATGTGAATAAAGCTCTGTTGGAGGCTGCTGTCGTGTTGGCTGCTGTTGCCCTCGGATGGGACATCCGTTCCTTCGCACAGACTGAAGTTCCTCTTTCGTTGGAGGATGCTGAGAGCACCAGCTCGGATGCGGAGTCCCGAACAAGCCACGGGAAGAACGCTCCTCCTCAGCAACCCATTTCCAGCAGGGATGGCTCTCCAAAAGTCCAAGTATGTGAATCACTTGAGTAGATTGTCTGGCGACAGTTGAAACGACTTCCAGTGACGTCATCATTCAAATTCGATTTTGTCCCCACTAATGAAGGGTGGCCGTTTCTTGTTGTGCAGCAGCTTCTCTATTTGTTGTCACTGTTTCCAGCGGTGCATGAATGGCAACATTTGCTGGTGTGTATGCATTACCTTTTTATGCCGAGAATTTGAATTTCGACAAACTTCTTGTCTTTATTTTTAGAATTCTCATAAACCCATCGCGAAGGCGCGGTTGACCACTAAGGCAGAGCCAGGTAACCGCATGTCTGCCACCTCCCTAGACAGTGACCCTTCGACGTCCAATACCCTTCTGTCCGTGTCCATGGACTCGATCGCTCCCACCGACAACGTGGTCCCCTCCATAGCTGTCCATCACCCCAAGGGGGGCCACCACCAAGGTTCTAAACCAAAGCAATCTTCATTCACTGTTAGGTTCGTTAGTTTTTATTTCTTTCTTGTTTCTGTGTCTTTTATAAACTTTTTATTCATTTCAAGGGAAATATAGCCGAAGGAAGAACGCGTACAATTCATGCCTTTTAGTTTTTTAGTAGAAAATATTTAACCCTGTTTTTGTGTTTTCTTATGCGTTGCAATATTAAATGTTTACCTTTTCATAGCTGTCCTTTTACTGTGACAAAAAAAATTAAAACTAACTTATTTAATATGTAAAAATAAATCAACAAAGCTGAAGATGAACGCAAAAAAAATTAGTTTCGTACTTTTTTTTTCAAAAAAAAAGAGGAAGCTTTTGCTTTTTTAAAAAAGGTTTGGAAACTTACATTAAACCAACGTCATCACAAGTTGCAAATTAAGTTTTATCAAATCAACAAACTTATATATTTCATTGGCAGACTTCCAGATGCCTATTCCAGCAGCAACAGTGAGATATCAGATAGCGACATATCGACTCCAGTGGTCAGCAGAGTGGACGCCGATATGTTGGTTGACTGTACCAACCAAGGATTCCACACCGACGAAGAAACCGTGTTCAACAGAGGACAAATCAACTATGCAGCACAAATATCTGTTGAATCTAATCAAAGTAACCATTTTCTCATCTTGTTTGTTTTTTTTGTTTTATTTGAAACTTATGGTTAAAAACACTATGGGTACCCACTACCCAGTCAACAAAATCGCGATTATACACAGACGTTGAATCAATTTAAAAATGACGGATTTTGCTGACTGGGATAGTCTTTTTGGCGTCACACTAGTCACGGCATGCAACCCTCTCGCTTTGTGGTAAAGTTCTCGGCTGTGAATCAGTGGATGTGGGTTCGATGCCCTGACTGGTCACACAAGAAACTTTATGAAAATGTCATGGAATTATAAGAATATTCATATATAAGAATATAAGAATATTCAATTATATAAGAATATTCATACTGGACACTCAGCCTTGAAAGAATTAATTTTTACACCAGGCTTCACTGAAACTGTCTAGCTTTTAATGAGAGATGCGCTGCTCTGTGTGAACAATCGTCATGTTGGAGTTCAAGGAACTATAGATGTTAACAAGTCTTTAAAAGACTATTCTTACATATTGAGATGAAGATTGGGGAAGTGGAAAAACACTTAAAATTTGCAGATAATTACGATTTAAAATCAATGCCACGGTCGAGCAGCTGTCACATAACTGACTCGATTTATTTATTCAAGGTCCGAGTCATCCCGGAGTTCCTAGTCATCCTAGAATGTCCAGTCATTCTGGAGATCATTCTTCCCCATCCCGGGTGTCCAATTCATCTTCAGTGACGTATCGGAAGCCTCCCACCATCGTCCATTCTCAATCTGATCAGCAGGTGACTACTCTAAAGAGATCCTCTTGGGGACCCACTGAAGTTGCATACAATGGTGGCTCCTTAGCTCCGACGAGCAACGCTGCTGGAGGACAGGTTGGAAGAGGAAAAGGACATAGGAGGACTCCTTCTGACGGGAGGCTACCGATGTCTTCTTTAGACAATGCAGTGAAAGTGTTACAACATTACAAAACTCCAGCTGAGAAAGGTTTGATTTATTCATTGATACTTTTGTTTATGGCTTATTTAAAGAATGCTTGGGCTCTAATAAACCTGGGTTTAGTTTTAGTATGCCTGGGTCGGTGTTAGATCCAGGTAATAAGTAAATTTGGCTAATTTGACATTGCAAACTACTTTGTTGGTTCACTCGTATTTCTACAAAAATCTAGAAATTAGTGTTGTCAACCGCGCAGCGTACGCGGTGACGTTGTCGCGCCGCGCGGGCACCGCGTAGAAATGTTGACTGTGCCAACCGCGCCGCGCGGGCACCGCGCGTACAAATAATGAAGAAAAAAAGAACAAAACTGAAAAAAAAAATTTTTTCGGTAGCATGGTTAAACAAACTTTTCAAGCTTGAACTCAATGTATCGTTGAACAATGCGGTGGGATAACTGTTCTAGCGAGTTTATAACAGGTTGTGGAAATTTGGTAAATCCAAAGAAAAGCATCATGAAAAATATGTTGCCAGATGAATTATTTTGCCAAATTTTTTAAACTTTTAAACATTTTATTGGAATCAAAATTGCAATTACATAAATTTAGCATATTTAATACCTTTTAGTAAATCAAAGGTCGTAGAATTAATGAGCCTTGCTAAGCATTGCACCTTCGAGAGTTAAAATTAGGATAATAAGCAAAAAAATAGTAAAACTTTTGGGGAATTACAGGGAAGTTCATTTATGGGAATCTGGTTGCTGGCAACACTGTTCAATGCAGTGTTGAGTCCTTGTCAAACCAGTCAGCAACAAGGCTGTTGTCGCTTGTCAGTTCAGTTGTCACTTGTCAGTATTTAGTTCAGAATTTTTTGACCATCAAAATGAAAACAATACGTAGCAGAAGCTTTTCTTTATTATATTTTATCTGCAAAGTGTAGTGCGAACAGTGGATGTCATGAGCGAAAATTTAGGAGCCTTATTGGATAACACAGTTTATGCAATTAACCGATTTCATCTGTGCTGTTTAAGTACAGTAGCTGTAAAAAGTTAATCATTTAAGGGTGAGATCAACTAATCCAACTTCAGAAGGACATTCAGAAAAACATTTCAGCAAGTTCACTTAGATTAGGACTCAACATTCAAGAATAGGCAACTCAGGCGATTAGCTATCAAGGTCAATGACTGTGGTAAGTTCCTGATACTGTCCAATTATCCAAAATTTGATTTTATAAAATAGACTCACTCGTATTTTCCATACACTTGTGCAAGTATGCTGTGATGCTTTCAGATTTTTGCGGTGCGGGCGCAGTGTGACATTTTCAGAATTTTTGCGGTGCGGTGCAGTGTGCGGGCAGACATTTGCAGTGCAGTGCGGGTAGCGGGCAGATTTTTCCTGCCCGCGCCATCACTACTAGAAATGCTTACGCTTAATCAGTGTTGCCAATTTTGACCATCATCATCATCATCACGTTCCTACCTCCTATTGAGGGTTGGATACAATGCGCCATTGTTCTCGACCATGAGCTGTTCGTACTGCATTTTCATAACTTAATTTTGTCCATTTAGTGATGTTTGAAAATTTTGACTACAATGTAATTAACTAATTATATGACTAGTTCAACTCGGTGGTCATAAAATGACTGGTTGATTTTTCGCCCTACTCACACTCTTATTGCGTTAATGTTATCTAATTGCGCAGACATAAACAAATTACAAACCTAGCTTTTTCCACAGCCATCGAAGCCGGTAAAGATCCTGAACTGCGTCGTCTGCCAGCTCCGATGGAGTCCAGGAGGAAGAGCGATCAGGGAAGGATGGACATCTCTGCCGGTGTGGAAAGACCGAACTCCTTAGCCATCACTCCAAGACCCCGGCCAACCGGTTCAAAACCTATGGATATATGGTCGTTGTCGTCACCATCCAGTGGTTCCGACTCTCCTGTAGGGTCCCGGAGGTTCAATGATCTTCCAACAAGCTCGGAACCATACCCAACTCCCACTAATTCCAACAAGTACCAATCCTCGATCCCCATTAACCATACCTCATCCCAAGCACTTATGACATACGGATATCCATCCAATCAATATCGCTCAACACAAGTGTCCACAAACATGGGTTATCGTCACGTCGCACCAATCAACTACAATCAACGCGCTAACACCCAAGGAGCGTCAAACACCTTGCAAGTCCAGAACACTGTAGTGCCTCGTCACCCCTCTCCCATGACCCAAGACCCAGATGGCCCGTCCCCATTCGACCAAGTGAAGTTTCCCTCTCCAAACAGCCAAACAAAGAGCCATGCAGATGGGAGCCACGAAGCTCCTCCACTTCCTAAAAAGACTGTTCGCTTTTCTCCAAAGGTTTCATCAAACAAATTTTCGATCAGGGGCTCTTATAATTCCCAGCGTAGTTTATTAGACGAGAACATGGGAGAGGAAAAAGACATCCACGATCCCCTGATGCGTTATAGTCCCAAAAAAGAAAAATCCAGCCTCGATTTCCAAAGCACCGACTCCGAGAGCAAGAAGCCACCTTATAACTATGAGGAGTTGGAGCGAGAATTTTTAGGCTGATTCCTGCTCAGTAGATTTCCGTTAAATTGCATTTATTTTGCGTTTATCGTGATAGTCAGTTTGCCAAAGCAGTAAAACAGTCGCTGGTTTTCATCGACAACTGCAATTTTGTACCATGGGAAGTTTTTTTTTACAAAGAAACTTTTCTCGGTTTTGTGTTTTATACTGAATCAGCGTTGCCGACGTTAATTTGATAAAAATGCATTTCCAGTTTGGAAGAAAAGTCGTTTTTCTACATTGATTCAACGTTTGCAGACGTCGGATCAATGCAAAAAGGACGAGTTGCTAGGTGGACGAATATCCTTGTCTAGGCGATCCTCTACAAGCAGGGGTATGCAGAAATTTTGACTAAGGGGCCGCTTTAAATTAATTCTTCGTTTTACAGAAGTTTTTCTACCATGAGATTAACATCCGCTTTATAGAAGGTCTTCGGGTCACTTGTTTTGCTTCTCTTTTGAAGAATAGACTTACCTCAGTCTCTCTGGCTAACAAAAGTTGCCTTTTTTACAATGTCGCCAGACGTTGAAGCAACATAAAAACGGCAACCTTTGTCAGACCTCAATCCATGGTTTCACTTGAGGAAGCCACCTAACTGTTGGCAGGGCTTCAAAACCACCCCAACTACCAGAAATCCAAGCCCTGCTCGTTCCTCGTCATTTTTATCTTGTTTCAACGTCTTTAGACGTTAAAGCAAAGTAAAAGTTGCAGTTTTGCTACCTGATTTGTTATTATATTGTTTTGACGTTGTTAGATGTTCACTTAACGCAAAATTAGGCTGGCTTTGTTGAAAATTGTGAACACCAATGTGGAGTGTGTTTTTTATCTTTTGAAACTGTGCAAAGTTTTACATAAACTCCCTGATATTTAACGTTGAATCAATGTCAAATATGATGCCTGTAAGCGTATTTTTAATCTCTATGTCGCTTGCGCAGATGAGATGTTTCAACCGGTAGACACTTAAGCATAGAACAATTTTCCCTGTGAACCAGCTGATTTCAGTCATTGTGACCCTTCTAGCACTCAGCCAGAGAGTTGATTCTTGCTTTGAACTCAAGCAAGTACATACAAAAGAAAAAAGAATAATGGTAAGGATGAGAATCGAACTCACGTCACCGAAATAACTACTTCCCTGACCCTTCAACCCTTACGCCACGCTGCCGACGGCGAAACGTTCATTCAATTTGCTTTCCATCAGAAATTTGTCGAGAAAATCACAATATGACGTGCATGAGTCACATGACTGCAATCAGCTGATTTAAATCTTGCCTTCCGATTGGTTAATAAAGATCATCTGCTGCAGCGACCTGCAGACTATAAATAGGCTGCCCGAAAAGTGGTTTTGAATTTTGACATCCCCTGGGTTGTCATCTCGAAGTTTCTCGTCATTGTTCGTAAATTCTATATAACGCAATGTAAACTTGATCAGTGCAAAAAATACAGACTCAAAATGTCTGCAAAATCTGAGCTCACAAAATGACTTAGCTGCTTTTTCAACTGCCATTATTTCAACGCTCATTCTCAGCTAGCAAAATCCGCCTTTTTGTATTAATTTAACGTCTACAGACGTTGAAAAAATGCTAAAAGATTGAACTTTCTAGCTGAGCTGGCTTGGTGACATGTTTAGAATCCTTCAAGAAAACACTTTTTTACGTTGTGATAACTTTGTTTTAAATAAGAGGCACTATAGAGCAATGAATTTAAAAGCTGTATACGATCTTATGCTTGCTAAACGGGATAAAAGGCTTTACGGCCGATGGCTTATCTCTTGTGCCACTATGAGACAAACGTAATTGAAATTAGCGCTCATGACAAGTTGTTGATGTTAGTGCCGTAGCTGGAAAGCAGTTTTTATAGTTAGCTATTCCGAGGGGGCAGGTCCCCCTGCCAGTTGATCACCTGGTTAAGTTTCATGTTGCTTTGTTGCATATCGTTTATTGTTGTTGCTGTTTGGCTATTCTGACTGTTGTCACTTTGGACACCGCAACTTATTTCAAAGTTATCGCTCATTAACACGGGGACAAATTTCTCTCATTTTTAAATTAATAAATTGCAGCTGAGCTAGCTTGAAAACGTCAGTTGGTTTTCATGGTCCCTAGCTCCGTAAGAGCTTTCTTCACGTACAAAATAAAACAGGTTTAATTTGACAAAAAAAATGTTTAAAGTTGGTCGTCATGTCGCCATGTACGAGTATTGCGTAACGGGCGCGTTTTAACCAAAGTGCCGGTAATCAATTTTTTCACGAAAATTAAAAAATCTGAACCGATGGCATCTCCAGACAGCAAAATACGTCATTTTTCCATTGATTTAACGCCTGCACTTGTTGAACAATGTAAAAATGACAAATTTTGCTGTCTGGGTCGATTCTTTGTGTCTTGACATCCCACATATTAGTGAGCGATAATCTGAAGAAATAACTTTCTCTGCCATCAAAAGTTGACGTTTCTCACGTCATTTCAATGTCGCTGGACATTGAGAAGATGTTAAAACAGACAACTTGTGCCAGCTAGGCTACGATTTTTTTCAAGAGTTAGGTTGTAACGCCAATCTATGCTCGATTTTGTCGTTTCTTTGTCTTGTCTGGTCTCACGTGTGCTTCCTAGTGGATGAAGTCTGTCTTGTATGTCAGTGCGACATAGAAAACCTGTGTTTGAATGTATTTTTTGTGCAATTTATCGACCGCATGCATTTGACTTGTGTAGACAACATACTTCCAAGCAGAGAACTCAGCGTTTGAAACCAAGTGAACAATTTTAAGGCATCTGGCTTCCTTTTGGCGGCAATTCACGGCTCGTGGTTAAAAACAATTTTTCCATGCACTACCTTCATTGTCATAAAGCCCAGCCAATAGAATCCCTCATTTTTACATTGATTCAACGTTTGCAGACGTAGAATCAATATAAAAACGACAGATTTTGTTGGCTGAGAGAGTGTAGGTGGGGTTACTCAGGGTTTTTTAAATATTTTGGCGGTTATGTTCTCTGCTTAATGAAAAGGTTTTTAAAAACCCAGCCAGTATTCCAGTCATTTTTTGCATTGATTCATCGTTTGCAGACGTTGAATTAATGCGATAAATGACTGATTTGTTGTCTGGGAATTTTGACATTGGGTAATCACCTAGGCAATCTTGGTAACTTTTTAATGGGTTTTGAAAGTAAATTTACTATTTAACGTGAATGACACTTCTTCTATTAACATGATACTCTTTATCAAAAAGATCATGATGATCATGAAGAAGCTCATGATCAAGGCTGATCAAATATCACATTACACCGTTTTTCTTCTGTTCTTTTCGTCCCCCTGCATGGCGTTTGTCATCAACCAGATTGACAGCTCCCCCTCTCTCGAGGGCGTTGTATGATTTTTGATCAGCCCGCCACATTGCACGGTTATTCGTTTCGGAAAGTTAACCTTTTTAATGTTAACTGGCTTAGAATGTCAGCATACAATTATCGTATCGAGAACTTGAATCTCAATGGCAACCCTTTTAACATAAGTCTTGTTCACTCCATGGCTTCATCATTTTGGTCTATCTCAAGAAAATCGTCAGTCGAAACCCAGCCAACAAAATCCGTCCTTTTTACATTGATTCAACTTTTGCAGACGTTGAATCAATGTAAAAATGACTCATTTTGTTGGCTGGGACATGACCCATTCAAGTGACTGGCCGTGCAAAACCCGCTCATCTGCTTCCTACTTCCGTCATTGTTTTTTTTCTCCACTTACTAGACCGTTGTTGTCGTAATCAGTATTTGTCAATCGTGACGTCGTACTTCATATTTATTAATGATGACGTCATTCCCGTGTCATTATCGTTATGACAATAAAACTCATCAGCAAAAACAACTGTAAATTCAATTTTGTGACAATATTTAAATGTTATTGCATTCCACATATTTCTGAAATAAGGAGAGTAGAGTTGCCAGAGCATAATAAATCTAGATTCAAGCTGAAAGGCAAGTCCTGCGTGGATTACAAATCATTTTCTAGTAGCAGCAGTAGGTAAATTATTTGTTTCCTTTTATTTTGACGTTCACTTTAGCTTTGTTGTCAGCCAATAATAACATCATAAACAATAAAGCCAACAATAAAATGATAACTTACGCTTCACATCTTTCGTCATGTTACGATACCGAGTTTTTCTCCTTAAATTTACTTACGACGCATTTGGATTGTATGTAGGGCTTAAAGACTATGATAATTTAAACCGATTGACCAGACAAAGGAATTATGTTCAATATAATTTTTTTTTGCATCACTCTGGGTTGGTGGAATTGTCTACACAGAACTTAAATATTATTGCTTTTGTCACAAGGTGCTCATGCTAGCGTTTCGGCTACGTCTGCTTATCGCCTATTAGACACCAAACAAAATTGCGACGTGAAAACTCACTCGTCTGTCCACTCAGCAAGGACTTTGTTTTCACAAAATCTCAGCAAACACTAAACTACTGTAACTCATAAATTACACAATTCCTTGTTCTTCAAAGTCACTTTCTTAACACAATTTCCTCGGGATTTCAAACAACTTTCCATATGCTTTGTTTGTTCACTATTTCATTAATTGATAGGACAAGCGTTGGCCACCTGCAGGTATTGACATATCAGTGTTAGATAGACGGTTTAGCATACATGTTATAGCGTTGTCAAAGCACCAATAAGATTACAGAGCCGTTTCCGTTATCAAATTTGCTCAAGAGTTCCAATCAATTGAATGTGGGCATTCACTTTTTACAAGCTAAATTTAATTAAATCCTTTTCCAACATATGTTTAATTATCTGCTTGTGGAATAGCAAAAACAGTGCATGTTCTTTATTACTTTACGCAGTCGTTGAATAAGGTCGCCAGATGAGGCTGACAGCAGAGGTGTTCGACAAATCCGAACGATTATTTTCTTCTCGAAAAGAAATAAAGTTTGTTTCTACAAAAAAAAAACGGTTCTAATAAAAAAAGCTCAATGCAAAGTAGTTTTGTATTGATAGATGATTTTCGTGACGCTGGAAATTGGAGAATCTTTGAACATAAACCAAAGTCATATTGCTACCCCCACTTCGAATTAGCTCACCCTGCGCGTTAGGAGTTCTGGGAATCCCGCGTGTTGGGTTTTTGCTTCGAAAGCAAGTTAAAGCGAAATTGCTGAGATTTTGAAACTATATTTTTCGCTAACAAATTGACTTCGAAACCAAAAAACAGGTATAAAAAGTTGCGCAGAAACGACATAGGCTGTTCTGAAACCTTTTTAGTTCGAGCAGGTTTAACTGAAACTGGTCAAATCTGATTCAGCAATCTTCATAACATGTCGAATATTTTCAGCTTGTAGCCTAACCATTTCTTTCCAAATCTTAACGCCACGCTCTCCCTAGGTCTGTTGAAAGAAATTAGTTATTAGCCTACCTCAGCTATTGCAGTGAATTTTAGCCTTAAACCTACAGCCTACCGCACATTTTGTTGTTTCACTTACAAAAAGCGCAAGCTCCAAATTTGGTGGATAGTGGTTGCAAAGTTCAAATGATTTCTTCGACCTGTTTCACAAAGTAAAATTCACACAAATTCTGACTTTGATGATACCTCCAAAAATGGTCACAGTTGTAAAACGGCCATGCTATCAGCTGCTATAAACTTAAATTTAATACAAAATTTCAGATAGGAGTACTGCAGTAGATTATCCTCACAGAAACGTGCAATAGCCCCATGTTTTATTTTTAAAATATCAAAAAGATGATAAAGTTATAGTTTAAAATTGAAGAAAGCGTCGTAGCAAGCGATATGAAAAGTACAGAACAAAAAGTCCAGTTAACGAGATTAACAATACAGCAGCAGACCAAAAAAATAGTACCTACGCATTACGACTGAGTTAAGCTGTGGAAATTCCGCTTTTATGTACAACTGCGCAATGGCAAGTAAAGTTTTTTTAATCGACGTGATAGCAGAATTTCTATCCCATAATGAATTTAATGATTTTCAAAATCGCGGAAAACATAAAGTTACAGTGTGAAAAATAAATACAAAAAATATGAGAGAATACAAAATGATTTCACACGGCTTGAAAAAACAAAAAAAAAAAAACAAGCAAAACAATTAACCCAGTTAGCAGACTCTGTCAGCCTGTACCGTACGAAAGTTGGCTTTAAGCTTGTCAACTTTCAAACGTCTTCAGATCCAAAAAACAAGCTTATTGTGTACCAGACAGCAAATCAGTCGCTTTTTACATTGATTCAACGTCTACAGACGTTGAATCAATGTAAAAAAACGACTGATTTGTTGTCTGGGCACAAACCATTAACAAAAGTGTCTTCCGATCTCATAGAGGGTCCCAAACCAAATCAGTGAAAGTGAGGCGTGGGCTGAAAAAGGTTGGGAAGCAGTACAGTAGCCTACAAGTACAATGATTGACTTCGTAAACTATTTTGGTGACCGGCCATCGTGATGATACAAACTTTTTTGAGCAGCAATTCGAGTTCAAATCAAAACTTATTATTTATATTATGTTGTTATTGACATAATTTCAAATGTTAAAACATATGTAACAAAACATAACGATTTTTTAAAAATCACTTTAATTTTTCTGCTTAAGATTATAAATTTTTCGAAATAACAATTTCAAATTTTGAAGAAAGAATATGCAATTGTCGACCAATGCAAATGTGTTCCCCAGTGCGATCACGCATGGTTCAAATCTAACATGGGCCTACTCTCTCAGTTAGACAATCCTCCCTGTTTAAAGTGTCTTGTTTTACCACAACGCCATCGCAAAGTTCAGTGTCGCTCTGTGGCACGTAAAAGGATGACAAGAACCGCCAATCAACTTGCCATAATTTTTCGAAACTTTTACATCACCGGATGCAAAAATAACGTCAAAATCCTACATCAGCAGGTGTTCGTCGATCGGGCTCTTCTCAAAAGAGAAATCAACTTCCTCTTGTATTTGTTTTTCCAACGCAACGCAATTGTACTTTTGTTGATCGAAAGCTTAGGCTCCAGACCAGAAGTATCATACTTTCCCAGCAGCAGATACTTTTTGTTTTTCTTGAGCCTGGGACAGATGCATGTCAAGTACCGATCCCTGATTCTGACATCTAGAAGACCTCGACGGAGCGTTGAATCTCCTCTTTTAAATATCCTCACAATGTCCAAAGTAACACGAACCCATTTTCCTAACGTCGCTTGGTCTACCACCTTGACTTCCACAGCTGAAGGAGAAAGTGTGACATTTATATTTATTGATATCGATTTAAATCTACAGCATTTCAGTGTAATTATTATTAGCAATTGAACCATTACATCTTTATTTAACATAAGCTGCACTTGTGCAAACAGTAACCTTGGGTAATATACAGCATTTTGCATTAAATTTTTTAATTTAATATTATGAAACTTTTTTTTGATACATACCTGAGCAGTAAATAGCTTCATAATGGTAGCCTAGTGCTCAGTTACTGAGCTTTGGTGAATGAAAAGATAAGGTTTTCATTGTACGTCACCTTCAGCACTAATGTAATTAACGTTCACCCAATTTTTCGTTTTTTCAACACCCAGTCTGATTCAAATATGAAGCCTAGCTTTGTTCAAAGCAAATAACAAGGTTGTTAGAGACCAATGGTCAGGAACCTTTTTGAGTAAGAGAGCCATTAATGATTAAAGCTACATTTTTGGAAATACATTTCCGTGAGAGCCATAGGTTATATTGTAATGCCTTAACACTTAATACAACTAACACGTGGTGGCACTGGTGAAGTTTTGAAAGTGGGAACGCGTCTTCGCAAGAGGAGAAAAACAGCGGGGGGTTTGGGGGGTCTCTCCCACCAAAAAAAATGAAAAATTGCAATTAATTTGGTGCATTTTGTGCGCATCATCAGCTCTAAATTGTAATGAAAAGTTAAGATAAAACTTTTGCGGTTTGCACTTTAGAAGATTGGATTTTTTTGCGAACCAGATGCCGTCGTCAAAAAAGCCATATATGGTTCGCGAGCCAAAGGTTCCCGACCCCTGTTATAGACTAAGCCAATACTAAATCCATGGCTCAATGCCCACCGCATCTAAAATAATCTGATGGAAGCAGTGGCGTACACGGGAGAGGGGGGCATTGAGCCATGGATTTAGTATTTGCTTAGTTTATAACAACATTGTTATTTGCTTTGACCATGCTATCCAAAGCATATTAAATGCTATGGTACTCTACTTCGTTAAATTACTGAAACTTCATTTTAAAACATGAGACAAAGCCCAACGCCCCCTGCCTACACCACTGGACGAAAGTATGTTTATATTGCATTAGAAAATAGATCACGAACTTACCGAAGTCTACTTTGCACCACTTTCCAACAGTCAAATGAACAGACCTTGATCTTTTGCAGGCGACGCAAGCTGTAGGTGAAAACAAGGTATTTCAGGGCAGGCAACTACCGAATGCGAGGCAGAACGCAGTGCTTTTCATAACATAATTAAACTTGAAATCAACCAGCAAGATGCAACTTGTGAATTGATAACAACCAAATAAAAATGCCTTGGTCTTGCAAATTTCAAGAGTAGCAAGCTACGGTATTAGAAGGTACAGGAAATTTTTGATACTAGAAATACTCACGTTTATTACTTGGAGGGACGACTGTGGGAATTCCTAAAAACGAAAGTGTATTTTAGTTTTTTTTGAATCAGTTTTCACGAAACAGTTTTACAAACAAGAGTTTTTACTGGATGACTTGATTCTTTCAAGAGAAAGTAATTGTTGCTGTTGACAGAAAACTTATTCACGAAAGACTGGTAGACTGTAGTTGACAAATTTGATTAAATTTAAGATCAACTAAAGTACTTGACTACGCAAAAAGCATTAAAATAATGTGATGTACAAGATTTGGTTAGAAATAATAAGCAATTTTAATGCTGAAGCTTAAATCCGTCATGCATTCATGCCACCTGCCATGCTTGTGGCCCAACATAGGTCATTTTACGTTTAAAAAACGATTTTCAACGTTATAGCAAACGCAAAAACCCACTCTAAACCTCTCCCCGGGTTTAGCTTAAAAACTCCAAAAAGAATCAAGTCCTACAGCGCAAACAGCTTGTCCGTTTCGACGTTAATTCAACATTATCTAGCAGCAACCCAAAGGTTGGAAAGTTATGTAACCAGAAGTCATTTTCTTTTCTCATTGCTTTTATGAATAAGCAAAACATCAAAAACAAGAAACCACACCTCACATTTAGTGGTGCATTATAAAACTTAACATTTACTGGTAATTATGGCTATATGTTTGGACGGAAATGTTAAAAAGCAAAGAAGTAGTTTGATTTCCAACTAGTTGCATTTTATTAAAGTTACTCATCTGATAGCAAGAAAAAGTTGCTTTCTTTTGCAGAACCAAATGATTAACTTCAAATAAAACACCCTAGTTTTGACTGGGTTAAGCATTTGCTGAATATAATATCACATCTACATTGGATATTAATAATAAGCTGAATAAATAGCAAAAGCTTTAACTAAAATTAATTTGCATAGCAGGCAACAACGAAGTAAATAAGTCAACATACGAATGCACGGGGAAATGCGCGAACGGGTCTGTTCATATCCTTTGGCACATCGATTACACTTTTTGCCAGAAACACCTTCTTTGCAAGGACACTGCCCGGTTGCAGGGTTGCAGATTTTTCCTGCTGCGCCCACAGGGTGGCAGCCGCAAGCTACACAAAGACGACAAAGAGATTATTTGCAAGGCAGCTCACTAAGACATGCATTACAAAAAACGTTTCTTTTCACGCGAGTCAGTTCAACCTTAACAGCTAAACAGTCGCTTTCGATTTGCTTGATCATCTTCAGCTAAGCTAACAGCAAACAACAGAAATCATCAAAACGCCGTAGGTGCAAAAAAGTTAAAATGTTGCATTCCTGATATGTTAAAGAACTAACATATCCATCAATAATAATAATAATTGCGCAGACGTTCTCACCACTCGGCTGCGCAGCCGACAAGTTGTCGGCTGCGTATCCAGTTGGCCATTGTCCAACGTCTACCAGCAAAATGAAAAATAGCAAGAGAAGGTAGGATAAAATTGTAAAACCAAACGTCTAATCAGGAATTATCAACAATTTGCAGAAATGTCGGTCATTTCAGAAAAAGAGGACAAAGCCTATGCCACAACCCGTGAGGAACCTGTTCTTGGAAAATTAGCAACGAAAAGAATTATCTACTATAAAATTATTTCAAGTTGTTGTACACATCTATTAAATCTTTAAACATAGCAAAACTGCAACATTTTAACTCTTTTGCACCTTTATCGTTTTGGTTATTTGTGTTGTTTGCTTTTAGCTCAATTAAAAATGATCTAGCAGATCGAAATCGATTTCTAGCGGTTTCATATTGATCTAACTTGCGAAAAAATAATCTTGTTGGTGTTACAAAACATGTATCCGAGTTGTTCGTATCAAGCATTGTTATAGGTTTGTCACCTGCCAGAAAATAACAAAAATAAATCTTTCTTTTTATCCCCAATAAGAAATAATAGATGTTTGCTCTAGTCTAAATTGACCGGATTTAAGATTTTATGTACGAAGGAAAAATCCGATATTTCGTGAAAGGGCTGATTAAAAATAGTAGCCTACATCAATAGCATATGGAGTAAATACGGCGTTGAATATGTTATAAACAAATATTGGTAGTGATATTGTATTAAAGCAAAAACTAGAAATTTAAAGATAATGAAATCACACGAGCAAGCAGTTTATAATTTGCTATTCAACTGGAATCTATGATCAACATTACTACTACAACTACGTTTTTCTAAAAGCTAGTCGTCAGGAAATCACAATAACTAAAGTCAGTTACTTGATACAGATATTAATATTTTTCAATTCACATAAAATACCAGTTTTTCCTGTATTTTAACGATATTTACCAACTGTTACAGAATATTACTTTTAAAGTAAAATTTTCTCAATGGAATGTATCTGTAGTGCAAACATCTATCATCAAAACTTAACACTGACTGCTTGAAAAGACTGTAAGTTATTATTATCAGCAAACTAGAACACAATTCCACCAGCAAACAGAACTCATTACATTTACATGAAATCCACGTTCATTTACGTTGGATAGATGTAAAAGCTGAATTGTGTCGCCAAAGCTCGTCATGCATGCAGTTAAAAAGCAAAAATATTTTGGAGAGCAAAATATTTTATGCATGCTGGTTACGCCACGCACAAAGTCTCAGCAAATAAACTTACAACATATTAAAAAAAAACTACTGTAAAACTAAAAAAGCAACTATTTGTCAACTAAGTCACACAATTGTCTTTCAAATGAAAACAATCAATATTTTTTGGCATTTTTTTAAGTGAAAGAACCAAGTCCCAGAGAAGACTGTAAGTTTACTTGAAGCAACCAGTTCTACATGATAGCTCTATACATAATCACTCCAGCTTTTCTGAGATGAACCAAACTTCAACATGTTTATATGGCTTCTGGAAAGTCAGAGACTTTTCGCTCTTGGAGCACTTAAAAAGTAACTTCCTTTTTTTTCCTGTAAGTTACTTCATGACCTTTATGGTATAATTACGTTTATTGACCACACCATAAAGACTCTAAAAAACGATTTCTTTTCAAGCATTTTTAAATCATGTTACAGAGCAATTTTACATTAAATTTACCAATCCAATAGAATTTTAAAATCTATAGACGAGTGTGGTTAAGTTAAAAGAGCATTTAAAAGAGCTTAAGTTTTATCATTGGTTGGTATTATTTGTTAGAAGGCACGTCAATTCACTCTGATGTGTATAAAGGCCACAACACACACAAGATGTAGAGTTCGCAATTTTGATTAAAAGCATGATGAAATATGGGGCGTAACAATAATGCAACTTCTACAGCTTTCAAGTAACTGTTCAATAACAAGAAATCAAAGCAAAAATTCAGAGTCTTGAAATGTATTTCCGATGGAAGTGCTATTGTGGTGGTGGTTGTTTGTTTAAAAGGTGTGAAAAACGTGCCCACTGGACAGGTCTGTAGTGAATGAAAACATCTACTACTGACAGGGTCCGGTTACAAAGTGTGAGATTTGTAACAAAGCTACCTTTGATAACAGCAATGTTGCTTTGTACTACTAATTGGTTCACTTCATTCTATCACTGATTCGTCCGGGACAACTCTTTTTTCTTCTCTTCAAAATTAATTAAATTCCTATTCCCAAGGTTTTGAAGCTGTTGGATTTGGACAACGAAAAAATGCCTTTATTTTCTTTTCACAAGTTTTGCATTCAATTGCGTTCATTTAACGCACCTACTGTCCTACTGCGTATGTCACAATATTATTTTACAATGTAATGCACAATATATTGGATTTTTGTTTTTTCACAAAACGTTTTGAATACTTTTTATTGGTTGGTAATTTTTTTCAACGGTTTTTTTATTAGTAAAATTTTTTTGATGAGTTTATTTTAAAATTAAACTGTATTAAAAGTTCTCTGAAAAAATCGCACAATATGTTCCTTACAATTACTAACCATTATACAACGAAAAGTTTTTCTTTGAAAAGCAAGAGAATTAAAATTCTAAAATTATGAGTATTTTGAAATTTCGATCGTAGATAGCAAGATGAAATGAACGCATTCCAACAATCATGAAAAACAATCATCTAGTCGTGATATGAAATCCATGAACGACTTTCTACCGTGAGTGTCACAGCACAAAGACTTGAAATTATTTCAACCGAAAACAAAACTAACAATGTTGGCGATTGATGACGTAAAATTGCACGGCAGACTCTAAACAAAAACTCTGAAACTTACAAAAAACTTAAATCAGTAAATTGGTGTTAGGACAGCACACATGTTAATCACAAATAAGACCACTGTTAAATAAAACACGCAGCAGTAAAAACCAAGTTGTATCACACAAAATAGCAAAACTTTATAATTTTGACGGGTATCGTATCTAGCAGTTATGGAGTAAATCAGGTACAGTATGTTCTCAACGTGAGACTCATCAGGTAAACAAATTACTATTAAACCAATATAAACAATCATTTATTCGATTTTATTGTCAATTTCAAGAACTTTTTTCTCGCACACTATCACTAAATAACGTAGCAGCTGATAACTTACTTTTACAAATTTTTCGATGTGCTATCGACTTTGTCTTGTTATTTTTGTAGTAGCCTGGCTTGCAGAAATGGCAGTATCTCCCCGTGGTGTGGTGACGACACTTCTGGCACACCCCTCCACTTACACCCCCCGATTTGACAAATAATTCGGCGTTGAAGCGACACTTTTTTGCATGCAAGTTGCAATTGCAAGCTGAAAAATCAAAAATTGAGTTTAAACTTCAAATAGCTTAACAAAATGAAGTGCAATAAACCATGCTAACTTTTCACTTTCATTGCTTCACATTTTAGTCAGGCAATTGCTTACAGTTTATATATTTTATCGGTCACAGCGCCATAATATGACAACTTGAGCACTAAAATACGGCTGCAAGTCATCGTGCACTGCTGAAAGTGGCCTCTTCCAAGGCTGATGGTGCTTTCAGTTTTGCAATCAATGACAGGCCTGCAAAAGTCACATAAGTTTCGGTTTATTTCAAAATGTATATTCTACGAAAACGTTGACACAAAAGTCAGACAACCGAAGTAAAGCAGTGTTCAGCTTTACATGTATTTGTCGCTGAGGGAACAAAAGTGTACGTTATAAAATTTAACGTGGTTAAATTGGGCTTTAAGGATAACCGATGCAGGTGCTGTCCATTCGTAGTGACGTGTACAACAGGTGTTCAAATAGCTAATAGCAGTGGCTTGCTTTTGAAGTGAGAGGCAGCAAGGAAGCTACAGCGTAGCCGATGGACGACAAAGGCAAAACACAAAAGGTTCTTTGTGAAGGTAAACAGTTCAAAAATGGCGTTCTCCGATTACTCATAACCCCGCCATTTTATTACTTTTATTCAAATTACAGTTGATATGTAGTTGTTGAAAAGTTATTAAATGCTTTTTTTAATTTTGTCTCATTAAGTCGTAGCACCTCAAGCACACTCAGCGAAACAGTTGTTTTTTTGTAAACAAAATCAAAGTTTAATATCCCATATCTGTTTCAGTGTATCTTCAGTGCTTCTAAAACACGTTGTATGGGCAAAAAATTACATAGTCTTATGCTGATGATACAAGTCTTTGTTGCAAACGTTTACGTTATATTTTAGTTTCTATTTTCAACATATGGCTATAATATTGAAATTACAAATGAAAATACGATATTGCGTGATTAGAAAAAAAGTAATTCGATTTTTTTTTTCTTTGACAAACTTGATTTGGGCATAACCGTTTCTTGTTCAGATGGCAACGATTTTCTTTTTGTAAACCTCCCTTCGTTGGCCCAAGAGCTAGGGTTGCCAGATTGGGCGCTTTTACGCCCAATTGGGCTACTTTTGATTTCTCCAGGCGCCAAAAATTCGCGTTGGCCGCGCTTTTTTGGTTGGCGCCCAATTGGGCTACTTTTTTTACAAATATAATATAACTTTTTATGTAAAAATTGTATCATGTTTAAGATTTTTACCTAATTCATAATTATTTCATTGAGGAGTAGCGTTTTGGAGGCCTCGGTCAGGCAGGGTTACCAATTTGGTCCGTATAAAAATGCTAATTTTCAAAAATGTGCATGTTTAGGCTTTAATATCTGGCAATCCTGGCAACTTAAGTGATCCAGGTTTTCATGAAAATGCAGTGGACATCAGTTCAGCTTGTTTTTATTTCTGACGATCACAACGAAAAACAATATATTTCAAACATAGCAAGGGTCTAGAAAAAGGTAGAAGCAACAAAACACGGACGCTATAACGTGCATGACGCCAAAGCAGGACAATCAGTTATGGCATGGTCGCAACACCTTAATAAAGTTTTTACAAATGTAGAAAGATGAGAAAAGAAAGGCTAGTGAAATTTTTTTTAACAATTTATATGAGTAAAAAAAAGATAGTTTCTACGTTAATCGACCAAGGTGGGTTATCAAAACTGTTGATGGTCTTGAGGGGAACACTCTTGATGCGTTAGCTCATCACGAAAAGCAAATAAATCATTTTTTGTGTTGCTTGGTGTGGAACCGGTACTTGTTTGTAGTTATTTTAACAAACAGTTGAGTGAATGCATGGTTGCCAATCTGTCTGAAAGATGTGAAGAACTGGAAAAACACTTATAATTTGGGACTGATGATCAAGCGTTTTTGAAGAATTTTGTATAATAGCGTATTTCTTTGCTTAGGCTCCAATTTGGGCTCAATTTTAGAACCCCCCAAAAAATTGGGCTACTTTTGGGCTACTTTTTGCATAAGCTTGGGCTCTTTTTTATATTAACCTCTGGCAACCCTACCAAGAGCTAATGTATGTAGTTTTAGTAACTATAGTACTGCAATGGCGGTGCAAAAACTTGCCATGGTATTGCTATACAACCTAGAGAGCAAATCAACCATTTTTTTTTTACTTTGATTCAACGTCCGCAGACGTAATTTGTTGTCCGGGAAACAACCATGGCGATAATGGTGACAGGTAGGAGAAGTATCATTTAGTACAATGCTGAAGAAAGGCATTTTTATTAACCAGCTGAATTTGAGTGAACCCAGTACCTTTTTATTTCGTGATTGTATTGTGCGAATTTCAGTCAAAAAAGCCGACAGCTGCAAACACTATTTTGAGTTTAGAAAATCAGCTGATATTCATGGACGCGTCCATTGATCTCTTCAATTGAAGGAATCAAGTGACTTCCTTGTTAAGGTTTCAGCTTCCTTTAACACGTTTGAAAACAAAGTTTATAAAAGAAACAAAGGTATTTCTGGATCTTTTACATAGCTAAGGCCTTCAGAAAGATTAGCTGCTGCACATGTATAAGCAACTTGATCTTTAAGCGCTTTTTTTACACAAAACCGGTGCTGCTTTTTTCTAAACGTGCTGTTTTTTTTGGTACCGGTAATCAGAAAAAATCTCCCAAGAAAAAGATCCACTTTTGAAATAAAAGATATTTACTGTGATGACTTTTTCAAAGGAAATATTTACGTAGGCTACATTAGGCTTCAAGATTTTAATTTCATCTACACTATTGTCTAAAAAAATGTTTTTTTCGTGCAATGACAGCCAATTCTACTGAAGAAGACAGGTTGAAACTTCAAATAAATTTGCTTGCATACTTTATTTACAAGTATTTGGTCTTCTAAAATAAGTATGAAAAACAGTATGTCCACGAATAAATGCATCAGTGTAGGCTAATGTTTCAAGTTATTTTGTTTTTATTAAAAAAGATAGTCCATTTACCCTTTGCAAATTCATATCCAACAATAAAGTAATGGCATATTTCAAAACACCAAAATTGTGTAATTCGAATGTTGCTGATTCAAGTTTCCGAGCTTTTTTTAAGTATTGACACATTTTAAAACGGAGATAACGGATTCACACGGTTTAATTTGTTTGAAGCCACTCTGACAATGATCAAGATTAAATAGAGATACGTTGCATGCCCAGAAGCAAGTATAAAAACAATCCAGACTACAGCAGGTGCTAATGTTGTCTTGGCAGAAATTCTGCGAGTTCAGATAGAGAACAAAGTCTTAATCTTTGTTTTAATAGTAACTCTGTTTTGTTTTTTGTGGAAATCATTTGTCAATTTTGGCATCCTTTTGTAATCGTAACAGAAGTGAGATTTTAGTTGTCGCACAATTAACGCGGTTTCTAAACGGAAAAAGGGTTAGCTTGCATCGTCTCACAGGAAAAACAGCAGTTACAGATCACAATTCACTGATAAAAGTTTGACAAAGCGACTATTTAATTCGTGGATAACGAGCAAAGGCTGTTTTGGTTGATAGGAAACGGGGTGTTCCCCGTTTGATTTCTCCACTTGACAGACTTCGGTCATAGACGATTGAGCGCAGTCCAAAATGCGACGTTTGATCTGACGGCGAATTGCAGATGTGGTTTTAATAAGAACTTGTGCACAATCAATCAAGCTTTAAATGAAGTTATTTTCTTCGGGGACCATCTTTGTTTTGTCACCTCCCGCAGACAATAAGCAGTTCGACGAATCCTGATAAATTAATTCATCGCCACGTAGGCTTGACTGCAGAACACAAGATCAAAATAACACATCACTTACCAAACACAACGCGCTATGTGAACAAGACACAAAATCGTTTTCAACATTAATACCAGTGCTCTTAATATTGAACTTGACAAGATCACTCAGACTGATTACACCGATTTTTCTTTGAGGTGTGAATCGTTAATCACTGTTAAGATCAATATGCCATGACCCTCAACCAAATTGTTTATCTTTTCAGTGGAAAAACGAGACGAGAAAAATTTCTACCACCATTTGCAATGCCAGTTTCGCTTATTTTGTCAACATACAAGCAATTAGTGTTGGATTGAAAATATTTGAGCTTGCCTTTTTAGTAACATACGAACCAGCGAAAGTTGTTGTTTCAAACTATGCAGTCCAATGAAAGCGTTTAGCAAAGGGGTTGAGAAATGACGTGAAAAGAAAGAAAATACGCCGACAAGCAACCGTTTACAGGTGCTTTTGTACTTAACAATGTTCGGCATGCAGGTTTAACCAGAGTCACCTGGGCCTAATCTCGCACAGATCTTTTAACTTTCGGTTGGTGTTATGTGACATTTGAAATTTGCAACCTACACTTGCAATAGTTATATGTCGCAACATGCTCTTATGATGACAGGTTTTTGGCGTCGCCAATGCAAAAATGCTTAAAATTTTCGATTTGTGGTTCAATACAAAAAGTAAAGCTGCGGATTTTTCAGTCTTTCTCAAGTCTAAAAAAATGAGAATAGCTACGACCGGTGACGTAGGTGAAGAGTATATCGTCAAAATTGGTCCATATGCCATATTTTGATACAAAAGATAAATTCCTGTTAGTTACATTTACACTTACAAGAGAAGTCGTTTTTTGGCCATCTTTTTACACCCCAAGCTATAACGGAAAATCAATACAAACGTGACTGTTCTCAGTAAAACAGCCCACTAGTGTATTCCGACAATCCCAGAACTAATACCACTGTGCCCACATAAGCAACTCAAATCAAACAACTACTTAAAAATGAGACATAAATTTGCAAACTTACCCATGCAAACGTTGGCGTTGGTTTTCGTTGCTCTTTTCCACGGTTTGTCGTGATGGAAAGCTTTACATTTCTCGCAGTTTACTCCGTCTGTGTTATGTCTGCATTCACAGGTTAAGCGTCCATTTTTTCTTATGCATCTCGCTGCATGGCCATTGCACTTGCATCTGCCACCTATTGTGATGTCATTGATGGCATAAAAAGCACTGGAAGATGACATTTCTGAAGACGCGGGCCTTTTAACGCTTTTGGGATAGCTGGATGAGACTGAACCTCTGACAACAGCCCTGTTTCCTCGTACGTTAGTTGCTGATTGAGTAGTGGGTCTCCCAGTCAAAGCGGCAGAGGAAGATTTTCGTCTTCTCGAAGAACGCAAAGGAAAAGCAGCGCTGACGTCATTAACGCCAGTAAGCACAATTTTGATATCAGTGGCAGTAACCCAGTCTTGCAGGATGTAACTGTTCTCGAAATCGTCGCGGGACGGGCGGCCTTTAGTCGGATTAAACACAACGCGGCCTCCAACCAAAGGAACAGGACTACTGCTACTTTCAAGACACAAGACCTCTTGTTCGTTCGTTTTATTTGCTTTGTCTTGGTTAGGACGATGGAAACGTGCGTGGCAGTTTCGGGCATAGTATTGGTATGGGACCCATCTTCGACCATGGTTCATAGACTTGTATATGATCATGGATGCCGGGCGCGGTGAATAGAATTGAAGAGAAATGTAGGATAACTCGTACTTTTTACCAAAAGAAATCGTAAGCGACACTTCCTGTCGTTTTCCTCCTCGACGAATGACCTTTGACTGCCAGTACGTGATGTTGCCGATATCGTTAATGTCCGTTAGGTGCTTGGCAGGATAAGATTTTCGGCCATTCTTTTCACATACATCGCAGGCCCTTGCGATGCGGCCATTGTTACCTACCAATCGGCAAAACGACTCGGTGTTAGGGACCCCACAGGTTTCTGAAACCTTGACCACCTTCTTCAAGGCGATATTGTCAAATGCGGGCATGCACTCTTGAGGATTCCCCGCGTCATCATAACACGGGTCGTGAGGTCGGAGGAGTCGTTTTTGAAACGTTAAAGTCGGAAATAATAATATTAAAAAAACAATTAACGAACACTTTGAATGTCTTAAATAAGTTCGTTTCGGTGAAAATGAATCCACATTAACTGCTTTATTCGAACGAAAGTCT
The DNA here is from genome assembly GCF_918807975.1 of Aplidium turbinatum. NCBI lineage: Eukaryota > Metazoa > Chordata > Ascidiacea > Aplousobranchia > Polyclinidae > Aplidium > Aplidium turbinatum. Next base: position 12,179,016 of record NC_137489.1, on the reverse strand, counting down.
TTATCGCAAAGATGCTGGTTGTCGCGAAAGATACGCAAATACTGAAGTGTTCTGCATGTTGCAGCCATGGTGTCTGATGCTGAAGGTTATTCAGTCATGAACTTATACAAGCTTTCACTATTACAGTTACACAAGAATTAAATTACTACCAGAGGATATCTGCGCTATATATACTGTATATTGCTGCAAAAGAAAATGACTTTACGGTATGTACGTACGAACTGTCACACTTGAGTAGGCTACGTGATCAAGCCAGGTTTTTTTTTGTATAAAATTAAGAAATTTATCAGGTAGCACTAGCGACGTGTCTTGTAAACTTAATTTGGCAAAAACAAGTAAGTTAAAAATATGTCTGCAAACTTTAAAAACTAGACAAAATGTTATATTGTATTTGAACACCTTAGTACTTTAGAGTGCAAAGTAATCACAGTTTCAAATTGTTTTGAAAGACTTTTGCACTTCCGCAACAGATTTCCACACTAGCCAAGACAAGACTAAGAGCAACCTTAAAATATGCTGAAACCAACACAATCTCTCATAGAGACCTGACTATAGGCCTACCTCAATTTGTGTTCTTGACAATTGCACATCATTTTAATAAGCCTCTTGATTCCTGCTTTAACTGAACTGTTTTTTTGAATAGTAAGAGAAGCATCGTCACTTTTGGAAACTGACTTACCAACTGAAGAAAACTTTGTCAACTTTATGAGGAAAAAAAATTAGGCTGCTGATTAATGACTTACGGCTATATTTTTCGTCACCAAACTGGGAAAACTATACTCTTCCATGTAATCTCGATCATTTCATTTGTTTGCGAAATCCTCTGGGTAAACTCTTGTACCAACGCAATTTCACGGCACCGTAGCTTTTAATTAAAGTGACGTACAATAGAACTAATTTTCCATTTTTAAAACAACAATCCGTTAGAGTTTATTACCATTTATCTAATTTCCTATTTCCAAAATACCCATGCTTAATTAACTGACGTTGTTTGAATTAAACAAATCATTTGCAAAAGAATTAGTTCAGCTGACAGAAGACAACGCTTAGCTTTTCAACAAATGTATTTATTTATATGTTGGAAAGCAATTGCTGGAACTAGGTTATTAATAAAATTTTCAAATTATTCATTGAAGAAAAAATATAGAACGAAACTCAAACCTAACCAAACAGTAAAAACAAAAAGATCAGCCCCCTCTCAAAAGCGAAAATTGCATAACTTAAAAAAAAATCTTTTTTATGATTTAAAAGCCAACAACAGCAAAAAATGGCAGAAAACTGTTAAAAAAGCTTATCTTTTTTACAAGTCTTCAACGTCGCGTTGAAAGAGATGTAAAAACGCCAACTTGTCCTGCCTGGAATGCTGTTGGATTAGCCATGCCAAATGTTACAAACAGTATGGGCAGGTTTGTAGCTTCGTTTATTAGTGTCAAACAATAATCAAGAAATTAATTTAAAAACAAATTGAATAAATATATACCAAGATTTTTGATTATAGTTTTCAAACTTGCTGTGGCGAGACGTATCAGGAAAAATTCGCTAAACTTGCAATTTACTAGCGACAAAACATTGACCAGTTCAGGTATGATATAACTTCTACAAGCTCATACAGCACCAACAGTTACTTTATCTTCAAATAATCGTGATTTATAATTAGTTTTGAAAAATTAGATCAGCGCACTGGGGCAGAGCACATCTTACAACTTCTCAACGTCGGTTCATTTTGAAATACCAAAGCCCTTTGACAACACATCTTCTGGTAGAAAGATACGCTTGCACTTCGTGGCCTAAATACCATAATATGTGACCTTAATCAAAATTTATCACTCCGTTGGCCTCTGCTTACCCAAGTAAGATTAACATCTGCTGAGAGTCTATTTTTTCGCCACCAAAGCCCAGCAAGCGACTTTCATAAAAAGTTCTGGGACATTTTTTTATCCAGGCGTAATAAAACATAAGATGAATTTCTCGAATTGTAGGTTTAGGCAGTTAATTGGCTTCGGCTGATTTGACATGAGAGTTTTATTGACGATGTGAAGGGGTTGACGAAGTTTCAATCACATTCAATCACTAAAAAGCTATTCTCTGTATTTTGTGTTAAAAACCGCAAATACAACGTAGGCGATTGCTCGAATTCTTCCAAAATTATCTGGTCACTCTTACTTTGTAGCTTCGGTTTCATTTAGTTTAATAGAGAAAAACAGAAAACAACAAAGGCTAGAAAGGATTTAGTTTCTCTATGCACAATTCTAGAGACAAGAAGACCTAATTGCCGCAGGTGTTACTAAAACATGTGTTGTTTGAAAAACAACTTTGTGTTCACTGTTGCAAACAACGCTGTTAAAAAATCAAAACTTTACTTTCAAAATTGAGATTCTCTGCTTATGCAACTAGCCTGCTTGAACTGGTCACACGAAGTGTAAACTTTTATATGAATTCTACAGACCGAAAGCGTCAACTGAGCTGTAGTGAAATATAATGACAGTTCACACAAAGCTGAACTTATGCCGTAACATATATTTAAACTTAGCTCTCTTGAGTGAAACTTGACTCCTTTATATACTTGAGTGGAAGTGACAGATTGCTAAGCAATTTCATGGCCAAGGCAGAGAAATTCTTGTGAAATTGTTGGGCTAATTTTATTTTCTATTTTCGTTTAGCCACTCAATAGTTTGCGCATATTCTTTTGCCAATGCAAGTTATAGCTGATATTTTACATGTTTCAAAAATAAAAAAGGTATTGAAAGGCATTCTGTTGACATACGCGATCAACAACACTGTTTTTACCTGTTCTGCTGTTTTCAGAAGTGAACGTCTGCTTCAGTGACTACCGATAGGCTAACTGCTGTTTTGGACTATCTTCTTGAACTTGTCTTAGCAGGGCCGGATTTAGCTGATGGGGGGGCCCGGGGCACTTTAAGATCGGGGCCCCTATGCAAACAATTTTTGTGAAAAACCATCTCTACGTCTACAGTAGCATTAATCCAGCACTGCACAGCATTTTGCAGAAACTTCAAAGGCTGAAAGAAAAAAACACAACATCACCTTTTTTCCACGTCGGGGGGCCCTTCAAACAGGGGGCCCGGGGCAAATGCACCCTCTGTCCCCTAAATCCGGGCCTGTGTGTTAGGGTAGATTTAGAAATTTCTCGCAGAAATGAAAATTTTCTTCATCGTTTGTTTAATGCGAAAAGGTTTGGTAGGTTAAGCTATTAGTGTGAAAATTCGAACCTGTAATTGCTGCAATTGCTCATTGCTGCCTCAATGCCTGCAATTGCTTATTGATACCTCAATCAACTTTTCATAAGGTCTGATCAAAGAGGTCACTGTGCAAATGCATTGTGAATTTCTTTGCAGGTTACTGTTACATATTAGCCAGAGCCTTCTCTTTCGTCTGTTTAATTGCGGTTTTCTTCACTCATTCCCTCACCCAAAGACAAATGATTCTCAAATAAAACGGGCGCCTTCTAAGGAGGGAGTCAGGACTAGCATGAAGAACTATGTCAAGTTATTACAATAAAAGATCGAGACCAGAGTTTTCTTCTGGCCGTGAGTTCATTCAAACTCCGCCATGTAGAGTTTGACGAGACGAAACGCGATTCTATGAGGTTTGAACAAAATGTCTTCTCACTTAAATATTTTTTACTTCATGTGATAGCATAAAGGCCATGAATGTGACAATATTATAATGACAATGACTTAGGACCTTAGGTATTGTGGCGTGTGTTTACGTTAAGGCTGCACATAGGCTACTAACAGAAGTTGAAGCTCAACTATACCGTAGTTGTTTGTATAGTTTTTCCAGTCCGATTACATCAACTTGTAGCCCAACAACAAAATCCTTTTTTTTCTCACCAATCTCATTTTGTTTAGAATCATCACGTGAGGACCGCAACTTTTGAGAAACGCTTCCAGAATTCGGTGATGTCAACACGTTTGAAGAGCACAGGTTTGCACCACTATCGAAATGTTACAAGTTTCCCGTAGTGAATTTTGTGAAAGAGGAGTTATGAAACATTATAGTCCTCAAAGGCAGCGAATCAGTCGTTTTAACATGAATTTAAAAAAGGACTAACTTGTCGGCTGAGGAGAAACTGCTCAACCTTAAATTGTACAAGACCAAAATATTCATCAGCAGATTACACCTTCTGCCATTTTTATGCACTTAACCTTAAACCCAGTACCTCGACTGAATCTAACACCATAATTATGTTAAAGCACAAATTCGATTAAACGTTGACAGACAGATGGATATCCGAAAGAAAATATAGCCTGCGTGACATATAAAAAAAAAAAACGATAACGCTACTAATTTAAATGCTGCTTGAAGTATCATAGACAAAACATTAAAGTGATTTTGCATAAAAAAATTCTTGCTACCTTTTTGTGTAGGTCTGTAGAAGATGAAATGGCCAGGTTTCTACTTAACGCTGCAATACAGATAATACCTTGGACTTTTGTAACAAAATATCTCGCTGGTGGATGTCGAGCTATTAAAGGTCGAAGAATGCGATCTCAAAAACATTAAGAGAGTTTTTAAAATATATTTTTATGCCGTAACCTGACATTCTTTGACTTAATTAGGAAAGAGTTTAACGTTTAGACATGTTTCTTCGTGGAATTGATATGCATTAGTACATTAGAAATACCACTTCAAAAGCGTTCAAAATGTTCTGTGTTTCAAAGGCGAAATTGGTCAAGTTAATGTCACAACAATTACATCACATCAATATAGCCTAATGGTGGACATAAATCACAAAAAGAAAAAGATATAAGTGAGAGAAAAACTGCTAGACTAAAGATTTAAACAAATATTTATTATAAAAAAAAAAACATTCAAGTAATCAGGATGTTGGATGTTTACACAAATCAACCGAATTTTCGCAAATTAAACACTTTTGTAGCAGTTTATATTTAACAAAACAGATTTCATTTGCTGGTTATTACGAAAGATTTCAAGTTAACTTTCGATCATACGCAGTCCATAATTAATTATCTTATGGTGTTACTTGAAAGGTCTCCTTCGTATGTGATCTCAGCTTGAGCATACACAAGCAGCTTGAAAATGAATTGGTGAGTGAAACACAATCTGGTAATAGCAAATTTTGTTACTTATGTACAACGTACGTCATAAGCTAAAAAATTTTCAAAACGTATTTGTGCTGATTATCCTGATGAGGGCTTAAGTTAAGCCGAAAACGTTCGACTGTTAAAACTATTTGAAAATATGTAAAATATATTGTTACATGATTGTTATAATGCTCAACCCTGTTGTATTGTTGCGTCTTGCCTGTCTTTGGTACAAAAAAGCAAACTCTTTCAAGAAACTATATTTGTACTGTTTCTCGAATGCAGAATGCTCGTTTTTCCTTCTTTTACGTAAAATTGACAGGTGCCCAGTAGCGTAGCCAGGAATTTGGAAAGGGGGGGGTTTTGACCACCCAGCGGCGGGGGGTCTGGGGGGCCTCCCCCAGAAAATTTTGAAAAATTACTTTGAATTTGGTGCATTCTGAGAGCATTTTCAACAAAAATGTGGGTGCGAATATTCCTGTAAAATGGTGCTGTCTGGTAGCATAGCAAAAGGATAAGATCATGTTTTCTTCGGCATTTTTCGGAAATAAAGCTAAGTCTCTGTGTTTTCTTGTTGCTAATTCCTGGCTGAGATGTTTGAATGTTTGGTATTGGCAAAACTCCCTCTTTTAATGCAATTTCGTTTAAAACTAGGCATTTTTTTATTAGACTTAAAGCATCATTCTCAATATCGTGACGTCACACGCGTGCCAAAGAGGGGGGTTGTAACCCCCAAACCCCCCCCCTTGGCTACGCCACTGCAGGTGCCTCCTATAAGTTTGAAGCATTAAGTTTTTTTGTTGAAACGCCGAAAAGGCTTTACACAGTTTACATCTGCAATTAGTTCAGAACTCTCAATCGTCGTTGATGAAGCAGTTCTTGGTATGCCTTAACTGCCAACTAAAGTGCTTTTGACATCGTTTCAACGACTGCCGACAAGCTTTCACAAATATAAAAATTGCGTTCTTCCACAAAGTTTAAAGCCAAATAACAACAAATTAATTGTAAAGCCACATAAATTGAACAATCCCTACAAGCAAATAAAACCATTTTATACGTGGATTCAATGTTTGCAGACGTTGAATCAATGTAAAAACAGGTCTCATACTCTGGCTTGGATAACACTTTACAATGAAGGAAGAAATTGAAGTTGAACTTCGCGATTGCAGTCAAACTTCAACCTCATTTTACGTCAAGAAACCTTATTGCTCTGACCCGCACAGCAAAATCCGTCATTTTTACATTGTAAAATTAAAAATTTCATTGTAAATGTAAAAATAACGAATTTTGTTGTCTGGCGAGGTGACGCTAGGTAATGTTCAGGTGCTGCATGAGCACTAATCCAGTAGAACCTGGACTGGACACGCAGTGGACAACATGAGGCCAAACAGTTGGTACAACAGTGGGCCAACAGTGGGCCAACAGGTTTAGTTACTTGGCTGTTGGCCCACTGTTGGCCAACTGTTGTACCAACTGTTTGGCCTAATGTTGTCCACTGCGTGTCCAGTCCAGGTTCTACTATTTAGAAGTGACTAATCACACTACCGTTTACGCAATAGTCTTTTGCGTATTTTTTTGCGGTTAGCAACAGCAGCTGCTGTTCAACTCTACTTGTTTGCTACTTTGTTTGCGTTGAGATGACCGAACATCCTAAACCAGTTTCATAAGTTTGAAGCTTCGTATAATTAGACAATGTGGGGTAACTCTGCCACAGCTACCTGGAAAACTCGGTGGCCATGGACCTGTTTCACTTTCTATCTTTCAGTGCGATTTTGTTGTAAGCAGCTTTGACTGTTACAAAAACTTTGGAAATAATTGGTTTAAAATTTAAACCCGTTTTGAAACGTTCAATCTCCTGCACGCGAGCAAGATGTTTAGACTTGCAAGCCGCCTGTTGATTTTTTGTTTCTTACACTTTCTCAATTTTAGACCTTCCCAACTAGAAAATTTGGTCATTTTCACATTAATTCAACGTCTACAGACGTTAAATCAATATAAAAGGTACCAATTTTGCCGGCTGGGTCAAAGCTACAGCTAATAATTCAACCACGGTAGCTCTCTTCAAATGAGGAAAAAAACATGTTGCCACAAAACACAATCAAAGGTTAATTTGCAAAAACCTACACGACGCTTCAGCACCTCTATCTATCTCTACCTGTTAAAAACTGCCATCCAGAAAACGATGATTTTACTGGCAATGCTTTTATTTTAACAATCTCTTCATACTAAAAGTAGACTTTTCGCTGTCTAGGACTACTAATGTTATGCTATGCAAAAAAATGTTATGATAGACTGTAAATATGGCAGTTCACAATCAGTCTGTAACGTATCTCGAAGATTTAAACTACTTTAATGATGAGTTGATACGCTACGCTGAGTTAATAGTCAAGCGAGAGAATGGGTTGTCAGGGAAATATTTCCTGATCTTCAACACTTCAAATCCCGCTGATTCGAAAAAAAAATCCCGATCTTGTCTGAGATCAGGGCACAGTGCAAGCTTACTTGTTTCTCAAAAAATTCAACAAACTGAATTGAAACTGACAAAAATTGCTTCAAAATTAATAATCGTCTGTTGTCTCTATGCGTATCCAAACTTGGAAACACTAATTCTCTTAGAAATAATTAATGTAAAATCTAAAAAATGTAGAGAATAAAACCTTGGTGTTTCATAAAACAAAAACTTTTCTGACTAAATCTTTCTCACAGCGGAATTAATTAAAAAGATTAGTTTGTTGCCATTTAGCCACAATGATGCGTTTGAAGAACACATACTGTGGGTATATAAATTTTGTAGTCAATATCTTCAGTTTTTACTGATAACCGATCTCCTGCAGACGTCCATGCTTTGCTATTGCATCTACGCTTAATATCATAACGGTATTGGCAGCTTCTTATTGCTTTACTTTTTAAAACCCTTTTAGTTTTTCAATGCAATCGCTTTATTGTTTATGTTTTCACAGCTGCCTTCAAACCTAACTCTGTCACAAAACAATAAAGCTTTTAAAAAGCGCAATGCTGATTGTGTTACCTTGTGGCCTGAGGCTACAAATTCGCCGCTTTTAATTACCCGTTGAATATTTAAACAAAATGTATGTTTTGAATACAAGCTCAAACTCCTTGAAGTCTTTGCTAAGTCATAACAGTCAGGAATAATAAAAAAACAGTCTGAATTTATGTTTTAATGTATCGTAGGTTGTTAGTTCGACCACATTTTAAAGAAATTACAATTATAACATTTGTCCGTTGTAACTTCAACGTAACGCTTTTGGTAGAAATGCCAAATAAAATCTTCTGTATTTGCTTATTATCATTATTTTGGGGCTGTTCGAAAAATATTCAAAATATTTTGTTTCGAAATAGAAATTCAGTAGCCTAAAGAGTTTCATTTCGAAATTCAAACAATTTCGTTTCACAATGTATTTGAACCAAAATGTGCAGTATCAAAATCATCAAATCATAATTTTTGAAGTTTGAAGATTTCGACCACTGATATATTATTGTATTTAACCTTACGAGTGTTTAAAGCAAAATTTTGGAAAAATGTTTGGAAACACAATTTCGTTTTGACGTAAAATTTTTCTGCCTTGATTTTATTGTTTTCTAGATCAATTTTGTAAAAAGTTTACTTTAGTTTCATTTGGAACTGCCTTGTAGCGACTCAAACATTGTTTTATTCCACTTCGGCAAAAGAAAAATTGTTTCAAGTGGGCCTATCCCTGAACATTTCCCTATAGTACGCATAGAATTTTTGTTATCATTACGCATTGGCAACGAATATGTGTTTTTTCAATTGCAGAAAGACTTTAGCCCATAGTTGAACATTTGAACAACTCTTCCACAGAATAAATAATAATGAAAAAGAGCGCTGGCACTTTTGTCCCTTGTAGGCTACGCAATTACCTTTCTCAACTACAGTGTGCTCACAAACGTGTCGAAGAAATTTTGAAAATCACCATAAAACACACAATTCATGTAACTACGACAACTCTAGCTCAAGCACCTTAATTTTTTTACCTGTACAGAAATGCCACTTGGACATTTTCTGCGAAATTTTCTTCACAGATACTTAAAACAAAAATATAATTTGCAACCAATGTGTTGAAACTAAAGTTGAGTACAATGCAATTTCGTTAAATTCTAATGCAGTAGCGCACTTACAAATGTTTGATTTTTGGTAGGTATCCAAAGTTTTGTGAAGGTTAAAGAATGCGTGCCTTTAAACAAATCAGTTCAATAAACACTTTAGTGATAAATAACATGCATGAACTAAATCAACCCAGTAAATCAGTTCTTTTTACGTTGATTCAACGTCCACTGACTTTGACTGAAAATAATGCATTTGCCTTCTACCGGCATTATTTTATGTCTCGCTTTGCCTATATTTGTCTATATATAACTTGACATAATTATACACCTTATTTATAAAAAAATGATATGAAATTACTTCCTAGCACTAAAGACATTTTTAACATCTTTTCAACGCCAAGCTACATCGAAGAGATGCAAAAGTTTTCAGAGGTTAGAACGAGAGAAATGTCTTTGAATGACGTTTTAGCTCAGCCAGTTTCACTTGTTGAGTTTGACAGAAATTTTTTTATTGAAGAGCCAATGGTATTTATTTGTCACGCGAGAGTGACTGTACGTCACGGTTCAGTGATTATGCAGAATATAGCAAGTTCAAACCAAGCGAGTAGAAAGTTAATTTTGTGTGTGAGAACAAATTATACTTTTCGAAACAAAAGTATTAAGTTTTAGTGTTTGTTTTTGAAAATTGATCATTTGAAAAATTCAAGAAATGAAATTTAAACCTTCAATCGTTCTCGAAAACATTTCCATTTCTGTTTGATTCTGTGCTATTTTTTTTACAAATCATACAATTCGAAAGGGGCGTGAATAATATTTCAGTCATGTTGCGATCTCAAAATTATGAGCTTGGATGGTATCAATAAAACAACGCATTTTTCATGGTATTAACACCTGAGAAAATGGTGATGTCATCAATGCACAAAGTAGGTTATCTCAATACCTAGAATGAGTTTTCACTCAATGCAAATGATCGTAATTAATTATCCCAGTCAGCAAAAGACGTCGAATTAATGTAAAAATACCGAATGTTGTTGGCTGGGTTGTTCAAATGAGACTTAAAATTATATATTCTAAAAGTTTAATATCTTTTCCTCAGTCTTGTCGCCGTTTAATCTACCAACGCTCTGTCGAATGATCGAAGCTTTATTTCAAAGCCTGCGGGCTTTGAGAGATTAATTTGCGGGTAAAATCACACTCGATCTGTGGCAAGTTTGGAAAGATTGTTTCGATTTTTCATCTTACTTTTGCGGCAAAATATTGAATACAATTAAAACAGGAACAACATAACAATTTCTTTTTGCTTTTTTATGCCAGCTGTTGGATTGAGATCAAATAAAAAAATATAGCCACTGAACACAATAGGATAAATTATTACATTTTTTGAGTCTTGACACAAAATGTGATCAATCTTCATTTCTAAATTTAAATTCCTAAGAGAGAACTGCTTTCTCATCTACCACTACCAACATAGTGCAATCACTTTATCTGATGCCTGTTTTATAGTTTTACAACACTTGATGTTTTTACTTTGTTTACAGTATGGTCTTATTGAACAATAAAAAAAATATCAGAAACTCTCACGACGAAAAAATATCTAAAACTCTGTTAAAATCTCATAAAAAATAGGTTTTCTGCTTCTCCTTGGAAGTTTCACAAAAAGTGAATTGTGAATTTATCGAATGTTTTCTACTTAAATAATTATTATTTTTTTCAATATTTAACTTCTTTAAATTGGAAATGACAGGTAAGTTTTGACTTTTAAGACACTTTTCTTCATTATGATGGCTCATGAAACAAAAAAATATCAAAACACTGAAGCTTCCTTTTTTACAATGGTATTTCTCACCTTGTCCGATTCTTTTTCGCTTGTCTGTCTGGACCTGAAATACTTTTGAATGAAATTGCAAAGGCTCAATGAGTGCGTACTTAAGAATCGGAAATACTCAAACAATTTTTCTTCGCCTCTTCTACTTGACAGAAGAGAGAGCGTACACGAGAGATGAAACAAAGGAATAAAGCCAATGAAGAACAATTCTATGACTGGAGTATGTTTCTGCTATCTGGATAACGGTGAATCCACTTGTTACATTTTTTTACGAATCTAACGTCTGCAGATGAAAAAAGAGCCCACGACCGCAAAGGTTAGGACTGTTTTGAAGACTTTTTTACATAAAATCAACATCAGCCCTTTTGAAGAAGCAATATAATTCAGTTTGCTTTTTCTTCTGTTACCTCTTGACATATCAACGCAACCCGTCACTCACTTTCAAACATCTCTTACAAACTTTCTGGCATATGATTCTAACATTTTTTCTTACGTAGCTTGATCTTACAAAGGACAGATATATCTCTTGTTACTTCTCTTTACACAACTTTCAAACCAATAGATTTACGCGTTCTTGCCTCAGCAAAATCTTATCTTTATCATTACAAATGGCTTCGAGAAAAGTAGCAAGTTCTGTTGCGTCATCACGATATATCAAGCAGAGCAAACGACGTATTGGCTGGAATGCTTGAAGACAAATAGTTGTGCTGCCAGATTGATAAATACATATTTTCTGACTGTGTCAAAAGGTCGCAGATGTCGCACACTTAAATTTTAATGATGTCAACAGTCTACCCGCTCTAAAACTTTTACAAATGGGATTCGTTGTTGCTAAGATCTCGTACGGGCAGCGGCGCTTCTCTATGAGCTGCCAGCATGAAGAAAACTTGTGATAAATCAAACGCTTTAACAGCATTTCTCTTTCTCAGCTTGGTTAAAACAGGGTCTGACTGATGGCAACGCGTTTACGGAGACAACTGGCTAACAAGCATAATGCAACATGCTGTTTCAAAACACGGCTTGGTTATTCAAACGACAAGAATTTGCTTTCTCACAGATGCCATTTCTCTTCAAGGCGAGGATGATAAAGAGAATGGCCACACAGTGAGCGTGGCTAATCAAAGGGCGGAATTTTAATTTTTAAATTTACATTAGATAATTTTTATCTCACTCTTCAGTCTGGTCTTATCCAGTAACTTTATCATGATGATGCAGATGCACCCAGACTTCGATGCACATTTTTGCAATGAAAATAGAAAGGCCAGTGGATTACATTTGTGTCACATGGCAAAAACATTGTGGCAAAACTAAGTGAAAAGTAATGAATGCAACGTAGACACAATAAAAAAGTTTAGAGCAAACAAGACATAAATTTTAAGTAAAAATTTTCCAACTAAAGTCGTACATCAAACTAGTAATAACTGACAGAATGATTTATTGATTTGGCAGGGGACCTCACCTATTGGTATTTATTATCTTCTTTTACCTAGTGAAGCGAGCATAATAATTATATTTTATTATCGGCTAAAGTTACCGGAAAAATGGTGAAAGAGAAATACAGCAAGGACCAAGTAAACAAGTTCTAAGCTTGCCGTGCCCAATGTAAGCTGTTGAGTGTTGCCCAATGTCAATCTAAAGTATAAATCTATTTTGAATGTAAGACGATAAAAAGGGAATACTGTTTTGCAAGCAAACAATATATCTAAGACTTGCTTATTATTGACCAGTGGCCAGCTGTGCCGTGTTTCGTTTCGACAAATTGAGAAAAGTCTGTTCATACTTCAACGACTTTGAATGACCAAAGCACTGGGTGCGATGGCTGTGTGGTCGAGTGATGGGAGGGCTGACAATGACGTCGGTTTGAAACCCGTCTTGAGCATGTAAGCATTGGCAAAAGTACGTTTGACATACTTGAAAGTAAGCAAAAAAGATGGAACTTCTTGCCTGCTCGTTTGTATGGCTACAGTACACAGACCCGCTCGGAAGAAACAAGGAAGCTTGCTAAGTGCAAAGAGCGTCTGACGGAAGACTGAAAAATTGGTAGTTTGACATCAATTGACTGCATGCGACTGTTTCTTTGCAAGATACTTAAATGACTTGCTTGAAAATGGACACAAAAATCATCTTCCCTACCTTAATGCTGCTATGAATATAGAAAACAAGAAATTACAATTGTACAATAAAAACTCTTCCAAAAGTTTATGATAACTTGTTTCAATTTTGCAGCTTTGCCAAATTATACAAGGAACACAATTTCATGTCTTTAAAGTCCGACGTAGTGGACTGTATAGCCTACTAATGCTGGCAGCCTCGCATTCGTACGTTCTGCAATATCTGAGTAATTTCGTGTTTCAGCCTTTTACAGGTGCACATTTGACAGGTTTTTAAAAGCCAACGTTCCATTAAAAGTTAAACCTCTGAATCAACTCAATCTTGAAAGTTATCGTTTCTTATTCATTTGTACTTTAGCCATCTCGCGTCGCAGCTTACCTAGCTTATATTTTTATCAAGACTTGAAAGCATAAAGTGACCCTTGAAAATACACCCTGTTTAGAAATAAAGACATGTTCTCCAGAACAGGTGATGTGCGCGCAAAGGTACCATGTCAACTCTAGCTTTACTGTACAAACGAATTTGCAAACATGAATTATCTGCATAATGCAAGCTCACTACAGTCAATCATTCATTGAATTGACAACCGCAGCTTTTTATCAATGTAACGCCGAATCGCCATCAGAAAAAAAGTTCCCAACCTTTTTACATTCATCGTTAAAAGCAGGTCAGCTTTTCAAAAGAAATTTACTCCCCCAGACATTTTCTGCTTATAAACCTGTGCCATTTGAAGTCTTTTTTTTTCGAATATTAGGTTGAAAAGTGTAATTTAGTTTCAAGGACAAATCACTTCTCGATTGAAAATCCCGGTATCACATCAGGGCGTTTCTCTTTTTCTATTGATAGGCCTACTGTTTTAAACAAAACATGTTTGACAGAAGTGTTGCATGATAGTTCTTCATAACAGTATGTTTTTGCTATCAAGTAAAAACGTACAGAGGACTAATTTAGAATGCTTGATGATTTTAACATTGCTAGAGGATTTCAAAAGCATTTACCCAAAGGATTTCATCTGATCGTTTTTTATAGATTGCCAATCAATCATATTTGCTTTCCATGCATAGAAAGCAATGCATGATTTGAGAGCTCTGTAAAATATAATTTGTAAAGCCACGGTATTGTCAAACGTCAACCAAATGTTACAGACAGCTACACGTTTATAGCCTACATTACTAACCGTTATTACATTACATTTGCACGAATGAATCATGGATGATGGATCATTAAACACAACAAGTAATGGGATTTATAGCTTTCACTGCACAAATCTACCTGTGGTACACTTTGACAAAAGCATGAAGCAATTAAACCAATCACAGCACGCACATTCCATGAGAAGCAGCTGCATCACTACTCTTGAAAGATGAAACTGCTGTAATTGACTTTGCCAAATAAAAGGAGATGGAGCTACTTCCCAACGGATGTGATCCTTAGCTCTTCTGCCATTGCTTAGGACTTCCAGTTCAGTTCAACAGGCCAAGCCATAAGAAGGGCCATAGGCATTTCTTTCTGGAACAAAGTACTGTTCTTAAATCATAAGAGAAATCAGGGCTTATAATCGAAGGAGCGCCACTCTGCAATCGACGGAATGCCTGAGTGTCTTGCCAAAGCCACAGCCACATGCTTTTGAGCGGTGTCGAACAGGCGCCCTATCGAACATCGAACCAAGGCTCTCACCATTTGGCTATCCAGCCCACATAAGATTTTACCTAGGACCAAAGTGTACGAGGGAACGCAGAAGAACTTTGAAAGATACGAATGAGGTAAGCCTAAACATATTTTTCACAAGCTAAGAGATTTAGTATCTATTAATGTTGCCTTGCTAAAAAACGATAATGAGATAACAGACAGCTAAAACCAAATCAAAAATCAAAACAGAATATATTCCACATAAACCTGTGTTAGTTGCTTTGGCAATAGCTAATTTTGCTTGAAAATAAGGCCATAAAATAATTGAAAGTGTGAAGTGGGCCACTTCGGCGCCACATATTTGATGAAATCATACAAGTTATTAACGATGGCTTACGTCCAACTAGAATCTCATCGGATTTAATTGTGGCTCGTAACAGAGGGAGGGTTGGGGGCAAAAAGTCCCACAATCGATTGAAGGCAGACACGAGGAAATTAAAGCGAATGACGAAGTGTGAAATTTGTCTGCAAATAAAATATAAAACTCGTAATAAGGAAAATTGTCAAGTTATAATTTTGTTTACTCGCGTTTCATGTTTCAGACTTAATCAGTGGGAAAGGAAATAACGAAACGATAAGTTGTTATTCTCAAACAGAAAACAGGTATTTTGACATCTGTTGATGTTTGAATGACGTTGGTTATGTGTTAGAATTATAGAATTTGTTACATATCGGAATTCGCGGCGACAAAGGTGCATTTTGAAGACAATTTTTCATATTTGAAAAATGGTACTCCCTTTTCGAACAGACAAGGAGAAAGCTTTTTGCGTCAGCTATTATATCGCCATTTGCAAGTGAATCATCACTATTCCCCTTCATTAAACAACATCTTTAATTTCTTTCTTCTGTTTCTAGACGTGTATGTAGCGGAGTTACACATTATATCATGTTTTCAATAACTTCTCAACGAAGAAATTTATAGCTTTGCCGAGACTCTTTCAAGCGAAACTCATATGCACTATGATTCATGAACCCTGCTATGTGGCAGAAAAATAAAAATATAATTCAACAAACAAAAAAATCTCCTTCGACTGTTTGATAGAGAAATGTCGTAACCTCTCAGCTGGAAGTCGTCGAAAAACGAAAATCCTTGAAATTCCGATTAAGGTTTCATTCTGAAAACTCTTAATAACACATTAAAGTTGAATAAAACAAAAATCGATCATTCCACCAAGCCTAGCAACAGGAGATTTTGATTGTTAAAAACAAGAAATGTATTTGCAACAGCAGGGCTTCGACATCGATTTTCAGGTTCCCATTTTCAACCAGTTAATCCTTCTCACTATACAAATCCGTCGGGCTGTTGAAAGCAAATCAAGATTTTTTGAATAATGATCAATAAAGTCCTTTGATTGATTTTCAATGAGTTTTTTTTCTAACTCAGGCTTTTTCTGGAACCTGAAGGTACACCAGTAAAATCCTATATATAATCACGAGGTCAAAGTGTCTTGCTCACAACATATCAACAGTTTTCATATTGATTTAACTGCTGCAGACGTTGAATCAATGTGAAAACTACTGATATGTTTTTCTCACTAACGAGCTTTGAAAGAAAATGTTGAATGTTTTTCTTCTTTGGTGGTGACAAAGTAAATGTAGACGTGTACAATATTGATTTTTGAAAAAAAACTTTTTTATAAAACGTTGTCATCAATTTTTGTGTCAATTTTGAGCGGTAAAACATTGCTCTTCGCCAAAATTATGCCAACTCCTGCGTTCAGCAGCGTACGCTGCAAAAAAATCTGATGGTTTGACAAATGAGAAAACAATTAAGATGCAAAATTGTCACATCACTTAGAGGCAATCGTTTTTTTACCGTTATTTCTTGTTCATCATTTTCTTGTCCTTTAGTGAAGGCACAGTCAAATGAATGAAATTAACCAAATATCTATGTATTTGAAAACGCAAAACACCACCTGCCACCTTTTTCTGACAAGAATGACGCCTACGACGCTTTAAAAGATAGGGCGAGCTGTAGGCTCCTTGTGACATTTGACCTCATATAAATGTAACATAACCTTTTGTGGGCAACCCTGCAAATGCGTCATAACCACATCGTCAATCTTAATAAGTAAAGTGATGTACATCCACGTCACGTTTCACATACATCAGTTCTTCTTCAATTTGATATTGATGGAAAGTCTGGAAATTCTTCAATCATTCAAAGCTGGATTTTCCATCACATGAACGTTGGTCCTTTAAAAAAATTTGCGAAAATGCAGAAAATGACATTTTAACATTTCTCAGTGAAAGAAACCTTTGACAAGAAAGAAATTCTCCGACGATGCGGAACCGATATTGACACAATGTATTGTCACCCCTGAAAGTAAAGTTTGCTTTGGAAGTGTTGTCATGATTTGCGGTTGTCAGTCCCTTTCCTATTATTAAATAATCCGGACGCAATGTTTAATGTACGTGCTTTCTAGGCTGGGAAATGTGGACTTTTGTTTTACGCCTCTACGTGCCATTGTACAAACTATTTCGGAAACATTCAAAGAATTATTTTATAACCATGTGAGAAAATTATCAAAGAAATGATCAATTACCGCTTGTCATCAAACAAATTTCAAAAACTTTGATTTTTTTAATTTGTGTGTTTGCTTTCGCCCACATGGCATTTTTCTTTTGTTTCACTTTTTATGTAAAAAGTAAAAAAAATTGTCAAAACAAAAAAACAACACGCTATTTAATATCTTGTTAAAATTACATATAGCATTTTTACAATAATAACATAACTCCGAGCGTTTTTCAAGTCAGTTCCGGATTTTAGGGAGGGGATGAGTTTGATACAAGTCCTTCAAAAACTGAGAAGTGATCCTGTTTACATGAGATAATACTTTTTTTCAATCATATTGGTTTTGTAACCTACGTTGTAGTTGACCTTCAACCAAAGCTTTTAAACTTAACGTCTATTGAGGTAAAAATATTCAAAACGTGAATATAAAAAGCAAAATTTATCAAACAATGTTTGGATAAGCTCGGGAAAACGTCCTCTTTTTTTCTTTATTACTTTCCATACCTCAAACTATTATATTGCCTATTCTATTTCACACTTTTTGCTTCAACTAAACTTTGGTGCCGCCCAAATTTGTTTCTAGGTTAGTACTGAAGCCATCAATTAAATATTATAACCTAGCGAAGAGCAACACTTCATTAAACACAAGCGTTTTATGACACAAACCTGCCAATGTAGTTTTCAAAATAATTTCTAATGAATCCCTTGCAAAATGAAAAAAATCTGATTTTGTTATTTGTTAACTTGTTAATGTAAGTAGAGAAGGCGAAAATAATGTTTCCAAAGTGAAAAAGGTACGACGAAGCAAAACAGTTTGAGAACTACTAATCTAAATGGCATGAAGATGCAGTTCTCGTTGCATATTTGTGACTAACAATATTCTTCGACATAAAAGTGATTTTGACTTTGTTTTTAAAAATCGAAAAACCAAACGTTTAGCTTCAAAACTTCTTTTCTTATTGAGTCTCACCTTTGCTTTTGTCGTAAGAAGTTATAAAATGGAAACTAAATTGTTGATGAATATGTCAGCTAGTTGTCGAAGAAGGCTGTTTCCAACTGCCGAAAGCGAAATTACAAAGTAGGCTGAAATGGATGCAATTTTTAAGAAAGGTCTATTAGTAAAAATGTTTCAGTGTTACAAAAACATACATGCGAAATAGAGCCAACAACAAGTTCTGAAAATCTTCTGTTAAAAATCTAAAGTCGGTGTATGAGACGATAATTGGTTTAAGAAAGTTAGTTATTGAATCTCAAGCCAAACCGTCAAAAGTTGCTTTTGTTTGTGGAGTTTGT
This sequence comes from Aplidium turbinatum, assembly GCF_918807975.1. Lineage (NCBI taxonomy): Eukaryota > Metazoa > Chordata > Ascidiacea > Aplousobranchia > Polyclinidae > Aplidium > Aplidium turbinatum. The sequence goes on along the minus strand of NC_137489.1, from coordinate 12,160,427 downwards.
TGCAGCAAAGTTTGTTCTTACACTTAACACAGTCATGAGATGCTAAAAGCCTTCCATTAAATTTTCGAGCGAGCAAAACATATCATTGCCTAAATGTTCTTAGAGTAGATCATTTAACTAAAATTGTACCCTTTCCGCCACATAATAATCGAATATTGTGGATTTATAAGCTAAGATTTAGATACATTGAGACAATTTTATTTTAACACAAGAAATAATCTTGGTATATTAAAGCGCGGCTTAAAATGACACGGCTTGTGGAGAGCAGGTTGTTAAATGCCCAACAGGAGTGTAATTGAAGGAAAAGGTTCGAGACAACCTCCCCCTCTCACTGGCAAGCCTACGCGAAAATATAGTAATGTCTTCATTTCTTATATTCTAGAGCAAAAATGTTATCAGTAAACCTCAGTTTATTTTAGCAATGTTTGCCATACCTGGGTGTCATTTTTTAGTCCTTGTCATACCGTGTCGCAATATAGCACCAATTTTGTTACACAGAGTTACAGCAGTTAAGGATTTAAAACAGCGGTTCTTATTTTTTTTATGTTACACATGGAAAAACCTTGAAATCGGTATAAAAAGTAAAAAAAACGTCCTACTGTATATTAAGTAATTATGTGAAAATGGTTTCAGATATCTTCAATCTTGGTGAAAAAATCATTGAGCTTGTCTTGTCACACGTGTTACCACTTGCCTTTTACGACCAGTGAAAGTTGACTGACTAGGCCTACATCACACTAATATGTTCAATAAAGCATGTAGAAGCCCAATAACCCCACAACAGTTAGCACAGCTAAAGGAACAGGTGTAAATAAAATGCCAAAGTTCTTAATCTTTAGTTTGCGGTGAAGTAGATCTGCTCATCAACCGTAATTACAACATTTCTGCTTGCGTAGAGATCTGTGTTAGATTTAGATATGCTACCAGATAAGAAACAAACTGATTAAGGTGTACAGTACAAAAAAGAAAATACTTTACAAGGTGTTGTAATGGATCCAATGTTTCACAGGGAAAAGCATGCTTTTCAATTATTTTATACTTTTGACTGAAGGGGAGTGTTTTAGGACTGGTATACATTGGGACAATGCAAATACTCTCAAAAGATACACACACAAATTATTTCGGCTTGTTTGCCTAGATTGAACTGTCTGACAAGGCAGTATATGCCAAAATAGATCGAAGAATTACGCATGTGCGTGTGGCACAGCTGCGCAAAGAAGCTATCATGAAAGCCTTGCACTTTGCAAACAATTCAATTTCTGTAGCCATGGCGAAATCAGCAACACCCAACACAGCGGGAAGTTTTTGCAACGACTGGATGATGGGAAACGAACACAACACTGTTTATGAACGATATTTCATGTTGAACGATTAAAATATCCTGATGTCTAGATTCATGGTGGTGTGCACAGTAGGTTGCGTAGACATCACAACTAAATAAATAACAATTAACGAAAATATTTACAACTAACAAACATTTTGAAATGTATCAACAAACTTTTTATCTTTGTGCAGCCCTGTGTATTGGGATCGATTGCACTTTGTACTTCAATCTAGCAGCTTTCTTATAACTTTCAGAACTTTTTTGTTTTAGATTGTAACGTTGATTGATTGTTATGGTTCGACCATTGCCAGATAGTTCAAATTTGTGAGAATTGCTTAACTCTAATCATCACTTATCAGTCTCATTAGTGGTGGAATCCAAAACTTGTACCAATTTGAATCTACTGTAGAAGCCGAAGAGAGCTGCTGTCTCTGTTTGGAACATGCAGCAACAATCTATCGTGTTCAAGCAGTGGACTGCGGTACTTCAATAGGTGTTGCGACCGTGCCATACTTTATTAAACTGATTGTGTTGCCTTAGTATCATGCACGTTATAACGTTCGCGTTTTGTCACTTCTAATTTTTTCTAGAGTCTAGAGCAGGGGTCACCAAACTACGGCCCGCAGGCCAGAACCGGCCCGCGAACTGATTTCATCCGGCCCGCCACGTCCTGCGGAAATAACAGCTGCACTACAACTGTTAAGGAAAAAAGTTACCAAACATTTTGTAAAAGACTGGCGTTGTTGTTGAGCTGCACGCAACCTGCAAATGATTTTTCCATATTGTTTCTTCTTATGACATCACAAACTTTGTTGTTCAAAACACCAATGTTTCGTCAGTGCGATATCTCTGTTTAGGCAAATCATACCAGCCCGACTAGATATCACAAGCAGAAAGAAGGATTTGGACAGTACCAATGCTAAATAATAAATTTTTAGGTTGTGTTGTAGCCTATACTTTACTCTTTAAAATGACTACTAAAAAAAGAAAAGTAGATTCTGAGTGTCGGGTGCTTAAAGAAAAATGGGAAGAACAGTATTTTTTGTGGAATCCAATAATGGTACAGCTAGTTGCCTGATATATAAGCCTACATGTTAGTGTTCTGTTTGTATCATTAGGCCACCACAAATGGGGACAGCCCAGGCCAAATTTGGAAAGATGTAATTTTTTTTCAAGATCACGATGCCCTGTAGTGTATCACAGCAGGGGATAACTTTTCCAGCAACCCTCCGATTTTCATCACAACTTTGCTATTCCACCGCTGGCTTTGTTATTTATTGTGCTAAATTCAAGTCAATGAAGATTCTGAATAGTTGTATATCTTTTCGCAATTTGCAATCCGGCCCGCAGCTGTTAATCTCGCAGCAATCCGGCCCTCAGAGAAAAAAGTTTGGTGACCCCTGGTCTAGAGTCTAGACCTCTGCTATGTTTGGCATAGTTTTTTGTGATGGTCAGAAATAAAAACAAACTGTAACTGTTGACAATTATTTGACTAGGCTTGAGTGAACAAATGCAAACCAAGGACATTGCCACGGGGGAGGAGATAATACTGTTGTAATTCATGTTGAATGATGTTTGCTCCCCCCAACAGTTGCTTGTGACCCCAAAAATCTTCTTTTTAGTTGCGTCACTGATGCAAACAGTACAATTTCACGTAAAATATTTTTGGGAGAAAAAAATATTCAAGGCCAACTCTGTGAGCTTGAACGGTAACTTTGTCACTGCGAAAAGAATCATTGTTGAAATGACCAGATGGGTTTTGGTGACACAATCTTAGTGTCAAGATTATCTCTATAAAACGTTGAATTTCAAGGAAAATTGATACGTTTGAGAGAACTTTATGAAACAAATCGATTTGTCCATTATGAAGAAAATCAGTCTGCAAATTTAACTTTGCAAATTGAGCTCACTAAATGCCAAAATGAATTAGTCTGAAAACTTTCTTGAGCTGTCAGAAACCACGAAAGACTCAGACGGCTCATAACGTGTCATTTACAAGAGGCAGTGTTGGAGAAGTTGCCTGGTTTCTGCTAATGGATTGTAAAACACCTGAGAGAGAGGATATTAAAATAGTTTGATAGCCACCGTCGCGCTTTTTGTTTGCCTAAGTCTTCTTCTTACTACTTGAAGCCAATTACTTTCAGCTTTTGACTTGATAAACTCATTACAGATATCAAATATAATCTAGTTATGTCAATACCTTTCTACTACGCTATCGGACAAACATGGCCTAGGTTATATTTTGATATTTCAATCCATAAAAAGGCATGAAACACAACAATACATTAGCATTGAAATTATTGTCAGAATTGCAGTACAAATGAGCCCTATATAAAGCTTAAACTTAACAATTTGAAGTGTAGGCCTATCATTTTTTAAATATTTTTTTTCTTGAAATATTTCACTAAATATTTCACGTTCTCACTAAAAATACGTAGCCTACTAGCCTGTAACAGTGTAACATATGCTGAAATTTTGAGTTGAATACAGATTGCGTCCTACACCAATTCTTGCATCATCCGTAAAAATTCGAGTTAAAACCGATAAACAATTTACTAGAGCCCAATTATTTAGTTGTCGGTTTTAGGCTATATGTTTGAAGGTAACATGCTACACAGTAGCCTACACAACTACACATGCTTCATTTGTAGGCTAGCTGCCATCTATTAGCCTATGAGGAAAGTTGAGCATCAGCCCCAGTCTTGTGCCTGTTGTTTTCTGGAAAACTATTTGCAACGACGACGGTCCAAAGACCAAGAATTTTGTACCATAGATAGAATATAAGGAAAAGCAACAAATAAGGGAAAGTAAAGTACCCAGAGGGGGTCTGGAGGACTTTCCTCAAACAATTTTGGAAAAAAAATACTTTAATATTGTGCATTTTGAGAGTACTTTTAGCCTAAATCTATAGTAAACCTTTTCCGAATGATGATGTAACAGAAGGAAGTATTTTGACGGGGCAATGACCAGGGGCGCCGGAAGCGGGGGGGCAGGGGGGGGGCGGATGCCCCCCTGCCCTCAGTTTTTCTGCAGATGGAGGGGCAGGGGGGCAATGGTGCCCTTTTAAAGTCATGTAAGCTACTGCACATTTTGCATTATAACAATTTCTGCTATTCGCTTTTAGCCTAATTATAATCATTCATTTTTGCTTCAAAATAATATTTACGGCACAAAATTTTGCAACACAGTAGGCTACAGGCCTTAAAACTCGTTTTTTTTTTCCGGCAGCCATCGTGGCCTACCGGGTGCTCCTTCTCGGCGGCCAAATCTGCGTGCTTGGAGACCAAAATACAAAAAAAGAATAACGATAGCACAAATAAATAGAATTAAACTTGCAACAGTGCTAAAATGATCACTTAGCGTTGTTAAAGTCTGGGCCTGAGCGACGTCCTACAATAGAATCGTTGCACCACGCAATAGATTGTAATCCAGTACTGCGGGACTATCTAACGACACTCGCACGAGTGTCTCCAATGTGGCTGATTTTAAAGTTCGCCACTCCCCTAGAATTCTTTTTAGCAACGAAAAACAACTTTCGACATGTGTTGACGATGACGGCAAGGTAATAAAATAAGTATTTCAATGATGTGAAGGACATTACTAAAAGAAGCATAATGTTTGCATAATATGATCCAAAAATGTTTTCCCCTCGGATGTCAACTAACCTAGTTCTCCTTTTTAACAACGCTTCAATGTCCGACAACATCGAATCGACATAAAAACGACAATATTGCCAGCCGATGTAAATTAGCACTTTGGATTAAGACTTTGTTAAAATAAACGTCGGGAATTACAAACAAGACTTATAGCTGGTGATCGCAGATGGATATATTCCATCAATATTCCCGCACAATGCAACAGTGGCGATTATGACGCGCTGACCTAATTTTGCGCCACTCTTTGATACTACATATTTTCCACAGTTAATCCACGATCATTCTATTGCGAAATTAAATAATTGGCTAGAAGAGACCGGCGGCCAAACTTGGCCGATTGAGGAGGTAGCACCGGCGGTCATTCAAGCACTACTTAGCGGCCATGACTGCAGGCTGCTTTAAGGCTTGACAGTAGGTTACATCATGATAACATAGCATAATGCCCTTCTTTGTATACCGGACACAAGTAGGCTATCATTACTCAATACATAGTGAGCTAATAGATTAGCATTATCGCTATGTCTTATCTTAAAACTTGAAAAAAATTGGCCTTTTAGTAAACAAAAGTGCTCTTTTTTCGTAATCTTGCCCCCCCAGTCAAAAATCGTTCCGGCGCCCCTGGCAGTGGCCCCCCTGACTACTCCCCTGTATGTGTCAGTTTTTCATTTGCATTTGGTGCGCTTGAGTAGTTGATGTTTGTAAGTTGTTTGATCGTTTGTAAAAGTTTTTTTTAGAAAACAAAAAACCTACAGGTAAACTACGTATAGGCTGCATGAAAACTAAAATCAAAGTATTTGCGAGTAGTTACGTCTTTTTATGAACCACAACACAGCATTTAACATTATAAAAACAAAATAGCAAACGCGTTCAGCTGTACATCTAGCCCTTTTCAAGCGTTTAAAAGAGGGCTAGTTTATTGAATACGAAATGCCAGAGAATATGTTTTTAAATCTTTTTATAAAGGTGAGTAGAAGCCTGATTTTCTAAAATCGAAAATTTTAAACAACTGCAGCACGTACAACAGTCTGTGTTTCACTGCTGGCTTTTTAGCGACATCTAATGTAATGTATTATTCTTTTCCAGCACTGGTTTGCAAAGTTTATCTGATGAAAGTTAAAGTAAAAACATACAAGCTGTTTTATTGCTTCACTGACGTTTCGCGCACCATGACAATGCGCATCCTCAGAGAGAATAACATAACCTATTAACACTTTCACTGCCAAATGACTAAATATCTAGTCATTTGTGATGTAATTGTTCACCCCATGACATCATAATGCCCCAAAAATCCTGATGTGTTGCCAATCCTGGGGCCTGACAGGTTGCTTCAACTTTAAACTAAAAAAAACGTTTTTTAACCCATTTCCCCGTCAAATCTTTCCTACAATATAAAATATGCGAAGTTATAGCCTACACTGCATCCTTAAAAATAGGGGGTCAAGAAACTTTACAATTACCTTTCCTTGGTTACGCCACTATACCACTACGGACAGCGTGCTTGGAGCAAAGAAGGACAGTCGTCCACTCTTTCGTTGAGTGACTCTGTTGTTGAAAAAGTGTTTCACATAAGCTATTTCTTCACTGCTTTGAACCAAATTTATCTTAAGTAGGCTATTTGTTAGGGGTTCATTTTTCCACTCAAACATGCCTCTCAACTAAAATTGGGCTTCTCACTGCCAAGGAGAGCGTGGACATATTACGTAAACATTCTCCTAACCTTTTCCCAATCTGTAAACATTTGACCCTTCTGCGTCATCTTGTGCTTGATATATTGAATTGAATTATACAAACACTCTCTATAGTTAGTAACTTTAGCATAACAACTTTTGTAAGAGCCCAGCAAAACTTCGAACCAATCAGAAATTACAGGCCGAACAAAGAAAAACGGAAACAATAAGTGAACGTTTCGCCGTCGGCAGCGTGGCCCAAAGGTAGAAAGTAGTCATTTCAATATCGTGGGTCCGATTCCCTTCCTTACCATAACTCTTTTTTCATCTGTAATTAACAAAGGTCGACTATCTGGCTGGTGCTAGCTAGAAGGGTCACATTGACGTTAGCCACTTAGGCTGATTATGTTCTGATTGGTTAGCACTTAGCAGTGTCATCGCCAAACCTTAACAATGTGTTTAAGCTAACAAGTCATTTAGAAGTCGGTCTGCTACCGGTTAACGTCAAGTGCCTCTTCCATTTGTATTATTTGGCCATTTTTAAATTGTTTTAAAATCAGCTGACGTAAAAATGGCCGATTTTGCTGGGTGGAGTATTTTCATGTGAAATGACTGACTCAACATCGTGAAGTCTTGTGGGGTTTTGTAGCGTGCTTGAAGGGAAGGCTGAAAAAAACATTGACCGGTGGTGATATACTTGACCTTGAACTAAAAACGAAGCTTAAAAAAGATTTTGACCCTTAAACTGGTCAACCAACGGACCCTTCGAGGTTAGATTCATAAAAGTATTGTAACTGCTGAAATTATGAAGTCAGTGCCCAGATCAGTTTTAAACTTAAATTTGGCAGATTCTTTGAACTACCGTACACTTTTTTAGATTTAAAAGACATTTTGTTTGCGAAATTTCATTTCTCTGCCAAACTAAGGTTTAAAACCGCTCACGCACTTCGGCACTTGTAGCCAGCTGGAAGTGTTGCAAATCACTCTTTTCACAAACTACCGGCAAATTGAGAACTGCGTAGGCTGATGCTGAACTTCGAAAGCTTAAGATTAAACCTTTGTCGCTAGATCTTGTTATTTCGGAGTAAATATGAGCGCACCGCTTAACGCAACGTCTTGCTGGTGGCAAGTTTCTCCACCGACATGGGCTCACCTTCGATAAGACCATTAGGATAAGTCAGTCAAAGAAGCAACATGTAATCGTTCATTTTATTAAACCAGCTCAAAAAAGATTGTCAGTAGTTGCATGATACGCACTCTGCCAAGCGTGGTTTTTGTTGATTCAAAGGCTCTGCTATTATAGTACGACGCGTAGGCTAAAATCCGTCATATTGTGATGCAATCTCAGTGCAAGCTACACCACATATGGGCTTCTCTCTGTATAATGAAAAGGTGAAGAAAAGTAACAAATGGGAAGTTATTGCATACAGCACAAAATGTCATATCAGAAAAGTGTAATTAATATTATCGTATACACTTTAACTCGATGTAACAGCAAGTTAATATCATTGACTTAGCCAGACAAACAACTTTATGATGTGGGCAAATCTTTTGAACAACATTAATTTTGGAAGTCGATTTCACTCTGGCTCACACGTGGCTCCGCCCTGGTTAACTCAGATGTCCGATAACCTACTTGCTTTATAACAATACAAAAATAACGATAAGAAAAGCAACTTTTCAAACTAAATTGTTGTTTTTACACGATTAGAAAAAAAAAGGAACAATATTTTGCCACATAGCAATGCATAGAATTCGGTAGTGCAATTGAAAGCACGAATTAAGTTATTGCAACACAATAATAAATAATGCAATAAATAACGTAAGCAAAATGAAAAGAAAATGATTTTTCATTAATAAGGTGCAAAAGCTCTTTTGGAAGACATAGGCTATTTATACAAGCATAATTCATCAAGAAGCTTACTAGTTCATGAAATTTCATAACATAAGATACCAGTAAGTTTTTACGCTAAAGCACGCAAACATGGGTATTGAGTAAGTTACATGTTTGCAAAGGAGAAACCAAAACATGGTTGGCAGATTATGACAAACAAGTTGAATCATTTCTCCAGTCACGGCTCGCTTTTGGTGACAAATTCTCAAATAGCAATATCAAAAAATTGCATAACTAAACTGAAAACAGAAGGAACCAGTGGCGAACGAAAACAGCATCGCTTGCGTGATGGCTTAGCCTGATCAAAGAAAACGACGCTTTCCCAATTGTGTAAATCTTTCACAATTTTCTTATTGTCCATAAAGTTAGGTCTTTTCAATGAATAAACTAACTTCAGACAAATACCGCACCTGGTCCAGGTTGACTGCCATAAAACGTGGTTGAATAAGAGCCAGTCGGTCACTGATCCATTTTTGAAGCAAAACATGAAAAAACTGTTGAAATTACATCAACTTGCTCATATTTTACGGTTTACTTCTTATCACCTACAACTTGCAAAATTGATGACACCGTCCTATAGTTAAAACCGTGGTCTTTACGTTGTACGTAAAGTGCTTAGCAATTGTACGGAAGCAGTTGCGTGGAGTCGAAAGCCTTCGTCAGGTAATGGCCACGATGACAATTGCGACGGCGAGAGCAGATACGATCAGCCACATAACTGTAAAACAAGGTTTTAGTCGTGAGAGGAAAGTCAAATCGAAGATTTCAATCAACGGAATCTACAGCGTTAACAGTAGTCAGGTGGCCTGCTGGAAAAAATTTTTTCTTAGTAAACGTCCTTTTGACTGGACCAGTGAGCATAACGAATGGGACCTTGGATGAAAAAAAGAAAAAAATCCGTCATATTGTGATGCAAATTACTCCACATATGGATTTCTCTTTGAATAATGAAGGGGCGAAGAAAAGTAACAAATGGTGTCTTGTGGTATTTGAAGTGGCGAGTTATTGCATACAGCACTGTTTAACATTAAGCTGTGAAAGCAGTCGAAAATTAGTCGAAAGTTTGCAAAAATGATGTTTTGAAAAAAAAGATTGTGAGCACAAAATAATCACGACCACTGCTTTAAATCGAAGTGAAAAATACTAACTCCAGCCGCTCTGCTAACAATTCGGTTTGTTTTCTGTCTTGGGCTACTTACCGCAAGTGGAAGTGGAGTTCGTTTTTTGTACGTCGACAATTTGGGTGATCCGACCTTGCATTTGCTCGTTTGTATCTTCAAGCTGAGTATGGATGTCATCAATTATATCTGTCACAACAACAAAGTTAGAAAATATTTATTCCTTGGGTTTACATCAACAAACAAACACTGTAGCCTGCAGTTGTAGGTCTGCGTATTAAAAATCACAACACGAATTTTCAGAAAGATTGGCGTATGAACTTAACACCAATCTTCATATTCTTACTTTTCTGAAGATCGGCTTCGTTTCCAACTCTTATTCCAATCTTCTTCTGTCGATCAATGGTTTCCGAAAGCTTGTTTAGTCCCTCGTTTTGGTCTGAGAAAACAAAATATTATGAAGTCTCCTTTTTGTGATCAACAAACTTCCAATACAGTGGATAGAAGCATAGCAAAATCTGAAGTTATCACACCTTGTGTAAAGTTAGCCATTGAAGAGATACAATTTTAGTAGAGAAGTACTGTGTTAAACTATAAGCACTAAGCAGATAAACCAAGAAGCGACACGGCATTTTTGCATGTCATGTTAAACGCAGTGTCGTTGCTTGGTGTCACCTGCTCATTGAAAAGGTCAATCTGGAAAAGACAGAACCTTTTATGACGTCATCACATTTTGATCGGAACTCCTCCGCATCGAGAGCGGCGATCCTCTCCTCGGATTCAAGCCACTGGTTGCTCGTAGAGGTCTCGCCGTGATGTTGTATGGACAGCAAGTCGCCTCTAAAGTGTTATATAAGCCGTCATCGAAAGAAGAAATAATGCATAGTTCTTTCTTTTTCGTGTGAGACAGGATTGTTTAGATTTCAGGGCTGGAAAGTGATGGAAAACCATTTCAGTGTAGCTTCGTCCAGTGCAGCTACGTCATGCATTCCAATTGTTTCCATGTAAATGGAATATTCAAGAACGACATGGTCAGCAGTTTGTTCCTTCGCAACGTATTCGAAGGCCGATGAGGGAGGCAAATCCTACTAGTGCGGAAGTTCTTAACCGGGGGTGCTCGCACCCCATAAGGGTGCAAGAGCTGTTCCTAGGGGGTGAGGGAAAGCTGAATTATTGGGATTAATTATAAAGAAATAACTTAGAAATCAGGATTTGCCCGCCTGCTTCATCATCATCATCATAATCCATCGTCGGTTTGTTCCGCACTAGTGGGGGTGGCCGATTGTTTCCGCGCAGCAATTGTTTTAATCCCTTTTCTCCATTTCACCCTGTCCCTTGCATCTTCCTCCTTCAGTCCGACTTTTTTAAACTCATCCTTCACTTGTTGTTTCCACGTTCTTCTTGGACGACCGCGTTTCCTCTTCCCATCCACCTTTAGATCTAGTGCCTTTCTAAGAAAACTTCCTTCCTCCCTCCTTATCACATGTCCATACCATCTTACTCCATTTGCCCTTGCCAGTTGGTCTATGGTCTCTCTCATCTCTAGCATATCCAACAATTCTTCAGTCCTTTTTTCCCATCTCGTTTTCACCCCACACATTGCTCTCACCATTGACCTTTCCGTTCTTCTCAGGATTGCCAGTTCACTCTCTCTCAATACCCATTGAGATATAAGATGATGCATAAAGATGATGCAACTGAAACAATATATAATGCAGTATTTTGAAGTAATGCAAAAATGGTCATAAATCAAGTCTGGTCTTAAACTTTTGGCCACAACTATATGTACCTTGTGACGTCACAGCGAACAGCATCACAGCTTGATGCGCGCGAGTCCTCGCAAACGGGTATCAAACAAAAGCGGCCTTAGCGAGACGAAGGCAACAAAATTTGGATTTTTTTTTGCTAAAACACATGTTGTACACAATGACATCAAGCTGAAACAAAAAACTCGCAAAAAGTTAATTTAGGTTTCCCCGCCCTTTAATATCAATGTGAATAACCCTCGAGAACACCCTAAGGAAGGTTAGCTATAAAATACGTTTAAGATCTGCGGTTGACAAATCTCGTCTTGATCGACTTTTCAGGACCAGTGGCATGGGGAAATGCCACCAAACAAAATAGAAGATTGTTGATCACCCACCTCGCAATACTGTCTGTTGAGTTTCTGTGTTGTTAGGCGTTATTGCTGTGAAATTTTGTTGAATCACTTGATTAACAGATTAGGTGACGGAGTTCTTCCCTTTCGGCAAGGTTGTTGACCTTTGAACTCTGCCTACTTATGAAAATAGCCTCTTTGAAGTGTAACTGTACGGCGTCGTTTTCTTTGGCAATGATAGTAAATGCAAAGTCGGCGAGGCACTGTTGTTGATGATCAAAGGCTGAACTTTTATTTGAGCTGAGGTGTTCTTTCAGGCGGGAGTGGAGTGGGCGAATCGTGCTGCCTATGTAGCTTTCCATGCATTTCTTCTATATGATCTTGTAAACACAGTTCTTGGTGGTATACATGTCGTCGTTCCGTAGTGGGCAGTTTTGTAGCCGGCAAGGTTGGGATTTTTGTGGTTTTTCAATCGCGTTTCGAAAGGTTCGTGAGCGTCGAAAGAGGCGGACTGGCAAATCCAGATCTCTGAAAACTTTCTTTACTTTACGGTCCGCGTCTTGGCCCATAACAGGAAATTCAACATGTATTGGGTTACTGCACTCGTGCAAACTGGAATCGGCCCACTCTTGTCCGAATTCTATTGAGCTTGCTAATCAAAACAAAAAATCAACCAAAATTGTAATTTTAATTAAGAATTACAAACCAAATGATGAGAAAACCTATTGCTAGTATCAATCAACAAAAACAGACAGTCATCTTCAAAATATTCTTGCAAGATTTTCTTACCTTTTGGAAACGTTTATTTCCGAATTAGAAAGCAGCCTGCCAGAATCTGTAGCTTCGCTCAGTATTCTCACTTTAGTAGCAAGTGTGTCTAATAAATTTTGTCGTCTTTGCACTTCTCCATAGGTGCTGATAAAAAGATAAAAGTTAATTTCTCACATTTTATGAAACCCTTAATTGTAGCGTCCAATTTGAAACACCAACCACAAGGACATTAATATTGTGAATGTGAACAAGTCTTTGTTTGATGATGGTCTTTCGACCAAACAAAGATTTTTGCCCCTTTTTCAGTATTGCTTAGGACACGGATTAAAATTATGCGTTTTTCAACAACATCTTAAAATCAAAAGAGTGAAAAACCTGATTGCGGGACATGACAGTGAGCAGCAAACAAAGTGATCTGAAGCCTTCATCTGTTGTTAATTTAAATGCCACAGAAGTTCATGCATGAAGCAAGCTGCTACCATCGCAGGCCTGTGCTCTGTTTCACTTATGAAACGTTTAAATGAAAGTGATAAATGAAGAGGGGCCTGAACATCAACACTCAAGAAGACATGAGTTCAACACCCACCTTTATGTGGCTGAACCATTTAACCACACGCTAGTTTAAAGATAAAACAAATGATTGTAATGTAAATAAAAATAAAAGGAATGCCAATGGCTGGCAGGCAAGGTAAGAAATCAATGAAACGTTTCCATACAATTATAACGTTTGATTTAGATATCTTCAGTTCTAGTACTTTGATTTAGAGACACAAAACTGAAAATAGAAATATAAGTTTTCTTACGCTGCATTGGTCTTAGCTGAACTGTGCAGACCACGCTTTAATTTCTCAACCATTCTCTTCAGATTAAGAAGATCCTTTTTGATAAGAATGTTGATCTGTGCAGATATGAAAGTTAAAGCAACAGCACTAAGCAGAAGATAAAATCTTAACTTGAGTTGAGGACCCGTTCTCAAAATGAATCAAGTGACTGAATATGACTTGATGATATCAAATGCAGATACATGATGGAGATTGTAACAAAGATACATTGCATCAACATCATCAATTCATCATTGGTTGATGATGATGATACAATGTTACACACCAGTCCGGTGTTGAAACAAAGTCTTCTATTTTAAGCAAACTCAAAAAATCATGTGAAGCCTAAAATAAGTAGGAGTGCGTACTTTGTGAGTGAACAAAATGAGTAATTATAAACTGGCCTTCGTAAAACATATAAAATGCAGCACCACATTTTTTAAAACTGTAACTCGATATTGACCAAAAATCTGAAAATCTGGCCTAACAAATTGCGGTAGTAATGACAGAAAACAATAATAACTACATAATATTAAACAACTAGGGTATTGCAATTACACACACAATCTTTAACGGTACTGTACAGGTTGATCTGCTAATCAAGATGTTCCTTTGCTCTCATAACCAAGTGATTTATGTGCCGTGGTTTGTCTTCTTATATATAGAACATACACTATTACACTAACCTCAACCATGCTATTTTACAAACAAATAACTTTTAAAGATCTATAACAATTATAAATGATGGTGCCACTGGTGTCATGTTATCAATACAAAACACATTGTTTCATTGCAACTTGCACCAACATTTCAGCCAAACTTACTGAGGTAACATTAGCACCTAATCTGGCATCAGTATTACGTTCATTGATGAGTTCAACAACGTCTTGAGATAACTGGGTGCAGCTAGAATAATCAGCAAGCCTGAAATTAAACAATGCTTTAAAAATCTGAACAACATAGCCAATTTATCTAAAAGTAAACAAATGATTGATCATTGTTATAAACATTAATGATGGAAGTGGCAATGTTTGAAGTAGGTTACCGTAATTTTTTATATCCATGGTGCTCTTATAGGCAGTTTTGTTAATAAAAAAGATTTTTTGCACTTCCCGTCACCACATAGTGGCTTGAACATGGTCTATTTAAACTTAAAGCAATCTTCTATCTTCTTTTGAAATGTTGCATAGTCCTACAGTACAACAAATCAAGAGTAGCCTACACTAAGCTAAGCTTACTGCTTTTAATTATAGACTTCAAAGAGAAACACTGCAAGTTTATCATGAAAAAAAGGCAGACACTATAGCTATCATAGCTTCTCAGGCAATGGCTACGTTATGTCATGAGCTTAAGCATATATTTTTTGTGAAAATGTAAGTTTGCACATGCACGATATACCGTTCAAACACATGAACTTGGCACCAATAAAATATAGGCAAAGTTAAGAAATTGAAGTTACATACAGATGAAGTAGACTGTACTTTCTTTAATATTCAGTATTGTCAATTGGTATAGCCACCAAATCTACTTGTTAAGAAAGTAGGTAGTGAAAAATCAGTTATTCCCTATAACTACACTGTTAATATTATAACTAAATAAACTAGCTTAAATAATAAAACGAAATCTGACAGTAAAATTCACCTAGAAATATTCTCACAATTGAAGAAGTTTAACAATCACCCACAATAGAAAACAAACTACATTCAGGTTGAAAAACATACCCATGAAATGAGCTCATTTAAAGTTGAATCACGTTTGCTAAGAAAAAAACTTGATTGAACCAGAAATATGGAACTCCACTCCCACACTTTGTGCCATTGCACCATGTGAGATGATGCAGAAACCCATAAATTGCAAAGCTAATAAAGCTAGCATATTCTTTAATGTTGAAGTCAGCAAATGAAAAAAGTAGCCATCATGCTCCAGTGACTTTAAAGGCTGTGGCTACAAATATGGTAACTATCTGGATGACAACTAACTTGTCTCTTGAGAAAACCAAGCTAAAAAATGGAGCAGATTCCCAACTCTTTTCGACAAAATTTGAAAATGTTTGTGGAAACTCTGATCAGTGACTTAGGCGATGCTTTATACTAGTTGTCTTGATCTTTTAAAGGAACAAATACGAGATACGAATTAGCTTGTACCTTAATTATAATCCAGTGTAAAACTAACTTTTAATTATTTTGAGGTTGTCATTGAGATTGTATGCATGGCTATGTACAACTGCACATGTGTAATAAGAGCGTTGTAGATGTAAAAATGCTTGCATGGAACATCTACAGTGTATATACAATACCATAGATACTGTACAACGGATGCAACCTAGTTCGTACCGTCAGTTCGTACCTTGAAAAGATCGAGAGAAAAAATTAAAAAAAGCCGAAGTCCGCTGATCGCAGTTTCCGCAAACATTTTTCTGCAGTTTCCGCTAACCCTAACCATAGAGTAATCTATGCTCTAACCCTAACCCTCGCTGATCGCAGTTTCTGCAAATTTTTTCCGCAGTTTCCGTTACCCCTTACCCTAATTCTAACTATAGAGTAATCTACCGGTATGCTCTAACCCTCGCTGATCGCAGTTTTCGCAAACATTTTTCCGCAGTTTCCGCTAACTTTTACCCTAACCATAGAGTAACCTATGCTCTAACCCTCGCTGATCGCAGTTTTCGCAAACATTTTTCCGCAGTTTCCGCTTACCCTAACTCTAACCATAGAGTAATCTATGCTCTAACCCTCGCTGATCGCAGCTTCCGCAAACATTTTTCCGCAGTTTCCGCTTAACCTAACTCTAACCATAGAGTAATCTATGCTCTAACCATGCTCTAACCCTCGCTGATCGCAGTTTCCACAAACATTTTTCCGCAGTTTTGCAATTTCCGCTAACCCTCGAGTTTGTTTCAAATTGTTTGGGGAAACTCCGATCAGCGACTTCGGCGTTGTGCTATTAAACTGCGATCAGCGACTTCGGCTTTTTTTAATTTTTTCTCTCGATCTTTTCAGGGTACGAACTGACTGTACGAATGGTTCAAGGTACGAACTAGGTTGCACCCCTGTACAACCATATCTTTAAATGAACTAATGGTAAACTACACCTATTGCTTATTAATTAAATAATTGCACATATTTTTTAAAATAAAATTGACTTGATTGTAACTTATTGATAAGAAAAAGCAATGCAAGACAGTGCATGGTACATTGCGATTATGCTAGCTCAAATTTTATGACTGTTTTAGTGTTTTAGATAAACTCTTTTACTCCAACCAATGCCCACCACATTCAGTTTTGACAAGCCTACACTTATCATGTAACCACACTTACCATGAATCAGGCATGCTGATAGAGCTCTTGTCGAGTTAACCCAGACCCTGTTCTTATGTTTAGGCTTCACTTCACCATAAATTATAGTATATGTTTTACAGTGAGTCTTGAAAAGTCCTGTGGAGAGTCAAAAACTAAAATTAACCTAGACAAACAAAGGAAAAATGAGAAAATTTATAGTGATTGAACTAAGAGAACAATTTTAAGACTTAGAGAGAACATGGGACATGATTAAGTTAAATAAGCTACAACATTGTCTGTTTGCATCACTTGCTGTTTCTTGTTTCGAACCAAAACATAAACTTTCTTTCATGCAAACAAAGCTTCACAAACACAATTATACATTGTCATAGGCGTCGAAATAGGGTGGGCGACGCCCACCCTGCCGTGAAACGAGGGTGGGCAAAATATGTTTCGCCCACCCTGTTTTCATGACACTTATGAAGTGTTTGTTAGAATTATTTCCGTTTTTCTTAAACGCTGGATTATCCAACCAACAGCAGCGCAACTTCTTGTTTTACGCTATGTGTCTCGCTAAGTATCCGACAGAACAAAGCAACAACGCTGCGTGGAAAAAAGGGGGTACTCACTACACTGTTGTTGTTACGGCAACTGCCACAGCTGGCAATTCCTAGTGAGAGAAAGCCACGTTTGATCTTTTTCCGAATGGTCTCACTTTCGTTACGTCACAATCAAACTTGAGTTCCCGGTCAGCGTAAGGGAATGTGAATATGACATCATAATGAACATGACAATAAAATAACCGATACAAACTAAAGACGTACTGAAACAATTGCTTTTACAAATCAAAATGCGGCAAATCCGAAGGCGCCACTTTAAAGATAACAGGTCACGAGTCATGCGCTTTTTAGGTCCCAAAGGAAAACATAAGAGAAGTTTGTTTAGTTTAGCAGCGCTCACAAGATCGCAAGGTGCAAGAAAGAAAACATCCAACCTATTAAAGCTTAGCCTAATTGCTGCAGCGACGCTAAACGCAGTCTTTGTGAGAAAGACTAACCAGTAAACCACACTCTTCGAAATTACCGTCGGCAATTGCCGAGGTGATTGTAAGGAATACAAGATTACAAGAAAAAATTAATTTTCTTAGACTACACCAGACTAGGATGTTGATTCAATCTTGCTATTGCTGGATGTTTTATTTGGGTTACTTCCTACTTCGCCAGCGCTTAGACAGGTGCCCACTGCCCAGCTGAGAGAATCTTTTATAGAAATATCACTTTATTTGCATTGATTTCTACGTCAAATTAATGTAAGCATCTACTCCTTGTTGCGCCTCGCTTTCTGTTACCTCGTCCAGCTGATACAGCTCTGATGATACCGATTCTGCCTAGTTTATCACACAGACTTTGTTGCTCGCAGTAAATCGAGGCAATCTTCTCGCAGGGAGCTCTTGATATGTTACCTGTACCTGGTTGAGCAATTAACGTTATTTTATGATAATTCAACGGTACTAGATGTCGAATTAATGTAAAACAAGCGTAAATTTCTTATTGGGCATTGTTGTTACGCAATATAACCCGCCGAGAAAATTAAATCGATTTGTGTTGACTCGAACGTTGAATCAACCCAAAACTAACTACTTTCCTCCTACCCGTGAGTTTTTTAACGTGAATTACCGTAACAGCGTGCGTATCGCGTTGCTCGCTTTATCACTACTTTTGGTATTATTACATCACAACAAATCAAACAATGCGTTCGTGATAGACTACTCTAGTATATTTTTCGCTTCTCGTTTTAGTATAATCTTTTCCTAGTAAGTGTTCACAGCAATTGCCGAGGCAACTTCAACTTTTGCCGTTTGGCCTAAGCAACGTTTTTGCCGAAGTAAAAATATGCTAATTTCGAAGACTGAACCATTGCGAATTTGCAAACATATACAAAACACATTCAATGAAATCTGTTTGAAAACTCTCGCCCACCCAGAATTCCTCTTTTCTAAGAAAAAATCGACGCCTATGTACATTGTACTTACACATGTCAACATCATCCTACTCATTGCTTAGTTATTCCTCAATGCTCAAACAAGATTGCCAGATCCAATATCGACCCAACACACGGTACCGTAGTGAGTGAACAAAACATCGTAAAACTTTCGTTGGTACATTATGCAAAGATTGGTCATGTTTTGGCATGCAACATTTTTGCTGTAATCTCAGTTATCTTGCTACAGTATGTGTCTCTTAACAACCAACACCAGCTTACGAAGAAAACCAGATAGGCAATAAGCAAATGATGCGGTTGACAAAATCAGTCCAAAATGGAATTTAGTTTGTTATGGTGCTATTTTATTCGCATTATTTATAATTATACCATAGCCTACCCTCATAGGCGCCGACTCCAGGGGGGCGGCGCCCCCCCGTGAATTTAGCTCGGGGTGGCTGCCCCCCCGCAAATTATTTAAAAAAAATCCTAAATCAAATGTTTCTAAGTTCAGATTTGCGTTAGTTTGACCTTCATTGCGGATCGATCTCAATTAAAAGATCTACTTGTTGCAACAAGAGCGCTGCTCCAAAGATAACAAAAGAAACAGAAGTACGGTAGCTGATAAACGCCAGCATGGTGCCGTTGAAGCATAGTAACAATGATTGAAAAACATTTTTCTTGATTTCTTCTCCTTTGTTTTTTCTTGGGAGTGTCAATAGCGAGGTGCAGTTTGCTGTTTGCTCAGTTTAGTATCTACGCGTATTAAGAGCTAAAGTTCAAAGTGACCAGCATATAATTCGAAGTAGCCTACATGCCTCGAAATTCGTTTTTGTTGACGGCGGACAAACATGTCCGGTCTGAGCAGCTATCTCGGCGGACAAATTAAGTCTCACGGCTGACACACCAGTTTTAGCCGTCGATCGTCATGCTTAATCACTTTATCTTGATAATAATTCTTCGCCATTTCAGAACTATAACTACGGTTTTAGAAGGCTTTTTAAAAATTCTGTAGTCACTCTGAAATGCTTTCATCAGACCAATGACTTGCGCTTGAAGAGTCAAAGCGCCGTGTAGCTGGTCAATACGTCACATAACTGATTAACTTCCACCGAACGAGGTCGTGTGGCTTATTGCGTCACAATGCTCTAGGCAGGAGTTGGAAAATTTCTACACTAACGCTACTATTTTCTGCTGTGCAAAGTTTCATAGGCTTTTTTCTTTAAGTTTATTTTTGCGTGTCATGTGAGCGAAAGTGGATTTTCCTTGGGTCTTTCCTTTGTTACTGTAGTACCAAAACTTAACAAATTTTGTTGCATCTTGCTGTAATAGCCTACTCGTATAATCTAATTTAGTAACCAACCTTGCCGTATCATTATTACTCGGAGATCAAAGCCAGACATTGTGACGTAAAACTTGAACTAAATTGCACGTGATTAGTGTACTGTAGAAGTACCTGTACTCCTATCGATTCTTAGCGAAGAATTCATATTTGTTACGCTGATTCAATGTCATGAATCGTTGAAGCAATGTAAAAATCGAAAGTTTTACTCCTTGAATGGAAGCTAAGGGATACAGTATTCACATTTTCTAGATGCGCGCTAGAATGCGCGCGAAATTATATTCTCGCAACAATTGTTCGTGCTATGCAATGACGATTTGTATCGCTATTTCTTGTGTTATTTCTCGTCGGACAAAAATGACCGATCTAGATGGTACTTCCCGCGGACATCACATGTCCGATGTCCGCCGTGAATTTTGAGGCCTGAGCCTACATTATAAAGCTTGGCGATATACAATCGCATATAGACGCAAACAAACATCAATGCTGACAAACAAACATCAGCATTTTGAATGTAAGCAATCAGTCAGCTAGAAAGTTTGCCCCCCCGGCGATTTTCCAAACCCGGCGCCTATGCCTACCCTACTATTCTCGCCACCGACGAAATTCTTTTTATACAGTAAAAAATTTTTTACCGAAATAAACTTTGTGCTCTAGCAGTGATTCTCAGCGTGGTCCAGGTGGACCACCAGGAATTTTTGTTGGTCCACAGAGAGTTCTATAAATCTTTTATAAAACTTTCTTCAAAATTGTATCATTTACTACAGTAAATTATGTAAGGACTGCATACAGGTGAAAGAAATTATGTAGCATACATGCATGATTGTATGTCAGCGTGACATGATAATCATGTTTACTTCGTGATTTTTGATCGATTTTTCTGGAAGTGCTAGATTAGCATAAGCTTAGGAGTTTTCGAACTTATTTTACCAGTTGACCAGTAGGCTGTTGAACTGTTTAAGGCATAAGTAAAGTGCTGGCAGGCCTAATCAATAAATCATATATTGCTGTATATAATTGTTGTGGTATTGTCGGTGCACAAAGATTGCGTTTCTTCATGGTACAAAGTTTCTATAGGAAGAGTAGAGCTATTCGCTGTTTAACAGAATTTTAATTAAATTATTTTATGAATGTCACAAGTTACAATTTTTCAAACGCTAAATTAAGTACTGTATTCTGCAGTGCTTTCAAATTAACAAAATGTCAGAAGCTCATGTTGCTAAGAAGGCAAAACTGACAACTGAGTCATTACCAGACATTACCATTTTATTGAAACAATATGTGCAATTGTGCATGATGTTTTGTTAGAATTAAATTTAAAATTATGTGTATTCAAGTAGTTAAGCTGAAGTGTGCAAATTAAGAGGGTTTGCTTAATTAGTTTATTAAGTATTATTTTATTGAGGACTAACATTGAACACGCCCTTGAGTTTTCTGTCCTACGTGCAATACAGTTTCGACTAGTGGCGTTCATAAGGCGTCAACATAGCAAACTGGTCCATCGAATATTTTTTTCTAAAAATATGGTCCATGGGCCAAAAAAGGTTGAGAATCATAAAGATGCAGCAAACCCAAAATTTTTATCCGCACACCGCACCGCAACTGACTCATCTATCCACACACCGCAACTTACCAGGAACTTTGACACTGCACCGCACACCGCAATTACAAAATTTTTAAAAAATATTTAACGCGTTATTTTTTAGAAAGTCAATTGTGGCAAAAAGCACCCATGGCATATAACTGGTATAGGCTAACCTACCAGTACAGTTGTGCACTAATTGACTAGGCTAACCAGATCATATTTGCTTATCGGCAATGCATCTAAGTTCTAAGACATCATGCGTTTTCAAATAGAATGTTCCTGGATCCAGTATCAGGACTTTTGAACACTTTTTGTAAGCAATAATGCAATTTTAATGTCAGTGGCTATATGAACTACGGTACACACACAAGAGTAAAACTTATAGCCTGAACTCACTGGGCTAACTGTTACCGTATATATAGTAACTAATGCGGTAGTTGCGCTAGGCCTACAGCCTGGTAACTGGGAGCTGATCTTATCAGCTAAGCTATTTACCAAAAACGTTCGTGCAGCTTCACTCACAAGCCAGCCCCAAAATCCTGTCAACTGCAAGCCGAAGCCATTTGCATAGCTTTCCAGCAGGGTTGTCAGATTAGTTGTACTGTAGCCTTCCCTTCCAGGTCTAAAATTTCATTTTAAGTCTAAAACAAAATACCATTTAATTCGCAGTATAGCCTACGTTGTAAATACCGGCAACCTCAAAATGTCATTAAACAAATTAGCAAAAGCTGCCGATCAAATGTCAAAACTAACAAACGTTTCCCATGCCACAGTAAGCACAGTGCAGTATACCACAGAAAAAAATCCCAATGCCCAACTAATGCAACAGATTGATTGCTTACAACATCAAATGGAACACTTGTCGGCAAGTGTGTCTAATCTTCAGTCTGACCGCAGCCGTCAACCTGTTAATTCCTACTAAATGCAATGACAAAAAAGGTAATTACCGAAACAATCTAGACTTGTCTAAACAATCCCAATTTGCTTCTAAAATTATTCCAGATTTCAGACAGTTTTTTCTCTACTAGTACTAGACAGTTCGTATTGATTCCAGATCTGGAATTATTCCAATCTGACAGCCCTGCTTTCCAGCTTAGGGTTTCTGAAGGAAAAAAAATTGATCCGTGTTTCCAATTTCAATTTGAAGTTTCATAATTGATTTTCTTGACAAGTTGAAAGTTTACGCGGCAAGCGGCGCGGCTTTGTCATTTCAACCTTCCACGCGGCGCGGCACGCGGTGAAAAAAATCAAAAGCGGCCGCGTACGCGGGCGCGGCTTGCGTCACTGAGAATCACTGCTCTAGCTAGTTGGTAAAGGAGAAGTGTTGCCATAATTTATACGTTTTTTTACAAAAGTTTATAAAATTTTCGGTCCTATTGCGAGAAAAAACTAACCAAAAATATGTACATTTACATTACCAGGGGGTAGCCAGAACAAAATTTCGTTAGGGGACAAATAACTACTTGTGCAAATGTAAGCCAGCCCGGGAAAAAATCACCAAAAGCGTCCCCAACTAGGGGGTATCTAATTGGGGGTCCCCAACTAAGAGGTCCCCAAAAAAGTTTGAAAAAACACCTTAAAATTGGGCACTGAGAGTACTTTTGTAATGGTCCATTGACCATTATTATGTCAAACAAGTTTATCTTTTTTAACTAGTAAACCAGTTTAACTCATGTGTCATTTCCTAAAACAAAATAACTTGACTTGACTTGGCTAAATCTAAATTAATTGTTAGATTTTCAACAGGTCCTTGAAAGGCCTGCCTTTCGTTTTACTGCATTACTCCGGTCAATTAGTGTATTCGCCATCTAGCGTCGTTTCCGCGTCATTGTTATCGCTGATTTGCAAATGGCAACACTTACCATGAGATCGTAATGTTTTTTTTGTTTGTTTGTTTTTTTGTTTGTTTATCTTTATCCTGCATTGCGGGAAAGCGGACTTGAGCGCTATGCATCAATGTACGCCTTCCGACATACACCTGACCCACGCTGCAGCCGACGGCAATGTCTGTTTTCCGGTTGTCTACTTTACTTATGACTTAAATTTGGTACTACCCATTACTCGAAATCGATCACTAGGTAGAGGCAATTATCGTAAAGTTTCTTGCCCAGAGAAACAACAGCAAGTGCGGGTGGCTGGAGTCGAACATGCAGGCTCTCGACTGCGAGCCCAACGCGCTAACCACTCGGCCACGGCTGCCGACTAATGGAACTTTCAAGGCGGGTAGGCACTTTAACATTACCCACTGGTCGAAGAGGTACGCAATCATGCGTGACATGTTCATTCGCGATTCAGCTGATTTCAGTTATGTGACTCGTGACGTAATACTCTGATCAAATATTTTGATACAAAGAAATTTAACTGAATGCTTCACCACAACCACCGTTGCCTAATGCTTAGGGCAGTGGAGTATAGTAATTTCGATTTCGTGGGTTCGATTCCCACCCTCTGCTAATACTATTTTTTCTTCTGCAACTGAACTGAGTGCAAGAAGGATCTTAATGGTAGCCACTCAAGTCGAAATTGTGACTGAAACACAAATATTGATTGAACATGTCACGCATGATTGCGTACCTCTTCGACCAGTAGGTAATGTTAAAGTGTCTACCTTCAAGACGTTTTCGTTTTGGTGCTAGTTTGCCAGCTAGCCGAACTTGTTAGTTACTGTAGTTTGTGACTAAAAATTGATTGAGTGATGTTTATGCTTTGTTAGCTGCTTCTCTGTTATGTATTTCTACAGGACTTAAGTTTGACAACTGCTATGGTAATACTGTACTTATTTGCGTGTAGGCTGAATTCCATATTTGCAGCTTGCTATCTCTCAAAGTTCAACTTACTGGTGAGCGTACTTGTGATCACAGCGGTAAACCATAATCTCTTCGTGGGAAAATTGTAACATAAGATTCCCGAATCCGTTCGTCTGCATGTAATGACCGAAAAACAAACACTCTTTTGAAACGTCTATTCAAAAAGTGTATTCCTGTAAAATTAGCCCGCGGCTATCGAAATTGGGATGCAACACCGTACACCACTGAAAAATTGTCACTACGATACAAACTACTTAGATAAAAGACGGAAATTTTCGTCCAGCTGACAAGCACTAAGCAAACCAGTTAAACATGCGACCAACCTCTTCAAGCAACAATTTTAAAATGATCAGAATATATATCAATATCTCAAACTCACGTACGTAGTACTGTGACGTAACAGTGAAAGACATTGTCACGCAATTCAAACAGGTGTTCAAAGGTGATGATGCAATATTTCATGTTTAAACAGGTTTGACACAAGTCGTACGAACGATGGTGCAATTTTGGCTCATTTTTAGGAAAAATTCCATGACGTAAGATTCAGTAGACCTGAACGGTTTTATATGACGTTTGATTTGTATAGAGATTGGCCGTAACAACTTGTGATGTAATAATGTTTTGTATAACTGAATGTTGACTTTCTACCGTAAACAAACGTAACGTATCTCTGATGTGCGTAAATTGTTGTTAGGCTAATACTTCAAACTTAAATATTGCAGAGTCAATCACTATAGAATCCTTCGCGTGCAAGTGTATCATTTGGCATTACTGACCCGGTCATACTACCGGTATGTTTGTTATTTCTGAATTGTATGATTGATTGATTTGTGTCGTGAATTGTGGATTCATGTTTACTACTGAATTATTGAACAATAATTTGTCAGCCTAATGGAAATTAATTCTCGTAAACCGATCTTAACTAGGCCATGTGAACTGCCACGTTTCTTCGTTTTTAATGTTGGTCTAGCGTAATGGTTGTACGGTACGTACTAATTGTGAAAGGTAACATCGCGAATTTATTTATTCAGTGCGTCATTGGCCAACCTGTGGAACTTGTGTACCGTACAGTGGATTGAGAACTGTTAGTCAACAAATTTGGTACGTTTATCAGTTCGACTGTTATGCATAGTGAATTGTGATTAGTGTCTTATGTTGTGTTATTTCTTGACAGAAAAACTGTATAAAGTTCATTGCTGCGAAGCAGTCATTGGAAACCGAGTGATTTCTTCAAGTTGGCGTGCTTTAACAGTGCTCAGTCCTGCCGGGTGGATTAGGAAAATCGTGACGTCACCGGCGCAATTAACTACCGCACCTGTTGTGTTCGCGTCGCACACAACATTAATCGTAAAACTTTGTCAAATGATGCGGTAACAGAGTGTAGAAATTCTATTAAAAATGTTTCGTAGGGCATGGCAGTTTGCGCATTTTTGGCGGGGATGAACTGTGCTCCTGCAGTTGCACATCACATTATTAAAATCCTTATCTAAAAGTAGTCTAATTAATTACAGATTGAAACAAGCCAAAATTGGGTTAATCTGAAGCAAAAATTGTAAGCAGAAAAGTAGCCCAGACAGCCACTTTATCTGGTCCAGATCTTCACCAAATCGGGTAAGGATCAGACCAGATCTGGGCCAGATAAAGTGGCTGTCTCGAAGGCTATTTATTGTGTGAAAATCGGTTCGAAAAGAAATAAATCTACCAACTTACAGCCTGAAACTGCATACCACATAGGCAAATTTTTCTTCTTTCATAAAAGAATAAAAGTAAATAAAAAAAATCCCTACATTTTTACATTGTTTTTATTTCTTGAAAAAAAAAAGAATTTGGCACTTTAAACCCTGATTAACGTATAGTCAATCAGGGGCGCCGGAACGATTTTTGAGTGGGGGGGGGGCAAGATTACGAAAAAAAGGCACTTTTTTTACTAAAAGGCCAATTTTTTGTCAAGTTTTAAGATAAGATATAGCGATAATGCTAATGTATCAGCGCTCACTATGTATTGAGTAATGATAGCCTACAAGTGTCCAGTATACAAAGAAGGGCATCATGCTGTTATAATGATGTAACCTACTGTCAAGCCTTAAAGCAGCCTGCGGCCATGGCCGCTAAGTAGTGCTTGAAAGACCACCGGTGCTACCTCCTCAATCGGCCAAGTTTGGCCGCCGGTCTCTTCTAACCAATTATTTAATTTCGCAATAGAATGATCGTGGATTAACTGTCGAAAATATGTAGTATCAAAGAGTGACGCAAAATTAGGTCAGCGAGTCATAATCGCCACTGTTGCATTGTGCGGGGATATTTGTTAATGATGGAATATATCCATCTGCGATCACCAGCGCTGTAAGTCTTGTTTGTAATTCTCGACGTTTATTTTAACAAAGTCTTAATCCCAAGTGCTAATTTACATCGGCTGGCAAAATTGTCGTTTTTATGTCGATTCGATGTTGTCGGACATTGAATCGTTGTTAAAAGGAGAACTAGGTTGGTTGACATCCAAGGGAAAAACATTATTTGCAAAAATTATGCTTGTTTTAGTAATGTCCTTCACATCATTGAAATACTTATTTTATTACCTTGCCGTCATCGTCAACACATGTCGAACGTTGTTTTTCGTTGCTAAAAAGAATTCTAGGGGAGTGGCAAACTTCTTTAAAATCAGCCACATTGGAGACACTTGTGCGAGTGTCGTTAGATGGTCCCGCAGTACTGGATTACAATCCGGATAAAGCAGTTATTGCGTGGTGCAACGATTCTATTGTAGGACGTCGCCCAGGCCCAGACTTCAACAACGCTAAGTGATTATTTTTGCATTGTTGCAAGTTTAATTCTATTTACTTGTGCTATTGTTATTTTGTATTTTGGTCTCCAAGCACACAGATTTGGCCGCCGAGAAGGAGCTCACGAAAAAAAACGACTTTTAAGGCCTGTATTGTGTTGCAAAATTTTGTGCCGGAAATATTATTTTGAGGCAAAAATGAAAGATTATTATTTTTAGGCTAAAAGTGAATAGCAGAAATTGTTATATTGCAAAATGTGCAGTTGCTTACATGACTTTAAAAGGGCACCATTGCCCCCCTTGCCCCTCCATCTGCAGAAAAATTGAGGGCAGGGGGGCATCCGCCCCCCCTGCCCCCCCGCTTCCGGCGCCCCTGTAGTCAATAGAAGATCCGCGTAAAGCAGATACAAAAGCATCTAATTTAGTGAAAAAAATTGAATGCAGTAATATTAACGACGACCTTTTAAAGTTCATGTAGTTCAAACAGAAAAAGAAAATGTTGGGTGGAAATTCAATGTTCATAACAAAGTTCAATTTGAAATTCTTCTGTTAAATGTATATCTGTTTGAACTAGTGTAGATGTACTTTAAAAGGTCGTCATTAATATTACTGCATTTAATTTTTTTCCATTTTTATTTCTTGTTTGAAAATTTTTTCAAATTATTCGTCTAACCTTCCCGTTTTCTTTCAATTTACTTCAAATACTTTTAAATGACAACGTGGTGCTAAAACGAAATTAGCTCCAAGCTCTAGGTGCAAGGGTTGCTCAGTTTTTGGCGAAAAAATCCAAATGCCCCTGAGAGCACCTAGACAACAACATCGACCGATACGACCTAACATTCCAGCTGAAACTGCGGAGATCTATTTCAATCAAACGAACAGTTTTTCTTGACAATTGCATGGCACAAATTCACGAGAGATTCAATGAGCACTGCGCGCTAGCTTTTGAAGTCAGCACATTTCTGCCTTCATTGATTCATTAAGATGAGGACTGCCCGATTGATGAGATTTTCGACTTCTACCATCTTCTTCATCGTGTGTCACACGGCCTAGCCCAGAGCATCACGCAAGCTCTTGCTCTATCGTTGAACTCGGCCAAATCCTGTGCAGAGCACCTTGCTTTTAGGTCAGGGCATTCGAGTAGATGTTGCATCGTTTGCTCCTGTCCGCATTTGCAACTTGTGCTCCCCATGGAATACTCATCAAAGTTTTACACTTGCCAATACCAGTTCTTAAGCGGTTGAGGCATCGCCAATACTTCCACGGTTCAAGTTTTCCTGGAAGAAGGCTCTCCATGGGTGTGAGCTCCATATTGGCCAATGTCGGTCCGGCTACCAGTCCCCCCTGCCATAGTTGAACCCGCACATTGGCGGCGACATCGTCTTGATCTAATGGGACAACTGAAGCAAGGAAACTTTTTCTTGACTTCAGACGCCTGTGTGCTGGAGTTTGGCCATACAGTGGGTGTCTCAAATCCATGTCCTGGCAAGATCTTTTTTTTCTGCTATGGTCACGCTTCTTCTGATGTTGGGGGGAGCAATTCCAAACAGAATGTGCAGCGACGTGATGTTGGTTGGTTTGAGACAACCACCACAAAACTTCTACCATGAAATCAGTTATTTTATCCTCAGTTATGTTATTGTTGCTTTCTTATTTATTGCATTATTGTGTAGCTTGCATCAGTTATCTTTTGTCGATTCACCATTTTTGTTTGGATACTCACATGGTTGATCAGGGGGGGGGGGCTGGTGTGACGTTTTGCTTCGATCACCGCAAGCTCGCGGCGAGAAACTAAATTAGTCTCGCGCTTGCCTTCAGATGATCTCACATTTTTTGTAAGTCACACGATTCATTTTTTTGACTACATCGAGAAAAATTCAACAGTTTTAGTTTGGATTAGTTAGCCTACAGAACGGTCGTTTCTTTTGTTTATCACCAGAGTTGAGAAAATGGAGAAATAAAACGAAAACGTGCACAATTGTTTCTTATTATTTGCATGGAGTTATAAACCTAGTCCTAGACCAAAGAAAGGAAAGAGAACAACACCGTTTGCACATAATTAGATCATAAGTTTAGGAAACTAAAAATTATTTTTTTTAAGAACCATATGAATGTCATCAAAGAAGACAAAGTCCAAGACAAAATAAATTTTGCTGTTTTTATGTTAAGCTATCAAACTTTTTCAAGAATTATATTTGGTTAGATTGGTGACCAGTAGCGCTAACAGGAAAGTTTAGGGGATAGGCTACTTTTAGACCCGGGCCGGGGTAATTTTAGGAGCCTAAAACCTTTTCAAGGGGTCTGGGAACACGAAGAAACAACAGCGCATTTTTTAGATGCGGTGAGTTTTCTTATTAATGTCTTGAT
Organism: Aplidium turbinatum; assembly: GCF_918807975.1. Classification (NCBI taxonomy): domain Eukaryota; kingdom Metazoa; phylum Chordata; class Ascidiacea; order Aplousobranchia; family Polyclinidae; genus Aplidium; species Aplidium turbinatum. The sequence continues at coordinate 12,130,940 of NC_137489.1, read as the reverse complement.
TTGGGGCCCAAGGATCTCATTGGTACCTAACCCAAAACATCCTCTCAACGAGCCTGACGTTGACCGCTTGGCATGGTCATGTCTACACATTATTTCAGTTCCACAACTATCGAGATAGCCTACATGTTGATGTATTTTTTGTGTATTTTAAATGACTAAGCTGAACGAGGTAATGTTACTTGGCTTGGTATGTTTGTAGTGTTACCAGTGTAACAAGACGAACTCACTACCAAAGTATCACATATCAAGATCACGTGGTTATGTCTTGGCAATCCAAAACATGCTTTAATCAGCTTGATGTTACGCCTGAAGATTGACATCTTTGCACTCCAGCCACTTAAATTTAAATCTTTACCGACCTGACAATGGACTTAGCATGATTGATTGTGGAAATATTTATCCTGAGATTGACAACGCTATGAGGTTAATCTTGGCAGTTTCGTGTACTTGGAGAGGCTTTGAACCACTGATGCAGATTGATTAACTGCAATTTGTTGTTGTTTGTTTTGTTTTTCTTTCTGCAGTTGTAACGACCGCCCACTTAGCATCATAATAAGTTGTCTTTTATTGTTTGTTTTTTATGTTTGTTTTTTTATGGGAGTGGCTGTTCTTGTCTACTGCATTTTAACTTCTAACAAATAGGTTTGGTGGCTGTGCAAATTAAAAATGTTAATTTCCAAAAACTGTTTTAGCGATGCATATCTTAAACCCTTTGGTTTTGCCATAATTTTCTTTTGTTGGTGCCAAATTCATGTGTTTACTTTAGCGTTTTTTCTTTTTATTTTCGCGTCAGCAATGAAAAATAAAATTGAATTGACAGGCTAAAGCAGGGGCGTGCAACTGTTTATCGCAATGGGCCACAACGTACAATTATAATGATGCTGAGGGCCAGTTTATCGAATAACACATGAATATATATGAACAATTTATTTAATGGAAAAGTACACACAATCAAGTTACACATTAAGTTTCAGATATCTTGAAGCTCAGTTTTGTAACAAGCTCAATGTCTTTCTTGTAACCGTGAAATACCTCTTGCCGTTTGCTCAAAGATTTTTTCAACTGCTGCATTTTGTCAACCGTATATAATTGACCCACAATGCTATCATAATTAGCAGAGTGTTTTGCACAGTAGTGTCGCTTGATATTGTACTCTTTCATTACTGCTATAGTGTTTTGACAAATCAGGCAAACAACATCTTGATTGTGTTGAACAACGAAGTAATTTATACACCACTCATTGTTGAACTTCCGGCTTTTATAATCAACCTTCCTTTTCTTACTTGTAGACATTTTTACTATGCTAAGCTTTTTGTAGAATAGATATTAATATATTCACCACACTGCACCCATAAAGTAAGATTTATGTTACTGAATCATTGCCAGAAGAACAAGGCGGTTTTCTACGACGCTTACTAATGACGCAACAATAATGCTAATGATGTAATAATGCTAAAAGTCATTAATGCTAATGATGACGTTACAAATAACAACGTCCTCCGATCTAACAGTGAAAAGTATTTAAAAATAATGGGCTACTTGATGAAGAATGTGCGGGCCACGTAAATGGGTACCGCGGGCCGTGCTCTGGCCCGCGGGCCGTATGTTGCACGCCTCTGGGCTAAAGTTTACATTTGTTAGAGTGGTGCTGTCTGTGAATTTTTTCATCCATTACGTGCCGCTAAACGTAAAACAGTCAAACCAAAAAACCACAGCTCATTAATTTATTATAAGTTCTCACGTTGACAAGGCCTGTGTATGAATATCGCAATAAACGTAAATTTTCATTTGTTTGGTAGAGAAGTTTTCTATCTAGCAAATTGTTTAGTTTTTAATAATACAGTAACGCGTTTTTATTCGGGACATTGCGACTGTATTCATCGCAGATATGTGTTTCTTTCAGTGCTTTGCAAACATATACTGCAGTGTCAGCGAATAAGACAATGAAACGTGATAGAAAAAAAAGGAAATTTCTTCCAGATCTGTTCAAATATCATCACAATATGCACACCTTGCGTAAAGACGCAATGTGTTCAAAACGAAAGCGTAACAGAGTAAACAAAAAAAAATAATCAAAATGAATATTACTGTTGTTCAAAATCTAATAAAATATCTTGGCGTTTGTATTAATAACAAATTAACTTGGAAATATCACATAGACCAGTGGTTCCCAACCTTTTTGTCTTGGTGACCCCCTTTAAAAATTTTTGTAGATATCGCGACCCCCACTTAGGCTATATTCTTTCCTAAATGCAAGTACTGTATACTATTAAAAAATAATACAACAAAAGGCAGCCCTAAAAATGTTTTTCTTGCATTTATTGACAAATCAATGCGATGGTTGACCTTGTAGGTCTGCAGCTAACCGTGAAATTCGAGGTTGCGTGCTAATATAATGTTGTCTAATATACAAGGCTACTTCGTTAATGGAGTTTCAATTTACACTTTTACAGCGAATAGTCCTACACAGTATGCGTCCACTGTGATGTAATTGGCGTGACTGTAGGTCCTACAGTCACGCTTATTACATCACAGTGGACGCATACTGATGCAATAATGTTGTGCTGTAAGCAATCTGAATGAAATGGCTAGCGGACCGGCACCTCGTCCTAGGTCCTACATACATTCACTTTTGTTGTTGCATGAGCAACAGCTTCGCGACCCCCTATAAAATGCTCTGCGACCAGGGGCGCCGGAAGCGGGGGGGGGGGGGGGGCAGGGGGCGGATGCCCCCCCTGCCCTCAGTTTTTCTGCAGATGGAGGGGCAGGGGGGGCAATGGTGCCCTTTTAAAGTCATGTAAGCTACTGCGCATTTTGCATTATAACAATTTCTGCTATTCGCTTTTAGCCTAATTATAATCTTTCATTTTCGCTTCAAAATAATGTTTACGGCTCAAAATTTTGCAACACAGTAGGCTACAGGCCTTAAAACTCGTTTTTTTTCGGCAGCCATCGTGGCCTACCGGGTGCTCCTTCTCGGCGGCCAATCTGCATGCTTGGAGACCAAAATACAAAAAAAAATAATGATAGCACAAGTAAATAAAATTAAACTTGCAACAGTGCTAAAATGATCACTTAGCGTTGTTGAAGTCGGCCTGGGCGACGTCCTACAATAGAATCGTTGCACCACGCAATAGATTGTAATCCAGTACTGCGGGACTATCTAATGACACTCGCACGAGTGTCTTCAATGTGGCTGATTTTAAAGTTCGCCACTCCCCTAGAAATTTTTTTAGCAACGAAAAACAACGTTCGACATGTGTTGATGGTGACGGCAAGGTAATAAAATAAGTATTTCAATGATGTGAAGGACATTACTAAAAGAAGCATAATTTTTGCTTAATATGATCCAAAAATGTTTTCCTCTCGGATGTCAACTAACCTAGTTCTCCTTTTTAACAACGCTTCAATGTCCGACAACATCGAATCGACATAAAAACGACAATATTGCCAGACGATGTAAATTAGCACTTTGGATTAAGACTTTGTTAAAATAAACGTCGGGAATTACAAACAAGACTTATAGCTGGTGATCGCAGATGGATATATTCCATCAATATTCCCGCACAATGCAACAGTGGCGATTATGACGCGCTGACCTAATTTTGCGCCACTCTTTGATACTACATATTTTCCACAGTTAATCCACGATCATTCTATTGCGAAATTAAATAATTGGCTAGAAGAGACCGGCGGCCAAACTTGGCCGATTGAGGAGGTAGCACCGGCGATCATTCAAGCACTACTTAGCGGCCATGGCTGCTTTAAGGCTTGACAGTAGGTTACATCATGATAACATAGCATAATGCCCTTCTTTGTATACCGGACACAAGTAGGCTATCATTACTCAATACATAGTGAGCTAATAGAATAGCATTATCGCTATGTCTTATCTTAAAACTTGAAAAAAAATTGGCCTTTTAGTAAACAAAAGTGCCCTTTTTTCGTAATCTTGCCCCCCCAGTCAAAAATCGTTCCGGCGCCCCTGTCTGCGACCCCCAGGTTGGGAACCACTGACATAGACAATATAGCCTATGCAGAAAGGGTCATGGGCGTGCGTTACCAAAACTCAGAAGTTATGTGGACACAGACACTCTGGAAATTGTTTATCATGCTTTGATTGATGTACTCACACTGACTTACAGTATTGTATATCAAGTTGGGGAAAGGCCTGTGACAGTGCGGCGAATCCTTTAATAAAATCGCAAGAAAAAGTTATCAGAATAATCAGTGCCGTTGACAGGATTTCTCGGGCCCGGTACCAATTTATTTTCGGGCCCCCTTCATCGACGATGTTATGAATATGAAGGTTTGTACAAACTTTTATTGATGTGTTGTTAAAATGAGGATGACATATCTCGTTCAAAGTAGACAATTAAGAGCTTTTTTTCTTAGAAGCGTCATAATTTGGGGCCTGAGAATCTCACAAGAACCAAGCCCAATTATCCTCTTAACGGCTCTGGTCACAGCATGGTCATGGTTATCATAGCCGTACGGGACCACAAATTTTAGGGGGGGGGGGGAGCAAAACAAAGCTATCCAAATATGCGCAATTTAATTGAAATTGTTCAAGTATATATAGAAACAGCTATCGACTGAGCTTGAGAACAAAAAGCCTATCGGTATATTATAATTGCAAATAAGGCCACTGTGAAACTGGCTACCGTGTCGTGTCCTGGCCAACACAAACGCTGCACTTTACGTTAACTGTGGTTTTCATGCAGTGAGTTGCATCGTTTGTAGAAAGCCTCCTTTCAGATGCAAAAAATTCCAGTCACTTTAACCAGGCGCGAATCTAAGAGTTTTTTTCGGGGGGGGCCAGAAAAGTTGAAAATCAATTAAAAAGAAAGAAAAAGCTAAACAGATATGAACAATGATACTACGGCATATACGATATGCTAGAAAATAGACATTAAAACAACCATTTTCATCAATTGTGATGCCGAGGGACTAATATCAGCTGTTTAGAAGCATATCAAACCATTTGATGCGGAAACATACAATTTTTCACAAAATTTTTTTGGGGGGGCCGGGCTCCCTGGGCCCCCCCCCATAAATCCGCGCCTGACTTTAACCCACCCTCGGAGCAACTTCAGAATTGCTGTTTCTTTATCATTCAATTTATTTTTCTTTGTCAGAATGCAAAAGAAATGATATTGTGAAAAAGAAATACGGTAACAAAACCAACAAAAGGAAAAGGTGGCAAAACCTTAATGGTTTAAGACGTGCATGAAAGAATCTAATATTGCGGTATATGCATCAATAAATATAGTTAAGCACGGCCACTAAACCTGATACTTTAAAATAAGTTGATGAATTAGTTAAGAATCATTCGCCTTCTCGTTCCTGGAACAACTGGAGCGCCAATTCTTAAAGCAATGAGATCATAACACCATACTGTAATCCAGTGATGGGCATTATCGGCGATAATTTATCGGCGATAATCATCGGCGATAAATTTTTATCGCTTATCGTTATCGCTTAATTATTTTTTTAGTTATCGTTTATCGTTAACGCCAAAGGCAATATTTGATTATCGCCGATAATTAATCGCCGATAAATTTTAAGTGGAAAAGTGGAAAGACCATGAAAAGTAATATTTTTACTAGCCACCTAGTTAATGAAACTAAAATTAAAACCAGTTCTTCTTCAGTGCCTGAAGTGTGTGTGCACAGGTCGTTGTCATGGGAGGGGCACTCCCCCTGCAACGACGGCCCTGACAACACAACAATTTTTAGAGTTGCAAATTGCAATGCAATGAAATGCATGCAACAAGTCTCTTGTTGTTTTGCTGCAATCGGCAATCGCGAGTAAATTTTACAATTAAAATGTAAGCGCACAGGCGGTACAGATTCCTTTGAAGCGAAGCGACAGAAATTGGCAAGTGGTTTATGAAAGTGTCGCAATACGAGGCCGCATTTACATCGGAAATATGGTCTTTCGCGCCACCATCACTGAAACAAGTCATTGCAGAATATGATATTGCTTGAAGCAGTTGACATGCAGACCGACATCACACTTTTTGCATCTTGTATTAGTTTTTGCATGACAATAGGCGCATCGAGTTGCATGGTAAAATTATGCTAAATACAGTATAACCTTTCTCATTTACCTATGCTGCATAGCCGAGCAGTGGCGTACCGTGACTACTTTGACAGGGTGTTCAGTCAGTGGCGGCTCGTGGTATTTATAGCAGGGGGTGCTGCAACCGGAGCTATACGTGAAAGAGTGAGCGCCAAAGGTGCGATGCCAAGCAAGGGGGGTCTGGGGTCATGATCCCCATAAAATTTTACCTTATTTTGGTGGTATTTCATGAATTCTGAGGCTATTTGAGCACTTAATTTCCTGAAGTTCAACAAGTTTAAATAGGTTGTTTTAGCATGTGACCTTTGGCCTTAACTTATTATCGTAAGTTAACAATGAACCTTAACAAAATTTAATTTAACAACAATAATGATAACCTAGTCTCTAAGCTTTATCTTTTTGTGCAGAAAGCAAAGCACATTAGTCTAACCATGTAACAACATCAGTCGCAGCCACTTAATATCGTGCTTGAAAACAATGAAGTATTTGCAACAGTAGCTAGCTTGACCACGTGACCAGCAACTGCAAAATTTGCAGTTCGAAATTGTAGGATTTAAAGCAACCTCAGCCAAAATATGACGTCATAATTTCTCTTTGTTTTTCTTTTATAAGATCGCAACTGCATTGCTTGCAGTTCAGAGCTGCCAAATACAGAACTTAAAAAATCATAATACTTTTTAAAATCCAGAAATTATGAAACTTCCAGTCGGTAGGATCTATAGAGAACATGAGAAAAAACGTGAAATTATTAAAAAAAAAAATACTGAAATGTGCAGGGGGTGCTGCAGTTTTGCAGTTTCTATGGACGAGCCGCCACTGTGTTCAGTGACGGCAAAGCAACAGCGTGGGGTCTGGGGGGCCTCCCCCAGAAAATTTTTAAAATTAACATTGAATTTGGTGCGTTCAGAGAGCATTTTCAGCACAAATTCTGAACATGAACAGAACTGACAAAAATAATGTTGTCGGAATGGAGAAGAATACAAAATAGATATTTATTTGACAGCGCATTGAATGAAAGACTAATAATATCAAACATTAAGTTGCATTTCTAAAGTCACATACTTCAGTTCACTTTTTATTTCCGACCATCAAAACGAACAATATTACTTGCCATAACACAGCAGGAGTCTGAAAAAACGCGAAAGTTAAAGCGTGCTCGAGATGGAAATGATTTACTTCATGCAAGGATTAGGCACGGTCGCAACACCTTGAGAAATGTACAAGCGAATTAAAAACAAACAGGTGAAAGTTAAAACAAAAAACAATAGCAACGCAACTCGATAATAAACAAGAAAAGAAAGTCGATTGCTATGTTGGTCGGCTGTACTTTTATCCGCCGTAGCCTACTATTTAGTAAAAACGAAAATGTTTAACACCACGACTACAGAAGGAAAATTCATCTATAGCATAATTCGATTCTTCTTGTTTGTGCAATAAATTTTTGAATTACATCGTCGTAGAAAGCTTGCTTTTGCTTCAGTTCTAGCAAAAGTTGTTTCCAGCGCTGATCACCTCAAACTCTAATCCAACAAGCTAAAACTTGCTATTGCCTGGGATTCCCCCAATGACGCGCCAAGGTGTGCAGATCAGCGAGTGCACAGCCTGGCTGACCTAAAACCATTGCTGTTTTTGCTGCCTCGTGACGTCTTTTTCTTAATTGTTTATTTTAAATAGCACTCGCCAAGCTGTCAGTGCACACCCAGCTTAAAGGTAATGACCGAAAAAAATTAAAGGCAATGACCTCAAACGTTGGAGTATTAAAATTAGAAGGGGACGAGTTTTGCAATTGAAAAGAAAGCAATCAGCATGCAGCAAGATGTTAGAATATGATGAAAGTAAAGAACATCGACAACCGATGGAAACTTTCTTTTTTTCTGGATTTCTTGGGGTGTGCAGTGCACACCTTGAACACCCTGAATATACGCCACTGTAGCCGAGTGGTGAGAGCGCTGGAACGGCAATCGAAAGGGCAGGACACTGTCTTTCGCAGGACACTTAAAGGCATGCCTGAAAGTGGACATGAAGATTGGCTTCCTAGCCTTCTCGTCCACTTAATCTAAATCTTCAACCACCGGGCGTAAGCCTGGATACGACGACGATTTACCTAATTTTATTCCCACTGATAATACAGTGCCTATATTGTAATTCTTATCTCAACGACATAGCCAACGCTTAACCAAATATTTTTATTCCCACTAATAATACAGTGTCTATACCTGTATTCAGAGATGGGCGTGATCTTGATCTTGAAGATCACAAGTGATCTTGAAGATCAAGATCGTGATCTTGAAGATCACTTTTTTTTTGGTGATCTTGATCTAAGATCACTGTTTTTTGTGTGATCTTGATCTTGAAGAACAATAAGATCAAGATCACTTTAAAATTGAAGTTTACTTACTGGAAAGAGGCATTTTTTTAGAACTCGTACTGTACAAAGTAATTAGTGGCAACTACTAATATTAAGCCACTGTTAATATGATATGTGTCCAACAAAAGACGATTTAAAGCCATCTAATCTGGTCAGTGTTGCCATTTAAAATTGAAAAAAGTTTTCTGTGTTGGTCATAATAAAGAAGTCAACTTCCGTGTACTTTATGTTGACTTATAATAAAAATGATTTAACTTTGTTCACAATTTCCATGTGTGAATTTTAAAGAAATGTTTGCTTTCTTTGGCTCTATTTTAAATGTTTCAAAAGTCTAGAATGGCGGTGTTAAAAAATCTGGACTCTAGCCGACTTTGGTCATGTAAAGTGGTTTATTGCAGCAAATCAACCAGACCAAGACTTGTTTACAATGTTTAGGGTCTGAGTATGAAGTGGTTTGTCTGACCGCAAACCTCTGAACTTTTTTGATAACAGACAACAGTATCAAGGTTGCCAGATGGGTCAATGGTGCAATAAACATTGACATAATACAGTGAAAGTTAAAACTACTTAGTAACACGAATAAAAACTCCCACATGAACCAGACAAAATTTTGGTAAAAAATGATGCAGTTCAAAGTTTATTTTTATTTATTTATTATAAATAAAAAGCATAACACTAATTTTGCGACTTTTTCAGTACTAGTGTAAGTAACCTCGGCCTTGGGTGTGACGTTGCGATTTTACGCAAACTACGTCAACAATTGATAGGCCTAAATAGCAACAGTCACTAACTTATTACAATTCTTAGGCCAGCGATCGAGTAGTTGAAAGTTAGCAATACCAACTATACCTTTACCCAGGTTGCTTATAGTAATTATTTTAAGCAACATCATTGATCAAAAACTTGATTTTTTTTTCAACTACACAAAAAGTGATCTTGAAAGTGATCTTGATCTTCAAGATCACGATCTTGATCTTCAAGATCACATAGTTTGGTGATCTTGATCTTCAAGATCACCTATTCTTGGTGATCTTGATCTTCAAGATCACCAATACTGGTGATCTTGCCCATCTCTGCCTGTATTGTAATTCATATCTCAACAACTCAGCGTTCTGTTATTCTTTAATGATGGTGATCACAAAGAAAACAGAAAAATTTATCTGAAATTATCAGTAAATTACGATAATTATGTTATTGTTTTTGAACAAACACGACTAATTTGACAAGCTTGATGGATTTCACAGTATGCACATTTTTACTACCAATAACGCTTAAGATTACTGATAAATTTTCAAGCATTTTGCGTTTTTTGGAACTTTTTCAATTATTGCTGACTTTGCTGTAAATTACAAAGTTTGGAATCTTTTATGGTATTTTCATTTGATTTAATTATTTTTCCTACTGCACGTAAGCGGCAGTGTAACTCAATTGATAAAAGCATCCATCTGGTATCTGAAGGTATATAAGCACGGCGGTTACCTCAGTGGTTTGATTCTGGATCAAGAGGTTGAAGATTCGATACCTACTGCCGCTGTTGCGATTTTATTTATGCATAACTTACAAAAAGTTTTGTCCCTTTACAGTATATTATATTCGATTTTTCGTCATGTTGATGAAAACAGTTCGTGCTGCATGGGATGGGGCAGCGCTAATAAAGAAAAAAAAATTATCGTTATCGGACATTATCGGCGATAATTTATCGTTTATCGTTATCGCTTAACTTTTTTTTGATTTATCGTTATCGCTTTAGGCATTTTTCGTTTATCGATTATCGTTATCGCTTAACTGAAAAATGAGTTATCGCGCCCAACACTGCTGTAATCCCAAGCGTCCACTTCCCAAGCATCAAACCTTTTGTGCTCAACAGTGTAAATAAACCGGCTGGGCCAGGGTTGCCAGATCCAAAATAGCTTTGCCTGCCAAATGTTTCGTAAAAACCGCCAAAAAACTGCCAAATTTTTCAGGGTTTCAAAAAAAATGCCAAAAAAAATGCCAAACTGTTATTGCGGCTTGTCCTGTTAACCAGCAAGGCCATACACCATAATATATGGTGCTAAATATAGCTCTGATGGTATATTGTCTTAATTTAACTTGATAGACCACTTAGTATGAATAATGAAACACAAACTGTATGTATCAAGCTAGTAAATTAAAACAAACTTTCAAAGGTTGTAGGGGGCAGCCAAATAGTTGAAGCTATCAAGTATCAACGAAGCGCATTAGAAGAAGGTGATAAAGACCAATTGGCCTGGGGGGAATCTATGGGGAAGGGCTGCTTTTCTAGCAGGTTTTATAAGTTTAACCTGCATGCAATAGCATTCCTCATTATCAGAATCACTGGTGGTGGTATGTTAGTTCAGGTTTGTTTTCCTTGCTTGGCGACACAAACATTCTGTCCCACATATCTACGGTAGCCTACTTTTTACAGTAGGCCATCCATTTAATGCATGCTTTATAACCAATCTAGCCAAAGTCTGAAAAACAAGAATAACTCAGTGTTAAACTTCAACAGGTGAAAAGAGGACAATGTCAAGAAACACCATTGGTAAATATCACAAAAACTTTTAAGGTTTAAGGATTTTCACAATGTTAATGGCATAAAGGAAATACACCCAGGGCCGGATTTAGCTGATGGGGGGCCCGGGGCTATTTTAGATCGGGGGGCCCCGTGCAAAAAATTTTTTGCTCCTACGGCGCGTAAAAACCATCTCTACGTCTACAGTAGCATCAGTCCAGTACTGCACAGCATTTTGCAGAAACTTTAAAGGTCAAAAGGAATAAAATAACACAAAATCACATTTTTTTCCACATAGGGGGGCCACGGCCTACTAGAACACGGCCAAATATGTTGCTATTTGAGGAAATTTCTAAGAGTCTGAATTGTTACAATTATAGCTATGACAAACCTGTGATCTTCCCATTTCCAGAAGTAAGTAAAATAAGCAATATTTGTACCTAGACATATGTTTGGCTTGTTTAACCGGAGATTAGGTATGTATGTTAAGCACAACTTATGCAATAACAATGCAAAATATGTAAGATTTTCCAACTGCAACCTGGAGGTAATATCGTTTGGTGTGTCGCTTTTGGTGAAATTGCATGTTCCATTCAAAATATGAAGGATTTTTTGTGAATTCTATGTTGTAAGCGGTTCATTTGATGTGTTAATTTAAATTTTAGTTCGTTTTGTTTTCCACCAAGTTTAATTTTGCAAGCAAAATGTGGCTATTGGCAAAAAATCCTGCTATACAAAAACCTAACGACTGTATGATGAGACTACCTCCAGGATGTAGTAGGAAATTTTTTACATATTTTACATTATTATTGCACAAGTTGTGCTTAACATACATATCTAATCTCTGGAAAAACAAGCCAAAAATATGTCTAGATGCAAATATTGCTCATTTTACTAACTTTTGGAAATGGGAAGATGATAGGTTTGTCATAGCTATGATTGTACCAATTCAGACTCTTAGAAATTTCCTCAAATAGCAACATATTTGGCCGTGTTCTAGTAGGCCGTGGGGGGGCCCTTCAAAAGTCGGGGGCCCGGGGCAACTGCCCCCTCTGCCCACCCCTAAATCCGGGCCTGAATACACCTACACTACACCTGATAACTTTACATGTCAAGAGGCTACAGTTATTAGCAGAAATGCATGGCATCTGCATTGACGCCGGTATGCCAAATACGTTCCGGTTCAAATTTCTACAAGGTCTCTGGCTTATGCTATGCTTTCAACTCAAACGGTGCGACATCGCATTATTAACCATAACCTGTTAACACTTACTAGTCCATTGGCAAGAAAATAAATGTCAAAACGCATCCCTCCAGCTGTCCAGGCCAACTCCAACTTTGGACTTGGTTGGTGACTGGCCAGCCGCCAGTGGCCTCTGGAACTTCCATTTGAATAAACTAGGAATTCAGAGTTTCCAGACCATAAATTAAACTTTTTTGATGGACTTTCATTGATAAAAGTATTTGAAAAACTTTAGTGGTGAGTTGTTCCGGTAATAATTACAAAAAAACGCCAAAAGATGCCAAAAAAAACACTAAAGTACAAACTGCCAAAAAAATGCCAAACTGCCAAACGTAATTTTCTCCTGCCAAACGCTTTCAAAAAACGCCAAATTTGTGGAATTTGGCAGGAAAAACGCCAATATGGCAACCCTGGGCTGGGCTTTCCATTCCAACTGGTGGATGATTACCCGTCGTTTGCTTGTCCGAATGTGGTGGCTGATAAATCATCGATCAAAAGTTAGCGGGAGTGGAAAGAACAGCCGCAACTCTTTATTTCAATTGTTGGCTGTGACGCTGCGCAGCTTGAAACCGCGTTATATTCCAATGTTGTTCCGCTAAATCATCTAAAAAAAAATTATAAAACCAAGTTTATTGCATATGTACTGCAAAATATAGCTTAAGTTAATAATATTTTCATTGTGTAACATTTTTAATCAACATTTTAATTTTATTTGCTATAATTTTATTGTAAAATAGTCTGCTACCCCATCTTTTTAGTGCGGATGAATACTTTACAAACCTCTGTGTCAAGGCAATTTAATGTTCAGTGGCATTGCAATTTTGCATTGTGCAGTTTTCAATTCTCAGCTATTCCTATTTGGTGTATTTACAAGACGACTGTTGTCCTATTCTGAAACAATTAGTAAAGGCGCTGTTTTTAAAGGATAAGGAGAAAATCAGTATCTGTGAATGTGAGGAATTGGGGCAATTGTTTTTTTTCTAGATTTTTCTTCAAAGCAGTGGCCAGGCTTCTTTGTGTGGAGTTTTCTGTGAAACAGTGAAAGATACTCTTAGTTTTAATCATAGTTTTTTGATAGGATATTAGCAATTCGATAAATTGACGTGTTTATGTAGTGAGCGTAGTGGATTAGTCAGAAATCCCGTTTGACCTTTATTAGGTCACCGGTATGGTTACCAACACTGCTGGCGCCACAACCACAGATGCATCATCGACTGTTAAAGGAAACGGTGATTGCGAGGAAGACAATGGGAATGAATATTCAAATTTGAAGCAGAACTTAAGTGAAAATTCTCAGCTGATACATAGTGATAACGTTGCTGCAAATAAAACTCAGAATAACTTTTCAAACTCGCAAAATGAAACAGCTGATGCCACAGGTTGCAGTCAGTCGTCTAGTGCGTACAGCACCTCATACCCTGGAAGTTATGGTAGTGCACCGTATGGCAATGGATTACCACTAGCAACAGCACTAACTATGAATGGGCCACCTCAACATTTAGTGGCTGTATCGTACCCTAATTATGATTCACTTAATCATAATTCAAATATTTCTAGCCATGGTCCACAACCTATACAAGGTGGTCCAATCGACCCCCTTTCCATGCAGAAACCCTACCCTGCAAATCTGCAGCCTGATGAAACTCCTGCTCCCAATCAACTATTGATGACAACATCCAGTTATTCTGCACAACATTCCTATAGTAACCATGCAACCAGCCATCAGCCACAGCTAGACTTGGCTTACACACAGTCACAGATGTGGCAAGACAGACCTCAACAAGAGGTAAGAAAATTGATTTGCTTTTTCTTTGATTTACGTTTTCCGAAACTGTTTTCTGAAATATTTTATTAGATTTGTAATGTTGTGGTCACTGGTGATAACAATTTTTGCTCATTGAGATAGAAACTTACATTCATTCCAAAGCATCTTTTATCCATAGCTGGTACGGTACTGTAGTCTTGTTGGTTTGTAGCCCAATGGTGAAAGCTTTTGATTTATTCTATTGATTGTTGATTTGGAACCTATCATGACCATGCAGTCATATTTTGGCTGGACACTAAATCGACACAAAAGTTGATGGTTTTACTTTCCAAGTTACTATAGCCTTTTAATTTTTCAACATCAGAAAAGAACAGATGAGATGACTGTTCCTTTTGTTTTTTATCAATTTATGTACCCGCTGTTGCATGCTGTCACAATGGGCAAAAATAGAATAATGTTTTGCGTTTGAAGAAACCTGGTACATGTATAGTTACTGCGTAACAATGTGTGTGTGTATTTTGTAAATAACTGTTTGTTTTTTTGGCTATATATAGCTGATTTGTAGGCAGTGGCATCCAGAGAAGGATATTGGGGCGATCATCACCCTACAACACATAAAAGTAACTTTATTTGTGGTACTTTTGCAAGGGCGGATTAATGTACCGGTACACCTACGTCCTACACTTCATTGTGTTTTGGTAACCCCCCCCCTAAGGCTACTTGCTGGATCTGGCCCTGTTCATAATAGTATGCTCAATGAAACACACTTGTTACTCATCAATTTATACAAAGTGCATACCAGCACTTCATTGCACTTTTTTAGGGCAGTTTTTTGGTTGCTTACACATGCAAATGTTAATGCGTTGTAACTTTGAACACTTGTTTATTGGAGTGATCTACTTGGCGTCAGCACTAGGTTGACTACTCCCTACGCACAAAGAAAACATTGGGTTAGAACTGTGCGGCAAGAATTAGTGGTGAGATACTAATGAGCCCACACATCTATTGTTGTAAATTCTTGCTACCCTCGGCTGCCGAGAAAGATTTCAACACTTTATTGTAACACAAGTTTGGCACGTCAGTAAAATGAAAATGTATATAAATATAGTTTATTTGTTTAACTTTGCTTATAAAAAAGTATAGGACAGTAATCCAGCTGTAAACAAGATTGTTGTGTACTAAGAATTAAGATGAACTGCTCATCAGTAACTTTGTTTTCTTATGAAACGTATTTTTAAGCACTGATGCCATTTTTTTGTGCTTCATAAGTGTCACAATCAATGTGATTGGTGACTTCATGAAGTTTAATTTCATTCTGATGATTTTATTGCAAGAATTTTGCTGTGATGCTAGGTTTAGTCAAAGCTCCATATTGTTTGCTTTTTACCTGTTAAACTTAAAATCATTAAATTTAAATTTTTAGATTTTGGGAATTCAAATAATCCTATAGAATTCTTTTTTGTGAGAAATAAAGTGATACCGGTATGTTTGTCACACATTTTGGTCAGGTATTGTTGATTTGAATTTGAAATAGAAAGTAGTTATTTTGTTAAGATAGCTGTACAAAATTTATTACAACCATACCACTAAATTGTGTATATAAGTTTCAAAGGACATTATCATTAGGTTACTTGAAATTACATTGCTGTAATGATGTTGAATAAAATTTGGACATTTCAGATGAAGCTAAATATATTTGAGTTACAAGTCCCAGCTGTAAGAGCATTTTGAAGGTTTCTCATCAAAATGTTAAATTTGGTGTCATTTTGCAGTTCTATCTGTTTTGTAAATGTTTTTTCATGAAAATGCAAATTCGTTGTTGAAACTGCGTTTGTTGTTAAATGGTATATTTTCGTCATTGTGTATTTTGAAAATCGTGCCAAAGCTGGATTACCAATGAAATGCGACTCAGCTGATTGATTGTATCTTGAATGCACGAGCACATGCGTGATTGTGTGTGCGATCACCCGCTTAAGTGTTGTGTGCGCCCAGTGTGAGTTCAAATCGAGGTCAGAATAATCTTCTTTTCTCACGCTGAATTTAATATCACATTTGTTTACGTAGTTTAAATAATCCTCTTGTTATTAGATTTGTATACTGACCGCATGAAGGCAATGCTGGTAAGATCTGTTGCAAGTATCAGAGTATTTAATGCATGTTACAATATTACCCAAAACTACTGGTTAAAAACTATTTTTGTAAATGTGTGTGTTAGTTTGTTTCAACTACATATCAAAAACATATTATTTTTCATCCGCACTGGTGTAAAGTTGTTTCTAAATTTAACAATATTTTTTTTTCTGCTTCTACTACGTTTTGAAACGTTTGTGATACCGGTATTCTTCTTGATTTGTAAGTTGGACAAGCCTCTGTCTTGCACTTTAGCAGCACAGTATTAGCACTGACCATTGCTTCATCTGCGGTAGACTACTTGATCAGCTGTTCTGGATAAATGTTATTGTTTTATGAAGATTTTTTGCAATGTAGACCTATATAATCCATTTTGTAACATTGTAACATACTAACCACGTTTGAATATGCTTAGTGATGTTTTTGCTGTTCAAGGTTTTGGCATTAAGTGTGCCGCTGCGTAGCCTACTTCTTGGACATTATTCTTGATTAAATACTTTCGAAGGTGCTTGCTGTGAGGAAAGTGATCACCCCTGAAAAACTATTAAGCTTCTCAGTTGCCTGGCAGACGTTGTTCGTTCTAGTTTGCTGAAGAGCAACGACCAGACACCACTCATCACTGTAACTGTCAGCGGTTTTTCGACTTGATCTAACCAAGACTTTTTTGCATTTAAAACAAAAAAACACTTAATTTCCATGCACAAAGTTTTTAACAATACAAAAATACTGCTTGCCGTTGCCACAAAATTTGTTAAATATTGTTATTTACGTAATGACGTATCGCATGAAGTTGTTTAAATAGTTGTTCTGTACATTTTGAAAAGTGTAAACGTTTTAAAGATTTTCGAAGGGGATTCTAGGCGACATTTATTCTTGTCCGTGACTGGTGAAATTGTAACTATCCGTTACTTTTTTCTTGTGTTTGCAGTTTTGTTTTTTTCTTCCTAATAACTATCAGGTCAGCCTTGTGCTGATAGCCAGGAAGAACGCTCCTTTCTTCACAATTGGAAGGTTTTGATACTGTTCTTATTTTTTCCCTTGCTACAGCTTCTTACAATGATCATGTTAAAACATTTTTTTTGCACA
The DNA here is from genome assembly GCF_918807975.1 of Aplidium turbinatum. Lineage (NCBI taxonomy): Eukaryota > Metazoa > Chordata > Ascidiacea > Aplousobranchia > Polyclinidae > Aplidium > Aplidium turbinatum. The sequence goes on along the minus strand of NC_137489.1, from coordinate 12,113,749 downwards.
ATTTTATCACAACAAAAACACCACGCAACGTTCCTTTAGCAAGGGGCGCATTTGCTACTTGTCCCAACCAGAAAATCAGTCTCGTTTTACATTGATTTGTCAGCTGAGGTTGATGTGATAAAATCAGCTGATTCACATTGCAGTGCACAATTGGCAGAAGGTCACCGAGTGGTTTGTAATTGCGCAGTTACGCCACCGTAATGGTATTTATAACAATCATGGAAGATTTTTCCTTGTTTAACACGTGGTTGACAACACACAAGCAGACTCATTGTTTTGTTTGCTTATGGCAGTGATAGTATGATACCTGTGGTAGTATGATACCTGTGGTATTATGCAGTGAGTCACTTTCATTGAATAAACTTAGCAGTTATACCGACGTATTATACTTGATCATATAATTCAGTGCGGTCCAAAACAGCTGTAAGAAGTCGAACAGTAGTGGAAGATTTTACAAAATATATTTTTTATTTTGATGGATCAAGCAAAAGTGTTTTCCTAATCAGTAGTCAGTTGCATAGCAGTTTCTAGGATCGCTTAGTTGGTGGAATTTCTTGGCTGCACGTCCTACTCTGCGTTCATTTCCTTTATGCTGATGGTTTAGCATTCGTTTTTTCTCACTTGTGTTTCTTTATTCATCTCAGAAAGCTGACAACGTCATTTCTCGTGCTTGTTCTCTTTGTTTGGCACCAGCTAGCGCTTGTAGTTCAGTTTGCTGCCACTCCAAATCGTTTTCCTTTTCAAAGTTTTCACAACATGTTTTTGCAAGAATACAGCTTCAATTCTTACGTTAGTAAGTAGTACTTCCTATACAGTATCACAGTTCTCTGCAGTATAGAGAACTATCGTTGTCGTTCGAGTAAAAGCTTGGTTTTTTCAGTACCGTAATTGTTAAAAGTTTTGTCCCAGAGTACAAATGCAACAGAACCCGGGACAATACCCCATGCACTTGCTCACCGGTAAACAGGAAATAGTGATGAAAGCTGGCAACTTTTCAAAAGTGCGTCTAAGTATAAGTAGTTTAGGTTTAGGTAATATCTTGTCAAACAACACAAACGCTTTTTGTCAATCAATCATATCCAGCTCAAAGGAGGTCGGCTCCCAGACAACAAAATCCGTCATTTTTACATTGATTCAACGTCTGCAGACGTTGACTGCTGAAGATGTCTGATTTTGCTGTCTGGGCTGACGGCTGGCTCCGTGGGTCTTTCTCTTCCGCTTCTATCTATCAACCATCTTTTCTTTCAGTTCACCTCGATTATTTTTAATATATACACTATACACACTACACAGTATACTATTATATAGGCTTCATGATTGGTCAATGGTCATCCGCAATGAAGCTTCGCAAAGTAAGGAATGCTGTTTACAAACCAAACTCTACCAACCAATTCAGTGACTTTTCACTTTGAATTTCTAATCCCTGGTTTCAGTGATCTGAGAAGTTAGCAGTATATTGGCAATCAAATCATTGTATTTTCCCGTTAACTTAGCACAGGAAACCTAATGAAAACTAAAAAAATGAATAATTTGCTGGTAATAAAAAGTAAGTTAACAAAATTTTTGTACTGCACATTACTCATAAATTGATGAAATTTTCTGCATTAATTGATTTAACGGTGTTCAGATTAAAATATGTTATTTCACAGCTTTCATCGTTTCATTTTTGATAGTGTATTTACTTCTAATTTCGTGTCCCAATCACTTCTGTTTGCGATGTGCCATTGATCATATGTATTCATTAGTTTACATTTTACAGGAATGATAAGCATTTCAATTTCTTTGAACTGTGAGATGTCCTTAAAGTGTTTTATATTTTGTTTAAGAGAATTGCTTTACTAGCTGCGCAATGCGCATGTAGTGAAATCATTTCATTGTTTAAAGGTGATGTTACTCGTTGCCATGATTTCTAATATGGGTTTCTAAAGTAACTCAGGTTTATTTTATTTTCTGCAAGGCATTCAACAAGCTTTAAATTAAGCTGTCATTTTTTACATCGACGTCTGCCAACAGTGCTTGCATTACATTTACAACAAACGTTTTTATACCACAGGCTACATTTTCTTCTTTTGCGATCCCTCCACCAATAAATGTTCCTTATTTACTTGATTCAAGACGTTAAATCAATGTAAAAAGGGATAGGTTTGATGTCTGGAATTTAAGTATTTAGTCAGGAGACACGTGTAATTGCAAAGCAGCAGATATTTTGTTGTTGTTATTATTCCCTGCTTCATCACTCATCAGAGTATTTTGTTTTTATTGCTTCCGCAGCACGTGCGCTGTCCCGAGTACTTGAAGGGTGACCTTTGTCCATTCACGTTTTTATTGACGTTCTTCTCCCGGTGATGTGATTTGTCTAAAAAGCCGGTTCACTGTTATCGCGGTTACATCACAATGACTAGGCACGTGATAACTTTTCTCTTCACTTTCGATTGAAATGCGATTAAATAAATGTCAAGCGTTCTGTGTGAAGTCACAGTTAGCAAATTACTTTTGTTGATGTCAGTGTTGCCAAATGAGGAATTTTCTTCCTAAAAAATTCTGGGAAATTTTATAATTCCAAAAAGTTGGAACGGGTAACGAGACATGACCCCAAAACAGGTAAAAACCCTTTAGGGATCACGCCGAAAACAGGTGTTTTTTTTTTCTTTTCTTGTTTTATACTTTTTAGAGGATCTCGTTAAACTGAGCAGAACTAGTAAGTGTTTGTGACATCCCGTTACGTTTGAGAAATTTGCGCGTTGGTTGTTAGGAAGTTCATCTGGCGACGTCTGGCAACACTGATTGGTGTACTTTCTGCTGACTTGAGTCCATCAATGGCGTCTTAAACGTAATCTTGCGTCAATTATTGTTTCTAGAAATGGCTATCTCTGAAAAAAGTGTTTGCACCTATGGAACAAAAAGAACATTTTTCGAGATTTTTATTAAATTTCTGTTTTACTATTCATACCTTGCTAGAGTGAAAGTTAAAGAAATTCCTTTATTATTATTAAACGTATGTAGCGTCGCCTTAGATTTAATATCACTACATGGGTTACTGTAAATAAGCTAAAATTGGGAGTGAAATTCAAGAATGTATGAAAAGCAAGCACTTTGTTTTGTTCAAATTTGTCCAGTTCAAAATTACTTTATCGGAATTACATGTAATTTTGTACTTGTCACCTGTTTAAACTTGTATTCTTACCTTTTGTATACGCGTCATACCGCTTTTAAACTGTATTGTGCAGTATATTATCTACTGTAGTGGTTTAATGCGTAAACTTTGACGTAAAAACCAAAATCCTTACGCTGTCTGGAATATAATTGAAGGCTGATGTCAGGCAGCATCTTGATTGGAAATGTTATGGATGTCCGATGCTGCCAGTCTTTTCTATTGCTGATATTTTTTTATGTATTTATGCTTCTTTTATATGTTCATGTTCGTTTGTGTATTTGTGTCCATAGTTTTTCGACTCGTGTTCATATAATAAACATCTCTCTCTTGTTTACAACACAAACATTCACATCACGCAGTACTCACTTTAAGAAATAACTCACCCGTTTGGTACAGATTTTTTATCTGCAGTAGAGATGCTTCATATATTGGAGCCAATGTTATCTGATACCATTATAAACGCTCTTTAGTCCTTTGCAAAGCCGGAATATGTTTTGAAAATTCAAGAACACCAAGTCCATTCGAGTCAACCACTTAGATTTTACTTTACCTAGGAGAATACAATAGTGAATAGTCTATTATGTTCACAAAAATTTTGTGTTGCAGTCTCAAAATGGCCTACCCGAACAGCAACCCAAGACTGACTCGAGAAGCTACCTTTCTTCACTACAACTACAACAACAACAACCGTATCCTTCTAAGCCTGCTGGTTACCAGGCGAGTCATGCTCAGTATCCTACACCATTTCCAAGCAATGGGCAGATACCACCCAACCAGCAACAACAGGTATCTGCGTTGTTTACATGAAAACAGTTATTACTTGCATTTTCAGTTTGTTCAATCTGTAAAAAAACAATTCTTATGATGCCATTCACTGTTGTTACCGCTTTTAGTGCAATTCTGGATTGCCCGCTCCGGCTCCATCAGGGTACTCCCCTTCTACCCCATCTCTACCCCCCGATTCATCATTCTATCCATCAGGCTTCTCCAAGTACAACCATGCACCACGACCACCCTATAATGGTTCTCTTCCATCGCAGAGCTCTGGTGTACGTCTACAGTATAAAGTTGAAGAGTTGTTTAATGTTTATGCTTGTGAAAGTATGATGCTAAGTTTGTTTTATTGTTATCCGCCCATGTTCATTATATTGATGACAAGCGAATTTTTCATGCTGGTTTTCAACAGCATATGCTTTCAGTTATCCACAGTATCTTTTCCTGTTGCATTAAATTATGTCTGCGCTTAATCAGTTTATATTAGGCCAGTGTGACCAAACTTCGTTGAAAACTCGACCGATAGCCTAACAATTATTGTATTTTCGGCTGTCCGTTTAGTGGACTGTTCGGAGCAGAACGACTATATTTAACAGATTTTTGTTCGGTAAATGTCTGTTCATTTACTTAATCGTTGCTGGTTTTTAAGCCAGAATGAACATAGCCATAGTATGTGTGCCAACAGCCAAGTTGTTTATTACAAACAGGCTCTTCAAAGCTCGCTTTCATCGCATGTGCCGGGTTTGCCGCTCCAGCATAGCAAAGGTCGTATGATGTCTCCTAATAGAAAGCTGCAATCTTCATCTAACCCACCGTCTGGTATGTTAGACTGAAGTAATTATAATGAACGCTAGTTGGATGCCATGTTTTTTTGCGGAATGGCCCGTTTCGGTGAGTCCGATTCGGTGAGTCCGATTCCTTAACGTGGGATTTTTTCAATTTTTTTTTAAATTATTAGGTACCGTAGCCTAATTATCATTGCCGTTTTAGGGTTAGGGGTTAGAGGTTAGGAACTCACCGAATCGGGCTCACCGAATAGTAGCAGATCCGTTTTTTTGTTAAATTTTTTGTTGTGATTGTTCTATGATTAATGTTTCCCACTTTAAGTTTTGTTTTTTCCCCATTTTCTCTAATTTTGCTTCTCTGTGTAGTTGTTTTTCACTGGTCATACTTTGTACAATGCAACGTTAAGTTATCGCTGAAATTGTGTTAGTTTTGTTTTCATGAAATCATGCTGATGTTTCAGTGCAATCACCGCTCAAGACCAACTACTCCCACCCAAGCTATCCGTCGGTAACTCAGCTACTGAGCTCCTCACCTACCCCTGGGTTACCAGCACCAAGCGGGCATCCCCCGATCTCTGCACTCAATGGTTCAAAGGTCTTCTCTGGCACCCCACAGCAACCCATCAAAACACCCCCAACTGGTTATTCCGACCAAAGCAGGGTCTCTGAAACGTCTGCTATATCAGGTAAAGAATAATGTGCATCAAATTTTGCCCTTTTTCATCTTGTTAATTCTGTAGGCAATATTTGATTTCTGTAAAAGTTAAATTTTGTTCCTTTTTTTTTCTCTTGTTTGTTTTTTGGTAATGTTTGTTTCTTTTTTCTAATGTTTGTTTTTTGGTCTTGCACTCTTGAAATGGCCAAATCCTTACCGCGCTCATTCACTGTTAAAAAGACGGAAACAACTCTTTTTTTTAAAGGTCTGAATAATAATTTACTTCGTCGTCCGAGTTTCGCTTCACCGTACGGTGGTTCCCCTGCATATTCTCCGCAAGTAATGTCTCCTCCAACCCAGCCTGTGCTTTCCAGCAATCAACAAAATTTCCGTCCTTCACAGCACCCAGGAACCCACCAAATGCGTCCTCCTGGTAAGAAATGCGTTCTAGAACAAAATATAAGGCCCCGATCTTGTTACAAAACGTTTTTGAAAGTGAACAAATAACCCAGCAAAGCTAGATCTTGATGCTGTGCTACGTGTAATTGTACATATACTAAACAGACAAGTTAAAAACTTTTCTACAGTCTTGCACATACATTTTAAATTTCTATTTAGACTAAATTAGATTAATGGACTTATAAATTTTAGTTTGTTGTTCTCAACAAAACAGACTGTGGTGGGAAATATGTGCTTCATTGCACAAATCTACTTAGAAATGTTTTGGGTGTTATTTCCGCTGAAAATATGCTCTGGAAGAACGGTAGACTTCTGCTCTTTAGCTCCACCTCGTATATTGAATTCATCATCATCATCAATTCAATATTGACTATTTTTTTTCGGAAGTGTTTGGTTGACCACAGCCGTAGAATCATTCCACCACACTCGCTTTGTTCCCTCTACCACGCCAATTTTCGTTAAGTTGTCTCATTGAAACGTTCACAATGTTTACATATCTTTTGCTTTACAACTGCGACTCATCTAAATAAACAAAAATAATAAGCGATTGCGAATTAAGATATTTCAGGTGTCATTTGTTACGGCTTAGCTTTCCCTTTGGATAAGACGCGGTTGTAAACAACTTAGATCAGGAATTTGCCTTCTTTTAAGCCACTCATGCAGCATGACATTTTTCCTTGCCAGCACATACGCATCATGAACCTTCACAGCACATACGCATGTAGTCTCAGTCCAGTTTGAGCCACACCAATCTAGTGCCTACAACATTCGATTGAGACAGACGCGATTGTCTAGTCTCGGGAGACATAGCTCCTAATACATGTTGCCAAGGCAAAGTAATAGACTTTTTCCCTTGATATCGTATCCATCGATTTGTCGATCAATTCAATGCCTGGGCGTGATATATCACATCACTCCATACAGCGTGACCTATTTAAAAACCGATTTAAAAACCGATTTATTACCTTTAGGCCCGCCAAGCATAGCCGACCAACGACCATCCACCCAAGATCATCATCCACCTCTTCCTCAATCTCCACAACATACTCCCCGACAAAATCCCGCTATTGTTGCAGCCGCTGTTGCTGTGGCCGCTGCAGCTCACACTGCTCAGCCTGGGTAACTACGAATTGCACAACCAATGTACCGATGCGATGCACTATGTCGTGTTTATGTGTTAATTTCTACAATTGCAAGCTATGATTACAACTACGATTACAAGATACCGTTAGTTGCTATGATTACAACTGTAATTGTAATGGTATGATTTGAGGAGTGAAATAGACTGCAGAATTCTTTCGATCATGTAAGCAAAAATAGTCTATCTGTGCTAGATATTTCACTGAGACTTTACCGTAATCGCAGGAATGTTTTCGGTCAAAGGCAACAAACACCAAACTACTATCCAGAACAAATGCATCCATCTTCTCATCTTCAACATCCTACCAACAATAATATGCCTCGTGGTAATGACGTGCATCGGTATAACGCTGGATATCATCCCCCCGTACCTCCTCCAGGAGCATCTGGTGCTGCTCCACATCGTGTTGCAAGACCTCTTGGAGCCGAAACACCAGCTCTTCAAGGAGTACATCAAATGCATCCTCCAAATAGTTTTCAACCAGGATTCCCACAAGCTCCTCCTCCTGTTCAGGGACATTATCAAGGGTATTATCCTCCGAATACAGATATCCACAATCATCTTTCTGGATCACATTCAAGGCATCCGACTCCTCCCAGTTCCAACCAAACCCCAACACCTCAACAGGATGCTCCGAAAAAGGTGAAAAAAATATTGAGAATATGAAAATATACGAAAAAGACCAATTTCATCTATCGGAGTCAATGTTTGGAGGACTGTAGACTTTTAACGTTTTTCTTGCTGTGTATTTACACAACTTACATTTCATATGCTGTCCTTACTTTTATCTTTTTTACATTTTCTTTGTAGCCGGCCCGCACAGACCAATTTCATCTATCGGAGTCAATGTTTGGAGGACTGTAGACTTTTAACGTTTTTCTTGCTGTGTATTTACACAACTTACATTTCATATGCTGTCCTTACTTTTATCTTTTTTACATTTTCTTTGTAGCCGGCCCGCACAGCCTTACAAAAGTTAGCAACGTTGTTTGAGCCGACCGACGAGCCTGGACGGCGTGATTTCATCGAGAGAATCTTGAGGTATTGGGAAGACAAGGAAGTGCCTTTGAAAAATGCTCCTTTAATGGGGCGAAAGACACTCGATCTATTCCGACTTTATCAGCTTGTAGCCCAAAAAGGAGGAATGCAACAGGTATCCAAAAAAGGAAATTTAAACTTTCACACCTCGTTGACATTTGGGGACTGATATCATGGCTTAGTTTTAACTCGTCTTTTATTTAATGAGAGCTACCTTTACTTTCAAAGGTTACAAGTGGAAAACAGTGGGCTGATATTGGCTCCCACATGGGACTTTCTACATCTTCTTCATCCGGATTTACCCTTAAAAAGCAATATTGCAAATACCTTTATGGGTTTGAGTGCAAGGAACGGGGTGTCCCTGAACCCCAAGAAGCTTTAGCAAGGTAATTTAGTGTCCTATTTTTACGGTTGTAAGGTTAATTATTTTGTTAATGTTCAAAAATGACAAAGATTTGTTGTAATGTTTCAGACTCACAGAAGCAAATCGCAAGCGAAAGAAAACAAAAGAAAATGCAAAAGATGCTCAAATTAGGAGTGTGCCACCCCAAACACCTTCACCCCTACAGTTGCAACATCCACCAGTCGTACCTAACCAAGCATACCCATCACACCCTAACCCAGGCCAATATGCTCATCCAATGGGGCAACAATATCGACCTTCTGGGTCTTCAGTTCCTAATAATATGGGTAGTACTGCCCCCTATCAACCACATTTAGGTTACTACCCTCAAACCGGGGCATACAACCAAGGAGTAGCCTCTCAACCAGTCCCTCCTCACCCTAACCAGCATCCCCATATGTATCTTTCACCCAGAATGCCAGTGCCGTTGGTGCCAGGAACGGGTCTTCTTCCACAAACCACTCCAGCGCCCAATGAGTCGTCGTCGAGAGTAGAAAATGTCACAACAACCACTTCAAACGCTATCACGTCGAAGCAGCCCAAACAAACAACAGAAGCAATTACAGCTTCGATTTCTGGAGATGCAAAGCTTTCTGTTGGCCTTTCGGATTCTGCAACTCCTTTAAGCACGACTGCAATTAGTCGGTCTCTTCCTACAATGCCTGTACCTTCTCCCAATTATTCATCAACTCCAAGAGTTCCACTCCCCCCTCGACCTATGCATGACCCATTTCGACCCAGTTATCCCCAACCATCTGGGATACCCCCAAGTCGATACTCTTACGCCGACAGGTGTGTTAACTATCGTAATTTCTTCTTGCTTCTTAGCACAGAGCTAAATTACTACATCAGCGAGTGTTGTATGTCTTACTATAACCAGACGCCTCTACTCTAGCCTAGAAACTTTACCATAATACATATCGTTAACAGTAGCAAGGTGTCGTAGCCAAAGAGTTTAAAATTGTTACAAATATGAGCTTGATGTTTTGTCGTGTCAACGTTCTTTAGACAAATAAAACCTAACAACCAGACGGCATTTAACATAATAACATGAAAATAAACTAAAAATTACAAACGTTTTCGGCCATACCCATGTTAGCCCTTTTCAAGTACATTTTCAACGTTCTTTGTCTTAGAATTGATTCTCAATTATTTTTCTAGCTCCACTTTCCAATCGCATCCTCCTGCTGTCTTCAATCCTCCTGGAGCTATACAAAGTCAACATCCAGGTCAATCTTTTTCACCAAGAATCTACTCCTCCTATCAACCAACTTCGTCACCGTCATCTCGGCCAATGCTTAGGCCGGTATGCTGATTAATTACTTTTGCTTTCACCAAATGCTGTGTGGATTGTTATTTTAAATGTAACAAGTTACTAAAGTTTGTCAAAGACTTTGTTTCCAAGCGAGCTAATTTGGGGTGATGTTTAGGGCCAGTACCCATTGCAAAGAAGTCCCCATGGAGAGATGCGTGGAAGATCTCAAGTTGGCATGAAGCGGCCATCCTCTGATGCCGATGGCCTGCCAAGCAAGCATGCTCGGACTGTGAGTACGACAAATTATTTATAGAACGTAGTACGGTAGTAGAACCGTCAGGTTTTGCAATTTGTGGCATTTTTTTTAGAGTGGTCTTTGTCATTTCTTTTACATGTTTTAGTCAGCTTCGCACTGAGCCATCTAATCATGTTGTGTCTCCTATTCAGACAAACTCTTTGATGCAGCAGCGATATTCTTCTACTGGCCCATCCCATATTCATGCTTCTTCAAGAAGTAGATCTTTACTCACACAAACCAGCAATCATAATACGACGTTCCAATCATCTGCGCGGCGGCTTCATTCCTCTATGCATCGTTCAAAAAACCTTTCTTTTTATCCACATATGCAGAAATCTCAACGAGATGCAAGACTGATAAGGTAACCAAAAGTTTTTCCAGTGAAGTTTAACTTTGTATTTTTTTTGCTGCAATTTCAAAGTAAATTCTTCTTTCATTCTACAACGAGCGTATCGAGTCAGAAACATTTCATTTCTTTTGGTCGTTGTTTCGAAAGTATTTTTACTTTGTATTGAAAAGTTTCGTTTAATTCAGTCATTCAAAAGGCATATTTTATAACGCGCCGTGAACAGTGACTTTTCTAGCGCCGTTTTCTTAGTACATTTGATGTGAAAGATAGAGCTTTTGTAGAGAGTTCAATAAAGTTTAGGAGAAACGTTCAAAAGTTTTTTTTTTATGTTTTCTGTATACATATAAACTTTTGGGTAAACAACAAATAAAATAAAATTGTGTTAAACCCATTGACGTCACTAAGCTTCATATGTTTGTGGCAAAAAAAAGACTGAATCACTTCTTAAAATTCAACTTCATTTTAGTTATTTCATGTTTTTTTTGCACCTAATAAAACCACGTTGTTATTTCAGACCTTCTCAGACGTCTATCCTTGCACGGCACAGCCAACTTGAACGCGATATTTCGATATTTCCACCTGACAGCATTGAAGCAACTGTACCCCATTCCGTTAAAGTGAGACTGAAATCGTGTCTAGAAGGTACGTGGTTGTAAAGCGATATTTACTGAAAGTGGCGCTGCGTCGTCATCCATTTTGCTTCAAAGAAGCCTGATCTTCATCCCGAAACAGCAGGTCGACCAATTGTCTGTAGTGACTCCTCCATCTTTCTCTATTGTTGGCATCTTCAATTTTCAGTTTTTTTTTTGTCATTTCATCTTTCACGGTTTCACACGTTTTCTTTGGTCATTCTTTTCTCATTTTTCCTATCACTACGTTATGGCACTGCATTTGTCAGAATCAGATGTATAGGCTATTTCGCTGCAGCGCCGTGATACTTTTTAGATTAAATGCAAGCGATTGCTTTTGAAGCCAAGTAATTAGCTTGTAAGACAATGGGATTTGTCAGAGGATCAGCTTTGTAAGTGAAACTTTGTCAAGTAACATATTTTAGTTAGTTAAGTTAATTGGTAATTTGTATTCAATGAATGTGAAAAGTTTATGACAGAAAATATGTCACTAAAATATTCTTCTGAAGTAGGGTCTTCCTCAACCATGCTAGAATGAAGTATTTCCAGGCAGTAAATCCGTCTTAATTGCATAGATTTAACATCTGCAAACTTAGAAAAAACTTTTGTGGTCGTAATTTAAGTGAGCCATTTGTATCACTTACCGCACTTAATAAACCTGTTTCATTGCAGCCGGGTCAATAGAAGCTTGGCATATTGTGATGGCGCTAAAGTGCGGCCTTTTAGCTGAAGGCACGTGGGCTTTGAATGTTCTCACTATTCTACTGCACGATCAGAGGACTGTGGCCCAGTTCAGACTCACTCAAATTCCCGGCCTTCTTGACGCTCTGATGGACCACTACAGGTGATTCAGATTGTTATATCGACAAGTCTCTTTTAAATTGTTTTATCAGCAAAAGTATAAAAGATATAGAAAAATAAAACAAAGCTTTCATCTACTTCCATGTAGCTTTCTTTTAGTTATAAAACTCCTGTAGTTTTGAAGTGTTTCACCCCTTTATAAATTTTAATCTTTCGCTTTTTCATCCTGATTACTTCTGTGTAACCATGTGGATGAGATGACTGGCTTTATCCACGCTATTCTGATCCTATCACAACTTACCATCGTACAATAAATTTCCACACTTGCTGAAGAGTTCACTACTCGACTTAAAAACCCCATTTTTCCGTTTACGGATGTTCACAATTGAATCCCGGCTGCCGCTTGTACAGGTCATTCTGTTGTCAGCATATCGAATTGGAAGATTGTAGAATTTCAGTTCCGCCAAAGATGTTTATTTCTAGTTTTCTCGTTTTCAAGAAAGAACTGTTTCGCTAACATTTTTGTTGCATTGCCTTCACTTTTCAGACGATACTTGCACGACTTTTTCACTCTCCCTAAAGAGCGACGGGCGCTTGGTGTAGATTTTCCTGTTCATGTCGAAAAGGAAAGCGACAATGTTAAAGTCTTTGAAACCGAAACGCTTTCAGAAACCCCAAAACCCAAACACAATGGAAAAAAAGGTGAGCGCTACTTAAGAGAGATAAGAGCATTTATTCCTTTATCAGCAAAGCTGTATTTTTTGTATAAAAAATAACTTATTTTGATTCACAGCATATGTTACATTTCTTAATGTTTGATTTATGTAAGCTAGCTAAACTTTTATTTTTTTCTTAGAGTTGTGAAGCTTCTGACGAAGTATTTTCATCCTAATTTTCCATTATGTTTTGCAATCTCAGTTTTGTGACTTGATCTCACAGTCTCTGTTTGTGCAGATGTTCCCGTTCAGTCTAAACTCGCCAGCAAATTCTCAAGCATGCCCGTCAAAGTTAAGCTTCGAAGAGATAGGTTTTTACAGGATCACTTTGATCAATGGGACGATGCTATGTCTGTAAGTGGCTGTACTTCGCTTCAACAACATCATTGCGGTCATGCTTTATGCCCAGACAGCTGCTTTTTACATTGATTCAACGTCTTGAATCAATGTAAAAAACGGTTGATTGCTGTCTGGGTGGTATTCAGTAGCATGTATTTTCCTGTGTCTTTTTGTTACGAGGTAAACGACTTGAAAATAGTAGAAAACTTTATAGAATTTGATGTTATTTTACCGGAAACGTTGAAATCCGATGTCACCAAGCATGACATGATTTTTTTTTTCAAATCGCAGATTAACGCAGAAGATGATCTTTTTCACATCATTTTCTCCTTCCACCAACCTCCCAGTGAAGCCACTCCTCTCCAGGAAGACACCGTCGTCAATGATTCCGACTCAGTTATGGTGGTAGAGGCAACGTTAGAAGATGTGCTCTCCATTCCATGTACTGTTGTTTCTCCTGATGAGTACAACATCAGTAAGAGCACAAGAGAAGACCTGAACAAGGATAAAGATCATCGTGTCTTCATCAAGAAGCCAACCACGGGAGAATTCAATGGAGTTCAAAAGGAAGTAGATACTTCAAAGGATTCTGCTGGATCAAGAGATACTCCCGGCGTTGAAAACAGCTCCGTGTGCAAGAATACCAGCGACAATGTAAACCTCAATTCTTGTAAAACCTTCTCTGAAAACAGTATAGGAGACTTAAAGATAAAAAAAGATTCGGTAGTGGAAGTAAAAAGCCGGCAAGTGCAGAATGCTATACCTTCCAAGTCTTGTATTTCAAATGGTGAAGTTGAGTTGCAGACCAAGGTAAAAGAAAGCAAAATGGGAAAAACTAAATGCAAACCTACTAAGAAATTTGAGGGTGCAGAAGGTGTCCGTCACCTTTTTATGTGTAATGGCTTCGATCATTCAGATAAAAAGGGGGCAGCAGATTCCAAAGATTCTAATGCATTCACCTCCAGAAGAAATCTTCCAATTCAAAATCACGATAAAAAAGCATTGTCGGTAAAAACCGAGGTGAAAGAAGAGTTCATTGACGAGGACATCTCTGGTGGTACTGATGACTCTGTAGTGAATGGTGGGGAAGATGTAACGTCATCAGAGGAGATTAAATCTGAGAAAGATGTTAAATCTGAGGAAGCAACTAAACCCAAGGAAAAGATTGAATTCCAAAAGGTGATTAAACACAAGGAGGAGACTAAATCCGAGGAAGTAGAAAGAATGAAACCCAAGAAGGAGACTAAATCCGAGAAATTAGAAAGAATGAAACCCACGGAAGAGACTAAATCCGAAGAAGTAGGAAGAATGAAACCCAAGGAAGAGATCAAAGTAGATGCCACAAACTGCAAAATGAGCATCACGTCAAAAGTAAAAAAGTTATTGAATGAGAGAAATGCGATTTTGCTTATGGATGAAGCATCAGGGAGCGACGGTAGCTTCCTGAATGGCTCATCAGGTCCAACTTTTTCTTCCAAGATGAGGTCTCGTAAAGAAGAGCTTTCAAACCGTCTTCTTTGCATCTCGAATATCATCCGAAGCATCTCGTTCATCCCTTGCAACTCTTACGAATTAAGCAAACAACTAAGCTTATTGAAAGCTCTGTCCGGCACTCTTTTGTTGCGCCACAAGCACAAAATCAGGAAGCAACATTTTCTTACTTCTTTGGATAGTTTTAGAGATGAACAGTCAAGGCCTACAGAAATAGAATTAAACGCTTTCGAAAGCATTGCTGTTGAAAAGAAGCCCACCTTTCCAGAAAGCTTGAAGGAACTTTCAAAAATGAATCATAATAACAATCTGCCGGTGAAAAACAGTTGTTTCTCCTTGAAGAAGTCTCCAACTTCTGGATTGTTTGCGCACGAGGAAGAAACAAAAACATCGAAAAAACTCTTTTACAGCACAACCGTTCTTGACGAAGAAGATGCCGCAGCGAAAATCTACAACGACCCGTGGTGGTGGGACACTGTGCGTGAATTAAGAGAAGACGCGCTTGTTGTATTATCAAATATATCCCCCGCATTGGATCTATCCATCTCCCCAGATGATCAAGTCCCACTTGGGATCATAGATGCTTGTCTCCATCTTGCTGTCTGTCCATCATCCGACGTCTGTGACTCTTTTTTCGTTAAATCAAGGTCAGTATGCGAGTTTGTTTAAAGTTGGCTTAAGTTTATTTTCTATTTTACCAGTAAAATGTTGACGAAACGCGGCTGAAGTAGGGTAATGTGCTAGTTGCTTTATAATTCAATTTCCCCCCTTTTTTTTTTATTTGGGATAGCGTTTCGCAAAATATAAATTAACTAAGATAGCAAAACCCGTCGATTTTGCTGTTTGGGTAATGGGTGTCATCTAAATCAGGGCTTCCCAAACTGGGGGTCGCGATCCCCGAAGGGGTCGGGTAACGAACTTCAGGGGTCGCAGAGAGTATACCAATTCGCACAAGGTACTGCATATTTAACACTTCTGTGCGAGATGCTGTGACAGTTATTAACTTTATTAATAGGCTGCCCGTATTTTTGAAAATTGATATTGTGAAAGGAAATCTTTTTCTGTTGCGTTGTGAACTGGAGTTGGCTTTCAAAAGTCAAAGCTTTAAAATGGCTAGCCAATTAACGAAAACAGAAATTGTGATTTTTCCAACAAAATGAAATTCAGTCTTTGTCCACCACTTTCTCAATAACATCAAATGAGTAATGAGATTAAACTGCATCCTGGGTATGACATTACACTGCATCCTCAATGTCAGGAGAAGAGGTAGCACTTTAGCCCAGGTCTGGACCCGTTGGCACAGGAACACGTCCCGTTGGTAGTTCTGCCCTCACTTTTGACATTGATGCCCGTGCCAGGCAGGTTGGTGACGTAGGCGGAGGATAGCTACATGCTATAACGGCTACAATGGCAACATCTTTCAAGAAGGAAAACTTAAGTCAAACCCGGGTTGGCCGAACTCGTTAGTTGTCGTGCAGAGGCATCCGGTCATCAAGACCACTCCGGTCTTTACATGGAGGTTGGGGGTAAGCGAGGGCATGATCCCTGTAGAAAAACATGCACCAAAAAATCCTGGACTACTAGCCTACTATATCTAGCTTTTGAAATTATGTCAAATGTCAGATTTGCTTGAAAAACTAAACGAATTTAATTTGTCCCTCATAGGAGAAAACATCAATAATTTGCATTGAAATCTAAATGTTTTCACTTCGCCTACCGTTCCAACCTAAGCAACATTGAAACCGTCTTGAGGCCAGCTTTAACTACCATTGAACCACGGGTGGACTTGCTTTGTAGCAGAAGGCAGTCACACCCATCACACTGAATAAATGTGTTTGCTTTTTTGTTTTGTTTTCACTGGGCTATCCATAGGCTTCATTGTGATGGTCAGAAATAAATAAAAAATAAAAACAAACTGAACTGAATGGCGATAAATTGTTTTTGGTTTTCATTTGATCTAAGCTTTTCAATAAATCTCACAAATGTATATTTCGCACTGTTCGTCGTTTTAATCGTAAGGAGCCGCGAAACATTTAGGAGATTAAAAGGGGTCGCAAGCAAAAAGGTTTGGGAAGCCCTGATCTAAATGATTAATGACTAACGCTCGTTATGTTCCCACTCAGGCAATACTTGTTTTTTTACATCGTTGTAACGTCGTTACACGTTGAAACGATGCAAAAACGGTAATTTTGTGTTTTTATTATCTCACTGTCTTGATATTGCAAACATGAATGTTTGTATCCACTTTTTCAATCCGACAGTTTTACGCACCATCTCTGATTTCCACTTCTCCAGTTTACCTCAGAGTAGTTGCTGCAACGGGCCAACACTTTCGTGTTAACGTCTCTCACAAGTGTTCGAAAAAATACAAAGCTCAATAGCATCCTTTACTTGACGTTGCTTAGAAAAAAACAGCATAGTTTTGTTGTTTTTTATTTGTATCTTCTTTGGATTTCAGGCAAGTGTTTCTTTGGGGTTGATTCTTCGAACTTATTTTTTCTTTTACAGACATCCGGTTTCAGCCCAAACTCTTGCATTGGAAATTCTCACAAAGCTCAGTATAAAAGACCAAAACGTTGACCTCATTCTTGCAACGAGACCTTTTGGTCGCGTGGAAAAGCTCTTCGCTCGTCTGGTGAGGAAATGCCCAACTTACCCATCCCATACAGCAAAAATACGTCACTTTTACATTGATTCAACGTCTGCAGACGTTGAATCAATATAAACATGACGTATTTTTGCTGTCTGAGAGGCTACTGCGACTTTTATTACCATTTCTTGAAGAAGGTTTAGTAGTAAAAATTTTCACCTATCTTTGAGTTTATTTCAATGTTATTTTGACGTTGACGCAACATAGGCAACCATGAATCCAGCGTCTAAACTCGTGACTTTGACAATTTCCTTCTAAAGCTAATCCTTTGCAGGTGATGTTGATCTGTGACCGCAACGATCAAGCACTTCGGGAGTTTTCTATTGTCCTGCTTTCCAACTTGTCGAAGGGCGACCCGAGTGTATCCCGAACCATCGCCCTGCAGCGTGGTTCCATATCTTCCGTCGTTGCTTTCTTGGAGGTAAAGTATATTGTAAAAATAAATTAATCATGTTTCTGTCATGTCAGGCTACGAATGATATGAGCAGTAACTACCCAGGCACCAAACTCTGTCATTTTTACATTGATTCAACGTCTGCAATGTAAAAATGACAGATTATGCTGCCTGGGTATCAGCTTGCAAGTCCGTCCTTTTTTTACAGTTTGCAGACGTTGAATCAATGTAAAAATGGGCGGATTTGCCCCCAGTTCAGTTAATAGCCAAGAAAGCCCTTTAAACAGAATTTGACAAGCGACATGTATATTCCCAGACAGTAAATCAACGTCTCCAGACGTTGAATCAATGTAAAAAACGGTTGATTTGTTGTCTGGGTTACAAAACGTAAGCAACTAACTTGTTCAGGAATGCGAGGAAACTGGTCACAACAATGGCCGATTGTTTCGTCGTCAATCAATCAACTGCGGTACCACCTTCTTCATGATGACGAAAGCTGCTCGACTGTTGTTTTCCTTGGCTGCAGTTCCAGAAAATAAGTACGACTAGTTTTTCTCTTCAGTATTGAGTATTTTTGCTTATTGCGTGTTAAACATTTTTTGTTTACGAATGTGAGTTTGATCAGCACAGTTGACAACTTCCTCCTATAGAGCACTAGCGACTGATAATGATAAATATTATTAAGATGAATGTCAGCAATGTGAGAGATTACTGTTGTTTAAACGTATTTTATTTTCATACATTAACAAACGTTTATTGCTTTTTTGCCGAAGTTGTAAATCACACGTTTTTTTGGGAAGTTAATTAAACAAACATGTATGTACCCTGAGCTTCATGTTTGAGTTAATCACGTACAATTGACTTGTGGAACTATAGCAGTTCCACGACCTTCAAATTCCGCTGGTGAAGCCTCGTTTTTTTTTTTATTAATTTCAGGCCTCTGTTCGCAACGTATCAGCTTCGCTTGTTATCACTGTCCATGTCACATCTTCTGGGACGAAGTGTCACTTCTCTGGTATCTTCTGTGCTCTACGAACTAAGTCACAATGAGCAGACGTATTGACAGAAGCTTGGCATCTTTGAAAAATGACGTAAAGTAACCTTTGACCAAAAGTGACCTTGTAACCAAAGGTTACTCCAGGTCTCAGAAAAGTGGTGTAAAAGCGAACACGTTTTTATAGATTTGTTATTTCATTTTCTTTTTTGTTTTTTATTGATAAGTATGCACCAGTTTTTACGCTACTTTTTTCTTACCGTAATTTACATGAAATCTTTTTACTGTGAATGAATTTATTGCCGTTTGAGATCTGTGATTTTCAGCCATAGGTACCCGATTAAGCACACGTTGCTTTTGTGGTGATTGAATATTTTTCGTTGCAAAAAATTTCGTTGTTTTAATTTATTTGGCGAATTTATTTGATTTTAAACAAGCTCTTTGGAGGAGGCTATGGTTAGCTTAGTGTGCTAAGGTGAGGAAATAATTCGGGCATTGCGTGCAATAATTTAATCTATCTTTTTTCAATTCCTTTTTGACGACCACATTTCCTTCCTAAGTTAGCTGACAAAAGTAGCGTGTTTTTTGCGTTGTTTCAACATTATCGTCGTCGATGTTTACGATGTAAAAACTGTTTTCAGCCGGATACGCAGTTTTTGTGGTTGGACAGCAAAAAGTTTTTATTTTTTGTGTTTCGTATGTTTATAACTACACCGAGGCTGCACAATGTTTCTCTTCTAGCACAACAAGGCTTTCGTTTCAAGCTTGATCAATATCACGTGATTGATCACGTCATAGATCAAACCTCGTTTATTGGTGATTTAGAAACTGGCCAGTTTCAAGATTGTACTCAGCTTCGTTTTATTAAATTTTCCTTCGTCAGATTTATCAGCCAGAAAAACCAGTTCTTTTTAACAATGATTTAACATCTGCAAACGTTGAATCATCGTAAAAAAGAAATGGTTTTGCCAGCTGAATTGGCGTCACTATTTTTTTCCCATCACCAGTTGTATTTGTTGCGCGGAACGCTTTCTTCAAGTTTTATAGAAGTTTTTTATTTCAATAGATAAACATTCGATCTATAGTTGAGTGAGACGGTTGAGATGCGAGAGGATTTCATTTGAGGGAGAATTAAAGCAATCTCATGCGAAAAAATACCAAAATGTGAAACGGATCTCTTCTATTGGTTGCGACGAATCCGATGACTCTTTAGCTGCCGTATCAGCATAGATGGTGTGCAAAGATTAATGCATAATTTTCAAGGGGTAGTAGTGGGCTTTGAGAGGATATTGTGGGCTTGGTACCAATAAGATCCTTGGGCCCCAAATCAAGACGTTTCTAAGAAAAATGCACTAAAAGATCCAACAATACGCGGTGGTTTTGTCAAGTTCCTTATCCCCATGAAAAGGATATGGGCCCCTAAAATCACCCCAGGTCCAAAATACCTCCTGGACCAGGCGCGGATTTATGGGGGGGGCCCAGGGGGCCCGGGCCCCCCCGAAATTTTGTGAAAAATTGTAGAAATTGTATGTTTCCGCATCAAATGGCTTGATATGCTTCTAAACAGCTGATATTAGTCCCTCGGCATCACAATTGATGAAAATGGTTGTTTTAATGTCTATTTTATAGCATATCGTATATGTCGTAGTACTCGTAGTATCATTGTTCATATCTGTTTAGCTTTTTCTTTCTTTTTAATTGATTTTCAAATTTTCTGGCCCCCCCCCGAAAAAAACTCTTAGATTCGCGCCTGTCCTGGACCCCCCCCTATCAACGTTATTGATAGTAGGTCATGTTAGTTTGCGGCATTGTCATGAGATATTTGAACTGTGGCGTAGCCCACCATGACCATGTCGGTTGAGTTCACTTTTTATAACAGCTTCTACATCACACTTGGTTTGAACAGGGAAATAAAGAACTAACCGGGAAGCGCAACTTACTACACCATCTTGGTTTTGAAACTAGGATACGTTTGCAGAAGTGTTGCCAGATTTTCTATACATTTCCAGCCAAAAAATTATTTTTCATCACATAGCTCAGGGGTCACCAACCTTTTTTGCATGCGGGCCACTTTAGCACTAAGGAGAGCTGTGGCGGGTCGCACTAATAAAATTTTAGATAGGCTGACTCTTATGCTAGAAAAGAACGCATTTCGTACCCAGTATCCAGCGTGACATGTTAATATTTATCTTAGAATATCGCAACAACAAAATTAGTCGAACAACGCTACTGCCAGGCCAAACTCCTTTAACAACACTTTTGACTTCTTTAACAATGTCTAATAAATGAGGCCACTTGTTGTGCGCACTTGTAGCGAGGCGAACGGTTTTATTAGAATATTCATCGCCAAGCAAGAGTGGTGTTGTCACTTCGCTTCACAAAAGATATCTTGCAATTAACAGCTTCAGTAAACAAGGAAATATTTGACACATTGCAATACAGGCAACTATATAGTGACCTGCAAACATATCAGCGAAAAATAGGCACCAATAACAGGGAGAAAGAAACCAGGCACCATGAAACAAACGCTTGTGGAAATCACGTTTCTATCGTAACTCATGAACAGTGTTCTCTCTAAAAAAGCAATGAATTGGTTTTTCATGCTTTTTGTGAAAGTCTATAGCCTAAAACCGTCTTTCTTTAATTATTAGACAACGGTCACTTGCGATGCTTATCAGCATGGCAAGAATTGTTGATTAACAACATTTTGCAGTACTAAGCTAAATATTTTCATAACTTATTACAACCAGAAAAAGTCTTAAAATTTATATATGATGTTTTGATAATTTGTTATAAATTGAGTTGGCACACCGACCCAGTAGCGTAGCAACGCAGTATGTCGCCCTTGGATTTTTGCACAAAACACCGCCCCTACCCCCCCCCCCCTGACAACCGTCCTAAAAGCTAATTAAAATTCCACACAACAGAAGAATTAAAGCAGTTTTGTTTAATTTTATTGAAAGTTCAAAATAAAACCACTTCTTACTCAGACTACTGAAGGATTCTTTGTCTCCTTTAATTACTCTAATCGCTGGCTTAAATGGCCCTTCTTTATTCTGAAACCTTTCGGGCCCTAGTTTGATTATCTCAACCCTAATGTTATAAGTTAATGTTTCTGGCCAAGTAGTCTTATCGTTATGAGAATAATAGATAACATCTGTTTTATCTTTATCTGAAAGTGTTTCATTCACAGGCTTTCAATGACCACTTTGTTATTGTTTTGCTCGAGGTAGCCCACACTTCTTCTTCCGTCTCAATTTGAGGTACCGTAGAGATTTATTGTTCTAATCTCTTCTGTTTTTTTAGCAGAGGCAATTTTTACGAACTTCAAAATGACTCCTTCATTCTTTTTAGTTCCCCTTTTCTTATAGCTTTCTTTTTTTTTTCTAACAAAATCTTCACTTTCTTTTACTCTCGTCATAGGCAAAAGTTAACTTAAAAAAATTGCAACTTAAATCTTGTTCTGGAATCTGCAGCACATTAGTTAAAAACAATAACCATAATTGCAAATTTGCTGAGTTAAGCGAAGTGATCTATTTCAGACCTGAAACTTCAAACCTTTCACTAACCTAACCCATCTTCACAGATGAAGATGGAGGAATCCCCTCTATCTACCACAGACAGATAGTAAAGGTGACAGTTGACTCGATGACCTCACGGTCTATTCCTGTCTCCTCCCGAAAGTGAAATAAACATTTCATTTGACCCCAATGAAATGTAGTCCAAAAAAACAACCTCTCATACGAAAGAAGAAAGCTCAATCGGTTAGCGCGTCACTTCTGGAACGAAGAAGCTTCAAGGTCAAGCGGCGCTGGTTCGACTCTCGGGGTGTGCGCTTAAGCAACGCACGTTTAGGACTGCTCTCCATTCAGCGGCATCTAATGGATGGAATAGTTCCCCGGCAACATGACTTCAACAATCGGAAACTTCACTCTGTTAATCTCGGTGACCGGGCCTGCGTCAGTGATTCAAAGCCTCTACAAGTATGCGAAACTGCCAAGATTAAATTCTGCAAGAAGCTTTCCCAGTCCTAGGATAAAGATTCAATCAATCAAGTGAAATAAACTTAAAACTAATCTGAACTTAACTATCGTACCAAAGCTAAATTGACTGAGCAATGCTATAACTTACAAGTTATAACCGACATTCTATCATTAGGCTACTTCAACAACATGAATATCATTAAACCGTCACAAACCACATGGTGTGGCACAATCTAAAAAAGTTGCAGATTAGTTTATAGGCATAGCCTAACTTGTTTAATTTTTTGGCTTCACTTAGATCAGTGTTAGCTTAGGTCGTTTAAGTCTGAGTCTCTCCGAGAATAAATTAACGTGACTGTCTTTGTTCGTTTAAACTTTTAAACGTTATCACATTTTGCCGCCCTTTAGCAACGTGCCGCCCCTGGATTTATCCACAAGATCCAATGGGTAGTTACGCCACTGCACCGACCTATTTTGCCAACAAAAACTTGCAAAAGGGAACACTGCTCATGAAACACAATAACGGTGAAACGCACAAAACATGACATTTATTATAGGCTACAAACTTAAAATAAGCAACCTTATGCACACAGACAATTTCGAAAACAGACGTTTTAAACAACTACTGGGACAATGTGGCTGGACATCGCATTGGAATAACTTTAAGCGACCGCCAGCCAGAACTACAATCTGATTGGTTGGTCGGTGGAATCGTATGCAAAGCGAAAATATGCTCTCTAATAGTATTTTTTGCCTTCATGCTCTTTAACTCCTCAAGAAAAGTATTTTTGGTTATAAATTTTCTTTTACGCTGATATCTTCCGCGGGCCGCACATAACAGCGTGGCGGGCCGCATGCGGCCCGCGTGCCGCCAGTTGGTGACCCCTGACATAGCTCAAAAATCAGCCAGTGCTTTCCAGTCAAGCCTCGACCAAAATTTGCAAAAACCTATTAATTAATCTTATTCTTGAGTGATCCATTGTCAACTCATCCTTGAAGTGTGGACCAAAATACGAAAAAGTGGTGTTGTGTTGACTAGTTTATAGTTAGATTAGGCTAATTATTCCTGTGAAAATAACAAAAGAAATCACAAGAAAGTAATAAACATTACACTTTTAACGTTTCCAAAACATTGACGTTTTGCAGTAACTTCGGGATATAGGTTAGAGCGCTGCACATGCTCTGGAGGCATAAAAACGTTTCCCAAAGTTTCGAGTTATAGAGCTTCGAGATAGGAATAGTTTTTTTGCATGTAGCATATTGGATAGGCCTTTTGCAGGGACCTATCAACCTCCTTCGAGATAGAGAGGGTTTTGAGCTTTGACTGTTTTTAATTACCGGTAGCCTATAATATAAGTTAAATTTTTAATCAAAAATTGTCAAAATCCAATTTTAGTTTGATGATATTTTGGTCAAATGCAAGGTGTGCGCCTTAATTAAAAAATTCTTGTCGGACTTAGAAATACACAAAAAGCAACTAAAACAACATTAAAAATTAATCAAATTTTTCTGGGAAGCAATCCTACCAGACCTCTTACTAAAAGAGTTTCTCTTTCCAACCTCAACTTTTACATTGTCAATTTCATTTTACTAATCTTGCTTAAATAATGTATTTAAACCAGAGGTGACAAACCTGTGGCCAGTCAAAGAATTTTGTGCAATTTCACAATCGCTCATGCATTAAACTTTAATGTGTTTAGTGTTTTTTTAGCGATTTAGCGTTATGTTGGTGTTCAAAGTAGCCCACCTATTTTTTGTTTGGCTGCATCAATGTGTTTGTAGTGCTTTTCAAAGTGGACAGCGAGTTTTTTGTCTGCTGGTTACATCCAATGATGACCAAATTTGAGATATTTAGCATAAATACTTTAAAAAATACACACGAATAACTGTGAAAAGTGTTCAAAGTAGACTAAAGTAGGTTGCGTAACCTACCTTGTGGTAGGCTTACATTTTGTCGGCTTACATGGTAGGCTTACATTAGTCGCTTACGTTTCGGCTGTGGATTATAGTGGTAGAAGACGAGGCACCAGTTTACGCTTGTTTATTACAGTATAGCCTAATCAAAGAGTGTACTCTTATCTCTTAATATCGTACACTGCCAAGTTGATGAGTGTGGAGTTCTTAGACTACACTAGCCTACCTCAAAGATTGTGAGTAATATTGCGTTTTTGACACTATATTTGCAAAGGCCAAATTTGAGGAAAATTTGAAACATTTGGCAAATTTTGTTCACCCCCCCAAAATGTTTTACTCTCCTACTGCTATGACTTCAGGGCTCTCACTTTCAAGGGAATTCAATTATATTTTGAAATTTTAAAGACTTTTAACACTCACTAACGCCATTGGCTGTCATTTTTGTACATTATGCAATGCATGTAGGCTATTGTAAATGATCGTGTATTTATGATACTAGTGTTTTTTTTGTGAATCTAGTGTTTTTTTTCAGTCAAATCTAGTACTTTTCCATGACAAGAGAGTGGCAACATTGGTTTATCTACGCAAGAGTTAGTGAAACGAAGATTGGTGAGCGAAAAGTTTGTAGTGAGATAGAGATGAGAAACCAAGTAAAGTTATCGGATAATGTAATTGTGTGATTATACTGCCATTGAATTAGTTGTTAAGCTCAATATCTTAACTTTAAATTTTAGTGCTTGGTCACAGCGGTAAACCATAATCTCTTCGTGGGAAAATTGTAACATAAAGTTCCCGGATCCGTTTGTCTGTATGTAGTGACCGAAAAAGAAACACTCCTTGAAACGTCTATTCAATAAGTGTATTCCTGTAAAATTAGCCCGCGGCTATCGAAATCGAGATGCAACGCCTTACACCTCTAAAAACTGTCACTACGATACAGATTACTTGGATAAAAGACGGAGAATTTGTCCAGCTAGCAAGCACCAAATAAACCAGTTAAATGTGCGACCGACTTCCAACAAACAACTTCCAGAATGAATCAGAAAAATTTGTGATAACTCAAAGGCACGTCAGCAGTTGCGTGACGCAATATTTCATGTTTAAACAGGTTTCAAACCGAAACAGGTTTCAACAGGTTTGACACAAGTCTTACGAACGATGGTGCAATTTTGGCTCATGTTTTAGGAATTTCCATGACGTAATATTCAGTAGACTTGAACGGTTTTTTTTATGACGTTTGATTAGGTGAACAATTGTCTGGAACAGTGCTGTAACCCAGTTTAAAGTTATGGATAAATTTTTAAAACGAAAAAAATATTGCAATGATGCGGAATGTGAAGCCCATCAGCATGTTTTGAAAAATTACTTTGAATTTGGTGCATTCTGAGAGCATTTTCAACAAAAATGTGGGTATGAATATTCCTGTAAAATGGTGCTGTCCGGTGGCATAGCAAAAGGATAAGATCATGTTTTCTTCGGAATTTTTCGGAAATAAAACTACATGTTTTCTTGTTGCTAATTCCTGGCTGAGATGTTTGAATGTTTGGTATTAGTAAAACTCTCTCTTTTAATGCAGTTTTGTTTAAAATTAGGCATTTCTTTTTAGACTGAAAGCATCATTCTCACTATCGTGACGTCACACGCGTGCCAAAAGGGGGGTTGTAGCCTCCAAAACCCCCCTCCTTGGCTACGCCACCGCTTGAGTCACTTCTAAAAGATTTCATAGTAGGTTACGATTAAAAAGTTGTGTGGCCCGATAACTCATGTGTAATTGACAAAGTGGCACGCGACCGCAAAAAGGTTCGTCACCCCTGATTTAAACCAATAAAAGTTAGTCTGATAAGTTAGCCTCGATGTCAAACTTCGTTTTTCCCATCGCCCGATTTGCGATGCAGGGGCGCCTGAAGCGGGGGGGAGGGGGCAAATGCCCCTCCTGCCCTCCTTTTTTCGGTGGATGGGAAGCAGGGGGGCAATGGTGTCTTTTAAGATCATGTAAGCTACTGCACATAATCTGTCATTTCTACTTCAAAATAATATTCACGACACAAAATTCTCAATCACAGTAGGTAATTAGCCTACATCATCATAACGTAGCATGATGCCATACCGTGCCATTGTTCTTTGTATACCGTACACTTGTATCATTAGGCCTACTCGATGATGAGCTGATGGATGAGCATTATTGCTATATCTTATCTTAAAACTTTAAAAATTTGACCTTTCAGCAACAAAAGTGCCCTTTTTTCATAATCCTGCCCCCCCAGTCAAAAACCGTTCCGGCGCCCCTGCCGCGATGCTATTTTCATTTTAAAACCGGTCGGTGAAAGAAAAAGGATGGGGACCGCTGCACTACAGTACAGCTACGTCTGCCCTATTATGCTGTTAACTCAGCCAGTGGTAATGAGCGCCAGACTCATGATCGAGTGGCGCTGGTTCGACTCTCGGGGTCGCGCTTGAGCAACGTACTTCAGGACTGCTCTCCATTTAGCCGCACTTAGTGAATGTTCCCTGCAGTCCTGCACCAACATTTCAACAATCGAAACTTTACTTTGCCAGTCTCGGTAACCGGCCCTGTACCAGTGGTTTAAAGCTTCTACAAGTAGAGAAACTCAGGAATAACCCATCAAGGCTTTGTTAGTCCAAGAATAAAGATTCAAAACCAAACCAACTTTTGCGCTGGCTGGAACCTGTAAATCGTTGAATTTAATCGGATTAACTTTTGCACTGGTAGAGTGTGCGCTGTGCACCTGTGGACCTTTTCTTTCCGTAAGCTTATTGTAGCGATCCATTATTTCAACATATAAGTTTTCCTGCCTTTTACTAAAGTTTCTGTAATTTTCCATGCAACTGCTCCCAAAGAAAATAGAAAAAAGGGCGCACACAATAAAGTGGTTTGTTCGTCCTTGACGAGAGCTCTATCAAACCAGCCCAGTTAGACCAGTTCAGCTCTCAGAAAACATTAAATTGATTGTTTAGTTAAAAATGTAATGATTTGTAATAATGTTTCCCTGTTCCGTAATTTCAATAATGTTTCCCTGTTCTGTAATTTCACTATTCTGTAATGTATAAATTCAAATTGTGTTAGAGACCTACCGTACAATATTATATGAACACCTTCTGATAACTTAAAATTATAATTCGAATAACAATTGTGTGGAAATTATTTCATGGAGTCAGATAGCCAAACTAGATAAATTAGATAAATAGAAATTTCACCAAGCAGTTAGACAGCCTTCATCTTAATTCAAGACATAAACAAACATTAGACCTTAAATAACAATAGACCTAAATATATATTACCACATTATCATAAAAAAAATTGAGCAGTCACCAAACTACTGTTAAGGTTTAACAATGTACTGTATTTTGCTTAGGGTGTTGCTTCGCGCGAGAAACTAAATTAGTCTCGCGCTTGCCTTCAGATGATCTCACATTTTTTGTAAGTTACACGATTCATTTTTTGACTACGTGGAGCGAAATTCACCAGTTTTTAGTTTGGTTGAGTTACAGAACGGTCGTTTACTTTGCTTACCACTAGAGTTGAGAAAATGAAGAAATAAAACGAAAAGTGCACAACTGTTTCTTGTTATTTGCATGGCGTTAAAAACTTAGACCAAAGAAAGGAAAGAGAACAAGCCCGTTTGCGCACACTTTAACATAAAACATTGACTAAACGTTGTGAAAGCATAAAAGTGATTTCTGTGATGTCTTGTACAAACATGTTTGATTTAAATTTTTCTTACTTTTTCTTCATTTAGCTTTTTTTAAAAGTGTTAAATTATCAAATTAAGTCTATTTCTTCATTTTTAAAAATGCTTGTGTTCGAGCTTCAAAATGTATTTACACATGGAAACTCTGGTCTAAACTTGTCAAACTCAAATTGAATGAAAAACGAATTCGATTGTTTTAAGTTTTTACTTTTTAGTGTTATGAACGTTTTGGCGGTCAAAGTCGCAACTGCGAATCCGAATATTGTCAGGTATTTGAATTGAATCAGTTGGCTAACGCTTTATTTTGTTTCCAAATAAAAAGTGAACTCTGTTTTAGATAAAGGCCGGAACTATGAAATAGAGTTTTTACTTTGGATATTTTCAGCAGGTTGCAGTGCTTATGGAAAGGTAACTTAAAGTTAAAATTGAAATGCAATGGCCCAGGTAAGTAAACCTTAGCTGGAACACGTAGCCTAGGGATACAGGTGAGACACGACCTCTGCAATAAAAATTTTTGTTGAGAACTGGACTGTTTTTCTGTTACAGTCCAACTTTTTCAACTTTGGCAAGCCAAACTTTTTCAACTCTTCTCCAATCCCTTCTCTTGCTGCTAGAAAGCTGTGATTCAAAACATTTCTAAGACATTATCATCTGAGAATATACCTTAAAAGTACAAATTTTGTTGTTGGTTTGAAATATATTGTGTAAAATGAATACTGGGAGCTGGTATACAAGCCGGGTGCAACCTAGTTCGTACCCTGAACAGTTCGTACCCTCAGTTCGTACCCTGAAAAGATAGAGAGAAAAAATTCAAAAAAGCCGAAGTCGCTGATCGCAGTTTAATAGCACAAAGCCGAAGTCGCTGATCGGAGTTTCCGCAAACAACTCAAGGGTTAGGGTTAGCGGAAACTGCGGAAAAATATTTGCAGAAACTGCGATCAGCGAGGGTTAGGGTTAGAGAGCATAGATTACTCGATGGTTAGAGTTAGGGTAAGCGGAAACTGCGGTTAGCGGAAACTGCGGGAAAATGTTTGCAGACACTGCGATCAGCGAGGGTTAGGGTTAGAGCATAGATTAGTCTATGGTTAGAGTTAGGGTAAAGGTTATCGGAAACTGCGAAAAAATGTTTGCGGAAACTGCGATCAGCAAGGGTTACGGTTAGAGCATAGATTACTCTAAGGTTAGGGTAAGGGTTAGCGAAAACTATAGAAAAATTTTTGTGAAAACTGCGATCAGCGAGGGTTAGAGCATAGATTAGTCTATAGTTAGGGTTAGCGGAAAGTGCAGAAAAATGTTTGCGGAAACTGCGATCAGCGAGGGTTTGCGCAAGGGTTACGGTAAGGGTTAGCGGACTGGTATACCAGCTCCGAATACTGTACTGTTCAAGGTCCAACAGCATGAAATCCCACACAACATATCCAAACTTTCCAACATCAAAACCTTCAGTGATACATTGAAATTACACTGTCACCTAAAAATGATGACAAATCCATCCCCTACATAAAAAACAACTTAGTCTACCTCGACAAAGATTTACGCTGTTAGAGATGTCACTGATACATCGTAATTGTTTTGTTGCCATTAGTCATTTTGAGTGCTTCAATTTATTTTCATTTTGTTTTTCGTTTTCTTAATATAAAGGCAGTGGCTATTTGACCGGCTCCGGTCTTTTAATCTGAAACACTATTTGACCGGTCATGACGTATTCTTTTTTCTCTTTCAAAGCGAAAGACGAGAGAAGAAAAAAGTGCTATATATATATATATAAGTTCTAAATTCAGCTGTTTTATTCAACTGAGTCCGTGGCGTGTGCGATCTTTCTTTGGCGGGTGTTCCCGAGGGAATGAGTTTGATACTACCTGGAAGCGCTTTTTTTTTAAACTAAATTTTCTCCCGAAGGTGACTCAATTGTTAGGCTGCTGCATTCTTGTGGTCAATTTTTAATTCGAGTAGCTTTTTTATGTCTTTTCAAATAAAGGGTGTTTCATTAAAACGGATCGATAACAACAGTAAATAAAACCATATTAATGGGTAAATTTTATTGATTTCTTTATGGAATTATGTTATTTGGCACATGACAATTATGTGTGAAAAATAAAAGCAGTAAACAAAACAATGTTTATCTCATCCTACAGCTATTCAATTGTTGTCGGCTTGTTGGCATAGACCTTACTCTTAAGGTAACCCCAAAGGAAGAAATCTAGAGGCGTCAAATTGCACGATCTTGCTGGCCAATTCACTTCGCTGTTTCGAGAGATGATGCGACCTGGGAACCGAGAGTAACACCATTGCATGCTCGTTTATGTCGTTCAGCTGAAAACATTGCTGCAGTGCGTGAGAATGTGGCCGAGAGTCCAGGCACTTCTATTCGCCATCGCGCGCAGGAATTGAACCTCTTCGCAACCACGTTGCATCGAATATTGACGAAAGATTTATCTCTACACGCTTACAAAGTTCAATTGATACAAGAACTCAAGCTTGCTGACCATTTGAAGCGTCGTACGTTCGCCGATTGGGCGCACTAGCGCCGAGCAAAGACAAATCGATGAGGATTTTTCACAAAAAAATCATCTTTAGTGATGAAGCCCATTTCCATAAAAAAATCAATAAAATTTACCCATTAACATTGTTTTATTTATATACTGTTTTTATTTTTCACACATAATTGTCATGTGCCAAATAACATAATTCCATAAAGAAATCAATAAAATTTACCCATTAACAGTAACACTGTTTTATTTACTGTTTTTATCGATCCGTCTTAATGAAACACCCTATATAAGTAATAAAGTTAAAGTATTTTTAATTTGCTGGAATTTGAGAATTTCTCTGAGTGATTTTTCGATCGTCATAAGAAGATGTGACCGTGTTTGTCGAACGATGTATTACATTTCTGCTCTCAACAAGTTACTTTGGTGGCAATAAAAGTTACAATACTTCTGATGATCCGTTAGGTGAAACAGGCTGTTAAGGATTCAGATATTAATAACTATATATATATAATTATATAATCAAACTTTGGCCTTCTATCTCTACAAACAGGCATAGGTTATGTTTTTGTGACATCGATCTCTACAAACAAGCATAGGCTATGGTCTTGTGCATAGGCGCTGAGTTTTCAAAATAGCTGGGCGGGCGAACACATACTGTCACGTCATAAAGGTTATTTTGTGCGTGATCACTGTTGTTTTCCTACAACCAAGGTCCAAGATCTAGGCTTCCTAGTTCCTACTACTATAAATTGCAAATATCTAGCGATAAACTGCGCTATTGAATTGAGCTTACATTGAATCTACACTGTACAGTTAGAACAGTTATATAACGAAGGAGCTGAATTGCAACTAATGACAACCAACGGTTTCATCCGGCCAAACCAACACATGTGCACAGTTTAATATCAGTGACGTAACAGACGCAACTGTGATGATTAAGACGACAAAATAGAGCATTTTGGCAGCTCAGTTAATAACGTCGTTTGAGAGAAAATCACTCCTTTGAAGAACAATGCTACAGTTTTTACACTGATTTAACATCTGGCGATGTTAAAAGCAGTGGAAATTGCGGTCAGACTTTTGCCGCAAATGAAGTTCCTTACAGGTTTGTGCAATTTACTTGATTTATAGCACTGGGCTACAAATTTTGGGACTTAAAATTGCATTAAATTTTTTTTTTAAATTTCTGAAATGTTCGGCAAACACGGCCCGCCCGGCCACCCGGGACTCGGCGCCGATGGTCTTGTGACATCGATGTTCAAGGTCAATGCATAAGTTTATTGACTAACTGCAACAGTTCTCTACAACCGTTTGTTGATAGCCTAGTTAAAAAAAGTTAAACTTTTGTGCAAAATATATTGCATTTAATATACTTTGGCTGTCTATGTTTGTCACTGAATTTTCAAAGTTATTAAGCATGCTGCTAGTGAACAATGGTTGTGATGCGCTAAACTACAAATTTTGGTTGTTGGTTAGATTTGAGTTTAATGTTATGTACTGTATATACAAATTGTACATATTTATATATTTTTTTGTTTTCAGATAAGTTTGCATTAGATTTCAGTTTAGTTTCTTTCATATATCAGTGCACACAATCAGGATTAAGTGGTAGCTGAGTGTCAAAGGTGCTAGAACAAAGACAGTAGACGTTTTTGCGTCCATCAACGACCAGCGTTCACTAGAGCTAAAAAACAAACTAAAAATGTTTAAACGTTTGAAGAAAACCTTTAGTGGTTCCGGCAGGTACCTGTGACATTGTTTTGAATGTTTGAATCACTGTTTTTGCTGTGTCCATCAAACAGGAATGCAGGAACTTGTTGTTTGATTATGTTTTGCAAGACTCTCACCATGATATTCGTGTACACCAGGGGTCGGCAAACTGCGGCCCGCGGGCCAAATGCGGCCCGCGGACAAACTTTTTGCGGCCCTCGAACGATCTTACTTTTAGTGCATAAACTAAAGTTTCATCATTATCTACGCATGAATTTATTTTATATCATAACAAAAAGCCCTTTAATATGTGTCCGGACATTACTCGGCAACTCCCATGTATGCTACAAAATCTCTCAAAATTATAGTTTTCAATGGATGTCAAGACTGTGCCACATGAGATGCAAATGGAAATAATTGAACTTCAATCATCCAACATATTGAAGGTCAAATACGATTCAGTACCAATTGCCAACTTTTATAAAGATTATGTCCAGAAATCCACCTATCCTCATCTATATGACAATGCAAAACGTGTAATGTGCATGTTTGGAAGCACATATTGCTGTAAGCAGCTTTTTTCAAAAATGAATTACGCAAAGAATAAACTTCGCACTCGCCTGTCAGATCGTCTTTTGAATGACGTATTGCAAATATCATCCACAAAGTTGTCAGTTGATTTAAACACCTTGGCCATGACACAGAAACAACATCATCCTTCACATTGATAAATGATAAGTAAATAAAAACAATGCATTGCGTTTTAATACGTGTTTGATACTAAATATGAAACGGCAACAAACACGTCTCATTGTGCAATAGACACAGGAATAGGAGCTGCAGGTGCGCCATGATTTTAAGGATAAAGTGGCGATTGTTTATAGGTTGAAATTTATGCGGCCCGCACGTTACCGGAAGTTTGTAGATTTGGCCCAGTAGTACAGAAAGTTTGCCGACCCCTGGTATACACATTTTTGATAAATTTTTTACTTGTTAAAATTCATGTAACCATTTGTTAGTTAATAAGTCATGCACCTTCACAAACTTTTGTGAACAACTGTGTTTACATTTTTATGGTGTTTTTAGGTGTGTGATAGCTTGACATTGGCTACACTTTTTGTGTGAACTGTTGTTGTATTGGTAACTGCACGTTGTGTTGGCTTCATCTATTTTGCACTGTTGCATTGCTGTTTCATTTGTGCAACAGAGCATCTCAAAGCTATAATCTCCAGTTTTAACACTGTTCGGACGAGTGCATCTTTGAAGATAGTTCTTGATTTTATATAATCAGTTAATCACCATACACTGAGGTTGGTTGGGAGAACTTTTTACTCTTGGTTCTATGAAGAGATCTTTTAGAATTTAATTTAAAATTGTGATGTTTCATCTGCTAAATGATACACAAGTTGTGAAGCATTTGCCAATTGCCATGG
Source organism: Aplidium turbinatum (assembly GCF_918807975.1). Taxonomy (NCBI): domain Eukaryota; kingdom Metazoa; phylum Chordata; class Ascidiacea; order Aplousobranchia; family Polyclinidae; genus Aplidium; species Aplidium turbinatum. Next base: position 12,080,182 of record NC_137489.1, on the reverse strand, counting down.
TTGCTTATTATCACTTTGTAATTTTACTGTGCATGTCATTTCATGGTTTGTGTTTGTTGTTTTCAGCCTACTGCATTAGCTATATATATGTCAAAGATATTGTAGTTCTGTTTTTCTACTGTATATATATTTAAGTTATTAAGTAAACAGATAAGCATGAAACAAGATATTTTTATTTGACACAAATTTGTAACCTTAACTCATGTGATTCTAGATTGAACTTAAAAATTTCCGGCTAGATGTATACCAGATTTGTAAAATAATTTTAATTTTCAGATCGAAGAAGTCTACTCCACCAAATTTTGGCAAGTCATTAAGTGATGAATCTATAAACAACCCTGCCACTTCACAGTCTTCCTGTTCTACAGGTATTTTTAGTGCATGCTATTTAATATTCATTTACTTTTATACACGGTAGGCCTCTAAGCTCCTTTATTTTTCTGCTCATCAAGCATCGCCTACCAGAGCTTCTTCCGGGTGGACGAATTCTCACGCACGGCAGCCAAAAAAAAAAATCTCCTAAAATTTTGTATTTTTAAAAATCCGTTTTTTAAAAAAGGTTGCAAATGCGAGTGAAGAGAAGTTTTAAATACCGACGGAGTGGATAAATATTGGCTTGTGGAAGCCTGTGACCAAACACGGCCTATTGGTGCGGTAGTTTCGGAGCCCATTTACCGAATTATAGCTTGGAGGCCTGCATGGCATTAACATTTTTCCTGGTATTTTGATACCAGATGCATTGCATCATCAGCTATTTTGTTATGTGTTTTGCATTAGAAGTATAATACTTTTTTTAGTGAATTCATTAAGTTGAGACCAAAATCTTTCCATGTTTGTAATTGGTCAGTCTGTGTTTTGAAATTTAGTGATCATGAAATGCCATGTAAACGATTGGTGAGCCACTTTCCGGATTTTCAAGATTTAACTTGTAGAGAAGAGCACTGATCCATGCTGGCAATGAGCCAGAAATTATTTTCTTGTGCTTTTCATATGTCCTGCTGAGAAAGAAGCTGTACAACTGTAATAGCCTATTGCATTGCGGTTTTGTGCTTCATGTTTCATTATTTATTATTATTATTACAGTGTATGTCTGTTGATGATGGTGTGACATTAATCATTAACCAAATCACTAACTCACTTAACTTTGGTGAATATTTCTAGTACCACTATCTGAAAACTTGCAAAAACATTTAATGAAATACATTGGTTTCCATTCATCAGATCAAAGCATAAATCAAGACATCACAGATCTTGGCAGCGAGTTTGGTTTGTTATCCATTGATCATGTTGACCATGATTCAGATCTGAGCACCACAATTAATTCATCTTCTATTCTTTCACAAACTCTTTATACCACTGCCATTGACATCACTGTTCAACAATCTCCTATTCACATTTCAGACACTGGTGTTCAAGCAATGGGTGAGTGCGGTACTTAAATAATTATTATTTACGATATTACTTTGTGTTTTGTTATCATTTGCTCTGCTTGGCATTGGGCACTTTTTCTAGTATTAATAGTATATTTTGTATGTATGACTGGAACACTTTTTGTAGAATTAATAGTTTTCATTGTTTATCACTGTTATGGGGCGCCGTTTGGAAAAACACAATTTAGCAATTTTGCAACACCAATTTAGCAATTTTGCAACACATTTAGCTATATTGCAACAATTTAACTAAATTGCAAAAATACGATTTAGTTATATTGCAGCAATTTAGCTAAATTGCAAAATACGATTTAGCTAAATTGCAACAATTTAGCTAAATTGCAAAATACGATTTAGCTAAATTGCAACAATTTAGCTAAATTGCAACAATTTAGCTAAATTGCAAAATACGATTTAGCTAAATTGCAACAATTTAGCTAAATTGCAAAATACGATTTAGCTAAATTGCAACAATTTAGCTAAATTGCAAAATACGATTTAGCTAAATTGCAACAATTTAGCTAAATTGCAAAATACGATTTAGCTATATTGCAACAATTTAGCTATATTGCAGCAATTTAGCTAAATCGTATTTTTGCAATTTAGGGTGCAAGTATAGAATCCGACACCCTGGTCAACATGACGTCACAAAACGGACGCAACTACTACATAGGGGGTGAAAAAAGGGATCCTGAAAAGCGGCGGAATGAAGGTGATAAAGCGGACTGGACATGGATTTTTTGACAATTTTACTGTGTTTTTACAATAAAAACTTTAAACCAACGTCGAGTGTTGAATATAACTACCTAGAATGACATGAAATTTACCACATAGCATAAATTCAACTAAAAATTTACCCAATTAAACTTTAAAAATAAAAATATGAAACGTTTGCAACTAAATGTGTTGTAGCTATCTAATTTCTGCTCGCATTTTAATTTTTACAATAAAAGTACCAATCTAACCCAACTGCAAAGAGTATGTCTTGCTTCAATTAAACAGTAGCACAAAATAAGTACCATCTTTATCTTGTGATAACTTAAACTTCACCAATTTGCATCGATTCTCAGCAATTCAATTTTTACAAGAAAATCATTAATCCTTTACAAATTGAAAGAGTATGTCTTGCTTTATTCACCTGAAAAGTTTCAGGTTTATATCTCATCTACCAAACGAGCAATCGTCGTTCAAACTTAACCGCCCAGCGAAGCTTTTTTTCAATGCATTGTAAAGGAGAAGGGCTCTTTTTAGGGCTACAAAAAGTCCTTATTAGGGGTACCGAAACAGTCCAATGCTTTACATGCAAAAATGTTCTGTTGATAGCACCCTAAATTGAATAAAAGCCTAAAAGTTGATTATTCTCCTGTTCAGGTGGGGGGGCATAGGGTAGTAAAAGCAAGGTTCAGAAAAACCCGGGCTTTTTTAAAAAAGCCCAGGTGTGTTTGGGCTTTTTGTGTCTTTTAAAAAATGCTTGAAAAAAGTAGCTTCACGCTTATTTCACTTCAAAATGAATTTCGGAGTTGGAGCTGGAGTAAATCCTTTCGGAGCAGGAGCGGAGCCGGAGTAAAAAAAAGTGACTTTGTTCTCCTCTGCTAGGCATGTGGTGAATGCAAAAGTTAATAATAAAAAGTTCTTGGTCAGATGATTAATTTGATTATGTTTTAACAAGATGTTATGTTTGAGCCTTGGTATAGAGAGCTTGACTTGTTGTACCAGATACATAGGCTATACCAGTAACGTTATCGGATTTAATATTTTCGATTAAACACACACAAAAAAAACAAGAAAAAACTACTAAATCCAACGTTTTCGACATAACATATTGTCCTCGTTAGGAATACTCATAGGCTACATTTAAGAGAAATAAATAGGCTAAATGAATTTGGAAATTTTACATTAAAGCTGTAGCCCACAAGCGACACCTCTCAATAGCACCATCAACAACTGACACACGAATTCAATGCAGGATAGCCTACAAAAATTGGCGAGGGAAGACAGCCAAAAATACAGCAAGTTTAGTTGAAGCACTATTTACCGATCACAGCAAACAGGGGGTGGCGTATAGCCTACTGAATAAGGATCGATTCGCCTTTACAATGCATTGAAAAAAAGCGGTTAGGTTTGAACGACGATTGCTCGTTTGGTAGATGAGATATAAACCTGAAACTTTTCAGGTGAATAAAGCAAGACATACTCTTTCAATTTGTAAAGGATTAATGATTTTCTTGTAAAAATTGAATTGCTGAGAATCGATGCAAATTGGTGAAGTTTAAGTTATCACAAGATAAAGATGGTACTTATTTTGTGCTACTGTTTAATTGAAGTAAGACATACTCTTTGCAGTTGCGTTAGATTGGTACTTTTATTGTAAAAATTAAAATGCGAGCAGAAATTAGATAGCTACAACACATTTAGTTGCAAACGTTTCATATTTTTATTTTTAAAGTTTAATTGGGTAAATTTTTAGTTGAATTTATGCTATGTGGTAAATTTTATGTCATTCTAGGTACTAGTTATATTCAACACTCGACGTTGGTTTAAAGTTTTTATTGCAAAAACACAGTAAAATTGTCAAAAAATCCATGTCCATTCCGCTTTATCACCTTCATTCCGCCGCTTTTCAGGATCCTTTTTTTCACCCCCTATGTAGTAGTTGCGTCCGTTTTGTGACGTCATGTTGACCAGGGTGTCGGATTCTATACTTGCACCCTAAATTGCAAAAATACGATTTAGCTAAATTGCTGCAATATAGCTAAATTGTTGCAATATAGCTAAATCGTATTTTGCAATTTAGCTAAATTGTTGCAATTTAGCTAAATCGTATTTTGCAATTTAGCTGAATTGTTGCAATTTAGCTAAATCGTATTTTGCAATTTAGCTAAATTGTTGCAATTTAGCTAAATTGTTGCAATTTAGCTAAATCGTATTTTGCAATTTAGCTAAATTGTTGCAATTTAGCTAAATCGTATTTTGCAATTTAGCTAAATTGCTGCAATATAACTAAATCGTATTTTTGCAATTTAGTTAAATTGTTGCAATATAGCTAAATGTGTTGCAAAATTGCTAAATTGGTGTTGCAAAATTGCTAAATTGTGTTTTTCCAAACGGCGCCCCATACACTGTTGTATATATTTTTATACAGACCAGTCGTGCTCAAATGAAGACTTTTCAAGGTTGTGTGTAACTGCTCTTGAAGACACATTTGAGGTATTAATATTAAATAATTGTTCAATAATATTATTATAACTATTATTTTATATAAATTGGAACTTCATTGCTATTTAGACTTCTATACCAGCATATAATGGGTACACGGTTTGATGTCGCGTCCGAATGACGCAATAACGAATGACGCTATCTCTAGGGCGTAAGACATGAATGACGTAAGACATGAGTAATGCAAGACATGAATGACGCAAGACCTGAATGCCGCAATACATGAATAACACGAGACCTGGTTATTTCTTACTAGAATTCATCGTTTTTTTAATACGCTAGTAATTTCATTTGCCGCGGTGGCAAATTCAATTTTCATTTGTCACACAAACAAAAATTAAAAATTTTTTTTTTACACTAACAAACCCGAAGTGTAAGTCTGGCTTTCCGCAGTTAGTCGAGTTTTTTTCCTGCTTCAGGAACAACACAGGAGATCATTTGCACTTTTCTGTTTTCGAAGACAACCTATTAGGTTCGGACTCGCAGTCAAACAGTGATATTTAACTTGAGAGGATTAATTCATAGGCAATTTTTGGTCTCTGTAACATTCGAAGTTGTACGGTATCGTACCCATTAATATCCAATAAATTCATTTGTATTAAAACTTGGCCATTTTCGCTTTGTGCACAAATATACAAAAAAAAACTCGTAGTAGATAAAATTAAGACTTAGCCCGCAATTTGGCCAGGGATTCTTGATTTTTATGAATTTGACAAAAGCATTTTGAAAAACTAATTATTAAAAGTAGGCTACAGTTCTTGCAGTATGGTCACGAAGACGAAATACTGTACATTCAACTCGCCAGTAGGCCTAAATTTATTTTAACTTGTCATCCTACTTTTGCAATTTTGTGTGGTTAGTTTCAATCGCATATTACGCCTTGTGTACTTGAGTTATGAAGTAATTTCTTGTTAGAAAATGGTTTGTTTTTGTTATATTTTTATTTGTGCAGCTTTTTCAACAAATTAAATTCACTACCGTGGCATGCAGTAAAGCCGTATCAGAAAGTAGCCAACGCATTTCTAGAATTTGTAAGCTGTTGTCTAGGATGGTTGTACAAGTAAACTTTGCCATGTGATTAGTACTTGGTTTGTTTGTGCAAACCTCACTCATTCAACAAAAACAAAGCAAACTACTTCTACTCTGTGAATCTACTCCTTTCTGCACAAAACCAAGCTGTGCACATGGTCTACTAGACTTGTATTGATAGTTTTAAAGCAGTCATCACAGATTAAAAAGTCATTTATTTTTAATAAGAAATAATCAAATCTCTCTTCATTCATGTATTGCGGCATTTGGGTCTTGCGGTAGTTCTGTCTTGCGTCGTTCGTGTTCGCGTCATTCGGACCGCGGCATAAAGTCGTGGATCCTAGCATAATACAGTAAAGTTAATAAGTAGCATAAAGCTCACGTTAACTAAAGTTGGTATCATTATAAAACATGTAACATTTTTTAAAATTCATAACTGTTAAAACTTTATAAACCTTCTTTTAGAAACAAATCTTGTGTCAAGGTTAATCTTTAATCAATATTTCAATGCGTGAGTGCATTGCTGGTTTGGAGCACTTAGCACATTGTGTGCAATATTTATTATGGTAGTCTTCGGTTAGTAGTACGCATCAAAGCTGGATCGATTACAATAAGTGTATAATTAAATTAAATGTACTTCCATAAAAGCAAACGAAACCAACACAAAGTAATCTCTCTGCCAATTTGCATTCTAAGTCTAACTACAATTAAAAATCATTTACTTGATATAACTTTGGTACACATCTTTTGGTGTGTTATTTCTTAGTTGAACCAATGGGTGAAACACTACCATCTTCGTTCTCCAATTTGGTTGAAGCTTGGCATAAATGATAATTGTTGATAAAAACTACCATTGAATCTAAAAACTTACCTTAATCGGACCAATATTCTATGAGTTATGGGGCTTAACTTTTGACCATTGACAGTCAGATTGTGATGTCTTTTTTCTACTTACCTACGGTAGTTAAAACATTCATATTTTGTTTTTAAGGATGCATCTGATGAAAACAATTATGGTGCAAAATCAGAGAGTACACTCAGTGTTATTGATCCCTTGGAGGATTGTTTGGCGGCATTTGGAGGTTTATCTTTGGCTCATACACCAAATGTGAAGCCCATGACGCAAACTGGCTTGCAATCTGAAAAAGATGGGTGGAAAGCTACATCCCGTGGAAACAGTCCTTTTGTTGTCTTCGATTTAGAAGCTGATGGCACAACAGTTGAAAGTAGAGCTGTTCTGTCCGAAAGAGATAACTTTGCAGCTGGAGATTCATGCTCAGCTTTTGGAAAAAATTTACATGACTTCTCCAAAGAAAAGAGCGGAGAATCTTTAGAAGTTCACGAAAAAGGAGACAATGCTTCAAACTATGAAAAGCTTGAGGGTAAGGGACCCATGCAAGATAAAAAGATTGGTTCTTCAATGGTACCCGACAGAGACAATGATTCTGGCAGCAATATCACTGAAGATGATAATTCAGATACACTTTTCTTTGATGCATTGGATGATGTTGAACCACCAAGGTTTCACGGAAAGGAAGGATCTTCATTGAATATTCCTTCAAGGGATATTGTTGAAGATATTGATGATCACTTGGATTCAACTATAACCAATCAGGAGGATCCCACAAGATTTTTTAAAGAACTCTGTAGTGAAGTTGATACAAGTGAAAGTATTTCTTCTAATCCAAGCTTCACTCAACAAAAGTCCAGTGAAGAAGCATTTTCTGATGCTGCAGAAAGCGAATTGCCGAAGGAAAGTGACTCGTTATATTTTAAGGAGACTCATTCTCCCAATTACAATCTATTTCAAACTAGCAAGGCTGATATACACTCAGCAGCTGATAGTGCATCTGTTGCTTCAGTATCAAAGATGTCTTTGGAAAAAACTGATAGCTTATTATCCTCTTCATTTCCTACCTCTCTTGATGACAAACCTGAGTCAGTTCCTGCCATGGATGCGAGTATTAACTCAACCTCAATCAGTTCACCGCTGCCTGTAGATAAACAACTGCCATTGAGTGTTACCACAGACTTAGAGAAACTGCCTAACTCAGAATGTTTTGTAAAGCCACGTCCTGCCAGTAAAAATATTGCAATATCTGCTCAAGCATCTAACGAGACTGTTCAAACTCAAGTTGATATTATGGCTGAGAAAAACAAGGATATTACAGCTCAACTGGTGAGTCAAAGTCATAGTGTTGTAGAAAAACTACCAGAAGATGAAAAAACAAATACTGAGTCTTTTTGTGGTGATTCTTCACAGAAGGAAGATGACAGTAACATTCATAATCAGTTTCTTGTAGAAAAGGGATCATATGCCATTGATTTTAGCACTGTTGATTTGGACAATTATGATCCTTTCAAATCAAGCAAAGGCTTGTTAAATTCACCAACTGCCAACTCGCCACCTGCCATCCAATCCAGTATTGAAATGAACCCCAACGTTACAGGGGAAAGAGAAGATAAAGAAACTGCTGATATTACTGATCTTGTTCAATCTACTTCAGAGTCCAGTGTACCTTTGTTTAATTTCTCTGAAAGTTTAGCTGAGAAATTTGAAACTTCTAGCGACACAAGTACAATTAAAGCTGACAGTGTTGAAGCAACTCCCACAAGAATATTGATCCCCGCTGATGACAATAGCACTGTTGACGCTTTGGTGGAGGAAAATTTGATTCTGACTATTGAAGATGGGAATGTGTCTTGTGTGGTTCAGCCCTCGGAGGAAATTAAAGTGAACGATGTCGTTGTTTGCCATGGCATGTCTCAAACTACTTCCATTGATAATAATGAGAATTTAGATTCAAATCACACAAATGACATCGGTTTAGAAAACACACACAGTGCTCCTGAAAACAACATGGACAGCGAAATAACAAACAAAATCATCACAAGAGGGTCATACTCTATGAATTTCAATGATTTTGATGATCCCAAATTTGACCCTTTTAATTCCAAGAAAGCATTATCCATTGACGACAGTGAACAGATCACAGAAGATAATGTTGTATCTACAGCAGAGTCAAATAACAAAGGCGATGAAATAGTGAGTGATAAATGTATTAAAGCATCAAGTGAAGATAACGTTACGGCAAACACAAAAACTGCACTAAACGATAGTGTACTAACTTCTCAAAATGGAAACAATGCCGAAAAATTTAGTTCCGTACCTCTAACAGTTGAAACAGATTTGCTTGTGCGAAGTGCATCAGATGATATATTGGTCGAGGATGGTGGTGAACTTCCCATTTCTAAAGGCACGTATTCAATGGGCTGTTATCAGTTTGAGGATTCTAATTCTGATCCTTTTAAAAAGACCAAGAGTTTGTCTAATGATGAAGATGGCGACAAGTTACCTGCAATTAGAGGAGCATACACTTTGGAGCTTAATGACCCTAATTTTGATCCGTTTCAATCAAAAAACACAATGATCAATTCCCCAACTAAGGATTCTAAGAATGCCTATTCATTTCCTGCTGCTGAAGTGAAAAAGACAGATGACTTAGTTACAGACTTCAAAGACAAAATTGTTATCAGTCCCTCAAAAGATAAATCTACCGGGAAGGCTGAAGTATTAACCACTGAATTTATAGAAATGAAACCAAGTCTTAACAGCGTCGATGTCACTGAAAAAAATGTTGCAAGTCGAGAGGAAGATAAAGTAATTGTTACATCAAAAGAAAACGCCAAATCTGCCAAGAAAAAGGTGCCAACGAAAACGGCAAAAGCAAATCAAGATTTTTCTAATGATTCTAGTCAAAAAGAAGATCCAGATGCAACTGAGGTTTCGAACGATCCACCGATTGCCAAAGGGGCATATTCTATTGACTTCAACAAATTTGATGATCCCAATTTTGATCCATTTCAAACCAAGAAGAGTTTGGTAAATGATGAAACTGTTGATGCGCCACCTGAATCGAAAGGAGCCTATTCAATGGATTTGAACAGATTTGATGACCCCAATTTTAATCCGTTTCAATCCAACAAAGCCGTCGTTAATTCTCCTACTTCTGAAATTCCTGACGTTTTCACTGGGTCTAAAGAAACCAAAACTGTTTCAATGGATAGCATCGCTGATGCACAACATTGTATTGAAATGACATCAACAAATGCAAGACAAGATGCAACCGACCAAACGGAAGACATGTCATCGGCGTTTGTGGCTGCAAATACAGAAATGAAGTTATCTAAAGCCTCTGAACCTGAAAAAGAAAAGCCAAAACTTGTTACTGATAGTGGAAGTGGAGAGAACATTACAGATGTGGACCCTGTAGAGGTGTTGGTACCTAAAGGAGCTTATTCAATCGACTATAGTAAATTTGATGACCCTAATTTTGATCCTTTCAAAACCACCAAAAGCTTAACAAATGATGAAGGCGTTGACGAAATACCTGCACCAAAAGGAGCATACAGTGTGGACTTTGATAAATTTGATGACCCTAATTTTGACCCGTTTCAATCAAAAAAAGCTATGGCAAACTCACCAACAGAAAATTTACAAGAATCTTTATTGTCTGTGGCCAAAGCTGAAAGTGAGAATATTTGTGAAGTTAAAGAGAAAAATAGAGCAAACGTCTCAATGCAAGAGAATTGTGAGACATTTTCTAAGAAGATAGCTGCCAAAACAACCAATAAAAAAGCAATATCCAAAAGCAATGAAACTCCAGAAACCAGGAAGTCTTCAAAAGAAGAAGTTGTCAATCCATCTGAAGTGATTACTTCTACCGAGCTTTCAGTTGAGTCGCCAGGGCTTCCTATACCCAAAGGAGCTTATTCAATGGATCTGAGTAAATTTGATGACCCTAATTTTGATCCTTTCAAAACCACCAAAAGCTTAGTAAATGACGAAAGCGTTAACGAAATACCTGCACCAAAAGGAGCTGATAAATTTGATGATCCCAATTTTGACCCATTTCAATCAAAAAAAGCTATGGCAAACTCACCAACAAAAGCAAGTTGTGATGAATTTCCTTCAGCTGTGACACAAGGTGTTTCAAAAAATTCAGTTCCTAAAGAAATAAGTGCAGATGACAATAAAGTTTCTGAAGAGATAAAAGTTTCGAAGAAAGTGTCGAAAAAAGTTGGAAAATCTAAAGGAAAGCCTTCGGAAATTCGCTCCGAATTAGCTGCATTAAAGAAAAAACAACGAGAAAATTTGCAGCAGTTTGCAGAGGTTGATGACCAAGTTGTTGAGGATCCTGTACCAGCCAAAGGAGCATATTCAATGGATCTCAACAAATTTGATGACCCTAATTTTGATCCTTTCAAAACCACCAAAAGCTTAACAAATGACGAAGGTGGTGACAAAATACCTGCACCACAAGGAGCATACAGTATGGACTTTGATAAATTTGATGATCCTAATTTTGATCCATTTCAATCGAAAAAAGCTATGGCAAACTCACCAACAAAAGTTTTGGAAGAATCTCCATTATCATATGTGGCAAAAACGGCTGAAAGTGAAGGCATATCCTCTGACGTTAATGAAAAAAGTATAACCGATGGATCATCTCACTATGATGCTCAGCCACTGCCTAAAAACGAAGGTGTCAGGCCATCCCAGAAAAAAGTAAGATCAGAAGTTGACAAAAGCTCAACACTGAGAAGGTCTTCACAAGAAAAAATCGTCAATCCATCTCAAGACACTAGTGACATTACTTCCACTGAGCCCCCTACGGAGACATCTGAACCTCTTATACCCAAAGGAGCTTATTCAATGGATCTCAGTAAATTTGATGACCCAAATTTTGATCCTTTCAAAACCACCAAAACCTTAACTAATGATGAAGCTGGTGACAAAATACCTGCACCAAAAGGAGCATACAGTATTGACTTTGATAAATTTGATGATCCTAATTTTGATCCATTTCAAACGAAAAAAGCTATGGTAAACTCACCAACAAAAGCAAGTTGTGATGAATTTCCTTTAGCTGTAGAACAAGCTGCTCCAGAAAATTCAGTTCCAAAAGAAATAAGTGCAGATGACAATAAAGTTTCTGAAGAGATTAAAGTTCCAAAGAAAATGCCGAAAAAGGTTGGAAAATCTAAAGGAAAGCCTTCGAAAATTCGCTCCGAATTAGCTGCATTGAAGAAAAAACAGCGAGAAAATTTGCAGCATTCTGCAGAAGTTGATGACCAAGTTGTTGAGGATCCTGTACCAGCCAAAGGAACATATTCAATGGATCTCAGCAAATTTGATGACCCTAATTTTGATCCATTCAAAACCGCCAAAAGCTTAACAAATGACGAAGGTGGTGACAAAATACCTGCACCAAAAGGAGCATACAGTATGGACTTTGATAAATTTGATGATCCTAATTTTGATCCATTTCAATCGAAAAAAGCTATGGCAAACTCACCAACAAAAACAAGTTGCGATGAATTTCCTTTAACTGTAGAACAAACTGTTCCAGAAAATTCAGTTCCAAAAGAAATAAGTGGAGATGACAATGAAGTTTCTGAAGAGGTAAAAGTTCCAAAGAAAGTGCCAAAAAAGGTTGGAAAATCTAAAGGAAAGCCTTCGAAAATTCGCTCCGAATTAGCTGCATTAAAGAAAAAACAGCGAGAAAATTTGCAGCAGTCTGCAGAGGTTGATGACCAAGTTGTTGAGGATCCTGTACCAGCCAAAGGAGCATATTCAATGGATTTCAGAAAATTTGATGACCCTAATTTTGATCCATTCAAAACCACCAAAACTTTAACAAATGACGAAGGTGGTGACAAAATACTTGCACCAAAAGGAGCATACAGTATGGACTTCGATAAATTTGATGATCCTAATTTTGATCCATTCCAATCGAAAAAAGCTATGGCAGACTCACCAACAAAAACAAGTTGTGATGAATTTCCTTTAGCTGTAGAACAAACTGTTCCAGAAAATTGGGTTCCAAAAGAAATAAGTGAAGATGACAACAAAGTTTCTGAAGAGATTAAAGTTCCAAAGAAAGTGCCGAAAAAGGCTGAGAAATCGAAAGGAAAGCCTTCGAAAATTCGCTCCGAATTAGCTGCATTGAAGAAAAAACAGCGAGAAAATTTGCAGCAGTCTGCAGAGATTGATGACCAAGGTGTTGAGGATCCTGTACCAGCCAAAGGAGCTTATTCAATGGATCTCAACAAATTTGATGACCCTAATTTTGATCCATTCAAAACCACCAAAAATTTAACAAATGACGAAAATGGTGACAAAATACCTGCACTAAAAGGAGCATACAGTATGGACTTTGACAAATTTGATGATCCTAATTTTGATCCTTTTAAGTCAAGTAAAAGCCTACCCAACGAAAACGACACTTCTAAAGCTTTGAATCCACCAAACCAATCCGAAGAAACCACTCAGTTCAATGACCCAAATTTTAACCCTTTCAAATCCAACAAAGCCCTTGCCAATTCTCCAACCGAAAAATCATCTTTTGATGGCATAGTTCAGCAGAGTGAGGCTTCACACATAAAGGAAACCTCCTCCTACTCACAAATAACGACGCCATCCGTGAGTGACAAGACTGTGTTGACTGATGAAAGCAACATTCAATCCGGAAAACCCCGTCCCCTGCAGGTAATTTTCTCGCAACAATGCTCAGCTGTTTTACGCAAATCTTGTTATTTCAAGCTCTGCATCCTTTAAAGTGCAACTGCACGATCAAATTAACATTGGCTAGAATCCATTGCCAAGACGTCTGGTACGGGATGAAAAACTTACTTCCTTACAATTGAGACCCACAGCCAAGAAACCGACCTTTTTCCCACGCTCTCTAGCGCTTCTCTCTCACGCTACCTGGAAGTGGCAAACTCGTCTACGCCACCTAGCGATATGACGTCACTTGTAGTCGAACTTTGTGGAGACCAAACTAGACGCGATAGGTAAATGCGCTAATTTATAAGGTATCTATAATGAAGACGCATCTTCCAGCCAGCATATTATACAAATTTAGTTGTTGATGCCTGTGTGCCAGGAGTGGTTTGCGATACCCATCGCCGAAGGCTAGTTTTGTAGATTTGAACAGGCAAACTTGGTTACAGTAGCCTATATCGAAAAGATTTTGTATTGTACAATAACGCTTCAACAATCAGTTCAGTTTGTTTTTATTTCTGACCATCACAACGAAAAAACGATATATGGCAAACATAGCAGAGGTCTAGAAAAAGGTAGAAGCGACAAAACGCGGACGTTATAACGTGCATGATAGCCTACCAAAGCAGGACAATCAGTTTAAAATATGGCACGGTCGCAACATCATTGTGGCTGTTTTCTGAATCCAGCATAATCCCCATCGTCGCTAGGGTATTTTCTACGAATAAAAGAGACAATGCAGGATGGCAGCACGACTCTGTTCGACTTGCCCAAAACTTCTCCATCCAACAGCCTCTCCAGCACGTGCCTATAAGCGACCAGCCTGAGAGGCATAACAGCTTCGTTAAGTACGAATGGAACAATTACGCAACTAGCTTTTGAAAGGCTGTTGAACAGTAAACAACATTACTCACTCATTTGACAACTTTCCATTGCGTAGTCTGGGCTTGTCATCTTTTTCCCAATTTTCAAAATCATGCTCAAGAAAGTGATTTGAGCAGATAACACTGCTAGGGAAGGGTCCATTCCACATACGGACTTGATGAGCAAACCTGCACCACTTAATTTGCAAATGTTGATCGTTCGGGAAGGCAAAAAATGTCACCTTGCAACAGGAACAGATTTTGTGTGACAGATAGAGAAAATTTTCACCATTTTAAATATTTAGTTCAGAACTACAATAATCTATGAAACGAAATTGCTAGAGAAATGTTTTCTTTTAAAAGCTCATTTTTCCAAGAGATACATTTGAACGAAAGACTTGAAACTTACAAGAATGTTACATGACATTGGTTAAGACGTATGCTTTCCTTATGGGCCTATGACAGCTTTGGTCAGTCTCTTAAACCAACAATCTCAATGAACAAGACAACAGACCTGGCTTATTTTTTCAAACTAGAGATTGCAAAGAGCCTATACTACTTGCTTTCACATAAAAAGCACGTGCCACGAGATCGAAGCAGCGAAAAAAAACCTCTTCCCTCTAAGACTAAGCCAACCAAAGCACTTGCAAAACCGATAGTCGCTCCGAGGTCTGACTACAAGTGACGTCATAATCCGCGTGTTGCGCAATGCAATCCGCCATTACAGGAACGTGGCCAAAAATACAAGCGCGTGGAAAACCATGGTTTTGATAATTTTTACTGAGATAAATATAACCTTAAAATGCAAGGGCGAGGTTGGTATTTATAGATTGAAACATGCTCTTTCAGATAAAGTGAGGTCAAAGTCATCGTGCAGTTGCACTTTAATGTAAATGCAAGATTTATAATATAAAAGCAAGAGTACAAACTGTAGCCGCACATTTGTATCACCCAGCCATAATTTGTATCCATTATAGCAGAGTTCACATGATCCATTCTAAACATTTTTACATCATGGTTGAGTGTAATGGAATTCTGCAGCCTTGATTTAAACTTTTGAAAATATAATATGGCAGATATATCTGAAAACTAGATATTAAATTGTGAGTGTGATTTTTAGACAGTTGGTATTCCTGCTACACTTATCGTGAGTTGACTAACATTTAATGTCATCTTTATGACTAGTTGCAGCATTTTATATTCAAAAAGTTAAAACTTACTTAAATTTCAGAGCAAAAACAGTGAAATAAGAAATCCTGAACCTCAAGTTGACAATTTGTTTAGGCCAGCCGATAAAGGTGGGTACTTGTTGACATTAAGTTCAGACAGCACAATCTGGTCTTTCATGAAACTAGAAAGATGACTGTAGCTTTGTAAATGCTGGTTGCATGGCCGAGTATTGATAACGCTTGATTGACACTTTGTAAGCAGACGACCGTCTATAGGCAAGATACATGACAATGTGCTTGCTGATGGATACAAAGGTCTGGCTTTCCCGCCCAATTTTATAGGAATCTTCCAACTCGGCACAAACTTGCATCGGGGAAAAAAACAGAATAGGTCCTGGTGGCATTGCAACTTTGTGTATATGAACAGCAGAGAGCAGCAGCACGCAACAGCGTAATACTGATACGTGACGCATCGATTCAATTACCACACGATGTGAAACTTTGCAACAGTCAGCTTCCCCTCCATGATCATAAATGTCTTTATTCAAATACTGTAGATTGTAGAATAGTTTCGTTGTTGTTAAACAAAAGTCTCTCTGTCATAATCGGGATTCAGACTCAGCAGCTCTAACATTTTGTGATAATTCAATGAGTTGTTGTAGTGGGCACCCGTTCTTCCGCTTGAAGTCTGATGATATCTCGTTCCATTGCATTGCCTTGGACAGTGGACACAGCAACTGATTGTTTGATTTTCATCCATCAGGAGCGACCGACTATAAATAATGGCACTGGTCACCAAGTGGCCAACGCGGTTGTGGTAACACCCAGTAGACTCAAACAGCTGTATGCCACTTGCGGTGGTTAACTGCCGACATAATGTGGCAGCGTTTATGGCTTAGACATTGTGCAAAAGGTGTTGCAACTTCAAAGTGTGTTTGGATTTCTGAAGTACTTGCATTTCATTCTTTGATTTGTGTTGTCTTGTTGTTTCCCCCAGTATTTGGTGATGCGAATTCATTGAAGTCGTGGGAGGATCTATGGGACAAGGAAAATGATAATTCAGTAAGTTTTCTCGTGGCCCCTAAAGTAATACATTGATGATTTTCAAGATCATTCGGCTACTAGATATTTGTCTGGCCTAGGCTTTATTGCATATGATAGTAACCTTTACATTTAAGCAAAAGACGCGTTCCAGAGCGTATCGTGTGTGTGGTGTGTTTAAACGGCTTTTTCCACCTGACATTCGGCAGTCGAAAGCGATTCAAGTTTTCACAGTTTCACCAGTTGCACTTTTATCAGATGAATATTGCAACTAGTGCTAGAAACGATAATTATCCTGATGAACACCCAAACTTTTCAGTACCCTATTCAGAAACTATTTTATAATTAAATGCCTGGTGAACAGTTTTATTCAATATTCCGTACTAAATTCTTATTCCATTCTCTGATATTTTTATTACGTTGTAATTATTGACTTGTTCAAACTTTTTAGAATTCGGCTATTGAGTCAGAACTAAGAAAGCAATCCCTTTATGTCCAGTTTGACCCGCTAGTCGAGCCTGTAGCGTAAGTACCGTCTTTGTCATGCTGATTACTTTGTTATATTTTCGTGGTTAAAAGCGTTATAAGGATAATAATTAATTTCGATTTATTGAAAATTTCTGTCCATTTTTCCGAAAATTGAAATCGATTTTTAGCTGTTTATAATTGAACTGGCTGGTGTGAAATAAATTTGTTTGTATTACAAGACATGCAATGATTGACCGAGTCGTTTATATCAAGCATTGTTGGTTTGACGTTTGTCAGAAGATATTTATGAACGGTTCCACTTTTAACTGGGGCAATGTCAGTAATAATGGTTATTATGACAGCATAAAGTGTTTGTACATGGACCTAAAATATTAAAAAATAAATGCAAGTTTTTTTCTGCAGTCTTGTATATTCTTGGTTCATTTTTCAGAGCAATCGAAAGGGCCATGCAGCAGAATCAAGAGCAAACCCAAGGTAAGTGTTGTGAAAGCATGACCGGTTATCCGTTATATCCAGGCATCTTATGATATCTCACGGCTTTCTTTGTAGGACGAAAGAAAAAGTGACTGATTCATTCTTTAAAGTCCTTCACCATTCAATTAATCACGTTTTTCCGTGTTGTATTGTTTTCATGCCTAACGAACCTGAAAGTATGTGGCCATTTTGGTGCTTTGCAGTTTTGGCGTTGTGGTCATTTTTGTTTCATACGAGTAAGTAAAAAGTATAGCATCGGCAACGCTTGAAAATCTTGAAAAAAGTTGTCAATAGGTCATATGGTATTTGTGTCTGATACAACAGAAGCAAAATAAAAGTGTTGCAGATGAACTTAGATAGATATAAGATAATAAGATTGAAAATTGCTTGTTAATTAGTGCGAGCAATCGGTAGTGTCGCCAGGGTCTGCTACTATTCGGTGAGTCCGATTCGGTGAGTTCCTAACCCCTAACCCTAAAACGGCAATGATAATTAGGCTACGGTACCCGATAATTTAAAAAAAAAATTCAAAAAATCACCGAATAGGGAATTAGACTCACCGAATAGGGAATTAGACTCACCGAATCGGACTCACCGAAACGGGCCATTCCGTGTCGCCAATACGTTGACGTAGAACCAAAGCAGAAAACCCCAGATGACCGGAAAGCCTTTGTTTTTTCGTCCTGACAAATTCGCCTAGCGATAGTTTCACAAGAGATGATTGTTTCATTTGTTAGCATTTTTGTCTTTAGAAAAATGGTTATTATGAACAATAAGCCGGGCTATGAAGTTGTGTCAGTTCATCAAAACTGCTTTTGTGGTTTTATTGTTTGAAAAATGAGCGTTTGTAATATTGTTGTTTTTGTCGTGCTAAATATACGCGGAGTTAAAAAAATAACAAGTCTAATCATGTTCATTATAAACAAAAGCAAAGGATATTTTTAATATATTTGCTTTCAAAGTGACATGTTTTGGAAATAAAGATGCTGTCATAATCGTGTGAGTGTGACTGGCTAACATTATTACCATCTGTGTGGTTGTCAATTTTGATTTTGTACTCTTGTAATCTCGCGGGTGCCCTCATGCGGAACACTATTCAAGGTTAGCATGCACTTGTAGGTTAGTATGCACATTGCACAAGGTTAGTATGTGAAGTTTAAATATTATTGGATGCATTGTCTGTCGAGATGAAGTACCGGTGTCTTACTGATTTTTCCGGTCAAATTTATGTAAGAGTTATTCAGACTGACTTTATTTTTTAAATGCAACGAAACGTTTTTTCGTTTTAAAATGCTCTGTTATGGATTCGTTTCTGCAAAACGAAATCTGCACGACCGTTTTCGCCCTAATCTAGAAAAAGTTTATCCAGACCTTCACTGTCAAAATAGAAATATTAACCTGACCGGCATTATAATCTTCACCAAACCTGCTAAAGAAACAAACACGATCATTTGGCAACAATTGATTTAGCGTTGTCACTAAGGTAAGCCAAACAAAGAGATACAAGAAAAAGTTTAACAACGAATGTGTTTGCTCTACTATATTGACATTTATCTCTCACTCTGCCTTTTGTCTGGCGAATAGAACTGTTGGCTATTTGTCCAACAAGAGCGCGCGCTCTTTTAGTGTTTTGTATTTGACGCTGTTTGTCGTACTTATGTCGTTGCCCGGCTACTTGGGCTTGATACGCATCTGACTACAAGACGATGTGTACTTGTACTAGTTTGTTTTAGTCGAGAGTTGTTTGCCAGCAGCCACTTAGCGTTTCAGAATTACACCAAGCGTCAAATGAGTGATTTAATTTTCTTGCTAGCTTGGGAAGAAATTGAAGAATGATGTAAAAAAAAGTTAGTCAGTTGTGCAGTGCGTGAATTTGAAGCGACAGGAACAGGTCACTCAAACCAGTGCAGATTAGAGGATGAAAACTGAAAAACGTTATCATCAGTTATGATCTACCTTGTTTTGACGATCTGTGTTAGACAGTTGCCAGTAACTTTCAAAACGAAAGTGTTTTTTGAGCATATAGAGTAGACACTAGACAGTGTCTAACAAAGGGTTTTGTATAACTTTTATAAGCCTTATAGCAGAGGCTATTGACAGATTTTGTTCTGTACATCTTGAATAAAACACTAATAATAGCATATGGATTGATTTTACCTGCTAGGTTTGTTTTTCAAACAGAAATTTTGAGATGTCATCCAGCACCTGCTTAATTATTTAGAGATAGATTATCTTGAGGGTGCTTGGTTCCAATTTCCTTTTGTAACTATACTGGAATATAACGCTGCAACGTCGTCGAAAAGCAGGTATTTCTTTGTGCAGTCACTTAAATCGACTTCTCTTAATTTTTCAGTTCTTTTCTATATGATATATTGAACAACTGAAAGGATGAAAAATTTAGTTCACATAAACGAAAAATTTAGTAACACAATTTAGTTCACTATTTGGTTACCACGACAGCAAATCAATCGTTTTTTTACATTTATTCAACGTCTGTACGTTGAATCAATGTAAAAAACAGTTGATTTGCTGTCTAGGCAGTTTCTCTGCACGTTAGACCAGTTAAAAAAAAAAAACTTCAATATGACACGCCAAGTCATAGCAGTATTTTTGCGAACGGTCAAGTTGTAGAAATTGTTTCACGTGTTAAGGTAACACAAGAATTGTTCGTTTTGAACTCGAGTACTTCAAGCCCCCTTTAGATAACTAATCACTGTGGTCATGCACTCCTGCTTCCTATTGAATGGACAGACATTCTTTCTCGTACCTTTTTTTTGTGAAGGTTTCTTCATAATAGTTAGCATCCCAGAAGAAAGTTGTTTTTTCGTTTGGCATTGGACTACACGAATTGATATGCTTATACCAATAACTATTTGTTCTGCGAGTCGATTCTGCGATTATTTGATGTTTTTAAAAAGCGTTCTCATCTACAAAGCTAATTCGCCCAATTGTGATGAGTTTATGACTAGTAATATCTGAAAATTTTCCTCTATTTCTGAACAAGAAGCTGCTTTTTTGCCATTAATGTTTTGAACATTTGAAAACTATCTTGCCAGGGTAACTGGATATAATTATACATCTTTTGTGTGTTTGATCAGAGAGGTTTAAATGCCAGTAAAGGTGTGATTTTTTTTAGTTTTACAGCAACCACGATGCAGATCTGCTGTCCTTCGTTCAGTTTTGTAGTAGATAGCCTACTCTTAGTTTTCTCATGTGGTCCCAGCGTTATTTAAGTTTACAACATTGGAAAACCTTTAAATAATTATGATGTTCTCCTTTAGTGAACGGCTGAATTATAAGGAACTATGAAATCTAGTTTGTTCGGTACAAAAGTGATTGATTCAACATGATCCATGTGCAAAATCTGGCTAACCATTTGCAGCAGTTGTTGTCGCTTGATGTGGTGTGCACTGTACAGTCAATGAGGTTGCTTGAAATGGAAAGATTTTGTTTGGGTGCATATTTTTTGTCTTGGTTATGTCGTTTTGAACGAAAAGCTGTCTCGTTTTATTTTGGAACGAAATGATTTGACAATTGTTATTCAGACTTATGAGTGTTTAGAACAAAACTATTTCAAAACATTTTGTTTCACGCAAATTTCAAAGTCTTCAATTTTGTTTCGGTTTGAATTAAATGTTGTTTCGAACAACCCAAGCAGTCAGCCAATGCGCCTGAGGTATGCTTCGTTCGTTGTTCTACTACTTGCTGCCAAGAATCAAAACTATCAAAATGTTTTTTTTTTGTTCAGGACCTCACGCGTCATATCCCGACACATTTGACAATGATTCCAACACGACAGTAAGTCCTCAGACAGCAAATTAGTCATCTTTTGCATTGATTCAACGTCTACAGACATTGAATCAATGTAAAAAAATGACTGATTTTCTGCTTATGTATAGCACTCATAGGCTACTACTCTTTATAAACTATTTCGCTGCTCCCAAATTAAACACGTTAGATAAAACTTTGTTGTATTTTTATGCACGGACGAAAACTTGAATACAGCAGTGTATTGCTGATCGTCTTCATGAACACTTGAAGCTTTACCAATGTTGCATACTTAAAATAAGTTGACTCTATTCCCCTGACCCACTACTTGGGGTTTTTACTTGGTATTTATGGCAATGCAATGACATCCAGGGTTGATCTCTAAGTGGTCAAAACTGGTTTTGACCACTAAGCGGTTTAAACCTGGTTTTAACCGGTGAAAACTAGGTTTAAGCCGGTCAAAACCCAGAAAAATATTTTTATGTAGTGAATGGTAGGCTACCCGGTCTATGGGCTATTTAGGAAATATAAAAGCAGTTGTGAGTTGTGACCATTTTGATATGCAGGCCTCGAAATAGCTGGCGGCCATGGCCGCCTGAACTTTCATTAATGGCCGCCAATACCGACCTGTCAGGCAGCCACAGATGGCTGCCTGTAAAATTCGTAGGAAAGATTATATTTATCTTGGATTTTTCTCTTGTTTCAGCGCCGCCAAAAACAAGACATCAAACAGCGTTAAGACTACTACCTTAGTTACATGTCGTGCTACGTCTTATGTGCTACGCAATGGGAGAGCAAATGTTGCGCAAATTTTATGGCAAAATTGATGGCAAATGTTTTTCATAAAAAAAAAATTTGTTGAAATAAATTCTTGTACTTCAGTTGGCTGTGCAAATGGTTCATCGTTGTACCAAGAATTTTTTGGTTCATTAGAAACTTATTTTTAGAATTTGAATTTTCTCAATAATTAAAATAACCAACTGATTGAAATATTAAAAATAAACAGAGAAATTGAATATTTTTTGTTCCAAATCCAGCATTTAGATTATTGTTGATCAAAACGAAATATAGTTGAACATCATTACTAAACATGGAGGGTAATATTTTTAATTCAATTGCAAAGCAACTTGATTCATACACTAAAGGGGTTTTGACCAGTAATAGGTGGTCAAAACTGCCCGGTTTAAACCAGGTTTTAACCGGGCGGTTTAAACCGATCAACCCTGATGACATCAAAAACAAGATAAAAAAACATAAAAAGGCCAAAGACATAGATAGAACAAAGTTGGGATACTATAGTCAAGCAATAACTCAAACTTAGATGTTATTACCACTTTTAATTTTATATATAAACGACCAAGGCTCGTGAATGCCTTTGGTTGGTTTCTTTGCCAACGTCAAACAAGAAATTGAAAATTAACATTGAGGATATCTGGCTGAAACTTCTATCAGTCTTAGAATACAGTATAATAAGGCTCAAACTTAACGATGGAAAAACTTTGGAAAAAAATATTTAACTTTGTCAGATCTGTTCAACTGGACGGCCCTTTAATTTGCTAGGCATGATCGGTGTTTGCTGTTTAATGTTGCCTTCGCATACAAAACTTTATTTCAAACTCGGCCTTTTCAGTTGACTGGAGAGGGATTGGATGAGGATTCTAATCTGATGGCTTCCGGCACTCCTCCTTACCATCCAGCGGTGTCCCAGTTGGCTCAGAACCTTGTCAGTGACAAGTGGAACGCTAACTCTACGCAAGGACCCTCAAATGAAGCCTTGATTTCCTTCAGTCCTGATCAGGTCTATACGTTGTTACAAAATTTTATTGGATCCGCATAACAACCTTTTTCAATTAAATTTTATTTTTTAATTTTAAAAGGGAGTTTTGCAGAAACAATGTTTATCAACGTTATCAAAAGTACATATATCATTTTGCGTGGAAGCATATATTAAAGCTGTAATTTTGAATTTTTTGTCCTCGCAAAAACCCGTGAAGGAAGATGTGAAAACAAGATTTAATAATGTTATCCTCTTTTCCATGAACTTCAGGCTGCGAAAGACACTGGTTTTTATAAGAACGTGAAGACTCATTATTCTTCGGAGGAAACACGTAAACACGAGGAGTTTCTTGGCAAGCAACAGCTACTGCGAATGGAAAATGAAAAAAAGGAGCTGAATCGGAAAAAAGAAGCTCTCAGAGCGTCGATAGATGACATGAAGTATGTGTGTTAGCAGCCAGAGAATCAGACTTTTTTACGTTTTTGAAATTTTGTCAGCCATGACATGTCAAATCAGGCTTTTCTTCTTCAACAATAATAATAATGATGTTGTAGTTTATTTATTGTCGCTCCAGCTAAGGTCTTTTAACGACAGGTTTCATTTTTAATTTATATCAGGTTTACGATATCAACACATCATTTCCCGACTTATTCTCACTGCGTTACGCAAGAAAGAACACAGTCGGTACCGTTTTTGAAATCTTTAGTATGACCCGACCTGGAATCGAACTCAGACCCACCAACACTAGAGCCGAAGGCGATAACTACTCGGCCACTGAACTGTTTCTTTCTCAATTGCAGAGCTCGGGTTGCGGCGAACAAAACGACAGAGAGAGAACTCGAGAAGGTGATCAGTGGATTGCGCAATGAATTGGACGCGGCTCACGTTGATCAGAGAAGAGTGCTGGACGACATTGTCTCCGCGAAAAGAGTCTACCACGACTACCATATCAAGGCCAGCGAATTGCTACCGGTCCTGAAAGCACATAAACAGGTGGCTGTGGCTCATTGGAAGGACTTAGTTTCTGAAGTCCTCAATTTCCAACATTTTTGTGGTCGATTGGCAGTAAATGTTGATGTCATTTCAACCTTTTACAACTGATTTTTTCTTTTGTCGACAAAATTTCAAATTTTAGTAGTCGCAATTCGGCGTGAAAATATCAACTTTAATTTTAACGGGATGATGTGCTTGACTTTATCGCAACCAATGATAACACACGTACGACTCGTAGCAATTGCATTGATTTGGGGAATTCGTTGCAGCTGATGTTCATTTTTCCGATGTCTTAGAGATTCCTTGATTGAATTAACTGTATTTAAAAACAGCAGTTTTCCTACCAGTACAACAACATACGGTAATTCATAGCAATTCTCACTAGAGGCTGTACCTCGTTAAGAACCAAGCATTGGCTACCAAGTATGCAGCAGCCCGTATTAACTACTCAAATGCTATGTCACTTTAGCTGCGTGACATCGCACATAGTTACTACTTCCTAAAACTTCTACAGCCTGTAATTTGCTCTGCTTGGCTTTTTGCTTTGCATTGAGCACTTTTTGTAGTATTAATAGTATTTATTGTTTAACTGTGTATCCATATTCACTGGGGGAAATTTTTTACTTTGTGTCTAAAAGCCGTCAATCGTCCCCTTATGACTATCCACAGTATCCAGCTTACAAAAGTTATCCATTTTTTATCATTTCAATGTCGTTGGACGTTTAAATGATGTGAATATTCGGGATTGTTGAAACGCAGCAAAACAGATTTCTTCCATTACATTTCATCCGACGATGAGACAACCTTGCCAAAACGACCAATAGATTGAAACGAACTAGGTCCAGTTAACGAAGTCTTGCTTGCCCATTACTCACTTTGGCAATTAAGCGACATGTGATTTTGCCTCTCCTCTGCCTTGCCGTTTCATTTTTATACGTTTCTTTTTTTCGATATTTGTGTATGTAGATCAGATCTGTAATTTCAATTTATGAAGAACATCAGTCAGCTGGTTAATTGAAAAGTGCTAACATGAATATAGCCGAAAACGTTCGTAATTTGTAGTTTGTTTTCATGTTATTATGTCAAATGCCATCTGGTTGTTAGGTTTTAGTTGTCTATGGTTAAAAAAATCACCTCTATACCAAATTGAGTTACTCACTTGTTGCACAATCGCAGACCGACCTCGAGCTTCGAGAGGAACTGGACAACAAACTGAAAACTTTGACCGAGAAGGCGAAGAATCTTCGCGTTTTGAAGCAAGACGCGGAAACAACAAAAGCGAAGTGAGAATTGCTTGCCAAGTTGATTTGAAGTTTATCGCAGAAATGGACCGAAACGGCAGTTGACTTTATTTTAATGCTAAATGCACAATGCAATGCTTTTTTTGTTCCATAGAACCTTTCAAATCTGCTTTGAATTTTGCTTTTGAGTCGTACTTAGCCTAAAATCTGTGTCTTTGTGTTTTCTTCTTTTTACATCAGGTCATTGTGTTTTAGACTTGCTGCTGAGGTCGCCAAAGCCCGAAGCGCCACAGAGCGGGAAATTGGCGCGCTGCAAGCAAAGTACAAGAAAGAGCAAATGACAATTTCCTCGCTCACTGCTGCGCTGCAAGACAGAAGTCGAGAAAACGAGGAATTGACGAAAATATGCGATGAACTGATCGCAGGCGCGGAACACAAAAGTTAATAGGAACTTTTCCTTGTTTTATTTTTTGAGCTTCTTTATTACTTGCACGTCGATTCGCGCCATTCTTTCTCGGTTGGGTGTTTCTATCAAGAGTGAATTTCTAAAGACGCTGATGATTCGAATGCGCTAAATATACCAGAACCTCTAGCCAGTGACGTAACTAGAAAGAAAATTTTCCGAGGGCAAATATTTTAATGTTTAAAATAAAAAGTTATTTAAAAGTACAGCTACTGAATACAGCCAAACATTTATGAAATGCCATTTAACATGCAATGCAATGTCATTAAAACGTTGTAATGGTATTAAAAACATATTTTTAGGGGGCAAGATTAAAATTTGGGAGGTTGAATGCTCCCCCAAACCCCTCTGTGGCTACGTCCCTGCTCCTAACACAAAAGTAGCTGCTTGGGTTAATTTCCTTTAAAAAAGTTGACTATTCGATACCCACTATAGAAAAGTTTTGTGTTAAAGATGGAGAATGACTGAAAACGCCTGATATTCAGTCATCTGATCACGAAGCTTTCAATTTCAGACTTACAAGAAATGTTTGTTGAACCTCAACCACCGCAATGTTTAACGCTGTGCCGATTTGCTTTTTGAAACATTGCATTGTTTTTGCGTTTTCTTAACATTTTCTTGCATAAAATTTTCGCGAAGATAGGAATGTTTAGTGCAAAGAAATGGTTAAACTGTTTCTCAAAGCGTTGTTATTTTTTCATAAAATTGTATTACCACAGCAAACCCGCAATTCTTCCCGGCTGGGTAGGTGTGCCTCTTCTAACGACAATAAATCTTCCAATAGGTTATCACGGCGTACGTACATTAAACCTGACGTTCTTTTTGCGTTGATTGTTCTTTTTAAAGTGGTATGTATCTGCTGGTTGACAGACGAAAGCTGGTTTGGTCAAGCTGCTGCTCATTTCGTAGATATCTTAGATATCTGCAACAGTGTTTCGTAACTACAACGTTTCTGTTTTTGTATTTTGCGTTGATAAAACTTTGATGTTTAAAAACGCTTTCTTCGCCTCACAATCACATAACTAACGTTTTCAGCAACGCAAAACTATTTTAAATTTAAAACCGCGAGCACAAGCCAAGTTGGCCTACTTATTTTTAGGTGATAAACTCTAAATCAATAGCCTCAGATTAACTTACACCAGTTTTGGGGTTTAGATCAACTGAGATACTGTTTGTACATGTAAAAAACTAGTTTCGAACCGAATGGGGCATCTGATGCATGTCTTTTTGTAACATATTCCTGGGAAATAGATGTCGAGTCGTTGAAGCAGGCACGTTCTTGTACAAATTTGCTAATTTCTTTAGACACTGTTGTACTGTGTCAGTGGAGTGTTTATTTTCTTGCAACATGCTTGTGCCTTTTGTTTGGTCGCTTTTTCTTTGTTATTTCACTTTTATTTAAAGCAGAAAGCTCCGCAGGCAAAAGTGTAAACCTGCTATGGTTACATTGCGTAGTGGGTCATTATAATGACGAATCGACGTAACACTTATGACGGATGTGTTTATTTTCAAGTATTTTTTCTATGTTTGGCAGTAAAGGCCCAAGACCATCAACACATACTGTACAAGTTTAGTTATAGTGGTAGATAGCCAACGAGAAGAGGCTTTGCCAAACTCACGCTTATAAACTGGCATGGGTTATGTGGCTAAAGAATAGTCTGAACTGAAAGTGGCTGCTTTTTGTATTTTCATAAAGTCTAAACTCACGTTAAACCAGGCATGACGAACCTTTGTGCGGTCGCGAGCCACTTTGTCAATTACACAAATTACACATGAATTATCGGGCCACACAAAATTTTTATTCAGAAAAAACTAACATGATATCTAGGCAACAGTTTGATGCGAAACTACTAGGATTCTAGGAATAACCTATCTAGGCGTTGTCAGTCCGAGGATAAAGATTAAAAACCAACCAAACAGATATGGAGCTGGTGTACAAGTCTAGACTGAGCGCTTGTCAAAATTCTATGACGTCATAGATTGGAATCGACCAAAAATACAAGGTGAAGTTGGTGAATAGTGTTTTCACAACTTTACCTCGTAGTTTTCCTATTTTCTAACTTTACACCCTGAAAGTTAGTGCTTAGGACAAGAAAATAGCAAAGGAAACGTGTACCAGTGAAGGTAAAAAACAGCTTTGAGATGTCTTTAAGGGGGCAGTTCTACTTAAAAAAAAATTTCAAATTTATTTTGTTATTGGAAATTTATCGTAGATTACGAATATGCAGTCAGTTTTTACCTATTTGCCCTCATTAGGCTTCAAACGGAAGGTTTTCTGAACGCACCTCAGTTAAAAATATGAATAAAAATTTGCATTTTTGTGAGAATGTTGGTTGCAAGATGTTTTGTATTTTTCCGTACAAAATCTAATCATGAGTGAGCTAAATAGCGCCACCTTTTCAAAAGGTTAACCTTTAACCAAAGGACAAAGAAATAAAAAAGTCACATTTAAAGTCAAAGGCATAAATTTACCTAATTCTATTTTTCAAATGCGATTTACTCAAAATCATGTTTTTGTGCACTAAAAATGTTTCTTCTAGAAAACTACTTGTCAGAATTGGCTAAAATTTTTAACAGAACCAGATGTACAGTAGGCCTCTCGATGCATAGCAATTATGAACTTTTTATATTTAAAGAAATAAAACAGTTAAAAGAAATCCCTTCTATCAATTTATGGCTAGGATACCCTACTAGATCACCATGCAGTTTGAAGTCCCTACCTCTAACCATTTTCGAGTTTTTAGGGCTGCAATGGAGACAATGGGTTGATTTTATGTACAAATTCAAAATGGTATAAACCCTTAATGGATTGCCCCAGCCTAACAAAGTAAATATTTTTGGATTGCTTGTTTCCTCCTTTTTCCAGCAATATATGGTTTGTTGGGGTTTGTGCGTAAACTTTTGTGTGTAGATTGTTATTTACGACAAGTACGAAAAATGCGATTTTAAGTAGAACTTCTCCCTTAATGCATGAGCGATTGTCAAATTGTTTTGCGGGGCGCACAAAATTCTTTGACTGGCCACAGGTTCGTCACCTCTGCGTTAAACGAATGCCAATTCCAGATATCGTGGGCTTTTGCGGCAACCGTGGTCTCATTTTCTTGCATTATTATAAATGTGACGTCTTGCTTCTTTACTGTAGGCTATCGTCGCTATACTTTCAGACACCACCCTCTCGAGGGCTTCAGGGACGTAAGAACAGGGAAGGCTGGCAAGACGCTGCCTCTTCACCTGCAATTAAATCTGGCAAATTAAAATAGTGAAGTTGCCACACCGCACACCAGTGGCCTATAGGCTAAGCATTGTTTACTAAAATTAATAAAAATTAAACGTTATTGTAGGAGTATTTTCAGATAGTTGTAGCCTACTTAATTAGTTAAATGCTTGGTGGTACGGATGCCGACATTTTGGGATATAGGTTATGAACGTAGTCTAGGCTGGTTATTTAGTCAATTCGTCTTTAGCCCGCCCAATTACCCGCAAACACATTTTATTTGCCAGCTTCACTCACTGCGGCTGGAAAGGAATAACTTGTTTAAAATGTCCGGATTTTCACTGGACGCTGTTGATGGCTGCATCGATGTTGTGATAGTAGGCACTGCAGCACCAAACTAGTGTAGCCTACAATCCTCTTCTGAAGAATAGATTCAAAGACAAGGGCTGTTGTGTGCAGCTCCACTGCTTGCACCATTTTATCAAAGATAAAGTTAAGTATAATATTACAGTTAATGTTGTTTTGCTAAATGTTAAAAAAACGTTTGTTTAACATACATAAGCTTAGTTCTGGAAGGACTTATTGTGTCTCACCGTGAGTTTCATCTCACGTCACTGGAGGGCATTACCTTACAGCTGGAAAAAAAACTTTCTCGTTATGTATAAATGTTGAAGTTGTTTTGTGTCTGTGAG
This sequence comes from Aplidium turbinatum, assembly GCF_918807975.1. Taxonomy (NCBI): domain Eukaryota; kingdom Metazoa; phylum Chordata; class Ascidiacea; order Aplousobranchia; family Polyclinidae; genus Aplidium; species Aplidium turbinatum. The sequence continues at coordinate 12,050,756 of NC_137489.1, read as the reverse complement.
GCGGCGCCAATCTCTACCTCATTGCCTCTTTTCTACGTTTGAAAAACCGTTGTCTATTTAAATGGTCGTCGGATAAGCTGTCGAAATATCACTCTAAACCAGGGACGGGCAACATACGGCCCGCGGGCCGGATCCGGCCCGCGACGGGATTTTGAGCGGCCCGCAGACAGTTCCCTCTCTTTACATGATAATGTGGCCCGCGGCCACACTCTGCCGCAATCACTCACTACTTGCTTACTACGACAAATAATACTGACTGTTAGTTATTCTTTAGTTGTTTGTCTTCTTTGACTCTTTGTTTTCGGTTTTTAGTCAAGTGACAAGCACATTATGTTATGTCATAAACGGGCCCTTCCATCCTTTTTCTTTGTCTCTTGTAAGAATCTCCTTCAGTCTCAAACCTCGCCTCAAGCCGGAAAAATAAATCAAAGTGAAATTTGGCTAAGTAGTGTAATAATTAAACGGAGAACGTATGCAAATAATAGTGACTGTTAGTTATTCTTCAGTTCTTTGTGTTTTTAGATTCTTTGTTTTCAGTTAAAATTAGATTATGAATTTACAATAAATATTTTCCCATTGATTTTGCCCAGAAACGTAAGCAGTAGGCCTTATGTTTGCTTTGCAATGAAAGTGTTACCGAAATCGACCACAGATGTCTCACTAACTTCAGCAGCTATTGAAGAACATTACGCTAATTGTTGATAAATTCATTAAATACTGTTTTTGATCTCTATGCTTTAAACTTCAAGTTTACATTACATACGATTTATTTCTTGTCTAAGTAGATAAATACGCGATTAATGTAGCAATTCGTGAATCCGGCCCGCCAAGTACTTCATTTTCCCATATCTGGCCCGCCGACTGGAGAAGTTGCCCGCCCCTGCTCTAAACGTTGTTCTTCAGGGGAAATATTTTGTCACTATTTTCTGTTCCCAAGTGAAAGGTAGACTCTTATGTATATTAGATCCTCTAACAACATTTTGATGCAATGATATCTTTTTGCTGCAATATTTTACAACTGCCCTGCTTCCTCGTCAGTTGTTTCACGTATGGTTAACAAGCTAAGTTTATTTTTTTAATTTATTACTGGTACAGAGCCTAGTTGGTTGGTTTTGAATCTTTATCGTTGGCAAAGCCTTGATAGGTTATTTCTGGTAGTTTCGCATACTTGTAGAGGCTTTTGACGCAGGACCGGTTACCGGGATTTGCAGAGTGAAGCTTCGATTGTTGAATAGTTGTTGTCTGGGATTTACTCCATCTACTATAAAGGTGCTTTTGAATGGAGAGCACTCATGAAATGCGTTGCTCAAGCGCACACCCCGAGAGCCGAACCAGCGCCGCGTGGTCTTGAAGCGGGCGCTTAACCAGTGAGCTACTCTACAGATAGTTCAGTTTTAAGATAAACATTTTGAAGTCATAGTATAATGGCTAAGGGAACGTTCAAATATTACGTAACGCCTTCGAGGGGGAGGGGGGGGGGGGGTTTATGCAAAGCGTTACGTTAGCGTCACATCGGGGGGAGGGGGTTCAAGCAAAACGTTACGCAACGCTTTCGAGTACGGAATGGTAGTTTTTTGTGCTGAATTTGTAGTGAAAAAGCGTTACATGGGGGAGGGGGGGATTGAAAAAAGCGTTACGTTGGCGTTACATGGGGGAGGGGGGGTCAAAAATTCGGAAAAAAAGCGTTACGTAATATTTGAACGTTCCCTAAGTTATATTTATACAGCGTCACATCCATAGCGCAAACTATGGTCCTGGGCGCTGCTTGTACGATGGTGATAAAATAATACGGTAGACAGTAGGCTACTTTCAGTCATGATGTTCAATGAAATAGAAGGAGTTACTGCTTTACAGTAGTAGACTGTACGCTGAGCAACAATTGGCATTTTTATTTATTACTATAAAGACATAGGCTACAGATGCGGATTTTACCAACGTGTTTGAATAAAGCAAGCTAATCCGCCAAACATCATCATCAGAACTGACGATGCACTAGCAAGTGCGAAATATATTTTCTGTGACATCTACTGACAACTCATCCCTGTTGCCTTAGCAATTAAGGTTTTAGCTAATCCGGCAAAGGTTTAATAATATCTTGAATATACAATGATAGTTTGGCGGCAGATAAGTAGCCTAGCATTTCCAAAGAGAATTTTTATTATTCTTGCCTGAGCTGCTTTGATAATACACAAAAGTACTATTACAACAAATCATCTTCTAGAATAGGGTTTGTCACAAACTGAGACTCTTCACGCCACTATAAAGTAGGCTATGTGTTGTTCACAAAGTAGCTTAAATTGAGCAAAGGATAGCAAAAGTGTCACTATTTAGAACTGAAGGCCTAACAGGAGCATGTCTTAAAGAAAATCCATTTCCCCTAAAAGTCAGTTTTAAACAAATTTGTTGACAAGGCAAGACAATCCGAAGGGGCTAAAGTTATATGGGAGCAAATTTATTGTAGCGTTTGCATAACATCGCATGCAGGTAACTGTTTAAGCAAAGTAGCACCAAACTGCTGGGATTAATCTCAAGAACAGAAGCTTTCCCACTCCAAAAATTGCCTATCCCTAGAGCCCTAAACGTTTTCATGAAATCAATTAACCAAAACCATTTAATCTGTTTGGGAGCGCCAGGAGAAGAAACTAAACAGGCTTATTACAAGTTACAGATCTATCTTGAAGTGCATAAGTGTCAAAGTTATGGTTAAGTAAAATTAAAACGTTTAACAAAATGTCGAGGCGGCGTTCCACATGGGAAGGAGGTTATCAAGAAAAACCTTGGAATGAAGCAGGAACAAGTAAAGTGCCACAATCTCCGGGGAGGCAAGGATCAAGGGGGAGCAGCACCGTCACCCGGGCTGATACAGGAAAAACACTGATCGGATGCAGAAAGAGAGTCACTGCGATGCAGGCAGATCAAATTAAAGAGCTACAGGTATGACTTGTCTCTAGCATGAAATAATTACCCCGTTAACAAAATTTGATTTTACCTTGACATGACGTCTATGAATTTTAGTAAGAAGACTATTTAAATTTTCAATGATTGAGAAATGGATTTTTTTTTTCAGCTGAGTAGGCAGATCATTAGTATGTGAAGGAGTGATTGAGTTGCTTTGGCAGGACAAAACAAAGCACTGTACTTCACTGGTAAAATAACATTGATTTGAAATATTACCTACTTAAGGCAAAAATCAATCGACAGCCTAATAAAAAAACTGCCTAAGTCATTTTCCTAAATCAAAACTCGAATGACTTAGGCAAGAAATTAAATTGCCTATATCCATCTCATGACTTGGGCAGTTTAATTTTTTGAGCATGCTATACTCTGTAGTGAACAATCTGAAAAGGTGACCGAGTCAAAACAACCGCTCTGCGTTTCCAATCATTTTCGTACAAATATCTTATTTTTGCAAAAAAATGACTTAGACAGTTATTTTATTAGGTTGACGCAATGTTGCTTCAAATTAAAGAATGATATGTGTTTTCAATGTCGCTCAGCGAGTTGACAAATTTTCAATGAACATAGCGGATTGGCGGGCAAACTTTAAATTTTATGACACTTTTTTTTTGAAGGTAGCCCACTCTTGTGTTTAGCCTCAAATTCAGAAAGGAATGCAATTGCTTACATTTCAAAAAGAAAAAATACGCCGAAAAAAAAGAAACTGTGGTTTTGATAGAGGCTACGTTTATTTTGAAAGAAAAATATAGTTTTTGCGCGACAGCACCTTGCAAAATTTTGTTTGATTCTATCTAAAATTATTATCAAATGTTATCAATAAGCAATAAATAAATAAATTGAAATAAACATCCCTTAGTGCACTCGTAGGCCAATCAAAAATAAACGTTTTGATCCCAGTGAAACGCAATTCTTGTACGAAAAGTAATTCAAAACAAATTTAAATAAAAAAATGCGTCAAAACAATTCTTTAAATAAAATGGTTCAAATAGTTTTTTAAACAACACCACAACGTAATCAATTGATCCCGACCCTTCAAATTCCAATATAACCTTATCTACTTTTACCATTTTCGAAGAAGGATTAATGAAGAGGATGCAGTTGAATTATTGTTGTTCTTCTTGGGTTCGCTTTAAAATGTAAAGTAGAAACAACTGTTTTAAAGTAAACTTCCGTTTTCATATCACACTACAACGTAGTAAATGAGGCAACAAAAAACTTGATTGAATCTCAACAACTCTTAATTCTAGTCATGTTAAAGTACCCAACCTCCAAAATTAGCCATTTTTACGTTGTTTCAACGTCTGCCGACATCGAAACTATGTACAACAACCAATGCTTGTTGGGTAAAAGCCGTAGTCTGTTTATTCGTGGGAATGTGACACAGTTCAGCCATTACAAAACATAAGTGCTAAGTTTACAATTCAAAATTAGATTTAAAAAAAAGTTGTTGGAAAACATAATCAAGCTTTACAACCAAGCTTTGAAATAACGGATCATTATGTATTTTCTTTTGGGGGTTATTTCAATGTTTTAACGTTGATGAAATGTTACGGCATTCACAAAAAGTGCATTTATAACGTGGCGTCGTCAATGCCTTCACCATCCAATTACCAAGGCACCCTGCTGATAAATCAGAGTCGTTGAAACAATAATTTCAACATCAGCTTACAGTAACATTCCTTCTACTCTTGGTCACAAGTGCGACGTTGGAAAATGATTCTAGTGCAGAAAGCAAACAATAATTTCTGCAAGAATAAAAAAAATGAACAATATTAAGGTCGTTGTGTGTTACACTTTTAAATCTGTTTGTGTTCGCTGTTCAAATGATTTTGTCTGACATTTCATGAAACAAAATTTGAGACTTGCACAAAAAGTCAATGTATGATATCTGACTTTTTTGTAGTAGCTTACAGGAGAAAAGTGGTTAGGAATGCTTAGGCTAAAGTTAAAATTTTGCTTGCCAAAGGGTTTGAAGTGATTTATGTTCCTGTGTCCACTAAGACAAGGCAGGCAAAGTGTGGTTCAGTAAGGAAAGGCATTACTACAATGCGTGCTTTCGACCCTGCAACGTTTTCTTATATCATTAAACTATATCAAACTGCACGCAGCAGATTACTGCTTTACTTTGGTCAAAGGAAAAACAAAGTGCAAAATTTAGAACAACTAGCAATTCGTAGCCATTTGTACCGCACATCATTTGCAGAACTTTGTTATCATCCAATGGTTTGTTCCTGTCCTATCAATACTCACGTTTAACTTTCTTTGAAGAGAGACAGATAGTACAACCGCGGTATTAAATAAAACATCTTTGCATTATGGGTTACAGCGTATCGAAAGACTAGGCTACTCATCTATTGTGATGATCAACCAAAGTTGTATGGGCTATAGGAGCACGTTTTAAGCGCCTGTAAGTGCTCTTATCCTCTTTGATGTCAGGTCTTTAACACAAAAAGTGTGTTTCATTCAAATGTACAATGATATTTCGGATAGGTACGTCGTGTTGAAGATTAAGAAGGCCTAATCAGCAAATTGAAGGCCACAGATAAAAGTTGCTTGTGCGTCCTTGGGACAACAAAGCATTGATCCAGAAAGTGTGCAAAAACAGATTGCAGAGCTAGTTATTACACTTTACAAATAATTTTTAATCAGAAGACTTTCCTTTTTATTAAAGTTGAATTAGGATATTTAGATAGTGAATTGAAGTAAAAAAATGAGGAAACTTACCAGCCCAAGAACACTGTCATTTGTACACTCGGAAGTGAGTATGATATACCTATGTAACTTGTGTTCCCTTAATCACTACATTGCAGTATTAGACTGCTTACTGCTATATTTTGTAAGCAGTTTAAAAAATATCTACAACATAGGCCTAATTGTGAAATAAGCAATGGTAATTTATTTGATTCGTTTTGAAGTAGGCTAATACAAGCTAAACCTTAGGCCTACCAAAATTTTTCAAAACTAGCAAGTAGGCTATTTTGCTTTTATTGGTTGAGAAACGGTGACTCAAATAAAGAGGTTGCCAGATACTCTTTAATCCAAAATACTGTTTTTGACGAGCTCAAAAGCAAACCAGTGTTTTTTTGACAATTCTATTCCAAAGTTTGCAATATCCCGTAACTTTAATTTATCAAATCATCAATGCAACAGTGGTTAGAATATTTGAGTTGTTCAAAATAATTAGTCTACAGCTCAAGCCCGGATTTAGGGGGGGGGGGGGGGGGGGCAGAGGGTGCAGGTGCCCCCCTTTTAAACGGCCCCCGACGTGAAAAAAATGTGATTTTGTGTTTTTTTTTCTTTTTTTCAGCCTTTGAAGTTTCTGTAAAATGCTGTGCAGTGCTGGATTAATGCTACTTTAGACGTAGAGGTTGTTTTCCGCGCCGTAGGCGCAAAAATTTTTTTGCACGGGGGCCCCCGATCTAAAAGTGCCCGGGCCCCCATCAGCTAGATCCGGCCCAGCTACAGCTTGAGAAATGCTACTTTGTCAGAACCAGTGATTTATGTCGGGGTTGCATTGCTGTGTGCCTCAATTCCTTCGTGGTATGTTTATTTAAATGATTAAATTTTTCTGAAATTGTATTTTTTACAGCCCTAAATAGCCTGTTACATTTGCTTAATCATCTAATAAGAAATCTCTTTCGGGCAATTTTTGCAAATTTTGGACTACTTTTGCTCACACAGTTTTCTGCTTTGTTTTAATTTCGTAACATTAACAGAACTTTTGCAAAATTTTGTTGTCCCATCAATTTTTACGAGTCATATAATTAATTTAACTACTTACGATTTTGTTTACGTTTTTAAATCCACGCGTAGGCTACTGAAGGCTGTCTATGAGTTAATCTTACAAGAAAATCATCAAAAGTATAACATGTGCATGATGGTAATGATTATTGTGGCAAAGTTGGTTAAATATCCATCTGGGCGCATGTCAAACAACTACTAAAACGTAAATTTGCTCCATTCACAACATTGGTAAATTGCGGTGTCACGTGTATCACGTGAGAGCCAATACAAATGGGAAGACTTTACAAGATGATATGCAAAGTTTAATCACTATAAAGTAGGCGACTGGATAGTTTTCACCAAAGCAAAATTGTAAGATAACTTACGAGACTGTATATAAAGGTAAACACATTTTGCTTTAAATGTATTTTAGATTATCGTAAATTTATCCATTTTATTGCGCAACGTTCGGATAGCAAAAACAATTTGCTTTTTAAAATCAAAGATGAAATATTGACCTTATGCTGCGACCCGGTTCAAATTTCTTCTTTTTTTGTGTGTGCAAAGTGAAAAATAGTTTACTATTCTGTAGCCATACATAGTGAATCCAAATACTTAACTTATCTGTTAACCAAAGCAAACAACAACCCATACAAGACAGCAATAATGAACGCACACAACGTTTCACACATTATTTCTTTCGTGTGCCCTGTGGGAGAAACAAAAATGTTGTTTTATAATCTGGCGTGGCAACTAAGCTCCGAGAGTAATTTTAAAATATTGTTGTTTAATTAATAGGCCTACTGTGATTTTCTAAGGAAAATTGATGACAAAGATTCACAATTTTTAATTTAAAAGAATAACACGGCAAAGGTATGTAAAGCATTAAACGAAAATAAGAAATTAAAATTCTGCTATCCCTAATTCCACCTATGCAAAGTGTTTTAAACTTCTGCAAGCATTTAAAAGCCAGTGATCTTTGCATTTCATAACTGAGTCTATCGATTGGTCTTTCGTCTGAGTACAATGGATTTATGACAGCGTCTTTGTTTAAAATCGGGCATTACTTGTGTACTTAATCCATTAATGCAAACATTGTTAAAGCTGTTACTAGGAAGATTAGTTGTGGTGTCCCTGGTTACAAAGGCGGCATCACTGCTGATTGAGAATATTTTCTACAGTAAGCTGCTGACAGTCAGATTAAGGAATTGTTGTTTTAAAGTGTTTTTTTTTTACTTTTTAAGAAAAAGAATTGGCGAGTTGAAGTGTAAGTGTAGTTTACTTTAATGTTTTACTTCATAACTTACATTTTGTTACTAAATCTATGCAATTCCAGACTGCTAGAGTAATCTATATACGTTTTTTTGGAGAGAATAGCTCTCGATCCAGTAGAGCAGTATAATTTTACCTGTGGCACAAAGGGATACACGTTTTCAGTCTTATTTTTACTTTTCTGCTTACAGAACAACCTGTCATATAACAAAAATTATAAATAAACAAGTATGTCTGACCGAGAAGATTCTTCTCGGTCGTCTAGCAGGAGCAGAAAAAGCTCTTCATCTAGTTCCAGTGAAGATGAAAGCGACAAGTTGTCTCGTAGTATTGCCGATGCAGACAAAAGTGATGCGAGCTCAGTGACATCACAGTCCAGCAATGAGTCAAGTAAAAGTAAATCTGATGACAATGCATCTGCTGGCAAAAGCAGCACATCATCAAACTCTAGTCAGTCAGGAACAAAAACAACTAAAACTAGCTCACCTGATATTCTGAAACATAAAGCGGAAGATGATGACAATAGGAAGAGCTCGTCTGATGAAAATGATGCAAATGTTCATGAAAATTCAGACTCCATAGCAGTGGCCAAGGTTGATCAAGAGCACGTGCGTGCAGATGACAACCGCTCAAAGCAATCGCGCTCAAGCAGTCGGTCATCTAACTCTTCTGAAGCAAAAACTGATGAAGGTGAAGCGAACATTATGACAGAACAGAGCTCGTCCGGTCGCAAATCACACACCAGTACCAAAAGCAACTCAAGATCAAGCTCTTCTAGTAGCAGTGACAGTACTGATGATGAAAAAGCCAAAAACGTACCGCGAACCAATGCATCAAGTACATCATCTCAAAGAAGTCATCGCAGTGGCATTCATTCTCGCAATTTGAACTCTGACAATTTAAGCGTAAAATCTGCAGTTTCTGACGATGTGACGAAGCAAGCCGTAGATTCTCGTCCATCCAGTCAGGTTTCGAAAGCCAGTGAGAGCAGCAGGACCAGATCCAGCTTTCAAAGTACTCATTCGAACAAAGAGAAAACTTTAAGTATTGCTGAAGAAAATGCTTCCCGCACCAACTTGCCCAGCAGATCCTCACAACGAAGCCAGCAAAGCAGTGTTTGTTCCAAAGTCTTTGATGTAGCGGCCGCTCAAAAGGAAGCGGAAGAAGAAAATAGAAATTCTTCTCGTTCCATGTCTTCTAAGGTTTCAGCCAGTTCTGCAACTAGTCACAGAAAGATAGAAATATCAGATGATCTCAAACTCGAAGAAACATATGCAAAAACTAGCAGCGGAAAACAAACTCCTGCTTCTCAACGAAGTGGAAGAAGCAGCATACAAGATCATCCGTTTGGATCTGTGAGATCTTCCAGCTCATCGAGATCTAGCTCCAGTGAAAGAAGTCGATCGAGCTCAACAGACTCTGTCTCTCTTCCTGATATAGATCATGAAGCAGATGACGAGAAATCTTTGTCTCCTCAAGCCTCTCTTTTCGTTGAGACCAGTTCTAATCAAGAATCAGAGCACTCTGCAATTGCCGAGTTGAAGAGCATGAAAGTTCACAAGAATAAGCATCACCAATATTCTAGATCAAAAACACCTAACTCTTTGAAAGCCTATGCTAGAAAAGTGACGCGTGAAAACACAGGGATAGGAACACAAGGAACAGGAGTCTATGGAAACACAACAATAATCGAAAATCAAAATGCTCCTTTATTAAAGCCTAGCTTGAGCAGGTCAAGCACAAAGTCAAAACTGGATGTTGTTGGTCCGAAAGATGGTTCGTTTGTTGAAGCACCCGACAAAGAAAAGCTAGTATTAAGCCGACGACTCAGCACTTCAGTTAGGCAAGTTTTACTGGGACAACATCTACCAGAGCATATGAAAGCCCGCCACCAGGCTGGTTTGTTCGTTTCTGGCGTGGTAAGTGGATTGCTTTCAATATTTATGTCATGCGACAGTTTAATTTGACGGCTCGGCAAATTCTTCAGCAGGCCACGGGTGGGGACGTAGCTACGGGTTTTGAGGAAGCAATCACCTCCTCCTCAAATTGGTTTTAATGCTATTATAACGTTTTAATGGCATTGTATTACATGTTAAATGACGTTTCAAAAATGTTTGGCTGAATTCAGTAGCTACTGTAAATTTGTAAACAAACCCTTTGTTTCAAATATTAAAATGTTTGCCTTCCAATAGTTGCTTTTGCCCCTCTCCTAAAATTGTCTTTCTGGCTACGTCACTGTCGCGGGTGAGCTTAATATTCTGATGTGATTGCGATGTTTGGCTATTTTTGGCAAATGATTTCTATTTGCATGTGCAGTTGTAAGTTAGCGTTTAGATGGAGAACGGTTCTACACTTGGTGGACTAGTTGAATCACCACTTTGATTTGGCAGCCACTTAAACAGGACATTTCCCTGTAAGACCCGATGACACCGCCAAGTAAGCAGTACATGTTTAAGTGACTACCGTCCAGTTGTGACCCTTCTAGCATTCAGCCAGAGAGTTGATCCTCCTTTGAACTTTGGTAATTGCTAAAAAAAAAATTTAAGATTTGGGTGGGAATCGAACACACATCATTGAAATGACTATCACTGCTTTTTAGTCTAAGGTCAAGCTGTGGACGACGAAATGTTGACTTATTTACTTCTTACCAGAAATGTTTTCCTTTTTTATCTGTTTTCCCTGCAACTTCTGATTGGTTCGATGTTTCTTTGGTTTTATTAATAAAAAAATTTTGTGTTTAAGTGCCTACCTTTATATTTGGAGCTACTTTAACAGGACAAAATTCTGCCACAGCCACTGAAACCTTGAGTCAATCAACCAATCGTACGCTACGTTTTCCGTTACGTGAAAAAGGGCGCTGGTTCGACACCGCTTACTAGCATGCGGGACGGGTGTGTCTTTGGCAGGACACTTAAAGGCATGCTTGAAGGTGGTCACGAAGACTGGCTTCCTTGCCTCCACGTCCACTCTAAATCTTCAATCACCGGGTGTAGGCCTGGATACGACAAAAGCGTGGAAAGTCGGCCTAGTATGAACAGCGAGCACAGTATAAATAAAGGTTCCAAACGTGAGTGAACTGCTGCTCCCATAAACTACCTCATATTTGCCATCAATTGAAAACAACTAAATAATCTTTCATATCTTAATCACAACAACAAAATCAAACTTCAAATCCTCGCACCGCTGGGGGTCAACCACTCAAAGCCGAAACAACAAAAGTCATTCAAGAGAATAATAAAACAACTGATTTTATAACTGCCAGAAAATTTGAGTTGTTTTATTCACATCGCTTTGTTTCATCGTTTAGCAACATTGAAGTAATGTAGATAAAATAGCTTGCGTTTGCTTGGGGAAGTGCTAGCTTATCATGCAGTGATGAAAATATGCAGCGTGAAAACAAAAGTTTTCATTTGAGAGTGCCAAACGTATTTGGATTTTTTTTCCTGGCTTGCTTATTCTTATAAGCTTCTACTGTAATTACAGAAATAATGAGGTCAAAAGAAGTCCAAGTTTTGAAAGGACTTTAATGAACTTGAAACTTGCCGACTCAAGTTTATTTTTTGTAGTTTTTCTGCCACCAAGTCAGCCTCTTTCAAGTTTTGCAATCAATTTTTACATTTTACAATCAATGTTCACAGACGTTGAACCAATGCAAACGTCACTGGCCCAGTGGCGTAGCTAGGAAATGTGCCGCCCGGGGCGGATTCAGATTTTGCCGCCCCTTAAAGAAAAAGCATGTGAAAATGAAGTTTTTTTAATTGACTATAAGTGGAATTATTGTATGTTTTAAACCAGTAGCGTAGCCATTAATGTTGAAAGGGGAGGTTTTAAGGGCCGGCAGACGAAGCCCGACGGCGTCCTCGCCAAGACGACACCCAGCGGCGGGGGGTCTGGGGGGCCTCCCCCAAAAAATTTTGAAAAATTACTTTGGATTTGGTGCATTCTGAGAGCATTTTCAACAAAAATATGGGTATAAATTCCCTAGTATAAATATTCCTGTAAAATGGTGCTGTCCGGTGGCATAGGAAAAGGATAAGATCATGTTTTCCTGGAAATTTTTCGGTAACTTAATAAAGCTAAGGTTCTATGTTTTCTTGTTGCTAATTTCTGGCTGAGATATTTGAATGTTTGGTATTAGAAAAACTCGCTTTTTTAATGGAGTTTCGTTTAAGATTAGGCAAACTTTGTTTTAGAGACATAGAGACTGAAAGCATCATTCTCAATATCATGACATCACATGCGTGCCAAAGGGGGGTTGTAACCCCCAAACCCCTCCTCCCCCTTGGCTACGCCACTGTTTTGAACGTTGCCATTCTGTTTGCTTTTATTTTCCGTGTACTTCTGCATTATCAACAAAAAAACAAAACGTCCTGTCTGAAAGTGCCGCCCCCCAGACGTGCCGCCCGGGGCGGTCCGCCCTCCCCGCCCCCCCCCCCTAGCTACGCCACTGCACTGGTCTGCTGGCTGGGTTTACGCTTGCAATCAAACCTTCATTGGTTCGAACCTTCGACAAGCCTTTCACGGCTGCACAGCTCAAAATGGCACAATGGCCGCAACAGTAGAAACTGTACTCGCAGACCGCAAACAAACGTGATTATAACGTTTCTACCAAGGACTAAGGAAAAAAATGAAACCGATTGTTGGAAAGGTAACCGCTGAAAGAGCGTACGCTGCCACACTACCTCGTTGTCGTATTCAAAAAAGTCAATCCCGCACTTAGTTCAGTTCAGTTTTTATTTCTGACCATCACAACGAAAAAACAATTATATGACAAACATAGCAGAAGTCTAAAAAAAGGTAGAAGCGACAAAACGCGGACGTTATAACGTGCATGATACCAAAGCAGCACAATCAGTTTAAAATATTTGTTAAAATCGAATTGATAAACCAACAATTTGACCGTATGTTGAGCAGACCTGCCTAAAACAAATTTATAACGGTTTGTTCTCGATTTTGTGTTGATGGGTTTGCAGTTATTTGGGAGGGCGACTATCAAGCAACGTTCATGGTGAAAACTGGCATCTTTCATCGGAACCTACTTTGACTGGCTCACAAAGAGTTTTCTTCGGTCTAATTTCATTGTGCGTGCACTGGGCCAGCCAGTGTATTATTCAGTTAGCATGGTGCTTCAAAGCTAATCAAACGCCATGCTGTTTATTTTGTATGCTTGGCAAAGCGACTGGGAATATGTTTCATGATGTAAATGAACAATCACTTACTTTTGAAGCCTGCATTCGTCAAAAAGAGTTTGAATTTTATTTCTTTGTGTCAAACTATATTTAGAGAAACCGTGAACAAAAACCCAAAAAAACTTAAAGCCATGGTAACAATAAGTGAGTTGGTGAACTGCGTTTATTTATTTAGTCGTTGAACAATAATAACCAGCCGTATCTGGGATGATTTGACTTAGGGTAGGCAATGTTAAGAAAAAAGAAAAAATATGAATACAGAAGGCTGCGCAGTCGATCAAAATGCTTGGGAAAAGCGCTGAGAGTTTAGTATCACCAGCGAAGGGCCATTGTTGTTGCCAAGGGTAGATTTTGTAGGTGTAACTTTTTTTAGTAGGCTATAAGTTTCTTTTATTAACATTAAAAGACGCTAAACATTTTGAAATCGTAAACTGTTGGAAAAAGTATTGGGGAGGTATACTTCCGTTTTCAATATCTCATAAAATAGGAACTTTATAGACTTGCTTAATGCACATGAGTATGTAGTTTTGTTTGAGAGTTTTGCAGCCAAAATGTCAGAAATTCAAAGACAGAGTCATACTAAGCTAACTATAGCAAGTGGAAAATACAGACAAAGCACTCATAATGTCGTGGAAGCACTGGTAAGTCACACACTGGTTAAATCTGGGTTGTGATATCAAGCAATTATATAAGAGACATGCATGAAGAACAAGCGTCGCTTAGACGTTGAAACAACACTTGGAAGTTTAGTATAATACAGCAAAGAACTTTTTCAATCAGGGCAATCTTTTGTCCCCTTTGGTTGAGCTCATAAGTAGGCTATTGGTAGGCCTACACTTCCCTTTTTTAAGTAGGCTAAAAAAACATTCAGTGATGTTTTGTACAGTACAACAACTTGTCATGATACGTCCAATGAATGTGAAATAGCAATTAATTGGTTTCGTCCATGTAGCTTGCTTGTGTACAATTTTGTACTGATAATGTGAAGACCTAACCAAGGAAACTAATCGGTTAAACGCAGTTAAGCCTCTTATGTAATCCATTCCAGGCTAATATAATTTAAAACAAGAATGTTCGATCGGTCAGGCTAACATAGCCATCCTTGCAGAACTTAAAGCGGATCTCAAATAACCCTTAAGCAGGCTACCAAAACAAGTCTGTGAATCCTCTTCTAGATTCGCCATGTTTACTCAGCTCGGTAGTAGGCCCATCAGACTAAGAGCGTATGGCGTTGCCATACTTTCTTATCGGGTTGGCTGTAACTTGTTCCCAATGCAATACGAATTAAATTCACTGCGCGTTTATGTTTTTGACTGCTTTTTTTGCGCAATGTTGAGTTTGATTGTTTAAAATAACATTTTGGAGACTCAAATTTGACGAACAAGTAAATCTTCGTACATTGACTTGTAATTGTGTTGGTGCTCTACCATCGAGGGAGTATCAAGAAAAATTCGTCCGATATATAGTTAAGCTTTTGTAACAAAAGCTGCATAAGATCGAGAAATATTTCTTTCTTGTACTTTATTCGTTTTCATGACAATATTTTCTCTGTCTATGTGACATATAATTTTCTTCTTTGGTAGAAAGAATTCACTCCCAAGTTTCAAAAGCAGTCCACTTAATAGTTCCAAACGCACTGCACTCTAATTCCAAAACAAAAGCAGTTACTTATCTGCTTTGCTGGATGTCTTTTTTTCAGGATAGTTAAACGTCAAAGCAACTCCGGTGTGCTAAACTAGCCTTCCACGTAGCAAGATTTGATTTCTCAGAAATTTAATAACATGATACAGTAACTGTGAAAAGCTTAAGAAAGCCCTCTTTTTATTTCAGCAAAAGTTAAAAGAAGAAAAAGAATCTAAGCGGGCTCATCTGGATGCCAGGCACGATTACGTCATAGATTCGGTAGCAAAAGCGTTATGCTTGGACAGGTGAGAAATTCATGTAACATTTTAGAATGTTTGCATTCTAGAATGTTTATTACGTAATGCTTTTGGCGCAGGGGTGAGGTTGAAGATTCGTTGTTGGAAGGGACACAACTTAAAGTGATGGACTCTTTCTTTGCTCCAAGAGGATCGGCTAAACTGATGTTTTACTATCAAGAGGTGAAACCACTACACTTGGATGGTAAGATCATTTTATTTAACAAATCTTTTACATTTTCTTTGCAATACTGCTTTCTACTTTATCAAATTGTGAAACTTGGTAAGCCTTTTTCGAGAAGTTATGCAAACGCGTTAAACATTGCGAAAACGTCAATACAAACAAATATTTTGATACTTACCGTTTGATACATTTTTGTTTTGTTAACTTCTGATGCTCTTGGATTCAAACTTGCATTCCAAAATTTTTTTGTTAATACAAAAGTTTAAGTCGTTCTTGAATTTTGATTAACAAAATTCCAGAGGATAACTATTGTTTTCCGTGTTATTTTTTCACACAGCGGTTGGACACCTGCAACTGGGTCGCCCGGAGAACAAACCATTCTCTCCTCGCACGAACAAGATGAAGTTGTTCATCACCGATGGGACTGATGTCGCATTAACTGGCCAGTGCGTCTTTTTTCTCCGAAACAGCAGAGACAAACCCGTCACAGGAGACAATATTCACCGGGTAAGGCGGTATTTTGAATCAGAGGTTCATTAAAGCGACTGACTATCGCTACCGTACCGTACTAACGTATGCAAATATATTGCTTCCCCAACGTTCTTTGCGAGAAAGATACAAGGTCATACTTATCAAGACATTTAATGACTTTATTGTATCAGAATAATTATGTAAACTGTAGGCTATTAAATTTTGAAGATTTTTTTGTCGCTTTTTGTTGTGTTTGAACTGAGGGGAAGTTTTATGCGGATATAAACTGATTGACAAGATTTGAGTGTTCCACATTTACTCAAAGTAAACTAATCAATGGGGGTTCATCTATTCCACGATATATAAGCCTGGCTCGTTTTTTCTGAATTGCATAAGGCTAGAGTGCCATTGACTAGCCCAAGTTGACAGGACAAGATTATTGTTTCTCTGACTGAACTCATATTTGAATAATTATATTTCGTTTTTCGTACAGGAGATTCACATGCAACAGATGGACGCTTCAGAAGGTGGAGTCCAGTTAGCGATCGAAAAAATGTTGGAACAAATTTTCATTCCAGCTTTGAAAGCAAACAAGTCTGGCTGGGGAGAACTTTCAAAATCTGCTCAAGGCGAACAGTTGAAGAAGCAATTTCTCAACGGACTGGATTCCTTTGTAGGCGTACTGGCCGGAGCGAGAGAGAGCATCGATGAGAAAGTCATGCTGGAGGTGAGAGAGAAACAGTAACTTTAGATTTTGTCCCAGACAGCAAAACAATCGTTTTTACATTGAGTCAATGTATGCAGACGTAAAAAATCGACTGACTTGCTGTCTAGGTTGTTCGTGTTGCGCGGCTGTGCCAAGTTTTAAACTGGTTATCCTATTTCTGTGTCAAGCACGTTGTAACTTTCGTGTTTTGTCGCTTCTACCTCTTTCTAGTCCTTTGCTGTGTTCGGCATATGTTTTTGTTGTGATGGTTAAAAATAAACTGAACTGAACTGATGTTCCTGATTGTTTGAGTAATTTGCACAATAAGCAGGTATAGTTTGAACACCGAGATTGTTACCAACTTTCTGAATCTTTAGGAGTGTCACACAATCGATTTCGAACAACTTCGTGGACCCCCCGAGTACACCGTCGCTGCTTCTTCGACTGAGACATTGGAACTTGTTGAGGATTGCATGAAAGTTTGGATTAAGCAAATCCAGCAGGTTAGATAGTTTTTGTTGTACAAACGCTATGCATCATTTGAACTTTGAGTTATATGCTTACCGCTTGGGTAGCACATACGTTAAGGAATGGTTTACCTTTAGGAAAGCGAATATTAAAACGTGAAAGAAGTTTTAATTTTCTAGCATAAAAAAGCTAGTAAAGATAAGTTTTCCTCAACTTTAGCTAAGTGGTAACTGGTGGTCTACAGTACATAGCCTAGCACACGAAAAACTTTTGTTTTAAACAGTCTATTATTTTTTAAGTCTGCTAAATTAAAAACTTTTTTGCTTAAAGTTTTCAACCTACATTTTAGGAGTTTTTCTTTTTCCAACGACAGCAGCGCATAAACCACAGTTGTCATCTACTGATTTTTATGAAAGCTTCAATTATTACTTTCGGAATAGGTTTTGGCGGAAGCGGAACAGCTCCGCAGAGAAGCAGATAACATCGGACCCCGTGCGGAGCTTGAACATTGGAAAAGGAAAACGTCAAAGTTTAACTTTCTCCTAGAGCAGTTGAAGACCCAGAAAGTGAAGGCGGTGCTCGGAATTCTCCACATTGCAAAGTCAAAGCTTCTTCTAGTAAGTATCAACGTTTTTTTAAATCAACGACATATTTACGAGATCCAAAATCTGCGATGTTCTCTCTTTGCGGTGCATATTGTCTATTTAAAATAGAGTCTATGGTAAAAACATCACCTTTCTACCAAATTTCTATGTAAAATGTATGCAAAGTACCGATATAGGCCTATATTTTTTCGACCTCAGAATAATTTTGTGTGTAGGCTATGGTTTTAATTTTGATGGCAAATCTACTTTGCCTGAGTAAACCGATATCCGAGACGATTTAAAAAATCAATTATGGTTCACACAATTTTCAGTATGTTACTATACAGTAGTTATATTTTAATATGGTATTTAAACACCCTTTCACAGGACGGAATGGCCCGATTCGGTGAGTCCGATTCGGTGAGTCCGATCCCTTAACGGGGGATTTTTTCAATTTTTTTTTTTAATTACCGGTACCGTGGCCTAATTATCATTGGCGTTTTAGGGTTAGGGGTTAGGAGTTAGGGTTAGGGGTTAGAGGTTAGGAACTCACCGAATCAGACTCACCGAATCGGACTCACCGAATCGGACTCACCGAATAGTAGCAGACCCTCACAGGAAGGCACGCTACCTTGAAAAACTTTACTTGTTACACACACACATATTTTCTTATTTGAAAATTAGAACAGAAACAAACTAAATTAGAACAGAAACAAACTACCGATGTCTTGAGTTGACATACTTTCGAACGTGTTTTTAACTACTGACTGAAACCGCTTTGGTTCAGAAAAGAGGCTTCTCGCCCAGCCAGCAAATTGAACCTTTTTGCGTCAGTCAGCTCTAAAACCCAACAAAGCAACTGGCTACGATGACATTTCAGCATATTTCATACAGATCGCCTCCGTGATTATTGCCCTGCCCTTCTCAAATCTTATTAACTATTCCTTTCAGTTCGGTATTTTCCCTGATACATTTAAACTTGCCAAAGTTGTACCCGTCTTCAAATCTGGAGACAAACTTGAGGTAAATAATTATAGACCTATCTCCCTTTTATCGTCTTTCGAAAAAATTTTGGAAAAGCTCATATATAAAAGGGTCTCTTCCTTTCTAGACAAACATTCTGTCCTTGCTCCTACGCAATTTGGATTTCGGTCTGGCTCCTCTACTTCATATGCCGCTATTGATATTATTAGTGCCACCTATGAACACGTAAAAAGCAACCTGTACACAGGTTTGGTTCTCTTGGATCTCAAAAAAGCCTTTGACACAGTATACCATCCCATTCTACTATACAAACTCAACCACTATGGAATCCGAGGTACAGCAAACGAATTATTCTCCTCCTACCTAAAAGACAGAATGCAGTATGTCGCGATTAATGAACAGGAATCTGAACAGAGATGCATAACACACGGTGTACCTCAGGGTTCAACGCTGGGTCCATTACTGTTTTTATTGTACGTAAACGACTTACCAAACTGCACGTCTTCTGTTCCAAGACTTTTCGCAGACGATACCTGCCTGGTAATTAACGCTCCTAATCTAACCTACTTAGAAAAGGAAATATCGTCTGAATTACTTAACATCAAGAACTGGATTAATGCCAATAAATTAGTTATCAATCCTTCCAAATCAAATGTCATTGTAATCCCTCCTAAAAAATGCAGCTACCCAGAAGATATCAATGTACTTTATAATTGTGTTCAGATCGAACAAGTTAAGTTTGCCAAATACCTTGGCATTATTTTTGACAATGGTCTAAATTTTGAACCTCATATTAATATGCTCCACAAGAAACTTTCTATATCTGTAGGGATATTGTCGAAACTCAAATACATTCTTCCAAACAAAACATTATTACAATTATACTACGCACTGGTACATTCTCATATCGTATATGGGATAACGATTTGGGGTTCATGCTGCAAGACACAAATGAACAAGCTTAGCACCTTACAAAATAAGGCTGTCAGAATAGTAGCAGGTGGCAGGTGGTCTGATCATGTCACACCTTTCTATAAGAAACTTAACATACTCAAGCTTAAAGATTTGTACGAACATGAAATTGCTAAATTCATGTTTAAATTTGATACGGATGTATTGCCTCTGCCTTTCGCACACTACTTTGAAAAAACCAAACTCATGTATAATGCACGACTTACTAGACACTCTTCCAATGATTGTTATTTTGTCCCACGTTACGCCTCATCCCGACTCCAGCGCAGCATTAAATATGCCGGAGTGAAAGTCTGGAACTCCTTACCAACGAGCTTGCGTAAATTGTCATTTTATTCTTTTAAAAAACAACACAAATACTCACTCATCGCCAAATATTAGCACGATTAATTTTGTATTACCTTTATGCTACCGATAGACTACTAAATATATTTCTCTATGACCATCTTCTAACACCTTGTCTCAATTTTCGTTATTGAATTATTCTTATCGCAATTTTAGAACTTCTATTAGAATCTGGGGTATCTGCTTGACTCGAAGACCCATGGTCTCTTCGCAGATTCCCGTTGCTGGAAATTCCTTTTTTATTGCTGTATTTATTGTATTATATTTACCTACAACGAAATAAAATCAATCAATCAATCAATCAATCAGTCAGCATACCTTTAATCGATGTAAAAAACAGTTGATTTTCCTGCTAGCTGGTGATCAAAATCAACCATAGCGTGAGGAGCTTATTTAAAACAAATAGGGAATCACTGATCTCTGGCAACTAGCATAACCATTAGTATCACATGGTATGACTTCAGAAGTATACTTAGAGGTTACTGCTTACAGATGAACTTATCGATGACACATTTCGTGCTTTAAATTGCATTGCTGTAGCCTACTTTTCATCACTTGCTTGGAAGCTATTTTCGCCAGCAAAAGTTACTGCTTTTACATCGTTTCAACCTCTTGCCTAGAACGATTTGAGCCCAGCTGGGAAAATTAACACCTGCAAACGTTAAATCAATGTAAAAAGACGAGTATTTCTAGATAGAAAATAGACTTATGCTTGTCGGTTGTAGCCAAGTCAAACTCTCGCTTTTTGCTTGTTTCATTTTTTGTTTATGACGTCACCAGGTGTGGCGTGAGTTGGATGCTCGCATTACCGATGTAGCCAACGAGGCAAAGGACAACGTCAAATACCTGCATACCCTTGAAAAATTTTGTGACCCTCTTTACAACAGGTACGAGCAACTTTTGTTGATCAACAAGCTTTGCTAAGCATATTGTTTACAGACGTTTAAAGTACCAATACTTTACATTTGTTGTGAGTTTTCTTCTAAATGTTGAAATTTGAAACAGAACTTTTTTATCTATATTTTTTATCTATTTTTATCTATATTCATCTTATCTTCAACGATTCTATATTTATTGAGAAACACAGGGTCTCCAAAAATTTTAAAACCATTTTGAATACTGATTTCTTAGTCTTTTTAAGTTGCAAAATGTTTTGAACATTATTCAATTATCTTTTGACACAGTGTCAATCGACATGGGACAGTTGATAGATTTTTATTACTGAATTCATTTCCAGTGACCCAGTTGGAATGCTGGATGCAGTACCTCTTCTTATCAACGCCATTCGCATGATACATAGCATCAGCAGATATTACAACACATCCGAGAAAATGACTTCTTTGTTTGTAAAAGTAAGTGAGATTTGATCAAAAAAAGGCTTGAGCTGTTTTGTGTTATGAGCTAATTGCTATGAGCTAAACGCATCACGATGTGTTCCCCTCACGACCATCAGCACTCTTGATAACGCACCATGGCCGATCTTATAGCAAGTGTCTATTTATTCAAATCTTGAAAATATCAGCTAAAGCCATATGGGCTAATAAAGCTATTGCCTGAATATATGTTGTTGCTTTTATTTTTGTTTGAAACTTTTATTTATTTTTTATTTCCCATTCTGTTTTGATTTTTTCTGAAGCTGTTGCAACCGTGCCAAATTTCTTTCAAATTACAGTAATAACTTATTTCAGTCACAAGCACGTTTTAATGTTCGCGTTTTGTCGCTTCTACCTTTTTCTCGACCTTTGCTATATGCTAAAGTGTATTGTTTTTTGCTGTGAGGTTCAGAAATAAAAACAATTGAACTGAACTGTGTGCAGTTGAGCTGTCTAGCGATCACAGACATAGTCATAAAATTATTTATCACCTGTTTGAAATCACACGTGTGGCTATAGCTTACACGTTCTTTGTGATACGTTCTGAATTACTTCCTTTAAATGTGCAACTCTTTTGCTGATCCAAATTTTTCTTCTTGTTCAGGTGACCAACCAGATGGTATCCAGTTGCAAATCTTACATCACCAGTGATGGTACGCTCACCATCTGGGATGAACCCAGGGATGAGCTGACAAGCAAATTGGAAGCCTGCATCAAACTGAACCAAGTAAGTGATGCCAGAAGTGAAAAGAGTGAGGTTATGCTTTTATTGTTGTTTGAAAGAAAAGCGAGTAAGTTTATTACGAAATAATCGATTGGATAAACGAAAGCTTTTTGCATGAAAACGCTTTTGTAAATCGTCGTATTATAAAAGCATCCATTGTGCAATGTACAGTATGACTTTCTTACGCAACTAATTACCGTCCAATAACTGAAACAAAATGTGAACTTTTACTCTGAAAGCCGTAAAGGAACCCAACGCGACAATAAAATTGCTTTGCCTACATCTCCGACAATTAATTTCGTCATTTTTACATTGATTTAGCGTTTGCAGACGTTGAATTAATGTAAAAATGACGGATTTTTGCTTTCTGGGGTGGTGCATAATATGCACTGCATATTGTACAGTGTGCACCATCCTGTAATGTCACGCGAGTAAATGCTCAGCTTGTACCGAAATTAGCAGCTTGTACAACTGACCCTTTGTTGCCTTATACAAAGTACAGTTCTGAGCTTGATACACTCCCAGGTGTGGTCATGGCAACAGGCGTAATAACATGTCGCCGTTGCTTTAGTATTCCGAGGAGAGAAAAGTCAATATTTGCGGAGCCGTTACCTTTATGTCTTTTGTTAATAAATCAACACATTTTGAAATTATGGAAGCGTGTTTAGACTTGTATAACACGTCATAATATTCGCCTTATGAAATGCTCTTTTCATTCTCTGCCACAAAACCTGGTGTGCGTAATTTCTTTTCTTTCAACGAACTTTTTTATTTTTTATTGAATTTTTGTATGTCATGATTTTTCATGTTGTCTCAATCGTCCTGGCCAGCAAAGTTGTTATTTCCATACCGACGCCTAACGACCTTTAGCGACGGTGAAACAACGTAAAAATAGCGACGTTTGCCAGCTACGGTAGCTCATGTCCCACCCTATTTTTGATTTGCTGTTAAATCATGCATCGTCACAAAAGTTGATATATTTTGTTTCGAAACTATTAACTTAGTTCGATTTCAGTCGGAATCGATGTATGTTTTATGTTCTTTTTACGTTGCCAGTTGTTTAAGCAGTGAAAGCTTGCAATAGATATTTTACCTTATTTCAATCTCATTCTATTGCTAGGAATATCAACGATGCTTCCAAAAAACAAAACAAAAGCTCGAAGAGTCGCCCAACGACAGAAAGTTCGACTTTAGCGAGATGTACATCTTTGGAAAGTTCGATGCGTTGGAGAGGCGACTGAAAAAGATCCTCAGCATGTTTGAAACGATTCGCATTTATTCAGCTCTGGAAAGGTCCAAGATAGAAGGGTTAGAACCTATGGTTGGCAAATATCAGGTATTTTAAAAAGATTACTCAATTAGATAAACTTTTTAGTTTGATACTGCCGTAGACAATGACTCGCTACGTTTGCTTAGAGTTACTTGCAGATGTAGCCAGGAAGAAAAACTCTCGTTTAACGGGATCCCCCGGTTAGTCGGACCAATTCGGCTTTGTTCGTTGACTTGATTGTAGGTCTGTTATAGGCTATACAGTTGTTGAAGATTTGACCTACAAAATTAACATATTTCGAGTAAGCAAACCCAGCTACTACAAACAAGATTAACCTAATGTTACCGAAACTTTGAACACTAGCATAGCATGGCCTACCAAAGAATGTGTGCAACTTGGGAAAAACGTAACTTTTATCGAAGAAGTTAATTAAATGTTCTACAATAGAATTATTTTTGTACGGTCTATGTCGGACAATTTTTATTTATACATATTACAAACAATATTCTTTAATTATAGATTAATTTCTTGCGTTCTTCCGGTGACTGTAGACTAGACTATCACAAGATGTCGAAATTTTAACTAGTTTTTTTTTATTTCCGACGATTATATTTGTATTTACCGATTATGTTTGTAGGTCATTGTGGCGAATATGAAGAAAAAGCCTTACAACGCATTGGACCAAAGACATGGCGATTTTGATGGAGATTTTGATGATTTCAACAACAGTATTGGCGACTTGTACAACCAAATAGCCGTTTTCATGGACCAGCAGTTTGCCAAGCTCCACAGCACCTCGAGAGCCATTATGCTGCTGCGAAAGTTCGAGAAGTAAGCGTCGGTTGAAATCAATAACTTGAAAACAGCTACAATTTTGACAGACCGTGTTTTTCTTATTTGTACTTGATCTCTTTTTAAACCAACATTTTGCATTTTTGAGAAATATTGTTTGCTATTGTTTTCTTAGCGGAATATTACATTTGTGTTCTTAACCGCCTGATGAATCGTCTGATAAGATTTTTCAATTTTCAATTTTGCTTGGATAGTTGACGTTGCACTGAAACTAGATTATCAATTCATAAATGACTTAACCTTTGCTTTACGTTGCATTTTCATTGTTATATGACCTTTGAATGAAACGTTGCAAGTTTTGGGCAGATAATAATCTCTTGTTTCTAGGATTGGAATTCCGAACTTGAATATTGAAGAAAAATATCAAAACATTTTGTTCAACTACGGCCGCGATGTTGACGCGATATCAAAGATATACTCGAAGCAAAGGAATGACCCTGTGATACCACGTGATATGCCTCCAACTGCAGGTGATGCGACTGAATCTCTGATGCAACTGAGTTTTTTAAAATTTGCCTTTTAGGTCATTTTTTTAATACAAAATGTTAAAATTAACTAACCATGATCTCTTATAAGTTGTAAGTTTTATTTTTTTTGCTTTTTGTACTTTACTACGTTTTTCATCCACAAGAACCATTTAAAATGTATTTTGCAATTTTGCCAGATACATCAAGATTTCTAATAGTTCCGTAAACGTTGTGGTTTGGCTTTTGTACCAATCATTATCTTTTTTAGGAAAGATTATGTGGGCGAGACAACTGTTCCGGAAGATCAAGGAGCCAATGGATCTTTTTCAGGAAGAGTGTCCTCATCTTTTGAAAAGTGAAGAAGCGAAAAGGATCATACGCAACTTCAACAAAGTTGCGAAAGTTCTTTTAGAATTTGAGGTGCTCTATCACAGAGGATGGATGCGACAAATTGATGGTGTCAAAGCTGGTGAGTGGTGGTTGGGCATTTCCATGTATTATTATATGTCTCAGAAATGAATCATAACAACAAGTATCAATTTCGATTTTCCACTTTAAAACAAGAGAAAGTGCAGCAGCGGCAATATGATAGTAGCGAGAATATTCCATAAATTAAAAAAAACAAACAAAGAAATGCACTGACTCACTGACTGAAAAAAAAAGAATGATAGCAGATGTTTGAAAAATGACTTTACAGCTTAAGGGACTTCCTATCTCAAGGTTGATTTAATTTTCTTGAAATTTTCTTTGCAGGTCTGCAAGCCTCTCTTCTTATACGTCATCCTGAAACAGGGGAACTTTTCGTGAACTTTGACCCCATGGTACTGACTCTCATCAAAGAGACCGAATGGATGGCAAAGTTAGACTTGGAAATTCCTTTTGGGGCATCCAAGATCAGACAGAAACACGCATCCTTGAAGGACCATAGCAACAAATTGAATGTAAGTTCAAAACTCATCAAATTTAATGGAAAATTTTGTTAACTTTCCGTTTTGAAAATGGTAAAAAATGAACTCAGTAAAAAAGCCTAGGAGGTTAAAGCAAAAGAAATTTTAAACTTAAAAACTTATCACCACTAGAATATAAATAGATCACGAGTTTTGAAGTGTTTTGTGATTGCACGACGTCAAGTTCAATAAATAATATTGATCTGTATCCGTGGCTTATTTTAATTAGTTGGTTCCTTAATCTGTAACATCTTTAGATAATGCAATACATGTATTTTTAATATTGCTATTTTGTTTTATGCAAGTAGGCATCCAAATGTTGTAATTGCTTAAGACATACTTGTAGATGATTTCGATTACCTCTTTGCAGGGCCAGTATAGTATACATAATCAAAGAATTCATAGCCTTCAAAACAAAAGTATCTTTTTTTATAATTTTCAATAAGGAATTCTTTTCTTTCTAGGATTTATTGAACGAAAACGAAAAGATTCGAAAAAAGATCATTCCTTGCATCGCGCCTCTGATGTTGCCGCATATCTCTAAGGTGGACGACGCACTGGAGCCTGGACTGACATATCTCAGTTGGACCAGCATCAACATCGAGCAGTTCATAGACAACGCTCACAGAGCACTTGGTATGTTAGGGTGGCTTTTAAAGTTTGTTCGCTTGCTCAAATCTTAACTCAAACGTCTCGAACGCAAAGCAGGGTTGATCTGGTTGTCTAGCTTAGCCAAGTTTTAGATGTCGGATCCGTGTGTTTTCCAGTCAAAATTTAATCAAACCAAAAGTCCATCATTGGTCTATAAATTTTGAAACAACTGGGCTGATCACCATTAAGCCCTGTAATTAACTGCTTTGAACCGATGTTCAATAAATGATGACGGCTTTGGTTGATTTACTTTTTTTCATATGACTTGGCTACCGCGTGACAGAAAAGCGTTTGACCAGCATCGAAAGGACAGAGGTGTAGTGTTTGATCAGAGCCGTTGAGAGGATAACTTGGCCGGGGTGCCAATAACATTCTCGGCTTCCTAAAACAAGACACCGCTAAAAAACTAAAACACCTTTTAATCATTGAAGACACAAAAAATTTTCCAAATAAAACAGGGTTGATGAAATAAATTATAGTGAAAAACATGCGGCATTTTCTTCTTTTTTCGTGCTCTTTGGAAAGGTTTCGGGCTCCTGAAATCATCCAGGCCCAGAGTACAAAAGTACCCACCATTAGATTCCACGATCATCGAAAACACGTGGTTACTTCATGTCGACACACCTCTCGGCTTGTTTGCAAATCGCACAAATTTTTAACATATCTTGTTTGACAATTTTTTATTGTTGTAAGACATCATTTGCACTGATTCAACGTTTTGAAGCATTGAAAATGACATTAAAAAGGGATTACTTAATAAATAACTTTATCATAAAGCTGATCTGAATCTTCTGCTGGACCGGATAACCGACTTGGTGCAATATCGCATTGAAGCTGTTTTCACTGACATGTCCACCACTCCTCTTGTGGAACTGCCTTCCGATGAGCCGCTCTCGATAACCGACTTCGTACAGAAGACCAAGGTATGTTATATTTTTGCACGGAGACGTTCGCTGTAGTTCGCAGGACTACAACATTACAGTATAGGCTACTCTGCACAGTTCACCACATCGTGTTTTCAACAGCTTGGGTTTGCTCTTGCTTGTTGATTGTTGAACTTAAATCACATTTTGGTTTAGTTACGTTTGCATAAAGTAATTGTGTCAGATTTAAGGCACTGTGGCAATGAGTTGCTTAAGTTCATTGTATAATCTTCATTTAAAAACGATTTCTTTGCATTTAGTTTTATTCAAGGCAGAAAGAAGCAAACTGTACCTGACCGTATTAAACATTATATTGTAAAGTTGAAATAACATAAAAATGTGAAAGGTTTTAAGATTTATTTTCGAAAACTGTGTTTTACCCCAAGCTTTAATCGGCTAGGGCCTATGTTAAACAAACAGGAAAACCTTGGTTTTACAAAGTAACGACAAGTGGGTTCTCATCCAACTTTTCAGGATCTGTGCACCGCGGGCTCGCAAACCTTGCAGGCGAAGTCACAATTAGTGCAAGAAGCTGTGAACGAACTGATTGACATGTTGTTGGACTTCGAACCACCAAAGACGGAATTTCAAGTGGGTGACTCCTTTCAGTTATTAAACAAGACAATGGTGGTGGTTTAGGACACACTTTTGCAGTAGCATTTTGTCAGGTTAATGTTTCGTGGCTATCTACTCCTGAGATTTTTCTTAATTGTAACACAAGCGATGAAGTAGCCACTGATGCTTCTTCACTTCATTTCTGTTCCGGTTTCTCGATCGAATTGAGAATGAAAAGTGACAGCACAATGTATCCTTCATTTAGGATACGACCGAACGATTACACATAGCAAGTAAATGAAAGCACCTAGGTTCGAAAACTTGTTTGATTTATTAATAAAGCAATCGTCACCTTAAAGGGAGCCTTTTCAGAAACTTATTCTATATTTGAATAAGATGCTGAAGATTTTATTGATTAAAACTTAACTGACTTTATTTCTTGTAATACTTTATCGAGATTTAAGGATTGGGTTCTCTTCAATGTGCTTGCGTGTTTAGGAAAGTGAAACTTCCAAAAACGCTCCTCCAAGCGCTCAGAGCAACCGTACAGATCCAGTTCCTCCGTTGTCCAGAGCAACCAGCGCCCGTAGAAAAAAGAAGAAAGACATTGTTCAACTTATGGAGGAAGAATCCAAGTACGACTTCTTTCACAATCGCTCTATTCAAACATCGCAAGCGAAATCAACGACTGTTTTTTGTATTCAAGTTTGTATCTGTTGGTGAAGCTTGGAACGAAGTGCATGGGAAGGTCCAACAGTAAATATTGGTGTTGGTCAAGACACACCCACTTGGACCAGACGTTGATCTGTTAGACGCTAGATTGTGTTCTTGAACCAGACATTCGTCTGACCGTGCGAAAGTCGTCTCATTCACCACGTCATTCTTGATTGTTGTTTTCTAAGGGCGTTGACTAATTCTTTTGGTTTTGAATGCATTTGCGATGTTTTAATTTCATTTTTTCCAGAGAGCTCCTGGGATACTTCAGCAACAGGAATTTGGAAGCCTTGCTCAAAGTTGTCAAAGCAACTCTTGAAGGATTACGGAAACGAATCATATCGCCAAGTTTACAGAGATTCATATGTATGTTTCAGGATAGAGATCTTTTTTACAACAAAAATTTAAATGAACAAACAGCAATGGTGCACTGCAAAAGCGTTGGTAGCCAATGTGAAGCGTACTTTCAAGGGAACGAGAAGACATGTCTTCCTTAACTTTCGGAAAATACCTGATCGTTATGAGTCTAAATATAAGACTGTCACATCACTAAATAGTGTGCACACAGTTTGTCTTCTGGAATATCACACACAGTTTGTCTTCTGGAATATTTTCTAAAAAGCGAGGTCCATGGTTTTAGGTATCTATACTACACAATACCAAAAGAAAATTTTTTAAAGAGTTTTTGTTGAGTTGTAATTAGAGGATTTGACTGAATCATAAAGACTTTATTTTTTATGCAGCTGATACAAGCACACAAGACAGTAGCAAAGAAAAACATCGCCTGGTACCGCTCTTGAAGTCCAACGCTGTTCTTGCTATCCCCACCATCAACATGAGCCCGAGACTTGAGGAAGTTCAGCTTGCCATCACTCGTGCGGCAGAATATGTGTTGCTGGTTATGCGTGGGGTGGCGCAGTGGAGCAGAGAACGGTTACCTGTGGTAAGCAAGCATTATAATTATGGGTTTGCGATAATTTTGATAGCTTTTTTGACTGGCATTTTAGTTTTCAATTTTTCGTTCTTGCTCTTTGAAATTGTCACTGATGTACGATTTACTTCGCGTTCAAGTTCTCACTTTGCTGTTTGCTATTATCTTGAAATCAATGCGTTTCAGAACCAAAGAAGTGGTTTGTTTGCCGACAGCTACAAACGACGTACCAGCGTCTCCAGTCTCAGTAGCGTTTCCGAATCGACCATGTCAGCACTGACGATGGGATCCGGGACTGTTGTGACTGCCAAGTCTCTTGTCGCTGGATCAACGACAAGAACAGTTTCAAGCAAGACCTCGAGCAAGGTTTCGTTAGTTGAGATGTCAGCACAGCCAGCAGCGTTGGATATACTGAGCCCTTCAAAGAACTACTACAAAAAAGTTAGAGAAAACAAAGACGTCCACAAGCTGCAAAGTCAGCTCAGCAGTTGCATCAACTCAACTGGCAAAGTAAAATGGTCTGACTAGTGATTTAAGTTCTAATTATCTTCAGCTGAAGGAGATAGAGCGTTTGCTGTATTTTTAGCCACAATTGCGATCATTTTAGAAACAAAACTGATCAAAAGTTTATCATTTTGGTATATCTTATCTTCAATAGGCTAAAAATTATTTCTAAAGTCTTGCAAACTCAAACAAAATTATTTCCAAAATAAAATGAATTAAAACATGCACATTTTCAGACGAATACGCTAACTTTACATGCAACTAATTTGATTGCAGAGAATCACCTTGATTATGCAAACATGCTGTTTTGTGAAACAACATGCATGAAATTTTTCCCCAAATGTTTATCAAACTTTCCCGAATCTTCGACAAATTGTAGAATTGCGGTCGCACCCCCTGCACCCCCAGTTTCTGATTGTTACTAATTTTAACAAAAACAAAATTGAAAAACATGCACGAAATCTTCACTCTTCAGCATGGAGCTTTTATATAGCTGGATATCGTTTTAGAGAAACATGTATGAACTATCTATCTTTTGTCTCACTGCAGGAAGTGCACAATGTTTTGGCCAAATTCGAGCGCTACCACCACGTATGGAAACTGGACAGGGACACAGTGTTGCAGGAACTCTTTGATAGATCTCCGAGTGTTGATGAGTTCGAGCAACACATCCTCTCTTACAAGTTGCTTATCGACCAAATCAACGGGGAACCTGAGTACTTGGTTGTTGGATCAATAGCTTTGTACACAGGTAAGAAAATATAAATTAAATGAAACAAAAAATGCGAAAGTGTTAAGACTTTTTTGAAAAATCTGCAAAACGTTAAAATAGATCCCCGCACAACCCGTGGAGTTAATTATCAAAGACCCAAATGATGTATACTGAGGCCTACAATACTGAGGTCTTGATTCTTTGGGTGTGCGATTGCGCAACGCATTTCAAGGGCTGCTGCTCTCCATGTAGCGGCATGTAGTAGATGAAATAATTCACAGACAACAACACTTCAATAATAATCGGAAACTTCACTCTGTCGATCTCAGTTACCAAGCTTGCGTCAGTGGTTCAAAGCTTCTGCTTTTACAAGTACACGAAACTTCCAGGATTAAGCTCTCAAAAAGCTCAGTCCGAGGATGAAGATTCCCATAAACAAAAATATTTTTATGTGACGATATTTTTCCAAAAATGCCTTGTAACCACGATTGTTCTACAGTACGTTTTTTAATACTAAATTCCATTAACAAACGACTGCAAGTATATCATCACCACTCAATATAACTTTAATTTTCAATGCGTTGAGAATGTATTTATTTTAATTCATTCACAGAGGACCTAAAGCTGTCCTTAGTCACCGAGTGCAAGAATTGGATGGCTTTCTACGGCAAGCATTGCAACTCGAAGTACAGGTCACAGATGGAGGATATATTTGCTTTCATGGATGATGTAACGAAAAGGATGAGCCGTCCGGTCAAGGATCTTGATGACATCCGGATCGTGATGGGAAGCCTCCGGGAGATCAGAGAACGTCAGATCGACATTGACATGTCCATCATACCAGTTGAGGTAAACGAAACGTCAAATGTTGTAATATTTGTACTTTTGGTATTGATCTGAATGTCAATTCTGTTAGCCATCTTTATTTCTAATGATAGAATGATTTGGTTTTTGAATCTTTATCCTAGGACTGACAAAGCCTTGATTGGTTATTCCTGGTAGTGTCACATAGGCTACTTGTAGAGGCTTTTGAGTTTTGATGCAGGACCGGTTACCGAGATTGGCAGAGTGAATTTTTCCGATTGTTAAAGTCTTGTTGCCGGGGCACTATTCCATCCATTAGATGCCGCTGGAAAGAGAGCAGTCCTTAGAATACGTTGCTCAAGCGCACACTCCAAGAGTCGAATCAGCGCCTCTTGATCTTGAAGATTCTTCGTTCACGAAGACACACGCTAACCAACTGAGCTATCCGGGCGGACCATCGCTGATAAAGAAGCAATTGCCTCACTGGCCACGGTCAGTGAGCATTGAGCAATAACCCAAATGAATGTAAACAGAAGAGGGGGAGGAGCTTATGTAGAAGAAGAAGAAGAAGAAAGAGAATTTTGTTTAGAAGGAAGAGAAGCTTAATTAATTGAAGAATGGTCACCGGTTACATTGTTGATGTTAATATACTGATTTAATGCCATATTTTAGATGCAAAATCGAAGCATTGCGCTTGAAATGTTTTCGTTTACCTTCTCAGGAAAACGCGTTTGCTTCGACCTCATATCTTGAAGCAAAACTTTCCATTTCAAATGTCTTCTTAAAAAAGTTAACCCTTTTTTAATTTTTATTGGTTTCGTAGCGTGGTCTCATTGCTCCTATATGCAATATGCAGTTGAAGTCTGTACAATGTACACTTGTGGAAAAATATCTTTGCATGTGACTTTGTAATCCTCATAGACTACTCAATACTCATAGAACCTCTTGTTCGATTTGAGAATGTTTTGCCAAAAAAATGCTCATAGCTTAATACGCTACCGATTTGGACTATAAGCGAACTAATGTTTTTGATAACGATTTCCCAAAACTTCACTTTATAAAGCAATCTACGGTTCTACTTTCAGGCCAGTTATTCGATTTTGAACAAGTCCGATCTTTCCGTGCAAAAAGATGAGTCCGAGAGAGTAGATACGCTTCGTTACACATGGGAGCGGGTGCTTAGTCAAGCCAGTGACTACCAGCACCAACTAGGGGCGATTCAGCCAAACTTCAGAGGGGAACTCATCAGCAACATTGCACAGTTCCAAGAAGATTGCAAAACACTCTTTACTGACTACGACAGAGTAAGTTAGTTGTGAAAAAATGCAATCACATATTAAACCAATTTTTGATTTTAGCAAAAAATGTAGGCTTACACACTATTGATACAAGTAGACTAGCCTAGTATGGCTATGAAATACCCACTGCAGGACGTGTTAAATTCAGAATACCAACATAAAATTACTGATTTAAAAGTAGAAGGTAAAGGTGAGTCTCATACTTGATCCAAGCATTGGAGAATGAAATGATAAGGTTCTCATAATACTAACTCATCGGCACTAACGAGAGTAGGGTGGCCAGTTCCTTTCTCTCGGCCACCTTTGCTTCAGCAACTACGCCCACCCAATCTACTGGGTAGAGGTGAGCGATGTTTTTCAACAACCAGCTGAAGCCGGGAGTCGAACCAGGATTGCATGATTGGAAAGCGAGCGTCTTGTCCTCTGCGCCATCACACCGTTGTAAAGCCTTAAAACCATGTAAAACTGTATATTGTGAATTGTGATCTTACGTGAATCCATTCTCGATATTTTTGATTTTAAACACAAGTATCGTGCTAAGATTGATTATGAAAGTGATGCTAACATTTTTCTACAGGATGGCCCAATGGTGGAGGGAGTTGCACCCCAGGAAGCCAGTGACCGACTCATCATCTTCCAGAACCGATTTGATACAATCTGGAGAAAATACATCACTTACTCAGGTAGGAAAATGGGCACCCTATTTCGTAATGAATAATATAAATTATTCATTACCGGTATTTAATGTCTGGTTCTTGTATCCGATAACGCTAGCATCAAGTGGTTGTTGAGAAAATTTTGAAGTAGCCATACTCTCGTAGACCGAACTTTGATTTTGTAATTTTTTCGCTTTTCTGAGCTTAGGCTAGTCCGTGGCCTACGATATAACACGGCCGGATATCGTGCCGCGAAGAGAAAAAATTAGAGGGGTAACTTTTCTGCACAAAGTTGCATATACTAACAGCTTTACAATGGTTAACAGACAAAATATTTTACATTACTGAACAATTTATGGACATAATGATGCGTTAAAAAGCATTCAACATAAAATTGTACTCATACGCTGATATGCTTGGTTCAATTGCTAATCTGGTCAGCCAAAACTTAAAAATTCGATGTGGCAAAGTATCACAGCTACCGTCATTGTCACTTTCGCTTTCATCTTCTTCTTCAGAACTCGATGGTACTTCAATGACCTTGCGTTTCTTGCCTCTCTGACTACTGGTACTTCCAGATCCTGTTCCAGATGGCATCTTCGACATTTCTTTCTGTGCAGCTATGTCTTCAGACGTACGGTATAAGCCTTCCCTGCTGCTACTTTGGAGCCACGTTTTTGACGTGTTGTTGCTGGTGAAGACAGGTGCTCCTTCAACATGTTTGCCACAACTTCTCCCAGGGTCTCTTGGACTGTCTCAGTTGGATTGCTGTTTGCTTCAGGGAGACGCTTAAGCACCTGCTGCTCATCCTGAGGTACTAGACCGCAAGCCTTGAATCCAGCTGCAAGGTTTTCCTTTTTCTCCTCCATCTGGTTACACAGTCGTTTCAAAAGCGATGGAAACAAGGTCTTTGGTATGCTGCCCCTCACTCTGCTCTCCTTTCTCCAGTCCTCCAGTATCCTTCTCCACATCTTCTTTACTGGCCCAAATACGGCAACATCAATTGGTTGAAGTAGATGGGTTGCATTGGGTACTAAACTGATAAACTTGATATCATTTTCTTCACAATCAGCTATCACCTGTGTACTGAAATGTGATGCCAAATTATCCCCAATAAGCACTTTCTTCCAAGGCTTCTCCTTTACATGGTCCAGAAACAACTTGAACCACTCCTCAAACGTAGTGGAATCAAACCAACCACTAACTGAGTGATTGTATAATGCACCAGGAGGGCCACCTTCCGTCCAACCAGCATAGAGATTCCTTGATTTATACACGACCATCGGAGGGAGATACTCTCCCACTGCATTTCCGCAGAAAACATCATGCTCACGGCTTGCTTGGAGTGTGATGTCTTTCCACTCTTCGAAGTCCTCTTCTCACAATGCACTGTTTAGCCCCTGGATTGTCTGTTACATTGGTTTCATCATAATTGTACACGTTCTGGGGCTCTACCCCATTCAGTTCCTCATAAATGTTTTTGAAATATTCTTTCACGACAGTTGAACTAATTTCAGCACGGCTTGGCTTCACATTGTCAGCAAGTCGTTGAGAAAGATGTTGACGTTCTTTAATTTTTTTTAGCCAGTCCCAACCAGGCAGGTTTTCCCGGAAGATTTTTATGGTTTTACCTTGTCGATTAACATAATCTTGTACAAGGTAGGTAACGAATGTCAGAAG
The DNA here is from genome assembly GCF_918807975.1 of Aplidium turbinatum. Lineage (NCBI taxonomy): Eukaryota > Metazoa > Chordata > Ascidiacea > Aplousobranchia > Polyclinidae > Aplidium > Aplidium turbinatum. The sequence goes on along the minus strand of NC_137489.1, from coordinate 12,015,920 downwards.
ACGATAATGGAAATTTCCAATCAGTTAGGTGGTTGATGACTTTTACGAGTGCTGTCTCTTCAGCAGCCAATAACACTGATTGTCCACCTGGTTTTCCTGCATGTTTCACTGTTGGACGTGTCTTGTTCCAAACCGTTCCATATGGTATTTTGAACTGCTTCGATGCAGCATGAATGGTCAATTGTCCATTCTGCACCTGCCGTACAGCATTTTCTAGGTCTACTTGAGTATATGCAGTTTGATACCCCCTCGACACAGCTTTCCGTTTGTAGACTCGTGGCATAATTGTTACAGTATACTATCAAACTTAATCAGTATCTACAAAGACAACACAAAATACAAATTTACTATCATAAAAACACAACTATACAGAATTTTGGACACCATTGTTCAATTTTTGACGTTCAGTGTGACTTTGATAACCAATGTCAAAGTCACACTGACTGTCAAAGTCACCCCGATTAACGGTATTCCAAATATTGCTTAAGCTACAAACATATTTTATAATTAATATGCATATACAATTAAGGTATAAGCACATAAACTATCTAAACCAAGGCTGTAGCTATATTGACAAAAATGAGGCACTTGACTTCCACAGAAAAATTTCAATGTGCATGATTATGTCTGTTCAACCTTGTGAGTGACATTTGACAAATATATATATACTGGTTATAACCAAGTGGTTTTTGGAATATCAGCCAAAATTTCCTCTAGTTTGGTTGCTTCTGGGCTTTGTACAAGGACATTTTTCAAAAATTTGACAATAAATTACTAAATGTTAATAAAAGGATTTTTGGAAAAAATGCAAACTATTTAATTGCTGCTCTCGATCCTGACTACGGCCTAGATCACATCACAAAACTGAATAATCTAATGACTAATAATGTAATGCCTACCCATTATTGCAGATTATAACATAGAGCATAACTTAGTACTGCAGCACAATATACGTCTACCCTGTGGTGTCATCACTGCACTAAAACCTTAACCTGTTAGTCACTATTGCTAAGTAATATTTTCTGTGCAAAAACTTATCGCTATATTATTGTTATTGTTTATCTTCAAGCATTAACAAGCTGCTCCAATCAGCAATTCAAACTAGATTAGATATGGCTCAATAGCATTGCCAGATAAGGAATTCTGCCCTAATTTGAGAAAAGTTCAAAGCTGTTGAAAACAAAACTTGTATTTTGGAAATTTTTTTAGTCCTGGGAAAAGATCCTTAGCTTAACCCATCCTAACTTTAATCCTAACTCTGGCAAAACCTGATTGTGACCATGGCAATATGTGGGTAAAAATAGCCACTCCGAATTACATTTGCTGTTTCGTCAGCAAAATTGATACTGCTGGCTACAGCAAAGTTTTTAACAAGACCAAAGATGTTAAAATGGTGTATGATTACTGGTGCTACCTAGTGCCTACTCTTGCAACAGATACCATTCTAAAAGCTTTGGTTTTATAGGAGCTGTGCTGCAACATCAACACTTTACGTTTAGGCTACAATTTAGTAACTTCAGAGAATGAAATTAAATGGTGAAAATTGAACTGACAGTGTTGCCAGACGCAAAGCGTTACCCCTCTAATTTTTTCTCTTCGCGGCACGATATCCGGCCGTGTTATATCGTAGGCCACGGCTAGTCATATAAATAGCTTTGTTACAACGAAAAAAAAACGACTTTTTATCTCGTTCTAAATATTCACAGTAGCATTGTAAATTGGTTACAAATTAAATCAAAGTGGAATAAAGATTGGTTACCTTTTTATAAATTACCGCTTTTTTATCTTTTTATTTTACATGTAATTTATTTGTCTTTTGCAGGAGGAGAGGAGTTGTTCGGCTTACCAGTGACCCCCTACCCAGAACTTCACGAAATTCGTCGACAACTGAATCTTCTGCAGAAGTTGTACGGTCTCTACAACAACGTCATCGAAACTGTAAACGGCTACTACGACATCATGTGGTCGGAAATCGACATTGAAAAAATCAATGACGAATTGAGTGAATTCCAAAACCGGTAAGCAATATTTTAGTTTTGTGTCATTCGTTAGTGTTTTTGTAATCTTCAAACTGTTTGAAAGGATTTCATGATTACTTGTCTTCTTTTTGACGTTTTGTTGTAACAGGTTTAACTTCAACCAACAAAATTTCCGGTTTACATCGTTTTAACGTCGCTACACGTTGAGACGATGTAACGTGGCAACTTTTGGTGGTTGCTATGATTTCAGTTGTCAACTTCTTTCCCCGTAGATGCCGAAAGCTACCACGAGCTCTCAGAGAATGGCAAGCCTTCCTTGACTTGAAGAAAAAGATCGATGATTTCAGTGAAACTTGTCCATTGCTTGAACTCATGTCTAACAAAGCGATGAAAGAAAGACATTGGGACAGGATAGCTGCGGTATGAAATAGTGCAAAAAATGCTTCGAAATCTGAACGAGATAGCTCCTTTGGGGTGGTTGACCAGCAAAAGAAGCACAACTTATTTGATATGGTGTTAAAAAAAAACAACGAAAACAATTGCTGATAGTTTGTTGTCGACTCGTGAAAAAAAACAAATAAAAGGTGAATTGCATTTATCATTTAGTGGACGTCGTACTTTTGGCAATAACTTTAATATATTTTTAATCAGATTGAAAATAACTTAACTAGGCTACATCAACAAAGTAGCCTATTCCATTTGCTTCGAAAATCGCATTAACTTTTCTTGAATAACGCCGTGCAATTGAGCATCATGATATTAATTTATCTTTTACTGTTTGCTCAGGTGACCCAACATCCCTTTGACATCGAGAACGAAGCGTTCACTCTCCGTGGTATCATGGAAGCTCCTCTTCTGGAGTTCAAGGAGGACATTGAAGACATTTGCATCGCTGCAGTGAAAGAAAAAGACATAGAAGCTAAACTGAAGCAGGTTTGTTGTTGGTGAAGGAGTTCTATGTATGTTGAAAAGCGTTTTGTATTAACAAATTCTGCCTTTAAACACAAATTATTGTCATTCCAACATCAGAAATAGATTTTTTTATAAAGTCAACGTATTTGACTTTTTTTTATTATCGATTTCCTTGTTCATATTTTCTCACTCACTACCATTTTAAAATAAAATTGACCTTTGTTATATTCTACAACAGGTGGTTAAAGAATGGGACAGCCACGAGTTTGTATTCGCACAATTCAAGAACAGAGGCGAGCTCTTGTTGAGGGGAGACCACACAGGGGAGATTGTGACCGCTATCGAAGACAGTCTCATGATCCTCAGTTCATTGATGAGCAACAGGTGATGGTACTCACTTTTTCAGCCGGCAAATCAGTTGTGCTTGCATTGATTTAACAAATAATGAGAAAGGCAACTGATTTGCTGCCTGTCTAGTTAATAGAATAGTCAATAATCATAACAATAGTGTTCAATAAATATTAGTTATTCTTGAAATCTTTAGCATCAAATCAAATCTGTAGCTTTGTCTTGGGACCTTGAATCGCTGTTGTAGCAACCAGATCCAATTTTCGCTTGTACTCAATGTGCTGTTTATGCGTGTAAGATTTTTATTCTATACTAGGATCCAGTTCAAGAAATGTTTCGTTCACGAATGTTTGATGATAGTCAACTCTAAAATCTGTCACCTACTACTGCATTGTTTCTAAATGCTGTTTGTATCTTTCTAGGCTTTAGTGTTGCTTAAATCTCAACGTTTTAGTTATATTGCCGATGATAATATTATTAATTTTATTACATTATTATTTCTAATCTATCACTAAGTAATTACTATTTATTTGTTTAAATAACAATGCCTGAGTGGGGTAGGCGCTTGGCTTCCAGCCACATGACCCTGGTTCGACACCAGGCTAAGTTGAAAACACTGTGATCTTGTCTACATCCAGCAGGGTGTGATGAATTGAGTGAATGCTGTTACTGAAAAAAGCGGCCGAGAGAAAAGAACTGGCAACACTGCCTTTCAGTTTTGTCGCTGGCCAAGTGCAACGAGAACCTTATTGTCTTGTACCTCACTCATAGTACGTCTATTATTAATCATCGTCAATATTATCATTACTATTATGAATTGATCATTACAGATACAACGCACCTTTCCGCGCCCGCATTCAAAAGTGGGTGCAGAACTTGACGAATACGACAGAAATCATAGAAAATTGGATGACGGTGCAAAATCTCTGGGTCTATTTGGAGGCTGTCTTTGTGGGTGGTGATATCGCAAAACAACTACCAAAGGTGTGCAGATGGATTCTTTCAATAGTAATAATAGTAATTATGTAGGCTACAGTAGACTACTCATGTTTTTGTCGCTTTACACGGCTAAGATATTTAGCGACGTTTTTGCTTCACTGCGACGACATGTCGCATCCCATACAACAAATCAGTCGTTTTTTACATTGATTCAACGTCTGCAGACGTTGAATCAATGTTAAAAGTGACTGATTTGCTGCCAGGGATGGACTACGATTTCATCGTGATCGGTTTTATCGTTTCATCGTGATCGGTTTGATTCATGTTTAGGAAGCAAAACGGTTTTCGAATATTGACAAGTCTTGGGTGCGTATCATGACCAGAGCACACGAGACTGCCAAAGTCGTCCAATGCTGCGTTGGGGACGAGACAATGCAGCAATTGTTGCCTCATTTGCTGGAACAGCTTGAACTTTGTCAGAAATCATTGACTGGGTACGTGATGATATGAAGTTTAGTACCGTTTTTAATCGGCTTGATATGTTATGTGTAACGGTACCACTGTGATGTTTAGCGGTTTCAATTTATGACGACGTTTTGCTGAAAATGATGATTCCATTTGAGTTGCATTCACTTTGTTAATGATTTGACCACTGGAGAACTGACGATTGTAGGCTACATAAAAAACATTGGAAATATTATTTGAATAAGAACCTTCTGAAGATCCCAATAAGTGTAAAACAGGCTGTCAACGTTTTTATGACTATTACTTGATGTAATTCCCTCTACTTGGCTGTTTTGCTTGGCATTGAGCACTTTTTGTACTGTTGATAATATTTATTGTTTGAAATACATTGGTATAGTTCTACTGTAGTTTTGTGTATCACTGACCAATATAATTGCCGTTTACACCGTCGAAGGTGCCGCATAAAAATTAGAATTTGAAATAATAATTGATTTCTGGCTCTCACCAACAGGGTGTCATTTTATCAATAACATCCTTGCTGATTTCGTTTTAAATTTCTGGTAGTAGACGTTGCTTTACGTTGGGTTTACGCGTGCAGGTACTTGGAGAAAAAGCGGCTTTTATTTCCGCGATTTTTCTTCGTCTCCGATCCTGCATTGCTGGAGATTCTCGGTCAAGCAAGCGACTCTCATACCATCCAGTCTCATTTGCTGAATGTGTTTGACAACATCAAGACTGTCCGCTTTCACGACAAGGTAGGATCGACCTGTCATGGTTGCGGCCTCGGTATTAAACTACAGATTCGTGATAGACATGAAGTCTAGGAAAGTGCGGTTAGGTTAAGTACGATTTCAGTTATTAGTTGCCATATCCGTGGTTTAACTTCCAGCGTGATAGGCTGCCGTGAAGTACTATCCAACAAAAGTTAAATTTTATTTGCAACTTTAAAAAATATAAAAATCTCAACGATGCTGAGTAACTGGATTTAAATGAAACTTACGTGAAAATCCTACAATCTACCGCACCGAAAATAAGACAATGATATATCGCGCGTATGATAATTAAAGTGCCTCTGACAGGTAAATAAATTCGCTAAATTTACCTAAGATACCAAAAAGATGACACTAACAAACTTCCCTGACCAGCAAATCGTAAAAAATATCAACAGGCTACTAAATTACACGCTTGCAAACTTTCGTTGACATCGGCGAATCTGGCACTCATTCAATTGCGAAAATAAAAACGGCAACACCGCTGTGACGTCACAGTAAGCGGAAGGATACATTCTTTCTCTGTGATGACTTGGTAAAGTATGGTACGGCTACTGCAAAACGTGAATGTGTGGGGCTCTGTTAGTCTAAAGCAGGGGCGTGCAACTGTTTATCGCAATGGGCCACAACGTACAATTATAATGATGCTGAGGGCCAGTCTATCGAATAACACATGAATTTATATGAACAATTTATTTAATGGAAAAGTACACACAATCAAGTTACACATTGAGTTTCAGATATCTTGAAGATCAGTTTTGTAACAAGCTCAATGTCTTTCTTGTAACCGTGAAATACCTCTTGCTGTTTGCTCAAAGACTTTTTCAACTGCTGCATTTTGTCAACCCGTAATTGACCCACAATGCTATCATAATTAGCAGAGTGTTTTGCACAGTAGTGTCGCTTGATATTGTACTCTTTCATTACTGCTATGGTGTTTTGACAAATCAGGCAAACAACATCTAGATTGTGTTGAACAACGAAGTAATTTATACACCACTCATTGTTGAACTTCCGCCTTTCATAATCAACCTTCCTTTTCTTACTTTTAGACATTTTTACTATGCTAAGCTTTTTGTAGAATAAATATTAATATATTCACCACACTGCACCCATAAAGTAAGATTTATGTTACTGAATCATTGCCAGAAGAACAAGGCGGTTTTCTAGAACGCTTACTAATGACGCAACAATAATGCTAATGATGTAATAATGCTAAAAGTCAATAATGCTAATCATGACGTTACAAATAACAACATCTTCCGATCTAACAGTGAAAAGTATTTAAAAATAATAGGCTACTTGATGAAGAATGTGCGGGCCACGTAAATGGGTACCGCGGGCCGTGCTCTGGCCCGCGGGCCGTATGTTGCACGCCTCTGGTCTAAAGCATGTGCAAATTAAGAATTACCGAAATGAAAAAGTGAACTTATTATTATTACCAGGTTTCGATCAAATAGGTTGAGTTTACTTTTATCAAACAGCATCTCAATTCAATTGAAATTTCAGTTTCATAGGGCTACAATTTTAATACTTTTTTATTTGTCCTAATCTGGCTATAGCCATTTGCAGTGTAACAACAGTATCTCACAAACAGTACCTTTAATTTATGCTTGAGGCAATGCCTACAAATTGCTGTTTATGTGACATTGTCAGTGACAAAGACCGTGTGCTTTCTTTTCCTACTTTCCCACAAAACAAGGTACTGAGAAGAAAATGGTCAAAGTTTTCTTTAAGTGTTCGAAAGTGGGATGGGCCATACAAAACTAGTCGGATATGTTCACTTCACTGAAGATGGTTTTGTTAATACCACTCAAGTAAAAATGCCTACAGGCATGTGTTGGAGTGTATACTACAAGGTGATGCTCTAGGAAGCAACAATCGGATTGTGATGCCGTCATGCATTGTTTGGCGAATCCGAAACAATTTTCCAGATCCAGATGGCCGTTACACAGGATTTCAATGGCCAACTGAAGGCACATTATGAGAGAGAAAGAGAACTTTTATTTATTTTTGAATAGTGATGATGAATTAAATATGAATGATGATTCGTACGATTTCTTCATTTTTTACTTCAAGTATATTTTAGGTTTTGTAGGAACGTATCCAGTACAGTTTTATTAAACTGCAAAAAATAATAAATCTTCGAAAAAAGCAACCGCTTGTACCAACTCCGACCAAACTGTGATCCACCAATTACATCTAGGAAGCGTTTGTTTCATCCGTTGCTAACGACGTCCACTTAGGATGACGTAATACCACCAAAGTCGTCCCAGAGCAGAGGAATATGGAGTTTCGCCTGTGGTGGCGCTGCGGAGCAGTCGTTTGATTAAATTACGCCCCAACCAGTCGAGCTACGAGGTTAAGATTAAAAAGTTCGTTAAGTGTAATTCTGCGCTAGGAAATGCTTTAAAAAGTTACTATACTTGGATCCAACCTGTCAGGGGCACTTTAAGATCTTTTTTTTTGAAAAAGACCTTCTGTATACATCGGTACTTTTCGCACTTAATCCTTTCAGAAACAGTGCAGACGCAACATACTGTTGTTAAAACGGTAGCCTATATCATGGCACGTCCTATAGGCTATCATGGTACTACCACGTCCCCCACCCTCCATACAATGTGACTTTTGCCCACGTCTTTTCCGTCATAGACTGGGCCTCCAAAGCCACATACAAAATCACCATCCACAGCCAAATTTGATTTGAAGAAGCAACCAATGCTCGGACACCAGCTGGAGCCGACGACGACGACAAGCCTATATCATACTGTACTGTAGCTATGAAACAAAACTATTTCCATTCCAACTAAATGTAATGTTTGAACTGAACACTGCTAGCTGGTTTCAAGTTCTACAAGAGAGGTGAAAGTCTTCATATTTAATTTTTTCTTTTACTTTTAGTTTTATGATCGCATCTTGGCAATCTCCTCCAAAGAAGGAGAGACGATAGATCTCGTGCAGCCTGTGCTAGCTGAAGGAAACGTGGAAGTCTGGTTGCAACATCTGTTGGACAAGTCCCGTTTGTCCGTGCATGGAGTCATCAGAACAGCGTTTATGGCAATTCAAGATCCAAGCTTTATGCTCATCGATTTTCTTAACACCTTTCCTGCGCAGGTTGGTATATTGTCCTATTACTTTGTCAATTTTAAAATCCTTGCTTGCTTTTTGTACACTTTTGATAACTTTTCTACCCCTAATCTTTCAGATCTAGTACAAGGTTTTTGTTTGCGTCACTGTTGGTTTATGTTGGTTAGAGCTTCTGGATCGAAAGGAGGTCGATTCGGCTCCTCCAAAAAACACCCGTCTATGTTTTGTCAAGACACTTAAGAACATGCTTGATTTTGTCCTTTGACAATCTCCATGACACGAATTCCGGCCATTTTGCATTATTTTGCTTAGTCTACAATTTCAACTATTGGACCTAAGCCTGGTACCACCAAAATGTTGCATAACTTTTTCATTACATGTTTTTTGTTGGAAAAGTGCTTTCAGCAGAGTGTGTTTTGATAAATGTTATGCGCAGTTGCCACTCCAACGCTACTTCGTCATAACAGCTTCATAAAACAAGCAAACCTGCTGAACCTCCTCACTTTATTTTAACTTTTCATCTTTAAATGTTATCTTGAGATTATTGACCAAAAATATTTTTAAAAATAGGTTGGTGTGCTTGGACTTCAAATGTTGTGGACCCGAGATGCCACAGAAGCTCTTATGAACGCAAAATTCGACAAAAAAGTCATGCAAACTACAAACCAGACTTTTCTGGAACTCCTCAACACCTTGATCGCTATGACAACAAAAGACTTGACGAAAGCGGAGCGAATAAAATACGAGACACTGATCACCATCCATGTCCACCAGAGAGACATTTTCGACGACTTGGTGAGGGGATTAGATTTGCTTATATAGAATCTTACCTGTTTCCATTGTAGGCAAACGTAATAAAAACGAGTTAGCCTATCTTGCACTTGATTTGTGTCAAACTCACTGCTTGTAGTTTCCCGAAAATTGCTAAATTTTAAAGAGGCTGTAAAATGCTTGTTACGTACGTATTTTAAATTTTGAAGGCATTTTGATTGTGAACAATTAAATGCTTTAATTATTGCAATATAAAAAGTCATTTTTGCCCCTTAAAACTGTAAAATACAAATTGTATGTCGATCAGGGATGAGGTTAATGTTTGAAACGAGTCTCTGCTCTTGCTTAGGTCAAAATGCACATCAAGAGTCCTGCAGATTTTGAATGGCAAAAACAATGTCGATTTTACTTCGACGAAGACCGCGACAAAACCATGGCTTGTATCACCAACGTGGACTTCATCTACCAGAATGAATTCCTGGGCATCGCAGAAAGGCTTGTCATTACACCTTTGACTGACAGGTACAGATTTTTCCAAACCAACACCTTTGGTTATAGTACAGTATAGCTTTCAAGAATCTCTGCATCTTTTTCTTTCAGCAATTGCAGATCTCGTCCGTGAATGATATGACCATTGATTATATTGCCGGTCAGCAGACGCTGAATCAATGTAAACGACAGATTTTGCTATCTGGGCATAACGTACTATCTCTACTATTTTAGAACACTTGTAAGGTTTGTAATTTTACTGAAGTAGCAAAGTTGACAGTTTTTTTATTAATTTTTATCGAGATGTTTGTCATTTTCCTCCAGATGTTACATCACCCTGGCCCAGGCTCTTGGGATGAGCATGGGAGGAGCTCCTGCAGGTCCAGCTGGCACAGGGAAGACAGAAACCACGAAGGACATGGGGAAAGCTCTTGGCAAATACGTGGTTGTGTTCAACTGCTCTGACCAAATGGATTTCCGAGGTCTGGGACGGATCTTCAAAGGTAAACCGAAGTTTTTCGTTAAATCGAAATTAGGCTTTATCTGGTTACATGTTTTGTTTTAATTGTGTTTTATCTCTCAAATTTTTATGTATTTGTTTAAAGTTAAAGTGCAATGGCTAATGCTGAATTTAAGTTTGCAAAGGCTGATTGAACATGTGCTGCAGGTCGCATTTGATTGTTAGTTGCACGAGAAGGATGTTTTTGAAACTTGACCGTTAAAACAACACCGCTTACTTTTCGAATTGGTGGCCCCAATTTACGACTCGTTGCTTCACACCAGGTCTTGCTCAGTCTGGCTCGTGGGGTTGCTTTGACGAATTCAACCGAATCGAGCTGCCTGTCTTGTCGGTGGCCGCACAACAGATAGCAGTGGTTCTTCAGGCAAAAAAAGAGAGAAAAACAAGCTTCATCTTCACCGATGGTGACTCGGTAAGCCATCTTTCCGATCCACTTGCCCTGAATCTGTTTTCTGGTTTTAACGTGTCTTCATACTTTGCATTTCTATGGAGAGATTCAGCGATTCTACTGAAGACTTGGGTCTTTTTAATAACCACATATTTTTAACCATGACGTAGTAATTTGAGTTTGGTGTTTTGAAAATAAAGTTTTCGTGCAGTGGTAGAAATCAAATCTCTCGGGTAAATTAGAAAGGAATAGAGCTTGTTTTTGCTCAAACATTGATTATAACTTTAGCACAAGTCAGGACACACATCGAAGTTTTTGCTTTACACAGAAACAAGCAGCAATGGTCATATTGGGACCTCACAACGTTCCTTAACCTGTTTTCCAGGTTGCGTTGAATACAGAGTTTGGGATCTTTCTCACGATGAATCCGGGATACGCGGGAAGACAAGAGCTTCCTGAAAATCTCAAGATCCATTTCCGCAACGTTGCTATGATGGTCCCGGATCGGCAGATCATCATCAGGTAGATCTATGCAAAAAAAAATACTTAGCTACCAAGTAGTGCAGTGCACGGTCATCTGCGGGTTTTAATCCTACTGTATAGGGTCGCCTGTAAGTTTTTCATGTTTCTAAAGGTCTATCTGTCGTGAGCATCTTCTTTTCGTCCATCTTCGTTTGTGCTTTTGTTGTTTCTTTATATTCTCACTTGTGCAGTAGTTCCGTGTTCTTTTGGTGCTCCTCTTATTTTCACTCTCAATCGTCGAACAATCACGCATATCCAGACAACACATTCCGTCATTTTGTATATGAATATGACGGATTGTGCTCTCTGGATAAGTAATCATCTTATTTCTGGAAAATCCTTTCAATCGCAGATGTGATTATTTTCTGCTTCTCTCCCATGGTTGCCCACGTTCGTTCCCCCCCGCTTAATATCTGATCTTATCACTCCATGCTTATTCTAGAAGTTCAGCTTATCAATCTACGTCTGATAGATAGACTGGACTTCTGTCAGTTCATCAATCAGAAGACCCTGTCACGACGTGAGAACAATTTGTTTTTAGAGTGAGACTTGCGGCTGTTGGCTTCATCGACAACATCGCCCTGGCTAGAAAGTTCTACATTCTCTATACTTTGTGCGAGGAACAACTCACAAAACAGGTAAGGATTGCAGTGACTTGTGAGACTCTAAATTTTCTTCTACTTTTGTTCAGCTTGCTTTTTTCTCACGTGTAGTAAAAATGTTTGAGTAAAGTCACCATAAACAACTGTGCAAATTATCATGCGCCAAACGGTGCGCATGATCTGCTTGAACTGGACGACTAGTCAGTTCAAAGGCTGCTCTACACCTGTCTAAACAACTAGCCCAGCTCACTGCTATTGTTTAAGGGTGGAAAGAGCCCCTCGATCTTTGGAGTGGCAAAGAAAACAAAAGGTTCAAATGAAGAAGTGCAGTTAAAAGCAGCACAACACAGTTAAGTTTTACCGAGCAATGAGGGCTCAATATACATATGGGACGTTTTCTTTTGTCAACAGGTACATTACGACTTCGGATTGCGAAATATTTTGTCTGTGCTGAGGACACTTGGAGCAGCAAAGCGTGCCAACCCCGGAGACACCGAGAACATGACTGTGATGAGAGGGTTGCGTGACATGAACCTTTCGAAACTGATCGACGAAGATGAACCGTTATTCTTGTCACTCATCAGTGATTTGTTTCCTGGTCAGTAGGCTCTCATTCAACAAACATTAATTATTCTCATACTTATTGAAAAATGGTGAGCGGTGAAGAAAATGAAAGATTGTCTACTTTTTCAATGGCAATTTCTTCCACTAAAAATACATTTAATCTTTCTGATAAAAAAAATTAAAAGTGGTTTTAATGTTCAATTTCTTGATACCGTATCTTTCAAAAGAATATTAACTAACAATACCAAAATTAAAAAAACATTAAAACACTCGTCAAAATATTTAACGATTTTCCTCTGTTTAGGCATCAACCTTGACAAAGGAGGTTATCTGGACCTTGAGGCCGCCATCAAAAGGCGAGTAGAGGAGGCCGGTTTGGTTCATCATGCCCCGTGGGTACTGAAAGTCATTCAGTTGTACGAGACCCAAAGGGTCCGTCATGGGATGATGGCCTTGGGCCCGAGCGGTGGGGGGAAAACTTGCTGCATCCATGTCCTCATGAAAGCAATGACTGGTGAGTGTTCAAGATGATGGGATAGATTCACGCTTTGTTACCATCAAACAACTGCTATGTGGAAAAACAATGCAAAAATATTTCGTTGCTATTGAATTGCCTCTATATCATGTATTTTAAAAATGACGACTCAGTCTTATGGTTTAAAATTTAACGTTTGTTATAATTTTCTTATTCATTCTTATCTGCAGACTGCGGAGAGCCACATCGTGAAATGCGGATGAATCCCAAAGCCATCACCGCTCCTCAAATGTTTGGCAAACTTGACGTGGCAACCAATGATTGGACGGATGGGATCTTTAGCACACTCTGGAGAAGGACTTTGCGCGCCAAAAAGGGCGAGCACGTGTGGCTGGTGCTGGATGGACCGGTCGACACGATATGGATTGAAAATCTGAACAGGTGATTTTTTACATTTGAAACTATTTTTCACTGATAGAAATATGAATTCTTAAATTATTGTTTTTCCCACAGTAATCTGTTCTTCTACTGAACAGTTATTCAACTTTAATAATTTTCAAATCAAAATATCGTCTTCTTCTTCTTGCTTATGATGCAGCCATTCAGGCAACATATCCCAAAGTATCGTCTTATCGGCATGCAATCCAATTTTTGCGCCAATGTTTGAACGTGTCGTTTAGTGTCTTGTCAAGACGCAGTCGTTATATTTTCAAACGAGGGTTCTTTCGAGCGTTATTCCACTGCTCATAGCAGATGGCGAAGTAGCCGACAATGGAAACAAATATGCTATACCTTTTTTGATTGTAAATTGTCTTCTAGTGTGCTGGACGACAACAAGACCTTGACCCTGGCTAACGGTGACCGCATACCGATGGCTCCCAATTGCAAGATCATATTTGAACCTCACAACATTGACAACGCCTCCCCTGCCACTGTGTCCAGGAATGGAATGGTGTTCATGAGCTCATCGGTCTTGGACTGGGATCCAATACTGAACGCTTGGCTCAAGACTAGATCTGACGCTGAAGCAACGGTATGTGACGTAATGCTTGCAATTGTAGCCTACGGTAGAAATCTTTTGCAATCGTTTTACTTAACAGTTAAAGCGTCATGCTTTTACAACGAAATGCTCGTTTTGTTGCCTGCGCTCTACTTTTAGACTTTTTTTTTAACAAAATGCTTTGATCGCTAAACTCCTTAAAATAAACAGCAAACGTTTCAGTTGTATTTCAGGTAAGTATGTGGAATAGAAAATAGAAAAATGTAAGCAGTGGTCCACCGGAAAATTATAAAATATCAAATGGAAAGATTGTTTGAAAGTATAGCTTTGGTAGAGAGGTACTTTTTAAAAACCATAGACAGACAATTGATAACAACTTATTTTCAGACGTGTATTGTAGTTACTCTATGTTGTTCCGCTGAAAACATTTCTTGTTAACATTTCAATTTAACTCTTGCTTATTTTGCTTTTTACCCATGACTGGGCACATTTTCAACACGAGTATGAAATATTGTGTACATGACAGCAACTTGAAGCGCCTTTTGTTTGAAAAGGAACAGTTTGAAAAAGCAAAGTGCTAAAATAATAGGAGCCATAAGTTTCTTTCGAAATCTTGATGCGCAAACTTCGTTTTCTGAGCATTTGAAAATTGACATTTTGTTTTTCAGATCATCTTGTCTTTGTTCGAACGATGCTTTCCAATGGTGCACAGATACGCATTGCAAAATTTCGTCTTCAAAATGGAGGTCTTAGAAGCGTTTGTCATTCGCCAGTGCATTGGTATGTCAGGATGTTCATAAGTTTATTTTGCGGACTCTTTTCAGTGGCTAATTAATTATTTTTGCATGAAATACACAATTAGTTATGATTTCATTTTTTAGTTTTTTTGGTTATTCTGATATCAAAATTCTCCCCTTTAAGGCAAGTGAAAGATTTGGTCACCAAATTGGAAAAATGCTAGATGTGTCGTTGAAATAATTTCGTATGACCCGAATGCAACCACTTTAGATTAAAACCTAACGCTGAAGATTCCAAAATCAACAAAAATCATACTGATCAACAGCGTTATGTGCTTCATAAATTTTGCAACACCACGTACAGTTCAACTTCTGCTGACTAGGAAGACTAGCGTGTTTCTGACAATGAGCAATTTGCGTTTTCACAGTATTGATGGACGGACTGATACAGAAAGAGAAACGAGATTCATCTCAACAAGACTACCTCAGCAAGATCTTTGTCTTCACGATCATGTGGAGTGTTGGCGCTCTGTTGGAGCTTGATGACCGACGAAAACTGCAAACTTTTCTGACAGGTTAGTTGCCAAGTCATAGCAAATATAACAAAAAAAACGTAAAGAAAAATGGTTTATATTGTACACTGTTGCAATATAGCTTTTCAATGCTTTATGAATTGGTGATTCCTTTTGTTAGAATTGTTTTCAAATGGATCAACTTTTTTATTTTTAGAGACTGACGGCCTAAACCTTGACCTTCCGAAGATTACTTCTGACTCGGATGACTCGATTTTTGATTATTTGGTCAACGAAGAAGGGCAGTGGTGCCACTGGTCAACCAGAGTCACAGGTCAGTTAAAAATAAATCGAACACTGCTTTAGTTCTTGACTTGCGACTAAACAGATAATTTTAAGGTAGCAAAAAAAATGTTGAGGAACATTATTACATTGGTCTGAGAGAAAGAATAAAATGTAGGCTATCAGTGATAGAATCAAACTTGTTACGAAAAAAGATAAAATGTTTAAAGGGCAATGGTCCCCAGATCACTCCAGTTACGTATCTAGTCAGTACATCCACCAGCATGCTCCCAATCAACAGCAACATCCCAATCTTTTCTGTTGAGTCAATTTCTAGACTAAAATCACGTTAGTTTTACGTGTTCCAACTTTCAGATTACGTCTATCCCACTGACTCTACCCCAGAGTACGGTTCCATCTTGGTGCCGAACGTCGACAACGTGCGAGCGGACTTCCTTATAAGGACATGCGCGAAGCAAGGAAAAGGAGTTCTTCTCATTGGCGAACAGGTGAATCACCTGTGCAACCGTTAGTGACCAAAAGTTGTTTATCAACCGTTATTAACCATTGTTAACCAGAAGAACGCAAGAAGTTATTTCATAATTGAATGCTGCTAAACAGTCACATTCCGTATTTATGACCGCTACATGTTGTAACACATGTTCAGCAAGAAAACTGCTTTACAGTGTATTTTGTTGATTTTTCTTAAATGAGCGAGTTGATAATACAAAGATTAAAGTTTGAAAACTGTTTTTGAGTGGCCACTTATTATATGTTTGTGTTTTCACCAGGGGACAGCAAAGACTGTGATAGTAAAGGGCTTCATGTCGGGCTACAATCCCGAGGAACATTTGTCAAAGAACATCAATTTCTCCAGCGCAACAACTCCAATGATGTTCCAGGCATGTCAGAATCATAATGTGACCTAAAACGTCAACAAAACCTTTTTTAGTAACCAGAACATAGGCGTATACCACGATAGTGACTGTTTTGAAGTGGGTGAATCTCACGTCGTATTCATTTTCCAAGCATCTAGTTCGTTATGATATGGTTTTCAACTGTTGCAGCTTGCTTCACAATGTAGATTTTAACTTCACAATGTTCCAGCGTAGTTATGCTTGGTAGCATTAATGGGGGAGAGGGGGTTCCGGAGGCACTTTTGAACCCAGCCCGGTATGATTTAAGAGGCCGGTAGACTTTTCAAGGGGTCCGAGAACTTGAAGAAGCCATCTCGTATTCTTTGGATATAACGCATTATTCTTAAAGTGTCTTCATTTGGGGCTTGAGAACCTCATTGGTACCGAGCCCAAATTATCCTCTCAACGGGTCTGGTTATGCTACTAATGTTACACGATTGGTACTAATGTTACACGATTGGTACTAACGTTACACGATTGGCACTAACGTTACACGATTGGTACTAACGTTACTAATTATTTTCCATCTCTTGAAGTATGAATTATGTCACATCCTGCAGTGGGCTTTTGTAGTTCTACGTTTCAGCTATGGCTTTCAATAAAAGAAAACGTTAAGCATACAAGTCACTGAGTGTTTGAAGAGATTATTTTTTTATTTATTTTTTTTTCTTCTACCATAGCGGACAATCGAGAGTTACGTCGAAAAGCGCATGGGGAGCACGTACGGGCCCTCAGCTGGAAAGAAAATGACTGTTTTCATTGATGACATCAACATGCCTGTTATCAACGAATGGGGCGATCAGGCAAGTCATAGACCTAGGACTACTGTGGTTTTAATAGTTTTTGAAGAGAAAAACAAATCGATCTAAGCGGTCGGTGGAAAGTTAATTTTAAAAGTTGTAAAAATGTCATTTGCAGATCACCAACGAGATTGTCCGTCAGTTGCTGGAGAACAAAGGATTCTACAACTTGGACAAGCCCGGAGACTTCACAAACATCGTTGACATGCAGGTGCAATGGTGCATGGGTTACAATGAATACTTAACAAACAACAATACTGTAGTTTATTTTTCTCACAGCAGAGAAGATAGAGTTTTGATCATCTAACCCTATCGATCTACCAATGCTGTGGCCTAGTGCTCACCACTCAACTTATTCTCGCTATTTTGCAAAGAAAAGAACACGATTGATACTAAGTTATTAAACCTACGAAGCAACGTGAAAATTTCAACTTGCGAGTTGGTTGTATATTAAATCCTTTGATTAAACGTGGTTTAGTTATTGAACGTGCTGTATAGTCAACCTAGGTATTAAAAGTTGGTAATAGTGACGTTAAACGACGCGAAATAACAGTTGAGAATGAGGAATCTTCATCTTGAATTGTTCTCATTATTGTTAGTTCGTGGCGGCCATGATTCATCCAGGAGGTGGAAGAAACGACATCCCGCAGCGCCTCAAGAGACAGTTTGTCATTTTCAACTGCACTCTCCCATCTAACTCCTCCATTGACAAGATCTTCGGTGTAATTGGATGTGGACATTTTTGCGCGGAGCGTGGATTTACGGTAATGTGTGGTAGTTTATATGTAGGTTTTTTACATTTGCGCAAGCAAGATTTACAAAAAATCGACAAGAAATTTTAAATTTGTCATAAGTAAGGTGTCTAACCTTGCGATATAAGACTTTAAATTTACAATAGGAAGCATGCGTAAGTGCTAACTGCTCAGCTTTTCTGCTGATAAGCCAAGAAGACATTCTTCTTTCTACTGATGCATTTTGGTTTAGATTTACTATAGTTGGTTCAGGTTTTTTTCTGCGGGTATTTTGGTGCAAGTTGATAACACTTACAGCATTACTCGTCATTTACTATGGACTGCATTTGCTACTTTTTTCCCGTTACCGGTGTAGTGTTCTGGCAACTGCATTGATTGCTGTTTTCAACTTTTTGAAGAAGTCCTTGACGAAAAGGTTAGAATAAAAGAAAGTCATTACTGTCTCTTGCACGCAATCATAGTAATGATATTATTGCAGGGCGAACTGAGAGCTCTGTTGAAGGACTTGGTTCCCCTGACAAGGAAACTGTGGCAAGCGACCAAAGTGAAGATGTTACCAACGCCAGCCAAGTTCCACTATGTTTTCAACCTCAGAGACTTAAGCAGGATTTGGCAGGTATGCAAAGTATATTGAAACCAAATTTCTTAACAGAGATAATTTTCAGATATGGCTTTGTGGTAAAAGATGTGATCAAATTCTTAAGGAAACTCTAGCACATTTGCACAGTTATAATATAGCCTACTACACGATGTCGAAATAAGTTAGTCTAGATATTTTGTTTTGTCACCAAGGGCATGCTTAAAGCTATCAGCGAGGTAGTCAACGAAAAGTCAAAGTTGATGCTGCTATGGAAACACGAATGCACTCGAGTCATTGCTGACCGATTTACAAACGAAGATGACAGAATTTGGTGAGAAATTATACAAACCCTTAGCAACTTCTTCACAACACCTTTTATCATATTCAGAGTCATAAAAACTTAATTTAAAAAATCGAATTGTATATAATACGGCGAAAGTTTAAATGAATTAAATTATGTGGACTCTATTAACCTACATTTTACAGAAATTGTTCATTGTTTAGCCAATTAGCTGCTGTGCTGTTTCGTTGTGTGAGTTTGTATAGTACAGTTAAAACATTCAATTTCTGATTTTACTTAAGGTTCGGAAAAGCAGCTAAAGCAGTCGCCTCTTCCGAGCTTGATGAAGAGTTGGCTTCCGTGGTGGATGCTGAGCCTTACTTTGTGGACTTCCTCCGGGAGCCACCAGAGGCAACAGGAGACGAGCCGGATGACTTTGACTTCAGTGCTCCTAAGATCTACGACCCGATTCCCTCGTTTGACTTTTTAAAAGAACGACTGCATTCGTAAGTGCATGGCGGAATTTTCAGTTTCCCCTTTTTAAGATACAACTGTGTACAATTTACATTGATTCGACGTACAAAGACGTATATGGTACTTTACATGAAAATGTAAAAATTCAAATGTTACAATAAAATTGGCAACTTTCCACAGGTACATGGAGCAAATGAATGAAACCATCAGAGGATCGAAAATGGATTTGGTGTTCTTTCGCGATGCAATGATCCATCTTATAAAGATCTCCAGGATTATAGGTACTCCGAGAGGAAATGCTCTTCTGGTTGGAGTTGGAGGTAAATAATTATTGATTGTGGATGAATTTTTCCTAAAATTACAGTATATGCCTTTTCTTGTCCACGAGCCAGAATAGCCTAATGAAGCAACAAACTTATTTGTAAAAAGTTAAGAACGCTAAAGCACGAACTTAAGCCGCTTGTTAATGTTGAACGACTGCTGTTCCACGGTCATCGAATTTTTAAATTTTACAATTTCGACACTTTTAGGTTCTGGAAAGCAAAGTCTGACAAAGCTGGCTTCATTCATTGCTGGCTACACCACTTTCCAAATCACTCTCTCGCGGTCGTACAATGCCAGCAACCTCATGGACGATTTGAAGATCCTGTACAAAAACACCGGAATGCACGTATGTGTAATGCTTTTTATAATTACAGCATAATTTCAATGTACTTTAAATCAAATAAAACTCATTGAAAAGCTTTAGCTCTTGATATGTCAACCTTATCTTTCATAAAGCAGCTTATTAAATGACATTGTAGTTTTCCGTTAATTTGATCAAACAAACCGTGAAAAGTATTTTATTTATTCTAGATTCTTTGTACTTTTCAGAAGTGTGTAGACGCGAAAGTGTAGGTTATCAGTTCAAACAGTTTCCAATTACCATTCTCATTTTACGTCTTTATTTTCACGTCTTTACGTATTTATTTTGTGTATTACGTCATTTTTATCTAAAGGATTTTTTTGTGCATTGATAAAAAAAGTCGTTTCTTTTTCACTTAATTTTTATGCTTCGTTGCAGGGCAAAGGAGTTACTTTCATTTTCACGGACAATGAGATAAAGGACGAATCCTTCCTCGAGTACATGAACAACGTTCTCTCTTCCGGGGAAGTCCCCAATCTTTTTGCCAGAGACGAAATGGACGAAATTATGCAGGTTTGTGACGGCTGTGATAAATAAATGAAAAACTTAACAAGACTTGCCTACCTTCAAAAGGCTTTGAAAATACGTTAAATCAATGCAAGGAGACGTAAGTTTTTGCTGGTTGGGGAAAGGAGCTCATTTGTCTTGTTGCGGTTTTTGCAGGAGCTTCTTCCTGTGATGAAGAAAGAATTCCCAAGACGTCCACCGACCAACGAAAACCTCTACGAGTACTTCATGAGCCGAGTACGTCAAAACCTCCACGTGATCCTTTGCTTTTCACCAGTCGGTAAGAAAACGTCGAAAAAACGTTATTTTTGCAGAACAATAAGCACTTAAGCAGCTCGATTTATTGATCTGGCAACTTTTGTAGGCGAAAAATTCCGGAACCGTTCGTTGAAGTTCCCGGCACTGATATCAGGCTGCACGATGGACTGGTTCAGGAGATGGCCTAAGGACGCTCTCATTGCAGTTTCCACCCATTTCTTACATTCTTACGTTATCAAGTGCACCCCTGAAGTTAAAAAACAGGTGGGATACCCAGATTAATATTGATCGTATGTTTTTTTTTTTTTTACAATTTCCTTAATTGCTTTGCTAGATTTATTGACCAATAAATCTGATTATTTGATCAAATTTATTGTTCTGTACGAGAAGTTGTATATGTTAATGTGTAGTTTACTGTGTATCACCTCTGTGTATAATCCTATAACATCTTTCCATGCACTGGGAACATCGCCTAGGCAAATTGTTTGATTAAAATGGAGGAGTAGATTGGCTTATTAAGTCTGCTTCATTCGCCTAACTTAGATTTTATTAGCAAAAATTCAAAATTTTGGGCTACTCGCTTCATATCTTCAAAGCAGTTCTTATTCAAACGTAATTGAATTTGAGTATTATATACCCAGACAGCAAATCTGTCGCTTTATGTAAAAACGACTGGTTTGCTATCTGGGTAACTATTCTTCCCAAAACTTCAATTTATAAACTGACATTGTTCTAACGTCAAAAGAATAAAGCGTTTCCCTAAAATTATGTGTCGTAGACTGTAATGGATTTCATTCGCCATTTATTTGTATCTTCTGAAATGGAATATTTCCGCACAGGTTCAACAAGCAATGGGAACATACCATGATGAAGTCGCTGTGAAGTGCAACGATTATTTCCAGCGGTTCAGAAGATCAGCTCACGTGACGCCGAAGTCATATCTTTCGTTCATTGTTGTAAGTTGAGAAAATTTCCCTTTTTTTGTGCAGTTCTGCAGACGGTTATTGAGCGACTGAATTTCTTGCATTACTCGGTAAAAAGTAGCTTAGCATGTGATACTGAGCGAAAGGCGGAAAGTGTTTTTGTTAGCTTTTGAAAAAATGAAAGTAGGTAGCCTAATGACACAAACACATTATTATCACAAAAACCGCAGAGAGCATCAAACAACCTTTTTGTCGTTCAGCATTTTACAACTGCAGTACATGCTACGTGACATCGTGGATGCTGCTTTTTGTCGTATCCAAGTTTGTCGTGTCTTACGGTAGTTCAAGAGTTAGATTAAGTGGACGGGAAGGCAAGAAAGGCAATCTTCGTGAACTCTTTCAGGCGTGCCTTTCTATCTTACCGAAGACACAACCACATGCTCTGGAGCGGTGTCGAACCGGCGCTGTTTTTTTGAACATCGAAACAGCCCAGACAACCACTTTATATGATCGAGACCTGGACAAGATAAAGTGGTTGTCTGGGAGTGCTCTCACCACTCGGCTATGCAGTCGACATGTTGCTTAATTTTCTGTGAATCTCATTTTAGTTACAATTGCTGAGTAACGTCATAACCTTGACGTCATACTACGCTTTTCTGCACACGTGTGTGATTTGCTTGTAGCAGCGGCTTAATTTCATTGATCGTTCAGGGCTACAAAGAAATCTACGATCACAAACAGAACGAGCTGAACGAACAAGCCAATCGTATGCAGATGGGGTTGGAAAAGCTGCACGAAGCTGGTCACTCGGTAGCTGCATTGAGCGAAGAGCTGGTGGTCAAAGAAAAGGAACTTGACGTCGCAAACAAAAGAGCGCAGAAGATTCTAGAAGAGGCGAGTCTAATATGTCTTGAGCAGTTGAATTTTTTTCTTTACACGATAAAAAGTGTAGACAGGGTTTTTAAAATTGTCTTGAAAACATCTATAACATTACAAACAGTAGACCTACCACAAAAAGAATGAAACCCTTGGTGTTTCGGTGATTGTTGAAACTTTTGGACTTACGTGAAACGTTTACCGTTTAAATGCTTACTATATTGCACTTTTCTCCGTGTGCAATCTTGATCCCTGTAAACCACCGCAAAAGCATTTTTTACTCTGCAACTTTCTGTCTGCTTTAGGTAATGGTCGTATCACTTATTTTTCTCTTATTGCTTTTCTCTCCAACTTTTCAGGTGACAAGCCAAGCTCAAGCTGCTGCCAAGGTAAAGCAAGAGGTGGAGAAAGTAAAGGACAAGGCGCAAGTCATTGTGGACATGATTGCTGTGGACAAGGCAACTGCTGAGGCCAAGTTGAAAGAAGCCAAACCAGCTTTAGACATGGCGGAAGCTGCGTTGAAGACCATTCAGCCTGCTGACATCGCCACCGTGAGAAGGTCTGTGTCTTGAATGGGTTTGTTGAAACTGGCAAGGTTTGAGTTGCAAAGTGTAAAGTGAGGCTTGAAAAAAGTGTTGCCATCTTCATTTTCTTTCATCCATATCAACTATACTCTGGTTTCAACAAAATAAAAAAAATTCTCAGCCGTCGTAAAGTAAATGGTGTAAAAGTATAAATAATGGTGTTAATATATAAACATATTTATTAGTAAATATATTAATAATAAATATAATAAATGTTGTTGTATAAATCAATAAGAACTAGCCTGCTTCATTTTCAAAATTTTGACAAAGTTTAAACTGCCAGCACATTTTAACTTAATTGTGGCAATCTAAGCTACAAGGGTATGTTGTTTACAAGAAAATAAAACTTGCCAGCTACCGAATAAAGCAGACCAGTGAATAACAATCAACAAAACTAATGGAATGAGGAAAATTGTATCAAACAGGTCAGAAGTTACGAATGTACAAACAGAAGAACACTCTATGAAACATGCCCTTGCAATAACGAACATTTCCATTCGACTCCTCAAAAAAACATTTTTGTCTAAATGTTAAAAATCTCTTCAGACTCGGTCGTCCTCCTCACCTGATCATGAGGATCATGGATTGTGTTCTCATCCTCTTCCAGCGGCACTTAGATCCGGTCACCCAGGATCCGGAGCGTCCGACAGTGAAGCCGTCATGGAACGAATCTTTGAAGATGATGACCGAAACAGGATTTCTGAACAATCTTCAAAATTTCAATAAAGATTCAATAAACGACGAAGTAAAACATTTTATTAATAATAAAATAGCAATGACAACTCTGGTAAAATTGCTCAACTGGTAAAAATGTCGACCAGTTATCTATAAATCAGATTGGGTTATATTTTTCTGATGTACCCGATTTGAACTTTTGATATAGCATAAATATTTTGAAAATACATGACAAACGAGTGGGCTACCATTAGCGTACCCAAAGCGAATTTCTAAACAGCACAACACAAAGTGTAACTTTGACAGGCCTACGTAATTTAAATACTTCAATATTATCAAATTCATCCAACGTTTTGGTATTTTTAACCACAAATGTCTTTTTCAGGTGGTAGAGCTGATGCAGCCTTACTTCGAAGCCCCTGACTACAACATCGACACTGCTCGCAGGGTGTGTGGTAATGTGGCCGGCCTATGTGCTTGGACGACGGCCATGGCGAACTTTTACGTCATCAATAAGGAGGTGTTGCCTCTGAAAGCAAACCTTGCTGTTCAAGTGAGTGGAGATTCAGAAGCACGCTGCTGTATCTTGAAAGTCACTCAATAGCGTGTCAGAACAAAATAAATTGTCCCTCATTATTGAGCTTCTTTGAATTGTTACCACTTTAAACTCTCTGTTGTCAGGAAGGACGCTACACCACAGCCATGATCGATCTGCGGAACGCAGAAGAAGAATTGGCAGAGAAGAACAGAGAGCTTGCGATAGTGCAAGCCAAGTACGACGCCGCCATGAGCGAGAAAGAGGTGTGCTGGTAGTTGTCTATTCTATTTTAAAGTACTTTTCCTCAAAGAAAAAACAGTTTTTTTTGCATCAGATAACTATTTTGACAGCTATAACAAAGATCTCGATATTACTCTAAGTTTGATTTAAAAGGTGAATAATTTAACCAGTCTTAGAATTGTGGAGACAAATAACTTAGGATGAAGTTCGAAAGATGATTTTGTCTTAGATAAAATGTTTGCCTGTAATTTTCGACGAATTTGTTTGGTTGTCACATCGATCCAATGTGTCATTGGAGATATAAATAACTTTCCAGCACTTTGGTGACTGCTTTTAAAATAATAACGGCGTGCGTTTGTTTTTCCACCTAAAACGGATATTTTTTTAGAAAAAATGCCAAAACTCCTAGTCCGAATGTGTAAGCTATTAAATTTGAGAATCATAACGTTTATAGCTTTTAATAATTGTAAAATTTCAAAGTGTTTTTTTTACCACACCATACTGAAACGCTACCAGAGCGAACTTCAATCCAGTATTTCAGAATAAAAATGAATTCAGTATGCAGCAACACACCATTGAAAATGAGATGACGTTCTTTTATTTAGTTTTGGTATTCCATCAACCAAGTTCTTGGTGTCCCGCAAGAAACTTTTCTGCTAATGCATTGACTGATTTCTACATTTATTGTTGCTTTCATATTTGCTAATTTTTGACCTTGTGTGCGTTTGCAATATTGCAAAGCTGTTTTAAGAAAATGAAACCAATTCTATTCAATGGTTTCTGTGAAACAAGTTTTGTATTGGCCCTACAAGTAGACTATATATGGTTATTGCTGATGTTGGTCTTAAGTTGTTGTAAGATACTTGAAATGATCATAACGTGTCACATTTTTTCTATATTTTTGCAAGCATTTTTATGATGAGGACGGAATAGTTGTAAGTATGCCGTGAGTGTCTGGTAAATTTCAGATACATCAGGTTAAAATATATTTTAAGTATTAAAAAGTATTAGAAAGTATTAGCACCTTTTTTAAGTTTAAATTGCTCTGTTATAAATTGTTTCTGACATTATACATCAAACACGATTAATAACTATTTTGAAACAGTAGCAAAATGCGCCACTGAAGATCCACATTTCATTGAATTGATCAATTAATTTTTCCAGCTTTTGTTGCCCAGCTTCTAAGTTACTGGTTTTTGAAACACAACGTACATTGTTGTTGACAGCTGACTTGGGAAAGTAAGACAAACAGCATTTAGTCTTCCCAAGTCGGCAGCGGATATGCAACATAAGAACTTAAAGTGCTCCCTGTACTAAAGTGTGCTTAGGTTGGCACTGATAGCCAGGAAATTAGCATGATAAAATTTTAACATTATTAGAAAATACATGGCGTTTGCTTGAGTCTATAGACCGTAAATCGTTGAAGCTTTGTACTAAGGATAGAGCTTGCAGTTGAATATAGAAAAAACAGTTATAAACATCATCCTTTGTCAGGAACTGATGGCAAGTGCCGAAGCATGTCGGAGAAAGATGCAGACTGCGTCTTCTCTCATCAATGTTCTTGGAGGAGAAAAAGAGAGATGGACAGAACAAGGCAAAGAGTTCACGGCTCAAACGAGAAGATTAGTCGGAGACGTTCTTATGGCGACCGCATTCCTTTCATATGCCGGTCCATTTAACCAGGAATTTAGGAACGTGTTACTTGGAGGTTCGTTTTGTACGATTGCAAGCTTTCACTATAACATTAGTTAACTTGTAACACAACATTTATACAACGTCTTAATTCAGTGGCTTCGACAATGTATTTCAATCTGTCATTTTTTTACAGCTTGAATTTATTGAACATGGATGTAGAAATGACAATAATATTTAAGCAAGCTGTGCAGTTTGAGCCACCACTTCACATTACCAGCGTTAGTTTATGTTGTTTACACTTCCCAAGATTAACGATGGCTTGAAATCTTCCCACTCTTCCTGCAAATGTGATCACGGATTTCTTTGTTGAGAAATGATAACAATGCAGAATAAAATATCTTCCTTTTTGTGTTCGTAATATATAATCTAAAGACCTTCTGATCATTATCCTTTTAGGTGAAACAGGCTGTCAAGGGTTTAAAGAGTAATAACTATATTTGATTTGATTTAAACACCAATGTACTAGATGAGAAAATATTCTTGTTTTATACGCCACATGTCACACGTTGCTGTTTTGTGGCATAAATTTCATCTTTTTTCAATTTATCAAAACTATAGACTGGCAGAAGGAAATGCGCGAACGAAGGATCCCTCACAGTGATGGACTGAATTTGATTGACATGCTCACTGACTCTGCTACAATCACTGAGTGGAACTTACAGGTGACTTTTACAAAACAGTGAGGTTTTATTAACGATTGTTCGGTGTTCATGAACCACTTTTATTTTAGTTTTCTTCAGAGGTTGGAAGTTACGACTGTAGAGAAGAGGGAGTAGCCCAGATCAATTAAAAACTTTGCCTTTATGTACATAACGCAATAACTGTTTGTCACTTACGACAACAACTTTCAGATATTACTTTAAATAACGAGGATTCATTTTGAAATCAGGGCTTGCCCAACGACGAATTGTCGATCCAGAACGGGATCATTGTAACAAAGGCAGCCCGATATCCGCTCCTCGTGGACCCGCAGGGCCAAGGTAAACTTTGGATCAAGAATAAGGAATCCAACCATGATATGCAGGTATTGCTTATTTTAAAACCTAACATGTGTAGCCTACAGCGATATTTGTTTTGCAAAATTATATAACGTTTAAGATTAATATTTCATAATAAATTTAATTCACAAGAAATTACAAAATTTTACGCTTTAAAAGAAGGTTTTGTACTTGTCACCGTATGCCAGTGGTTCTTAACCTTTTACCTTGTTGGAACCTCATTGAGATCATCAACCAGTTTTTGCACCCTCTCCTATAAGAATAGCAGAAAAGTTATAATCACCTACATTACAATTAAAAATGTTAGTTATCGGTAAACAAGTAGCCTACAACACATACAGCTTTTTACGTCTTTGAATAATTCAGTAAATAATTCAACATGGGAATAGGTCTCTCACCCCTGGTTAAGTACCCCTGCCGTATGCTGACACTATAAAATCAACAATTTATTTCTTTATATCGTGTTAAAAGCATAATAAAATAATGGCCTTGTTGGTTCAGAAAATATTTAATTTCTCTTCTTTTTAAGCTTACGTCTCTCAACCACAAATACTTCCGCGCTCATCTTGAAGACGCTCTTTCGCTTGGACGTCCTCTTCTCATTGAAGATGTTGGAGAAGAGTTAGATCCGGCTCTGGACAACATCCTGGACAAGAACTTCATCAAACTTGGAAAATCTTACAAAGTAATTCTTCAATTTGCTTTAAAGCTTTTTAGTTCTGCAGTGAGCTTCACTCAAAATTGCCATTCGCTTAGTTCGATTTGTATCTTCTGAATTAAATGGACGACGTTCGAAAGGGCGCCAGTTCGACACCGCTCAAGAGCATGCGGCTGTGTCTTTGGTAAGACACTTAAAAACATGCTTGAAGGTGGTCACGAAGATTGGCTTCCTTGCCTTCCCGTTCACTTAATCTAAATCTTCAATCACCGGGCGTAGGCCTGGATACGACAAACTTAAATGGAATTTTAATTTAGCCTACTTAAAAAGGAGATATCAATGGAAACCGCTCTTGTTACGGTCAAGTTTCTTATGCACCGTCATTTAATCGTCCAGCTTCCTATTTTGTTGTTGAACATATTCAAACCTATCCTTGCAGGAGAGTAAAGAAACTAGCAAAAATAGACTCAGCTGTTTCTTGATATTCTGTTATTTTTCTTCATCCCACAGGTGAAAGTTGGTGATAAGGAAGTTGATGTTATGGACGGATTCCGCTTGTACATCACCACAAAGCTTCCCAATCCGGCTTACACTCCGGAAGTGAGCGCCCGGACCTCAATGATAGACTTCACCGTCACCGTAAGGGGTCTCGAAGATCAACTTCTTGGAAGAGTTATTTTAACCGAAAAACAGGTTAGCATGAACTGATTCAGAAACTTGGTCTTAGAAAGCAAATCTTGCAGAAGTTTATGAATTACATTTCTTCAATTTTGAGTGCATGTGTATTTACATTATTTTTCACTTTTTGTCCTAAATCATATTAATGCATATACAGTGATAGAAATAGGTAACATTGCTGTTTGACTTAGAACAAGTTTAGGAAACTGTTTGTGTCATTAACAAGACACTTGAAGACATGCCTGTGGACACAAAGATTGGCTTCCTTGCCTCCTCTTCAAATTAATCTAAATCTTCAATCACCGGGTGTATAACTGAATATGATAAAAAGCGTACCCGACGTAAATGGATAACCTTCCAATTCCCTTTGTTAGCTAAAAAAGGATTTACAAATTCAACCCAGACGCGGTTCACTTAAACTAGTATCATAGGCCAGGCTCTGGCTTTCAAGCAAATACAAGCTCGTGCTTATTGCTGCTTTGTATTTCATTGGTTTCTTTTTGTAGGAGTTGGAAAAAGAGAGAAACGATCTCCTGAGCGGTGTGACGCAGAATAAGAGGAAGATGAAAGAACTTGAGGACAATCTTTTGTATCGCCTCACTTCCACCAAAGGGAGTCTTGTTGAAGATGAGAGTTTGTTGGGGGTGCTTCGGATCACCAAACAAACAGCTGAAGAGGTCAGCGAAAAAAAACTTTCTTTCAATACAAGATTTATCGACTTTGTGATGACATAACTACAGTTAACCTTTTATCGTCAGACGTTTTCAAAATAAGTATAAATACAGTGCAAACGTTGTTTTTAGTTTACAACGGAAGCTATTGGTTTATTCGGTGTTGGGATGATAATGTAGTTTATGTGGAGCCGTAGCATTCACTTTGAGTAGATAATGATGGCATTTATTGCCGTGGCCCTGCAAGTTGGTTGATAAATGTAAATTAATAAATGTTCCCTTCGAAACCTTTCTACTTGTTTTATTCAATACTTTGTAGTGCAAAGCGTAGCATTCAGTTATGCTTTGTTTTTATTTTCGTGTAATCAACATCTGTGTGATGCGTTTAGGTCACTCAAAAACTGCAAACGGCTGCTGAGACAGAAATCCAAATTAATGCCGCTCGTGAAGAATACCGACCGGTCGCAACTAGAGGCAGCATACTTTACTTCCTGATTGTTGAGATGTCAATGGTGAATGTCATGTACCAGACGTCGCTGAAGCAATTCCTTGGACTCTTTGACTTGTCATTGGCGCAGTAAGTTTTAAAAACAAGCTTGTCTGCATGATAGTTGTGGCCGCTTTCTTGCTTTTATCTGATAGTTGAAGGTTTGCATTAAATTGAATCGAATGGAAAAAAGGCAACACGTGCTGACAGGTTTTTAAGCACTGAGCAAACACTCTTATCACTACGCGATGTAGGAGGCAGAATGCATACAGTAGAAGATGTTATCATGTTACCTTGTGATTTCATATGTTGAGCGTCTTTACCAAACTGTTTCTTTTCTATGATCTTGTTGTGATGACAGTTTTCTGCGTACACAGCGACTTGAAGCATTTGAAAAATAGACGTTTTGTACTTAGAAAAATCTCTTGTTGTCTCTTTCTATATAAACTTAATGTGATCATCTTTGATAACTTATTAGTAGCCTGTTGTCACTAATATTTAACCATGTTGCATCTTAACCTAAAAAGAAACACATTTCTTAAAATTGAAGACATTCAACGATTTTTTCATCATTGTTCCACATAATTTTGCTTTCGGAATTAAAAAAAAAAAACTTCTTGTGTAATCCAGTCCTAATTTTATCACAAAAAACACTAAAACTCTTGCAGCGCCGGAAAAAGCCCGATCACACAGAAACGAATCCAAAACATCATATCTGTCATGACCTATGAAGTGTTCAAGTATGCCGCAAGGGGTTACTACGAGAACCATAAGACTCTCTTCACTCTTCTGATGGCTCTGAAGATTCAACTCACTTCCAAAGACATAAAACACAGAGAATTCCTAACATTCATTAAAGGTTTGCTTTCTTTTGCTAAGTTTATCTAACATATATTGTAAGCAATCTTCAGATGCTCTTTTCAGCATGGTTAATATGTTAAGATGAACATTGCTCGAAAGCCGGACTGACTTGTTCTCATCAAAGTATAGACAAAATCGGTAGTGGTATGATCTCAATTGCCGGTGGGATGGCGCAACGGATAAGGCGTTGGATTTCCAATTATGCAATTCTGGTTCGAAATGATCTTATTCCTTGAAAGTAGTTCCTTACAAAATTGAAAAATTTAACATGTGGATTTTCGCAATGCATGTTATCCGAACTTTCAACCTCCAAAACCGCTATCTAGTTACAGATCACAATGGTGATTCCTGCAGCCATAAACAGAACATCCCGATTAAAACAACATGTTTTGGTCTGGTTCCTATCAGTTTATCCTACCGAAATGAAACCTTGCATTCAACTAAGTTTTGATTGATCAGTAATCACGTGTTTCTTTCCTAGGCGGGGCCTCGCTTGATTTGAAAGCTTGTCCACCAAAACCTTGCAAATGGATCCTGGACATGACCTGGCTCAATCTGGTGGAGCTGTCCAAACTTCCACACTTTCGCGACATTTTGAGACAGGTCCGACCATCATGACGTAGTACTAGCGTATAGTTTTACCTTCTTTTCAAATCACAACTTGAATAATGGCTGTGGATGGTCGAAACAATGTTTCATAATGTAATGTAAATGTAATAAACTTGAATATATTAAGCTTGATAAGTTGCTCGGCTTCGTATGCTTATGGTTCAACAAGACAAACTTTCTACCAAAGCTCTAATATTTCGTAAGTAACTAAAATAATGACAGAAGAGAAGTGTTGATGATATTCACAGTGGTTATTTTATCCTATACTTAGTATTTTAACTCCAGTCCTCGAGAGAAGCGTAAAATAACCAAGTATCATTGAGAGGCATGCACTAAACATATAAAATAGCTGATAGATCGATTGTATTCGAAAAGTTTTGAAACATAGTTTGTTGGCTAATGAACCGACTTGTTTTCAGTGAACTTTTTGTAGTTGTTGTCAAAAAAAGTTCAATTTAGGTACAAAACAACGATAGGCAATGGAAGCAATGGTTTGACAAAGATGCTCCTGAAGATGCCGCCATCCCTGATGGATACGACGGATCTCTTAAAGTTTTTCATCGTCTCCTCCTGATCAGATGCTGGTGTCCAGACCGCACCATGTCACAGGTACATCATGCATTTGCTCCACCTTTCACAAGATGACTTTTGTATTCCAACTAACAGAATTCTATGCCACGTCATTATTAGGCTTGTTGAAGAAACGTAAATACGTTTTTGTAGATTTAACGTGTAACGAATGCTTTCCTAACGTCAACACTACGTTTAAAATCAACCCAGAAGAGTAACGTCAAAATACCACGTTCTTTGAAGTGACACATGCATGTGTTACTTTACAGAACGTGGTCAGCCACATTTGTAAGTTTTTTATCGAAGAGATCTTGTTTTCTAAGATTCTTCCATAATCCATTTTGTTTATTTTAAGGCACAAGGATTCCAGCATAGAATTTATAAAATTATTTTTGTTTTTAAAAGAGATCTTTAAAACCTCTTTTCTTAGGTTTTTGTACGTATTCTATAATATGACACATTTCAGGCTTTGCATTTTTTTCAACATTATTTCAACGTTTAGAGCCGAAAATACATCGTTGAGACTCTTGGACCGGAATTTGCCGAAGGAGTGATCCTTGATCTTGAGAAGATGTGGGGTGAAAGCAATCCAAGGACGCCTATCATTTGCTTTTTATCCATGGGATCTGATCCCACCATTCAGATTGAGGGATTAGCAAAGAAGATGAAGATCGACTGCAAAGATGTGAGCATGGGACAAGGCCAAGAAGTTCACGCAAGAAGGCTTCTCAACCATTCTATGACAAACGTAAGTAAGCTAACATTTTATTTTCGCTCGCTGAGTTTCTGTATATAAGTCAACTTGGATCCTTCTCTTGCATCATGGGCCAATCCGACAGCTGTTTGCAAGTACATCCTTTTTTTCTTAAAATTGAAAAGAGTTTTTTTTGAGTAAATTTGTGATAAATGTAGTTGATTTAACGTCAAAAACCATCTTTTTAATGATTGGTAAAAAAAATGTCTCGTGTAATGTACACCTTGGAAATCGTTCTGTTATGGAAAGAATTGACTTGGCCAATGACATAGTGCATATGATACAGAGTAGTCATGCAATTGCTTTCGGCTTTGTGTTTGTTTTTGTTTAAAAATAATCAGCTCCTCAATTGCTACACAAACAGAGTGCGACTAATCAAAGCGGAATCGAAACTCAGCCAACGCCGTAGAAAACCAGCGTGTTAACCACTGAGCCATCTGATCACATAATTTTTTCATATTTCATATCCAATTGACTTGAACACGATATTCCATTCTTGTTGGCAGATCTATGAGTGATCACGTTGTTTGAACGGATGCCTTTCACTCATCGGCTTCGGAGTGTATGAGATTTTCCACATAATTCCTTTTTTTCAGGTTCCTGGTAGACATCTGAACATATGATCTAGAAAGTATTTCATATTGCAGGGTGGATGGGCTTTGCTTCAGAATTGCCATCTTGCATTGGACTTCCTCGATGAACTCCTCATGACGGTGACAGAGACAGAAGAGGTTGATCCTTCCTTTAGGCTTTGGATCACGACTGAAGTCCATCCTCGATTCCCCATCACTCTTCTTCAAACATCTATCAAATTCACAAACGATCCTCCCCAGGGACTGAAGGCCGGATTAAAGCGTTCCTACGCATGTAAGTTATTTTGAAAAAGTCTTCTCAGCAATTTTTGACAACAAGAATGAATAGAAAAATAACTGAATGTTTATGTGAATAAACAGTAAACTATACAGCAGCCTGCCATGTTGAACTTTGTCTTACCAGAAGCTATGCGTATTTCATATCGAAGCTTGCAAGGTTTTGCAGTAAAAATGCTTGTAAACACGTCTTTTCAGCAATCACTCATGACCAACTTGAAATATCGAACATGCCACAATGGAAACCTATGCTCTATGGCGTCGCTTTCCTGCATACCTCCGTGCAAGAACGCCGCAAGTTTGGTCCGATCGGCTGGAACATCCCGTACGAGTTCAACCAAGCCGACTTCATTGCTACCGTACAGTTTGTACAAAACCATCTCGATGACGTCGATTTAAAGAAGGGAGTATCATGGAACACCGTCAGATACATGATAGGTGTGGACTTTGGATTGACAGAACATATTAAAATACTTATCACAATTTGTCCAGGCTCTAGCAAAGTCCAGAAGGCCGAAACAATTACCAGCTGCTATTATATTTCGTATAATCGACTTCTGATATAAATTAAGAACAGATGTTTTCTGCAAAAAATAACGCATAAACAGAGGTAGCTGTACTTGTATTATAATTTTATTTCAATGTTCAGTATGGCTAGATCATTATTGTAAGCTAAAAGAGGTGCAGAAAATGTAGGTTTTAAACGTTTTAGGTTTGTGCTACCTGCGAAAGTGCTGTACTTTAACTTCGAAGATACTCATCAGTGTTTTTGTAGGGGAAATTCAATATGGCGGACGGGTGACTGACGACTACGACAAGATCTTGCTCAACACTTTCGGCCGAGTGTGGTTCGGAGAGTTTATGTTCCAGTCAACGTTTCAGTTCTACAAAGGGTACGGCATTCCTCATTGCAAAACTGTAACCCAGTACTTGGAACATATTCAGGTAAATAAAATTCTTTTGTGAAATGCGCTGTCATCTCAATTTATTTACTTGCCTGGCTATTTGTTGACCACTGTGGTATTCGTTTTTAAATGGAATTACGATTTTTCTGCGATTGAGCTTCATTGTTGCACCACTGTTTAACCTGTTGCAAGTTGAAAGCAACCACATCCACCCCGTTAGTTCAGTGATTACGCGTCCGCCTCAAGGTCACGCGGCGCTGGTTCGACTCTCGGGGTGTGCGCTTGAGCAACGCATTTCAGGACTGCTCTCCATTCAGCGGCACTAAATGGATGAGGTAATTTCCCAGCAACAACATTTCAACAATCGAAAACTTCACTCTGCCAATCTCGGTAACCGGCCTTGCGTCAATGCCTCTACAAGTAGCCTATGCGTAACTACCAGGAATAACCTATCAAGGCTTTGCCAGTCCGAGGATAAAGATCCAAAAACATTCAAGCTAAGGTGGTGGACTGGTGGTGTTATCCCAGACTGCACGGGGAAGCCCAGACTGCACGGATAAAAGGTTTTCTGTTCCATTTAAACTGTGAAATGTGGTATGATCGATCATGTCTATATAATTTTCATGCGTATTTAAACGAAGATAAGGTCATCAAAATGACAAGATCAGTTTTTTGCGATACCCAGGCTTTATTCCCGGAAATTGAAGATTTGGATTAAGTGATCGGGAAGGCAATCTTTGTGTCCACCTTCTGGCATATACCACTAAGTAGCCTTTCTTACCAAAGACACAGCCACACGCTCTTGAGCAGTGTCGAACTGGCGCCCTTTTGTGCGTCGTATCAGGGCTCTCACTACTCAACTGTGCTGTCAACGTCGGTTGAAATGATGAAAAATATATAGGCTTTCAAATAACAAAAACCATTTTTACACTTAATTGTCATCCTCCATTCAAACAGACACTTCCAAGCACAGACACACCCGAAGTGTTTGGGCTCCACCCGAATGCTGACATCACGTATCAAACGAACAGCGCCAAGAACATTCTTGATACTGTGCTCAGCATCCAGCCCAAAGACAGCAGCTCAGGCACTGGCGAGACGAGAGAGGATGTCGCCTACAAGCTTGCGGAGGACATGTTGGAAAAGCTGCCTGCGGACTACATCCCATATGAGGTTTGAGATATAGATAGGATGGTCATTTTATTTTTGTTTGGATGCGAAACGTACATAAAACAAAAACGTACAGTGTGCATCCAATGAGAGAGTGCGAAAGACTGTAGCCCGGAAGGCGTGTGAGGTCGTCGAGTCTGCACTCTCTAAGCAAATAGAAAGTTAGTTGATAGATAGAAAGTTGAATATGACGTGCATAGAAATAGCAACTAATTGAGTGGTTGATGAGCTGTGCTTGTCATTCTAAGCTCATTCTATATGTTTGTATTGCGACATAGGTGAAAGAGCGTTTGGAAATCCTTGGAATCCTGCAACCCATGAACATTTTCCTGAGACAAGAAATTGATCGAATGCAAAAGGTAGGCTTGTTAGCCGTACCAGAATCTCACAAAGAAGGGTTTCAAAGATTAAAATGATCAACGTTTTTTCTAAAGAATTTATATTTGAAAATTAAAGTTACTTTTATCTTAGGTCATCACTCTCGTTCGAACGACTTTGATTGACCTGAAACTAGCCATCGAAGGCACGATAATCATGAGTGAAAATCTCCGGGATGCGTTGGATTGCATGTACGATGCTCGAATACCGGCTAAATGGCTCAAGGTAAAGTATAGATCTCGATGCAGTTACATGGATTGTAGTCGATCATCGCAGCATCCAGTTTGGTCGACGGTGCCTGTTTTCATGTCAGAGTGGGAGCTTTTGATTTTGGGAGCTCGCAAGATTTGACAATGCTTTCTTGCAGCACAAACAAAATGATTATTTGCATTCTTGTGTCATTAAAAATTGCTTACAAAATGTGACATAGCTAGTCGTAACTCGACAGGCCATAGTGGGGCCCCCTAAAACCAGTCCGGGCCCGGATTCACACCTCAAAGTACCCGTGGACAACGCTACCTCAATGACCAACTGTTTTTACTTTTGCCTTTTGCAGATCTCGTGGCCTTCCAGCACTCTTGGATTTTGGTTCACAGAATTACTGGACCGTAACGCTCAGTTTCATACCTGGTGCTTCCAAGGCCAGCCAAAGTCGTTCTGGATGACTGGTTTCTTCAACCCTCAAGGATTCCTGACCGCCATGAAACAGGTTTAAATTTGAAAATGTACTTTTACCTGCTTGAAATCTATCTCTACCATTTATAGCATAGCCTACTAATAGATGAGAATTATAATAACCTTTAAAATTTGCGTTCAAAAATAGATGTTTCAGTGTGAACTCATCTACTTGCCACATTAGGTGAGATAAATGTCTTTTCAACATTTCCTTGACCTTAAACAAAAGCATATTCGTGGTAGTAACATCTTTAGAGCGATTAAGATGCCATCCTGTCTATTTTTAAACATGTTATTAACTTTCTTGCCACAACCCAGCCACGTGCTCTCGATCTGTGTCGAACCGAGGTCTTCCGACTTCCGGCCAGACGCTCTCACCAGTCGGCCACGTTATCCCGACTCAACAAATTCAAATCTTTCTACCAGGAAGTGACACGAGCCCACAAGGGATGGGCGCTCGACAGCGTCGTCCTCCATAACGAAGTGACCAGGTTTATGTCCAGTGATGACGTCACCACTCCACCTCAAGAAGGCGTATACGTGTACGGCTTGTACTTGGAAGGAGCTGGCTGGGACAAGAGAGGCCAGAAACTGATCGAATCGAAACCGAAAGTTTTGTTCGAGTTGATGCCGATCATTCTCATTGACGCAGTACAAGCAAGTGAGTGGTTGAGCTAGCTCAGCTACCAATGTGTCATTGCACGATTTTTATACTGTCAGTAGCCTCGTTCTCTTGAGACTTTCTGAGTTTATACTGGGGTTTGGGTGCAAAGTAGGACTCAAGTTATTGACAGACCTGATTGGAAGCAATGTCACCACAATTTAGATACTATCTAAACATGATACTGATGTAAAAATATGTATTGGTTGTTTGAATCTTTATCCTTGGACTGAGAAAGTTTCTTTTAGAACTTAATCCTGGCAGTTTCGCATATTAGTACAAGCTTTGAACCACTGACGCAGGCCCGGTCACCAAGATTGACAGAGTAAAGTTTCTGCTAGGGGTTTTGGAATGGAGAGCTTTCCTTGAACCAAACTGATTGTTTTCTCGAAGCATATTTTTCTCTGTTATAAAAACAGTAAACTAATTTATTAATTGTGAAACAAACTTATTTTGTTGAGTCGTTGTTCGTTATTTTCTAAAGAAGTACTGTATACCGATCACTATCGCATCTTAACAATGCCGTTTTGCTTCACAGAAGTAAAACAAGACAACAAGACGTACGGGTGCCCCATTTACAAGAAACCATCGCGTACCGACAGGAATTACATAGCCGAAGTCGATCTGAAGACCAACCTCAATCCGGATGTCTGGGTGCTACGGGGTGTTGCCCTACTATGTGACGTTAAATGAATGCTTTTGCAGTTTGCTGTATACTGTATTCTTATGTAGGATATAGACTTTTATATTTCGATCGCCTAAGAATAAATCTATATAGAAAATCCGTTGTTTCTACATTGTCTCAAATGCATACGTTGAACCTGTGTAAAATGACTGAATTGCTGGGAACTGGCAATGATCTATGATTCAGATGAGATATAATTACACCACAAAGTTTATTTTTACAAAGCATTTTAGCAGCCTACAACTTATACAAAAAGTTTTTTCATCTTTGGATAATCATGTGTCATCAGTTCTGTTCAGTTGTTTTTACTTTTGACCATCACAGCGAAAACAATGCACGTCAACATAGCAAAGTTCTAGATTCTAGAAACAGCTTATGAATGGTTGTTAATTTAACATTGCGCATGTAAGTAGTTTGGACCAATTAAATGTAGCTGAAGATGTGTTATATTTTTAAAACTTTTTATTTCACTGTTTAATTATATTGCAGATTTTTAAGTATTTTTTTAATAAATAATTTATGTACAATTGCATATAGCCTGTAATAAACTGAACCAAACAATCCGGACAACGTGCTTGTTGCTTTGTCTAATCTAATCCAAACCCAAACTAATTTGAAGTTATATCTCTGACGCAAAACAAGCCTGGTCATTTTGTGGATGTAAACATTGATGGTCTAACTTGGCATCACAACAGGCGTGCACTCGAAGCAAGCGAAATATTCAGGATTTTGTTTTCTACGTCCAAGAGAGCATTTCAAAGATGGCTT
Organism: Aplidium turbinatum; assembly: GCF_918807975.1. Taxonomy (NCBI): domain Eukaryota; kingdom Metazoa; phylum Chordata; class Ascidiacea; order Aplousobranchia; family Polyclinidae; genus Aplidium; species Aplidium turbinatum. The sequence goes on along the minus strand of NC_137489.1, from coordinate 11,977,377 downwards.
ACCTTGTAACTTTATATTATTACAGCGTTTTATGCTAACCTTAGCAGTTAGAAGCCTTCATATTTCAATGGAAAAAAACAGCAGAAACACTGCAATATTTACACAAAGATTTAAGACTAAAAATACCGCCTATAACTGGTTTTTACAGTACGTTCTATACAATATCTATGGAGTTAGACCAACTGCAAGACTTTTGCAACGTTGTAAAGTGCGGATACAAAACGCAGTACAGAAAGTCGCTGGAGCAGTAACAGCATGTGCAATAAAGCTGATCAAATTATGGTCTCATTTGAAAGTTTGGATAAAATAGTCCGTAAAAATATATTCGGATATTCACAGTAACGAAAATCTTTCATTTGTGTTGTGTTGCTGGCATTATTCAATGAGTAGCATCGAATTGAGTTAGGTAAAATTGAGAATACTGAACAAACCCATGAAGGACATTCGGTTTCATGACATAAAAACATCAAAGTACGAAATATTAATGTGTATCAATGTTGAAATTACTAAAATAAAACGTAAGCGTTCGGCAGCAATATTAAAGTATGAGCAATAAAACTATTCCATGATTAATTACTTACACATTAAAAAAAAACTTACAAGTGTTTTACAAGGAAGGTTTATAAGTGAAAGAATGCAAGTTGTGCTTACGTGTTTGAAGCTTGCATGGCAAGATACTACACGAAGATAGCATACATATTTCAACAACATGGAGAACTTGAGACTTAGAAAAATGCAATATTCAAAACAATTAAGTCTAATAGCACAGTAATCTAAACAACAGCCAAAAGCCTGTTAATCCGAAGATATTGTCACAGTTTTAACGCATCTCAAGTGAAAAAAGGTTAGGAGACTTTTCAGCAGTGTTTTTCAAAATCGCTCAGATACAAGAACGTCAGTATGCCATTGTTTGACTTACTGACGTTTCACACATCAATGCGACATGCATCTTCACACTAAATTATGTACAAAAATGTCAGTTGAACATGAAGATTCTTGCTGACGTAATGCATTAAACCTCACTGGCGGGACGTTTTGCACACGTTTAATGTGGTGCTTACATCTATTTTCCGTATCAGTACATGACTAAAATGACAATAAAAGGTATGCCAACTGAAAAGACATAGTCTACAGTAGTGGTCTACAAAAGTAGTTATAAGCAGCTTTACAAGAGAAAAAGCTTGTTTAGAAAGAAAAACAGTTGCGTCCATTGAACTAGCGTTTTGCGTACTGTTTCAGGATTTGTAATATTTCTCACAAAATTCTGCTATTCTTTCACAGGCCTCTCTTGTTTGGTCTTCGGGTACAGTCAAGACAAGGCGAAAGAAGTTCGGATAGCAAAAGCACTGAAAAAAATAAATAAACGTTATAAACAAAGAATTGGCGAGCTACAGTAACCCGCTTAAAAAACATGAAAGTTTATTCCTGGATGGATTTCTTCACCATCGGTGAATTACTAGAATGTTGATGAATTGTAACGAAGGAGAGCATATTTATTCGCCAATTGAAAAAAAAATTACAGAGTGTGCATATCATTTTAAACTCATTTCGCTCAATTCATAAGAGCAGAATTAAAGTAGGTGGTAGTTGAGTAAAAAAATATTATAAAGTCATTGCATTGAGTACGCCAACTCTTGTTAGATTGTGGACTTCTACTTAGCTTCGGTTGAATTGGAACACGTCAATAGTTAAAAGTGAATTTAAAAGATAAGAATTGTTTGAAAACCATGGTCACACTCTGGTACTGCGTTGCTCGGTGTTTTCAGGCTTTTTTGGGCAACGAAACTTTTTATGCATTAAAATAGTCTTGCAAAACACCAAGCAAAGTTTTATAAGAATGCAATAAAGTAAACAACACAACAACAAATTATTCACTTTCAGTTTTCACCAGTGCGATATCTGGGCCTGTTTGGATGAGCACTAAGATGACATTAGGGCAGGAATTGCAGAAAGACAAAGTCGAAGCTATTGTGATTTTGATTTTTGACCTGTGTTCCATGGAACACTAGTTAAACTAATAAATTTCTTGCGAAACACCTGACAACCTTTTATGAAATGAAAGAAAAAATAAAACAAAGAAAAATAAAATAAAACAAAAAAAATAAAACAAAAAAATAAAACAAAAAAAAGAAAGAAAAAAAAGAAAAGAAAAAACACCGGTTGAAATCACTGGGGCAGCCTATTCAAAGTCGAAATACCTGAGCGGGTAGACAAAACACACTTTGTTCCGTGAGAAGTTTTTCTGTGAATACTTTATCATCCTCCAAATCCGGAAGCCGTTTTTTGTCAAAACCAACCTGAGCAACATGAATGAAGTTATACGTAAGTTAAACGTTCAATGACGCAAATTAAGAAAAAAACGCTTTTGATTTCGTACCATCATATACATCGCAGCTTGTGGTTTGATTGGTCGAAGGCCAGGTACAGCGCTCAGTCGTTCATAAATGTATTTGGCAGTGTGCTCAATTTTGCGTATGGTTTCATCATGGCATGACTGTGGAGTTGATAATATTCCAGAAAGTGCGGCTTGAATGAAAGTTGTTGGGCCTAAAATTCTTTGTGTCAGTTTGACTAGTCCTGTCCGTACCTAAAAGTAATGTCGGTATTAAAACCTTAAAAACCCATAGTTTATAGCATCATTAAGCTTCTAGGCTCAGTGATTAAACTAGAAATAGATCACTACTTTAGATAAAAAAATAAAACCAAAATGCTGTAATGTAGGCTTAGCAAAAGTCAAGTTACTGTTTTGGAATCTTTTGTTAACAAATTAAATTTGAGGAACGTGAGAAAATAGACTTTGTCTGTTGAAGACAAAAGTCAAATTCAATCTTATCACAACAATTTTCTCACGCCATGTTAATATTTAGTTTTCTTAAAACAATAATTCAGAAACAATGTGACCCACTGTATCATTGCACAAGTTGAAATGATCTACCGGTCTTGCTTTCATCAAATGAGCATACTCGACTTGCTAATGAAACATATAAGCAGATGCAGCAGCACATTATTGCCTTGTTTCTCACCTCTTTACCAAAGATGCTGTTCCTGTCATGAACCACCACCCAACCCAATCTCCATCCCGGAACCAAGAATCTGACGCACAATTGTATATACAGTAGTTAAACGAAGAACTGAAATTGATTACATACAACAATAAATACTACCAAAACTACAAAAAGTGTCGATGCCAAGCAAAAAGCCCAGTAGAGCGAATTACAGCAAATACAGTTGCTGGTCACCTAAAATCTTTTACAGCCTGATTCACTTTAATTGGGATCGTCAGAAGGTTCTTATTGTATTTGAATAAGTGAAACAGGCTGTAAATGTTGTTAGGTGACTAACTACTGTATTTAATATAAATGCACAGATATGAGACTGAAATAAAATAACACCTATACTGAAAAAAGTTATGTAAATGCTAAGTTTAGCTAATTCTAATAAAGTCAACGATTGCTATCAAAAAAATTGTGGAATCTGTTTCGCCGTAAGTAATATCTTAACAGGCTCAATGCACACACAGCAAGCAATTTCCCTCCTACCTTTTCGCAATTCCACCACAAGACAGAATTGGTACAGATGTTGTCTGTGACGCGCATGAAATAAAAGTCTGGCCACTGAAAACCTTAAAAAAAAAACAAGGTTTTAAAATTTCAAAAACATCTTTCCAAATGATTATAAATATTTTAAAAACTTCACTTTTAATCCAAATAAATTTTACAGACAACGCAAAGTTAACGCCACTGTGATTGTCAGGTTATAAAAACGTACTGTGAGTGTAGCCCACTTAATTTCACACTTCATCTGTCACAGGCGTTGTTCACTGTATCATACAAAATTTGTGACAACATATAAAATTATAATGTAGTGCAAAGGATAGAGTTTTAGAACGTCTATTAATGCAAAACAATTAGTTTAAATAATTAAAATTACATAAAGATTGGTCAAGCTTATATGTTTTTTTAAGCTACAGTTACTATATCATACTTAAAAAAGCAAAACAAATTGAATTGAACACATGAATTTCAACATACGATATCAGCGTAGATTTCATCAGCAAGAATGGGAACTTTATTTCTCTCTGCAACTGCAAAAAAAGTAAAATTGAAGATATTTTACCTCAAAAAGACGATAAAATATCTATCACAAGAGACGGAGTAAGAGTGTGTGTGAGGGAAAGAAGAGATAACATATTATTAAAGTTTCGTCTGTGGCCCAAACAAAGTATCCTTTTGTACAGTGTAGTCACTGTACTGACTACTGCACTGTACGGTTAAGATTCAACGTAGACCAGAAACAACCAGAAAAACAGGGTTTCATCCAGCCGGTTGCTTCACTCATATATCTGCATCCATAACCAGTTAACCACAAGATAAGAAACCTGTAAATAATTTGCAACATCCGTTTAAGCAACATCTTACCATCCAAGATGGCGTTGATGTGTTTCTTGCTAAAGTTGGAACCGCAAGGATTTGATGGATTCACAACAACTATGAGCTTGGTTTTATGATCCAATAACTCCTCCATATGCTCCAAGTCTGCCTCCCACGATTTTTCCGGCTGAAAGGAGTTTGTCCCAAGATAATTACGCGAAGAAAAAGTTATCAACCCCCTCTCCCCCAAAAAAACGTACGTATGAAGCAAAACATCAAATTAACATTGCTGATTTCTACAGCACGATAACCACTTGAAACAAATTATAAAACAATGCTACGAATGCTTGTTAAACAAAGATGGGATTGTGGAGTAATTTCTTTCAGTTTAAAAACTTTGCTTTTGCAGTTCAGTGTTATTTTAGCATTTCTTTAAACAAAAAACAACATGGCCACAACAAACCTTCAAAAACTTACCAGGCAATTGTAATGTTTCACTTCTATGCCTTGTGACAGAGCCAACGTCTCATAAAGTGAAAAACCAGGCCTGGGAACGACAATGTTATCTCCAGGATCTGCTAGCACTGTCATCGCCAATCCGATTGCATCTGAACATCCACAAGTCAGATACACATCCTAAAAGAAAATACAAATAAAGAAATATCTATTTGGCCGGTTACCTTTAAATACGTCGTCTGCAGAGATGGGGCAGTGTACAACTAAGTGCCTGTTCTGCTATCGAATTACGTTCAAGGTATCGATGTCCACTTATAGTTCTCTGTAAGTCTATATACATTACTACCTGGATCATGTCGTAGCTTTAATATGATGTTTGTGAAGCAGCCAATACTGAGTTTAGTGTTTCGTTGCAAATTTCATGCATTATTGCATTTAGCCAACTCTGTTTTGTGTGTTTGTTACATTCTGATATTCCTACAACCCTGGATGAAGCGAGAGATGCCAATAAATGGCAAGTGTTGCTGCAAGAGCTGTTCGAAACGTTCTTTTTCGGGTCGAAATAAACTTTACGCTACGAAAAACGAGTCAAAGTGAAAGAAACGTAACTCGAAACGGAGTCAAAACAAGAAATTCTCGTCAAAAGGGAAACGAAAAGTGAAGTCGTTTCGAAGCAAAACGAAATAAAGCTTAGCAATCGAAACAAAACCAGCGCAAGAAATCGTGGGTCGAAACGAAACAATTTTTAAAAGTTCAAGTTATTCTATTTTAATTAACTCTACTGACCTGCGTTGTTTGTTATATGTTCAAAAACCTGGATAAAGGTGCATACACTAAAGCGTATCTTTTGCTATATGCTATGAAAAGCTAAAGGATGCAATAATTAAATCACGCAATTCTAATTTTGCTGTAGTATTGACACTGATTAAAACATTTTAAACCAGAAGACGTAGTAGGGGATTAATCAACTAATCTATGACGTATACTGCAACTTAACAAACGTAATTGCGCTAATAATCTTGATTTAGCACACAACAACATTTCATTGCAATCTACAACAATATAACATGCGTTTTTCAGTGTCATTTAGCCATAGCATTGCTAATGCGGTCAGAATATGAACTAATTCAAAATTGTGCAATCACAGAAAAAGACAAAACAGCTGTGGTGGCAAAATCGAAAAACACTTAAAGTAGCCTACCCCGGCGTTCAATGGAGCCTCTGGTCTGCTGACGTACTTGGCAACAGCTTCTCTTGCTTTGCTGTGTCCAAACGAGGGCCCGTATCCGTTGTGTATGCCGCAGTCGAGCGCATCATGCACAGCCTGTATGACATTATCGTATGGCTTAAAGTTACCAAACACAGTTGGATCACCTAGAGAAGAAAGACAAACATATTCTTAATCTTATTTTTTAAACTATTTACTTCAGTCCAGCTTGTATTAACTTGTTGCTATTCCATTGGAAACAATATTATTGGGCACAGTTTTGATAACGATAACGTGGGGATTTAGCAAGTCAGAAGACATTTTGCCTCCTGTGTTTGGCTATACCCTTGAAATAGCAGAGGTCGAAAATGGTAGGCAAAAACAACGTCATATGTGTTTGCTGTAACCCTGCAGAGGTTAATTTGTGTATTGTAGCTAATTACATTATCAAGCAAGCACCATTCACTAGATTGAGTCGTTTCTAAACAACCCTAAAACTTTTTGTAAACAGAAAGTAGTTATATTGGGAAAAGCAAACAAACAATTAGTGGTGATATTAAACAAGCCACCAAAACCATCCAAAAAAAAACATATTTCGTACTAACAATGGAGTAACATTCTTGAAGCCGCTTGTCGATCGTATTTGGCTAAAACAATGCGTTTCTGCATACCTAACGATAATGTGATTAGCTTTTTATTCGGGTTTGGGTGGACGTCCATCCCGTCAACAATCGCTCGAATTGGGTTGATCGTTTTTTTGGCGGTGTTGGAGGAACGCACTTTCCAAGCTGTCGTGTCACGTGGTCTACAAAATAAGAATTTGGAAATACCACACGAAACCTTTGTTCAAGAAAGAATTACACTCAATGCAGGTAAACATTTACAGCTGCACGAAATTATCGAAACGCGGTTGACAACAAAGTTTAGACATTAACTCACTAAACACTGTTTTTCGTCATATTGCTTACTTGCAAACGTGATTCCCGTTATAATGATTCATGGTACTGGGGTCTTTTCAGCTTTCTTGTTATTAAAATTGACAAAACTTTTAACCAGTAATCAGATTTTTTATACTAAAATCTTTACTTTACCTACAACTTTTTTTAAAGGAATGAAAGTCCAGTTAGTTTATAAAGCTACCATACATCAGACGATACTACACCAGGCATCCAATTCACAGTACCATAAATAAAACAAAATATTACAAAAAAGCTTTTTAATTATTTTAGATGGTATTAAATTATCCATAACATAAAATTGCTCAACTCTGAAAGCTGCGGCGGCTATGAAGCAGAAGTTTAAAAACATGAGTTTTTTTTTTCTAACAGCGTTTTAATTACACGTATTGGCTTCCTTGCTTTCACTTTCACTTGGTCTAAATCTCCAATGACCAAGTATAGATTTAAATACAACGAAAATCAAAAATAATGAAAAAGCAGCTATTGTACTGCACGCTTTCACTGGCAGGCAAGCTGCGAAAGCGTTGAACAACAGCTGGTTCTAGTTGCAGCCCTTGTGCTAATACAACAAAGCCTCTGACCGCTGTTTGCAAAAGATAACATGTTTTTCCAGATAGCGCCGCTGAAGTGGTTTCAAACCGACTGTTGACATGGATTTTCTTGCATAATTCGCTTTTCTCTTGTCACTGAAACCTAAAACGTTCCTAGGAATCGCAAAATGTAGTTTAAAACTTCCAAAATTGCGGCTGAGGTTCTTCGCTACCCTTTAAAATGCTCAGCATGTAGAATAACTATAATTTTATATTCAATAAGCAACTTATGTCATGACAATATCAACCAAACTGCACTAACAAAACCAAAACAAATCTTTGATCATGGTCTTACTTAGAAGATTGAAAAAGATGGGCATGGATGCCCAGCCCCCCTAAAAGTAGTGACGTGCTGTGAGAGTGTGAGACTCGCGGTCAGTAGCAGATCCAAGGTGGGGGCACTAGGTCACGTAGCTTTTTGTACCCCACAAAAAAGCATTTTTTTGCATTTTGAAAAAAAATCTTGCAAGTCAGCAGTAGTGACCTCAGCAAATGGCAGTTGAGCAAGCAACAACTGAGCTAGCAACATTTCAGAAAGAGGCTGAAGTTGGTAAATGATGAAACTGAGCAAGTAACAACTGAGCAGTGAGCAAGCCGAAGCTTGGAACGTCGCTAGTCAGCAAAATGAGTTTAACAAGCGATGACCAAGTTCGAACGTAGTAGGCAAGTAAATCTCATTTGCTGATTTGGCAGTAGCTGAAATGTACATGCTTTGTTGAAGCAAGCACTTGCTGAGTTGTCGCATGCCGAGTGGTCTAACGACCATTTTGAAAGGTTTTCTCGTTCTCGTCTCTCAGCCATACTACATTGACATAACCGATGACATTGGTAAATAAAATCCTACCTCAGATATCTACTACTGAAAATATGTGTGACCAATGACATCTTTGCTACCGATTAAGTTAACGAAAACGAAAAATATTTTCATGTTTTTTCTTGGGGGGGGGGGGACGTAACCAAGTGTCCCCTGGATCCGTTACTGCATGTTCTATGGACAAGCTCTCCAAACTCTGTACTAAAATATTCGTAAACGCTGAGGTCTAAAATAGAAAAGTATGTTTCTCAATATTTTGTTTATATTTCTGCTGGACAAAACTAAGGTGATCGCCCCAATTTTTTGTCTCGGCTTGCCTCTGAACTCTGTCATACGCTATTAATGGTAGGCTTAATTATGTTATGTATTACTAAATACGCAAGTTCCCATCTACAGTACTGTATATTGTCAAGTAAATTATTTTGCATTATTTATGGCCAGTGGTGCCGAAGTAGGGGGGGATGGGGGGATATATCCCCCCCAATATTTTGGCAGCATCCCCCCCAATAATTCAGAAAAAATTAGTTGCTATGAAGTTGTACTTCGATTCAGTTGTTTGTAAGCATCTCGAATTGCTGTTGTTTTTCTTTTATTGATGTTTAATCACAGTTCTAATTGTCTTGGATTTGACGCTAGACAATGAAGGACCTTCATTGAAGGTATTCCGGAAAAATTTGCTGCTAATTTCATTTGCAAGCACCACGGCAAAGAAGAGTCCCTGAAAGATTGGGTGGAGGCTCGATGGCAGCTACTGCAGACACTCAACTGCATTAAGTTATAAAATACGTTACAATCAGTTCATGGACAGAGTTATGTCTGAACTGACCGAGAGGTTTGAAAGTAGCCTGAATTCTGATTTGGCAAAGTATAAAGAACTTGCACGAATTTTCAAGACCGGCTTAGTTCCTGAAATGGTCAAAAATTATCCAGAGCTGAATAAACAATCGATGAGTTATCAAATTGATTCATTCAGCAAGGCAACAGCACCAAAATCTCTGTACGATGCCAAAAGAGCTTACCAGGCATTGTCCGAGTTGAAAAAAAACCTCTCTATTCTCAAATACTCCAGCTGATTAAGAACCTCTTTTTGCCCGGTAAGCTTTGCTGCTTGTGAGAGGTCGTTTTCCAATCTTCGTAGATTGAAAACCTGACTGAGAAATACTTTGGGACAGGAAAGGTTAAATGCTAGCATTGTTTGCAACATTGACCAAAATATTGTTAATGACATCAGCATAAATGACAGTGCTAATGTATTTTCAATGAGCACTACCGTAAAACGCAATTTGGTTGTAACAAGTTCTTGTGATGTGTTTGAAAGCTAGCATTTTTGTCATAAATTTGCAAATGTTCTTCTGCAGCTTCGATTGTTTTCAGTCTCCTGACTAGTGACTTTGTCCTATAGCGCACTAAGTGTAGTGATTCTAGCAAGCCCGCAACCAGGGGGGGCATTGGGGGCATTTGCCCCCCCCCGAAATTTTTTTGAAAAAATTTAAGCGTTCTATGCAGTATGAAATGTATTATGAATAGACGTGCGTCGTACACGTACAGTCGTACAGCCATACTGTAGAGCAGGGTTTCCCAAACTGTGGTCCGCGGACCATTGGTGGTCCGCGACGACTGCACAGGTGGTCCGTGGCGATATGACAAAAAATTAAAAAGTCACACATATGCGTTGTACAGTACGTAGCCTACCCAGTCAAAGATAATTGCCGCAGTTCTTAACTAATATAGAGTTGATTTTCTCTGAGGTTACACAACATTTGGAATTGCTTTCTGCACATTTCAAGAAGTACTTTTTAAAAGAGACATATGAGAATTTCGACTGGATTTTAAACCCTTTCTTTGTAACAAAGACTGATCTATCAGAACGCGAAGAAGAAGAATTAGCCGAATTATCATCTGATCGAACTTTAATGCTTAGTTTCAATCAAACAGAAACAGCTATTGCATCTTTCTGGTTGAGTGTTGTGGAGGAATATCCATTGCTATCGCAAAAGGAAACTAAAATTTTATTGCCTTTTGCCAAGACCTGCATGTGTGAGACAGCATTTTCAGCTCTTACCAACATGAAGACAATATACAGGTCCAGACTTTCCGTGGACCCTGACTTTGCCCTGACCAAGAGTTTGCCTTTCACAAATAACTCCCAGAATTGATGACTTATGCAATAAGAAGCAATCCCATCCATCCCATTGATGTTGTCAGTTTTTTAAATAAACAAAATTCGGTTTTATTCATTTTTACCATTGTATTGGAATTGGGGGTCCGCGAATAAACAGATTCACAAATAGTGGTCCGTGGCCCAAAAAAGTTAGGGAAACCCTTCTGTAGAGTGTAGACTATCGAAACCGAAAGTAGGCTACGCTGGTTGGAAGCCATGCTAACGATTTTGTTCGACAAATTAGGCTGGCATCCTCATTATCTGTTTCGTTAGCGTATACATAATGTCAGCATCCATCATCACCATAAAAAGCGTTTAAAAACAACTAAATAATTCGAGATCAAAAGCAGCTACGACAGCGTGGTGAATAAGCTACTCAGTTGGGCTTAGGCATTTGTAAATATATGTATTATCGTAATTTTCTTCCTTGGGTAGTCATAGCTAAATGAGAAAAGGTTACTAAGGCTAGTTTCCTTTAATGCTGTACTAAACAAAAACGTGATTGACATAAGTTATGACCACTGAACCGTAACATGGTAGTGCCACACTCTCTTGTCCCTTATCAATGGGCGTGGACATTAACATAAAAATGTTACAATGCATCATTTTAATGCTGGTTCTTTGATAAAAATTAAATGCCCCCCCCCGAAAATAGTTGCTGGTTGCGGGCCTGGATTCTAGTGAAGGAGAGGGTAAAAAGAAAAGTAGCCTATAACTTCTGTTGTTTTTTTTGGAAAAACTAAGTATTCATTGGAAGGTCATAGCTTCGAATCCAGCTGGAGGTACCAATTTTTCTTTGCTTGTTTCTTAATCTTGCAGCAGTCATTCACAAGAGCACAGGTAGCGCTTTTATCTCCACTATTTCTTGTCTGTGTATTATGCTGTTAGCAGCTAATTTACCGAGGTCCGGTGATTGTTTAATAAACCTAATAGGCCTACCACAACCACTAAAATTGTGTATAAAAGTATGCATCCCCCCCAATGTTCAAAATTGTCTAAAATTTGATAAAATTTTGATTTATCCCCCCCAATCCTCAACTAACTTCGGCACCACTGTTTATGGCAAAAAAGTAAGAGAATGACATTAATGTAAGCATATGTAAGTAACAGTATTCAAATGTCATATGACGTTCTACTAGACTAGAGGCTTGTCAAAATTGCGTTATATAATAGAGTAGGTTGGTGAAAACGTTTCAATTAGCGGCATACTGGATGTGAGTGAGGTTACAAAATGCATGAAAATGGTGTCGGATAATATTCGAACAGCACCTTGCTGATACAGATGACGCAGAATTAACTTTGTTAAAGCCTTGTCAGAAAAAAAATGATTGATAGGTCTATACTTATAGTGTGACGTGTTGTGAATAATAACCTTTCCGGCTTACAGCCTTTCATGCTAAGAATTGTCAACTGAGACTTGATTGTCGAATGATGTTTTTGTTCAGCATTTTTATCGCTGGTTTCAACTACCACACCTTTGCTAACAAAACATAACCAACTTACACAGAGAATCACATTTAACATTGTAGTGTAGGTGTTCGTGTCTGAAGCTGTTGGGATAGCTACAGTTCTAATCAGCAATACTGTAAGAAAACAACGGCCTTTAACTTAAACTTACAATATCCTCTCAACGGCTCTGTCAGCCATACGTTAAAATATCTGATTATGCACCAAGCCGATTATAACTTTTATATTAATTTTTGCTTTGGGGAAACCCCCTCGAAAACATGGTGCTTCATGTAACTGACAAAAAGCACACCATGAAGTGACGACTGTAGGCTACAATCATATCCTGACAGATGGACGAGTCTAAATTTAAAGTAAAAACATGCAAGACCTGATTATGATGGACATGGAGTGTTTGCAGTTGCTAGAACTATTTGGCTGTCGCCAAACAGCAAACATCTAAACTGCATCTTTTATTACGTATTCTGCATTGGGCAATAAACCACAGTTGAAGTACAGTAAAATAATTACAGGTTCTTCAAAAACAAATCAGGCTATAGCTTATCATTGGCAACCTTGCTGCTCACAGCTGCTTTAAATATTAATACAGTACTGGCATTACTAAAATTAAACACTTGACCTCTCTACTCTTGTTTAAACTGAAGTAGTCAAAGAAAGCAGCTTGCGTTTCACTAACCCAGCCTAGCATTTGTTCGTACGTGAATGAAGTCTCAGGCTCAGCCAACACTGCGATTCCAGACAGAACGAAGGAAATTGCTAGAGGGCGTGAGGCGTTGCGCTTTTCTCGTTACGGATTGGTCAATATTTTGGGCATGTCTGCTATTGATCGAACGTTTCCGTGTTTTCGAAGATTGTGCTCTGTGAGCGCCATGTGTGTTGGGCGATTGAGTCATAGGACTAGAGTCATATAAGACATTCTTTCAAGCTTAACGTGTGCTTTTCTTCAATTTGAAATATTTGGGTCAACAAGCTGTTGTAAAAAGCAACTTCCCCAAACTTTTTCTGTCATCCCGATAGTGCTTTGTGATCTAACAGAATCAACAATTTCGAAGTTTTTTCTTCTTGAGTCTTGTTTTTCACTCTTTCAGTGCCGTAGCAATAAAATATGAAATAGCTGGTTACTTTTTAATAATCATTACGTAGCAATAGCAATGTTACAAATGTGTTTCTCGGTAGTCGAGTGTAGCAAGAATTAACAGCGACAGACACTTGTTTCGCCCATGAGGTTGGGCTCATCAGTATCGCACCACCAATTCATTCCACATAGTTCTCAAATCTCAACCGCTGCTTTTGTCAGTCAATTGAATCCTTACTTATGCGGAAAGAAAACAACTAAACTAACTTACTAACTAACCAAACTCAACAATGTTACAAAAGTTGTTTATGATGGTTGGCTGTGTGGAAGCTAAAGTTAATGGCTGAGATTAGGTTATAACGGACAGCGTTTTGCTACTTTGACTTATTTTGTGATTTCTGTAGGCTACCGCTATTTAAAGTTTATTGGTTGAGATGACACACACAAGCGAGAATATCTGGACCCAAAAAGCCGTAAAATTTGAAGTTCGTGGTCTTGGAAAATGTTTTTATCAGATTTATCAATTCATCCCATGCCTACGTTCAAAACATAGCGACCTGTATGGTTCGGTCTGGTTCAAAACAATTACGCAAAACTCTTTTGAAGCGGAACAAAATTTTGAACAAATCTTTCATGAATAGTTTTATTTCAAGCCATCTTTCATGAAACGAAATTTCGCTTTATTTCGATCATTATCATATTTCGAACAAACACAATTTGGTTCAAATGACTGTGACATATCGACATAAAATTTCTTCATTTTTAAAACGAAAACAAGCGATATTGTTCACTAAAGATTTGTTTCGATTTTCAAAAAGAATCACATCGAAAACAATAAAAGTTGTAAAACGAAATTTTCTTGCTTCTGTACACAGGCCCGGATTTAGGGGGGCAGAGGGGGCAGTTGCCCCGGGCCCCCCGACTTTTGAAGGGCCCCCCTATGTGGAAAAAATGTGATTTTGTGTTATTTTTTCCTTTTGGCCTTTAAAGTTTCTGCAAAATGCTGTGCAGTACTGGACTGATGCTACTGTAGACGTAGTAGAGATGGTTTTTCACGCCGTAGGCGCAAAAAATTTTTTGCACGGGGGCCCCCCGATCTAAAAGTGCCCCGGGCCCCCCATCAGTTAAATCCGGCCCTGTCTGTACAGCCAGGGCCACCAAGCTAATTTGTAGCAGACCGGATAACTGAAAAATGGACGAGCGCATACCGGATGGTCATTCTGTTCAATGCTCGCAAGTCAGAACGAAAGCTCTATATTTATTTATTTAGAATCAATAAATCCACAGCAACCTAGCCAAGTTGCGAAGAGACTCAACTTTTGTTCGTGATACATTAGTTAAGTAGGCTTCAGATAGCCTACTCTAAAAATATGCTCATTTACAACCTTGATTTAGAATTTCGAATTTCTTGAGTTTAGAATTTCTTTAGAATTTCTTGAGTTTTTGACCCAGTCCCACAACGTGCCAGTTATCCATAAAAAGAAGTTAAAAAATGGCATTTCAAAAGTCTGTTTCATCTGTAATGCCCGCAAATTATACAAGTACCATTGATGGGTCTGATCATCTGATGTCGCGGAACTGGTGCGGTCAACGGGTTGTGATTTAGTCACTCCTGTTTTAGAGAATGTATCGGGTACGCAACCACCCTTTAATCTGAAAAATCTCTCTTCTGTGTTTCAGAGAATAACTGTTCGTTGCTTGCCTTTTTGTTTGGACCCCTTGACATGGCAAAACAGAACGTTGCTGCTTTATTTGTTGAGGCAAGCAGTTCAGTTACGTCTACTGTCTTACATTGCGCGCAAAAACAACGGTTTGATTTAATGACACACTTGTCTGTAGATGACGTCATGGGTCATCAGCTGCAGATCGCTCTCTGTATTGATTGTCTGACAGTTTACTCAGCGGTCATGATAATTCTTGAACACTGAACTTTGCTTTATTCTGGCGACAGCGAATAGCAACTCAAGCTGCTCAAACCGACGTCCACCCTCAAGGCCTCAAGCTCAACAAAACAGCAAAACATGCCAAAAAGACCATGTGCTGGTTGAAGGCGAGAAGCACTCAACCGTGACAAAGAGAAAATTATTTTTTTTCTTTCGCCGGTTACAAAAAGCAACGAAATGTAATGTTTGATTGTGGGAATCTTTATCTTCGGACTATGAAAGGCTTCTATGAGATCTTAATCCTGACAGTTTTGCAGACTTGCTGGGCCGTTGAGAGGATAATTTGGGCCCGGTACCAATGAGATCCCCGAGCCCTAAATCAAGATAAGCTTACTTTCAAAAAACCCACCATATTCAAAGAATACAAGTTTGCTTCTTCGTTCCCGGCTCTTCGGAAAGGTTATGGGCCCCTAAAATCGTCCCGAGTCAAAAAGCACCCAATGGACCCCTATCAATGCTACTGCTTGTTGAAGTAAAAGATTTGAGTCCCTGACGCAGCACGCAGGCTCAGTCACCGAGATTAATAGAGTGAAGCTTCCACTTATTGTTGAAATGTTGTCTGTAAATTATTCCATCCGCTAGGTGTAGTTGACACTTTTTCCAAGTTACATCGAATAGAAACCAAAAAAATCTGAAAACGAAAAGAGCTTGCTATATATCAAACTGTTGCATTTTTTACACATTTTTGATGTTCATACTTTGAGTCTGATGCAAATACAAATAATCAAATAAGGATGGTTCAAACAATTTCATCATTAAAACTAAACGAAAACATTTATGGTTTTATGAAAAGAGGTTTAAATGGAGAGAAAAATTACAAGAAACATTGTTTGAAAGATGTTTTAAAGTTAGAAGCATTTTCGGCTGCGTGGCCGAGTGGTGAGAGCGCCTGCCCAGAGGTCTAGCGGAGACACATCGCTTCAAAGCATGCGGCTGTGCCTCAGTAAGGCACTTAATTAAAGGCATGTCAAAATAATGGGAGAAGCTGACTCCATGGCAAAGCTGCATGATCATGTAGCCTACTGCTTGCAATGGTCTGTTGTGTTGTATTTGTGATCGCAGTGTAGAGCAGGGGTCCGCAAATACTTTTTGGTGCGACCCAAAAAGCAATCGTTTGAAGTCTTCGCGACCCAAACGTTTCGGAAGCATATAATTTTGCGCAAAACACTTTGCAAATTAATATTAATTCCAATACGGTCGTCCCCACTTATTAAGGCCACATCGGGACCGGACGATTTTGGCTGCGGGAGACAATTTTCTACCACTCCTATACCTTCAGTAATTCCGGAATGGACCAAATTGGGCTTAATAAGCGGGTGGACCTATTAACCGTGCGCTTCGTCGTCGTGCAAGCCTCTGGTGCGGAGGGTCTACTCTATCCTTTTACCAGCCCAGACTCAAGATGTTCCCTGACTACACTGGAAGGCTATTAGAGAGCAGCCAGTATTTAGTTTCATCACCCATGACACGCAGACCTTCCACTCCGTTAGGTGGCTTGAAGATGGTATAGTTATTGATGATGTGGTCTGCAGTCTGTTCCTCGGCACCACATTCACAGGAGGAGGAAGAGGCTAATTCCCCAATGGCGCATGGTTGACCGGAAAAGCCAGACGCACGTACCAAGACGGTTAAGGCGCACCCATGCTTGTCTTTGTAGTGTCAGGCGGATGGGGCATGTGTCGGCGTTGGGGATGAACGAATGAAGTCCGGTGGTACTTGACTTCCTTTCAGAATTCCATTTATAGTCCGCCCAAGTAGCCGCAGAGATGAAGTTCTTCTGCTGCGTTGATCAGAAGTTGAGCGGCTGGCACGAATGGTTGTCTTGACTTCAGTCGACTGGGGTGCTGGTTTGGGGAAGCAGAGATCTTGTGGTGGAGAAGATGGTTAGGCTTTAGTGCCCGTCGGCTAAGAAACAGAGTGGCTTCTTCGTGACGAAGCTCAGAAAGTTGGATGCCAGCGAGAATGGCAAAATTATCCAATGATGTGGGACGCATGCATCCGGTAACTGTCCGCAGGGTGCTGTTTATGGCAGTGCCGATGTTATGGCAGTGTGCACTGCAGCACCAAACAGGTGCACAGTACTCTGCTGAAGAGTAGACAAGGGCTAAGGCTGCTATACGCAAAGTGTCAGCCCTCGCCCCCCAGCTGTGGCCTGCCAGGCGCTTGAGTAGTGCAGCGTGGGATGTCATTTTCTTGCGCAGTGACACCAAATAGTGACGGTATGTGTACGATCTGTCTAGTGCAGGGGTGGGGAACCTGCGGCCCGCGGGCCGAATGCGGCCCGCGTGACTGTTCCATGTGGCCCGCGTCAAAATTTCTTTACCCAAAATATATTGAAACTACAGCTCAAAAAAGAGTAGGCTCTGCATTCTCTGTATATTACGAATGGCCTTCTACTAGTTGATCCATCATAGAAGGCTATTTGTATCAACAATGTGTACGTCACAATGTGACCAGTTATTGTTAATCGGTCAGTTATGTTATTCGTGAAAAGTGTTTTGTAGAGTAGCCTACTTCTCAAATCAGCAAAATTTTACGCTGTATACTGGCTTCTGGAAAGAAAAGATAGATTGATGATGAAAGCAGAATGTTTCAGAACATGTTCCTAGTAACTTCCAACATGAAATAGTAGAGCTCCAGAGTGACGCTACGTGAAAGCGATGTACAAAATCATTCCACTGTTCAACTTTTATCAACGCTGCATAAATGCTGATGATTTTCCAGTGATGCGGAAACATGCTTTGAAATATGTGTCTCTGTTTGGAAGCACCTACCGTTGCAAGCATTTTTTTTCCAAATTGAATCTAACAAAAATCGGTTTCGCTCCAGACTGACTGATAAAAACGTGGAGATGCAGTTAAGAGTTGCAAGTTGCAACATCTTCCGTGTCAGCAGACATCACACGCCTCACCAAAATAAAAACTTTCAGCCATCCCACTAGCTGTGAAAGTGAAATAAATCACTTCGCTGCATTTTTTATCTGTAAATAAAATTTCGAAATTTTTAGTGGCCCGCCTGTGTTATTTCTCATTTTATGTGGCCCGCAATACTAAAAAGGTTCCCCACCCCTGGTCTAGTGTCACCCCAAGATATTCTGGTTCGGGGCAGAAGGTCAGAGGTTTTCCATTGTTCTGAACATGTAGCTCACGATCAACTTCCCGACTGTAGGCTATATAGGTGGAAAGCTGCCGCCAAAGTTTTGTTTTTGCTAAGTTTCAGTCGCCAGTTCTGGAGATAGCCTAAGCTGAGAGAGTTTTCATGCCCTGGCTCAAGCTGTCTTCCAGGCTATATATATAACCGTGGGCTTAACTACTGTACTACAATCGAAAGTATAAATTTTCTTGTAGCCTACCAAATTGTACGAAACTCAGCACATCAAAGACTATATGATTGTATTTATTTTTTCCATACAAGTTATATTCATGGTAATTTTAAACCGTTTTGCGACCCACTGTGAATGGTCTCGCGACCCAAATTTGGGTCGCGACCCAGTATTTGCGGACCCCTGGTGTAGAGTACTGTATTTTGTAGCAATGGGCATACGGTAAAACATAATTGTTATTATTGTTTAAAGGTTTGAATACTTGTAAACTAGAATAATGAGTGATTCTTCGAAGAACATATCGTTTCGAGTTGACAACAAAACAAAAAGGTACTTATTTTGGAACGTAGCCTAACTAGAGTAAAACATTTTGTGTTGAAGTGAAAAAAAAAACTATTTCCAAATATCAAGCATTTTTCACTGACAGTATTATCAATGTTTTAAATCAGCCCTAACTATTAATTTTTGGATGGTCAATTTTGCTTTTCCCATTCGCTTTTATCATCATTTACCATAGATGCAGAATGGGCAATGTTTTCTTATTCAATTTCAAGCAGACTAGCCGATATAGTTTTGAGAAAAGGGATTTTTACATTACGTCATCTATGTTTCTTTTCACAAAAATCAATCAGGCGTAAAATAAAAGCGAACTGAAAATCAAAAAAAAATGCTGTAAAAAATTCCACCTGCCGATATAAAGACCATGACATGTGAAGGTTTTTGGGTTATAGTTTTACAAGATTTTATTTCGTACTGTAGGCTACTTTTTGTACTTCGAGAGTGAAAGAGCAAGCACTCGCTCTGACGGCCAGCTTTCTTGAACCAATCGCTAGACTAAATCACTAAACAAACGGAGAAACCTAAGCGACTTATTTTAACACAACGCATCAAGGGCGCGGGAAGTAGGGGTGCTCAAGGGGCTGCAGCCCCCCCTAGAGCTATTTCAGCCCCCCCTAAAAATTTCGATAATTGCTTCAGCCCCCCCTAGAAAATTCTGACAATTTCAGGTACATAACATATTTTCAGTAATCGTGTTGCAAAACGTTTTTCTTGGGTTTTATAATGCTCCCGATTCGAAATCGGAAACGTTGTTTTCGTGTATTACCGATTTGTTTTCCCAGCTGAATTTGCCGATTGAACGCCTTCAAGGCTACTGTCTTGACGGTGCAGCAAATACAGTATGTCTGGTTGCTAGAAGTGAGTGCAGGCCAAACTTAAAGCATTATGCCCTGGATCGGTATACATTCACTGCAGTAATCATGCTCTCGATTTGATTTTGCAAGACGTTGTAAAGGAAGCGAGGCTTATTGCCGATGCCTTAAACTTCGTTCAAAGTGTTGCAGTTGTAATTCGTGAATCGTCTATGCGTAAATCTTCATTCATGTCGCTTTTTGGTTCCGATGAAGTTGCCTGCAATTTGCTGGGTTTGCGTCCTACTCGTTGGTGCTTTCGTGCTTTTGCCTCGCTCGTGTTGTTAAGTGCTACCCTACCCTGTCGCAATGACTGACCGACATGACAGAAGATAGTGCAATGCGAGGAGACGCACGTGCAAAAATATTCGGCTTTGTAAAACAAGTACGCACGATGCGGCTTTATATTGCGATTACCTGCAGTGGTGAAGTTTATCAGCCTGTGGAAGCCGTCGCAAGACAGCTCCAAAACAAGAAGATTTCTGCTTCTTCAGTTTTGGAATCCATCACCATTCTCCGTAAACGGATCAAAAATCTCAGAAAAGATGAATCTATTTCCAAGCTTATAGATGCAGCAAACGTCTTTACGTTTGCCGATAACTTAACAACGCCAAAGGATCCCCGAGTGGGCAAAACTCCAGCAAGGTTTCGAAACACAGAAGAATCCGATGGTTTGTCGTCTGCGGGAGAAAGAGCGTGGAAACAGTAATAGGCTACATCGAAGCCCTTGAGTTGGTTCAAGCTGAGCTTGATTGAAGATTCAACCAGGTGGATCTGCTTACAGCAGCCAACAGATAGAAGGCCCTTCTGAGCTGTGCAAATGGTGAGGAAAGATCTGATAGGCTACTGAGAACAGCTTATCCGATGCCATCAGAAAAGATCGCCTAAAAACGGAACTTTCCTTGTTCAGCGAAGTTGTAAGCTTAAGTGGAAAAACCGCAAACTCCGTTCAAAAGGTTGCTGAGATACTATCACAACTAAATCCAGGGCCGGATTTAGATGATGGGGGGCCCTGAGCACTTTTACATAGGGGAGCCCCCGGCGAAAAACTACTACGTCTACAGTAGCATTAATCCTGCACTGCACAGAATTTTGTAGAAACATCAAAGGCTAAAAGAAAAAAATAACACAAAATCACATTTTTTCCACGTCGGGGGGCCCCTTCAAAAGGGGGGCCCGGGGCACCTGCATCCTCTGCCCCCCCCCCCCAAATCCGGGCCTGACTAAATCCTCAAACACTAGATCTTTTCAAAGAATTGCGAAAATTCGTGGAGCTCTGCCTTTGCCTCCCTGCTGCATCATCAGAACGTTCTTTTTCTGCTCTAAGACGCTTGAAAACGTGGTTGAGAAGCTCAATCACACAAAAAAGACTTAGGCTACTCATCTTGCGTTGATGCATGTCCACCAAAACGTTTTGGACACTGTCGATGTCAAAGAACTCATGACACAGTTCATAGAGAAAACACCTGAGCGAAAAGCAATCTTCGGAAGCGTGTGAGAACTCACTTCCACAAACTATCGTTTTCAAATCACTTTCTAATTTATACGTTTTCATTTAAATTTTCTGAACAGTTGCTTTGTTGTTGCCGTTTTTCATTTGTCATAATTTACAATGTATGTGTTTTGGCGTCGTCTCTTACACCGGAGGGGACCGAATGCTTATATAGGCTACTACCACTTTTAAATGCTGACCCATATAAGGGGGGTCTGGGGGGCGAAGCCCCCCAGAAGCTGACAACACTACGGCATCTTCAGCCCCCCTAGAGAAAAATAGTTCCCGCGCCACTGCAACGCATGTTATCATTTAGCCTATAGAAAATGTGAAAAATTGTTTCTTTGCTGCTTCGGCACAATTAACTTTCACCACATTTAAGCGAACAGTCTCGAGTGAACAGCAAACAACTGCCGCAGGCGTCTCCTCCAAATTGGTTACTTGAAAAGGACTAACATGAGTATGGCCGAAAACGTTTGTAACTTTTAGTTTATTTTTACAGTATGTTATTATGGTATGGTTTGGTTTTGAATCTTTATCCTCGGACTCACAAAGCCTTGATTGATTATTCCTGTAGTTTCGCATACTTGTACAGTCTGTTGACACAGGCCGGTTGCCGAGATAGACAGTGTGAAGTTTACGATTGTTGAAATCTTGTTGCTAGGGAATTATTCCATCCATTAGGTGCCGCTGAATGGAGAGCAGTCCTTAGAATGCGTTGATCAAACGCATACCTCGAGAGTCGAACCAGCGCCGCTTGATCTTGAAACTTCTTTGTTCACGAAGTCATGCGGTAACCAACTGAGCTATCGTGGCGGACAATTATATCACGGTATGTTAAATGCCGTCTGGTTGTTGGGTCTTATTTGTATATGGTTCCAAAAATCACCTCTTTACCAAAATTTTATTATCCGTAGTTGCCGAAAAAAAAGTTTAATGACGCAACAACAAGTCAGTTACTATGCAGTATTACTGTATTACTGGTACACACTCAAATAGTCGTCAACAGCAGTAAATTGTCTCATTGCCTTTACTTTTTGCAAAGCACTGTATTGTTCAAGTTTCTTTACATAGACAAAAGCTTCAGCAGAATTATCTTGCATTTATAAGAAGTCTTATATCCCCACGCACTGATCAAGTGTTTTTGTTGCTGTGGGTATGGATCTAGCTTCCGGCTGGTTGTAATAATCGTCATCACTTGCAGCAGTGTCAGATATAGTGTTTTTTTTTCTGTTACTGCCTCAAGAATGTCACCAGCTGTTGCATGGTTTTTGTATGTCCCGTTAAAAATCACACTAGTATTTGCAGCATATCTATCTGAGCTCAGCAATGGGGATGTCATCTTCATCAGATGTGTCCGTTGTGACTTCAATGCCAGGAGTCGTAGATATGAAATTGACATGTCTGAAGCAATTGCTTATCGTTTTTGCCTCAACTGGTATCCAAGCTCTATTAAGCATGTGCAATCAGGGTATGGGATGGAATGGAATGGAAGACATTTTTTCCATCTTCCATTCTGAGATTTTCTTCCATTCCATCTCCATTCCATCTTAGAATTCTTTCATTCCATCTCAGAAATCTCTTCCATCTTCCATTCCATCTTCCATCTTCACATTTTGTGATCTCCGCGTTGAATATCCCACAAATAAACCTAAAAACCATAGGCTAAATTTAAGCTAAAAATTTAACAACAGTATTTTCCTAAGGATTACGTACCGTTTGGTGTTAGAACTAGAAGCGTAGATTGATTCTATAAATACAGAAAGAAACAACACGTAGCAAAGTTAATGAAACTGTAGTAATAGTTCTACATTGGAGAAGATAAAGAAGTAACGAAAATACTTGAGAAGCATCGCGGACAATTGGTGTAATAAAAGCACAAGTTAAAGTCATCATCATCGGATGATATGGTTGAAGCTATAGTCCTGCGTGAGTTTCACAAACAAACTGTTGAGAAATTAACTGCCAAGTTTCACAAATTAACTGCCTTCTCGAAACAAAACCCACGAGAATCTCCAAACATAGAACACAAGTGTCGTATGATGGAATGCTGTCAAACGTCAAGAAATTTCCTCCTCTTGGGAGAAGTGTGAATCGTTTATTGCTTTCTGATTGGTCAAGTCTGCTTAACGACAGTAGGTTTGACAAATACTCGTCAGCAGGGGCTCTATCCACTTTTAGAATTCGGGGGGGTGATTTTTGGACAGTGGGCTAAAATCGTCATAGTCATTTCAACTTCTGGGGGGCTGCGCCCCCCAGACCCCCCATTGCAGCATCAGCTTCTTTCTGATCGAAGCATAGGGTTTTCAAGTCGTTTCACAAAGAATGTTTCGGAAATGGCATTTTTGGTAAGCAAACTGGTAGTCACTTAACAAGAAATAATTCTGGCACTGCAAATGAAAACTCGAACCAATCATAAACTACGTTCTCCGTGACGTGAAAAAGGGCGAAAAGAAGATGATACAAAGCAAATCAAGTGCTGGATTTTCTATCAGCTGTTTGTTTGTTTGTTTTTCATATTTTAACCCTGCATTGCGAGAAAGCGGACTTGAGCGCTATGCATCGGTGTACACCTTCTGACGTACACCTGACCCACGCTGCAGCCGACGGCAATGTTTGTTTCCGGTTGTCTACTCTACTTATGACTTAAATTAGGTCCTACCAATTACTCGAAATCGATCACTGGGTAGAGGCAATTATACTTAGGCCTATAGTGAAGTTTCTTCCCCAGAGAAACAACAGCAAGAGCGGGGGGGTGGAGTCGAACATGCAGGCTCTCGACTGCGAGGCCAACGTGCTAACCACTCGGCCACTGCTGCCGACTAAGTTGGCAGCTGGTTGGCTTTTTAGGGGTTAGGGTTAGAAAGTAGTCATTTCATTGACGTGGGTTCGATTCTCACAACTGCTATTGCTCTTTTTTCTTTTGTAATTACCAAATAAAGTTCAAAGCAAAGATTAACTGTCTGGCTAAGTGCGAGAAAGGTCACAATTGGACGGTAGCCTCTTATAACATGTTCTGATTGGTTGGCGGCGTTATTCTAGTCATTTGCAGTGGCAGAATTTTTTCTTGTTGAAGTGGCTACCAAGCAAACTAAGTTAAAACCAGGGTTGGAAGTCGTTAGTCAAAAAGCAATGACTATTTCACTATTCGATAGTGCCCAAAAAAGCAATGACTTTCCGCAATCGATGCTTAAAAAAAAGCAACGAATAGCAATTACTAAAAATTGTCTGGCCGAAAAAAGCCCAAAAACAAGCAACGCGCAAACTCAAAAAAAGGTAGGCTACCAAAACTTGAAAAAAAAACAATCCCAAACTTGCGGCAAAACCGCAAGGTTTGCAACACTGTTAACGGCTCTCACTGGCATGGTTTTTCTGAACTGTGTTGTCGAAAATTTTTCCTTAATCCCTTAAAGTTCGAAAACCGGAAGGGGTCTAGGTCGGATAGTAATCCGAAAACCAAATCTCGCAAATTCGTTTTGACGACAAAGTAAGTGAACAACAAAAAATGATTTAGCAGTTCTCCTAAATAGGCTATCGATTAGTGAAAAACGAATAATGATTTCGTTGCTTGCATAAAAAAGCAGTGAATAACGCGCATTCGATATTTATTTTTAAAAGGAATGGGTATAAGCATTCGATATTCAGAAAGCAACGAATAACGCTATCGAATAGTGACAGCTAGTCGTTATTTCCAACCCTGGTTAAAACACAGTGTAAACGCCTGGCTCGTAGTTCAGGGTTGCCAAACCAAAAAATCATATTGAAATGAAATATATTCATATTGATAAAAAATTCAAAATGTGCTAACAGCGAAAATATATTTTTTTAAATTTGATCAATAAAATATCACAAAACCTTTTCAAAGCCAAATGAGTGGGGGGGTGATTTTGCATCGATCACCCCCCCACTCCAATTAGTGGGGGGGTGATCACCCCCCTCACCCCCCCTTGGATAGAGCCCATGCTCGTCAGGCAACAGTCTTGTGGGTTTAATATGAACCGAAAATCGAATTATTTCAGCAAGCAACGAAATATTTTGCATGTCTTGATAAAGCGTTAGAAACTTAATGATGGAATTAAGATGGAATGATGGAAGATTGTCTCCCATCCCATCATCAAGATCTTCCATTCCTTTCCATCCTTGACATTTTCCATCTTCCATCCCAAAATTTGTCTTTCATTCCATTCCATCTTCTATTCCATTCCATCCCATCCCATTCCCTGTGTGCAATGCATCCAAAACATTGACAATTTAAGTAAGTTTGAGATAAAGAGCGCTGTATAAGCTTTGGAGACACGAAAACGCTTCGAGTTAACCAAAATTTTGAGTTGTAGAACTTCGAGTTAGAGATACTTTTTTTTGCATAATTAATAGGCGTTTTGCACGGATCAGTCAACTTTCTTCGAGATAGAGAGATTTTCGAGTTAAAGAACTTCGAGTAATCAAGCTTTGACTGTAGTCTCTCATGGTAACAATGGTGCGTAGGCCTACTGTGTTGCATCTTTATTTCAGTGAGAATACCTGTCAAGTCCCGATAGCGGATCAAAACGTTTCCAGCGAAAGGGGATTTTTTTCATCAATGTAGGTTTTTTCACCAGTCTCTTGTGGAGTTTTAAACCAAAGGCCAATATTCGTCTCATGGCAAAGCTTCTTCTTGATGGAAATAAGAACTTGCTTACGTTTAAACAACAAACGATTGGTTGTTTTTGAAACGCTCGTTCAGTCTGAGTGTTTTTGCCATCAAAGCTGTTTTTCTTGTGGCGACATCTGGTGGGTGAGGAGAACAAATCACACTCACGCACAGTGGAGCTCACGATAAAGTTGCAACACTTGAGAAAAAATACTCACAAACTTTCCTCCATTTATGGGTTGCGTGAAATGAGAATCATGCATTTTTAAAAATGGCAGATTGACAAGATAAGCTTAGCAGAGATGTACGGATTTAAGAATTTTAAATCCAAGTCCAAATCCAAGTCCAGATTATATGCATTGTAAAATCCAAATCTGGTTAAATCAAACAATGAACTGACATTATAGATCTAAGTCTAAAAGTAAAAACCCACAGAATACTTTGTAGACAGAAACTTCTTTAAAAATAATCTATTGTACTGCAGCCTATACAACTAAATTTAAACAATTGCAGTGTAATCTGGAAAGAAACGAACTGGTTTATCAAACAAGCACGATTGGATGACTACCGTCGAAATAAAAGGATTACTATGGCTAGAGATTTTTAACACAACACTTTTATCAATACAATATGAAGCATAAACATTTTCTAATGTTGTTTAGAAAGACATTAAAGTAATATCTAAACTAACAAAAGTCCAGATTTATATTGAAATCCGGCTGTTAAAACAACTTGAATCCAAATCCGATCCAGTCTGGTGGCTAACTTCAAACCCAGTAGGATTTATGTTCAAATCTAAGTCCATGTTCATCTCTGAAGCTTATGCTACTTTAATTTTAGCTAATGACGTGATATCTAAATCGAAACGATCTTGTAAGCTGCAAGGATTTCATAGGAGTCACGCCTGACGACTTTAGACAATCCTCTGTAGCTGTTGTATAGGTAGAAAAATACAACTAGCCATTATCGGTAAATCTTACTTAATTTTGTTTATGCATATTCAGTCGCCATCTTCGCCTAAAGAAGACTCCGCGTCAACACGGGTCATCTGCCTCCATGAGTCACGGTTTAAACTAGCTCGCCAAGTGTTGCCAAATTGAGTTCGGTCCATGCCTGAATGATTGTCATGCCATCGTCTTATTCGTCTTCGTGACCTTCGTTTATATACTTTGTGGAAAAAATGAGAAAAGGGGCCCTTTCTCCCGTCTTTAAACATGATGTTTTTTTTGTTTTTTTGTATGAGAAGCTTTGGGCCCGGATTTCTGATTGAAAACGATTGTGATAATAAATGTTATGGATAAAAAAAGTCTCTTGATGGACATATCAATGTAGCCTACATGCTATGTAAATATATATTTTAAATAAATTGGTATTAGAGAGAATATTCCGATACATTATATTATAACTAAAAATTTACCAAAAGTAAACAAAACAACAATCTCAGTTAAAAAAACAACTTCTTGCCATAGAATGACCCTGGGATTTCTTGTAGTTTCATCTATCATGTGAAAATTTAACAGAATAAAAAGTTGTTCAGACTGATTAACTCTCCATGTTCTACAGGCATACGCAAGCAATTGCGCCACATGTCTTGACTAATGAATAGTCTTATCATGTTTTTGCCAGTATTTGTTTACGTTAATGTTGCAACAAGATGTTTCAGGAAGCTTGTTGCAATCTGCAAGAAACGGTACATCACCATGGTATCTACACAGCTTTCATGATCACGTGAACTATAGCTCGTGAGCAACTCAGTTGCACTTATGCTGTATCTGTATGCAATATAGGTTGCATACAGATATTTCATTGCACATGACCAGGGAACTGTGTTCCGAAAGCTAGTGCAAACCTCTACTACCACAGTGAACCCGCAGCATCAGGGCAAAACAGGTCGTTTGCATCTGCATTTGTGAAGTAAACAACGATCATGCTGATAAAAGCGAAACTCGATCTATTGCATTGATGACTCAAGTCCGTGTTGCGCTATTGCAGTTGGTGGCGGAAGTGCATGCTAGTGTCAGAGAGAAGCTTAATTGAAAATGCAATATCATTGATGCAAATGCCGTATACGTCACGCACAATATACTGTAAAAAAGCCAACCATGTTGCATTTAGTTTACCTGGAGAACAGTTTGTCCCATTCTCGTGTTTATATCAGTTACACCTCTGCTAGCGCTTTGTGTGGATTTAAAGGGACACCCAACATGACAGATGATAGTTACATTCTTATTGGCACTACGCACTTTTGTGAGCAGCACGGGCACGAAGATGAAAGCAACGTGACGGGTTTCCGACTAAAGCTTACTGGATGCGTCATCAAAGAACTTCCTGCGTTATTATGCCATAAACAGAGACATCCGAGGTGTCATGAAGAAAGGTGCTTAAACCGATGTGAACACATCAGGAACGTGAGCTCGCTTTTATTGCTGTCAAAACTAATAGTCGTTTTTTAGATGCTTGATAACTGATTTAACATAATTTTAAGCTGCATACTTTTTATATATTGAAGGTTTGTTTGCTGTTCCCGGAATTCCACTGTACATATAAAACCATATAACGTAGGTGGTTAAGCAGGTGAGCTGCAATGTAATTAAACACACGTTATGCTTTCAAGCACATACATATAAAAATGCATTCAACGTCTTCGACTGTTATGGAGTCTCCACAAAGAACTTACAAAAAGTCTATTCTGCAATGAAAACGCTTGAAAGATTAGACCGCAGATTGATTTTTTTAGTCGCCTGTGAATGTAGCAAGGGAAACAAAACAGTAGTGAAAGGATTCACACCCTGTTTGGTGGAACGAAAAGAAAGAACGCCATTGAAAAACGACAATATTTGGTTATGGTTCGACAATGAAAAGATTATGAAATAAAAGTTGCAACTGAATCAAAAAACTTTAATTTGGCCTAGCTAGCCTACACCTTACAATCACAGCACGAAAGAGGAACTAGAAGCTCATTGCTGATTTAGAAGAAGTTTACAGCGTTTAGTTGGTGCTGCAACTTTAAAGCTTTAACGCAGGACTCGGGGTATTAGCAGCATATCTAGGATGAAGCTTAAGAGGCACGCTAAGCAAAGACTTTGAAGAGACAATAAACAACATAAGAGTGAAGGTGGAAGAAGAGAAAGGGTTTGGTAGTTTAAAATATTAACAAATTTTACATTGTTTTTTTTTTTTGTATTTTGTTGTCCGATAGGTTTTTTGCTTTCGATGTACACTTTGCATTTGACCAAATTTATTAAGTCATATTAAAGTAAGATTTATGTGTTACTTGGAATTACAAGGATTGGTTTAAATTTGAAGTAATGTTTCCACTAGGGCGGTTTCTATTCAATTTTTCATGACCATAGAAGGATTTCAATAATTTATTTTATACGAAGTTCTGCATAGTTGTAAAATAAACTTCTAAAACTCTTCATATTAATATGAAAAATATAAAAATTATTAACAATCCTCCGATTTGTCATCAAACCCCCTTTTCGGGTACAGTAGTATAAAGAACACGTGACTTCATTTTTCTACTAACACTAGAATAAGTTCATTAATTCTTAACTAGTTGAGTGAGAATTGTGCTTAACCTAGTTCGAAGTATTGCGTTATTTTCTAACTTTGTGAAAAGCACATGTAACAATCTCCACTCTTCAGATTACTGCTAAAAAATACGTGTGTCTTTTTATGTTGCCTTTTCAGTTAATAAAATATGATCGAACAAGCAAAGCGAACGAGATAATTTTTGCATGCTTTTGCTCGGTTTTCTGGCCAAGTGCTCCCTGTATTCGCTACTGTTTGCATAATTCTGCATGACACAAGTAGCTTTGAGACTGGTGCTACCTAGTTCAGTTGTTGATTACGCACACGTACAGTTGATAGCGTATATTCGTAAAGTAACCATTGACTTAACTTATCAAGCTATTCAATTTCTTGTATTCAAAGCATAGCACAAAGGTTTATTGTTGTCAGTGACGCTCTATAAAAGCACCTGTTCAATGAGAATAAAATGCCTGAGTCGCCAAAAAAGTGTTAAGCTACCAATCAGTGTATTTGTATGCGTTGGCAAGCCCAATCAACTTGCTTTGAATAACCTGATGAAAGTAAGTGTTTAAAGACACTATTGAAGTGCAGAAAATAAGATCACTTGTCGAGTTAAAATGACAATTTAAATTACTTTAGTATGAAGTCTTCTTTTTTACGCATAAGATTTGAAAGACATAAATGCATATTTTCTGTAATTTTTATGTAGGAAGATACTGGTCATTTGGTTCACTCGTTTCATACCTCCGCAAAGCACCGGAAGTTTGCGTTGAACGTATAATTTTCACTGGGCTATGAATGACTTCATGTTTTGTTATTCTACAACAGTTCAGTACAGGTTTAAGCCTTTGAAGTTTTGCAAACATCATGCAGTGTACAAGTAAACATTGGACCCTCGTCAGCGTAAGTTCTGATCAGCATAACAATGAGTCCATCTTGTAAAGCAAAGTAAAGCAGCACAATTATTATTTGTAACTAAGTTAAGCTTGTCAAAAGACGTGTTGAAATATTAAAGATTTGGAATCTTTCCCCGTATTTGAAAGGAATGCAGGCTTTAAAGAATGAAGAAATATTGAAAGAATTTATATAGGAAATAATTAAGCCACATCAGCCTTAGCACTGAAAAGAATCACATCGTTGCAATAGCGCTCCCGAAAGGAGTGTTGTACACTTCAATACTTCTTTTGAATCGTGTGTGACATCACGATAACTAAATCAATAATAATGTTATCAATAATATTAGTTTAATTGTCGTAAGCCTACATTTGTCTCAAAGGGGATAATTTGAATTCATAGTCTCTTTCTGATTATGCTTATGTTTTGCGGAGAACGCTGTTATGTGCAAGTTTGATTTTTTATGTTGTTAACTGCTGTTGTCATAAGTATAAGGCAGTGGTTCTCAACCTTTTTGTCTTGGTGGACCCCTTTTGGTGTCTTCGAAGCGGTCGCGGACCCCTAAAAATTTCCATTTGAAATTTTGGTATATCGCGTTTTCTTATGGAATCATATGTTACATAAGTTTCAAAGCAACACACTTAAAAGAATTTGCTGAATTCGCAACGCACTTGACGATTGATGAGATTGACGAAATAATGTTATGACTTATGAGCTATATGTTGGCACACAGGATCAAACATCGGTAAGCTATATGCTCATTTGATGTTTTTCTATAACTTTTATCAAAACTTAATAGAATACTTGCGACTGTCACAAAGAATTTCTCCCTTTTTTCATTTGAAATCAATATTAATTCGTTATGATCACAGTCATTGCAAACCTGTGAGTGGTGATAGACTGCTGACTAACGTTTGTATTTCTAAATTAATCATTGATCAACAATCTGCTGTCTCAAAAGAATTAAGTTGAACATAGCCAACATAGCCTTATTAAAGAGTTTAAGTAATTTATATGATATTTTAGTTAAGAAACCAAACCTTTGTGCAATGTCCTTTGCAATTTCAAACGACGCACCAGTGCGTTGCGACTTACAGTTTAAGAATCACTGTAGGCTAATACATAAACAAAGCACAAACAATTTTTAAATTTCTTAATTTATCCGTCATGTTGAAAACTCGGAAACTTTCGCGGACCCCCGGAAATCGCTTCACGGACCCCTTGGGGTCCGCGGACCCCCGGTTGAGAACCACTGGTATAAGGCTATATTGGATATTGTTAAAATTGAAAATTTAGTGCATTGTTTGTACCGAGCATTTCAAACTAAAGTAATTTTAAAACTTCACACCTTCAAGGGTGAAGTGCAGCTCATCATTTCTATTTAACTCTTAGAATTAGTCTTATTTAAGCAAAAAAGTGCAAAAATTTAAATGAAGGCGATTAATCTGCATGAAGCTCGGCTCTCAGCTTCACACCCACACCATAGAAGGTAACTGTGTCTGGACAAGACAATTATTGAGTATAGTCAACCCATTGGTCAATCCCATAACATTGGAATTTTTATCCGAACTGGAAGTTTGTTTTCGTAACTTTCTCACCCA
Organism: Aplidium turbinatum; assembly: GCF_918807975.1. Classification (NCBI taxonomy): domain Eukaryota; kingdom Metazoa; phylum Chordata; class Ascidiacea; order Aplousobranchia; family Polyclinidae; genus Aplidium; species Aplidium turbinatum. The sequence continues at coordinate 11,945,672 of NC_137489.1, read as the reverse complement.
CGCGGTGCTGGAATTCAACTTTGCAAACAAAATACCCTACATGCAAAATATTTTTATCAAATTTATACTAATTGTTCATTTTATCAGGCTCAATCATTCGTGTATTAGCTAACTTTAAATTTATGTACTTGTGGTAATGCAAACCATTGACTTATGAAAAAAATATGTCTAACCTTGAGGAAATTACATTTCATTCAAGTGTGGAAACAGAAGAAAGGCTTTATCATTGGATCAATGAACGCGAAAGCTTAAAATCTCCTTCTGGTGGAAAAATTGGGAGTTTAGAGTACAAAGAAAGTACCAAAGATGCTAATTTACATCTTACGTCATCGATCGCTGTATCTCCGGTGATGGGAAAATCTTTTTATGTCTTTGCCACTTGCGTTGAAAAGAAAAGAATCGAGGTCTGGAAATCAAGAAACACCGAAGAGTTAAGTCTGACGCTCAGCGGATATTTTCATGTTCCAGAACTTGAGTCTAGATCTGAAATTGCAATCGATTTTTCATCGAAACACTTAGAAAAAATTTTAGGAGACATCACCTATTTCACTCTGTATGTTTCATGTCCAGAATTGTCTAAAATTCGATATATTGCAATACCAACACAAAAACAAGGAGACAGCATGAGTGATGGACTTGTCTTCGGGACAATATCGAACCCTGAGTTATTTCAACCTACAATCATGCGTTCGTGGACCAATGAGAGAAGCTCTCTGCTTGCTGTTGTCAGCGAAGCTTCCGGTGACGTCTTCATATTACAAAAACACGGTTGGTCGTACTCCTTGTTGCAAATCATCAAACATGATTGCATGGGCCTGGGATTACCAAGCACAGCAATTGCCTGGGATGATGACTCTGGCCGTTTGTATGTTGCAAACAGCATAGAAGTCAACTCGCTGAAGTTGGATTATAACGGTCAATGGACACACGAGGTAAGAAAAGCGTTGTCTGCTTTTCGCGTGCAGGCAGTCCTAAAATTTTTAACTTCACGTTTTTATAGTCTACTCGGATACTCCATTCAATCAATCAAAAAAAAAAGTCAGCCACACATATTTTGTTTGTGCAATAATTAATGCGATGCATTGCACAAGAAGCACTGACTAGAAAACCGAAAGGTTCGTTGGTGCTTCTTGTTTATATGTTTTTTCTCATTATGTAATGTCATGTCCAAATGTCATATATCATACTCTGATTCACTATAAATATGAAGACGAAGAATTATTGTGCTTGTTTGAGAAATGTTGCAAACAGATTTTTCTGGAATCTCGAAAATAAGCCTAAAATTTTTAACGCCATTTTTTTGCACGACAGATGAGTTACACTTTAAAAGACTTCGAACTCACGAGAATTCACTGCTGCAGAACAGAAAGCGGAAACGTTTTACTAGCCTCAAGTACAAAACAAAACCGCGTGGTGGCACTAGAGAACCAACAAGAAAAAGTACCAGCTCTAGAGTTGCTCGGCCCTTGTTCGGTGAACCATCCTATGTGTATTGAAAGCATTCCTCACTGTGATGTAGTTATGATAGCGGAAAGACTTTCAACCGCTAAATGTCCTCTAGTCTCACTTTTTCGTCTTCATGAAATAATTTAATTAAGTTGTGATGCGTAAAGGAGACGAAGTGAGTTACATTATTTTTTCTGGTCAGAAAATTATGATTCTAATGTTGGAGCAATTCTGCTCTCCAAGAATAAATAAATTGTTATGGAATGTGACAATGTCTTTGTTTTTATCTCGAGAAAACGCAGAACTGTTAATCACAATTCACTCTTTAACAATTTCACTATTTGTCCCAACCCCTTTTTAGAATAAAAAACAAAAAAAACAATTTATAGATTTTCTTTCTTTACAAACGTCCTTGGAACTGTCCTTAGCTCATGCCACTAATTAGCACTCTTTCTCTTAAGCTTTCATCCACCAGATATCGCAATAACCTACTTTTATGAATTTAAGTATGTTTTATTTCTTACGTTGCATTTGTGTGAACATCGTATTCGAGTGTGGAGTCACAGTAGCCGACAGTCGTTTTGGCCTATGAGCCTCGTCAGTGCAGCACAAGGTCTAGCGACCACTGCTTACAATAATTTATTGTATTCTTTGTACGTATTAGCGAATCAAACTGTTGCACTTATTGTACACTTCTTTTTTGTTTTTACATAATTATCACTTTTTTGTTTTTACAGTTATGAAAGTTTTTGTCATGTTCAATTTCCGTAGTTCATGCGTGCATATTGCACACTTATACACAACGGAAGCATGTAATATATATTATAAAACATAAAATATATTCTTTCAATAAAATTATTTTTTAATAACTGTCTGGTAATAGAGAAGAAGGTACAGAAAGGTACGAGCATTCTACTGGAATTGGTTTTATTGATAATGTGATACTTGCTTGGCTTGTATCGGCAGGCAGTAAGGAGTTGAAGCCTTGTCACTATAAGTTAGGGCAAGCCAAACAAATAGCTTGAAAAAGTTTGCAGTTGTTTTTAGTCAAGCGTTTTTGCAATAGTGAGGTAGTCAAGGCAGCCGCATGGTACATTATATTTGACAAGGTTAGGTATTTGTTTGTGTTCTTGATTAAGCACGAAACGTTTCTCAGCATCACAAAGCGTCAGAGGAGACAACAATGTGTTACTAAAGCAGTTTTCTGACGTAATTTTTTGAGGCTATCTGCTTGAGGGTGTACAACTGTACATTATATTATAATATTAATCCACTCCAAATCCACTCCAAAGAGTGAACATCCAATCCACAAGGACTACATTAACTTTACCAGAGACATTTCGGTCTCTTCATTCACAACGCACAGATGTTCTGCCCCACTTTGTGGACAAAGTTAGTTCAAGAGTTAAAGCCTAGCCTTCAACTTGCGCTAAAAATAAGGCTACCTTCTTTGAAACATATGGCCTTTTTATGTTCCGAGATAGCGTGAGACACTTGATGATAGGGACCAGCATATAAAGCAGCAGGTTTTAAATTATTTTTTACAACGCACATCAAAGTATTTCGAAATCTACCACGCCACATTCACTGACTTCTCCGTCGATCTGTTTTCGAAATATTAGCCTACTTTTCACCAATTTTTTGATCGAAACTGCTTTTGCTCACAAACAGTCTTGATTTGGGGTTTGAAATCAGATGAGAGAAGTTTGTCATCAAGCGATTAACTCAGTCAATTTGGGCCATTTACTAGAAGCGGCTGAATGTGACTGTATCTTTGCCATGCAATGCTCAAGCGCATTCGGCTCGAGTTGAATTACAATTAATTTTTATCGCTTGTCTTTCTTGGTTGCTTGTTATTAACTGATATATGAGGCTGGAGTTTTGCTTTGAAAGTTTCTTTAGTCGTACAGTGGTCGTATCTAGACCTTCGCCTTGCAATTAAAATTTGGAAAGGTAAACAGGAAAGCTAAGAAGCCAATTGTCGTTTCCGTCTTATTCAGACAAGTCATTGCCACTTGCAATGATTTTGCAAATCTTCCGAAAACTTCCAATGGCAACGTCATGAAATCGAAACAAGAAAATACAATTCATCTCAAATATGTTTGTTTGTTTATTAACAAACGCAAAACAAAATTTGCATTTTCGGGACAAAATCAAAGCAAAAATACTGAAAAGTTCACTTTATATTTGTTGGAAAAAAGAAATCTTTCAGTTTTTAAAGTTCGTGGATACTATGACTATCGCACCAACACGTTGAGAATAACACTCTTCGAACTATGTTGCTTGGACAATTGCAACTATGACATGTCAAGCAAAATATTAAAAAAATTACCACTATAATGAAAGCAATGTTTGAGATATATAGATCAACTGAAGTCACTAATTTTGCAAGCTCTGTGGCGTAGGCCTAATGCTTTTTCGGCTTTATTTTTTTTACAGTGAATTTCCTGACAATAAAAGCCATATATGAGGCAAGTGTAAGGTGAAAGTTAGACCAAAATGTTTTGCGATAAATTTCGCAAAATAAAAAAATCCAAAACATCCCGCTCGATAGAAAAATAGACTGCTCAATAATTGAAAAAATGCAGTTCACAGAAATCAATTGGTGGAAGTATTAGATGGTGTTAAAAACAGAAATAGGCATAGCAAAGTTAAAAAAGGAATATTTTGTTGACAAAATCATAACCTTGCATAATAAGGCTAGAATGTTTTCCTGTCATATGTTAATTTGGAAATGCAACACGGCAGTTCAGGAAAGGGTGTTGTTTAAGCCTGTAGTCGTCATGTACAATTTGCGACATAAGCAGGAGGTATTCAGCACGAAACAAACACAAAGCAAGAAATATGTAATACTGAAATAGCACTAAAATGTAGCATTGTTGGGATGCCTGAAAGAAGGCTGACGATTTTTGCAAACGAAAAATTTAGCTCAGGTTTGAGCGTGTATTTTTATTCGATTTCAACGCATGTGCAACAACTAGTGAGTAGTGATGCTAAAATACAGTAAATAAACATGTGACAGATAACACAAAAAATCGATGACCGACATGTGGCAGGGTATTTATTCTCACAGACGAGCTACTACTTCATACTTCAGTGTATGTACTCAAAAAAGCATTTCACAATCACTTCTCTTTTTTTCGTCTATTTGCTGTTAACGAAGCAACGATACATTTCATGATGTAACGGATCATTGAACAAAACTAACACATGCCCAATGTCCATTCAGTCTACTTCTCTCTGTCTCTGCTTCAACCGATAATTGTTATTGGACATAAACATACAGTAGCATCTAACAAACAGTTTAAAAAAAGAGGAAAAGAAAACAGATCACTTCAACAAACTTTATTTTTGTATGGCAAAAGCAAAGTTGTTGGATCACAATTAGATAAAAGAAAAAAATCACATCAGTTAAACGCAAAATGAAAACTTCCTGAGGACAAAATCATGCAAAGATGTTTGGTGGTTTTACTCTGCTATTCTCGATTCTTTATACATGATATCCGCAATTTTTGAAGATACTATACTTCCTGTGGATTTCTTTAAAAGTTCTTCCATTGTCTCTGGAAGAAAAATGTATTGAAGCTTTTTTTTTATCTTTTTCAAAACAATTTTCTTCTTCACGTAGATTCTTAAGGCTCGGGACATCTTTTGGTAAGTCATCAGGCATCGGTTGCTCTTAACTTTGCCCCAAGCTCGGGCAAAACTGTCTTTGTTTTCAGAAGAAAACTGAAAAAAATACACAAATGCCAATAAAAATTACGATACAAATACAGGAGACAAAAACATTTTTTTGCAAATAGAGTAAAAAAAACCATTTCAAATGCGTTTCGTTGGACTGCAATGTTTAAGGGTAGCTATTGTTAAAAATAAAGAGATAATCTAAAACTCTAAACAATACAGTATATTACATTTTATATTAATTAAAACGTTTGCAGCAATCAGATAATAGGCTTAATTTCATTTTTATATTTATTGAAATAGCCAAATGCGAAATTTCAGCCAATATATGTCTCTTTTTTTGTCAAGAATAGATCTCAGCCAAACTGCAGCAGTTGTGTCAGCAAATATAGCTTCTAGGAAGAGAAGATGTGCACTCGGTTCGATCAAGCCAAGATGAGCGCTTGATGAGCGTTTGGATTCTTTCAGTCCGTTTCGCAATTTCGTTGCTATTCGAAATAGCACTATGTTTTGAAGTGTTTCTGTTTCAGATACTCCGAATCAAAGATAAAAGCTGTTTTTTATTTTTTATGGTCATATCAATGTTAATTTGCTTCAGCTCTTGAATGTTGATTTTTGCATCTTTGCCAGGTTATCAGCAAAACTAGTTTGTGTTCTATTCTGCTGAAAGCTAAAATGTTTATAGAATATAGAAAACACTCGGTACTGTAGGCCTATATAAAATAACGATTAGGTGCTGCAAATAGTTTCTTCTTTAATTCTAATCTCAAAATAATTTTATTTAATCTTATCACAAACATTTTGCATCACAGCTATCAGTATGATAACCAGGGGAGTCGGGCGAAAAATGTACGACTCCAACTTCTCGGTTTATAACTGGCCGAGTCGGACTCCGGCTTCAGTGTTGCCAGATATCGAAGGGTTGCCACATTTAACAAAACAAAATTGTCCTTTTTCATTCTTTTAAGGTTATTTTTACTTCAAGTTGTAATCAATATTGAAGCGGCGCTTTCATAAAAAAATAACAAGAACAAACACGTTTATTTTTTGGTGAAGTTGTAGAGCTCAGAAAGGAGAGCAAGCAACAAGATTTAAAAAAAAAATATTGCAAAATTTTGCTTATTGTTTCGTATCAAGCTTGAGTAGGAGTCCGCCTTGTTTTAACGACTCCTACTCCGGACACACTTGATTGATTGATTGATTGATTGACATTTTATTTGTTGCGAGTATAAACACACATATTCAACAAAATCGGATAAAACAAACGATAACGTAAAATGTGTTATGTGTGGATACTGCAACGGGTGGCTGCGAAGTGACCTGGAAGGTCTTCTAGTCGAGCAGCCACCCTCAACAAAAGAAAAAGTAACAAATTAAACATCAATGAAGCGAGGCAAAAGAATCTAAAACATAAATTTACGGTATAATTGCTTGAATGAACACAAAATACATCATGTAATATAAGTTCTACATAGTCCTGAAGATCATCATTGGTAAAATGATAGTAGTAAACTTTTATAAATTTTTTTAAATGAATTAGGTGATTTTTTTCTTATTTCCAATGGGATTGAATTCCAAATTTCCACTCCTGTATACTTGAAACTACGTTGAAGTATTGAAGATGAATATTGAGGAACATAAAAATTATCCTTGTCAATTGCATTTCTGGTATTGCGAGAATGTACATTTTTTGCTTTTTTAAAATAATTAGAAAAAGTACATGGTAGTGAATTGTTTTCATATTTGTGCATTAATTTTGAAGTTTCGAGTTTGAACAAATCTTTTATTTTAAGAACATTTAGTTGTTTAAAATATGGAGTCACGTGATCGGACCATCGACCTCCCGCGACTATTTTTATTGCTTTGTTTTGGAATGTTTGGAGTTTGTCGACATGCGTCTTAAAAGTGGAACCCCATATTGATATTGCATATTGTATATGAGGATGCACAAGCGAGTGATATAATTGAAGTCTTGTTTTCGGAGGAATGAAAGATTTCAATTTATACAAGATGCCGACGGACCGAGCAAGTTTCAATTTTATATCATCAATGTGGGGTTTAAATGAAAGTTGATTGTCAATAGTTATTCCAAGATATTTAGCGTGGTCAACTATTTCTAATTTATCACCGTTGTAGAGAACATTGATTTTATCAAGATTACTGTAGTTTTTTTTTGGCGGAATTACTAATAAGTTTGATTTGGAAGCATTGATAGTTAACTTGTTGGCATTTATCCAGCTATTAATTTCGACTAGATCCGAGTTGAGCTTGTTTTCTAACAGACGTAAGTTTTCAGCTTTGACAATGAGACAAGTGTCATCCGCAAACAATCTTGGTATTGATGATATGCTATTGGACAAATCATTTATATATAACAAGAAGAGCAGTGGGCCTAGTGTGGATCCCTGTGGAACGCCGTACTCAATAAGCTGATGAGTGGAAGAGTAATTGTTAATCTCAACATATTGTTGACGGTCATTCAAATAGGATGCGACAAGGTCGTTTGCTACTCCCCGGATGCCATAGTGGTCAAGTTTGCGCAAGAGTCGTTTATGGCAAACAGTATCGAAAGCCTTTTTTAGATCCAAGAAAGCAAGCCCTGTAAAATCTTTGGTCTTCATTTGATCATAGGAAGTGCTGATGATATCGAGAGCGGCATGTGTTGTAGAGCGATTAGTACGGAATCCATATTGCGTAGGAATGAGTACAGAATTTTTACCAATAAAACAGGAAATCCGTTTAAATATTATCTTTTCGAATACTTTTGAGAAGCACGATAACAACGAGATAGGTCGATAGTTAGATACATCTTGTTTGTTACCTGACTTATAAACTGGTATAACTTTGGCAACTTTTAACTTGTCTGGAAAAATGCCATATGAGAATGAATAGTTGATCAAAGCTGTCAAAGGAGGTGCGATAATGCTTGTTACAGGTCGGATAAAATATGGCGATATATTATCATAACCAGACGCTTTATTAGTATCTAGAAGACGTAATTCATTGTCTACTTCAGTTTCATCCGTTGGTTCGAAATAGATGGAAGATTTGACTCGATTATTTAGGTACCTGAGATAATCATCATCATTACTGGGTTCAACATTATCGGCCAAGTGTTTTCCAATTTTACAGAAATGATTATTGAAATTATCAGCACTAAAATCCTTCCAACTCCACAGCTCTGGTGATAACCATCAAGAATTTTTGGGTAGGTGCAGCTTGCAGGTCAAGCTTGTAGGCTATGTCAGTTGCAATTTATGCAATTTTCAACAGATATTTGTTGAGACTTCATAACGAAGCTTGGCTTCCGTTTTAACAATTTTTATTAACATCTGTACACAAAGTAAAAACAAGCTCAGACTCAGCTATGTGAAGTGCAGCTTTGCACAGAACAACAACTCTGTTAGTAGCTAGCATCCGCCAAGTGACGCACAAGAGTTACACAATGAAAAAAATATGACGAACAGATTTGAAACGGTTTTCAGTTCCGTGATGTGTTCCAGTGTAGTTTTAGCTGATAAACAACTTTGATGGGCTAATGAGCAAGCGTTGGCCGGCATATCAAAGTTTGTAGCCCACATGTATTTAAAGTTCGAAAAGCATTTTCAAACTAAAACTTACTACAGATTTATCGAAATTTTCTTCACAGTTTTGTTTTGATTTATTTGAAATATTTATATATTTTGACATTTATTTTCAAGTTTTCCAAACGCTTCAATAAAATCATGCAAAACAAGTTTTACATTCGATTCCATCATTTTTTGTCTACAAGCATCTATAAATCATTGCAAAAGAAATTTCAACTCTTCATTGGTTGTAGTTTATGAAATATCCAATTAATGAATTGAATTACAATTTCATAAAATTATTGTTCTTAAAATTTACCCTTCTTTATAGTGAGTTCTGAGTTTGTTGCAATAATTGCACGAGGGCCGTCTAGTGGGTAAGCTTGTGACAAATTGAGCGACCGAAACTAGCTCGTTTCCGAATCGAAACTCCACACAAATTCCTTTGCTTCATTTTCTCTACAAGCTATCGGGCTGACGCTCTTATTGCGCCAGCTTCTCAAGATAAAAAAAGAGAAAGAGCGGCAGGCGACAATGAGAGAGACGTGACGTGATGCTGATGGCAACACACATTCTCTCGAGTCAACAGAATTTCAATGAAAAATATTTTTCAAACGTGTTTTCAACAAAAGAATGTCATACAATGTCGCACATAAGTCGAGCTAAACTGTGCTGCCAACACAATAATGTTTGTTAGTTTTCAAACGTCAAAAGCCTTAACATCGAGACAAAGGTATTTTGTAGCCTTTTGCTAATCATGTGGGTCCACTGCCCACCTAAATGCAAACTTGTTTTGTCAGTTAAACAAACAAATTGAATTCGTCAATATGCATCCAAACGCATTAAAAAACGATTTGTGAAATTAGCAATCAGCCAGTCAACTTATTTGCGTGTGATAAACTGATTTTTGTAAACAACAGAACGGCATGCCCCCTATAAAATAATTTGCTTACATGAAAAGTTATTTTTGCCTACACATAACTATATTTATTTTTGCAAAAAGTGTCAAAAAATTAAGCAATTTAATTCAGCAATTTTAAAAAGATTTTATTTTAGGCGGCAGAATTTTTGGAAATTTTATTTGAAACAAAAACAAAACATTTCTCGTTTTAAACAATTTTTTTTCCGAGTGTTTCTGTTTTGAACACCCAACAGCCCTAGAAATCAGCAAACCTTTGAAGAGCGTTGCTCAAAGCCACTTGTAGAAGCTTTTTGCGTTGTCAGAAATATATATTTTGTTTTTCGTTCGGAACGCACAGTAAAAACGAAACTGCTTGAATTTTGAAACAAAATAAAAAAAGACGCTGAAGCAGACTTTGTTTCAGGTAGTCCTGATGCATAAGCTGGTCAAAGCTTATTCTAAACATTAGGCTCACTGCAATTGTACCGGTATATCAATCGTAGCCTCAGGATAGGATGACGGTGGTGGTGTACGCAGTATGAAGACAAGTTGGGTTAAGCTAGCCCAGATAGTAAAATCGGTCATTTTCACGTTGATTTAACGTCTGCAGACGTTGTCTAGTAGCGCATTTTGCAGTCTGGAAGCCATATTCAGGTAGTATTTTTGTCATTAACTTGTTGGCTTTTCCAAGATGTTTATTGTTATGAAAAACGTTTTTCCCACTCATTGAAAGTTGATTTCTGCTGAAGAACTGTCGTAGCTCAAAAATATATGCCTGTAAAGAGAAGTACAGAATATTCATGTGAAATGCATGTCTGTGCGCTTATGCGGCTAAAGTAAAAGGTTCATGATTGGGTAAAAAGCGATAGGTGTGTGGTTTGTTTTCAACACTATTATCACATATATGGTAGATGACGCAATTTGTACTTGAACAACCCTCAAATTCATCTCTCTTTTGAGGTCGCTGGGTATTTCCACTGCTCCGAATAAGCCACTTCTGGATAATGTTTAACCAAGACCAAGCCGTCTACTGTTTATTAGAGAAACCGAATTTTAAAGCGTGGACTAAACGACTGAACAATAATTAATCTTCTGTTTGCATTTAAAACAACAAAAGCTGGCCAGTTCGTAAAAGTGACCTTTTAGACATTTTATGTATACAATCTTAAATTTTGTATTTGCACAAATATAAAAGATTTAGTTGGTTTAGAGACAAAATGTATTTTCAGCTGTCTTGTATCGTGCCACAGTTTATCGCCACGATTTACATACAGTAAGACAACCATGAATATGGTGACGATAGCTGAAATCTCTAACTACATGTAAAAGTATTTACTTTCGTACAGTAAGCTACACAAGAAACTGACTTAAAAATGCTTGCGAATGGTATTGAGGAAATGTGGCCTTACCCGCTTAGTAGGCGAAACCACACAATTGTAATAAACCTGACGAAACTGCGAGAGTGAAAAAAACAATAAATATAAAATACTCAGCCTCACACCAAGTTATGCTATCCATTGCTATTTGTAAAGAAATCCTTGCAAAATCAATGCAAAAATAAATGTGGCTTCTCCCAATAACTGGTACTCTGTACCAGGACCGTTGAAAGGATAACTTAGGCCCGGTACCAATATGACCCTTGGGCCCCAAATCAACACACCTCTATGAAAAATGCACCGCATTCAAAGAATACGGACATGGTCTCTTCAAGCTTTCGGGCCCCTTGGAAAGGGTACGGGCCTCTAAAATTATCCCGGACTCGTGTCCAAAAGAACCCCCTGGACCCCCTGTCCGCACTGCTGCTCTGTACACTGTAGTGTGCATATGATGGGCTTGGATCGAGTTTGGTGTATATAATTCTCACAAAATAGGTCACTTTAAGTTCAACCTAGCATTTTATCTTTTGCACTTTTTACCTACTAAAATAATTTATTAGCTAAATGGCAAGGTATGAAATGTTTATTCATTGATAAAATTTATAGTGATGATTTACGTGTTACGATAATGACCTCTTATATAATAGCGTACTATGGAATTGAAGTAGTGAGTTCTAGAAGTATGGTAAGTTTTAAATTTCCACGTAGAAAAGGATGCACATTAAACTTAAAGTTTTACCAGGTCTTTTCAGAATTTTGCAGCTAAAGTGTGATTTTAAAGTTGTGGCAGCCGAAACCTTGCCCGTTCAAACAAAACCAAAGTTAGATGAAACAACTTGTATTCAACTCATCAAAGCAATGGTGTTAGTGCATTTAAACACGCAGAACTTACTACCTTAACCAGTAGTTTTCAACCTGGGGGTCGTGAGACGGCTGAAAGTCCAAGTGTATCGTCATCAACTCTTTTTGCCAGAAAAGATTAAAAATTGTGTTTTTTCTCCATCGACCATTCATCGACCTGGGGTTACTTTATTGTTCTTTCAGACGTTGCAAAGGCTTTAACAATACGAAAGCATTCAATATTTTTTACTTAGTTATTGTACGTTACTTTGTGCAGACTAACGTTAACCAGTAATCACGCTATGGCAAAATAACAGAGTTATTTGGAATCCTATATGTCAAATATGGATTTGTCAGCATTGTTTCCAATGGCATTGGAAAATTTCAATGGGTAGGTTATTTTGTTCAAAGTTCTTTCAGCAGCAGTTCCACACGTTAACAAGCTTGTTGAAAGATGCAGGACAAGTGTTCTGATTGAAACTGAATTCAGTAAATGCATAAAAGATTGCAATAAATTCAACTGGTGATAATGCCAAGATATAGCTAATGTTAATAATTTTTTCTCCTATAATAATCTAGCCAAGTTTGAAAGAAAATGGAAATAATAATCGGAAGAAATGTAATAAAAAGCCGAAATAACATCACGATAAAACGTTTTTGGTTTCAGAAGTGTGCATTAGAACAGAGAAGCAAGACATAACTGGCTGTCGGCATGAATCAAATTTGATTACATTTTGCATTAAATATGCTTATCTTGAATACTTTTATGGGGGTCGCAAGGCTACCCAGATTAGCCTACTCTGAGAAGGTCGCGGTGCAAAAAAGGTAGAAAACCCCTGATCTAAATATAAATTAAGCAAGTGACGTAATTGGAAAGGAAATTTTAAAGGAGCAAAAACAATTGTTGGAGGGGGATCAAATATTTTAGTGCTTTAAAAAGAAAGAGTTTATTTGAAAATGTAACAACTGAATACAGCCAAAAATATATGAAACATCATTCAACATGTAATGCAATGCCATTAAAACGTTGTAATAGTGTTAAAATTCTTTTGAGAAGGAGATTGGTCCCCTAATTCAGAGATGTAGCCCCCGTGGCTACGCCCCTGAATTAGGCAAACATGTTTTAGCATTTGACACACGAAACTATGTCCTTTATGTGTACAGTACTTGATGTGTCCTTTATGTGTACTTTGAGTTTTCACAAACTTTTCTTTCAGATGTTTTCTACTGTATTTTATAAAGCTATCGCTTGTTTTTAGATGAAGTTCTGTTACTAAATTTTCAAATGTCTTTGTAAAATAGCTTGATTACAAATTGGTTAAAATTTTAAATTTATCATGTTGGAACTGCATAGTTTGGGACAATTTTGAACAGACAAGTTTGAGTTACCATCAGTTTAAAGTAGCATTCCTGTTTGAAATTTAAAAAAGTTTTTCAACCCTGATTTTATAGCCTGAAAAATCTTCTCTTCCTCGAAGAGAATCTTTCACATTCCATAGACTTCACTTTCACCTTCCATACTTCAGTAAATTTCAAAATGGCCTCCACAAGAAATTGGAAAACATTGTAACGTTTAACGCTAGTGCTGATATACAAGTTCAGCCAATAATCTTGTTCATTAAATAACAACAGAACGTATTGTATGATATTGAACAAATTTCTAAAATCTAAAGATGGTAATTTATGTTAAACTTTTGGAATTCAATGTAAGCTAACGTAAAGCCAACATTACAAAGAGTAACAATGAAAGATGTAGGCTATGGAAGCTGCCTCCTTGTCTGTATGTGAAATCTTTCAGTCCATCTTTTATTTTATACCATACCATGCCCTGTCTCTAATAAAAATACTTGTTGGAAATTCAACCATTTCAAATTACCAAAATCACACTAAATGCTGGATATATTTTTGTTCTAACCCAAGAGAATAATCATAGGTTATGTTCAATGCACTGTTTGAATAACAAAGTGATATGTTTTGACTAGCAAGCTCACAGAAATAAGTCCACTGTGAGTGTCATGCTTGAAAGAAGTGTTTTTAGTTCCTTATTAATTTTACTGATAGGTTTTCTACTGATACTCAAGCTGCTTCTTGTTAAAACAGGTTGTTTTAAGAGCTATTCAATTTCCACTTTTAGTCATTTACTATTTTCCGGAACACTGCACCATTTCCGCAAAACATAACTTACTTGCTTACAATATGGTATAAACTGTAGTATGAATTATGATGTGGTATAAACTAGATAAACCGCTTAAATTAAACTAAATGCACAGCTTAGAAATTGTCAACTGACAACCTTTTTAAAGCATAATGTGACTGATGTGGGACGTTTAAAATAAATTCAATCAAAAACTAATGGAAGAAATAATTTTTATACTTTCACAAAGTTAAGAAAATACACCCTTGTACAGTATAATCTCTATGAGGATACCATAACAACATTTGGAATATTTTGGTTTATATTAATGAATCCACCATTTTGAATTTCTGATTTGCCTAACACAGTTTTAAGTTTTACATAAAAAAAAAACACATCACAAATCAATAAGATTGATACAACTATGGGTCACTTTAGTAGTTCATAACTTGAGGGTTCATAGACCTATCAAGGGTTCACGAAAATCTTTAAGGTGACCCGTGTGTGTGTTTATCAAGGAAAAAGCACAACAATTCTTATACTTTAAATTAATTTTGACAAAACCGGACATGTTTTCTTTTGAAAATTTAGGAGTTTGCAAGATGGATATTTATTTAAAGAGGTCCTTCTTGACTACAAAAGTTGTAAAGTACTGCAGTGGCGTAGCTATAAAGAAAATTTATGGAGTAAAAACAACTGTCAGGGGAGAGGTAAATGTTTCAATGTTTGAAATAAATTGTTTGTTTGAAAATATAGCTACAGAATGCAGCCAAAAAATTATGAAACGTCATTCAACATGTAGTGCAATGTCATTAAAACGTTATCATACTGTAAGCTTAATATAAAAATATTTTTTGGGGCCAAGAAAAAACTTGGGGGGAGCGATTGCTCTCCTAAGCCCCCCTCTCCCGTAGTTACATCCTTGTAGCAATTTAGACTATGGCCTAAAGCTCATGCTTGTTGGTCTTGTTGTTTGCTGGATGGTGATAGAATTGTTCCAGACAATGGTTCACCTATTCAAACGTCATATAAAAACCATTCAAGTCTACTGAATATTACGTCATGGAAGTTGCTAGAAAATGTGCCAAAATTGCACCATCGTTCATAGACTTGTGTCAAACCTGTTTGGACTTGTTTGGGCCTGTTTCAGTTTGAAACCTGTTTAAACAGGAAATATTACATCAGCTTTAAACACCTGTTTGAATGACTTCATAATTGTCTTTCATTATTGCGTCACAGTACTGCATATGTGAGTTTGAGATATTGCTATCTATTCTGGTCATTCGTAAAATGATTGTTTGAAAGCTAGCCGCACATTTAACTGTTGGCTTAGTGCTTGCTAGCTGGACAAAGGTTCCGTCTTTTATATAAGTAATCTGTTCTGTAGTGACAGTTTTTCAGTGGTGTACGGCGTTGCACCCCCCTCGTTTTCGATAGCCTCGGGCTAATTTTACAGAAATACACTGTTTGAAAAGAAGTTCAAGTGTGTGTTTCTTCGGTCATTATATACAGACGAACGGATTCGGGAACTTTATGTTAAAATTTTCCCAAGAAGAGATTATGGTTTACCGCTGTGACCAAGAATCGATACACAACAAGAAGGTTGAAAACCACTGCTGCATATGATTGTGTTATCAAAACATTGTTTTTATCTTTCTATGAGACCTGATGCTCCACAGTCAAACAAAAAAAATCTGCATAGGTTGTTGACTACCAGGGCAAAATGAATAGTTTACAATTTCATCAGTCAAAATTAGCTATATCTGAATGCATGGGAAAGCAAACATCTACATCATTCAGCATCACAGTCATTTTTTGGGGTGTTTGGTTTTATTGAGCTTAAGTATTATTTGGATATACTGAAGCAAACAGATCAGCAAAATGGTTTCTTCAACATGAAGCTGTAAGATTGCCAAATGAAAAAATACTTGAGTACTACATCTACTGTACAGTATAGGCTACAAATTTACTTAACTTCAAAGTTATAACACATAAACTTGGATAGATTGAAATGAGTAATTTAACATATCATTAAAATAAGCTTGTGCAAAATTGAGACCACGATGAGATACTATTGAAAAATATTTAATTGAATAACCAAGTTGCAGATAACATATTGTATGTCACAGCACTTTTTAGTTTCAAAATACAGTTATAACAATATCAAACTATTCACTGACCTTAAAAATAGCATAAATATATTGATATTTAGAAATAAGTGATTCAAATTACAGAGTGGCTTGCTTTTTGTGGTAAACTCTTTTTGTTGAAAGCTACTAAGCAAAAGATGAAAAAGTATTCAATAAAAATCGAATTACAATATCAGTGGAAAGTGTATTTGTGCTTATTTTTGATTGAGTTATGCTTGCGCTCATGTTCTACAGTTGTCAAATCATCCATGAACTACAAGAGATATGAAGTCAAACTACATGCCTAAATTTTATTTTCTTGAACACTTATTTTTCAAATAATCTACTTCACATCATAAAATTATCACAACTTTACCTCATATTTTACTCCTTAGAGAACACAAAAGTTGCAGAAAAAACAAAAACTACAACAAAAAATTGAAACCATGCAAGCACATGTCGACAATTTTAAAACTGTTTTCAAATTACAGTATCTAAAATTATTGTTCGATTACAAAATAACTGAGAATTTTTTGTGTTTGCTCTTGTGTGTCAAATTAAATTTGTTCTGATAGAAATGTCAACTAAAAGTATAATGAAAACAAGCGGGTAAGTTTTGAATAATTACTTTGTAGGCTATCAATATTCTGCTACGCAGTAATTTGAATCAATGCTGCAAAAATGTAATAATCGTGGTATTAGTCACCAATTTTTACCTCTTGTTCTTGTACCATAAGTGCACAAAGACGGGTATCATAACCGGATTTAAGATATTTACATTTTAAGACTCACAGAAAACGCCTACTGTACTTTGTGTGCTTATGGTACAATAAGACAAACTCTCTATCGAAGCTTTACGAATTAATTTTTAAATAATTTTTCACCGTCATGACCCTGCTCTTTATCTTCTTGCAAATTTGTTGGGTCCTATACCAAAGTGCATCTATGAAACTGTAACGACTGTTCAAGAAAAAACAACTGTTCAATAACATAGGCTGTTTCAAAACACAATTTCAGTAAAAGTAATTAGTTATATTAAAAAAAAAGAAGTGACAGTTGCTGTCTATCTTGCAAGTTCATGTTACCCTTTTGTATTGCAAAACGGTTCATCGTTTTGTGTTTCTTAATTCCCTTAAAACTGGTGCTGGAACGTGCCACAAGAATGTCAACCAGCAGAACAAAAGTTGAAAGTATCAAGTTTTTTTCATTTTTAATTCAGCTAATCAATCAAAAAATGCACAAATAAACAAGAGGAGAGTGTTACTCCATGCACTTTTTCACTTGTCCAGGGCTTGTACATCGAGCCCAGGAACTGAATTTGTTCATCGTGATTGGGAACAGCATTTGGGCTTTGAGGATCACAGCTTATAGGTTTGATCATCATAATGATCATATAACTAATGCTAATGATGTACAGTATTGAAAAGTGATAATATTTGTTGGTCCAGATCACAAAGGATGAAAAGCGTCGGCTATATCGCAAACTTACAAACCAAGTTTATGAAGTTCAATTTAAAACTCAATAACTTCATAAACGTTACACTGTGACATCGTCATGAATTGGCAAATTTGCACTTACAAGAGGACAAATATTTGGAAATACTTAAAAAGTTTTTGTAATTTTTTAATTAGACTTTAACTAAACCCAGGTCTGAGATACTCAAATATTATATTCATCTGAGTGGTTTTTTAAATAAAAAGAGGTTTATGTTTCACATTCGAACGAGATTAACTTGATTAAAAAAAATAGCTGATTCTGCATCATAAATATCAACCAGCATTAAACAGACATTGTCAACTTGTCAACATTGGACAATGTCAACTCAATTGGCAAAGAATTTAATATGAAAATTAACGCTAATAAGACTAAATCAATGACAATCTCAAAATCACCAGACACCCCAGTACTCCAAATTATAACTGACAATGAAAATATACAAAAAGTAAAATCTTTTTCTTATCTTGGACATTTAATAACTGAAGATGGGAGGTGTGAACATGAAATTCTAAGACGGATAGAATTTGCAATAAAAAATGAAAAATGTTTTAATCAATCAAAGTTTAAATTTAGCAATTCGCCAAAGGATGCTAAAATGCTATGTCTGGTCAACCCTTTTATACAACTCTGAAACTTGGACAGTTTCACAAAAAATGGAAAAACGGATCGATGCCTTCGAGTTCTGGTCATACAGGCAAATGTTAAAAATTTCATGGAAACAAAAGATCACTAACGATGAAGCATTATCCAAATTCAATTCAAGTAAAAGTCTCTTACAAATAGTCAAAAGAAGAAAATTGAAGTATTTCGGACACACAATAAGGCAAAAGTCGTTACAAAGATCATTAACAGAAGGAAAGATAAACGGTAAAAGAAACAAAGGCAGACCAAGAATGATTTGGACATCAAACAACACTAAATGGACAAAACTAAGTTATGAAAAAGCAGTAGACCTACGAACAGCTCATGGTCGAGAACAATGGCGCATTGTATCCAACCCTCAATACGAGGAAGGAACATAATGATGATGATGATGATTAGACAGAAAATTTACATCAAGTAAACTAGCAATTCTTCAGTAACTACACCATTCTCTGATTGGTTGCCTACTGTTCTAGTTTTCTTTTTATAGTTTTGCAGCCCTCCTCCCCAAAAATCGACTAAAGAATATTTGAATAGAATGTATGTCCAGTCAAACGCTTGTTTTTGCAAAATTACCTATTATTATTACCAATTTGGAATAAATTATTTTTATACCATATATACAAGCAACAATGCATTTTTGTGTAAACTATAGAAAAAATTACAAAAAATTATTTTTGAGATGACAGAAATGTATACTGATAAATTAAGCTGATTAATACGCTTTTTTATCATTTCTTTAAGCCAACAATAATTGTATGACAATTACATGTAGTTGTTGTTTTCTGTTACATTAGATAGTGTTTTTATAATTATAAAATATTTAAAGTGCTCTAACACAAAAATATGAAATTGCTTTGTGAAATGTTTTTGACTTCAATAAATGAAAGACTGCAGATTTGGTTTGGACGATGGGAAAACCATTTTACGCTTAACTTTACTGCTGTACAGGCAAACAGAGGCTAGCTGCAGTTAAAGCAGCCTTGAGAAAGAAAATGGCTACAGGCCATGAAGCTGCGTGCTGGTAAGTTTTCTGAAACGATTTACAATATGGCACAAAAATCGGACAAGGCAAAATGAATGTATGTGTGTCACTAATCGTAAATCAACAACCTAAGGTTTGCAATTTTAAAATTGAGCTGCTGTTCGACTACGCACAACATAGGCAATTTTCACAAACATGAAACGGAAGGCCTGCTGCAGTTGTTTTGTGGATAAGTTGGGACTGTGTGCTAATAAGTTACAAATGTCGTTCATCTGTGTGCGGTTTTCGTACAAAAATGCATTTAATTTGAAGGGCAAAAACTTGCTGCAAACGTTCAATACTTTAAGCTGAATATACCGAGAACGAAAACAGCATGCATAGTTTTTTCAAAACATTTTTAACCTACCTCAAATATTCCTTGTGTTCTATCAACCCATTTGATCATATCAAAGTAATGTTCAGGATGCTCCAAAGCATGAAAAATAACAAGATACAATATCGGCTGCCCTTTGGTTTGCTTGAGGTAGCTTCTTGCTGTTTGAAAATAACAACAGTTTAGGTTCGGAGAGCATTTCACTAACTTCAATGCAAATCAATTTTCTTTCATTTGTGTAGAAAGCCTTTGAGGCCATTGTTTAAAGGTCTTTGTATAGAGTTTACTTAAGATCCAATTTCTAAAGACTGATTGAACTACGGCACAGTAAACAATATGTTAGCCTACTATGCTTGAAGAACACAATGTTGAACAAGTACACTAACAGAAGATGCTGCAGATTTTACCAACATTGACCACCTCCCAACAGAACGAGAAAATTACTTTCAAAAGTAATTTACAATTTTACAATTCTTAAAAGAGTGAGATTGGATTTTTGAATTATGTTTAACAAGATGAAAAAAATAATAATTGGCAATGACTTAATATTATTCAGTATTTGAAACTTACCATTTGCAGTGCTTTCTCTATCGCTTGAGTGTGAAGGGGGAGGTTGGGTTGTATGTATTGAAATTGCATTTGGTGGATTACGAGAAAAAACTGTTTCAACTGCTGGTAAAATTCCATTGGAAATTTGTCCATTTTTCAAACTATGGTCCAGTTCATTGTCTTCACAATCATCGTCTGAAATTTCTAACTCATCCTTAGAGTTAATATTCAAGCTGAGGTCTTTAAAGGGTAAGCTCTGTACTTGTGTGACGTGATTTTCTTCAGAGGAAGACCAAGGTTGAGAGAAAACAGCATTGCTTGCGTTTGCAGAAGATTGAGGTATGTCAGTATACACTGGAGGGAGAGGGTCGATTATTAGTTCGATTGAGTCAGCCGACAATGCTGGTTGCTCTTCCACAGTAAGCCTATAATCAAATAAAGAATCAACTTCTAAAGGAAATAAGTCATTGTCTTCTGCAATAGTGTCCGACTCGGATGAAAAACCGGACACAGCGTCCATGCTGTGCAACTGTGGCTTTGCAGAGAAAATAAGTCTGTTTTCCTCTTGTTGAGGTGGCCACTCTTCGCTTTTACACGGCTGCGCTAAAATATTCCAAAACGGTTCGTTGTCCCAAGGAAGATCAAAGCCTACACAAGACATGGCTACTTTTGCTTACTAGCAAGGTTTATTAAAACAACAATGTGCTGACTGCTATTTTTAGAGATCATGCAAACATCGCATAGTGAACTTTGCTTGAATTTCATTTCTGTAAAACATTGATATCCATTTGTAACAGAAATAAAAACGGTGTAAATGATTAAGCATCACATCTGGCCGGTGTAAATATTTAACCGCCCTAGACCATCCTTACTTTGCATTGAACGCATTTTTGTACTTGTAATTTGATTTAGTGTATCGTTTGAGTCGCATATTGACAGTGCGTAAACAAAAGTAGCCTACTACACTTAGCAAGTGCGGTAGGTAAGTTTGCATTTGCAACGTCTTAATGAAGGAAATTGGGTCATGAAAAATGAAAGGAAAAAGATAGTTACTTTGTACATTGCTGTTGTAAAGCATATGATACCGCGGTAACTCATCACTGGCTAAGACTTGCGTGCTATTGCAAGCTGCTGATTCGAATGCCAATGTTGCAAGTCGCATTACATTTTATACTGAATCACTCTATTCTAATATCTTATTCTCACCGGTTTCTGCCATGGAGAATTTTCAGTAAAATTTTCACACTCTTAAAAGTTTGAAATTTTTTTTGGAAAAGTTTACAACACCTGAGCGAGCTGAGACGCGGGCCCTTCTGCTATGCCTGCCTGCCGCTTACGTTCGCTCAGTGATATAGCGACGCAGTTCGGTGACTTTCTGCTAGGGGAATCACCTAAAAACCAAACTAGCTGACAACCAAGAGGTCCTTTCCAACTTCAAGCTGGCTGGTTTTTGAACTATTTTTCCCGGATTTAGATGTTCTCAACTAAACTGAACCTTCACCAAATGCCAAATATGTTGTCATGATGTTTTGCTTTTTATTTCCAACTATTATGATTGATGTAGAAACTGACTGCTGAAATACTGCATGTTGCTGATTTCATAATGCGTCATGCTGATAACCGGCTCGCTGCGCCATACGTGCTGTATTGGGTAACTACCATCACTGGTCAAAATATTTGCATCAGAACTTTGCAAAAACTTTTGAAACGAGTCAAACTTCTGTTAATCACTTTCAAACTTAACTGTTCTGATTAATTTTTTCGTGCTACATATTAGAGTAGCATAGTAGGCCTATGGTTTACCCTTGTCACTTGATTGATTGAGTCTTTATCCTTGGACTGGGAAAGATTCTTTGAGAGCTTAATCCTGGCAGTTTCGCACACTTAAAGAGGCTTTAAACTACTGACACATGCCTGGTCAAGGAGATTGACAGAGTGAAGTTTCCAATTGTTGAAGTGTCGTTGCCAGGAAATTATTCCATCCATTTGATGCCGCTGAATGGAGAGCAGTCCTTAATGTGCCTTGTTCAAGTTCACACCCCGAGAGCCGAAGCAGTGTCGCTTGATCTTGAAGCTTCTTCGTTCACAAAGTCATGCGCTAACAAACTGAGCTGTAGGGTCAAAGCTGAAATAACTGTTTCTGAATCAGTCAGTACAAACGGGGATATTTACTGTGGCACAAACAAGGTCCGAGAAGCCGAAACGCTCGACTGCTCCCAAAAAGCTTTTTCATAGTAGACTGCCGATGTGCATTGCAAATCGGCAACATGTTGGGAGTCATTTTGCACTGAACCCTTTATTTGTGTTTTAAGAAATAAAATTAACTTTAAAAACGAAATTTGTTTTACTGATGGTAGTAGCAGTGGCATAAGAGTCTGCCAAGGAAAAAATGAGAAATATCTTGGACATTTTGCTCTAATCAAAAGTCAAAAATGACCAATCAAACACGTGTTTGGTGCGTTATTCCACCACAAGAATAAGCGATGGAAAATTGCCCGGTTGTCAGTTTAGCGTTTTGTGACTAAAATATGCATATAAGTTACTGTTAAAACCTGCTTGACGTTGAAATTTTTATTTGATTGTTTAGCTGTTTTGTGTTGATAGTAAAGCAAGCTAAATTTATTGTTTTTGATTGCTTTTCTACAGTTTTGTGAATCACACGCGCGTTTCTGCAAGTCATGAATGTAATTTGACAAAGCCAATTTATTGTTAAATGCAGCTCTGTTCAATCGGGGTGCACGGGGTAGTCTAGAGCTCACCAAAACTTAGGGAGGTAACTATTGGGGGCTTGGGGACGCAGTTATCCCTGGAAAATGTTATCTTGCCCACCAAAAATGGGTTTTAATGCTATTGCAACGTTTTAATGACATGGTATTAATTAATCAATCATTTTATTTTTCGTCATTAACGCGTCCGGGACGAAAAAGATACTAACTGCAAAAATCGATATAGACCTACCAGCACGTTAACGAACGGGAAAAGGTGGCAAAACCTTGAAAGGTTTAAAACGTGCCTGAATGAAAAATTATGTAGTATAGGCTATATATCAGTAGTTAGCACGGCCGCAAGACCCAAAAAACATATAGAAAAATTACATGTTAAATGACGTTTTATAAATGTTTGGCTCCATTAAATAGCTCTATTTTATACATCTCTTTATTTCAAACATTAAAATGCTTGCCTCTTCTCAACAATTGCCTTTGCCACATTAAACTTTTCTTTCCAGCTACGTCACTGCCATAAGTCGCAGAGTTGCATGAGTAGGCTACGTCATCAATAAATGGGTTGCATGCACTGCAATGAAGAGAATGAAAGCATGCACCATGCTTGTTGCTGAGTTCATGAACAGAAATCATCTGATGTTTGAAGAGAAGAACCCTTGCTATGGCCAACAGAATGCCCAAAAGCATGTTAATGGTACTTCAATCAAAACTCATAAAGATGCATAGAGTAGCAGCTTTTGTTCTGAAGGGTACATGAAAGAAAAGAGTACTGGAATAGCAAAGTTGCTTTTTTAATTTGAGGAAAGCATTTTCTTGTCTTCGGAAACTATTTATTGACTGCTTCTAAAATTTATAATAAATGAGGTTAGACGTAGATATTGCCTACAATAGCCTAGTAAATATATACCATAAGAGTAGGTTAATGATACACGGTTAATTTATTAAGAAAGGCGGTTTACGGCTGAAAGCATGTAATAAACTCACGAGTCACGATGTTCTCTTGTTGAAGGATAAAATCGAAATCGAAATTGATTTTCTTACCTTTCTAGGTAAGGAAGTCAAATAGCAAATAGAAGTCAAAAAGCAGTATCATGGCCACCTAAAGATACGGCCTGATTTGTCACATTTTGCAGAAATTTTCAGGTTTTTCTAACTTTGGGCGAACGTTTAAATAATTTTTTCTAAAAATTAGATTTTTACGCTTTCTTTATTCTTTTCCCCAGATGACACAATAGGTTTTAACATCCTCACATGTTGAAAAACAAAGAAAATTTGATTTTGTAGGTAGATTTTAGTCAGACTGTTAATTTTCAATAACAGTTTGATTTTGCGTTTTTCAACTTACTTTTTCTCATTTGCTACTGCTTCCCCAAGGCAACAAAAAAGCTTTATGTCATTAGGAAACCGCAAAAAGTAAAAACATCTCAAAAAATGTCAGTCAAGCACTGGCAGTAGCTGTAATCAAAATCTGCAAAATGTGACAAATCAGGCCGCGTGGCAGTATCATCTTTCTAGAAGAAGTTATAAAATTTCACTTGAACCAACGTTCGTTGTAAAACAAGGTTATGAGACGAAATTGTGTGCGTTTTGTGTCAGTTGCTTCAAATGGGGGTCAAATGAAGTTAAAACTAACCCTGAAAGGAAGATTGTGTTATGGTGTATTGACGGTAACCAGAATATCGATATCACACGCCCTAACATCAAGTGGAAATCTTGCAAAAATAGATTTGCTTTTTGCTCTGAGCAAGGAAAATAAAGAAACAGAAACGCCTCTGAGAAAGATGGCTATGACATCACATCAACTTGCATAGTGGAAAGCACCGAAAAATACATTTAGGTACAAATTCAGGGAGTTTGTAGGTTTTTTTTGTGATTTTGACAAACAAGCAGATATTTTATTGACACAGAGTTAAAATAAAATGGGGATTTCTATTCCATATTCAAATTTTTATATTTCGTTTTCAATTGTTTTTACTGAAAAACAATATTTAGCTGGTTTGCAAGTTTCACATGCATTGGCAGTTTGCAATTCCGTACTTAGTAAAATGTTCAAGATGTCTACGGTTTTTGCGCCAAAGAAGGGTTCAATAAATTTAATAATGTAGAAGGTAAACCATTTATCATCCGCTTCGGTATCGTTTAGTGTATGCAAGTAGGCTACTGCTGCTGTTTTTACTTACCTAGATTTGCTTCTAGATACCAAATACGTTTCACAAACTATTGTCACCTTATTCGACAATATGACATCGTTCCATGACCTGGGTCGTCACATTGTTGCGTGCATTGATAATTCCTGTCAGGGGCGGCCAACACAGGGTTACCCATGTTGGAACGGCTACGGATGAGATGCCAAGACTAAAAACGATCTATACCCGACGCCATGAGTATACAAGTAACACGAGACAACAACCTGAACTGTGCATATAATCTACCTTGATTTGCCAAACAATATTTCAATCGTTGCAACTGAGGTTTTCTAATTTGAAAAGTGTCAAATGCTGAAAGACCATTCACTTCAAAATCTGTCACATCCGTTGTGGGAACACCTGCACAGATATCCTTCTTCCATCGCTTCCTCTTGTCAGGCATAAAGAAAAGCCTTGCAAGATAATTTATTGCTAATAATGGTCTGTTCTTTGCGATGGGCCATAATTTACAACTAATTATATTTTAAAATAAATAGAAACACTTACAAAGTATGATAATCACGCCATTTCCACCAGTTGCATCCATGCAATCGTAAGCATTTGCAGCGTTACCACGCCAAAACAACTTGAAAAGTTGTTTGTTTATTTCAGGGTAGGCTAGCCTATTTAATTTATGTTGTCATGATTTAAAGGCCGGGATTTTCCAACATTATAAGAGAGTCTTTTATCACCATTCAAACTTAGCATGCAGCATCACTAAAAAGCAAATATTTTTAGTCGACATTTACATTTTTTATGCTGTCATGTTGTGAACTTTGGACGCAGACTTTCAGTTTCAAAAGGAAAGTAATTTGCAAATAAGTTTGCTGCATAAACGGCAATTAGCCAGCCAAGCTTCAGGGGAAAATTATTGCTTACAAGTGTATATTAATAGCAAAAACATGCTGTCATGAAGAAAACATTCTAAAAGTGTCATTTAAGGTTCGAGCGACCTCACAACTAGATGATGCAATCATTCACGCCACTTTCCCCAAAGCGTGACTAATTTGAGTTGCTTCTATGATATGAAAATTAAAAAATATTTTAAATGAAAATTTCCTACGAGAGCTTTGTTGGTTCAGTAGCTGATACAAAAAGAGGGTTATTGGAGCGATCGACACCTCCTATAGGGTGGAACAGCAACTCTATTCACTGAGTATATGCGATTTGCGATTAAAACATGGCCTTTACTTTAGGTGTTCTGATAGTAATATATTTGTTAGAGTTCAGGAGTCTTGTTAGAAGTGATGTTTCTGTTTATTTACGTGTATTTTTCAGTTTGTGTTATTAATTGTTATGTTTTTGTCGAATGTAGCGACTTACATAAAGACTTTCTTTAACGTGAACAAGAAAATTAAGTTCCCTGCCTTTTCGTTCACTTATCTTTAACCACCAGACATGAACAAACACGACAAAAAAGTAATCACCAAATTTTTGTAAAAATAATCTAAGAAAATTGTGAAGTTTCATGTTTTTTCTTCTTCAGCGTCTACCGCTTTTTCATGTATTGTTTTCATGAATGTGAATGCTGTTTGCAACAAGCTTGACCCAAGGCATAACTCATTGATCTTTTAAACCTAAGATTGTGATTTTCTTGCCAGTCTTCACTCACCGTGTCCTTGAGCAAGACACGCCAAGTTTATTTGGGTGCCTCTGCGACGTCCATGTCTGACGTTGGCTCTCTGACGTTGACGTCCACACATGGTCTGTTACAATTTTCCATTTTTATACAGATGATGATAAAACCAAACCCAGAAAACGAAAAGGTAAACAATGTATATTTTGGTTCACAACAAAATACCAAAAAGCTATTTCGATGTTGGCAATGCAATGTAAAAGTATGCACAATTTTGAAAAAATCTTCCCCTCTGTTTGTTACTGTACTTCCCTATTGCAACCGCAATGGGCAACTTTTGCTTACTTGGTTGTCATCGTTCGTTGTTGCAATGGAAAATAGTCCATTGCAGTCCACGCTTTGCTCATGTTTGTACCCATGGCGTCACGAAGCGACAATATAAAAAAGTTTTACTTCCGCTAGAGGAGGCTATTGTGCACATTGTGGCGTTTCGATCTACTGCCAGCACAAGGCCTAGCTCTTTGCTCACAGCAACAGTCAGGCAATCGCAGTCAAAGAAATGCTTGTGGCTTCATCATTTTACTGCCAAGTGCCTACAGCCTATCCCTACATTTATTGTATGTGCATATATTGTGCAAGAGACGACATTTTTTGCTGCGATAGCTTTTTTTAAAAACCTGCTGAGATTTTTAACCCTTTGAATTAATCTCACAGGTCAAGAGCAACAAATAAGTTGTTTGTACCGTAGTTAATTAAAAGCAGTTTTCAAAGATTTATCACTTTGAACTCGCACCTATTTTCGGCACAAGTCAGATGTTAGGTTGCACTATCTTTTTCCAAAACTCCGACTCTAGTGCTGGAGAAAAGGAGTCAATTTTGCATTTACCTTGTCGGGGAGACCGTTATGCTCTGTTACCGCGGCATAACCCTGGACAGGTCACTCACGTACCGCCGGCACTTGAAGTCACTGCGCAAAAAACTATCTACACGCGTCGCACTTTTGAGGCGATTGGCGGGTTCCGCTGGGGAGCTGGTGCTAAAACTCTTCGTACAGCTACCCTAGCCCTTGTTCATTCCACCGCTGAGTACTGCGCGCCGGTCTGGTGTCGTAGTTCTCACACCCACCAGATTGATACCGCCATCAACGACGCACTGCGTACTGTGACTGGATGCCTGCGTTCCACTCCAACGGACTGCCTACCCATCCCAGCAGGCATCCAACCCGCTGAGCTACGCCGTAAAGGAGCCACGATTTCTCTCGCTCGCCGCGCTTTGGACCCGGACCATCTCCTCCATGCAACATTCAAGAGACCACCACCTATAAAGCAGCGGCTGAAATCAAGACGCCCCTTTGTGCCTGCCGCACAAAAACTCCTTCTTCTTCGTCGTATGAGCTGTTCTTCTGGACTATATGTTTGGGCATGATGTCATCAGCCACTCGACAGTCTCGTCGTCCAGGGCCTTCAGTCCAAGCGCTCCATGTGGTGGTTGATGGATTGGGCAGTCATGGACGACATGATCTACTGTCTGGTCTGTGGCGCCACACTCGCATCCCGGTGAGGGAGCCAGGCCCCATTTGCACATGTCTGAACGAAAGCGACCGACGCCGGTTCGTAGGCGGTTAAGCCGGACCCACGCAAGTCTTGCGAGGGACATTCCCGGAGGGTGGGGATCGACGTCGGGTAGGAAATCACGGAGTCGGGAGGTGTTGTTTTGCCACTCCATGTTCCATGTGTAGTTCGTCCAGTGTGCCGCACTTATTCCAAGATCTTCAACGTTGTTCAGAAGCTGTCGTGCGGCGGGCACAAATGGGCGTCTTGATTTCAGTCGCTGCTGTCCTCCAGGTAGGCGCTGGAATGTACTGTGGAGGAGGTGGTCGGGGTCCAGTGCGCGACGAGCAACTGGGGGAGGAAGGCAAGCACCTTCACGTGGTCCCCCCCGTCAGTAACATACAAAATTATACAAAATACGTATGCGAAACGAAGCTTGTCAAACAAGAGCTAATGAGACTGTTCAGCGCAGGGTGGGTAGGAAAATGCCCTTTTCAGGGCACGGCAGTGCTCGCACTGTCGAAAAGTACCGACGACCCACCGTACTGCAGCTGAACACCGAGGGCATCACGGCCAGCAAGCTCAACATCATCGAGCACCTGGCCACCAAGCATCAAGCCCTCATCATCCTCCTCCAGGAGACTCACAAAAACTCCTTAAGAACGCAGAAGAACTTGGTTTAAGTGCGGCACACTGGACGAACCACATGTGGAACACGGAGTGGCAAAATCACACCTCCACGCTCCGTGACTTCATACTCGACGCCGATCCCGTCTACCAGGGATGTCCCTCGCAAGGCTTGCGTGGGTCAGGCTTAACCGCCTGCGAACTGGCGTCGGCCGCTTTCGTTCGGACAAGTGGGGCTTGGCTCCTTCATCAGAATGCGAGTGTGGTGCCACGGAACAGACCGCAGACCATGTCATCCACCACTGCCTAACCCACCGGCCTCCACACGGTGCGCATGGTCTGAGAATCCTGGACGACGAGACTGCTGAGTGGCTGAAGATTTCCTGCCCTCCAATCTAGCCTGGAAAGATCGCTCATACGCCATCATCATCATCACCGTGGAGTTCTATGGTATTACAATGGAACTATTTTGAAATAAAATTTTCTTTACAGCCTTTTTCGTTGCGTTCAAAATCTATACAACCTTTAAAATAAGACCTTTAAATACACATGATCTAATAACTTATCGCAATAGGCTACAATTTTAATGACATTTCAAAGTGCAGACTTTGCATATTTGTACAGTATCGAAAATGACTGCATTAAATTGCCCAAAATTACAATATTAACAGTTATTAATAAAAATAGAAAAGCTGTTGCTTTGATGACATAATCTTTTTAGCAAAGGGAAAGCAGTTGGCAATCGACAAGGATATTTCAAATGACCGATTGGCTGTTATTTTAAGCTGAACTTATACGATGACTCCATTCAAAAAACTTGAAGCGATTTTACCCAGAAGTGGCAAGGTAGAAATACAACACAGAATCTAAAAAGACATGGAACATCAGAAGAAAATGTGTAACGTTAACTAGAAGATTTCGAAAAGTAAACATGTGATCATCAGTTGATAACGACGTGACTGGATTCAAAGGTTATCGGTTCGACTATGGTTGCAGGCTGGCAGAAAATATAAAAAATAAAAATAAATTTTTCTGAGTAAGACACCCAACGTCATACAGAATGTGCCCTAAAAGGGTCATCAAGTATTTGATATTATTTTAGCTTAACCTAGAACTGAGTCGTGTGTTTATAAATCAATGTTTGCAGTGTGAAAGCCTCAGCACCACTCTGTTGAATCAAGAATGCTTTTTTTCAACACGTTTCGAAGACCTTTTACATGTTTTTTTTTTGTAAAAATCTAATCATTCCTAGAAACGACTGATTGCATGTTGTAATTTAACATCCAACATAAATCCTTACATTTCCGTTTCTTAATCAGCGTTGTTCAATTAAGAAGTTGTTTGAAAGTACATGATTGATACTTCCGGTGGCAAAACGTTTTTAAGATATAATGCAACCTTTGCCCTAAATTTTCAAACTGACCTTTCTTTGATTTCCACCTATAAAAATAATAATAATTATACATTGCATAAGAAATGTATCAGCATTTTCTTATGCAATGTAGTTATTTTTTTATAGGCTTGAAAAGGACTATAGGCTACGTATAGTCGAAAACGTTCGCTTTATTTTATTTTTCTGTTACAATGCTAAATGTGGTATTATAGCTGAGCTATGCCTGTTTGCGCAAGAGTGTATTATCCTGTTTGCCTGTTTGTAATATCCAACTTAAGCTACGCAGACGATATGGCCATTTTGAATAATTCTAAACTGAAAATGCAGGAATATCTAGATGTTCTGTCAAAAAAATGCTGCTAAATTCGGCCTCCAAATAAATGTGTCCAAAACCAAATGTATGACAACCGACAAAACTAACAACACACTCAATCTCACTCTCTATGGAAAACAAATAGAACAAGTACCAGAATTCATATATCTTGGCCACCGATTATCCGCGACCAACGATGGAAAGACTGCAGTGCACACCGAATTGGCTTAGGCTGGGCAGCATTTAAAAAGAACAAAACAATTCTAACATCCAATAGACTCCCAATCAAACTGAAAGCAAAAATCTTCAACACCTACGTTTTACCAGTCGTGCTGTACCAGTCGTGCTGTACAGTCTAGAATGCGTAAATTGAACATCATCAACAATGAAAAAACTCACTACCTTCCTGCTTCTCATTATGTGATTAATAAGATGAGCAAGTTAATGAAGCCGGAACGCCTTGCTTTAAATCCAAACGCAAGCACAGCGGCAAAAGAATGGAAGCACTGGAGGAAGACGTTTAAAAATTACTTGGCTTCTCTCCCCGTCCAAGACGAAGGAGAAAACCGGCAGGATGACCTGCGAATACTCACGAATTGTGTGAATTTTGAAGTCTACGAATTCATCGAAGACTGTCAAGATTACAACGGTGCATTGAACGTTCTTCAAAACTTATATGTGAAGCCTACGAATATTTTATTTGCGAGGCATCGTCTAGCCACTACCAAGCCACACCCAGGACAATCCTTAGACGAATTTCTCCAAAACTTGAAGCTTCTAAGCAAAGAATGTGGCTTTCAAGCCGTCGACTCGGCTCAATACCAGCAGGAAATGGTACGCGACGCATTCATCAACGGCATTTCTTCCGATACAATTCGACAACGCCTGTTGGAAAACCAAGAGCTCAGTCTAGCTGACGCATACACTCAAGCAAGCACTCTTGATCGAGCGGCAAGAGACACTCGGCTATTTCATGCTTCAAGAGACCAACTACAGGTATCGGCCGTCTCATCGAACTCAAATATCCATAGCGACGAAGTTGTTGAAGGTAAGAGCAAAAACAATTCTACTATCAGTGCGGTAAGCAACGTCGCAAGATATTAAACTTATAAAATCACATCATGAGAAGCATGACCAACAAAAGGTTACTTGATCACACGAAAATAGAAGATCTTCTAACTATGACAAAACTACATCCAATTGCAGCAATAATAAAAGCAAAAGTTTTAAAACTGTTCGGCCACACTAAAAGATCACAATTCGGAATCAGCAAAGTTTGCACAGAAGGCAAAGTAGAAGGAAAAAGAAAACGTGGCAGACAACCAAAACAATGGCAAGACAACATTCAATCATGGACCGGACTCAACTTGATGACACTGGGCGAGTTGGCTCAAAATCGCCACTCTTGGAAGCAAATAAGCCATGTTGATGCGCAATCTGCCGCAGGCGGAGATAACGACTGATGATGATGCCTGTTTATGATTTAGATTAAGTGGACGGGAAGGCAAGGAAGCCAATCTTCGTGTCCACTTTCAGGAATGCCATCAAGTATCATGCCAAAGACACAACCACATGCTCATGAGCGGTGCCGTACCGGCGCGCTTATGGTCATACCAGGACTCTCACTACTCAATAATAAATCAGTAAAGCCAAATAGAATAGTAATCCAAAATAATAAATCTATCACACTAAAGTATCTTTTCTCAAGTCATTTATAACTGACAGAATTTTGTTGTCATTTTTATATGAGCATAAAGCTGAAGGAGCAATTAGTATCGTTTTAAACGCGGCGGCATCATGTTTTGTGTATTTGCCAAACGCATTTTTATTAGAGAAATAATTACTGCTGCTTAAAATCTAAAAATTGCAATAAAGGTCTCATTTTATTTATAAATACTGTAGCTTACGCAATCCCCATGACAAGTGTCTTTTCTGCTATGCTGATGTAAGAGCGAAATAAAACTTTCAATTTTTTTCATTTACTCGGTTTTAAACACAAATAAATACAAAGATATTTACAAAATCTTTTGCAAGAACCGATGCTGGGATTCGAAAAGATTGTATTGTACCTACTTGAAAAGGACACTTTGTTTAGCATGGAAAAAAACCTCGCGTTCTGCAGCCTATAATTTTGATTAACAAATTATTATTATTTTTTACAAAACTATTGCAAGTTGTACTGCAGGGTGTTCTATACTCTATAGACAAAGAATCGAAGATTTAAGAGTATTCCAATCTCGATAGAAGCGATGAATCAGTAAGAATCACTACATAAAAACAAAGTTTTAACACTCTTAAAGAGTTTTGTAAGCATTTTTTACTTGCCTAAGTAAAAAGCATTTTAATTTGACCTGAAAGATTTCCTGAATTCAGTACAAAATAACATACGATTGCAATGAGTGACAGAAGAAAAGTCAGAAAAACACAAAAAACTTTACAGCGAAGACATATTCAATACGTCACTTTTTCGATTTGGCACCAGCAGAATGGTTTCACTTCACTTTGTTACGTATATGCACCGCCGCCTTACAAAGTGGTTTTCTTCCATAATGCCATTGAAAAGCTGCTAGCCATAGCTGAGCTTCACGGGGCGAGGAAAAACGGAATTGGTATCCTTTTGGCTCCACTTTAACGTGGATTATATTGGAGTTTGTGTCATCAAGGATACATTGTTCTCCTCTCAGCTGAATCGAATCACGTCGCTCTGAGTCTTCACTGTCGGATTTGAACCAAGAAAGGATTCCGTCTGACGTCAGTTGAAGAAAGCGTTCTTCAAAAATCTTTTTTCCGCGGCTCAGTTTATCACAATAACCTGGCAAACGTAAATGGAAAACTTTTGAAAAGTTATTGCTATTGAGAAAACGTAAACTAACGACGTGGTTTACGTATTGTTACGTATTGTTACGTTCAGCACAATGGTTACGCGCTTACGCAGGTTACGCGCCCGGCTCAAGATTACGCGGCGTTGGTTCGACTCTCGGGGTGTGCGCTTGAGCAACGCATTTCAGGACTGCTCTCCATTCAGCGCATCTAGTGAATGGAATAATTCCCGGCAACAACACTTCGACAATCGGAAAACTTCGCTCTGCCAATCTCGGTAACCGGTCCTGCGTCAAGAGCCTCTAACAAGTAGGCCTACGCGAAACTACCAGGAATAACCTATCAAGGCTTTGTCAGTACGAGGATAAAGATTCAAAAACCAACCAACAACACTTAAGAAAGGGGTAAAGGGGATTCGCACTTTTTTACTAGTGTTTGCAATTGTGTTCTAACATCTTTTAAAAACAGTCAGAGAATAAGATGACAAAAAAAGCAATTTTGTTGTCATCTGGGAACAACTAAGGTTTATCAAAATTGTTTTACATGATTAATTTCACATCCTTGCTGCAACCACCTCCACAATTTAAACTAATCGTTGCTTCCATTCATATCTACTGTGTACACTGTTCCATGCAAAACAGAAGATGGCCTAAATTAACATTTATGATATAACTGGAAATTGACCAGCCCTCCTCCCTTATCACAACCAGAGGTGACATACCAACACATTGTTATCTTCAAACTTGACATCGTAGTGCACCTGACCCAAAAATAACCCATGACTTATAGAACTAATGAGTTTTAAACTCAAGATAGTTAAAGAAGTTTTTTTCGACGAAAAAGATAACTGCTTTTATATGGACAATGTATTTGTAACTTAGCCTAGCCTACATAATATGAAGCGCTATGACCCTAAAGACGTCACTGCAAGCCACTCACAGTAAGTGGCAGGCATAGAAAACTAGGAGTTGCACACAATGAAACGTACAGCCGGATATTGAGCCAAAAACACGCGATAGACAACACGATATTCTCATTACAAGAGAAATCGTGAGCTTAATGTAAATCTAGGTTGCAGAATGAACTGCTGCCTGAGGTTACCATGATAACATGCGTAATTATTCAGACGTTACCGGAGGAAAAAAGTGACGAAGCACATCGCTGTTGAATTATTTACTGTTCTTCTGGTACTTTCCTGTGAGAATTTTTTTCAGCTTGTATAAGCT
The DNA here is from genome assembly GCF_918807975.1 of Aplidium turbinatum. Classification (NCBI taxonomy): domain Eukaryota; kingdom Metazoa; phylum Chordata; class Ascidiacea; order Aplousobranchia; family Polyclinidae; genus Aplidium; species Aplidium turbinatum. Next base: position 11,911,138 of record NC_137489.1, on the reverse strand, counting down.
TCAATAGGCCTACATGGTTTTGTAGTCTCATTAAATTAAAAGCATAGTAAGTGTCATTGCAGTCGACATTAAAAGTTGGCTAAAAGCTCGTAAACGATGCCAAAAGAAATTAATATAGAAATTACCAGCGAGTTTGCTTTTCATTTGAAATAAAGTTACTGAAGCCTAAATTGATAACGTTTCTTCTTAATTTTGATGAAATTAATTCATTAAAAAAAAAACTTGCTGTTCACTTGTTCAGCATGAATCAAAATGTCTGTGAAGTCCTGGTTTGATTGTTCTGACGCAAACAACTTGCCTTGACCTTTCTAGTCTTCTCAGACATCTGACCACATGCTACGCTGTGACGGTGTTTTCAAAAACAAAAATCTTAATTTTGAGTAATCACATTTTAAGTTTTGAGTTATGCCAGTTTGAGATTTGAATTATCACATTTTGAGGAATCAAAAGAGAAAAAAATTCTACCTTCCATCATTGGTGCGACGAAGCAGTATTGTGATAACGTCATCAACCACTGGTGAGCTCGAACCTCGCTGGACGATTTCAAGACCAAGGTGTGACATCCCCCTTGGATAGCAACCATGCGCTTTCCAGGCATGAAGATGAAATTGTCTTTCAATAAGATCCTTGTCATTTGATTTGGTTTATTTTTGGCAGGAGATATGAAGAGCATTCCATCTCGTACTTCAATGAATTGTGACTTCCAAGAAGAAAATTGGCCTTCATCTGTTATGTTACCTAAAGTTATATGTATTTTTATAAGTAATGGACAAATCAAGTTAAACAAATTTAGCTTGCTTCGTCCATGAAAACTGTACGGCGGATTTATGCGCAGGGCTCAAGATCATGCGACGCTGGTTCACCTCTCGGGGTGTGCGCTTGAGCATCGCATTTCAGGACTGCTCTTCATTCAGCGGTACCTAGTGAATCGAGTATTTCCCCGGCAATAATACTTCAACAATCGGAAAAACTTCACTCTGCCAATCTCGGTAACCGGCTCTGCGTTAAGAGCCTCTACAAGTATGCGAAACTACCAGGAATAACCTATCAAGGCTTTGTCAGTCCGAGGATAAAGATTCAAAACCAACCAACCATAATGTGAGTGCAACGAAGAAAGTTTAATGCTAGGTTACAAAGCTTTTAACTTAAACGAGCCTAGCCCATCTTACTCTTGTGCATGTGACGTATAATCTGAACTATTAAAGCATGAAACGTTTGTTGGAATTCGCTGAGTCATGTTGCTATATCTTTACCTGGTATTTTCCAGCTAACAACTCTGCCATCGTTACATTGATTTAACATCTGCAGGCGTTGAATTAATATATAAACGACATACTTAGCTTTCAAGGTTTATGGATCACTGACGTTATTCACAATGCAATTGGTAAAAAAAACAGCCAGCAAAAGAGAACTTTTGCTACCTGGTATTTACTGTAGAACCAAAATTTTTCAGAATCTGGCAGACTGTAAGCGTAATTGAACAAAATACAAGTTATTTGCTACAAATATTCAATTTATAAACATTTGACTAAATACCTGGTGAACAGCCTCATTCAATTTTCAAACATCTTACTTTGTCAAAGAAGAACGTAACCAACCAAACAACGAGGATTCACCTCTCTGTGTGTGCACTTGAGCAGTACAGCTTATTTTATGAGCAGTTCTATCCAACAGAACATTGCAGACTAATTGAAACAGCTGAATACAAATATGACTTTGATCGCAATCTCTTCAAACGCTTTGATCTCCAAGTTTGCAAAACTGTCAGGTTGAAGCTTTTAATAAGAGGTTTTTCAGTCAGTAGAGTAAATAATTCTTTTACATACTACTGCAGAGGCACTGCAGTAAGTCTGGACTGCGAGTTTTTATCGCTCAAGCATACAAAGTTTAGTAAACAATCGTAAAAGGTCATTTTACAAACTGTAACACTGTTACAAAGAGAAACATGAAGCAAAATTTACCAACACCAACTTCCACTGTTCCTGATTTGCATCGTATCGGTCTGATGGGTTGAATTGTTTGTTGAGGGGAGAAATTTCCAGGTTGTTGAAGCGAGAAATTTTCAATTTGTGGGGAAGAAAATATCTACAAGGCAAAGTTATTTGAAAACCTAAATGTATTTAGGAGAAATGAAAAATAATAATAATAATTTCAAAAAATACACCAGTCAAATGAAATAGCAATAGACAAAACAAAATAAATTGAAACGGCAAAAAAACATTCTTCTATCCTAATCATAATTTAGAAGGCTATGGCATAACATCAAACATTTTCAACACACTTAAGTGGGGGTCGAATTATTTTCTATCTTTATATGAGAAGGGATAAAATTTAGTAGCCTAACAGTCTTTCAGTAGCGAAATCTAGGTTAATTACATGATGTCCAGAAAATTAGCTGCAGAAAGCTAGAAAGAAAATGATCTGCACAGCATTACAACTAAAATTGGTTGCAGTTTGAGTTCTATCACTTACGTTCTTTCTCTTAATTGGAGATTTTATATAATTTAGAACATTTTTAAAAAAAATCTGTTATTCTATGAAGTATGAACTGTATTGAACAACTTTTTTTTAAATCTTGCTTTGTTAATTGAGCCTCCATACCGCATTTTCAACACAAACAAATTACGAGATCTTAAAATCAGCATAGTTTACTTGTGGTAGAGGAGTAGAAGCAGTTGGAGTATATTTAGGGGGTGCCATATTCATGCCTGAATCTGAGACTTCACCAAATCCTCCGGGAGCACTGTATCCTTCAAAATGAGGACAATTTTGGGATAACGAAGGATAAAGAGAACTGTTTGCATCAGTGTTAACCTACAAAAATATATATCCAAGTGTAAATGTTGTTTTTGTGACGACAGAGTCAATAGAAACCAAGTGAGTTTCTGTTAATTGCACACAGACAAGAAAATAAGTGATTTATTAGGGTTTATTTTCATCATCGAAAATAAGGGTCTACATTTTTCTGTCTCTAAGCTACATTGTCAATTTGGAATTTAACTTGGGCGCTAATGTAGCCCAGTCAGGGTTTGATTTCAACAGTCCTTTTCGCGAACTCTTTTGGTCTTGTTAGTGGACAAGTATGACTTAATCATTGAGAATGCAGTATAATGTCTGTCTCTCAGAACCACATTTGGCGAAGGAAGATGTTTTCACTCTAATCGGTGTTATAATCATATGTCCTTATCATGGATAAGTGCGGAGTGAAGCTGATATGAAGACGTTTAGAGCCAACCAACGCTCGAGAGCTGGAACATGTCGACGGAAATCGACGTTGGATATGAGCAAGTGAAACGTTGGTGTGTTATGACGTCTGCGATTTGATTCAATTCCAATTCGCTTGCTCGTAATAGAAAGTAGTTTTCAGTTGATGGTGACTTTTCGCAACGCTTTTGTCTAGTTGGGTTGCAAAAACGCCCATACTGTCCTACCATGTTATTTAGGCTACGTTGGTACGCTATAGTGAAAATCTTTACCCTAACGCATGCTTTAAAACCAACTTAAACTAAACTATAAAAATGAGCTGTTTTGGGTTAGTCATTAGTCTATTTCAAAAGGCGATCAGCAGAATAGGTTGTTTAATCTTCCTTTTTGAATAAAAGAGCTGAAAAGGTCCAGACGTTTAACATAAAATGACAATCTATTGTTAAAGTGAAAGAGTAATAGAAAGCTACGTAAGATATTAAATATTTGAATGATCTATTTCTATCATCATTCAGCTCATTACTTTACATCTTTTAACGACAATTATCTTTAGTAACAGAAAAATGTGTTTTTACTACAGTAAGCCTACATAAATATCCAAAGCTAAAAAAATAAATTGATTTTCCCTTTTTACGCTATAGAGATGAAGTACATTTTTTAAGTTCCGTCCTGTGTCTGGTATTGTTTGCTCACACACCCACATACACAAAGCAAGAAAGTTTTTATAGTTTCTTTTCACCAACAAATACTTGATACGGTACTTAAAAGTCAAAGCGGTTATTTGGTCTACACACAGCTTTACACAAACTCACAAGTAGTCATGTGAAACAAGTTGCTTGTGTTAGATGCAATGGCCACGTCAAAAAACAAATGTACATTCCTAAAACTAATATGATAACTTGTCAGCGTCAATTTTCACAAGCTTAAGTCAATTGAATGCTGAAACGTTTGAGTCTTCATCACGATTATTGCCGTTTACTCTTTTCTAGCAGTGATTACAAAGTTCATCTGATGAAAATGAACGTAAAAGCGGAAACATACAAGTTGTTTAACCTCAGTGCAGCCACAAATTAACTTGTGTACTTCTGCTTCTCTACTTTCGTATTAATCGGATGAACGTTGCAACTAACTGCTACCTTAAGTCAATATCACTCAACAGCAGATTGACATAAAAACACTTCCCAACTGAAAAGGCTTTTTAGAAACACAACAATTTGAAGACTATTATCTGCCATTACAGAAGCTTTATTCCATATCAATACTAAATTAACATAAGGCTGTTTAAAACCGATTTTTAAACGAAACGAAAATCTTCACTAAGAAATTAGTTGAATCAAGACTATGGTTCAATGTAAAATAATGAGAAAAAAATTTGAGTCCAAACGAAGTTTTCTTTTGTTGAACACTCATAAGTGTTAGTAGGCTAGTTGTTGAATATTCGTTTTGTGTTGTGCTTCTACTTCGCCACGCAAAGATCACTCTTCCTTCAAAACAAAATCAAAGAGAGAATTTTGGGTAAAAGTAAAAGTATTTCGCAACATATTTCTTTCAAACAGTCTTATTAAAACATGTCCGCTCTACCAGGTGTGGGGTGTTGCACTTGCAGTGTGTCGTCTCTATAGAGTTGTGGTCGTCAATCTAGGCAATCCAAGCGTTTCTTACCAGTTCAGATGAGGGTGCTGTAGGAGCAGCATCTTGCTGAGTGAAGTGTAGCTGAGGATTATAGGGGGGCGGGTTCACTTCCATAACTATTCAAATCAGAATATTATAATTGTACCACTACAAGGTGTTTTAATAAACCTGAAATAAAAAATACTGCCTCTGTAGATTTCACTGCTTTGCTTATTATTAACAAAGTTAATCGTTACATAAAATGTAGGTCACTAGACGTTTAGATTTGCTGATGGTTGAGTAGTTGCTCTATTTTAGAAATGCTGTTTGATAAGTTACAACGCATAGGCCACTTTCCGCAGCTTATCGGTTATTTGTAATAAAACTAAAATCTACAACAATACACTTTAACTATGTGGCCGTTAGCAGTTCCTATACTCGAATAATTTAGCTTCTATTTTCACACCACTGTTAGAACGATTTGTCCTCCCGTTTTTATACTGTTACTAAATTCTAAGTGAAAGAAATATCTAAGCATTCTGCTGTTTTGGTCACATATTCCAAGTTTGTTTCTGAAATAACATGGCTGAAATAACCACGTCTTGACATCATGGCAGGCTATGTTCTTTTGCAAAACGCTTCTGATCGTGTTCAAAAGTGAGTCACTGAATCCAAAATAACTTCAGTTCGGTAAGCTGCATGAAATTTATACCTCTGCTTATCCGAGCAGGAAACTACCAGCAACGAAAGCAGTCGTGAACTATTTAAATTATAGCCACCATTGCAAAGCATTGCTACTGATAGGTCGCCATCAGCATTTATATATTTTTTGCTCACTGAGGCCTAAACTACAGCTAAGATTCACCTTTTCCCTACACTAAGACTGTGGCAGGCTCTGGTGATTCTGCGTTTCTTTTCCGGTCACATGAGTCACACAAAATAATCACTTATAAGATTTTATAGAATGGCTTAATTCCAGCACTGGTTGTTGGTAGACACTACTCAAACTAAATAAAAACTACAATACATCACACATCTCGTACCAGCCAATAAGAGTTCACCTATAGAAACTGCTCGAAGCACTTGTGAAAGGAGAGATCAACAATTTGTTGATGAAATGGTGACTCAGCAACTGTAATAACATTTACAGAAATTTGGCCTGCTGAATAGCTCATAGATCAATTTTTTAAGAGTTCTTTGAACATGCAATAAGGCGGCATAGAGGCAATCAAATAGACTTACCCCACTGACAAGGTACGAGAGTAATATCAAAACTCATAAATCGTCGTCTGTTCAGTTTTAAACGAGTGTCATATTACGTAAAATGCTTATTGAGTCATCGAGCTTTCTGAGTGCCCACTTCGATTTTGACTAAGAGAGCAGTCGAGCAGATTAAGCTAGAACCAAAGTGCTTTTAATACGGTACCGTAGGCCTATAAATGAAATATTTAATGAAACTAAAATACAAGCTGAAACGACATTTACTGTGTGTGTATATAAAACGAACTGAGCTGCAGGCTGCAGCTGCACAATTGCGTGATTAAATTTACTTTATGCACTTCTGTTTACGAAAGGTTAATGCTTAAACCATTGCACAAGACATTTTAAAGTTTTAAGCGGAACTACTTTTGATATGCTTTTTAAATATTCGAAACTGTTTGATTCAATTAGAGTACGACAAACGACATTAAATTTTGCCTAAAACTAGGTTATGTAATGGCAAAAAACAAAAAAACACGAATAGTTGAAACCGCAAACAGTCAAGGGCCCAGGCTACAGTGCACTTGAAAAATAGCCTACTTATCTAAACTTGCTTTACTGTTGTGTTCCAGGCTTCATTGCAGGCTAAGTAAAGTTAAAAGGATATGTCCATTCCATTAAATTATGTAATTTCAACAAAGGTTGACAACCACTGCCGTAGGCTATTAGAACTACATTCCGAAATAAATGCTAATTGTCAAGCATAACGTTCTTTGACACGTTTTGTTTGTCGATGTGGCTCCTGTGATGTCTTCATCCTTTATTCAGTCATTAGACCAAATGACTTTATTGCTCGAAAGATAATAGGCTAAGCGGAAACTAGCCTATTTTGTCTCATCCTAATGCGCAATTATTACGATGTGGCTACGGTGTTGTTACTTCGACTTACCTTTACTATTTTGCACAATAAAACACAGTTCTTGCACAGTTAATATCATTTATACGTTGTTCAGTATGACCAGATTAAGTATCGAACCAACATCTACTAGAACAAGCCTCGCTAGTCAATTCAGCACTGAATCGGTCTTCATCACCCATTGTCCTCCTCAAGAGCACACTGCTAGTAAATCAAGCAGTAAATCAAACAACAAATTTTTCAATTCAAAGCAGCACAACCTGCTTACTACGAAGGGAAATTGAAAGGTTTTCATTGAATTAACATCCTTTTTGATGAAGAAACATGCTAACTGTAGCTCGCTCACACTCTGTCGGATTAACTGTGAAAATAGAGCAACTGAAATGAGTAACTGGCCAAAACAAACTCAGGTACATTTGTCAAAGAAAAACTAGTCATAGCAGCATGAAATCAGAAACACCAAAAAAGCAATAGTCCAATCCCAGCACTGTTTCTACGTTCCAACTGTACAAGAACACAACCTCCACTGTGAATTTCTAGACTGAAATACGTGCTGTAATTATCAACATTAAAAACACAGAACGCACATGACAAGTTGTGATGGATCAGTGCATGACACGTAGTCAACAACTGACCATTAGATTTTATAGCGTTGTGCACAAGCCGTGTATGGATATCTGTGACATAACCACCACCTTGCAAAATAGCCTTTTTCACAACTTTTAACGTCAATACATGTTGAAGCTATGTAAAAAAGGACAACTTTTGTTTTCTAGAATACTGTTGCACGATGATTAGAACAGTGATGCCTGAGGGTTACTGTGATATTGTTTGATGAAACTAAAACTCACTCAACATCATTGTAGTCTACTAAAAAGCTCTAACTTTAGCATTTAGGACTGAGTTGTAGGCTACAGAGTCAAATAACTTTGTCAAAGTCTGACACGTAGGCTAGAGATTGCTTATGTTCAACCAAACCATGAACCAAACCTTGAGCAGCTACAAACGCTATTTCATTTCACACTGCAATAAAACTGAACCGGTAGGTAGGTCTTGGACCGTCGTACACTGAGGTCAAACATAAGCGCTTCTGTGTGAGTTCTGTTTTTTTGCCTATCAAAGCAACTTTGGCAGTCTATCCAGAGCTGTCAGAAAATGATGAGTCATTGAAGGTGCAAACAACCACTACCTTTATCAACATCGATCACATGACTAGAACGAGAACTCGACGAAGAACTTTGTCCAGAATAATACAGTGACGAAAACTTGTTTGACTACGTAGTTTAAGTGAACAGCGATCACATGATACCTTGCAAAAATAAGCGGTTTCTCCAAACGTGGTTCTGTATACTTCCACTAAATTAATGTTTAACGCAGATACCAGAAACACAAAAATCAATAATGATGGACACACTAACGGTGCACATATGGACCCACCTTCTCTAAGAGATCAAAGGCCTTAAAACAGAAAAAAGGCCTTAAAACAGTACTCGAAACGAAACGTTTAAGATATTTGGAACGCAGAAAGCGATCGAAAATCCAAACAACATGGCCTCATGCTACCCATTTTGCAAATGTTCTCGTTGCTAAGGCTTGAAAGACTTCATGACTAAAGCATTTTGAAAATGGTTTGCAACGAAGCAAAATTTCGTTTATTTTGTTGTAAACATCCTTCGTCGTGTTTTTATTTTGAATTACTGTAAGTAAACTTCATACAGGAAAATTAAGAACTTCCAGAAATCGTTGGGTTCATGGAGAATGTCACTTTGTTTCGAACAGGTTCGACAGCTTAATAGATGGTGCCTGCTCTGCCTCTGAGTCCTCTAAGGGAATTCACTTTAGGCATATAGGCATATAACTATAACATATAACAGTAGCAATAGGCATATACTTGACTGATGCTCCTCCATACATCACCACCATTAAGTTCCTTCCTTTCGTCGAGGGTTGGAGGCAATGAAGCGCCAACTTGCTCTGTTATGACATTTTTGTATTGGAGTTTTGTAATCAAGTCCTGATCAGCCTCCATACCGCTGCACTGAAACTGTCTGTCCTGTAAAGTGTAAACAGTGGAGGTAGAGCATTTGAAACACATGAACCATCTGCAATGGATATACAGCTCTATGCGATAAGATACATTATAAAAAAAATCTGTTTCGATCAGCCCTACTTGTTGCCCTGCTGGAACGTTCTTGTTTGTTGTGCAGAACTATTGCTACTTTATATTTGCTATAAGCATGATGAAGTTCCCTTTCATGATTAAACCACTTTGTTTCAAAACGTTACTGACATGCAGTAACATGAAATGATGACGTCCACTATTTTTCAAGTTATATTTGTGTTGCACAATTCCTTGTCCTATGCACGAGTTACTACCATATTGGAATACATAGCTCACTGCATGATAATTACTCATTTCTCGTCAAAACAATAACTGGTGCCAAGAATTGTGTCATCAGACGTGACAATACAAATCAGTCTACTGCCTTAACTTCCAAGTAAAGACGACTTCAAAAGAAGAGTCTTTAAGAACACTCTGTAAACTGGCGTCTCACCATATTGTGCTTTTACGTTAAAAAAGTTGTTTGTACTCTATTGTTTGTAGTTAAAAAAGTTGTTTGTACTCTATTCTATCATGTGCTGCATTGATATACTGTTAGTACTGCAATTAAAATGTCTGGTTTGCTGCTAAAACTTCCTTCAATAAAGACCAAACAACCATATTGTTATTACACGTTTTTGAAATATGAAGCTGTTGGCAAGAAAAGAAACGCATCACGATTTAATGAAGAGTGCAATAGCGAAATACTTGTATGGTATACCAATTATTATACAGTTAGAGCTGCTTGCGTGTTTAAGTTAACAAGCTAACATTTATGACCAAAGGCGTAACTGACAGAAACCATAAAATCAATTTGCTTTTGGCAAGGTTTGAATGTGAAAGCTAGGTCTTTCATTTGCAAGCTTTTCTATTTATTTTGTCAAAAACATGACTTCAAAGAATTATCAGTAGACCCCCTTGACACGGATTTTATATTACCCGAAACACAATTACTGTATATAGTTAAAATAGCCATTGCCGTTCTCAGTGCTTCTTGGAAGGTGAAATGAACGCTTTTGAAATAGTGCATGGATGTGGCCTAAAAGCGTTCGGTTAATAACGTCACAGATACGTCACAACTGCATTGCTCCAGTTTCCATATTATGATAAAATGATTTCGTACCGTGAACCCCACGTTCAAGTAAACGTAGCAGGGAAGCATCCGCACCGCATTGTTTGAAGTAACAGCAACACATGCATGTAAAAACAACGTTCAGATAAAAAGTTGCTTCAGCATTTGTTGATTTTGTAACCTATCAACCTTGGTTTAGTGTAATTTTATTACCTGGGCAGCTCCACAGTTTTCAGTTATGATTCTTCTTCTATCGAGTCTTCTAAATTTGGTTGATACACCACAGATCGACATATTCTTTTGCCGCGGGATTGTATGTTGATAGGTCCCACTTTTGCTGAACCGGGTGGTAAGCTGATGGCACACAAGAAGATGGTCCGCTGTTTGAGGCTTGGTACCACAGATACATGCAACTGGGCCAGTGTTGTAGCCCTACTTTTTCATTGCGGATTTAGTGTAGTCAACACCGATTCGGAGTCGAATCAATGTTTTCCACTTTGCACAGGGGACGTTTGCTTATGGGTGGAGGAACTCTGATGGTGGAACCTTCATTTCCGCCAATGATGCATCATCAATTTTGATTCTGATTTCAATTTTGGTTAAAACTACAAAACCAAGCAAATAAAGGACACCTAGGATTTTATGGTAATCGTTAATTGCTTTTTCTCTGCGCTTGAACTGAGATGTTATCGAAAGTGTTTAGTGGAGGGAGTCGTCATGTGATGTTTTTTCTCCTCTAATTAAACCGTCATATGACGTGCCTTAATTTCTGCCTTGTTTAGTTTATTTTTGTGCATTTCTTACTTCATTTTATGTGAAAATGGATATCAGTTGTTCAGATGCTTGACAAGGGTTTTTTGTGTGCCTTGACAATCGCATTTTGCATAGCCGAAAACGTTTGAACTGTTTAGTTTATTTCTGCATCTTACGTTAAATCCCATGTCGTTGGTTGGTTTTGTTTGCTTATAGTTCAACATAGTAACCTCATTATCAAAATTATTTTACCAAAATTCTCTGTAAAAATACTGTAGCCTATTTTCTAACAGTCTCTTCAATATATCTTGGCAATACAACAACTGGCGTACTGTATATCTTTTAGTAAAAAGTGTCACAAATGTACTTTCCATTTCACGGAACAACAAAGGGAGTGCCCACACAGGTTGTTTTTTAACCAATGGCTTCTCATTGAGGTGGTCGTACATCTGTTGTTATGATACCTTCATCTGATCAAAATCGATAAATCCGATTATTTCAAGACGGGAAAGTGAAACAACACAGGACGAGCCAATCGGATATCGCTGAAATTAGTTTTATTTATTTATTGTCCGCAAATAATTTGCAAGAACAATATTTGTCCTCTGTTGATGGCTTGTCGAAAAAACATTTTTTTTTTTTGTTAATCGCAATGTAGCCTGAGCGCTTTTCTCAATACTGACTGGCAGGCATGAAATCAGCAAATTCGCTATATTTTTTTTTATAAAAAGAAATATTCTGTAGTTTGTGGCTTCTTCTATATAGCCAGTATTAGCTTACTTTGACTTTTCTGATGTTCTTCCTCTTTTGCATTGAGTATTTTACACAATAAAAGTGCAAGCTTACTGGTATAAGTTACTACCACCTGATACCACAGTTTAAAGAGTAGGCCATATCACTGCATAATGTTGTCAAATCTTTGACGAGACCTTTCACAAAACGAAGAAACTTCATATTTCTGACCTGTTCGAGAAATTTGCGACATTTTGCCTCGTGTTTGAATCATCACGATTAGATAACGAGTGACTTGGTGAACAAAGAGAATTCAAGATCAAGAGGAGCTAGTTCGACTCTCGGGGTGTGCGCTTGAGCAACACACGTTGAGGATTGCTCTCCATTCACCTACTAGATGGAATAGCTCACAGACAACAATACTTCAACAATCGAAAAATTTTCCATGTCAATCTCGGTGACCGGCCTGCGTCAGTGGTTCAATGCCTCTAGACTAGGGCTACCATATGTCCTCTTTTCAGAGGATTTGTCCTCTTTTTTCATAAAAAATGAATTGTCCTTCGAGGACGCTTGAAAATGTTCAAATGTCCTCTTTTTTGCATTGCTATCATTTTCAACGAGGTTTTATTTGTGTGTGACCTTGTGAAAGCTAAATAAGGCTAATCAAGATACCAAAAACGAAAAGTAGGCTATGTTTTCTGTGAGCTGTGGCAGAAGTAAGCTATCCTTGTTTAAGAAAAGTGTTTATTGACTTTGAGGTTGACAATACATTGCTTGCTGTAGATATGGTGGATAGGCTACATTTATTTCTGTGGCAAACGAAGGCAGTGTTACTCGATGACCACATCACTGAGTGATGTGGATCAGATGTATTTCTATTGTTCGACTCTTGTGTTGCCCGTTTAGATGAATAGACAACTAGTTTCATTTTTCACATCCTTTGATTGGATGCTTAGGCCTGGGCTATTGCTTATGCTGTCTTACACCAAAGAATAGGCTAACGTTTTTCAGCAGTGTGTGGAAGTATCTGTCAGAGAAAAATGTTGGCATTGATGATGTTAAACTGTTCGATCTATAGCCTACCAAAGCTAGTGCAAAGGCGTCTTAAACCTGATAGCTAACTTGCATTAGCTTAATTGTTTAAAACTTTAAATGATGGCACATTAGCAAATGGTCAGAATAGTTCAAATATTGCAGAACTATAGATTTTTTTTAACGAATTGTTAAAAATCGAGCAATTCGTCATCTGCAATAAGCTATGGCTCAAAATACAAATGTAAAACGCATGTTTTCTGTGTAGAAAATTGATTGATTGAATCTTTATCCTCGGACTGGGAAAGCTTCTTTGCAGAGCTTAATCCTGGTAGTTTCGCATATTGTAGGCTAGAGGCTTTGAATCACTGACGCAGGCCCGGTCGCGAAATTTTTTTTCCCAGAAACTTTTTGTTACTTTGCAGTGTTTGTATTTATACCGTGCAAACATTTTTCGTTGGCGTGTTTGGTTCAGTGGTTTCGTCTTTTGCCTTATGTTTGCGAGGACATCGGTTCGACGCCCATCGAATCCATTTTTTTCTTTACATTAATTTTTACGGCGCACAAAACTTGTCAAAAAAAAGTAAGGTTAGGGTTAATTCTTAATCAATTCGGAAAATCTTACTTTTAGACTAGTGACCAGAATCAATTTTTTTTCTCAACTTTTTTAAACTTGACTAGACTATAGGTGTGTCTCCAGACTACGTTTTTTTTTCAAGTTTAATGTTTAGATTTGGACCAGGAGGGCAAAAACAGTTACGCGCGCCGCGCGGTAACCAGTAGCCTAATGGCTACATTTACAGAAATATGCAAATGAGGCAAAAAATTCGTGGTGAAAAAACATTCGCGGCCCGGTCACCGAGATTGACAGAGTGAAGTCTCCGATTGTTGAGGTCTTGTTGCCGGGGAACTATTCCATTCATTAGATGCCGTTGAACAAGAGGTAGTTCTGAATGGAGAGCAGTCCTTAACGTGCGTTGCTCAAGCGCACACCCTGAAAGTCGAACCAGCGCAGATTGATTTTGAAGCTTCTTCGTTCCGGAAGTCACGCGCTAACCCACTGAGCTATCGCAATCGGGGCGAAAATAGAATGAACAGCAAAATGTTCATTGACTGAATCTAACAAATAAATGTGTTATGTTTTTTTATATGTCACTTTTGCTACATAGTCATATAATTAATCATCTGAGAAGATGTAAAAATTGTTTAAACGTAAAAATCCACTGGCATTTTACTTGCTTACTATACATGTCCTCTTTTTGGGTGATGAAAATATGGTAGGCCTACTCTAGACAACTATGCGCAACTACCAGGATTAGGCTCTCTAAGAAGCTTTCACAGTCCGAGGATAAAAATTCAATCAATCGACTCATTAAACAACAAATTCTCACCTAAAGGAAAACAGGCTGAATGACAAAGCCAACGTTGTGGCGCCATCTAGTAGCAGTGGTTTCGTTTATTTCGTTGCACAAAAACATAAAATGCGTAAATAGTCATACAGTGGAACGGTGTGAAATTGAATTATCAAAAGTTGCAAAGAGACCAAGAATTAGGGTCTTATTACAATATGCTGTTATAAGTTGAGTTATCGATATAACAACACTTTTGATCATAAAGTTGCAAAGTTGACAAATTTCCAGCCAGCAAATTTTGATTTAGTTTTAAATCTTTATCCTCGAAGTGACAAAGCCTTTGATGGGTTATTACTGGCAGTTTCGCATACTTGTAGAGGCTTTGGACCACGCACGCAGGCCGGTGACTGATATTGACAGAGTGAAGTTTCTATAATTGTTAAAGTATTTTTGTCTGTGAGCTATTCCATCTACTAGGTGCAGCTAAAGCTGAATGGAGAGCAGTTGGATTACTCAAGTGCACACTCCGAGATCCGAACCCGCGCCGCATGATCTTGAGTTGGGCGCTTAACCACTAACAGGGCGGACAGCATTTTACATAATGTCAACCTCTAGCGGTGCTAAGGTGATGTTTAACATGCAACTTTTCTGGTTGAATTGCGCGAATGTTAACAAAAAGTTTAACACTAACACGTAGAGAGGTTGAAAGCATTTAATAATGACAACTTTTGGTACACAAGTAGATTCACATCTTACTTCTTGGTTCCAATGCATCACGAAAACAATCAATTTAATTTTCTTTTACGTTTTCGTCATGTAACAGAAACGATGCAGTCAAAATGAAATAAAATCAGGTAAGGGTAAATGGCATTTTGGCATCATGTACAGTTTCAAATGTTAGTATGGAAATTGCAGAAACATTTGAAGAAATTTTGATAAGATGATAACAAAGCGATGTTCAGATGCGTGAAACCAAATATTGAGCGTCTAATAAAACGTGTAGCCTGCAAGTGTCTCATCCTAGATTTTCGATCACACCATTCACTCGATTAGTGTGTTTTTATAACAAGTTGCAAACTACATAAAAAAAGATCATAATTGCAAATATAGGCAGACTGCGTCCACATTTTTTTGAGTTTACTCTAAAAGAAAAAATAAAGTTGTTCCTTTTTTTTTTCAGCGGAGAAGGTGGTTTTTCTATGGAGAAAAACCACCTTCTCCGTAATAAAAAGAAAAGAACAACTTATACTCAGAGGTGGGCAGTATCGAGTACAATTGTACCGCGGTACTGTACCGCGGTACTTTTTGTGTACCGGTACCGCGGTACTTTTTGAAAATTGTACCGGTTGCCTAAATACCCAGTACTTTTTTGGTCAAAACACCCGGTATTTTTATCGGTACTTTTTTTTCAACAATGTTAACTCCGTAACGATTTAATCCATGAACGAAAATGGCTCGAAGAGAAATCATCATGAACGAAAATGGCGCGAAGAGAAATCATCTCTTAGCTTCAAGACTTAGTTGATCAGCAAGCTTGAATCTTTGCTTTAGCAAGAAGGTCAGAATGAAGCTGAAAGCAGCAGCGACGACTTAGAAGATGTTGCTCAGCAAGACGAGTTTTTCGGTTTTTAGTTTGAGCAACCGAGAAGCCGACGGCAAAGCGCATCTAAACTGGTTGATGAATTTCTCAAAATGATTCCTCAGAGATGCATCACAGATGCATGCTTTAAGCATCCGACGATCGAAAGATTGTTTATTAAAACAAACACTGCAATCCCTTCAAGTGCTGTTATTGAAAGAGTTTTTTCCACCGCTAAAGACATTTTGAGGCCGAAACGAGCTGGATTAAGTGACACTCATTTTGAGATGCTACTGTTTTTGAAAGCGAATGCCTAGAACAGGCTTGCCCCAAGCTTTTACTAAATATAAGCCTACCATATTTTCATCGCCTAAAAAGAGGACACGTTTCGCCAGCGAGTAAAATACAAGTAGAATGTCACATATGAAGAATTTTTTACATCCTTTTGGATAATTAATTATAGACCTATGCAGGAAAAGTTACAGCAAAAAAAAAAACAGACACAAAAAATCCAGACAAAAATTTGTTTTTCGCAAGCCGATTTGTTGTGACAAAATAAAAATGTGATGTGATAATGTAATAAAAATGTGACAAATCAGGCAGTATCTGGAGGTAGCCATGCTTTAACGTATTTCAGAAAAAAAGGATCAGCTCTAACGAAATTACTTTCATGAAATATGATTGAAGTTGCATGCAGCTGTTAATGAGATGCTAAGGACAGATTCAACTAAAAGGCTGTTACCTTCCTTGTACTACTGTGACTGCATCATAGATTAAATTCATTCTACATTTGCACCGACAAAAGTTGTAAGCATCCACTCCACGATTTATTTTAAAAATAATTATTTTAGAAATATGTTTGTTATACACAGTGCACATTGGATATTTTTTTCGATTTGCTTCACTTGACAAATTAGCCGAATTATTAAGTTGGTAATTAGCAAAGTCAACAAGCGCTGAATCAATATAAAATAGATCTGGGTAAAACAATAATTTATTGTAAAAGTGTGAGAAGCTTAAAATGTAAATGTGTCAAACTCTTTTGCAAGTTTTTGCGTTTTTTAATGTTTTATTTCTTAGTGATTTACTCCATTTTATTATTTTTTTTTCTACCAATTTTTCATTTTCATAAATTTGTTAATCAGATCTCCTCAAACGAGGAGATTTCCTCTCAAGTGGATTTGCAGTTCCACTCGCACTCATTGCTGACCACTATTTGGCTACTTAAGAGAATCGCAAAACAATGTAGTATGTTTCAATGAACGTCTAAGATTGTTTAGAACAGCAGATCAAATAGTACGTCAATGTTTTTTTTTTAAATTTATAAATCAGCATGTTGCATTGGTACAGAAATGGTTGGAAATTGCAAAAAAGTCACATAACAATTAAATCTTGTTGAAAATATGAGCAAGAAAACTGAAAATGTAAAAAGAGAGGACATTTGAGCATTTTTGGATGTCCTCGGAGGACAACTTATTTTCTATCAAAACAGAGGACAAATCCTCTTAAAAGAGGACATATGGTAGCCCTACTAAATACCCAATTAGTTATAAAGTAATACGCCTATAACTTTAGGGTTTTATCAAATTTTTTTTTGTAAAGTGTTGGGGACTGTAATGCAATTCCTAAAAATTTTTAGTACTTCCTTTGCTTTGAATTGTGTGTGTTAAAATAGGGGTCCAATGAGGATTCGTTGTTTTGCGGTTTGCTCCGCATGTGGCATAATTACTGCTTTTCAAATGTTATTGACCCCTGTTCAATCTTTAGCGATAAATGTTGAACAAAGGTGTAAAAAGTAGTCCATTTGAATAGTCAAGTAAAAGTACAGTTACTGAAGGTCAATTCTAATTCGTTACAATTACAAGTAGAAAGTACCAGAGCACATTATCACTCAAGTAGAAGTAAAAAAGTACTGATCTTTAAAATTACTCAAGTAGAGTTAGTAAATTTTGCAGTTAAAAAACAAACATTTTTGACAAATTTCTTCAAGTTTTGAAAAACATTTCAAAATCCAATATTTTTAGTCATAAAATATCTCACTTAATACTTTAATTTTTAATGAATCATTTAGGTCTTAGGAAGATAAACTTTTCGTTTTAACAATTCATTTTAACAAAACTTTTCATTTTTAACAATTTCTCTTTAAAATTTTTTTTTTATCTTAGAAATGATACCTCTTTAACAGATTTTTATCAAAGTTACAACTTTCTACTTGACAAAATATAAAATTACTCGAGTAACGTTACTTTGGCATAAAACTAAACAAGTGAAAGTAGAAAGTAATGAAAAATAAAATTACTCGAAAAGTACTAGTTACTGAACATTGCTGCTTAACATAAAAGTAAAAAGGAGTTATAATGTCACTGTCTTTTATTTTTTGCAAGTTGCTTTTATGTTTATGCTAATTTTTATGCTAATTTCAAGCCAGTCCATTTTAGATGGATACCATTTTTTTTTGTTTTATTGCTACTTAAGTACAGTGTTGTATGCGTCAATGAACTAAATTGACGGCATCAGCGTCAGCGCGAATTGCTTAAAAACTTTACGGCGTAAAGTACTGCGTCAGCTCTTAAAAAAATTAACGTTGTCAGCGTGAGCACTATTTTAGCCAAGGTCTCACAAAACTGAAGTATTTCTACCAAGTGTAGGCTAACAATAGCTATAAATAAAGAGCAGGTTTTATGTTTTGAGACTGTATTGTAATTAGCTGCTTTAGCTTTAGCTAGTTATTTCTTTGTAGAACTAGAAACACAAGCATTTTAAAACGTTTGTCTGACAATCTGCTGCGTTTGGGTCCTTTCCAAACGAAAACATGCGTTCCACAGCAGCGCTGAATGGTATTGGTGTGTTGTACTTCAAAAACAAGTCTTGAAAACGTTTACTCGGAAAGGTATCAACTGTTCCAAGCGTGCTGTGATGGCTAAGCATATGTAAATCTTATTTTAACGAAGTCCACTGTACCAACATCGTTCTTTTCAGGGGCATAGAGCTCTTGAAATAAAGTTTCTTCAACCTCCGCGATGACATTGATTGATTTTTCGCTTTCTCACTCTGATCCCTCGTTCTCGATACTGCTCACGATACGAGTGATCACCATTTGGCGAACTTCTTCCGCTTGTATTCCAGGGAGCCATTCCAACCAACGCGAAAGCGGGTAATTCGGATGAGTCGCGCTTGCCAGAATGCATTGTGAAACTCTCATTGTGAAACGAGATTTTCCATGAAAACAAAAATGACGCATAGCGCTTGACGCTTAAAATCGGCAAAATAACTGACGGCGCTATCACTTCCGTCCACTAAAAAATAAACTGATGGCGCTAGCCTCAGCGTGAATAAAAAGTTGACGCCGTCAAATGACGACGTCAACGTCCAGCACTGCTTAAGTAACACTACTTTCATTACTTTACACCTCTCGTGTTGAATGGCCTTTACTTCCAATAGCTTTCTATACGGCATGTTGGGTTGGCCCTTAACTATAAGTCTATAAACTAACAAGTATTAATATGTCTACCTTAAATTTATGCATTTATACTGAGCAAAATCATGAGACTTGTGACTTTATTTTCCGATCTGTTCCATTCAGCTTCGCGTGCCTACCAAAGAGCTGGTTGAGCAGTCTTTGTGTAGAATATGAACATCGTCATGGCGCGTTGCTGTTACTTGTTAACATAATTGGGATCAAGATGAATCGCATTTGTAGTTTTAAATGTAAGATTATTTCGATTACAATCACAAAAAAAATTCATCGTTCTAAGTCTTGTCACTTGTATTTAAAAAAGTACCGTACCGAGTACCGTACCGGTACCGCAGTACTTTTTGAAAATAGTACCGGTACCGCGGTACTATTTTTGACCAGTACCGATTACCGGTGCCATGGTACTTTTAAATTGTAGCGTGCCTATCTCTGCTTATACTTTATTGAAGTTGTAGGCTAATTCAAATAGCGGGATGAATGGAAGGAGCTGTGCATTGTGCAATGTGCATGAACGCCTAAGCCTGGAACAGGCATGATACACAAAGAAGAAGACCAGTTTAGCATGTGGGGCTGAATCGAATGTGTGGGAAATAAAATGAAATTTTGTTGTAAAGAAGCAATACAGCAGCGACGGGAACTTATTCTCGTGTCTTTTTAGAATTATGCTTTTGTATAATGTTTAATGCTTCACTGGTGTCTTTTGTTATGGAACAATTTCAGCCAACATCACTTTTTAGGTCAAGCTTATTCTAATCCTAAAAAAATCATAATCCGAAGTAGTACACATTGCTCTACCCAACTAGTAGAATTAAATTAACCTGTTTTAGTTTTCATAGAAATATGAGCTGAAATGTTCCTTGTATAGGCCTACTTCTATATGGTAAGGTGGAGACACCGCAGAAGGATTTTCGACATTTGCCTGAAAGATTATGTGACACTTTACAAAACTAGACAAAATTTCGTCAAAAAATAAACTATGAAATCCTTCTGTGATCAGGAAAAATGATTTGATACGTAAAATAAATTTTAGAATAAACGTTGTAATTCTTACTTATAAAGAAATCTAGCTTTTAAATGGACAGATTTAGTCATGTGCAAAGTGTGCGTGTTAAGCGAAAAGATATAATAAATTAAAACGAGACCAAAACTTTGTAAAAACTTTCAAAATTTTATTAAGACAAACCCCTCAGCACCTACAGTCAACTTTTTCACTTTTGTGGAATCTCTATATTTACTTTCTGGAATCTCTTCTATGGAATCTCTATGATTTTTTCGTTTGGAAATATGTTGTTATTGAAATTTTTGTGCCTTCTCAATTTTTTTGTAGATTCGCTGCTGTTACCAGCAAGGCAAACACTTTTCCGGTTTGAGTAATGTCAGTTAGTTGACATTTCTGTAGGAGGTTGTCAGCGAATTAGTGAATTAGTGATTACGTCATTGCGAGTGGAGAAGACAAAGAAAAGTGGATACCTAAACGTAAGTAGATTACGTATTTGAATAATGGCGTAACAAAGATGTTGTCCAAGCGACCCAAGCAATACTTTGGTATCTATTGAGGGATATTGGACAGGTATTTAACCTATCCAATTAACTTCCGTTTCATAACTGTGGCTATGATTTTTTATAGCACAAATATAAATTTCAGCACAAACTGCAAAGAAAAAATGAAACGCTTTGCTCAATTTGAATCAATTTTACAGCAAAATTTAAAAAAAATTAGTAAAATTTTGAATCTTTTTGATTCAGATATCGACCTTTGAATAACAATGAAAGGATTTGTGAGCTTGATTGACTATCTGGTAGATCATTTACATTTTACATGACTACAAAATTCAAGTTTCCATGCAATGTTTTATTTTGAGTTTAAGTAACAACAACATAGTTTGCATTGTGATGTTGCAACCACAACTTTGTCATGTGATCTGTCACGTGATACATACATTCTTTAATAAAAAGAGGAACTTCAGCCGAGTTTAAATAGTTGTTTTTACCTTTCGTAATCATGTTGCAATTTAAAATCGATAAAACTGCTATGCTTCGTTAGAAAGCGGCAGTTCTTGTAGAATGTGTGTGAACTTACAGTAAGGCCCATTAGTGCACAAGTGATTGAAGATATTATTTAAGCTCAGCTTAGCCTAGGCGTTAGCGGTAAGCTAAAGGTTTTCATGCGGAGCAAAAAATTATGTACAAATGTAAAAATATGTACAAAAAAAGCAAACCACAAACTTATAGTACGCACAAAAACTGTTGCTGGAGACTGCGCATTTCATAAAAAAATGCTACTTTTTCTTAAACTTTACAAATTATACTCCGGCATGTTGAATGATAGAGACGTTCTTTGTTGTTTTTATAATCGAACTGGTTAACGTAAACAATTTAATTTTAAACAAGCGCTTTGTTGAGCTCAGCTTCAAATATAACTGCTATAGGTAGGGGCGTTGAAAAAATAATTTGGACCTGTACCAATGACGTTTCTGGCCCCCCAAACAAGACACCGCCACAAATGCGAAATCTTTTAAGAAATACACAAGGAAAAGAAAGTATTTCTTATAAATGCATGGAGAAAGAAATAATTTTCTTCCAAAAAGTGGGAGAAAAAATTACTACAAAACTCAGAAAAATTGCCTTCAAACGCTATGTGAACTAAAGCACAACAAAATGCATTCAATAGACCTGAAGATGAAAACAGTCTAGTATTGGAAACGTTTGCTAAACATGAATTTAGCATCTATATTTTGGGCTCTTTATATTTTGCTAGAAAGAGTATGCGATATTTTCTTCTACTTAAAAAAATTTGGTCATTAAATTTACTCAGAGTCATGATCCCAAAGTAGGATCTTCTTTCAACTTTACTGGCTTGAATGAGGGCCTACAATTCTATCTAACAATAAATATGTCACTTTTTATCCCCCATTTTTGCAGAAATCACAACAATAGCCTAAACCTAATAAAAAGTAGATTTAGGAGAAACAAACTTAAAATAATATTACATTTCCTATGATAAGCCATTTCAGTACAAGTTCAATAGAGTGTAGCCTACAGTACATTTGTACAATGTACAATTTTAAAATAAACCTCTGCACACTGTACAGCAGTATGCTTCAACGCGACAGTGCTGTATTTTTCGAGCAGGAAATGTGACATTTATCTTGCTATAAATTTCTTTATACTTTTTATTTTGTGATTGCAGGAGGCAGACGTTTTGTTAACGTATCCCGTAAGCTAGTTTGTTTACAAATTGGTAATGTTCAACATAATGTATACCATAGAAGACGTAGTTAACAAATTACAAAGATCTATAAAGCTTCCAGCTGCCAAAATTCAACCTTCATCTTGCGATCTGGAAGATGTTAATGACTTACTGAGCGAAAAAGTTGCAAGACGTTTGAATTACCTCAAAGCGTCAGGCAAGAAGTTCTCGTTTGAAGAGTTTCACCTAGTAAGAACATATGAAATAGGAAACATCACTGGAAACGAATTACTTCGGTCGATGATTGGAATTTTGAATAACCTCAAAATTTGCAAGGAAGGCAGATATATCAAGTTTACAATTGAAAGGCATCCTATTGTGGCCATTATGATTATTTCAAGTTCTCAAATTGAAATAACGACCTTAATAGACCAACAAAACGATAGCGATAGATTTCTTTACTCTAAACTATTTGATGATAGCAAAGTTAATGAAAATCAAAATGAGCCGACGAGCAAATACTACCCTTACTTTAAGAAACATCAAATAGACTACTACAGAGCAAACTTGCCAAAGTTTTGGAAATGTTTTTTGAAAGAAAAAATATCCCAATTTCCTGATCCCAATTTTCGAAGCTCATTTTTTGGAATTTTATTTGAAATAGCTCGAACAAATGCAAACAGAGACCCCATGTACGATTGCTTCCAGAAGGTTCCTGTTGCATCTTGCGTTGAGCTTGCTATCAAAACGAACCAGTCTGGACGTTTGCAAAAAGTATTTGGAGAACACAATTTGGATGTCAAATCACAAAATCTAGAATTTATTGAACAATTTCAAACAAAGAACAAAAGATACCCAACTACAGAAGAACAATTTAAAGGTTATATTCAATGGAAAGCAAGTATGCGAATGGCAGCAGTTAAAGATATCTTAACAAAGTATGTCTAGATTTAACTGGATGTGTTTGTGGTAGGACACTTCTATTCAGGGGTAGCTATTGGATACCTATTGCGGTAACAGGAGGACATTTGCTGAGAAGGAGCAATCTTCCTGGCGCCAGTATTACCTGACTATTCACTATAGAACAGCGAGCATTGTGCTTCGCTAACCATACCGGTGTATTTGTTGTTTAGGCTATTATTAATCTTTAGTTTAAAATATTTGAAAAATGCGGTGAATTATGTGATGACATTAATGTACTTACATGTGAAGCGAAAGATATTTTACAAAACATACATGATCAACCCTTAGTGACATTAAACTTCTATTATAATGAAACTATGTGATGTCAAGCAATAGCATGTGTAATTATTGTGTAGTGTTGTGTACGTGTATTAAACAACCGTGTATCTTACAGCTAGGCTTCCTTCGTATAAAACTTACGCAATTTTATATTTATCAATTTTATATTCATACTTATTTTAGCGCTATTCCCAACGATGGAAAAGGAATGTGGAATGAAGAACAAGTGGATGAAAGCATCAGTGACATTTTTCAAGCTTATGAGATTGACAATGACGGTACCGACTAACTGAATGGTTTCATCGAAATATCATCATGACCATGAAAGCATTCTTCTTTCTTACCTTTTAAACTTATTTTTTACATTTCTTATTTTGTAACTTTGTACCTTTTGATGAGTTATGTACGACAAAACATCTAACAAGTCGCGTGCAACCTCATTATCATTGGCCCAATAAGAAAATTATTTGCTTGTGTTTTCTATGTACAAGATATTGTCAAAGAAGAACAAAACGTTTGTTTTGTTTTATATTTTTAAAAATAGGATGTGTTTATTTATTACAATCGTATTTGCGATTTCATGAGTATTGAACTGTACATTTATTTACTACCCGAAGTAAATCTAAGCTTGGATGCAGGCAGGCTTCCTTTGCGATTTAGGCTACTGAGATTTTTCGTCCTGTCAGTACTTTCGAATTTAAAGCACTTGAGTATTTCCTTAGAAAGAGTAATTTTTGCACAGTGCGCATTTATGCATTTCATTTTAAACGTAGCCTATAGTTTGACTGTTCATGCTAACAGATTGCTACCATTACTAAATTAAAAAGTTACATTAACAATAAAACTGATAACCAAAGTAGCAATGTGAAATGAAAAGGATAAGATTACTGATGTTATTGTTTTTCATGTGTGTAGTCTGTTAATTGATCACAATCGAAAATGTGGAGAAATGCGTAGATAGGCTATTATTATTGAACATATTATGTGCAGTTGTGCTTGTATGAGTAGGCTTCCTTTCACGTAAACAATTCTCTGTATGCACTTTAGTATCAACCACAGTGATAAAAAATTGAGTTTTCCTAGCATGTTTCAATTATATTAGAAAAATTATAAAATGAGCAGTTTAGGCTATAAACTAGCAAGTGGAAATGATGACAACTGGAGAACAGAATCTTTTGACTTTCGACGTAACCTATCTGAGGGAGTAACGCTATTTCAAGTTTAAACGTTTGTGTGTAAAATATTTTTTTTAGTCAATTTGATGCTTAGTAGCCTACCTGAAGCAAATCATCGTCTTTCTTTCAAGCAACATGAAAGAAAAAAGGCCATCGGTGAAAGGAAATTTATTGATTCGACCTGACAACGTGCCTACTGTAGGTTACTGTAGATTGTAGAATTACAGTTTGTAGAAAAATTCTAATGGATCTTTTGCATTAAAGCAATTAGGCTACTTCGCAGAGTACAAATCTACCTGAAAAAATCCAAATAGACACAATACAGGCTGGGTTTCGATTCGGAATTACTTACATTAACACTCAATTATTCAACACTCAAGTATTGATTGTTCATATGTTTCGACAAGTACATGTAAATATTTCCCCATTCATTACACCCTTCCGCAACCGTTATATCATTAGCCTAAAGGGTGCCTTGAAAAGTCTCCAATCGCTCCAGCTGGTGTTTTCTTGGCAGAATTTGTTCAATATTTGTCCAACAATACCTGCCAAAGAATTTGTTCAATATTAGTCAAACAATAACTGGCAACTTTCCCAATTCCATTTTTCCAATCGTCCGTAAAAATTTTCCAAATTGGAAACAAAGTTCTCCATCTGACAACACTGTTCCAATAATAAATTGACGTCTTTTGCAATAAATGTAAACAAAAGGAACTAGATTTGATGATGTGTATATGTGGGATGGCGTAGCGGATAAGGTGGATAAAATTTTCGACGTTTTGTCGCGTGTTTGAATCATCACGATTAGATAGCGCGTGACTTCGTGAACGAAGAGGATTCAAGATCAAGTGGAGCTGGTTCGACTCTCGAGGTGTGCGCTTGGAATAGCTCACAGACAACAAGACTTCAACAATCGGAAACTTTACTGTAAATCTCGGTGACCGGCCTGCGTCAGTGGTTCAATACCTCTAGAACAATTAGGCGAAACGACCAGGATTAAGCTCTCTAAGAAGCTTTCCCAGTCCGAGGATAAAAGTTCAATCAATCAACTCAACAACAAATTCTCATCCAAAGGAAAACAGGCTGAATGACAAAGCCAGCGTTGTGGCGCCATCTAGCAGTGGTTTGGTTTATTTCGTTGCACAAAAACAAAAAAATGCGCAAATAGTCATAGAACGGTGTGAAATTGAATCATCAAAAGTTGCAGAGACCAAGAATTAGGGTTTTAGGCAAGAAGCCATTTTTACAATATGCTGATATAAGTTGAGTTATCGATGTAACAACAATTTTGATCATAAAGTTGCAAAGTTGACGAATTTCCAGCCAGCAAATTTTGCCAGTTTTGTGTTTGGTTTTGAATCTTTATTCTCGGACTGACAAAGCCTTTGATGGGTTATTACGGGAAGTTCCGCATACTTGTAGAGGCTTTGGACCACGCACGCAGGCGGTTACCGAGATCGACAAAGTGAAGTTTCCATAATTGTTGAAGTATTGTTGTCTGTGAACTATTCCATCCACTAGGTGAAGCTAAATGGAGAGCAGTTGCGTTGCTCAAGCGCACACACCGAGATCCGAACCAGCGCCACATGATCTTGAGTTGGGCGCTTAACCACTGAACTAACAGGGCGGACAGCAATTATCAACCTCTAGCGGTGCTAAGGTTTCAAATGATAGTATAGAAATTGCAGAAACATTTGAAGAAACTTTGATAAGATGATAACAAAGCGATGCTCAGATGCGTGAAATCAAATTATTGAGCGTCTAATAAAACGTGTAGTCTGCAACTGTCTCATACTAGATTTATGACCACTTGACCAGTTGAAAGCAATGAAAATTGTTCGATTACACCATGCACTCGACTAGTTTTTTTTTATAACAAGTTGCAGACTACCTAAAAAAATATCAAAATTGTAAATATAGGCAGACTGCTGCGTTCACATTTTTTTGAGTTCACTCTAAAAAAACAAAAAAACAAAACAATAAAGTTGATCTTTTTTTTTTCAGCGGAGAAGGTAGTTTTTCTGTGGAGAGAAACTATCTTCTCTGAAATAAAAAAGGAACAACTTATACTCTATTGAAGTTGCAGGAATGTAGGTTAATTGAAATAGGAGGATAAAGGGAAGGAGCTGTGCATGAACGTCTATACCTGGAACAGGCATGATACACAAAGAAGAAGACTAATTTAGCATGTGGGGCAGAATCGAATGTGTGGGAAGTAAACTGAAATTTTGTTGTAAAGAAGCAATACAGCAGCGACGGAAACTTATGCTCGTGTTTTTTTGGAATAATGCTTTTATATACTGTAATGCTTAATGCTTCACTGGTGTCTTTTGTTATGGAACAATTTCAGCCAACATCACTTTTTAGGTCAAGCTTATTCTAATCCTTAAAGAATCGTAATCCAAAGCAAATCACATTGCTCTACCCAACTAGTCGAATTAAATAAACCTATTCTATTCTTCATACAAATATGAACTGAAATGTCTCTTGTATAGGCTTACTTCTATATGGTAAGGTGGAGACACCGTAGAAGGATTTTCAACATTTATCTGAAGGACTATGTGACACTTTACAAGACTAGACAAAACTTCGTTAAAAAATAAACTATGAAAATCCTTCTGTGATCATGAAAAATGATTTGATACTTAAATAAATTTTGAATTAAACGTGGTAAGAAATTAAGGAATTTATTAAAGAAATTTAGCTTTTAATTGAATAAATTTAGTCATGTACAAAGTGTGCGTGTTAAGCGAAATGACATAATATTAAAACGCAAACAATACATTTTAAAAACTTCCAAAATTTTGTTATAGGCCAAACCACTCAGCTCTTACAGTCAACCTTTTTTTTTGGAATATCTGTATTTATATTGTTTATTGCGTTTGGAAATATTTTGTTGTTGTAATAATGGTGCTTTCTCAATTTTTTTTTTTAGATTCGCTGCTGTTACTGGCATGGCAAACACTTTTCCGGTTTGAGTAATGTCAGTTAGTTGACATTTCTGTAGGAGGTTATCGGCTGCACTGAATTAGTGGTTGCGTCATCGCGTGTGGAGAAGACAAAGAAAAGTAGATATCTAAACGTAAGTACGTATTTGAATAATGGCGTAACAAAGCTGTTGTCGATGCGACCCAAGCAAAACTTTGGTATCTATTGAGGGTCTGAGGGATATTGGACAGTTGTTTGGCATATTTAGTTAACTTCCGTTTCGTAATTGTGGCTATGTTTCTTCATAGCACAAATATAAATTTCAGCACAAACTGCAAAGAAAAAATGAAAAACTTTTCTCAATTTAAATCATTTTTACAGCAAAATTAAAAAAAATATAGTAAAACTTTGAAACTTTTTGATTCAGATGTCGACTTCTTTGAATAACAATGAAAGGATTTGTGAGCTTGATTGACTACCTGGTAGATCATTCACATTTTACATGACTACGAAATTCAAGTTTCGTGTTTCATTTGGGCCATGCAATGTTTTATTTTGACTTTATGTAACAACAATATAGTTTGCATTGTGATGTTGCAACCACAACTTTGTCATGTGATCTGTCACGTGATACATACATTCTTTAAAAAAAAGAGGAACTTCAGCTGAGTAGTTTAAATAGTTGTTTTTACCTTTCGCAACCATGTTGCAATTTAAAATCGATAAAACTGCTGTGCTTCGTTAGAAAGCGTTAGTTCTTGTAGAATGTGTGCGAACTTACAGTAAGGCCTATCAGTGCACAACTGATTGAAATTATAATTTTAAGCTCAGCTTAGTCTATGCGCTAGTGGTAAGCTAAAGGTTTTTATGCGAAGCAAAAAATTATGTACAAATGTAAAAATATCTACAAAAAAAGCAAACCACAAACTTATAGTACACTGTTAAGTAAAAGGTATATAAATTTCCACCCCTAAGGGTGGTCTCTGTTTTCCACCCTATGCTTCTGTAGGGTGGATTTTTCCACCAAAAATGGTGGATATTTCCACCCTTCAGCAATGGTGTAAATTTCCACCCCCAGCAAAATCCACCCTAAACTGTGGAAATTTCCACCCTAGTCTCTGTTTTCCACCCTAGGCTTACACACTCATAGGGTGGATTTTTCCACTACAAAAAGTGTAAAATTCTACCTTTCATCTGAGGTGGAAATTTCCACCTCAGTAGCATTTACTCTCAGGCTGTCTAAATTTCCACCCTTTAGGATGGTCCTAATTTTTACCTTATTCCTTTTGCTTGAGTTGGAAATGTCCACTCTACAATTCATACTGTTTTTTTATCGCATTAATTCGTGTTCCTGTTTTTTTGTTGCACTTTCTGCCTCCCTATCCGTCAGGTTGCGTAAAAAGTGTTCATTGCACAAGTGTTTTTCAACCTTCTTTGAGCCACGGAACACTTTATGCATTAAAATAATGTTGCGGAACACCAAATCGGATTTTACAATATGGGCTAATCCATAATGCAATAAAATAAACAATTGCGATATCTTGGCCTGTTTGGATGAGCACAATTGCACAAAGTTGATATTCGGGCAGGAATTGCAGAAAGGCAAACGCAAAGCAGTTGTGATTTTAATTTTCGACCTGTGTTCCATAGAACGCTAGTCCATTTTAACAATTTCTTTGGAACACCTGACGATCTTTTACGGAACGATATAGTGTACCGCGGAACACAATCATGTTAAAAATCACTGCCTTACACCAGCACTACCAAATTGTTATTCAAAACTGATTTATTAAAGCTTGCACAGGTGTGCTAATATCAACGGAAATGTCACACAGGTAATTTAAAAGTTGTAGCGTTTCGGCGACTTCTTGGGGAAAGTTAATATCAAATATCCAATACGTGTACAAAAGCAGAAGCAGTGCAGTTTCTGGCTCCTCGATGTGGCATAGCAGTTGCCTTTGCACAGTGTAGAGAAAATCCCTCGGATGTGCTCCAGATAAGGAGTTGTGACTTTTGTCAAGCTGAAACTGTCATCCTGTAAAACAATATGTAACATTAGCATTGATCCAACCATGACCTACTAGAACACGGCCAAATATGTTGCTATTTGAAGAAATTTCTAAGAGTCTGAATTGTTACAATCATAACTATGACAAACCTGTCATCTTCCCATTTCCAGAAGTAAGTAAAATAAGCAATATTTTCACCTAGACATATGTTTGGCTTGTTTAACCCGAGATTAGGTATGTACGTTGGGCACAGTTTACACAATAGTAATGTAAGACTTTCCAACTGCACCCTGGAGGTAGTATCGCTTGGTGCAATTGCATGTTCCATTAAAATATCAAGGATTTTTTGTGGATTCTATGTTGTAAGCTGTTCATTTGATGTGCCAATTTACATTTTAGTTTGTTTTGTTTTTCGCCAAGTTTAATTTTGCAAGAAAATAAAGTTTTTTGGTGGAAGACCCTGCTATACAAAAAACCTAATGACTGTATTATGAGACTGCTTCCAGAATGCAGTTGGTAAGTCTTAAATATTTTACACTATTATTGCTTAAATTGTGCTTAACGTACATATCTAATCTCCGCCAAAACAAGCCAAAAATATGTCTAGATGCAAATATTGCTTATTTTACATACTTCTGTGAGAAAATGACAGGTTTGTCATGGCTATGATTGTAACAATTAAGACTCTTAGAAATTTTCTCAAATAGCAACATATTTGGCCGTGTTCTAGTAGGCCGTGATCCAACCTTATAAGAATTATAGGCCTATGGTAAAACTGATTATACTTGGAAAAAGTATAGATTTATACGATGCTAACGAATTGTGTTGTTGTGACACACTACCATCTCTATGGCACACAAATAAGCTATACAGAGTTAGAATTCAAATTTCAATTCAATTTTGATCATCTCATCTGCATTTCATTTCACTTTTAATTTCATCTTTGATCAGGCAAAACAAAACGCTTTTTTTAAGAGCTGTAACTTTAGTTCTCATTTCGTATGTGTGCAAGATATAGCAGTTTCTCAATTGTTTAGATTAGACTATAGTTTTGTTGTTATCCTGTATATTTTGGTCTAGTCTTTAGTATTTCTTATTCAAGGTGTAAGGTGTTTTAAAGGCTTGATAAAGACTACTAGATGCATATTGCATAACCGAGAACGATTGTTATGTCGTTTTTGTTTTCACAATGTTAAATGTTGTCTCGTTGCTTAGTTATGTCTATTTATGGTTAAAAAAAAAACTCCTTTGACATGAACACTTTGACTTTTTTGCAGAATTTGTGCATAAAAAAAAAAAAAAAATTCGTCATGACACGGTTTTGTTTTCAAACGCACTTACGTTTCTAGAAAATAGGGCAAACCGAACACTTCGAATTGCAACATTGGCGGATTTCGAAACGAAACTAAGACAAAGAAGTAAAAAAACATAAAAATAAATTGCTTTTTTTAAATTAATCTTAAAGCTACTTGAAATTATTGGTTCGTTTCAGTTTCAATTCTTTGATTTTAGGGACCTGTAACCTACCTAAGGGCCTGAGAACTTGAAGAAACCACCGAGATTTGTTCGGATACAGTGCATTTGTTTCTTAGAAGTGTCCTGATTTGGGGATCAAGAGTCTCATTGGTACAAAGGCCTCAATTATCCTCTCAACGGCCCTGCAGTTGATGTCAGTTTTTGTTTCATTTCTACTTTTTGTTTTGCATGCGATGTGTTGTTGTTGTTTGTAAGCTAACTGGGGCTATTAGAAACAAAACTACAACATTTGAAGAAACGTTAGATCAAGCAAAATTTGTTTCCTCTCCCCTACTATATTATGTACGAAAAACGCAAACGAGTCCAAGCTATTTCGTTTTGTCAAGTTATCAGTTCGAAACGATAATGCAAATCATGAGAAAGGTCTGAAAAATACGAAATCGTTGTAAATTGTGATTTGTTGTTTTTGGAGACCCCTGATGTCGAAGTAAGTAAAAACAACTGAACAGAACTGAAGTTAAAACAACAGCCTTCCAAGCCATCTGTGATTACCAGCTAGCTCAATACGAAGATACAATTAAAACACGTTATAAAACGTAATTACTTTGTATACGAGCCTTACTCTGTATACGAGCGAACAGAAAATAAGGAAAAGCAGAAAGCAAAAGAGATTATAATGATCACGCCCCAGATAGCAAAATCCGTCGTTTTTACATTCCACGTTTACAGACTTTGAATCAATGTAAAAACGACGGATTTTGCTGTCTGGGGCAAGAGCTGTTTCGGCGGAAAGCTGATAGATCGATTCGCTCTGGGAGGGTTTTCAGTGTGTTATGAAAACAATGAATTAGCTAAAATGATTACGAAGTCTACCAATCCTTTGTAAAAACATGAAAAGAATCCAGTAGTCAAATATCGAAAAAGAAATGAGGTCCACTTTTGAATGAAAAGTAGGGTAGGAGCAGGAGGTATTATTAAAGTTAATCGTGACGCTGTTGGCATGCTTTGTAGGATTTCGTCTCATTGAAAACTTAATCGT
Source organism: Aplidium turbinatum (assembly GCF_918807975.1). Taxonomy (NCBI): domain Eukaryota; kingdom Metazoa; phylum Chordata; class Ascidiacea; order Aplousobranchia; family Polyclinidae; genus Aplidium; species Aplidium turbinatum. The sequence continues at coordinate 11,879,052 of NC_137489.1, read as the reverse complement.
TATTCCTTTTTTTCGAAATTTTATTTCGTTTTAGAAGAATGTCGTTTTTAGGTATTCTGAAAATACTCTGTTCAGAATCAATTCTTTGAAGCGATGTTTATCAAAATGTTGATGGTTCAAATCAAAATTTTCATGTCGCAGATAGAAACATTTAACTTGTAGTATTTCTTGCAACACATAAAGCTCGACTAACATAAATCTGTTTCAGTCTGATTGTATCTTATGCAGTGTGCGTGAAGAATTCAATAAGGTGATACGTCATGACCTTCTTCTTTTGCAATTAGTAAACCTAATAAATTCTTGGGTATGGATTAACGTTTAGAGTCGTTTTTTTTTTCGATTCTTTCAAATTTACGAGAGATCTCGTGTTTCGGAGTTTGTAATCGCTGATCGTCATTTTGCAAATGAAAAATTGTTTGCAACATCATTCTTCATGTCGTGCATGTCCTATGGGGAAATCGTTATAACAAATGTATATTATTTTCTTTGTAAAAACTTTCTTCCCCAGTCTAAAGGTCGGAGGTCTGCTTCTTTTCATCTTTGTTGCTTGGATTAAATGTCAAGGTAAATGTTTAACAGCTGTTATGTTGTTCTGTGATAAAAATCACGGGCTCTGGGGCAAATAAGATTACTGACAACATTTTGTAAGATTTGAGCTGATGTGTTTCAGCAGAACATGGTTTTTCATAGGGATGGTGAGCAATAGGCTTTGGTAACCAATATTTGTTTTGGTCTTGATTCAGTAATTTCAAAGTTAGTCATTCGATATTTACATAAATTCACAATCCTTATATTTGTTTCACTAGCAAAGTTCGTTTCGATCAATCCTCATTTCTAAAACTATTAAGCTGCCCAGTTTCTACAATTGTTCACAAACGTACAGTAAGTTTGAGTACTGCTTAAAACAAACTTATTTTAAAATAACATTCCAGTGAAAAAAAGTTTTTTCATAGAATAAAATTTGTTTTGAACACTTCTCATAAATTTGTTCTAGTTGAACTCGTTTGTTTGCTCCGACAATACTTTGGAAATAGTTTAGCAAACTCAAATTTCTCGAAATCAAAGAGCGATGATTCAGCTGTCGGAACACGTCTTTGAGCATTGCGCTACACGAACAGCTTTCTTTAGCGGCACCAAGAGGATGAAATAATTTACAGGCAACAACACAATAAAAGTGGCAATTCATACTTTTGACCCTGGTGACGTCCTTTCCAACAAGTTTTCTCACTCAGATAAAATTTTCAATGAAATTATTGCTTGTGTTTGTTTTTGCCAACATTTTGATTGGATATGATTACATTGCATGCCCACTAATTTTTCATTTTGATTACTTTTAGCAAGTTCTTTCTCATTGAATCATATTTCCAAAACGGTAATTTCGATAAACATGCTTGTTTATTTTAAATATTAGTTCAGTCTCAACTGCAAAGCAGTAAACAATAACTAATATTTTGTTTAAGCAATGCAAAAAACGTTTGGTGCGGTATATGCCATTATTCATAGTGTTTTACCACTTAGCTATTGTTAACACAATATTTTATGGGGTGACGTTCTGATTAGGACGTCGAAATGAAAAATAAGTTGATATTGTTTGTACATCGTTTTCAACTTTCTGGAAAAAATCCTTTTTTTGAAATCCATGCCCCAGCCCACAAAACTGGTCTTTTTTACATTGATTCAACATCTGCAGACATTGAATCAATGTGAATAGAACCAGTTTTGCTGGTTGGGTAGGCCTACTTTTGTTATTTGTATTAGCTTGAATTATTAGTGGAACTCATCAGCACCGTTAAAAATAGAAAGTACGTCGCTCAATGAATGAATAGTCTATAAGGTCTTTCATAATCAAACTTTGTTTTAAAATACATTTTTAATTTTATTTTTTCCCTTTATTCTTTGGTATTAGCCTAATGTTTACAGATATTTCAATTCAAACTGCAGATTATGGAATAAAGCTTCTTTTCATTCAAAGAAATTCATTTCAAATACGCTTTAAGCTTATAAGCTATAGCCTACACCAGCGTCCAGCAATCTAAGCATTTTTAACAACACACATGTTATGCCACAGACGCTACAAGTAAATAATCTTTAACTACAGTACCATCTGTATTTATCTTTGGGTTAATGAGCTGGTTTAGCTTATTGCAGAAACAATGCACTGAATTTGGCTACAAAGGCAATTGAAAAAGCTTTTGCAACTTTTTCAAATTAAACAGTGTAGAAATCTTCTCTTCCTACCATACTGCAAAGCTACTGATGCTATACGCTATAATTATCTCTATTTTGAGATTTGAACAAATTTGAGATGGGTGGAACAGTTTGTTTGTTTTGTTTGTTTGTTTATCTTTATCCTGCATTGCGGGAAAGCGGACTTGAGCGCTATGCATCGGTGTACGCCTTCCGACGTACACCTGACCTACGCTGCAGCCGACGACAATGTCTGTTTCCGGTTGTCTACTCTACTTATAATCCACCCTTTCTTTCATTCCACCCTTGCCGCGAGAAATAACCACCCTCAATAATTTCCAACTCAACCTTTCCACTCTCCTTGTTAACAACGTGTGTATTTCCACAGTTTAGGGTGGATTAAATTCCAGATGGTGGAAATATCCACCATTCTTTTCGCTTTCCACCCTTGCCGCGAGAGATTTCCACCCATGGAAATTTCCACCCCAAGGTTTCCACCCTTTTGATTAACAGTGTACACACAAAAACTGTTGCTGGAGACTGCGCATTTCATAAAAAAAATGCTACTTTTTCTTAAACTTTACAAATTATACTCTGGCGTGTTGAACTGGTTAACGTTAACAATTTAATTTTAAACAAGCGCTTGATTGAGCTCAGCCTCAGATATAACTGCTATAGGTAGGGGGGTTGAAAAAATAATTTGGACTTGTACAAATGACGTTTCTGGCCCCCCAAACAAGACACCGCCACAAATGCGAAATCTTTTAAGAAATACACAAGGAAAGAAAGTATTTCTCATAAACGCATGGAGAAAAAAAGTAGTTTTCTTCCAAAAAGTGGGAGAAAAATGCCTACAAATTCAGAAAATTTGCCTTCAAGATGAAGGCAACTTCATATACGCTATGTGAACTAAAGCAAAATAAAATGCACTCTATAGCCTTGAAGATGAAAACAGTCTAGTCTTGGAAATGTTTGTTAAACATGAATATATTTTGTATTAAAACAATGAAAACTATTAATACTACAAAAAGTGCTCAATGCTGAGCAAAAAAGCAAAGCAGAGCGAATTAAATCAAATATAGTTCATATATAGTATAGAAGGATTCAGATAGTAATAACTACATTTGATTTATATTTTGTATATTAATATAAATATATATATAGCATCTGTATTTTGGGCTCTTTATTTTGTGATAGAAATACTAAGCGGTATTTTCCTCTACTTAAAAGAATTCGGTCATCAAAGTTACTCGGGGTCAGGATTCTAAAGTAGGATCTTCTTTCAACGTTACTGGCTTGAATGAGGGCCTACAATTCTATCTAACATTAAATATGTCACTTTTTTATCCTATTTTTGCAGAAACCACAACAATAGCCTAAACCTAATAAAAAGTAGATTTAGGAGTAGCAAACTTAAAATGATATTACATTTCCTATGATGAGCCATTTCAGTACAAGTTCAATGGGTGTACACTGTACAACTGTACAGTACATTTGTACAATGTACAATTTTAAAATAAACCTCTGCACAGCACTATGCTTCAACTCGAACGTGCTGTATTTTTCAAGGAGGAAATGTGACATTTATCTTGCTTTAAATCTCTTTGTACTTTTTATTTTGTGATCCCAGGCGGTAGCCGTTTGTTAACGTATCCCGTAAGCTAGTTTGTTTACAAATTGGTAATGTTCAACATAATGTATACCATAGAAGACATAGTTAAGAAATTACAAAGATCTATAAAGCTTCCAGCTACCAAAATCAAACCTTCATCTTGTGATCTGGAAGATGTTAATGACTTACTGAGCGAAAAAGTTGCAAGACGTTTGGATTACCTCAAAGCGTCAGGCAAGAAGTTCTCGTTTGAAGAGTTTCATCTAGTAAGAGCGTATGAAATAGGAAACACAACTGGAAACGAATTACTTCGATCGATGATTGGAATTTTGAATAATCCCAAAATTAACAAGGAAGGCAGATATATCAAGTTCACAATTGAAAGGCATCCTATTGTGGCCATTATGATTTTCTCAAGTTCTCAAATTGAAATAACGACCTTAATAGACCAACAAAACGATAGCGATAGATTTCTTTACTCTAAACTATTTGATGATAGCAAAGTTAATGAAAATCAAAATGAGCCGACGAGCAAATATTATCCTTACTTTAAGAAACATCAAATAGACTACCACAGAGCAAACTTGCCAAAGTTTTGGAAATGTTTTTTGAAAGAAAAAATATCCCAATTTCCTGATCCCAATTTTCGAAGCTCATTTTTTGGAATTTTATTTGAAATAGCTCGAACAAATGCAAACAGAGACCCCATGTACGATTGCTTCCAGAAGGTTCCTGTTGCGGCTTGCGTTGAGCTTGCTATCAAAACGAACCAGTCTGGACGTTTGCAAAAAGTATTTGGAGAACACAATTTGGATGCCAAATCACAAAATCTAGAATTTATTGAACAATTTCGAACAAAGAACAAAAGATATCCAACCCCAGAAGAACAATTTAAAGGTTATATTCAATGGAAAGCTAGTATGAGAATGGCAGCAGTTAAAGATATCTTAACAAAGTAAGTCTAGATTTAATTTGATGTGTTTGCTGTAAGACAATTCTATGTTTCTGGGGTAGCTATTGGAAACCTATTGCGGTAACAGGAGGACATTTGTTGTTTAGGCTACCGGTACTAATAATAATTTTTAGTTTAAAATATTTGAAAAAATGCGGTGGGTTATGTGATGCATCACTGTACTTAAAGATTCATGATCAACCCTTCCCTTAGTGATATTAAACTTCTATTATAATGAAAGTATATGATGTCATGCAATAGCATGTGTACGTGTATTAAGGACGCTACAAGAAGACAACTGTGCATCTTACAACTAGGCTTCCTTCGTATAAAACTTATGCAATTGTAAGCCTATATTCTTATTTATTTTAGCGCTATTCCCAACGACGGAGAAGGAATGTGGAATGAAGAACAAGTGGATGAAAGCATCAGTGACGTTCTTCAAGCTTATGAGATTGACAACGGCGGTACCGACTAACTGAGCGGTTTCATCGAAATATCATCATGACCATGAAAGCATTTCTCTTCCTTAACTTTTAAACTTACTTTTTACATTTCTTTTTTGTTTTTACATACAAGATATTGTCAATGAAGAACAATAATTTATTTTGTTTTATATTTTTAAAAATAGGATATGTTTATTCATTACAATCGTGTTTATGATTTTAAGAATATTGAACTAACATGTACATTTATTTACTACCCGAATTAAAACTAAGCTTGGTTGCAGGCAGGCTGCCTATGCTATTTAGGCTACTGAGATTTTTGGACCTGTCATTACTTTCGAATTTAAAGCACTTGAGTATTTCCTTAGAAAGAACAATTTTTGCACAGTGCGCATTTATGCATTTCATTTTAAACGTAGCCTATAGTTTGATTATTATTTTATCGATTGTGGCAAAAGCTCTATTAATAAAATTGATTTTTCTGATTTGGTGTGATATTGTTTACTTTATTTCAAATGTTTTGTCACACCACGCATCCTATTGGATCATCAGTAAAATTATAAGAAAATTTGATGAAAAGTTTAGAAACGATGTTTTGCTATGGAATTATAGTTTGATTGTTCGTGTTAACAGATTGCTACCATTATTAAATTAAAAAGTTACATTAACAATAAAACTGATAACCAAAGTAGCAATGTGAAATGAAAAGGCTAAGATTACTGATGTTATTATTTTTAATATGTGTAGTCTGTTAATTGATGACAATCGCAAATGTGGAGAAATGCGTAGGTATTATTATTGAACATATGTGGAGTTGTGCTTGTATGAGTAGGTTTCCTTTCACGTAAACAATTCTCTGTATACACTTTAGTATTAACCACTGTGATAAAAACTTGAGTTTTCCTAGCATGTTTTATTTTGTTAGAAGAATTATAAAATGAGCAGTTAAGGCTATAAACTAGCAAGTGGAGATGATGACAACTGGAGAACAGAATCTTTTGACTTTCGATGTAACCTATCTGCGGCAGTAACTCAATTTCAAGTCTAAATGTTTCAGTGCAAAATGTTTTCTTTGGTCAGTTGATGCTTAGAGCTTAGTACCTGAAGTAAATCATCGTCTTTCTTTCAAGCAACATGAAAGAAAAAAAGCCATCGGTAAAAGCCAATTTACCGATTCGAGCTGACAACTTGCCTGTAGAATTATAGTTTGTAGAAACATTCTGTTGGATCTTTTGCATAAAAGCAATTACTTGGCAGACTACAAGTCTACCTGTGACAAAATCCAAATAGACCCAATACAGGCTGCATTTCGATTCGAAATTACCTACTGTACATTAACACTTAATCATCCCAACATAACTACTCAAACTTTTCAATTAACTTTGGTTTATTTGCATTGAATTCAATATGTTTTTACCAGTATATGTAAATTGTGTGTTTGCAAATAAAATAAAATTATATTTTCTAAATTTGCAATGAGTTGCTGTTGGTCGAGGAATGAAAGATCACATAGTGCGTTTGGGCGCACCAAATTTTTTTCAGACATCATGTGGGAGAATACGCAATTCAACAGATGAGTCCAGGTTTGATGGGGCAAATATTTAATTGAGGAAACCGTGGACATTCCTACACTAATTATTGACAGCTTTTGTGTTTTTAGTCCTTTTTATGGATTTTCTAGAATCTAACTATGTTTTTAAAGGCATTCTAAATGAAATTTTCAAACGGGAATTAAGCATTAAAATGCGTAAACTGAACACTCAAGAATACATTTCATAAAAAATTACTGAAAAATAATTGTTTTCAATGGCGCTGGCAAGGCGCAAAGTCCAGTGTTTCATTTATTTTTTATTTTTTGCAAAATGACCAAGAAGTGGAAAAACTGCTCGAGAATTACGTCACAAGCGACTCCAGTAGCATTATCAAAAGTGTTTTCCCGCGTTGGGTTGGAAAGTTCAAAAGTGTTGCGTTCCAAGAATTTTTACATAGATTCAAGGCCTGGACACGTTGAATCCATGTAAAAAATGCTGATTACTCCACGCCTTCTGAATTGAATAACTGTAATTGTTTCACATGCCTTTGTGGAGTTTGCCTTAAAAACTTGTTTTTTTACATTTTCATTTTACATTGATTGAAGGCCTGAATACGTTGAATCTATGTAAAAGAAGCTGATTTACTGTTTGAAGAACAAGATCTGCCATTTGAAACTCACGCAGTAAAAACTCTTGCCCGATCAGCTGATTGCTAGTCGCTTGTGACGTAGACTGTATGATCGCACGCTTCGCTGCTCAAGCCCATTCCGGTTTTGAAACCTCTGACAAAAGCACGCGCACAATGGTGGTCAGACCGCAATGGGGCAAAATTTTATTGAAAATCGTTTTATTGTAGCAAGTTAAACACAAAGAACGTGGAAAATCGCCAAGTCAGGTTTTTCCTTTAGTATGACTTTAAGTGAGCATTTTCTATTCCAGCATAATCGAAGAGCGGATTAAAAGAAAACAAAACAATTGGGGGCACACTGATGCTTTGGCAAAACCAGCATTGCAAACAAAACGTTAGAGACGTTTAGCATGATGATGAGATTGAAGCATATAGTTTCTGTAGTTTTTAGGCTTCAAATAAGTTTTGATGTGACCTTGGTTGTTGCTAATCGAATGTGGTCGAACAAAGCTCCGTAACCGGTGTGCCACGGCACAGTAGTGTATTGCTAAATCATAGGCCATTGGGTTGGCCGCTGGACCACTATATATGCTATAGCTACTTACCTTGTTTCGGAAAAAAAAAGAATCGCAATGGGGAAAGTAGACACGAAGATTGGCTTCCTTGCCTTCCCGTCCACTTAATCTAAATCTTCAACCACCAGGTGTAAACCTGGATACGACAAACAAAACAACAGAAGATAGCACGATTTGTCCGTTAGACGCACTCAATTAATTTGTTCATATATTGTTTCCCAGTCTTTACACTTGAAATATGGTGCGTTGCACAAGCGTTTCTTACAGTTTCTTATTTCACAAACTAGACTAGAGAGTTTATTCACTGAGCTATCGGGGCAGATTTTTTCATCTAAGATGGAATAATAAGGAGCCCAAAATCTGTGACTAAACTTGAAACGTTGAGGCAAGAAACGTGCTTGCCTGTTTGGGATTTTTTTTACTTGGAAAATGAAAAAACTCTATTATAAAAAAACCTGACAACGTTCCTCTGGATGAGTTTTTTGGATTTTGATTCAAGAAAAGTATTAAAAAACTGCGAAACAGCTATTGAAGTTTTATTTACTTAAGCCATGCGCCACATATTTGTGTGAAAAAAATGCTTCATCATTGGTATTGGACAAAAGGAATGAATGCTTCTTTTTAAAAAAATGTTTTGCTAAACCTTCAAAAGTTGTCTGAAAACACCGTGTAACACGATTTTTGTTCCCGGGTTCTAATTGATATTTCCTGATCTCTTTCACCTAGAAACTTCCAAAAATCAATATAGTTCATTCCAAACATTGATTTTGTGGTTAGGAGAGTGATTTCTTGAATTTGCTAGTATGTGCAATATTGTGCATGGTTAGGCCTATACTGATTACCCTATAGGAAATGGATATTTACCAAACTGTCTTTGATCGCTTTAAGTCCATATTTATTCGCTTGGCATCGACTAAGAAGTTATATTCTATCGATGTATTTACTAAATATTCTGACGCGTTAGTCGTAGGCTATTGATGGCTTTTTCGCAAAGCAAATTACAGCCAACTTTTCGCTATTTTTCTGTCTGGCAAAGGGTTAATTCTGAGTTTGCATATACGCAAGGAAATAAAATTTTTGTTATTAAAATCAAATCACAAAGCACAGGCATTTGGTACATGGAAATTTGCACATAAATGTATTAACTGTATCCGAATCAATACCATCGTTAAATGTTAAATGCAAAACTAAATAAATATTTCAGGCCAAAACAGTTCAAGTATAAAATCAGTTAAAAGTGGGATGTTTTGCGGGATTTTCTTTTGTACTCTAACTCTACATCACTTTCCCGCATCAAAGCCCAGACATAATCTCCCATCATGCTTTCATTATATTGCCCTTGGTATCTCCTTTCAAAATCTTTTATGTCCTGATGGAATCGCTCCCCTTGTTCTTCTGAATAAGCTCCCATATTGTCCTTAAACTCGTACAAGTGAGCATCAAGCATATGTACTTTCATGGACATTCACCCAATGTTTCCATACGACTTTACCAAATTGGCAACGAGCTCGGCATAGTTATCTTCCTTGTTATTGCCCAAGAACCCATTCACCACATCTGCAAAGTTATCCCAAGCCTTCTTTTCAACATCATTAAGCATTTGGATGAAATCATTCGACTTGAGAATCTTTTTAATTTGTGGGCCAATAAATACACCAGCTTTTACTTTAGCTTCAGACAGTTCAGGAAACAAGTTCTGGAGAAACTGGAATGCGTTACCACCTTTACCCAATGCTTTCACAAATTGCTTTATAAGGCCAAGTTTTATGTGAATGGGAGGCATATGCACTTTTTTTGGGTTAATCAACCGAGTTTGCTTTACGTTTTTCTCTCCAACAACAAATTCGTTTCGTTTTGGCCGTATTTGCTTTTTGTAGTATTCTGTGGTAGCCCTACTATCCCACAGGCAAAGGTGGCAAGGATACTTGGTGAACCCCCCTTGCATACCCATCAAAAACGCTACCATTTTAAAGTCCCCAATTACTTTCCAGTTATATTGATCGTACTTTAAAACATTCAACAAAGTCCTGCAGAGTATATTAAAATTTAAAAATGATTAACATCCATCTTGGATGCTCTTTAACCATATCTTTGATATCTTTTCCCAAAAATATTGCGATTTTAGAATTTCATTCTCTAAACCACAAAAGCAAAGTTTATATGAAGTAAAGTTGATTTTCGACACTTACTGGTCTCAAGCAATAGGAAAAAATCAATTAGAACCTGGGAACAAAAAAAAATTTTTTTTTTGTTACATTGTGAAATTATTGAACCAAACGCACAGCGATTGTTTTGTTCAGTAATGCACTAAAATTGTAATGATTGTATAAATCAGAAACTGTTTTGATTATGATCTCTTTTGGGCGACATTTGTGTTCATGTGTGAAGTCGAATTTCAAACGTTTTTAAGTGTGTCGTCTGTGAGAAAGATGGCGGAGCACTGGTCTAGATAGCCTACACTGGTCTAGACCACAGAAATAGAATAGATATAGAAGGCTCATAGAGCGCTTTATATGGCACCGTCGCAACTTGCTAGCCGCCATCTTTGTTAGCACATGGTATTCACCGCTGGAGCTTTCTCAAGTTGATATACGTGCTACAAATTGTTTACAAAATGCCTTATTGTGCAGCTATAAACTGCACAAATCGCCTCAAAAAGGGCTGAGGGAAAACTTTTTCAGGGATGGTCGAGCATTTTCAGGGGTTGTCGAACATTTTCAGGGGTTGTCAGGCATTGTAGAGTATAGCTACTTTCAGGCATTGTCGATAATTTCCAGGCATTGTCTAGGATTTCCAGGCATTGTCGCTCAATATCAGTGGTTGGCAGGTTTGGTAGTCATTATGGAACATTTTCAGGCATTGTCGAACATTTTCAGGGGTTGTGGAGCATTTTCAGGGGTTGTCAAGCATTGCAGAGTAGCTACTTTCAGGCATTGTCTAGGATTTCCAGGCATTGTCGATCATTATCAGTGGTTGACAGGTTTGTTAGGCATTATAGAACATTTTCAGGCATTGTCGAACATTTTCAGGGGTTGTCGAGCATTTTCAGGGGTTGTCAGGCATTGTGGAGTAGCTACTTTCAGGGATTGTTGGGAATTTCCAGGCATTGTCGATCATTATCAGTGGTTGACGGGTTTGTTAGGCATTATAGAAAATTTTCAGGCATTGTCGAACATTTTCAGGGGTTGTCGAGCATTTTCAGGGGTTGTCAGGCATTGTGGAGTAGCTACTTTCAGGGATTGTTGGGAATTTCCAGGCATTGTCCAGGATTTCCAGGCATTGTCGATCATTATCAGTGGTTGACGGGTTTGTTAGGCATTATGGAACATTATCAGGCATTGTCGAACATTTTCAGGGGATGTCGAGCATTTTCAGGGGTTGTCAGGCATTGTAGATCGAGCAGCTACTTTCAGGCATTGTCTAGGATTTCCAGGCATTGTCGATCATTATCAGTGGTTGACAGGTTTGTTAGGCATTATAGAACATTTTCAGGCATTGTCGAACATTTTCAGGGGATGTCGAGCATTTTCAGGGGTCGTCAGGCATTGTAGAGTAGCTACTTTCAGGCATTGTCTAGGATTTCCAGGCATTGTCAATCATTATCAGTGGTTGACAGGTTTGTTAGGCATTATAGAACATTTTCAGGCATTGTCGAACATTTTCAGGGGTTGCCGAGCATTTTCAGGGGTTGTCAGGCATTGTAGATCGAGTAGCTACTTTCAGGCATTGTTGGGAATTTCCAGGCATTGTCAATCATTATGAATAGTTGACAGGCTTGTTGTTAGGCATTGTCAGAAATTTTCAAGCATTGTCGAACATTTTTAAGTGTCAGGGGTTCTCAGACATTGTAAAGTACCTTAGATTCTTTCTGGCAGGCATTGTCGGCAGTGGCGTAGCTAGGGAATGTGCCGCCAGGGGCGAATTCAGGTTTTGCCGCCCCTTCAAGAAAAAGCATGCAAAACCAGCCCGGATTTAAGGGGGCAGAGGGTGCAGGTACCCTGGACCCCCCGAATTTTAAAGGGCCTCCATACGTGAAAAAAGTGTGATTTTGTGTTATTTTTTTTTTAGATTTGTAGTTTCTGAAAAATGCTGTGCAGTGGTGAATTAATGCTACTGTAGACGTCGAGGGGGTGTTTCGCGAAAATTTTTTTGAACGGGGCCCTCCGATCTAAAAGTGCCCCGGGCCCCCCATCAGCTAAATCCGGCCCTGTGTGGAAATGAAATGCGTTTTTTTATCAGATTATAATCAAAATCAAAAATCGTCGTCTGAAAGTGCCGCCCCCAGACGTGCCGCTGGGGCGGTCCGCCCTTCCCCCCCCCCTGAAAATGTTCGACCATCCCTGAAAATGTTCGACAATGCCTGAAAATGTTCTATAATGACTAAAAAATCTGTCAACCACTGATAATGATCGACAATGCCTGGAAATTCCCAACAATGCCTGAAAGTAGCTACTCTACAATGCCTGACAACCCCTGAAAATGCTCGACAACCCCTGAAAATGTTCGACAATGTCTGATAATGTTCTATAATGCCTAACAAACCTGTCAACCACTGATAATGATCGACAATGCCTGGAAATCCTAGACAATGCCTGAAAGTAGCTACTCTACAATGCCTGACAACCCCTGAAAATGCTCGACATCCCCTGAAAATGTTCGACAATGCCTGATAATGTTCCATAATGCCTAACAAACCCGTCAACCACTGATAATGATCGACAATGCCTGGAAATCCTAGACAATGCCTGAAAGTAGCTACTCTGCAATGCTTGACAACCCCTGAAAATGCTCCACAACCCCTGAAAATGTTCGACAATGCCTGAAAATGTTCCATAATGACTACCAAACCTGCCAACCACTGATATTGAGCGACAATGCCTGGAAATCCTAGACAATGCCTGGAAATTATCGACAATGCCTGAAAGTAGCTACTCTACAATGCCTGACAACCCCTCAAAATGCTCGACAACCCCTGAATATGTTTGATAATGCCTGAAAATGTTCGACAATGCCTCACAAGCCTGTCAACCACTGATAATGATCGACAATGCCTGGAAATCCTAGACAATGCCTGAAAGTAGCTACTCTGCAATGCTTGACAACCCCTGAAAATGCTCCACAACCCCTGAAAATGTTCGACAATGCCTGAAAATGTTCCATAATGACTACCAAACCTGCCAACCACTGATATTGAGCGACAATGCCTGGAAATCCTAGACAATGCCTGGAAATTATCGACAATGCCTGAAAGTAGCTACTCTACAATGCCTGACAACCCCTCAAAATGCTCGACAACCCCTGAATATGTTTGATAATGCCTGAAAATGTTCGACAATGCCTCACAAGCCTGTCAACCACTGATAATGATCGACAATGCCTGGAAATTCCCAACAATTCCTGAAAGTAGTTAGACTACTCTACAATACCTGACATCCCCTGAAAATGCTTGACAACCCCTGAAAATGCTCCACAACCCCCCAAAAAGCTGACAATGCCTGACAATACCTGATAATGCCCGACAATGCCTACAATGCCTGACAATGGGTATTTAGAGGTACCGGTTGAATAGGCTTTCACGATTGGTTGTGCTAACAAAGATGGCGGCGGGCAAACTCGAGTGGTGCCATCGCGGTGTTTGGAGCGTGAATGGGAATGAGCCTTCTATTCTAGACTCTAGATAGCCATGTCAAACATGGTATGGGCAACGGACATGCTGCAATTATGTAATTAAAAGGCAGCTTCGATGAAGATACGTTGATAGGATGACAAAACTCACCAAAATAATGTAGACATTGCAAGGACAATAAAATGGATTGGAAACCCAAGGACTAGGGTAAAGCCCTTTTCAAACCTATTAGAAAAATATTTGTTTTTAAAGAAATACTTAAGAATCATGCAGTATCACAGCAACCATATGGTCAAAATCTAAACATTGCATGACTAGCCGAAAACGTTCGCTTATTGTTTTTTGTAATGTTAACTGTAGTGTTGTTGCTGAGTTATGCCTGCTTATTGTTACAAAAAGAAGAAAACAAAAGACCTTTCTGAGAAAATATTTTTGTAACGTGTCGGACAAAACAACGAGCAAACACACTAGCAAATCGGACGCCCATTGCGCTTCTTTCATTTAATTTAAGTGAAGGAATATAATCAAACACAAAAGAATCGTTCGCTCAGACTTATTATATGGTAATTACTAGGGCAACCAAAAGTCAATAAAGTCAACATTTTTCAGCCGTGTTTAAAGTTTATAAGACGTCCATAAACTAAATTTCAGGCTGACACGAAGAGAGGTTTCGAAGTTATTAAGTAAAAAAAAGGTCGAATTTCATGGTTAGGTCAAAATTTTCTTTTAACATAGTTTTTCTTCTCTCTATTGATATTTTATTAAAGCTACACAGATACTGATTTTTTGTTGCAATTTCTGTTGCTATTCTGACGTAATGATCCATTCGTTGCAATTTCTGAGGTAATAATCTTGTTTCGCCCACTACTGACGATAGAATATTAAGTAGGCTAGGCGTGGAAGGCAGGTAACGTGGTCTTTGTTCTTGGTTAGATGAATGCTCAAACCACTATACATAGGCTATAGCAGTGCTACTCAAACGCCGGTACGCGTACCGGTGCCGGTACGCGAGCACTTGGCTGCTGGTACGCGGTCAGTTAGGAGAAATTGTAAATTGACTAATTTGTTTTGTGTTGATCAGAATGTCTATATAATAATTTTTAGGCAACGATAATGTTCAATCTGCTTTCCCAGCTATAGACTGTTTGGTGGCCCGCTACTACGATGATTTCCAGTTATGTCACAAAGAAATGTTATTTCGTAATTGTCATCCATTATTTCAACAAAGTATCGCAATGTTCGATGCGAGATGATGATCCTTTTTGTGTGTTTGTGCTGTGTCCACGTGCTTGACTATACCTGCAGCGTCCAGTAACGAGTAGAGAAGTGAGAGGCTCAACCGATCGGCCACACTCTGACTTCAAAATATCAGATGATTGGAGTGAGTTGAGCATGTTTTTACATAGATTTGTTAAAGCTATAAACCTTGTTCTTCTTTAGAAAGTGAGTTAGCTGTTAGCCCATATTAGCCTATAAAAAGTATGTAGGCCATAGTTTCAGCTAAGTTTTACAAATGGCAAAGCGTGGTCCTATGGACAAATATATGAAACGGAGACAATCAGTTTCAGACCTACATGATGATTCTGATTCAAACGAAAGTAATGCTGGAAGCACTGAGGTGTTGACTGTAAAAAGAAATCGTTCAACATTTGTTCGAAAGTATGATCCATCGTATTTTCGTTATTATGAATGGCCTTAACACTTCAATGCAAGGAAAGAATGTTTCACTTTTTGCAACAGCAGATAAAATTGACGGCATGCAACGAAAGCTGAAAGCATGGAAGATTCTAGTCTCTAACAATTGTTACGACATGTTTCCTAAGTTAGCTACTGTTATTGGCGATGCTGGAGACAATTTGGACGTAAAATGTGTTCAAGATACTGCCACAGAACATTTGTCAAATTTGGTGGAACGTATTCAACATTATTTTCCGGAACAAAAGATCCACGAAGACGAAATGAATGGATTCGAAACCCATTTGCACCAACTGTAAACGTAGAAGAGTTAAATATAAGTGTCGATTTAAAGATAAATTATTGATCTATCTGCTGACGAAGGTTTGCGAAAATCTTTTGAATCAAACTCCCTTGCAAGCTTCTGGGTCAAAATTAAAGCAGAATATCCGAGACTGTGTACCATAGCTATTAAAACACTGCTTTCATTCCCTTCTACATATCTATGTGAAGCCGGCTTTTTTACCATTAGCTGTAGGAAAAACACAGAAACGCGTTGGATATCCATGCTCCTCTTCGAGTAGCATTGTCTTCCATTGAACCGCAATTGGATAAGCTGGTTGCAAATAAGCAAGCGCACACTTCGCATCAAACTTCGAAAGACCATTAATAAAAGTGTTTTTACTTGTTTTTTTTTTGTGTATTTGTTACAAAAGTAACAATGGCTTTGCTCTTGTCTTTTTTTTGCAAATTGACCGGGACGCCAAGTGATGGAAGGTGCTCAGCCGGTACACGGCATAAAAAAGTTTGAGTAGCACTGGGCTATAGCATTGAGTTTTAGCTTCCTGATGTTCTCAAATTTGTCTTTAGCTAGCCTATAATTATGCCTAAGGTTAAATAATCAAATTCTTCTAAAGTTCGTAGTACACTGCTTGATTACACTTCTGAGTTTACCTCAACACCTAAAGGTGAATGACAAGACAGGAACTTCAAAGTGTCTTTGGCGATAATGTGAAACATTAAAAACACTCCATATTTATCTTTTGCAGTTTTTCGAGCCTACTTTCATTACCTGTTCGTTAGCTGTGGTGTCGTTGAGTCTTCCACATTTTTCTTTTATTTCATTAGAAAAAGAAGATATCCTTACCTAACGGTTTGATTTCTAATATGTTTTGTATTTCACATTTGTGTTGCAAACGCAAAAAGTTATTGGTCAAAATTTGTAAATTATAAAGTCAAACTTTCAAGTTTTTAGGGCCAAAAATTGGTTGCCCTAGTAATTAATGTACTGTAAGAAGCGATTTCTGAAGTCAAACTAAAAAATGCAACCAACCATCAAATAATTTACATTTCAAGTTGTGCCTTTAAGGAAATATTAAAATGTTTTCGACTTAATTCTGCATTTCCAAAAAATAGTAGGCTATCTGGATTTCGTGAAAATTTAATTGATTTTGATCTTGTGTGATTTTCGAGTTAGACGAGCCATGGCCCCCTTTAGTGTCTGGCCTGATTTGTCACATTTTCTTTGAAAACATTAACAGTCTGAGTTGCTGGCAAAACGTGGCAGTTTTCTTGAAAAGATAGCCATTGCTGAGGGAAAGTTAAAAGCAGTTGATTGATTAAGAGTTCATGTGTTATTGTAACTTTGAGTTAACTAAAGATGCTACAAACATGATTTATTTGTCACTGCCTGTTAACCAATACTCAACTGGCTATTTAGTAAGATTTTTCTTTAATGTAGCCCAGCCAAGTCCACAGTTTAAACCACTGAAAATGGGTCTGTTATCTTTTTGCAGCTGCTTAGTTGATAGTTAAAACTGAATAGGACCTAGGCAGTTGAACAGGCATGTGTCAGAATAGGTTAGGTCCATACCGCAGTTCAGTTTTTTTTTTTTTATTTCAATCTACAACCAAACAACAACTTGATCCTTGGCTATGTTTAACAGCACATTAGGCCTACAGCTGTTAGCAATCACACTTTAGATGAAGAATTTTGCTGTTATAATTAGGCTTTTAAAAACATTTTTGAAAGTTGTAGTTTTGTATTTAATTATTTGTGTCCTTTCTTGTAAAGCTTTATTCATCAAAAAAATATGGCAACATTATTGAAAAGATGGCTTGTGAAAAAAAGGTAGCCACTTTAACAAGTCGAAATTCTGCCACTGAAATTGACTACAATGCAACCGCCAACCAATCAGAACGTGTTATAAGAGGCTACCGTCCAATTGTGACCTTTCTAGCACTCATCCAGAGAGTTAATGCTTGTTTTGAACTTTATTTGGTAATTACAGAAGAAAAAGAGCAATAGCAGTAGTGAGAATCGAACACGCGTCAATGAAATGACTACTTTTTATCCCTAACCCTAACCCCTAAGCCAACCAGCTGACAAAAAATCCATCACTTAATTTGCTTTCTATGATCTTCTTTTCGCCATTTTTTACGTCACTTAAACCGTAGCTTATGATTGGTTGGCGATTGCATTTCTAATCAATTTCAGTGGCAGAATTTCGACTTGTTAAAGTGGCTATCTGAAAAAAAGTTATAGACAACTGATGTGTTGTTGTAACTTTGAGTTAACTGGACACACAACAAGCCCAATTTATTTACTCAACTGACTATTTGAAGAAAGCTTAGTTTAGTGTTACCTAGCCAAGTCTAGCAGTTGAATGGTAGGCTAGTGGGTGCACTTTCTCGATATCAGTTTCTAACTTAATGGTTCAAACTAAAAAGTAGCTAGGTAATTCAACAGGGATGCAACCTAGTTCGTACTCTGAACAGTTCGTACCCTGAAAATATCGAGAGAAAAAATTAAAAAAAGCGGAAGTCGCTGATCGCAGTTTCCGCAAACATTTTAAAATTTTTACCCTGAAAAGATCGAGAGAAAGATAGCACAAAGCCGAAGTCGCTGATCGCAGTTTCCGCTAACCCTAACCGTAATCCTTACCCTAACGCTAACCCTCGCTCATCGCAGTTTCCGCAAACATAATTCCGCAGTTTCCGCTAACTCTACCCTCGAGTTTGTTTGCGGAAACTCCGATCAGCGACTTCGGCTTTGTGCTATTAAGTTCCATGCTTAATACGTTTGTAATTTAACATGACCGGTAGTTTGAAATAACTCAGCAAAGAATAAGAATGGTTACCAAGTGTGTTGTTTTGGGATGAAAATCAGGGTATGATAATTAATCAGAACGAAAAAATATCTGGCTTCTCATTTCCATTTAATAAGCCTGATTTGTTGGAAAAGTGGGTGAAATTTGTTAACCGTGCAGACTGGAAACCATCTAAGTCTTCCATTATTTGTGTACAACATTTCAAAGAAGAACTTTTCACTCAAGGAGAGCGGAATACATTGAAGTGGAAAATACAACCAGTTCCAACAATACATACTCAAAGTATCCTGAAGAGACCTTCAACCATACCAAGTATCACTTTGCCACGAAAGGCCCCCAAAGTAAGAGTTTATCGAAATGATGAATTAGAAAAATTTCAGAATGTGGATATAATTAAAGGTTTTGCTGATTTGGGCCCAAAAAATGGCCCGGCTGGTTATCATTGTCATAAAGCCGATGATTACATTGTTTATTACAATTTGGTATTTCAAACAGAAAGTGGTTTTCCACCAATTAGAGAAGCCATCAGAGTTGACAATAACTTAAATGTGAAACTTCAAGTATGTAGTATGCCAGTGCCTCTGCCATCATGGTTTGTTAATGGAAGAAATGCTCAACTTACCAGGTATGTTGGCAAATTTTCCTGCGTATCTGGCTGACTGTTGTGAAAATGAAAATAAAATTATTTCGGAAATGAACAAATTGCAACACTATTCTGCGAAAAGACGTGCACCATACTCAGCTGAGATGATTCGATTTGCTCTTTTAATTCGATACACTTCCGGACAAGCATACAGATTGCTATCAGAAATTCTTCCATTACCATCGATGTCTTTGCTACGCAAGCTCAGAAAAGGCAATGTAGATTCCTTAAAAGCAGTCAAACTTCTGTTGGAAACTGAGCAGATTTCGAAAGATGTAGTAATGATGGTTGATGAAATGTACCTTCAAAAATGTGTGAGTTTTCTGGTGGAAATTGTGTTGGAAGTAATGATGATGGCGTTTTGTACAAAGGGATAATGGCTTTTATGATCCAAGGATTAAAACAATCTGTCCCGGTTGTAGTGAAAGCGTGTCCAGAGACCACTGTTAAGGGTGAATGACTTGCTAGAGAAATGGCAGATTGCATAGAACAACTTTCTTTGCAAGGTTTCAATGTTCGTGCGGTTGTCACTGACAACCATAGGCCTACTAGTAATGTTAGTGCATTTCGAATTTTACAAACTATGTATCATTCAAACGATGTCCATTTCATTGAACATCCACAAAGCAGTACCAAGACATATTTGTTTTTTGATAATGTGCATTTAGTAAAAAATATAAGGAACAACCTACTAAATGGTAGAAAATTTGTATTTCCTCCATTTTCGTTTGGTGTTGGTGATTTGGCAAAAACTACTTCAGATGGAGGATACGTTGCATGGTATGACTTGCATCACATTTATAAAGAAGACGAAAAACTATCATCCAACTTGAAAAAAGCCCACAGGGTGTCCTACAAAGTTTTAAATCCCTACAATAACAAGCAAAATGTTTCTCTAGCTCTTGCTGTATTTTCAGAAACAACAGTCGCTGCAACGAAGTGTTATTTGCCTGACAGAGATGATGCAGCTAGCTTTCTGAAACTCATTAATATGTGGTGGACCACAGTTAATTCTAAAACACGTTTTTGCCCGAATAAGCTGGGAAATGGAATGATTCCTGACGACGGAAAGATTGACTTTTAGTTTTCCTTATCTGATTGGCTGGAGGCTTGGATATCATCATCCCATTCTTTGTGCCTCTCCAAGCAGACCAGTGATGCTTTAATTTGCACATTGCGTGCACAAGGAAGCTTGTGTAGGGATCTTTTTGAAGTAGGTTATCAGTTCATTCTTACAGCAAAATTTCAATCCGATCGACTAGAACGACGTTTTTCACAGTATCGCCAGATGAGTGGAGGACATTTTCTTGTTAGCTTACGAGAAATTTTGCAGAGTGAAGACACTTTGTTATGTCGATCATTGTTGAAGCGAAGCATAAATTTTTGGAAAGAAGGTTTAATGAAAGATCCGCCTAATCCAGAGAAGTTTATGGAACTCTTGATTTGTGAAGATTGCGATGTGGACACTGTGGCACTTTCACCAGAGAGCGAGGATGTAGGATTTACCATTGCTGGATACATTGCAAAGAAGTTAAAGAAACGACTTTCCTGTGAGGAGTGTAATGAAAATGCAACAAGCGAATCAACTGATTGTCCATATTTTCTCCATTTATCACGTGGTGGGTTAACATCTCCCTCTTCTTCTTTCTCTGAATTTGTGTGCAAAGGTTTTGCTTTGTTGGACCTCCATGACAATTTCATTCATCGCCAACCTTTTATTTCTACTCGTGAGGCTGCTTTGTGTATGCTACGGTACCACTTGAATGATATTCAAGTTCTCTGCGACTCTCACCATCAGCAAGGTATAGAAATCACCTTGAAAATGCTGGTCAACATCTTCTATAACAACAAACAAAAGCTTGTTAACGACTCGGTTGTGAAAGATACTGTCACTGCGTTCAAGAGAAGGCAACGAGAAAAGCAGACTTAAACATTGTTGTTATAAGTACGAGTTTTTGTCACTGCGTTCAAGAGAAGGCAACGAGAAAAGCAGACTTAAACATTGTTGTTGTAAGTACGAGTTTTTTTAACTTGACTTGTGGTTTAACGGTAGTAGTTTAGCCTACTCATGTGCCATAGTAAAAAGTTATGCGGTAGCTGAAACATGAGGATTTAGTTTAAGTATTGATTTGATTTTTTACAGATTCGATGTCATTTGCACTCTCCAGAATATTGTGCTGCAGGCAGGTAGAATGTGGCTACTGGCGAAGGTCCTGCCGTAACAAAAAACCTAGTGACCGCATAAGGTTGCCTCTTGGCGCGGTTGGAAAACCTTGTAAGCTGCAAGAAGCTTTATTATTTACATTCTGATCTGTAACAGAAATGTTATAATACTCCAAACTGAGGTATTGTGCAGTTCTTCACAGAGGTAAGGCAAAACATTACCCAATCTGGCACTAGTTAGTGTCGAAACGGCATTATTTAGACAATTTGAGTCAGCCTGTTAATAAAATTCCTCAAAATGTGACAAATCTGGCCATATATCTACAGTGGGCTATGGACGAGCTCAAAGAACTGGGGTCGAACCGACTCAACCGTCTGCAAGTTAACCACAAAAACAGCTGACAAGAAATAGTTAAATATTTCTTAAACACAGGTCAAAAATGCTTACAGTAATTGTTTTGCGTTGACGTAACATTAACATGTCGAGCAATTTTGATTCTAAGATTGATTTTTTTACATTGTCAGCTTTGATAATGAGGATTTTCATGATGTTATTGTGCGTATGGTATCAAAAAAGAATACTACGCATGCAAATTGTTCTGTGATACTTGCTGATGTTATGATCAGGGCTGTGAGGTCGGCGAAAAATGTACGACTCTGACTTCTCTTTTCATATCTGGCCGACTCCGACTTCAGTGTTGCCAAATTTTTTTAATTTTTTTTTATGCATTTCTTTAAAATTTAGTTTTACTTTAAGTTGTGAGCGAAATTGAAATTGTTAAATATATGTGAAAGTTGTTTTTAATATACATATGAAAGCTGTTAGCTGTTAATGTTAAATATACAACTATTTAGCGATAAGTTGTTTCATTATACAATATGTGCTTGAGCAACGCATTTCAAGGACTGCTCTCCATTCATCGGCACCTAGTGGATGGAATAATTCCCCGGCAACAACACTTCAACAACAACAATCGGAAACTTCACTCTCTCAATCTTGGTAACCGACCCTGCGTCAAAAGCTTCTATAAGTATGCGAAACTACTAGGCATAACATATGAGAAGCTATGTCCGTCCGAGGTTAAAGATTGAACACCAACCAACTTACAGTGACATATTCAAACAGCTTCAAAAATATTAAAGCGTTGGAACTGTCTGCAGGACTATTGTATAACTAACTTTATAAATTAGTTATAAAGTGAGTTATTACTTAACCATAGTTTTCTGTTTTAATGACGTTGAAAAAGGCATCTAGTCTGTCGGCTCCTATGCTTTGTAAAACAACTTAAGATTACATTACAAAACACCTATCAGCGTCGCGTGTAATATAAGTTCTCATCTACAACGTTGCACATTAACATGTAAATAAGTACATAATCTTGGCTGCCATGGTGATTAGGCTTATATAATGGAAGGAATAGTTAAATAAACAGTGTGGTTCTTGTCTGCCTGGTTTGCAACCACATCAACACCCACGGTAAAGCTCATGTTTGAGCTTTTGAAGAACACTTCCGTTGTTCCAACATACATCTTGTTGAGCATTGCCAGCAGCTGCAGCCTGCAGCTTAGGTAGAATTGTTCAGTTCAGAGCTACATTAAGCAGAAGAGAAATTTTTCGTAATGTGGTCATGAGCTGGTTGTGAATTTCATTTACAGCTTGTCGTTATTGGAAACGTTTTTAAGTCGTTGTCGTCGTCGGAAGAGCCAAGGGGCTTGGTAAGGATGTGTTTTATTGTCT
Source organism: Aplidium turbinatum (assembly GCF_918807975.1). NCBI lineage: Eukaryota > Metazoa > Chordata > Ascidiacea > Aplousobranchia > Polyclinidae > Aplidium > Aplidium turbinatum. Next base: position 11,856,166 of record NC_137489.1, on the reverse strand, counting down.
AAATTTTTGGTTCACATTCTAACATTGGATTGTGAGCCATCTTCCATTTGAACGGATTGTTTTACTTTTTTAACTTATAGCTTGCTCTGTTTAAGCAGCACCATTCTTTCCTTCCAATGGCGGAAGCTTGTTGAAGGCTTTCTAGCTCGCTACTGTACTGAAGACATTGAGAACGGTGAAAAGTATCGCATTAGACGTGGCAATCATTGTTTTAAGAAATGTTTTCGTTGGTAGAGCATGCCACGATGAATTAATGAGTCGTTTGAAGACAGTTTAATCTGGTGTGTATTATCGTATTGGGTGATTGTATTGCTTTGTATTGATTGCGTTGTTACATTGTTTGCAACAATATTCTAAAGGGGGGTATGTCACAATCAATATGCGTAGCTCCGCGGTAGACTCCATTATTGTTCTAAAATAGATTAACTATTTTGTTGTGTAATTCTTATTGAGTTGTTATTATCGAACTTTGTCCTGAAGTAACCTTTAGTTACGCAATCTTTTATTGCGAAAACTTGCTTCTAGAAGATTTTGTGTCGTGCGATTCTCGAAACGTCTTTAAGTTGTTGACCAAAAGAATAAGTTCTTATTATGTAATATTACCCTAGTCTCTGGAAGCTTCTGGTCAAGCATACCTGTTATAAACAGCCACGTGATTTGAGTTGTGTTTAGAGTTGTGTATTATAGGGATTAAAAGTTGTAACAAAAAATATGTTCAAGACGATTGTAGAGTTCTAGCCAATATTGAATAGATTGTGAAAGTGGTAGTTATTGCCACTTGTAAAGTAGTTGTTACAAGTAGTAGTATATATCTGTTTTTTTAAAATCGACGACGTTTGCTGTTCAAAATTTGATTTATTTACATGCTGGAACTGGCGAAACATTCGTCAGTTTAAGGATTTCATCTATCATCTCACAAATATAACTATTCGATCATTGATCGGACTGTTTAACGTTTGATATCCTAATAAACTACGACATCAATCTTTCCAAAGTCTCTTTACATGTAAAAGATAGAAACAATAGTGACAGTTAGCTATCATTTGCCAAGACCAAAAAAAAGCACGCAGCTCTACAATAACATAGCAGTTTACCAGTCTTAAAAAATCTTAATGCAAGCATTTCCGTGATGCTTCAAGCGAAATTCTTAGGCGTAAAACAATTTCGAACTGCACAGTTTTGAATAAAAGCTTGGCATGGACTTCTTTACGTTTAGCATCAAAAGAAGTAGTTATTCTCAGGAAAAAGTTAACTTACAAGAAACAAATATGTTAGTTTTAAGTTTGGTTTACTGGGTGAAAATAAACACCAGATTAATAATATTTTCTTCGATTGCATAGCCGAGTGGTGAGAGCTTTGATACAGCACTCGAAAGGACACCGGTTCGACACCGCTCAACAGTATGCTGCTTCGTCTTTAGCAGGACACTTAAAAGGCATGCCTGAAGGTGAATACGAAAATTGGTTTCTTTGCTTTTTTGTCTTCAATCTAAATCTTCAATTACCGGGCGTAAGACTAGACACAACATTTTTTTTAAATATGAATGATGAATGAAGTTTTTCACTTCACAATTAAAGTGACCGAAATGAAAAAAATTCCTAAGAATAGAGTAAGACAATTTAAGTATACAACTCAAAAATATGCACGGTTCTTTAAAATGAGCATATTAGTATTTTCTAAGACATTAAATGCTACTTGAAAATAAGCACAAATATAAGCAATAAAAATGGAATGGCAACCCTGCATATAATGCTGGAGTAGTATTTGTAAAATCGCTTTTAGGTCATTGTTCAGTTCAAACCGACCAAACGCAAGTTTATTCCAACCTTATTGCTGTAGATTGAGTAGAACTACGGTGCAAGTACAATTAGCAATGAGTGTGAAATCTTGATGTTTTGCATTAATGTATGGATGCCTTCGTACATGCCTCGTTGTTTATTACTTTTATTTTTTATAAAACAAGGGTAAAAGAAATATTTGTCAATCTTTTAGTTACTAAAACTCAATCTCCTGTCTCGGACAATATGAGACGTTGGTTTGTTTCTAAGATTTATGGCGCAAATAAAAGCTACTGGCAAGTTACATGCCCAAGAATGACACAGTTATAGAAACATCAACTTACCACTTTCTTCATCTTCGTGACTATTTCAATAATTAGTTTTTTAACCCTAACAGGCATGCCAAACTTTTTTTTTCGTGATTTACATAAGCTAAGTCACTAGTGACCCATCACATTCTTTTCCAATACAATACACAAAACTCAAATATCCTTCTTCTTCTTCAATTGCCTTGCCTGAACCAGGCATCGACGGCCTCAGATGAGTAATTATACCAAGTATTCCGATTATATGTTGCATGGATGATTGTTTCTGTCTTGTCGTTAAATTGTTTCAGATGTGTTTGTCTCTGTCTGCCAGGTGCTCGCTTTCCAAAAATTTTACCAGTTAAAAAGAGATGCTCCAGTTTTTGTTTTCTTATTACATGGCTGAGAAATTTATATTGTCTGGTTTTCATACTTTTTAACAGAGTTCTGGTTTGGTTCACTTGGTGTAAAACTTCTGTATTTGTTTTCTTTGCCAGCCATGAAATGCGTTGCATTCTGCGAAAACACCACATTTTAAAAGCATTAATTTTTTCACCCATTTTTGTTGAGATATTCCAGGTTTCAGAGTTGTAATGAAAAACAGGATTTTGAGCTCTGTTTCGTCTCTTGCATCCCAATTTACCATAGTACCGAGGTATTTGAATTTTTGAACCTGTTTAAGAATTGTTCCATTAACTGATAAATTACAAATAGGAGTTTCGGCTGCTTTTTTTTTTGTTATGACCGGTGTTTCTGTTTTCTTTTTATTTAATTCCATGCCAAATATCTTGCTTTTCGTACACACAATATCAAAGATGTTCTGCAGTTTTACGTCCGAGTCGGCTATCAGAACGGTGTCGTCAGCATATCGTATGTGGTTAATGTTGTTTCCTCCAATACTAATACCTCTTTCATCTTCAATATGTCTTAAAATTATTTCGCTGTATAATAAGAAAAGGTCGGGTGATAGCACACAACCTTGTCTTACTCCTTTTTGAATGGGCGTGTAGTCATTGCAGTCATCATTAATCCTGATAGCAGCTGATTGTTCGTAATATAAATTTTGAATGATTCTTAGATCTTTGTCGTCAATTCCAATTCGGTTGAGCATGCATAACATTTCATTGTGAAAATGTGACAAATATCCTACATGTTGCAAATATGCATATTGTTATGTATTCCTTTGACTGTAGTAAGCAGGAAAGTGTTAATCTCAAACGAAATTTTGGCACTCACAGATCAAACAAGCGTGGTTATCACAAAAATAAAAATAAGAAAACTAGCTTGCAACTATAGCTATTACACTTTTAGTAAATCAGTGCTTTTACACACTATCTCTGCAACTGTAACATTTGATCAGTGCTGCTGTGATCGCTGCAAACTCATTTGGAGCAATGTGTGCAGCAAAAGCTCACCCTATCTATTGACCAATCACAAAAGTAACATCTCTTCCTCTTGGAAAGCTTTTATATGGTCCTACAATGCAGACTCTGCAGGTGCAATATGATGCTGAAAGCGTAAACCACATTATTCCATTGCCTCCACGACTGGTCCAACCATGATTAACAGACTAACTAACGACAATAGTCTAACCACGACTAATAGAAGACTTGTTTTAGCTAGTAGCATATAACAGCTAAGCAGTATCTAACCGATATAGGCCTAAGCCAAGAAATGAATGTTTTCTCTCTGCAACAGCTGCAGTTTGAGACTGCTTTAAAACTGGAAGCTAAGCCGTGTACTGAAATACTGTAAGTCAAGATATAATGTAAAAAAAATATCATTCACATTTTTTTGAGTTCACTCAACTCCACACGCCACAACCACTTTGCTGGTCGAAAACAGCTAAGGCGCCAGTAGAGGAGTGTAGTAGTAGTAAGGAAAACGAAGACGAAGTAGGAAAACCTCAATAAAGTAAAAATTGTTATTTAATTTTTTTTTCGCGGAGACGGTGGTTTTCTATAGAGAAAAAACTACTTTTTCCGCGGAAAAAAAGAGCAACTTATACTTTATTGAGGTTGTAGGCTAACTCAGCATGCGGGGTTGAACTGAATGTGGAAAATAAAATGAAGAGATTGCTGTGGAATGTCCCTGTTGAAATTTTGTTGTAAAGCAATACAGTAGCGACGGAAACTTACGCTCGTGCTTTTTTGGAATAATGCTTTTGTATAATGCTTAATGCTTCACTTGTGTCTTTTGATGTGGGAAAATTTCAACCAGCATTACTTTTTAGGTCAAGCTTATTCTAATCGTAAAATCATCGTAATCCGAAGTAATACACATTGCTCTATCCAACTAGTCAAATTAAATTAACCTATTTTAGTCTTCATACAAATATGAGCTGATATGTCCCTTGTATACGCCTACTTTTCTTTGGTAAGGTGGAGTGGAGAAACCGCAGAAGGATTTTCGACATTTGTCTGAAAGACTATGTGGTGACACTTTACAAGACTAGACAAAACCTAAGTTAGTTGAACTCGGCACCATTACTCCGAGTAGGTCCATCACAAAGTAGAACGAATTCGGCACAATTAGCAAAGCGACAGTGCTGTATTTTTCGAGCAGAAAATGTGATATTTATCTTGCTTTAAATTTTTTTATCACTTACTTTCTATTTTGTGATCGCAGGCAGTAGCTGTTTTCTTAACGCATCCCGTAGCCAAAGCTAGTTTGTTTACAAATTGGTAAAGTTCAACATAATGTATACCATAGAAGACATAGTTAAGAAATTACAAAGATCCATAAAGCTTCCAGCTACCAAAATTCAACCTTCAGCTTGCAATCTGGAAGATGCTAATGACTTACAGCTGAGCGAAAAAGTTGCAAGATGTTTGGATAAGCTCAAAGCGTCAGGCAATAAGTTCTTGTTTAAAGAGTTTCATCTAGAAAGAGCATATGAAATAGGAAACATCACTGGAAACGAATTACTTCGGTCGATGATTGGAATTTTGAATAATCTCAATGATTGTGAGAAAGGCAAATATATCAAGTTCACAATTGAAAGGAATTCTATTGCGGCCATTATGAAATTTTCAAGTTCTCACATTGAAATAACGACCTTAATAGACCAACAAACCGATAGCGAGAGATTTCTTTTCTCTAAACTATTTGATGATGACAGCGTTAAAAAAAATCAAAATGACCCTACATGCAAATATCATCCTCACTTTATTAAACAAGATAAAATAGACGAACTCCGAACAGACTTGCTAAAGGTTTGGAAATGTTTTTTGAAAGAAAAAATATCCCAATTTCCTGATCCCAATTTTCGAAACGCATTTTTTGGAGCTTTATTTGAAATAGCTCGAACAAATGCAAACAGAGACTCCAAGTACGATTGCTTCCAGAAGGTTCCCGTTGCATCTTGCGTTCAGCTTGCTTTCAAAACGAACCAGTCTGGACGTTTGCAAAAAGTATTTGGAGAACACAATTTGGACGCCAAATCACAAAATCGGGAATTTTTTGAACAATTTCAAGCAGAGAACAACAGAGATCCAACCACAGATGAAATTTCTGAAAATTGTATTAAATGGAAAGCTAGTTTGCGAATGGCAGCAGTTAAAGATATCTTAACAAAGTACGTCTAGATTTAACTGAATGTGTTGTTGTAGAACAATTTTATGTTTTAGGGGTAGCTATTGAAAACAAGTTATTTAACTTTACTAATCAACGATCCTTGAAATCCGTATGTGTTTCAGCGCTATTCCAAAAGACGGTGAAAGACTGTGGGCAGAAGAAAAAGTCCACAAAATTATCAAGGAGATTCGACAAACTTATGAAATTGAAGATGATCAGTTACTCCACCAAGAAGTTGGATATTAGAACAATAATAATTAACCTACATTTGCGAGAATATTGGAGGAAAAATGAATATATGGAAAAATGAATATGTCTCTTGCTGGGCCTTAAATAATCTAGACGCTTCACTGGGACTAATATGATTGAGTAGCTTTGGTCTCCGGCTAAATATTATGTTGTTTAAATGTATTTTTATGAAAGCGTAGACCTATCAAGTTCAAAAATCCAAAAATTTCTGACTCAGACAATTGTTTATTTGTCGAAATACTGCTACAACTATGTAAGTCCAGACAATGCATTGTTTTTTTATTTTATTTGGTGTTAACGGCCTACTATATCTTGTGTAGGTCAGACCAGTACAAACATTGAGTCGCCAATTTAAAAAAAGAGGCTGCTCTTTTCATATCGTTCATAGTTAGTACACTGAAATCTGAATACAACAAATTTTACTGTCACTTGGCCTCACGCATAAAACCAAAAAAGTCTCAATTGGCCTTCAAACTTACTTGTGCTCAGAGCTCCTTAAAACTTTTTACGTCAGTAATGACTTTCTATGAATAATCTTTACAAAACATGACTTACTTTAAGATTTCACCACAAAAATAAAATTCTGATACTTCTCCAAAAAGTGAGATGCTGGTATTTGATTCGTTCATTGTCTGTTGCCATTATCCCAGACAGCAAAATCCGTCATTTTTGCATTGATTCAACGTCAGACGTTAAAAATGGCGGATTTTGTTGTCTGTAATAGCCCTGCAGGCTAAGCGATCGACTATGTGAATCAAGAAACTGCAGATCGAAGAACGACAGTTCGATTCTAGTGGCTCTCGAGCAATGCACTTATTCAATTATTATTGCACACAGCAAAGTATCCCAAGTGGGGGTACCTTGACAAAGATAACCACAAGGATTTTCAGTGCCTCCATTAAGTAGCTTCAATAAGAATACAAGCAATAGGTTGTAGTTTCTGCTACTGTACATTTTTCTGCTACTGTACATTGGAATGAATGTGGAGCTATGCAGAGATAAACTTGATTGATTGAGTTTTGATTTTCTTCATACAGTGGCACCTATAGTGAATGAAATTACTTACAGACAACAACGCTTCAACCACTTGTGGAAATTTAACTCTGTGCACACGTTTGTGATGCTTTGTTATGTTAGTGATGTATTATATTAGTGTAGTCTGTTTTAGCAATGTACTATAAACTATGTTTTGATACTCAGTCTAACTTGCATGCATTTTTATATAGCCTATTTTGAGAAGGAAATAGTGATGAAGGAAAAAAAATTCCCATTATCCAAACTTTGTAAAATTTTCCATTATATGACTAAAATCTTACGAGCTTACTTTTTGCTATAACCCTTTGTAAGTTTATCTTTTCCTGTCAAAACTTGTAACTTTATGAATTATAGATTGTTTAAACGTTATCTTGCACAATTCAAACGTGTATGATTTAAAATCATCAAAAATACATATAAAAATGAATCAATTGTAGCATAATCGTGAACAAGCAATTATATATTATTATATACTTATACATTGTATGCAAATAATGATATACATTTGAAAGCGTAGTAAATGTTTGCATAACGCTGTAATATAGACAACATTAATGTTCTAGATTCTAGAGTTAGAAAATCGAAATTGCTTACATGGTTGATTGATTTATAATTTTAACGTGAGTTGGTTATCTTGTTGCGTTTTATAGTGTTTTATTTTGACGCATTTATAGATGGTGTAAATGTATTCAATAAAGTTTTTAATCAAAAATTTCTTGATTTCCGTTTGGCAAGAGTAATATTATTTCCAGTAACTTAAAATGAAAACAAAAAACGATATACGCAGGAATTCGGGATGGAGTGGTTAAGAGGACTTTGCGTATCACGAATCATATTTATTATACAAAAAAGGAAAGTTTGAACTTTGAAGTAAAATTAATTTAATGCGCAGCTGTAGCCTACTTCATAACTTGGCTGAGTTGAAGGAAGTTGCAAGGAATCGAGAGTCATGAAAACAAATTGATCAAAGAGGGATCGAGGTTCGAGAGTCGGAACTGACAGAACGGATGAAAAGAAGTTTTTCAATAAAACAATCCTACTCTGGCACAATTTTACTCTGATATTGCATTTTGGAGATGTTGTTTTGAGTTTGATAATACTCATATAATTTGCAACTAATCTCGCATATGCATTCGTACCCTTATGGCCCGCGGGCAGCAGTGTGGCATGCCAGAGATTTTTGTGCGGCCCACTAGTCATTTTCACTTTGAAGGATATATTTGAACATGTTAATTTGGCATTAAAAAACTTTATTGTTGACTTTAATGTTGACAGAACAAAAATTAATTCAATTACAACAGATAGTGCTCTTAATCTAATTGGTAAGAATAATGGATTTATTGCTTTATTCAAACAATCTGTCGACCATAAAATACTAACCTACCATTGCTTGATTCATCAACAACAATTACGTGCCCAAAAATTAAATATGAAACATTTGACGACTGATATTGTTAAATTTAAAGTAGTTAATTTCATCAGATCGCGGGGTTTGTATCATCGAGAATTCAAAGCATACTTGGACCAAGTTGGCAGTGAATACGAAGACGTTGTGTACTTTTCTAAAGTCCTATGGCTCAGTAGAGCAGCCACGTTAAAAAGATTTCAATTATTGTTACCCGAAATAAAACAGTTCAAGGAGAAAAAGAAATAAAATGTGAACTTTATAGAAATTGAAGAATGGTTGAATGATTTGTCTTTCTTAGTTGACATCACAGAAATGCTAGCTGAGCTCAATTTGCATTTACAAGGGAAAGGTCAGTTGTGTAGTTCAATGTTCGAGCGAATAAGTAGCTTTACCAGGAAATTAAAACTTTTCATAGCACAACTGAAAGCTGGCGAAATTGTACATTTTCGTAGTCTATCTGAATGAGCTCAAGACTGTTCTGTAAACTATGAAAAGTTGCTAAGTTATGTCAAGATTTGCATGAAGAATTTACAGTCAGAATTTCTGACTTCAAAAAGATTGAAATTGAATTAGAATTATTCAGTGACCCATTTTCATTTCAGTGTAATAAAGTGCCACCCGAATTCCAACTTGAACTGATTGAACTGCAAAGTCGAGAAAGTTTGAAAATTTTCCACAGAGAACACACTCTTCCTTTATTTTATAAAGAATTATATTCATGTAATGAATTTAATAAATCAGTTAATTTGTCCAGAAAATTATTGTGCATGTGCTGGGGCAGCACATATTGTTGCGAGCAGTTATTTTTATCTATGAAAAACATCACAATTTTGGTAAAAAGGTTACTTTCTTCAACCACAGACATATACACTACAACCAAGCAACCACACGGCATTTAACATAATCCATTAAAATTGAACATAAACTATAAGCTACAAACGTTTTCGACCATACACACGTTAGCTCTTATCAAGTAACAAAAAAATAACTGCTTATCATATCTACAATGAAAATGAATAACTGATCTTGCTTGGTTGTACATGTCTGTGGTTAAAAACATCACAACTGCAAAAAGAAACAGACTGACCGACAAACACTTAGCAAACATCCTAAGAATCAAGACAACGTCCTTTAATGCAAATGTTGATAACCTCTTAGCTGGAAAACAATGCCAAAAATCTCATTGACTTTGTATTGCAGAAATAAATTTTTGTTTCTTTCTATGTGTGTTATTTATTCCTATTTTCAAAGATGAAATGGATGGTTTTTAATTGTTTTTTATGTACTAATTTTACTTGAAATTTAATAGGTTCTGCAACCTATTGAATTATTTCAAGTGACAATGCGGCCCACTATAATAAAAGGTTGGACATCCCTGGATTAATCAATTGAGATAATAAAAGGCAATCGCCGTCTAGCGGAAATCGATTGACTATAAAACGTAAAGAGGAGCATTGAAGAGCAGATAAAGTTTGAAATATGCTACGAGTGAGCTGATTTAATTTGTTTGACATATTGGAATCATCAGTACTTCCATATGGTCAATCCTGTTAGTTCTAATTGAAAATAATGCACCAAATGAAATACGTGGTATAGCAGCACTGGACGAAGCTACGTTGATCTGACATTCCACTACTTAGTTTAGTTTTGAACAATCTATTTCACACAAACGAAGGATTGCAGATACCAAAGCAGCTTCATTCCAACGATGGTAACAAATAATGTAATACTGTACATACTCGTTTTTTTAATATCTATAGACCGTGTCTCGTTCTAGCTAGAGTAAAGCAGGGATAATTTGCTTGCTAAGCAGCTGATTTCGAAATGGAACAAAATGTTTCCATTGTTTTTGTTTCTCACAGTCCGAGTGATCAGACCGAAAACTGCGACCGAAACGTACATTTTCTTCGCCGTTCTATGTTTCCGTCCATTTTGCTGTTGCTCATATTCCTCCACCGTAAGCTTTTGATTTTGATGAAATAAACACATTGACACCGTCAAACTGTGCGAAGCATAGCCTATAACCCTATACCAGTTGACAGAGGCAGACCAGATTTATTTACATTTTTTTTCATTTTTTGTTATGCAAGAAAAGATTTAGGTTATACATCAAAAAAGTGCTTCGATTTACTTTTTGTGCGATAAAAAAAAAATTCATACTAATAGCAAAATAATAAATTGCTATTTCAAGCAGTAATGGATGTAGAAAAAAAGTTTTGGCGGGTATGAAAATATCAACAGTGAAAAAATTTCAACCAAAATAATGAACAGTGTAAACCTATGTAAACCTCACACCGGCAAGAAAATTTCACCAATACCATTTTTAAAACTCTCCCATTTATTACACGCTTCCGCGCCGTTATATCATTGAAGGGTGCCTTAAAAAGTCTCCAATCGCTCTTCAGCTGGTATTTTCTTGGCAGAATTTGTTCAATATTTGTCCAACAATAACTGGCAACTTTCCCAATTGCATTTTTTCAATCGTCCGTAAAATTTCCCAAATTGGAAACAAAGTTGTCCATCTGACAACGCTATTCCAATAATAAATTGACGTCTTTTGCAATAAATCTAGACAAAGAAAACTAGATTTGATGCTGTTGTATATGGGATGGCGTAGCAAATAAGGCGTACGCTTTCCAATCATGTAATTCTGGTTCGACTCCCGGCTTAAGCTGGTTGTTCAAAAACACCGCTACCCAGGTTGTAATAAATTGGGTGCGCGACTGCGCGTAGTTGCTGAAGGAAAGGCGGCCGAGAGCAAGGATCTGGCCACTCTACTCCCATTAGTGCCCAAGGCTTAGTATATCGAAAACTTTATAATAATAACTTACTTTTGTTTTACATCATAATGGACGACCTTTATCTCGATGCCTATTGACATAGTGTTGCAATTGTGTTTCATGTTATGTGGCTGGTTACATGATCAGGCTGTTGAAGGAATCTCTTAGAAATCGAAGTTCCATGTCTCTTCCTAGCAACCATGTTATGATATCAGATAAAAATAAAACCGTTGTGCTGTTTTGACAAGCGACAGTGTTTTCAGTACACTCGTGAACTAAGGTTGTGGTTGTTACAGAAATATGTCATTTTATTAAAAATAAACAAAAATTCAATTCAATTCAATTTATTTTTCTTTGTCGGAAAACAACAGCAATGATAAAGTTACAAATAGTGAACGGGAACAAAACCAACAAAAGGAAAATTGTACGTACAAAAGGTGGCAAAACCACAGAAGTTTGAAACGTGCGTGCGATGTAGATTTAAAGGTTACGTACACGAAAGTAAATTAAGCACGGCCACCAAACCTAACAGTTTAAAGTAGATGAATTAGTTGGAAGAACCAGTTGGCTCCACATACCTAAAGCAACTGGAGGTGTGCCAGTTGATGAAACCATGCGGGGTCGACTGAACCTTACAACCAATATAAAAAAGAAAAACCAATAACACGAGCATTTAAGAATAAACAATGAACATACGGCATATTATTACATATCATGGCCACCTAAAGATACGGCCTGATTTGTCACATTTTGCAGAAATTTCCAGGTTTTTCTAACTTTGGGCGAACGTTTAAGTAAATTTTTCTAAAAATTATATTTTTACGCTTTCTTTATTCTTTTCCCCAGATGACACAATAGGTTTTAACATTCTCACATGTTGAAAAACAAAGAAATTTTGATTTTGTAAATTTTAGTCAGACTGTTAACTTTCAATAACAGTCTGATTTTGCGTTTTTCAACTTACTTTTTCTCATTTGCTACTGCTTCCCCAAGGCAACAAAAAAGTTTTATGTCATTAGGAAACCGCAAAAAGTAAAAACATCTCAAAAAATGTCAGTCAAGCACTTGCAGTAGCTGTAATCAAAATCTGCAAAGTGTGACAAATCAGGCCGCATCTCCAGGTGGCCATGTACATATTAAACATATTACATATTATATACATATTAAACATATTACATATTATATACATATTAAACATATTATTTACATATACAAAATACTATGTACAGTGCATCGTTTTAAGTAAAATGAAGTGTTCGCAGCAACGACAGTGGTGTGATGTTGAATAGGAATTAATAACTGATGGGTACAGGAATTTAGATTAATTAACTTATTATTTGAGCATGATATTAAACTGATGATCATGAATGATGAAAAATGTAGTGAAGATGATATGAAAATGGTCTAGATGGCATGCTGGTGACTTCGGTATCGGAGCGGGATGGAGTTTCTTTGGAGTTTTTTGAAATGAATTTCCAACCAAACTTCTGGAGAGTGATACAGCTTCATTGTTGAAGTACTCTTGTCAAACAAATCTACACAACAAAGTAACAGAGAGTTATAAGTTTCTGTGAACAAGTACTATAGCGAAATCGATTCTTATTTAATAAATAACACTAAGAGGTTAGATTGTTGTGCAAATGCCAGCATTTGATGAATGCAAAATAGCAGTAACAAGTATATTATACGTAGTTCGGCTAATTAAAGGCGTATTGCATTGGTAACATATTAGCATCTAATAGCAGTCTATTGAAATTGAACAGTTTTAGGTGGTGATGGCAGATGTACAACAGTGACAGCTGTAATAAGCTAAGCAGATACTAGGTGTCAAACAGTAGTACTTGAAAGATTAAATGTACAAAAGTGGTATCTATTACACAATGAACGTATGCTAATCGGTTTGATTTTTTGTTTGCAGATGGGTTTTCAGCTTGCTGCTGAATAATGAAAAGGTTTCGATTTCAGTAATGTGTTTAGGGAGATCGTTCCAGACTTTAACTCCACTAAATTGGATGGATTGTTGGGTTAACTTTTTCGAGTAATAGGGGAGAAAAAATCGATTGCTACTTCTAGTTGATATGTGATGCAAGTTGCTGTTAAGTTGAAATAGTGAGTTAAAGTTTTTAGGCAGTTGATTATGTTTCAGTTTAAACATAAATTTGCCAGTTTCGATGGTATAAAGGTTATCAATTGTGAAAAAACTGTCGACATTGTATTGTGGTTCATGCTTAGTGATCATTTTTATGACTTTGTTGCAAATTTTGTGCAGTTTGTTTACAATGGTAACATGACCATGCTTCCAAGCACTAATGCAATATCTTAGATTGCTTTCAATAAGTGAATGATAGAGAGAAATCAAGTTCGTGGTGTTTAAGTAAGGTTTAATCTTGCAGATTATTCCGAAATTTCGTCGCACTTTTTGTAGCAAGTGAATCATATGAGATTTCCATGACAAATTTTCATTCAGTAAAATGCCTAGGAAACTAACAGTGTTAAGACGTTCAATGGGTTGATTGTACACAGATGTATGGGTGAAGTTAAAACACTTTGTATTATTATTATATTAAAATGGAAAGTCAGCCCATGCAATATAGATTAGTGCTGAGCATATAAGCCTACAACATGTGTAACAAGACAATCATTTCAGAATTTAAAAATGTACATTGAAGTAAAACAAGCTATAGGAATACAAACTTAGCGCACAAAAACATATAAAGTTTATTTACAAACGCACAGATAATGTGCAAGTTTTTGCAGCTTCTTGAGTAAACAAACTTCGATTGAAGTCAAAGTAAAACATATGACGGATTTTAATCTGGAATATAATCCAACAACCAATAGCCTACACAATATTTTTGCAGTTTTTATACAGCGTAAAAATGATTTATTTTACTTTGTGCGAAATTGACGTATTTACAGCGTTGGACTTTTAAATTAATTTTTATTCATTTTCCTTGTTATTCGAAACGATTATGACGTAACAAGAAGATTGGTCCGTGTTTTTCAACTGCTCGAAACGAAAGCAAACTCCTACTTTGTAGCCCCACGCGTCCAACCCTGTCCAACCCACAAGGATAATATGATTAGATATCGCATTTGAATAACTTTAAGCGACGCCCACTTAAAAATATAACCTGATCGGTATTGTTGGTTATATTTGTAGCCTATGTTGATAACTTTCGCGGACCACCAGTTGGTGACCCCTATACCATATTGTGACATTGTTGTATAAATAGGACAATGCACTTTTCTTTTAATTCTACAAAGATTCTTTTTGTAAGTAGTTTATGTCATCATAGGTGGTTTTGTGTTTCTTGGAGTTTTCAAAGACTATTTTGTTTGAATCTGCATGCGCAAGAGTAATGTGTACCATTGAAGAAGTAATCACCAAACTTCAAGAGTCGATAAAGTTCACAGCAGCTCAAGTTAACTATTTACCTCAGCATCTTGAAGATGTTGACGACTCACTCAAACAAAAAATAACGACACGTTTCAACACGCTCAAAGAAAGAGGCAATAGATTTCCATTTAGAATGCTTCAGTTGATACAAGTTTATGAAATAGGAAACAAAACTGGAAATGAGTTACTTCAATTTATGATTGGAATTTTGAACAATGACCAAATCCGCCAAGTGGGAAAATATATTAGATTTACTGTTGACGAAAACCCAGTGGTAGGAATTACGGTTTTCTCACTTTCATGGACTGAAATAACAACTTTGAGCATTCAAGAAAACGAAAGCGACAGATATCTTTACAGTAAATTATTTGATGATGACATAGTTAATGACAAACGACACGATCCAGCAAACTACAATCACACCTATTGTTCCAAAGAACAAATATACAACCATCGAGCAAAGTTGCCAGATTTATGGAAACGTTTTTTGAAGGAAAAGATAAATCAATCTCCTGATCTCCATTTTCGAAACGCATTTTTGGGAGTTTTGTTTGAACTCGCTCGAACAAATGAAATCCAACATCCGAAGTATGCTAGTTTTTCTCCAATGCCTGTAGCGGCATGCGTTGAGCTTGCAATAAAGACGAATCAGTCTGGACGCTTGCAAAAGATTTTTGGAGAAGGCAGTGTGGACCTTGAGTCACGCAAGAAAGAATCCATTGAACAATTAAAAAAAGAAAACAACACGAACCCAAGCGAAAAAGACATTCTTGAAAATTTTCTTAAAAGGAAAGCTGCAACGCGGGTTATGGCTGTCAAAGAAATCATATCCAAGTAGGTTTTTATGTTTAAGTTCTGAAATTATCTAGAGGCAACAGTCGTTTTGCAGGCAATTGGCAAACACTTATGATTATCAATAGTTGTTCCGGCGGGTCAATTGCCCTCTTGATCAGAATTTAAATTGTGATGAAAATTTGTTGACATTGAATTTGCGTTGTTTCTGTGTTCTGCGTGACGTGGCTTGCCTGGCTGCAAAGAGATTTCACAACTGATTATCGCCTTTTGCTGCGTGCCGGGAGCCGTTGTTTCTGGACACAATTTGCCTGCCTTTGTGTTGAGTTTCATTTCATTATCGAAAAAAGCAAGCTAGAGAAATGAATGTGTATCACGGATTTAAGTTGTCGTGTTAAAGTAAAGCCAATGTAAGTTTATACAAAATCAAGTTTTTATCCCAACTCGCTAACTCAATAAATCAAAAAACAACAAGAAACAATTGCAAGTATGATTGAGGCAGACCGAGGAGGGATTGTAGGTAGGCAGTGAGCACCTACTCTTGTAACCAATAGTATTTAACAATTACATGTGGTAACCATGATTTGGCTTTATAAAACTTAAAATGAATAACAACACTACGGTACAATTCAAAGTTACCACCACACCAGCTAAACCAACACCTTCACTACACTCTGCACAAACTGAAACTGCGAACAGAAACGTAATTTTGCCTACAGCTAACAATAATGGAATTGACAAGTCGGCTTCAGGCACTGGCTTTTGGCATCAGAGCACTTGTTCTATTACAGCTCCTCCTCCCACACAAGTTGAACAACACCTTAAAGTGGAATAACAAAAAGAACATTTCGAAATAAAAATTATAATTGAAAACCGTCGCCATCGATGCAAGCCAGAACCTGCTTGGAAAGCGGTGTAAATATTAAAAAGATGCTGTGAGGTGTGGTCACACCAAGTAATTTAGAGCAGGGGTTCCCAACCGGGGGTACTTGTACCCTTTGGGTGTACGAGATTGAACATCAAGGGGTACAGAGATCCTTGGGCCACAGAGCAGCTTTTCATATAGATTTCACAGTACAGTTTTGTTTTAGAATTGTAAATGGTATTATCGTATGCCATTACGGTCTTTGCTTTGAAAAAAAACACACGATTATTTACAAATAATTGTTGTTATTTAGTAGGCTAAGAAGCCCTATTGTCCCATAACAATGTGTTTTTTCACTAGTTGCTGCTGAAAATGGAAACCTTGCTAATTTTCCTTGTCTTGATCAAATTGCAAATAACTCTTTGCTGCAAAATGTCAAAAATGAAATTATTTCCCATTTAAAGATGCTGGTTGATTCTTTCGATGGTTACTGTTTTGCTGGTGAATGGAATTATTTCCAGCATTGGATTATAATATAAATCCATTTCTTTTTGATTTAACAAAATTGAACATCATTGAAATGAAAAGCTGCCGAAAATTGAAACTGCTATTTGACAAATCAAAATTAGAAGATTTTTGGTGCGTTGCTATGAAGCCTTCCCAAGTCTTGCTATGGAAGCCATGACAGTGTTAATCTTCTCAACTTATTACTGTGAAAGTGGCTTTTTGACCATGATGTATATCAAGAATAAGTACAGAAATCGTCTGCAACTGGAAGATGATTTCGTGTTGCCTTGAGTAAAATCGAACCATCGTTTGAGCGAATTTTATCAATGAAGCAGCAACAAATATCTCACTGAGAAGTGACAAACAAATTGACTAACATTTAATTTCTTTTGGCAATTTTTGTGTGAAATATTGGTTTAACGTTTAATTGAGCTATAAAAGCAATTTAATTCAGCAACATACACCTGAAAAATTCAATCAAAAATTTTTGGGGGTACGAAGAATGTTCTGACCTGACAAAGGGGTACGAACAGCAAAAAAAGTTGGGAACCCTTGATTTAGAGGCTGCGTCAACGTATGATCGTGGTTTCTGGATAGTAAGATATCTATTCCCGCGATTGGTAAATGTTAATTGCGATGGATTTCCAAGAAAGCAAGCAAATGTAGGCTATTTGCCACTGTTGACTGGACAATAGTGACTTTTTCAGCATCTCGCTACATAATATTTACTCAAATATTATCTACATTAAATTAACGCAAATTAAGGTAAACGTTGCAGTTATTTATAGTTACTAATTTCACCAGGCAACCAGCAGTTATTTATCTTTAGTGATCAGTGATCCCTGGTATATGTATTTTAGCGCCATTCCACAAGACGATGAAGGAATGTTTGCTGAGGAAGAAGTCAACAAAACCATCCGCGAAATTCAACAAACTTACGAGATTTAAGATAATTGTTTACTCCAGGGGTGTGCAACGTGCGGCCCGCGGGCCAAATGCGGCCCGCGAAGAAAAATTTTGCGGCCCGCAAAGATGTGCCAATTTTGAATTGTGTGTGGCCCGCGAAATGTGTTTATAATTTAGTTTAGTCTGGTAGGCTACGGGTGAACAATTCATTGTGGAGTGGATTATTATAGATTTCTCACCTTCTGTTAACCATTTTAGAAATCTCCCACCAGCCACCGCTAATCCATTGTGGTTAACTATTTGGAACGTAAAAATGTATGGTCACATAAAAGGCTTTATGAACAAATTACGACTTTGGAAAGCTCACATACAGATAGGAAATCTTTTCCACTTTCCAACTTTGAGAGACTATGGAATGCATCTTGCGAAGAAAACTAAATTTGAAAAATTGTTGTATGAACTTTTGGCTCGATCGTTTCAAGGACTTCAAATTTCATGAATATTTGTTTGATATATTCTCTTCTCTATTCGACACAGACATAGACAAAGCACCAGCTGATATCCAACTTGAACTGATTGAACTTCAAGAGAAAACGGATTTGAAAGCAAAGTAGCCTATTTAGAAATGAATCTTGGCGAGTTTTACCGAAAACATCTCAACCAAGATGACTTTCCACATTTGAAAAAATCCATTTCTTCAAAAATGGCTCTTTTTGGCTCAACGTATTTGTGCGAATAATTTTTTTTCTAAAATGGGCGTCATGAAATCTTCCTAACGATCGGTTGTGACAGACGAACACTTGGAAAATGGACTTCAAATTGCGAGCACTTCCATTAACGTAAATTTGGAAAAAGCCGTCGGGAAAAGAAGCCAGCTGCAAACTTCTCACTGAACACGTTTAAAGTTAATGTGACAATAAATTTGAATAGCAGTTTTCTTCAGAAATTTATGCGTCTTAACCATGACTTAAATATTTCTGCAAGCAGATAAACCCTAATAATGCCATAAGAATAACATGAATAACAAACAAACTACTTCTTTGTGCCTGCAACTAAGCTTACTAGAAATCATATGTTAAATAAACGTGCGGCCCACGGTTTCACCCAGTTATTCATATTTAGCCCTCCTGTAATAAAGGTTGCACACCCCTGGTCTACTCTATCAAGAAGTTGGATAATAATTAAACAATAATAACCTACATTTGTGAGAATATTGGTCAGACAGAATTATTTACTTGCTTGATTCAAATTTGCATAATTGCACGGTTGTAAGTTTCCAGGATTTATCGACTAATGTTAACGCTAGAACTACCATACGGTCAATTGATCGGCAGAACATTCTTTTGCGATATTTTCCGCAAATGAGCATATATTCGGCTGATATTGCGGCTCATCCTCGAGTTAGATATGAACTATACGTGGCTCGTCTTTTTTGCTGTGTGCAATTTAAAATTGGTTTTTCGCACCTTGCCTATCTGTACATACCACATCGTGTGATCCTTTATAATTCTTAAATATGTTAAATCTGATTACGTTACTTGGCTTCGTATGCTTATGGTTTTATCTTTTGTAATTGTAAAATAAAAACGAAATTAGGCCACTCACGTTTAATTCCTTTGGTAACGTTGGATTGAAACGCGGAGAAGTAGGCTACTGTAAGATTGGTGCAGGCTGCAGCCCTATGGTTTTCTTTGTCATGTGCTAAAAATTAAAATACAACCCGTAAGACATTTTACTTAAGCATTTTAGATATTTTATTGACGTGTATTTTGTCAAAGAAATGTTAATGAACAACAAAAAATGTTCCATTATCTAAACTTTGTAAAAATTTTCTTTGTACTGTATTACCAAAATCTTATGAGCCTACTTTTTGCTATAACCCTTTGTGAGTTTAGCCTTTTCCTCTCAAAACTTGTAACTTTATGAATTATAGATTGTTTAAATTCCAATGTCTATGATTTAAAATCATCTAAAATACATATTAAACAAATGAATCAATTATAACATAATCGTAAACAATCAATCAAAAATTATGCAGATATGAAAGCGTAGTGATTGTTTGCATAACGCTGTTATATAGGCCTAGATAAAATTAATGTTCTAGAATTCGAAAATCGAAACTGCTTGCATGGTTGATTGATTTATAACTTCAACGTGAGTTGATTATCATACTGGGTTCTTTAGAGTTTTATTTTAAGAATGTGTAGATGAGGTAAATGTATTCAATAAAGTTTTTAATCATAAAGTTTCGTGATTTGCGTTTTGCAAGAGTAAAATTATTGCCAGTAATTTAAAATGAAAAAAAAAAACGATATACGCAGCAATTTGGGATGGAGTAGCTAAGAAGACTTTGCGTATCACGAATCATATTTTATTTATTATACAAAAAACAAAAGTTTGAGCTTTAAAGCAAAATTAATTTACTGCGCAGCTGTAGTCTACTTCATAGCTTGGCTGAGTTCAAGGAAGTTGCAAGGACTCGAAAGTCATGAAAACAAATTCATCAAAATAGAATCGAGATTCGAGAGTCGAAACTGACTGAACGGATGAAAAAAAGTTTCTCAATAAAACAATCCTACTCTGGCACAATTTTACTCTGATATTGCATTATTGAAACATTGTTTTGAGTTTGATAATACTCATCTACTTGGAAAGTGATCTCGCATGTACAATTTGTGCATTCATACCTTATGCCAGGTGAATAAATGGAGCAGTAGGATGATAACAAAATTAATAACCTTTTTACACCAATTGATCGCAAAAATTTGGCGCCACTTCGGTCAGTCATTTCCGTTATCTAAGTTCGTTTCGCACACACCCGTGATGGCTGACGTTCATACACGTCATAATAATAGTAAGGTGGCAAAGACGAACAGATCACCAATAGATGTAGTAAAGGTAAATATCGCCCTCCAGCGGAACCCTAATCACTACAAAACGTCAAAAGAAGAGCAGTAAAGAGCAGATAGAGTTGAAATATGTGACGAGTATTAAGCTGATGGATTGGCAAATTGACATATTGACATTGCCTATACTTTCGCTTGGTCAATCCTGTTAGTTCTAAGTCAAGTCGTCAATTTATTTTGGTTCAACAGCGCCATATATTAACTTAACAAACAAGCAGAGTAAATGTAATTGTCAAAACAATGCATTGTACAACATTGTACTAACTGAAAATAATCCACTAAATGAACTGCATGGTATAGCAGCACTGGCGAAGCTACTCCAATCTGACTTTCCACTACTTGTCTTAAGTTTTGAACAATTTGTTTCACACGAAAGAAGGATTGCAGATACCAAAGCAGCAGCGTCATTTCTGCGATGGTCACAAATGTATTGTACTACACATGAGAAACATGAGATTCCAAATTCTGCTGGTCAATGAAATGTGATTAAGTGAGCAAAGCGAGCAAGAATATTTTGCAAAAAGAGAAACGTGCCCCCTGGATGCACTACTGGTTTCAAAGGGTTGAGAACAATGCTGCCACAGCAATTTTGGAAAAAGCACAAGATTTAAGAAAAAAAAGCACAAGATTTGGATACAAAAGCACAAGATTGCAAAATTGAACCTTTGCGACCCATTTTGTGCCAATTTGAAGAATAACATGACTCTGAAATCAACAGTTTAGAGAAGATGCATGCTTACTAAATCACTGTTCTCTTTCAGTTCGTGATCTTTAATTCAATATCACACAGTGGCGTAGCCAAGGGGGGGTTTTGGGGGTTACAACCCCCCCTTTGGCACGCGTGTGACGTCACGATATTGAGAATGGTGCTTTCAGTCTAAAAAAATTGCCTAATTTTAAATAAAATTGCATTAAAAGAGCAATTTTTGCCAATACCAAACATCTCAGACAGGAATTAGTAACAAGAAAACATAGAGACTTAGCTTTATTTCCGAAAAATGCCGAAGAAAACATGATCTTATCATTTTGCTATGCCACCAGACACCACCATTTTACAGGAATATTCGTAACCACATTTGTGTTGAAAATGCTCTCAGAATGCACCAAATTCAAAGTAATTTTTCAAAATTTTCTGGGGGAGGCCCCCCAGACCCCCCGCCGCTGGGTCGTCAACCCCCCCCCCTTTCAAAATTCCTGGCTACGCTACTGAATCACACATCTTACAAAGGCGACACATCGATCAGCTTTGTCTTCTTGTATCGAACTTTTAAAATCAAGATCATTCAATCATTGACGATTAAAAGGCTGTTTATACCACTTTTTTGTTTTGGGACTTCACTTGATGAATGATTGTCATTATTTGATGCTGAATGCTGATGTACACTGTACAGTAGCCTACTCTTTTCGCTGCTCTTGTTATCTAGCAAGACAACCTCTGAGTCTGGCGACGAGCACATATCGTACTCTCTTCAGATCAAGATGTTCGCGCCAGCAATGAAAAATAAATTGAATTGAAATTGAATTTTAGCTAATCTTGTCAGGCTTGATAACTCAATATGTAAAATTGGTCAATATGCCTAAGTAAGGTACCAGAAACCTAGTTACCATACGGTAACCTTTTAGTGCCAGTCCTTAACTCTCTATCAAACTCAAACCATGGTAGCAACTGTTAATTTGACTTTGATTAAAAAACACAAGATTTAGCCAAAAATCGATCGGAAAGCACAAGAGCACAAGATCAAAAGTAAAAACACAAGATCTTGTGCTGAAACACAAGCTGTGGCACCACTGGTTGAGAAGCCGATCTCACTCCATTCCGGCGACGGTCACGTACACCGAAAAGAACTAGTGTGGTTGCTGAGGCATGACGTTTGGTTAGAGAGAGAGAGAAGTTCTTTTATTTGCATCAACAGCACATGTGGAAAAAAACAATACAAGATTACAATGTGAACTAGGTTGTTTTAATGTTTGCTGACGATGATGGGAGTGGCAGAAGGACCAAACTGGTCATCAAGTCTGCCACACCCGTGTGGTGTCATAGCTTATTTGACATGGAACGGTGTCGGAGTTGAACGCAAATATATATTGTATACATTACAAAATAAAAAACAATACACACACGAAATTTAACAGTACAATATAAAACAGGAATACAAGAAGCGATGCAGAAATACAAAATGGCATAGGCTATACATACAACACAGCATAGGATACTGGTAAGGAAAAAGCGAATATACAGTAATTAGCGAGATACGGTGAGAATAAGTAAAAACAGTTTGATGGCACTATATCAGTTACTTAATTTATACCCAGACATTAAGTGCAGTTTTAATTTTTTAGAAAACATACTAATTGTTTGAATTTTTCTTAGCTGTTCCGGTAATTTGTTCCAAGTGTTTGTTCCAAGAAATTTAATTGAGCGTTGACCAAGCTTTGTATGCATTCTTGGTTTAAAAAGTATATCTTTCTTAGCACCTCTGGTATTATAGTTATGAGTTTCATTACAAGGACGAAAGTACTCAGAAAAAATTGCTGGTAGATGTCCTTTATTGCTTTTATAAACAAACTTACATACTTCTATTAAAAACATGTCTTCGACTTGTAGCAAGTTGCTTTTATTGAACAGAGATTTGGTGGGAATTCTGTCCTTAATCTTGGTGAAGTTTAAACAGCGAATTATGCGATTGTGTACCAGATTTAAAGGATACAGTTCCGTTTTAGAAGCACGACCCCAACAGATGATACCATACATTAGGTAGGAGTGAACTAGAGCATAGTAAACTGCTTTTAATGTCTGGGAATTTACGCACTTTCTTTCGATATAGAGCACCACAGCTTTGAGAAAGTTTTGTTGAGATTATATTGATATGCTGTTTCCATGATAACGACTCATCAAATGTTATTCCTAAGTATTTGTAGGTGTTTGTGCGTTGCAAACTGGTATTTTGAAAATTTATTTCTAGATTTAAATAAGGTTAACCTGCTTGTGAAGGAAATTAGAATCGTTTGTAATCATTAAGCTCGCGCATCGCCCAGGTACAAGCGGGAATGTTGTTTGCAACAGGTTTGCAAAGCCGATGCTTTCGACTTGCTGCATTCCAGCCAGTCTTCAATTTCGAAATTTTGATTGCTGAAAAAACGAATTTGAAAATCAAGTATATAATATAGATACCGAAATTCGATGGCCGGTCTTGAGTGCTCTTAGAAGGTAGTTTCAAGTATATTGCGCTAGCGCGTTTACACAGTCTTGCTTTATAAAAACTTTTGTAAAACTTGCTCAGTTTCTTGTTCACTTCTAAAGCAAACAGAACATGTGTTTGCTTATAAGAACCGTCAGTGAGTCATGGTTGAGTCTATGCCATTGTTGTACTTGCAGGCGTTGCAGTAGGTAGAACATTCGATAGGTTAGCTTACAACAAACCATTTGAAAGAAATCACGTTTGGCAAAAATGAGTAAGTATGTAGGATAATAATTGTTGCTCAACTTTGTAGCAAACTATAGCCTACGAAAGAACATTGGGGTTGTTGTTTTTGGTAAACTTTTTGGTTTTGTGCCTTGTAGTGTAGCTTACCATGATGTGTTAATCAGCCAGTTATACTTTTGCAGCCTCTAGAGTTGAAACCATCTCAAAGCATTTGGAGGCATGCTGTTGCAAGGCAGCTACTGGGCCTGGCTACGCATCCCCACGTGATGCCATGAACGGGCCAAAGGAGAAACTGCTTTACATCCCTTGCATTTACAGGTAAGAAAAATCCAATCTGTCTGCAAATAAGATCATTAATTAATAGCGTATTATGGCTAACAATCGTTTTTGAAACTGGTTTCATTTCTCCAAACATATAGGATTACCGATTCTTTCAGAAAGAATGTTGGTAACTATCCCCTAGACTAGAGATTGTAGATCATAGGGATGCGAAACTACATCCGCTTTTGGCTTATCCGCAACACTAGAAGGGTTACGTTTTTTTTGTAATTTACAAAATAATGTACTTTTTATGGGTTATATAAGAAAATTGAGGTTGGTTTTAAAGTAATTTAAGGTTTTTAGTTGGAAGAAAGCCAGCAGCAAAGCTTTAAAAAAATGTCAAATTGGCAATTGACCCTTCTAATGTTGGCGGAACAACGGAGTTGCGCGTCCCGTAATGTACTGTCCCTACTATCCCCCCCAGTAATGATCCCCTTGGAAAAATAAATATTTTCCGGAAAAAATCCATCCTGATAGATATTTCCTCGAATAAAATACCTCAGGTAAATATCTCTTCTTCGATACAAATGTAAAATTATTTAGTGGGGGGATATTTTTCGAAGACATACCGGTATTTATACAGGGTTAACTTTTGAGAGAGATATTTACTGTACCAGAGGTATTTTGGGAGCATTCTTGCAGGGGGACTTTTACCGATTAGCCTACCTTCTTGTGGCGCATCTTCGCAAAATGCAATGTTCGCAAAATGCAACCGTCAAATCAACTTAAACAAGACAAATCTAAGTCACAAAAACGTACTGAAGGTTATGGAAGCAGTTGTGGCTTTGTTTCATCAGTAAACGTCTGATTAAAGTAGAATTCCACGTATTCTCTTTACCTTGATCAAGCAAGTAAACAGAATAACACAGAAATAATTGCCTAAGCTACATTCATCACTTTATGCAGGAAGTGTAGGGAAACAAACTAGCTAATTGACCTTACACACACACACGTGACTCAATACAGAGGAAGTTTTACTTCTGTCTTACAACCAACATGTTTGTTGAGTAACTGTCTACAGACTGTGGTCACCATCTATTTTTTTCAGAAAACGGACAATACCAATTTAAAACTACGAATTGCGGTTAGTTAAATGTGATTAAAGCAAGCGGGAAAATTTTGCTAAAACAAAGAACTGTTTTTTCTCGATTTTGAAAGGGCACTCGACCAAGTGCTCCTCTTAGATCTGCTACTGATGTGTAATACGTGCACTTTCAGAAACACGCCTATCAAGGAGCCAGATTACCTGGCTACGATAGACATGGACGAGAACTCACCTACGTTTTGCCAGGTAAGTGATGTGTTGATGGGTCGTCATTGAACGGTCTTCTGCAATATCTTCCAATACGGTAACACAGATTAAACAAAAAACAACATTACTGGTAATCGTCCTAAATGACCAAGTGGACGATTTGGATGTAAAAAACTACATTTTAGACAGAATAGAGCAAAGCAAACTCTTTTGACAAGCCATGTTTTCCGTACAATGTGTCAACAACTTAAACATCATCTTGTAGTTATAAACTTTTTCGTTAGATCATCGATAGATTGGAAGTACCCAATCTCAATGACGAGATCCATCATACTGGTTGGAATTCTTGCAGCAGTTGCTTCCACGACCCAACGAAAAAGCGAAGACTATTTATCATGCCTGGTCTTTATTCGTCTCGTCTATATGCAATTGACGTCAACACAGAGCCAAGAAAACCAAGAATAGAAAAAGTAACTAGGGCTTGCTTTTATTGTGCTATTGTTTAAGAATTGTTATTACGAAAATCAACAGCTTTGCTGTTATCAACTGCTTGCAGTAAAAAATAAAGTGTTCAGACTTACTGCTAATGTACTTAGAGCATTTTTGTATTTGAAAATTGGTGCTGATTAAAAAATGTGCTGTCCTTTACAAGAATGAAAGGTAAATAAGCCTAGTCAGTGGCCTACCTAATTTTACGTTGACTGCGTACATGCTGGAATGGTGTCGATTTGCGGAGTGGCGCCTCTTCGACTATAACCCTTGATTTCTCTCATGATATGAAGAGTACGCTGCTGTAGAGAAATTCTTACGTCTCTCCTCAGGGCTATGCCCTGCTGAACTGAACAGAGTATTAGCTTATTTAAAACTTTATTTGAGTCGACAACAGTGACGATCGGTGAGGGAAAGCAAGGAAAGCAGTGCTTACCTGAGCGAAAACTATGCAAAATATAATGACTGAATTCTAGGTTTAACTTCTTATTATTTTTATCAAGTCTATTTTAACTTGAAAATTACTGTGTTCGTGACTAGAATTACTCGTAACGCTTGTGAATAGTCTAAGTCCTCATCAAACCGCATTTCTTGCCTATAAATGCCAATTAACGCAAACGCTTTTGTCAGAAACCATCACTGAAGCTCCAGGGAAATCAACTTTCAAAGTTGCTTACCCTACATTGAAAAACGCCTTCGTTTTATCCAATCCTCAATCGTTTTGCAAAACGACACCAGCTGCTTAGCCAATCAGATGTGTTATCTGGTGTTGTGGTTAAAGTTGCTTTCCCAGTGACGTCATGCGTATCTCATAGTGGCTGCTTTTGGTTTCAGGCGAAAGGAATACAGCCTCTACGCATGAGTGATTTTCGGGCTTGTAACTATAGGCTACTGAGTACGCTGAAAATAAAGCTGGTTCTCTTACCAAAAAAAACATAGATTCTACAATAAGACATGCAATTCCAAAGGGTACATTAACCAACCAGTACTGAAACAGCACAAGTGGTTTTTAAATTCTTTGGGTCAATAGACTGACATCACAAGTTCAGAGCAAACATACTTGTGTTCTTCAAGAATGGACTAGCTTAATTTATAGGCTAATTATTTGCTCTTTACTAGTGCACCAGTCCAATGCATGTCGTAAATGCTTACAGATGACATTGACAATAAGTTTTTGTGCTCAGTCTAAAAAAGCAGCCAACATTCTAAACTAGTCCCAGTTTGATTGATTGATTGAATCTTTATCCTCGGACTGGGAAAGTCCGAAGATTTTGTTTTGGAAATGCTCTCAGAGCGCACCAAATTGGAAGTGTTTTTCAAAAATTTCTGGGGGAGGCCCCCCAGACCCCCCGCTGGAAGTGTTGCCTTCGGCAACACGCCTTCGGGCTTCGCCCGACGGTTACGCCCCTCGTGCCTACTACCTTGCTGCAACATATTTCCAAGTTGCTTTCCCAATGGTTTAAGCCACCGAACGTCACTGGTCGACAACGATTGTGTTTTTCTACAGATTGTTGAACCATCTGAAATATACCACATGACGAATCTTGCGAACCCTCATACGGTTCATTGCATTCCAGGAGGAAAGATTATGATCAGCACCATTGGAGATCCGGCTGGAAACGGAAAAGGTCATTTCAAATCTTTTTTTGTGTTTGTGTCAAATATTTATTTGTACAATAAGTGGCAGTCCTTGTGTTTGACATCCTTAGCAGATTGGTTAAATTTGAGACGGGCTTATCTTTCCTTCAGTGACTAGTCCTGACTTACTAGGCTACAAACCTTATTTTGGCTGATTACTGTCTAGCATCAATACTCACCCTTTGTCGAGAGTGAAATAATTTATAGAGCTAAAGAGGTAATTTTCTAAACTAAAAGCGGTCTAAAAAAAACCGGCCATCTAACTTTTTGTGGTTATGCATAACATAATAAGAATACTTCTTTACTTTTTCACAAGGTAAAGTATTGTGTCATTGCTTATATCTTTGTAACATCATCATATCTGGTTTTAAGACAAAACATAAGCGATATAAACTGATTAGTTACGTTTTGCAATTAATTAAAACTAGTCGAAAACTTCCGCATGTTCAGGGGGTTTTATCATTTTGGATTCGGAAACGTTTGAGTTAGAAGGCCAATGGGAGGCACCCGGCCACAACACCAAGTTTGGATACGACTTTTGGTACCAACCAAGGCATAATGTCATGATCAGCACAGAGTGGGGAACTCCAAAGAGGTTGTTTCATGGATTTAATCCAGATGATGTCACAGCAGGTATCAAGTTGTTCATTTTGAGCTATCGGTTGTGAAAAAACGATCAGCTAAATTTTTGCTTGGGGTTATTATATAGTACATGATTCATCATTGAAATTTTGTAATGTTTCAAGTGGTAGTAATGCAGCCGGTTCCTTTTGCATTGGAGGTTTTTCTGCTGCTGCATTATTTTTTGTATTTACTCATATGATGGGGTGTACTTTGAAAGCACTCCATCATGAAACATTAACTCGCAGCAATATATTATAGCCTACAATACAGGTTATTATTCCCTGCAAAAACATCTATTCTTTTGCGATATGTACAAAACGTTGACAATGTCATTGTGCATAGTCTTCTGCGCATGGTCGGTGGCTACAATGCTAATGTCACATATCGGCTTGAATTGTGAATTAATGAACCGTATTTAAAAAAAAAACATTAACAATTTTATGTTTTTATCAATGTAGTTTTAATAACTTATTAAAAGCATCAAGAGTATAAAGGCAAGTGTCTGGTCATTCCACTTTATAACCATTGGTTGCTACAACCAACAGTAACTCATCCAACAGAAACGGACCTTTTGGCCCTAAACGTTTTGCAAAGCATACTGTCCGTGTATACTTTGAGTGATCATTTCTTCACGCGTCTGACTTTCTGTAATATCAAAGCAAACATTGCAGTAGATGACGACAGCATTAAGCATTGTGCTAGTTAAGAAAAGTCTACATTACTGTGTAGTTTCAACAATGGGGGCCTGACTGTCCTTTATTTCGATTCATGATCTTGCTTTGCCCAGCTTTTGATCGAAAGAAACTGGGTGCTGCAATGATAAATTTGCAGTATAAACGCATCTTGAATGTTAGATAAAGCTATGATTGTGTTCGATCGTAGTTTACCTTTAAAATGATTGAATCTGTAAACAACTGTGCGTAATGTAGAGTTTAGGCTACCAGGTCATACGTTTTATGTTAAGCGAAAAAAGTACGAAAGCTCACTAAAAAATGACGTCTTTGTGGCCTACGATTTAAAGAATTTAATTTAACTGCACCCAAGCTAATTCGTTATATGTATTTGCTGAACAAAACATACAAAATAGGTTATAAGATATTTAAACCAACTTGAGATACTGTATTGTAAGTGTCAATAAACACTGCTTACCTATTATAAATAACAAATTATCTCGTATGACAAGATGATACGATTCAATCAATAGCCACTTCCATTACATAGATTCACCCGAATCTTTCTTGTGCAGTAGCGTAGCCAGTAGCTTACCTTATCTACTGTGGAGTCACCAGAGATTGGATAAAAAGAGAAACCTGGCATTTTATTCGGCACTCGGCAGCATTAATGAAAAACGTAGTTTCTCAACCATATGGCGCTAATGGGGCGTTTGTCCCATTTTCTCACCATAGTAATTTTTACATTGATAAGTAGGATATTTAACAATTTGTATTTGTCTTTGATAGAAAGTAGCGTGCCACGTACCTCTTACAATATATTGGATTTGGAATTTTTAAATCTTTCTGCGAATAGAGTACAGATGGGAAATTAAATTGTGTTGTGTTTAGTTCACCGCATTCAACAAATCGCTGATACGTGGCAAGATGCTTTCCTTCGTTAACAGCGTTTACACAATCGTTGTCATTATACCGCATGCTTTCTATGAAAGTTCTTGTCAGACGGTGAAATCTTTTCTTGCGCAGGGCACTACGGCAGCACAATTCATGTTTGGGACTGGGAAAAACATACATTGATCCAGGTAAATCGCTATAGGTTCACTTGACCTAACAACAAAAATTTTACACTCACTTTCACTTCACTTTCACTTATTTAAATCTATCTACATTCTACAATGACAATTGACTTCTCATGTTAACAGCTATAGCCTACATATACAAAGATGAGTAAAACATTTTGTGTTTCAAAAGGACATAGAGCTTGGCCCAGATGGACAAATTCCACTGGAGATTCGATTTCTACACGAACCTTCAGCAACCGAGGGTTACGTCGGATGTGCTTTTAGTAGTACGATATTTAGATTCTACAAAACTGTGGTAAGAATCAGATTGCTTTAATGCTTCAAGAAATAGCAGAGAGTACCATGGATCGAATAAAATTTATTGTATTTGTATTACCACCGTATGCTTAAATTTTGTGTTGATGCTTTACCTGCCGATGTTTCAGACGAAAGTTAGCATCACAGTGAACACTTTTTGACAAAAGTAGTTTTAAGTAATTGCATAGCAAAACTCATCATCACGAATGCATGCAAAGTGGTGCAAAATTCAAACCCTAGATTAGCCCAAGAGATTAATTAGACGTTAAGTATACTACAAAAAGAATGTCGAGAACTTGCACAAGCACTACAAATCGTCACACAAGAAGAACCTGTGTTTGTCTCATTTAAGTTAATTATTTTGTTTTCAGAGAGGCGACTGGGCAGCAGAAAAAGTGATCAGTGTTTTGCCAAAGAAAGTTGAAGGCTGGGCACTACCTGTTATGCCAGGTAAGTTACACAATTAGACGTGCTATCATAATGCAAGTGATTAAAAACGACTGCAGATTCTTTATTTAGGTCTTTTGTTACTCGGTTGGTAACCTTCCATCACTTTTACTTTGAAGGGGCATGTTTGTTACTTCAAAACAGGTTTTTCTGAAAAATTTGTTCACTTTTTAAGCAATATAAATCAAACATTTACCGATGCTACGTAGCAACAATGGTCTGGTAAGCGTTTGCAGCATTCATTCGTGCCTTAAAGCAAACAGATATTTTCCAATCTATTAATAGCTTTATCTTACATCCGTTGTGCTTAATATGAACTTGCAGATTATGTAACCTTGATAGTTGCGCAATCTAAAAACTTTTATGAATACGAGTATATTTCACCGTTGTTTCTACGTGTGCAATGGACCACTGTTTTCGAAAAATGTGACTAGCGACAAGACAGGCTATTTAGCCTTGCTATCATCATGCCAGCAGTGAATGTTTGATAGCGGACACTACATCTCGTGACATCCTTACACGCATATAACCTAACTCACTGGCAGTGGTGTCACAAATGACTTCACCTGCGTACCATGAGAAAAACATGAAATTGTCAAAATGGATAAACTTTAATACTAATAACATATGTTTGATGCAAGTGTAATAAAAGAGGAGGGTCCACTTTTACAGTTACCTTATCAGCGAAGACGGATTGAGCCTGTTAGTAAGGCTACATTTCTAGCCTACTTATGAACAGTCCTGGGCCGTTTTAATTGGACTGTTAGAAATAAGATGAAAATGGTTATGGTCTCCGTTTAATTTAAAAGCATGCTTATAAGAAACCTTTACAATTATTCAAAATCTCTCTGTACTAAATTTCGCGACCGCATAATTTTAACGATACCTCATGCATGCGTTGTGAAACCATTACTTGACTCTCTTTACAACGTCTTGGCGCCACTGAACAGTGTCAATAGCCTAACTTTTCGTAAATGCCAAAGAAAAATATAAGAAATATTGATCTCACCTACTTTATGATAATAAATTTTTCTAGCTTAATTTCTGTATGTTTTCAGGTTTGATCACCGACATTATTCTTTCGATGGACGACAAATATCTTTATTTTTCCAACTGGTTGCATGGAGACGTTCGCCAATATGATATCACAGACACTCGAAATCCCAAGTTGGTTGGACAAGTGTTCATTGGGGGATGCATTTGTGAAGGTGGCGATGTTAGAGTAAGTAGCCATCTTTCAATCTGTCTTTCAAAAGCAGTTCAGAAATTGTAACCTACCGTACTCTTCCGTTTAAGCAATAGTTTGAAACAAAAAGCATTTCAAACAGAACCAAATTTCGCTTTGACGTAAAGTTCTGTTGTCTTGCTTTTATTTTGCCTGAAACGAATGTCGTTTCAAAGAGTATGAGCAATCACACCAGTAGAGAAGTTCTGTTTACTCAAGCCACGCTGGCTGTCAATTTTAAAAAGCGGAAAGTGCGTGCTGACGTCATCTGAGAAGTCTTCACTGCTTTATTCGCTGCAGGTGACTGAAGATCAAGAATTGCGACGACAACCCCCAAAGACTGTCCTGGGCGGAAAAGTTCTTGAAGGTGGAGCGCAAATGCTGCAACTCAGTTTGGATGGCAAACGATTATACGTCACGACCTCCCTTTACAGCGGATGGGACAAGCAATTCTATCCCAAGATGATGAAGTAATTTTTTTTTTCAAACTTTGCAATCTAAAATTTTCAACAAATTTCTGTTCCTTGTTCTTTCTGTCTGTGCAAGCTTTGGTTTGTTTACAGCCGATCGCACTGGCAAGTAGTTCCAGACAGAAAACAATTTTCGGTTAAGAATTGTATTATTCTTCTAGCCAACAGCTGAATATAAACTATGTGCATCATAGTCATGTCAACGGACTATGAGTTTATTATCCGCTTATCTTACGTCATAACATTTTCCATCTTGACAGATGACATTTGTGTTGCTGGAAAGACTATAGCCTCAAAAATCGGTTTGGTTGCACCATGGCTACCTGGAGATGCAACCTGCATTACGACCATTTCTGTCTCACTGAAATTTTCTCAAACATAGATTTTTCACGTTTTGCTGACTCGTAATTATACTTTTTGTCTTGAGAAAACAGTAAAAAATGCGCAAAAGTAAGTTAAAAAACGTTTAATCGGACTGTTATTATTAAATCAAGCTGTCAATTTTTTTCTGAATCAAATTGCCTTGGGTTTTCAAAGTCCGGTGATGTTAAGTCCATGATGTCACCCGGGAAAGACAGTACAAAGGACGTTAAAATATTATTTTCATAAAATTTCATTCAGACAGATACCAAGCGTTGATAAAATTTTGAAAAGTCTGTAAAAGGCAAGAAATCAAACTGTATCTCTAGGTGGCCATGGTTGCACGTTTAATAAAAGTATAGAAAGACGTCTCGGTTTATCGGTTGAAGCAATCGCTGCAATGAGTTGAAAAAGCATTGTTCCATTGTTTCCGAGCTTTGCCAGCAAGTTGTTAAACAAATAACGCGTCTGACGAAGCATGGTTGCTCGAAGATTCAACGTTTTGTCTTTTGCAAAGGGAACGCTGTTTGACTAAGCTCTCGTGTGTACTTTACAGGGCAGGATCATTTCTGGTGCGTGTTGATATCGACACTGAGAATGGCGGTCTCACTCTGAACAAGAATGTCTTTGTCGACTTTGGAAATGAACCTAAAGGCCCAGTACTGGCTCACGAGATCCGATATCCTGGGGGAGACTGCACATCTGATATTTGGCTATAATTTCGTGCATGAATGTCAGATTAGGAAAGAACAACGCAACGGTTTTAAAAAATTCAAATATTGCATATCTTTTAATTACTAATTGTAATCTTAGTATGGTATTCTCTCGATAAAGGGTATTATTTACAAACTTACATCGATGCACTTTCATCCTTGTTTTAAGAGATTGCCAACTTTAATCTGTAATTAACATACCCTTCGTTGGTATCTTGGTTGTCAAATGCAATTCAATGACAAGCTTTGGCTTCTGTGTGCTTGGCTGCTTCGTATGGCTTTGCTTTATGATACTCTTCATAAACTACGTTCTGTCCAGATATGTGCCGTTTTTACCCGGAAAGATAACCTGAGCCAACCTATCAGGGGCGAACGCAGGGGAGTGAGGCAAAGGGGAAAATTTCCCCCGGAAATATTTTGAATAGAAATTTCTTACTCTATTACATCATCATTTGACAAAGTTTATTATTACTTTAGGCTGAAAGCACCCTCAGAATCCACAAGTCATTTTTTCAAAATTTTCTGGGGAAAGCCCCCAGACTTCTTTGTGGGTGCTCCGCCTTTGGTGACTCATTGCCGGACTCACTCAAATATGCAAAAATACTATAAGTTAAATACTAAAAGTACTAAAAGTTATTTGCCCCCCCCGCCGCACAAAATTTCGTGCTGGCTACGCCCCTGCTGCAACGTATCATGTCAAAAAGCTCTTAAACGGGAACAGATGCTAGACTGGAGCGTGTCAAAATGTTTTTAAAAAGTTAAACAGATACGCCGAACAACACTAATCGGATTGAACGGCATTTGAAAAAAATTGTGAAAAATCAGATCACTGGATGAAATGTACAAAAGTGGTTTGTCATCTTTCAAAAATTAAATACAAAAAACAAGTGTTAAAAACAATTTTCTTTTTTTTGTTAAGCTTATTTCATATCTATTTTTTCTGGGTTAGCGTTGTCTCATAAAGGCTTAGTAGGCTGCAAGGTTGTTGAAATGTATCGTTTAAATTTGAAGCTGGTGATTTTAGTTATCGGATTGGCCCAGATGCTGTGATCAAGGCCGTTATTGCGAGGACAGTTTGAGGCCTGGTACCAAACCATGGGCGCCGATCGCTCTCTAAGATTGGTGGGGACATTTACTAGGAAAGGTAGGAAGGGGCGACGAGCGAAGCGAGCTAAAAAGATCGGAGGTCTGTTCTGATAAACAAACAAATACAGCAGATACAAGTCTAATTCGATGTAGGCTATATATATTTTAATTGTCAGTGTCAACATTGGACAGCAGTCGTCCAAACACTGCAACTCGGCAACGAGTCTTCGACGAATTAAAAACGAAGTCCTGCACTCAGTGGCGTAGCCAGAAAATTTTTTTGGGGGGGGGGCAAATATTTGATGAATTGAAGAGAACGACGAAGTGTTTGATTTAAGACATTGCCACCTGATGTGCAGTGGCGCATCCTGGTTGGTTAAGCAAGGGAAGCAATAAAGCTGGTGGGGGTTAGAGCGTGCCGAAGGCACGCGTATTCTAGGGGGGTCCGGGGGCATGCTCCCCCGGAAAATTTTTGCAAAATTACACTTAAATAATGGATTATAGCGCTTTCTGGAAACACTTTTAGGGTAATATTTGTATGAAACTTATTAGCAGATAAACAGCTATTAACTTATTAAAGGTAGCTCTTATCTACACACAAACGGGCAAAAACTGCGGCTAAAATTAGAGAACACAAAAAACTCAGCTACACAAAAACTCTACAGAGTAAGCGATTCTGAAATTGCTTCCACAGATTAGTTAAAAGAAGCGTAAATCGCGTAAACTTTGCGCGATGTACGATTTGCAAAATTTATTGGTGTCTTTCTGTGTGTCTAAAACAAGTCCTGGGGGGTGTTAATAGCCAAATGTCTTGGAAAACAATATAAATTTATACAAATTATATTATATTTTCAACAAAGGGTTCAACTTCGGAATCCAAACTTTGAAAATTTGGGGGGGCCATGGCCCCGTTTGCCCCCCCTGGCTACGCCTATGCCTGCACTCCTTGGAGAGGTCATGGAGGTTAATCGAATTCAAAGCTTTGTTTTGCTCATGCCAGACCATTGCATGATTTGGTCGTTTCTGTGTCATGGTAGATCGTAACCAAGTTAAGACACGTCGCAAAGTTGAAAATGACCATTCAACTGAACACGAGCTGGCTGGTAAAATGAGAAAAAGTCACACAAAAAGTTCCAATTGCGGAAACGTTTGCCACCAAACAGCGGATTGTATCATTTTGAATATCATTCGAAAATCTTGAGCAAGAGACTCTGTGTGAGAGAACTCAGGATAACCATCTACCACATGTGATTGTAGCTTTCCACTAAAGAGTGATTCTAGTAGAATTTTGTAGTGCTCAAGATCGGTCGACTTGAAATAGTCAGTAACATTTTGCTGCGCGCTGTCCATGAGTGCAAAATACTCTGACCGATATTTCGTCTTTGGTGTTTGAAGTTAAGGATGATGACCATTGCCATACTGAATACGATTTGGGTTCTTTTTGGGACGTGACAAGTCTTTAAAAAAATTGGTAGGGTAAGAGTTTTTTTAATTGAAAAAAGCATAAAAGCTGCCTGCCAGCCTTCCAACTGCTGATTTGGCTTATATACATTTTTTTGCCAAACCGACAAAGACGTTTCAGCAGCCCTTAACTTCAATGTAATAATAACTCAAAAAAATCTATTTTTCTCACACAAAAGTAACACAAGCTAAGCCTACTGCACTACATGCTTGTACGACTCTTTCTAAGTAATTCTAACACTCTGCACTGTCTGGCTTTGGCGTAACCAAAACAGATACAATTTGCGAGTTGCACCTGAGTTTCTCCGCCTATATAAAACATTTGTACTACGGTTGAGGTTTACTCACATAAAACAAAAATGTTATCCCCTCCTTTCAATAGATTTTAAACGTCTGACGGGTAAAATTGCGACATTCGGTTAATATGTTTCCTTTACGATACAAAAATAATGTAAAAAGATGGTGGGGACGTATGAAAAGGTGGTGGGGACATGTCCCCGATGTTCACTAGGGATCGGCGCCCATGTACCAAACATCTGGTCACAAAACAAAACACTTCTGAGAAACACGCGTTATATCCAAGAAATACACTGTAGTTTCGTCAAATTCTCAGACCTCTTGGAAAGACTGTAGGCCCCTAAATCATCCTTGGTCTAAACGTACCTTCTGGACCTCCCTGTTAACGCTACTGGGTCTGATACGGTCTTAAATTCAGTCAAGTTAGGCTACTACGACAAGGTGAGCAGTTTCGAACAAGCGTTAGCGCTCGCGTCCGGCATATTTGCATTAAAATCATGTCGCTGGGGTTTGTTAGAGATGTCAAAAAAGTTAAGCTTTTTATTCATGCAAACTTTCCTGCCACAGTTAGGTCCATGTGGAAAATGAAAAAAGTAATTTCACTTTCCAAACAACAAAATAATGCACTTTACTCAACTCAGCACAGTCCCGCAACACAGAAATTAACAAACTATGAGATTCAAAGTCCGGACCAAAATGGCTCCGCAGCTAATGAAAATCAGGTATTTAACCCAACTCAGATAGCTTACAAAATATGCTTGATTAGCAAAAAAGCCTAACCAAAAATTAGAAATATAGCAATTAAAAAAAGTAAACATCTCAAGATAAATCGTTACTTCAGAACTAATTTTGATACATCAATAATTATGAAAAAATATAAAGTTTAATGTTGTAATCACCTGAGGTAGTGAAAACAAATTATGTTTACGTGTCATAACTGGTCATACTTGGCCAAACAGTCTTATCTCGAACAAAAACCTCTACAAAATATGCACCAGTGAACCATTGTCTTGCAAGATCTCCACCATGAGATGGAACATGTTTGGACACATTCTGAGACTTCACCAGGACTCACCTCCCCAGAAAGCTCTTGAATTTGCAATAATTGGCAGCAAAAAGTACCAAGGCCGAACCGGACGTCACCGTACCAACTTATTACAACTTCTGAGATCTGACATCAGAAAAGCTGGCCTGGGATCCCTGCTCAGCACACCACATCTCCATCGATTGCAAAACATCGCAAAGGACAAAACTGAATGGAGATCCTATCAACCTTGTTGAAAGACTGATCGAAGCCAGCGGATGCCAAACGATTTGGCTACACTGGCGGCGGAGACAGTTACAATAATAATAATAACAAAACTTATTGACTACAACTCTTCAAGAGTAACTTTTTTTAATCTAAACCTATAACCTATTGTCACTCACAATGTTCTTATTAAATTTATTATTAACAAAAATAGTTTTCTATTCAATATATTTTCTATTTTATGAGATGGGAGTTTCCTTAACTAAAAATTTTCCTGAATGTGAATTTCAGTTGCTACATATTTTGCTTTAAAAACAGAGAGAGACTGTTCACCAGGCATTTTATAATAAAAGTAATTTGCGTTCTTCTGGTGACTATTTACTAGGTTACCTCCTGATGTTAAAGATGATAACTAGCTTTTGTATTTCCGACGTTTCGTCAGTCAGCACGACTGACTTTATCAAGGTGGCTAAAACAGGTTAACACAACCTGTTCAGCAACGATGGCACAACACAAAAACGTACTGATAAAATGAATAAAGTAAGCAGCAAGAATCAGAATTAAAACACGCAACAAGACACCTAGAGGTTAAACTGAATGCAGTGAATGCCTAAAACCAGTAGGCTGCTTTCCAACAGCGTAAATTTATCTATCTATTGGGCCACCGTCAAGAAACATTGAAAAGTCATCAGACAAGACAGAAACCAAGGGAATTGGCAATAACAATGATAGAGAAGACGCACTGAGAATGGAAAAGGTGAAGTTAAAGTTAAAGTAATTTTTTGTACACAGAGGGAAAATTCTGACCATCTTTCTGGTTGAGAGCATGTTGTGCTTTCTGGTTTATGTACCACTTTTCTGTAAATAATCTTTTTGTGTAATCCTTTTCAGTTTTAAGAATGGTAGCGTTGGTCCAAGTAATTTTATGGTCTGAATTTATAGAATGTTTGCAAAGAGCGGAATGCTCCGGACGTTGAAATTTAATAGCTCTTTGGTGCTCGTTGATTCTAGATTTAAGGTCACGTTTTGTCTGTCCAATGTAGATTAAATCACAGTCATGACACGGAACTTGGTAGATCAATCCAGAAACTTCACCTTCTTTCATGGGGTCTTTAGCCGAGGGAAGGTATTTACCTATTGTCAGATAGGGTTTCATCGCAACTTTGATTCCTATGCCATAAAGGATACGCTGAATTTTGTCGGTTACCCCCCTTATGTAAGGAAGACAAGTAAAAGATTTATAAGGAGGAAGCGAAGGTTTCGGTTTGGGTCGCTGTATGCAAGCAAGTTTTCGTGGAAATCCGTTGAGCATTAAAGTATTGTGAATGTTTTTCTTGTGGTGTGAACGTTCAGAATCATCCGTTATGTGAGTGTCCAGTCTGTTGTACAATGTTTTGGCCACTGTGAGTTTTTGATGCTTGGGGTGATGTGAGTTGAACTGCAGGTATCTGTCTGTATGTGTTGGTTTTTTGTGTATGGTAGTGGTTAGTTTTTTGTTGTTGCTATGGCGAACCACTTTAACATCCAAAAATGAAATTTTGCCGTTGACCTCATGTTCTATGGTAAATTGAATGGATGATGAAATGCTGTTAAGGTGCTTGTGAAAATCATTAACTGCAGTTTTTTTGATGATGCAAAACGTGTCGTCAACATATCTAACCCATAATTGTGGAGGAGTGTGAAAGGTGCTGATGGCTTTGCGTTCAACAAATTCCATGAAGATGTTAGCAACAACTGGAGAGATGCAGGAGCCCATCGGCGTACCATAAATTTGGCGATACAACACATCTTTATAACAAAAAACAGTAGATTGAAAACACACTTTTAAAGCTTGAATCACGTCATCTGCACATAATTTTGTACGACTTTCAAGTGAATCGTCTGCCGATAACAGGTTAGATATTAGGTCCAAGGCTTCTGTCAGAGGGACAGAAGTGAAGAGGCTTACAACATCAAACGAAACGAGACAGTCTTCCTGGCTAACGTCAATATCTTTAATTATTTTGACAAACTCCGTGGAATTTTTTATGCAATATTGATGATCGAAGAGTGGAGATAAGATAAGATAAGATAAGATACAAAAGCTAGTTATCATCTTTAACATCAGGAGGTAACCTAGTAAATAGTCACCAGAAGAACGCAAATTACTTTTATTATTTTGCTTTACTTAAAAAGCTCACTTAAAAACCGGTTTCTAGCATTTAAACCTTGATCTTTCACAAAGTAGTTGCATACAGCGTCAAATTTATCAAACACACGAAAATGTAAACTGCCGTAATGTTGAGCTGGCTTCGCTTGTTAAGATACCAAAGGTTATCAGTAGGCTACGTTTTGATGATGCGTTTATACCACGAAGTTTAATTATGATGCTGTGATTACAGTCTCTTTCAGTTACTGCAGCAGTTTTCAGCAGCCTAATTTTACATTTTGTTGAGCAGTTGGAGATCCAGGTGTTGTTATCACAAAGTTTGCATGTCAGAGAATGGCAAAATAAACGAAGCTTATCTTGCTAAATACAGTTTCAATATTATATAGCTATTGAAAAATAAAGGAAAATGAAAGGGCAGACCACCAAGAATTTTAACTAATGATATTGAAGACTGGTCAGGACTTGATTATAAAACTGCTATTAAAAAATCTCATAACAGAAAATACTTGGCGCTTCATTCAAGGATTCATAAGGTATATTATGAGTCTCTGCAATAAACTAATATAACATATTAAACTCGAACGTTTTTGGTAAAACTCTCTGCCCTCATCAGGAAATAATCAATACATCTAAAAAAAATAACTGTTTTAATAATAATAATTTAATATAATTTCAATGTGTTAATCACAAAGAGAAACTGCGCTTTTGCTAAAAGAATACTAACCTTGCAAGGAATGCTTGTTTTTTGTTTAAATCGACAAACGCTGAAGTTGTAAAAAATAAATCGATTTTAGTGCTTTAGGAATAGTAACTATCAAAAAGACCATAAGTTCCGGTAGCTTGTTTTCATTTCACCTATTAAAACTGGCTTTGCAGAAACACAGAAATGTAAATACAAAACATAGAAAGTTTTTGGTTGTAGGCTATTCTACAAAGATTAGGAACTCCCAAACAAACGTAGCCTACAGTAAACTTAATACAAAGTTTGCCTCAGGCTCAGGAGGCGCAGACGTCGTGCTCTTTTGACGTCACAATAAAAGAAATGTTTTTCTGATTCAGATTACAAATAATTCCGCATAAATAACAGCAAAATGTTGCAAAGGTTGCCCTTCAGCAACAGTGGAGATTCAGGTTCCATCATTTATGCTTTCTTAAGTGGACTTATAAAAGGTTATATTTTGTTGACCAAAACTTGAATACTGTCTTTGTCAGCAAGATAGTCTGGATCTGTGATGATAAGAAACCTCTGTAAATGCGGTTATATAATTGCTGATAAGATTTTGTAATGAGGAAAGTTAAAAGTAAGCAGCAAAAAAGTCAGTAAAAATTGTAGCGTTCCACATTTGATGCATGTAGCAGGCTAAAATCGGACAAAAATGAATAGGCCGCAATGAAGTTTCGTTGTTAGGATGTGGCAAGAGTTAGTACATAGCAACAATAAGGCTTCAGTAAGCTCCTTGTATAGGCTACTATTGTTTTGATAGTTTACTAAACTAAGTGTAGCCCACGGTGTGACCCGATATATTGTGTTCTTGTATTTTGTACCACAGCAAACGTGCCAGCTGAAAAAATGAATAAAAATCGAACACACTTTCAACAGCTCGTCAACGATTTTAAAATAATTGAAAACAAAATTTTTATTTAACGTTTGGTCGACAAAGACCAAACTTTTCAACAAACAAAGCTTCCAAGAAAGCATTAGGAAAGTTTTCTTTCAAAACTTAATCGTTTTTGCATAGCACGTTGCAATGACTAACAATCATACAGACATTTGGGTATTTCCAAATTAGCAAGATAAGTTTTTGAAGGGATGTTTGTACGATACATTCTACGAAAGTTAAAAATGAATATGAATTTGAACCGTGTAATAACCTACAAGTTACAATGACACTGTTATACAGTAAAAAAGGAAGAGTCTACTGAAAAAACATAAACCTGCAAATTTATAGTTTATTGTCAGGCTACTTTTTTAAATCAAAATAGTCAAGACCAGTTTTTAGACATAAAGTTTTTTTTTAAATGTGCAGTGATTTTATGTAGTAAAGTATTATGGTCATTATGGTCACAACCGTTATAAGCGCGGATTAAATGTGCCGTATCCGGACACCATTGGAAAACACTTGAATGCAAATTTTGTGAAAATACTATCTCCAATTAAAACATTATCCTCATTTAGACAAAAAATATCGTTTTTAGCACCAGTAAGCGTGGCACAAAATAGAAAAACATGGACTACATCATCATTGTTCAAATTACAGCATAATTGGACACAAGTTCTTTCTTTAACATTTCATTTATGAAAAAGCAGATGGCTATAAACATATTTCGCCACATGTTAATGACAAAAACAAACTATAACATGTTTTCTAGCACTGCATTCATCGCAGATATTTGTTTCTCTCTGCGCTTTATACAATGAACAGTTTCATGATGACGTGAGCTGCTCAAATGGATGGTA
The DNA here is from genome assembly GCF_918807975.1 of Aplidium turbinatum. Classification (NCBI taxonomy): domain Eukaryota; kingdom Metazoa; phylum Chordata; class Ascidiacea; order Aplousobranchia; family Polyclinidae; genus Aplidium; species Aplidium turbinatum. Next base: position 11,813,945 of record NC_137489.1, on the reverse strand, counting down.
ATTTGAAGTTTGAGCAAGAACTGAACAAGCTTTTGACAATCATATGATCTATCGCAAGGGTTGAAAAATTTTAAGATTGCTTGTTAAGTTGTATTGATGCAATCAAGCGTTAAATTGCGTCTTGCTGAAGACTACCTCAAACAGCAAAATCCCTTGTTGTTACATTGATTCAACGTTTGCAGACGTTAAATTAATGTAATAATGACTGGTTTTGCTGTCTAGGACAGTAGCCCATCACCATATTAAAAAAACGTTTTTTGTGTAAAAAACTACTCCTTTCAATTTGTAAGGTTATTGTTTTTTAATATCGCATTAACGTCGCGATACATTCAAATAACGTATGTTGTCTACAATATGTAGGATGAACAGCATATGTGCAATACGTCAACTCGCCGGGTTATTATGATTCCAATACAACTAAATTACGTGACCTGATGCCGATATTAACACGCACGATATGTTCAAACATCATCTAGCAATTGATCAGCTGATGGGTAATAGTATTTTGGCAACGTAAATTGATCACGTTTTACAACCCGGCTCGCCTAGTTTAACGAAATGCACGGTCTGTTTGCTGCTTCTCACTGTTTTAGCCTACATTTTAATTTTACGTATGTCCAGACCAGGAGAAGGTTTTAGCAGACGTTTACGGGAATTTATTCCGAAACTTAAGTTTTTGAATCAGGAAATTCAGATATTATTTCCGGATGTTGTCAGAACACGGAGGAAAAGAGATTCAAGACCGGTCCAAGAGTTCTATATTTAGTAATTAATCGTGCCCGGACAAAAACTTGAGTTTTAGCATGATTGTATGGTTAGATTACATATAAATATCCAAACCAGAATCGCAGCTACCAAGGGATAAGCAATCTCTCATGGGAAGCTAAATGTATGAAATCGGCCTATTTCGGTCTAACTTTGTGTCAATAATAGATTCAAGTGCGTTTGCCCACCTTATAAAAACTTCAAGTTACGCCACCCAAATAGATAAAACACTCAAACAATGCATTGATTATAAATGTGAGACTGTAGGCCTTATTTGAATATTTTTTGTTGCATTGATGTAATTTTAAGTAACTGATCAACCGCCCCCTTAGCTCGGTGGTTACGCATCGGTTTCAAGATCAAGCGGAACTGGTTTGCTCTTGAGCAACGCACTTCAGGACTGCTCTCAATTTATCGTCACCTAGTGGGTGAAATAATTCCCCAGCAACAACACTTCAACAACACTGGAAACTTCACTCTGTCAATCTCGGTGACCGGGCCTTCATCAGAGGTTTAAAGCCTCTACAAGTATGCGAAACCTGCCAGGATCATGTTCTCAAAGAAGCTTTCCAGTCCGAGGACTACGATCAAATCAATCAATATTGTCCATGCACTTAAACTCACACAATCAGATAATATTATACACTATACAGCACAGTTGGCAACATAAAGTAATTCATTCTTACGTGGATGGTCTCGTTTGTTTCGAAACAAAATTTTAGTGACTTTGTTATTTTTTTTCTTTTCTTTTTTCTTTTCTCTCTTTGCTCAAATAATTTTTCGTATGGTTTAAGTCTTCCCCTTTCTTCGAGTCTGGTAAAACAAAAACATTAGCAAAGAACCAAAATGATTCATTGCCATCAGTAGGCTATCTATTAGTTATTTCCGCTGCCGCCGCGTGAACAAAAAAAAACTTGGCAAATTAGATCATGACATTACATTTCACAGAAACTATGTGGCACAGATTATCATCATGGTGCAAACATATCAAATGGCTTTAGATAAAATCTTATAAAAGCAGAGTAAGTTTAATACCAGCTACAGTACTACAAGTTTAATACCAGCTACAGTACTACAAGTTTAATTTCAGCTTAGAACCAAAGCAGTAGTAACCCATGGAAACAATATCTCAATAAATTAGTGACTTACCATTGAAGTCTAATTAAAACCCAACCAGAAAGATGTAATCCACGTTGGAAATATATCTATTAATCAAGTTAGCATAAAACCACCCTTTAATTAAGCTCGTCAATATGTGTAGCATACGTTGCGAAATATTCGTTCGTTTAGTTTCACGTACATATAAAGTGTCTAAGAAGACGTTTGACTGAATGGTATCTGGTAGGCTATCTATTTCGTACACAAAATATTTCGCTTATAGCTGGCAATAACCGCTTGTAAAAGATACACTGTGCGTGACATAATGCTGTAATTGCTCCTGTTCCAAAGATTTTTACATAAGAAGTTAGGAGTCAGCTTACCTTGTTTTCACAATAGTTACTTAGTCTACTTTGTTTTTTCATTATTTGCAGGTATTCTAGGTGAAATAAAAAGTAAATTTGCTTTCACAATGAAGTTGATGCTTTTGGTCTTCATTAGTTATTTTACCTCCGGTTTTAGTATTCCAACTCTTACTGGAAAGCTTCTGTCTCTGAGGTGAACATATTTGTCCAGAATTTACCTTGCTATTTCTTCAGTTAGTTTGCAAGCTAACTGGGACCGAGAAATGGGTTGAAAGAGCTTGTTCAGATTCAAAAATATTTTTGTGATATCTTCTGCTGCAATTGAAGACCTGAGTTGAAGAACTACTTCAGTCAAAAATACGGCTTTTGAGATAAAGCAAGTTAAAGTTCTTTCAAACATCTTTAATCTTTTATATCACAGCAGACACAAGCGTGTGTTATAGCAAACTTAAGCCGTTTTTAAATCAAATTTCGCAGGGAGACAGGTATTGACTATCATACAACATAATTTTTGATGATAACTCAATTTCCACAAAAAGTGATTTACTGTAAGTAGTTCTACAACTCCGGTCTTCAATTTGTGAAATAATAATAAGAAAAAAGATGAATAAACTGAATAATGATAATTATGAAGTAAGTAAATTTGAAACGAACAGCAAACGGCCAATTGCCGTGTTATATGCATTTAGGGCTAGAAATCTGTTCATTTGGTAATTTCACTATTTTTAATGTCCTTTTGACCTCGATATAAATTTCAAATGCTTCTTCGGAGTATTAGATTTAATATAACAGTTTTCTGTTCTATTGATTTGTGTAAGTTTTTAAGGATCCTTTGTTTTGCTGATGCTTTTAAAGAAATGCCTCCACTTCTCAATTAATTGAAGCTTGCAGCTAATAAAGTTAATAAAGTCAACAATCATGCATTTTGTGACAAAAATTTACTGACAGAAAAGCGATGGATTGCAAATACGTTCCAAACCTTCAAAGAAATAGAAATTGCTCACTTTTTATTTTGATTTTACAGAAACTTACGTCACAAACGCCAAGCCAGCTTGGGTGTGTGTGACCGAGAAGAAACGTATCCATGTACGCAAATGGTTGCCGGGGGAACTCCAATATACGGATATTGCTCCTTTGGCCCATGCATAATAGGGTAAGATAGAAAACAAAGGCCCAGACGTCTTCTTTATTTGAATGTGTCGTTGTAGAACAGTTGTGGATCGTGTCTTCAACGACCATGCAATATTTTGTTCTCCTAATCAAGCAGAGATCAGCGCGTCCTTCTTTTAAATATTCTTATTTTTAATTATTCAGACAGCCACTTTATCTGGTCCAGATTTTTACCAGATCCTATACGTATCAGATTAGATCTTTACTAGATCTGGGCCAGATAAAGTGACTGTCTGGGTACCTTATTCTTAAGTACCCTATACACATCGCCAACCTGGAATAGAATGTTAGATCATCATCTACAAAGGCTTAAACGACGACGACCGAATACAAAACTTGGTGTTTTTAAAGTAATATTAAAATTGCACTACTTGAGCATTACCATAATTTACTTTTTATTTTGCTTCACTCGACGTAATAAATTATATAGTGACAACAGCTCATCCATTGGGTGATGATCGAGATACAACTTACAATTGGTTGCCTAATAAGATTTTGTGTCTATGAAAAACTTTTTGTTGCCAATAATTTTGTAACTTATAAAACACACTTAAAAGAACTACAAGAATTGGCTAAAAATCATCAATTTTGAAGTCTTAACATTGGCCATATTTTACAACCAACTGGTGTAAAGTGGATTGTTATTATGATATCATTATTCTTATACGAAACCTTTTTGTTGCGACTTGTGAATTATTCTTTGGTAATTTAACATTTTGAACTCTACCGTCGTTTCTAACATGTATACGTACAGCAGTGATGTACGCGCATACAAAACATATTGACGCCGTCAGCGTAAACGCAAACGTTCGAAAAACCATACGCCGTATGCGTCAACGTAACTTGTAAAAAAAGTTGGCGGCGTCAGCGTCAGCGCATACAGTAGCGTAAACTCATTTTGTTTGCTAGGTGCCAAACATTCACACGGTATAAACCACTCGAAACAAACAAGTTTTATTTTGAATTTCCACGAAGAAACACAAGCATCTGAAAGCGTTCATCTGACATTTTGCTGCGTTTTGGTTTCAATATGTCTTTGCCCATTGAAAACATTCTTTCAACTGCAGCGCTGGAAGGTATTGGCGTGTTGTAGCGAAAAAATGACATTGAAAAGTATGCGTTGACGCTATGCGCTAAAAAACCGCGAAAACTTTATGGCGTAGCCTCAAGCGACAACTATCCAAAAAAATGTGGCCGCAAGCGTTAGCGTAAACAAAAAGTCTGCGCCGCAAGTCTACGGCGAAGAATTTGCGGCGTATACGTACATCTCTGACGTACAGTAATATGTTAGCAATTTGAGCTGTCGTTTACAAGTTAGCAACAATTTTGCATTATACACCTACAATGAAAAACCTAACAACATTACTCTTTTAAATGCAGCTTGGTTATAAAGTCTCAGTTTTTGATGTTTGTAAGGTTTTCTGTCACAGATATCGACCAAGACTTATTTCTACAATCTGTACAAGACGCATAAGACAATGCTGTGTTGGATATACTGATGTAAGAGGGTCTTGCGTCTTAGTAGGTAAGTGACGCAATGACTAGACCAGTGACGTATCACCCGTAAATTATGCAAAAGTGTTTCCATTATATTATAAACAATTTTATCCTTACCTTGTAGTACAAACAAATGTACTGTAAATTAAATAAATGTGTTATATCAAATTAAGTTTCTTGTATGTAGAATTATAAAAATAGTTTTATGGTGATTTTTTTCTATATGTGTAAAAGCTTCTTTAAAGAATAACGAATTAACATCATTTCGAAACACTGCATGCAAAATTTGATCTGTATGACTTTTCACGTTCTTACAAATTACAGTTGAAATTGGTTTTGACTTCGTCATAGGTAGCAGCTACGCATGCAATTTTGAAATTACGTAGGCTACAGTTACCCACAAGAGGAAAGCCATTTCTTCAGAAGAAAGCCATTTCAAAATTTTATTTGTTTCTTTTTGAACAAAGGGTCTTGGTTAGTAGTATTTGATCAAGTTTTTAGATTTTAATTGATGCGTTTCTGGTGATATTTAAATATTTTTTCCAACTGATACTATTCAAGAATCAGTAAAATCATTTGTGTAAAACTTAGTGGTCTGAAAAAAAAAAAAAAATTAAAGGAGCTCATGGCTGAACGAACCCCCCTCCCACCTGTGTACGCCACTGGATCTGATTGTATTTTTATCATGCACTATTAGGCTATACTAGGCTAGCTTAGAAGTACAACCAGACATTTCATATAATTAGGACAACTATAAGTGATTGTATGAGCTGTTGATTTCCGGTTGCTGGCTTTGTTGTAGGAATCTGTAATTTTCGTATGTTGCCCGGGTAAGCAATGGGTTGAAAAGATAATTCAGCAAAAAAATACTAACACACCAAGACTGATGTTATACTGTAGATAAGTAGGATAGAAGATCTAACTCATTCAGTTTCAATGGAAAAACTAGGCTACAGTAACGACACGAATTAGCCTGCTGTTTGTATTTGCATCAGGTCGGCACTGTCGTTGTTGAACCGCATGCCAGTGGCCTAGATGTCACTGAGAATATTAATTCTAAAATGTTACCATTTTGTTTGACTCACAAAAATTAATGCCAACGTGCTGTCTACTGATTTTGCAAAATAGTTGTACCAAGTCTTTCTAGCGATGTCCAGGCCCGGATTTAGGGGGGGGCAGAGGGGGCAGTTGCCCCGGGCCCCCCGACTTTTGAAGGGCCCCCCTATGTGGAAAAAATGTGATTTTGTGTTATTTGTTTCCTTTTGACCTTTAAAGCTTCTCCAAAATGCTATGCAGTACTGGAATGATGCTACTGTAAACGTAGAGATGGTATTTCGCGCCGAAGGCGCGAAAAATTTTTTTGCACGGGGGCCCCCCGCTCTAAAAGTGCCCCGGGCCCCCCATCAGCTAAATCCGGCCCTGGCGATGTCTAGTCCCCAGAAGAAAAAATAGAACTAAAACGTTGAATAAAAACAGCTTCAAAAACCATATAACAGTTGAAAAAGTTAAAACAGAATGCAACCTACAGGATAAATATGGCAAGGAAGAAATGTAATTTGTAGGGTGAAAGTTTGGCATTTTGATGTTGTTTGTGTAAAGTTAAACGTAAAGGAAATTTGGACCTCTAAGAAAGGCCATCCAAAGTTTTTTCCAAGATGGCTAAGATGTGCAGTACAAGAAAGCTTTTTGCAAGTTACAAAAAAAGTCTTGGAACCTTACATGCAATCCATGACGGTAAGTCTATATGCAAAGTTACTTTTGACAATAAGTTGATATTTTGTTTTCAGTTCAAACTCCTAAATGCGGTAGTCAAACAAATCCAGCCATCTTGAGCCAAGAAAGTGGAGAAATAGCGTCAGTCAACTACCCCTTCAATTATGACAACAACATTAATTGTAACTGGCAGATCGTAATTCCAGCTGGAGCTACATTGAATCTGCAAGTTACATCACTGCATTTAGAAAACCCTCGGCAAGTCAGCTTTTTCATACCGTTTGAGTATTTTTTTTATTTGGCATTTAGCTAGTTGTTAGTGTAAATATTTATAATGAACTTAACAGACAACATTGCTTTCTTATAAAAACTTCTTTATTTTTGCATAGGTCTCCCTGCTTCTATTGCAATCCTATGTGTATTGCTGACAGGCTTGTCATCCAAGATCGCTTTCAAAGTGTAACTCATTGCGGGCTCAAACGCAACATTCCTGTCTTTTTCTCTGATGACAGAGCTGTAACAATACAATTCATAACAAATTCCTTTTACGCTTTTCCTGGTTTTAGATTGCGTTATACGATAGAAAACAGATTTACAACTACAGAAACCATTGCAGTGATAACTACTACACCCACCATAACTACGACTTACATTCCACCTACCACGACCACAACCGAATATATTCTACCTATCACAACTACCACAGAATATGTTCCACCAATCACAACTACCACAGAGTATATTCCACCTATCACAACTACCACAGAATATGTTCCACCTATCACAACCACCACAGAGTATATTCCACCTATCACAACTACCACAGAATATGTTCCACCAATCACAACTACCACAGAATATGTTCCACCTATCACAACTACCACAGAGTATATTCCACCTATCACAACTACCACAGAATATGTTCCACCTATCACAACTACCACAGAGTATGTTCCACCTATCACAACTACCACAGAATATGTTCCACCCACCACAACTACCAGAGAATATATTCCACGAACTACAACACCAGAAACCAACCCTGTGTATTCAGCTGAAAGTACCTTTGAAGCTTCGACCAATTCAGTGGTTTACACATCACCTGCAGATACTACAACCACCACGCGGCCCTATGTTAGAAGTAAGGTTATTGAAGCGAAGTATTGAAAAATACGTTCATGCATGCTATGAAGCCCTGTAGGCTGTTTTATTTATTATTTAGTAGATCTTTTGTGACATACAAAGGGCTGCTTCATGTGGCATAATAATTTGTATCTTGAAGACAAGCGTAGCTTCAACAGTAGCGGATCCAGAAAAAAGGGAATTGGGGAAATCAGATTGAGATTTAAAAGCGTAAAAATTTTAAGAAAACATCGACAGTGAAACAGCGGAATGTGAAAGAAGCAACTAGATTATTATGGGTCTGGGGACTTGTTTTCAGCAAATTTTGGCAATTTTTACCTTGTTTTAGTCGCTATATTTGTGCATTTTATGGCCTCTTAATGGTTTATTGTTTAAAACTCACTTTGAAGGTGTACACTCAATATAGTCAACTAATCTTTGGTGTTTTAAATTGTTCGTATTGTCAAATGGCTCCGCTATATTTTACAACACATTGTATTCTATGCAGTTTCAAACAGGACATGCCCAGGAGATCAAACCTTCACGGAGACTGCACCTTACTGCAAAGAAAGATGCGACAATGGCACAATAACAAGAATAGACTGCAATCCTGTTTTTGAATCTCTTCCGCAACGTCCCGGATGTGTTTGTCCACAAGATAGGCCAGTTATGTTTGGCAGAGTATGCATACCTCGGCCCCTGTGCGCTGCATTTTTACGTACGTGGGAACATTAATTCTATGCGGCTTGCCTAAACTGCAAGGTTTCGCCAAGTGGTTAAGTTATAAAAATGCATCGATGTGTTCATACCGGCTAAGCTTGCTGCCTGCTGCGATAAAGCTGCTACAAATACTAAGCATATAGCAGTGATGAAGCCTATTCAGGATTGATTTGAGAATGCATGCGGTTTAGCGAATACCAAACTGGCGCAAATACTGTACAAACAGCAGTTAAAGCCTTTGGCTTACCTGGACTACATAAGAAAATTGCAGTTGTGTGAAAAGAAATTTAGCAGTTACAAAAAAAGCTCACACAATCACCTTTAGACGTTCCTATTACAAGAGTTTGCAAACGACACTTCAACATCTGTTTTAACCTAATAAAATATTGAAAAAAGAAATTACATCAAATAAAGTTACTACTTTTTAAAACCTCTACAGCCTGTTTCACCTTAAAAGAAGGTCATCAGAAGGTCCTTATTAAAAAGAAAAAATAAGTTATGAAAATGTATTGAAAACATATTGACGTAACGTTAAATATTTACTTGATCTTGTCTTACAATATGAGAATCTAACATCCACTTATATATTAGCCTGAACACGTTTTACAAGCTTTAAACAAAGAACCAAAGGTTACTTTGATGGACTATACTGTAGGTTGCTCTATTTATTGGAAATGAAACAAATTTTAAGGCAAAATAAAGTAAAACTGTGCAAAGAATATTTTGTAGAAAAAACATTATGATTTAACTTCTTACGAAATTTAATTGACATCAAGAATGAGTTTTTAATTAACAAAAGTTAATATTAGTTCAATTTTATTTCAATACATTGCATACTAAGTTAATGCATAGTTTTATCGGAAATGAAGTAAAAATATAACTTCACGAATTCCAGCTCCTTCCTTTGCATGCCCAAGCGGTCGAGTTCCTACAAATTGTTTACCAACATGTACTTTGACGTGTGAAAACTACGACACAAGCAGAGAACGGTGCTCTCGACTTCCTTCAAGCTTCGCGTGCGTTTCTGGATGCATGTGCCCACGATCAGCGCCCATTGTAAATCGTGAAGGTTCCTGTGCTGCTATTGAAGCGTGTTCTGTTCCGCCTAAACGTAAGTACTCTTCATTTGTCTTTGTCATATCCTGGCTTACGCCGGTGGTGAAAGATTTAAATTAAGTGGACGGGAATTGGTGAATTGAGTGGACGAAGATTGGCAAGAGCCAAAGGTATGCCTGTCGAGTAATGGGTAGTACCAAATTGAAGTCATAAGTAGAGTAGACAACCGGAAACAGACATTGCTGTCGGCTGCAGCGTGGGTCAGGTGTATGTCGGAAGGCGTACACCGATGCATAGCGCTCAAGTCCGCTTTCCCGCAATGCAGGATAAAGATAAACAAACAAACAAACAAACTGTCTTGCCAAAGACACAGCAGCGGTTGAGCGGTATCGAACCGGCGCCCTTTGCCGTTTCAGGGCTCTCACCACTCGGCTATGTAGCCGACAGTAATCTTGATTGAGTAACAACAACCAGTGACAATCAGCAGCTGTAGAGAGTGCACTCACACTTGCTCAACCACTCTCCATCTGGCCGATTGCTTGTGCTTTACTACTTATCTCAGCGGTGTGCATCTAAAGCTTAATAAAAATCTAGGCTGTAATAACTTTATATTCAAGGAAAACGTAGCCTACGACGAGTCCATGGGCACGCAGTTGTTCTCTTATGTTATATTGTCTATCTTATAATTTTTACCTAATAATTTTCAAGGTGTTCTAATAAAATAGACCTCATGAAATTTCTGATCAGTTTTATTATAACGGTGAATACCTGAAGCAAAAACAATTAAAATTTTATTTAATTTTACTATTTAGATCTGTAGCTCCCGTGGGTTCTCTGCTGGTCATTTGTGCTGTTTTGCGGTTCGTCCATAGGCGACATATCAAAAACAATGCATTATAAGCTACCTTGCGCTGTAACGCCACTAGGTTTTCACAACTTGCAAGGCATTGTTCTACGATAACTATTATTTATACTTTTGTAGAGTACAATCTTTGGTTTACTTTTAGCAAAAGTGACTACATGCGGTTTACAACACTACAAACCTAACTTCAGAATAGTTGGTAAGTGAAGATTGATTTTGTTTTTAGAAGTACAACAAAACAGTGTAAAAGTTATCGAGGAGGTCTTGCCATTATAATTTGTTGCTTCTGGTTATAGTTTAACTTAGGTTTACACATGAGCTAATACGTTATCCAAACTAAATTACCCTTTCATACAAAGTTAGGGCTACCATATGTCCTCTTTTAAGAGGATTTGTCCTCTTTTTTCAAGAAAAATGAATTGTCCTCCGAGGACACTAAAAAATGCTCAAATGTCCTCTTTTTTGACAATTTGGGTTTTCATGCTTATATTTTCAACGGAATTACATTGCTGGGTGACGTTTCAACGACGGCTTGTAGGCTATTTGTTTTCTAAACATTTTGTATACCAATGTAACATGCTGATTTATAAATTCTACAAGAAATTGGCGCCTTTTATGGAACCGTTGTTGAACATTCATTGCCTGGTTCACTGTAAGATATAAAATGACATTTCAAAAGCCATGCTCACGCTTTCACAAAGAATTATTCTTTTACCTACATACGTTTTATGTAGTACACTGTTAAAAATTTTCGTAATTTTACTGTCAAAAGAGCAGTAGAATATTACTATCTTGTTACAGTACTTGAAATTACTGGCCATTTTGTGGTATATATACTAGACAAAGACGTTTTTTTACTCCAAATATAGTAGAATCACTGATTGAGCAGTTTTAAATTTTACTTCTTTTCGTAGTAGATGATTTCACTTATTTTTTGGAAGTAAATTTACTGGTCTGTGAAAGTGTTTTGCAATTTTACTGACAAAAATAGTAAAATTTCACTGACTTTTTATAGTTTTTGTTTAACTTGCATTGGCAGTAATTGTACTATAGGTACGGTAGGCTACATGGGCAGCAACATTTTATTAACACCGTTACTTTAGTCCGATTAGGCTACGGTACTATACTCCTGTGCAGCAATATATTTAGCACTTCTACGAAACGTCAACCTTTTTTTCAGTCAACATATTTACGGTCACACCAGCACATTCTCGAAACAGTGGGCTGCTACGTTGTGTCATGCCTTTCTGTTTTGATATCTGATATACCTTGGCCGGCAATATAGAGTTCATGGGTTAATTGAAATTTGAAACAATCATGACTGGAAGGGAAGTTTGCTAGAGATCCGAACTCACGGCCTCCGACAAAAATGTTTTAATTGTTTGTAATATTGGTTCCTTAAAAATGCCCTGAAAGTACCAGAGAATCGAACCGAACCCGAGTTTTATAGTCAAACGGTTCGACTCTATGACTAAAACCCGAGAATTATTATCACTTATCAGTCGTCAGCCAATCGGCTGGCGAATGTTATCCTGGTCCTTGCTCAATTTCCCGCCTTCCCGCTCAGAATTTGCAGAGCCTGATTGGCGTTGCCAGATGGGGAAAATGAGATACCAAATTAAAAAAAATTCTGGTGAAATTCAATTTTAGAAGTCTTTGATGCCAAATTTTTTGACTTTGGGACCAGAAAACTTTTTGGTGAAATCTAGTGAAATTTTCCCCCAATCAATTTTTTTCAAGAAAGTTTTTTTCAATTTTTTTAAACTTTTAAGCGAAAAATCCCCGCTCGTATAGAAAACGTTTTGCAAGAGGTTTGCGCATGCGTGACGGCAGTGTCTTATGTCTTAAAATCTATTTGTATTTTTAGGTGAAATTGTTTTATTTAGGGTGTTTTTTATATCTGGTGAAGTTGTATGCAATCTGGTGAAATTTTGTTTACTTTTTGGTGCTAAGCATCTGGCAACACTGAGTCTGACAACTGAGCATGTGCAAGGCTGCAAGCATGGTTGCAGGAATAGTGCAGTAACTTAGTTACAGCTAGCTTTGTTGCAGTCATAGGTTTCAGATGGACAGAGGAAGCGTGTCAATAGCAAAAGTAGCATTGTTAAACCTGTATCACTGAACAGGTAACAAGTTTAATCCTACAAATGGTATCTTCGCTGATTTTTTTATGTTTACCATGGACAAATGAGAACAATAGCGTACCATTGAAATTAATTTATTTCGATGCTTTTAAGTTAGTTAACTGCATTAAACTGCTACGAAATTACATAGTTATGCAATATGCACTGAACAACAATGACTTAGATCAGGCAGGTCGGTCTGTCAGTCAATGCTGTGAGGCCCTGCCCCCTCCCTACAATTTTCTAACCACTGCACCCCTGAGTCAATGTGAAGAACTACCTAACACATCTTCCCGGTACACCAGTATTGTAGCCTACTGAACACACAACGTTAAAGTAGTCGAGCTCTGTTATAGTAGCTTCTAGCATTCGGACTCTGGATTGAAAGATCCAGTGTTGGATTTTGGAATCGTACTATAAAAAGATTAGGCAGTGGCTATTTGACCGGCGCCGGTTTTTGAATCTGAAACACTATTTGACCGGTCATGACATCACTATACAGGCACCTTTTTCTCTTTCAAAGCAAAAGACGAGAAGCGCGTAGGCTATATATATAAGTTCTAAATTCGACAATTTTATTCAACTCGATTTGTGGCGCATGCGATACTTTGCCGACTCCTATTCTAGAGGGAATGAGTTTGATACTACCCGGAAGCGTTTTTTTTCTTTAACTAAATTTTGACCTGAAGTGCATTTTTGTAGTCAATTTTTAATTTGAGTTGCCTACAGCCCAATTTCTTATGTCTTTTCAAATGTGAGTAATAAAGTTAGAGTTTTTTTAATTTGCTGAAATTTGAGAATTTCTCTGCGTAATTTTCCGTTTGTGGCCGTGCTAACTACTGATATATAGCCTACCCTACTACATAATTTTTCATTCAGGCACGTTTTAAACCTTTCAAGGTATTGCCACCTTTTCCCGTTCATTAACGTGGTGGCAGGTCTATATCGATTTTTGTAGCTAGTATTTTTTTCGTCCCGGACGCGTTAACGACAAAAAATAAAATGATTGATTGATCATTACATTTTTGCTCTCAACAAGTTAGTTATATACAATGCTTCTTTTAAAAAAATGGTAATGGTATGTAAATGTAATGCAACTCAAATTAAAAATTGACTACAAAAATGCACTTCGGGTCAAAATCTAGTTAAAAAAAAAGAATGCTTCCAGGTAGTATCAAACTCATTCCCTCTAGAATAGGAGTCGGCGAAGTATCGCACGTGCCACGGATCGAGTTGAATAAAATTGTCGAATTTAGAACTTATATACGCGCTTCTCGTCTTTTGCTTTGTAAGAGAAAAAGAAAAAGGTGCCTGTATAGTGACGTCATGACCAGTCAAATAGTGTTTCAGATTCAAAGACCGGCGCCGGTCAAATAGCCACTGCCAAAAGATTACTAGGCATCGCTGCTTCGACTGTCTTCAAAATGAGAAAATATTAGGTAGCCCACACAGATTTTAAAAAACAAGCTGTGACCCTAGCTAAAGAGTATATCTGCCTTGTCTGGTGCTACGCCTTGCCCATGAGTAGCCAGGGAGTAACGACATTTGAGATGCAACTCCATTTTACCTCAGAGTGAAACCTTTGCCGTCAGTTGCAGTTTATAGGCCTAGTCAATGCCCAGGACTGTTAAAAAGTGAGAACTAAATGATTGAATGGTTTATCCAGCTGTGGTGATAAAACTTGTGGTAGGCTGATCTTTCGTGTGTGACCAGCGTGAATAATTTGAGCAGCAGGTCCAGGGTGGTAAACGATAGACCCTCAGCCCTGGCCAAAGATCGAGAAGGAAAAATTCCCATTAGGCTACAGGAAGAGGACCGGTACTTATTACCGGTATTATTTGTGACAATGTCTTATAATACATGTTTTAAACCAATTTAGGTTTTGTTATGCTTTTCTGAGCATGTGTTGTATTTCATTTCATTGAATAACTTGATACTTGGATATTATCCTTGTGCATTTATGATGTGCCGGGAGACAACTGGCGGCTGGGAGACAACTTGCCCATCTCAGTGGGATTAGTGGAACTGATTACAACATATTTTAAAGAAGATTGCTCAGCAATTTATCATTGCTTTGAGGTAACGTACATTTATTATTATTTACTTGCCAACACAGATTTTTTAATACCCAACCTTTCCATTCCCGGAAGAACATCCGACACATACTTTGCAAATTTATATATAGCTTGTATATAACTTGTGTGATATGAACACCATGCTACTACTGCTAATAAATTCTATTTCATTGCCTTCTTAGCGATAAGAGTGCGGCTATATGAGTGTTTGACAATGTTTGTTGTATTATTTTCAATATCTTAAAAATGTTGAATTCAATTTGTAGGATTCAGCTATCTCCCAGTTTGAGGAAACTCGTTTACCAGCATCCTATAATTGTGTGTTTTGGTAAGTTGTGAATGAGCGTTTGTACAATTTTGACTGATGTACAAGTGAACTTTTGAATTGCTCACCTAAATATGAAGTTGGTAAATGTAAATATGCACTAATTTCAGTTGTCGTAGTTTTCTTTTGTGCCTCATTGCATCTGCAGGGCCCACTCTTGCCAGTGCAGTGAAGTTTCTCGTATTCATCGAAGGCAACCTTGCAATGGAAACCAAGTCGTTTTTTTGTAGCGCTGGCTTACTTCTTCTGCTCATATTACGTCTTTGCAATGTCATATCCAGATAGTGCAGCTGCAAGTCTGGAGTTTATACAGAGGTATGTAAACCTGTAATGTGTTTAATTGTTTATGTATGAGCTAAGGAATAACAATAATGGAACTCTCTCCTTCACAAAGTCATTCATACCAGTGACATGCTGGTCTGGAGTGGGATTCAAATCCACGAAGTTCTTGACAGTGTCTCTGTACTGCAGCTAGTAAGAACTGCACCCATTACCGGAGGGATTGCGTCTTAGACCACTCGGCCATCCAGACTGATTATTAGAGGTGTTAAACTGTTAATACTAGTTATGTACGCAAGTTCCAAGCCACAACTCCAGAGGATGACGATTATTCTAAGGTTTGTGGAAGTGACAACGCATTCTGATCAATTTGAAGGTTTCACCACACGATGGTTATTTGGTATAGTTACAAACATTGCTAAATATCACGGTCAAATTTGAAAAGATCCACTGATATAACTTGTGTTGTTTCCTCAGATACTTTGCTCGCATTGGGGTCATCCGTCATGACAAGAAAAAGAAAAAGTGGGATGTGCACCCTAAAGTACTCCGACTGTGCAACGAGGTCATGCTTCGGCAGTGATGTTTGTTATGAAGATTGAAGCAAGTCAAGAAATTCACTGTTCAGTCGCTGCTGCTTCATGCTTAGCCGAAATATAGCCTCGGCTGAACTCTGCAGTTAAAAAAGCGAATCCACGTGTTCGTGAAACATCAAACAAATAGCTATACTTGTAACATCTTGAGAAATATATTGTGAAACATTGTCGCCAGTGAGGTCTGCTGTACACAATAAATTTATATCTGCAAATGCACGTGTGTAATATTTACTTGTAGAGAAAGTCATTTTACTCTCATAATGCCGTTTGTCACAAAAACTATTGGGGAAGTCATTTTGCTGCCTGTCCAGAGCAGTAATTTTACTGATCAAAAACATTTAAAAAATGACTATCCAGAGCAGTAATTCTACTGATCAGAAACATTTATAAAATGACTATCCAGACCAGTAATTTTACTGATCAGAAACATTAAAAATATGACTATTCAGAGCAGTAATTTTACTGATCAGAAACATTAAAAATATGACTATCCAGAGCAGTAATTTTACTGATCAGAAACATTAAAAATATGACCGTCAACGGAAGTAAAAATACTTCCATTACAGTAAATAAAATTACTACTTAGGAAGTTATTTTGCTGCCTGTCCAAAGGACAGTAAAATTTTTTAACAGTGTACCGTACAACGCTGGTAGAGCAGGGGTGCATTCCTAAAATTTTTTGGGGGGGCTCTAACACTTAGCTGTGTTGTTATATAGACAAAGTATGTATAAGTAATCGGTGTAGGTTAGCCAACAATGTTTACCTTTTTTAAAAGGAAACACTGTTCAGTATGTTTTTACTTCTGAACATCATATCGAAAAACAACCCACGCTAAAACATAGCTTGAAGTACAGAAAAGGTAGAAGCAACAAAACGTGGTTGAATCCGATATAAAATTATAAGTTTGAAATTTGGCTTGGTTGCTATTACACTACCATCTCCTTTGTTTTTTTTTACTGCGTAGGCCTACACTTGAAACTCGATTTGCATGAGCTAATTCCAATCTCTTTACTCAATTGTAAACTTATTTGTATGAGCCAATCCTAAGCACACTTGCAAAAACATTGACTGTAGGAAAGTGAGGAAATGCAATTCTTGAAATGAGCGCTTGTGGTTGCAGATTTGCTATATAAGAACCAATAAGCTGCCAATGTGACAGTTACACTAAGAGAAGTTCTTTTATTTGCATCAACAGCACATGTGGAAAAAACAATACAAGATTACAATGTGAACTAGGTTGTTTTAATGTTTGCTGACGATGATGGGAGTGGCAAAAGGACCGAACTGGTCATCAAGTCTGCCACACCCGTGTGGTGTCATAGCTTATTTGACATGGAACGGTGTCGGAGTTGAACGCAAATATATATTGTATACATTACAAAATAAAGCAGGGACTAAAATCTCATTTAGTTGTTAACGAACAGTTTAAAAACTCCAATTACAACAAAAGCATATTCCAAGTTAGTGCAAACGAGATTACACAAAACAAATAGCCTGTCTGCCAGGTCTGTGGTTTTATGGGCTAAGTTATAAGCACCACGACAGTCCTTGATTTTAGCCAGCAAACAGTTTTTGCAGAGATCTGAGTTCATTCAATGTGGGCAGCTTAGAATGCTTAACTTGAATATCCATAGCTGACCGATGAGTCTGCAACCACTTCTGAGTTGCCGCAGTGCCATTCCATAAATGAAGAGGTGGTCCATTGATGCTGATGAACAACAATGTTGAAACAAGTGATATGGTCAGCCGTGATCGTAGCGGTGTGATGACCAAGTTCATTTGTGAAAATCCACGTTCGGCTTCAGCAGAACTTATAGCAATCATGTTTAGTACTACGTTCTTGAGCAACTTTATCGTATCTGGTATATGACAAGGATTGTCAGCATACAATCGAAAATCGGAGTGATGACATGAAATCTCTCCTCTATTTTTCGTAATCTCTGCTCCCCTACTTGCCATAGAACTTCGACTGCAGCAGGCCATAACTCTGGTACAATAATTTCCAAGCTCTTCACAGAATTTTCATTGTTGGTGTCTACCATTCTGCTTCCAATGTTGTCAATCAAAGCTTGAATAAACCGATTACGATCAAAAGAAGGGTAGTCTCTACGTCGAGCTTTGAACTGGTCCAATGTTGTGCCTTTAAAGGAGTAGTTTTTTGTACTTTCGGGACTCAAGTTAACAACTTCATCAAACGAATACTTTCCTTCTTGAATAGCTTTTTTTATTTGAAGTAGAGAATTAACAGTCCATTTGACATGACGATTAGCTACTACAAAGTTGATATTCCCAGTCTGGAGAGTTTCTGACAAAAGTGATAATTGGCGATTGCTATCAACTTATGTTCGTGTTTTTTTGCAGTTCTGTTGTGAGAAAGCTGTTAAAGTGTTACTTGTTCAGTCGAGAAGTTGTTGTTCAGCCAGAAAAGCTGAAAAATGGAAGCTTGAACTAGCCCCCCCTTGAGCCCCCTCTACATCAAGCCTTTTCGTATTTCGGGGAGCTGAGCCCCCCCGAACCCCCCAGCAGGGCCGAATTTAGATCATGAGAGGCTCTAGGCTATTCCATTTGTGAGGCCCCTCCCTATTTTTGAACTCAGAATTTCTTTCTAAAGACCATCACATGTCATCGCTTAATGTTAAAAATATATGATTGCATTAAACTCTTCGTTCTTTTCATTTTCCACATTCATGGGTGAAAATTTTTAATTAAAAGAGTAAAAATTTAGTTAGGCTACCGGTAAGGCAGTTTTGCTTTTAATTTTAATTTCTTTGATCAAACAACCGTTACAATAATTGTAAAGTTTATTTACGAGGAATAGTTACATTATAAGAAATAGTTACAGCCATCAAATAAAGTAAGACTATAGGCTACCAATTTTTTTTTCTAGCTTTCGTCAAAGCAAAATCATGCAAAAGTTCATCAAAATTTATCTGTTTAAGTTTGTCACTCTCAATGCACACAATGCTCAGTGTGGACAACCTTTCTTGAGACATTGTCGATCTCAGTTTATTTTTGATGCTTGTGAGCCTTGAGAAAGATTTCTCTCCTGAGCAGTTAGTGACCATTAAGCTTAGAAACAGTCTTAATATTGCTTCCACATTAGGAAAGACAGCGTTAATTTTTTCCTTGCACATAATTTCATAAAGGTCTCCATGAGACAAGGAAATAGATTGCTCTTCTATACAGGTAAGCCCTTGGTTTTGTGTTTGTCTCACGTACAAATGAAAATGTAGAAGTTCATCAGTAAGTTTCGGGTCAACATCTTCCGGATACGCTTCCTTTAAAAGTTCTACGCCTCGTACAATTTCTACGTTAGTTACTTTCATATTATCAAGAAAGAGGAACATTTCTGCAATGTCACTGTACACATTAGCTCTTCTTCTTAAACTGGCTTCAAGTGCGTCGAACATATAGGGATAAAGGAATTTAGTTTAAACCTTTCTTTTGAAGAGAGTTCACTTAAAGCGTCAGGTGCATTTCTTTGTCTCCCTGACAGCTCTGTAGTTGATATTCGGCAAGGTTGCTTTTGCTTGCTGATCAAACTCGTCAAATTCATCTCTAATTTCGCTTAGAAAGTCTGTCAAACCAGTTGTATATAGAATTTTCTACTCTTGAAAAGCTTGATATATGCTTTAGGTAGGGTTTAAACTTGCCAAGTTTTAAAAAAAATTA
Organism: Aplidium turbinatum; assembly: GCF_918807975.1. Lineage (NCBI taxonomy): Eukaryota > Metazoa > Chordata > Ascidiacea > Aplousobranchia > Polyclinidae > Aplidium > Aplidium turbinatum. Next base: position 11,794,506 of record NC_137489.1, on the reverse strand, counting down.
CAAACTTTGAAACCGAATTTCGAGGCCCCTGGACGTTGAGGCCCTAGGCTTCAGTCTGCCTAGCCTATTGGTAAATCCGGCCCGGCCCCCCCAGGAATGCAACCCTGGACGTAACGTTGTTGATTATCAACTCAGTTTGGTACTTGAACAAATCGAAACGAATGTCTAAAAGTGCAATGTGTATAAGACCTAACCTACGGCAAAAGAAATCGTGGCATGGATAGGCCGACAGCTTTGCAAGGAAAGAAACAGCTTTTTAGTTCGCGCCGTTTTTAGCATTTTAACGGTAATGTGCAGCCTACTGTTTAAGTCATATTTCTTGCAAATATTTTAACAATTTCGTTAAAAAAGTTAAGGCTTGACCTGGAGGTCGTGCCTGATTTGTCACATTTTGCAGATTTTTGCGATCATTGCTGTCTGCCGGAAACTGTCTAAAAATTAGGTATTTTTTAACTTTTTGCTTACTCTTAAAAATATAAAATCATTTGTTGTCTTAAGGAAGCACTAGAAATGAGAACAAATAAGTTAAACGTTCAGTCAATCTGTTTTCTCATTTTTTTTTGATAACTTTTGCTGCGTAGGGCAATATTGTAATGAATGATCTAAAAACATGTAAAAGATTCTTCAAGCGTAAAATTTACTTGCAGGCAAAACCTGTCCTTTTTTTAGGCGATGAAAATATGGTAGGCCTATGCAAAGTACTGTTTTTACTTTTTAACAGGAGGGAGAAGAGCTTTACGTGGGTCATGGCCCTGGGCTGTGCAGATATTTAAAAGTGCTGGCTTTGGGCCTGAAAAAAGACTCCAGTGTGGAGGAACAGTAATCTGTCAAAATTGGATTTTAACAGCTGCTCATTGCTTCCAAAGGGACACCTCGTTTGGGTTCGAGTAAGTCTTGCATATTTCTAATACATCAATTTTATACTCAATATCATACTGATGCAGACTTTTCTGAACTATTGTCCCAGTGGTCAGTGACGGCTACACAGATGGTCCATGATGACCTAATAAAAACTTGTAACGCATGTAGACAGTAGGTTACGAGGATCCTGCTGTCAAAGACTAATGCCAATATGAAGAAAAAATACAGGTTCAGACTTATTAGACCAGATCGTAGACTCTGACTTACATAAATTGCTCAGAAAGTTGATAAATTATGCGATAAGACACATCCCAATTGGTCTCATTAATGTTGCCAATTTTGTTGAATAAATACGATTTTTTTAAAAATATGTATACCGAAGGTGAAACTCATTTTCAAATACTTCCCTTCAGTGATATTAAAGGATGTATTTAAGTGTTGGAAAAAGGCTTTCTCCATCCGCAAAAGGATTTTTTCTCAATCAGTAAATTGCATTCTGTAAATATGCTATTTCATTAAATAGAATATTTTTGCTAATATAAGCCAGAAGCCTGTGTTGTACAATATGTTGCCAATTAAGATGTCGGTTGATTCGCGGTTTAAATTGTTTTTTATAGCTATTAGTTTTGGTCCGACACAAACCGAGAGGTTTTCTTTTTCAACTTATATACCCAGACAGAAAAATCCGTCGTTTCACATTAATTCAACGTCTGCAGACGTCAAATTAATGTAAAAATTATTGATTGTGCTGTCTGGGTAAACATTTCATGAAGTTCTTGACATTTCAATTGTATCGTGTGCAGCCTCAACCCGGTCATTTACACAATACATATCGGAAAGCACAAACGACAGTTGGACGAAACATCAAACCAAGTCATAGTAAGCGGTACCGTTATAACTCTAATAGGATTAGATCTCTTAAATAATGTTGATTGAATTTAAAATAAATCTTGTTTGTTAATCCGATATTAAAACTTCTTATATCTGGTTAAAGCCAATATAATAGCCTAATAATAATGTGTGTTTTAATATAACTATCTAGGCCTATCCATCGCTGATAAGCGTTGCTCCTCATTGAGTAGCGCTTTACAAAACAGACAGTGTCACCGCAGCCTTATAGAGGAGCAGCTGAGTACATTGCTATCCTAAGTCTATTCCTTCTGATGAGTGCGAAACAGAAACAAGATTTAGTGCCACTTTTAAAAAGTCTTTGGTATGACCCGACAGGGCATCAAACCCATGACTTCTAATTCAGAGACGGACACACTGACCACTAAACCAACCTGTTTCAAATGTCCTCCTAGACCTAAAGTGAGGAAAAGATTACAGGATACAGTATCATCATATCTGTGTCAGTAACAACAGTCATTTAAAAAAAAATTCAGGTGCAAAATCCTCAGCAAATCATTCCCCATCCGGCGTACAACAGCGCAAAAACTATCAATGATATTGCTTTGGTACGTCTAAGGCAGCCACTGAGTATAACCAATACAATCCGTCCAGCTTGCATTCCGCCATTTGTAAATTTCAACCGTCCGAATTCTAACTCTCATGATCTACCGGCCGGTTCTTCTTGCTACGCTGTGGGATGGGGAAGTACAAAAGGTAGGTGTTTTTAAAATTTAATATTTTCCCTTATTTCGTCGCAGAGCCCTTAAATTTTTGTTTTGTAAACTAAGCAGGAATCCAAGATTATTTCCATTAAAGATTATCAGACTTAAAATATGTAGAAAATATTTAAATCTCGTCATTTGGTATAAAGTCATTAGTCACATGCTCTCACTGTGCGTCGAATTGACATTGTTTCAATTGTCGTTAGAATGCTTTCTAAACCAGTTAATCACATTGCACGCCTATTTACAAATTTGTTATTTATTTTTTTTACCAGCAACCAACTTAGGCTACTTCCAAAACAACTGCCATGCTCGTGCCAAACCACTCAAGATTTTGTCTTTTTTCCTGCTAGTTGAACTGTCGGTATACCTATGTCGCATACTGACACATTGCTAGTAGCCTACTTTTTTGGTCTCAGACCCATGAACGGAAAAAATAAAATTAGGCGAAATATCAGTTGAAAAACCGTTGGTGATCTTTTTCAGGCAAGGGTGTGTCAAACTTGGAGCTTAAACAGGTCCGATTGAGAATACAACCACGTACAACGTGCGAAGGCTTTTATAGAAATTTTATTGGAAGCACTTCGTTTTGTGTCGGAGGGGTTGGCAATGACGACACTTGTCAGGTAAAGGCTGCTTGACGTTTTAAAGCGCAATGTAGTAATGCGCATCTTTTTCAGACCACTTTTTGGCGACTAAACAAACAAGTTTATTTTACATCACATAGCCCAGGTGTTTTAATAAGCTAAAGTAGGCTATATCTTAGCTGTTTACCAGTGTTAAACGGAGTATGATTATTGAAACTTCGACTCCACTCTTATTCCGAGAAACATACTCCTCCAATCCCATCTCGAAATTTTTCATCATCTTAGACTCCAAATTCACTCTCCAAAACCTAATTATGAGTTAAACTGACAACACGAAATAATTCAGGGGTGCAAAAATTTCTGTCAACTTCAGTAGCACGAAAATGGTTTTTGCGTCGCAAACTTATAAGCATTACCGCTACGTCGAAAATCGTGCGGGTAGTTTTTTTTTCTTTCTTCTACAAATATAACTTATTTGGTTTTACTAAAATGCAAAGTCGCTGAACCAAACTCCGAATCCACTCCACAACTTTTGTGAAAAATGAAACTCTGAATGAACTCCATTTTCTGAAAATCGGGCGAAGTCCGGCTCCTCTCCATGCTCAACTCCATTGTCTGTTATGTACAAAACCACAAACTTACTGGTTGCTTACACTACGGTACTCAAACTGTGGTATGCGTACTGGTGTCGGTAGCCTACGCAAGCACTTGACTGCCTGTAGCCTACGCGATTAGTTTAAAAATAATGTATTGAGTATTATTTTGATCAGAATGTGTTTTTCACCATGCTCAGGTTTTTTTTCTTTCTATGAATAATTTCCTGCTTTCTTATGCTGACAAAACGTTATAACCGTATAACTTTAAGTTTTTAAATGCTAAAGTGTGGTAGTAGCCTATGGACATGTAAACCAACAAGAGACAATCATTTTAAGACCCAATTGATTACAATTATGATTCGGGCAAAAGTGATATTGGAAATGTCAAAGTGTTGGCGGTAAAAAAATCGTTCAAGTTTTGTTCGGCAATACGATACATCATCGTTAGAAATTGGCTTTATAGCAACAGATGATGTTGGTATGCCAAAAAAAAACAAAAAAACGTGACATGTCGTTTGTAGCCAGTGCTGTATTCGTAAAAAAAGCACAGGGTATACTGTCTCAGATTTGATAAAATGATAATTACACAACTTGCAAAATACTAATCTTTATTCTACCATAACATGAATTATCAAAATTGGACGAGAGGTACAAAATGGTTTTTTTTTTATAAATAGGCCTACATTCCAAACAGCCTGCCGGGAGGAATCTACATCTTTATCCTGTTTATAAATTTGGGATTTAGTATCCTTAGCTGATCGGTGGTTTGGCAGCCAGGATCTTACACATTTTTTAGCAGTAAATTGAGCCACAGGTGGTCCATTGCAATTAAGTTTAGTAAACATCGAACAGCCCACATTATCAATATGCAAAGATGCTCTTGAACTTGTGATAATATCGTTCAATAAACTGAAACCACGTTCACATTCTGCTGTAGAACAAGGAAAGTTGAAATAGCTGTCAAGAGAGGCTTCAAATTATTGGGCACAATTTCAACTTTTTCACTAAAATCTCTTAACCCTTGGATTGACTGTATTTCATCAATGTCAAAGCGTCTACAAATTCTTCTCACTTCTGCTTCTCCATGACACAAATTTCCTTCTATCATTTTTTCAGATTGCAAAGTTAGCAATATCAACCAGTAGCTGACCATTGTTAGTGTCGGCATTAGTACAAAGTCTCATTTTCATTCGGCTAACAATGCTCTGAATGAATTGATTGAATGATAAAACTCTCAGAACGGCTTCATGGTACACCCATGTACCATTGTACACCCGTATACCATAGGTCCTCAAATTATGTAGTTAGTTAGTAGTTGTCAAGAATCAGTAGTCTAAGGATAGCATAGGCAGTAGGCACTCTATTTGGAAAACCAGAGGGTATACTATAATTGCTCGAAAAAGCAGAGAGTATACTGCGTATACCGCCGTATACCCTACGAATACAACACTGTTTGTAGCGTTGTGATAAGCAATCAGCAAAGAAACCTTCAGATCTAAAGATACTTCTATTTAAAACACAGAAAATTTAGAACTAGGGCAAGGAATTTTTTGAGAGGAAACAAAACAAATTAAAAGCAGCGCAAAAACATATCCACACTGTACAGACACTCTCATGTAAATATAAAACATTATGTAGCCAACATCGTATGAAGTAACGCTAAGGATTGTAAAAGCTGGAAAATCACACACCGTTGGTGAAATGTTAGTGAAAGGAAGTTTGTGAATTTGCACATTGTAGACTTGTAAAGCCAATGCTGGACTTGTAATTGTCAGTTCTTTTTGTTGTTTTTTTATTCGCTTGAGGGTCTGGTACGCGGTGTGACAATAAGACCTTTTGCTGGTACGATGTATTGTAAAATTTGAGTAGCACTAGCTTATAATACTTTTGCTTGAGAGCAAAGTTTGAAATGGCTTATGTATAAATTTACATGCACATTATGCCAAGCAACAGTTAGGTTTCTTATTCTCTGCTCTGGAAATAAATTTTAATCAAACTGGATGTTTTCCTTCTCTGCCAAGCCAAATGTTCACATAAAGCGGCCTAAATTTTTTCGTCAAACGTTCGGTTTGATTAAACTTTATTTTTGGAAAAAGCAGTTTGGTGTTTCAAAATAGCTCTTTGATAGAATAAATTATTTCAACCAATTGTGTTGTTCAAGCAACTTCTAGTCCAAGCTAGTAGCTCTCTCACCACGGAACATGGCCGAAACCCGAAAGAAATGCTTTGTAAATGTTCACACCTAGCATCAAACAAACTATAGCCTACGATTAGGTACTATCAAACTTTTTTATCAAACTTTTGCAGGGTGATAGTGGAGGCCCACTCTTGTGCAGACACGGCAACAGGTGGTACGTTGATGGCATAACCAGTCATGGGAAAAAATGTGGTGTTCCTGGCCAGCCAAGTGTGTACACACGTGTGTCAGCGTTCAGCGACTGGGTGAAACGGCACACAGGAAACGATTGTGGAAATCCTATCACTGAGTTTCTTTTGACGACATAAATAGACTTTCAACAGTTTTAGCCATTTGTGTATTTACTAAAAACTATGACCCAAAAAGCATTTATTTTGAATAGGCGCGCCATGTAGTGTTTGAAAATGCTTGCTAATAGGCTGCAAAACTTTGTGCAACAACCATTTCATACAATATGTTACAACCAATATGCAAATAAAATACAACTTGCCTGCTAACATTTTTATTGAAGCCATATACTCATGTAGTGACAAGCTTGTTTGAACCTAGACACAGTGTTATTAAAATCTTACTTAGTTTGTAAGTTAGGTAAAATCTTACTAGACCACCGAACGTTTGTAATGTTAACTTAATTATGCGCAAGGAACTACTTTCGCTAGGTAGGACAGTCGGCTACCTTGTCAAAATAAAAAAGGACGAAATGGAAATGTTTACTGCACAATCAGCATTTGTTTAAGTTTTATTCGAGCAAGTTAAACGTTATCTGCATCTTTTGCTGTTACTACAGCAACACAGTATTTAGCCCCAGTCGATTTTTAGACTTGGTCAGGCCTTCCACATTCAAGTGCTGCAAGATAATGCCTTCCAGAACAAAGTTGCCCACTTTGAACAGTTATACTGTACATATAAAGGGCGCATGCGTTGAGTCGGCATCACTCTGTACAGGATGGAGTCGCATAGAGCTCTGTGAGCTATAATTGCTGTCTCGATTTGTCGTCATTTGCTTAATTGGTTGCAAGAATCAATCACCAGGTTAACAACTTGAGCCCCAGACCCGGTTGCTTGCCTTAACATTTGTCTAAAGTCTAAACTCTAAGTGTAGAGCGGTAGACTATTTCAACTTACATGTTAAAGCGGCTGTGCTGTGATTGCGTTTACGAAAATGTTGACCGTGGCCATGGTTGACTGTTTGACATCAAATGTAAAACAATTCTCTTGTGTCAACGTTCTATATTTTTAAAACTTTCCATTTTGCTACACACAAAATTAAAACTGATAAAAAATCGCCGAACCCAAAATTGATGGGAACTAAATAACGAGACGTGGAATTTGAAATTCGATGGGATTAGCGGCCTTGAAATAAAATATGACCTTATAATCGTGGCATCTCGCAGTAGACTACCGAGATACAATGCCAAACTGATATTCAAAACAATCAAGTTTGATAATTAAATAAAAAGAAATTATTGAGCTTTCGCAGCCTTAAAGGAGGCTTCGTCAGTACTCTTATTCAAACAGAAATTTCCATAATAATGTATTTTCTAATTTTATTTGAAAAGGAATAGCCCACTGATGAAGCCGATTTTAATAATAATAATAATTTATTTGCATCAGACAAAGCTGTCCATATCCAAAACAAAACAACAAAATAATACACAAACTGCAAATGCACAAATAACGAACAACAACAACGAAATAACATCAAAAAATAACAAAATAATACACAAACTGCAAATGCACAAAATCTCAATAAATAGGCTATCTACTGTTACAAGTTTACAGACAATGGTACGGTAGCGTTACAAGTTAGAAGAACTGAAAGTATTGAGAACGATAAAAACAATCAGATGACATGGCAGCCATCAAAACTAGTTAATAGCATACATAGAATTATTATAATGAAGACGGTAATTTGATATACGATGGCAATCAGACCTCATCAGGGAGGCAACAATAGAGTTAGACGATACTTCGCATCTTCCAACAAAAGAAAAAACATATTTACGAAGTAATGCATCAAATGTTATGATGTTACACAAGACTTGATGTTCACGTACGCTATAGTGTTTAGGCAAATTATGTATAATTCTAAACGCATTATTGAAGGCAACACGCAGACGATTAATGTCACGTTGATGATAATTTTCCCACAGATGACATGCATACATTGGAGTACAATAAGAACGGAATAGAACATTTTTAATATCACTGGAGCACTTGTAAAATTTGGATTTTAATTTGTTGGCAGAACAGTAGATTGATCGCACTTGTCGATTTATATCCTTGTCGTCACACATTGCCGTGTCAAGAAAAACACCCAAATATTTGACACTGTCTACGAATTTGATCTCACTTCCATTGAGCCGTACAATTGGATTCATATTTAACTTTAAGTGTTTTGTTTGGAAGTACATAGCAAATGACTTTTTGCAGTTAAAAATGACATCGTTAGAAAGCGCATAATCTTCACACACATTCAAGATACTCTGCAGACCATGAACACTTGGAGAAATACAACAAATATCATCAGCAAACATGAGATGATTAACAAGTGTATTACCTATGTAACAGCCTGCCTTGGTTTTGCTTAACACAGTCGATAGATCATCCATATACACGGCAAATAACTAATAACTAATAAAGCCTGCAAAGGCTCTACAAAAAATGTTATTTAGTTACCAAACCGGATTGTTGTTTATTTACCGATTTTTTTCGTTTGGTTGCATCTTACAGTCCATGGATCCTAATAAAATTTACATTTGGTGGACTCAATTCATGCTGTATTAGTCTGTACTGGGCGTAGCTTATATGGTTTAAAATCTAAAAGAGATCACCCAGGATCTCATGCAGAGGATTTACAATTAATTTGTTCAATCACTTTATTTGCAGTAAAACTAAGACTATAGACTACCAAATGTTTTTCCAATCTCGGTATCGAAAACGTACCATGGTTTAAAATCTAAAAGAGATCACCCAGGGTCTCATGCAGAGGATTTACAATTAATTTGTTCAATCATTTTATTTGCAGTAAAACTAAGACTATAAAATACCAAATGTTTTTCCAATCTCGGTATCGAAAACGTACCATGGTTTAAAATCTAAAAGAGATCACCCAGGATCTCATGCAGAGGATTTACAATTAATTTGTTCAATCATTTTATTTGCAGTAAAACTAAGACTATAGAATACCAAATGTTTTTCCAATCTCGGTATCGAAAACGTACCACCACTGATGAAAAAGGTTAATCAAAATATAAAAGCAAACTCAATAATGGACCATTTTTGTGTTGAAAAAGCATTCTTTAAATTATACAATAAAACAAAAATACGAAGCTACAGTAGGCTCAAGCCCGGATTTAGGGGGGGGGGGGGCAGATGGTGCAGGTGCCCCGGGCTCCCTGACTTTTGAAGGGCCCCCCTAGGTGGCAAAAATGTGATTTTGTGTTGTTTTTTGGTTTTTTTCAGTCTTTGAAGTTTCTGCAAAATGCTTTGCAGTGCTGGATTAATGCTACCGTAGACGTAGAGTTGGCTTTTCGCGCCGCAGGCGCAACATTTTTTTTGCACTGGAGCCCCCCGATCTAAAAGTGCCCCGGGCCCCCCATCAGCTAAATCCGGCCCTGCGTAGGCTACTTGGTTGAAGTTGTTTTCACAATCGCAATCTTTACAGTTTCCACACATTTCAAAAACGGGTTGTTTCTAGCCAACCAGCCAATATACTTGTTGCCAGCAGCCGTCCACTTGACAACTTCAGTAACTTCCTCATTGGCGTCAGTGTTGTTTTAATGTTGATGCTTGATCAGTGAGATGCGCAACACCTCCGTTGGCAATGTTGCCAAGGACCACTTAATGCACACAATACGACGTGTGACTGGCAGTAGCTGTAGACTTTGAGCATTTTAGATCAAAGTTTTGATTCAAACTAGACAAGAAGACAAGTCAGTTTTAGTTTCTACCAACAGTTAATTGGAAGTAACATTTAGCTTTTAATAAGCACTGTATCATGGATACAATAATAGCCTCAGAAAGAGTTTGTTATTGCTAAATTCAATACAAAAGTAGGTCTAAATAAAACTACCGTGCCACGGCCCGGTGGCGAAATTTTTTTTCCCACGAGATTTCTGTATCATTGATTCTAGTCACTCTAAAAGTAAGATTTTCCGAAAGTGTTAAGAGATTGGTTGATTCAGATTGCGAAATAACTATTTACCAATCAAATTCTGCAAGGATAATAAAATATAAGCTTTCCCTAACCCTACTTTTTTTGAAAAGCTCTTGTGCACCGCAAAATTAATTTAAAGAAGAAAAAAAGTTTGACTTCGTCGGGCGTCGAACCTTCGTTCCCACGATCACTAGGCGAGGATGAAACCACTGAACCAACCGTGCCAACAAAAAATGTTGCATTCACACGGTTTTAATGCAAACTTTTACCAACATATGTAAATGAGACAGAAATCTCGTGGGAAAAAATTTTTCGCGGCCCGGTGCCGGTCCCAGAAGAATTTGTAACCGGGCAGCGTAGAGCCAAAGCCAAATTGATTCAAAAAGTGCAATTTGTTTTGATAAGCCGGGTTAGTGCTAAAATATAAATTTCACTTTTAAGAATTAGTAAACGTTTGCTGAGAAAAATATTCAAACAAAAAAAGCAAGAATTTTATATAGTTTCCTTCAAAAACGGCAAACAAGAGTAAACATGACAAAATTACGAAGTAGGGGCTGTACCTAACCAACACACTGCGGATGTCATCGACTACTATAATCCCTAGGTGGGAGCAGCTTATTGCTGCAAAACAAGCTCAGGGTTTTCAGCGTTACAGTGACTGAGTTATAATATATGTGCATGACCATACATAGTGTGTTTTATTGAAGGCCGGTCCGCAAAATAATGCCTGCGTCAAACCTATCCGTAGTGTGAAAAAGATTGCCGACCCCTAATAAGTTATAGACCAGTGATTTTCAACCGTTTCGCGAAAGATCGTCAAGTGTTCCGCAAGAAACTCGTCAGTTTGACTAGTATTCCATGGAACTCCGAAGAAGGTGACATTTTTAATTGGGACAACAAGGAAAGGGAAGGCAAGCGCTTTTGTTATTTGAGCTACACATAAGAATGATGTGTTTTATCAAACTTTTTCCTCATAAAACTAATAGCTGAAAAATTGTTTAGACTTAGCCTACAGCAAACTTTAAGAGTAGCCGATCTTATGCAAACTCGCAGTAGATGTTCATATTGATGGTTGTCAACCAAAGCGCAAGAGTGTTTGATCTACTAAAATTGACGTTGATGTGATGTTATCGAGCTACTCTGGGCAAAAATGGCGTTCAATACAAGGAACAAAGTCCAGTTTTTACCGAGAGAATACAAGGAAGTTACAATGGACAAAAGTGGAGTGACTCCTGGATCAAAAAGATCGGTAAGCAGTGTCAATACGTATCAAATAATTTGTAATTGACGTCAAATCGCTTCATCAAAATCTTGAGGCTGCTGTTATCATGAATACCGTGTGTTGAGTTTGTGTGCTGTCAGGCGTGATTAGCCTACTGTAATTTGTCGAATCAGTTGATTAGCAGATTGAGTGTCGCATTTCTTCCCCTTACCTCTCCCTAGCAACCTCAAGCCCAGTGTTTTTCAACCTTTAAAACAACCGTTTGTGCTTTTTTATTTCGACAAAAGTTTATCGCACATCCAACCACAGTTAGTTTGCGGTTATTTGTTTTCCTTATTTGTGGAATAACAATGGAAGGGTTAATTTAATAAAATCTTGCAACTAAGCCGATTTTGAAATCGATACCGGTAGCTTTAGTTGTAATGGACTAATCTGAATTCAACTCTAATTACGTGTTGTAAAACAGCCAAACGCTTTTTTCTTGTGTAAGCTTGAGCAAGTAGCACACTTCAAAATTATAGGCTAAACCAAAAATGCGCAACCACAAAGCCAAAATTTGCCCTAAAACCAGCGATTGCTAAATTTTTCCTCCGATGTTGAATCAAAACTAGCCTAATTCCGCCGAAATACCATGAAACTGGCAACCCTTTAACAAAGCCAATCAGAAGAAAAGAATGAACTGGCATGAGGGAACTATTGCTTTCAATACGGCTTATTAGCTTGTCTGAATCGCCGAATAATCTGAATTACTGCACACAACGAAAAGTAAAAATCATAGACGAATTTCATCCTCCTCACGTTTGTCATCCGCATTACCGTACGCTTTTCAACCCGTGGGGCGTGGGTGGGTAGCAGGGGCGCCGGAAGCGGGGGGGCAGGGAGGGCGGATGCCGCCCTAACGACACTCGCACGACACTAGCCGCCCTAACGACACTTGCCGCCCTAACGACACTCACACGACACTAACGACACTCGCACGAGTGTCTCCAATGTGGCTGATTTTAAAGAAGTTCGCCACTTCCCTAGAATTCTTTTTAGCAACGAAAAACAACGTTCGACATGATTGTGTTGACGATGACGGCAAGGTAATAAAATAAGTATTTCAATGATGTGAAGGACATTACTAAAAGAAGCATAATTTTTGCAAAATAACTTATAATCAAAAAAGTTTCCCATCGGATGTCAACTACCGTAACCTAGTTCTCCTTTTTATCAACGATTCAATGTCCGACAACATCGAATCGACATAAAAACTACAATATTGCCAGCCGATGTAAATTAGCACTTCGGATTAAAACTTTGTTAAAATAAACGTCAGGAATCACAAACAAGACTTACAGCGCTGGTGATCACAGAAGACACAGATGAATATATTTCATCAATAACAAATATTCCCGCACAATGCAACAGTGGCGATTATAACGCGCTGACCTAATTTTGCGTCACTCTTTGATACTAGTACTACATATTTTCGACAGTTAATCCACGATCATTCTATTGCGAAATTAAATAATTGGCTAGAAGAGACCGGCGGCCAAACTTGGCCGATTGAGGAAGTAGCACCGGCGGTCATTCAAGCACTACTTAGCGGCCATGGCCGCAGGCTGCTTTAAGGCTTAACGGTAGGTTACATCATTATAACATAGCATGATGCCCTTCTTTGTAGGCCTATACCGGACACTTGTAGACTATCATTACTCAATAGCCTACATAGTGAGCTGATAGATTAGCATTATCGCTGTATCTTATCTTAAAAATTGAAAAAAAAATGGCCTTTTAGTAAACAAAAGTGCCCTTTTTTGTAATTTTGCCCCCCCCCCCAGTCAAAAATCGTTCCGGCGCCCCTGGTGGGTAGGCTACGCACTGGTGTGGATAATAGTTCAGTTTGTTTTTATTTCTGACCATCACAACAACAACAAAAAAAATTATGCCAAACATAGCAGAGGTCTAGAAAAAGGTAGACAACAATACTTTGACTCAAAGCTTCACGTTATTGCACCAGCTCATTGGTCAAGTGGTGATCGCTTTCGGCTCTGGTGCTGATTGATCTGGCATCACTTCCAAGTCGGGTCAAACCAAAAGCTTTAAAAATGGTACCGATTGTATTATTATTGCCTGACACAGGGAGAATAAGCCTGGTAGGCTAATAATGTGATGACGTTGTAAATCTGATAGCTTACAAAATTGAAAATGATCCCTGTCGCTAAAAGACCTTAGCAGTTGTAAAGCAACAACAAATAAAACCATAAGCTGTCATTGCACATGACTTGAAAATTGTGTCCGGAAAGCTCGTAACAAACCGCTATTACTACAGCGAACATCCGATAGACATCCCAAAGCGTTCGCCCCGATATCTCAGTTGGATAGCGCGTAACTTTGTGAACAAAGATGCTTCAAGATCAAGCGGCGCAGGTTCGACTCTCGGGGTGTGCGCTCAAGAGCGTTGACAGGGGGGTCTAGGTGGTACTTTTGGACCAGGGCCCGGAATATTTAAGGGGCCCGGATTTAAAAAATTCCCGCGACTTCAAACATTGTGAAGATCTTAATATAATCAGATCTAAAGGAATTGCCATCAGAGGTTAAAACAGCCATTTCAGCCGTCAGATGGTAAAGTACCTGTTGATATATTGGATGTTGCCCCTTTGCATCTGCAACACACGAACTGGTGTGTGTATTGTCACGTGTCATTCAAGTGTCCTTGTTGCGCAATCTGTGTTACGTTTTGTTCTGTCAGTTCAGTTGCTATTTGTCTCGCCAGGTGAACGTTGTTTTAGCCCGCATCAAACCCAATAAATCCCTGATTGTGTCTTTCAATAAATAGAGACGACAGCAATCAACATGGTGGCAGCGGTGGGATTCGAACCCACGCCATCGAAATGACTGGTGCTCACTTCAGCTGGTGCTCACTTTCAGCTGGTGCCACTTCAGCTCTCTGGTGGTAAAATAGCCAATTCAACCACCAAACAGTAAAATAAGAATATAGTCTAGTACTAGTAGGCTATAGTGATTTCCCTAACCACAAATTTCAAAATAAACAGGCTAATATTTGTTCAAACTCAAAAACTAAAATGGCACAGGTAAGAAGATTGCTATCCCTATTTCTGCACTAAAAATTAGACCAAAACCGCTTTTCAGATTGCAGCAATCAGAAAATGTTTGAACGAGGACAAACACTTTTCCCAAATCAAATTGAAACTTTCTGACTGTCTGCACTACAACCTTTGCTATGAATTCTCTTGTGGTGAGCGTAGAATAACCGGTGAAACATCAATGGAATCCGGAAGTAATACTCTAGTCTCTAGCGCCATGTGACAAATAAAAGTTCAAAAAAGCAACCTAAGTTTTGCGGTTCAAGAAACTTTAAGATTGCGCAAGATTTGTTAAATCACCATGCTTAAATGACATCAATAAAAGTTTGTACACAACCTTTATATTCATAACATTGTTGATGAAGGGGGCCCGACAATAAATTGCTACCGGGCCCGAGAAATCCTGTGCGCTTGAACAACGCTCTCTTTTCAGCGGCGCTTAATGGCTGAAATAATTCCCGGCATCAACACTTCTTCAACAATCGGAAATTTTATTCTGTTAATCTGAGTGACCGGGCATGCGTCAGTCAGCAGTAGTTCAAAACTTCAACAAGTAGGCCTATACGAAACTGCCGGGATTAAGTTTTCAAAAAAGCTTTCTCAGTCCGAGGATAAAAATTCAATCAATCAATCAACACGCAGCATTAGGCTGAAACAGATCGTTCTATCTACACTTAAAAAAAAAACAGGCTATTATTTATATGTTTAAACCTTGTAGATTAATTTTGCCTTTCAATATTATTTAAAGAATTGTTTGAATAACACATGACAATGATGACATCATTCTATACTTTTTTTATTTTTACCCAAAACGGTTTGCATGATATTTGAAGTTGAACCACATTTAGCTGTCCTAGTTAGCCAACTCTTATACACTTTTTTAGAAATATTTGATGCTAGGTTAAATCGAGGATAGCCCACATTCTATATTTGTTCTTGCTCTTCTTTGCTATGAGCTAAACGCATCAAGACGTGTTCCCCTTATGACCATCAGCACTCTTGATAACGCACCATGGCCGATCTTCATAGCAACTGTCCATACAAATCTTAAATATATCAGCTAAAGCTATGTGGGCTAATAAAGCTATAGCCTGAATATATGTTGTTTTCGTAACATTTGGTGGTGGGATGGCGCAGCGGATAAGGCGTTGGCTTTCCAATTATGCAAACCTGGTTCGACTCCCGGCTTACGCTGGTTGTTGACAAACACCGCTCACCTCTACCCAGGGTGTAATAAATTGGGTGGGCGTAGTTGCTGAAGGAAAGGCGGCCGAGAGAAAGGAACTGGCCACCCTACTCTCGTTAGTGCCGAAGGCTTAGTACAATGAGAACCTTATCTTCTCATCCCCCAAAGCTTGAATCAAGTATGGGACCCACCTTTACCTTTACGTAACATTTTATTTTTTTTTATTTTCCCTTTATATCTTAAATTTTTCTGAAGGTGTTGCGACCGTGCCAAATTTCTTTCAACTCAATAACTTACTTCGGTCTCAAGCACGTTTTAACGTTCGCGTTTTGTCGCTTCTACCTTTTTCTCGACCTTTGCTATGTTGACGTGTATTGTTTTGATATGATGGTCAGAAATAAAAACAACTGAACTGAACTGTTCGCCTACCTGCGCAAACATGATAAAAATATTTCATAGAAAGTTTGGCTCATCAGAAAAACATTAGGCTACAAACTTTTGAAATAAAAATTCTGAAAAATTGATAAATTTTTTTAAATCTTGAGGGTGGCTTCTGCATCATCTTCAAATTTTGATAAAAGCTACCGCAGACAATTTATTGATTGCTATTTTTTTGCTGATTTTTCTAAAACTTTTGGAAACATAAAAAACTACATTTTTTAACGTGGCAACATGTGTTGTAAGTTTCCGTCGCCAACCTACAGAAGACGCAGGACGCAGCGCTTTTAGTTTTTAGGGTATAAAGACGATCAATCCACAAGAAATAGTTGTAGACAATTGGATTTTATAAAATACTATGTTTTGCTTGCTGATGAATTTGATTTCATCATATTCTATTCGACGAATAAAACAGAGTTTACGCAAATAAAATTGCTTAGATTTTATTGTAGTTGACTCATATAGCTGAATATTTGGCCAGACAGCCCTATGTTACTGTAAGTAATTAAATAGCCACTCTCAATTAAAGGATAAATCCCAGTAGAGTTTTCATTTACCTATCAGAGGATGTAAATAGGTTAGCTAGATAGGTTAACTTATTAAGCTTAATGCTGTATTTTGCAATCAATGCACCGGCATGTAAATATTTGACAAAAGCCTATAATTTAAAGCACAGTTTTAAAACTATCCATAAAACAATTTTTAGGCCTACCTACCCAGACTGCAAACTATGTCACTAATTATGATATCCATAAAATTATGAAAACAACAATACCGATATCTTACAACGAAGCGTCGAAGCATGCTTTTTATGTTTGGTTCTCAAATTGAGTTTGTTTGCTGAGCATTTCAGAAGCAGACGTACACACCAAGATTTTGTCATAGCCTAGTCTTTATTGGGCGATTGTAGGCCTATATAGGTATAGTTAAACTTGTCTTTGGACCAGCTTTCATTTATACTATAGACTAAACAACATTGCCTTGTTTTAGGTAGGATAATATGTTGCTGGTTTGGAAGCATGCTATGTATTAGTTTCATTTCAACAACAAACATTGTGTGGCTGTAATTAATGTTTTAAATTTTCAAGATGGATAACGGTAAAATTGTTTGGGGACCCCACCCTGAACATGGATTTATATTGGGGACGATTGTTGACATCGGGCATAACACAATTACTGTGAAACCAACAGCTGCTGGAACAAAGGTGAAGATGTTTTTAATTGTTTTTAAGTGAAAATTTGTATAGCATTGTAATCAGGGCTGTGGAGTTGGGTGAAAAATGCATGACTCTGACTCCTTGGTTTATAACTGGCCAAATCCGGACATGCCAAGATCTCTCTGACTCCACAGTCCTGGTTATAATACAAAACTCTGCTCATGTCATTAATCTGTATGAACAAAAAATTGTGTTCATATTGGTGATACAAATGCAAAGTAACTGAATATATGCATGTAAACTTCTATAATTTGGAAGTACTTGAAGGAAGTGTCTAATAAAATTTCGTCCCCTTGACATAGTTAAAGTGCATTTTTGCAATTAAAGTTTAAGGTTGAAATTGTCTAATATATTTTAGTCCAATATTGCCAACATGTTATAATATTCTTTATTTTTATGCTTCGACTTTGCTGTTATGATCATATTTTAAGTGCTATCAACAAAGCATATTTGCACATAAGTTGTTTTTGCTGAATAATTTGTGTGAAAGTAGCCTACCATCATCATCATAATCCATCGTCGGTTTGTTCCCCATTAGTGGGGGTGGCCGATTGTTTCCGCGCAGCAATTGTCTTAATCCCTTTTCTCCATTTCACCCTGTCCCTTGCATCTTCCTCCTTCAGTCCGACTTTTTTAAACTCATCCTTCACTTGTTGTTTCCACGTTCTTCTTGGACGACCGCGTTTCCTCTTCCCATCCACCTTTAGATCTAGTGCCTTTCTAAGAAAACTTCCTTCCTCCCTCCTTATCACATGTCCATACCATCTTACTCCATTTGCCCTTGCCAGTTGGTCTATGGTCTCTCTCATCTCTAGCATATCCAACAATTCTTCAGTCCTTTTTTCCCTTCTCGTTTTCACCCCACACATTGCTCTCACCATTGACCATATTTTATCATAATGTGTTGACCATTGAACCACCACCTGGTTCAATGAACAGAACTCACCATTGAACCATATTTTATCATAATGTGGATTGGTATATTTTGTTACTTGAATGTAAAAAAGTAAACAATTTTTAACGACACCTATAAATTCCGATACTACACATATATACTTGTTATTTTTAACTGGCAACAGAGATAACATGTGCAACTGCAATCTTAATACTTTTGTTTTAAAACACATCTTATGAGTAGCAAATTGTATGTGTTTCTCACCAAACCCAGTGGCACAAAGTTTTTGTTTTATTTCTACTTTCATTTTACTGAGAGTTAATCTGTGGTTTTAATAATTTGTTTGATAAAAACCTGGCCATAGAAACCGGAGCAACATCAAGTAAAGATATTTCAACTGTTGTCATGTGTAGCTGATTTGTACATGTCCAATAGTCAATGACATCTCACCAATCCATGGCATTTTTTGTATAAAGTAGTTTGGAGGTCACAAGTAATCAACCACAAGTGGAAACTTCAAATGGTTAGCTTCCATTACAAGGTCCACACCAGACTTAATGCCTAGCGTATGTAAAGCTGACATTGTTATACTTCAACAGAGCCTTTCTCAGTTCAAAAAGAAATATTATCCCAAAGTTTGTTTCATGAAGCATTTTTTTTCAAGCTGTATGAGAACTGTTAGGTCTACCATGGCTGGGTCTACACATAATAAAGTTTAACATTTATAAAGCTTTGTAATCTTTCAAAAAAAGTCTCTTGGTCTTCTGTATCTTATGTATTGAGGTTATATTTTATTTATTTTGTATTACAGCCCATCACAGCACCATACAATCAAGTATTTCCTGCTGAAAATGACTGCAATAAAGACACTGATGATAACTGTGCTTTGATGTACCTGAATGAAGCTACCTTGCTTCATAACCTGAGATTGCGCTACAAGAAAGATGTGATTTACGTAAGTAAAATATACATGTTATGCATATTGTAAAATGATAGATCCCTTCTCTGTGGTACCGATATCTTCACCCCGATAGCTCAGTTGGTTAAGCACCTGACTTTGTGAATAAAGAAGCAGCAAAACCAAACGGTGTTGGTTCTACTCTTGTAGTGTGCACTTGAACAACACGTTTCTAAAACAGCTCTTAATTCAGTGGCACCTACTGGATGGAATATCACAGACAACACTTCAAGTATGCAAAACTGCCTGTGATTAAGCTCTCGAAGAAGCTTTCTCAGTCCGAGATTAAATTTTCCACAATCAAGCAACTAATCATCGCAAATTTCTAACTGAGAAAAGAGACAATGTTTCTAGTTCACTCTTTTTTCATTTATTATGAATTTTGCATATGGTTCAAAATCAGCTACATGCCGTTGTTTCTTTATATGTTTCATGTTGCTTGTGTCTTATTTTGTCCCAGAACTTGGTTAATTTTTCATGTTTTTCAGACGTACGTTGCAAACATCTTAATTGCGGTCAACCCTTATCGAGGCATTCCATCACTGTATGGCACAGACCAAATCAAAAGATACAAAGGAAAATCCCTTGGCGTGTTACCTCCACATTGTTATGCTATAGGTATGCTGTGAAGAGACTTTTTTGTGCGGTTCTGATTCTGTAGCCTATATGTTTTATTTCTATTTCACCAACCATGTAGGCTACAGAACGGGTTTAGAAAAGAGTTTCTTTTGTTACAATAAAGCCAATTAATTATATTTACTGTTTGATTGAACACATTATATGTGAAAGTCAATGAAATTATAACTGATATCATATAAATTGAAGGAATTGAATGCATTTTAACGTTCACAAAAGCACGGATGATGATTAACTGAAGAATTAACAGCAATCAACTGAAGACCAACAAATGGGGAAAAACAGAATTTTATGCACAATAAATGTGCTTAATTGCGTAATGTGTTGAGGGACATACTTCATGCAAGTGCGATAAAACATAAATTTGGACTTTCGATACCTACTGACGTAATGGACGCGTTCTTTATGCACATTGTCAATGAGCCCGGTAGAGTTGAGTCATGTTTAATGTGTCTCCGACCAACGTACAGTTAATCATTAATATATACCGACTTTTTTGTGTTTGTTCTATACTGCTGAGAACAGCCGACTCTACTTTCAAATCCGTTAGCAGCTACCCCACACTGTTTACTTTGCCAGACTTCGAAAAACCTTCAGCGTTTATCAATTTTTGTTGTTGATAAATTACGCCCATCGCATACTCAATTGTTGGTTTTTATTGATACAATTTAACAGATGCGTCACCTGAAACGTGCCTACTTTAATTTTATTGCATTCGTCACTTCGGTTTAATTTACTGGGTTTTGTTCAAAACTCTGAAGCCTAAACTAATGACGTCATTTTTAGATAAGAACCATTTTTGCTTATATATGAATAGCATGTTCTGGTGCTTATGTGGAAATGCACTTGCTGGAATTAAAATGAAACTTATCAGTAAGAAAAGTGATGCTTTAGAAAAGGTTGCTTTCAAGTAGGCCTTGTTTACAATGGCATCATTGCCTTTTTTCAATTTTTTAAGTACTAATCTTGTTTTTGTTTTAGCCGACAAAGCATACCGTGATATGAAGGTCAATGATCTTTCTCAGTCGATTATTGTTTCCGGAGAAAGCGGAGCGGGAAAAACGGAAAACACTAAATTTGTCCTCCGCTACCTCGCTGACACGTACGGATCTGGCGATGACATTGACAAGCGGATTGTTCAAGGTTGCTTCTTTTTCACTTTACTTAGCTCCTATCCAGCAACCGTTATCATCTTTTAAAGGATGTAAAATCAGAACTTTACTGAATTAATGTTGAATACTACGAAATAGGATCCCTAGAAAGCGATCATTGTTTCTCTTCATGATTGATACCAGTTGATTTGCATAATTAGTTTCCAACATGGCCATAAAAATTTTTGTTTTATTTCCCAGCGAATCCGTTGCTGGAGGCGTTTGGAAACGCGAAGACGATGAGAAACAACAACAGCAGTCGATTTGGAAAATTCGTGGAAATTCACTTCCAGAAGGTTAGAGACGTTGCATTGAGGAAACTCCGCTTTTTCGCCCTCTCGAGGAGGGTCAATTCTTAAGTCGACAATTTTTTGCCTTGTCACAAGCAGACTTTAGCAAGAATAGCTGCTTGAAAACTAACTTCACTACTAGGAATTACTACAATACTTCATCGCCTAAAAAAATACAACATTTTGTAAGTTCAAAAAATCCTTATAAGACAGGCAACAGGCAAGACACAACAATACCACAGGGTTGAGCATTACAAAAGTATATTTTACATATTTACAAATAGTTTAACAGTCAAATAATCCAAACCGGATGTAGTCTTGCGTCCTTTTATCTAAAATTCCCTTGCAAGTACAGAATCACCACACTAACAAACACAGTAGCATTTCCTGTTGTTTATACGCTGCGTTGGAACATTTTCATAGTTTTATATGTGCTTGATGGAAAAGCAACTTTCAATTTTCACGCAGGGAAAAGTAGTTGGTGGCTTTGTTTCTCATTACTTGTTGGAAAAGTCTCGAATTGTTACACAAAGTTCAAAGGAGCGAAACTACCACATTTTCTATCGTTTGTGTTGCGGCTCCCCGGATGACGTTCAAGCAAAGCTTCACTTGTCGTCCCCTGACAACTTCAGGGTGAGTTGAAAGCTCCCTTTTTGAACAGATTTTCATTTCTTGGTCGTAGACTGTTTAAACAGGGTTACATTCTAAATAAAACTTTATTGATCACTGTCGTTGAGAGCAACGCATATCTACGATGGATGGGCTGTTACGCTGCATAAGATTACAAGTTATGTTATCATCATTATTGTTGTGAGACAGTGTTCATTGTTCATGCGACATATGACGACTTAGCTTAGACATACTGTACACTAGATGACAAAGTTAAATGACTAAATATGGAACATCGCTCTTATGTGGCAAGAACTAGTGGTGCGGTACTGATGAGCCCAGCCTCATGGGCGAAACACGTGCCCATCGCTGAGTTCTTGCGACACTCGACTGCCGAGAAACGCATCGTTCTTCTGTTGCGTAAACAATCCAAACATGCCATATTTTAGTCTGCGTGGTCTCTTTCAGTGAGAATTACACATGATACTGTTAGTGTATATCAATCAACACACTTTGTTATTCATCTATTTATATGAAGTATTTCAATCAGCCAACTGTTTTTCTATCAGTACTTGAAGAACGGGTGCACTCAATACTTCCTTGAGAAGGGGAACAAAGTGAAACAAGATCGATTGTCACAAACTGTGAGTAGTCCACCGGCAGTTCTTACATGCAGAGATGCTTTAAAATGTGATTAGCTCTTGCGGCTTATTGAGTTACTCTGATGCGGTATGTTGTAAGGACTTTAGGAAATATTTGTAATATTTTCTGCAGGGTTGTTAAAAATCAAATTCATTAAATTAATTCTCTTCACTCCTGATACAATTGAACGTTCACTGAACGCGAAGGGCATGAAATTTATGAGCAACGACAGTTTCTAATCTTATTTGCGATGTTTGTCAATGGCCATAGCACACTGTAAGAAGTTCGCCTTTGAAAAGTTATTACTCTGTCCAAACACTGCGTATCATTTCGCGAGTGCTCTGTCCTAGCTGGTAAAATTGGTTCTTTTTTACATTGATTCAACGTCGACAGACCTTAAATCCATGTAAAAGGACCAATTTTTTTTCAGCTAGAGTGGTATAGTGCGTTATGACGCGTTGTGTCTTAATTGTTTATTGCGGCATACCAACTTTCCCTATCATTAGGTAGCGCTGAATTCTTGGGTAAATTGTTCAGCACAGATCTGATATTTTGCAAACACCAGCTCTGAGAGAATTATTTCAAAAAATCTTCTTTTGACCTCATACAATAATAACAGCTTTGTTCGTTCTGAGAAGGAATAGAATGAAGAACTTCTGAGAATGGACATCTATTAAAAACCTCTGATTAGTCTGAAATGTAATAATTTTGGTACTTCACTAAGGTCGAGTGTGATGATTGATCGAAATTTTATAAGTTTTAGAAACTGTATCTACTCTAGCAAGCTTTTTTTAAACGCTAATTGGTATGCTTGAAAAAACAAAACATTTTCACCTTATATTTTGCCAAGTGCACTGCACACATATCAATTATGTAGTCAAAATTATTCTTTTTTGTTTCTGCAGCATCAGAAAAATGGTCACTTGAGTGACATCTTGCTAAACGACCAAAGGGATTATGGAAGAATGATAGATGCTATGAAGCAAATGGGCATATCCGACCAGGAAATGATGGAAATTTTTAAGGTTGTGTCTGGGGTCCTCCATCTTGGCAACGTCACTTTTGAAGACGCTGGTGGATCGTCAGGTGATTGGAGTTGACGAATTTTTAATGTCCCTAAAAAATAAGACCAACTCCTGTTAAAGCTAGTGCACTGGTTTGGTAGATGAGAGTGACCTTACTGAAGTAACTGATGTGGATATTATATCAAAATCATCACATGAGGACTCTTTCAGCGTTCTCTTTGTTTAACTAAAATATGATTTATAGCAAATCATTTTATCCACTCAAGTATTTCCATTACAGTCATCCCCGCTTAATCGGACCACATCGAGACCAAGCCAAACTGGTCCGATTAAGCGGGGATGACTGTATTACCGAAATCTTGTTTCGCTTTGAATTACGGAAACGGCTTCTTTACTTAAACCAAAGCTTTATTTTTAATAATTTCAGTATGTCAATGTGTTAAGTTCGGTTTATTTAGCGTATTTCATGTTTGTTCGCTTACGTCTGTTGCTATCTTCAGTTGCTTCAGCCTGCCGGTACCTATCCTACCAATGGTTGACCAATCTTTAAATATTAGCTTAAATTGCAACCAATGTTCGTTTCTGTTTTACGCCCAGGTGGCTGCATGGTGAGCACCGAAAGTAAGAAATCCATCCAAGTAACTTCGGAATTACTCGGCTTGGAGGCAAACGCCCTCACAGAAGCTTTGACGACTCGTTCTATGCAATCTGCCGGTGAAAAATCAACAATCAAGTACGGTTTTGTAGCAAATGCTTTTGGCCTGATATAGTGGTTTAAAAAGTGTTCCACAATCGTTTTTGCTAAATCCTTTCATAAAGTTAAAAAGGTTTTTCAGTCGTGTATCAAATGAAGATGTTACTGTGGAAAATATTATTGATACTTTTTTATGGCCTACTTCTTTCTTTGCTCGGAAGATCACATTAATGTATTTGCTCAGCGAGAACTTATTGAACAAAAACAATTTTAAAAAAAGATATTTCAAGAATATTTTGAACATGCTTATAAAGTAGATATTCTTCATTTATGAAAACCCTTTTTGTGGCAATGAGCGAAAATATTCACATTCATTAAAAACAACTTGAAAAATTTCCAGTACGTTGCTTTTTTTGGTAGGGTTCCTTTAAAAAAGGACCAATCATCAAACGCAAGAGAAGCATTGGCAAAAGCAGTCTATTCTCGATTGTTCGACCACGTTGTGTACAGAATCAACCAGTGTTTCCCTTTCAAATCTTCGTCTGGTTACATCGGAATTCTTGACATTGCCGGCTTTGGTGAGAATCAAAAAATGTATTGCTTGAGTGAGGGTTACACTGGAAGGTTATGTTTTTTTATTCACAAAATATTGTATTTTTATGGGTATACAGAAGCAGTGGAGTTGACTTTTTAGTAATTTAAGGTTTTTTGTTCAATGCAAGCTTATAGTCAAGCTCAAAAACATTGTCAATTGACCCTTTTAATGTGGCTAGAAAAGCGAAGTTGCGCGCCCCGTAATGTTGTGAACCTAGTAAGAAAGAACAGTCTGTGTTCCGCCGAGTCAGCATGTATTGTCGGAAGTCAGCTTCGAATGCAGGTGACAGGTCAGCTATGCAGACACTGCTGTCGCTCATGTTTCTGTTGCTTCGGCCAAACTGCTAATTTCTTGTTTCGGTTAATATCATTTCTACTAAAGATTTACTTTCTATTTTGAATAGGTTTAAGTCCACGTTTCTTAATGTGAATGAATGCCACCATTAACTTTTGAATACATTTTATTGGCAGCATTTGTCCTTTCTTAGTGTGTTTACCAAATTCTAGCTCACGTTGAATATCTTCTGTTCAATAAAATCATCTGTGTTCAAACAGAATACTTTGAAGAAAACAGCTTCGAACAGTTTTGCATCAACTATTGCAACGAGAAACTCCAGCAGTTCTTTAACGAGAGAGTGTTGCGCGAAGAACAAGAGCTGTACGCCAAAGAAGGTCTTGGCGTCCACGAAGTCACTTATGCCGACAATCAAGACTGCATTGGCAAGTAGAACAGTGCTTTTAATTTCTTTTTATCATTTTTTTTTTTATTGACAACAATGCACAAATGTTGGCTTGTAGAGGCTACAAAACAACTTCAGCACTACAGCGGTGGTCTAAAGTCTCAACAACGGATTACAGCAAATAAATGTCTAATCGCGTACAGCTGCAAACGTGTCTTCGCAAAGCAAGTTAATATTTGAACGTTGCTCTTCAAGAAGGACTTGGAAAAGCAGCGAAGCAGCCCTATGGCGTGTCGAGGCAAAGTCTTATATGTATAGGCTGAACTTGCTTTTCAAACCTGAACTCGTGATTCAGCAAACATTGTGAAGACAAAATTTCTTTTGTCTTCATTCACCAACATTATTAAAGTATTTTCAAAAATGGAATACAATTAAAAGTCAGGGTGTGTGTTGTTACTAGTGGTACAGAAATATCTTGTTAATTAAAGTTGCTTATTTGGTTCTAGGTCTTTCTAGTTCTTAAATTCATACACCAGTCAACCGTTATATTACTTGCAAAACCAGTGTCAAAGCTTATATGGTGGACGTGGTTTGTTTGGAAGTTTTGCATAATTCGATTGACATGCTTCTCCTGCTTCTCTTAGATCTCATCGAAGCTCCCAAGGTTGGCATCCTTGATGTCCTTGATGAAGAGAACAAGCTACCACGATCTGCTGACACCCACTTTACATCAGTTGTGCACTCGAAGCACAAAAACCATTTTCGAATATCTGTGAGTTGTTCTCCTACTGAAAAAGGTTATATAATGACGTCATCATAAAAAATAACGTCACCGTGACGTCATTTATTTCATTTTTGAGAACTTTGATGTTAACTGCATAGTGTTAGCAATGTGGTTATAAATGCTAATTTTCAATATATATCATTTTAGTAGCTTTGACCATCATCTGCTGTTAATGTCTTACATATGGTATACGTATTAGTAATCTGTAGGTCCGCAACAGTCGTGCAACAGATGAGGTGTTTTGACCGGTTGATACTTTAGCATAGAACAATTTTCCCTGTGAACCAGCTGACTGCAGTCATTGTGACCCTTCTAGCACTCAGCCAGAGAGTTGATTCTTGCTTTGAACTTTGTTTGGTGATTACAGAAGAAAAAGGAGTAAAGGCAAGGATGGAAATCGAATCCACGCGGAATCCACGCCATTGAAATGACTGTTCCACAGCCCAAACCCTCTAGGCCACGCTGGCGACGGCGAAACGTTCAATTAATTTACTTTCTAGAGTTCATGAATCACATGACTGCAATTGGCTGATTTAAATCTTGGCGTCTGGTTGGTTAATAAACCTCATATGCTGCAGCGACTTGTAGGTTACAAATGCGCATACGGTACAGTATGTAGTTGAGTTGGTTGTGCCACGCTTGCTTTTTGAAAGTGCTTTTAACACTTCAGTGAATTCCACAGGTACCAAGAAAATCTCAATTGGCCATGCACCGGAACATTCGGGACGATGAGGGCTTTCTCATACGTCATTTTGCTGGGGCTGTTTGTTATCAGACTGTAAGTGCATTAAAAAGTTGCGTTACGACGCATAAAAAGTTGCGTCATGACGAATTAAAAAGTTGCGTCATGACGCATTAAAAAGTTGCGTCATGAGTCGCTTGGTTGCTTGAGCTGTTGGCTATTTTCTAATTTGCTCTAAAAATAATACACTGAGCTTTGCATAAGAATCTAAAGCTATCGTAGGGTTGAAAAGACGATTTTATTTGTACAGTTATCTGTGGAGCAGTTTTCAGTTACATTTAACTGTGAATATTTGAAATAACCTTGTTCTGAGTCAATACGTTAAACCTTTTCTCTCATGAAAAAAAGTGTTATGTTGTTGCTTTTAAAAAAGACGATTGCCATTTTAGTGACATTTGAAATTGCTATGAAAGTTAACTGTATAAACCAAAGGCTAAATCAATAATAGTTAATGATTTAGTACGACAGAAGGCTATGTTTTATTGTAAAGCCAGGTCGAAACATGTAGTTTACTATTAACCGCTATCACACAAAATAAATCTTATGTTTGCCTCAGAGCTGTGTCTTTCGTGTTCAGGGTTTCCACTTTAAATTTGGCTTTTTTTCCTATCAGGTGAAATTTGTCGAGAAAAACAACGATGCCCTTCACAATTCATTGGAGCAGCTTGTAAGCAAGAGTAAGCATGATCTGGTGAGATTGATCTTTGAAAGGCAAAGCACAAAGTCCAGCAAGGGAAAGCTGGCTTTTATTAGCGTCGGGAATAAGTTCAAGGTGAGATAGAATATGGCAATTCTTTTAAGTGAAAGGTTGGATACACCAACGGTGGATTATTCATCGATTTAGCAAATCTGCCGATTAAACACTTTAATAATAGATCCTTTTCTTCATCCATCAAGTCTAATCCAATGAATAGAATCTCCAAGTGCAGATCCACAAAGGAATTTCGTGTAAACTTATTTTCTGTTTACTAGTCACCCGATTAGCTTAATCGGGTAATTTAATTTTTCGTTGCTGCATTCAACTCTACTTCTTTACGACTCAGTTTACGCGAAAGTGAATGAAAACACCAAATACTCCATCAGCAAGAATCTATCCAAACCTTGTACTGTAATAATTTAAATTTTTGTACGTAACTTTTGCGTTAAAACATGGACAAATTTTGCGTTTATCCCTTATTGATCCAATAGAACAAGTTCTCAGACAGCAAAATCCGTCATTTTGACATTGATTTAACATCCGCAGACGTTGAATCAATGTAAACATAACGGATTTTGATGTCTGGTTTACAACATTGTTACCTTTCCCAGCGAATCATCCTTACGCACGGTTACACATTTCTGGTTGGAAGTAAGTAGGCGATGCTCATGCTGCATGTCGACTTTTTCTTTTGCAATTGGTCTGTTTGTTAAGTTATTTACTTAAACTTTGTTTTTTTTTCATTCTTTTCTTTGTTGATATCTAACACTTTGTGTTTGCCTGAAAACTTTTCAACTAACGCTAGTTGCTTTTTATCAGCAGCCAACAGGTTTATTTATATATAGTTTGTATGTTGATAGAAAAAAAGTTGTTTCTTGCTTACTAACATTTCATGCAATCCCCCATGTGTTTTTTCTGTTTGCTGATGCTGAAGCAGCTGTTGGTAATAATCGGGAATATAGATTCAGTATTTTTGTAAAACTCTTTTTGTTGACTTAACATATCACTTGTGTCGTTTTGTTGTTTTAAATTTTTGCCAACTTATTTCTTTTTATTTTAAATTTCTGTACAACAGCTTTATAATCTTGCTTCTTTCTGACCAGCACAGACTAGTTTGAACCAGTTCGAACCGCTATTAACATCTCGCTGCATGTTTTGGCGTTCAACTTATGCCCGATTTTCTACAAAACCGAATGCAGTTCAAACCCAGGCTGGAAGGCAGGCATTTTCTACATTGATCCCAAGTTTGCAGACGTTGAATTAATGTAAAAAAATGACTGATTTGGTGATTAACAATGAAAATAAGACTTATGTTGATTTCGTTTGTCGATAAAACAAACTTAAATTTCAGACCCAACTTGGTCAGTTGTTGGAAAAGCTTTCAGCCACCGGGTCTAGCTTCATCCGCTGCATCAAACCCAACTTGTCCATGAGAGACAAGTTGTTTGAGGGCGGTCAGATTCTCAGTCAACTGCAGTGCTCAGGTAGGCCTTCTTAATAGGTGTACTGCAGCAAAGCCAACAATAAACTAACGTGAATGTCTGAAAACGTGTTGGTGAAGTTGTACGAAGTGTAAACGTTTACGTTTGTGGTGTAACAATTAAAATATATACAGCACTTTCTCTTTCCGTTATTTTATGTTGGTTATTGAGATGCTTACTTCGGAGGACTTCGGTGTTTTCCAGTCGATGGCCACCGACATGTGCCATTTATTTTTTTAAGCATCTTTCAATTTATTTCAAATCAAAGTCATTAGATATTAAAAATGACTAATATTATATTCAATCGCCATCTCCACTTGCAGCAGATTACACATCAACATGGATTATCTGTTTCTATGAGTCACGGTTTTTAGCTAGCTCGTCTAGTATCGTCAAATGATATTCACCACCTAAAAATAGATTTAAACTTTTAGCTGGTAAATAATACAACGAACCTTATTCTTCTTCACTTCACACAGGCATGATCTCTGTGCTTGACCTGATGCAAGGGGGTTTCCCCTCCAGAGCCCAGTTTTCTGACGTTTACGCCATGTACAAAGCTATCATGCCGGACCGCCTGAAACGGTTGGACGCAAGATTATTTTGCAAGGTGGATTTTTGAAAAGTTTTTGAGCACATTACATCCA
This sequence comes from Aplidium turbinatum, assembly GCF_918807975.1. Lineage (NCBI taxonomy): Eukaryota > Metazoa > Chordata > Ascidiacea > Aplousobranchia > Polyclinidae > Aplidium > Aplidium turbinatum. Next base: position 11,764,816 of record NC_137489.1, on the reverse strand, counting down.
GTTAATTTCATAATCTCAAATACTGTTTCTCTCATTTTGCGAAACAACAAAGTATAGTTGAAGAACTAATAGAAAGAACTAAACTTGTTTCTACTAGTTGTCATTCTTTTGCGCTGTTAACTGGCAGCACTGCCTAACGTAAAGTCATATTTAAGATTGTCTATTATAATCTTTCAGCAAGATGAAGTTTTCTAAAATTAAAGTACCGCTTTTGCGCATGTAAGTTGATTTGTTGCAAAGATAAAACATAAACGAGAAAGTGCCTTACTATGTTTTGGTACCTGCCTATGGCGTCTGCAGATGTTTAGCTTAAGCCACCAGCAGATGTCACGCAGCATTGTTACTGTGTTGTGATTTGCAGTGCTAGTTTAGTTATCATAAACTTGCGACTCAGCTTCTACACTTTGTGGAATGTGGAAATGAGATTTCTATACCAGTAAGTCACAGCACCGGGTCACCAATGAAACAGAGCAACCAGTTATTTCTTGCTACAACCCATTATTCAGCCACGCTCGCCCAAGCCATCACATTGGATCCAATTTAGCTCAGCAGGCGTTTTATAAAGCCCCAGAATATTGCTTAATTTTTAATCTTTATTTTATTTTTTGCGCAGGCTCTCTTCAAAGCGCTTGGTCTCGACGATAAGGATTTTAAATTTGGTTTGACCAAGATCTTTTTCCGGCCTGGAAAGGTAATCTTTCAATATAAAAGCATCAGTTTTTATCCAATAGTGATGTAAAGGCATCTGAAAACGTTTTTTCAACGTTTCGTTTTGTTATTTGCTATGTCATCATTGAATTCCGATACATCAGCACTTTGCCTTGTTTACTCTAGGCGTATCCAGGGCAATAAAAGTTTGTTTTTTTCATTAGCATTTATTTGCTCTCTTTGAACTAATTCACAAACAAACACTTTTTTAATATTTATTATTAAGTTGTTAGCTTTGCCGTGTTCATCCCAGACAACGAACCAGTCGTTTTTTACATTGATTCAACGTCTGATTTGCTGTGTCCAAGTGAAGAAGTTATTCTTTTGTCAACACATCATTTTTTGTACATTGCATTGAATAAACGTAATTTATTGTTCAATTTTTCTTCACAGTTTGCAGAATTTGACCAGCTGATGCGGTCCGACCCAGACAATCTCCGTGTTCTGATAAAGAAGGTTGAGAAGTGGTTGCTTAGAGCTCGATGGAGGAAAGCAATCTGGTGCGCCTACTCAGTGATCAAAAGTAAGTTTCCTTTACATCGAACAACGCCTGACGTCCAAATATAAAACATTGTGACCGGACATCCAGCAAAAGTAATCGTTTTTACTTTTTTTTAATGTCGTTACTCGTTAGACGTTGAAACGAAGTAAAAAAGCAACTTTGCTGACTGGATTACAACCCAAATAACTTGTACGAGGATTTTACCTTAAAAATATATTTTCGATGTGTCTTGCTTTAGCTGGTGCTTTGGTACATTTACAACACAAAATGAAAATTCTAAAATCTTTCCACTTCCTCACGATGTCGCCGGTCGCTCTGAATATTGCCATTATGACGTTTGCGTGGTGACGTAGTGCACGTCACTCTGTCAACAGCTGATCGTAGTCTGCTTGAAACCTTCGTACCACAAATTTATCTTTTTTAGTCTATTTACGTTTTTGTGGACAAAACAAGAGTAGCTGTTTATGTTTCCAAGCCAGAATGAACATTGGTGCTTAATGTTTAATTTGTTTATGTTTCGTCTTTAGTGAAAAACAAGATTTCATGGCGACGACAACATTACGTTCGTATTCAGAAGCACATCCGGGGTTATTTGGCAAGGAAGAAGCACAGGCCTCGGTAAGTGAAGAACCTTTAAAATTCCGTAACAAGCTTCAACTTTTTCTCATAGTTTTCAACTTGACACTGCGTTTGCTGTCTCTTACAGCTTGAAAAGCCAGGATATGATAATAGCGGTTGAAAGTTGTTTTTTTTTTCAGCTACTCATTATTCCTTTTTTACTTCAACTTGAAAATACCGTAGTGGTTGCAACATTTGTCTTCTCCGCTGGAGATTTGAGTTCGATTCCGCATCAAGTCATCTTATTGTAATAACTCATTGATCTTTACCTCCTTAAAAGAAAAATTTCTTTAAAAATTGGAGTCAGAAGATTGTTATTCTTTGTTCCTCCCTGCAGCATCCGGGCTCTTGCTAAGGTCCTCCCGTTACTCCGTCAACTTCCGAAGATGCTAGAGATGGCTGGAGTCCTCAAAGATAACAAGAAGGAGATGAAAGCCAAGGTGGCAGCACACGAAAAAGAGATTAGAGCTCTTATAAAGAAGATAAAGGTGAAGAGTTGATAACTTGCTTCGTTTCTGCCATAATACACAAATTTTATGTCAATCTGATATTGAACTACGTTGCATTAATCTCAAATCGTAGATTTTTATTTTGTCGAAGATTATATTAGTGATACAATTCTACCTCATTTCGCTGATCCAACGTTATTTCATCGAAAGGGAATTGCATTTTAGAAGTTACACATTACGTTGTTGTTGCTACGTAATACCTTCTTTACTGAAGTTAACCTTTAAATAGCTTAAGAACTAGTGATGTAAGCATCATGGATCAAAACTGATGGCTACTACACTACGCCCAGTGCTGCATATTTCCTGGATACAAATAATACTTCGAGTACAAATCGTTCGTCTGCAGACGTTCCATCAATGTAAAAATGACGGATTTTTCTTTTTGGATTCTTGTGACGAGGTCGATTTGAAGGTTGAGAGTTCAAGTTGTACAGTACTCAACACAGACTGCTAATTGGCGTAAATTAAACTTGCGTGGTGACTCAATGGTTGTGGTACGCTTGCAACTTTAAAGACTCTTCTTTACCCCTTCTATTGACTGCTTTGCAAAAACAAGCACACCAAATTCTAAGCAAATTTAAAACAAAGAATACTTTTTAGTTTTTTTGTCGCTTGTCAGATTTTTTGATAAAGCTGTCATTGTAAAGAAGTACTTCAGTTTTTGGTTTGCAATCAGCTTTTGTTAGGAAACCACCAGGCCAACTTGTCATAAGTAAAAAAGGATAAACTTGTTTGCTAGGTAAATACCGTAATTGTTGAATCTCATTGGACGATAAATTGTCTTATTTTCGTTTTACAAACCATTGTAGCAATGTTTAGAGGTGTGGACAACGCCCAAGCAGAGGAACCTTTATAAGTGAAAGATTCTACAATCTACATGCTTTGTATTTTTAATATGCGTTAAAATATGTACATAAAGAAAATGATTTGAAAGTTATTTGCCAAGCTCGTTGTTGGGGTAGTCCAATAAACTAATCTCAACATCTAGCGTCTGCAACAACACTCAACATCAACTGTCAGCAACCACACTGAACATCAACTGTCAGCAACAACACTCAAAATCAACTGTCAACAACAAAACTCAAAATCAATTGTCAGCAACAAAACTCAACATTAACTGTCAGCAACAACACTCAACATCAACTGTCAGCAACAATACTCAACATCAACTGTCAGCAACAACACTCAAAATCAACTGTTAGCAACAACACTCAACATCAACTGTCAGCAACAACACTCAACGTGAAGTGTTTTTATAACTTAACGTGTTGATGAAGTTTTCAGTCGTGTCTGATTGACGGAACGTCGGAATAAAGGCAGATTATTATCACCTTGCACATCTTGTAATTAGCTTAGTTTACACCAGAATAACACATCGTGTTATTAAACTACAGTAAATGCCTAGTGAACAGCCTCGTTTAACTTTTAGTATCCAACTCGTGTTTTGTGTTTTTTTTAGACTTCCATTGTTAATGTTGCTTCCATGGAGACATCCTACAAGACTCTTGTGAAGCAAGAGGAAGCTCTTCTCAAAGATCTGCAATCTAGGAAGCTTGCTGAAGAAGAGGCCGAACGAGCAAGAAAGATCCGAGTAATGAAACTGATCTTGAGTTTCTTTTGAAAGTTTGTCCTCGGTGTTTCTATTTTGAGAACTCGAGAGGCAGGGTAGTGTCAAAAAATATGGTTTGCTTTTAACTTATTTTATCAAGCGATTTCTAATTGTTAACATCAACACAAACAATCAGTGAACAACCTGGCTCAACGCTGCCAAGTTTGTAATGAACTAGATTTGCAACATGCTATTTTGGGCGATGAAGACGACGCTTTTGGGTGGAGGCTTTACTGACTCAAAAAATACCAGTGTAGGCTACCCACTGCACTGATGCCGGAAGGCCGAAACGGTGTGCACTGTCTGCAGTTATCAAGATTGCTATGTTATTGTGATGAGTCAGTTGGTGATTGTGTTTCGTCATTGAATATCAGGAAGAGCTGGCACGAGAAAAGAAAAGGAGAGAGGAGGAAGAACTTCGTAAAAAGAAAGAAGAAGAGGAAAGAGAACGAAAGAGAAAGGCTGAAGAAGCGGAGAGACGAGTGTACGTATAATGCCTATTTTCGCATTAAATCTCATGCCAGGCGGTTGAAGATCAATATGAACTGGGAGGAAACCTCCTGTTCACATTAGGCCTATCATTAAATATCTTCATTTAAGAAGTCATTAAAGATCACTTGCCAAGGCGAAGGTAGTTTCCTCGGTTGTCGAACTGACATCCTCGCAATCTTAGTGTTCTCATCACCTGACTACGTAGGTGACATAAACACCACCGTTTCCAAAATTGATCAGTGATAGGCTAGCAAGTAAAACTTCGTTTTTAGTGATTTTTAAACTGTTGTACACAATCAGCTGTCTTGATATCATGAAGTTGAATATTTCATAAAGCAGAAGTACACTCCATATTCACGATATTTATAAGTTTGTGTTGTTTGCCTTTACCAGCATCTTTTTATAACTCCTTGTTTCTTTCTACTTGGTTTGGATCATTTTCGTTGCAACCATTATTTTGAACACAGCAAAGCAGAAATGGAAGCAAAACGAAGAAAAGAGGAAGAGGAGCGAAAAAAGAAAGAAGAGAAAGAGAAAGAGATTCAAGTAAGTTTCGTTTAAAATGAAGCGACTCTCCACAATCTACTTCCTTTTTTTTACTGCAACGATATATCAGGGATTGGTGGCTAAATGAACAGGATGAATCTTCATGAAAAAGGAGGCAAACCAATAGACCGTTTTGCTTAAAAATTCTTATGAGCCCAGTCATGAAGCTTGTAATTCCAGTACTCAACTTCATATTAGATAGGCTGTGTTTGACTTCAATAAGTGTTCCAATTATTTTGACCAACCCCTGCACATTTAACTTTTTCATTCTCTCAGCAACTAGGATAAGCAAAGGCCATTTTTTTTGCTAATAAGAAAGCAATTGATGCAACTGTTGCAAGTAATGTAGAAATTTTAGGCAATCAGTAACGGACTTTCCGCAGGTAAACGTTTGCATCGAAGGCTCGTTGGTATCAACTCGCCATGTCACAAATCCTAGCTCGTTTGTTCATTTTGATTAAATTGTTTTTTTTAACAAATTTGTTTTCACTTGCAGGAGCGAATTGAAGCTGAACTGGCTGTCCAAAGAGCTGAAGAAGAGAAAAGGTTAATATTTTTATTGCCGAATTAAGATATTCCTCTTGTTCTAAAAGAAAACTAGAGAATAGAAACATTCACAGTAAAAATTTGGAAACAAGTTTTTATTCATTTTTAAAAACTGCATACTTTCTCACACAATACTTTTCCTCACGCATTTACCTTCAACAACCAGGTCTTTGTAATCAACGGATGTTGAAACTTTGTATTTCTTACTTCCAACATATGAAACTTCGCCTTAGGAAAGCTGTCGAAGAGCAACAACGACGCGACAGGGAGCTGGCGATGCGATTGGCTCAAGACAACCAATCAGAACTAGTCGATGACCTACCGGTCTCGCAAGCTGTCGTCCAACAGCAACAGAGGTATCTTTCATTTACTGAAAATAATTACCCTTAACGTTAAGTTATCATATGTGTGCTGTACTTACGGATATTTTAAATTGTATATAAATGTACGTGCAAAGTAGTCAAATATAGCCATTGAGTAAACCTGGCAGCTTCGCGTACTTGTAGTGGGTTTGAACCACTGATGCGGAACCAACCATCGAGATTGACACAATAAAGCTCCAGTGTATAATCGAAGAGTTGTTGACTAAGCGGAACGTTCACCTGATGCCGTTCAATGAAGAGAAAGAGCTGACCTTTAAGGGAGCTGCTTACTGGACGACGCCGAGCATTGAACCATCCATGCTTGGTCTTCCTTCACGGAAGCGATGTTTATCAGTTAAGTTGTGGGGCAAACAGAGACACCAATGATTGTCTGAACAGATCTGATAACCGCTGATTTGCGATCTTGACACAAATCAAACAACCAGTATTCAAAGCAGTTTCATTACAGGGCATCAATGGCTACCACAGCTGCTGGGAAGAAGACTCATGATCTGACAAAGTGGAAATACGCCGAACTCAGAGACGCTATCAATACTTCCACTGGTGAACGTTTGCTGGCGTTATTAGTCTGACTTTAAATACCGTTGAGAAAAAATGATGCAGTTACCATTGTGGAAAACTTCTATCAGAGTTTTTTTACATTAATTCAACATCTGTAAACGTTGTATCATGAAAAATGACGAGTTTTGCTATCTGAAATACACAGCAATGTCATCAGAGCTGCCTGACAAATAGCCCCTTTCACTTTTTCAATAAACTATGTTTTTGTATCCTCAGACATCGATTTGCTTGAAGAATGTCGAGAAGAGTTCCATCGACGTTTGAAGGTATACCACATGTGGAAGGCAAAGAACAAGGCCAGGAACCAAGTGCAGGAGCAGAGGGCACCGAAGGCGGTCGCGCAGTACGGTTCGTACGCCACTTGATTTTATAAGATATTTGTTTGCTAAGACAGTATTAAACTCACTGTACTATTGGATAGACAATTTTGTCTTAGGATAGGAGAAGTGCATTTCACACAGTAAGGTAGGTAGGCTAGAAAACTCAGTGGTTGTGTTCTATTTAATTTTTATCTTGAGGCATTGGGTTATGCTCCTTAAAAAGAGTTTGGTCTGAAGATGAAATATAATCACTTATGTAATTATTTTATATTCATAGCAAATACGTGTCTAAGAGAATTTCGAAAACTTCGCCAAAATTTGTAATAAATATGCTGAAGTTTATCTCTCCATTGACTTCTGCGTTCAACTTCTATCTTAAGAATATACTGGACTTTGTGTTTCAGCTTCTGCCCACTCTGCAATGCAGAAGGCCGCACCCCCTCAGATGAAAGTTCTTACCGTTGCTGCCACCACCCCCGCGGCCCCCAGCAACCCACAGATGCGAATCCCTGGCCGCGATCAACGCTTTTTCAGGATTCCGTTTGTTAGAAACAATGAGCAGAACGCGGACCCACAATCCCGTGCGAAAGGTTGGTGGTATGCTCACTTCGATGGCCACTACATTGCCAGGCAAATCGAGCTTCATCCAGACAAGGCTCCTCTTTTGTTGGTCGCAGGTGAGAATACAGAATGTTTTAAACCAAACATTGTCGCAGAAAATATAGTAAAAATATATTTAAAAAGATATAAATAAATTACCATCTTATCTCAACACTGTCTTTGTGTTGTGACTCGATAGTTTTATTAAGTTTTGGTGCAGTATCTGGGTATGTTGAATGTTTCGAAATTGATCTTTTCTTCACCAGGTAAGGATGATATGCAGATATGCGAATTGAGCCTGGAAGATACCGGGTTAGCCCGGAGAAAAGGGGCTGAAATTTTACCAAGAGAATTCGAGCAAGTACGTGACAATATAGTGCTGTGCTTTAGTTTCTGAATTTCTATGGCCCACTGAAGTAGTTGTTGATGTATATTGTATAGCTATGAGTTTGTTTTATATTTAGGCCTACTTTATGTGAAAGCGTGTTACTGTTTTCTGCCTAAAAAAAGTAGCCTTACAGAGGTAAGATTTGAACCTGTGACCTATGGAGCGTCAGACCGACGCAGTACAAGTGTGTCATTGAAACAGCAAACTAAAATTAAAAACTTCTCTTCAGGTATGGAATGCCAACAAAGGCCGAGAATACCTTCTAGCTGCCATCAATGCGAAACAGGCTCGGCCAACTTATGCAACTGCTGCTTTGCAAGCTGGCCGCTGAAAAAGCGATTAAAAATGTCAACCTTAAAATTTAAGTGAGACTGCTTAGTGCTTACTGGGCGTCTGATCTGATTTAAGCGTGACACGTTTTTAAGGTTGGCTATGCAATGTGCCATGCGTTAAATTTAGAAACAGATTATTTTGTAGACATACAACATATATCGCATCTTATTCACTTGACATGTGAAACATCAAGGCTATAGTGATTCTGGCGGTGGTGCCTTTAGTTTAATATTAGATGACAATGTGTTTCTAATTATTGTAATGAAAGAGTTATGATTACTTTGTGCAATTAATTTTTTTAAAGTTCTGTTTCGACTCAACTGAAACTAGGCAGATAATAAATTGTGATATTTCTGTGCTTTTGTGTCATGCAATAATTGTAGGTTATACGACATGGTGCAATTTTCATGCTCTATAAACTTGTACCGTCTCATCTTTTAAGATTCGTCTAGCTTAATTTTAGAAATTAATTTTCTCGAAACCAGTCAAATACGTGTTTAATTAAATTAATTTTGCCTCAAATTCAATTTTCTTCACAAATCTTCCCGTTTAATGCGACCAATTTGGCTTGGTTCGTGTAGGCCTATGGTCTGATTCGACTCCAATTTTAGCGATGCTGCTCATTTTGGATTTGACCATGTAGGCTAAACTTAATCATGAAAGACATGCTTGAAATCACGTAACAACTTCGCATCAAGATATGTTTAAAGTTTGATGGTGGCGTACGACTTTATAGTTTTTGATGTAGCCTACCGTAGCTTCATAAACTTAACAAGTGCTTTACTCATGTCTTTTTGTTCAGAGTCATTTCAATCAATACACTTCTTGATTATACTGAGAACGTGTTTGTTACATTTTGTCTGTGGTCACGAAATCTTGCCCTGTTTTCAAAAACTGAACACTCGAACACGGATGATAGGTTGAGGGAATCTTTAACCGCGAACTATGAAAGCCTCTTCAGAAGCTTTGTCATGGCAGTTTTGCATAGGCTACTTGTAGGTGTGTAGACGCAGTCACTGAGCTTGACAAAATAAAGTTGTCGCTTGAAGTGTTGTCTGAAATATTCATGCACTGGGTGCTGCTGAATGGAAATCTGCTCTTGCTCAAGCGCCCAATAGTTGATCAGTGGACGTGGTAAAGAAGCCAACTTATTTTCGTATCTACTATCAAGCCCATTGTTCTTGCTTTGCGTGACAAAACCCAACGCTTTTGGGGGTCGCTGATGTCACCTGACGAGTGTCAGTCAGACGATGTTGCAGCTTGGTGTAGATCGAACGTCTTCATGGAACAACATAGAAGGGAGAGATCACATTAGAAGCGTTCACGTCGCGATCCCTGTCAACAGGTAAGCACTTTAACAGCAAAGTTTCAGTAACTCAAGAAAACACGAGCCAATCAGAAGCTTTTGTCGTATCCAGACTTACGCCCGGTGGTTGAAGATTTAGATTAAGTGAACGGGAAGGCATATACAATACATTATACAACCATACGCTCGTTTCTGAGCACCAAGAAGTTTTGTTGCTGTTTTCTCTACGTAGACTTCATGCCATCTTCCACAGAAGTGAACCACTACAAGTTTACAACAATAATAATTGTAAGCGCTGACAAGTAGCCTAGGCTAAACACAGTGAAACCATACGCCATGTAGCTGACAAAACAAGTACTTAGGCTAAATTATTGAACTCTAAAGTACATCACCACTTTTTGTTAAAATATATACTCTAAGATCTAAATCAAATATAAGCACTTTTTGTAGTAATTATTGTTTACTCTTAATAGATCTAACTCAACTGAACAAACCTTACCTGAATTTTACGTTCTTACGTCACAAACAACGCAGCTTCTGATTGGCTGGTGTTTTCTTGACAGTTACTGAAACTTTGCTGTTAAAGTGCTTACCCTATCAACACACTAGTAGCCTAGTTGCGAATTCTACTAAAACTTCTAAAGATAATACGCTATTTTTTTTTCGCGCAACGCTCAGAGCTCAAGATGGATACCATTACATCTTGCAGGTTTACAATTTTCCATATGAAATGGATTTGTTTCTATCGGTTGAGTGGTGAGAACGTCTGCGTGACGTTCGAAAGGACATGGGTTCGACACCGCTCCAGAGCACGCGTCTGTGTCTCGGCAGGGCACTTAATGGCATGCCAAAATAAAGGAAGCAGTTGACTCGAAGACCATGGACTTCTAAATAGTAGAATCTGGACTGGAAACGCAGTGTACAACAGTTGGCCAACAGCCAAGTTTAGGGTTAGTTACTAAGGTATCCAAAAACCTCCCTTAGCGAATAACCCTAACTCGTACAGTGCTGGTACTGTACGAGAAGGGGTGGGGCAGCAACTGAAAAAGCACTAAAATAAGAACTGGTAGCTTTTTGGCCAACTGTTGTACACTGCGTAAAGTCGGTTTCCAGTCCAGATTCTACTATTTAGAAGTCCATGTCGAAGACTATATGTCACTTCGCTGCTTCCTGTCGTCCGTTGTATCGCATCTGTGATCGCAGTGTACTGTATGTTATCGCAATGGGCGCAAATAAAAACACGATAATTATTATTATTATTGCTCCGTCTCATCATTAGTGAGACAGGATACGCTATATAGTTTCTTACTCGGACCACAACCAGAGAAGATCTTCGTGTCCATCTTCAAGCATGACACATTCATATGGTCTTGCTGAGTGTTCCGACTGAAAATTGACTCCATAATGCCACGATAACGCTATTGCTGAAAGCATCGCCATTTAATATCAAGCATAATTGAGTGATCACAAAGAATTAACTTCACTTGTACGAGAACGATCGGAGGAACTTCAGTTCAAATACTTTTCAAACATGTGAAAAATACAAAACAATACCTTGAAATAGTTCAGGAAGTTTTTTGTCAGTGGTGGGATTCACCCGATTTGTGCAAACTGGGTCTTAAAGTGACCAACGGTAAATCGGACAGTTAGTGGGTAAGAACAGCTTATTATTTATTAGCCTAGTAGATATTTTTCGACGAAACAGGCCAGGATTGCAAACTGGGTGAATCACACTACTAAAGTAAATGCATGTTGTCACATATTGTTTTTTCGTTGTGATAGTCAGAAATAAAAACAAACTGAACTGAAAGTTTACAGATCACAAATAGAACGCGAGGATCGAAAATCTCAAAAGAACGGGAAAATAGAAAACACGGATTTTCGACAAAATTGAAAAAGCATCGAAAACTTAAAACTACCGTGGTTTAATGGTGTTGAGTAAACAGGAAAAAATAAACGAGTAATTTTACACATTGCAATAAAACTGTACAAGCTGTTTCAATTGGTCAGGTGAAACTCATTTGCATAACTGGATGTACAACGTGTAACTTTAAACACTATGCAATAGACAAAAATGATCGTTCCCCGCACAGAAATATCTCTGAAGATCACATCAGAGAAAATGTTTTAAAGTGCATTGTGAAGCAATTACAAAGAATGTCACTTGTTAGTAGCTGCGGTCTACAATTACCCGCAAGAACCAGGTTTCAAGAAAAAGAAGCATTGAACACGTAGCTACACAGCAGTACAAAGAACGAGCGTGATTTAAACACGTTACAAAGAGAGAGGTAGGCCTACTACAAAAATGTTTCGCGTTAGAATAAAAAATGATAGTTTCAAATCAAATTGATTCAGGAAAGTTTTGTGTAAGTGGGCCTAATAAGCTTATTCGTGTCAAAAGGTAGGTAGGTTTGCATTGACGGAAAATAATTAAAGTGAATTAAGAAAACTAAAATTTATAACTAAATAATCTCTTAACTTACATGATCAACTAACTACTCTAATAAACTCTTTATAACATAAATGGGTAGATTTGTAGGCTATCACATAGCAATCACTATTAACAACACTATTGTGCAAGAAAAACACGAGACCAGCCACTTATATACAACATCAAAACTAAGTTAAAGATTACGCAGTCAATCATTGTGCTACTAGACCAGCATCTTTCGCCATGGAGTAGAATATCCCTTTCGCCTCAAGCAGATTGTTGGGGGTGTCGTACTCAGCCACCTTGCCAGCATCCATGACAAGAACTCTACAGGATAGAAAAAGTAACTGTGAGGTTGGAATATGCAGCAAGCAGTTAATTTATTTGCAAGTGAGCCTGGTATTGTCATTTGAACATTTCTGCCCATGTTAACCGCTCAGAGACCTGGTGCCCGCCGGTAGAACGGGGTACTCACCTTGTGCTGTCCATGATGGTGTTCAGACGGTGCGCGATGGTGAAGGTTGTGCAATCTGCAAACTGCTTACGTATGGTCGCCTGAAGATAAGAACCAAATCAATGCAATGCAACACGTTCTGCCAACTCACGTCCACACATGTGATTACTTCGATATCGGCTATTTGGTCGAGTGATGTCTAATTGGGTATCGGGAGATCGTGAGTTCGAATCTGACCAATGGCAATAACACACAACTATGCCTTGGAGACACTTATGATGACACGTTTAAAGATGGACACGAATATTGGCTTCCTTTTCTTTCTTCCACATAATTGAAATCTTTACTGACGAGTATAAGCCGATAGGACAAAAAAAAACTTTTAAGGTTTGGAAGAATATATAAATAAAAACACTTTGTCGAAGTGATTGGAGAAGAAATGATTGCAAAACAAGTGATATAGATTGTGGATACGATCTTTTTACGCTACGCACAATTCCTCAACAGCTTCTGTCACCTGAATGAGGTTATCCGTTTCCAAATCAATGGCAGCGGTAGCTTCGTCAAGAACAAGGATTTTTGACTTCCGAAGAAGAGCTCTTGCTAAGCAAACGAGCTGTCGCTGGCCAACGCTGAAAAACCATAACATAATATAAAAAATAGCAACAATTCATGTCACACGTTTGTAAAGACTGTGGAGCTTGAAATTACCTCAAATTTTCTCCTCCTTCGGCAATTTCGTGTTCTAACTTCTTCGGGACGTTGGAGACAAAGTTCTTCAAGTGAGAATGCTCCAGAGCGTTCCAGAGTTGCTCATCGGTATAAGAATCAAATGGATCAAGGTTCATCCTCAATGTTCCTGAGAAGAGGACTGGATCCTGGAGTAAAATTGAGGAGCTACATTGTTGGTTCGAATTGAAGTTTTTTATGAAGTTGTCAACTCTTTCTCATGGGAACATATAACTTAGTCTACAACCTAATATAGTCTCAGATTCAATCTACTATGGTTGGTTAATGGTTATGTAAGGCGTTGGTAAAATCATTCGGAATAAGTATTCATACAGTTGAGTATGAATCTGCAAATGTCATGTGCTTCGGTTTGCTCGCAAGACAATAACGTGATGGGTAAATTAGACTCGCTCAAATATATTAATGAACCTCAATGCTACGGACACGTTAGTATACTGTTACCACAAATGTAACAATCCATGATGCATGAGCAGTGAGCACCTTTCCAAAATATCTCAATCAAACACGAACATTTCACATCAGTTGCTTAAACAAGATCATTGGTAATTAAACTATAACTTCAAGAAGTTAAGCGAGACCTGCGGAATGATTGACAGCTTCGATCTTAGCGCGTGCAGTCCCATCTTGCTGATGTCAAGACCATCTATCCTGATCTCTCCCTCCGCGGCTTCTATGATACGGAACAAAGCTAAAGTCAAGGATGATTTTCCAGCTCCAGTCCGTCCAACAACGCCGATCTAGATCAGACATGAAAACATATTGAAATATGGCTACAGCAGTAACCATCCAGTCTGTGGGATTGAGTACAAGTTACGGATAAGAAACTAAAAGGTGTACTTTTCTTAGCATAAAAGTATGTCCATTGTCCACCTTAAGGCGTAGTGGAAATACACAGATAATTACAGTAGAACTCGGCTGTGGTGACATTTCGCTATAATGACATTTGTTCGAAGGTCTCTTCAGTTGTCACTGTAGGCGCGCTTACTTCAACTACCAATACAACTTGATTGATGACATCATTAATCTTAAGGGTGCAATGCATTTAGCTATGGCGTTGCCATGTGACGAACATGATGAGGCAGAGGATTTCAACTTCACCTTCTCTCCGTTATTCATTTGCACATCGATCTTCTTCACAACCAAGTCCAGGCCTTCTCTGTATCTGGTGCTGTAATTCTGAAACTTAATCTCCCCGAACTCTGGCCACGGACGAGGGGGTTTGTACTGATCAACAAACAAAGGCGCCTGCAGATGAAAGAAAAAAGATGTGATAGTCATGTTTTGTGGAATAAAGATGTGATGAAAATCGTATTAATACGTTGCTTCAACGTCTGGAAAGCGTTGAGTTTTGTTTACCTCTTGTTTGACGTTGGCGTACTCTTCGACTCTCTCCACGGCGACAATGTTGGTTTCGGCTTCACTGGCGTTCCGTACAATCCAGTTCAGTATCATTGTGATCTGAGGTTGGAAGCAAAAACCAAACTGACAAAAGTTGTCTTTTTTACATCGCTTCAACGTCGTCAGACGTATAAAAGCGACAAAGTTTGTTAGCCAGACAAAGACTACACAGTGAAAGTACACAGTGAATATTTTTGAAATGACAATCAGAAAGTATGCTGAGTTACCTGCATAGCGTAGGAAATGGACAGGCCTACTTTGCCTGGGTCGATACCACCTTTATCTCGGTCCACCACAACAAAAATGGCAGCGAACAAGACAATCAAGTTACCGACGACTTCCATACGAACGCCTAACCACCTACAAAATCATTATTCACTTATCTGCTAAAAACGAGAAAACAATTTTCGTGACTTTATTTAATGCGCAGTGGTTTTGTTGCGTGTGATCTTTTGACAGGTCTAGTGCTCATCACGCTGTGGTTGGCTGATACTTTATTATTTCATAGCAAAGATTATATGAAAAGTAAAACAGAGTAACCTTAGCGGGTTTAACATACTTTTTTACACTTTTTTACACATAAAAATATAACACAATTAAAATGAACTCAAACGTTTAATTATGTTATATTTTTGTGTGTAAAAACAGTATGTTAAACCCGCTAAGGTTACTCTGTTTTATTTCTCTATGGTTCAACAAAGCAAACTCTCTACAAAAGCTTTATTATATGAAATAGCACACCAAGTTTAGTTTTCACATCGCACTCGATCGTTTTAAAAATTAAGTTTTGCATGATGTGTTCAGCGGTTGCTGTACACGATAGCAACGGACGTGTCTGTACTGTGCAAGTGTGCAACGCAAAGAGAAACCCATTTCCAACATGGCTATAATTGCTAGCAATAGACATAGACTACATGACACATAAAGGCAAAAGTAAAGTATCTCCAATTGTTTAAGACTTGGGAAATTCCTTCGTCAGCGGGGCCTAGTCACCCTCAACGATGTATTGTGATATAGTAGCCAGTTGAAATCTACGTAGGTTAAAAGTCACTAATCCAACTATGCAATGAAGAAAGTAGCAACTAATAGACACGGGAATCGAATCCCATACTCTAGCATAGAAGATGACCACGTTAACCACAACGCCATCTCAGCACATAGACATCAAACCTGTTGGAGGTGACGTTCGGGAAGTAAGCTCTTTGGTTTGTGTCCAGTTTCGTTTCGTTTTGTTTGATGAAGCTCCTCTGCAGCCGGTACGCCCGGATGGTGCTCGCACCTGAGAAAAATCGGAACCAGATTTGTATCGGGTCGGAACCAGATTGGTATCGGGTCAGAACCAGATTTGGATCAGGTTGGAACCAGATGTCCGGTCGGAACCAGATTTGCATCGGGTTGGAACCAGATTTGTATCGGGTCGGAATCAGATTTGTATCGGGTCGGAACCAGATGTTAATAGGATCTGAATCTCGGCATCACAAAATATTTTGAGATATTTTTTTTCTAACTCCTGATGTTTATTGCTGCAGAAGTGTAGTTTTTTGCAAACTAAAAGTATAGTTTGGAATATACGGTATTTACAACTGTATTATTGATATGCTAAAAAGGCCATTTTGGTTCCTTAAAACACTTTGAAAAAATGCAAACTGCAGCTGTAACAATTACAATTGTTGTGTATTTCAAAATAGATAAGACTGGTGATGGATTCATGAGATGGAAGTCGCAGAAAAACATGTTTTTGGCGATACATTGGTTAGTCGTTGCGCTTTCATCACACCTGCCAGGGTTTCACTGAAATGCGAGTATATTGGAGATCGGCTGATCGATTCCAACCTCTTCAATTGACGAGATGTGCGGACATAGAATCTCTGCAAATATAAAATGTGGAAAATTTTATTATTGTTGTCAAATTTGAACAAATTTTTGAAAATTTCTGAAAATTTTGAGAACTGTTTCCATTTTTTTTTTTAGAAATTTTGAGATTTTGAAAAATGTTTACAGTCACAAAATATAAAACGAATGTAAACGGTGTTTCGCGGTTTGAAGTACGTGAAGGCAAAAAAGGGGGAATTGTGATGGATAAAATAATTTGAGAACTTCAATTGTATTTCAACTGGTAAGACCAAGAATGCTTTAAAATAAAAATTTTGGGGTTACAATTTTCCCGAACAACAAATTTCATTCACAATGTGAATCTTTGCCCAACACAAAACTGACCAACATCTAGTCACAAAGCAATCAATGCTGTAAAAAATAATAATTTATCACCAGCAAGACACCATCGACCATTCTCCCACCTGGACAAAGTAGTACATGATCATGACCGGCACAATGACCGCGGCGAATATGGGGGTGCTGTAGATGATCACGACTATGGTGGATATGGCCATGAAGAGAGTCTGCAGGAACCCTGCTATGCTCCTTGGAATGACTTCATCGATGAGGTAAATATCCTTGCTGGTAGGACATAAAAACAAAACATAGTTGATTTTTGCAACATTTAGGCTTATTTTGGTTGGGTAATGTTTTAAGTCAGGGGTGGGGAACCTGCGGCCCGCGGGCCAAATGCGGCCCGCGTGACTGTTCCATGTGGCCCGCGTTAAAATTGGGCTCCTTGTTTGCAAAAGTGAAATCATTTGAAGCTAAACTACATCTGTAGAAAGTACAACTTGAAACCAATAATACCGCACATTTCCCTACCTTGCAAGAGCAAAAGCCTTTTACAACAACCAAATATGCCCATGTGTGTGTCAATCTTATGGAGACATTTAATGCAGGATTTTTAGACATAAAGAGTAAAGAAATGGAGTTAGATATTTTTGCCTCTTCTTTCAATGTGATTGCAACTGATGTTCCTAGTAACTTCCAACATGAAATAGTAGAGCTCCAGAATGACTGTACGTTGAAAGCGATGTACCAAAACGTTTCACTGCTCAACTTTTATCAACGCTACATAAATGCTGATGATTTTCCAGTCATGCGGAAATATGCTTTGAAATATGTGTCTCTGTTTGGAAGCACCTACCGTTGCGAGCATTTTTTTTCCAAATTGAATCTAACAAAAGTCGGCTTCGCTCCAGATTGACTGATAAAAACCTGGAGATGCAGTTAAGAGTTGCAACATCTTCCGTGTCAGCAGACATCACACGACTCACCAAAAATAAAAGCTTTCAGCCCTTCCACTAGCTGTGAAAGTGAAATAAATCATTGTCTACTTCGCTACATTTTTTATCTGTAAATAAAATTTCGAATTTTTTAGTGGCCCGCCAATGTTATTTCTCATTTTATGTGGCCCGCAATACTAAAAAGGTTCCCCACCCCTGTTTTAAGTGGACGAAAGGCGAGGAAGTATATCATCGTGTCTACCTTGCAGGCCAAGATCAATATCAAAGTACAGTCGCTTTAAAGAAGCGTCCTTTAAGTGAATGCTCAACTGCGCACACAAAGATTTGAACCACCGTCTATCGACCTAGAAAACCCGCTGTTTAAAAGCAACATTGATCTATTTGGGTATAGCTAAAAAAACGTTTTACATTTAAAACAAATTTCTTGAGCACCAAGATTAACCCAACAGGTCCACACTGCACTTCTCACCTGAACCTGTTCACAATCCTTCCTAGGGGAGTTGTGTCGAAGAAAGACATTGGCGCTTTGAGGAGGTTTTCAAGCATTTTGTTGTGCAGAAATCTGGACGCGAAAATAGCTCCGATGGCAAAACTCAATGCAGTTACCATCACGAAAAAGGCTGAAACATAAACAAAAAAGTAATCAATCAAGCGGAACATAAAAATAATCACGTGGTCTCTACGCTCCGCATGACCAATAGCAGTTGACCATCAAAAAACGAAAATGGTTTTCAATAAAAAAAAAAAAAAGCGTAGGTCATTAAACAATCAAAATTTCTGGCGTTAAAAAGGCAATGCAAAAGGGTTGGTAAAGAAAGCAGGTGAAAACATTTCTTTAAAGATAACCATTTATGACGTTAATATTGGTTATATAAATCTACGAAGCATACGTTTAACGTTTCTAATCCAAAACCAACATAACAGAAATTAAACTTTAAATAAAAACAATGCACAAATCAAGGCGCTAATGTGCAGAGTTACCATACCGTTCGATATTCCTAAAACTCCATAGATGGTAAGTCGGAACGTGGTGTTGGTTTGCGAACCGTTGATAACCGGATCGTTGGTCCACTCTGAAAGATAAGATGGCAGTTGGCATTGTTATTTTCAAGTTCAATTCAACAAGTCAACCGCCTGGACTACAACGTACAAAATAACGTAACAGAATCATACGGACTTGAAGTGGAGCACACTGTAATAATATTGTTCTTATATTTCGCAGTATTCTAAATTGCAATGATGGACGATAGCAAACGTAGAAAAATGTTATAAAAATATCTTTGTTTGAACGTTGTGAAAACATCTAAAACTTGTGGTTGTAGTGGGAAGCCAAAGCGAATAAAAGATTAAAGAGCTTGATTGGAAATGAGGCGACGAAATGCTAAATTACCACTTACCAGAGAGCCATATGCTAGAATACACGGTGGAAGCATTTTGCAAGGTGTAGCCAAGAACTGTGATGAAGGTTAGGATCAGACCGATTGACTTCATGTAAGAATATACGACAGCTGCTTTCACCTATATGAAGACACATAACATTGCACGACACGAAATCGACAGTTACTATTAGTTTTTAAGGAAAACTTACCCAACATAGTGGGCGGTAATGTGCCGGAAGATGATTAGACAATTAAGCGTGCCCCAAACGTGGTGCGTGGTCTGCACGAACTGGGTGGCTAAACTCAACGGCTGCCCAATACTTTTCTTGGTGTTTAGTTTTAAGCAACAGCCAACGTATCGATAGGAGTAAAAGAGAGGGCCTCTCGACCATTGGACTCACAAACCAAGTCGTTTTTCACGTTGCTTCAACGTTAACAGATGTTAACGCAAAAGAAAAAAACACTTCATGAGCAATGAAAGTCTTGAACAATATTATTGGCTCACATTTCCGATTTCAGCGGTTTCTTCGGTCATCAACTTATTTTCGGCTCCTTTCTTTTTGTCGGGTAGTTTGCAAACACGATCTCGATTTCGTTCGCTTTTCTTGCGGGATCTTTTACGCCTTGAGTCGTGATGAGGCTTCTCCGTTATTGAGGTACGACTTAACGCCCTGTACATAAAAACAACGTCATACCACTACCGTAGTTAACTAGATATGTTGTATTTACTTAAAACTTGAACACCATTGGCTGCACCTACTGCAACGACAACAGGTAATGGAATACAGATATATAGACCTGGTTTTGAACAAGCATTTCTAATGTAACTCTGTAAAGTAGAGCCTTGGTAGGTAGAAGAGTTTTGATAAAAAAAAAAAAAATTCAATAACAAGCGAGGAGATGTTTAGGCTGCCACTACGAATGGTTTGTTGTGTGTCAGTGGTTGAAGGTGTTATGAAATCAAAAACTGTTCATACCAAGCCACATAAGCTTTCTCAGTCAAAAGATGATATAACTTTATAAACCTTAACTAGAGTTTTAAACAGGCAAAGTTTCGGAGTAGAAACCACACTGCAACCTGCTATGACGTATAACTTTCTCTTTAAGCACAGCAATGAAAAATGACAAGCACTAAGTCCACTCAATCACCTTTCAAATGTTTTCCTAGCCGCGCCTGGGTCTGTGCCTACGGAACCAAAAGGTGGCGAACTGGACAGATCATCCTCTGCAAGCATGGCAGCGGTGGGACTACCAGACAGGTAGCTGGTGTCTGCTCAAGCAAGGCATGAATAACCAACTCAGTAGGTTAAGGGTAAGCGTTTCCGCCATTGTTTTTTTGATAGGGTTGGTTTTAATTTTAGGTCAGTGATGTCAAAAGTCTTGGAAAATTTTGACTGCATGGCCGAGTGGTGAGAGACCTGGTACGACTTTCGAAATGTCGCCAGTTCGACACCGCTCAAAAGCACGTGGCTGTGTCTTAGGCAAGACACTTAAAGGCATGCCTGAAGGTGGACACGAAGATTGGCTTCCATGCCTTCCCGTCCACTTAATCTAAATCTTCAACTACCGAGCATAAAGCCTGGATACGACAAAATAAGAATGTGCTTGCACTGCAAACAAAATACAAAGCATGGAGAAACGTAACGATTCTTGTATAGATATGTGTTTAAGATATTCGAAACTGTGTCCAATACATGCGCGGAAACAATCGGCCACCCCCACTAGTGGGGAACAAACCGACGATGGATTATGATGATGATAACCCAAATTAAAAACTGAATTGTTCATCTCAGTTGACTGACCGTTTTCTTCTTCCTCCTCAGTTTCTTCGTCACCGTTGTCCTCTTCATTCGCATAATTTTTCAAAAATTCAGCAAACTGGCCATTTTTCTTCAATAGTTCGTTGTAATTTCCAACCTAAGAGTTAAATAACATACAGCAAAATAAACCAGATTAAACCGGAATAAACCGACCAAACGTAAGCAAGGTTTCCTAATTTTAACTAAAGCCTTGGCCTACCTCTGACACGCGGCCGCCCACAAGCACGTATATGTTGTCCACTTGAGGAAGGAAGGATACGCTATGAGTCACCAACACCCTTGTCTAAAACATGAAAGTAAAAAATAAAAAACACACGATCATTCTAAAAGGGAAACGGATAACCTTGGAAAAAATAAGGTTAAAATTGAAGCGGACAAAGAATTTAAGAGTTTATTCACTTCTCGTATGAAATGCTTTGATTTTGGAAGTCTGCTTACGTATGTTTTTCTATTCGTGTGTTATTTCATCAAGCAAAATAGGCTGCAAGCTCTTTGACGTTCTTTGGTTTTACATCTTTAAACCTAACCAAAGTCACGTTTCTAAATTATATGATCATAAACCGGGTTGTGAAATTGGAATGCAAATTCGATTGTTTTGAAAATACAAAATACCATCGAAAAAACAAACAGGCTAAGGTCAAAAGAATATTTTGGAAGCAGCTACCTTTGACTGCAAGCATCCATTGGGTCCAAGCACGTTATCGAAGAGATGCTTCCCAACATGAGCGTCCACAGCGCTCAGCGGGTCGTCAAACAGGTAGACCTGAGGGGAAAGCAATTTGTATGATAAACAGTGGTAGAAATGAAATAAAGTTATTTATCGTTGCACGACTTGCGAGAGAATCGAACTCGCTTCTTACGCATTCAAATAGATCACTGATTCAAATAACAACATTTGAGAAAAAGGCGTGTTTTATTTTTTCCAAAATTTCATTTATCTCATAAAATTATGATCAAAGATTACATAGCAAAAATATGTCATTAACTGGTGAACAAATGAATGGCTGAATCAGACTATAAGAGCAAAAGTTAGCAAAGCAGCGAACCATTGCCGCTTGATTTTCGTTACGAAAACACTCACGTCACTGTCGTGATAGACTGCCCGTGCTATTGCTACCCGTTGCTTCTGTCCGCCCGACAAATTGATTCCCTAAAAGGAAAAAAAAGTGGTGTCAGTCGGTTGATTATACCAGTTAGTTTTGTATTGATTCAATATTTGTGAATGCTGTTAGTTTAGCAATCAAGATACCATTTTCACGGCGATCCAGTAAACACAATTTCCACTGTTCATATTTTATAATGAAAAAAAAATTACTCTTTCTCCGATCTCAGTTAATCCTCCGGCGGGCAACATCTCAAAGTCTTCTTTCAGGTCGCAGGCGTCCACAGTGTCCACATATTTACAAGAGTCCATTTCTTTTCCAAACAGAATGTTGTCACGGACTGTTAGGTTCTGTATCCAGGCCTGCTGGGCAACGTAGGCCACAGAGCCCTGCGCGACAAAAACAATTACTTTTCAAAACCTACCGTACTTTTTAACGCCTATGCGTCTTAGTTGCTTTTCAATAATTGGGAATAATAATTGTTGAACTGTATCATCTTTACATAAAAAAACGCTATAAAAAAACTTGATTGTTGTGAAAAAAAACTTTTTCACAAAAGATTGCACAGTTTCAAAATTTATTAATCAAAAGTTTCAGAACTTTAATTTTTTCATTACAAATAAAATGCACAAAAATCATAATTTTGAAACTCTGTCACGATACAAAACTAAACAGTAATGAAGTGAAAGGTTACCATGATCATGAATGCAAGTCATAACTGTACTGCTGCTTTATCAACCACGTCATAATACCTTGACGGTGACTTGTCCATCTATCTTCGCCATGTCTCCTAGCAAGCTGGACAGGAGCGATGACTTCCCACTCCCGACCTGTCCAACGATGGCGACCAGGCTGCCTTTTGGGACTTCCATGGTGATGCTGCCAATGCAAAAGACACATGATCTGAATTGAGAGCATGAGAGGAAGAGCAGATATGTTGTTCGAATGGGAAACATGAATACTTGTGGAAAGAAATGGCTATGAACACGAATTATTAACAAAGATTTTGCATTTAAATGGACTACAAGACACAAGATGAGAAGCAGAGGCGGATCAACGAGAGGATGGCGGGATGAGATGGAAGAACAAAGGAATAGCATTCGAATGAGAAAAGCAAACGTTTGCGTGACAAAGAAAAGTTCACAAAGGGACATCTGCCAACAGTGACATAATCGATTGACGATGATAACGAAGTTAAAACTGGACAAACACAAGGGATTGCTTTTGAATGAGTACAAGACGAAAAACGTAAACAATTTTTCTTGTGTGGTACGTACAATGAGGTATAGTCAGGGCCGGATTTACCAATAGGCTAGGCAGGCTGAAGCCTAGGGCCTCAACGTCCAGGGACCTCGAAATTCGGTTTCGAAGTTTGTAATTTTTTTTAAAACTTGATAAGTTTAAACCCTACCTAAAGTATATAAATATCAAGCTTTTCAGAGTAGAAAATTCCATACACAACTGATTTCAACCACGTTGTAGCCTAAACAGTCATTATTACGTCGTTTGCATCATAATAAACGCAATTATTACGCGCATTCGGCTGGAAGCTTCTATGTTAAAGTACAGTAGTCTTCTCTGCAAAGAACAGTATCGGTAGTTGACAATTCAGGGCTGCCACTCCTAGTGGTTTTCCACTACATCTAGTGGTTTTTGAAATAATCTAGTGGCCTTGTGGTTTTCTAGGAGAATCTAGTGTTTTTTTTTAATTTTGAGAGTGGAAGCATCAACTTTCCTTCTGTTGTTAACGAAGAAGATTTAGATGATTTGCAAGAAGAATAGGGAGCTTTGCCTCAAGCGTGCAATGCTCTCCATCATAGTGATAACCTTAGCCCACCAGAGTTTTGGCTAAAACTGAAATATTAACTACAGAGCTGTCACTAGGAGACAAAAAAATGCACCTGACGCTTTAAGAGAACTCTCTTCAAAGGAAAGGTTTAAAATAAATTCCTTTATCCCTATGCTCGACGAACTTGAAGACAATTTAAGAAGAAGAGCTAATGTAACTGCAGAAATGTTCATCTTTCTTGCTAATCTGAAAGCAACTAAGGTAGAAACTGTACGCGGCGTAGAACTTTTAAAGGAAGCATATTCGGAAGATGTTGACCCGAAACTTACTGATGAACTTCTACATTTTCATTTGTACGTGAGACAAACACAAAACCAAGGGCTTACCGGTACAGAAGAGCAATCTATTTTCTTGTCTCATGGAGATTGGAGACCATTACGAAATTATGTGCAAGAAAAAAATTAACACTGCCTTTCCTAATGTGGAAGCAATATTAAGACTGTTTTTAAGCTTAATGGTCACTAAGTGCTCAGGAGAGAGATCTTTCTCAAAGCTCAAAAGCATCAAAAATAAACTGAGATCGACAATGTCTCAAGAAAGGTTGTCCGAATGTCCGCAATGAGCATTCTGTGCATTGAGAGTGACAAATTTAAACAGATAAATTTTGATGAACTTTTGCATGATTGTGCTTAGACGAAAGCTAGAATAAAAAAATTGGTAGCCTACTCTTACTCTATTTGATGGCTATAACTATTTCTCATGTCCCCGTAAATAAACTTCACAATTATTGTAACGGTTGTTTGATCAAAGCAATTAAAATTAAAAGCAAAACTGCCTTAACTAAATTTTTATTCTTTTAATTAAAAATTTGCACCCATAAATGTGGAAAATGAAAAGAATGAAGAGTTTAATGCACTCATATTTTTAACATTAAGCAATGACATGTGATGTTGTTTAAAGAGAAATTCTAAGCTCAAAAATAGGGAGTGGCCTCACAAATGGAATAGCCTAGGGCCTTTCATGGTCTAAATCCGGCCCTGGGCATAGTCAATAAGCGCCTACACAGCACTGCTTTCAAAATTTAACAATTCCTCAGCCAACAAAACAATGGTATGCCCAACTAAATGATATAAATTAAATTCTTCCACTACCAACAAGTAAGCTCTATGCCTATGCCGACGATCTGACTACAGTTTTAATACAAAAAGTCAAAAGAAGAAAAGTCATTCAATCTTCTTCGAAGCCCAGTCTTACTTTTGCAAGGTAGGTTCTTCATCCTTGTCCCACGTGAAGGTCCCGTTTTCAACGGAAATGGCTGGTCCTGAGTCGGATGACCTATCAACGCTGTTTTTATCCAATTCCTCGGCGTTCGCAAATTTCTGAAGACGCTTCAAGCTCACGGCAGCCTGAGATCAAACTCATCATAGAAATGTACAATTCGAAGGCTTTATTGTAGTAAAAAAGGCAAGATATCTCTAATTTAGACTTTAAAAAGCTCCTGTTAGCGCAGGATTGAACAGAGCAACAAACAAAGAAGACCACCCTTTTAAAATGATTTGCACAGTCAATGTGAAACTTTAAGCCACGCGATTATTACTCACATCGCACTAACCTGGATTATGGAAGAGATGATAATGGGAAGCAGGATCAGAGGAAACTGGAGGATGTTGAAAAGAGAAATCGATACAAACACAGTTTGGGCGTCCAGTACATGGCTTCTGTCCACCAGCGCGTAGACGGCAAAAGAAACGAGGGACACCTGGAAAGATGCAATTGCATGAGGTGGGTTTTTTCATGCCCTTAAAATACTTGGTTTCAGTTAAATTTTGTTCATTAGAAATAGAATGTCAACGTTCCTGTGATAAAATCAATGTTTCAAAGTCTGTTAGAGATTTTGAGATGGATCGAAGGGTAAATTTAAAGCCAAGCAGCCTACAAATCAAAAGCAACAACAACGCAGTTCTATCGTGAAGCAACACCAGAGACGTTTGAATTCTAATATTTCTTACTCTACTTGTCGTGGAAAGGATTTCCTATTCTGGCACTTTTGTCCTTTATCACAGAAATAGAACAATCCATAATCATTAAGTCAAATACCATCCACAAGCTGATCCTGGTCACTTAAAACTGTCACTGTGGCCGCCAATTATTCTACAGTTTACTTACTAGAAAGGGAGCGCATGTCCAAGTGAAAGTAATGACTGCATTTAAGAAGGCATTATTCCTTAGCAATCTCAGCTCCTTGTTTCGAATACAGGTTACTTTTTCCTGTAACAATGCAAAGAAAAAAATGTATGTTTGATTTAACAAAAGCAATAACTTTCTGTTAAGATTTTGGTTCAACATAAACTTGTTCACTTCACAAATGTAGATACAAACGACCGGTTTAGGTCTGATGCTGCGTGTTCGCTGTGATCGTAGCGATTTGCGCTAGCTTTCGGAACACAGCTCCCTAGTCATATGCTATAACGAATTGCTTTGACACTGACTTTCGTCATAACACGTGACTAGGGAACTGTGTTTCGAAAGTTAGTGCAAACCACTAGCACAGCAAACTTGCAGCATCAGGCAAAACAGGTCGTTTGTATCTGCATTTGTGAAGTGAACAACGATCATGCTGCTAAAAGCGTAACTCAATCTATTGCATAAACTGGTTCATTTGAAGCAAGATTTGTTTCCAAAATACTAAATTGCAAACTATTTGTCTGCTCAGTGTGCTAACGATTGTTTTACATTCAACCACACAAACACATGATTATGATTTAGTCAGGACACTAGAACAGGGTTGGATGTTCTCTCACTTATATAATGAACGCCTTACCATGAATGATAATTCCCATGCGTACATCTTGAGGACTTTAATTCCATTCAAGATCTCGTTCATAAGTTTTATCCGATCGTCTTTGAGGGTCATTTGAGCAGTCTAACCAATCACAATGTTTGTTAATAATAAGAATCGGATGAAACTGTCTGATGTTATTCTTAATGCAGCCTGACACTACAATAAGCATAATTATCGGCAGGCGTTATCAAAGCGATATTTATTATCGGCAGGCGTTATCATAGCGATATATTGCTTTAGGTAAAGGATTTTTTTCACTTAAAAAGTTAAAATTAAAAAGGAAACTTAACACAAAAACCTACAACCAGAAGCGAAACAAATAAGCAAAGGAGCGAAACCTAATTTGAATTATGTCACCGTTATGTCACAACAATAAAGGACGTTTGATATGTCACAGGATCATGAAAACAGCAAGCACTTTCAATTTCATCGTTTTAAGCCATAAGAACGTTTTGACATACCTGTAGCTTGTGCGTGTAACTCCCCACAATGGCATTGATAGGCATCAGCAGTACCATGACGCCCACCCCAGCCAGTGTGGACGCCCCCAGAATATTCCAAAGGAAGTACATAGCAACGATGATCATGAACGGAGCTATAAATTACATAACGAAGTTTAACCTAAGTAGGAAAGAAGTTCATATAAGCTCTTCAATATCATTACAGGAACCAGCATTAAATCTGTCTACAGATAGACTAGGCTTCGGTAAGCGATAGAATCGGGCTAAACTGCACAGTTTCACATACCGTAAATAAGTAGGGTTTTTAGTGTGGGGCTGAGGCTGTGATAATCTTCGTGTAACATGATACGTGATTGGGGTAAAGAGTCAATTGGAATAGCAAAACAATTGTTGAAATAAACCGGGAATATCTTTACTGAGTGGTGCAAGCAGAGAGTTTTTGAAGTTTTTATTTCTAAACTTGAAATTTAAAATCACAAATCCACTACGAATTGAAAATCTCAAGTCAAAACCAATATGGCGATCGTGACGGCGCCTTAACTTGGAATTGTGACGTGGAAAAAGCGCCAAAGTAAAAGATTGTTTACCAAAATGTTTATTTACTGTATGTCAAACTTACAAGACACGACGGCGTATAGGTAAGGCACAAGATCCATGAGCCTCTGGGCGTCCACAGACATCAGGTTTGCAATTTCTCCAACCGTGCTTTGTTTTCTTGACGAATTTGAAAGAATCAACGACTGAAAAGAAGATTTTCGATCGTTACAGCGAAATCGTTGCGTTTACCGAAAAAAAAAGCGACGTCAATTTTCACATTAGTTGACGTGAAGACAAATTAGGTAACTCGTACAACAAAAGTATTGAAATTTGAAAAAGTGTTCAAAGGAGCGCATGACTCAGCTAAACATATTCTTCAATACAGCTCAAACAATCCACTACCAACGTTTTGGTACCGACTGGATTCTTTAGGTGCTAAGCGTAGATATTTTTTGAAACAACAGATATGTAGATTGTAGACCACTCACTGTAGCACAGCAACCAGGGAAATAAGTTTCTCACCTTTCGATACACAAGAGCAACGATGGCCGATCGCACTCTCAAGCCAATGCGGAAAGTGATATGGAAATGATACTGGAACACTATGCTTTGTAGAACAGCCGCAACGAACAACAAGACAGAGAGAACGTAGCCCTGCCACTGTGGAGAGTTGCTGGATACAAACGCGATCAGCAAACTGAAAGAGTGTGGAAAACTCGTTGAATTATAAAAGGGTATGTTCGCTCTGTGTGTATTGAACGAGAACAGGGATTAAGGAAAGAGCACAAGTTCATAAAATTGTGAGCTAAGATTATTTTTCTAAGAATGCCCATGGGATAACTTTGGAAGAAAAACCTTAAAAATGTGTTAATAAGGCAAGTAAGATCAACAAAGTGAAGCTTTATTTTTAGCAACTTATTACGTTGTGATTTTAAGTAAGAGTTCTAGACACAAGGAGTAGATTTCAAAATCTTAGTTTGATAGGTCAATAAAAAATCAACTTCTATCGTTTGGTCAAATTTTCAATTTTAGGTCGATTGTAGAAGAAAACCAATCATTTTTGACTTCGTTTGAGCATCTGGGAGGGAGGGTATATCCTTTTACCATCCCAGATTGGTAATAGTTCCTGGACTACAGAATAAGGATGCTAGGAAGCAGCCAATCCGTGGTCTCATGGTTCCATACATCCAGACCTTTCGCTCTATTTGTTGGACGAAGGATGATAGAGGATGAAGAGTTTATGGCATGATCTTCGGTCTGGACCACAGCACCCTACTTACAGGAAGGGTAAAATGCCTGTGGTGCACGGTTGAGCATCGGCATTTACAGTCAAAATTGATGTATAAAGATATTGAACAAAAAAGTTACCCACTTTAGGATTTGAGGGCTCACGAACGTCAAACTGTCGCTGACAAGCTTTAGCAAAGTGCTGAAGACCAGACTTGGTCCAAACGTTTTGAGCAAGGCTTTGAACAGAGATGGGCCGTTTTTCTTTTCTGAAATTGTTAACGATTTCACAAAAACGCAGTGGTTCGAATTTACATTGATTACATCCTTCCAAAGTCTGCTGACGTTAAATCAATGTTAAAAAGCACTGTCTTGCTGACTGAGATAATGGCAGGTTTTAAAAGTTTTTATTTTCGATTAATTTATTTTCATACATACAAACAAAAGCCACTTCTACTTAACCTACACCATGTGAAAAAGATGTCAACTTCATAGAGCAACTTGCATTCGCTCTAGTTGTTAACATAAGTCGTGAAGAAAACACATAAACCATTGTGAAGGTTCTGTTTACTAACACACTTACTCGATGGTTGTTCAATGAGGACTTCTGTATCTGGATTGACGGAGTGAGACGTGTTTGAAAAAGTCTCTTCCGGCAACACGCTTTTCCTGTCAATAACATTTTAATAATAAAGGATGCAAATCGACTAACTTCATAAGCTGGCAAACATCATTTCAACGTCGCCAGACGTCGTCGCTGGCTTGGTCAATGCTCAGGTAGAGCCTGATGACTCTGTGTTGGCCGATTTGCTATCTCACATATGAAAATAACAAAAAAGCAAATCAATACAACACTCTTAGTTCTAACTCGGCGCAACTGCCCGGGACTTATAACCTTAAAATAGATGCGGACCACAGTAATTTGGGATTGAGGTAATGATGAGTGATACCTGTATCTTTCCTTTTCTTTTTCCCAAATATGTAGAAAATGCCTGGAAACCCTCCCGGCTTTGTCTTCTCGATGAAGATCCCACAAGTCTTCAGTCACAATTGGGCGCTTGTAGCCGGTCATGATCATTCTAGAAAGTTCGCAATTTCACTGTTGTCATCAATCAAAGCTCATCACGAACGGATAAAAGAAGTTGCATTTAAATCACTCTAACCAAGACGATACGAAAAGTAGCAGAATTTGCACCGAAGTCGTCAGAATTGACTTCTATGCAAAACTGCGGTGAAAAACAAGGGTAGGGATGGGAGAGATCCCAGCTAGCAAACCAGGCCTAGTTTCAATGACTCAACATCTGCAAACCTTGAATCAACGTAATAAAGAATTGGTTTGTTGCCTGAAATCAGACAAGCGGTAGTATTTCTTACGCACAACTTCTTGTTGAGACTGCGTCCTATTATCTGTTAAGCTTTGTGAATTTTCGTTTTAAACTCTGATTGGCAACTTCACGCGATTTTCCATGCACTCATTGCGGCTTGAGTATTTTACAAAGATGTTTACTTGTTGTTTATAACCACAAAAACGCATTAATTGTTATCATAAAGGTAAGTGATGGGGACATAAAAGCATCTACTGTAAAATTTATTTTTTCAATCACAGTATTTGTTTATCTTTTATAACCTCTAGAACGATATAGTGGCAAAATGGATTTGAGTGTCGTGTAAACCAATTTGACGATTCAAAATCTACATCGGTTAACATTTAAGTTACATCAATCTAAGTGGACCCACTTGTTGAACCAGTCGTATGTGATCTGTGAAAGAAACGACGCCGATGCCTCGGGGAGGGGTTGCAGCTTCGTTTCGATGATGTCACGCGCCTGCTCGTCATCTGCTAAAGTCAGTGGCTTCTCAGCGAAGGGGTCCTAAAGACAAGATGCACCATAAAGCAATCAAACAAAATTATCAAAAAAAGCTTACTGAGGAACCGTTCTGTGACTTTAAACCTGAGAAATTCAATTGATGGCTCTCCCCCATCTTGGAGGATGATGGTCTTCGCATAAACGGTAACGATGAGTTTTTAAAGAAGAAAGAAATTCAATTAACATAATGGACATTAAGGTTGGCTTTTTGTCTTCTTGTCTACTTAATCTAAAAAACTGTTTACCCACAGATATAACCTTAGTTGCGCAAAAAAAAAAAAAAAAACTTTTGAACATGTAAAGTATAGCACGCATAAAATGTAATTTCTAACATATTCATTATCTTCAAACTAGCTATCGCAGCTACGGATCATAGGATATTTGTTTGAAATTATTGAATAAATTGAGAAACACTTACATTGGGAGGCAGAGCATTTGGTTTGTCTACAATGAAGCACATGACTACTTGAGCCAGGACACAAACGTAAGACAAGAAGACAGTGACGCACCTCCATAACTGTCTGTCAGGTATAGGCTGCAACAGAAAGAAAGTTTCGTGAAGGCGAACTTTAATGAAGGTAGGCTTTGTTGCTCTGTAAGAGTGATTTTTTCAATTACAGGTCATAGAAAAATGAATTAAAACTAATTAAAACCGTTGATTGAAGTAAAACTTATGATGCTTTCATCATACAATGAGAAACGAGAGTAGTCCATGTAAAGTTTTTATTTCTTCAACTTGGTGTACAAATAGAAATCAGTACAAAAAAGTTACAATTCCGCAATCAATGTTTAGAAACAAATTGCAAAGCATACCTTTGGCCCCAGCAAAACATCGACTTTCATTTTGACTTCAAAAGCCCACAGGATCAAGTACAAAATCCAGAAGCAAGTCAATATCCCGGAAGAACGGGTCCCTTTCAACCGATCGTAATGGATGATAAAAACTGCCTTTGCCTAAAATGTGAACACGGAAGAAAAGTTATCTTACAAAAAATTGAATGAAATCATCTTCCATTTATAACAACAGTCAGCATTGACAGCTGGACTATTCAGCTGGAAAACTTGCAAAATTTCTTTAGAAGGTGATATAATATATTTTTCAGCAATCCACATAAGTTTCTATAAAAAACTCTAACGTTCTTACCATTCCAAGACCAACAACGAGAGGAGATACAAGATCAACAAAAGGCATGTCAATCTGGTGGACCCAGTTCCACATTCCACGTGCAAAGTCGACCCATGTCAGAAGCCACAAAAGAATGGCAAAAGTCTGAAAGCGATCAAAAACCAAAAAGAGAAAATGAAATTTTACCAGTCATGTATCTCTACAGTATGATTGCAATAAGTACGGTATCAAGTTCTGCAGTCGCTATTGTTACTATCATTTATTCGCATCAGGCAAGTTTGTCAATATTCAACAAAAAACACACAAAAGTAAAAGACATACAGAAGTAGACAAAAAGTACTGTGGCACAAAAGTACCCAGAAGACAATTTAACACAATCACCAGTAGATTTACCCAGGGCCCTGGATTTACCCCATCATTGTGGAAGCTCATTGAGCTCAGGTTACTTTAAAAATGGGGCTAACAAATTCTCAATGGTGAAAATTATAATACAATCCATTAAAAAGTTACAATTGATTACATACAGAGAAGGTACCTTTTTGCTGGTAGCAGGTTAATCAAACTACGGTTAATCAGCATAATGTTAAGAAATTAGTAAAAAACTCCGCATTGATTTGTCCTCTATCAAAAATACTTCGATGATACGTCACACCAAAGTACACGTCATAATTGAATCTACTTACGTATTTCATGACTTACAAGTTTAGCAATGAAAAGTCCAGATATTGGGATGTAAGAGTCGTATGATTTTCGCTTGATGCAAATATATGGCATCCCAGCAACAATCAAAAACAGACACGGGGTTAAGTCCAGCACGATCCGCTGAAAGCAGTTACTGAGCTTTGGGTTGGTGGTGTTGAAATCATCATTTAAGTTCTGGAAAAGAAACGAAATGAGTTGAATTTGTTGTTGCAAAAATCAACTAGGCAACGTATTAATTCTCTCTACCACGCCAAGACCACGTTTAGCTGTAAAACAATTTGAAAACACACTTTAAGCATGCGTTAGATTTTGTAAGTCTATGCAACAAAAATAAGCGTCCGCTCATCCCAAATTATCAAAAAACAGTATGATTGGGGCCTTTTCATCTATAAACTTTACAAGGCCAAGCTTTGAATGACAACAGAAGGGAACAATTAATCAAAACGAAAGCTTTACAAAGTATTAATGCACAAATCACTTGTTAGTTCTAATGTCATCCTATGATTAAAAATTTGACCACAATTCCTGGCTATTAAGGTTTGTTTGCTGCAACAACGAGTTTTCACAAGTCCCCTCAATTATGTGATACTATCACAAGGCTATTAACTAAACATTGACCAATGAAACTATGGCAAACTTACGAAGAATTCTTCACTTCCACAATAGGTTTGAAGATCCATGTTGAAATAGTTACCAATTTGATCAACGAAATACTATATATTGGCCATCTCTGGTGAGAAATTAAGTTTATTATTAAAATACTGTGAAGAGTAGGCTTTCCCACACCATCTATCAGTAGCCTATGGTATTTTGAATATTCTGCCTAGCTCATGGAGTTTCCTGCTTTGAAACTACACAACCAGTGCTAGTCACAGCTCGTGTGTGAAATACATTAGGACAGGTTTGCTATACTACAACCCAATCAGCAAACCATTCCTTACTTACATCCATTTAACGTCCATAGACGTCAAATCAACACACAAAAACAAATTTTCTTGCTGGAAAGTGTAATGTTCCTTCCGGAATACTTCTAGTCGAGAGAGTTAACTGACAACATGCTGCAAACTTTGACCAAAACATAAACAAAGCATGTCCTCAAATCATTATTTTTACATCGATGCAATTTCTGCAGACGTTGAATCAATCAATGTTAGGAACAATTTGCACACTGGAAGGTATTGCTGTCTGGCTTACAAATGCTGCAACTAAATTCACATGCATCGCCATGTTTAACTTTTTTTGTTGCAAAATAGAAAACTTTACAATAGATTTTTTGTGACGTTTTCAGGTACAACTCACTGGCGAGTGACCATCATTCTAAGTTCTTGCAAGAACTCCAGCTTAGATAGCCTACTACAGTCTAGCTAGTTAATAACTGTGAGATGTGGCTACAAAAATGCTGCATCATCGTCTGGCAACTGCGTAGAAGAGATGAAACAAGTAGCCTAAAATTTGTGCGTTCGGCTTGCTTGCAAAGAGGATTTGTGCGTGAGCATTAAGATGACACAGGAAATTGGCGTTTGCGGCAGCGACAATAAGGCTGAGTCACTGAATGCAACATGGCAACGTGACAAAAATTGCATTGAAATCATCGCAATACAAAGACCGCTCATTCTAGACGATAAAATGCAAACTCCCAATCTTACGTAACAGTTCATGCAAGGAAAAGATTTTCCATAACAT
This sequence comes from Aplidium turbinatum, assembly GCF_918807975.1. Taxonomy (NCBI): domain Eukaryota; kingdom Metazoa; phylum Chordata; class Ascidiacea; order Aplousobranchia; family Polyclinidae; genus Aplidium; species Aplidium turbinatum. The sequence goes on along the minus strand of NC_137489.1, from coordinate 11,730,700 downwards.
AATCAGGCCCGGATTTAGGGGGGGCAGAGGGGGGCAGTTGCCCCGGGCCCGCCGACTTTTGAAGGGGCCCCCTATGTGGAAAAAATGTGATTTTGTGTTATTTTTTCCTTTTGGCCTTTAAAGTTTCTGCAAAATGCTGTGCAGTACTGGACTGATGTTACTGAAGACGTAGAGGTGGTTTTTCGCGCCGTAGGCGCGAAAAATTTTTTTGCACGGGGGCGCCCGATCTAAAAGTGCCCCGGGCCCCCCATCAGATAAATCCGGCCCTGAACATAATACTGCGACAGCAGAATAGCAAGCTTTTCTCGAACAACTGATATTCGATCTCAATTCATTGGATATTGACATTCTTGGATATGCCGTAGCGGTGGTAGATGGTCAGGGGCGTAACTAGTACAAAATTTTGGGGAGGAGGGAGGGCATTTTGCACATGTGAGTAAGCCCGGCAACGAGTCACAGAAAACGCAGCACCCACAGGGGGAATATGGGAGCCTCCCCCAAAATATATGGAAAGAATGTCTTAAACTTGCGCATTCTGAGAGTACTTTCAGCTTAAATCAATAGTAAAACTTTGTCAAATAATGCTGTGACATAGTTTGAAATGTTTGTTTAAAACATTTCGGGAGGGGCAATTGCTCCCTTTGCCTCCCCCTTTGACTACGCCCCTGCAGATAGTAGACAGTGCTGCAGTAGCCTACTGTGGAGCAAAAATGCTAAGAATGTGGGTTCATATTGAAGGGAGACTAAAAAATGCAAGACTTAAACTTATGGTTCAACAAACGTTTCGATAATTAAATTTCTTTCATCTTCAGTGTTAAAATTAAAACAACAGTGCTCTGTGAAATACTGTGTGTGTATGAAGCCTCGGCGTGCTGTTAATATCAAGAAACATCAAACATGGAATGAAAACACTTTGTGAGAGTTGTTCTTAAGTTGGCCATTCCGAATAATTGTGTCATGTCCACCTCCTATCAAGCAGGATCCAACTGTGAGTCTGGTGGTTGATTCAGTAAAACAAATTGCCAATCTTATGTCCAGTCATCACTAATTTGCTGCATTTATTAGCCTTGTTTCATGTCCAAAACCTTATTGTATGTGTGTAGGAATTTTTCTCTCTCTTTCTCTCCATTTTGGTTCAAAGAAGGGTGGTCTTCATCTCGAAACATCAGGGTCGACCAGTTGTCTGCAGCAATTCTTTCACTTCTTTCTATCGCTGGCATCTTTAATTTTTAAGAGCCCTTCTCTTTGCCAAATTATCCATGTTGAAGTATGATATACTTTTGTCACACCCTATACCTAATGTGTCCTAAACAACAAAGCAAAGATAATAATTAAACATCAGTGGTCGCTACCCACCAACTAAACAGTCTTCTGACAAATTAGAGGCATGCAGTCCATTTTTGCCTTCAAGGAAATGGAGATTTTGAGTCGATAGATATGTGTAAGCAGGATACAATGCTACCGTACAACAGGAAAAAGCAAATTGAAAAATGCTTTCGAAACTTACTTAAACTTGGCTTTTATGATAGTAAGATTTTCACTAAGATAAAATTAAATAACATGAACTCAACTTTAATAAATTTAGAGAAAAAAAGTGACAAATATACATGTTTTACAGAGTGTGACAAGCAATGTAAAAGTAAAACATCTAAACAAAGTTACAGCATAGAAATACAATGTTAAGTAAACAAAAAAAAAGTACGAAGAAAAGCTTATTTTTTGCGTTTTGTATGTAGTTAATATACTGTTCATGTTACCTTGCCTAACACATTGGTGACAAGATGGGGTAAGCTGTTCTCCAAAGCTTCAAAATACAAAAAAGTTGCTTTATGATAAACGCAAACCTGAGATATACGACTGTTACACGACACGCAGTACGAAAAGAAAGAAAACACTTCAAAGTTAGTTATGTGTGAAAATAAAAATATTCTCATGTGGGATCCTTTGATAACCAATTCATTGGGTTGGGCCATCAACAGTTTTAAAATACACGAAAAATTCAGTATCATAAAAAGATGAACTTTCATAAAAACTCTTCGAAAACTACGTTTTATTTCAAATGTTAAGCATTGAGCAACTATCAAATTAAGAGCAAAGCATGAGATGATGATGTGAACCACATGAGAAGACACATAACCAGTTAGAGATGTTTTACAGTGAGCCTGCAATGGCCTTTATTAACGTTTTAGATGAAATAGGTTTACGCATGGCCACCTGGAGATATCTTTAGGTAGCCATGGTTTACGAGAAAGTAGGTCTTGGCCTGAAATCTCTTATTTTAACGAACTTATGAAAACAATAAGCAACCAACTCTGAACATAAATCCAGTGAATGTGACTTGCTAACAAATCTTAGACTTCCAAAGGCAACTTTTAGTAAGTCGCGGACGAACAGCGCAAAGAAATTTCAATTTCGGTTTTAGGAAATGTTCTATTCGCTTTGTCAGCATACTGGTCAGATATCAAGTTATAATTTCATTTGTCGTGCATAGAGCTTCTTCTATCACGGTCACGTTGGAGCAAAATTGTGGACCTAAGTAAAGCCGAAAAGACCATAATCGAAAACTAAATTAAAACGGTTAAAATTCAAAGTTAAAATATTTCAGTTCAATTTTTTTACATTTTTTATTTGAAAAATTAATTGCAAAATTGAAGGGCGACAATAAGTGTAGTCACATGTGCTATTTCAGACAACAAAATCCGTCGTTTTTACATTGATTTAACGTCTGCAGACGTCGAATCAATGTAAAAATGAAAGATTTGGCTGTCTGGGATTAAAGATGCAAAATGTTACCAGGAAGTTCCTGCAATAATGCAGTTAAGCTGTATGCCAACTGGTGCACACCTTTAAATAAACGTCTCAGTCAGGATCAACCAAGATCGACACTTTCAATGGAATTCAGTAACTAGACAGCAGATTAGTCGTTTGTTACAATGTAAAAAAAGCCTACGCCTTGTAGCAGCCTACAAGAGAGTCAAAAATTACGCTTTAATGGCATTCCTTCAAAAGCGTCTGCTTAAAACACATCTTAATGGCGATTTGGAAACGATGCTTGTTAAAAGTCGTGACGGCTTTATCAGGTTCCAACTTCAGTTTAAAAATATTTTAACCAAGATTCGTGTCCAACTCCGTATACTTCTTTTTCCGTTGCAGCTGTGATTTAATAGCTTCCAAGTTCTTTCAAACTTTTAATAGATAGTCAGGATTAGGTCGAGTTGGGACTTGTATTTTCGGATTTAGACCAAAGATATAGGGCCCCTTACAAATTTGCAGTATAAGTTAAATAGGTTTTTATCATTTCTTTAGTTTCATATTCCATTTGTGACGCAAATGTTCGCATGTTTTGCTCGTCTTGGTTCAGACTAAGCCGGCGTCTCTCGCCATGGCAAAGAAGGTACCTCTCAGACCCAGCAAGTTAGGAGGAGAATCAAACTCGGTAACTTGACCAGTCTCTAGTACGAGAACCCTGCAACGTAAAATAAACGAAAAATGACATCAAAGACATCACAATTTAGCGTTGCTTCAAATACTGATCTTGTGCTAGAGAAATGAAAATAACAGCCAGGTGCGTTTATTTTACTTGGAATGTCACAGCTTTTGATAAATTTTATTTTAATTGACTCCAGGTTTACGAATGTTTCTTACTTCGTGCAGTTCATCATTGTATTGAAGTAATGGGTGACCAGGAGGATCGTGCTTTCTGAAAACTGCTCGTCGATGGTAGTCTGAAAGAAACAACGCATGTTGCATAAGAAGTGAACTCAGCTGTAGCATAATCTAAGATTGACAATCTTTCTCGAAAAGCCATTTTTCGAAGCAGATCAACAGGTTCACAATGGTACCGTCTGGATAAACATGATGATATCTTTAAAAATGCTCAATTGACAGCCATGTCCCTGTCTGGGCAATGACCAAATCGGCATCTAGGAATCAGAAAACCGATTTTTTTCAAATGCCGTTCTTAAAATAAATATTTTCAAAACTAATATCTGAAGAACAAAAATTGAAAAGCAATCAACAAGATGATATGGCTCAATACTTCACTTAAAAAAAAATTCTTACATCAAAATAGCGTTAATATAAGTCGATTTAACGAAAAACAATCCCTCACAGTAGGAAAATCATGTCACAATGCAATAAAATACGCTAATATGCTGAAAGCTTCATAACAGAGCAGAAAAGCAGATATTCATGAACGTTCTTAGCAATTTTCACTGAAAAGTCGCCTGCCTGAATTATGTTGTCAGTCTCGGAGTCAACAACTGTTTCGTCAATAATAAGTATCTTTGACTTTCGCAGCACAGCTCTGGCAAGACAAACGAGCTGTCGCTGCCCAACGCTGCAACGTAAAACGAACGTTGTAAGTTAAAAAATAAAAGACCGAAGCTATGATAGCAACAAACTCGTAACTAGTCACTTTCAGCCACAATCCTGACATAAGCTACGTCCGACGCTATTGCTATCGCTCGAACAGCCTCAAGCAAGGTAAGTGACCACAGACAAGCTTTTTTACCGGTGGTTGAAGATTAGATTATGTGGGAAGGCAAGGAAGTCAATCTTCGTGTTTACCTTCAGGTCTGTCTTCAAGTGCCTTGCTAAAGACACAGCCATATAGTCTTCAATTGTGGCGCCCTTCGAACCAAAGCTCCCACCACTCGGCTATACACTACAGCCGACCATATGACACGCTAATCACAAGTGAACACTGAACAGTGACTGATTGAATAACCGAGACAATCGATTGAGAATGATAACTTAAATCATACTCATGGCTTAAATCAAGTCCATTTCAACATCGCTAAAAATATTTTTCGTTGGGCTTCTTTCCTCAAGAGTCTCAGACATCTACTACAGAATCCAGGAAAAAGGGTAAAAACACTGATTATTTCCTTTACTAAGAAGTCAGTTATTCGCTGCCTCTCAAGCATTTTGCTCAATGTTGACGAATAAAACTCACCTTAAGTTTGCTCCTTTTTCAGATATGGGGTGTTCCAATTTTTCCGGCAGACTACTAACAAATTCTCTTAACTGGCAGAGCTCCAAAGCCTCCCACAATTGAAAATCGGTGTAAGACTCCAGCGGATCAAGATTTGTTCTCAACGTTCCGGAAAAGAGAATTGGCTTCTGGTGAAGAGAATTTTGTGTCAACTTCAACAATAGAATAATGAACCTCGATGATTTTCATGAATGCCAAATATAAAGAATATTTAAAGTTTTTATGTATAAAACGAAGCTGTTGTTAATACAAACGGTTAAGAGAGAAGTGATAAAAAAGACGGAAAAAAATAATCAACGATGGTTACTTTTTGGAGTAGGTCAGGTAAGATTTCAAATTTTAGCCACCAGAAATATGTTCATATCGTCGAGGTGCATTCAAAAGACTACTAACCTGCGGGATGACTGACAGCTTCGATCTTAGCGCGTGCAGTCCCATCTTGCTGATGTCAAGACCATCTATCCTGATCTCTCCCTCCGCGGCTTCTATGATACGGAACAAAGCTAAAACCAGGGAAGATTTTCCCGCTCCAGCCCGACCAAACACACCAACCTTGACATGAATATAAAAACATTTGCAAAAAAACAAACAATCTCAGTGCCGAGGCAGCGTATTGTTTGTAGTTTTGAAGCTATGAAGCTATTCCACAATGATAGCATTAGCTAAGAAATAATACAAAACAAGATTTATGACATTTAAAAAAGTTTAAAAACGCAAAAATGGCACAAGTACCTTTTCTCCGCGTTCGATGTGTACGTTAATGTCCTTTATGGCAAAACGATGCTGCGGTCTATACTTGGCACTGTAATTTTGGAATACAATTTCTCCAGCAATGGGCCAATTTTCTGAAGGTTCGTCAATCTCCATGGGCAGTAGCGCCTGACAAACGGGCTCGTTTTAGAAAATTAATTACACTAGTAGAAAAGAGTAAATAGGAAAAAAAGCTAAATATATGTTACTTAATATTTGATTACCTGTTATTTACGTAAACATATTGCAAAATAGTATTTTGAAAATTACTCTTCCAATGAGTTAAATCTACGAACTCCAATATTCGAAAAAAATAAAACAAACAAAGCACGGCATGTGTGCAAATAAAATTCTAAAAATAGGATGCTGGACAAATAAAGCAGTCGCTAGCCTGTTAGAAACTGACTTTTAAAATACGTTTGAACATCCTGGAAAGTACTCTACCTCTGGATCAACCTCAGAGTATTCTTCAATCTTCTCCACGGAGGCGATGTTTGTTTGCACTTCTGTGGCAGTTCGAACCACCCAGTTCAAAATCGAAGTTACCTGCGGAAGGTGGGGTCATTGGAAAACTGATTTTTTTTTTATTAAGGAGCCAAATGATGTAATTAAAGCTTCAACATCGCGTTGTGGGAAAATAGAAATATCAAAATTTCACATTTTTTTTTACTTTTTGCGCCTTATTCTCCACGTAGAGAGCAATGAACTTAAAATTGTTTGATTTTCAATGACTGACACTGTTAACCTTTGAATGTAAAAAGTAAAAATAAAGTTTAAAATAAATGAAGACAGAGCTATTAAAACTATAGATCTGTGACACAGTCTGCGTCGTCACCATGGAAAGCATGCCGTAAAAATTTTTCCAACAACATGAATTGCACAAAATGTTATAGAAAAACAATCGTGTTATGTTCAATCAAAATGATGTAAACCAAAAGTAGCCAGGCGTGGGTATACCTGCATGGCGTATGAGACAGAAAGTCCAACAATTCCAGGAGTCACTTTCTCTTTGGCAAACACAGCAAAGATGGCGGCAAATAAAACGATCAGATTGCCCACGACCTCCAAGCGTAAGGCCAGCCACCTGAAAGCAAGAAGGTAACACTGTCACTTTGTAGCATGACCCTGTTCTGGCTAATGCTGTAATTCAGAAGCTCGAAATAGCAGTGCTATTTGATAAATTGCAAAAATGAAAATAGCGGGATTCGATCACCGAAATTCTATGAACGCTGAGGTTTGTATGAACAGAAATAGGAAGTGCTGATTCAGATAGCTTTTGCCATTATAGCGACATGAGGAGCACATGCTAGCGAACTAAATCCCTCCTTGACTGGTCCCAGATTTGGGTGTATGTCAGCTTGACCGACTCCCATTTTTATTGTTAGAATTTAAATACTTCCCGGAATGCTTTTAATGTATTTTCTTTGAACATTGTATGATCCAACTACCTTCATAATTTACATAAAAATTGTCATTATTACTGCTCGTAGACTAATTTCGCAGACTAATTCGTTTCTTGGCAACCATATAACAATTTTGTTACTTTCTAAAGTGAACTGCTGCAAATTTTACTGTACCGTACTATGCTGTTTATGAAGTTGTACTGAAGAGGGTTTAATACCCGAAATCGCGATCTGCAACAAGATAATTTCAAGCTGGACCAGAAAAACTTTGAAAACTATTTATGCTGTAGTTGATCTAACATGGAAGTTTAACAAATAAATTCTTGTTTCTCTTTGAATTGACTTGTACTCTACAAAGTGGACGTTAATATGTTAAGATATTCTACCTATTTTTTTCTTAAATTTTCGACGCATAAGTATCTGCTTTACGTGGATCCCTTACAAACTTTACGTTTATTTAAGGTTAAATGTGTTAAACCCCTTTTTAATTAGTGATCTTGTAATTCTTTAAAAACCATTTGAGTTTTACAACCAGAGCTGTGGAGCCAAACTCTCCGACTCAATATTTTTTAAATGTCAGCTCGGGATACAAATAAACCCTACCAAATCCATAGCCTCCCTTGAAATCAGAAAACTCCTAAAGAAAACGAAAAGCTGAAAAACACAAATTTGTGAAGAAAATGTTTAAGTAGTACCTATTAGAGACGATGTTGGGGTAATAAGAAGCGTGGTTTATATCGATTTTGTTTTCGTTTTGACCCATAAAGTTCTTTTCCAGTTTAAAAGCTCGGATAGTTGAAACACCTGGAAAGCATCGACTTTCAAAACACAAATGAAAAAGCGACATTAGTTTTCGGCACAATACCAGTGTTTTAACAAAATAAAAAAATCTATAATCCAGGCTCCAAATAAAAGACATTGATGAAATCCTCCAATTCAGAAGACTAAGATGGCTTGGACACGTCAACGTTGCGGCACAGCGGGGTCAGGGTATACCAAAACTTTCTTGGAAAGAACTCGTAAATCGTGACCTTGTAGCCCTGAACATGGACCCTGCCAACCCAATGAATGGCGAGGTGTGGAGAGGAAGACTTAGCTCTCGACAGACAGACAGACAGACAGACAGACCGGCTACACCTTTAACATGAGGATTAATTCATGGCCTGTATAATCAAAATTGGTTCATGGTGATGTCAAAAAACAAAACTTTTAAGGTCTACCTGCTAGAGTTTCATTGAAGTGCACGTATATAGGAGGGCGACTGGTCGATTCTAGTCTCCTCAATTGGCGAGACGTTTGCATGTAAAATTTCTGCAATAAGCAGAAAAAGCGTTAAACAAGCGAGTAAAATTACATTATAAACCAACCAGATAGATCTTTTCTGCCTTTCGATCAAAGTTGAAAATTGTAAGTAAAGATATTTGAAAATCAAGTGAAGTACGAAAGATCGGTACCATTAATCTGGTTTAAATTAAAAGTTGTTGAAGCATAAAATTTGTTTCAAAGTAAGCTACCTTAAAGCAAAAGTAAAACCCGTGTGCAGAGTTTTGGCAAAGTAACAGAGCTACCCGTTAAAGCCAACAAGGCCAAGTTGAAACCTGGCTGCTAGTAAATTGGAGATTTCCCTCAAAAGCTGTAGCCAAGAATCTGAACACACGCGGACACAAGTGAATACCTCAGGGCCACCATACCCCTTTCCCTCATCAGTAACGTGATCTTTCAAAAATAAACTTCAAATTTTCAAAGCTCAGACGCTCATCTCATATAATTTGAATAGTAAGAGTATGTAATGAATGTACTCCTGACGATCGAAAGGACCCCGGTTCGAACCCAGACGAGATCAAGCGCAAATCTTCGCAAGACACTTAATGTGATACTTGAAGTGAAAGACTGAAAATCACAAAACCGCACGAAGATATCAAATGTGACAATCGTTTAAACTCACTCTTACTTGAACAAACAAATAGAGCAGAAAGATAGGAACCACAACTGCTATGAACAACGGAGTGCAGAAGATGATGATGAACAATGTGGCGAGAGTCATAAAGAAAGTCCTGGCAAAACTTGCCAAACTCCGAGGTACGACTTCATCAATCGTGAATACGTCTTTGCTGGAAAATGAATGATCAGATAATAATAAAATGGAACATAATTTTACGCACGAAAGAGCAATAATTTTGACGGGAAATATTTCAACAATCGTCCGTGGATTCAGTGATTGGTCGAAGCTTTCAAACAGCGAGGTCGCAAAGCGCAGTTGCTTTTTTTCAACAAAGAAAAAAATAAAGATAAAAAGGATCTCAGACGGATTTGGAACATGCCATGGGGTACTGTCAAGTAATAGAATACTACGGTCACTTATTGAAGCAACAATGGCGTTCATCGAAACGCACATTTCCTGTGTTAAATGGCGTCAATATATGACACTTTCTGGCAATTCCTTCTCATAAGTTAATGCGATAAAACTTCGCTTCGGGAGATTGTGGTACAAAAGTTCTTTTCGTTTAAACTGTCTTTTCGATAATCGTAGTTTGAAGAATTGCTTTCACGCTAAGATAACTGAACGTGGATTGGATCATTTCACTACTATACCTTGCTATCACGTCAAAAATACCATAAATCTACCTGAAGCGACCAAGAATCTTTCCTATTGGATTCGAGTAAAAGAATGTCATGGGAGCTCGGATGATGCAGTCCAGCATGTTGAAGTGGAGGTGGGAGGATGCCAGGACGGTACCGGATGATAAAGCAAACGAGGAAAAAAGCACGAAGAAAGCTGCATGGACATTGAGCGCATAGAATCTTAGATGCTACAAATTAGTCTTAGACAAAAGTGAAAAAGTCAAACCAAATTGCAACAATCTCACACTCCAAGGATACGAGTAGATCACCTCATTACATCATGGCTTTATAAGGTTATTGATACAGACTGTATTTCATTGTCAAGCATTAAGCCTTTGAAATACAAGGTAGGCAAATTGATAATAGGAATGATAGATAACCAATTCAAGTTATTAGTTATCAGCAATGAAAAATATCGTTCAGGCGAAATCGTGTTTCAGCTACACTTAAGAAGCAATGCAGCGCGTATTTATTACAATGCATATGATACTTTTGGTACGTTGCAATGTTGAAAAGATTCCCAATTCCCTTGAAAATTATTTTTTTAACTTCACAAACCTTTGGATAGCCCAAGTGCACCATAGACCTCAAGGCGAAAGATGGTGTTGTTTCGCGTCCCGTCTAGATTGACCGGGTCAGATGTCCATTCTGTACAATACAACAAGTAGTTTAAAGATGGTTTCATTTTCCTATACGTTTTGTATCTTCCTCCGTTGGTTAATTCAATGGTGGCAAAGTATCGAGACGGTATCGCATATCTTCCGAAACCAACCGTTTGTCAATAATGTGCTTATTGAAGTTGGCCCTTGTTGTGACTAGGTACTGAAGAAAACAATTAATTTTTGACGAACGATCTCGGCGTCGTGCTATCGTAATATCAATGCCCAATTTGCGTTGCTTTCCGAGTTTTAAAATGGAAAACAAGATTAAAAAAGTGTACTACCTGAAAGCCATACGCTCGAGTAGATTGCAAAACTAGTTGCGACCACGTAAGCAAGGACAATGACAAGACAGACCGGGAAGCCAACAGATCGCATGTAAGAGACCAGCACCGACATCTTCATCTGTTCAACATACTCAAGCATTAGGTGTCAGTACTTGTGGAATCTTGGTTCATGTCCGATGGTTAAATGATTAGATTGTATCCCAAACAGCAAATCAATCGCTTTTTAGATTGATTCAACGTCTGCAGACGTTGAATCAATGAAAACAGCGACTGATTTGCTGTCTGAAATTGGACAGGAAGCTAACTTTCATTTAAAGGCACACATCTTCATCGCTGAATCGGCTTCGTGGACGAGTGGTGAAGACAATCGGCCGATATTCAAAAAGTTTCTGGTTCGATTCCTCGAGAGGACAATCTCAGACAGCAGTATCCGTCATTTTTGCATTAATTCAACGTCTACAAACGTAATGTAAAAATGATGGATTTCGTTGTTTGGATGCCCAACCCAGCCAGCAAATCAATCTTTTGTTACAATAGTTCAACATGGACCGGTCCTGGCTGGATCGTTAAAACAACAGAGTCGATGTAGAAAACATGGACCACGAAGCATCAACTTGTAAGTGAACTAAATGATAGCCCAGCTAGCGAAAGTTGCCATTTTCAAAGCAATGAGTGATGTAAATATGACAACTTTTGAGCTTGGGAACAACGTCTTTATAATAGGCTTGGACAAGGCCTTTTAAGTGTACATACGCTCCCAGGCTGTGGCGAGTCATCTACGATGAGTCTGATTGGGTCTGCTTTAATTGGTTGATCGCTGTCATCATTATCTGCATCTTTCCTTTTCCTAAACCTGAGTGCGTTCGACTGTCGATTTAGCTGCCTGGGATTCAAATAAGAAATGTCCTTTCATTTTTCGTATTCGTTTAGGCCCTGGTTTGTGAAGAGACGACTAAGAAAACTGCAAGTAGGAAGTCTTTCTCACAATTTTGCTCGTTTTATCTTTTACATTCATCACTGCAAATACTGCGAAGTAAATTATGCTTGACTTGGCTCAGCAAATAAGTTGCAATCAACTTTTTGTCGACTAAAGTAATCCTTAAAAATATTTTTATAATAACTTCTCTGTCTCATCTAATCATAAAATAGAACCTAATATTGTAGACACTGAACTCATGTTCAGCAAACGTTTCAAAAGGATGAAGCACTGAAGATGAAGACAGTATAGTTTTCGAAACGTTTGCCGAACTTCTCTGTCTATTCTGAAACTAGGCGCATTTAAAATTACATTTAAAAGCATTAAACTACTAACTTGCTAACAAAAAACTATCCAAAAATAAATAAGCTAAAGTAAAAAGAATGTCTTTTTTGCATATAGTGGAGGAATGCTGGTCAACACAACTGAGTTTTCGTAGTAAAGGTTAGGGTGACTTGTGTCTGCCTTGCCACCTGAAGCAGGGGGTCACCAACTAATTCAAAAACAAAGGTTGTTATCAACTTCGACATTCATAGACCGTAAAAATTCTCAACAAAATACAGTATATGTATTCAATGGAAGTTACTTTCCAGATACAATCATCTCTATGAGCTGCAAATTGTTCACCGTTCGTTGAAAAGAGCGCAACAGGCTAAATGTTACCTTTCAATGGCGGGTTCAAGAGAATCGTCATCAGTGACGGAACTCACGGATGGGCTGGCACTAACTAAATACAAAAAAAAAACATAAAATTATACTTCAAAATATAGAAAAGAGGTTTTCAACAACAAAAAGAGCATAAATTGCAGATACTAAACCCATGTTTATGAAATGTTTCGAAAATTGTTTAAAAAACATTGTTCAAAAATTTATGAATGGTTTTCATTTTTCAGTGCTATTAAATGACTCAAAAAATGTTAAAGCGTTAGGTTTTCAATCTTTCCACTTTCGTTTAACCTTGGCCAAAGATTTAGAGATGCAGTAAACTTGACCAATCAGATGACTTTGAATCAAAATTTTGGCATTAAGCACATGCCGACTATTATTTCTGCTAGAGCTAGTTTATCCCTTCAATAGATGAAGCTTACCTCGTTTGAAAACCGTTGATTTGAAGGGTTGTTAACTGAACATGTCTGCAGTGAATAATTCTGTTTCTTTTAAAAAAAACACTTTTTTCTCGTAAGATTTAACAAACTAATTGTCAAACAAGCTTCGAGCACGGTTTACATTAAAACATGAATTGAAATATTGTATGTAACAAAGATGTTACAGCATACAACATTTCGCTGCTTTTTTGCTCACTTTCTTCTTCGTCGCCAGAGACGTAGTCGTGCTTGTGAGCATGATTGTTTAGAAAATCAACAAAATCTCCTTTCTTTGATACAAGCTCTTTGTAAGTCCCGACCTGCAAAATCATAATTTAACTTTTCAGGTGGATTTTGGTGTGCAGCTTCTACGTTCAAATGATATATTGCGGAACTGCTTATGAAATTTTAAACACTCAGGCAAAGTCGTCATCTAAGAAATGTCAGTGCTCTCTCTCTCTCTCTCTCTCTTGCTCTCTCTTTCTCGGTGACTGCGGCTTGCACAAAACCAAAAGAGACTAAGGGAGAGAAGTTTATCAGCCTTTTAAATACGAGTCGAAGAAGAAGAATAGAACAAAAGACAGAAAAAAAGCAACAGAAATGACTGGCAGCACTGCACAACCACGCGGTTTTTAGTCAAGATGCTGCTTGCCAAGCATACAAGCAATTGTTACGTAGCAAAAAAATTGTTTCTGTTTAAACATTGGGATTACAAGACAAGTACCTCAGAAACTCTTCCGTCCACAAGAACGATGATTTGGTCCATCCGAGGAAGATATGCCACACCGTGAGTGACCAAGAGACGCGTCTGAAGCAAACACTTTAACGTAATTATAATGTTAACAAATGGAGATATGGTGTGCACTGTGCAGGGTAGATTTTTTGTGTTTATGGCTTGCTACAAGTTAATTTACAACAACATTGTAATTCAGCAACAGTTCTCTGGTTTGGTAGTTTGCGCCTGGCAACCCAAACAATAGATCAAACGTTTTTTTACATTGATTCAACATCAGCCGACGTTGAATCAATCTAAAAAACGGTTGATTTTCTGTTTGGCAATATATCACTTTGCTGTGGGTAGAATGAGTTACGAACGTTACTAGTATGAGTGATTCCATTATATCATATCATTAGTGAAACCCCTGATAGCAATATCCGTCATTTTTACATAGATTCAACGTCTACAGACGTTAACCACGATACTCTAGACACGTTTCTGTATTATCAAGAAACTTGATAACACGCTTAAAGATGGGCACAAAGAGTGAATTATTTGCCTCCCGTCTAAAATAAAAATCTTCACTGCCAAACATTAGTCAGACTCGGTGAAGAAAACATCATTCTCCTCATTAAAGTTAATAATCCTCCTTCAACAGCGCGCGTGGCTAAAACATGACGACAAAACCTTTTTTCTGAGGCAGCCTTTTGGTCCAATGACGTAATCAAAGATGTGCTTTCCTGTAAGGGCATCGATCTTGGCAAGCGGATCGTCAAATAGATAAATCTAATAAAAACATCATTAAATGTAAATAAAACGTCTGGAGATAAAAATGAACGTTAACACTGGGAAAATTAAAAATATGATAGTGCGAAGAATACGGTTTTGGCAGCTTCAAGGCATTTCAAATTACTCTGAGAGAAATAAAATAATATGATAGGCAACATGTAGTTGTAACAATATCTAATAACATCTATACCAAAGATTACAAAATCTATAGAATTTAGACCCGAATTTTCACCAAACTCAAACCAAAACCAGACCTGATAAGCACTGGCCGGCATAACACTGCGGAGCAGAGCCATTGAGGGCAAAAACGAAATCGAAATATAGAAACAAGCCTGGCGAACCTACCTGGGCGTTTTGATACACAGCTCTGGCAATGCACAGGCGTTGCTTTTGTGCAACGGTAAGCTTGCTACCCTGAAAATAACTCACTTTCAGGAAGTGATCGTAACAACTTTCTACAGAAAATCAGTCCTTTTTTTACATTGATTCTGTCTGTCGACGTGTGTCTGCAGACGTTGAATCAATGTAAAAAAGAACTGATTTGCTGTCTAGAGACCGATAGGACATTAGTTTTAGTTGTAGTTTAACTTGTTTAAACTGTAGTTTTAGTACAAGTTTAACTTGAACTATTAGATAGTTTAGTTTAACTAGTCATTAGTTGATCTTGTAGTTTCAGTACAAGCCACAAAATTGAGTTTTTGTTGTTTTTTTTAATTTACAAATACAGTAGCAATAAAAAGCAGGGTTAAACAAGAAATATAAAGCTTGCTCAAATTTAGGACGAACAGCAGGGGAAAATAATCAAATTAGCAAACCTTCCCAAAAAAATATACTTCCTGAACACTCATATACCAAGCCACAAAACTGTGCGAAAATTATTTCCAATATTTGAGGTAAAGTTTCACTCCCAAGAATCGACAAATATTGTTCAACGAAAACGTTGACGACAAATAAAGTCTTACAAGGGCGTTGAAACAATGCAAAAAAAACAATAGTTGTTGTTGACTAAGGGAGTAATGCTTTACCCTTTCGCCAATCTGTGTCCGATCCCCGTCAGACATTGCGTCAAAGTCCTTTATGAGTTCACAAGCGGTGACGGTGTCCCGGTAGAGGCCACGGTCGAGAGGTGTCGTAAACACAATGTTGTCACGGGCAGATATGCTTTGCAGCCACGGGCGTTGGGAAACGTAAGCCACTGAACCCTGGAGTGATATTTTTAATGTGAACATTGTACAGTACAAGTTAGGGATTGTAGATCATAGGGATGCGAAACTACATCCGCTTTTGGCTTATCCGCAACACTAGAAGGGTTACGTTTTTTTTTTACAATATAATGTACTTTTTATGTGTTATATAAGAAGAGTGAAGTTGGCTTTAAAGTAATTTAAGGTTTTTAGTTGAAAACAAGCTAGCAGCAAAGCGTAAAAAAAATGTCAAATTGGCAATTGACCCTTCTAATGTTGGCGGAACAACGGAGTTGCGCGTCCCGTAATGTACTGTCCCTAAGTACAAGTAAACTGTGTTGTTATGAGCTTGTGAAAACCCCTAGGCACGGACGGTCATCAATGCTGTTTGGAGTTTTCACAATGTCGAAATTCTTGTACAGGTACCACAGCAATGGTAAGATAAACGATGTTTAAAACGGACGTACTTTGACTGAAACGGAGCCGGTGAGCTTATCCATTTCACCAAGCAAACTTGATATTAAAGACGACTTTCCACTTCCTTTTTGACCGACAATGGCAACCAGAGATCCCTTTTTCACAGATAGAGATATGCTGAAAGATTTTTTTTGCTCAATTTTCTGCTAATCTATTTCATACGTTTCAAAAGTAAGAATGATTGTGCAAATTAGTTCTTATAATTTATCCGCGATGAGAGCAGTTCTAAGGATTTTGGGTGACAAAAAGAGAAAAAAGTTTCCAGAGAAGTTCGTGTTACTCTAAATACAAGGGAGAGGAGAACTTACTTTTGCAAGACTGGAGCATGGCCGCTCCACGCGAAAGATCCGTTATCTATGGAGACTGCTGGCCCTGGGCCGCGCGTGTGGTCAACAAGTCCAGGGTCCATTTCCTCAGTGCTCAGAAACTTGCACAGTCGGTCTAAACTCACTCTTGCCTGTTAGGTATTAAAAGATAGATGCTGAATTATAAGGGTTATTATAACTTGGATGATGCCGAAAGCTGAGAGTGATGACCAATTTAGCGTAAATAGAATTATTCTTGCCAAACTGCAATTAGACGAAGAGTATAGTTTAACGCAAAGGATTCCTGTCACGGTTTAAAATACCATAGCAGCCTCAAGTATGTTTTGAATTCGTTTTCCGTCGTTCGAATCGGTTCATGACCATGTGTTTATGCACTATGCAGGGCACGGTTACAGAAGGTTTGTCCAGTGTCCACTGTCAGACATTTTCTTTACTTTTTTTAATATACTTATTAATAGTGCTTGTCATGGACTGCTTTCCAGCAGCATGTCAAGTGTAGTTCAGATAAACTCTGACAACCGTAGGGAATAAAAAGATAAACCTTGGACCCGGTGGCTCAAACGATAAAGTAAAGTGATTAAAAAATGTAGAATTAATTTTTTAAACTATAATCAATATTAAAAACAAATGAATAAATGTGATCAATAAATCGTCTGCGAGCCGGAATGAATTGATTGCAAAAGATTGCAGCGTTTTACTTTGCCACTTGCAATAAATTACCCAGATAACAAATCACTAGTTTTTGACGTTGAATCGATGTAAAATACGACTGATGTGCTGACTAGGTGACTGCTCGATGCAAACGATTCGGCTACATGCCTAGCAACCTGCACAAGATGCATCCGACTAGTTTACGTCGAGCATTTGTTATTGGTTCGGTGGCTTTCCCTAGATACTTTTTTTTTTATAAAAGTGGCGAAAGTGAAATCAACCTGCTCCAAAGATGACGTCATGACGGGAAGCATGATCAACGGAAACTGCATGATGTTGAACAAGGAAATGGACACAAATGCTTTTTCCGCGTCCAAGACGTGATGTTCATCAGACAAAACATAGACAGCAAAAGTGGTCAGTGACACCTGAAGAGAAATTGGAGGATATTAGAAAATCGTTTGAAAGTTTTACCCCGTTCCATGTCATTGTGTGTAAGTTATGAATTGTTAAATGACTACAAAACGCATATAAAAGGTGCTTTGTGTGTTTTTATATCCATCATTTTAACGCTACTTAACCTTATGATGAATAATTATATAGATGTATTGACATACTATGTGTAAAGGTTGAGTACTTTCAACAACCTTACAGTAGATTTCAGAGCGATAACATAAAAATACAAGTGTCAAAACTTCGATTTCAAAATTCGGAAATTCAGTTAAAAACTCGAATTCAAGCGATAAAAAACTTGAATTTTTAAGATACCCTGTGGTGGAAGTAGCTTACTAGAAATGGCGCGCAGGTCCAAGTGAACGACGCAGCCGCATTGAGGAAAGCTGCATTTTTCAAAACCTTCAATTCCTCGTCACGGATATTCGTCACCTTGTCCTGAGAAATCACCACATCGACAATTAAACGTCGAATAAACTTGTATCTATTAATAAAATATTGATCAGTTTGTGAAGAACCATAAGATGACCAATTGGTCAAACTCACCAACTCGGACAACATAATGCAACTACATTTTATTACTATTCAGAACAGGCTTGAAAAAGGTTCTTAAAGTGCCCCTGACAGGTTGGATCCAAGTATAATAACTTTTTGAAGCATTTCCTAGCGCAGAATTACACTTAGCGAACTTTTTAATCTTAACCTCGTAGCTCGACTGGTTAGGGCGTAATTTAATCAAACGACTGCTCCACAGCGCCACCACAGGCGAAACACCATATTCCACTGCTCTGGGACGACTTTGGTGGTATTACGTCATCCTAAGTGGACGTCGTTAGCAACGGATGAAACAAACGCTTCCTAGATGTAATTGGTGGATCACAATTTGGTCGGAGTTAGTACAAGCGGTTGCTTTTTTCGAAGATTTATTGTTTTTTGCAGCTTAATAAAACTGTACTGGATAAGTTCCTACAAAACCTAAAATATACTTGAAGTGAAAAATGAAGAAATCGGAGCCTACGAATCATCATTCATATTTAATTCATCATCACTATTCAAAAATAAATAAAAGTTCTCTCTCTCTCTCTCATAATGTTCCTTCAGTTGGCCATTGAAATCCGGTGTAGCGGCCATCTGGATATGGAAAATTGTTTCGGATTCGCCAAACAATGCATGACGGCATCACAATCCGATTGTTGCTTCCGAGAGCATCACCTTGTAGTATACACTCCAACACATGCCTGTAGGCATTTTTACTTGAGTGGTATTAACAAAATCATCTTCAGTGATGTGAACATATACGACTAGTCTTGTATGGCCCATCCCACTTTCGAACACTTGAAGAAAACTTTGATCATTTTCTTTTCAGTACCTTGTTTTGTGGGAAAGTGGGAAAAGAAAGCACACGGTCTTTGTCACTGACAATGTCACATAAACAGCAATTTGTAGGCATTGCCTCAACCATAAATTAAAGGTGCTGTTTGTGAGATACTGTTGTTACACTGCAAATGGCTATAGCCAGATTAGGACAAATAAAAAAGTAGGAAAATTGTAGCCCTATGAAACTGCAATTTCAATTGAATTGAGATGCTGTTTGATAAAAGTAAACTCAACCTATTTGATCGAAACCTGATAGTAATAATAAGTTCACTTTTTCATTTCGGTAATTCTTAATTTGCACATGCTTTAAACCAACAGAGCCCCACACATTCACATTTTGCAGTAGCCGTACCATACTTTACCAAGACGAAGTCATCACAGAGAAAGAATGTATCCAGTGCTTCCACTTTTACAAAGCTAGATTACCACTTGTTTTACCACATTTGTCCTCAGATTACCACATTTTTTACTGTGATTTTCTTCCCGATTTTAACCGTATTTCGACTTACTTTTACATTAACAAAGTGGCTATTTTACCCACTTGTTGCCACGGTTACAATCAGGTGTTGCCAGAGTTAGGATTAAAGTTAGGAAGGGTTAAGGTAAGAGTTAGACTTAGGAATAAGGTTAGGGTTTTGATCTTTACCCAGAACTAAAAAAAAATTCCAAAATGCAAGTTTTTGTTTTCAACAGCTTTAAACTTTTCTCAAATTATGACAGAATTCATTCTCTGGCAACAGTGGCGTAGCTAGAGAATGTGCCGCCCGGGGTGGATTCAGATTTTGCCGCCCCTTCAAGAAAAAGCATGTGAAAATGAAATGCGTTTTTTAATAAGATTATAATTAAAATCAAAAATCGTAGTCTGAAAGTGCCGCCCCCAGACGTGCCGCCCGGGGCGGTCCGCCCCCCCCTAGCTACGCCACTGTCTGGCAATGCTATTATTTGGCTATATTTACACTATATAGTGTAAAATAAGGTCTAAAACAACTACTCAGTTTATTAACAGTACCGGTTATTAACAGTTATTAAAATTAAAACGTCCGAAATAAGTAAGCAAAATCCTGTAGCCTACTTGACACCGCAGCTAGAGTCTGAAAGACATCTTGGCTATGAATATGATCACATGGTCACCCTATGTTCAAAGTCAAAAGTCAGCACGCATTCCCAAATCAAACCAAAAACAGTGTAACATGCTATTATATAAGTAGTTTTTTGCATATCTGTTTGATTTCGGAAGACAATAGTTCAAATGCTCTTATTTATTGACAGTATTTTATGACAAATGTTCAAAATTTATAATTTCAACATTTTGGCAACATTTCCACACAAAATTTCCATATTACCACTAAATTATCACAAATTTTTCATTACCACATTTTTACCACAAGCATGATAAAAATTCCACAATTGTGGTAATTACCACAAAAGTGGAAGCGCTGAATGTATCCTTCCCGCTTACTGTGACGTCACAGCGGTGCTGCCGTTTTTATTTTCGCAATTGAATGAGTGCCAGATTCGCCGATGTCAACGAAAGTTTGCAAGCGTGTAACTTAGTAGCCTGTTGATATTTTTTGCGATTTGCTGGTCAGGGAAGTTTGTCAGTGTCATCTTTTTGGTATCTTAGGTAAATTTAGCTAAATTTATTTTCCTGTCAGAGGCACTTTAATGCTTGAACAAACAAAGTTCATACGGCATTCTACTGCAGGCACTTTGACCAAGTTTTAATGCAAAAAATCTTTTTACGCATATTTTTGTGGCATGTTTGTTCCAAGCCTTGGTCTCGCACGTTTGTTACAAGAGATAGTGAAATCTAATATTGAGAAATTCAAAAATTTGTCAGGTATATCATATGCATTACTTTTGCAGACAAATGAATAACCAGTCCTTCAGTCGTCTTTAACTTATTCTGTGACTTTTATTTATCTAATTTTGTGTCTAGAATAGGCGCAAGTTTGCTTTACTAGAGTGCTGTCAATTCATTTTCTAAACTGGTGTGTAAGATAATCCATATCACTAGGACATATGTTTGATCAAAACAACGTAGGTATTTATAACTTGATGAAAAACTTCTTTTGTCATAAACGCGAAAAGTGCTTGTGCTGTTGAAATGGAACTGAGCGGTTATGTTTGAACTTTTCGCAAATCAAAGAATCTAATTTACATCATTGCACAGGATTAACCGGAATGGCCCGTTTCGGTGAGTCCGATTTGGTGAGTCTGATTCGGTGAGTCCGATCCCTATTCGGTGATTTTTTGAAATTTTTTTTTTAATTATTGGGTACCGTAGCCTAATTATCATTGCCGTTTTAGGGTTAGGGGTTAGAGGTTAGGAACTCACCGAATCGGACTCACCGAATAGTAGCAGACCCGGATTAACAACTCAGTCTGAACAACGTTCTCACGAATTTCACGGCAGTCGAGTGTAGCAAGAATTGACAGCGATAGACACCGGTGTTTCATGTCAGCTGCGTAGCCGAGTGGTGAAAACCCTGGAACGGCAATCGAAAGGGCGCCGGTTCGACACCGCTCAAGAGCATGCGGCTGTGTCTTTGGCAGGACACTCAAAAGCCATGCCTGAAGGTGGACACGAAGATTGGCTTCCTTGCCTTCCCGTCCACTTAATCTAAATCTTCAACCACCGGGTGTAAGCCTGGATACGACAAACAAAAAAACCGGTGTTTCGACCATGAGCCCTTGATGGCCAGCGTGGAGGCTACACGAGTATGGTTAGCGAAACGCAATGCTCGCTGTTCTAATGTTCTATAGTGAGTAGTCAGCCTTGTGCTGACACGAGGAAGATCGCTCCTTCTAAACAACGTTCTCACGGTTGGTGAAAATAGCATTCTGATGGATGCATGATTTCGGCAGAAGCGAAAGATAAAATCATTAAGTAAAATGCACCACTAGCAGCCTAGGCTAAAGTATAAATTAGTTTAAATTATTTAGGTCTAGCAGAACTCACACGGAAGTACAGTTCCCAAGCATACATTTTAAGCAATTTTATTCCACTCAAGATCTCTTGCATCAGTTTTATCCGGAGGTCCTTCTCTTTCATTTGCTGAACCTGAAAAAGCAACTTATAATATATAAAAGGGCACTTACAAACCACCTAGACAACAAAATTTGTCATTTTTACATTCATTCAACATCTGCAGACGGATCAAACAGGGAATACTTAAAAAATTTTCACGTTAAAACACCACCAGCATTGACTGACAATCATACTCACCCAAGTCTTCGTCTACAAAAACATAAAACTTCTTACATCACGTTTTAAAAAGTTTTCCGGATCAAACAAGAAATAGCATTCCTCTGTTTTAGAAAATGTATTAATCTCTTACTTGCAGTGTCTGGGCTTTTTTGGCGATGAAAGCATTGACAGGGAGAAGTAATATCATGACCCCCAGACCGGCCAACGAGGCAGGGCCGACTAAATGCCACAAGAAGCTCGTGGCCAAGATGATTTGAAACGGTCCTGCGCATACGTGACTTAATTATTTACACAGCAAGAGCATTTGAAAGGCATCCCGCGTCAGGGTTTGTGATAAAATGTTGTTGACTTTAAGGTGTGCTAGATCCACGCTTATTACAAAACATGAGGAAAAAAGAGACGTTTGCTATACACAGATAGTTTACAAACTTGCATTGTGATTAGTAGCCTAATGTTAAAATACGTTGTTTTTTTACCCGAACTCTTTTATGGGTTGCTTTTCATGCTGCTTATGCTCTTTATGTATTTTCGGTATTTCATATACGTCTTCAGCAACAATGATTTAGCCTACATCAATCATCTTAATAAAGAACTATGAAAGTGAAGACGTAAGCAGAACCACAAACTATGCCTGCTAATTAGGCAGACACAAATTAGTTTAATTTTGTGAATTACAAATGTGGCACCAGGCTTAGCACGTGGTTACAGTGAAAGAAACATTTCAGATATTATTTGGCCTCATCAAATCTTCAACAAAAAATGCAACACAGCTGAAAATACTGTGTCATTTTTAAGCGCCATTATCACGAAACATTTTTAATGTCATTAAATAACATGATATACGTTCTTCTGGTGCAAACTAAGCTGAACGATCGTAAGATGTATAAGGTGATGATCTGCTTTTCTTCTGACGTTTCGTAAATCAGACACGATTGACTTCTTCATGGGGCTAGATCAGGTAGTGACTATCTGCTGATGCAAAATGAAAATTCAACTTCTAGACAAAAATTATCGCAAGCAAATTTTGAAACTATAAAAAAGAGTTTAAATGTTATCAATCAACAAGAAACTAAAATAACGGCAGAGCGGGGAGAGTGTGAACCGTATGAGTTATGAAGTATCAAATTGTATACGCAACACTGCAGTGCACAGTTTTCAATCAGCATGAAACCGATTTAAATGCATCAGACAAGCACTTACAATAGTTTTTTTTTAATAAATAGTAGGAAAAGAAATGCTGTTGTTACGCTTCTTAGTTATATGGAGCTTTTGATTAATAAACCAACTTTCAGAAAACATTCGTTTTTGATAATCACTCTCAACTTTTGGAATTGCTTTATGATATTTTATGATCTGAAGTTATGGCATGCATGCAGATTGCAGGGAGCTGATTTTTCCGGGCGTTGCTATTTGAAAGCTCTTTTGTGTTCATTAATGTTTCAAAATTTGCGTGCGATAATTTTTGTTTGGAATTTGACTTTTCATTTTGCATGTTTGGTTGCTTTACATCAGGGAGCTTTTATTACATCTGACAATACAAGGGCTTCTATTTATCTTAAATAATCTCTGTTTATGGTGAAATGGCAATTGGCACATATAGTAATTTAATAAACTTTGTTATGACAGCCTGCATTGCACTGTTACAACCAGGTAGGTTATGAATATTCAATGAATGCTCATAATCACTTGTTAATTCAACTACCCGTATACTTGCTTTACACCTAGCCAACTGCAAAGGTTTTGTCAAAAAAAGCAGCTAACTAGTAACCTTTCAACTGTCTTTTCAAACAAGTATTCTTTAAATATGTTCTACATAACAATAGCCAACTGTTTTGTGTAGCTGAGTGTACCAGCTGCACTACAAAACTTTCTGCAATTTTAATAAGAACCGCATGTTTAACGCGGTACCAACTACCGCCTTTCTAGTGTCATGAGAATCAGCAATCGCTCTGAGCCTTCGTATCCCCTTCTTTAGATATCCCTGGTTTACATAAACATGGTCTGTTTTGCCATGCTGGTCAGGTAGTCACTACCTGTTCTAGAACCCTGAAGAAGTCAATCGTGTCTGATTGACGAAACGTCGAAAGAAAGGCAGATCACCTTATAGGCTACATCTTGTGATAGTTCAGCTTAGTTTGCACCAGAAGAAGGTATATCATGTTATTTAACTAAATGCCTGGTGAACAGCCTCATTCAATTTTTAGCATTTTTAACTTAAGTTCTTAAAAAAACGAGTGTAAAAAAAAACGACTCAAATCACTAATTTTGTTTGATGTTACATCAGGTTTTTAAGAATTCAGTAGAATAAACTGTTTGAAATTTCCTCGCTAACTGCAAGACAAAATATGCAATAAAATGTTAATTTAGGGCCACAAAAGTGAACGTTGCACGAAACCACTTATGCAGGCTTTACGAGGCAAAAGTTTGTAACATCCTCTTTTTTCAAGGACGTGCTTGAATATCGTACACTGCAGACTCCGGAGCAATATGTTTCAGCACAAAACAAAATGCAGCGACAAAAGGTTGTCTCAAAATTTCGTTCTTACCTGACCAGAGCGTGTTGATGTATGAAGTAAGGTCCATAAATCTCTGGGCATCAACCGCCATCAAGCTGACCATATCAGGAACCGAGATGTGCGTTCGAGCGGAGTTTGAAATCATAAGCGCCTGGAAGGAAAGTGACAAGATCTATCGATTTGTTCACGTCATCAGTAGTGGCCAAAGGACATGGCTTACTCTACTGAGGTGTGATGCATAATTGCACATTATTGCGTGTAACGGCTGGACATTAACAAGGCAGTGGTCACAAGCGGCCGAGAAGAGAAGCATTCTGATTGTTAACAGAAAAGATGAGAAACCAAATTGTTGAAACAGAACGCAGATGTAAGATATCATTGAAACAATAGCAAAAATCTAAAGTCGCAATCGACAAGTCGTGCAGCAAGAATAACGGGCAACAAATGAGACAAAATAACCAGTGAGCATCATGAAAAAGTGACGACTTACGAGCTATCTTGAAACTTTCCCACAGGGTCGGTTTTAAAAGTTTATGGATACGCAGGCTTGACAATCCTAGAGATGGGTTCATTCATAAAAACGGTTGGAAACCACCGACTTAAACCATTAAAACTGCCGGTAGTTATGACGCTAAAAAAGAAGGCCAACTACCGTTCTGTGAATATTTTTCATATCAAGCGTCAAACTGACGGACTCGGACGGCATAGGACCAGCGTGTAGATAAACATACTTAAGAAGTTAAATCGACTGCTGCGTAAACATGACAAAATCATACTGTAAAGAAATCACGGCCACTGATTCTTTAAGTACAATTATGTTAATGTTGGAATAGCGCTGAGGCCAAGACGCTTGCTTTCATAATTATACGATTCTGGTCAAGTAATGTAGTAATGAAAGTATACTGTGCACTCAACTCATATCAAAAGTATACTAAAACGAATGGAATGGTTGTCGAATGAAAGGCGGTCGAGAGAAAACTACTGGTTATCATATACAGTGAAGGGAGTACAGTGAAAAACATTATCTTCTCAGTCCCCGAGATTCAGAAACTGTCGATGTGGAACCATACACGATCACCTTTACATCACAAAGAATATATCATGTTCATTGATCAAACAGACATACCTTTCTGAATACGGCCGCTACGATTCCAGACCTCAATCGCATACCACACACAAAGCAAACGTGAAAGTATTGTTGCAAAACGACATTTTGAAAAATTGCTGTGACAAACATGAGCGTTGCCAGAAAGTAGCCTTGCCACGAAAAATAGATTTCGGCTCGAATAAATCCTATCAAACCCCTGCAAAATACACAACCAGGTTAAGAACTTCTCATTCCAGGCACGGTATTGGCAACCCTTTTCTGGGGTCTTTTGACGTGGCATCTCGAGCACTATGTTGCAATTTAAAAACTAATTTGATAAACAACTTCAGAAGACACTAAAGTAGGCCACTTGGAAATCGTCTATATATAATTTGTCTATATTTCGTCTATATTATCATTATAACATACAACTATGTAACACCCTGGCCTATATTAAAATGTTGCGCAGATGAGGAGTCATCACGCCAACATCTTCAGAAGGGGGTTCTGGGGGGTGGAAAGATTCAGAACCACTGATCTAAAGTTTGCAGTCCATCTTCTGAGTTTAGTAATGACAGGTTACATGTGCCATTGTGTCGTACCACAGATCTTTCAAAAAGACACTACATATTTATTTTCTTAGCACACTGAGGAAATAGATTTAAGGTTTCAATAAGATTTTCGGCTCGGCCTTTATACTGCTCCACTGAAACTCTGAGAGCATAACCGTACGAGCCAGGGGGGCAGCCGCCCCCCCTGTTGTTTCAAAACGTCGCGAATTCGGGCAAAATCTTGCAATTATTAGGGCAAAAATGGCTATATAAAAAGCTACAAAATTGCCTGAATTAAGAAAAACTATCAATTAATATCTTTTACCTATCAAACTAAGTACAGCCTCTTATTAGCACAAGAAATGTACAGCAAAATTTTCATTTGGCACACCCGTATTGATGTATTGCATGGTGATCAAAGTGTAGTACGAAATGCATTTAACCAACTGCATCATGCCAATTTGGGCAGCCACCAAAATGTCTCCAATACTTTTGTGAAACTGCCCAAATCAAAACGCAAAATTTGCTATATAGCTAATTTTATTAATTTTCACCAGGGCCGTAGCCAGACCGCAGAGCAAGGGGGGCCAACTTTTTTTTAGGGGGGGGGGCGAAAAAATTGAATCATTATAATTGTAGCTGTTGCTCGAGAATGTTGGGATTTTGCCAGAGGGGGCGAAATTTTTTCAGGGGGGGTGAGGCCCCCCTGGCCCCCGGCTGGCTACGGGCCTGATTTTCACAAATGCATCGTGTTGATTTGGGCAGCTGAAAACATGAAATTATCTGATGAAACTGATTAGTCTGTTTATGCAACTGCCCAAATTAGTGTGAGGCAGTTTCCCCAAAATGAACAAATTTATTAATTTTTCCCATTTACATTACCGTATCGTTTAGATTTGGGCAACAAAAAAATATGAAATTATCTGATCATAGTCTATTTATAAAACTGCCCAAATTGGCATGATGCAGTTGCCTCGGCATCAAAATTTAGGCCTACAAAGTCCTTAATTTTTTTCATAATATCCATAAATGCATCATCTTGATTTGGGCAACTACAAAATATGAATTTATATAAATCTGTTGAATACTTTTATAAAACGATTCGGGTGGAGAGATTACAGTACTTTTTTAACCATAAACGGACATAGCTAAGCAACACCGCAACATTTAACAAAAAAATGTTATACCTGTTAAATGTAATGTTAATGTTGTGATGTTGCTTTGTTTGGTTACTTTTATAAAACTATCCAAATTAAAATGATGCAGTTGCACCCCAAAATAAAATATTTAGCTTGTTTATGCAACTGTGTCATGTAAATTTCACCAACATTTAAAATGCTACTGCTGAAATATATCATCTCAAACCAATCATAATATATTCATTTATTTCAAAGCTTTCCAAACTCAAAACCTGCCATGCAAGCTGGCAAAATATTTGCTTTGCAAGATCTTGTGTGAAACATGGCAGCTCCACTTTTTTTCATTAATATCTTGACTTCTGTTCTGTGGAGACAGATTCAGTTGTTTGCATCAACTTGACCTGTTTTTTTGGTTGCAAAAAAAATGTTGGCAAGCTGCATGCATAAAGTGTTTCTAAGCATTCAACAGTTACTGCTGCACGATGGCATACATTGGTTATGTGTACCGTACTATAGTTTACAGCAGATGTAAAGCCCTTGGTTTTGATGTCAGCAGTTAGCAAGCGCCTGCAATACTGCAGAACTTTGACTATGAGAGCAACATACCTAAAACATTATATCTGGATGTGTATGCCTATCTTAATTTCATTCAAAAAGATGCTTAATTTGGGTGAGACATTATAGAATCTAAAGCAAAATGTGCAAAGTTGGGTATTATTATGTTATCATGAGTGCATTAATATTGTCCAATTACAAATATATTCAATTTTAAAATTTCCTTTCAGAGAATGCTGGGTGTAATATTAGAAGATTAGGCGGGTATATTTTCTTGCCTGTAAGTGTAATTCTCATTAAAGGATTCTTGTATGTATTCCTGCAGTAAATACAAACAACAAGACAGTACACTTTAGTAAGTAGCCCACTAATATATTTCCTGTTGCTGATTTTCCTGATATAATCTGTGTAATCATATAACTGCAGACAAGCTCCATTGTTTCAACTTCAAGGTCTATTAATCAGTGCACTTGGTCTATATAGGTATAATTTTAACCAGTAGCCTACCTTATACTTTTTATACAGAATATTTAAGTGGGGTTGTTTTTTATTTGTGGTGTGTAAAACAATATTTGTTACTCCTACCTACCATGCCAAAGTGCAGAAGCATCGAGCAATGCACAAGCAAGGTGCCGTATCTTTAAAGATGAAATCAGTTGTTCTATCTTGATTACTTTGGTATGAAATTCTAGCTAGCTGGTGATCTTGTTAATGTTATGTTAGTTTTTCACTGTTATCATGCACAGCATACATTATATTTGGGCAATTTCTATAAAAGCGTGCAGATTTGGGAAAATTTACGTTCTGCCCCCCAAAAATGGTTTGGTCTCGTACGGCTATGTCTGAGAGCAACGTATATCGGTAATGGGTGATGCAATAGGATGATAAAATAACATCTCATATAATATCACAGCATATAGAGTGAATTTTTATTTATTTCAAAAGTACAACTTCTCAGTTACGTACTTGAGCAACAGAGGGTTGACGAAAATTAATAGATCATTCAAGACTTTCAAAAATGAGCTCAGGATAAAGTATGGGCCAAATGCTTTGATCAAAGCCTTAACCAAGGAAGGTTCTTCTTGTGTATTTCCTGTAAAATACGAAAACAAACTGTTTATTTCACTGAGACAAAAACATGTATCTGCAATAAGTTTTATTAATACTTTAATAAGAAATTTAAACTAAAAGGTCAAAGTGGCCTAATTGTATCAACAGCCTAAGAATATTTTTGTAAGAAAATATAACATCAAAACAGCTTAAATCTAACATTTGCAATTGCTGGAACGCTGAAAGGTTTGAATTGTTTGTAAGACAACCATTACAAGAGAAAATCACTTTCAAGCAAAAAGTTGACCGAAACAAATGCCACAAAATGATCGAACCTTGACCTAAAAGAACCTGTTCGTCATCATTGCCATCTTGAACAATAGTTGTCATGCTCTCGGATGGATTTCTCGGTCTGCGAATGTAAGGAAAATGCACTTCTCAGTTGGATCATAATGCTTTCAATCAATTACATCGTATCGTAAAACCTACGTATTTGATTTCGAAGCAACGAACACTCTGGTGTCTGAAAGAAACATTGAGCGCTCCGATACCTCAGTCCTCAAGTGACAACATGATTAGCTTTTTAAGCTTACGTGGTGTCTACGACCAGAGACACTTGTCTCCCCTCAGCCAGCAAAAGTTACCCTTCATTGTGTCTAAAAAAGATTTTTTTTTTGTTTGGAACGGCTATGTGTAAGTAGGCCTAAAGAAGGACACTTCATTATCAATACTGTATGCCAATTTGACAGCCTGTGTGACGTTATCGAGAACTTGAGGTTTTTCTTTTCAAAGTAGTGAGCATGTATTCAAACAGTGCCAACTGAACGTTTTTGGAAATAGTTTCAATGATTAAAGGAAATGTTTACCGTCAGGTTTAGCAATTTGGGTCAATACGAACCTATACATTCGTGCTTCCTCTTGCCAGATTCTGTAGAACCTTCTAGAAATTCTTCCAGCTTTGTCAGCCTTGTTCAAATCAAACAAGTCATCGTCCACCAAAGGTCGCTTGTAGCCTGACCACACCAAGCTGGAAGATAAGCAGCATGTCAATACCACGCACTGTTTGCTATTCAGTAACAAGTTACAACGACCTTACCAAACGCTGAAACGATACTTTATGCTGAAGAAATCCTACAGAAAACGTCTTTGACTCGCTCAATGATTAAACTGTGGATAAAGAATGAACAGCTTTCTAACTGTCGCATTGGGCTAGTAGCAAGACTGTAATGGATTATTTGTGTCTCACAGCTGCTTCTCCTTCAGCAAGTAGCCAAAGGGCTAAGAAACTAGATGGGGGAAAACTCCGTCTTTTTTTTGGATATCAGGAAAACAAAAAGAAGTAGCCTAAATTCAAAATAAAAGTCAAGCAATGTACACTTTCCACCAAACAACTCCAAAAAGCCGCAAGTGATTAAATGACTAGTAGTGTTAAAAATTTAATGTAAAAAAAAGAAAGTTTTCTGGTCCAGATACGTACCAAATGCAATATACCATTCTATGTTTTCAATTTCAAGGTGCAATTTTATAAAAGAAAAAATTATAGATAAGATTAATTTGAATAGAGATGTGAGGTACCTGGTGAACCATTCGAACGTCATTTGGGAAAAGAAGGAAGATAAATTTTCAGGGCAAGGCCTAAGAGTCGGGTTGGTGTCTTCATGAAATACGGTTGAATCATTACCTTGGTCACTTATTAAGCCCTTGAAAAGATAATAAAGCAGATAATTAGCCTTCTCATGTAAGGATTGATTTTGAGTTTCAGACAGAAAAAAAGTGCGTTTACAGAAGCAAAATGATTTTTAATGCTTGGAATTTGGGAACCTCTAAACCTCAAGTAAAGAGGAAACAATGAAGGAAAAGCAATATTGTAAAGATTAAGCCTTAGCAAGGCGATGCAACTCAATCGGAAATTGTTTCATGTTCTAGTTGGATATTCGCTGAGGTACAATTAAAGTCACCATTAGTCTGTCTACAGTGGATCGTAATCTATTCTTCAAAATTGAAACGCTTATTCGGTAAATTGTTAACTCGAAACTGTGTTGGATTCACTGATGCAAACTTTAGAATACTTTAAAGCTTACCGAACTTTTACTCAACTGCACTGTGCAGTGCTTTAGGAAAGCAATAAGTTATTTCATATAATATTAAGTAAACACAGAATTATTACGAGTACATCGCTCTAACTTGTTCAAGAAACTTGACAAAATTGAAAAGCAAATCACATACAATCTTTATGTGCAATCAGTTTATCTCTACAAAACTACTTGTTTAGGCAACTGACAGAGGTTAAGTGGAATTAATTTTAGAATAAAATGATTGTGAATGTGTAAGTTTTACGGCACTTGCAGATTCGCTTTCAACACCATTAAACCAATATATCTGAAAAAAGCAGTGCTAACTCATTTATTTGGTAATGTGGTATAAATGTATGGTACGAAAAGTCTTAATATAAATGGTATAAAAGTCAAAAACAATATTAAACTTTGCACATACATCTGGTTCCAAAGAAGGGTTGTCAACAAAGAATGACAAGAGGAATAGGAGAACGACGCAAATGTAAGAGAGGAAAAACATTCCGCTGTTCCATTTTTGATTATCAGTAAGAGGCTAAAAACATAAAGCAAACTAAGTATAACAGTGCACACCAGTCCATTTTTAACTTTGGTAAAATGTCTGCAGACGTTGAATCGTTATATAAAAAGAATATGGTTTGCAGAGTGGAAGAGTTCAAGCAGCACTGCAGCCATCTGCCTGCAAAATTTGGAGTTAGACATTTAGGTAAACGGTAATCACGCAATGTTTATCTATGGAGCTATGTTTTACAAGCAACCAAGCATAAGCACGGCGGCTGTCAAATATCTCACACAAAAGGAATGGTGTAGATAGGAATTGAATTCATAACTTGACTTTCACCAGACTTGCGCATCATATCGTTTGGCATAGTTTGTTCTGATCGATGACAGTTATAAACCTTTATTAACACATTAAGAAAACTAAAAATTTTACATTGCAGCAAAAAAGTATGCAATAAGACATGCAGCTTATGCTCACACTTATCCCGCAGTGTACAAAACATCTGAAGGCCAAGAGACCAATCAAAATGCCTACTGTCTTGATTAACAGATGCTTTATACATCAAATATTTCGTACAGTAGTAGAGGCTTCCAGTCCTATAAATACCAAATGCATCGGCAACCAAAAATATCTTTCCACATAAAACATCCATACCTGATCATTCTGAATGATCTCGATCTGGTTCTTTAAAGTAAAAGTCCAAAACACAAGATACAAGGTCCAATAGCAGGAAAGCAATCCAGATGATCGAATTCCTCTTGATCGATCAAAATAAACCAAAAATGAAGAAATGGTCTAAAAATAATAAGTGACGATAATTAAAAGCATAAATTTATTTCAAACAATCAGCAAGTTCAATACAAGCATGATAGCAGCAGCAAAATTCCATTCATCTAGACAAGATTACCTCTCATTTTTCAACATATCAACCAAATAAGTGAACTTTTTATATAATGCAGCTGTGCTATGATGATGAACTATATTTTTGTCATATCCAGATGCATGCCTGGTGATAAAAGATGAGGAGATTTGAATTAAGTTGATGGGTAGGCAACGTTTGTGTCACCTTTTAAGGATGCCATTGAGTTTTTTACTAAAATTGAGCAATATATATAATTTAACAGAACAGTTTAAATCTAATCAAAACTTACTATTCCCATTCCAACTACAGATGGAGAAAGGATGGCAGCAGTAACCACTTCTCCCCCACTCCCATGCTCTGATTTTGTATGAATCAATTTTATCCACGCAAGCAACCACAAAACAAGAATGAGAATCTACCCAAAAGCAACTATCATTAAAAAAACAGAAAACATTTAATTACATCATTCATATACAATATTAAATAACCTATAATTTATGAGTATTTATGATATAATTTCAAAGGAAAAAAACATCTTTAGAAAAAATCCTATGTTGTTGCAGCAATATAATTAAGCAAACTGTAGGCTAATAACCTGGGTAACTACTGAATATGCATTTGGTAAAAATTACACCATATAATAGTGGCTATCTTTTAATGAGACAACAGCGTTGAAGTCAGTATTTATTACTGAGCTTCACTAACAAAAATAGATCATGTTTACAACTCAGTTGCATTACAGATAAATGCAATTGATGACTTTGTAATAATAGATGGAGATATGAGATTGAGACTTCTGGAAAATATGTAGCAACATTGTTTTGGTCCCAAATATGTGATGATGACAGCATCTTATTTATTGTCATTTACGGTAAGACTTTCCTAAGACAAAGTGTAGTATTTCATATTTACTTGTCATAAAACAATTTTCAATTTGCAGTGCGTGCAGTTATACATCATGTACTCAATACTACATTATTGAGTGTATTAACCAGACCCTTGGCAATGTGGTAAATCAATTCTAGGCCTACATCGACCTCACCTGTTTAATAAAATACAACTTAGTTTGTGGAATAGGAGGTTCCGTAGAATTGTACTGAATCAAAATATATGGAATTCCAAAAACAATAAGAAAGACACATGGTAGAATGTCAAGTACAGTGTGCTCAAAGCAATCGCTGAGTTTTGGATAAGAGCTGTTTAAGATGTTATCCCAATCCTATAATAAGTTTCAAGAAAATAATTTTAATAACAAATCAACAACTAGTTTTTTAGTTTGACTCTCAGATGAAGTTCAAAAATAAAATCATTTAAGGGCTTCAAATCTTCATAAAAAAATTGATGAGTCAGACTGGGCCACTTAAATTGGTTAATTTTGAATCTTCATCCTCAGACTGACAAGTGACAAAGCATCTGATACTAGGTTTTTTCTGATAGTTTCACTTACGGTCAGTAGCGCACCCAGCATGGGGCTAAGGGGGCTCAAGCCCCCCCCCCAAACTCGCCACAAAAAATGAAGTTGGATCGGTGTGGAGGTGACGAGTTTAGCTGACTGGGGTCTAAAATTATCGCTTTATCAACGCAACTTTTATCAAAGCACGCTTGATATCTTTAAGACATAACTTCCCTGGGTATAATTTAATTTCCGCAAGATGATGATGTTGTTTTTGCTAGTTTGTTTTATTTGTTTTCGTCATTGATTCGCATCGTCAAGTTGTATCTTTTTTGTGAGTCGTGCAAGGCCTGGTGCGTTGTGCTTGAAATGGCTTTGCCCGTGGTAGGATTTCTTTGTGGGGTTTTCTTTGACTGCCTTGCTCTTTGCTATGTTTGGCATCTTTGGCATGTATGAGCTAAACGCATCAAGACGTGTTCCTGTTACGACCATCAGCACTCTTGATAACGCACCATGGCCGATCTTCATAGCAACTGTCCATACAAATCTTCAATATATCAGCTAAAGTTATGTAGGCTAATAAAGTTATAGCCTATATATATATGTTACAATTTGGGTAGAGAGGTAACTCTTTTAAACCATAAACAGACATAACTCAGCAACAACACTACATTTAACATTATAAAAACAAAAAACAAAAAGCGAACGTTTTCGGCTAGTCATATAGCCCTTTTCAAGCCTATAAGAAAATACATTTTTAAAAGAAATGCTAAAGAATCATATAGTATCACAGCAAAAATATGGTCAAATCTAAACATTTGAGAAACTGCCTCGCTCACACAAAATGATAACTGAAAATTACACAGCACAACGGGTCAAGTATTTCAGAGGTAAAATTAATTGATTGTTCAGACAAGGACTCTTTCTTGCGTAATCTGCCTGAATATTAATCAAAGGGATGGGCATTGGCCTACTGTCACTATTGTCGCAAATCACTCGGCCGCAGTGGCCAAGTGGTTAGTGCGTTGGGCTCGCAGTCGAGAGCCTGCATGTTCGACTCCAGCCACCCGCACTTGCTGTTGTTTCTCTGGGCAAGAAACTTTACGATAATTGCCTCTACCCAGTGATCGATTTCAAGTAATGGGTAGTACCAAATTTAAGTCATAAGTAAAGTAGACAACCGGAAACAGACATTGCCGTCGGCTGCAGCGTGGGTCAGGTGTACGTCGGAAGGGGTACACCGATGCATAGCGCTCAAGTCTGCTTTCCCGCAATGCAGGATAAAGATAAAACAAACAAACAATTTCTGAATTAGCCCCCCCCCCCTAAAATTTTTTCTGGGTGCGCTACTGCTTACGGTACTTGTAAAGGCTTTGAACCACTGACGCAGGGCCTATTAACAAGATTGACAGAATTAAATTTCCAATAGTTGTTGAAATGTTGTTGCCAGGGAATTATTCCATCCACTAGGTGTCACTGAATGAAGAACAGTCTTGAAATACGCTGCCTAAGTGCACACCCTGAGAACTGAACCAACAGCGCTTGATCTTGAGTTGGGTGCTTACTGCTTAACCACTGAGCTAAACAGGAGAACTTAATTCAGGACTGGAAAACTGCAGCGCAACTTGTAGGCACAGACACATAGGCGTAAGCCAGGTAGGTGCTCACACTTTGGTGCCTATATAAATTTAGCCTATATACTATTTCGAGTAAATGTATTTTATTGGGTAAATCACCTTAGTGCTTACAACATCTTATATATTATTATTATTATAGCCTAATACATTGTGCTGTGTAGCAACCACCAAATATTTAGTAAAAAGGGCTACACATTACTTGCAATAGTACTAGAAATCGTCTGGTGCCGCTTGCGTCTTGCAGGTGTCTAGTATATATGCCTAAATGCTGTAGGGCTTGGACTTCGAAATTCTATAGCCTACAGGTACGGTAGTGTTTATCCTGTGATTCTTATAATATATATTATAACAGCAACATTGACATACAAAAACAGAAATACTCACAAAGAACTCTTCTCCTCCACAAAACTGGGTTAGATTCATTTCTGTAAAGAATTACGTCAAAAAAAATTTTTTGACATGTCTGAAAAAAATATTAGTTGCTAGGCTTAATGACAAGTCTCTATATACCATACAATGTCCGTCACGATAGCTCAGATGGTTACCACGTGACTTCTGGAATGAAGAAGAGCTCTTCAAAATCAAGCGGCGCTGGTTTGACTCTAGTCTCGGGATGTGCGCTTGAGCAACGCTTGTTAAGGATTGCTCTGCATTCAGCGGCATCTAATGGATGGAATAATTCCCCGGCAACAAAACTTCAAAAATCGGAAATTCACTCTGTTAATCTCGGTGACCGGGCCTGCGTCAGTGATTCAAAGCCTCTACAGTCTACAAGTATGCGAAAATGTCAGGATTAAGCTCTGCAAGAAGCTTTCCCAGTCCGAGGATAAAGAATCAATCAATCAATCAACAATCACCCAACGCCCAGGTTCAGAAGTACCCCATAATGTTAATGCTACCACTTATATATGTGTTACGTACGTCGTACATGACCTACGGTATGTACTAGCTACGGTACTTACATGAAAACCTTTGATTTTATGTTTTGCTATCAGCACATCTACATTGTACAATATTAAACGATATTTGAGACATTGCATTTTTTTGTGTTTGCA
This sequence comes from Aplidium turbinatum, assembly GCF_918807975.1. NCBI lineage: Eukaryota > Metazoa > Chordata > Ascidiacea > Aplousobranchia > Polyclinidae > Aplidium > Aplidium turbinatum. The sequence goes on along the minus strand of NC_137489.1, from coordinate 11,694,317 downwards.
ATATCATAAACTAGCATAACAATTGATCAACATGAACAAATTGCCCCAGAAGCATTACATTCATCATTGGTAAAACTAGCTCAGCAATACACTGGCTTCATTTTTTAATCACAATCAATCAATCACTGGTTTATTTTTTTTCTCAAATTATCACGACAAATACATTGGTACATTACATAGAAGTGAGAGAGGAAGGAAGCGAAAGACCTTATGAGGTCACCAAGTCAGCTTCCACCCCGGCGGCAGTACCGTATTTTACAAAAAAATACTACCAATGAAAATTATAGGCTACTGAAAACACTTAGAGAAAATAATGAAACGTTGAATAAGGTTACAATCGCATTGTGGGGGTTAGTAAATGCAAGCCAAAACATGAGAAGATTGTATATGAACAAAACATAAAAAAAAACAAAAAAAAACAGAGAAATCAAACAAAATACAAATTAGATCCCAAAAGTTGTCAGATATGTCAGATCAATTCCACTGAAAAATACACAACAGAGTTGCATTTAGCAAGAGTAACAACCGACCAAGTTCGTTTGATATTGCTTTTTGAATGAAAAGGGAGACAAACATTTAATTTCTGAAGGAACCTTACCCCATGCTTGGGGTCCCAAGTACTGTAGCATTTTTTGCCCGGAGTTATTATTAGTTCTGGGTAAGAAATATTGGGATTTTATCTTGTGGCGAGTATTATGTTGATGGATATTATTTAAATTATTAAAATAAGCACTAAAACAATCAGGTAGAAGTCCATTTTAATATTTGTGCATGAAATTGGCATACTCAATTTCAATTAAGTCATTAAAGGGCGGGGAAACCCAAATTCACTTTTTGCGAGTTTTTTGTTTCAGCGTGATGTCATTGTGTACAACATGCGTTTTAGCAAAAAAAAAAATCCAAATTTTGTTTCCGTCGTCTCGCTAAGGCCGCTTTTGTTTGATACCCGTTTGCGAGGTCTCGTTGCGCATCAAGCTGTGATTCTGTTCGCTGTGACGTCACAAGGTACATATAGTTGTGGCCAAAAGTTTAAGACCAGACTTGATTTATGACGATTTTTGCATTACTTCAAAATACTGCATCATATATTGTTTCAGTTGCATCATCTTTATGCATCATCTTATATCTGATGCAGTATTTTGAAGTAATGCAAAAATCGTCATAAATCAAGTCTGGTCTTAAACTTTTGGCCACAACTATATGTACCTTGTGACGTCACAGCGAACAGAATTACAGCTTGATGCGCAACGAGACCTCGCAAACGGGTATCAAACAAAAGCGGCCCTAGCGAGACGAGGGCAACAAAATTTGGATTTTTTTATTGCTAAAACGCATGTTGTACACAATGACATCACGCTGAAACAAAAAACTCGCAAAGTTAATTTGGGTTTCGCCGCCCTTTAAGCTTGGGAACATCAAATTTAACATATATATAATAAATTTACAGAGGCATGTCTGGGGTAAAATAAACATGCTCTAAGAGCTTTATTTTGAATAATTTCTATGGGATGTAAAATAGATTTATCAGCCCCTACCCCAATTTATTAATTAATATTGTAAATGAGATTGAAAAAGAGCAAAATAAACAACACGCAATGTACTAAGTGGTACAAAATGTCTGAGCTTATATAAAATTCCACAAGTTTTATTTAGCTTCATAGTACGCTTGTTTGAGGAAAAAAATAAATTCTTTTTGACTGGACCACACCTGCCGGTTAGCCTGGATAGCGCTTCCGCGCATCAAATCGCTGCTTGACCTTGGAACTCAGCGGCAGCGATCGTTGGCGTACTATTGTAATGCAAATGGTTATTTGTAGTTTGTAAATACTTGGAGACCAGTCAGCGTTGCCAGACCCTCGAAATGAATTGTGTTTACAGCTGTTTAGAAAATTCCCCAAAAGCATTTCCATTTCAGTGTGCTGATAAAACGCCTTTTTCAGTTGGTGATTTTTTGTTAGGTTTCAGTTGATCACAAACTACAGAAGTTTTCACCTCCACTACGTTTTTTATAACTCACAAAGTGTTCTTTGAAAAATAAAAATTATTATTTCCCTTTTTTACACCAATGCTTCTTTGTTTTCAAAGCAGACTTTTCCTACACTCTTCCCTATCCGGAATTTTGAAATTTACCCGATCACTTTTTTTAACTTTTTTTACGAGAGATATTGCCAAAATTATTGACAGATTTTTTTCTGGCAACGCTGTTACACACAATGACAAAGCAAGATTTTCGCAAACAAATAGCATGACTCCACAAAATCTAACATGATAAGGCAAGGGCGGGCAACTTCTCCAGTCGGCGGCCCTGATATGGGAAAATGAAGTACTTGTAACATTTCATAAATCGGGCCGGATTCATGAAATTTTACAATGCTACATTAATTGCGTATTTATGTGGTCAGGGTGGAGTCACACTGCAAATCAATCAATTTCAGATGTAGAGCATCCGGCACCTTTTCAAAGTCAGTTGTAAAGGTGATGACAAGATATCAAACTCAGCAGAAAGTTTCTGGAAGTCCGAAAAACGCTGACCAGATTCATTGTCTAGTGCAGATATCATGTAACTTATTAGCCTACTTCTCATGCTACTTCTCAATTGAAATTGTTCATTTTTAATTTAACTGAAAACAAAGAATCTAAAAAGTAAAAACACAAAGAACTAAAGAATAACCCACAATCACTATTATTTGTATAGGTTCCCGTTTAATTATTACCCTAATCAGCCAAATTTCAATTTGATCTATTTTTCCGGCTTGAGGCAAGGCTTGAGGCAAAGGCTTGAGACTGGAAAACAAAGAAAAAGGATGGAAGTGCGGACTGCGGAGTGCCCTTTTATGACAGAACATAACATGCTTGTCACTTGACTAAAAACCGAAAACAAAGAATCAAACAAACTACAGAATAACTAACAGTCACTATCATTTGACATAGTAGCCTAAGTAGGCCTAGTAGGGGATTGCGGCAGAGTGTGGCCGCGGGCCACATTATCATGTAAAGACCAGAAACGGTCTGCGGGCCACTCCAAATCCCGTCGCGGGCCGCATCCCGCCCCTGTGCTAAGCTCACTTACAAGAATCGAAAATAGTCTAGTAGGCCTATAGGAAAAGCTTTACAAAATGAAGTTACACGCAGTGACGTAGCCTACAAACGTTCTTTTATAGGTGTTAAAGTTTGCAACCCACCAACTAAGCTATTTATATCTATAGCCTATCAACCCAATCAGAAAATCAGCTCCTTTTACATTGATTCAACGTTTGTTCAACGTTAACTTGATGCAAAAAAAGGGATTGGTTGGTTGTGTGAGAACCTACAATGGCTAATACTCAAAGTCACTTAGTAGCCTAACTCTTTTCTGTCATTGAAATAGCGTGTCTTGGACCGTTCGGAGAATAATTTTGGCCCGGTATCAATAAAATCATCGGGTCTCAAATCCAGGGTCATCATCAGGATAGTTTGAGCACGGTAGGCTATCTATCAGATTCTTAGGCCCAAAATTAAGACACTTCTTAGAAGAACGTACTTATATGTAGGCTATATCCAAAGAATACCCTGTGGCTTCTACACTTTACACTCTACAGGGTTTGGAACCTCTTGAAACAGTTACGGGCCCCTAAAGACATCCCGGTCCCGGATCTAAAAGCATCTCCTAGACCCCCGGTCAACGCTACTGACAAAATCACCCAGTTTCTTCGAAAATCTAATAAAGACGCTTGTTCCAGACAATTTTTCACCAAATCAAACGTCATATAAAAACCGTTCAAGTCTACTGAATATTGCGTCATGCAAGTTGCTAGAAAATGTGCCAAAATTGCACCATCGTTCATAAGACTTGTGTCAAACCTGTTTGGACCTGTTTGGGCCTGTTTCAGTTTGAAACCTGTTTAAACAGGAAATATTACATCAGCTTTAAACACCTGTTTGAATGACTTCATAATTGTCTTCCATTATTGCGTCACAGAACTGCATATGTGAGTTTGAGATATTGCTATCTATTCTGGCTTTCGTGAAATGATTGTTTGAAAGTTGGCCGCACATTTAACTGTTGGCTTAGTGCTTGCTAGCTGGACAAAAGTTCCGTCTTTTATCCAATTAATCTGTTCTGTAGTGACAGTTTTTAGAGGTGTAGCCTACGGCGTTGCACCCCCTCGTTTTCGGTAGCCGCGGGCTAATTTTACAGAAATACAATTTGAATAGACGTTTCAAAGGCGTGTTTCTTGTTCGGTCATTGCATGCAGACGAACGGATTTGGGAATCTTATGTTACAATTTTCCCACGAAGAGATTATGGTTTACCGCTGTGACCAACGCTATGGTATCTTTAAGTTTTCAGGTCCTTGGAAAGGTTGGGTGTTGAGTTATTAGTCTAAGCGTAAAATGCGAAAATATAGGGCCGCCTGGAATAAATTGCGACCTTAACAAATTTGGTATCGTTGGAAAGCTTAATTCCTCTAGTTTAGGATTATCACTCTCCTCCAACCAGGGACCCTTGGCAAAAAAAGTTGTGGCCGCTTTTTAAGCAACACCTTGCGCCGCTAGTGGCGCAGTCAATCTAGCTATGTTTTCAGCAGAAACAGCAAGCCGTGTAAAATTCTGGCAGTCGAAGTTGCTCCGGTGACCAGCTTATTAGCCCCGTAGTGGTATCCGTCTTGAACTCTGAGCGTTGCGCAAAAAGAAAAAAAATAGCCATGAGGTTTGTAAGTAACTAGGCAGCACTGAGTAGTGAGTAGGTTTGGGGCAGCAAAGATTCTTGATCTACCACTCTGCACTGGCTGCAGTACTACTAGCCTAAATATCACAGAACTGAGTACCGTACCAGGCAAGCCTACCGTAGTTTAATTTGTTTTGGGAACTGTTTGCAAGAACATCATTATCTGTACCGTAAGTTATGTCAGGTTATTCATTTAATTTGGTTTGCAACAGAAATCTTGGTTTACCAATGAATGCAGTATGGTAGTAGTAGGCCACTGTTACCAGTGCACTGGTGCACAAACTGACAAAGGAAGGGTGTTTATTGAGACCTGGTAGCTTCTAGTGATATCCATGCAACAATACGTTTTCTGGTAATTGCACACACTATCACTCAGTTAAATAAGGAGGCCAGCCTACCAGTAGGAGCTATGGTTCTTGTTACTTCTGAGACCACCTGTAAAGGCTATAACATATTCAGATACATTAAGTTTGAAAGAGCAAATGTTCAGATCTGATATTAGTTTTCTCTCTTTACAGCTTTAAAGATTTTTATGAAATACTGGTAATGATTTCTAAGTTGTATAGCTTAGTTTATTAAACAGTTAGAATTGATAGACTAGTTTTCAGGTGTTATGGAGATAAGTGAATAATGGATAATCAGAATCAAGCTTTTTATAATGAAAGTTTATGCATCAAATGCCAATCTCATAATTTATCGAAGCTACAAGAAGTGAAACGAGGTGGACTGAAGACATTAATCAGCTATGCACAAAACATTGGTGACAGTCATCTTTATCAATATCTAAAAGAAAAAGAAGAGAGCGAAAGTAGTTGTAAGGTGTGTCAAAAATTATGATACTTGCTGTTTGCTCATGCTTGGAGTGGATGTGATACAACTTCTGCAATATATCAACAAGGTACCAATATAATTAATCAGCTTTGGTAGCAGTACATTTTAATCTTGCTTTCAGTGTTTTATATATAGTGCTTGTTACAGTGTTTTATATATTCTCGAACTGCTTACCATGCTTGTCTGAAAGTACATTTTTACCATTTTCTGATCAGCTTTTAAAAGATATGCAAGAATTGAGATGGCAGTCATTACCAAATCCACTCAATATTTTTCTAATATTGTAATACTTTTATTTGGAATGCCAATGTATGGAGTGTATGCACACATTATTTGGTGACAATGATTAATTATGTCATCTGTCTTGTTGCTTAGGAAAGGTAAAGATGTTCAATTACCTGAAGAAGGAAGAATTTCAACAATCTGCTGATGTATTTGGGAGATTACATGCTACACGTGAGCAAATATATAGCTGATGCTGGAAGAGATTTGTTATTGAAAAGGTTAGTTACTGGGACTGTATTGGTGCACTGTTAATTAAATAAGAAGACATGAAAATGTTGCTGAGTAGCCTACCAGTCTGAATGAGATTCACCGATAGTAATGCTATATTTTGTTGATCCATCAAGCTTTAGAGCAAAACCTGCTGATTCACTTGGCCAACTACGGTACGTCAAGTACATGCAGATGGTTGCAACAGCTTCCACTGTTCATCCTGAAAGATTGCCACCCACCGAAGCTGCAATTCGTTTTCATTCCTTCAGAGTACATTTGCAGGTGAAATAATAGTGCGTAGCCTATAGTACCTATGTTACATATAGTATTGTTACATACAGGGTTGAGAAAAACCCGGGTTTTTTTGAAAATGCCCAACCCGCCCGGGTTTTTTTAAAAAAACCCGGGTTTTTTTGGGTTTTATTGGGTTTTTTAAAAAAAAGATGCAAAAAAAGGTAGATTCATGCTTATTTCACCTCAAAACTACTTTTTACTAATGAAGTGCCTTTCACTCACAGTACATGCTTGCATAACTCAATAAAATAATGCACTAGGGCTGTTGTTGCTTGAATGTTGCATCATCCATTAATTTCAAGATCAAGTTGGATGTTGCATCATCCACTGATTTCTATACCAAGTTGATGCTACCATGGTAGAAATCACAATATTGCATCATTTGCTTTAGATTTGAAGGCAAGGAGCATTTATGCCATCATGTTTAAATATTTTTTATCATTTATATATATATTATACATAGTAATGGATGAGCAATTGAGCGATTGCGTGGCCATTTAGGCAAATGCTCTGAAACAGTCATGCATTAGAATCCAGAATCTGTAATTGGTAAATAGCCTCCTAAATTGCATTTCACATCATATATACAGACTACAGTAGAGTAGTACTTTCACCAGTTTAACTAGAAGGCCTTCTTGCATAAATGAGTTTTAATGTAGTATACACAAAGTGGCATTACTTGATTTTTGTGTACTGTACAATATCCACCGCGTTTTCAGTTTATTCTTGGAAGTTTACTTCACAATCACATCCTCAAGTCCTAATTTAAAGTTTGTTTTAAGTGTCTTGTAGTGTTTTTGATAATTTTTTTAATTTTCTAATAAAAACTGGACAAATATGATGCTCTGGGTTTTTTTATGGGTTTTTTTGGGTTTTTTTAAGTGGGTTTTTTCAAAAAAACCCACCCGGGTTTTTTTGGTTCGGGTAAAATACCGACAACCCTGGTTACATAGGTACCTATGGTACCTATGTTACAATACCAATAATGGTATTGTAACACAATACCGGTAATCATTTAGTATAAAAACGTCTTTGCTCTATAGATTATACCACTTGAAGATATTTTTCAAGAATTGTTTATTGTCGGTAACTTCAAGATATTACAGCAAATCGCGCTATTAAACTGCTGTAAGGAAAAGATGCAAGTTATAGCAAAACAACTTGCGTTATAATATGACTAGCATAAACATGTGGTGTACTACAAATCAAAAATTTTATGTCAGCAAGACTTGATTTATCTAAGTTGATATAAAACTGTTGCTTCAGGTATGTCAGTGGAAGCATCTTGACACTGAAATCTTGGATCTCGCACAATGAGGATGGAAAGCTGACGCAGCAGGTGCAGTTATGCCAATAAAGGCCAATTTAGATCCGCACCAGAATGGCTATTGAACGTTGTACGATGCAAATGCAAAGAAGGAACAAAAAATCAATGTGGTACAATGTCTTGCAGCTGCAGAAAACATGGCTTAAAGTGCGTAACAGCATGTGGAGAGTGTCGTGGGGAAACTTGTTGCAATCTCAGTTGTGTATAAGAAGACTGCCCTGAGGATTGCGACATTTTGATCATGTTTCAATAAATGATCTGTTCTGCCAACAAATTAAAATCAAAATTTTACAAGTGCTCCAGTGATATTAAAAATTTTCTATTCCGTTCATATTGTACTCCAATGTATGCATGTCATCTGTGGGAAAATTATCATCAACGTAACATTAATCGCCTTCGTGTTGCCTTCAATAATGCATTTAGAATTATACACAATTTGCCTAAACATTATAGCGTAGGCTACGTGAACATCAAGTCTTGTGCAACATTATAACATTTGATGCATTACTTCGGAAATATGTTTTTTCTTTTGTTGGAAGATGTGAAGTATTGTCTAACTCTATTTGTTGCCTCCCTGATGAGGTCCGATTGCCATCGTATATCAAATTATCGTCTTCATTATAATAACTCTGTATGCTGATATCTAGTTTTGATGGCTGCCATGTCATCTGATTGTTTTTATCGTTCTGAATACTTTCAGTTCTTCTAACTTGCAACACTACCGTACCATTGTCTGTAAACTTGTAACATTAGATAGCCTATTTAGTGAGATTTTGTGCATTTGCAGTTTGTGTATTATTTCGTTGTTGTTGTTCGTTATTTGTGCATTTGCAGTTTGTGTATTATTTCTTTGTTTTGTATATTGACAGCTTTGTCTGATGCAAATAAATATTATTATTTGTGTAGCCTATTGCCCAAATTTGTGCTACCCGAAAGATTCCACTGGATAGTTGAGCTGTACTCCTCAGACATGGCATATCCACTAGCAGTGTGAGTCGAACTTTCACCGTCGACAAGAACAATAGTTACACGCCTTAGGCACTGGCAGCAGTGGCCGAGTGGTTAGCGCGTTGGGCTCGCAGTCGAGAGCCTGCATGTTCGACTCCAGCCACCCGCACTTGCTGTTGTTTCTCTGGGCAAGAAACTTTACGATAATTGCCTTTACCCAGTGATCGATTTCGAGTAATGGGTAGTACCAAATTTAAGTAGAGTAGACAACCGGAAACAGACCTTGCAGTCGGCTGCAGCGTGGGTCAGGTGTACGTCGGAAGGCGTACACCGATGCATAGCGCTCAAGTCCGCTTTCCCGCAATGCAGGATAAAGATAAAAAACAAAAACACTGCACGGCATCATTATTGAAGTAAAGTTTTAAAAATTTTTGCATTTTTTGTATAATGCCCATAATATACTCTCGCCACTTGTAGCGCTTAGTTTCGTCATTAAACCGGACCTGGGGTCAAAATTCCCCCTTGAATCATTATATGAAGCTCCGTTGTGTCTAAAAACGATCTTTTAGAACAAATGTATTGGATCTGCAATTATCAATGGGCTGAAAGTAATAGGTAAGCAATTTTAATTTGATGACTTCATAGTGACGTCATTTAAATATAAATAATATTTTATCAAATGTGAGTTGTCTCTTTCTTATACACATAGGAAAAAAAGTTAAAAATGAGCCTAAAAACTTGTGCAAAAGGAAAAATACAGTTTCGCCACTAGCGGCGCAAGGTGCTGCTTCAAAAACGGCCATAACTTTTTTTGCCAAGGGTCTCTGATTGGAGGAGAGTGAAAATCTTAATCTAGAAGAGTTAAGCTTTCCAACGATACCTAATTTGTTAAGGTCGCAATTTATTCCAGGTCAATACGTTTTACGCTCAGACTATATGTATTATCAACAATTTTATCCTAACTTAAGAGCAAAAACAAAAGTAATTACATTTTTTGAAAAATTAAGTTTCTTGTAGAATCGTCTTCTTCGTGTGAACCTTATGCACTACGCACAAAACAACTTAATGTCACCACAAGACAGATTTCTGGATAAAAAACGGAAATTTCGTCTAGCTCTAGCTAGTAGCCTACGCAAAACAGAACTGTTTAATATTTGACCAGCTTTCTCATCGACAAAACGACAATCTACAAAATGACGAACAGATTGCCATATTTCAAACTCACATAACCTGCCTCAATGACGTAACAGTCAATATGGTTTATTGTGCAATTTCACACGAGTTAAATCAGGCTGATGCAATATTTCACCTTCATCGTCACTCCAGGGACCGAGGGGCTCTGCCTTTTACTACCCTTGGCCTTGGGCAGTGGCGGCGACTCAGTCTAGATGTTTGAGCAAGTGTCGAGCAGCCACTGAATTGATTCGTCATTCAGTTCACGTAGACCACTCACACTACCATTTGGCGCATGTGGCAGATAGCGCAGTTGCAGACGGCGTGGTCTGCGGTTTGTTACAGATCGCGGATGGAGAATTATAATCAGTTTTAATAATTTTATGGTGGAATTTTTTCCATGTGTGTAAAAAACCTTTTGGGTCCTGTTAAATAAGTACCGATGCGGAAATGAAGCTTTAAAGTCTTGTGAAGCTTTTCCTCCACTTTATGCTCCACTGGTGGTCCGCCCACTTAGCCTCACTGGATTTTGGCAGTTTTGATATGATGCTATGCCTGTACAAATGTGTTCAATTTTGCCTGTTCAATTTTAATCAACCGCTTGATTAGCCTAATGCATTACTTACAGACTCACAAAGACTGAAATGGAGCAAGCAGCGTCTTTGAGAGAATAATTTAGGCCCGATATCGATGAGATCTTCGGGATCCAGTGGCGTAGCCAGAAAAAAATTTGGGGGGGGCCAAATATTTAATGAATGGAAGAGAACAACAAAGTGTTTGATTTAATTGATTTAAGCCATCGCCACTTGATGTGCAGTGGCATATCCTGGATTCCTGGTGGGTTGAGCAAAGGAAGCAATGAAAGTGGTGGGAGGTTAGAGCGTGCCGAAGGCACGCGTATTCTAGGGGGGTCTGGGGGAATGCTCCCCCGGAAAAAAAATTGAAAAATTGCACTCAAATAATGGATTATAGCGCTTTCTGGAAACCCTTTTAGGGTAATATTTGCATGAAGTTTATTAGTAGATAAACAGCTATTAACTTATTAAAGGTAGCTCTTACACACGAACGGGCAAAAACTGCGGCTAAAATTAGAGCACACCAAAAACTCAGCTACACAAAAACTCAATAACTACACAAAACCCAACAGAGTAAGCCATTCTGAAATTGCTTCCACAAATTAGTTTAAAGAAACATAAATCGCGTAAACTTTGCGCGATTTACGATTTGCAAAAGTTATTGGTGTTTTTCTGTGTGTCTAAAACAAGTCCTGGGGGGTGTTAATAGCCAGATGTCTTGGAAAACGTTATAAATTTCTACAAATTTTATTACATTTTCAACAAAGGGCTCAACTTCGGAATCCAAACTTGGAAAATTTGGGGGGGGCCATGGCCCCTTTCGCCCCCCCCCCCCCCTGGCTACGCCTATATCGGGATCTCCCAAATCAAGACACTACCTGAGGAGGATGCTAAAGAGGGTATTTAAAGACTTTGTTACCGGTAGACCTACGTCTGACAATAGAAACAAACAGCAATTGGCAAAGTTTTATATCATGCCAAGGCCCAAGAGCGTGGGATTAGTAGGAATTATAGGAATTATGAATCATGTTCATGGCCATCTTCAATTAGACGCCTCGTACTCGTCAGGGATACCGGTACCTAAACTAGTCTACTAGTTTAACTAGTTTTAACTGGTTTAACTAGTTTAACTAGTCTACTAGTCTACTAAATTAGTCTACAGGACTAGTTTAGGTAGCCTATCCCTGGTACACGTGCGCCACTTTTATTACTCGAAGCAAAACTTTAGCGACTAAGGTTCAATCAAAGCAAATAAAAAGCTTTACTTAAAGACGACGAGCAGGTGACTTCAAACAAAGCAAATAAAAAGCTTTACTTGATGATCAGCAGGTGACTCAGCACTTTGCGTGACTTGTTGAAATTTTAACGTGAATCATTTATGTCAGGGGTGACGATTGACGAACCTTTTTGCGGTCGCGGGCCACTTTGTCAACTACACATGAGTTATCGGACCACACAACTTTTTAATCGTAACCTAGCCTACTATGACATCTTTTGGAAGCGACTCATGATATTAGGCTATTCATGAAAAGTAACAAACGGCAGATAAAAGTAATAAAACCCACACAGTTGAAATTATCTTACGCAGAATTGAAACGCAACAGTAAAAAATAAAACGTGCTGCCGAAAACAGATGACCATTAGAGATTGTCAAATTGTTTTGCGAGCCGCACAAAATTCTTTGACGGGACGCAGGTTTGTCACCTCTGATTTATGTCATTGAAATATCTGTGAAATTCGTAGTTCAAGCACATGTTCAACTTTTTTATAATTTCTTTATTATTTTGCGTTATCATCAAATGACAGTTCAGTTTATGTGCAGTAACAATTGCATAACGCTTAACCATTGCAAACATAAAAATGCATCAATGAAACCATTTTAAGATAATTTTACCAAAGTTTAAAAAGCTAATAATTAAAGCTTATTGAAATTTACTGCAATTTTAAGTGAAAGAAATCTTTCACAAACAGGCTACCATGGCTGTACAGTTTTGTCAGAAACAAATTGACCATGGGGTTCACTTGCTCCAGTGGGTAGTAAAGCCAAGTAAACTGGTGTTTCTGCTCCTTCTTCTGGTGATTTAGTCGCTTTGGGACCTGCCATGTCGGTTCTAACCCAGCCAGGACAACAAGCGTTCAACAAAATATCATTCTTTCCTTGTTCTTTCAACCATCTGGCATGAATACGACTCATCACAGTTACACCAAGTTTAGAAACTCCGTAAGCAGTGTTGGGCCATCCATCTTCAACAAGAGTCCCTTTTTCAGCTGAAGCAATAAACTCCTTCATTCGTTTGATCAGTTGCTCTTCAGTAATTGTGTCAGATCGGAATTCTTCTTGTAATTCTGCTTTACACTTTTTCAAACTATTTACACTGGTAAAGCTTGACACATTGACCACTCTACCATTTGATTTTATGATAGGTAGCAAAATCGTTGAAATTCGAAGAGTGCTAAAAAAGTTACATCCAAGTGTAACTTTGGCCTGTATTGCAAAAGGTGTCGTGTCAGCAGCTTTAAAAGCTATTCCAGCATTGTTGATCAGCACATCTATTCCTCCATAATGCTTTACCATGTAATCTCGTATACGATTGACACTATCTTCATCGTCGATATCCAATTGATGATATTTAACTTTTAGACCTTCCTCTTCAATCTTTTTCACAGCTTCCATTCCTCTTTCTTCATTTCTTGAAGTTATAAAGACATCGCCATTAAACTTAGAGCACAATGCACGAACTATCGCAAGGCCAATGCCTTTGTTGCTTCCAGAAACCACAACAACTTTTTTGTTGGACATGTTTTTGTTAAAATAATTATGACTGACAATTATAACAATTCCTAGATAAAACGCAGGTCATTACAATTTACACTTTTAAAGACATTTTTCTTGTTTTGTTGATCACTGCAAATGAGATCGACAAAACAGTTTCGATAATAATTCGATAATCATACATAGCGATAATCCTTTGTAAGATTTATTTTTGCCTGAAATTTGAGCTTTTGCAGCTTTGTTATTCATAAAATGTCAGTAATCATTAGGCTTGCCTAACTTGCAACACTATCGGAACAATTTATCTTAAGTTTATATAAACAAAGCCTCCAAGGAATCATTTCAAGGTGCCAAGGAACTGAATAAAAACAACTGGAATTCTATGGAGTCTTATTTTTTGTCGAATCCAATCTTTCGCCTGGTGGTTGAAGATTTATATTAAATGGGCTTGAAAGCAATGAAGCTAATCTTGACAGCAGCCTGCCACTGACAATAAATCTTTACTTTTCGTATTTTCGGCTGTCTATAGTTATACCTAATAGGCCCCTACAGTAAATTGAACTTAAAATTGATAACTATATATGAACACTGAAGATTAACCAATAATTAACTTCTACCAAAAGTGGTTTAAAATTTTCTCAGGTTTTTAGTCGTTTCTTCATTGTTGATGATATGAATTGTTTGATTTGGTTAATGATTTACTTCAAACAACAAATGGTTGCGACGTTGCTTGAAGAACTACGCTATGCCTACCGGCGAAAACTCTGAGTAAAGCAAATAAAAAGCTTCACTCGAAGATTCTTTTGATTTAAAAACTATTCTTTGGTTGGTGCCCAAAGAACAATCATCCGCTCCACTCCAGTAGGCCTAAGCACACCACAGCATCCAAAAATATAAAGGCTGATTGGGTACATACGGATCACTTGCATCTACACCAGCTCAGTGGCCGAGGGGCTTCATTTTCGGCTCTAGTGCTGGTTGATCTGAAGTCGATTCTGGTCTAGTCATACCAAAGATTTAAAAAAAACAGTATCGACTGCATTATTTCTTGCATAATGCAGTGAGAGTAGGCTATGTCGGATAATAATGTGATTACATCGCAATTAAATCTAATAGGCTACAAAATTGAAAACGAGCCCTGTTCCTAAAATACCTTTGCAGTCTGTTGTAGAGCTACAATAAATAAAACCATAACATGATTATTATCTAGTTGTTCCCACCAGCTCAATGGCCAGGGGTTTCACCTTTGGCAAATCTGAGATTTCAGGTGGGGTCAGTAGCGTACGCAGGGGAGGGAGGGGGCATTGGGCCATGCGTTTAATAAAGTTTAATTAAGGCATTTAATACGTTTTTTAACATTACATTCGCATGATTTTTTAGCAAATTTGCTGTAACATTAAACATTATTTGCCTGATTTGCTGTAAGATTAGATCGCTTTTAAAAACAGAGAAGTAATGTACCAGCTGACACTCCCTTTGAATACGACCGCAGAAGCGTATTCTATCCTTTCTTAGACGCTTGTCTTCTGCAATTGCGAGAACGATTCAGCTCTCAAACAACTATTGCATTTTCACTTCAATCTCTGCTACCGAAATATTGTTCAAGTCGACCATTTGAAGCCATTGAAAAAACGTTAGCACGTACAGCTCTTTTCTTTCATTTGGAAAAGATTCGGTCAAAATAAAATATTTGAGATGGCAAATCCATTGGTGAAACAGTTCATGTATACCTGATAACGTTATTGATGCTTTCAAAGCCGCAGTGGACCTAAAAACGTTCCCCAACATCGCAACGTTGCTACAGATATTTGCAACTATACCAGTAACAACAGCTACAAATGAGAGATCTTTCAGTACTCTAAATTAGGTACATAAAGAATTATTTGAGATCTACAATGGGAGAAGAACGTCTCAACGGAGGGCAACACTAAAAGGCGGAAATGCGGAAGGCGGAAATAAGCCGGGCGTGAAATGTCGTATTGTCGGCAGAAGTAGCGATTTAATGCCGATGTAGAAAACGCGGAAGTACGACCTTGGCGTCCATATTGTTTAACATAGCGATAACTTCATCATGAAAGAATGAAATGTTGCAACATGGAAAAAGGCGGAAATGCGATTTTTAACAACAACTCACCACCGAACCTACTTTTATGTTGAAATATCATTGAAACATATTGCTTAGAAGCAATTGTGAGGTCATTAAATACTTTGACTGTTTTAATTCCACAGTTATTGGAGTAAATTTTGAAATTTAATAGAATTTATTGAAATAGGGAAAAGGCGGAAATGCGATTTTTAGCCACAACTCAATACCGAACATTTTCTTATGTTGAAATATCATTGAAAGATATTATTTAGAAGCAATTGTGAGATCATTAAATACTATGACTGTTTTAATTCTAAAGTTATTTCGACTTATTTCCGCGCTTCCGCATTTCCGCCTTTTAGTATTGCCCCTCAACGGACTAGCATTATTGTACATTCATCGAGAGTTAGAGCTAAACTATGATGACGTAATAACAGAGTTTATCAAGAACAATCGACGATTGGACTTTATCTAAAATTATTTATTTGATTGTGTACGTTGTATTTATCACCTTGGTGCAAACGCAATAGCCTAGATTCCGGGTTTTCGTTTCTAATCAGTTGAATTTAGTCCTTGCACTCCTGCTTATCATTATTTTGCTTTCACCATTATTGCTGGACGATAATTAAAAACACTATTGTCTTTTTCGTCATTTTATCGCCCTGCGTAAGATCTCATGCAAACTGTTTTGCGTCTATTGTAATTCAAGTTTGTTTATTGTCTTCTGTAGCTAACTGCTCTAGGCTGCTGCTGAGCTGAGTCGGAGTCTGCCTCGCTTTTTGACCTAGTCTTGTTCTGAAACGATCCCTGTTCCATATCTACAAAGCTAAAACCTCAATTGCTAAGGCAACAGGGATCAGTTGTCAGTAGACTGACGATGCACTAGCAAGTGCGAAATATATTTTCTGTTACATCTACTGACAACTGATCCCTGTTACCTTAGCAATTGAGGTTTTAGCTTTGTTTATTGTCTGGTAGGTCTATGGGCCACCATAAATATCCAAAATAACTTTTATAGGTAATCTAATCAATATAATCTCGCATGCCAAAAACGTACTACATTTATCGAAATTTAGGTGTATCAAAGCTTGAAATAGGCTAATAATATGGTATGAAATTTCATGGGTACCGGTAGGCTATACGCTTGGAGAGAAACCAGAGTTGAAAGCAACATTTCTTGAGAATCTTAATCAAAGTTTTCAATTGTCCATTCAGTGGTTCTCAAACTTTTTCAGCTTGTGGCACATTAGAAAAAATATAAAACGCACGCGGCACACTTACAAAAGAAGAAAAGTTGCTTTAAAAAAAATTATTTTCACGTGTCAATGCGATTGTCGTGCTTGTTTATACCAATATAAGCTTCGACTGAAACGAGGTTGCATTGTTGACAAACATAAATACCCGAATTTCATCGTCAATTCCAAGCAGTCTCTCTCGTTTACAGCTTTTAATTTCAGTCAAAACAGAAAAGCCATGTTGACATAGCCATGAAGATGCAAATGGCAATATAATTTTGATTGCTTTTGCACGGATTATGAAATAGAATTTGGAAGCAGACAGCCAAAACGCATCCAAGTTTTTTTGTGGCAACAGCGTTTGAAAAAATGGGTCGTTTCGTAAATCAATGAGCTGTTCTTCTTCTTCAGAAAGATTGCTTGATTCATTGCTTCCAAATGGTGGGAAGTAATGTTAGCAATAGCTAGCATAGCAGTCCAATAGTTACGTGGCAGTTACCCTGCTGTATCGGCAATGCCATAATTGGTTTCATCGTCACATATGCTTAGGCCTATTTATCATCTATTGAAGGAGTTAAAGCGCTTTTAAGTCGCATTATGCTTGTATGAATGGCTTATTTTAAATATTTATACAGTTCTTTCCCAAAATTTAAAAAAGATTCGTGGCACACTTGAGAATCTGTGGCGGCACACTAGTGTGCCGCGGCACACACTTTGAGAACCACTGGTCCATTGAATGATTTATTAGCTTTACATACTGTTAGTCTCTTACTGAGCGTGTTTTTTTAGCGTTATTGTGATTGTGCAGTGTAAATATGTTATTGCTTGTGAGGGTGGTTTAGGGTAGGCCTTCTTTTTCGTTCTATATTTCAGAGTGCGGTAATTTTTGATTAAAGTTAAAATTGCATTCGATATTTAAACTTTTACAGAGTAGTTCGATTTACGCTTTAATTAAGGTAATGACGTTGCCTATCATGATCGAACTATTATGGTTTTTACTTCTCCGTTTAGGCCTAGGCTACTATCATGCTTTTCATATTCAGAATCGGTATCTGTACACTCTACAGTGACATACGCAAAGACCGTGAGAGTCTATATTTCACCAACAGATAAGCTACCTTAAACCTTGGTCAGACTATAGAGTAGCGTAAGGCAACTCTTGATAAAAAAAAGTCAAATTGTATCGAATGCTCCCCTCCCCACAGAACAAAATCCTGCGTACGCCACTGCACGTACCCTCAATACGCGTAGTTCATTTGGTTTAGTAAGCCAACTACGTCGTCTACGTAAGGCATTAAATGCGACGTTAAGAATGTTATATCGTAGGCTATAGTTTGTTTTCAATACAACATCTACAGTATCCAAATGAGTAAACTAGCCGTTGCAAATTAAAACATTAATAATAATAATAATCCTGCTTTTATTTGCGCCCATTGCGATAACATACAGTACACTGCGATCACAGATGCGATACAACAGACGACAGGAAGCAGCGAAGTGACATGTAGTCTTCGAGTCAGCGAGCACCTTCGAGCACCTTATCGTCAATGCAAGCTGAGTAGTGAGTACCTATGCCAGTACCCTATAGGCTATACTTTTGATGATGGTTGTGAAAATCGTAGCATGAAGAAAAATCGCTGTGTTAATTCACTTGAACTGAACAGCTTCCAGATTTGTTTTAAAGACATAATTTGATTTTTTTTTTTGAAATTATAAGTTATGCACATTGCACAGTGCTGTGTTAAAGGGGGGGGGGGGGGGGCACCATCTCACCATCTCAAGGGCCTCACAGATACTACACTTTTGCGTTGCAGTAACAACCTGTTTATCGTAGTCTACTGCTTAAAACTCTTATTCCGGGACATGATTATATTTGGGCAAGACTGCTTTTGCACCTCCGAAAATTAACTTCCTACACCTTGTCCTTGGCTTTGTCAGAAAATCTATTGAAGGATCCACCCTACCATGTCGGTGAAGTGAAAATACAAACTATATTATCATATGTCTGCTAGCCAAAAGAGGGCCATTTATTTATTGTCATTATTCAGTGAAGCATTATGTTTATGGCGTTCATTATAATATTTAAAGCTTGTCAAACATGAAACAAAGTAATTATTTTACAGCAGGGACACAAGCAGGCATACGGTGGTTGAATTTAAAGCGACAGAAAACGTTTTTGAAGAAGTATTGACATGATATCAACTTATAAAGTTATATTTCAAGCACGGTGTCTCTGCAGCTCTTTTTGACTTCGTGTTCGGTCTAGGAATTATGGTAATGTCACACAAAACATGGGGTAAGAACTTTAGGCTGGTAAATTTATTTTTATGGAACATGACAAGCAGTAGCAAATCTGGAAAAAAATGGGCTTGCACAACAGTGAGTGGATGACCAGGACAAAATTGTGGGTGCCACCACAGCTTCAAAGAAGCAAAAATTGAAAAATGAAATAATGCAAGACATGCAAATTTTTGTAGTAATCGAAAAACAGATATGCTGTAGGCTTAAATGTGAATAATATATTAATTGTCTGATTGGTGATATAACTGAGCCATTCCAGCTGTTACAATAATAAATGAATGTTGTGCCTTATAAAACAGTGCAAATAGTAAAATAGTTATAAAAAAAATATGAACACAAATATCCATTCAAGATAAAAGTACTGAATGCAGCAAGCAAAAACAAAATTATTATTTACATTTTGTTTTCAAATCTACAGAGCTAATTAGGATTTTGCATGGCATAATTCATTGCTTGAATTGAAGAACCCTTTCACAAGCATGTTACCATGGCTGCACAGTTTTATCAGAAACAAATTGACCATGGGGTTCACTTGCTCCAGTGGGTAGTAAAGCCAAGTAAACTGGCGTTTCTGCTCCTTCATCTGGGGATTTAGTCGCTTTTGGACCTGCCATGTCGGTTCTAACCCAGCCAGGACAACAAGCGTTCAACAAAATATCATTCTTTCCTTGTTCTTTCAACCATCTGGCATGAATACGACTCATCACTGTTACACCAATTTTAGAAACTCCGTAAGTATTACTTGGCCAACCATCTTCAACATGAGTTCCTTTTTCAGCTGAAGCTACAAATTCACTCATTCGCTTGACCAGTTGCTCTTCAGTAATTGTGTCAGAGCGGAATTCTTCTTGTAATTCGGCTTTACATTTTTGTAAATTTCTGGGACTCGTCATACTAGACACATTGACCACTCTACCATTTGATTTCATGATAGGAAGTAAAATCTTTGACGTTTGTAAAGTGCCAAAAAAGTTGCTCTTCAGGGTAACTTTTGCTTGTGTTACAAAGGGCGTTGTGTCTGCATTTTTAAAAGCTATTCCAGCATTGTTAATCAGCACATCTATTCCTCCATAATGCTGTACCATGTAATCTCTTAAACGGTTGATGCTATCTTCATCGTCGATATCCAATTGATGATACTTCACTTTAAGACCTTCCTCTTCAATCTTTTTCAAAGCTTCCTTTCCTCTTTCTTCATTTCTTGAAGTTATAAAGACATCGCCATTAAACTTGGAGCACAATGCCCGAACTATCGCAAGGCCAATGCCTTTGTTGCTTCCAGAAACAACAGCAACTTTATGACTTGCCATATTGTAATAGAAAGCTTCTGAACAAGGAAACTAGAAAAACAAACAAAATTTAACTACTGTGCTACGTTAATGAAGTACTCCACGAACAATTTTCCTTGTCACAGTCACAATTTGAACTACTTTAACAAACAGATAAAGGTAAAATAAAAAAGCCTTTTGACTAATCAACCACACTAATTGAACTTTCAAAAACTAGCTTATTTCTAATTGTGCGGTATTGATTTGAATTGAGTGTGAAAACACTAACATTGTACAATATTGACTAATGTAATACGACGTGTATAGTATAAATGCAAAGGTATTGACTTGAAATTCAGTGTGAAAACTTAACATTTTAGTAAAAAACTGACAATATTGTACTCAACATAAGCTACATTACTTAGTTTCGCAATAAAAAAATAAAAAAACTACAAATAATATCATATAATATCACAAATAATATCATATTTTAATTTTATGTTTATCTTTATCAATGGGTTTGCTTTGTTTTAACTTAAACATACCATTGAAGCTGCTTAAAAAGTTAAAATTAGTAGACTTTTTATGCAACATAGGCTAATTGTTTTGATAATTTGCTTTAATGATGATTATTGGTAAAGAGAACAAAATAAAATTATTGTAAGTAAAATAATCGCAACCTACGCCATCTTGGTTCTGAGTGGAGGGTAGCTCAAAAATCAGGCAATGCCTTCCAGTCAGCCTCAACCAAAATTTGCAAAAACTTTAAGAATTAGTCTAAAGAGATCGGTTAACTTAACAATCAGGTTCAGCTGTTGACTCAGTTCACGTTCAATCAAACTCTTGATGATGGTTGTGAAATTCGTAGCATGATAAAAGATCGCTGTGTCAATTCACTTGAACTGAACAGCTTCCAGATTTGTTTTAAAGACATAATTTGATTTTTTTTTTGAAATTATATGTTATGCACAGTGCTGTGCTAGGGGGGGGGGGGCACCATCTCAAGGGCCTCACAGATAATACAACTTTTGCGTTGCAGTAACAACCTGTTTATAGTAGTCTACTGCTTTAAACTCTTACTCCGGGACATGTTTATATTTGGGCAAGGAAACTTTTGCACCTCCGAAAATTAACCTTTTCCTAGGCTATGTCAGGAAATCTATTGAAGGAAACCACCTTTCCATATCGGTGCAGTGAAAATACACACTGTAATATCATATGTCTGCTAGCCGATAGAGGGCCATTTATTTATTGTCATTATTCAGTGAAGCATAATGATTATGGCGTTCATTATAATACTTAAAGCTTGTCAAACATGAAACAAAGTAATTTTTGCAGTAGGGACACAAGCAAGCATACGGTGGTTAAATTTACAGCGACAGAAAGCGTTTTTGAAGAAATATTGACATGATGTAAAGTCCTATTTCAAGCACGGTGTCTCTGCAGCTCTTTTGAGTTCGTGTTCGGTCCAGGAATCGTGGCAATGTCATACAAAACATGGGGTAAGAACTTTAGGGTGGCAATTTTATTATTATGGAACATGACAAGCAGTAGCGGATCTGGAAAAAATGGGCTTGCACAACAGTAGGCGGGTGGTACAAAAATTGTGGGTGCCACCACAGTTTTAAAACAAAAATTGAAGAGTGAAACAATACAAGACAAGTAAATTTTTGTAGTAATCGAAAAACAGATATGCTGTAGGCTTAAATGTGAAGAATATATTACTTGTCTGATTGGTGATATAACTTAGCCATTCCAGCTGTTACAATAATAAATGAATGTTGTGCCTTGTAAAACAGTGCAAATAGTAAACTGGTACTCAAAATATTTACGATGTTCTGAAAAAACTTGATAGGCTAAACAGCGCGAAAAAAATGCTACTACAGTATAATGAGATTCAGCTCAATACAGGTGTCTCGCTGAAGACTCTTTGCATGGCACAACAATAAGCTAGTATTTATGTCTGAAGTGTCATTGAGCAAGAAAGGCGAGGGAAAAATTACTCGTTTTTCTTTGGAGGGGGGGCACAGGACTACGTGGCCACCTGGATCCTCTACTCATGATAAAAGCTCAGCCTACATTCTTATATTTAACATCTAGCACCGGAGACAGAAATTTAGTAAAAAATACTATAACGTTGTTATAAAAAAAATATGAACACAAATATCCATTCAAGATAAAAGTACTGAATGCAGCTAGCAGAACCAAATTTTTTTATTAACATTTTGTTTTCAAATCTACAGGGCTAATTAGGATTTTGCGTGGCATAATTCATTGCTTGAATTGAAGAAACCTTTCACAAGCATGTTACCATGGCTGCACAGTTTTATCAGAAACAAATTGACCATGGGGTTCACTTGCTCCAGTGGGTAGTAATGCCAAGTAAACTGGTGTTTCTGCGCCTTCATCTGGGGATTTAGTCGCTTTGGGACCTGCCATGTCGGTTCTAACCCAGCCAGGACAACAAGCGTTCAACAAAATATCATTCTTTCCTTGTTCTTTCAACCATCTGGCATGAATACGACTCATCACTGTTACACCAATTTTAGAAACTCCGTAAGTATTATTTGGCCAACCGTCTTCAACATGAGTTCCTTTTTCAGCCGAAGCTACAAATTCATTCATTCGCTTGACCAGTTGCTCTTCAGTAATTGTGTCAGACCGGAATTCTTTTTGCAATTCGGCTTTACATTTTTGCAAACTCCTGGGACTCATCATACTAGACACATTGACCACTCTACCATTTGATTTCATAATAGGAAGTAAAATCTTTGACGTTTGTAAAGTACCAAAAAAGTTGCTCTTCAGGGTAACTTTTGCTTGTGTTGCAAAGGGCGTTGTATCTGCAGCTTTAAAAGCTATTCCAGCATTGTTGATCAGCACATCTATTCCTCCATAATGCTTTACCATGTAATCTCTTAAACGGTTGATGCTATCTTCAACGTCGATATCCAATTGATGATATTTCACTTTAAGACCTTCCCCTTCAATCTTTTTTACAGCTTCCTTACCCCTGTCATCATTTCTCGAAGCAAGAAAGACATCACCATCAAATTTGGAACACAATGCCCGAACTATCGCCAATCCAATGCCTTTGTTGCTTCCAGAAACAACAGCAACTTTATGACTTGCCATACTGTAATTGAAAGCTTCTGAACAAGGAAACTAGAACAACAAACAAAATTTAACTACTGTGCTACGTTAATGAAGTACTCTACAAACAATTTTCCTTTTCACAGTCAAAATTTGAACTACTTTAACCACTTTAACAAATAAATAAAGGTAAAACAAAAAAGCCTTTTAACTAATCAACCGTACTATTTGAAGTTTCAATAACTAGCATTTTTCTAAATGTGCGGTATTGATTTGAGTTGTGTGAAAACAGGGATATCAAGAGAAGGGGATATGAAGGCTCGCAGCGATTGCCTTTTTCTCATGACACTACCAAGGGCGGTAGTTTGTAGCAGGGAGTCGAACCGAACCCGATTTTTGTAAACCGGTTTTTGTGCGATTTTGTCTGAACCTTAACCGGAACTGAACCGAAAATTTGAGTTAGCTTAAACCCTAACCGAACCCGAACCGGTTGAAAAAAGCAGTTCACTCCAGCATTACGTCATTGTTCGCATTGTGGTAAGTGAAGTTGTACGTAGCATGTTGTTATCTTGGAGGCCACATTGTACGGATGAATTATAGCCTATTCCGTAACACACGATCCACTATCATCGATGCTTTGGAGAGGAATTTTTTGAGGTAAACAACTTCTGTTCTGTGACATCATAGACAATATAGTTTGATTGTAACTTGTGCAACAAACAACAAAGACAAGTTAATTGAGCAAAGCAGTGTTGAGATCAGTGTTGCCAACCTTGCGGTTTTCACGCCCAATTGGGCTAGTTAGTAGTTGGGCAATAGTAGGCCTAGGCCTAATTTTATCGGACCCGAACCGGAACTTATAAAACCGGTTTTAAGTTTCTTCGAACCTGAACCGGAACTGAACCAAATTTTGAAACAATCTTTGAACCAGAACCGGACCCGAACCGGAAAAATCAAACGGTTTGACTCCCTGGTTTGTAGTGCTTTAAACATGTGGTTCTTTTTAAAATCGTAGAAAGTTTTGCAGTGCAGCTGGTACAATGAGCTACAGAAGACAGTTAGCAAATGTTACGTAGAGCATATTTAAAGAATACTTGTTTGGAAAGACAATTGAAAAGTTACCAGTAAGCTGTTTTTTTTTTTAACAAAGCCTTTGCAGTAGGCTAGATGTAAAGCAAGTATATGGGTAGTTGAATTAACAAGCAACCATGAGCATGCTGTGAATATCCAGGCCTGATGCTAATAGCGCAATGCAAGTTATCATAACAAGATTTATTAAACTACTATCGATGCCAATTGTCATTTTACGATAAACACAGATTATTTACGATAAACAAAAGCCCTTCTATTGTCAGACGTAATAAAATCCTTCGTATCCCCTTCTTTAGATATCCCTGTGTGAAAACACTTAACATTGCACAATATTGACTAATGTAATACGTTGTGTATAAATGTAAAGGTATTGACTTGTAATTCAGTGTAAAAACTTAACATTTTTAGCGAAAAGTGACAATATCGTACTCAACATAAGCTACATTACTTAGTTTCGCAATTAAATTAAAAAACTTCCAACAATATCATCAATAGATTTGTTTTGTTTAAACTTAGACATTAAAGTTGCTTAAAATTAGTAGATTTTTTATGCAACATAATTTTTTTGATAATTTGCTTTAATGATGATTATTGGTAAAAAGAATAAAATAAAATAATCATAAGTAAGATAAAATAACGTCTGAGAATAATGATTCACACTTCACACTGTCTAGGCCAGGGGTTCTTAAACTTATTTTTAACGCGGACCCCTTTAAACAAAAATTTAGTTGGCTTGGACCCCCTTTGTGGCAATAAAATTAAATTGAATTGGTGACAAAATTTATGTTTTATTAAATTTAAGAAATAGCGAATGCAGATTGTTTTTCAATATCTTCGATTTAATTTCATTAATGTGAAGGAAGCTGCTGTTTGTCTTCAACAAGAACATGAAATTGTGGCTTCGCCTTTGATAGGACAACAGCAACACGCATGTCATCCTTTGCATCCAACCGGTTTTGACTCTTTGTTTTGATGGTTAGGAAGGATGAAAATCCTGACTCACATAAATATGCAGTCGCAAAAAGAATTATAGCAGCCATGGCTCTCTTTACCAAAAGAGGATATGCTTGCATCAATGAACTCTAAAAATCGCCAATACTTTTCGAATTGAAAGACATTTTTAATGAATAACGTAATAAACGTACGTAACAAAAAAAACAGTAGGCTACGGTCCTTCTGCCACTCCCATCATCATCAGCAAACATTAAAACAACCTAGTTCACATTGTAATCTTGTATTATTTTTTCCACATGTGCTGTTGATGCAAAATAAAAGAACTTCTTCTTCTACAATGCGATAACAATTATCAGGAAACGCCAAACTAGAAATCATCAGCGTTGTTTGAACTTAATCTCTTTTCTGTTGAAAAATGTATTCCATTTTTGTCATTATACAGTACACTAAGATTTCCATTGGGCCTTCATGGACCCCCTAAAACTAGTCCGCGTACCCCTTGGGGGTCCATGGACCCCAGTTTAAGAACCCCTGGTCTAGGCAATCAGTAAGCCAATATTTTTTCAACTTGGAAGCACGCAGGTGGCAGCCCGTTATTTAATTTGAAGCGACAGAGTGGGTTTTTGAAAAGATCTTGAAATGATATAAACCTCATAGACATTATATGAAATGACTTTATACACTATAATAAAGTCAATTTTCAAGTACGGTCTCGGGCACAATTCTTTCTAGAAATTCTAGCAATACATAGTACACAAAACATGAATAAAGAACCTGTGGCTAGCAAACGTTCTTATGAAAACTGCGAGAGCTTAAATATTAACAATAATTGTTGTAATTAATTACTGTATATAATTATTACAGCTTAGACTATGTTTTGGTATCAACCATATAGCCACTAGCGTACGCAGGGGGGCCATTGGGCCATGCACCCCCCTTAAAAATGTTTTAGTAGTTAACGACGTAGATTAAGGCATTTAATATGTTTTGGATTGCACTGTCAAAGCAGTTAACAATGTTGTTTTATAGACTAAGCCAATACGAAATACATGGCCCAATCCACCTACCCCACCCCAGGTATGCCAATGTAGCATAATGTTCTGTAAGCCTATTATAGTGAGAAAGAAATGGATAAAGTCTCAACTAAAACCATACTGGGATATCATGAAGACGTCTGGGATATCAATGGCCAGTGGCGTAGCCATGGGGGGGGGGGTTGGGGGTTACAACTCCCCTTTGGCACGCGTGTGACGTCACGATATTGAGAATGATGCTTTCAGTCGCTTTATGCTTGGGAATGATGCTTTCAGTCTAAAAAAACTAGCCTAATTTTAAACAAAACTGCATTAAAAAAGCGAGTTTTGCCAATACCAAACATTCAAACATCTCGGCCAGGAATTAGCAACAAGAAAACATAGAGACTTAGCTTTATTTCTGAAAAATGCCGAAGAAAACATGATCTTATCCTTTTGCTATGCCACCTGACAGCACCATCATACCCACATTTTTGTTGAAAATGCTCTCAGAATGCACCAAATTCAAAGTAATTTTTCAAAATTTTCTGGGGGAGGCCCCCCAGACCCCCGCCGCTGGGTGTCGTCTCACGCGAAAACGCCGTCGGGCTTCGCCCGCCGGCCGTGAAATCCCCCCCTTTCAAAATTCCTAGCTATGCTACTGTTAATGGCCCCCTCCCCTTGAGAAAATCCTGCGTACGCCACTGCATATAGCATACTGTTTTGGGCAAAAAAATGCACAAATAAAAGTAAACAAATGACACATTAAGCAACAAAACGAGTGAAAGCAAAGGCGCAGCCTAATCATTTACTTAACTGTTGAACCATTCTTTAGCATTTTTATGTTCGAGCAATACACATTACTGGTACCGTAGACCGTAGTACAAATTTTCTAATGGCTGACCTATCTAAACTTAATTGGGTAAATATGTATGTTTTCTACCACAGAGATTTTTAAGATGTTATGGAGCAAGAGCTTACAGTTATTACTGCATTGTTACTCAACGTTGAACAGCCATATTGTCAATATAAAATAACTAGTGTAGCCCTAAGTTGTAGTTATAGTAATATACGAAATTGACTGGAAGAACAACGAAATCATTAAGCTGGAAATCGTCATCACAATGAAAAATTTACTCAACTGCTCTTGGTGTTATGACTGCTTAGTCACCAGAAAATCACAATTTATAAAAATAAACAAACACATCATTTGACATCATGTTAGGTAGGCTGCAACCTGCAATAAATGTAGGACAGTGGAATACCGGGACGACTCACTTTACCGATTTTTCTTGCAAAATGTACAATTGGAGGCCGGAGGGTCACTAAGAAGTTCAAGAATTAGCAGAACTGCAAAACATTTTCTTTTACGTAAGTTCATTCTCAACACATGAATTACTATATTTTCTTTGAAATTTTGGGTACTAGAATATCTGCAGCAAAACCCTACTGCAGCAGTATGAGGCTACCTACCGATACCGCTGTTGCGTGAAGTCCACCCCTGCATTATGGTGACTTGAATACTATTAAATGCACATGATATCACAATATGTTTCCTACATTTATTTTGGCGATACACACTTTGTACACACATGGACTTGGACACTAGACAGGTCATATGCGCTGTACCTGGGTATGCTACATATTGCAGTAGACCTCAAGCTGTAGTTTGCACCAAATTTTGTCATAACACTGCGACCATCCAGTTGTCCACCTTACTTTCAAGTGAGCAATTCCCTACATTCTACCATCCCTAAATGAATGTCATTTACCATTTGGAGCTACCAATTTATGTAAAAAGACGTTTTCTGCATTGTCACAAACCAAAAACAAATCAGTTTGTTGTGTTCGGAACACAGAATAATCAGAAAAAAAAACATAATAATATACCGTAATAACCACAACCACAATAATAACCATAAGTGTCAGCATAAAAAACAAATATATACAATCATTTACTCTTTTATGTGTATTGTGCAAAGTTTCATACAAGCTGGTGTTAATGAGCTGCAGCTGTTAACAGTAGTCTTGAAGTTGATATACAATTGCAAAGTATTTTTTTCAAAATTATACGCTGCCAGAACGTTTGGGTCACAAGGATTAGAACCATTTTCTAGGGTTGAGCCAACAAATATTTGCGAACCCCTACTCTAGCATTTCTTTTATAGCCAATGGATTCTTTAGATGACTCGACAAGGGCAAGAAAAATGGCTAAAAAAATGGCGTGTTGTCAGTTGGTTTCGTTTGTTCACATTGTATTTTGAAACCTATATTTATACTATTGCATGAAATGATTCATGGCTTGAATGGAAGAAACTTTTTACATTATAAACTACCAAGGCCGTACAGTTTTTTCAGAAACATATTGACCATGGGGTTCACTTGCTCCAATTGGTAGTAAAGCCAAGTAAACTGGTGTTTGTGCTCCTTCATCTGGTGATTTAGTTGCTTTTGGACTTGTCATGTCGGTTCTAACCCAGCCAGGACAACAAGTGTTCAACAAAATATCATTCTTTCCTTGTTCTCTCAACCATCTGGCATGAATACGACTCATCACAGTTACACCAAGTTTAGATATTCCATAAGCCATACTCGGCCAACCATCTTTAAGATGAGTTCCTTTTTCAGCTGAAGCTACAAATTCATTCATTCGCTTGACCAGTTGCTCTTCGGTAATTGTATCAGATCGGAATTCTTCCTGTAATTCGGCTTTACATTTTTTCAAACTCATGGGACTCACCATACCAGACACATTGACCACTCTTCCATTTGGTTTTACAATTGGAAGCAAAGTCTTTGATGTTTGCAACGTGCCAAAAAAGTTGGTGCCAACTGTAGCTTTTGCTTGTGCTGCAAAAGGTGTTTTATCTGTTTGTTGAAAAGCTATTCCAGCGTTATTGATTAACACATCTATTCCTCCACGATGTTCCACCATGTAATCTCGTAAACGATTGACGCTATCTTCATTGTCAATATCCAATTGATGATATTTAACTTTTAGACCTTCCTCTTCAATCTTTTTTACAGCTTCCTTACCTTTGTCAACATTTCTTGAAGTTAAAAATACCTCACCATTAAACTTAGAGCACAATGCACGAACTATTGCAAGCCCAATGCCTTTGTTGCTTCCAGAAACAACAGCAACTTTATGGCTTGCCATATTATTTTAAAAACCTTTTGCACAATTAAACCTAAAAAAAAAGAAGATATTACTATGACGTTAATGAAGAGCATTTTTCTTTTCTTTTCATAACCAAAAAATACTTAGACATATACAGCTACCGCAAAATGACTTTGGACCTTTCTAAAATTTTCAAGAAAAACTAACATTTTGTATACAATGAAACCTTTCAATAAAAACAATCGACCATTCTTAATATTTTGTAAATATTAAAATCTTCATCACATTTTTCGCAATCTTTGCATTGTTTGTCATAATGCTTAATGTTAGTCGTATGATCTAGTCGTATAATGCACAGCTACAAACTGGCGCGAATTTTGCTGTACGCAAAAAGGTCCGAAGTCATTTTGCGGTAGCTGTATATATATATATAAAGGCTAAATGTAATTTAATGTTAAAAGAATTCTTCAAACCACCGTTTGATTTTCAGTAAACAACCAATGCTGCCAAAAAATAGTTTGTAAATTATTGAAAATTTAGAACAATACTGAGAATGCATTTATTCACACTGCTCGTTTTGCTTAAAGATTCTCCATTCCATGATTTCCGTCGATGTGTCAAAGCTATGAAGCTGTACCAATAATGAGAGCTATTTACCAACATTTGGAAGAATTTTAGTTCAACTCAATACCAAAAGCATGAGACTGTGTCTTACTGAACTTAGTCTTAGTCTCAACAGAAAATGAGCAGTTAGATTGCTTCATGGCATTGCTACTACAATAACTGATCTACCATTTAACATAAGCCTGTCACTATGGCCTGCATAGTTGTTACAGTGTAGTAGTAGTACGTATGACAAACACTAATTAAATAACTTTGAAAACTGTTGGTCTGTCTAAGGTTTGTGGAATATACAGCAGAACAATGAGCAAAATTGAAGATTTAACATTTTAACCTGGCTAGCTCTTCTGGCTGAATGTTACAAAGTCTTTGATGGTTTTGATGAATAAACTATCTTTCAAACCACCCAGCTGATAAAAAGATGTATTTAAATACTCTGCTGAACTAACAAGTCAAGTTTACTCAAAATTACTACAGTTGTTTAAAACGTCTATAACTAAGTTATTTCTAAGTATAAAAACTTTAAATTACTATGAAAACTGACAACTTACAAATAGTTTCAAAGGCTAACATTTTCCTCATGTTGACCTTTGAATCAATCAGAATAATATCACCTGATGACAACACCACCAGCTTATTTTTTTCTACATTTAGACATAGCATTTAGATGTGCATAAAGTTAGTAGCCTACCAGAAAAAAAATTAAACAAAAACTGTTGGCACAAAATCAGGTACAGTACCCGACTACCCGTACCCCATAATTTTGATTATCTCAATTTAGTTGTGGTTAAGTGCAAGTCCAAAGTTCATATTAGATGAACGGTACAAGTTCAGTTTGGAAGAGGGGAATATTTAAGGAAGTGGCTATTGTTACACAATGAAGTGTTGCCAGAGTCAGGATTAAAGTTAGGAAGGGTTAAGGTAAGGGCTAGAGTTAGGAATTATTTTAGGGTTTTGATTTTTGCCCAGGACTAAAAAATTCCAAAAAACAAGTTTCTGTTTTCAACAGCTTTAAACTTTTCTCAAATTAGGGCAGAATTCCTTATCTGGCAACACTGTTGAGGCTATTTTTACACTATATAGTGTAAATATAGCCACAGCCAATATTTAATGCTGTAACTCTTTATTTACTTTATCAAGATTCTTCCATTTGAAGTTGATATTTTATGAACAAAAGGGTGTTGCTTAAATAAACTGACCAATAGTTCAACGTCATCATCATTATCCAAATTCGGTTTGTCCCACTAGTGGGGTGGCCAGTTCTTTCCTTGCAGCGATTGCATTCACTCCTATTCTCCATCACATTGTCTTCCTTTAGTCCGACTTTGTTTGCCTCATTCTTCACCTGTTACTTCCATGTTTTTTTGTTTTTTTTGGACGTCCTCGTTTCCTTTTCTGATTTACGGTACCTTGAAAGTCAATGCCTTTCGAAGAAAACTTCCTTCCTCCCTTTTTAGTCTCTTTGAGGGAAAGTTGTTCAACAGTCTCCCTCATCTTAAGCATATCCATTAGTTGCCCTGTCGTTTTCTCCCTTCTGGTTTTTACTCCACATATTGCTCTCACCATTGCTCATTCTGTTATTCTCAGAATAAAAAATTGTCTGCTCTGAAATAATTCGTCTTGCATTGTATCAATTTTGTTACTGCAATGATATTTTTTAATTTTTTACATAAACTACTTAATTTAGTAGTTTTTGACTTCAGATCAATGTACCCATTCGACAGACTTGGACAAATAATTACGAATTAGAGGGAAACGTCAATAATTCCAATTCTAACCTAATTTGGTGAAAGCTTGTTTTCACTAATTATAATTCTAATCTAATCTTCAGTTGTGCCAAAAATTCTAGTTTGTCAAACAGCCTTTTTCAGCAAATGAAAGAACTACCGGTACGCTCTTATCAACCTCATGCAAAAAAATATCACAAAACAATCAAGATCAAAGTGACATGCTATCATTCCATCGCTTGAGCAGCAAAGTCATGAAAAACACATTAGCTCAAGTGCGTCACAATGTCTATTATGATGTATGTGGCAAGGCGGGCTCTAGTGCTGTTATGGTGGAATGACACTTTGATTCAGATTTGTAATATTGGCATTTTTATCTTTATAGATTATAGAAAAATGTACCGTATGTGACAAATGCGTCTGACTTATTCTAATGTTGTTTAAATTCTAAGTATATACTGTACCCATAATGTAGTTTAAATTCTAAGTCTAAGCATAAATCAAGGTTTCTTTGAATTGTATTTTCTCATCGAGTTCTTCATCTATTTCAAAAACGTTTGGTCTGAAATGACCACAAATAAACTACTTTCTTAATTTTTTTAAATCTAGCTATTCTTGATTCCAATTTAGACCTGGAAAGCAATAACTTTGCTGTTTACTTTGAAAAAGTGCGGGGGGGGGGGGGGGCATAAATAAAGCCTTTTCTACGATAAAGTAGTTCAGTTCATTCAGGTCTGTTGGAGAAAAAACTGTACAATCATCACCAACGCAAATATTACAGGCTGGTTTGCAAGAATAGCAGCAAAAGACCAAGTAAAAGTTCACTAAAGCTGTCACTAGTAGGCTACCCTAGTCAGTTTTGCATAAAACTTGTTAACACTAAAAATATTTTAGTTTGTTTAAAACTATACAAATCGCAAAGTTTTGCTACAACTGACCTCTGATGATGGCTCAAGGACATTTTTGAACGCATTTTTTGTTTTGCAGTTCTGTTGGGCCAAGCAGAGTCGCCGACATTGCATTTGTTTGGTTATGCAATATGCAATGGTTACGTATTATGTAAGTGACAACCAGAGTTGCCAGATGAAAATGGGTTAAATGGTTGAACAGTTTTATAACTCAAATTTATTATATGTCCAGGGTGGCAACCAGGCCAGGATTTAAATTCAAAGATACTTGAAGGCGTAATCAGGGGAAAAGGGAGCAACTTCTCTTTCTCTAAAAATTTTGAATAAATATTTCGCCTTCTGTTACAACATTATTTGACAGCATTTTACTGTTGATTTAGGCTGAAAGTATTCTCTAAATGCACTAATTTAAAGTACCGGTACTTTTTTTTAAATTTCTAGGAGAGGCTTCTTAGACCCCCAGTGAGTGCTCTGCCTTTGGTGACTTGTTAACAGTCTCAACTGACATGTGTGTAGCGGACGTCAAGTAGTCCAAAGCATCCAAATTGATGTTTTATACCTTATTAGAAAGATAATTTTATGCTGAATCACTTTCACACAAGAACTGTTGTCCAAAAGTGCCCACTTTTGATGTTATGATTCATTGAACTGTCATAAGTTGAGATTTAAATTTCTAAAGAAAACGCATGTAAACGTCGCTCAAATGGAGTCAAATCTGGAGAAGGGCTACACCGAAGAAGTTCCAGAAGACGACATCAACAACATTAATCGGAAATGGCATATACCGTACCGCATCACCCAGTTATCAACCCAAAAAAGCCAGACAAGGTACGTGTGGTATTTGATTGCGCTGCTACTTCTCACAATCGATGTTTAAACGATTACCTCATGTCTGGTCCCGACCTAAACAATTCTTTGGTCGGTGTATTAATGCGATTTCGCAAGGGCCGAATTGCAATAGTCTCTGACATTGAAGTAATGTTTCACCAAGTAAAAGTTTCACCACGTGATCGCGATGCATTGCGTTTCTATTGGTGGAAGGGCGGCGATCTAACGCGTGAACCCACCGTGTACAGAACAAAGGTACATTTGTTTGGAGCAAAATGCTCTCCTTCCGTAGCAACATTCTGCTTGCGTGAAACCGCTCGAGAGCATGAAAAGTTGTTTGATCCTCACGTCGCTCAAACCTTACTGACGTCATTCTACGTCGACGATGCTCTGTTAACAGCTGAAAACGATGAAAGTGCATGTAAGCTCGTAAAAGACTTACGAGCAATCCTTGGCATGTCTGGGT
Source organism: Aplidium turbinatum (assembly GCF_918807975.1). Taxonomy (NCBI): domain Eukaryota; kingdom Metazoa; phylum Chordata; class Ascidiacea; order Aplousobranchia; family Polyclinidae; genus Aplidium; species Aplidium turbinatum. Next base: position 11,660,481 of record NC_137489.1, on the reverse strand, counting down.
TCAAGCTAACAAAATGGCTATCCACCAGCGATAAGGTAATGAATTCTATCCCTGATGAAGAAAAGTCCAAATCGATAAAGAACCAGCTGCCTGGAGAAGGACCAAAGCAACGCATCCTGGGCATGGAATGGGACGTACAAACCGACGAATTTTGATTCAACGTAGAGCCGTCTACAAAACCGTTGACTAAAAGGCAAGTGCTATCAGTTACAAATGCATTGTTTGATCCATTGGGATTAGTAGCCCCAGTAGTTCTTGAAGCTAGACTCATATACAGTGAACTTTGTCTAGCAAAGGTAGGGTGGGACGACCATGCTGAACCAAACACTCTAAAAAGGTGGAGATCATGAGAAAACACTTTAGAACGTCTAAAAGAGATTCGTATACCTCGCTGCTACAAGCTGAAGTCCACCACTGCGACCCCGGAAGTTCAACTCCACTTCTTCTCCGACGCTTCAACATTAGCTAGGGGTTCCGTGTGTTATCTACGTTCAATATTACCTGATTCAACCGTTCTTTGCAGTCTTGTTACAGGAAAATCCCTTCTACCCGGCGCTGGAAGACACACGATCCCACGCCTAGAATTAGAAGCTGCTTTGGACACCGTCAACCTGGCTCGGACCGTTAAACAAGAGCTCGAGTTAAGTGATTGTCCATGCATTTTTTGGACAGATTCCATGATTGTCCTGCAAAGCTTGTACGCTGATACGAAACGTTTTCCAACCTTCATTCGCAATCGCCTGCAGAAAATTCTAGGTCATACCAAAATGTACGACTGGCATCATGTACCAACGGCCCTTAACCCAGCAGATCAGGCATCTCGAGGTATGACGGCTGAAGCCCTACTGGAATCTGGTCATTGGCTAAATGGGCCAGACTTTTTAAAGAAGCCTCCAACCGAATGGCCTCAACAATCCGTTAAGCCGCCACAACATGACGACATCTACACCAAGTTTCAACCTGAACGGCGCCAAAAGGTAACTTCGTTCACTATTGGTACAACTAACAAATCTTCAACAGGAACTGATGTACTCATCTCCTACTTTTCGTCACTGCACCACTTAAAGCTTGCTACAGCGTGGTTACTACGAGTCAAGGCTTACCTGCTTGCTCGAATACGTGGCGACGAAATCACTTCAAACCTCACCCAAAATCCGATCCAAGTGTCTGAACTCCAGTTCGCTGAAAACGAGTTGGTACGTTACAAACAACGCCAAGTCTTTCCGGTATGGTTCTTGTCACTGCCAAAAGGACAACGACCAAAACAATCAAAGACTCAACTCGCGCCGATGGAGAAGTTAAACCCAATCCTGGACGGTAACACCCTTCGAGTCTGAGGGAGACTTGACAAGGCAAACTTACCTTATGAAACAAAACATCCAGCCATACTTGCTCCGAGTCGACACCTAACGGATTTGATCATCGACTATTTCCACGCTGAAAAAGCGAAGCACTTTGGTGCATCTCACACAATCAACCTGCTGGCTCATAAATACTGGATTCTGAATGAAAAAGTTGCTGTTCGAAAAATACTGAACAGGTGTTTACCCTGTCGACGTAGAACCGCAAAGCCAGGAGTGCAATTTATGGCTGAACTTCCAGAAGCACGACTTCAAATTTCAGAGCCTCCATTTCGCAACAGTAGGCTACTGGCGTTGACTACTTTGGACCAATAATCGTCCGCCAAAGGAGAAGTGAAGTGAAAAGATACGGCTGCCTGTTTACTTGCTTAACTACTAGAGCCATACATCTAGAGTTGGCGCCAGATTTAACTACCAACTCATCAACTTACTACCAACCAGCTCGCCGTGGACCAATTACCAAGATCTTTTCTGACAATGGAAGTAACTTCGTCGGTTGCCACAGAACGCTGAAAAGAGAACTTCAAAATTGGAACAAAAAACAAATTCACGATTATCTTCGACAGGAAGGAGTCGAATGGGAATTTAACCCACCCCTAGCAAGCCATATGGGGGGTGGATGGGAAAGAATGATAAGAACCGTCCGCCAAGTAGCCTACTTCTACATATTTTACCAAAGCGCCCATTAGATGATGACACTCTTCACACTCTCTTGCTTGAAGTTGAGGACATCGTAAACTCCAGGCCACTAACTGAAGTTAAACTCGGCGCAGATGAAGATCTACCCATGACACCTAATCACTTGTTAAAATTAAATACCAACCCCAGTTTGCCCCCGCTATATTCAACCGAAAAGGACTGCTTGCATAGTGACCGATATCGGGCTGTGCAGTATCTCGCCGACTGTTTCTGGAGAAGATGGGTACAGGAATACCCCCGATCGATAATTTCTCGACCAAAACGGCGTTCCAGGAATGCCAACATTAAAACGGGAGACATTGTATTGCTCAGTGACACTTTAACACCGCGACAAAAATGGCCGCTTGGTAGGATTACAGAGACATTTCCCGATAAATTCGGAAATGTGAGAGTGGTCATGGTCAAAACTTCGACAGGAACACTCAAACGTCCAATCACCAAACTTTGCGTCATTGTTCCGTTTGAAGGTGAGGACGAGAACGCCGTCTAGATCAAGATGATGAACTGTGGAGTTCCAGAACCTTTTTTGATGTATTGTAACTAACTGTATGTGCCTATTGTAATATGTATATTTGGTCACAGCGGTAAACCATAATCTCTTCGTTGGAAAATTGTAATGTAAGATTCCCGAATCCGTTCGTCTGTATGTAATGACCGAAAAACAAACACTCTTTTGAAACGTCTTTTCAAAATTGTATTTCTGTAAAATTAGCCCGCGGCTATCGAAAATGGGACGCAACACCGTACGCCTCTAAAAACTGTCACTACAATACAAACTACTTAGATAAAGACGGAATTTTTGTCCAGCTAGCAAGCACTAAGCCAACTGTTAAATGTGCGACTAACTCTCAAGCAACCATTTCACGAATGACCAGAATAGATAGCAATATCTCAAACTCACGTACGCAGTACTGTGACGCAATAGTGAAAGACATTGTCACGCAATTCAAACAGGTGTTGAAAGGCAATGATGCAATATTTCATCAGGTCTTACGACCGATGGTGCAATATTTGGACATTTTCTAGCAATTTCCATGACGTAAGATGCCAGCTAGGTTAAGTAGACCATAACGGTTTTTATATGACGTTTGATTTGGTGAACAATTGGCTGGAACAGAGCGGCCCCTAGTTATGACAGTCTGACATGGCATACCTAAAAAAGAATTGACGACAATTGTGAGCCAATGAATAAAAACACACGATACACAAATTGTTTGAATCATTCACGTTAAGTTAATACGTAAATACAAAGGGCATGCAAAGAATGAACAACAATAAGAATAATACACGACGATACATGAAATTGGTACCATAGGTACACGCTAAAATGACGCTATATACAATGGTTGCGATAATAACCGACTGTTCTGGGCTCAGACAAGGGTCGGCCACCGCAGACAAAACCAGGCTCAAACCCTAACACTTAGGTGTTCTTTACGGGGGCGAAGCACAAAATATCCCTCAACACGTAGTCTACTTTCACTTTCCCCGTACTCTCATCATAGTTGCAGACGGCAACTTTAGCTCTACGAACCACAGGCTTCCCTTTTAGTCTGGGAGCCTACGACAGAAGATTTCACCCCATAAGGTACAAAAGGTTTGACCCCTTGAAGTTACTGGGGTCAACCATGTCACTCACAAAAAGCATGGAAGATTGACCGCACCGGGTGGATATGGACCCTAGAGCCCCCTAAAAAGCCCAAAAAGGGGTTAATTTCACCCCATAAGGTACATGGACCAAACTTGGTGAAAACGAAGTTCTATGTCAGGACATCACAAAAATATCAAATCTAACAATATTTTCGGGTGGAAAGGTGATGTAAGATGCCTTCAAAGTGACTTCCCTTAATGTGACCCCCTCGGAAGGTTTATTTCACCCCATAAAGTACATGGACCAAAGTTGGTCAAAATGAAGTCTTATGTCAGGACATCACAAAAATATCAAATCTAACAATATTTTCGGGTGGAAAGGTGATGTAAGATGACTTCAAAGTGACTTCCCTTAATGTGACCCCCTCGGAAGGTTTATTTCACCCCATAAAGTACATGGACCAAACTTGGTCAAAACGAAGTCTTGTGTCAGGACTAGGGTTGCCAGATATTTTTCCTCAAAATAGTGAACATTTTGAAAGCGCGCGACCGCATCCTCAAAGTTCTCAAAGCAGTGGCGTAGCCAGGAATTGTGAAAGGGGGTGAGGTTGACGGCCGGCGGGCGAAGCCCGACGGCGTCTTCGCCAAAGGCGACACCCAGTGGCGGGGGTCTGGGGGGACCTCCCCTAGAAAATTTTGAAAAATGACTTTGAATTTGGTGCATTCTGAGAGCATTTTCAACAAAAATGTGGGTATAAATATTCCTGTAAAATGGTGCTGTCTGGTGGCATAGCAAAAGGATAAGATCATTATTTCTTGGGCATTTTTCGGTAATAGAGCTATTTCGAGCTATTTTCTTTCGAGCTATTTAATAGAGCTATTTCGAGCTATTTTCTGAGATATTTCAATGTTTGGTATTGGCAAAACTCGCTCTTTTAATGCAGTTTTGTTTAAAATTAGGCAAACTTTATTTTGAGGCATAGAGACTGAAAGCATCATTCTCAATATGTCACACGCGTGACGAAGGGGGGGGTTGTAACCCCCAAAACACCCCCCTTGGCTACGCCACTGCGCTCATCTGTCCATATGTTACCCATAACACTGAAAATTCTCTCAACGTTGGCATTAAATACAGGGATAGACATTGCATACTGGACAAATTTTAACAATTTAGGTGCAGTTTCTTTCTGAAAGAAGTTAGTCCACTTTTCCAGCGATGATCTTAATTCTTAACTTATTAGCCACATCACACATGATTGAGTAGCTGACCTACACAGTCTATAAACAAACAGTTAAATGGCCAAACTTCTAGGCTGTTAGTTACTCAGGCTAGTGGCTTTCAGTTTGTCAGCTACCTAGGCTGTACAGTGTACACTCCACGGTTGGACTTCGTGCTGGCCAAGCCTGGCTTTGGTGAAATTACACTGGGGTAGCATATTAGGGGTTTTTCCTCAAAGCACCAGACTCATGTGTTTTTACTTTCTAAGCAGCAGAAGTGCATAGTCACTGGTTAATCCATTGCTATTGGCTAAAATATATTGACAGAATTGTAGACAAAAATTAATTGTCAAAATAGTGAACATGTTCACTATCACTATTAGCAAAATAGTTTACAGTGAACATTTTCTTAAAATAGTGATTTGTTCACTAAAATAGTGAACATCTGGCAACTCTAGTCAGGACATCACAAAAATATTAAATCTAACAATAGTTTTGGCTGGAAAGATGATGTAAGACTCCCCCAAAGTGAGCCCCAGGGGATTAATTGCACCCCATGAGGTAGGGTACATGGACTAAAGCAGGTTAAATCGAAGTCTTATTTCACGGCATAACAAAAATATCAAATCTAACAATATTTTCGGGTGGAAAGGTGATGTAAGATGTCATCAAAGTAACCCCCAGAGGGTTTATTTCACCATAGAGTACATGGACTAAACGTGGTCAAAACGAAGTCTTGTAGGACTTCACAAAGTATCAAATCTAACAATACTCTCCATTGGGAAGGTGATAAAAGACCTACCCAAAAGTGAATCTCCTCCTATAGTTTAATTTACTTCATCCCTTATTCGAACCAACCTTGGTGTAACGGAAGTGCTATGCCAGGACAGTAGGCTACGAATGGATTAAATCTAAAAATATTTTTATATAGGTTTTGGTGAAATACATTCACAAGCTGTATGAAATGTATGAACCATGATGCATGAAATGGAACTATAGCCTACTTTACAAAAAGTTTTTGTATAAATCATATTCAGTCAATCGAAAAAAGGCAACAGGACATGACAATACATGGCTTTGTAACACCAAAAACAGAAAGTACATAAGAAGCATATAGGCTACAGTCCGGGGCTACAGTAGCCAGAAAATTGATCCAAGATCTTGATACGACCACTAAATGTGGACTTAGCCTAATCGAACAACTGACTATCCAAATCAAAACGTTTCGAAATGAATCATTTGGAACGTTAATTCAGGCAGTAATGAACATTTTCCAGCTGCTACAATAAATAACCCCATAAACCCAATGTAGTAAATTTTTGTTTAATGCCATTTGCTTCATGTCTCCAATCAGTTATTGTAACTGTTCATTCATAAACAGAGATTGTTTGTGTAAATGTAAACGGTCGTTTCTTTATTCTTCATTGTCACTGCTGTCGCTTTCACTTTCTTCATCTTTTTCTTCAGATTCATACATTTCTCCTGTTATATACAGAGATAAAGCAAGCTGTCTGCGATGTACCAGCTCCAAGCAATGTGGTTATCCGCACATCTGACCAGGCCCGGATTTAGGGGGGGGCAGAGGGGGCAGTTGCCCCGGGCCCCCCGACTTTTGAAGGGCCCCCCTATGTGGAAAAAAATGTGATTTTTTTTCCTTTTGGCCTTTAAAGTTTTTGCAAAATGCTGTGCAGTACTGGACTGATGCTACTGTAGACGTAGAGATGGTTTTTCGCGCCGTAGGCGCAAAAAATTTTTTCGCACGGGGGCCCCCCGATCTAAAAGTGCCCCGAGCCCCCCATCAGCTAAATCCGGCCCTGCATCTGACACTGACTGTCTTGTAATTGGCCTAGGTTGCTATGGAACTTTTGATCCTTCATTAAAGATATGGATAGAAGCTGGCTTGCAAAGCAATAACACGCTGTGGTACATCAACATCAACCAGCTGCATACCGCACTTGGAGTGACGATTTGCAAGTGTTTACCTGCATAATATCATGCCTTTACAGGTTCTGATTACACCTCGTCATTTAGCAGGAAAGGGAAAGTGCGGCCGCTGAAATTACTCCAAGGAAACCACGAAGCGCAGGCAGCTTTTAGCCAACTCGGACAAGACAAAGAAATTAGTGAAGACACTATCATCGCAATAGAGAACTTTGTGTGTAACATGTACAAAAACAAGAAAATTAATTATGTCAACGAAGTCCGTTTACAAATGTTTTTAGACGGCTACAAACCCAAAAAAGAAAATGAAAGGATATCATGCATACCAGAAGCTACTGTAGATAGTAGTACTCTACCACTTTGTTTACGAGTACTTCTCCAGAAGACAAGGCGCACACATCTCATCACAAGATGGTGGTTATCTTCAACTAGAAGTGAACAAGCAGCAACGTCGCTGCTATAGTATGGCTGGAAAGAAGAAGGAGGTTGTTATAAAGTGGTGTGGTTTGAAGGTAAAAGTATAAAGCATCTTTAGATGTCTCTGCGTGGAATCTGATCTCATCCAGGAAAGTCAAGAAGAAGGTAAACAGCATTGGATGTCGCTTGGGTTACCCTTTATAAATATAAAACTTTCTCCTGGTCTATCCGTCATTTACTTTCTTACTGTAAACATTAGCTAATAACTGGCTGTAAAGTTTTGTTTTAGGAACCTATAACCAATAGTTTCTGCAATCTTGAGAAAAATGCCTGGGTGCACTAAATAACAAATAAATGTTGAACTTTTTCCAGTTAATAGTAAGTTGCAATGTTGCATTATTCGAAGAAAAATAGACGTCTGTAAAAGATAATAAAAAATTACTATTGTATGTTACGCATATCTGTAGTGCATAATAGCAAATGTTTCGTACAGTCTTTATTTCTGTATACAACAGGAGAAATGTATGAATCTGAAGAATAAGATGAAGAAAGTGAAAGCGACAGCAGTGACAATGAAGAATAAAGAAACGACCGTTTACATTTACACAAACAATCTCTGTTTATGAATGAACAGTTACAATAACTGATTGGAGACATGAAGCAAATGGCATTAAACAAAAATTTACTACATTTGGTTTATTGGGTTATTTATTGTAGCAGCTGGAAAATGTTCATTACTGCCTGAATTAACGTTCTAAATGATTCATTTCGAAACGTTTTGATTTTGGATAGTCAGTTGTTTGATTAAGTCCGTATTTAGTGGTCGTATCAAGATCTTGGATCAATTTTCTGGCTACTGTAGCCTATATGCTTCTTATGTACTTTCTGTTTTTGGTGTTACAAAGCCATGTATTGTCATGTCCTGTTGCCTTTTTTCGATTGACTGAATATGATTTATACAAAAAAATTTTGTAAAGTAGGCTATAGTTCCATTTCATGCATCATGGGACAGCTTGTGAATGTATTTCACCAAAACCTATATAAAAATATTTTTAGATTTAATCCATTCGTACTGTCCTGGCATAGCACTTCCGTTACACCAAGGTTGGTTCGAGAAAGGGATGAAGTAAATTAAACTATAGGAGGAGATTCACTTTTGGGTAGGTCTTTTATCACCTTTCCAACTGAGAGTATTGTTAGATTTGATATTTTGTGATGCCCTAAAAGACTTCGTTTTGACCACGTTTGGTCCATGTACTCTATGGTGAAATAAACCCTCTGGGGCTCACTTTGATGACATCTTACATCACCTTTCCACCCGAAAATATTGTTAGATTTGATATTTTTGTGATGTCCTGACATAAGACTTCGTTTTGACCAAGTTTGGTTCATGTACTTTATGGGGTGAAATAAACCTTCCGAGGGGGTCACATTAAGGGAAGTCACTTTGAAGTCATCTTACACCACCTTTCCACCCGAAAATATTGTTAGATTTGATATTTTTGTGATGTCCTGACATAAGACTTCATTTTGACCAAGTTTGGTCCATGTACTTAATGGGGTGGAATAAACCTTCCGAGGGGGTCACATTAAGGGAAGTCACTTTGAAGGCATCTTACATCACCTTTCCACCCGAAAATATTGTTAGATTTGATATTTTTGTGATGTCCTGACATAAGACTTCGTTTTGACCAACTTTGGTCCATGTACCTTACGGGGTGAAATTAACCCCCTGGGGGGTCACTTTGGGGGGTCTTACATCACCTTTCCACCCGAAAATATTGTTAGATTTGATATTTTTGTGATGTCCTGACATAGAACTTCGTTTTCACCAAGTTTGATCCATGTACCTTATGGGGTGAAATTAACCCCCTTTTTGGGCTTTTTAGGGGGCTCTAGGGTCCAGATCCACCCGGTGCGGTCAATCTTCCATGCTTTTTGTGAGTGACATGGTTGACCCCAGTAACTTCAAGGGGTCAAACCTTTTGTACCTTATGGGGTGAAATCTTCTGTCGTAGGCTCTCGGTCTATTGCCTAATTTGTGGAACTACTTCATGCACTCTCCCAAGTTGATACTTCCCACGTTTACCAATGTCTTAGAGAGAACCTACCACTACAAGTTGACCAGGCTCCAAATTCTCGGCCATTTTTAGCAATTTTTTTTGGCCCTGAAGACCTGGCAAGTAAAAATCTATCCATTTGCTCCAAAACTGCTGAGAAAGTGACAAATTGAACCGATAATCCCTTCTTAATTGGTCACGATCAAGTGATTTCCCAACAGCACAGTATGGGTCTAAGTATGGGGTCAAAAGTGAGGCAGGGGTGATGACAGTAAAATCCCTAGAGTCGTCACTCAAAGGTACCAAAGGGCGTTCGTTCACGATCCGAACAGCACTGCTGGTGTACGTAAGCAGTTCAATAAAATTGGGCTTACGTATTGAAGAGTCTAAAATGTGAAAACAGTACTTGGTCACATCAGCCATGAAACCAAATCTTTCAAGCCGAAATCTAGCCAAGACATCTGCCAGAGGGTTTAACAAGTCAGACAAGTCAGGACAAGAAGACATTACATCATTTACACAAGTTCCTCGGAATTCAGACTTGCCATAGTAAATAATGCCCTTTTTTAATTGTGACGTCACAAAGTATGGTAAATACCACTGACAGCCCTTTACATTTCCTGCTTCACCAGTACGCTCAATATAACCATTAGATTTAAGATCTTTCATGGTGTCGGTAAGAAAATCACGAAGTTCAGGTTGTTTTAAAGCCTTCTTCCTTAAAGCAGCAGCTCTATCTGACGTCAACACAAAATTGTTAGGTAGATCAATGTCTTCCTTCAACGGTACAGGTATTTCAAATCGACCATCTTTCAACTCAATATTCGGTTCAACAAGTTCTCTAGCCAAAATATCATTGCGAGACAATTCACAGGTTTCTTTTTGCAAGGTCAAATCCTGAATGACTTTATTTAGGTCTGCTATTTCCATGTCACGAGACTCAATTTTACGCTGAAAGCCAGAGATGACATCCGACTCTGAAGACGTTTGCACTCTGCACACGTTAGCAACGCTTTCATCTAAGGGTGACTTACCACCACAAGCCAACCAACCGAGAGGAGTGAGCAAAGCATGTGGTTCACTACGATTCTCACCAACACGCTCTTCTTTAGCACACATCAAATAAGCGTTGTCGTTTCAAATCAGTACATCTACAGTACTACAATCATTCAAATGAAACATATTGACGTCATGAAAATGACGGAAACCACTTAAATCTTGTTTATGCGGTAAAGTTTTAACATCGTCAGCCCAAGCTGGGTTAACCACCGAAGTTATATCACAAAACAGTTCATTCGTCTCTAACGACTGGATGTTGAGTTTAACAAGGTTAGCACAAGTAGGTTTCTGACCAGCTAGAGTATCCATTTTAAACGACGCTTTGTCATACGGTTTAACGTCAAATTCGCAGACCAAATCACTCGAAACAAAAGTCAACTGCGAACCAGGATCATGCTGACAATACACCAACTTCGATTTGCCAGTCATTGGATTCAAAACACGAGCAGCAGTAATGCGGTTAAAGCCTGCTTTAACATTTCCAATCTTAACATTACGCACAGGAACTCTGGCATCAGCATCATCTTTGCCAATCGAATCCAGAGAATCACGTGACGTCACATAAAAATCATGCAGAAGAAAATAGTGTATCCTATCGTTGGTAGGGCCACACTTACGACAGTTGTTTGCATGAACGCAGTCCCTAACCATATGCTGGCGCAAACAATTCAAGCATTTGCCAGCTTTCACAATGACATCTCTCCGATCTTTAGGTGTCAAGCGCAAAAATTCTTTACAATTAGACAAAAAATGATATTCAACTTGACCACGTGACGAACAATAAAAACATGCCGGTATGTCACTACGTCTGGCCACACCACCGCGCGGTGCGCCAACAGCAGTCGAGTACTGCGAACTCTCTGAAATCACATTATCATGGGGTTTTACCGACGTCTGCCTCGTCGTCGTCGTCTGAGCTTCTGGGGCCGAGGGTCTATCCTTTTACCACCCCAGATTCACGATGTTCCCGGACTACACTGGAAGGCTGCTAGAGAGCAGCCAGTCTTTAGTTTCATCATCCATGACGCGCAGACCTTCCACTCCGTTACGTCGCTTGAAGATGGTACAGTCATTGATGATGTGGTCTGCGGTCTGTTCCTCGGCACCACATTCACAGGAGGAGGAAGAAGCCATTCCCCATTTGTGCATGGTTGAGCGGAAAAGGCCGACGCCCGTACGGAGACGGTTGAGGCGCACCCATGCCTGTCTCTGTAGTGTCAGGCCGATGGTGCGTGTGTCGGCGTCGGGGATGAATGAATGGAGTCTGGTGGTACTTGACCTCCATTCAGAATTCCATTTATGGTCCGCCCAAGTAGCCGCAGAGATGTCTTGTTCATCAGCTTCGTTGATCAGAAGCCGAGCGGCTGGCACGAATGGATGTCTTGATTTCAGTCGGCGGGGATGCCCGTTTGGGAAGGCAGAGATCTTGTGGTGGAGAAGATGATTAGGCTCCAGTGCCCGTCGACCAAGGGACAGAGTGGCTTCTTCGCGACGAAGCTCAGCAGGTTGGATGCCAGCGAGAATGGGGAGATTGTCCAATAGAGTGGGACGCAGGCATCCGGTCACTGTGCGCAGGGCGCTGTTTATGGCAGTGTCAATGTTGTGGCAGTGAGCACTGCGGCACCAGACAGGTGCACAGTACTCTGCTGAAGAGTAGACAAGGGCTAAGGCTGCTATACGCAAAGTGTCAGCCCTCGCCCCCCAGCTAGAGCCTGCCAGGCGCTTCAGTAATGCAGCGCGGGATGTCAGTTTCTTGCACAGTGACACCAAATGGTGGCGGTATGTGAGCGATCTGTCTAGTGTCACCCCAAGGTACTTTGGCTCGGGGCAGAAGGACAGAGGTTTTCCGTTGTTGTGGACATGTAGCTCACGATCAGCTTCCCGATTGTGTAGGTGGAAAGCGTGGACGTCTGCCTAACCGGACATGAAGGCAATTTTCCTTTGCCAAACTTTTTAAAATGATTGATTGATTGATTGAATCTTTATCCTCGGACTGGGAAAGCTTCTTGCAGAGCTTAATCCTGGCAGTTTCGCATAGGCTACTTGTAGAGGCTTTGAATCACTGACGCAGGCCCGGTCACCGAGATTGACAGAGTGAAGTTTCCGATTGTTGAAATCTTGTTGCAGTGGAACTATTCCATTCATTAGATGCCGCTGAATGGAGAGCAGTCCTTAACGTGCGTTGCTCAAACGCACACCCCGAGAGTCGAACCAGCGCTGCTTGATCTTGAAGATTTTACGTTCCAGAAGTGACGCGCTAACCAATTGAGCTATCTGCTGCGACTCACCAGAATCGCCCATTAGCATAATAGCAAAATCAGTCGACTTGCGCGTTTCCTCCCGTACTACAAATTCAAACAAACTCTGAAAAGTAAGCTCATCAGTACTACCATACTGATCATCTAAAAGTCAAGATAACGCTGCTTAGCGTCAAACGGGAGTCGTTTAGCCAAATCCAAAACAAAACGTCCTTCCAATTTGTCACGCTGACCATAAGCTTGCGCGTAAAGCAGACACTGCGACAATTCATCTTTAAACTCTTTCAAATCACTGGAAAAGATCGAAGTCAATTTGCTACCATAGCGATACTTTCTAATTTCCGGTTCGGCGAAAAGACCTCCACGAACCCCAAAACGCTGGGACAAGCGAGCTAACGACATTTCTATCCTGTCTTCCTCTGACAAGCCAGGAGTGTCGGAAACCAAATTAGCAATCGTTTGCGCAGCTGTTCTAACACAAGCTGCTTGTAACAAAGTTAAACGAGTTCCTTTAAAGGGCGAAGCTGCCATTAAGGCCGTAACACGATTTTTAAACAAGATAAATGGCATATTATTACCATCGTAACCAATCAAGGCCGCCTTCGTAACCAATCAACTGCCAACGCCACTGTTATCCTACTACAAGAAACACACGCAGTGGATTCTTCCAGACTTAAAATCACTGGTTATGAACTGGCTGCCTATACCCATAGCGCTATTCACGGAATTGCTACTTTTGTGCATAGCTCTGCGACATGGCTTCCCCTCGCTTCCAGCAAGGAATCTGATGAAATAGAGTGGGCTGCTACAAAAGTTGACAACATCACAGTGGTTAACGTTTATAAACCACCCTCGACCAAACTATTGGCCGATTCTATTCCCTGTTATGACTCACCAAGTATATATGCTGGTGACTTTAATTCGCACAGTACGGAATGGAGTTATGCTACTACCAATAGTGACGGCTCTACACTAGAGAACTGGGCTTCCATAATTAATGCTAAATTGCTTTACGACCCAAAACAACCCGACAGTTTTTATTCTAATAGATGGGGAACTACTTCAAACCCTGACCTTGCATTTGCTAAGCTCAATGGCTCCTTCCCTCGCAGAGTTGTTTTAGACCCTTTTCCTAAATCCCAACACCGACCCTCTTTTATAAGCCCTGCACACCCCATTATGCCACTAAAGTCAAAACCAGTAAACCGATGGAACTTCCGCAAAGCCAACTGGACATTATTCACGGAGTATCTTGAACGCAAATGTACCAGTTTACCAAAACCAGCAACCATGGGCATAAATGAAGCCTACACTTCATTCTGCCAACTCCTGTTAGATGCCGGTAAGGCCGGTATCCCACGAGGGCGAAGAAAGCAATATATCCCTACCTGGGACAAAGAATGTCAGTACAAGTACAATGATTTCCTAAAGGCTGAACCTGGCGGTGAATCAATTCAAAGAGCAAATAACCTAACGGAATACCTTGATAAGAACCGCAGAGAGCGCTGGGAGGAAACTGTCCAAAGCATCGATTTTACTCATTCCAGTCGTTTGGCATGGAAGACATTCAACCGTCTTTCTGGACGCACCTCTGCTCCCAAGCGGTGCCCTGTCTCAGCAAACGCCATCGCGACACAAGTGCTTCGTAATGGAAGATGTAAACAGATTGACGCAACATCGTCCAGAGCAGTCAACCGTGAGATCAAACAGCTTTGGGCGACACACAACTCTGACATTTATCTTGATTCTCCTTTCAAGATCATGGAACTGCGTAATGCAATAAAACTCATCAAGACTGGTAAATCTCAGGGCCCGGATAAGATACCTCCTGAGTTTCTCAAGCATTGCCCTACCAACCTATTAGAATGGCTAGCTAAGTTCTATACAGCTTGCTTTCAGCAATTGAAACTCCCTAAAATATGGCGTAAGGCTTCAGTGATGGCTATTCTCAAACCTTCAGGGGGGGCAAAACCATCTACCCTCCGCATAGGTGGCCTAGCGCTTGCCTACAGTGCCGCGGAATACGCAGCTCCGGCGTGGTGTCGCAGCAAGCACACCAAAAAATTAGATGCCTGCCTAAACGAGACAATGCGCATTATTACTGGATGCTTAAAACCCACACCACAGCAATACCTTCCAGTGCTGTCAGGTATCCTACCCGCTAATGTACGCAGAGAAGCGATGGTGTCTTCGTTGGTAAATAAAGCCTGTGCTGATCCGAACCACATACCGTACTACACGATTGCGTATCCACTCCCTATGTCCCAATCATACAACGCCTACCATCACGGCGCCCTTTTGTAAGGCATGCTGCAAAACTCCAGCCCGCTGATTTCAGCACGTCAGATGCCTGGTCCGAGGAATTGAGCACTGTGTCAAAAATAAAGTCTCGCCTCACTCTATTCGATGTCTTTCCTGCCTCTTCACTCCCACTTGGTTCTGAACTTCAGAGAAGGGAGTGGGTGACACTGAACCGAATAAGAACGGGAGTTGGCCGCTTCAATGCTTGCTTGACACGCTGGGGCATAAAGGACTCTGCTGCTTGTCAGTGCGGTGCGACGGAGCAAACAGCTAACCACATCATCTTTGGGTGTCCCATCTATTCCCCTCCCAATGGAATAACAGGCCTCCGCACAATTGACGATCTGACGAAAAGTTGGCTCCAAGTCCTTCCATTCGGCTGATCACAAACTTTCTGCTTCATACGAACGACGACGACGAAGGCCGCCTTATCGAAAAACGTCCTACTATTTTGGTATTCAAAAAAGCAATCCTGCTGTTGAGAACTCGATTTAGCGGGAGAAGACAAGCTATATCCCTTAAGGAGCTGAGGGGGCTCAGTCACATGCACAGCCTGATCACGATCCTCACACACGTTAAAATCATTAGACGCGACATGCCTCTCACAACCACCCAGATTACGTGTAGCTGGGAGATCAAAAACTAACGGCACAGAAAACTGTGAAGGGGGCAAAGCATTACTGCTATCAGCGGCCCCGTGACCTGTACACTCTGGGGGAGAAGATTGGTTATAATTTGCAGGCCTTGGCTCTAAAGCCATCGGAAGACTCTTAGCCGCGGCTCCGAGACCTCCTGAAACAGCTGGAAAACGTGTGGATTGCACTGGTCCACTTACAGATTGAACAGGCGTCTGGAAAAGGTTATGTAAATTAAACTGTGATTGATGTTCACTTCTGGAATGACTAGAAGAGCCCTTCTTAGAGCTACGCTGGGAGCCCAACTCTGAACGATATTCAGCTAAAACTACCTCTTTACGTTGTTCAGCCCTCAACTGGGCGTCTTTGAGTACGAACTCAGCAGCTCTCGCTTCGGCCTCAGCTCTCGCGGCGGCCTCAGCAGTTCTCGCTTCGGCTTGGATCTGGAGCTCCTCTCGTCTTAGCTGTAGGTTAATTTGTGCCACTATCCGAGAAGAACTCCTAGTGCTTACACATGAGGCGCTATCCTCAGGATGTATGTCAGCATCCAACATATCTGAGAACTCACTTACTTTTTGTTCGAAGTTATTTTTTAACGAGTTAAATTCGGGATCAACCCTATCACGAAGTTCTGCCAAGATTGCAGAGTTAAAAATTTTAGTCAAAAGAGCATGGAAATGCCGTAAATCCTCTTCCAAAGTAGAGAACTTAGATCTAAAAATTAACAGTTCCTGCTTATCACTCAAAGAACCTAGGGCTACAGAAAGTTCCCCAATTTGAGTCAAAATATCCCTTCTAAGATGCCGGGCCTCTCGAACTGACTTAGCCTCATCGTTACTGGGTCCCTTCCCAGAATGGCCTGCCCGACCGCAAAGAACATCAGCAGGCTTAAACTCAGTTGAATCTACGGCGGTCGAGTCCCTGTCGCCACCGAGTGTAGACATATTAAATGTTGGGGCTAAATTTAACAATTAAAAAATTAAGTTACACAAACTATTATTAGGCTACAGTAGTTATAAAAAACTTAACTGCAAAAACCGTAAAAATACAAAGAGAATTTAAATGCACAATACCGTAGTTGTACGGGTATATGAAGTCCTAAAGTTCCACAAAACTTGCTTG
Source organism: Aplidium turbinatum (assembly GCF_918807975.1). NCBI lineage: Eukaryota > Metazoa > Chordata > Ascidiacea > Aplousobranchia > Polyclinidae > Aplidium > Aplidium turbinatum. Next base: position 11,643,820 of record NC_137489.1, on the reverse strand, counting down.
GATTCGTTCACTTGAATCTTCAAGCACAGATCGATTGTCTTTAATCTTTTTTCTTGCCAATTAATGTCAAAGTTGTTTTCCTTCAGAACCAACAAAGAAATGCCTCTAATTTTTAACTTGAAGTTCTTCTGCACCAACTGAGAAAAATTGTCTTTAATTTTCTTTTGCTTCTGTAGACTACCAACCAACAAGATCTTCTTTTATTATTTTGTGCTTCTAAGTTCCAACTGACAACAACGTCTTTTATTTTTTTTGCTTCTGTACCAAACAGTACCAAAGAGTAAAGTCTTTTATTATTTCTTGCTTCAAGTTCTTCTTGGCCTACCAGCTAACAAGCGACGTCTTTTATTTTTTATGTCTTGCCTGTGCTTCCGTACAAACACTAGCCAGAGAATCGTCTTTTATTTTTTATGGTCACAGCGGTAAACCATAATCTCTTCGTGGGAAAATTGTAACATAAGATTCCCAAATCCGTTCGTCTGTATGTAATGACCGAAAAAGAAACACTCCTTTGAAACGTCTATTCAAAATTGTATTTCTGTAAAATTAGTCACCTGGCTGTCGAAAATGGAATGCAACACGGTACACCACTAAAACTTGTCACTACAGAACAGATTACTTGGATAAAAGACGGAATTTTCGTCCAGCTAGCACCAAGCAAACAGTTAAATATGCCTCCAACTTTCAAGCAACCATTTTACGAATGACTAGAATAATTTGCGATATCTCAAACTCACGTAGACAGTAACTGTGACGCAATAATGAAAGACATTGTCACGCAATTCAAACAGGTGTTGAAAGTCGATGATGCAATTTTTCATCAGGTGTTACGAACGATGGTGCAATATTTGGACATTTTCTAGCAATTTCCATGACGTAAGATGCCAGCTAGGTTAAGTAGACCATAACGGTTTTTATATGACGTTTGATTTGGTGAAAATTGTCCGTAACAATCTGCAGTAGCTGTTGAACCTCTTTTTCTTGTGATTGAATCTTGCTCTTCTTTTGAGGCTTCTTAGCAGTCTTATGCTCAATTGCTTTTTTTTTCTGACGTATTCGTCAGTTAGGTTTATCGTACACTTGAGGCGTTTTCTTCCTCTATTTCTTTTACCGGTTTTGATAGAAGCCTTGGGGAACGTACGCACAATTTCAGGGCTAAATGGCATTGAATTAACTCCGAGACTTCTCAATGCGAGTCTTTTCCTACATGAACGAGAGGTTGAAGGTGTATTGACCGGTTTCTCATCGCTTGTGGCGGCCAACAGACCTTGCACCTCAGAAATTGAGCTTTCGTTCGAGGCTGGTGGCTCATCAGCAACGCCAATGCTCTGTGACATCACAGACGTTTGAACATGATCACATTGGTTAGTGGTTTCATTTGGCAGATTATTTGACTCATCTCTGAAATAATGGTTTCATCAGGTGAAAATATAACGGGGTTGGTTGAATCCAGTGCTGTATTCGTAGGGTATACGGCGGCATACTCTCTGATTTTTCGAGCAACTATAGTATACCCTCTGGTTTTCCAAATAGAGTGCGTATGCTATCCTTAGGCTACTGATTCTTGACAACTATCCTACTAACTAACTACTTAAGCAGAGAGTATACTGCGTATACCCTACGAATACAGCACTGGACTTGAATCACGTGATTCAACCAACCCCACCAAGATATCACAGAAAATAAAAGTAAAAACTATCTTACACTGAGTTTGAACTTGGCCGTCATTACTGATTTCTTAACACTTAGCTAACTGGCTACAAAAATAACTTCCACCTTCTCATCTGCACACTATCTAACTTACGCTAAACGTAAAATACAAACAACACTGAAATGTTACAAACAGCTATAAAATATGGGGGTACGGTACTCAAAAACGCCAGCTAAACACCAACTTCGAAACTCGTGCGTTGCAGCATGCTGAAATAATACTCACTATGTCCCCGGCTGAAATGATGGCCATGCCTTGCGAAAAAAGTTATCTGATTCGGTTCAATGATTTTAGTCTCAGCGCAGTCGACCGTGATTCAACCAACTCCCATCGCCTACATTTGTCAATAGACTAGAGCAGGGGTCACCAACCTTTTTTGCATGCGGGCCACTTTGGCACTAAGGAGAGCTGTGGCGGGCCGCACTAATAAAATGTTAGGTAGGTTGACTCTTATGCTAAAAAAGAACGCATTTCGTACCCAGTATCAAGCGTTACATGTTGTTCATATTTATGTTAGAATACCGCAGCAACAAAATTAATCGAACAACGCTACTGCCAGGCCAAGCTCCTTTTATAACACTTTTGACTTTTTTTTAACAATGCCTAATAAACGAGGCCACTTGTTTTGCGCACTTATAGCGAATCGAGCGGTTTCATCAGAATATTCATCGCCAAGCAAGAGTGGTGTTGTCACTTCGCTTCACAAAAGATATCTTGCAATTAACGATTTCAGTAAACAAGGAAATGTTTGACACATCGCAATAGAGGCAACAATAGTGACCTGCAAACATATCAGCGAAAAATAGGCTCCAATAACAGGGAAAAATAAACCAGGCATCATGAAACAAATGCTTGTGGAAATCACCCAAAAATCGTAATTCTATCGTAATTCAAGAACAGTCTTCCGTTTAAAAAAGCAATGAGTTGGTTTTTCATTCTTTTTGTGAGAGTGAGAGTCTATAAAACCGTATTTTTTTGTTATAGACAACTGTCACTTGCGATGCTTATCGGCGTGGCAAGAATTTGTTGATTAACAACATTTTGCAGAACTTGCTTCGGCAGTAGATATACTAAAATTGGAACGATACAGAGAAGATTAGCATAGCCCCTGCGCCATAGCATCTTTTCACAAATTGGGACTAGGTGGGCAAATTTTCAAAAAAGGGCTTTTTTAGCGCGTGAATTATGTTAAAAAGGGCACTTTTCGCGCGTAAATGATGGGAAAAAGGGCATTTTTCCGAGCGTAAAACAAGTAAAAATGTAGATTTCTCTGGAAAATTGTGGGTAAAAAGACATATTCTACTCGCCCACAATAGTTCATAAATATTAATATTATAATAAAATCTAATCTAGCAACATTTAGTTGCAGAGGTCTCTTGAACTATAAAGAAACAACTATGATAATATGTGACACACAACTGCTATGATATTATAGTGAGTTGAATCTTTGCAGAATTAGATGATTCTAAAGTGCATTTTGATAAAAATCAGGAAACAAACTTCGGTAATTCAGACTTTTAAAATCTCACACAAAATTTGAGGTAGCCTACCAACAACACACATTGAGAATATGCTTGAATGGAACATTGACGATATTATAAGTAAGGTCAAAGGTATACCTTTGTATAGGCTACCTACGCGTAGGCTCATAAGTTCTAGATGTAGCCTATGCTGAAGCTTTCCATTTAACTGTTCATTCTTTAACTGCCAAAGAAATATAATAGTTCAAAATGTGAAGAGTATCAAAAACGTTACTTGATCTCTTTTATAATCTAAAAAGTTCAATCGAAAAAAGCTGCAAAGTTTTCCCCCAACTGTTATGCCTAATAAAACAATATTTTTGAAATAAAAAATAGTACAGAATCTGTTATGTAGCTTGTCCTATCACTTTTCTTGTTCTTTTGTCATTGATGACTAAGGTTTGGGTACCCTGGCTGTTGTTTAGTCTTGCAAATCCTTTTTCATCTCTTTTGGAAATTTAGAAGATCATGTTGCAGTTTTGTCAAACTTCAGAGCAGTCCGCACATATTATAGCCTACAATAATAATAATGAATAACTAGCAGCGAGACATCAACAAGCTGATAAAACATTATTGCTCAATCAGGCATAACCTGCTAATTCTAATGCATCCTTACACCGAAATGGCCCGATTCGGTGAGTCCAATCCCTATTCGGTGATTTTTTCAATTTTTTTTTATATTATCGGGTACCGTAGCCTAATTATCATTGCCGTTTTAAGGTTAGGGGTTAGAAGTTAGGAACTCACCGAATCGGACTCACCGAATAGTAGCAGACCCTCACTACACATACCTAGAAAAAACAAGAAAATTCAGTTGCTTTAAGCCAGACAGAAGTAAATGAACAGAGTTACAAATCGAAATCTATTTAAAGGGAAATTGTAGCCTACTCAATTTTAGTCCTAGCCAGTTAATTTTTTTTTAAATTGTAAAGAATATGTTTTGGTATGATGGAATCGTGGTATTTTCATATTTAAATATAAAAATACGACGATTCCCATCGTACCAAAACATATTCCCTATAATTTTTCGTTAAGAATCAATTGCCAAATCACTTTTATCAAAATTGGAAAGGACTATTTTGATAACATAGGGGTGGGGTTACACTCTCAAGTCAGCTTCCTGGGTCTATGAGTCATTAATTGTAAAAGCTGTGAGAATCACGGAGTAGCCTAGTTGCATTGGCAGGCAGGTTTCGTTCGTAAGAAATGATATAGGCAATAGGCATCTAGTGATGCCACCCTATGTTGCTATAGCATAAATAGGCTATATAAAAATAACTGCAATGAAATACAACGAATTCCCACGTTCGGTAGCGCTGATAGATCGCAAAAGTAAAGTGTTCCATACTACTACAGTATCATAGCCGATGCGGCCTTTAATGAACTAGATGCTCAGTTCCCAAATTCTTCCAATGTTTTCTTTGTCGTGCAGTGTCCCAAAGTGTTCTTGCTTGGCTGATTGATGTATTTCGTTGAAAATTAGATATAAATGTTGTTCGTTGCCTGCCACGAGCACGTCTCCCGAGAAGGCGACCGCTTAGACAAAGATTTTCGAATTCTTCTTTTCTGATGATGTGACCGAGCAATTTGAGTTGCCTTTGAGTTATGTTGTTCAATAGTTCCTTATCTTGATGTACCTGGTTTAAAACTTCTGCATTTGTGATTTGATCAGTATATGAAATCCTGAGCATCCTTCTGTAAAACCACATTTCAGCTATTTCAATGTTACGCCTAGTTTCTGTGTTGAAGGTCCATGTTTCACAACCATAGGCCTACTGTAGAACAGACCATGTTTCACAAAAATGTTCCATAAGAATGTAGAAAAACTACAGATTTGCTGTTTTAAGAAAAAACTAGGATCAAACTTAAGCAAAAATTACGTCTCAAAAATTGCCCACCTAGTTTCAAACTAGGGGGGCAAGCGAAGGGACTAGGTGGGCAATTGCCCACCTAGCTTATATGTGAAAAGATGCTATGCCCTGCGCAAGGATGACACGCGAAATCGTGAAGCGTTCCATATTTCTTTAAAAAAAGAAGAAAAAAACATTTTGCAGTACTAAGCTAAATATTTTTATAATAGCCTACAATCAGAAAAAGTCTTTAAATTTATATATAATATTTTGCCAATTTATTATAAATTGAGTTGGCACACCGACCTATTTTACCGACAAAAACTTGCATAAAGAGAACACTGGTCGTGAAACACAATAACGATGAAACGCACACTAATGTTTACATGACATTTACAAACTTAAAACAACCAACCCTATGCTCGACATTTTCGAAATTCGAAAACAGACGTTTTAATCAACCACTGGGACAGTGTGGCTGGACATCGCATTGGAATAACTTTAAGCAACCCCCACCTAGAACTATAATCTGATTGGTTGGTCGGTGGAATCGTATGCAAAGCAAAAATATGCTTCCCGGAAAGTATTTTTTGCCTTCGTGCTCTTTAACTCCTCAAGAAAAGTATTTTTGGTTATACTTTTACGCTGATACCTTCCGCGGTTATACTTTTACGCTGATACCTTCCGCAGCGATACAGCGTGGCGGGCCGCATGCGGCCCGCCATTTGGTGACCCCTGGACTAGACCTATCCATAAGTGTGCTGGCCGCTACTTTCTGATAGCGGTAGCGACGCTACTTTATTACCAATGTAGCGGTAGAGGAGAGGCGTGCATCTCTTTTAATCGCACTTTCTCTATACTTTCCAATTTAAAGTGAAAAAAAAATGATTCGTTTTTTGAGAATTTTTGTGGAAACAATATGTAAAAACACCAAGGCAGAAGCCATTGGACTAGATAGGCACTTTAACATAAATAAAGATATCCAATTCAACCACGAACCATGAGATGTTACGTTATCCGTGATGTGTGAATCACAACATGTTTTAGGTGGCTACTGTACAATAGACCGATCCATCGCCTAGCAAGGCTCAGCCAATCAGAGCGAAGGAGAGCAAGCTATCTTTCCAAGCCCACTATCTAGCATTGCTTTTATGCAGTTTCCGTCACATTTAGGCTGTGATTTTTTAGAAGTAGAATTTTCTTCTGCGGTACTTGCAGGTTTGACAGCAAATACCTATTTGAGATGTCTTAAAAAACTTAAAATCGTAAACCTGCTGCAAATAGTGCTTTCTAAGACACAGTTTAACTGGGTTGTTAGAGCTCCAGCATTCAACCAGAGAGTTGATTATTATTTTGAACTTCGTTTGATAATTAAAGAAGAAAAAAATAGCAAGTGGTGGGGATCAAACCCACGTCAATGAAATAACTACCATCTCCCTAACCCTCTGTGCCAAGTCAGCCGATGACATAAGTTAGGCTAACTACGATTTGCGTTTTTCTTTGTTCTTCCTAGAAACGCAATCTTGATGACGTCATGAATAGCGTTCGTGTTTGGATTGAATATCTTTATGTTAAAATGCCTATCATTCGACTATTGCGGAAAACCGCCACGTTGATACCGACAAGAATGATATCAACACCAGGTAAGACTATTTTTGCTGTGTCGGTGCCATCTCATGAAACGTCGGTACGGAAAAAAAAGTTACTTGTGGAAGCCTTTTTTCAGACAGAAGCAAGTCCTGGAACTTTCCCACAAGCGAGTTAAAATATCTGTTTGTAAAGTAAAACATCCTATTTCTTCCAGTGTTGCGATGGAAAGGCATTTTTCAGTTGAAAAAAACGTGCAGAAGCCTTAATCTAAGATCACTTTCTGTGTGATCTTGATGCATTGTGGCAGTAGTAGTCCAGTTTTAATCCGGTAATGTCCCCGATACCGAGGGTGGCCGGATTCACTTCCAAGTGCCGCAATCGCCTTCACACCCTGCCTCCACATCGATCTGTTCAACGCGTCCTCTCTTGTCAAGACCACCTTGCTGCTTTCCTCCCCAACTTGCCTTTACCACGCTTTCTTGGATCTTCCTTGTTTTCTACGACCCTCCACTTGTAACTCCAGCGCTCTTCTCAAAACATCATCTTTATCCCTTCTCAAAACATGCCCATACCACCTTACTCCATTCGCTTTCGCCAACTTTTCAACATTCTCATTCAACCCAAGCAAGTTTATAATTTCTTCGGTATTTTTTGTCCATCAGCTTCACATCACACAGCCTATAGCTCTCACCATCGCTCTCTCGGTTCTTCTTAAAATCGCCAATTCGTTTTCCCGTAAGCACCATGTCTCACTTCCGTACAGCATTGCAGATCTCACACAACTAGTAATTAGTATAAATTCTTCCTCTCATTTTCAACAGAAATCTTCTACCACATAACAACTCGATCTCGACACTCTCTGAATTTTACCCAACTAAACCTTAGGCCTACTCTTGCAGACACTGTCGATTTACAACCACCACTGGCATTCAATCTGTCTCCTAGATAGCAAAAGGCATTCACTGATTCAACTTCGTCATTCAGCTTTTCAACAGGACCAACCATTCCTTCTTCAATCTTCTTGCAGCATCTTTCCCATTCAAAACAATCTCCGGATCCACATGTCACTCTCTTCATCTTTGCACATCTTCCATGCACCCATTTCCTGCATTTCGTACACTTCACAGAATTTACCATCGCTCTTCTTCCACATACACCACATGGGTCAATTTTGCTCATTGTGATTTCCCCTTCCGTTCCACTCATTACGACCTTTCTCTTTTTGATATTGACATGCATACCTTTACATAGAAGCGACTCCTTTCACTTCTCAAATTTCTCTCTCATATCTTCCATTGTGTCACTCAACAAAACCAAATCATTGGAAAATGAATCTTCTCTTGCACATTCGGTAATCACATCAATCACAATGGCAAAAATTAGAGGAGAGAAAACAGAACCCTGGTGTACACCTACCTTCACCAAAAACTCGTCTGAGAGGGCAGATCCAACTCGAACTCTTGTCCTTGCACCGTCATAAAGACTCATTATTGTTTGCACGAGTGCCTTTGGTATTTCTTTTTTCTCATTCCATCACTCTTCTTGGAACTCTATCAAACGCCTTTTCCATGTCCACGAAGCACATGTACAGGTTCTTTTCCTTGTTCTGATATTCCTCTTGCAACCTTCTCAAAATAAAAATAGCATCTGTCGTTCCCTTTCCAAGCATAAATCTACACTGCATCTCGTCCAGCTTCACCACAGATCTTATTCTATTCTCCAACACCCTTTCTACTACTTTCATTGCATGCTCCAACAGTTTTATTCCCCTACATAGCTCACAATCGATTACATCACCCTTTTATTTAAAAACGCAATACTTTCTTTCGTATAACTGTTTGAATGAGAGAGTGCAGACTAGACGACCTCCTACGCCTTCAGGGCTACGGTCTTTCGCACTCTCTCATTAGATGCACACTGTACGTCTTCGTTTTACGTACGTTTCGCATCCAAACAAAAAATAAAATGATCATCCCTTGAAGATGGGTATCATCACGCTCGTCTTCCATTCATTTGGCATTCCTTTATACGTTGCCCCACGAAATTATATTCATCGAAGCCGTACACCTCTGACAAGATAGTGAGTCAATGTCCCGAGTATGCGGTAGATTTCAAAATTCTTTGATGTGCAGTAGTCGATAAAAGTTTGACAACCACTGCTACAAAGCAGTCTACCGTAGGGACTCTAATAATATTTTTTTTAATTTTATGCTTCATAAAATATGCTGCCTATATTGGTTGGAAAGGCTACTGCATGCAGTGTGTTAAGCCCTTTGCGGGTCCTCGTGCCAGATTAATTTTGGGGCCGCTACCAGCCATCAAATCTATGATTATATAATGCGTATTCACTGCACCGATATGGAAAGGATTAACTTCAATAGATTTCCTTTAGAAAAGATTCACTTCGATAGACTTCCTGACCAGTGTAGAAAACAACATAAATGTTAGAAGCTAATAGCAAACACAGGTATATCTAGTCATAGCTACACCTTTACTTGGAACGAAAGTCTAAAGCAGTATGGTAAACACGTTGTTACTGAATCGCAAAGGTCTATTAGTCTATGTATAGGCCACTTGAGATGGTGGGCCGGGCCTTCTTTGTTACCCGTCCCTTGACACGACCGGAATGGCCCGTTTCGGTGAGTCCGATCCCTTAACGGGGGATTTTTTCAATCTTTTCTTTTTAAATTATTGGGTACCGCAGCCTAATTATCATTGCCGTTTTAGGGTTAGGAACTCACTGAATCGGACTCACCGAATAGTAGCAGACCCTGACACGACACTAACTGCAGGCAATATTGTTATCTGAGGATCAGTAGCCTTATTTAAATCAAGTTCGAGAGTAAACTTAACAAAGACTAAAACTTGAAACACGGTTGTGGACAAGTACTGTAGGCTGCAGTATGAAACCGCAAGGATAACGTTTTTGTGCAACTCGGTAAATTTTATGTCGACAATTGAAAGCTACACCGTTCGATAGTCTACACAACGTCAAAGACAAAGTTTTCAATAGGTGAAAAAAATTTTCGTATTAAGAACTAGCAAAAAAAAGTTTACAATACATTTTCAAATCCAAAATTATTCTGAAGAATAGTCAATGAATATCGGTAGCCTAAAAAGTGCCTCACAAACAAGCTAACCTACCACGGTTGCACATTTTCTTCCGAAACAAGTTCACCGTGTGGTTCACTTGCTCCAGTGGGTAGTAAAGCCAGGTAAACTGGTGTTTCTGCTCCTTCAGCTGGGGATTTAGGTGCATTATGACCTGCCATGTCGGTTCTAACCCAGCCAGGACAACAAGCGTTCAACAAAATATCGTTCTTCCCTTGTTCCCTTAACCACCTGGCATGAATACGACTCATCACTGTAACACCAAGCTTAGAAACTCCGTAAGCAGTGTTTGGCCATCCATCTTCAACATGTGTTCCTTTTCCAGCTGAAGCAATAAACTCCTTCATTCGTTTGATCAGCTGCTCCTCAGTAATAGTATCTGATCGGAATTCTTCTTGTAATTCTGGTTTACATTTGTTCAAACTCAAACTACTCACCATACTTGACACATTGACCACTCTACCATTAGATTTTATGATAGGAAGTAAAATATTTGAAACATGCAAAGTGCCAAAAAAGTTGCATCCTATCGTAACTTTAGCCTGCGTTGCAAAAGGCATTGTCTCACTATGTTTAAAAGCTGTTCCAGCATTATTGACAAGCACATTTATTCCCCCATAGTTTTCCATCATGTAATCTTTCAAACGGTAAATGCTTTCTTCAACTTCTATATCTAGTTCATGATATTTAACTGCAAATCCTTCATCTGTGAGCTTTTGTATAGCTTCTTTACCTCTGTCAACACTTCTCGAAGTAAGAAAGACATCGCCATCAAACTTGGAGCACAATGCACGAACTATCTCGTATCCAATGCCTTTGTTGCTTCCAGAAACTACAGCAACTTCACAGCTAGCCATATTATTCGACAAGCCTTTTACTCATCTAAACCTGTTAAATCCAATAAAATGAAACTAAAATGTAACGGATATGTAAGATCAGTAGTTTCGTTGTTAATTTGATGTCTCAAAATTTGTCTTTTATGGAAGAGTCATTGGTGGTGACAGCTTTTGAATAATACTAGGCCACAATCTAAATCTAACTCAGGATTACGCCTAGTGGTGGATTTCCAGAATAGTTTCCGGAACCTTAGTTTTTTACTTTCCAAATGCGCTAGGTGCCGTAAAAGAGATTCAGAAATATGCCCTTATAAGACTTTGAAACAACACTTGATGTAGGCTAGGTGTTTAAAACGCTGCTAGAGTAGGTATCATAGTCTATAGATGATATATATAACGTTGTTCAATGCAAATATTCGTATTTTAGTGAAACAATAACACAAAAAATTACAAGTTCCACAATTTTTCAAGACATTTATCGTATTCAAAACCATAAGACCTTTGGCGACTTCGGGTCTCAATCGCCGTGTTAAGTCCTGGCGCAACCAGGATCCAACATACTTCGATGGTGAAAACTTTCTCAGTGGAGGACCGATCATTCGTATTAAGTATAAAGAGTAAACTTCAAAGAGTTACAGTGTGTAGAGAAGCACGGTTAGATGTCAGTATGATGTTCATTTGTAAAAATCCACGCTCACACTTGCTCGGTGAAATTAGAATGGATTTTATGGACGTTATCAAATTTTGCAGACTCTGAGATCTTTTTTTCGTACCGGTAGTTACATATTCACGAAGTCCTTTCACAGCTTCGCGTTCACTTAAGCTTCCGGAGCGACGTTCCGACTAAAATCCAGCACTGATTACGCCGACCAAAAGCACGCGGCTTTGTCGTAGGAAGACCTTTGTGGAAATGGCAGGTAAAGTATACCTGAATAGCTCAGTTGGTTGAGCTCCTGACTTTGTTCACGAAGAAACCGTAAGATCAAGTAGCACTGGTTCGACTCTTGGGAAATGTGCTTGAGCAACGCATTTAACCACTAGCACCTAGTGGACGGAATAGCTCAAGCGACTACCACACCAACAATCAGAAACTTCACGCTGTCAATCTCGGTTATCGAGCCTGCGTCAGTGATTCAAGCCAGAATTAAGCTCTCAAGGAAGCTTAAGATGAAACATTCACACAATATTTCATCCTCAATCTGAGGTAAAAGATTCCCACAATCAAACATACCCTGACATTGGATAGCTTTCATCATTTATCTACTAATTAAAATCTTCCACAACATGCAACTGTGTCTTGAGACTTCATTGTTTCAAGGCACACATTTAATCACATACCAAAATAATGGGAGCAGCTGACTAGGTGACTATTGCTGCTTTCAGCTGCCTGTTATGTTGGATTCGTAATCGCAGTATACAGCCTACTGCATGTTGTCGCAATGGGTGCAAGGTAACACATGATTATTATTCACATTATTAAGAACGATATCACAAGCCAGTGTAAAACTGACTGAATTTCATATCTACACCAAACTTCAGCTGAGCTGAAATTTTGAAAAGGGTTTGAAAATTATATCTTAAATTGACTTATTTCATCTTTGTAGTCCACCTTCCCGTCTGCATGCTACACAGGGCTTCCCCAATTTTTTATTTCCTCATCTTCAGACAATTATTTTCTTTAGTTTTCTCATTATATAAATTTGGTTTCGGTGGACCACCTACCGAAACCACATTACAAATCTTGAAAGATTTCAACAACGCTGCCTGCACAAAATTCTGAATATCAGCTGGGAAGAGAAAAGAACAAATTTGAGCGTGCTAGAAGAGGCTGAAACAACAAGCATTGAGTTGAGTCCCGCATTATTCAAAATCAACTCAGATGGTGCGAGCATGTAGTGCGAATGCCAGATCAACGTCTCCCTAAGCAAATGTTCTACTCGGAATTTGCTAAGGGTAAACGTTCGGTAGGTGGACAAAAGAAGCGGTATAAAGACTCACTGAAGAGTAATCTTAAAATGTGTAACATCAATTACACAAACTGGGAGAAAACCGCAGAGGATAGGCTGCTTTAGAGACTGCCACTCATGAAGATGTTTCCACGTTTGAGAAGAGCAGATCTAAAAGATTAAAAGAAAAAAGAATGCAAAGAAAAGAACGACAATCACACCCACAACCAACTCTCCCAAAGGATCTTAAATGTACCAAATGTAACCGAACTTTTAAAGCCAGGATTGGACTCATTAGTCATTTAAGAACTCATCGTTAGCTTTTATTTTATTGCGAAGGCCATCGTCCTCGAAGACGAGGGATAGCCATCATCATTCTTTCTGACTTTTTTACACACAATGCAAACTATGTGCTCAATACAGAAAAATGGTTATTTTTCAAAAGCTTTTTACAAAATTTTCAGAGGCCTGTACAATATACTTTTGTAACTATAGCTATACGCTATAATACAATTACATTTAAACTACAAAAATAAATTTTCCATAAGTAAACACACTACTCAGCAAAAGAATTTGAAAAATGGCACAGTACAGCAGTGTGAGCTACTGTATCTTACAAAATATACATGTAATATAAGCACAACTAATACAGTTATCATTCCATGACTGATGATGGCTATCATCAGTAAATTTTATCTGTATACCAATATCCATTGACTAGCCAAATTATGAAACAAACACTGTTTCATCAATAGAACGCTTGGACTGAAGGCCCTGGATGACGAGACTGTCGAGTGGCTGATGACCTCATGCCCAAACATATAGTCCAGAAGAAAGCTCATACGACGAAGAAGATCAATAGCTTACAGATTCACTATGCCTACTGGTAAGAGATAGTTGTAACTTGTAACTTTGCTTACTCCACTAGTTTATTTTTGTTGAATAAGTGATTATTTTAGGCTATTGAATGATTAACTAAATGGTAGTAACAAGTAAGACTGCCAAAAAATTGCATTTTGAATTATTTTGATGCAAAAAGTATTGTGATTTTATTTGATTTAAAAAGAAACATCATGTTTTTTGCCTTGAAACAATTTGCAAATTATCCAGGCTAATGATGTCTGGTAGAAACATACTTTATTTTTAAACAACATCTTTTTTCTTCATTCATTTCATTTTTTTTCAGAAAGAAGATTTCGACTAGCAAAAATTAATTTGAACAATCCTACTCAGCAAATCTAAGACCTTAGATTATTTGGATCTGAGTGTAGCCTACAGGCTAATCCAACTGTAGGTCTTAACAATTCTGGGAGCTGGTATACAAGTCCCCTCCCACCCCCTTGGTAACTCATGACAAAGACAGGACTCGACCAAACATATAGGGTGAAACTACTTTACCTTTGCTTTACTGTTCACACACTTCAATCCACATGTTTTGGTCAATTCCTTTTTGTCATGAGTTACCAGGGGGGGGGGGGGGGGGGGCTTGTATACCAGCTCCCAATTCTGATCAGATATATTGCACCCAAGATAAATTAAACCCAAAAATTCAGTGACTATTAAGTTAATGGTCATGATAAAGTCCAACACACAAAACCTATGTTTTTTTAGTTATTTTCTACCTATCTCTATATGATAGGGAAGTCAAAAACTCTAAGTTATCACAGAAATTGGTCCGAAAGCTGAGTTTTGAAAAACAAGTTTTTTGGTTAGAAATAAAATTGAGGTATTTCTATAGGCTAGCATATGACGAGCAGAAATTTCATTTTAGCATCTATTTCTCTTTCAATATCTTTATCACGAATTTGAAATCAAATTTCCTCAAACTAGAAAATTCTAACCACCTGCTTCTCAATTTGCTATTCTAGCTAACTAGCTATTCTAGGCTAGCCCAAACCAGCCAGGTCAAGGCAAGGGTTAAGATAGTGTTGCCAAAAGCCTAATAAGCACGTTTACAAACAACGCCTCAACATTTCCTTAATGCAGAACGAAATTCCTACTTCATACGCACACGACTTAGCACATTGAAAGCAGAAGTGCCAAAAGAAACACTTTCAGATGTTTTTAAATTATAAAGATTGGCTTCATATTTGGAATTTAAAAAATCTTACTTGGCAACACTAAGTTGAGGAAGACTTGTCTTTCCGCTTGTGAAAGTGCCTACCTTCCGCTTGAGCATTTATGATTGTTCTGCAACCAGAGTTGCCAAACAAAAATTTTAAAAATATTTAATTGATTTATTTTTACTATTAGCGAAAGCTTGTCAAGCAAAATTTATAGATTTGTCTAATTTAAAAAAAAAAAAGTGTCAAAATTTCATCATAACATAATCAAATTATGGTTTGCACTATGGTTTGACTTTAATTAAGTAAAGAAAAGAAATTAAGCAGCAAGCAAACTAAATTACTATAAAAAAGCTTAATGACAAACTCGCTGTTTTGTGATTTTATCACCTAACAGTAGAGATCAAAAAGATACCTCAAGTGACCTCATTGTTTTGTGACACCTGAATACCTGAGGAACTCACATGTTATTGTTTGCACCAGGTGTTCAACTATCAGGTGGAGACGTGTTCGCCAGACAACATGGTGTAAAGGAACCATGACCACAGGCCTGGAGATGGAGGACCTCAAGACCGCCAACCCACACAACACTGTCCTGATGATGCTTCCATCTGCGCTACTAAGGATGTCAATACGATGAAGAGGAAAGCGACAGAAACCCAAGACAAGCCATCATCTATCTATGCTGACCAGATGCAGACCATCGATAACTCTGCGAAAGCAAAGCTTCATGACCAAGATTCAATCAAGAGGACTTTCCGTAATCAGCGTTTCAATCATCTTCCAGCAGAGTCAGCTTCCCTTCGTGAGCTACGTGTCAAAAGTGATTGGATGCAATCATTGGGAGGGAACCTATTCCTCTTCTACGACAACAGTCCCGACACTAACGCCCATCTTATCATCTTTGACACAAATGCAGCTTTTGAAAAAATAGCTGCAGCTGAAGCCTGAATGATGGATAGTAACTTTGCAATGGCACCACCAGAGTTTCTCCAGCTCTATGTCATCAGTGTTTCTCTGGTTCAGACATCTGTGTCAACCGTCTATGCTTTCCTCCAGACCAAGAGCCAGGAAGAGCTGTTGAAGGCAGTCATGTATCGTTGTCATCCTCACCTTAAATCCATCGATTGTTATTGTGGACTTTAAGCAAGCCGCCATCCAAGCCATCGCGTCATCTTTAGGGCCAGGGGTGCAGACCCAGGGTTGCTTTTCCCATCTAACTCAAAGCACCTGCAGGAAGATTCAAGACCTTGGCCTCACCCACATTTACAAAAACAATGAAGACTTCAGACAGTTGTGTGGTGAAATTGACTCTTTGTCACTACTTCCTGTGGATGACATCTCTGATGGTCTGGCTTATTTTCGTGACGGTGTCCACCTGATGCCTTGCCGTTGCTATGTTACTTTGATGCAATTTATGTCAGTGGCACCTATCTCCCTAGCCGTCGACGTCACCTATGCCATGGTCAACTTTCCCCGCATATCTCTTCAGTCCTTGTTTTCCTTCTGAGGTCTGTAATGACTGTCCAACGACTGCCCCAGAAGCAACAACCAGTGTGAGGGATGGAACTGCCGTTTCTTCCATTTTGTGGGCCACAACCTATCAACAACATTTTTTTCAACAAAGCATGAAGAACCTCTGCTAAAACTACATTACGGGGTGCAAGACAACTGCACAGTTTTTGTCTGATGCCGGTCACAGTATTTGCTTCTGAAATGCCTAGTGTAAATTATGTGAACAGTTGGCTATTCTGGATGGACATGTGAACAGTTATCAAATATATGTTCAACATCCTATTTGGCATAGCCATGCAGTGTCTAGGCCAACATGGCATAATAATAAGGTTTTTGAAAAAAAGTCACAAAACAATGTGTTTGGCATCAAGTTGCGCATTTTTTATTGTAATTTAGTTTACTTACTGCTTAATCCATTTCTTTATTTGATTAAAGTCACAAAATAATGAGGTGTCTTCTTAATCTACAAATTCAGCAAAGATGAAAATGTCATTGTGCCACACTTTCCTTTTTTGCATTCTTGCCATTTTTTCCTAAAATCATTCAAGAACGCTCATGCTGGACTATGCTCCTCCGTTCTTACCCAGACAGCAAAATCCGCCGTTTTTACAATGATTTAACGCAGGGGTCACCAAACTTTTTGTATGCGGGCCACTTTAGCACTAAGGAGAGCTGTGGCGGGCCGCTCTAATAAAATTTTAGGTAGGTTGACTCTTATGCTAGAAAAGAATGCATTTCGTACCCAGTATCCAGCGTGACATGTTGTTAATATTTATCTTAGAATACTGCAGCAACAAAATTAGTCGAACAGCGCTACTGCCAGGCCAAACTCCTTTAACGACACTGGTCACAACGGTAAACCATAATCTCTTCGTGGTAAAATTGTAGCATAAGATTCTCGGATCCCTTCGTCTGTATGTAATGACCGAAAGAAACACTCTTCTGAAAACGTCTATTCAAGAATTATATTTCTGTAAAAATAGCCTCAAAGCCGTCGAAGGATGGGGGCAACACTGTACCCACTAAAACTTGTCACTACAATACAAATTAATGAGATAAAGACGGAAATTTTGTCTAGTTGGTATAAGCACAAACAAAACCGTTTTAATATGCGACCAACTTTTCAAGCAACGATTTTAAGAATGAGAGAATAGATTGCAATATTTCAAACGCACGTAAGCAGCTTCTGTGACGTAATAATGATAAGCATTATGAAGCTATTCAAGCACCTGTTGAATTTGGCTTACACCATATCTCGTAATTCAAGATTTAACGATTATGTAATGTTTCACAGGTGTGACCAGTGATGCAATCTTTGCTTATTTCTTGCAACAGTCCATGACGTAGGACGTCAGGTTCAGTAGACAACGGTTCTATGTGACGTTTGATTTGAAAATTGTCCGTAACATAGCGAACCCTAGTTATGACAGTCTAACATGGCATAACTAAAAAAGAATTAAAGGACAATCGTGAGCCAATACTGTAAATAAACACACACGATACACAAATTGTTTGAATCACTCACGTTTAGGTTAATACGCAAATACAAAGGGCATGCAAAGAATGAACAACAATAAGAATAATACACGACGATACATGAAATTGGTACTATACAATGGTTGCGATAATAACCGACTGTTCTGGGCTCAGACAAGGGTCGACCACCGCAGACAAAACTAGGCTCAAACCCTAACACTTAAGTGTTCTTTACGGGGGCGAGGCACGAAATATCCCTCAACACCAGGGGCTCTATCCACTTTTAGAATTTGGGAGGCTGATTTTTGGACAGTGGGCTAAAAACATCATAGTCACTTCAACTTCTGGGGGGCTACGCCCCCCAGACGCCCCATTGCAGCATCAGCTTCATTGCTCGTCCACGTGCATAGGGTTTCCAATTCGTTTCAGAAAGTATGTTTTGAAGGCAGTGGTGCCGAAGTTGGGGAGAGGGGGATATACCCCCCAATATTTTGGCAGCATCCCCTCCCAATAATTCATAAAAAATTATTTGCCATGAAGTTGTAGGCTACTTCGATCTAGTTGTTTGCAAGCATCTTGCATTGCTGTTGTTTTTCTTTGATTGATGTTTGATCACAGTTCTAAATTGTCTTGGATTTTACGCTAGACAATGCAGGATCTTCATTGAAGGTATTAAGGACGAGTTGGACCAGGCCACTGGCCACGGCACTGCAGTCTGCAGTAATGAAGAAACTGCACAAACATATTAGGGACTTGTGCTGATTTTGAAGCCTTTGGCACTTATAGAGCAATTTAGTATCACGTTGCAAGAAAAGCTTGACATTGACTCTTGTGAAGAGCTGTTTCAAACCTTGAAAATCACTCGAGAGAAATATCGTGATTTGGAGTTTGAGAACAATAACAAAAATGCAGTTTCACTTCCGGAAGAATTTGCTGCTTATTTTATCACACCTTTGCAAGCACCACGGCAAAGAAGAGTTCCTGAAAGATTGGGTGGAGGCTCGGTGGCAACTACTGCAGGCATTCAACTGCATTATAAAATACTTTACAATCAGTTTATGGACAGAGTTATCTCTAAACTGACCGAACGGTTTAAAAGTACGGTGTTCCAGACGGTTGTTCGCCTGGTCAAACGTCATGTAGAAACCGTTCGGGTCTACTGAATATTACGTCATGGAAATTCCTAAAACATGAGCCAAAATTGCACCATCGTCCGTAAGACTCGTGTCAAACCTATTGAAACCTGTTTGGGCCTGTTTCAGTTTGAAACCTGTTTAAACATGAAAATATTGCGTCACGAACTGCCGGCGTGCCTTTGAGTTATCACAAATTTTTCTGATTCATTCTCGAAGTTGTTTGTTGGAAGTCGGTCGCACATTTAACTGGTTTATTTGGTGCTTGCTAGCTGGACAAATTCTCCGTCTTTTATCCAAGTAATCTGTATCGTAGTGACAGTTTTAGAGGTGTAGGCATTGCATCTCCATTTCGATAGCCGCGGGCTAATTTTACAGAAAAACACTGTTTGAAAAGAAGTTCAAGTGTGTGTTTCTTCGGTCATTATATACAGACGAACGGATTCGGGAACTTTATGTTAAAATTTTCCCACGAAGAGATTATGGTTTACCGCTGTGACCATAAAAAAAATAAAAGACGAGTTCTTGTCAGTTGGTAGGTCAAGAAGAAATTAAAGCAAGAAAAATAAAAAACGATTTTGTTAGCTGGTAGGCCAAGAAGCACTTGAAGGCATAAAAATAAACGACGTGTTTGTTGTCAGCTAGTGCAGAAGAACTACTTAGAAGTACAAGAAATAATAAAAGAAGATTTGTTGGTTGGTAGTCTACACTCTTACAGAAGCAAAGAAAAGTAAAGACAATTCTTCTCAGTTTGGTACAGAAGAAAAATAACTTTGACATTCATTGGCAAGAAAGAAGATTAAAAGACAATCCATCTGTGCTTGTAGATTCAAGTGGAAGAATCCAAGCAAGTTTTGTGGACTTTAGGACTTCATACCCGTACAGCTACGGTATCGTGCATTTAAATTCTTTTTTGTATTTTTACGGTCTTGGCAGTTAAGTTTTTTATAACTACTGTAGCCTAATAATTTTGTGTGTTTGTGTAACTTCATTTTTTTAATTGTTAAATTTAGCCCCAACATTTAATATGTCTACACTCGGTGGCGACAAGGACTCGACCGCCGTAGACTCGACTGAGTTTAAGCCTGATGATGTTCTTTGCGGTCGGGCAGGCCATTCTGGGGAGGGACCCAGTAACGATGAGGCTAAGTCAGTTCGAGAGGCCCGGCATCTTAGAAGGGATATTTTGACTCAAATTGGGAAACTTTCTGTAGCCCTAGGTTCTTTGAGTGATAAGCAGGAACTGTTAATTTTTAGATCTAAGTTATCTACTTTAGAAGAGGAATTACGGCATTTCCATGCTCTTTTGACTAAAATTTTTAACTCTGCAATCTTGGCAGAACTTCGTGATAGGGTAGATCCCGAATTTAACTCGTTAAAAAATAACTTTGAACAAAAAGAAAGTGAGTTCTCAGATATGTTGGATGCTGACATACATCCTGAGGATAGCGCCTCAAATGTAAGCACTAGGATGTCTAGGACTTCGTCTCGGATAGTGGCACAAATTAACCTGCAGCTAAGACGAGAGGAGCTCCAGATACAAGCTGAGGCCATTCGAGCTGAGGCTGCCGCGAGAGCTGAGGCCGAAGCGAGAGCTGCTGAGGCTGCCGCGAGAGCTGAAGCCATACGAACTGAGGCTGCCGCGAGAGCTGAGGCCATTCGAGCTGAGGCAGCCGCGAGAGCTGCTGAGTTCGCACTCAAAGACGCTCAGTTGAGGGCTGAACAACGTAAAGAGGTAGTTTTAGCTGAATATCGATCAGAGGTGGGCTCTCGGCGTAGCTCTAAGAAGGGCTCTTCTAGGCATTCCAGAAATGAACATCAATCGCAGTTTAATTTACATAACCTTTTCCAAACGCCCGTTCAACCTGTGAGTGGATCAGGGCAATCCACACGTTTTCCAGCTGTTTCAGGAGGTTTCGGGGCCGCGGCTAAGGGTCTTCCGAATGCTGTAGAGCCAAGGTCTGCGAATTACAACCGAACTCCTCCCCCAGAGCGTACAGGTCACGGGGCCGCCATTAGTAGTAATGCTTTGCCCCTTTCACAGTTTTCTGCGCCGCTAGGTTTTGATCGCCCAGCTACACGTAATTTGGGTGGTTGTGAGAGGCGTATCGCGTCTCCTGATTTTAACGTGTGTGAGGATCGTGATCGGGCTGTGCACGTGACTGAGCCCACTCAGCCCCTTAAGGGATATAGCTTGTCTTCTCCCGCTAAATCGAGTTCTCAACAGCAGGATTGCTTTTTTGAATACCAAAATAGTAATAGGACGTTTTTCGATAAGGCGGCCTTGATTGGTTACGATGGTAATAATATGCCATTTATCTTCTTTAAAAATCGTGTTACGGCCTTAATGGCAGCTTCGCCCTTTAAGGGGACTTGTTTGACTTTGTTACAAGCAGCTTGTGTTAGAACAGCTGCGCAAACGATTGCTAATTTGGTTTCTGACACCCCTGGCTTGTCAGAGGAAGACAGGATAGAAATGTCGTTAGCTCGCTTGTCCCAGCGTTTTGGAGTTCGTGGAGGTCTTTTCGCAGAACCAGAAATTAGAAAGTATCGCTATGGTAGCAAATTGACTTCGACCTCTTCCAGTGATCTGAAAGAGTTTAAAGATGAATTATCGCAGTGTTTGCTTTATGCGCAAGCTTATGGTCAGCGTGATAAATTAGAAGGACGTTTTGTTTTGGATTTGGCTAAGCGACTCCCGTTTGACGCTAAGCAGCGTTATCTTGACTTTTTAGGTGATCAGTATGGTGGCACTGATGAGCCTACCTTTCAGAGTTTGTTTGAATTTGTAGTACGGGAGGAAACGCGTAAGTCGACTGATTTTAGCATTATGCTAATGGGCGATTCTGGTGAGTCGCAGCAATTTAAAAAGTTTGGCAAAGGAAAATTGCCTTCATGTCCGGTTAGGCAGACGTCCGTAAAACCCCATGATGATGTGATGTCAGGGAGTTCGCAGTACTCGACTGTTGTTGGCGCACCGCGCGGTGGTGAGGCTAGACGTAAAGACCTGCCGGCATGCATTTGTTGTTCGTCACGTGGTCAAGTTGAATATCATTTTTTGTCTAATTGTAAAGATTTTTTGCGCTTGACACCTAAAGATCGGAGAGATGTCATTGTGAAAGCTGGCAAATGCTTGAATTGTTTGCGCCAGCATATGGTTAGGGATTGCGTTCATGCAAATAACTGTCGTAAGTGTGGGCCTAACAACGATAGGAAACACTATTTTCTTCTGCATGATTTTTATGTGACGTCGCGTGATTTTCTGGATTCGGTTGGGAAAGATGATGCTTGTGCCAGAGTTCCTGTGCGTAATGTTAAGATTGGAAATGTTAAAGCAGCCTTTAACCGCGTTACTGCTGCTCGTGTTTTGAATCCAATGACTGGCAAATCGAAGTTGGTGTATTGTCAGCATGATCCTGGTTCGCAGTTGACGTTTGTTTCGAGTGATTTGGTGTGTGAACTTGATCTTAAACCGTACGATAAAGCATCGTTTAAAATGGATATCCTGGCTGGTCAGAAACCTACTTGTGCTGACCTTGTCAAACTCAACATCCAGTCGTTAGAGACAGATGAACTGTTTTGTGATATAACCTCGGTGGTTAACCCAGCTTGGGCTGATGATGTTAAAACTTTACCGCATAAACAAGATTTAAATGGTTTCCGTCATTTTCATGACGTGAATATGTTTCATTTGAATGATTGTAGTACTGTAGATGTACTGATTGGCAACGACAACGCTTATTTGATGTGTGCAAAAAAAGAGCGTGTTGGTGAAAATCGTAGTGAACCACATGCTTTGCTCACTCCTCTCGGCTGGTTGGCTTGTGGTGGTAAGTCACCCTTAGATGAAAGCGTTGCTAACGTGTGCAGAGTGCAGACGTCTTCAGAGTCGGATGTCATCTCTGGCTTTCAGCGTAAAATTGAGTCTCGTGATATGGAAATAGCAGACCTGAATAAAGTCATTCAGGATTTGACTTTGCAAAATGAAACCTGTGAATTGTCTCGCTATGATAATTTGGCTAGAGAACTTGTCGAACCGAATATTGAGTTGAAAGGTGGTCGATTTGAGATACCTGTTCCGTTGAAGGAAGATATTGATCTACCTAACAATTTTGTGTTGGCGTCAGATAGAGCTGCTGCTTTAAGAAAGAAAGCTTTAAAACAACCTGAACTTCGTGATTTCCTTACTGACACCATGAAAGATCTTAAATCAAATGGCTATATTGAGCGTACTGGTGAAGCAGGAAATGTCAAGGGATTTGAATGGTATTTACCATACTTTGTTACGTCACAATTAAAAAAGCGCATTGTTTACGATGGCAAGTCTGAATTTCGAGGAACTTGTGTTAATGATGTAATGTTTTCGGGTCCTGACTTGTTAAACCCTCTGGTAGATGTCTTGGCTAGATTTCGGCTTGGTAGATTTGGTCTCATGGCTGATGTGACTAAATGCTTCTTTCAAATAAAGTTACCTGAGTCGCAAAGGGATTTGTTTCGTATATTGTGGTTTGAAGATGATGACCTTGAAAATGGTAGGATGGTACCATTTCGTTTTTGTGTACACCCTTGGGGAATAAAGAGTAGCCCGTATATCGCTTGCTTGGCTATAAAGAAAATGATCGAGCAGAATCCCAGCAGTGCTGGTGAATTGACTCTCTGCAATATTGCAAATAATATGTACATGGATGATTTTATATTTTCGGCTGATAGCTTAGAGGAAGCTCAGCAAATCACTCATGAATCAATTGCTTTGTTTGATAGCCGTGGGTTTAAACTTGGTAAGTGGAGTGCTAACAAGGAGGCTATGATTGTCTTGTCAAATTTGGATAATGAGATGCTTTCACCTTTGATTCGTGACATTGACTTTCAGACTGAAAATATGACTTTGCCATCAGCGAAGACATTGGGTTGTGTGTGGCAAACCGAGTCTGACGAGATGCGTATCGCATGTTCCTTAAAGCCCTTAGCTAAACACACGCGCCGAAGTATGCTCAGTCAGCTTGGACAAAATTTTGATCCGCTAGGCTTTGGAGCGCCATTTTTTCTAAAAGCACGCCTTATACTTCAGCAATTGGCGATAGACAAGTTTGATTGGGACACCGAGGTCCCTGATAGCTTTGTTAAAGAGTGGGAGTCGTGGCTTCGCTCTTTGGACCTGCTTAAGGATTTTTCGTTACCGAGATGGTATTTTGCAAACTCTGGTGTGTGCAGTCCGGATGATATTGTTTCATATCAATTGCATGGGTTTAGTGATGCTTCGGCGCAAGGTGGCGCCTGGGAGGCAATGGTTAAACAATTTAAAATTGCATTTTTTCACATTTTGGACTCTTCAATTCGTAAGCCCAAATTTATTGAACTGCTTACGTACACAGGCAGTGCTGTTCAGATCGTGAACGAACGCCCTTTGGTACCTTTGAGTGACGACCCTAGGGATTTTACTGTCATCACCCCTGCCTCACTTTTGACCCCATACTTAGACCCATACTGTGCTGTTGGGCAACCACATGATCGTGACCAATTAAGAAGGGATTATCGGTTCAATTTGTCACTTTCTCAGCCGTTTTGGAGTAAATGGATCGATTTTTACTTGCCAGGTCTTCAGGGCCGGAAAAAATGGCTAAAAATGGCCGAGAATTTGGAGCCTGGTCAACTTGTAGTGGTAGGTTCTCTCCAAGACATTGGTAAACGTGGGAAGTATCAACTTGGGAGGGTGCATGAGGTAATTCCACAAATTAGGAAAGGGAAGCCTGTGGTTCGTAGAGCTAAAGTTGCCGTCTGCAACTATGATGAGAGTACGGGGAAAGTGAAAGTAGACTATGTGTTGAGGGATATTTCGTGCCTCGCCCCCGTAAAGAACACCTAAGTGTTAGGGTTTGAGCCTGGTTTTGTCTGCGGTGGCCGACCCTTGTCTGAGCCCAGAACAGTCGGTTATTATCGCAACCATTGTATATAGCGTCATTTTTTGCGTGTACCTACTACCTATGGTACCAATTTCATGTATCGTCGTGTTTATTCTTATTGCTGTTCATTCTTTGCATGCCCTTTGTATTTGCGTATTAACTTAAACGTGAGTGATTCAAACAATTTGTGTATCATGTGTTTTTATTCATTGGCTCACAATTGTCGTCAATTCTTTTTTAGTTATGCCATGTCAGACTGTCATAACTAGGGTTCGCTATGTTCCAGACGGTTGTTCGCCTGGTCAAACGTCATGTAGAAACCGTTCGGGTCTACTGAATATTACGTCATGGAAATTCCTAAAACATGAGCCAAAATTGCACCATCGTCCGTAAGACTCGTGTCAAACCTGTTGAAACCTGTTTGGGCCTGTTTCAGTTTGAAACCTGTTTAAACATGAAAATATTGCGTCACGAACTGCCGGCGTGCCTTTGAGTTATCACAAATTTTTCTGATTCATTCTCGAAGTTGTTTGTTGGAAGTCGGTCGCACATTTAACTGGTTTATTTGGTGCTTGCTAGCTGGACAAATTCTCCGTCTTTTATCTAAGTAATCTGTATCGTAGTGACAGTTTTAGAGGTGTAGGCATTGCATCTCCATTTCGATAGCCGCGGGCTCATTTTACAGAAATACACTGTTTGAAAAGAAGTTTAAGTGTGTGTTTCTTCGGTCATTATATACAGACGAACGGATTCGGGAACTTTATGTTAAAATTTTCCCACGAAGAGATTATGGTTTACCGCTGTGACCATACGGTAGCCTGAATTCTGATTCGGCAAAGTATAAAGAACTTACACGAATTTTCAAGACCGGCTTAGTTCCTGAAATGGTCAAAAATTATCCAGAGCTGAATAGGCAATCGATGAGTTATCAAATTTATTCATTCAGCAAGGCAACAGGAGCAAAATCTCTGTACGATGCTAAAAGAGCTTACCAGGCATTGTCCGAGTTGGAAAAATCTCTCAATACCGTACTCAACTACTTTAGCTGATTGAGATCTTCTTAGTTTGCCTGTAAGCTCTGCTGCTTGTGAGAGGTCGTTTTCTAATGTTCGTAGATTGGAAACCTGGCTGAGAAATACTTTGGGACAGGAAAGGTTGAATGCTAGCATTGTTTGCAACATTCACCAAAATATTCTTAATGACATCAGCATAAATGACAGTGCTAATGAGTTTTCAATGCGCACTACCGTAAGACGCAATATGTTCGGTTGTAACAAGTTCTTGTGATGTGTTTGAAAGTTATTATTTTTGTCATAAATTTGCAGATGTTCTTCTGTAGCTTCGATTGTTTTCAGTCTCCTGACTAATGACTTTGTCCTATAGTGCACTAAGTGTAGTGATTCTAGTGAAGGAAAGGGCAAGAAGAAAAGTATCTTCCGTTTTTTTTTTTTGGAAAAACTAAGTATTCATTGGAAGGTCATAGGTTCTAATCCCGCTGGAGGTACCAATTTTTCTTCGCTTGTTTCTTAATCTTGCAGCAGTCATTCACAGAGGCACTGGTAGCGCTTTTATCTCTATGATTTCTTGTCTGTATATTATGCTGTTAGCAGCTAATTTACCGAGGTCCGGTGATTGTTTAATAAATTTAATGGTAAATACCAGCAGGGCCTCTGAGAGGAATTTTTATTAGGGGTAAGAAGAGTCATTCCGGGCCCCCTCTCACTCCGGGCCCCCTTTGTCTTGGGCAAAATGCGTGATGTTTGCTCAGGCGTATTGCACACCATACAACATTTTACTGTAGAATTGGATATCTGTGCGCAATAATTGTATCAGGCTGCAAAAAAACTATTATTTAGTGTTTTGTGTTGTGCATATCATGTGATCTGACCCTCGCCAATTTATGTATTCTGCATTGAACTCGTGTGTCAGTTGTTGATGGTGCTTGTTGAGAGGTGTCGCTTGTACAGCTTTAATATAAAATTTTCAAATTCATTTATTTATTTCTCTCAGATGTAGCCTATAATTATTTTTGATGAGGACACTGTGTGATGTCGAAAACGTTGCATTTAGTATTTTTTTGTGTGTTTAATAAAAAATGTTAAATCCGTTAACGTTACTGAGTGTTACATGTATCTGGCACAAGTCAAGCTCTCTACCAAGGTTATAGGTGAATTGTTCGTAAACAGTTTTTCGTAAAACAATTGTTCGTAAACAATTGTTCGTAAAAGCAATTCTTCGTAAAGCAATTCTTCGTAAAGCAATTCTTCGTATACATCAATTCTTCGTATAGGTGAATTGTTCGTAAACAGGTGATAGGTCAATTGTTCGTGAACAATTTTTCGCAACAGCAAGGTTTGTCTTGCAATTTCCGATGAAGGTGCATAATGCAAATTTTCCTGAATAACCAAGTTACGAGACATAAGCAAATAAGCACAATGAAAAAGCGCATTTTTTGTTATTTATTGGAATACAACAATTGTCTGTGTTTAGCAATTCTTTGCTTACACTACCAATACTACTTTAAGTAACTTCGTACAAATTGTCCACAAGCCAAGTTTAGTATGAAGTATTGTGTGCAATTCCACGCAAGTAGGCTAATCACAAATTTCATCATCTTGAAAGTCTTGACGCCAGGTTCGGACGACTCTAGTTAGTCTTTCTGCACTGTTCTTGTACTTCTTCTTTGGAGGGAGTCCTGCCTGGCCACTGACATACTGTTCAATGCGAACCTCATTTAGGTTTTGCTCTCGCTTGATTGCAGACATGAACTTCCAAATATCTGGATGATTTGCAGATACCTGGAACATGAACCCTCTGTGCCATGCTTCAATGCTATTATTAGTTTTGGGAAGGCCATCATAGCAGTTCCACATTTGAATTGCAAACATTGGAGGACGGCGCCCTTGACGACGATCTGGGCGCCCAACCCAAGTGTCTTCAAAGTAGTCAATTACTGGCTGAGCAACATCTGGTAATACATTCCCATCGTTTTTCTCCAAATGCACTGGCACAAATGGAAGAACCAGCCACGGTTAGTTGAAAGTGGGTACTCTCTGCTTACTGCATTGACCATGGCCATCTCAAAGTCAGTCATGATTGTCTCTGAAACAGCAACAGCAGGTAACAACTCCATGAATGTATGTCCCTCTCCTTTTGTCCCCCAGCAGGGCATACACCAGAGGCACTGAAGTGTTTTCCGTCAGTCCGTGTATTGTGTAAAGCTGTTCAAACAGTAAAGGCACTGTCTTGAAGGTGCCGTCAGCATACCAGTGCTTTGAACGGGCAAGGAGCTGCAGATTTCTTTCAGTGGCACAATTATGTGTTTAAGCACAATTAGCACATCTCTAGCATATAGGCTACCCTAATTGATTGTTCGTAAACAATTGTAACTGTTTTTAAAAAAAAAAGCTGTAGCCTAACTTTTATGAACATTTGTTTACGAACAATTAGTATTACGGTCAATTGCATGCCCGAAGAATTGCTTTACAAAGAATTGCTTTACGAAGAATTGCTTTTACGAAGAATTGCTTACGAACAATTGTTTTACGAAAAACTGTTTACGAAGAAAACGTCGGACACCCTCTACCAAGGCTCAAACATAACATCTTGTTAAAACATAATCAAATTAATCATCTGACCAATAACCTTTCTTCATTAACTTTTGCATTCACGACATGCCTAGCAGAGGTGAACAAAGTCAGTTTTTTTACTCCGGCTCCGTTTCTGCTCCGAAAGTATTGACACCAACTCCTGCTTCAACTCCGAAGTTCATTTGAAGTGAAATAAGCGTGAAACTACCTTTTTCAGATAGTTTTTAAAAAACACAAAACACCCGGGCTTTTCTCAAAATTGCTTTTGCTACACTATACCGGGTATAGCCTACCCTCCCCATCCCCCAGGTACTTTTAACAGCACGTAAACCATTAAATTACCACTTTGGGTTCCTAATTTGCTCGCAATGTACTCAATTACCTTTCCGGGCCCTTTTGCTACACTACGGGTCCCCCAGGACTAAAGAATAACAACTTTTATGCTTGAATTTAGTCGTTTAGGATGGTTTTAACCAAACATTTTTGCGCGTAAACTATAAAATCACAATTTCGGGCCCCCCAACAAACACAGGCCAGGGCCCTCAAGGGTACGCCGTACCCTCCGTACCCCCCTCTCATAGGCCTTGAATACCAGTAGCCTACCACTAAAATTGTGTATAAAAGTATGCATCCCCTCAATGTTTATAATCGTCTAAAATTTGATAAAATTGTGATTTATCCCCTCCCCCCAATTCTCAACTAACTTCGGCATCACTGTCGGAAGGGCATTTTTGGGTAAGCAAACTAAGTTAAAACTCCACAGTGTAAACGCCTGGCTCGTAGTTCAGGGTTGTCAAATCAAAAATTCAAAAAAGTGGTAACAGCCGAAATATTTTTTTTCAAAATTCGATCAGTAAAATATCACAATCTTTTTCAAAGCCAAATGAGTAACAACAGCCGAATAGTAACAGCCAAAATATATTTTTTTAAATTCGATCAATAATATATCACACAACCTTTTCAAAGTCAAATGAGTGGGGGGGGGGGGGTGATTTTGTATTGCTCAGCCTCCTCACCCCCCCTTTGATAGAGCCCATGCTCAACACGTAGTTTACTTTCACTTCTCCCGTACTACTATCATCATAGTTGCAAACGGCAACTTTAGCTCTCCGAACCACAGGCTTCCCTATCCTAATTTGTGGGACCACCCATGGCCACCTGGAGATATGGCCTGATTTGTCACATTTTGCAGATTTTGATTACAGCTACTGCTAGTGCTTGACTGACATTTTTTGAGATGTTTTTACTTTTTGCGGTTTCCTAATGACAAAAAACTTTTTTGTTGCCTTGGGGAAGCAGTAGCAAATAAGAAAAAGTAAGTTGAAAAACCCAAAATCAGAATGTAATTGAAAATTAACAGTCTAACTAAAATCTACAAAATCAAATTTTCTTTGTTTTTCAACATGTGAGGATGTTAAAACCAATTGTGTCATCTGGGGAAAAGAATAAAGAAAGCGTAAAAATCTAATTTTTAGAAAAAATTATTTAAACGTTCGTCCAAAGTTAGAAAAACTTGGAAATTTCTGCAAAATGTGACAAATCAGGCCGTATCTTTAGGTGGCCATGGACCACCTTATGCACCCTTCCAAGTTGATACTTCCCACGTTTACCAATGTCTTGGAGAGAACCCACCACTACAAGTTGACCAGGCTCCAAATTCTCGGCCCTTTTTAACCATTTTTTCCGGCCTTGAAGCCCTGGCAAGTAAAAATCGATCCATTTACTCCAAAACTGCTGAGAAAGTGACAAATTGAACCGATAATCCCTTCTTAGTTGGCCACGATCATGTGCTTGCCCAACAGCACAGTATGGGTCTAAGTATGGGGTCAACAGTGAGGCAGGGGTGATGACAGTAAAATCCCTAGGGTCGTCACTCAAAGGTACCAAAGGGCGTTCGTTCACGATCTGAACGGCACTGCTCGTGTACGTAAGCAGTTCAATAAAATTGGGCTTGCGTATTGAAGTGTCCAAAATGTGAAAAAAGTACTTAGTCAAATCGCTCACAAAATCAAATCTACCAAGCCGAAATCTAGCCAAGACATCTGCCAGAGGGTTTAACAAATCAGGACCCGAAAACATTACATCATTAACACAAGTTCCTCGAAATTCAGACTTGCCATCGTAAATAATGCGCTTTTGTAATTGTGACGTCACAAAGTATGGTAAGTACCACTCAAATCCCTTTACATTTCCTGCTTCACCAGCACGCTCAATATAGCCATTAGATTTAAGATTTTTCATGGTATCGGTAAGAAAATCACGAAGTTCAGGTTGTTTTAAAGCTTTCTTTCTTAAAGCAGCAGCTCTATCTGACGCCAACACAAACTTGTTAGGCAGATCAATATCTTCCTTCAACGGTACAGGTATCTCAAATCGACCATCTTTCAACTTAATATTCGGTTCAACAAGTTCTCTAGCCAAATTATCATTGCGAGACAATTCACAGGTTTCATTTTGCAAGCTCAAATCCTGAATGACTTTATTCAGGTCTGCTATTTCCATATCACGAGACTCAATTTTACGCTGAAAGCCAGAGATGACATCCGACTCTGAAGACGTCTGCACTCTGCACACGTTAGCAACGCTTTCATCTAACGGTGACTTACCACCACAAGCCAACCAACCGAGAGGAGTGAGTAAAGCATGTGGTTCACTACGATTTTCACCAACACGCTCTTCTTTAGTCCACATCAAATCAGCGTTGTCGTTGCCAATCAGTACATCTACAGTACTACATTCACGCAAATGAAACATATTCACGTCATGAAAATGACGGAAACTACTTAAATCCTTCTTATGCGGTAAAGTTTTAACATCGTCAGCCCAAGCTGGGTGAACAACCGAGGATACATCACAAAACAGTTCATCCGTCTCTAACGACTGGATGTTGAGTTTAACAAGGTTAGCACAAGTAGGTTTCTGACCAACCAGAGTGTCCATTTTAAACGACGTTTTATCATAGGTTTAAGGCCAAGTTCGCACACCAAATCACTCGAAACAAACGTTAACTGCGAACCAGGATCATGCTGACAATACACTAACTTCGATTTACCCGTCCTTGGATTCAAAACTCGAGCGGCAGTAACGCGATTAAAGGCTGCTTTAACATTTCCAATCTTAACATTACGCACAGGAACTCTGGCACAAGCATCATCTTTGCCGACCGAATCCAGAGAATCACGCGACGTCACATAAAAATCATGCAGAAGAAAAAAGTGTTTTCTATCGTTGTTAGGCCCACATTGACGACAGTTGTTTGCATGATTACAGTCCCTAACCATATGCTGGCGCAAACAATTCAACCATTTGCCAGCTTTCACGATAACATCTCTCCGATCTTTAGGTGTCAAGCGCAAAAAATCTTTACAATTAGACAAAAAATGATATTCAACTTGACCACGTGACGAACAATAAAGACACGCCGGTAGGTCATTACGTCTGGCTTCACCACCGCGCGGTGCGCCAACAGCAGTCGAGTACTGCGAACTCCCTGACATCACATCATCATGGGGTTTTACCGACGTCTGCCTAACCGGACATGAAGGCA
This sequence comes from Aplidium turbinatum, assembly GCF_918807975.1. Lineage (NCBI taxonomy): Eukaryota > Metazoa > Chordata > Ascidiacea > Aplousobranchia > Polyclinidae > Aplidium > Aplidium turbinatum. Next base: position 11,612,032 of record NC_137489.1, on the reverse strand, counting down.
ATTTTCCTTTGCCAAACTTTTTTAAATGCTGCGACTCACCAGAATCGCCCATTAGCATAATGCTAAAATCAGTCGACTTACGCGTTTCCTCCCGTACTACAAAATCGAACAAACTGTGAAAAGTAAGCTCATTAGTGCTACCACACTGGTCACCTAAAAAGTCAAGATAGCGTTGTTTAGCGTCAAACGGGAGTCGCTTTGCCAAATCCAAAACAAAACGTCCTTCCAATTTATCGCGCTGACCATAAGCTTGCGCGTAAAGCAGACACTGCGACAATTCATCTTTAAACTTTTTCAAATCACTAGAAGACATCGAAGTCAATTTGCTACCATAGTGGTACTTCCTAATTTCCGGTTCGGCAAAAAGATCTCCACGAACTCCAAAACGTTGGGACAAGCGATCTAACGACATTTCTATCCTGTCTTCCTTTGACAAGCCAGGAGTGTCGGAAACCAAATTAGCAATCGTTTGCGCAGCTGTCCTAACACAAGCTGCTTGTAACAAAGTCAAACGAGTCCATTTAAAGGGCGAAGCTGCCATTAAGGCCGTAACACGATTTTTAAAGAAGACAAATGGCATATTATTACCATCGTAACCAATCAAGGCCGCCTTATCGAAAAACGTCCTACTATTTTGGTATTCAAAAAAGCAATCCTGTTGTTGAGAACTCGATTTAGCGGGAGAAGACAAGCTATATCCCTTAAGGGGCTGAGGGCATAGGCGTAGCCAGGGGGGGGGGGCGAAAGGGGCCATGGCCCCACCCCCCAAATTTTCAAACTTTGGATTCCGAAGTTGAGTCCTTTGTTGAAAATATAATAAAATTAGTAGAAATTTATAACGTTTTCCAAGACATCTGGCTATTAACACCCCCAAGGACTTGTTTTAGACACACAGAAAGACACCAATAAATTTTGCAAATCGCAAATCGCGCAAAATTTACGCGATTTACGTTTCTTTTAACTAATTTGTGGAAGCAATTTCAGAATGGCTTACTCTGTTGGGTTTTTGTGTAGTTAATGAGTATTTGTGTAGCTGAGTTTTTGGTGTTCTCTAATTTTAGTTGCAGTTTTTGCCCGTTCATGTCTAAGAGCTACCATTAATAAGTTAATAGCTGTTTATCTTCTAATAAATTTCATATAAATATTACCCTAAAAGTGTTTCCAGAAAGCGCTATAATCCATTATTTGAGTGTAATTTTGCAAAAACTTTTCCGGGGGAGCATGCCCCCGGACCCCCCTAGAATAGGCGTGCCTTCGGCACGCTCTACCTCCACCCCCACCACTTTTGTTGCTTCCCCTGCTCAACCCACCAGGATACGCCACTGCACATCAGGTGGCGATGGCTTAAATCAAACACTTTGTCGTTCTCTTCAATTCATTAAATATTTGGCCCCCTCCTCAATTTTTTTTTCTGGCTACGCCACTGGCTGAGGGGGCTCAGTCACGTGCACAGCCCGATCACGTTCCTCACACACGTTAAATTCAGCAGACGCGATACGCCTCTCACAACCACCCAAATTACGTGTAGCTGGGCCTAAGCTGGGCGATCAAAAACTAGCGGTGCAGAAAACTATGAAGGGGGCAAAACATTACTGCTAATAGCGGCTCCGTGATCTGTACGCTCTGGGGGAGGAGTTTGGTTATAATTCGCAGGCCTTCGCTCTAGAGCAGTGGTTCTTAACCTTTACTGACCTTCCGAACTCTTACGCTAACCTGAAAGCTTTCGTTGAACCTCAAATTTTCGCTGAATCACAAAAACGAAAATCTACCACATTTTATAGTAATACATTACTGTATCAATGAGACTTCTGTTGATGTTTTTCTGGGACCAATAGTGAGATTCGAGGCTTTATCTCGGAAACAGCAATTCTCATGTTATTTTCGCATGCAAGCCGGTTTCGTTTTTTTTTTTGCTTTAACATTCATCAGAATAGAAAACGCATGCTTGCATAAGTGAATGGTTATGAATGGCATGAGAACTTCAAGAGCAACTTTTGTAATAAGAAAGCTTTCCATTTGTTAGCACTAAAACGTTTGAAAATTTGTTGTGTTGAGGTTTTTTTTGCACCTCGCTTTCTTGAAGCTCGATAATGTAACCCAAGTAGCCTATGGACTGTTTATATCTACTGTTGTTGAAAAAATTGAAAATGGAACAAATTTTCCACTAAGAAAGTTTCCTCAAAAGTGAGAGCCCTGATTTTGCAGTTCCATACAAATAGCATAGGTGAGGAAATTCATGCTTTAAGAAAATGAAGTTTCTCATACAGGTTGTTTTTACAATGTTAGGTAAAAATATATATTTTTGCATTCTGTGTTACATGCAGATGGCATCATTACATCACGCGTCAAGCGCACAAATGTTTATTTACACCCATTATCATGTAAGCCGCAATTAAGTTTCTGCTTAGGCCGTGTGTTAATGTTTCACAGGACGTTCGCGCCGAACCCCTGAAACAGCTTTGTCGAACCCCAGGGGTTCGATCGAACCCTGGTTAAGAATCACTGCTCTAGAGCCATCGGAAGACCCTTAGCCGCGGCCCCGCGACCTCCTGAAACAGCTTGAAAACGTGTGGATTGCTCTGGTCCACCCACAGATTGAACAGGCGTCTGGAAAAGGTTATGTAAATTAAACTGCGGTTGATGTTCACTTCTGGAATGCCTAGAAGATCCCTTCTTAGAGCTACGTCGGGAGCCCGCCTCTGATCGATGTTCAGCTAAAGCTACCTCCTTACGTTGTTCAGCCCTCAACTGGGCGTCTTTGAGTGCGAACTCAGCAGCTCTCGCTTCGGCCTCAGCTCTCGCGGCAGCCTCAGCTCGTATGGCCTCAGCTCTGGCGGCGGCCTCAGCAGCTCTCGCTTCGGCCTCGGCTTGTATCTGGAGCTCCTCTCGTCTTAGCTGCAGGTTAATTTGTGCAACTATTCGTGACGAGCTCCTAGACATCCTAGTGCTTACATTTGAGGCGCTATCTTCAGGATGTATGTCAGCATCCAACATATCTGAGAACTCATTTTCTTTTTGTTCGAAGTTATTTTTTAACGAGTTAAATTCGGGATCTACCCTATCACGAAGTTCTGCCAAAATTGCAGAGTTGAAAATTTTACTCAAAAGTGCATGGAAATGCCGTAAATCCTCTTCCAAAGTAGAGAACTTAGATCTAAAAATTAACAATTCCTGCTTATCACTCAAAGAACCTAGGGCTACAGAAAGTTTCCCAAGTTGAGTCAAAATATCCCCTCTAAGATGCCGGGCCTTTCGAACTGACTCAGCCTCATCGTTACTGGGTCCCTCCCCAGAATGGCCTGCCCGATCGCAAAGAACATCATCAGGCTTAAACTCAGTCGAGTCGACGCGGTCGAGTCCCTGTTGCCACCGAGTGTAGACATATTAAATGTTGGGGCTAAATTTAACAATTAAAAAATTAAGTTACACAAACACACAAAATATTACAGTACCGTAGTTATAAAACACTTAACTGCAAAGACCGTAAAAATACAAAAAAATTTAAATGCACAATACCGTAGTTGTAAGGGTATATGAAGTCCTACCACTTCTGGAGACTTCCAATCTAGGGTATTGAAAGTTCCACAAAACTTGCTTGGATTCGTCCACTTGAATCTTTAAGCACAGATCGATTGTCTTTAATTTTTTTTCTTGCCAATGAATGTCAATGTTTTTCTTCAGAACCAACAAAGAAACGTCTTTAATTTTTAGCTTGAAGTTCTTCAGTAACCTACCAACTGAGAAGAAACGTCTTTAATTTTCTTTTGTGCTTCAAGTACTTCTGTAGCCTACCAACCAACAAGCCGCGTCTTTATTATTTCTTGTGCTTCTGTAGCCTACCAACCACAACCAACAACAAAACGTCTTTATTATTCTTTTGTGCTTCTGTCCCAATTGACAACAACACGTCTTTATTATTAATGTTCACAACGGTAAACCATAATCTCTTCGTGGGAAAATTGTAGCATAAGATTCTCGGATCCGTTCGTTTGTATGTAATGACCGAAAGAAACACTCTTCTGAAAACGTCTATTCAAGAATTGTATTTCTGTAAAAATAGCCTCAAGGCCGTCGAAGGATGGGGGCAACACCGTACCCACTAAAACTTGTCACTACAATACAAATTAATGAGATAAAGACGGAAATTTCGTCTAGTTGGTATAAGCACAAACAAAACCGTTTTAATATGCGACCAACTTTTCAAGCAACGATTTTAAGAATGAGAGAATAAAATGCAATATTTCAAACGCACGTAAGCAGCTTCTGTGACGTAATAATGATAAGCATTATGAAGCTATTCAAGCACCTGTTGAATTTGGCTTACACCATATCTCGTAATTCAAGATTTAACGATTATGTAATGTTTTACAGGTGTGACAAAGGTGATGCAATCTTTGCTTATTTCTTGCAACAGTCCATGACGTAAGACGTCAGGTTTAGTAGACAACGGTTCTATGTGACGTTTGATTTGAAAATTGTCCGTAACAAACACTTTTGACTTCTTTAACAATGCCTAATAAACCGGGGCACTTGTTTTGCGCACTTGTAGCGAGGCGAGCGGTTTCATCAGAATATTCATCGCCAAGCAAGAGTGGTGTCGTCATTTCGCTTCACTAAAGATATCTTGCAATTAACAGTTTCAGTAAACAAGGAAATGTTTGACACATCGCAATAGCCTACAGGCAACAATTGTGACCTGCAAACATATCAGTGAAAAATAGTCTCCAATAACAGGGAGAAAGAAACTAGGCACTATGAAACAAACACTTGTGGAAATCACCGAAAAAACGTTTCTATCTTAACTCATGAACAGTGCTCCTTCTAAAAAAGCAATGAATTGGTTTTTCATCCTTTTTGTGACAGTCTCTAAAACCTTCTTTCTTTGATTATTAGACAACTGTCACTTGCGGTGCTTATCAGCATGGCAAGAATTGTTGATTAACAATATTTTGAAGCCTAATAATGCTAAATATTTTCGTATTACAACCAGAAAAAGTCTTTAAATTTATATATAATATTTTGCCAATTTATTATAAATTGAGTTGGCACACCGACCTATTTTGCCAACAAAAACTTGCATAAAGGGAACATTGTTCATGAAACACAAAAACGATGAAACGCACAGGCACAATAGTGTTTACATGAAATTTACAAACTTAAAACAACCAACCCTATGCTCACAGATAATTTCGAAATTCGAAAACAGACGTTTTAATCAACCACTGGGACAGTGTGGTTTGACATCGCATTGGAATAACTTTAAGCGACCCCCACCCAGAACTACAAACTGATTGGTCGCTCGGTGGAATCGTATGCAAAGCGAAAATATGCTTCCCGGAAAGTATTTTTTGCCTTCATGCTCTTTAACTCCTCAAGAAAAGTATTTTTGGTTATACTTGTATGCTGATACCTTCCGCGGGCCGCCAGTTGGTGACCCCTGATTTAACGTATGATTTTACAATGATTTTCCCCCCGCATGGAACCAATGCAACATAATATGTTGCATATGTAATGAGTTTCTGAACAATATCAGATCAGTGCCGTTTTAGACTTCTATGGATCTTATATTAGGGCCAAAATAATTTTGAAAAATAATATTAGAATCAGTATGAATGAACAAAGTTACAAATCATGACGTTTGTTTTGTTTTTTCACTGATCTTGTGAACGATGAAGCAGGAAAGCTGTGATGACTGATAGCATTCAACGTGTCAAGAGGACCCACCATATGCCTACCAATGCTTACAATGTTGTTGGTGGCAGCTGTTGAAAGGATTAAGTCCTTTCTTTGGTTAGAGCTGTTTGAAAATTGTTGAAAAAGATTCTCAAACAAACCATGCTGGGCCGTCGCAGCCAATTGCATTGTGTTTGTGTTAATTGGTTTCGATTGAGTTGCAAGCGATTCTGCCTGCCTTGTTTGTTTATCTCAACATAAACAAACTTTTCTCCCCATAATTTTATGTGAGCCCTTTCAGACTATCTGACGTCTTTAAAATTGCCGAAGAAAAATAAAAATTTACGTTGATTCAGCGTCTCCAAAGATTAGTTTTCCAAAACTGGTTTATTGTTCCATGATTGCCACCACTGACGAATAGCAAACACTGCCTGAAGCGTATGAAGCTGTGTTCTTCATCATAATGATTGGTTTGGAGATTATGTAAAAGTTGCGGCTTGTACTTAATTATCGTTTGCCAAATGAACCGTGCTTCTGTTCTTTACACACATACACAGTTTTTTGACTCTGAGTTTGGAGGAAAACCTGCCGGCTAAAACCGTGACGATAACATGCATTTCGAAAACTGAAGCATCATCATTCATCAGTCATCACAAATCAATGATCCAACATATGATAAATTTCAATAACTAATATTTTAAACATCAACTGTCAACGCCAAAAACTAATAGTTGTAACAAGGTTGTTTTTAATCTCCAAGCTAAATTGTCACCGAAACGTTAAACAATTGCAAAATAATTTACGTTGGGTTGATTTACTTGCAATGAGCTATAAAACACGTAACTGTATTCAGTGTTGACTACTGAAATGCTTTTGAAACGAAGACATTATGTAGCCTGGTTCTCAGAAAACTCTGAAACCATTGTCGATTGTCCCCAAACGTACCGCTCTGAAACTCAGGAAAGGTGTCAGATTTCTTGCATTCAACATGCGGTGCCTTCAAAGCCGTACATCAGCAGCGACTGTAATCAGAAGTTGTCCACCGACTTAAAGGCTGTAGAAAACTTTTCGTTTGTGAATGTTTGAGCACCGCATTTCAATGACAGATTTCCATTCAGCAGCTTCAATTTAATGGAGTAATTAAAGATAAGAGCAGAACAGAAGCAGAAACTACTCTTTCAATCTCGGTGACCTTAGTGGTGAAGAGACTCTACAACCAGACTACAAGGATGCGGATTTGCTAGAATTTAGGATCGGCTATCAAGTAGTTGTATACAGAAGTTGCTATTGTTGAAAGGAAACTTTTTCAACACAGCTTATTCTTGGTATTCATCTTATTTTTTAACACACCTAGACCTAGTCAGGTCCGTTAATCAGAAAAGAGCTCGTTCCAATTTCCAGAAGTGGAATCAAAGTGGGTAAGCAAAGGAAGTTCAGTTGTTTTTTTATTTCTGACCATCCCAGCGAAAACAATACACGTCAACATAGCAAGGATCTAAAAGAAGGTAGAAGCGACAAAACGCGAACGTTAAAACGTGCTTGAGATCGAAATAAGTAATTAAGTTAAAATATTGGCACGGTCGTAACACCTTCAGAAAAATTTAAGATAAAATAAGGAAATATAAATAAAAATTTACAAATTAGCCTAAAACAATAACATATATCCAGGCTATAGCTTTATTAGCCCATATAAATTAGCTTTAAGCTAATAGTTTTCAAAATTTGTAAAATAGACATTTGCTATGAAGATCGGCCATGGTGCGTTTACTGATGGTCACTCTCAAATGAAGCCATTTTCCAGTATCGTTTTGCAGTGACTTTACCATTGAGTAATTCCACACAGTTGGTTTTCGCTCGACTGAGGTTTAGTGAGCGTGGTGCAGAGCTTGTTGAGAGGATTAAGCTGGGTCATTTGTCGAAACTGGTCTTTGCAACTGAGACAGCGAAATCCGTCATTTCTACATTGATTCAACGTCTGCAGACAACTGTCAACACATAGTTAAATTGATGTATAAAAACATCAAAGTGATCAAAAAATACCCCATCTTACATTTTGTAGCGTGCTACAAACTTCAAATGAAGCGCTTGCAACAAAGTAAAAACCAAGCCATTGGTGTCGCTGCTTTTTTCACGTTTGGCGACGCACTTACCAAAGGAGAAAAATAAAACAGAATAAGCAGTGAAAACATAGAAACAAAATTTTCGACAAGGCAGATACATTTTGTTTTTGAACAGCATCTAAAGCAAAACATTAAACATTGAGAAAGTGACCTTGTGACGTTTTTGAACAGCATCTAAAGCAAAACATTAAACATTGAGAAAGTGACCTTGAGAGTAAGATAACCAAAGCTAATCACATTTTCGTGATGTCAACCACGTAGGCCAAAAACGACGTCAAAAATAAAATTTATGACCAAAAGGCATGTAGCCCAAAGGTGCAACAAGAAGTAATCAAGTAAAGCGTTTAACTTTTTTCTTCTTCATACGTGTTGAAATTTCTAGTTTGAAGATACACTCTTCAAAGAGAGAAGTCAACGTTTCAGAAAAAGGAGCACTGAGAAAAGTAGTGGTGGGAGCTAGCTTTAGAATAATTGCCTTCTGGCTAGGCTGGTAGGCTATCCTGTGCATTGAGCATTGTGAACAGTTTTTATAGCTAGGTAGTAGAACACTAGATGTGTTTATGTTCTGGAGTTATAAAGTAACACTAAGCAAGTTAGGAAACAAGAGTTTTAAGAAAACAACAAATTTTTTGATTGTCTTGATTGTTGTCTTTTCGATTTTCTTGGCAGCTTATATATTATACTATTCACATACTACCGTTGTTTGAAAGTATTTCATTACAATTGATGTTAAAAACGAAACAACTTATTTCTAAAAAAATGATTTTAAAACAATAGGCTACTATTCAGGCAAAAAAAAAATCATCAACATTTTCCATCATGCCACACAAACGCTGAAAAATCGTGTGTTTCTATTTTGAGGAAAATACAAATTTAATCGCGTTAGCCTATCCCATGCATATCAGTCATACTCATATCAGTGTTAAATGTTCCACATCTTTTTCAACTGCCACGCTTGAACCAGGCAACGAAGGCCTACCATGAATTATGAGACCAAGTGTTACGTTGTTTGACATCAGCGTTCACAATCCCAGTCGCCAATCTCCACAAAGTCCACATACGGTTCATATTTCCATGTTGATTTACGTTATGCGTACGAAACTTTTATCGTTATTGTAAGGCATTGAACCCTCCTAGTTTTGCATGCCACAAAAACGCGAAATTATTAGTAGTATTTCTTCTCAGTCATACAGGCAGCATGATTTGTTAAAACCTTTGTTTGTGAATGAATATTTATCAGGTATTTTAAAGTCTCATTGTAAATTATGTTTTTTGCACTACGGTACCGATTGAAAATTGTCATTTCTTTGTGGTGCAACTTTATAAAAAAAAATTGATACAAAGTCAGAATGAAAATATTCTGTGGTTTGTTAGCCTACTTGAATTTATTTTTTTAGCATTGTTAATACGCAGTTTATTGTTTTAATGTGTATCTTTTACGTAGATTTTAAGTGCAAAAACGGAGAAAACGTTTGGAGTTTTTTGAATTTTACTGAAGCGGTTCAATATCAAATTGAACGAACTGTCTCTAGTAGTAAGAACCTTTACAACCCGTCACCATGTGGCATATGCTGGAGAAAATATCTGAGCAGGTAAAGAATGTTTTTTTACGTTAAGTTATTTGGTGACAATAAAGGGAGTAGATAACATGGGGTGAGCAAGGCGGAATATTCTTCTTGACAAAGAAATTGTTCGAACCGAAGGGGTTGCTTAGATCTGACATTGCAATTGCATCAAATATTTGATTTTGGGCCATTTTAGTTACTCTAGTGTTGGACAAAACCTTTCGTCACTCAGTTGAAAAAAAAATCAAAGATTTAAGACGGGAAATCAACTGCAAAATTGTTACCATTATTGTGAGTTACTAAATCCTTTCGATGTTGAAATTTACTATTAGGAAGATAAGTTTTTTTGCAATTCTTTTGCTTTCTTACCAGAACAACTATTACAAATTTCAGAATCAAAATTGGTGTTTCAGCCTTACAGTACCGGTATTAGTTTTCTGTGAAGTTTTCTAATGTTTTTCATTAAACTAATTGGATCACTTCAAAAACCCATCAACCCGTGTTGCTAGTAAAATTTACCTTTTTACACCCTTCAAAGACGACTTAAAAAGGCAATTTTTGCTAGCTGACAATTTGATTCAACTTACACGTCTATTTTGACTTTCTTTTTACTCTACCAAAAGCGTGTTTTTTGAAGACGGTTTCTGTGACAAATCTCTAGCAACAGATATCAACCTCACCTACTGTAATCATATTACGGTACCTCTAACTTCTAACTGATGAAGAATTTGTAAAATGATAGATCTTTTGCCGCGTTACAAAGATTAAGGCATTGTCTTTAGAGATAGATTTTACAGAGGAAATGCTCACTGTGGAAGGAATAGAGCCCAAAATGTAGAAAAACTTTATTGTTTTTTTTCAAAGCATTCCAACAATTTTGCTCCTAATTTCTTATTGTTTTTCAATTCACAAATTTTTTCCATATAAGAACACAGGCTATGGTAGCTTGGTAGGGTAGGCCTACTTGTTTGGCGATAATAATAAACATGCTCTGACGAATGCTATTCTTTACAGGTCACCAAGTACAGCACTTTCTTGGGGCAGCTCTGGTACATTCTGGTCTTTGTCTTTAGGCTAATTGTAGTTGTGACAATCGGCGGTTCAGGTAAGTCCGTGTTTTTTGATGAAAAAAAATTGTTGCTTTTTGGCTACCAACTAACATATTCCAATAAAATAAAAGTTTTAGACATAAAAAACCTTGTTTTTTGCAAGTGAAAAAGTATGTTTCTAACTGCTTAAAGATAGGCTACCCGCTGCAATATGTCTTGTCAGTTGACTGAAGGATTACCTTTAGATAAATAATCGCATGGCGATCCTTTTAGAAACACAAATAAATCAAAGTAGGGTTGCAGGTGTTAATTTATTGTGATAACGTCAAAAAAGTTGGCGGTTATTTTTAAAATGGTCTGACTTGCATAAAGAAAGTGTTATTTAGAATTGAAGCATCCAGCCCACTTTAAAAAAGAAATAAACGTTCACTTCTAGAGCAGTTAGAGTGAATTAGACAAAAAAAAGTAGATTGGAGAAGACAAAAATTTAGTTTGAATTCAAAAACGAAGGATCTCGACTGTTTCCAATAACTTTGTGCCCAACAATAGGCTTGTATCATTGACAAATGGTTTCTCATTTATACCTAAACAAAATCTTTCGAAAGATTTGAATTTCGAAACATCCTTTCCCAGAGTAGCCTACTTCATATCATTTGGTGGTTGAAACCGATTTTGTTACAAGTTTATGAAATTTTTGATCATTGCACAAGCCTAGCTATTTAGTGGTGGTACAAGATACTTCAGAGATTGACAGACGTTCAGTACACCACTGGGGAAGGAATCTTTGTTCTTTCAAAATCACCACACGAAGCCAACTGAATAATCTTTTTCTCTGTTGGCGAATAAAGCTTCTTCCATCATAATTGTAATGTGCTGTCACAACTTCACTAGTCATCAAATTTGTCATCTCATAAAAATGATTTTCATGAAATCAACAAGAAACTTCGTAAACCTTAGTCAGGTTTTGCGGTTTTTTTGTCAGACTAATTGTTTGTGCTCTGTAAAACGTAATCTGGAAATTTTAAGCGTAATATTGATAGCAAGAAAATTGTCCTTTTTAACAGCAGTAAGAATAGTTTTATGACTGCTGTTTCAATCGTAAATTAATAAAGGAGGTTTCGAAGCTGGTAAGAAAACGAGATTTTTTGTTGGGAAGGATTTCGCAATCGAAAATTTCAATTCATTTTCAAAAAGATAAATCAAATGTTACATTGCTTCAACATTCCAATACTTCCCATAGAGGTCATAAAACGAACATAAGTAATCCCTCTGATTTATTAGCACACTCAAGAAGATTGGTCTTTTTTACATTAATTCAACGCATAAATAAGTTAAATCTATGTAAAAAAACGACTAATTTTGCCCGATGGGAAGTGGTGATTGACCCAGAAAGCATTTCTCTTCGTGTATTGCGTTTCGTGTGTCTTCAAAGCGAATTAGGTCACAAAACGTTTGAATTGAACCTCTTGCCCTCAATTCTATATGACATCACCAGGATTGACAGACAAAGAAACCCAAATCAAACACGTCCGTGGTGCCTGGTGGTTTCAAGATCGGGTTCCGTTGTTTTTGAAGCAAAAACTTACTCAAGATGTCACAAAATTGTATGAAATTATAAAGCTAATTACACGTTAAATTGTGGGCTTTTTGGTATGAATTGCTACTTATGTTCTGATCTTCAGCAGAACAATGGTTTGTTAAGCACATCGCCAAGTAATTTATTAATAGTCAATACCGCTTAATCGAACCAGCAGCTTGATTGGACCATTTTGTTTGGTCCCAAATCTAAATTTTAAATTGAATCTTCTGTACAATGTTCTCCGCTTAATCTGACCACTGCCCCGCTTAAACGGACATCACTCCCACCAAAATATGTTTAATGGTTAACGTTTTTTGATATTTGTGCATGTGTTTTTGAGATTACACGTCAAGACCAGTGCTTCCACTTTTACAAAACTAGATTACCACTTGTATTACCACATTTGTCCTCGGATTACCACATTTTTTACTGTGATTTTTTACCCGATCTTAACCGTATTTTACATTAACACAGTGGCTATCTTTACCCACTTGTTGCCATAGTTACTATTAGGTGTTGTCAGAGTTAGGATTAAAGTTAGTAAGGGTTAAGGTAAGACTTAGGAATAAGGTTAGGGTTTTGATTTTTACCCAGAACTAAAAAAATTTCTAAAATGCAAGTTTTTGTTTTCAACAGCTTTAAACTTTTTTCAAATTACGACAGAATTCCTTATCCGGCAACGCTATTATTTGGTTATATTTACACTATATAGTGTAAAAAAAGGCCTAAAACAACTACTCTGTTTATTAACAGAACGTCCGAAATAAGAAAGCAAAGTACCAGTAGCTTAGCCAGGAATTTTGAAAGGGGGGGTTTTGACGGCCGCCAGGCTTCGCTCGCCGGCCTCTTCGCCAAAGGCGACATCCAGCGGCGGGGGGTCTGGAGGGCCTCCCCAGAAAATTTTGAAAAATTACTTTAAATTTAGTGCATTCTGAGAGCATTTTCAACAAAAATGTGGGTATAAATATTCCTGTAAAATAGTGCTGTCTGGTGGCATAGCAAAAGAATAAGATCATGTTTTCTTCGGCATTTTTCGGTAATAAAGCTAAGTCTCTATGTTTTCTTGTTGCTAATTCCTGGTTGAGATGTTTGGTATTCGCAAAACTCGCTCTTTTAATGCAGTTTTGTTTAAAATTAGGCAAACTTTGTTTTAGAGACATAGAGACTGAAAGCATCATTCTCAATATCGTGACGTCACACGCGTGCCAAAGGGGAGGTTGTAACCCCCAACCCCCCCTAGCTACGCCACTGCAAAGTACTGTACTTGACACCGCAGCTACAATCTGAAAGACATCTTGATTATGAATATGATCACATGGTCACCCTACCTTCAAAGTCAAAAGTCAGGACGCATTCCAAAATCAAACCGAAAACAGCGGAACATGCTAGTCACATGCTGTTATAAGTAGTTTTTTGCATATCTGTTCGATTTTGGAGGACAACAGTTTAAATGCTCTTATTTATTGATAGTATTTTATGTCAAATTTTCAAAAGTTATAATTTCCACATTTTGGCAACATTTCCACACAAAATTTTCATTATTACCACATTTTTACCACAAATTTTTCATTACCACATTTTTACCACAAACATGATGAAAATTCCACAATTGTGGTAATTACCACAAAAGTGGAAGCGCTGGTCAAGACTAAACATTGGGCATTGTGTTATGTTCTCGCAAAGCTATTAGTGGCAAGGTTGCCAAATATTTTTTTTATTTTTCCAGCCCAACTGCAATAAATAGCCTGACCTGTTTACATGTTGAAACAAGCCATAAAGTAACCTAAAATTTGAAAGTTTGCACAAAAGTCCAACTAGAAATTTTTACTCAGAAATGATACCTGTTCTGTGAAATTTGGTTTGAAATGAAACCAAACGAAATCAACTACCACACCACTAGCGACAACGCCAAAAGACAATCAACTATAGATGCCATTTTTCAATTACTTTTATCTTGTGCGGATTTAGCAACACAGAGAAACACGGGCACGAGTTCCAGCTGCACTCTGCACATGAAGGAGGAATGGCAGCAAAACGAAGAATTTGTTCTCCCGGCTTACTTCGACCACCCACTGTTGTAAATTTGATTGAAACAAATACTGCTTTTTTTTTTTCTTTCCGAAACTCGTCCTTTAAACACCCTGTGCCTGTGCAGTTTAGCAAACTTTCGAAGAACGTATCGCAAGGCACGGACACAATTTTGGGTTCATGCCGTTGGTTCATGACGATTTTTGCGTCTGTAGATTTTTATGCGTTTTGTTTTCGTTTTGAGCGCATGACGAAACGAAATTACATGGATTTAAAAAGTAACGACTTCATACACGCTCAGCACAAGAAAATTTTATGTAAAAACGAAATGAAATCTAACAACCTCATTTGTCAGGCCTATTGCGTGGCACGCTATTTACTGCATACAAGTATAAGCGGGGTTTTATGATCTGGTCACTCTTTGCTTTGGAAAGTTTTTTCTAGTAGGCTACTGTACTCAAAAGTGTCTATTATATCATATTTGTAGTATTGGCATTGTGACGTGACAAAACAAAAAATATCTAAATATCTGATTGATAAAAGACAACGCACTTCACGAGCTCTGATGTTTTCAATGTTTGAATTCTCTCAACGCATCTTGAAAGTTTTGTTTCAAAAACGGTCGTATTGTTTTTTTGTCGATGACTTAGGCTAGCACTATTTTTGCGTTGTTCTTGAGTAGCACATAGAAACCCATAAGGGTTCTTTTTAACTTCAATTGCACGTTTGGACAAAGAGTTAGGAACCCTTTTGAAAACGCCTAACAAGTCTCTACTCTACTGTAAGATATCAAGAGAACTTTACATTGCCATGGGAAACAACAGGGCAGTCATGCATGTCGGCTTATTTTTACTTGTGAAATAAATCGCATTGTTTTGGATTAAAAGATTTTTTATTGACATCGCTACAGTTTTGTAGCCGTCGATCAAAATTGATTGAAATCAAGCGTATGGTTATTTTTGGCTGGCAATAATAAGGTTGGTTGATGGTAAGATATAAATCATTTGTTCATAATAGGCTTAATTTGGATTAGAAAAGTTTCAGGCGGATAGCCAATAGAAAACCATTTTGTTTTAAGCCGCTTTCATCACGTGTTGATGGACAGAATTTCATTGTTTGAAAGGAAATAGAATCTTTTGATGAACTTAGCAATCAGTAAAGTGCAAAGAAAACACCTGAGAGCTTTTGTTTGAAACAAAATATTTTAGAAAAAGTTTGCATATCCATTTTTCGAACAGTTCATAATTTTCTTTTCAGTGTTCAGTTCATAATTTTGCAAAGGGAAAGCGTACCCTTCCTTTATCCCATATCTTCCTGAATACGAGTTTTTTGTTCATATTTTTATAGAAGCCTTAAGTAGGAGTAACTTGAAAGGAAGAAATGTTTTTTTCGAAAGAAGTAAAAAAACAAGAATGTCAATAGTTTAGAATCTAATGCAACAAATGACATTATTAACAAACAAAGTAACGTTTGTTGAACATTTTCAGCAAAAGCTTGTTTAAACAATAGTTTAGTCAACTCTAGACTATAACCAAAAAACTGTCACGTCAAAAAAGTAACTTTGTGGATTACAAATGGTAATCGACGTCATAATGCAAAATACATGCGTGCTGGCGTGCTCATTTAAACAAATCGTGTTTTACCTGTAGGCCTACTCGTCCGTTCCAAGCGTCAGTTTGAACTGACTGTAGTAAAATAAGTACAAAAGTATTGTAAGTCTATCTTCAATTGATTTTCGCATGAAATTGCTTCAATAAGATATTTTTTAGGTTTGTGTAGGAATTTTTCAATTTTCTTCTCGTTCATAGCCGTTTGATAGCAGTTAATTTTTAGAACAATGCAAAAACGCGTTTTTGAGTTTAGGCTGTGGTATTTATGGCGATAGCTGTTAACTCGCAATTTAGAGGGACAAACAATTAGCTGGACTCTCATTATCAGATTAACCCAAAAGCTGGATTCCTATTGGCATCAAAATGCTTGGAACTTTTCTTTTACACTAGGTCCTAGGAGCATATGGGTTAAGAGGTTTTGTGCTTCATGAAATGGTAGGCTACTTTGGCTGATGAGAAGCAGGCTACCTTTTTACAAAACTTCAAAAAAAAGTATGCTACATTTCCGCAAAGCTCGAAATTCAAGAAAAAACAGTCCACCTCTGCAAGACACTGAACATTTTTAAAATTGGAAAACCTAATTCTCTGACATTCTGTTTGGTTTTTGAAACAAGGCACAGTTTATTTTTTATTTTTTTGCTTTTTTTTTTTTTTTTTTTTTTATTACACAACAATAACAACACAGGTAACAAACACAAAAATATTGTACTCATCAGCACATCAGCAAGATGCATGCAAGTTCTAGTTCACAATCTATCTATGTCATGTGGTTCCATTTCAATTGGTGTTTTTTCAAATTCTTAGACTTTACGGCGATCACTCGCTCTGATTGCTGAGTTTCTTTCACCGTTTGAATAAACTGGGAAATTGTCGGGTAAGCTTCGGCATATTTGCATCGATAAACAACATAACGTGCGCATAAAAGTAAACAATTCAACAAATTAGAATTCACAGTTCCAAACAGAATCAACTGGTCATTAGCTATGACAGGGTATCTCAGTTTTGCTGATATCCAAGAAAAAACATCTTCCCAATAATTCTTTACAACATGACATTCGCAAAACAAATGAAAGGTATTCTCCGTAGCAATTTTGCAAAATGTACAGAGGTTGCTCTCCTTTAGACCAAACGCAAACAACGCGTCATTGGTCACAATTGCTCTGAGGTTCAGGCACAGTTTATTTAGGTCAAATATGGTAAAACGCTTTGCGAAAGCGCCACTAGTGACCAGTAACCTACAGATTACAGAAGCTTAAAAATACATGTGCACTGTGCAGCTCCTAAAAAAAGCAAAAAACTTTGGAACTCTTCCTTTTTGTAGTCACTTAATCTTGGACAAACATAGAATACAGTTAGCCTACAACCCTGCACAATCATTGCCATAAATAAACACCAGAAAACCAATAAAACAGTGTTTTTTTTATTACTAAGTCCATTATGTTGGTTATTTGTTTGCAGTGTACGGCGATGAACAGTCTGCATTCAAATGCAGTACCGACGTCGTGGGTTGCCAAAACATTTGTTACAACGAGTTTGCAAAGATATCTCACATGAGGTTTTGGTCCTTTCAGGTAAGAAAACTCAGACAAAATAAAGGCAAGATCATACAGGAATTAATTTTTTTAAACAAGTTAGCCATCATAGACAACATCAGTAAACTATGTAGCAGATAACCTTCGAATACTTGCCCCGAGGCTTTTGAATCTCGACAAAGTGACTTTTCTGTAATGACACACCTCAATCTTTTAAGAGCCGTGTTTTTCTGATCATCAATTATAATATTTCGTACAAATATGTCAGTTGAAAATTCCTGTTATGAAATTATCGCCACAAGCAGTGCAATTTTTCGTCAATTAAAATAGTAGTCTTAGCATAGTCTATAATTATTTTTTGCTCTTGACTTCTATTAAGGATTTCACCGTAACAAGGATATTACTTTATTTGTTAAAGGTTAAATACCTGCCGATTTAAATTGTTTGTTAAAGCTAAAGACACCTTGAAAAGATTGTATTGTACTTTTCCGTGTTTTTTGTGTTGAACATTCTAAGATTAAACACAATATATCATATTGTTAGGTGTTAGCCGTTGCTACCCCTGCAGTTCTCTTCCATTTTTATACTTTGTACGTATCTGGAGAAATCGCAAAACTGAAGATCACTGAAGACAAACTAAGAGTTATGGAAGAAGGCGAACAACAGTTACTGCCGGTATGCGTCTAATGAATTTAAAGCTGGCTAAGTTTGTACTTTGGTGTTATTTCCAAATCTTTAAACATTGAATAGTTTTCCATGTTCATTTCATGCAAGCAGTTCTGTTTCTCGCATGCACTATTTTTTCGTTAAATTGATTCTATTTTGTTTAGGCCCTTTTCAGCTCCCAATCATTAAAAACTGGTGAGACGATTTTCAAAGCAATGCTTTCAACTGCAGAGGAAATAGTTTATCTAGTTATTTCTATCTTTGGATTGTAACTAAAATGTTTAAGCTTAACTCAAGTTCAGATGACTATTCAAAATCCCACATGTTTTATTTTTCAGTGCTGTGAGTTTGAATGAGATAAAAAAAAAAACAGTTTAGTTCCAATACTGTTTAATTTTTGATCTGATTGACTCAGCGAGATTGACTGCTGGTTCTAACCGTTTTTCTTGTGAGCACTTATTTATGCCTGGTGTTTTTCATGCACAGGGAGACCCTCAAGTTGAGAAGGATTTCCGAAAAATGTCGAGAAGACGAAAAAGCATTGGCCACGTCAAACATAGGCAGATTTACTCAGGAAATGAGTTGAAAGACGTAAGATAATTGTGTTGAAGTGAAATTATTCGACCGCCGTGTTTGTTCAACTCTTATATTGATAAATTTTCTAATTAATATATTTTGAAATGTGAAATATAGCCTGATGGCTTCTTCAGCAACACACATGTGAGTTACATTGTTGGCAATGGTCACGTCGATGAAACTGTCAAGTATCAGAATTTTGTTGCGCATGAAAATCTAACCTAATCTTGAGTTGTGTTCAACAAGTAAACGGCCGAGCTCAACAAACGGTTGAGTGTTATCTAAGCATTGTTTTCAGTGGATACTCACAAGTGTCTTAAACTTTATTTTGAGTACCCATCCGTTTTTGCCTTGTGTACATTTTGACAAGGTCTTAGGCTACTGTTATGCCCTCGACCTTATCACTGTAGCGCCAATTAGTGTAATTAGTGCACTGTTTACTTTTCTACATAACGGCCACTGATAAGAAAGAACATAAATTTGACATTTGCTTCAACTACGGTGATTATTTCTCTTTTTTTCCTCTTAGGAGTCATTTATTTTGCAAAACCTTTACATTATTTCTCAAAAAGCTTATTATAAAATTATTGCTAAATACTGAATTTGTGGCCAAACCACCATCAACTTCCACAATTGCAATCAAGCAAGTTTGAGCCATTGGTCGTTGCATGTAGATCATCAAACTTTAGAAAACAAATTCAGCTATAGAGATAGGCCAACTTGAGTTGCAATTGACTTTTGCAACTGCAAGTTCAGCGGTCTTACTTGCAAAGGATAAGATTGCTTAAGCCTACAATGCTCCATCATAATAATTCTAAACCGACATCCTGCGAAGCGTTTTACGAAAACTCATACACTCGTTTAACATTCGTAACATGACGCGGCTACGGTTTTTTTGTACAAAACTAATCATTAATCAACACACCTGAAACTTACAGGAAGAAAAATTATGTTGTGTGAATGTCTATTAATTTTAACTGTTCTGCTGGGGCTTAAGAAGCCGGTTTGGCCACGTTATGTGTCACAATCGCGACTGATATTTTTTTTCTCGCTTTTTGATTACCGTAATTTTGTTTTACTTTAAATTCTCACTCACTTTTGATCTAACTAAATAAATAGTTTTGTTTGTGAAAACGATGTAATGATTTATGTAAAAACATGTGAGAAAAACGAAAGCTTTGTCTTGGAATTCGCAAATTTACAAAAAGTGCTCATGCGATAAACTAAGATCAGGGTTTCCTGAAAAGTATCATGTGCAATAGGGTGGGCCGTTTTTGACTTATTTTCGAAATTCAAAAACGGCTAGTCATAAAAAGTGGCACATGCATGAAAAAATTGCGTGTGCAAAATTTCATCAGTTTGGGGGTGCATCTTCTGCCCCCGCAGGGGGGTCAAACTTTCAATTTTTTGAAAAAAAAAGGAAAATTTCACTTTCCGTTCTAACATAATTTTTTTTATAATTTTTCTACTGGCTAGTTATAAATTGTAAGTGGGATGTTATCAGAACTTTCCTATGTAAAGGCATGTTCGAAGCTTAAGGTTTACTGCCCCCGCATCGACGATCAAAATGCTGAATTTTCACCAATTTGAGATGCTATTTTGTCATTGCTCAATAAACAAACTTGTCGCAAAAGGGCGAGATGGTGTTAACGCTGTACGCTTATTTATGTTCTGTCCATTAACTAGCCGTTTTTGAATTTCGAAAAAAAGTCAAAAACGGCCCACCCTAATGTGCAAACAATGATATGGAAAAATTTATTATAGAATAAAAGTCGAAAATTTTTGTAGGAATCATGGCCACCTAGTAGATATGGCCAGCTATGTTACATATGAAGGCCTTTTTACAACGGGCCGATAGAAAAATACTTGAAATTTTGACGAGCAAAGAAACTGCTCTTACTGGCATGGGGTACAACAAAGCAGATATTTTTCAGACTTGTTAGGCGTTTTTAATGCATTTAACAGGTGCCTGACCTTACATTTAGACATATTGCATTACCAAACTACATAATGAATGGTGCAAATTAATAATTTGTAAGTGAACAAACATCTCAAAATAAGCAATAACAACAGCACGGACTATTTTTTTACAACAGAAATAGTGTAAGGACATGCGAAAATAATGATATATGTTTTATTCAATGAAGTGGGGGGGGACTACAAAGACTATAGTGATTATGGTGACGGAAAAAAGACATCCCATAACTACAATAGAATCTTAAACTACTTTTGCCTTTGCTTAAATGCTACAATGTTATCCTTTCTTTTTGACTCATTTATAATATTTTGGTAGTTATTAGTAGTATATTGGTAGTAACCTAATATATATTGGTACCTAATATGGTACCTAATATGGTAACCTAATATATATTATATATTGGTAGTAACCTAATTATTATAATAAATATTAACAACAATTTTCGATGCAAAGTGGTTGCCCCAGACCACCTGTGCGTCACATGCCAACTTTACACTGTAGAAAAGATATTTTTTTAAAACATAGGCTAGTGCATAGCTTTTCGACAAGGCAATCCACATTTGCGTACCTCTTTTTCAACAACATCTAAAGCAGCAAAAGCACTATAAACAAAATCAGAAAGTGGCTGAGAAGGCACATTGAAGCCTCCCTTGACAAATGCTGAAAGTACAAAGGAGCTTTAGCTGCAGAATCAGCTGTAAGTAAACTTTTGCACATTGCACATTTGGAGCGTTTAACAAGTTTTTTGCAATATAACCGGCTATTGTAAAGCCAACTTCTGCACTATTAGAAGATAATGTTGCGTTAAACATTTCATTGACAACTTCATCCACATCTTCCTGAAGCTTTTCAAAGCTTAAAAACATGCATGGATCACTTGCAGCTAGATCCTCTTTCCAAAATTGAATATCCCTTTTCAACAAATCTTTTTGCACATGCAAATTTCGATCTACTAACAGCTTCAGCAACCTTGGGAAAGCCAGACAACTTGTCAGAAATAATGTTGTAAAAAATCAAAAAGTTTTATTCCCGACAGTAGCCTACTGGAAACCATCTGGGCAGTGTGCCTCAGTTATGTCACTGAAAATAAGATATTCTGTTTTTCTGCGAGAAGTCTACCAGTTCATCAAGTTGTTTTATATGAATTTTGGGTGCTTTTCGTGGAGGTGCTGGAGTTGGTAAAGCTGATGGAGTGATGGCGTTTTAATGCTTGAAGTGAGTGGACTGTTAGAACTGGATTTAGATGCCACTTGAGGTTATTTCTTTTACCATAACTTATAAATTTCTCTTCAAAATGTTTCATACAAAAAACAGACTTTTTATAGGCTCCCAGTTAGATCGGTTAACAAATTTTATCCATTGCGGCAGCAACACTACACTATATCCAGAGGAAAAGCAAAGTTTGAAATATTGGTACCAGAAGTGAAGTAGCCTGATTTGCAACCAAACGCAACGCATTTGTTAGGCATTTTGTCACTTAATTCCTATAAAATGCAATGAAACAACAAGTCCATCATCTACTTGAACATGTGAACTTCAGATCATGACCGATTCGTGGTCATGTATAATTGTATAGGCTTTCATACATTGGTCAAAGAGTTACAATATTTTGCTGATAGAAAACGATTGGTTTATCTAGTTTAGTTTTGCAAACATGAAGTTAACCTGCTTTCCTTTCGTCAACTGACTACAAAGTTAAAGTAGGCTACAGTAGCAATTAAAAAGTATGCTGAAGTGAAGATACAACTAGGTCTGTAGCCATTGCATATCAGAAGCTTGATTTGCTCAGTAATCAGCTGCATAATTTCGGTAACGTGCATTACTTTTCTGTGCTTGTTGCTTGAGAATATCACATGAAAACTAACTTCACAAGTGCACATATTGTGCGACTTTATTGTTTTCCTTTTCACTCTAGCTGCTAGACTTGCCTATGCTGTGACTAACTGCGTATGAGTTTACTTCATGGTTCACTCCCATCAAGCAAAATGTCCAGCTGCGCAATGTTTCAGCTCTCAATTTACAAACTTTCTTTACATTGAGTCAACGTCCACAAACCTGCGATTCATGTCTACATACTCTTAAGGCAAAAGTAATGTGGTTTGTCTGCCGAACTGCTACGAAACAGTCGGCCCGGTATTTTAAGGCTTCAAAATGTGACATAGCCGGTCATCTCTACTAGTATGGTCATGTAGGAATATAATTTTTGTACGTCAACGCATGAGCCAAGATAGCTAGAAATGGTTGGTGCCTTTGCGTATGAAAACTGCAAACATTGAATCAATATAAAAAAACACCGATTTTGGAAATGGACATTTCTCAACCTTTTTCTTTATTGTAAACAATCATGTTTTGCTTCATTTAGTTTAAGATTATCTTCCCACTGGCTTTCGAAAACAGAATTCCTGACTAACCTGCTAAACATCCTACTTACTCATTCTCGACCAACTATCCAACACTGTGAAAGAAACGCGTCATCTTAACCACCATCTTTCTTTCAGGTTCCTTACACAAACAAAATCCATTACGCTTACTACGTCAGCATCATCATTCGCTTGGTGGTCGAAGCCGTATTCATATATCTTGGTTATCTGCTGTTCTTGAACATGGTAAGTCTTTCCAGACAACAAATCTGTCGATTTTTACATTGATTCGACGTTGAATCAGTGTAATTAGCAAAATTATTACTCCGAAATTAGACTTGTTGGTCCAAAACAAAGAAACTGGACTTGGATTTTCAACTGGCCTGTTAATGTGAACACTAAAGACAAGAAGTTCTGTTTACGAAACGTTTGCTCACCCATAAATTTGGTTCATACTTTGTACCTATGTTTTTATATCTAATTTAAGCGAGACCCCTTTTTATACACATTTGCATTAATTTATAACCCGGACAATTTGTACTTTGGCGTTTGGCTGTTTAGCCTATTCTATGCATTTTTGTAGCAGTTTTCTCTTCAGTGAAAATTATATGAAACACTTCTCAGCAGGGAAACGGCCACTCCACATTTTAAAAAGCATTTTTAAATGCTATTTCCCCTGGGGATATGAACCGATCGCAAGTGATTATAAAAAACGTCGTAGAACTGGTTTACTGTTTTTAAATTAGTGTGTCCATGAGAAAAAGATCAGTTAAATTTATTTCCCTGTCACGTCTTGTTTTTAGTGTTAGAAAACGTCTGAAACCCATTAGATTTGGCTTTTTTTCATTTTGGCGTGCGAAGTGCCGCGTGTTGTAGCTGGTGCTCTCTTTTTTGTTTAATTTACGTAAATTAAAAACTGTTCATTTAGCCACTTCAAAAGAGAAAATCATTGTGTGTTTCTCAAAAGTGCGATTAACACGTGGTTGCTAAAAACACAAACTATCTGAAGATTAAAATACTTCAAAAGAATTTGGTGGCCAAAGACACAACCGCTGCAGTAAATATCCTGTTTTCAAATACAGCGTTTCCGTACTTTTGTTAGCCAACGGTGCAAAAACGAGTTTTAACATGTATTTTGAAATGAGCAATGACATCCATAAGAAAAATTGGCCTTGTTAACATCGTTTCATCGTATATCGACGACAACTTTGATGACTGAGTTACAGTAGAATGTGTTTAGCGTGCTCAGTTATTTATTAGAAGGATCGTTCACGCTCAATCGATCACCATAAAATGCAAATTTAAGTGCAGAGTTGCTGTTTAAAATGAACTTCTTATGACTGAGAAATCTTTTCAAACGTCTAAGCAGTTGTGGTCAACTCAGGTCAAAGCACCTTTGTCCAGCATTGTTGTAGTCTACCATGAATTCCATTTGATTGCTTTTCAATGGGGCATGAAGGAGTAAACGGTCAGCCATTTGTTCTCTGCTGCATTTACCTTTGACAGAACCAAACCCCACTTGCGCAAGCGGTGGTGGAGGTGGCCAACTTCTGTTTTCAACAAATTGACTTTGACTCAAGGGGTTAACAAATTTTTTATCGACAGGCCTCCGTTCTTGCTGTTGGATAAATAATCCCGATGCGTAATATTAGTAGTCGTTAACATAATCGAGTCGTGAAAACGCCACTACGACACTCGAAATGACGTCGGTTCGACACCGCTCAAGAGCATGTTCTTGTGTCATTGGCAAAACACTTAAAGGCATGCCTGAAGGTGGACACGAAGATTGGTTTCCTTGCCTTCCCGCCCACTTAATGTTTAACTACCGGGCGTAAGCCTGGATACGACAAGAAAAAAGTGGCACGCAATTCATCTGGAAAGGTCCAAAATTGACAGAGTTTAACGTTTTCAGGACCCAGATTGCAAGTTCCATCCCAACCATTCGATGTGCCCCAGCAGCAATCATCCATTGTACTTTCTCTGGATCAAGGTTCCCGCCCATTATAGATGTATGGGAAACGAGGGAAGCGACGTTTACAGCGCCTGCCACATGCACGTTCGCGATAAAGGATATGTCCCTTGTTTTGTGTCCCGGCCTTACGTGAGTAACATCGTAAAATAACACGGGTGGCTTGTTTAAAATGTGTTGTTGGGTTCAATTAAGGTCGAGTGACTTGTGGTTGTATACAGAGATTTGGTACATAGTACTGAAAAGCTATGCGTTGTTTATTCAAATGCGCTGAATGGTTGTTATTTGTTTTGCTTCAGAAAGAAATAACCTGAAAATGACGACATTTATAAAAATTCTGAACAATTTACATTTAGACTATGCAAACAAGCTTGTTTTTTATTGTTTGTTCGGTTAAAGTAAGATTTGCTTGAATCGGTTATATTTACAATTTTGGTAAAGAGGTGACTTTCTTCAACCATTGACAGATAAAACCAAGCAACCACACGGCATAAAGTGAATATAAACTATAAACGTGTTCGGCCATATAGAGCGAGAGCCAGGTCGATTTATTTGACTGTCTGGGTCAGTAAGGTTTGACAAGTGTTTCTAGACTGAAATTTTGTGTAGATTTCAAAAATAAACCTCTTACTTGCACTAGCCTGACCGTTTTTGTTATATTAAGCATTTTCCGACATGATACCTGTCAATATCGCTATATCCGACTAAGGGTGCACCATTTGCCCCCGACCTTTAGCAAAAAGCCTGAACATTTTTTTGCTTATGAGGTTATCTTAGAAAACAACTTTTGCAAAGTTTCACTTTGATTGGACAAAGTTTAACCGCCCCACCTGGCCATTTTCTAAGGGGACTAACAGCATTTTCTTCACATTATCGCCATTAGATGGAGCTGCTTACAAGATACAACTGCATATTTACTTTGGAAACATACCCCTCTTCATTCTGCATAATTTAAAACAAAAATTATCTGAATTGGCCAATGAAAAGCAGAAATATGGGCAGTTTTGTACTCTCCCTTAGCGCAATACTGCCTCTAGTGGCCAAAACATAACAACAATTATCTCCTTAAATGTTCACCCGATTGAAGCAAAACTGGTGTCTAACCCCCCATTTTCAAGGGTGGTGAGTTCATTTTTGCTGCTAGTTTTAAATATTCTAGCCACTAGGTGGCAGAAAACCTGCTTTTCATAAGTTTTAAGCTAACGTAACCGCTTGGACTTGACTTCAAATATGCAAAGTTTCAACAAATGCAACTCATTGAGATGTATATCATTGAAAACAAACAAACAAAGAACAGTGCAACATCTATTGTAGTGATAGATATTGTACAGCAATAACCTTACACGAATTTCACATCATAAAGGTCACACAGGTAATGAAACAGTAAACTCGCAATTAGATTGTCAGATACCATGACGCTGAATCTATTTTCCTATTTCTTTGGTTTGGTAATTTTTTTCGGGAATTCTCTACTACTTGTAAAATGTTTTGGTATCGTTCTTCCTTGAGAGCAGTCCCATGAAAATCCAGGACCAGTTTGACTCCTCGCTCTGCTGTGTCATTAACTACACTGATGTTATTCACAATTGTTTTTGCAATTTTGTAAGTCTCATTGTCATCCCAGCTTTCGATAGGTTCACTTAAAAATGCTGAGTCAATTTTCAAGATTTTAAAAAATGACCAAGAGTCTTCTCCAATATAGTCCTGGAGATCCCTAGATGTGTCTGCTGGGAGTTCAGGGAAACAAGGTTTTCCAAATCCAGAGCCAAACCTTTTTGTGCACACATCGTCATTTTTAACTAAGATCATTTTTTGTGCCATCAGTTCTTTGGTTGAAGTTTTCACACTCTGACTGAAAAAAGCCAACGGTATAAGCTCTTCTGTCAGATACCACATATGTTTTCCAAAACTTTTCAGAGCTACACCGGCAATGGCACCATCAATTGTTTGATAATTAAAGATGGAGTGAATAAACAGTTGGTCATTTTTTGGAGCAGTTGATGGTTCAGGAGCAGTTAGCCACGACCGGATATAACAAAATACAACAAATTTCACAAAGCGGCGAAGTTTCAACAATGACCTCTTCCAAAGATTTTTCCTGAACAATAACATCATTTATTCATAAGAATATGCTTGCAGTACGGTATCAAATGTTGGTCTAATACACAGATAAATTTGCATACAGGGTAAGGTTGTTACACTTTCTTGTCTGTTCTGATTTAATGTTCGTTTGGTGTTGTTTATCTAATTAAACAATTTCTTAATTAACCATGGACACTGGACAGTGCTGTTTCGACCTTTCGGGTCTCTTCAGCATGGTGACTATGACCTAGAAGCACAAATGCACAATTTCTTAATGTTGGAGGTCACTTACCTTTCATATTATCACATATTTTGGATCCCAATAAGTCCAGCTTTATAGCGTATAAGAGCTTAGACATCCAGCGCGCTTTGTGCAAAGCACCAGATCTGTTAAATGATTTGAATTTTTTTTTGTGTTATCATCAGCAAGGTAAAGAAGAGTTAATAGAACCAACTCCTTGTAGTCTCCTCTGCTAAATGGGTGTTCAAGAAGTCTGTTACATGTTTCAACAATTTCTTCTCTTTTTTCAGCTAACTAATGTGAAATATCAACAAAATCAAAGTTTTTGTCTGCTACTGGAATGGCAGAGAAAGATTTCTTAAACCTTTGGAAAATAGTAATTTCAGGACTCTTTGATGGTTAAATTTGTAAAGTGTCTCAAACATGGGTCAACAGTACACAATCTCATCAATATGGTGACGAAATGCAAACCAAAGCAAAGGCTTTGAAATAATCTTTTGCAAAGCCACACATGCAGCTGTTTTAGCTCTAGTGTTAGAGCTAGTGGTGTCAAACACCATTCCAGACAAGCTGCTTTTACAGTCCCATACCTTTATGAGCTCATTGGATGCTTTGGCAATGAGCTCACCTACGGGGTCAGAAAATTTGTGTGGGATAGCTGGTACCCCTGGCAAGTTCGTAGCTCCAACCCCTGACAAAAGGATTGACAGTCTTTCTACTTTCTCATTCCCTTCTAATGTATCCATAAGCTTACCATCCCAATGGATGTTGGCAACTGATGGAGGTTTCCAGTTTCCTATAATTCTTTCAGAGATTGTTTGAACGGTGGCCGGTCGATTGGTCGAAAGACATTTGGTCGACAGTCATTTGGTCGACAGACATTTGGTCGACAGGACGTTTGGTCGACAGACAATTGGTCGACAGACATTTGGTCGACAGGACATTTGGTCGACAAGACATTTGGTCGACAAGACATTTGGTCGACAAGACATTTGGTCGACAGACATTTGGTCGACAGACATTTGGTCGACAAGACATTTGGTCGACAGGACATTTGGGTTACAGTTAGGGTTAGGGTAGGGTTAGGGTTAGGTTAGAGTTAGGGCTAGGGTTAGGGTTAGGGTTAGGGTTAGGGTTAGGTTAGGGTTAGTTAACCCTAACCCTAAAATGAATCGTTCTGTCGACCAAATGTCCTGTCGACAAAATATCTTGTCGACCAAATGTCTGTCGACCAATTGTCTGTCGACCAAACGTCCTGTCGACCAAATGTCTGTCGACCAAATGTCTGTCGACCAAACGTCCTGTCGACCAAATGTCCTGTCGACCAAATGTCTTGTCGACCAAATGTCTGTCGACCAAACGTCCTGTCGACCAAATGTCTGTCGACCAAATGACTGTCGACCAATTGTCTTTCGACCAATTGACCGGGTACCGTTTGAACTGCTTCAACCCGATATCTCTCAGTGGTAGTGTAACTTAAGTTTACTTTTGACATATCACCATCTGCTGTATCGATGACTGCATGCAACACAGCAGAAGCAGCAGAAGAAAATTGTTGAAACTTCGCCGCTTTGTGAAATTTGTTGTATTTTGTTATATCCTGTGGTGGCTAACTGCTCCTGAAGATCAACTGCTCCAAAATATGACCAACTGTTCATTCACTCTTTCCTTAATTATCAAGCAATTGATGGTGTCATTGCGGGTGTAGCTCTGAAAAGTTTTGGAAAACATATGTGGTATCTGACAGAAGAGCTTGTACCGTTGGATTTTTTCAGTCAGAGTGTGAAAACTTCAACCAAAGAACTGATGGCACAAAAAATGATCTTAGTTAAAAATGACGGTGTGTGCACAAAAAGGTTTGGCTCTGGATGTGGAAAACCTTGTTTCCCTGAACTCCCAGCAGACACATCTAGGGATCTCCAGGACTATATTGGAGAAGACTCTTGGTCATTTTTTAAAATCTTGAAAATTGACTCAGCATTTTTAAGTGAACCTATCGAAAGCTGGGATGACAATGAGACTTACAAAATTGCAAAAACAATTGTGAATAACATCAGTGTGGTTAATGACACAGCAGAGCGAGGAGTCAAACTGGTCCTGGATTTTCATGGGACTGCTCTCAAGGAAGAACGATACCAAAACATTTTACAAGTAGTAGAGAATTCCCGAAAAAAATTACCAAACCAAAGAAATAGGAAAATAGATTCAGCGTCATGGCATCTGACAATCTAATTGCGAGTTTACTGTTTCATTACCTGTGTGACCTTTATGATGTGAAATTCGTGTAAGGTTATTGCTGTATAATATCTATCACTACAATAGATGTTGCACTTTTCTTTGTTTGTTTGTTTTCAATGATATACATCTCAATGAGTTGCATTTGTTGAAACTTTGCATATTTGAAGTCAAGTCCAAGCGGTTACGTTAGCTTAAACTTATGAAAAGCAGGTTTTCTGCCACCTAGTGGCTAGAATCTTTAAAACTAGCAGCAAAAATGAACTCACCACCCTTGAAAATGGGGGGTTAGACACCAGTTTTGCTTCAATCGGGTGAACATTTAAGGAGATAATTGTTGTTATGTTTTGGCCACTAGAGGCAGTATTGCGCTAAGGGAGAGTACAAAACTGCCCATATTTCTGCTTTCCATTGGCCAATTCAGATAATTTTTGTTTTAAATTATGCAGAATAAAGAGGGGTATGTTTCCAAATTAAATATGCAGTTGTATCTTGTAAACAGCTCCATCTAATGGCGATAATGTGAAGAAAATGCTGTCAGTCTCCTTAGAAAATGGCCGGGTGGGGCGGTTAAACTTTGTCCAATCAAAATGAAACTTTGCAAAAGTTGTTTTCTAAGATAACCTCATAAGCAAAAAAATGTTCAGGCTTTTTGCTAAAGATCCGGGGCAAATGGTGCACCCTTAGTCGGATATAGCGATATTGACAGGTATCATGTCGGAAAATGCTTAATATAACAAAAACGGTCAGGCTAGTGCAGGGGTTCTTAACCTTTTTTCCCTTATTACCCATTTCTGTCCAGATCAAAGTCCCATTACCCAAAATCTAATTTTATCTATTTTACCATATTAAAAATATAAAACAGCGTTATTCAGCAAAAACAACATTTAATGTAAAGAACGGCATCAATAGTTTCAGTGAGACATTTGCGCTTTTTTTTTGTGTACAATCGATGCAATATTGGGTGCGATTTTGGATACTGCACAAAGCAAATCTGACTTCAGATCTAACAGCTTGTTTCGAAATTTTGACTTCAAAGCAACAACACTTGAAAATGCTGATTCACAGAGATAAGTGGAAGGGAACATAGTCAACAATGTTAGTGGTTTTGCACAACTTTTGGATATGCTTTTCCCATCATTTTCCCAAGTTTTCATCTTCAAAAGAATATAGCTCGCTCGTCTCAACACTAACTCTAAATGTACACTTAGCTATATAAACTACTTCAAACAACTGCTAACAGCAACGCAGGCATCAATCTTGCTTATAAAACAACTGTAACTGAACTGATTATACAAGAAAAATCTTACTATTATGTCGCAAAAATGAAATACATAAAACCGTAGCTAACTGCTCTAGGCTGCTGCTGAGCTGAGTCGGAGTCTGCCTCGCTTTCTGACCTAGTCTTGTTCTAAAACGATCCCTGTTCCATATCTAGAAAGCTAAAACCTCAATTGCTAAGGTAACAAGGATCAGTAGTCAGTAGATGTAACAGAAAATATATTTCGCATTTGTTAGTGCGTCGTCAGTTCCGATAAAGGGCAGTTAAAACCTACAAGTAATGTTTTAAGTAACAACTTAACTGCCCTTTATCAGAACTGACGATGCACTAACAAGTGCGAAATATATTTTCTGTTACATCTACTGACTTACTGATCCCTGTTACCTTAGCAATTGAGGTTTTAGCTTACATAAAACCGGCAACAAAAATGATGCGAAAAATAAATCACTATGACGAAACAATTCTAAAAATGATAAAATATCACTGTGCTTGTTTGGTTGTTTTGAACGGACTCAAATAATAAAAAAAGCATGAGTAATACAGCAACTTTACCACTTACAGCTGTGACATTGTTTGTTACATCTATAATTCTAAATATTCTGGTTCAGCTGATTACCCACCTGCTATCCTGAAATTACCCACATGTGGGTAATTACCCATAGGTTAAGAACCACTGGGCTAGTGCAAGTAAGAGGTTTATTTTTGAAATCTACACAAAATTTCAGTCTAGAAACACTTGTCAAACCTTACTGACCCAGACAGTCAAATAAATCGACCTGGCTCCTGGTCTAATACACATGTTTGCCCTTATTAAGTAACGAAAAATAACTGGTTTTACATTTACATCTACATTGAAAATAAATAACTGATCTACACAATGAACTGAAAAACGAAATGCATAAGAATGAAACGGCAAAGCAGGGGAGAAAGGCACCTCACATTTTTGCCTCGCGGAATTAACCGCCATGTGGTGTGTCTTTCTCTCCTGCTTTGCTGTTTCATTCTTATGCACTTTGTTTTTCAATTCATTGTGTAGATCAGTTATATATTTTCAGGTGTAAAATCAGTTATTTTTCGTTACTTGAAAAGGGCTAACATGTGTAAGGCCGAAAACGTTTGTAGTTTATGTTCACTTTAATGTATTATGTTAAATGCCGTGTGGTTGCTTGGTTTTATCTGTTTATGATCGGTTACATTTGTAGCCTACAATACTATACTGGACATCAGAATGCAATATATCAGGCCACGTAGATAGAGAGTTTCGCTTCACTGCTTTATTGATCTTTACATCCCAAACGCTGCAATGATTTCCGTTTCGGCGTTTACAAAACTAGTTGGGTGATTATGATGGACACCCGATTTTGTGACCATGACATATATAGATTTTGCAATCAGATCTTTCAGTATTAATGGTGATATTTATTCTCTTAGGAAAAAACCGTGTTTCTGTGCTACATGAACATTCTGAGCGGAATTTGTTTCCTGATCGCTGCTCTTGAGCTTGTGATCGTGACCATCCGTCGATTCTGGAAAAACAGAAAGCCGAATCAAAAGTATTTTGTTTAAATATTAGCGTTCGTGATAAAAAAATCTTTTGACTATATGTACGATGTTTAAATGCCGGTCCAGCGAGATTTAGCTTCGTATAATTACCAGGAGTGCTGAGTTATTTTGCGCGAAAACAAGCAATTATGTTTTGTCAGATTAAAATAGTTGCATGATGACTTCAATAGGCATGATTGAACTATCCTTTGGTTTCCTTTCAACTACCACAATAATATTAATCTGTACCAAAGTTCGAATTAATTTACTTTTTTAAGCAACGAGTCGATTATGATGTGAATCTGAATTTCGATTTTGACGAGGATCGATAAACTCGAGAGGGTTGAAAAAGTGTCAAAATTTAAAAATTTTATTTACACATGAACACTTTCAATGTAATTTTATGATTTCAAAACCAATTTCGGTTGAAATCTTTCTCTTAGTTGACAGGATGAGGAACGGTCGGGACATGATTTAAAAACCGCTTGTTCTTTGTATTGAAAGCACCTGTTTGCTCTACGACGTTCACGATTGCCTATATAAAACTAAGGACCGAAAGAAATTACCAGCCTGCTTAACTCTACCAAAGAAGCTTCATTTGTTACTATTGGTTTAGACACCTGCTTCGCAAGGCCTCTAACGTTCGAAACAGGAACGAATCAGTTTTCTACCACCCAAGTAATCCGTCTGCACCAAACAAGAATTACTACGATGAACAGCATTGGGGCCACAACTACCCCAGTCTAGGAGTGCCTGTTCGCATTGCAAACAGTAAGTTCTTTCTATCAATGCACGCACTTGAACTGACAACACAGCTTAAACTACAGTTTAACAACTGCACTTTCTTACTGAGCTGCAAAACTTCAAAAATCCCTGCTCTTGTTTTGATGCCAGAAGTAAACGAAATTTCATGTTTTTAAGTCCAAATTGTTTACGAGTCAAAAGAGTGCAAGTTTTTTAAGCATTAAAAACATGCCGACTCTTGATTCTTGATAAAGATCAAAACTGATTTGTCATGGCTCAGCTTCAAGCTTTTGCAGCATTAGCAAAGTTATAGCTCACTAAGACAAAAACTTTCACTTTCATAGACACTGCATGTAAAGAAAAAGGCAAGAAAATTACAACGGCCTATTGCTGCTTATAGATTGTGCTGTTGAGTAGTCGTTTTTACTTCTAGGGTACCAAGATCCAGGACACAATCCAATAGACAAGACCGTCAGAATAAACGATGAGGAACGGAACAGCAACAAAGAGATGGAAAAAGAGAATTACTCCGATGATGATTAAGCTGTTTCCCAAACAACTCATAATAGAAACAATTTTGTTAGTGCGTTTATAATACCATGCTGCAATGAAAGCTATGTCTTGGTCTAACCAGGCTTTGTAAATTTTGATTTGGTGTGCAATTTGTGGGTACTGCATTCCCTGTAAACTGCCTTGAGACTTTACTTTCATGACTATGAATCAACATCCTCTAGACCCCTTTAGTTTGTTTTTCCGTGTTTCATACTAAGTTTGCTTTGTACTTTTTTTAAACGTGCCACCATAAAGTGCTCCAGACTCATATGCTGTTATAATTGACTGTAGGAACCTTTTTATACATTTTTGGCCGTACTTTTTTAGTGATTCCAAATATTGCAGGTTGTAGAAGCGTACTAAAACGACGCCTACTGCTGTATATTACATGTGGAGTGTTACACGCATGATATTTCGTACTTGATTTAGCGAAAATTGAACGATTAAGTTATTGTTTGCTGCCTTTCATTTTAGCGTTACGGTATTTAAAAACTGACATCGGGTCTTAGTTGGCGGAGCAGATTAGTGGTGCTTGAAAACGAATGTGTATTACCTAGCAATCATATCGCTCATGGTGTTGTTTTTGTTTAAAAATTTCTCTACATCAATAGGTGCTGACCTGTGCGAATTTGTTACCTACGATTAATTAGTATTGAATCGTCGCGAATGTGACCCCAAGAGTATTCTCATTTTTTTTAAACGGTTAATACAAAACGTGCAAAACTGAAACTGCCAAATTGTTTGCGTTTAAGCTGAAGCCGTTTTACCTGAACATTGTTTTGCATGTAGGCCATTGTCTGCTATTGTAAATAAACGTTTGCATATGTGTTGAAACTTAATGTGGGTTGACTGGGTGCAACCCAATGATTTGATACCTCTCGGCTGTGGTTTGAATCGCGACCCAAAAAGACACTCAATTTAAACCTTGTGCTGAATACCAGGTAGATTGCTCCTTTCTACATCTGTGTGTCTACAAGTTTGGAATCGGATCAAGCCTTGAAAAAGTGTATTTAAACCAAAGAAATCTGAAATGTAAACGTAATATTAAGGTCAGCAAAAAAAGTAGCGTAAGGAAAGAAACAATTCGCTGTGTACACACCACGGTTATAATGAACAAAATCTGGTTGCGCAAAGCAGAACTAAATGTCGATCACATGAGCAGAATGAAAAATATGGGCTTTGAAGATCCACAGAAGGAGTTGGACATCAAACGTAATATTTTAACAAAGCACTTGAAGTGATTTTTTTTTCACTTTTATCCCCATTGCGAGTTCCACAAGTTTTTTCTAAAAAACAAAAAAAAAACAGTTTCTTCACACATAGGCTACAATACATAGAGCATATAGCCTAATAGATTACGTACTAACATCGTTTATACCAGGGTTACCGTACTCAATTAATCTCAACAAAGGTCTAGTTTGACAAGTTGAATATTTTTAGCGGTCCGGTGAATAAGTTATTTTCCACGCAACCACGAAATTAAAAGTGTTGGGGAGTCTGTGATGCGAAGCCCCGCAGCAACTAGGATAATAACAGTTAAAACTGCTTCCTCCCAGTAGAAATCTGTTTTAAGAAGCTCTGTATCGTGGCAATGAGGTTATTCTTCCAAAAGCTCAAGGTCCACCATCAACAGCCAGAAGGTCCGGATTCGGACCGCGGTCTGCCAGTTGATTAGCCCTGGTTTATACGTAATCAAATCTCGGTTTAAAACTTGTATTGCAGCGTTGTAGGCCTATTTGTAATAAGTATTCTATATCAATATTCTTACACCTAAGTGCATACAAGTCACAGTCTGTAAGAAGCTATATTGAAATAGAAAACTTTTGAGGAAGTCTATAGAATTATAAGGCTTTTTAAGGTGCAGAGATCTTGTTTTACATTGGAGTTGTTAACGAATGCATAATAAAATTCTTACTATTGTCAATACCATATCGCTTCCAAGGTGTTTCGTTGTACAAATTACGACCAACACTGTTGGGGTATTTCAATGCGAAATCTTGCGATGGATATTTAGTTGAGTGAGGTGAAGTGTCTGGATACAATTTTTTTCTGAAGCTTAACCTGCAGTTAGAAGTAACGTTTTGATAACCACTGCATTTTGCAATTTGTTGTAGTAAAACCACTGGTTTTAGTAGTTAAAAGCAGTTTCACTTAGAGACAGAGCCTATATTGGCTTAAAGTAGTAATCGGTAAAAATTCACACATAAAATATCCCGACTGGAAAATACTATACGAAAAATATCCCCTCTCCCGAAAAAGAATATTTTCGGTTTGGATTTTTACCTCGGCTACATTCTTAAAGCACCATGCTCAGTTTCTTTGAGACGCTTTTCTTTTTGCAACAATGTCCACCCATATTATAGGGCAAAGTGGGGCGTGTTGTCACAATTTTTACAAACCAGCATATATCTCTTATTGTACCAATGGTATCGAGATGTTAAATAGTGCAATTGAAAGAGATGTCATTCGACTTCTTTTAGCAACAAATAAAGTTTTTCCAGATTATTTCGTTTTTTCGTAAACGCATGTTTAATGCAGATGAATAGGCTGTGACAACACGCCCTACCCCGGGGCGTGTCGTAATTTTTCCTGATCAGTTATGATCTTACCTTAGTTTGCCAGACCATTTTTTAGTTCAGTTAGAAAACCTAATTTTGCCTAAAATTCAATGGCACTTCTCATAATTTCTGCTATGGTGAAAAATTTATTAACCTTCACTGCTTGTACGAAAGAGAACTGAAAACTATGCCTTTCACTGAAAACTCGTGGATATACGTTTAGGTTATCACATGGAAATCGTGCTGTGACAACACGCCCCTGTGACAACACCCCCCGGTTTGCCCTATATTAGGTCTTGGTTAAACGTGGACTGTGCCTTCCACATCCATAGTTTAGCCGAGTGTCAAACCCAAAGTCTTTTGGTGTTCTCTGTTTATTTTTTTCGGTAAAAATTTGATACTTTATTTCTAGCAAACTTTTTCATTTTTTGAAGAGCAGCCGTTTAAGAAAGGTAGCCTGCGGTAATTGATTTAACATTTAAGATGAATTTGTAACTTTTCCGATTGATATCAGAATCCTAATAGGCTCATACCATGGCTTCCTTGAACCACACTTTCTGTTGTGCCACACCTAATTCCCCAACAAGCTGGCTTTCGACCTGGAAAGTCAACAACAGGTCAATTGCTGTGTCTAACGCAACATATTGAAGACGGATTCCAGAAAGGTATGATTAGGCTACTGGTGCTGCATTTGTTGACCTATCTTCGACTTATGACAGTTAACCATCGTCTCCTGCTGAAAAAGATCTTGCAGATGTCTAAAGATGCTGCAGTAACAAAGCTTATACCAACGTTACTCCACAACAGACGATTCCAAGTTATCCTGAATTCAAAAACAAGCCGCTGGCATCATCAACGGAATGGACTTCCTCAAGGAAGTGTTCTAGCACCGTTACTGTATAACATATACACCAACGATCAGCCGATAGATCAACACACTAAGCGGTTCGTATACGCCGATGATCTTTGCATAACATCACAAGAAAAGACCTTTGTTGCTATAGAACAAAACCTCACAAAGTCGCTCGAGGAGTTAACACAATATCACACCAACAATCCCCTCAAAGCTAACCGTTCAAAGACACAAGTATGTTCTTTCCACCTAAAAAACAGAGAAGCTACAAGGACCCTCAAAATCTCCCGGTCGGGAGCAGAGCTGGAACATTGCCCTAACCCAGTCTACCTCGGAGTGACACTGGACCGTACTCTCAGCTACAAAAAGCACATTGAAAACACAAAGGCTGTTAACACCAGAAACAATATCCTGAGGAAGCTTACCAACTCTGGGTGGGGCACTAATCCACAAACCCTCAGAATGACCGCTTTGTGCTACTCCATAGCAGAATATGCATGCCCTGTTTGGAACAGGTCCTGTCACTCATCGAAGCTTAACTCGGTACTCAATCATTCTTGTCGTCTTGTTACTGGGTGTCTGAAGCCCACAAATACCAACAAACTTTATCTGCTTGCTGGTATTGCACCACCACACATAAGAAGAGACGTTAACAGTCAAGCTGAAAGGCTAAAACAAACATGTGATGAAAAACATCCTCTATATGGAAAAACTGCTGCACAAACCCGGTTGAAATCAAGAAAAAGCTTCCTTACACACGTTTAGCCACTAACCTCAACAAAAGAACAAGACTTAAGCAATGGAAACAACAATTCGAAAATGACCCATCATACACTGAAATGAAGATTCCACCATCAGAGTCAGTCATCAGTGGAAAACATTAAATAGACTCTGAACCGGTGTTGGACGCACTAAGTCTGCAATGGTGGAGTGGGGCTACGACACGGGCCCTGTTGCATGTATCTGTGGCACCGAGCCCCAAACAGCGGACCACCTTTTTGTTTGCCCTCGGCTTGCCACCCGGTGCAGTAGGTGGGACCTGTCAGTGTATAACTCCGTAGCAGAAGAATGTGTCAATCTGTGGTGTATCAACGAACTTTAGAAGACTCGATAG
Organism: Aplidium turbinatum; assembly: GCF_918807975.1. Taxonomy (NCBI): domain Eukaryota; kingdom Metazoa; phylum Chordata; class Ascidiacea; order Aplousobranchia; family Polyclinidae; genus Aplidium; species Aplidium turbinatum. The sequence goes on along the minus strand of NC_137489.1, from coordinate 11,574,124 downwards.
AAGATGGCTTCCTAAAGATACGGCCTGATTCGTCACATTTTGCAAAAATTTCCTGGTTTTGCTAACTTTTTGCGAATGTTTAATTAAATTTTTCTAAAAAATGTATTTTTACGCTTTCTGTACTATTTTCCCCAGATGACACAATAGGTTTTAACATCCTCAGATGTTGAAAAACAAAGAAAATTTGATTTTGAAGATTTTAGTCAGACTGTTAGTCTGATTTGGCGTTTTTCAACTTATTCTTTCTCATTTTCTACTGCTTCTCCAAGGCAAAAAAAAGCTTTTATATCATTATGAGACACCAAAAAGTCAAAAAATCTTAGAAAATGTCAAACAAACACTGGCAGTAACTGTAATCAAAATCTGCAAAATGTGACAAATCAGGCCGCATCTCCAGGTGGCCATGCTGATGCCTACAGAAAATAGTTGATGAGCCTACAAGAGATACAGTAGACTAATTCTTGGATGACATTTCATAAGAAAACCTTTCTAGCTTACAATGATACTTTTAGTCTCTGTCAATGAATAGTGTTAACGCAGGAGCAATACTGACCGTCACCAGTGGCGTATATTCAGGGTGTTCAAGGTGTGCACTGCACACCCCAAGAAATCCAGAAAAAAAGAAAATTTCCATCGGTTGTCGATGTTCTTTACTTTCATGATATTCTAACATCTTGCTGCATGCTGATTGCTTTCTTTTCAATTGCAAAACTCGTCCCCTTCTAATTTTAATATTCCAACGTATGAGGTCATTGCTTTTAATTTTTCTCGGTCATTACCTTTAACACTTTGCTCCTCAAAGGGAGGCCAGATTTGGCCCCCCCCTCATATTTCCTTTAATTATTTGAAGCACAGTAACGCCATGCACTTGGTTTTTCTTGACTTTTCCTAAAATTGCCAGGCGGATCTGATGATATTAAATTTGATGCTAAAAGTTGTGTAGTTTTCTTGTAAATTCAAGATTTTGGTGAATTTTTGCTATTTCTAGCTAACTTCCAGCAAAGCGTGAAATGGATTACATTGCGATGACAAGCCATAAGCTCATAATTGCTTCGTGCATCGATATGCGCGAGCAGAGAGAAGCATCCTCTTGCTTTCTTTTGTTTGGTTTGACCTCAATAATACAAAGCGCGTTATTTCTTATGCTACAAAGAAAAGCCAGTGATCGCAAAGCTGTTAATTAAAAACAATAATAGCAAACGTTTTTTGCGTTATCAGCTCTACAAAGAAGAATAGCAATCCACGATCAAAATAGTAGGCTATGGAGGCCACAAACTATTCAAAACAGTTGTTTCAAGCAGATAATATTCATTGACGAATAAAAAACGTTACAATAAGAAATCTTCTCTTGGATAAAGACACGAAAACCTGGTTTCGAAATAAACGTTCTATGGAAATGCTCTCATTGACAAAACTTGCAATTGAGGAAATGTATCACTGCAAATGCTTTTGGGAGAAGCCGGAGAAATAGCGTTTTTGCAAATAGTAATTGTGTGATACACTCAAAATTATGAGATAGGCTCCATTTACACGTAGCAGCTAACTCGATGGCGTCCCTTCACTGCTTTATGTCGCCTACTTGTTGTTATGTCTTGTATTTTTGTTTCACAGTGCACTGTGTTTTGTTCCAAAGAGCGCAAAATAAAGATGATAATGCCTCATCTACATTACAAAATATTTTGTAATGTAGGCCTACAAACAAAATGTACAATGTACACAATGTACATTACAAAATATTTTGTACTGTAGACGAGGCATAAAGTTAGGCGTCACATAAGACAAACAACAAATCAACTTTCTTCATCATTGATTCAACATCTGAATACGTTGCGCCAATGTATAAGAGGCCGGCTATTGTGAAAACCCGCCATTTATAAACGATCCGATTATACCAAAAGTGGGACAAACTAGTGGATCAAAGAATGAATAAACAATGCTGAGAAAACTAAATCTAAATGACGAACAATACCGATGTCTTCATTTATCTTGGAAAAATGCTGCCTAAACTCATCAACAAAAAATACCGTAAATAACGGCAAGGATCCCGAAAGCAGAATTTGCTCGACTTTGGCATGAATTTAGTCAGACATCTACAGTAATAATTCCACACATACAATAACGGGCTCTCAACTGCTGTAAGATAACACAATGGTTCTGGGCGATTTGTGTAACAGTTTAGGGGAAGACACTACTTGAAATGATGCACCACACAAAAGATTTTCAATGAAGACTGAGTCTAAAAACCGATGTGGATTGTGCTGCACAATAACTTCAAGTTCAGGACAGACAAGGCACAAAAATATCACGATAAAAATAAAGACCTTGTGGGAAATTTTCGAGAATCATAACACGATGCAAATACCATAAACGCTTAGTTTGCATGCTGCTCTAAGCTGGCCGGCAACCACAAAGGTAGACAATACAGGCAGTTTATAATTCGATAACAGCGCAATAAACATTATAAATACGTAAACCGACAATTTTCTTTTACAAACGTTTTACGTCTAATAGTAAATTTTTCCCCAACAATTTTTTGTGAAGCACTTGCAAACCACGGTTTTGTAAAATAATTCATCATTACTATTTTTTACTTCTCGGATATTGTAAAACGTCATCAGCAAAATCACAAAAAAAATTTCATTACTTCAATGTAGTAGGCCTAAGAATTTTTTATAGAATTGTAGCCACGTTGTTTCAACAAAGAAGCCATTTTTTAGCAATATAAAGTTATAGAAAATAATTTGCAATCATGCAAATGGTTGGAAAGAATCTAGGAAGTCTTCTCACAATCTGGCACAAAATGATTATGTTTATTGTATCTCTGTAAAATGTTTTACGACAAACTTTGAAGCTTCGTTATAATCATTTTTATCTTTGAAGTCAAAAGTTATTTTTTTTTTGGCCAGAAACATAATCACTGCCTTGCTGATGTTGTCGCTTTTACGCGTATTTTTAGTGCTTCAAACAATAAGGACCCAGTCAGCAATCCAGTCCTTTTACATTGATTCAACATTTGTAAACGTTAAATTTATGTAGATTTGCTGACTGTGGGTTATTTTACATTTCCTTTGTTTACGCACGTTCCTCAATTCGCTGTTGCATTATTTCGACGCTGGCGGACTAAAAATGTATTTTCAAATTGATTGACACAATCTTCAATAAAAAGTGAGCTTCGAACTTAGCTTTGTTGATGTAAATGCTGTATTTTTTGTGGATGTAATTTATGAGTCATGTTTATAAACACCCGTAAGCGAAATGACTTATGATGTGGCCTGCATGATATTTGTGATGCGACTTGACACAAATCCACAATTTCAAAAGCACCTAATTTGAACTTAGAGATTTCAGATAATTTCAACAACTTGTTCAATTGTCTTCTCTCTACTAAAAATATTCATACTACAAACTCAATTGTAGACCTAAAATACACAAACGAAGATGTAAACAGCTATTCAAGCAGGCTAAGGTGTTACTTATGAGAAATTTGGTTCCATAAAACTAGAAGCTAGCCATGAGTTTCGGAATGCATTAGTTTAGGATAAAAATGTAAGACAACAAACGCAGTTTTTTTTTTTCAAATTCGTGTAACAATGATACTCTGATTGTAACTATTTTAGAATCAGTGAGTAGCTTACAATAAGATTTGCTCGCAAGTCGTAAATTCTAATCAATGCAATGATTCGGCACACCGCACACACACTTCGTGCGTTCGATCCAGGTCTTTGTTATTTAGAAGTTTGCATGAAATCGGATTAGCACGGTAATTAAGTAGCGGCAAGTTAAATCAAAATTGTCGTTTTTGGGTACCTTTGCAAAAATTGAAATATCAAGTTTAACATATAAAATTTTAAAATAATGACTTTTCAAACTTATAGACAAATGATTTGCTTTCACACCAGTGCAACTTCTGTTGAAATAGCATCAGCGGATAACACGTAACAGCTGATTGAATTTGATCCAAAAACGGCCCCCCCTTGAGCAGTTAACTTCCAAAAAAACGTTGAAAAGCAAAGGGTTAAGCTGGGTGTGCGAGATACAGTAGACTAATTCTTGGATGACATTTCATAAGAAAACCTTTCTAGCTTACAATGATACTTTTAGTCTCTGTCAATGAATAGTGTTAACGCAGGAGCAATACTGACCGTCACCAGTGGCGTATATTCAGGGTGTTCAAGGTGTGCACTGCACACCCCAAGAAATCCAGAAAAAAAGAAAATTCCATCGGTTGTCGATGTTCTTTACTTTCATGATATTCTAACATCTTGCTGCATGCTGATTGCTTTCTTTTCAATTGCAAAACTCGTCCCCTTCTAATTTTAATATTCCAACGTATGAGGTCATTGCTTTTAAGTTTTCTCGGTCATTACCTTTAAGCTGGGTGTGCACTGACAGCTTGGCGAGTGCTATTTAAAATAAACAATTAAGAAAAATGACGTCACAAGGCAGCGAAAACAGCAATGGTTTTAGGTCAGCCAGGCTGTGAACTCGCTGATCTGCACACCTTGGCGCGTCATTGGGGGAATCCCAGGCAATAGCAAGTTTTAGCTTGTTGGATTAGAGCAGTGGTTCCCAATCTGGGGTTCGCGGACCCCTTGGGGGTCCGTGAGAAAGCATTTGGGGGTCCGTGATTACCTTGATGAATTTTGGAAATAAAAACAAACGAAAAGCGATCTTTTTACTTTTATTTCTCTCTTTAAATGCAAATGTGTCAAGCTCAAGCCCGCGAGAATAAACTGCAACAGCTCTCTCATTAAATTTGCTTGCGTTGAAAAAGTTTCGGCATGGCACTTTGGGTCACCTTAATATTCAAATACTGCTGACATTTCTTAAACAATTCATTCATTTTCTTATTTGAGCAACTGTTTAACCTGATATTTGCCGCAGGAGTCATAGCGGCAATGCAATATGACACAGTACGGTACAGTAGTTAAGTACTGTAGCATAATCATTACAATAGTCAATACAGTAGTATGTTAATGGAGTTTCAGGCAAAATTTAGGTAGGGGTCCGCAGAATTAATAATTTGTCTAAAGGGGTCCGTGACAAAAAAAAGGTTGGGAACCACTGGATTAGAGTTTGAGGTGATCAGCGTTGGAAACAACTTTTGCTAGAACTGAAGCAAAAGCAAGCTTTCTACGACGATATAATTCAAAAATTTATTGCACAAACAAGAAGAATCGAATTAAGCTATAGATGAATTTTCCTTCTGTAGTCGAGGTGTTAAACATTTTCGTTTTTACTAAGTAGTACGGCGGATAAAAGTACAGCCGACCAACATAGCAATCGACTTTCTTTTCTTGTTTATTATCGAGTTGCTTTGCTATTGTTTTTTGTTTTAACTTTCACCTGTTTGTTTTTAATTTGCTTGTACATTTCTCAAGGTGTTGGGACCGTGCCTAATCCTTGCATGAAGTAAATCATTTCCATCTCGAGCACGCTTTAACTTTCGCGTTTTTCAGACTCCTGCTGTGTTATGGCAAGTAATATTGTTCGTTTTGATGGTCGGAAATAAAAAGTGAACTGAAGTATGTGACTTTAGAAATGCAACTTAATGTTTGATATTATTAAGTCTTTCATTCAATAGGCGCTGTCAAATAAATATCTATTTTGTATTCTTCTCCATTCTGACAACATTATTTTTGTCAGTTCTGTTCATGTTCAGAATTTGTGCTGAAAATGCTCTCAGAACGCACCAAATTCAATGTTAATTTTAAAAATTTTCTGGGAGAGGCCCCCCAGACCCCCCGCTGTTGCTTTGCCGTCACTGAACATCCTGTCAAAGTGGTCACGGTACGCCACTGACCGTCACCTCACCTTACGCAACTCTTTTTCCAAAGAAATCTCCCAATTAGAAAAAAAGCCTCCAAAGTGGCGAGCAATAAGCATGCGAAACTCAAACAATTCATATACCGCAGCAAAATTGTCTTTTCCTGAAACAATATTCGCTTTTGAGCTAACATTTACGTTCACAGCAAAACAAAATCGGTAAAATGGTTAAGTCGTTTAAGTTAGATGGGAACAAAAAAAACGTACGCTACGGACACTGATACAATTGTTCTTACCACGTTTGCTCAAAAAACTTGAATATTTGTTGTTTGAAGTGGCCTAAGTTTTGTTTTTGATAGAAGTACATATGTTTTCTTAGGATATAATAGGCCTACATACTTAACCATAGTAGGCTAGAAACTAATTGAAAAGTTACCCTGCTGAAATACGGCAAAATGCTGAAAATTAACAAGATGCAAAATCAGCTTGAAAATAATCATTAAAGTAGGATAATTGAAATTGTGCCTAAGCTTCCGCCAGGTGGCTTAAGATTAGCTGAAGCCAATATAGACATGAGTCGCAAAGGCAAGCATTAAGCCAATCTTCGTGTCCACCTTCAGACATGCCTTACCACCAGAGACACAGTCGCATGTTCTTGAGCGGTGTCCATTTGAGCGTCTTACCACGGCTCTCGCCATCGTGTTACGCAGATAACTGATAGGCTAGTTATTTTAACGATATTACACAGTATGGTATTATAGGCTACAGCCTCACGCCTATAATTAAACAAAGAGGCAAAACTTACAAATGGTCGTGAAACAAAGCAAGGGACAAAGTCGTTTTTTGGGAGGTGCACGAAGCTCTTTCTAAAGACCGCTCGGAAGTGAATTGCGCAAGCATCTTCTACATCCGAATTGTTTTCATTGTGGCACTTGTAGAAGCCAGGCACTTTAATCCAAAGAAAGGGCTTTGCTCTAAAACTTTCACGTTCTGTCTCAACAGATAGCTGCAAGCAAGGTTATACTGTGACAGTGATATTACATGCTGTTTCAACAACTGTCACAATCTCAGCCTCGCCGCGTTAACTAACTTGGATACGCGCCCACGCGTGCTAGACACAAAATCAAGCAACGTTTGTTCAGCCCTTGAGATGTGCGTTAGAGCAAAGCATTTCATAGAATAGCTCTCTATTCAGCGGCATCTAGCAAATGCAATAATTCGCAGGTAACATTTTAAACGTAAGCGCAAACGTCGTTCAGTCAACCTTAGTGAACGAGTCTGCGTAAGTGGTTTAAAGCCTCTACACAAGTATGCCAAACCATCAGGAATAAGTTTCCAATAAGACCGTCCCAAGACTTCCAGACTCAACTAACTTTCAAATAAAAATAATTGCAATACCTCTTGTAGGAAGGAAACACATTTATAAACAGTTTTCAACCAGGGACATGTAGCCACGAGGCCAAACACTTCTCAAATTTTTTCTTTCTAGCTACGTCACTGTTTTCAACACCACAAATTTATGTAAAATTTGAAGCATTCACAACTTATAGTTTCCACTCGAGGAAGCAACCCAGACGACAACTTTTTCAGGAACGTATCTTCACCAGATCTGGTCAGATTCGTACCTCAAGTGACGCAGCTAGAAAGAAAATTTTAGGAAGCAAAATCAACTCTTGGATGGTTGGCAATCATTTTAATATTAGAAATTAAGAGTGTATAAAAATATAGCTATTGAATGCAGCCAAATATTTATGAAACGCTATTCTAATGTCATTTAAAGGTTTAAGTCAATAGCATTGAAAAGCCATTTTTTGTGGGGACAAGGTTCAATGCAATTTATTTTTCTTTGTCGGAATACAGCAGCTCATTGCTGAACTCACCCCGTAAATAATTTTTTTTTAGCATGGATTGAACACGTCCTTTTTTAGACGGAAAATCCATCAAAAAAGAAGCAATTTACTGGCTGGTAATAAATCTTTATAAGACCAGTCCACTTACTGTGTTAAACAATGTATATCCCAAATACATGAACACTCCTTCAATGGCGATCCGGAAGATAACAGTCACAAAATATGCACATTTGATCTTGTTTGTGTAGAAAACCTTTGAATAATGTAGATACGCTGTAGCCTACCAAGTACCAACCACAAAAATTTGAACATTTTAACAAGAGATTTATTGCAGTAGACTTAAAAGGGCATGTTCATTTCATAAGTTTCCATAATCGAATTTCATCCTGTTTGAAAACTCAACTTACAATACAATAGTGTAATAGGCTTGCCGTGCCTTATGTGTTGCAATGATGACTTCTCAAAGTTCGAATTGAAGAGTGTGTTGTAAGGTTCCCTATTTAGCGTTCCTTGTACCTTAACCATGACACTGTACTGTAGGCTATGCTGATTGCACATAGCCTACTGTGTTGAAAGCAGAGTGATGCCCTCTGACTTCACCGTTGGTCTTTCACACTTCCATAAAGCACATAGACCCAGTAGCGCACCCAGAAAAAAATTTAGGGGGGGGGCTAATTCAGAAATGTCGGCCGAGTGATTTGCGACAATAGTGACAGTGACAATAGGCCAACACCCATCCTTGTGATTATTTAGACACTCACGGCCCACAACCCACCGGTTGCCGATGCATCAGGATTTGTTTTCTCAGATTACAAGTTGGCCTAGTGAACCCCATGCTACTAGCACCTTCAGCATCCTCATTCCTACGTCTACTCTCGCAATCTTCTATAAATCTCGACTTTTTCCTCATGTATGACAAAATAGAATTAGCTTTCCATTTGCCAGCACAAACAAGTGCGAAAAAAATTAGCACGAAATAAGTTTGAAGCAAAACAATAATTTTGTAAAAAGTAAATTTGATGTGGGCGTGTTTCCTACTTAAAAGTGCCATCAAAGACCATATCACGGAGTGCTCTTTTTGTACAGATCGAAAATTCTCTGCGGACTCATTTAAAATTTTATGCAAAGGCAAGTCCCAATTTGACACTAAAATTCAGGAAGCAGCGTTAATCAAATGCTACAACCCAAATTTAAACAAACAATTAACTTATTTGCTGGAGACGCGTCTATTTTTCTCAACATTTACTTGATGTAGGTAGGCTATCACGTTCCCTGTGGTGCAAATTTGTTTGTAGTTATTCATGTAGTTGCCTTTTCCTAATGTAATTTTACCTTCAAGAAGTTGAAATTTACTGCATTTTTATAAATATTTTCAGGTTCCTGATGAGGGCTTAAGTTATTGTTGTATTGTAATATATTGTTGTAAAGCTCAGCCCTGTTGTATTGTTGTAGCCTATCTTATTCATACCTAACCTGTAAGAAAAAGGTATAAATGGGGAACCATGGCCAACTGGAGATGTGGCCTGATTTGTCACATTTTGCAGATTTAGATTTCAGCTACTGCTAGTGTTTGACCTGGTTTGACTGACATTTTCTCAACTGTTTTTACTTTTTGTTGTCTCCTAATGATATAAAAGCTTTTTGTTGCCTTGGGGAAGCAATAGCAAATGAGAAAAAGCAAGTTGAAACTTAATCCAATTAATAACTTAATCAGACTGTTATTGAAAAATTAACAATCTGACTAAAATCTTCGAAATTTAATTGTCTTTGTTTTTCAACATCTGATGATGTTAAAACCTATTGTGTCATCTGGGGAAAACAGTAAACAAAGCGTAAAAATATAATTTTAAGAAAAATTTATTTTAACATTCGGCCAAAGTTAGCAAAATCTGGAAATTTCTGCAAAATGTGACAAATCAGGTGGTATTTTTAGGTAGCCATGAGGGAACATACAAAAAAATTATTTTTGGTGGCCGGTTTGGGGGGGCTTGAGCCCCCTTAGCCTCATGCTGGGTGCGCTACAGCATAGACCTATCCCAGTTTGAAAACGAACTGGATACTCGGACTAACCTAATACTCGACCATCAGACACGTGAAGAGAAGATGAACTTCTCCCACTGTTACAATTTCTCAAGATCGATAGAAACATAATTGCCTGACCTCTACGTGGAGCACCAGGTCGTGCCTATTGACTTGTTCCAACAATGACAATCCACAACGAAGCAACAAAGAATTGTTCAAGTTATCGTCAATGTATCTCACCTCCTTCAGCTCGTTGCCAGAGTAAACTTGCTTCACTTTAACGCGACCGAGACTTTGTGTCAATTTTCTTAATTTCCTGCCGGAGCGTGGGTGCTCCTACAAAACCATAGACTACAGATAATTTTAACTGGATGCGTTTGCATTAATTGTAGAAAGCATAAAACGTTAGTTAATGCAAGTAACTGATACCGAACTCAGTTTTTCAGCGATGGAATTCCCGTCTTTGAATCAGTCGATACTTGTTCGATTCCTTGTCATGTTAAGACAAAAATATTACAGTTAGGCTACCATTAAAGGGACTGTAGCAAAGCGTCTCTGCTTTAAGTCTCATCACTTTTACAAACACAAACACTTAAACAACACAGTTTAACTCATGTTCAACAAACAAACGTTTCGAAAACTATACTGTCTTCATCTTCAGTGCTACAAACGTAAAACGTCAAAGTGAGAATGTCAAAATGTTATAAATGTAAACTGTCAAGTAGCCTAAGTAGCTTACATTTCTAGCAATGAAGATGAAGACAGTATAGTTTTCGAAACGTTTGCTTGCTGAACATGAGTTTAATATCTAAATTTCGGGCTCTTTATTTTTTGATAAGATTAATCAGGCATTCCAACCATTTTGTTCCGAAGTGAAGTTCTTACGAATTTACCGACAGGCTATCGAATCCACCACCGCCGTCTTCGTCTTCTACGATCTTTGAGTCATTTTGTGCGTTTTTTAATTTTTGAATTTGTCCAGATACATACGAGCAGTAAAAGTGAAAAAACACGGTTGGTGCAGTCACAGCAAGAATCTGAAAGATATTATATTTACTTGAAGCTGTTAGGCAGATTCTTATAGATCAACCTCGAATAAACAAATAAACCTTGGAAACATGTTGGTCAACAACTTATGTGGTTATAACTCACAAAACGAATTTGTAACTTAGCCTATATTAAAGCAGGCCTTATCAGAGGTTCCCGGTTTTTTCAACTGGTTGTCTTTCTGACAAAAAGTTAAAAATCTCCAAGTTGTGAATGAAGATATAGGCTACTAGCAATGTGAAAATCTCAACATTTAAAATGTTCTATCACTGGCAGAAAAGTTAAGAAATATTGTTTTATATATAAATTATTAGTACAACGATTTTATTCAAATTACACTGAACTAATTTCATATTTCTAAGTGCGTTTTGATGTTCCAAACTTCTTCTGACTTATTCCCACTTTGGGGTCGCCTGTCCAGATTGCTGTCCTCTACAATCTACATCACTCTGTCAGCTGTATCTTTTTCCTTCACTCCCACTACTTTCATATCTTCTCTTACACAATTTCTTCATCCCCACGGCCATCCTCGCTTGCTTTTACCAACTTCCAATTGTCTTATTCTTCTTTCGATCTTCGTCTCTCCTAACGACGTGACCCAACCATTTTAGGCTTGGCATCTCAGCTTGCCTTCCAGCTTATGCTTCAAACGAAGTTGTTAAACAACCTAAGGCACAGTAGAAGCTGTTTATTAGCCTAATTACAATCCCTGGTTATTAGCCGACACTTTAAATGATCTTATCGCTTTCTGGCAAAGCTCATAGGCTACTTAGCTGCTTGAAATGTACAGAAGTAGACAAACTATGCTGGGATGTTGGCAAATATCATCAAGACAAGATTTTGTCAGATGCCGTAAGTATGCACTTCTTTAAGTATATTCCTGGGATTCGTGATTTTAATCAAAACTAACTATGCATAACATCTTTATAAGCGTTTTTCTGCAGAGCCTAGGTCACCAAAAAACAATTTTAATGTGGCCACCATTTCGTTCTTGCATCCTATGACATAGGCTACTACATGTAGCAACAGTTTATGGTCATGTCATTCTTTAAAATTCAAAAGCTATTCAATGGAGTAGACAGAGACTCTGGCCAGTGGAAAACTTTGGCAATGGCCCTCAATCCCAGGTTTGATCCAAATGGCGCAGACTTTTTATAGTAAGGATTAAATTCAGTTCGGTTTCTTTCCGCCCTAAATAGATTGTGGTCTAAATATTGCGTAAGTTGACAGCGTAGGATATACAATGGCTTTCACTAACTAAAAAAAAAGAATCAGACCTACCACAGATTTTAAAGTTTAGAAAGGTCCACTCACTTGAAATGACCAAAAGCGCATGTGAGAAATTTTGGAAAATTGGTTGAAACACATGATCTGGCAACCCACAAGTTTTGTGCTGCACTGAAATGCACTTTGTTCATCGGAGTACACTAAAAGAGAACAAAATAAATGAACATGGTATTAAGGAGGGGAGGGGTTAATTTTAATATCAACTTTAACCCTGATGTTAGGATAGAACAGTATATTGTAAGACCTCTGGGATATTTTGTTTGGAATTTCCGTCCAAGCACGAGTGCGCAAAAAGCGACCAGAACAAGAAAAACTTTGTGAAAAAACATCCCCCTACTGGAATCGCTCTTTGAACTTTTGCTTTGCCGGAACGACGATGGCCTTTAATTTTTTCTGCATTTTCTGCAATACGTAATTAATCAACCTGCTTGATGGAATCACGGTGCACGGTCGATTGGTCGACAGACATTTGGTCGACAGGACGATAGGTCGACAGGTTAGGGTTAAGTGCGTAGGGTTAGGGTTAGAGTTAGAGTTAGGTTAGAGTTAAGGTTAGTTGACTAACCCTAACCCTAAAATGAATCGTTCTGTCGACCTAACGTCCTGTCGACCAACTGTTTTGTCGACCAATTGTCTGTCGACCAATTGTCCTGTCGACCAACTGACCGGGTACCGGAATCACATAGGTATGTGAGCTTAGACAAGCATAGCGATGTCGTCACTATATTAACTATAGGCGTAATAAATCTTTTATTTCGAGTCCATTGTGCCAATATACAGTAAAAACTCCTTTCGAACGTCGCGGAGACGCTCACTATTAGATGACGTAACCCTTGCGTAACCTAACTAATTGCTAGCAATAAAAATCTTACCATAACTTCCTATCGCCACGACAATAATCAAACGGAATATGAAAACGAGAATGTACCACAACTGACCAAGAAATGAGCTGTACTTTACAACCTAAATACAAAATAAATAAGTGGAAATGTAAAGTGAGACAAACAATAATGTGACTGAGGACAAGGTGTAATTCTACGTGGCAAAACTTTCGGTTATAGCCAGGACAGCCTAGGCGCAAGACCTACTTGGGTTCTTCCTTTTGAAAATATCTTAATTCAATGCGGTTTTGACATTATACTTTTCGTTAAAAGACTTAAAGATTCGCTTAGCCTACATAGGGCTGCGATCTTCTGCTGACTAAAAAACAGTTTTTACAATTAAATCTGCTTTCGTCCAAGTTTCACTAAAAAAACGAAACTAATAGCCTATTATAAGCAAAGCCTTTATCTTACTGTATTCTTCACTGATAGCCTATATATTTATTACACTCATAACCAAATACAAATCAATGCCAGTATGTTGCCAAAGCAGGCTTTTCTACTGCGTTTACCCTTGCATGCTTAAATACGGTTCATCCGCAATCTGACGGGACCGTTAAATAAATTACTTAAGACATCACATAATCTAAACTCCTATCTACCTGTTCCGATATTTTTTCCAAGGCGTTCCACATTTTATGTCAGTTTGTAAGTAATTGTTAATGGAAGCAGCAGCTTCTAACAACACCACTAAGCCAAGAAGTTCCGAATCTGTAATAATAATAATAATGTTATGGTTTTATTTATTGTCGCTCTACAACAGCTTAGATCTTTTAGCGAAAGGGCTCATTTTTTCATTTATATCAAGTTTTACGATGTTATCACATTATTACCCGACTCATTCTCACTGCGCTATGCAGGATAGAACACAATCGGTACCGTTTTTAAAGTCTTCGGTTTGACCCGACCTGGAATCGACCTAAGATCTACCAGCACCAGAGCCGAAGGCGCAACCACTCGGCCACTGAGCTGGTATTCCGAATTTGTAGAAACGATTTCCACTTGACTCGCTTATTTCTTGGTACCTTTTTTCCAAAATAAGGTGACCTGGGAGTAGCACATTCACTACACAACTAGGGTATCAACGCTGAAAACATTAACCTTTTTTAAATGATATTTTCAAAAAACAAAATTAAGACTGATCGCTTTATTTCCTGATATGTAAAATATAGACTACCGTTGTTCAGTGGACACATCGCTTGGGCTGTAGACAAATGTGTAATTCCCATTTTTACGTTAATCGCATTCTCTGATATTTTTTTTATCGATCTTATATTACTGTTGTCCTCGTATTTCAAGTTTTCCAAAAGCCACCTGGGCCAAGAATCTGATTCAATGCAAAAGCATGATGTAAAATCTAAAGCAAGAAGCGTTAATTGAAAAGAATTTTGCGTATGTTTTTCTTCAGCACATCGTGTTCGCGGTAGGCTACCGCACAGCAGCATATCAGGTAAACAGCCTCGATCATAATTCACAAGCGTTTTTGACAAGGGCCGGGCGACTGAGAAAAGATGCTCGCGGGCTGGATAACCATTTTGTTCAAGACAGTCCACAACAAGAGGCTCAAACACGCCGCCCGCGAGAACTTTTGGTGCTGCCCAAAATGCATTTTTAAACTTTGAAGTAATTAACAATTGCAGTAGGCTACATATTTTTGCTAGAGATTTAGAAAGATAAAATGCACTCTAAAATTACTCAAAAAAATCTGAAAATGCCCATTAAACCACACGATTTTGTAGCACAACTGTCCTGCCATTTTATAGCGTAGAACAGGGTTACTCAACTAATCTTCACAAAGGTCCAGTTTGACAAGTTGAATATTTTTAGCGGTCCGGTGAATAAGTTATTTCACACGCAACCACGAAAGTTAAACTATCTGTACCAAACCACTTTCCTCGGTAAAATGTAATTCGAATTGGATTTCTGAGAAAGTGTTGGAGTCTGTGAGGCGAAGACTCCCAGCTACTAGGATAATCACAGTAAAAATTGCTTCCTCCCAGTAGAAATTTGTTTAAAGAAGCCCTGAAACGTGGCAATGAGATTATTCTTCCAAAAGCTTAAGGTCCACCATCAACACCCAGAAGGTCCGGATTCGGACCGCGGTCCGCCAGTTGAGCAGCCCTGGCGTAGAAGCAACTCGTAGGCCTATTGCTACATCACAATCTCATTGCTTATTGTGTCGTTTCGCAATGGTAACCTTGATTTGCTGAAGTCAGTTCTTTAAGGGTTTAGTAATTAGTTTATTCTGCGCTTTTGAAAATTGGTTGCAAGGGTTTACTCTCCATGTCGGTCGTTTCAAAAAGCTTTCATAAAAATAACGATGGGAAATGGCAAATTAGATTTTGTTTCCGCAAAAAAACTCCCTGTGTTAAACTTGCTTCTTTCGAACTAAAATTCTTGTGCAGTAGCCTATTTCATTTCGCTCAATCCTCAACAAAACGTTTTAAACAACCCTAGATCAGTGACGGATCCAAACTCCCCCAAAACTTAGATTAAGTCAGTATACAATACACATAATAATGCTATAGTTTATTTATTGTCGCTCGACAACAGCTAAGTTCTTTTAGCGACAGGGCTCATTTTTTTTAAATTTTTTATCAGATTTACGATGTCATCACATTATTACCTGACTTATTCTCACTGCGTTATGCAAGAAATAACGCAATGAGTAGGCTATCGTTTTTAAAGTCTTCGGTTTGACTCGATCTCAGATCTACCAGCAGTAGAGTCGTATGCGAAACCACTTGAGTTGGTACACAATACACATCATAGTGTTTTGTTGAAATCGCGCCCCTAAGGCAACTTGCTGAATCCGCACTGCCAAAGATATACAACTATTCGATTGGATCACAGTCGCAGGAAATTTCGTGCGACTTCTACTTTTGATGATTGCATTAAAATTGAGCAATTGCGTAACAAGAGAGAAATCTGTACCACAAGCAACATAGCGAAGTGAAACAAAAGAGTTTTTCAACATATTTTTTTGTCACCCGTAGACTACAACATAAACTAATTTGATTACAGTTGTAATTTTCTAATTTTTTTAATTTTGCCAAAAAACTGTTTAATTGACTGAAACAGGGGTCTCCAACGATCTGGTCGCCACCCAGTGCCGGGTCACGAAAAGGTTGCTACTGGGTCGCGAGAACACACGTCCATAATGGCAGTTTAGTGCGACTTGGCTGAAAGTATGTCCTTAGCCATAGAATAAGCTGATTACTAGGGCGATTTTGACTGAAAAATTCAAAAGAGTGACTTTAATTTTGCAAAAAAGTAACCAAAAAGTAACTTTATTCAACGAAAACAAGAAAGCGAAAGAAAAAGCCGCAATTCAACATAAAAAACATTTAAAGTAGCTTCAATTTGTGCTCAAATTATAGTTGCACATTCAAACTACATGTATGTAATGTTTTACATTCTCTGACAGAAAGTTTTTGTTAATCAAACACTTTAGCTGTTGCAGGGAAAACAAGTGGTTAAATATAGTTAACACAATTTGTTTAATCGAAACAATGACTTTACGAGTTTTCGGGAATACATGCGATACGAAAAAGCATGGGCTCGTGCAAACCTAAAATCCGTACCATAGTAGAAGATATATTAAAAGCCTTTGCATTAGGCCTACATATAGAATGTATTTTTAAAAAAATCCTAAAGCAAATGTTTCTAATTTGCGTTAGTTTGACCTTCATTGCGGATCGATCTCAATTAAAAGATCTACTTGTTGCAACAAGAGCGCTGCTCCTAAGTCCTAAGATAACAAAAGAAACAGAAGTACGGTAGCTGATAAACGCCAGCATGGTGCCGTTGAAGCATAGTAACAATGATTGAAAAACGTTTTTCTTGATTTCTTCCGCTTTGTTTTTTCTTGGGAGTGTCAATAACGAGGTGCAGTTTGCTCAGTTTAGTATCTACGCGTGTTAAGAGCTAAAGTTCAAAGTGACTAGCATATAATTCGAAGTAGCCTACAAGCCTCGAAATTCGTTTTTGTTGACGGCGGACAAACGTGTCCGGTCTGAGCAGCTATCTCGGCGGACAAATCAAGTCTCACGGCGGACGCACCAGTTTTAGCCGTCGATCGTCATGCTTAATCACTTTATCTTGATAATAATTCTTCACCATTTCAGAACTATAGCCTAACTACGGTTTTAGAAGGCTTTTTAAAAAATCATTAAAGTCACTCTGAAAGGCTTTCATCAGACCAACAACTTGCGCTTGAAGAGTCAAAGCGCCGTGTAGCTGGTCAATACGTCACATAACTGATTAACTTCCACCGAACGAGGTCGTGTGGCTTATTGCGTCACAATACTCTGGGCAGGAGTCGGAAAATTTCTACACCAACGCTATTATTTTCTGCTGAGCAAAGTTTCACAGGCTTTTTTCTTTAAGTTTATTTTTGCATGTCATGTGAGCGAAAGCGAATTTTCCTTGCGTCTTTTATTTCTTACTGTAATACAAAAACTTAACAAATTTTTTCCATCTTGCTGTAATAGCCTACTCGTATAATCTAATTTAGTAACCAACCTTGCCGTATCATTATTACTCGGAGATCAAAGCCAGACATTGTGACGTAAAACTTGAACTAAATTGCGCGTGTTTAGTGTAGCTGTAGAAGTACCTGTACTCCTATCGATTCTTAGCGAAGAATTCACCTTTGTTACGCTGATTCAATATCATCAATCGTTGAAGCAACGTAAAAATCGAAAATTTTCCTCCTTGAATGGAAGCTAAGGGATACAGTATTCACATTTTCTAAATGCGCGCTAGAATGCGCTGGAAAATATTATTGCAACAATTGTTCGTGCTATGCAATGACGATTTGTATCGCTAGTTCCTGTGTTATTTCTCGGCGGACAAATATGACCGATCTAGATGGTAGGCTACTTCCCGCGGACATCACATGCTGTGACAGCGGACATGTCCGCCGTGAATTTCGAGGCCTGAGCCTACATTATAAAGCTTGGCGATATACAATGGCAGATAGATGCAAACAAACATCAATGCTGACAAACAAACATCAGCATTTTGAATGGAAGCAATCGGGCGGCTAGAAAGTTTGCCCCTCCGGCAATTTTCAAAACCCGGCGCCTATGGGCCCTGTCTAGTCCTGCAAGGAAGTCCGCCAGAACTGCCTGGGTTTCTCGATTACTGAAGGAAAACTTCGGTCGAGAAAGATTTAAAATCGTTGTCAGACCGGTCATTCTGAATCGAAACACGACCTAACAGAAACAGTGGTGGGAGCTTTACCCAGTCTGCCACAAAATGGTAAAATTAAGCAACACCGATTAGAAAAAATGAACACCCAGCAAGCTGAGAACAAGTCTGTGACGATAGATTGAATAGCACGATGGGATCATAGAATTGAAAAAGCCTTTTATAAGTTTATTTCGACTGTTACCAGGGGTTATGAAATAGAAGTACACTAGTTCAGTTGAGATGATATTTTTGGCTCGGTACCAATGACATCTTTGGGTTTCAAATCAGGACATTTATGAAAAAACGCACTGTATCCAAAGAATAAGCTGAGGTTTCTTTATGTTTCTTGGCCCCTAAAATTATCGCGGCCGGGTCATAAAATAATCCCTGAACTCCCCCTGTCAACGCTACTGGGAGTACATAGGACTTCAAATAAAACACACAAGTAGGCTAACGTTGTATTTGAAAACCGCAACAAAATCAAAAAATTCCAACACAGTTCCAGTATTAAATTGTGGTTCATTCTACGAATATTCAGGGGAGGATTTTTAGGAAGTTTTGCTGAATTTGGCCTAGTTGCAGAGCCGCATGCACGTTTGCCGAAATATTAACAGATGAAAACATGAGACAAACTCACA
This sequence comes from Aplidium turbinatum, assembly GCF_918807975.1. NCBI lineage: Eukaryota > Metazoa > Chordata > Ascidiacea > Aplousobranchia > Polyclinidae > Aplidium > Aplidium turbinatum. The sequence goes on along the minus strand of NC_137489.1, from coordinate 11,555,437 downwards.
TCAAGAGTATTTCTTTGTAGCAAGAATACTGTATATCTGCGTAGTGATCCAAGAATCATTTTTGAAAACAACAAATTTCCTGCGGTTTCCGGAATGCAAGGCTATGTGGATAGGTGATTATTTAATACTTCCTTCTTGTTTGTGTAACTCTGGGTTTTACTTTTGTCGTAAAAAAAACTTTCATCAAACAACCATGAGAGAAAGATTTGAAGCAAAGAACCAACTTCAGTTGAACTCCTCAAGAAATTGAGCAAAGATAGAACACTTTGTTGTGACCAAGCTACTGACAACGGAGTGATAAGCAAATTGAAAAAGTACTTCATAAATTATGAAGTTTATTGTCGAACAAGTCAAAAAGTGTTTGCAGTTTAAAAATTGCATTTTCAAAAAAATTAGTATTTTTTAGAATGAAAAGTATCAGAACCTACATACTACAAAACTTCTGTAACAAATCGAACAGCAAAAATCGAATTCCTTGCAAGAACGCAAATTGGGAAATGAAACGATTGACATGCAACACGGAAATGAACAACAACCAAACGGTAAGGTAAAACAAAACTTCATTACTCTGATTCAAGATTTCTCGGATATTTTTTTGAATGAATGCATTGAGTTGTGATAAAGCAGAACGCAGTATGACTTTTAAAAGGTAAGAACTTGCACGAAGAACTATTAACCCTTTGGTTTGCAACAACTAACTCAAACGTAACTTTTCATGGAAGGGTTTATTGAAATTGTATCTTTATCCTCATCAAACTTATACGGGCGGTCCGTGCTTCTTCTTGACTCTTCTACATTCAAAACAAGCTTGGATTAGTTTTCAACGTTGAAATTGAACTGCAAATCGTTGTCCTTCTTAACCTATAGTTTCACTGCCAATTTAAAAATAAAACTTTAATACGAGTTTATAAGAATTTTAAAGGTTTCAAAATGTAGCGAAATTAAACTAAAGTTGCATGGCACAATAATTTGAGAAGCAATTGGAAATAGAAAAATACAGGAAAATTAAATAAAGGTAGGCTACCGGTTTTTAATAAGTAAAGTAAAAGGTGAGTCCCATACTTGATCCAAGCATCGGGGGATGAGAAGATAAGGTTCTCATTATACTAAGCCTTCGGCACTAACGAGAGTAGGGTGGCCAGTTCCTTTCTCTCGGCCGCCTTTACTTCAGCAACTACGCCCACCCAATTTATCACACCCTGCATAGAGGTGAGCGGTGATTTTCAACAACCAGCTTAAGCCGGGAGTCGAACCAAGATTGCATGATTGGAAAGCGAGTGCCTTATCCGCTGCGCCATCCCACCGCTTAGTGCCGAAGGCTTAGTATAATGAGAACCTCATCTTCTCATCTCCTCGATGCTTGGATTCAAGTATGGGACTCACCTTTACTTTTAATAAGTACAGAGCCTTATTAATTTTTATTATTTGTATCAGACAAGGTTGTCCAATGTCCATATTAAAACCAAAACACAAAAAGACAAGGCGTAAGGGGTCACTTGGATGACATGTGCAACATTTCATTGTAGTGCTCAAAATATGTCGTTTTATAGAAAGCGTCTGAGGACATTAATGCTATGATAAGAGAATTGCGTTATAAACCACTTCGCAAAAATGGCAACAAATGATGACGTATACGGTGCACAGAGCACTTACTTTTTTCCATTCTCACTGCAACCCCGAGACCCTGATACAGGCTGTTGTCTTTGTACATAGTTGAAGGTAGATTGTGCGGCGGAGTAGCGTATTGTAGATCTTGATATTTCAAACAACGTCTTGAAATAGATATAAGCTATATTACATTTCGTAAAATTTTTAAACAGTTTTATGACATTGTTTTTTGCTGTTAAACTGTGCGAAATCGTACTAAAAGGGTGTTGGAAGCTATGCAATAATAAAAACATTAAATGGCGCTTTATAAGAATAGTACGGTGAGAAATCAATTCATTGAGTCATAACGTTCAGTAAAATGCAATGTTTCAAAGTGAGTGCTGAATTCATTTAAAATTTCTGCTTTTTCCAAAGGCCTACGAATTCGCAAACAATTACAGCAGCTCAAATACAAACAGTTACAGCCGCTCAAATACAAACAGTTACAGCAGCTCAAATACAAACAGTTAAAACTCAAAATTGTTGTTTTCTTGAGTTACAATAATTCCGATTTGGAATAATTCCTAGTTTCTTTGTCGCTTTGCAGTGTTACATTTCAAAAGTCGTAGCATACGAAGTTGAATGTGCGACACAAACAATTTGTTGTACATCTGCTATTGAATAAAATAACGAGTATGTCCTTAACGGTGACAAGCTAATCCATACGACAAACCTTTTTTTCTCGCGTCTAGCAACATTAGCTTTCCAAATTGCTTTAGTTGAAATAACGAGCAAATCTGCTACGCTGATGATAAAACACAAACTGCTCAAGATCATCATGTACCGTAGAAAAATCGTTTTTTCCTAAATAATAACAATGCTTCCATAAAATTTTTACTTAGAAAAATTTGTCAGTTACAAATTCTAAAAAAGTTGTTTAGTCACTCTTAAAAACTGCTTATAGTAGCCTATAACTTACTGGTAACTAACACAAAAAGTCAAGGCTTGTTAAGATTGACTTAGCATACGCATGGGTCATGGCAATGGGGCCAGAACATTGTCCGTTTCGGACTTAATTTTTAGAGATCGACGTTTCAAACGCCAAAATTTTTGTGCCTCAGCGCAGTCCCGTAAATGCCTTTGCAGATAAACTATAATTACCAAAACATTCGACTCTGCAAATTTTTTTGAGAAACCTGAAAAAGGTTTGTTAAAAAACAACTCCAACAACTTATTTTCTCTTCTAAGCTGGAAAGGGCGAAATCGGTAGGCCACCATTTTTCAAGTCTTTACTATGAATTGAATAAGAATCAAATCCATGACTACCTTAAGCAGCGACAAGAACCCACCGACATGGTGAGTAGTTCACCTTAAATAAACTTCACATTTACTCACAAAAGGACGCGACACAAAGCAGGGAACAAATCCATCGAATCGACCGGATGAAAAATGTGAACCGCAAGCGATCCTTGTGCTGTTGTAGATTCCTCTGCAGTGGTAGGAGCCTGGCACGGACAGCCATAAGAAGTGAAGGGGATGACAGCTTCTAGAGTCAGCATTCGCGCAATTTGTCTGCTCCTTAATTACAGTGTCGATATGCTTTAGGAAGTGCCGTAAAGGATAACACACTTGCAAATGCTTGACAAAAGTAACCAAAATAAAACTGAATATATTTCACAAAACCAATCAGCAATTCTTAAAAAAGTGTATTGATTACACAAATGCGACAAATAATGTAATATGTACTTAAAACTTCAAGCAGTAGGCCTATACCCTACACATGTTCTCTTAGTGACAACAAACCAACACAAGAATTAAGCAAATTCTTCTCATATTCTTTGACAAAAAAGCCCAGAAGTGCAACATTTGAACACTTTCTCACCTTCAGCCTTTCAATTAGTAAAAATGGCATCACGCTTATTGATTCGCCAACAACATATTATCAGCGCCGCTTTGGTTTTTGAATCTTTATCCTCGGACTGACAGCCTTGATCGGTTATTCCTGGTAGTTTCGCATACTTGTAGAGGCTCTTGACGCAGGGCCGGTTCCGAGATTGACAGAATGAAGTTTCCGATTGTTGTTGCCGGGGAACTATTCCATCCATTGAGTGCCGCTGAATGGGGAGCAGTCCTGAAATGCGTTGCTCAAACGCACATCCCGAGAGCCGAACCAGCGCCGCATGATCTTGAGTCGAGCGCGTAACCAATCGTAACGGGGCGAACAATTGGTTAAAATTCAGCTAAGGCGAATTGTCAAAGTTTGAAAAGTTGCAACCAGAATGAGTTTCCCTTCAAGTAACCTACAATATTTATCAAAAGTTTTTTTATAAACTTACCATGTTTTGAAACAGCAAGTTTCCAAAATGGATAAAAACACCTTCAATCACAATGCGACAGATGATGCTTACGTAATAAGCTTGCTTGATCTTTTTCGTATACGGCACCTGCAACACAGACAGCTACAAAATCTCGCCTTGCCTTGGTGAGGTGAAGGTCAGCTTTCATGTGCCTTTGAAGATGATTAGAAAATACTATTACTAAACATTCTTAAGCGTTTCCAAAGTAATTTTTGGTCACTTTTTGTTTTCGAAGTAAATGGTTTAGACTTTAGATCATTTCATAAGAGTCCGTCTATCTTCTGTCTTATGATTTATGAACAACTAAACTTTTCGTCATGATAAAAAATTAACATGTCTTTATGTAATCTTTCACAATTGTTGTGTTGCTTCGAAAAATTTGCTTAAAACTTTCGTTGCTTGTAAACCCTCCCGTACCCAGTATTTCTTCCAAAGCGGAGCTCAAAACACAAAAATTTTTCTGCGTCACAGTTGTACGCAGTCAACTGCATTCGAAATGTGAGATTCAATCATAGCCTATCCCTATTGCATAGTGCCTTCATTAACTACATGCATTTATTCACGTGTTTTAAAGAACATGTAGGCCTATTCAGAATCGGTGAAGCAAGTAACTTGCATGTAGAATATATTGGGTTGTACAATCAGGAAAATTCTGCAGATTATTCTGAATCACGCCAGAGCTATTCTTTAATTCAAAGTGTCAAAGCTGGGGCTAGTAAGTGAGGATATCTCCGAACACGAAAGCAACTGCATGGGCCTGTCGGATTTTATATTGGTTTCCAAGCCTATAAGGTGTAACTAAAATCGATTATTTTTTTTTACTCCCCCACTTCTTTCAGTCCATTGTTGGAGTAAATCCGCCGAACTTTAATCTGACCAACAGTCTTCATCCTTTTAGTCATCTTCAAAATATCTCCTTCCGACATAGAGTTACCCTGCGTTACAAGCCAATTATTTAGCCTACAGCAGATGTATTACTGTGTAATTTGCCAGCATTGCATTGGGACAAGTAGTCTCACGTCCATAGGACTCGTAAGTTGTGTGTAAGCATCCTACCTGGTGTTTTCCCTGCAAATGACGTGGCTCATAAACTACAAGATCTTGATTTCAAAGTAAGTTACTGCTTTACATAGTCTACACCAGTATCCTGATATTCATGTACAATTTCAAACGTATTTTACAGTGAAAATTGTTGTAATTTTGAAAAAAAAAAAAAATGTTTTCTAACTTTCCATACAATTCAGGTTGAGAAATAAAAGTGTTAACTAGCACACTATCAGATGAACAAATTACTCTGTATCAGTATGCTAAGAAACGAATATGCGCATACCAAAGTGCCACTGTAAAAAGTTGTAATTTAAATTAATGCTTCGTAATGTAGAGTACAATAGGTACAGTGCATACATCAACTCTCCATCAACATTCAACAAAGTCATATTCTTACAAGAGTCATTCGGCCTGTGTCCCCTCCTTTGAAATCTTGCAGACTCTTCCGAGATGCTTTTACCTTTTCTATCTCCCCAGATATGTGTGTTGAATAGAAATGGAAAATTACAGTCGGTGTTGTCACAGCAAGGAGCTAAAACGAGTTGTTTATTCAGTTGCAGTCTACGACTGTTACTTAAGTTATGCTACATTTTTGTTGACTTGGGTTTCACACAGAAGATATTGCATGTTAAGTGAAGGGCTATCAAAACATAAGACTGCATGTGTGGCTAGTGGCTTGCTTCGGGTTTTTGTCGACTTAATTACCTTCACAGGATTACGTTACTTTATTTGGACGTATACCATGCATACTTATGTAGCCTAACTCATGAAAGTAGGAAAAATCACATCCGTGGCAAATCAAAAGCAGCTACAAAAATTTTCTCCATCTTCTTCTATCGAGTTTTCTAAATCTGGTGGACACACCACAGATCGACACATTCTTGTGCGACGGAGTTGTGTATTGAAAGATCCCACTTGCTGCACCGGGTGGTAAGCTGGGAGAACACAAAATATTCCGCTGCTTGGGGCTTAGTGCCACAGATACATGTAACTGGGTCCGTGTAGCAGCCCCACCGCACAATTGCAGATTTAGCGCGGCCAATACCGGTTCGGAGTCGATTCAAGGTTTTCCACTTTGCCCATGGGGCGTTTGCTTTTCTCTAGGCGAATTATTAAAAAACGTAACCATTAAGCCAATCTTAGCGACTATTGTCCCAAATGGTTCTAACACCTAGTTGCAATACTGCTTGTTTAGCCCACATCAATTTAAACGAGCAAGCAAGTAATTGGTTGCATCGATGAGGAGGTGATCCAGAAGCTAAAGTAGCTTATTTCAAAAAGAAACAAAAGTAAGACAGGCAATGAATATCCAGTCATAGTGAGATGAACTACCTGAAATGCCCAAAACCGCAAGTGCGAAATTCTAGTGAATTCATTGTAGCACATGTTGCTGCATCCAACGACCTTTTGACTGCACTTAAAAGCTGACTGCTCATCGCCGTAGACTGAAATCAGTAAGATTAATTCATTACTGTGGATTCAATTTAACCATAAAACCTCTAACCATAAATCTAAAACCATATAGGCCTACAATTATAGTAGCCTAACTTTCACATAATCACCTGAATTTCCGATAGTTGCAACGACAATTAATCGAAAAAGAAACACCAGGACGTACCATAGCTTTCCCAAGAGTGAACTGTACTTTGTGACCTTAAAATAATGTAAGCATTGTGAAAAGCAAACGATAAGGTCTTTGTACATAAGCCAACTTTACCTTACAGTGCAGAGGCGATCAAAAACATCTGACACACACTCACACAGTCTAGTTTTTTTTTAACTAACTGATAAAGCGATAAGCTACACGATTTTTTTTGCGAGATCAATAGGCCTGAACAAGAAAAGCGACTGTATTTTTGGATTTACAAGCACACAATTGTGATGTAAAATAGTGATTTAGCAAGACTGTTTGGAATAAAAATACAAAAGGTATTTTTGGTGTGAATTTAAAACGATTAACTAAATGCTCATGCTTACGGCGTTCAACATCAAAATACTTCGAAAGAATTCGTTTTTCTTTTCAAAACATAACTAGGCTATTTAATTTTTTTATTTAATTGGATTCTATTTGAATAAGTACCTTCTGATGATCCTTATTTAGGTGAAACAGGCTGTTAAGGGTTCAGATAGTAATAACTATATTTGATTTAATTCGCTCTGCTTTGCTTTTTTGCTTAGCATTGAGCACTTTTTGTAGTAGCCTATTAATAGTTTTCATTGTTTTAATTAGGCTATTTGATTTCGTTTTGAAATTCCATAGCAATTATGTAACATACCTGTTCAGAAATCTTTTCCAAAGCACTCCACATTATTTTAAATATAAAGATAATTTTTACAAGTAACTAGGATAGACTAGCCTAAACAGATCTGTTTGAATAGCGCTGTTAGGCTATATTGATGTTGGCTAAGGACAGGCTACTCCATATTGGATTTTGTTTAAAGCTTGAACAAACTTTTGCAAAGTTCTGTCAGAAAGCAATAGATTTGAGCGAGCAGGTGCAGCCTAGCTAGGGCTCAGGCTACTTAACTAGAGCCACAAGATAAAAAGCGCAACCGCATCTCAGACAACTCCACTTTTTGTACATAGTTGGAACTCATACAGTAGGCTATGTGGGCGGCTTGGCCATGCAAATTATTAGCTTACCCTTTTACAGAGAACCTGACCAAACTTTCCTGTCCTCCTCTACGTGGAAACAACATAAGTTAAATCCGAACTTTAAACTATATGGTTTAACGCTTAAGATTCACGAGTTGAAGTCTTAAAAAGTTTGAAAACAGCAAAAATACGTATAGTGGACCACAACAAACACTAGGCTACACAGTCAGCCTGACTTCGTACACTTACTCAGTTGGAAAGAATAAAAAAAATTGACTTCTTGCAAAGTAAACTATATATTTTTTGAAAACCAATTTTGGCACCCTCAAAAATAGCACTGATAGTTGAAAGTCTCACCAGTAGAACTGAATCGAAAAGTGATCGCTTGGTTGTCAAGCAATCACTTCTCGTACACGCCAAGTTTGCCTCCATCTATGCTATAACAAGTTTTAACTTCAATCGTGAATTCTTTTCTGCATATAAATTTGCATCCTCACGAAGCTATGCATTTGCTATTGAACCTGAGCAGCCACCGTGCTCGAAAAGCCACCACCACTATTTCTGAATGAAGAATGGCAACAATCACATTTATTACGTCACCGAAACATTTTTTTTTGTACTTCACGTGATTAATAATTATGAACCACATATGGAAATTGGAGAATGAAACGAGCACTTTAGAATTTATTCATTTTCGTTGATTTCAAGACGGTAATTGAGTAACGACGCAGAGCAAAGTCGGTGTAGAGTAGACCTACTTTTGTGGTAGGCTATGGCTTACTGAGCAAGGGGTTTTTAAAGTGCCCCTGACAGGTTGGATCCAAGTTTAGTAACTTTTTAAAGCATTTCCCAGCGCAGAATTACACTTAGTGAACTTTTTAATCTTAACCTCGTAGCTCAACTGGTTAGGGCGTAATTTAATCAAACGACTGCTCTGCAGCGCCACCACAGGCGAAACTCCATATTTCACTGCTCTGGGACGACTTTGGTGGTATTACGTCATCCTAAGTGGACGTCGTTAGCAACGGATGAAACAAACGCTTCCTAGATGTAATTGGTGGATCACAGTTTGGTCGGAGTTGGTACAAGCGGTTTCTTTTTTCGAAGATTTATTGTTTTTTGCAGTTTAATAAAACTGTACTGGATACGTTCCTACAAAACCTAAAATATACTTTAAGTGAAAAATGAAGAAATCGTACGAATCATCATTCATATTTAATTCATCATCACTATTCAAAAATAAATAAAAGTTCTCTCTCTCTCTTATAATGTGGCTTCAGTTGGCCATTGAAATCCTATGTAACGGCCATCTGGATCTGGAAAATTGTTTCGGATTCGCCAAACAGTGCATGACGGCATCACAGTCCGATTGTTGCTTCCGAGAGCATCACCTTGTAGTATACACTCCAACACATGCCTGTAGGCATTTTTACTTAGTGGTATTAACAAAATCATATTCAGTGAAGTGAACATATACGACTAGTTTTGTATGGCCCATCCCACTTTCGAACACTTGAAGAAAACTTTGATCATTTTCTTCTCAGTAGCCTACCTTGTTTTGTGGAAAAGTGGGAAAAGAAAGCACACGGTCTTTGTCACTGACAATGTCGCATGAACAGCAATTTGCAGGCATTGCCTCAACCATAAATTAAAGCTAGGTACTGTTTGTGAGATACTGTTGTTACACTTCAAATGGCTATAGCCAGATTAGAACAAATAAAAAAGTATGAAAATTGTAGCCCTATGAAACTGCAATTTCAATTGAATTGAGATGCTGTTTGATAAACGTAAACTCAACCTATTTGATCGAAACCTGATAGTAATAATAAGTTCACTTTTTCATTTCAGTAATTCTTAATTTGCACATGCTTTAGACCAACAGAGCCCCACACATTCACGTTTTGCAGTAGCCGTACCATACTTTACCAAGTCATCACAGAGAAAGAATGTATCCTTCCCGCTTACTGTGACGTCACAGCGTTGTTGCCGTTTTTATTTTCGCAATTGAATGATTGCCAGATTCGCCGATGTCAACCAAAGTTTGCAAGCGTGTAACTTAGTAGCTTGTTGATATTTTTTACAATTTGCTGGTCAGGGAAGTTTGTTAGTGTCATCTTTTTGGTATCTTAGGTAAATTTCGCGAATTTATTTACCTGTCAGAGGCACTTTAACTAGCGTTTTGGGAATTGGCACACAGTGTAGCATAGGCCTACGCAGCAAGTTTTAATTGGGAAGTTTAAAAAAGAAATTGCATTGGGATACGGATACATAAAACTACTGCAACCTACTTTCACACGACAGAAACAATTATAGGTTTAAAAGAGTTTACAAAATTTGGGGGGGAAGAACAAGCACCTTCTCGTGGTCCCTCCCGTCAGTACCATATCTTTAAGAAAAGATATGCGAAACGAAGCTTGTCACACTCGAGCAAACCAGGCCCAGGTTCAGCCCAGGGTGGATACGAAAACGCCCTTCTCAGGGCGCGGCAGATCCTCTGTCGAAAAGTACCGACGACCCACCGTACTGCAGCTGAACACCGAGGGCATTACGGCCAGCAAGCTCAGCATCATCGAGTATCTGGCCACAAAACATCAGGCCCTCGTTATTCTCCTCCAGGAGACCCACTGCACATCTGTGGATAAGTTGGTATTACCCAACTTCACACTCGCAGGCGCAACCATCAGCAGGAAACACGGCCTCGCCACGTTTGTCCATGAGCAACTGAGCTGGACGCCAATAGACCAGTCCAGTGCCCAGTCGGAAATAGAGTGGTTATGCATAGACATATCAGGCTATCACATCATCAATGTCTATAAGCCACCACCCTCACGCTTAACACCAACAGCCATCCCAGTGTTCCCCCAACCCAGCCTCTATGCTGGCGATTTTAATTGCCACCACGTTGACTGGGGCTACAACACCACCAACACCGACGGAGAAAGCCTGGCCTCATGGTCAGCCAATAACAACCTCACCCTACTGCACGATCCCAAGGGTGCAGCGAGCTTCTTCTCCGGACGCTGGAACACTGGTACAAACCCCGATCTGGCTTTCGCAAGTGATGACCCCGATAATTGCCAACCGGACAGACGTGTGCTAGAGAAGTTCCCCAGGTCCCAACATCGACCCTCGATTATCACGGCTCCAACGCTCATAATGCCTGTCCCGAGCAAGCCTGTTAATCGATGGAACTTCAGAATGGCTAACTGGGAGTACTACAGCCTCCTCACCAATGAAGCCACACAGTATCTCCCATCCCCTCACACCAACAACGTGGAAGAAGCCTACCAGGACTTTTGTGATGCAATAACATCAGCGGCAAAACAATCCATCTCCCGCGGCCGACGAAAAACCTACATACCGTGCTGGGATAAGGAGTGCGAAAGCCTCTACTCCGACTTCCTCCACGCCCCTCAGGGCAATGACACCAACAGCTCAGCCACAGCTCTGCTGGCAAGGCTGGACTTAAAGAGGAAGGAGCGCTGGACAGAAGCCGTTGAATCAATCGACTTCACGCACTCCAGCCGCACAGCATGGAGTACACTGAACAACCTAACTGGCAGATCACGTGCCTCTCGTCAACAATGTCCCGTTTCAGCAAATTCCATCGCCTCACAACTTGTGGAGAACGGGAAATACAAATCGAGAGACCGTGAATCAGATAGATCCGTCTTGCAAGAAATGACGGACCTCTGGAGGGTAACAACCCCAGACGGGGACAACATCTCGGGTGAGTTCACCCCGGAAGAATTTTCCGCCGCCCTCCAGCACATAAAGCCAGGTAAAGCCCCGGGCCCTGACCACCTATGCCCGGAGTTGATACTCCATGCTGCTGCCTCCTTAAAGTCCTGGTTAAAAGACTTCCTTTCCTGCTGTTTGCGCCACCTGAGAATTCCCAGAATCTGGAGAAGAGCCCTTGTGGTTGCAGTCCCTAAGCCGAAGAAGCCCCCAGGGGACCCGAAGAGTTACCGTCCAATCTCACTGCTCTGCATCCCCTTCAAGATCCTCGAGAGACTCATCTACGCCCGTGTCGAACCAATAATAGATCCGCAGCTCCCCCGTGAACAAGCTGGTTTTCGACACGGACGATCAACCGTAGATCAGGTCACACTTATGACCCAAGACATTGAAGACAGCTTCTCGGCTAAGAAGAAGGCTGGCGCCGTGTTTGTTGATCTCACGGCTGCCTATGACACCGTATGGCATAGCGGCCTTACCTGCAAGTTACTCCGTCTGCTCCCTGACAGACACATGGTCCATATGATGATGGAACTTGTGCAAAACCGCAGTTTTACCCTCACAACCGGTAGCGGTCGTCGAAGCAGACTACGCCGACTTAAAAACGGCGTCCCACAGGGCTCAGTCTTGGCTCCTCTCCTGTTCAACATATACACCTACGACTTGCCCCCCACCATCTCCAGGAAATATGCTTACGCAGACGACCTGGCACTCCTGCACTCAGCAGGAAACTGGCAGTCAGTGGAGAGGAACCTCAGCCAAGACATGCAAACACTATCAGCATACCTCCAGAAATGGAAGCTACAGCTCAGCAAGTCAAAGACAGTGTCGGCGGCCTTCCACCTTAACAACCGGGAGGCACAGCGTGAGATAAACATCAAGATTGATGGGGAACGCCTGCCCTACTGTGCCGAACCTACATACCTTGGCATAACCCTGGACAGGTCACTCACGTACCGCCGGCACTTGAAGTCACTGCGCAAAAAACTATCTACACGCGTCGCACTTTTGAGGCGATTGGCGGGTTCCGGCTGGGGAGCTGGTGCTAAAACTCTTCGTACAGCTACCCTAGCCCTTGTTCATTCCACCGCTGAGTACTGCGCGCCGGTCTGGTGTCGTAGTTCTCACACCCACCAGATTGATACCGCCATCAACGACGCACTGCGTACTGTGACTGGATGCCTGCGTCCCACTCCAACGGACTGCCTACCCATCCTAGCAGGCATCCAACCCGCTGAGCTACGCCGTAAAGGAGCCACGATTTCTCTCGCTCGCCGCGGTTTGGACCCCGACCATCTCCTCCATGCAACACTCAAGAGACCACCACCTATAAAGCAGCGGTTGAAATCAAGACGTCCCTTTGTGCCTGCCGCACAACAACTCCTTAAGAACGCAGAAGAACTTGGTTTAAGTGCGGCACACTGGACGAACCACATGTGGAACACGGAGTGGCAAAATCACACCTCCACGCTTCGTGACTTCATACCCGACGCCGATCCCCGTCCACCAGGGATGTCCCTCGCAAGGCTTGCGTGGGTCAGGCTTAACCGCCTGCGAACTGGCGTCGGCCGCTTTCGTTCGGACATGCACAAGTGGGGCCTGGCTCCTTCACCAGAATGCGAGTGTGGTGCCACGGAACAGACTGCAGACCATGTCATCCACCACTGCCTAATCCACCGGCCTCCACACGGTGCGCATGGTCTGAGAATCCTGGACGACGAGACTGCTGAGTGGCTGAAGATTTCCTGCCCTCCAATCTAGCCTGGAAAGATCGCTCATACGCCATCAATCATATAAAGACCTCTAATTCTCTGAAAAAACTGTAGTGCCTAGTTTAAATTTGTTGTTATTAAGAATATTTAGCTCCCAGAATAACGACGCACTCGCAAAAATCAAAAGCACTTTACGTGACAGGCGACCATGGGCGCCGATCGCTCTGTAAAATTGGTGGGAACATTTACTAGGAAAGGTAGAAAGGGGCGACGAGCGAAGCGTGCTAGAAAGATTGGGGGTCTGTTCTGAGAAACAAACAAATACAGTAGGTACAAGTCTAATGCGATGTAGCCTAACTCAGTGTTGTACGCGTCATTGAAATAATTTGACGGCGTCAGCGTCAGCGCGAATTGCCTAAAAACTTTACGGCGTAAAGGACTGCGTAAGCTCTTAAAGAAATTGACGGCGTCAGCGTCAGCGCTAATTTCTAGCGCTATTTTTTGCCAGCGTCTCATAAAACGGAAATATTTCAAATCTGCTGTGTTTGGGACGCATATTCAGGGGCGCCGGAGCGATTTTTGACTGGATGGGCAGAAGTATGAAAAAAGGGCACTTTTGTTGCTGAAAGGCCAATTTTTTTTGTAAGTTTTTAAGATAAGACATAGCGATAATGCTCATCTATCAGCTCATTATCGCGTAATGATACAAGTGTCCGCTATACAAAGAACAATGGCACGGAAGGGCATCATGCTATTTTATAATGATGTAATATAACTTACTGTGATGGAGAATTTTGTGTCGTGAATATTATTTTGAGGCAAAAATAGAACATTATAATTAGGCTAAAAGCGAATAGCATAAATTGTTATATTGCAAAGTGTGCAGTAGCTTACATGACTTTAAAAGGGCACCATTGCTCCCTCTTCCCTCCCCATCCACAGAAATTTGAGGGCAGGGGGGCTTCCGCTCCCCCTGCCCCCCCCCCCCGCTTCCGGCGCCCCTGCGCATATTGTCCTTTCCAAGTGAAAACATGCGTTCCACAGCAGCGCTGGTTGGTATTGGTGTGTTGTATTTCAAAAACAAGTTGAAAACGTTTAGTCGGAAATGTATTACTGTTCCAAGCGTGCTGTGATAGTTTAGCATGTATAAATCTTTTAACGAGGTCCACTGCACCAACATCGCTCTTTTTAGGGGCATAGAGCTTTTGAAATAAAGTATATTCAACGTCCGCGATGCCATTCATGGATTTTTCGCTTTCTGTCTCTGATCCCTCGTTCTCAATACATGGGTGATCACCATTTGGCGAACTTCTTCCGCATGTATTCCAGGGAGCCATTCCAACCAACGCAAAAGCCGGTAATTCGGATGAGTCGCGCTGGCCAGAATACATTGTGAAACTCTTATTGTGAAACGAGATTTTCCATGAAAACAAAAAAATGACGCTTAGCGCTTGACGCTTAAAATCGGCAAAATAGTTGACGGCGCTATCACTTCCGTCAACTGAAAAATAAATTGACGGCGCTAGCCTCAGCGTCAACGTACAACACTGGCCTAACTTATATTGTATTCAGGGGTGGCCAACTTCTCGTCGAATGGGATCGACTAAAAAATTTCTTATTTACTAGCGATCGACCGGTGATGAAGTCACTGAGCAATTTTTGTGACACCATAAGATGTGTGGGAAGAAAGTGTGTTGTATAAGTGTGTATGAGTATGACTGACAGGTATTCTGTTTTCATACTTAAAAAAATCCTGATCGAATTTTGTCTGAGTTGATCGACAGTATTTCTCACTTTGATTGAAAAATGTGCTTTTTAGGAATCTTGTAACTTCAACACAAAACCCGACGCGATCGATCAATTGAGACTTGGCGATCGACCGGTCGATAGCGATCGACGTGTTGGCCACACCTGCTGTATTTGGTTGGTTGGTTTTGGTTTTGAATCTTTATCCTCGAACTGACAAAGCCTTGATTGGTTATTCCTGGTAGTTTCGCATACTTGTAGAGGCTCTTGACACAGGGCCAGTTACCGAGATTGGCAAAGTGAAGTTTTCCGATTGTTGAAGTGTTGTTGCCGAGGAATTATTCCATTCACTAGGTGCTGCGGAATGGAGAGCAGTCATGAAAATGCGTTGCTCAAGAGCACACCACGAGAGTCGAACTTGAGCAGGGCGCGTAACAACTGAGCTTGTCGGCGGACAGATATATTTTAATTGTCAGTGTCAGCATTGGACAGCAGACGTCCAAACACTCGGCAACGAGTCTCCGGCAAATTAAAAACGAAGTCCTCGGAGAGACCGTGGTTGTTGATCGAATTGAAAACTGTGTTGTGCACATGGCAGACCATTGCATGATTTAGCCGTTTCTGTGTGATGGTAGATCGTAACCAAGTTTTGACAAGTCGCAAAGTTGAAAATGACCATTCAGTTGAACACACGAGCTGGCTGGTGAAATGAGCAAAAGTCGCACAAAAAGTTCCACTTGCGGAAACATTTGTCGAACGGCGGATGAAAGAACTCAGGATAATCGTCTACCACATGTGATCGTAGCTTCCCACTAAAGGGAGATTTTTGTAGAATTCAGAAATATTGTAGTGCTCAAGATTAGTTGACTTGAAATAGTCAGTAAGATTTTGCTGCGCGCTGTGAACGACTGCAAAATACTCTGACCGATATTTCGTCTCAGGTGTTTGAAGTTGAGGAGGTTGACCATGGCCATGTCCATGCTGGAGACGATTTGGGACCTTTTTGGGACGTGACAGGTTCAATAACTCAAGCCTTTCAGCATTTACAAAGACACGATGAAATTTTTCTTCACTGCGTAGATGGCGGAGTTTAGCACTACAAAGTTCAGCACCTTTAAGCATGCCAGCCACAATCACCGTGCAACCTTGCAAGGCTTTTGTTAAAACGATCCAGACACTGAATGCAGACACTGCCGCTAATAACCAAATCACACTCGACCCACGAGAAAAAGATTTCAAAAGCCAACTAGTAGCTGTCGCTACATTTAAATGAAATTGACTCACGGCTACTTCCAAGACTTCCAATACTGACTTATAATTATCAAGCACTGCTTTTACAGCAGCTGCACGTGTGAGCCATCTTGTTGGGACTAATTGGTTTCAGTTTTGATGCCGCCTGAGGTAAAGACTCTTCAGAATAAAGATTCAGGTAGGCTACAGATGCTTGAATTTCAAAGAAACCCATTACGTTATAAAAAATAATTTAAAAAGATGGTGGGGACATGTCCCCACTGTCCTATAGGGATCGGCGCCCATGCAGGCGACAGCTAAAAACCTCGCTTGAACCATTGGTCAGTAATGCGCGCGGTGTCCAATTATGGATCACTTGTTTGGAAGGCGGATTAAACAAGCGGAGGCGGATTAATTGAATTGCGGAAAAATATTTTGCCAAAATGACGCCATGAAGACGGAAAAATGACTCTGTTCGTGCTCTGTTCTAATCTAACCAAGGATGCCAGAGCTTGGTTTTTCCACCTAGATCTGGGTTTTTTTGACCACATCTGGGTTTTAAGTTTTTTTTTTTCAAATTTAGGTGAATCTAGGTTTTTTTTGTTTTTAACTTTGTACAGAGCTTGCACGGTATTAAGGCACTGGGATCCTCGGTAAATGGTCCACACTGCAACACAAAAATGATTTTAAGGTAATGTTTTTTGCATCAATTACTGTAGTCAGTGAGGTACAGCTGGTATACAGTAGTCTAGCGAGTTGTTGTGAGCAGGTTTTAATTGATACATATATTTGTCATCATTTATTACGCTTCTCAGGGGTATTGGTATTAGGCTGCCTAAGCTATAAGACTCAAATACGACTGTTAGTGTAGATCTAATGTTATAAACTTAACTGAACTCTTCTACAGTAACGGTATTCTTACAAAAACGAGTGATAAAAATAAAAAACCCAAAACGAAGCAAAAATTGTGGTATGGACAATCATTCGAAAAGAACTGGCTAAAAGTTCCTGAATTCAAAGATTGGTTGCAAATGAAAGAAGATGCTTCCAATAAAAACAACAGTTATTGTAAATATTGCAAAGCTATACTGAAAAATGCTAATAAATCAATGTTGTTAGCTCACAGCAAGACTGAAAAACACAAACAAAACTACAGTGCTGCTAAGTCTCATGTGAAAATCAATACGGTATATACCTTTTTAACACAAAATTTAGCCACCCAGTCAGATCAAATTGCTAAAGCAGAAGCATTGCTTGCAGGTTATTTTTCTGAGCATCATGTACCATTCACTCACATTAATCATCTTGTTGATGTTTATAGGAAAGCATTTCCTGATAGTGCGATTGCAAAAATTAGATATGAAATAATGAAACGCAAGTGGTGCTAAAAGCACATCAGGCTTTTTTAACCGCTTCACTACATATTTTCTGGACCTGGGTTTTTTTTACCTCATCTGGGTTTTTTTCAGCACACAATCTAAGTTTATTGGAAATCTGTCGCTGGCATCCCTGAATCTAACTGAGCTAAAACGAGAAGTTGAAAATTAGAAGGCAAATGCTTACTCTCGCAAATGTTTAGCTCGTGTTAGTCAGAAATAAAACAAACCAAACCGGTGAAATACTGAACTGAAATTCAAAAGTGGCATGATGAGTCAGACTGTATTGTTTCAAGTTTACAGTGTTAGTTGGAAACGTATTTTTAGGCTAAAAATTTCCAGTGACAGGTCAGTTTAGTGGCATCGGTTGCATTGCCACCATAACTATGATTGTGTCTTCTGTATTCAATGCTTACCGGTACTTACGTTTTTCTGAATTTTAGTGCCTTATTTCTAAGGTTTGTTCTATTTTGAAGGACAATGTTTAAGATAAATTTATTCTTATTTCTAAGGAATGTCCTTGTTTTTGACTCGAGTCCATATTTCGTCTTATTTTCAATAATTACAAAACTTCTATGTATTTTTTGAAATATATTAATAAGTGGTATGGATTTGAGAAGCATCCTAGATATATCAATTGGACCCTTCTAAGAGATCAAACAATTGAATTGAGTACGAGAAAGTAAGGGGTTATGAATGATGAGTTGTTCGATGAGGTCTGTTAATGCTTGCTCAAGAAGATTCCAGATATGTGTTTTGCAAGGATAAACCTGAGGACAAGTGGATAAAGGTTTTTACTGGAGACAACTCTTTTTTGTTGCTCTACAAGCTAATTAGCATCATTTTCTCCCTTCCAGTCAGTAATGCGTTTGTGGGGCGAGTGTTCTCTCTTGGTTTGGCTCAGTAGACCAAGGAAAAAAGCAGACTTAGAGAAAGGTGAACCTAGACCTGAGCTGTCGTGAGATGCACAAAGTATTTTCTACAAATAATGAGTTGCTGGAACGCATTGTTTGTCAAAAAAACATGTCATATGATATGTTATAGCTTGTATTAATGCAAAGATTTGTTCAAAAACCTTTGTTTTGTTTCATATGAACATTTAATTTTTGGGTAGGCTAGTCCTTATTTTGGGTTCCATGTCGATGGAAACCCCAGTCATTTGCAACATTGATGTGAATTTCACCACGATTGAGGTTCATGAGCTATGATAGAACCATTCTTCAAAGTTATTGGCAAGCTTTGTTTCATATTTTTTTTTGTTGTTATTGGAGCGTGTTTTTTACTATAATGGTAGCAGAGTTGTAGAAAACTCCGGTTTTTTTATTAAAACCCAGCCCACCTGACTTTTTATGGGTAAAAACAAGATTTTTAGTAAAAAAAAACTTGGGTTTTATGGGCAAAAATAAGTTTTATCACGTAAAAATAACCCGACAATTTTTTTGCGGAATTTGTTATAGGTTTAACAATATGTTGTTGGTCAATTAGTCATTGGTTGCTAAGCCTGCTAAAGGTAACACTAATTTGATTAATGTTTTTTTTAGTTTTTAGCAATAATTGCACCAAAACTAATGCTAGAAAAGATTACAATTCTGATGAACTATCAACTTTGCAAGTATAATATGCAATCGAGAAGCAAATCGTAATACAATTATCCACCTTATTTTTTAAGCGACATAGGCTATGTTCAACCGATGGTTGTACTTAAGCAGTGTGCTTTTAACCGATTTTGTCTGTGTTATGTATGTGTTAGCCTATGTCTGTGTTATGTCTGATGATGATGTACAAGGGATGCGAAGGCTCACAGTGATTGCCCACAGCGATTGCCTTATTCTTATGACACTACCATGGCGGTAGTTTGTAGCACATGAAACATGCGGTTCTTTTCACAATTGCAGAAAGTTTTGTAGTGCAGCTGGTACAGTCAGCTACAGAAGACAGTTACTAAATGTGACATGAAGGATATTGAAAGAATACTTGTTTTGAAAGACAGTTGAAAAGTTACCAGTAAGCTATTTTTCCTAAAAAAAACCTTTGCAGTAGGCTAGATGTACAGCAAGTATATGGGTGGTTGAATTAACAAGTAACCATGAGCATGCAGTGAGCATCCAGGCCTGATGCTAATAGCGCAATGCAGGTTATCATAGCAAGATCTATTAAACTATTATCGATGCCAATTGTCATTTTACGGTAAACAGAAATTATTTACGATAAACAGAAGCCCTTCTACAGTCAGACGTATTAAAAGCCTTCGTATCCCCTTCTTTAGATATCCCTGATTATGTATGTAATTACAATGTATTGTGGATAATCATGCAGTGTTATACTTTGCTTAAAATAATGTACCTCAGGAAGTATTTGACTCCGTATTCTTGATGTTGTTCTTTGTTTGTGGTTTCCTTTGGTAGTATTCTATTCTATTTTTTTCCACTGTATTGATTATGTCATTTATCATCGTTGTCGTCGTTCTGATGAAAGACTTCTTTGTCTGTGACCTGCAATTTTTGCAGTTTCTGCTTCTGATTGTCGTCATTAGCCTGAAAAAGTTTCCAGTTACCAGGATTCACCACGGGGAGGTAGGCCTAGACGACATGAATCCCAATCATTTATCATGAAAGGTGAAAAAGCATGAAAGGTGTAAATTCTGTATTTTTGATAAATGTTGTTAAAAGAGTGGATCTTTAGTTTCTGAATTTTTTCTTTTCAAAGGTTTAATATTCATACTGATAGCTATCCTACTCTTTTTGTGACAGCTTACTCTCTTTGTAACTAGCCTACTCTCATATACATAACGTGTGACTAATGACTATGCCTTGATGGATTACTTTGCATCATTTTTAGTGGGTAGTTTGCCTTGAAAATTTATTAATTCAAAATGTGTGACTGCCACAACAAGATTATTGAAAAGTCTGGTCATGAAATATTCAGTTCATATTATAATTTATCATAATCAAAAAATGTGCATGGTTGTAAAAAATCTATATATATTTCATTAAAGTTTAAAATTGATTTCCTAATATTTATTTTTACCAGTAGGATTTCAAGTGACTGAAAATAAAATTGATTCATAAACAAGTTAAAAATTAACAAAAAATATAACATAATATGATAAAAAAAAATGTTGACACACCTTAATAATCAAAAATTAATCAAAAGTTCCAGATCCACTGTAATTCAGTAAAATTACAGTATGATACAAGAGAAATTAACTTATTTCAGAGCTGCCTGCTTTTCAATTGATCATCATCAATGAAATCTCCTGTGGCCTTCAAAGTCTTTCCCAGGGAACAGTTCTGGTTGTTTTATTTTGATATTCAATCGCATTGAATTGATGTAAATGTTTTATTTAGCTTTACACTGCCATTGATGATACTGGTTTCAGGATGACCTGAGAAATGTTCAGCACACTGTATTATATTTCATTTGCCAGTGTTTTTTACTTGCCATGAGATAGGTCAGCTACTTTTCCTCTAGAGAATTATGAGTTATCTGCTCAGGCTGTCTGTGAAATCAGAATGTTGTATTGTTTTAATCATCTTACCATAGGAAGTCTATAAAATTAAGTGTTTTTTAGCATGGAACAAATGTTTGTTACGTGATTCTATTGCGTGTTGTTTAATAGAAAGTAAGTTTGCATTATGCAAGCATTATTCCAGCAAAACAAAAAGTTTTATATACACTATATGATATATAAGTGACAGTTTAAGACCACAAATAATAAAGTCTCATAATGATTGCTTTTGTTCAGCAAGGCCAAGATAGACTGATAATGGTACAAGCAAAACTCTGTGCAAATGTGTGCATGAATTGATAGCTGATGGATTAAAAGAGTAAGATCTATTCAGTTATTCAAAATGAACATTTTGCTATGAAATATGTGAAGTAAAATGAGCTTTTGTCATTGAAAGCTGCTATAAAATGTCACTTAGTGGCTTGGATACTGAATTTTTATTTGCTCTCAGAACAAATGGGAGAAAAAGAAATCAACGAGTAAGTATTATAACTTGTTGTGCATTGGTATAACATTTACATGTGTAACAATTTTTATTTGGTATTTTAGAATTTAAATAACTCGTAAACTACGGTACTCAAAATCAACATAAAGAGGTTTTGTCGCATCCTGTCTAATGTTTGGGGTTGAAGATTTATATTGATAGGATGGAAAACCGTTGCTGCATGCTCTCACTGGGTTTCAAACCAATGTATGTTTAAGCGACAGGAAAATGGCACGCACACATGCAGCCGACTGATGGCTGCTTTGACTTTACATTAAAGTCATGTACAAATCAGCAAATTGAAGCTTACTACTTTGACACATGTGCTTGTGATTTTATAATCTTAAAAGTGCAAATAACATGAAAATGCAATTGATGGCAAAGGTATAAAATTTTTCTTTATATTATATATTATATTTGTTTAAGTGTTTTACAAACTGTTTTACACATAATAGTTTCACAAACAGCATGATTCATTTTTGTGCCAAGATCAGGCTTTTCGTTGCCAAATTTAGTGAGGCTATGAGCAAGTACACACTTGATATTACTCATTTTCTAAGTTTATAAAGAAAAATGAAAATAACTCTTCATGATAATTATGCTGTGAAATGGTTTTGGACTGAGTAGTGACAAAAAGTATGAAGACTTTTTGGGTATGCAAATTAGTGGACTATGATCGGCTTGAGTGCTGTCTGTTCCCTTGCATTGGTTTATTTCTGAGTTTTTCAATTTGTGTCAACTTTGTTACATAAGAGTGCTTGCTTATTTGCAGGAGCTGAATGTCATCTATTCACGATTATATCGCCTGGAAACCCTGTCCAGTTACAAAGAGAAACAGTTAAAAGCGCTCTGTTCCTCAGTAAGATATGAATCACATAATGCCAATACAGTTCTCTACAGGTATGTGTGTCATCTTACTGCCCAGTAGTCTATTTCAGCATAACTGCATTTCAAGTTATATGTATATGCGGCAATGCCCAACTGGCTGAGTAAAAATACTGCCGTTCTGGTGACATCAAAGGCCTTAGTAGGCCAATTATATGGCATGCAAACTGAAATTGTTGAATGTATTTTTCTGCTAAAAAATTAACTTAGCTTGTCAATTCATCATTGACATGAATTAACTGTTACTTTTGTGGGATGGTTATTATACTGCATGCCTAATTTTTGATTTTATGATGGATATAAGTTGCTCACTTTACCGATGCTTTAAATGTTTGTTTTCTATATCTAAAGCTTCAAGTCAGTGTGTTTTCTTTTAAGGCTTTGTGTAATGTGTATTGTGTGTGCATAATGATTACACAAGCTATGTTGCACTATTTTCTTTTCATATGTCAGCACAAAGTCACCTCATAGGTTCAATATTAGCTTACGGTTTGATGACCTTTTCAAACTGTATAATAATCTTATACGAATTTTGTGCATTTTTCGACCTTAAATCTTAAACAAATTATGATCACGTAGTTTTGAAGTTCAATAAAACCAAAGGCATCTGCTTGGAAGTTGCATTCTGAAGGCATTTCATATTAAAATTAATTGCACTCTAATATCTAATTTATCACCCATCCCGTTGATATGCAATACAGTGACCCAGCCAGCAAAAGTTACCGTTTTTAGGTAGTTTATCGCAAGATGTTCAAAACAATGTAATTTCACCTGCATTTGCTCACTGAAAATACTCTTTCTACCACTTTTGTCTTTACAGTGGACTTAAATCATTGTTGAATTATGGGAGTTTGAGGGAAAACGTTCTTATTTTTCAGGAAAGATGACCAATCTCGTTGTTGGTATATTCTCATGTCAGGCTCGGTTTTTATTCAAGGATCAATGTTTCTTCCCTATGCCAGGTGAGTTGTAGTCACTGACAGCTTGAAAAAGACGTTTGAAGGAAAGTTGGCTTTTTGGGATATTCAGTCACCCACCACTGTTATTTTTTTAAGTGTCAAAAGGCTCAGACGTTATGTTCTATATTATTTATATTGACCACACTTGCTTTTTCTTGCATTTACATATTCTCAAGTTATGCGGCTTGCGTTTAAATTGTACACACTCCGGTGTCCAATACCAATGCATTTTTGCCATGCATACCTTTGATCTTATTTCTTTTTATTCTTAAAAGATCATAAAGTAATTCTAGCAGGTCCTAAAAGGATTGTTACTAATTATTGTGAAGGTCAGTTCGCGTGAAAAGAGACAGTGATTGTCACATCCTGTAACGGTCAAGAGGTCGTGTTCACATTGCACTTGTGCTGTGTGCACTTGTGCTTCTTGTACATATTTCCATCAAGGTTATAACGAGATGTTTCATTGTCGTCTTTCTAGTGGACATTTCTGTCTTTCTATGTTTCCCTATTTTGTCTGGTTTATTTGCTTTAAGCAAGTGCCAAGAAAAATGTGATTCTCTCTCAACGATTTTTTTTATTTTACAACATCATGTTTATCATTAGTAGTATGCTACTGGCATACGTTAATGTCTTAATCCTTATTTTTTGCAGTTCCTACGATCGAACGATAATAGAAGTCGCCATACTCGAGTGTCACCCTAGTTTTGATTGTTATGTTTGATCTCAAACAAGGGTGAAAGTCAAGTATGGCTACTTCCATTTTCATTCCACCGTGGCCTTAATGACTTCTAGTGCCGTACCGTAATCCTCATATCTCTATAAGTTATCTTAATCTTATTCCTAGATGTCACAGTATACATATATACTATATGTATAGGTCCATACCTCCTGTGTGTTGTTTTTTAATAAGTGCTTCCGCCCGTGCTATATTTTGTGGTATGGCATGATTATTTGATGAGGTGAATTGGCTGAATTAACACCCACAGTGCCATTTGAATTGTGTTTTTGTTTGCAATCAGATTTCTTAAATCCAGCAATGTGTATAAAATTTTCTTACTTTACCACCACTGCAAGTTTTTGTCGATCCCCTTTGAAAAGAAATGTTTTCGTATTGTTGGACAAACCTTGTCTCAGAGGTAGAACATCATTATGCCTGTTGCCTTTGCTTAAAGAACTTCTGAGCTTGTTAAGTGGTCTGCCGTTCTCATTTCTCAGCTACGAAATAATCACCATAACATTGTATCAAAATTTTGCGATTGATCTCAGTTTTCGTTGTTTTAACTTCGGTGGACGTTGAAGCGATATAGACTATCAGAAATTTCTGGTTGAGTATATCATTAAAAAAACGAGCAAGGGGGCGTCTTGCAAAGAAACATCTGATCAGCCATCAGTCAAACCCAGCCAGCCAACAATTGCTTTTTCACATTGATTCAACATTTTATCATTTTGTGAAGCACAGATTTGCTGGCTGGGTTTAATCAATTGGACTGAAGTACCTTTCATTGTGCTTTCCTTTGTCTCTTAAAGTAATTCCTTTAATACCTTGTTTACCGGAATATAACGTTTTAATTAATTGGTTTTGCGTGAGTTGAAACCGATCATACTTTGATGGTAGTCCTGATATTCAGAGGGAGTCCTGATATTCAGCAAGCCAGCAACATTTTTGCATTCGTTCAACGTTTGCAGACGTTGAATTAACGTAAAAAAGATTGATATGTTGGTCGGGGAAACCCGGCCAGATGTTATCAATCACCTCGACGTCACATCACATTCGCTGCATGAACAACAGTCATCATAAACCACTACAGCAGTACAGCATGCAATTTGAAAGCCCCAACGCTTGACGAGCGTCATGACACGACACTTTTATTCATAAATTTATTTTGCACATTTTAGTTCAAACGTTTTTCTGTTGAAGCACAAGCGTTTTTTTTTCAATTGCTCGCACTGCATCCTGCGATTAAACAAGCATAAAATGCTAAGGCGATGGTGTGATAGAATTGCTATGGCATAATCTGGTGCTTCATTTGTTTGTCCTGTGAGTGGAAATTTATGTTTGTGTTGTGTGATCCAGCTTGCAAAATTGTTGATTTTCCTTTTGTTTTGTCTCTATTTTTCACCTAGTTCTTCAAACCTGTTTTCACTTATATAGATGTATTGTATACCGACAAACGAATAGATGCTTTCTCTGTATTTGTAATGATTTCTACAGACGCAGAAGACACTTTGAGTAAATTTATCATTTCAAGAAAGAATGTAAACGTGACTTCATATCGTCGCCGTGCCACCTTTGTAGCTAAAATTAATTGTCGGAGCGCGGCTAAAATTGTTATTGCTCCAAAACATGTTGCAAAAAGCAAGCACATTGCAAGAAAGCTGTCACGAACAGTTAAAGCAGAAAGTATCACACAAAATTGGTAGTCTTCAAGTTTGAGACATAAATTTGTCAATTTAGGGGTGCTTTCTTCTTTTTGACGTATTCCAATATTCCATGCCCTTAGTCCCTTATATTGCACCGGGTCTGCTGTCATTGTAACAGCAACAAAAACATCCAACATTTTTGAAGTTTTGTCAATGTATTGTTCTTTGTGTTCTTGTACTTTTCTTTTTGAAGTTTTGTCAATTCTTTGGTTGAGTAAATTCTGCATCCGCAGTTTGTAACCGCAACGACCCGCAAACAGGTCGTTGTCGTCGATCAGCTGATAACAGCACCATCGTGTCTTTCCTGACACTGATTACGTTTCAGCTGGCCCTGAAGAGGAAGCGTTGATTTAACTGTAAACATAAGAATGTTTGAACGTTTTCTGTGGCATACAACCCCAATCAGAAAGCCAGGGGTCTGTAGTTGAGAAATAAACATCTGCAGACGCTGAATCAATGTAAAAGAAGGCTAATTTGCTGGTTGGAATAATGTTGAACTCACAAAACCTTCCACGGATGACTTGATCATATTCATGGTAAACTCTTCCAATCTTTTAAACCTGTTGGAAGAAAACTTTCTTTTTTATAAAATGTAATAATTATGTTGTTTTTAGCTTTATCGAACAATGTGACAGTGGATTTAATTGCAGTTAGAGACTTCTTTACTACACCCATGAGTGGTATTTATCTGTAATACCACGGTCAATTTGAATTCAGTTGTTTTCAAAGTCAAAGTATCTGGAAAAAGTTTAAAGGCTTAAAAAGCCCTTGGAGAAGTTGCGAGCCAACATTTTAGGCAACTTTTGGTTGGCAGTTGTTGATCTTGTGAAGTTTCGACCACGTCAGCGTGGTGCCTTCCTGTTTACACTGCACAGATACTAATTTTGGGTTAAATGCCACGTTGAAAACCATACTTGGCTCAAACTGATTTCAACCGTACGACCAAATCTTGAATAAAGACGTGTCATTGTTGAATTCTTTTGCTGTGTTGCAAAGACGCTAAAACCACCAGTGTGCCAGTAAAGCCGTTTTCGTTCGATGTATTAGTTAAATATTCACCAAGATATTTCACCACATCGTCTCGTTCGTTCTGCACGGCAAGATTTAGACTGAAGCCGCTTGTGTGGAGGCGGAAATGACTTGCTGAGCACATAAAATCGTGTAATAACAATTTCATGCAACGCTCGAAATCGTGTAAAAGGTTTTTCACCAAACGTAGTATTTAGCCTCTTATTTGCGCCGCATTTCTTTAATGGTTGCGTTTCAGCATCTTTGTTTCCACTTTTCGTCAGCTTTAAATGAATTTTAAAAGAAAGAAAAGTCTTTTAATGTTTCGCTAACCCAGTCTCATCAAAAGAAATCAAAGTCTGTTTTTAATTCGAGGTTCTACTTAGTTATATTTACCAACAAAAGCTTTGTACGATTGAAGGTTTAGCACACCACTACGCACCATGCTTCGAAAGGCGAAATAATTTACAATGTCTCGTAGTTCAGTATCATAAAGTAAATTTGTGAGTACCCCAGGCAGCAAATCAACGTGAAAAGCGACTGATTTGCTGTCTGGGATGTTAAATAAACAAAACGCTTATTTTTGCTCCGGTTTTCATTTTTTGTACTTTTAACTTTTTAGGAGTTCATTCATAAAAATGTTTCTCATCTTGTATAAAAATACATTGACTAACTTTTGACTGTCTAGTCTAGCCACATAAAGCTAAAGTATAACAATGATACAGTGTCTGGACATGAAGATCATCTTTATACATTGTATCAACGTAAAAACGTTTATTATTTTATGGTCTAATAAAGACTTTTGAAGTGTGTTGATTGGACCAAAATCAAAAACTGTTCAATTGCCGTTGAGAGCCATCAAGCTGTTTTGAATGTCAACACTTAAAACATCCACTCTATTACTAACCCTACCTTGCTGTGTAATTGCCATGATGACAATTGGAATAATGAACTTGGTGTTTTGCGTGTAAATTTCCCCTTACCCCAGAAAAAATTGACGTTTTTACATCAGTTCAACGTTGCTGGATGTTGGATGATGTAGTTTTATGTTGTTTCTGCTTTCATCTGGTTCTTGCGAGAGCAGTAATCAAGGGTAGGAATATCATTATCCCGGCAGGCAAATCAGTTTTTACCATTATTTTATGTGAATTCGATGTACTTGGCCTGAAAGAGATTTCTTCTCACTATGTGTGCTCTTCGTGATGCTGCTAGAAACAACGATGCCACTGTTTAAGGTTAAACTGCATTCTTACCTCTGTGCCAAACAGTTTTGATATTTACAGAGGAGAACGCCCGAGAGATTCGATTAATTTTGCATCTTATTTAAACATAGGGCTTGTCGCTATTTCCGCAGCACTTTTATCAGTCACTATGAAAACAAAGATTTTTGAAACCATTTTTCGAATGTCGATATTTTTCTTAATTGTTTAGCATAGAGGCCTCTGAGGAAGCGCAACACAAATAACACGAGTGTAACAGAAAATAACAAATAACAGAAAAACTATATTTCTTGGGCCCCACACTAACGTTATTGTAATGTTGTCTATGAAATGCAGGTTTATTGTAATGTTTCTATAAAGTGTAATGTTTATCTGCACTGCAGATATTATTCAGATAGAAAAAAATGAAATCAGTCTTTCCAAAGGTAACCGGCGAAAGAGTGTACTTAAACTTACCATACTATCTCATTGTTGTATTTAAAAAAATCGATTCGAAAAAATTAATTTCACGAGCCTAAAATTGTGAATACAGAACTTATTTAAATCATCTCGCTGGTCGTATGAAAATACATTGCCGGCCATTTGTTGCCCTTGCTTGATTTAAGCTATTGTTGCGACGTTTGTATATGAAAAAATCCACAAAGGTTTCTGCTTATTCCGATTCGAAACTACATCATCCAAAACGGAATTGCAACCCAGTCATGGGCGCAGTGTTTACAGTATATAACCATCAAAGTCTGTAAACAATCTACTTTTTACCTGCCGTTGCCCATTTGTGTGTTTCCACATCTTTAGTTCACAACTCAATCACACCAGACAAATGATTGCGCAAATACTTTCATTTGCTTCTTAAACTTTTATTTGAACTGATTATCACAATATTCGATTGTATTTTGCAATCGAATTTGCAAGTTTGCCACTTGGACAATATTTGTCTGTGGTACTTGACGCTTGACGCTTTTTTCAGATTTTTTATTCTCAAATTCATTTCTTTGCCATGATCTCATGGGGTTTGGAAGAGCCAATTAATATGATCCGCGTATTTTCCTCAATTTATGTGCGATTAGCTTTAATATTGAAGTACTGTTGTTATGGGCCTACTGCAGTTGATATCATATTCGTGAACTGGAACTGTTTTCAATATTCGTACAGCACTTCTTGAAATACTGGGCTCTGTTATATAGAATGTACTTTTTAACTCTCATTGTAGGATGCAGATTCACGAAAAAAGCTACTTAAAAGATGTTTTTGTGTACATTGAACGTAGTTATTGACATTCATGACTGTAGTACATTTGCATACAGTATTGTATGTTTATGCGTTTTTAGTTGTTTTGCAGAAGTTCTCACACCAGCATTTCGGCCGCTTTACCATACAAGTTTACCAATACATAAAAGATCTGATTTGCACTGGTTTTGTGTTGCATGGTGTACCATATCGTCAGTTAGAAAACTTTAATATTGAAATAAGGCGCCACTCAAACGGATGAACAAGAGATGTGGCTGCAGAAAATAGAAACTGTTTCGATTTCCTTTAGAGGTCAATTTCATTACAAAACGCTTTCATGGCTTGGCGTAAATGTCATGTTACTATAAATATTAATTTAAAGGAAATGACATATATAAATTTTGTTTACGCTTTGGTGTTGCTGCCTGCTTGACAAAATGTAATTCTTTGAGCGAGTTCCACCACGCGTTGATTATCTTGGATTTCAATCGCTTTCTACTGTATTTCTCGGTCGAGTAAGCTTACACAATGGAAAGGCATGTGTCGCTATGATTCCTCGTGATGTGTAAGCGTACTTGTAATGTGTCAGGTAACACTTGACACACTTTTTAATAACTTTCACCTTTTTTACATTGATTCATTCGCATTTCGACGTCGAAACGATGTCAAACGGGCGCGTTTTTCTTAGCAATTGATTAATTAACTTTTACCTCAGCTTGTCATCTTGTATGCTAAATTACCGTTGGAGGGTTGGACTCTTAAAAGTAGTCTGTCCCGATCATGTACACATTGTGTTGCAAAATAAATTACTGAAATTCGAGAAAGGTTCCACTCAGTCGCTGTTGCAATTCACAAATTGTATATTTGTACGTCATCTGTTATTCTATGATAGCTTCGAAGAGACATCTGCTTCAGCTTCAACGCAATGGGGTTTGTAACAAGCAAACTTCTCATGCACACATCTTGATGCTTACACCGACGATGTAAGATGTTGACTATCTCTTGCATTGTTTTTTGTTAATTGTTTTTTATGCGAGCCGATTGTGTGTGCAATCAACTGTCTGCTCGATTCGCGGTGGCCTTGTGGATGGGTCTGCTACTATTCGGTGAGTCCGATTCAGTGAGTCTGACTCGGTGAGTTCCTAACCTCTAACCCTAACCCCAAACCCTAAAACGGCAATGATAATTAAGCTACGGTACCCGATAATTTAAAAAAAAAATTGAAAAAATCCCCCGTTAAGGGATCGGACTCACCGAATCGGACTCACCGAAACGGGCCATTCCGTTGTGGATAGAGGTGCACTTTTTTGAGTTGTTTGACGTCGGTTTGATACTCTGTTTGGTCACGCTAAACATCATTGAAAAAGCATGGCACTTCCTCGTTTCTGTGCTTTCCATCCAGAGAAAGGGTTTAAAGGGCAGTTTGGTTGGCTTTGCGGTTACGCTAAAACTGTTTGTCTTGTAAAGTCTAAGTGAAACGCATAATTGCAATGGACACAGATGCATATAAAATTTCATATTGTTAATAATAATTTCTAGTAACTTGGATTTACATTTTTTCTGAGCGACAGCTGCAGTTGTTTGCACCCACAGTTTGCTATGTATGTAATTTTTTTTAATGTATAAGTTGTCTTTCAACTGTACCGTGGCTGTAGAGGAAAGGCAATTTTGGTGTTTTTATGTTTTGTGTACTTTCTTATTCCGATTTTGAGATTACTTCCTCTCATGGTATTATCAAAACTTTTTCTTGTCAATTCTTTTTGTGGCGAATTAGTCAGCAATTGTTTTGCGAAATGTATTCCGCTTGGATGCGCTGCTGTTCCGTAACGAAAGCAAAACGCTGTCTGGCACAACTTCACTTTCTCTAATCTCTATTCTCTTTTGCACTGTCATTCCTTTTCGCGTAGTGTTTCCTGTCTGACGAGCTTATATGACCCACTGACAGTGCACATTGTAGCCTTGCTTGCAAAATTAACACCCTCATATTGCAGTCATTTTTTTATTGTATGGAAAGTATTTTATTTTATTTATTTTTGAAAACTGTGTAAGTGATACTTCATCTACTACACATAGTCACATATGCTACTGATAGTATGGAGGAGATAGATGATGACTGGAATTACCCACTTGGTCCAGTGAATTCGATAGGTTTGTGACTTGCAAGACTGGCGTATGCATCCCTCTGGTCGAGAAGCAATTGAGTATTTAACTCTTAACGAAATAAGATAACGGTTTCCTAATTTTGAAAAGTCCCTTGTGTATCTGTTATTTAACTTACTACTGACGCGTTGAAGCTAGTGAAGCTAGAGGACTAAAAATGTAGTTTTTGCGTTAATTTAACGTCTTATGATTCCAACAATGTATGTTATCTAATCGGGGAGGCGGTATATTGTTGTGATGAGAGGTCGGTAGCTGGCAGCCATGTCAGAGTGACAATGCTTTTTTAGATGCAAAGAAGCAACACATTGTTGCAAGAAATACAATGTTTAACTTTTAATATTTCCTCAAGCAGATGTTACTTCGCTTTGGAATAGATTGTAACTTACTACCTGCAGTTTTCGCGGAACAGGGTTTGTTGCTGTCCCTTGATGATGCGACCTCAAAGTGATATTAGTTTAGTTGAATTGCAGCAACCAGCATTGTCCTGCCATTTATCGGTTGAAGTTTGACAACCATCGGTTTGACCACTTCAGACATGGGTTGGCGCCTGTTTTTGCACTGCGATGGTACTGCTATTTCAGCAGCACACTTTTGTATCAAATCAAATAGATAATATCATCTGTTTCCTTTCCATAGCGCTTTCAGAAAAGTTTGAATTGCCTCTTGGTTCAGCCAGTTCATGTTGTTTTTCGGTACCTTTTATTCTTCTAAGAAGTCCACTATGGTGACGTGCGCATAGCGCCCGTAGTCAAGAGCGTAGTCAGGGGAGGTAAAGGGGGCAATTGCCCCCCCAAAATGTCATGAATATACATTTTACCTTCTGTTGCAGTATCCTATGACGTAGTTTTCTTATAGATTTAGACTGAAAGTTCTCTCAGAATGCGCAAGTTCAAGGTATTTTTTCTAAATTTTTTTAGGGAGGCCCCCGGCCCGGACCCCCCCTGGGTGCTTCGGTTTCGCTCAGTCGTTGCTGGATTCACTGACATGTGCAACAATACTTATTTGGCCTCCCCCCAAATTTTTTTGCTGGCTACGCCCCTTCCCGTAGTAGCCTATTGGAAGCCATTAGTAAGGCCTTATAGCAAGATAAGGCATCTGTAGAATATTACTACATACTTTCTATCATGATATATGACGTCAAACTGTTTAATTTAAACCTTAAACTGCCAGTTGATGAGCTTGCATCAATTAACTCTTTGCTACCATCTTTGGCCAAGGTCATGATGTGAAGTTTAGAACAAGAATAAACTTCCATCTTGTCAATGCAGCTTTAGCAGCTCACTGAAATATTGCTTGCGGCGAGGATGACTTTGTAAAGCATTGGTGCTGCGTGTCGACACAAATTCAGACTGCATTGAACCTACAAGTTGAATCGAGGCTCAGGTTGATTTTCCTGGTTTTGCAAAGCAATTGCTGTCTGCGCGCATTGCGATTTCAATAATGATATCGTGTTGATGGGTTGACAAGTTGCTTCTAAATGTAGCCACAGCCATTCCAGCAGGTTAACAGCCAGTTAAATTTGGCGTCGTTACAGCGATTTAACCTTTGGCAACGTTAAATCAATTACTATTTTTTTCTTTCCAAGCAATTGAAAAAGCGATTGGTATTGCTCCTCACAAAAATAGCATTCCAAAGTGCCAGAAAATGCTACATCCAAATTTGGGTTCTTTCTCTGCTCGAAATTCAATGTACCTGACTGTTGGTTTAAATTAATTTCATCATTTTGAAGCGATTCTTTTGAGTTATATTTGCTTGCTTTGCGAGGACGAAATGCCACTCCAATACTAGCTTTAGTTTCAAACTCCAGGCTGGCAGGCATAAAAATGCGAAACGTTTTGAGCTATTCAAATAGCTGAAAATCAACAGAAAAACTTTCTCAATAGAATTTTGCAAAGAGTTTTATTGATCTATTTTAGAGTGTTCGTTGGAAAACTTTAAAACTGTTTTGAAACATTGTTATCGTACATAAAAGCACCAGGGTGCTGTGTGAAATAGCTCACAATGATTTGAATAGCGACATTTTTCGCTTGAAAGGTCTTCTCTAAGCGCAGTGTTTTTAGTTTCGGTAATCACCATAATTGCCTGGGATTTTAATCCATTTATTGGAAATATTGGAAATCTATGTTGTTAAAGATTGCGTCAGTGTTGTTCCATAATTAGCATGCACCTTTGCGTCAATGCGAAAACTAAAGTGTCCACTGACCAGTCTCTGTTAGTGAAGATTTGATTGTTAGTGCTGAAAGAGCACTTTCGTTTTCATTCACAATTCCAAGGCGCTATCCATATTTGGCGAGCTGCCAGAACAATTCAGAATCGATTCTTTCAATGTTGCTTTTTTTGGATAGTTTATGCTAAGCTAAACAATGCTATGTACGTTTTGTTGATGGTGATATAAATTGCGCATGCAACGTGAGTTTTTCAGTTCTGCCCTTTTGCAAATGCAGTAGCTTACAGGTATGCTGTCTGTGGAGAAAGTGAATTTCAGAAGAAAATTTTGTCTTTGTGAAATAACATACCTTGTGTTTAATTTTCTCAGTGATTATTAATCACAGTTATTTGTTCTGTTTAAATGTGTACAGTTAGGGTATTTCCTGACAGGTGCAGAGAGCTTTGCCGAAAACGTTCGAATTTAATATGTTGTGTTAGTTTGTCAGTTTATTGTATTGTTTTTGAATAATGTTATTCAATCCAATTGGGTTAAGATAGCCATCATTCAATCCAATTAAGTTGTTGTCTGTCATCTGTCTATGATGTAGCCGTTGTAGCGGAATACTTTCCCGAAGCTATGGTATTTTTGTAGGGAGAGATGGTGCTCACACGGCCCTGATCGTGGGCTATAAATAAAAAAGTTATTTTTGCCCCGCAAAGGTGCCAGGCAGTTGGTGAGTGAAAAACGTGAATTGTTAAACCTTAGTTAGAAGCCCAACTATCTGCAATGTGACGTGAAAGTTAATTGGGACTATCGACTAATAACGTTGCGAAAACTCTTCTTGTGTGACGTCACAGACTGTCTGCTGGCAATTAACCAGGGTCATCTCTTCCAACTGGCTATCGAGTCATTTTTACGTTGGTTTAACTTGGGTAGATGCTGAGTCAACGTAAAATTATGAGTTGTGGCTGAATGATTGTTACGTTGTGCTCTGTGAATTCTCTTGACACTCGCTTACGCCGTGGCAAGAAGAAAAATCTTTTTTTCTTACCTTTCGGTCCCTCTCGTCTATGACTTCTATTCCCCGTTGCTTCTAGTAATCTAGTTTCCACTGGCGTTCATCGTTGTTTATTGTAGTGCGTAGCTTTCAAAATGTATCTTTAGAGAGCGATCTGTAGTAAGTTTAGTGAGTTAGTTGCTGGTGGGTGAGAGTAGCTGGTAGCTGCATATTTGATTGTGATTCAAGTGAATTGTGAAATTCGAACCACTTTTGACCAGACAGTTAAGAACTGTTCGTGGTGGAGTAATGATGTACTGTTGTACTATAGTCTTGTGTGTTGCGTCATATGCAAGAAATAGGTTTCTTTTTAAAGAGAAGGACAAGCTTTGGAAATCAGATAAGCAAACATAATTAATAAAGTTTCTGAAGCAGTTTCGTGTCAAAAAATATCAGCGTTGACTATTTTTTCGGATGTAAAGTATTTCGTAAACTTTTAATACGATACAATTTTGGTAAAAAGTTGACTTTCTTCAAACCATAGACAGATAAAGCCAAGCAACCACACGGCATTTAACCAAGCAACCACACGGCATTTAACATAATACATTAAAGTGAACATAAACTATAAACTACGAACGTTTTTGGCCATACACATGTTAGCCCTTTTCAAGTAACGAAAAATAACTGATTTTAATGCGATATTTTTTGAAGAAAAGTAAGTTCATTGATCTGAACATGGAGTCCTTTTTAAATTTAAGACGTGAAGCAAATAAGTAAATACAAAAATTATATCAACATCTGAGAACGTTGAATCAATCGAAAGGGAACGGATTTTACTAGTGGCAATGCATCAACAGCTGCCAGTCCAGATTTAAGTTTCAACTATACGAAAAAACAAAATTACTGGTTATATTTCTAGGGCTTGGTGAGTGGCTCTCTTTCAGCGTTGCAATGGTGCGTGACAGTAAATGAGAATGTTTTTACGAAGTTAAACAAATGAACACAAGCGACACCTTCGGTGAAGCAAACTGCAGACAGAAAATCTTCAAAACTCAATATAGTTCTTCTCAGAACAACTGACTTTTTCCAAGAACAGCATATGACACCAATGTATGATGTGAAAAAAACTAAACACCTGAAAGTTTGTTGGTGCCTTTCTGCACGTCTCGAAATAGCAAACATATCTTTTGAGATCACCGCACAGTTCATAGTTGTGAGAACAGTCACAACACGTAGTAAACAATATTTTTTCCTTATTCGTTAACATAACTTGAATTTTTCAATTATTCCCCTTTCAATTGCAAACATTAACTTTTGATTGTTACGTCAATACGAAACATTTTTAGTTGAGAAATTCTCTTAATGTTTAAACTCTCATCCTGTATTATCTTGTCTTAAATTGCCCAATTTGGATGCTTCTTACCAATAAACCTTGTTT
The DNA here is from genome assembly GCF_918807975.1 of Aplidium turbinatum. Lineage (NCBI taxonomy): Eukaryota > Metazoa > Chordata > Ascidiacea > Aplousobranchia > Polyclinidae > Aplidium > Aplidium turbinatum. Next base: position 11,519,589 of record NC_137489.1, on the reverse strand, counting down.
TCAATGCTTTCAAGTGGTTTTGCGTGCTCTGAGTATTACTGCATGTTTGGCATTTTTGTTATCTTTAACTGTTATGCTTGGGTGTTGCGAAGGTAATGTTGGAAATCGAACCTTCCACTTCTCTGCCACTACAATCGATGTTGGAAGACGTAGATCCAATGATTCCACAGCTTAGTGCAGAATATAGATTGTTTTGGCGATTAAATATTTCCAAGAAGGCTGGAAAAAACAAAGCGAGAGCATAATATGATTAAACATTATTTGTATCTTTATTCTTTATTGTAAATTACCAAGACGAACTTCGAAAGATATTGCAGTTATGATTACTTATAAAGTTCTGATATGTGCTATAATAGCAAAAAAAAAGTAACTATGCTATTTTCATCATTGACAAAACCATTCACCCAACAAATCTTCTCTTACTTTAAATTCATTTGATATTTCAAAACGTTTAATATGTGATAAAGGACTGATTTGTTGCCTGGGATTCTATCAAGTATCGGGCGAAAATTTTCTCAATCTCTTTATAATCATCCCATGGCCCACCGTTAGCTTGACATGAGATGGATTAGGTCCATTTTAATAATAATAATAATAACAACATTTATATAGCGCCACATCCACAGTCAAACTATGCTCCTGGGCGCTGTGCACCCGAAAGATCTTGATCATGCGTTAGAATGGATCATATGCGAACAATTGTAGGTCATACCACTTATTAACAACCGCCTGGACCGATTGGCGCACTTTGATACTCATTGTTACGAGCTGATTGCAAGTTGTCATTTTCGGAAGTTTATTCTGCTAAAAAGACGCTTTAATGCGCTAATGCACTCCACAACTCGAGCATTCTCCTGCGCTAGCTTGAGCTCCGAAGGTCTTTTGAGTCACTGATTGGGCGTTGGCTTTAATTTTATTTAGTTGTTGTAGACCTCAACCTTTGCTAAATTGCTTTTAATCCCAACTATCTTTACTGTTTCATCCAAACAATACAACAAGAACTGTTCATAGTGTTTTGTTTTCTGTATTTTCAACAAGAGTAAGTCAAACCATCTCCCCAACCTTGTAAACCAAAAAATTACGCTTCAACTAGTGATATGACGCCTGGGCAACTTTTGTACGTTTACCCTGGCTCTAACATCTCGGTGATACAAAGTTCACTTTTAATCCAACTTCATACCAGATTGACGAAATAAGAACAAATTGGTAAGCGAGAGAGAACAAAATTAATCATACCATAAAATATTACTCTGCCATCATCATGGAGCTCCGATCTGATTTTGTAATCACTAAAAATACTCCACTTTAATTTGCACTAAAAACGGAAAGCACATTTACTCGTTCCAACCTAAAAGTTAATTAGATTACTTAAAAATCGGCACGCTTATCATTCGCGTCTTGTCGGAGGACGTTGCAGCACTTCAAGACATGTTTCAATAAATTTCTGTCTCAGGCGTGAAAAGGTTAACAGCTTGTTCTGTCCAGGAAAGTGAGAGTTATGTCAAAAAGGGATTTGTTAGTTTGATTCCTATTTTATTGATAACCATTGAACAAGAAAATGTTATTTTTTGAACAGGAAAGTTGTATGTTTCTCATTTGTCTTGTTTCAGATCAACAAATTAAAAGTTGTTTTTATCCCAATCTTTTTCATGCTACCCCGACGTCTTCTGATGTTAAAGCAATATGCAAAAGGACTTATTTTCCGCTCTGGCTGCACCCGACCTAAGTTGAATGTCAATCTGGCTTGTTATCAGAATGACTTTAATTTCAGTCCATGTTACGTTCACCGACGTCTTATGGATGTAAAATGGCAATTGCTTTGCAGATTTCCGAACGTGACTATTGTTCTGCACATCTTTACTGCTATTATTAACACAATCATCAACCAATATGAGTCGGTGATTTGTCAAATCGATAGCTTTACTTGGCTCAAAAACAGCTTTGTAGTTCAAAACAAACAAATACACCCAACTCAGGCTTTCGGAGCGCAGTGAAGAAACCACTGCGCTTAGGCTTGCTTAGACATTCCAGACAGTAAATCAGTTGTTTTTTACATTGATTCAACGTCTGCAAACGATTGATTTGCTGTCTGGGATGTTTGTTGTAACGTGTTCAGATGTGCAAGGTCGAGTGAAATTTTGATCTGGGCAAAACTGTTTCTCCACTTTTGAAAAAAATATGCAATTCTAGCGTTTGCAAGCGGCGATTTTGACATCAGCCAGAGTAGCAGCTTTTTGCAAAAAAATTCCTGTTATCCAAAGTCTGTAGAAAAACAGTTTAATTAGCTTAAGCGGGCGTTGTGCGGTTGTGGCTGTCGCATGCCTAAGATTCAAGCTTATCGTGACGCCAGCTTTCACAATTGCAGGTCAGGTAGCCATCTGACGTACAACTCAGCTAGTCAGATTTCAACTCAAAAAAATGCTACCATTTTTTGAATTTAATGCCATTTGACGTTCAAATTATGCCAATATGTTGCGATTGGTTTTAGTTTCGTCTCACCCAAGTTCAGTATTTTTGCCTGGATGGACTACAATGACGACATCGTGTTAGATTGCAAGCTATGTAAATTCTTTTAAGAGGCTGATTTTTTTTATTTTTGTCACCTTAACGTTAGCTGAAGTCATTTTCATAAAAAGACGGCTACATTTGCAACTTGGGGTCTTGTTTCCATTGCGTAATTGCAAAAACGCAAAAACCCTTAAACGTTATTCGATCTTCCCCTCAGGCACTGCGTCTGTTACCTCGCAGCTTCCATGCTATCATTTCGCACGAAAGGACCGTCCAGGTTTATAGGCATACTGGAGCCTTAACATGTTTGGCTTATGGAATATCGTCGGATAAGCTGAAAATTGTTTCTGGTTTAGTCACGTTTTATAGAGTAATCATAGCTAAAAGTGGGTTGTGTTCTGTGTCGCAGCTAACAAAAGTAAACAAAAAGGAACAAAATTACCAGGTAGAATTCGATCTCAATATTGTAGGGTAACGTTGTTTTGTGTAATTTTTTTCAACCTAAAAATTCTACTGAAGTCAGTATTTTATGCAAACCAGAACCTTCAAAAGCTAAACTGAAGTTTAGAATTTTCTCTCACTAGTCGAGAGTTTTGACTCTTAAATTAATTATGAATTTCAAAAAATTTATGTTGAAAGTGCATCCAGTAGCCTACTGTCAAACTTATGTTGTGTTGATATTCAACGACTGTTTCATACTACTAGTCGCTGCTTTGCAGACGTGATGGCGTGTGTGAGTACACTCATTTCTGCGGCTTTAGAAGGATCATGTTGGTTTACGTTACGCTTTGTGTTGATTTTGTGATTGGGTGATCGCATCTCAAGAAGTTACAAGATCTTGCTGTGTATTTGTTCAGCATTTTTTTTGTAAACGATTTCTGTAGGAAAATATTATATAACGCTAAGAAATGGCCATATTGGTTTGAGGCTAATTATAATATATTGAGTGAATTGAGTTTTGCAAAAGTTACAAAATTTTGCTGAGATTTCTTTTTGTATTCACTTGCAATCGAGTTAGAATTTTGCAATATTTTTTAAATTATTACTCATCCTTGAACCAAACATTGAATCACTGTAAGAAAGAATTGATGTGCTTGCAGGGTAGGCCTATCCTTTTTATTACCAGTACTTTGCCTTTATTAATTTCATATCAAAATTATCGTGAATGGATAGCCAGCTTTGTTAGCTTTCTCGGTCTCGTTTTGTCGCAAGGTTGGCAAGACAGTGGTTTTATGCAACTTGTATAACATTGCTTTTACGTGTAGTGCAGTTGAAGCACAGCTAAAATTACATTTTTGTTGTCCAGTTGGAATAAAATTGCATTGGCACTCCGCCATATCAATATCTTCCAATTACAAAGTTAATTGCGTTTGTTGAAGTGAAATGTAACGGTTGTGCCGTAATTACGGACTTGAGAAGCCGTGAGAATATTGAGCAAGTCTTCCATTCCTGGAATCATATCTTCATGTTGGTGCGCACTGTGCAGTTTATTAAAATTCTGGATAAGAAGAATTTGTTGCTGCTGGTCGTTGCAATTGTTAACTTTTGCCCAATTAGCAAATCAGTTCTCTGTTACATTGGATGTACGTTCGTATACGTTTGTTCAATGTAAAACTTGTAAAAGGAAAGATTTTGTTTGCTGTTCCCGAACAACAAGCGTCACCTTGTCACGATTGGTCTTTGCGATGTTTCCAACCAGCAAAAGTTGACTTTTTCGCGACGTTGAAGCGATAAAAAAGTCAAATTGTGCTGGCTTGGGATGAAGCTGTAATGTTGTTTCATTGTTGCAATGAAAATGAAAGGTCGTTTCGGTTCAGGTTTGAAAATAAGAAAACTTTGGAAAGGATTCAAGAATGAACCTTTCCCCCCCGTGGTATACGTTTTTTGAAAAATCGGGTTGTTTTCTCATAAAACTTTTGGCTTAAAACATACCAAAAATTTAAAGTCCCATTTGTCAAACAGCCCTGCATCTATTCAACGTTGTAAGACGTTGGAGTGAGGAAGATAAAATGATAAGTTGCAATTGATGAGAGTTTTTTTTAGGTGAGGTCGTGCGTGAAAATGTTAAACCTTTCACGTTTGCTAGATGGATATTTTGGCTAACTGCATGCATGAGCATGGCAGTTTATGCTAAATTTACTTCGAGGGTCTTGCCTTGTAGGAACAGCGCTGAAGATTATGCAACTCTACAGGCACTCACACGATACAGTGATATCAATTCAAATCCATGACATTTAGAAGTAGCCCTAGAAAGGGTTTTGAAGTTTTGAAAAGCTAAAGTCAGGACGTTGTGTTTTATTTGATGAGTTACAAACACTGCTTTTCTCCGAACAAATTCGGTGCCAGGCTCAGAGAGATTTATTGAGTGGCTATCAATTTTATTTCAATATTGCAGAGGAATGACACAGTATCCAGCTGTGTTGGTTGAAAGTTAGTTTTATCTCCAAGTAATAAGTTATTTTTCTTGAAACAGGCACCGTTGTATTGATTTTACAGACACCTATGAATAGCTGAACTAAGAGCTACAAAGTGATGTGATTTTTACAAAATTCGAAATAATCAACTCTCCTGTTTACACGGAACCACACAGTCTGTGATTGTGGTGACGTCAGTGGTATCAGCATAACCTCCTTTTGTTTGACCCACCTTTCATGGCTTGGACAGACATGTTGCCTGCATCTTTTTCTGAATATGCTAAGTTCGGTAAAAGGCGTTCGTATTCGGTCAGCGACACTGAGCAAATGAGGTCTGTGAAACTTTCATAGCGAATCACGCACGGTCTTTGCATTCATCAAGCAAAATCATGTCATATTACTTTTTTATTGATAGTATAGCCGCTCGAACTAAGTGTGTATAATGTGAGACAAGCATGGTTTTAAATCTTCCTTATATTTGACAAGACAAAGACGGAATAGTGTTTTGGAGGCAAAAATAGGATATTTAAAGTATTGTTTGATGTGACACGACAGAAAACAAACGAAAAATTCAAGTTTTCTGTAAAGTAAATGAACGATTTCAAAACACAACTTCAGTTTGGGAATGATTTATTCTTTATCACTCATAGAATCATCTTTGTGTTTCACAAATGCTTTTGAAGAACACAATGTCTATGTCAGCGGTTCATTCTCATCTGCTCGATTATGTCATTTATAGCATCATAATCACTTAACTGACAAAAAGTGCGTTTTTACATTGCCTTCATGTAATTAAATTTTAGAAATATAGTTAGCCTGTTGCTCATGGTGAGCCCGGCTCGATTAACTTTGTTTTTCACAGATGTTGCGTCTGTAGTTTTAGTCAGCCATGATATTTTCTCGTCAATAATAGTGTAGGAATTCTATGTCCTTTCCTCATTTTGTTGACCAAGCGTTTTCTGTGGTAAAAGTATCTCTTGTCGAACAGGTACATTTTCACCTTTCAGTGGTTTTGTCATGACGTAATGTTGAAAGTTTGAAGACCCTGTTGTAATTTCCTTTGGATGCTCAAAACGTCATAATGATATTCTATGCTCCAAGCAGTAACTTTGTGAGAGTTATTTCAACTAAAATATGTTGCTTTTGTAGTTATGTATTCATCTCCTTACGTTATCTTATCATCCATTCATCATTCATTTTTTTTTGTTTCTGTTCAATATACACACGATTGGCCAAACTCCATAGCAACATATCCTAACCGTAAAATCCGCTGTTTTTGCATTGATGCAACGTCTGCAAACGTTGCATCAACGTAAAATGATAGATTTTTCTGGTTAGATATTCGAATTCGTGGTTTGTAAACTTCCCCTTGATTTAACCTATTTCATGCTTCACAAAATGCAAATCTGTACACACGGCTTTGAAATCATTGCAACTTTCTCCAACTTTCTGAAAACAACTTCGTTGTGAAAGCTCATCTTCTGCCTATATTCCATTCTCACAAAGGTGTCATTGATAAGAGTTATGAACTGATTATTTTGTGTTTCCAGCTTTGGTAAGCAATTCCCTGGGACAAAGCGAAGAGGCTGTCAGTGCTTGGTTCTGGAACCTTCCGAAATGATTGCGGTGAGTATCTTTAAAATAGTTTTTTTTTTAATCGCCATATTATTCAGCAAGTGTTTTTGTTTGAAATACAAATATAAGAATAATTAAATACCAGACATAGTGGAGATTTGCCAATGATTGCCATTTCATTAATTGGTAATTGAAATCAAAAATTTCACTGTCGTTGCCTTTTCATCGACCAGGATTGCGTTTTTTGATGATTATTTTTTGCCAATTTTTCATCAAGACAGTCTGCTTTGTTTGGTAAATTGTATGGCTGCTTGTAATGCTTTTCTGTCGTTTGGTGAACTGTATACATAGTTAGTTAAATTGTTATAATTATAAAAATACGCACCAATGTCTTTAGAATGCGCGATGGCCTCAGTGATTCCAAAGACGTAAAATGTCTATATACTCTACACAAAAGTTTTTTTACGTGCAGTTTGCGTGGTGTTGTTTGTCATCCTCCAGGATAAGCGTTCTTACTAAGAACAAGGTCACAATCCAGCAAAATCTGTCATTTTTACATTGATTTAACGTCTGCAGACGTTGAATCAATGTAAAAATGAAAGATTTTGCTGTCTGGGAAGAGATACATGGAGGTGTGATTGTGCTGTCGTCACATATCAACCACGCAGATTCACTGTCATCACGATCTGCGTGTAGTTATCATTGCGCAACTGTTTCAGATTTGAAATCATTGTTTCTTTTCGTTGGATGCGTTATCTTTTTTTTGTTCGAAAAATTAGCATATTTTAGTTGTCGTGTCTGAATGAAAGCCCAAGGGTAAAGCTTGTTCTGTCAGCCTCATCAAATCGTTCTCCAGTCGCAAGTGCATAGTCCGACACAATTCTTTCATTGATTTTCAATTTAACGAGTTTTCATTTCCGCCCAATGGCCGTCGGGTATTGATTCAATGCACTGTTGAATTTATCTAAATTTGATCTTTGATCTTGCCAATCTACTCCCATTCAGACCTAATGGCACAGCAGTGGGGTGTATGTTTCAGAACATCTTTTCTATTTCAGATTTCTTTATTTTTTACTTTACAAATGTTTGATGTTATTGAATCATGTCAAACTAGACACCAATGATAAATATTACTTTGTTTGACTAATTAATATCAAGTTTTTGTGTCAAATGTTGGCCAGCTATGTTTTTTAATGGGTTTCAAGATTACGTTGAAAGAATGTGAAGAAGCGATCCAATTCTGAAACCTGTTGTCTGCTAAGTCGAAAGCCCTTGCTACCACAATGTATCAGAATGTGCTATGTGCAATATAAGATTCTATCCTCGTTGTAGGTAGGGTTTATCCCAGCGAACAAAAGTTGCTCTTTTTACATCTTTTCCAAGTCTAGTGACGTTGAAAGGATGTCAAAACTTTAATCGTTGTTGGCTAGAAAAGCTGTAAGAAACCACGCACGGTTCCATCAAAGCTATCGTTTTCATTTTCTACATTGCACTAAAATTTGCATGTGACGTTAGGCTTTGAGAGGTGCTTTTCAACTGAACTGATTCATTTGTCACAGATCGATTACCCAGACATGGCGGTACACAGCAGCAATAACAACACCACTCGACCCCACGCTCTCCGTTACAGCATCACCAACTCCGGATCACAAAGCACGCTGGACAGTGTGGCTGAGGCTGACAACTCCTCATCGGAGGTATGTCATTATCAATTTAAAGTGATTGCAATTCACAACATGCAAAATTTTTGTTCGGCATCAGTCTACATCTGAATGAGAAAAGAGATAGCCCGATTTTTAAACTAGCTTTTAGAAAACTGTACTGGTGCTTTGTTGCGTGTTGAGGTGGTCATACTATACCACTGTTTATTATTGTACCGTGAAGTTCAGTTTCAATGCAAGGTGGTGAATGGATACACCAGGCTAACAAAAACCAAGTTAATAAAAGTATTTTATTAGATAAGAAGCAGTAATGATCTGTTTGCTATCTCATTCCCGGATAATGAATGTGCATTGCATTTAATACGCTGTAACCTTTTCGAGCATTGATCAATGAGGAATTTTTTTGCTTCGAAAACATCTGTGGTGTCCGATTATGTTTATTTGCAACATGCTCACTCGTAATGACCAAAACTGAAGTGTCTCTTTGCACGTTTCTTTAAGTTTGCCAATTATTTTGATAATGTTGACTCAAATGCCTTTTAAATGGCTCGAACTTTTAACTTCCACCTGGTAATTATCGCTGCGCTGTAGCATTGCTACTCTGTGCATAAAACAGAATCTATCATCATTTAACTAAGTTTATCAACGCTTGCTTACATCTTATGTGCTTTAACGTCATGTTACGTAATTTAAATGCGAAAGCAACCGATTGTTGTATTGAACTATATCAAAGCGTAAAACTGATTTTGAACAAGGATAACAGTGATACTAATTTCCAAGCAACCGTAAGAAATAAAGACCCAGGCAGCAAACGTTGCAAGGTTTACAACAATGTAAAAGAGGCAGATTTTGTTGCATAGACGACTCGGCATTGGTTATGTTTTGGATCTATCTCTTATCAAAAAATACTAGTTAGCCCACACCCAGTAGCAAAAGTTGACTTATTACTTCATTTCTAAAAGAGGTCTAATGATGTAAAACGAAAATACCTCGCGAATAAGACATTGTCTTCACTGATTCAACGTCTGCAGACAGTTCCAATGAAAGGACTGATTTTCTTGCTGGGATATTTGCTCCCAATGAACCGGCGTTTGATTGGTTGTCTTTTACATCACCAGGGATCTCCCAGCCGCCAATCCCGGAGTAACAGTTTGTATAAAAGCAACAACGGTCAAAGCTATATCATGACTGACAACGAATCTCAATCAAGCTTTTCCAAAGATCTGGTACGCAACTGCTTTTTCATAACCAGTGTTTTTCGTGAAATGTTGTCACATTAGGTGTTTCGATCGATCAAACATTTCTAACGTCTCTATATATATTTTTTTCGTTCAGGACTACGATGATTACACGGAGCAGGATTTAGATGAAGATGACTCCATTTCTCTTCACTCCACATCTTCTATATATATAAAGGATCTTGTAATTGAAGTCCTCAAGAAAGAAATTGACGACAGAAACATTGATGATCTAGGTAAGAAACTTATCCTTCTACTTACAAGCTGTATTTGCAATATGTAAACTTTATGTTGTAATATCCCTAGTCCTTTAGTGTATCTGAGATCAACCATCTCATCCATTCTAAGATAACATATTTGTCATCAAACCAAATGATATTTTATTTGTTTTTATTAAGCGTAGTCGTTAGACCTTACTCAAAAGTTTGCTTGGTAAAAAGCGCTATTTTTTATATGTAACTTTTTGATAGTTTATTGGTTGGCGGCGGTTTGTAAAAAATGGCTTCATTTAAAATTTTAAATGATAACTGAGTTGTGCATTTCTAGCAGAAACTATGCAAAGCGGTTTCGGAAATTTCGAAGTTAACGTGTAGGCTAAGCCTTTTGTCATAGCTGATGCTGGTGAAGACCGTATGTCTGCATCAAATCGGCAGGATACGGTTTTGACGCATGCGTGTGTGGCACATTGTTGCGTCATGCTGTTCCGCTACGTATTCCATCTCCACTGTTTTTGAACCTCGTTTTTTTGCAAGTCATCTGTAGGCTGTGCTACGTAAGATGAACTAACCGTAGAGGGTTCCTGTTCGTATCTTCGGTTGTTATTTTTACTTATGTTCCTAACACTTTGAGGTGTTGTCTGCAGAGATTTTGGTCGAGTTTACGAAGAGTCTAAGAGCATTTTCGAACATGACTGAGCCCACCAGGCGAGCTCTGTGCAAGGTCATGGTCTTCGCCTGGGTAGCCAATGTCAACACCATCGTTTTGAAAGACAACGAACAGGTATGAGCGGTGTCAAGATTCCAGGCATGACTAAAATCTGCAATGCAACCAGACATTTTCACCAGGAAGAGCGCATATCCGAAAGGGATCTTATTATAATCGTTGATGCAGCCTCACAACTGACCACCCCGAGACGTCGAGACCATGCTAAAGAAGCAACTCCTGTTATCTGTGTGCAATTCACTCGTTATCACTTGGAAGTTGCCCCACAGGCAACCCTTTTTTGAATATTTAAACATCACCAACCAACACTGTTTTCAGTAATCGGTTCAGACCACATTACTAGGGTGTTGTAGCAAAACAAAAGCCCGGAGTTTTTTCTGACGTAATCAATAGCCTTAGTTTTAATTTAAGATGGCACAGTTGTTGTTGGATCCAATGAGTGCAAGCTGTAATGCTTGGCTCATTTCACTTGTAAAAACGTTTGCTGTATGCATAAAACAGTCGTGTGCCCATTTCAAGTGGCCTGTCACCATCAATCACGTTGCATTTTGTCTTGTGCTGGCTATCAACTTACATCTATTCACCATAACTTTATGTTGCGATGTGGCAATTGTGCGATCTAACGCCGAGCGAGATGTGTTTCTTGAAAAGACCGTTACTTCAATGCGAACAATTTCACGTCATTTTAAGTGATTGTTGAATGTAGCTGGTTGTTCGTAACAATCACGACATTAAGAATAATTCGTCATTTTTGCATTGATTCAACGTGGATTTTGCTGTTTAGGTTGTTGTATTCATGTTTATATGCAAATAACCATGACAATTTCACGCATTTGTTTCCAGCTCGACTCATGGTCAGTGATCATAAACGGTCAAGTTCTTGTCAAAGATGGAGATAAAGAAACGACCCTTGTCATGGGAGACAGCTTTGGTGTTCAACCCACCCTTCAAAAGCAAAGCCACAAAGGTGTCATGACAACGATCTGTGATGACTGCCAGGTAACCAGATGTTCGCATTTGCGTTGAAGCAACAGCGCTATGCGTTTTTTCAGCGATAAGCTTAAGAATTCACTTTCGGTTTTATCATTAATTTTTCATGCTGCTGATTTTTACTTCCTGCCACTCACATGAACACATGATTTTTGATGTCGATTGCCATCTTGTTAATGCAAGTCCAGTGTCAAGGAACGTTACTCTAACGTAAAAAGCGTCGCCCTCTCCACAGCTGAAAAGGATCCATTTCGTGTTTATAATTTAACCTTCTTTTGCAGTTTCTTTGCATAGCTCAGGAGGAGTACTTTGATGTTCTCCACCAAGGGAAAGAAAACATACATAACATAAGCAACGAGGCGGGGGATGTTGTCATGGTGAAGGAAAGACGTGAATTTGAAAACGGAACGAAAAGAGGAAATATCGTAATCCGAGTACGTCAAAAGTGAACCCTTGTTGGCTATTTCTCAGACAGCAAAACCCGTCATTTTGCATTGATTCAACGTCCGCCGACGTTCAATCAATGTAAAAACGACAGATTTGCTGTTTGGGTTAATGTTGCGCTGAAGACTAATTTTCATCCCAATCTTTTCTTGAATGTAAACCTTTCCAGCATTAATTGAAAGCTATCTTTTCTCTGAAAAAGGGAAATTAAGACAGTTTTTCTGCTAAGCATGAGTGGAGTTTAAACGTGCTTGCTCTTAGCTTGAAGCAACACCTGTTCGTAAAGACGTCTCACTTTCATGCACGTTTTAACTTGACAAATTAACTGGAAGCGGAAAAAATCAATTTTAGGCTTGCCAATTTTCCTAATTTAATTGGAAGATCCGTTCACTCTCCATCATTTATTTCCAGCTGTAACCTTGTGCCAAGTTTTACTAGGTAGCAAAAAGTTTCCATTTTCCACATCATTTCAACGTCTGGCGGCTTTTCATACCCGGGCAAGGACCGGTTACACTCTGATGAAGCCTCAACAGGTTTACACCGACTACAGTAGAATGGCTCGCATCAGCGCCATAAACGAGTCAAAAACATCACTTTAATATGACAACATTAAACTTTGTGTTTTTGGATTTATGGGTTTGTCTTATTGCCAGGGTGACGCTGATAGTCTATTGAACCATTTGTTGGAAGACAATGCCATAGACACAACATACGCGGAAGATTTCCTTCTCACCTACCGTGCTTTTGCCAACGATCCACTTAAGATCTGCAACAAACTGTTGGAGTGGTTTGATCACCTGATGTTTCGCGACAAGGTAAGAACTTAAAATGCAGGTCAGCCTCACGTCTAAATCAACAAGCACCGGGTATGCAAAAGTAACAAGACCAAGCAACGGCAGTTGACCTCCTGGTGTGGCTGTTGGGCAGCATAGTTTATAGATTGGGTCTTTCAACGGCATCAGGTGGGTGACACTGGCCAACAAAAACAACTCTTTTTTGAGTGTCAAAGAATTTTTGATGGTTTTGTGTAATTTTTGGTTGCTGAGTTCAAAATGACAATGCTTTTCTTCATCAAGGAGAACTTTAAACTGACAACGTCGGATCTGGGCTTTGGTCGTTGATTCAAACCATCTTCTAGTATGCTGAACTTCCCAAAATAATTTCAAATATGGGTTTCTCCGTCTGATGATGCCCACTTCCGCAATCAATCAAAATTTCACGTTTCGTTCATGAAAAGGCTCGTAAGACGGAAGTAATTTGTGTGAGCTGGGTAGTGGGTACCTGCATCAACACTTTTCTTTCTTGACAATATCCCAGCCAACAAAATGACAGATTTTGCTGATTGGGATTGTGTCTCGTTACGTTGATTAACGAGTTGATGGACAAGTCAACTTAATTTGTACTGTAGTGGTTAAAGTCTCCATTTCAGCTTGTTATCTGAAAACAAATTGTGGTCACTTGAGCGAAATATTTCCGGTTGTAATTAAAAAGTTAATTACAAAGAGACAACTCTTTCACGTAGGAAATGCCAACATCTTGTGTTGTGCTGTTCACTGAAACTCAGTAGACGTTTAACTTCACTGTTCCATATGGTTCAGGTCATCCGTATCATTCTACTTTGGGTGAACAATCACTTCAACGATTTTGAATGCGACTGGAGAATGATGGCTTTGCTCGAGGAATTTGAAGAGAAGCTCGACAAATGCGATTTGCAAGGCGAAACGAAGCTGTTTAATATCGCTTGCACCGCCAAAGCTAAACCAAGAGTCGTTTCCATTGTAAGGAAATGTGTTGTTTTAATAATCCACTTTCTTCGAGATTGGGAGTTGCGTTTTGAAACGACTTGAAAATTTTGTTTAAAAATCCTTTTACATTGATTCAGCGTTTGTAGATGTTAAAACGCCGACTCGATGTTGAATGATTGTAGATGATATAAATTTTCCTAGCTTGGAGCTCACGATCCAGACAGCAATATTCGTCTTTTTACATTGATTTTACAACTTACCTTTTTACAACGTCTGCAAACGTCACATCAATGCAAACAGGAAGGCCTTTGCTGTCTGGGGACGTGGAACAACTGCACGGAAATTGCGTTTTTTCAACGTAACCACTCAGTGCATGAAAACGCAACTGCAGTGAATTGAACCGGCGCCTTTCAACCAAGTCCAATTGCATTCTTTTGCAATAGATTAAGTTTCGCATTACTTTGCCTTGCTGCCTCACTGAAGGATGTTTAATCGATTAATTCAATTTAGTTTTCATTGGTGTAAGAATGCAAATGCAGGCGTTATGTAACGACAAGTCATAGACATAGAACAAGCAAAAAGTTGGAAACGTAGAATGGTTGAAACTGTGCATGCAATACAAGGCTAGAAGGCACGCATAAGTAAAAAGAAGTCCAGTACGGTCACCAAACGTGAATAATTCATTGTGCTCAGAAAGTTGAGCAAACATGCGAAATTTGTCGTTTTGCCGGTTTTGCTGTCTATGACTGAGCGATTGATAGCACGTTGTTTCCTTTCTTATGAAACAGAAGCGAATGTCTTGTGACGTCGGGCTTGGCTTCGAGATTATGGGAGGTTCAGAGCACCAATTCCCTATTTACATCTCCACTGTGGTAGAAGGGTCATTGGCTGAGCGAAAAGGTGTAAAACGAGGTATGTTCGAATGGTGTCGTTTCTGTGTTTTTATAGAGAAACGCTGTTCTTTTATGCAATGGATTTTTTTTCTTCTGTTTAATAAAGTCATTTTTTGATTTTTTTTTCCCAGGTGACCAATTGCTGGGAGTCAACGGCCAAAACTTTGATAAACTTTCCTGCGAAAAAGCGCTGGCGATCTTGAAGAAGAACACAGACCTTGCTTTGACTTTAAAGACCAATCTGTTTTGTAAGCTGGGCCTTTTAGTGTTCTCAAACCTCACTAGTTTTCAGTCGCTATTTCACCTTTGTCCGATATAGCAAACGATAACTAGTTTTGGTGATAATGTGTATCACGTAGGGGTTTGGGTAGCACATCCACGGTCGATGTGACGCAAAGGAGCAGAACGCAAACGCATTTGTGCAAAACGCAAACGCATTTGTGCAATCACAAAATGCTTCTTCATAAGCCTGCTATGATAATGACACGGTTTCATTCAAGGACCAAGCTCCTACATATTTCCATGGAACTAACTCTGTGATATACACATTTTGTGTGTTATAAAATTGTATATTATTTTTATTGTAATTATTACTTGTAATGATTATCAGGTGTTTTTCTAAACGTTTTTGGGGCCGTGTTTTGTCACCCCCTTGAAAATAGGCCCCCTTAGTTTTTTGAAAGACGTCAGATAAAAGCGCAACAAAAGAAGAGCCTTTATTTCAGTAAAACTTGTTTCATAAACTTTTTAATTTTTTATTTCCATAGCTTTTAAAGAAATGGTGGCAGAATTACAGAATCCGGAGGAAAAGAAGCAAAGGAAATCCGCCGAGAAAACTTCTCAGAGTCTCCGAGTGCCTCGAATCACAACTTCACTTTCAACTGCTATTGAAACCGAAAGCTTTGACGCAAAGCAGAAAAAAGGTTTGTTTCTTGTTCTCATGTCTTACAACAACGTCCAGCAATATTTGTGTTTGAGTTAAAGCACTAAGCACCATGATCGTGTAGGTTAAGCAACTTTGAAAAGCAACTGGCAGATATATATCAAAAAGAGCTGAAACCATGTCAAAAAATCCGTCTCTAATTTATGTCCTGCTTCTTACTAACCTTAAAAACGCAACGTGTACAAAATTTCTTCTTGAAAATAACTTTTCAGTTTTTGGTCTTCCAAAGTTTTCCTACAAGTCTCGTAAGCTTAGCCTAATAACGAAGATGGCTTCCGTTCCCACCTACCTCAGTAACCTTCGATTGTGAGTAGTCGTCAGCGAAATACAGTAGTATGCACTGGTCGCTAGAACAACTGTAGTTCCTTGGTAGATTTGCTACCACAGCGTGGTAGAGGCCATCACTGTGCTGTCTTTACACTCAAAGCACTGCACATTGTAGATCAATTAGCGGTGCGTAGTTGTAGTATTCTACAGTTTTTGCCTAAAATGTACCTAAAATGTTTCGGTATCGGTTTGTTTTGTCTAGTAGTCTTTCATTCTTGCACCCGACAAGGTCGTTTTTTATCACAAAATGTAACTTTCTAGCTTGTGACTTAGTTTCAGTGTGCTGATGGTGCAATTGTATCTTCACAGTTGTTGAGTTTCATCCAAATGAAGAGTTTTTATCACGTTTCATCAACGTAACTGTGACCGCAACGCAACGTATTATTTTCTTTCTGGTTCTCATAGGCTTGCCCTTTGGTGCAAAAACTAAAAAGTTAATCTCCAAGTTAAATGTGCTGCCCAAGTTTCCCTCGTTTGAGTAAGTTCATTGCAAGCATCCAAAGACTTAATTTTACCTCAATTTAACGTCGAGAGACGTTTTGTTGACGTAAAAAAGAAGCGTTAGCGTCTCTTGCTGTTTGTAGACTGGCATGACCTCGTATGTTCTTCTCTTGTTGTTCAAGTCTAAGAGCGACAAGTTTCGTTTGTTCAATTTCAACCAACTGAAGTTTTTCTTTTCTGCATCGCTTTGACATCGCTAGACGTCAAGACAATGGAAAACGGAAACTTTTGTTATCTGATATCGCGTCATAATTGATGCCTGTCTTGTGTAGTCTCTGTTAAATCAAGCGAAGTTCTGTCTCAGCAGTTTTTCTGGCCACCAGCCAGCAGATTTGTAATCCTTCTTTTGCAAATTTATTGTTTTCTAATTGATCATGTTATATCAAAGAGAAACCGATAGATTTACTCCTCCTCGCTCCTTGCCGGACACTAGCTCTTCCTCTGTTTTCTTGGTTAAACCTTAGAACTTTCCTCCTCACAGGTGGAACATTGGGCAGGGCGGCTACTAAATTTAAAAAAATGTTCAAAAAGGAATTGGCTTTTTCCGATTTTGTATTGAAACAGTAAGTCAAAATCCTCGGTTTCCAATAGACAATTATGATTTCACAAGCATATTTTTTGAAGTGATCCACATTTTCTTTCGGAAAGGTTTCAATAACAAAGAGGCGGTTAATTGTCACTTTGTTAACTAATTTGACAATGATTTGACATTTTTTAACGTTGAAAGAACGTATTTTTTTCAGTTGAGTTTATTATTTTGATGATTTGTTTCATTTCATTTTTGGTTTCCACAACATTTTGCTCTCTGATCATCGTAACTTTTAAAAACAAATGCAATCATACACATTCCCGTTTGGATTGATTCAGTGTCGTTTAGAGTTTGGCCGATGTAAAGGAAAAAAAAAACTCATTAAAACTGACTATCAAGTTTCAACTGCATAAACACACCCTGTCATTGTTCCTGCATTTCACAATCACTTCAACATTGCCAGACGTTGAAATGATGTAAAAGTAACAACTTTCCCTTGCTGACATGTTACCTTTTGCATGGCGACATACTGCATGTCATTGGCTCTTATACTTTTACTGTAACAACGCTTTAATGAAGATTAAGCTAAAAGACACACCTCACGTAACCTTGGTCATTTCATGATTTATGTGGACGCGTTGTTACAAACAGAAGAATAAATATCATGTACTTCTTATATCATCAGCATACTACTTCACAGAAGCATTCTTTCTGTATGCTTTCTCACTAAATCAAATGCATGTCTTGTTGCACGAAGGTTTCGCTAATGAATGATTAATTGTCTCGCTTACATAATGCATGTTTTTTGCTGGTGAAACGTTATTTGTGTCTTGCTTTCAACTAACCATATTGGCTTGAATCTGTTTTTATTTTTAACGTATGCATCATGTGTTTAAACGTTTGTTGTGCGCAACATAATGAAATATAAATGTAATACGATGTACGTTAAAGTGAATCTGTCTTTCATAGTACAGTATATGAACAATTTTTTTGCAGATTAACCTAAAATAAATTTTGCTAGTGAATAAAGTTTATTACGCTTGGTGTGCCTTTTAACTAATGGTGTGAATGAGTTAAAGGTTTTGTAAAGCAGAAAAACTAGCTATTGACTCTTAATGTTGTTAAATGTTAATATCCCGATTGCATTGGCAATTTTTAACATGTTTTGCATGTTTTTTTCTTTCCTATCCCATCCTTCACCTCATCAAACATTCACCGCATATGCATGAAACAACATGTCTGGCTTTGTTTATGAAAACAACATTGCATATCATTTCACGCTCTTGAAAACACTGGAATGCCGGTTTGTTCAACATTGCAACCAACACTTCATCACTGCACTTTGGTCATCATGCTCAAACCTTCTGAATTCTTTCAACAAATTAAAACAAAAAAACACGTGTGCACCCAATCAAAACACACAAAAACACGAAACACGCATACAGTGGGGGCGGAGATTCCTTAGCTTCTCTAGATGAGGTGTTTTTGACACCGCCGACAAAATCTTGGCTGTCGGGATCGTCGGCAACGATTGACGGTTCTACGACTTTGCTGCGATCATCATACATGAGCCGTAGTAACCCTGATTTAGCAGCACTTGAGCTGGCACCTTTGACAGGTAAAAATTCTGACATTCGCAGCACACAATTTGTCTGGCTGTGGTTATACGTCAGAAGGTTTTGTGTGACTGCTGTCTTGTGTGGCTGCCCTATGCTGTTCTGATGCTAAAATATCATTTGTAAGGTGTACTACATAGCTTTTGTGTTTCAACAACGGCGATAGGTCTATTACTTCTCTGGAGGCGGTTGGTTGAGATGGCTTGGTGCTGAAACGCTAGAGCGGGTTCCAACAGGCGAATACGCACCCAGCAGTGTCTCGTTAAGAAAAAACACCCTTTACAAAATTAAAAATGAAACTCCCCTTGATTTTTTTTACACTGATTCAACGTTTAATAATGTTAAAACGATGTAAAAAGAACGAGATTTGATGTCATAAAAACGGTTCCTTTAACTTCCTATATCTTTTGTCCAGAGCTTCCGGAAGATGTTATAAAGATCTTTAAGGCAGACCAGTCCTTCCGCTTCATATTCGTCAGCCGGGACACGACCGCAGGGGACGCAGCGCAAGCGGCTTGCAAGGAGTTTGGCATCACCGAGGACGTCAGCAACTACTCTCTATACAGGGTGAGCTCTTTTTTGTGTCAAGCTTTGATCATGGCCATGTTGTCAATATTGTTTTGATCTCTTTTTGGAATCTTTTTCCTTTTTCTGTGGGCCTTGAGAATAAGTAAATAAAGTCACTTTAAGTATCGTCGTCTCTCTGAGAAGCTATATATTGTATAAATTGCTTCTACAGAAGCGATGAATTAGCTTGATACTCTGCTAAGCTTTTTATTTGAAATTGAGCATTCTTTTTGTACTGTGTATACTGTTTGTTGGATTGTTGCCAGAAAAACGATGTTTTTGGAAGAAATTTGATAAAGATAACTCAAATATTTTACTATTCTGGCAAAATCGGACATAAAATAATAATTAATTTTTTTTCCAGCATTTTAAAAGGATATTTTGGATAACAGTTATCTGTTACTGTTCAATAGCCTAAACTTTTTATAACATAAATAGTTAAATACTTAAATAGTCTTAGGGCTTGACCTTATGTTTAACGTATACAATACAAGCAGCTGTAGTTTTTTACAACAGTGATTTTTTTGTTGTAGGTTTCTGTGCAAGGAGAAAAATTTGTGAAACAATCGAAGTTACCGGTTCTTCTATCTAAGCTTCCCGATATACCTTTAGGAGCAAGGTAGTTTTTATTTCATGTTTTTGATTTATTTCTTAATTTACCAACATAGCTGTTTTTGTAAAATAATTGAATTGATATTAATCGTCCTGACAAATAATTAGAATTTTTGTCAAATAGCTTTAGTTAAAGGGAAGCAGACATTATGTATTTTTAATTAAACACCTTGATCGACAGATATTACTTGAAGCAACCCCTGAACAGTGAGCAGCTATTACCCGATGAGAACATTCCAGAATTGCTGAAAGAGGCGAATTTCTCTTTCCTGGATCTAAATTGCTTTGAGGTGAGAGGCGTGGATCATAGTTTTACAGGGAGAAAGAAGAGAAGGCCGCTCAAGGCGATCCCAACTGCTACGAATCAACATAGACTTGATCTTCTCGGCGTAAAAACTTAACATTCTTGGCGTAAAAACTTGTTATTGCTTTTTTGGTCGTATGGCCGTCTCTGAGTAGGTTATAGGACAATCTCTAAAGCATGCTCTTGTGTTGTAAATTGGCAAATTATTTTCTCTTCGTATCCACTGTGACAACTTGGGTCGGTGTTACTAGGTTAAATTTCAAACTCTTAACCCACAATTGAACCCATTTTGGAGAAAACCTGCTTCAGATCAACAAAACGGTGACGTAATTTTTTCGAGAGTCCGTCACTCCATCCATTTCAACACACTTCTGTTTACGACAGGAAAACGGTTGTGAAATGTCAAGTTTACGAGACTTAAAGTCAACTTGTTTTGTCATGTCAATAAAAATATCAATAGTTGACAAGTTATATATTAATACTTTATGACGTCACGACTTCATGCTTGTATGACGTCACGTACAGTTATTTCCTCATTAATTATAAATACGCATGAAATGCTGACATCATGAATGATTGTGTAGAAAGTGAGTGATTGTTTGTTTTTTCATGACGTATTTTCATTGATAAATTAGGAATGTAGTTGCGTATGGCACGTATCGAACTTTATAAAATATTTATTCATTTCTTTGTAAAATTGTATCATGACAAGTCCTCATGACATTTACGTTTTGCTGCTTAAAATTTCGTTTTCAAAAGTCCGCCTTTTTTAAACTGACGTGTTTGTAGCTTGCATTTATTTCAAGTCCCTTTGTATTTTGAAAAAAAAAATGTTTCCAGGTGGCGCTGTATTTGACACGGGAGGACTACAATCTCTTCCAGCAGACGGAGTCCACTAACTTCATCGATGACCTCTTTCATTTGCAAAGCGATCTGCAAGAATTCAAGCAATTTGAAGGTTAGCATTGCATTGTTTTTGTGTAAGAAGCTTTTCGATGTGATACGCAGTGGTAGGATCGTCTTTATCAAGTGTATTTTTTTTATAACATCACAGAAATGAAAACATATCAAATTTTGTTTAAATTTTACGTTTAATTAACGTTGCGTCATATGATTGCTACAATTCCAAATACTATCATCTGATTTTCCTGCTAATTTTGAAACCATGATTTTGCCTTGTTTGTAAACCGTATCCTAATATTTCACCAGACCTGGTCAACCGGGAATTGTTCTGGGTCGTGACGACGATATGCGAGGAGCCGAACGTCGTCTTGCGCTCAAAAATAATCAAACAATTTATCAAGATTGCCCAGCACTGCAAGATTCTCAAAAACTTCAATTCAACGTTTGCTTTGATCAGGTGAGAACTACTGCTTGTTGGTTATAGTGATGCTTTTGCCTGCTAGCGGCGAATCACAGATACATCCGTTTCCATGCCATAGAAATCTGTCTACCGCCGGACTGATATGTTGGCAGTAAACAAAACTTTTACAAGTGGCTGTAAGAACAAGCGGAAGTTAAAAGTTGTTTGGCGATGTAGTTTTTGTGTATTTTGGTCAACTAAAACTCTTTTAAGGTGAGAAACCTATCAGCTTGTTTTACTGTTTCAAAACACGTCTTTAAACTTAAAACGTTTGACTGTCTGTGTAGTATTAACTTTCCCCCACCACTCGTCTTCAAGTAAGTCCGATGAGAGTTGCCGGTTTCTCTCTGTGTAGTCGATTACGATACGTACTCTTCTCTTGATTGGTTCATTTTGAAATCTGTTTCATTTTTGCAACGTCATCATTTTTGTCATCGTCTCAGTGGCTTGGGTTACCGAGCAGTGTCGAGAATGAAGCAATCCTGGGAGAAAGTTCCAGCCAAGAGCAATCGTCAGTTCGAGGAACTACAAGGCCTCATGGATCCATCCCGTAACATGTCCAAGTATAGAACTCTGCTGAACGAGTACATTGACCAACCTCCAGTCATTCCCTACGTGCCAGTCGTGAAGAAAGATCTTACATTTTTGCATTTAGGTAAGATCAGTAACTCATTTTAAGCTCAATTCCATTACTGCAAGAAATCGGTGCAACGGGCAGCACAGAATTATTGTTGTGTTACATTATATTGCTGTATTTTAGTCACTTGCAACAAGGTTTAACTGGTTGTCTTGTTCCAGGCAATGACACGAAAGTGGAGAATTTAATAAACTTTGAAAAGATGCGAATGATCGCAAAGGAAGTCCGCAACATTTGCCGCCTTTGCGCCCCTGACGTTGCGCAGATCATCCCAAGTGCCGCAGCGTAAGTTGCGTCTTCGTTCTGCTTGACTGAGCCTCAAATGTCAGACACCTCTGCTCATTATTTTAGTATCCAACTTGTACAATTGTACATGTTTTCGATTCTTGTTTGTGAGGATTTCGATAGAAAACCGACCTGACTGTTGTACAAAGCTTAACGCGTACAGGACTATTCAGCTAAAACATACATCTTAAAAGATAACGATCGCCTGCCCGTCGTTGTGTCGGACAAAAGAACTTAATTTAACTAAACCACGACCGAACTCTAAACTGATTTCAGAGCCCAGCAGAGGGACGACAAAGGGCCGATCTACCAGACTTTGGCCAGGAGAGGCCGGAGGGCATCGTTCAACAACGCTCGTCGCATGTATGAAGATCAAATGAACGTACGCAGAGTGAAGCAGTACATGAAGCAGATCAACATCATCACTGATGAAGATGAGCTCACAGAGCTGTCTAAGATGACAGAATCAGGTCGGTTACTTTTGGAAGTGTCCTGCCTTTTTGTTGACCTTGATGTAAGTTTATATCAAAGTCTTCGTCACTCTTCTAGGTAGCCTAGTAATTTTGAGAAGTTAAATCCACTTGGTCATTTTGGGATCAAAGGTATTTGATTCCGTTAGTTGGAACGTTTTGTCGGTGTGCAAGACTGGTATCTTCATTACCTCGATGATAAATATGCGTCTTATTTTATGAAGCAACTCTGCCTTTTCTGTTTACTGCTGATATTCTGCAGTACAAAAACTACATTCGATCTTGAAGTATCAACATCACTTCTCTTTGCAGCATCCGGATCAGGTATCCCTAAACGGCGACACACCTCGGCTGCCATCACGTCTGAATCACCATCTCGGACTTCAAAGACTCTTCCTAATCACGGCAGGAGCAGCAACTCAGTTCTCTCAGGAAATTTGACATCCCGGAATAACTCCGAGCCTCACCTTCCCAACGTTCCCGCCGTCATTAATGCCGGAACAAAGAAGAAAATCCCATCTTCTACTCTTCCCAAGTACAGCATCGGTGAGTGATGTTTCAAGAGGAGTTAGTTTCATGCTTTTGAAGTGTTTACAGTTGTACGAAAGAAAACCGAAATTAAACTTGTTTCACATTTCACTGTTTCATCTTTCAAATTTTCTTCTCTCGTACTGTCGCTTAATATGAAATTCTCTTTTGCTTATTTCTACTTCTTTCTTTTCTTCTTTCTTTCTAAAGATTCCAATTCTTCATCTTCCTTATCAAATTCGATCGAGACCGTCCCTGCATCTGAGAACCGCTCCTCCAACATGATTCGACTGAAGCTTCCATCGCCAAAGCTACGAAGTCATTTGCGGCACAAGTGTTACAGCAAGCTTAACCTGTCAGCACCTTCACTGTCGGACGCTGCGACAAAATTCACCGATGTTCACGAAAATAACATGCACGCGTATGGCAAAAACAACGTCATTTCACGTTGCAACAGCGCAACATCACAAACTGATTTCTTGAAGCCTCCTCGTCTCGGTAGGACCTTGAGTGGTGGACATGATTTCCACAACCGATCTCTCAGCGACTCCGAAAGTCTGAATGAGCAGCAAGGTTGTGGGATCGAATCCCGTCGTGGTCGATCGAAATCGAGGTCGCTTTTGAGCGCGATAAGGTCCAGATCGAAATCGCTGACAAAGTCCTTCACTTCGGCCAGCAAATGGAGGCATTCCAGCGAAAATGTTGCTTCACAGCCGCGAGAAACGCGAGTACCAACCATTTGTGTTCATTCCGTGGATGATGTCCAGAGCAGCAGTCGTGTCAATGACAAAGATAAGGGTTATTCTAAAGCGCAATCCAACAACGCTCTTCCAGCTGATTTGACATTAAAAGAAAGGCATCGTCAGTGCTACAACAGCCCGAAAAAGCTCATGAGAGCGAACTCCGTTCCCGTCACGTATAGCTCTGCTGCGAAATTGAAATCTGTCCCAATTTCTCCAACAAAACACTGTGCTGCTGCTCCTGCAAAACCATCAGCTCTTCTTCCCTTTAAGGTTTCTACTACTAGCCTGTCTTCTTCCATATACATTGTACCCAAATGCATTGAACTAACTAATTCAGCACATCGAGTATGTTCTGTGGAAACTGGTCCACTTTGCATGACATGCCGCGCGTTGCCTGATCAAAGCAATCATTCCATAGCTGCTGTTGCTGCTTGTAGGAACACTTACTTCGGCCAGGGCGCGTTAAACATCAGATTAACTCCACAACGTCTTTCTTCCGATCATATCTCCTTTGCTCTCCACTCTTGGAGGCGGAGGAAGATCAGTCGCAGCAATTCTCATACGTAGATGTGGGCATTTTGATGTTACTTAGTTTTATTGTTTTTTCTTTCATTTTATCATTAAGATCAAGCTGTGGCAGAGGACTGGACTGAACGTTGCGTATTCGATTTCTGGCAACTGTTTTCACGCACTTTCTGTTGCATGATGGCTGAGATATTTCAAAGTCTTGTTACCTCAATAAACGAGCTTTATCCGAATACCTGCTTTCCACTCTGGACAGAGCGTGAAACGTTCTTGGTTCATCGTTTATGTTAGTTAGCAAAAATTGCTATTTTTACCTTGCCTCAACCTCTGCCGACGTTGAAGTGACGTGGAAAGGCCAATTTTTCCGGTTTTGGGATCGCTCTGCTTCAGACTGTCACGATGTTCTGCTTATATCTTTTTACAATCTCTGCTCGCACGTAGCCGCCATACTAACATAGTTCGGCCACACGTCTGTTGTCAGTAAGTGTTTATGTTAATTCTACCACTGCTTCGATTATCTATTTTATATTTGGAAGCGTTGAATCGACTTGCAGAGGATTCATTTTAATGTGTAGTACAGTAACATTAATCGTTAAAGCAAGTTGCTGAAACACCTTAAGCAGCAAAAGTTGCACTTTCTACGATGTAGAAGAAGCATTTGCTAACTTGGGCATGTTTAGTATTTCAAGAATTTTTTCCTCGATTGCAGCAACTTTCCAGTCAGTAAACGTCATTCTAATTGCCTTTTTTACATTTTGTCAACGTCATTAAACGCAAAAATAAGTTTGGCTGGTGTGAGTTTTTTTGGGTTTGTGAGTCTCCAAGATTGTTAATCGATTTGTAGAGAAATTGCTCTGTGCCTAATTGTCTAGACTAGACTGTAGTGTAGACGCCGAGATTATGCAAATCATATTCATTCGCTCAGAAGGTGTTGTCACGTTTTTCCCGCAGTGGCAGAGCACTGTAGTCAAGCAATTAACTTTTACCTGCGTGTTGATACTAATCACTCTTTTCAAGCTTTTTGAAAATGAACTTAAAATATTTTCTAAGCAACGTCGGTTCAATATTATCATCGTCGTCTTTTCATGATCATCATTATCATCATGTTCCTCTAGGAGCTCATTCTCCACAAATGATATCAAGAAAATTGATGTCTCTCTCCGAAGAGAGTGCAGACGACTCAAAGAACAAGGGAAGAAAGGGAAAAGAATCAAAGAGGAGCGTATCTGTGAGCAGCAGCCATGACTACTCCCCACCCTCATCCCCATTTATGTCTCCGAAACACCAAAATCCATCCAAGGCATCGGTAAGATTCATCCTGGTCCGTAAATATTGAAAATAAATTGTTAATAAGTTGTGGTTATTTCCACTTGTAAAAAATAATCCAAAGTGTTTTTCAGTTTACGAGAACTTGATACCTTACGTCTGTAATGTTATGCGCATTTTTCTCTTGTATTTTTCTCTGCAGATCATTTTTGTTTTGTTTCAAGAGTTTCGCACGAGTCTTTTTTTACTTGTATTGATTGATTATTTTGAGCAGGCAGATGGCAACTACCCCATCGGAATGGAAAACACCAACAGAAACAATAACCGACACAGCTTGCCTGCCGGTGGGTATATATGTGCCATGTTAACATTCCTTATTCCTTTTTTAAATTACATGGAACTCTATGTTATTAATATGCGGTTGCTGCTGATATTTACTTCTGATGTTGTTCGCATACGCGCGTGAATACGTGATACTTGTCTAAGCCATTTCATGCATCTACTATGAGAAGTAATTTTAATTTCATTGGCGTCATTAATTTCAAACAACTTTACATAACATAAATTAATTAATAATTATGTTAGGAGCTGTATCGTTCCCCGAGGTATCTTCGCTGGGTTCCAGCAGCTCGATGCCGAACAAGAAGTTATTTTCCTCGAGTGCCAGCAGTGGACCGTCCAGTTGCCGTTCCAGCATCGCTAGTGCTTCCAGTCTCGGAACAGTATCTTCTTCAAATCCTTCCATCTCATCTCTCGGTGGCAGCAGCAGCAGTCCGTGCTCCTCTTCTCCTGTTCCTTGGGGATCAAGCGGATCCTTGTCAAACGCACCCTCATCTTCTTCTAGATTGCTCCACTCTCAAGTGAAGTCCAGCAGTAGTCCCGTTCGTTCAAGCTCCGGTTCCTCCGCTGACACAGTTGTCTCTACAAGTGAGTACAATCATAATTGTTAGATATACTATTCCTTGTCTACTAGTAAGGTTAGGTTTTCTAGTAAGATCTCATAAGTTGTATGTAACGTATAAAGTGCAGAATACTTGCTGTCTAGAATAGCTCGTAAACAATGTGGACATGATTTCAATTAGCAATTGACTCAATTTTTTACTGAACTTTAAAATTACGTATTGTTAAATTTAAGCCGCCACTCTCGACTTTCCACACTTTTACATAGAAAAATCCAATTATACCTTATTCCTAATCTATCTCATCACTCCTCCATCGCAGATCATAGACACAGTCACCACGAACGGCCCATCATCAAACAAACAAGGAACGGGAGGAGCAGTTCCTTTGGAGGAGGAAGCATAGCGATGGCTCCAGGAAGTGATCGGAGGTTTTCTCAGATGTCCGGGTCAACTTCCTCGCCGACACTGAACGCCAACAGCACGCAGGTATTTAAACTTTCCACACATCTTTGGTCAACTGCTTTTCATCATTGAACATGTTGTTTTTATCATTATTTCACATCGTTGGAGCGCACTTTTTTCGCTGAGAAGTTTGAATTTCCTAAATCTAACCAGGTGATTGTAATTAGATTCCTTCTCACTTCTTTTTTTGCTTTTTCAGTCGGCTTTGATTCTCCCGAACCATCCTCAGATTCCAAGAACTCCGAGTATTGACAGTGGAGTGTTGAGTGCCGGATCTTTGTCTGCCGATTCGATCAGGTTCAATGTCGCTGACGAAAACGAGATCTTTGCCCGATCTTTTCCGCACCCAAACATCCCGCATAACCAGCCGCAACATCACCGGCATCATCAGACGAGAGGATCCGAGAGCCAAGTGCGCTCCCAAGCAACATCCGACCATCCATCGTCAAGCCGAGTCCAACCTCCTCCGCCGCCGCCTCCTCCTCCTAACCGGGAAGGAGGTGAAACCAACGAGCAAGATAAAGTAGAGCAGACTTTTTTATCTGGATTTAGGGGTCAAGGGGATCCCCCGCGATTAGAAACCAACGATCCCTTCCCCGCAAACATGCCGCTTACCAACGCGACCCAGGTCGACCGCGGTAAGTTTGCTGGGGACAACGTGCTGTACCAAGGCCACAGCCCCCACGGGATGGTGGCTTATCCGACCCAGCAAATGTCAGCACGTAGCATGATGGGCAAGAGTGGCGTGAAAGGCATTCACGAGTTCTTAGTTTGCGAACGCCACAGCCATTACTATCGGGCCAACGTTAACAACAGTAACAACAACTTAACCAACGGTTGTAGCCCTGTCATGCAATCAAACTGCATGAAAATGATTTCACCTGCCTCTCCAGACGTCACTCTGGAAGAGCAGTTGGTTTTAGAACTTCAAAAGCAACGGTTGAGTAGTCAAAAGCTCAAACGACAGAGCACACCTGGTTATGAAAATTCACCTAGCGCAGCCGATTTTAAAAGACAAGATCACATTCAACCGGAATGGTCTGCTCATGATGACCATGTAACAAACTCTGATATTCCAACCATTCCATTAACTTCACCCAACGCACACATGCACAACCAGAAACCGTTTGAGCAAATATCCTATGTCCCCTCTGTCGGCTACAACGCTCTCATGACTCAAGCACATCTCCCAAGTCAAAACGGCGTTCAAAATGGCCCGGAAGTTCAGAGCAATTTACCAAACCACAAATATCAAGCATCATTACCTATGATGGCCGGGGTACCTACTCACAACCCTACCTCAGTGCTTTCCGGAATAAACCGGCCTAAAAATCTATCCCTGTCAGAGCATTCGACCATCCATGTCAAAAGCAAAAGTTGGGAACATGAAACCAACGGAACGGTTCAAGGAAATGCTCACGTTTCGCCGGAAATGTTGGGAAGGACTTATAACGGCGCCCTAATGTCCCCAAGTGATTACCAGCAGAAAAACCAAATGTCCAACGGTATAGATTATGCGGTCAACGGCGTAGCGGAAAGTCCCTGTCGGCGGATCGCTTGCGATGTTGCCGACGGCAACAGCAACCAGTTACAAAACGGTGCTGCTCATCAATACACCGGGTCACACGCGTATACATCCCCACAAAATCGGCATGCCGCTGCCGTCGATGTTCCCGCCGGATACGTTCTCGTCCAGCAAACTCATTACCAGCAGGTTCGGCAAACTACAGAGCAATGGCAACGAAGTCAAGTGAGAAGAAAAACAAGCCAAGAATGGAACGAGACCGATCTAGACGAAGAAAAGAAACACGGTACAACGAGAGGTAAAGGCATATCTTTAATGATTATTCCTCTGTAATTTAACCGTCATGCTGCATTTTCGTGAACCATTCAAGACTCCAACTATTTTTAATTGTTTTTCTCTTGCGTGATGACTTGCCTCTACTCCTGTACGACTTTGCTAGAACTTTGTGCTGATGTCGTAGCAGGCATTTGCTTTTTTTCTCTGGTTTTATTTTACGTTCAATCATTGACTTTTTTTTAGATTGGGATGGCTCTCCTGGTCTTGCAACCATCTCTATCTCGTCCAACCTAACATCATCTAACGAAATTTCGTCGCCACTTAACTTTAAATCCCACCATCACCGTGGGAATTCTGATCCAACATCAGCTGTGTCCAGAGAGAAGCCTCCTGCTCCAGCTCCTCCTAAAAGGAAGTCAAGGTGATTAGATTTTGCCTGAGTCGAAACTATGTTTGAAATAACTTTGTTCTTTATTGGAAATAATACCCAGTGCTTTAATCTCCGCAACCCAGTCTTGTATAAGAAACTACAGTGTTGTAATACCTTGTTTTCATGTTGTTGTTGACTTCAGTTTTTCTCAACTGAAACATTAGCTGTTGTTTTTCATGAACGTACAATCTTTAAACGTTGGTTCGATTTTAGCGTCATAAAAGCAAAGAGGTTGCTAAGCAATGATATTCATGTATATTAGACTTTCTTTATCCTATTTTAATCCTCCCGCAGCATCGGACGACCTCAGCAACTCCGTTTAAGCAGCACCAGCTCCACATCTCCCCCACTCTCTCCTTCCCAAGACTCTGACGGTGGCGTGTATCACAATAAGGCCAACACAAATGGCTGCGAGACTGTATCAAGAGAAGTGCTTACCAACGGCCATATTGTGCACCCACAGAAGGCAACGTTTTCTACAGGTGTGTAGCGGCTTAGACTGGTTTTTCCTAGAATATGATAAATTCACAGGACAAGTAAATATGGCATAATTTGGCGATTTGTTTTTAACTGTAGTTGACTAGTTGTTACAACTAAATTTTGGCTAAACTCAGGGTCGACGCCAAATAAGAGCAACAACTATGACAGAAGATCACTGCCGACCTACACCGAAGCTGTCAATCAAATTAACTCAAAGCAAACTTCAATTTTCTCGAATTCCTATCGGTCTTTCTCAGTGGGTAAGTACAAACTGATATTTAATGTTAATGAATTTGCCGACTGAAAATACTTCGCCCTCGCCGTCGAATGGTCAATTGCCTTTATGAGAATGAGAATACGTACATTGGTGTGATCTAGAGATAGTTTTTTTTAATGCTAGATTACTGTTCACTCTAACTGGTGTCAAATAATGGCTATTTCTCTTGTTTGGCGATAATGGCCGCATAATCGCTAGCGAGTTAAGAGATTAGTGCCACAAAGATTTTCAGTATTGCTAATTTGTTTCCGCATTGAAGGAAATCTTTTGACACGATCAGCAATCTCATAACACCCATGTCATTTTTTCAGATCCCTGTGAAAGTCAAGAGCAAATATCTCATGTATAGCGCTCTCTAGTGGCTGTCACTGTCCTACGATGTCGATAACAATTCTTTCAAATCACGTTTTCAATCAAATTTGTCAATTTTTATGTTTCCTGAGCTTTTTTTGATCACTTTTATTTCTTTTTCTAAAAGCTTGACTTTTTTCGTTGCAAACCTTGAGCTGTTTTACAAGTAGCGACGTTTTTCAACGTTGTTTGATGCAGAATTGCTTAGAAACAAAGCTTGATTTTCAACAAGCGCCATAAGTTTCCATTGCGTTCTCTGCGTTGTGTTGAAAAACATTTTGATCTAATTTATCCAAGCGTGACCGCCGTTACCATGACGACCGTTTGGGCAAATCACAAGTGAATTATATTATTTCATCATGTTTCACTTTCTTCGTTCTGTTTCGAGTGAAGGATACTTTGTACTCGACTTTATAGCAGTGTAACTTACACCACTAAATTTTTGTTGTTGTTTTTTTCTATTCGTTTTTCAATATCATTACCATTGTCTTTGCGCTTTAAACCTGAAGAGCATTTTTTTTTCGATCCTCCAGTCATTTCTTTATTACCTGCAGTGCATTAGATTTCAATCACGTTATGGTTGATTGACCATGGTATCCCGGAACTGCAAGATAATGGCCAAGTTTTTTTTCTGCAAGGTTTGTCTCATGCCGTGTAATTATGGCATACTATCAACGCTCTTTGAACACTTGTGTTGTAAATCTCATCAATTATTATTTTTGATATATTTTCCACCAACCGAACCGTCATTTGCGGTCTTAAGTTTTTACTTCTATCTGGGTGTGTGTGGCGATAAGTTCTGCTCAACGTTTTCTATCGTTTTCACCGTCTTAATCCTATTGGTTGTGTTGTAATCGTTCATAATTATAGTTTGACTTACAAATCCATGTTTGGACTTTGCTAAAGATGTAGTTGTCTCATCAAAGACAGTTGAACAAGGTACAGCATAGCCTACACTACAGAACATGACATATTATGTTTTGTTAGAAGTTGCATCAAATTTCACTAAATCAGTTGAATTGTTGCTATGTGTTGAAAGGCAATCAGAGAGGAAAGTGCAACGCTTGTAGGTACTGCAGAATAGCTACAGAAACCCACAAACGTAAAGTAATTGAAAAGAGGTCTTCACACGAGTGGAGTTATGTGTACAAGTGACAAATCACTGTGTAAGTTCTGCTGCAATAATTACGAACTACTCACAGCCACCGGAGACACGACGTAATTAAGCGCATGTGACTCGGTGCAAATGCACTTGCACTAAGGCAATAACCATAACGCAAAACAAACGTTACTGAACTGTATCAGAAAGGAAGCTCATTTATCAGTAACTGCCATACACGGCTGCATAGCCAAGTGGTGAGAGCCATGGTTTGACGTTCGAAAGGCCGCCGGTTCGATACCGCTCAAGGGTAGGCTATGTGTCTGTGGCTAAACACGAAAAGGCATGCCGTCGATTGCGGATTGGCGCCCCTTCGACGAGAGCCCTTGATTTCTTTTCTGATTATGAGCAGAAATTCCTACCGCCCTCAGGGTTATGGCCTGCTGAACTGAACCGTACACGAGAAGCACAGTAAAGTTATCTTTAAAGTTTGAAGCGCATCATTTGAATCTGATTATATCCTAATCAGCAAATAGGTTGTTTTTCATCGATTCAACGTCTGTAGACGTTAAATCAATCAAAAATGGACTGATTTGTTGAGTAGGAAAACAACGGTCATAAGAGTAAACATCATCCCATATTAGCATCTAGCACCATTCCGAGATATTAGACGAATTGATTTGACAATAAGAACATGAAAGAAACACGTTAAAAGTAAAATTCATTTGTTTTTGATGTTCATTGAAAAAGAAAAGTCTTAGTATTGTTGTGCATAACCTCTGTTCCAACCAACTGGCTTTGCGTTGAAGTCATGTTCAACGTAGGGTCTCGATAAAATCCTTCCCTCGCTAGGCTCCTGTTTCTGATGATATGCTCCTTTGTGCATCTTTGCATCAAAATTAATCATAGTAATCCTGCTGCCAGAGGTTGGGCGAGAATCAGGATCCATAAAACATTGCTCCTCCTGCTCCGTTTGAGATGGAGGAGGCACTGACTTGCTTCTATAAGCAGATCTTCTTGTTGCATCCGCTGTATTCCATCGCTTTGTCCATAAACCTCGATGATCATCATCAAGCGTATATCCTGAGTCAACCTTGGCCTTCCATTCTGGTGGAGGAGAACGTAATCGGGGAAGAGCCATCCCCATCCTTTTCCTCTTCTCAGCGGAAGATTTTGATAAGGCATTTGGTAATTTTTTGACTTTATCTGATGAGGTAGATCTTTCTTCTCTTGGATCGATTTTGCTGTTCGGAAGATAATTGTAAAAACCATCGTTTGCTTCGTTTTCAGAAGTGTGCTGTTCCATCCTTTCCTTTTGTTTCAGAAACATTTTTCCTCCTTTCGAGTTAGTTTTTGAACGTTTTGTTTTCTGAAATAACAAATCGAATCATGTAAAGTAGTTAGAGGCTTATAGACTATGATTCTTTTCGTTGGTTGTAGCCTACCAACCACAATCAAAATAACATAGGAAAAGCTATAGCCTACCCGTAGCATTCATTTTTTACACACACCCAGATGATCTGTTTTCTTGTTTTGATCAAAGCAAAGTGGTTAATCGATCATCGGTGTCTCTTTTTTCCGAAGCATCTGACAGTGTTTGAAAAAAAAAATAAATTAAAAACGTTGCCAATTGTTTTTAAAGGTCGCATCCATGTGTCACCAATAAAACACCCAGTGGGACGTATTTAAACATGCAATGTGGAATTTAAAATTTCTGTATTATTTGCAAAACATGTTTAGCGAACAAAACAAAACAGGAGAGTCAGAAGTCTTAATTTTGAATGTTTTAAATAATAATAAAATACAAAATAACTAAATACAAAAAGAAATAAACAAGCGCACAATGCAGACTTAGGCTCATATTGTATTTGAAAAAACACCAGTTAGTTTTTTTGCAGTTGTTGTTCAGAAAATAGACCTTTTTAACTTATTTAGCTTAAAAAGGGGACTTAACCTTAAAAACAAGGGTCCGATAAAACATTTTGGAATAGGCTAGTCTGTTCCATTGGTCCCACATAGTCAATAAATCAAAAAAACGACATTTTAACTTTCTATGCTCAGTTTGTGTAGGCTAAACCTATTTTTTATCTTTAAGATAAATGCTTTTACTTGTCAATGCGCTACAACTTATGGGTATAGGTTTAATTGAACTAAAGAAAGTTTCATACATAGCCTACTGGGAGCAAAAAAGCTTATTTTTACTTATGAAATCAAAATGCTATCCAGTGCCAAAAAAAGAATAAAACCTCCATTATTCTGCTTTTGATTTGAAATAGTTATAGAATTGGTGTTTCTTAATTTAAAAAAAATCTTTGCATTTTACAGGAGACTAAATGATCCGATGTTTCATTAGCCCAACTATATCCATAGGTCCCACATCTCTCCTAGACCTATCTTATAGGCAGCAAGTGTCTTCGGCCAGTAGCCAGGCTAGCTCCACGCATTACACCGAGGCCACAATCGAATATTTCCCAGCAGAATTTATCACCCAAACATATTCTATCAAGCGTAGCCTTAGTTGTTTGGTTCTTACGTATTGCAATGATAGTAAGATAGGCTAGGCTATAACTACAGTAAGATATTAGCAGGTTAAAAACTCACCATGTCAGCCAGCACGTTATAACCTTTTCCGGATTGTTTTGCACGATTTTTGATTCTTATTCGTGGGTTTGTGTCTAAGCATTCATCTGTGCAGGGATATTGAATGGAAGAAGCGCTTGGAAGGTATTCAGGTTGATATCCTTGAAATCCATTATAAATAAACTGGGAATTTTGTGGAAATGCTTCAGATCCTTTTTGCGTCATCGATGAGTATGATCCTGTCTTGTCTGGACTGACATAAACGTAAATAAGGCCTGTTGGTTTTGGTGGCACTAGCGGTGCTCCGTTAAAGTTACCCAATGCAGCATTGTCTGACTTTGCAACCGGCTTAGGTACTGAGTTCCATTGCTTATCGTACGTCCTGTCACTTTTTATTAAAACCATTGTGAAGTGAAAACGAGCACTAGCAGCCTGTCTTCTTATTTCTTCATTCCTTTTGAAAATAGACTGAAATTACTTGCGATGGAATTTACAGCTTGAGATGTTGCAAGAGCATGACTGTCAGTAACACGCCAGCTGAACAACTGACACAAGAGTTAATTACGGTGTTTGAGACTCATACTCTATTTTTAGACATCTCCCTAAAGAATTTTTCCATTGAAGCATAAAGAAGGAACAGCAGACACAAGCACATCTTGAGTAGCCTATTTTCTATCTAAAAACGACACCACACAACCTTATATCAACCGTATATTAACAGGACTGTAGCGGTGTAGCCTATAGCCCACAGCAGCTGTAGGCTGTGTACTGTGTAGTCTGCTGTAACGGTAGGCTAAATAACTGCATGAGCATGTTGGCTACTGGGCTCCAATCACATGGCCTAGTTGTTGTCAACAACAGATTTTCAACAGGTTAAACTGTGTACCGGTAGTTTTTTAAACTTGACTGTTGGAAAACATCACTAACCTACTGTAGCTGTCTAACTACTTTATAAAACATAAACTAAAACTTTTCAAGCATAATTTTTTTATGAGTGTCACTTAGGTGGGTTATCGCGAACATTTTGTGTTGTTTTCCATCACAAGCCGTTGATTTACTAATTTTTTCTTAAGCCTACTGTAGGCTACT
Source organism: Aplidium turbinatum (assembly GCF_918807975.1). NCBI lineage: Eukaryota > Metazoa > Chordata > Ascidiacea > Aplousobranchia > Polyclinidae > Aplidium > Aplidium turbinatum. The sequence continues at coordinate 11,484,492 of NC_137489.1, read as the reverse complement.
TATAGTGTCAAACAAAAAATAAAACAATCAAGTAATTGAAAAACAATATGCTATCCATCAACATTTAACTCACGCTTAATTTCTCGGTTTGGCAAACAAAAATCAGCCGCCAGCGTTATGGTTTAGCTCAGCTTTAACCCCCTAGCTGCCCTTTCTGAATATAGAAAGTGATCTTGTGACCTCGCAAAAAATGTTTTTAGATTATTTTGCGTTTAGCAAGTTTAGGTATAGTTATGTAGATTGTAGACTATAAAGGAAGTGGTGCCAAGACTAATCCCTGAGGGACTCCATTTTCTAATGTGTTATATTAAGTGACGGCGAACGAAAATAGTCCAACCAACACATATCCTGAAAAGTAGCCTAATTGAACGACAGTTAGGCCTACTCGTACAAAAATATTATACAATTTTCGATCAAACAAGCATCTGTAAAGCGGGAGATTCCGTACAAGCTGAACGACTGGATATGGAAAAAGATACCCTATGGCAAAGAATATGTGGATTCTTGTATTATGAGCCAATCCGACAGATGTTTGCAGGTAGGCCTACACCCTTTTTTACTTACAATTTGCATGAAAAGGAACTTTGATAAAAAACTTTTTTGAAGAAAACGTTTCATGAGTTGAGGATCTGGTATAAAGATCACGGCAGCAGATGTTACAGTTACGCAATTTGTTTCTTTTGTTGGTATATTTGGCGCAGATAGATACGAAATGTAATTAAACAGTCAAAAACAGAAAGCAATTAAACATAAAAATAAAAGTAGTCAAAGTAGCAAATCATGTTTACAATCACAAGTTAGCAAAAGATAAAATATTCGTAGGAAAGTCAACACTTTTTTTTGATAACTGTTTCAATTTTTTATGTAGAAAGCAACTTCATCTTATATGGCTGTATTGCAACCTGTTTTGGGTTGTTTGCTATACAACGGTGTCATCACCTGTAATTGTAAACAACACATTTGTTTTTAATAACAACAGCTCACAAGAAACTTAATGGGAGCAGTGGACTAATCGGCAGGAGTGCTAAATATCAAGCAAAGAAAATCAGCGAAGTTCGGTAACTTATTTATTGCAGCCCACAAGGATTCATCAAGTGTGATGCAAAAACGTTCACCATGTTACTCGTGCAACTAAATGTTTTACGACAAAAAAACAAAACAAAAATAAATCTTTTCTTGAAAATTCTACAGACTTAGGCGGCTATATTATCCAAATATTACAGTTTTAGCACCTTTATACCGCTCTAGCAATTTAACCCACTTTTACTCTGGAAAAGCGTTCCTGAAAAACAAAAACGGCGTTTTTACAACATGACATGACAGGCCGAAATTATTTTACCTACTTGGAGTAGTAGCGGTTGTCAGGTCTGGACTTATAACTCTCTTGAATTTCGGTTTTGGTGCAAGCGTTGGTGGAATTTTGCTCTTTGCTGGATCATTACTTCTCTTGTCCTCTTGCTTTGCTGATGACGTGCACGATGCTAAGTCATATGACGTCATAGATGACGGAGATGAATAAATGGAATCAGAAGTGAAGTTGGAAGAAGTATCGACGCAAACAAAATCGGCTGCAGAAGGGGGTCTTCTGGAAGCGTTGATATTTTGAAACTGATGATGATTTCTATCTTTGACCGCTGTCGTCGCACAAGAGTATCTCTGAATAAACAACAAAACAAATGGAGGACATTATTGTAAAAAATCGGATACAAAACTGTGATATTAACATAGCGAACATAACATGTTTATAATTAACAAAATGTGAAGAAAGGCGTTCTTCCCGGCTATCAGCACAAGGCTGATTACTCACTAGCACAGCGAGCTGCAGTGACGCTTCGCTAACCAGAACGGTGTAGCTTCCACGCCAGCCATTGAGATCTCCAATTAAACGTTTAAGTTATCAGCGGCGGTCGATTACTCAAGTGGCAAGAATACGGTGCGATACTGATGAGCCCAGCCTCATGGGCGAAACACGTGTCTATCGCTGTCTATTCGATGCTACAATCGGCTGCCAAAATAACATTAACAAAATGTCTTTAAATTTTTTCAAAATGGTTTTAATTTCTCCGCAGCTTGTCACTTTGGGTAGGCTGATACGGCAGAAAGTTTATAGGCGGTTATTGAAGTAGATTTACCTAGATTGGCAGAAAGGAAATCAATGTAATTTTTGTATCCATCTTCAAGGAAATCATTAAACCTTTTGCAAGTGGCCCACGCAACCACGATGGGTGACAATCCGATGTTCTTTTAATTATGTGACTCTGACATGACACCATGTGGTGGTGATGCAAAATAAAACGCACAATCGCTTCAAAGAAGATAGAATAAATGAATTAAAACTATTTTGGATTAAAAGTCATTATTCCGTTTTTTTAGAAAAGAAGACTTCTTCGCCTTCACATAGCTTAAAAAAATTTTAAGCGCAGTTGTGCGTCGTTACTTACAGATGAGTCATCATTCGGATTGCTTCTGAAGTCGTTTTGTAAGTCAGCATGTGTTTCTTTGGTATAGATTTCCATCCTTCTCTGCTGCTTTTCAAATATTTCAGCACCTTTTCCTTTCAATTCTGTATTAAAATAGTCAAGTATGTGATTAACCAACAAGCTGTAAACAATGTTAATGAAATGACAACAAAACCCAAAAACTTTTGGTGATGTACCAAAAAGCTTAAACACAATTCAAGTAACTGTTGCATAGCATAGCTGAGTGGCGAGAGTCCTTGTGTGGCACTCGAAAAGGCGGACACTGCTTCGTGAGCATACGACTGCATCTTTGGCAGTAGGCTACACTTAAAAGCATGCCTGAAGGTGGACACGAAGATTGGCTTCCTTGCCTTCTCGTCCACTTAATCCAAATCTTTAACCACCTTGCGTACCGTAAGCTAAGATACGACAAAAAAAATTAACTGTTGCTGTTTTATGCTTTGTTTTCGACACAACTTCTTTGTTATGGGTTTGTCTTATAGTCCACCAGCAATATACATGTAGGTGACTGGTGAAAGTTCTGGTTGGACGCTCATAAAGGCCCCGTTTCAGCAACGCTCAAAAGCAAACGGCTATGTCTTTGGCCGGACACTTGAAGGCATGAAGATTGCCTAACTATTCAATCCAAATCTACAACCACGACATAAATCTGGATACGACAAAAATACTATATTTGCACAATGGTTGATGCATATTTAGTGTTTCTTAGATTAAAATAGTCACCTTTTTGAGGTGCAAATTTAGCACGTAACAAAAGGAGGGGGCGATATCAACAAAAACAATAATGCGTAGGTCTACATTTATCCAACTTTGCAAATATAGGCTACCATAAATAAAGCTACTTTTCTGTGTTTTTAAGGGGTGAGATCGCCCCGATCGCTCCCCTCCCCTCCCCTTGGATTCGCCAATGCTTTTGTATATACACAGAAGTGTATTTATCCACCGGAAGTTCATAATTTCTTGTTGGCGGTCACTTTATTAGCTTGTTTCCAATACAACAAAAATCTCATTAGCACTGAACCACCATATGTAAAAAACTTCTAGGCTTATTCAGTTTGTTTATCCATCTTTTTATATTTTTCATCATTTTCTATAGGCTACAACATAAAGAAGAACTGTCTGATCACCTTTTTTAGCTGGCTTTAAACTTTCCATTTTATTGGAAGCTGTTTGAAAGTTTCCAATGTAGGAAACTTGCGACAAATCAGCAGACACTTTAACTGGTTTGTTAAACTGTGTCCGTTCGCTGTAGCTGAATAAAAGCATGTTAACATCAACAAAGCATTCTCTACCACTTACACATGCCGATTCAACAAAAGCTGTTCCATTTTCATACAAAACTGTATTATTATCCCCTTAGGTACAAGAATTTGTCAACATCGTTAGACTTCGGTACAGTAGGCTACCTGATTGGGCTAAGATATTAGTTTAATTGAACTAGGCCTACCGAGGGATTTGCATCAGAGTTATTCCACTATCCATACACGGCATAATGTCTCATGGAGTTTTTCTCTAATCTTTTCGAGAAACGGTTGGTGGAAACGTTTATGTCCTTTTTTCTAAACGCAAAGAGGAACATTTTGATTTACGAAGTTTGTCCATCTTCCCTACCTGTGACGTGATGATGGTCTTTCGTCATCATCTTCGTCAAATTTTGCTCCAATTGATGGAGTCGGCTTATAAACAAGCGCCATCTTTGGTTGGTATCTTCCTTTGTTTGGATCTAATATTTTCATGCAAGCAGCTACACTGGAGCTTTTTAAGTCTTCGTCTTTGTTGGGTAATGATACTGACGCTTGTGATGGGTCACTAGGCTGCTTTTGGTGAGTGAGATTCAAGTTGTTGCCTTGATTTCGAGATTGTGTAACAGGGAAGTGAACGTTTTGCAAAGGCAATAGTTTTTGCTTTCCTGTTGGTACTAAGGGTTGGGGAGATGTATTTCGGGGGCTGAGATCACCCCGTACCGAGTATCGGACGGAGTCTTTTTTCAATTTATTATTCGCAGTGAGTTCTAATTCAACACTCCCTCTTTCATCTTCAGCAGTTGTATCATAATATGGTTTCGTTGATGGAGAAATTGGTTTATGTAGTAGCGCAACAGATGGTGTTAAAGAATTTTTCTGGAAAGATTTAACAGCAGGTGTCGTAATATGATTTGTAACCGCTGGAAACCAAGAAGGGCTATTTCTGTCACTTTCGTCTCCACTGTTTGACGTTGGGCTGAACAGAGTGTGTGTCTTTTCTCTGGTTTCTAGACAACACAAAAAAATATCGTAAAATTTTTAAACATATTACGAAAATGAGATGTTGCTGCCGAAAAGAGTGATAGCCCAACAGCTTATTTACATTTCCACCCAGATTTTAAAATTAAGTTTATCTAAATGCTCGGGGGAACCATTTGACCAACGGATCAATTCAGAAGCAATGAAGATTCTGAATTAAAAAATTTCGAAAGCAACTTTGTCATTGAATGTTTCAATCATTTTTGCAAATATTCAACAACAACTTTTTAACCTCAGATTAAAATCCTACACAGCCATGCAAGGCTTTAGTTCAAAGACATCTTTATATTTAGCGAGATCCAATGAAACAAATAGTTGTTTTTTTGCAATAGCATTGAAACCAATTCATCGATGCGTCACTTTTGAAGCTTAGTACCCAGGTCAAGGCTGATGCGTAGCCGTTCAAGGCTCTAAAGATTTGTCAGCGTGTCGGAATTAAGGTTTGAAACGAGATTTATCATTTTTAAAATACTAAAACTGCTGTATTTTGTCAGTCACTCATTGACTCTTTCTATCAAGCATGGTTTTGAATTGCTTGAATACTTGTTTTTTTTGTCCTTTCGTTTACATTAATATAAACCTTTAATCGATAAAAATAAGCTTAAAATAGAAAAATAATACAAAGTGAAAGTGATAGAAAACGTCAAAGTATCAACCTGTTGTTTGTGATGTTTTCTTTTCAGGTTGAAACTTCACTGAAGACCAAGATTTTCTAGGAACTCGAGAGGCAACATCAAACTCATCAGTTAATCTCTCAAAGTTTTGCTCTTCATCTGTCCCAATGTATAAGTTGTTTATATCAAACAAGCGCGGTGGAAGAACATTTGGTTCAGGTGGTTTTACCCTTCGAAATCCTTTTCTTTGAGACGAGCCTTGTGACGTTTCTTCATAGCTTTCGTTATCTGCAAAGCTATGACTGCTGGAAAGCGGATCATCTTCGTTTGTCTGACTTGATACAGTGTCATCAGGAAATGTGTCTGGTTCGGCCCACGGCAACCTTTCACGCGGTCTCGTTCTTCTTTTTCTTTTGACAAAATCATGAGGTTGATGCTGATCACTGGTAAAGTTTTCATATTGATTAGGATTTTGCAAATAACGAACTCTAGTTGTTGGTTGGTGCTTGGTCGTGCATTTTTTTAAGCGGGAAGGTTTTGCTGCTATGAGGACATCAGAAGATGTTGCAATGCCATCTGAACTACCCTTGTCTTGTGAATGCTCTAAAATTTCACTATTTAAAGATGCGCTTCGACAAGCGTTTGATGACATTGTATCTTCCAACAGATGTTGTACATTGGCATCTTCCATGTCACGTTTTCTCCCGGTAAACTTTGGTTTTCCTAGTTTAGCTTTCACAAAGTCGTGGCCTGATTTATTGTTTTGCTGATAATGGATCACCTTGAAAAAATTTGACTTGTTATAATAATAATAACATTAGTTTCACGCTTTTTTTCTACCAATATATTTTAATGCAAAAAGAGAGACTTTAGATAGAGTAGCCTACTTTACTGCAAGCCTAACACATTCTTCAAAAAACAATCAGCTTTAATCTATTTCCGAGCCATGATTGCATACCTCATCAACCGATTTTAAACCCAAGTCTTTTATCAAGATATTGTTTTCTTTTGAATTGCAGTTTTGCACATCTTCTTTTGATGTAGAGGTGGATTCCGACTCTTTTTCCAGGTTCATTGAATTCTGCTGAAGAATGTGCTGTTTCAGTTATTTGACAAAATATAAACGATAGTTTCCTTTGATTTTCTATACGGGTCAGTAGATCACAATGTCACAAAAAGAGAAGAAATTTTTTTCATTTATTCTTAATACATGACGTCAAGTGTTGACTGCATAGCCGAGTGATGAGAGTCTTGGTACGGCACTCGAGATGGCGCCAGTTCGACACCGCTCAAGAGCATGCGGGTGTGTCTTTGGCAGGACACTTAAAGGCATGCCTGAAGATGGACACGACGACTGGCTTTCTTGCCTTCCCGTATTTGTAAACTAAATCTTTAATGACTGGGCGTAAGCTTGGATACGGCAAAAATGTCCATAGCCCCGTCAATTTCGCCAATCAAGGTTAGGTTATTTTAACTAAATTTCATCTGGTTTCAAAATTCTTTTCTACCTACAGCAAAACACTGCCATCTTTTAAAGTTGTTGTTTAGGGAAGGATGAGGTATCATAGTTGCTTAATTGAAAACTAATATAGCCTGCGTTTGTTAAAGTATCATGGACACTGAAAACTCTCATAATAGAGAGAGACAGCGTGACGATTTGAGTCACAGTAAATCCATGTTTTCTCTTGTTTTGGCTAAGTGGACCAAGGAAAGAAACAGACTTATTGAAATGACAGTCAAATCCCTGTTACAAGCAAAGATAATCCTAGACCTGAACTGTCGTGAGACGCACAAAGTATTTTCCACAAATAAGGAGTTGCTGAAACAAACTGTTTCTAGCAAACGATATGGCATGTGAAATGGGATATGTCATGGCTCGTATAAATGCAAAGATTTGTTTAAAAATGTTTCTTTCGTTTTGTATGAAAATTTGATTTTTCCGTTGCCCTCAGTTTGGGGTCCATGTCGATGGCAACCCTGCCCATAAGGGTCATATGCTATGGGAACTAAAGTAAACTTAACTCTTAAAGCGACCTATAGTTACTGCGTTTCAATGAAGAAAATGTGGTATAATCTATTGCTTATAGACAACTTAAATTAAGCTACTGCAATATTAGCCTACTCCAAATCTCTTACCGGTACTGAATCTTGGTCAACGGGCTTCTGACCGAAACCAGAAGTGGTAAAATTTTCTGATCTTTCTCTTTGCTTTTTGAACATGCGACTAGCGTGATTTCTGGACTCTTTGTCTAGCAAAAGACTCGATATTTTTCCACAAACTTGCTTCACTTCTTTTTCCGACCTTATGGCCGGACAGGTAGACGTTTGTTCTGTTTCAAAATAATCTAGTAAATTGAATGAAGTATGGTAACATTGTGCGCACCATTTATACTGTTTTCATGCTGAAAACAAGTATAGCTACTTTAATTTGAAGACCACGAGCTCGTTAAATGCTTCACCAACTATGCAATATAGCAATAAGCACAAATAAAGCACAGGAAATATGAAATTAACTAATTGAAAGCATTTCTTACAAACAACCTTTTGTAGTTTTGCCTCAATGAGAGCATAAAATAAATCAAACTGTGTAATTTTAACTGCGCATAAAAGATTACTAAAGCACACCATAATGCTGCTTGAGAAACACGTTATATCTAACTGCGTTGCTGATAACTATTCTATTTTGCATATTCGTTTTCCATTCGGAATCAATAAAAAAAAACTGACAACGTTTCAAACCTACACGGCTTACTCGGTTCAACGCACGATCAAGTTTGTGTTTACCAATCTAAATCGGTATTTCTGCATGGCATTTGCATGTCAGCTGCGTCACTCAATTACCCCACAGCCTTCAGAGATTTGCTGAGTGATATTTTTGTTGATTAGTTCCACAAAGAAAAAAAAGAAAGGTTAATCAGAATAGGTCATTCCAGTTTGACTTTGCACAGTTACCACCGTGAAAAAAAAATCAAATTTAATACAGAATTAAGGCAAGGCGCCTATATAAACCATCTTTGGTAAGGAAATGAATTTAAAAAATCTACCATGATGAGAAAAAATTAAAACCGATACTGCAATCAATATAAAATCAATGCACAGTAGTGGAGCGTCCCTCAAAGCTGTTAAAAGACACTTGCTGCATTCAGGGAGCTTGTCCAGTAAGTCTCCCTACCCTGTCTAGAAGAATTAAGACCATCACCAACTTGTTTATTTTTATTTTTGTCTTCTCTACCAAACTATGCTTACAAAAATAAAAAATAAACAAATTGGTGATGTTAAAATCTAAAATAAATCGCAACACAGAGGTTTAAAAAATGAATTAAATGTATGACTTCTCATACGTAGGCTGTATTAGGGTTCGTTTTAACACAAGGTCAAAGTTTGCCTCATTGCAGCAAATCTAAGGAACACTTCAATCGTTTCTTGAGACAAAAAGCCTTTTAGTTTAGCCGCAAAATTACTTTGCCTCCATGTAGTTTTGTTTCTTCGAATTATTGAAAACTTTCGTTTCATTTTTGTTTCAGGCAAAAAACGTTCGTTTGAAACAGCCCGTAGTCTACGCCCAGTTGGTATGTGTAGGTGCAACAGCATGAATGAGATTTTCAGAAACGAGGTTTCATTTCTAATAACCATTTTGGCTCATTGAAATATGTTTATGTTTTTTTTCCAAACCAAACCATAAAATTGATTGAATTGTCTGGACACCTAACAGCACCAAAGGTGTAAAACCGAAACGTTCATGGATTGCGTCTCTGCCTTAACCAACGGATATACTTCTACGCAATATTAGCCTACGTAGTCTGAACAACTGAGCATGCTTTACGTTTTGCATTAAACCGGGTTTAAAGAATAAAGGTCTAGTAGTAGAATACGGTTCTACCAGTAAAGAATGTAGATCTATCCCTTACCTGCGCAGCTGGTCGACATGGCATTTATTTTGTTGAATGAAATCGTATATTCACAATACTTTTACACTTTCCTGTAAAATAAAATTCATTGCAAAATTTAGTGCCTAGCAATGTTATTTCTCCGACGTAATTTCAAACGAGTTAGGCCTAGGCCTATAGTTTTCTATCCTACTTGATTGGTTGTGGCTTATCCAATTAACAAATGCATTGTAGCGGCTGCATACTTTTTGCAGCTTACTGATATAATGCCATAATTTTTTATGCATAGTTTTGTTATGTAGATTCTGTATGTACATAATGTGATCTTGTGTAAGTACAGCTGTCAATACTCACTGTATTTAGCTAATAACAAAGGATACCTTTCGTAATTACAGTATTTCGCACATAAATGGTCAAACGAGCTTTGATTTAGAATCCAGTCACAACTATTGATAATTTGAATATGAATTTTAAGTCAACGATATATGGAAATTCTTTTTCAACTTTATATAGTTTTTATTGTGAAGGCGTTTTAGATTAAATAATTTGAGCACGAAACACGTTTGACTGTTATTGACTATTCTGCATATTTTAGCTTTTAAAAGACTTTCTTACTGTTAAGCAAACGTAATCATTAGTGCATGTAAATATAGCAAAATTACCATGTAACTATAATATTATTGGTGCATGCCAATTGTGATATTTATTTCTAGCTTTAAAAAGTGGTAAATCAATTCACAAACTATGCTATATTTATGTTGGTTATCTAAAATATCTTTTTAGTTGCAATTTTTGAACTTAATCATTTATGCCATCAAATTTCATTTTGCTGCTGATGAATCAAAAATTTCCAGAAACAATCATTCGAAATGTATTTACCGGAAAAAGATAAATGCAAGTTTGTTAGAAAACACAACCTTTTTTATGAGCATAACCGATATCTGATGGAAACCATACCATTGTAGCCTATATTTTTCTCCAGAACAAACATTTAGTTAGAATAATTAATGTTTGCGCCAAAGGCACTTTGTAATTTGATCTTTTAAGTTTAAAACTGCCATTCTCAGGCTTCAAAGCCTTTCGAGCACAATGAACTATGCTTGTAGCGAATAGTGTTAATTTGAGAAATAAAAAAATTCATAACCTGACACATTTTCAACGACTTTATCTCATAATTTTGCACTTAGTTTGTTGCATTGCTGACTGGACAGTTATAATTACAATCAACAGACGATAGAAACCCCATTCTCAAGTTTGCAACCTATCGACCTTGAAAGCGTTTGACCTCTTGCTGCTATCGTTTGGTTTTTGTTTAGTTTCAACGCAAGATGAGCAACCAAACCAAGTTTACTTATTTTTTTTATGCTATAAAATAAATAAGGTTTAATTACAATTTTGAAAACAATATCTCCATTATTAAAAGTGCACTCCGAAATGCATTACACATTTTAAATGGTCTAACTTTTCTAGAACCATTGAAAATATGCTAAAGTTTTGTATAGATTTTCTGAAGCATAGTTTTCGAGTGGTTGTCTGTATGCTCTATCTTTAGAAGTATATGATTCGCTATACTAATATATTTGAATCTCTTTTCAATTTTAGAAGACGATGCCTTTAATTTTTTCCTTAGTCCGTATACATTTATACCTAACTAGCATCTAAAATAAATGCTCTGTGTATGAATTTCAGAACAAGTTTATCGTGTGGAATTCTGCTTGTCGACAGACACCCAATTGGTATCGACGATTAAATACTTAAAATAAAACGGTATTGCATTACAGTAATGCAACGTTATTTTGCGTCAATTTTAGATCAAACAATTGCATGACTGTAGGCTTGTGTATATTTATATCTTGATACACAGTTAGTCAAGTTGAGATAAGTGAATAGGGATCTCCAAAGTGTTTGTCACATGTCCACGAGCATTTGCCACATTGAGTTAAACGTTCAAAAAGTTTCCATGGAAGACCTTACGTTAAAAATACATTGCTTGAAGATCAGAAAAATGTCAATAACTCCAGTTCACAAATGAAGCAATCTACTCTGATGGAGCGACTTGATAACAATGTGGTTCTGTCTGCTTCTTGTCACTGATTACTTGAACAAGCAAATGGGCTTGCTGAGTCATTTAACCAATTATAGTTCATAACATGTTTGCCGTCAGATGCTTTCTTTCATTAATTTAAAATTTGCAAAGCATCTGTAAACAATTCAACAAGCCTCCGAGTATGATTGAGCTTGATAAAGGGATATCGCCACCTTTGTCGTTTGTTAGAGTTTTTTATCGATGCTGAACTAAACCACAAATTTCTGCTTTTTCACTTTGTTTGCTATAAACTATATTTCTTATCAGAAGAAGGCGGCCTGAAAACCTTGTTTGAATGGAAACTAATTGTAAATATGTTAGATAGAGAAATCCTGGAAAGTTCCAAAATTTACTGTGGACTTTAAAAGATGTTGTGTTCGCGATTATTTGGTCATCATGTGCGTGCATTATAAAATGACTCACGTTCAGCTGCACGTGAGCAATTTGTGAAGGGAAGGCTTTTCCCAAGTTACCGCAATGATAAATGCCATGTGGTGAATCTAAACAAAAGATCTTCACATTGAACAAGTAGATGCTGTAAAAGTGCAAAACAATCACGAATCTCCAATTTCACCATTTGAGACAAAGGCCTATTAGCTTTTCGGGGTCTTGTTTATTTGAATATTTGTGATCATATGATTTTGTGGTTGATAATTCTACTTTTACAAGCTCATGAGATGGTCATTAAAGTGGTGGAATGAACAATTTATGACAATCTTGAAAATGTTTAAAAGCAAAAAAGTAACTAAAGGTTTGCAAACCAAAGATCAACTATAAATTATGGTTTTAAATCGCTTACTTAATGAGTAAAGATTAATAGGACTTTGGTGGATTACTTTATTTGTTGCATCAGCACAAAGTGCATATTTTGATAGGACTTGACACAATCTAACCAAACTATTTGGTTAGGTTGTATTCCAACTAAAAATATTGTAGTCTCCATCTTGCAGATAAAACACGGCTGGATACATTGGATCGGTGCCTGACTTGAGCTCTAAAAGTTGCATATTTAAACAAAACACATCTGCAAGATGGAGACTACAATATTTTTAGTTGGAATACAACCTAACCAAATAGTCGTTGTTATCCAAACGTACCCGAGCTATCTCATGATTTATGATAATCCCCAAATCTAGCAATAATCATAACTTTCAGTTCCGATGCAAATCATAATTCTACTGTAGATTGATTTTCAGCTTACTTGACTAAAGTGTGACGAGTTCAAAGGAGTAGTTGAAGTGTCCGCTCCGATAGCTCAGTTGCGTAACATTACGGATGAAGAAACTACAATATCAATCGGCGCTGGTTGGACTCTCGGGGTGTGCACTAAAGCAATGCATTTCAAGGACTGTTTGCCATTGAGCGGCTACAAGTGGATGGAATAATTAACAGACAACAATCGGAAACTTCACTCTGTCAAACTCAAACTCAGTGATCGAGCCTGCGTCAGTGGCTCAAAGCCTCTACAAGCATTCGAAACTACCAGGGATAAGCTATCAAAGACGCTTTCTCAGTTCGACAATAAAACTTCCAAAATCAATCAAGTTTTGGTAGGTGTTAAGTTTTTTTTATGTCTGTGATTAAGCATAACTAAGTTTGAATATGTTGACCACGAAAGATCTTCTCATGTAGCACAAATATATTATTATATTAAAGAAAGTTTTTTTTATGTCTGTAATTAAGCATAACTAAGTTTGAATATTTTGACCACGAAAGATCTTCTCATGTAGCACAAATATGATATTATATTAAAAAAAGTTTACCAGACATACATTGGTATGTCAACCATACATTTGTTGACCAGGGCCGGGGAGCACTTAAACCCAAACTTAACAACCAAAAGTGCAATTAAAGAGCACATCGCCTCTTGTGAAACGTGCACTGACAATGTCTCGATCGACCAATTTAAAATCATCTCTCGAGGCAGATCTGAATTTCAGACTAAGATCATGGAAGCCTTAAGAATCAAACGTAATTATCCGTCTCTCAACCTGCAGTTATTCGCCTGTGGCTCATCGTTCCTCTTGTGTGTGTTCTAATTGTTTGTCAAATGCCTGTAGTTTACACCTCATGTGATCTGTTTCCACCGTATAATTTACCTGTAATCATTCCTGTGTCACTCGTTCAGTTTGTGCTTTTCAATCTGGAGTGTCGTTAGTATACAGTTACAGTTATAATGCAAAGGGAACGTTCAAATATTACGTAACGCTTTTTTTCCGAATTTTTGATCCCCCCCTCCCCCATGTAACGCCAACGTAACGCTTTTTTCATTCCCCCCCCCCCCCCCATGTAACGCTTTTTCACTACGAATTCAGCACAAAAAACTACCATTTCGTACTCGAAAGCGTTACGTAACATTTTGCTTGAACCCCCTCCCCCCCGATGTGACGCTAACGTAACGCTTTGCATAAACCCCCCCTCCCCCTCGAAGGCGTTACGTAATATTTGAACGTTCCCAAAGTCAAATTTACCTTACAATTTTCATTTTATTTATATTGCAGATATGTAATTCCTGATGAGGACACATGTACGTGTCGAAAACGTTTGAGTTTATTTTAATTATGTTATATTTGTGTATGTAATACATCATGTTAAACCCGCTGAAGTTACTTTGTTTTATTTCTCTATGGTTCAACAAAGCAAACTCTCAACCAAAGCTTTAAAGAAAGTTTCTCTTACAAAAAAATGAAGTGCTTAGAAACAAATTATAAAATTCACTTTGTAGACTGCTTTTCTAAGAAGCTTCTCCGAGCGGCTTTACTTTTAAATAAGCTTAATTAGAAGCACATTAGGACGATGTCTGGAATTTCCGAGCTGAAATTTGCAAAAGAACGATTACTTTTGCGCCAACATGACATTTGCTAGGTTATCGTAAAAATCGTAAGGTTGTAACCTTTGCTGTAATTACCATCAACGATATTTTAAGTATAAGGTTAGTCATTTAAAGTAACTTTAGTCGATTTCAATTGCTGATCAGCTATTCAGCCGAGATTAAGTCATTTAAACGAGAGGAAGTCTTCCCGCATGGCCTACACAGGCAAAGCATTTGAATATTCTGTGACCGTAGTAAGACGTTAATTGTGGTCGATAATATGCAAAAAATTTTTATTCGCAATCAAGATATCAAAGACCAGCTAAGTTGACTTCAAGGCAGCTGCTGCTGAAATCAAAGCTTCAATTTCTCCAGGGAGTATTATACCGTACTTCACATCATCGACAAGAAGTGTTTCTTTCTGTAGCCTACATTCTACCTACCGATAGTTGGCTGCAGTTTATGCAAAAAGCTCATTGTAAATCGAAAAAGTGGAATCAATATTGAAATTGTGATGGCCTAAATTTTATGATTAATTCAAATTATCTGAAGGTGGACAGTGGACACGAAGATTGACGTTTTTGCCTTCCAGTCCACTTAATCTTCAATTGCCGGGCGCAAGCTACAGTAAATTGAAATGCTCTTTTTTCATAGCTTACAACTAGAGATGTAAATGCAAAAAAAACGAACCGTTTTTTTTTTTTTAAAAAACGTGTTTTTTTTCAAAAAAAACTTGAGCCAAAAAAACACGCGTTTTTTTTTCCATGTTTTTCTGGAAAAGTTGCAAATTTTTTACAATTTGCAGCTTAGTTTCATTATAGTGCTCTTGAAAAACATTAAACTAGTAAAAATGGTTTTATGGTTGTGCTGAAATTCCTAAGTGTTTGTGCTTGGCAGCAGCATATGTTTTTTGCATAGTCCTACGTTGTTTCGCTTTCCTTTTCATTCTCAGGCATGTTTGTGGCAGTAGACCTGACAAACATTGAATTAATGCAATTTGATACATGACATAATGTAGATGAGTTAATTTTTTTTTCCTTTTATGGAAGTTAGCCTACGGTGTTAGTAGCCTATACCGAGACTGGTTATTCTTGTACACACACAATAGGTTGACGAAATTTTGGCAAAAACAAGACGGCAGCATTCAGAACACACATTAGCCTACCTTGTTTGTGGTAATTTACTAATGCAAGTTTATTGCCAATAGCTTGTTTAAACATGTTTTTTAACTGATAGCTTAACAACGATGTACATGCAATATGCTTTATAAATGTTGAAACAGAAGTTTTTTTTTCGTGTGTTGTAACTTGTAAGGTCTTAGACTCTTTGTCATTAATGCTTCTTGCAGATCATTTGTGACATAATGCAAGAGATCTTATCACTGATATTTTTAGCTGTCAAAACTCAAAAGTAAGTGCATTTCTCAGAAAAAGGTTTAGGTTAATGTTCCTTTCAAATGCCCACCACCCATGTTGACTATTGCTAGTAACTACTAACCCTGAATGAAGAAATTTTCCCTTTAAAGTGGAGTTTTTCAGCACTGCTCAGTGTTCACATAGTGAATAACTGCTTCACAATACTTTTCTTGACAAGCATAAAGTTTTACCCATATTCCCGCAATGCAGGATAAAAATACAAAACAACCATCAAAGATGAAAACTTATTTTATTTGGGAGCTAGGCCTACTACTTTTTGAGATAAAAAGAAATTGACCTCTTATCATTACGTACTAATAAAACCATGATGCGTAACTTAAAAAAAAAAAATTATTGGGTAGAGGAGAGATTGACGAAAAGTTTGGCAAAAACAGAAAAGTGCTAAAGTCTCAAAGTCCTGCAAACTAGTTCAAATTGGATGGATTAAGTGCAACCATACTTCTTTTAGCAATGTCTATGACAGCACAATGGTGTGATTTAGGGAAAACAAACATGACTTAATGACATCACAAAGGAGTACGAGCCTCTTCAGGGAAAATAAAAAACATCAAAATGTTCCATCTTTCACTATATTTAAATGTGATTTGGGCTAAAAGTTGGGACTTTAGCACTACACTGCTTTTGCCAAACTTTTCATCTATCTTTCCTCTACCAAATCAAAAAAAATTTTTTTTTTAAGTTACTCATCATGGTTTTATCGGTGCGTAACGACAAGAGGTTAATTTATTTCTATCTCAAAAAGTAGTAGCCAAAACTTGTTTTAATGTTCATAAACAGATAGCCCACCCAGAAAACATGGGGTATAGCTAAAATTTATCCAAATATGATGAGCGGTTCTTGAAATATTGCTGTTTTTCTATTGCTCCTTATCTATGAAGCCACCTAGTGGCTAAGTTTATTTCATAACTCGAGAACCGCTTGTGTGGTTTTCATCAAATTTGCACCAAATGCACATTAACTGGAACAACCTCTTGACGTTATACTGGAAAAAAGGTGTGGTGTGCTAGTCAAAAGTGCCTTTGTGAAGCAGAGTTGGATTGCTGTTGCTGTTGCGCGAAAAAAAAAAGAAGCAGAGAAACAGGACACTGACCACCTGGTCCTAACATGCCCATTAACCAAAATCCCAGGTGGCTTCGAAACTGTACACGAGTGAGGTACTGCATTTAACAACTGGCTGGACCAAATTACGGACAATATTTGAGATATGCCTAGGGACGGTACATTTACTAATTTGTAAATTAGAAAAAAACGTAACCCTTCTAGTGTTGCGGATAAGCCAAAAGCGGATGAAGTTTCGCATCCCTATGATCTACAATCCCTAGATATGCCAACTATAGGACACTGTTACTACTATTTGAGACGATGAGAAATCTTTATGGCTCGTGTGTTGAGACTTCAGATATACAAAATTGCAATGAAACAATATACCAGACATAATAGTCTAATTTGAAATAAGTTATACGAGTTATGAGACTGTTTGTTTGTTTGTTGAAAGAGACGCTATTGCAATGAGTTTACCCTAATTGCTGCATATTGTGACATTTCATGTCAAAAAAAGTAAAAAAAAAAACAAAAAAAAAACGAATAAAAAACAAAAAAAAACAATAAAAAACAAAAAAAACGAGCTCGTTTTTTTTAAAAACAAAAAAAAAACGTTCTTTTACATCTCTACTTACTACATGTTTTCAACTCAAATTTTCCTAATTGGTTGGTTGGTTTTGAATGTTTATCCTCGGACTGGCAAAACCTTGATTGGTTATTCCTGGTAGTTTCGCATACTTGTAAAGGCTCTTGACGCTGGACCGGTTACCGAGATTGACAGAGTGAAGTTTTCCAATTGATGAAAAGTTGTAGCCAGGGAATTAATCCATTCATAAAGTGCCACTGAATGGAGAGCAGTCGTTAGAATGCGTTACTCAAGCGCACACCCGGAGAGTCGAACCAGCGCCGCTTAATCTTGAAGCTTCTTCGTTCACGAAGTCACGCGCTAAGCAATTACGCTATCGGGGCAGACTTCTCAATTCTATTACAATAAAAAAAAAACATGAACTTTTTGTGTGGTTCATGGTTGTTTGTATAAATTAAAGACGTTCAGTTGCAGAAATTTGCCTAGCATTTATTTGGTTGCTTTAAAAACTTTTTTTTTTGTAAAAAAGAATGTTTGAAAGGAAAGAATGTCAACCAGTAGCCTAAAATATAAAATCCCATCAAACATTCAGTTTGCGATTTAGCAAACGTCTTAACGTCAAACTGCCTTTCTTCCCTTTTCAGTGTTAAAGTACTGTTCACACTCATTTCCTGTGTTAAAAGTTTCACAAAGTTGGAAGATATTTGATTGTTTCCAACCTATCATCTTCTTCTTGCGTTTGAGGCCGCCACAGATCACGCTGTTACATCCAGGAGCAGCAGCCAATGGATTGTGTGTTCAGTTCATTTCGTGTGTTCATGGATTGTGTTTCCAACCTATGTGTTTACCTGACGAAAAAGTCTTTGCACTTATTGCTGGTCTGCGTGCAAACTATCTAACCTCGAGCGATTTTACGCTTTAAAAATGATTGATGAAAGTGTTTCTTTTGATGTTTTGGATGTCGGGTATAATTTTTCTGTGGCAAAGTAGTAGACTTACAACTTTATTGAAAAGTTATATGACATCATTTATGATAGAGAAATGTTAAAGTTGTAACCGATATAGTTTGCAATACAGATACAGTTTGCTGTGTTCTCTCGTTACAATCGTATCCTTCAAATCAATCTTTTCACCCTTCCTCAACGTTTGTGATGGGAAGGTTCATTTTATGTTTATTTGATGACCGTGACGTTACAAGACATTCCAAAACTGTAATTTGAAGTTCAAAATTGAAAGAAATCGATTTTAAATTGCGCAATTTTCTTGTTTTCACCAATCTTTGTTGTATCATGGAGAAGTTATGTTTTCTAAACAGCATGCAATCAGTTCATGTCACGATGTGCAGTGTCTTGACTTCTCCAATGTCCCCATAAACTGTTTAAATTTTAAACCATAGGAAATTTACCATTATCCTTTCACTTTTTGTTGAACTCTAAAGTCTTGTAAGTTGTTGCTAATGCTGTTTGAATTGTCTTTCGTTTAGGTTGTTATGGGTGAAAGATGTTTTCCATTTATAGGTCTATGTTGTGGTTGAGTGATTCTACTTATTCATGTCCTTTCGGGAGAAGATGATATGATTTTAGGTTAGGAAGAGTTACAAGCTTTATTTGTTTCAAATCGATTTAAGAAAACATAATTTTATGCTATTTATCATCATCGTCAGGATTTCTTTTGTCGAGTGTTGAAGGCAATAAAGAGTCAATTGTTTCGGTTATGGGATTTTTCAATAGTCAAATCCTGTTCTGTGTACAATATCATTTTCAAAATTCTTGATGGTTTATCCCTATTGTGTTTTCTATTTATTTTTTTTCTAGTTGTTGACTTTGAATGGAGTTAGATGGAATTATGTGGTTAAATATTTCAGTTTTATTGTTTTATTTCTGCTCAAAATTTCTGTGTTAGTATTTATTTTAAATATTACATTTTCGTTTGTGATTTTTTACTATTATAAATCTTTCAACATTTTTTTATAAACCCACATTTCAAAGTCCTCAATTCGTTTTGCCATTAGTGGTGATAATGTCTATGTTTCTGCATCATACAGAAAGTAGTCCAGATATAGCATTTTCTAACTTGTTTTTGAGTGCTGATATTAATTTTGCGTATTGTTATTGTCCCTTTCAGTTTTACAAAGTTGTTTCTTGCTATTTGTGTTGATCTCAATATTTCTTTATGGCCATTATCATTTCGGTTATTACGTGTCCCAGATAAACAAAGGATAGACTTGTTCAGCCAAGATTTTGTCAAAGGTGATACTTAATGGTGTATCTTCTTTTCTTGTAATCATCGTTTCTTTGATTTTTTTGTCCTTATTTGCATGTTATATTTCTTTTCAATTCTGTTTACTGCTTTTATTATTACTTAAAGAGTTTTCTCTGCTTCAAGTAACAAGACAGTATCGTCTGCAATCTGCATACCACAGGCTGGTTATCATATCATTTCTCTTATGTTGGTGCACCCCATCCATAGCCTTTTTCAGTATATAAAGTGTAGTTTATAGAGAAGACCATACCCCCATTCCATCAACATGCGTAAAGATCATTTCAATATACAAGTTGAAAAGACATGAAGATAATGTACGGTACATTCGTGACAATCTCCACGTTTTACATCAACTCCACATAAACCACCTTCCATTTGAATACATGCTTTTTGCATCCAATATAAATTAGCTATGAGTCTCAGATTTATTCCATTTAAACATAGGCTGTATTAGCCAAACACTGGATTAACGTTTAATAATTAACTCCGTCAAATGAAGCATGCATAAACATCTTTGTTTTTAATTGGTACAGTTTGACAGACAGTTTAGATATTGAAAATTTCTTGGCTTGTTTACTTTTCAAATGTAAATCAATCATGAGATTCGTTAATTTCATTTTTAATAAGTTTTCCACTTCTTCTGAAAATCACTCTTTGCAAAGTTTTTGTACATAACTCACCAGACTAAACTTAAGCTTCTTAGGCTACGTTTAAGCTTGTATTGATGGAGATGTCGAAGTACCATGTCTCGGATTAGCGTCTCATATTTCTTGTCATTACCGATCAAGTTTGTCAAATTTTAGAAAAGTGTTGGACTAAAATGTTGTCGTTTTGTCTGATTTATTAAAATTTTACAAAATTTTTGTTGATTAATTATAAAATAGTCATCGATGTAGACATTCTTCACTATGGATTTGACATTGGTAGTGACTGCCTGTTGCACATATATCATTTTAATTATTTTATAACATTTTATTAGCTTTTCCTCATCATACGTTATCAATCTGATTTGTTTAAGTTAATTCTAAACTAAGTTTTCAAAGCTAATGCCGTGCCATGCAATCATTAATACAAAGAGAGAAGATAATAATGACGTATTTCATTTGCATGTGATCTCGATTAAAAACTACTCAGTTAGAAAAAGAGTATTCTGAGAATTATCGAATCTGAAAAGCCTTGTAGGCCTACGGGTAAAAAAAAAACTTCCAAAAGCTTCGCATGGTGTGGATGAGTTAGGGGCGTTGGGCCATGATTTTTGTGTTCAATATATTTCTCGTGAAATTTCAAAGTTTCTTCGACCACTACTATCCAAAAACCAGTAAAATCGTTGGTTTAAAAACTCATTATCTCTGAAGAAATTCTGAAGGGTTGTCTTCCTGAGCACGCCACGGAATGCCACTGCGAGAACATGTCACGTTGCTGATTATAAAAAAAAAACTAGGTAAAGTTTTTATGATTTTGAAATGAGCAATTCAAATAGTGTAGCGTATTATGATTGGCAGGCCAGACAAGGTTCTCAAATATACTGCTTTGAATTTATATGTTTACGAAAATAAATTTTTGTGTTTCAAAGTGCAATCAAGCTTGATGTTGCCAAAAAAATGTACAACAACGTGTAACTGCCAATAAGTATCTTAATATCATGTTTTGCGTGTCAGTTCTAATCGCTTTAACTGAAGTTAATACAAAACCGAAATTGGATGACCTTCACAATGATATGACCAGAATAACTTTTGCAATCATTTCAGACTGTGTAGAAATAAACGAAGTTTAAGAGATTTAACAACGTTTTACAGAAAAAGATCAAAAAGGTGTGGTATGACTCATTTCTATAACACGAAACGAATGAGTCAAATTGATTACATAAGTATCCGCGTAAATGTAAATTAGTAGCAAAGCAGTAGGCCTACCAACGTTTTACCAACTAATTAAAGTGGCATTCAAGATCATCGTCTGCTGTGGAAGTTGCTTCTAATATCCAGTGAAGGTCTTTTTTTACGAATGTTGCTATTCTATGCTTGTTGCTGAGGGTGCAGACAGCAAGATCGAAGTGTGGGATCTTAAGCTTCTCCGAGGTCAAGCAATGGATTTCCTGGATGATGATCACCGCTGCATCGTTGTTGTGGGCAAGCTGTGTGATGATGTCTAGTTTAGCGTTAGTGATGCCTTCAACATTTACTTGCAGAATGGTCACTCCTTAACCTACAACAGCTGGTGCTGTTCGCCCTAACAAGGGCGCTGTGCTTGGTCTGGGGGTGCCATTCTGATGATTATTCTTCTGCATGATAACTTTATAGAGACAGTTGTAGCAATTTAGTTTCCCAAAGTCGGTACTTGCGGGGGCGACCACGTGGAGGTACTTGCTTTTGCCCCCAAAAGTGGCATTGATACAGAGCTATTGTAACAAGTTTTTGAACCTGTAGCTCACACACAAATTTCAGGTAGTTTACAACAATGGCTATGCAAGCGCTGTGGAGTATGGGCTTCCCTGGCTAAGACTTGAGGACTTTCTGATTACCCTCAGATGTGAATAAAACGAAACAGACCACCACAAAAAGTGTGGTGTTTTGTCTTTTCACTGCGTTGTTGTTAATTGGATTGTTGGTCGAAAGGAAGTGCTGCTCAAAGATTTTAAAATTCGAAAAAAATGAAAGCTCGAAACAAAAATAAATCAAAAGATTTTGTGTCAAAAGAAAAGAGCGATTTGTAAACTTTGAAATATTTTTGTGGTGAAAGCTCGTAAGATTATATATTATTGGAAACAGTGACATAGGCCTACGCAGAAAATTTTCCATAGAGGGGGTTTTGAAAAAAAAAATTCATGAGGCAACATACGTTAGCTGTAACCATGATATAATCTATTATTTCTTTGGGCAGAAGCAAATGTCGGCCTACGACATTTTGTATCCTACAAATAAACCATAAAAGATAAGCTTGTAAATTAATTATATACTGTAGCCTACTAATGATTAATGAACATAGCTATAAGATTGAGTAAATTTAACTGATGTTATAGGTATGAACTTTTGTAGTTTAGTTAAATGTTTGCGCATTGAAATTTAGCCTAAGGAAAGAATTTAACAAAGATACTTTGCACACCAGCAAAGCACGGAAAAAATTCGTAGGGGTTAGGTTGGGTTCATTTCTTGACCTTAGGTACTTCACTGCAAATGTCGTTGGCTACTAGTTGTAGTGATTTACTTTTACTCTACGCCAGAAGAAACTAGGTTAATGGTGATCAAAACTTCTACAGATTCTGTAAAACTCTTACACCCTTGTTAATTCAGCGCCTTGATCATACTTGTCACAGTTAACAGCATTATAAAAAAATTAAATAATTATTTTTGGCATCGCTGATTTGAGGCAATATCGCAGTTGACTCGCAAACATACCTGAAACAAAATTATTTTGCGATATTTTGTTAAAAACAAAGTTTCATTGTATTTTTATAAACACTCTTTGCGACAATAATCCATATATGTTAAAACTACCGTAAGTATTTTACATGCCAGGTCACGCAGTTTCCATTTCAAGCCACGTTCATGGCGAGTAAATCCAAAAAAAAAATCGGTTGAAATTGTATGGGCGACTGAAAACTATATGTGCCATCAATGAACAATTGATTGCCTACATCGGTTGGCCAGGTGATCCGCCTGGGTTGACAACAGCTTACAGTAGTTTCACTCCAAACATGCAGCTCTATTACATTTCTAGCCAATAAAAGTATAGGCTGAAGACGGCCAGACATTAAGAAATTTTGATACCAGCCAGGCTAGGTCCCTGTTTGTAAATTTGTTTGACCACAATTTTGGCATATCACAATGCTTTCGCTAAAGTCAGTTTGGACAAAAAATATGAATTGGTTTTGATGACAAAATATATAACTTATGCAGAATGAGCCTCACCTAATAATAAAATTAAAATTATTATGTCAAGCTCAATGAGAGGGTGTTTGGACCCATGTTATGCATGCTAGGGTTAAATAATTCCCACTGACTGCACAGTGAATAGCAACAAACGGTTTATGATTGGCCAATAAGGACTAAGGTAAAGGTTTAGATTTCAGAAAGTCAACAATCCAGGTTTTAAAGTTAAAATATTGGTGGTATTGGTCATAATACACTAAATATTGATATAACAACACATCAAAGACGCGTCCGGGTTAAGCGAGATATCACGAGCAGACATATCTACACGTTCTTTACTTGTTTAAGTTTACAAATAAGTCGGTTTAGAAATAATAAAGCACAGGTGCTTCCATCAACTCCGGAGAAAATATCGCAATGGTGGTAAATTGTTTCATAAACCACAATGCACAACTTTATGAGTTTCTTGACACCTGACAAGAATTACTCAAGGAGTCAAGGTAACCTCGAGTTCAGACCACCTTGTGGATGGAGATTGGTAACATTTTAGTTGGTTGATGGATTCACCACATAGTAGAATGCATACCAATAAACTCAAAGAAAGTGGCAGTCAGCCTGCGAGTCTACAACAACCAAATAGCAACAAAACTAATTCTGATGTGTCGTAGTAATTTTTCTCATTTATGATTCTAGACGTCAATCAGCATTCCAAAGAATGACAGGTTCAATCAGGATTCAAAGAAATCAATCAATCGCCTCAGGGTAGTGGAGAATTCGTTCAGCGCCTGGAGTTCCTCTTCTTCAATTCGCAAGTCAGGGTTTGGGCTGAGGACGTGAAAAAAGAGAGAAACAAAAAATAACTCGTTTTGCAAGTCTAACAGTGTACTCGACAGGATTATAAGCTCAGTTGCAGTGTTTGTTATTGATATTTTTACAGGTATTTCAAAAATAAATATTTTCTTTACCGCATCCACATAGCACAACTTGTTCATGTCTTCATTGTCAAATGAGTTTGCTGATTAACGATCATGAGCCGCCTAAAGGATTAGTCAAATCATTTTCTATCAGGCAAGTTAGCTAAGTGAAATAAGCTATCAATTTTTTTAATATTTTTGAGTTTAAATATTGTGTAGTCTTTGTTGTGTTACAATTTTAAATCGTAAGCGTTTAAAATATTTTGGAATCAAGAGCTAATCGAGTAACTTTAAGAGAATATCTATAAGATGATAGCCTACTTTCTGTATTCATTGGATCTCTAGTTATATTACTCAACTATTAGTACAACTGCTTCGGCAACTAGCAAATTGAATAAATTACAGACGACAACACTTTAACAAGTGAAAACGTAACTGCAGCTTCAGTGACTGGCCTGTGTCAGTGTATTAAAGCCTCTACTAGGAGGCTACGCCAAATTGCAAAGACTCGGCATCAAGAAAGTTTCAATCCGAGAATAATAAAGGTCAATGATGAAATTTTCACACTGCATGATGCCTAAAGAAAGGATCTTTGAAATACAAAGACGGTCCTTTTTTTTTTATTGTTCATTGAAGTGACGTTACATTAAAGAATGACGATACGAAGTGACGTCAAATCATGTGACGTTACTTGGTTTTGTATAGTTCTTTACACGGAGTCAAATATTTTTTTAAACTCATTGTGAATTTGCACGTGGCTTATGAATAATGAATTATATTTGTATATTATTAAAGCCTTAAAGGTCCTTCAATGACAGACGCATTTCAGGTATAAGTTATATGAAACTATATTTATAATAAACTACCACCATCAGGTTGGATGCGATGCGATAAATAACAAACAGTTCAGTAAAGCAAAATTATGTTTGCATCATTTTGTGTCCGCTGTGTTTGTTAGCACGAGTCACCTTACCGCCAAACCCAAGTCATATTTTCAGCATCAACTTGAAAGTGTATAGTATATGTTTTTGATCAGAAAAATGATAGTGGTTTATTAAAAATCAAGAAGATAAGAAAGAAACTAGTCAAACATAAAAAAAGAGATTTATTTGAGTACAGTGCTCTAGTCAACTTACCATTTGCAAAGAAGTGTGTGAAATGCATCGCGAAGAGCAAAAAGTGCAAACGGATCATGGAATAAAGGAATCTCCAGTTTTCAAGTAACGGCAGAATGCTATCAAAAAACCTGATCCTTTATGGTTTGTTTTCGACAAGCTGAAGTGTTTTTTTAAAGTTTGTATCAAATCAGATGATCGCGATTAATAAAACAATGGTAATATAACGTTATTTCAAACTTATTCTAAATGTTTTATCAAATTCTTGTTGGCATGGTGTTGTTAGTTTGTGAAAATCTTAAAAAAAAAACTATTTAAATTGATAAACTGTAACAGAAACTTGTTGGTCAAAAAAAAGAAAGACTAATCATAGAAAGATTTAAAGGGCAACTGACTAAGCCAAGAACGAAAAATTGCTGCCATATTATCGACTAATTCAAGCCGTGTTTTGCAATAAAAGGTAAAATTTTACTGGATCGGGGACAATTTTATTGTTTTGAAAATTTTTGTGCAAAAAGTGTGACGTAAATGACAAAACGTATATCTGGTGCCATTTTCTGCTTAATTACGTATATCAGTCCAATAAAATACAGTACTTCGACTTTAACTGCAATAGGCTATTTTATGCTCAATTAACAAAGTGCATAAAAGGTTTTGTTTATTTTAAGCTGAAACGAATCAGCGCAGCTTTATAAATATGTCGGTTGCGTTATTACGTAAATGTAGGTTACAGCACAGCTAGATGCATTCAACCGCTTTGTAATTGAACAGTGCCTTCTGCATTGACAAATTTACACGATACAAAATAGTTCTGTGGAGTGTTTAGGACGTGCTGATTTTCAGGCGTAGGATGTTCCGTTCAGCACAACTTGAAAAATAGTTTACAAGCAACAACACTCAAGACAAAATTTCCTTCAGTTAACCTCGGTGTCCAAAACTCAGTTTTTGTCAGTGGGTCAAACTTCTACAAATATGCGAAACCACCAGGATTATGCTTCTAAAGAGAATTTCTCATTAATAAAGTTTCCCAGAATCAGTCAAAGTAGGCTACGGATTAAACATTGCTTGGGCATGCTTAGTTGCAAGGAGATCCACCCTTTTTTCATCCTATCCAACCATGCTAGCTTTCGACTGCTCTGACCCTTTTTACTCAACAAAACGTCCAACTGTGAGACAGTATATCACCTGATTGGAGTTAGCGTGTTTCTTTCATGTGTATTTTCGGTCATCGTTGAAATGCAAAGGTCAGCTTTGTTAGTATTTTTATTGAGTAAGTTATATTTGGAGTGAATAAATTTAGCAACTACGGTACCCAAAATTTTCGAAACGAGAATTTAAGCGTTTAATGGTAGAATCGAAGATCAGCTTCCTTGTCATTCGCTGAAAACACAAAAAAGAATTAAAAAAATCCACCAGTTTATAAAATTTTCAGCCATTAAAGTGATGAGTTAACAACATTCATAAGGACTTTTTTACTGGTTTAGTAGGCGAAGAATCAAGTTCTATGTCGTTAGATTTGATCAATCTCTTATACAAATTATAGACAAACACGATTGTCTTGTTGTAATGATATGAAATCCTTCTTTGTTGCGTTGTCTGAGCTGAAAACTCTCAGTGGGCCTATAGCAGTCTACTAGATAGGCTAGTAGTAACAAACAAAACCACAAGTTTGATAAAGACAATACTATACATCACTGCCAACCAAACAATAACTCACATTTGGTCTCGAAACATAGCACATTTTAAAATTAATGTAGCTGCTTTATATGTTTATTATTTTTTATTACTAAAATGTGTAGCCTAAATGTTAAGCGAGTAGGCTATGTGTATTGTATAAAAAACATTTCAGTATTTCAATTTTCGTGTGTACTTGAAACGCCAAAAGAAAAACCAAAAATATTTCATTTTCGCTACCAGTACAGAATAATATTTTAGAAATACGCTAATGCGTAGGCTATATCATATAGACTGACTTTCAAGTTTTTACCTTAAAAAATGATGTTTTTATAATGAAAAATCGGTAAAAAATTTTTGAATATTCTTTCGAACATATTTATGTTGTGCACTCCATTGTGAACGTGCACTAAATTTAAAGGCTTGCTTTAACAGAAGATGTAATGAAAATTTTCACACTTTGATTTGTACTTTTTAGGTGTGTTTGTAATTATGCATAAAAGAAACGTATTTTGCATTGTGATATCTATCACCTTGTTTCTTCAAAGACCAAACTCCGCTGGTAAGTATCATTTATCACGCACAAAAATATGACACACTTTATCAACATTAGACTATTTCACTATACATGGCTTAATCATGCTGCTAACGAATTGAATTTGCATTAGCTTATCTACGACGCCCCAAGGCACAGTTTCATGGCGAGAAAGACAATTATGCCACATAAAAATGTATCCTAATTACCAAAAAAACGCTCTACACAATTCTTTACGCTTTAAGTCATCCAGCCTAGCCAAACGAAGGTAATATACATCATGTGCACACCAATACCTCTCTTAGGCTTTAATAGAAGATTTGAGGAGTGGTTATTGCATGGTAAAACTACTACTTTGTTTACACAGTCTACGCATTTAAAATCAACAGCAGTGAATTGTTTTCAAGTTTTTTTTGTTACAAAGCTGTCGCACACAAACAATTATAATAACAATCCGTCGTCCTTTGGAACTATTGAGTAGGCTAGTTATCTAGTGAATTGTGCACTCAAAAACTTGGTTTTAGTCATGTTAGACCAGGGGTGGGGAACCTGCGGCCCGCGGGCCGAATGCGGCCCGCGTGACTGTTCCATGTGGCCCGCGTCAAAATTTCTTTACCCAGGATATATTGAAACAACAGCTCAAAAAAGAGTAGGCTCTGCAATCTGCATTCTCGGTATATTGCGAATGGCCTTCTATGACTAGTTAATCCATCATAGAAGGCCATTTGTAACAACAATGTGTACGTCACAATGTGACCAGTTATTGTGAATCGGTCAGTTATGCCATTCGGGAAAAGTGTTTTGCGGAGTAGCCTACTTAAAGTGTTTTGCAGAGTTAGCCTACTTCTCAAATTAGCAAAATTTTTCGTTGTACAATGGCTTCTGCAAAGAAAAGAAAGATTGGTGATGAAGGCAGAATGTTCCAGCATTTTTTATTCGCTGCATTTTTATCTGTAAATAAAATTTCGAAATTTTTAGTGGCCCGCCTGTGTTATTTCTCATTTTATGTGGCCCGCAATACTAAAAAGGTTCCCCACCCCTGTGTTAGACTATGTCCTTCTAGAAATGTTTGATTGAGTACATCATCGGGTGTTTTATTTTAATTTCCAGCCTGTTCAGTGTTCACAACTTGTGAAATCAAGTTTATCTTTTTTTTTTTAGGGGGGGGGGGAGGGAAGCTATCGACCATACCCATGTCTGTAAACTATTAGCTAAATAGCCTATATAATATGTATTATTTTTTTCAAAGCATCATTGCGTTTTTTCCCAAACGTATGCAAAATTGAGTCCCTTACAGTATAACCATTCAGTATCATGTATTTGTTTTTTCACTTTTAAGTCTGTTTATTGTTCTGAAGCAAAAACAATATTTAAGCGCTGTTTCTTCATGAAAGCTATAGCCTACTTATAATTAATGCTTTTGAATTTTTTCTTTATTTGTCCAAACGTAGTTTTAGAATACTATGTCGAAAGCGCGTCAGGGCTTTAGATTGCAATTATATGGACATGTAAAAACATTTTGTTAGCGTCAGCGCTATAAGCTTCCTTCTCTTACAATTACATGGTTGGCTTTAAGATTTACAGTACAGCTGTCAAGTATAATTGGCACAATCTAACAATCATTAGAAGCTGTTATAGCAGGCTACTTTTCTATCGGTTTCACTTATTTTGTTTTTGACAAAGACTTCTTTGTTCGCCGAGACCGCTCCGACCATAGCAACACAATCCCGTGTCTAATCTTCAGGCGCTCGACTTTACATATTTCCAATTAAATAAACATTACATTAGAGAATGTAAAAAATACATAGCATGATAGCTGAACGTAACTTGGTGGGCTACCACCTTTATAAAGTTTGCAAACAAAGATGTAGAAAACTATTTTTATAACGAAGTTATCATATTTTTCTGCTGCCGCTACACAAACAATTTTTCAGAAGCATTTTCAAAATATTTGGTTTGAAAAAATGCAATTTAGTTTTAGACGTCTTTTTTTTAAGTTTCCGAATAAAACACTTTTAAAATGCTTCCAAAAATTGTTTGTGTAGTCCAGTAGAAAGATGATAACTTTTTTATAAAGATACTTTTTACATCTTTGTTTTAAAACTTTATAAAGGTGGTATTATGCTACAACAAATTGCACAATAGGAGAGTGTGGCTTGTAACTTATTTCCATGATAAATAGTTTCACACCATTGACTATACGCCACACTTGGTATTGCGGTTTGGAAGCGGTTCAGCATAGCGAACAAATACTCTGCATTTTTAGTGTGAATCAAGGATTTGGTGTAAATAATCACCGTTGTAAAAGCTAACAGGGTACTTGAGGTTGGACAACAACTGCGAGTGTAGAAAGTTGCAATATTGTCTGAAACATTTCGCAATAATGATGATTGGGTGATCAGAGCACTTCTATATCACTTAATGGGCATTCTTTGAAGGGCATCTGAAAGTTTTAAGCTGATCAACGTTCAAATTTCACTTAAAATGTTTTTCTGAACATGTTTTTTTATAACGTGTGCTCTGCCCACCGATAACAATTTACCACGGCGCTCAATTCCTTTCGTAGCTGCACAAATATTATTTCGTTTAACATTTTTTCAAGTTGTTTTTCACGCTGGTAAGATATTAAACATAATGATATAGAATTAAGTATTGAAATCTATTTTCGAAATTTCTTTATATTTAGTTTAACTGGCATAAATTATTAATCCATGTAGAGTTCGCTACTTGTTTCGGCCCATGTGGAACATTAAAAATTGACACCTGTTTCATTATTTCTCGTGTTTTGAGTTCCCTGTTTGAAACAAGGTTGTTTTACAGCTGAGTTGACCGAACGATGATTCTTTGTAGATTACCTTAATTAGTTGGAAGTTTTGTAAGTAGTGAAATTTTATCGAGTTTTTCTCAACATGTAAGCCTACTAGAAATTAATAAAAAATTCTGTAATAATTTCCAAAGTGTACAACCTACTTCGGCTGTTTTAAAAATGCATTATTGGCAATTTTTCTTTTTAAGCAGGCATTGTTGTTTCAACCAAGGTGTGACAGCAAATGATTCTTTTGAAGTTCTTTGTTGTCTGAATAATTATTTTTCTGGAAAATTTTGTGGAAAAATCAGAAAAAATGGTTTCAATAAAGTTGTTCAAAGTAAAGTTGTTTCTCTCTTCATTTTTTTTTTCTTCTAAATTAAAAAAAAATTCTAATTAAGGTGTTGCGACCGTGCCATATTTGAAACTGATTGTCCTGCTTTATTGGTATCATGCACGCTATAACGATTGTGTTTTGTCCCCTCTATCTTTTTGTAGACCTCTGCTATGTTTGTCAAAAATTATATTGTTTTTTTGTTGTGATGGTCAGAAAGAAAAACAAACTGAACTGAACCGCCATTGTTTGTGGTATGAATAAAGTATAGCAATAGGCTTTTAGACCTCATCAATGGCCTACAGCGTTTATTCTTGCCATTGGACTGCCAATGTCCGTTTGAAAAGTTTTTTTATTTACTATTTTTAAAGTTTAATTATTATTTTTAAGGTGATGGTTCTTTTACTTTTCTGAACAAACAGCAAATATTATCATTTTTTCTTGTCGGTGCAGGTGCTTTTGTGTGTAATTCCAGCACTTGGCAGTTCACTATAGACGACAAATATGTTTGTGACGGTTTCAACGACTGCTACGATAAATTAGCATCCGACGAATGCGGATGCCCGGGCACGACTACCAAAGTGTGCAAAACCAAAAGGTGCATTTTGGAAAAAACCATTTGTGATGGAAACGATGATTGTGAAGATGGTTTCATGAGCGACGAACAAAACTGTTTCAAGGACCCTGTTGGAACTAAGTATGTTTTTGATGTAACAGTTAGTTTTGGCTAATAAATTACAGTATAATTATATGCTTCCAAAATAAAAACGTGATTGTTACTTTAGCTTTATCGTGACAATTCCCGATTTGATCTCATAAAATTTTATAGTGTTCGTTTCGTCATCATTTGAGCTTCTGAAACAAGATCTATAGACCACCTTTTGTCGACTGCATAGCCTACTAGCGAGAGCGCTGGAACGGCAATCGAAAGGGCGCCGGTTCGACACCGCTCATGAGCCTGCAGCTGTGTCTTTGGCAGGACACTTAAAGGCATGCCTAAAGGTGGACATGAAGATTGGCTTCCTTGCCTTCCTGTCCACTTAATCTAAATCTTTAACCACCAGGTGTAAACCTGGATACGACAAACAAAAAAACACCTTAAACTGGCTATGTTCCTTGGACTATCTACACCAAAAGTAAAATCTTTGGTCTCACCCTTCAAAACATCCAGACCTTCCGCTCCATTTAGTGAATGGAAGATTGTAGCCTACAATATAGGCTCCTTTGATGATAGGATAGGCTCCTTTGATGATAGGATAGGCTCCTTTGATGATAGTTTAGCGCGTTTCAATACATCTGTGGAGCAGGATCACATTCGAAAAATTGCAAATATTTCAATATAACATGTAAATTTGTAAACAGATTTGATAAATTTTGCAATTTTTTTTAGAATACTGAAGGATCCGTGCTCACGTAGAAATGCCGTCCGTTGCGCGGACCAAGTTACATGCGTCAAGGCTTCTCAACTTTGCGATGGAACTCTTGATTGTCCAGACGGATCCGACGAAATCTTTGAGGGGCCGGGGCTGAAATGTGTGATAAAGTCCCATAGAGAGGTCACATGTACATTACCGCAAGTCAATGCTTTTGATGATGTCGCGCAGTGTCAGAATAGCATTGATTTATGCTTTGATTCGTCAGGAATGATGGCCGAGTCTTGTTTTCAATGTCTTGACGGAAAACACGTGAGAGTTTCTTATGACCATATGGTGTTAGCGTGGATTGTTGTAAACCATAGGCCCCAAAAATACGACCTAGGCGGTGGTGTTGTTGACATAATAATAATTGTGTGTGTGTTTGCAAAGCTTTATTGAGTAATTGTAGGTTGTGATTAAAAACAAAACGACAACTCTGAGCATAATTTGCTCCATCACATCATCACACTCCACATTAAGTTGTTTGATGAATGCTTTTCTCTGTTACTGTAACGATTTTTGTTATCTCCAACACGCTTAGTATTTATTCAACTAAGCGAATGATACTTTAGTATTTTGTAGCTACGCTTTGGAAGCAATTATCAAGCATGTGTAAGCTATACGGCTTTTTTATTGCATCACTTGTGTCTAGCCTTTTGTAAGTTAGCCTATAGCTACTTAAAAAGAAAGTACAGAGTTTTGCGAAAGCTTTTCGTGAAAGTTTAAATTTTCTCAAGAAACCCTTCTTTTATTTTTAGGTCATATCTGAATACCAAGTCTGTGATGGGATATTGGATTGCTCTGATTTTTCTGACGAGTGTTTATGTGATGACGTCAAGACACCGCATATGTGTCACCAACTTTACTCACCATTGCCTAATCCACATCTGTGTGCAAATCCACCAAACGTTAGACTAAGAAGACGTAAGACTGCAATACTTTAGGCAACTTTCAACTATGTTTACTGCATCTGCAAAACCCAGCTTCATTTCTATTGAAAAGTGGAATTCTTCTATGAAACTTCACCTGTGACCTGACAATATTTTCAAAAGATAAAATGCATTAAAACACTTTTTATTTCAGTAACAATAAAAGTAACAATAAATAAAAGTGTTCTGAAGAGTCTGTTAAATTTAAAAGCTGAAACCAAAATTATCACTTCAATTGCTTAACTTTCTTCAGAAAGCTCACATCCTTGGTTAAAAGAAGTTGCAATCGAATGTGGAGATGGATCATGTACTACGCTTTCATCGTTATGTAATCATAAGAAGGAGTGCCATACTGGAACGGATGAACTCTACTGCCGCTCAGCGTCCAACCGGGTCAATGAGATGACTTTGAAGTCGAAAAATGTTCTCATACAACCTGTCACTTTCGAAAGCGCCTCTTACTCGGACACTAACAAGATGAACTGCACACTTCGCAGTGGGAACCTGGTTGAAGCAATTATGTGTGACGGAAAACCGACATGTGACAATCTGGAAGACGAATGCAATTCAAAATGCGTAGATATTCCTGACTTTTGCAAAGTGAATTTGAAGTGTTTGCGTGGATTCGAAATTTGTGATGGAAAATGGGACAGTGATGATAATTGTCCTGGTGGTCGCATTTTAGAGGAGGAAATACATTGTCCAAATAGATTCTATTGTGAGAAAGGCACCATTATCAGTATTGAAACAGCCCAGGTGAGTGTCAAATAAATAGTCTGCTACATCTTAATGTGCGATTTTATTTCAGAAAAAAAAAAAAAATTGTATGCAAACACTTGGTGGGCAATTTCCAATGTGAACTACCCACTGCAGACCCATATTTAATTTGCTTGGCGACCCTAATTTACCATTTGACCGACCTTACCATTTGCGAGCCTGCTTGTGTTAGCAAACCATAGTTTTGAAAGCCTTTTCCTGTATTTATATGATGTGTAAGAAAAGAGCGAGTCAATTAGCCTGAAGCCTCCATAGTAGGCCTATACAAGTTGTCTAAGCTCTAATAATCTATAATTGCATCTAAAAAACACGCACTTTAAAATCATTTTGAATTGTTGGAAAAAATTTCATCATTTTTAGTTCTTAGAAATATGTCAGACCTGAAGAAGTGTCATTAGACAAACTAGAAATGAAATCTTTTTATAACTTCAATCTTTGCTTACACTGAATTTTTTTATTCAGGTATGTGATGAAATCATCAATTGCCACGACGGTTCGGATGAAAATAATTCCAGAATGTGCAACGACGGTCGTTTCTACTGTGAGACTCGACCGACATCGATCCTATCATTCGATAACCCTATATTCGTTCCCGCATCTTTGATCTTTAATGGGAGGATGGATTGTGCAGATGGTAGTGATGAATGTCCTCTTTCATTTGACTCCAACGTTTTCAGTTCAAGAAATGAAATGATATCGAGTACATTTTTGAAAGTTGTTTTATGGTTAGTTGCATTCCCGTCCTTTCTAGGAAACACCTTTGTGTTTTTTAAAACAGTCAAAAAACTGAGATCCAAAAGACCAATGAACTTGATTGCCAAATCACATCATATCATGATTGCAAACTTATCTGTAGCAGACGGTATAATGGGCCTGTACTTAATAATGCTGTGTATTGCGAGTTCCTTGTATTCAGAAAATTTTTGCATGAATAAGAATCATTGGAAGGCTAGCAGTTGGTGTCAGATTATGGGTACTCTTGTAGTTCTGTCAAGTGAAGCTTCTGTTTTTATTCTCATGCTGATGGGAATATTTCGGTTTTACACTATTTTTAGACCCTTTGAAAGCCAATTTTCAAGACAGACCTTC
Organism: Aplidium turbinatum; assembly: GCF_918807975.1. NCBI lineage: Eukaryota > Metazoa > Chordata > Ascidiacea > Aplousobranchia > Polyclinidae > Aplidium > Aplidium turbinatum. The sequence goes on along the minus strand of NC_137489.1, from coordinate 11,449,552 downwards.
AATTACACCGTCATTGGATTAGCAGTATCGTGGGTCATTGCATTTGCTCTAGCGTTTTTCCCTTGGGTTTTGGAATACTTCATCACTCATTCTTTTTACATCAGCCCATTTTTTAGAACTGATTTGATAGAGCAGTATCAATTCAAAGGCTTTGTTGAAAAGCTCAATGCTGTGTTGCAAAGAACAGAAGAGCTGGACATAGATTCAACGATCACCTACCAAATGAATGTCAGCCGAAATGGAGTCGTGAAACTCGTTAACTTCACGACTCAACGTGTTCCAAGTATCAAGCCAATTGGTCAATTCGGATTTTATTCTCAAAACAGTATCTGCTTACCAAGTTACTTTACAAGACCTGGTCAACCTGGATGGCAGTACAGCTTGGCATTGGTTAGTCTGAATTTCGTTTTATTCTTCTTCATGGTTGTGTTTTATGCTTTGATTTGGTACCTGAGTGACTCCAAACGTCACATACATGGACGTTCTAAAATTGCGACTACACCGAGGCCAAAAATGAACTACCAAAAATGCCAACTTCAGACAAGAGTAGCAAGGCTACTCCTGACGGATTTTATGTGCTGGATTCCGGTTTGCATTCTAAGCTATCTTTATTACTCCGGAGTAGAATTTAGCAACACTGCAAATGCTGTTTGCGGGATTGTGTTATTGCCAATCAATAGCGCTTTGAATCCAATATTGTATGCCGGTGTTTGTGACAAACTCTGGCATAAATTTACAACGCGAATTTCCAAACCCAGAATGTCTGTTAACAACATTTTTTCGACAACTCTAGCGAGAAACAAGGTACAAAAGAAGAATGTTGAAAAAAAGCGAAGCAACAGCACTCTAGGTCCATCAACGTCAGTTTCTTCAATTTGTAGCAAACATTCCCCAATCATATAATCAAAATAAAGGTAACTTTTCCCCTTTTTGACACCGTTAAAAGCGTAGATCTGTTGTTGATCCGCTGTTTGAAATGAAGAAAAAAAGTGCAATATTTTCAAGCTGTCATCTTCACTGAGAAGGAAAAGTTTGCTGTGCCGGTTCTTGAAGGAGAATCAAAATGATGGTGATGAATGTGAAAACATTTCGAAGCAAAACAATAGATAACAGCAAGGCTACTCCAAATGTGTTTCTACCATTAAACAGCTAAAAAAAGTAATATTATATATAAAACATATGTTGTACAACTTGCACGTTAAAGGTGTTGTCAGAAAAACTGTTACAGTTTGCTCTGTGAACAACTGAGTGACTCAAAACAAACAAGCTTTGACTCAATTACTTTCCAATTTATTGATGCATTTTTTGATGTTACTACTTGCATATTTAGTCGACGTGTCACATTTTTTGAAAAACAAACTTCATAAAGTGTAAAGAAATTATTGATTTTGATCAACTGTTGTAATTAAATAACAGTCATTGTTAGGAGCAATATAGCCAGGTCCTACTTCAAAAGTCGTGATATTCGCAATTCAAACGACATTGTGTGAACCACATTATTTTGAGATTTTTGTAATATATTTATTATCGTTCAACTGCTGTGGTCTTTCAGCGATTGTACTTTTTGCTCAATGTGTCATATATTGAACAAGCTAGAGGGGTACTTTTCTACCTGAGCCTGGTGTGATTATAGAGCCCCCAAAACTTAAAGAATAGGTTACATAAAGTTCCTTTTTGGAAACAAATTCGGATTTTACAAGAAAACGATTTCTTTTTTAAAAATGATTTTATTGGTTGTTTTTTAAAAACAGGTCACCAAACGATGTACAGTGCCATTAGTTGGTCACAGCGGTAAACCATAATCTCTTCTTGGGAAAATTTTAACATAAAGTTCCCGAATCCGTTCGTCTGTATATAATGACCGAAGAAACACACACTTGAACTTCTTTTCAAACAGTGTATTTCTGTAAAATTAGCCCACGGCTACCGAAAACGAGGGGGTGCAACGCCTTACACCACTGAAAAACTGTCACTACAGAACAGATTACTTGGATAAAAGACGGAACCTTTGTCCAGCTAGCAAGCACTAAGCCAACAGTTAAATGTGCGGCCAACTTTCAAACAATCATTTTACGAATGACCAGAATAGATAGCAATATCTCAAATTCACGTATGCAGTACTGTGACGCAATAATGAAAGACAATTATGAAGTCATTCCAACAGGTGTTTAAAGCTGATGTAATATTTCCTGTTTAAACAGGCCCAAACAGGCCCAAACAGGTTTGACACCATTCTTATGAACGCTGGTGCAATTTTGGCACATGCTTTAGGAATTTCCATGACGTAATATTCAGTAGACTTGAACGGTTTTTATATGACGTTTGATTTGGTGAAAATTGTCGGGAACATAGCGACCCCTAGTTATGACAGTCTGACATGGCATAACTAAAAAGAAATGACGACAATTGTGAGCCAATGAATAAAAACACATGATACACAAATTGTTTGAATCACTCACGTTTAAGTTAATACGCAAATACAAAGGGCATGCAAAGAATGAACAACAATACGGAATAATACACGACGATACATGAAATTGGTACCATAGGTACACACTAAAATGACGCTATATACAATAGTTGCGATAATAACCGACTGTTCCGGGCTCAGACAAGGGTCGGCCACCGCAGACAAAACCAGGCTCAAACCCTAACACTTAGGTGTTCTTTACGGGGGCGAGGCACGAAATATCCCTCAAAACGTAGTCTACTTTCACTTTCCCCGTACTCTCATCATAGTTGCAGACGGCAACTTTGGCTCTACGAACCACAGGCTTCCCTTTCCTGATTTGTGGAACTACCTCATGCACCCTCCCAAGTTGATACTTCCCACGTTTACCAATGTCTTGGAGAGAACCTACCACTACAAGTTGACCAGGCTCCAAATTCTCGGCCATTTTCAGCCATTTTTTCCGGCCCTGAAGACCTGGCAAGTAAAAATCGATCCATTTACTCCAAAACTGATGAGAAAGTGACAAATTGAACCGATAATCCCTTCTTAATTGGTCACGATCATGTGGTTGCCCAACAGCACAGTATGGGTCTAAGTATGGGGTCAAAAGTGAGGCAGGGGTGATGACAGTAAAATCCCTAGGGTCGTCACTCAAAGGTACCAAAGGGCGTTCGTTCACGATCCGAACGGCACTGCCTGTGTACGTAAGCAGTTCAATAAAATTGGGCTTACGAATTGAAGAGTCCAAAATGTGAAAAAATGCAATTTTAAATTGTTTTACCATTGCTTCCCAGGCGCCACCTTGCGCCGGAGCATATGGAGGTATAAATACCCAGTTTATCTCTCTCTGTCTCAGGGCGTTGTGAAATTCAGCTGATTCTATCAACTCGGGTAACTTCTTAGATGCTGCCTGAAAGGTACTTCCATTATCGGAATAGATAGCATTAACCTGCCCACGTAAATCTGTAAACCTTGTAAAGGCAAGTAAAAAATCACTCAGCGACAATGACGTAACCAGCTCAACATGAATAGCGCGAGATGCCATACATGTGAATAAGAGTCCCCAAGCTTTTTTGTGACTCCTACCTTCAACAAAGGTCAATGGTCCAAGATAGTCCAAGCCGCAATCAAAAAAGGGTTTCCTATGGGCAGTTGTGCGAGACAAAGGTAAATCAGACATGAGCTGCCTTATAGGCCGAGCTTTCTCAATCGCACATACACCACAATCATTAAGATACCTCTTCACGGAAGCATTACCATTAGCGATCCAAAACTTCTGTCGCGTAGACAACAAAGTGTGCTGTACTCCACAGTGCGCATTTCGATTATGATGCGACAGTACAACAAGCCTAGTGAAGGGGTGCTTCGAAGGCAAAACAATCGGATGCTTTGTTTCTAGAGAAATCTCGGGAGAATTACTTAAGCGCCCTTCAATGCGGATTACACCAGCATCATCTACACAAGGTCTGTACTTTTTAAGTGAACGCAATCCTTTCAAGCGTTCCTTCTCACGTTGCGAAGCGCCAACACTACCCCGCTTTATCACTTCCTCAAGTGCATCCGGCGATCGTTTGGTCATTAAATGTAACACATCGCCATACACGCTTTTCTGAACAAACTTCACAGTTAAGTCTAAGGCTCTATCAAGATAAGAGGCGTCCAGTTTTGGCTTCATAAAGCTACGCTTTTTCGTTTTACAGCACAAAAATTCAACAAAAGCAACCAAATAAGCAATTCTCTTTTTCATATCATACAAAGAAGGTGCGGCCTCGATCAATCTGTGAAGGCCACCCTGTCCAACGTCAAGCGACCCCTCTTTGTCACGAAGATATAGGCTATGGACAGGTACTGGAGTGGGGTTTTCTACAGATGGAATTTCTTCACACTGATAGAGAAGACTAGAACCATTTAACCACAACTCTCGAAACTCTTTCTTTGTAATAAGATTTGGCCTTGTGCCAACATCAGCTGGGTTCATATCGGTAGGGCAAAAACGCCAATCCTGGGCTCCAGACAACAATAAAATATGCTCAACTCGACGCGTAATAAACTTATTCAAACGTAAATCAGGGTTCTTAACCCACTGCAACACAGTCCGAGAATCACACCAAAAATACTTACTGCAGTCGGGCATCTTCAATGCCTCGTAGGCCTGCTTCACGAGTCTTGCTGTATTCAAAGCGGCAACAAGCTCTTTCCTAGCTATCGGCCAAGAAAACTGATTTTTTACAACAATGGTAGATTTACCCAGAACGAAAGACACACTCGGAACTCCGTTAACCAGTCTACGTAAGTAAACAACAGAAGAGAAAGCTTGATTCGAAGCATCACTAAACCCATGCAATTGATATGAGACAATATCATCAGGACTGCACACACCAGAGTTTGCAAAATACCATCTCGGTAACGAAAAATCCTTAAGCAGGTCCAAAGAGCGAAGCCACGACTCCCACTCTTTAACAAAGCTATCAGGGACCTCGGTGTCCCAATCAAACTTGTCTATCGCCAATTGCTGAAGTATAAGGCGTGCTTTTAGAAAAAATGGCGCTCCAAAGCCTAGCGGATCAAAATTTTGTCCAAGCTGACTGAGCATACTTCGGCGCGTGTGTTTAGCTAAGGGCTTTAAGGAACATGCGATACGCATCTCGTCAGACTCGGTTTGCCACACACAACCCAATGTCTTCGCTGATGGCAAAGTCATATTTTCAGTCTGAAAGTCAATGTCACGAATCAAAGGTGAAAGCATCTCATTATCCAAATTTGACAAGACAATCATAGACTCCTTGTTAGCACTCCACTTAACAAGTTTAAATCCACGGCTATCAAACAAAGCAATTGATTCATGAGTGATTTGCTGAGCTTCCTCTAAGCTATCAGCCGAAAATATAAAATCATCCATGTACATATTATTTGCAATATTGCAGAGAGTCAATTCACCGGCACTGCTGGGATTCTGCTCGATCATTTTCTTTATAGCCAAGCAAGCGATATACGGGCTACTCTTTATTCCCCAAGGGTGTACACAAAAACGAAATGGTACCATCCTACCATTTTCAAGGTCATCATCTTCAAACCACAATATACGAAACAAATCCCTTTGCGACTCAGGTAACATTATTTGAAAGAAGCATTTAGTCACATCAGCCATGAGACCAAATTTACCAAGCCGAAATCTAGCCAAGACATCTACCAGAGGGTTTAACAAGTCAGGACCCGAAAACATTACATCATTAACACAAGTTCCTCGAAATTCAGACTTGCCATCGTAAACAATACGCTTTTTTAATTGTGACGTCACAAAGTATGGTAAATACCATTCAAATCCCTTGACATTTCCTGCTTCACCCGCGCGCTCAATATAGCCATTAGATTTAAGATCTTTCATGGTGTCAGTAAGGAAATCACGAAGTTCAGGTTGTTTTAAAGCTTTCTTTCTTAAAGCAGCAGCTCTATCTGACGCCAACACAAAATTGTTAGGTAGATCAATATCTTCCTTCAACGGAACAGGTATCTCAAATCGACCATCTTTCAACTCAATATTCGGTTCGACAAGTTCTCTAGCCAAAATATCATTGCGAGACAATTCACAGGTTTCATTTTGCAAAGTCAAATCCTGAATGACTTTATTCAGGTCTGCTATTTCCATATCACGAGACTGAATTTTACGCTGAAAGCCAGAGATGACATCCGACTCTGAAGACGTCTGCACTCTGCACACTTTAGCAACGCTTTCAACTAAGGGTGACTTACCACCACAAGCCAACCAACCGAGAGGAGTGAGTAAAGCATGCGGTTCACTGCGATTTTCACCAACACGTTCTTCTTTTGTCCACATCAAATAAGCGTTGTCATTGCCAATCAGTACATCTACAGTACTACAATCATTCAAATGAAACATATTCACGTCATGGAAATGACGGAAACCACTTAAATCTTGTTTATGGGGTAAAGTTTTAACATCGTCAGCCCAAGCTGGGTTAACCACCGAGGTTATATCACAAAACAGTTCATCAGTCTCTAACGACTGGATGTTGAGTTTAACAAGGTCAGCACAAGTAGGTTTCTGACCAGCCAGAGTATCTATTTTAAACGACGCTTTATCATACGGTTTAAGACCAAGTTCGCACACCAAGTCACTCGAAACAAAGGTCAACTGCGAACCAGGATCATGCTGACAATACACCAACTTCGATTTGCCAGTCATTGGATTCAAAACACGAGCAGCAGTAACGCGGTTAAAGACTGCTTTAACATTTCCAATTTTAACATTACGCACAGGAACTCTGGCACCAGCCTCATCTTTACCGACCAAATCCAGAGAATCACGTGACGTCACATAAAAATCATGCAGAAGAAAATAGTGTTTCCTATCGTTGGTAGGTCCACACTTACGACAGTTATTTGCATGATTACAGTCTCTAACCATATGCTGGCGCAAACAATTCAAGCATTTGCCAGCTTTCACAATGACATCTCTCCGATCTTTAGGTGTCAAGCGCAAAAATTCTTTACAATTAGACAAAAAATGATATTCAACTTGACCACGTGACGAACAACAAAAACACGCCGGTATGTCACTATGTCTGGCCACACCGCCGCGCGGTGCGCCAACAGCAGTCGAGTACTGCGAACTCCCTGAAATCACATTATCATGGGGTTTTACCGACGTCTGCCTAACCGGACATGAAGGCAATTTTCCTTTGCCAAACTTTTTAAAATGCTGCGACTCACCAGAATCGCCCATTAGCATAATGCTAAAATCAGTCGACTTGCGCGTTTCCTCCCGTACTACAAAATCAAACAAACTCTGAAAAGTAGGTTCCTCAGTGCTACCATACTGATCACCTAAAAAGTCAAGAAAGCGCTGCTTAGCGTCAAACGGGAGTCGTTTAGCCAAATCCAAAACAAAACGTCCTTCTAATTTATCACGCTGACCATAAGCTTTCGCGTAAAGCAAACACTGCGACAATTCATCTTTAAACTCTTTCAAATCACTGGAAGAGATAGAAGTCAATTTGCTACCATAGCGATACTTTCTAATTTCTGGTTCTGCGAAAAGACCTCCACGAACTCCAAAACGTTGGGACAAGCGAGCTAACGACATTTCTATCCTGTCTTCCTCTGACAAGCCAGGAGTGTCGGAAACCAAATTAGCAATCGTTTGTGCAGCTGTTCTAACACAAGCTGCTTGCAACAAAGTCAAACGAGTTCCCTTAAAGGGCGAAGCTGCCATCAAGGCCATAACACGATTTTTAAAGAAGACAAATGGCATATTATTACCATCGTAACCAATCAAGGCCGCCTTATCGAAGAACGTCCTACTATTTTGGTATTCAAAAAAGCAATCCTGCTGTTGAGAACTCGATTTAGCGGGAGAAGACAAGCTATATCCCTTAAGGGGCTGAGTGGGCTCAGTCACATGCACAGCCTGATCACGATCCTCAAACACGTTAAAATCAGGAGACACGATACGCCTCTCACAACCACCTAAATTACGTGTAGCTGGGCGATCAGCAACTAGCGGCGCAGAAAACTTTGAAGGGGGCAAAGCATTACTGCTAATGGCGGCCCCGTGACCTGTACGCTCTGGGGGAGGAGTTCGGTTGTAATTTGCAGACCTTGGCTCTACAGCCTTCGGAAGACCCTTAGCCGCGGCCCCGAGACCTCCTGAAACAGCTGGAAAACATGTGGATTGTACAGGTCCACTTACAGATTGAACAGGCGTCTGGAAAAGGTTAGGTAAATTAAACTGCGATTGATGTTCACTTCTGGAATGCCTAGAAGAGCCCTTCCTAGAGCTACGCCGGGAGCCCAACTCAGAACGATATTCAGCTAAAGCTACCTCCTTACGTTGTTCAGCCCTCAACTGTGCGTCTTTGAGTGCGAACTCAGCAGCTCTCGCTTCGGCCTCAACTCGTATGGTCTCAGCTCTCGCGGCGGCCTCAGCAGCTCTCGCTTCGGCCTCAGCAGCTCTTGCTTCGGCCTCGGCTTGGATCTGGAGCTCCTCTCGTCTTAGCTGTAGGTTAATTTGTGCAACTATCCGTGACGAGCTCTCAGACATCCTAGTGCTTACATTTGAGGCGCTATCCTCAGGATGTATGTCAGCATCTAACCTATCTGAGAAATCACTTTCTTTTTGTTCGAAGTTATTTTTTAACGAGTTAAATTCGGGATCTACCCTATCACGAAGTTCTGCCAAGATTGCAGAGTTAACAATTTTACTCAAAAGAGCATGGAAATGCCGTAATTCCTCTTCTAAAGTAGATAAGTTAGATCTAAAAATTAACAGTTCCTGCTTATCACTCAAAGAACCTAGGGCCACAGAAAGTTTCCCAATTTGAGTCAAAATATCCCGTCTAAGATGCCGGGCCTCTCGAACTGACTTAGCCTCATCGTTAATGGGTCCCTCCCCAGAATGGCCTGCCCGACCGCAAAGAACATCATCAGGCTTAAACTCAGTCGAGTCGACGGCGGTCGAGTCCCTGTCACCACCGAGTGTAGACATATTAAATGTTAGGGCTAAATTTAACAATTAAAAAATTAAGTTACACAAACACACAAAATTACAGTAGTTATAAAAAACTTAACTGCAAAGACCGTAAAAATACAAAAAAGAATTTAAATGCACGATACCGTAGCTGTACGAGTATGTGAAGTCCAGAGGTGGGCAGTAGCGCGCTACTTTTGTAGCGGCGCTACTAGCGGCGCTACTTTTTGGTAAAAGTAGCGGTAGCGGCGCTACTTTTTAGTCGGAGTAGCGGCTGCAGTAGCGGCGCTATTTTTATTCCAAAGTAGCGGTAGCGGGAGAGGCGCTACTTTTTTTCAGTCGCACTCCCGCTACCGCTACTTTTTAATTTAAATTGAAAAAAATGCTTGATTTTTTTGCAATACTGGCGTGGTCAAGCAGCTATATAATCGGCTCGGTTGCAAAGTTTCGGTCTTTTCTAGCTGACATCAATTTCTTCGGCGAATATCTCCGTGTGATGAAGCCTATCTGCCAGGCTTTAGACATTCTCTAGGGCGAGTCCAAGGCGTATGACGGAGTCTTGCTTCCAACCATTACAATTTGCTCGAAGAAGTTGACCGAGATCAGTGATCTTGTGACCTGTGAGGAGTTGAAAGTGAAAGTCCTTGAAGGGGTGAAGAAACGATTCAACAAGTGCTTCAACAACATGAAATGCGTTATGGCACCATGTCTTTATCCCTCCTTCAAGACGTCGTGGCTACAATTTCTGCACTACGTTTTCACGGATGATGCTGACGCACTGCGAGAAAAAGTCAAGACAGATGCAATTCGACTGTTGCGGGAGACATCAAGCCAGGTTGATACCGAGAAGAGTGACACCAACACCAGTCATGACTCGAGAATGTATTTTTTGGAGTGTTTGCGCCATCCCGTGAAACGTCGGTGCAGAAGGAAGCAACAATAATTGTGGACGCCTTTTTTTCGGACAAGAGCAAGTCCTTGAGCTTTTCGAATACCGAGTTAAAACATCTGTTCATTAAATACAACACCCCCATTCCTTTCAGTGCTGCGGTGGAGAGACTTTTCCCTGTTGGAAAAGATGTGCTTAAGCGAAAGCGGGTAGGACTTAGTGACTCTCATTTTGAAATGCTCGTATTTTTGAAAGATGAGTAACAATAAATTTCCCTTAGAATTCGTTTTCAAGGTCATTTTTGCCTCACTAGAGACTTGAGTGTTTCCTAGTGTCATTTTAGACAAAAGTAGCGGAAGAAGTAGCGGTAGCGCGCGCTACTTTAGCCCGAGTAGCGGTAGCGGGTAGCGCGCTACTTTTGTAAATTGGTAGTGGGTAGCGGTAGCGCGCGCTACTTTGGCCAAAGTAGCGGTAGCGGGTAGCGCGCTACTTTAAAAGTAGCGGGTGCCCACCTCTGGTGAAGTCCAAACGTCCACAAAACTTGCTTGGATTCTTCCACTTGAATCTTCAAGCACAGATGGATTGCCTTTAATCTTCTTTCTTGCCAATAAATGTCAAAGTTATTTTTCTTCTGTACCAAACTGAGAAGAAATGTCTTTACTTTTTAGCTTAAAGTTCTTCAGTTGCCTACCGAGAAGAAATGTCTTTAATTTCTTTGCTTCTTTAGACTACCAACCAATAAGATCTTCTTTTATTATTTCTTTGCTTCTAAGTGCTTCTGTGCCAAACACTAGACAGAGAATCGTCTTTTATTTTTTATGGTCACAGCGGTAAACCATAATCTCTTCTTGGGAAAATTTTAACATAAAGTTCCCGAATCCGTTCGTCTGTATATAATGACCGAAGAAACACACACTTGAACTTCTTTTCAAACAGTGTATTTCTGTAAAATTAGCCCACGGCTACCGAAAACGAGGGGGTGCAACGCCTTACACCACTGAAAAACTGTCACTACAGAACAGATTACTTGGATAAAAGACGGAACCTTTGTCCAGCTAGCAAGCACTAAGCCAACAGTTAAATGTGCGGCCAACTTTCAAACAATCATTTTACGAATGACCAGAATAGATAGCAATATCTCAAATTCACGTATGCAGTACTGTGACGCAATAATGAAAGACAATTATGAAGTCATTCCAACAGGTGTTTAAAGCTGATGTAATATTTCCTGTTTAAACAGGCCCAAACAAGCCCAAACAGGTTTGACACCATTCTTATGAACGCTGGTGCAATTTTGGCACATGCTTTAGGAATTTCCATGACGTAATATTCAGTAGACTTGAACGGTTTTTATATGACGTTTGATTTGGTGAAAATTGTCGGGAACATTAGTAGCAGGGTAAAACAGGGCTTAGGCTATAATACTTTTGTCCTTACAATAATAAGTATCGAACCCCTAAGACGAAAACTTAGCAGCATTGTCGGATACATTAGAATGAGGATATCTAAAATAAGCAAAATCTTTAAAAAAAAGATTAATCGTGACAGAAGTAAACAAGAAGTTGGATGGACAAAGGGATGTTTAAAATATGATAGGCGGTAATAATGCGGTAATAATGAAGCAAATAGAATATATAAACGAAATATCATGATCTAAATGTATGCGACTCTAAGGCTTCTCTGGATCTATCCATGGATGAATAGGAACCTTGCTGGATACCGGCTGATGTTTACTACATATCGTACACTTTTAGCCAGTGTTGTACGCGTCTATGAAATAAATTGACGGCGTCAGCGTTAATTGCCTAAAAACTTTACAGCGTAAAGTACGGCGTCAGCTCTTAAAGAAATTGACGGCGTAAGCGCTATTTTAGCTAGGGTCTCACAAAACGGAAGTATTTCGCCTTACCAAGTTTAGGCTAACAATAGCTATAAATAAAAAGCAGGAATTATGTTTTGAGACTGTATTGTAATTAGCTGCTTAGCTTATTAGTTATTTTTTTGTAGAAACACAAGTACAGTATTTGAAAATGTTTGTCTCACAATCTACTGCGTTTGGGACGCACGATAGCCTTGCTGTTCTTTCTAAGTGAAAACATGCGTTCCACAGCAGCGCTGAATGGTAGCCTATGGGCAGGCCCGGATTTAGGGGGGGGCAGAGGGGGCAGGTGCCCCGGGCCCCCCGACTTTTGAAGGGCCCCCCTACGTGGAAAAAATGTGATGTTTTGTTATTTTTTCTTCCTTTCAGCCTTTGAAGTTTCTGCAAAATGCTGTGCAGTGCTGGATTGATGCTACTGTGGACGCAGAGGTGGTTTTTCGCGCCGTAGGCGCGAAAAATTTTTTGCAGGGGGCCCCCCCGATCTAAAAGTGCCCCGGGCGCCCCATCAGCTAAATCCGGCCCTGCCTATGGGTGTGTTGTATTTCAAAAACAAGTGTCGAAAACGTTTACTCGGAAAGGTTACTCGAAATCACTGTTCCAAGCGTGCTGTGATGATATAGGCTATATAGCTTAGCATATATAAATCTTTTAACGAGGTCCACTAACATCGCTCTTTTCAGGGGCATAGAGCTCTTAAAATAAAGTATCTCCAACCTCCACGATGACATTCATTGATTTTTCGCTTTCTTTCTCTGATCCTCGTTCTCGATACTGCTCACAATATTAGTGATCACCATTTGGTGAACTTCTTCCGCTTGTATTCCAGGGAGCCATTCTCACTAACGCGAAAGCAGGTAATTCGGATGAGTCGCACTGGCCAACCAACGCGAAAGCTGGTAATTCGAATGAGTCGTCGATGAGTCTCGTGAGCCATACCTCTGGGATAGACCATCAACTACTGGTATAGACAAAGGTTCTTTATCGTTAGTGCGCCATTCTTGCGTATTCGACTTCCAACGAGATTGGTTTTTGAGACTTTTTCGAGCTGCGAAAGACGATTTTGTCTTTTCTCGACTCAGATTAACCCAGGATACGATAAACAAACTTGAAACTACATAACTGGATAGACGAACAGCGCCACAGAAAAAGATTGTTCATTGTCATCACTATCAGTATGAAAGTCAAAACGTCAAACAAAATTTAACTCTGTCTCTCATAGTGAAACGAGATTTTCCATGAAAACGAAAAATGACGCATAGCGCGTGACGCTTAAAATTGGCAAAATAGTTGACGGCGCTATCACTTCCGTCAACTAAAAAATAAACTGACGGCGCTAGCCTCAGCAGAAACAAAAAGTTGACGCCGTCAACGTACAACACTGCTTTTAGCAAAGATCTAGCCTACAATGTCCGCATCGACATATGGCCAGTTTAACCGTCCTAGCTAGCTGTTTTATGCGCTGCATACTGGAAACTACGTTTTTGTAGAAGAGAAAAGATATTAACACAAAATTTACTCTAAAATTGTAAAGTAGCAAATATAACATGTTTATGAATCAGAAAATTTTTCTGAAACACTGGATTGCATCGTCTGCGTTTGACTTTGCAGACCAACCTATCTGTGTGGCGTAAAGTGAATAACTCTCGATAAGACTGAATCTTTAGAAGTTTCTTTAGGCTGCACTTCTCAAAAGTTATCTAGGTAGACAGTGACACCTGGCAGGTCATTTGTCAGTGCATTCATAATGTCTTGAAGGTAACTTGGCGCTAAAAAAATACCGAATGGCAAGACATTCTGTAAGAAAACTCCCTTATGGGTATGCAAGTATCTTTTTGCTTTTTGGGTAAGCCTATGTAGCCTACCTGTAACTTGATTTGTTTATATCCATTTTCCAGGCCCATTTTACTAAAATCATGGCCACGGCCCTATAGGTTACGCATCTTCTGGTAGAGGCAGAGGGTAGCCTATCTATATAGCCTATGTGAGTTTCTATTTATGGGTTTACTGCTACAGAATAGCCTAGTCACTGCAATCTTTTAAAAGTTAGATTTTTAGCCTTCCGTAGAAGTCTTACGGACTGGTAAAACCAATTACCCCGTAGTCGCTTGTCTGGCGTCCAGATACCTTTTTCGATGCCTTCGTCATAAGCAAAAGCGAAACCTCTTGAATGGAAAAATAGACTTATCTGAGCAAAAAAAGGATTAACATTTGATTTCTAATTGAAGTCGCAAAGACAGCTATGTAAGTTTTAGTTCAAACAAGTCTTCGAATTCGTCACATGACGGTGTTTGTAAGTTCACATTTAGATGACCAAAGATCTATGTTGCATTGTTGCTGTTTGGGAAAAATTCTAAAAGTTTTAGGCTCGTATTTTTCCCATTTCCAGAAGTAGGTGTAAAAAGCAGTATTTATGGCGTGTTTAACCGAAGATTAAGCATGTAGCTTACGTTGAGCATAATCTACGAAATAATAATGCAAAATATAGGCCTAAGCCCGTTAAGATCGTCAGACCACTCTTCATCCGACAAGTGCTTCAACACAACAAGTGGTAGGCACTTTAACATGCTGATATCCAATTTAACTACAAACCATAAGATGTTAAATAAAGTAAACAATATCACACCAAATCAGAAGAAGCGGTTTATTTAAATACAGAGCTTTATACATAAGATGTTTGTTGTTCGTCCAATTGTGACAATTCCAGCACTCAACCAGAGAGTTGATTATTAGCCTATTTTGAACTTTGTTTGGTAATTACAGAAGAAAAAAGAGCAATATAGCAGTGGTGGTGGGAAGTTGCGTTTTACCTTCGCTCCTAGAAACGCAACCTTGATGACGTCATGAACAGCGTAGTTTCTGATTGGTTGATGGTTCTTGGATATCTGCATGTTAAAGTGCCTACCACAATAAGTAGCCTACATTAATTCAGGTACTGCCAAGTCAGAAAATAAGATTTACTTGCTCAGCTTAGACTTACTTGGGTATCGCTTGTTAAACTGATTTTGCTGTCTTGTGAGAGAAAGAACTGATTTTTTATTTGTCTTTCCAGCACGAAAAAAATTGCATATTATTATTATTTATTTGCAATCAGACTCAAAGTCCATAGAATTTAAATTTTTAACAGTCATCACACAAAATATCAGACTAACACAACATCAAGCAGGCTACATCAAACAACGTACAAAATACTGTTGTAGTGAATATAAAATGTAGAATTAAAGTAGTAATCAGAAGACATAACATTGCGCAAAAGTGGATTAATTGATCTTTTGCAACGTTCTACAAATGCATAGCAATTTTTTCTTAATAGAGCATCAAATGTTAACACGTCGTTCTGTACCTGATACCATAATCACGCAAATACAACACATAGGCTATTCTGTATAATACAGAAAGGACTGGCAGTGGGCTACCGGATAGCTTAATCTTGTGGTTTTCTAGTCTACGTGCTGGCTACTGCCTGTCATCCGGTAGCAGGCAACCATGTGTTGCGACCGTGCCATATTTTAAACTGATTGTCCGGCTGCTTTGGTATCATGCACGTTATAACGTCCGCGTTTTGTCGCTTCTACCTTTTACTAGACCTCTGCTATGTTTGTCATATATTGTTTTTTTGTTGTGAAGGTCAGAAATAAAAACAAGCTGAACTGAAGCCAAGCTTCAGGTTATTCAGTTGTTACTTATTGTTGAGTTTCATTATTTACCAACTTTAGCCACTTGCTGAAATGTTGCTAGCTCAGTTGAATACCTGAAAATGAGAATGGCCCAAGTCCAAGTGATACTATTTCGAGAAAATAAAAAAAAAACTTCACAATTTTTTTGTTTGTTAAAGATATCAAAGCCTGGTTAATGTGGGTAGTTAGGCTACTCATGGGAATAGACAACAAAAAAGTTGTAGCCTATATTGTGTGTTGCTGTGCGTTCTAGTTTATGCGGTGCGGATCGTCAAACTCACTGGATTTGGACCCTTCTTATATTCAGGACCTCACAAATTTGTAATGCACTGCGATTTGCTTGGATATATTGATAATAGCACCTTGCCCACTGGCGTAGTAACCCCCCTGCAATACCTGCAGTCGCAGGTGGGCCCACACATAAAGAGCCCCCTCTCGAGGTTGAAGACCTTTTTTGTTTTGAAAAACAACTTTTTTGGGACAAAAAACGGAGCGTTTCTTAGCTGAAGATGCAGTGACAAAAGCCACGCAGGGGGGGGGGGAGGCGCTCTCGCTATAGGTACGCCACTGACCTTGCCCCATTGTCATATCAAAATACATTTATCATGAAAGAAATCTGACACTTTTGTTATGTACAGTAAAAGCAGTTTTTCAGTTCATTGCGTAAGATAAAAGCAGTTTGTATAAAAAGTAACTCTAGTTTTCATTGTCTGAGTTTTGTGTATCAAAGAATGCATCGTCCGTTGTAACGAGTTGGTCTATCATGTCTCTTGTTTCTTGGCGCAAGTATTTTTTCAGTTTGATAACATCTTGCTTCATCGCAGCCTTTGTCGGTAGGCTACTTGGCTAGTAGGCTATAGCACTGACTAGCTTCTAAGGTAGGAAGAGCGTTAGGCTTAAGGATCCGAAATTTAGTTCCAACGAGTCTCATCATATTCTTTGAAACGTCAATTTATGAAAGAATGGCCTAAGAATAAGAATGTATATGGCCTAAGAATGTAAGATATCAAAAAAATTTATTATGAAAGAATGGCCAAAGTCCCAGACTTGGGCCATTCTGCTAATCATACAAATTTATTTGCCTTCGATAACACGTTTCAAAGCGTGGATTTGGACCTTTCATTTGCTCATAAGATAGCGCTAGGCGTTAGTATTACGATGGTTGGTATAACTCATTTTGCCAAAAATGTGGACTTGGGCCCTTCTCATTTTCAGGTATTCAGTTGTCACTTGCTCAACTGTCATTTGCTCAGTTCACAACTACTGACTTGCAGGCCTTTAAGAGACTCTCCGTTTAAACAAGCCAAAATACGTTCAGGTGCAAATAAGCCTATTGCTTGTGTTACATAACTTAGGCCAGGGGTGTACAACGTGCGGCCCGCGGGCCAAATGCGGCCCGCAAAGAAAAATTGTGTGGCCCGCGAAGATGTGCCAATTTTGAATTGTGCTCGGCCCGGGAAACGTGTTTATAATTTAGTTTAGTCTGGTAGGCCTACGTGTGAACAATTCATTCCGACGTTTCCGACGTACCTGTTTTAGCCACCTTGATAAAGTCAGTCGTGCTGACTGACGAAACGTCGGAAAAAAAGCTAGTTATCATCTTTAACATCACGAGGTAACCTAGTAAATAGTCACCAGAAGAACGCAAATTAATTGTATTACCAAATGCCTGGTGAACAGTCTCTCTCTGTTTTTATTTGTTTGATATATTGATTCTCTTCGCCATTCAACGCAGACATTGACAAAGCACCAGCTGATATCCAACATTAACTGATTGATCTTCAAGAGAAAACGGATTTAAAATCAAATTATTTAGAAATGAATCTTGGCGATTTGTTTGTTTGTTTATCTTTATCCTGCATTGCGGGAAAGCGGACTTGAGCGCCATGCATCGGTGTACGCCTTCCGACGTACACCTGACCCACGCTGCAGCCGACGGCAATGTCTGTTTCAGGTTGTCTACTCTACTTATGACTTAAATTTGGTACTACCCATTACTCGAAATCGATCACTAGGTAGAGGCAATTATCGTAAAGTTTCTTGCCCAGAGAAACAACAGCAAGTGCGGGTGGCTGGAGTCGAACATGCAGGCTCTCGACTGCGAGCCCAACGCGCTAACCACTCGACCACGGCTGAGTGGTTAGGCCACTCGGCCACGGCAAAACATATCTCAACCAAGATGACTTTCCACATTTGAAAAAAATCATGGGTTCAAAAATGGCTTTTTTGGCTCAACGTATTTGTGCGAACAATTTTTTTCTAAAATGGGCGTCATAAAATCTCCCTATCGGTCGATGCTAACAGACGAACACTTGGAATATGGACTTCGCATTGCGAGCACTTCCATTAAAGTAAAGTGGGAAAAAGCAGTCGAGAAAAGAAGCCAGCTGCAAATTTCTCACTGAACTCGTTTAAAGTCGGTGTGACAATTAATTTGAATAGCAGTTTTCTTCAGAAATTTATGCGTCTTAACTGATTATTTCTGCAAAGAGGTAACCTCTAATAATGCCATAAGAATAACATGAATAACAAAAAAAATACTTTTTTGTGCCTGCAACTACTAGAAATCATATATTAAATAAACGTAGCCTACGGCCCGCGGTTTCACCCAGTTATTTATATCTGGCCCTCCTGTAATAAAGGCTGCACACCCCTGACTTAGGCTACAGGTAGGCTACTTCTGGAAATTGAAAAATGGCAAGTTAGTCAGGGCTATGATTGTAGCAATTAAGGCTCTTAAAAAAAATCCCAAATAGCAACATATATTCTGCCGTGTTTTAGTTGGCTGCGGCCTACGCTACGCCGTTGCGACAATGAATAGGCTAGCATGCACAGACGGAGCAATAATTAGATTAAAAAAATACCTAATGCCTGAATCGCCGCACGCACTAGCAAGTCAAGATCAGGTACAGTCAGTGCCGGATTATTCATAAACCTGAAGCTTTTAGGCCCATGAAAATTCGGCCAACTAAAAATAAGTAGTCTAGTCTACTGTTTGTTCAGTAGACTACTTTTTCTTGCGTAGAAGTTGAACTGAGATTGGAATCACGAAACGGAATGGCACTTGAAACAATTTCTAAACCTGTGGCTGTGGCCATTCACATAAAAACGCTGAATAGCTGCTGGTGCTGGAGGTCTAGTTGAAATTAGTTTCAGTCAAGTTAGAAATTTTTACGCACGCAAAATAGATCCACAAATGATTTACGCTGCTTCACGTAGGCTACAAAATAACATACCTTGATGATTGTTCCTGCTTCTGTCATGAAAGCGCCAGCAATTACAGCGGATATGTTGATTTCAATTTGAGCCCCTATTTTTTGATACAAAGCATATTCTAAGACTTCTGGTATATTTTTTTCGAAAGTTTTATTCGAAAACTTTCCTACAAGTTAGGCTATTTACAAATAAACACTGTCTCACTGCAGTAAATCACGTACCTTTTAGTTGCAAAGTTGCCAGATTAAATATTTTTGGGAGTTGGATTATATTTAGATTATAGATTAGTATTTAGATTATAGATTAGTATTTGAATGTAAATATCTTTTGTTTACCTGTAAAACCAAAAAAAAAAAAAAATAATTGAAAAATGGGTGGTTCAAGAAAAGATACGGAAGGATCAAGCATCAACGCAATTAAGGATGAGCTACAAAAACTTAACAAGAAGCTGGACAAACTCAATGACAATTATGATGTACTTAAAGAGCAACTTTTGGAAAACAAAAAGGAATTAGAAGAAACAAGAAAGGAAAATGGAATTCTAAGAAAGACCCTGCATCAGACATCAACAGCCCTGGACAAACTGGAACAATATGGAAGAAGGGAAAACATCAGGATTCATAATATACCGGAAAACTTGGAACAAGATGAAGACGATGGGGAACAAACAATTCAACAATTGGCAAAAATACTGAAAATACAATTCTCAAGCACTGATATTCAAAGATGTCACAGACTGGGAAGACCGAAAAGAAACAAACCCCGACCAATAATTGCACGCTTCACATCTTACAAAAAAAGAATGGAATTCATACAAAAAAAGAGGAACATCAAAAAAGACTGCAAGGAAGATGACAAAGCAAAAATGGAAAAAGCTTTCATAACAGAAGATCTCACTCCACTAAGATCGAAGCTCTTCTGGTATGTTAAAAATCATTGTTGCGATAAATATTCAAAGTTCCATACTATTAATGGCAACATAAAAGCATACCATGAAGAAAATGACAAATGGGTCACTATTTCATGTCCTGATGACTTATTTAAGCATGGTATGGACAATAATATTGAGGTTTTAAAACTGAAGGACAATGCAGGCTGGTTTTAATTTACTAAACCACTGGTGTTTAAATAGTTGTATCCTTCTGGTTAAACAATGGCCAACCATCTTTGTACATTTTGTAATAACTTAATTTCTCCTGATGATCAAGATAGTATCACTTGTGTTGTATGCAATAATCATATGCATTTAAAATGTGTATCAGAATTTGTGCACTATAATGAACAACATAGCAACTTGTATTGCCCAACATGCGTCAAAGCAAATCCTCTATTTGGTAATACTGTGAATATGGAAGCAGAATATAATTCTCTAAATAACCCTGATAGCAGTATGACACAATTAAATGATTCATGGCTTGACAGTGTTGAAGATCTTGACGCTACATGCAAATTCATTGGTGAAGATGAATTGTGTCACCATTTTGGTCGTCGTCGTTCGTATGAAGCAGAAAGTTTGTGATCAGCCGAATGGAAGGACTTGGAGCCAACTTTTCGTCACCTTTTCGAAGAAGAAGAAACCATTTTGGTAATAATAATCAACTGGATATTATACATTTTAATATTCGTAGCCTTAGAAAAAACAAGGAAGAAATTGAGAGAGTACTCGCTCCATTAAAAAGACCTCCAGAAATAATTGCCATCTCTGAAACCAAACTGAAACCTTTTGATCCAATTGGTAATATAACACTACCAGGGTACCAGTTTGTCCACGAGGATTCCATTACAAATGCTGGGGGAGTCTGCCTTTACATTAGGGATAACATCCTGTACCAAGTCAGACATGACCTAAAACTCAACATTGAAGGCTGTGAAAACTTATGGATTGAGAATATTTGTGGCGATCAAGGCAAAGGAAAATTAATCATTGGTGTCATCTACAAACATCCCAGTACATCCATCAAAATGTTTATTGATTCATTTAGTGATACCCTACACAAGTTACAAAATTTTAAAGGACTTTGTGTGATAGCTGGAGACATCAATATAAATATTTTAAATTCTACAACAGAAAATATTTTATCCTACAAAAATCTTTTGCAAAGTTTTGATTTAAATAGCCTAATAGACATACCAACACGGATTACATCTCATTCCAGCTCGCTGCTTGACCATATCTATACAAAATCCACTCTCAATATAAAATCTCAGGCCTTTGTTATTCAAAGCGATATCACTGACCACTTTCCTGTAGCTGCTAAATTTACTATAGACAACTATTCCAAGTCTGCTGAAGACACTCACATCCGGATACGTAGTATGAAGAATTTTAATGAAAACCAGTTTGTAAATGATGTTGCCAAATCTATTAATAACAGCATGACATTCAATATGACACCACAAGAGAAAGTAATAACCTTGGAACAGATTATTAATGATGAAACCAACAAGCATATGCCAGTGACGTTCGGTGGCTTAAACCGTTGGGAAAGCAACTTGGAAATATGCTGCAGCAAGGTAGTAGGCCTAGGCACGAAGGGCGTAACCGTCGGGCGAAGCCCGAAGGCGTGTTGCCGAAGGCAACACTTCCAGCGGGGGGTCTGGGGGGCCTCCCCCAGAAATTTTTGAAAAACACTTCCAATTTGGTGCGCTCTGAGAGCATTTTCAAAACAAATCAAACATAAAAATCTGTCAAATTGTGCTTCGCCTTTGTCGTGATCATACATCCATTTAATGTTTAGAAGTCATGAACAATCTTAATTTTAACGTTGCAGGACCAAAATCCAGTGTTAGACATGGAATAATAGTTGTCTAAATATTTAATTCGTCATGAATATTCATTCTGAGATATTCAGTTAGGCCTACACTACAAAAACTAACACTTAGGTCTAAACATTACAACCGCAAGCAATTTGTACAAAAAGCTGGATAAGTTTGCCTCCTGCGTATAGAAGCTTAACAAACTAAATATTGCACCCGCACCTGAACGTTCATTGGCGAAGTAACGTTATATCAACGCTGTAAAAAGGGCAAAGGCATGACTATGAAAGCTAGTAGGCTAAAGTACAGTACATGGCGAAGAGACATCAAAAAACAGCAACAATTATTTCGGCATTATGATGCTTGTGCGGTGTACCGTGACGAGCACCATTCTGACGAGTTAGTCTAGCCGCTCTAGCGAATGTATGCATTGACGTCACTGGGAAAGCAAGACTCACCTGGTCTCACCATAACACATCTGATTGGCTAAGCAGCTGGTGACGTTTTGCAAAACGAGTGATGATTGGATAAAACGAAGGCGTTTTTTGACATTTTTGAATTTGGGTAAGCAAGTTTGATAGTTGCTTACCTTGGAGCCTCAGTGATTGTTTCTGACAGAAGCGTTTGCGTTAATTGGCATTTATAGGCAAGACATGCGGTTTGGTGAGGATTTAGACTACTCACTAGCGTTACGAGTAATTCTAGTCACGAATACAGTAATTTTCAAGTTAAAATAGACATGATAAAAATAATAAGAAGTTAAACCTAGAATTCAGTCATTATACTTTGCATAGTTTTTGCTCAGGTAAGCACTGCTTTCCTTGCTTTCCCTCACCGATCGTCACTGGCATATGCCATATACTAAACTTAGCAAAAAAGAGAGTCGGTTATATCTGAGGCCATGGTTGTCAAAAGGTATTCTATCCTCCATCAAAACGAGGAATAAAATGTTCAAGCAACTATGTAAAACTAACTTTAAGAGTAATGATTTATACACCAAGTACAAAAAATATAGAAATCTGCTTACTCATGTGAAAGAGAAATCGAAGTCTAATTATTATAAAACCTCAATAAACAAAGACAGAAACAACTCTAGCAACACATGGAAAATAATAAATGAAATTACTGGCCGTACAAACAAAAAACATAATATACAATACGCAACCAACTTTTCATTAAGTAATGGTCATGAAATTACAACCGACCCGGTGCAAATAAGTAATACATTTAACACATATTTTACTCAAGTGGGACCTTCACTTGCAGCCAAAGTTCCAAAAACCACTTCTAATCCATTGTCCCTGATGAGAGGCAGACTTCTCAATTCCCTGCACCTAGCAAATACTGATGAAATGGAAATTTTAAGCATTGTCAATAGCTTAGATAACAAAAAAGCAACTGGTCCAGATGGCATCACTATTAAAACAATAAAAAGATTGAAGTATGTCATAAGCCCAATCTTAGCTTCTATAATAAATGAATCTATGACAATTGGTAAATTCCCTGATAGCTATAAAATTGCAAGGGTGATACCCCTTCATAAAGGGGGAGTAAAAAACAAAGTTGATCAATTCAGGCCTATTTCCATCTTAACATGTTTCTCCAAAATCTTTGAAAAAATTATTCATAAAAGGTTAGTAAATTTTTTTGAAAAATTCAATGTTTTGTCCCAACAACAGTTTGGTTTCAGAGGTGGACATTCAACCACATTAGCTGCTACGGATATCTATGAACAATTACTACAAAATTGCGATGATGGTTTTACTACATGTAGTATCTTTATTGACCTTGCCAAAGCATTTGACACTGTTGACCATGAAATCCTTTTAAAGAAACTGGATTATTATGGCATCAGAGGAAATGCCTATAATTTATTAAAGTCTTACTTAAATCACCGTTACCAGTTTGTGCAGATTGGTACTACAAATTCTAAATATGAAGAAATCAAATGTGGTGTACCCCAAGGCTCAGTTCTTGGTCCACTGTTGTTCATTATCTACATTAATGACCTTAATCACGCTTCTGAATTTGAGACTCGTTTGTTTGCTGATGATACACTACTATGTATTAAGGATAAAAGCCCTACTAGATTGCCAGAAAAAGTGAATTCTAACCTCCTAATGATTCAAAACTGGATGCATACAAACAAGTTAACAATTAATGTAAGCAAAACCAAATACATGTTGTTTGGGTCAAAGTTTGTTCGAGAAAATTCAAATCTAGAAATAACTTTTCAAAATACCAGTTTGCAACGCACAAACACCTACAAATACTTAGGAATAACATTTGATGAGTCGTTATCATGGAAACAGCACATCAATATAATCTCAACAAAACTTTCTCAAAGCTGTGGTGCTCTATATCGATTAAGAAAGTGCGTAAATTCCCAGACATTAAAAGCAGTTTACTATGCTCTAGTTCACTCCCACCTAATGTATGGTATCATCTGTTGGGGTCGTGCTTCTAAAACGGAACTGTATCCTTTAAATCTGGTACACAATCGCATAATTCGCTGTTTAAACTTCACCAAGATTAAGGACAGAATTCCCACCAAATCTCTGTTCAATAAAAGCAACTTGCTACAAGTCGAAGACATGTTTTTAATAGAAGTATGTAAGTTTGTTTATAAAAGCAATAAAGGACATCTACCAGCAATTTTTTCTGAGTACTTTCGTCCTTGTAATGAAACTCATAACTATAATACCAGAGGTGCTAAGAAAGATATACTTTTTAAACCAAGAATGCATACAAAGCTTGGTCAACGCTCAATTAAATTTCTTGGAACAAACACTTGGAACAAATTACCGGAACAGCTAAGAAAAATTCAAACAATTAGTATGTTTTCTAAAAAATTAAAACTGCACTTAATGTCTGGGTATAAATTAAGTAACTGATATAGTGCCATCAAACTGTTTTTACTTATTCTCACCGTATCTCGCTAATTACTGTATATTCGCTTTTTCCTTACCAGTAGCCTATGCTGTGTTGTATGTCTAGCCTATGCCATTTTGTATTTCTGCATCGCTTCTTGTATTCCTGTTTTATATTGTACTGTTAAATTTCGTGTGTGTATTGTTTTTTATTTTGTAATGTATACAATATATATTTGCGTTCAACTCCGACACCGTTCCATGTCAAATAAGCTATGACACCACACGGGTGTGGCAGACTTGATGACCAGTTCGGTCCTTCTGCCACTCCCATCATCGTCAGCAAACATTAAAACAACCTACTTCACGTTGTAATCTTGTATTGTTTTTTCCACATGTGCTGTTGATGCAAATAAAAGAACTTCTCTTCTCTTAGCTTTAAACTAAAACTTTGAATAAAACGCATTTCCGTATATTACGTTGTAAAATAAGTTCCATTTCATAAAGCAAAAGGTTCACTTTTTGAATTATGTAGTTTTCAACAACTTTGTTTGTTTCTTCTTATTCAGCACGGTCTCTATGTGGTACATCATGGGGTGCATATTTACGAGTTACAATGTTCGAAGGTTTCGTAATTTTTATTTTTAAACACGATACTGGAGTACGGAATCATGAACTGCCGAACTTGATAGACACAGACATGGGATGTAAAACTCAAAAGGATATCTGGCAACTCTGGATGATTGTTTCAAGAATTTAGTGTTTACAACACCACCGTCATTCTGGCAGAATAATTCTGCGCGATCCGCCTAAAAAAATGATCCGTAAAAATTTGCGCGATAAACAATGCGATGAAAGTAGCAACACTCGGAAGCTGATAAAATCACTTCTCGTTACCACATCAAAGCAAATCTTATATTTTTTCCATAGCCAAATGAACAGTAAACACAGAAATTTAAATAAAAAACTCGACTTGTCAAAGATAAAGCAACTGCAATTGCGAAAAGTTAGACAAAAAATCGTATCTATTAAGACTGCTATATGTGATATGGCAAGAAAAGTAAGCATCACAAAAACGACTATAAAAATACTTTCCCGAAATATTTTTCGGAATTTTATTTTTGAATCGTGTTCAGAATTAAATTTCCTTTCCAGGGATGGCAAGCTCGTGGTGGGGCAGACGAAGGAAACGCGAGCAGAATGGTTTAAAAATGGAAGAAATGTCTTGCGTATTTAAAAACAAATAGAGATTTTAACGTTGATAAACGCCTTCAATTAGGCGTCTATAAAAATATTTTCCCGATATATTTTTCGGAATTTTATTTTTGAATCGTGTTCAGAATTAAATTTCCTTTCCAGAGGTGGCAAGCTCGTGGTGGGGCAGACGAAGGAAACGCGAGAAGAATGGTTTAAAAATGGGGTAAATGTCTTACGTATTTAAAAACAAATAGAGATTTCAACGTTAAAAGACGCCTTCAATTAGGCGTCTATAAAAATATTTTCCCGAAATATTTTTCGGAATTTTATTTTTGAATCGTGTTCAGAATTAAATTTCCTTTCCAGGGATGGCAAGCTCGTGGTGGGGCAAACGAAGGAAACGCGAGCAGAATGGTTTAAAAATGGGGTAAATGTCTTATGTATTTAAAAATAAATAGAGTTTTTAACGTATATAGACGCCTTCAATTAGGCGCCTATAAAAATATTTTCCCGATATATTTTTCGGAATTTTATTTTTGAATTGTGTTCAGAATTAAATTTCCTTTCCAGGGGTGGCAAGCTCGTGGTGGGGCAGACAAAGGAAACGCGAGCAGAATGGTTTAAAAATGGGGGAAATGTCTTACGTATTTAAAAATAAATAGAGATTTTAACGTTTATAGACGCCTTCAATCAAGCGCCTATAAAAATATTTTCCCGAAATATTTTTCGGAATTTTATTTTTGAATCGTGTTCAGAATTAAATTTCCTTTCCAGAGATGGCAAGCTCGTGGTGGGGCAGACGAAGGAAACGCGAGCAGAATGGTTTAAAAATGGAAGAAATGTCTTACGTATTTAAAAATAAATAGAGTTTTTAACGTATATGCACGCCTTCAATTAAGCGTCTATAAAAATATTTTCCCGATATATTTTTCGGAATTTTATTTTTGAATCGTGTTCAGAATTAAATTTCCTTTCCAGGGGTGGCAAGCTCGTGGTGGGGCAGACGAAGGAAACGCGAGCAGAATGGTTTAAAAATGGGGTAAATGTCTTACGTATTTAAAAATAGAGATTTTAACGTTTATAGACGCCTTCAATCAAGCGCCTATAAAAATATTTTCCCGATATATTTTTCGGAATTTTATTTTTGAATCGTGTTCAGAATTAAATTTCCTTTCCAGGGATGGCAAGCTCGTGGTGGGGCAAACGAAGGAAACGCGAGCAGAATGGTTTAAAAATGGAAGAAATGTCTTACGTATTTAAAAATAAATAGAGATTTTAACGTTTATAGACGCCTTCAATCAAGCGCCTATAAAAATATTTTCCCGATATATTTTTCGGAATTTTATTTTTGAATCGTGTTCAGAATTAAATTTCCTTTCCAGGGGTGGCAAGCTCGTGGTGGGGCAGACGAAGGAAACGCGAGCAGAATGGTTTAAAAATGGGGGAAATGTCTTACGTATTTAAAAATAAATAGAGTTTTTAACGTATATGCACGCCTTCAATTAAGCGTCTATAAAAATATTTTCCCGATATATTTTTCGGAATTTTATTTTTGAATCGTGTTCAGAATTAAATTTCCTTTCCAGGGGTGGCAAGCTCGTGGTGGGGCAGACGAAGGAAACGCGAGCAGAATGGTTTAAAAATGGGGGAAATGTCTTACGTATTTAAAAATAAATAGAGTTTTTAACGTATATGCACGCCTTCAATTAAGCGTCTATAAAAATATTTTCCCGATATATTTTTCGGAATTTTATTTTTGAATCGTGTTCAGAATTAAATTTCCTTTCCAGGGGTGGCAAGCTCGTGGTGGGGCAGACGAAGGAAACGCGAGCAGAATGGTTTAAAAATGGAAGAAATGTCTTACGTATTTAAAAATAAATAGAGATTTTAACGTTTATATACGCCTTCAATTGACCGTCTATAAAAATATTTTCCCGAAATAATTTTCGGAATTTTATTTTTGAATCGTAATCAGAATTAAATTTCCTTACCAGGGGTGGCAAGCTCGTGGTGGGGCAGACGAAGGAAACGCGAGCAGAATGGTTTAAAAATGGAAGAAATGTCTTGCGTATTTAAAAATAATTGAAGTCTGACACAAAATAATTGAAGTCTGACAAAGTCTGACACGTATTTTGAAGTCTGACACACGTACGAGTGGTGCTGGTCCTGTTGTTGTGAGGTCTGCTAAAAGCATGAATAGTGCCGGTCCTGGTGTGAGGTCTGCTACAGGGACGCGTGATGCCAGTTGTAATCCTACTCGAAGCTTTGTTTCGCAAAATCGGTTTTCTCCACTTGAAACGTTATTTCATTTTGATGAACTTTGCCAAGAGAGCACCTTTCCGAAACGTAACAGCAAAGTGTTGACAATGAACTTTTGAGGTGCTTCTGATGACTTAGTAAGTCAAACAGCAAATGAAATTGGTAGGTATTTAGCGAAAAATAATTTGCATTCCCTGAGCAACAAATCAAACCGTGTAGAGTTTTTAACGTCTTCGAGTTTTCGTGCAAAGTGTGCTGCTTCTAAACGAGAGAAATATTTGTTGACGTTTTGTCGAAAAAATAAAAACTTAATAGATCTTTTCAAAACAAATTCCGCTTCGGTATCACAAACTGTGCCCTCTCAGTTAGATATTGAATTAGCAAATTCCATCAGCAAGCATATGGACGACTTCCCTCCGGATGACTACCTTCCTGGTTCATGTGTCGCAGCAATGCTAAAGAAAAATCATTGGCCTGCTTCCTTTTTTCGCTCTGAAGTGAGAACAATTAAATCTAGATGGCGTCGTGATTCTTCTTTTAGGGAATCGGTAAAACTATTATGTTTCTTCTAAACAAAAAGATATAGCGAAAGGCGTGACATCTCAACATATCTCCTCAACGCTAGGTGCGCAAAAGTTTTGCGATGTTGGTCAACAGAATAACCCAGATCAAAACGAAACAATTGTTTCTGTTGCCTATCGAAGTGACATTTCTTTACAAAATCATGAAGACAATCCTCTCTACTGCATATGTAACAAGCCTAATGACGGATCCCTATATGTGTGCTGCGGAACTTGCTTGAAATGGTTTCACCCTCGCTGCATATTCTCACCAAATAGTCCGGCATTAGCTATAACAGAAAAACAATGGAATTGTGCTAATAGTCATCTTGTATGCGAAGGTGAACAGATAGTGTTGCATTCTTCAAATTCCGTGTTTTGTCATAAACTTGTTGGTGTAAGCAACAAACCCATTCAACATTTAAATGTCTTACCTCCAGTTTTCCAGCAGAAATCTGATTTGCTTTGTAACGTTAGTAAATCTGCCTCTCCAACTAATTCTGATGATTTACAATTGTCTGATAATAGATCAAACTTACTTCTATCTAACTGCGACAACAATTTCGTAAAGACCGAAACTAATCACCTAAAAACCGAAACTGACAAAATAATCGAAATTGATGATCTAAAAGCAAAAGTTAATAATAATAAAAAAAAATTTATTGATGCAAAAGTCAAAGTTGATGAAACCTTAAATGAAATAGATAATCTAAAACCTGATGGCAAAGCTGAAGATGATGTAGGCCTAAAAGTTGATCGCCAAAAAATATTTACTGATGTAAAAAACAAAAATAATGACCCAAACGGAGTAAATGATAATGAAGGTAGCATTTTTGGATACTCCCAAAATCAGAAACCTTGGATTTCTGATGAAACATTGAAGGAGTTAGGGGATTTTAAAGAGCCAGTATCGCAAAAGCGTGAACGACGTTGTGAATTGGTTAACATAGATAGTAAGTCGTTATTCCTCACGTTAGATGAATGGAAAGAAATGACTCCCAGTCGCACTGCGCATAGATTTTCATCTGGTTTATATCGCGATATTATATGCAAAAAAGTTAGAAAAATTTATGACAGATGTGTTTTTTGTTTCAGAAATCATTATTTGGTAGAACCAGCAGCAGTTGAATCTCTAAGTAGCGGCGATACAAAATTTTACAATGGCCATGCTAACATGTATTGCAAGCACTCGCGTTGTTGTGAATGCTCAGTAAAGGGGACCATTCGTATATTTTCGTACGTTGATAAAGTTGAAATAGTCGTAAGTGTGAAGGGGAAGCGTAGCTATGAATCGCATTGCGTTAAACGAAGGCCGGTCGCAGGAGAACAACGTAAATTACTTATGGAACAATTACAATGTAAACATCCTAGCGAAGTTGGCCGAAAGTTGGTAGATGACTTAACTGAAGATGAACTATTTTACGGAGCGTATAACTTTGCTCCTGCCTCGTCTGTTTTGAGAAATATAAAAAGTGAAGGTAAGCTTTGCAATAGATACTCAAAAAATTGGATGTATAACATCAATCGCCTGAGATACGAGTTTGAAAAGAAAAATCGAACCTTTATAAGACAAATAACTACACATCCACCAGGCGTTATAATGTATTCAAATGCACAAGTGAAACTTTATCGGGATTTATGCCCCATTGATGTAGTTTATTTCGACGCAACTGGAAGTATAGTCAGAAAACAAGAAGGTGAAAAAGACTTTCAAATTTATTCGCTTTTAGTGAGAAGCCCATACGCCGGGGGTCCAGCGCTCCCGGTGGCAACAAACATCGCAACAACTCATAATTCTGAGAGTATACGGAGTTTTCTGGGAAAATTTTTAATGGACACTGTAAAAATTTGCGGGAAAGTAAAAAAGCCGGCATTGATGATGATTGACGGTTCCATGGCTATGTGGAATGCTGTATTAAGTGCTATGTGCAATGAGACAAGGTTAGATTATTACAACAGATGCTGGAGAGTAGTTACAGGCGAGGCAATAACGTACGACTTAGAAAAAACGTTCGTTCACAATTGCTTGAGTCATGCCATGCGTGCAGCTAAAGTTATGGCAAAAAAACATTACAAACATAAACAACACAGATTGACTGCAATGCATTGGATTTCGTTGTTATTTGCATGTACAACCCTGCGTGAACTGGACGAAATAATGGAAAGCATTATTTGGGTAACCAATTGCGAACGAACGTCTTTTCAAGTGGACTATCATTTTAACAGACTGCATCAAGGCGTTAAACCTTACGAAACTAAATCAAAAGTAACAAATGAAATTGAAGAAACCGATGTAAACGACCTGACTGACAATTTTCATACCAGCATGCGTGAGGATCAAAAACAAGAATTGAAATCTCCATTTTACTTACGCTACCATAACCGACTTGTCGCTTTTTTAGATTCTAATAACTTTTCGTATCACCTTAACCATTGCAATTCAAAGCTAAAGCACGAAAATGTTTATATGGACAAAACCTTTTGTTCCCAACTCATTCGAATTGTTTTAAGTCGAATTAGTACAACTTCGCAGCTAATTCTGGGAGACTTATCCCGGCATTCGTCTCATCATCAATGCCCAAATGACCAACTCTACTTTCGGTATTCCTCTTGGTTTAAAAATGTTATTTCTTCCGAATTAAGAAATATTTCTCAGGATAACTTAACTCAAGGAATCATTGAGCAGCATTTTTGGGATTTGAAACAAATTTATTTAAAAGGAAAGCGAGTTGTAAGTATCGATAATTTTGTGGAACAATATGAAAATGAAATCAGAACTAGTGAAAAAATATACTCTGCACATTATATACACCAAGGTTACAGAAAACCTCACATTTCTTCCAAAAACAAAAGCGACCAAACATTGAAAGATCAGTCAAACCATTGCACTAGTCTGGTAGTTTCTAAATTTAGAAAACCAAAAAAACGTCGTTCATCTGGGTTTTACACTAACAATGAATCAAAAAAGCATATTCGATACGGCAATGTCATAAGTGACTCCATGTCCACATCGGCTGTTTATAAAAACACTGCTTTTGCAACCTCTATGTGTGATGACAAACGGATAAATGACTTTTGGACTGCTATAAAAAAAGATTTCGAGTACATGAAAGAATTTTCAACAAAGGTGTGGCACGGTTTGGCAATAAATCGTAACTGTTTATCTGATGCCGCTCTCGTAATAGACAAAAACCACGAAGTGTCTTGGCTAGATTTACTTACGGCGTGTAATAACCCCTGTAGGAAAATCAAGAGCGAATTGGAAAAGCACTATACAAATCCAACGGCCGTTGGTTGGCTAAGCAAACGTCTGGTAGACGCTTACATTTTGCTAAAAGTCAATGAACCGAGCAACATTAACGCCATAGGAGCTTTAGACTGCGATTCCACAAGCAAGCTTCTTCAAGGTGTTGGAAACAGCGGTCGCACATTGTATCTTTCTTTGTGTATTTACCGCCACCTAGTGTGGATCCTGTATTTGGCAACTCTGTTTCTCGTACATTTTATCTGCCATGAGTTGTAATTGTCTTTTCGATCGTCGGTGTTGGATCGCTCGGATGTGTGGTCTGGTCAATATTTTTTTGTAAATTGTTTGGTGCAGAGTCACTTAAAGTAAATCCCTGATCTCAATGGTACGGTTGTAGATTCTCGGCTGGTACAGTGTTAGGAATTCGGTAGTACTAATTGCTGTGCCCCTGTAGATTCTCTAGTAGTCAGGTAGCTTTATTTTGGGTTTCTCTCGCATCGAACGATCAGCAAGACCCACCACACTAAGAAGAAATATTTGGTAGGTACAGAATATTTCTTACATTCATTTACAAAAAAATAAGGTAAGTGCTTGTTTATTATTTGTCACTATTTATCGGTTAGTGAACCTATTATATTTGTGTAGCCTAGCTCTGTATGAGTTAGCTATAAAAATAAGGTAAGTGTTTGTTTATTTTGTCACTATTTATCGGTTAGTGAACTTTATTTGTGTAGTCTAGCTCTGTATGAGTTAGCTATATTTACGGGGACAGTATCGGCAACCTGTCAAACTTATCGTGTTAAAGAAGCAAGGTTAATGCTTGAGCATTGATTTCACGATTTATCGGTTAGTGACCTTGATTCTTTATTTGTTGTGGGCTAACTTTGTAGTTAGCTTACTGTATAGTCTTGAGGACAGTTGAAGCCTGTCTAGAGTACGTACTGCACTTGGTTAAGTTGTTACTGTTACTTTACTGACTATTTAAAGCGTAGCCTATTTAAGTTTGGGCATGGCTGATGAAGAGGTTAGTGGTTCTACACCTGAGGTTCAATTGGGTGCTAGCAATGCTTCACATAATACTCAAGAGGGTAGTGATTCGTCGTCTGCTGTTGAATCACAAAGTGAGTCTGCTGAATCGAGTCATGGCAGTGATTCAGCAGTGGTGAGTAAAACCTTAAAAAGAAAGTTATATCAAGTGCAGGTGAAGGTCGCTGCACTTAAAAGAAAATTTAATGCTTTGCAGTCTGAGCCCAACTCTCTGCACTTGATAGCCACATTAGAAAAGGAAGTTGATGATTACTGGGAAGAGATTTCAGTGCTTCATGTTGAAATCTTGGACCAGGAGTCGGCGTCAACAGAAAATTTAGAACTAAAAGCTGATCAGATTGAAGACTTAATTTGTAAATTGAAAGAGAGTTGTTTACTTGCTGTAAAAACTCCCAGTGGTGAAGATAGGTCTTCAGGTTCTTTGCTTCAATCTGCGGATAACCATGATGAACCTCGTCCAATACTAACTGGGGAGTTTGTTTCGGAGCGTCCCTTTGTGCCACCATCAGAAAAGGTTAGAGAGACCAGTGAGCCTTCAACATCTAGAGACATGCCGAATCACCTAGAGCATCCACCTACTGTTCCCAAGGTTGAGCAAATAAAGTCTGAATTTCCGCAGGCTAGGTACAGTGGTCAGGCTTTAAATCCTGATGCTTACCCCTATGCTGCAAGGCCTACGGTGGTAGAAGAGGTGGTCCAAGGGAATGCCAGTGTGTGTCATCCCCTGGCATATCGTGGACCTATCTCGGCTCCACCTGCTCCTAGGTTGGTATTGGATAAATTTGATGGAGATGTCATAAAGTTCTGGGATTTCAAGAAGAGATTCAGGCGCCATGTCGAGGAAGTGTACCCGTATTTTGAGGACCGCATGGCATTTTTAGAAAGCATGTGCATAGGGAAGGCCCATGAAGTTATAGCTGGCCTGAGTTGTCTCATCAGCAGCGAGGAGGCCTACATCAAAGCCTGGTCGCGTCTGGAGCAACGATTTGGAGATTCAAGAAAATTGATGCTTCGGTTGCGACAGGAACTTCTTGAGGGCCCGCCTATAAAGGAAGGTGATGCTGAAGCATTGCTTCAGTTAAGTGACCGCATGTACCGATGTGAGGTGAGCTTTCAAGGTTGGGATAAGGCCTGGATGCTAGATAGCCAGGACCTTATGCATGGCCTCTTTGAAAGATTGCCTTTCAAGGTGCGGTCACAGTTTGTTGCTGTAAGCAATGAGAGAGGTGGAGGGACCTTTGTGGATTTGAGGCTTCTCACTGAAAGGGCGGCGTCAGAAGCTGAAAGCGAGTACGGCCTGTTGCTGAGTAAAAAGAAGGACAGGGGGGTTGGTCAGCAGCGAACGAATGCAGAACATGGAGGTGGTAGAAGGTTTTGTGCTTCCCAGCAAGTGGTGAACCCCTCGGCTTCAGGCGCGAGGAGATCCTGTGTCTGCTGCCAAAAGGAACACCCGCTGTGGAAGTGCGATACTTTCCAAGCTAAGACTGTTGAAGGCAGAAGGGCCTTTGTAAAAGAAAAAAGACTGTGTTATGTTTGCTTACTGCCAGGCCATCAGGTTGCCCAGTGCAAAAGTAAGCTATTTTGTAGAGAGTGCAGCCATAAGCACAACTCACTTTTGCACTAGGCAACCTGATGGCCTGGCAGTAAGCAAACATAACACAGTCTTTTTTCTTTTACAAAGGCCCTTCTGCCTTCAACAGTCTTAGCTTGGAAAGTATCGCACTTCCACAGCGGGTGTTCCTTTTGGCAGCAGACACAGGATCTCCTCGCGTATATTTGGTAGGTACAGAATATTTCTTACACAAGGAACACCCGTAAAGTCAATAAAATTTTTCAAAACGGCCATGATAGAAAACGAGGACAAACTGCGACCCGTCGTTCTTCTGCCTTTCTTGTGCAATGGTCATTTTCGTTTGTTACATTTTTCCATCCAAAAGGAGTTGTTACAGTGCTATGATTCATTAAACAATGGCATGTCCAGTGATGTTTCAAAGTTCTTTCGTGACGGCGTAGATTGTTTATTAAATGTCTTGGTTGATTACGGGCTATGTAAGGACGATTGTGCCGTAGACACTAAACACATCTTGATGCAACCAGACAACAATACTTGTGGAGTGGCCGTTTCTCTATTTATTTTTAAATACGTAAGACATTTCCCCCATTTTTAAACCATTCTGCTCGCGTTTCCTTCGTCTGCCCCACCACGAGCTTGCCATCCCTGGAAAGGAAATTTAATTCTGAACACGATTCAAAAATAAAATTCCGAAAAATATATCGGGAAAATATTTTTATAGACGCTTAATTGAAGGCATGCATATACGTTAAAAACTCTATTTATTTTTAAATACGTAAGACATTTCCCCCATTTTTAAACCATTCTGCTCGCGTTTCCTTCGTCTGCCCCACCACGAGCTTGCCATCCCTGGAAAGGAAATTTAATTCTGAACACGATTCAAAAATAAAATTCCGAAAAATATTTCGGGAAAATATTTTTATAGACGGTCAATTGACGGCGTCTATAAACGTTAAAATCTCTATTTGTTTTTAAATACGTAAGACATTTCTTCCATTTTTAAACCATTCTGCTCGCGTTTCCTTCGTCTGCCCCACCACGAGCTTGCCACCCCTTGAAAGGAAATTTAATTCTGAACACGATTCAAAAATAAAATTCCGAAAAATATATCGGGAAAATATTTTTATAGACGCTTAATTGAAGGCGTGCATATACGTTAAAAACTCTATTTATTTTTAAATACGTAAGACATTTCCCCCATTTTTAAACCATTCTGCTCGCGTTTCCTTCGTCTACCCCACCACGAGCTTGCCACCCCTGGAAAGGAAATTTAATTCTGAACACGATTCAAAAATAAAATTCCGAAAAATATATCGGGAAAATATTTTTATAGGCGCTTGATTGAAGGCGTCTATAAACGTTAAAATCTCTATTTTTAAATACGTAAGACATTTCCCCCATTTTTAAACCATTCTGCTCGCGTTTCCTTCGTCTGCCCCACCACGAGCTTGCCACCCCTGGAAAGGAAATTTAATTCTGAACACGATTCAAAAATAAAATTCCGAAAAATATTTCGGGAAAATATTTTTATAGGCGCCTAATTGAAGGCGTTTATCAACGTTAAAATCTCTATTTATTTTTAAATACGTAAGACATTTCCCCCATTTTTAAACCATTCTGCTCGCGTTTCCTTCGTCTACCCCACCACGAGCTTGCCATCCCTGGAAAGGAAATTTAATTCTGAACACGATTCAAAAATAAAATTCCGAAAAATATTTCGGGAAAATATTTTTATAGACGGTCAATTGAAGGCGTCTATAAACGTTAAAATCTCTATTTATTTTTAAATACATAAGACATTTCCCCCATTTTTAAACCATTCTGCTCGCGTTTCCTTCGTCTACCCCACCACGAGCTTGCCACCCCTGGAAAGGAAATTTAATTCTGAACACGATTCAAAAATAAAATTCCGAAAAATATATCGGGAAAATATTTTTATAGACGCTTAATTGAAGGCGTGCATATACGTTAAAAACTCTATTTATTTTTAAATACGTAAGACATTTCTTCCATTTTTAAACCATTCTGCTCGCGTTTCCTTCGTCTGCCCCACCACGAGCTTGCCACCCCTGGAAAGGAAATTTAATTCTGAACACGATTCAAAAATAAAATTCCGAAAAATATTTCGGGAAAATATTTTTATAGGCGCTTGATTGAAGGCGTCTATAAACGTTAAAATCTCTATTTATTTTTAAATACGTAAGACATTTACCCCATTTTTAAACCATTCTGCTCGCGTTTCCTTCGTCTGCCCCACCACGAGCTTGCCACCCCTGGAAAGGAAATTTAATTCTGAACACGATTCAAAAATAAAATTCCGAAAAATATTTCGGGAAAATATTTTTATAGGCGCCTAATTGAAGGCGTCTATAAACGTTAAAATCTCTATTTATTTTTAAATACGTAAGACATTTCTTCCATTTTTAAACCATTCTGCTCGCGTTTCCTTCGTCTGCCCCACCACGAGCTTGCCACCCCTGGAAAGGAAATTTAATTCTGAACACGATTCAAAAATAAAATTCCGAAAAATATATCGGGAAAATATTTTTATAGGCGCCTAATTGAAGGCGTCTATATACGTTAAAAACTCTATTTATTTTTAAATACATAAGACATTTACCCCATTTTTAAACCATTCTGCTCGTGTTTCCTTCGTCTGCCCCACCACGAGCTTGCCATCCCTGGAAAGGAAATTTAATTCTGAACACGATTCAAAAATAAAATTCCGAAAAATATTTCGGGAAAATATTTTTATAGGCGCCTAATTGAAGGCGTCTATAAACGTTAAAATCTCTATTTATTTTTAAATACGTAAGACATTTCCCCCATTTTTAAACCATTCTGCTTGCGTTTCCTTCGTCTGCCCCACCACGAGCTTGCCACCCCTGGAAAGGAAATTTAATTCTGAACACGATTCAAAAATAAAATTCCGAAAAATATATCGGGAAAATATTTTTATAGGCGCCTAATTGAAGGCGTCTATATACGTTAAAAACTCTATTTATTTTTAAATACATAAGACATTTACCCCATTTTTAAACCATTCTGCTCGCGTTTCCTTCGTCTGCCCCACCACGAGCTTGCCATCCCTGGAAAGGAAATTTAATTCTGAACACGATTCAAAAATAAAATTCCGAAAAATATTTCGGGAAAATATTTTTATAGACGCCTAATTGAAGGCGTCTTTTAACGTTAAAATCTCTATTTGTTTTTAAATACGCAAGACATTTCTTCCATTTTTAAACCATTCTGCTCGCGTTTCCTTCGTCTGCCCCACCACGAGCTTGCCATCCCTGGAAAGGAAATTTAATTCTGAACACGATTCAAAAATAAAATTCCGAAAAATATTTCGGGAAAGTATTTTTATAGTCGTTTTTGTGATGCTTACTTTTCTTGCCATATCACATATAGCAGTCTTAATAGATACGATTTTTTGTCTAACTTTTCGCAATTGCAGTTGCTTTATCTTTGACAAGTCGAGTTTTTTATTTAAATTTCTGTGTTCACTGTTCATTTGGCTATGGAAAAAATATAAGATTTGCTTTGATGTGGTAACGAGAAGTGATTTTATCAGCTTCCGAGTGTTGCTACTTTCATCGCATTGTTTATCGCGCAAATTTTTACGGATCATGTTTTTAGGCGGATCGCGCAGAATTATTCTGCCAGAATGACGGTGGTGTTTACAACTTTACATAATTTATTTCACAGTGCACTTTCCTGATGATGCTCAAACAATGTTACTGAGAAATACAGACTCCACTGTTAGAGGAACGCTAGAAAATACATTAGATGGAAACTGAAAAGTAGCCTGCAAATAATAGAGAGAATTTAAATAAGCTACTTCAAACTGCACTTAAGCTAGAGTTTCTGTGGGTTTGATACTAGGCCCTCGACATAAGTTTGAAGCTGCTATAACCTAATCATCCATAGTGGGAATATATAGTTAATTAAATGCTGTTAATGAAATATTGATGGAAGCAACAAAATTATCTTATATTTTAGTTCTGGTAGTTTTGCATACTTGTAAAGGCTTTTGATACAGGGCTGGAGTGGTTACAGAGATTGGCAGAGTGAAGTTTCCGATTGTTAAAATGTTTTTGCCAGGGAATTATTTCATCCACTACGTGTCACTGAATAGAAAACAGTTCTGAAATACGTTGCTCAAGTGCACATCCCGAGAGCCAAACCAGCGTCGCTTGATCTTGAGTCTAGTAGATAACCACTGAGCTAACGAGGCAAAGCTCATAGGGATAGATACACTATTTTTTTGAACAACATAGTTTGTGTTTCAATGAACAGTTTAAATTGTCGGCAGATGCTATAGTTATCATTTTTTAAACTAATATACAGTAACTCTAGCCATTAAAGCTATAGTCACTGTTGCCATCCAAGCCTATAAGGTGACATATGCACTGTTACCTCAGTCTCCCTCGTTAGTTTCAGTGGTTACGCGCTTGACACAAGATTACATGGCACTGGTTCGACTCTCGGGGTGTGCACTTAAGCAACACATTTCAGGACTTCTCTCCATTTAGCGGTACCGTACCTATACAGTTAGTGGATGGAATAATTTTCCAGCTACAAAATTTCAACAATCGGCACACTTCACTTTGCTAATCTTGGCAACTTGCCCTACGTGAAAAACCTCTAGAAGTATGCAAAACTACCAGGAATAGGCTATCAAGGCTTTGTCTAGTCCGAGGATAAAGATTCAAAACCAAACCACTTGGCAACAATAAAAAGAAAAGATGCAAAATTAAACTGATATAAACTTACATTGATAAAATTCCTTTTTTAGCAAACAGCATCGTTCATTTGCACAGCTACCAAATCGACTAGTTCACAGTAAAACTGTAGTCCATGCAATATTTCATATCCCCAAGCCAGGCTAGTGGTAAAGGTTACATGCAATTTCATTTGGCAAACATGGCCACAACCACTTTGATAAAAGAATGATTTGAGGGTGCTCATTTTGACAACATAAACTACAATTAAAAATGTGATGCAATAGACACTAATAATGCACTATCAGATCAATGGAGCAGCCACTTGAAGTTTGAATCAATCTGGCCAAAAAATGTTTCCAAGTTGCTTCGAACTGAAATCCTATGCAATCTTTCACGCCGACACTACAGAGCTGTGTGAGTGATGTATATACAGTATAAGTTATTAAAGGCAGCTTATGGGGGTCCACTAGGGTGTTGCAGGCGCCCCTCAAAAAACTAAACTTCATCAAATTCACTTCTACTTTTTTTTATATATGCCTTTTGGTAAAAAAACACATTGTGTGCAATTTCAACAAGATTGGTTGAAAATTGAACTAGCAGATTTAATTTGAATTTTTCAATGCTTAATTTCACTATTTTCAAGAAAAAATGTCAACTCACCGCCAGTAAACGAAAAAAATTGGTGTTATTTTTATATGGTTGTCTTTCAATGGTGAAAATGTTTATTAATTGACACTTGTATTTGATTGTATCATACCCATACTTTAAAAATTTTGAAAAAATTACTGCCCATGTCACTGGTTCTGAGTTTTTTTGCAAATAAATTATATCTTTCAACACTCATCTTCTATAATTAAGTGTATTTTTGGATAATTATTAACTCAAAATTGATTGGTCACAACACATCCATGCCAACCAACATGCAATGACTTTCTTGTATTTTCTACAACTTGAAAAATGTTCTGGTAGCGTTCTTCAAGCTGAGCAGATGGAAGGAAATCATGTGCCAACTTGACCCCCGCTCTGCAGAATCATTAACAACATGGAAGTGATCAACTTTGTTTTTTGCTTCTACATAATATGAGTGTTCATGACCCCACTCATCCACTGATTTGCTAAGAAAAGATGAATCGATCTTCATCAGTTCAAAGAAGTTCCATGAATCGGGACCTATGAAGCTGCAAAGCATTCTATCATTTGCACATTGTGTAAGATCAGGAAAAACCGGAAATACCATCACCTTTTGGCTGCTGCATTAATGCCTGAGCAATGGTTGTCTTTCACTGTTGGACACAACAGAACTAAAGAGAGATAGTGGAACCATTTCTTTTGTCAGGTACCAGAGGTGTTTTAAAAATGCCTTTCTTGTACTTTCTGCCACCAAAGAATCTGTGTCAGTGTATTGTGACAATGTTTTTAAAAATTTGAGATCATTTGAAGGAGCAGCTCTGCTGATAGGATATGTAAGCCACCAGGGAACATTATACACACCAAATTGAACAAATCTTTTCAGCTTCTTAGCTGATCCTGCCTCAAAATTACATAAGGCTTTTGCAATTTGAATATCTCATTTTCCAGAAGAACACTTTTAACAGAATAGATAAGCTTGCTCATCCAGCGGCTCGGTGCAGTGCTCCTGGTGGTTGCAATGTAACACCAACAGAAGAAGTAGTTCCCATATACAAGTCACATAAATTTATAAGTTCTAGAAAATCATTTCTTAAGAACTTGGTTGAATCCGGATATTGCTTCATCTGATTAAAGAGTAGAGATAATTCTTCTCGACTCTCTTTCAATAACGAATTACTTTCATGTGATTTCGATATGCAGAAACCATCTGGCGAGTTGTAACGAACACTTTCAAAGTTATTGTGAAATCGCTCAAACACAGAAATGTTGGGGTCTTTGCTGCTTTCAATTTTGAGGTCACTCCAAACATTACTCAGAATTTCTTCACAAACGTGAATTTTTTTTTTTTTATTCTGGATGTATCACTTATAATGTCACTTCATTCAATATATTTGTTATGTCCACTGAGAATTGCATTTTACAATGGCACGCAATTATATCAGATTATATTGCTTATGTCGAAAATTCGAAATTTTTATTTTTTTGCCAAAAACTGAATAACTTTATTGTTACACTATGTAAATCAAATCTGTTTTTTTGCATTGGTAAGTATAAAGTGTGAGGATATTCAATAAAACGTTCAGGTTGGTTAGTCTTGTAGTTTTTTAAATATTTGTAATTTTGTCACAAAAATTAGGATGGGGTAAAGTGTGCAATGCTAGTTAAAGTATATACTATATCTTGGAGCAGTTGCTCAACTTACCCCAAAAGAAATAGCCTTAGCTTATTTAATGTTTGAACTGTTGAATTTGTGTCTTTTTAGGTTCGTATTGGATAAAAAAACAGTGTTGTGTTGTGAAGCATAATGCCTCGCAATTATACAAACAAACTGACAGGGGAATGCTTCAACTTAATTGAATTGCTCAACTTACCCCAGGTCATTGCTCAATTTACCCCATACAATTTATGCCGGGGTAAGTTGAGCAACACGCGAATAAGTATCAATATAAAAAAAAAATTGCAAGGTGACAAAACTCATTCTAAAATGTAGCTGATTCACTAGTGCTTTAAGTTTACCCTATTAAAATTTTCCAAAACAAACCGTTCTTTTGTAAAAGCGACTTAAGCAAAAAGGTGATCCTCCCCTAGATATAGACAGAAGGAAACGCATTTTTTCTAATTTTTGTGATCCACTGGTCATAATAGTAGTTTATAACACACAGTGTCTACACTACAGTACTAGATTAAATAATGTAAACTTACA
The DNA here is from genome assembly GCF_918807975.1 of Aplidium turbinatum. Lineage (NCBI taxonomy): Eukaryota > Metazoa > Chordata > Ascidiacea > Aplousobranchia > Polyclinidae > Aplidium > Aplidium turbinatum. The sequence continues at coordinate 11,407,885 of NC_137489.1, read as the reverse complement.
CAAAAACATAAGCATTTGTTGACACCACTGCAGTGTGCTACCTAGCTAGGCCTAAAACATAGAAAACGAGCCAAAGTCACAGACCTTGAATGCAATGTTTCAAACTTAATGAAATACCATAGTATAAATAAGGATCATTCAAAAATGGAGTTAGCGTATCGTGCATTGTAAAATATTTCATGACTTGTGACATAAAAAAGGTGCTGTTAAGATTGTTACAGTAGTGTATTACCAAAATTAGACTTACCCGAAAATTAACACACTAGCTAATGCCCACAATGGTGGGAATATGGCAATTTTGTACTAGTAAAATTTATTTGCAATCTGCTCACTCAGTTTTTCTGCAATCTCAATAAAACTCCACAAAGTGTCCTAATATGCCAAAAGGAATACCAAAAAAAAAGTAGAGCTGTTTTTGACCACATGAGGGCGCCTGCAACACCCTAGGGTCCACATCTTTTAGGTGCAGGCAGTTAGACGCCAGTTATAATGTAGACGCGTTGTATACTGTGGTATCAGGATATTTAGGTGCGGAGCACTGTGGCGCCCGGTCATTTAGGTGCTATTCCTAATAAAGTCTTCAAATTATATCAGCTTCACAGGTAGGGCAATGTTTTTTACACAAAATGTTATTGAACAGAAAAATATGTTGTTTTGTACTTTTGTTAATGTGCATGCATTTATTTTTTGTTAGTCATGGCTTCAGTTTGTTTGTTAAACACACAAACAATTAATTCAGAAATAATCGGAATGTTTTCGTCACTCCAATTACGTGTCCATATCAAGTACTTCAGCTCCATACACCTAAAAAAATAAAAGCACAATAGTTAGATAATGAACTTGTCACACTAACACTGTACAAGCGATATCTTTAGATTTTGCTTGAAGTTTAGATTTCCAATAAAACAATCCAATTCAATTAATGAAATTAGTACTATACCAGTATGTATTATGAATAAGATAATGCGTTTTACTGGCAACTTGCAAATTAAGCTGAACTATCACAAGATGTATAAAGTGACAATCTGCTTTTATTTCAACATTTCGACAATCATACACGACTGACATCTTATGGGGGCTAGAGCAAGTAGTGACTAAAAGTAAAGGTAAGTCCCGTACTTGAATCCAAGCATCGGGGATGAGAAGATTAGGTTCTCATTATATTAAGCCTTTGGCACTAACAAGACTAGGCTGGCCAGTTCCTTTATCTCGGCCTTTACTTCAACTATGCCCACCCAATTTATTACACCCTGGGTAGAGGTGAGCAGTGTTTGTCAACAACCAGCAAAAGCAGGGAGTCGAACCAGGATTGCATGATTGGAAAGTGAGCGCCTTACCCATTGTGCCATCCGGAATGGCCCGTTGCGGTGAGTCCGATTTGGTGAGTCCGGTCCCTTAACGGGAGATTTTTTCATTTTTTTTTTTAAATTATCGGGTACCGTAGCCTAATTATCATTGCCGTTTTAGGGTTAGAGGTTAGGAACTTACCGAATCAGACTCACCGAATCGGACTCACCGAATAGTAGCAGACCCATGCCATCCCACCGCCCAGTAGTGACTACCTGTCTAGAAAAACCAGAAAATAGGGATCTAAACATTTCAAAGTTTGCGTGTGATGATTTTTTGTCTAGAAGTTAAATTTTCATTTGCATGTTTAGTTGATTTCAGCAACATGATCCTGTGTTTTGCCATGCTAGACTGGTCACTACCTGGTCTAGCCCCCTGAAGAAGCCAATCGTGTCTGATTGACGAAACGTCAGAATAAAAGCAGATTGTCACTTTATACATCTTGTGATAGTTTAGCTTAATTTGCACCAGTAGAACGCATCAGGTTATTTAACTAAATGCCTGATAAACAGCCTCATTCAATTTTCATGTATTATAAAACTCATCCTCAAACTCAACCAATCTATAAATACAAATAAACAAAACAAATTTCAAAAAGTTTGCTTCCGTTAAATCGTCTTTTATGATAGCTTGAAGATTTGATCGATGAGTTTCTTGTCCGAAATTGGAGCAAAACTGTTACGTTTTTTGTTGCTCCAGCTCCACATGAAAAGCAATTAAAGGCTCTGTCTCCACATCAATCTGAGTTAACTTTGGCTTTGTTAAAAATGCTGGGTTCCGGCTCCACAGCCCTGCTCTTTGCAGCGTCGACTGACCATCACTTTTTTTTCTTATACTGGTATTATTAAAGCTTTCCAAATATCTTATTTTAAATTTCGGAGTAATAGGGCACTTCTTGTTTTACAATTTTACGCTTTTGTGTTGCAGAAGTTGTCTTCACTTTGGTAATTCATACCTTGCTGTAAAATAAAATTATAATTGTAAGTAAGTAGAGTGATTGATATTTATCTTCAGTATATTACAGAGAGATTACTTCTATAAAACTTTCACCTGAATCACACACATCAATTTCATCCCATGGCTTCTCGTGCCATAGGAGCATCTGTTCGTGCAGTTAAGGGAAGAAAACTCATTTCCTCCAGGCAGGCTCTTGTCCTCACACAAGCAGCAGTTACAAAAGTTAAAGAACTTTTGACAGATAAACCTGGGGCCACCGCCTTAAAAGTGGGCGTGAAGCAGAGAGGATGTAATGGCATGTCTTATACACTCAACTTCACCGAACAGAAAGAAAAGTTTGATGAAGAAGTAATACAAGATGGCGTTCGTATTATCATTGATGCCAAGGCGCAAATGTCTCTACTTGGAACTGAAATGGACTTTGTTCAAGATAAAATATCCAGTGAATTTGTGTTCAACAATCCAAACATTAAAGGGACATGTGGGTGTGGTGAAAGTTTTAATATTTAACCTGCCTGGTGTAATTTTATTTGTTTCAGCACTTTTCCTTTAAAAGTTGTTTTATATATATCTCTTTGTCCCAGCGTTTTTCCTAAAAAGAATTTTGCATCAGTTATTAAATATTTGTGTACGTACTTATCGTATAAACTTAGCCCAGTCTTGATAAAAAATAACTCTTGACCGTACCGTAGCCAACACGGTGCCATTAACAAGATACATTATAATGCGACAAAAAGGTCGCGAGTCCTGCCTCTGAATGTTTCTGTGTGAATTTTATTCCGTCTTTAATTTTCCAATACAGTCAAACGCTTCGCAGATTACAATAAGTTTCTGTGTAAAAACAAAAGCGTTTGAAGCAATATGGTTTGTGCAAATCCTTACTGTAAGCGTTGGCAAATTACTATAGCATTTAATGGGCCAAAACACCAGGGATTCATAGCATAGGGATCGCCAACTCGGCTGAAAATCCGACAATTGGAGTGTAAAAGTGTTGCCAGATATTTTTTATATTTTTAGAACAAATTATTATTTTGGCATTTTTAAAGAGTAGTGGTCGCTGAAAGCTTGTCCGTTTAAAACTAACCTGAAGTTTAAAGTTGCACAAAATTGAGTTAAAGTAGTTTGTAGTTGTGTAACTTTGCAATAAGAATGTTCTAAATTTATGTACCAAACTTAAATAAAACTGGCAGGTGTAAAAAAAATTATTAGAAACCAGTTAAGAACAAAAAAAATTGAGAAAATTAAAATACACCTCAGAAATAAAGAGCTTCATGTTTTAAGTGTTGAAGCCGGTAATTATTTTTCAAGTAGGCTTAATATGTTTTATGTACAAGAGAGGGTAAATTTGCCAAAAATATAATAGTTTGATAAGTGAACAATAAAATTGCTTTAGATTAATTTTAAAATATTTATTTACGGGCAAGTTTTGGCCTACTACTACTTTAAAAGTACCAAAATAATATTGTTTCTAAAAATATAAAAACTATCTGGCAACACTTTTACACTCCGGTTGTCGGATATTGAACCGAGTTGGCGATCCCTATACTATGAATCCCTGCAAAACACGTTAGGTAATCTAATAAACGTTTGAAGTTGTTACACAAAGCATTGACCCAGATGACAAAATCTGATCACTTTACATTGGTTTCATATCTGTACACTTTAAATTGGTGCATAAAGAGTTAAATTTCGTTATAATCCGTCTTACTTGTAAGGGGCTGATCATGTCACATGATTCCCTTGTTGGGCTATCTACCACGTCATGTTGCGTTGTGCCAGTTAAAACGACATGTTTGACTTTATATAAAGAGAGGAGTGATTGAAGACAAGCAACAAACAGCTTCATATGACATATTGCACAGCTTTTCATGGGACACAACTTTTGCTTGAACTCAGGAAAGAACTTTTTGAGGTTTTTTTTCTGTTGCAGTAAACTGTGACTTGAATTGAAGTCAAGCATGTAGGCTACGTTACGTTAGCAGAGCATTGGGCAAAGGTTGACGAAAATCATCTAAATTTATTCACTTGCACGAATGTTTATTGCATCGAAACATGTGATTGTTCTTTCTTGTAACGTTGATGCTGACTCCTTCGGTTTCAGTGAGGATGTTATGCAGGAGGTAGATAATGGTAACGAAAACAACTGCTTTTCACACAGAAACGTAATGCAGAAGAGGGCTTGCTCGCGAACCGCCCTGCTGGTTGGGAAAATGAAAACTTGGCCACCTTTGTTTTTTATATTGTATTAAAGCTACGTCCAATTACATTGAAGTTGTGACCAGTGAATTAATTGCGGATATTTTTGCCCTCTTACCAAGCACAAGCGTTATGTCACTGCTTTCAGACAAGACGGTCCCAATCAATGAGGTGTTGGCTTAACCTAGCCAGAAAACTTGCTTTTTGCATCGTTACAAAGTCTAGCGGTGTTATGTTGTCGGAAGATATTTACTCATTTGGTGGTAGTCTTAATTTCTCTGATGAACGGGTAGGTTTTGTAAGTTGCACAGTCTTTCAATAGCAATGTGTAGGCTACACAGAAAACTCCATTTTTTTTCCATATAAAACAAGTAGGCTATTCTGTAGAGTGGCGTTTAAATAAATTGTTGTCTTTTGCGAGCAGTGCTGTAACATCTGAAAGATTCCTACGTTCCTGGAGTCGATTGTTTGAGTGTTGTGGAATCGGACTCGGTTATTGAGTCGGACAATTATTAGGCCTTGCATGGCTGTGTCAATAAACTTTTTGATTTATGACTTGCTATCACTACCAGTGTACATTCGATATAAGCAGTGTTGTACGTTGACGGCGTCAACAAAAAGTTATTGAGGCTAGCGCCGTCACTTTATTTTTAGTTGACGGATGTGATAGCGCCGTCAACTATTTTGCCGATTTTAAGCGTTACGCGCTATGCTATGCGTCATTTTTTGTTTTCATGGAAAATCTCGTTTCACAATGAGAGTTTCACAATGTATTCTGGCCAACGCGACTCATCCGAATTACCGGCTTTCGCGTTGGTTGGAATGGCTCCCTGGAATACAAGCGGAAGAAGTTTGCCAAATGGTGATCACTCATATCGTGAGCAGTATCGAGAACGAGGGATCAGAGAGGGAAAGCGAAAAATCAATGAATGTCATCGCAGAGGTTGAAGAAACTTTATTTCAAGAGCTCTATGCCCCTGAAAAGAGCGATGTTGGTGCAGTGGACCTCATTAAAATAAGATTTATATATGCTTAGCCATCACAGCACGCTTGGAACAGTGATAGGCTACCTTTCCGAGTAAACGTTTTGAAATGCTTGTGTTTCTACAAAGAAATGACGAAGAAATAACTAATAAGCTAAAGCAGCTAATTACAATACAGTCTCAAAACATAAAACCTGCTCTTCATTTATAGCTATTGTTAGCCTACACTTGGTTGAAATACTTCCGTCAATTTATTTCATTGACGCGTACAACACTGGTACCGTAAAACGGGGATACTTTGAAACCGGGGTAAACTTTGAACAGTTCCCCAAAATTAGTTGACAGGGTAATAGTTTTGTTAATAGTTCCCTAATAAAGCGGAATTTCGGGTTAAAAGTCACTTTTTCGTAATTCATGGTAACATTACTTTCGATTAAGTCTGGAAATTTAGTTCGAGACTTAATTTATTTCACGCTCCAGTGCACAATTTCATAAATGAGTGATTCTAGCAAAACAGCATGGTGAAGTGTTGTGTTCCTTCTGGTTCTCAGCCGTTTGATGGTATTTCAGCTCACTTTTTTAACCAGATGTTGGAAATATCATCAAGATCTAAAATTTAAAAGGATTTTTGTTGTATTATTCTCAGTTTTTCCAAAAATCAGGGTTTTCTGGCTAGCTAAGCTTTTATTTTACTGATGGGGTTACTTTGAACGGTGTTTTTGAACAAGAAAAATGGCTGTGGAACCGGGTAAAAGCATTCGCAATGAAGATGTACGTGATCCAGAAGTAAATGTTCCAAGCAGCAAGAAAAAATGTGTGCCAAGAGATGAGGCTTTTATGACAAGTGAGGAAAGAAACGAAGATGATGAAGAGATGATAAGTGATGCAAGTCTATCCAACTGCGATGAAAATGATCTAGAAGTTGGAGCAAGCTCCAAGTTACCAGCAAGCTCCAACTCTAGCGTTTCTGATGAACAAAATGACAAATAATTCCCCGGCAACAAGACTTCAGCAATCGGAAAACTTCAATCTGTCAATCTCGATAACCGGCCCTGCGTCAAGAGCATCCACAAGTATGCAAAACTGCCAGGAATAACCTTCAAGGCTTTGTCAGTCCGAGGATAAAGATTCAAAAACCAACCAAACCAACCATCCAAACTAATCGGTAACGTTGAAGCTATTCCTGTTAACAATGGTGGCCTGTTCCGATTCCCTGACCTTGAAAAAGAATGGGGACAATAAACCTTGAACACTATTTGGAGGAATCCTCCCCCTTGTCTCAAATAACCCCCAGACAGGGTTAAATGTCATAAACTGACTGTTATGTGTACATATTCGTTGACTTGTGTGTTCAAAACACAATTTTTTGTTCAAAGCAGTGTGATACGCAAAACAATATTGAACACAGAAAGGAATTTAGTGCTCGTTCAAAGTAACCCCAAAATCTCGTGAAACTTTGAACACCACATAATTTCAAAAAAAGGTAGGCTAACTTGTGCAAAATTTTTTTAACATTCCTTGCACATGTCAATAGGGGTATATGTAGCCCCTAATATATTGCAACATCAGGACGGTTGGTTCAGAGTGTAAAATTTTACGATATAAAAAAGACGAAAAGTGTTCAAAGTATCCCCAGTTTACGGTACCCAGGTAGTTTCAGGTTTTGCTGCTTTTACACTGTTTTTCATGGTTGAAGTGGCTTCTTTGTTGTGTGAGCCTCTGGGCAGGGCCGTTAACAGGATTTCTCGGGCCCGGTACCAATTCATTTTCGGGCCCACTTGATCGACAATGTTGTGAATATAAAAGTTGTGAACAAACTTTTATTGATGTCGTTTAAGCATGGTCATTTAACAAATCTTGTGCAATCTTAAAGTTTCTTGAACCGCAAAACTTACTGTTTCTATCTAGCGGTTGCTTTTTGGAACTTTTATTTGTCACATGGCGCTAGAGTATTACTTCCCGATTCCATTGATGTTTCACTGGTCATTCTAGGGTTAGGCTCACCACAAGAGAATTTACAGCACTGCAGACAGTCAGAATGTTTTAAATTTGATTTGGGAAAGGTGTTTGGGCCTAGCTAGGTCAAATATTTGCTGCAAGCTGAAAAGCGGTTTTGGTCTAATTTTTAGTGCAGCTATAGGGATGGCAATCTTTTTACCTGTGCCATTTGAGTTTGAACAAATATTAGCCTGTTTATTTTGAAATTCGTGTTTCCGGTAATATTCGTGGTTAGGAAAATCACTATACTAGACTAAATTCTTATTTTACTGTTTGGTGGCTGAAGTGAGTCCGGTACCCAGAAGGAGGCCCGTTACTTTACCATCTGGCGGCTGAAATGGCTGTTTTAACCTCTGATGGCATTTCCTTTAGATCTGATTATATTACAGAATGTTGTTTAATCTGCAGAGACGATGCAGCATCACCCCTGCATTCGTTGATAACAATAGCCTACCACAATCTTTCAAGCTCTCATTCGTAAAAAAATATATCAGTTTGTAACACAATGTAACTTAACTTGTCTTCCAATCAATGGATTTATGAACTAATGCGAACAGACTGTTATTATCAACCTTTGTATTTAGTACATTACGACTCAGCTCTTCGGAGTTGACTATCTGCTTTGTTTTTACTTTTTATGTGTGATTGTGTAATATGGACCATCTTGAGTCTGATGCAAATAAATAAATTAAGATGTTGATAATGTTTGAAGTCTCGGGGAATTTTTTAAATCCGGGCCCCTTAAATATTCCCGGTCCAAAGGTACCACCTAGACCCCCTGCCTCTGGGGCCGAGGGTCTACCTACCACTCCAGATACACGATGCTGTCGTACATTGGAAAGTTAGCCTACCAGAGAGGAGCCAGCCATTGGTTTCATCATTCAGGACACGCAGACCTTCCACTCCGTTAGTTGGCTTGAAAATGGTGCAGTTGTTGATGGTGTGGTCTGTTCTTGGCACCACATTCACAAGAGGAGGACGAGACCATTGGTGCATAGTTGAGCGGAAAAGTCCGACGCCTGTGCGAAGATGTTTGAGGCGACCCTCGCCTGTCTTTGTAGTGTCAGGCCAATGGGGCGGGGATAAACAAATGGAGTTTGGTGATACTTCACTTCCAATCAGAAATCCATTTATGATCCGTCCAATGAGCCGGCTCGTTTAAAGGAGCAGAGACCTTGGAGTGCAGAAGATGGTTGGACTCCAATGCCCGTCGACCCATAGACAGAGTGGCTGCTTTGCTACAAAGCTCAGCAGAATGGCTGCCAGCAAGAATGGGAAGATTGTCCAATAGTGTAGGGCGCAGGTATCTGGTCACAGGGCGCTGTTTGAAAGAGTAGTAGCATACTTTGCTGAAGAGTAAAGGGCTAAGGCTGCTATACGTAGTGTCAGCCCTTGCTTCTCAGCTGGAACCTGCCAGGTGCTTGAGTAGCGCAGCGCTAGATGTCAGTTTCTTGCAAAGTGGCTGTCAACGTATTTCATTGGTTTTACAGAATTTTTCATGTTTAAGTGCCTACCAGAGTAGTTCTTAAAATGCGTCTCGAGAGCTGAACCAGCGCTGCTTGGTCTTGCGATTTCTTAAAGCACAAAATTCAGGCGCTTAACCAGCTTTACGGTAAGCGAAATAAAAATATGTTATTTTCTTTACCTCCGATATGACGTCTGTCTTCACCATCGGATTTCTCAAAGCGTTGTAATCTATTTGAACAATCCCATGATAGATAAAACTATATTCACTACAAATTGTTTTTGCTTTGCCCGACAATAATTCAGTTCAGAAGGAGTGATCTTCCTGGCGTCAGCACTACCTGACTACTCACTATAGAACAGCGAGCATTGCGTTTCGCTAACCATACCGGTGTAGCCTCCACAGCCCAGCTTCATGGGCGAATCACGTGTCTATCGCTGAGTTCTTGCTACACTCGACTGCCGAGAAACACTATAGCCTACAGTAATTCATTTGTTCTAAAATTTATCGTAGGCCCGTAATAGCTCAGCTACAATGACAAAGCTACAAATTCATAACATACTTTTCATTCAGGAAGGACACAGCAAACTAAAGCTATCTTATTTTTTTACTTCAATGAAAGGTTTAGGCTACATGTCCACGAATGTGCAAGGACCTGTAACTGACCCTGCGTCAAAAGCAGTAGCGTATTTAGGGGGGAGGATAAGGGGCGATGGCCCCCCCCCCTAATGATCAGGTAAAAAATAAATAAAAATATATAAGTTACAAATTTTGCAAAAAAAAAGTTGTAGCAGAAGATATAATTGCTTGGATGATTCATCCTAACGCGAGGGGGGGGGGTAGGCTATAGGCTACTTTTGCGATGCAATTTGCCAATATTATTCTGAGTTTCCGAATCAACTTTTAGTTTAATCTTGATTACAGTACCGTAAGTAAATATTTAATTAAGCAAGCAATCACTAGTATGCACTGCATACAGTGGCGGCTCGTCTAATGGTGCTGCAGCACCACAAATAAGCTCCTGCAAGGACCTACACATAAGCTAGGCTACGTTGAATTCTACAATGGTGAATGTTAGAAGCTACGTAACTGTGTTGCAAGACCTAAGGGGAGATAATAGGCTTTTTCACCAACTTTTTGGCAAGGCTTGCTCAGTTTTTGGCAAAGAAATCCGAATGCCCGGGAGAGCACCTAGACAACAACATCAACCTAACATTCCAGCTGAAACTGGGGAGATCTATTTTAAACGAACAGTTTTTCTTCCTTTTCTTGACAATTGCATGGCACTAATTCACGAGAGATTCAATGAGCACTGCTCGCTAGCTTTTAAAGTCAGCACATTTCTGCCGTCATTGATTCATGAAGATGAGGACTGCCGATCGACGAGATTTTCGACTTCTACCATGAAATGCTGGATCTTGAACCAAGCAATTGCTTTGCAGCTACCATTGAGTTGCAAAAATGGAGAGCAAATTGGCTTGCAGTTTCTGTGGATAAACGACCTGCGACTCTTGTGGATGCGTGTCAAGCTGCTGAACAACTCGGCATTAATCCGATTATCCATAAATTACTTCGAATCTTTGCTACGCTTCCAGTTACAACTGCCTCCAATGACCATGTTTCAGTTCACTAAAGTAGCCTACCTGAAAAATTATTACCGCACGACCATGGCCGAGCCACGTTTGGATGGTCTAGCTCAGATGTATTTAAACAAGGATATTGTACTCGAGTATGATGCAGTCATTGATATATTTGCCAAGTGCAGCCATCGCATGGAACTGTAAATTGTCATTGCAAATCGCCGAGAATTTTCAAAAGGTATTCGAGGTCGGAAGGACTAACTTATTGTTTATGTTCTGAAGTGATGATATCTTTTGTTGGTTCATTGATTGGAACAGTAACTTACTTCTGCGGATTCGCTCTTGATTCTGGACTCCCTACCTGACAGTATTCTGACGGTTGCATCTAACCTCCTCCCCCCGTTCTGACGCATCATATGACATTTTGGTATAGGCTACCCCCCTATTAAAAGGGTCAAAGAAGTCTAATTTTAACCCAAGTAGAAAAAATTTGAACCGATTAACAGCCATCCATTTTCACCAAATTTGAGCTTTCTGTGTAGGCTACTACCGTTGAGACTACCCCGTGTGTACTACTCCGAGACCCTCATTGGCATCCAGCCGCCAAGTCAGCCGCTTCGCGGCTGACTGACACAATTTCTTGGCCCCCCCCTAAGAAACTTTCTAAATACGCCACTGGTCAAAAGCATGTACTGTACAAGTGGACTTACAGAAACTACCAGCAATAACCTATCAAATGCTTTATCAGTACGAGGATAAAGATTCAAAACTAACCAACAATTATGCTATTTTGTCATTTTTATTGTTACAAAATGTTCAATACCTTACAACAAACACAGAGTTTCCAGAAACAACATTTAAGCAGTGGAAATGAAAGCAACCTCAGCAGTAAGGACCGAAATGTTGGCTACTCTGGTAATAGTCCACAATTCAAGTGGCTGTAGTTGAAAAAAGCTCCGCTTGGAAAGGTGTGGTAGGCTCAAAACCGTTTTTTGTAGCCTACTGCGACCAGCTTTGCTGTTTTTTGAGTTCTTATCCTTCAAAGATAACATCCAGTTCCTCGAGCAGGTAACTTAGGACGTAACGGCAATGCCATCTGAGATCCAGAGTTCGAAGAAAAGCTGTGTATTTTCAACAAAATTCTTCAAAAGCAATATGGTGTTTTGGATAAAGTTTTCATTTTGCTATAAAAAAAATGATTGCTTTCATATCCTAGGTAAACGTAAAGGAAAGATAAACGGTAAAAGAAATAAAGGCAGACCATATAAAGAATGATAATATGAAACCAAGGAATTTTCAAAAATAGTTATTTAAACTACCATTCAACGTTTTATAGGCAGAGAAAACTTTTTCTCGAACCGTAGAAAATGTAATTATCAGATCACCGCTTCAATGCGTGATGGAAATCTACAGATAAATCTGCATCAGGCATTGCAGAGTGCAAACAACAGTGTTGCAGAACGCGTTTTCGAATATTAAATTCTCATCAGTGCAACTACGTTTATGAACGCAATAACAACGGTTAAATTTAAACTCAATACAAAACATTACAAACATTATAAGGACATATTCTCAGTGTTCAATTGAATATTAATAAATCCAGAGACATCAGAAAATCACTTCCCGCATGCAATTCCAGACCGACATTACTCGCTTAAGGTTTTTTTTGTTAAAACAAACTTAATGTTCAAAGCAAAAAAGCCATCACAATGAACATCTACCGAAGTATACTAATTTACAGTACTTTAGATAAGCACTGAAAATTAATAGACGGTACTGTTATTAATATCAATTCAATATGATTTCAGTGATTATAATACAATGTAATACAGTAGCGTATCCAATTAATTAGCGACGACCTTCTAAAGTAGCCTACACGTTAATTCGAACAGAAATAACAATTTATCAAAAGTCTCAGTCATTTTAGAAGATTTCACCACCGGTTACAGGACCATCTTTGCTTGTTTTTCTTGACAGAGTCAACTCTGATTGATCATATACGCCTTGGAGAGTAGCTAGTTGAGAAAATTCAGATAATATGAAACCAAGGAATTGTCAGAAATAATTATTTAAACTACCATTCAACGTTTTATAGGCAGAGAAAACTTTTTCTCGAACCGTAGAAAATGTAATTATCAGATCACCGCTTCAATGCGTGATGGAAATCTACAGATAAATTTGCATCAGGCATTGCAGAGTGCAAAAAACAGTGTTGCAGAACGCGTTTTCGAATATTAAATTCTCATCAGTGCAACTACGTTTATGAACGCAATAACAACGGTTAAATTTAAACTCAATACAAAACATTACAAACATTATAAGGACATATTCTCAGTGTTCAATTGAATATTAATAAATCCAGAGAAAATCCAGAGAAATCCAGAGCGAGTAATGTCAGTCTGGAATTGCATGCGGGAAGTGATTTTCTGATGTCTCTGGATTTATTAATATTCAATTGAACACTGAGAATATGTCCTTATAATGTTTGTAATGTTTTGTATTGAGTTTAAATTTAACCGTTGTTATTGCGTTCATAAACGTAGTTGCACTGATGAGAATTTAATATTCGAAAACGCGTTCTGCAACACTGTTTTTTGCACTCTGCAATGCCTGATGCAGATTTATCTGTAGATTTCCATCACGCATTGAAGCGGTGATCTGATAATTACATTTTCTACGGTTCGAGAAAAAGTTTTCTCTGCCTATAAAACGTTGAATGGTAGTTTAAATAATTATATAAAGAATGATTTGGACAACAAACATCACAAAGTGGACAAAATTAACTTATGAAAGTTCAGTACGCACAGCTCATAGTCGAGAACAATGGCGCATTGTATCCAACCCTCCATACGAGGAAGGAACAAAATGATGATGATCCTAGGTATAGTGTAGCGCCTGCCGCTTTTCTTACGTTTCCTTGCGTCTTAGTGCCGTTGTCAAATCTGTGTTTGTTAGGGTATTGAAATGCTAGAATTTGGGCGTTGCCTTAAAATTTGTAGGTTACCACTTGTTAGGATTTGATATAGGCTACGTATACGTAGTTTTAAGTCGTTGCAGCGTTGTGCATCTAACGCATGCAGCATTACTGGAAGCATTCTAATCACACTGAGCTTCCTTAAAATCAACCGCTCAGTGCTAAAACAAAAAGTCAGTAGGCTATAAGTATGGTTTTGGTCTGTCAATTGGGTGGTGTGTTATTTTAGTCAGTTCACCACGGATTCTTTTCCTCGGAAGTCACGATGTCGATTTAGTTATGGGAACGTTCAAATATTACGTAACGCCTTCGAGGGGGAGGGGGGGGGGGTTTATGCAAAGCGTTACGTTAGCGTCACATTGGGGGGGTTCAAGCAAAACGTTACGTAACGCTTTCGAGTACGGAATGGTAGTTTTTTGTGCTGAATTCGTACTGAAAAAGCGTTACATGGGGGAGGGGGGGATTGAAAAAAGCGTTACGTTGGCGTTACATGGGGGAGGGGGGGGTCAAAAATTCGGAAAAAAAGCGTTACGTAATATTTGAACGTTCCCTATGGTTATAGTTTTATAGTTAGTTTAGTTTTCAAGGCAGCAGTGGCCGAGTGGTTAGCGCGTTGGGCTCGCAGTCGAGAGCCTGCCAGTTCGACTCCAGCCACCCGCACTTGCTGTTGTTTCTCTCGGCAAGAAACTTTACGATAGTTGCCTCTACCCAGTGACCGACTTCGAGTAATGGGTAGTACTAAATTTCAGTAACAAGTAGAGTAGACAACCGGAAACAGACATTGCCGTCGGCTGCAGCGTGGGTCAGGTGTACGTCGGAAGGCGTACACCGATGCATGGCGCTCAAGTCCGCTTTTCCCGCAATGCAGGGTAAAGATATAAAAAAAAAACAAAAAAAAAACAGGTTCTGAATCAGTTCAATTCGTTCTATTTGTGATCAAGGCATTATTTGACTGCGACGTTTTCAATCTGGAAGTTCGTTACTTTCCTTACAATAAACTCATAATCGCAGATTCGCAGAAGAACAACGTGTCATTCCTCAGGTCATCACCACTACCAAGCTTGCATGGCACTCGGGATGTTGCTATAGCATTTACAGCTAGATGTGGGCGGATGTTCACTATAGGGCAGGTCGATTTTAAAATTTGATATGGAATAAAGTACCGGTAGTTGCCAATAAGTGAAAAACATCTTTCGCAAGTAAAAAAAATAAGTAAAGTGCAACGATCGCTGGCGGAAATGCGATTAAATTCTTAAAAGTTGCTCCCCGCGTTTTTTTTGAAAAGCGCGAATATGTAGCGCCGTTAGCGGAAGTCGTCATAACAGCTGCAAACTCGCGATGATTTTCTCCCTACTTTATAGATGATGTAGGCCTACCTAATCACAGTAAGTTAGTGGAACTTTATAAGAATAGGAGACCTGAACAGTGAAAAAGTTGTTGTTTAGCTCGAATTGAAATTAAGCACTTAATTCAGTGATAGACTGTAGGCCTAGTGCTTGTTATAAGCCTGACGCGTCTCTATATACCGTACTTAGGCTATTCATTAGATTGAGTAACCTAATCAGCTTATCATTACAGCATTGAAGATGTGCTTCTTATGAATATAATAGATCGTTTTGAGCAATGATTTGACAAGCCAGTGAATCAGTTGATCTAGATAAAGTTTTTTTTTAAATCTTATTTAATTTCAGCTAGTAATAAACTTTCTTGTTTACAAACTCTTATTGAAACATGCCAAAAGAAAATCCGCGATTAACACGACAAAGTGAACAGCATCATGGAGGAGGCCCTCGCGAGCTTGCCAAAACGGAACCTAGCACTTATAAACAACTAATTCAATATTATTACCACCTTAACAATGCTAAAATTAAAAGAAATATTTGGGCTATTGTTTTGCGCATCAGCGAGGATTTAATTAGTATCTGGCAAGCAGTAGCCTAAGCTAAATCCTTGCCTCCGTTTGATTTCTGACAAAGCAACAGAAAAATTAAAGATTTATTGAAATTGGTTAAGAACATAAACTGCATACACGCAAAAGGCCGCGCAAAAGCTAATCTGGGCATGTATTTGTTCGCTGGAAGTTGTGGCATACAGGGATACTCGAGTCAACTGCAAGCTCTTGGATTGCAAGAAAGAGCACATTCTCTGTGTATTCTCTGAAAATGCCGAAATTCCATTGGAAGAAAGAGCTTATCTGATAGATCAAACGCTAAAAATTGGTCCTAAAGGTATCTTTCAAATGTTATTGGTTGATCGATCAGCAGTTTCAAAAGCACAAAATAATGAAAAACGGCTACAAAAACTTCCCTATGACTTCCACGAGGAGGAAGGCGACATACCTGGACCATCAGAATTATGGTACCCGAATGGATAAGTAGCTCAAGAACGTCAAGTTCGGCGTCAGACAAGGTATAAGCACGATTTATTTAGTCGATTGAAAGTGATAGGCTACATATGAATTGGTACCACAATGAAAAAATCAACACGTGCATCATATTGATGTTATTTAATAAGCTCAGTGCACAAAGAGTATAAGTAACCTAAAAATTTATATACCGAAACCCCCACCGAAACTATTTTACCTTTGTTTGCCATAAATCCCTGATGTTTGAATGTTTATAATTTAGGCCGGTAACATTTGATTTGTATCACAGATTTATTATTACTGTAAGTTACTTTTTTTTAATGTCATCATGTTTTATTTTAGGACAAGCAAGAGTGCCGGCCTGCGAATACAGCACCGTAAAATTTCCTTTTTTCCGTTTAGAGCTTGTGAAGAGTGACTGTATCATCGCTTGGCAATGCATTATTACATGACATAAAACATCTTTTGAGACCGGAAATTGATCTCCGTCACATTATTATGAATAAGTCTAAACTGGATCGAGCCAAAGCAAAAACTTAAGTTATCGGCGAAAAGTTACAGACAGCAGCAAAATCTGAACTGTTTTTTTCTTGGCGTCGATAGTAAAAATTTTAACAGTCGCTAACTTATTTTTGTATTTTTCTAGCGAGCACAGGGCAGCAAAAAATATTCCATTAGTCAACTGGAATGCAAACGAGTGGCAAGAGTTAGTGGATATCAGCGATCTTGAAAGCCCAAACCCACCACTGACACAGGAAGTTTCAAATTAGGACCTTCAATCATTCATTGACAACGATCGGAAACTGAACATTTCTGATGTAGGCCTACCTTCACATCCGCAAAGTGTGGAGAGATGCGTAAAACTGGTTTCGGAAGCTTCGCAAGTTTCCTACGGTTTCGAAAATCGTCACACAACAATTGTTGCCAAAGCTCTCAGTAGAAATATGCGCCGGCAGTTTCCGTCTTAAGGTCATTATCGTCACTCTTACGACGAATTGCAGTTCGAGTTGTAGCTCACCTAACCAACTTTCACATACTGTAGTTCGCGTATACTGAATATTTGTTTCATTTTTATTAATTTTTAACTGCGAAGAGTACGCCTGAACATAAAAGTTTTCATTTTGAGTTCCTGAAGGATTGAGTCAAAGCAGTTTAAACGAAAAATAAGCAGCCATTTTTGAAGTTGGTTTTGCGCTATCTAGCGGCAATGTAATTTTATTTCAAAAATTGAAAAAAATTTAAATCAATTTCCGCAAGCCGTTTCTCATCCGGTATGGCTGATATTTCACAGAAGTGAGTTTTTCAGCTAAGTCTAACTACCGGTACATTATTCACTTTAATATTCCAAAAAAAGTATAAAATCGACCTGCCCTAATGTTCACACACGAAAGGCTAGGCCTACAGTAAGCTGCCGCACTGTAGTTGAATGCGGATTTTTTGCTGCCGGTTAGATCAATACACCAAGCGAGAAAATTTTACAAACTTCGAGAATATTTATATAACTATATTTTCTTTAAGAGTCAGAAATATGATATAAAATGACACAGATAGCATTATAACTATGTTCTGTGCGATTTGTATTAAATTAAACATTAAAAAAATGAAACAAGTATAAGCTACCCCTAAACAGCCGTGATCCTCTCCCCCCCGGAGGGTACGAGGAGCTGTTCATTCGACCCACCCAACACCACTCCTCAGCAATAACATATTTGCAATACACAATCACAACGACGCTACAAATAACAACATTGTTGAAGGGGAGTGCATTGCTCAATGCTCCCCTGCGTACTGTTCATTTATGTTTATTCCACAATGTCTTTGCCACTTTGCGAGTAAAGGAAAATACTTGAATTCATTCAAATAGTTTTTATGTTTTAGTGCATGTTCATTCGGTTTTTGTGGTTTAACTCAGTTACTTTGAATGCGAGTTTTTATTCATGACTGGTGCTGTACAGCATAAGACTGAATAAGGATTCGAACAGACCGACCATGGTATATCAATATCACTGCTGCATGATATTCTTCCACCACTCAGACGGACCAAAGTGTGTATCCTGATTTGATTGAAGTGTTTCTTTAGAGACATCACTTGGCCGAACGAATTCTACTGATTCACAGATAGTTGTGCCATAGCCACGCCATCACGACATGTTGGCATTTTTTTTCGTTTATATTTTTTAATTACCAAATAAGTAAACATTCGTCCAAAATCACAAACAAAACAAAAACTAAAGTAGTCTAGTGTACCAACTACAGCAAGCAATGCACCAGCATGCACAGCAAGAGTGAGTCCCACACTTGATCCAAGGATCAGGGAATGAAAAGATAAGGTTCGCATTATACTGAGCCATCGGCACTACAACCTGGATGGAAGTGAACGGTGTTTTTCAACAACCCAGGGGAATTCAGGATTGCATGATTGGAAAGCGAGCGCCTTATCCGCTGCACTATTTCACCACACAGAAAGGGATTGTAAAACTTTGTAAGATTTGAAATCATGCTCAAATAACGTCTTGAGAGTAGTCGGGTAAACTAGATAGGTGTCGTAGGCTATGCTTATAGCCTGCAATATTTGTAAGGGCACGTCTGTGGCCAACACGGACACGAAACTTAATGCTTGTTATGTTGTAAGCCTCAAATTGGGCGATCTATGGAGCTACTATATGAAAGTTTATCCACTTTATAAAACTTTTGCTTCAAGGTTAGATATAGCTTTTAACTATCATTTTCATACAGAATAAAAATAAAAAAAACTTTACTGAGGTTTTTTAGGAAAGTTTCATAATTCTTCACACAGCAAATAATCCAGGATGGAATTGGTCAAGTGCATTCAACAATCAACAACTGAAAAAAATACAACTCTTGCTTACAAAACAAGACAATGTTGTTAAAATCACCATAGGTGCACGCTGCACGCCAGCAATGTGTACCCAGGGCCGGATTAACCATTAGGCTAATAAGGCTATAGCCTTAGGCCCTGGAAAAATTCGGCCCTCAATTTTTGTGAGGCTGGTAGTGATACAGATCCAGTACAGTACAGTTTTTGCTTGAAAACGAATGACTGGGTTCAGTCAATACATATGAAGAGCCCATTTCCAAAACCACGTAGGCGCCACTTTTACTGAAATTAAGTTTGGAGCAGGCCTTTTTAACCTGGGAGTCGCGAGTCGTTTTTCGGAGGTTGGCGAGGTGCTTGAAATTCCAGTGCATTGTTTTCAATTCTTTTTTGCCAGAAAAGATTAAAAACTGTGTTTTTTTCGCAATCGCCCATTCCTCTACTTGAGGTTATTATATCGTTTAAGCTTTCAGACGTTGCAAATGCTTTAACCATAGGAAAGCATTCGATATTTTTCACCAAGTTCTTATACGTTGTTTTGTGCAGACTAACGTTAACCAGTAGCAACGCTATGATAAAAAAGCAAAATTATGTAGAATCCTATGCAAAATATAGATTTCTCAGTATCGTTTTCAATGGCATTGAAAAAAATTGTTGTCGGATATTTTGTTTGGAAGTTCTTTCAGCAACAAGTGCACGCATTGACAAACTTAAGGGGGTAATGTGCCTTAATTTTGACGTATTTCAATGGCATAATTTTGAGACTATAAGAAAATGGACATTCGTTTGCTATGCATATTATTATAACACAAGGTAAGTACATTTGAAAAATATTATTCATAATCATTTGGTTGCCATGGTAACCAACGGGGGGGCCTTAGTAACAAAAAATAATAACAAGCTTAACTCAAAAACCAATTAAGCTACAGGCACCAAACTTGCAGAATATGTTCTAATGTTAATTGCGCACAAAACTATGTTTTTGTATTTATTTTTGGTTGCCATGGCAACTTAGCAACAGCCAATCAAATTATTTTTAGCAGTATCTCCATTTTGCCTCAAAAATATAAAAAAACGCTCTCATGATTTTGTAGATATAGTTGTTCTTAATATATATTCCAAATTTCACACCAATGTGATGTTTGGTCATGGAGTTATGCTTGTTCCCGTGGGGCCACATGCACCAAAACACTAATTGGAGATATTGCCTTCCAAAGTTTACGATTCAAAATAACCAAAAGGTTAACACTTTTGAGAAACTATGTAAAGTATATACGACTGGAAATACATAACAAGTGAACATGCACAGTCAGCTATTCTGTATAAACACATTCAGTGCATTATGGGAAATTTTATTAAACTTTATTCTTTTTGAAAGGGGACAAAAAACGATAAAACAACATGCAAAGTTAGCAATAAAATGCTAACCAAACGCAATAAATCGGTTGTCAAAAATAAGAGTGGCCTTCGCAAAAATTGAATTTCAATGTCTTATAGGCCACATATTCCAAGTTTTATGGGTTTATTTTATAGAAGAAGACTTAAACTATCTAAAACCAACAAAAACACAAAATGGAAAAAAACATATTTTTTTTTAAATATTTGAGCACATTACCCCCTTAATAGTTAAAAATGTGCAGCACCAACCATCTCACTGAAATTGATTTAAATAAATCCATAAAAGATTGCAATAAATTCAACCGGCGAAAGTGCAAAAACGTGGATTATTTATTCTCATTATTTTTTCTCCTATTATCTAGCTAAGCTTGATAGAAAATGGAAATAACAATCGGAGGAAATGTAATAAAAGCCGTGATAACATCGCATAAAAATAAAACGTTTTTCGATTTGGAAGTTGACGTTGGAACAGCAAAACTAAACATAACTGGATGTCGGCATGAATCAAATTTGGTTAAATTTTGCATTAAATATGTTTTTGTTGAATACTTTTATGCGGGGATATGAGACTACATTGATTGCTCTGAGGAGGTCGCAGTGGAAAAAGGGTTAAAAACCCCTGGTTTAATGTGTCATTAGGTAAAGTATTACCATAGGTAGGCTACCTACTATCCACCTCTTTCTTTCCAAAATCTTTTCCATCTGCTTCAAACTTGACATTAAAAATTGTGTTTGTTTCCAAAACCAATTACGAGCCATTCTTCTTTTATGTTTATGTTATTTTGCAGTAAATAATTTCAATTTTTCATGTATGTATTTTTATTACTTTTTGTAGCTTGGTTTGCAAAATTAGGCCCTTCTCCAGTAAACAGCCTTAGGCCTACAGTACCCTTAATCCGGCCTGTGTGTACCCCAACTTAAAGCCTAACCTTTTTTACCACTAGATTTTTGTCTTTTTTATTCTTTCTACCCATGCTGATGTGGTAACCCCAGATTTTTTTCTTAAATCCGCTATTGCCTTTACGAGGCGATTTAGATCCGCTATTGCTACACAGCAACCATTAGGCTACATTATTTGATATTAAAAAGTAGCTCCAGCAGCGCCTGTGCAGAGCTAATGAATGTACAGTCTGCTGAAGTTCAAGCAAAACTGTAGTTTACAAAAGGTTGCTCAGGATACTTTGATGCTTGAATTTCTAACTACCGCCTTACGCAACCAATGCTTGCTTCCGTAACTCCCTGGCGACAAACAAAGGTAAACATAAAAATAGAGCCGGTCAGTCATCTAAACAAAAACGTGCCTTACGCCCAAAAAATACACAAGTTATGAAAAGATAAATTGTTTTAACTATTGTTTCTCCAACCATATGTGCTAAAGGTGAACCGACCTTTTGTGCTTGCTTTTATTTTACTCTTCTTGCGTAACATCGAAAATTTTAATTTCGGGTGGAATGCTTTGTAATAATAAAGAAGTAGCTATGATAAGATAGCAGAATTCAACTTACGACTTTACGAATTCGAAATGCATTTGCAGACATTCCTGAAGTTGCTAGTTAGACACTTAGTGACTTCCATATAAAGCGAAAACAACTAAGAGCTTCAGAACAGAAACAAACAGTAATTTTTTGTCGTACCCAGGCTTACGTCCGGTGGTTGACGATTTAGATCATTTAGACGGCAGACAAGGAAGCGGACATGACATAAGGACATATTATGCGTACCACCTAAGACACAACCGCATGCTTTCGAGTGGCGTCGAACAAGCGCTCTTTTGCGCGTCATGCCAGGGCTCTCACTGGTCGGTAGTGCAGCAAACAAACAGCAGCTTATTCTACGAGGTGTGATAAATACACGTAACAAAATCTGCTACGGTTTTGTTTCCACTAATATGATGTTTGCACGGTAAAACTTTTAAAAGCAAGAAAAATTGCAAGAAAAACTTTCGTAAAAGAGGGCAAATAGCGTATTGGCCTTCGTACGGCATCATTGTCATTATTATTTTGGTTTTACTTGACAATTTGGGAACTACTTTTTTGTCACGTCACCTCTTGCAGTGCGAACTGAAACAGATGGGGTGCTGAATGTGACAACAACGTAGCCGATCTGTTAGAGAATGTGGCGTAAAACAAACATGTAGCTGGTGCCACTTAACAGAATCCAATTGCGGTACTTTCATTGTGAACCCCTTCTCTTTGATAGAAGTTTTATGGTACACGACAGGTTTGCATTCTTCTCAACAGTGATTTGGAGCCGATTTCAAAAGCAGGATATTGCCCAATAAGATTAAACTTACAAAAAACCTCGTATCCAAAAAATAAAACCTATTGAATGAAAAACTTTTTATGGACAGAAGAAGTGATTTATTGGAGTCTTTTGAGCAGGATGTGTCCTGCTCAGCCAAAAGTTGCCGTCGTATTACATTAAATTCACATGAATTTTACTAAATATGCGAACAATCGATTCTCCTTTCCAAGTGCGTTCCAACTCAAATAAAAAAGTAGTTGGCACAAAGGCGTCGACGCTTTTGCCTTGGCCCGACTTTTTATCGATTTGAACGCCTATATAGTGCGTAGCACGTCTCTTTAACGTGCGTCAGTATTTGTTATTACGTTTTTAGTATATTTGCTTTTCACATCACAAATCAAACATTAGTAAGCAAGATATTTTCAGTTTGCCATCTTTTTTATTTCACCTGTAAAGTTTTACTAAGCAATCTCTATCTTTCGTAACGTTTGCACAATCAGTGTGTCAGAAAGTTTCAATCTAATGCAGAGCATGGCTACCTAAAGATACGGCCTGATTTGATACATTTTGCAGAAATTTCCAGATTTTTCTAACTTTGGGTGAATGTTAAAAAAAAATTTCTAAAAGTTATATTATTACGCTTTCTTTACTGTTTTCTCCAGATGATACAATAGGTTTTAACATCCTCACATGTTGAAAAGCAAAGAAAATTTGATTTCAAAGATTTTAGTCAGACTGTTAATTTTTCAATAATAGTTTGATTCAGTGTTTTTCAACTTGCTTTTTCTCATTTGCTATTGCTTCCCCAAGGCAACAAAACGCTTTTATATCACCAGGAGACAGTAAAAAGTAAAATAATCTCAGAAAATGTCAGTCAAACACTAGCAGTAGCTGTAATAAAAATCTGCAAAATGTGACAAATCAGGCCGCATCTCCAGATGGCCATGCGCAGAGCTAAAAAGTTTAGAAGCAATCTGGTCCAAGTCTGGTAAACATCTGGTCAGATCCCGATCTGGTTAAGACCTAGACCAGATGAAGTGGCTCTCTGGGTCGGTGTCACAAGAAGACAGGCGCCCGGTGTAGAAGGTTCAAATCCCCTAAAAATAATCCAGCGATGTCGAAGAGCAAAACCAAAAAAAAAGAGAATTTATCACAGATCACTATTTTAAGGAGGTTTCCAGATCAAAATTTTCCAAACAGTTAAATATCGTAATCAAACAATTTTAGAGTCTAAACCACATCATCATAAATTTAGAGTTGAATATTCAATTTCAAGCAGTATGGTATTTTAGAATCACATAGTGTGTTCTTTCTTCCTAAGTAAAATAAGCTAATTATCATGAAGTACTGCAAGTGAAAATTTGCATTTATTACGATGCGTCAGATCGATAGGCTAGATGTAGTGCAGTGCTTTCAAAACACCTCGTGTGTGTAGGGGTGGAGGTCGCTATAACAGCATCTGGACTGGAAGCCAAACGCTGCTGTCCAACCTCATCTTGGACGGAAGCGTTTGGCTTTCAGTCCAGATGCTATTTTTGAAAAATGTTCATGGAGAAGAAATCTACAGCGTTTGCTTGTACACATCACTGCTATAGCACAAGGCCCGTCTGCTGCGTAGCAAAAATTACTGTGGTATCGCAGCTGATGGGTACTAATCTTAAAAGTATTCACTAGGCATTTAGTTATCTTCTTGTCTTTGGATTGTTGAAATATAGATCTGTTTTCGGCTTTTCTTTTGTTTCAATAACATCGTTTTCGTTGTTCAAAACAAAATATGTTTTCAAATTGTCCAAATGACTTTAATTTATAGCAGCGGGTCTCAACCGAGGGTCCCTGGCATCTAAAGCGTTTTTACGGGTCCATGGAAGTTTCTGAACTTAGAGTATGATTGATAAATTATGAAATTTACAAATTTGTGTTTCTTCAGTTGTGTATTACAGTGATTCTCAAACTGTGCATCGTTTGAAATTTTAAAAGGTGTCGCACAACGATTCGGTTTCCCAGCTAAAAAAATCCATGTAAAAAAAGTTAATTTTTTTATCAGGCTATGTAGCCTATCTTCAACTTAATGTTTTTGAAGCAGCAGGTTATATGATCAATGCTCAATTCAGAAATGAAAACTTCAGTCAATATCCTACTAGCACTCACACTGTGATTAGCCTACAATAACACATTGATTACAAATGAAAAAAAAACGAGAAGTTTTTTGTAAAGGTGCAAAATTATTGAAAAGATTATTGTAAATCAGAATACAAGTTATTGATTTTTGATCCTGTCTGCCAACATACAGCTCATAACATACTGTAACTTCGTCAATGCTATCAATCGTCATAAGTGCGTCGCGAGTTCAGTAAAGTCTTCTGAGTGTGTCGATTCGAAATTTATGAAACATTTGTTTCCGTTAGGAGACGCAATATAAAAAAATTGCAGATACATAATATGTAGCCTATCTGCAATTTTTAAAAAAATATTACTAAAAATATTATTTTTAGTGGTTCGCGATCGCTTTGAAGGCACAAAAAGGGGTCTTCCAAGACAAAGGGGTTGAGAACCACTAATATAAATCATTTTAAAAGGAAAATAATCCACGCTAAATGGTTTATGATAATAAATAGATGCTTTGAAAGTCGAAATCAGAAAACGAATTTTTGTATCAACATCAACTGTTGATTTGATCTGTTGTTGAGCACTTGGTCACTTTGGTTTTTTTTTTTTTTTTTTTTATTGGCCATTATAGCGACAAGAATGCATGCTAAACATACTAGAGGTCTGCAAAGAAGTAGAAGTTGCAAAGACAATACTAGACATCTAAAATTAAAACGGATTGTTTTGTGCTTAAACTCTTCCCCAAAGTCACATCCCATAGCAAACCACCCATAGCCGAGGAATTAACATCAATGTATCTGCGGCTCTATAGAACTACTGATGCAGGACAGCAATCTTGAGTTTCTGAAATTACGCCTTTAACAACAAAATTAACTTTCTTTTAGACTGTTTCATGTTAACGTAGGAATTCTTGTCCCAGAATCACATCCCATAGCAAATCACCCATAACCGAGAAATCATTTTGTAAGAGAAATTATTTTTCGAGAAATAATTTTGAGTTTTTGTAAGTAAAGTTGTTGTTGTTTAAGTTACTTTACAGTAGTATTAGTCTAAGTAGCAAGTCAAAATTTACACAATGATGGTAGGCCTACTACACTAATACAGCTTAGGCTACGTCAAAATATAACTTTTCATGCCTACGTTTCCATTTGCAAGTTTTGTTTCCAATTTCGCCATGTTAAGCGCAAAAACGTAGCCACGCTCGATGTACAGTATGTCATAGTTGACTAGCGTTAACATGAATGGTCCAGTGAGTACTTTTGGACCAGGGCCCGGGGTCATTTGAGGTACCCAGAAACTTGTTAAAAAGCCCAAGATATTTTTATGTGTCTTGCCTGTCTTTGGTATAAAAAAGCAAACTCTCTCCCGAAAATATATTTTTATAAATGTCCTCGCTTTTTCACTTATGCAACAAATACCTAACTTTTCCTTGAAAAAAAAAAAACTTTTTAGGAGCCTTATTTTTTTCAGAGAAGGTCCGGAATTACGGTTGGTACCGGTCCCGACCTGTTATAACAGCGACCTTCATCGTAGCTATTGCAATCCATCATCCAGACAGAAAATCAGTTATTTTTTTCATTGATTCAACGTCTCTAGACGTATGTAAAAAAAAAACTGATTTGCTGACTAGGTAAGTCTATCTTCAACCACTGTAGACGTGGAGGGTAGGCCACAATCGTTTTGATGAGTTCCAGCTTTGAAAAGCTTTGCTCAGCACTTGCCACGGATATAGGAGGCGTCATTGGAATATGCAAATCTATAAAGCATTTGGTATATTGTCTGAAGGTTTTTATTGCACCAAAACAATGATAGCACATCTTCAGGTGTCATAGATTTTGCAATTATTGCTGTTAGTTCGCAGCTCAACTCATTGGCATGAAGGTGCCTGCTTGATTGCATCATAGTTTTGCAAAAAAATGCAACAATCTCAAGCTCTTGCGACGGCTTTGCGAATGCAAGTCCGTACTTCCAGACGAGCTCATCAAACTTGCGGTTTTAATGCAGCAGAGCGGCTTACTCGTTTATTACCATATGTAAAATATAGGCCTGCAGGTTGTACGACAAAATTCAAAACATAAAGACATTTTTAATAAAAGTAAAATAAAAGTTAGTTTTGCGCTCCCTTGAAGGCTGCGCCCTAGGTGGCCGTCCAGTTGGCCTAATGGATGCGCCGGCCCTGCATATAAGTGATAGAAAAATATTGAAAAACAGTCGTTTTGAGTGTTTCACAAGGGAAAGTTGTAGCCTACCGATAGCCTACAATCTCGGGTTATTTGTTTTATAGCAAAAACGAATGCCAAGGATATAGCTGTCACATGTTTTATTAAAAGCCTGTTTCGCTAGTTTCTCAAGTGAAAGAAAAAAGTTGAAAAAAGCAGTAGGCTAGGCAATTTTTTTCAGTCCATGTACGCCAAGTTCAACAGTGTATAAGCATCATATTGGCTCAATCAAATACGATAGTTCAGTTGGATAAGCCAAGGACTTTGCAAATGAAGAAATAGTAAGATCTAGGAACACTGATTCAACTCTCGGAGCAGTAGGCTATAGTATAGCGAATCTAGAAATCATTTTGGCAAGGAGACTAAAAGCAAAGCAAAAATTCTAGGAAAATGAGTTGGTCTAATATCAACTAACTAAGACCACAGAAGGATTTTAATAATTTATTTTTTGACGCATTTGAAATAGTCTTGCATGGTGTTGCATAGGCGTTCAGTGAAATCCCGACAATCCGTCCGAGGTATCGCCACTCCCCATCTTTACCTATAGCACGCAAGTCACATTTTACACCATATATCAATTAACACTGGAATATGTTGATTTAATTGTCAACCGGTTTAGTGAGCAATGTGTTTATTTTGGAATGTTGTAATGTTTTTTCAGTGTTTAGAGCCACAAAAATTTTGCTCCATAGCCTACTGCGCATAGCTACACTGCTAAAAACATGCATTCACTTTGCTGCCTATAATGTTAATGAAATGCCATTAAGCGAAGTGAACGAGAAAAAACTGCAAAAACGAGCAATCCATGTGAAAGATAGCTGCTCTCTATCTAGCTCTGCCAATAACTTACAAAAAACGGCTCTTGAAAAGAAACGAAGACTTGCCTCTGACAATCTTCGTAACATGGCCTATGTCAGCGGTTTCATAGTATAGGACTGTAGGTAGGTATAGCCTGCAAGTATAGTGTACAACAGATCAGAACTAAGCTTTCAAAGACTTTCTTACTCCTAGAATGACAACTTCCACAATCAATCAAGTCACTAATTGCTAGGCATATTTTTAAAGGCTTTATAACTATCAGCAAGTGTAAAACTGGTTTACTTGTCTATGAGCATGGCCGGCTAACACCATGCGTAAAAGTGAGTAACTGACCCTTTTTAAGCAAACATCTTCTCTGACAACAGTTTTTTATTAACTTCCAGTTTAATTTTATTTACAGTGTGGCAATTTGTTGTATGTCACTAACCTAAGAAGAGCAAACATTAAAGGATCATCGGTATGAGTTTAGTAAACAACAAAGTTGGTTATCCAAGAGTGAAAGTGAATTTTTAAACGTTAGTTTCTAAGATTAAACGATTCATTGTTGTACATTGACGTGAAGTTGTTCTCTTCCGCTTACAGTTGAATGGCCAGTACACTTTGTTAATAAACCAGTCAACATGAGCAGCCCTACAGTAAGCTTACTTGAAGGCAGCTTGATACAGTAAAACTACAGAAGTCTGCTTAAAGGCAGTGGCAAACAGAAAAATGGCTGCTTGACACTTTCCCTAACTTTTAGTCACCGTTTCAAAGAAGATGGCAAAATGCAGGAACCTTCAAACCTCTGAGGAGAAAGAAAGGTTCAAATAAAGAGGAATACTGGCATTAGTTCGTGTTTACTCATAAACTAAGCTGCTCTAGTAGCCGATGCTCAAAGGAGCAACTAACAGATTTGAACTGACGTTATCAGCAATGTTAGCTTCTTTCTTTTAATTTTCTATTATTATCATTGCCTTACTATTGTTGACGACTACTTTTTATTTGTTTTGTTTTTCTGTACTTGTACTTTTTCCGTAGCCTATTTATTTTACACAGTAAAATATTCCAAGTGGGGACACCTAGACTTAGAAAACCGTGTCTTTTTCGGTGCTTCTATGGTGTAGCTTTCATATCTATAAAAGTAATGTATTATATTTTTTACTTTTTGTACATTGAATTGAAATGAAGGTGAAGCCGGTGGCGTACGCAAAGGAGGCCATTAAACCATGCCCTTCCTTTCATAAAATGTTGATTTTTTTGTAGCGTTGTTGTGATGGTGTAGTGCAAACATGTTATTGTTCAAAAGAGTCCCTCTTACCCCAGGTGGGGGTGGGAGTTTGGCACGGTTGTCTTTTGGCAAACTAAATAAGGACATCACCTAAAGTTTTAAAAAGGTATAGCCTGTTATCCTCAATCGGCAGCTTTGTCTATAAGACAATTCTTCTAGTTTTAGTTTTCAAAGACAGGCTAAAGGTTCCATGTTTCGATTCTAGATAAAACTTAGTCTAATTTTTTAAATGTATTCATGTTTAAAACTTTTTTCAGCTGTGATTTTAGAAAGTAGGATCTATTTGGTTTTAAAACAACTAGGATACACAAAAGTTAAAATGCTGGTAAAAAATAATTTGAAATCTAACCGGATGTTCGTGAAGCCATCACAACAGAAGGCAACTGGCATTGGTTTTTTTATACGACTTTTCTCAACCAAGTCTGTTTGTTTCACCGTTCTTCTGATTTTCTGTTTTCTATCTCTGATGGCGACTGTATCGCAAATATCTTTCCAAACGCATCTGATTAGGGTTCAGCACAGTGTCTCGCAGTTGTCGACGAACAGAAATTCTTTACCGCCCAAAACGAAAACATCTTTTGTTACAACAAACGAAAAAGATCTGCATTTGAAAAGTATGAATACAAGCAACATAAAACAACAGAGCTTGCTTACGTTGAAAAAGCAAAAGCTGCGGAGGAAAGTGGTACAGCAAAATATTACAAACAAGGTCCAGAAAGAAAGTGAGAACAATTTTTCAAAAAACGGAAGTACACAAGTTACACAAAGATCAAATTCAACCCAAAACAAAAACCTTGCCGCAAAGAAAGATTTGAACACTAAAGTACGTTCATCAAAAAATGCACTTGAACGTAGAAACACGCTGCCAAACAATGAACCTGTTAACATGCCTCGTCCAAGATCGCCAAAGAGCAAGCCAGACTATTTCAACACAGCAATAGGTAAGTTACACCATTAATTGTGACAGGATTTATACTTTCGCTGGTCAGCAGAAACACCATTACTTCACTTGCACAAAGTGCACGCCCAGAACGCCTAAACTTTCACTTAGCCTACAACCTACATGATAAAAATGGTAGCCTATCACTGTATTTAACGTAAACATGCAGACTGCAGAGTCATAGACATTCCTGAACCTTCTAATTGCAAAACAACGTGATATTGATAGCATTTTCTAAAGTAAGACATAAATTTAACTTGCAAAGAAAGTTGTTCAAGATTTTTGTGAAAGTTGCTTTAGTTAAAGTTTAACTTGTTCGACCCCTGGTAGTAGCTATCTCGTAATTTCTTGTCTTGCCCAGGCTTTATGCCCGGTAGTTGAAGTAGACCGGAAGGCTAGGAAGCCAATCTTTGTGTCTACTTTCAGCCATGCCATTAAGTATCTTGCCAAACACACACCCGCATGCTCTTGAGCGGTGTAGAACCGGTGCCATTTCGAGCGTCGTAGCTTACCAGGGATATCATCACCAATCGGCTTTGCATCTAACATATTCAAACAGTGATAAGTGACCAAAGGGAAAAGCGAACTCATTAGGTCAAGTAGACCAATCGTGCCTCAAATGAAATTTGTGTTTTCTTTTGGAAATTTTTCCTACAGATGTTTCATGTTTGCTTTTGTTGAAAATTAAAATTAACCAATTTATGCTATTCTACAGACAACAAACATAAGCAAAAAGAGAATTTCGGAGAAAATATGGGACCACAACAGCTTGAACAGCCAGCCTCCAATGCCAAAATAGATCCCGTCAGGCAGTCGTTTTTAAAAAACGTTTCTCGCTATGTCGCTACCATCAAGAGGCGGAGGAGGCTGCTCAATTACTATAAGAAGCCAGTCTCCATGCTTCCAAACCAAAGTAAAGGTACGGTACATTACTAACAAACCATTTTGAACAATACAGTATGCTTCCTGTGAAAATATTGTTGCAAAATTTAATCTGTATCCTCTATAGTCGTTGCGATTGTAAACCAAAGGTTTTGTTTATTAGAGAAAACAGGAAACACAGGAAACAATTTACATATCTGGTTAGTTGATTTAAATCTTTATCCTCGGACTGACAATGCTTTGATACATCATTCCTGGTAGTTTCGCATACTTGTAAAGACTTCTGACGCAGGGCGGTTACCGAGATTGGCAGAGTAAAGTTTTCCGATTGTTGAAATATTGTTGCCGGGGAATTATTCCATCAATTAAGTGCCACTAAATGGAGAGCAGTCTTGAAGTGCGTTGCTCAAGCGCACGCCCCGAGAGCCGAACCAGCACCGCATGATCTTAAGTCGAGCGCGTAACCACTGATCCAACGAGGCTAATCTCTAAACGTAAATTGTATCATTTTTAAATTGCTTGTTTATTACAAATCGATGTTACCATGAAAACACACTATTTATTCAAGACATGCTAAAGAACTATTGATTAAAAAAAGCTATAGGGTTATATTAATATCATCAGTTCTAGATACAGATAACTAACTCATTTCGATGGTAAGCTTAATGTTATTATTATCAAAAGATTGTTTTAGAATTGTGACATACGCTAGCTAGCTTGTATTTTAATACTTTTACTTTATCTTTTTTACTGATTAAAATTGTCGATTGATATCTCTTAAACTCCACTCACAATTAATTCATTCAGTAGCACGATAAACCTGCTTAGTTTGTTTGGTTTTTTTTTTTTGATTTTTTTTTTTTGATTTGTTTATTTTGTATGTGTGTTTGTGTATTTACTGTATATATGTTATTTAGGCCTACATCACCAAGCTTGAGGTGGCTGCTGACTAGATGACCGTTTGGTCTTTTCGCAGTCTCCTCGTCATATGACACACAGCCGATTATTGTATACTTTGTATTCTTTTCATGTTTGTGTTTGTGACAAATAAATGAACTGAACTGAATTTACTTATTTTTCATTAGGCTTACGATTTTGAAAAGGCCTCTTGCTTTGTCAGAGCTGTAAAGGTCTTTCTTGTTCACATGCAGGGGCGTAATCAGCCCGAAATTTCGGGGAAGAAGGCAAATAAGTAGGCTACTTTTTCACATGTGAGTGAACCCGGCAACAAGTAACTGAAGGCGGACACCCATTATCGGGTCTGGAACCTCTATGACATTTTGAACAAGATACCTTAATATTGCGCATTCTGAAAGTACTTTCAGCCTAAATCAATAGTAAAACTTTGTCAAATACTGTTGTAACATAGTGTAAAATTTTTATTTAAATTATTTTGTAGAAAGGGAGAGAATCGCCCTCACTGACTATACCCCTACTCATATGCATTGACATTTCAGGGGTTGTGATTCTTACAAACTACCGTTCTGGCTCGACGTTTCTTGGACAACTTTTTAATCAACATCCAGAAGCTTTCTATACCTTCGAACCTCTTTATCCTTTTACCGGGGGCTGTGGCAATCAAGGCTTAGAAATGGCACAAGTTATACACCGAATTTTAAAGTGCGACTTTCCATCCCAGTTAGACGTCTATGGACAAGTGCGGGGGCCAATGAGAAAAGATGGCGAAGATATCAAGTGTCTTACCGACGACTTTTGTTTTCGGTGAGCAGCAGCCAGTAGGCATAAGCAGTTTTTTGAAATTTGTTTTCTTTATCATTTAGCCTACTTTGGCCTTATTGGACATTTATAGTTGATGAAAACACTGTGATAATGTGCTGTGATGGGACCATCACCTAAGTTAATACAAAATGACGAATATAGGTATTATACGTAGCAGTGACGTTCGGTGGCTTAACCGTTGGGAAAGCAACTTGGAAATATGCTGCAGCAAGGTAGTAGGCATGAAGGGCGTAACCGAAGCCCGAAGGCGCGTTGCCGATGGCAACACTTCCAGCGGGGGGTCTGGGGGGTCTCTCCAGAAATTTTTGAAAAACACTTCCAATTTGGTACGCTCTGAGAACATTTCCAAAACAAATCAAAAATAAAAATCTGTCAAATTGTGCTTCGCCTATGTCGTGATTATACATCCATTTAATGATTAGAAGTCATGAACAATCTTAATTTTACCGTTGCAGGACCAAAATCCAGTGTTAGACATGGAATAATACTTGTCTAAATATTTAATTCGTCATGAATGTTCATTCTCAGATATTCAGTTAGACCTACACTACAAAAAGTAACACTTAGGCTTAAGCATTACAACCGCAAGCAATTTGTACAAAAAGCTGGATAAGTTTGCCTCCTGCGTATAGAAGCTTAACGAACTAAATATTGCATCTGCACCTGAACGTTCATTGGCGAAGTAACGTTATATCAACGCTGTAAAAAGGGCAAAGGCATGACTATGAAAGCTAGTAGGCTAAAGTACATGGCGAGGAGACATCAAAAAACAGCAATAATCTTTTCGCCTTGATGATGCTGTGCTGTTTACCGTGACGAGAGACCATTCTGTGCTTATGACGAGGTAGTCTAGTACTCTAGCGATTGTGGGCTACGCATTGACGTCACTGGTAAAGCATCTCTAACCATAACACATCTGATTGGCTAAGCAGCTGGTGACGTTTAGCAAAACGAGTGAGGATTGGATAAAACAAAGGCGTTTTTTGACGTTTTTGAACCTGGGGAAAGCAAAAAAGTTGCTTTCTTGGAGCCTCAGTGGTTGTTTCTGACAGGAGGGTTTGCGTTAATTGGCATTTATAGGCAAAACATGTGGTTTGGTGAGGACTTAGACTACTCACAAGCGTTACGAGTAATTCTAGTCACGAACACAGTAGTTTTCAAGTTAAAATAGACGTGATAAAAATAATAAGAAGTTAAACCTAGAATTCAGTCATTATATTATGCATAGTTTTCGCTCAGGTAAGCACTGCTTTCCTTGCTTTCCCTCACCGATTGTCACTGATACGTAGTACAGTTGCGTTGTCACAAAATTTGATAGTAAAAACAGCAAAAACATTTTTAATTTAAATTTGTCACCGAAAGAAACGTACTTTAAAATTCCAGCTGATTTTTAAAACGTGCAAATACAAGATTTAGAAAAGTTTTGTTCTAACCCTAAAATGTTTTATTCTCCTAAAGTTATGCGTCTAATCTAAACCAATGTAATGTAAATTGTAATCTGCGTAGCCTACAGAACAGATCATATCAAGGAGAAGTGGTAGGTAATCAGATATGCTCATTGGTGAGTACTGAGTATACTTTCCTTAGAAGCACAAGTTGAGACAATGTTCCATATTCCTAATTATGGTCCAACTTTCAGCTTTGTATAGTATAGGTCAAAATACTTTCAATTGCTATACGTACTTAAAACAATTGTATTTTTAGGCTATTTGTCACGTAAGATCGGACTTCTATATATATTATATCGAAATTTACTCTAACCCAGTGGTTCCCAACCGGGGAGGAATTCCTCCCTAGAAAGGAATTTCATGAGTTCAGGGGAGGAATTTAAAAAAATTTACATTGAAAATGTTACCGCACTAAATGTCTTCTTCAGATCGGTGCATAGGCCTAATATCTATATTAGCACTAAACTTTTCAACAGTTCTGGATTGGTATGAAAGATTCTTACCCCAAAACAACAGTAACAGCTTTTCGTAATTCTTTTTGTGTCCACTTACCTATGTGATTCAGGACCTTATGCTCTGTTGCAGAATAAGAGCAAGCAAAGAAACAAAATTGATGTTGAGGATGACCTGTGTTATGTACTGTCACGAACTGTGCCGCGCATACAACTACTTACAGAGCGCAAACAAAAGCAAATTTTGCGTTGAGTTGTAGGCTACTGTGAAATAAATTGATATGTCAAATAACTGTAATTTTATATATTATTTTTGTTTTTGTAGTGATGTTACGTGTGAAGGAAAACAATTCTTAAGACTGATACCCACTGAAGTGGGTTATATGGGCTGGTTATATGCCACTAAAAAACCTTCACAGTTTCACACACCCGTGCTCCGCTTGCGCTGAATAAGGATGACTTTGGGGGATTTTATTTGTGATTTGATATATTTTAAGTCGGCCAATTGCAACTTCGACTCGAGTGATGGTTTTGATAAGCCAAACCAAACACTGGCTTAGCCGGTAATTTTTATAGACCGCCGGCTGTGCGGTCCAACGTTTTTACTTCTGATCGGAATTAGGAAGGAGTCTTGGAGCCCTATAGCATACAATCTAGGGGAATTGTAGAGAAACCTTTTTATTTAAAATTTTAGGGTTTTTAAAATTTAGAATTCCTTTTACTGTTTCTAGTAATATGGGGAGGTATGAATAGTTTCAAAAAAGAGCGTAACAAAAAAAGGTCGGGAACCACTGTTTAGCCTATTAGCTGCTGTCTCGGCCTTGACTTTTCGATATTTGGCAAATTAATTAGTTTTTGACAATGATTGAAAATGTGTTTAAAAGTATAGATAAGGGAATTACGCAGAATATTTTTTAAACCTTGAACAAAGGGTATAGGATAGCCCACCCAGAGATAATTAATTAACTTTAGTAAACTACAAATATTCTGCAACATGGTAGCTTATAACTAAGTGGGCTAACTATATCATAGAATTGGTAGGGCTATTTAAACCTCATAAATAAAGCGCAGAAATAAAATCATCTTGGCACATGAGTACAACCTTAAAAGGCTTTGTAAGAAATAAATGATTGTACTAGTTGAAAGTTTATATTTAACCCACTCTATGTATTACCAAGCCCAATGTATAAATCTTAGTACACATTCAATATAGCCTACATAATCACGTATCTACAAGAGTAGCCTGATCTTTGTACTTACCGACGTCAGCAATCCTATGACAAAACTCTTCTTTACACAAAACTGAGTTGCTGAAGTGGCAGTCTAAAAGACTGTCCGGATGTTGCTGTCCATTGTCTGTGAGGGTACAATCACCTACTCATTTCCTTTCAACTTTATGTCATTGCAAAATTTAGTTCAATTTTGTTTGTTTTGTTACTTGCTGTTAGAGCTGAAGCAACAGCAGATGTCAAATAACATAGTAGAGGTCAGCGAAAAGATAGAGGCGACATATTATGCGGACGTTTAGCGTCTCTCCTTCCTAAACCAAGATTCCAACAATAAGAAACCTCAAGATTGTTTCACAACAGGCTACATTCAAAACATTTTTACAAAAAAGTGAAGCAAACTTTCAAAGGAAGAATATGGACACAATTACAACCAATAAAATTATCTACGTCAATAAAATCAAACACGCTGAAAGTTGACGTAGAAAACACTGTATCAACTTATTTGTTGGGCTCATCGTCAATGGGTAAGTAAAGGCAAAATATCAAGAAATCTTACCACGGAGTAGGCGATAGCATATTTTTTGCTTCTGTTTATTTTATTTTCGGATTATTGTAAAAATTTTAACACAGTAAGTTTTTTGGAACAAAAGCAAACTAAACTTATTTTTTGATTCTTCTGTTGCAGAAAAAAGACTAAAGAACTTTGCGAAAAGGATCTTTGTGCTTTCGGGAATCAGCCCAGCTGCGATAAGTGTGGACCTGTACATATGCCCCGCGTAATGAATGCTTGTAGAGCTAAACAGGCCAGTACAGTTTAAGTTTGAATTGATAAAAGCCTTTCTTCTTTTCCGCAACATTTGTAATGATAACACCAAAGTGATAAGTTCACCTTAATCCTACGGCTATCCTAAAAGCCATTATTGGTTACTAAGTTATCTAAAACGTTTTATAGCCACTTTCAAAAAATTATCCAGAGAGAAAACTTTGCAAAATTACTATAAGAAACACTAGATGAATTTTACTATATCTTTTTAACATTCCACTTAACATTTCAGCATTTTTTGAAATCAGCAATTTTATAAAACTCTCTTAATATTTGTCACGATTTCTTTCTATCTCTTACCAGGAAAAAGACTTGGAAAGATTCTATGACGTAGTTTAATGGGTCAAACCGAAAAGCAGTCAATTAAATGTCGAATAATTCTACTAGTGAAATGATAATCTGACTTCTTGAAGAACTTTAACGAACGGCTTCTCAAATAACTCTAATTTCGAACACAATTTATATCAGCACCAATTCTCATCTACTTGTATTCAATTACTTCAAGTCTCAATCACCAATAATTTCTGCATCAACTACCAATCCACAACTCATAGCACAACTCTCATAATCAACTCATAATAATCATCATAATAAACATTACACAAACCACACCACTATTTATAGTTGGATGTTCAGTCCAGTAACTTCGAGAAGGTTACGTAAGGTTACATCATAAAGAACCA
The DNA here is from genome assembly GCF_918807975.1 of Aplidium turbinatum. NCBI lineage: Eukaryota > Metazoa > Chordata > Ascidiacea > Aplousobranchia > Polyclinidae > Aplidium > Aplidium turbinatum. Next base: position 11,370,934 of record NC_137489.1, on the reverse strand, counting down.
TCGCTCTATCAAGCAGCATTTGAATGTAAACAACAGAAGTCTTTAGAATGTCACGTAGGGAAAATGATTCCAGAAAATACACGTTGCATAATACAGATTTCGTAATCAGAGGTTACTTCAGGTCATAACCGATAATAACACATCGCACCAGAATTCTACAGCCAAAACAACACGCTCGTTGAAGATACAAAGCAAGCCATCGTGAGGCATTGCACCTTGATTGTGACATACGCCCCCCCTTAGAATATTGTTGCAAACAATATAACAACACAATCAACACAAAACACATTACCAAAAACAATTAATTACTCAATAAAACAGTTCTCAGTAGTCCATCGTTGCATGATCTACCAACGACAGCGTTTCTCAAAACAATGATCATCACGTTTACTGTGAAAGTTTCCATAGTCCTCAATGTCCTCTGTGCACCGGCGAGCAAGATGACCCATCTTCTTACATCGGAAGCACTTCCTCTCCGGACAGTCCTTGGCCAGATGACCTTCTCTGTGACAGTTGTAGCAAGCCTTTTCATCAAAAGAGCAGCTCCTGGCTATGTGTCCAATTTCCCCACATCGGTAACAATGGTTGTTACGGCAACGTCTATTTTCCGAATGTAGGCCGTCAGCAACGCATTCCCTGGCGAAGTGTCCGCGTCTACCGCATCGATAGCAAACTCCAAATGGTCGTCGCCGATTATCTGCAGAACAATCTCGAGCAAAGTGACCATTCTTGCCACAAGAATAACAAGTAACTTCAGAATTTTTCTCTATAACATTTCCGATTATAAGATCAACCAAAGGGTTTTGTAAACATAACGCTTTCACAGTCCCACTACAATACGGAGTTTCGATATATATCATCGCTAACGGTCCTTGGATTGAAGTGGTATCTATCGACATCACATGGCCAGTTTTTCCCGTTAACTGACTGTCTTTAACCAAATCTCTCCTCACCATTATACCCGTAGAACCAGAATCACGTAAAACTTTTACCTTTTTGTTTCCAACTGTTCCATCCACTACTGGTAGGTAATCCTCAGGTATTATTTCTTCGGATCTCTCATTCCCAAGCGTGGGTTCAGGAATCATTAACGCACAACCACCTCGATACATGTCCGTGACTTTATCTTTTCCAGACTGATTGGATAAGGAAAACGACTTGTCCTTGCATTCCTTCGCTTCGTGTCCTTGCCTATTGCAACGATTGCACCACTTCCTCGATTCCTGACGATTTCTATTAGTCTTCTTCCGGCAGTTAACAGCCTTATGACCTAAGCCATTACAATTAAAACAACGTACTTCTCTTGGAACCGCACCTCCTTTAAAATTATTTGTTTGCTCCTCGTCATCATCGAATGACAACGTCTCTTCGGTCGACAACTTCTCATCATGAGCAACTAAATACTGTTCCGCCACACTAGCTATGTCTTTTAGAGTCTTTGGACTTCTCTCCATTAAATAAACAGACAGATCTTTTGAACATGAATCTGTGAATTGTTCCTTAACTATAAGGTTTGCCAATCCGTCCAATGATTGATCGGCCCCCGAAAGTTCAAACCATTTTAACAAAAGGTTTCTTAAACGTTCAATAAATTGACCTGGGCTTTCGTGTCGTTCAGGCTTTGCCTCACGGAATCTTTGGCGGTATCCATGCTCGGTAAAATTGTATCGCTTTAACAGAGCTAACTTCAATCTGTCGCAGTTCATGGCCTCTTCTTGCGAAAGTCTTGAATATACATCAAGAGCTTGTCCCGATAATAACATGCTTAGCTGGGTAGCCCACGTTGACTTCTCCAATTTGGCTATTGTAGCATATCTTTCAAATCTTAACAAATAACTATCCAACTCATCTTTTTCTTCAACAAATGATGGCAAATCTGGACGTCTAACTTGCGCCACAATAACATCTCGAGCATTATCATTAGTAGAATTAGATCGCTCACCAATGTCCAGCTTTTGTCTTTCTAATTCAAGTTTTAACTTTTCCAATTCATATTGCGCTCTTCTTTCTTCAGCTTCTGCTTCGTACTGCCGTTGAGCACGTTTTTCTTCAGCTTCAGCTTCGCGCTGCGCCCGCTTCTCCTCTGCTTCAGCTTCAAGTTGTGCTCGCTTTTCCTCAGCTTCAAGTTGTGCTCGCTTTTCTTCAGCTTCAAGTTGTGCTCGCTTTTCTTCAGCTTCAAGTTCTGCTTTCCTTATTTCACGGGCAGCTCTTCTATCTTCTCTTTCGTCAGCTTCTCGCTGAGCTTTCTGGGCCATTATCTTGTGATACTCTTCCATCACAAACTGAGACTTTTTATTGTCACTCAGCCCCATTCGTTCAGCCATGCTCCGTAAGTCTTCAATCATCTCATGTTTGACGGCATCCGCCATTTTGACAGCTTGTTGTTAATTTATTATTCTTTCAATAAATCTTTCGGTATTCTTCGGTTTTTCGGTTAATTCCCGGACGAGCCCCCAGAATGTCACGATTTCTTTCTATCTCTTACCAGGAAAAAGACTTGGAAAGATTCAATGACGTAGTTTAATGGGTCAAACCGAAAAGCAGTCAATTAAATGTCGAATAATTCTACTAGTGAAATGATAATCTGACTTCTTGAAGAACTTTAACGAACGGCTTCTCAAATAACTCTAATTTCGAACACAATTTATATCAGCACCAATTCTCATCTACTTGTATTCAATTACTTCAAGTCTCAATCACCAATAATTTTTGCATCAACTACCAATCCACAACTCATAGCACAACTCTCATAATCAACTCATAATAATCATCATAATAAACATTACACAAACTACACCACTATTTATAGTTGGATGTTCAGTCCAGTAACTTCGAGAAGGTTACGTAAGGTTACATCATAAAGAACCATCGCTCTATCAAGCAGCATTTGAATGTAAACAACAGAAGTCTTTAGAATGTCACGTAGGGAAAATGATTCCAGAAAATACACGTTGCATAATACAGATTTCGTAATCAGAGGTTACTTCAGGTCATAACCGATAATAACACATCGCACCAGAATTCTACAGCCAAAACAACACGCTCGTTGAAGATACAAAGCAAGCCATCGCGAGGCATTGCACCTTGATTGTGACAATATTAAAAAAAACGTTGAAGCATTCCCTGGACGTCAAGCCGTAGACCATTGCCATCGATCTAACGTCCCAATATCTAGAAATTAAAGAAAAAAAATAGATAGAATACCTTAACATATTAACGTCCACTTTGTAGAGTACAAGTCAATAATTCAATAATAGGTAATTGGATTATACAATGTTCAAAGAAAATACATTAAAAGCATTCCTGAAGTATCTTGCATCCGGCTCGCTCGGATCATTCTACAAGAGGCCGGCTTGATTGGTTCCAGATTTGGGCGTATATCAGCTTGACTGACCCCCATTTTTGTTGTTAGAATTTAAATACTTCCCGGAATGCTTTTAATGTATTTTCTTTGAACATTGTATGATCCAATTACTTTCATAATTTACTGTACATAAAAATTGTCTTTATTACTGCTCGTAGAGTAATTTCGCAGACTAATTCGTTTCTTGGCAACCATATAACAATTTTGTTACTTTCTAAAGTGAACTGCTGCAAATTTTACTGTAGCTTACTATGCTGTTTATGAAGTTGTACTGAAGAGGGTTTAATACCCGAAATCGCGATCTGCAACACGATCATTTCAAGCTGGACCAGAAAAACTTTGAAAACTATTAATGCTGTAGTTGATCTAACATGGACGTTTAGCAAATAAATTCTTGTTTCTCTTTGAATTGACTTGTACTCTACAAAGTGGACGTTAATATGTTAAGGTATTTTTTTCTTAAATTTTTGACGCATAAGTAGCCTATCTGCTTTACGTGGATCCCTTACAAACTTTACGTTTATTTAAGGTTAAATGCGTCAAACCCCTTTTTTAATTAGTATCTAGAAATTAACTTGTGTTTTACACACTCTTATATAAGAGTTCATTCTGTAGTGCATCAATTTAACATCACAAATTGTATTTGCAGATGTCTGTAGTAAAAGTTATTCGTCTTTGCGACATTAAGCATTTGAAACCGGTTTTAGACGATCCTTCGATGGATGTAAAGGTAAATACCACCGTTCTACAATTATGATTGTGCTGATGGTTTTACAATAATATGACAAAGGAGTTGAACAATTGCACAAGAAACATTGCAGCGGTATCTTATACTACAACACCAGCAACGTCTCGAAGTAACACTTACCGAATCACTATACTGCTGCTGTGGCTTATCATGTTATGGTCAACGTATTATCAGTTATTTATCGATAGCAGTGTTTATCGAACCAAAGTCCGTGGGATGATTTAAATGGGCCTCCCAGAACATGTTTAGTATGACGTTTGGTAACAATCAAATAAAACGTTTTACAAAAATTACGGTATCGTTCTTGGGTCGTAAACGGGCCATAACCACATTCTACAGAGTCTACAGACAATTTTTATGAGCAGCAAACAGTTGCTGATAATTCATCTATGTCGCCAGCCTTTGGCACATGATGTAGCTATTGTTTGTAATAGTGTTCGTGGGTTTTAAAACTCAAATAGGTTTTCTTACAATTGATGATGTCAGACAACTGCATCGGATCACGACGTGGTGCTTGGAAGTCTCAGCACGTAGCTTTCCGCGGAAAGAAAGCTTTGTTTTGCACAGGGGCGTTGACAGGGGGTCTAGGTGGTACTTTTAGACCCGAGCCTGGAATATTTAGGGGGCCCGAATTTAAAAGATTTCACGCGACTTCAAACATTATCAAGATCTTAATATAATCAGATCTAAAGGAATTGCCACCAGAAGTTAAAACAGCCACTTCAGCCGTCAGATGGTAAAGTACCGGGCCCCCCTCCGGGCATCGGGCCCAACTTCAGCTCTATGGTGGTAAAATAGCCATTTCAGCCACCAAACTGTCAAATAAAAATTAAGTTTAGTTTAGTACCGTATGTAAAAACAGAAGATAGCCTAGTAGGCTATCATGTTTTTGATTGTTTGAGCATAGATTACATTTATAGATACAATACATTGTACGGCAATAAAATATATTTTTCTTATATTAGGAACTAGTGCAATATCCGTGATCTCTCTTAAAAATGGTTGGTTAACGGTCAGGCAACCAATTTCATATGCAGTACTGGTAGCCTATACGCTTGGAAGAAAGAAATTAGGTTTCTAAACAATAGTCTGCTTTGCAGGATAAATTACTAGTGTTTAGTCAACTCCACCGTATAGTGATTTTCATAACCACGAATAAGTTATTTAGTGAAATAACCCGAAACACGAATTTCAAAATAGAAAGGATAATGTTTGTTCAAACTCAAAGACTGGAATGGCATAGGTAAGAAGATTGCTATCCCAATTTCTGCACTAAAAATTAGACCAAAACCGCTGTTTAGATTTCAGCAATCAGCAAATGTTTGACCTAGGTCCAAAAACCTTTCCCAAATCAAATTCAGTTCAGTTCAGTTTATTTTTGTTTTGTTGGCGAAAAAGAAAAAAAACAAAAAACAACAATAGACAAAAACACAATAAACACAAATATTTCGCACAACAAGGATTGCAGCGAAAGACCAAAAGGTCACGAAAGTCAGATTCCATAGTTTCACTCCATTAAAACATAGCATCTTCTTACCAAAATTTGACGTTGCAGAAGGCAAATATAAATCATTCTTTTGGTTCTGACGGGTTTTATGATGGTGAATTTCGTTTACAAAAATAAAGCAGCCAGCAAAGGCCCGGGGCAGCATTTTGTGCACATATTTGTACATAACTTTTGCAGTCTCTAATTTAATAATATCGTCAATTCTGAGCACATTAAATTGGTGATAAAGAACAGTTGTATTTGTTGACCTCGGCAAAAATAAGCAGGATCGGATGAGTTTGTTTTGTAACACTTGAAGTGGAGCAAGCAATGTAGAGTTTGCTCTTCCCCAATTTATAATCGAGTAGCCTACGGAATCTTGGATTGAAACAAAGCATAATATAAAGTTTGTAATATTGTTAATGGGGCAATGTATCTCAACTTAAATGCCATGCCGCAGACCTTTGCGAGCTTCTTTCTAAGATTAATAATATGACTGTCCCATGTCAATCGCTCATCCAAAGTTACAACTAGATAGTTTATACTTTTCTTCCTTTCGATGGATCGGCCACTGATGGACAGACTAAAATTTTCGGCTGCACTTTTTTTGTTGCAGAGAATCATGTATGTAGTTTTACTATAAATTAATGAAAGTTTATTGGATTCCGGGACAGGATTGGATTTCATCCACACATCAATTTTTCTATTGACATTTTTTTGGAGAGATGACAGGCATTTATCTGACATATGAAGGTTTGAGTCATCAGCAAAAAGTGTAGTTGTAAAAGAGGATGCATTTGGAAGATCATTCACACAAAGAAGAAAAAGCAAGGGACCAAGGATTGACCCCTGTGGAACACCACATTTAACAACATTGAAATTAGAATTCTTACCTTTAATTTTTGTACTTTGCAAATCAAATTGAAAACTTTCTGACAATCTGCACTAACTTTGCTGTAAATTCTCTTCTGGTGAGCCTAGAATGACCAGTGAAATATCAATGAAGTAATACTCTAGCGCCATGTGACAAATAAAGTTCATAAACCAACCGCTAGATAGAGATAGTAACTTTTGCGCTTTGGAAAATTTTAAGATTGCGCAAGATTTGTTAAATGACCATGCTTTTGGCATATCGGGTTTGATCGAGCACAGAATAACAAAAAGCTCTACATCTGACAAGACTAACACTACAAACAAGAGCAAGTACTGCATTACAGGCTACCAGCAGCGCCAAGATTGTGATAAGCGCATAGTGGTAACCTATGTAAAAAAAAGTTTAATGCCTTTGAAAATATAATAATCTATATATATATATACGTAACTGCAGACAGTGCACACCGTTTCGACCTCCCGGTCTCATCAGTGCAGTAGTTACACCGGATTAATGGCCATGGAGATGTATATACCTCCATGTGACATTTTCCCATTTGTGGTACCTAAACAGTAACCAAAAATGGTACTACTGCCAACCTTGCCAAAGTGCTCAAACTGCAAGCAGTGAGCTTTGCGCAATGCATAGCAAGGTGCCTCCAGTAAAGTGCTCAATCGGCATAAGCCAAGAGCGTCAATAACTGCAGACAGTGCACACCGTTTCGACCTCCCGGTCTCATCAGTGCAGTAGTTACAACGGAATAATGGCCATGGAGATGTACCTCCATGTGACATTTTCCCATTTGTGGTACCTAAATAGTAACCAAAAATGGTACTACTGCCAACCTTGCCAAAGTGCTCAAACTGCAAGCAGTGAGCTTTGCGCAATGCATAGCAAGGTGCCTCCAGTAAAGTGCTCAATCGGCATAAGCCAAGAGCGTCAATAACTGCAGACAGTGCACACCGTTTCGACCTCCCGGTCTCATCAGTGCAGTAGTTACACCGGAATAATGGCCATGGAGATGTATATACCTCCATGTGACATTTTCCCATTTGTGGTACCTAAACAGTAACCAAAAATGGTACTACTGCCAACCTTGCCAAAGTGCTCAAACTGCAAGCAGTGAGCTTTGCGCAATGCATAGCAAGGTGCCTCCAGTAAAGTGCTCAATCGGCATAAGCCAAGAGCGTCAATAACTGCAGACAGTGCACACCGTTTCGACCTCCCGGTCTTCAAGAGCGTCATTTATATATATATACGTATATATAAATGATTCTATTCTACTGCAGATTCTATTTGAATAAGACCTTCTGATGATCCGTTAGGTGAAACAATTTGTAAAGGCTTCAGATAGTAATAACTATATTTGATTTATACGTATATATAAATGATATTCCTTTTTATTTTCTATTTTGAACGGCATGTGTCATCCTCATTTTAACAGCACATCAATAAAAGTTTGTACACAACCTTTATATTCATCACATTGTCGATGAAGGGGGCTCGAAAATAAATTGGCAACGGGCCCGAAATATCCTGTCAACGGCCCTGGTTATGCATTAGTCAAAACATAACAACTACATGAAGTTGATAATATTGATAGCCTACATTTAAAAACAAATCAAATAAGCAATGTCAATTCCAAGGCAAGGGAACACAAAACGATGGCTGCTGATTGTCTATTATCTGACGCTTGCTGGAACAAGACGAAGCTCAAAGCATAGAATGTTAATGATTAAATCAGAAGGTGTAGAAACCAGGCCCGGATTTAGGGGGGGGGCAGAGGGGGCAGGTGCCCCGGGCCCCCCGACTTTTGAAGGGCCCCCCTACGTGGAAAAATGTGATTTTGTGTTATTTTTTCTTCCTTTCAGCCTTTGAAGTTTCTGAAAAATGCTGTGCAGTACTGGATTGATGCTACTGTAGACGCAGAAGTGGTTTTTCGCGCCGTAGGCTTGAAAAAAATTTTTGTAGGGGGCCCCCCGATCTAAAAGTGCCCCGGGCCCCCTATCAGCTAAATCCGGCCCTGGTAGAAACAGCCAGGTTTAACCGCCCAGTAGCTTCTGTTGTTGTCAGTTAATTGCGGTTGCCTAGCATAGCGGTGTCAATTTTCTTCAATGGCAGACACGTTTATTTTTGTGTAAAAACTTATACAACCCAGTCCTGAATCATGAGCTTCAAAGTCTAAGGTTGCGTTATCCATAGACTTGGAATTTATGACAATGAGTGAATAAAATTCCGTTCAAGTGACCACATATCTAAACAGTTTAAAGCAGTGTTTGCTTAACAACGCCTGTTGTGAAGAAACCTGTCATTTCATTGCCAACATTGCAGTCAAAACCGTAGCTGTGAGGTCGGGCAAAACATGAACGACTTCGACTCCTCGGTGTATAACAGGCCGATTCCGACTCCGGCTTCAGTGTTGCCAGATTTTATAAATATGCCTTTTTTTTAAATTAATTTTACTCAACTTGTGATCCAAATTGAAAGCGCAAATTTCACAAAAACTGACAATTAAGAACAAACATTTCTATTTTCTGGCAAAGTTTTGGAGCGCAATATAGAGAACAAGAAACAATATTTTGAAAAAAAGATTGCAAACTAAATTATATTGTTCATCTTTTTGTATCAAGTCAGAGTCAGCCTTTTTTCAAAGACTCTGATTCCGGACACACCAAAATCCTTCCGACTCCATGACTCGACTCGATTCCGACTCTACAGTCTACTTCCTTGGTCATTACCACTGATCCATTAAAAATTGTTGGGAAAATTGTTTTAATGCAATGTTAAATTACTTGACACATAAGTGCTGACGTTTAGACATACCAATAATTTATATACCCTACTTAAGAACATTTTTTTTAGAATCTAGATCGATAATAGCCCTGTATTTAATTCATATCATTCTTCTTTGTGCTTGCTGATGTATTAAAAAAGATAACTGCTTAAATAAATATCGTAAAATTATCAATTGCTTTGCTGCATATAATTGGTTTGATTAACATTGCGTAGTCTGAACGAGGCCAAGACGTTCAGAAATTAAATCTATTCTGTTTCGTTAACTGTGTCATTGCTTGAAGGATTTACGTCACGGTAATCGACAAAAATCTATACAGGTAATATTCATATGAAAAATATCCCCCATCTAGAAACTAAGGATATTTTCTAGTCTAGATATTTTCCGTATAAATATTTTCCATAGGTTATTATGGGTTTTTACCTACATTCGTTCTTCACCTCAATAAGTTTATTGTTTATCATATGTTTTCGCTACGATAACTCAGTTGGTTAGCGCGTGACTTCGTGGACGAAGAAGCTTCAAGATCAAGCGGCGCTGGTTCGACTCTCGGGGTGTGCGCTTGAGCAACGCATTATAAGGACTGCTCTTCATTCAGCGGCTCCTAATGAATGAAATAGTTCCCCGGCAACAACACTTTAACAACTGAAAACTTCACTCGCAAATCTCGATAACCGGCCCTGCGTCAAAAGCCTTTACAAGTATGCAAAACTACCAGGAATAGCCTATTACCAGGAACGCTTTGGTGCATGTGCAGCAAAGTTTCTTTTTTATTATTAAGTTGTAGAGTTGTAGACTGGGCTACTTTTAAGTAGAAAATAATTTATGCATCAACCAGTAGCGTACTGATATGGAGTGTTTTGCTTTGGTTCTTTCAAAAAAAGTGACAAAAGAGATAAGACCAAACATCAAAGGCCTGATTTTGGTTAATAGCAGTAAAAAAACTCAATAATTGTCAACACTTGAGTGAAAAAATGCAGTTGATGTTACGAAACATGCTTTAATCATACTTCTTATTTCAAATAGTTACAACTATTTTTTAATGAAAAATGTCACTATTTTAACACTGCAATCCTGCGACAGATCGTTCATTTGGTTCGGGATCCTCGCGGATTAGAAAGTTCTAGAAGCAAAATTCGTAAGATATCGTCGATCAAAAAAAATGCTGAGGGCACATGCTATAGATTGTTGCACAACTCTCTTGATGGACTTGCCAATACCAGCGATACGAAATGGCTGAAAGGGCGGTACATCAGAGTTAGGTGAGAAGGCCATTGTTTTAGTTTTATACTTTCAATTGCTGACAAAATTAAGAATAATGTATTAGATCTAGAATTGTTGTTTCAACTATAGTTTCGATTGTTTCTGCTTATCAAATAACCCAGACAGAAAAATCCATCATTTTTACATTGATTCAACATCTGCAGACGTTGAACCAATGTAAAAATGACGATTTTTCTGTCTGGGGAAACATAAGAAATGGGGATACAAGCATCTATCTATTCTATAATATACTCAACCCATTTGCATTTGAAGAAAAGCTCAAATTGTTTCTGTATGAACAGATACGAAGATCTTTCGTTGGCGCCACTAAGCATGGCCCAGAAAATTTATAACTTTACTGGCCTCAAGTTTATGCCCCACCTAAAAAAGTGGATTGAAAACAATACGAAAGCTTCACCACAAGAAAAGGTTAGACCTTATTCTACAAAGAGAGATTCGGCTGCGACAATGCAAGCTTGGAGAAGACATTTAAGTTTTAAAGATGTAAGGGACATACAAGAGGTATGCGAAACAGCAATGAACTTCTTAGGCTACAAGTCTGTGGCCAACCAAAGTGAACTGGATAACATGAAAATACAATTGCTCAGTTGACCATTTTCCACATTTGCTTTTTTTATGTTTTACTTTTATAATTTGTGGCTGCTTTTTATTCCAAAACCGCAAGCGAACATCAAAGTCTCAGATTTTCTTGTTAGATTTTATGTTATTTTACAATTTTGGCAGAGAGGTTACTTTATCATTTGCGAACCTTAAGCAACAATTGATTGATTGATTGATTGAATCTTTATCCTCGGACTGGGAAAGCTTCTTGCAAAGCTTAATCCTGGCAGTTTCGCATGCTTGTGTAGAGACTTTGAATCACTGACGCAGGCCCGGTCACCGAGATTCGCAAAGAGAAGTTTCGAATAATTGAAGTCTTTGTGCCGGGGAATTATTCCATCCTTTAGATACCGCTGAATGAAGAGCAGTCCTTAACGTGCGTTGCTCAAGCGCACACCTCGAGGGTTGAACCAGCGCCGCTTGATCTTGAAGCTTCTTGGTTCCACAAGTCACACGCTAACCAACTGAGCTATCGAGGCAAACAACACGGCATTTATCGAGTTGCAAAAAATACTGTCAACATTTTTGACATTTGAAAAAATGGCTTACATTGCATTAATTAAACACGCTACCCTATTTTAGATGCATGATATTATTTTTCATAAACTAAGAAAAAAAATTGGGCAACGTCGATTTTTTTAAATGCCTGATGATGGCTAAATGGTGTATAGCCAAAAAGATTCACACTCTTTACTATTTTTAAATGCTGTAACTGCTGGGTTTCTGTTGTTCATTCATTTTATATGTTATGTAAAGTTTTGTCATAATCTTATTTCTATTACTGTAAACGGGTTTTTCTACTTTTTGTTTTTCACCTCAACTCAAGTTTCTCAGTACAAAATGTTGTTTCGTTTTGTGCCACAATATAAGCAATTTTGTTTCGTTGTTAACACAAAACGAGACAAAAGAGCAATCTCGAAAAGGAGACAGCGCCTGTAGTTTGAAGAAGCTGGCCTTGTGCAAAATTCTTCGAAATATCACCACCAGACTTGTTGCTCCTAGTTTATGATTTTATATGACTAATTTATTTTATTTTATTGTTTTGACACAAACTTTCTTCAAGTTTATTTTGTATTGAACACTATTTTTTGCAAAGAAACTGCTTTTGTTTCTAGCCACTTTTAATGAGATATGTTTGTTCGGTTTCGTTTCGAAATTTTATTCTGTTTCGCTTTTTACAAAAATTGATTCAGCCTAACACTGTTAGTAATCAATTAGCGAAACCTTACATTGCCATGGCAAACTCACCTACGTGCATATCACAACCGCCATACAAGAGCACTTTTTAATTTCTAAAATTTCTGAAGGTTATTTGCCCTTAAAACTTAGCTTTATGGCTTGAAGAGAAGGCTATTGTATTTTCATTGAAAGGAAAAATCTAACTTTTGTGATCATTTTGTGATGAAAATATGCATGTTCAAGTTTCGGATAAAAAACGAATTTTTTTTGTTGTGTAAGCTCAAATATGTAATTTATATATTAGTGTTTTTACATCTTAGTCTAGAAGCTATGCCGTTTTACTACCAATAAATAATTGTAGGCTACTGTAGGCTAAGCGTAAAAGTGGCGGTTTGGCAACATTGCACCATATTGCTGTTTGATTTTGAAACAAAGCAGTTTATTGAGATTTTTTTCTATTTTGCTGCCCGGTTTTTCTGTTAAATATAATTATATCGCATGTAATATTCTCAAAGTGAACGAAATACACTCAGCCAAACGCGTTTCTAAGATTTTAATGATATAATGATACAACCTACCACTGGGATTATCTTACCAGTGTATGAATTTAGAATAAAGTCCATGTGATTGTGCATATGATATCATTGTTTTGAATATAAAGACCATAAAGAATAAATATATTGATTGATTGATAGATTGCTCCACCAATCACACGCAACCACACCCACCAATAGTGGGCTCAACAGAAAAGTTTGAAGATTGGATTTCATCATTTAGCTGGACAACTTAACATTTTCTAGAATTGTTTTCAAAATAAGAATTTTAGGAAATGTAAGTTCATAATCTTTGAGCTTTATCAAAATGCATTCACGACTTGTTTTAAGAATAAAGACAACCAACAAAAACACAGGTTCAAAGTTCAATAAACATCGCATTTAATATGAACTTTTTAATCTCATTTATACAAAATCAGCAAGAGTTTATTCTGGTAACATTAAATCAGTGTGAGATACGTTCCAAAAATTTTTGAACTTTGTCATCAATGATTTGTGTTTATCGTACCTACCTAGCAGCTGTTTTCATGTGCATATAATTCCCAGCAGATGACAGTAGAGGGTAAGTTTTGTGATGAAAAAACGTTTTTCTGTGCTGCCTTTGAATACTAACAGATACTCTTGTGACATCCCGTTCAAACGATTTTTAATGAGAAAGCAATCATTGACATGACCTCAAGTTAGAGCAAGAGGAGAGAGAAAATGTGTTGAAAATGGCGCCTACACGTCACAGCTTTACGACCCAAAACACGAATACTATGCCAAATTTGAAGACATTTTTGGGAAAGTGCGATGAATAACCTCCTAGTCTACGTTGTTAGCATTTTCAAGTAAGAGGGTTGTTTTCCTCATCTTTGTTTCAATACGATCACAGCTCTTATAATAAAGTGTATTTGGGAAGGTATAGGCTTACTTGAAATGATTCAAATCTGCTTAGCTGGTAAAAACAGGAAAATTAACACTTTGAGTCTTCGACCACAAAGTGTTAAGATTATGTGTAAGATCAAGCTTAAAGTCTATGGCCGAGTCAAATATTAGCAATAATATCTTGAACGTCAAGCAAATATGAATGCAAATTCCAAAAAAGAATTTTTTGTGTTGTGCTTTTAAGTCCTGTTAAGACATGCTTCTGAAAAGAGTCGTAAGCATGCTAATACGTAAGATTTATATAACATGACTTTGATTGACAGCATAAACTTCAAGAAAAATTTGAATTCACATTTTTTTGATAAAAATTGCAGGATTTAAAACCAATGGTCTGGAAAGAAAATCCTAAATTCAAGAAGCTCAAACCCTAACCCAGCCAAACCAAAGTAAAACCTTTAAAAACGAAAAGTATTATTTTTAAGCTGCTAATAATAGGCTATTTTTCTTTGGAGTTGGCCTAAGAAAAGAATACAAAGTAAAACAACAATAATTCATGCGCTGTGACATTTTGTCCATGAATAAGCAACACTGCAGTTACCGCAACCAGAATAACGTTCAATAAATGTTTTTCCAAAAGATGAAAGCTATCTTTTCATCCATCAACTTATTAAAGTACTTAAAACAAAGCTTGAACGACATATTGATCATAGAGATGTTTTACAGATGATCGTAAATGACTGAAAGTATACTCGATAATTGCTTTGCATCTGACACTTTTTGTCTTGCCGCTAGTAGCCGCTACATGAAAGCTGTAGGCCAGGGTTCTTAACCAGGGGTACGTGTACCCCTTGGGGGTACAAAGCACCAAAGCAGGGGGTACGACATGCAGTGTGAAATTATACTCTATTTAGGCATATGTGTAAAGAATGCGTAATGACCAAATGAAAGACTATCTTATTGAAATGAAAGCTAGTAGTAAAATGAAAATGGAGTTTGATCCAATGCAGTTGCATGCCTTCTGGTGTGCACAACTTAACAGATTTTCCCAGTTAACAAAAAAGCTTTAGAAATCCTTGTGGCTTTTGCGACAACCTATCTATGTGAAGCTGGGTTCTCAACTCTTGTACTGTATTTTTAACATCAAAACCAAGCCGAGGAATCGTTTGGATCCGTGCGATGATATGCGTGTGTCCATCTCAGAGAGAGAACCTCGCTTCAACATGATCATTGACACTGATCAACAAAATAGCGATTCGTAGATTGTCTGATGAATATTATTGAAGTTACAAGACTGTTTTTAATGCATACATTCAACACGTACCGTAAGTTATAAATACACTGAGTTTAAATCCTATTATTGCAATTTTATTTGCTTCCGTTGGCCATTGTAGACAGAGGCAGTCCCGGTCTTTGGGGTGTGCAAACCGTGCGATCGCACAGGGCCCGCAATTTACTCAGAAAATTAAGGTTTGCAGATCGTACTGTAATGTACTGTCCCTTTCAGAAAATGCAGTAATTTTTGTCATTTCTAATTGAAAAAATGTAATTCGATTCACAAGCAAGTACCGGTATCCAAGTACTGGCATTTTTGTTGAACATGCTCTTAGAATGCACCAAATTCAAAGTAATTTTACAAAAAAATTTGGTTGAGGCTTCCCAGACCCCCCGCCGCTGGGTGTCGCTTTCGGCGACCACGCCGTCAGGCTTCGCCCGCCAGCCATCAGAAAAGCCCTCTCCTTTCAAAGTCTGACTGAATTGGATCATCGCCATTGTGGCCCGCAAAAGCATATTCCGCACAGAGCCCGAAATACCCCAACACCGCCACTGACAGGGGGTACGAGAAAATTTCATGAAAGCTCAAAGGGTACGAGCGCTAAAAATGTTAAGAAACACTGCTGTAGGCGGTTTATGATGCCCAATTTGACAAAAGTAGCAAGCTTATGTGTCGGGGAACAGTTATGGCAAGAAGATGGCAAACCAATCCTTTTTTTCACATTGATGCAACGTCTGAGACGTTGGATTGGATTGGAAATGTTTCATTTGCTGGCTGGGAGAAAACAAAAAAAAAATGCTTAAATTCAAGCATCACTGCAAGATTGCACACTCGACTGAGTCTCAAATGTTAATGACACCTACCATAATCTTGACTTGATGATTCAAAGAAATTTTTCTAGACACTATTTCACAAATTCTTAAGCAATTAGTCATACATCTTGTATAACTTACAAAGGGTTGAAAAACCATTGACTCAACAGAGCTGTGCGCTAAACAACGTTAGCAAATGTGAGAAATAAATCACGTAATAGGCTACTTGAGTATGAAAACGAATTGATTCTGAACAGTGGCGTACGCAGGGGGGGGGGGCCATTGGGCCCTTGGGGGTTACAACCCCACTTTGGCACGCGTGTGACGTCACAATATTGAGAATGATGCTTTCAGTTTCTTTATGCTTGGGAATGATGGTTTCAGTCTAAAAAAAACTTGCCTAATTTTAAACAAAACTGCATTAAAAGAGCGAGTTTTGCCAATACCAAACATTCAAACATCTCAGCCAGGAATTAACAACAAGAAAACATAGAGACTTAGCTTTATTTCCGAAAAATACCGAAGAAAACATGATATTATCCTTTTGCTATGCCACCTGACAGCACCATTTTAAAAGAATATTCATACCCACATTTTTGTTGAAAATGCTCTCAGAATGCACTAAATTCAAAGTAATTTTTCAAAATTTTCTGGGGGAGGTCCCCCACACCCCCCGCCGCTGGGTGTCGTATTAAGCGAAAACGCCGTCGGGCTTCGCCCGCCGGTTGTCAAAACTCCCCCTTTCAAAATTCCTGGCTACGCTACTCCCAATGCCCCCCCCCCCCCCCCCTTGAGAAAATCCTGCGTACGCCACTGATTGTGAAACTGTTTCTTCGTGTTTTTTTAATTGAAATTTAATTTTAGTGCACGTAAACTGCCAATCAGCAACATTATTGCTAGGGTTTGGCTCAGGAACGTATAGTCAGGATGGCAAAGGGGGAAATTTTCCCCCAAGATTTGGTTTAATCAGGTTTTAGACTGTACGCCATAGAATACCTCGTATTTACAGTAGATAGGCCTATGCTTTATATATGAGCTTTATGGCGGCTGCTACCGGGACTTGTATGCTTTTGTATAGCAACCTACCATACCACATGATAAATTGCAAAAACACGCCAACATTGCCCACTACAACAACGCAGTTGAAATACAATAGTTGAAAAAAAAACCTGATGATAACAGTCCACATAATGATGACTAATGTTGATAAACCTTTGACGTCAATTCACTTTTGACGTTATAGTTAATGAAGCGTGGCCAAATTGCAAAAATGCAAACTTTTCATTTCAAACAACGATCTTGCAAGGCACTTTTTATCTCATCTGGAATCACTCTGTTGTTTAATTGAACAAAGTAGATGTGAAACTATTTCTGGGACATTTGTTTGGTTTCGCTCTGCCGTGAAACTAATTCATTGGGTAAAAATTTGTTTTTGAACACAAATGTTGATATGAAACGTCAAGGTAAAGATAAAAGTGATGGAGCTACCGGTAAAAAAAAAGAATTTAAGCATACTGTCAGCCTATTTGAAATGCGAAACAGCTGACTCTGCAAAACTTAGTATCCAATGCTGTCGGTTTTACTTTTTTCAAACAACTATAACAACTGCTAAAAAACAGATTTTAACTGTTGCTTGATTCAATTTCCATAGCACCATAGAGACCATAGCACTTTCAAGACAATGTGAAACTTTGACAAATATTCAGCCACTTTATGCAAGCACGTCTGCGAAGAATGTCTTCTTGTTTTCTCACAAAACTAAAAACATATTTTAATATATGAAAATTGAAAGCAAATGAAAAGCTTGCAAAGCTAAACCAAAAATTATGTCATGAAATAATTTTAACTTTTTTTTTTAATTAAAAATAAAAGAAGGCTGATCTGGCCATGTTTTGAAGAAGATGGACAATGCAACCAAATAACAATTTCGTTTATAAAAAAAAGCATACATAAACGAAATTTGCTGAAAGCTTTTCAGTGAGCTAAAGTTCGGTTCAATGCAACTAAGTCAATTGTGATGTTACAATTTATGACTTTTATGATTGGTGTCGTGTGTTTGTTGGAATGTTAAGACCACAAACTGCTGTGTAGGCTACAGTTCGAAAGTTCAATCTTTCAAAACTTTCTCATTAAAAAAACATGTTTTTTAAAGTAGGTTACATTATTCATAACCATAAAAGTAGACTGTTTCATACATCCAAGGTTCAATAATATTATGTGTGTCTGATCGGATTTAATTTTAGCCTACACATTATTTCGCTGAAAAACTGTTTTAAGCACATGGGCTCAACTAGCCGCTTCGTCTATTCGCAGGTATCATACCTGGTAGGCTCTCGATTTCAAGTCGGGTCAAACTACAGACTTTAAAAAGTAGCATCGCCATCAATGGTGATTTTTTTTTACGAGTAAAAGTAATACTCTGTGAAACAATTACTTATCGCCAAATGGGATACCACATTATATAACCCATTTGCTAAAAGCTTCAGTTGTTTGGCAATAATACCAAACCATGCTGACATCATTGCTACTAGCCTTATGGTGGTGTTGAGTTGAAATAAAGTTTTTTTTTTATAGTTTAGTTATGTCAATATATTCAATCATTATCTACCTGCTGGTAGGCTACATGGGTAGGTTACCTTCGTTTTTACGCTGATTGGTGATCAACACTCATTACTTGGGCCCGCAAAAGTCAATAAAGTCAATTTTTTTTAATGACCTCGTCTGTCCACGAATCAACGAATAAAGTTGTTTTCAGCACCTAGGGGACTGTTCCTAAGAAGTTTATAGGTCAAAATAAAGTCAAAATTGACAATAAAGTCAACATTTTTAATAAAGTTAAAATTTGTCAAATTATGGCTTTTAAAAAACTTTTTGTGTTTCTTGAGAGTAACTTTTGTCAAAATCTTCGTGGAAGCATTGTAACTCAGGAACTGCGACACAATTAAACCATATTAACCCATAAAAGCAGGAAATATGTCACGATGCCCACTTAGATCAGCAGTAACTTTTATCGCAAATTGTCCCTTGTTTATTCATTGTTACGTATTTAAATAATTCTTATAAAACACTCCCTCTTTGCAAACGTATTTTTTTCGAAGATAAACCGTTTGGATTTTAGGAATAGCCTACTGACATTCTGTAATACAAAAATGCCTAAGCAAGCTAAATCGTCTTCAGCAAAAGTTAGACAGATTTGTCGAGATTATATTTGTCCATAAAACACCTTGAATTTTCAATAAAATATTACGTTTGGATCTGAAATCGACAAAATATTATGTTTGGGTAACTGGTATCAATTCAAGGAAGAACTGTGCGCCCTACAAATATGCAATTTCCTTATGTCAAACTCATTACCAATGGGCAATGACAATAGCAAATTGTTCGGATTCTATTTATGTGCAGATTAAACAAAGTGCTTCTATTGCTTTTTCGTTGTCATGTCTTCGTTTTTCTCTTGCATGCAGGTTTTCGTGACACCGTGTTTAAATGTTCTGTATACTTGGTTAAGTAAAATACAACAACAATAGCTTACCACCAGGCACCAGTAGCGATGACAGGGGGGCTCCAAGAGATATGGTTGGCCTCGGGATCATTTTAGTGGCCTGTGGCCTTTCCAAGGGCTCCCAGGATTTCAATAAATTACAGCGTATTCTTTGGACAGTGCGTTTTTCTCAGCAGTATCTTGATTTGGTGCCCATGGGTCCCATTGGTACCGGGCCTGGGTCACATTGGTACCGGGCCCAAACCCCAAAGTATCTTTTCAAAGGCTGTGCCTACCACATTTAAACAACGGTATTGCAACGATATAGCCAGTTTCCACAGCAAATACCTTGCTTGTTTTTTACTTGTTAGGCTTCATCATAATATTCTTTGCGAAGTTATCACATAGTGCTCTTTATCGATTGTTGTGTTTTTGGTACATTAAAGAAAAAGCTCTTTTAATGACGCAGCAATTGTTTTACAAAATAAAGGGAAACCACTTCAAGTGCCACTCATACCCGGACATGAACCATCTAACGTTGTGACGCATGCGAGTATCGTGTAAATATGTTTCCATAGTTTTCGGTATAATGACGTGCTCTACATGAGTGCTACAGCACAATTTAATTCAAGCATATGTTCAAAAACAAATTTTGTCTGCTGCAAAACAAAGACTAAAAAACCGACTAGCCTACATAGACAGAACGAAACAAAATACAGTATAAACAAGATTTGGAGTAGGCTAGTCTACAGGTAAGAATAAAGTGTTGTGTTATTTCTGTGTTACGGTGAGCTCACTAACTTTTGCATCAACGTACCATTTCTAACTTTAGATTACTTGAAAACAAAGCTTTTCAAGTGCCATCGGCTATTTTTGTTACTGTTTACAAGCTTTTGCATTTGAAGCTATCACCATCTACGCTATCACTCAGCTACGCTCGACGAAAATCTAATAGACCGGAGAAGAATGCATTCTACGTAGGTGTTCTAAAAACCCGTTAACGTCAGAGCCTTTTGTTATGATTCGTTTTGCAAAGCTGCAAAAATGCTCCTATTACAGCAATTGGAGAATACACTTGTTTATTTTAATTTTTTATATGATTTAAGGGATTTTTCATCAATAGTCTATGTCATTTGGTCAAATGGCACAGTGCTCGACTATCCATATTCTTCCTACTACTTTCGTTAGCCCTGAGATTGATTAACGGATTGAACTAAAGTCTTTAAAAATCTGTTTTTGCTGACTCAAAGTAGATGAAATAGATCAAGGCAGAGGTTCTCAACCTTTGATAGTTTGTGGCCTTCTTAAAATGCTCCGCAATGACCGTGGCCCCTGCTCGCCAATAAAATGTGTAATGGCAAACTTACAAAACTATTGTCAAACAATTTTAAATTAACGCTATCTGTGTGAAACTTGATCAGTCGAAGAAACGTAATGAATCAAAAAGTTTTTGTTACGGTAGTCAATGCAAAACTTGTTTTTGGGTTCGTCTGAGAAAGTATTTCACCGTAGCCTATGTTTGACTGCGTTCGGGACAGCCAAATACAAGAGAAAGCCAAGGCAATCATCATTTTGATTACTTACAACTGTTGAAATGTGCATATATTGGTGAGAGTCGCTCGCGAGGGCCTACCCTCCATCCCCTGAAAAACACCTTTTGCCCTCCTTAAGGGGTCTTGAACCGATTGAAAAACTCTAGGTTAAGGTAATAATTGAACATCGTGTTTGAAGCAATGAGATAACAATCATAGAAAACAATAATAGATAATTCTTGAGAAATTTCAGTTGACGAAAAACTATATTGTAGTGTAGGCTGTTTTGTGAGAGTTTCTGCTTGTGGATTTGGTGGACAGATCGAGACAGCAAAATCCGTCATTTTAAGATTCACTCAACATCTGCAGACGTTGAATCAAGATTGGAATTGCTCCTAGAATATGTTGCATCAGAAGCGATATGCAGGCCTACTAATTTTGTTTAAATAAAAGTAACAGACGATGTGATGTGGTTAGACACGATGCAATATTACCAGCTTCAAAATGTGTGTCACTAAATCAATTGTTACAAATCGATAAAAAGTAGATGATGAGATTATTATTATCTTTACGTATCTAAAGTCAATGGCAAAAAGAACAATAATAGCCAACAGCTGTTTCACTATTCTTGTCTTTATTTTGGCCTAAACTACCCTATCATTTCACGTAAAATAGAGAAAATGGGAATTATGGGGAGGCTACAATCCCTTTGCTTAACAGCTTGATGTGCTTCCCAAGTTACTTAATAGTCGGTTACACCACGTAACCTGATCTAATATAGAAAGCACAATAGATCAATAACTTATAATTGCGGTATAGATCAAGAGTTTCAAGCACACGACCCACGTGGGCTGTGTTATTGTGTTTATTCACTTTTTTTGTAATAAGCATTCATTTGGCCCTCAGAGCAATTTGAGTTTGAGATCTTCGGTATAAATAGCCTACTGTAGATGGTTTCAAAATGATCGCAAAAAGCACCGACATTATTTTGATCTCACGTATTTTACGTTTGTAGTTTGCTGATACGCACTCATGTGTGAAAAAAATCATTCGACCAAATCGGCTATGTTGGGTTTGGAGAAAATCATACATTTCGCATCGTAACCCTTTGTGATATGGTCTACTCTTAAAAAGGGTATTTTAGTCTCGAATTAACCTTTTGTGCAACCGTACACAGTACAGGCAATTTCAATTACCCTTTAATCAGTCATCGGTCAAACATTGTGCCGCATGGTATGTTGTCTGCATGCTCTTTAGTTGAATCATTTCAACTAATAAAATTTGAAGATTAATAGTGAACCGTTCTTGTAGCGCAGTGGTTCCCAACCTTTTTGACCTTGCGGCACCCTATCAAAGAGATAAATAGTTTGCGGCACCCTGGCAAAACTGGATCAATTCTATGAGGTTTCTGTATTTCAAATAATTGTATGAAATCACACAGAATGAGATGCGCGTAAATAAATGTTATTCAAAAGTCAGTGTGAAATTTTGGGCTTGACTTCTTGCACAAAGTCCCTTAATATCTGGGAGCACCTTCGATAATGCCACTCTCATTTCTTCCTCGACTATGAGCAGTCGTTCTCGTTTTTTAGTTCGTTGTGGAAAATCCACTCTCGCATAAGTAGGCTATGACGTGAAAAACTGCAGCAAAAGCACAATAGCTTTCTTTCCAACGCAAGGATATTCATTTTGAATTTTTATCCAGAAGTCGTGGAGAGGCATCTGCTTGTGCATAAGCTTAAAATTTCCATCGTTACGGATGTCAATTAATTTTTCTTTAAGATTCAAAACAATATGAGAGTCCAGTAAAACTGGATTTCTCGAATTCTTCGCAAAATAAAATCATGAAACCTGGCAATAATGATGCGTTTCAAACGTTTTTATGGAAAGAACAGCAACGAGTCAAAATCTTTTTTGCGCTGTTTTTCCTGGGCGAGAAAACAAAGGCTTACCGCAGATTATCTAGCCTACTTACCGCCAGCGACTTCCCCACCAAGCGACCTTCCAGAAAGGAGCTGGGAATAACTGGAGGAGGTGCGCAACTTCATACGCACTGAAACTAGGTTAGAAATAAATAAATTTCGCACTTAACGGGTTAAAGTTAAAATAAAGAATAAGCCGCAGTATTGCAATATCTCAATATCTCGCGGCACCCTTGAGCATTGCAATTGGCACCCCAGGGTGCCGCGGCACCCCGGTTGGGAACCACTGTTGTAGCGCAATAATTTATAAAAAGAACATTTGGAGAATAGACAATGATTTCTTTTCTTAATACGTTATAGTACCAATCCTAGTGGTATCAATTTTATTAAAATCACAAGATGTATTTTAAAGCATTAAACTAAAACACATTGCTTACACAAACACTTTCTTGTCCCGAATTTACTAAATCACAACAACTATCATTAAATAAATACTAAATCAGCTCTGCTTTGTTTTTTGCTTAGCATTGAGCACTTTTTGTAGTATTAATAGCTTTCAATGTTTTAAATAAATACTATATAGTTTTGTAGGATAAAGTCTTCACAAATTTCGATTCATAGCCTTTTTCAAATTGTAGTTGGCAGTAAGGCCACTTGTAGTATTTTGTAATATTATTGACATCACAATATTCCAATTATTTTATCGTTAAATGCAAAAACTACAAAATATTCACAAATAGAAATAAAGCGTTGTTTGAACATTATTCTAAATCAAATTGTCTTTACCTACGCATTACGAGATTTCACATCTTACGAAAGCGCATTCTGATATTATGTGACGCATAAATTCTTGAAATCATTATTAACTAACCGTTTGTTACTTTCTTTTCAGGCACAAGTAGCCTACAAGGATTTACCAGCTTGTCTATAGAGATTGCCTGAAATACAGTAAGTGCCAAATAAATGTCTTGCTTAGTGAATTTTCATCGTTTGTGCAGTGATATTGCATTGATATATTTTCGTAATTGAGTTTCTTACTTAATCTTTCTGTCTTGATGACATCGGAGACGTTTGCATTTTTCCATCACGTTAAAAACCAACTAAACCTTTCTTGAACGATCCGTTAGCATCGTTTGTCTCCTCACAGAGTCTCTTGCAATCAACCGGTCTCTTTTTACGAAAAACAAATAACAAAACTAATTAATAAAACAAAAACAAAAATCATTTGTTAAATATTTAGTTTCACTGAACACCCTGATTGTAGGCTGGTGGTGCAGTTGGGACAAGACAGCTGGAACAAAGCCAAAGCTTTGAAAATGTCAAAAGCTATTCTTTTATCATGCAAAAAGCTTCGTCAGAGTTTTTGTATAGGATCTACGTTATTAAACAGCCGTTGTTTTGAAACAAATGGCGTTTATGATTACAGCATGAAAGGTCAAAACAAAAAATTAAAATTTGCAGTCTTTGACGGGAACAAATACAATTTTATCACCTGTCTTTGAAGAAATATTTCACGTAAAATTTGCACTCGATAACGAAATAGATATTCAATAACGAAATGATTTCTTTAGCTCATACTTTGTAATTGTAATATTGTCTACGTGATCAGTGCAAATTACACAATCGTCTGCTCCCAATGCAACAATTATACAATTTTTGCAGCAATTCTATGTTGATGCAACATATCAACCAGATTTTTTTTGCTAATCAATAATAATTTTGACTAGAATTTTTCATAATGAGCACGGGGCTGTGTCTGACGTATTGAAAATTCCTCCGATAAAGGCCAATCGGAGACTGGAGGTCAGCCTACCTTACCTCAATAAACAGCCGATCTGCGAAAAGCTTGCTTTATTACATTTCAAGAAATTTCAAATCATTTCTCATGGGAATGGTAGTTTGAGAAGACCTGAAAAATAATTTTAATTACCTTAACGAAAAAACTTCTCCGGCAGATGACTTGTGACGTTGCGACGTTGTGACGTTGCGACGTTGTGACGTTTCGATTAGATACGAACACTGCTTCAAGTCTTTGAACCTGAAAGCTAACACGAGTCACTCAAAAACCATTTCTGAATTTATTGCGGTTGCATTTATGGTATTTATTATCTACGTTTGTGCGTTTTCTTCGGTTGCCAAGCAGTAAAACAAATAAACAAAATAATCACTTACATGTATAGGCTATGTTATCAATTTAATAATATTTATTCATAAATCATTGTGTAGCATATGCCAACAAACAAAACAACATACAATTAGTCACTGACTTAGAAAACCATAGACAGACAATCGATAACAACTTAATAACATTGAATTGCATAATTAGAAAACTTGCAATAATTAGAAAAATTGCATAATTAGAAAACTTGCACTCTTAGAAAACTTCATTTACAAACCTCGTAGGCTGCATACCAGTGTTACAGATTTTTACTTTATTGACTTATCACAATATGTCCATGGCAGATATTAAAAGTGATAATATGGGAGGAGATACCTTGTCAGTCAAAAAGGGCTTTTAAACATCTCGTGGTTAGGTGTAGGTCTATAGTTTTTTTTTTTACAATTTTCAAATGTTATTTCGCTCTGGCCAAGCTGCCACAGGGTTCCATATGGCTGCCATGTGAAGTTTTTATTTCACAAGTGTAACAAGATACACGTTTTCAGTATAGTTGGAATGTTTGCTACCTCGAGTTTCTGTGATCGCAAAAAAAACAACACCTGAAATTGAGTTTTTAATGGCCGAGACGTTATGAGAACGCCCACAAAAACAATAACTGCAGACAGCGCCTCTGAGCCTTCACCATAAGGGCGTGTTTTGTAGGAACAAAAATTACACAAAAAAGATATCGATAAATGTGTCTTTAAATCAGATATTGATTGACTATGCATTAATTTCTAAAGATGACATTTGTTAAGAGTAGGCTACATCTGCACAAAGTATCGACGTTTCCGCATTCATGGGACATCATCGTTAATGCTGTTACGATTGCAGACAGCCTTCATTAATCAATGCAGAGCTTAGCATAACCTTATGGCAAGAGCATGTCAGTCGCCAGTGGTTCGCTTGTGCAGAAGCAAGTTGAACTAAAGCAGAACATGTCACATACTATTACGCATGTTCTTTACTTGAACCTTGCAAGTGGTTAGAAAATTGATACAACTTAAGTCATGATACGATTTTCTGCATGTAACATCTTGTTTATTATAGTACAACTGCACTGTCTCTTCTCTAACAAACCCAGCAAATAGGCCTTATCTGCATATAACCCCCACTTGTCTGACAACGGCTAAGTGCCCAGCCAGGAGTATAGGCCTAAGCTTTGGGTGCAAACGATGTGGTAACGGAAATTGCTGCATTTTGGCGTTCTTGTCGAGAAAAGTTAATTGTCAATCAACCAGTGGTTGATCTATCAAACACAAAAACAACACAAAGGTTATATGTAAACTAAAATACCAGAGTAAACTATAGTCAATGTCTAAGTTTTGTACTTGATAGAGAGACAACGAAACGACCATACGGCATACTACAGTAATTAGTTGCTATCCTGGAAATAATTGGAGTTATAGGACTAGCCCGCAGTGGTTTCCAACTGAGGTGCCGCGATACACTACGGTGCCATTTACAATACTCTGGGGTGCCGCAAGCTATTTCTCATGTTCATTTTTATCTATCATCAAATGGTTAGCTAGGATCATTGTTGTTGGTAACAATTTTCATGCAGGATTGTTTTTGTTACATCATTAATGGTAATTTTTTGCCATGCCGTATGCGTAGCTATACAAGGTTTCGTGGTCACAAATTCTTAGTGTGGCACCTTCATATAGTTGCGGCTTGTGATGTCAATGTCTGTACAACCTGTGCTGATTGTCGACTGTAGCTTGGTTGGTGAATGCTGTGCAATGTGCATATAAAAGTTTTTGCCCATTTTGTCTGCTAAGAGAAGAGCAATATATTAAGTTCCACACTAACTTTAAAAAGAAAACTTTATTTTATTATATATCATAATGTGGTTGTAAAGTGGTATTCAAGTTTCAAGTAAAATTGAAGTGTTACTGCTATTGCATTTATTTCTTAAAATGTTATTATTAATCGCTTTTACCAAGGGCACAACAAGCAAACTTGCATACTTTTCTCCACACTGCATTAAAGCTGAAAGTCAAGCAGAGAAGCGACGTAGACCATTTTATAAAGTGCTTAGTGTGAAACTGTTAAAGTTTATTCCAACGACCTGCTGCATTCGAGGTGAAAAATCGTTTGTCTGCCATGGGGTGCCACAAAATATGTTTATCTTCTGAAGGGTGCCGTAAACCTAAAAAAGTTGGAAATCATTGGACTAGTCTATTTAACAATTTAACCTAGTCGGGTTCAACCCAAAATAAATACAATATTAGAAAGACTAACACTAATAAGCAGATGTACAACGGTTAGTAACGTCCAATTAATTGACAACCTCTTCAAATTTTATCCGAAAATTTTCAACGAAGATTACTGATGAAAATCACAGATCGACACGATGAGTAGATTAATCAATAGATACCATTGAATATTTAAGATATGCATGCATAGGCCTAACAAAGTACCCCATAGCTTTGCTGCGTTTCTTAAAATCATGAAAAGTCAACTTTTTGAAATCGCGTAGAATCTTTAACCACACCATTGGTCCAAAGACTTGCATAATTTTTTTTATTCAAATATTTTTAGTACTTAAACGATCAATGAAATAATTGTTGCGGTTTTGTTACGCTGAATTTAGCAGCGAAACAGCATTTTTAAATAACTTCCAACATGACTTCTAACTACACTTTTGAATGATTTCACAAGATTCATTTGTGTCAAAAAACACTCTGTCAGTTGTGTCTGTGAAATCAACCAGCACGTCAGGTGGACGCGATATCCAACACCGGGAATTAGTTAAAGAAAAATACAATTAGAAAGTCTAAAAAACAAATGTGCTGTTTTAATGTTGTGTTTTCAATTATTTAAGTATCTTTAATTCGCATTGATGTCTTTTTAATCTTGAAATCCTTAGTTCACTATGCTGAGGCATATAGCATTAACTTAACTGATAACAAAGGTTTGTGTTTATAACCTTCCATGATTTTTGCGTGAATCAAACGGGTTTCCCTGGTGGTTTCAATTTGGGATTGTTCCATAAATGTGAGTGTGGACATTAACCTAGCCTATAAGAAACTGTTTCACCAACTAAACTCATGTAACGGTTGAAGGCAATAAACTGGTTGAGCAATAAGCATTCTTCCCCTTATATCAATTATATTTGGATTTTTAACAGATACAAACAGAATAGCTCATTACCACACATGATAACCTCTGTTGCATTGTTGTCACTTGTATTTCTATATTTCCGGTTCGAAAGGAATGCATTCTCTTACAATCAGTGGCGAATCCAAGGGGGCGATTGGGGTGATCGCTTTCCCTTAAACAAAGGAAAGTAACTTTATTTTTGATGTATTTGGAAAATTAAATTAATGTAGATCTCCACATTATTGCATTTTGTTGAAGTTGCCCCTCCCCCTCCTAAGGCTACTTGCTGTATCCGCCCCTACTCACACAATGATATATAGAAGAATAGGCAGCGTGGTCGAATGAGTCATTGCTCTTTCCATTGCACCATGGTTAATCAGGTAATCGATGGAAGTCAAGATTTTGTTTTGATCTACTCAGTTTCTACTGTAGTGGCTGTCATGCATGTCTCATAGGAATGAGAGATTTTAAAAAATATTGTTTGAAATACGATAACCTCATTTCTCCACATTCAACACAAACATGGATTGCACACATCAATGAAAGACGACCGGTGGGCTGCAATGATCAAAAGCATACACTGTAGCCCTGCATGTTTGGTTACTCTTTCTAGGGGAAGGTCCAGTAAGTAGCTTTGGTGGGGGCGATTTCAACAAGGGACATTGATGAGTAGGTCTAGAATCTAGATGAATCTGGCCTTTCAAATACACTGTAAATAAAGTTGCTTTTCTGTGTTTTAAGAGGGCGACCGCCTCAATCGCCTCCTCCTTCGTGGATCCGCTACTGACTTCTGTTTTTGAAGATGCTTGAACCCTTTGCTGCCTTTCTCTGTGAAACTGAAAATTTTTTTTTAGCACTAGTTGCAACGTTCATCTGATGAAAGTGAAAGTAAAAACAACGACAAACAGGTTGGTTTATTTCTTCACTAACGTTTTGCGTACCCTGACAATGCGCATCCTCAGAGCGAACAACATACAAAATATAATTCACAAAGTTATATACTGCAATGCGGTTGAAGGCAAGAAAAAATGAAACACACATTATCACAAAGTTTGGCCAAAAGATGTGTGAGCGGTAAGTTTCCACGTTAAAATACGTAAAAACTTCGAACATTAAACATACATTCAAAGCAGTGGAGACCAACAGAAAAATTAGAGACGAAATTAAATTACAATAACGTCTCCAACTGTGTTCAAATAGGCATGAAGCCTGCCTGTCAAGACAATAAAGCTTTATAAGCTTTCGGTAATAGATTTTGTTAATTAAGTGAAAAAATTATGATAGACAAGAAGGTATTTGGTTGGCAAATAAAGAACCTCCAGTGACCCATAGTGTTTGACTTTTAATTCAACGAATTCGTATTGATACCAATTTTTGAGTTCTTACATAGCCACCGACTTACAATAAATAACAACCTAAACAAGAAATTAGTTCTTTTTTACAAAGATATAACGGCAGCAGACGTACATATTTTCAAAGCCGACAAGATAAAATTTCATTAAAGAAGTATTTTGCTTCATTTTTTTAAATAACTGAATTTTTTACATAACTTTGAGCATGGCAGGGGCTTTCGACTTTTAAATTTTGCTTACCCCTTGTCGAAGACTTGTAGTTACATTTACCTTCATTAGTTCTTTTTGTACTATAAATTGGGTATTTATTATGCAAACTATCTTACACGTTTTGATAAATTTATCTCCAGTGAAAAATCCACAAAAAGTTTTGTATTTCAAAACGTTTTTTAATGAAATTTTACATTTTAGAAGAGCATGTTAGTTTTTTTTAAAACAGTTTTGAGCAGAGCTACAAAGGCTTCCGATAATGTTTTCTAGCTATTGGCTATTATAAAAAGAAATTGTTGCATGATGTTCTAAATGTTCTTTATTTCATCTCAAGATTAAGATTAAAAGAAAGAACCTTTTAAGCACATGTTGTTTACTCGGGCAAAGATATAAGTGAGCTAAAATGCAACAAAGTAAACCCATATGTTTCTGTGGGATGTGTTGTTGGCGGGAAAGTCGATACTAACAAAATGAAAACATATTATCAATATGGCGCAAAGAATTCATTCTAATGAAACGTATTATTTTTTTTCTTAATTTTAAGCCAAACTTATTTGAGTTTTGAGAAAGTCCCCATGAAAAACATGTTTCGATCATTAAATATTAAAAACTTGGCTGAATGTAGAATAATAAATTTCTATCCACAATGTATGACTAAATAAAATGGAATGCTGAAAAAGCCAAAAACTTAATAATTCATCCAACCTTTGATTCCAATCGAATGGCTACACATTTTAAAAGTTTAATGGAAAGTGTCAATCAAAACAAATATTTCTCATTTATTTTATTCAATAAAAGTTGTTTATCTTTATATTTGTCAAGTAGTTGACTGATCGAGTTGTAATGGCATTAGTCAAAGGATCGGTAACGTGTGACTCAAACATCTTTCCTCTCTGATGTTATAGAAACCTGAAAATTATTTTATATAATACGAGTAGTCCAGTATAGGAGTAAATAATGCAACTCAAGGTTACAAAAACAATGGTGTGCATTAGTCAAGTGTAATATTTACTATAGCCTATTAAAAAATTCAGATAATACGAAAATTGTGTTTCAAAATGTCAGTGCTTTTTAAACATTTTGGGTGTATGTTATGCCTATATAACTCACTTTCATATTTGACTTATATCTACTGTACTAAATATTGTACTGTGTCATACTTAAATTTCAGTGGTCCAAGAAAGTTTTATCTTGCTGAAAATTTGTCTAAATGTCTGATTTATCTGTAGGCTAATATGGCTGTTGTAAATTTATTTATAAAAATGGTGCGCAAATGTGCATTTTAAAGCAGATAGCAATTGATTCTATTGGTTTTTACATAATTTATGTACACCGGTGGATATGCACAATGTTTCTGTAAAAACGATCCATTATCTTATAAAAATTTGTTTAAATACCAATCGAGATCGTGCATATAACATTAAACATTTATGATGGGTTAAAGGCTCTCAAGTTCAGACAATCTTATTAAAACAAGCACAAAACTTACAAATCATTCTTTTTTTAAGTGTATGACATTTGCAATTGCTCCAGCTAGTTATACTGCACTTATGGTTTCAATAGTTTTTAGTAATTCATGTTTCGTCTACTGTAGAAGTAAGGTGATGTTCTATTTATTAATTCAATTCATCCTAGAGTTAGACAATCTCTTTATTTCTACATGATACTTGATGCCATAGCCAAATTTGCAAAATGACTTTATTTACAACACTTTTTTTCCAGTAATTTTGAGATATATTTTTTTCCTTTTGTAAGACTTCCTCCTCTGTGTCTGGTAATAACCAGGGCCTGATTAAGGCTCATGGGGGCCCGAGGCACAGCTAAGCTTAGGGGCCCCTGTTGGCAATCGCTTTCAAAGCAATGCCATGTAGTCTCTGCGAATGATGAAATATGGGCTAAAAAATAGTTCAAGCAAAACTATAACTTCATAAATATTAATTTAGCCAATTTACCTACAACTTTCTAACAGTATGAACACTTTTATACTTATTACAAAAATTATTGGATGAAAAATCTCTCTAACAGATTGGCAATTGAGCTCATTTCAATTTCATACAGGAAACAATAGCAAAATGTAGGCTACATTTGAATTTGAACTAGCTGAGTTTATTCATGGTTCCTTGAAACCAGTGCTGTGTTAAACCTTTTGTGGGCCCCGGGGCCAGAATAATTTTGGGCCCTCCATCGTCAAGCAGACCTATAATATTGTGTATATTTTCACTGCATCGACATGGAAATGTGGTTCATTTCAATAGACTTTCTCACCAGTTTAGAAAACAACACAAGTGTAAGTAACCGCAAACACAGGTCTATCATTTCTTAGCTACATCTTTGCTCGGAATGAAAGCCAAAAGTGTTAACAATTTCTAATAAAAAAAAAAATACTGGGGAGCTGGTACACGTCCCCCCACCCTTGGCAACTCATGATAAAGAGGAATTGACCAAAACATGTGGATGGAAGTGTGTGAACAGTAAAGCAAAGGTAAAGTAGTTTCACCCTATATGTTTGGTTGAGTCCTGTTTTTGTCATGAGTTGCCAAGGGGGGTGGGGGGGGGACTTTTATACCAGCTCCAATACTGGCAATGGAACATTATCGGTCACGACGCGGTCATACCATCGTATCACATAAAATTTTGACTGTTTTAACTTTGCCCTGCTTTGCCGCCCGGTACCGCGCAGATAAAATCTGGGGATAAAACCAAAGCTGTAGAAATTATTAATTTCCATTCAGATTTGATCATCTGATAACATTATTGTTTTTCACTATTTTTATGTTTTATCTGGCAACATTACTTGTTCTGTCAACCAAGGTGAAAACATTGTGATTGTACGGTAACTTGTAAACAAAAGCAGTGTAAAGCGTTTTGAGGATCAGGTGTTCAATTATTTTTATTCAACATTATTTCATTCCAAGGCAAAGCTTTCATAATTTTATGTAGGCATTCAAGTTAATTAAAGTTTTTAGGGTATGGTAGCCTAAGTTAGTGGCAAGAATAAACAGGTCCCTTGTGTTAAAAATGATTTTTGTTTTGTACCGTACAACATGTGATATGCCAGGCTTATAAGGTATTTGAAGATAAGAGCAATTTCATGTGCATATATTCAGAAAAAGTAAATACAGAAGAACGTTTCTGCTAAAAGTACAGGACAGGTTTTTCCTGCTCGCAACATCACTAGTCAAGGATATTTATAATTATGGTATTGTAAATGTTAAAATTGAAATGATAATTAAACTATCTGAAATGCTATTTTGCTTACAGCTTACAATTTTTTAAAACAAAGCACTTTTATTGATGAAAAGAATCTGAATATGTGAATTCAAAAGGGCCCTCCAGTTTTTTTTTTTTTTTATTTCACTATTTGTGCTTTCCAATTTCTTTCAATGTGTTCTAAATGATACTTAAAAAAAAACAGCCAGATTTTTCAAACATATTGGTAAACACATAAAAAATACTCTATCAATTTTTCCATTGATTTTGAAATGGGCCCAACTACAGCAATTGCACTTCAACTTCTCTATAGTTTCTCCACAGAATCCTCAATGAGTGAACTTTTTAGGTATGATGCTTCTTACCAGTATGTTTAAGCATGTAATCATTATCGAAGTTTCACCACAAAAGTAAATGACCAAAATAATTAAAACAGTTGTGCCAAAAACACTTTGTGGCAATTGGGCCCTTTTTGAATTCATATATTCAATTGCATCCAATACATTTCTGCAGAACATGTTACTAACTTTATCGCATTTTAACTTTGTTTTTAGATAGCAATGGTGTTTTTAGAGATGTTTCAGTGTAGTTAAGGCCCAAATTTGTAAAATAAGCCCCAAATTTGAGATGTTTTAGTATAATAAGGGCCTAAATCATCTTCTTAATGGACAAGTACATGCAGTGAACTTTAGCAACTCAAAAAACACTTTTCTGAAATGCAAAAATCTATTATTTGTGGGCCCCTTGAGATGGTGGGCCTGGGATCCGGGCCCCCCTTGACACGGCACTGCTTGAAACCTATAAAAGTATTGACGCCTACGGTATTAATGTAAAAAAAATTGGGGGCCCCCAAAACCAGGGGGCCTGAGGCCTGTGCCTCGTGTGCCTCATGGTTAATCGGACCCTGGTAATAACAGTAGCGTAAAACAAACCAAGAACTCATATAATAACAGATGTTTGCAATCAAGAAGTGTTTACACTGGGTGACCTGACACCGCATTCAAAATTAATCGCGTCGTCATTTATTGTAAGCGATTTTTGCAAAAGTGTTTAGGTATCTCAGAGCAAGCTCCCTGCACTTTTCCACGTGACTTCGAGCGAATACACTTGCTCAAGATCGTGCAGATCCTTAACGATTGGTGGGGCTACATAAATCCGATTTCAGATTTATGGTAGGCTACAGTAGCCTAATTTTTAATACTGCAATTAAAAGTGATTACAATCTGTAGATCTAAGGCTAGAAACACTGGAAAACATAAAAATCGAAAAAACAAACAAAACGTGAAATCTGAAAGTTTTACTCAATCAAAAACTTGATTAAAACTTCTATACAATTCCAAGTCTAAGGTAAGCAGCAGGACAAAAGTATTGATGATAACACTGGTCTACACAAAATTTCAGGTTTGGGTTTTGACAACTCATTTTAGCTAATTTTGGGGCGCTGAATCCGAAAATGAACTCAGATTTTCTCTATCACATCACGTTTTTGAGATATGAAATATCCCTAATTTTTGAAAAAAATCAATTTTGCCCCCCCTCTGTTGTCAAAACAAGGAATTCTGATGCAATAAACACTGTTTTACCTGCAATAATCTAGCTTTAATTAGCAAACAAGCATTCTATATTATATTCACACAAATTTGCGTTGTCTTTATTAAAATTTCATGCCTTGGAATAAAACATAGGCATGCAAAAGAGCAACTATAATAACATCATAGGCTACGCTACATTATGCTGACGAACATGTCGATAGGACAGTGACAAGGTATTATCTGAATTATAGCCTACAGTTCACACAATATGCACATAGACATTCCAATGGAGTGCAGAAATTTTGAAGACACACACAGAAATAGCAAAGTGCCAAAATAAAGATTGACTCAAAGGATTGACTTGGGCAGGGCGAGTTCAGAAACAGTCAAAAAAAGAGCTTTCATAAAATATGAACTCTTCACTTATATATAAGCTTAAAATGCTCTTTTGAGGAACTTTCTTTTATGAGCAGCATCTGGAATTTCTCTTTTAAAACTCCAGCAATAGTCGGCCATCATATGACAATCCCACCGACCTTGATAACGTTCCTCCATAATTTTAATATCCTGGTGGAAACGTTCACCCTGTTCTTCACTAACTTTCCCAAGGTTTTCTGGAAACTCATCCGCATGGCTCTTCAAATAGTGAACTTTGATGCTCATCCTGCTTCCCAAACCTTCAAAACTAAGCAGTAGCTCCCTTAAGAGATCTTTATAATTTTCTGCTTTTCTTTTTCCCAAAAAAATTCTCACAACAGCACCGAAAGCATTCCAAGCTCTAGCCTCGAATGGCAACATTGATTTTACAAAATTTTCATCCTTTAACAATTGCCTGATTTGTGGTCCATTGAAAATCCCAGCTCTTTTTTTCTCTTCACTGAGACCGGGAAAAGCATAACATATATACTTAAAACACTCTCCTTCATGATCTAAAGCTTTTACATATTGTTTCATGAGACCAAGTTTGATGTGAAGAGGAGGCAAGAGGATCTTTTTGATATCAAGTAACTGATCACGTATGATATTTTTGTGTCAAGGTGAGCCTTGGAGGCCACTCTTCTTTGTTCCAGTGCTGATACTTGGCCCTGCTGTCCCAGTAGCATAGGAAACATGGGTATTTGGTGTAGCCATTTTGTTGCCCCAGCAAAAAGTTCACCATTTTGAAATCTACACAGATGAGCCAACCATGCTCATGGTATTTTAACTTTTCAAGAACGGTTTTGATGTTCTGATACTCTTCTTTCATTGTCACCGAATGTCCTATCGGAATAGAACCGTACACGTTACCATTGTGAAGTAGAACACACTTCAAACTTCGTTTGGAGCTATCAACGAAAAGTCTCCATTCGTCTGCATGATACTGTGGTAGTCCCATTTCTAGAAGAAGCCCTTCTATATTGTTGCAATAAACGAAATCATTGTAGGAAGCAAAATATGGAAGCAGTTCTTCTTCTCGTTTGCGATAAAATGTCACGCTTGTACCAGCTTTGAGAAGTTTCCTTTCCTGTAGCCTTGATGCCAATAACTCCGCAGATTGCTTAGGCAAATACAAATCTCTCACTAAATCATTTAGTTCCATCTGATTAAACTGAGAAGGCTTGTCTGACAGATCCTCGGGTGCTGGCTGAAAAATTTCACTTTCTCCTTCACTAAACGATGCTTCTGAAGAAGAAATAGTCTCTTCGTGTAGTTCTGGAAGTGATGTAAATACTTGCAGTGGCTTTTCATCACTGTGAGGAACTGGCCGCAATGCCGAATCCAGATTTGGATATTTCAAACGATGTTTACTCTTTTTGTTATACCCTTTCACACTAACAAGACAAAAATAACAATCGTCAACATGATTTCGTTCCTCTCGCCAAATCATGGGCATTCCAAATTTCATTTGTGAACCTTTTTCTTGCGACCAACTTCTCAGACATTCAACGCAGGTCTTGCACACTTTATGAGGAGCCCAGCTTTTATCCTGGTCCCCCAAATTGACTTTAAAGTAAGCAAGATATGCCCTTTTTACAATCGTGGTAACATTGCATTGTTGAGACTTCAACATGAAGCATCCCCAAATGTAACAAAATATATCCGGATCATTACAACATTTTCTTCTTTTGCTGGAAGCAGACATAGCTTGAGATCAAATACAACCTTTCTTTGTTAGTAATTTTCTAAGAGCAAGTTTTTCCACAGAAACACCATTATACCAAAAACTCTAACCGACTCGAACTCAAACTTATAAAGTATGAAAATATCTTTTCCTTCTACAGACCACTTTTCAGCTTGAACTCTGATGTTGGTCTGTACAATGTACATGTGCTTTATGAAACTTCTAAATAAATCTTCCTTACTAAGCAAGAATTTATTACTAAGTCAAATCTACTCCCACCAGCTGTCTTCCTACGATATTCCATCTGCACAGAGATAGCAGCTGACCCACAGATAATGCCTGAGAAACCAAGACAGGGAGTTCAAGCCAGCATGGAAAAACTCAACGCTACCAATCTCCACTATGTCCTATTACGATTATCATAACAGGAATTTTTTTTATTTTAAAGGAAATCTGATCCAATTTATGAATTTAGTGTAAAAATATCTCTATGTTTGAAAGTTTATAGCTGTCAGAAAATAATTATATTTGACATTTTACTGCACTAAAAAGGGTAAAATTGGTCAATTTCATAAAATAATGGCAACGATAGAAAGAAAACTTGATGTGATAGAGAAAATCTGAGTTCATTTTCGGATTCAGCGCCCCAAAATTAGCCAAAATCAGTTGTCAAAACCCAAACCTGAAAAAAAAAGTTGAAATTTGTAGACCAGTGTAATAAGTTAAAGTAAAACACAAAAGCATCAATAGATCTTCTTCCGCTTTTTTGGTAAACAGTGCCTTGCAGTCACAATAACCATTTATCCCATTTACGATGAAAAATAAACGTAAGGTTATTTCTATTTTGCTTAAATTTATAACCGTAATTTACACTACCAATACAAACTAAAACGTATTTTCATTTTTTTGCAAAATCATTATTATTAATTTACGAGTCCTAATAATTTTATGGCTCACAGTAACCTTCGTCAAAATATCGTAAATGGCCTAATATGTCTTTAAGCATCATTAGAAAAGATGAATATGTAAAGAGCCTCGTAATCG
Organism: Aplidium turbinatum; assembly: GCF_918807975.1. Classification (NCBI taxonomy): domain Eukaryota; kingdom Metazoa; phylum Chordata; class Ascidiacea; order Aplousobranchia; family Polyclinidae; genus Aplidium; species Aplidium turbinatum. The sequence goes on along the minus strand of NC_137489.1, from coordinate 11,333,455 downwards.
AAATAGCTTGACTTCTGATAAATGTTTGCCGATTCCTAGCTTCAATTTGCTGTTTAAATGTTGTTTCTTTTTTGTCAATTTTGTAAATGCTGCAACTTGCAAAATAGCCTACACGTGGTCAATGTTATTCGTACAAATGTTTGAAACACGATTTCCATTTTCATGAAATTAGTTCACGTATTTGGTGTTGTTATCAAAAGCAACAGAAAAAAAATCAATTTAAAGGAAGAAAAAATGAATTGAAAAGTAACAGACGGTGTAGTTTTTGCTCTTTTGCTGATTCCGATAAAATGTTAGCAGCTGACAGAATAACATTGTATTTGAGCTTGAACACTTAATCTAAGACAAACATGCGGCTTAATTTTCACCATCTTATCTCTCAGCTGTTAGATAAGTGTAGGCAAATTCTAGATAAGGTTTCAAAAAATTGCGTATAACGTCGCATCGATCATAGAAGAAAAACAATAAAAATAAAACAATTAAACAATATTCACTCGCACGCGATGTCTGAAGCAATTTTGCAATCTGCTGTTGAAAATTTGTCTTTCCCATGGTTTTCCAATGGAAAATGTTGCAGCTGAGCCATTCCTATCTAGCACACTGGTTTCCAAAATAGAAAGTAAACAGTTGAAAGACATAACGTGTTGGTATTTTTGTTGTTGTGCTGTAAATGAAAACTTTCAGCTGATTGGAGGAAACGGAGGTTGTGTGTAAAGTCAAGGCATATTGGCAAGAGAGAGTTTTTTTTTCTAAAGTAGCGTGGAATGGATTTTGTGATGAAAGGCTTTGTTTAGGTTTAAACGTGACTCGTCACAATACTGTATAAAAAAAAAAAGAAGATAGTAATGAAAATAGCTTCATGTTAACTACAATATTTTCAAAATTAGTTAAAACATCAAACAAAAAGAGCAAGTAAAACTTATTTACTTCACAATGTAGATATTAACGACATGTTTTAGCCGATGCTGCGAGTTCGCTGTGGTAGTAGCTATTTGCACTAGCTTTCGGAACACACCTCCCTAGTCATGTGCTATACTAGTCATAGCTTCAAATCACTTCATCAATCTTTATTTTTACACCTTATTTTCTAAAAGCTTTTTATTTGAAGGATAAACAGCTACATCCCATTTTTTTCTTCATAGATATCATGTCTTCATGTATATTGGCTGAATCATATGTTAGTAAACGAGTGTGACCGACATTCAAAGGGTGGTCGGATAGACGCTCACCGTAGACATGCAAATTTGTCATAACAAGACACTTCATATCATTCTTGGGTAAATTTCGATTGAAGGGTAGATTCTTTTCAAGCGCTTGTGCTGTGTTTAGTTCTTGCTTTGTGAAATCTTCAAAGCGAAGACAGTATTTCTTCTGCTGAATTGTTTGAAAGATGCTAAATCGATTCTAAACGAATTACGTTAAGAGGTTAGATTGTTGTGCAAATGCCAGCATTTGATGAATGAAAAATAGCAGTACCACCTAATATGGGGTGCACGGTCGTTTGGTCGACAGACATTTGGTCGACAGGACGTTTGGTCGACAGAACGATTCATTTTTGGGTTAGGGTTAGGGTTAGAGTCAGGGTTAGATTAGGGTTATGGTTAGTTAACTAACCCTAACCCTAAAATAAATCGTTCTGTCGACCTAACGTCCTGTCGACCAAACGTCCTGTCGACCAAACGTCCTGTCGACCAAATGTCTGTCGACCAAACGTCCTGTCGACCAAATGACCGGGTACCCTAATATGGAGAGGGGACGGAAAAGAAAAACTTGTTTACCATAAACTAAGGTGCAAAATATTAACCCATAGAATTAACCCATAGAATTAATCAATTTTTGTTTTGTACACTTGCCACTGCTTGGGCACACTTCTATTTCTCTAGCTTACGCTTCTTGCAGTGTACCTTGTAACTGCTCCAATTCGTCAAGTTTTCATCTTCTGTGTTTCACCAGTACAGCGATGACTAGACACTTAATGGGCAACGTTTAGTCAATAATTATATAGTTTCATGCATTTCACATTATGCACTCAAAGTCAATAACAAACTAAGCTGAGCGCAGCATTTTCTTTTTATTGTTTTCGAAGCTTCATTGGCTGTTTCATGTTGCAAGCGTTCCAGCACAATGAATATCATTTATCCCCATCTGGATTTGACCTTGTTTACAAACTATCTGGCTCGCAAGGCCAAATGAGAAAAACAAGTTTTACGTGCTGGTTGCGTTTTAAATCACAATAAATCGAACGACATTTACAATGCACAAAAATTTAAAACAACACTGAACAAGATCTTTGATTTTGATGCAAAGATTGCGCAACATATCGGTGAATTTATCATCAAACAATTTACCGATTTTTGCTTTCCTGAAATCGGGTGGAAATGACGCGTTTTCTGTATGTAAAAATAGATACTTCCATTGACACAATCAAGCATTCAGCAACAAATGCCAATAAAATTTCAGGGAAATTAATGATAGAACCAGTGCCTTCCTATCTTTTCTTACGTCACTGGAATTGTCAACAAAGGTGGGAATTGGTTTTTGTTGCACAGATGTTTCGCCATCAGCAGTTGTTTGTTCTATGTTGATATGACGCTCCGCAACGTCGTATCAACGCCGAATAACAAAAAGCATAACTTTTGCAAAAATATCAAATCCCATTGCCATGGTTGCATGCAAGAAAGTGATGGTTATTTCTGCTCAGACAACGTCTTCTGATCGTGTTTTCAATGTAAAATTATTTCTTCATTTACTTTAAGTTCAACTCTTGTCTTTTTAGTTGAAATAGAATGTAAACAATGCACTATATTGATAGCATGTTGTAATAACTTTCTTAAAATAGAATTAAGTATTATCTAACTCGTGGTCTGGATCTAACTCCAATGCCATGGCATTGAAAACTTGAATGGAAGGCAAGCACTTCTTTTTTCTCTTCGTGTTTACCTTCGCGAGCATGCCATAAACTCGGTAACGCCTAGCCCTAGAACATCACACAGCTAAGGCGAAAGAGCCATGTCCATTGAGTCTTGTCTTTGTCATGAGTTACCAAGGGGGGGTGGGGGGGGACTTATATACCAGTCCCAGGTATACAAGTTGTCTGATTTTCGCAAACCATCAATTTTTCCCGATTAGTTTTCTTTTTTCAATTTCTCTTTCGCCGTAGATGTTCTAGGTTTTTCCCATAAACTCATAAAGCATCTCTCGTCAAGGCATCAACTGGGTAGCAATTAGTCACTCCGGTCGGTCGTTTAAATAAAGTCTATGAAATGCTATACTGCAGTTTTGTTGAAGAGTATTATCTCTGTAGTTCAGAATCAAAATGGAATTTAGCTACACATTGAACTGAAAATACAAAACTAGTCAAAGCAGTGTTGCCAATGTTTTTTTTAGTAGAAAACAATTTTAACTCCTTTATCAAGATTCTACGACTGTTCTATCCCACAAGAAACAATTACATAGCACTATTTTGCTAAACAAAGCATCGTTGTCAGGGAAACAAAAATTATCTCCATACATTGCCAGTGTGTGAGTCATTCGCTACAAGATCACGTTCCATTGATCTTAGTAATTAAATCAGCACCAAAAACCCCAACAAGGGAATTCAGAATTTATAGCGGTGCAAACTGCAAGAAAAACCGAAACAAGTTAAACGATAAAAAGTGTTAAGACAATTTTTTATAGCTTAAGATGCTTAAGATAGTTTAACGCATCAAAGCCAAATTTGTCACCATAAAAGGGAAAAATCATACATTGTCTTATTGTGCCATTTCGTTTAAACTATGAATATGCGAGAGAAATGGTTCGAACAATTTTGCAATAAAAAGATTGTTCAAATACTTGTCCATCATGGTCACACTGTTTTGTTTTCTGGAGAGACGTCTAATAAACGTTAGTCTGCTCGTTATTTTACATCATCTAATTCTTAAGAACCTCTTGCGATGGAATTCAACGTTTTGTCTTTGATTCATTCCCAATGAACGACACAGAAGTGATCCATGACCCAGACGTGAGGCATGTGAATAACCATTTTCTTTAAGGCTCCAACACAGTGGCTTACAACATTTTTATCTTGAATTTAAGACAATATTTAATCTCTCGACCATTCCCTACTTCTCCACTTTAAAGCGCACTTTAGCTACTACAGTTTTTAAACCTAAACAACTTGCCCTTCAGGCATGATGTGTTAATGATGTTACAATAGAGCGAAATATTCACCATCAAAACAAGGTCCTATAAGATAAGACGTGCAGGCTACTGTCATCTTAGGTTGGTTATCAACGTGTACGTAAGTGCATAATAAAACGTAAGGTAATTGCTAAATCTGAATTACTTTTGCAATATCAAAAAGTATGTCACAAACAAGTAGGCTACTTCAGAATCACTGGTTTTGTGAAACCGCACAAAAAACAAATGCAAGAGCTTTAAAGAGCCCAGGACCTGCTGCATGGCCGAATGATGAGAGCCCGGGCTTTACGTTTGGAAGGGCACCGGTTTGACACCACTTAAAAGTATGCGGATGTGTCTTTGGCGAGACACTTAAAAGCATGCCTGAAGGTGGACATGAAGATTGGCTTCCTTGCTGCCGTCCACTTAATCTAAATCTTCAACCACAGGGCGCAAGCCTGGATACGATTAAAAAGGAGGCCAAAAGGCAAAAAACATTCTAACATCAAAAATTAACATTAAAACCGGACACAAACATTAATTCACAACCGGCCACATAAGTTCTCGATTTTAGGTCAAGTTTACAAAGTTGGATTTGCTAGGGGTAGTTGAAAATCACAACTCCCTCCGGTTACTGCGACACACTTTATCAAACTAAACACACAGCAGCGTTGACAGAGGATCTTGAGAGTGCTTTAAACCTGGCTTCAAGATAACTTTAGGGGTTGGTACCTTTTCAAGAATTCTGAGTGCTTGAAAAAAACATCGTGTATTGTATTTTTCTACAATGTGTTGGTATCCAATCCAATTTCTTTAGAAACCTGTCCTTTCATTTTTGTGAAAAGAGTATCTAGCTGATTTTTCTAGTGTTTTTCATGTTTTCAATCTCCTCTAGTTTTTTACCTTTTAAAAACGTATTTTTTTTTTACACAGTTGTCTTGGTTATAGGGGCCCAGAGATCTTATTGGTACCAGGCCAAAGATACCAGGTCAACAGCCTTGTGAACACACAAGAAAACATGCGAAATACTTTAAAGAATTTTAACACTTTGCTTTCCAAAAGCGCATAAAACAAAAGAAAACTGTGTAACAATATTGCTATGGATTCGAATTCAATGCAATCCATAATTTGTTTTTCAAAAGTAACTCTCAAAAACACCTATCAAGAATGGCCGCAAATAGATGTGTTTTGACAGTTAGCTATCTGTTTTCAAGCTAGCGGGCTCATTCTCTGATTCCTCACGTCTTCAATTTATTCAGTAGTGACAAATAACGTTAATATAGAAAGTAATCTAATCCTTGACGTAAAACGCGCGTCATCGCCGCGCTTTCAATTACGTCAATGTTGTTTGACAGTTTTATGTTTTTTTTAATATGACGACAGCGCTGCAAACGTGCTGCAGTGCTAATTAAGATTGAAAACTAGAAATAAATAGATACTGATAAACCACAGAAGCTGTTTCACTGCAGGCTACTCATGTATTTTCAAGAAAGCAATCCCAATACCATCAGCAAAAACACATTTATATTGTTTTCAAAAACTAGAAGCATGACCGATATTGATTTTGGTTGTCTGACAAAAGTTACCGCATCTTTTTCATTTTGATGTTTTAAATTTGATTTAAGCAGCAATACGTAGACAAATGCATGCGTTTATTGATTAAACATCTACTAGGATAGGCTAAGGCTTAAAAAAAGTTCTACAATGAATTTCAATTAATTTTATATCTTTGAATAACTTACTCTCAATTTTTAGTGCAAGGATGCATGGTGTATTTTGTGACGCGCTGAGTTGTCAAATTGTAAAGAACATCAAGCCATGACAATAAGCTTAAAGTATCAAGAGTATGAAAAACTACTTAAGCTGTTCACCACTTTTTTGAAAAGAATTTTTCTGGAGAATTTTCAAATTTTTGTGGTAGCCAGTTCTTTGTACGATTCCTGTGAGCCACCCATATTTCTGGGATTTGTTTTTTTTTTGAAGCCGGTTTGTTTCTGTAAATAACTTTATCCATCTTTCTAGGAAACAGTTGTTATCTTTGGCATGTGTCCTTTCGCTTGCTTTATGTCTAGCAATAAGAAATATTCGAAATCGTGTTCATCTTTTCGTTGAGACGTCTCACACTTTCACGAGAGTGTGATAAATAGGTTCAACTTGTGGTTGATGAAATCAAATAAATAAATCTTCACAACAGCTTACTGAATCCTGTTTCGATTTATAGAAAATAGCCTTCAACGATGACCGTACAAGGTTTGTTGAGTAATGAGTCAGATTGTAACGTCGCTAAAGCTTTGCGGTCATAGAGATAAACGTTTTATTACTTTTACTTCTTCCTGCATCGTCAGTTTAATTGTGCTCCCTTTACTTGCGACAACTCAATGAGAATCAGCAAAAAAGAATTTTTAATTTTTAAATTATTTCTACCTTTCCCAATTTATCTAAATTCGTCATAAGGATTTCTAAAAACAACATATTTTATTGGAACACATAAGTATTACTTATAAAACGGATTTGACAATTTAAAAATAGTTACTTTTTAGAGTCATGACCCTCGTATAATTACTATATATGATATTTTTTATGATTTTTGATGGTCTCAAATTAAATTTATACTCATGCATGTCATCTGTTGATAAACGACTGTAACCTGATATAGCCTACCCCGTAGCACTGTACTGAAAAGGAGACAAACAAAAATTGAATTGATATGTTATATATTGCAAAGTTGTTGTAAATTATTGTAAATTTGCACACGTTGTATACTGCTAAGTGTTCTGTGTTGAATTTTCCAAAATAATAGTCTAAAATTTTTTTTTTATTGGTAGGCGCTACGGGAGTAAAATAAGACTGCTGTGTAAAAGAAGACGACTTAACTTAATTATAAAGTTTCATGATTGTTACTATTATGCACTTTTGATTGATATGGGCTATATGCTAAGAGTGTTCTACCTGAAGTCACTACAAAGCTAAGTACTCAATGCAGAACAGCGAGCATTGTATTTTGCTAACCATATGCTTCCACACTAGTTATCAAGACTTTTCTAAAATTAAATGGTCGAGGGCTCCGTAGGTTTGTGGCATGAATTAATGGTGCGATACTGGTGAGACTAGTCTCATGGCGAAACACGTGTCTATGGCTGCCGATTCTTGCAACACTCGTCTGCCGAGAATGTACTACGCAAACATTCGGCTTATCTTAAATGAAGTTGATGTAAAAGTCGCTTTGAAACCTTCCTTGAACAAAAGTAAAATTTTGCCATCCTTGAAAAATCTCTTGAAAGAAAATAGTCATTATGGTCGACAATTCACCATTGTCTGATCTAGCCCCTTAAAGAAGTCAGTCGTGTCTGCTTGACGAAACGTTGAAATAAATGCGGATTATCACTCGAATCACATTGTGATAGTTTAGCTTAGTTCACACCAGAAGAGCGTGTCATGTTATTGAATTAAATGCCTGGTGAATAGTTTCATTCATTTTTTTCTGTGGAATTACTTGGTCATACAAAAAAATTTCATAATACAAACTGAAATCGCCCTGCACACCTAATTGATTTTTCGTCTGTCGCGCATTGGTTACCAATAAGCTGGGAAACAATACAAATGAAACAGCTCTTCAACAGTACTTTGAATTTGTTTCATATTTTTGTTCAGCCCATGAGTCACTGAAATTCCGCTTGTCACTATTTTGGATCCTTGACTCATTGCCCAAAGCTTCAAGAGTTATTTTTCAGTGTCACATTCTGCAGCTGAAGTCAAAGTACAGCGGCTTGTTTGGTTTTTGAGATTGTTTGGAGCTTTAAACCCTTGCTGTGAGTAATTTTCATATTCTTGTGTGAATGCATAACAACATATTCACTAAAACCAGAAAAAAAAAAGAAAAAAAAAACGGATTAGGAACACTGACGGACACTTCTGTTTTGTCGTTTCAAGCAATAGTTGTGACGTTCATTTGATGAATGCGAAAGTAAAAGTAGAAACATACAAGTTGTTTTATTCCTTCAATGACATTTTACGCATCGAAACTTTCATCAAAGGAACGTTGCAATTGCTATTAAAAACGATAATATTCCTGTTTCCTGATGAAGACCGAAACTTTTCAGTATTCTCTTATGTTTTGGTCAGTCTTCAAATACATCATGTTTGGTGCGAGCCGGAAACTCCATGATGGAGGTAAATCAGGCAGCGTAAGCGGAAGATAGATTGAATTGGAAGTAGCAGGAATCCTGTCGGGAATTGCTATGTTTGTGAAAGAAACTGCTTGATTTTACATGGCATCAAATCTATTTTTGCTTCGATTCTCACAAAACTTTCAAACCATTCATAGTTATTACCAGCTCAGTGACGGAGGGGTTTCGCTTTCGGCTCTAGAGCTGGTATATCTGAGATCGATTCCAGGTCGGGTCATACCAAAGACTTTAAAAACGGTACCAATTGTGTTCTTTCTTGCATGACGCTGTGAGGATAAGTGGAGTCATGATGTGTTGGAAATCGTAAATCTGATACAAAATTAAAAATGAACTCTGTCGCTAAAAGAACCTAGCAGTTGTAGAGCGACAACAAATAAACCTTAACATTATGATTATTGATTATTATTTGACTGAAAAATACTGTGAATCTGGCAAATATACAATTCGTTTAAACTTAGCTGAATTGGCAAGTGACTTCTTTCTGTGAACTCTCCGATAATTGTACGTTTAAAAATGGTGGACTGGGTGTAAACCAATGAATTGCAGACTTGCAGCTCTGACAGAAATAAAGTTACCCGCTGTTTTTTTATTTACAAATAAACTCTCACAAAGAGGTTTAAAAATGAAATGAATAGCTTTATCGACCGACCTTAAAATACGAGAGAGCCTCCAACCAAACAGAAGAGAAAAAAGTTGATAGAGAAAAAGGCTGGTTTGCTTATGAACGCTTGACAATCATGGCCGCTCTTATAATGTTAAAACGTCGTCAGTAAAAAGTCATATAGATTGGAATATATCTAAAAAATATACAAGATGAAAAATTTAGAGACATATCGTTACGAAAGCAAGCAACCGACTGGTTCATGGAAGGTAAGACATTATTTTTTTCGATTGATGATACTGATATTTTTACATTTGAAAATGACCGCTTTATTGAAAAATCATATGATTTTAAGCTGTAGTTTGTTTGACCACTGAATTATTAGAAGTTGCAATTGCTGATGATTTGACAAAGGAGCAATAAAGTCGCACCCTTGAAGCAAATAATTCAAACTAAAAATCATGTCAACGGAATGCTTTTAACTTTTAGGTCATGACCTAACATAAAGCAGCATGTTGTTTTAGGCCTCAGTTTGGTCAATTTAGCAGTCACAAGGTTTTTCCTTGACACGGTCACTTAGCAACAAAGCATCTCTGAAAACAAATTCATGCGTTGGTTAACATAAACAAGTGGAGACCGATAAGGTCACATGAAATTGCTTCGCAATTGTTTCCATTAATATCTACAAAGTTTCAGTTGCTGAAAACTACAACAACTACAAGTGTAAGAAAAAGTGTATTTCGAAGCACAGGTAGCATTATTAGCTCCAGTTGCGAGGGAGAATCCGGGAGATAATCCCATTAACGTCACACGGAATACTTCAAACCTGTTCACGCATTTAAACCAAGGCATAATTGATATACAAACAACCTCTTTAGTGTTTTGATTGCACGATAAATATAGCAAAAACCTTTGAAGGGTCAGTTATAAGGGAAGGAAGACGATAGTAGCCTACAGACGGCAACAAAGCATGATATTTTCTTGATCATCCGTTCTTTGATATTTAAAATATTTTAGGAAAACCCTTACAACCCACATATTGAAAAATCAATAAGTAAACTAAAATATATATAGTACGTCATCAGTAGCTGATATAACTAACTTCAAATATATTTAGTCAGCACAGTTATATTGATTTACCGTGCATTTGTAAGGTTTGTAGTCTTGAATAATAAACCGGCAGTTTATAATAGAATAAAAATTTTCATGAACTAATGTTTTCTCTCAGGTTATGGAAGACCATTTCCCTTCCGAACTGATCGTTCAGTACAAAGAAGCGTTTGGCATGCTGGATCACACTCATGTTGGAAAAATCTCAGTCCAGGTAGCTAACTTTAAAAATTCTGTTTTTGTCAACGGGCAACACTTTTGTCAATAGTTAGGATTGAGTGATAGCATTATTTTTTCGGTCAAGTAGTAGCCTATTACGCTAACATAACAGGCTTATAAAGTAGATATTTTGGCATCTGATAAACCCACTGCTGTACGTATTTTATCTTCTATTTATACTTACTGTGTGTTACAGGATGTCACAACAGTCGCAAATTCCATGGGATATTTTTTATCAGAAGATGTGATGTTAAACTTTGTAGGAAGAGTAGTTGACCACAATGACATTAACGATTGCGAAAAGTGCGTTGGATTCTCGGAGTTTCTTGCCACCATGACTTCAATCATCACAGTAAGTTCTCCCTAGAAATCTGTCACTTGCTAATTTTGTTAAAATGGGATGCAGCACAAAGCAAGAGAGACAACCATTAGACTTTAAAGTGAGTTTTCTACCGTCGGTGGAGTGACACAATGCATTTTGACGTTGGTAGTGAAAAGGAGTTTTAAACGGATTCCATTGTGCTGATTTCAAGCGTAAAAGCTTTCAAAAAGCTTATCTGAACATCTTTTGATAAATACGTAAATACTCAAGCACAGTCCATTATAAGTCTTCAATGGGTTCAAGAGATTGCATCTCTTCTTTGTAATTTATTTGCTTAATGAATATTTCATTGGCGAAGCGTGGTGTATGGAACACGTTACATTATCAAAACATCTTTTTAAATGTGAATATGAAGCAGAGTACAAAACTGCGTCAAAAATGTCAAGGCTGTATTTTCTAGAACCACACGTTTTTACGCAATGCGTACGCGTCATTCTCACGTCAGCACGTTCTTGCGTAATTAGACCGATGCCTTTCGCATCGACAGAAATCTCGCCTAAAAATATTGATTGTAAAAATAACACTGGACCTTGGCCAAATTTCAATTTGCATTCCTCTTGCAACAATAGCCACCTTTCTCCCACTAAATGACGCGTTGAATGAAAAGCTATTTTTGCTTGCCGGAGATTCTGAAATTACTGTCCTTAATATTAATGAATTTTTAATTGAACCATTTTATAAATAACGAAAACTACAAAACCTTAAAAAAATAAATATTGCATTTGAGTAAGTGGCTTTTAACTAAGATCTTCTTTTTCAGGACTGTATACCGGAAGATGAAGTTTTAAGAATTTTTGGAGAGTTCGATAAAGATGGAGATGGTTTCATTTCCCCAGACGAATTGCGAAATCTTTTGTCTAGCCTTGGGGATGACGTCACAGATCAGGACGTGCAGGTAGAGAGAGTTGTAACGATGTTTAAACCGTAAATTCATCAACAATCACTCCGACAAAACTATCAGTCACAAAGTCGTATTTTTTGTTCTGTAACAGTATTATCACATTTATACGTTTCTTGCAATAGAATTGATACACAAGAGTTTCCATAAATATTATCAAATATAACTAACATGTGTTCACACATAGCATTTCAAGAAGAAAGGAAATTATAGCACTGAATTTCTACGTGAACTGAAAGATTAAAGGTTTTAGACATTGCAGAAAATTGCTGAAAGCTGTTGAAAATCTTCCAGATCACGTAGATTACAATAAATCCCCAACCATCTTTACCTGATGATCCGTAAAAGTTCACATGTCTGCATTGCAGTCTTTGGATGAATGCATTAATAATGCATAGCACGAGTTATCTTTGCGGCCTTTACTGCCTGTGATGATATCATCAGTAATCTGAGGAGGTTAAAAAAACTTTTGTTGGTATTTTGTGAAAAATTGAAGATTGAAATATTAAATCTACACTTCTTGCAGGCAATGATGAATGAAGCGGATACAGATGGAGATGGAATGGTCAGTCTTAAAGAATTTATTCATGTGATGACCTTTACAAATATACACGAAGGACCTTCTGTTATTAATGTCCCGTCACCTTGCTTAATGGCTGACTCAGACAACGCATCGTGTCTGCCTAGAAGGAATTCATCTTGCAGCAGTTCAAACTGCAGTCCTGATATCGATCACATAGTGCATAATTCAAGTAATGCCAACTCGCTTGACAGCCAATTGGAAGTTGAGTTTCTCGGTGAAAGTTCCCTGAACAATAAATCTGATGAAAACAAACCACCGGCGTCGGCAAACAGACGACGTCGAAGTGTCATTGATTGGATTAAAATCCCACAGAAACACAACAAATCGTCAAGGTTTGACAGCCTCCGAAGTTCGTCAGAAGCAATATCTTCCAGTAGCTCGAACAGTTTGATCTCAATGGCTTCGGCGCCTGCAGTGGTGCAGAAGGAGCATCGACGTAGCAGCCTGACGAAGACATTACGAAGTGGCCGGGAAGCTATACTTGCTACTGCAAGATCACTGCGCAAGCTATCAAGATGATATTTTAAAACAATCATAATTACCTGCCATTTTCCTTTTGTTGTCAATCCATTGTTACATGATCATACATTGCTGCTATGAAGTAGCATCACAGGAAACGCTAACTAATTTCTAAGGCTTTCGGAAATAAATGTTGTTATGTTTATGGCTTTCTTTATAATTTAAAACACGACACAAATTTACTTTATATGCCATGACCAAGCGATACTGTACTAGCCTTGTATTACACACATGATTACTTTAACAAATGACAGACCTCATAACCGAACAAGATAACCCAACAACAATTTACTGCACGTAAGGAAAAGGAATTCCAAAATACTTTTATAGCAGAAATTTCTTTCTATACAAAATTCCTTTCTTGAATAAATTATTCATTGCAGAAACTTTCCAAATAGGCCAAGAGACCTGCAAGTAATACATATTAGCCTATACTTGAATACCAGACAGAAAGTCTTAATATTTATAAAAATTCGGAGAATGTTTATGTCTTCTTCAAAGCATATTTGCATTTTGTATAATCAAATACCAGATTATGTATAACCATAGCATTCTACCAATATGAGTAGTTTAGATTTAACCATGAAACAGACAAAAATGCTTACACAAAAGTTGTATGGAAAAGGTTGCGGGTTGTTAGTTAGGGGTCGGGGGTGTTTGTGTTAATTACTGTAATAGATAAATCACAAAAGTTCAACGATTTCAGCTTAAGTGATAAAGGTGAAGTGTTTACATTATTTGTATTTATCATTTATTTATGTCATATTTATTGAACACTACGTGCAAATACAAATTTATTTTTTATACATTTCACAATTGTCGTATTGTATTGGAAAACCTTTAATAGTTTTTAGGTTCACTTGCCGTTAAGAGAGATGTGCAAATTTTGAGACAGCGCAGATCAATTGTTTGCTGTTTAGCTTGTTCATAGATCTTGCCAGCTCCAAGAAAGCTACAATGGAATCTAAATGTTATTCTGTAACATTGTCTTTAAAAAATATTCATCGACTCAACACCACTTGTGTGAACTGCCGCACGTGATTTGACAAAATCTGTTTCTTCGTTAATTCATCATTTACTCATCAACACCATCATATCAAAGTGGATAAAAATAAGAAGAAACTTGTCAAAAATAAGCAAAAAATACATTCCCCCTTTTTTGTTTGTCGTATCCAGGCTTACACCCGGTGGTTGAAGATTTAGATTAAGTGGACAGGAAGGCAAGGAAGCCAATCTTCGTGTCCACCTTCAGGCATGCCTTCAAGTGTTCTGCCACAGACACAGCCGTATGCTCTTGAGTGGTGTCGAACCGGCGCCCTTTCGATTGCCGTTCTAGTGTTCTCACCACTCGGCTATGCCGAGTGGTGAGAACACTGGCTCGTCCATGTCCATGGTTATACAGAGATGAACTTCATCGACTGAACAGAACATTTCCATTAGCAGACATAGCAGTTGTCTATTGAAGGCTCCCCAATAGCCATATACCAGGGGTGCCCACTGCCCAAAGTTTTTTAGCCCCGGGCCGCATTTTGCTATTCGTGAGTTTTGGCGGTCGGCATTACATTTTCACTCATTTTTGTCCTTAAAATTCGGCCTTAGCACGTTTAATCGGACTACCCGCTTAATCGGACCATTTTTCGCTGGTCCCAAATCTAAATTGATTTTTCTTTGCAATTTTCCTCACTTAATCGGACCATTACTTTGCTCAAACGGACCACCCTCCAGCCTCCACTAAAAATAGGCTTTGTAATTAACGTTTTTCCACATGCGTGTTGGCGAAATTACATTTCTTTGAAAAAATAATTATTTTTCTATCGTGTTTGAAATTTTCTACACCAACTAGCTAGCTTTCGTTTCTTGAGTGCTGCCATTTCTGGTGACTCGCGGTAAACTTTTTTCTTTGTTAAATTTGTTTAGTAGCGGTAACAGTTGCGTAGCAGTGTTTCCATGGCTGGCTCAATCTATTGTTGAAACTGAGAAGTGCAATAGAGTTGTACTCAAGCTTCTTGTGCGGGTCATATTCAATTACATTTTCAAAATTTGCAGCGGACCTATAAAAACTAGACCGCTGCCCCCAATTGGCCCGCTGCCGTAGTTTCGACACTCCTGGACTATACAATATCAAATTGCTGCAGGTAAAAGCTTCTGTGGCTTCAGAAAAACAAATATAATATTGGCTTTTTAGTTCCGCTACAGCAGCTTGTGTTGAAAAGGAGCGATCTTCCTGGCGTCAGCACTACCTGACTACTCACAATAAAACAGCTTGTGGTAGAATAATATGTACAAATATCCGCTTAGAGTCGCTATATACTCAACTTCGACAGATTGGTTATCGTTTTTGTTAATTTGTCAAAAAATATTTTGCTTTTTTTTAATTTTTTGATTTTGTTTTATAACAAACACAAAATACACAACTTCACCTTTTAAGTCAACAAGAATATTTCCAAAATTTTCTTCATGGTTTTGACGAAAATTACATAAGTTCTTATGCGTTGCTTCAAAATATTTTGTTGAGTTAAAGGAAGCTAAAATTTTAGTCACAATATAGAGACGACACCAGAAAAAGTAAATTTTGAGCTTCTACTCCTCTGCAAAAGCGTAACCAGATCATTTTTATAGGGGGAACAAAGTTTTTTTCCAGGAATGGCAACATTTTTAATGACGGCTTAAACTTAAACGATGGCGATATACAAATTGCTTTAAAATTGAAGTTAAAGTTAAATTTTAATTGACGATGAACGAACAACTTTGGAAGGCCTTTTAGGAGTAGTAATGCGCAAGGTAACCAGCACAGAACTCTGCAAGGAGGAAATGAGCAGCCGCAAGGGGGGTCTGGGGGCCATTCTTGCCTTTAAAAATGCCTTAAAATTGCGCATTCTCAGGGTAATTTCAGCCTATTCAATATAAAAATACTGTCAGATAATGCTGTAACAGAGAATGAAAAGTTTTTTTAAGTTAATTAAAACCAAAACACCTAGAAGAATAAATGGACTAGACTAGGATAATAAATGGTTGGTTCAATGGTAGGCTTCAATATCCCAACGGATACTTTTCATACAACGTACAACATAGTAGACTGATTAATTATTATCTATTGTTTATATTAGATCTGAGGTGTGCGTCGTACGTGAAAACAAACATTTAAAATTACATTTGTCTACCGACAAGCAAAATGTCAAATAATAAAATTGCTTATCACTGCATCTGACTACTGATAGCAGCGAAAGTGTTACATGACTAAATGCCGTATAAATTTGATCTTTTTTAACAAAATTTTCTACAGCATTTCAATAGCTTACAAGTTTGTTGGTTAAATGCATATTCAAAAATACTTCGGGAGCTAACTTGCCCCCCCCTGGTTACGCCATTGCTCCTCAAAAACATGATTACGGTCATCCGAAGAACCATAAAGGGGTCATGTTCTTCCTGTGTCTGGCTAAAGATAAACATTAACAATATCCAACGTCTTCACCATTTCGACCGTCTTGTGCTTGGTGTCACTACCTCTGGGCCTACCTACTGCGACAATATTCCTTAAAAAGTCAAATTAGCATCAACTTTCATTTTTGTACGCTTCCATGATGTACCGTAGAATTGCATCGGTTTTGCGGTTTTCTGAATATGAAATAACATCGAATAAAACTCCATAATGACGGCAATGGAAAATATGGTGTTTTTCCTTAGATGGATAAATTAAGTTTTCATTTTTTTTTAAGCAAATCTCACAAATAACATAATTTCAAAAGCCAGATGTCATTGCAGAAATGAAGGATCAAGTCTGTCATTTTTTTTTGTTGGAAAAACCACGACTTCATTTTTCAACCTCAAAAGCCTTTTTAAAGATTTAGTTTTGTGAGCCACCTTACTTCATAATGCAGTAAAAGGGATTTAAACTCTGTACTCTAATTCTGAATCTCTGAACTCTAAATCTCATCATATAAGCTTGTAAAAATGCGGGTAGGCTATTGAGTGCGAGACTCTTCATAATGTTTATAATTTCACAGCATCTTACACAACAGCATTTCGATGAGAAGATGTTTTATTAAAACTTAGGGTCTCGTAATGAATTTTAGCGTAGGCCCTATAGAGTGTGTAAATTTTGTTGGTCTACTCCGGTAGCTCAGTTGGTTAAAGAGTGACTTCGTGAACGAAGAAGCTTCAAGATCAAGCGGCGCTGGTTCGACTCTCGGGGTGTGCGCTTGAGCAACGCACGTTAAGAACTGCTCTCCATTCCGTGGCACCTAATGGATGGAATAGTTTCCCGGTAACTACACTTCAACAATCGGAATCTTAACTTTGCCAATCTCGGTAACCGGCCCTGCGTCAAAAGCTTCTACTAGTATGCGAAACTACCAGAAATAGCCTATAAAGACTTTGTCAGTCCGAAGATAAAGATTCAGAAATCAACCACCCACTTCTGTATGAAACCCAGCTGTATGTAATGTCATTGCAGCAGCTCCTTCAGTACACATATCAATACAGTCCTTTCAAAATAACCCCATTTCTGTGAAAAACTCGTCGAAATTACCATAACCGTTCGATCTGTTTTAACCAGCTATCCATTGATTCGATTAGTTTTACTTTTTCAATATTTAGCTACTAGCATGCAGTTCTTAAGCTAGCCCACTACTAGGGCTAGGCCTATTTACGCAGAATCTAAAACTCCTTTAAGAATAATTAATTAATTAAGAATAATAGTTCGAACTGTTACATCAGTTTTAACAATTGCGTTTTGATATAAACTCTGAAAAGTATCATAGGATAATATGCACTACTTTATATAAAATTGATAACTCTATGCACCCTTGAAATTCATTACGCGACCCCTTGAGAGGTCGCAATCGCCAGTTTGGGAAGCTCTGCTTTAGAATAGATGACGCTTTTCCCTGTTATGGATGGGAAAATACACGCCCCCTGTCATACATATATGTAGTAGGATAAGTAGTCACGTTCTGCTACGCATAGCAGTAATGACAAAAAAATTAGGCAAAACTTTGCGATATCGTAAAGTTATTCACACTTCATATACTTATGCTAGAAATATTTTGGAAAAAAAACTACCTAAAACAAATGAAGTTAAAATTTATTGACCAAGATCAAGCATAATTTTTATTGCTCATGACGTGCCTCAGCAACGTCATTTTGATCACCTTCACAGGTCATTGGCAATTGCATATCAATGGTCATAGCAGAATTTTTGGCAGTGTGTTGTTTATCTAGGTGTTACCGGGAAATCAAAGAAGATGTATAGTTTTATGAGTGTTGCCCAGCAATTCTAATTTGTGTATGTTTTGACTCATATCTATTGAATTAAACAAGTTTTATAGTTGCAGAGAACGAATATATAACATCTTTTTTCGCAACGTGTGACGCCTCAGAAAAAAAGAAACTCAGCATGACATGAAATGCAACATCATTATCTGTTTAAAGTTTAGTTCTTTCTCGCCGATCATTGCTGCAACAAAGATGAAAGCGATTTGCCAAGTGATTGCATTCGTCTGCATCGTGTGCTTAGCTTTAAGAATTCAATGCACAGATGCAGCAATCGTTAAACAAAACTCAGAAGAGTATATCAAAAACATTTTAAATGTTTGGAGCGAAATTGTTATCAACACTCAGCACCCGCCTAAGTCTGTTTACAAAAGCGAACATATCGCAAGACCTCAAGTAAAAACCACTTCCGGATTGCTCTCTGGCGTTACTACCGACGAAGCCCATCAATTCCATAACGTTCCGTATGCAAAACCACCATTAGATGACTTGCGGTAAGCAAAACTTGGTTATTTATTGAGTAGTTAGACATATTTAATTATTTTGTATGGCATGAGTGCAGCCTATACTTCTGTAGGCCTATATGTTTGTTTGTCTTAATCAACAACACAAATTTTCGTATGAATTGTGCTGTTATTTAGACACGAATATACTGTAGCTTACACAATATCCTTAAGAGTATTATTTTATAGCAAAGCATTAAAAAACTTAAGTCAATTACCTGTTTCATTTATAACGTTGTGAGTTGATATGTTTTATAAAAGTTGTTTCATTAAATTGACTGCTTTAATTTGAACTTACATCGAAGACCAGCAGTTTTGTTTGAAAGAAAGGCATACTTTCAAGCATGTGTAAGCCTTTGCAATACCGAACTATTCTACGATTTACAACATATACTGTAATTTTGAATTGAATTGTAAAAATGCAACTTCGTCTTTTCTGCTTGGTATTTAACAAGATTTTTTTTAGTATTAAAAGTGTCAAGACTATAATATATAAAACGACGTAGCAATATAAAATATCTTACTAATATTTTTAAAGTAATTTTTTTTACTAATTAAGCCACTATAAAATATAGCTTAGTTATTATTAACTTTATTATGCACTGCAAAATAGTAGTCTACAAAGCAAACTTACCTCTGAAATGTTTTGTTTTCGCTATGCAAAAAGTTTTGACAGAAAAACTCAACTGTAATATTTTCATTGCTGTTTAGGTTTATGCCTCCAAAAGCATATGAACCAGAAAATGAAACAGAACCGCTAGATGTCTCCCTTAACACTGGGTTAGCTTGCCCGCAAAAAAACGAAACGTGTGATGACGGAGTTTGTTTAGAAAACGTACTGTATCTCTTTTGTCCATATCACTTGTTTTATCACAATGAATTTATTTCATAAAAATGCAAATAACATTTGGTCAACTCATGTGCTTTCAATTGCTAACTCCAACTAAATTTATAACATCAAAAGTATGTTTTGAAGTTTAAAAAACATGCCTGTGGTTCAAAGTTTGCATTAAACAGACAGAAAGTCAATGTCTTGTTTCAGGACCAGGAATCTTATTGGCACCCGACCCAAGTCGTCCTTTCAACGGTCATGAGCCTGTGTCAGTGCTTCATATTGTCTACAAGTACGCGAAACTGCCAGAATTAAGCTTCCAAGGAAGCTTTCTCAGTCCGAAGATAAAGATTTTCACCATCAATATTGCTAATTTCACAATAAAGTGAAAACATAGATTTACTAGTCATTCAGTGCTTGTCGTTCAAATGCTGTTTATTACGTATTCAGCAATTCTTTCGACTATGAGCGTCTTCAATAATGCGCTTGTATTCAATAAATCCATCTTCATCGTCTCCAATCTCATCTTTATATGCAGAACAAGGAAGATTGCCTCATATTGGAGATAAGTGTACCAAGCTCCTTAAATTTAAGTGATGCAGATCAACCTCCTTCAAAGAAGCTTCCAGTGTTGTTGTGGATATACGGTGGATTCTTCTATGCTGGGAGTGCAACTAACCAACAACAGAACGGAAAATACTTGAGCAACTATACGAATACGATTGTGGTTGGCAGTAATTTCAGAGTTGGTTAGTATTGTACAGTAGGCTATTTCTCCTTAGGCTACTTTGAATGTAAAAAAGAAGTGTCACAATTAACCCCTTCAGCCCAGGAGACCGTCTAAATGCTTTATAAAACTAAATCTGCAGTATTTTAATTATTGCGTAAGTTATAGCCTAAATAAGCTGGAGTTGTTTCAAACGACATTTTTTCCTGAGGTAACCTGACACCTTTTTGACTTCAAATTAGGCAATTATTGTTGTTAAAATTGTTTCTGAAGAATTTGAAACTTTTGCGTTTAAAAGGAGTTTCTGTGTTGAGAGTTATGAACCAACGTGCATATAAGTTTTGCGTTCACGTGATGTCAAAACATGTTTGTATGATGCAAGATTTGGCTAGAATAAAGAATTAGCTGTCATGAATAGACATTATGCTAGGTTCTTAAACTTTCTCATTGCATCATATCAGTTATAAATAGGTGCAATTCGCTATTACCACAGCGAACTCGCAGCATCCGGCTAAAACAGGTCGTTAATATCTACATTTTGAAGTAAGCAACGATCATGCTGCTAAAAGCGAAACTCAATCAATTGCAGTTATAAACTGCCGTGAATATTCCAATATAGAAAGTCATAAAAGTCGCAGTGACGTTGAGTCGAGACGTTGAATCAATGTAAAAAACAACTGATTTGATGTCTGGGAATAGGCCACTTATCGAAGTCACAAACAACCTCCGCTCTGCCCTCCATCTCCGAAACATCGATTCTAGCATTCAGTTTCACGGACTCGAAAAACCATCGACACAAATTGAGTCATAGGCTACTTTGCAACTTGATAACGAGAATTTGTTGTTTATGTCTAAGATCATCGTTTGAAAATTCTTCTTATCTGCAAAGTTCTGGGGCTCTGTTCCACCTCGGCTTTGTAGTTCTTTATTCTTTACTCTATTAAAAAAAGAATTCCTTCTTTGTGCAGATATTAATTACATAATGTTGCTCTGTAAATTAATTATTTTGTTGTTAATCAACATTTAACAACTCAATAAATTTGTAGGATTAGAATGTAAAGAGAACCTGTTACAGTAGATTTGTAATATTATGCAATAACCGGCAGAATTAATTAATTAAATGAAGTGTTGTGTTTTTTTATATTCTTATTTTAGGTCCGTTTGGTTTTTTGTACTACAAGGATAGTACAGGTGAAAGTATTCCTGGAAACCAGGGTTTAAAAGACCAACAATTAGCCTTGCAGTGGATACAAGATAATATCGGGAAGTTTGGTGGAGACAAAACAAAGGCAGGTGTAAAAGAGAAATTCTCGTGTATGCGACTTCGATCTTATTGTTTTACTTTAATTCTTTGAGTTCATTTCTATACGCTTTAAAAGAATCAATAAGTTTGGAGTCTAAATATAAGTTTTTGGGTCTTAAAGATGTTTTAGGACTTTAGGTTATCAGTGTTTTCAATGCTAGAACTCTTAAATAATAAAATAAATTGAATGAAAAGCGTTCAAGCAATATTTTTTTTCTTTGTTAGCGTGAATAGTTAACTCTCTGCTTGATATGTTGTTTATTATTATGTCTTTACAATATATAGCTCTCGGTTTTCGTGCTTACTGTATAGCATTGATTGCTTAAAAAATATGCATTTTTAGACTGAGAATTGAACATCTTTTTCTAAAAGCTTAATTTTGGCCGTGTTGAACAAGCTGTCTGCCAAGTATATTGTTCAATAATTGCACATATGCCTACCGAGTTGAATTAACGTATTATTATCCTTTTCCCTTTGTTTTCAAAAGAACTCTTGTCTAATCCGCTATACCACCTGATAAACTTGAAGTTATTATCTCTTGCAGAGTTGATTGGTGATACAAAACTTAAAAATTGCGAGTAGAATACTATTCATAGCAGGAAGCCGCAGGTTCACCTGCAGCCATTCTACTCGCAATTATCACTTGCCCTTCGAAATCAAAAGGGTTACAACTTACAACAATCATAAGAAAAACACCAACTGTAGGCTACAATTACACCGGCAAACTTTCATTTTTAGTTATATTTGTGTTACATCCAGGTTACTATATTTGGTGAGAGCGCTGGAGCTCAAGCCGTGATGTTCCATTTGCTGTCAGAGACTAGCAAGCCGTTATTTCAAAACGCAATCATGGAAAGTAATCCAGCAGTGTTTCAATACCAAACCCCAGAACAGGCAGCCGTGATTACAGAATCTCTTATGGACATTATAGAATGCAAAGAACATTCTATAAGCTGTTTGAGGCAAGTGATCTCAGACTATTCATCTACACATAATTATATTGATTCCTGTCCCATACTCCTCCGCGTAGACAGCCTTTACGTTTGTGTGAGCGCTGTGCTAGAATAGTGAAAACGTCAAACTGACGTTTCAAAGGTCATTGGTTCGATGCCAACCGACGGCGTGTGATTGCGATATGCTAACATAGAATATTTGAAAGTAGACACGAAAGTGAACTTCTCAGCCTACCCCTTACTTCAGCACTTGCGGTTATCATAAATTTTCTAATTAAATTGTTTCTGAATTTTTGCTGCTCTTTTGACTTTACTGTGATCTGCTGTTCCTCACTGAGTTAGGCTATGCAACTTCAATTTATTATTCCTGTGTTTAGTTGTCAGGAATAGCGTTTGCAGTTTCTGTGTGTTTGTACAAAAACAAATAAATTTCTACTTGTCATTGTTTTCTTCAAGTGCTATTGCATTAAATTGTTTTACTTTTAACAAAAGGAGCAATGTCCAATCAAGAAAGTTTTGCAAATGCAAATAGTTTATGATTATTTTTTATATTTGAGATTTTACTTACTTATTTTGTTAAATCATTATTGTTTAGTATAGCCTACAACCGTAGCCATCCTCAATTAGAAGGTCATGCCTACAATCGTATCAAACACTGAACGATTTGATATAAGATTTTTAATGTAATCTACGACACTTCTACGACTTATAAAAAATTATAAGGTTGCAGACCTGGCAAGATTTGTTTTTGTATACTGGTCTGCATGCCAACTTTGATAACAGAAAAATGTAATCGTACAATCAATTTGCAATAGGAATGCAACCATGGATAAGCTGGTAAATGCACAAAAAGAAGTGATTGAGCAAGCGGTCAAGAACAGTGACACTTTCAGCAGCATCGAACCGTATCGACCAATCATAGATGGTGTTGAGTTTTCTGATCAACCTTTAAACCTCTTCCAACAAGGACTGTGGCACAACGAGAAAAACGTTATTATTGGAACGAACACTCAAGAGTTGGCCTACGTTAATGCTGTGTTCGAGAGAGGAAATGTATCAAATTCTCAACTTGTATTAAATGTAAGTATGCTATGATGCATGTTCCATAATTACGTACTTGTCCAAGTGTATATAGCAGTTGACTGTGAAAAGAATAAGGGGAAAGCACTGCAAAGCACTCCAAACGCTGGCACCTTGAATGCCAGCGTTTGGAGCAAATGAAAAGAATTTTCCTCTTGCTCTTGTTGCCATGGTAATGAAAAAATATGTTGCCAAACAAACAATCGCACTTTGAAGTTTTGGTGCAAATCGGTGCTGCGACTGATTGGTGAAACAACCCATTGCCTTTACCAAAGACTTTTTAAAAATGGTACTGAATCTAGTTTCTGCTTGGCACTGAGTAATGGAGTGGATTCGGGTAATAATGTACTCAGTTGCGCCTCTATACGGCTGCATTGACACTGTCTGCTTTGTAAAGCGCTGAGGAGCAACGCATTCTGCGATGGATACAGCGCTATATAAAAACTAACATTATTATTATTATTATTGCATTTACAAGCGCGTCGCGACAGTCAGCAAATCATTTCTTTTTTACATAGAATCAACCTATTCAGACATGAAATCAATGTAAAAAAACGGTAGGCCAACTGGGTGATTCAATGTATTCAGACGTTGAATCAATGTAAAAATGAACTGTTAGGCTAACTGGGTTCTTGGAACAAATCGAAGGGCTTCTGTGAATGTTTCTCAGTTTCAACGCATCCTAGTCAGCAAAAGTACCTTTTTCTACACGATTTCAACGTTTAGCGACGTTGAAACAATGTAAAAACAGCAATTTCTGCTGGTCAGGATAACTAGGCTACGGTAACTAGGCTTTGGTAACTAGGCTATGCTTATTTCCGATATTCCGGAATTTTTTATCGCCTTCGTAACTATGTGTTAGAGGAAACATTGCTTATGTTATATTATAGTCTAGTATATAGTCGTGTTCAATACGGTATTACTATATGGGGTACTGCAGGTAAAACACTAATCAAGGAAGTTGACGTAAGACACAATAATATTATTCGCGCAATCACTAGAAGTACAAAATTCAGTCACGTCACTAGCTTATACAAATCTTTGAATATTTTACAACGTGAAGATATTTACAAACTCGAAATTGCAAAATTTATGCATAAAGTTTCCAATAATAATCTACCGCCTGTATTGCAAGATCGTTTTATAAAGCTTGATAATATTCACTCGCACAACACTCGACAACTAAATAAAATGAAGTATTTTCTTCCACAAATAAACAAATCCGTGGCACACAATCTTCTGACACATCGGGGTACTAAATTGTGGAGTGAATTGGATGAATGTATTAAAAGCAAACACCTAGCTTTGTTTAAAAAACTTTATAAAATTACCTTGTTAAGTTCTTATTAAATCGTTAAAATCGTTCAGTTAAATTATTTTATCTCATGTAACCTCGTATTTGTGTTCTTAAACGATATGATTCATTATATGCTCATGTTTTCCCAGCTGGTCTTGATTCAATATTCTACAAA
Organism: Aplidium turbinatum; assembly: GCF_918807975.1. Lineage (NCBI taxonomy): Eukaryota > Metazoa > Chordata > Ascidiacea > Aplousobranchia > Polyclinidae > Aplidium > Aplidium turbinatum. The sequence goes on along the minus strand of NC_137489.1, from coordinate 11,308,654 downwards.
ACCTTATATATACAATTCGATTTCGAAGCTACTGTTCCATCCATCATTATATTTTATTGATACAGTTATAATGTCTGATGCTGCAATGTAAGATGACTGATGACAGGCAGCACCTTGACTGGTTAACCGCAAGGTTGTTCGGTGCTGCCAGACCTTTCTATTGCCATATTTTGATTTGTATGTAATTGTGTTTCTTTATATCGAGTCGTATTAGAAAGGCAAATAAACAATATCTCTCTCTCTCTCTATGCTACCTGCTGATCCTAAACGACCACTACATCTAACTAAACCTTAAATTATTTATGATCTTACTAAAATAAAGAAAAAACTTACACAGCAGCACTGTCAAGAATCATTACCTAAATACAGTGCAGTTGTGCAGCCTATAAAAACCAGTCTAAGCTTTCAGGACCTGAAATTACAGTTTTGCATAACAACAGCAAGGAACCTTCCAGCTCCTCTGGCGGATAATTTGTATTTTCACTTTTTGAAAGGGTTTATTGGATATAAAATCGTTTTTAGGGTTAAAAAGTAAAAAAAAAAACTGTCAAAACTCAAGATTGGCAACACAGTAAGCCCTTTTGGGGCATTGTGACATCATGGGGCGTCATGAGGCGTCACAATGCTACGTGATTTCGCGTAGTCGGCTCGGGCAGTGTAACTGCCGTTTTGACCTCTTGGCCTGATCTGGTGTATATTAGAGCCTGGTGTTTATTAAAATTACGTAGTTTGTCAACCGCTCTTTTTTGTAAGCAAGTTGTCAATTGTCATGCTCTGTAAAAAGAAATCAGGTGCTCTGTATAACCAAAGTCAACACATCAGTTATATAATGCGACCGGCTAATTTATCCTACCTTTGAAGAAAAATGCAATATGCGCTGACTAGGTTGCTGAAACAGTATTTTCGGCCAGGTACCAAGTAAAATGTGGACCCTCAAGTTTTTCTCACAAAATATGGTAATACGCAAGGCAAATAAACAATCCGGGGTCCATCAACAAAATACGAACCAGTATAAATGCTATTGACTTCCTGGTAACATGTATATTGCATATTAAGCCAGCTGTAGGCCTAACATGAGTAACGTTTTTACTGTAATTATATTATAAGCATTGGATACGCCATAGATGTAGGAGAAGCGTATTTTTAGGGGGTGCGAAAGAAATTCTGCCCAAATATGATAAATTGTGCCCGAAACAATTTTGCGATGAAATATGCTCCACCTCAAAACACGTCACATTTTTTTTGCACGTAGGTACAATTAATCTTGACTGCTGACTAATAAACATTACATTACAACATAGTTGTCTCAGTTTATCATTGACACCCAGGAACAAACTCAAATACAACATCACACCTGTGATTTTTTTTTTTATAGCTTCAATCCTGGATCCATTAAAGTTACATTTATCTTGCTGTGTTGCAGTACTAGCAGTAGCCTACATCTTCAAAAAGGTGCAACTTACTCCAATATTGCTACTACTACATGGATGTGAAACACTAAATCTGCAGAAAGATAGTCCACATATGAGACAGCTTAAATCAGATAGTATATTGATAATAAAGAATAAGTTACAGTTTCAAAAAACTACTGTTGTGTTAGGTGCTTTAGAGTATAGAACACATCAGTCTGAAACAGTTATTAATGGAGTCTAACTGGTCTGTGGTGTGTTACCCTGCCATTTATCACTACCTGTTACGGCCAATCTCTGTACAAATCAAACGTCATATAAAACCGTTCAAGTCTACTGAATATTACGTCATGGAAGTTGCTAGAAAATGTGCCAAAATTGCACCATCGTTCATAGACTTGTGTCACACTTGTTTGGACTTGTTTGGGCCTGTTTAAACAGGAAATATTACATCAGCTTTAAACACCTGTTGGAATGACTTCATAATTGTCTTTCATTTATTGCGTCACAGTTACTTTCTACGTGAATTTGAGATATTGATATCTATTCTGGTCATTCGTAAAATGATTGTTTGAAAGTTGGCCGCACTTTTAACTGTTGGCTTAGTGCTTGCTAGCTGGACAAAGGTTCCGTCTTTTATCCAAGTAATCTGTTGTGTAGTGACAGTTTAAGTGGTGTAGGCGTTGCACCCCCTCGTTTTCGGTAGCCTCGGGCTAATTTTACAGGAATACACTGTTTGAAAAGAAGTTCAAGTGTGTGTTTCTTCGGTCATTATATACAGACGAACGGATTAGGGAACTTTGTGTTAAAATTTTCCCAAGAAGAGATTATGGTTTACCGCTGTGACCATAAAAAATAAAAGACGATTCTCTGTCTAGTGTTTGGCACAGAAGCACTTAGAAGCAAAGAAATAATAAAAGAAGATCTTATTGGTTGGTAGTCTAAAGAAGCAAAGAAAATTAAAGACATTTCTTCTCGGTAGGCAACTGAAGAACTTTAAGCTAAAAAGTAAAGACATTTCTTCTCAGTTTGGTACAGAAGAAAAATAACTTTGACATTTATTGGCAAGAAAGAAGATTAAAGGCAATCCATCTGTGCTTGAAAATTCAAGTGGAAGAATCCAAGCAAGTTTTGTGGACGTTTGGACTTCACATACTCGTACAGCTACGGTATCGTGCATTTAAATTCTTTTTTGTATTTTTACGGTCTTTGCAGTTAAGTTTTTTATAACTACTGTAATTTTGTGTGTTTGTGTAACTTAATTTTTTAATTGTTAAATTTAGCTCTAACATTTAATATGTCTACACTCGGTGGTGACAGGGACTCGACCGCCGTCGACTCGACTGAGTTTAAGCCTGATGATGTTCTTTGCGGTCGGGCAGGCCATTCTGGGGAGGGACCCATTAACGATGAGGCTAAGTCAGTTCGAGAGGCCCGGCATCTTAGACGGGATAATTTGACTCAAATTGGGAAACTTTCTGTGGCCCTAGGTTCTTTGAGTGATAAGCAGGAACTGTTAATTTTTAGATCTAACTTATCTACTTTAGAAGAGGAATTAAGGCATTTCCATGCTCTTTTGAGTAAAATTGTTAACTCTGCAATCTTGGCAGAACTTCGTGATAGGGTAGATCCCGAATTTAACTCGTTAAAAAATAACTTCGAACAAAAAGAAAGTGATTTCTCAGATAGGTTAGATGCTGACATACATCCTGAGGATAGCGCCTCAAATGTAAGCACTAGGATGTCTGAGAGCTCGTCACGGATAGTTGCACAAATTAACCTACAGCTAAGACGAGAGGAGCTCCAGATCCAAGCCGAGGCCGAAGCAAGAGCTGCTGAGGCCGAAGCGAGAGCTGCTGAGGCCGCCGCGAGAGCTGCTGAGGCCGCCGCGAGAGCTGAGACCATACGAGTTGAGGCCGAAGCGAGAGCTGCTGAGGCCGCCGCGAGAGCTGAGGCCGTACGAGCTGAGGCTGACGCGAAAGCCGAAGCGAGAGCTGCTGAGTTCGCACTCAAAGACGCACAGTTGAGGGCTGAACAACGTAAGGAGGTAGCTTTAGCTGAATATCGTTCTGAGTTGGGCTCCCGGCGTAGCTCTAGGAAGGGCTCTTCTAGGCATTCCAGAAGTGAACATCAATCGCAGTTTAATTTACCTAACCTTTTCCAGACGCCTGTTCAATCTGTAAGTGGACCTGTACAATCCACATGTTTTCCAGCTGTTTCAGGAGGTCTCGGGGCCGCGGCTAAGGGTCTTCCGAAGGCTGTAGAGCCAAGGTCTGCAAATTACAACCGAACTCCTCCCCCAGAGCGTACAGGTCACGGGGCCGCCATTAGCAGTAATGCTTTGCCCCCTTCAAAGTTTTCTGCGCCGCTAGTTGCTGATCGCCCAGCTACACGTAATTTAGGTGGTTGTGAGAGGCGTATCGTGTCTCCTGATTTTAACGTGTTTGAGGATCGTGATCAGGCTGTGCATGTGACTGAGCCCACTCAGCCCCTTAAGGGATATAGCTTGTCTTCTCCCGCTAAATCGAGTTCTCAACAGCAGGATTGCTTTTTTGAATACCAAAATAGTAGGACGTTCTTCGATAAGGCGGCCTTGATTGGTTACGATGGTAATAATATGCCATTTGTCTTCTTTAAAAATCGTGTTATGGCCTTGATGGCAGCTTCGCCCTTTAAGGGAACTCGTTTGACTTTGTTGCAAGCAGCTTGTGTTAGAACAGCTGCACAAACGATTGCTAATTTGGTTTCCGACACTCCTGGCTTGTCAGAGGAAGACAGGATAGAAATGTCGTTATCTCGCTTGTCCCAACGTTTTGGAGTTCGTGGAGGTCTTTTCGCAGAACCAGAAATTAGAAAGTATCGCTATGGTAGCAAATTGACTTCTATCTCTTCCAGTGATTTGAAAGAGTTTAAAGATGAATTGTCGCAGTGTTTGCTTTACGCGAAAGCTTATGGTCAGCGTGATAAATTAGAAGGACGTTTTGTTTTGGATTTGGCTAAACGACTCCCGTTTGACGCTAAGCAGCGTTATCTTGACTTTTTAGGTGATCAGTATGGTAGCACTGAGGAACCTACTTTTCAGAGTTTGTTTGATTTTGTAGTACGGGAGGAAACGCGCAAGTCGACTGATTTTAGCATTATGCTAATGGGCGATTCTGGTGAGTCGCAGCATTTTAAAAAGTTTGGCAAAGGAAAATTGCCTTCATGTCCGGTTAGGCAGACGTCGGTAAAACCCCATGATAATGTGATTTCAGGGAGTTCGCAGTACTCGACTGCTGTTGGCGCACCGCGCGGCGGTGTGGCCAGACATAGTGACATACCGGCGTGTTTTTGTTGTTCGTCACGTGGTCAAGTTGAATATCATTTTTTGTCTAATTGTAAAGAATTTTTGCGCTTGACACCTAAAGATCGGAGAGATGTCATTGTGAAAGCTGGCAAATGCTTGAATTGTTTGCGCCAGCATATGGTTAGAGACTGTAATCATGCAAATAACTGTCGTAAGTGTGGACCTACCAACGATAGGAAACACTATTTTCTTCTGCATGATTTTTATGTGACGTCACGTGATTCTCTGGATTTGGTCGGTAAAGATGAGGCTGGTGCCAGAGTTCCTGTGCGTAATGTTAAGATTGGAAATGTTAAAGCAGCCTTTAACCGCGTTACTGCTGCTCGTGTTTTGAATCCAATGACTGGCAAATCGAAGTTGGTGTACAAAAAAAAGCTCTTTGCTTTGGGATACTTGTAAAAAATTCTTTAATGCAAGCTTTTACGTGATGCTTCTATTGAAATTGTTGGGTTTAAAAAAAAATTGAGCTGCTACAGTTTTGAATAAAAGCTTATCATGAGCCTCTTGATGCTTAGCATCAAGAGAAGTAGCTATTCGCAAGAAAAATTTAACATACAAGAAAGAAATAGCTTAGTTTTAAATTTGATTTACATATTGAATGAAAATACACAATAAATCTATAATATGAAAAACATTCTGTGGAATGAACTAAAACAAACTAAGCACACAACTCAAAAATAAACATGTTTCATAAAAAACAAGCCCAGTAGTATTTTCTAAGACATTGTACTTGAACATGAGCATAACTTTTTGAAATAAGCATAAAATGGTAACCCAGCCTATAGCTTAAAATTGATGGTGTGTCAAAACTACATTTTCATTTTTAACTGCAAAACTACACTATATTTTCAATTACAGGAACAAAATCATTGCGAACAGTTACTGGCATTAGTCCTAAATCTTCTACCACAGACCACTCACTGACTTTCAGAAGTTGATTCTGAGATACATTGGTGGAGCCGGCATGCTTCCTTTCAAATGTTCGTAAATGTACATTATCCGAGAATAACAGCTTTCTACATTTAAATTTTTTTCTGTAACTTCTTTTTCTATTTTTATCCACGGCCAATATGTTAACTGCACTACACTTACAGATTTGTAGATGTCAGCTAAAATGAGAAAATCACTGCTGATGAACAATAATATAGGATTGTTCCAGCATTTGCATTTGACGAACAGACAGGATTTTCAATTATAGACCAGGATGGTTATATATATCTTTTCAACACAAATTTGCAGGCAATAAATATACCACATGGGAGTAGGGTTGTTGAAAATGATATTGAAAAAGGTTTCTGATGAAACTAACAATTTGAGTTTAATTAATTATGTGTCATATATATATGAGTTTTGAAGGTTACACAAAATTAAGTTGTAACAAATATGTATCCCACCATGTTCTTACTAATTGTGCCCAAAATTATTAATAATTTTGGCAAATTTTTGTTTGCCCAAAGTTTATTATTGATTTGAGGATTACACAAAACTAGGTTGCAACAAATATGTATTGCACAGTTGCACACTATTCTGACTAATTGTGATCACATTTTGTAGCCGAGCCCTGAAAAGTAGCTTAAACCTTGAAACCCCTGTAAGCACTACTGTGTACTGATAAACAATACATAAAACTACTACTAGCTCAAAATGGTATAGTAACGGTGTGTCAACTAGCTATTTATTTACTGTACAGGTACATTCTTTGTTCGGACCAATAATCTGCTTTTTATGTAACCGAAAATTTTTGAGTGTTTTCAAGTCTTTTGAAACAATATAACCCAAAATTATGCGATTTTTTTAGCGTGCCAACAAATTTTTGTTTGGGAAAGATCTTTCTGCGACTGTGTCTCAAGAGTACATAGATCTGTCAAATTCAACGAATGGTAATTGGTCAAGCAACGACTACACTACGATGTTAGCTGCAGAGTTGACTGATGGGTACTTCATCTGCCCAACAAGATCAATGACAAGGTAAGTTTTAGTTTCTTAGTCAATCAATCGATCAGTTGTTTATTTATCAAAAAAAAAACATAAAAACGACATAAAACAGAAATACACACAATGTTTAAGTTTCGTTTTTCATAAGAAGACAAAGAAACGATCATACGGTCGAGTAGACAGTTGCCACCCTGGAAAGCATAATTTGAATTATAAAATTGTTCAACAATTTAACTAAATCGGTTACAACCAAAAAAGAAAACACTAACAAGACTAATACTTCGATCAGGAATTCATAGTTCGATTATAACTTACAAATAGTTGTCAGCCTCATAAAATTTTATATGAAATTTCCCAACGAACATTAAGGATGAATATCACAGGTGGACACCATAAACACATAGCTAATAGACATCGTTGAATATCAGGATATGGTTAGGCCAAATTAAGATCCACTTGTGAAGTGTCATGGTTTTGCAAAGCTGATGTTGCTGTGTTTGTTAAATCATGAAAAGAAAACTTTTTGAGAATAAGGGTTCTTGTGTATTATGAATGGGGTGGATGGGTAAATGAGAACATTTATAATTGCAATCATGAATTTGAATTATGAATGGTCTTATGATAATTAAGTAAATTGGTAAAATTAAGTAAATTAAGTAAATTCATCGCCCCTGCTGAGCTTCGCCGCAAAAGCTGCCACACTCTCCCTGGCTCGCCGGTCACTGGAGCCACACCACGCGCTCCACAGCTACATCATCACATCGGTAATAAAGAAACGCCTCAAATCGAGAAGCCCCTTTGTCGCTCAAGCACAATCCTTGCTGGAGCACAACACCAGTGCCTCATCCTGGATTGCCAATACCTGGCAAGAGGAGTGGACAGACAACACCTCCAGACTCCACACCTTTGTTCCCGACGCTGGACCCATGCCACCAGGAAAAGAGCTTAGCCGACCTGCCTGGGTACGGTTGAATCGCCTCCGCACGGGTGTTGGGCGCTTCGCTTACTTGATGCACAAATGGGGCCTATCAACATCTGCGGCATGCAACTGTGGTGCAGAGGAACAGACAGCAGATCACATCCTATACCACTGCCCGACGTTTACTCCTCGAAGGGCAGTTGGCCTGTTAACGCTGGAGGACTCTACAATCAAGTGGCTGCTCGAAGAATGCCCGGACATTTGACCCCAATGAAATGTAGTTCAAAAACAACCTCTCATAAGAAAGAAAAAGAAGTAAATTGGTTTATTACCAGAGCCTTGTAAATCTGACGCGATATTTCATAATTTGTCAGGTTTACCGCTTTTGATTTAGCGATTAATGTAGCATTAGAAACGTATAGGTTTTTAAATAGAAACGTTAAAAATTTCTTAAGTATGTAATTGCACTACGCTTTGCAATTGATATATTTACATGATGTTATACCTGGAGAAGAGGGTGGACTGAACTTATTTTTGAAGCGAGTGTCATGTTTTATGAGACTGATCACTATGATGAAGTTATTACAGCTTTTGCTCATTTCAATGCAATTGAAGTGAAGTTTCAAATTTCAAAGTTTAACAACTTATTGCCACTGACAAATGCCTTGCTTGCAAATTACCGTTTGATAAAGGGAACCTATAGAAACAAATGCAAACCAGTAACCGATGCGTTTTTGTTTAGGTAGTTGCTCAGTGTTAAAAGTTTTTGAAGTATGAAAGTTTTCTTCATATGTACATTTTACATTGAGCATGTAATTGAAGTGTGCTGCTGAACCATTGTTGCGTTTTTTCGATATACAGATTTCTTATTCAAATAGAATGAGACACCGAATTAACAACACTAAATTCTCTTAAAGTAAGATACTGAAGAAGTCGCCTTTATGATGGCAAATTTTTATCAATAAATTATACAGTGCGAGTTTCCGAACTTGGCTGATTTTACTTTTTATAACTATGCAGTATTTGATTTAACTTTGACTTTTGTAGATTTATGTCTGCAACAAGCAAAGGTGGAAAGGTGTATTTGTACAGCAACGCGTATGCTTTGGGGGGCCCAGGGTGTGAAGCAGTTCAAGTAAATTTACCGGAAGTTTGCGGATATGCGTTTCACGATTCGGAACTTGGTTTTGTCTTCCGTACAGGTCCAAGCTACGGGTAAGAAAAAATGTCTACAGTCATTTTACAGATTGAAAAATGGTTATCAAACTAGACAACCTTTCTAACATCGTGCAGACGGTCTCACCACTTTGGCTACGCAATGAAATACCTGCATCACCTATTTCTACAATAATTTTCCTCCTGTCTTGCGACATCCAGCTTCTCATAATGGAGGGTGGCCTTATTTATTTAAGGATTTATGATTGACCATAAGAGTGGCGCTTTATCGTGTGTTAAAGTTGCAGACGTAGTGGTTGTGAAAGAGAAATAAGACAACTAATGAAATGCATGTTTTTATTTCATTGCAAAAGGATGAACTTTACACAAAACGATGAGACGATAGCAAATATGTTCAGCGCGTATTGGGGAGATTTTGCTTACTTCGGAAACCCATCTCAGTCAAACAATTTTACATCATGGCCTCCATATATGTTTAGTTCTGAGGTGAGCCCCTGTCTGCGTATGGTAGCAAAGTCTACAAATATGATTTCATTGGGAAATAAATAATAAGTTGATCTGTTAACACGTTATTTCATAAAATAACACGTTAGATATACTTCATACAGATCAAGATATCTCATTGGTTGTATAACCTAATACAACGCATAACCTATATGTTTGTATTTGTGACTTGTCAAATTATCTTGTGTAGCTTACATTAACTTTATTATGCTGTGCATTCATAATTTTGATACAAGTTTTTTTTTTTTATGCCAGATGGCCCACGTCTGGTGAACAATTTTTGCATAAAGTATATGCCAATCATTCTCTTGCAGATCTTCTGCAATTGAACGCCTCGTAAAACTTGACTTCCTAAATTAAACATCATTTCCAGTCGATTTCGAAACTATTTCGAATCGAAAATATAAAGCCCATTTAACATCATAAAAAATTGAAATACAATGAAAACAAGCAAAACTGAAACATCTAAAAGTTTTAAGCTTTGAGTAACCTACAACTTATTTTCTATTTAAACTTTTAACACGGAAAATTCCATCATGATAAACAAACCGTTATAGATAAACATTTGCTTTTTTATAGCGGTTCTACTTTCTGATAGCATTGCATAGTTTATTTATTTATTTATTTGTATTAGCCTACATCAAGTCAGCTTTGTGTCATTTGTAACAGAGTTTCAAAATAAACTGATGCAATTGTGTCATATTCGTTTTGTATTTTCATTGCAGTGTTCTGCAAGACCCTGCAACGAATCTAATATAGAAATTACTGTCCCTGACAGCCTGGTGGAGAACAACTACAAAAAGAATATTTGCGACTTCTGGGACAACACAGGATTATACACTGATACATCGGATGGATCCGGTACGGAAATCTCTTCATCTACATCCACATCAACCGTTAAAGGATCAACGACAACCGTGACACAGTCCTCCACCACGTCAGGCACCCAGATCCTATTGCCAACAAACATTGCTCTTTTGCTATTTGCTTGTTGTTTTCGTGGCTTCTTTGCAGTTTTAAAAATGTTGTAGCTGGGAGTGGTAGTAGTGAAAGGTATGGTGCATGTACATATGACTATATCCCACACTCTACAATCGCCAATAGAGCACTGCATATAGTTTAAAATATAAAAAGTGTTTGCAATAGTATTCTAAAGGCAGTAATTACTGTAATATTTCTTAATAATTTTTGTGTGCTATTTCGTTTGAATCTCGCTGTGGTTTTATTCAGCCTATTTTGTTTAAACCCCATAATTTTTGTTTTTATCTCTTAACTTTTATGAGTTGGCTGCTTTTTAATTGGAATCTGATTGTTTGTTTGCATGGGCAGTCGTCAGTGCCATGTAAGCATTGTTTCACCCCCTACCTTCGCAATCCACTGGTGGGGTGGGTCCATATTTTTTAGCAAACTTCTTCAGTGAAGCGAAAATAAAAATATTTCTTTCATATCATTTTAGCAAAGAATGAACCCTCTCATATTCTAAAAGCATAGTTAAAATGCGGACAATTCATTAACTTGCTTGAATCTGTCAGCTATAAGCTGTTTAGTGCTCATGCTCCAGTTTGCTTAGCTTATGTATGGCATTCATTCTATTGTGCTTCACACTCGGGTCGTGAATTAGAATCGAAAACATTTGATTATCCTTTCGGTTAGATACCGCTAAAACAATTGGGGGCCTTAAAATCACCCCGGGTGCAAAACCATTTTTGTCAAGGGCCAAGGCTGCTGACTGTCAACATCTAGTATCTTTGTCATTTTTCAAACATTTAACGTTGCATTAACTTGTTCTACCAACTATTAAAATAAATTTTGCAAGAAAGCGCAATGTTATTATTATTATTATTTATTATATACTTTAACAAAATGGCATAGATGTACTGACTTTGATGACTTGAAATAGTTATTTACTTCACTTGTGAAATAAGCAACGATCATGCTGCTAAAAGCAAAGTCAATCTATTGAAATATTTATACCTGAAGAATTTGGTTTTAAATAGACAGAAACTCCTTGATGTGTTGCAAGCTAATAAATATCAACTTGTCTATAACATCATGTTTGTCGCTTTTGTATTTTAAATAGTTACAAAACATTTGACAGACAAAAATGAGTAAACCTCTAGACGGCGGTTCCTTGAAACATGGGACTCCTACTCCATAACACACAAAAAAGCTTTAGTCTTGGTGTATTTGCAAAGTCGGATTAATCTAGACCTACACATTATCATGCTTTGTTGATATCGACGCTCTCCTCCGAGTTTACTTTCTGGAACCGCCCTGGATAAATGTGTCCTTTGATAAATGAGAAAAATAAATAAACATCCAGGTTCTTACAGGTACCGCGGTTTGAAGCAAAAAGGTTTGTCGACCGTGGTTCAAATCTCCGCGTGCATTTTTGAGCAACCTGCAAACATGCGCGTTCTTCTTTCAGCGACATCTTGCGGATGGCAGAATTGACAGACAACAACACAACAACAGTATCATAGCTGATGCGGCCTTTGATGAACTAGGTGCTCAGTTCGTAAATTTTTCCAGTGTTCCCTTTGTCGCGCAGTGTCCCAAAGTGTTCTTGGTTGGCTGATTGATGTATTGAAATTGGATATAAATGTTGTTCGTTGTCTGCCACGAGCACGTTTCCCGAGAAGACGGCCGCCAAAACAGAGATTTTCGAAATCTTTTTTTCTGATAATGTGACCGAGAAATTTGAGTTGTCTTTGAGTTATGTTGTTCAATAGTTCCTTATCTTGATGTACCTGGTTTAAAACTTCTGCATTTGTGACGTGATCAGTATATGAAATCCTGAGCACTCTTCTGTAAAACCACATTTCAGCTGCTTCAATGTTACGCCTAGTTTCTGTGTTGAAGGTCCATGTTTCACAACCATACTAGAGAACAGACCACACTGACACTTTGAGAAGTCAATCGCAATAAATGGTTCTAAATCTCTGTTTTAAAGCTTTCACAATTTTGAAAATTTTTCATGAATAAACTTCCAAGCAGTCTTTCTTACTGCAAAGGCAAAAACTTCAAGCAAATATCATACTGTAATCTACTGTAATCATACTGTAATGATTACATACTGTCATCTACTTTCCTGACTAATTTTAAAACGACCTTTGCTTCTACAGTAAGCAATGGACTATTTTGTAGTGCGTAATAATCCGTTGCATTTGTATATTTTTTATCTGTAAAATTGAACAAAAGGCAATTACAATGTTTACGTTAGTCTAAATGCAATTACATTTACACAATTATAATTGTACAGTTATTCTTAGAATAATTGTGAATAGGCCTAGATGGAGAAACGACAGCGAAATAAAAGGAATGAAATAAATGATGAAACACGAATAAGATGAAATAAAGACAAATATAAACAGCTTTTGAAAGTTTTTACAGCCTACAAGCAAAAAACGTTCGTTTTAACGAGATAAGCCGTTGGCCTACTGTAGCATGGTTCTGCAGTAAAATAGGAAAAGCAAATGTTTGAATTGTTGAATGTAGTAAAATTAAATTACTTTAATTGAAGACTTTTCAAAATTTTTTTTTTCTTTAATGCTAGAACATACGCGACATATATCGCCAGCTCAAACTGATAAATTGAAATGGAATTATATCATCAACAATTCCAATATTTTTTCGCGGCATTTAAGCTCTGTGTTTCTCGGCAGTCGAGTGTAGCAAGAATTGACAGCGATGGACATGTGTTTCGCCCATGAGGGTGGGCTCATCAGTATCGCACCACTAATTCATGCCACATAGTTTTCAACCGCTGCTTTTGCTGACGCCAGGAAGATCGCTCCTTCTCAACAATTTAAGCTCTGATTGAAAAAATAGCCAAGTTGTTCAAATAATTGGAGATTTATGTTTGCTGCAAAACCATCAGAAGTTTATCCAAACTTTAAGCAAATCGAATGACAAAAACACAATAGTAATAGCATAATCTGGATTCGTACTGTACATCAGCAAATGTTTCTATAACTAACGACTAATATTATTATCTGCAGCTTATATTAGCACTAAACTGAAGATACAAAATGTCGATCACTCTAACTTAAAATTTATAGCCTGCAGCAAAATATAACCTACTATATGCATATAAAGCTTTGGCAGAGAGTTCACTTTTTTGTTCCACAGACAGATGAGACTGAGTTACGTCAATGCTTTTGGCATATTTTTTATGTTTGTTTACAAAAGAAAATATACATTATTTTATTTATGGTATGTCCGTATATGTTTTTACTTGAACAAAATAAAAATACGTTAAATCCCTTGCAGTTGCTCAGTTTTATATAATATACATAATTAACATAATAATTAAAGATTTCAAAAAGAAATTCTAAACTAGAAATCGTGAAAGAACGTAAAGTTAAAATATCGATTTCACATGAATGAACCATTACTCACAAATATTACATCACGTCCATACGACTAAAAAAATACAAGATTATCTAAATCTGCATTGACAACCCATGAATATAGGGGTATACCAGACACTATCATGTTTTTTCGTTAAGAAATAGTATCCTTTTATATTGTGTGTGGTTAGTTTGGATGCATCCAAGTACTTAGCGGTGTTAGGATTGGTACAACTGGAACACAGGCATTGGGTTTCCAGAATGACTCTTGGTTTCCTGAAAAAGCATGTCATAATCATATGATTAGTGAATACGTGAAGGTAATAATTTGTGATATGTGATAAGCTTTTGCGTCTAGTGAAATGAACACATCATTTCTCAAAAAAATGCAGAGACGTTTGTGCTAAACTGCAAAACGACAGAAAATTCCTTTTTATGTTTGCTTTGAATTAAAAGTAGTTTCGTTTCGTTTCGAATTCAAATGAAATTTTCCTTCCGACACAAAAGTATTTGTCTTAAAGAGGTACTAAATAGACCTACCATACGTCCCGGTTTGGCCGGGACAGTCCCGGTTTAAACGTCTGTCCCGGTGTCCCGTCCCGGTTAGAAAAATGTCCCGGAATTTTACTTTAGTGAAATTTTCAAAATTAACTCCAACCTGATGCAAAATTATGAAATAATTCCGTCCCAAAAGGCATAACTTTGCTTTAACTCGAGGCTTATTTTAATATCTTAATTTTTTTAGCTTATTAGGTTGAGTAAAATATCGCGCATAGCTTGAGAAATCCTTTAGTTAGGGAATAATGAGTGACGTTTATTGCGTTATTATTCTATTGACATATACAACCAAGCAACCACACGGCATTTAACATAATCCATTAAAATTAAACATAAACTATAAGCTACAAACGTTTTCGGCCATACACACGTTAGCCCTCATCAAGTAACAAACATAACTGCTTATCATATCTACAATGAAAATGAATAACTGATCTAAACACTGAATTGAAAAACGAAATGCACATTTCAGTTATTCATTTTCACTGTAGATATGATAAGCAGTTATTTTTATTACTTGATAACGGCCAACGTGTGTATGGCCGAAAACGTTTGTAGCTTATAGTTTATGTTTAATTTTAATGGATTATGTTAAATGCCGTGTGGTTGCTTGGTTGTATATGTCTGTGGTTGAAGAAAGTGATCTCTTTACCAAAATTGTATTATTCTATTGACTTCAATGAAACGATAAAGCCAGTGGTTTCTGAATGCATCCCCCTATAAATGTTTGATTTGTGAGTTAGTGTTATTTCTTTGTTCTCAGTGTTTGTTCTTTCTTTTTTTCTTATAAATCTCTGATTTGTGACTTAGTGTTGCTTACATTAACATGTATTTTCCTTTAAATAAAGTAATAAAATTGTTTATTCAATCTAAGTAGAATACTTTATTATGCAATAATAAAGCTTATAAGTATAAATATGAAATAAAAATTTGCCAAGCTCAGGCCTTCGGCCTTTCGTCCAGTTATTTCATTCATAGTTTTGAGTTTGTCCCGGATTATGCCCAAGAAATTATGGTAAGTCTAGTACTAAAGGAAAAACCTGACTTGGCGATTTTCCACGTTCTTTGTGTTTAACTTGCTACCATAAAACAATTTTCAATAAAATTTTGCCCCATTGCGGTCTGGCCATCATTGCGCGCGTGCTTTTGTCAGAGCTTTCAAAACCAGAATGGGCCTGAGCAGCGAAGCGTGCGACTGCACAGTCTGCGTAACAAAAGACGAGCAATCAGCTGATCACGCAACAGTTGTTCCTGCCGGCGATTTAACTGTAGGCGATGTATGTATGTACATCAAAACATCAAATTTCAACGTCAAAACATCAAACAGTTTGCTCAAAACCTCAGATCTGATGTTAAAACATCAGATGTTGTAACGTGGCTTTTGTTATTGCTGTCTTTTGTGACGTATTCTCGAGCTGTGTTTGCACGTTTTGGTCATTTTGAAAAAAAATGAAAATAAATGAAACATTGGACTTTGGGCCTTGCCAGCGCCATTAAAAACAAATTTTTTTCGGTAATTTTTTTTTAAATGTATTCTTGAATGTTCAGTTTACGCATTTTAATGCTTAATTCCCGTTTGAAAATTTCATTTAGTATGCCTTTAATTTCATTACTTTTTGAATCAAATTTGTTTATGAAAAATATCTCTTAACACTTTGCTCCTCAAAGGGAGGCCAGATTTGGCCCCCCCCTCATATTTCCTTTAATTATTTGAAGCACAGTAACGCCATGCACTTGGTTTTTCTTGACTTTTCCTAAAATTGCCAGGCGGATCTGATGATATTAAATTTGATGCTAAAAGTTGTGTAGTTTTCTTGTAAATTCAAGATTTTGGTGAATTTTTGCTATTTCTAGCTAACTTCCAGCAAAGCGTGAAATGGATTACATTGCGATGACAAGCCATAAGCTCATAATTGCTTCGTGCATCGATATGCGCGAGCAGAGAGAAGCATCCTCTTGCTTTCTTTTGTTTGGTTTGACCTCAATAATACAAAGCGCGTTATTTCTTATGCTACAAAGAAAAGCCAGTGATCGCAAAGCTGTTAATTAAAAACAATAATAGCAAACGTTTTTTGCGTTATCAGCTCTACAAAGAAGAATAGCAATCCACGATCAAAATAGTAGGCTATGGAGGCCACAAACTATTCAAAACAGTTGTTTCAAGCAGATAATATTCATTGACGAATAAAAAACGTTACAATAAGAAATCTTCTCTTGGATAAAGACACGAAAACCTGGTTTCGAAATAAACGTTCTATGGAAATGCTCTCATTGACAAAACTTGCAATTGAGGAAATGTATCACTGCAAATGCTTTTGGGAGAAGCCGGAGAAATAGCGTTTTTGCAAATAGTAATTGTGTGATACACTCAAAATTATGAGATAGGCTCCATTTACACGTAGCAGCTAACTCGATGGCGTCCCTTCACTGCTTTATGTCGCCTACTTGTTGTTATGTCTTGTATTTTTGTTTCACAGTGCACTGTGTTTTGTTCCAAAGAGCGCAAAATAAAGATGATAATGCCTCATCTACATTACAAAATATTTTGTAATGTAGGCCTACAAACAAAATGTACAATGTACACAATGTACATTACAAAATATTTTGTACTGTAGACGAGGCATAAAGTTAGGCGTCACATAAGACAAACAACAAATCAACTTTCTTCATCATTGATTCAACATCTGAATACGTTGCGCCAATGTATAAGAGGCCGGCTATTGTGAAAACCCGCCATTTATAAACGATCCGATTATACCAAAAGTGGGACAAACTAGTGGATCAAAGAATGAATAAACAATGCTGAGAAAACTAAATCTAAATGACGAACAATACCGATGTCTTCATTTATCTTGGAAAAATGCTGCCTAAACTCATCAACAAAAAATACCGTAAATAACGGCAAGGATCCCGAAAGCAGAATTTGCTCGACTTTGGCATGAATTTAGTCAGACATCTACAGTAATAATTCCACACATACAATAACGGGCTCTCAACTGCTGTAAGATAACACAATGGTTCTGGGCGATTTGTGTAACAGTTTAGGGGAAGACACTACTTGAAATGATGCACCACACAAAAGATTTTCAATGAAGACTGAGTCTAAAAACCGATGTGGATTGTGCTGCACAATAACTTCAAGTTCAGGACAGACAAGGCACAAAAATATCACGATAAAAATAAAGACCTTGTGGGAAATTTTCGAGAATCATAACACGATGCAAATACCATAAACGCTTAGTTTGCATGCTGCTCTAAGCTGGCCGGCAACCACAAAGGTAGACAATACAGGCAGTTTATAATTCGATAACAGCGCAATAAACATTATAAATACGTAAACCGACAATTTTCTTTTACAAACGTTTTACGTCTAATAGTAAATTTTTCCCCAACAATTTTTTGTGAAGCACTTGCAAACCACGGTTTTGTAAAATAATTCATCATTACTATTTTTTACTTCTCGGATATTGTAAAACGTCATCAGCAAAATCACAAAAAAAATTTCATTACTTCAATGTAGTAGGCCTAAGAATTTTTTATAGAATTGTAGCCACGTTGTTTCAACAAAGAAGCCATTTTTTAGCAATATAAAGTTATAGAAAATAATTTGCAATCATGCAAATGGTTGGAAAGAATCTAGGAAGTCTTCTCACAATCTGGCACAAAATGATTATGTTTATTGTATCTCTGTAAAATGTTTTACGACAAACTTTGAAGCTTCGTTATAATCATTTTTATCTTTGAAGTCAAAAGTTATTTTTTTTTTGGCCAGAAACATAATCACTGCCTTGCTGATGTTGTCGCTTTTACGCGTATTTTTAGTGCTTCAAACAATAAGGACCCAGTCAGCAATCCAGTCCTTTTACATTGATTCAACATTTGTAAACGTTAAATTTATGTAGATTTGCTGACTGTGGGTTATTTTACATTTCCTTTGTTTACGCACGTTCCTCAATTCGCTGTTGCATTATTTCGACGCTGGCGGACTAAAAATGTATTTTCAAATTGATTGACACAATCTTCAATAAAAAGTGAGCTTCGAACTTAGCTTTGTTGATGTAAATGCTGTATTTTTTGTGGATGTAATTTATGAGTCATGTTTATAAACACCCGTAAGCGAAATGACTTATGATGTGGCCTGCATGATATTTGTGATGCGACTTGACACAAATCCACAATTTCAAAAGCACCTAATTTGAACTTAGAGATTTCAGATAATTTCAACAACTTGTTCAATTGTCTTCTCTCTACTAAAAATATTCATACTACAAACTCAATTGTAGACCTAAAATACACAAACGAAGATGTAAACAGCTATTCAAGCAGGCTAAGGTGTTACTTATGAGAAATTTGGTTCCATAAAACTAGAAGCTAGCCATGAGTTTCGGAATGCATTAGTTTAGGATAAAAATGTAAGACAACAAACGCAGTTTTTTTTTTTCAAATTCGTGTAACAATGATACTCTGATTGTAACTATTTTAGAATCAGTGAGTAGCTTACAATAAGATTTGCTCGCAAGTCGTAAATTCTAATCAATGCAATGATTCGGCACACCGCACACACACTTCGTGCGTTCGATCCAGGTCTTTGTTATTTAGAAGTTTGCATGAAATCGGATTAGCACGGTAATTAAGTAGCGGCAAGTTAAATCAAAATTGTCGTTTTTGGGTACCTTTGCAAAAATTGAAATATCAAGTTTAACATATAAAATTTTAAAATAATGACTTTTCAAACTTATAGACAAATGATTTGCTTTCACACCAGTGCAACTTCTGTTGAAATAGCATCAGCGGATAACACGTAACAGCTGATTGAATTTGATCCAAAAACGGCCCCCCCTTGAGCAGTTAACTTCCAAAAAAACGTTGAAAAGCAAAGGGTTAAATAAAACTAGTTTTCCTTCGAAAACTAAATTTTTATGTTTCTTATAACCAATGCCATCTTCAGAGTTTATGCGTCATTTATAAGCGTAAGTTGTGTCTGCACAATAGATGTGCCATTTGGTGTGCTCAATGCCCATGTATGTCTTAAAAATAGAGAAAATTTGGCCATTATCCCACGTTAGTATTGAACAACTTATTCCGGATTTTTTGTTTTCAGCATAGTGTAACGCTGCCAAATTAACAATTATGATCATAAAATCATTGAGTTGCTCGGTAGAAGTTTCGATTGTTTTTTCTTCGTCTCATTTTGCTCTTCTGGAACTACCGTGATTGTGGCAACCACCATTAAAATAATGGTGGCTCCTGTGAAAATCAAGACATCAAAGCATCACTCTTTAATTTTGAAACAACGGAACTGTTTAAGGCTAGAGTTAATTTATCAGATTGAATAGGCGTAGCCAGGAAAGGGGCGAAAGGGGCCATGCCCTCCCAAAATTTTCAAAGTTTGGATTCTGAAGTTGAACCCTTTGTTGAAAATATAATATAATTTGTATCAATTTATATCGTTTTCCAAGACATCTGGCTATTAACACCCCCCAGGACTTGTTTAGACACAGAAAGACACCAATAAATTTTGCAAATCGTAAATCGCGCAAAGTTTACGCGATTTACGCTTCTTTTAACTAATAATCTGTGCAAGCAATTATTTCAGAATCGCTTAGGCTACTCTGTTGGGTTTTTGTGTAGCTGAGTTTTTTGTGTTCTCTAATTTTAGCCGCAGTTTTTGCCCGTTTGTGTGTAACAGCTAATAGCTGTTTATCTGCTAATAAATTTTATACAAATATTACCCTGAAAGTGTTTCCAGAAAGCGCTATAACCCATTATTTGGGTGTAATTTTGCAAAAATTTTCCGGAGGAGCATGCCCCCAGACCCCCCTAAAATACGCGTGCCTTCGGCACGCTCTAACCCCCCACCACCTTTATTGCTTCCCTTGCTTAACCCACCAGGATACGCCACTGCACGTCAGGTGGCGATGTCATCAAACACTTTGTCGTTCTCTTCAATTCATCAAATATTTGCCCCCCCCCCAAATTTTCTTTCTGGCTACGCCACTAATTTAATGGTATGTTGTGGTCCATGCATTCATTGTTTTAGTCTTGAGAATCATCAATTATTGTTCTCACTTTAGGTTCGCGTAAATGTTAAAAGAGATAAAAGAGGATGATTTGCACGTTTGACAAAATACAAAGCTACATTATCTTAACAAAAGTTATTCAATTTTCATGATAAATGAAGTTGTTAACAAGTGGGACTGACGCACCATTTGCAATAGACAAGAGTGGTTCTGAAATCGTGCTTTGTAACGCCGTAAGACGCCATCAAAACAAAATCACTAGCATCTTTCATTACTTAACCACAGTATCTCTACAGTAGGCTACTATTTTTTGAAATCTCAAATATGATGCTTTTAGCTAAAGAGCGCCAAACCGCGTTAACATTTAATTAGTATGAAATGCATAAATTTTTTTGTTATTGCTTCATTCTTGTATTTACGTTGTTTTTTCTTGTTTTTTTTTGTAAAGGACGACACAATAAAATTTATTTAAAAATCATCACACTTCTGTCTAATTTGAGAACCTGTAAAAATCCAGGCAATCTCTCAATGATTACAATTCAACCAACAACACTTTACCTAGTTTCATGAATATTCCTGACCCACTTCCATGGAGAGGTGCTTCTTTTACTTATTTTCAATCTCTTCGTCGCATAAAACGTTGGATCATCTACTGGACAAGGTTGAACTGAGCATCCAGTAGCGCCCTTTTCACATTCTGGATCGGGATAATTTAAAAGTGGAATGGTATTATGCAAAGTTGTGACATTTCGAATTTCCATTTTTGCAGCATACACTGGGTCAGTATCCATTTTACACTTAACATAATCAAACTCATGGGCAAAAGAGTTTCCTTTGATCTGGCAACTGTAAAAAAAAGCTTATGTAACTTTTGATATGTTTTATTTTGTCAACAAATAAGAGAGATCTTGCACATAGTGGTGAAAGGCAGTGTATGGGTGTTTTTGCATAATGTTATTCTTTTTCTTTTTGTCGTATATATAGGCCTTTACAACTGAGGACTTAGTCTTTTACAACGTTTGGAAAGGTAGAGTTAGCCTAGGTTAGATATAACAGCAGGAGCTGAGCATTGAGCAACTGTTGTACCATCTTTTCATCCAGCTTACGTTTTACACATAAGTTCCGGCTTGAGCGCCTTAGAGTGCCAAGTTGGTAATTTTTTTTACTCCATAGGCCAACGATGGCTTCTAAAATTTTGTTGGGTTTTTGTCATTCGAAAAGGCATTAAAATTTTCTATTCTTACTTAATGAGCAACATCCTATCTTCCAGACTCTATTGAAAAATCGAAAAGGAAAGTTATCGTGATGAAAGCCCAGATATGACACTCAACTGCCTTTGATTGCTGTCATTTCGACATCAATCAAAAACACCCGGCTGTGTCTTTGATAAGGCATTTAAATGCCTGGAAGTGGACACGAACAGTGGCTCCCATGCCTTCAGATCAATTTAAACAAAATTCTTGACCAGACAACATTGGCCTGAATACACAAAAAAAACGTAGAGTTGTTTTGTAACATGTTGCCCATACTCACAAACAGATAAAGTGGCATTTAGAGCTGGGTTGTAACGCTTTTTTTTAAGTCCAGGTGCAGGCAGAACTTATACAATCGAGACAACAGTTTTAAACTAATGATTTAAAATTGAGAAGGCATTCGCTTATTTTCATATCTAAAATTGTTTTCATTTTCTTAGTTTACTTACCTCGTGGCCGTATTTGCCAACGATGTTAGAAGATGAATAACTAACATTTTTATTACAAATACTTTTGAAAACTTCATTTTGTAATTGTGAAACACGCTGAAAACAAGAACAACAGTAGGATTACAACAAACTTAAGCTTTCTTGTAGTTACTTTATACCACAAACATTAATTGTAGCCAACTGTACGTTTCTTGTTGGTATGCAAAATAAAGCTATACTGAAATCTTTAACCTCGAACTGAGAACACTTTGGAAGCCCCATCCAGGTAATTTGCATGCTTGATAAGATTTTCAATCTAAGATTGGCACAGTGAAGTTTTCGATTGTTAATAGTGTGGTTGCCTGTGAATTATTTTATCCACTAGTACAGGACAGGTGCTTTGACGCAACGGCTTTAGCACAGTAGGTCTTAAGTTGCTTAAGGAAAGTGTGATGTTCATTATATTTCACTGTTCTTCTCTACAGTGCTTTCATTTTGCGTCAGCCGACAGAAATTGCCCAAAAATTATTTCCGCTACCAGTAGATAAGATTGTGGCTGACGAGGAAAATGCTCTTTAAAAGTTAAGCTTAAAAAAACTAAGCATCCATTTGTGCCTTAAAATTACAGTTTTCATGTTAAAAATATTATTATCAGGTTTCGCTGGATCCAGCTTTTTTCTGGTGTAAACTAACGTGATTTCGTCATTGCTTGAGAAGTCAATATTTGTTCAAACGCCCATTCTATCATTCACTTTATAACAGCCTATTGCATTAACGACCTAATCGTATTAATTGTACTAACCATCTATTGTAACAGCCTAATCATTCACTTTATAACAGCCTATTGTTTTGACGGCCTGAAACCAGCTCTGTGGCTAAGTGTGTCCACCTCTGAATTGGTTGGGTTCGATGCCCTGTGGGACGTGGGTCATATCAAAAACTTTTTAAAAATGGTACTGAATCTAATTCTTGCTAGGCAGTGGAATGAATTCCGGTAACAATGTACTCAGTTGCGTCTCTATACGACTGCACCAACACTGTCTGCTTTGTAACGTGCTGAAGAGCAACGTATTCTGAGATGGATACAGCGCTATATAAAAGCAAGCATTATTAGCATTTTTTGTGTATGATGAGTCAGACGCGACATTTAACCAAAAGAAAAAAGTGGCCTACTTCGATTGATAAAAACTATTTTTTAATAAATAGAAACGCTTTTTGAATTAAAAAAAAAATATGTATTTTAGCTTTGCAAAATAAATTTTTAGCACAAAAATAAAGTAAATAAAATTAGATTTTAATTGAGGTATGTAAAAGTATCCTACTTATACTTCTGTAACATAGCCTATCTTGCAGTTATCCTTGCATCACTGTAAAATCCCAGAAAAATATGTAATTTTATGGACGGTCAAAGTTTTGTGGTTTTTTACCAAGTTGTAGCCTATAGCTACCAAATTTTATACCGTAGTTGAAGGCAAAAAATTCAACAAAGCTTGAACAACGAAGATTTGTAGTTTTTGCAAGGATGAAGAAGTAGATATTCTATAGTTCTTCTAAAAATCCCTGAATTTTCATAATATTTGCGATAGCTTTTCTTTGTTGTGAATGACAAAACATCGGACTAAGAACCCTAATTATACCTTTGGAGTGCATGCGAAGAAAAAAAGGTTCAAGTTGCGTGGAATCAAGGAATCAATTGCGTAAAAGCACTTCTCGTCAGTTCATAGGAGAATTGTTCAGGACAAACTTGACTGTCATAGCGTTTTACGTCAGAGAGTCTATTTGCGTCACGTTTCTTTTCACTACGATGAAGAAATAAGAAACAGAAAATAGTCAAGAGAAGTTCACGCAGTAGCCATCAGTATGCATGCGTTACATTATAGTAATTAACAACTTCGAAAGCGAAAACGACTCTACGGTTTCTGGAGTTCAGATAAGGCCAGACGTCACAATCTAACATATGACGTTAAAGTAAGCTACACGATTACGACTGTTTTGATAAAAGATACTCACAAGAAGATTAAAAATTTAGGACAATATGTTTGTTAAATCTAGAATTCAAGAAAATCATTCTTTTGTATTTAAAGTATAGCGTTGTCAAGCAATTCTATCATGAAGTGCTTACTACAGCATTGATAGAGCTGGAAGAGTTAACAGAGCGACCCATTGCGTAGGATATCCTTTGCACCATGCAGCCGCACACAATTTATTTTCAAACCCACTCCTATTTTTTCAAAGAAAGCCACCACAATCCGCTTAACGCTTTTGTGAGTTAAAGTAACTTGCGTTCTTCTGGTGACTATTTACTAGGTTACCTCCTGATGTTAAAGATGATAACTAGCTTTTTGTATTTCCGACGTTTCGTCAGTCAGCACGACTGACTTTATCAAGGTGGCTAAAACAGGTTAACACAACCTGTTCAGCAACAATGGCACAACACAACAACATAGGCTACTGATAAAATGAATAAAGTAAAGCAGCAAGAATCAGATTTAAAACACGCAACAAGATGACTGCAGGTTAAACTGAATACAGTGAATGCCTAAAACCAATAGGCTACTTTCCAACAGTGCAAATTTATCTATCATTAGGGCCACCGTCAAGAAACGTTGAAAACAGTGGCGCGGGAACTATTTTTCTCTTGGGGGGGCTTAAGCTGCCGTAGTGTTGTCAGCTTTTGGGGGGCTTCACCCCCCAGACCCCCTAATGTGAGAGAAAATTTAAAACTGGTAGTGAGCATTCGGTCACCTCTTGCTTGATAAAAACGGCACCAAAAAACGCATACATTGTAAATTGTAATAAATGAAGAATGAAAACAAACAAATTAGGAAGTGATAAGAAAACAACAGTTTGTGGAAATGAGCTCTCACACGCTTTCAAAGATTGATTTTCGCTCAGGTGTTTTCTCTATGAACCGTGTCATGAGTTCTTTGACATCGACAGTATCCATACTGTTTTGGTGGACATGCATCAACGCAAAATGAGTACCATAAGTCTTTTTTGTGTCATTGAGTTTCTCAACCACGTTTTCAGGCGTCTTAGAGCAGAAAAAGAACGTTGTGATGATGCAGCTGAAACCGAGAGGCAAAGGCAGAGCTCCACGAATTTTCGCGTTTCTTTGAAAAGATCTAGTGTCTGAGGGTTTAGTTACGATAGTATCTCAGTAATCCTGCGTGCTTGTTTTACCAAGCCGAATATGTTTGCACGTGCGTTTCATCTCATTGCACTATCTTCTGTCATGTCGGTCAGACATGACAAAGCAATATCATATATTATTGTAATGTTCAGAAGTACGCATGAAATGTAAATATTGCAGAATGATGTCCGATAAACGATGGACCGCCGTGTTAGTAGGGAGGGTGGCTATAGTACCGCTACTGCGAGGTATAGCTCCCTGTGACTGACGACTCTTTATTGCAAATGATGAGCGCGACCACACGTAGGCTAACAGGAACTCGATTCATCGTAGCAATTATTGTTCGAAAAAATTTCTGAAAGCTTGTTATGTAGGCCTACCTTAAATTGTCAAAATTTTCTAGGGGGGCTGAAACAATTATTGAAAATTCCAGGGGGGCTGAATTTGCTCTAGGGGGGCTGCAGCTCCTTGAGCACCCCTACTTCCCGCGCCTCTGGTTGAAAAGACATCAGACCAGACAGAAAAAGGATTAGCCATTACAATGATAGAGAAAAAGCTCTGAGCAAAGGAAAAGGTGAAGGTAAAGTTACAGTAAGTTTTTGTACACAGTGGGGAAGTTCAAAACTTCGGAGCACGCTGTTCGATTTTGAAGACATGTTAATTTTCAAAACTAATCCCCGATAGAACAAAAAATAGCATCACAAGCTTAGCAACTGTTGCCGTATCAAAGAAAGCAAACACCACATAAAACAATAGACAACAAGAATGCGACATGCGCAGCATGATTGATCTCCATTTTTTCACGGTTTCACGCACAGGTGTCTCCGGAGATTGATATCTCGAACACAATGATGTAGCCGACAAATTTTGTTTTGTCATTTTTTCATGCTATCTGTAAAAAAAAAAGTTGATAAAAAAAAATGAGATGAAATTTACGTCAATATTATCTTGCTCAAGATATTAACTTAAAATTACGCAAACAAATGTGTTGTTTACTACTGTGTCACACGACACAATTAGCATTTGTTCCTGTTTTGAAAGTTGTGTGCAGCATTTTCGAGTTCGAAGTCCTAAGCAAATTGTGAAATGCAAAGTCAAGTTTACAGTAAATAATGCACAATGCACATTGTATCTTTGCATTCTGACAACCAGGGACGGATCTACCGGGTGGGCCTGATTGGTACAGGCCCACCCAGATTGAAAGTGGGCCCACCCAAAATCAGATTCATGAAAAAAAAACATTAATGTTTAACACTAGAACAACCAAGCGGCACTGAATTGTCTGTGGCAGCATTATTTCGCAGCATGATATTAACAGCCCATAAACATTCACGAACTTGTCACATCTTTATAACGCTAGCTCAAGACGGACTATACTATATAGTGACTATAGTCCGTCTTACTCTTACACTAGCGTAATTGCCATGCATTGTTATAGCCTACACATCATAGACAAACTTGTTTTACGAACGGCTCGTTCATTTCTTTTCATTCATAAAAACAGTTTTTTCTTAGCCTATGGTGTCATTTTTGCTCAGTCGAAATTTGTATTCGGTGGTTTTGAATTTCGAACGTTTAGTTAGCATCCTAGTCAGCATATTTATAAATTTTGGATACCAGTAGGCCTACGCGCCTACCTATGCCAGTACAGCAGTTTACTTACTGTAGTTTCAGTAAACTTAGTTTCAGTAAACTGCTGTGCTTAGTTTTCAGTTGTATTTTTAGTTTAGTTTCATAACGTATTCTAACGATATAACGAAAGACATCTGACTCATTGACAGTTCGGATTATGATGACATAATCAACTTTTTTAACCCGAAACCTAGGAGACTCCGCCTTGTGTAGGTTGTAGAAGCTCCGGTAACACTAAGTTTTTGTATGCTGGCCCGCCGTGGCATTATTAGTGAAGGCCACCAGAATATTTCTTAGGCCCACCCATGAATTACGTTCTGAATCCGCCACTGCTGACACCTCCTTTATTAGCCCGAAAACGTGTTTTTGAATTTGAAACAATGCTCCAATTACTCACTACTCAGCATTGTATTTTTCGGAATACACTGCAACACTTCTCCCAACACTTCTTTGCGTAAATACACCTCAGGGCGTTCGTAGCAAGTAGTTCATAACAAAATACCGAGAATGATTGAACTTTCTTTTAAGAATAATTTAAAGCGGTTGTTGATGTTATTCAGAAATCAGAAATAACCTATGCTCTAGTAACCAGACCAGCATCAACCACCACGGCCAACATTTATTTACAGGTTATAATCTACCTGTTTACTGCAAGTTACTTCTTGATAGGGTCTTTTGAGGGAAACAGGAGAGAAATAGCCTTTCTACTAAAATTTTGTCCCCTCCCCGTTACATTAGTGAAATAGTTTGCAGATCAGTTTAGAGAAAGTTTTGGCGTCTTTTTAAAGATTATTGCTGACAAAGTGGTTGTTTTTTGTTAATGTGTAGTTGGATATTTTTCGGCCAAAAAAAAAAACTAACTTTAGCCTATCTCTAAATTGAATCTTA
The DNA here is from genome assembly GCF_918807975.1 of Aplidium turbinatum. Lineage (NCBI taxonomy): Eukaryota > Metazoa > Chordata > Ascidiacea > Aplousobranchia > Polyclinidae > Aplidium > Aplidium turbinatum. Next base: position 11,281,101 of record NC_137489.1, on the reverse strand, counting down.
CACATTGACCACTTGCTCTAAGTTTTTTAAAGAAATTTGTAGCCTATATGTCAGAGTTTTGGTTCTCCTGTTTGCAGAAAATCAATGTAGGCTAAAGTTCTTGGGTATTCTAAAGGACAGTATAGTCATTTTTCAACTGAAGTCTGGAATCTAAAATATCAATGCGTTAATTGCGTTTTGAATTCTGGTTTATGATGATGTATCTTTCTCATAAGCAAGAAGAAGAAGAAGAAGATGATGTATCCAAGTTTCATCACCGGATAGGCCTATTACTCTGCCAAATAGTGTGTTTTCTCGACTGAGTTCACGGAGTTCCGTTCAGTGCAGCAGTTAATCTTTCTACTTTTGTATTCATCTGTTTGCTGTTTTGGAATTAAGGAAGCATCATTAACCTATGCATACGTTTGAAAAAACAACTATACCAACAATATTGCGAGGACAACAATTGCTTACTTAAAGCTCTGATGGCACCTTATACTGTATGTTTGCCCCGATAGCTCATTTTTTTAGCGCGTGACTTCTGGAACGAAAAAGCTTCAAGATCAAGCGGCGCTGGTTTGACTTGGGGTGTGCGCTTAAGCAACGCACGAGACTGTTCTCCATTCAGCGTCATCTAATGGATGGAATAATTCCCCGGCAACAAGACTTCAACAATCGGAAACTTCACTCTGCCAATATCGGTGGCCGGGCCTGCGTCAGTGATTCAAAGCCTGTAGGCTACTGTGTACAAGTATGCGAAACTGCCAGGAACAAGCTCCGCAAGAAGCTTTCCCAGTCCGAGAATAAAGATTCAATCAATTATCCTCTATCGTCCTTCAGCTTTATGGGCGGATACTACGAGGCAGGTTTCTTAAAGTTTCATTTTCCAATTATTCTTGGCCGTATTTTTTAGACATTTAGGCAGTTTTGCGTTTGGGTCGTTGCCAATATCAGCTCTATAATATTGAATAGATGTAATGTTAGTTCAATCGGATAGCTAAACTGGTTAAATACTCAACTTTGTGGTAGAAGAAAACGGCAAGGTCAGGTAGCTCTGGTTCATTTCTCAGAGTGTACGTTTGAACAATAGATTTTAAAGACTGCTCTCCATTCAGAGACAACTTGTGGATAAAATAATTTATAGACAACAGCAAGCGGAAACTACACTCTGTTCATTTTGGTAACTTGGCCTGCATCAGTAGTTAAAGTCTTTAGAAGTATGAGAAAGTACCAAAGGTTAAGCTCTTTCAGAGCTTTCTCAGTTTCAGAACAAAGAAACTCACAATCAATCAATGCAACAGGCGGCTGTCGTAATCGATGACCAGCTTCTTCAAATTTTTTTTTTTTTTGAAAGCATCAACAGAGCTAAACGTAAAACACGTACTCATATATCTTTTCCATTTTGACAGAGATGTAGGCTACGTATACGCAGGGGCGCCGGAACGATTTTTGATTGGGGGGGGGGCAATATTACAAAAAAGGGCACTTTTGTTTACTAAAAGGCCAATTTTTTTTCAAGTTTTAAAATAAGATATAGCGATAATGCTAATCTATCAGCCCACTATGTATTGAGTGATGATAGCCTACAAGTGTCCGGTATACAAAGAAGGGCATCATGCTATGTTATAATGATGTAACCTACTGTCAAGCCTTAAAGCAGCCTGCGGCCATGGCCGCTAAGTAGTGCTTGAATGACAGCCGGTGCTACCTCCTCAATCGGCCAAGTTTGGGCGCCGGTCTCTTCTAGCCAATTATTTAATTTCGCAATAGAATGATTGTGGATTAACTGTCGAAAACATGTAGTATCAAAGAGTGACTCAAAATTAGGTCAGCGCGTCATAATCGCCACTGTTGCATTGTGCGGGAATATTTGTTATTGAAGGAATATATCCATCTGCGATCACCAGCGCTGTAAGTCTTGTTTGTAATTCCCGACGTTTATATTAACAAAGTCTTAATCCGAAGTGCTAATTTACGTCGGCTGGGAATATTGTCGTTTTTATGTCGATTCGATGTTGTCGGACATTGAATCGTTGTTAAAAAGAAGAACTAGATTAGTTGACATCCGAGGGGAAAATATTTTTTGATCATATTTTGCAAAAATTAAGCTTCTTTTAGTAATGTCCTTCACATTATTGAAATACTTATTTTATTACCTTGCCGTCATCGTCAACACATGTCGAACGTTGTTTTTCGTTGCTAAAAAGAATTCTAGGGTAGTGGCGAACCTTTAAAATCAGCTACATTGGAGACACTCCAGTGGCGTAGCTAGGGAATGGGCCGGAATGTGCCGCCCGGGCGGTTTGAGATTTTTCCGCCCCTTCAAGAAAAGTATGTGAAAATGAAATGCGTTTTTTTATCAGATTATAATCAAAATCAAAAATCGTAGTCTGAAAGTGCCGCCCCCAGATGTGCCGCCTGGGGCGGTCCGCCCCCTCGCCCCGCCCTAGCTAAGCCACTGAGACACTCGTGCGAGTGTCGTTAGATGGTCCCGCAGTACTGGATTAAAATCCGAATGAAGCGGTTATTGCGTGGTGCAACGATTCTATTGTAGGACGTCGCCCAGGCTCAGACTTCAACAACGCTAAGTGATCATTTTAGCATTGTTGCAAGTTTAATTCTATTTACTTGTGCCATCGTTATTTGTATTTTGTATTTTGGCCTCCAAGCACGCAGATTTGGCCGCCGAGAAGGAGCTCCCGGTAGGCCACGATGGCTGCCGAAAAAAAAACGAGTTTTAAGGCCTGTACTGTGTTGCAAGATTTTGTGCCGTAAATATTATTTTGAAGCAAAAATGAAAGATTATAATTAGACTAAAAGCGAATAGCAGAAATTGGTATATTGCAAAATGTGCAGTAGTTTACATGACATTAAAAGGGCACCATTGCCTCCCTGCCCCTCCATCTGCAGAAAAATTGAGGGCAGGGGGCATCCACTCCCTCGGTCCCCCCGCTTCCGGCGCCCCTGCGTATACGCCGCAAATTCTACGCCGTAGACTTGCGACGTAGACTTTTTGTTTACGCTAACGCTTAAGGCCACATTTTTTGGATAGTTGTCGCTTGAGGCTACGCCGTAATGTTTTCGCGTTTTTTTAGCGCATAGCGTCAACGCATACTTTTTAATGTCTTGTTTTCGCTACAACACGCCAATACCTTTCAGCGCTGCAGTTGAAAGAACGTTTTCAATGGGCAAAGACATATTGAAACCAAAACGCAGCAAAATGTCAGATGAACACTTTCAGATGCTTGTGTTTCTTCGTGGAAATTCAAAATAAAACTTGTTTGATTCAAGTGGTTTATACCGTGTGAATGTTTGGCAACTAGCAAACAAAATTAGTTTACGCTAGTGTATGCGCTGACGCCGCCAACTTTGTTTACAAGTCACGTTGACGCATACGGCGTATAGTTTTTCGAAAGTTTGCGTTTACGCTGACGGCGTCAATATTTTTTGTATGCGCGTACATCATTGCATTTCGACGATAAGTATGCTGCAGTCTTTGATGTCGTTGATTAGCAAGAAAAAGATGTCACTTAGTTTGTTGTCAGTTTGTATCAGATTATAATTATTATTGATTTTCACCACAGCTGTTAGCTTTCCATGTTTAGGAGATAGTTAATATAGGCATGGCATTAAAATTAGAGCTTTTCAAGTTTGAATAAAGAGGCCATTTTCCAAAATTGGTTTCACACGACCATTGTCGAATTGGATAATAAACATATGTAAATTTAAAGTAATGAGAATTACAATTAATTCATTCACTTTGCTTCACGCTATAACGTAGAATTCTCAATAGTGAAATACACATGAAATTGCCTAGGGCCATGAGTTTGCTTACTCAAAGCAAAGCAGTAAGCTTAGCAGGCTTATGATAGGTGACAAAATGTATATTTAAAATTGTATTTGTGACTAGGGCATTAAATTGTTGAGAAAATTCAACCGACGGTACCTTTGTTTGAGAACTTTTTGCTTTTTTGCTCATAAAATAAATGAATTTCCTGTATGCAATGGTTAAAATACAGCTAACTTTCAATAACATCTATCATGTACTGTTCGTTCAACGTGGCAGTTAAGTCAATGTGCCGAGGTGAATTTCGATATTCTATGGTGTGACGTAGAAAGTTCGAAACCTGCTAACCTGGCGCATGTCTATTTTTCAGGTTTCACAACGAAATTGAAATTGTGACATAATCGATGACGTTCAAATTATAATTGCATTCATGACTACAAGCAATCTTTCGGGTCAATCTGTTTCTCACTGCAATACCTCTTTTCACAAAATGATAATATTGGTGTCGGAAATACGACGTCATCGATGGCGTCAACATTGTTTTCATTTGCATTTTTTTTTCTCATTCCGCATTGGCAATGTTTCCAGACGTAACCGTTCAACTTTTGGGAGTAACTTCATCAGCCCTTCAGTTATTAGGGTTGCCAGATATTTATTCAAAAACTTAGTCATTGAAAACAGTTTTAGTGCAACATTACCATTGTGATGGGTGCTTAGCTTGCAAACTTGATTTATTTATCTCATGTGAAAACGATTCAAAGTGCAGAGAACGACTCGGTGGCTTGGCGATTAACCCTTAATGGACAAATTTATCGTTTAGTTGAAAAAAAAAATTTTTTTCTATTTTTTGAAAACAATTTAGTCCAGTCAAAACATGTTGTATTTCAAAAAATTTTTTTTCGAGTACTTTAATTTTTTTCAAACGTAGCAAATCTGTTACGTCAGGCACATTTGCACTACCTAAATAATTTTGAAACGTAGCAGATCTGTAACGTCAGGCGCTCTAGCAACAAAAGCACACAATAAACAGTAACAAGCAACTAGTCTATTTTCACTCAAACAGCACAAAATTGTTCATTTTTTGTGGAATTTCAAAACAGTGTTTCGTTTTTTCTATGCAAAGGTGTTCTTCACACTTTTAACAAAAGTATAGGCAGCTTGTCCAGCCAGACATTTTGCATAATCCCCTTTCTTTGTAAATATATATGCAAACTTAGCTGTTTTTCCGAGATGTTTGGAAGGGTCTAACTGGACCAAATACAAATAGGACTGCTCCACAATAGCTTGATCATATAACAGTTTGAAGTAATTGGCTGGAGAAATACATTTCTTCTTTAATGCAATCTTTTCTCACCCCAAGCCAAAAACTTCTGGCACTCACTTCTATAATTCTCCCGTCCGCGTCATACCATCTGCGAGTGCGCGCTTTAGACAGTATGAGCTTCTGAAGCTTGACCGACTGGTTTTGCGGTGTTTGAAGGTGGCGTGGCGTCTTCCCAGGTGGGCCTGCAGCGCGTTTTTTTACTGTAAGCCTGCATTGGGAGGTTTGGGCATCACGAACTTGTGTCGCGAAAGTGACACGCTTTCGGTAGCTCATGCTTTCAAGATGCTGACGTCACCTGATAGCATTGTCTCTGCCGTCGCTCTCGGGCAGCTTAGGCGTCATGCCTGTCTGAGGTTCGGCACTCCAGATCCCACGACTGACCACTTGGCCATTTATCTGAATAGTGACCCCCTCCTGACGGCGCCCGTTCTAGACCGTGCCCTACAGGCGAGAGCCTGTGGGGCCGTGTCCCGGCGGCCACCCGTCGCCTGAACGTACGTTGTCCGCCCGCCCGGATGGCGGCCTTGAGTTGGCCGCGGGGAGCTCCACAATCACCCCTCCTATAAGGAAAAAAGTGGTGCCGACCTTCCATCAACACAATGACTTGTGGTGGAGGAGACAGTGGGAATCCAAACCTGACCAAGGCAAGACGGTCAGTGCCCACTGTCTGTCCGGATTTTCAAATTCATGGACCCGGCGCCCGGAGCTCCTGGATCACGCGGACCGAGTATTTGCGTACAAAGCTAGATTGAATCTAATGCCACTTAAATCAAAACCAAGCCATGGCCGCCGTTACCTACCTGCCATGTGTCGTGCGTGTGGGAAAGCGGAAGAGACTCTCCCCCACATATTGAATCAATGCCCTACCGTGATGTCTATCGTCACGGAACGACACAATTCAGTATTGAGGGAGATCGTGGGGCACATGCCTGCCGAATGGCATCCCGGGCTTTACATAGATAGTACGGTTCCACAGCACGTGGAAGCGGGCGGTGCCGATCTGCGTCCTGACATCGTCTTGCAACGCCCTGACGGTGTCACGGTCGTATGTGACGTCACATGTCCGTTCGACAACGGCGCGGATTCTCTTCGAAAAGCCGCCGACAGGAAACACGACAAGTACGGCGAGTTATGTGTCAACATAAAGGAAGACAGGAAGCGCCCTTGCAGGGACGTCCTGTCACTTCCGTTCGTCGTAGGCTCCCTCGGGAGCTATGCCCCGACGAGCTCTCAAGCTCTGACGGCCTTGGGCGTTCCTGCTCGTGGGGTAGCAGAGGTGGCTAGAAAAGTGGCTTCCCTCTCAATCGAAGGATCCTTCCGCGTCTGGAAAGCTTGGAACGCCGGGCTCACTTGTGGAGGGGCTACGTCATAGAAAAGACGACTTCAGCGATCAGAAACTTATTCCCCAAAAACAGAAACGTTGCAGTAAGTATCCGAGCGCGCAAGACAGCAAACCGTTTAGACGTCATAACCTTATATCAATTGTCTTAAAATTCATCACTTTATATCATCAACTTATGTCTATAAACCAGTGTCATCTTTTTTATAATGCTCCAGTCTCATCAAACCCAAGCATTCAAAAATGAACAAAGGAAAGGAATAAAATGTCTAATGTACATTGTGAATCGAGACTGGTTTAATAGCAATTAAGTAACTTCAATCATCACTATATCTCTATGTATTAATCAATCAATTGTTTCGAATTATCTTACGCTGCCTTCACCTTGTAACGCTGTTCTTGCCCGCTCGGATCAACCTCGCTCTGCTTTCAACGCATTGATCAACACGATCCCTTGATCAACTCGACGCAGCCTCAAAATTTCCACCCCAATTTTCTACTTTTTCCTGGTAATGTAGCCTATCAGTGCCTCTGGTTTCGATCGCTAGCCTCCCCGACCCAGCTGGGCGAACCTGCCTCAACGTCTGGCCAGTGCACATCCGTGCTCGCCGAATCAAAGCTTACTCTTCTCCAGTGAGTATGTATTACATTCCCAACTATATTTTTTGTTTCTATTGATTAATCGAGCCTCTGCTCCACATTTTTATTTGAATTTCGTCTGCCACGAGAGCCAAATTATCCTTAAATAGTTGACTCTCTTCCTCGTGGTAGACCCCAATTTTATCCGCTCTGCCTACTGGCAGACCGGGTATAAGAGTCAAGTACCTGCGCCGAGATCGCGTGAGGGAGACGTGGGCGCCGTCCGGCGGTCAATTACTGCCGGTTCCAGCGTCCACACGCGACGGGTCGCCGGGCCCGTCGCAGGCCATCTTTCTGGGCAATGCAGAAAGAGCCTGTCTCCCTGGCCCGCTCCGCCATTCTAAATTTGCGGACGGGCCATATAGTGTTTCGATCCACACTCTCCCTCCACAGGTACCTCGACTCCCCAGCCTGGCCCCCGCGACCTAAGCTGGTGGACTTAACCCTCCGGGTGCATCGTCACCCCTAAATCACGCCGCTCCTCGCCGCCGCGGGGTGTGGCAGGCCGGTTTCTGAAAGTCTTCGACCTGGCTATGTTTGTTTGTGCTCTCTCGCCGTGTCAATTATTTGTACCCGTGCGCTGTTGATGCGAATAAAACAGTTTAACATCTGTTCATGCACAGTGGTCATCGAAGGGGTGTTTCTGATGGAAGGACTTTTTTTTACACAGTTCGAAATTGAACAGGGTGATTTGGTTGTCCTTGTTGGTGGATTGATGGATTCCATTATGCCTTCATCTAAAAATAACAAGTTGTAAAAGAGTAAGGAAAAATACTACAAAGCTGCAGTAGGCTATAAAAGTAAATGACAAGAATCACTATTATTTTCCATTTATGAATTTGACATAGGCTACATATGCAATTATGCATTGTACAAACATTACCTATTGTGGGACTGAGAAATAAGTGAGACATTCTCAAACAAATACAAAACTCAATGTGGCTCAAGAGAACATGGTGGAGAGTCCTTTTTACCATCAGAGTATATATCGAACACATCAGTTTGATAGCAGAGAGGTATGATTTATATTTTTAGTTGTCGTCGTCGCCGTGTGGGCCTCTGGTTATCATTATAACATGGAATGGATTTTTTTGCAGTACATGTAAGTTTCTTTTGTGACAAAGTCCACTGAAGCTGAGGTAATGCTTGGTTATACGGAAGGCCAGCCATTATACGTGTTCACTGATAGTGTTTATTTGTATAAAACTTACCTGAATCACTAAAGCTGTCATCTGGCACATCAACAAAGGTAGAAGGGTCCACTACTGGAACATTCTTAGCGTCAGACTCCAAAATATCAAAACATTCATCTTCTCTTTTTCCACCAACTGGTCTTGTATACCGATTTTTTCCATAAAGGTGCTCTTCCACAAGACGCCTTGTTGGTCAACCAGAAAAAAATGATGACGTCATAGTACGCAGGCCTCGAAATTTGTTTTTGTTGACGGCGGACAAACGTGTCCGGTCTGAGCAGCTATCTCGGCGGACAAATTAAGTCTCACGGCGGACACACCAGTTTTAGCGTCGATCGTCATGCTTAATCACTTTATCTTGATAATTCGTTACCATTTGAGAACTATAGCTACGGATTAGAAGGCTTGTTAAAATTGCAGTGAAGTCACTCTGAAAGGCTTTTATCAGACCAACGACCTGCGCTTGAAGAGTCAAAGCGCCCTGAAGCTGCTTAATACGCCGCACAACTGATTAACTTCCACCAAACGAGGTCGTGTGGGTTCTTGCATCACAATGCTCTGGGCACGAATCGGAAATCTTCTACACTAACGCTACTATTTTCTGCTGTGCAAAGTTTCACTAGGCCTTTTTCTTTAGGTTTATTTTTGCGTGCCATGTGAGCAAAAGTGAGTTTTCCCTAGGCCTTTTCTTTCTTACTGTACAATCAAAGCTTAAAAAATTTTGTAACCAACCTTGCCTTATCAATATTACTCGGAGATCAAAGCCAGAGATTGTGACGTAAGACGTGAACTAAGTTGCGCGTAAATAGTGTAGAAGTATCGTACTCCCATCGATTCTTGGCGAAGAATTCACCTTTGTTACGCTGATTCAATGTCATCAATCGTTGAAGCAACGTAAAAACCGAAAGTTTTCCTGATTGAATGGAAACTAAGGGATACGATACAATATTCACATTTTCTAGATGCGTGCTAGAATGCGAGGGAAATTATATTCTCGCAACAATTGTTCGTGGTATGCAATGACGATTTGTATCGCTAGTTCCTGTGTTCCTTCTCGGCGGACAAATATGACCGATCTAGATGGTACTTCCCGCGGACATCACATGCTGTGACGGCGGACATGACTGCCGTGTCTGCCGTGAATTTCGAGGCCTGGTACGTCATTCACATTGGAATGGCCAATTGTGAAGGAGAATGTGCGGGGTTGAAATGCAATGAAACACACCAGAAGGAAATTGTCTCCCATTTATTCATTTTTTGTTCAATTTAAACAGATTTGCTATCGTTGAAAAGCACAGGCATAGATCTAACCAACTAAATTAATACCAAGTCCCAAAATACTACTACCTCCATCTGGTGGCCACCTAAACTTGACCAAATTCAAACCATTATCAAAAGTTTATTTGCAATGATAAAAACATTAAACGACAACCAATTAAAAGAACATGTTACTGTTTATTGAAGTGCTAACTTTCATTTTTATATCTTATTCAATATGTGCGCAATCGTTGTTCGAAGACAGCCCCCCAACCAAGCTTTTTCCAAATGCATTTCAATGGCGAATCGATCGTCTTCCAGTTCACGCCCTGCATGTTCACGATAATTAATTGTCTCCCATTTATTCATTTCTTGATCAATTTCAACAGATTTGCTATCGTTGAAAAGCACAAGCATAGATCTAACCAACTAAATTAATACCAAGTCCCAAAATACTACTAGCTCCATCTGGTGGCCACCTAAACTTGACCAAATTCAAACCAGCACAAAAGTTTATTTGCAATGATAAAAACATTAAACGACAACCAATTAAAAGAACATGTTACTGTTTATTGAAGGGTTAACTTTCATTTTTATATCTTATTCAATATGTGCGCAATCGTTGTTCGAAGACAGCCTCCCAACGAAGCTTTTGCCCAATGCATTTCAATGTTTAGGTGGCCACCAGATGGAGCTAGTTTAGGTGGCCACCAGATGGAGCTAGTAGTATTTTAGGACTTGGTATTAACTTAGTTGGTTAGATCTATGCTTGTGCTTTTCAACGATAGCAAATCTGTTGAAATTGAGCAAGAAATGAATAAATGGGAGACAATTAATTATCGTGATCACGCAGGGCGTGAACTGGAAGACGATCGATTCGCCATTGAAATGCATTGGCCAAAAGCTTGGTTGGGGGGCTGTCTTCGAACAACAATTGCTCATATATTAAATAAGGTATAAAAATGAAAGTTAGCCCTTCAATAAACAGTAACATGTTCTTTTAATTGGTTGTCGTTTAATGTTTTTATCATTGCAAATAAACTTTTGATAATGGTTTGAATTTGGCCAAGTTTAGGTGGCCACCAGATGGAGCTAGTAGTATTTTGGGACTTGGTATTAATTTAGTTGGTTAGATCTATGCTTGTGCTTTTCAACGATAGCAAATCTGTTGAAATTGAGCAAGAAATGAATAAATGGGAGACAATTCACTGGTCAACAAAAAAACTTTTTTTTTTTGTTGCAAGAAATTTTTTGATCGATTCTGAATGAGTTTTAGCCACTGATTCCAAATCTGCAATCAGATTTTTTCTGCAAGCTCTAGTTTTTATGCAATACACCAGTGGATATTTTGAGGCGTGCTGCATTTGGTCTGAAATTTACAACAAAATTCCAACTATTTAGATCTGGTTACCACGGCAGTCAAACTCGATTTACAGCGATACGATGATTGGTTTCACAAATGCCAAATAAAAAGTTGATTCTTTTTGTTATATTTGTGGCATATAGGCCTACTCATTCCCTCGTCAGAGACGAAATATAACGCCATTCGTGAAGCGGGCCTACAAAGCTTATTTTCAAGTTCCTCTGGGAGATCAAGAGAAGAAATGGGCTCCACATATTGTCTGCCATAATTGCGAAGAAATGCTTGGTTAGAGATTGGACAAAGAAAAAACGTAAAGGACTTCCTTTTGGTGTCCCTATGATGTGGCGTGAACCGAAGGACCACTGCACTGATTGTTACTTTTGTTTGTTTTTCCTGCCAATGCCCTTGGTGTTAATCAGACAAAATATTTCATATCCAAATATTCCTTCCGCTATTCGACCTGCCCTTCACTCTGAAACGTTTCCACCTCCAGTATTTAATGGTTTTGCATCCTGCGATGATGAAGAAACAGACTCTGAGATTTACCACGGTAGTATGGAATGCGAGTATCCTAAGGAAGCAGATGCAGACTCAGAAGGCTCTAATTCTGAAACCATTCAGAAATTTAACCAGTCAGAACTAAATGACTTGGTACGAGACTTATCCAAGCAAGCTGCTGAGCTTTTAGCATCAAGGCTCAGTGAAAAACACGTATTGGACCGTTCCACAAAGGTTTCGTTTTTCAGGAAACGAGATGAAATGTTTATGTATTTTTTTTTCAGAGGAAAAGCTGTTAATTTACTTCAATGATATTCCAGGCCTTCTCGTCCAACTAGGAGTTTCTTCATATGATTCAAGTGAATGGCGCTTATTTATAGACAGTTCCAGGCGAAGCTGTGACAGCTTTTGAAGTGTGTTCTTTTGCACAATGGTAATGCACATGGAGGAGTTCCAGTTGGTCATTCAACTGTCTTAAAAGAATCATATGATGATATTAAGCTAGTCATTGACTTGCTGAAATATCATCAGCACAACTGGATATTATATGTTGACCTGAAAATGGTTGGTTTCTTACTTGGTCAGCAAAAAGGATACGGTACACAAAGTTTCCATGTTATCTTTGCATGTGGGACAGCAGAGCTAATGACAAGCATTGGACCCAAAAGGATTGGCCCATATGTGAAACACTTGAAGCCGGCATGCCAAACATGTTGAACAATCCGATTGTAAGTAGATACAAAATTGTTTTCCCCCCTCTTCACATCAAGTTGGGTTGAGGAAATAGTTTGTGAAAGCTTGAAGCCCTGATAGCGACTGCTTCCAATATATTGTTCACACATTTCCCTCCATTTCATACGAAAAGATTAAAGCTGGTGTCTTCAGTGGACCACAAATTCATAGCCTTGTGCGAGACCAACAGTTCACCAATAAGATGAAAACCAAAGAAAGAGCAGCAGCATGGTTGTCCTTTGTGGATGTCACTAAAAACTTTCTTGGAAACAAAAAGGCTAACAATTAAGCTACGAGGTTCTTGTGAGCAAAATGCTCTTTGCTTTCCGCGACTTAGGATGCAGAATGACCATCAAAGTTCATTTCTTATTCAGTCATCTGGACAAATTTCCAGAAAACCTCGGAGCTGTCAGTGACAAACAAGGAGAGCGGTTTCACCAGGATCTTATAAAAGTAGAAGAACGTTACCAAGGCCGATGGAATTGACACATGATGGCAGATTACTGCTGGAAGCATTAAACGAGACTGCTCCCAAAAAGCTTACAAACGCAAGAGCCTCAAACGCCAATTTTTGCACAGCATGTCGAGTGGATTTCGCTTTCTATTTTCAGCCAGTGAACTTTTCTCACAACATCAAACTTTTAAAGGAGCTTATTTATGCTTGTGATTGCAATAGATCTGCATGGAGTGCTATGGTTACTACTGTAGTTGTGAAAATGATTCGTTTGTTATGTATATAGTCTATACAGTTTTGGAAATTTTGTTTACGACGCTTTTCGAATGAGTTTGTAATGTTTTTTTCAAATATTTCGGTGCATTTCTATCAGTAAGTATAGATCTAAGCTATAGATAAAACGGTTAAGCAGTATTTCAGTGGTAAAAGATGTTTTTTTTCGCATTCATCAAAATATAATTTTTTTGAAAAATATTCAGTTTTTATTCAAAAAAAGGAAAAAAATCAAAATTTGCAAAAAATCTATAGCTTCTAGACCAAAAATAGCGTCATATTCGGATTCAGCACCCCAAAATTACCCAAGACCAAGTGAATTTGGAAATGCAACAAATTTTTTGTTGACCAGTGTTATCGTGATCACGCAGGGCGTGAACTGGAAGACGATCGATTCGCCATTGAAATGCATTGGGCAAAAGCTTGGTTGGGGGGCTGTCTTCGAACAACGATTGCGCGCATATTGAATAAGATATAAAAATGAAAGACACCACTTCAATAAACAGTAACATGTTCTTATGGAGCTAGTAGTATTTTGGGACTTGGTATTAAGTTAGTTGGTTAGATCTATGCTTGTGCTTTACAACGATAGCAAATCTGTCGAAATTGAGCAAGAAATGAATAAACGGGAGACAATTAATTATCGTGAACATGCAGGGCGTGAACTGGAAGACGATCGATTCGCCATTGAAATGCATTGGGCAAAAGCTTGGTTGGGGGGCTGTCTTCGAACAACGATTGCGCGCATATTGAATAAGATATAAAAATGAAAGTTAGCACTTCAATAAACAGTAATATGTTCTTTTAATTGGTTGTCGTTTAATGTTTTTATCATTGCAAATAAACTTTTGATAATGGTTTGAATTTGGTCAAGTTTAGGTGGCCACCAGATGGAGCTAGTAGTATTTTGGGACTTGGTATTAACTTAGTTGGTTAGATCTATGCTTGTGCTTTTTAACGATAGCAAATCTGTTAAAATTGAGCAAGAAATGAATAAATGGGATACAATTAATTATCGTGAACATGCAGGGCGTGAACTGGAAGACGATCGATTCGCCATTGAAATGCATTGGCCAAAAGCTTGGTTGGGGGGCTGTTTTCGAACAACGGTTGCTCATATGTTAAATAAGATATAAAAATGAAAGTTAGCCCTTCAATAAACAGTAACATGTTCTTTTAATTGGTTGTCGTTTAATGTTTTTATCATTGCAAATAAACTTTTGATAATGATTTGAATTTGGTCAAGTTTAGGTGGCCACCAGGTGGAGCTAGTAGTATTTTGGGACTTGGTATTAACTTAGTTGGTTAGATCTATGCTTGTGCTTTTCAACGATAGCAAATCTGTTGCAATTGAGCAAGAAATGAATAAATGGGAGACAATTAATTATATCGTGATCACGCAGGGCGTGAACTGGAAGACGATCGATTCGCTGTTATAATGCATTGGGCAAAAGCTTGGTTGGGGGGCTGTCTTCGAACAACGATTGCGGACATATTGAATAAGATATAAAAATGAAAGTTAGCACTTCAATAAACAGTAACATGCTCTTTTAATTGGTTGTCGTTTAATGTTTTTATCATTGCAAATAAACTTTTGATAATGGTTTGAATTTGGTCAAGTTTAGGTGGCCACCAAATGGAGTTAGTAGTATTTTGGGACTTAATATTAATTTAGTTAGTTAGATCTATGCTTGTGCTTTACAACGATAGCAAATCTGTTGAAATTGAGCAAGAAATGAATAAATGGGAGACAATTAATTATCGTGATCATGCAGGGCGTGAACTGGAAGACGATCGATTCGCCATTGAAATGTATTGGCCAAAAGCTTGGTTGGGGGGCTGTCTTCGAACAACGATTGCTCATATATTAAATAAGGTATAAAAATGAAAGTTAGCACTTCAATAAACAGTAACATGTTCTTTTAATTGGTTGTCGTTTAATGTTTTTATCATTGCAAATAAACTTTTAATAATGGTTTGAATTTGGCCAAGTTTAGGTGGCCACGAGATGGAGGTAGCCTAGTAGTATTTTGGGACTTGGTATTAATTTAGTTGGTTAGATCTATGCTTGTGCTTTTCAACGATAGCAAATCTGTATTTCCGAAATTTCGAAAACGAAATTCCGTCTTTATCTCAGTAATTTGTATTGTAGTGACAAGTTTTTAGTGGCGTACGGTGTTGCGTTCCAATTTCGACAGCCATGAGGCTAATTTTACTGAAATACAATTCTTGAATAGACGTTTTCAGAAGAGTGTTTCTTTTCGGTCATTGCATACAGACGAACGGATCCGGAGATCTTATGTTGCAATTTTCCCACAAAGAGATTATGGTTTACCGTTGTGACCAATATCCTATTTGGTTAGGTCACATGAGACCAAACGTGGTATTGAATTATATTCCTGGTTGGCATTCAGCAAAGAAATGGATTCAGGGTAATGATAATGAAGTACAGCACTAGCCTAGTGATAATAATGTATTCGGCTATGCCTCTTTACCGCTGCGCTGACGCTGCTTACATCGTAAAACGCTGAGATCAACGCAAATCTACGATGGACACAACACATGACCTTCTTTGCTATAAGAACATAAGCCCATGATACAGAGCTGTATGAAATCACTGATTATTATTATAAACCAGCTCATAATGTGAAATACATACGTATGCACAACAATAAAATTGTCTTCTTGTGTTACCAGTAAAATCAACTCCAAACAGAGTGAAAATAATCTCAATACTCGAAAAAATAAACCGATCATAGTACAATGGGTTAGGCGACATGCACAGATTACACAAAACATGATGGCATCCATGTTTTGTTGATATCACAAACATGTGTCTTGTTCTTATGGGATTAAACTTTCAAAAATAACGACAAAATCGCGCAGACAAAAAAAGGAAGTTTATTTTAGGTTAAGCGTAAAATAAAACTTTTGATAAAAAAAAGAAATGAGATAAGAAAATATCTACATAAAGTATATGCAAATAAACAACAGGCTACAAGCTAATATTATCCCATAATACATAACAAAATTAGCATGCGCAAGTGTTTGGAAAGTTGTGTGCAAAATTTTCGCTTTCCAACAAGTTCAAAGCCGATTGCAAAATATGATTACAGTGACAAAATCTGCACATTGCATCTTCATTTTTCTCGCAAACAATCGAGATGTATTTTTAAAGGTAGGCTACTAATCCTAGAATTCCCTACGCAATATGGTGTTGTTTGTAGCAAGGTACAATATTTCTCCTTCTTCTTCTTCGTCGTATGAGCTGTTCTTTCGGACTATATGTTTGGACATGATGTCATCAGCCACTCGACAGTCTCGTCATCCAGGGCCTTCAGTCCAAGCGTTCCATGTGGTGGTTGATGGATTGGGCAGTCATGAACGACATGAGCAATGCTTGAGCAATGCTTTGTGTAGCCTAAATACACACACGCTTTGTAAAAAAAAAAAAAAACTTATGAAAATTTAGCTTTTCTAAGAATTTTTTACTGCAATAGGAAATTAAGTTATTCAGAAACACCTTAATTAATAGTAATTTAAATTAATTCACAAAAGGCTGTGGCAATATTTACACTGAAGAGTGTAATAATAGCCTCAATAGTGTTGCCAGATAAGGAATTCTGCCCTAATTTGAGAAAAGTTTAAAGCTGTTGAAAACAAAAACTAATATTTTGGAAATTATTTTTTAGTCCTCGGCAAAGATCAAAACCCTAATCTTATTCCTAACCAGTGGCGGATTCAGAACGTAATTCATGGGTGGGCCTAGGAAATATTTTGGTGGCCTTCACCAATAATGCCACGGCGGGCCAGCATACAAAAACTTAGTGTTACCGGAGCTTCTACAACCTACACAAGGCGGAGTCTCCTAGGTTTCGGGTTAAAAAAGTTGATTATGTCATCATAATCCGAACTGTCAATGAGTCAGATGTCTTTCGTTATGTCGTTAGAATACGTTATGAAACTAAACTAAAAATACAACTGAAAACTAAGCACAGCAGTTTACTGAAACTAAGTTTACTGAAACTACAGTAAGTAAACTGCTGTACTGGCATAGGTAGGCGCGTAGGCCTACTGGTATCCAAAATTTATAAATATGCTGACTAGGATGCTAACTAAACGTTCGAAATTCAAAACCACCGAATACAAATTTCGACTGAGCAAAAATGACACTATAGGCTAAAAAAGGAATGAACCAGCCGTTCGTAAAACAAGTTCGTCTATGATGTGTAGGCTATAACAATGCATGGCAATTAAGCTAGCGTAAGAGTAAGACGGACTATAGTCACTATATAGTCCGTTCTTGAGCTAGCGTTATAAAGATGTGACAAGTTCGTGAATGTTTATGGGCTGTTAATATCATGCTGCGAAATAATGCTGCCACAGACAATTCAGTGCCGCTTGGTTGTTCTAGTGTTAAGCATTAATGTGTTTTTTTTTCATGAATCTGATTTTGGATGGGCCCACTTTCAATCTGGGTGGGCCTGTAGCTGTAGCCCTGTACCAATCAGGCCCACCCGGTAGATCTGCCCCTGTTGCTAACTCTAACCCTTACCTTAAGCCTTCCTAACTTTAATCCTAACTCTGGCAACGCCTGACTGTAACCATGGCATTAAGGGTGGAAAAATAACCACTCTTCCTTTACAAAAATACATTCAACTACGGTATTAATTGCAGTTTGCCCGTTGACATAGATTAATTAACCGCTTCAAGCACACGGTTTACCTCGATTAGATCTTCAGCGTCAGAAACGTGTTGTCAGGTTTGGAGGGGGAAAATTTTATTATTGAAGCAAAATTCTTTTTTTCTGTTGGTTGAACCCATGTCGACCTTTTATACATAAATCGCTATTGCTACTTTTTTTTCGAAGAGCATCGAGAGATTTTTACCAGGACTGTCGAGTCGGAGTCGAGGAATCGGATAAATTTTGGAACGTTTGGAATCGGAGTCGTTAAAAACAGACCGATTCCAACTGGACACAAAACGATGAACAATGCAATGTTTGTTTTCCAACCTTTTTTTCAAAATATAGTTTTTATCAATCAATCAATCAATGTTTTATTTGTCAGTAACAGGAACATAGGTACATGTTTGAAATATGCAATATACACAGTACAAAAGTTACACAAGTTCCCATACCGACAGGGAGACAACGAGACGACCATACGGTCTACTAGTCAATTGCCACCCTTTTTCTTGTTCTTTGCATTGCGCTCTAAAACTTTACCAGAAAATAGAAGTGTTTGTTCTTGTCAGTTGTTGTAAAAGTTGCCGTTTCAATACCGATCGCAACTTAAAACAAAATTAAATTTCAAAAAAATGAAAAAGGACAAAAATATAAAAAACCCGACAACCCACAAAAATCTGGCAACACTGAAGCCGGTGTCAACCAGATAAAAATCGAGAAGTCGTATATTTTCCATCCGACTTCACAGCCTTGATCTTTGAAGTAAACGTGATTAGTCACCTGCGTGGTTGGTACAAACAGCGGTTGTTTTAGTCACAACAAATAAACTTTCACTGCTTAAACAGCAGAAAGCTTTTGGAAGGGATTTTACTACCAATATTAGCATGCCTAGAGACTTTTGCTTGTAAGTTTTACATGATGATTTTAGATGTCTGTTGTCATAGCTTCAACTGAAACAGTGGAAGATAACGCACTGTTTTGCATCATGTGTGTGTGGAAGATTGCGTAGAGCGAAGATGAATCGTTGTGGCTTGCCCAAAACACAAAAACCAATTTGTAACTAACCAATATCAAGCTAATAATACTCTACTTTTCTCATAATTGCAAAAAGAATGGACTTTGCAGGCCGAGATGAAAAATTGAGACTGACAAGGTGTTGCGACTTAGCGATATTTAAAACTGGTTATCCTATTGCGGTATCAAGCACGATATAACGTTTGCGTTTTGTCGTTTCTACCTTTTTCTGAACATCTGCTATGTTGGCATATATTGTTTTTCCTTGTGATGATCAAAAATAAAAACAAGCTGAACTGAACGTCGGATTGTGATGCAAAATCAAAGCTTTCGGTGGGATCCCAGCCAGCAAATCAGTCCTTTTTTACATTGATTCAACGTCTGCAGACGTTAAAAAAAAAGAATGTGAATGTATGTGAGTAAATGTAAAAAGGGACTGATTTGCTGGCTGGGATATTCTTACACGTGACAGACGAAGCGTTATTTCCTGATTAAATTGAAACCCATCAGTCATTGATTACTTGTGGTTCACCTGAAGTGCAAGCTACGATAATGAGCAGCCCGATTTGTAGAGAAATGCTTTCTCTCTATCGCCCTGGTGTGGATGAGGAGCACGCGACCAACCTGCCAATAGATGGCTCTATGACCTGCTGTCTAATCTGAAACCTCGACACACGACTGTGGTGCACAAGGACGATTGTATTGATGTCCTCTAATGAAAAATCTAAAAAGAATCATAATCCCAGTCAGCAAATCAGTCATTTTTTACATTCATTTAACGTCAGGCAGACGTTAAATCAATGAAAAAAGGGACTGATTTGGCATGGGTAGAATCAGCCATCGAGACATTGATACCAAAAACGACAAGGGGCAAAACCACGCGAAAATACAAAATATCAACTTTTTAAAAATCCCTGACAAATTACGCAATTTTGTCACAACAAAGCACGAGAAACACGGTCGAATTTTAACCGAAAATATAAAATACATTTCGTAAGTTTAAAACCAACACTTGGTACGAAAAAGGAGGTTTTTTCAAGGTCTTTTCTCGTTGTGAAGACCCAGAACCCTGTTGTCCAGACTGTCGTGAGAAACAAAATCATGGCATTGTTTGAGCAGCAGCTAACAAGCAAAGAATGTGCCTAACCTGTGACAGGAACCAAAACGTGGAATCATGACAGTGACTCAAGGTTCATTGAAACAACGTAAATCTGATATTATTTTTATCTGTGAGATAGTTGGAGGAATATATCCCGGACAGCAAATCAGTCGCTTTTTACATTGATTTAACGTATAGAAACGACCAATTTACAGTCAGGAAAACACGAGGAACGATGCAAGATTGAAAGAAAATTCAAGTTACGCTATGACAAAAATGCAACATTGCTTCCACCACCGCTGTACCAAACCTTTCAGAAAATCATTCCCTTTTGCATTGATGTCACGCATGCAGACGTTGAAACAATGTAAAAAGGGCGGGTTTGCTGACAGGAAACATTAGAAAGTAGACCAATTGTTTTTGTGAAGCTGCAAATCGGTGAGCAGTCAGAAAAACCTTTTGAAAAATCTGCATTGTAGAAACTTTCACAGACAAAAAACGTGATTAAAATACAAAAAGCTTTGCAAAGAAAAAAGCAGCACATTCGATAGACATCTGTAAAACGCATCGGCGGAATAGTTTCTTAAAAATCGTTAAAATGATGCAGCATCCAAAGTGACAACACGGCTATGGGGGTGGAAAATTTCACTGTGACACAAA
The DNA here is from genome assembly GCF_918807975.1 of Aplidium turbinatum. Classification (NCBI taxonomy): domain Eukaryota; kingdom Metazoa; phylum Chordata; class Ascidiacea; order Aplousobranchia; family Polyclinidae; genus Aplidium; species Aplidium turbinatum. The sequence goes on along the minus strand of NC_137489.1, from coordinate 11,260,803 downwards.
TGTTAAAAATTATTCCTTAAATAACCGACCCTAATTATGAGCATAGCAAAAATCAATGTTTCATTGACAAAAACGCAATGTTGATATTGAGTGACATCTCCAATAATGGCCATGTTGTTAAACTCAACAGTTAATGAAGAATGGATATTTACTTATTTAGTGATAAGAAATAGTAGGTTTCCAATTTTGTGGTCATGAAATGCTACCTTAATCAAAAGGTCAAATAAACTTCCCAAGGTGAATTGTGACGGTTCAAATTTACACCGCGACTTGACAAATTGGTGTTAAGTGAATGATACAACTGCACGACAGCTTGACAGTCCATAACTGTTGATATTACATAACAAAGTGCATTCATTTGCAGGAACACCAACCCTGCAAGCAAAATCCGTCATTTTTACATTAATTCGACGTCTGTGGATGTAAAATCAATGTAAAAGTGGCGGATTTTGCTGCCTGGAAAGTTGCAAAAAAATCGTGCTGTTTAATGTAACGTGTCGTAACGCAAAAGCCAAGAAAGGTGAAGTTCTGTGCGCAAGATGCCAAACCAAGTAAAGTGCTTGAAATATTGTAACGTGTTCTGCAGCACCAAAACAATGTACTAAAGTTTTTCGACGTCAGTCATAGAAAAAAAAAACATGACGAAAAAGGCATTGCAATTTTTTTATCCATTTTTACATTGATTCAACGTCTGCAAACGCTGAATCAATGCAAAAAGTAGACATTGGATGCTTTGGAAGGTCCACTTCGAACTCCACTAATGTTTGTGATGAAGAATACGTGCAAAATGTGATAGAAAGAACAAAATATTTCCTAAGCTTCCGCACTTCTATCATGAGCAACTATGCTTGAGTGCACAATTTCAAAACCAAAAGTACAGAATGACAACGACGTCTTAGACAAAGTATAATGGGCTTTCCACAACTTTTGCTTATTCTTCTTTTCACAACCATTAATAAAGTTATAAAACTTTTTAAATTGCACAGTTATTACTTGAAGCACCTTCCTCACCCACACAACAAATCAGACGATTTTTATGTAGAAAACGACTAATTTGCTGTCTGGGAATCCAAATTGGAATGACAACAGATGACAATACACTATTAAGAGTCATCTTATAGGAATAGCAAGTCGTGGTTTGGTTAGCTGATAGGCTAGTTCCAGTTAGACAAGAAACCTTTTTTGCATTGATTCAACGTCGGCAGAAGTAAAAATAAAGAAAAAGAACTGATTAATTGGCTGGGTCAAACTCATTACACCTTCCAGCACGTTACGTTTAGCAACAAAGCAGCAATGCATATTTAAATTATGAAAATAGCAACAGGAGTGTTTATTTTAAAATATTTCTGTGTGCTAACATGGTATGATCAATGTTCAACATTAGGACAACTTTCCCCAGACAGCAAAATCTGTCAGTTTATATTGACTTTGCTGTCTGGGCCACAAAAGCAGCAACATAGGATTCAAAATTATATTTCAGACATAACAAAACAAATCGAACGCTTTCGGTTTTCAAGGAGACTTCGTTTTTCTTGTCTCTTCTAAGTTTGAATAAATGCTAAATATTATGTTATTTTTTACTTTCATATGTTTGTGGTAAAATGGAGTAAACTTTCTACCAATTATCCACGACTTACAAAGATTATAAGTATTGTTCTGTGCGATCTGTAGTTCAAACTAGATCTACTTTCGTTTGTTAGCAATACAACAAACTTGAAGCAGCAATCTCACTATCGTGATATTGCTTTCAAGAAATGTCAAGTGGAATGACTTCCAGCGAATAACATTGTACAGTGCAACTACATAACGTTCCTTTTTTGCGTTTCGAAACCTCGAGAAAGCAAAATACCTGAATTTGATATTGAGCATTTTACTTAGCCAGCAAAATTGGTGATTTTGCCTTTACTTAACAATTGCAGACGTTGAACAAACGTAAAAATGATGGAGATTGCTAGGTGGTTAACGACCGATAAAGATAATTTGAAGTAAATCATTTTTTTATATCGATGAAGCATTGAGTTGTGTTGCATCGACAAAATAACTGCATTTCGGGGACAGTCATGGGGGAGAGTAAGTTCTATCACAAGTGCAATGTCGTAATATTCGTTTGAAATCTGGCAGCACCGAAGAGATTTTTTAGCTTACAAAACACTTACGGCGCATGCCTCTTTTCTTGAAAATCTCAAAGTTACAGTGTTGACTGATGTGAAAAATATACCGTGTAAAAATAACACTTTTTGAGACTTATATAAGAACTTTGCTGATAACAAAATCGCGTAAATTGTCAGCTAGTTGCTTTTCCTTAACAAATACAGCAAAAAAACACACGCAAGTTCAACTTTCCCGTTGATTAAAGGTTGCCATGCGTTGATCGATGCACAAAGAGAAAAAATTGTAAGATGGGTACGCATCAAAAAGTCTAAATTTTGAGAGCTTAGTGGGCAAGCCATCACAGAAAAAATTGAAATGATGAGGCTAAGTACAGCACATGTAGCTTGACTGAAAAGTTTGGTTAAATTTTACAACATTTTTTCATGGCACGATGCGAGAAATACCGACGCAAAAACATTGCTTTTACGCAAACGGGAATCACCCAGTCAGAAAAATCAGTCGTTTTTTGCATTGATCTCACAATCAATGCAAAACAGCAATTGATTTTTGCCTGGGTGCCGATATATTGCCAGCACAAAACAAGGCATTGATTTGAAATCAAATAACTATAACAAGAATGCCTCTTCTTCGGCCAGGAAACGCGATTGCCTCAAATGAAGAGGAGGCGAACGTAATGATTGCCGCATCCGCTTTGAGTCCGATGATTATAGATTGCTACGCAACAAAGCGAAGCTATTGACACCCAGACAGCAAATCAGTCGTTGTTTATGTTTATCCGTTTGCAGACGTTGAATGGATGTAAAAACGACCAATTTGCTTCGTGGGCAATCACCGTCATCTGCCCCTCTTTTGGCTTGCCTCCGTTACGAATTTTTGACTTCACATTTTTTGCGTTGATTTACGTTTTTCGAACATTTAAAATGTTAAAAAAGCGTAAAATCGCCCACACTGATTAACGATGCATAAAAAGAATCAAGTCCAACGATCAATGCTCAAACAACGTGAAGCATGAAGTTTGAACACGCTTGAAGTAAAACCAGGTTTTGTAAAAGTGTTTGTTCTCGTCGCTTTAACGTCTGAGAACGCACTGCATAAGAGAAGAGAGCACAGACACAATTTAAAACGACGATGCTGCTGGGATATAAAAACGACAACGAATTGAATCTCTGCCGTTGAAAAACTTCGCTCATCATCAAGGTCTATGCTAAAGGGATCGAAATGGCAAAGCAGGATAAAAGGCGCTTCCATAGAAAATCACGATCAAGGTGAAATGGCTTGGCTGTTACTCAACAGCAAACGAGCTGATAGCTTAGATCGGTGATTCTCAACGCTTCTCAAACGAAGAAGCAATTTTCGACATGCCCATAATAATAGCATCCGTTTTCTTTTTCAATTTTAAAACCAAAACGGAAAGCGGAGACAAACACTTCGTGCAAAAAAAGAGAAATTTAGGAAGATGTACAAGTGGTAGATGTACAACATCTAGTTGCACAGATAAGACAATCGAAGAAAAATGGTACGCTCGGCAACGTTGAGACTCACCAATCTGAGCAGGTAACGGGGAATAAACTCTCACACTACATTGGCACCTTCAAAATGGCTGGGATCCTTTGGAGAAGACTACCTTCTTCCGTTTAAACCCATATTGCCAGGCATTCCCAAACCAGGCATGTGAGGCAGATTGCTGTTGCCATTCGAAATGTTTATCGGGCTATGGTTCAGAGAGTTCGCCGAGCCCGGGCGGTTATTTCCCTGGCCGGTAGCGGAAAAACGGCGTTGTTGATGCTGAAAGCTGTTGGGAGTCATCGATGATCCTGTTGTTGACGGAAAATTTGAGGAACCTTGCCCAACATAGAGACTGTACGGATAAGAGTGGTTGCTGTTGTTGTACATATTTCCGTTTTGTTGAGGCTGCTGGGTCATATTCGACCCTTGTTGGTGGCCGGGGGGTAAAAGTTGAAATTCAGTGACGAGGGGAATGTGATCGGAGGGAACGTGAGGATGTGGAAATCCGACGATGTTGTTCTTCTTCAGCCATTCAGGAGATAAACCAGCAAGAACTCCAAGACACTTGAGTTGCGTGCGGGAATAAAAAATGTAGTCGATGATACCCTGCAAAAAATTGAGACGTGGTAGCGATGGTTTAGCCCTTTCTAAAAGGCGAGCACCAAACGGTTGTTGATTTAAGATTAAAATTCGTACGTTTTCTTAATGAAGCACAATGTGCCAACTTTTTTTAAAAGTTGAACTTGATTTGAAAACGGGGCAAGATGTGAGCTAAATCATCCAAAAATGATCGATACGCAATCGTAAATAAAAAGGTAAGTTACTCAACTGAACGTAAATAACTCAGGAAAGCTAACATGAAGCAGTAAAGCATAAAATTTTATGAGACCGGCGTCTAGGATAGCGCCCGTTAAGTTCCACGAACAAGAGGGTCGTTTACTCCTGAGGAAACCGTGTTCTGTTACACGACCAGATAACGGTGCGTTGAGATAGTCTTCCTGAAGCTTGGTTGTTAAGTATGTCTAACATTTGGTGAGAAATATAATCACAAAATTTATCTTTTTTACGTAGTTTTAACGTTGTCGGACGTTGAAACGACATAAATGTAAACAACTTCTTTTTGCTGGTATCAGTATTCAGTATTTCATTGACAGTGCTGAAAGTGCATCATGCAGGTGATGATTTACTAACAGCAAACAAAAACTGGCGCAATTGGTTCAGTGAATACATACCTTAAATTCGTAAGTAAAATTAGAATACTGCAGCATGTGGTAATTAGCTTCGTTATAACAGGAGTTGAGGCGGAAAGGATGCGTGATGGACTTCGGGTCGCACTGAGAAATACAAGTTGGCTAAATTACAATATCTACTACACTAAAATACCGCAGTCACAACTCACGGCTAAGTCGGAAGTTTTGTGAGCTATTTAGCTGGCAATACTTGTCCTTTTTCCATTGATCTGACGTTTGAAGACGTTGAATCAATGTCAAAAAGACGAGTTTTTCAAATTTAGCAAGAGCCTGTGAGTTACTTTCTGAGAAATACAGGCATTGACAAGAACTGTTAATGAAAATTGGCTGCCAACTGAGCCGGTTGAGCGTTGATTCGACGTTATATGATGTTGAGATGATGTAAAACAAAGAGCAGTGCATGAACATGGAATGCTGATAATGCAGTCAACAAAACAAGTCACCCGATCAAACTAAAAAAAGAAAGTGAGGGCTGACCAGAGCTAACTCACTTTATCGCCAGTGGTATCATGAAAAAAAACGGACATACGAGCGTTTGCTTGGTAAGCGTGCAAACGTGACCACGTAGCATTCTACAGCTCACAATGAGCCATGGGAGACCGTGATACTTAAAATTATGATGTGCACTTGTTCTCCCTACCTGGATGCCGTTGGTCCTCAAACCAGAACCGAAGTTGCTCAAGCACTTGCTGTACTCGATCTCACGAAAATCTTGGTGGGTTGAAGACACTTTTCCGCTTTGCAAGAATTCCACAACGCCTGGAAAAAGCTGAGCTTATAAATTGGTAACTTCACAGAGAATGTTTTAAAGTTACGCCTAGCAAGAGTGCGTTAAGGCAGTGATTTTTTCGAAAAACCGTGCAAACTTCTTACAATAAATGAAAAAATATATGTGCATAAGAAGTTATCCCAACATAATTTCATGCACCAACCTAAATAACATTGAAAAGATTGAGCGCGTCATCTTTCAAGAGTCAAGACTGAGGCGATATCGGGATTAGGGCATTCAGTTTCTTTTCTAATACTACTTTCATTCAGCAAGTTCTACGTCTGCTAACCAGTCCATCACACAATTTACACACTGGATAAAAGTGGCTCTCATATTTCAATGGGAGTCATTTTTTCAGCAACTAGGCTAGCCTAATGTCGCACCAGGATCATGTGACTGAAACAATAATAACAATTTGCGCATCCTTCAAACAACGGACTTTATCTCGGTTACGGTACCTGAATCGGGTAAGGAGTTAAAGTCGCCACAGAAAACCAACGGCATCTTGTGGCATTCGTTGGGACCGGCTGCTGTTCTACCGCCGGGACGGAAGCTGTGAATTGCCTCGTCACAGATTCGTTTCAATTCATGGCACAACATCACCGTCTGGATCAACTTGACGTCACTGAAACCAAAAAAAAGTTTCATGTTACAACGAAAGGTAAAGTTTTAATTGATGCTGCTCTAAAAGTAAACTAAATTCGTTAAAATAGTGAAAGTACACGTCAAAAGATAAGTTAACAAATTAGTTTAATGTGCACACTGACCAAACTAAAACTGGTCCGTGATGTTCAGATGAGCACACTTTTAAAAAAAGTGAAAATGTATAAATTGACTCAACTGCAACACAACCTACAAGCATATTGGGTGCAAAAACCTAAAGCGTTATAAGTTGTGCCACTTGATTTTCAAAATAAGATTAAAAACACGGCCGTCTGCAACTCTGCAACCGTCAACCACATTTCAAAACACATGCAAAGCAATGTGTGCAAAAGCTGATTTAATTACTTTATACTACAACAGACTTTAGGCCTAAAGTAGACCGGAATGGCCCGTTTCGGTGAGTCCGATTCGGTGAGTCTGATTCGGTGAGTCCGATTCGGTGAGTCCGATCCTTTAACGGGGGATTTTTTCAATTTTTTTTTTTAAATTATCGGGTACCGTAGCCTAATTATCATTGCCGTTTTAGGGTTAGGGGTTTGGGGTTAGGGGTTAGAGGTTAGGAACTCACCGAATCAGACTCACCGAATCGGACTCACCGAATAGTAGCAGACCCAAAGTAGACCAACACCGCAAACACATCATTAAAAAAATCCATCTAAGACGACAAGTAGGTTGAAAACTACTTTATCTAAGTTTGACAGAGAAACGCAGCACAAAAACAAAGAGATTGTTTAAACGGTGATTACGTATTTAAATATAGCCAAGGGTGAAACATAAACCGATATGTCAGCATTTTCAGAAAATCAAACGAGGTCTTCAAAACAAAACAAAGCCTGCGGCTACAAACGTGTATGGCTGCAACAAAACATTTGCTAGCCAGCAAGCCATATACTTTCTACGTTGGTTCAATATAAAAAAAAAAATCGCTGGGTATGCTGGCTGGGTTGCCACTTGACGTAGACTCTTTGTTTTGACAAAAGAAGGTGGGATTTAAAAAGTTTTGGAGCACAATGTTGGAGCGTAAACAAGGGTAAAGCTAGCCTAGAACCTATCAAACGAAAAGAAGTGTTAGACCTTGTTGCTTTATTTGAGTATTAAAATTGTAATTTGTCCGTCTGTGACACCAATCTCTGACGCCGACATTGTCAACCAACAGGATGTGCTGAGTTTATATTTGCACATACAGCAGCATGTAGCCTTCATTGGCTTGCTTGTCTCATTGCAAAGTCGTAAAAATAGTGACGTTCAAACCACTCAAGTTGTGTAATGGCCCTCGAAATCGATACAGGCTCGCAAGCCCTGACTTGTTGCTAAGTGGATTGTCTGTTCAAAGGCTGTTAACAGCAATCAAACACAGACGTCAGTTTTCCCGAAAATCAATAGACCCTATTTAAAACAGACTTCACAAAATTGCAAGCTAATTTCTTTGCCGAACAATCAATCAAACAATTTAATCTTTAAACGCTGTAGCATACTATGCACTGTTTCTACCCGGAATGGCCCGTTTCGGTGAGTCCGATTCGGTGAGTCCGATCCCTTAACGGGGGATTTTTTCAATTGTTTTTTTAATTATCGGGTACCGTGGCCTAATTATCATTGCCGTTTTAGGGTTAGGGGTTAGGAGTTAGGGTTAGGGGTTAGAGGTTAGGAACTCACCGAATCAGACTCACCGAATCGAACTCACCGAATCGGACTCACCGAATAGTAGCAGACCCGTTTCTACCAACACATAGATAAGAGGATAAAAATGTATTTTTTTTTGTGAATCTACAAAGCACTGACTAAAGCAGAATTGAAAGCTAAACAAAGCTTTGTCACTGCAGGTATTGAAAATGAAACGACAGCACCACGGGAAATAAGAAACCAAACTACAGAAGACACTCAATAACCACTAGTTAACGGCTAAAGAAAGCCGGTAGACAGCATTTCATAAATAATTAACAGAAGCAATATCTCTAGATCCAGCAGGGGCAGGTCCATCTTGTCAAAACTCTTGAGTATACACTGAATTAAACCAAAGCACAGCGATACGACATTGAATGCTGATTGTCAAAATTCTCTATTGTGCACAAAAATAAGGTACTATCGAGTGCAGGGGAATGCTAGTTTGTTACCATGTAAGATATAACATAACAGAAGATACAAACGTACCTGAACTCAGGATCCCAATGCATGTGTGCATTAGCGACTAATACCAGCTGTTTTGGATGGTCTCCGGGGCTTCTAAAGCCTGAAAAGCAAGCACACCCATAATTAGGTTGTTAGCAATTACAATTCAACAAGTGCTCAAATGTTTATGCTATCACTGCCCTTCAGCTATATAGGTTATGTGGCAACTAGAACTGACGATGCATGTTTAAAAACAACAAAAACTTACACATTTCAAATTATATCAACATTCAACAGTCGCCAAATGTTGAGCCGATGTAAAAATGGCAACTTTTGCAAACTGAGTGGCTATCATCGAAAGCTGCTGTTTCCGGTTATTTTGTATTGATTTTAAATGTTTAGAACTTTAAACCTTCACATAATATAACGTACAAAAAGAGACAGAATGACAACTGGCACACAAAACATCAAGAAATTAAATCGAAGGCGACAAAACTAATTTTTAGATTCTCTCGTATTCTAGAATCTAAGTTTAGTCAAGCAAACATTAAAATCCTGTTTATTGTTCGATCGACCGGCCTTGGAGGCGGACACGCTTTGCAGATGGCATTTTACTTTATTATGTGGTAATAAAAAAAACTCAGTAACAAAGTTTTCCTTTTTTGACCATTCAACATCTGGCGACGTTGAAGTAATATAAAAAAGCAAGTTTGCTCGCAGCGTTGCAAGCACGGACAAAACCTCTTGTGCTTGAAATGACTCTTGAACTGTTGTTTTTAAAAGGTAAAACGCTAAATATGTTGAGCAACTAAATCCATCGTCAAATCTATTACAAAAACGTTGAAACTAAGCCCAACACGAAACTTTAGCGGCTAAATCAGAGTGAAAACAAAATTACAGATTTGAGTATGGGTGGAAAAATAAATCGTCTGCAAAAAAACAAAGCTTGAGACTGTCAGCAAAAGCAGCATAAATCAAACATGATAGGCATCACAAAAGCATCCAAGAGTCATGCGAATGCATATATTATACTAAAGCTAAACCACTCATTATTGACCAAATGGATATGCTAGCAAGTTACCCAACCTTCTCGTTGACATTTTAATTAAAAGCATAAACATTGGATCAAATGCAACATCCCCAGTCAGCAAATCAACCGTTTTATTTGCTGTCTGGGTCCATGGTTTGCTTGCAACCCTTCGAGTTGAAATAGCAATAGCGATAAAAGTACTGTACCTGCGTTATCATAAAGCGCTTCGTTGGTCTCCAATAAAGCTGCGATGCCAATGTTGTCTTTCGTCATGACTCTGTTCACCATGTCTTCAGAGCCCTCGTTGTTCTCCATGGCCATTTGGTTGAATTCAACAAGGAACTCTTTGACCAAAGAAAATCTGTATAAAAAATTGCGTTGGCGTTAAGTGAAGGAAGAAAAAAACGACTTCTATCGATGAAAATAATCACATTGTTGGTATAAGCATTGTGATGTATTTGTAGTGGCCAATACCCACTACCCAGCCAGCAAAATCCGTCATTTTTACCGTGTGTAGACGTCTGCAGAATCAATGCAAAAATGACGGATTTTTCTGTCTGGGTACAATAGTCTGCAGTTGGCAGATCCTTTTTCGGTCGCGTGGCATGTCTCAGGACCGGGTGGCATGGAGAAATGCTAGCAGACATTTGCTGGAATCCAGCCCTCGCAAATACGGGGAATAGGAGACGTTTAATCGTAGAGAAGGAGAGAAAAAAAGAAAATGACATGATATGGTATAACAAAACGAAAGTTCATATGCAAACAGATATTGATTACAAAAACGTGTAGGCTATAAAAAAAATGACACTCAATGTAAAGAGCGTGGAATGAATAATGCAATCCCCAGAACAATGAAGTGAGAAAAGGAAAGATGACAGGGTTGAGAACAAAAACATAATATTTCAATACAATGGAACGCTCATTTGCAAATCGTTGTTCAGAAAAGATAGTTTTAATCTTCCGAGATGCAAATTAAGTGCTGCATTGATTTCAGAAAAAATACATTTGCGTACACCGATGTAACTGAAGACGTGTAAACTTCCAGCAAGCAAATCAGTTTTTGATACTCCATTAAACGCCCTTGAACGTTGAATCAATGCAAAAAAATTGATTTGCTGGCTGTACGGCTTCATAAAGTGGCTTTCCAAAATATCTCATAAGCATAGACGGCCAACTGGATAGAATCACGACCGTACGACAAAGGCAGGTTAGTCCCGCGCTCAATATGACCACAAAATGCCGACCATCACCGCCACAATAGAAAGTTTTCTCTCCGTTGTAGGAACAATATTCAGGGTCTGCTACTATTCGGTGAGTCCGATTCGGTTGAGTCCGATTTGGTGAGTCCGATTCGGTGAGTTCCTAACCTCTAACCCTAAAACGGCAATGATAATTAGGCTACGGTACCCGATAATTTTTAAAAAAAATTGAAAAACCCCCCCCGTTAAGGGATCGGACTCACCGAATCGGACTCACCGAAACGGGCCATTTCGCAATAATCAAGCGTTAAGCAACATAAAATACTGCACGTGAACAAGACAGCTTCTAACATATACTGTACATAGTTCACTTGCGGCATCGCAGACACGGTTGGCCTCAAGCACTCACTTTGAGGTTTTCCAAAAGATGGCGCACCCGTCAACATGTTGCTTTTCGTCATCGCCCATGTGCTTTGCTCTGGACTTGGCGTTAAAGATCCCACCATAACCACGAGACATCATCTCAGGAAGAAAGAGGGAATGGTACTCACAGGTCTCTACCTCCTGAGATAAAAGCATAATAAATGACATTTGGAAACGTATATATATAGCAAAGAAATCTTATTTTCGAAGTGGCTGTGAAAAAGAAAGAACTATATGGAAGAATCAAGGAAATCAAATATCTTAGCTGATAGGTGTCAAATCCACAACAATGCTTAATATGAACGACTCGGTTACATGTCTTGTAATACAAAGGAATTTATTTTCACACGAGTCAGTTCAATCATAAATAGCTAAAAATCGATTTCGATCAGCTAGCAGCTAGATCATCTTCCGTTAAACTTATTTTGCAATTATTTTTTTTTATGAAAATTTAACATTATGCAACATCAAACCGACGAACTTCATGAAGAAGTTAACTGACACAAACACTGGATATTGCTCTACTCCAAGACAATGTTTGCATTAGTCAACTAAAGTATATACAGTAGATTAAACTTTTGTTTTTTTTTGTTTGTTTGTCGTATCCAGGTTTACACCTGGTGGTTGAAGATTTAGATTAAGTAGACGGGAAGGCAAGGAAGCCAATCTTCATGTCCACCTTCAGGCATGCCTTTAAGTGTCTTGCCAAAGACACAGTCGCATGCTCATGAGCAGTGTCGAACCGGCGCCCTTTCGATTGCCGTTCTAGTGCTCTCACCACTCGGTTATGCACAGTAGATTAAACTGAGAAAGCTGTATACATTATACACACACCTTATCAATATAACAACGTACAGGCTGGAATAGTTCACAGTCTTATCAGTTCTGATAAATTTCGATAAAGAAATGTTCCAACGATAACGCCATTGACACGACTTGGCTCAAGCGCTAACATGTTTAAAAACCAGCATTGTTTTCCACAACAAAAACACAGCCAAAACTTAAGCCATGACCAAAAAAGGTAGTGACGTAAAACTCCGTAATTATCCGCGACAGGTCTTAGAGAACAAATGGTTAAGAGGAATACAAAGAATGGGTGCTCAACTGGCTTCCATTGAAACATTTTATCCCAGCTAGCAAAGTTGGTCTTTTTGACATTGAGATATCGTTTGCAGACGATAATTCAATGTCAAATGGGAAACCTCTGTTAGGTGAGAACGGAATTTGCAACAAACAGCTATGTCAAAGCAGAAACGTCGCCAAGAAATATTAGTTGGAAACATCCGCTAACTTGACATGAATCATATGCTTCAAATAAGTGTATAAATCACGGCACAACTTGTGCACTTCATTAATAAGAATTGCTTCCAGAAGCTGAACTATGCCGCTGGCAAACAACTTCCATATTTCTTTCTCCAACATGTTTGTTGACAATGGAAAGAAACTGAGTTTGCTTCATAGACAGCAAACATTAAAACCCCCGGCCGGCGAAACTTGCCTATTTATTATATATAAGTAAAAATATTAATGATGTCTTTTTTTGTGTAAAAAAACGAAAAATTTTGCTGGCGAGGTCACAAGCTACTTTGGGGGAGAAGGGGCTGACATAAATCAACCCACGATGAAAGAGAAAACTATTTGCTCATTTTATTTTAGAAAACAGTGCAATTTAAATTGAAAACGTCTTTATGGGCTTCTTAGCAAGCAAGGATGTACAATTGTACATACACTGGGCGATAAGTTCGAATAATAGGCTAGATGAGAATGCAACTCAAAAGAACACAAGTTTTGTTCAAAAGAAATATTTCAAATGTAAGCTGAGTTGATGCAAGCCATAATCTTACCTGCAAAGCGACGATGTCAACGCCGTAGTCTTCTATCTGCTTCACAATTACCTTGCGCCGGAAATCCCATTTCAACGACCAAGGCGGACAGTAACCGTACAACTTGAAATATCAAAGTTTCTGTACTTGAAATCTCCGCAAACAATGTATTCAGCAACACGAACCACACCAAACAGCAAAATTCCTCACTTTTACATTGCTTCAACGTCTACAAATGTTGAATCAATGTAAGAATGACGAGTCTTGCTGTCTGAGACAAGATATTAATTTTTTTTTCAAAATTGATACATCTTTCAACTTTTTTTTAATGGAAAGTCATTTATTTCAGTGAAGTCATGCTGATCTGTTTCGAGCTATCTCAACCTTGGTCACAGTGGGCGCCCAGGTCACAAGCTGGAAGAAACAGGATTGACCAACCAGCTGCCGTTACAAAACCCTGACCGTGCCGTTGACGGTGCCTATCATAATTTCGTTCATATGTTGATATTTTACGTGGCTAATTGTGCTTTGAAGGATGTCGTTAACAGTGCTAGCAATATCAACGAAAAGAAAACGGTGTTATACTAACCTGCCTCGTTGCATATTTGTCACATAAAACATTGTAAGACAAAACGGAAAAAATGGCCATTGGCTGAGTTCTTTCCGGGGGAGAGGAAGGGACCCACTCTCTCTCGGGAGGTAGCGGAGTTGTCACTAAGAAATAGAACACAACTTAGTGACACATTGATAGCAACTTGCATAGCTTGTTCATTAAGCTAAATTAAGACTTTGCAATGAAAACTGGATCTCCCTACCACGAATACCTACAACCACATTTTATTCAGTTTGTATTCTCTAAATGCACTTCAGAATTAATAAACAAAATTGTGAAACAGTTTGACATTGCATTGTCAGCAACACTCACATGCCAAGTGGTTCAGAAGGTGTGTAAGAAGTCGACAGGTTCCGTTTTTGTATAGGTTTTGTATGTCTTGCTGAAGTGGGTTCCCGTTCAAGCCGAGTAACTGCAGCTGGAAGAGCTTTCCCAGTTCGTATGGCAATACACGAAGACTGTTGTGGTTCAACATCAGTTCTCTGCAAAAGAGAATCTCTTAGCAACATGTACTGATATAAGTTGATGCCTGGAACACAATGTACAGTACAACAACGGTTGGCTGTGACAAAGGGTATACAGTTGTTTCGGCGTTTTGAACGTTGTTAGACTCTCGAAAAAGTAAGACGCCACTGTCGTCGCACTGAGGCTTTGTTGTTCACTGAGAATACTAAAGACATGTTTGTTGGTTGTGCAATAATTCTGTGCAAGCTCGCCTGAGTCTGTATGTAGACTAGTAGTTTGCAATTAACGCTTTCACAGCAACAGTAAACGGTCCAACAAAGCAAAAGCTGTAATTGGGTTTACTGCACTACCTTTACACAATATAATTCACTCGGGGCTTTGTTTGGTGTTTGCAAGATTTCATGCATAAAAAAGCTTGAAAAACGCTGGTATAGAGTAGACTGCCAAGTGCCAGTACCACGTTTTCCTTCAATTTGTGAAAACAAAATAGTTAAGCGCTTTAAAGATGAAATCAGCTACTAAACCAGCTGTCTAACCACTGAATCGGAAAGCTACTCAGTCCATGTATGTTTTGTGCCATGGCTTCGTTCATCTGTTTTGATTGATCACTCGATAAGATTAGGTCAACCATGGTCGTGCTGCAATGGGATCAACGCAAATTAGTCCACTGAGCAAATATCTAGCTGACAAAAAAACAAACCAAGTAAGTAACCCGTTGTGCACTGTCTGGATTCTAGAAGCTGTCATACCTAGCATTGTGTAGCCTATACCAGGTCTATTAATGAATGCATTGTACTTAAAGAAGGATACACACTAAACAGAGTATGTCTTGGTTGGGGCCTGCCTGAAATAGTTTCCTTTGATTGGCATCTGTCTGTGTTTGGAAATCAACAATTTCACGCTATATATATATCCTTTAACAAACCTAATGAAGTAAATCAAGAGTCAAAAGATGACAATTATTCTTTGAAACAAGCAGACAAAATAACAGCAAACATAGAGTGCTGTTTCAAAAATAAGTGAATCTCGGCTTTCTACATTTCACGTTCTAGTGAGAAATGCACTGTTGTGGCAAGACCACTTTTTTTCACGTCACATTGTTTAAACACGAAATCAGCTTGCTAAAACCAGCACAGGCACAAACTCACACGGCTTCAATACTACTATTGGAAATTCGTCCATAGCAATTGTTTCTAAATAAAACCCGCCATTAATTTTATGCTCAAATTCGAGGCATGTGGTAGAAATTTCATTTTTGTACTGTTGCCTACATACACAACACACATGCATTATTTAAAACAAACAGTAATTTGAGAAAAACGATTGAGAACAATTTAACCACAAGGCAATATTCAGCAGCTGTAAAGTTTACAGCTAGTCAGCAACCATGATGACGAAATGATATGGTTGAGTGCTCAGACTGTTTGTTGCAGCAGCATGACTCATATCAGGAGAGCAGACAAACTTTCTGGAATCTAAACACACATGCTAGACAAAAGTGGAAAGTCTGATTGAAAATGGTGCAATCCCTATCTGGGTTGACTTGAATCCCAGCACCCTTATGCTCACATGTCCTTAGAATAAGTCAATGAAATGAAGATTGAATGAGGCTGTTCACCAATGAATGAATTTAACATTCATCTGAAAATGTTCTACACGTCTGTTCTACACGTGTTATTTTACACGTCTTTGTGAGTAATTTGCGTTTTTATGCGCTATTGTGGTGAACAGTGCTTCAAAGCATAGTTTTCACTATGCTAAAAACGCTATTATCATTGTCTTAGGCAAGCATGTAAAATTTTATAACAGCTTGCTGAACAACAAATTTTGCATGCTTATGCACAATATTTTGAATGTAAAGATAAACAAAGAAAGCAATGCTTCCTTTCAGCACATATGTACCACTGCTACGAAAAAAACTATATACTGCTAATTTTTAAAAAAATTGAACAAACTTTTGAAAAAATTGTATAAAAACAAATAACCACATAATCTTTACACAAAACTATAGGTTGAAAAAATTCAAGGCAAATTGAAAGGTACAGTACTGCCATTTAACAGAAAAAGTTTTTATCTTTTGTAAACATGCAACATAAAAGCCAAGACAATGAAAATAGAAGAAAATAATTGTTTCATGAAAAAACAAAAATACTAAAAGTACAGTACAATTTATTTTTGACCTAGAAACAATGGCAAGTGAGAAAATCTTTCCCAGTAATATAATCCAATATTAAGCAGAGTGAGTTTGATAAAATACACCAGTGGAGTAATAAAGCCAAACTTGAAGTACCATACAATCTTTCATGATAGGGATACTCAGTCTTACAGTGCTAAGCAGTTTAAGAATTTGGAACCATCAACCAACCAAGTGAAGATGTGAAATACCATAGTACTAAAAGATAGCAACTTTGGTATTTTGGCAAAAGGCACAATTAACTAATTGCATGTCAACACTGACACAGTGACACTACCACCTGGATCAAACATTGGATCAAAGCCAAATTATGCTTAACAACTATATATAACTACCCAAAAACAAACTATTTTCATACCGTAATTTGATGAGGTCGCCTAATTCAGCAGGCAGACTTCGTAATTTGTTGGAAGACAGATCAAGGCAATGCAGATTTTGCAATTTTTTTATGTCTGGTGGTATGCGAGAGAGCTGGTTATCGTTAAGAAATAGCACAGTTAAATGAGTCAACTTCCAAATGTTTGGTGATAAATTTCGAATTGTTCCTGCAAATACAGTTTCTTATGATTGCTGTGTTTATGCAAAAGAATGGTTTGAATTTGTGTCACAACAAATGCACAATGAAGATACTCTGGAAACCGGATCTTGAATAGTATTTCTAGAAGGATCATTTCATAACTACTACAAACATTAATAGTTTATCATTAGATTCATTAGTTATTCATGTACTGTACCTAGTTGGTTATGAGGGTAATATAATAATAATGTGGATACTGGATAGCCTATCCAATATATCCTTCAAAGCACTTTCTTTGAGAGCGGCGGATGTAATTTACAATAGTAAAACATTTTTGCATTCATCACAGCATTAATAAAACAAACCTGTAATTTCTAATTCCGACCAATGTGACTGCTTTCCTGATTTGGCCTCATCTGGAGTCATAATGAGCGTCTTACGACGCCCATTACGATGCTTGGTAGGTTCATCCTTCGGCATCGATATTAGCTAAAAGTTATTAGCAATGATAAATAAGCAAAACACTAAAACATATGTTGAGATAAAGCCCAACCAAAGAAAGTAATTTAACATATCTTGCAACGCTTAGTTTCTTACATGCACATAATATTATAGCCATGCAATACCGATGAGCCAAGTGTAGTGATACGGCGGCATAACCGAGTGGTGAGATCCCTGGTTCGACGTTCAATATAGCACTGGCTCAACACCGCTCAAAGGGAGTACTTTTGTCAAGACACTTAAAAGACATGTACATTTGATTACAGAGAGGAGCCTTTTCGACTATAGCCCTTGACTTCACTCAAGATTATGAACACAGTATGCTGCTCCAGATAGAAACGCCCTTAGAGCTATGGCTTACTGAACTGAACAGTGCAATAGAGGTAAAGTAAAACATGACTATCACTGTGAGCTAGATTAGGCTGTGTTTGATCAATCAGCATTCTTCTTTCCATATAACCGCAGAGATGTTTTGTTTGACAGCTTTCCTGAGCACCAGTTAAGCAGCTAGCCCAAATAGGTAGGTTTCTTTTCATGCAGTTCTAAGTTATGTAGTATGTACCCCAGACACAAAAATCCATTTTAAACAAGACATGACTATCCGCAAGCACAATCTTGCCGTATTAGACCAGAGCCTTAATTACTTCTACAAATCCACACATTTTCATAAAGAGTTATAGTTTGTCCTGTTTGCACGAGCATAGATATAGCTCAGTAGTAGGGAGCATCTGAGCAGAGCTGCATGAAATGTAAAGACAGTCTGGATGCATTCTCTTTTTTGGCAAATCAGATGATGATGTAATAAAGAAACACCTTGTTCAATGATTGCAGTTTTTTAATGGTTCGAGCTATCTTTAACATCACAAGTTTAATTGTATATACTGTTTATTGTCACAATAGGAAAAAAACATTTTTATTTGATTTTTTATTTTCTGGGTTTATTTTTTTTTGTATCTTTATACTGGCAAAGCCTTGGTAGACTATTTCAGGTAAGCATACTTGTAGAGGCTTTTGATGCAGGGCTGGTTACAGAGATTGACAGAGTGAAGTTTCTGACTGTTGAAATGTTGTTGCTGGTAGAGCTGGGCGATATTACGATACGATATTTTTCGGCAGCGATATTTATTCACAAAGCTCCCATTTTATCGTTTATAAATGTACTGAAATTATAGCAACATTTTCGCATGCGCAGTGACACAGACATCGCATGCGCAGACAACCCTCAAGCGTGTGTGCATTGTTTACGCATTACAAGCAGTCTTTGTGATTACACAATCCTGCTTATTGATTCCCACGTGTTGCGTTGTTGCGAAGGATGATGTCCGGTAAATACGTTAGGAAACTTGCAAGCTGACTGAATTTACGTAGTGTAGCGGCCATAGCCTACGGTAGCTACAGCTAGGTAGATACTTTATATTGCTACTCACAGCTGCATCTCTATTTTGCATCAAAAACTATCAACAAGAATAGCTGCATCTGTACATGGTGGCGAGCTAATGCACTGACTTTTCCAGTTTTCCTACACTTGCAAAAGTTGCAAGAAAACTTCTGTGCAGTCAAGCCACCAGTGTTAGTAGTGAAAAGGTGTTTTCACTTAGCGGCTCAATTGTTTCCAAGAAGAGATCGTGCCTAAAATCCCGCAATGTCAACATGCTGACATTTCTGTCCAAAAATCTTTAGTTTGCGACAGTTAACTCGCAGCATTGTTTGCAATAAATGTTGTTCATTTCAGTACCAGTGCTCAGTGTGTTTTTCATGCAGTTGTAGAAAGCCGTGCTTTGCGATTCGCCGTAAAATATTGAAACTTAGATAATATCGTTTTATTTTTGGTAATATTGTATCGAAATTATTTTACCAATATCGCCCAGCTCTAGTTGCTGGGGAATTATTCCATCCACTAGTAGCTGTTGAATGGAGAGCAGTCTTGAAATACTTTGCTCAATTACACACCCCGAGAGCCGAACCAGCGCCATGTGATCTTGAGTCGAGCGCGTAACCCCTGAGCTAATGAGGTATACAAAAGCGAATATTGCTTTTGTATCATATCAGCATTAAGTTCCTTTCTCTCGTCGAGGGTTGGAGGCAATGAGACGCCAAGTTTGTATCATATACTCTTTAAATTGTCTTGCAATGAAAGAATTTATCTGGATTATCTTCAATCATTAAAAAGGGATTTGGTCAAAATTTAAGCATAAAATTACATGTGACCTGCACAGCTGCTTGCTCTAGTTTACTCAAGTTAAATTTTGTTTTAGTGCATGACTGTAAGGTAGCTTTTCATCAGCATGGTTTTAAAAGGGCTGGTCTATTTTAACAATAAATTTGGCAGCTGCACACATTAGTGCTGATGCTCATTACTGCAATAAACGTATTTTATCGCAGTGCATTTTAACTTATTTGTTGAACCAACTTTTCTTCATATTGCAGACCTTTCAAGCTCTGGTAGTCATAGCGGCTGAGAAGTTGTTAAATGACCTCCAAAACTACCACACTGATAGGCCATATATAGTCGCCGTTCACAAGTAAACAGTTTTTAACGTTCAAATTTAAAACTTTTTTCTCTTCACTCGCATTTGTCACCTTTTTCACAAACCAGCCAAAGTCTCTCACGCACCATTGAGAAATATTGCTGATAACAAAAACTCTAAGATTAGCTTTATACCTACTTGGGAAGCAGTACATTCTAATGCAAAAGTTTCAGGGCATTGTACATTCAAATGTTTTAAGGCATTGTTTGCGCTGACACATTTTTGCTTTTGATTTTTTTTTTATTCTTAAAAACACAGATTTTTTATTTTAGCAGCCGGGGGGAGAGTTTGGCTGTTAAAAAAAACTTTGGTAGGTCATGCTTGGTCGCTGAAAAAATAAAAGAGCTTAGAGGTGTGTATTGATGCGAGATTTGTTATGATGAACGTATGGATTTGTATTTGTAAAACTATACAGTTTAACTAACGTATTTCATGTTAGAAAACTATAGCTATGGCTCTGTTGCATGATAACTATAGACTCTGCTTAAAGTTAAACACCATGGTCTTTGTTTAAAGCTGTATATACACAAGGTTTCTCGCAAGTGCAATAAAAGCAACCTAGTTATGTTTTTTTATACCATTGTCCAACAATATGTATGCACCATAGATATAGTCACTCAATTATATCTAACATTTTGCCACACTTGCAACATTGATACTACCGGTATTACTTGAAATTACCAAAAGATGCACAGCACAGTAATGCAGAAAACATTGATTAAGCAACAAGATGAGTTCATTGTGTACTTTTTATGTCATAAAAATAACATTGCTACAAACATGAAAGTTTAATTCAGCTGAGAAAATATTACATCTGGAAGCAGACTAGCAGAGAGGCAGTTGCAATAATGATATACAGTAGCGGTATTGTGTGATATGGGTGCAACCTAGTTCGTACCTTGAACCATTCGTACAGTCAGTTCGTACCCTGAAAAGATCGAGAGAAAAAATTAAAAAAAGCCAAAGTCGCTGATCACAGTTTAATAACACAATGCCGAAGTCGCTGATCAGAGTTTCCCCAAACAATTTGAAACAAACTGGAGGGCTAGGGTTAGCGGAAACGGCAGAAAAATGTTTGTGGGAACTGCGATCAGCGAGGGTTAAGGTTAGAGAGCATAGATTACTCGATGGTTAGAGTCAGGGTAAGCCATGGATCACTGAATTAGACTTTTAATTCTTATTTTTAATTTTTATTAATTTCTAATTCCGTGATCCATAGGTAAGCGGAAACTGCGATCAGTGAGGGTTAAGGTTAGAGCATAGATTACTCTATGGTTAGAATTAGGGTAAGGGTTAGCAGAAACTGCGGAAAAATGTTTGCGGAAACTGCGATCAGCGAGGGTTAGGGTTAGAGCATAGATTATACTCTATGGTTAGAAGTAGGGTAAAGGTTAGCAGAAACTGCGGAAAAATGTTTGCGGAAACTGCGATCAGCGAGGGTTAGGGTTAGAGCATAGATTACTCTATGGTTAGAATTAGGGTAAGGGTTAGCAGAAACAGCGGAAAAATGTTTGCGGAAACTGCGATCAGCGAAGGTTAGGGTTAAAGCATAGATTACTCTATGGTTAGCGAAAACTGCGGAAAAATGTTTGCGGAAACTGCGATCAGCGAGCTTCGGCTTTGAGCTAATTTTTCTCATGATCTTTTCAGGAGGAAAATTTTAAAATGATTGCGGAAACTGTGATCAGCGACTTTGGCTTTTTTTTCTTGATCTTTTCAAGGTACGAACTGAGGGTACGAACTGTTCATGGTACGAACTAGGTTGCATCCGTGTGATATGATCATAAAATTTGTTTAAAAATATATCGTAGGCTACAGTAAGCTACCGGTACCACTTTGTATTAATATTTCAAATTCAGCTATGCAACTAAACAAACAATTAATTGTTCCAGGTTTAAATATCGAAGCAAAGTAAAAGAAATATTAAACTGATGGTCATTCTTCTAGCAGCAATAATCACAGCAAAAATAGGATAAGGCAATAGCCTGAACATACCTGCATTCACAATTTTCGAATACAGAAAAATTAGATTTTGTAATACCGAAGTTTGCCTCAAAAATGGAGTCGTAATGTTTCTATTGTATATCAATCGCCTCTTCCAAAAACTGAGTTGTCCGCAACGTTGTCCACAAAATCCAAGTAGAAAAAAACAAATGAATTCTTCCAAAAAGCTGTAATGGGAAGAGAAAACTCTATAAGTCATTCAACCGTTGAAAATGCGTCATTCCGTTTTTGCAAGGTCATGACTAATTTGGGGAGTGTTAATGTCACTTTCAATTTTGGCCTTAATTAAGAACATAAAAAAAATTCTATGACCACTGGTATACATTTTTTTGATTTTTATCTAAAATTCTTCTTACCTAGAAAATTTTTTTTCAGAAGGACTAAACTTAAGCCGCTCAAAAATGGCCTCGTATTTCATTCACATCACTTTTCGTTTGTGGCATTTAAAGTTTAAACCAGCCTTTATTTTTAGGGGGTTCGTGAAAGCTTCCGAAATTGCAGCATGATTGATAAAGTACAACATTTACAAATTGGTTATGTTTTATATATGCATTAGCCTACAGTGATTTTCAAACTGTGCGTCGTGACGCCATGATGCGTCGTTTGAAATTTAAAAAGACGTAGCACAATAGTTCGGCTTCCTAACTTAAAAAAAAATCACAAAAAAGTTAAATCTTTTTATAAGGCTATGTAGCCTACGTTCAACTTAATTCTTTTGCTGCAGAAGATTGGTCGTCGAGTGAGCCTCTGGAGCCGAGAGATTGGTGATCAATGCTTAGGCCTAACTGCTTAATTTCGAAACGCAAACGTTAAATAGCAGCCTACTACCAATCACAGTTTTACTTACCCGACTATGCTTACAACTAAATAACCTACTCATTACAAATAAAAAAAGGGAGAAACTCTTTGTAAAGGTAGCAAAAATTTTACTATTTTTTTTTTTATAAAATTTGTAGAAAAACATCATATCAGCAGGATATCAGCATAGATTAGCCTGCCCTAGACTATACCTAGGCTACTGTTTTTTAATCTTGTGTGCCAACATTGTCCCAAGTGTGCTTACGACTTTTACTTGTTGTTTAGTTTTTCTAACCATCACAACATAAAACAATAATAGCCTAAGTTAGCCTATATATGTGCCAAATAGAGCAAAGTTTAGAAAAAGGCAAAGGCGACACAAAGCGGACGTTAGGCCTGTAGGCTAACATGCATGCATGGTATGAAATTGAAGACATTTTCTTCCATTCCATCTTAGAAATCTTCCATTCCATCTTCCACTTCACCTCAGAAATCTCTTCCATCTTCCATTCCATCTTCACATTTTGTGATATCCGCGTTGAATGCCACAAATAAACCTAAAAACCATAGCCTAGGCTAAATTTAAGCTAAAAATTTAACAGCAGTATTTAAATAAGGATTACGTGCCGTTTGAATTATTGTTTGATCGTAGGCTACCGTTCGAAAGTTAATGATGGACTTGGGATGGAGTGATGTAAGATTCTCTTCCATCCCAACATAAAGATCTTCCATTCCTTTCCATCCTTGACATTTTCCATCTTCCATTCCAGAATCTGTCTTCCATTCCATCTTCCATTACATCCCATTCCCTGCGTGCATGATAGTAGGGGTGGGCAAATAAAGGCATTTTGATAATAGTATTTCCAGGACCCAATTTTTTTATGGCCATTTTTCTCTCTGAATAAGAATCCGATGAGTTCTTTTGTCTATGACGTCATTTTAGGTTGGTTCAGTGGCCATTTTCAAAATGGCCGCTGAAAAATTGATATTTTCTATCAATCAGATGAAGATTTGATCATATGGGTCATGTAATATGTCTAAATATAGGTTGTTTGGGGCGTAGATTCTAAAAATTAACTCAGTTTTGCGATTCACTGCATTGCTGTGGCGATATCATCTGAAAGTACGAAAAAAAAACGCTTTTTACATGAAAAATTAAAATTTTTTAGTGTGTTTCACCATCTAACAGAAAATAATCATACGAATATCTCATTGACAATCATTCTCGCATAATTACACATGCCAGTTTACATAATTCTACTCAAAAGAGAGTCCACAGTCGTCGTAATGTTGGATACTGGCTTTAGTACATTTTTAATGGAGGACTTCAGTTCTTCTGCACCAAATTTTTCAACCCGGTATCGTCCGTCAGCCGCCTTAACTCGTCTCATTTGTCGAATTTCGGGTGCTATAGTTAGTCGAAGATGGCTAACTTCGGCTAAAAGTTGTTTTCCACTCAAACATTCCAATAAATCAAGCGATGTACTTGTAACTGGACCGCCATGCAACTTGCACAAGTCGATCTGACGTAAGGTCTTCTGTGTCTTCTTGTTCTTTAGATCTGCTTTTTTAATCAGTGAAAGTTTTTTTGTTGCCTCGACAGTAGCCAGAAAGTCCGATTCCAGTTTTTTCACGCTGTTAACTTCTTCTGAGCATCTTGCCCATTTCCAGCGTGCTTTCTTTTCTAATACAGATTTTTGTTCAAAGCTGGAGTCCACCAGTAAGCCATTTGTGAAAACCACATTTTTCCGCGAGTGTGTAGTAACAGACGTACTCCCACCTGTAACTCTTATACGATTGTCAAATTTTGCAAACTGTGACTCGCAGCCCAAATTTGTCAGTGGTGCCTGCTTCAGTGCTTCTCTATTTACGCCCACGTTTACATCTTGCCACAGGAATTCGACTGCCGAAAGTTGCCTCTCCACAGAATCAATAACTTCCCCCATCACTGCAGCTTCCAACTTATCCAGACCACTTGGTTCGCCTTCTCGCTTGGCCTCCATCACTTCTTTCATCACATTCAATTTTTGATAAAAAAAAACCTTTACTCCATTCCAATTTCTGTCGTCATGCCGCACCTTGTTGTCAGTCTCATCAATGCCCAAAAATTGCATCAGAGGGAATATGATTACATTTCCCATTTTGGTGTAGATTTCTGAGCATCGAGTGAACCATTCATTCTGAACGTATGCGGCAACTGCAAGCACCAACTTATTGCTGTTGATGTCTACCACTTGGTTAAAGAACGCATCTATGTGCACACGATGTTGTAAATACAACCGCGCTAAATCTGCAATACGCCCAAATCGGTTAGATACAAATCCTCTGAATCCTCGGTGATCAATTTTATTATCTTCCATCCACTGTGTATAGTCATTGTAAAGTGAAACACTGTGAGACGCATGACTTTGCGAAAACAACTTAGCGAGTGCTATGAGTCCTAAGGTATGAACTGATGTGCCATGGGAGCCGAAGACTTTCTCACCAACAGTTAGTGGTAAGAGATTTTGCAATCCAATTTTCTGCTCAGCATTTTTGTACACTTTATCTATGCCGTGGTCAACACACAGTATTATGTGAGCACAACATTTTAATCGCTTGTTGGTGTCTATGTCCAGTTTGTCCAGTAAAACATTACAATCAGCTGCCCGGTCAGACATCCAAAAGTCAATTTGACTCTTGATATCCTCCAAAGTGCAGTTCGCGAGAACAGCTAAGGTTTTCAATTTGAAACTGTACGCTTTCGCTCCGTCTTCACCGGAATGACTCAAATTTTCCACGTAACCAGTAGTAAATGACCTTTTATCACCAGCATTTCCAACGATTGTAATGTGATCTGTTTTAACATCGTAATGACGGTGACCGGCAGCTTTCTGTGTGTCATCGAGGCCTGTAGTGATAACTTTATCATCTTTATGCAGCAGCTGTCGCGCGACGTACTCGAGATTCAAATACGATGCGTCTTCCAGATAACGCGATATCGTACGTCGACTTGGGAGTACGTAAGTCAGATCACGTACTGTTTGGTCAGGTTCATCATCATTATCGTCATCGCTATTCATTCCATCATCATATTTGTTCCCGGCATTGCAGTTTTCCTCGTTCTCGGTTCGCCATTGTTGACCAAATATCATATTAGCTACGTTGACGATTAGTTTGCATATTTCATTGGGCGATGCGGCCGTTTCTGAGAAACACTGGACCAAGCAACGTATGACTGTCTCATTGAAAGATTTTCGGCCAGTCCTCACCTTCACTGACGGGAACTTTATTTCTTCTGACGTTACGGTTTGTTTCTCAGCTGACTCTTTTGACGAACGAAGCTTTCTGTTGGAATATGTTATTTGGGATGTCGATGGTTCAGAAGCCTCGTAGCTGACATCCTTGTCTGTGTCGACTGCACAATTCATTGCTTCTATGCTCTCTAGATTATCCAGTTCTCGCTGTTCTCTCTTCCTTTCCTCAATCGCAAGATGCTTCCTTTTCAGCGAAATTTCTCTATTTTCCTTCCTCTTTTTTGATCTAAGCCAATCTTTTGGCACAGTATTACTACACACAGCTCTGTATGGGCCAAAACAGTTATCTTCATAGAACTTCTGATCTTCTGCTGTCATTTTTACTTGATAGTTATTTTCTAACTTTTTCTGGTAGTCTATGTTTCTGCAGCGGATGTCATATCCATAATTAGTAAGCCTGTCATTGAATTCAGATGCTTTTTTGAACCAAGCATCACTTTTAGGTTTGCTTGTACATTTCTCGGCCTTTCGCAACTCATTGAATTTTTCATAATCTTCCTTAATTTTGGCAGCAACAAACTTTTTCTTCATAGGATACACATTTTTTGTATGTATCCAATCACATCTCATTTCTCTAGCTACAACTTTACTCGCTTCAGTCCTGCTTAAGGCTTGCTTCCCCTTCTGTCGTTTGCATAGCTGTAGCATTCGTCCAATTACAACAGTCCCATTAGCTAGTTTTCCTGTGGGTTTATATTCCTGTATTTCAGTGTAGTTGAATCCAAAAAGTTCTTTCCTGCTTTCACTTCTTACTCGTCGTTCAGTTTTCATATTTGATTAACTATATTACATTACTTAGTGCAACAACTAGTCAACCTGGATGTAGACAAAGGAGCCTAAGGTCAGTAAATATGCATATAACAAGAAGCTCAAAAGATCATTGGCGTAATAAATACACAAATAATAACCTAAAAATGATCTTTTCTGCAGAAAAATACAAGAAGGTGTCATACCAGGTAGATAAAAGTGCTTTTATTGTAATCTTTGACCCTCAAAACATATGTTTAGACATATTGCACAGGTATATTCGTCTCACTCGTATGTCCTGAGAGCAAAATAGCCATTTTTGGCCGCCATTTTGAAAATTGCCACTGAACCAACCTATCATGACGTCATAGAGCAAAAAAATCAACGGATTCATATTTACCAGCCCAAATGGCATTAGAAAAAATGGGTCCTGAAAAATCGACCTGGATTTGCCCACCCCTAATGATAGGCTACCAAAGCGGAACAATCAGCAGGTTGAAATATGGCACGGTCACAACACCTTCAGCAAATTCTTTTAAATGTGTTGTCTCGCAGTAAGTAAAGTCTTGCATGATTAAACTATTGATAAATTATCGAACTTTTAATTTTTAAACCGTCAAAATCATTAAAAATATAAAAATGTGAGGCCACTCAAACAGTCTTGTCTCACCTCTAGCAAGGGTGCACGGAGGGCGGTGAACAGTGAACACGGCTCTGCCATTGAATCTATCAATTCAGTGTGGTAGCCTATAGGCTTACTTATTCTTTACTTGTTCAATAGCCTACAACATATTTCTATTTACGTGAAGCTTGAAGCCTAATCTTGACTTTATCGTGCTTTACAATAAAGCCTACACCAAAATATAATTGTTTGCAGGCCCGTAGCCAGGGGGGGTTCTCAGGGTTCCTGGGAACCCCCCTTGAGCCGAAAAGGTCCACATTTTGGAGAAGGTGTAGAGTAGGCCTACATGCGATCACAGGATCTACCTATGATCAGCTGAAACCTTCCAGATAGTTCTGAATAAACATGTTAATATATTGTTGCTTGTTTAGAACAGGGGTCCGCAAATACTTGTTGGCTTGACCCAAAAGACAATCGTTCGAAATCTTTGCGGCCCAAACGTTTCAGAAGCATATAATTTTGCGCAAAATCTTTTGCAATTTAATATCAATACGGTCGTCCCCGCTTACTAAGCCCACATCGGGACCGGACAATTTTGTGCTAATTGAGCGGAGGGGGGAATTTTCTACACTCCTATACTTTCAGTAGTTCAGGAATGGACCAAATTGGACTTAATAAGCGAATGTAAGCCTCTGGGGCCGAGGATCTATCCTTTCACCACTCCAGATTCACGATCTTCCAGGACTACACTGGAAGGCTACTAGAGAGCAGCCAGTCTTTGGTTTCATCATCCAAGACGCGCAGACCTTCCACTCCGTTCTACAGTCATTGATGATGTGGTCTGCGGTCTGTTCCTCGGCACCACATTCACAGGAGGAGGAACAGGCTATTCACCATTGGTGCATGGTTAAGCGGAAAAGCCAGACGCCCGTACGAAGACTGGAGGCGCACCCATACATGTCTTTGTAGTGTCAGGCCTATATGAAGCATGTTGGTCACAGCGGTAAACCATAATCTTTTTGTGGGAAAATTGTAACATAAGATTCCCGAATCCGTTCGTCTGAATGTAATGACCGAACAAGAAACACTCCTTTGAAACGTCTATTCAAACTTGTATTTCTGTAAAATTAGCCTGCGGCTATCGAAATCGAGATGCAACGCCGTACACCTCTAAAAAACTGTCACTACAGAACAAACTACTTAGATAAAAGACGAAAATTTGTCCAGCTAGCAAGCACCAAGCAAACAGTTAAATATGCGACTGACTTCCAACAAACAATTTTACGAATGACTAGAATAATTTGCGATATCTCAAATGCACGTAGACAGTAACTGTGACGCAATAATGAAAGACAATTATGAAGTCATTCAAACAGGTGTTCAAGCGGCTAATGCAATATTTCATCAGGTCTTACGACCGATGGTGCAATATTTGGACATTTTCTAGCAATTTCCATGACGTAAGATGCCAGCTAGGTTAAGTAGACCATAACGGTTTTATATGACGTATGATTTGGTGAATCTTCTTCGTCGTATGAGCTGTTCTTCTGGACTATATGTTTGGGCATGATGTCATCAGCCACTCGACAGTCTCGTCATCCAGGGCCTTCAGTCCAGGCGCTCCATGTGGTGGTTGATGGATTGGGCAGTCATGGACGACATGATCTACTGTCTGGTCTGTGGCGCCACACTCGCATCCCGGTGAATAATTGTCGGGAACATAGCGGCCCCTAGTTATGACAGTCTGACATGGCATAAATAAAAAAGAATTGACGACAATTGTGAGCCAATGAATAAAAACACACGATACACAAATTGTTTGAATCACTCACTTTTAAGTTAATACGTAAATACAAAGGGCATGCAAAGAATGAACAACAATACGGGATAATACACGACGATACATGAAATTGGTACCATAGGTAAATGCTAAAATGACGCTATATACAATGGTTGCGATAATAACCGACTGTTCCGGGCTCAGACAAGGGTCGGCCACCGCAGACAAAACCAGGCTCAAACCCTAACACTTAGGTGTTCTTTACGGGGGCGAGGCACGAAATATCCCTCAACACGTAGTCTACTTTCACTTTCCCCGTACTCTCATCATAGTTGCAGACGGCAACTTTAGCTCTACGAACCACAGGCTTCCCTTTCCTAATTTGTGGAACTACCTCATGCACCCTCCCAAGTTGATACTTCCCACGTTTACCAATGTCTTGGAGAGAACCCACCACTACAAGTTGACCAGGCTCCAAATTCTCGGCCATTTTTAGCCAGGTTTTCCGGCCCTGAAGCCCTGGCAAGTAAAAATCGATCCATTTACTCCAAAACTGCTGAGAAAGTGACAAATTGAACCGATAATCCCTCCTTAGTTGGTCACGTTCATGTGGCTGCCCAACAGCATAGTATGGGTCTAAGTATGGGGTCAAAAGTGAGGCAGGGGTGATGACAGTAAAATCCCTAGGGTCGTCACTCAAAGGTACCAAAGGGCGTTCGTTCACGATCCGAACAGCACTGCCTGTGTACGTAAGCAGTTCAATAAAATTGGACTTACGCATTGAAGAGTCTAAAATGTGAAAAAAGTACTTGGTCATATCGGCCACGAAACCAAATCTGCCAAGCCGCAATCTAGCCAAGAGATCTGCCAGACAGTTTAACAAATCAGGACGCGAAAACATTACCTCATTAACACAAGTTCCTCGAAATTCAGATTGTTTTAAAGCCTTCTTCCTTAAAGCAGCAGCTCTATCTGACGCCAAAACAAAATTGTTAGGTAAATCAATATCTTCCTTCAACGGAACAGGTATCTCAAATCGACCATCTTTCAACTCAATATTCGGTTCGACAAGTTCTCTAGCCAAAATATCATTGCGAGACAATTCACAGGTTTCATTTTGCAAAGTCAAATCCTGAATGACTTTATTCAGGTCTGCTATTTCCATATCACGAGACTCAATTTTACGCTGAAAGCCAGAGATGACATCCGACTCTGAAGACGTCTGCACTCTGCACACTTTAGCAACGCTTTCATCTAAGGGTGACTTACCACCACAAGCCAACCAACCGAGAGGAGTGAGCAAAGCATGCGGTTCACTACGATTTTCACCAACACGCTCCTCTTTGGCCCACATCAAATAAGCGTTGTCGTTGCCGATCAGTACATCTACAGTACTACAATCATTCAAATGAAACATATTCACGTCATGAAAATGACGGAAACCACTTAAATCCTGCTTGTGCGGTAAAGTTTTAACATCGTCAGCCCAAGCTGGGTTAACCACCGAAGTTATATCACAAAACAGTTGGTCACAGCGGTAAACCATAATCTCTTCGTGGGAAAATTGTAACGTAAGATTCCCAAATCCGTTCGTCTGCATGCAATGACCCAAAAATAAACACACTTTCGAAACGTCTATTCAAACAGTGTATTCCAGTAAAATTAGCCCGAGGCTATCGAAAATAGGTGTAACGCCTACACCTCTAAAAACTGTCACTACACAACAGATTACTTGGATAAAAGACGGAACTTTTGTCCAGCTAGCAAGCACTAAGCCAACAGTTAAATGTGCGGCCAACTTTCAAACAATCATTTTACGAATGACCAGAATAGATATCAATATCTCAAATTCACGTAGAAAGTAACTGTGACGCAATAGTGAAATCAATTGTCACGCAATTCAAAACAGGTGTTCGAGCTAGTGAACCAATGCATTCATGTTTAAACAGGCCCAAACAGGTCTGAAACAAGTCTATGAACAATGGTGCAATTTCGGCACATTTTCTAGCAACTTCCATGACGTAATATTCAGTAGACTTGAACGGTTTTATATGACGTTTGATTTGTACAGAGATTGGCCGTAACAACAGTTCATTCGTCTCTAACGACTGAATGTTGAGTTTAACAAGGTCAGCACAAGTATAGGTTTCTGACCAGCCAGGGTATCCATTTTAAACGACGCTTTGTCATACGGTTTAAGACCAAGTTCGCACACCAAATCACTCGAAACAAACGTCAACTGCGAACCAGGATCATGCTGACAATACACCAACGAAGTTGGTGTATTGTCAGCATGATCCTGGTTCGCAGTTGACGTTTGTTTCGAGTGATTTGCCTGTCATTGGATTCAAAACACGAGCAGCAGTAACGCGGTTAAAAGCTGCTTTAACATTTCCAATCTTAACATTACGCACAGGAACTCTGGCACCAGCATCATCTTTACCGTCCGAATCCAGAGAATCACGTGACGTCACATAAAAATCATGCAGAAGAAAATAGTGTTTCCTATCGTTGTTAGGGCCACATTGACGACAGTTGTTTGCATGAACGCAATCCCTAACCATATGCTGGCGCAAACAATTCAAGCATTTGCCAGCTTTCACAATGACATCTCTCCGATCTTTAGGTGTCAAGCGCAAAAATTCTTTACAATTAGACAAAAAATGATATTCAACTTGACCACGTGACGAACAATAAAAACATGCCGGTATGTCTCTACGTCTGGCCACATCACCGCGCGGTGCGCCAACAGCAGTCGAGTACTGCGAACTACCTGAAATCACATTATCATGGGGTTTTACCGACGTCTGCCTAACCGGACATGAAGGCAATTTTCCTTTGCCAGACTTTTTAAAATGCTGCGACTCACCAGAATCGCCCATTAGCATAATGCTAAAATCAGTCGACTTGCGCGTTTCCTCCCGTACTACAAATTCAAACAAACTCTGAAAAGAAGGCTCATCAGTACCACCATACTGATCACCTAAAAAGTCAAGATAACGCTGCTTAGCGTCAAACGGGAGTCGCTTAGCCAAATCCAAAACAAAACGTCCTTCCAATTTGTCACGCTGACCATAAGCTTGCGCGTAAAGCAAACACTGCGACAATTCATCTTTAAACTCTTTCAAATCACTGGAAAAAATCGAAGTCAATTTGCTACCATAGCGATACTTTCTAATTTCCGGTTCTGCGAAAAGACCTCCACGAACCCCAAAACGCTGGGACAAACGAGCTAACGACATTTCTATCCTGTCTTCTTCTGACAAGCCAGGAGTGTCGGAAACCAAATTAGCAATCGTTTGCGCAGCTGTTCTAACACAAGCTGCTTGTAACAAAGTCAAACGAGTTCCTTTGAAGGGTGAAGCTGCCATTAAGGCCGTAACACGATTTTTAAAGAAGATAAATGGCATATTATTACCATCGTAACCAATCAAGGCCGCCTTATCGAAAAACGTCCTACTATTTTGGTATTCAAAAAAGCAATCCTGTTGTTGAGAACTCGACTTAGCGGGAGAAGACAAACTATATCCCTTAAGGGGCTGGTGGGGCTCAGTCACATGCACAGCCCGATCACGATCCTCACAAACGTTAAAATCAGGAGACGCGATACGCCTCTCACAATCACCTAAATTACGTGTAGCTGGGCGATCAAAAACTAGCGGCGCAGAAAACTGTGAAGGGGGCAAGACATTACTTCTGATAGCGGCCCCGTGACCTGTACGCCCTGGGGGAGGAGTTAGGTTATAATTCACAGGCCTTGGCTCTACAGCCTTCGGAAGACCCTTAGCCGCGGCCCCGAGACCTCCTGAAACAGCTGGAAAACGTGTGGATTGCCCTGGTCCACTTACAGATTGAACAGGCGTCTGGAAAAGGTTATGTAAATTAAACTGTGATTGATGTTCACTTCTGGAATGCCTGGAAGAGCCCTTCTTGGAGCTACGCCGGGAGCCCACATCTGATCGATATTCAGCCAAAGCTACCTCTTTACGTTGTTCAGCCCTCAACTGTGCGTCTTTGAGTGCAAACTCAGCAGCTCTCGCGGTGGCCTCAGCAGCTCTCGCTTCAGCCTCAGCTCTCGCGACGGCCTCTGCTCGTACGGCCTCAGCTCGTATGGCATCAGCTCGTATGGTATCAGCTCTCGCGGTGGCCTCAGCAGCTCTCGCTTCAGCCCCAGCTCGTATCTGGAGCTCCTCTCGTCTTAACTGCAGATTAATTTGTGCCACTATCCGAGACGAACTCGTAGACATCCTAGTGCTTACATTTGAGGCGCTATCCTCAGGATGTATGTCAGCATCCAACATATCTGAGAACTCACTTTCTTTTTGTTCGAAGTTATTTTTTAACGAGTTAAATTCGGGATCTACCCTATCACGAAGTTCTGCCAAGATTGCAGAGTTAAAAATTTTAGTCAAAAGAGCATGGAAATGCCGTAAATCTTCTTCCAAAGTAGAGAACTTAGATCTAAAAATTAACAGTTCCTGCTTATCACTCAAAGAACCTAGGGCTACAGAAAGTTTCCCAATTTGAGTCAAAATATCCCTTCTAAAATGCCGGGCCTCTCGAACTGACTTAGCCTCATCGTTACTGGGTCCCTCCCCAGAATGGCCTGCCCGACCGCAAAGAACATCATCAGGCTTAAACTCAGTCGAGTCGACGGCGGTCGAGTCCCTGTCGCCACCGAGTGTAGACATATTAAATGTTGGGGCGAAATTTAACAATTAAAAAATTAAGTTACACAAACACACAAATTATTACAGTAGTTATAAAAAAAAACTTAACTGCAAAGACCGTAAAAAATACAAAAAAGAATTTAAATGCACGATACCGTAGCTGTACGAGTATATGAAGTCCAAAAGTCCACAAAACTTGCTTGGATTCTTCGACTTGAATCTTCAAGCACAGATCGATTGTCTTTAATCTTCTTTCTTGCCAATGAATGTCAAAGTTATTTTTCGTCAGTACCAAACTGAGAAGAAATGTCTTTAATTTTCTTTTGCTTCTGTAGACTACCAACCAACAAGATCTTCTTTTATTATTTCTTTGCTTCTGTAGCCTACCAACCAACAACTTCGTCTTTTATTTTCTATGCCTTCAAGTGCTTCTTGGCCTACCAGCTAACAAAAACGTCTTTTATTTTTTATGTGCTTCTAGTGCTTCTTGGCCTACCAGCTAACAAGTCACGTCTTTTATTATTTTGCTTTAATTTCTTCTTGGCCTACCAGCTGACAAGAACTCGTCTTTTATTTTTTATGTCTTGCCTGTGCTTCCGTACAAACATTAGCCAGAGAATCGTCTTTTATTTTTTTATGCCTTCAAGTGCTTCTTGGCCTACCAGCTAACAAAAACGTCTTTTATTTTTTATGCTTCTAGTGCTTCTTGGCCTACCAGCTAACAAGCGACGTCTTTTATTTTTTATGCCTTCAAGTGCTTCTTGGCCTACCAGCTAACAAAAACGTCTTTTATTTTTTATGGTCACAGCGGTAAACCATAATCTCTTTGTGGGAAAATTGTAACATAAGATTCCCGAATCCGTTCGTCTGAATGTAATGACCGAACAAGAAACACTCCTTTGAAACGTCTATTCAAACTTGTATTTCTGTAAAATTAGCCCGCGGCTATCGAAATCGAGATGCAACGCCGTACACCTCTAAAAAACTGTCACTACAGAACAAACTACTTAGATAAAAGACGGAAAATTTGTCCAGCTAGCAAGCACCAAGCAAACAGTTAAATATGCGACTGACTTCCAACAAACAATTTTACGAATGACTAGAATAATTTGCGATATCTCAAATGCACGTAGACAGTAACTGTGACGCAATAATGAAAGACAATTATGAAGTCATTCAAACAGGTGTTCAAGCGGCTAATGCAATATTTCATCAGGTCTTACGACCGATGGTGCAATATTTGGACATTTTCTAGCAATTTCCATGACGTAAGATGCCAGCTAGGTTAAGTAGACCATAACGGTTTTATATGACGTTTGATTTGGTGAATAATTGTCGGGAACACATGTGCCGGCGTAGGAAATGAACGAATGGAGTCTGGTAATAGGCTACTTGACTTCCGTTCAGAATTCAATAGATGGTCTGCCCAAGTAGCCGCAGAAATGTTTTGTTCATCAGCTTCGTTGATCAGAAGTTGAGCAGCAAGCACGGATGGGTGTCTTGATTTCAGTCGACGGGGGTGCTCGTTTGGAGAGCAGAGATCTGGTGGTGGAGAAGATGGTTAGGCTCCAGTGCCCGTCGACTGAGAGACAGAGTGGCTTCTTTACGACGAAGATCAGCGGGTTAGATGCCAGCGAGAATGACGAGATTGTCCTAATGGTGTGGGACGCAGGCACCCGGTCACTGTGCGCAAGGCGCTGTTTATGGCTGTGTCGATAATGTGGCAGTGAGCACTGCAGCTCCAAGCAGGTGCCCAGTACTCCGGTGAAGAGTAGACAAGGGCTAAGGCTGCTATACGCAGTGTCAGCTCTCACCCCCCCAGCTAGAGCCTGCCAGGCGGTTGAGTAGCGCAGCGCCGGATATCAGTTTTTTGCACAGTGACATCAAATGGTGGTGGTATGTGAGCGATCTGTCTAGTGAGACCCTATAAGATATTTTGGATCGCGGCAGAAGGACGGAGGTTTTCCATTGTTCTGAACATGTAGTTCACGATCAGCTTCCCGATGTTTTAGCCCGCACAGCAAACAATGTCGGCTGATCGTTGGCCAACGGTCGCGAACGTCGCGGTCGGCTTTTCGCCGCAAAACAACCATTTGCCAATTAACATTATTTCTTTAACTGGACAAAGAATCAGTAAAAAAGGGTACAACATGTTATAATTTGGTGATATAAACCACATAAAACATTTTTTTTACCAAATGTATATTGTGTAAAACTTGGTTGTGGACACAATGCTAAGACAATGGTGGGCCAACGTCGCATTTGTCGTCGTGGGCATACAGTTGAAAACCAACCTCCAGCCACCGATTGTTTATTTTGATATTCCGGGTGAAACAATCTTACATAATGAAAAGTACCCATTACAATTCTGTGAATTGAAGCTTTTATAAATTTTTATTTCAACAAACGTCAATATTATAAATAGGTTGTTAACACAACGTTGAACCAACGAAGAACCAACGTCACGTACGTCACCGTGGGCATTCGGTTGTCAGCCAACCTTTTGAGAATAAATCTCAATTTTGATGAAGAATTTTTAAAGTTCATTTCAACAAAAATTTAATATGACTAATATAGTTGTTGACGCGACGTTGTGCCAATGGTAGACCCCACAGCGCGTTCGTCGCCGTGGGCATTCGGTTGTGAACCAACCTTTCTACAACAAATATCATTTTTCGTATTCACAACAAAATAATTCGAAGCATTGGCCAGTATATGTTACAATTTGACGAAATTAAAGTGAACAAAGGTTTATTCTAACAAAAACGCTATATAAAAAATATTTTGTTGAAGCGACGTTGAGCCAATGGTGGGCCCCACAGCGCGTTCGTCGCCGTGGGCATTCGGTTGTGAATCAACCTTTCTACAACAAATATCATTTTTCGTATTCACAACAAAATAATTCGAAGTATTGGCCAGTATATACTACAATTTGACGAAATTAAAGTGAACAAAGGTTTATTCTAACAAAAACGCTATGTAAAAAATAGTTTGTTGACGCGACGTTGAGCCAATGGTGGGCCCCACAGCGCGTTCGTCGCCGTGGGCATTCGGTTGTGAATCAACCTTTCTACAACAAATATCATTTTTCGTATTCACAACAAAATAATTCGAAGTATTGGCCAGTATATGCTACAATTTGACGAAATTAAAGTGAACAAAGGTTTATTCTAACAAAAACGCTATGTAAAAAATAGTTTGTTGACGCGACGTGGAGCCAATGGTGGCCCCACGGCGCGTTCGTCGCCGTGGGCATTCGGTTGTGAACCAACCTTTCTACAACAAATATCATTTTTCGTATTTACAACAAAATAATTCGAAGTATTGGCCAGTATATGTTACAATTTGATGAAATTAAAGTGAACAAAGGTTTATTCTAACAAAAACGCTATATAAAAAATATTTTGTTGAAGTGACGTTGGGCCAATGGTGGCCCCACGGCACGTTCGTCGCCGTGGGCATTCGGTTGTGAATCAACCTTTCTACAACAAATATCATTTTTCGTATTTACAACAAAATAATTCGAAGTATTGGCCAGTATATGTTACAATTTGATGAAATTAAAGTGAACAAAGGTTTATTCTAACAAAAACGCTATATAAAAATAGTTTGTTGACGCGGCGTTGAGCCAATGGTGGGCCCCACAGCGCGTTCGTCGCCGTGGGCATTCGGTTGTGAGCAAACCTTTTGCCAAAAAATCTTAATTTTATTTATTTATTTGCAATCAGACTCAAAGTCCATAGAATTCAAAATGCTTAGCCTACGCAATTGAATCAAATAGTTTTCAATTAGAGAAAACACAAGTCTCACGAAACAAAGTGTTACAATCACTCATACAAATAGCCTATATTAAAATGTTGCATGACCAAATGCTGCATAAATTTGATTAAAGAAATTCATCTTTTGATAAACGTTTTTACAGCTTTTCAATAGTTTATAAGTCAGTAAATCGGTTGGATATCGGAAATTTTTGGAAATGAAATATAAGCCGTCGCCAAAAATTCATATAAAAATAATATTTTGTTGAAAATACAACCAAGAAAACTCAAAATGCAAAAATTTTGTCTTGTTTGAGGATAAGGATTTTCGTTAGCCTACATCTGCCGTATTTAACGTTTGACTAGAATTAACTACATCAAAATAAAATAATTTAATTTGGACCAAAAAAATGATTTCATCATGTTTTTACAGTAACCGCAAATATCCCCCATAAAGTAGCCTACAAATGATCATATGAATGTTTGTGGTGGGCAAAACTATTTCTTAACCATTCAGACTTTCGAGTGTTCAATACAAATTACTTCCTTTAGCCACAAAACTTGTTGTTCTCATCTCGTTTGCTTCGAATTTTCGAAGTATTTTGTTTCGACCTAAAAGTTTCTATTGAAAAGCAAAGTCCAATTTTTTCACATTCATCCAATGTTTGAAGATGTTGAATCAATGTAAAATGCCTGATTTTGTTCGCCAGTGATTTAACCCAAATAGAATTGTGGTTTAATTAAATCCAAAGTTTGATTGAATTGAATTAAGTTTAACTACTAGATTCACCCGGACAACAGAGCAGAAATTGATTTTCATTGATTCAACGTTCACAGATGTTGATACAAAAGCATGCTTTGCTGGCTGGCAATAAACAGCTCTTTGTTAATTAGGTCATGCATTGGTGTTAATTAGGTCATCCTCTTCTTTTTTCATTTTTTTCCCATGCTGCCCTGCTTTCAAATTTATTCACAGTGAGTTGTGACGGCTTGAGGGCTTGTACGAATTACAAAGATAATATTGCGGTGCTTTGGTATATCAGCAAGGTCCAACCAATGAAACTGCGAAAGATTTTAAGCCTACAAGCTCCAGCCTCGAATACTATCATTAGTCGCCTGGAAAAGCATTGGTGAGTGTATACTAGGTACTGCATATCGCTGTTTTTATTGTTGTTAGCATTTTTGATAACGAAGTGGCTATTCTTACAACATATTGTAAAACTAGCCTCTGAAGCTATTCTTACAAGCACCACTCAAGCAAGACGTTGTTTACTCGAGCAAGACCTTAATGCGCTCAGGCGTTTCATCCGACGACGCTCATACGTAATTTCGCGCGCATGCGTATTGGCTTGTGCTGCACACTTGATCGTAGAGTGAACCGCGGTAGTTGCTGATTTTGCTGATCGAAACTACACGTCAATGAATCCATCGTCATCATGATTACGAAGGGAGCATTATATTACAGTTTTGAGACACTTTCTTCGGCTATTAAACAATGGGAAAAAGAAAACTTTGTCAATACAATACAGTATGCTTGTGTGCATGGAGGAAGAACACCCAAATCATGTAGTCAAGGAAAAAGACCAAATCAAAGGTAAGTAATGATGGTTTTGTCCTTGGTGCCCATAGGTTGAGCTACTCATGTAGCCTATATGCATAAGTTTTGCTAATAGATTGAGTTTTGCATAAGTGCAAATTGCCTACATTCCTTATGAATGCTAAGAACTTAGCAAAATGCATATATTCTACTGAACCATTCCCGCATGCTGTCTATTGTAATAAGTTTTGCTAATAGATTGAGTTTTGCATAAGTGCAAATTGCCTACATTCCTTATGAATGCTTAGAACTTAGCAAAATGCATATATTCTGCTGAACCATTCCCGCATGCTGTCTATTGTAATTTCCATTGAATTGTCATGCCCAGAATTATTCCTAAGTTGCATTGAATTACCCATTAGTTTTGTCAATTTACCCATATGTTACGTCGAATTGCTCATCAGCACAATTCGTCGAATTACCCGTAAGTCTCATGAAATTATCCATAAAGACATGCCTTATGGGTACTTCAACGCAGCTTTTTGGCAATTTGACGTCACTTATGGGTAAATCGACTAGATTTATGAGAATGCTCGGCTGAACTTGTGGTAATTCAACGTGACTTTATGGGTAATTCAGGTGGGCTTATCGGTAATTGGATGCAACTTATGGGCAATTTGACATGACTTGCTGTATGGCTACTTTAACGTGAGTTATGGCTAATTCAGGTGTACTTATGGGTGATTCAACACGGCCTATGTCACCTCATCTTTGTTGTTTTTCAGTACTTTTATCAAAGGTTGTCCATTTGGAATCAAAGTAAATGCAACGTCAGATGGAAAAGCGCTATGCATCACTGAGATTAGTAATGTCAATGATCATAATCATGATTTCAATGAAGTAAGTGGAAATAACCCTTTGTAGTAGTCATAGCCTTTGAGCTATGGTCACACTAGCCCTGTATATGATAAGGAGGCTTTCATCAGAAATTATGTGAAGGATAAAAAAGAGCAATAACATTAGGGGGGGGGGGGGGGTTAATCGGCTTTTTTTTCAAATTCAATTTTAACCCAGGTTTTAGGATACAACAGTACATTCTAAGACCACTAGTAAAAAAAATTGAAATTTCCGTCCAAAACCCCCTCTATCCAAAAAATTACTTTTCGTGTATAATTGCATTTTGATTATGACACTTGAAGTTCAAATATTGTTTGCTACTGTACTAAAACACGTTAAGAATGTTGCAAGACAGTTTTTCTGATCTTGACTTCATCGTAAGACACGGTAAAGTGGTCATTTCACTTTGCGCGCATGACTACGCACATGCTGAATATGACCAGTTTGTGCGAAACTGGTCATATTCAAGCCGCCGATTCACCAAACCTGGTGATCTTGCCCATCTCTGTGGGTTGGACACCTGTCAAAAGATATGTCGTTTTCTTGATTATGTGCATATAAATTATTTTTCAGAATGCATTTAATTTGATGCCTAAACAACGAAGATTAAATGAAACAGAAAGAAGTGTGATCGGAGAAATGCTTGCCACCAAAGCAAATAAAAAGTTGGTACAAAAGCACATTCCAGCTTCTACAGGAAAAACAGTTATTCTTAAAGATCTGCATAATATTGCCGCAAAACAGTTACCTTTGTATGAAAACACCTATGATGAACTTATTAATGAAATGAACAAAGAAAAAGGTTAGTCGACAGACAAAACTTTTTTGTCTGTTATACAGTACAAGATATGTTCATGCTAAATAGTAGAGATGACTTTCTAATTTCTATGTGCAGTATGATAAGTAGTGATAGAATGAGCTCCGGTTCCGGTCAAATTCTGGCTCCGTACTGGAGGTGATGTGACTCCGGCCTAGAGCCGGATGTGTGTGTGCAAGCTGTGGTCAGGGTCATGACCTTGGAAAAATCTAATTTTTTGCATCATTGTAGTACTGCAGCAATGCAAGAATAGGCTACCAGGTTGCCTGTAACATTGGTCAACACCGTAGGCATATTTGCAATCTACAGGTCGCTGCTGCAGATTGAGTGTCACATGATATTGTGAGCATTCTTCTTGAACCATTTCAGATATAATGTCAATTAAGCAATTCGCGATTGACCTCTTGCCGTAATGGTTTAGACTGCAGATGAATTATTTCGATGACGTGGGTTCAATCTCACCATTGCCAGTTCAATTTAAAGTGTTGACCGCCTGGTTTACCGGTCAATAGACTCCGTCTACTGCAGCAAACTGCGGATTACCAGTACGCACATCATAGTAGGCTACACAAGAAAAATATCTAATTTTCAGACGTTTTTCTATTCAGAAAACGTTTGTCTAGTATAACCAACACAGAACATTAGCAGTACCCTACAACGTGTGGAAAATTTGCAACATTGAGCTATAAAGGGTCAATTGAGAGTATTTTTTGCTTCATTTTCTTCACAAGAATTCATTCTACTTTCCCAAACTCATGCTCCAAAGATTTTTGTTGCAACA
Organism: Aplidium turbinatum; assembly: GCF_918807975.1. Classification (NCBI taxonomy): domain Eukaryota; kingdom Metazoa; phylum Chordata; class Ascidiacea; order Aplousobranchia; family Polyclinidae; genus Aplidium; species Aplidium turbinatum. Next base: position 11,219,394 of record NC_137489.1, on the reverse strand, counting down.
TAAGGCGCTATGGGGATTGTAAGATTGAAAGCGGGATCAAGGAATTCAATCAAAGGTCTTCAATATCTTGAAACAATTCTACTTTGAGTGGATAGAAATAGAAAACATTGCTAAATTTGAAATCTACGTAAAAGTTTACTCCTAATGGATCCTTTTAACGGACCCTAAGCATTGCAATGTGGCATCTTTTAGAGAATGGGGTGAGAGTGGTATACAACCGCTCAGTTGGAACATTGATTATATGATGTAAATATTACCAAAGGCCTAAACATCCTTCCTCTGGCCAATAATTAAAATAACATAGAATAGAAAACAAATTTCACTAAAAGTTGATGTTTTTGCTTTTAAATCTGATGGAGTGCCTAATAGGCCTAATTGTTTTGCGCTATTTTAGTCTGGCCCAGGATTGTCAAGATTCTTGCTTTGTAGGGTATACTAATCCTCAGTTTATTTTCATTTTAGGTGCTGCAGTAGATGTGTTTGCAGATGATGACAAACAATTGCAGGCGATATACTTTCAAACGAAAGACATGCGGGAAACCTTTGCGGCATATCCCGAAATGCTGCTGATTGATGCAACCTACAAACTTAATGACTTGAGAATGCCATTATATGTGATGCTGAATGTTGATGGCTTAGGTCAGAGTGAAATTGTGTGTCTGTGGCTTGTAGCCACTGAAGACAAACTGACCATCAGCAAGCTGTTAACTCAGTTTAAACTCCACAATCCAGCTTGGGATAAAGTGGAGGTTGTAATGGCTGACAAAGACATGGCAGAGCGGGATGCCATGATGAAAATGCTGCCTACTGCAGAAATTTTAATTTGCTATTTTCATACCCTTCGCACTTTTCGTAGAGAAGTTTCCATGGAAAAATTAGGCATTTCTTCAGCCCAAAGGCAGGTATCACTGGAAATTTTAGGAAAACTGGCAAATGCCAAAAATGAGTCAGCTTATAATTTACTGTATAACCAATTCGTTGACACAGTCCCAATTGCTGTCACAACATATTATAACGATAACTGGCATGCTATTCGACATCAATGGGTGGATGGACTGAGCAACTTGAAAGCTAATTTTTTGAACAGAACTAATAATCGACTGGAATCCATCAATGGAAAGTTGAAAAGTGTCATAACAAGATACTCAGGAATGACCATGTTTTTTAAAGATCTGATGGCATGTATCCAATCTCTTTCCACCGAACGTGACCACAAAGCGTCAAATGCTTTCCTTAAGGTTCCAATTGATGCGATTTCAAGTGTGGCGGAGAGACAATACCAACAGCTACTGACACCATTTGCATATATTCATGTGCAACAACAATTCAAGTTAGCGGAAAAGGTTGTCATGTCAGAGATTTTGAATGATTCTGCCATAGTAAAATCTCGTGTCCATGGGGAATTGGCAGTCACAACAACAGCATGTCCTTGTGGATTCACATCATCAATGCTGCTACCTTGTAGGCATGTCTTGGCAGTTAGAAGGCAGCTCCATATGTCAGAGTACAATCCCAATCTTTGTTCAGAACGGTGGACAATGCAATATTTTCTTAAATCCCATCGCCTGACAAGAAACTCACTGGACAACGGTCCTGCATCCACATTACCAGCTGTTGAGATTCTTAACAAGCCTCAAAGAAGATGTGTTTTATCAGAACAGCAAAAGTATCGCCGTGTTCAAGATATTTCCCAGAAGATTGCGTTAATGATATCTGAACAAGGAATGGATGAATTCCAATACAACCTGGATAATTTACGACAAATTGCAGAGTTCTTGCAGGAAGGAAAGAAATTCCAAGTTGTGAACTTTTTGGGTCAAACTCAGAAAGGTAGGCCTATATGCTAGCACTATTTACTAAATCAGAAAAACTAGCCTACTTTTTCAAATATCTGAAGAGATATGGGTTAGTTACTGCAACTTGCGTCGTGATTTTGCAGTCAATTTTTTTTTGAGCAATGATTTTTATGGCGTTGAGCTATCCAATATGTGGGCTAATATGTACTGCATGCGCAGTTGCGCACTAATTTACGATTATACAAGGTTGCAGATGCTCAGTAATTCTGCTTTTGTGAACAACTGCATGATCCTTTTCAGGCACTGATACTGGAAGTGCTGCTGCAACATCTTCCAGCAATGATCCTGGAATTGTATTTCCTACGGTCTCAAACAGTACTTTACAGCACACACCCGGTGACGTCTTGTCGACCGTTGATACCAGTGCGATTATGATGCAGACACCGTCCAGTTCTATTCAGTCTTTTACAAGTATGTGCTGTTTCTGAAACATTCATTTCTGATTAGTTGTTTTTTCTTGCATTGCATAATGCATTATGTTTATTAATTTTTTAATAAAAACGTTGAAATAGTGATGTTTTCTACGTTGTAGCCTATATTCGATTCTCGTTGTGTTTATTAACAGATGATGCAGGATCAATTAAATTTCCACCGAAGATGATGAAACGTGGCAGGCCAAAAGGAGCTGGATTGACAGTCATTGGGTTACCACGCAAGAGACAAAAAAAGAGCGGACCAATTTCATTCAGACTGAAGTCGTCTTTTCAGAAAGAAGCAGGTTTGTTGCATTTATGTTTGTGTGACTTCATTTTTGTTATAGCCTACGTTAGTTTAAAAAACTACACTTTGACTTCTGTGGGTCTGCCTAGCCGATAGGCTACGTCAAAGCGTACGTAGGCTACATCAAACAAAGTCACCCATGGTCATATTTTTCAGCAATACTCAGTTGGTTTGTCGATTCTGAGGTAGTAGAAGAGGTCTTGCGTCCATTCAGCGATCGACTGATCGAAGAAAATGAAATTGAAACGTTGCCCGAAAGAATTCCAATGAAGTGTTTAGATGAAAACATTGCCATTGCTTCTGTGCGAAGACATTTTTCTTTTGACGGTTGGACGTTGATGGAGAACCTACTGACCACTTTGCGAAATAAAGGCCGCTGGTTGTGCATCTCCTGTTATTTAGATCTTGATGCAGGCGACAGCATCATGTGCGACTCGTGTCTGGATTGGCACCATCTGAGATGTCTTGGTAGAACAATGCCGCCAAAAACGAAGTCTTGGTTCTGCAGGAAATGCAACCTTATGGAGAAGTGACATTGAATGTTCAGGTGATACTGCAATCTCGCTTTGTCAATTAAACCAAGGTTATGTAAACCGTGAACTACGAAAAGACTTATTGGCCTTGACGCGTTATGCTTGAAACTTGTAACATTTGATAAAAATCGTTTCTTCAATGGTCCTCACATAAAACGCTAACGATGTGTTCTTGAATGACTAATGAGTCCAATCCTGGCATTAAAAGTTCTGATGCATTTAGGACATTTAACATTCTTTGGGAGAGTTGGCTGAAAGTCATGGACTAGTACAGGTTTGTAATGTAGTTGCTGCAATATACTACGGTCCAACAAGACCTTCAACAGTTCATCAATATTCAACTATTTTACTGTTTCCAACTTAACACAATTAGTATACGTATGTTGAACTCTTTCATAGCAAATGGTGGTACAGAACTTGAAAATAGCAAGTAAAAGGTAGCTCGAAGCTGCAGTTTTTTTTTTGACTGACTCATCAGGAGCTGTCATCAGAATAAAACAAACCTAAATGTGGTGAAGTACTTATAGTAGAAGGAAAGAAGAAAAACTGGAGCTTCAAACTATCAGCTACCTTATACTCGCTAAATCCAGATTTGTTGCATGTGTGTAGTATTTACATTTCTTCACTGTAATCTTAGGCTATGGCATAAATGCTTTGATTTCTTATGGCAAAAAATGGGTGATGAAGATCCATAAGTTTATAACAGTAAAAAATCAATTGTTTATTGTTGAAAGTGGTTGGCTTCAGTTGAAGATGCCATGAGATCCATTGAAGAGTACGAAGCAAAAGCAGGAACGAAGCTTGTTGTTGTTCAGAAACGAGCATACGGTGCCATGTTAATGTTGATTTTTAACATCCTGTCATTGTAATTCACTAGTGTACTAAGTGTTGATATTCATACTACAATAATAAGCCTTTTCTTTGTTGACAAAGATTCTGAAAAGGTTTCTGCAAAGCACAGTGTTTTCACCAAAGTGGAGGTTAGGCATCATAAAAGAGGAAACGGTTTACTAACTGCAAAAAATGCTATAAACATATGTAAATGTGTTCTGTTTCATCAACTTTGCATCTCGTTTCTTAAAGACACTCAGTTTTCAGGTGTAAAAGCTTTGTTGATTCAGAGTAGCCTAGCCTACTTCACTGACCTCTTTTGTATTTTTTCCATCTAGTGTGCCAAATCCATACGCCTATGTGGTGTTATTGATTGGACCAAGTGACATGTCCAGCGGTAACCAAAGGCAGGGTTTGGGTCACAACCAATCTTTTTGAGACAATTTATTTTTTACCATATTCACGTAGTAGGCTTGGTGGTTTTCAATGTTACGTACAGTACCGTATATTATTTCTGTAGGCTACTATCATAAGATGAAAATTTAGTTGATTGTAACTCATCTTAGATGAAGATAATACGATTGTTGCATCGTTGCGGCCAAGGCATTTGCCTCTTGGATGCAACTTACAAGACGTCCAAGTATTCCCTTCCTCTATTTTTTCTTTGCGTCAGAACGAATGTTGGTTACCAGGTTGTTGCTACGTTTATTATCCAAAATGAACAAGCTTCGGACATAGCAGAAGCACTTTCTGTTGTAAAAGGGTGGTCAGAAAACTGGAACCCTTCGTTTTTCATGACCGATAAATGTGAGGCGGAAATCAAGGCCATCGAAAGCGTTTTTTCAAGTTAGTGAATTGCATTAACATTTTCGTTGCTTGTGTGCTGTCTCCATTGCTCATGCATTTGTGTCGTCACTGTTAAGTTGCTACTGTACTTTACCACTCAGTGCCCACGACTTCTTGTTCCGCAGATTGCTACGTGTTACTCTGTGCCTTTCATCGCGAACAAGCCTGGGAAAGGTGGATGAGGAAAAGTGACAATGGCGTTCGCGATGATAAAGCAATTGTGCTGACATACTGGACGCAATGAGGAAAGCAACTACATAGAACAGACTTGTTTGCAATCAAACCAGGCGACAATGAGCGAATGGCAAACGCGATACCCCCCTATTCAGGGATAATATGCGTGTCTGTGACCGCAGGGGACCTGGAGCCGAGTTGTTTTGCACGTTGATAGCACCATGCAGTTGCAAGCACAGTAATAGGCTACTGAGCTCACATTTTGAACAATTCTGTGATCTTCACACCAAGGCTTTTTTTCAGTTGCTAACACGGCCACAAATCGCAGCGCATATGCGTGCTTAGTGTTAAGTAACAGCCTAGTGGAAAGTGTTGTGGATTGAATTTGCTAGTTCAAATAAGTATATTAATTCCGGTACCCAAAGCCTCAAATGAATTCACGAATATCGCAATTGTTAACAATGGCATATAAATTAGGATGTTAGTGCACACAAAGTAGGGAAAGTATTGCTTGAAGAGTTGATTCCTGGGACAAAAATTGAACACTGTAGGCTATGTCGAGCAGAAACTGGTTTAGTGTTTTAAGGTGGTCAAAAATGTAAGCATGCGTCTATTTGCATCCAACAAATAACGAAACTCTAAACTTCTCAGTTTGGTCGGGAAACAAAAAGGGTTGCGAGGACAAATGGCAGGTCTCATCTAGGCAAGGAGAGGAGGGACACATGGGTGATGATCTGGCCTAACAGTTACTGTGCTGTGCTCAAAATATGTACAGTTTTTGTTTAACATGTGCGGTATTCACTTTTTGTAAATAGCCTAGCTTTTCGGAAATGCAACGAGTCATCTGGCGCTATTTGCTTGTGTTTGAAGCCCGGTTGCTCGCTTTGTGAAAAAGCTATCAACCTCAACTTTTGCTTGTCAATAGACAGAGATATGTTGTTTAGATTAGCGTTTATTAAATGCTGTTATCTTTAAAAATATTTGTGGGATAAATGGTTAAAGTCGGTCAAGTTCAACTCTTTACCTAAGAAATATTTTTAACTTTTAGAGTCTGGCTGACCTTAATTTGGATAGATGATAGCTTGTGCTTTCCAGCAATGGTTCAATTGTTAAATTCGAAGCAGAAACAAGCAACTTACAACTAATTTAATAAAGACATATAATGATCGCAGACCGGGGAGACTTGTATACTTGCTTCGATTCGGAAATGCAACGAGTCATCGGGCGCTATTTGCTTGTGTTTGAAGCCCGGTTGCTCGCTTTGTGAAAAAGCTATCAACCTCAACTTTTGCTTGTCAATAGACAGAGATATGTTCTTTAGATTAGCGTTTATTAAATGCTGGTATCTTTACAAGTATTTTTGGGATAAATGGTTAAAGTCGGTCAAGTTCAACTCTTTACCTAAGAAATATTTTTAACTTTTAGAGTCTGGCTGACCTTCATTTGGATAAACGATAGCTTGCGCTTTCCAGCAATGGTTTAATTGTAAAAATCGAAGCAGAAACGACAAAGATATATTATTGATTAAATGCTGGTATCTTTAGAAGTATTCTTCGGATAAATAGTTAAACTTGGTCAAGTTTAACTCTTTTCTAAGGAGATATGTGGTGTTTTTCGGGCCTGTGTTACATAGCTATTAGGTAAAAGCGGACACTTGCATGCTTTTTTTTGTCATGGTTGACTATTTTCACCCCACTTTTCCACCATTTTATGGTGGATTCCTCCTGTGTGACGTCATCGCCTTTTTAACCAGGGTGGCGACTTGTATACCAGTTCCAGATCACGCATGAGCGCATATTGATGTCAAACGTAATGCTTGAGTGGTGCTTGTAAGAATAGCCTCTGAGGCTATTTTTACAATATGTTGTAAGAATAGCCACAGCCTTTTGATAAAGCATGAGATGGTTCAATTAGTTCAATGTAGTAGCCTACTATAATTAATTATAATGCAATACCGATACATAATTATTCATAAATTTAGATTTTAGGACACACCTGGGTGTGTACTGTGCAGTGCATTGATTTTTGTGTTAGTTTCGATAATACTAAATAGCTTATCTCCTGTTTTTTCGATGAAGTCAACTTTTTGTAGCAAGCTTGCGCGGTGCGTTTTTTGTAAGGATTCTGAAAGTAACGAAAAGGTTCCAGATGCTTGTTTAATAGATCAATGAAAAGTCAATTCAATACCATTACTTATTTTAAGTCAGTTTGTTTTAAATGGACACTGTTAAGCAAAATGTTTCCTCCTACATTGATAAAAAAAGCTCACCCTCAATAATTTGTTTATTTTTATGTCGCCAGTTTTGTGGCTCAGACTACTGTCTTGTATCGCAATTTTGCAATTTTGGTACGATCTAATTGATTAAAAGCAATTAGTTTTAACATAAAATCTAAAAAAACACTAAATTATTGGGTCAAGTTTTTGTTAGGTTATTAAGGTCATTTTCACATTTTAAAGTAAATTGTTTTGAATATTCAGGTCGATGAAAACTTGCTCTATTTGTGAGGAATAGGCTGATGATGATGGATGATGGTGATGACGGATGATGATGAGGCTACATCAGATTTCGATAATCCTTTTTCACTACAAGCACAAGCATGGTCAGCTTAAGCATTTACCCCTTTACCTTATGTTTCTTTTTCAACAAACTCTCAGTTTTTAATGAATAATAACTACAGACAAAGCTTCTGTAGTTAATTTAATGCAAGGTTGCATGAAAAAGGTGTTTATTACAGTGACGAAAAATCATAATTTTGTATTTGTAATAGAAGTAATTCGCAAAATCTTTGAAGAAATGATTTCAAAGTTTATTTGTAGCAGGATAATTCTCATTTTCTTTTCCAGACTGTTGTAATCAATGTAATTCTGAGTTTATCCATGGGAGATACTTTCAGAACTTTTTCAGTGTGATTAGTTCATTGCTTTATGGGAAAAAGTTGCTTGTTAGAGTTAGTTACGTGGCTTCAGCAACCAACCTTTTCCACTAGACATATTGGTTTGGACCAGCTATTGGCAATTTATCCCAATGACATTATTATTTTTAGATGGAGTACGAAGAACCCATAACTTGTCCACAGCAACAAATTCAAATATCCTTGCCGCTATTTCAGACTGGCTGAAATACGCAAGAGATGAGGACTGAGAAGTTAGAGAAGAGGAAGACAGGAAATTTGATTTAATTTGCCTCATGCCCTTTTCTAGACCGCTGTTATATTTAGCATGTTCTTTGTTTTTGCTGTGATGGTTAGAAATAAAAACAAACTTAACTGCCATCTGTCCTACTCTTTGCTTGTATGAGTGCCTTTTCTAGCAATGTTGTACCGAGTGGAATGCTAGTATGGTAAGTGATAAGGTTTACTGCGAATTGAGGCCTCGATCCCACGTCTTCGTGGTCATCATTTTCAGCACAGATTAACTCGAAAAAAGTGAGTTAACAACACGCCACCATGTGGTCAAAGTTAAGAAACGTTTTCGGTTTGGTGAGGTCGTAATGTCTAACCCTTGTCAGATCAAAACGTGAGCGTTTGGTCGTAGATTAGCAAATGATGGCCAACGCTAGGCCCACGAGTAACCAAATCGTTTTCGCCAGAGAGGATGATAGTAATTAATTGCGTCTTCCACGTCGACCCAACGAAAGCGTTTGGTCGTAGGTTGGCCAACAGTGCACTAACGTTGGTTCTACGATTAAACAACTCTTTTTTGCCACAGTGAGGATAGTTGTAGGCTAAATTGCGTCGTGGATCCCACGTCGAACCAACGAAAGCGTTTGGTCGTCAGGTCGGCCAACAGTGCACCAAAGTTGGGTCTACGATTAGCCAAGCATTTTTTTGCCACAGTGAGGATAGTTGTAAATTGCGTCATGGATTCCACGTCGAACCGACGAAAGCGTTTGATCGTAGGTGGCAAAGGGTTGGCCAACAGTGCATCAACGTTGGGTCTACGATTAGCCAAGCCTTTTTTCGCCACAGTGAGGATAGTTGTAAATTGCGTCGTGGATTCTACGTCGAATCGACGAAAGCGTTTGGTCGTCAGGTTGGTCGCAGGTGGCAAATGGTCGGGAAAGGGTTGGCCAACAGTGCATCAACGTTGGGTCTACGATTAGCCAAGCCTTTTTTCGCCACAGTGAGGATAGTTGTAAATTGCGTCGTGGATCCCACGTCGAACCAACGAAAGCGTTTGGTCGCAGGTGGCAAATGGTCGGGAAAGGGTTGGCCAACAGTGTGCCACCGGGGGATCGACGTTTAACCAACCGATTTTTGTGACTGACGATTCGCCCAAGGTGGCCCGCTGGCCAAATTTGTTACGCGCCAACGTCGGAAACCAACGGAGGGCCCACGGGACGTTTCCGATGGTCTAACGTTGGACCAACGACACGTTGTTGTGCGGGAGGTGGAAAGACGAAGCTCAGTGCGTCAAAGAGTATATGATTGTATTTATTTTTGACATACAAGTTATATTTGTAGTAAGTTTAAACCCTTTTGCGACCCACTGTGGGTGGTCTCGCTATCCAAATTTGCAGATCCCTGGTTTAGAACCTCCCATATCGTCGACAATTTAGGCTAAAAGCGAATAGCAGAAATTGTTATAGCCTACTGCAAAATGTGCAGTAGCTTACATGACCTTGAAAGGGCATACGCACCCTCTGCCCCCCGCTTCCGGCGCCCCTGTAGATATGCTATTGCTAATGTGAAAATTGTTTGCTGCCTATTTATTTACAGTAGAATTCGCCTATAGTGACTTTGGCTATAGTGACACTTCGCCTATAGTGACACCTGTTGCAAAGTCCCGTTTGCAAACCATATGTTTTGCATAGAAATGACTTCGCCTATAGTGACTTCGTGTATAAGAACACTTTGCTTACAGTGACACCACATTTCTGTCCCTTGGGCTCAAAAATGTCCGTATAAGGACACTTTACGGTGTATTTCCAGTTTAAGTTGGAATCATATTTTGTCCTTATCAGCATTCGCCAGTTCCCAGCCAGCAAATCCATCTTTTTACATTGATTTAACGTATGCAGAGGTTGAACCATAAAGGATTGATTTGCTGACTGGGTTTGAATTAAACCAACATGGGATGCGCATGCGCAGATACTGCACAAGTGACGTTATCAACGACGTCATCATTCGTCTATAGTGACACTTCGCTTATAGTGACACTTTTTCCGCGGTCCCTTCAGGTGTCACTATAGGCGAATTCTACTGTATTTCGTTTTTGTAATGTTGACAATTTGAAGTTTGTTTTGTTTGTTGGTCTATATATTATGTAGCCTACTGCCACTTCCTATGTTTTGATTGCTTGATTGGGGACACGCAAAGAAGAAAGTGTTATCAAAAGGTCCATAGGCTATTTTTGGATTTGGGAAACCCCCCTTGAAAATATCTGGCTACGGGCCTGATTGTTTGGCCTGTCTTATCAGAGTTGGATCAATTGTAATTGGTAATTGTAATTGATGTAATTAATTACAGTTTTTCATGTAGGAATTGTAATGTAATTGAGGCATTTTCATTCTGTGTAATTGTAATTTGCTGAAATTTGGCTCAATTACACTTTCAATTACATTTAGTAGTGTTTCGCCTCAGCTACCACCTTATCCAGTCCTTTTTTCCAAAACCCCTTCTATTGTAAGAAACGCCAATTAGTTTATTGTGCATTATTTTGCCTGGTGAAAGGCGCCCCTTTTTCATTTATTGATTTTTGAAGAAATCAATGAGGACAATGAGAAACACTTGGATCCCGATCCTGAACAAGAAGTGCTCGAGGAGGGTGCTGATTTACATGCTCTTCTCGCTTACTTACCCGAAAGAGTAAGCTGTTTTGCTCATACACAGCAACTTTGTATTAAGGATTGTCTGCAAGATTCGGATTTTACTAAGTCTTACGTTGGGAAGCAGTTAGGAAAGGTTGCAAAAATTGTAAATTCAGTAAGAAAATCTGTTAATGCTACCTTTTATTTGCAACGTAAAAAAATCACGCTAAGAGCACAGAATGTGACGAGATGGAATTCACAGCTTGCTATGTTGCAAAGTGTCTTAAAGGATCACGAAGAAGTTAACGCTGCTCTCACCTTGATCCAGTCACGGGTAAAATTAACGAATCAAGATTATTTGGCATTGAGTGAGCTCGTGAGTGAGTGTGCTATTGCCTTTCAAGGAAGCAATGCAACAAGTTGAAGGAGAAAATATTGTAACGTACTCTTGCATTTGTCAGGTAGTGCTTGGTTTACTGAAAGCAATGGAACAGCTGAAAAACTCAAATCTTCAGTATTGCCAGAAACTGGCAGCCTCTATTTCCAAAAGGTTGTTGTCATTTAAAAATTCTCCAGACAACAGACTTGCGTCTCTTCTTGATCCACGATTTAAAAACAGGTGGATTGAAGATGATGTCGAAAAAGAAGAAGCTATACGTTTGCTAAAAACTCATGTGGCGAGTAGACTAGGCAGCAAGGACGAAAAAAGTTGTAGCACAGAGGAAGGAAATCCTTCAAAAAAGCCAAACCTGTTTAACTTTATGGCAGAAGGTTTAAAAAACAAAAGACCAAGAAACTCAGAAAGTGAATTAGATAGCTATTTGGGAGAAGAAATTTTGCATTTTGATGAAGACCCATTAATGTATTGGAAGAAGAAATCAGAAGAATTTCCCACGCTTGCTTCTTTAGCCAAGGATTATTTGGGACTAACAGCAACATCAGCCCCGTCAGAAAGAGTATTTTCAATTGCGGGTAACTTTTATACGGCAAAAAGAAACTTACTGGGGCTAGAAACTTTTCGCAGCCTAATGTTCATCAAATGCAATCCAACAGTTTTGAGCAAGTGAAAATGTAAATACGAACCAAACTGTTATAATTTGTAATTAATTAATAAAATGTTTTGTTTACGAGTAATTGTAATTTTATTAAATGATTTTTAAACACGTGGCCATTGGCTTGACTGTAGTGTGTAGGCTGTGTGTAGTCTATGCCATGCCGAAACGCATCCCTTCATTGTAATTTGACATTTTTAGCACTGAGTAATTTGTAATGTAATTGAAACATTCAAGGGACGCAGTGGCGTACGTAGGATTTTCTCAAGGGGGGGGGGGGGGGCATTGAGAGTAGCGTAGCCAGGAGTTTTGAAAGGGAGGGTTTTGACGACAGGCGGGCGAAGCCCGACGGCGTTTTCGCTTAAGACGACACCCAGCGGCGGGGGGTCTGGGGGGCCTTCCCCAGAAATTTTTGAAAAATTACTTTGAATTTGGTGCATTCTGAGAGCATTTTCAACAAAAATGTGGGTATGAATATTCCTGTAAAATGGTGCTGTCAGGTGGCATAGCAAAAGGATAAGATCATGTTTTCTTCGGCATTTTTCAGAAATAAAGCTAAGTCTCTATGTTTTCTTGTTGTTAATTCCTGGCTGAGAGGTTTGAATGTTTGGTATTGGCAAAACTCGCTCTTTTAATGCAGTTTTGTTTAAAATTAGGCAAGTTTTTTTTTAGACTGAAACCATCATTCCCAAGCATAAAGAAACTGAAAACAGCATTCTCAATATCGTGACGTCACACGCGTGCCAAAGAGGGGTTGTAACCCCTAAGGCCCAACCCCGCCCCCCCCCCCCCCCCCCCTTTGGCTATGCCACTGGCCATTGATATCTCAGACGTCTTCATGATATCCCAGTATGGTTTTAGTTTAGACTTTATCCATTTCTCTCTCACTAATCACTATAATAGGCTTACAGAACACTATGCTACATTGGCATACCTGGGGGGGTAGGTGGATTGGGCCATGTATTTCGTATTGGCTTAGTCTATAAAACAACATTGTTACAGTAGCCTAATTGCTTTGACAGAGCAATGCAAAACATATTAAATGCCTTAATCTACGTCGTTAACTACTAAAACATTTTAAGGGGGGGGGGGCATGGCCCAATGCCCCCCCTGCGTACGCCACTGCAAGGGAGTAATTGTAATTGAACTAAATTAATGTAAGTTAATTGATCCAACTCTGCTTACTATAGGCTATTTTAACAATAAATTTCAATAGAGTAACCAAGGCTAGCATAGGCTATAATATTTTTACCTACTTTAAATGGCACAAACAAAAAGTAACGAAATAAATAGCCTAAGCTACAACATGAGGCAATTTTTACTCTAGGTAAATAATTCTAAAAAATAATTTTCGCGGTAGGGGAGCATTTTTGTGATAGAAGTTTCAAAAAATTATTCCAGAGATCAGTTCATCAATAATATGTTAGGATCAATTCTTCTGGAGTAAGCAAAAGCCATGGAGCCAAAGCTTTCCATATTTGGCTTAAGGGCTGTCCATGAAAGACGACCTAATAATAAGATTGCAAAAAAACAACTCCCTCTCTGCACTTTCACAAAATGTCTGCACTGACGTGTCAACCCCTTGTCCTTGCGAACAACATTAGGCTACTGGTATTTCCGAAGTGTAAGCGGCCATATATAATCGTTCTCATAAGCGTAGGCAGGGGGGCGAAAGGGGCCATGGTCCCCCCAAATTTTCCAAGTTTGGATTCCGAAGTTGAGCTCTTTGTTGAAAATGTAAAAATTTCTAGAAATTTATAACGTTTTCCAAGACATCTTGCTATTAACACCCCCTAGGACTTGTTTTAGATACACAGAAAGACACCAATAAATTTTGCAAATCGCGCAAAGTATACGCGATTTACGTTTCTTTGAACTAATTTGTGGAAGCAATTTCAGAATGGCTTACTTTGTTAGCTTTATTTCCGAAAAATGCCGAAGAAAACATGATCTTATCCTTTTGCTATGTCACCTGACATGACAGCACCATTTTACAGGAATATTCATACCCACATTTTTGTTGAAAATGCACTCAGAATGCACCAAATTCAAATAATTTTTCAAATTTTTCTGGGGGGGGGGGGGCCCCCAGACCCCCGCCGCTGCGTGTCGTCTTAGGCGAACCATTTATTCATCAATAACTTACTATATTTTCTTGCCTGGCGCGTTTATTGCAAGAGTGAGCTAATTGAAGATAGAACTTTTGAAATTCAAACCGCAGTTGGGACTTTCTGGTGTCTCCATTTGTTGGACAATCACTTGTTACAATAATCTCACACTCAATATTGCTGCTGACAATCATTTTAATGCACAAGTTATCAACCCAAGGCTGCAGCAGAAGTAGGCTGTAGCCAAAGCCTTATAAATATGCGAAATTGCTAGGAATAACCAACCTACCGGTACCAGAGGTTTCTCAGGACGAGGACAACCCACCATAGCTAGAGTGAAGTTGTAGGTTGACGGAAAGTTTTTTCAGTTGGAACAGAGAATTCTGAATGGAGAAACGGGATCGGCACATTTCGCTCATTGAATATTTCAAACATTACAGAAATCTGGTTAGATAAAACTGAAACCGCTATTGATACTTTTGGGCTGAATCGCTTGCTAACCTGTGAGTCACCGGACCAACTCAAGCAGCCTTCGCCCCGATAGCTCAGTTGGTTAACGCGTGACTTCGTGAACGAAGAAACTTCAAGATTAAGCGGCGCTGGTTCGACTCTCGGGGTGTGCGCTTGAACAACGCATTCTATGGACTGCTCTCCATTCAGCGGTACCTAATGGATGGAATAATTCCCTGGCAACCACAACAATCAGAAAACTTCTGTCAATCTCGGTAACCGGCCCTGCGTCAAAAGCCTCTGCAAATATGCGAAACTATCAATCACCAATCAAGGTTTTGTCAATCCGAGGATAAAGATTTGAAACCAAACTTCAGTGGAGCTCATGTTGTTGATAGTGTACTCGTGTCTGGAGCTACTGATTGTTGGATAACTTGGGCTCTATCCTAGGACGAAGGCTGAGGGCGTCTTAATACGCAACCAAATGCCGATTTTTTAAAGGAGGACTCCTTGTCCGAACGCAATTCGCTTAGACCGCAGAGGTGTGGGCTTATACCAGACACCGAGTGCTCAACGGTGCTCTGCTGAGTGCCCAGTAGAAATGTAGTGCCATTTTTAAAAGGCCATTGGTATGACCAGGAGAGGAATCAAACCCACATCTATCAACGTAGAGGGGGGAAACTCAAACTACTGGGCCATTGAGCCGTTAGAGCTGCTGTTGTCAATAAAAAAATAAGCTGCCGGCCGCATATAACAACTTTTCTCACAACTGCACATTAACAAAGCGTTTTTATCAAAACCACAACTTACGTGTCTACACACAAAATACTGCCGCTTTGATACGTCGATTTTAATGAACTGTTGGCGTACAGAAAAACAGAAGCAGAAACATCAATAGCCCTTGTATCGTAAATGATTTATTGATCTTTATTGCAGTGAAAATAAGTCACGGCAGCCTGGTCAGTTACTCTGCTAGATAGACATGATGGAATTTCGAAGAAGTTCAAACTGTTGCTGAGAAAAGCAGGTGAGTCGGTTGCCGAGAATTTTTGATTAGACATTTCATTTGACAGCTTGGGTAAAGAAGAAAATGACGTCTTGTGAGGTTCGTTTTACGTTAAATAACTTTCAGCATGAACTACTGTTACTTGGATATATGTGATGAGGTCGATGGATTCAAAACGACCGCTTTGGCAAAAGTTTCTCTCCAACCACAAATTAATTTCTTAACCATGCAAAGCCATTTACACGTTTCTGTGTGGAATTAACTGACAATTGTTGCAGAAATACAGCATAGTGATCAAGTTAAACATGTGTTTTGTGCGCTAAAGATCAGCTGTTATATTAGAGACGACACGTAGCATTGCCGATCTGGAAGATCGTGCGAGCGATCGGGTTTAAACCTCGAATTCGAAACCGAAACCCAGCTGATGCTGGCCCTCGTTAAACTTCTTGGCATCGATCAAAGTGGACAAGTTGAGCTTGACACCTGAACACGAGTAAAAAGAAACTTCAACATTTATACCTCAAATGGTTCCTGCTGATATGTTCAATGTAACATAATGCCAACACAATTCAAAGCAGGACAAATTCAATCTGCTCGTACCCACAGCAAAATCCGTCATTTTCGCATTGACTCTAAGTCTGTAGACGTTGAGTCAATGTAGTTGAAAGTCGGTAGTATTGAAAGTTGCCAGTCAGTCAACGTAAAAAAATATTTAACTTACCTTGACGAAGATTATGAGAGAATCCACAGCCAAGTTTTCCCGAGTTGTCAACTTTAAACTGAAAAACAACGGTAGCTAACAGTGATCTCTTTAGTAAAATTATTATTACACTGGTCAACACAACTTTTCTTGCATAAAGTTTTTTAATAAATTTGGGGTAATTTGGTGGCGCTGAATCCGAATCTGGTGTTAGTGTTTGCTTATCACATCACGCTTTTGAGATATAAAAACTTTTATTTAATAGATACTTTTTACCGATTTAAGTTATAAAATTTGTTGCGTTTAAGCGCCCAAAATGGAATGAACGTTTGCAATGGGAGGCAGCTACTCCCTTAAGAATGCTTTTCCAAAACTACTTTTGTGCTTGCATTCTTTTTAGTCACTTTTGATGGCAATATACAAACACTAAATAAATGAAATATATTTGAAAAAGTACAATTTGGAGCATTGCGCTCATCACTGGTAACTGGTAAGGCAACCACTAGAAAGCTGATTTTTTTTAGTTAATGGGTCTTTCTGTCCGCTTTAACTCAAGTCCGCTTTCCTGCAATGCAGGATAAAGATAATAAAACAAACAAACAAACAAACAAACTCCTCATTTACGTCACCAAGGTTTTCTGGAAACTCGCTCAGGCAGCTGTGCAAGTAGCGAAGTTTAATGATCATCCTATTCCCAAGTTCGTGCAGGCTGATAAGCTCCTCAACCATCTCTCTGTAATCGTCAGCTTTCTTATTCCAATGGAAGTTATAAACCACATCAGCAAATGAATTCCAAGTTCGAGCCTCGACGGTGGCCATGGTAGTCACGAAGTGTGCTAATCCTTAAGCAACGTTCTAATCTGAAGCCCATCAAATAAATTTGATTTTTCTTCTCATAGCTAAGGCCAAGAAATTTTCAGCATGTGTCAAAACAGTCCCCACACGATGAAGTGCTTTGACAAACTGCTTCATTAGTCCAAGTTTGATGTGCAATGGTGGTAGAGCGATCTTGTTCCAATCAATCAGCGGATTGTTTATGATATTCCTCCAGATATCATCGTATTTCTTGGTGGCCATTCTTTTCTACCCAATGTTCGTCGTTGGCTCTACTATCCCACTAGCATAAAAAGCAAGGATAATTGGTGTGACCTCCTTGTTGTCCCAATAGGAAATTAACCGTTTTAAGATCCACTCAGATCAACTACTGGTGATTGAAGTATGTTAATCTTTCCAGCACAACTTTAATGTTTGCATAATTTTCTTTCAAGAAGACAGAGTGTCCTATAAGTATGAATCCATACTTGTTCTCATTATGGAGCAAGACACATTTTAGTCTTCTTTTCGACTTATTAATAACAAGTCTCCAGTCACTTGAATGATATTCAGATAAATCCATAAGAAGCCCCTCAACATCTGTGCAGTAAACAACTTGGCCGTCCGAGTGGAAGCACTTTCTCAATTTGGCCTCTCTGTCCCGATAAAATCAAGCGCATGTACCGGTTTTGAGAAGATGTTTCTCCTGTAGCCTGGAAGCCTTAGAAGCTTTTGTACGTGATTGTGTGGTGTCAAACTCATGAGTGCATGAGCAGCTTTTACGTAATTCATCAATATGGAACATACATATTGCAAGAAAACGTGATGTGATAGAGGAAATCTGAGCTCAGATTAGGATTCAGCACTCCAAAGTTACCCTAAATCGGCTCTCAAAGTCCATGCAAAAAAGAATGTTTTTTTTTTGTGACCAGCGTTATGCAAGAAACGCGATACGAAAACAGGACTTACTTTAAATACTGAATAAAAATGGGTCTTCTTCGGTTAAGGTTCTACTGTAGAGCAAAGGGTCAATGTCCTTCAACACCTTAAGTTAACAATGTTTCCCGGACTACACTGGAACGCTACCAGAAACCAGCCAGCATTTGGCTTTATTATTCATAAGTGCGGTGTTGTGCAGAAAAGAATTTATCATGTCTCTATTTTGCACTTAAACAAAAAACAACGTCTGTACAAGACCGTTTTTGAATATGCCAGACGCGGTTACGAAGCGTCATATAGTGCTGATCTTTTCATGCCTCTCTTGACCAATCTACAGCATTGAAAATCATACAATCTAATCAATGATGCTGAAAAACCTAACATCTGCATTGCTTCGAGTTAACCGATACATCATCAACTATAACATATTGACGTTTCATCTGGCTGACTAGTGGGCACGCACATGCTGCATGAACAGTTTGTTCATAAAATATTAAGCAGAGCGCACCTAAAGTATAGCCAAAGCATTTTATTTCCTATATTTAGGCTCAAGCCGAACCCTGTTACGTAACAAAGCGTTATTGCGTACTATGTCTGACAGGAACAAGAGCACTACAGTATTAAGACTTGTAGCATTTTCTGTGAATTTTGTGATCATTTAACAATCAAAAATGCTTTATATCCTGTGCAGTACAGCCTTACCAGATTTCTGCTGGACATTTTCTGCATTAATAACAATAAATCTATTACAAAAATACGTCGGAGCTCATTTTAAGTAGTTTACAGATGTCTTTAATAACTTTTCAAACTCGAGATGAACTTACATTAACCGCGGTATCAGAATCCACGTTGTATTTAGCCGCCACGCCGAACTTGGTGTCGTTCTGACCGGCGGTCCACGACAGCTGCACACCGGTGGAAAGCTTCGAGTTTACACTTTGGAAAATCGATCCGCCAAACACTGAAGCATCATTGCTGAAGAAAAAAACGAAACCATATGTATGCTGGCGCATCAAAAGTTATCCGGCGTTTCAATGGCTTAAATGCAACTCACACGTTACAGAAATTCGACTTACGATTCCAGCAAAATAACAAAAAGCAGCACATGTACTCACACAGTGGTCAGAATTTGAAAGTCAGCACCATTATAACCAAGAGCGGCATTGTTTTTTGTGAGAGCCGACTTTGAAGTATCGAAGGCAAACTGATAACCGGCAAGCCATCCTTCGTACCTGTAAGAACACTCGTTTATTAGTGAAACGGAAATAATACACAAGAAAACGTTAAATCTATACCAGGTCGACCTCATAAGCTCAGCGGATAGATCTCCAAGACGAAACAATGCCTGAGATTTTTAGTCTAAGTCACGTGTGCGCAGCTTAGCAACGCAACTTAAAGATTTTGTACTGTAGCACCTAGCAAATGAACTAATTTGCAGCAACAAGCAGAAATTATAAATTTACTCTTAAAAAGTAAGTTAATTTTTGTTACAGTACAACACAGCGAAAACAAAGCTTCTCGAGAAGCATCTTCAACCCAAAAAAATGCCCACAATCTTTCATATGCTGCATTATTGGTTATGTTCCAGACAACAAAAACTCTGCTCGTCTCACCCCACAACAGCAGAGCCACGAAGTGTTGGACCAGCTAAATCAATGTCTGTGTCAAGAGTGGAGTTAATGTAGTCTCTCTTGTATGCTGTCTTTAAAACGCCACTTTTCTTCCTGCAAAACAAAACGGTCAGACATAGATAGATGATATTCTGCAGAAGACGACTAATATTATTGCTCTGACGACGTAATACATTTTAGCGTGGCAGAAAGTTCAAAAAAAGCACATAACAAAAAGTTAATATTGCGATGGACCAAGCGTCAACGAAAAGCAATGCAGCCCGTGTCGTAAGCAAAAATGTATACCAGATGGCATGAAAAAATCTTACTCACCCTGTGTTTGGTGAAAAAGAAGTACATAAAGTCATTTTCATTCCTGTGGCAAGTTGATCTTCAATTGCTGCTTCTGATGCTATGTTGTTGTCAGTTGTCCACTTTTCCGTAAACGTAAATCCATATTGGGAGCATTTGTACTTGGTTTCCAATGACCCATTGATTTTTCCTGTGTCATTTGCAGATGCCCCTTTGGAGGTAAATTCCTAAAAACAGGGTTTTGATACCGAAGCTGTCAAATTCAATTTCAAATAAGACATTGAGAGGTTATTGAGGATATATCGTAATGCTTCTAAATGAAACAAGTCAGACGCGCGAAACAAAATCAACAATGTTTTTAACAAATATACAATGTTTCCAGATGAAAAATCCATGCTGAAACAAATATCACTACAATTATACATTATACAATCACCATAACTTACAATTCCAGATCCGGTTTTAGTCTTTAAGTCAACTTTAGCAAATCCATAATCTGCAAGAATGAATTGAGTAAAAATTGAAGTTGACGTTTTGCATTTGGTGGCAAATTATTACACACACTACAAATTATCATTACAAATAAAATTAGTTTGCGTTCTTCTGGTGACTATATACTAGGTTACCTCGTGATGTTAAAGTGTACAAAAAATTACTTTAACTTTAGCTTCACCTTTTCCATTCTCAGTGCGTCTTCTCTACCATTGTTATTGCTAATCCCATTGTTTTCTGTCTTGTCTGATGTTTTTTCAACGTTTCTTGACAGTGGCCCAATAGATAGATAAATTTACGCTGTTGGAAAGTAGCCTACTGGTTTTAGGCATTCACTGCATTTAGTTTAACCTCTAGGTATCGTTGCGTGTTTTAATTCTGATTCTTGCTGCTTTACTTTACTCATTTTATCAGTATGTTTTTGTGTTGTGCCATCGTTGCTGAACAGGTTGTGTTAACCTGTTTTAGCCACCTTGATAAAGTCAGTCGTGCTGACTGACGAAACGTCGGAAATACAAAAGCTAGTTATCATCTTTAACATCACGAGGTAACCTAGTATATAGTCACCAGAAGAACGCAAACTAATTTTATTACCAAATGCCTGGTGAACAGTCTCTCTCTGTTTTTATCATTACAAATATTGATGTTATCTTCTGGTCAGTTTTTACTGAAAAATATACCTTTAGCAATAGTACACCTGCACTAGGGTGCACTGTATGCCCACTGCCCAGCTATTTTTTTAAAATGATGCTACACACCCTAACTTTTTTTTGTGGGTGAGGTTAGCTTAGAAAATAACTTTTGGAAATTTATTTGTAAATTTGTTAAGTTTTGGCCTCCCACACAGCCCTTTTCTAAGGAGATTGAGCATGTTTTTTACACAAATTTGCCACTAGATGGAGCTACATCTTGGATATGACAGTATACTTACTTTGAAAAGATGCTCCTCCTCATTCTGCACTATTGATAAAAAAATTGTTTAAATTCTGGCAAGGGGAACCAAGCTGAAAGCAATTTTGTCTTCTCCATTATCACAATACCGCCTCTAGTGGCCAACACATAATTGACAATATTTCCTGACATGTTGGTCCAAATGATGTAAAACTGGTGTCTATCCCACCATTTTCAAGGGTGAAGAGTTCATTTTTATTGTTACTTTTTAGTATTTTGGACACTGGAGGGCAGTAACCGTTATTTATTATATAAAATGAACACAATTGTGTAACTCTGACAAGTATTATCTGAAATTTATTGTTTTCCATTGCAAATTGTAAAACTATAGGCTATTAAGTTATTTTGGCAGCCGATTGTAGCATCGAATAGACAGCGATAGACACATGTTTCGCCCATGAGGCTGGGCTCATCAGTATCGCACCGTATTCTTGCCACTTGAGTAATCGACCGCCGCTTTACCAGTCAGTTTAACTCTTATCTTTGTGGAAAGAAAGAGCCAACAAAACCAGCAGGTGCCAGGGGTAGGTCAATGTGAAGAACACTATAGGCTATTATTACCATCTACAAAGTAACATAATGCCTAAGTTTAAATTTGATAATGCTGCCAAAGAGATGAAATTTATTCTCCTTGGAACAATTGCTACAGAAGAAAACAAGTTGATAAAAGGATGTCGATTGCCTACATCTCAGCGAGTTTTACTGTGCTTTTTAGCCCATTTCCAAACCATCACGAACCCTAGAAAGAGCGACCGCCGTGAGGCGGCTAACAGCACTGTTAAAATAGTACAGGAAATCTATGACGAGGCAAGAATACCGACTCTTTTTCCACAAAAAATGGCTGAGGAAGTTGAGAAATTGTATGTCAGCATGGAGAGCTTAATGAAAATTCCAAAATGTTATTGGAGAATAGAAGGAAAGTCTAAACAGAGAATAGATAATTTCAAGGCATCCCTTGGTAAAACTATGAAATTTTGGCCCAAAAATGTCATGGCGATATTGAAGAATGAGGAAGATAAGTTTCTTGAGTCCATGATCAATGACGGAACAGCAACCATGGGAAGAGTTGAGAAGAACTTTGGTGACACAGAAAAAGAGGTGCAGAAGAGAAGAGAGGAAGAGTTTAAAAGAATCGAAAAAAGAGCAAGAATAGAGAACGCTGAATGTTCAGTGGTTCATTTAGACAATAACTCTTGTTCTGAAGAAGAACACGTCGGTCCCAAATAAAGAATTATCAGATGATTCTGTTTCATTCCCTGGTCCTTTCAGATCTCACAAGAGGTCTGTGAAAATTGGTTGCTTGGTAAATATACCGCCTGATGTTTTGAAAGCCCCTCGTATGGTCCAGGCATTATTGAGGAGCAATGTTTCTTCAACAGCCATCTCATCTGTCATGCAGGAGATTATAAAGTCAGTTGATGGAGATCCAAAAACACTGAATCTCAGCTATGTATACTTCAACTGAGAGGTACAGGATTAAAGCTGTGAATTCCATAGCTGACAAGATAGCAGAAAACTGGTCTCCACCTTCAGTTGCCAATATACATTGGGACGGCAAACTGATGGACAAATTGGACAGTTGGACACGCTGGACAGAACTACTAAAATCGAAAGATTGCCTGTTCTCTTGTCTGGAGTTGGTGGAACCAAATTGCTAGGCGTGCCTGCACTTCCTCACAAGTCATCCGAGAAAGCTGGAGATCTGATTGCAAATGCAACTTGCAAGCTTTTGAAAAGGGGAATGCTAAACATTGTCTAGCAGGCATGGTCTTCGACACAACAAGCTCAAATACTGGTTTCAAAACTGCAGGTTGTGTGGCACTACAAAGAGAACTAGACAAGCCTCTTTTATGGTTTGCATGTCGTCACCACATAGACGAAGTTGTATTGACCCACGTGTGGGACGGTTTAAAATTGAAGTTTCCAAGAGTCCTGAAGTCACAAGATTTCAAAGATTCAAAGAAAAATTTTTCGCATTAACACACCAAAATACAGAAAATATTGACTTTCCTCAATTACCGGCTGCATTATTGCCTTTAAAATTGGGAATTGTAAACCTTTGCGAAGGTTATATCCAAGAGACATACGAGGTCCGGCTAAAAAGAAACGAGACTGGTGAATTTTAAAGTTTATTAAAACCCATAGCAAGTGAAGTTCACTTTGAATACGAAGTACAACTATAATGTGACCTCTAACGGTCACCTTCAAAATATTCGCCATTGGCTTCCATGCACTTTGTCATTCTTCTTGACCATGTCCTGAAGCATTCTTCAAATTCCCTTTTTTCTATTGATTTGATGTGTGCTGATTGGTGAATTCACAGTTTTCCATTGCCGGCTCTGTCTTTTTGTCTCAGGATCGTATTGAAAAATCCACGATTCGTCTCCTGTGATGACCCTTTCTAATATTGTTTCATCTGCATCAATTTGTTCAAGAATGTCTTGACACACGTTCAGACGACGAGCTTTCTACTCTTGTGTCAAGAGCCGTGGAACCATGTTGGCACACACTTTTCGCATGCCCAACTTTTCTACCAAAATGCTTCGGACTGTTTCTTTGTCAAGTCCAAGTTCGCCAGCCATAATTCGAATAGTGAGCCGGGGGTCACTGCGAACCAACTGACGAAACCTTTTCGATGTTTGCATCTGTCTTAGAAGTGGAAGGTTTTCCTGATTTGAGATCATCATCCACATCCTCCCTTCCCTTCACAAATCACTTGTGCCATTCAAACACTCTTGCTCTCGACATGCAAGAATCACCATAAGCCTCACGCAGCATCTTCAAAGTCTCTGTTGCTGTTTTTCTAAGTTTAACACAAAACTTGGTGTTGATTCTTTGTTCAGTTGTCATTTTGCAAAATTGAAAACAAAATCACTTTATTCAATAAAAAAGTGTAATGGAAATTGTTAACAGATACTTTACCACCTTCACTTCACTCTCCCTAAAAACAAACGCAACAATGTCATTGTGACAACACATCTGTTGAACACTCAACAGATGTTATGAAACTCTGTGAAAGCATTGATTCGAGTGAGACTTTTGTATTACGCAGTCTGTGGTGTCAGTCTCGTTTCTTTTTAGCCGGACCTCGTATAGTAGAGGCGACTATAAGGAGCTTGTAACTCTTGTTCTTTTGTATCTCAGCAATGGAGAGTCGACACTTTTCCTCTTTTCGTGAACCTGGTGCATTGCATAAAGCCAGGTGGATGGCGAAGATAATATATGCAATGAAGCTTGACCTGATGGGAGGCAAGATTCAAAATGAGCTTCCAAAAGGTGCCATCTTTGCCACAGGGCAATCAGAGAAGATACATCGTTTTGTGCAATTTGTTGTATTTTGTTACATTCCGTGGTGGCTGACAGCACCTATGCCATCCACTGCCCCAGGAAGTGACCAAGCGTTCATCAATTCTTTGATCCGCTACTCAACTGTTGATAATGTTGTCGCGAAGTTTGCCAGTAAGTCCTTTGGCAGCCATCTGTGGTATCGCACTGAAGAGCTTGTACCGTTGGCTCTTCAGTAGCACTACCACTACTGATGTCAAGAAGAGGATGGTTACAAAGTTGTTTGAGTCCCGAGTGGATGGAGCTGATCAGTGCATCAAAAGGATTGGCACAGGCTTTGGGAAACGTAGCTTTCCAAGCATGCCAACAACAGTTTCGGATGATTTGTCTGATTATGTTGGAATGGATTTGTGGTCTTTTCTCAAAATTATAAGAATAAAGCAGGACTTCCTTGGCAAGCCCATGGAATATTGGCAGTTGGAAAATGATTACAATGAGATAAAAGCTATTGTAAGCAGCATCAGTGTTGTGAATAACGCAGCTGAACGTGGTGTGAAGCTTTGTCATGATTTCATTGGCTCTGCAGTTAGAGCAAAAGTTCGAAAATGTTTTGCAAGTGGTTGAAAACGCCAGACCTGCAACACCCAACCAACGTTTCAGAAACTTAGTTTCACATTTATAGTTCCTAACTTTGGAATAATATATAATACTGTAGTTGTTAATACTACTGCATTATTAGGATCATTCAGCTTGATGTCAAGAAGAGGATGGTTACAAAGTTGTTTGAGTCCCGAGTGGATGGAGCTGATCAGTGCATCAAAAGGATTGGCACAGGCTTTGGGAAACCTAGCTTTCCAAGCATGCCAACAACAGTTTCGGATGATTTGTCTGATTATGTTGGAATGGATTTGTGGTCTTTTCTCAAAATTATAAGAATAAAGCAGGACTTCCTTGGCAAGCCCATGGAATATTGGCAGTTGGAAAATGATTACAATGAGATAAAAGCTATTGTAAGCAGCATCAGTGTTGTGAATAACGCAGCTGAACGTGGTGTGAAGCTTTGTCATGATTTCATTGGCTCTGCAGTTAGAGCAAAAGTTCGAAAATGTTTTGCAAGTGGTTGAAAACGCCAGACCTGCAACACCCAACCAACGTTTCAGAAACTTAGTTTCACATTTATAGTTCCTAACTTTGGAATAATATATAATACTGTAGTTGTTAATACTACTGCATTATTAGGATCATAGGCGCCTAACTATTTTTTTGACCGTGGGGGCGAAAGCGTGTTTCATCAGCAGCAACGTAAATTCAGCAAAATGTCACGCAGATCGATGACGTAATTATGCCGTCACACTAAGATTGCTTTTATTGCCACACTCGGAGTTATCGCTACGTTCGACCTATCGTTAATTTATTATAAACAAAACTCGATCACTTCGGTTAAGCAAACACATGCCATGCGTCTGCTAGAGGTTGATGGACTGCGACTCTTTAAGCTAAGCACAACATAAAGTTCAGCAACGAACTAGATTTATTAGCATGAAACACGAGACGAAAAGGCCAGCCTCGAAACTGAAGGCGGCCATCGTGGCCATGGCCGCGATTAACCTACAAAAATCGACATTTTGTCCACCGGGTCTCACCCTTCCGTCGGCCGCATTTGTCCGCCATGACGTTCCGAGACGATTTTACGCAAGCAGCCTTGTGAATAAAGTACCTTGCCACTTATAATCACAAAGGATTAGAAAGCAGTCAAAGTACCCGATAAATCACAATACACACTGTCTATGCTTGAGTTGTTAACATTATTGATTGACCAAGCAGCTGATGTCTGACATCCGCAGGATGCAAGTGACATCACAATACACTTTATTGATGCGACTATTCAGTCTTCGAAATTAGCGTCGGCAATAAAAATGCCAAGGTTACACGAGCGCTTGTAAGGTTAGGATTAGACATTCCTCCGAGTCGTTATGGCACAGCCATAGATTTGTTCCTTAGTCAACACCCTGATGGATCTCTATGAAAAAGGAAGAGGCGTGTGGATTGGTATCAAAGCACGAAAGCCGCAAAACGTGGACGCTTCATTGCGAACGGCAAAGACGTGATGACGCGACAACCTCGTGCTCCGATACAGCATCTGATGATTCCGATTCTGACAGCTAGTTCTTTATCAAACAGACTTTGTGTTGTTCGCAGTATCCCAATTGTGCCGAAATTATGTTAGTGTATACGTAAATCTAGGCAATCTTCTCGCAGGGAGCTATTAATTTGTTACTGGTACCTGGTTGAGCAATTGACGTTATTTTATGATAATTCAACGTTGCTAGATGTCGAATTAATGCAAAACAAACGTAACTTTCTTATTGGGCATTGTTGTTACGCAATATAACCCGCCGGGAAAATTAAATCGATTTGTGCTGACTCAAACGTTGAATCATCCCGAAATTAACTTACTTTTCCGCCCGTGAGTTATCGTGAATGACTGTAACAGCGTGCGACGTGCGTATCTTGTTGCTCGCTTTATCGCTAGTTTTGGCATTATTACATCACAACAAATCAAACAGTGCGGTCGTGATAGACTACTCTAGTATATTTTTCGCTTCTGCCAAATTAAAAATGTGCTAATTTCGAAGACTGTATGTTGATGCGTGTCGAAGTTCCGATGGCCGCCATGTGCTTGTGATTGGCCGCCGAACAGCTTGCTTCAGTCGGACACGTTTGGCTGCCGGAAAAAAAAGTTGTTTCGAGGCCTGAAAGGTTTACTAAAAGGTATACTGTATTAATGGAATAACAATGTTTTGAAAATGGAATGCAAATACTAACTTGATCATACGCTTGAAAATATACCTGTTGAAAGTAAAATCATTCATGTTTACATCAATTCAACAGCACGTCACCTTGAATAAATTTAGAAGTGGCTGACATCCGTAAACAGCCCTTGAAAATAGTTACGGAGAGACGTTTGATTAAGTTTTCCGCTTGACATTTCTCTCTTTTCACTACAATGTCGCAACTTATGACTGACCTGCTTTCAATTCGCTGTCAAACGCCGGTTTTCGTGTTATAGATGAAACAAAAGATGCACATATTCCCGCCTTTGATCGGGTTTCTATGGCAACGGTCGTGTGTGCGCAATGCGGTTTGTACCAGCCCTTGTTGCGTTGGTTAATGTTAGTGGTTACCTCGGGCCGAGACTTCGAGTTCATTTTCACAGCGAGCGATTCACTGCAGAGGTTTCGACTTTCGAAAGCGACATCGAGTCTGTTGGCAAGTGCATAAAGCTAAACGCACGCTCCGTGTCTACGTAGCAAATTGTGTTGTTTTTGGGTGCGTCTGCAGACGTTAAATCAATGTAAAATGACAGATTTTGTTGTCTGGTGTGGGATTGTAGCATCGCTGCTCGTTCTGGTGATTATTTATCGCGAAGCTGTTGTGGTGTGCATTTAAAAAATGTTTTCCTGCTGCCGATCGCTAGTTTATCTATTGTTTTATGTACCAATACAGCATAAAAGTTGCCCCCACGGAGAAATATGCGTGGGGGCCGGGCCCCCACGGGTTAGGCGCCTATGATTAGGATCATTCAGCTTGGTTTGTTAATGCAATGCATACTGCATAGTTGCATACGACTACTACTTAGTCATGGTACGTAAAATTTCAAAAACTGGATATGTGACTTTAGTGAAAGCCTATAAAGCAATTGATTGGCCTGTTCTATTTTCAATTCAAATTATGTTTTTGTTTAATTTCGTCAAAATTAAAGCATATTTAGTTTCATACACTGATACAAACATGGTAATTTCGCATCTTTTGGTGCTAAATAACAGCTCTAGCTCTACTGGATCTTGAGAAACGATATTTTGGCCAAATTTTAGGCTTTCACAGCACATGCGCACCATCTAAATGACAAATATTAATGTGGGAGCTCAGTTTTGGTCAAATCAACTTAAAAATTTGTAGATATCATTTTCTTAGGAAGCCTCACCACAAAAAAAAAGTTAGGCTTGGTAGGGTCACATAGGGGCGTTTGGTGCACCCTAACCTGCACCCTAAACAGAACCATTAAAAGCTGTGAACAAAACATTCAGTTTAGCTGTGAAAAAGCTTTGTAATCACCTTCTCAGGCGGAATGGCCCGATTCGGTGATTCCGATTCGGTGAGTCCAATCCCTTAACGGGGGATTTTTTCATTTTTTTTTTTAAATTATCGAGTACCGTGGCCTAATTATCATTGCCGTTTTAGGGTTAGGGGTTAGGAGTTAGGATTAGGGGTTAGAGGTTAGGAACTCACCGAATCAGACTCACCGAATCGGACTCACCGAATCGGACTCACCGAATCGGACTCATCGAATCGGACTCACCGAATAGTAGCAGACCCTTCTCAGGAACCATAGCTATTAAATTTATTGTGACCGTTAGAACAACAAGCTGCACCTTGAATGAACCAATGCTTTTACCTTTGTCGTATTATATCTTCAAAAAATATTAAATTAAAATATACTTACTATATCCTTTATCAAATAGGTCTCGTGCTGATTTCCCTAGATCTGCATATGTGGGTGGAATAACCATGTTGTTATAAAAATATAAACAGGAAATTAACCTAGTATTATAACTAATAATCAAAAGTGTCCAATTTCTGTAACAAATAAAAAAGGTCTGAATTAAGCTATTTTAAGTGGATAGTACAAATCTAATATAAAAACTGTATGCAATAAGTTTAATTTCAGAAGTAATTCAGCAACACTAGACTACACAATGAAACAAGTAGTTAGTTACCTGGGGGATTATTACTAATTTAGAGACACCACAAACTAATCTATGGTGGGTTTTGTTTGACATTAAAAACATCAACTTAAATTCAGTAGTCATATGCTCAGAGATGTGTTTCAGACAATTTTTAACTTTTTCTAAACAAGCTTTCTCTGCACTAACTTAACATATCATAATGACAATTTAAAAAAAGCAGACTATTTAGAATTTGAAAGAAAATGTCTAAAAGACATTACTACATATTAACTGCAGACCGAGGTCAATTGTTTTAATCTTAGGTGATCTCTTCAGACTTCAGCACAGAGAAACAATTTCTCACATTTTCTATGTTTTGTTATTTTCGACATATTCAATATCTCTTAAGCACAATTTTTGTAATAAAATTGAACCATCTTTGATTCTTGACAATAGAATTTGAAAATTAAAAACTGTCTCATTTGGTATATTGATCACTTAAATTACGAAACAACTATCCAATTAATAGAATGAGAAATTAAACCCAAATCAATCCGAAAAAGGAACTAAAGCAACCAAAATCAAAAATCTCTTTTCTTTCACTGCAATGAAGAGATCCCTAAGATTGAAACAATTGGTCTCTGTCTGCAGTTACTAATTAGTAATAAGCCTTATTTATCAGTTTCTTTCAAATCATAAAAAGAATATAGTCATTAGTCATGTAATTTTTCCTTTGAGAGGTGTGGCTAACCTTTTTGTTTTGCCTTGTTAAACTTATATAAATTAGTTTGTATCCTTTGCGGATCCTTCTCTTGTCTCAAGGGCCAATTTGACAGATGTTTGTAGATGCAACCGCTTCTTTTTCTTAAAATTAATATTTAGAATTACGGTACTTCACTTGTTTCTAGATGTGTACAGTCTAGGGCAGTGATTCCCAACCTTTCTTGGTGTCGGAGCCGAATTTCAAACTTCAGAGTGCGTATGAAGCCGCATGAAAACACTCAAGTAATTATGATATAACGAAAATTTTAAAGCATGAAATTTGAAAGCGTGTACCAACAAATAGCAACACTAACAAGAAAAATAACACAAATCAATTTGTCCAACTTGGCTTTGAGCTTTAACAAGTTCAGTTCAGTTGTTTTTATTTCTGACCATCATATCAAAAACAATAGCCTACACGTGCGCAATTGCAGAGAATGCAGTAGCTGCTTGAGGTGCTCATCGGTCAACCGATTGCGGTATTTATTTTTGATTCTAATTATTTTGCTGAAAAGTGCTTCACATACGTAAGTTGATTCAAATACAGAGGCGTTTCTCTGGGCATTGGTTTTCAAGTTGGGATACTTTCCCTCTGGAACTCGACTCCAAAATTCAAGTAGGTCTTCACTTTGAAATAATTGTTTAAGCTCGATATCTGACTGCATGTCTAGCAACTCCAATTGTAAATTATCAGGAGCAGTGGCCACATTAACTGCAATAGGATTTGATTTATGATTTCACATTGCATGTCGTACCCCCTGCTTTGGTGCTTCGTACCCCCAAAGGGTACACATACCCTAGGTGTAAGATGTAAAATGAAAAGTTCACTGACAGTGCAACCTCTATGACACAACGACTATGCAGTTTGTAAACAATTTTGACTTCGTAAATAATTTTGACAAGTCAAAAAAGAATCGCCTTAAATATTATAAATAGATTTTTTATATTTTTTGTGGGATTTTCAGGGGCCAATGAGAGCCGCAAGAAGGCTAGCTTGGAGCCGCATGCGGCTCTAAGAGCTGTGGTTGGGAATCACTGGTACTGTACACTGTATAAAGGTTTGGCCACCAAAGCAATCAAAACTTTAAATAGTAACATTTCATATCCATGGTCATTGGTCAATGGGTCATCAATAATTAACGTTACAAGAAATACAATTCAAAAACTGGCAAAGGAGGCAAACGCGGCCTATGGAACCATGTTCACAGTTCTCAAGAAGGATGTGAAATGAGCCCATTCAAACACATGAAAAACCAGTTGCTAAATGCCAATACCATTGAGAAATGTATCTCCAGAGCCAGAAATCTGCTCTCACACATTGAAGAAGGCACGCTGCCAAACCTTGTGTTCAGCGATGAGAAGAAATTAGATGTCCAGCATCATATTAACAGTCAGAATGAACGTGTTTGGTCAAGAGATGGTGACATGAAACCCCGGGTAGTCACTCAGAGACAAGGGCCGGCATCAGTGACGGTGTAGCCTGTGGGCCGCAGTCAACGAATCAGGAAGGAGTCCATTGATTGTTGTGGACCAAGGAAAAAAATAGAACCAAAAAAACTACTGAAATGATATTCTTGAGGGTTCATTGTTGCCTTGGGCAACGAAACACTTCAAAAAATATAAATGGTTATTCCAACAACATTCTGTCCTTTCACATGGAGCTAAGAGAACGCAAAACTGGCTTTCATCCAATGTGCAGTTCTTCATTTTCGCAGCCTCTCATTTAGAAGATACACTTGGACATTGACAATCTGCCAAGTAGCAAAGAAGGACTT
This sequence comes from Aplidium turbinatum, assembly GCF_918807975.1. NCBI lineage: Eukaryota > Metazoa > Chordata > Ascidiacea > Aplousobranchia > Polyclinidae > Aplidium > Aplidium turbinatum. The sequence goes on along the minus strand of NC_137489.1, from coordinate 11,187,702 downwards.
GATGCTCGGTTGGTAGCCTACTTCCATTGATGCTTTTGTCATCTTCTGTTACAATTGTTTCAAGAATAGATTCTCTAAAGCTAGAGTCAGACATAACAAACCCACTGGTTATGTAGTTTTAGAATAAACCTATTAATAATTTCCTGTGAAAACGATAAAAATTTATGGCAACAATTCAAATGCATTTGAAGTTTGAAACTGACCATTAAGCCCTCTAGTGGCCAAATAATGCAAAACAAACGGCAAAAATGGACTCTCCACCCTCGAAAATGGGGGTCTAGATACCAATTTTATTTTATTTGGATAAGAACTTTAGCAGATATCCTGAATTCAATTTTCGCCACTAGATGTCCTACTGCAGTGTTTTGACTACAAAGTAAAACGTCAATTTACCCATTTTTCGACGACCCCTTGACTGATTTTAAAACTTTTTTTTTATATGATAAAGAAATTGAAGGGCCATCTTTTAAAAGTAACCCCATGCGTGTAGCATAAACATAGCACCACCTAGTGGCAAAAACGTTGGAAAAATGACATTGGAGTCCAAAATTAATGGCCGAGTGAGGGTCTAAACTTTGTTCAATCGGGGTGAAATTTTGTACAAGTCATTTTTTTAGCTAACCTCACATGTAAAAAAAAGTTAGGCTCATTTATCAAAAATTTTCGGCAAATGATGCACCCTACTATTGATGTATATTAGACCTCCCCAATCCCCGGACTTTCTTTTGTTTTCATCTATATTGTGACTTTTTTGCATGGGTTTTCAATGCTGATTTCAAAAATATGCATAAATTTTTTTTTCAATCAACGTCTGGGAAGTTATTCGCTGTTGCTTATCAACAACTTTTCATATCAATTACAAAAACCCCCTTTAAAACCCCTTTACTTTTAACTTAGTATGCTGATATCTAGATTATCTGAAAGCATTTCTTTTGCTGAAGAATTAAAAAAAAATTATTAAAATTGGACAATTGGTACCAAAGTTATGACCGTTTAAGTACGGTACCCAGATTACGCAGTCACGAATGACTGATTTTTGTTAATTTATTGCCAAATGATACTAGAAAAATGGTGAAAGTTGCTGTCAAGGAGTTTTTGGGGGTAAGGAGTTCAAAAAATATATTAAAAAGTGTTTCAGAGCAACAGAAATAAAGTTATTAAAAAATTGATACGAACAGTCATGCATGAATGATTCTGTCGCAGTTGCTTCATTCCTACAACGAGATGCAGGGGTCGATCTTAACTTTTTTTTTCACTAGTCCACCGGACTAGTTGCTCCCCGTTTTTACTAGCCCGCACGATTTTTTACTAGTCCGACCAGTTTACTGACTTTTCACTTGTCTGATGACATAACTACCCAGCTAACACTCAGCGTTGGATACTTTGTAGTAACATTGAATCAGCATTTGATCACGATATATCAACAAAAAAACGTTAATTTTGCTAACTGCTGCTTGCTGGGATGCTGTCTTCATGCTGGCGACCTGCAGGGTTGCCAACCTGTTTTCACCAAAAAAAAGCCAGACCTAGTCACAAAAAAAGCTTAAAAAAAAGTCAGCAAGAAACAGCTGAAAAAGCCAATTAGTATTCAATAAACATACACATATAAAAAGTGCACAACCAAATACTGTCCCACCGAACTTTGACTTCAGCGTCAACGCAGAAACATAGTTAATAAAAAGACAAGCAACTAGAAAATTTTCCAGTTTCGGCTTCAAAACGAAATTCGGTCGGACACTACAACCAAATATAAGGTAGAAATTACTGCTCGAATTGACGCAGACCGAATTTTTTTCCTCAAAAAAATCGCGAAAGATAAAATTAAGCCAAAAAAAGCCAAAAATTATGTTGGCTTTTTATTAATTTGACAAAACATCGATGAAACATGAAAAAAAGCCAAAAAAGGCCTAATTTTTCTGGCTTTTTTTATTTAAAAAAAAATTAAGCCAAGCGAGTTTAAAAACAACCAGATTCACAAAATCTGGCTTCAAAAAAGCCAAATTGGCAAATTTGGCGACCTGGCGTGCTCACTATGTACCACGTGTCGTGTCTAGCGAAAATGCGAGAAAAAAGTAGTCACGTGCTCAGTTGACCGACTTTGTAGCCTTCTTCATGCAATTTCGCCTAGTTGGCAAGCAAATTTCTGCAGTATTTCAGAGTGAGAGTGACGTCGCCAATCGCCATTTTGTAAACCAAAACTTTTCACCGACGAAAATTTTCACTAGCCAATCATACGAGTACTGCAACATTTCTACTAGTCCGCGGAAATTTTCACTAGCCATTGGCTAGCGGACCACCACTAAGATCGAACCCTGAGATGTATTCCTTAGGCATCACAAACGTTAAATGCCTGGAGTCATATACAGTATAACGTGGAACCGATCATCTCAATGTAGCTAACATCTCGGTACCCATTGCACTTGATGTTAGAATACACGCTTCATTGCTCAGAAAGAGCTCTGATCAAGTGCAAGATGGTCACAGTCCGCCACAATTTCAATAGCATTCCTCACCCAGCATAATGTAGTCTATGTATCTAAATCATGTGGCAAAAAATGGATTAAGTCAGCTGAACTTAACGATAACCTTCTGTATTGATCAGTTAGCATTTTCTACTTGTATGATTATATAACGTATTGTATACACTTCTACTGTCTAATATTCCGTGTGTATTCATGTATCCATCATGGAGCTGAGGAAGAGTAAAATGAACAATGGTGGTTTGCTTGGTAATTTGCAGCTTTTAAAACATTTTAAGGAAGGACAATTTAGACCAACTACTGGAGATGTTCTTCAGAAATATCATCTTCAATTAAATCCTCGTAACCACCAGAGTGGGAAGCTCGCAGCTTGGGATACAGCAGTATGTCTAGCAAAAGTATGGCAGCCTGCTTGCATTCCACTGATGATAAAACAAAATATCCAAAACAAAATTATTATATTCGTTTGGTTGATGAATACAAGAAATACAAACATGCCAAAAAGGAACCTGCTGCCTTAATTAAATTTCGAGAAACACTGACAACACGATTTATGATATCTGCTACAAATGCCAAAATCCTATTAACAAAAACAAAACATTACTACCAGAAGATAAGGCAGAAGATATACAGTTTCTTAAATTACTTGAAACAAACCAACCCAGCATCTCTTGGACCTCTTGATAGAAAGAGGTTGAAACGCTTCAAGAATTATGCATTGAAGAATTGAATAAAGGTAATAAAGTATTATATGATGTATGTTTGTTCGGGATACAACCTAATTCGTACCATGAACAATTTGTACCGTCAGTTCGTGCCTTGAAAAGATCGAGAGAAAAAATTAAAAAAAGCTGGAAGTCGCTGATCGCAGTTTCCGCAAACATTTTAAAAGGGTTAGGGTATCGGAGTATTGGCTAGGTAAGATTGAGAGAAAAAAATACAACATCACTGATTGCAGTTTCCGTTTTTCCGCAAACATTTTAAAATTTTCGGTAATGATTCTAAGAGTTTGCCGAAGTCGCTGATCGCAGTTTTAGCAAACATTTTAAAAGGGTTAGGGTTGATCGGAGTTTCCGCAAACGTTTTAAAAGGGTTAGGGTGTTTCTGCAAACAAACAAACTGAAAAGATCGAGAGAAAAAACATCACTGATTGCAGTTTCCATTTTTCCGCAGTTTCCGCAAACATTTTAAAATTTCCGGTAATGATCCTAAGAGTTTGCCGAAGTCGCTGATCCACAAACATTTTAAAAGGGTTAGGGCTGATCGGAGTTTCCGCAAACATTTAAAAAAAGTTAGGGTTAGGGTTGATTGGAGTTTCCGCAAACATTTTAAAATTTCTGGCAATGATCCTAAGAGTTTTCGTTTTTTTTGCAAAAAACTTTAAAATGTTCTCGAAAACTGCGATTAGTGACTTCAGCTTTTTTTAATTTTTTATTTTGATCTTTTCAAGGTACGAACTGACGATACGAATTGTTCATGGTACGAATTTGGTTGCATCCTGTTTGTTCCCAGTATGCTTAACAGCCCAATGATTTTTAAAATAACCGTCTATTAATTTTTGATACGGATGCATAAACAAGACGTTTTTTACAGATAAATGCAGATTCTCAGCCATCTACCTCAGGACTTAATTTACTCTCCTCGTCATCTTCTGATGTCATCTTCCCAATAAATTAAGTCGAATCTGCACTGAGAACTAGGTTGCACCCGGGTTGCACACCCCGGATACGCTTTTTTTAAACTAAATTTTGACCCTAAGTGATTCAATCGTTAGGCTGCTGCATTTTTGTGGTCAATTTTTAATTTGAGTAGCCTACAGCCCGATTGTTTATCTCTTTTTAAATATGAGTAACCATGTTTGCCGAACGACGCATTACATTTTTGCTCTCAACAAGTTAGTTTGGTGGTTTTAAAAAGTTACAATACGGTACTTCTTTAAAAAAAATGATTTTACTTTTAGGCAGTGTTTATTAGCAGGCAATTCTTAGTTTGAAACAAAACGATTCCGTGTAGTAGGCTATCGAACTAATACCCTTGAGGATATCAGCCCGATAAACATCGTATGCGCTGCTGATTCAGTTGAATAAAACTATTGAATTTAGAACTTATATAGGCACTTTTTTTCTTCTCTCGTCTTTTGCTTTGAAAAAGAGAAAGAAAAAATACATCATCAACGGTCAAATAGTGTTTCAGATTAACCGTATCTGTTACTGGCGTAGACCCTATGGTCTCACCCTCTGCTAATTCAGCAATTTCACATAGAAGCAGTGACGCTAGAAACCTGAGATTTCTTGACTTTTACTTTTTTTTCTTGCCTCAACCCTTAATCCCGATTATGTTGGTATCGGATAATTGTGAAGTTCACAATACACCTTTTGTCACAGCCAGTTATGAAATGCAAGAAATTTGCTGATATTCAATAGCTTGATTGACAGTTTACTAAATTATCGTGCGGTTTCATTTTGTGTTTGTCGGCGGCGCTAAAATTCCATTGTGTACCCAGGCAGCAAAATCCGTCATTTTTACATCATTGATTCAATGTCGATTTTGCTGTCTGGGTAGGGAGTCGCAATCTGACGCGATATGAGTCATTCTTTGCTGGCAGACAATAATTAGGAATGTAATTTGTTATTTGCGCAAATTGCTTTGCAGTGCAAAATGTGCATGGAATACTGTTTGCACAGAAGCGGAAAAACAAAATTGATGAAGTTCTGTGTTCAACGCAAGAAGACTTTCAAAATAAAATATGAACTGAGAAATTTGACTAAGAAATGGCGAAAATAGGTCAAAAACCGAGTCTTTATTACCTTTTCTACCTAAAATACACAATTACGAATCTATTTTGCGAAATAAATTGATTGAAGTGATAGATAAGGCTTTTGACCAACGGCATACTTTTTCCTGTTGTTATTTGATATAATCCGACAGAGTAATTATCAATAAGAGAGACGTAGACCTGATGGTCTCGGCCAGCAACTCTTGACGCCAAAAGGAAGCAGTGACAGATACGGTGAAAAGATCAAAGCCGGTCAAATAGCCAACTACCGTACCTTTATTTTGAATCAACTTTTTAGTTCAATTCAATTTATTTTTCATTGCTAGCGTGAACAAAACTTCAATAGAATAAATAGGTACCATATTATAACATTTAAACTTAAATGCAGCTTGTAACACTAACAGTTAGTATTAAGAGGTGCCAATATGGTCTTACGTATTTCAGGACAACTCTCAATTCAGCGGCACCTAGTGAATGGAATAATTCCCAGCAACAACAATCCGATAACTTTAGGCCTACTCTGACAATCTCGGTAACCAGCCCTGCATCAAGACCTTCTACAAGTATGCGAAACTACCAGGAATAACCTACCAAGCTTTTGTCAGTCCTAGGATAAAGATTCAAAACCAACCAGTCTTACGGAATACAGGCTAAGTTGATTCTAGCTTCACTAGAACAGCAGGTAAAGCAATATTATAGGCTGGCTGTTTTTTGAATTTAAAACCTTGGTTCTGTATACATAAACTTCTATCCAGATACCAGCCAATGCATCTCAAACAAAGCCACACCAAAGCAGAAAATTCAAGGAATGTTCATGAGACTACTGACTACAGCATCCAAGATTCCAAGTTGAAGGAGCAAGCAAACTAATCATGATCATGATGTTGCAACTTTTTGAAATCGAAGAGACGAACAAACAACCCTTTGCTGTTTGCTAATCGCTGAAGCGTGACATCAAAAAGCATGAACAAGGTTAATTGAAATCGAATAAGAAGAGTTGCCAGAGCTTTTTAAAAATGTCAGTAAAATCAATCAATCAAGTTTATTTCGCATAGCTCCACATTCATTTTCAATGTACACATCAGGAAATATAACAAATAGCCTTTTTATATGGAAACTACACCATGGAGGCACCGAAAAAACCATGCGGTTATCTAATTCAAGGTGCCCACAATTGCAGCTGAAAAGTAACCCAATTGTAACAAGTAATAAAACAAGCTCAAAGCAATCAAAAATACAACAAAACCGTGCAAAATATATTTAAAATTAAAAACATTTTAATGAAAATGGAACAAAACTAAGATAACACACCGGAACTACTGAAATGTCCACGTGACTCCAAAACAAAACGAGTTCAATTCCGCGAGAAAACCTCAAAACTGGCAACCCTTCAAATGAGGTACTCAATGCTAAACCACAGGGGCAATGTCTCAGCTGTGTCTGTCTGTGTGAGTGGGGCTGATTGTTCTGGAAGGAAAAGCAAATAAATGTGTTTTCTGTCTGGCAGTGGTTCCTAACCTGGGGGCCATGGCCCCCTAGTAGGCCATGAGCCTTTTTCAAGGCGGCCATGGAAAAATTTGAAAACTAATTTTTTTTTAATTAATCATTTATTTTTAATTAAAACAAGCTCAACCATCACATTCTTCTTCTTCTTTCGTATGAGAGGTTGTTTTCCTTGGACTACATTTCATTGGGGTCAAATGTCCGGGCATTCTTCGAGCAGCCACTTGATTGTAGAGTCCTCCAGCGTTGACAGGCCACCTGCCTTTGGAGGAGTAAACGTCGGGCAGTGGTAGAGGATGTGATCTGCTGTCTGTTCCTCTGCACCACAGTTGCATGCCGCAGATGTTGATAGGCCCCATTAACTGCATATGTTAACAATAAGCATGCATACGTCATGCTTATTGTGTGTTGTATTTATATTTTATATATTATTTTAAAATTTTGAAAGGGGACCACGGTGTAACAAAAGTTGGGAACCCCTGCTGTATGGTATGAAACGTGATTGAAGGAAGTTACTCTTTGACATTCACTGTGAACTTTTGAAAACATCCTGTTTTTGAATTCATTAGTTGACAAAATAAAAGCACAAATAAAAATAATGAAGAATTTGGATATTTTAGTCTCATTGACGTTTCAATTGCTTGATTGAATATCTACATCCTCGGACAGTGGAAGCTTAATTTTGGCAATTTCGCATACTTGTAGAAGCTTTAAACTACTGACGCAAGCCCGGTAGCGAAATTTTTTTTCCCACGAGATTTCTGTCTCATTGATTTTAGTCACTTTAAAAGTAAGATTTTCCGAAAGTGTTTGAGAGATTGGTTGATTCAGATTGCGAAATAACTATTTGCCAATAAAATTCTGCAATGATAATAAAATATAAGCTTTCCCTAACCCTACTTTTTTGAAAAGCTCTTGTGCACCGCAAAAATTAATTTAAAGAAAAAAAAAGTTTGACTTCGACGGGCGTCGAACCCTCGTTCTCACGATTACTAGGCAGAGGATGATACCACTGAACCAACCGTGCCAACGAGAGAATGTTGCATTCACACGGTTTTAATACAAACTTGTACCAAAATATGTAAATGAGACAGAAATCTCGTGGGAAAAAATATTTCGCAGCCCGGTAACGGTAACCGAGATTGACAGAGTGAAGTTTCCGACTGTTGAAGTGTTGTTGGCAGGGAATTATTCCATCCATTCGGTACCGCTGAATGGGGAGCAATCCCAACAATGCGTTGCTCAAGCACACTGTTGCGGACAAATTTTAAATCAAACGTTATAACTTAAAACGTGAGTAATTCATACAATTTGTGTATCGTGTGTTTTTATTCAATGGCTCACGATTGTCTTTAAATTCTTTTTTAGTTATGCCACGTTAGACTATCATAACTAGGGTCGCTATGTTACGGACAATCTCTGTACAAATCAAACGTCACATAAAACCGTTGTCTACTGAACCTGACGTTTTACGTCATGGACTTGCTAGAAATAAGCAAAGGTTGCATCACCTTTGTCACACCTGTTGAAACATTACATCTTCGTTAAATCTTGAATTACGAGATATGGTGTAAGCCAAATTTAACAGGTGCTTGAATAGCTTCATAATGCTTATCATTAGGCTATTACATCACAGAAGATGGTTAGGCCTACGTGCGTTTGGAAGATTGCAATCTATTCTCGTCATTCTTAAAATTATTGTTGCTTGAAAAGTTGGTCGCATATATTAAAACAGTTTTGTTTGTGTTTACCAACCAGACGAAATTTCCGTCTTCATCTCAGTAATTTGTATTGTAGTGACAAGTTTTAGTGGGTACGGTGTTTCCCCCATTCTTCGACAGCCTTGAGGCTATTCTTACAGAAATACAATTCTTGAATAGACGTTTTCAGAAGAGTGTTTCTTTCGGTCATTGCATACAGACGAACGGATCCGGGAAATTTAAGTTACAAATTTCCCACAGAGATTAGGCTATGGTTTGTTTACCGTTGTGACCAACGGTATATTAGTAGGCTATCGGGTCTCTTAGGCCAGTAGCTAATTGCTGTTTGCAGTAGCGTAGCCAGGAATTTTGAAAGGGGGGGTTTTGACCACTCAACGGCGGGGGTCTGGGGGGCCTCCCCCAGAAAATTTTAAAAAATTACTTTGAATTTGGTGCATTCTGAGAGCATTTTCAACAAAAATGTGGGTACGAATATTCCTGTAAAATGGTGCTGTCCGGTAGCATAGCAAAAGGATAAGATCATGTTTTCTTCGGCATTTTTCAAAAAAAAAGCTAAGTCTCTGTGTTTTCTTGTTGCTAATTCCTGGCTGAGATGTTTGAATGTTTGGTATTGGCAAAACTCGCTCTTTTAATGCAATTTTATTTAAAATTAGGCAGTTTTTTTTTAGACTGAAAGCATCATTCTCAATATCGTGACGTCACACGCGTGCCAAAGGGGGGGGGGGTTGTAACCCCCAAACCCCCCCCCCTCCCCTTGGCTACGCCACTGGCTGTTTGTGTCACAGAACAGTAATAACAGTTTAAGGCGTAAGGGTTTACCAGATTCGATTAAATTTGGGCAAATTTCCTCGTTCCAGCTTAAAACAATATGGCACAGTTGACGACGTGTTAATTATCTTGATTCAGCATGTTCGTTCAATAGAAACTATCACGTCTTCGCTTTTCCTTCATGAATAACCAAACTAGAATCAGCAAGTGTAATTTGTATGACCAGGGGCGTAGTCAGAGGGGACAATTGCTTTCCCCTCGAAAATTTTTTTGTAGGCTATATGAAATCGACTATCAGACTTGTAAGCCATTGAAAAGCTGTAAAAGAGAGTAGGCCAAAGCTTTCCCTCTCCTAGAGCATTTATTGACAAAGTTTTACTGTTGATTTTGGCTGAAAGTAGCTTAGCCTACTCTCAGATTGCGTAATTTCAAGTTTTTTTTTTCAAAAAATTCTGGGAAAGGTTCTCCAAGACCCTCCATTGATTTGCTGGCCACGCCTGTGCGTATGACCAGTAAGCGCTGAGCTAACGAGCGGACAAATCAATTTTCAAGTTCCAACCAACACTTTACGAGTACCGGTAGGCTATGTTTGAAAATTTAGCTCTATGCAACTTCTCAGTTGACTAGCAGGCCTAGCGAGACTCAACAGAGTAAATTCGGGCAATACTGTAATGTTGGCTAGTTAGTAGATTCTAGAAGCGGCTCACCAGTCAAGATTAACTTAGACCATTTTTGTCTGACTCGATTAGCCCACAAAATGGCACAAAAGTTGCAAAATTTCAAGTTTTTTGAGTTTATTGCAGCAAAGCCACTCACAACTACAGTAATAGATTGCATATTCAATTCAGTGGATAGCCTACCAAAACTAAATATAGAATCGAGGTGCAATCTTTATAGTAGCCTAATTATAGCTCTTCTGCTTCCAGCAATCGGCACTTCCAGACACACAATCCAAACCATAAATTGAAAGAAAACATCTGTTCAACAAAATTGTGAAATATACAAAATTAAAGCGATCAATTTTATGCATATTAGTATAGCCTATACCGAACTTCTAAACGGTCTTTCGCAAATGATCTTGTGAGATACGCTTCGGTGTCAACCTGATTTTTGTTTTCTCTGAAGCACCACTGGCGCAATGTTGTCTCCTGTGACAGCGTTGAACTCGTTGTGTGACCCATCACAGTAGGGAAACTACAGCAACAAACAAAAATTGAACCTTTAGGGTCCCATGCAAAAAGTATAAAATTGTTTTATGTTTCCAAACAAACACAGTTCAATATTACTACTAAAATTTAATATTCTTATCACTATGAAGAACCCGATAAGTAGCATCTAACACCTGCAAAAAGTTATTTCAAATTATATCAAAAACTTGTTGCGTTTGGCGCAAAACAAGTTGTACAGCAATTTACACAACGTTTAATGAAATACTTTCTATATGCAAGCTCATTGAGCATTTACAACAATAATCTTTTCTATGATTGGCAAGTGCCTGTGTCGTAGTCTTTGGTTAGAATACCGTGTCGGGAGATCAGTATATTGGTTACCCTTAATAGTGGAATAGGTAGCCGTTTTGAGGCAAATGTCCACGTTATATATTTGCTTGGATTCGGAATGAGAGGAGTTATACTAAGTCTGCAGCAGACATAGGCATAGTTTCCTTCATAATTTACTTTAACATAACTCAATTACTTCAAAGCAGTGCCGGATTAACTATAGTAGCAGATGTAGCAGCTGCTACGGGCCTCGCGCTTCACAAGGCCCCGCGCTTGGTGAGCAAAACATTTTTTTTGCAAAAAAACTGTCGAACATAGTTGGTAAGTAATTTTTGGCTTGCAAACTGGAATAGCATGGGAGAATATTATATTTGCACGATTAAATTACTTAGTCCCAACGTCTTATCCCTTCCTGATTATTGTAAACTTTAAAAACCGGTAATTTCCGCTGGAGGCAACTGCTTGATCGAGTGCCACGAGCCCACGATACTAGTTGTTCGAAAGATTATTCGACTGTACAGTACACCAGTGAGAAGAGTATCAATCTTGCCGATTGTCTTGGACAGAGTTATTACAACGCGTTCAACATGAGCGGGAAACATAACGGATAGGCCTACAGGCACTTGTCAAAAAAAATGGTGCCGTTGCAGAATATGTTCCATGCTATGCTCATTCGTTGAATTTAGTTGGTGTATGCGCTGCACAATTGTGTCCAGATACAGTTCAGTTCTTTGACTTCGTTGAAAGTATCTATGTAGGCTATTCTTTGCTGCTTCAACACACCGGTGGTCCGTTCTGGAGTGTTCAGGTGGTGGAGTGATAAAGAAGCTCTCTGAAACACGATGGTCCGGAAGAGCTGGTTGCTTCAGCGTTGTGTGCCTCTTTGGCAGGATCCCTACAGAGTTTTAGACCGGCTTTTAGAGAACAATTCGCTAAGTTTGAGTCAGAGGCGCAGAAGCTGACTCAAGTGCCGGATTACCGACCAACAAGCACAAGAAGAATTGTCCAAAATCGAATGCACGATGAGAATGTAGGCAGTGGCCGTTCAGTTTCAGATGCAATGGATATCAACTAAAGACAAATTCCCGGTGGAAGTTTTCCTTGCAGTAGGCTATTGGACAGCTTACAATCTGTGCTGGAGCAACGTCGCAAGGCATACACTAATTCGTAAAGCACATTGCTATTGATTGCTCCTCTCCAGAACTCAACTGTTTCACTTCGATTAAAGAAAACAATATTGACACCATGTTTCCTAACATTGACAATTTGTTACGCATTTATCTATGTATGATGGTAAATAATTGTAGCCTACTGGAGAGAGATCGTTTTCAAAATTGAAGTTGATTAAAAGCTAGCCTATCTGCGAAACACGATGGGGCAAGAGCGGCTACACTATAATAAAAAAATATCAAATCTATAAAATATTCAATTACTTCCCAGTCATTATCTGTACATCAAATCCATGGATATCTAAAGAAGGGGATACGAAAGCTTTTATTACGTCTGACAATAGAAGGGCTTTTGTTAATCGTAAATAATCTGTGTTTATCGTAAAATGACAATTGGCACCGATAGTAGTTTAATAGATCTTGTTATGATAACATGCATTGCGCTATTAGCATCAGGCCTGGATATTCACAGCATGCTCATTAGGGTGTTTCAAAAAAAAAAATTTTGGATTTTGGGTATGCATACCCTCTCATTTTGTGAGGCTTGGTGAGAAAATAAGTTTCCCAAACTTTTAGCTTGATTGGATATCATTAACAGACCTCTCAAAGGACATTGGTATTGCACGGAATAACCCTATGCTTATGCCTTGGCGTTAGCCCCACATGCCTATTATTGCATACAGATATGACCATAACCAAAACGAAATTGGCTTATAACAGACCCATTTGCCTAGTTGTTAATTTCCTTGAATGGTTTATCGTAACTCAATGTAGCCTACTGAATGCAAGCTTTGTAAATTACTTGAGCTTATTGAGCGTTTCATTCAACATCTTGAAAGAATAGGAAAAATGAAGCAAACGAATGAGAACATAAGAAGAACAAACACAAATCTAAGCAAACAAAAAGAACAAATCTGAGCATGAAATCTACGATTTTGATAGTAGCATGGCAAGAATGTCAGGACTTCTTTCCTGGCGTTGTTGCTAATAATTGACGATGGTACTCAATAATCTGGTACATCAATTGTCGTTGTTCTTCGTCGTTGGTGAGGGCAAGATTGAAATCTGTGGCTAACTTGACAGCTCGTTCGGCGCAATCATTGACTACGCGGAGTGCACATACAAGCCCCTTGCCCTGTTTATAGTCATCTCGACTTTCCCACGTTTCTGGATCAGCTGATAAGAACTCCTGTGGCAGATGGAGTGCTTCAAATAAACACAATGAATGCAGCGTAGCGAAGTCGGCAAGCTTCATCGCACTAAACGATGCCACGTCATCAGGACACACTCGACGAACATCTTTGGATTTCGCTGGTTTCGATAGTGCTTCTACCAGCTCACGTTTCTGATCGGTGGACAGAGCATTATCAAATAGAGCAAGACAGATGAGGTCCTCACTCAAATACTACAGATGGCCACGCATCTTGTGCATGGCTTGTTTTGCCACCTGACGATCCACGCGTTCAAATTGCTCCAGCAGCTGCAACAGCAATAGGTCATTGCTCGGGGCTAATGTGGTCACTGGTGCAGTTACCCATATCCTCACATAAATTGTCACAATAAATAGTGCAATGCGTCGGAGTGCCTGCAGCTCATGTTTAGTCAGCTTATACTGGTGACGAAAAGCAAAGATTTTGAGGCAGTATATTCCTTTTGCCATCCAGCGAGCACGATGGTATGCACCAGGTGGCCTGAACTTTGCTTGATCTGCAACGGGATGACCAAGAAGAAGAAGGGCCAGGATGATAAACTCGCGATAATCCTCCCTCGGTTGATGTTCACACAGCTGTTTACATAGAAAGTCGATAACTTCACATTTGTGCTCAGATAACCAGGCATGTTCAGCGTCAGACAGTTTTCCATTTCCAGATGTGTCATCATCAAGAGGAGTTGAAAGGGATTGGTCAATAAATGACCACGAATCTTTGAATTTCCGGAACAAGGCAATTTCTGGTCCGGAGCTCACAAAGAATGTATCAAATATTGCAGCTGCTACTACTTCCAGAATATGATGTCGACAGGCAAGGAAGAGTAGCCGGCGATTGAATGCCTGTTGCACTACAGTGATTGCTCCTGTATGAATGCCTGTGTTGCTTGCGGTGGTATCAAAGCATAAGCCAGCGAGACGATCTGTGACTCCTGTCCATTCTTGCAGAACCTGGACAACTTTTCCCCCCATCTGCGGTCCAGTTCCAGCCGATAGACAGGGAATTCCGAGTAACTTTTCCACACCTTGGCCCGAAACCACCACAGCCAAACGATCACTTTTTCCACCATCACAATCTGGCAACATTTTACCATCAAAATGGGCAACTAGCGGTACTACGGGACGAAATTTATCCCTCAGCACTCCACCAACTACTTTTCGTGATTCTTTGTGTGCTCTGTACAATGAACTTGTTGATAGAGTAATATTTTGAATGTCAACACCTGCCGCTGCCAACGCTGGAGCAATGATATGCATGGCCTGTCGAGGTGTCGCCTTTGTTCGATCCAGGCTGGCATTAAACAGAGGATCACTGACGATGCAACGATGAATATTGCTGCTGACCTGAATTGAATTTATTGTGGCTTTTACGCTTACAGTCTCTGGTCGTCTGCGATGGTAAGCACTTATGCTCACTTCCTCATCTTCATAATCAGATGCACTGCTTGACTCTTCCACCGATATTTGTCCTTCACATAGTCCTTGTAAGTTAGTTGGCTTTTGTTCCTGACTTGATCTTTGTCGCTTGCTTGATCCTAATCCCTCAGCTGATGTGGATGTATTTCCATAGCATGACTGAGACTGGCGCTCTGCTTCAGATTGTTGTCGCCTCAGCTCCTGGGTAGTACGCTCAAGTCTCTTCTTCATCCGCTTTTTATATGTCAAGTCTATGCCACCAATTTTCCTTTTCCGAGGACCACGTTGGTCTTCGAGGAAGTCTCTGTCTTCACGGATCTGGATGAGGCTGTCACAGGATGCATGTGCTATGTCAAATAGCCTTGTCTGGGAGGTAATAAAGTCAGATTCTATGTCTTGCTGCCTCTCACTGCGGCGATGCTTGTTTTTTCCGACTGCAACATGTTCGCGGTAGAGTTTCTTCAGCTTCTCAACTACATTTGGCAGCTGTGTCGTGGGAATACTAGCAAGACTCCACACTTGCATGACCTCGTCAGCCACTTCCTTGCAGCTTTGAGCAAGGTCTAACTTCTTAACCTTGATGCTGTAATAGATGCGCCTCAACACAATTCCTGCAGTTGGCAACTGCTGAGTACTGCTGTCCACTGTGATTTGTTGAAGTGACTGCCCGACAAGCCATACATTTGTCGATGACCGTGTTGCTTTTGCTGCTGTATTCATGCTTTCAACCATGAAGAATCAGTTAAACCATCACTAATCAGTTAAAAATCACCTATTTTCAGTCTCTAAACACAGATATTAATAATCGATATTGAGATCGCCGCGGGGATAACCCGATATCACTCGGAACCCGGGTGATATCCATATGCTAAAATTATCAAGTCCTTGAGAGGTCAGTAAACGACCTCCAATCAGGCTAAAACCTTTCAGTTCTGATTTTCTCCCTCAACCTCACAAAATGAGGGGGTATGCATCATCAAAATCCAAAATTTTTTTTTTTGCATACAGTCATGAAACACCCTAATGCTCATGGTTGCTTGTTAATTCAACTACCAATATACTGGCTTTACATACTGGCTTTGTTAAAAAAAAAACAGCTTAGGCCTACATGTAACTTTTCAACTGTCTTTCCAAACAGGTATTCTTTAAATATGCTCCACGTAACATTTGCTGACTGTCTTCTGTAGCTTACTGTATCAGCTGCACTACAAAACTTTCTACGATTTTAAAAAGAACCACATGTTTAAAGCACTACAAACTACCGCCCTGGTAGTGTCATGAGAATAAGGCAATCGCTGCGAGCCTTCATATCCCCTTCTCTAGATATCCCTGATCAAATCAATGTGCTACAGGCCCCGCACTTGGTTAATCCGGCACTGCTTCAAAGCGAACTAATGTAAATAAAACAAGAGTGCATAGTTGCGCTATTCGGTACAAATTTTCATGTCACGTTATTTATACCGCCAATGGTGGGGCAAAATTGGACAGCTCGCTGTAAATGCAAAACCAAAAAAAAGCTTAACACTAATAAATATTCAATAATTGCAAAATGAAGATAAATCATATTATAGCTAAATCACATCCAATGGTACCTTTTTTGATTGCCAGCATCTGCAGAGACAAGTCTTGTCTCCCAAGTCTTCTATATCCATCATGTCACATACTTTTGGTTTAGTTTTACCGATTTTGAAGTTAATTTTGTTTAAAGTTTCCTTTCCACTGTATTTCTCATAATATGGTTTAATGGCAAAATAACCGGCACCTCCCACAACCGCAGAAAAAGATATTAAGTGGATCCAGTCCTTTACTGAAACATAAACATTAAAGTCAAAATGAGTGTTTTCAAAATTAACAGATGGTGATAATGCTGTTTGCAGCAAGGTTCTGCGAGAGCAAAGCCATATCACATGGAAGAATTGCATGCAAATATAGTAAAAAGCAAAACAATCGACTTTAGAATGTAATTTTCGCAGCTCCTCAGATATTAAGTGAAATTGACACGGACTTAAAAAGTGAACTCAGGGCTATCACTGCCACGTTGAATAATCTAATAATATAATCTAATAGTCAAATCAAAATACGTAATATAATATATAAATACCTAAATACAATACCTATATAATAAATAAAATATAATAAAATATAATAAAATACCTAAATACGTAACCTCAGAAATAAAATTAGCACCAACACTGACATGATAAATCAATAAATCCTTTGAATGATCTTGGCACAGGAACATTCTTGAGGTACGAAGGAATGGCGTCTCTGACAATATATGCTAGTGGTTCCATGTTGGACAGGCTCGTACAGAACAGATTTTGACAAACAGAAGTCGAAACTGTGCTTCAAAAATGTTATTGAAACCCTTTCTATACTTGTAAGTCTACTCTAATAACAAACCTAAATACAAAAGACGAGATTTTTGATTAGTGGTGGACTTCACTATCAAGATGAATAGGCTACAATTAAAAACAGTAATTATAAAACGTAGTCTGAAATAAGCTTAATAAAAAAGGTAAGTTTTTTTTATGCAACGTCAAATTTTCAGGGCTTTGCGATCTAAACTATCTGTATTAAATTAGATTACATTTCGTGAAAAAAACGTAATTTACAGTCTCAATCTGTGCTTTTTACACCGACTCTACGTTGTAATGTAGACGTTAAATCGGTGTACAAAAGAACCGAATTTGTTGGCAACACTCATATATTAATTTAAATTTCGAACTTACGAAATGTATCACACTAAATCTTTCACGTAATACGCTCAATTGCCACGGCTCAATCCACACTTATTTAAACTCGGTAGTTATCAGGTCGTTAAATAAGAACAGACGCAACAGAAACTGCTGTACGTTTAACACCGATTTTGAAATGGACATATCTCAAAATATGTTTCCGATTTTGAACGATTGAATCATATGATATGCAGTATTTAAATTCAAACTGTAATAAAGCATAAAAATCACAGTTCAATACCAGCGCAAAAAAAACAATAAAGTTGTACAGTTTCTTAATATCATTTTCTCACACATTCACTTTTTTTAATTATTGACTATTTAAAATTACTATGTTAATCAATGGCAGTGAGCAGAGTATACCATAAAAAACTTCAATCACAGTGTGAGGTCGTCGTGTGAGCCTCTGGGGCCGAGAGTCTATCCTTTTACCACCCCAGATTCACGATGTTCCCGGACTACACTGGAAGGCTACTAGAGGTGTATCTGATCAATTCACGAAAATTGAGAGTAACAACTCAAAGCAATGAAGCGCGTCGCATCGTTTGTAAGTAAACATATAAAATTTTGATTTCGCAAGACAACAGTCATATAAATTATAATACCAGCGCTTACATTGCGCTACATCCATACTAAAATTCTGTAGGCTACACGGCGATAGTAAATAAAGAATATGAAACAAATAGATCATCACGTTAACAAAGACATATATGAAGTTTAAATACATTTATTAAACACTTCAATATTACTAATACAAATTGTTCACGGTGGGACATTCACCATGATAGGCAATGTATTAAAAACAGTCTTAATAAAATGTTTTGTAAAAAAGTGGCAAAACAATATTAACTGCGCATTTGTGGTCACAAAAAAGACAGAATGGCCCATTTCGGTCAGTCCGATTCGGTGAGTCCGATTTGGTTAGCCCGATTCGGTGATTTTTTCAATTTTTTTTTAAATTATCGGGTACCGTAGCCTAAATATCATTGCCGTTTTAGGGTTCGGGGTTAGAGGTTAGGAACTCACCGAATAGTAGCAGACCCCAAAAAAGATGCACAGTGTTCATTTTGATGCATATTTTAAGGTCCATTCTTTCGCCGTTGTGTTATACTTCGCTCTATCTGTTTTGTAGACGCGAGCAATGTCAGGAACCAGCGGATCATCCGCGTTTGGATCGCTGAGTACAGCGAGTACAGATCGTAGCACTGTCCGAAAGCAAAAACATGTGGTTAATTCTACATTATCTAAAAAAAGATACACCACAGCACTACTTGACCATTCATGGAATACAACTACTAATGTACTGATAATAATATGAACGGTAATTTGATTAAATAAAAACTACACAAAAAAACAATTGCAAATCTGTTTAGAATGTGCCATAATTCTGTCCGTCTTCATTCAGTTAACAATTTTTTCAGTTTAAATAAGAATAAGCAAAACAGAGAAAATTTTATTAATTGCCATATGCAGGAACACAAATCATAATAAATAAATAAACAATAAACAGTATTGTCATAATCAGGGATTTATAAAAGTATGGGATGTGAAAACTTCTTGCTCAAGGTAGGGTGCGTGTTAAATATAAAAAAGTAGCAAGATATTATTCTGCGGAAGTGTCAATTTTGACTAGCTCAAAAACAAATCAAGGTTTGTTTCTCAAGTCTGATCCAAAATCACAAAACCTTTAATTAATTTACTCATTAATGCACATTGTTCGAAAACGCAAGCTGTGCAAAGCATTTAGGCGACAACTTGAAAAAATACAAATTTACCAAAGAAGCTCCCATCACTTTATTTAAGGGTAACATGGCTGTTTGAGTCATATCTTCAATGCAATGTATTCTAATTGTAATTTCTTATCAAATTACAATTCTACAGGACAATGGACAAAGTAGTCTGAATGTGCAGTGCAAACACCATATCACATGTGTCATATATAAAATACTTTTTTATTTATCCAGAATTAATAATTCACTTTGTAAATTTTGGGCTTTAATTGACTGGAAAATATTGGTTGATTTTTAGCTACATGGTCAAAATAGCTTTTTGTCTGAAAATTCATAGAAAACGTGGGAACACTTTTGCATAATAAAACTCTGCTGTCAGAACCAAGAGAGCATAAGTTGTGCTTCCAATATGCTTTTGATTTCCCTGATTGTGATATCCAGACTAGTGTTTGGAATGCCATACAGAAACAACAGACAAATGCATCATAATTATGAACATTGTCTTGCATGGATAGAGAAAACTTTTTAAAAGGATATAATACAGTACCGGTACCTGTCTTTATAGTACAGTGAGGCTTCCAACAAACTCTGTCAAGGATTTCAAAGCATATGTTGCCATTGCTATCAATTCCTGGGTGGTATATCTTAGTGGTGAAGACAACCTTTATGAAAAACAAATCTTAACCATCTAACAAAAATGTGTTCATACAAAAACACACACTTTGCTAGAAATGTAATTTTTATACAGTAGAATTCGCCTATAACGGCTTCGTTTATAACGTCAATTCGCCTATTACGTCACATTTCGCTCGGTCCCGGCAGAATTCCTATCTTTTACGTACATTGTAGTTCGGCTACAACAGCATCGCCTATAACGTCAATTCGCATGTTACAGCACCCTTTATTGGTCCCCAGACGTCTTTTGTTCGTTTATAACGTCACTTTAAGCCATCACCTTCACGACGAACGGTCAGTCTTTTAATCCAGTTAGCGCTGCTGCTTGCAAAATGTCTTCCCTTTATTTTTCTACGTCGTTCACAGCAGGGACTTTAATTAACTGAATTAACTTTTTTCCCCGCGTGAAAAACTATCACGTGTAAAAAGCAGCTCTACAGCTGACCTTTAAACAACTCAAAGCAACAGTTGTACGTGCACTTCTGTATAAACTAATAGCAGTATTGTATAAACTAATTAATTAGAGCAAATCCTACATTATTTAGCAAAAGCTGAACGCTATGTGGTAGAGAAATCCGTGTCAAAACCGAAACAGCTGAAGATCAATGCCTTTTTTGCTAATAAACAATGAACTTCTCTACTACTGTATGTAACGAGCTGTATTGCGCAAATTTCCTGTACCTTTCGCTGTAGGTTATTTTTTTTTACACAATTTCTTTGTTTACTGTATTTTCTGCGTGACTTTTGTCAGTTTGCTGGTACACAGTAAACCTGACTGGATTATACACCTTTTTCTTTGATCAAAAGACAGTTTTGGAATAGTTTGCGGTAGTTCGTCTATAACGTCAATTCGGCTATAACGTCAGTTTTTGCAATCCCTTAGAGGTACCGTTATAGGCGAATTCTACTGTAATAGAAAAATGTGCACTTATTTTGCAAATTTGCATGTCAAAAAATAGCTTAATGCACAAGAAAAAATGTAAAAACAAACTATCCAATTGATGTGGTCTAGGAGTGAACTAACATAAAATAGTAACACACAATTTATGCAATTCAACAACCAAGTCCAATACAAACATTTAAAAGCAACACCTGATTGAAACTGTTGTAGAAAATGATAATTTGTTGTTACACAGATGAAACAATGTACCATATCATAATTTTGTACCTGTTGCATTCACTTGGTCTCATCTGACAGACACGTTCAATCCAAAAAGGAACAATTTTTAACTGCATGCTACACTGCTACTTACCTTTGGTGCTCGAAAAGGATAATCTGCAGGAAAATTAACAGAAAGGCAAAATTTTCCATTTTCAAAAGGGGAGTCTTTCTATGAAAAAAAGGGAGGATTTGAATACGGTACCATTTTTAAAAGTGTTCTCCCTAAATAACAATTGTTATATGATATAGTTTTATATAAAAAAAGGCAGTAAGACTTTGTAACTACTGTTCCACTTTCATATTCACTTTTGCCAGGCTGGCAAGGAACAGTCCATTTTGTTTTAGAAACTTTAGATCAGTGATTCTCAACCTTTTTCAGCGCGGGGGCCAAATTCAAAATCACAATTTTAAAAAGGGCCACAACAAGACAAGTAATAAAAGAACATATGTACTATAAAACAACAAACACATACAAAACAATTTAATGTGAAATTTGACTTTGGCTTTTAATAAGTTTCCTAAAATGAGGGTAATCTTAAAAGATGCATTACCAGTATTCATAAGCTGTTTAAAATGATGGTTTGTCAATCGGTTGTGATATATATTTGGTTTTCATTCCAACAATTTTTTCTGAAAAGGGCTTCACATATGTAAGTTATGTTGATTCAAATAGGCAGAAGCATTTTTCAGTGCATTGGCTATCAAGTTAGCCTTTCAAGTTATCAAATGTTTTTTTGGGGCTTTTCTCCAAAAGTAAAATATATATATGATCACATTTGAATGCTTGTGTCAGCTCCACATCTGATGGCAAATCTAGCAGCTCTGGCTGAAAATCATCATGAGGTGGTGGGTGCATCTATTGCCGTAAGTGTTGCAAATATTTTCATCAGAAAAAAATCAATATAATACCGTTAATACAACTTTCAAATTTATGAAATGATGTTGCTAATAACATAGTGTACTTTCGAATGATCTTTTGACTTGGTGCTCTGGCTTAACTATAGCATGGCTTTACCACAGATTCAGCATCGATATCTCCCAAACACGCTTAAAAACTTGTGGTGGTTAAGTGCACTCGCAGAAAGCAAATTTATTGTTGATGTTACGATGTCTATCACATTAGACATCTTCAGTGACTTAGTAACGATATTTTCTTGGTGTAAAATACCGTACAGTGGTGTCAGATCACAGCTCTGGGTAAGATTATCCTCTTCACGCCATCTGTTAACAAATCCATGAAGAACTTGATTTTTCCCTAACATGAAAGAATAATAACTAAACACAGCTTTGAAGGGGCCAAATGTACTTCTAGAAGACTTTAAACAAAATCATATTATCTGTTACTTTTAGTATGCCGTGAATATAACACAAACTGAAAAATTGCTTGCAAATGTTAAAATTTGGCATAATTCCCCTGATAAACAGTCAATTTTGCTCTGTATCCTTAGTGTGGGGACGTTATGTAACATTTTTTTAGCATACTATGTCATGTAATAACTGTTTGCTTGCTATAATGGGCAGTTCTTCTGAAGGCCGCACTACCGCACGCACCACAATGGACTGTGGTTGAGAATCACTGCTTTAGATTGAAGCAATTGCTTTGCCAAGATTATATATATAACTAGTATAGTTTTGTTCGCAGCGACTGCGATGCAATCATTTAAGTTTTGTTTAGTTAAGTCTTACATTATATATAACATTGTGGCTATTTTTAAACACTTGTTGCCATGGTTACAATCAGGTGTTGCCAAAGTTAGGGTTAAAGTTAGGAAGCGTTAAGGTAAGGGTTAGAGTTAAGAATAAGTTAGGGTTTTGATCTTTGCCCAGGACTAAAAAAAATTTCCAAAATACAAGTTTTTGTTTTCAACAGCTTTAAACTTTTCTCAAATTAGGGCAGAATTCCTTACCTGGCTATATTTACTCTATGTAGTGTAAACGTAGCTCAATATTTAGTAGTATTCTGTAGAACTGCCCAATATTTACACTATGTAGTACATAGTGTAATATACATATATATAGTGTATAGATGTATACGTATAGTGTAATATACATAGTATAAATACTATAGTGTAAATATAGCCACAGCCTATATAGTATATATAAACACCATAATAAAGTAACAGAACATCATAACAATTAAACTTGAAAAAGTTTAAACTAAAATACTGTCAACAATTTTGAAAGTTAAATGTTAGCTACATACTGGTCCAAGAATCCACGCTTGCCAATGAAACACTGCAAATAAAATCAATAAACATTATGCGGTATATACCAATAGGCTCTGGCTTGCAGGTATAAATTTATGAATGTGTTAAAGCCACAATTTAACCAAATAACCTACTTTTCAACGACTTTTATGTTCCGCAAGGAAAAAGGGTTGTCTGACAACTTTTCAAATTTATAAACTGTCACACATGCAGAGTAGTCTATTCTTTTATAACTTTGCTACCAACGTGAGGACACAACAAAATAGGCTACTTTTTTTACAAGGTTTCTAAGACTACTTACTGTCACCTTCCACTGGTTCAATGGTGAATTCTTCTTGTGAGTCAACATTAAAGCTTTGTAATTCCTGTACATGAATTATGATACTGAGATTAGCCTACATACATAAGACAGATTTTACTTAGCAAGCAGAGCTAATCTTAGCAATATAATTTCTTTGTTCAAAGGCAAAAAATGATACTAATATGGAAATAAAATACGGCAACAGCACAAACAAAAGGTGGCAAAACTGTAATGGTTTAAGATGTGTATGCAAAGATCTAATTTTGAGGTAATATATGTGTAATCATTCAATACAATTGAAATTTATTGTCTTAGCCCATCACTGATTGCCCAATTACGGTAAGATAGTAACTTACTTTTGTAATTCTTTTCAATGCCATTTAAATCATGCAGTCAAGTGCATGTGGTGCTTTGAAATTTCATTGAAAAAAAAAACAGTCAAGCCTATTTCACTTTCCCGACGCAAACAAAAAACAAGGTGCCGGTATACCTTGCCTATATGCCTATCTATAATGCCTAATCCAATTCTTAATAATACCATATCTATGATAATACGGTAGCCTAATCAAAATTGATTTCTATCAAGTGCTGCCAGATCCTCAAAAAAAATGAGAGGGACTGGAGAGAACATTTTGTTTTGTCTGTTGTGAGAATAGTACGGTACCATTACACAATACGAATAAAATTGCACCATAGCAATCTAGATACCACCACAGACAGGAACGTCCATATGACACGACACGAACGTCAAAAGCAACGTCAATATGAAAACGACTGGTAACCAGTAGCTTATCAATTAGTGGCCTACCTTGACTACTTTGCTGAGTGTTCACTCTATTCAGCGAGGTTCAAAAATGTATGTTTACTCAGTGCCGTAATCACTGTCCCATTCTCCCCGGCTGGGAGTACTTCTGTTTGGGGTCTACTCATACTGATAGTCATTTGTAATCTCTCTGATGACTTTTTGGTTGGCCAATAAAACGATGGAAATAGAGTTCGAAAATTTTTTTATTTCGTCTGTTGCGAGAACAGCACCTGATAGCACGGTAGGCTACAAACAATTATGCCATACACAGTATGAATAGCACCACTACCATCTACATACCACAACTGCAACAGACAGGAAGCAGCGAAAGACTATTCTTATCAGTCATCGAGTTAGCTGCTTCCCTGTTCTTAATGTGACCAATGTGAAGGATCGGCAAATTACGTTTTAGTTTATTTTCCAGTTTTCCCTTTTGTTACCGTACTTTGCCATTCACTACATGTTTGTGCCAGCAATGAAAATTTAAAAAAAAGAACAAGTTTTCTTAACTTTTTACTTTGAGAGTCTTCAACGGCTTTTTTAAAATGAAATATAAAAATAAATACTGTTACAAAACCCTTAACTCTAGATTATCACTTCCTAACCTTTTCTGTCGCGCTAACTCACTTGAGTATCTTGGGTAGGCTACCGTAGGCTATATCCACTACCCTACTAGTGCAGTCGTGGTAGGTTTTTTATGGGAAAATTTTTTTATCAAGCTGATACTTTTCTCAGACCTTCCCCATACTATGCAAATGGCTCAGAAAAAAATCCCCATTAATCGGATGATGGGAAACCCTCTTTTGGGCCCTTTTTCCAAATGACGTCACAATCCCTTTATGAAAATTTCAAGTTTTTCAAAATAAGACATATTATACATGTGTTGTTGCTTTCCTCCTCGTCTTGTCCCGTTTCATCTTCATTGTAAGAGCACTCCTCTTCGGTACCAACATCGACGTTATGCAAAAGTGAAAAAAAAACCTTCATTCCTTAGTTTTTCGTCTAGTCTCTGGAGTATGTCGTTCATACTAATTATACTTAGATACGAAAAAGATGTGAAACTATCTTTGTATTTGAAGCATAGCCTACTTAGGCTACTATACTATTACATTCAACACCATGACTCCAGATATTGCTCATAATTGCAGAATTCTCTTTTCATCTATGGTTGTAGGCCTACGATCAACTTCTAACCGAGTAGCACACAGTAAAGAGGACAGCAAAAAGCTTCACCGGAATTTGGAAAGATCTTGCGATCGAGCAAGCTCTTATGCGCTCAATTAAGTCGCGTGGAGGATTGACGGAAGGAAAAGTATGACAGAAAGTGTTCGACATCTTTGGGTTTTTAGTGTGAGTCACTCGGCAAGTAGGGCCTATTCATGAAGCAATGACGCAACTAAACAAGGCTCAGTTTCTATGAAGCAGGCTAACCAGCATGAAGAATTGGGTGCTTCAAGAAAAAAGAGGGATTACGAAGATTGTAAAAGTTTCTGGCCTGGTTAACAACGAATGAGCAACGCACGTTAAGGACTGCTCTCCATTCAGCGGCATCTAATGGATGGAATAATTCTTCAGCAACAAGACTTCAACAATCGGAAACTTCACTCTGTCAATCTCGGTGACCGGGCCTGCGTCAGTGATTCAAAGCCTCTACAAGTATGCGAAACTGCCAGGATTAATCTCTGCAAGAAGCTTTCCCAGTCCGAGGATAAAGATTCAATCAATCAATCAATCAAAAACTCATTCTTGGTACCAGATGTAAACCTATCTTCTCTTTCAAACGGTCTAGTGTCCATCGCTGGAAAAGATGACGTCAATTGTGAACAAGCGGAGCAAATTGGTCAAAATATCCAAAAAGGTTTAGATAGGGTAGCAATTACTATCACATCAATCAATTGATCAAACCATTAGAATCCTTAATGGAAGTAAACAAAACAAAAAGTGGTGCAAGTGGTATTGGTTCGAAAGTCATGTTCAATAGGATGTTTGCTGTTGCTGAAAGCGAGGAAAGCCTTGAGCAATTTTTCGAATTCCTGTTGACTTCAGAGCCAATGTCGATGTTCAAGGAAGGCATGATGAGAAAGCCTGACAAACCTTCTCTTCGAAAAATTCTTTTGCCTGATTCTTCGTCGCATGCCTTAGAGGAAATCAACAAGCAACTTCTATTATCGACGGTGGTGCATTAGGCCTACTACATAAAGTTCGCTGGAAAAAAGGAATGAAGTTTTCGGAAGTTTGAAATTCGTATATAAAATATATCCAAAACCATTATACCCATGCTGTTGTTGTGTTTGATGTCTATCATGACGAAAGTACTAAAAGTCACGAGCACTTGCGCCGAAATTCCGTTCCACAGAGCACGTTTGTGAAAATTGATCCGAGCAATTCACTTCCTTTTACTCAAGATCGCTACCTCAGCTGCATCGAAACTCGAAACCAAGGCTGAATTCATCAAGTTTGTTTCTACCCATGTGAGACAATCCGAAGTTGAAGTTCACAACTGCTCTGATGATTTTACAATAACATCTACAGTGAAAATAACTGATCTACACAATGAATATTGAAAAACGAAATGCACAAGAATGAAACTGCAAAGCAGAAGAGAAAGGCACATTGCATGGCGGTTAATTACGCGAGGCAAAATGCTCTGATGATGCTGCCTCGATATCGACAGAACTCACGACTTGGGAACAAGATCTCACTCCATTTCAACGGCGGCTGGTAATGCTACCATGTGCTTTTTTTTATCTTTCTTTAAGTAATTGCAATTAACTACGGTACTTGTAATTATCTAGCACTGTAGCATACATTCACTATTTTCAACCATTTAGGCTACAAATTCTATTGTCAAGGTACCTTATCCTTATGGTTGCAATAGAAACCACTGCATGCAAAATTTTTTTAAAAACATCTCTAATCATCTAGCAGCCTACTGCAGCCTATATTAATCATTTTTAACCATTTATAACTTCTATTCCATGGTACCTTACTTTTGTGGTTGCAATAGAAACCACTGCATGCAAAATTTTTTTTAAAATATCTCTATAATCATCTAGCAGCCTACTGCAGCCTATATTAATCATTTTCAACCACTTATAACTAACTTCTATTCCATGGTATCTTATCCTTGTAGTTGCTATAGTATCCACTACATAAAAATTTTTTTAACTTGTCGCAAGTAGCTAGTACGGTAGCCTACAGGTAATTGCCAGCCATACTCATTATCAATCTCCCCATTATGCATAGATTTCCTAACAACTGCAACGTTTATAACATGTCATGATGTCTCTCTGCGCTCACGTCACTTTGTACACTCTTTTACTTAAGCCTACTCCCACCTTGTGTTATACTTAACGTCATCTTGCCGCAACTCGTGTTGCTGTTTTGTATTTTATTTTGCCTAAGCAGGCCTATCTAAGCTTACGCCATGACAACGTCATGTACTCTCTGTGCTCACGTCACTTTGTACACTCTTTTACTTAAGCCTACTGCCACCTTGTGTTATACTTACCATCATCTTGCCGCAACTCGTGTTGCTATTTTGTATTCTATTTTGCCTAAGTAGGCCTATCTAAGCTTACGCCATGACAACGTCATGTACTTTCTGTGTTTACTATGCCACAACAAACTCAACTATATGCCTAACGACTGAATTCTACTGTAATTTACCGTCCTGGGCAAGACGTCAAAACTGCATCCATTCATCCATTCTACAGCAATTTACCGTCTTGGGCAAGACGTCAAAACTGTATCCATTCTTTAGTCACTCGTTTAACTACAGTCACGTGACGTTGCAACCACTTTTTGTACTCATATTTGTCGCTATTTTTTTTTTAAAGTGACCTTTCATCAGCCGGCTGCCTTGCAACTTTAACAACTTGCATGCCCGCATGTATCGCTATTTTTTTTGTAAAGTGTTGTTGTACTGCTTTTACTTTGTATCAATTTTATTTCAGACGCGCCCATCAACACGGTTGCTGCGAGACTTGATGTGCGACTTCAAGGGACTTCAATACAGCACCACGATGATGACACGACAAGCTCACTGATGAGACCACTTCAACATGGCACCACAGGACCCCATGTTCTCCACGACTTGCACTGAGTTGAACAGTCCCTCAACACATTCCTCAACATGAGATGCCTCCACGGAGATGATTTCAATACGGCTATCCACAGCCACCGACGCAACCAATATGGTCAACCCCATATCTGTCGCTACTCCTTGCGACACACCTTCGACGTGCAATTGCTGCATCGTTCATCATTCAAGCCTTCTCTGCGTCAGAAGCACACCGCAACGTTTCAAGCCTTCTCCACGTCAGAAGCACACCGCCGACGCAACTAATATGGTCAACCCCATATCTGTCGCTACTCCCTGTGACACACCTTCGACGTGCAATTGCTGCATCGTTCATCATTCAAGCCTTCTCTGCGTCAGAAGCACACTGCGACGTTTCAAGCCTTCTCCACATCAGAAGCACACCGCCGATGCAACCAATATGGTCAACCCCATATCTGTCGCTACTCCCTGCGACACACCTTCGACGTGCAATTGCTGCATCGTTCATCATTTAAGCCTTCTTTGCGTCAGAAGCACACTGCGACGTTTCAAGCCTTCTCCACGTCAGAAGCACACCGCGACGTCAACCAAACCAGTGCCGCTATTGCGCCACTTTCGACATGCAATGGCTGCATGTCACACAGCTTGCAACTATACAAGCTGGCCTCTTTCGTGTCATATTCGGCACACATCAACGGACTCACAACCCAACAGCTGTCGTGCTCGTCATCCATCAATGGACTACTAACTGAACTGCTTATCACCTGCTATCGTGCTCATCATATATCATCGAACTTCCACATCAACTGCTGTCTCGTCCTCCCTCATCAAAATACTCGAACTAATAGTATGACTTTAGAACATCCTGTCTCGCGCACCGTTAGGCTACATACATTTTTTTACCTTTCTGGTTTGCTTCCATGGGTGTCAGGTCCTATCTCTTCGGAGGCAGGACATGGACAGCCATGGACGCTTACCTGTTTGTATATATGCTTAATTTTTCTCTAAAAAAAAACGCTTGTAAATTTTTTTCTCTCATGGCTGATTTTACAGTTGCGCCCCAGTATTCAATTTCAGTTTTTAACCCTCAATCATAACTTAATTTGTTTTCGTTATTCACGACATCTCTCCTACGTATCAATGTCGTTTTGACTGGGGCCAACGTATGTACCGACTGCTGTCTCGTATTCGTCATCAACCAATATTCTGCAGTGCAGTTATGTTAATTCAATTGTTTAGCCTACCGTACTCCCAACTGTTTCAAGTTTTAATTCATTAGCATGGCGTCTGGCAGCACTCGCCAAGGGTGACTGATTTCGCCTATAAAACAGACTGATGTGGTAATCTTCTTCCCTTTTCAATCAACACACTTCTGATGGAATGACGTGACGTTTCTGAATCCGCCTTGATCGCTTCACACGTGGCGTAATACAAGATGTACTTCCTAAAACCAACAATCTAGTGTCGTTGTCAGCCACCTTTAGTCAGAAGCATTCAACCGGCAATCCCAGTAACGTTACAGTTCCATTGTAGCGAAATCCCTTGATTATGCTTCTCTTCGAAAAGGTCCAGTAAATGTCATTGCTGATGATACTGATGTAGTTACTATGTTACTGCATCATTGGAAGACTGACACTCATGATGATATTTACTTCGACCAAGGAGCGCTTCAACAAAGCCTGGAGAATCAAAGAAGCCAACCCAACTATTAAAGATATTAAAGAAGATCTTCTTTTCCTCCATGCATGATCAGGATGCGACACAACGTCATCGATATTTGGAAAAGAAGTTTGCGAAAATCAGAAACGCTGAAAGAGAATTCTGCAATTATCAGCAATGTCTGGAGTTCCCAAAACGAGGTCGGAGAAGCCTCTATAACTGCATTCAAGATCTGGTATTGTGGCAATGAAGATGCAACGCTTACTAAACTCAGGTATGTATTTTTACATAGGGATTATATAATAATGTTTACACTTTTAAGATATTGTCCAATTCTAGATACCCTGTATGTAATATTTATCTTTGTTTACTTTTAGACATGACAATTACATGTATATGGCATGCGAAGAGATAATTGCACCGGAAAAGCTACCACCGAGCCAAAGAGCAGCCTACTTCCATGGGTTACGTCTTTAGAATTTAAATTCAATGTTTGTGAATGGGGATGGAAAAACAACAGCAACAACGAACTTGTCCCAATAATGACGGATATGCCTATAGCACCAGAAGCATTGACCAAAGTAATTAGATGCCGATGTAAGAAATCAACGAAAAATCCATGTGGAACGAAAACTTGCACCTGTCGCAATTATGGAATGGCATGTGTTTCTTCGTGTGGTGAATGTCATGGTGTTGAATGCAATAGTATAGTAGCCTAAGTATGCTTGAAATACAAAGATAGTTTCACATCTTTTTCGTATCTAAGTAATAATTTGTATGAACGACATATTCCAGAGACTAGACGAAAAACTTAAGAATGAAGACTTTTTTTCACTTCTGCATAACGTCGATGTTGGTACCAAAGAAAAGAAATTCTCGTACAATGAAGACATGAAACGGGACAAAACGAGGAGGTAAGCAACATCTTTGTAGTTTTTGATGATAGCTAATTTAGGGTTGCCAGATGTTCACTATTTTAGTGAACAAATCACTATTTTAAGAAAATGTTCACTGTAAACTATTTTGCTAATAGTGATAGTGAACATGTTCACTATTTTGACAATTAATTTTTGTTTACAATTTTGTCAATGTATTTTAGCCAATAGCCATGGATTAACCAGTGACTATACACTTCTGCTGCTTAGAGAGTAAAAGCACATGAGTCTGGTGCTTTGAGGAAAAACCCCTAATATGCTAGCTCAGTGTAATTTCGCCAAAACCAGGCTTGGCCAGCACGAAGTCCAACAGTGGAGTGTACACTGTGTACAGCCTAGGTAGCTGACAAACTGAAAGCCACTAGCCTGAGCAACTAACAGCCTAGAAGTTTGGTCATTTAACTGTTTGTTTATAGACTGGGTAGGCCAGCTACTCAATCATGTGTGATGTGGCTAATAAGTTAAGATCATCGCTGGAAAAGTGGACTAACTTCTTTCAGAAAGAAACTGCACCTAAATTGTTAAAATTTGTCCAGTATGCAATGTCTATCCCTGTATCTAATGCCAATGTTGAGAGAATTTTCAGTGTTATGGGTAACATATGGACAGATGAGCGAAACCAGTGGCGTAGCCAAGGAGGGGGGGGGGTTACAACCCCCTCCTTTGTCACGCGTGTGACGTCATGATATTGAGAATGATGCTTTCAGTCTCTATGCCTCAAAACAAAGTTTGCCAAATTTTAAACGAAACTGCATTAAAAGAGCGAGTTTTCCCAATACCAAACATTCAAATATCTCAGCTGGGAATTAGCAACAAGAAAACATAGAGACTTAGCTTTATTACCGAAAAATGCCCAAGAAAACGTGATCTTATCCTTTTGATATGCCACCGGACAGCACCATTTTACAGGAATATTTATACCCATATTTTTTGTTAAAAATGCTCTCAGAATGCACCAAATTCAAAGCAATTTTTCAAAATTTTCTGGGGAAGGCCTCCAGATCCCCCGCCGCTCGGTGTCGCCTTTGGCGAAGCCGCCATACGGCCGACGGCCGTCAAACCCCCCCCCTTTAAAAATTCCTGGCTACGCCACTGAGCGAAACCGTTTAGCTGTTTATTCTGTTAAAAGTGAATTGTGTGTGTTCTTTAACAGCCTACCTTTTAGCTGCTTAGAATTTAAAGAACAAATTTCTGCAAACAAACCTTTATTGAAGGCAGCAGTCGCATGAAAAGTATGTTAAGTAAACTAAGTTACATAAGCAAGTAGGAGTGTTCTAATTAGCACTTCTAATCGTGGGTCTCTTTTCTTGCCATTTTAGCTTCAGTAGTTATATCATATACTGTGTACACTGCAAGATACTAGCTAGCCAATTACCTGGATTCAACCTGTGATAAGTAGAGCACTATAGCCTACTTGCTAAAAAAGATCAAGAAAGTAAAATTTTATTAATTTTCTTCTGTGGTATCATTTATGAACCAAATTGTTATGTCAGACAACATCACATATTGTATTGCAACAATTTTTGCATATTATTTATGCAATAATTCTTTGCATATTTGGGCATGGTTGCACTCATTTAGGCGTGTGGCATGCGTTAGAGCAGTGGTTCCCAACCAGGGTGCCGCGGCACCCTGGGGTGCCAATTGCAATGCTCAAGGGTGCCTCAAGATATTGCAATATTCCGGCCCATTCATTATTTTAACTTTAACCCGTTAAGTGCGGAATTTATTTATTTCTAACTGAGTTTCAGTGCGCATTAAGTTGCACGTCTCGTAGTTATTCCCGGCTCCTTTCTGGAGGGTCGCTTAGTGGAGAAGTCGCTGACGGTAAGTAGGTAATCCGCGGCAAGCCTTTGTTTTCTCGCCCAGGAAAAACAGCGTGAAAGAGATTTTGACTCGTTGCTGTTCTTTCCATAAAAACGTTTGAAACGCATCATTATTGCCAGGTTTCATGATTTTATTTTGCAAAGAATTCGAGAAATCCAGTTTTAATGGACTCTCATATTGTTTTGAATCTTAAAGAAAAATTAATTGACATTCGTAACGATGGAAATTTTAAGCTTATGCACAAGCAGATGCCTTTCCACGACTTCTGGATAAAAATTCAAAATAAATATCCTTGCGTTGGAAAGAAAGCTATTGTGCTTTTGCTGCAGTTTTCCATGTCATAGCTTACCTATGTGAGAGTGGATTTTCCGTAACGAACTAAAAAACGAGAACGACTGCTTGTAGTCGAGGAAGAAATGCGAGTGGCTTTATCGAATGTGCCCCCACATATTAAGGGACTTTGTGCAAGAAGTCAAGCCCAAATTTTACACTGACTTTTGAATAACAACATTTATTTACGCGCGCTATACTGTACAACTCATTCTGTGTTATTTCATACAGTTATTTGAAATACAGAAACCTCATAGAATTGATCCAGTTTTGCCAGGGTGCCGCAAACTATTTATCTCTTTGATAGGGTGCCGCAAGGTCTAAAAGGTTGGGAACCACTGCGTTAGAGGGTGCAATTGCGCGTATTTTGGGCTTTGGCATGTGTTTGAGACAGTGGCGTAGCCAAGAAGGGGGTTTTAGGGGTTACAACCCCTCTTTTGGCACGCGTGTGACGTCACTATATTGAGAATGATGCTTTCAGTCTCTATGTCTTTAAAACAAAGTTTGCCTAATTTTAAACGAAACTGCATTAAAAGAGCGAGTTTTACCAATACCAAACATTCAAATATCTCAGCCAGGAATTGGCAACAAGAAAACATAGCTCTATTACCGAAAAATGCCCTAGAAAACATGATCTTATCCTTTTGCTATGCCACCAGACAGCACCATTTTACAGGAATATTTATGCCCACATTTTTGTTGAAAATGCTCTCAGAATGCAACAAATTCAAAGTCATTTTTCAAAATTTTCTGGGGGAGCCCCCCCAGACCCCCCGCCACTGGGTGTCGCCTTTGGCGAAGACGCCGTCGGGCTTCGCCCACCGGTCGTCAACCCCCCTCCTTTTACAATTCCTGGCTACGCCACTGCTTTGAGAACTTTGAGGATGCGGTCGCGCGCTTTAAAAATGTTCACTATTTTGAGAAAAAAAATCTGGCAACCCTAGATAGCTTCAATTTACGTTTCGCTTACTTTGTTTAATTTTTGTTATAGAATATAGAAGAATAAGTCCACCAGTGACGAATAATTTCTAATTTGCCTGGAATTCATAGATTTATCCTTTTGCTTAATCGGTAATAACACTTTTTCTGTACATTTTCAGGGTTCTTGTTAATAGAAAAAGTTGTTCCCCTTGAAAAAAGCTAAAAAATGATGTATAATATGTCCTATTTTGAAAAACTTGAAATTTTCATAAAGGAATTGTGACGTCATTTGGAAAATGGGTCCAAAAGGGGGTTTCCCATCATCCGATTGATGGGGATTTTTTTCTGAGCCATCTGCATAATATGGGGAAGGTCTGAGAAAAGTATCAGCTTGATAAAAAAATTTTCCCACAAACACCACTTTTTAAGTTCCCACGACTGCACTATACCCATGTCGAGAATAGAGCAACAAAAGTATTTTTGAGTCACCTAAACACGAGAAGCCAAAGTACGAACAGAGCAGCCAAGAGAAAACGCAACGCCGTTTAGGCCTATGTCAAACAGGCTACTAAGAAACATGATTAATGGAAGACCTGAAACTTTTTAGCTGCCATCAAACGGTTTAATGGTGGAACGTAAGTAGTGAGGCAACACCTCAAGTCCCCATAAAAAACAAGCCTGTTTCGAGATTTGGTCTTGTACCAACCAACTGAAAATCCTGCTTCAGAGCGATGAATTGATGTGGCCTGGACAAAAGCTGTAGACCTAAGGGGCCAAGGGCCTTCCTTCGCCGGCTGAGTATAACCTTCTCTTGAGTACCGGTAGTCAAAAAGGAGACCACGCTTTCACTATCTGGAAAATCGGTTCTCAAACGGGGTCCAGGAGATGAACACGAGAGAGCGAAAAATTGCCATGATGAATCCTAGTTAAAGAATTAAAGGAAAACAGCAGCAGACATTTTTTTACAGCTACTCAGAGTCATTATAAACAAAAGTTTAAAGTGAGATTAACAAAGAGAATCTGAAATTTCAAACGAAAAACATTGAAATCATATTATGTTGTCAATAAGGTCTTCGTCTCTGCGCTAGTCATCAGAACGGTGGATGCGGTGGCGTAATCTTCCTAACAGCAGGCATAAAATTAAATCCGTTCGTGTTAGGTTAATTGGTGTTTTGCAATCAAATAAATGGAATTTACCCAGGGATATCTAGAGAAGGGGATATGAAGGCTTTTAATACGTCCGACAATAGAAGGGCTTCTGTTTATCGTAAATAATCTCCGTTTACCGTAAAATGACAATTGTCACCGGTAGTAGTTTAATGACTCTTGTTATGATAACCTGCATTGCGCTATTAGCATCAGGCGTGGATACTCACTGCATGCTCATGGTCACTTGTTAATTCAACTACCCGTACACTTGCTTTACATTTAGTCTACAAAAACGGCTTTGTTAAGAAAAACGGCTTTTTGGTAACGTTTCAACTGTCTTTCCAAACAAGTATTGTTTAAATATGCTCTACGTAACATTTACTAACTGTCACCTGTAGCTGACTGTACCAGCTGCACTACAAAACTTTCTGCAATTGTAAAAAGAACCGCATGTTTCACGCGCTGCAAACTACCGCCCTGGTAGTGTCATAAGATTAAGGCAATCGCTGTGAGCCTTCGCATCCCCTTCTTTAGATATCCCTGAATTTACCAAAAGCAACAATCAATCAAAAAATCAAGGAAGAAATATTTCGTCTACTCCTCCACAGTAGCCATTACGGGAAACATCAAGCCACGTCGATAGCGACAAGAGTGACACCAACACTAGTCATCACGACTCTGAAGATGAATTTTTTGGTGTGTTTGTGCCATCAAACGTCATTAACTTGTGCAGCGTTTCTTTTGTTTTCAAACAGAAGCCTGTCCTTGAGCTTTACGCCTGTTCATTAATATCACCCCTATTTCTTCCAGTGCTGCGGTGAGGAGACTATTCAAGGTTGGAAAAAAAGTGCAAAAGTCAAAGCAGGCGAAACTCAGCAACTTGCATTTTTAAATACACGATATTTTGAAAGATGCATAATACATTTTAACTAGATCGTGTGTTCTCTACGACGACGTTGATGTGCAGGGCCGCTAAGTCGGGCCAAAAGTATACGACTCTAACTTTTTCGTTTATGTCACTGGCCGATTCCGGACACGCCAAAATCCCACCGACTCCCCAGCCCTGTTGAAATGGCAGTTGAACAAATTTTCGTTTTCAAGGTCGTTTTGACAGCACAAGATAGTTAAATAGTGCTTCCTCGTGTAAGACAAAAGTAACGCGCTACTTTTGGTCCGAGTAACGGTAGCGTGTTAGCCTACTTTCAAATTTACGGATGCCCACCTTTGCACATTTAATATTGTACTATTTAATATTGTACTATAGTTCCAAACTAAATCTCAGTGCCAATCTCAGGTTGGCTACATAAGAAGTCGCACAAGCAATGTTTAAATGTGCCCATTCCGCACAATATTTAATCTAAATGAAATATAAACATATTCTTCAATTGCTATTCCTTATGAAAAACACAAGGCGTATACTGAATATTCGATGATGACTTCGCAGTCTTATAAAATGTAATTCACAGACCGAACTGCACAGTGCACACTGATGAAATACGTGATAAAAAAAGTGAAAAAAAAACTACCTTGAACTGGTGCAATTGGAAGACGCCAGTTAATGTTGATTGGTCGGCTTACTTTAAGATAGAACTAATCAGGCTAAGGGAACGTTCAAATATTACGTAACGCTTTTTTTCCGAATTTTTGACCCCCCCCCTCCCCCATGTAACGCTTTTTCACTACAAATTCAGCACAAAAAACTACCATTTCGTACTCGAAAGCGTTACGTAACGTTTTGCTTGAACCCCCCGATGTGACGCTAACATAACGCTTTGCATAAACCCCTCCCTCCCCCTCGAAGGCGTTAAGTAATATTTGAACGTTCCCTAACACTATCAACTCAACTGCCATGCAAAGAATTCATAGCCATAAAGCACATTTATAATTTTCTTGAGCATAACAACGAAGGACATGAAATATTTCTTAAATATAGATTAGTCTACAACATAACGCAATACATCATTCATCTAAAACTAAATAGAAAAGTCAGTAGAATATTACTAGTTGCCTGTGACATACCGTAAATGAATAAACTGCTATAACCAACTAGCGGATATGCGGCAGGTACGAAAGCGCATTCGGCGGAAATGCAAGCAAACGAAAGTTGAAACATGTGATCTTGCTGTAGCCAAACGTTTACTAACCCTAGGATGCAGAACCAGGTTCAAATTGACCCCGTACGCCTATTTTTTCATATTTGTCAACTGTCAATTTAATTTGCAGTGCTCTAATGTTTTGAAATCTTCAATGAACATCACTTTTTTGTCGAATATCTTTCTCAATGCCTGAGATAAAAGGAATTTTGCGTTATAATACATGACGAGGGTCAAAAACAAAACAAAAACAATTGAAGTAAATTAAATCAGTTAGGTTAGGAAACCTGTCTAATTTATCGCCGACGTAAAGACGGAGTAGTATGGTAGATTAAAAAAAAACATGTCAACAAGGTCAACTCCAAAACTTAGCACATGAAGCCACCATGGCCGTTCGAAAAAACGAACATACATATTCGGAAACAGCTTTTATACTCGGCTTTGATGATACACAAACAAGAGCCAAGTGATTGAAAACTGATCACACGACTAAAGTCAAACGTTATTATTAATCAGGAGTAGTTGTTGAATGGATGTAAAACTGCAGTTCACCTAACAAATGCACACGATCAATATATCACCTGTACCGCTGAGAAGGCAGGTATAGGTTTACAGTTTTTAAACAATATACATATTTATTGTGATCTATCATAGGTGGCATTTGGAGAAAAATTTACTGAAAAAAAAAAAAAAATTCAAAATCCCGTCGTCTATGGGACTTAGTATTGGGTATGGGACTTACCCATAAAAAGCACGAGGGTCAACTTTAAACTGGTTGTATAAAGTGAGAAACCAAACAGGTTATCCAATGTCCATCTAAGGTTTTTTGTCGTATTTAAGCTTAAGCCGGTGGTTGAAGGTTTAAATTATATGGACGAGAAAACAAGGAAGCCAATGTTCGCATCCACCTTATAAGGCGTGTCATTACATATTCTACCAAAGACACAACCGCATGCTGCTTAGCGGTGTCGAACCAGCGCTCTTTCGAGCACCGCACCAGAGCTCTTACCGATGGGATATGCAGCTGAGAAAAACCCCCCAAAGATTATAATGATTACAAGCTTGCCAATAAATTTAGATTTTTCAATACGACTCAACGTCAAAGCGACGATTTCAATGGAAGAGAATACTACATCCAATAAAGTCAAAAAAGCACAGAAACCGAGTTATGCCGAAGCATGCTTGCTGGTCCATTCTTTAGCGGTAGAATTGTATTTTGCTTTGTTTGTTTTAAACAATCGAGCTATATCAGGAACTAATGGATCGTCTGGGTTAGGATCGTTGAGCAGAGAACATATAGAGAGAAGTACTGAAAAATCAAGCAACAATAAAAATAAACATAACACGCAAGCAACAACAATTAGAACAACGTGAAAGTACAAGGAAGTGTCAACCATAGCTTTGAATCTAATCTACACAGCCTATTGGTAAGAAAAATCAAGCAGCATATAAAAGTAATCACAATAGGCTACAAAAAAATGTAAAAAAAAAACAATAAGTTGTTTGCCATTGTTTATATCTACTTCAGCTTGGAAACTTTCCACAGTGATTGTGTTTATGGCCACAACGTTACAAACGAACGTTCATTGTAATACGCGGTGACAGTTACTTTAACTTTGAGATTTGTATTAAGAAGGTTGCTTATTTTTTTTAACAAACAGTCAACTCTGCAAATAAACTATCCCCAACACAAAAAATTGCTATGATCTATAATCAAATATGATATAGCTGTACTACAAAACAGATTCTCTCGAAATCTCTTGTTAATTTTGCCAGTTCATTGACTTTGATCGTTGTGCTTCAGATCGAATGGTTTCACAACCATTGCATGTTTGTGCACTGCTGTAACTTATATAGGGTGACCCAAAAAAAACGGGCCCCGCGTACACTTTATATCATATCTTCTTTATTTCTTCACCGATTGCCCTTATTTTATAGGACATGGCAGAATCAACGACCGTAAGTACACCAAGACCCCAGTGGGAGCTGGGACAAAGAATACACTGTGTTAAATTTTACTACAAAACAAGCCTGTTTAAGAAAACCCAGCACAGTTTCATGCATCAGTTCGAATGTGAAAAGGCTCCATCCAAACGCAGAATTCAGAACTGGGTGGACCGCTTCGAGAAGTATGGGACCGTGGAGAACCTCAACGCTGCCAGTAGGAACCGTCCAGACCACCCGGGACGTCCCAAGAAGCGGACAGCCGAGCTGGTCGAAAGTGTGAGGGAGTCTCTCCAGCAGAGTCCGAAACGCTCTGTGCGTAAACGAAGTCAGTCTCTCGGTATGTCCGTGAGACTTGCAGGAGAGTGCTGGTGAACGATATCAGGGCTTGCCACCCATACAGAATACAGACGATGTAGACCCTTACAGCCTCAGACAAGAAGCAGAGGAGCGCTATGGCAGTCAAAATGCTCGAGAAGATCGAGGGGACACCAGGTTTCCTTAACCTCTTTTGGACCTCAAATGAAGCCCACTTCCGTCTTGACGGAAAGGCGAACTCCAAGACAAATGTCTTCTGGGGGTCCTCCAGACCCACTGAAGTAGCCACCAAGCCCCTGCACTCTCCTAAGTGCACAGTGTGCGCTGCAATCTCGGCTAGAGGCATCATCGGACCAATCTTCATCGAAGAATCTGGCGCAGCAGTGACAGTCACCAAGGAGCGGTATGTGGAGGTCCTCAAAACCTTCAAGAGTGAGTTCCAGACCCTCTACCCGTCGCTCATGAGCAAGTTGTGGTTCCAGCAAGACGGGGCAAGTTCTCACACCTCAAACCTGTCCAGAGATTGGCTGACAGAGAACTTCGGAGGCCGAGTGATCAGTCTCAAGACTGATTTTGAGTGGGCACCCCATAGCCCGGACCTAAGCGCCCCAGATTTTTTCCTTTGGGGCTATCTTAAGGACAGAGTGTACGCAGGGAAACCCAGAACCATCACGGAACTCAAGGAAGCCATCAGGGAGGACATGAGAGCCATTCCCAAGTCAGTCTGTAAGAACGTCATGGACAACTTCGTGCTGCGCCTCAAGAAATGCACGGAGGTAAATGGAGGCCATCTAGAACACATGCTGTAGAACGGAGAAAAAAAGGCCAAAGACCCTAGTGTTTTGATGTGATGTTTTGAACATAATAAACTAGTTATAACCAAAGTTTCATTTCATTCGGACAAAACACTAAGAAACGGGGCCTAATTAAAGTTGGGGCCCGTTTTTTTTGGGTCACCCTGTATATAAAAAATGCCTTTTATTGTAGCATAGAAATACATATTACAAACATTATTACCATACCTTTAGATACAGTTAAGGCCGGTGACCATTGAGAACGTAGAATATCTAGACATATACTGCCATTGCTGTTTATATTTGGGTGGTATATTTTTGTCGTAAAAGCAACCTTTAAAACACGTAAATACGCATTCAATTAAAACAGTAATCATGATAAAATCTTTTTTCAGAGCAGCAGCATACACTGCTGCAATATGACCAATGACCATTACCGTAAAGCCGACAGGAGTCTGAAAGAACGCGTGTGCACCACCACTCAAGGGCACGCACCAGTATCTCGGCAAGACACTGAATCGATGATTATGCCGGATCGCTGTTCTAGCCATCTATTGTGGTGGATCTGTAATTCCCAATGTTAGGCCTGCAGTACACCCCGATAGCTTAGTTGGTTAGCGCGTGACTTCGTGAACGATCTTCGTGAAAGAAGCTTCAAGATCAAGCAACGCTGGTTCGACTCTAGGGGTGTGCACTTGAGGACTGTGCACAACGCATCCTAAGGACTGCTCTGTGCTCTCCATTCAGCGTCATTTAATGAATGGAATAATTCCCCAGCAACAACATTTCAACAATCTAAACTTCACTCTGTCAATCCTGGTAACCGGCCTTGCGTCGAAAGCCTAGAGCTACGGGTCTGCTACTATTCGGTGAGTTCGATTCGGTGAGTCTGATTCGGTGAGTTCCTAACCTTTAATCCTAAACCCTAACCCTAAAACGGCAATGATAATTAGGCTACGGTACCCAATAATTTAAAAAAAAAAATGAAAAAATCCCCCGTTAAGGGATCGGACTCACCGAATCGGACTCACCGAAACGGGCCATTCCGAGAGCTACAAGTATGCGGAACTACCAGGAATAACCTATCAAGGCTTTGTCAGTTCAAGGACAAAGATTTAAAACCACACCAAAGCATCAATAAAATGAATGACTCCACATAAGTAATGCTTTTAACAATACAAAATATACTGTATGCCAATCTACTCTGAAGATTTTTTTTTTTCTAATTGAAAGTAATATAACCAAAGACTTTTTGTTTAAAAGGAAGAATGTTACATACCCTAGGAGGCTTAAAAGGATAATCTGTTGGAAAGTGTATGTTTAGGAAAAAAAGTCCACCTTCATAGGGACTTTCACTCTGAAAAATAAGCAATTTGCAGATTCATAACATTCATAGGGACTTTCACTCTGAAAAATAAGCAATCTGCAGATTCATAACAACATGATGAAATATTTATTCAAAAATATTAATGCAAAAACTATCAAGTTGCTTTTAATTAATAATTATATATACACATTATATATCTTACAGACAAAATACTTACAGTCTCACAGACAAAACTATTATAGACATGCAACCTGCATTATCAAAGTACTCACGGGCCCCAAAATTGTAGCCTGCCAATGAAACACTGCAATAACATACACAAATGCTCCGATTAAAATTTCAGTTGAAATGTCAATTTCACCATGTTTTTATATGATATTTGCAAATTTAATGAACAATGTTTCCTTTTAGAAACTAAAAGTGCTTTCTCTTGAAAAATAAAAAACAGAAAATATGTAATGGAATGTTAGAAACAAAGTGAAACACTTAGGGAAGTGAAACCAAATTTACGATCATGGTAAACAAACACAGATGTTATCACAAGAATATAAAACATAATATATACACAGACAATAATTAAATAAAGTAGTTGCTAATAACTTACTGTCATCACCAATTGGTCCGGCACTACACTGAGCAGGTGGATCTCTATTAAAGTCTTGTAATTCCTGCAAGGAAAACATATAATTTTCAACAACCGTTTTAGTATGATAGAGTTTAATAGAGAGTTTTATATTAATTAATAATATCCTTGGTATCCACAAATACAATCAATAGTTGCTGCCATTACCGTAAGAATTTTAAATTCATTTGAAAATCTTTTTTTTCGCTGAGACTATTCGGTCATTTGTCCGAAATGACTTGAAAAAATTAGGTCAATCTTATTTATTTCGGTCATTATTTTTTCGGACATTTTGACCAAATTAACTATATTTTTTTCGAACATTTTGCTAAAAAATCGGTCAATGACCGATAAATGACCGAAAAAAAAAAACCAGAGCACAGGCAATGATTTGATTGAATTAAACTGTTTTTGAACCACACAGCTCAAAAGCACTTTAAGCACATGATCTTGACAAATTGCCTGTGTTTTACTGGCTCTGAAAAGGGTGTTTAACATGACAATAACTTGTTATTAATTTAAACATTTATTTTAACAACTGCGAAAAAAAGCAAATGCTTTGAGTAAAATTATTTCAGTGTTTCTGTCTCATAAAATAATAAATAAAAAAAAGCAGAATTCACAAAATCTTACTCTGGTAATTCTTTTTAAAGCCATGTCTGCACAATGTTTAAAAACAGAAGTAGATTTGCAATAGTGCTGTAAAACAAGAATCAAAATGTCATCAATAGTTGAAGAACTCTCCAGACAGCAAAATCCATCATTTTTACATTGACTCATCAGTGCACACGTTGACAGTTGTCGGTCAGGGTCATATTTTAAAATAAAATTATAGCTTACAACAAATCTTTCAATTAGCATCAGAATTGATGCCAGCTTTAAAATCTTTATAAAAAGTCACAGGACAAGAGTAAGACATGAAAAGTGGTACAACAATGAATATATTTGGATGATATCATGCATACAGGTATTGTAGTCCTAATTGAATATTGAGTAAACACAAACACATGTAAAATAAACCATACTCATCAAAGTCCAATGGTGATGCAAACAGTACTAAACACATAATTTATACAAAATTACTGTGTAAATAAACATGTGAAGAGGCTGTTGAAATTTGTGATAATTGTCATTGATCAAATCAGAGGGCGGATATAGTAAACAACCTTACGGGAGGCAGTGGCGGATCTAAGAGAGGAAGGGGGCGATTGCGCTCCCTAAAACACAAAATAATAACTTTATTATGCTAAGCCAGATAAAAATGTAGACCTACACATCATCGTGTTTTGTTGAAATTATCCTCTCTAAGACTACTTGCTGGATACGCCTTTAAGGGAGGGCTATTTCGACAAAAGAATGATGTGTAGATCTACATTAATCCAACCTTGCAAATACTTTTCTATGTTTTAATGTGGGGGTGATCGTCCCAATCATTTTTTTTTTGAGAGATGTAAATCTTGTCACATTTAAGCAGGTATTGGTGGATTTGAATGAATTGCAAAGTGAATAATATGGTGGTTTTGTAGCTAGGAATCATTTTTCATCTTCTTCTCAGAATAGCCAGTTTACTCTTAATATCCATGTTTTGCTGCCATAGAATATTGAAGGACACACACAATTCTGATCGACTTTCCCTTTCATTTTTAACAAAAATTTTTTCCATATAACATTTCCCCACACTCCCTGAACTTCGCCCAACCCAGCCTTCCCCTTCTTGTCACATCTGTTTCGTATCCACCACTTCTATTTATTTGATCATCCAAAAAACAGAAGTTGGTCACTGTTTCAATTCCATAACAGAAACTTTCCTTGCAATCCTCAACTAAATCTTTTCCTTTATCACATTTCCCACAAACAAAAGTCTTG
Source organism: Aplidium turbinatum (assembly GCF_918807975.1). Taxonomy (NCBI): domain Eukaryota; kingdom Metazoa; phylum Chordata; class Ascidiacea; order Aplousobranchia; family Polyclinidae; genus Aplidium; species Aplidium turbinatum. The sequence goes on along the minus strand of NC_137489.1, from coordinate 11,143,697 downwards.
CTGTAGCTCTCCTTGTATTGACACAACTAAGCCTCTTTAGAGTAAAATATTTTCTAGTACCGGTATATGTATAAATGGCCTACCTGTCACAATAAAAAAATCTCCTTGTATTGACACAGCCTAGCCTCTTTCCAGTAAAATTTTTCTAGTAAATGGCCTATCCTTCACAATAAAAAAAAATCTTTGATAAAAACTTTCATCAAGTAGTCATTTAATAGACAGGAATGCATGGAGTTGCTAATAGGGGTCTGCTACTATTCAGTGAGTCCGATTCGGTGAGAGCCCTATTCGGTGATTTTTTTGAAATTTTTTTTGAAAATTATTAGGTACCGTAGCCTAATTATCATTGCCGCTTTTACATTGTTTTAACGTCGCTAAACGTTGAAATAAGACCCTAACCCGTAACCTTAACCCCCTAACCCTATAACGGCAATGATAATTAGGCTATGGTACCCAATAATTTTTAAAAAAATCACCGAATAGGGAACTCACCGAAACGGGCCATTCCGTGCTAATAGAGATGTGTCGATACCAATAGTTTGGCCGATACCGATATCACTTTTTAGGCCGATACCGATATTTTGGCCGATACTTTAGTGTTACAAAAAGAAGCAATTTTGGTATTTGCAAGGAATTATATCAAATGCTAAGTTTTCCTTATTTGCATAAAACTATTAAAAAAAGCATTGAATTGGCATAATTTATCAAAGATTCAAAAATCCAATCTCAACCACATTTTGTGTCATAATAGTAGGTTTTAGTAATGAAAGGCCACCGTGATTAAGGACTGAGGTACAAATAAGGGAAGAAACATTACATCATAATTGGGGTTTCTGTAAATTAAGAAAAGGTTTAAGTGCAAACTCTCCAAATAGGCTATCATAATTGATAATATTAGATGCAAAATGTAAACCAAATCATTTGTGCAGTTGTACAAAAACTATTTGACAAGTAATGTGCAACCTAAGGGGAGCAAGTCTTTTAGGCGCAGACAGTTAGGCGTCGGTCAAATAGGCGCGCACACTATGACGTCTGGATATTTAGGTGCAGAACACTGTAGCGCCCGTTCATTTAGGTGCTATTCCTAGTAAAGTCTGCAAATTGTATCAGCTTGGTAGGTAGGGCAATGCTTTTCACACAAAATGTTATATTGAACAGAAAAATATGTCTTTGCTTCCGTGAGTGAAACTGCTTAAACCAGCAATACTTTTCACACAAAATGTTATATTAAACAGAAAAATATATTGTTTTTTTAATGCGCGTGTTTGGCATATATTTGTTGTTAGTCCAGGTTTGCGTCAGCGAAAGCTTTATCCATAAATTATTCAAGTTTTCGAACATGACTGAGTTCACTTTTAGTTATATATAAGTCAAATAATAACTACACTGAACATCAGTAAAAATATACCGTAGCCTATATTCAAGCGGGTGATAGGCTTGAGTGAAGAGTAACTTAGTTTTCCGAGAAAACCCCGATTAGGTTTTGCCAAAGCTGCGCTGATAGAATCTGCAGACTTTATTAGGAATAGCACCTAAATGAATGGGCACCACAGTGCTAAGCACCTAAATATCCAGACGCCACAGTGTGCGGCGTGCGCGCCTATTTGGTCGGCGCCTAAAAGACATGGACCCAACCTAAGGGTGCTTGCCGTTTGGTTGAGAAGCATTTGCCAGGCCAAGACTACCCAGGCACTTTTTTTCTTCTCTTCTCTTTTGCTGTGAAAGAAGGATGCAACCTAGTTCGTACCCTCAGTTTGTACCTTGAAAAGATCGAGAGAAAAAAATTAAAAAAGCCAAAGTCGCTGATTGCAGTTTCCGCAATCATTTTAAAATTTTCCCCCTCAAAAAATCGTGAGAAAATTTAGCTCAAAGCCGAAGTCCGCTGATCGCAGTTTACGCAAACATTTTTCCGCAGTTTCCGCTAACCCTAACCTTAGAGTAATCTATGCTCTAACCCTAACTTTCGCTGATCGCAGTTTCCGCAAACATTTTTCCGCAGTTTCTGCTAACCCTTACCCTAATTCTAGCCATAGAGTAATCTATGCTCTAACCCTCGCTGGTCGCAGTTTCCGCAAACATTTTTCCGCAGTTTCCGCTAACCTTTACCCTAACCATAGAGTAATCTATGCTCTAACCCTAACCCTCGCTGATCGCAGTTTCCGTTAAACACAGTTTCCGCTTACCCATGAATCACAGAATTAGAAATTAATGAAAATTAAAAATCTATATAATTAAAAGAATTAAAAATCTAATTCAGTGATCCATGGCTTACCCTAACTCTAACCATAGAGTAATCTATGCTCTAACCCAAACCCTCGCTGATCGTAGTTTCCGCAAACATTTTTCTGCCGTTTCCGCTAACCCCAACCCTCGAGTTTGTTTCAAATTGTTTGGGGAAACTCCAATCAGCGACTTCGGTGTTGTGTTATTAAACTGCGATCAGCGACTTTGGCTATTTTTAATTTTTTCTCTCGATCTTTTCAGGGTACGAACTGACTGTACGAATGGTTCAAGGTACGAACTAGGATGCACCTGTGAAAGAAGACATGCGTCATGACTGGTCAAATAGTGTTTAGATTAAAAGACCAGAGCCGGTCAAATAGCCACTGCCTTTAAAAAACCCATGTAACTTGAATGTTTTTAGTAAGCTGGTTCTTGTTTCTAGCACTAGTTGCTACGTTCATATGATGAACGTAGCAACTAGTGCTAGAAACGATAATTGTCCTGATGAACACCCAAACTTTTCAGTATTAAGCTGGTTCTATCAGTTTGTGATTTATATAATTATTTATTTGGCCACAAAAAATAAATCATTTCATACTGCCCTATTTAAATTTAATAGACCTACCAGACTACCGTAGATTTTCTGACTTGGCTTGGTTTTTGAATCTTTATCCTTGGACTGACAAAGTTTTTGATAGGTTTCCTAATAACTTCGCATATTTGTAGAGGCTTTTAACGCAAAGTCAGTTATCAAGATTGACCGAATAAAGGTTTCGATTGTTGAAATGTTGTTTCTGGGAAATTATTCAATTTGCTAGGTGCCACTAAATGGAAAGCAGTCCTTAGAATGAGTTGCTGAAGTGCACACCCAAAGAGTCAAACCAGCAACGTATGATCTTGAGACGAGCGCTTAACCAAGTCTAAACAAAGCTTCTAACCTACTTGTTAAACTTAGCAAGATAAGGCCTTTAACCCAAAAGTTATGTGTTAAATGTTAATTAACAGATGGTATGGACAGACAATTATATATATATCATTCAGATGGCATGCCCAACTCAGGGATGGAAGAACCATTTTAAAAGTAGGTGGACCTAGAGGCGCAGCAGTCAAAGTCAATCCTACTTCTGGGGGGCGAAGCCCCCCAGACCCCCCATAACATTGTTGCATTATTAATAGTTGATTTTGTTTACACTAGGAGTCAGCAATTTACGGCCCGCCAAGAAAAATCATCCTGCCGCCGCTTCTTTACAAATTATAACAATATGTGGCCAGGCCAGTGGTTTATTACAGTATAATCGAATGGAAGAACAAGTAGGCTACTTTTCAATAATCATTTTAGTAGGCCCAGGTCTTTGGTTTGCAGCGTTTCTGTTTGTACAAACAAATAACTCAACATAAAGCGCCATTATGATGCAAAACATATTATTTTTTCCAAGTTAATGTGTCAAACAAGGAACGGCAAGGTTAATCTACTCAAAAATAGCTTTAAAACAGCAAATTTCTCTGTTACAAAGGAAAGGAAAACCAATGAATCAGAAAATTCTTCTGCTAGCTACAAGGTAGCACAATCAATAGCAAAAGACAAGAAATCGTATAGTGATGGAGAATTTGGAAAAAGGTGTAAGATGGATGTTATTGAAAACATATGTTCAGAGAAAAAAAACAAAACTACTTTTCAGATATAAGCCTAAGTCTTTCAACAAGAATCGTAACTCAACGAAAAGAAGAGATATCGGAGAATGTAACATCCAGCAAAAAGTTATTGTACCGTATATCTACAGTTCTTCGCAACAGATGAGAGCACAGACACGACAGATCAGCCTACAGCTGAGCTGGCAGTATTTCTGCGTGCAGTAAATAAAGATTTTGATGTTTAAGAATTTGTTCAGCTGATTCCCGTCAAGGATATTACTTTAAGAAAAATGTGAACACTATAATATAAATGACGACCTTTTAGAGTACATGTTAATTGTATGAAATAACTCATATAGGCGAGTAAGAATTGACATAAAAATAGCCGGACCCGGACATTTTTGATAACAACCATTTTTCTTCATAAAAAGATGGGTTACCTGTTTGAGACCCCAAATCTAAAATTCGGCAAAATTCGGACATAAGGAACGGCCTTTATGGAGATGCAATTATTGAACGGCGCGCCGTCTAGCGGAAGAAAAACATAAGTATCTTCCTTCGTGCTAATTCGCGAATTTCAAGTGAAACAAGGATGTATAGTGTCTAGAATTACCATTCAGCAGAATTTCTTATTTTACGTTGATTCAACGTCTAGCGACGTTGAATCGATGCAAAATAATATATTTTGTTTGCTGAGTGCCTCATGTAACAGAAACTAGGCTGCAATGATAGTGCAGTGGTTGTAAAATTCTGCAAAATGCTAATTAACTAAGATTGATTTCGGAAAATGTAATTTTGTTTTTTACAACGTATCTGACGAACATGAAAATTACGGGCACATAAAATGTGGTAATGATTTATACCTTGAACTTTTACAAAGAAAAGATTTCAGAAAATGCCCCGAACAAAAAAATGTTCTTGCATAATTAAGGAGTTGGATAACAACTATAACATTAGAGCAGCCAAGTCATTAAATCGATTACATCATTGCCAAAGCAACACAAAAGTGCTTATCTGAAGAAATAGGTCGTTACATAGGTAGCCATTCCTACTTCGATGCAACGTCGCCAGACGTTAAATTTAGGTAAAATGGAGCAATTTTCTCAACAGGTTGTCAACTTGACTTCAATTTGAAACTTGGCCGGAGCTATGGGACAGTACTTTACCAATTCTTCAGTTCTAATTTCTAATAGGCCTACGCGTGCAAGCAAGTACCGTATTTTACGGACCATAAGGCGCACTTTAAATTCTTTTTTTTCCTCATAAATTGATCGTGCGCCTTATGGTCCGATGCGCCTTATGTATGGATCAAGTGCGATAGTGCTTTATTGCCTACACTCAAAACCAGTACCGATATACTATTATATATGGTCCGGTGCGCCTTATGGTCCGGTGCGCCTTATAGTCCGGTGCGCCTTATGGTCCGTAAAATACGGGTAGTTTAAAACGTTGTTTTTGAACCAATATGGAAAGTAATGTAAGTTAAATCTGCAAAATTTGTCAGAAAGTGGTTGTCTGTGGAAGAGATGGCAGAACGCTGGGTTCAAAAGCAGTATCAACACTAACCCAGTGGTCTGTTAAGTATCGTGATCAAATAAATGAGAATATTGGCGACCAGCGGGAAATTGCAGTCCATAATATTTGCTACAGAAATTATACGAATCGGAAAGCTTTCACTCAAAACCAAGCAGATGAGCTCAAACCGCAATCTACAGCTTCGCGATTAAGGAGAACTACGTTTGACTATAAAACCCATTGTTTGATTTGCGGTGAAGAAATAGATCTTGAAAAACTCAAGCAGAATCCAAAGCAATGTCCCTCGATAGGAAATGTGGAAATTGTTGACAAAAAACAAAAGAGAAGTTTGCTACAGGATACATTAATAGCGGAATGTGAAAAGAGAACAGATGACATTTCAATTCAAATAAAATGTAGGATACTTTTTGCAGGAGATATACGAGCTGTAGAAGCTACATATCGCAGAGATTGTCTTCAGCGATTTCTCAGTAACCGTACTTTAAAATCTGATCAGGTTGGTGAAAGCAGTGGAAGCATGCTCAACTCCCGCAACTCAGATTTGTTGAAGGAAGAAGCATTCAAAAAACTCTGTTTGTGGATGAATGAAATTAATCGAGTAGGTAGGCAATATACATTGCAAGAGCTACGTGATCGCATGTCGACATTTTTATCTAGCGATGTTCAAACTTACAGTAGCAAACATCTAAAACGGCGTTTGCTGGAGCACTTTGATGAGCAACTGAGCATCACTGAGGTGAAAGGCAAACCTAACGTGGTAACGCTAAAGAAACATTTCGATAACATTTTAAACGATTGTTATGAAGAATCACGTTTTGAAGAAGATAAAGAGTTTAAAAAACTAAAACAGCAAGCTGGAAGTGTTATAAAGAAAGAAATTCAAAAAATTGACAAAGCTCAAACTCCTTATCCTGTTCCTGAAGACATTAATCTGGAGTATCTTGCTTCCGAAATACCGGAATCGCTTAAAGTCTTGATGTCTGAAGTAATGCCTCGATCGCGGAGTGAATCAGCTAAATTAAAGAAGAAGCTTCTACAAATCGGTGTGTCCCATGTATTTCTGCAGTCAGCAAGCGGGCTATCTTACATTTCCTCTCTTTTATTGTCAATTGGTATTTTTATACACCAGGTCACAAGATCGCGTATTCTCTTGGATGTACTATCATCCCTTGGTCTTTGTGCAAGTTATGGTCAAGTAATTGCATTTCAACGATCAGCTGCTGTAAGCCAAGCAAATAGTGATAATACGGATGAGGCAATGGACTCTACAAGTCATCCTGGTTGTTTCTGTCAGTGGGTAGCAGATAACTTCGATTTTAACGAAGATACTCTGACAGGTCATGATACAACGCATGTGATGGGCATTATAAACTGTCAAACACCAAAAATGGCAACTCGACCACTAGTTATTGAAAAACGACACGTCAGTGCAACTGAACAAAAGGAAACAGCTTCTGGTCTGGTCCCAATAATGACAGATAATGAACGTGCACCCAAAACCTTTCTGAAAGAAATTAGGTGCAATTGCAGGAGCGCTAAACGTTTATGCACATCTTGTGGTTGCTCCAAGAAAGGCTTTAAGTGCAGTATTCACTGTGCTTGTGAAGCTCAGTGTGAAAATTCATCACTTTTAGAGTGTTAGATACCCAAAAGCTGTAAGTGTAGAAGTACATTTACTTTAATAAAAATAGTTGTATCTCTAGAACGGGACCTCCAATTGTTACTGTGGTAGTTTTTGCAAGTAAAATATTTTTTGAAATGAATGATTTGTATATGAAAGTGAACGCATATATTAAATATACGCTGCCTTTTCTGTTGAAGCATTAATCGCTCAAATCGCTGATTTATTAGCCTATACGTTGATTTTACATCTGCCAATGTTGTATCACCATTTGTTTCAGTTGCTAATGTTGTTGAAGTGTCATATAGCCTACATTACATTACAATTTAACGTAGGCGATTACCATTGCGTGAAAAACATTAAACTGTAATAAATGACCAAATACGTCACAAACATGGGTGTCGGCAGAAAAAAATGCAGGGGTGGGGGAGAGGCGGGGGTTGCAAAGACACGACTTTTGAAGCCAAATTCATCTTGTAAGCTGCAACATGGATAAGAAAAGTTCTAAATTTAAAGTAACATTTGAGTGGTGAAGTGCGAGAATTGTGAAAAAAATACTGTTAGCGTCTGATGTAAGTGGTTGTTGCGCCTACGGCGGAAAAATATTTAGAGAAATAAAAAAATAAAATAGAATTGGTCGAAAAGCTGATGGAAAAGTGTTTGCCTGGAAGACGAATATGATTTTGGAAAATTGCACTCTTGCAAGCAAATTACATGTGAAATCATAATCCGGAGGAGGGGGGAGGGTTAGTACCCCTTTCCTGCCGACACCTATGATCACAACCTTTTTAAATTAGTTTTAATACATTTATCTTCTTGTGACTGTTAATTACGTGTATATGCGTCATATGTTGCATTTTAGTTAGTGCAAATATTTACATCCGCTAGATGGCGCGCTATGCAAATTTAAAATGCGGTTTGGGGCAGTTCCTTAGGTCCGATTTTTGCCGAATTTTAGAACCGTTGGTTTGACTACCAGAAAAGCCTCCTGCAACCAAAAAATGGTTGTTATCAAAAATGTCCGGGTCCAATGTCACTTCTTACTCGCCTAATATCACATTTTTCTTAAATTTTTGATGCTTTTGTATCTGCTTTACGCGGATCCCGATTGACTTTACGTTGATACGGGTTTAAAGTAATCGCCCGCTTTTTTAAATAAGGATATTACTAGCCGATATTCTGAAGGCATTAGGCTACGTCAACGCCTTGAAATCATGCCTCTGAATCTGTCAAAACTGGTATTAATAGGCTACGGCCCGCCAAGACCATTTAAAAGTTTGGCTTTGGCCCGTTGTTAGAAAAAGGTTGACGACCCCTGGTTTACACATTGCGTTTTCATAATTGCCTTTCGTGCCAACAGGCAAAACTTTCTATTTTTGAGCCGGATTTGGTCAAAAAAATTACAAAATTGTTAAATTGTTCTATAGCGCTTTACAAAATATGGCGATGTACCTGGGGTTTTTTTTTTCGCTGACACTTTTCGGTCATTTGTCCGAAATGACTTGAAAAAATTCGGTCATTTTTTATTTATTTCGGTCATTTTTTCTGAGGAAAATATTTCCTTTCAAGTAGCTGATACAAACCAAAATTTGCACTTCCTGACTAGCTACAACATAGGCGCCAACTTTTTATGCTGTATTGATACATAAAACAATAGATGAACTAGCGATCGGCAGCAGGACAACATTTTTAAATGCAAACCGCAACAGCTTCGTGATAAATAATCACTAGAACGAGTAGGATGCTACAATTCCACACCAGACAAAATCTGTCATTTTTACATTGATTTAACGTCTGCAGACGTTGAATCAATGTAAAAATGACTGATTTTGCTGCCTGCGACATAGCAAAAATCTACCATTTTGTGTCGATTCAATGTCATCAGATGTTGAATGCACCCAAAAACAACATAATTTGCTACGTAGACGGAGCGTGCGTTTAGCTTTACGCGCTTGCAAACAGACTCGATGTTGCTTTCGAAAGTCGAAACCTCTGCAGTGAATTGTCGCGGCAGTGAACCGCTCGCTGTGAAAATGAACTTGAAGTCTCGGCACGACGTAAACACCAACCAACGCAACAAGGGCTGGTACAAACCGCATTGCACACATGCGGAATAATCAACGCAACAACGGACTCGCGCAAACTGCATGGCGCACACACGACCGTTGCCATAGAAACCTGATCAAAGGCGGGAATATGCGCATCTTTTGTTTCATCTGCAACACGAAAACAGGTAAACCATAAAGGTGAAAGCAGGTCAGTCATAAGTTGCGATATTGTAGTGAAAAGGAAGCTATAATCAAACGTCTCTCCGTAACTATTTTTCAAGAGCGGTTTACGGATGTCAGCAACTTCTAAATTTATTCAAGGTGACGTGCTGTTGAATTGATGTAAACGTGAATGATTTTACTTTCAACAGGTACATTTTCAAGCGTATAATCAAGTTAGTAGCCTACTTGCATTCCATTTTCAAGACATTGTCATTCCATTTACAGTTTACCTTTTACTTTTTAGTAAACCTTTTCGTCTCTTATTTCATTGTAATAAATCTAATTCGTTGCTAAACTTTATGTTGTGCTTAGCTTAAAGAGTCGCAGTTCATCAACCGCTAGTTTACGCAGACGCATGGCATGTGTTTGCTTAACCGAAGTGGTCGAGTTTTGTTTATAATAATTAACGGTAGGTCGAACGTAGCGATAACTCCGAGTGTGGCAATAAAAGCAATCCTAGTGTGACGACATAATTATGTCATCCATCTGCGTGACATTTTGCTGAATTTACGTTGCTGCTGATGAAACATGCTTTCGCCCCCACGGCCAAAAAAATAGTTAGGCGCCTATGAGCTACAACATTAAGTTTCGCTGAGAAACGTTGTCGTGTTTTATGTAAGAAAACTTTCTTCAACGTTCATCAGCGAAACTCAACCTTGCAACACCCGAATTGACTATATATTTTTCGGACATTTTGACCGAATTGACTATATTTTTTTCGGACATTTTGCTAAAAAATCGGTCAATGACCGATAAATGACCGAAAAAAAAAAACCCAGCGATGTACTATTGTACATACTGTACAAATAAAAAGGCAACAATACACACACAGTTATAATGCCACCTGGGAATAATAATATGCAGCATTATACAGTAGGCTACGTGCATATGTAATGATATCACTGTTCTAACCATAAAGAGCATAGAAAATGATTAAATTGATTGGTAGATTGCTCCAGACCACCAGTCACACGCAACCACACTCACACGTGCTGCACATCAATAATGGACTCAACAGAAAAGTTTAAAGGTTGGATTTCATCATTGAGCTATCAAAGATAATAGCCTAATCAAACTACTGTGTATCAAATGAGTGAAGACCTCTTTTTGGAACTCTCTCTTAGATTTGCCGTTTTCGCTACCTTTTTAAAGAAATTTGGCTTTTAAAAGTGGGTGGGCCAGGCCCACCCAGAAAATAAAGTAGGTGGGCCCAGGCCCACGTGGTTCCTCCATCCCCGGCCCAACTTCACCTTCCACATGCAGCATAAGCAAAGATGTATGCATTTCAGCTATTTCTGTGCTTATCTTTGCATGATAATATTAAAAGCCCTTAAATCAACCAATCTAAAATTTACCTTGATATAATATTTGAACTAAAGGAAAAAAACAATTTAATTTTGTTGACAATTTTTGCTTCTACAATTAGGCTCAGGATACTGTATTTCTTTTTGGAGAGCAGGAACTTTTTACTATTTTCTGTATAATTTTGGAAAATTATTTTATTTCTACCTGATTTTGATCACTTGCTTATAGATAAAGTTAGAAGTTAAATGAGGAACCTTCCAAGAAACTGGAAAAGGAACGAAGTGGAAACTGGAAGCCTCTTATCAGCTGTTAAGTAACATCAAAGTGTTGCCAAATGTTTTTTTTTAGTTTGCAAGACAACTCTTATCAAAAAACTGGGCCAAATTTGTTCATTGACCATCGTTGACGGTTTTTTAATTAAACGCGAAAATCATGAAAGTAGATAGGCTAGTTTGTAAATGGTGTTCAACTGGACTGTTTTCTTTTTCGTTAGAAAGCAGAAAAATAATGTAAGCTGTAGTAGTGATCTGAATTTATTTGAAACCTTGGCTTCCAACTGAAGAGTAAAAGAAAAAATATTTTGATAGGGGGAATCTTTATTCTGGGACTTAAAAATTTGAGTCTTGACAGTTTCTCAAATTTTTAGAGACTTGGAACCACAAACATAGACCCGATCACCGAGTGAAGTTTTTGCTTGTTGTTGAAGTGCTATTATAGTCTGTGAATTCCTCCATCCATCGGGTGCAGCTGAATGGAGAGCAGTCCTTGAGTTGGGTTGCTTAAGCCAGGGTCTCTATCCACTTTTAGAATTTTTTTGGGGGTTGGGCGGGGTGATTTTTGGACAGTGGGCTAAAATCGTGATGGTCATTTCAACTTTTGGGGGCTACGCCCCCCAGACCCCCATTGCAGCATCAGCTTCAGTCTGTTCAAGGCTCAATCAGTACAAATGTTTTGTGCAGTGAAGGCATGGGCTATTTCCATGCAATGAATGTAGTCATGAAATACATGAGCAGGGGTTAACAAATACAGTACACTTGCAAATAGAAACAAACTGAACTGATTTACATAGATTATTTTGTGTTGCATTTATCATTCAAACAAAAAAGTTGTTTTTTAAGAGCCTCAAACAACATCGAGTAGATGATTTCGCTGCAGCAAAGAAGTCACAAGTGATAGAGGAAGAGAACTGAAAAAAACAGCAGTTTTTTTGCAGTAATTGATAAAGAAAATGACTCTTCTTTCGAACCCGCTGCACCTGGTACATCTGAATGACGTGACAATCCCCCGGTATCCAGTGATGATCCTGTTTTGCGATCTTTTGCTGTGAACATGTTAGAAAATATTCGCAAAGGCGGTAACTCTGGTGATGTTTCTGTCCGCACTTTATCCCACCAAAATTAAATTTTGATGCCAACTCACTGTGCTCTTTAATTGATTGGGACAATGCCACGCTTACTGAGTCTATCCTTACTTTACACTTGACCATGGATGAACTAAATGGGTTTGATAAACACGAAGTTTGAATGCCCTCATTTTCCTGCTCATACTCAAGCTGTGGAGCGCCTCATTCGGGAAGTCACTAACGCCTGTGGAAGTGTTGCTGGCCATCAACAACGGGATGGTTTCATTCGGGCAAGAATTGTTTCGCGTAAGGTCTTGCCAAAAGCAGACACGAAATCTGACTTTCTTTCATTGGCTGCAGTAGCCTATAGTGTTTTGATATTCACCACTGTTTCTTGTTCATTGTCTTTATTCTGCACGTTTTTCAAGCACATAGTCTACATAAAGTTGGTTGGTTGATGTGTAAAGCTACCATTGCTCAAGTTGTCAAGCTCTACGTGGTGAGCCCTGGATTCGACTGATGACAACAAACCGACAAGTAGCAAAGAGAAAGCAAAGCTTACCTGAAGCAAACAACATGCAAATGGAGTTGCAGTCTCCGATTAATTCCGACCCCGATCAAGCGCCCTTATTAGTGCGGACATCAACGAATGTCGTAAGGGAAAGAATAACCTTGCTGCAGCTCAATGTGGAAGGCTTTTCAAGAGCCAAGTCTACAGTTATAAAACAGCTGATTGAACCCTTGCAACCGACTGCCATCCTGCTCCAAGAAACCCACTGTGTGGATGTTTCGCGCCTGAAGATAACGGGCTTTCAACTTGCCTCCTACACTCTTAGTAAAATCCGTGGAGTTGCGACGTTTGTGCACAGCAGTGGCGTATATTCAGGGTGTTCAAGGTGTGCAGTGTGCACTGCACACCCCAAGAAATCCAGAAGAAAAAAAAGAAAATTTCCATCGGTTGTCGATGTTCTTTACTTTCATGATATTCTAACATCTTGCTGCATGCTGATTGCTTTCTTTTCAATTGCAAAACTCGTCCCCTTCTAATTTTAATATTCCAACGTTTGAGGTCATTGCCTTTAATTTTTTTCGGTCATTACCTTCAAGCTGGGTGTGCACTGACAGCTTTGCGAGGGTAGGCACTTTAACAAGCAGATGTCTAATAATCCACGCGCGTATCCAATCCAACCACGAACCAATGAGATGCTACGTTATCTGCTAGACTGCTATTGTGACCATTCCAGCATTCAGCCAGAGAATTAATAATTACTTTGAACTTTGTTTGGTAATTACAGAAGAAAAAAGAGCTATAGCAGAGGTGGGAATCAAACCCACGTCATTGTACTGTAATGACTACTACCGCCCTAACCCAATGTTCCAAGCCAACCGATGATTTAATTTAGCTAGAATTTGCGTTTTTCCTTTATTCTTCCCAAACGCAATCTTGATGACATCATGAAAAGCGTAGCTTCTGATTGGTTCGTGCTGGATTGGATATCTGCATGTTAAAGTGCCTACCCTTTGCGAGTGCTATTTAAAATAAACAATTAGGAAAAATGACGTCACAAGGCAGCGAAAACAGCAATGGTTTTAGCATAGATATCTTACATATAGATATGCAACTCAGTGGTGCGTAACGATGTTTGAAGGCTAACAGCGTAGCCATGGCTGTATGCATTGACTTCAAACTTGGCACAGCAAAACAACTTTATTTTTAATATATTTTTTTGGTTTTTGTTTAAATAAAACTTTTTTCGTTTTCAAGTTGACGTATGGATTGCTTGTGATGACGTCACATTCTCGTTCCGCATGGACTGCTTTATGGAGATTCTGGCGATTGAAAACAAATCAGTCACAGAGGGTATACCTCTAAATACCCATTGTCAGGTATTGTCGGGCATTGTCGGCTTTTTGGGGGGTTGTGGAGCATTTTCAGGGGTTGTCGAACATTTTCAGGGGTTTCAGGTACGGTATTGTAGAGTAGGCTAACTACTTTCAGGCATTGTTGGGAATTTCTAGGCATTGTGTAAGATTTCCAGGCATTGTCGATCATTATCAGTGGTTGACAGGCTTGTGAGGCATTGTCGAACATTTTCAGGCATTATCGAACATATTCAGGGGTTGTCGAGCATTTTCAGGGGCTGTCAGGCATTGTAGACTGTAGAGTAGCTACTTTCAGGCATTGTTGGGAATTTCCAGGCATTGTCGATCAATATCAGTGTTTGACAGGTTTGGTAGTCATTATGGAACATTTTCAGGCATTGTCGAACATTTTCAGGGATTGTCGAGCATTTTCAGGGGTTGTCAGGCATTGTAGAGTAGCTACTTTCAGGCATTGTCTAGAATTTCTAGGCATGATCTAGGATTTCCAGGCATTGTCGATCAATATCAGTGTTTGACAGGTTTGGTAGTCATTATGGAACATTTTCAGGGATTGTCGAACATTTTCAGGGATTGTCGAGGATTTTCAGGGGTTGTCAGGCATTGTAGAGTAGCTACTTTCAGACATTTGTTGGGAATTTCCAGGCATTGTCTAGGATTTCTAGGCATTGTCGATCAATATCAGCAGGGCCCGATTAACCATGAGGCACACGAGGCACAGGCCTCAGGCCCCCTGGTTTTGGGGGCCCCCATTATTTTTTACATTAGTAGGAAAAGTACTATAATTTGGACCACCTAATGAAAAATCTTAATATTTTTATAAAAATCCACAACATTGGGGTGCAACTAACTTTACTTGATTAGTTACAGGCTAGTTGGTTTGCAAAAACAATTCCAATCAAAAAAACATAACACAAACAAAGAATACTACATTATTATTTTATTTATATAGTGGTCCATATTATCAACCCAGTTTCTAAAATGGACCACCCTGTTTCATAATATGGACCACCATACTGTAATATGGACAGTTGTCATGTGAAAGTAAATATATCAAGGAAGTCAAACTTCAAAGGCATGAAATAGAACACAAACACTCAATAAATAAAAATAGTCTGAAACGTTCATGATAGTCATCTCAAACAAGTTTCAAATCATTGATCGTTGGCACAGTTGTCACAATAGTAAAAATGAGCATTTGATATATCAGCACAAATTTCATGGGCCAATTTCTTGCACTGACAACACTGAATCCAATCCTCATCAGTGGACTCGTCACACACAAGACAAGTGCATGCAGAAGCAGCATTGCTTGGAATACCTCTCTTTTTTGAAAACTTAAAAGGTTAAGCCTTTTCTCACTTGTTTTGCTGGTTTAGCTTTCTCTGTGAACTTGATTTTATGTTTGTGTGGCGTACGGTACCTGTCAGCACAGTAGCCTTTGTAGTTTTTCTACGTTTTCTTCCCTTCGTAACTTGTTTTGGAAGTGGGCTCATGTCCTCGACAGATACCCTGCATGAAATGCTAACTGAACAAGGTTGTAAGTTCTTAACACTCAATGACGATGGTCCTGGTGCTTGTGAGATTGCTTCATACGGTGCATCAGTTAAAGTTCCAGCATTTAATTCTGTTGACATGATTGAATTTTTTGCCACTTTTTCAATGTTTACCACATCTTGTGACAAAGGTGAAATGTTTCGAGAAATTGCATCTTGAGTAGACATATCTTGATCATCAATTATCAGCGGTGATACATTGTTTGGAGAGGTGTCTACTTCATGAGGCTTGTCAGTAACTTCAGCGGAGTGAAAATCACTTTCATCAAATACAAGAGGATTAATGGGGTAAATTCCTGCTTTTTTAAATCCATTTACTGCATATAAATCCATTTTAAATCCAATTTCCATGCTTAGACATGTCATCAGAATTTAATCAAATTGTTTATAATATCAAAGTGATTATGCAAATTACTGGTAATAGCTTTTATCACTATAAGAAAGCAAGTTACAAATATATTTTATGATGCACTCTAAAAAGTTTGAAAAAAATGCATAAATCTCATGGAACTTCATTTCTATGCTTGTCTTTATTACTGAGAAACAAATTTCTACCAATTGACCATAACCTGGACCACTGGACCATATTACCAAACAGTTAGGTGGTCCATATTACAGTTAGCATAATCTTATGTTGCTTGGTGTCATTTAGAATTAATAAACTTAAACTAAACAGTGGACATTTCTTCAAGATTTTGGCACATACGGTAGTCATTAGTAATGCCTCTCCTGCAGATTACTTTTGTATAATCTTTTGTAACTGTAGCAATATTTGAAAAATTCTCAATAGTTTGAACCAGCAAAATAACATCGCAGACCCCCAAAACACAAAACCTCTACTAACAACAAAACACAACTGAACTGAATCCTTTGAATCTGAATTCTGAAACAGTAAAAACTAGGTCAGTAAGAAAGGTTAATTCAAGCTGTTCACAAACCATGAAATTATTTACTTCAGTCATTGAAAAAACAGCAGTGTTCCAAATTATCAGCCGGTCCACTTTATAGCACTTTCTACCGTAGGCGTAGGTAGCGAAAGTTGTGCCAGTATGTGCACACTTGTTATTTTGCGACCGTGCCAAATTTTTTTCAACTCAATAACTTACTTCGATCACAAGCACGTTTTAACGTTCGCGTTTTGTCGCTTCTACCTTTTTCTTGACCTTTGCTATGTTGACGTGTATTGTTTTGATATGATGGTCAGAAATAAAAAAAACAAACAACTGAACTGAGTAACAATTTCAAATTGTGTAACGATTTTGCAGTAGGCTAACAGTTGAGCACTCCTGCTCTGCATCGAAAGCGATTGCCAATAGGGGCCCCTAAACTTAGCTGTGCCTCGGGCCCCCGTGAGCCTTAATCAGGCCCTGAATATCAGTGTTTGACAGGCTTGGTAGTCATTATGGAACATTTTCAGGGATTGTCGAGCATTTTCAGGGGTTGTCAGGCATTGTAGAGTAGCTACTTTCAGGCATTGTTGGGAATTTCCAGGCATTGTCTAGGATTTCCAGGCATTGTTGATCATTATTAGTGGTTGACGGGTTTGTCAGGCATTGTCGAACATTTTCAGGAGTTGTCTAGCATCGACAATGCCTGAAAATTCTAGACAATGCCTTGAAATTACCGACAATGCCTGACAACCCCTGAAAATGCTCGACAACCCCTGAAAATGTTCGAAAATCCCTGAAAATGTTCGACAATGCCTGAAAATGTTCCATAATGATTACCAAACCTGTCAAACACTGATATTGATCGACAATGCCTGGAAATCCTAGACAATGCCTGGAAATTCCCAACAATGCCTGAAAGTAGCTACTCTACAATGCCTGACAACCCCTGAAAATCCTTGACAACCCCTGAAAATGTTTGGCAATGCCTGAAAATGTTCTATAATGCCTAACAAACCCGTCAACCACTGATAATGATCGACAATGCCTGGAAATCCTAGACAATGCCTGAAAGTAGCTCCTCTACAATGCCTGACAACCCCTGAAAATGCTTGAAAATTTCCGACAATGCCTAACAACAAGCCTGTCAACCATTGTCAAGTAGGTAAAGACCTTTTTTGGAGCTGTAGTTCCAGGACAAGCTGAAGTTTTATTCAATTAATCTACTGTTGGTGTTGCACTCTAGGTGTTGCATTGTATATAAAAAATGACATTGTGTTTACTGTGAACAATAAACTTACAATTATGGAAGAGAAAATTTTTGAATCTTTATTCATTGAAGTTTCTGTTAGTAATAAAAAGTATACTGTTGGGACTATATACCGATCACCTAAAAATGACTGCAAATCTCACTACTCTTTTATTCAACATTTAACTCAAGTTCTACAATCAACTAAAAATAATTGTTATATTTTGGGTGATCTTAACTATAACCAATCAATCAATCAATCAATGTTTTATTTGTCAGTAACGGGAACATAGGTACATGTTTGAAATATGCAATATACACAGTACAAAAGTTACACAAGTTCCCATACCGACAGGGAGACAACGAGACGACCATACGGTCTACTAGTCAATTGCCACCCTACGAAAATTACGATTTTGCCATTTAAAATAAGCTTACAATAGAAAAATAATAATTGAAACGTTCCCGCGCTTCAACAACAGCATACCCACAAAAAAAAAAACATATTGATGATAACGTAGGCCAAAACACAAAATTCCATGAAGCAAGCAGAGAATAATAAAGTTTCCGAAGCAACTGACAAGTTGGTTTCCATAACATATCACTTACGATGCACTGTAGCTTTGTAAAATTAACGTTTTGATCTCTTTTTTGAAACAATGAAATGATAAGTTTTTTAGCCTACTTGGAACCTCTGACCAGAGCATTGGTCCCAATACCTGCATGGACTTCTTGCCAAATTCTGTGTTTGATCTGTTTATAAAATAATTGTTGCTTGTTTGATATCTTGTGTTATGCTGATGAATAGATGAAGCATTTGTGAATAAATCACAATACGTAGACGGATACTCATTCATATGAACTTTGTACATATGTTTTTTTATTTCAATGTTATGTATGTCTTTTAGTTTCAAGATGTTCATTTTGAAAAATAAAAAATTAGTGTGAGCATAGTAATTTTGTTTCGTAATTATTCTTATAACCTTTTTTGTAATTTTATTAATGGATCCAGTGCACTGTCACAGGCCTTTCCCCAGCTTGAAATACAATATTGCAAATGACAGTAAATCAAAGCGTGATACACATCTTTTAAAGTGTCTGTGTTGACATAATTTCTGAGTTTAAGCAACGCCCATGAACCTTTTGCTACTTTTCCGCAAATTTTATCTATGTGATATTTCCATGTTAATTTGTTATCTATGTAAACGCCAAGGTATTTTATTTGATCTTTTTGTTGAATGGTTGTGTTACCAATGTTAATGTTAAAATTTTTTATGTGTTTTTTATTTGTTATTAGCATGTATTCAGTTTTTGAGAAATTTAATGATAATCTATTAAGCTTCAACCAGTTGTAAACTTTTTGCATTTCGGCATTCACATTGTTCTGCAAATTTATTTCACATTTGTCGCTCATCGTAAGATTGGTGTCGTCAGCAAATAGTTTAACATTCATGTTTGTTGAATTTGGTAAGTCATTTATATACAGTAAGAAAAGAAGGGGTCCCAATGTCGATCCTTGGGGCACACCGCAGGTAACCTGTCTTGAGTTTGAAGAGATTCCATTGACGACCGTGTGCTGTAGACGATTGCTGATATAGCTTTTTAACAATTGTAATGGAAGGCCCCGAAAGCCGTATGTTTGCAGTTTCTGTATGAGAATAGTGTGATCAACTGTGTCGAAGGCTTTAGCTAAATCAAGAAATACAGAGCAAGTTGTATCTTTATTATCTAGGTTAGCCTAGTTAAGATGTTATCACAAACGTTTGACACAGCTAACGAAGTGGAATATTGTGGTCTAAATCCATACTGATGTGGTGTGATCAGGTCTTTTTTTGTTAGATAATTGTACATTTGTTCATACAGGCATTTTTCGAATATTTTGGTGAAGGGGGACAATAGTGATATGGGCCTATAGTTGGAACAATTTTTCCTGGAGCCACTTTTGAAGATTGGGGTAACTTGAGCGACCTTTAGTACATCAGGATATACACCTTTATCGATACACTCATTGAATAAGTTGGTGAGGAAAGGGGCGATTATTGGTGAGGATAGTTTGACAAATCTTATAGGTATTCCATCATGTCCTGTACTTTTAGAGACAGAAAGATTATTAAGATGTTTTAATACTTCTTCTTGATTGACAGGTTTTAGGAAAAAGGAGAATGGGACACTTTGCAATTTCAATAATGAGCCAGGAGACGGTAGAGGGATTTTAGATGCCATGGAAGGACCAATTTCTGTGAAATAATCATTAAAACAGTTACTTATTTGTGCAGGGTCAGATATTTTTTCATTGTCAGTGCTAATTATTTCTTCTGGTATGTGAGCTGTGTGCTTATGTTTGTACTTGATGATGTCATTTATGGTTTTCCATATTTTTCCAGTGTTGTGCTTGCTTTGCGTAATAAGAAAACTGTAATGCATTTTTTTTGCTTGCTCTTTGGTATGAGTAAGTACATTTCTGTACTTTTTGTATGTTGCTTGTGCAGAAGTGTTTGTTGGGTCTTTTATTTTTAAGTGATATAGTCTGTTTTTAGTTTTGATGGAGTTCAAAATTCCTTTTGTTAGCCATGGTTTGGTCTTGAGTTTTCTTTCTCTTCGAGACAACAATCGTAAAGGTGCATGCTTGTTTAAAGTGTCATTAAAAGTGTCGATGAAATGATTAAATTTGCTATGAACTGAATCATTCCTTTCTGTGTATTGGTTGGTCAAGCTATTTTCCAGATCACAAACGAATTCATCAGCAACAAAGTTTTTCATGTTCCTTACTTTTTGTGTATATTTTTCTTGTTTAGGTTTTACAGAGTTTATCACAACTACAATAGGAAAGTGGTCAGAAACATCGTGAATAAGAACATGGCATTGAATTTTATTTGATTGGTCGTTGCTGTATACATGATCGATTAAAGTTGAACTTGTGGAAGTTACACGGGTTGGGGATTGTACTAATTGATTGCAGCCTAAAGAGAGAAACGCATCACAGTAATTTTTTACAGCAGAATTTTTTGTCTTTGCTAACATATCAATATTAAAATCACCACAAATGTAATATTGTTTTTTGAAATTATTTAACGAATCAATGCACTCACAGAATTTGGTTTGAAACTCAATGAACTTATTTTTGGGATGCCTGTATACTACACCAACTGCGCACTGTCTATTGTTTGAAAAAGTAATATCCACCCAGAGATCTTCACATTCCTGTAAGTTTAGACTTAAATTATTAATTTGATTATACTTTATTGAACTGCTTACGTATAGCCCGACACCACCTGCTTGTATTTTAGCATCAGTTTTTTGTTATTAAAGTGGACAAAATTATAGCCTTGCAAGCTAACAAAATGCAATCGATTTTCATTCAGCCAGGTTTCTGACACAGCAATAAGGTCCGGTGCTTCTTGCATTTCGACAAGCAGTGATTCTAATTTTTCAAAGTTGCCAACTAGGCTTCTCATGTTTACATGTAAAATCGATAGCTGGTTCCTATTAATATTGTTAGTTAAAGAGGAGTTTTTTGAATAAAAATTTTTACAATTCGCAGACATTGCCACAAACAAAGTATGACCAACAGATGAATACAAAACCAATAACGCAGGACACGAAAGATTACAAAATGACTTTGCAACAAAACAGATTAAAAGCAAAATCACCAACACCTGCATTTATAACTTGTAGTCAGGATAATCAAAGAATTCACTTATGAGTGACGAAATAGGACGGTGACCAACAAGCACCGAAAAAGAACAAATAACGAGTCTGGTTTAAGTGGTGTTAGAAACACTTTAGAAAATAAACAAAACACTATTATTGCGTTATGAAATATTTAATTTAGCAAGGATTTTGGAAATTGACTAAGTAATAATTTTAATTTGAAACTAGGAACTAAATTAAATTACGGTACTTTAGTTGATGAGAGGTAACTCAGGGCAAAATTCCGTCAAGCAGTGATATAGAATCAAATGAATTGTGTTAAAATGACCTGATTAAAATATGCAGCTTAAAAAGAGAATTAAGACTGGTGAGGATAATGGATATACTTACGTAGACGTAGCCTAAGTTAGTCGGTTTATGATATCGATCAATGTCGGAATACGAATTGTAAAATACAGTGTCACAAGAAAAAAAAAATACGAGTTCGGAAGGTGAAGATTTCAAAAATATTATTATTACGTCACAAAGGATGAAACTTAGGGGAAAAATATTAGTCAGTCTTGACCTAGCTGAATCTGATTAGCCTACTGTACTTCAAAATTGTGTAGAACTACACATTAATAGAATAACAAACTAAAATTAAACAAAAAATGGAGTGGTAGCGTACAATAAACTGTCCAGATTTGATCTTTTTTTCTTCTGAAATTTGATTTGTTTCCAATAAATTAACCTCTTTGGTGTTGATGGTTGAGCTTGTGCTGAAATTGGTCTTGGTTGGGTTGAAGGTTATTACTCCCATTAGTAACGGTTGGGTGAAAAATAATGGCTGGGTTTAGAAAATGTAAGAAAGTCAAAAATGAGTCCTTTTAACTTACTTTGTCTTCTAAACTTGAGGATTTTACTGGCAGCTGTGATTTATCTTCGTAAATGCAAAAAAACAAACAAACAATGACTGCTGACTTGTTAGCTAGCCTAACTGAAGGTCTTTTCAAGTTGAATTATCTCTGCAACTTCCTGGTTGATTTTGATAGTTTTGGTGTTGATATGACTACAATCAAATTTTCTTCGTGGTTCTTCTAGAATTAGCTTTTCTCCAGGCCTTAATTATTTTTATGAGTCCATTTTTTGGTTTGGGCCTGGAGAGAGAAATTTTTGCTGCTTGCTTTGAAAAGCGCGGGAACTTTTTTTGTCATAACCTTCTTGAGCTAAACAACAAACACACCAACGGATTTGTTGAAACCATGTTTGATTACAGCTACTATCCTATCATTAATAAACCAACCAGAATATGCAATTCAGCAGCCACAATAATTGACCACATTTGGACAAATGTCTACAATGCTCAAATAAAAACAGCAGTGCTCACTGACTGTATTGCAGACCACCTTCCAGTATTACAATGCTCACAATTAGGATTAGTCAAACAGTGTAATTTTCAAAAAGAACAGAGAAATTTATGTGATCAAAACATTGCTTTGTTTACAGAAAAGTTACAACAATTAGATACCTCTGACATATATTATGAAACTGATGCAAACCAAGCATATGATATATTTATTGACAAGTATAATACTCTTTTCAAAACTTGTTTTCCAGTATGTAATGACAAAACCAAGAAACATAACATATGGTATGATAATGAATTGAAAAAACGAAGTGGCTATTCTTACAACATATTGTAAAACTAGCCTCTGAAGCTATTCTTACAAGCACCACTCAAGCAAGACGTTGTTTACTCGAGCAAGACCTTAATGCGCTCAGGCGTTTCATCCGACGACGCTCATACGTAATTTCGCGCGCATGCGTATTGGCTTGTGCTGCACACTTGATCGTAGAGTGAACCGCGGTAGTTGCTGATTTTGCTGATCGAAACTACACGTCAATGAATCCATTGTCATCATGATTACGAAGGGAGCATTATATTACAGTTTTGAGACACTTTCTTCGGCTATTAAACAATGGGAAAAAGAAAACTTTGTCAATACAATACAGTATGCTTGTGTGCATGGAGGAAGAACACCCAAATCATGTAGTCAAGGAAAAAGACCAAATCAAAGGTAAGTAATGATGGTTTTGTCCTTGGTGCCCATAGGTTGAGCTACTCATGTAGCCTATATGCATAAGTTTTGCTAATAGATTGAGTTTTGCATAAGTGCAAATTGCCTACATTCCTTATGAATGCTAAGAACTTAGCAAAATGCATATATTCTACTGAACCATTCCCGCATGCTGTCTATTGTAATAAGTTTTGCTAATAGATTGAGTTTTGCATAAGTGCAAATTGCCTACATTCCTTATGAATGCTTAGAACTTAGCAAAATGCATATATTCTGCTGAACCATTCCCGCATGCTGTCTATTGTAATTTCCATTGAATTGTCATGCCCAGAATTATTCCTAAGTTGCATTGAATTACCCATTAGTTTTGTCAATTTACCCATATGTTACGTCGAATTGCTCATCAGCACAATTCGTCGAATTACCCGTAAGTCTCATGAAATTATCCATAAAGACATGCCTTATGGGTACTTCAACGCAGCTTTTTGGCAATTTGACGTCACTTATGGGTAAATCGACTAGATTTATGAGAATGCTCAGCTGAACTTGTGGTAATTCAACGTGACTTTATGGGTAATTCAGGTGGGCTTATCGGTAATTGGATGCAACTTATGGGCAATTTGACATGACTTGCTGTATGGCTACTTTAACGTGAGTTATGGCTAATTCAGGTGTACTTATGGGTGATTCAACACGGCCTATGTCACCTCATCTTTGTTGTTTTTCAGTACTTTTATCAAAGGTTGTCCATTTGGAATCAAAGTAAATGCAACGTCAGATGGAAAAGCGCTATGCATCACTGAGATTAGTAATGTCAATGATCATAATCATGATTTCAATGAAGTAAGTGGAAATAACCCTTTGTAGTAGTCATAGCCTTTGAGCTATGGTCACACTAGCCCTGTATATGATAAGGAGGCTTTCATCAGAAATTATGTGAAGGATAAAAAAGAGCAATAACATTAGGGGGGGGGGGGGGTTAATCGGCTTTTTTTTCAAATTCAATTTTAACCCAGGTTTTAGGATACAACAGTACATTCTAAGACCACTAGTAAAAAAAATTGAAATTTCCGTCCAAAACCCCCTCTATCCAAAAAATTACTTTTCGTGTATAATTGCATTTTGATTATGACACTTGAAGTTCAAATATTGTTTGCTACTGTACTAAAACACGTTAAGAATGTTGCAAGACAGTTTTTCTGATCTTGACTTCATCGTAAGACACGGTAAAGTGGTCATTTCACTTTGCGCGCATGACTACGCACATGCTGAATATGACCAGTTTGTGCGAAACTGGTCATATTCAAGCCGCCGATTCACCAAACCTGGTGATCTTGCCCATCTCTGTGGGTTGGACACCTGTCAAAAGATATGTCGTTTTCTTGATTATGTGCATATAAATTATTTTTCAGAATGCATTTAATTTGATGCCTAAACAACGAAGATTAAATGAAACAGAAAGCAGTGTGATCGGAGAAATGCTTGCCACCAAAGCAAATAAAAAGTTGGTACAAAAGCACATTCCAGCTTCTACAGGAAAAACAGTTATTCTTAAAGATCTGCATAATATTGCCGCAAAACAGAGACCTTTGTATGAAAACACCTATGATGAACTTATTAATGAAATGAACAAAGAAAAAGGTTAGTCGACAGACAAAACTTTTTTGTCTGTTATACAGTACAAGATATGTTCATGCTAAATAGTAGAGATGACTTTCTAATTTCTATGTGCAGTATGATAAGTAGTGATAGAATGAGCTCCGGTTCCGGTCAAATTCTGGCTCCGTACTGGAGGTGATGTGACTCCGGCCTAGAGCCGGATGTGTGTGTGCAAGCTGTGGTCAGGGTCATGACCTTGGAAAAATCTAATTTTTTGCATCATTGTAGTACTGCAGCAATGCAAGAATAGGCTACCAGGTTGCCTGTAACATTGGTCAACACCGTAGGCGTATTTGCAATCTACAGGTCGCTGCTGCAGATTGAGTGTCACATGATATTGTGAGCATTCTTCTTGAACCATTTCAGATATAATGTCAATTAAGCAATTCGCGATTGACCTCTTGCCGTAATGGTTTAGACTGCAGATGAATTATTTCGATGACGTGGGTTCAATCTCACCATTGCCAGTTCAATTTAAAGTGTTGACCGCCTGGTTTACCGGTCAATAGACTCCGTCTACTGCAGCAAACTGCGGATTACCAGTACGCACATCATAGTAGGCTACACAAGAAAAATATCTAATTTTCAGACGTTTTTCTATTCAGAAAACGTTTGTCTAGTATAACCAACACAGAACATTAGCAGTACCCTACAACGTGTGGAAAATTTGCAACATTGAGCTATAAAGGGTCAATTGAGAGTATTTTTTGCTTCATTTTCTTCACAAGAATTCATTCTACTTTCCCAAACTCATGCTCCAAAGATTTTTGTTGCAACATAAGGCGCTATGGGGATTGTAAGATTGAAAGCGGGATCAAGGAATTCAATCAAAGGTCTTCAATATCTTGAAACAATTCTACTTTGAGTGGATAGAAATAGAAAACATTGCTAAATTTGAAATCTACGTAAAAGTTTACTCCTAATGGATCCTTTTAACGGACCCTAAGCATTGCAATGTGGCATCTTTTAGAGAATGGGGTGAGAGTGGTATACAACCGCTCAGTTGGAACATTGATTATATGATGTAAATATTACCAAAGGCCTAAACATCCTTCCTCTGGCCAATAATTAAAATAACATAGAATAGAAAACAAATTTCACTAAAAGTTGATGTTTTTGCTTTTAAATCTGATGGAGTGCCTAATAGGCCTAATTGTTTTGCGCTATTTTAGTCTGGCCCAGGATTGTCAAGATTCTTGCTTTGTAGGGTATACTAATCCTCAGTTTATTTTCATTTTAGGTGCTGCAGTAGATGTGTTTGCAGATGATGACAAACAATTGCAGGCGATATACTTTCAAACGAAAGACATGCGGGAAACCTTTGCGGCATATCCCGAAATGCTGCTGATTGATGCAACCTACAAACTTAATGACTTGAGAATGCCATTATATGTGATGCTGAATGTTGATGGCTTAGGTCAGAGTGAAATTGTGTGTCTGTGGCTTGTAGCCACTGAAGACAAACTGACCATCAGCAAGCTGTTAACTCAGTTTAAACTCCACAATCCAGCTTGGGATAAAGTGGAGGTTGTAATGGCTGACAAAGACATGGCAGAGCGGGATGCCATGATGAAAATGCTGCCTACTGCAGAAATTTTAATTTGCTATTTTCATACCCTTCGCACTTTTCGTAGAGAAGTTTCCATGGAAAAATTAGGCATTTCTTCAGCCCAAAGGCAGGTATCACTGGAAATTTTAGGAAAACTGGCAAATGCCAAAAATGAGTCAGCTTATAATTTACTGTATAACCAATTCGTTGACACAGTCCCAATTGCTGTCACAACATATTATAACGATAACTGGCATGCTATTCGACATCAATGGGTGGATGGACTGAGCAACTTGAAAGCTAATTTTTTGAACAGAACTAATAATCGACTGGAATCCATCAATGGAAAGTTGAAAAGTGTCATAACAAGATACTCAGGAATGACCATGTTTTTTAAAGATCTGATGGCATGTATCCAATCTCTTTCCACCGAACGTGACCACAAAGCGTCAAATGCTTTCCTTAAGGTTCCAATTGATGCGATTTCAAGTGTGGCGGAGAGACAATACCAACAGCTACTGACACCATTTGCATATATTCATGTGCAACAACAATTCAAGTTAGCGGAAAAGGTTGTCATGTCAGAGATTTTGAATGATTCTGCCATAGTAAAATCTCGTGTCCATGGGGAATTGGCAGTCACAACAACAGCATGTCCTTGTGGATTCACATCATCAATGCTGCTACCTTGTAGGCATGTCTTGGCAGTTAGAAGGCAGCTCCATATGTCAGAGTACAATCCCAATCTTTGTTCAGAACGGTGGACAATGCAATATTTTCTTAAATCCCATCGCCTGACAAGAAACTCACTGGACAACGGTCCTGCATCCACATTACCAGCTGTTGAGATTCTTAACAAGCCTCAAAGAAGATGTGTTTTATCAGAACAGCAAAAGTATCGCCGTGTTCAAGATATTTCCCAGAAGATTGCGTTAATGATATCTGAACAAGGAATGGATGAATTCCAATACAACCTGGATAATTTACGACAAATTGCAGAGTTCTTGCAGGAAGGAAAGAAATTCCAAGTTGTGAACTTTTTGGGTCAAACTCAGAAAGGTAGGCCTATATGCTAGCACTATTTACTAAATCAGAAAAACTAGCCTACTTTTTCAAATATCTGAAGAGATATGGGTTAGTTACTGCAACTTGCGTCGTGATTTTGCAGTCAATTTTTTTTTGAGCAATGATTTTTATGGCGTTGAGCTATCCAATATGTGGGCTAATATGTACTGCATGCGCAGTTGCGCACTAATTTACGATTATACAAGGTTGCAGATGCTCAGTAATTCTGCTTTTGTGAACAACTGCATGATCCTTTTCAGGCACTGATACTGGAAGTGCTGCTGCAACATCTTCCAGCAATGATCCTGGAATTGTATTTCCTACGGTCTCAAACAGTACTTTACAGCACACACCCGGTGACGTCTTGTCGACCGTTGATACCAGTGCGATTATGATGCAGACACCGTCCAGTTCTATTCAGTCTTTTACAAGTATGTGCTGTTTCTGAAACATTCATTTCTGATTAGTTGTTTTTTCTTGCATTGCATAATGCATTATGTTTATTAATTTTTTAATAAAAACGTTGAAATAGTGATGTTTTCTACGTTGTAGCCTATATTCGATTCTCGTTGTGTTTATTAACAGATGATGCAGGATCAATTAAATTTCCACCGAAGATGATGAAACGTGGCAGGCCAAAAGGAGCTGGATTGACAGTCATTGGGTTACCACGCAAGAGACAAAAAAAGAGCGGACCAATTTCATTCAGACTGAAGTCGTCTTTTCAGAAAGAAGCAGGTTTGTTGCATTTATGTTTGTGTGACTTCATTTTTGTTATAGCCTACGTTAGTTTAAAAAACTACACTTTGACTTCTGTGGGTCTGCCTAGCCGATAGGCTACGTCAAAGCGTACGTAGGCTACATCAAACAAAGTCACCCATGGTCATATTTTTCAGCAATACTCAGTTGGTTTGTCGATTCTGAGGTAGTAGAAGAGGTCTTGCGTCCATTCAGCGATCGACTGATCGAAGAAAATGAAATTGAAACGTTGCCCGAAAGAATTCCAATGAAGTGTTTAGATGAAAACATTGCCATTGCTTCTGTGCGAAGACATTTTTCTTTTGACGGTTGGACGTTGATGGAGAACCTACTGACCACTTTGCGAAATAAAGGCCGCTGGTTGTGCATCTCCTGTTATTTAGATCTTGATGCAGGCGACAGCATCATGTGCGACTCGTGTCTGGATTGGCACCATCTGAGATGTCTTGGTAGAACAATGCCGCCAAAAACGAAGTCTTGGTTCTGCAGGAAATGCAACCTTATGGAGAAGTGACATTGAATGTTCAGGTGATACTGCAATCTCGCTTTGTCAATTAAACCAAGGTTATGTAAACCGTGAACTACGAAAAGACTTATTGGCCTTGACGCGTTATGCTTGAAACTTGTAACATTTGATAAAAATCGTTTCTTCAATGGTCCTCACATAAAACGCTAACGATGTGTTCTTGAATGACTAATGAGTCCAATCCTGGCATTAAAAGTTCTGATGCATTTAGGACATTTAACATTCTTTGGGAGAGTTGGCTGAAAGTCATGGACTAGTACAGGTTTGTAATGTAGTTGCTGCAATATACTACGGTCCAACAAGACCTTCAACAGTTCATCAATATTCAACTATTTTACTGTTTCCAACTTAACACAATTAGTATACGTATGTTGAACTCTTTCATAGCAAATGGTGGTACAGAACTTGAAAATAGCAAGTAAAAGGTAGCTCGAAGCTGCAGTTTTTTTTTTGACTGACTCATCAGGAGCTGTCATCAGAATAAAACAAACCTAAATGTGGTGAAGTACTTATAGTAGAAGGAAAGAAGAAAAACTGGAGCTTCAAACTATCAGCTACCTTATACTCGCTAAATCCAGATTTGTTGCATGTGTGTAGTATTTACATTTCTTCACTGTAATCTTAGGCTATGGCATAAATGCTTTGATTTCTTATGGCAAAAAATGGGTGATGAAGATCCATAAGTTTATAACAGTAAAAAATCAATTGTTTATTGTTGAAAGTGGTTGGCTTCAGTTGAAGATGCCATGAGATCCATTGAAGAGTACGAAGCAAAAGCAGGAACGAAGCTTGTTGTTGTTCAGAAACGAGCATACGGTGCCATGTTAATGTTGATTTTTAACATCCTGTCATTGTAATTCACTAGTGTACTAAGTGTTGATATTCATACTACAATAATAAGCCTTTTCTTTGTTGACAAAGATTCTGAAAAGGTTTCTGCAAAGCACAGTGTTTTCACCAAAGTGGAGGTTAGGCATCATAAAAGAGGAAACGGTTTACTAACTGCAAAAAATGCTATAAACATATGTAAATGTGTTCTGTTTCATCAACTTTGCATCTCGTTTCTTAAAGACACTCAGTTTTCAGGTGTAAAAGCTTTGTTGATTCAGAGTAGCCTAGCCTACTTCACTGACCTCTTTTGTATTTTTTCCATCTAGTGTGCCAAATCCATACGCCTATGTGGTGTTATTGATTGGACCAAGTGACATGTCCAGCGGTAACCAAAGGCAGGGTTTGGGTCACAACCAATCTTTTTGAGACAATTTATTTTTTACCATATTCACGTAGTAGGCTTGGTGGTTTTCAATGTTACGTACAGTACCGTATATTATTTCTGTAGGCTACTATCATAAGATGAAAATTTAGTTGATTGTAACTCATCTTAGATGAAGATAATACGATTGTTGCATCGTTGCGGCCAAGGCATTTGCCTCTTGGATGCAACTTACAAGACGTCCAAGTATTCCCTTCCTCTATTTTTTCTTTGCGTCAGAACGAATGTTGGTTACCAGGTTGTTGCTACGTTTATTATCCAAAATGAACAAGCTTCGGACATAGCAGAAGCACTTTCTGTTGTAAAAGGGTGGTCAGAAAACTGGAACCCTTCGTTTTTCATGACCGATAAATGTGAGGCGGAAATCAAGGCCATCGAAAGCGTTTTTTCAAGTTAGTGAATTGCATTAACATTTTCGTTGCTTGTGTGCTGTCTCCATTGCTCATGCATTTGTGTCGTCACTGTTAAGTTGCTACTGTACTTTACCACTCAGTGCCCACGACTTCTTGTTCCGCAGATTGCTACGTGTTACTCTGTGCCTTTCATCGCGAACAAGCCTGGGAAAGGTGGATGAGGAAAAGTGACAATGGCGTTCGCGATGATAAAGCAATTGTGCTGACATACTGGACGCAATGAGGAAAGCAACTACATAGAACAGACTTGTTTGCAATCAAACCAGGCGACAATGAGCGAATGGCAAACGCGATACCCCCCTATTCAGGGATAATATGCGTGTCTGTGACCGCAGGGGACCTGGAGCCGAGTTGTTTTGCACGTTGATAAGCACCATGCAGTTGCAAGCACAGTAATAGGCTACTGAGCTCACATTTTGAACAATTCTGTGATCTTCACACCAAGGCTTTTTTTCAGTTGCTAACACGGCCACAAATCGCAGCGCATATGCGTGCTTAGTGTTAAGTAACAGCCTAGTGGAAAGTGTTGTGGATTGAATTTGCTAGTTCAAATAAGTATATTAATTCCGGTACCCAAAGCCTCAAATGAATTCACGAATATCGCAATTGTTAACAATGGCATATAAATTAGGATGTTAGTGCACACAAAGTAGGGAAAGTATTGCTTGAAGAGTTGATTCCTGGGACAAAAATTGAACACTGTAGGCTATGTCGAGCAGAAACTGGTTTAGTGTTTTAAGGTGGTCAAAAATGTAAGCATGCGTCTATTTGCATCCAACAAATAACGAAACTCTAAACTTCTCAGTTTGGTCGGGAAACAAAAAGGGTTGCGAGGACAAATGGCAGGTCTCATCTAGGCAAGGAGAGGAGGGACACATGGGTGATGATCTGGCCTAACAGTTACTGTGCTGTGCTCAAAATATGTACAGTTTTTGTTTAACATGTGCGGTATTCACTTTTTGTAAATAGCCTAGCTTTTCGGAAATGCAACGAGTCATCTGGCGCTATTTGCTTGTGTTTGAAGCCCGGTTGCTCGCTTTGTGAAAAAGCTATCAACCTCAACTTTTGCTTGTCAATAGACAGAGATATGTTGTTTAGATTAGCGTTTATTAAATGCTGTTATCTTTAAAAATATTTGTGGGATAAATGGTTAAAGTCGGTCAAGTTCAACTCTTTACCTAAGAAATATTTTTAACTTTTAGAGTCTGGCTGACCTTAATTTGGATAGATGATAGCTTGTGCTTTCCAGCAATGGTTCAATTGTTAAAATCGAAGCAGAAACAAGCAACTTACAACTAATTTAATAAAGACATATAATGATCGCAGACCGGGGAGACTTGTATACTTGCTTCGATTCGGAAATGCAACGAGTCATCGGGCGCTATTTGCTTGTGTTTGAAGCCCGGTTGCTCGCTTTGTGAAAAAGCTATCAACCTCAACTTTTGCTTGTCAATAGACAGAGATATGTTCTTTAGATTAGCGTTTATTAAATGCTGGTATCTTTACAAGTATTTTTGGGATAAATGGTTAAAGTCGGTCAAGTTCAACTCTTTACCTAAGAAATATTTTTAACTTTTAGAGTCTGGCTGACCTTCATTTGGATAAACGATAGCTTGCGCTTTCCAGCAATGGTTTAATTGTAAAAATCGAAGCAGAAACGACAAAGATATATTATTGATTAAATGCTGGTATCTTTAGAAGTATTCTTCGGATAAATAGTTAAACTTGGTCAAGTTTAACTCTTTTCTAAGGAGATATGTGGTGTTTTTCGGGCCTGTGTTACATGGTAGCCACTTTAACAAGTCGAAATTCTGCCACTGCGAATGACTACAATGCAACCGTCAACCAATCAGAACATGTTATAAGAGGCTACCGTCCAATTGTGATCCTTCTAGCACTCATCCAGAGAGTTAATGCTTGTTTTGAACTTTATTTGGTAATTACAGAAGAAAAAGAGCAATAGCAGTGGTGGGAATCGAACCTGCGTCAATGAAATGACTACTTTCTATCCCTAACCCTAACCCCTAAGCCAACCAGCTGACAAAAAATCCATCACTTAATTTGCTTTCTATCATCTTCTTTTCGCCATTTTTTACGTCACTTAAACCGTAGCTTATGATTGGTTGGCAGTTTCATTCTAATCAATTTCAGTGGAAGAATTTCGACTTGTTAAAGTGGCTACCGTGTTACATAGCTATTAGGTAAAAGCGGACACTTGCATGCTTTTTTTTGTCATGGTTGACTATTTTCACCCCACTTTTCCACCATTTTATGGTGGATTCCTCCTGTGTGACGTCATCGCCTTTTTAACCAGGGTGGCGACTTGTATACCAGTTCCAGATCACGCATGAGCGCATATTGATGTCAAACGTAATGCTTGAGTGGTGCTTGTAAGAATAGCCTCTGAGGCTATTTTTACAATATGTTGTAAGAATAGCCACAGCCTTGAAAAAAATGCATCGAGCTAAACAATTGGCATATAAAAAATTTCTTAGAAAACCAACTCCAACAAATAAAGCAGCATATAATAAACAAAGAAATACTTATGAAAGATTTTTAAAATTTAAGAAACAAAATTATTTCAAAACCCTTTTGCATAAGCACAAAAATGATCTTAAAAAGACCTGGAGTGTCATAAATAGTTTGCTTGGAAGGAAAAAACCTAAAAGTGACTACCCCATTAGCATTAATGGTCAGGTAGTAAATGATACTTCACAAAAATGCAATCATTTTAATGAATATTTTACTTCTGTGGCAGAAAAATTACTTGAAAAAATTCCCCATTCTGCTGATCATTTTTCCAAGTATCTTCCAAATTCATCACCCAAATCAATATTTTTAAAACCTGCAAGTTTGGAAGAAATTTACGGATTTATTAAATCTTTGAAACCAAAGTTAAGTTGTGGTACTGATGGCATTCCAGGCAAAATTTTAAGGCATACCCCCGATAAGGTACCCGGTCATTTGGTCGACAGGACGTTTGGTCGACAGACATTTGGTCGACAGGACGTTTGGTCGACAGGACGTTAGGTCGACAGAACGATTTATTTTAGGGTTAGGGTTAGTTAACTAACCATAACCCTAATCTAACCCTGACTCTAACCCTAACCCTAAAATAAATCGTTCTGTCGACTTAACGTCCTGTCGACCAAACGTCCTGTCGACCAAATGTCTGTCGACCAAACGACCGTGCACCATGGTATCAGAGGAACACCCCTCCAGTGGTTTCGAAGCTACTTAAATAATCGTTTTCAGACAGTAGAAATTTCTGGTAGTGTTTCAACTCCATTAGAGACAAAGTGTGGTGTGCCCCAAGGTTCTATTTTAGGCCCACTATTATTCATAATTTACATTAACGACTTGCCAAATTGTTTAAATTGTACTAATTCTATCATTTTTGCGGATGACACAAATCTTCTGATGTCAGGTAAGAGTGTGGATAAATTGCATGAAGCGGCCAATACAGAAATGCAAGAAGTTGTCAAATGGCTTGTAGCAAATAAATTATCACTCAATGTAAACAAAACAAAATACATGGTATTTGATACTAACAGTTTACGTGCGAATAAGTGTAAGCAAATCTTAAGTATAAATGATCAACCAATTGAGAGAGTACAAAATATCAGTTTCCTAGGCCTGACTCTGAATGAAAATCTTTCATGGAAACCACACATGCAAAATTTGCTGCAAAAGCTTCAAAGAAATTTTGGCATAATTACCAAGATTAGACCCTGTCTTAATTTGTCAAATTTGATCTGCTTATACCATTCTTTAATTGAAAGTAGCCTGAGGTATTGCATTACGACTTGGAAATATGGCAACGAACGACTTATACAAAAACTTCAAAAAATCTGTGACAAATTTCATCGTATTTTCCGTCCCAACAATGATAGTTGTAGCAAGATCCCGATATCAATTGAGCAATTGTTCAAACTGGAAATTGGTGTTTTTGTGTTTAAATTTCACAACAATTTACTACCAGATTGCTTCACCAACCTTTTTAAATATATCAAAGAGGTTCACAGCTTGTCTACAAGAAACCATGATGATGATTCTCTAAACATTCCATACTTCTCAAAAGCGCTTACTCAACATTCAATAGAATTCACAGGTGCGAAAACATGGAACGAATTTCCTTCTTCAATTAGAAAGACTGATACAAAGTCACTTTTTATTCACAAACTAAAACAGCATTTAAGCAAAACGGACACGCAATAGATTGAATAGAAAGACAACGTAGAAAGGCTTTCTTGCATTCTTGTGAAGATTTTAGTGGAAATCCGAAATTATTTACAAAAGACTAGGCTTACCTAACAATAATATCGATTGCTTGTGCTGTACTTTTATGTTTGTAGATATTAACACAGGCCTCGAAATTCACGGCGGACACGGCGGACATGTCCGCCGTCACAGCATGTGATGTCCGCGGGAAGTACCCTCTAGATCGGTCATATTTGTCCGCCGAGAAATATCGCAGAAACTGGCGATACAAATCGTCATTGCATAGCACGAACAACTGTTGCAAGAATATAATTTGCGCTGGGAAAGCGAAATTATCGCATTCCAAGCGCGCATCTAGAAAAAGTTAATACTGTATCTCTTACCTTCCATTCAAGCTGAAAAACTTTCGAATTTTACGTTGCTTCAACGATTGATGACATTGAATCAGCGTAACAGAGGTGAATTCTTAGCTAAGAATTGATGGGAGTACCGGTACTTCTACACTAATCACGCGCAACTTAGTTCAAGTCTTATGTCACAATGTCTGGCTTTGATCTCCGAGTAATATTGATAATGCAAGGTTGGTTACAAAGTTAGATTATAAGAGTATAGGCTACTACAGCAAGATGCCGCAAAACTTAAGTTTTGGTATTACAGTAAAAAAGAAGAGGCCCAGGGAAATTTCTGAAAGTGAGAATGAGGGCGATGAACCTACTACTAGGAATTTTAGTGGTGATAGACGCATATATATATTAAAGGAACAACGAATGTAAGGATTAGCTCTGTCAAAGATCACAACACATCGTTTACCCCAAGCCATCAATTTTCGGTCATCAAGGCCATCGATAATACGAGTGACAAAAAAAAAATCAAAATTAAGAGGTTGTTTGAAATCGCATATTTTATCGCTAAAGAAGAGCTCGCATTTACGCTTTTCCCTCAACTAGCCGGTCTGGAGAAAAGACACGGAATAGATCTCGGTATCACGTATCTTAACGACAAGCAGTGATCTCGTGGAGATTGGCGCACGTCTTTGAAGATCGATGTTATTGAAGCTCTAATCATGCGCATATGTTTGAATGGCCTTGACTGCGCTGATTATAACTTCGAGCCTGCCGTGGTCTCATGGAATACTGATACTATTTTAGAGAGGCGACCGCATCACGGAGAGGGGAAAAAATAATTGTGCTTTTTCTAATGTTTTGTTTCTTCTTTTTGTCACTTTCGCTCACATGACACGCAAAAATAAACCTAAAGAAAAAAGCCTAGTGAAACTTTGAACATCAGAAAATAGTAGCGTTACGCGTTAGTGTAGAAGTTTTCCGACTCGTGCCCAGAGCATTGTGACGCAAGAAGCCACACGACCTCGTTCGGTGGAAGTTAATCAGTTATGCGGCGGATTACTTTTTTATTATTTATTTGCATCAAGCACAAAAATTCCATAGAATTTAAATTTTTAACAATCATCATATTATCATCATCATCATATTTAGTAGCTACACGGCGTCAAGCGCACGTCGTTGGTCTGATGAAAGCCTTTCAGAGTGACTTCGCTGAAATTTAAAAAAGCCTAAACCGTAGCTATGGTTCTCAAATGGCGAAGACTTATCAAGATAAAGGGATTAAGTATGACAATCGACGTTAAAACTGGTGTGTCCGCCGTAAGACTTAATTTGTCCGCCGAGATAGCTGCTCAGACCGGACACGTTTGTCCGCCGTCAACAAAAACGAATTTCGAGGCCTGTTAACAGCAAACGCAATACTCCATAATCAACACGACACGTCGCAAAAGGGGAGGAAAGCTTCATCAACACCATCAGGACATCATCATCTACCAGCTCATCCATTCCATCACCCACCAGGACAAGAAACAATAACTTACACTGGATATCAAACCTCAATCGTCGTAGGCTACTGTGTGATGTGCAGTCTAACCATAGAAAGAGCTCAACACCTGCTCTCCTGGGCCACATTGAAACGGGCTTTTGCCTGAGGATGGGTTTCTTTTATGTCCGGTTTTCTTTCTCCATCCTATTATTATTATTATGACTGCTCATCCACATCAATATTGGAACTGGCAAATTCAATCCACAACACTTTTCATTAGGCTGTCATTTATTACTACATGTGTGCTTCTCTCTGTTTTTGTTTTATTTTTTGCTATTTGTTTTTTGGGGTTTTGTGGCCGTGCTAACTACTGATATATAGCCTACTACATAATCTTTCATTCAGGCACGTTTTAAACCTTTCAAGGTTTTGCCACCTTTTCCCGTTCGTTAACGTGCTGGTAGGTTTATATCGATTTTTGTAGTTAGTATCTTTTTCGTCCCGGACGCGTTAATGACGAAAAATAAAATGATTGATTGATTGATTGACTGAGTGTTACCAAAATGAAAGTTACTGCTGGCTACCGAAAGCTGTGCTACAGCATTTGGTAGCCTAGTTATGGTGTGTACCAAACATTAAAATTGTCTTGGTCTGGCGGTTGGATCCGTGATGCTAATGAAGCTGTCTCAGCAGGGGGGAGGATGCCCCCTGCCCTCAAATTTTCTCTGGATGGGGGGCAATGGTGCCCTTTTAAGGTCATGTAAGCTACTGCAAATTTTGCAATATAGGCTAACAACTTTTGCTATTCGCTTTTAGCCAAATTATAAGGCCTATAGCCTACAGTAGGCCCACACAAATTATCCCGTGGACACATTTTATACTTTGCAGCAGATTGTGATGCTATGAATGTGAAATTTACCTTTCGTTTCTTGTTCAAGCTATTGCAATTATTTATCTGTCTCACATTTCGACTTTCATGGCTAATAGCGGGAAAACGAACGAGTTGCCCAGCATTATCGCTATATCTCATCCTAAAACTCTCGTCCTAAAATTGTTCCGGCGCCCCTCTATCTCAGGTTTGTAAACTGCCTACAACAAGCTTTAATGAGTCACTGGAAATAAGCTTAAATGATAGTTCCAACGATCATGAAACAGAAGTTGCATAACCTACGTGAAGAAAGATTATTGTCTTGATTTTTCATAGTAGGCTATTCTGTGAAAACTTGAAATATACGCCAAACAAAATATTCCAAAGGAGCTCAAAAGCCACCACTCGCCAAGAACAAACCGTACAATAATAGCCTACCATAGATACGCTAGCCAAGCTGGCAACCTTGATTGTTGATTGTGTCCATAAAGTCAGTCGAGCGTGACGATAATTCCACGATTGCTGAGTTGCATATCTATATGTAAGATATCTATGGTTTTAGGTCAGCCAGGCTGTGCAGTGTGCACTCGCTGATCTGCACACCTTGGCGCGTCATTGGGGGAATCCCAGGCAATAGCAAGTTTTAGCTTGTTGGATTAGAGTTTGAGGTGATCAGCGTTGGAAACAACTTTTGCTAGAACTGAAGCAAAAGCAAGCTTTCTACGACGATGTAATTCAAAAATTTATTGCACAAACAAGAAGAATCGAATTATGCTATAGATGAATTTTCCTTCTGTAGTCGAGGTGTTAAACATTTTCGTTTTTACTAAGTAGTACGACGGATAAAAGTACAGCCGACCAACATAGCAATCGACTTTCTTTTCTTGTTTATTATCGAGTTGCTTTGCTATTGTTTTAACTTTCACCTGTTTGTTTTTAATTCGCTTGTACATTTCTCAAAGTGTTGCGACCGTGCCTAATCCTTGCATGAAGTAAATCATTTCCATCTCGAGCACGCTTTAACTTTCGCGTTTTTTCAGACTCCTGCTGTGTTATGGCAAGTAATATTGTTCGTTTTGATGGTCGGAAATAAAAACTGAACTGAAGTATGTGACTTTAGAAATGCAACTTAATGTTTGATATTATTAAAGGGCGGGGAAACCCAAATTAACTTTGCCAGTTTTTTGTTTCAGAGTGATGTCATTGTGTACAACATGCGTTTTAGCAATAAAAAAATCCAAATTTTGTTTCCCTCGTCTCGCTAAGGCCGCTTTTGTTTGAAACCCGTTTGCGAGGTCTCGTTGCGCATCAAGCTGTGATGCTGTTCGCTGTGACGTCACATGGTACATATAGTTGTGGCCAAAAGTTTAAGACCAGACTTGATGTCACGATTTCTTTCTATCTCTTACCAGGAAAAAGACTTGGAAAGATTCAATGACGTAGTTTAATGGGTCAAACCGAAAAGCAGTCAATTAAATGTCGAATAATTCTACTAGTAAAATGATAATCTGACTTCTTGAAGAACTTTAACGAACGGCTTCTCAAATAACTCTAAATTCGAACACAATTTATATCAGCACCAATTCTCATCTACTTGTATTCAATTACTTCAAGTCTCAATCACCAATAATTTCTGTATCAACTACCAATCCACAACTCATAGCACAACTCTCATAATCAACTCATAATAATAATCATCATAATAATCCATTATGCAAATTACACCACTATTTATAAAAGGTTTGTTCGGTCTAGTAACTTCGAGAAGGTTACGTAGTGTTGCATCACACGAACTCATCGTCGGTCACGTAGCATTGAGCGGCATAAACAAGCAAGTTTAAAGAAGTCTAAAGAATGTCACGTAGGAGTAGAGGACTGTTACATAATACAGATTTCGTAATCAGAGGTCCATTCGTAAACAACCTTGTGACATCATGACAAACGATATTGGCAATTGTGAAAACAACAGAACGTTCCAGATACAGAATGATTTAGAATTACGTTGCAGAACAACGACTTCACAATTAAAGGTTACTACTGGTCATTGACCGATAATAACATAAGTTACCGCTCAAGAATTTTATAATGAAAACAGCACATTCTGTCAAGACGCAAAGCAGCCCGACGCGACGCCTTGCACATTGATTGTGACACTTGATTTATGACGATTTTTGCATTACTTCAAAATACTGCATTAGATATAAGATGATGCATAAAGATGATGCAACTGAAACAGTATCTGATGCAGTATTTGAAGTAATGCAAAAATGGTCATAAATCAAGTCTGGTCTTAAAATTTTGGCCACAACTATATGCACCTTGTGACGTCACAGTGAACAGCATCACAGCTTGATGCGCGCGAGACCTCGCAAACGGGTATCAAACAAAAGCGGCCTTAGCGAGACGAGGGCAACAAAATTTTGATTTTTTTTTTGCTAAAACGTATGTTGTACACAATGACATCACGCTGATACAAAAAACTCGCAAAAAGTTAATTTGGGTTTCCCCGCCCTTTAAGTCTTTCATTCAATGCGCTGTCAAATAAATATCTATTTTGTATTCTTCTCCATTTCGACAACATTATTTTTGTCAGTTCTGTTCATGTTCAGAATTTGTGCTGAAAATGCTCTCTGAACGCACCAAATTCAATGTTAATTTTAAAAATTTTCTGGGGGAGGCCCCCCGCTGTTGCTTTGCCGTCACTGAACACCCTGTCAAAGTGGTCACGGTACGCCAGGGATGGAGGAACCACGTGGGCCTCGTGGGCCCACCTACTTTATTTTCTGGGTGGGCCTGGCCCACCCACTTTTGAAAGCCAAATTTCTTTGAAAAGGTAGCGAAAACGGCAAATTAGAGAAGGAGTTCCAAAAAAAGCTCTTCGCTCATTTGATACACACTAGTTTGATTACACAAGTCAACAAAATCATTTTGGCACAAAAGGTGAAAGTCAATTTAGAGTGTTTTAGGGCCCCTGATTCCAAACATGCGCTTAGTTTTTTCGAAACTACCAGGAATTGAATTTCGAACCAAGATTACGTTCTTCCGTAACAAGGATAAAATTTTAAGCAGCTACTTTATTGAAGAACACAACTTTGTATTCTGTAATTATATAAATGGCCTTCGTACCTTGATGGGTGTTGCTCGGTATAGTAGGCCTACCATAATAAAGAATTGCGTTTGTTCATCGATGGCTTTGTTTTGCTTATTCGTCTAGTTTGTTAAGCAAAACAATGTAGGCTATGTATTTTGTTGTTTGTACTTAGTAGCTTAGTTAGTAAGTCTGACACTGTTGAAGTCAACAAATATATTAACGCAAAGCACAAGTTATATATTCTACATCTTAATTGTATCCTAAGGCTTGCTTCACGTCGTATTTTAATTGTTACTAGGCCAGTAAACGTTAAATAGCCGTTTGCTTGGGTTGTAACCAACGTGATTGGTTCCAAATAGCGTTTATAAAACTCAGAAATGTGCCTGGGATTACTTCCAGTTTTGTCTATGTAATAAACGACACGACGTTAAATCTATAGGAGATCAAAATTGCAAAAAAAAAATGGTTTTGCTGTAGGCTATCTCAAAAACTAGAACCAATTCGAAAAAACAAGTGCACTTTCGGAATCAGGGGCCACGAAATACCCTAAAATGACTCTCACATGCCGTGCCTTTAAAAAAAATTTTTTTTGTTGGCCTGTGAATGATGAAATCTAATCTTTAAACTTTTCTGTTGAGCCCAACTGTTGATGGGCAGCACATGTTGGTGTGGTTGCGTGTGATTGGTGGAGTAATCTATAAATCAATCTAATTCTTCTCTAAGGGAACGTTCAAATATTACGTAACGCCTTCGAGGGGGAGGGGGGGGTTTATGCAAAGCGTTACGTTAGCGTCACATCGGGGGGGAGGGGGTTCAAGCAAAACGTTACGTAACGCTTTCGAGTACGAAATGGTAGTTTTTTGTGCTGAATTGGTAGTGAAAAAGCGTTACATGGGGGAGGGGGGGATTGAAAAAACGTTACGTTGGCGTTACATGGGGGAGGGGGGGTCAAAAATTCGGAAAAAAAGCGTTACGTAATATTTGAACGTTCCCTAAGGTTAAAACAATGATAACATAACATTATATATTATGCAGTGCATGCACGTAGGCCTACTATATAATGCTGCAGATTATATCTCCCAGATTGGTATTATAACTGTGCGTGTATTTTGCCTTTTTATTTGTGTGCACATCGTAATATTTTGTACAGTGCTATAGAGCAATTTAACAATTTTGTAATTTGTTTGCTAAAACGGAAATTTTTTGCTGGTTGGCACAAAAGGCAATCATGAAAACACAATGCATAAACGATTTGAAGTATTAGGTTAATGCAGCAATATTATGGGGGGTCTGGGGGGCGAAGCCCCCCAGAAGTTTGATTAACTTTGACTCCTATGCCTTTGGGCCCACCTACTTTTAAAATGGTTCCTCCACCCCTGCGGTACGCCACTGGTGCACAGTGCTGAAACTTGGTCACAAGTGTTCTCTTCTGATGATAGTGACTCAGACATAGAGTGGGTCGTTACTACTATCGAGAGCGTATGCGTTGTTAACGTCTACAAGTCACCACAGACAAGATTTCTGAACGAATCGATCCCGAACTTCGGTTCCCCATGCATGTACCCTGGCGACTTCAACTGCCACAGCATCCAATGGGGTTATATGCCTAAAGAAAGTTATTCTGCCTAAAGAAGTTGGTCTTTCCAAAGATCTGGAGGAAAGCTAACATCATAGTCATTAGAAAGCCCAACAAGCCAGCTGATAACCCTAAAAGTTACAGGCCCATTTCCTTGCTCTGTGTGCCATACAAGTTACTTGAGCGTCTCTTACTGAGCAGACTCTAACCAATCGTTGACCCAAAACTACCAAAAGAACAAGCTGGATTCCGACGTGGCCGATGCACAACTGACCATGTTGTCAAGCTTACTGATGACATCGAAAGTGGTTTTGAAACCCGTGAGAAGGTGGGTGTTGTCCGAGTGGATCTTACAGCAGCCTATGACACTGTGTGGCACCGTGGCCTTACTATGAAACTATTACAACTCATTCCTGACCGACACATGGTTAAGTTTCTGGTAGAGACCATCTCGAACCGTACCTTCATACTGCATACCAACGAGGGAAAACCCAGCAGACCACGCCGCCTGAGAAATGGCGTCCCCCAAGGGTCAACACTATCGTCACTCCTATTTAATATCTATAGCCTATAAGTGACCTCCCATGCACTACATCACAACATTATGGCTATGCGGATGATCTAGCTCTTCAATACGCTCACAGGAACTGGCATGAGGTGGAAAGAAAACTTGAAACTGACCTGAAACTGGTGGCTGACTATCTGGACAAGTGGAGGCTCAAACTGAATGCGTCGAAAACAACAATCTCCGCTTTCCATCTAAATAATCGGGAATCTCAGTGTCAACAGTCTGTCTCGCTAAAAGGAAATCCTTTACCATATACTGCAAACCCAACTTACCTTGGAGTAAAACTTGACCGGCAGTTGACCTACAGATCCCACATCGAGTCACTCCGTGCCAAGGTTACCTCGCGAAATAACCTCTTGAGAAGCCTTGCAGGAACAGGATGGGGAGCCCAAGCATCAACCTTGCGTACAAGTGCACTAGCCTTGGTCTACAGCTCAGCCGAATATGCCTCAGCTGTGTGGAACCGCAGCAGACACAAAAAAAAGATGGATGTATGCATTAACGACAC
This sequence comes from Aplidium turbinatum, assembly GCF_918807975.1. Taxonomy (NCBI): domain Eukaryota; kingdom Metazoa; phylum Chordata; class Ascidiacea; order Aplousobranchia; family Polyclinidae; genus Aplidium; species Aplidium turbinatum. Next base: position 11,100,584 of record NC_137489.1, on the reverse strand, counting down.
CTTGCGCATCATCACTGGCTGTCTCCGCCCCACACCTACTGCTTATCTGCCAACTTTGGCTGGCATTGCTCCTGCTCATGTCCGTAGGGAAGAAGCCTCTCACAAACTGGCTTTGCATGGAAGTCTCGATCCTCAACACCTTCTCCACAGTCACTCCCAAAGAAATGGACTAGTCAGACCTCAACGCCTATCATCAAGGCGCCCATTCCATCGATATGCTACACAGCTTGTGAATAAGAACTTCAGCAGCATGGAGACATGGACCCAGGAATGGAACGAGATGCTACATGTCCCTCCAGTTTTCAGTTATACCAGCACTCTTCATCCCTCCTGGAGCAGACCTCTCAAGAAAGGCATGGGTCACATTGAACAGGATCAGATATGACGTTGGCTGCACTGGAGCTAATCTGTTTAGGTGGGGGTTGCATAATACGCCGATATGTGTATGCGGAGCGGTAGAACAAGCAATGCAACACATACTCCACGAATGTTCCATCTTACGGCCCCCAAGTGGAATCATTGGTATTCGACAACTGGACCCAACTACCGTATCTTGGCTGCACGAGAAGGCATTGCCAATCTAAGCTACTACAAGTCAAACGAGAGAAGAAGCTACCATTGGTTGAGTATTGAGTTGCAGTTAGTATATCTGTCAAAAAACAAATGTAAATCGGCGAAAACAATTCAACATTAACGCAGTGCGTTGTATGATTATGTAATACATATTACTACAACAAAACCAAAGTGTCATCTTATGCACACTACATTCCTACTCTTGCCATAGATGTGAAAAAAAGCTTTAATAACGTCAGTTTTTGCTGACCAAGCAAAAATAGAGTTGCCAGGTGATTGTTTAATATCTTACCGTACACCGCCAGCCTTTACCTAAAAGAACAACTAGCAGTCGCGTCATATGTAATTGTTGTTGTTAAAGTTGGAAATTTTTACAATTTAAAAAAAAGAAAAAAGTTTTTTTCTTCAAAAAGTTTGTACCTGGCAACTCTACTCTATGCTGGCAACAAATTGACTCCATGTTTGTTACTGAATATTTTTGCGATAATTCTACAGAAACACTCTACATTGCAATAGTCACTCTGCGTGATAATTCGATTTTTGATTTTTACATCGCCTTACTATTGAGAGTACGTGGGCTCTTGAGCTAAAAAATTTGCTACGTTGCTGAAACCTCAGTAGCTCTGGCCTACATTTCTCATAGTTGATGCCCACTTAAAATTGAAGCATTGCGACACTACCGATAAATCGTTGTGCAAAGCATACTGAAACGGTACCTCTACAATTTACATCCCAAATCCCAATTGTCGCGCATTGTCAGAGTTGCCAGTTTTGCGGATTAGCCTACGGTTTGGGTTACGAATGGAGCAGGGATACCTAAACTTTATTCAGTACAAGGGGTGCATTCCTAAAACTTTATTTAGGGGGGCTCTAACACTTAGCTGTGTTGATATAGACAAAGTATGTATAAGTAATCAGTGTAGGTTAGCCAACAATGTTTACCTTTTTTAAAAGGAAACACCGTTCAGTTTGTTTTTACGTCTGAACATCATGTCGAAAAACAACCCATGCTAAAACATAGCTTGAAGTACAGAAAAAGGTAGAAGCAACAAAACGTGAAAACGTGGTTGAATCCGATATAAAATTATAAGTTTGAAATTTGGCTTGGTTGCTACACTGCAATCTCCTTTGCTTTTTTTTTTTACTGCGTAGGCCTACACTTGAAACTCGATTTGCATGAGCTAATTCCAATCTCTTAACTCAATTGTAAACTTATTTGTATGAGTCAATCCTAAGCACACTTGCAAAAACATTGACTGCAATAGGAAAGTAAGGAAATTCAATTCTTGAAATGAGCGCTTGTGGTTGCAGATTTGCTATATAAGAACCAATAAGCTGCCAATGTGACAGTTACACCAAAATCTCATTTAGTTATTAACAAACAGTTTAAAAAACTCCAATTACAGCTAAAGCATATTCCAAGTTGGTGCAAACGAGATTGCACAAAACAAATAGCCTGTCTGCCAGGTCTTTGGTTTTATGGGCTAAGTTATAAGCACCACGACAGTCCTTGATTTATGCCAACAAACAGTTTTTGCAGAGATTTGAGTTCATTCAATGTGGGCAGCTTAGAATGCTTAACTTGAATATCCACAGCCGACCGATGAGTCTGCAACCACTTCTGAGTTGTCGCAGTGCCATTCCATAAATGAGGAGGTGGTCCATTGATGCTGATGAACAACAATGCTGAAACAAGTGATATGGTCAGCCGTGATCGTAGCGGTGTGATGATGACCAAGTTCATTTGTGAAAATCCACGTTCGGCTTCAGCAGAACTTATAGCAATCATGTTTAGTAGCCTACTACGTTCTTGAGCAACTTTATCGTATCTGGTATATGGCAAGGATTGTCAACATACAATCGAAAATCGGAGTGATGACATGAAATCTCTCTTCTATTTTTTGTAATAGGCTATCTGCTCCCCTTCTTGCCATGGAACTTCGACTGCAGCAGGCCATAACTCTGGTACAATAATTTCCAAGCTCTTCACAGAATTTTCATTGTTGGTGTCCACCATCCTGCTTCCAATGTTGTCAACCAAAGCTTGAATAAGCCGATTACGATCAAAAGAAGGATAGTCTCCACGTCGAGCTTTGAACTGGTCCAATGTTGTGCCTTTAAAGGAGTAGTTTTTGTACTTCCGGGACTCAAGTTAACAACTTCATCAAACGAATACTTTCCTTCTTGAATAGCTTTTTTATTTGAAGTAGAGAATTAACAGTCCATTTGACATGACGATTAGCTACTAGGGGAGAACCTCCATCAATGGGACAAATTTTGCGTTTTGCTAATTTTTTTACATGTTATAAGAGGCTGCCGTCCAATTGTGAACCTTCTAGCACTCATCCAGAGCGTTAATGCTTGTTTTGAACTTTATTTGGTGATTAAAGAAGAAAAAGAGCAATAGCAGTAGTTGGAATCGAACCCGCGTCAATGAAATGACTACTTTCTAGCCTTAACCCTTAAGCCAACCAGCTGACAAAAAATCCATCACTTAATTTGCTTTCTATCATCTTCTTTTCGCCAATTTTTACGTCACTTAAACCGTAGCTTATGATTGGTTGGCGGTTTCATTCTAATCAATTTCAGTGGCAGAATTTCGACTTGTTAAAGTGGCTACCGTTTAGAAATAACGCGCAGTTTTTTAAGGTTACTCAAAACGTCCCATTGTTGAATCTGGCTCCACCATTGGGACAGGCCATTTCTAACAATGGGATACAATTTATTATCGGTTTAAATGCACATTATAAACTTGATATTCACGTTGTTATTGATTATTATATTTACTGTAGCCTAGTGCATTATTAAAATTTTCTAAATTTTTCTCAACTTCATCATTCAAAATCTTTTTGACACCATAATGAGGTTGAAAACTTAGATTGCTTTTAAGATCATTATTTGCTTGGGCTCTTTTGTATGTGTCAACCCAGCTTTTCAATGTTTGGCTTGGTATGTCAAATTCTCTTGCTACAGGTCTCTTTTTCCGGTTTGTATTGCTTTTTCAACAGCAGTTTTCATAGTTAAAGGATCTGTGTTTCCCTTTTTACGAATAAGTCGAGTTGATTTACAGTGTCCCATTGATAGGCAAGACCAGTGGCGTATTTAGAAAGTTTCTTAGGGGGGGGGGGGGGCCAAGACATTGTGTCAGTCAGCCGCGTAGCGGCTGACTTGGCGGCTGGATGCCAATGGGGGTCTCGGAGTAGTACACACGGGGTAGTCTCAATGGTAGTAGCCTACTGGTTACAAGAGTAGGTGCTCACTGCCTACCTACAATCCTTCCTCGGTCTGCCTCAATCATACTTGCAATTGTTTCATGTTGTTTTTTGATTTATTGAGAGCGAGTTGGGATAAAAACCTGATTTTGTATAAACTTACAATGGCTTTAACACGACAACTTAAATCCGTGGTACACATTCATTTCTCTAGCTTGCTTTTTTCGATAATGAAATGAAACTCAACACAAAGGCAGGCAAATACTCTCCAGAAACCACGGCTCCCGGCACGCGGCAAATGCGACAATCAGAAATTAAACGTCTTGGTCAGAAGGCTGGCCACGTCACGTATAACAGTGAAAGAACGCAAATTCAACGTTGCTTAATTCAACCAGCCAAGTTACAAATTCATCACAATTTCAATTCTAATCAAGAGGGCAATCGACCCGCCGGAACATTGCGGCCCCTAATTATGGCACATAATTACAAACAAAAGTTGAAGTAGAAGGGTCGATTCCCGAAATGCAATACACAGAAAGTATGTACATTAAAACTACACAAAAACGGTGATTATCTTTTGATAGCAGTGCAAGGCACTTGGACACCCTGGCCACAATGGCCTGGCGAATACTTACACGATTAACGATTAATATCTACGTTAGCTTCATGAGACACACATAGTAGCAAACAACTCAGACGCACTACACAGTACCTAACTAGCTACTTATAATGACGCAAATTACTGAGATCGCTTGCGAATACTTACACGGTTAGCATTTACATCATTTGCATGAAACACACAATAGCAAACAAATCAAATGCATTACACAGTAGGCCTAACTAACTAGCTACTTATAACGAGGCCGATGACTGAGATTGCTGTAGAGCATACGTTACTAAGACATGTTGTTGAGTTACGCATATTGGAGCCCTGCGGATGACACATAGAAATACGCAGGTTAATAACAGATTTGCGCGGTACATATCTACAATACACTACAAATTTAAATGAAAGGCAAGGGTGGTACAGATGCCTCGACGACACCAGCTAACAACAGACCAGGGCGTGGCCGGGTCCTGAACGCAGTCAAGCATTCCCCACAGGAGCAACGCACGATATATCCCTTAGGACCAGGTCCACTTTGACCTCACCCGATGCCTCATCCACCACTGAGACTGCCACCCTGACGCGCCTGACAATCGGTTTTCCTTTTCTAATTTGGGGGATGATCTCATGGACTCTCCCCAGACGGTACCTTCCTCTCTTAGTTATATCTTCTGGAGAACCAACCACCACTAATTGGCCAGGCTGTAGGTTTTCCACCAAACTGGCCCACTTTTTTCTACCCTGCAGGGAAGGTAAATAGAAAGAGATCCATTTCTCCCAGAAACTGTGAGATAGAGCCAGGTTGTACCTATAGTCTCTCCGTAACTCATCTCGGTCATGAGGATTTCCTACTGATGAAAATGGGCTCAAGAATGGGTTAAGGAGGGCGGCTGGGGTGATAACAGTAGAATCCTTAGGGTCATCACAGACAGGGACTAAAGGTCTTTCGTTGACTATTCTTGTGGCACTACCAGTAAATGTAAGAAGTTCAACAAAGTTGGGTTTCCGTGATGAGTTCCCAATAACGTGGGAAAAGGCAATTTTGAATTGCTTGACCATTGCTTCCCAGGCCCCTCCCTGGGCCGGGGCATACGGAGGAATGAACTCCCAGTTAATTCCCTTTTTTCGCAAAGAAGTTTGAATTTCAGAAGACTCCAAAATTTCTGGTAGTCTTTTAGCTGCCGCTTGAAATGTGGTCCCGTTATCTGAGTACATGTTACGTATAGATCCACGCAAGTCTACAAATCTGGTAAATGCTAAAACAAATTCACTGTAAGATAGTGACGTCACAAGTTCCACATGGATTGCTCTACTCGCAAGACAGGTAAATAACAATCCCCATGCTTTCTTTTGGCTTCTTCCTTCCACAAACGTCATTGGACCAAAATAATCTACGCCACTGTTGAAGAAGGGTTTGTTATAGGCCGTGGTTCGTGGTAATGGTAGATCCGACATAAGCTGCCTGATAGGCTTTGCTTTCTCTAAGGCACATGGAGCGCAGTCATGCAAATAGTGTTTCACCGAGGAATTACCGTTTGCAATCCAAAAACGTTGACGAGTAGATAACAGTGTCTGTTGCACACCACAGTGATAGCTATCACAATGAGCGTCAAGGACAACTAGCCGTGTCAATGCGTGCCTCGAAGGCAAAATAAGAGGATGCTTCGCATCGACAGTTATTTCGGGAGACTTACTCAATCGACCTTCAATACGAAGTCTCCCCCGTGTGTCCACACAAGGACGATACTTTTTTAGAGAGCGCAACTCCTTCAGGCACTGTTTATCAGCACCAGCTTCGCTTGAAGCAAGACGTTTTGTTACCACATCGATCGACTCCGGCAGGCCGTCACAACTTAACAAATCTCTATACACTACTTTTTGTACGTAAGAAACAACCCTATTTAAAGCGTCCTCAAGATAGGATGCATTTAACTTTGGTTTTACATACCCATGTTTCTTGCATTTGGATACAATGAACTCCGTGAAAGCTACAAGATAGGCGGCTCTTTTTTTTCAACACGTACAAAGTAGGTGCGGTTTCGATCATCTTGCTAATGGAGCCAGCAGTTGCATTTTCACTTACCGTTATCGCCGGCGACAGTTCCATTTTACGAATAGCAGCATCTGCTCCATTCACCGTTGGGACCTCGCCCTCCTGCATGAGAAAAGATGGACCGCTCAACCACATCTCTCTGGAACCTGTTTTGGTGATGGCATTCGGTCTGGTTCCAACGTCTGCCGAGTTGAGATGTGTCGGACAAAAATGCCATTCTCTCACCTCTGACAAGAGTAAAATACGATTTAACCTACGAGTAACAAACTTGCATAATCGTAAATCAGGATTTCTGATCCACTGAAGGACAGTATTCGAGTCACACCAGAAATGTTTTCTAAGATCAGGCAGGTGTAGTGCATTAGCTGCCTGGTTTAACAGTTCCGTAGTATTAAGCGCGGCTACAAGCTCCTTTCTGGCAATCGGCCATGCACTTTGATGCTTGAGGACAACCCTACTTTTGCCAAAAACGAAGGATACGCAAGGGACTCCGTTACACAGCCTACGTATATACACAACGGAGGCAAAGGAGTGATTGGAGGCATCACTGAATCCATGTAACTGATATACGATATCATCGTCTGCACAACACGGCTCTGTGTTTACAAAATACCATCTAGGTATGGAAAATTCTTTTAGTAAATCTAATGAATGAATCCACGACTTCCACTCTTTCATGTAGCTTTGTGGCACTTCGGTGTCCCAATCGAGGCCTTCAATAGCCAAACGCTGCAGAATTAACTTAGCTTTAAGGAAGAATGGAGCGCCGAACCCTAGTGGATCGAAATTTTGGCCAAGTTGGCTTAACATTGAGCGACGTGTGTACTTCTCTAAAGGTTGGAGAGAGCACTTAATGAAGAATGAATCTGACTCGGTTTGCCACACACAACCTAGAGTTTTTGCTACTGGTAAGTCTGTGTCGTCTTTTTCGAGGTCGACATCGCGAAAGGAGGAAGCCAGCATCTCTTTTTTAAAGTCCGACAAAACATCCAACGCCCCTTTGTTGGCACTCCATTTCACCAAACTAAAGCCTCGGCTATCGAACAAGTCAATGGCTTGTTTAGCAATCTCACTGACCTCATCAAGGCTATTTCCAGAGAATATCAGATCGTCCATATACATATTTTTTCGAATGGCACGCAGGGTCAGGTCACTGGCTCCAGTGGGGTTTTGTTCAATCATCTTTTGAATGGCTAAGCAGGCGACGTATGGACTGCTTTTAATTCCCCAAGGGTGTACACAAAATCTAAACGGAATTACTTTGCCCTTTTCGATATCATTATTCTCAAACCACAGCAAACGGAACAAGTCGCGTTGTTCCATTGGTAATTGAATCTGGAAGAAGCACTTGGTTAGGTCTGCCATTAGGCCAAACTTTCCCAATCTAAAGCGAGCCAGAACTTGTGTTAAAGGGTTTAATATGTCTGGGCCCGACAAAATCACATCATTAACACACCTACCCTTAAACTCAGATTTGCCGTCATATACCACTCGCTTTTTTGCTTGGGATGTCACAAAGTATGGTAAGTACCACACACATGCTGATGAGTCATCGTCTTTTACCGGCTCAATGTACTCACTGGACTGCATTTCAGTCATCGTTTCTACTAAGAATATTCGAACATCAGATTGCTTTAAAGCCTTTCGTCGTAAGCTCAGAACACGGTCAAAAGCCAAAGAGTGGTTATCCGGTAATTCAAAGTCGGTTTTTAAAGGTACGGGCATTTCAAATCTCCCATCTTCAACTTTCATTTGCGTCTCAACAAATTTTTGTGCTATGACATCATTGCGGGACAGTTCTATCGTTTCATCTGTTAGGGTTAAATCCTTTATTACATGTTTTAAACGACTGATTTCAATCTCCTGCGCATCAAAACTGTCAAGACTAAGTGACTCCTCAGCGACGTTACCATTAATGGCAACACGACGTACTTTAGAATCACCAAAGATCATAGAACCTCGACCTCCACTAGCCAGCCAGCCCAGTGGGGTTAAAATAGCATGGGGCTCTTCCCGAGTCATGCCAACACGTTCTTCTAATACTCGCATCAAGTAAGCATGGTCATTCCCGATTAGAATATCGACCGACATTTTGTTAGGTAACGAAATCAATTCAACATTATCGAAATGTGAAAACCTATTTAAGTCTTGATGCTGCGGCAATGTTTCGATATGGTCACTCCAAGGTGCATTTACCACTGCTTCCACATCACCATACAGTTCGTCAGTAACTAAGGATTGGATATTAAATTTAACCAGATCAGAGTGTATTTCTTGTTTGCCTGCTAGAGTGTCCATGCGGAAGGATACATTATCCGTGGCTTTTAGATACAATTCTTTAGCCAATCGGCTTGAAACAAATGTGAGCTGAGAGCCTGGGTCGTGTTGACAGTAAACCAGAGTGGTCTCTCCATTAGATGGGTTTATGACCCGCGCAGCCGTGACACGATTAAACACTGCCCTCTTATGAGCGATGCTTACGCTACGATTAGTGACGGCAGGTGCCGTTCTAAGACCATTGCCATTGCCCGATGTTCCTTGGGGATTCACATAGGCGTCGTGCAGTAGATAATAGTGCTTAAATCGGAAATGTTCGCCGCAGCGCCTACAATTACATGATTGGGTGCAGTTTTTCGCTTCGTGTCCTAGACGTAGGCAGTTTAGACAACGACCAGTCGTGGCGATAACATCCCGGCGTCGCGACGGCGTCAAGTTTAGGAACTCGGGACAATTGGGTAGTCTGTGACGCTCTTGCTTATTCCTACTCTCACAATAGATACAAAGTATGTCCTTCCTCGTACCCTCAAAAGAGCGGCTACCAAACGTTTCTTCTCGGCTCCCAGAACTAGAGCCAGACCCGCGACTGCTACATTGGGTGACATTTCTGACAGGCTGTGCTGAGGTTTGACGAATACGCATAATGTGATTATCACTTGCCGACCGTTTTGTATCTTTTCTAGCAACGACTTCCTCCATTAAGCGTATGGCGAAGTCCGTAGAGCGACACGTCTCTTCGCAATTTACGAAATCCATTAGGCTTTGGAAGCTTGGTTCCTCGGTGCTACCATATTGCTCTTTCAGATAGTACAAAAAGTCTTTCTTCGCATATCCAGGTAATCGACCTGCTAAGTCTAGTACAAAACGTCCTTCTAGCTGATGACGCTGGTTATACGCTCTAGCGAAGAGGGTACACTGAGCCAGCTCGTCTTTGAATTCCTTTATTGAGGATGATGACATCCCAGATAATTTATTGCCATGCCGTATCCGCCGAATCTCCGGCTCCGCGAGAAATCCGCCTCTAACACCAAAGCGCTGGGATAAGCGATCCAGCGACATATCGATCCTTTCCTTTTCGCTCCAACCAGAAGTATCCGATGCTAAGTTTGAGATGGTTTGCGCGGCGCTACGTACGCAGGCTGCCTGTAGCAAAGTCAGCCGATTTCCCTCAAATGGGCAACTCTCCATTAGTGATTCGATACGGTTTTTAAAAAATATAAATGGCATGTTGTTGCCGTCATAGTTGATCAATGCGGCCCTGTCATAGAAAGTGCGACAATTATGATATTTATAGAACCAGTTTTGTTGATCCTCAGCACCTCTGTTTGCATTAAGCCCTGGCGGGGATGTCATAACATGTCTAGTTTCACGGCCATCATCTTTAACTAGTGGTGAATTACATCTTTCACCTTTAAGATCTTTCCTTACAGTTAAGGGGCATGTTTGTGACGGTTTCACAACCTTCTCTCTATAAAAATCACGTTGATAATCATAATGAGGTTCTCTTTCAGCGGCCCCATGGGTCCCCCCGGGCGGTTTTGCCAAAAAATTATCTTTAGTCCACGTTCTATACTTGTTTGTGAGGGCGTTTCCTGGAAAGAGCTTTCTTAGGGGAGTTTCTCTATGTGGCGGTTCCATTAAATTCTCCTGCTTAGCCTGGCTCTGTTTAGGTTGGGCATCTATGCTAGCGGCCCCATGAATGTCATGGGATCTCCCAGGCGGATTGACAATGTCAGCGTCCCACCTCTGGACCTTTTCTATCGCTGTGGGGATGTAGTCGGTGACTCCGAGACTACTGGCCGTAGGCCGTCGTTGCCCGCGCTCCGACCCTTGGTCCGATCCACATTGTGAAAACAAGTCAAGCTTACTTTGCCTTGCTCTCAGTTCGGCTGCCTTGATCTGCATTTCAATTTCGGCTCTGGCTTCGGCTTCCTCTGCTTCGGCCTTGGCTTTGGCTTCCTCTGCTTCGGCCTTGGCTTTGGCTTCTTCTGCTTTGGCTTTGGTCACCCGCATCTGTTTTTCCCACCGCAACTTCTCCATTTCGAGCCGGATTTCAATCTCTTCTTCTTTTGAACGGCGCGAGCGACTACTCGAGGCACTGGTGGTTGATTTTCCTTTTATTGTACCTAATTTTGTATCTACCTTGGAGATTTGCTTCTGTTTTATAGTACGTTTCAATTCCTCAATCTCTAACCTGACCTGTTCTGTAGCTTCAGATATCATAGTGCTATCCTTTAGTTTATTCGCAAGTTCTAACAGTTCTCCAAAGTTGCCCTCTAACTCCGCCATATCAACCAAGGCCCGCTCTAGCAACGCTTCATCATGTACCATGGGGAGACCTCTCCTTAATTCTCCAACCCCCTGCAGCACCTCTCTTTTTTTGTGTCTGACGTCCCTGAGCACAGCTTCTGCAGTGAAATCAGCATGGGTAAGGCTGCCATGAACCCCCTGAGGATACACCTGCCCAACGCCCGGGTGTTCCGCCGCACCGCCCCCAGACGCAGCGCCCCCTGTCCCACTGCCAACGGGAAGCGTACGAGACACCGGATGGCCACCGTCACCTTCCATTTATCAATTTAAGAAATTACACTACTGTATACTACAGCCTACACACAGTAATATCGACACACGTAACGTAATGGACAGCGTAACCAACATTAATTAGTAACTTACCGCTCTCTGAGTTACGGTGGAGCAAGCCTTTTGACAAACAATACAGTATTTTACACAAGTTATTATACACAATTAGGCTCCGGTACAATAGAGTTCCAGTTTACAACACAATTAAAGTACGGTTATATTAAAGTCCTTTCGTTGCAGGGATGTGCTGACCACCCCTTCAGAAGTCTTCCTTGGTTGAAATTTAAATTTGTTAGTCTTTAAGTTAGTCCTTTAGTTCTTGTTCTTTCAATTCTGTCAATTTTGTTAGTTCTTTTAATTCTTTTATTTCGTTATTTAGATACTTTATAGTTCTTTACTTCAGTTGTCCAATTATCAGGTTTTTATTTTTGGTTACAAGAGTAGGTGCTCACTGCCTACCTACAATCCTTCCTCGGTCTGCCTCAATCATACTTGCAATTGTTTCATGTTGTTTTTTGATTTATTGAGAGCGAGTTGGGATAAAAACCTGATTTTGTATAAACTTACAATGGCTTTAACACGACAACTTAAATCCGTGGTACACATTCATTTCTCTAGCTTGCTTTTTTCGATAATGAAATGAAACTCAACACAAAGGCAGGCAAATACTCTCCAGAAACCACGGCTCCCGGCACGCGGCAAATGCGACAATCAGAAATTAAACGTCTTGGTCAGAAGGCTGGCCACGTCACGTATAACAGTGAAAGAACGCAAATTCAACGTTGCTTAATTCAACCAGCCAAGTTACAAATTCATCACAATTTCAATTCTAATCAAGAGGGCAATCGACCCGCCGGAACACCTACACAGAAAGCTCAAATTCGGTGAAAATGGATGGCTGTTAATCGGTTCAAATTTTTTCTATTTGGGTTAAAATTAGATTTTTTGACCCTTTTAATAAGGGTGGGGTATACCAAAATGTCATATGATGCGTCAGAACGGGGGGAGGAGGTTAGATGAAACCGTCAGAATACTGTCAGGTAGGGGAGTCCAGAATCAAGAGCGAATCCGTAGAAGTAAGTTACTGTTCCAATCAATGAACCAACAAAAGATATCATCACTTCAGAACATAAACAATAAGTTAGTCCTTCCGACCTCGAATACCTTTTGAAAATTCTCGGCGATTTGCAACGACAATTTACAGTTCCATGCGATGGCTGCGCTTGGAAAATATATCAATAACTGCATCATACTCGAGTAGAATATCCTTGTTTAAATACATCTGAGCTAGACCATCCAAACGTGGCTCGGCCATGGTCGTGCGGTAATAATTTTTCAGGTAGGCTACTTTAGTGAACTGAAACATGGCTCATTGGAGTCAGTTGTAATTGGAAGCGTAGCAAAGATTCGAAATAATTTATGGGTAATCGGATTAGTGTCGAGTTGTTCAGCAGCTTGACACGCATCCAGAAGAGTCGCAGGTCGTTTATCCACAGAAACTGCAAGCCAATTTGCTCTCCATCTTCGCAACTCAATGGCATTGAGTTGTTGAACCAAAGCAATTGCTTGGTTCAACATCCAGCATTTCATGGTAGAAGTCGAAAATCTCGTCGATCGGCAGTCCTCATCTTCATGAATCAATGATGGCAGAAATGTGCTGACTTTAAAAGCTAGCGAGCAGTGCTCATTGAATCTCTCGTGAATTAGTGCCATGCAATTGTCAAGAAAAGGAAGAAAAACTGTTTGTTTAAAATAGATCTCCCCAGTTTCAGCTGGAATGTCAGGTTGATGTCTAGGTGCTCTCCGGGGCATTCGGATTTCTTCGCCAAAAACTGAGCAAGCCTTGCCAAAAAGTTGGTGAAAAAGCCTATTATCGCCCCTTAGGTCTTGCAACACAGTTAGTACGTAGCTTCTAACATTCACCATTGCAGAATTCAACGTAGCCTAGCCTATGTGTAACTTAGGTCCTTGCAGGAGCTTATTTGTGGTGCTGCAGCACCATTAGACGAGCCGCCACTGTATGCAGTGTATAGCTACTAGTGATTGCTTGCTTAATTAAATATTTTTAACTTACTGTAAGCAAGATTAAACTAGAAGTTGATTTGGAAACTCAGAATAATATTGGCAAATTGTATCGCAAAAAGTAGCCTATACCCCCCCCCCCCCTCGCGCTAGGATGAATCATCCAAGCATTTATGTCTTCTGCTACAACTTTTTTTTGCAAAATTTGTAACTTATATATTTTTATTTTTTTTACCTGATCATTAGGGGGGGGGCCATCGCCCCTTATCCTCCCCCCTAAATACGCTACTGGGCAAGACCTGCTGTCCCATTGTAAGATGCCATCCGCAAATGCAAAAAAATCAGCTAATTTCTTAAAGACTACTTCACTGACAACAACGTTTTGTCCTAAGAACTGCCAGACATGTAGACTATGCTACCATGTTTTTTCAACCTGCTTCGCCAAGTATGTACAAAAATATCTTCAAGTGACCTATCTTTTTTTACTTTGGGTATCAAAAAACACACTTTCTTTAACAAACCAGCCATGCATGCAAATTGAAGGATCCCACTGTTGGTACAAGCGAAAGACTACATGGCGAATTGAAATTCGTCATATACGTTGTGCTCGCTTGACCAACCAAGCGTGGGAGACCAAGTGTCCCATTGTAGAATCGTCCCAATGATGGAGGTTCTCCCCTACTAAGTTGATATTCCCAGTCTGGAGAGTTTCTGACAAAAGTGATAATTGGCGATTGCTATCAACTTATGTTCGTGTTTTTTTGCAGTTCTGTTGTGAGAAAGCTGTTAAAGTGTTACTTATTCAGTCGAGAAGTTGTTGTTCAGCCAGAAAAGCTGAAAAATGGAAGCTTGAACGAGCCCCCCCTACATCAAGCCTTTTCGTATTTCGGGGGCCTGAGCCCCCCCCCCCAGGAATGCAACCCTGTTCAGTACTAGTTTAGGTATCCCTGGAATGGAGTTACGAAAAGTGGCCTATGGTCAGACAACACTTCAAAATTGCTGCCAGTTCCTGAAATTTTTTAGGGTTGCCAGATTCGCAAGTTTTGCTTTCCAAATGCGGGAAATTTTTAGTAGTTGCAGGTTGTGATGTTGATTTCGTATTATGTCGAATCGATTTCAAAACTATATTTAGTTAAAAACACCTTGCAACACTGACAATGGGTATTTAGAGGTACCCTACTGAAATGTGCTCACACATAAAGTAGACTGGTGGGCATAGGTAGGGGCGCCGGAAGCGGGGGGCGGCCGCCCCCCTGCCCTCAATTTTTTTGCAGATAGAGGGAAAGGGGGGGAAAAGGTGCCCTTTTAAATTCATGTAACCTACTGCACATTTTGCAATACAACAATTTCTGCTATTCGCTTTTAGCCTAATTATATTCATTCATTTTTGTCTCAAAATAATATATACGGCACAAAATTTTGCAACACAGTACAGGCCTTAAAACTCGTTTTTTTTTCGGCAGCCATCGTGGCCTACCGGGAGCTCCTTCTCGGTGGCCAAATCTACGTGCTTGGAGGCCAAAATACAAATAACGATAGCACAAGTAAATAGAATTAAACTTGAAACAATGCAAAATGATCACTTAGCGTTGTTGAAGTCTGGGCCTGGGCGACGTCCTACAATAGAATCGTTGCACCACGCAATAACTGCTTTATCGGGATTGTAATCCAATACTGCGAGACCATCTAACGACACTCGCATGAGTGTCTCCAATGTGGCTAATTTGAAAGAAGTTCGCCACTCCCCTAGAACTCTCTTTAGCAACGAAAAATAACGTTCGACATGTGTTGACGATGACGGCAAGGTAATAAAATAAGTATTTCAATGATGTGAAGGACATTACTAAAAGAAGCATAATTTTTGCAAAATATGATCAAAAAATGTTTTCCCCTCGGATGTCAACTAACCTAGTTCTCCTTTCTAACTAACCTAGTTCTCCTTTTTAATGTCCGACAACATCGAATCGACATAAAAACGACAATATTGCCAGCCGATGTAAATTAGCACTTCGGATTAAGACTTTGTTAATATAAACGTCGGAAATTACAAACAAAACTTACAGCGCTGGTGATCGCAGATGGATATATTCCATCAATAACAAATATTCCTGCACAATGCAACAGTGGCGATTATGACGCGCTGACCTAATTTTGCGTCACTCTTTGATACAGTACTACATATTTTCGACAGTTAATCCACGATCATTCTATTGCGAAATTAAAGAATTGGCTAGAAGAGACCGGCGGCCAAACTTGGCCGATTGAGGAGGTAGCACCGGCGGTCATTCAAGCACTACTTAGCTTAGCGGCCATGGCCGCAGGCTGCTTTAAGGCTTGACAGTAGGTGACATCATTATAACATAGCATGATGCCCTTCTTTGTATACCGGACACTTGTAGGCTATCATTACTCAATACATAGTGAGCTGATAGATTAGCATTGTCGCTACATCTTATCTTACAACTTGAAAAAAAATTGGCCTTTTAGTAAACAAAAGTGCCCTTTTTTTGTAATCTTGCCCCCCCAGTCAAAAATCGTTCCGGCGCCCCTGTAGGTGGGCATCCGCTACTTTGAAAGTACCGCGCTATCGCTACGACATGCCAAGAGCGGCGCTACCGCTACTTTTGTCTTAAACTGACACTGGAAAACTCTATTCAAACGCCCTGTAAAGTCAAAATGACGTTAAAAATGAATATCACCTTTCAGTGCCACATTCGTTTGCACTGCCATTTCAACGTAGTTAAATGGGATGAAATTTTATTCTGATGCTCCAGAGCTTCCATCAGAAATCTCTAAAAACGATTTATGTTTCTTCACTTTAATTGGAAAGTAGCGAAAGAACGACTGAAGCAAATGTAGGGCCCATCCACAACACTAGGAAAATAGTAGCGCCGCTACCGCCCTCGCTACCAATAAAGTAGCGCTACTACCACCTTCTGCCCATATGAATGTTAAGATGTAGGTACGCATCAAACGCAAAATAATAACATGCCATACACCTTCGATTTAACATGTATCGTATACACACTACGCAGTCTTTAATGTCATCTGATCGTGTTTATCACTCTAATTAGATTTACTTCTAACAGTACAGTAGTTGTCTACATATAACTTACTTTTGAAATATAGACGGCGTTTATTTCGGAAATAAACCACTTATCGGTAATCATATTTTCCCAAGTCTCCTTGGATTGAAGACAAAATTTCCTTAGATTTAATCGAACTACTTGGATTAATCGGAGATGAGAAAAGTTACAATTTTAACATCTTTGAGCACTTTTTAACATGACTTTGACATGATCAGATATGAAGAAAAAGTCCAAAACAAATTCCAAAGATTGATAAAAAGAACAGGTTAGACTTGCATGAACATCACACAGTTTTTTTTAAGGAAGCGGTTACATTTACGGCATAGTTCTTTTACTTAAAATCGCCGATGCAATTGTGGGCATGGCTGAGTGTAAGAGCACAAGATTAAAAAAAATGCGCATAAAAATGGCTTTGTTTACGGTGAAGTACATGTAGCCACTTTCTTTTTAAAAACATGGAGTGATATCTCTAGCCTATACCGATACCCAAAGATTGATCACAATGTACTGTTTCAGAAAGTTACTTTACTTATGTTAAATCGATGTGCATTAAAGACGAACATTTGCAGTGAAAAAGAAACTAGACTGACACTATCAATTCAGTTTTCAGGCAAACTATTCACAGCCAGAAAGTTAATAAAGCTTTTGTAATTTTCATGAAAATCACAAAATCAAAAAAGGACATGAAATATTTTTCAAATAACGATTAGTCCACAAAATAATACAAGACATTATTTATCTAAACATTTAATACAAAAGTTAACCATTGAACACAGCCGGTGGCGTGAGACATTGATGAGTAAACTGCTCTGGCAGATTAGATATTATGTGGGAGATGCGAAAGCAAAAAAGGCGAAGATGCGTGCAGATGTGAATTAAAACACGCGTTTCTGCCAAATACTTATTAAAGCGATTACAGCTTGCCAATAAATTTACATTTGTCGATGCTAATCAACGTTAAAACGACGATTTTAATAGAAGAAAATACTAAAGATCCAATAAAGCACAGAAACCGAGTTATGCCGAAGCATACTTGCTGGTCCATTCTTTAGCGGTAGAATTGTATTTTGCTTTGTTTGTTTTAAATATTCGAGCTATGTCAGGAACTAATGGATCGTCTGGGTTAGGATCGTTGAGCAGAGAACATATAGAGAGAAGTACTGAAAAATCAAGCAAGAATAAATATAAACATAACACGCAAGCAACAACAGTTAGAACAACGTGAAAGTACAAGGAAGTGTTAACTATAGCTTCTAATCTACACAGCCTATTGGTAATAAGCTATCTCAACCCACGGCTTTCCAGCCTTCCGTTTTGAAAGTTTCTACAGTGCCTTTGTTCATGACTAACGTCACAAATGAATGTTCATTGTGACGCTTTATTTAGCTTTCACAAGTGGACTGAGGGCGTTGTTTGGTTTCTCAAGAAACTATCCACGATCATAATTTGGTCCACCAGACAAAATGGTTACCGTATGAAAATGACAAAGCAACGTTTTCCACAAAAAGATCAAAAGCAATGCTTTTTGAAGACTTAGATATTGAAATATATCGTTTTTAGTCACGAGTATGTTCAAACGGTTAAAAGAGTCAATAACCGATTTTGTATGCCTCGCTGCGCAAGGTTACTTTATATCAAAAAATATTTGAAAACCAACTTTACTGCTCTTCATCATTATCATCGGCCATGCCTGAATAAGGCGTTGGCTACCGTGAGTCTCCACAACGATCGATTGTCCATAGTTCTTATTAATTTTACAAAATCACTGCTCTTACATAACTCAAAAAAAGTACAATATTTTGTAAATCAAAAAAAAATGTAATCCCTCTAATGTGATGAATAGGCCAAAAGAGGATGCATTTTCGTATCCCCAATCCCCATGATCTAAAATACATAATATATAACTTACCTTTAGATATAGTTAAAGCTGGTGACCATTGAGAACGTAGAATATCCAGGCATATGCTACCATTGCTGTTTATATTTGGGTGGTATATTCTTGTAGTAAACGCAACCTTCATAAAAATCAAAATGTACTATCAATCGTATGCAAAACCGTGCGAAAAAACTTTGTCAGAGTGTTTCAAGATACACTGCTCCCAAAAGATCATGGCAACAATATTCATTAACATATCGAGGTTATGCCACTCCGCTTTTTAAAAATTAAAACACTTAAAGTGGGTCCACGTCTTTTAGGCGCAGACAGTTAGGCACCGGTCAAATAGGCGCGCACACTGTGGCGTCTGGATATTTAAGTGCGGTGCACTGTGGCGCCCGTTCATTTAGGTTCTATTCCTAGTAAAGTCTGCAGATTGTGTCAGCTCAGCTTTGGCAAAACCTAATCGGGTTTATTATGTTTAGTGTACCGGTAGTTATTATTTGACTTATATAATATACTGCAACTAAAAGGGAACTCATCATGTTCGGAAACTTGAATAATTTATTGATAAAGCTTTCGCCTACGGCCTACGCAAACCTGGACTAACAGTAACAACAAATAAATGCCAAACACGCGCATTAAAAACAATATACTTTTCTGTTTAATATAACATTTTGTGTGAAAAGCATTGCCGGTTTAAGCAGCTTCACTCACGGAAGCCATGGCATATTTTTTTGTTCAATATAACATTTTGTGTGAACAGCATTGCCATATAAAGCAGCTTCACACACTAAAGCCATGACTAACAACAAATAAATGCACGCGCATTAACAAAACAACATATTTTTCTGTTCAATATAACATTTTGTGTGAAAAGCATTGCCCCACCTGCCAAGCTGATACAATTTGCAGACTTTACTAGGAATAGCACCTAAATGAACGGGCGCCATAGTGCTCCGCACCTAAATATCCTGACGCCACAGTGTGCGCGCCTATTTGACCGGCGCCTAACTGTCTGCGCCTAAAAGACTTGCTCCCCTTAAAGTGGACTATGATCTTTAGTTATTTTTGCATATTATACTAAACAGTAAACACAGCAGCCATGCTAACTAACACGAACAAGTTGGGAAAAGAAATCAAATGCTTAATTAAATTTATGAACAAAGAAGATTGTCAGCCAAAGGATTCTGTTAGAAAGTATTCGAGATGAATGAATAATAGTGCTTCAGTAGGCTAGTAAATTGTAACATTACAAAATGCACAAAACCAGAATACGGAAGAAAGGCAAACAGTATGAGATAAGTTTAGGCAAAGAAATTGTGTTTTATAAATTGTTACTTACCCTAGGAGGTTTAAAGGGATAATCTGTAGGAAAATGTATATTTAGGAAGAAAATCCCACCCTGAAATGGACTGTCTCCCTGAAAAATAAATAATTTGCCTGATCATGACGGCAGAACTAAACACTAAAATTACAACAATCACAAAATATATTAAAAAGTTAAAAACCACCATAAACGAGGGATGATACAAAACATTGTGCTACTAAATCAAGGGCAGCATTAAGTTGGACAAACACGTTTGTTTGGTGAAACTTACACGTAAAATGAGTTTTACAGAAAACTGGCTGAAAAAGACCTTTGTTCACAAGAAAGTCATAGTTCAAACTTATCCACACAAAACACAACATTTCGAAAAAATCAAGAAAAACAAAGATCTAAGTAAATAATGTCTACAGTCACGGGCTGGTTTTTTTTTTCGCTGAGACTTTTCGGTCATTTGTCCGAAATGACTTGAAAAAATTCGGTCATTTTTTATTTATTTCGGTCATTTTTTCTGATGAAAATATTTCCTTTCAAGTAGCTGATACAAACCAAAATTTGCACTTTCTGACTAGCTACAACATTAAGTTTCGCTGAGAAACGTTGTCGTGTTTTATCTCGAAAGGACAATTTTGACCGAATTGACTATATATTTTTTCGGACATTTTGACCGAATTGAATATATATTTTTTCGGACATTTTGACCGAATTGAATATATATTTTTTCGGACATTTTGACCGAATTGACTATATTTTTTTCCGACATTTTGCTAAAAAATCGGTCAATGATTGATAAATGACCAAAAAAAAACCCACGTCACGAGCTACAACAATCAACATACAAAGAGGCACGAACACGTTTGAACAGTGTTTTCAGGCTAAGTATCACAATATATAAAGAGCATTGAGCAGTACTGTGTTTAGTAAAATGTTTGAAGTTAAAACATTTCAAAACTTCCAATATATCCAAAACTTTCCAATAGTATTGTGTTAATATCCACGCCTTTATCGCGAGTCGAATGACTTCACCCGAAACGACAAGGGGCCATAATGACTTCAACCAAAACGATTACAAGTCTTGATTGTTTGTTATGATGGATGTTGAAGTTGGCACCATTCAGAGAAATTGCTTATAGAGCTTGACTTAAATCTGTTATGCCCACGCACTTTTCCTAGAATCTTCTAGAAAAATTATACGTAGTGTTTTTATTTATCATAAGTGTGAGTAACTTCCTCCTGTATTGTGCAGGAAGAAACAGGGTACAGAGTTAATTTTGAAAGCCAGACTTACACTATTAGTATACCGGGTCTGCTACTACCTGGCGAGTCCAATTCGGCTAGTCCGATTTGGCGAGTGCCCTATACGGCGAGTTTCCTATTCGGCGATTTTTTGAATTTTTTTTTTTGATTATTGGGTACCAGTACCGTAGCCTTAAAAGTGAGAAATGAAAAATGAATGGTCGGCATCTGCTCAAGTTCTGTGACTTTGTTGCAGAACTTGTGACACATCTGTATATTGATGTAAAACGATTGATTGAAAATGATTGAAGGTCTTCACAATCTGGCATATTTTATTCTGTGTCAGTGGCTGCTCTTGTTTTAGCACTGGCCACTGTTGATACAAAAAAAGTTTAAAAATATTTTTATACCCTCTCTGCAGGGCTGCGATTTTTGCCTTTTTCGGTGACGAGGTCACTCGACACGCGCCATCACTATTCGACAAACGCCGTGCCTTACGAAAAAAAACGAAAAAAAAGGAAAATAAAAAGGAAAAAAACTGAGAGAGGACTAAACGTCGTCAGGTCGAGGAACAATCGGGGGGAGGGAGCATCACGTGATGCAATTATAAAAGTGCTGACTTACGTAGACTTTCTTGCGCCAGGTACTTCAAAGCAAGGTCGAAAAGCGACGCTTCACACGAGAAACTCCAAAGGCGCCAGCGCCGCCATTTTGAGCACTGCGGGAGAATGCTTTGATCGAAGTTCCAACGCCTGGCATCGAACATTTCGCCACACACGTTTCGTGCTATTCGACACAACGGGTTTCTTTAGATGACATAACCTAGGCTACATTGAGTTTTGTCAACGTCTATGCCAGTTTGTATTTCGCCGTTTGAGCCAATTAACAATATTGCTCTGGTAAAATGACTGTTGGATACTTGCTATGAAAGTTTTTCACATGTAGAAAACAGCCTAGTTTCCGACCAGATGTTCAGAAATACAGATGAAAAAAGCCGCTATTTTTATGGAAAGGTCCAGAACATTTTGAACACTGCGGGAAAATGCTTTGATCGAAGTTCTAACGCCTGCCATCAAACATTTTGCCACACACGTTTCGTGCTATTCGACACAACGGGTTTCTTTTATAGATAAAATAACCGAAGTAGGCTACTTGTAGTTGTCAACGTGTTTGCAAGTTTGTATTTATGTCTGACTTATGCACTTGTTGTTCCAAGATTGCAAAAATGTTTTGCAATGTGAATAAAGAATAGTAGACAGATAAACACGGTTGCAACTCGACTTCCTTCCACTAAAAGAGTTTCTGTGGTTACGTAATGGGCGATTTTGCACATTCACAAAAGCACACCACCCAGCTAGCAAAACCCGTCTTTACATTGATACATCTGCAGATGCCAGGCGTTGAATCACAATGCATGACATGTATAAACTAGTTTGGTGGCTGGGAAGTCTGGACATCTGCAGGAAATTTGTCTCGCACCAGGCGAGATGCCATCCTTTGAAAGATTTAACAATGATGGATTTATGTAACCAGTGCATGATGACGAAAACAAATTTAAGATTTCCTTTCCGTTATATAACTTAACCCTTTGCTTTTCAACGTTTTTTTGGAAGTTAACTGCTCAAGGGGGGGCCGTTGTTGGATCAAATTCAATCAGCTGTTACGTGTTATCCGCTGGTGCTATTTCAACAGAAGTTGCACTGGTGTGAAAACAAATCATTTGTCTATCAGTTTGAAAAGTCATTATTTTAAAATTTTATGTGTTAAACTTGATATTTCAATTTTTGCAAAGGTACCCAAAAACGACAATTTTGATTTATCTTGCCGCTATTTAATTACCATGCTAATCCGATTTCATGCAAAGTTCTGAATAACAAAGAGCTTGATCAACCGCACGAAGTGTGTGTGCGGTGTGCTGAATAATTGCATTGATAAAGATTTACGACTTGCCAGCAAATCTTATTGCAGGCTGTACTCACTGATTCTGAAATAGTTACAATCAGAGTAATATTGTTACACGAATTTGAAAAACAAAACTGCGTTTGTTGTTTTAGATTTTTGTCCTAAGCTAATGCATTCCGAAACTCATGGCTAGCTTCTAGTTTTATGGAACCAAACTTCTCATAAGTAACACCTTAGCCTACTTGAATAGCTGTTTACATCTTCGTTTGTGTATTTTAGGTCTACAATTGAGTTTGTAGTATGAATATTTTTAGTAGAGAGAAGACAATTGAACAAGTTGTTGAAATTATCTGAAATTTCTAAGTTCAAATTAGGTGCTTTTGAAATTGTGGATTTGTGTCAAGTCGCATCACAAATATCATGCAGGCTACATCATAAGTCATTTCGCTTACGGGTGTTTATAAACATAACTCATAAATTACATCCACAAAAAATACAGCATTTACATCAACAAAGCTAAATTCGAAGCTCACTTTTTATTGAAGATTGTGTCAATCAATTTGAAAATACATTTTTAGTCCGCCAACGTCGAAACAATACAACAGCGAAGTGAGAAACATGCGTAAACAAAGGAAATGTGAAATAACCCACAGTCAGCAAATCTACATAAATTTAACGTTTACAAATGTTGAATCAATGTAAAATGACTGAATTGCTGACTGGGTCCTTATTGTTTGAAGCACAAAAAATACGCGTAAAGGCGTATCAGCAAGGCAGCGATTATGTTTCTGGCCAAAAAAAAAGTTAACTTTTGACTTCAAAGATAAAAATGATTATAACGAAGCTTCAAAGTTTGTCGTAAAAAATATTGCAGAGATACAATGAACATAATCATTTTGTGCCAGATTGTGAGAAGACTTCCTAGATTCTTTCCAAACATTTGCATGATTACAAATTATTTTCTATTACTTTGTATTGCCAAAAAATGGCTTCTTTGTTGAAACAACGTGGCTACAATTCTATAAAAAATTCTTAGGCCTACTACATTGAAGTAGTGAAATGTTTTTTTGTGATTTTGTTGATGACGTTTTACAACATCCGAGAAGTAAAAAATAATAATGATGAATTATTTTACAAAACCGTGGTTTGCAAGCGCTTCACAAAAAATTGTTGGGAGAAAATTTACTATTAGACGTAAAACGTTTGTAAAATAAAATTGTCGGTTTACGTATTTATAATGTTTATTGCGCTGTTATCGAATTATAAACTGCCTGTATTGTTTACCTTTGTGGTTGCCGGCCAGCTTAGAGCAGCATGCAAACTACGCGTTTATGGTATTTGCATCGTGTTATGATTCTCGAAAATTTCCCATAAGGTCTTTATTTTTATCGTGATATTTTTGTGCTTTTTCTATCCTAAACTTGAAGTCATTGTGCAGCACAATCCACATCGCTTTTTAGACTCAGTCTTCATTGAAAATCTTTTGTGTGGTGCATCATTTCAAGTAGTGTCTTCCCCTAAGTTGTTACACAAACCGCCCAGAACCAGGTTGATTATTATGATCTCACAGCCGTTGAGAGCCCGTTATTGTATGTGTGGAATAATTAGATGTCTGACTAAATTCATGCCAAAGTCGAGCAAATTCTGCTTTCAGGATCCTTACCGTTATTTACGGTATTTTTGTTGATAAGTTTAGGCAGCATTTTTCCAAGATAAATGAAGACATCGGTATTGTTCGTCACTTAGATTTAGTTTTCTCAACACTGTTTATTCATTCTTTGATCCACTAGTTTGTCCCACTTTTGGTATAATCGGATCGTTTATAAATGGCGGGTCTTCACAATAGCCGGCCTCTCATACATTGGCGCAACGTATTCAGATGTTGAATCAATGATCAAGAAAGCTGATTTGTTGTTTGTCTTATGTGACGCCTAACTTTATGCCTCGTCTACATTACAAAATATTTTGAAATGTAGATCAGGCATTATCATCTTTATTTTGCGCTCTTTGGAACAACATTACAACACACAGTGCACTGTGAAATAAAAATGCAGGACATAAGAACAAGTAGGCGACATAAAGCAGGGAAGGGACGCCATCGAGTTAGCTGCTACGTGTAAATGGAGCCTATATCATAGTTTTAGTGTATCTCACAATTACTGTTTGCAAAAAACGCTATTTCTCCGGCTTCTCCCAAAAGCATTTGCAGTGATAAATTTCCTCAATGGCAAGTTTTGTCAATGAGAGCATTTCCATAGAACGTTTATTTCGAAACCAGGTTTTTCGAGCCTTTACCCAAGAGAAGATTTCTTATTGTAACGTTTTTTATTCGTCAATGAATATTATCTGCTTGAAACAACTGTTTTGAATAGTTTGTGGCCTACATAGCCTACTATTTTGATCGTGGATTGCTATTCTTCTTTGTAGAGCTGATAATGCAGAAAACGTTTGCTATTATTGTTTCTAATTAACAGCTTTGTGATCACTGGCTTTTCTTTTGTAGCATAAAAAATAACGCGCTTTGTATTATTGAGGTCAAACCAAACAAAGGAGAACAAGAAGATGTTTCTCTCTGCTCGCGCATATCGATGCACGAAGCAATTATGAGCTTATGGCTTGTTATCGCAATGTAATCCATTTCACGCTTTGCTGGAAGTAAGCTAGAAATAGCAAAAATTCACCAAAATCTTGAATTTACAAGAAAACTACACAACTTTTAGCATCAAATTTAATACCATCAGATCCGCCTGGCAATTTTAGGAAAAGTCAAGAAAAACCAAGTGCATGGCGTTGCTGTGCTTCAAATAATCAAAGGAAATATGAGGGGGGGGCCAAATCTGGCCTCCCTTTGAGGAGCAAAGTGTTAAAGCAGGTGATTGATACAGGAGAAAATAATCGCAGAAGCACACAATAAAAGAACACAATAAAGCCTACTTATTACACAAGTTTTTTACATCAAAAAAATAGCCTAGTTTCCAACCAGATGTTCAGAATCAGAAACACAGATAAGAAAGGTCGCTATGTAATAAGAGTTCGCTTCTACAAGAATAGTAGGTAGTCACTGGGAGTGGACAAGGCAAGGTAATAGGCAAGTTGTAAGAACAGCATAGCTTTGCCCAACTACAGATAGGATAGTCCTCAGTTAGTCAGTATTCTATAATGACTAAAAAACGAAAGAATCCTCCGACAACACGGATGGCAAAAGCTTCGGTCGGTCTTACCGAGAAGCGGTTAAGGTTCAGCAAACAGCGAGTGAAGTGAGGATCTGTTCGAAGGAGCTATCGAGAGAAGCATTGCCATGTCACTTTGGAACTTATCATTCAGGTAAACTTCCGGCCAATAGCTTTTAGTAGCCTAACGTCGCAAAGCATTCTCAATTTTGAACATGTTTAATAGTGGTAAGCAAAAGCATGCTTAATAAAATGCGCCTACTACGTTTTCATTTTTCAACAAAAAATTTTTATAGATAAGCCCGTTCAAGTGCATAAGGAACAATGCAGCGATACATTCTTTTCTCGACGTGACAGTGATAACGTTTCTGAGTTTGCCCAAGCACAATCAACAAGCAGTTCAAGTTCGGTCGGTTCAACCATTTACGTACTAAGCGAAACTAAAGAGATGCCAAATGAAAAAATCTCTATCACGCCATAGGTTACGCTAGCGGTATAGCTTAAGGTTTTTTTTCTTTTGCAATCCTCAGTTTCGCGTTTACAACAGTTTTCTTCCTGGAGCAAAACAAACAATATACATGTCCGGTAGGTAGGCTACATAACTCAGCGCTGGATAGCCTACTCCTTTGCAATCACTCAACCAGCGTGCGATTAAAAACGTAAGTAAGTGACTCGGACGTACAGTACATCCACACAACTTGTGCGGTAATTTGCCACCATAGGCGCCGACTCCGGGGGGCGGAGGGGCGGCGCCCCCCCGTGAATTTAGCTCGGGGTGGCTGCCTCCCCCGCAAATTATTTTTAAAAAAATCCTAAAGCAAATGATTGTAAGTTCAAATTTGCGTTAGTTTGACCTTCATTGCGGATCGATCTCAATTAAAAGATCTACTTGTTGCAACAAGAGCGCTGCTCCTAAGATAACAAAAGAAACAGAAGTACGGTAGCTGATAAACGTCAGCATGGTGTCGTTGAAGCATAGTAACAATGATTGAAAAACGTTTTTCTTGATTTCTTCTGCTTTGTTTTTTCTTGGGAGTGTCAATAACGAGGTGCAGTTTGCTCAGTTTAGTATCTACGCGTATTAAGAGCTAAAGTTCAAAGTGACTAGCATAGAATTCGAAGTAGCCTACAGGCCTCAAAATTCGTTTTTGTTGACGGCGGACAAACGTGTCCGGTCTGAGCAGCTATCTCGGCGGACAAATCAAGTCTCACGGCGGACACACTAGTTTTAGCCGTCGATCGTCATGCTTAATCACTTTATCTTGATAATAATTGATCACCATTTCAGAACTATAACTACGGTTTTAGAAGGCTTTTTAAAAAATCAGTAAAGTCACTCTGAAAGGCTTTCATCAGACCAACGACTTGCGCTTGAAGAGTCAAAGCGCCGTGTAGCTGGTCAATACGTCACATAACTGATTAACTTCCCCCGAACGAGGTCGTGTGGCTTATTGCGTCACAATACTCTGGGCAGGAGTCGGAAAATTTCTACACCAACGCTACTATTTTCTGCTGTGCAAAGTTTCACAGGCTTTTTTCTTTAAGTTTATTTTTGCGTGTCATGTGAGCGAAAGTGAATTTTCTTTAGGTCTTTTCTTTCTTACTGTAATACCAAAACTTAACAAATTTTGTTGCATCTTGCTGTAATAGCCTACTCGTATAATCTAATTTAGTAACCAACCTTGCCGTATCATTATTACTCGGAGATCAAAGCCAGACATTGTGACGTAAAACTTGAACTAAATTGCGCGTGATTAGTGTAGAAGTACCTGTACTCCTATCGATTCTTAGCGAAGAATTCACCTTTGTTACGCTGATTCAATGTCATCAATCGTTGAAGCAACGTAAAAATCGAAAGTTTTCCTCCTTGAATGGAAGCTAAGGGATACAGTATTCACATTTTCTAGATGCGCGCTAGAATGCGCTGGAAAATCTATTATTGCAACAATTGTTCGTGCTATGCAATGACGATTTGTATCGCTAGTTCCTGTGTTATTTCTCGGAGGACAAATATGACCGATCTAGATGGTACTTCCCGAGGACATCACATGCTATGACGGCGGGCATGTCCGCCGTGAATTTCAAGGCCTGAGCCTACATTATAAAGCTTGGCGATATACAATGGCAGATAGACGCAAAAAAACATCAATGCTGACAAACAAACATCAGCATTTTGAATGTAAGCAATCAGTCGGCTAGAAAGTTTGCCCCCCTGGCAATTTTCAAAACCCGGCGCCTATGTTTGCCACCAAGCGCTTATCTGACTCTTGTGACGTCATATTACTATTCGACAAATAAATGGAGAATTTTTGGTCGTTCGACAAGAAAGAAAAAATCGCAGCCCTGCCTCTCTGTGCAATCTCCTATCATGTTTATAAAGAGATCCCACTGTGTTTGTACTTTTTTACACACCGTATATAATGTATTCAGTTCTCATCAGCCTTGCTTTAGTCCGGTTTGCAATCGGTGGCATAACTTTTCTAGAATTTAAGTCTGCAATTCTCTCCTAGTACAACTACTCTGGAGATAAACTTCTCCCCAGCTCTAGTCCGGCCAAATACTCCTGAATGCAAGTTACATGTCCCATCATGCTAAACTACTCCACCTATGCCAAATATGGTGGGCCTGTTATTTCCAGAATGACCCGTTTCGGTGAGTCCAATTCGGTGAGTTCCCTATTCGGTAAGAGCCCTATTCGGTGATTTTTTTTAAAATTGTTGGGTACCGTAGCCTAATTATCATTGCCGTTATAGGGTTAGGGGTTAAGGGATAGGGGCAGGGTTGGAAAAAATCATGATTTTTTTAAAAAAATCAAAAAAATCGGATTTTTTTGATTTAAATCGGATTTTTTTGATTTAAATCAGATTTTTTTGATTTTTTTTATATAAAAAAGCGTCGAGTCTACTTGGGGGAAGAGATCATTTTAATAAGATAGCAGAATTATTTTTAACCCCTAGATTGATTGAAAGGCTTTGCTTTGCAAGTGTTTAATCATTTTTATTATCACATTGTAAGCTAGCCTGTCTATTGCACATATTTTTAAGTAGGTGTGATATGTTGCTTTATACTAAATCATAATGTGCATATCAAGATTGAGGTACGTCTCAGACTGTCATCTCACTATACTAAGATCTTTCCTTACGTTTGAGCACACATCACTTTGCTTTTTTGCTCAACTGATGCATAGCCTACAACCAGGCTTTTTGCAAAGAAAGTTTAACTGTGTAATATAATTATGTTACCGACGTACCATACCAAAACAATAAAAGTTCAGATGACACAAAATTGCAGTTTATTTTGCATTGAGAAGTTTGTACATAAATACAAGCTCGACAGCTTTTACAGTGCCCAATCGATTTCGAACTTCTGATTGAACCAGACCAAAAGTGGAAAAAACTCACTCAAAAACTATGTTTACTGAACAACACTGTTTGTGAACTGCCAAGTAAACTAAGTTGCCTTTCAAAACATGCATAGCCTATAGCCTTAAGTATTTAAATATAACTTTTATATTCCAGAGAAGCAGTGAAATGTTTGTTGATGTCTTTATTTTAGCAAATAAAAAATCATTTGATTTTTTTAATTGATTTTTTTGATTTTTATTGTTTGATTTAAATCATGATTTAAATCAATGATTTAAATCATTTGATTTAAATCAACCAACCCTGGATAGGGGTTAGGGTTACAGGTCTTATTTCAACGTTTAGCGACGTTAAAACGATGTAAAAGCGGCAATGATAATTAGGCTACGGTACACGATAATTTTCAAAAAAAATTTCAAAAAAATCACCGAATAGGGCTCTCACCGAAAAGGCTCTCACCGAATCGGACTCACCGAATAGTAGCAGACCCTGTTATTTTACGTCTTGACCATATGCCTTGTTTATTTTATGTCATTGAATTCTCATGTTCTAGCACTAATGGTTCAAACAGAAGTTCAAACAAGGTGTACCCCCACTCTGCAGTTATATTATAATTTAAAAATACAAGCAGTTTGTATAATCACAATACTCACGGGTCCCATAATTGTAGCTTGCCAGTGAAACACTGCAAAGATACATAAGCACTCATTAAAAACTAAGCTTATATATAAGTTATTATAATATTGAACATGTGTTTATTTTGCAATTTTGCATGTATAGGCTAGCAAATAGCATTGCACAATGTTTTCTTTTTCAGAATAGCTACCAAAACTCTTGTAGTTTTGATAAATATGTTCAACCGACATCAACAAAACTATATGTTATATGGAGGCTACACTCAATTTAAGATTATATATATATGGCAAAAAAATACAGTTCTTCCTAATGTCTATGGAAAATTTAATAAGTCTGAATAACTTACTATCATCACCAACTGGTCCGGCACTACACAAGGCAGGTGGATCTCTAGTGAAGTCTTGTAATTCCTACAAAGAAAACAAATGGCTTTTAACAATTTATATGTCCATGCATTTTAGTACGACAGAGCTTCGATGGAGAGGTTGCTTTGTTGCATAACACAATACAGGACAAAAACTTGGTTTTATTAAAAAAATGAAAACAATTAATACAAAGAAATAATTCAAAAATTTTCCAACTTTTAAGGAACTCTCATCAGGAAATTTTTATATATATATATTGATTATATTCAGTAGAACTGACAGAAACTAAAATTGCAAATATTTTCAAATATAATATACACGACACTGAAATTAGACTGTTTTAAATGATATATAATCTTTTTCTTAAACTGATTCAAATATTTATTTATTTTTGAACTGAACAAAGTCTCTTCTGAAGCTTGGAAGACAACAGACAACTTGGAGTGTGTTAGTGAACTATACCATCTAATGTATGCCATTGAGTAAAAGATGTTCCTGGACATTCCTGTTCACCAGCAACTCAAGCTCGTGTACTTATATGACCTTGACAAATCGCCTGTGATGTATTGGCTTAGAAAGTTTAAGCAACCTTGAAAACAACTTTTTACGCTAACATCATTTTCAACAACTGGTATAAAATGCAAAGTTATGTGAGATGATTTTGCATTTTTGCTTGTATCTAGCACAATAGTTACAATGAGGACAAAAATAATTCATATACACTTACTCTGGTAATTCGTTTTAAAGCCATGTTTGAATAACGTTAAAACTACTGTAATATAACTAAGCTTGAAAACAGTGCAGTAAAAAAGTATGCAAATGGCATAAATACAGTACTCTCGCTTTAGAGAAACAGATTTACACCTAAAACCAGTAAAAAAAATCATTTAATTTGAAGTAGTGACATCGCAGGTGTTGGTGTGAAATTACTATAAGCATTACAGAGCAGAATCTGTTGCAACATAAAATATTACACCATGCAACAACTAGGATAATAGCATTACAAAAATACTTGTAATTTATGGTAAACATTAAAGGCATATTCAATGAAATTTTCAAACTGGAATTAAGCATTAAAATGCGTAAACTGAACACTCAAGAATACATTTTTAAAAAAATTACCGAAAAAAAATGGTTTTCAATGACGCTGGCAAGGCCCAAAGTCCAATGTTTCATTTACTTTTTATTTTTTTCAAAATGACCAAAAAGTGGAAACACTGCTAGAGTATACGTCATAAATGCCAAGAGCTCCAGCAATACCAAAAATCTTTTCGCGCGCTAGGTTGCAAAGTTCGGACGTGTTGCGTTCAAACGAGTTTAGCAGGATAGTTTTACACGTCTTTTAAGTTTCTAGGATATTTCTTTGAGTAATAGTAGCAATGTTACTAGAAAGGTGAGGTACGGTAGTGTATAAATCTAGTGGCATTGCTAAAAATTAAATGTCCATAAAATCAATATTGCATCATAGTTTGACTATTGTAGAAACAATATTGCATCATAGCAAATACTGTGCCTGACTTTTGTGTTGTGCTTGGCTGTGACACGACAGCATTGCATAAAGTTAGTATGTTTGGGTTTCCCAAAGACAGTACACAAAAAAAGGAAATGGAATAAATTTGTCAACACCACAACTTGTCATTGGAGTGGACCAAAACCACACCACAGAATTTGTAGTCTGCATTTTCAAGAAGCAGACTTCAAAAATTTTCTTCAATTCCAAATGGGATATGCCAAAAGACTTGACTTGAAACCCGGTGCATGTCCATCTTAAATCTTTCCTTCTCCACCAGAAACTAGTGCAACAGTTGAAAGATCACATTTGACTTCTTCCTGGCGACCAGCTTATAGAAGACGCCAAGTTAATGAAGTAATGTTGATTTTATGGTTTATTGTATTTATTTAGAATTACAGAATTAGGTTTTGATAACCTGTACGGTACCCCAGGGCCTAATTTACAACAAGGCCATTAACCTAGTGCAGCTGTTCCCAACATGTGAGTCGCGACCCCAACTGGGGTCACCTGACAATTTGCCTGGGGTCACCTGCGGCCTTCTGAAAAGTTTAGAATTTCATTAGTTAGAAAACTTTGCCACAAGAATTCCAAGATACAATGAAAAGCGTAAGTGTCGTGAATTTTGTAAAAGCTAGTGTTTTAAACAGCCGCCTATTTTCAAAAGTTTGCAGTGAATTGGATACATCCAGTAATGTTTTGTTATTTCACACTAGTGTGAGATGGTTATCCAGAGGCAAAGTTTGGAAACGTGTTTTTGATCTTCGTGATGAATTAGAAACATTTTTTAATCAAAAATCTAAACCACAGTTTGAAGCACTTTTCGGCGACAAAAACCAACTTCACAAAATTGCTTGGTGTCAAATTCGTATGTTTACTTGTCATTCTGTACATGTTTGCGCCAGCAGCAAAAAATAAAATTGAATGAATTCAATTCACTTTAGGCCTATAACATCATTAAAAACAGAGTGAAACGGTTCACCAGGCATTTGATAATTAAAGTAACTTGCGTTCTTCTGGTGACTATAGGCTACTAGGTTACCAGAAGACCGCAACCTAGTATGGTAGCCTATAGTCACCAGAAGAACGCAAGTTAATTTAATTATAACATCATTATTGTATGCGTGGTTTATACAGTTGTCAATTTTTAGGTGCTTTAGGTTACTATACATTTTTTGTGTCATATTGGAGAATTTTTGAATCTTGGTTTCCAATACGAAGAGGAAGATAGTACGGTGGTTGAAGAAGTAAGTGATGATGAAGAAGAAAGTACGCTGGAACCTAAACCCTATCGTTTTGAGCCTGAGTACACAGAGGCAGAGATCAATCAGCTTTACCTTGCTGATGTGACTGACGCTTCTCAGCAGGAGGATCGAGTGGGAAACACTGATTGGTAAGCAAATTTAGATATTTGACATCATATACTGCATTCGTTTAGCTTTACTTAACATAAAATAATTAAATCACCGACCGTACCAGGATAAGTGCTCAGCTTTGCATTGCATTTCCCTATGGGTTTGTAAGGCCTTGAACCTACAACATGTTGAAAACAACTTTACAAATGCAACTGAAATTATAAGAAAATGAAATCTTAACGCTCTTAAGTTTACCTTGCCTAATACTAATTATATTGCAAAGTTGAATTTTCCCGTTCCGGTAGCCTATGCAATGAATTATTATATACTAGGGCAATTATTCTTTGGCTTAAAAATTGAAACTTTTGACAAATTTTGACGTATGAAGAACTCAAGTAGTTAAATTACCCATCATTGTACAAAATGCTGTACAACACAGCTGCCGCAAAACGACCTATCAAAAATTTATTCACCTAATTATTTCACCTAATGGCTTATGATTCACAATAAGTAGACAATGGGCCATTTACACCAGTATAAAGTAAGCTAAAAAGGCAAATGTGATCCCATACTTGATTCAAGTGTTGGGTATGAGAAGATAGGTACTCATTGTACTAAGCCTTTGGCACTAAGGAAAGTAAGGTGGCCAGTTCCTTTCTCTCGGCCGCCTTTCCTGCAGCAATTATGCCTACCCAATTTATTATTATACACTCTAGCTAGATGTGAGCGATGCTTTCAACAACCAGCTTAAGCCGGGAGTCGAACCAGGTTTGGTTGGTTTTGAATCTTTATCCTCGGACTAACAAAGCCTTGATAGGTTATTCCTGGTAGTTTCGCATACTTGTACATGTAGAGGGTCTGCTACTATTCGGTGAGTCCAATTCTTATCCGTTACACCATCCCTCTGCGCCAAAGTAGGCTACAAGGTGTAAAATGAAAAAAATTCACTGACAGTGCAACCTCTACGACAACACGACAATGCAGTTTGTAAATAATTTTGACTTTGTGAACAATTTTTGATCTAACGCTACAATTTTGATGAATTTTTTTGACGAGTGAAAAAGTAATCACCCTAATTATTACCAATTTTATATCAACAGGTGTTCATGTTGTCACTGTGTGGCAGGGTTGTTGGTATTTTACCCGACCCAAAAAAACCCGGGTGGGTTTTTTTAATAAAACCCACTTAAAAAAACCCATAAAAAAACCCAGAGCATCATATTTGTCCAGTTTTTATTGGAAAATTAAAAAAATTTACAAAAACACTACAAGGCACTTACAACAAACTTTAAATTAGGACTTAAGGATGTGATTGTGCAGTAATTTCCAAGAATAAACTGAAAACGCAGTGGATATTGCACAGTACACAAAAATCAAGTAATGCCACTTTGTTTATACTACACTAAAACTCATTTATGCAAGAAGGCCTTATAGTTAAATTGGTGAAAGTACTACTCTACTGTAGTCTGTATATATGATGTGAAATGCAATTTAGGAGGCTATTTACCAATTACAGATTCTGGATTCTAACGCATGGCTGTTTCAGAGCATTTGCCTAATTGGCCACGCAATCGCTCAATTGCTCATCCATTACTATATATAATATATATATAAATGATAAAAAATATTTAAACATGATGGCATAAATGCTCCTTGCCTTCAAATCTAAACAAATGATGCAATAATGTGATTTCTACCACAGTAGCATCAACTTGGTATAGAAATCAGTGGATGATGCAACATCCAACTTGATCTTGAAACTAATGGATGATGCAACATTCAAGCAACAACAGCCCTAGTGCATTATTTTATTGAGTTATGCAAGCATGTACTGTGAGTGAAAGGCACTTCACTCGTAAAAAGTAGTTTTGAGGTGAAATAAGCATGAATCTACCTTTTTTTGCATCTATTTTAAAAAAACCCAAAAAAACCCGGGTTTTTTTAAAAAAACCCGGGCGGGTTGGGCTTTTTTAAAAAAACCCGGGTTTTTCTCAACCCTGCTGTGTGGCAATGGATGAGCAACATCAAGCTTTGTGCTACTGTGAGATAGATACAGCACGGATGAAAGACATGCTAGATGGACAATTGGACATGCATGATTACATTTACTCTGCTTGTTTGTTAATATATGGCGCTGTTGAAACAAAATAAATTGACTTGACTTGCTAATTGCTATAGCCTTATTTGTTTCCAAGTTATCAATTCCGTTCAGTAAAAATAAAGTAAAAAAGATTTTTTTTAGGTTAAACTAAAATGGCCTTAGTAATATGTAAGTCTGCACCTAGTGAAAAATGCACTAAACTATGAAAAGCAATTCACTGTCCTGTTAAATCTACATAAAATCGCTCATTTTGTTGGTCCAAGAAATGTAGCCTATGTGATCAGACGAGCGTGAATTTACACAGCAGCCTATGTAGATTTGGTTGGTTGTGTAAAATCATGTGTATGCCATTTCTTTGAATGCAATATTTGAACTAGACAAAACATTATTTCATTCTCCAAGTATAAAAACCACCGCTTGTAATCATAGAACCTCAGGTTAATGAGAGAATACCATACAGTTAAATCGCCCGCAGTAAGAAATATTGCTCGATCAGCTTTTATGACGTAGGCCGTACAGTCGCACGCTTCGCTGCTCACGCAAATTCCCGTTTTGACAGCTCAGACAAAACCACGCGCGCAATGGTGGTCAGACCGCAATTGGGCAAAATTTTATTGAAAATCGTTTTATCGGCCACCCCGATAAAACGACCACCCCCACCCCGAGAAAATCGGCCACCCCCACTAGTGGGGAAAAAACCGACGATGGATTATGATGATGATGATGTTTTATGGTAGCCTATTAAACACAAAGAACATGGAAAGTCGCCAAGTCAGGTTTTTCCTTTAATACCCCTTTAAGCATACACAAACTAAGTGCATAGCCTATATTAGAGATGCAGCAAACCCAAAATTTTTATCCGCACACCGCACCGCAACTGACTCATCTATCCGCACACAGCACCGCAATTTATCTGGAACTTTGACACTGCACCACACACCGTGAATTATATACAAAATTTTCAAAAAATATTTTAAAGCGTTATTTTTTAGAAAGTCATTTGTGGAAAAAAGCACCCATGGCATATAACTGGTAACCTACCAGTACAGTTGTGCACTAATTGACTAGGCTAACCAGATCATATTCTCTTATCAGCAATGCATCTAAGTTCTAAAACATTATGCTTTTTAAAATAGAATGTTCCTGGATCCAGTATCAGGACTTTTAAACACTTTTTGTAAGCAATAATGCAATTTTAATGTCAGTGGCTACATGAACTACACACAAGAGTAAAACTTATAGCCTGAACCCACTGGGCTAACTGTTATAATAACTAATGCGGTAGTTACGCTAGGCCTATAGCCTGGTAACTGAGCTTATCAGCTAGGCTATTAACCAAAAAACATCAGCTTCACTCCCTCACGTACAGCTTCCCTCACAAGCCAGCCCAAAACATGTCAACTGCAAGCCATTTGCAATTTGCATATCTTTCCAGCTTAGGGTTTCCGAAGGAAAAAAAATTACACGGCAAGCGGCGCAGCTTTGTCATTTCAACCTTCCACGCAGCGCGGCAAGCGGCGAAAAAGTCAAAAGCGGCCGCATACGCGGCGCGGCTTGCATCACTAGTTTATATTACAAACAACAACTCCAATGGTGGTTATAAATAACAAGTTAACATTTGACAAAAGTTTGCTCAGAGTAATAAACAAAGCCAAAAATTAGATAATTAAATATAAAAAAGAAATAAACATAAAGTAAACATAAGCTACATAATTACTCGAACATTCATTTATTTTGATTGTCATCAATTTGAAACTGTATGATATGGTTACTTGTTGAACCTGAATTATTATTAAGAAAAAAACACAACAAACTAACATGAACCATAGTGAACAGAACTATAGCCTTTATCTAATAGAATATGTTGTGCTGTTGCAACCAACAAGTAAAATGCACTTTAATCAGAATAGTTTACCCGGCACCAGTGGTTATCTGACATCTGACATGCTCCATGGTTATCCGTTATCTGACATGGTCCAATAATGCTGGGTTTTTTTTTTTGCTGAAACGTTTCGGTCATTTGTACGAAATGACTTGAAAACATTCGGTCAATTTGATTTATTTCGGTCATATTTTTTTGGACATTTTGACCGAATTGACTATTTTTTTCGGACATTTTGCTAAAAAATCGGTCAATGACCGATAAATGACCGAAAAAAACCCCCAGCAATAATGTAAAAGTCGAAAATTCATTGACATCAAACTACAATGCCAGTAACTCTTTATAATATAAAATGTTGCCAATATGATGATAGCTCAATTGGCTAGCGAGTGACTGCGTAAAGGAAGAAGCTTCAACTTTAAGCAGTGCTGGTTCAACTATCGGGATCTGAGCTTGAACAACGCACATTAAGGACTGCTCTCCATTCAGCGGCATCTAATGGATGGAATAAATCTCAGTAAAAACACTTTAACAATTAAAAACTTAACTCTGTCAATCTCGGTGACCAAACCTGCTTCAGTGATTCAAAACCTCTACAAGTATGTGAAACTGCCTGGGTTAAACTACCTATCAAAGAAGATTTCCCAGTCTGAAGATAAAGATTCAATCAATCATGCAATTAAAAAAGGCACTTTTCCTAGCTTTATGCTCGATTGACAAAGGAACCATAAACCATAAAGGTTGTGGTTCTTATATATGATACGGTACAGTATTACAGTTGCATAGCCTAGTCTTGATGCAAAATTACAAATATTCACTTGAATGTTCAAATTTTATCTCATTTTTGAGGGGGACAAGCTAGGATGATCAGTGGTTCAAAGGAAGAATTAGGTGTCACTGTCATACTGCTGTAATTAGGTACCGGTACTGCCAGGGATGTGCAGTCAGGGGAGGCAGGTGCAGCCTCACCTGCCAACATCTGGCAAACCAAAAGTTATATCAAAGAAATGGTTATCACAGAATAAATATTATTTGTTAAAAAGTAGTAAATATTACATGTTTTTAGGTGCTTTAATTTGTGTGAATTGCTGTAGTCGTGCCCCCTTTCCAGCAAATTTTACTTTTCTACACCCAAACTGTGCTTTAATTTTTTCTGTTTTTGTGGCGATATTCATATCGAGCGTTCACGTGGTCAAAATCGTTGAAATACGCGAGGAGAGGCAAAGCCAAGCTGTGCCTCACTTCAGAACAAAAAACTTCCATACATTGCATTAGGCTATGCGTGCCTTTTTTTTTCGCAAAGTCGCCCAGAAATCATCATGAACGATTTAGCTGTGATTTGAGGCAAGCCTCAAATGTGACGTCAGTCGTCACAGCTATGAAACCTTTTTCGTCAAGCTGGAATGCCCGCATAGTACGTGGTATGTGACTTCTTGCAGTGTAAAGGATTGTTTCTTATACAATTTAACTAAAAAATGGAGGAAGATTTAGTATCAAATCTGAGAGAATTTTAAAAACTAAACTTTCAATCCAAAGTTGAAGTCATAAATAAAGGAAGACCTGTTCCAAATTTATAAGGTTTGCGTCAGACGACTCAACAAAAAAAATAACTTGCAACTTTCAAAGAGATTGATACTCAAAAAAGAAATGGCTGTGTGGCTATGCCTTATGAATAATGATGATCGCCTTTTCTGCTTTCCCTGTCTCTTGTTTTCAATATCTAGTGGTAATGTTTGGACTAAAGAAGGGTCTCTACAACAAAGTCACAGATGTTTTAGTCCAAAAGAATAGGTGCATGGATTTTATTTTTAATAAATGTGAAAGCATGCTGCTAATTTTTTTAACTAGTATGATACCGTTTTTGTTGTTGTTAAAAAATTTTATTGTAAAAGTGACTTGAAAAAATTAGTGCCTCACCATCCAGGAACCTCACCGCACGTCACTGGGTAGGCTACTGCACTGTAGCCTACACCTCTAGCCTAAGAACACCAATTGCCCCTTGGTGGTAATTTCTTCCCCAAATACTCTTGTTTGCTTCCTAGAAAATAAAACCCTCCCCAATGGGGAGATAACGTGTAGGCTGACTTTAGGGGAATCACTGCCCTACTCTGGTGGCCTAGCAGCACACAACTGCAAAAACATCAATTTTTAATGAGCTTTCTCCTTAGGCCTATTCAATTTACAATTTTTTTGCTGCTAATACCGGTAGTCATCATATAAACTAACTCATTATTTCCAATTTGCTTCCTGCCTCCGATGATAATCTTCACAG
The DNA here is from genome assembly GCF_918807975.1 of Aplidium turbinatum. NCBI lineage: Eukaryota > Metazoa > Chordata > Ascidiacea > Aplousobranchia > Polyclinidae > Aplidium > Aplidium turbinatum. The sequence goes on along the minus strand of NC_137489.1, from coordinate 11,061,177 downwards.
ACTACAATGCGCGTTGATTAGAATTTACATCAACTCCTTTTATCCTTTCCATAGGTTAGTTTTACTTTCTTTTACATTACAATTTACACAAAGCAAAAGGCGGTGTCCAGATTGTAGAGTTTCCACTTTAAAACGTTACCATCATAATCTAACAATATCAAAGGTAAAATCTTTGTACAATCACATTAGTTAGGATACAATAATCTTTCTAGAAGATGATCTAGCTGATCGAAATCGATTTTTAGCAATATATGATTGAACTGACTCGTGTGAGAATAAATTTCTTTGCATTACAAGACATGTAACCGAGTCGTTCATATCAAGCATTGTTGTGGGTTTGACACCTGCCAGAAGATACTTCATTTTCTTGAATCTTTGTACAATATCCTTTGTATTCTTTTTACAGTATTCAACTTAGGATAGTTATTAGTGTAGGCTACCAATAATTAATTTTCACAGTAGCCTAGGCTACAAGTTCTATGTAGAAGGCTATATATGTATTTTTTTTATTTAATCATAGCCTATTCTTGCTTTTTTTTTACTTTTTTTATAAATTCGTGCGATCACAATTCAGGACTCGCAGGAAGCAGCTGACTCGATGACCAATATAGCCTTTCACTGCTTCCTGTCTGTTGTTGAATATATTTGTACCCAGTGCCGGTCTTTGGGGTGTGCAAACCGTGCGCTCGCACAGGGCCCGAAATTAGGGGAGAGAGAGAGAGAGAGAGAGAGAAACCTTTTATTTTGTCTGTTGCGAGAAAAGTATACGGTACAAAATATAGACAATGCAAATAAAATAGCACCATAACTAGAATCTACAACAGACAGGAAGCAGCGAAAGACTTATTAGTCATCGAGTCAGCTGCTTCCCATGTTTTTAATGTGACAAATGTCAAACATCGGCATTACGTTGAAACCAAGATATGCGTTAAAATAGGATAAGCTTAAGTTCCGTAAAAAAATGAAAACAAAAAGTTGTTTACTGCTGCGACAGTCAAGTGAATTGCTGTGATTTTATTCAAATATCAAAAAATATCATGCCCTACAAAAGTAGTAAGTTATGAGAAAAAAAAACAAACAAAAAACTATGCATAAACAACAACTTCTAACTGCTAGCATAAAAGACGAAACAGAAACACTAAAAGTAGGCCTAATCATAGTATATAACTTTAAACCTTAACAAAATCAGTCAGTTTATAGGCCGACTTGAATACAGTTAATAAGATGACAGCCGTTAATAAATAGTACTTAGCACTAGTTCGTGAGTCGTAGACCTAGGTCTACGTAGTATCAACAATGTTCAATCCGAAAAATTTGCGATAACACTCGTCAATGTTGTGGCAATAAAAACAGTCACAGACAAAGTTTTTTCATATAATAAATTTTACATTTTTTTGTGAAAGTTTTTACACTCGTAGCCCCTACTACTTCAGAAGGTAAATCATTCCATATTTTTGGGCCTAAGAATTTCAAACTGCCTTGGCCTTTTCTTGAGCTGACACTACGTAAGTGAAAGTTATTTTTTTGAGAAGCTCTAGTGCCATGGCAATGTACTTCAGTAATTTCCTTAAAGTAAGGTTCAAAATAGCTTGGCAATAGCATATTTTTAAATTTAAAGACAAATTTAGAAATTTCTAATTGATGCAAGTTAGTGATGGGAAGTATGTCGAGATCTTGGTACAGTAGTGAAAGTTTTGCTCTTCTGTTGCTAAAGGTTATTGTGCGAATGATTCGATTTTGCATTGTCGAAATTTTCTTGAGCAGTTTTTGTGTGCTTGAACCCCAACATAAAATGCCATATTGTATTATTGATCGTGCAAGAGCATAGTACAGTGTTAACATGCTTTGTTTGTTTGTGTAGTTTCTAATTTTATAAAATATTCCAGATATTTTTGCCAATCTCCCAGATAGATCTTCAATGTGATAATTCCAACTCAGTTTGTCATCAAGAAATATGCCAAGATATTTGATGTTGTTTGTTTTTTGAATTTTTGTGTTGTTTAAGACTACATTTAGTTTTGAAGTTGACCCTCCTTTTCGTTCAAGTAACATGTAAAATGTCTTGGAGTAGTTGATACATAATTTGTTTGCATTGAACCAATCAGTGATACGCTGCATCTCAATTTCAGTGTTTTGCTGCAATTGCAAAATAGATGTTGCTGAAGTAAAAAAAACAGTGTCATCAGCAAATAGCTGAGAATCGAAAGTTGTTATAAGAGGCAAATCATTTATGTAAAGCAGAAAAAGCAATGGTCCAAGTATAGATCCTTGAGGAACACCACATGTGATATTTTCATGCTTTGATTTGAAGCCATCAGCAGAAACATATTGTTGGCGGTTGTGTAAGTAAGATTTTATAAGGCCTCCCATTAAACCTCTCAGGCCATAAAACTCCAGCTTTTTTAGAAGTATTTGGTGGTTAACGGTGTCAAACGCTTTTGCTAAATCAAGAAATAACAGGTAAACGTAATGATTTTTTTCTTTGAGTTCAATTAGTCTTTCCTGAAGATTACTTAATGCTAACGTTGTAGAATGACCTTCCCTAAATCCAAATTGTTGATCATTAATCACGTTGAATTTGTCAAGAAAGCTCATCAAGCGTTTGTAAATAATTTTTTCTAAAAGTTTGCTGATATTTGAAAGCAAGGAAATAGGACGGTAATTAGTTGGATCTGCTTTTGCCTTTTTCTTGAAAATAGGAATAACTTTTGCAATTTTTAGAGCGTCAGGAAATATTCCTTGTTTCAAGCATGCATTAAAAAGTTTAGTTAAATGAGGTGCAATAATACTTTTTGATAACTTTAACATTCGAGAAGAGATGTCATCTGGTCCATCCGATTTTTTAACATCTAGTTTGTTTATTAGGCATTCGACTTCATTTTCATCAGTTTCATATACCGCACATGTTTGTTTTAAAGCAGGCCCCATGAATGAATCAAAGTTTGACTTTTGCTTTAAGTGTGAAGTTAATTTTTCGCCAATATGTGTAAAGTGGTAGTTAAGTTGGTTGCATATTTGTTCTTGTTTTTTGTATGAAATGTTTTCTGCAATAAGTTCATTGGGAAGAGTATTCGTTTTAGCTTTCTTTTTTTGAAGAAGTTCATTGATAGATTTCCATGTTTTTGATGAGTTGTGTCTCGATTCATTGAAGCGTTGTTTGAAGTAGTTTTGTTTTGAGATTTGTTTAATGTGAGTTAATTTGTTTCTATATTTCTTGTAAAAAGATACTTTTTCAGGACAATTTTTTTTGTAGCAAAGTTTGAATAATTTATTTTGGTGTTTGATTGAAACCAGAATTCCTTTTGTGATCCATGGCTTGTTGTACAATCCAGACTTTTTCCTACTGAGTTTTTTTAATGGGAAATGAGAGTTGATTAGTGTTTGCAAAATAAGTATCAATTTATTAGTGCTGTCGTTAATATTTTTATAGCTTGTGGTTAATTTTAGGTTTTCAAGTTGATCTGAAAGTTCACTCAAAAAAGCATCAATTTTATTTTCTTCAATTTTTCTTGTCAAATACGGACGTTTTTTCATTTTGCGTGGTACAGTTTTGATTAATAAAAATGTTGGTAAGTGATCAGATATATCATAAGTCAATACATTAGTTTGTGCACTTTCACTGTTATTAGTATAAATGTGATCAAGTAATGTTGACGAACTTTCGGTAATTCTGGTAGGCACATTAATCAAGTTTGAGCATCCCAAAGCAGTTACAGCTTGCAAATAAGAAGAAATTTTGGATTCTTTATTAGATTTGGCTAAATCAATGTTGAAATCACCCAAAACGAAGAAGTCACAACGTTCTTTTTGAATCATGTGTAAAGTATCACTGAATTTATCCAAGAAAACTTCATAATTTTTGTAAGATGGATGTCTGTATACAACGCCAATAATAATTTTTTTAGAATTGGTATGAGACAGCTCTATCCACATGTTTTCACAGTCTTCGATTATAAATTGTAGATCTTGTCTTTCAGAGTAAATGATTGAGTTATGAAGGTACATTCCAACGCCACCAGCAGTGGTTGGAGAATCAGCTTGTATGAATTTGTATTCAGCAATATTAACTAATGGATTTTCCATTTTTAATTTTGTTTCCGTTATGCACATTATATTAGGGGGCCCGCAATTTACTCAGAAAATGCAGTAATTTTGTCATTTCCAATGGAAAATTTTAACAAGTGAATTCAACAAAGGAATTAGCAACAAGAAAGGATCAACGGGTGCAACCTATTTCGTTCCCTGAAAAGATCGGGAAAAAAAAAAACATAGCCGAAGTTGCTGATTGGAGTTGCCGCAAACATTTCAAATTTCTCTCGATCTTTTCAGGGGACGAAATTTGATTTTGTTACTCCGATTTCAGGGTACGAAATCGGGGTACGAATTTTGCAGGGGACGAAATAGGTTGCATCTAGACTCAACATAGCTTTATTTCCTAAAAATGCCCAAGAATGCATGATCTTATCCTTTTGCCATGCCACCGAACAGCACCATTTTACAGTAATATTCATACCCAAATTTTGAACATGCTCTCAGAATGCCCCAAATTCAAAGTAATTTTTCAAAATTTTCTGGGGGGGACCCCCCAGACCCCCCCGCCGCTGGGTACCATCTTCGGCGATTACGCCGTCAGGCTTCACCGCCGACCGTGAAAACCACCCCCCTCCCCTTTCAAAATCCCTAGCTACGCTACTGAATTGGATCATTGTCATTGGGGCCCGCAAATCATATTCCGCACAGGGGCCGAAATTCCCTAAGACCGGCACTGTTTGTACCTTTTTATACTTGTACCGTATACTATTTTTCGCAACAGACAAAATAAAAGATTTCTCTCTCTAAGAAAGGGTCAAGGCAGTTTGAAATTCTTAGGCCCAAAAATATGGAATGATTTACCTTCAGAAATAGCTGGGGCTACGAGTATTAAAACTTTCACGAAAAAATCTAAAAATTTATTATTTGAATGAACTTGGTCCGTGACTGTTTTTATTGTCACAACATTGACGAATATTTCGGATTGAACATTGTTAGTACCGTACTATACGTATAGGCTTACTACTCACGAACTTGTGCTACGTAGGCCTAAGTTACTACTTATTAACGACTGCAATCTTATTAACTGTACTCAAGTCGGCCTATAAACTGACTGATGATGATGGCGTATGATTTTGTTAAAGTATGAATTTATTAAGATAGGCCTACTTTTAGTATTTTTGCTTCGTCCTTTATGCTAGCAGTTAACAGTTGTTGTTTTTGCATAGGTGTTTTTTTTTCTCATACTAACTTACTTTTGTATGGCATGATATTTTTTGATGTTACAATGAAACCACAGGAATCCACTTTTTTGTTTACATTTTTATGCTTATCTTGTTTGCAACGTAATGCCGATGCTTTACATTTGTCGCATTAAAAACACGGGAAGCAGCTGACTCGATTACTAATATAGTCTTTCGCTGCTTCCTGTCTGTTCATCATCATCATCATAATCCATCGTCGGTTTGTTCCCCACTAGTGGGGGTGGCCGATTGTTTCCGCGCAGCAATTGTTTTAATCCCTTTTCTCCATTTCACTCTGTCCCTTGCATCTTCCTCCTTCAGTCCGACTTTTTTAAATTCATCCTTCACTTGTTGTGTCCACGTTCTTCTTGGACGACCGCGTTTCCTCTTCCCATCCACCTTTAGATCTAGTGCCTTTCTAAGAAAACTTCCTTCCTCCCTCCTTATCACATGTCCATACCATCTTACTCCATTTGCCCTTGCCAGTTGGTCTATGGTCTCTCTCATCTCTAGCATATCCAACAATTCTTCAGTCCTTTTTTCCCTTCTCGTTTTCACCCCACACATTGCTCTCACCATTGACCTTTCCGTTCTTCTCAGGATTGCCAGTTCACTCTCTCTCAATATCCATGTCTCACATCCAGTGAATGTGAGTAGCTGTTGTTGAATATATTTGTAGGCCGGTTTATATTTGTACCGTATACTATTTCGCAGCAGACAAAATAAAAGGTTTCTCTCTCTCTCGCTCTCTCTCTCTCTCTCTCTCTCTCTCTCTATAAATGTCTCTATTCAGCAAATGATCTTGATCTTATTGTTTACAACAAAAAAAAACAGCTGGTCTTACATATTAATCTCCACAATAAAAGTGATCGTGAAGACCAAGATTAGATTACGATCTTGATCTTCAAGATCCATACACGAATGGGATCAAAACGTTTGTGGCGGCACAACAAAAATTGTCCAATTTGCGCGATGTAGCGGACGACAGAAGCGAGTGACGTCAGAGAGAGTTCTCGGGCGCCACACGCAACATTATTGAAATTTCCCATAATGTAACCAACATCAAAACTGCTATCGCCTGAGCTTGAAAACTTAAATACGGCTAAAACTAAAACAAACGTTCCTATTTTCGAAGGAGTGAATGTGAGTAGCTGCCGAAACGGCATGGAACTGCATAGGCTTAAGATCTGACGTGCATAGGCTAAAGTTTTATAAAATGAGCAAAATGAATGTTGCGTTTGACAGTTGGCTTGAAAAAATTAACCACATTTAAATAATTCGATACTTTGAGGTTGCCCAAACAGATATGATAGCCTACTGTTGCGTAAACAAACGAAATTTGGGATTTGAAGCAACTATGTAGTGTTGATTTGGTCATTTTAATGAAAGGTTCCTTCAGATGCAAAATTATTTTGTATTTTGTGGTTGCCCAAATCAACATGATGGCCTACTGTTTTAAATAGGCTTACACAAAATTAAAAAATTGGGCCTTTTCGTCACAATACAAAACATATCACATAAGCCTATGAATGTGTCAAATAAAAATTCCACTTTACGTGTGTTGTCCAATTTGTAATTTTCTAATTATAATGAAATTTTAGGGTAGCCTACTTTGTTAAACAACCTTTGTCCAAATAGGTTAATTTTGCCCAAATAGCAATATTTTTAACAACAACGGAGAGCGCCGGCAGTCGTCTCCCCTGGTTCGTGCGTCTATCCCAAGATCACATGTTTTTGACCATATGGCGGAAAAAACTTTACGAAAATAAAAGATATAGCCTAGTCTCAGGTTACTGAACAAGATTATATTTTTTACCGCAGCCTCTTACAATAAATACAAGCAGATTACCTAATGAGCAGTTGGAACGTAGCACTGTCGAAAAGGTCCACATGTTTGTATTTTATAACCTCTATTTGACGATAGCTAGCTTATCTAATATGATAATGAACTGAAAGATAGTTTGTATAGCTTATTAGACCTTAGACCACTGAAATTTTCTCACCTTACTCAAACGGATAGGTAGACGATTGTGTGGAAGACAGATTTTCTTCATAGTTAAGTCTTGTCAACTGCGACTGCAACAAACGAAATTTGTAATAGCCTAACGATTAGAAGATTGCCACTTTGTAAAGGTGTGTAAACTGAACGGAAAATGGAATATTATTTTTCTCCATTTATAAATACCTTTATAAACAGCTTTTTAGCTTTATAAATAGCTTTATAAATACCTTTATAATTAGCTTCTTTATAAATACCAAAAGTTAGTCTAAAAGAATGTAGGCCTATTGTAATAACTGTGTTACGCCCACTATTCGCAACCCTTATTATTTAACACAACCGTGTTGCATTGTTGTGTTTTGCCTGTTTTTGGTACAGGAAAGCAAACGCTATCCTGAAACTATATTACATCATTGTTTTCTAGATTCAAAATAGGAAGTCGATGTCTGAGCAACTTCGCGTAGATTATTTTCTTTTGTTTCAAGCATTCGCAGAGAACCCTCCCTATTGATTGATAACCCTTGCTCACACTTTGTGCCATAAATAGAGTTTATGGGCGAATGATTGATTTATTTTAATGCCAAAGCATCTACGTAATGGTTCTTGTGTTGTAGTTAAGTAAGTTATTTGTGAACGCCGCTTTGTTAATGTTTAGTCATTTATTTGTGCGTAGGCTAGCTTATATGCGAAATCTTACATTTTTGTCATTTCCTGACGTTGGATCAACGGAGTAAGAAGTTTCCTACGGCAAAGAAGACTTGTTCATTTTCGACACAACTGATTTATTGCGACTTCGGAAAAACGCTTTTCCGAGTGTGGTGCAACGGTGTGACAAAGTTAATTTAATTTAGTGTCGTAATTTAGCTTGGTCCAACAGACTACGGTACAGTGGGGGATTATTTCAGATTCTTTACAATTACGTAAACACCGACTGCCAAACTAAGAAAATGTGTAACTGAACGTGGGTGTCATATTATTTGTGAAATGGTATATTTTATTACACTGTTGTTTTCAAAATGGTTTTAAAGTTCTCACGTTACAACAATAGAGTTGAAGAAAACCTATCTCAGGACATTGACAATGCCACGATTTCTGTTTGCGTTTGCTTTCTGGTATAAGCTAAATGCCATGCGTCAAAACGTTTTGGGAGGCGAACAAGACTATTGTTATTGTTGATTTAACCTCACACAATAAAAAAGCATACGGTGGGCCAGTGGCGTAGCCAGAAAAAAAATTTGGGGGGGGGGCCAACTTTTTGATAAATTGAAGAGAACGACAAAGTGTTTGATTGACGACATCGCCACCTGATGTGCAGTGGCGTATCCTGGTGGGTTGAGCAAGGAAAGCAATAAAGCTAGTGGGGGGTTAGAGCGTGCCGAAAGCACGCGTATTCTAGGGGGGTCCGGGGGCATGCTCCCCCGGGAAATTTTTGCAAAATTACACTCAAATAATGGATTATAGCGCTTTCTGGAAGCACTTTCTGGGTAATATTTGTATGAAATTTATTAGCAGATAAACAGCTACTAACTTATATTAAAGGTAGCTGTTTCACACGAACGGGCAAAAACTGCAGTTAAAATTAGAGAACACAAAAAACTCAGCTGCATAAAAACCCAACAGAGTAAGCCATTCTGAAATTGCTTCCACAGATTAGTTAAAAGAAGCGTAAATCGCGTAAACTTTGCGTGATTTACGATTTGCAAAATTTATTGGTGTCTTTCTGTGTGTCTAAAACAAGTCCTGGGGGGTGTTAATAGCCATATGTCTTGAAAAACGATATAAATTTATACAAATTATATTACATTTTCAACAAAGGGTCCAACTTCGGAATCCAAACTTTGAAAATTTTGGGAGGGGCCATGGCCCCTTTCGCCCCCCCCCTGGGTACGCCTATGAGTGCCGGTCTTAGGGTATTTCGGCCCTGTGCGGAAGATGCTTTGCAGGCCCCAATGACAATGATGCAAATCAGTAGCGTAGCTATTTTGAAAGGGGAAGGGGGTTTGACGGCCGGCGGGCGAAGCCTGACGGCGTGTTCTCCGAAGGCGACACCCAGCGGCGGGGGTTTGGGGGGCCTCCTCCGGAAAATTTAAAAAAATGGCTTTGAATTTGGTGCATTCTGAGAGCATGTTCAACAAATTTGTAAAGGTGGGCCGACGCGACAATCTCAGCACTTGCCTCACCCTAAAGCCGCAACTGACTCCAAGGATACCGGTGCTTGCTTGTGTATCGAATTGAATTTTTTCCATTGAAAATGATAAAAATTACTGTATTTTCTGAGTAAATTGCGGGCCCTGTGCGATCGCACGGTTTGCACACTCCAAAGACCGGCACTGGGTGGGCTACCAGGTACAGGCCAATGGTTCCCAAACTGTGTGCCGCAAAAGCAGCTGCGCGAAAGTCGGGTGAAGTGTCAAATTAGTTTAGAAGAGAGCATACCGTATTTGCTTTCGTGTTGCTGTAGGCTGCGATAAATTAACAACAATTAACTGCATACAACGTCCGCCTAAGCATCGAAATAATCCCATCATTTAACTGAAGTGAGAATTTTCGTATTAGCCTACTTCCTGCATGTCAGCAGCATGAAATTTGCATCCTGAGAGCAATTGTTCAAATTCAGCATGGATCGCTCCTTACCCTAGAACGGTGCAAACGCAAATTGAATTTTTCTGCACTGACCATTGTGACCAAGTCTATTTGTGCACAAAACCAGGCACACTTTTTTCCACTGCAGGGGCATTCAAGTAAATGAATTTACTGGCATACATTGATTGAACGAAAGCTAACTTTAAGTAACTCTCTATCAATTATCATGTACGGCTTTTCAATGTGACAACTTGATAAAAAAGTTAGTGAAAAACAATGTTTCTTAAAAACGTGACGAAGTAAGTCAATGCGCCGAGGTGGATTTCGAAATTTTTTTTTAATTGCAATAAACAAAACTATCTAACAAAACCACTAATAAAAATGGCAGTTGCTTCAATAAGTTTACTTCACAAGCATGTCTCAATAGAAAATCTTGGCACAAAGCGAAAGATGAAGTTCATGTTGAATTTTATTATGAACGCCAGTCAGAGGCAAAAGCATAGTAAAAAAAAAAACACACCAGATACCTTTCACCTACTATGAAGATTAACGATATAGCTAGCAACTTGAGGAGCAAATACGTCTTTCTAGGCAGCAGTCTCAGATCGGTCTCAATAGGCTTTAATTCCAATCTGATAATCGCATAAATCATTTAAACGCATAGAAAAAGCTTGGCAAGGTAACTGTGCAATTATCTGGTTTCGTCTGTACACTATCCTGAGCAGCGTAAGGCGAAAAGTTGTTTTTAAATTTATAGAGTTTTGCTTTAAACTGCACGTTTTGAAGATATGGAACATGAAAGTTCTTTCATCAAGAGGTAAGCCATATTGAAAATTTAATTTATTAGCCTGTCGTGTGAAAGTTACACAACAAATTGCAGCACTCGACATCGCGTACAACGGAATATGAAAACAAAGCTGATAAACTACATAAACGATAAACATATTATGTCACTTTTAATTGAAACTTTTTCTCTTCCATTTCGATCAATTGTCTTCGCTTCAATATTTTATTATTTTGTTCGTGTATGCGTCGAATGCGAGCGTCCACGTCTTTCTCACGTTCCGCTCTGCGTCGAATGCGAGCGTCCACGTCTTTCTCACGTTCCGCTCTGAGTGCGTCATCGTCTCTTTTTCTTTTCTCATTTCGAGAGGGATTGGAAAGGTCAGTTTTGCGTTCTTCAAACGGCGACGTATTTCTGCTGAAACCGAGTCTCTCCTTGACAGATCGGTTATTCGAGAGTGCTCCAACTGATTCGTCAGCAGAGTTCCTATTCGCGTCATCCACTCTTGTGCTTCTAGCACGGAAAACTTTATCTCGAGAAGAACTAAACCGATCATTTGTCGGCCGATCGTCCCGTGACGACCGACGAAGCAAACGTGAATGTAAAGATGTGATCGTTCTGTCGTCGGACATAAAGTCTCGCCGATTTCTTTGAAAAGATCTCTGGTCTGTCTCATCATCATTTGCCACCGAAGCCAAAACCGCTTTGGAGCGTGTACCAGTTCGACCACGCTTCGAGGCAATCGGATCGGCGGACACCTCTCGCATGATTGTCCTCGTCTTTTTCGACACCGATTCATCGGCAGTCGAATCTAGTTTGTGTTTGTTTCTTCTCCCAACCAATCGGACGGTTGAAATGAAGCGACGGCCGTCGGAAACGGGGGATTCCCCCACGTCATTGTTGTCAGTCGAATGGATTCTCGCTGCAACATCGAACAAAAAAACGTGTTCACAATTTCGACACATCATTAATACACAATGGAGTATATGCGGCGCAATGTTGATGTTTCCAGATCTGATGGACACTGGAAGTTTCATAAGATGTGGTAGAATCTTAACCTAGTTTTCAAAACTTAAGTTTGATAACAATAATAGTAATTTACTATCGCTTTATTCCAAACTGTAAAACTCAGCTACACCAATAACTACTACCTCGTTGTTATAAGAGCACGCTGTAATTTAGATTAACATAAATGAACTTCAAAAGTAGAGCATTGATTGTTTTACACGCGTGTCAACTGGGGTTGACAAAGCTGGACCGAGTAGAAATGAAATGACCAGAAAGCGAATGCAAGTCGAAGAGCTGAAAGATAAGCTGAGAGAAACACGCCTTTAAATGGTTGGGACAAAAACGAAAGCAGGACAGGTCGACAAGAAGATGAAGTGATTGTGTGGCAGAAGAAACGGAAATAGTGGGAGTGAAGGAAGAAAATGCTGACAGAGTAATGTGGTGGATTACAATCTGCATCGGCGACCCTACTTGAAGTGGCAATAAAGCCAGAAGAAGTGAACAATGAACCGTGATCGCAATACATACTAAAAATATGTACAACAAGTTTTCAACAACAAAGTGCTGTTTATGTAAAGCCATGTTGTTACACCTCACCTGTCTTTTCAGGTTTGATATCTTCTGGTTCGTCAAGTTCGAAATTATCAAAGTCTTCGCTAAAGTCCGATGACAAATCTGCCTCCTCCGTTCGGTTTTCAACTTGTTTTTGAATTATCTCCAGCTCCTTCTTCTTTTCATCGACGGAAATGTTTGGCTTGAATTGGACTACGTTGCGTCTCTTCCTGCAAGCAATAGACTCATCACTAAGCCAAAGAACAAACTTTGTGGCCTGCCAACTAGGCTGCATTCTTAGTACCCAAAAAGAAGCTGGTGCACGTTTTAATCCATATCCTTCTGGCGTTAGTTTAAACTCACGGCGCAAAAAGAAGGATTTCAAGTACATTGACGCCGATGAAAGTCTAATTTTTGAAATAATCTGATAATCAATAACGTCACATCAATAACGCAAAATAAGATAAAAAAGTGAGCTGACAATCACACCATTCGGAAAGTTCGCACTGCAACTGCATGCTTGTGCCAAACCTCTTCGAAGTTGTTTCCAACTCATTGACGGTTTCTTCGCTTGGTGACGTCTCGGTTGTTGACTGAAAACTATTTTCTTCGTGCTCCCTGTGAAAGCAAGCAATTGTGAATTAAAACGGTTGTCAGTTGATCATGATAGCAACACAATTGGAATACTTTTTAGTACAAAATAAATAGAGATTTCTAATCTCAAATAACAAAGGATTACTACGTGTTTCAAAGCAATTTTCACAGTTAACGCTACCATCGTGTCGTCAATTCTAATTAAAAATTTCATAAACAAACTAAAACACCACTTTGTATAACGATAATCACCTTGCAACAGAGAATCCACTGAAATATTCTACTGCGGTTGATGCCGTATTAAACCCAGGCGAGCTGGAATCATGATTGCCATACACGAGGCTTGGTTTTATAAAAATCTTATTTCCTTTATTGACTTGGATATTTGAACGACCATTTTCACTTGCGCCACTACCGTTGAAAGTTGTATTGGGCATGAGGGCTTCCAAGGGCACGGACCGATGCAAGCCCTTTCGCCTCAGCTTATCCCTAAGATCAAGAACTGGCTCCTCATTTCGCCTCCGATGTTCAACGTCGTCATTTCGTCGACGCTCAGACTTTCTGTTGAGTTGCACTGGCTCAGCGTCACGCCACCTGGAAGTATACGATTTGCCCTTGTATGATTAATGTAAACGACACGCCAGTATTGACAACTATTACAAACGGATTGCGATTGTTGAATGCTTCTTTGTACAACCAAGAACGAGCGTGGAAGATCGTCAACTTGCAAAGTAATTCCATTTTAGACAAAGACGCAAGGAATCTTGCAGCAATGCAGCAACCACAGTTATGCATGAGAGTAAAAACACCACAAACCCTGAATTATCTTCTGCTTTTCTTAGATCTCTTAACTGTTTCAGTTTATTTTTATTCACGATAATGAACTTGGCTTTAGAATCGGACGGAATGGTTTCGAGGGCACTGTTGTTATCCTGCAATGAAGACAAAAACTCTTCAGTGAAAGTTTTAGAGTAATACTAGCGCTCTTACTGCACGGTTGTATTAATTTTCATATGCGCCGAATTGGCGGTCGGTAACGTTTTTGTGACAACAATAACATACTTTTAGATCGTTGTCTTCATCTGCGAGGAAGCTGAGATCTGAGGAGTGCACACTTCTTGACCCAGAATCGACGTCATCTGAAACAGAATTGTCGAAGAACATTACATCAACAAGATTGACGAAAGTAGTGATGAGCTGAAAAGATGATCACGGCAATGAATAAATTGAACTATAACCGAAAAATTCACGGTCTTTGTAGTCTTTTGGTGGTGGTTTACACCAGAAGCTGTATAAAAAAGGAAAGGCATTCGAAAAATGACCGTGCGGTAAAGAAGTAACAAAAAATGTGTTTCCCATCTGAGAATGTAACAGCACAAAAAGAAGAATTTAAAATTAATGGTTGACCAACAGAAGCCGTTAAACGGGATAAATTTGCATCACATTAATTCCGAATAAGTGAATTCGATTATCTTGTCATAAAACCGGCAATTCTAAAAGCTCAGTTCTGGCTGATGATGCAAGACGAGGTTGCCTTGAAACCGCTTAAGTTGAACGAGTAAAAGTTTGATAAAAATGCGGCAAGATATCACTTCTAAGGCAAACCATTGTCCGCTGATGTCTGAGTTGAATTTAAAATAATTTTGCGAAAAAACGTCGAAAATTTGAGTGGTAGCGACGAAAGTAGCCATCAATGAAGAGAAAATCCGATTCTGTTGAGATGTTCCCAGGTGATGCTACAAAATTGTTGACATACAGGCTTTAGGAAGTAAAAATTTATAAAATACGAAAAAATCTAATGGTTTATCCAAACATGGATTTTCTTGTACCAGTATATCTCTAACATTCTTCCACGACCTGGGTCGACACGTTGTCGCCGTGTAGAGGCTTGCGAGTACCGAGGAATCTGTCAGGCAAGGAAGGCCGTGGAACTCCCATACTTGATTTGACTACAGATGAGCTACCAGACCAAACTTGATCCAACCACGGCATCACACCAAAGCTGTTATCTCTAACATTCAGAGTTCTTCGCAAAGCATGACTTCATATCCTTTTGGTGGCCAAACTGCAAACACAAGCAACTAACCTGTTTGGTTTCTGACGATGGGAAGGTCTGTTGATTCCCATACAACCGGCTGAGGTCTGTTGACGAAACAATAAAGTTGCATGTGAAAGATTTCGTTTTAAAATCGGTTTTGACCGATTACAAAGAAAATATTGCGTTCGCAAACATATAAGATTTTAGAAGACTTGAAGTTTGAAATGAGTTTTCTTTGGTGCTGATATTAAAAAGCGCTTCAGTTTTTGCTCCTTTGATCAGAATTATCCGCTACGTTCAACATGCTTGGCATGTCACATGCTTTTTCAATTAAGTTTTGATTTTTTCCCGATAATTTAAAGTACATTTCAATTGGTTTTTGAATGATGTAATGAGTTAGTTATGGTAACGAAAAGCGAAGAGTAAGACCATTTGTCAGCTTGTTCCTGGTATTTTATAATATCGTCTTGCCGACATTTATAAATGGGTGTGGCTTTCGACTATTTAAATATGTAACAGCTCAAAAACTAGACCACATAGAGAAAATTGGAAGCCATTTTTGAAATCAGTACCCCAAACCACACGACGTTGATCACCTGTAATTTATAAAATAAAATAAAAAAAACTTTCCAAAACACACGGAAAGAACAACTGTTCTAAATTGCACTTCGAATACCAAGTATTGCACTATCACAACACAAACAATTTTTTTTAAAGAACAAAACAGTGCCACTTTAGCGCATATTCGGCTTTTTGGACTTGCTTCAACACACAAAGATTGAGCCAATTTTTGCTAGTTTTAAATAACAGTCAAACAAAAAATCTGGCAACACTGTGAAGCGTGATTGTGTTTTTTTTTTAAAAGAGGCCAGAAAAAGGCTAACACCGAACTTGTCTATCGTTAAGCATTCTGCACGACAGAGTATTTTTTTTTAATAAAACAGTGCCATCAGCCCATCATAATACCTAAAACCGCTTTCTTTTATCTTCTCTTTAGGCAAGATAGATGATTTGTTTTCAGCAGCAAACTTATCAACGCCCTCATAGAAATTTCTTTCACTCTTTGTCGCAATATTTACTTTCCTTTTAACCTGTAACAACACGTCCTAATTAGTAATTACCAGTAACAACAGCAATCGTTTTTTTACTTCACAGTGTAGATTCTAACAATCTGTATTAGCCTGATGCTGCGGATTCGTGGTGGCAATATCGAATTCAATTACACGAGCTTTCGGAACACAGTTCCCTAGTCATGTGCTATGACGAATGGTGTTGCAGTCTGTGAGTGGTTTTTAAATGTGGCTTTTTGGTTTAGCTTGAGGCTGCCGGCTGTTAATTTTCCGTGCTGTTAGGCGCTATTGCTGTGAAACTTTTTGTTGAATCAGTATACAGATCGTTAGAATCTACACTGTGAAGTAAGTAACAATCATGCTGCTAAAAGCGAAACTCAATCAATAGCAATCGTTTTGTTTTGTATCCATTATGATAGCATACAGTCGCATATCACGTCACCGCAGATGCGATACAATAGGTAGATGGAAGCAGAGATCGACCGGAATGGCCCGTTTCGGCGAGTCCGATTCGGCGAGTCCGATTCGGCTAGTCCGATTCGGCGAGTTCCCTATTCGGCGAGAGCCTTTTTCGGCGAGTGCCCTATTCGGCGAGTTTTTGAAATTTTATTTTTGAAAGGTAATTATCGGGTACCGCAGCCTAACTGTTTTCACATCGTTTTAACGTCGCTGAACGTGCAGAATGGAATAAAAATAAAATGTTTGAACTATTAAATTAAAATTCGTTATGTCAGTTCAGTTGTTTTTATTTCAGACCATCATATCAAAAACAATACACGTCAACATAGCAAAGGTAGAAGCGACAAAACGCGAACGCTAAAACGTGCTTGTGACCGAAGTAAGTTATTGAGTTGAAAGAAATTTGGCACGGTCGCAACACCTTCAGAAAAATTTAAGATGTGAAGGGAAAATAAAAAAAATAAAATGTTACAAAAAAAAATCATGTTTATATCTATAAGTTAGTACTTTTGAATAGTTAAAATGATTAGTTTGGATCAACAAATGTGTGGCCTACAGCTTGGATTGAAAGGAAATTATCGGGTACCGTAGCCTAGTTATCCCTACCAGCAAAAATTTGTTCCAAGAACCCAGTTAGCCAAACAGTTCATTTTTACATTGTAGTAACAGAATGAAAAGACTCACCAAATGTGTGGCTTATCGTTTTAACGTCGCTAAACGTTGAAATCGTGTAGAAAAGAGAACTTTGATGACTAGGATACGTTGCAAACCTTAAAGCAGCCGGCGACCATCGCGGCCATGGCCGCTAAGTAGTGCTTGAATGACCGCCTGTGCTACCTCTTCCGTCGGCCAAGTTTGGCCGCCGGTTTCTTCTAGCCAATTATTTAATTTCGCAATAGAATGATCGTGGATTAAATGTCAAAAATATGTAGTATCAAAGAGTGACGCAGAAATAGGTCAGCGCATCATAGTCACCACTGTTGTATTGAATATATCCAGCTGCGATCACCAGCGCTGTAAGTCTTGTTTGCAATTCCCGATGTTTACTTTAACGAAGTGTTAATGCGAAGTGCTAATTTACATCGGCTGGCAATATTGTCGTTTTTATATCGATTCAATGTTGTCGGATATTGAATCGTTGTTAAAAAGGAGAACTAGGTTAGTTGACATCCGTGGGTAAAACACGTATCTTCATAGTTGAAAACGCTGTGGGTTAGTGACTTCATACCCTCAATGATGACATTATAACGGAATAAATGGTCAGATTTTATGAAAGGCGGTATATGCAGTTGAAACAATTTACTGAGCTGCGAGCAGTTAAAACAATTTAGTGTCGTTAGATGGTCCCGCAATACTGGATTACAATCCCGATAAAGCATTTAATGCGTGGTACAACGATTCTATTGCAGGACGTCGCCCAGACTTCAACAACGCTAAGTGATCATTTTAACATTGTTGCAAGTTTAATGCTATTTACTTGTGCTATCGTTATTGTATTTTGGCCTCCAAGCACGCAGATTTGGCCGCCGAGAAGGAGCTCTCGGTAGGCCACGATGGCTGCCGGAAAAAAACACGAGTTTTAAGGCCTGCGTTGAAACTGAAAAACATTCACAAAAGCCCTTCGATACGTTGCATTTTTAAGATTATGCATTTTTAAGATAATGTATTCAGACGTTGAATCAATGTACAAATGAACTGTTATGCTAAATGGCTTCTTGGAACAAATCGAAGGGCTTCTGTGAATGTTTCCCAGTTTCAACGTATTCTAGTCATCAGAGTTCTCTCTTTTACACGATTTCAACGTTTAGCGACGTTAAAACGATGTAAAAACGGCAATTTCTGCTGGTTGGGATAACTAGGCTACGGTACCCGATAATTTCCTTTCAATCCAAGCTGTAGGCCACACATTTGTTGATCCAAGCTAATCATTTTAACTATTCAAAAGTACTAACTTATAGACATTAAACATGATTTTTTTTTGTAACATTTTCTTTTTTTTATTTTTCCTTTATTTCTTAAATTTTTCTGAAGGTGTTGCGACCGTGCCAAATTTCTTTCAACTCAATAACTTACTTCGGTCACAAACACGTTTTAACGTTCGCGTTTTGTCGCTTCTACCTTTTTCTACACCTTTGCTATGTTGACGTGAATTGTTTTTGATATCATGATCAAAAATAAAAACAACTGAACTGACATGACGAATTCAAGCACGTTTTAACGTTCGCGTTTTGTCGCATCTACCTTTGCTATGTTGACGTGTATTGTTTTTCATATGATGGTCAGAAATAAAAACAACTCAACTGAACTGACATAACGAATTTTAATTTAATAGTTCAAACATTTTATTTTTATTCCTTTCTGCACGATTTCAACGTTTAACGATGTAAAAACGGCAATTATAATTACTAATTAGGCTACGGTACCCGATAATTCCCTTTTAAAAATAAAATTTCAAAAACTCGCCGAATAGGGCACTCGCCGAAAAAGGCTCTCGCCGAATAGGGAACTCGCCGAATCGGATTAGTCGAATCGGACTCGCCGAATCGGACTCGCCGAATAGTAGCAGACCCGAGATCGACAGTCATTGAGTCATCTGCTTCGTTTTAGCATGGCTATGATGGCATTAGTGTTTTCGTCAAAACACAGTCAAATGCTCTCAAGCGGCGTTGAACCAACATGCTTTCAAACAGACATTTTTATCTCGCATTCAAGGAAACAAATTTTGTGGGAAAACCATTAAACCTGATCAAAACTGGATGATAAAAAATGAACACTTCATGGCAGCATCAGGTTAATATAGCCTATTATGATACTTGCCATGATCACAATTATGCAAATTACTCCCCTATGCCATTTGTTTGTGTCTGAAAATAGCGTTCTTGCTATGCTACCTTTGAAACTTTTTCTTTACTACTTTTTTTTCTTTTTGTTTTCTTGTTTTTCTTTGGAGCTGGTTTAGCTGGAGTGATCGCCTCTTCCAGGAGCATTACTCCTTCATCCAAAAACTGGTCAATTGCACTCAAGAGATCATCTTCATCCTTACGAACCATCAGATGACCAGCATCTTTAGTGCTGAAGATAAAACACTTTTAGATGACAAATGACAAAACCCAGATGACAAAACCCAGGAAGGTATCATTGAAACTTTTGGTACAATGGTACATATTTTGTGAATAGGATAATCAATTAATCATAGTGGATGCTACAAGTTCTCCTTTGATTAATAAGGTGAACAGAAAGTTCTTGGACTTTTTTTCATTTTATGATTAAACATACTAAATGTCACTTATCATATGCCTTTTAATTTGCTTAATATCTTGCTAAACTCTCTAAAATTTAGGTCTAATCGTAAGCATTAATTGTAAGGTCTAAAATGAGCCAAAGAGAAGCCATCATTCAGCTCCATCGCGTGAAGAAAACCAACTTTGAGATCATTAAGCTCTTAAAAATTACCAAAGAGCACAGATTTTTTTCTTAGAGAACTGAAGGCAAGCATGGCAGGACAAGAGATCATTTTCTCAGATAAAAAAATCTTCACAATTGAAGTGCAGTTCAATAATCAGAATGATAGAATTTATGCAAAGTTTTCAGCAGATATTAAAGATTCAGTAGGAACAGCTTACCGCCGTCAAAAACAGTCTTCTGTCATGGTGTGGGACGTGGGTCGCCATCGCCAAAACTTGTAAGTCTCCTCTGATTTTCGTGGAACAAGAGGTTAAAATCAACTCAGATCGCTACATCAACAATATTTTGATTCCCAGCTCTTGAAGAAGTGAAGAAACGCTACAAAGATCAGCCCTTCGCATCCCAACAAGATGGTACACTATCCCACACCTCAAGAAAGACTCAGAACTGGTGCTCATGTCAACTTCCAAGATTCTGGGCTCTGGAGCAGGGAAATGTGGCTTCCCTGATCGCCTGATTTAAATCTGATGGACTGTTATTTGTGGTCGTTTTTGGAGGCAAAAACCTGTTCTGTTGCTCACCCAAGCGTTAATCCTCTGAAGCAATCACTCTTGCGAGAATGGACCAAAATACCCCAGGATGAGCTACGTGCTCGATCAAAAACATTTGACAAGGAATTAAGAGAGTTATCCAGGTGAATGGCGACCCCATTGAATTGAAAACAAATAAATAAATTTATTCCTAGTATTGTAAGCTCTCATTGTGATACCTTTTTGATGAAAATATATTTTCTATTAATAAATCGTTTATAAGTTGGTCCAAGGACTTTCTGTTAACCCTGTATTACTATCACAGATTTTGTGCCAATTGCTTCTTTTCTTGATTCAGTCCTATTTGTTTCACTGTATGGCTTAGGGTCTGTGATTGTCCATACCAATGAGAAAATGTTCCCATGGACCACAAACCTGTTGGGTTGATCCTTATTCAACAAAGTTTGCATCATGAAACGTACCACTGCTCGAAATCTTATATCACAAGTAGGTATATAAAAAAATACTCAAGGTTTTTAATCAATTAACTACAGAAAAATAGCACCACACAGCTGATTTACTACCTTGGTGTCTCTTTTGCTTCGTCATCCGATGAGCTGCTGCTGTTGCTATTTGAAGTTTCATTATCAGAACTGGAAAGATAAAATGATAGATGCAAGTTAGTAGTTGGAATTGACTCACACACACCTTAAGGTGTGTACTGTGCAGTAATTTTGTCTTCAAATGATATAGCATTTTAAAATATGATATATAATATGGTTTTAATCATTTAGCTTTCAAACACTACTGCATTCTATTTGTTTCTTCATGTTTTGTATTGTTTGTCAATTACTATTACATTGTAAACAAGTTCAGCATTGGCATGACCAACCTTGCACTTGGATTGTGATTGTCATCATTTTCGGAATCACTTTCACTGTCTGGCTGATCTAATGATGATTCAAATTTATTTCTTGTCTTTACTACAGTTTCAAAATTATTTCTGCTTGTTAGTGCTTTGTGTCGTAATGTGTCCACATCATCATCTTCTGGATGTTGAGGTTGTGAAGGTTTCCTTCTCAATGATGCCAAAGCTGCTGATCGCAGTAGTTCCAAATCTTCATCCTGTAACATACAAAAATAGTGATTTGTTGTGCAGCAATAATATGTAGGTTACGGTGGCTATGATATGAACATAGATAACATTACAAATACATTGATCTAACAAATAACTAAGGTCAGGGTTGTTGGTATTTTACCCGACCCAAAAAAAACCCGGGTGGGTTTTTTTAATAAAACCCACTTAAAAAAACCCAAAAAAACCCATAAAAAAACCCAGAGCATCATATTTGTCCAGTTTTTATTGGAAAATTAAAAAAATTTACAAAAACACTACAAGGCACTTACAACAAACTTTAAATTAGGACTTAAGGATGTGATTGTGCAGTAATTTCCAAGAATAAACTGAAAACGCAGTGGATATTGCACAGTACACAAAAATCAAGTAATGCCACTTTGTGTATACTACACTAAAACTCATTTATGCAAGAAGGCCTTATAGTTAAATTGGTGAAAGTACTACTCTACTGTAGTCTGTATATATGATGTGAAATGCAATTTAGGAGGCTATTTACCAATTACAGATTCTGGATTCTAACGCATGGCTGTTTCAGAGCATTTGCCTAATTGGCCACGCAATCGCTCAATTGCTCATCCATTACTATATATAATATATATATAAATGATAAAAAATATTTAAACATGATGGCATAAATGCTCCTTGCCTTCAAATCTAAACAAATGATGCAATAATGTGATTTCTACCACAGTAGCATCAACTTGGTATAGAAATCAGTGGATGATGCAACATCCAACTTGATCTTGAAACTAATGGATGATGCAACATTCAAGCAACAACAGCCCTAGTGCATTATTTTATTGAGTTATGCAAGCATGTACTGGGAGTGAAAGGCACTTCACTCGTAAAAAGTAGTTTTGAGGTGAAATAAGCATGAATCTACCTTTTTTTGCATCTATTTTAAAAAAACCCAATAAAACCCAAAAAAACCCGGGTTTTTTAAAAAAAACCCGGGCGGGTTGGGCTTTTTTAAAAAAACCCGGGTTTTTCTCAACCCTGACTAAGGTTGCTGAAAAACTAAAAAATAAATAAATTTAAGTGTAGCGTGAAATAGAGAAAGCAGTTGTGTGGTGAAGATTTTATGAAACATGTTTGCGAATGTAAACCCGGCCGGATGCGACTATGTGTACCAAGAAAATGCAAGATCAAGCAGCACTGGTTTGGCTCTTGGAAAGTTCTCTTGAGTATTGCATTAAGGATTGCTCTTCATTCAACAGCATTTTGTGGATAAAATAACTCAGACAACACACTCCAACAAGCAGAAACTTCACTGTCAACTTTAGTAACCCTTATATGGAACTGTAACTATAGGCCTAGTCAATGTGCACAAAATAGGTTGACTAGATATAGCTACCAGTACACCAGCTATATTTTTGCATTTGTAAAACTTACCTCATTATCGGAAGACATTGAAAATATTGAATAGATCTTGAAGTCACACTTGAAAAAGATTAGACTTTACTGAATAAACTTAGCCTTGTTTCCTATGATCTACTGCAGTTTTAAAGTGGATTGCACTGAAAGATTATTTAAAACCTTCAAATAACTTTCTATCTGGGACTTTGCTGAATAGACATATAATAATTGTCATGAGGATTTTTGTGATATTGCAGTCTGTACTACGTAATTCATAGATTTTTATTTTTTGTGATATTTGGTTTGAATTTATAGACGAACTTTGTAGATAAATATGATACATATTGTAATACTAGGATATGGTATATAAGATACCATAGTCTATGTACGTATTTGCCAGCATTTTTTCAACAACCTCTGAAAATTGTATTCTTTGTTTTTTTAGAAATACGGTATATTTTCATACTCTTAAGCATGTAATATAATTCGAGGGTTAAATAACAGAACGAGCCGAGTCACCCAAAAGTAGTTTTGAGAAAATGGTATTTTAAAATTTTAATTTTAAATTTAAAATGAGATATGAATTTTGCTGTCTGGGGATATTCAACTCTCACTGATTAATGTTATCTCGCAACAGCTAAACGATCATTTTTGGGGTACTTGCGTTATTCTTTACAAGTGACAACGTTCAAGAGAAATTGCATTGGAATCGTAAATCGTAATACGGTACTACAGTTTTTAGTAATTTAAAATGAGCAGTCAGTTCTGAGAAACCTGTTCAGGCTAGAACTTAGCTCTTTCTGTCAGTAAAAATACGGGGCTTGAGAAACACTTTCCAGTATCTAACCACAAAAAATGCAAAAATGGACTTAGCTCGTTCTGTTATTTAGCCCTCGAATATAACTTGGTGATATTGTTGTGTGTATTAAAATTACAATAACACATTTTGCGATTGCTGTATTATTATAATTCCAAAATGCGTCTAAACACCACCGTCATTCTGGTGGAATAATTCTGCACAATCAGTCTAATAAAAAAACATCTTTAAAAAAATGAGCAGTAAATAATCCGACGACAACAACATACGGACCCTAATAAAAGCACTTTTTGTTGACATACGGTATTTATTTTTATACCACTTGAAAGTTAGGATGCCATTTTTATTTTTTCTAAAAACGGAGGTTTTCTAAGAACATTAATTTGAAAACCAAAAAAACAAGTCACATAGTTAGCGTAAAAAAGATAAAACTTACAGAAGTTGTGATAACATAATTGATAAGCAAACTGTTAAATTTTTATTGGCAAATGATTTACAAATTTGTAAAGTGGACGCAATTACACACATAGTCCCTAGTAGAACTCACTTACCGGTATTGTGATATTTGAAGGGACCTTCAAAAAAACTTTTACTATAGCTGAATACTAGGCCTACTGTAGTTTAAAAACGGGAGTGTGCGAGGGATGCCACCATAGCCGAACACTACTGTAATACGTTCGTCAGTACTTCCTGTCTGTTGTGGTATTTACCGTATATTGCTATTTCATTCATAGTGTGTATACGGTACTGTAATTGTACCGGGCTATTCTCGCAACAGACAAAATAAAAGTTTTCTTTCCCCCTCCCTCATTCTATGTCTCTTTGAGCAGTGAGGCAGTGACCAAGGTCCAAGACTCAGCTCAGCCCGTAGCCGGTCGTTTGGCCGACAGACATTTGGTCGACAAGACATTTGATCGACAGGACATTTGGTCGGCAAGACATTTGGTCAACAAGATATTTGGTTGACAGGACATTTGGGTTAGTTAAATAACCCTAAAATAAATCGTTCTGTCGACCTAACGTCCTGTCCACCAAATGTCTGTCACCCATATGTCTTGTCGACCAAATGACCGGGTACTAGGGTTGCCAGAGGTTAATATAAAAAAGAGCCCAAGCTTATGCAAAAAGTAGCCCAAAAGTAGCCCAATTTCTTTTAGGGTTCTAAAATGGAGCCCAAATTGGAGCCCAAGCAAAGAAATAGGCTATTATACAAAATTCTTCCAGAGCGCTTGATCATCAGTCCCAAATTATAAGTGCTTTTCCAGTTCTTCACATCTTTCAGACAGATTGGCAACCATGCATTCACTCAACTGTTTGTTAAATAACTACAAACAAGTACCGGTACTAGGGTTGCCAGAGGTTAATATAAAAAAGAGCCCAAGCTTATGCAAAAAGTAGCCCAAAAGTAGCCCAATTTTTTGGGGGTTCTAAAATGTAGCCCAAATTGGAGCCCAAGCAAAGAGATAGGCTATTATACAAAATTCTTCCAGAGCGCTTGATCATCAATCCCAAATTATAAGTGTTTTTCCAGTTCTTCACATCTTTCAGACAGATTGGCAACCATGCATTCACTCAAATGTTTGTTAAAATAACTACAAACAAGTACCAGTACCACACCAAATAACACAAAAAATGGTTTAATTGCTTTTCGTGATGAGCTAACGCATCAAGAGTGTTCCCCTCAAGACCATTAACAGTTTTGATAACCCACCAAGGTCGATCAACGTAGAAACTATCTTTTTTTTTTTTACTTGTATAAATTATTAAAAAAAATTCACTAGCCTTTTTTTTCTCATCTTTCTACATTTGTTTGATTGTCCTGCTTTGGCATCATGCACGTTATAGCGTCCGTGTTTTGTCGCTTCTACCTTTTTATAGACCCCTTCTATGTTTGATATATATTGTTTTTCGTTGTGATGGTCAGATGAAAAACAAACTGAACTGATGTAGCCTATACTGTATGTAGCCTACACAGGGTTGCCAGATCAAAATTGCAAAAAAAAAGCCATACTTGACTAAAACTCCAGCCAAAATGAAAATAAAAAAGCCAAATATCTTTTGAAAAAAGCCAAAAAAAAGCCAAACAAAGCATGACTATCAAGTACTAAAAACAAGTTATCATCACATACTTGGTGTTATTAAATGGACGAATAAACAGTACAAAGCACTTTTTACCTCATAAGGTGCACTGCAGAGAGCATAGCCAGAACAAAAGTATGTTTGGCTAAGAAAAGTCTCTTCAAAATATTCTTCAATTAAACAGTAAGAAATCTTGCACTCTTAAAAAGAGTGTGAAATATTGATTGAAGACCTAGAAACCTGTTTTAGAAAACTGTTGCACATTCAAAATAAACTTACAATTTAGGACGTGAGGGGCAATTACACTCTTCACCTTGCAAGGTGCACCCAAAAATATAAGCGGAAACATTAGGTGCTGGCATGAAATCATGAATCATATTTGAAAAAAATTACAAGTCATCAGTTGAGTCTTGCACAATTTCACTTTTCGTGTACATTAAAGGGCTAGGGACATGAAAAAAAATTTTTTCTACAAAAGTGATTTTCTGATTTTATACGTGGTCAATAAGAATGCCTGAAAAAAAAAAGTTTTTTTGAGCTGTATTTGGGGTGCTTTGAGGGCCTTTTATTTTCACTTTCTGATAGTTGACGATCCGACACGCGTCACTGCGTAAAGGCGACTGTTGAGCGATGACGTTTCACCGGGAATTCTCTCGCATCGATGTCAGATCGCACTGCAGAAATAAGTAATTCGGACAAGCAGCAAGTGAAGTTATTTTGTTTCAATAACGTGGTATGGAGACATTACAAGATTTTAGCAGCGGTTCTGATGAAGAGGCTGAAGTATTTTGTGACTTTGGAAATGAACATCTTCCGATGCAATCTGATCACGACCATGTTCAACCGTACATGTTCGAGCCTTTGGCAAGCAGCTCAGAAGAGGAGATTGAAGTATGTGAAGCAATGGATTCGGATATTGAGCTTCGAACGAACAGCTTAAACTGGTATGTTGTCAGCGTTTGTATTTTTACACACTAAATTTAATTAGCATTACACAATATAGATACCAATTGTAAACAAACATTTGTCTGCGGCCTATAAATGGCTTAAACTGTGGGAAAGGCAATAACTTTTTTGCTGTGTAGCATTGCGCAATATTAGGCTACTCAATTTACTTTGAAGTTATTATATAACAACATGTGGCCTTCTATAAACATTCCTTTTCATCGATGCGACCATTACGGTAATCATCCCAAGCATTTCTATAAGTAGGCCTACCGGTAGTAGACTGCGTTACCCACCAGGTTTCACTTCTTGGACGACCGCGTTTCCTCTTCTCATCCACCTTTAGATCTAGTGCCTTTCTAAGAAAACTTCCTTACACTGATATCAAAACAGTGTTTATTTTAACACCACAGTACACAAGTGATATGCATGCCGTATGGCTATTGCAATTTGATTTTTTTTTTATAAAATTACAGGTGCAAGTGCGACAACTGCGATATCCTTCCAACAGTAGCGGAATGCAGATGTTGCACCGAAATAGAGTGCATTGCCCAAAAAGTAAGAGAAGGACGGGAGACGTATGGCTGCGAAATAAAGTGCATAACAGAGCACCCTGGGTTTCAGGCAGCCTGTCTCAATGTGGATGTGTTAGAAATTGCCTGGCTGCAGTACAAGCAGCAGTATGGAGTTCATGGGGCTCCTGAACATAAGCGCCATAGGCACATTGCATATAGGCAATTAGCCCGTTGGTGTTGGGGGTACCTTGGTCGAAACCTTAGAGTGGTTCTTCCAGCATGCGCCGTGACTTGTATAAGAACCCAATTCTCGCTCCAAAACAATGAGGACGATTTCGTTGGATTTCAACTGTAAATACCTGAAGAACAACCTAAGACTTGATATGGCTTCTTCTGAAGAAGCCATATCAAGTCTTAGGTTATATCGATATTATTGTTTAATACGTAATGTTTCGCCCCCTTAATAAAGTACTTTTACAAGACTCACCAATGTGTGTTATCTAGTTTGATACAAATATGGTGCAATAGGCTACTAACTTATGTTGCATTGTAAGTTACTTTATAGCGGTTAAGTATGTCCGCGATGGTATTAAGCAATAAGTCAAAGAAATGGCAATGGTGAAAAATGAAATCAATGAAAGATAAACTAATACGACCACCAATCCCAAACGAAAGCGAAATATGAAATAATATGCTGTACGGCGTACATTCAAAAAACACAGAAGTACATCTATAAGGTTATGAACTTTCACTGTTATTAACTGGTGCGCTTGTAAGAAAACGCGATATATGATTGTTGACGACACTCTGTTTATCTGGACGCTTGAGATTGTGACATAAAGGAGGAGGGGTTTCCCATGACAACTCCTCTGGAATGTCATTACTAGCATCTTCAACTCTTGAAGTCACTTCAGCTATAAGTTCAGCAACGTAACCTGCAAAGCAAGGGTTATAAAATATATTTCTAGTCAATGTTCATCGCGTAATTTAACCGAAGCAAGCAGCTGCAACTGTCGAAGAATAGCTGGCTGAGTGTTTAGGGACTAGCAAATGCTTATGAGTTTTAGAAACGAATAAACGCACTATTAGGTTGTTTAAGTAGACTTTAGCACATATTTCAATTTTAGAAGACATGTATTCTTACTGAAGGTACATTCTTGCATTATCTTTTTTAGCGTGTGAGAACCTCCTTTGCCTTTTGGAAAGGAAAGAGAAAACTGCAAATTTCCGTCTTTTGTTTTAGCTTGCTCCTTTCTGCTATTTTCATTGTAATGAAGGGCCGCAAGTAACAATCTAAAGTTAAACATAAGCGTTGATTACTGACGATGACAAGCTGTTTTTTAGCAATCTCATTGCATTATAACTCTGTAGGCTTATTACATTCTTAAAAGCCTCTTTAACAATGGTTAGGCAGAATATTTGCTGAATGGCTTACCTGCATTTCATGGCAGCATAACCAAAGTGAAACATTTTGGGTGCAAATTGATTGACAAGACTGTGGTAGGCCTCTATGGAAAACGTCTGCCCTTCCGGGGACAATTTCGTGACATCTTTTCGTAGATTCTTGCTTCCCAACAATCCTGTCAAAGCTTCATAACATTCAGATCCTGAAAATAAAGAGTCTTGCTACTAAACTTCACATGTCAACTTAAAACACTTAAAAGCCAAGTCGAAAATTGCACAAGGTACTTTATCCAACACTGAGCGAATATAAGCAGTTAGCATGCTTTTGAAACAGCCTTCTTTTATGTTACTGCAATCACACTTGAGGTTAATAAAGACAATAAGTACAGAACAAACCTGCTGTGAAGTACTTCCTTTTCGCAAGTGGCAGATGTAAGCACGAAGGAAATAACTCACTGTGTCCAGTGTGGATGTCACATATGTGATTTGGCAGAGAGTCCCATTTAGCTAAAGCTAAATCACCATTTCCATCACTTGTCAAACCACACCAATACAGATGGTTTATAATGCTTTGTCGCCATTTCGAAACAAGCTCAAATCCCTTCTTCTTTTCTACAGCAACAAGTTTTTTCGAAAGACCTTAACCAAAGGAAATTTACAGAATTAGCGAGTTGCCTGCAGTATAAAATGGTTTACGAATGACTAGATCACTAAATGCTCCATTCACATTGCAATAACTAATGCATTTAGCAAGATCTTTTTTGGCACAAACTAAACTACATGAAAAATGAGTAGACTAATAGAGTTAAACTTGTTGTTTAGATCGTTAATCGTTTTATGGTTTTCTTTGCTTCAATGTTTAGCGCTTACCTTTTGCAACATGCCATATATCAAAGTAATGCGTCATTTCTTCATGATCCTCCCTAATCCACTTCTGTATCTGCAGGTGTCTGTCCGTAATCAATGTGCATATGTTGACTCCAGCACTAGAAAGGGTATGGAGACACCTTTTCAATCCCTCTAATTCCATGTGGTAACTTCCCTTGACCTCATTACTCTAAACACACGTCTTACATTAGGTAGAACAGTAGTAACTACTGAGGGAAAACATGTATTCGTTGTATACAATACTCATGTAACTTTTGGGGAGCTTTCCATTACATTTGTGATTTGCGGAAATAGCAAAATTACGACATCAGAATTGTGGGTAACTCCATTCAATATTATATATATTCCTTTGAAAGATGAAAATACAACATAACATAATTCAGGACACGATTTTGTAGCAAGTAGCATCGTAAGAACATGTAAACTTACCTGGACAATTTCCATGCTTAAAATACGGTTTTGCTTCACATCCATCAGAGTATAGCTTCCGTATTTAGCAGAGTGGCCCATAGAGTCACATCTTGCATCACCACCACAAATAAGATTAACATCCTTCTTTGCTTCTTGCAGTACATTCTGTTGCTTCATACTCCAGACATGGTTGACAGCAGGTATTAAAAACTTTTTTTGATGTCGAAAAAAGGTACGCTTTTCGTAACACTGAACACCCCAAAAGCGCAAAAAACGTAAAGTTTTTGTAGGTAGTGCTCCACTGAACAAAATAGAGGAACTTAACGAAATATTTCCTTCTGGTATTCCACCCACAAATGGCTGACTAAACCATTTGTAAGACTGACGGCAGTGATGGCAGATTTGTTTAACTGCCAACAGTGTTCCCTTGCATGTACTGGAAGTTGTTGCTCCTGCCTTACCACATAATTGACAGATTAAAAACAAACTCATGAGCATGCTATGGAAAATCACATATTTATTTTCCGGTATTGATTTTTGATTAGCTTCTGATCTGGAAAATACAAAGAAAATATCAATACATGTTTCAAAGTGGATGTAGCTGGACAAATTGAGGCATTCTGCCAATAAAGACCTGACCTACTCCAGCTCAATAGGCAGCTATGAACTCCAGTTAGACATTCCAAGTGTCAACACAAGCCAGAATATTATGCATCACTTACTCATTACATTCGAAAGAAATGGAATCATAAGATTCATTGTAATCTTCATCCAAACATTCATGCATGTCTTCTTCATTTTCACTATGGATGGGAGTAGAAGATTGAATAAAATCCATTACCGGTATTACACATTGAGTTGCGGCATCACTACATCTTATCGGTACATTGCATTGGATGCCTAAAACATTGCAGAAATTAAATGTGGCTGATACAGCTAGTCATAAATTATGTTAACTAGTATGTATGTTATGTTAACTAATGTTTACAGTAGTATTATGACTGTGGTATTGTCTCAATGAAGGATTTGCTTTTTTTCATTGTAACACTAACATTAATCTTTGATACTTTTAATGCAATGTTAACTATTGGATGACACTACAATAACTTTAGTGGATCATTGAAAACTTTTAGCACATGTGGATTGTGTAACAATTTACCAGTAGCCTACATACAATATATTTCACTGCAGTACAATAAGTTATTTACAACTTGATGAAGAAGGAAAAAATAATTTATTTTAAACCTTGGGCAGTGTAGCATGATTATGAAATCGACTAACATCGATAGGCTAGCATCTAGTAACCTATTTAACAAGTTTATTACCTATACTTCTGGTATTGGAAACATTAACGGTTTGGGTCATTGCAACTTTGCATTGTGGATTTATAAACATGGCTTCATAAATCATCAAAGGCTGTTCCTGTTCATCAATTGCTTCTTTTGTTATACTAGTAGAGTTTTGACCAGCAATTAACTCTGTTTCCACAGACACCACTTGTTGATCTACAAGGCTGCTACCAATATTTTGGGTTTCTTTCGAATGCACTGTAGTTACTTCATGTTGCAAAAGCTGAAATATTTTTTGGCATCAGTACCACATAAAATACTCTCTAAGTAGACTAATACAGCAGTGCACTTGACATGCCAGTATAGAACTTAACATATGTGTTAATTAAAGAAAAAGTACGGTACTTAAAGGCAGTCTTATGAGTAGAAAAGAAAATTGATCATTAACACCTTTATATGTAGGCTACGAGATAATTTACTAACCTTCACGTAGTATAAACACAAAACCTGAATAGTATGAGAGAATATAACTAGTAGGTTTGCAATTTATAGGCTAGCTATGGTAGCTAATTTACTTGTTGAACTCGGCGCTTTCTGACAGCACTCCTCTCTGTCTTTGCATGTGGTTCAGCCGTAGACGTACAAGCTACGTTTTGCCGCAGGCTAAGAATTGATGGAACTGCACGTTTCTTGAGAATCCTTTTACTGAAAGTTTAATTATCTTACAGTTAACTCTCAAGATTATTTAAAAAAAAAAACTTTCTTGTCCTGCTGTAAACCTTATCAAAGATCAACTTTGAAATAACGACATTAGACTAACCCAATTAATGTGTGACAGTGGTAGTCTAGCTTAATAACACTATGGTAGTTTAGTATAGCAATGCAGCAATGAGCACTATTGGAAATGCAGTCTAACCCAGGCTAGGCTGTAGAAACTTACCTGCCTGAAAACCCCAATTGTACTTGTAGACTCGATTCTTCAAATTGGTTACTGTCAAAGTGTACGGAACAAATTTGTGAGCTTGCTTTAGCCTTCCAATACTTTCGGTTTTGTTGAACAAATTTCTGCCATTTTTTAAACAGGTTTGGATCTTTGGGAAACTGATGAACACTTATCCCAGGCTTCGGATTATTGCTGCATCCCCAAACAACACATCTTCCAGGCATTTTTGCTCCAACAAATAACTTTTACAAATGAATTAACAGTTTACTTTGTAGCCTAAACCTCAACTAAGCAAATGAAACGTCGCTTTCAGCTGTCTTAATGCAGTATATGTCTTTATGTTGTCGTGTAATTGTCTTTGCTGTGAAGGTTAGGAATAAAAACAACTGAACTGAACTGAACAGTGAAAAACTACAATCGTTCATCAATTCACCGGTGTGACGTAGAAAGGGAATTTCCCGAAGACATTTTCGGAAAGGGGCTACAAAAACCTTATGTGTTGGATTCGTGATTTCAAAAAATAAAAACACACACTTTCAGCTTGTTTTAACCAATTTTGTTGATAGGGGTTGTTCATGATACTATTCTCTACAAGAATAATCCAAAAAACCTCAATCAAAAAAATCATGTCCCTAGCCCTTTAAGGTGGCTCTTAAAATGGAATTTTACTTAGGACACCCTTTCAAATGGTGAGATTGTCAGAAAAAATAACTCCTGCAAACTTTTTTTAAATTTGAAGTTGATTTAGGGGTGGCGGTGGCCTTCCCCCCTAAAGTAGGCTACTGTGCTCTCCCTCAAAATACCAAATCTGCGTATCTCAAAAACCACTTGAGCTAAAGATACTGTAGGCTACGGCTTTGTGTCAAAAGATGCAGAAAACATAGTTTCCTATCTGCTTTCTGAACATTAGGCCTAAATGCATATATCTTAAGTAGAAAAGCAGTTATATATTTAGAAAAAACACATTTTAACACTAAAGGTATGATA
This sequence comes from Aplidium turbinatum, assembly GCF_918807975.1. NCBI lineage: Eukaryota > Metazoa > Chordata > Ascidiacea > Aplousobranchia > Polyclinidae > Aplidium > Aplidium turbinatum. The sequence goes on along the minus strand of NC_137489.1, from coordinate 11,028,110 downwards.
GCATTAGCTCTATAAAAAATATGTGACGATCAGTGTTCCCTCTAAGAAATTAGGACTCGTGAAATCTGTCCAAATCTTGATTTCACAATCTTTTTTGTGACCACGAAACAGTCTACAGAATTTCGTTCATTTTCTCAATATTGGAAGTTTGGAACCTTAGGGAACACTGGTGACAATATTCATTTCAAAATGCAATTCTGGTCTGTACTGCGAGAAGCGATATTATCGACAATATTGTTCTTGTTGCAATTTGGAAAACAGTTTCTTGTATTCAGTAACAACTTGCAAAAGAAACTGAAGTTGGACCTCATCTTTAGTTTGAGTTTGTTAAAATCCTAGATTACAGCAACTTCTCTCTCTGCTCTGTCATTGACTGCTGAAAGTCCCTTTGCTATGTGTAAAGCTTGAATAAATGCACCATATTCAGTCCAATGAGCAGGATCCTTCGAAAGTATTGCTTTATTATTGCCAAGAAACGCATCTACTTTGACGCTTCATCTCCTTGATGGACGTTCTGCTGTTTCATCTAACATGTTTGCCGTCATTAGCTTTTTACTTTTCAGACAATCGAGAGTTAAACAAGGCTGGTCAGTAGTCACCCTAGGGTACATCCCAAACAGCAAAATCCTTCATTTTTACATCAATTTAACGTCTGCAGATGTTAAGTCAACATAAATATGGCGGATTTTGCTGTCTGGGATGTTCACACTTAGTCAGGATTTTACGGAATTACCAACGAGAAAAATTGCAGATGTACGGTAGCCTATATGTTCAGTAGCCTACTTAAAAAGTTTAAAAAATCTATAACTTAACTGGTTAAAAAGCCAAACAGTAAATCTTCCAGCCAAAGGCCTTAAAAAAGAGCCAGATTTGAGAAATTTGGCTTGAAAAAAGCCAACCTGGTAACCCTGAGCCTACAGCCTACATGAAAACCTGGATCACTTAAGTTGCCAGGATTGCCAGATATTAAAGACTAAACAAACATGCATATTTTTAAAAATCGGTATTTTTATACCAAATTGGTAACCCTGCCTGACCGAGGTCTCCAAAAACGCTGCTCCTCAATGAAATAACTACGAATTAGGTGAAAATCTTAAACATGATACAATTTTTATATAAAAAGTTATATTATATTTAAAAAAAAAGTAGCCCAATTGGGCGCCATCCAAAAAAGCACGCCCAACGCGAATCTTTGGCGCCTGGAGAAATCATAAGTAGCCCAATTGGGCGTAAAAGCGCCCAATCTGGCAACCCTAACCGGTACCACACCAAGTAACACAAAAAATGGTTTAATTGCTTTTCGTGATGAGCTAACGCATCAAGAGTGTTCACCTCAAAACCATCAACAGTTTTGATAACCCACCAAGGTCGATAAACGTAAAAACTATCTTTTTTACCTTTTTTTTTTACTTATATAAAGTGATAAAGCTAAATTTATCTTACGATTTTTCATTTATGTATTGCAGATTTAATTCCTGAGGACACACGTGCGTGTCGAAAACGTTTGAGTTTATTTTATTTTAATTATGTTATATTTTGTGTGAAATAAAGTATGCTAAACCCGCTAAAGTTACTATGTTTTATTTCTTTATATAAAGTGTTAAAAAAAATTTACTAGCCTTTTTTTTCTCATCTTTTTACATTTGTAAAAACTAAGGTGTTGCGACCATGCCATATAACTGATTGTCTTGCTTTGGCATCATGCACGTTATAACGTCCGTGTTTTGTCGCTTCTATCTTTTTCTAGACCCCTGCTATGTCTGACATATATTGTTTTTCGTTGTGATGGTCGGAAATAAAAACAAACTGAACTGATCTCTGATGTCCACTGCATTTTCATGAAAACCTGGATCACTTAGGTAACGACTAGAACAGCACACAAGTCAGGCAAAAGAGAAAATTGAAAAAAGAAAACTAATCGGAAAAAATGATGGTTTGCGAAAATGAGAGAATTGAAACTAGTTACTTTTAGCGCCAAAAAACTCGAGAGTGCGATGTTTTAACTATTTCCCGATTAGTTTTCTTTTTTCAATTTTCTCTTTCGCCTTAGTTGTGTGATGTTCTAGTCGTTACCGATCACTTAAATTGCCAAGATTGCCAGATATTAAAGGCTAAGGGAACGTTCAAATATTACGTAACGCTTTTTTCCGAATTTTTGACCCTTCCTTCCCCATGTAATGCTTTTTCACTACGAATTCAGCACAAAAAACTACCATTCCGTACTCGAAAGCGTTACGTAACGTTTTTGTTTGTTTGTTTGTTTATCTTTATCCTGCATTGCTGTAAAGCGGACTTGAGCGCTATGCATCGGTGCACGCCTTCCGACATACACCTGACCCACGCTGCAGTCGACTGCAATGTCTGTTTCCGGTTGTCTACTCTACTTATGACTTAAATTTGGTACTACCCATTACTCGAAATCGATCACTGGGTAGAGGCAATTATCGTAAAGTTTCTTGCCTAGAGAAACAACAGCAAGTGCGGGTGGCTGGAGTCGAACAACGTTTTGCTTGAACCCCCTCTCCCCCGATGTGACGCTAACGTAACGCTTTGCATAAACCCCCCCTCCCCCTCGAAGGCGTTACGTAATATTTGAACGTTCCCTAAACATGCATATTTTTGAAAATTGGCATCTTTATACCAAATTGGTAACCCTGCCTGACCGAGGCCTCCTAAAACGCTGCTCCTCAATGAAATAACTACGAATTAGGTAAAAATCTAAAACATGATACAATTTTTACATAAAAAATTATATTATATTTTGAAAAAAAGTAGCCCAATTGGGCACCAGCCAAAAAAGCGCGCCCAACGCGAATTTTTGGCGCCTGGAGAAATCAAAAGTAGCCCAATTGGGCGTAAAAGCGCCCAATTTGGCAACCCTACCGGGTACCGCTCAGTCAGACACTCAGACAGACAACTCTTGGATACAGTATTGCCAGATGCCATAGAAGAAATTTCACTACGGCCCACATAAATTCTCCAAACACAACTTTATTATACAAACACTTTTTTTCTGTAAATCCAGTTCAATAGTTTTTCTGTCGAGTTGAAGGTGATATTTAAACAAAGGTTTTTATTAGTTTTTGAGGGAGGTATTTTGCATATTTCCAGATGATTTCGAGAAAAAAGTCTTTTTTGTCAGCTTCGTGTCAAGTTTCTGAGACGCCGGTTCTTCCGGCAACTTTAAATTCTGGAGGTCTTGATGGGTCTCATTCAATTACACTGAATTCTGAAGCTATCTTTGCTAGATACTGAGAGTTTCTTTTCAGTATTCAGTTTTAAGTAGAAAAGAGCATAAAGATAACGTAGTGACTTAGAAAGACTCGCTCTTAAGACAACTGTTTTAAAATAACAGAAAAAGAAAATATGATGTTTACTTGATCTGGATCCTGTCGGATCATCGAAAGTTGTCTGGATATTGAATTTTGCGGAAAAGCGGAATCAAGAAGGTCACATCCGGTACTATGCTCTTCGTACAAACACGAACATTCGTCATTCGTTAGCCGTTTGTGCTTAAATACTTTCTTCGGAAAGCTTTGTGCGACTGTTTTGAAACACGAAGATTTTAATGTTAACAAAATGTTTTACTAAACAAAGTTTCTCTAAAATAAATTTTCGAATAAAAAAAGGATTCAAGTGTTTTTGACATAAAAAATCTTTGTATTCGTTTTCTTAAGTTTTGCTCGTGCATTTGGAGCGCAAACGCTTGCTCAGAAATAAAAAACGTCATCTGCTGACAAGTAATTAGTAGCCTACAACAGTTATGGTACAGACAAAAGTAGGCTACAGTCAGTGATGGGCATTATCGGCGATAATTTACCGGCGATAACTATCGGCGATAAGCGGCAGTGTAACTCAATTGATAAAAGCACCCAACTGGTATCTGAAGGCATAATTATAAGCACGGCGATTACCTCAGTGGTTTGATTCTTGATCAAGAAGTTGAAGGTTCGATACCCACTGCCGCTGTTGCGATTCTATTCATGCATAATTTACAAAAGTTTTGTCCCTTTACAGTATATTATGTTCGATTTTTCGTCATGTTAATGAAAACAGTTCGTGCTGCATGGGGTGGGGCAGCGTTAATGAAGAAAAAAAAAAATATCGTTATCGGACATTATCAGGGACGTGCAGTCAGAGGAGGCAGGTGAGGCAGTGCCTCACCTGCCAACATCTGGCAAAGCAAAATTTATATCAAAGATATGGTTATCACAGAATAAATATTATTTGTTAAAAGTAGTAACTATTGCACGTTTTTAGGTGCTTTTATTTGTGTGAATTAGGCTACTGTAGTCGTGCCCCCTTTCCCCCAAATTTTACGTTTCTACACCCAAACTGTGCTTTAATTTTTTGTGTTTCTGTGGCGATATTCATATCGAGCGTTCACGTGGTCAAAATCGTTGAAATACGCGAGGAGAGGCAACGCCAAGCTGTGCCTCACTTCAGATCAGAAAACTTCCATACACTGCATTATGCGTGCCTTTTTCTTTCGCAAAGTCGCCTAGAAATCATCATGAACAATTTAGCTACGATTTGAGGCTTGCCTCAAATGTGACGTCACAGCTATGAAACCTTTTTCGTCAAGCTGGAATGCCGGCATAGTAGGCTCCGTGGTATGTGACTTCTTGCAGTGTAAAGGATTGTTTCTTATAAAATTTAACTAAAAAATGGAGGAAGATTTAAAATCAAATCTGAGAGATTTTTAAAAAATAAACTTTCAATCCAAAGTTGAAGTCATAAATAAAGGAAGACCGGTTCTAAATTTATAAGGTTTGCATCAGACGACTGAACAAAAAAAAAATTACTTGCAACTTTCAAAGAGATTGCTACCGGTACTCAAAAAAGAAGTGGCTGTGTGGCTATGCTTTAAAAATTGCCTTTTCTGCTTTCCCTGTCTCTTGTTTTCAATATCTAGTGATAATGTTAGGACTAAAGAAGGGTCTATACAACAAAGTCACAAATGTTTTAGTCCAAAAGGATAGGCGTATGGATTTTATTTTTAATAAATGTGAAAGCATGCTGCTAATTTTTTTGATTAGTATGATACCATTTTTGTTGTTAAAAAATTTTATTGTAAAAGTGACTTGAAAAAATTAGTGCCTCACCATTTAGGAACCTCACCGCACGTCACTGGACATTATCGGCGATAATTTCATTGTTTATCGTTATCGCTTAACTTTTTTTGATTTATGGTTTATCGTTATCGCTTTAGGCATTTTTCGTTTATCGATTATCGTTATCACTTAACTGAAAAATGAGTTATCGCGCCTAACACTGGCTACAGTTATAGTGCATATAGTCAAATTTATCTTATAATTTTTCATTTAGTACCGTATATTGCAGATTTAAGTAATTCCTGATGAGGACGCACGTACGTGTCGAAAACGTTAAAAACTTAATAACCTACCAGGATTAGGTCTAAGCTCTGCATTAAGATTTCCCAGTGCAAAAATAAAGATTCAATCAATCAAAACCGCAAAATACAACATAGGCTACATTTATTGATAGTAGGCTACAACACCTAATGTGAGATTTGCAGTTGTTTTGGTTTGAAAGTTTTTAAATTTTAAGCAGAAAGTTGGATGAGGAAAGAATCTTGCCCGGGCATCTTGCAAGTAGTCGTCAGTAGCCTAAGTTTTGTTCTCAACTTGTTCTTAGTGAGCTTCATTGAGGTAAATAGATGTTTACATGCGTAAGTGCTGCCAAATAATGACGCCCGTTTTTGGCATGATTAATCAAGTTGGGATATTGTTTCCACTCGATATTTTATAGAAGTCAAGCAGTGATACACTCTCGGCGTGAAGTTTTAATTTTAGCTCGTCATTTCACTGTAAATCAATTCCATTTGATAGCCTACTTCTCTTATGCACTGTATCCAGGGCTGGATTTCAGCCGGAGCGGTCCGGAGCGCCGCTCCGGAAGCTCGATCAAAAAATTGACTTCTCCGGAACGGCGTTCCGGAAGCTCAAATATTTTATACTCTTATTATGCTTTGCCCTGTTCAGTAAAAGTATATCCAAAATTCTTGATGAGTCGAACACGTTAAATCGGGTATTCACTCTGATAATATATCTTCGTACCAGTCTTGACGGAAGCGAACCTGTGAATGTGTTTGTAGATTGTTTGTTTGTTTTTGTTTTATTATCTTTATCCTGCATTGCGGGAAAGCGGACTTGAGCGCTATGCATCGGTGCACGCCTTCCGACGTACACCTGACCCACGCTGCAGCCGACGGCAATGTCTGTTTCCGGTTGTCTACTCTGCTTATGACTTAAATTTGGTACTACCCATTACTCGAAATCGATGACTGGGTAGAGGCAATTATCGTAAAGTTTCTTGCTCAGAGAAACAACAGCAATTGCGGGTGGCTGGAGTTGAACATGCAGGCTCTCGACTGCGAGCCCAACGCGCTAACCACTCGGCCACTGCTGCCGTTGTTGATCTTGTTGAGCTCGCTAGTTTTACGGCGAATGGCATCTTTGATTCCCTGAAAAGCTGCCTAAAATCATATGGCATGTCGACAACATTTCATCTTCTTGTTTGATTGGTGTTGTATGTGATGGCGCGGCTGTGATGTTAGGTCGCAAAAATAGTGTAGCAAAATGGCTTCGTGATTAATTTCCAGACATTGTGGTGACTGTGGTGTGGTATTGTGCAACCATAGATTGGAACTATCGGTTCGTCATGCTGTAAAATCAGTCAGTAATTTGAATCGATTTCGATCTTTTATGGACAAACGCTATAGCCTTTACCACGCTTCTCCTAACAATAGCAGGGAATTGGGTGAATGTGCAGCGGCTGTTGAAGTGCGGTTGTTGAAAATCGGAAGGGTACAGGACACACGTTGGGTAGTCTCAGCACTTTTCGAATTTTTTAAAAAGGGGGCTATTAGCGACACAAGAGATTCTCGGGAACGTGCAAAATATCAAGGACTCTTGTCGAAGATAACATCCACGGATTTCTTGTTGGACTTGGCTTTGATGTACGAATAACTTACTCGCAAGAATTATCCGAAATAGCCTTAGCCTTGAACTGCAAAACAGAGCATGTAGGCTACTATTTGAGATGCAGATAACAAAATTAATAATCTTGCAAAATTATTTGAAACACGAAGGAAAGAACCCGGACGACATTATGGCATTGCTAAGGATGCTGAAGAAAACTAAGAGTTCGAAGGTGTAGAATTACATGTAAACAATTGCAGAAATAGCCCGCTAATCAATCCCCGCATCTTCTACACTGTAAATCAAAAAGTGTAGTTTTAACCACTTCTAGGGGTGGTCTAAAAATTCCACTTCTACTTTTTCATTCCCACCCCATAGCCTATTGGGAAAGATGGTCATTTCCACCCTACCAAAGGGTGGTATTTTCCACCCAACAGAGAAGGGTGTATAATCACTTAGGAAATTCCATCCAAGATCGCTTGTTGAATTCAACAGACTTGTCATTTATTAACAGCTGAAAAATACTTGATTCAACTATTTGGCCAGAGGACACAGTAATGACACACGGAGAAAACGAAGTCATTGAAGTGGCAAAGAGATTGCGCTTAGATGAACGAGAAGCTGCTGTGAGAGGACTTCGTGAATATATAACTACGAAAAGAAGATTCCAGAGTCTTCAAAATTTGATAACGTAACTATAATCCCTTCCAATTTCATCGAGCGAGTGTGAGCGCGGATTTTCACAAATGAACCTCATACTGACATCTGACCGTGCTTCCCTACACACTGTAACTGTTTCAAGTTTACTCTTTATACGAATGACCCGTCTTCCATTGAGAAATTTTTAACCAGCGAAGTATGTTGGATCCTGATTACGCCATGGACCTAACCCGGCAATTGAGACACGAAGTCGCCAGAGGGTTTATGATTTTGAATACGATAAGTGTCTTAAAAATTGTAGGCTATAACTTGAAAAATCAAAAGTAGAAAAAACTAAAAACAATTTTTTTTTCTAGGCTATAACTTGTATTTTTTTGTATTATTGTTTCACTAAAATATGAATATTTGCATTGAACAACGCTATACCATCTATAGACCATGATAATTACTTTAGCAACGTTTTAGGTACATCAAGTGTGTTGTTTCAAAGTCTTATAAAGACATATTTCTGAATTTCTTCTACGACTTCTAGCGCATTTGGAAAGTAAAAAACTAGCGCTCCGGAAGCTAATCTTCTGGAAATCCACCACTGACTGTATCCACCTGCACATCAAATGGAGTAGGACTGAGTTATTTGATGTCGTTTTCAAGGGAACGAATGTCACCAAAACGAGATGAAAATTGATTTTTTAAGTGTTGTAGCTTATCATAGAAACAAATAACGTATTGCTCGTAGGCTACTGTAGGTTTGTTCTTTTGCAGTGTAGCAAAGTGAGCATAATTTGCATTTTTTAGCTGACTTTCCCAGAGCCGTAGTTTTGCTTCGTACAAATATCGTACAAAAATATCGTAATATCGTACAAAAATCAAATGCCCTACCGGTCAATTGACCAGTTTGGTAGTTCTAGGTTTAAAGTGCCCCTGACAGGTGGGATCCAAGTATAGTAACTTTTTAAAGCATTTCCTAGCGCAGAATTACACTTAGCAAACTTTTTAATCTTAACCTCGTAGCTCGACTGGTTAGGGCGTAATTTAATCAAACGACTGCTCCGCAGCGCCACCACAGGCGAAACTCCATATTTCACTGCTCTGGGACGACTTTGGTGGTATTACGTCATCCTAAGTGGACGTCGTTAGCAACGGATGAAACAAACGCTTCCTAGATGTAATTGGTGGATCACAGTTTGGTCGGAGTTGGTACAAGCGGTTGCTTTTTTCGAAGATTTATTGTTTTTTGCAGTTTAATGAAACTGTACTGGATACGTTCCTACAAAACCTAAAATATACTTTAAGTGAAAAATGAAAAAATCGTACGAATCATCATTCATATTTAATTCATCATCACTATTCAAAAATAAATAAAAGTTCTCTCTCTCTCTCATATTGTGCCTTCAGTTGGCCATTGAAATCCTGTGTAACGGCTATCTGGATCTGGAAAATTGTTTCGGATTCGCCAAACAATGCATGACGGCATCACAATCCGATTGTTGCTTCCGAGAGCATCACCTTGTAGTATACACTCCAACACATGCCAGTAGGCATTTTTACTTTAGTGGTATTAACAAAATCATCTTCAGTGAAGTGAACATATACGACTAGTTTTGTATGGCCCATCCCACTTTCGAACACTTGAAGAAAACTTTGATCATTTTCTTCTCAGTACCTTGTTTTGTGGGAAAGTGGGAAAAGAAAGCACACGGTCTTTGTCACTGACAATGTCACATAAACAGCAATTTGTAGGCATTGCCTCAACCATAAATCAAAGGTGCTGTTTGTGAAATACTGTTGTTACACTGCAAATGGCTATAGCCAGATTAGGACAAATAAAAAAGTATGAAAATTGTAGCCCTATGAAACTGCAATTTCAATTGAATTGAGATGCTGTTTGATAAAAGTAAACTCAACCTATTTGATCGAAACCTGATAGTAATAATAAGTTCACTTTTTCATTTCGGTAATTCTTAATTTGCGCATGCTTTAGATCAACAGAGCCCCACACATTCACGTTTTGCAGTAGCCGTACCATACTTTACCAAGTCATCACAGAGAAAGAATGTATCCTTCCCGCTTACTGTGACGTCACAGCGGTGGTGCCGTTTTTATTTTCGCAATTGAATGAGTGCCAGATTCGCCGATGTCAACGAAAGTTTGCAAGCGTGTAACTTAGTAGCCTGTTGATATTTTTTACGATTTGCTGGTCAGAAAAGTTTGTTAGTGTCATCTTTTTGGTACCTGTCAGAGGCACTTTAAAGCCTTGGGCACTAAGAAAGGACATTGGCACAGTCATCAGTAGCTTAGACAAAAGAGTCCAGCAGACAGGGGTAGGCTACTTTTAAACCCGGGCAATAGTTAATAATTTGAGGACTCTGGAATCTTTCTAAAGTGTTTGGGAAAACAATAAAAGCTCCGTGTATTTCTTTCCTAGAGTGTCTCCGTCCAACACATTTTGTTTTTAGAAACAATCCTTTTGGTAAACAAAAGTTTTTTGGATGAATTTACAAGCATTTTTCCTTTTTTAAAAAGTATTTTTTAGAAGCGTCTTGTCATGCTTTCATGGCAAACGTGAAAATCTCATTTGATACTGCCGGCTCAAAATATTCTCTGAACGACCGTGACCATTACACAACTGTCATGTAGCCTCACCTGCATCACCAAAAAAATGCATGCCTACAGGTATTTTGTTTACTAGAAGGAAATATCATAAGCTATTATCTCAGCATCATATTATCTACTGTATAGGTAGGCTACGTATCATTTTCGTGTTTGCATATTTTTCGCTGTAATTGTAGGCCTACAGTATATGAGCATCATATTCTGTAACGTAAGTAACTCAGCCCCTTAAATCTGAATCCGGCACTGTAGGATATATTTTCAGGGTATGTTGCTTATTATCTATAACCTTTGTATGACATCAGATAAGTGATTTAACGTCATATTTTATTGACATTTTTAGACTATAAGAAATAGCCCACGGACCGACATTTCACCACGTAAATGTTTACAAAATTTAAACCACCCACAAATGTTGGAGGAGGCTCATCTTTTGCATGATCATAGCTTTTAAATAGCACAATCATGACCTGGTGGTGGCTGATGGTTAGCCTATATAATCAAGCCAGAGCAGTTTTCAGGTCCAAAATATAAACAATAGTAATAATAATAATAGTATACGTTGAAAACACGTCAGTGAGGTGAATTAAGTACAGTAGGTCTGGTCAAGAAAACTAACAGTTATATTTTATGTTATGATAGCATTCTTTGCACTAAATATAAAAAAGTATTTTTACTCCTCCGTTTCCGTTATGTAATCTTATCAATTTGTAATTTACCAGGCCAAACACCGCTTTATAAATAGGTCTACTTCTTGTTTCCCTACAAAAAAGCAGCTGTAAGATTGAAATAAACTGTCACCACACAATAGCCTCGACTTGATTGTTGGTGATTCCATGAGAACAATGTAGTTGATGAGGTCTTGTTGTTCACATTTTCCTGTCTAAGCGTACTTTTTACATTTTTCTTTTGCAAACTTGTTCATTAGATGAATCTGCAGCGTAGGTGACCACAGCTAACCGTGTCGCGGAAGAAAGTGTTCACTGTCGAAAGGTTACATCAAGACAAAAATATCACTTAACTTGCTTATCAACAAAATGGGCTCATCATTGTTGTTGGGCTAAAATAACATAAAAATAGAAGTAGTCTAAAATAGAAGTACCTATGCAGCCGGTCAAATGGAGTCATAATAAACTCAGAAATTTTGTTTGTCAAGCAGGTTATTTTTTATGTTGCAGAAAAGAGAGTATTGTTATTGCCAGTCAACTTTAAACAAGCATTGCATAGTATCAGGGGCGTAGTCAGGGGCGACAAAGAGGGCAATCGCTGCCTTTCCTGAAATATTAAAAAAAAAATATTTCAACCTGTGTTACAGCATATTTTGACAGAGGCTTACTATTGATTTAGGCTGAAAATACTCTCAGAATGCGCAATTTTGAAATATTTTTCTAAAATTTTCTGGGAAAGACACCCCAGACTCTTCTTTGGGTGCTTCGCTTTTGCCGACTCGTTGCCGGGCTCACTGACATGCGCAAATAGTACTTATCCCCCCACGAAATGTTGTGCTGGCTACGCTCTTGCCCAGTAGGCTATCTAATACAGTTTCCAAAGGCTTATATAACTTCTTAAAACAACAAGCTATAGAGGCTTACCCTAAACTGCTTACTTAACTCGTGACGTAGCCAAAAATAAAATATTTTGACGATATACTTGTAAGTTTACAAACATGTTAGCAGGGGTTCTGTCAAAAGATAAGTTAGAGCAGTTATTTCAAATGTTACAATATGAACTTAAAATTCACCATTTTTCTTCTACTTGTTTCTATTTTACACAAAATTCAGAGTAGCTCAGGTTAGTAACATATTGCTTTATCATTCTTACTATTTATGAAAAAGAACATTTCTATGTTGTTTTAAACAACTATTTATTTTTTCGTACTTATTAAACTTAGCCCACATGCAAAATCACACACAAAAGCCTAACAAAGAAATCAACTGCTCCTGTTCTGGTTCGACTGGATTTAAATCTAGTTACAAAAACGCTAGAGAAATAATAGCAAGTCTTCCAAGCTAGATTTGCAAATCCGTACAAAACGGGTTTTGGATCGCTTTGAAGCAAAAGTGGTTAGTCCTTTCCTTTTATTATTTTAGCTGGCACTTGTTGATAAGGGCATAAACCAGCCTGCAAATCAGTCCTTTTTTACAGCGATTTATAATCTGCATATACGTTCAGTCAATGTGAAACGCGATTGATTTTCGAGCTGTGAAAGAGATCGTGCTGTGACAAAACAGCCAAAGCACTCAACGTTAAATCTATATTAAAGAAGAGCATTTTGCTACCTTGGATATTGCAACTTTACATCATAAAACATTTCAGGTCTTGAAAACTTGCGAATAAAAGATGCTACTTCAACGTCCTTTGTGGTAGCGTTTGATTCAACAGTCTCAGCGACTTTTCGACTCAGAGTGATCCAACAACATAACATCAGCAACATTGCCGTTCTACTGACCAACCTGACAAAAGTTGAGGTGGCAATGTTTTTAATTGAACTTCAGTTTTTCGTTATGAATCTGTGTTGGCTAAATCTGTCTCGGCTCCGTTGTAGCTTGAAAAGTCACAGCTTAACAATCGTTTAAACACAATTTGAAACGAGCTTGAATAGAATGAAAAACAAACAGAAACGTCAAATTTTCAATGACATATGATTATAATAAAAATTTATTGCACAGCAACAAGGATATTTTATAAAAAAAAAGTAACAACTTTCTCGTTTTGTTTCTCAAGTATTTGTTAAAAAATCGAAACTCCATCTATTACATTTCTTGTTTTGTTTTTTCTTCTGTAGGTAGTTGGACTGGAAAGTAACGTAATCTACGACGTCCAAGTCAAGGCTCAATTTCTTAACAAAACATGGAGTGATTCCCACAACCATATATCAACCAGAACAGGTAAATACATCACTTGATGTCTTCACTATCACCTGTAAATCCACATCGCAAAATTTATCTTATCTTTAAGACAATAAACTATAGCCTATTCCAGGGTTTCCCAAACTTTTTGGGCAATGGACCCCTATTTGTCAAAGTGTTTTTTCGCGGACCCCAATCTTATGTCGCATCAATTTTCCGCCTAACCAGCGATAAATGTTAATACAAATAAAAATAAGTAACACTGAATCATGTTTATTAATCGAAATGACAACATCAATGGGATGGATGTGATTGCTTCTTACTGCACAACTTGTCAATTCTTGGAGCAATTTGTGACTAGCAAACACGCAATTCAGAGTCTACGATAAGTCTGGACCGGTATTTTGCCTTCATATTTGTAAGAGCTGAAAATGCTGTCTCACACATGTAGGTAGTGGCAAAAGGTAATAACATTTGGGTAGCCTTTTGTGAGAGCAGTGGATATTCGTTCTCAACACTTAACCAGAAAGATGCAAGAGGTTTTTGATTGAAACTAAGCATTAAAGTTCGGTCAGATGACAATTCAGCCAATTCTTCTTCTTTGCGTCCTGACAGATCAGTTTTTGCAGCAACAAAAGGGTTTAAAATCCAGTCAAAATTCTCATATGTCTCTTTTAAAAAGTACTTCGTAAAATGTACAGAAAGCAATTCCAAATGTTGTTGAATGTCAGAGAAAATCAAATCTGTATTTATTAAAGGTTTGTTGGCAATGTAGTCACACAGAACAGGAAACATATCCACAACATTTTCATTTATTCTCGTTTTCCATATGTTGAGTTTCTTTGTGAATGCTGTTATTTTGTTTTGACTGAGTAAAATGTTCGCATCTCTTCCCTGAAGTGACAAGTTCACTTTATTGAGAAGGTTAAAAATATCTGCCAGATATGCAAGTTTCCCAAGCCAAATTTCATCGGCTACTAGTGAAGCTAAGTCCGCATTGTGCGCTCGCAAGAAAATTAAAACCTCCTCTCGCAGTTCAAACAGGTGTTCTACAATCTTTCCTCGCGACAGCCATCTAACTTCCGTATGGAGCAAAAGGCTTGAATGTTCTGAGCCTAGTTCATCGCAAAGTTTCGAAAACATTCGGGACTGCAGTGGGCGAGCTTTGATAGAGTTGATAACTTTGACACATAAAGATAAGACTTCAGACAAAGATTTTCCTAAATGTTTCGCAACAAGCGCTTCGCGATGAATCATGCAGTGCGTTCGTATAATGTTCGGTACTTTTTTCCTGATAGGCTACGAGCTACAGCCCCGGAGTGCTTGCCGGTCATTGAAGCTGCACGATCGGTACATATAGCCACACATCGTTCCCATGACAGTTCTGATTGTGAAAAGAAATCACAAAGTACGTTGAAAACGTCTAAACCGGTTGTTCTGCATTGCATTTGATGACAAAACATGAAATCTTCTATCATTTCGTCTCCCCATGAATATCTAACATAAACCAAGAGATGTGCTTGGCTGGCAATGTCCGTACTTTCATCCAATTGGATTGCAAAATTAGTTTGATTCAGTCTTTCAAGCAGCTGTGCTTTTATGTCATTCGAAAGTTCATCGATTCTTCTTGAAATCGTGTTGTTCGACAATGGAATTTCTTTAAGCTTGGCTGCACATTTGCCGTCCAAAACTACTTTACACATGTCAATTGCTGCTGGAAAAATTAAATTTTCCGCAATTGTGTGAGCTTTCTTGGCTCGAGCCACCCTTAGCGCCACTAAATAAGATGCTTTCATTAATTTTTCGTTCGACACCAAAGATTGTGTAAAAGTTTCTTTTTGCTTTAAATATTCTTTCTTCTTTCTGTCAAAAAAAGCCTGTGGCTTTCCAGCTAGCTCAGGATGTTGAGCCATCAAATGCCGCTTTAACTTAGCGAAGTGCAAATTCAATTTAAATGGAAAATGGAAAATTTTAATGGAAAATAAATGGAAGAAATAATAGGCTATAAATGGAATAAATGGAAAATTTTAATGGAAGTACGGTACCGTACAATGTCAAGCCTGTTTTCCCCATTTTGTCATATCGTCAGGGACCCCCTGTGCAGTCTTTGCGGACCCCCAGGGGTCCGCGGACCCCACTTTGGGAAACCCTGGCCTATTCCATTATTAGGAAATAAACCATAGGGATCAATCTAAACGTAACCGAGGACGTGAGTATAGTCAGTTTCTATATAGCCTGTTGCTAAACAAAAGGGCCCCCGTTGTATTTATTGGTTTGCTTTTCCACATTCTTACTCAGACTTGGGCAAACTACGGCCCGCGGGCCAAATCCGGCCCGTTGGGTCATTTCATCTGGCCCGCCTGGTATTGTGCGGAAACAAATGCTTCAACCCAATTCATTACTATTTTTTCTAATGCACACACAATCATTCTATTATATTGAAATTTTGTTATGTAGGATCTATGGTTTATTATTATGTCACAACTAAGCATCGTTAATTTGGTTTATTGTTTCATCACAGTTGAACAATTGTTGAAACTTCGTTTAATCACATGATTGATCTGTCGTAGCTGGCAGCAGGGCTAGCCTAGGCCTAGCAACGTTGTCTCACAAAAAGTTAAACTCCAGATTCATTCATTCATTTTATTTTTCGTCATTAACTCGCCCGGGACGAAAAAGATACTACTAACTACAATAGTCGATATAGACCTACCAGCACGTTAATGAACGGAAAAAGGTGGCAAAACCTTGAAAGGTTTAGAACGTGCCTGAATAGTAAATCATGTTGTAAGCTAAGCTATAGGTCTGTAGTTAGCACGGCTACAAAACCCAATTTTTATAGAAAAATTTATAGAAAAGCTCGTTTAGTAAAGTTTTTGAAGCTTGGTGATTGTCAAACTTAATCAAGTTATGCTTACACGTAGTAACAGTTTCAATGTGGAAGCTAAATGAGGTATGTTGTTGCTAACTATACTCTGAGAAACCTTTTGTTTAAAGATTAAAAAGTTTTTGGCCCGTGGTCCAAAAAGCTTGATGACCCCTGTTCTATCTAATACAAACAGTTCATTGAGAATGATGTGGTCCATTCAATCTATTTATGTTCTTCTTTCCTTCATTTCATACTTTTCTCACCAGTTGTATAAGAGAAGGAAGTACAAGTGGTGCTCTAACACAGAATGACGTCTTTAGTACAGTAGGCTACTGTATAATAACTGCTATTGGGATTGATTCAAAGCCCAGTTTTGTTGCTGTAACCGCAAGTCTTGATTGTTGAAGAAGATCGTCAGAGTGATTTTCCCGTGGCTACGCTGTGTATTAAAACAATGCTGCAAAATAGGTCGCTCCGTCATTCTAGACGTAATATCATTATATCATTTTTTACTGAGACCTAATATAAAAAAATGTTTTTCCCTGAGATTAAGTTGCCTTGAAGTTCTTGGATAAGCATTAAGTTTGTATAATATCACTACAGTTCTTATCTTGCCTCTGTTTGCTGTGCTTTTCATTGTTGGACATTATTATTTATTAAACAAAGCTCTGAGTTACTATTCTAACCTTTTTCTGTTTTATATCTATTAATTGGTTTGTGATACGTGAGCTGAGTAGTGAGAACCCTGCATAGCGCTTGAAAAATCGTCTGTTTGACATTGCTCAAGAACACGCGTCTATGTTTTTGACAAGGCACATAAAAATACGCTTGAAAGTGAAACTGGTTCAAGCAAACACATATTAATTCGTATCGATAAATAATTTTTTGTATTTAGCTCCTGCAGGTTGTGGAATAGTGAATCATTTTACAACTCCGAGCTTCATCACCCTTTTCTTGGAGGAAGTCCCAGCAGCAACAGGGTGGACGGTTGAGTACACGGAAGCATCAACAAATGAAGCACCAAATATTGTCACTGCGCCTATGGAAGGACCGACGAAAACAAACTATGTAATTGTGTAAGTATGAAACAATGACATTACAATACCTAATAAGTTCAAGATGCACATTGTCAAGTGACAACATTTCTCATACTTTAAGGTTGGATGTACCAATAACGGATTTTTTAACAGCCGATTAAGATAATCTTCTGATTAGTTAATCGGACCGTGTATTAACCGGGTAGTTTACTCGATTGATAAAATCCGCTGTTGGTGCATTGAACATCTACATTCTACAAGATTGCAACAACACCTACCTCTAAGATTGTCAAAATTGAAAATATTTCTACAGTTTTCTTTAACGTTTAGGCTACATATTAGAAAATACGTCAATAAGAATATAGCCTACTTACCGCATTACAAAACAAAACTCTTCAAACTTGTTTTATTCATTAGCTTGACAGACTTGAAAGCAAATACCATATATTCTGTACGAGCTAGAATCAACCAAGTGCTAAACTCTATCAACTATACGCAACAACAGAGTCCATACGGAAGCAGCGTTAATATAACCACAGGTGGGTGAAAATTTAGGCTTTCTTTACTCAAGTCTAGTTTTTCTATTATTTTCTTTTATGGTTAAACCAAGCTCACAGAACTATGATCAGCGGTATCCGACTTGCGAACAAATCTCCTTAGCATCATCCGGAGTTTTGTCAAATGTTTAGTAACCAAGGCGTGCGCTTAATTAATTTTAGTAATGTAGACTTAACTAGTGTTAAAAAGATCTGCTCATACGCCAATGATGAACTAGTGTTAATGCAAATTAATTAATATACACACCAGGAAGGGAACATGATTCACTCAAGATAGTTTTATCATTAGGCGATTTTTATTGCATTATTGTTTATACGTTAAAATTAAGTAGAAGTTGCCTTGTGTTGGTGCTCAAAATGTAAAAACTTATCTGTGTGTCATTTCAGACAAGTTGTCATTATTTGGAAGAGTGGTGCTACTATCCCACTCTTACGATTCTATGGCGATCAAAAACAGAACATACGTTACTGAAGTAGAAAGGCGCCTCATAAACTTTTACAAACTCTATTACCAAGACTTAGTGGATGACATTAAAGTAGTGGAATTCGAAGCAGATGACCCAATCTTACTGGACAACACACTTTGCCATTTCGAAATTAAAGTAAAGTCCCTATTAACTTCGATCAGCCGGTATCATGAGGACAAATATGGCTTTCAATCAATGTATGAAGTGTATAATGGTAAGCTAACTATGATGGATAATTGTTGGAAATCAATGAAACTTTTGATTTGGTTTTTGAATCTTTATTCTCTGACTTCCAAACCCTTTAATAGATTATTTCTGGCAGTTTTGCACACTTGTAGAGGCTCTGAACCACTGCCGCAGCGCCAGTTGCTGAGATCGGCAGAGTAAAGTTTCCATAATTTTTAAAGTGTTGTCTGTGAGCTATTCCATCCACTGGGTTTCCCGAATGCAGTCCTGAAATGCGTTGCCCAAGAGCACACCCAGAGAGCCGAATCACCGCCGCTTGATCTTGAGTAAGGGGCTTAACAACTGAGCTAACCGGGGGATTCAAATATTTTTGTCCTTCAGTGCCTGTAAGTTTCATTTTAAGCTTCGTTTATGTATTGTACAGGTGGAAAGGCTTGGTCGTACTCTTACCATGAAAACGAGTTAACCGCTACGGGTGGATCTTCAGAAGACGATTGCAAGGAAAAAGATGAACGGTTTTGGGTTATTTACAATGATCTGAAAATGACATCAAAGCAATCTTTGAACGAAGGCAGAGAAAGTAACACACCAGACAACCTTCAACGATTCATGTTCAATGACGAAGGTAAAATGCAGCATTAAACAGTTTGGCTATGTAT
Organism: Aplidium turbinatum; assembly: GCF_918807975.1. Lineage (NCBI taxonomy): Eukaryota > Metazoa > Chordata > Ascidiacea > Aplousobranchia > Polyclinidae > Aplidium > Aplidium turbinatum. The sequence continues at coordinate 11,009,272 of NC_137489.1, read as the reverse complement.
TCTTCTTCTTGCGTTTGAGGCCGCCACAGATCACGTTGTTACATCCAGGCGCAGCAGCCAATGGATTGTGTATTCATCGAGCGTTTGTATCGAGCTATGTATTGTCGTTGCATAAACACATCAATTAATAGAAATCAGAGCAAGTTAAAGCGTTTTCGGCACGCTTTTCCTAAAGAAAAATGTTCAACCACATCCATCTGAAGAAAACACAATAAATGTAACCAAACACCTTGAGACAGAGGTCTGTCACATTAAAATGTAGGTTAATACAAGTAGCCTACAGTGACATTGTGGCATATGAGTAGGTTATAACTTATTGGGTAAGCCTATGAGGTAAAGGTATATTGAGATGAAGACATATTGCTGCGACCAGTAGCGTTGCCAGGAATTTTGAAAGGGGGGGGTTTTGACGACCCAACGGCGGGGGGTCTGGGGGGGCCTCCCCCAGAAAATTTTGAAAAATTACTTTGAATTTGGTGCATTCTGAGAGCATTTTCAACAAAAATGTAGTTACGAATATTCCTGTAAAATGGTGGTGTCTGGTGGCATAGCAAAAGGATAAGATCATGTTTTCTTCGGCATTTTTCGGAAATAAAGCTAAGTCTCTATGTTTTCTTGTTGCTAATTCCTGGCTAAGATGTTTGGTATTGGCAAAACTTGCTCTTTTAATGCAATTTTGTTTAAAATTAAGCAATTTTTTTTTAGACTGAAAGCATCATTCTCAATATCGTGACGTCACACGCGTGCCAAAGGGGGGGGTTGTAACCCCCAAAACCCCCCCCCCCTTGGCTACGCCACTGGCTGCGACAATAGCATTTTAGCCTATGCATAACCACTTCGAGATCCGGCCTGATTTGTCACATTTTGCAGATTTTGATTACGGCTACTGCTAGTGCTTGACTGATATTTTTTGAGATGTTTTTACTTTTTGCGGTTTCCTAATGACATAAAAATTTTTGTTGCCTTGGGAAAGCAGCAGCAAATGAAAAAATGTAAGTTGAAAAACGCTAAATCAGACTGGTGATGAAAAATTAACAGTTTGACTAAAATCTTCGAAATCAAATTTTCTTTGTTTTTCAACATGTGAGGATGTTAAAACCTATTGTGTCATCTGGGGAAAAGAGAAAAGAAAGCGTAAAAATCTACTTTTTAGAAAAATTTATTTAAACGTTCGCCCAAAGCTAGAAAAACCGGGAAATTTCTGCAAAATGTGACAAATCAAGCCGTATCTTTAGGTGGCCATGGCCTATGTTATCTAATCGATTTGTTTTGTTGTCAATCATATGGTTATGGCACAGAGAAATTCTTCTCTTCCAAAGTAATACAGCACAGAATTTATAAGATGTAAACCTGTAGCCTAAGCACTACAAAACCTTGTAGCCTAACGGTGTTGATGCTAAAATTAAACAAATCTTCATATTTTCCAGGCATATTTGACAACACTAACAGATTAAATAAAGAGCCATTCTTTTATTTTGTTCCCAATTCCGTATATGCAATTCAGCACAACTATTTACTCAAAACCTGTCCTGCCAACGTTCCTCTTCAGTTTTATGATCGGTTGCATTCTGCCGCTGACGCACCTACATCGCTCTCGAATAAGTACACTGTTGTTTACACAACAGGTTTGTAGAATTCCTTGACAATGCTAAAGTTTTTATTTCCAGATAGCATTTCAATGCCTGAATGAGAAGAGAGTTATATGGAACCGAAAAAGCTTCTCTAAGTTTTGTGCAATTTACCAGGCTTTTCTAAAACTTTAAATTGCAACTTGCATGTCTGCTTATAGGCTACGGACCTGTACCACTGATGCACTTCGTATCATCAATTTCACTGCACAAAATTTAGTTTATGTTATCTTATGTTCTTTAAACTGAGCTATTGTTATTATGAACATTGTTTCGGTGTTGAAATAATATTGTTAAAAGACTTGATGTGATGGTACACTGTAGGCTACTTTCTGTTACAAAGCAAAAGCCTACAACTTTGCAGACTTCACCAATGGTTTTAATATTAAGGTCCAGGACCAATGGACAGTCATTGTGATTCTATATCGACTTTTCCTATCAACACTTCTGACTCTTCCATGATTTTGTTGGGGTTTGATATTCCTCCAGTTTCAAAGGCGATTCGATATGAGTTCATTGTTCTCACTAGTAGTGCTTCAATTATTGAGGAAATTATTAAGACGGAATTGAACATTGACAGTTCAAAGGCACTACAGGTTACTAGCCTATTACCCCAAGCAGCATATAAATTGGTTGATACTTTGTGCAAAAAGAGCTAAATAGGCCTAACAGTTTTTTGCAAAATTTGGTCAGTTGTAAAATACAGTCGGCCTACTCAGGGTTGAAGAACCAGATACAGAAATTATAGGCTGGTCGAGTTCGTATTTTTATTGTAGCCTACTTGTGGATGCCCATATCCCAATTCTCCGGTACGGTAGCTTACCAGTACGACATTATTTATGACTGCGTATATAAGATGCTTTACAGCTAAACTAATTTACTCAAAAAAAGTTTTGTTGTAGGCTAGGTTTCCTAATACCTTTTTCTACGACTGATTTGAATAATCGTAAATTTAAATGCATGGTTCTCAAATTGTAGGCTAATCCATGAACTTCAAAGAGGACCATTTCAAGTCTCACGAGGGGCGCTGAATGTACTGATTTAAAAAAAATGTAGGCTACTAAACTTTAAGCACCAAAACTTACTTAACATTTGTGTAAAGCACTAAAACTGTTAAAGTAGTTTCCTAAAATGCTGGCTAAGTCACTTTGAAAGTTTTGGTGTCATGGACTAGATAAATTTTTGAATGGGATCGGTAACTTCAAAAAAGTTAGGGATTTACAGGTTTGAATTGTAGCCTACAAGGTTGTCTGCTGTAAATATAAATATTTTGCTAATTTGTTCATGTGCTACAAGTACAAACATTTAATTTGCACTACGGTAGGCTACTTAAACTATAATCTTTTATAGATTCGAACTTCTCAACCGGTTCGGAGAAACAGGCATTATTCTTTAAACATGTCGGTTACAACACGTTTGGCAAACAGAAAAAACTCAACCAGAGCTCATTCAACATTTCATTTTTTCACAGGTACGAACATTTTTTTTTGTTTTTTTTTTGTCAAAAATAATGCAAAGTGACCTGAAAAGTAAAATTGATTCACTTCCAATGTTTTCATGCATGCAGGTCCAGCGAATTCTACAAGTTTGCGAATAGTTGAAGTTACAAAAAGCAGTTTTAAAGTGCGTTGGAAAAAATCCCAGTGCGCTAGTGGATACATTATCTCTGTAAGTAACGCAACATATTCGCGAACGTATATCGCGCCGATGGTACAAGAGTATCTCATCCAAAGAAGTGACTCTCAGGAAATTTCATACAACGTCACCGTTGCTTCAATGAATGGGTTTGGAAAGAGTTCTTTTTCTTCAGCCAAGGCATCAGGTACGAAACACAAACAATATCTCTAAATATAGGACAAGTAAATTATAAAGGGTTGCATGATCAAGAAGAATTGATTGTCTTTATAAAAAAGAAAGCCTACAGTGTAAAAACGAAGCCCATACAGATTTTGTTTAGCAAATGTTTCGAGAGCCATGCACCTACTGTTCATAATTTTTGTTTTCGATTTATATGATGACACTCAAAATAAAAATAACAAGCTTACAGTTTTCAAACAGATTTATGAGCTAGGCTATAGGTTAAATTTTATTTATGCAATTGAAGCACAAAATTATTTAATCCAATTAAGTTGTTTTCTGAGAAATTGATATAGCTTTTTTTTAAAAAGAATGCATTTTTGATTGAAATTACATATTTCGTTTCGCGCTAAATAAAGAATAACAGAATAAAGAAATACTTGTAGTAGGCTAATGTACAGTGTTTAGAGCTAAACAATTAGGCTTCACCTAAACAAAATACGCCTAACATACCTTGGAACATGACAAATTATAAAAGCATCTCACTTCACAAATTATCAAAATTTACCTTTGAGAAAATCCGAGCATTCTACAATTATCTCACATATTCTAATTCAAAGAAAAGGCTCTTATGGGCTCAATCACGTTGCATTGTTGTGCCAGTCAATACGCACCGGGAGCAATTTGGAATGTGATGAGTTACATTTGATGTACGTAACTGAAGTTTTTAAAAGCACTTGTAAAATGTGTTTGTAAAGAAGCTCACTTCTCGTTATTTGCGCAGTGTTCTGGAAGTTTTACAACATCAGCAATTCATCATTTACGCTGGAATGGAATGGCGAAACTACGGACCATCTGTACAGGATCATTATCACACCTTGCACATGCAACACCAACACAACAGTTGATAAGAAATTAACATTCAATACTTTGGAGGCTGGTGTCATTTACAACGTCAATGTCAGCGTTTTTGATGAAACTGGATCGTGGACTTTACTGTTTTCTGCAAACCAAATAACTGGCGAGCTATGTTTTGCGTAGACTGTTGAACCGGATTTGATCCTTAATATACTGTATGAAAAGGACTGGGACGAGGTTTAATTAGATGTTTTTGGCTAACGTTATAGCTCGAGTTTTCAAATTGTTTTGGGTTAAATTTTGTGAATATGGTCTTTCTATTTTAACAGACACTATAAAGTATCTTAAACCAATGTTTTAATATCGCCCAATATCAACGAAGTAACGTATTTTTTTGTTTTGATCATGTCAGCTCCAGCGAAACCAAACAAGTTAAGTCAAAGCTCGATCGATTTAACTTCGGTGACGGTGATCTGGGAGCCCGTGGTCGGAGTCTTGCTATATGACTTAAATATCACGTTTGTGGGGAGGAACAAATTTGAGGCAAGAACTACAACACTTGAAGTCGCTACCTTTTCTGGATTGCTGGCTGGAAGATGGTATATTGTAACTATTCGGTCAAGAAACTCAGTTGGTGCAAGCGATTTTACAACTCTTCGGGTGCAAACAGGTAGAATGTTACAATAAAATCTAGCTTTATGAGCTACACTCTACACCGTTTTTTGGTAGATCAATAATACACTGACAGTTCAACAACGTAAGTTGGAAGGAGCTGGTCCGCTCCGAAAAAAAACATAATTTAATTTTTTGTTCTTACAAATTTCAGGAAAAGATATTCCAACTATTACACGCATCAACGACATCACCACTTCATCTTTTACTGTGCAGTGGAGTTCAGCTTTAGATACGCAAACCTATGACGTATTTGTTAAAGACTTAAGAACAAATGGCATTAAAATCTTTATCAACATTACATCAACTTCATTGCCAGTTTTTGAATTGAGCGCTGGTCATAGTTACTCTGTTACTGTTGCTGCGTTATATGAAACAGGATCGAGTATGAGAAGTGAACCAATCAGCCAGATACTGGGTAAGTGGAAAATGGAGACATAAAAGCTACACCAGCAAATTTAAAAAATAGTAGCTTGAACTTCATTGCTTGTTTGTGTAAAAGTTTATTTGTCATATAATATTACGTCAATGGAATAATTTTGCAAATGTAAGTTTACCATACTTTTTTTTGTAGCTTTTTTTTATATTCGTAACTTTTTTATTGTTTATTTTAGTTCCAGCTGCTCCTGCTTCAATGTCTAAGACATCGATAGGTTTTGGCTACGCCTTTCAAATTTCCTGGGACAATTCCTACGGAGCAGATCAGTATGCAATCGAAATTAATACTGAAGACACGTCTCAAAACTATACAACAACAACAAGTTTTTTCAAACTGTCGGATGCCTGTGGAGGAACAAATCACAACCTCCGCGTTTGGGCAATAAACTCAGCAGGAGCAAGTCACCCCAAAAAATATCAATTTATATCTGGTAGGCCTAAACGCAGCAGGTGTTTCCATTTTGCTTATTAGGCCTACACACAACGTAGATATCTGGGTAAAAATTTTAACTTTCATTTATTCAAAAAGAAAAACTTACGAGCTGAAAGATGTTCATTTCTCAATAATCTTTTTGTTGCTAGATAAGTTTCCACCAGAAAATGTTCTGGTGAACGAAGTTACGGACACTGAAGTCACTTTATCTTGGCGATTGATAAATTGTGCCAAAAGTTATCGAGTAAGTTTTTTGTATTCCACCTGATGATGGTTTTAATAATACAGTAATAATCAGAACAAGAAGTTATTTTTCAAGATTCTTGATAAGTAAGCGCTGACAAAATTTATTTTTTCGTGTTTGATCAAAAGAGCGTGCTGTAGTTTTTCGACCTCAGGGTTGTAAACTTAAACTTTAAGACTTGGTAATCCAAACTAAACTCCCAAGTAAAGGCTTGGCTTGAACCCACATTGCTTTCAAATTTGTTCCAACTGTGACCCGCTGGTATGATAAGGCCAAAACCATTTTAGTTTTACTACACTTTCAAAGCTGCGAGCGACATCTTCGGATGGAGATGAACGCACATCAACAGCAGAAGAAAAACGTCCCCAGAGCACTGTGAAAGATTTAAAAGGCGGAACTATATATACGATCACAGTTGAAGCAGAATACCAATCCACAGGATACGGGAAAGCTACAGAAATATCTGTGATTACAGGTAGGTTGTGGCAATAGGGCTTCTTAGACACAAAGTTTAAAGTTCGTTTCTTGTTGCATGTTTTAATGATGATGTTTATTGAATGTAAAAAGTAACCTACAGCAACTTCAAAATGTTACCGTAACAATATAACTTACAACCAAATAGGTCTATGTTTTTTTTAAGACCCAATTTGTTTACTGGTCACTTACTATCAGGTTGTAACTCAAACAAAACCATGCTATTGATGATGTAGCTAAGAAATAAATTTATTGCATACAGCTTCAGAAAATCCATCAACTCTTGACATTGTCTCTGTCACGAGTTCATCTATAGCTATACAATGGGAACAACAACGTCGTGCATTGGATTACAGGTGAGTGTAACGCTATTAGATTGGTTAAAACAAACTAACAAGCCTATACCATGGCCACCTGGAGATGCGGCCTGATTTGTCACATTTTGCAGATTTTGATTACAGCTACTGCTAGTGCTTGACTGACATTTTTTGAGATGTTTTTACTTTTTGCGGTTTACTAATGACAAAAAACTTTTTTGTTGCCTTGGGGAAGCAGTAGCAAATGAGAAAAAGTAATTTGAAAAACGCAAAATCAGACTGTTATTGAAAATTAACAGTCTGACTAAAATTTACAAAATCAAATTTTCTTTGTTTTTCAACATGTGAGGATGTTAAAACCTATTGTGTCATCTGGAGAAAAGAATAAAGAAAGCGTAAAAATCTAATTTTTAAAATTTTTTATTTAAACGTTCGCCCAAAGTTAGAAAAACCTGGAAATTTCTGCAAAATGTGACAAATCAGGCCGTATCTTTAGATGGCCATGCCTATACAAACGAATTTCCGAGCTCAATATTCTTTGAACAGGTTTTAGCAGTCTCGGATTTTTGGGTTGTTACAAAATGTTGCTCTTTCCGCTTCATGTTGACTTGAAATCGCCATAAACAGTGTATCCTAACGTTAAATAATTGTGTCTTACAAGAGCTAAGAGTATCTCTGTACAACCAGTGACTGATCTAGGAAGGGGGGCAACTGAGCCGATTTCCCCCTTCTCCTCAAAATTCAGAAAAGCAATTGGATTTAAGATGATTTTTTTAAGACTAATTCCGCAAAATACCAAAATATTTCTGAGACTAAAGCCCTGACTTCGAACTCCGACAAAAAATTCTTGCACAAAGTTATGAGGTCAACTAAAAATATTCGACACCAACTCAGATGGTGAATGCGACAAAACTTTTGTGACTGCAACTCGCACTCTACTGATCTGTCCCTACCTAAGTAAGAGACGGATACGACCAACCATAGAACGACCAACATGGCGCAGTCTTATTTATAAAGGCGCAGAATCAGCTGAGAAACACTGGTACGCTAAATCTGTTGTCAAAAAACGAGAACATCGCAAGGCCCGAGCCTCAAACAACCCTGGTCCTAGACAACATCCTTTCAATGTCCATCCTGCAGTAGAAGCTTCACCACACAGATATGCCTCATCAGCCATCTTCGCACTCATGTAGCCTACACTGACCAAAGCCCACACTAAAAAAAGTTTGATCTCAGTCTGATTGGCCATTTTCGGAAACGAAGGGCGAACATCGTCATCATCATTATCACCTAAGTAATGAGGAATAAATGATTTTTGAATAAAGTAAATTGGCTAAAGTTCTTTTAAAACTTAAGCTTGTATTGAATTTTGCTAGACTGTCAGTCGTGCACTTTGACAAAGTCATTGAAGTAACGACCTACAACTCCAACGAGACCCGCGCAGTAACGAGAGGATTAAGTGCCGGACAACCGTACAACTTCTCTTTGACCACAATCTCAAACGTCGGTGTTCCTCTACGCAACTATGAGAACAAAAACAACGTTCCAAGACGTTACGTCATCACTGGTAAACAAAACCAATTTTCACAACATCGAATGAAAAGTGGACATTGGCAATGCAACAAGTTATATCAAAAAAAAAGTGGCATCAGCAACACATTAAAATAGAGAGTTAAGATTTAAAATCCAGTTCTTTATTTTAATCCTTATTTATTTTAATTATTTATTTTCATCAATTGCAGCTACCCAGCCTCCACGCAATCTTACGGTTGAAATAATTCAACAGAAAAACCTAGTTTTGACTTGGGAAGAGCCTTCTAGAGCGACAGGCTATCGGGTTGTAATCATTGCATTCAAAGCTGACAAAGACAATATAACACAAGTCTATACCTCTAAAGGTAGGGGATATGATATGAATGCTCATCGCATGCGTGGGTTTCGAATTGGAAATGTAGCCTATTTATAACGCTGGTGTAGGTTATCATCAATGGACAGTGATGAAATTGCTCTTAAAATTTTGTTCCAGGCCTGACTGTTTGTATCAGTGGAGTGTCACAATTACGTTTATTTGATTTCGTAAGCAATAAAACAGCATAGAATTACAATTGTAACTAAGTGACAGGTTTAATGGTTATAGTTTGTAAACGATCTTCAAACCTTGTTTCCGATGCTTCTTTCATTGCTTCCATTAAATCAAAAACTGACTTTGACAGTGAATTTCATTGACAAAAGATAGGTTACAAGGTTGTTATTATCACTTTATGTTTAAAATCTATATAATTTCATATCGAATGTGTTTCAAGGTTCCAAAGTAAATATTACTGATCTTGAAGTCTCAGCATTGTCCTACTCAGCAGCTGTCCAAGCTTTCAACGCACAGGGGTATCTCAGTGAAAAGTCTGATCCGGTTGTAATACCAGGTAATCTTCAACATTAACAAAGTTTCAAGGCAGGTTTTGCCGGTTTGTTCATGCAACAATTGCGGACAAAAGGTCCAGAAAGTCAGTTCGGTTCACTTTGTTTTATTTCTGATCATCACCACCAAAAACAATATCATCATCATTAAGTTCCTTTCTCTCGTCGAGGGTTGGAGGCAATGAGGCGCCAAGTTTCTCTGTTGTGAGATTTTTCTACTGCAGTTTTGTAATTAAATCCTGACCAGTCTTCAATATCATTAGTCCAAATTCTTTGTGGTATGCCCCTATTTCGTTTTCCGTTCAGTTTTCCTTATAGTAGTTGTCTTTGAATAGAATTATTGCGAATCATGTGGCCGAAATATTTCAATTTTCTTGATTTAATTGTTTGTAGAATTTCCATGTTGGTTTGTATTCTGGATAGTACATCTAAAAATAATATAGGCCAAACATAACAGAGGTCTAGAAAAGTCCTACCACCTCTGGTTGATTTTCCAATGTCTTTGTGCTCGAAACAGGACGCTTTTCAAATTGAGCTATCGAGGCGGAATGGACTGTGTTGCCATTTAGTTCAAGCAACAACATATGGCTCCTTATGTTTTAAATAAAACCTTGTTTCTCAATAACTCACACTGTGTTAAATACCAGGTATAAGTATTTTTTTGTCAAATGCAAACACAGAGGATTATGACTCATATAAAAACTTTCTATCTTACTGGTCATATGAGCATTTTGCCAAATAAAAGTTTGTTTGTCGTTATCATATTAAGCGCCTTGGACCATGGTTTTTGCTATGAATGTGATTTTATATAACCCAGAGCCAGAGGTTCATAAATGCCTTAACATAGCCCGGTTTTAACATTTGCGTCCACCCCTTTGTAGTACAGTGTAAAAAAAATTTAAATTTACAAATGACATTAACACATAAATTTTAGTTTATTTTTTATTTTTGCAATTAATATACCGAATGAAAATCGGTTGGTGAAGGGTGAGTAATCTAATTACTGAATATCCCTAAAAAAGAGAATGATGAGGTATCTCCCTTCCACTTGTTGATTCATGAATAAGGGACTGGGCTCTTTAGCAAACTAATACCTAGAACACTACCAACCTCCGGTTTGGTGCCCATGCTTTGCGTATATTAGGGAATATTAAATATTAACAAAGAGTGATGCTTATACAATTTAAGAAGACAAACATAGTTTGTTTTCGAAAACTTTGCATTCAAGCTTTTACTTTCATGTGAAGGATGCTGATGCTTGTCTGCAATAAGAACATGAATGGCGGTTTTGGTGTGAAAGCGAAATTGGTGCGAAAGTCGCCAGATCATTGCATTTAGTTCCAGATTGAAGAAGAAAGAATTGATATGCCGAAGTGACATCTCATGTGGAGTGCTGCAGTGAAAACAAATTTATGCGAAAGGCAATAATGCTTAGTTTCATCTTTTAGATCAGGAGTTAAGAGATTTCAATTTAATATATATATTTTTTGGATTATTTCATTTTTTAAATTTTCTTTGACTTTCATTGGATCTTCACGAAATTCTTGTTAATATTATTAGCCTAACATCCAAACGTCATGTTTATACTTTTCAGGTACACCAACTACTGTAGTACCGGCAGCAATACCTTGGTGGGGTTATCTTGTCGCATCTGTTGCGCTTTTTTTTGTGATTTTGATCATTGTTATTGTGGTGCTCCATGTTCAGAAAAAACGCAGAGAGAAGGTAAGAAGTAAGCGCAATTGTTATTTGTCCACAGTAGAGCACATTCTTCATGAGCCCTGCCTTGATGAAAGAATACTATTTGCTCTTTCTTCAAGTATCTTCTTGCTATGCTGCGCAAACGTTCAGTTTCCAAACCATTCGTTTCGGAAAAAGGGTCTCCGCATTGGAAAAGTTTACAATCACTGGTCCAGAGACTGAAACTAACCGACAAATTTGAAACAAACCTGCTTTTTGTGTAAAAACAAGTCTTTCAAGGTTTTTATTTTGCGATGAAACTTAATAAGTAGGCTATAGCAAACAATTCAATGAAGTTTGTCAATAACGAACTACAAAGTATCTACAGTAAGAAGCTAAGCCAACAGAATTTGAAAAAAGTGAAGCTTAAGTAAAATAACGTTCGATGAGAATTTCTTAAATGGCAGTACCTAAACATAATGCTTCGTTGTCATATTTCTTGATTGTTATGATTTTTAAACATAAGAAGCTCACTTTTTCTTGAGAAATAGCTTGATTTAACTTAACAAACATGAAGTCAAGTTTATTTAACTTTTTAATTAATTGAGTTGCTTGTGGCTTTATGTTTAACAAACTTTTACGATTTGTGAAGTCATCATCTTGCAGTCTACGATAACGTTTGCATAAAATAAGTTGGTCTCACTCCCTGTAGGCCTTGTGATATTATTATAACTCTATCATACGGTAATTGCAAAAAATGCTTTATTTAACCTTCGTCCGGCGGAATAGTTTTTCATCGCTAACAGGCGGCATAGGTGGACTACAATCAGGTTCGTGTGAGCATCATCTCCCCCACTTCCTCCCGGAATTCACTAGTGGGCCCCTATGTTTAGTGATTGCTCTTAAAAATAGGACTAGAAAGCCGTTAGGGCGGAAAACTCTTTCAAGATTGGGAAAAAAAATTATTCATCATTTTAGAAAAGAGTAAACAACTTTTAAGAACTTATAGAAAAAAATAGTTAATAGGCTATGGCGACAATGCAGAAGGGGATCCAGAAAAAAGTTGGAAAAGGACCAGAGTTTTAACAAAGTAATATCTATAACATAATTGAACAATGCAATGCAAAACTTAATGTCCAAATAAATGAAACGGAAAGAAGGTGTGGGGCGCTTGCTCATCTAATCAAAAAATGTAGAGATGTCAAGAAATTTCAGGTCAATATCTCTTCCAGTGAAAAATTTATCACAATTTAAAACGCAAAAGTTACAATTGTAGCCTACCTATGCCGCCGAACGAAGATTAAACATGTTTTGTGTTTAAATTTATGTTGTAAACAAACTGAGGAGGTCTAGTTTGACAGTAGTGTTTTTTTATACTTCAGAAGACAGAAATATATGAAGTCGAAGAAAAAAGAAAATCTGAAGCATTAGAACTTCAAAGGAATCAATGGCAAACCACCAAGCTCTCCCAAGATGAACCAGGAATGTCAAAATACTGGGATAGAGCAACAGATGCCCAATTCACTTCATTTACTGTTTCAGACAATGACGTAAAGCAAGAGATGGTGCATGTAAAGGTTGAGGAAATATCTAGCAACGAAGAGCATTCTTTTTCAACTATAGAGTCAAGTGAAAATAGTGAACACAGAGCTTCATTTGGAAATGATAAGGGAGAGTCCATATGAAATACTAAGTTTCACTTCGACAAAAAAGTTCCAATTAAAAAGGAACATTTTATCACTTTTTTACACTTGCAACTGCAAGAACGTCATCTGAAATAAACGACAAAAATAAAAGAAATACATCGACGTCTTTTGGTAACCTACCTGAACAAGATGAAGATACAATCCAAAGGAAAGTAGGCCTCAACGTTACCAACGACTCTGCTAAACCTTTCAGCTCGTTATCCAATGATTTGGTAAAAACAAACACCGAAGACTGAGATGCATTATTAGAGCATTTAAGTCAGCATTTAATGAACTTTAAATTGTATCACAAACGTTTGTATAGTTCATCCTGATGGATATTATGGTTTGTCGAATTTTATTCTTAAGTTTTTATTGTAAAGGAGTGGAGTGAAAACACTGTAGGCTACATTGAATTAGTCTACATTTCAGCGGTAACAGCCCTTATGGTCGATGTAATGAATCTACAAAAAACAATTTTCAGAGGAGGAGGAATGCATCATAATTTTGTCGAATCAAACTTTCCAAGAATGAATTACAAATGTGAAAGTTGAGTTTGGAAGTAATTGCATAGGACTGTATGTAGCAGGTGTGAAAGCTCGCTTTCAAGCTCAATATAGTGGGAGTCATGAATTGGTCAATTTTTGCTCCAGAAATGAGTTTTATTGTTTGTAACGTAATGTACTTATTAGATTTAACAAGAGGCTATCGAATCATGGCAAGAATTTTTTTATTGAAGTTGTAGTTTATTTAAAATTTTTGTTTTAAAATTTAGGTTAATAAAAAAAACATCATACTGGGTGCGAAGTATCATGACCACCACTTCTTTCATTTGACTGTGCACTGTGCATGCAAAAGCTCAGAAATAAATAAACTAATTTTATCCCGATGTTTAGTGAAAGATTATGTTCGTTGTAAATATATTAAATCAATGAGACTGAAGTATTGCCTTCTTCAGCAGTTGCAAAATGACTCTGCTCCGGCACAGGACAAAGGCGCATAATTTTTGAAAGCATTTTTTTTTCGGCGTTTTCCTATTGCAACTTTGAGATAGTCTTTTGCAGGGGTAAATGTTTATATGAAGGAACTTTATGTTTTAGCTTACTTTCTTTTTTATCGTCGTTTTATGTTTCGGTGAATACGTTAAGTAAATAGATCTATGTGATCTACCAAATCCTTTGAATCTCTGCTATGTTTGACATGTGTTGTTTTTCAGATGGTCAAAAATAAATGAAACCGAACTATAAAAATAGGGAGTAACCAACCTTAGATAATATATTATAAATCATGCATGCAATAAAATTTTGAGAAAACTTAAATTAAAAGTCAAACTGTCATTTGTAGCTAAACCAGGTAAAATTGTTGAAAGATCGATCTCCTAAAGCCAAGACAAATAGTTCGCCTCAGATTCATTTCAAAACAAGCTCCAGAATGAAGAACGAAATTAAAACAGAACTGAGAAGGAGAGCTACTTTTTGGGAAAGTTGGTTTCGCCTGGGTTTACTTTTTTTTAATCTATTTAAGATAGTCGCGTTATTTAATATAAAAGAATATTAATTTAAACAGCAAATAGATAAACAGCGTTGAATTGAAATACAAAATGGGGTAATTTTCATTTAGTTTATTTAGCACTTTTGGAGTTCAGTTTGCGAATAGTACGAGACATTTTTGCTGGTGGTTCAATTTCCACACGATTCAACCGTGTCAGTTCATTTTTCGCAAAGCAATTAAATGAGACTCTTAAAATTAAATCGAAATTGTTATGGCCTGAAGTACATGTTTGCGAAAATAAAACATTGTAAGACTCTGAGTCCTTCGCAAATTTGGCAGCAGCTGCAACAAATGAACCTTGCTGATTGCTGGTAGCAAGCAGCTTTTTCCGAATGAGCTCATCTGCTATTGCTGCGGCATACAGCTGGTTCGCAAAGCTACAGAGAGTAAAACAGTATTCTGTTGGTACCGATAAATAATTAATCCGCCACGATTTGCCATCGCAAGTAGTTCATTTGGATTACTTTTTAAGCATTCGTCGGTTATGGATGGATCAGTGTTTTCTTGAACTAACATATCTTTGCACGGGGTGCATTTCCTTGTCCGTGATACACTTCTGGCAATGTATCCACTCACGTAGTATGTGATGGAAGAATCTGTTTCGGAAATTTCGTCTATGGTTGCAGTTTTAAAAAATTTCAAAAGCCAATTGTCTTCCGTAATTTCAACATAGTCCTCATGTAACGGTGTATTTTCACTTTGAAGAGCAAGGTTAGATTTCTTGAAAATGGACTCTTTTTCGATTAGGCTTAAGCAACGGATTTTTTTCTCAGCTTGAAAAAGTTGATTTATGGACATGAAAAAATTGCCACCACTAACTTGGCGGTACCACCCAAATCTTCCCTCAATCGGATCGGAGCAAAACTTTCCAGGGAGAACGTAGAGAAAGTCGTGGTGGAATATTAAATGCTCAGCCAGAGACACCATTGCTTGAATACTTTGAATGCATGCTAAGAAAGTTTCTTTAGTTAGTCCTGCTTTGCCTGATTGCTTCCAAGATATCAAAATATCGGCAGCCGTGTTCAGAAAAGTGAACCTGCTGTCCGACTCGCTTTGCGTCAGTTGAAGAGGCTCGCAGCGGCATCTCTTTTTCTGTAGCCTGCATACAAAAAACAGCAACATAATATTGTTTACACAATATATAAATATAAAAGTCTTGAAACTCAACTTATAATAAGTATTAACAAAAATCAACCACTCCTGATATTTTCCACGTAAACAGACAAGTCAAAAGAGGACAAAGAGACAAATGATTGAGGCTTTGAGTTTGCAATAAATTAATACTTTACAGTTAAACTTTATCATTTTGAAATTATTCTTCAAAATTAAGCTAAATTTAGTGGAAGCGGTAGTGCTTAACATTGTGCAGGTCATTACATGAAACAATAACTGCAGAGGTCAAACAAACAGACACACAACATAATGTAAAATCATAACACAGATACGTTTTCTGTCATGCCAGAGCTTTTAGTCTGAGAATTGAACTTTGGGCATTCCATACATGAGGTGGACGTTTTAACTACGGTAATCAACCATTTCTACTGCTAGCAGATTGAACTTTGCAAGCGTAAGATATATGTAGACAAAAAACAACAAGCGAACGTTTTCGGCTAGTCATATAGCCCTTTTCAAGCCTATAAGAAAAATACATTATTGAAAGAAATGCTAAAGAATCATATAGTATCACAGCAAAAATATGGTCAAATCTAAACATTTGTGCCACTATCTCTTGTGCTTCTGTCTTTCTTGCGTAATCTGCCTGAGTCATTGTCTGAACAATCAATTAATTTTACCTCTGAAATACTTGACCCGTTGCGCTGTGTAATTTTCAGTTATTATTTTGTGTGAGCGAGGCAGTTTCTCAAATGTTTAGATTTGACCATATTTTTGCTGTGATACTATATGATTCTTTAGCATTTCTTTCAATAATGTATTTTTCTTATAGGCTTGAAAAGGGCTAGATGACTAGCCGAAAACGTTCGCTTGTTGTTTTTTGTTTTTATAATGTTAAATGTAGTGTTGTTGCTTAGTTATGTCTGTTTATGGTTTAAAAGAGTTACCTCTCTACCCAAATTGTAAGATATATGTACTAGCAAAAACTAAAACCGTACTGTCACTTTCAAACTCACATTTGCTCGGCGTTTTCAAGGACATTATTTTCCAAATCTCTAGTACAAATTTTAAAAATCGAGCAGTCCCCAAAAAGTCTGGATTGTCTTTCGCACAATACTCAAGGCAGTGATTGTTGGCTCACTGAATACACCTGAAAAGTAATAATTTTTAAATTAAAACAAGACTAAACATAAAATTTACAGTCAGTAAAAGTTGCACAAATTCTAGTTCTGCAATCAGCAGCAGGTGTCATCGTATACAAACGCATACAGGTACTTCTTACATGTTACTTGTAGTTGTAACCAATAAGAGTTAGGCTAATCAATAGAAAATTAGCATATGTTTTACTGTTTCATGAAACACATGCACCATCTTCTCTACGGAAAACAAATAGTTAAACGGAATTGAATGCTGTACGTTAGGTATTCTATTGCAAATTAAAACTGTTTTAAAAGCGACTTACACAAAGCATGTTGCGGAGATGTTCGTGACACATTGCTGGGATTTAGCGAAACTTTCTTCAAGGTGTGGGCAACTTTTAAACATTTGAGTGTTACTTTTTGAAGTTCTTTCTTAAGTGCAAAAAAGTCTTTGATTTCATCGACTGCTAAAAACTCCATATTTTTTTTTCTATTTTTGCGTTTTGTTTCTCGGCTTTTCCGGCTGCAGACGATCGTTTGATAGTTTGAGCTGATGATAAATATTTAGGAAGTCCTGGAAACACTTTTGGAATTACAGTAGGTTTTAGCCGCTTTCGAACTAATTCGGTGGTCTCTCATTTTACTTTTCGTCTTTTCTTTTTATCAAAGGAAACTGTTTGAAAGTCATTAGCATAAAAATGCTTATCGCAAACTCTATGATTTTTACTTAAAGTCCAGTTTTTGCGTGGAATAGCTTCAAACCATTTTCTTCGAATATCAGGATCTGCAGGGAATTTAAATAAAGCGGGCTTGTCTTCTTCTTTGCTCGACTTGTAGCCACTGCTACATCCCAGTACACAGCACGTGTTCACCATCGCGACAAGATTTTAAAAATGAGCGATGAACGGAATAAATTTGCAGATAACTTAATTAACTTAAAATCAACTTACACTGTGACAGATTATAGAAAATTTTAGCATTCCTAAATTATAAAATCCGACAATATTTACAGACTAGTAGGTACGACGTACGAGAACCTATAGCCTAATAGTCCCATGCAGTTGTTGTAGCTATTTTAGATTTAAGCGTTAAAATCTTACACCTCTTTTAACAACGCTTTTTACAGTTTAAAATGTTGACTCCAAGCTTGCCTCTTGTTTATTCAATTCAAACTGTGACCTACTAGAACCGATGCCGTACTAAAATGTATCAACATACTGACAGTAGTCCAGCAATCGTGTAAAGTACAAAATGTAGGCTACATTTAAAGAAACGCTAACTACCGATATTCTTCGAAGTCTGTAACAATACTAAACTTAACTGACCATGTTCTATATAACTAGCCAATTGAATCTTAACTGCCAGTGTACTGGTACTAAAGCGCTGAAACTATCACACTATCCTACATCGTTAGATTCTCTACTTTACACACTACACAGCTGCAAAGCAACGACTGGATTTCTTTTTCTGTCATACAGTCACGAGACTTGCTTCCAGCAGGGATATTGCAGTGTTTCGTCATAGAAACCATTGTTATATTTCACTATCGTTTTGTAATACGTGCGACTGTTACGAGACTGGAACCATGAGATAGATTAGCTGAGAGAAAGTACAATAAAGTGGTCTGTGTGTAATCTATTAAAGTGTGGTGTATCTAAGTTAATCAAACAGAAATACAACAGATATCTAGAAAAGGCGACTTCTCAACAGCGTAATTGACAGTCGCCTTTTTCATTTTCGGGCGGTAACAGCGCTGACCCTTCTAGTGTCCATCGCTTTATCGAAATTTGCTAAGTCAGCAATCCCGGTGTTCTAATATCCCTGCTTGCATATTATACATACATCCTATACAGAGACAAGATATATTTATGATATAAATAGATCACAGGGAAAATGACGAAGGATGTATCTGACATAAGGACCAATCGGCAGTAGCTGTTGTCTTTTGGCGTTGTCTTTTGCTGTTGCTGCTGTCATCTTTTGGCGTTGCTGTTGTCTTTTGGCGCCAATATTTATATCCTGATCCATATTTTACTCTTTACCAGACTGTGTGTCTTTATGACAAACCGGTGAAGAATTGTAATATTTTATAATAAAAAATATGTTTTCCGTAGTTCAAAGTAAAAGAAAAAGACAGAAGTAGCCTAGTGTTTACGAATTTGTAGAGAGCCTAAAAGATTCAGGAATCACGATTTTTGGTGTTAAGATGTAGCCTATCAGGTAGGCTATAACTTTTGCCGGAGACAAAATCATTCAAACAGTTAGGCTACCGTACATTACATTTATTGATTTGTGAAATTTTTGCAACTACCTTAATGCAATTTTTTTTAAATAAGTTAATTGTTCAAATAATTCAAACTATTAATTCAAAATAGGCTAGGCTACAGTTTATTATCTTTACAGTTGTATAAATGCTAAAGATGAAAAAAGAAACTTATTTAAAAGACCGATGTTTAATAAAAGTTAAGAAAAAGAGTTTTTTTTTTTGCAAATAACCAGCTTCAATTGAGTTTAAAAATCGCATCAGAACAACAAATCAAAAATTTAATAGTCCTAAATCTGCTGTTGTGGATTAGGCTACCCTGTTTACTCAGCAGCAAATAGGCTAAATTTTGAAGCTTTGCGATGACTGTAAAAAAAGGTGACTGAGTTCTTTAAATTTCAAGAAATAATTAAGAAAATGGCTTTCGTATCTTAAGAAATCTGCTGCAGCATCCATTGAAACTGATGTTGTGTTCGTAACCATTCTGCCACAGCCCATCGCTTATTTCGACAGTTTAGACACCGCTAAAATCTATATTAAGCCACAAAACTTTGTTTGATCTAATAATTTATGCAAGCAATGGTCATGTTGGATGGTCACCAATAAGAACCATTCGGACAAATTGACGATGTTTTTTAAAAGTAAATTAATTTTGCTTCATTTACTGTAGGCCTAGCTTTTTCTTTTCTGGTAGCGCAAAATTATAGTTAAACTTAGACCTCTAGCCTATGCCTACAAAGTTTGCAAAAAAAAATAGGCCTAAGCCAAGTAGGCTAATTGTCCGGTTAGTCTCACACTTCTAGTTGGTCCAGCATTTAGATCCCAATCCATGTTCATCATAAATCCAAATTCAGTGGGCCAAAAGCTTCGTAGCCTAGAAGTTTGCAAAACTGCCAACATAGGTAAGCTTCGAAAAAGGCTTTTATTAGATTGAGAATAAAGATTTTCACCATCAATATATCTGCTGCTTGATTGAAGCTTTACCTACGGACTGAAAAAGCTTCTTTGAGAGCTTAATTCTGGCAGTTCGGTATCTAGCCAAGTTTTGGAGGCTTTGAACCACTGACGGTGGCTGTAGCGGACAGCAGGTAACTTAACTTATAGGCTATAGGCTCATAGGCTACCTAGCTGTAATTCTAAGTCTACAGCGACATTTTGGGCGCAACAATGTGGCAGAAATGATCCGAAAACGAGGTCTGGGCTTCTATAGTCTATTTCAGTGTTTCTCAACCTCTTATGGTTCACGACCCGACAATGGGTTTCTCAACCTCTTATGGTTCACGACCTGAAATGAAACTATTCTTTACATTGTATTTGCTTTATTTAAAGCTTAACTAACTTATAACGAAAGTCTAAAAAACAAAACATGAATTAAACCTCCATTTAACAAAGATACATAAACTAACAAAACAGACAACCTGACGGTAGGTTGACTGCAAAGCTACTGTGAAACACGTACAGTTTGTTGTAACAATGCAACAAACGGCTAGCAGCTACAGGCAAGATCACGTTGCATGCCGTACAATCACTTTAGGTATAGGCTACTACATTCACCCCTCCTAAAAGAAAACACAAACACATAGAAAACACAAACACACACAGCCTACCGAAGAGTAACAGGTAGTTTACAATTTTAAGGTTAAAGTGATCAATATTCCAAACAATAAGGTTCGATTAAAATACAAAATATCGGCAAAATACAAGAACAATGTATTGACAATGATTGTTAAACATCTCCGTATCGTAGAGGAGGCACCCCTTTGTTGCAACGAGATGACCGTCTCGGATAACATTTTTCAACATCGTTTTCGTCATCATGACGGCCGGGCGATACAAGGGGCGGATCATTTATTTCAATTGGGTTTACATTTGATGCATCTACTTCCGAGATTTCAATTTCATTATTTGAATGATGGTCAGTTGGAGGATCAGGAGTGCTTGGGCATGGAGCGATATCGCGAAGTGAGACAGTCGCTTCCCGACCATTGGAATAACGTACATTCGCATACGTTGGATTAACACCAAGCAATTCGACTTCGTCCACCAATGGAGCGCTCTTATCAGTGCGAACAAAACGTTTGAGATATACTTTTCCAGGAACAGTCATCCACGAGGGAAGCGATTCTCCAGTGCATGACCGTCGCTGAAACTTAAAAAAGCGTTCATGTGGAATAGCATTTGTGGATGTGCAAATAAGCGATCGAATAGAATGCAGGGCGTTGTCTAATACAGTTTCCCAGCGCGATAACGGAACTTGACCAGTTTTTAGAGCTAATTGGACGGTTTTCCACACTGTGCTTACAGTTCGTTCAACTTGCTCATTTCCAGACGGATGGTAGATGCTTGATTTACTCGATGCAATTCGGCGTTGTGTCAGATACTGTTTGAACTGCGTCGAGGTAAATGCCGATCCATTGTCGGAGTGAATGAATCCTGGTGTTCCACACAATGAAAATAAACTATCAAGCGCTCGTATCACAGAAGTTGTTGTCATGTCCTTACAAGGAAAGGCAAAAGGGAAGCGTGAATATTCGTCGATCACTACCAACAGGTACTTATTATTCGTTGCTGACAGTACCGGTCCTTTGAAGTCTATACTTAGTCGTTCCATTGGCTGGGTTGCCTTGATTAATGTTCCACGATTTTGGCGAAAAAAATGCGGTTTAACTTCTGCACATATTTTACATGCTGAGACCATTTTCTTCACGTCGTTTGTCGAGAAGGGCAAATTTTTGGATCGAACGAAGTGTAGCATCCTAGTCACTCCTGGGTGGCAAAGGCTGTCATGTATGTCATGAAGTGTGCTTGAACAAGACAATGATGAGCAAAATGCTCTGGTGAAAGTGTCCGGGCCAACATTTCTCTGCCCGGGGCGATATTTGATTTCGTAAGAAAAAGAACCCATTTCCACCCGCCATTGCTGAATTTTATTAGCTTTTATTTTGGAACGGCGACGGCTGTCCAGCATAAAGGCAACAGACCTTTGGTCAGTAATCAGTGTGAACGTTTTTCTGGCCAACAAATGCGACCACTTTCTCACGGCCTCGATTACGGCTGTAGCTTCTTTCTCGTATGCGGGATAGTTTAGCTCACTTCCTTGTAAGGTCCGCGACATGAATGCAACAGGGCGGCCACCTTGATTTAGTGTAGCAGACAAAGCAATATTAGAAGCGTCACACTCAACGACAAAAGGTAGACGTTCGTCTATTGATTTCAGACCTGTATTTTCCAGTTCCAGTTTCAGCTGCAAAAACGCTTTCATAGCTTCATTTGAAAGGAGAAATTGCTTTGTGTGGGCAAGAGGCCGAGTTTTGTCTGCAAAACAGTGTATCCACTTTGCATAATACGCAAACATCCCAAGCACACGTTTTAGTGAAGCAGCGCTATTTGGCCGCGGAAAATCTTGTAAGGGACGCATGCGCTCAGGGTCTGGTTTTATGACACCGTTTCCTACCACGTATCCAAGAATCTGAATACTCGATACCGAGGAAATAGTTTTGGTCTCATTTAGAGTAAAATTTCGTTTTTGGATCGCCTCTAGAAAAGCTTGCACATTTTTATCGTGCTGCTCTTGATCACGTCCCGCCACGGTAACATTATCCAAATATGGAAATACGTCCTTTAACTGCTCTTCTTTGATAAATTCTGATATTTTTCGTTGAAATGCAGCAACGCCATTTTTTACTCCAAAGGGAATGCGGGTAAATTCATAAAGTTTGCCACAGGCTTCAAACGCAGTATATTTACTTTCGGACTCGATTATTTTTATTTGATGATAAGCGCTGCGTAAGTCAAACGTCGAGAACACCTTGTATCTCGCAAGTTCATTTACCATATCATCTATGCGCGGTAATGGATATGCGTCAAGTTCCGTGAAAATGTTAATCGTTTGGGAATAGTCTATGCACAGTCGTTTTTTATGACGGTTAGTATCGTCTTTAACTACAACTACCTGAGCTCGCCAAGGGGATTGGCTCGGTTGAATGATTCCATCTTTAAGAAGTTGTTCGACGTTTTCGTTTATGAAGGCTTTGTCTTCTTGACTGAAGCGTCGGGATTTCGTAGCAATGGGCTTGACGTTTGGCGACAAGTTTGAAAATAAGGATGCTTTGCTGGTCTCTGCTGCAGTTACGGCACAACTTAACTTGTTTGAAACAACAAGATCCGGCGATACTCCTTGGAACTCGAAAATTAACTGGTTGTGTTGACTTTGGAAGTCTAATCCAAGAATGACGTCACTACAGAGATTTTCAAGGATATTTAGTCTAGTCATGTCATACTTGGTTTGATTTATTTTCAAGTTAGCCAAACAAAATCCGGTAGACTTCATTTTTACATTGGAAGCAGCCATTTGAACTTGCTGGGATGAAGGATAAACGCTTAACTGTAAGTTCTTGCACACTGCTGAGTCGACGTAACTTTCGGAGCTGCCGGTGTCCATTAGAGCGGTGAGGCATTTTCCATTTAGTGTGATAGGCAAA
Source organism: Aplidium turbinatum (assembly GCF_918807975.1). Taxonomy (NCBI): domain Eukaryota; kingdom Metazoa; phylum Chordata; class Ascidiacea; order Aplousobranchia; family Polyclinidae; genus Aplidium; species Aplidium turbinatum. The sequence goes on along the minus strand of NC_137489.1, from coordinate 10,986,084 downwards.
CATGCACTCTGTAAGCTTCCAGGACATGACGCAGAAACAGAGGACTGCAACGACGTCGTAGCCAGGGATGTTGAGCTACTAATTTGACTCTCTCGCATAGAACTCTTGGAGGAAGGCACTTTAGAACGGCACACCTTAGCGAAATGGCCTAGTTTCCCACATGTGAAGCACTGAGCGTGCTTAGCTGGACATCGCCGTCGATCGTGATATTTTTGACCACAGAAGTAGCAAGACTTAGATTTTGATATGGCTGCAGACATGTTCCGATTTCCAAAAGCGCTGTCTTGGTTAGGTTCATCATGGACGGGAGTTAGTACAGCGAGGTCATCCACTCTTGGCGTATAGGCTGCAGAGTTTGCCTGTGCCGTGTTTAAAGAGTTTGCGATATTAAAGGCAGCCTCAAGAGTCAGTTCCGTGCTTTCCAATAATCGCTGGCGGATATGGTTTGCAGCCAACCCATTTATAAAAGCATCTCGAATGAGTTCCTCACGGTACCTCTCGGCAGTGACATCCCTTAGTTCGCAGTCTTTACTAAGCGAATGTAATGCTCTCTTAAAATCATGGAGAGACTCCGCTGGCTGTTGTCTCCTTGTAGCTAACAGATGTCTTGCAAATATCGAATTTGGGGTCTTTATGTACACTCCATTTAGTTTCGAGATTGCTGCTTCGTAGCTAGGAGAGTCTTCTACCATTTCATAGACGTCTGGGCTAATATTGGCGAACAACACGCTGAGCTTGTCCTCTTCTGCAACCTGGCATTTTTGTAAGAATAGATTGAAGATTTTCAAGCAATGCTTCCAGACCTTTGTTGCATTTTGCGCGTTGGGCTCTGCATCAAACCTTGCCGGCTTCAATATGTCTTTCAGCGTGCTAGTTGCCATAGTAAGTTATAAGTTAGTTTAATTGAAATGAAACTATTCTTTACATTGTATTTGCTTTATTTAAAGCTTAAACTAACTTATAACGAAAGTCTAGAAAACAAAACATGAATTAGCCTAAACCTCCATTTAACAAAGATACATAAACTAACAAAACAGACAACCTGACGGTAGGTTGACTACAAAGCTACTGTGAAACACGTACAGTTTGTTGTAACAATGCAACAAACGGCTAGCAGCTACAGGCAAGATCACGTTGCATGCCGTACAATCACTTTAGGTATACTACACCCTTTTAGGTGTTTAATACAGCCTGCGACCCCATTCCTGCTAGGTTTTCTATAGTTATACAAATTAGCACAAAAATACATTGCAATAACATTTAATTTCAAAGAATTGGTGAATGTCACAACTTTTAATGCGACGGTTGACTCTGCAACTGCTTGGCCAACTTCGAAATTAGTGGTTGAGTGCTTGATAACGCCAATCTCATATCATCTTCAACTTTCCTTCGATTTCTTGCCTTCGTTTTGATATGGACAAGAGCAGAAAAACCACTTTCGCAGAAGTATGTTGTGGCATCTCTTTCTTTGAGCTCAGAGAAATATCATTCTAATTGAACAAACGATGATAAATTGGCCTACAACCGAGCTATCCGTTCCCTTTCGTAACAGTGCAACCAATTAGTCACTTGCTACGACATTAATGTACCTTACTAAAGTGATTGCTGCAAAAAATTTTCATTTATCTGGACATTTTTGCGATTTCGAAATTTTTTTATGAATATCTTTGCGATCCCCTTGAAATGACCTTCGCAACCCCCTTGGGGGTCGCGACCCCCAGGTTGAGAAACGCTGGTCTACTTATTACATATATGAATTTATTGTCACCACGTAGACCTACGGTAACTTAAAAGATTGCAATCGTCTTTCCACAACAGAACATAGGCTAATTCAAATCATAAGTTCAACCTGAGTTCAACCCAGGAAACTGCACACTGAACGTTGACTGACGGAGCCAGAAGTAATATCACCATTGTACAGGGCCGGATTTAGCTGATGGGGGGCCCCGGGGCACTTTTAAATCGGGGGGGGGGCCTGTGCAAAAAAAACACCTCTGCGTTTACAATAGCATTAATCCAGCAATGCACTGCACAGCATTTTGCACAAACTTCAAAGGCCGAAAGAAAACAAAAAAATAACACACAATCGCATTTTTCCACGTAGGGGGGCCCTTCAAAAGTCGGGAGGCCCGGGGCACCTGCACCAGTGCCGGTCATAGCCTAGGTATTTCAGGCCCTGTGCGGAACATGATTTGCAGGCCCCAATGACAATGATCCAATTCAGTAACGTAGCTAGGTATTTTAAAGGGGGAGGCGGCGAAGCCTGACGGTGTGATCGCCGAAGGCGACACCCAGCGGCGGGGGTCTAGAGACCTCCCCCAGAAAATTTAAAAAAATTACTTTGAATTTGGGGCATTCTGAGAGCATGTTCAAAATTTGGGTGTGAATAGACCAGTGGTTCCCAACCTTATTTTGGTTGTTACCCTAATCTACACCCTGAAGTGAGGCAATTACCCCCACAATCAATTTTCAAAAACAAAGGTGTTTATTGCTATGTATTTCACTGAATACAAGATAACAATGCGCAGTAAACATTCAATGCGAAGATTGGGCCTGGACTTCAGCCGCCAGCTTTGTGATCCTGGGCTTTGTGGTAGGCTACTGAGGGCGATTCTTGCGTCGATTTCGACATCCAGGCGATTGCGCTTCTTTGTCTTCACTCCCAAGACAGTTGAAAATCCTTGTTCACAGCGATAAGTTGTTGAAAAAGATGTCGGGATATTTAATGCCCGTGTCGCTACTGTTAGTGCGTCCTGGAGTCTGCCAATCCAGAAGGGTTCCAAGCCTTTTCCCTTGAAATCAAGTTCAACGCTTCGTTCTTTCGGAGAGTGATAAATTCTTCTTTGGGCGGAAAGTCGTCATCATCCACCTGGCTGTCATCACATGTGAAGGGCTCTATGCACCAAATGGAGACTAGCCGTGTGCATGTCCAATTCGGAAAGTATAGTTGTCCATCTTTTTGGCTAGCTGGCCTAAGTGGTCAGCTATGTCCTCCTTCAACGCCGCTGTCAACTCAAGTCCATTGCCTTCAAGGTAGGCTACATGTCGATTGTCGAGCGTCTGAAACTGCGCCACTGTGCCTCTTCCAACTCGCTTGCAACTTAACCTTTGCGATAATTGCTGCTACGGCTACTTTGGTGTCGATCACAGTTACATTGTTGCCTTGAATTGCCTATTTTCGATTCACCAAAGATATCAGCCAGGTAGCACAGCTGGGAAATCCACTGTTGGTTAGTGAAGTATTCAGCCAAGTCAGGCTTTTCTATCAGAAAAACATGGACAGCCTCACAAAGTTCTACCAGGTGGATTGTCACTTTGTCACGAAACAGCCATTATACTTCTGTGTGGTACAGCAGCCTAATGCTTCAGATCTTTCTCCTATTTTCTTGAAAAGATGACTGGTCAATTCTTTCGCTTTTATAAAATTCACAACTTTTACTGTTTCCAAATCGGGTCTCGTCACCCCCCAAAAATAGGCAAGTTACCCCCGGGGGTAATTTACCCCCAGGTTGGGAACCACTGGAATAGACCTATTGCTGTAAAATGGTGCTGTCCGGTGGCATAGCAATAGGATAAGATCATGCATTCTTAGGTAGGGGAGACTGGGGTTTGTTGGAACATGGGGTTTGTTAGAACATTGCTTTTTTTTGCACCCCGAAAATATTTTACAGGAATTTTTTTTTATTTTACGACTGGAAACACTGAATTGCTGCTGCTGTGATTTTCTTTGGCCAAACCTTCCAGGAGTTCTCACTGGAAAAGTGTTTGTTTGTTTTTGATGTCTAAAAGTAAATTTGGGTACCGCCTAAAAAGTTTGCCTACCTGAAGGAAAAAGGAAGATAATAAAAAAAAGTTTTTGTTTGTGTTACCTACAAAGGTAGAGCTGTTGCAAAGTACAAAAAAAGTTTGCTTAATTGTGACCAGATTTGCAAATTTATCTTATTTATTTCAGTTTAGCTTATGGGGTTTGTTAGAACATCTCTCATGGGGTTAGTTAGAACATGTTCTAATAACCTCAATTAAGTGAAATTTGTGTTTGTGCATAAACTTGTCTTTTTCAATGACCAATGATTTTAATAATACATATCTAACAACTTATTTATTACAATATTATACTTTTTAGTTGTCAACAATTATAAAAAATTTCTTTCTTAAATTGATAATCAGTATGCGTACTTATAAGCGAAAAACACAATGTGCTACAATGCCAAGAGATGTTATGGAAAGGGCGATGATGGAAGCATTAATCCAAAAAAGACTATGTCGAACTGTTGCAAAACAGTATATGATATTCCTCATGTGACATTAAGGAGGTACCGTATTGCTTAAAGCATCGACTGAAATTACCATCTGCAAATAGTAATCCGGATGAAGTAAATTTACCTCATTATGGATGTTTCAATAACAGAAATGTTTTTACTGCTGTTCAAGAAGCTGAGTTAATGAATTATATTTTAAAAGCATCAGCTTTATATTATGGCTTGTGAACTAAAGAAGTTAAAAAGCTGGCATATGATTATGCCAAGGAGCTTGGCCTGAAGTTTCCAGGCTCTTGGGAGCAAGGCAAGTCAGCTGGATGTGACTGGTTGCAAGGATTTATGAAGAGGCATCCAAATCTATTGTTGCAAACACCAGAAAGTACATCATTTAAGCCGTGCAACCAGCTTTAATCTACAAAATGTGACAACATTTTTTAATAACCTCTCCTCTGTAATAGACAGGGATTCTTTCACACCTTACAAAATATGGAACCTGGATGAAACACTGAAACAGGTTGCACTACTGTGCAAAAGCCCTGTAAGGTTGTGGCTCCATCTGGTGTAAAACAAGTAGCGCGCTATTGTTTCTGCAGAACGAGGAAAGCTTGTCACATTGTGTTGTGCAATAAGTGCAATTGGAAATTCAATTCCCCCTATGTTTATCTTTCCAAGAGTAAACTATCTGACATTCAAGAAGGAGAATTTGTTCTTGTCAAATTCAACACTTCGAAGCGTTTACAGCACTTTGTTGGGAAAATTATTGATGTTTTTGATGATAGTGATGTGACTATTCGATTCTTACGATGCTGTGGGCAATCCAAAATGCTTGATGAATGTCCTGCATTTGTTCCAAAAATAGTGACAATTCTGATTTCACTCATCACCTTTGTGACATTGTCTTTAAGTTACCGAAACCTTCCAATCTAAAAGGCACTAAGCGTCGCCAAGAAAAATTTGTGTTTTCTGTGGATTTAGCTAGATATAATCTCCAATAAATTTGTTAAATTCAGTGTTGTTTGTGGTTGTGTACTAATGCTTGTGATATCATTTTCTTAGACCATCATCATAAACAAGCAATATTATTTTTTTTATTTCAAACAGTTTGGACTAAAAAAATTTTTTTGTTTGCAAAAGCCATAGTAATCCATCATTTTACATATACTATTCTACCTTAAGTGAAAACATAATACACCTTTCCACGTTTTTTATTCAAAATACAATAATATACTGCTTTTTGTGAAATATTTGTAAAGAAAAAGTAATGTTCCAACAAACCCTGTGTGATGTTCCAACAAACCCCAGCACCGGGGTTTGTTGGAACATTTGACTGCTGTTGGTAAAATTAAATTTATGAGAAATGTTTTAATGTGTGGTGAATTTTTCTTTATTACAGTGTTAGACAACAGGTTAGTCAAGGTTATTGAGAAAATTTTACTTTGAATTGCAAAGGGTTCTTTTGTTACGTGGACTTTTCTAGAAAATGTTCCAACAAACCCCAGTCTCCCCTATTTTTCGGAAATAGAGCTATGTTGAGTCTAGAATAGATGCAACCTATTTCGTTCCCTAAAAAATTCGTACCCCGATTTCGTACCCTGAAATCGGAGTAACAAAATCAAATTTCGTCCCCTGAAAAGATCGAGAGAAATTTGAAATGTTTGCGGCAACTCCGATCAGCAACTTCGGCTATGTTGTTTTTTTTCTCGATCTTTTCAGGATACGAAATACCTCTATGTTTTCTTGTTGCTAATTCCTTTGTTGAATTCACTTGTTGAATTTTTCCATTGGAAATGACAAAATTACTGCATTTTCTGAGTAAATTGCGGCCCCCTAATTTGCGCGCCCTGTGCGATCGCACGGTTTGCACACCTCAAAAACCGGCACTGCCTGCACCCTCACCCTCACCCCTAAATCCGAGCCTGCCACTGTACCAAAATCATATTATAGGCCTATAGTGATCTGCACCAAAATCATACCGTGCTCTGACATACTTCCTTCACCAAAAATCATACTCTCTGTTTGTTGAATTGAAGGCCATCAATCAATCAATTAAGTTTATTTCGGCATAGCTCCACATTCATTTTCAATGTAGGCTACACATCAGGAGATATAAGGCTTTGAAGGCCAGAACGCGATATACATAGTCGCTGACTTGCTGAGGCATCGAGCATCTGTAGGCTATAACGTTGAAGAGACGAAGAACTACGCATATATGGTTGAAACTGCCGGTTGCAAGAATGCGTTTAGCTTATTGGCATGCGAATTCTTGAGGCACGCAAATTCCTAATCACGCTTCAGAATCTCGAAGCAAAACTGCAAAATTACTTGAATTCCTGGGTAGCGTTACATGTATGCAAAAGAACGACAATTTATGGGGCCCGCACTTATCCAAAATATGCACAAATAAAATTTACATCAAGCAATAGCAGAAATCAGTACGCTAACTTAAACTTTTCCACCATAGTTTATAGTTTGCATCCCTATTTTTTTAGACTCGGTTTTGCATATTTTTCCAACTAGCACCTGGCAACTCTGTTTAAAGGTGTTTCGTATTTTTACTTTTATAGGTATTTTTTTTCATGATAGAATGATAGATAGTCAGTTCAGTGATGATAATGACGGACAGGGACAAGTAAACTCAAGGACCATTAAACTACAACTATTAATTAATCATTACACTACTAAAAATTACTGACAAGTAGGATCTAAATCATGTTTAATGTTTGTAATGTGTTTACTACCAACTTAAACATTTAAATGTTTAGTACGGTATTAATATATCTAAAACATTAAAAATTATTTTAATCCTACTTTTCGGTCATTAGGGCGACCCAGTCATTGTTGGTTTGTAAACTAAACTTGTAAATTTTAGTTGCAGACACTCGGTTGCATGCACTTAGCTACTACTGTTTTGTGATTGAATTTATGGTAGAAACTACACATTCTTATGGATGGTACCGGTATTCTTTAATAACTAGGTACCGTATGTCTACCAGTACCAGACGACCTTACAAGTACATGTCATGTCTGAATGCTCTGAAGCATCCCCAGAATTTGCTGGAGACCTTGACAGTGAAGAACTTTCCATTGAAGTGCAGAGCTTCACAAGAGTATATTCACCATTGAAAACAAAAGAAACCATGTGCAGTTCTCTCAGTTTTTACAGTATCTGTATCAAAATAAACTGAATGTTGTGTACCCTAACTTGTGTTTGTTACTAAGACTATTTCTTACTGTGCCAGTTACTGTAGCTTCAGGGAAAGATCATTTTGTAAACTAAAGTTGATAAAATATTACCTTCACTCTACAATGAGCCAAGAACACTTGGTTGGATTACCTGTCGTTTCAATTGCGCACAACGTGGGCAAAACATTAGACAATGCTTTTCTTATTAAAGAGTTTGCCGCACTAAAAGCTAGACAGGTGCATTTTGTGTAAGTGCTGCAGAGTGCAGACGGATGGTGTAGGACTCGGAGGGTACTGGATGTGATGGTACAACATAAGGTATTGTAGGCCCTAGGCTAGAAGTAATATGAGGGCCCTCTACAGCCCGGTATCGACAAATTAAAGTACGCAAACTCAAATAACCAGTGTTGTACGCGTCAATAAAATAAATTGACGGCGTCAGCGGGAATTGCCTAAAAACTTTACGGCGTAAAGCTCTGCGTCAGATCTTAAAAAAATTGACGGCGTTAGCGCTAATTCCTAGCGCAATTTTAGCCAGGGTCTCACAAAACAAAAGTATTTCAACCAAGTATAGCAGTGGTTCCCAAACTTTTTCAGCTTGTGGCACACTGGAAAAATTATAAAACGCTTGCGGCACACTTACAAGAGAAGAAACGCTGCTTTAAAAAAATTATTTTCACGTGTTAATACGATGGATGTGCTTAATTGTTTACACTAACATATACGACTGAAACAAGGTTACGTTGTCGACAAACATACTCGCATTTCATTGTAACTTCTAAGCAGTCTCTCTTGTTTACAGCTTATAACTTCAGTAAAAACAGAAAAGCCATGTTCACATAGCCATGAAGACGCAAATAGCAATATAATTTTGATTGCTTTTGCACCGATCATGGAATAGGACTTGGAAGCAGACAGCCAAAACTCATCCAAGTTTTTTTGTGGAAACAGCGTTTGAAAAAACGGGTCGTTTCGTAAATCAATGAGCTGTTCTTCTGCTTCTGCAGAAAGATTGCTTGATTCATTGTTTCCAAATGGTGGGAAGTAATGTTGCAGTGCAAGCTGAAGTCCAGACAATGTGCTCATGATTTGCGGAAGGATTTCTTGTTTATGAGTTGATTCATTAAGAGCAGGAAACGAATCAACGACTTTCTTCGAGACTTTTATTGAATCTCTCGTATATGCTAAAAAACTATCTAAACTCTTTAAGTGTAAATTTGATATCGACATTGTTCCTCTGTACAAAACCTTTAAAATCAGTAGATATTTTTCGCTGAAATCTCCCGTTCCGCAGTCTCTTCGTTCCAACATTGTCTACAAATTCACTTGTTCGTGCGACACGAACATAACATACATAGGTATGTCCACAAGACACTTGGTAACAAGAGCAACGGAACACCTAAATTTAACAGACATCAATAAGCACAGTGCAATCAAAGACCACATTTATGACTGCAGTATTTGTTCCAACATCAAATTTACATTAGATTCATTCAAAATAATTCGCAACTGTCAATCGGAGTTTGAAACAAAAATTCATGAGGCACTCCAAATAAAGCAGCACAACCCCAGGCTCAACAAACAATTATTCGCTGGAGGGGCATCTTTTTTGTTGAATTTGTATTAGCTTACGTTTATTTTATGTTATGTTGTCCGCTCACTATCTCGTCTCATGACCACACTCCCGCATAATTAAGACAGATTGCTACCACCTTTTGTGTTTGTTCGTCAGTTGTTGCTTGTACGCAGGTCAGTGCAGTTTTATTGAATTTCAGTCATTTATTATTAACATTTCACGAATAACTGTTTTGTTTAGATGAATTAAGATATTTTCCTGAAGAGGGCAGAAAGTTTTGCCGAAAACGTTCGAAATTATGTATCTATTTCATTTCTGTATTAATTTTGAATTATGCAATTCAATGTTATTAAGTTGTTATCGATTGTCTGTCTATGGTTTTTAAAAAGTACCTCTCTACCAAAGCTATACTTTTATTTTTCTCCCCGCATTGAAGGAAAATCATCAGTACAAACGCTCACTCAGCTACTACTCCATTTCATCTCAGAAAGCAAAATATTTTCATCTACCAATTTGAACATGTCTTCTCCTTTGGTTGTGCCCTTCAATTCGTTGCAAAACAAACATTTATTCACCAATGTTTCAGTGTTAATGAAAAGAATAAAAGCCAGCAGATGAGATTTCCCAGTTCTGTCAATAGATTCGCATGTAAAGACCATAGTACAGACAGCTGGTTGTCTGTAGCAACAAAGTGTTGGCGAACTTGATCCTTTAAATATGAGGATAGCTCTTATACATCCTTTCTGAAATTATATTATTTGACAACGGAACTCTAACTTTTTCGAGAGAAGCACTACCAAACATTTCTTCAACAATAACGGCTAATGCTGGTCCAATTACTGTTTATGACGTGGCAATTACCTTACTGTATCGGCAATGTCATAGTTGGTTTCATCGTCACATCATCACATGTGCTTATTTATCATTTATTGAAACAGTTGGAGCGCTTTTAAGTCGCATGTGCTTGTCTGCATGCATGGCTGATTTTAAATATTTATACAGTTCTTTTCCAAAATTCCCAAAAGATTCGCGGCACACTTGAGAACCTGTGGCGGCACACTAGTGTGCCGCGGCACACTGTTTGGTAATCACTGAAGTATAGGCTACCAATAGTAACAATAGCTATAAATATAAAGAGCAGTTTTATGTTTTGAGACTGTATTGTAATTAGCTGCTTTAGCTTATTAGTTATTTCTTTGTATAAGCACAAGCATTTCAAAACGTTTGTCTGACAATCTGCTGCGTTTGGGATGCATAATGTCCTTTCCAAGCGAAAACAAGCCTTCCACAGCAGCACTGAATGGTATTGATGTATTGTATTTCAAAAACAAGTCTTGAAAATATTTATTCGGAAAGGCAGCCTATCACTGTTCGAAGCATGCTGTGATGACTTATTGACTTAGCATAATATAAATCTTATTTTAACAAGGTCCACTGCATCAACATCGCTCTTTTCAGGGGCATAGAGCTCTTGAAATAGTTTCTTCAACCTTCGCGATGACATTCATTGATTTTTCGCTTTCTCTCTCTGATCCCTCGTTCTCGATACTGCTCAGGCTATGAGTGATCACCATAATTGGCGATCTTCTTCCGCTTGTATTCCAGGGAGCCATTCCAACAACGCAAAAGTCGGTAATTCAGATGGGTCGCGCTGGCCAGAATATATTGTGAAACTCTCATTGTGAAACAAGATTTTCCATAAAAACGAAAAATGACGCATAGCGCTTGACGCTTAAAATCGGCAAAAATAGTTGACGGCGCTATCACTTTCGTCAACTAAAAAATAAACTGATGGCGGTAGCCTCAGCGTCAACAAAAATTTGACGGCGTCAACGTACAACACTGCAAATAACCATAAATCACAATAACACAATTTAAGGAATTAACTTGATACAACAATAAACAGCGATAGTAAGCAAGAAAGGTGTACCGTATTTCATGCTGTGACATCTTCACATCACTCTGATGTTATGTTTTATGTACAAGTATGATATGCTGTAGCCTGTGTTAAAAACCACTCAATTATTGTATAGATTTATAGTATATTTTCATTGCAACTGACCAAGGTAAAAAATTGATAAAACACTGAAAAGTTATTGTACAATTTTACAATGGCTGAAATTGGTTGTTGCACGAAGTATTTTCTTTTCTTTTTCAACGTCTTGTTTTGGGTAAGTATTATACCGTATAAACTTATGCTGCTTTGCTATTAAGTGGTTTTTACTGAGTCTTTTTGCTTTATTCTTGACTAATGTATTCTTCAAAGTATGTTTGTGATGTGACTTATTATCGGAATGGCCCGTTTCAGAGAATCCGATTTGGAGATAGCCCTTTTCAATTTTTTGAAATTCGAACGACGCCTTTTGTTTATAATATTTAGAGAATTTTGTATTTTATTCCACAATTTCGTTTCTTTTGAACTATTAAATTAAAATGTTTGCTCACATAAAATTGACATGTATCATGTGTCGCCGTCTGTATGCAAACATAGAATATATTCAAATCCTCAACTATTAGAAAATTCTAATCTCTAGTTTAACAAGTCAATGCAAAAATGCCGGAGATGATTCAATCGATGTCAAATAACAAAACAAACAAAAAATAACAGTTCATGCGTCCATTTCAAAATTATGGCTGATACCACATAGGAAGTCCCACATGGACACCGGTGGAACATTACCAAGTCCATCGAAGCGAACGACAAGTTTCTTGCTGCGGTTGTCAGCATATCTATATTTTTTCAACTTTTGTGGTGGACTATGGCCGGCTATCATGAGGCGTGCTCCATTGTCTTATTTCATTTTTTAGGAAAAATTTTACACAAAAGTTATTTGTTTGTGTAATTACGAGCAGTTTCCTTTGTGACAGTACTGTACCGTATCGTATGCTATTATCAGGTAGGCTATAAAAACACCTTGATCTTAATGTTAAGCAACTGAAAGCAAGATTGTTAAAACTAACTTTTAAATTGGGTGATCATTCATTTCTCTATTTTTCAATATACCGTACCGCACTACATAATATGCCACTATGATTTTACAATTCTCCGAAAAAGGCTGTCTTCGAATAGGGATTTTTCCGAATCGGATTCTCCCAATAGTAGCAGACCGCTTGTTATAGAAGAACAGAAATTTAAAAGCGCTTTGTAATCCACTTACATCAATTGTGCTCAATGCAGATATATTATACCCAATTATTTTATGGATGTGATTTCTGCCATCTTGAGCACCTGCATTAGAACGTTATTGTGATGTAAAATGTTTCATTGACTAAGTTAGAAAGATTTCCTGAAGAAGGTATGATGCTTAATGTTACAGGCTGTACTTTTTTATTTGATTTCTTGGTTTTTGCTACCTGGATAAATCCTCAATTTGAGCAACTAATCATTTAGTTTCAAAATTGCTAGATGAAGCAGTTCTGCTTCCAGTTTTGACATGAGATTTCGCAGTTGAGTGCTGATGCTGTGCAAATGATAATTTTTTAAATAATTGTTGTCTTAACAAAGATACATGGATGCACAGCAATTTCAATAAAATATAGGCTGGTAATGCAATTCATTACCAATTTTTAGTATCAAGGAAACATAGGCTAAATAAACATGTTGATGAGGTTGTTTGCCTACTTGTATTTTGTAAGAATGCCTGTCACATTTTCTTTTTAGATCATTGGACTGTTGTTACTTGGAATTGGTATTTGGGCATGGAGTGAAAAGGTATGCTCTATTTAAATTTAGGCTAACTTCAGTTTTGTCACTACCAAGTCCAAAAGTATATCATATCATATATATTATAACTATAAATGCAGTATTATATATGTAGCACTGTAAAACTACCTGATTAAGCACCAAATTTCTTAATTTTCAATTCAAATCTGAACCCCCTAAACATCAATAGATTGGTCTTAAACTTCATAAATATTGTTTTTGTACCAAGTGTCATCTATAAAAAAAAGTTAAGGTGTTTTGCTTCAGGTTGGGGCATCAGGCGCAACTTACTGTACACATTGTATGTATGCACACTGTTCTATTTGAATAAGTGTTCCACCCAATCAGTGTCAGATCCATGAAGAGACGATCACCCCCTCCCCCCCTAACACTACTTGCTGGTTCCGCTTCTGTGCTGCTCAATGATTGTTATCTAACATGAAACCTTGGGTAGTGCAATAGTGCATTTTATAACTTATATAATATCCATGTTAGTTATCTGTAAATGTATATATGTACACTGTACAATTTCTGCAGTCACAATAAGCTTTGTAATTTGGAAATAAAATGTTATTTTTCTCATGTTTTTTTTTTTTTTCAGGGTTATATTGACAGCATCTCAGTCATCAGCGCATTGCCAATAGACCCTGTGTTCATTATAATCATCGTTGCCATCGTTATGTTTGTCTTGAGCTTTGCTGGGTGCTTGGGATCGTTGAGGGAGAACATATGCCTGTTGAAAGTTGTGAGTACTTTAATCACGCGAGTTCATTTTTGAAATATAATATATGATATGCTATGTATGTTAGTGTAATAGCTTAGTTTGTTAAAAAAAATTCTAAACAATTCTCTACTTTTCACTGAACATTAGCAGCATTGTTTTCTGTTATTGTGTATTGATGGCAAGCACAGAGTTTGTGTTAGTTTGATGTAGTTTAATTTGTTTGTACTATGTTGTCAAATGAACACAAAGTTTTCATGCAAAGCTGGGAGCTGGCATAGTATGGTTGATGTCACTTTGCAAATGCTTTGAATGTTAGTAACGTATTTAAAGAAAGCGGTTGCTGCCTTAGTCATAACTAGGGCCATTTAAAGTCATTAAAGTCATATTTTTTTCTATGCATCAGTAAGTCGTGAAATCAATTTTAACGCAAAAACCGCATCCCTACGAGGTATAATAAGAAAGTTATGAAGTCATATAAAGTCATATTTTCCTGGTTAGGTCATAAATCAGCTTTTTAAGTTATATAGTCATATTTTTGAGTTATAAAGTCATACCGTTGTATAGTTTAAATAAAAAGTACCAATTTAAGCGGTGAAGCAAATAAGCACTAAGAATGTAAGAGTCACTGTAAAGAGCGTCAAAAATTCAGTCAACGATCCAAAGTTGACTAGTCAGTTAACAGAAATGTGCCGCCACTACAACAATATTTCAAACTTAATACTCAAAATGGAAAGTTGTACGTAGGCTACACCATCAAAGAGGCCCATGCTGATCTAAATGCCCTTGATTTCTGAAAAGATCCGCTTGAGCTCAAAAATTACATTAAGAAGCGATTGGACAAAAACGATGTGAAACAAATTATGGAGCTACAAACACAGCTACAAGACATTTCACCAGCGCTTTATGCAAAACTGCAGAAGTGGCAACCCACGTCAGCGTCTGTGGAGCGCTCATTTTCCTTACTAAAGTCATTTTTACGTCCAAATCGTAACTTCAAAGACTCTAACATTCCACACTACATGAAACTGTACTACTACAGTGGTTTAAAATAAAAATGAATGTGTATTACTGTTATGTTGCGTATGTTTTACTCTTTAGTTCGGTGAGTGACGTTGTTCGCATGTAAAAATAAACGATTTTCACATAAAGTCATATAAAGTCATATTTTTCAAAAAATAAAGTCATATTATTGATTTTTTAAGGTCATATAAAAATGGCCCTAGTCATAACCCTTTGATGACGCAGTAATATAATACCTATACCAAATACCGGTGTTGTGTGATAAACTTCAAGTATTTTGTTGCTGCAAACCATATCCACATCGGTTATTTTAGTCTTACAGCATGGCATTATGCATGGATGCCACTTCATAGTTCATACAATACATAACTACTGCATAATAATTCACTCAAATAACAACTTCCCAGACAGCAAATCAACCGTTTCTTACATTGATTCAACGTCTACAGACGACGAGTCAGTGTAAAAAACGGTTGATCTGTTACCTGGGCTATGCAATCCTTGATACAAAAGAAGCTTTTTAATAGGCTGTTTTATTGTTTATATACATTAAAAGCTGCTTTTTATATTCTGCTAAAAAATGAAAAATTGGGTTCTTTATAGGAATAAGAAGCTTATTTGATGTCACATGATTTAGTGTTGAGACGGCAGTTACGTTACTTTATCGAAATGCGATTTAGATAATTTTAATTCTGGTTGTGTGACCAGTACCATGGTGTTTTTGTGTTCGATCGGTTATTCACAGACGAACTTTTTATAGATTTACTGTCTCATACATCATTGTTTAGTGTTGGAATACTATAAAAAATGGTCAATAACGGTGTTTATACAAACAAGCTTGTCCAAATAGGCATGATATTTTTTTGTTTGTTTGCTTGGTTCAATGGAATGCTTTAGCTGCGGTGCTGCAGACACAGCCAACAGTGCTTTTTCCTACTGACCAATACGAAACAAACGATGCTATTTCTCTAGTTGAAACTTATAATATCCCAGACAATATTACAATATCCCATTCAAGGTCTGCCGACGTTGAATCAATATAAAAAAACGGTTGATTTTCTGTCCAGTATGGTTGTTTAAAAAACAGAAGGACTTCTCAAATTGTTTAGTTGTTTTTGTGCTTGTGTCAGTTGGTGCTGTATGCACTATGTTACTTTGTGCACCACTACTCATCTCAAGTTTTTCTTTGCCATTAAGTTTTGAACCAACAAACTTACTCAAGTGTCATTGACGCGATTTGTGAGTATTTGTTGTTTTGAATTCAACATCTTTCAACGTTGTATCAATGTTAAACCATCAATTTCTTCGAATTGCTCTACTTGAGATAATTCAGTTGAATTGCGGTGACGTAATGAGAGCCGTTCCTCCGTTATGACGCTGCTGCACAACATACTGTATGATATACTCGCGAATGGTACGTCACTCTGAATAGTCAGTGGATTTGTTACTTTAAATAGTAGCATGACTGGACCTCACGCGTTTGCCTCAGGTTGAGTTTGTTGACGCGTTTTACAAGCTTTCTATCGAAAGATTGTTACAGTGATGTCATCATGCACAGAGGGCTTTGTTTTCAGTACCGTTTTATGTATTTTACAGTTGATGGGGAATTTTTTTTGTCACAGCATTTTAAATCTTTGCATTTAATCTAATGATTACTTGGCAGTACTGGTAGCACCTCTGCTGTAGTGTACGTACTTCCATATAAACAATAGACGTGGAAGTTTATTATTACCGAATTTTTTTGATGGAACAACTCGAACAGATACACACAGTGTTACATCTTACTGAACAAAAACTTGTCGTTTTACATCGATTCAACATCGCTCGACGAGGAATCTAATGAGATAATGTAAAACTGAAAACTTTTCTAACTAGCGCGAAAACATTTCCAAGGCTCGACTGGAGACCATCAGGGCAAAAACAATACTTGCCATAACATAGCATTGGTCTACAGTAGAAAAAGGTGGTAACGACAAAGCAAAACGCATAGTTTTAATTTTGTAATGCTGGCACTGTAAGCGATACCTCTGAACAGCACAACTTCAACAACAGACATAAGAAAATCTCGTCATCCGTGTCTTGCGGCAGTCGCACCGCGTCATAATGTCGTATATCGCCGGTTGGCCCATGGCTTGCGGTTGTCACGTCCCTGCTTTAGAGCAACACAGCGGTGTGATGCAAGCACTCTTGTGGAGTGCTTGCTGCCTTTTCAGTGATTTTGTTCGCAATCTGTGCTGTAGCTATGAAATCTGGAAACTAATCTTTATCAAACTTACTCAGTGATCAGGCTGGCAAAGCTAAAAGCATTTTTCTTCTATATAGTGCTTTGATCGTGAAAAGTTCTTTTTATATAACACAATTACCTTGCTGCTTATCGTTGACGAAATATCTGTAGAAATTTCGAACTTAAGTGAAATATTTGTTGGAAATATTTTTTTTCTATAGTTTTCAATTGGCCTCGGAATTATCTTCTTTGCTGAGCTGATCGCTGGCGTATTGGGTTTCATATACAAAGATTGGTTCAGAGATCAGTTCGCCACTTTTCTTCAAACCACCATCATGCAATACAGAAACGATCCGGATCTACAAAACATCATTGATTTCTCTCAAGAATACGTAAGTCTTTTTATCGATGAAACATGTTCGTACTATTGTGTTTAGTTACAATGGCACAAGCCATGTGGCTCTGTATCGAGCTTTTCTGGGGTTTGCAATGTAAAAAATACATCAAAATTGTAAATTTTATTGCTTCAATTCTGATTTCATAAACTTAACTTTCTCAAAAGTCAAGTTTAATTGTGAAGTATTTGCAATGCAACAAGTATATACAATAACAAATGGATTTAACCTCAGTACAGCCACTCTTTTAAATGACAAAGTTTTTGCTGTGCTGCTTAAAGTAATCTAATGAAATAATGATGTTAGCATGTTTTATTAAGCTGTCGCTCTCCGTAATCTAAAGGTCTTCTTGCCACCACGTATCGTTATTGCTTTGCGCACAAAAGGGTACAATCGGTATGACCTGGAATCATAGTCTGTGGTTTGACCTGACTTGGAATTAAATCGAAACATACCACTACTAGAACTAGAAATGCTAACCACTCGGCCACCGAGCTGGTTGCATATGAAATATTAGTCGGCTACTTTCAGTTCTGTACATATCCAGATAATTATGCCGTTATTTGATAAATTCTGCCTTTACAGACCTTGTTGGAATGTAGATTAGAAGCAGTAGTTTTGCACTCTGCACAGTTGCTATACTTACGCACTTCACATTAGGCAAGGATGGGTGACCACTGACCAGTCAGCAAATCAGTCCCTTTTTGTATTGATACAACTTTTGTAGACGTTGAGTCTATGTAGTAGTGCAACTATAGCCTAACGTACCTGCTGGGTGAATGGAAAGGTAAACATGATATACATCCGTGTGGTCTGTGATATATCACTGCCAAACATTCGCTTTATCTCGGGTAGGCTATGCGTTGTGAGTACACCCTTGTCTGTGCAGCTTCAGTGTTGCGGAGGCGCTGGTGGTCCCGACGATTGGAATGACAATGTATACTTCAACTGTTCCTCGCGTATTCAAGTGAACGGCATTTTCTACACCCCCAGGGAAGCATGCGGGGTTCCATTTTCATGCTGTGTCCGTGATAACACGCAGGTCGTGAACACTCAATGCGGATTTGGAGTACGCCTATTGGACGTGAGTTTTGCATAGACCTCGGCTTCAGGCGCCGCCCATACAGCAAAATCCGGCGTTTTTACATTGATTCAACGTCATGGATCGTGAAAATGACGGGTTTTGCTGTCTGGGTGGTTTTGTATTATCAACGTTTGTGTTCCATCGTGAGTTTACTTGTTGATAGCCAATAAATCTCCTGACTTTTTGCTATTTTAAATTTCTAGCTTATTGAACCGTGATACGTTAAGGTACTCATTAGTCATTTGCTTTCACAGTTAGGTGCAACTGTTGGTTAGTGACTGAAAGTGCTTTATTTTTTCTGCAATCTTTGCTTGTTTAAACCAACTGTGAAACGACGCGTTCCACAGATCAATATTGTTGCTTTGTTGGATCGTTTAAAGCCGAATGTCTATCTTTTTACAACCTTTTGTCACGCAGATGTTGCCCTTTATTCGTTGCGTTGTTCCAGCCAGCAAATATTCTATTTTGCACGTCTGCAGATGTTCAACGTCTAATTCACGTCAAACGTTCAAAGTCAATTCAACGTCTACAGACGTCTGCGCAACATGTCTGCAGACATTGAATCAATGTAAAATAGTGATGATTTGCTGTGTGGGGTCATGATGTGATCGACTTTTCTTCCGTTTATCTTTCAGCCCATTCAACAGACCGATAGAATCCATACTAATGGTTGCATCATTATGTTCGAGGATTGGCTCAAAGTGAACCTATACACGGTTGCTGGGGTCTTGATTGGTGTCGCTTTGATTCAAGTTAGTCTTATTTTAATTTAGTGTTATTCTAGCCTAAAACACACTTTCCTTTACGTCATATTGCAGTCATAATGCGTGTATAATTTGACGATGGCGATTCTGGTACCAGGCTTTACTTCGAAGGTCTTTGAAAGGTCATTGAAGCAATATAACAATTTGTATGTTTCTGATTTTACTTTTGTATTCAATTCATCAGATAAGCGTTGCAACTATTGCTACTAGAAAATATAATAATACCGATGAACGCCCAAACTTCTCAGCATTCAGGTTACTCCCATGTCCAGTAAAAGTCCCAAAATTCATTTTATAATTGCTGTTAATTTTTCGTTCAATATTAAACCAACAATCACACCACAAAGAAGTTGTAACATTTTTTCCTAATCCTCTTACAGACCAAATCAATGAATAAAACGTTTTTCAAGCCTTTCTTTTTTGAAGTAGAAAATCGTAGCAATGTTGAGACTCGAATAAATGTTTTAACAAGTTTACCAACCATCCCAGACAGCAAAATTCGTCATTTTACATTGATTTAACGTCTAGCGTAGACGTACCTAGAGTACATTGATTTAACGTCTAGAGGAGACGTTAAATCAATGCAAACATGGCGGATTTTGTTGTCTGGAGAGTATAAACTGAGAGGTTTTCTTGTGTTTCAGATTATACCGATTTGCTTTGCCCAGAACCTAACGAACGACATCCAAGCGGTTCAAGCAAGATGGTAAACTGTTTTATTTTAACGTTACTTTTTCCAACCCGTATTACATTAAATACTGCTGCGTCATTTATTTCTGTATGAATTGCATTGTTGAGACGTTTGAACTACGTTTGAGGCGGAACTGCGATGCTTGTCTTTTAATTATGTAAAGTTGTTTTTTATTGGGAAATCTGACGTTTGTTGTCGGTAAAGTTGATTTCTTGAAATCCGTGGAAGAAAACTTTCAAGTGGAAAAAGAATCAGTCGAACAAACAATTTTTATTTTTTATTCCACAATTTCTGATGAATCAAAGCGATCAAAAGTTTTAGCACGACAAAGATGGAAACACTGAGAATTGAGAAATGTCGGAGTATAACCCAGAGTCGCAGACAAACAACCCAGGCAGCAACATCCGTCATTTTTACATTGAATGTGAAACGGACGGCTTTTTCTGTTTGGAAAGTTGTTGTTTATTAAGTAAATTTCCTCATGACACAAGCGTTGGAGATTGGCTCTTCTGAATCAACAGGAGCTGTTGAGAACACAATTAAACGTGATATTCAATTATGGTGTAGGATGCACGCAGATGGACAGACTTGTCGTTTTAATTTGTAAAAAGATTTTGTCCTGCTTGTTTATGAAATTAATCTCATTTTGAAACCGCTTATGCCGGTGAACGACAAACCCACCTTGTGAAAGCTGTTCATTAACGTATTTTGTAGTTTAACGTTTTTACTTTAACGTGTTTATTCAAGAATAAGTCGTACAACTTTCTGCTACACAACCACCTAAAACACAGATTGTGACACACGCAACAAGCGTAATATTACGCGACTTATGCTCGAATAAATACATCTTGCCCTGTTTCAATCAAATAGTCTCAGTTAAGAATGGCAAGTGTTGTTAGACATCTTATTTTTATTGTTACTTACGATTATGTTGATCCATGGTGGTCAAATTCTGCTTAATATGAAATTTCTCATTATTGCATTGTTTTGCTTTACGTTAGATTCGTTAGTTTCTGATCTGTAAGTGAACAAGCATCTCATGTTTCAGTTTCGCTCCTTTTTGTTTTATATGTACAATTGTGTGTATGTGTACAATGCCATCCTTTTGTGTTGGCATTGCTGTTACCCAGACAGCGAATCAGTCGTTTTTTTGGATTGATTCAACGTCTGCAGATGATCGACTAATTTTCTGCTTGGGTGAAGCTCGGTTTATTTTCCAAGTTAAATTTTAGTTTCGTAGTGAATTTGAAAAAAAGAGGAAAGCAAACAATCAATAAGTTCTTGATTAGATACCGAGATAAAAAACGCGTCTTTTTGACATCGACTTAAAACGTCTAAAATCGTTAAATTGATGCAACAAGAGACTCATTTGCTTGCTGGGTATGTGCTTATCACACAAACAGCCAAGTAAGGTTACGTTGAAGCTGTCTTGGCATAAGACTTCACTGCCAGAGTGATTGCTTGGCAAAGTAAATGCATTGCACAATTTCAAGCCTAACCTCTGTATTGCATTAACTTCTCTAGCAATAGTTGCAATGTTATTTAAAGAACGAGAAAGTGAAATGTTTGATATGTTGCTTCACTATGAATACAATGCTTCCAAACACGACATCTTTCCACCGATTTTCGTAGCCGTTTTTAATAAATGCGGAGTTGTTTCCCGTCAAGAATGCACATTAGCTACGTTTTCGATTGTTCCAATTGTTTAAGCTTTTAAAAGTGTCACTAGTCAATGCTCTCGCCAGATACTTCTAACTTAAAACGACAACGCACATCAACATTCGCTTAACGCGATGTAGCAAGCAAGCAAATGTTCTTTTTTCACATTTCCTTATTTTTTTACATTTCCACCACCAGCCAGATGCTTTCCATCGCATTGAAAATGTCTTTATAAACAAGCGGACCATTTAAGGGTCACCGGCTTAACATTGACTGCTGCATGCGCTTGCTTCAGCGATAGATTGCTAATAAGGCCACATTATTTTATCCGTTTTTGACTGCTGCCAATGTTGTGGCTGGGTTAGTCAGTGCCACGCTGAGGTCTGGAAATTAACGTTCTTTGCAGTGTGTACACAACCAGCACAGTATCTTGCCAACATGTTTCAAACATTTTAAACAGGCCGTGGTAAAATTTCTTGTCCTGATCTTCTTGTTTGCCACAATTTTATTATCCGAAAAACTGTTTGTATCATATTTTCAGACGGAAAATGAGTTTTTTCACTGCTTGAAAGTTTAAAGCCGTTTAAAACAACGTTTAAACCCGTTTGACAAACGTTTAATCAACGTGAAAAAGACGGATTTCCTAGCCGGAATCCTCTTAATTTGCACGAGCCACTGCTCAGCAATGGCTTCAAGAGCCTTAAGCCATTTCACTTTAATTAGCATTGAGAAAATCACTGCTACATTTATTGGTTATGGCATCACTGTAATTGAGTTAGGCTTCAACCTTGGCCCATTGTTACTTTTCTTGTGATCATGTATTCCTGTTTTGTAAATACAACTGTTCTTAGGCCGATGTCATATTCACAGATGTCATATTCACAGCGTATTTTCAAATAAACTTGAAATTGGACGTAACTTACGACGGCTCTGTACCGCCCAACTGCGTCATATAGCGTGTTATGCTGCTCCAGTTTTATTATTGTCATTACTATAGTTGCTTGAACCAGTGACATTCTATTTCTTTTTGTTAAATGAAAAGATGTGGCAAATGCTTGATTTTCTTCAGTGTTGGTCGGGGTAGTTTACGCTTTGGTTAGGTTGCTGGTATCAGAGGTTAATTGTATGGTCTAAGAAGGATATGATGTTTACCCGAAAATAACCGGTACAGGTAGATTTGCTTCCAGAAAGTAAATCGGGGGTGGGCAAACAAAAGGAAAAAGGTTAAGAACTTCCTGTTTTGTATGACGTATGCACGCTGATATTTTTGTGGATGGAAATGAATTTTACGAAGTTACGATGTTTTTTAACAAAAGTTTTGTATGGTACGTACTTTGCATATTAATGTAAAGCGGAGATTTTGTAACCAGTTTCACGTAGTATTACTCACATATCACCGTCATCTTATCACGTCGCTGTTTGTTATAATCGTGTGTAGTCAAGTTTGTAATCTGTCGCAATGTAGGCCTACACATTTTATTGCATGCTTCAGGATTGCAGTTTCGAGCTCAATTTCTGTTCAGATCACCCACCATGAGCGTGATAGCCACTTCAAAGTACTTCAGTATTTTGAAATCTTCCAATAAAATCAATTAAAATTGTATTACTTCGAATTTCTGTCAACCTGATTTTTTAGTCACATTTTGGTTATAGCTTAAATGCAGTACATAGGATTCTTTAATTGTGTCACTTAGAAAACTCCTCTACCAGGATTAAATCTTGTCTGAATTTCAGTCGGACTTGCCTTTCACGCCACTGAACGATTTTAAACTTCATCGCAGTCCACAAAATTTTGTCTACTTATGCTGACATAACCTCAGCAATCGTTGAATGAATGCATTCGTAACAAACAATAGAGAGCTTGTTTATTTGCCGTTCAACATGACAAGTCAAATGCACAGTGAGTGAACATAATTATAGGCAAGAATTACCAACGAACCTTGCGGTTTTCTAATCAAAGTGCTTCTTGTATGAAAACACTAAAAGCACACAAATTTTAAATGTTTCTTAAGACAGACAGTGTATAGAATAGATATTAGATCCATCACTGCTGTATGATAAGCCTAGGTGAGATAAGCTAGAAATGGCGGTCTTGAGTTTCAACGACGATATTTATTGTTGCAGTTTTGTCAACGGTGTTCAGCGTTTTGCGTATAATTAGTAACGTATAGTTTTTTGTTTGCTCATCAGACACAATAAAAGTTCATACAAAAGAGCAGGAAAACTGAAACATTCCGCAATATAGCCAACAGTAATTAAAATCCCTGAGTTTGACACTTAGTTTGCCCCAATCCTTTTGATACAAAATGATTTTTTTTCATTATTGCCAGCTAAACGGTGATGAGAGTGAGGCCAGTACGAATTTCAGCTATACGAATTTTTTAGATATTGACGCGTATCAGCGCTGTAGTGTGTAGGCCCCAGTATTCTTTTTCGAGGAGAAGGTGTAAGAATGATCACATATTTTAAGCGTTTATATCATCTAATGGAAATTAATACTTCAGTGCAAACAACGAGTTAAAGCATGGTGAATATATCGAGAGGGTGTTCAAAGATCGCATGGCGCCATAACTTGTGTTTCATCCAACTATACCAGCGAAGAACCTTTTCTCTTATTTGTACTGTTCATCGTCTCATGGCAGGTTTGACATCCCTAGCTGAAACAATACGATAAAAAGGTCTGTGTTTAGATTCCAGACGCTTCAAATCAAATTTCTTTATTCAATTGCACAGAATTGTATTGGATTTTTTCACAATTAGCCTATTTAAACATAGCATAACAATCGCATCGCCGGAGATCGGAAAGTAAGCTTTTTGTACGTTCGTACGACAGGCTGCACGTTTTTTTTCTAAATACAAAACAACAGGTATTTCTGGTAGCCGAAAACTTTTAAAGCACACTAAACACAAAGTATTTTCACATAGCCGATATTTACATTTTGTCAATTTACAAATGACCCATGGAGAAGCCGAAAGAACCATGCTTCCTTCTGAGTCAAAGATGCTCATTAGTGCTCTGCAGCGTCTTGTTGCAAGGGCAGATAAACTGAAATGCGTAGTTACAAAAAAATAAAATAAAGTTCTTGAATAAGTTACATTCCTGAAAACAGAGAGAGACTGTTCACCAGGCATTTGATAATAAAAGTAATTTGCGCTCTTCTGGTGATTATTTACTAGGTTAGGCCTACCTCCTGATGTTAAAGATGATAACTAGCTTTTGTATTGATAAAGTCATATGTATTGATAAAGTCAGTCGTGCTGACTGACGAAACGTCGGAAATACAAAAGCTAGTTATCATCTTTAACATCAGGAGGTAACCTAGTAAATAGTCACCAGAAGAACGCAAATTACTTTTATTACATTCCTGAACTTGAAACAAGAGGAGTTCAAGAATTCAAATTGATGTACGAAAGAAAAATAAAACATAACTGAAAGTTTCAATTAAATTTTCATTATTAATAAAACATTCAAAGTAAGTTATTAACATAAATATCAAAGTGCAAAAACATGAGATTTGTTTTGTTGTAGGT
The DNA here is from genome assembly GCF_918807975.1 of Aplidium turbinatum. Classification (NCBI taxonomy): domain Eukaryota; kingdom Metazoa; phylum Chordata; class Ascidiacea; order Aplousobranchia; family Polyclinidae; genus Aplidium; species Aplidium turbinatum. The sequence continues at coordinate 10,961,271 of NC_137489.1, read as the reverse complement.
TGCTTTCTGCGACTTGATTGAATGTTTGAAATAGTGCAATTTATTTCAACAGTGTAAAAGAAATTTTTATGTGACATAACATGAAAAAATGAAACATTCAATAAATCTTGACAAAATCGATTTCCACATTTGCTACCAGCGAGACATCATCAGGCTTTTCATTCATGGCTTTGTTGTCACATGTTGTCGCGCTTTTACACTTTTTAAACTAATAGCTCGCGAGCTCCCTCTCTCGTCTAAACAGCACAAGCGATGCGCATTTAAAGGAAAACAGCATGCTAAACACGATAAACATTTTAACCAATAAAAAGTTTGGCTAATTCATATAATACCAATGGAAAAAAACAAATTTGCATGGAATTATTTCAACACACTCAAGGCTGTTTTTTGAGTGAATTCGAGCAGTGCAGCAGGTTACACTCATTGGTGCCAGAAAGACGATACAGGCTCATTTAGTTTCACAAAGATCAAATACTTTTGAGACGAACAACCCAGTGGAGGATCCAGGGTAGAGGGGCACGATTGGAGCGATTGCTCCCTCTAAAACACAGAAACTAATTTTAATTCATGGTTTATTTGCAAAGTCTTATTAATGTAGACGTAGCCTACCCATCATTGTGTTATGTTGAAATCGCCCCCCACCCTGAAGTTAATTACTGGATCCGCCCCTAATGTACAGACAGAATAGGATTCGTTTTCGATCTTGGCTTATCATTTCTTTCCCACAAGTTTGCACACACTGCTAACACAACCACAACAGATAGGTTGCCTTCTACGCGAAATTCACTGAGCAGGCAATTAACACAATAAACTTCCAAAAAAAGAAAACCGCAGTGGGTCTACTATATTGATACTGGGAGCACTGAGTTAATAAGACACTTAATTGTGAATACAAAGCCTTTGTCGTCTTAAGCTTGAACTTCCTTTAATGGAACATATTATATTTGCTAGATGTGTTTCGCCTGAAAAACTTTCAATAAAACAAGCTGATACTAGGTTTCGACAACACACTTCATTAAATACATGAAATCATTAATTGAAAGCGTACTAATTTTTAGAATTGGTGTTACAACAAAAGTCGACAAAGCTATGTCAAGTCAAACTGAGTTACAATACTTTTTTCTGCGAAATCAATCGTCGTCTCTTTAAAATCGTAAAAGTTATTTGATTCATACTGTCACTAATCAGCCTATATTAGCCCACTGTTTGCAAGATATCAGTTTGATGTTGATGCATTGACCATATTCAATTACAATCATATTCGTGGCATAGGCAATTGTAATCTAGATGCCACCACACAGAAAAGGCACCTTAACAAATCAAGTGTCAAATGAACGAATAGGGATTTAAAGTTAAACCGTATTTGAGTCTTTATTGTTCGAATTTTTGAATGACCTCGGTTATCCATGGTGTAGGCTACTCATCTCTCGACATTCTCTATGAAACACGATCTGTATGCTTTATGAAGACAACGATTACGTTGCGACCTATTGTTCGTTTTGTGTTCCTTACAATTTATCGTGGCATTGGTCCACATTGTTTGTTGTCTTATATTTGTCAGTATTTGAAACTTTCAACGGCACGTTAGCCGGTCAGCTTAAAGGAGAAAAGTTAAGGATTGTGGGCTACAGCCTACGATTGCGCCCGGCTTATTTTTTATTGGAAGTTGATACACGGTATCTGTTGATATTTGAAACGTCGTATTCACGCCAGATCAGTATTTTCAGTTCAGTGTATAGCGTTGTTTATGTCTACTAACGTTTTGTTAACGCAATAGCAATTGTATCTACTTCCAAATGTATTTTCCCAAAAGCCGGCGTCAAGTGACTCCATTAAAACAATGGTATCTTCTGTTTGTTTACTGAAGCATCTTGTCCCGTTTATTGAGTTACTCGCGTGTTTCTACGACGCTCTACCGAGGCACAGTTGTCACTGGAGTATTAATTTTTCAGTTTGTTTAGCTAGTTTCGGAAGTTTCATCTTCAGCAAAGTCTAATGTGAGATATCGTGAGATTTTTTTTTTCAGCCAGTTGTAGCAGCAGTAGAGTGGTTAGCGATTGCAGTGTAGTTGCATATGTGCTTTGAAGGTGTGATTAACAGACATAACAGACAGTGTACCTTGCTGTTTCAGGTTAACGGAAGAATCGAATGCCGATTTTGGTCTCAGGTTCACAAGCATTGCTCAAATACCTTCTGATCTTCGAAGCGACCGTGGTTTCGATCAACGTCATAAATCCGTTGCTTCTAAAAAAACCTCAGTCAGTCGACCAAGTCATAAAACCGTTGCTTCTAAAAAAACTTCAACCAGTCGACCAAATCAATACCAAAGTGACTCTAGAATAGATTCTCGCAATAGGCTGCCGAAGGACGGTAAATCATTGAAACAATTTACAAACATAAATCCAGAAGAAACAGAGCTCCGTAAACAGCAAACAAATGTAATCGAAATTGACTTTACAACATATTCTCCCCGTGAGCTGCGAAAAGATAGTGGGTCATTGACACGGCTTTCAGACATAGATCTGGAAGAGAAAGAGTTGGGAAAACAGCAATCAAACCAAATGAAAAGTGACTATGCAACAGATTCTCCGCTTAAGCTGCCGACAGATGATGGACCATTGACACGGCTTTCAGACATAGATCTGGAAGAGAAAGAGTTGGGAAAACTGCAACCAATCCAAATGAAAAGTGACTATGCAACAGATTCTCCGCTTAAGCTGCCGACAGATGATGGACCATTGACACGGCTTTCAGACATAGATCTGGAAGAGAAAGAGTCACCAAAACTGCAACCAAACCGAATGGAAAGTGGCTCTACAGCAGATTCTCTGTTTAAGCTGCCGAAAGAAAATAGATCATTGACACAGGTTTCAAGCACATATCTGGAAGGGAAAGAAATGCAAAAACAGAGTTCAATTAGTTTCTAGCCGCGAAGTAAGAATCGAGAACAGTGCTGTTGGATTGAAACCCAAAATTGATTGAAACCTGCGATAGACGTACTTTGTTATGGCCTGGCATAAGGGTGACTGATTTGCGGTTGGTTGGAGGCGATAGCTGCACACAAACAGACTAGGTGTGAAGTTTGTTCCGTATTTTCGCTGTAAGATTTACGCCACGGTATCTGATTGTATCCGAGGGGTTTGTTTTTCACCTTAACGTAACTAAAACTGTTGCAGTAGCCTAAAGGTTATTAGGCTACTCCTTTATACAACACTGTGCATGAAAATGTGTTGAATTTTTTAGATTTCATGAATTCTTATATTGACCAGCTTGTTTTTACCAAAGTTTTGAGATTCAGATAAATGTGAGGTTTTGAGTCAGGTTAAGATTTGTATTTTTGATTTCAAGAGTGAAAAAGTTAGCGAAGGCTAAGTTTAAAACCTTATATTGAAGTATTCAGAAGGTTTTCATTGATTTATTAAATCTGGCAGGCGTAATGGAAACAGCTCACCACCATGAATTATTTATTAAATATTCAAACTCTTGTTTCACTTATTGAAAGTTTGTGAAACGGCCACAACGTATATTTCATGATAATGATGAGGCATTTCAAAGTTCTGACTTAAAAAAGTACAAAACAAGAAAAATCATTGTCATGTTAAACTTTCTTTAAGTGGGTTTACTTTTTTTTCAATATGTTAATTTGTAATTTTTTTTCAAAATTTTATTGTATAATCCTGTCTTGGCCGTTACTGGCCTATCAATTGCCTCACCACCGATAGGTCACCTGTGGGAAAGCTGGTATCGTGATCTCTGTTTAGGCAGATACTCAAATAGTTAATCTACAAGCAACATAATGTTGAGGTTTATAGCTGCTTGATATTTTCGAATTTATCTTTAGCTATCATGCCTAAAGTTAAACAATCATTTTTCTGAACATTACAGTGTCGTCAACTGTTTGAATACGCTAAGTTTACTTCAAAGTGAATTATTTCAAAAACTTCATGACTGCATACTTGCACAGCAAACATATTGTGATTTACCATAATTTGTCAGCTATGGTCATTGGTCAATATACTGTGTTGAGGTCGTTCAATCTGTGAAAGTTATGCTGCAAGCCATTAAACAGAATGGAATTTAAACCCAAAGTTACGCTGCTTTGACCATTTACACGTAGTATTTGAACGTTATGTGTATAACAAGGATGTTCGATTGTTCATACGCTGAACTTACCACAGTAGGCTAAGTTGATGACCAACTCTTAATAATAAAGGAAAGAACCTATATTTTCACGTCACAGCTTCTCAGCTGCCTTTTAATCCAGTTCCAAATTTTTCTGTTCAATTGTCAATAACGTTCAATAATGTTGCTTCATTATGTTTGGCTTGTATAACATGCAATAATAGGTCTGCTGATGGACTGATACCTACACTACCCTATAGGGTGATAGCCTGGTAAATAAGGCTGGTAGCATTTTCCCTCTGTTTCGACATCTAATTAAAATTTCAACAGATATTGATTTGTGTTTGTATGTCATCTGTCACGTGTTTTTCTTATATCTGTTATAATTACGACGTAATAATCCATTTATTTCTTGCATGGCAAGATACCGTGATGAACGACGTAAAGATTCTGCTATATAAATGGTTGCAGAAACAACAGCTCTCTCATTATCGATAGTGTCATTCTCCATTTCGTTGGTTATTGTTATTATACGTAAGTTTCTACCCAGATAGATTGATTCAACGTCTAGAAACCATGGAATTCCACAGTTCATTGTTGTGCTTTTCCATCACTTGCTCCTACATGTTGATGCTATATTTGTAGTAGCAGTTTCGAAAATTTTGTTGGGATAAGCGTAGCAAGTTAGTGATTGTATGAATATTTTTATTTGAAGTTCTAGAACAAGTCGAAAGCATAATCTTTCATTATTATACAATATGCTATCGATTTGATTGTAAGAAAAGAAACTGAGAAAGCTTCTTTGAGAGCTTAATCCTGGTAGTTTCGCATACTTGTAAGTTAGTAGAGGCTTTGAACCATTGATGAAGGCCCAGTCACCGAGATTGGCAGAGTGAAGTTTCCGATTGTTGTTGTCTGTGAGTTATTCCATCTACCAGGTGTCACTGAATGGAGGGTAGTCCCTGAAATGCGTTGCTCAAGCGCACACCACAAGAGTCGAACCAGCTCCGTTTTGATTTTGCAGTTTCTTTTTAAAAGTCATGCGCTTAACCAACTGAGCTATGTAGTTATGCAAGCGTGGACTCTTTGTGTTTTCAAGTTTGTTTAAATGCAGTTATGTATGTGTAAATAATATCCACACATTCACTCCGAAAAAAATATATCTTAAGTTTTAAGCCGAATTGTCGTTTCCCAAGTCACATCACCTGCAACTCTGATGGCGAGGAGAAAGTTTTTCATTACTCGGAGCTGCAGTACTTTTCGTCTGACTTAACCCTTTGAGGACCATAAACTTTTGAGACATGTTTTATTGAAATATTGATGATTTTTACTACAAGTTTATCACTTTGAAGAGGTATTTGAAAAAAAATTATTATTTTTTTATTTCAAATAGAAGTTACGCTGTGGTACATATGTGTACCATTGGTCCTTAAGGGTAATGTGTTTAGTATCATTGCTGGTATGGTTTTACACAGTGGCGGCTGGTGCTGTTTGTGAGCAGTGGGGCTGCAGTGAATAGTGGAGGGGGGGCGAAGCCCGCCGCTGAGTTTGCCGAAGGCGAACGACTACGCGGGGGGGTCTGGAGGGTCTCCTCCCAGAAAAAATTGAAAAATCGCATTAAATTTGGTGATTTCTGAGCATGTTTTTACCCCAAATTTTGAAAAAATGCTTTCAAACTTTGTTGAAAAGTTGATATTCCTAAGCTGTATTTAAAAAAAACCTAACAGTATTGCTTTGGAGACAAACTTTACTAGTATTGAGCTTAGTCTTGACTAGCCTAGCCGTTGCATACAAGGTTCAAGTGATTTTGAGATGCCCTAGGCTGGACTAGCACTTCCTATAACCTGTTGAATACCCTAACTACAGCTAACACTTCTACATTCATGGCCCATCGCTACTCTGCGAAATAAAAACCAACTTCAAAAAGTCTGTAAAGTTATTCGATTAGGTAGGACTGTTTTCAGAGGCTCACACGGCGACGACGACGAAAATCATAATTGCTTGTATATACAGTATTGACATAATTCGCGCCAAATTATTGAAAATTTTTCAACCGGAAGTAATGCTATCAGTTAAATTTACCTTTGCATGTAGATCTAAAATACATTCCTAAAATATTACGTGTTATTTATATTAAAATTTCACAACAACAGTCTTACTTTTTATGTTTTTCCCACATCACTATATCCCTCCATTAGACTAATAGAATTTACCCTTCAGGACCTTTGGTACATATGTGTACCACAAAAGTTTAGCATTGTCTAGCAACATGTTTTATAATTTTTTTATGGTTTTACTGATGGGATAAGTCAGATTAATCACTAAACATTGATGTAGAATAAAAATTATATTTTTTTTACATTTTTTCTTGTCTTGTTGATCTTTCAAAGTTTACCGCTTCAAACCCTGACCAATTCACCAAACAAAACCAGTTAAAGCAAAGCTTAAACAAAATACAATTCCAAATTTTTTTTATTTATAAATAGATTATCTATTTAAGAAGCCACAAACAAAAAAAAAGTTGAAAAATTTGATGATCATTTTTCGACTGCAACTTTGAGCAATCAAAAATTTCCTCTTGGTCATGTTCAGTTGTTCACATTCTGTAGACTACCACTCCACAAATCAACTCTGTAAACGGATGAAACAGCGCTGCAATTCGCCATCACGTTATTTCAACAATTTGAAGTTTCAGTGTTACTCTGCTGCTTGCTCATGACATTGCTAACTTAAGCTTTTTGTACTATCATTTTTTTATTATGTTTTGACGTTTGTTTTGGTACTTTGTGTTTTTCTCAATTGCGTTGCGGTGCTTTGGCAATGCTGCATTACAACGTGAAACAAACGCTGTTGTTTTTTAGAGCCATTGAAATGACATTTCAATCAAGGGTGTCGCCTGAAAACAAGTTTCTAACAAGACTTTTCCTGTGGTCAGTTGTGACGCGTGTCTGGTAACTCATTAACGAAGGTGTAATGGCCTGTGGTTAATTTACGTAGTCCAAGAGGGCACTATAACTGCCGTTTCTGTCCCCTCTTATTCCGGATAAAAGTTCTCACCTCGATAGCTTGAGCAACTCGTATCCGGTGATCAACGCGCTTGTAAGCGCCAAGACCCACCACTGCGGTATTTACTATCGAGATTCTATTACAAAGATACAAAAAGATGCAGTTTAAATTTTGAATGCTTTTTAATGAAACAAAGCGCCCACTTAACGATTCTTTTCGATGCGTTTTTTATATAGGCCTAAAGAAAACAACAGAACAAGTCCAGAAGAGTTTGTTGGCACAGCGCCTTACCATAATACACTATTTTAAATATTTAAAATGTTTATTGTAATGCCTTACGAGATATTTTCATTTGTTAACTAAAAAACAATATAATTAAAACTTGTTTTATTTTTTTACGTGAAAATTTTTTGTGTCAGCTTATAGAAGAATGTATAGGTTACAAATGCTGTCAGTTGAATGAAGAAGATTTGGATTGTCAAAAAGTGGCTTTGTTATGGAACAACAACACAAGAAGGCTCTGCCTGGACCAGGCGGTAAGCTACGCCTGAACGATTGACAAAGGAATGGCAAGCCTATGTATTTGTGTTCTTGTAGACCAAAGTAGTGTACTACTTTGTTGTGTTTACGCGCATTTCCCAAAGAATTTAATCCCTGATCGCTATGGCAAAAAGGCGGGGTGGTGCTTTACCAGTTTACATTTGTTTTGTTTTCTGAACGAAGTTCTACGTTGTAGGGGCAATAAATTACAAATAATTGTCTTGATAAGGTAGGGGCCCTACTAATTTCAAAGTAAATTAAAAGATGATTTGTTACCGAATGCTTTTTTTGATAAGATCAGAATAGCTGTCTTTCGCTTCACGTTGCATTTGCCATGTCGTTTGCACTTTTTTCTCGGCTTCTTCTTGCCGCAGTTGGGCTTATGGATTGTAGGTTAGCTTAACTGTTGTGATATAACTTGATCAAAAGTTGAATTGATCTCGTCTCAATGAATTTCCTAAGCTGGCCAGGCCAAATACGTGTTGACAAATCAACTAAATTTTAGGACTCGGCATCTGCAATTAGGAGCTGTTTATACATTGAAAGAGAACGCCCTTGATGCTGGGAGGATTGAGAATGGGGTAGCACCAGAGCTGTATTCGTAAAAAAAAGCACAGGGTATACTGTCTCAGATTTGATGAAATGCTAAATACACAACTTGCAAAATACTAATCTTTATTCTACCATAACATGAATTACCAACATCAAAATTGGACGAGAGGTACAAAATTGTTTATTTTTTTATGAATAGGCCTATATTCCAAACAGCCTGCCGAGAGGAATCTACATCTTTATCCTCTTTACAAATTTGGGATTTAGTATCCTTAGCTGATCGGTGGTTTAGCAGCCAGGATCTTACACATTTTTAGCAGTAAATTGAGCTACAGGTGGTCCATTGCAATTAAGTTTAGTAAACATCGAACAGCCCACATTATCAATAAGCAAAGATACTCTTGAACTTGTGATAGGCTAATACCGTTCAATAAACTGAAACCACGTTCACATTCTGCTGTAGAGCCAGAAAAGTTGAAATAGCTGTCAAGAGAGGCTTCAAATTATTGGGCACAATTTCAACTTTTTCACTAAAGTCTCTTAATCCTTGGATTGACTGTATTTCATCAATGTCAAAGCGTGTACAAATTCTTCTCACCTCTGCTTCTCCATGACGCAAATTTCCTTCTATCATTTTTTCAGGTTGCAAAGTTAGCAATATCAACCAGTAGCTGACCATTGTTAGTGTCGGCATTAGCACAAAGTCTCATTTGCATTCTGCTAACAATGCTCTGAATGAATTGATTGAATGATAAAACTTTCAGAACGGGTTCATGGTACACCCATGTACCATTGTACACCCGTATACCATTGGTCTTCAAAGGGTTAAGTAGTTAGTTAGTAGGCTAGTTGTCAAGAATCAGTAGCCTAAGGATAACATACGCACTCTATTTGGAAAACTAGAGGGTATACTATAGTTGCTCGAAAAAGCAGAGAGTATACGGCGTATACCGCCGTATACCCTACGAATACAGCACTGGGTAGCACTACAACACGTAGTAATTAATGTTCAATCCCCAAAATTGATTCCCTTTGCAATTAGTTTTGAATCACGCCTGTGTATCAACCACGCACTGAAAGCAATGCACGCCTGCAATAAATACAATGTTATACAACACACAAGTATTAGGCTCCATTTCGTCATGGAAAGTTAATGCAATCGTAGGTGATATGCACTACAGCCCGTATAAACCTAAAAGCGCTGAAAATAGCAGAACATTTTCTCTTAGCTGTGCAGCTAACCTGTGACTTTTTCAGACAAAAATACTGAAGACAACCTTGCCTATGAAAACGAGGCTAATGTTCCATCTATGCCCGATGAGGCTTCTAAGGTGAGCAACTCCGGCTGATAGGTAGACTACTGATGAAGAAATGGTTCATTGTCGAAATGATGGGTTAGCCCAAAGGGAAATTAGCCAATTCGGAAATACTTTTCTAATACCCAAAAGTGAAACTTTATCCTAATTATTATATTGAATGACAGTGTAGCCTACAGTAGTCGCTCTCAAACTAGTAGGCTATAAGGTAGGCTACAGTTAAACTATAACGAAAAAATATGTGAAGTTTAGCATATTTGGGCTAGTGATTACAAATAACAAACAAATAATAATACCGTATAGGCCTACACAAAAGAAACTTCAAAGATTTTTATTGTGCAAGAATCTTGAGACAACTTTTTCTTATTTTCTTCATAAGCAAACACTTGCTCCCTTGTAATAAGCTTTATATAACCTGTCAGGACCGGCTACACATAGTAGCCTAAAGACTTAATTAACAACTCTTAGTTTACGACTTTATGTGTAGTTGCCTAGAGCCCATAATAGAAGACAATGGCCCACAAAAGGCGGTCTGCTGGAATTATTGAAATCGTAAAAAGCAGTATTCCGCAGTTGTTTGCTGGTCAATGTGTCACGAAGAAATTGGTTACACATAGGCTATCCTACGTCGGCTATGCATTGGGACAGAACTTCCCAATAGGTTTCAATAAGGCCAAAGCTATAGCAAAAGTTCTGTTTGAATAAATCGGATTTAATTTGCAATCAGGTAAATAATGTTTCTACTGGTGATGTATTCTCTGCCCAAGCTGTCGGTACAAAGTGGAAACACTTGGTGACGAAAAGGAGAGTCGCAAAGTTTTCCTTTCTGAACAGTAAGTATTACTTTTGAATATATGTCTGGTGCCTTTGTTACGGAAAAACTGCATGGGCTACAGCACGCCAAGAACACTCGGACTAGCCTCATTTTCTTTGACAATTGAAACCCTTAATTAAGTTGTACCCAAACCTAAATGAAACACATTAACCAAGTGAGTGCTTAATTAACAATAACTTTGTTGCACAATTGTTCACGTTTCTCATTTATTTCACTTGCCACCCTTTTGTTACAGATTCGAGCTCGGATCATCTCGATGCTTTGGGATCAGATGGTGATGCAGAGGCAATTGCTCTTGAAAAGAAACAATGTAAGTCGTTTAAACGTCCAGATTTCGTAAAAATCTGCAACCAAAGTAATACATACATTGCCTGTGACGTGTTAGAACCTACTTTTTAATTTTTTTTACTAGCAATTCTAACAAACATTCGTGTAAGTAGTACATAATACATCCCAGTTAGCCTATTAGCCTACTTTTTAAATTTTATTTTTTTGTAGTAGCCTACAGTAGCTTGTCGTACGACGCCTAGGTTGTTTTGAATAAAATTTCTTGCAACGATCATTGCAGGCTATAAACCTATACCGGCAGCCGTCAACCTTTTGAACTCCATGGACCACTAAATAGCCTACATAATTTTAAATTTGGCGGACTTTTCGAATGTGATTTTTGATAAAATTTTAACATCTGCAGATGATAAATCAATGAAAAAAAAGCAAATTTTAAACTGAAGATTGTCCAAATAGAGTTGCCAATCTGAAATTCAATTTAAACAATAAATACTAACTTTTAATACTACAAAACGTGCTCAATCCCAAGCAAAAGGCTAAGCAGAGCAAATTAAATAAAATTCAGTTACTATTCTCTGAAAACCTCTACAGCTTGTTTTTCCCTTAGCTTACTTGGGATCATCAGATGGTCCTTATTCAAATTGAAATACTATTCTATTTGAATAAGGACATCTGATGATTCCAAGTAGGCTAAGGGTATGGGTAACCGGTAAGGGATGGTCCTTATTCAAATTGAAATACTATTCTATTTGAATAAGGACTATCTGATGATCCCAAGTTAGGGTGAAACAGGCTAAGGTTTTTGAAGCTGAGGTTTTTGAAGAATAGCCTAATAACTGAATTTGATAAAAATTTAATGTATTTATCTATTAAAATTTATTTCATTTATAATTCCGTGAAAGTGAAAAGTGTTAATAGTTCCTTTAGCTGTTTTCGACTTAGCTTCATTTATCAATCTGCTAAAAAAACCTTCTAATCCAGCTCCGTACCCTAACCCTTAATTATACACAAAACCCAAGTTGTCCACTGGTTGGCGATCACTGAGCTATGCTATATTGAATCGCTTGTGACAAATGTTAAAACAATTAAACAAGTATACGTAGGCCTGTAATCTCTGTGCAGATGGTGACGACAGCCAGTCATGCCTAAACAATGCATTGATTTCATATTTCGTCGACCTTGCCAGACGAAATGATAGCAACGTCGAGGTACGTATTTGTCTACGTAGCCTGCGTGTTGAGTAGTGTTTCAAAAAGTTTCCATTTGTAAACACTGTAGTCCACCAAGGGGTTAATTGTAGCCTACCAAGCCTCTTCTGCACCCCTATTTTAATCTTTGCTTCAACTGACATCATCTTTTATATTTTGTATTACCGTTTAGGAAGTTTTCTTTTCGGAATAGCAGTTCCCCCAAACTGTTTTCTGCACACGCTGCCGAGGAGGTTCACTATTAGATGCGCATTTTATAGTTTTCAGTCGAGCGATTTCAAAATAAAGTTTGAAGGTCATTCTTTTTTACAGTGTTTTTTTCTATTACGATTGTATTAGTATGAATAGGATTTTCAACATTTTTTTATTGGCCTATCTTACTCATAAAGTGTTTCTTCCATGTGACTAATCTTGCATTCAATCAGACTTTTATACTGTAGGTGAATTTGGACTACATCGAAAATTTGGTGAAAAAGGGCGCCGATATAAACTGTCGAGATAGACAAGGTCAAGGGGTCATTCACGCTGTATGTATGATGGTCGAGTTTAGCCTATCGAGTTTTAGAATTTAACCTATGGTCGAGTTTAGTCTATGCCCTGTTGTTTGATATTGGCATTATGCACTATGCAGACGGGAAAATGAAGAAGCTTATGCAGGAATTTATAGCATAGTCTGCAATTGAATTTTTAACTAAGAAAATGACAAACTAAATTGAAAATACTCGTTCTTGTTTCTTAAAATGCCTAAAATTAATCACGTGACTATTTTAAAATTTTATTCTTTTTTTTTTTTTCGATTAATGACATTAAATTTTGTTTGTAGCGTCGCAAAATTCATGATACCGTGACAATAATGATTTTATCATTGGAATTACTTTCATGGTAATAATAATATCGGGTATTAGGCTACTAGGCTACTATGATCATAATTATTACCATTTTGAATTGTACGCTTTTTGTCAAACAGGCTGCCAGTGAGTGGCATCCAGACATAATGATCTTTTTGCTCGAACAAGGTGCTGATGTCAACATGGCGGACAGGTATATGTTTCGAATACGTGTGGGTCTACTTTAGCTAATTGCGTGAAATATTTAAAAACTTACGAAGACACTGAATCAATTCTCATTGTTATAGTATGAAAACGCTTATAGACACAGTTATTTAGTGAATAGGCTACCTGTTTTAGAAACACGGTCTCACGCTGCACGCTTTTCGTATTTCACCAGATTTGGGCGAACTGCTTTGCATATCGCAGCAGCAGTTGAGTATTCCGAAATGGTTGAAATATTGGTTGACAAAGGAGGTAAGAATATAGGCTACACAGCTACAATATACATTTAGTTTTATTTAGATAATTAGCACAAGCTGTTTTTTTGTTGCCGCAAACACAGGATTAACCTCTGTTTTGAGTAATTTTGACGTAACTAACAGAATCACATTGAGACTACCTTGGTAAAAGCTTACAAATGTTACCAAAAGTCAAGTTGATTCTACGTGCAAACAGCTTGACTATTGACTTATTCACGTTACGAACGCATTCCCTTGCAATGTTCAAAGTCATGTAACGCAACTGTGGCGTTGTTATCTAAATGTTTCTAGTAATTAAATCGTCGTTATGAATTGATTCTCATATTCCATTCATAGTCAAGTCGTATAGACTGAACGAGGTATTTTTGCCTGACTTTATTTTGTCTAGCTGTCAAAATGTTAACAGATGTAGGTCTACTATCGCCTTCAGTATTGTTTCACTAAAATAATTAGAGTTAATTAAAAAAACGATTTTCATTTGAATAACGAGCATTAGCAATGTTGATTTTGATTGGATAGTTTTAGACATGCTCTGTGTTCCAGCGTATATTGAGGCAAGAACGAAGAAAGAAAATCAAACGCCTTTGCACTTTGCTGCAAAAAATGATGCTCTTCGCTCGTTGAAAAAGCTCATTAAATTAGGAGCTGATGTCGAAGCTAAAGATTACAGAGGAAGAACTCCAATCTATGTTTCAGCAGAATTAGGTTTGTTACAAAAAATACCATCTGGCCAAACAAAAAAGTAAACTCCATCAATGTGGATTCGATTTTTTAAATCATTTTTTGTGAATATAGCTAAATACACCACAGGCAAGGAGCATTTACCTGCAGCAAGCTTTAGGCTAGCTGATGCGCTCAAAACACAAATGAATTATCATTGTCCTGTTTGAACTTTTAGAATGTTTTTTCCAAACATGATAAGCTAATAGTTATACAAACAATCAGCCGTAACTTTCATTTACGGAAAACCTATAATTGTGCAAAATGTTAAACTGATTATCCTATTTTAGTATCAAGCACGTTATAACGTTCGCATTTTATCGCTCTATCTTTTTTTAGACCTCTACTATGTTTTGCATATATTGTTTTTTGTTGTGATTGTCAGAAATAAAAACAAACTAAACAGAATTAAACTGAAACTAAGCTTTGCCTTTCTCTCCTTTTCAGATCGAAGTGTGACCGCAAGATATCTCCTTGACGTAAATGCTGACGTCACAGTGATAGATAACACGGGCCAACTTTGTATGACGCATATGGTCACCAAGATGGGTCCAGTTGTAAGTGCTTTGTTACTCAATAAAATGTTTTAACAACTTATAGAATTGTATTTGTAGGGGTATAATGACAACATCTAAGTGGAACCCCAGTTGCAAGATTAAGTGAAAGCTAAGGATTTTATTTCGTAAAATTATATCCAGGACTGTTTGAAACAATAACATTTTAGAGAATGGAGAATTCTTTCGTTACGACGCAAAGTTCCTTGTCTTGGTTTCGTTTCGAACTGAAAACGATTTCTTTTCGTCGTCAGTTCAAAAAGGAAATGCAAGAAACAAAAAGCAAAACACACGACAACTTTTAAGAGCCGAAGCGTGCTAAAGCATTGGTCCCTAAACTTTTTTCAATCACGGACCCCTTTTGGGTGACCATGGGTAAACATTTACAAAGTTGCTCTCAATTAAGTAAATCCACATAAATTTTAGTACTTGTTTTAGTAATCTTTTTTAAATTAATGCATTCACAGTTTATGTATTCGATCACGTGATGAATTAAAAGCAAGCTCTTGGTAGGCTATATCATGACTGCTTTGACTTTTAAATTTGACTTTTTAATTTGCTATATCTTTATGCAGAATAAATACATTGGCTGTATAAACTTACGTTTATAGAAGTTTACTGACAGAAAACTTTGCTTTGTATTTAGGCTAAAACAGCCCTTGATCAGTTCCACCAAAAAGATAGACCCAACCGAAAACAATATTTTCATTTAAACAAATTAGAAGTTCCTCATGTTTCAAGTAAGTTGGTTGAAATCAGTCTTGAACGTTTGGGTTGACTGTAAACTTGTGAGTATAGGCTACATTTTAATTTTGGCTACAAATTTTGAAAACTCCCTTATGCGAACAAACCAGGATGTGATCTTTGCAAAAAAAAACTATCATCATCTATCCGCGTTTTCTATGAAAACGTGCCTACTAGCTTTTACCTGTGTGGTATCCTACATGAAACTTATTTTAGCCACAAGCAATGTTGTAGGAAATATTGTTTTAGTTAAGGCCAGACCAGCATCCAATATATATATATATTTTTTTTTGAGAAAATAAGAATTGCGTTTGTGTAAATTGCAACTGCATTAGTCCAAAGCTTGTAGTTATGAAAATGGCGTTTTTATTAAAATTAATGAATTGCTGACTTTCATCGTTAAAAGGAACTCTAGTTACGGTACAAAAATAACATAATCTTTAGGCCTATAGACGCACTTCAGCTTGTTAAATATAGAACTGTTGTAGACTTTGTACAGAAATTTCACGCACAGCTTCTTTTACAGAAAAAGAAAAGGAATCTCTGGCTAAAACTCCAGTAAGTGAACATTATATGCATTTTCCATCTTGTATTATAGACTAGTGTTGTCAAAGTAGTAGTTTTTCTTTACGAACAAGTGCTATATAGGCTACACTATAGCCTACAGTGCTAGTTTCAATATCAGCATATACCATAATACAGTAAAGTGCTCAAATAAATCTTGCTAAATCTTGCTTCAATTCTATATATACTTAGGTTTATCTTTGGGTAACTTTCCGCAGAAACATTTCTACCTACTAACTTTTTTATTTCATTCATTCAAAATTTTCATTTTACGCTTCACTTTTTTCACTCATGTTATCGTATAATACAAAATACTGCTACCATGCAAATTTCATGTCAGCTGGAAGTGATCGTAAAGTATCGACAGCTGGACTTGATTATGCATCCCGTGATAAAACGGCTGATCGAAATTAAGTGGGAGCAGTTTGGAAGGTATGAAGTAGCAGAGATTGCGTTTTTTATTTGTTACCACATAGGATGGTGCGGCAGTAAGTTAGTTTCCTGTTATTTTGACATGGCTTTCGTTGAACAAGTAGAATAAAAAGTTAGTGAGGCAAATGTGGTGCAGGAGATTTGGATCTCACCTAGTCATCGTCAGAGGGCGGTCACATTAATTGAATACGAGGAATTTCAGTAACCTCACGTTAGTAGAATTTGACATTCCATATATGAAGTTTTTTTTTTTTGCAAAAAAAAAGGATAACAAGAAGTGTAGCTATGACTTACTTCTAATTTCTATTTTGCTTTCAAGTGCAAGTTTGCTAAATTATCTCATTGAAAAATGGCAATTTAGCTTCTGGATGTGGTGGCCAAAACCCATGCTAAATCCGAGGGGATAGGCCTACCGTTTGCTCAAAAAAGTAAATTTTAGACTTTTAAATGCAAAAGCATGCCTTGAAGTTGTAGTGTGTGTGATAATTATACTATTTTTTGAAAACTTTGCCTAAAACATGGGCCTGTTGGCGACTGATTAATTATTATAGCTTACTTTTATGGCAGGAAAATAGCCTTCCGAACACTCCTTATAAATTTTATCTTTGTCTTGATATGGACTATACTTGGAGTTGGTTATCCTTGGCAGTTGAGATACAACTACACTTTTCCCCAGGTTTATTCAGTCATCTTTTTTTTTTTAGATCGGTCTCTTTAATGTGCTAATTAATAAATAATGTGTGTGAATTTCTCAAGTTCGAAAGTTTGTGATTTAATTAGTTTCAAAATATATGTAAATGAATTGTGTCTGAAATTATTCCACAATAAAAATCTCTTTCAACTAGATGCCTTCAATTTAAGTAGAAATTTCTAAAAGCACAGGATGCCCAATTTATCGTTGAACGTAGGGTGGGCAACATAGCAGTGTTGCCAAGTATTCTTAAATTTTCAATCTCAAATTTCATTTTAAAGTGTGGTCTACCAATACCTTATCCATGCTTGTTTGACGGAGATAAAATTTACGAAAATGCGCAAAATCAATGTAAAAATGATTTTTATTAAGTTTAATGAACGAAATCTTAATTTTATCTAAAATAAAATTGAAGGTTTATAAAAATTTTCATTAACATTTGTCAGTTGCATAGCCGAGTGGTGAGATATTTGGTTCGATATCCCAAAAGGGGCCGGTTCGACACCGCTCAAGAGCATGCGGCTGTGTCTTTGGCAAGACATTAAAAAGCATGCAGGTGGATGCGAAGATTGGCTTCCTTGCCTTCCCGCCCACTATATTTAATGTAAATCTTCAACAACCAGGCGGAAGCCTGGATGAGACAAAAAAGCACTTGTCAAGTAGTCAATAATAATTAATAATAGGTAAATTTGCTATTAGTTTTCAGGGTTTGCATGCAAATTTACAAAAATCGTGTATAAACGAGTTGATACCAATTGGCTTTGGTTAAATTTATGTCACTTTAAACCAAAATTTGACAAACACTTGCAGCACTGCTGTGATGCTCACTCTACTTTTGACAATAAGTTATACACACCATGCTTTTCACTGTTTGTGTTTAAAGTAAAGCTTCTTTGATCGTTTTGTTTTCCTATTTCCATACCAATGCATTAATGCAAGTATTAGAGATAATAAGTCGGAGATTATTGTCCATCGGTACTGAACAATTTAGGAGTAATCCTTTTTCAGGGAAATCAAATCTCTGAAGCTAGTTCAGAACGCATGCATTTATAAACGTTTGAATTTTTATGTTTGATTTTTCTGGACGACAGGACTGGTGGAGAGTGTTTTTATTGCTCGTGGGATGCTTGATGACTGTTTACTTTGTCTACGATGAAGTTCACGAAATCATTGCATCAAGAAAAAAATTTCGAGTTTGGAAACGCTGGAGGGAAAAATTGCTTAAAGATGATATGGAATTTTGCCATCCAAAATGGCCAGAGGTATTGTAGCTAAGCTATTTCACGCGGTAACAATAATTTTTTTCTTAGAAGAGCTAGGCCACAGTGATTAACAAAAACGACAATCCTTGTTTTTTTGTTTGTTTTTTTTTGTTCGCTCATGATTGATCTGCCAGATCAATTTTCATTTATTGGACAAATGATTCGCTTGATTCTTTGAACTACGATAAGCTTATGTTGGTTGCATAACGTTCACTGAAAAGTTATCTCAGCTCCTAGGAAAACACAAATTTTCTCACACAGCCTTTTAAACAATTCGTAAAATATAAGGATTTTTAGAGAAAACTTTAGTCTAATGTCCCTGGCAAACATATAAAACTAACGAACACATCCGGATTAGCATTGTTTTATTTAAATTATCATCATCCCCTGCCCTGCTTGAAGTGAGGCGTGGGATATCGTCATTCTCCACAATGCTCGATCGTCTTTTGTTCTTATTAAGTTTACAAAGTATTTTTTAAGCTCAGTCCGTGTTACTAATTTTTTTAAAAAACTCAGACATCCAATTTATGTTTAAATAGAGCCAAAATTAACTAGTATGGACCCAGCTAGTTAATCTAGTAGGCCTAGTCTACATTTTTCCTGTTATAGCATGTTGTATTCAATACTACATTCTTAATTCTCATGCCGCGTATAAATTTGTAACTTCTTTCGTTTCTTTGTTGTTTTTTTGTTTTTTTTGTCACAATAGACCACAATTAATGAGCCCGAGTAATGATCAAGACCTAGAGTCGTTTCTATTTGAAATCCTTCTGTGGTCATAAAGAAATTTATATTTTTTACTTTTGGTAAATCTATCAGATGAAAAATGTGTGTCCTACCTTAACAAAAAGGCGGTGAAGGTTGCACTACAAAATACGCCATAAGCAATCAAAACAAATCGAAGTTTCTTAAAATCTTTTGATTGATGTTTGAATTGCTCCCTTATTTTTTTTCTTTTTTCGACCTTTACATTTATATGATTTATTTTTCTTAGAATGTTTACTGCATTAAAAGCTTGTTGACCCCATTTTTTTACCGGTCTATTTACTGGATTGCTTTTTTTTTTGGGGGGGGGGGGGGGAGTTGAAGGACAATTGCGTTTAATAAATCAGGCCATTTTCAG
The DNA here is from genome assembly GCF_918807975.1 of Aplidium turbinatum. Classification (NCBI taxonomy): domain Eukaryota; kingdom Metazoa; phylum Chordata; class Ascidiacea; order Aplousobranchia; family Polyclinidae; genus Aplidium; species Aplidium turbinatum. The sequence goes on along the minus strand of NC_137489.1, from coordinate 10,942,005 downwards.
ACAGCAAAATCCGTCAGTTCTATATTGATTAAACGTCTGCAGAAGTTGATTCAATGTAAAAATTGACGGATTTTGCTTTCTGGGAATAGTTGAGAATACTTTTCTAAACAAACTTCTTCATATACAGGAAAAGAAATATCTTGAAAGAGAAAAAGAAATGTTTAATGACCTACTTCCTTATTACTTTCAAGACTTTTGGAATTATTTTGACTGGGCTGTATACTTCTGTATCTTCATGGTTGCGGTAAGTAACAACTTAATTCAATAGTTTAAACGTGTATTGTACACTTGTACACTCACAGCCTACTCACACCAGTACGTTATAACACGTTGCAAATCAATGAAATCATCATATAACAGGGGTGACCAAAGTACGCCCCACGCGAACCATATCTACGGTCTCCGTCTGGGCTCAAAACTTACTTCGATTATATCGCTTATGATAAAGAAAACTTCGTAGTTGTGGACAGATTTCCAGAAATTTTTGAAATTTTTGTAATTGCAGCGGCATGAATTCCAAAACTTGAAGCCCAATTTGGTTTGTAACCATACTGTTACGTAATAATCATAGGTATATCATTTCAAGAATTTCCGAATTTTGTACCGAATTTCAAGAACAAAGATGAGTGAAAATTTTAATGTTGGCCGCCAAGACTCGTGAATAGCGAAATGTGCAAAAGTCTGGGCAGTGGGCACCCCTGTCATCAAACAAGGTGATACAAACCACTGCCTTTGAGCTGCATGCGCAGACAATCACAGAAAATTTTGTAGTCTTTCATACCTTTCATACCCACTAAGCAATAAGCATGTCCATCTGCCAAATCTTAAAGTGATTTGGACCAGACGCTTCGCTCAACCTTGAAGTATCACACAGAAACTATATAAAAAATAGCAATGTTGGATATAGTCACAGACTGCTTGTGAATGTAGGTGAAAATCCCTACCGAAAATATTCATTCGGAAAACATCAATACAAAAAATATCCGTACGGATAATATGTCGACTGGAAAATATCCTTAATTTTCAAAAGAGAGGATATTTTCCTAGTTGGTATTTCCCAGACGTGATATTTTTCTGTAGCAGTGTTTTCTGTAGGCTATGGATATTTTTTGCTTGGATTTTTTCCGTATGAATTTTTGTAGATTACCCCTTTAAGTAATCCATGCTATAGCTTTACAACATCGTCAAAGTAGCCCATAACCGAAACAAAAATATAATGCTTTGCCCCAACGGTAGGCTAGTCACCTTCTTTCTGACTTTTTATAGTAACAACCGCATCATCACGTACAAAGAAAGGTTTTCACTTTATTCGTTGTTCAGTTTATTGTTAGTTACATAACACATATTTTTGACTGTTATTATTTCTTCCACCGCAGCTTCTTCACATAATCGATGCTTCCATCACCAATCGCGTGCCTGCTTGTTGTAGCTTCTCAGCACCGTGCACAAACTTTTCAATGGAAGTTTGCAATACTGGATTTGTCAACAACGCCAACCTGAGCGTGTGGAACAACCGGATATTCGTAATCACCATCCTCTTTCTATGGCTTCGGATGATGAAATACACAAGAGCGTTTAAGTCTGTAAAGTTTTTTTTTGTATTTACCGTATTTTCATTAGGATGTAGTCTACTGCAGACTTCAACTTTAATGTAACAATAAGTTATTTATGATTGGTACAAAAAATCACCACATTACTTCAGATATTTTTGTGACCACTACACTTTGTTATTTTGTTTTAAAGTTATGTGAACGCTTTTACGTATGAAAGTGATGATAAAGCATGTAACTTACTTGAATGGTACCCAATTACCTATCAGCAGTAGTGTTATCAAGGAGTCCAGGGGTACTTTTAGACCCAAGCCCAGCATGGTTTTAGTGCCCATAACCTTTCCAAATGGCCCGGGAACTTAAAGAAACCACCCCGGTTTTTGGATATAGTGCGTTTTTTCTTAAAAGTGTTTTAATTAAGGGCTTGAGAATCTCATCGACATCAGGTCTAAATTAATTTCTTAACAGTCCTGCCTATCAGACCAACCCAATAAATTCTGTGATTGATAGTCAGTTGTTCTTTCTCATTAATGCTTGTTCCATCAATCATTTTCTAAAATTGTTATGATTTGTACTAGTTTCGTACGCAATGCTTCATCTACTTATTATGATTTGCAGATTTTTTGGGCCATTCATTGTCGTAATAGGGAATTTGACTCGAGACATCGTTCGCTTTCTTTACTTGTATCTCGAGTTCTACGTCCCATACGCGTGTGCCTTCTGGATGATATTTGGTAATTTTCGATCATTTCTGTAATCTTAATTTTAGATAAATTGTAAGCTGGATTTTGCTGTTAATCTGTCCAACACAAAATTTGTGAATTGTTATTCTTCAGAACATTTCATTACAAAAAAAGGACAAAATATACTTTGTATTTTTGTATGTTTTCCCGTTGGAGTGATAACAAAACATTATAACATTTGACACCCTTTTAAAGATTAAAAAATACAGTAAAAAGGTAACGGAGCTATAACACAGTAGCCTATCTCGATTTTAGTGGGAGCTTTTCTTGAAAAACTTTCGATTTTTAAATCGGAGTTTCCGGCTTTAAATTTTGTTAGATCCAGCAGTTGTCCCAAGTGTTACGATGGTATCAGCATTTTTGAACCAACGACTTCTGTTCAACTCTCAATCGAAAAAGGCTTCAAAATTTCTTTTAGGCCTAATAAGGCTACATGTGTAGCCGAAAACATTTGCTTTATTTTTGTTTGTTATAATGTTAAGTGCTATGGTGTTGCTCAGCAATATATGTTTATAGTTGAAAAAGTAACCTCTCGACCAAGGCCGGATTTAGCTGATAGGGGGGGCCGGGGCACTTTTAGATCGGGGGGTCCCCGAGCAAAAAAATTTTTCGCGCCTACGGCGCGAAAGACCACCTCTACAGTAGCATTAATCCAGCACTGCAATGCACAGTATTTTGCAGAAACTTCAAAGGCTGAAAGAAATGAATAATAATAACATGAAATCATACTTTTTTCACAGAGGTGGGCCCTTCAAAATTCAGGGGGGCCGGGGTACCTGCACCCTCTTCCCCCCCCCCCTAAATCCGGGCCTGCTCTCGACTTAAATTTTAAAATTGAAAAGCATTGTGAACCTGGCAGTTAACATTTGTTAGTTTTCCGGATCTGAAAATAGCTATTGCACTACATAGTTCGATTCATTTAGAGCTTACGTAGGTAACTGATTCAAATTACTGTTTTTTAGGAAATATTGAGAGCATTGGTACCATGTTTTCTGCTGACCAAATGCTATTTTCTCTCTTCCGCATTACCTTGGTGGATGAATATCAGTTTCCCGAAATGCAAAGTTATGATATCGTCATGGCTTACATATTAGTCAGCAGCTTTTTAGCAATATCTGCTGTGCTGTGCATCAATTTGTTCATTGCTTTGCTTTCCGATACTTTTCAAAGGTAAAATTTGTTCGAACAAACTAGCATGTAGGCTACAGGTATTCGAGATTTTTGCTGATATACTTACTCTTGTGTTGGTGTCTTTGAGGCAAAATTTTACAAGTAGCTTGCCACAGTAGGCCTAAAGCTTCTCGTCAATATTTCCGTGATGAGCACGTCTTGACTCTGGTGCCATTGTAGGTAGGCCTGATACATAATTAGAAGTTGTATGACCAGTGACCACGTGGTTTTTCGTTACCGTCGTGATCCCACCATGTACTGCTATGACACAGTGTATAGTTCTGAATGTTTTATTCACCTTTTTCTTGTTCTGTCGAAACAAATCCTTTGACGACTTGATTCATACCTTTTAGAATCTACGACAATGCAAAAGCAAATGCCCTAATGCAGCAAGCCGCTCTTATGCTTACTTTTGAGGAACAATTAAGAAAAGGAAGAAAGAAGCGCTTCAGAAAGTATGCATCATTCTAGTTTTTGTTTAACTTATTGTTTTGTTTATTTTTCCGGCTTTGAAACTTTTCTGTAATTTTAGTCTGACAGCTAATAGTCGTTTTAAGATTTTTGCGGACGTGTTTTTTGACGAAAATTGACTACATTGACCGACTTCTCAATTCTCATAAAAGTCTTTCTATACCCAGCAAAAAAGTGTTTTATCTGCTGTTTTAACCATAGCTTATAACATTTGTTTCCTTTTCATATTTTAAAGTGTCAACTTATTGTGCAGATATATTGAAGAAAAATGCAGTCCTGAATCATTGTTCTACGATGACGACTTAACTGTACCACAAGACACGGACTTGAAGAAAGTCACCTTTAAGATCAAAGAACAACTGGACGACTTAATGAAACGTATCGAAAAAGCGGAGAGCAAACAGCGAGTTGAAGTGAGTAATAAAGTTGGATTGGTGGTGGGATTCAACCGGTTTGTACCGGTTCATGCAATTCTTTTGTACTCCGCCAAACGGTTGTTGACAAGCGTAGCATAGCCTATCTATGTGCCATTTTATCTACTGTACATCGATATTGGGTCGATGTGATATTCTGCTAGTGTGAGCATAATTATAATAATAGCAACAACAAGAATATGCCTAATAGTGTGTTCTTAACTTACAGTGTTTCAGTCGCATGCGTTTCTCAGCGCTTTGCAAAGCATAGGCCTACATTTTCAGCGCGCCTGTATGGAGGGGCAGCCGGTATATTGTTACCTTAAATCCATTCCTTTGCGAAGTGCCAAGCACTTTTTAGCTTTTCATAAAGTTTTTGTTATGACTCGACGGGATATCGAACCCATTTTTTCCCATTCCGAGAAAGACACTCTTGGATGCGGTCAAATTGCTTTGTTTATATATATAGATGTAATTTGTTTCCTGAGTTTCCTTGTCTCAAGAAGTTCCTTATCTGCTATTTCGTTACCTTCACCTCTGTCAGGAATTATCGGCTACAACTGGATAGCAACTGAACTGAGCTGCTTTTAAGGAAAATTATTTTGTTTAAAACTTACTTTGAAGAATGCTTTTTTATTACCCTATTTATTTTCATCAGGTTGTAGAAAAGTTAAACCATGTGGAGTTACTTGATTTAGTGGTTTTGACTATTTTTGTTTTTTATATTTAGGAAGAAGATGATGATATTCATCTTACCCCTCGAGGCGGTATAACAAAACCCAGAACGTCTGTCCACGATATTTTTGGAATAGTATCAGCCCTGAAGGCTGGAGGCCCTGTTGAATCTCAAGGTGGCAACGTGCCAGACGAAGCAATACAAAAGATGTCAACTAAAATGATCGAACTGTCATCAAGAATGCAAAAACTTCAGGTGAAAGTTTCACTGCCTTTCGGTTGAAATTTTTAACAACTGTGTAATTTGTTAACGTTAACTTTGTCCTTTGCTGAAAACAAATTTAATTGTTTTCTTTCCAGGGCACTAGCTTATTTGCATAATATAACTAGATCATTTGTTAAAGACTTCATACTTCTGTTGCTCCATTAAATGTACCATACTCTCAAGTTTAAATTTATCTTCAGGAAATAGATGAAGGCTTGAATGAAAACCAATGCTATATAAGCATTTAGCATGTGTCGCCAATTAACAAGACTCTGCTGTATTACTCGAACATCTATTCAATTCCTAAGATGCATACATTCCAGCCATGATTCCCACCAATTAACCAACAAGTATTTATTGTGACAACTCTTGGATTGCAGGTTTCTCAAACAACACAAGAAGAATCGTACAAACATCTCAGTACTGACATAAAAGAAATTAAGATGATGCTTTCAACAATTACCAGCCTACCTGGAGGAGAACAATCCACTCGTGATAGTGCAGCAGTGCCTGGTTCAAAGTAATACACTGATGAAAATATGCTCTACTGTAAAGAGAGCACTTTTGAAGAGATAATAAATAAATAAAAAAATTTTGGTAGGCCTAAATAACACTGGCCGACACAATTTTTGGTGCCGGCAGTTTTTGAAGTGATTTAGACTAACTTTGGGGCGCTGATTCCGAAAATACAATCAGTTTTTCTTCATCAGGTCAACTTTTTAAGTTACAGTGATTTTGACTTTTTTACAATTGCCCTACAAAGTAGCGCAAATACAATAGTTTTAATGCTGTCATTATGGGATGACAACCTTTATTATTACTCTTGCATTACATTCTAAAACAAACAATGAAAGCAGACAATGCCAAGACAATATTGATTTCTGTTTTAAATGCTAGTAGGTGCAAATCAAGACAGCATAATGGTGCTTTTTTTGGGGTGGGGGAATCTAGCGCGCTTATGGCTACAACATCTAGAAGACGTTGTCTCAATAACACAAATATTTTCTGCTACATCTGTGGTGATTACACACAACAGAAAACCAATCAATGATTTTGTAAAGCGTGCTTATCTTGCTTACTTTAAAGTGAAGTTGGGGGATCAAGATAAGTCTTGGGCTCTCCACATTGTTTGCAAAACTTGCAAAGAACATTTACGTCAATGGACGAACAAAAGAAGAAAAGGATTAAAGTTTGCTATTCCAATGGTGTGGCGTGAACCAAAAGATCATAATAGCGACTACTATTTTTGTGCAGTAAACATAAAAGGCATAAGCAGGAAAAATTGGAGTTCCTTGCAATATACAAACCTAGCTTCAGTAATCAGGTCAGTGCTACACAGAGAAAAACTTCCTGTTCCTGATTTTGAAGGGTTGCTACATTTGGATTTACTTCCTGACAGCGAAGACGAGCAAGTTTCCACTGACAGCAATTCCACCCTTGCTGAAATCGAATTTCCTCCTGCTATTTTACCTTGTCTACTTTTTTCTGAGGGAAAACTCAATGACTTGGCGAGGGATTTAAATTTATCAAAGGAATCTTCTGACTTTCTGAGTTACTGGCTTCAAGACTCAAAAAAAAGATTTCTTTTTTGAACCAGGTACTGTAATCACTTTCTATCGGACACGACATGTCACATTTTTGCCCTATTTTTCTCTGGAAAATGATGTTGTATACTGTATCGATGTGGAAGGTCTTCTTAAAAAGTTTGGTGTAGCAGAATACAATCCTCAAGATCGGCGACTTTTTATTGACAGCTGTAAACGAAGTTTAAAATGTGTTTTGCTGCATAATGGAAATGTTTATGGATCGGTACCACTTGGACATTCAACAACTCTCAAAGAAAAGTATAACGAAGTCAAATTTGTTTTGAAAAAAAATTTCATATTAGGAACACAATTGAACTATTGCGTTGATTTGAAAATGATTGAATTTCTGCTTGGAATGCAAGGGATACGCAAAGTTTCCTTGTTTTCTCTGTTTGTAGCACAGCAGGTCAAGAAATCAGCATTGGAAAAGGAAACATTGGCCTATGAGAAGTGAAATGATTCCTGGCGAGAAAAATGTTCAAGCTCATTCTCTGGTGGAACGATCAAAAGTTGTGTTATCGGTACATCCTCTTCCCATTAATATAATAAAAAATGATGGTGTTGCAAACACAGTAATGCTTTTTCACCGTCATGATAACTTACGTAGCAAAGTTGAGTATAATGAAGCAATTTGTAAAAGCGCTCGACAAAGATAGAAATTGTTTCAGATATATTTGCACAAAATTTCTAGGATTAACAATTGAAAAGTTAAAAGCCGGCATATTTGATGGGCCTCAAATCAGAAAATTAATCAATGTCCCAAACTTCCCATCTTCTATGAATGAAAAAGAACTGAGTGCCTGGGATGCTTTTGTGAAAGTTGTTAAATTTTTTTTTGGAAATAAAAAGGCATCCAATTACAAAGAGCTCGTGTCTAACTTACTCAGAAGACTCCAGGATATTGATGTTAGCATGAGCACCAAACTTCATTTTCTGCACAATCATCTAGACTACTTTCCTGATAATCTTGGCGATTTGAGTGACGAGCAAGGGGAGCGATTTCATCAAGACATAAGTGAAATGGAAGTCAAATATTAAAGGAGATGGGATGCTACCATGCTAGCTGACTATTGCTGGTCTATTAAACGCGATGATGCTTTTGCAGTTCACTCTCGTAGATCTCTTAAGCGCAAGTTTATGGTAGACACTTAAGCAAGTTGAAGAATAAGAAGCTACCATAGCCTATTAATCCTATGTTTGTGAATACGTTTTAAAAGCTCTTTGTTGGCTTGCTGAAATTGATTTATGTCTTTTGACAATATATTTGACTCGTGAATAGATTTTACATGAGCAATTATGCATAAGTGCACTTATGCAGTGGAATCACCGTAACTAGAAAACTAGACCTGATGGACAAAAAATTGACTGCATTTTCGAAATCAGCGATCCCAAATTAGCTAAAAACAGTTGAAATATCTTCGGCACCAAAAAAATTTTTTTGTCGGCCAAAACAATCTATAACTTACTTGTTTTGTGAGACACCGTGAAAACAACGTTAGGACAAAATCTTGTCATCTATTTAAGGCTATTGATATAAAAGCTTCGTAATGTACCATGGTAGCAGTCTTAACAGTATTAAATAAAAACAACTTGTATCACTGTTTTCCTATTTATTGTGTTTGGTCCACCGTACCTTACAAAACAAAATGTTTTCAGCGTCGGCCGATCCCAACCATTTGCGTTAGATACAATCGTCCAGCAAAGAAATGAAACTCAAAGTGGAGCCACACAAGACAAGAGCAAAGGAGCATCAAGAATGTTTAAAAAGCTTCTTGGAGGAAAGTAAGTTGACTTTCTTTTCTTTGTAAAATTCGTCATTAGTTTAAAAAGTTCCAGTTTATATAGACTAAAAGCTGTTCACTGTTTATCAACATTTGTTTTAAGTGTGATCTTGTTTCTATTATTTTGTTATATCACATTGAACTCGCTGTCTGTGAACCTACAAACACTTTGAAGTACTCAAACTCAAACTTCGATAAATTTATGATCAATATTATTAATCTGTAACAGACAAAAACTCAGTTTTTCAATTTGAGTTTGCTGCCCAGCTTTGTAGTATAATAAATACCAAGTGGCTTAGATACAAGAGCTATAATATATTCTGTAAATACAGTATAGGCTGATATTAACACAAAAATATGTAGCCTAACCCTAGCCCATTCGATCAAATAGAACCTAATTATTAATCTCCTAAAAATTATTTGGCATTCAGCACTTTTTGTAGTGTTGAATGTTGATAATGTTGATTGTTTAAAGTTTAAACCTTTCAAAATTACTGTACCGGTATATAAAAATGCACATTTTATAGATGGTAGGCCTATAGCACGGGCAGTCATGCTTTTCTTACTGTTTGTTACAGTTACAAGAAGAAACGTCAATAATTCCGTTATATAACAAAAAGTCAATTTTTTTGGATACAAATGTATAACCATCTCTCATTTTTTGTCACAGCAAAAGTAAAACCACAACACCTCTGCTTGGCAGCAGTCCTTCAATCGTTGTATCGCCAGTTGGAAGCCAAGCTTACCCTAGGTCAGTAATCAATGCTGTGCTGTTTCACATGGCTCGTGTTTTCATCATCATCATCCAAACTCGGTTTTGTCCCCAGTGGTGGGGGTGGCCAAATCTTTCCTTGCAACAATTGTCTGCACTTCTATGCTTCATTTCGTTCAGTTCATCGCATCCTTTACTTTCAGTCCGATTTTGCCTGCTTTATTCTTCATCTGTTCTTTTTATGTCCTTTTTGGTCGCCCTCGTTTCCTCTTCCCTCCTTAGTAGACTACATGCCCATACATCTTACTTCATTTGCCCTTGTAAATGTTTTCTTTCGCTAAAATGCACACTGAGTTTATGTAAATTAGTTTTATGTTTTCGTTGTTTGTGTTGAAACAAGCGAAATTTTGATAAACTTGCCGAGCGATACGGTTCAAGATAACTTTTATTTTTCAAACATAAAATAATAAAATCAATTCAATGTTCTAATGGCCAGCGGATATGACATCTTGGTTATTGTTTTGATCTGGTATAAAATATATATAATGTTGTTATAATGTAATTATAATGTATATAATAAAATGTTGCCAAAATATATATCTCGCAGTCTGCAGAGTTTACATTTTTTCACCAAGCAGAAGAAAATTTAATAACATACAGTGTTTAATCAACATTGGTAGTTTTTTAGTAGTTGTTGCTAAAATGTATATTTCAACTTGGTAACACTGCTCATATTGCCACGGCAGGAAACAAAAACTAAACCAAAACCGGTGGGTAATTATCAAGCATAGGCCACATTAGCCCAGGATTAGTTGCGTATATGGTTTAAATTTTGCTTACTGGAACTATGAATATACGTATTTTGACTGTGCTTAGTTGCAATAAATCCACTTCACAACCTCATTTGACACTTTAATATTCAAATATGTAAAAAAAAACACTCAATCGCTTTGCATCTAAGATTTTGATATATTTTTTTCGTGTTGCATAATTCAGTCGAGTTATAAGTTATCCACATAAAATATAATCAAAACAATTTGTTATTTTTACATAAGCTCTGGAGCTCTTGAAGAAAAGATAGAAGTTATCCCTCTTCCAGGATCGACTACTCCATCTAGTCCACCTGGTTCCGATCCTACTGATTCATCCAATGTTTAACTGCAGCTTTGCTTCTCGTTAATGTTTGAAGTCTTAGTTATTGCAGGGAGATATTGAAGTATTTATTTATTTCCATTCCAATAGTATTTTGTATTGTCTCAGAATATTGTCAAGTAAAGTATAGAAGTGACTTCTTAAATACAAACGCTGCAAATTCAAAAACAGTTTGAAGTTCTTGAGTTAACAAGAAAGCTTCTTCTGTCGAAATCGGGGTCGAAATAATAAGTAGCCTACACAATTACTCACAAGTGCAGACTGATCTTGTATGCAAACTCAGTGTTTAAAACTACTGCGATTTACAATCACACTTGCACACTTGCTAACTGTCTGTCTTAATTTACTGTAGTTGGAATAAGGTTGCTTTTCAATGAAAGCAAGTCTAATCTATTGTAAACCCACACCTTAACTCACGAAGAATAAATGCAAATGATATTTATTAAATGAAAGGGTTGAAATTTCATACTAATTAAGTATATCAACTGTGTTTTGTTTAATTGTTCTCTATTTTCGTTTTGAGTTTATTTTGCACCACTGTAAACCAATTAACACTTTAAATCAAATGATGTTGTTTGCTTTTGTTAGAGATCATATGAACTTTTTATAAAAGCACTAAATGATAAATTTATGTACAACACCGATGAAGCTGCAAGGTTATGTGCGTTGATGTCTGAGTTGTTTGACGATGTTTGGAGATAGATGTCTATGCCAAGGGTGCTATATATTCTTATTACTTTATTATTTACGCTTTTTTTCCTGTAAACTTTACCTCCTTAAGTTATCATTTGTTCAAATGTGGTACGTAAGAATGTAGCATGTCGAGAAAGACGTTGTAAAATTTTATTGCATTACTGTATTACATTGCTTCACTGTGTTACTGTTTGCTACTGTAGGATTATTGCATGATCTCGTGCTTTCGAAATAAAAGGTTTGTGCATGCATGATTAAAAAGATCCCATTGATCTAATTTTTGATGTAGGCTATGACGTAAGCAACTGGAGATCAGTTTTAACATTTAGCCTTTTTTTTATTCCAAATACAGCTAGTTGGTACTTGTCAACAATTTTAAGCAACAATTTAACCAATGTTTCAAAGTGAATCAATTCTTTGTTTGAGAAAAGGAAAAATTTGTAAGTTACCTACACTTTTAACATCAGCTTTTATTCTAAACACTGCAAAATTTATGAACTTACGCGAATTTTTGTTACAACAGTTAGACTAAACGCTTCACACTCATTACGATTTATTCAACAACTTTCATGTGCGTGAAAATTAAAAAGCATCTTACTTTTTAAAACTACTTTTAAACAAACAAAAAAATTTTGCCTATGTTTTGTTTTCGCCATAGCTGTGTACATGCATGATAGTAAAGGACTGCATTTGCACCTCCCTCTTCACATGCAGAGAAACCAGTCAGTAGCCTATTTTGCAATCATGTTCTGGCTTTCTGGCTGTGAATAACTTTTGATTGAAAGATATTGCATGTGTTAGTAATAATGTCTTATTAGTATGATTAATCAATTCATAAGTTTTAACAGGGAAGTATTTTACACTCGCAGGTTAGAAACAGACTGCAAGACAATCTGCTGTGTCTTTGCACATCGTTTTATGTTAGGTTTTGTGGAGGTTAGGCCTACATGGCACAAAGCTAGCTTTGTGTTGCACAGCTTACAGTAACTTATTTCGTAATTTGAAGTAGCCTATTGTAATGTTTCATTCGATGAAATTTTTACAATGTTGTCGGTTGCAGGGTCGAGTTTAACTGATAGAGGGCCCGGGGCACTTTTAGATTGGGAGGGCCCGGGGCACTTTTAAATTGGGAGGCCCCGGTGCAAAAGGTTTTTCGCTCCCTCGGCGCGAAAAACTGTACAAGGTAACTTGAAAGTCACCCACGCGCCACGCCGTTGCTAATGCCTTCACGCCAAGCTCAGTCGCAAGTTTGTGACTAAAAATTAACCTGGAAAGACAAAGAAGGCATTTTGCAGAAACTTCAAAGGCTGAGAGAAAATAATAACACAAAATTACATTTTTCCAAGTCTAGAGGCCCTTCAAAAAGGGGCCCAGGGCAACCGCACCCCCTAAATCCGGGCCTGGTCGGTTATCCTTACATGTTTTTGTCTTCCTTTGCCATGGCATGGCTTCGTTTATTTACGTACTCCGTGGCCTACAATAATTCTATATAGAATGTAGGCTACACTGAGATTTCCTTAGAGTGTTTCCGATGCTGTTCAAAACAAATTTTCGTTAAGTGCTGCAAAATAAAAAGGAAATTTTATTTTTAACAATAGAAATTCTACGCTAAGGCATTAAAAAGAAAGAAAATGAAACTATGCCACAAAAAAATTTACGTCGAAACAAATTTCCTTGCGGTAAAAAAAAAATTTTGCCGAAGGTTTCGAAAAGTATTTGTTCTCAATTCAATACAACTAATTTGAAAAACATAACGCAAAAATACTTGCTTTTAATTTTACAAAAATTTTTACAATTAGAATCGCTTCGTTTTGAGTTCACAATCAAAACCAATCACATGCATTAGTTTCGAAAGGAAGTTTTTAACAGTAAGCAAAATTAATCACAACAAAAATGACCAAGCCTTGCGTTAAAATAAACAAGATTGCAAATTTCTGAAATGTATTTGTTTTACACATTGTTGTAGTTTGTCAATCAATACCTTTTTTTTCATCACTGTATGGAAAGTGATTGATTTGATGTATAGTAAACTTCGATAAAAAACTCACTACCTTCCAAAATCACATCATGAGAAGCATGACCAACAAAAGGCTACTTGACCACACGAAAACAGAAGATCTTTTAACTATGACAAAATTACAACCAATTGCAGCAATAATAAAATCTAAAGTTTTAAAACTGTTCGGCCACACTAAAAGATCACAATTCGGAATCAGCAAAGTTTGCACAGAAGGAAAAGTAGAAGGAAAAAGAAAACGTGGCAGACAACCAAAACGATGGCAAGACAACATTCAATCATGTACCGGACTCAACTTGGCGACACTGGGCAAGTTGGCTCAAAATCGCCACTCTTGGAAGCAAATAACCCATGTTGATGCGCAATCTGCTGCAGGCGGAGATGACGACTGATGATGAAACTTCGATTTGCCAAAAAAAGTGTCGTGTGACTGGCCTCTGTTTTCTTGAGTTAAGCATTTGGCAACATAGGCGTTTCATTTTGAGTGCTTGAATATGAGATAGCTTTAAGAGTTATGAGATCGTGCGCGCCGTCTTGCTCACGCATGAGTAATGTCAAGAATCTAACACATGTTGGATTGTTTTATTCGAAACCCAGGAAACTGTCGTGCACTTTATCTACTGTAGGCTATCACAATGGAACAGTTGCCAATTTACAGTTTTCAATGCTAACTTGCTATGGATACAATGGAAACAATCTCATACCTTCTTCTGAAAGAAAACCGAAATCCATTTTTGTTTAGCGAAATAATATTAATATGGCATTCCCCTTCTTACACTGTGTTCTTTACATTATCTGAATTGGGCGGAGGTGTGCCATTGTTTGCAAGCGAATATTTGTTCATCGTTCAAGCTTTTGATCCTGTGTTAGTTGAATGAGAATAATTGTGTGTCTTGAGCTGAGATTTTAGAATTAGCCGTTTAATTTTTCTCAGGCAGGCGCACTGTTCGACATTTATGAACGTATTGCCCCGTGTTGTTTTTTAGCAAAAGATATTTTCTATCCCCACTGTGGAATCAAACAGTTTGTTACTACACAAAAAAAGGTTTGATATATTCTTTTATAGCTACCACAGATTTTTTCGATTGTTTTTTTTTTGCGAGAAGCTGTAGCTTTTAGAAAGTAGTCTAACCCTAATCCGACTTCTGGATAGCATACTGTCCTTTTTGTTTTTCTAAGACAAGTTAACCAATGAAAAAGATAGATATGAATGTGTTTGTCCGTAAACAGTCAGTTTACTTAGCCTGCTGTGATGCGATTCCACTTTAGCAACAAATAAGCTTAAAACTCTTCTCCAACAAGTTTTTGAATTTATTGGTATGTCATCAACATTAATGTAATTCATGGAGCACAGCCTGCTTCTGTACGTTGAGTGCAATTTTAGAACACGCCGGAATATAGGATAAGCAAGAGAATAGACCATGCTCGTGATTAGAAGTCTCAACTATTTGCATTAGTAAGCTGCAACAGTTTTTTTGGTATTTTTTTTTAATATTGGAGAAACTTTCTCTCAAAGTTCGAATTCTGAAACCTTTTGAAAGCATTTTGCTCGTTCTGATTTAATAGGCTAACTGAAATCTGACGGTGGCTATAGGCGTATCTTCCTCATATATTAGCTTCAATAAAGACCAGAGAAACAATCCCAATACTTAATTTCTGTTGTAGCATAACTCGAGGAACGTTCGTCAGCGTTAGTCTATAATATTTTTGTACAGAACTTGATTTATAGCTGTGGTTTATTTAAATCTGCCAGAGCAATCCAACCACTCATGAAACTGTCCGGAACCAAATCGAAAGTTTGCGATGCCAAATTAAACGTTTCAGTTTTTGGTAAACTTATAACTTGCTTTCTTCCGGCTACAAATCATTTTTCAAACTTTATGATTTCTTATTCTTGGTTACCAATTATCATTACGGGCATTAAAATTGGGTTACCATTGAGCTTGGGCTTGGGTGTTAAAATTAAGACATGCGCAACTTTATAAAAGAACGCGGACATTTTAACAACCGCTCCAACATATTGATGCCCATCCAAATTTGTTGCAAGAAAATTGTGGGAACTAAATGGTGAACGGAATGCCACACGTAGGCCTATGCCTACTTTTGGATATCATTTTATTTTATTTTTCGTCATAAACGCGTCCGGGACGAAAATTATCCCACTAAAAATGATTTCTTATTACAATTTTTTATTCATGGCAGGCTTAGCCTACTACAGAACTCGAAGATTTAGTAGATCTCCGATCAGATTTTTTCATGATAGCATTATTTTAAGAGACACTATACACTGACTACCAAGTGTACTTTTAATCGCGCCAGAATACACAATGCCAACAACGTATTTATGCGTAAGGAGTTTTTTTATCAGTGTGAAATTAAACCTCGAAAAAGAAATTCAATTACACACGTTAATGAGGGAAGCAATTGAAAGGAAGAGCATACCTCGGTTTGAGTTTTTGGTTTATATATGCAAATGCAACGAATAATAAGTTATTAAATATAACTTGCTCAATTTTGTTTGCGTGTTTCATATAGTAATAGCTTCTTTGCAAAATGGAAGGTGATTTTTATATCGCGATTCACCTCGGTTTACCTTTGAATTAAATAAAGTGCATGAGTGTGTCACAACAATTTTAAAGGTGCACCGTAACAAAACAAGTTGAAGAGCACTTTAATCATTCTTATGAATATGTTTTAAGTGAAAAAGTGTTTCTTGAAGCAACTTCTTTGGCCTTTGTTTGCTTGCGTGTATTTGTACAGCACCGGCAATGTTCTTACCGAAAGTTCCAACCTAAGCTCCAACCTAGTGGCATGCAACATTGCCTTCAGTTTACTATTTACATTAGTAAAAAATGCAATATGTTTTCGTTACAGATGTTAATACTTAAATAAATATGTTGCTTCAGCTGATACTGTAATGATGATATCAATGTGCAATTATATTCTGACATGTTGATATACTGACCTGCTGCCTAACACCTGCTTTGTAAATAGTGATTGTTGAAAATCAGAATCGCTGGGTAGCGCTATTGGAAGTTACCATGGAGCAAAAACAAACTGACAAGTCCAGCGCTGTTGGAACAAACGGTATGTCATGCCTGAATGGTGTTGAATGACAAATAAGGGAAGGATTGCTTCTTTACTTAGTTAAAGAAACATCTTCAATGTTTACTTTTTACAAATATCTTGAATGCACGCATTCACCTTCAAACAGACAATCCAACACGTATTTTCAACGTAAGGTACAGTAGTTAAATTGCATACCGTACCGGAACAAAAGAAGTCGCAAGCAAAAAATAAGAATGACAAAATATATTATTTGATATTTATTATTAGGCTATTAGATTAACATGTCATAGATTACCATGGTCATAGTAGTATAATACTGTACAGTGTAGAGTTCTTGTGTTTGCAATTTCAATTTGTAATCTATCCTCTTAAAAAATTGTCAATTGGATTTACGAAGACTTGAAGCTACTATAACAAGCTACTTAAAACTCAGTTTGGTATAGCCCCATCAATGTCTCTTCTCGGCTGCATGGCCAAGTTGTGAAAGCACTGGTAGCCTGGTAGGCTACGACTTTTGAGATGACATCAATTTAACACCTGTCCAGAGCACGCAACCGTGTCTTCGACAAGGCAATTAAAAATATTGTAGGCTACACTTGAATGTGTTTATGAAGATTTGCTCCATTGCGTTAAATCATCCATTTAAATCTGAATCTTCAACCTCCGAGCATTAGCTTATTGGAGACTGGACATTGCAAAACGTATTTTTTTTGCATTGTAAAATATATATTATTTATCTCGTTAAAAACAACCGTTGCATTTGATAAAAATCTTTTATACTCACCAGTCTAAATGTCACAGAGATGGCTACAGCTAACGTATAAACAGTATAAACATTTTTTTGAATTACAAACATAGCTTAGCCTTCTATCGTGCTCTAGTATCGCATAGCCTGCTTGGGTCGTCAGAAGGTCTATCAAATTGTTCCGATTTAACGTGCGGTTAAGCAGGAAAAATTATACAGAAAAGTTATATTGGACAAGTGAACTTGATTAAGGTTAATCAAATGAAATGTGAACCGATTGACTGCATTTTCAATATATGCTTTTTTAGACGGAAACGCCGAAGAAGATCTTGCGTATGAAAATAAAAGCTTCGTAGCCACCCTTCCTAAGAAAGATCCCTCGGTAAGCTGTGAAACATTATTTTTTCTTCCAGTAACTAGCTAGATCAAGGCGTAATTTGAGCTAGAGCATGATGCAAGAATTTTTACTTTGGGTACCATGTTTACCAGAAGTTTTTGAAATTTATAACCTACTCTCGTTTACATCTTGCAGACTTTGTAAAAAAATAAAAAATAGCCAACTCCCACCAACTATTTACAAATTAAAATTAAGGAATTTTATTTTCCTTTTTAGCATTTCATTTTTCTGAGTTTCAGGAAGTCAAATCTCTGAGGTGAAATTTATCCTCCATATTTATCTAAGTTGTGACATCTTGTGTAACTATTAGCCTATACAATACAAGATGAACTTTTATTTCATTTCAAAGATTCAACTTCCATCTTTTTCTACACCTTTGCTACAGGCAATGTGCACATATTGTTTTTTTATTTTCATGGTCCAAAATAAAAACAAGTTTAGCAAAACTTTTGTTTAATACAAATTTCTCAAATGTTTTCTAGGCAAATGGCATGTCTCTTGGTGATGTTGTGACGTCACGAGCCATTGGCACAAGATGGAATCATTTGGTAAAAACACGAAGGGCTTCCAGTCAACCATCATACATACGTGAGTGGACTTATGATGGTAGGTGTCCACTATGAGCAAGCTGTTTGGGCACCTCAGACTGACACTCTTGAACTTGCTACCCGCATAAAACAGTTATTTGCATCCCATAACAAAGCATGCATGCTTATAGCTAGCATGCCCACATAATTAAAAAATAAACAACATATGAAAATGAAATAAAAAAAAAACAATTAATCCAATGTAAGATTCTGTTTGTAAATAGAGGTAACAATGTTCTTAATGTTCTTAAATTGTTTTGAACAACAAATAGCCAACGTACATTATGTCAAGGCTGTGATGATCAGTTGCGTATGGTGATCATTTTTGGGTGTTCACTGTTTTTCAGCAGGCTTTAAACACACACTAGATTTGCAGTTTACTCAATAGCTGTGCATATTATATCAGAATAAGCTGATGTGATATAAAGAGTCAATCTGTGCATTTAAAATTTTCGGATGGCTCTCTTTGACCGTATGAAAGTTTTTCTGTTGATACCCACCGTAAATAACAGTGGTCGTTTGACCACTCGGCACGACAACTCACCAAGTGCTTCAACCAAGGCTTCAACTCGGCAAGTAGGCTACATTTCAGCTACTGTCCAAGTAAGCAAATGAGATTTTCATGTAGCATCGGTCTTGCTTGGTCATCGCTTGTTAAACTGAATTTATTGACTTTAATGAATTGTGACATAGTAGGTTTCGGCTTGCTCAGGTGTTACTTGCTCAGTTTCATCGTTTGCCAACTTTCAGCCATCACTTGCTGAAACGTTGCTAGCTCAGTTTTTCCTTTCTCAATCGCCATGTGCGCAGTTCACAACCTGTAGTAGACTCATGACAGTTGCCTACTTTCTTCAGGATCAGAAGACACTATCGGGCTGGATGATGATGTAGACGCCGTTGGAAAAAACAAGAAATGTAAGTAGTGAACATAGCCAACATTTTTGGTGTTTTTTAGCCTAGTCATATAGCAATATACTACCGAAAATTTTTGTCATTTTTGCGAATGAAATAGTTGTCGTATCCAGACTTATGCCCAGTGGTTAAAGATTTGGATAAAGTGGACCGGAAGGAAGGGCATCTTTGTGTCCATCTTCAAGCATGCATAGCCGAGTTGTGAGAGCCTTGGTGTAGCACTCGAACGGGCGCTGGTTCGACACCGCTCATAAGCATGCGACTGTGTCTATGGCAGAGCACTGAAAGGCATGCTTGAAGGTGGAATAACAATAATACTAGTAATCATCATCATCATCATTATCAGCCATTTATGCCACTGCTAGCAAATGGCCTCCATATATGTTTCCACACCATTCTATCTTTCGCTGTTCTTATCTAGGTGATGTCAATCTTTTCTTCAATGTCATCCTGCCATCTTTTTTGGTCTCCCTTTAGTTTTTCATATATCTTGAGGTGCATTCTGTGGTTATTTTGGCCCATCTGCTGTCTGTCAATCTTGCTACATGTCCCGCCCATTGCCACTTCAGATTTGTTGCTATTTTCAATGACATCTTTGAGATTTGTCTGATAACTTGATTTCTAATCTTGTTTTTTCTATTTCTCTTTAATACACATGTATTATTCTTTCTATGCTCCTTTGCATGTTCTTCCAATACTAGTAATTTACTGTAATAATAAGAATCACGTTTTTATTTTACGTTTATTACGATAACATACTTTAGCTCACACAGATTAATATAAATGTAACACAACAGACAACTAGACGCAGTAAATAAGCATGGAAGACATTAAGTTTTTCTTCGCCTTGACGTACACCTCGATTATGTAATGAAAAGTTGGTGACGTTGGTGTTCCCTTATTTTTCCAGATGACGCGACACAAGCCCAACTTAACATGACTCTGCTTTCTCATTTTATCAACTTGGCAAAGCGCAATGAAAGCGAAGATGAGGTAGACAAGTGACACTAACAACATAAATTTAAATTTTGACTTGACTGATGTATTTTGTTGTGCGATTCCGTATTCAGATAACAGCAAATGAAGACAGCATGCGAAAGAATTATACTTAACAAACAATAAATCAAATAAAAGTAAGTTATACTGCATCTTTCAAGTAAATAACAACGGAAAACTGCAAAGTGACCATTATGGTTTTCAAGTCATGCAGTCACCCTCAATTTAAGCCTACATGAAGTATTGCAGTCGTTTTTGTCGACAGCAGAAACATATTATCAGCAAATAGGCAGCAAAATTAATAACAATTTTTTTGTTGATTGAAGGTTAACTTAGACTTCATAGAGGAATTGCTGAAAAGAGGAGCGGATATTAATTGCCAAGATAAATTTGGCCAAGGCATGCTCCATGAGGTAATTTGCATTTACTTTTAAGATCAGAAGCTATTGGCCTACTCCTAAACGATGTGAAACATTGGGTTGCACAGCCCAAATTTTATTTCAATAAGATACAGGATATTAAACTGTGTCCCAACTGAGGCCAGTATTAATTCAACTGAATGGGATGACAAGAATGCAGATGCAGTGTTTGTGTCTAATCAAAGATCTGAGTTGAAGAGCTACGTAAACTTTAAAATACGACTTCGTACTAAATACGTACTAAATATGACTTAACTTCTACGTACTTGCGAATTTTTTCAACGTTGTTTAAGTTTTCATTTCTATGCAACACCAGCGTGTGGTATAGCGAAATTAAGCCGCCTTTTAAATCAATTTTGCGCAGGAGCAGGCATTGACTATCATACAACATATTTTGGTGATCTCAATTTCAACAAAATGTGACAATTCTACAACTCAGGTCTTCAATTACAAGCATGTTAGAATTCGGAAATAAATGACAACTTGTTTTGGAGCAGAGACCAATCTGCTTCTTCTTAAGCGTCCTGCAGTTACTCTTGCCTCTTGACTACGTGACTATAACAGTCATCCAATCTTAAATATACTGTATAATAATTTTGAGTGTATACCTCATTTCGATGTTACTCTTCTTGTTCAAGTGTAATTAACTTAAAATATGACAACTTGTTTTGACTAATAGGTAGCTAACCTTTGCATACTAATCAGAATGGAAGTTTTATGCTCTTTTTACGATGTGTAGTACGCTTGTAATGCTTTCTATTGAACAGGCTGCAAGAGCTTGGCATACCGATATCATGGTGTTTCTGTTGGAGTTTGGCGCAGACGTCAATATTGCGGATGGGTAGGCAATTAAGTTACTTACTTAGTTACTTAGTTGCTAGCTTTCAAATATCCGAGATTGACTCAAAGAAATAAAATTAAAAGCTGGATTTTTATATTTTTATTATTAATCTTTGTGGCGTTCGCCATGTGGCAGCTAAAGCCTACAACGAATAAACAAAAGAACTAAACTGCAGTTTACACAAAGAAAACAATTTTATACTTGTATCTCAGCAGCCGACTGTAGCAAACATTGAAAATGATAAACACGACTTTTGCCTACGAGGCTTGGCTAATCCGTATCGCACCACTAATTCATGCGACAGACTGTAGACTTTTAGACATGATAGCTAAAAACACACTCATGTACTCTGCATTTACCAATGCCCGTTTCTAATCATCAATATTTTGTATGGAAACTGTTTATTGTTCCTTTTAGGACTCAAGTAGGCTAATAGTACATAAGTTATTGCACAATGTAAACTATGCAACGAACTGTTTGCAATATTTACAACCAGGCCCGGATTTAGGGGGGCAGAGGGTGCAGGTGCCCCGGGTCCCCTTTTGAAGGGGGCCCCCCGACGTGGAAAAAATGTGATTTTGTGTTATTTTTTCCTTTGAAGTTTCTACAAAATGCTGTGCGGTGCAGGATTAATGCTACTGTAGACGTAGAAGTAGTTTTTCGCGCCGAGAGCGCGAAAAAATTTTTTGCACGGTTGGGCCCCCCGATGTAAAAGTGCTCCGGGCTCCCCATCAGCTAAATCCGGCCCTGTTTACAACATATCTGCAACATAATTAAATCTGAGAAAGTTGCTAAATCTATTTCATTTAATTCTGTTTTTACCAGATATCACAGAACTGCTCTTCATATCGCCGCAGCTGTCGATTATCCGGAAATGGTGGAGTTACTGATTGACAAAGGGGGTAGGATTAACTCACATCGCCATTGAAACAGTCAGTGACGATAATGATAAATAAACTAATCTTGCTAAAATGATGGATGATATTTAATAAAGGGAAGAACTGACTGAGAGCGTGAGTTTTATCAAAAAAAAAAAACTTTTCTAAAAGCATAAGTACTAAACACTTGTATTTTTGTTTTTGTTTGAACCAGACAGCTGACGAAACCAGATATGTGACCATAGTGAAGACTTCAATAAAATTAACTTTTATTTTATTCTTACATACATTTAGTTGCGTCCTACATTGTCTATAAACCATCATTTCTTTCATGCTTTTTCAATCAGAATGCCAGATTTGTCGGGAAACACCACCCTCGACTAAGTTACTTATATTTACTGCTCCAAATATTTTCAGCTTATATTGAAGCAAGGACAAAAGAAGAAAAGCAGACTCCATTGCACTTCGCTGCGAGAAACGACGCGGTCGGATCTTTGAAAATGCTCATTAAACTTGGTGCAGAGGTTGAAGCAAAAGATTACAGGGGAAGAACGCCAATTTTTGTGGCTGCAGAATTAGGTAATTTACTGTGGAAGAAAAAATGTTTAATCGATCAATTTTGAACTGTTGGAGATATCACTTTCGGCGGTAAGCTTTGCAAACTTCCGGAGTCCAAAAAATTTTTTGGTTGCTGATTCGATTATAATTAAAAAACAACAGAATTAAAAAAATGATAGGTTATAGGAAAAGACTATGGAAAGGAAAAATGTTTCCTTCGCTTGAAATAATAAGACACACGCATGCACGTACATAATGACATGATGATAATATAGCAAAATGAAAGTAGGCTACACGCCAATATTCTCTAACTTGCAAAAGACGCCTAATCGAGCATAGCGCTACTAAGCATATTCAATTCTTTCCAATGTATCTATTTGCTTACAATGCACCTGAAGCACACTCTGGTAACTTTTTGTCATTCCAGATCGAAGCGAGACTGCGCGCTACCTGGTTGACATCAATGCTGACGTCACAGTGGTGGATAATTCCGGACAAATCTGCATGACGCATATGATCACCAAAATGGGTCCAGTGGTAAGCAGACGTTGAGAAAACTGTTTTCATGTTGTTAGTTAAGGACTCGTTGGAGTTTGTGTGTTAAGGACTCGTTTTTAACCACGACAGAAGTTATTTCGCTTTTTTGAAAAATCTAGGCTCTAAAAATCTTCGGCTGCGTAGCCGAGTGGTGAAAACGTTGGCACGACGTTCGAAAGGATGTGGGTTCGAAACCGCTCCAGAGCACACGGCTTTGTCTCGGCAAAGAAACCTAATAGCAAGCCAAACTAAGGAAAGCAGCTGACTCGAGACTGTATGTCACTTCGCTGCTTCCTGTCGTCTGTTGTATCGCATCTGTGATCGTAGTGTACTGTATGTTATCGCAATGGGCGCAAATAAAAGCATGATTATTATTAAATTTTATCTTACTTTTAATCTATTTTTTAGGCTAGAGCAGCCTTGGATCAGTTTCACAGAAAAGATCGAGCGAACAGAAAACAATATTTTTATTTGAACTTGCTTGAAATTCCCGAAGAACCAAGTGAGTGGTTCCGCAGTTTAGATGCTTTTGTGACTGAAAATCTCAGCGCTTTTTTTAAGATCATTACCAGTATTGAAAGCTCTCTAGTCCGCTAATATAAACTAGAATTAACTTACGATTTAATTTTAAAATGGCTAAAATACTCTACTGAGTCTACTAGAAGTCATTTATATGCGTTTTTTACAGAAAAAGAAAAGGCTTCTTTGGCAAAAACTCCAGTAAGTGTGTTAGTTTATTTATCAACATATATAAAGTTTTTGCTTTCACTTCATTTAGTGCATAAAATTAATAAATTATAACACTCGGTTGCATGTATATCAAGCCGCGCTGCTTGACACGAGTTACACTCTCTACGACTGGTAATAGATTGGTTGCAAAAATCCTTATTCTGTAACTTCGAAAGCCTTTCGAAGGTCTGTAACTTCTTTGGAACCATAATTTTAGCAGTTTCGTATACTTGTAGAGGGTCTTAACTTGAACTACTGACACAGGCCTGGTTACCGAGTTTGACAAAATGAATCTTGCCCTTGCTAAAGTCTTGCTGACTGTCATACCATCATTATAGGTAGGCTAACATTGATTTGAAAGCTGTTTTTAAAGTGGAGTGTTCCAGCACACATTCCGAAAGTCGAACCTACATTTATTTAAAATTGCCGTTCTTTTTTTTTGCGTACCGTAGTCGGGCATTCATTCATTATTCAATTGTTATTTTGTTTAGTGTTTGAAAAGACGTTAAAAATATACCCACACGCAAGGCAAGGGTAAATTAGCCTAACTTACATTTAGCAAAATGCTCAACCTCTTAACCTTTCCAGTTGGAAGTGATCGTGAAATACCAGCAACTTGACTTGATCATGCATCCTGTCATAACGAGGTTGATTGACGTCAAATGGGAACATTTTGGAAGGTAAAAATGCTAGAATTCACCAAGCATCAGCCAAGAAACTTCATACAAACCAAATAATGCATAGAAAATTAGCTCATCTTAAAGAAACTTACAGTATAAATTTTCATTAGAAGCAGCAAGCCTAAAGCTTTAGGAGAAAAAAAATTTAACTATAACATAAAGGCTTAATAGACAACAAGTTGATGGAATTGATTAACAATATTTAATAGGCTACTGTCAATCCAAAAAACTAAAATACAACATAACTTCAAACGTTTTTGTCGAAACTCTATGCCCGTACCAGAAAAATAATGCATGTAAAGAAATTAAAAACACCTGTGAATCAACTACGATAACGCTACAAAGTTTTGCTGAAAACGGTTGCATTTGACATGTATATGCAATATGCATGTTAGTACTATAGTATTATTTTGAATAACGTTATTTAATCCTATCGACTTACAGTATATATTATTTGTTGATTACGACCAACTGACGATTGTTACCTCTTTTGAACTAGTAAAAACTATAATAAAACCGACTCTTTGAAGCGTTTGAACAATTGTATGCCTATAAGTTGTTCTAGCAATATTTGGTTAACATTCTATTGATTAAACTTTGCAACCACACCTTGTTAATATAACTAACAATGTCTGCACTATGACATGGTAAACTTAAGATATTAAAAAATGGAGGGCAACTAAATACTGCACATTATAGTAGTGTAACCCCACCTGAATCTGTTCAATTATTGCTGCATACTAATCAGAAATAATATCCAGTGTAATCTTCACGGTGGAAAACCAAACATGAGATCGAATGTCTGACGTGGCTCAAACTCCTCATAGTCTTCAGACAAGCACTCTGTTTACTTAGCCATCCAGCAAATCAAGTTTATTGATAAAATAGCCTGTACTTTACTTAAAAAAATTACAGTCTTGGAGAGCTAAGTTTGCAAAATCAACTGGAAAGTTACACAAACATACAGTATGTAAGTTATAAATTGATTCTATTTCAGGCGAATAGCTGTTCGAACTCTGATTATCAATTTAATTTTTGTATTGATATGGACAATACTTGGCATTGCATATCCCTGGCAGCTGAGATACTTCTACACGTTCCCACAGGTGCATCATTAAGAATGTTACTATGCCTTCAGCAGCCGATAAATATTAGATAATATAAAACATTTATGTAGTCTAAGTTGAACTATGTCTGTTGTAGCTTGTTTCAAATTTAACCGTAGGTCTAAACCTTTGCAGAGAGAGAATAAAGAGATTTGCGTCAAAGTGGAAAGCTTGGTTGGAGTTTTGCAAGTTCTCAGCTAGTTGGTTTGATTGTAAATTACATAATTCTGGTAAATTGCTACATCGTATTTCTCTAAGGGCTTTTACAAGGGCTTTCTCTAAGGCCAAGATCACTTACAATTTAGAAAGTGTAAAAATTAGACTGATTAGTTAAATTTAAAGCAATTGTTGTGAATTTCAGGACTGGTGGAGGATATTCTTTCTAGTTTTGGGATGCTTGATAGCTATTTATTATGTTTTCAATGAAGTAACCGAAATAACTTCCTCTAAAAGCAAGTTTAATGAGTGGAAAGATTGGAGAGAACAATTAATTAACGAAGACTTGAAGTTTTGCCATCCAAAATGGCCAGAGGTAGCCTATTTATCTTTATCTTCTGTTGAAATTTTGCATGTAAGTATTTGCATAAATCACTTCCACTATGCGTGGAATAATTAGCTAATTAAAATTTTTAGCATATACACTATCTCCAGTAGAGTGGTTCTCAATACCAGTGGCATACTGGAACAATTTTTTGGGGTGTTCACATTTTTTCAGCAGGCTTTAAACACACATTAGGTTTGCGGTTTGCTCGATAGCTGTTCAGATTATATCAAAATAAACTGATGCTATATGATATAAAGAGTCACTGCGCAAATCAAGTATGTGATTCAAGCTTGCTAAACGTGTGAACACCCAAATGGTCACGGAACGCCACTGGCAATATGGGTAGCAATATTGCTATGACACATTTCGGAATACATAATATGATATTTTTTTCACAGGAGAAAAAGTATTTGGAAAGGGAGATTGAAATGTTAGATGACATGATTCCATATTACTTTCAAGATTTTTGGAATTACTTTGATTGGACAGTCTACTTTTTTGTATTTTTAGTTACGGTAATTATAGGCTAATATTTTTCAAGCTTTTATTAGCCAGTTAGAACCTAGTTTATATGCGATCCATTGCTTTGTCGTAAGCAACTGAACCAATACCATAGCCGATCTTCAAGAAATTTAACATGCATCCAGAAACCGTGGAAACCATCTTGCATTCGAAGGAAGAGTGTTTTATAAATTTTTGAATCTAATTTTGTAACCAGCATAATTTATCGTTTGCGAAAAATTCTTAAAAAATATATTTTAAAATTGCTTACGCGAACACATGTTTTTGATCACTGCATTTTCCACCGCAGCTTCTTCATATCATCGATGCTTCCATCACCAATCGCGTGCCTCCTTGCTGTAGCTTCTCAGCACCGTGCACAAACTTTTCAATGGAAGTTTGCAATACTGGATTTGTCAACAACGCCAACCTGAGCGTGTGGAACAACCGGATATTCGTAATCACCATCCTCTTTCTATGGCTTCGGATGATGAAATTCACAAGAGCGTTTAGGTAAGTTATTTTACGATTGACTTTTATGCAACGCCAACTAAGCTCTGGCGCGCGTAGAGTAGCTTCCATTATATAATGGACGCAAAACGGACTGTGAAGGATTCGTGAACCATTCTGCTAAGAAAAAGCAATTAGTTCTATCAGCGGTCAAAATACATTACACAGGCCTCATTTTTCATACCTCTAGAAGGGATTTGTGTTGCTCTGTCGTTGGTAAAGACATTACCACTTGTTGTGTTTTTTTTTTCAGATTTTTTGGACCATTCATTGTCATGCTGGGAAAACTTACTTGGGATATTGTTCGATTTTTCTACTTGTACATGGAGTTTTTCATCCCATATTCGTGTGCTTTCTGGATGATATTTGGTGAGTTTAGTTTAGTCAGGTTTAATATTAGTCTAAATGAGTTTTTTTTTTCTTTTTACAAAATAAAAGATGTTTTAATAGACTAATTCTTTTGATAAAAAACTCTGCATGGTTTTAGTTTGTCAAAAGCTGCGGGCATCGACGGCTGCAGTATTAGTTTTGACACGTCATTATATAGCCTACTTTGGGACTATCAATCTGTTGGGTCTCGTAAGTGTCATGCCTGAAGCTGGTGCTATTAGAAGTGATTTCTCGCGAGCCAGGACAAATTTCGTCAAGCTATTTGGCTTTGTGCACAGAAGCAATGTTTCAAGCTTTAAGATTGCTATTTTACCCATTTATTTAATGCGTAAAGCACCTACGTCATGAACATTTTCATTGGTTCTCTACCAAAATTCCTTTCAAAGAAAAGGTAGATAAAGACCAGCTCCATTCGAGTGCAGCCAACCAAAGTTTGAACATAAAATTCTTTTCCAGGAAAAGTTGAATCTATAAGCACTATGACGACTGTGGATCAGACTTTGTTCACTCTCTTCCGCATGACGTTGGTGGATGAATATCAATTCACTGAAATGCAAGCTTATGACATTGTTATGGCTTACATTCTGATCAGCACCTTTCTGGCGGTGTCTGCTATTCTCTGCATTAATTTGTTCATCGCTTTGCTCTCCGATACTTTTCAAAGGTTTGCCCTGTTTTAGAATAGTAAAAGTTCTGTAACACTGGGACTTCTAAATTTACAAATTTAGGACATTTTGAAAAAAATTATCATAGATTTTTTACATTTTTGATTTTGCGCGCCTTTTCACTTTTTTCTTTGGAAACAACAAGAATGTAGCCTAATAATAAGTTTAAACTTTCGAAATGATTTTAAGCATTCCAATATTATTTTGAAGATTATGGCTATCCCTTGTATTAGAAGATGGTTGTGTTTGCGTAAACTCTAACGGTGAGATTTTAACTCTAACGGTAAAGTTATTGCATTATTTAGTCCATTGCAGATCATTCATACCCAGCTAATAAACGTAAAAACAATGTCTAACGATGTAAACCCAACTTCTATTATCTGTATGCTTATTTTTTTGAGGTTGCTAATGTACTGTTAGCTGCGTTTTTAACATCATCGAAACACATCAGAAATTTGTCGCTGAGCTGACATTTTGTGAATTCCAGCATAGGCTGACTCATCTAAGTGATGTACGTTACACGCCGGAGCCTAATTCCCTTAGTAGTCTACGTATTGGGCTGCAACATATAGACTTGAGCAAGAAGGAAATGATCAAGTTTTGTTTTCCAGAGTTTACGACAATGCCAATGCAAATGCAGTGATGCAACAAGCGGCCCTTATGCTCAATTTTGAGGAAAATTTGTTGAAATCAAGAAAACAAAGTTTTAGAAAGTAGATTAATAGTTATTATATTTGTATTAACTGTTATTATTGCCCCTGATGTAATATTGACCACAGCTTGCAATAATGTTTCGATTTTTTTTGTACCCTTTTCCATATCTTCATCTCTTTTTTTCCAATGTGGTAGCCTACACTAATTATAAAAATCGTACCGGAAAGATTAGTGAATATTGCTCTATGATGCAATGCTGCTGCGTTTTTCTATCGTTTCTCCTGTTATGTTAAAATCAGAAAGCAAGCCTTGTATATCTAAAGTAGGCTATTTTGAGATGGGTTAGTTTTTTATTTATTTCTAAAATGCTAGCATGTTGCTTTTGTTAAAACACAGATACATCCAAGAGCAGTGTAGCCCGGAATCACTATACTATGACGATGATTTAACGTCCGTGCAAGATTCTGATTTGAAGAAAGTAACGATCAAAATCAAAGAACAAATGGACGACCTGATGGATCATATTCATAAGACTGAAAGAGCAGCGCAAACAAAGGTTAGAAGACCTAAATTGGTGTTAAATAAATAACAAGTGAGTAGTGTGCGTTTTAAATAGCGCAGTATCCATCGCAGATGTTCATTGCTCCCAGCGCTCTACAAAGCAGACAGTGTCAGTGCAACCGTATAGAGTCCCAGTTGAGTGTATTTTTATCCTGAATCTATTCCTTTTGCTGAGTGCCATGGAGAAACACGACTTGGTCTGACCCTACAGGGCATCGAACCCATGCCTACTGATTCAGTGGCAGACACACTAACCAGCACTAGCCATCGAGCCGATAACACTGTTATTAGTTCATATGTTTCAACACATCCTACCTGGATCTGATTTGAGAGCAAATGATTCAAGATTTTTCAAAACTCAGAAGAATGTAATTCCGGTTTGCAGTTGTGACACAGGTTAAAGTATGTTTCTTATGTTAAACGTACGTTAACACTTCGCGTGTTGGAAGAATTGTAGTGGCAAATAGCTGTTTCTGTTTTGTGAGACTGAACCTAGCCAATTCAGGTCACATGGTTTTGACCACCAGTTATTGCAATTGCTTGTCCCTTGCTGTAGTAACAAGGCAATGAAATGTTGTAGTCATATATATCATTACAGAAATAAAGTTCTTGCTGGCTGTTAGCACAAGGGTAAGCACTTTCAAGTTGGCCAATAACATAGTCCTAGAAACTTCTCGATTTTGGGGCGATATCGTATTCAAATATAACTTACTGAGGATACCTTAGCGTTTAGACAGCGACTTTATGAAAAATTTGAACACTAAAAAAGCTGACTTAGGTAAACTGTGTCTTTGAATCGCTTGACTGATTACATTCATAAATTCCCTACACTGCTAATTATGTCACTTTCAGTTACCGAGCTTCAAATTTAACTTGAAAAAATGAATTTTACTTTGAATTTTCTGAAGAGCAGAGTGAATTTTAACATAGATTTATTTGTTAACAAACGTTAAACTCATCAAACAGTTAGAAGATCAACATAGTACCGTACGCTCATCAATTGATGGAGATGAGAAGTCTCGACCAAACCGCAGGCAATCCTTGGTATTATCCGTAGCCCGTTACCTACATTGTGTGATGATGCTTAGACATTCTCTTTGATCTACCATTGCGTCATTAACTAAACTAACACATTTACATTTCATCCTTTTCAAAACAAATCTTCATAAAATGTAGTTAACACACTTTTTAACTCTCTTTCATATAGACAACTTACTTAACTTTATATCTAACAACGAACTGCTGGGTAGGCTTGTGTTTTACAATTAAACTTCTTTTGTAAAATTTAATGCTTGTGCCTATTTTGAATTTCAAATAGGCTATACTTTGTTGGTTTGGGGTTTGCATTTTGAATTTGGTCAGTTAGCCATTTTTATTGCTTCTACTGTGTAAAGCAGAGGTGATGAACCTGCGGCCCGTCAAAGAATTTTGTGCGGCCCGCAAAACAATTTGACAATCGCTCATGCATTAGAGACAAAAGATCAAAGGAAGAGTTTCCAAATTTGAGAGCTCACGCTCTCAAATGATTATCTGTTTTCGGCAGCACGTACCTATGCGAACAGTTCTTTTCTAAAATGCACTTTACAAAAAGTCGTTACAGGTCGAGGCTGACAGATGAAAATCTTAGCATGCAGTTGAGAGTTGCCACATCGTCTGTTCGACCTAATATTGAACGCTTAGCCAAGCAAAAAACTTTCCAAAATCCCACTAGCAAAACAATTCAATGCTTCAATGTTATTTTTTAATATTTTATGCTTCAATGCTGCATTAGATAGCTTCAGCTGTATGATTCGCATGGGCTTTTGTTTGTTGTTTGAAAAGAAATTTTATTAACTGATTTGTTGTTTCGGAGCATAATGGTTGAAACATTTAGTCAACTTGAGCAAAAAGGATAGAGCCAAAAAAAGAAGAAATCATACTCATATGACAGCAAACGCTTCGAAAATTAAACTGTCTTCATTATCAGTGCAAGTACTGTTGCTCTATCCTTTTTGCTCAAGTTGATTCGTTTTTATTTTTTACTCTAGTGTGTTTCGATTCTGCGTAAGATAATTTCAACTGTGTGGGTTTTATTACTTTCATCTGCCGTTTGTTACTTTTCATGAATAATATCTTAAGTCGCTTTTAAAAGATTTCATAGTTGGTTACGATTAAAAAGTTGTATGGCCCGATAACTCATGTGTAATTGACAAAGTGGCCCGCGACCGCAAAAAGGTTCGTCACCCCTGGTGTAAAGATAGGCTACAGTTGGAGCTGCAAGCGGAGGGTAGCACCTTCAGTGTTTTAAAAAGTTCTGCTAACCCTTTAGCTGCAAACTAACACTTTTATTCTTTAATTTTTTACTTACTTTGCTAATACTTGTTTTCAGTTATTTTTGGTTTGTTTTAGGATATAGCTTTAGTAATCAATCAATTTTAAAATAGTTATATTTTATGATTTCTTTACATAATATTTGTATAAACCAGTATCGTTATTGACTTTTAGTCTAACTGTGAATTTTAGTTGGATCTGTAGATTTTGGTTACTTTATTACCTGTTTATTTACGATTGTTTTAATAGATCAATCATCACTACTTCAAGTGAGCATTTTCGCCATTGGAAATTTGTCTTTTCAACTTTTCAAATTTTGAACAATGTTATTGGTTTAAGATCAGTTTCCCTAACGTTTTGTTTCATTTTTTAAAATATGCTGTATTTTCCCAGGATGAAACAGATTTTAACTTGCCACATAGTGGTAGAATTAAACCAAAAGCCTCAGCCCGTTTGAGCGAAGTCGTCGGTCTCGCAGTTGCAACTCCAGCTTCTCCCGCCAAGCAAGATCAACCTGGAAGTGCAAGTCATGAAGCTTATCAAAAAATGTCGACAAAGATGACTGAATTGACTTCAAGAATGCAGCGATTACAGGTAAGCAGTCGTTGAGTCAATGTACAAAACGACATACGCTGTCTGGGTAGGCCCATATAGTAAGCCTATGCTGTGAGCTAACCCAATATTACGAAGATACGGTTTTTCAAAGTTTTGCGCCATCTTGCATGATGCAGCTCTAAAGAAAAAACATTTTTTTTACCAAAGTTAATAGTTTAAGCTATTGGAAATGAAAATTCCTCATATAAACAATACAAGTTATGTAGAGTAGACAGGGCCTGATTAAGGCTCATGGGGGCCCGAGGCACAGCTAAGTTTAGGGGCCCCTGTTGGCAATCGCTTTCAAAGCAATGCCATGTAGTCTCTGCGAATGATGAAATATGGGCTAAAAAATAGTTCAAGCAAAACTATAACTTCATAAATATTAATTTAGCCAATTTACCTACAACTTTCTAACAGTATGAACACTTTTATACTTATTACAAAAATTATTGGATGAAAAATCTCTCTAACAGATTGGCAATTGAGCTCATTTCAATTTCATACAGGAAACACTAGCAAAATGTAGGCTACATTTGAATTTGAACTAGCAGAGTTTATTAATGGTTCCTTGAAACCAGTGCTGTGTTAAACCTTTTGTGGGCCCCGGGGCCAGAATAATTTTGGGCCCTCTATCGTCAAGCAGACCTATAATATTGTGTATATTTTCACTGCATCGACATGGAAATGTGGTTCATTTCAATAGACTTTCTCACCAGTTTAGAAAACAACACAAGTGTAAGTAACCGCAAACACAGGTCTATCATTTCTTAGCTACATCTTTGCTCGGAATGAAAGCCAAAAGTGTTAACAATTTCTAATAAAAAAAATACTGGGGAGCTGGTACACGTCCCCCCACCCTTGGCAACTCATGATAAAGAGGAATTGACCAAAACATGTGGATGGAAGTGTGTGAACAGTAAAGCAAAGGTAAAGTAGTTTCACCCTATATGTTTGGTTGAGTCCTGTTTTTGTCATGAGTTGCCAAGGGGGGTGGGGGGGGGACTTTTATACCAGCTCCAATACTGGCAATGGAACATTATCGGTCACGACGCGGTCATACCATCGTACCACATAAAATTTTGACTGTTTTAACTTTGCCCTGCTTTGCCGCCAGGTACCGCGCAGATAAAATCTGGGGATAAAACCAAAGCTGTAGAAATTATTAATTTCCATTCAGATTTGATCATCTGATAACATTATTGTTTTTCACTATTTTTATGTTTTATCTGGCAACATTACTTGTTCTGTCAACCAAGGTGAAAACATTGTGATTGTACAGTAACTTGTAAACAAAAGCAGTGTAAAGCGTTTTGAGGATCAGGTGTTCAATTATTTTTATTCAACATTATTTCATTCCAAGGCAAAGCTTTCATAATTTTATGTAGATATTCAAGTTAATTAAAGTTTTTAGGGTATGGTAGCCTAAGTTAGTGGCAAGAATAAACAGGTCCCTTGTGTTAAAAATGATTTTTGTTTTGTACCGTACAACATGTGATATGCCAGGCTTATAAGGTATTTGAAGATAAGAGCAATTTCATGTGCATATATTCAGAAAAAGTAAATACAGAAGAACGTTTCTGCTAAAAGTACAGGACAGGTTTTTCCTGCTCGCAACATCACTAGTCAAGGATATTTATAATTATGGTATTGTAAATGTTAAAATTGAAATGATAATTAAACTATCTGAAATGCTATTTTGCTTACAGCTTACAATTTTTTAAAACAAAGCACTTTTATTGATGAAAAGAATCTGAATATGTGAATTCAAAAGGGCCCTCCAGTTTTGTTTTTTTTTTATTTCACTATTTGTGCTTTCCAATTTCTTTCAATGTGTTCTAAATGATACTTAAAAAAAAACAGCCAGATTTTTCAAACATATTGGTAAACACATAAAAAATACTCTATCAATTTTTCCATTGATTTTGAAATGGGCCCAACTACAGCAATTGCACTTCAACTTCTCTATAGTTTCTCCACAGAATCCTCAATGAGTGAACTTTTTAGGTATGATGCTTCTTACCAGTATGTTTAAGCATGTAATCACTATCGAAGTTTCACCACAAAAGTAAATGACCAAAATAATTAAAACAGTTGTGCCAAAAACACTTTGTGGCAATTGGGCCCTTTTTGAATTCATATATTCAATTGCATCCAATACATTTCTGCAGAACATGTTACTAACTTTATCGCATTTTAACTTTGTTTTTAGATAGCAATGGTGTTTTTAGAGATGTTTCAGTGTAATTAAGGCCCAAATTTGTAAAATAAGCCCCAAATTTGAGATGTTTTAGTATAATAAGGGCCTAAATCATCTTCTTAATGGACAAGTACATGCAGTGAACTTTAGCAACTTAAAAAACACTTTTCTGAAATGCAAAAATCTATTATTTGTGGGCCCCTTGAGATGGTGGGCCTGGGATCCGGGCCCCCCTTGACACGGCACTGCTTGAAACCTATAAAAGTATTGACGCCTACGGTATTAATGTAAAAAAAATTGGGGGCCCCCAAAACCAGGGGGCCTGAGGCCTGTGCCTCGTGTGCCTCATGGTTAATCGGGCCCTGAGAGTAGACAGTTATTTTAAACCAAGACATTTTTTTTTCAACTTTTTGTGGATAGGCTTGCAACGCAAATACAGTAGCCTGCTGCATATGCAAACTTTTATAACCAGCTCATTATTTCAAGTAAAAACCATTGTTCTATATTGGATTTCGTGGGTTGCTTACAGGTGTCACAAACATCACAAGAAGATTCTTACAAACTATTGCGGAACGAAATCAGTGACATTAAAAGCATGCTTATGTCGCTGTTGCCTAGGAGGAGTCAGCAAATGATCAAAGGAAAACAGGAACACGACTGGGCTAATCCACCAGCCTCTAAAAGAAAGTAAGTTGTGATTTGTCGTGTTAATGTGTAATATCTTGAAACACAACATTGAACAACAATGAGCAGCTTGCATAAACATACATGATACAGTATGCAGTGATAGGCATTATCGGCGATAATTTATCGGCGATAATTATCGGCGATAATTTTTTATCGCTTATCGTTATCGTTTAATTATTTTTTCAGTTATCGTTTATCGTTATCGCCAAAGGCAATATTTGATTATCGCCGATAATTAATCGCCGATAAATTTTATTTCGGATCAACACACAAGTGGAAAGAACATGAAAAGTAATATTTTTACTAGCCACCTAGTTCATGAAACTAAAATTAAAACCAGTTCTTCTTCAGTGCCTGAAGTGTGTGTGCACAGGTCGTTGTCATGGGAGGGGCACGCCCCCTGCAGCGACGGCCCTAACAACACAATAATTTTTAGAGTTGCAAATTGCAATGCAATGAAATGCATGCAACAAGTCTCTTGTTGTTTTGCTGCAATCGGCAATCGCGAGTGAATTTTACAATTAAAATGTAAGCGCACAGGCGGTACAGATTCCTTTGAAGCGAAGCGAAAGAAATGGGCAAGTGGTTTATGAAAGTGTCGCAATACGAGGCCGCTTTTACATCGGAAACATGGTCTTTCGCGCCATCATCACTGAAACAAGTCATTGCGGAATATGATATTGCTTGAAGCATTTGACATGCAGACCGACATCACACTTTTTGCATCTTGTAGTAGTTTTTGCATGACAATAGGCACATCGAGTTGCGTGGTAAAATTATGCTACATACAGTATAACCTTTCTCATTTACCTATGCTGCATAGCCGAGTGGTGAGAGCGCTGGAACGGCAATCGAAAGGGCAGGACACTGTCTTTCGCAGGACGCACTTAAAGGCATGCCTGAAGGTGGACATGAAGATTGGCTTCCTTGCCTTCCCGTCCACTTAATCTAAATCTTCAACCACCGGGCGTAAGCCTGGATACGACGACGATTTACCTATGCGACATAGCCAACCTCAATCAAATATTTTTATTCCCACTAATAATACAGTGCCTATATTGTAATTCTTATCTCAACAACTCAGCGTTCTGCCATTGCTTTAATGATGGTGTTCACAAAGAAAACAGAAAAATTTATCTGAAGTTATCAGTAAATTACGATAATTATGTTATTGTTCTTGAACAAACACGACTAATTTGACAAGCTTGATGGATTTCACAGTATGCACATTTTTACTACCAATAACGCTTAAGATTACTGATAAATTTTCAAGCATTTTGCGTTTTTTGGAATTTTTTCAATTATTGCTGACTTTGCTGTAAACAGCCCGTAGAAAGCAAAATACAAAGTTTGGAATTTTTTATGGTATTTTCATTTGATTTAATTATTTTGCCTACTGCACGTAAGCGGCAGTGTAACTCAATTGATAAAAGCATCCAACTGGTATATGAAGGTATAATTATAAGCACGGCGGTTACCTCAGTGGTTTGATTCTGGATCAAGAGGTTGAAGATTCGATACCTACTGCCGCTGTTGCGATTCTATTCATGCATAACTTACAAAAAGTTTTGTCCCTTTACAGTACATTATGTTCGATTTTTCGTCATGTTGATGAAAACAGTTCGTGCTGCATGAGGTGGGGCAACGCTAATCATGAAAAAAAAATTATCGTTATCGGACGTTATCGGCGATAGTTTTATCGTTTATCGTTATCGCTTAACTTTTTCGTTTATCGATTATCGTTATCGCTTAACTGAAAAATGAGTTATCGCGCCCAACACTGATAGTATGCATATGTTTATATGGCCTTGTCAGAGTCAGAGGTTCAGAGCCTCTAAAAGTATGCTATACTGGCAGGAATAGTCATGCAGAGGCTTTCTCAACTAGACGTTAAAATTTTCAAAACTAACCAGTTTTCCAGTCGAATTCAGTTTATTAGCTAATGAAAACCAACTACAAACTTCGGTTAAGCTTCACTTGTTGCACTCTGCAAATCAGAAAATATCTTTGCAAGTCACCACTTCAAAGCCAAAATATCGGCTAGAATGATCTCGATTTGTGGTTTTATGTTTATCACTTCACGTGTGTGCTTAATCTACTGCTTTAATTTAATTCTTTCGGGGGTAAGTTTTGTATCCGTGATGAAGAAGTAATATTTCAAAGCGAATCATTTACCCTTGCAGTTTTCTTTTGAGTTAAAACATTTTCAAGATCGAAGACTTGATCCTCTGTTTTTCAAAAATAGCTAAAAGCTAAGATTATTGGTTTATGTTCTTTTAAAGTGTAAATTTAAAAAAAAATATCGGAGCATAAACAAAAAACGATAACTTCTACAACGTTTCTAGTTCACTTCAATCTCAGTCGTTTGCAATGAGCACTATTGCTGAGCAAGTTGGCAAAGTTCATCATTCTCCTTCTCAAGAAACAAGCAAAAAGTCCTCTGGTATTTTCAAGAAAATCATCAACTCAAAAAAGTAGGCTCAACTTTCTACTCGTTTCAAAGGTTTCTCGTTTTACAAAATAATAAACTGTAAGCCTACATTTGTTCGAGGGTTGATTTATGTTGTGGGAATTGAAAAATCTTGATAAAATGATAAGCTACAAAT
Source organism: Aplidium turbinatum (assembly GCF_918807975.1). NCBI lineage: Eukaryota > Metazoa > Chordata > Ascidiacea > Aplousobranchia > Polyclinidae > Aplidium > Aplidium turbinatum. The sequence goes on along the minus strand of NC_137489.1, from coordinate 10,904,101 downwards.
TGCGTATTGTTGAAAGGCAATTAAGATGACAGCCGTCGGGTTCGGAAGTGTTGATGAAAGTTCTAAACTAAGTAATGTAGGCTACTTCTAGAATAGAATAGTCGAGCAGTAGCCTACATGATTAAGTGATAGCCTGTAGCTAGCTTAATAATTGTGTCTGTATGCTTTTTTGTCTCAAAACATAGATAATCTTATTTGACTTTGATGTGATACCTAAACGTTTATAATAATATTTTTGTGAGCTTAATGTTAAAATTATGTTTTTTCACAGCAAAAAAACATCAGTATCTCCAAAACCTGAAAGAAACATAATTGTCTCATCTGTATTTGTCCCAGACCCACCAAATCGAGAGAAATTCGGGTATGTCTTCAAATAAAACCTTAGCAAACCTATACGTAACAATAACAACCGTTGACAGTGTAGGTTCAGTGGCGCCGCCAGACCTTCAACATTGAGGAGGCAAAATATTACTGTACGACAGTGATATATTATTTAATTTATCTTGTTTTCTACTGCTATTGTCTACTGCAATATAGCCTACTGCAATACACCTAAAGTCCCACATTTTTGACTTCAGGCTGGGATCCAATCATTAAAAAAAAAATGTAATAATATAAAAAAATAATAAAAAGATGATGCCCAAATCATTGAGGGGGCAGCTTCCCCGTTTGCCCCCCTGCCGGCGCCACTGTGTAGGTTACACTTCATCTTAATACATTAGCTTACCTTAGCATAACAAAATTATATTTCAACAAGCTCCATTCAACTACTCTACAGCCTGGAAATTTAAAGCACTACAGTGCTTGCTAACCAATCTAGAATATTTATAGTAAGTATAGCGATAGTAAAATTATCTTATTCATTTATTTGTATCATGTATGAGTTACATATTTATTGGCCTACCAACATCAGTTATTCAATAAGATGACACAAACAATAGCTTCATAGTAATCAATTCTTTAAAATTTGTCAAGGTCCGGACAAGAGGTAGAACTTGTTTCTATACCTGGATCTGTATCATCCTTTTCCGAGAAAGCTCGACGTAAAGGACATAAACCTTTTCCTGAAGATTCCCCTTCTGTAGTAGTTCATGTTGGTTCCACCGAGGCAACACCAAAAAGTCCTCCGAATGAATCTATATCTGACACTGCGGATGCATCAAACGTTTAACCGCACAATGATGCTAAGGAACTGAATGCAAATTTGTTGAAAAACTTTGTACAAATTTACCTCGATTGAAGCAGTCGTTACATATTTAATAGCTTCCACTGATGAACCCTATGTTTTAGATATGTGTATGGAGTATGAGTGTCTCTGAAATTATTTCACTGAGACCAAATGTGCAAAAAAAATTCAAAATCTGGATAAGCTACGATTACACTTCAAATTTGTTTGAAAGAGATTGTACACGTATAAACAGTGTTAAAAAATGCAGTAATGTATGTAAATAATCAGTTTTGCAGTTGATGTATGGAGTCTCGTGCTTTTTCAATGAGTGTTTACTTATTACATTTGACTTTTCTTCTTGATGATAGCAATAAATCAAAAACAATCAAGTTTAGCAATTTTCACACAAGCGGCTTGCTGGCTTCGGAACGATCATTTTTTAGTTCAAATACTTAAGTTCGATGCCTAGTCAGGCCATACCAAACACCTTATGAAAATGGTACTGAATCTCAGTCTTGCACTTAGCATTGAGGGAATGGATTTAAGGCTAAATGTACTCGACTGCTCCTTTACGCGACTACACTGAAACTGTCTGCCTTGTAAAGTACGCGCAAAGAGCACACATAACTGTAACACATATTCGTTGTATAAAAACACTCATTATTACAACGTCTATCGTCATTGCGATTTTATGTTTTCAGGATTAAAGATATTGTGTTATCATTTTCACCTACCCCGCAGTTTGCTGCATTTTATGATTTAAGTTCTAAATATCCCAATCGCATTAATCTAACATTAATACTGTTTTGTGCACCATAATACTAATTCTGGCGTTTGTTGTTTTCAATCTCTTTTAAAACATTGATTACCGTAATTTATTCGTTTTCTTGTTTACAGTGATGTAGATCTTGCTCACGGTGATGTAGATCTTGCTCACGGTGATGTAGATCTTATTCACGATGATGTAGATCTTGCTCACGGTGATGTAGATCTTGCTCACGGTGATGTAGATCTTGTTCACGATGATGTAGATCTTGTTCACGATGATGTAGATCTTGCTCACAGTGATGTAGATTTTGCTTACGGTGATGTAGATCTTGTTCACGATGATGTAGATCTTGCTCACAGTGATGTAGATCTTGCTCACGGTGATGTAGATCTTGTTTACAGTGATGTAGATCTTGCTCACGGTGATGTAGATCTTGCTCACGGTGATGTAGATCTTGTTCACAGTGATGTAGATCTTGTTCACGGTGATGTAGATCTTATTCACGGTGATGTAGATCTTGTTCACGGTGATCTAGATCTTGCTCACGGTGATGTAGATCTTGTTCACGGTGATGTAGCGTGTGTGTTATTATTGAACAATCCTTTTCTGTTAAAGTTGTTGACTGCATTATCAAATTATGAGAAAAGCTTTCCTATTCGGATAATAATTTGCTATCAAACCTCTAGAAGTTACTTCAGTATTTCATGCATTTTTGCGTGTTTGTTTTGAGCGCATTTATGCTTTGAAATTTATGCTGTATCTTGTAGCAGTCCTTTGTAAGGTGTTAATCTGCAATCAGTGACCTCGGAATAATGAAATCTCCATACCGACACAAAAGCTACTCGCAAATACAAGTTTAACCTATCGCACGGTATCGTCAGCTTTTGGTTCGTGCACTGGGTGCTACTTTACAATGTTGAAAATTGAAAGCTGAGGCACAATGTGGCTGAGTGGCAGTGGTGGATCCAGAGGGGAGGGAGCAATTGAGGCAGTCAATTCGACTTTATTAGGTCAGCTTACAGCTGTTGGCGTTAACAGCATACCTTTTCTATCAGAAGCCATGCACAAATAAAAAAGAGAAAGGTTTTAAGCAAAAACAGAGTTTTTACTCAGCATATGGACAATTGGACATGAACTTAACATAAACTTTGCATTCAGTGTAAATTATGTTGGCATATATGCATTCTTTATGGCCTATGTGGGGAAAAATCCGGAAAAAGTGACTTCGAAAGGCACTGCCAGAACAGCTATAGAGCATTTTCTGCACAGTATCCCATTTTGGAGATAAATTATGGTAGGCAGTATTGGAACTAATGCAAAAATCGGAGCAAAGGAAGGAAGCTTTATACTTTCTTGATATCGTTCGATAGAGTAATTTTTACTGAGTCCAAAACAAAAAAGTTCAAGCAAAAACCTGTGTTCGCTAAAAAGATATTAGGCTTGGAAGATATTAAAAAGAACGCGGATGAACACACTTACAGGCACTACTTCTATATGACGCTTCATGATTCGGCGCAAGCGATTGGTTGGCAACACCTCGATTACACCCACTTGTCGTGCATTTAACGCATCGGTGCGCACATAACCTAGCAACGATCAAAGCGAAGTCAGGACATGGTCAGGACTGCAGTAGTGTTTTTCTTGATCAAACTTAATTTATTTTGCATTCTTCATGGTTTAGGCCACCGTTTTGAACTTTATGTTTGATAGATTGTTACACATAAAAAAATCTATGATTATGAAGTTACAGTTAAGTATGAAGTAAAACTTATGATGAAAGTTATGAAGTAAAACCAACCAACCAGTGATCACCATTCTTATTGCTTATGAGAGGCTACCAGAAGGTGAGTAAAATGACTAGTTGACTATCAAGTTCCTACTACCTAAATGTTATTTTAAAGTATGAAGCTAATGATCATACCAAATACCGTACCTATTTTATATTTGGAAGTGCGGATTATTTCACTTAAAACCATTGTGGTTTTGCCACCTTTTCTTTTGTTAGCTTTATTACTGTATTTTGTTTCTACAATTGGTTTGGTTTTTGAATCTTTATCCTTTGATTGGAAAATCCTTGAAAGGTTAATCCTGAAAGTTTCGCATACTTGTAGAAGCTTTTGATGCAATATCGCTTGATTTGCCTTTCAACAAAGAAAAATGAATTCAATTGAACGCATATTTAACATTTAAAAGTCACCGCAAACACAAACATGCTAGGCATGTCCAGTGGTGGATGTATAAAAACATTAGGGGGGGGGGGGGCACTACAGTTTAAAACAAAGGAAATTATGTAGCCTAATACAACATAGACAATGCAAAATTTGTTAAAAAACAAACATAGTGGGAGGGGGTCTGGGATGCTTGCCTCCCATAAAAGTTTACCTTGCTTTGATGACATTTCGTACACTTTAAGGCCTAATAGTGTAAATTTTGTATTAAGACACACACTTTATATTTTACCAAGTTTATCAAAATTGGACTTCTGTAGAAGTTAATTGTGTCACAAATTTTGATTTCAAATTAAAGCTTTGTTTTAAACATGCTATCTTTATCATGGCCACAAAGAGATTTTAATGATTGATTTGTTGAAGGTTTGTATAGTGCTGTGTTGGCTTTTAATAGAATTTTGAAAATTTGCTGATGTGGTCCAAACTTCTCTTAGTGTAGGCCTACATGGCACATTTCACCTGATACATTGAAATAGTCCAAATTAATTGTCAACTAGTTGAGTGAGCAATGTGTTTGTAGATTACTACTATACCGTTCCTATTATACAACCTAGTTTACATTAGTTTGTTTTAGGATGGACCCTCTGCCCCAGAACCTCATACGAGGATGATCTCATTCCTTTAATGCATATCTTGATCATATATGTACTGCATAAAAACAAAGTGTGCCTGATACAATTGCCATCACCGAACACTGTTTTGGCTCGTCCATTGTACTTTGTAGACAAAATAAAGTAATATTCCTTTACAGAGGTTTATAGGCTATGTCTCTCAGTCACATTTTGCTATGAGCATAAAAACTGCATTTATGTGTATCTTCATTGATCACGATTTGTTTTGCAGATATGTTTGTAGTCTTATCGGACTCGTGGTGATTATTCTGCTGTTGAAATTTGAAGTCTTGCACTTTCTACTTCATCAATGCAAAGTCCATGATAAAGAATTTGAACTACATAGTCAATAGTCATTGTACTGTCATGGACATATACTATATTAGAATTAATGCACTATATCCACCTACTCTAGTATGATACAATATTCCAAAAGTATAGCCTACATGTAAACTTTTGCTTATAGCCTATTTCATTGGTATATTAAAAGAAATTATATAATACCCTTCAATTGTTCTGAAGTTATGGGTTTTTATAGTTACTTTGACTATGCATTTTATTATAATCACTCTTAAAATGAATTATTCTGAAGTCAGGTGTTTTTATGATTACTTTGGCTGTGCATTTCATTACAATCACCCTTAAAAGGAATTTATTGGTAAGAACACACATATTGCATATCATGTTATACTATGTGTTCTTAGGCATTAAGAATTGTTTTGACAAAAGTGTAATATTAACTGACATTATTCCATACGTGTGTCACACAAACATGTTAATATAGAAAATTGTAATTTCCATCATTAGACAGATTAATGGAAGAGCATTTGTTTGCTGAAAATGATTTATTGTTGTGAATAACTGCCATTGCACTTGCAGGCCTATAGATTTGTTGATAAACCACCATAGATTGTCAATGGTGGTTTATCATTGTCAACATTGTCATTACAAAAAATTAATTGTCTGTTAGTGCTATTTTATTTGCTTCTACCAAATTTGTAGCATCTGCTTTTTTCATTATTTGTGCATAGTCTATAAACAATTATACAGAAAACTGCCAACATGCAAAAGTTCTATCTTTTTGATTCGCTGGTAACAAATAAAATTGAATGAATTCAGCTTTTTTGTATTAGCCTAATAATATTTTATAAAAGGAGAAAATAAACAGCTATTAAACTATAGCCTATCAATCAGAGAATTTAGTCCATCACAAGTGATACGGTAGTGATCTTTGAGGTCTCATACGCCTGCAGCCTACTGTATATTTATCACAAATATGCATTGCTCAGTGGTTTACAATGCAGGCATTTTCAGTGCTCTTTATGCTGAGTGCAAAGTAGGAAAGCACATTTTCTAAGGTTTTTGATGACCCCAAGGGGTAGGCTATTTGCCATTTTCACTGACTTAGATGTAGGCACTAAAGTATATGAACAAGGCCACATATATATAGTAGTGGGCTTGTGGTATAGTTTTAACATTTAAATGAAGTTGTTGTTGTTGTTGTTGTTTTTTTTATTTCTGACCATCATATCAACACAATACACATCAACATAGCAAAGGTCAAGAAAAAGGTAGAAGCGACAAAACGCGAACGTTAAAACGTGCTTGTGATCGAAGTAAGTTATTGAGTTGAAAAAAAATTGGCACGGTCGCAACACCTTCAGAAAAATTTAAGATATAAAGGGAAAATTAAAAAAATAAAAAATGTTACAAAATAAATAAACATATAGCCTATAGGCTATAACTTTATTAGCCTACATAACTTTAGCTGATATATTGAAGATTTGTATGGACAGTTGCTATGAAGATCGGCCATGGTGCGTTATCAAGAGTGCTGATGGTCGTAAGGGGAACACGTCTTGATGCGTTTAGCTCATAGCAAAGAGCAAGGCAGGCAAAGAAAACCCCACAAAGAAATCCTACCACGGGCAAAGCCATTTCAAGCGCAACGCACCAGGCCTTGCACGACTCACAAAATAGATAGGCTATAACTTGACGACATGAAACAATGACAAAAAAACAAACTAGCAAAAAACAACATCATCATCTTGCGGAAATTCAATTATACCCAGGGAAGTTATGTCTTAAAGATATCAAGCGTGCTTTGATAAAAGTTGCGTTGATAAAGCGATAATTTTAGACCCCAGTCAGCTAAACTCGCCACTTCCACACCGATCCAACGTTAGCTAACGTTGTATTAATGCAAAAATGACAGGCATCGCCAGCTGGGATGTAGTAGTGGTATGTCCCAGTAATATGATAAATTTGGGTTACCGTATGTTTTACACGTTAAACCATATTAAAGTGACAAAAAATATCCAATTTGGCATATTACGTTAAAAAAAAAAAAAAATAGATAAACAATCAGACAATAGCATGACGATCCAGTCCAAGATATTGAAATAAAACAACTGGCCACCGCTTCACCGAAAGATGGAGATTGGTCAAAAAGGATGGAAAAACTTCTGCAGACTCTGTAGAACTTCTGTGGACAAAAAAAACACAAGAACCAGAAGGCCAGTAGGAGTACTTACAATCTTACTATTTTGCTAATAAATCTACACACATTGGCTTATCATTGCTGGGCAAAAAAAAAAAAAAAAAAAAAATATATATATATGTATATATATATATCTTTTAAATCAAAAATATATTTATATATATCTATATATATATATATTTTTATATATCTTTTATATATTAGTATGTTTGGTGCATGATGTAATACTTAGATGGGATTATTTCAAGGAAGATTTAGCTTGTTTATTTTTGATTTAAAGCCTTTTACAGTTTTACATTCATTTCTTATAGTAGGGGGAAGCTTGTTCCAAACTATTGGCCCCATGTACCGTATTGATTGTTTGCAAGTGTTAATTCGGCAATATATCGGAATATAAGGAGAATTACTTCTTGTTGTTAGGCTACTTGATTGTTTACACATAAGTATATCATTGAATGTTGTGGGAAGCAGCTTTTTTGAATATTTAAACATAAAAGTTGCAATCTCTGTAGTTTTCATGTGGTTAATTGATTTTAAATTATTGAGTTCCATTACACCTTTTATGCTTTCTCTGCGGTCAATGTCAAATACAGTACGAAGAAAGTTATTGCATGTACGTTGTAGCTTTTGCAATATAGTTTTGTTTTCATGACACCACGTTGAGATGCAATATAATATCTGACTCTCAACTAGAGAATGGTAAATGGAGAGAAGTGCTTGTTTGTTTAGGAAAGGCTTAATTTTTTTTGTCACGCAGAGTGTTGATCTTATTTTTTGAAGCAAGATTTCCATATGAGATTTCCATGACAAATGCTCGTTTACAATTATTCCCAGAAACTTTATTGAGGCAACTTGTTCTATGTTGCTTTTTCGAATATTCAAGGGTGGGTGGTATGATAGTGTCTTGCTTCCTTGACTTGAAAATAATATATGTTTGGTTTTGGTGACATTTAGAGACAATCGATTTGTTGATAGCCATTGATCTATGCATACAAGTTCTTGATTTGCCGTATCATATACCGTAGAAACGGTTTTATTTTTATATATAATGGTGGTGTCATCTGCAAACATAATTGCAGTTCCGTGTTGAAGGCAGTTAGGAAAGTCATTTACATAAATCAGGAATAGAAGAGGGCCTAAGATAGACCCTTGTGGGACACCCAAAGATATGTTGTTAACATTAGAAGATAGTGTGCCATTGAAGACCACTCTTTGTTTTCTATTACTCAGGTAACTCATGAACCAATCATAGGCCACGCCTCTTATTCCGAAATGATATAATTTAGCTAGCAATATTTTATGGTCAATGGTGTCAAATGCTTTAGATAAATCAAGAAAGATTCCTAATGCAGGGTGGTTGTCATTGAGTATACTAGTGATACTATCTATTAGCATTGAAGCAGCATGGCTTGTGGAATGATTTTTTCTGAAACCAAATTGATTGTTATAGAAAAATTTATGTCTAATTAAAAACGAGTATAATCTGTTGTACATGAGTCTTTCTAATATCTTTGAAAAAACAGGTAGTAGGCTGACTGGTCTGTAGTTGTTTGAATCTTTGCAGCTACCCTTTTTAAAGATAGGTATCACCTTCCCCAACTTAAATGAATTTATGAATTTTCCACTCGTTAAAGATAAGTTAAATATATGAGTTAAAGCATGCAGTATGTTGTTTGGGGTTGACTTTACAACTATGGATGGTATTTCATCGATGCCACTGCTAGTTTTTGCTGGCATTGCATGAATAATATTGCTTATTTCATTTAAAGTAGTTTGATAAATATAAATTGTCTCAGAGCATGGAGAATCAAGATATGTTGAAAATATTGTATTTGATTTGGGAATTTTTTTTGTAAGGGAATGGGCAACACAGGAAAAGTGATCATTGAAGTGATTTGCAATAGTTAATCTGTCAGTGACTGTACTATCATTTATTTTGATGCCATGGTTAGTCTTAGACTGGGATTTACCTAATAGATTGTTGATTGTTCGCCAAGTAGCTTTCATATTAAACTTTTGCTTTTCAAATTCGGATTTATAAAATTCCTTCTTTTTTTGCTGAACTGTATGGAAGTATAAGTTTCTTGCAGAGGTGTAGTTCTGTTTGGAGTGAATAGTTTTATTTGATATGTACTTTTTAAACAAACGCTCTTTTCTTCGTAATAGATGTAGTAGTTCTTTATCAAACCAAGAATTATTCTTTTTTAAAGGTGTTTTTTTCAAAGGAAAATGCTTATTAAATTGACTGGTATATTCTCCTATGAATGACTCATAAGCTTCATCAGCATCAGTTTGATTTAAGCAACAAGTGATGTCCATATTTTCCAGAGCATTTGAGAAATTTTGTATGTTTGAGAGATTAAATGATCTGGTATATTGATGACATGTAACTGAGGGTTTTCCAATGTTAGTACAATACATAACTGGGAAGTGGTCTGAGATTTCATTAATTAGAATTCCACAGCGAGTTTCATTACCTGTTTGCACATTGGACCATATTTGATCTAAGACTGTTGCACTGGTGTCAGTTATTCTGGTAGGTTTATTAATTAGTGGGTAAAAAGAATTTGAAAACATCAAGTCTGTAAAATTGCCTACATTGATGTTTTCATAATCCAATAGATTATAATTAAAATCTCCCATTATATAGCATTGTTTTGATGTACCTATGTTATTTATGCACTCACTAAGCAGATCAAGAAAATCCAAATTTGACTTAGCTTCCAATACAGGTGCTCGATAAATGCTACCACAGGTCACTTGTTTACCACCAACAAAAATATCAATAAAAATAGACTCAAATACTTTTTCTTTCATAATGGTTAGGTCATCACGCTTGGTATACATAATATCACTTTTTAAGTATATTCCTACTCCTCCACCGCGACTGTTTTTTCGAGCATTTGATATGAATGTATAGCCCGGTAGGTTTAAGTAAGGACCTTTTGAATTAGGCTGAATCCATGTTTCGACTACAGAAATTAAATCAGGACTGATGTTTATAGACATCAGCAGGGCCTCAAGTTTGGTGAAATTTTTTACATTAACAATAGATCGAGCATTGATGCATAATGAAGAGAACACTGGCCCCAGTGAGCAGTCCATTTTTAGTTTATTGACAGTTGTTGAGTCTACATATGTTTCAGATATGTTAGGCATAAAAAGGTCATCTATGTCATTGTTATTTGTGTAAGATGTGCTAGCAAACATATCATTCAATTGATCAGGCTTGAAGGTAAGATTTGTTGATACACTGTGGCTTTCAACCAGTGTAATTAATTCGGCGTTGGATAGATGGACAAAAGGGGGATTCCAGTCACTGCATAAGGTACATGTCCAATTTTGTATGTCATGATAATTTGCACTTTTTTTACAACATTTGACATGAACTTCAATGGGACAAGTTAAACACTTAATATATTTTTGATTTTTTCTGATTGTTTTTGAACAATAGTTACATTTTGGTTTTATTATCATGTATAAACAAGGAATTGAAAAACAAAAAGGTATAAGATAGGGTTGGTTTAAAGCTAAGCTTAAAAGATAGCTAAGCTAAGGTTTAAGAGAATGCATAAAGTAAAAAGGTTCCCGAGTTTGGTTTTATTGTCATTGGTAAATATCATATGATTTGTTTAGCTTCAAATGATAATTGAAAACTGCATAATGTTATAGCCTAACAAAATAGATTAAGATGCATGGTTAAAAATTTTTGCAATATCTGAAAAATCATCTATCACTTGCCTTTTGTTATTCCAGAAGCACCACACTGTTCCTTTGGATGTCCAGACGTCCTTGAAACCAAAAGCCTCTCTCGCTTGACGAAGTAATGACAGACGTCGTTTGGTCAAGGACTCTGTGATCGATAGTTTAGGACCATCAGAATCAGTTTTTAATTTGCTTTTTGAATAAAAAATTTCGTCCCTTGTCATCCTTCTAACAAATTTAATAATTATTGGTTTGTTGAGTTTTTTAGATGGCAAGGGGTGGCATGCGTCTATGTCACTCACAGTAAGGCAGTTAGTTGGTTTAACTACTTGATTAATCTTATTTACCACATACTTCGAGTAATCTACATTACTTCCCTTGTTTGGGGCGTCAGTACATCCATGAAGTATGAGGCAATTGCTTCGCCCATACTGCTCCAGGTCATCTAGCTTGCGCTCTGTCCTGTATACGGAGCGTTGGAGTTCCCAAACTTGCTCTTGAAGAGCATAAACTTGTTTGGATAGCTCCGTCAGCTCCAAGTGTTGGGCCTGCTGAAGTCCATCTGTAAAAGATGAAGACACAGCAACAGCAGGGGGTGCAGCAGTGGTTTGGACCATAGCATACTTTTGCTCATACCTTTTTTGACTTTTCATAATCTCTTCCATTCCTTTTAGTAACTCATCCATCTTTGCCTTGTCCTCAGTAGTCATGTTGCAGTTCAATATATTTTTGTTTTTAGCTTTGGATTATTTAGTATGATATTATCAGTAAAATACAGGAACCTATACAATGTCTGCTACTCCAGCATTCCCTGAAACTTATTCAAATTAAATGAAGAAACCAATCCTATTAAAAAGCGAACAAAGAATTCAAAGTTATTTTACAAAGGTTATGAAACAAGGAAGGTTGTTGAACAAAGATACCAAGGTCAGGAGCAAAATGGTTGGAATGCAAGGTTAATCTAATCAAAAAATATATAGCCCAGAAATAGACAGTTTGGTGTTGAAGTACAATCACTTTAAGTCTCATTTTCGCACTGATATTGCGGAGAGCCACAGTTAATTAGAATGATCCATCTGTTTAGAGAAGAAGACAAATAGAAAGATAGGTTTATTTTCTTCTTTTTTTATGTTGTGTTTACGTATTCTACATTGCAACAGGCAAGAAAAATGCGAAACTACTGCTACCAAACCAACTTTCATGCAGTCCTGACTTCGCTTTGATCGTTGCTAGGTTATGTGCGCACCGATGCGTTAAATGTACGACAAGTGGGTGTAATCGAGGTGTTGCCAGCCAATCGCTTGCGCCGAATCATGAAGCGTCATATAGAAGTAGTGCCTGTAAGTGTGTTCATCCGCGTTCTTTTTAATATCTTCCAAGTCTAATATCTTTTTAGCGAACACAGGTTTTTGCTTGAACTTTTTTGTTTTGGACTCAGTAAAAATTACTCTATCGAACCATATCAAGAAAGTATTGTCTACAGGGGGGGTGCAACTCAACTAACGAATTTTCAGACTCGGCCCACAGCCTAAGTTTAACATATTGTTAAGCGTGGAAAATCGTACACCGATGGAGATTACGGTATCTAAAAGAATTGTTCAGTAGAAGAGAAACTGTGGTCTAATCTACACGCAACACGTATATTACGTTTTGTGGATCTTTGTTGGTCATATCTACCGAACGATGTAGTAGAATGGCTTTTTTAAGCGATAGGCCTACGAATATTTGTTTCGTAGGCCTACGAAGCAAGTAGGCCTAAATTTGACTAGAAAATTACTAAACCCCTATAAAAATTATCTTTGATTTATCTTTTATAACTTTCTTATATTCAATGTACCAACCAAGACAACCACTTCATCTAGTCCAAATCCGGTAAAGATCTGATCTCGACGTCTACAAAGAGCACGGAGCTGTATCTTGGCAGGACACTTGATAGCACGAACTTCGCTTTTTTATTTTTTATTCCAATTAATTTTCACAACGATGGGTAAAGTTGAATGAAAAGTTTTAACAGATGTTACGATTTTTTTCGACCTTCCAGCATACATAAGCGAATTGGAAAAGGTGATAAGATGCATGTAAATATCAGAAATCAAAAAAGTAAATTAGGCCTACACATATTAATTGCAAAATCAACCAGCTCTTTCCTCTTTTTATTGCTTATTTAAACATTTTCCAAAGTCGTAAACTACGGAAGTGATTAAACGGTACTATCACTGACAAGCAATATCAAGCCACAATTCCAATGATGAAGCTCAGCAAAGCGGAACGTTGCAAATATTCCCAAAATGTCTCTGGGTCAGTAGATATGCACCAGGGTAATACATCACCATCGGGGTTTCTACAGTAGTTGTGCGCTCCAATTCCTTGATTCCGGAGATTGTACGGCTTGCTGCAACAAACGCGATGTTGAAGAAGTGCAGAAAAATTGCATCATGGCGTATTCGATTACACCTTTTTAAAATTCTTGCCAAATAATTTGGACCAATTTATTATTGTAAATTTCAAGTTTTCATGTTTCACTGAATTATTCTTTGAGCGTACCGTACTTAACTAGTGAGTAAGGGTGAAATATACAAAAGTATCGTGAATATCATGCAAATATTTCTTTAGATTATAAAATAAATTTGTTTTAATGCAAGTGATTCTAGTTTATTTTTTCGCTTGGCATAGAATTGAAGTTTCTTCATCACAAAATCTTAGAACGCAGACTTAAGCTCTCTAAAATTCAAAGTGCTCAGCTCCGTACTATATTTTTCAGATTTACGTTCATTTAGTAGGGCTTAGAGATAGGCTAGCCTATAAAACATAACTATTCTAAATATTTTTAAAGCGAAATTTTGACTCAGGATAACCCTTTTGTTTGTTCGCAAACTTATTTGATTCGAATTAAGGACCAGGAAAAAATTCACTTTGCCCAAAGGAAAATTGTTCCGAGAAGTCAAGACATGCACGATCATTTTGTATTGCGCAATTTTTACAACACTCCTTATAGACAAGCCTTGAGAGCACAAGTTAAGCCGGTACCAAGCAAGTAGGCTATCCCTTTGAAATTAATTCAGGTGTTTCTGCATTATGAAAAAGAAAACAAACGCATTTTTTCTGAATCTCATGCTTCTCAGAGATTTTCAGGTTTTTGAAATGGTCTTGAACACTCACTAAAAAGTAGCCTTGCATGCAGGGCCTTGTGAGCATCATCTCGCCTCCCTCCCGAAATCCACTAGTGGGCCCTTATGTTAAGTGATCGCTCTTAAAAGTAGAACCAGAAAACGTTTAGGGCCGCAAATTCTTCCAATGTGGGAAAAAAATTTACTTTTATCATTTCAGCAAAGAGTAAACAACTCTTAAGATTTTCTAGAACAAAACAGTTAATAGGCTATGCCGACAACGGAGCGGTGGATCTAGAAAAAAGTTGGAGAAGTACCAGAGTTTTCAGAAAGCAACATTTATAACATAAATGAACAATGCAAAACTTAATGTCTGGAAAAGTAAAAGCAGAGTGTGGAGGGCTCGCCCCCGTAATCTTGTTTTAGTTACTTAATAGGCATTTTTAAGAGTAATAATCTTTTTTTCTATCAAGATGCACGCACTTTGTATGTAAACAAATTGATTAAAATTGGATTGGCGTAGAAGTTTTGTTTAAGATTTAAGTTAGCTTACCATTTCAAAAAAAAAAATGTATTCACGACCACAGAAGGATTTCAATAATTTATTTCTTGAAAGTTTGTATAGCAAAGTGTGGTGTAGCCTTTCAGCAGGCTACAACTTCGAAAATTTATCTGAAAATTTCACTTCATAACCTATCTCGATTCACATTGAAATTAATCAATTTAATGATTAATTAGCTAGGGTGAGCACTGAGCGGTGTTTACTTCGGGATATTGCATCATTTTGATAGTTTTTTTAGGACACAAACAATTTTCACCCCCTTAATCTCCATCTATGCATGCCCAATATCGCTGACGTGAACATGTGATTGAACGAGGGAAGCGAGCGATAAAATTCTACTTAAATGGAAAAAAAGTACATATTAAATGTTACAGGTAGTACAAGTTGAAAAACGCTGCACGAACTAAACATGAGTGGGCCCCAAAGCAAAGATCGACCCTCAGTCGGAGTGGGGGTTGGAAAGCAGTAAATGCGGCCTTACATGATTTAAGCTATTGATTATTGAGGTTCTGTGGTATTTTTTTTTATCTTTAAACAGTCAAAAAACATTGAGAAGACTAAAATGTAGGCCCCTAATCAACCGTGCCCCCCCCCCAGGCCGGAGGGTACAAAAAGCGGTTAAAACGGCCCTACTTGTAAGTTGCATTCTGTCACGTTAATACCCCCACACCCTAGTGATGAATATTAACTTACTACGTGTTGTGTGAGTGAGGATAGTTAGCATCCCACCGTTGGCACGCATGACCAGTCATAGTGGTCGACCAACTACCTTTATATCGTTCACCACTGTTCCTGTCAAAGCATCCGATCTCCGGCTTGGGTTCGACTGAAAGTGAAAAAAGATATTTATGAGTATCTATATCAGGAATTTTTGTTGATCAGTAGTAACTAATTTTATGTCATTTGCATGAAAATGCTTTTCACAGACAGATCATTAACTGTCCAATTTACAAGGAATTGTTCGAACTCATGTTTGCTGAAAAGTTTATTTTTAGGATACTTATAAACATCACATACTAAGCATTTGTCTCAGTGGACTTGTAGGCTAACCATATTTGCATCCTGGCGCAGAACATGCATTCACTATTAATGCAACTTTATTCAAAATATCAAACAACAGTGATCTGCTGAAAATAGAATAAACTATATTAACGTACATTACTTAGGCTATGATGCAATGTCACAAAAATAGTGAAAAACAGCACTCATGAATCTTATAGCTTCACATCAGTTAACATAACACAATTGACAAAACTCTCATTTAATTATTAAGAATAATTCACTTTCAGTAGTCTCAGTTGAAGCTTGGTACAGCTGACAACTAACTTCACAGCATTTTATTCAAATCTACGCTGGACCGAACCATTCATATTTTTCATAAACATGTTTTAAATCAACCTGTCAACTTCATAAAACTGCTGCCAAAACAGTTATTTAGAACTGTTTGTGCAGCACATTCCACGTTGAACCTTCATTTCTTTGTCTTCCTTAACTCAAAAACATGCCACGCTGCAGACGACTCCTTTCTTGGCAAACCACATAACTTTAGCGTTTTAGTCAAATATCCTCTTGTCTGGTATTCCTGGTTTCTATAGTAGGCCTACATTGAGAGTATCAAAAAAATGTGTAAGGCTACCGGTTGGCGCTCATACCTGGGTCACACATTGGCACGTCACAAGGCTGTGTTCTGAAGTCATACGACACAACGTAGCACCAGGGCCATTTGTCTCTGTTTTCTGGAGCACGACAATAGTTGTTCGAGAGGCCAGATGCGTTAAATTGGCTCATTGTTCTGCAGCAAAAAATATAGGCTACAAGTATAGAATCATTTGGACAAAATAAAAGGAGTTCAAGTTCAATAGCACCATTGACTTTTGTGACAAATTATAAACTAAGTTATTAAAACAAATGAAAAAGCATTAAAATATCAAAAGCTTAATTATTTTACAGTATGCAAGCATGTTGATGTTATCTGTCTATAAGAAATATGCCACATTGCCAAATGTACATAAACTATTTTGTTTGTTTTGCAAACTTAAGAAAAATTAATTTTTCAAATTTATATCGTAAATCCATACGAACAAAAGCTCACACATAATGATGAGATTTAGGATACTGAGAGGTCCACTCTTGACACTTCAACCCTGCATATGTTGTTGATGCCGTTCCTCTGTAAGCTTGCGGGTTTTCAATGTCGGCACAACCTACTCCCTCACTAGGTGATGGAAAAACAGGGATGATTGCAGGTGGAATATTATTTTCTCCTGTCTCATCTGCTTCGTTTTCACCTATAAAGTAGTTGGTTGAAATAAGGTTAAATTTTAAAATAAATCATTATCAATTTTATTTTAAGCTTGTTGTGATAACAGTAGCCTACATTGCAAATTACAGATCTCTCACGTCAGAGAGTTAGAATCAGAGCAGGAAAGTAGGATGTATAGTTGTCGAGTCAGCGACTCAAACTTTACAATATTTCGGCCTGTCATCAGGACGGTGTCTTGCCACGATACAGACTCTTGCTCTAGAGCGGTGTCGAACTAACATCTTTTCGAGCGTTTGTAGACGCTTTCAGCACTTGGCAACATAGAAGACATTACTTGGCGAATTTCAACTTCAAATGTAGACTTAAGCTTGTCGGATTGTTCTGGTTTAATTTGCAGTCATACTATTGAAGTTGAAAAATGGCGAAACTTTTTCACTCACACAAGATCGATAAGTTGCAATAAAAACAATTTGAAAGAATAATTATGTTGTCATTATGTGCTGCTTCTCACCGACGCATTTCTGAGCATTGCATGAGGAGACCCTAATCACGCTTCCAATGCATGATCCTTGGCCGACAGCTCCGTCTCTGCATGTTCTTATCCGGTAACGTAAGCCTGAACCGCAACTGACTGTACAGGAAGACCATTTACCGAATTCTGTCCATTTAGCGTCTGGAATTTCACAAGTTTTGTCATCAAATGGCTACACTTCGTATGACTTGCTGGCAACTTATACAATCACCAATCAATCGTTATGGTACTATACAGTACCTGGATATTGACAGCGTGAAATATCGCAGTACTTCTTAACAGCTTTTGATCTTTTCCAGACATAGCAGTATGGGCCAAATTTATCTTTTGTCGGATTTCTGCAGAAGTTGCGAATCAAGTTGCTGTTTGGAAAATCTGTCTGTAGACTAAAGAAAAACGAGTAAAACTTCTGATTCCACCACTAGGCTACTATGTACCCTGGCTCGTTTTTGATTTAAAAGAAATGTAGCCAAAACTAGTTTTGTCGTAAGCGCTATCTCCATCTCCATGCGTGTTGTTTTATGAATCATGAAATTAAGAAAAAAAAATCGTCATGGCAGCTGATGCCTGGTGCGGCTCAAAGATGACACACTTTTTATGTTTGATAACACAAAAAACATCACACATTTAATTTGGACTCGTTTTGGAAATGTAAATCGTGTTTTTCTTTGTGCTTGTACCTGTCTATTTTCTTCCATTTGAGACAACGCTTTCCATTGCTGGCCACGGAGATTCTTCCTCTGTAAGAGTCCAAATCATTTTCATCAAAACAGTTGCTATTATTATCTGAAAGTAAGGCGTCGATACTTTACCATTAATACTAATCGAATCGTCTTTTATCAACAATATCAACATTCAGTTTTTTTTTAAGGTTTGGTTTGGGTGACCGCTAAGTAGTTTTAAGAGACCGCAAGTGTTTCATTTAAATACCAAAAAATAGCCATAACTACCAGTGACGTTCGGTGGCTTAAACCGTTTGGGAAAGCAACTTGGAAATATGTTGCAGCAAGGTAGTAGGCACGAAGGGCGTAACCGTCGGGCGAAGCCCGAAGGCGTGTTTCCGAAGGCAACACTTCCAGCGGGGGATCTGGGGGGCCTCCCCCAGACATTTTTGAAAAACACTTCCAATTTGGTGCGCTCTGAGAGCATTTCCAAAACAAATCAAAAATAAAAATTTGTCAAATTGTGCTTCGCCTATGTCGTGATCATACATCCATTTAATGTTTAGAAGTCATGAACAATCTTAATTTTAACGTTGCAGGACCAAAATCCAATGTTAGACATGGAATAATAGTTGTCTAAATATTTAATTCGTCATGAATGTTCATTCTCAGATATTCAGTTAGGCTTACACTACAAAAACTAACACTTAGGCCTAAACATTGCAACCGCAAGCAATTTGTACAAAAAGCTGGATAAGATTGCCTCCTGCGTATAGAAGCTTAACAAACTAAATATTGCATCCGCACCTGAACGTTCATTGGCGAAGTAACGTTATATCAACGCTGTAAAAAGGGCAAAGGCATGACTATGAAAGCTAGTAGGCTAAAGTACATGGCGAGGAGACATCAAAAAACAGCAACAATCTTTTCGCCTTTATGATGCTGTGCTGTGTACCGTGACGAGAGACCATTCTGTGCATATGACGAGTTAGTCTAGCCGCATTGACGTCACTGGGAAAGCAACTCTAACCATAACACATCTGATTGGCTAAGCAGCTGGTGACGTTTTGCAAAACGAGTGAGGATTAGATAAAACGAAGGCGTTTTTTGACGTTTTTGGACGTGGGGAAAGCAACTTTGCAAGTTGATATCCCTGAAGCCTCAGTGGTTGTTTCTGACAGGAGCGTTTGTGTTAATTGGCATTTATAAGCAAGACATTCGGTTTGGCAGTGATGTACGCGCATACAAAAAATATTGACGCCGTCAGCGTAAACGCAAACGTTCGAAAAACCATACGCCGTATGCGTCAACGTAACTTGTAAAAAAAGTTGCATACACTAGCGTCAGCGCATACACTAGCGTTAACTCATTTTGTTTGCTAGGTACCAAACATTCACACGGTATCATCATCATCATCATCGGCCATGCCTGAATAAGGCGTCGGCTACCGCGAGTCTCCACAACGATCGATTGTCCATAGTTCTAATTAGGTTTTCAAAATTTTGTTTTGCCCATGTTGTAAGATTTTTGAATATTTCCAAACGTGGAAGACCCCGGTGCCTCTGACCAGGAAGTCCCCCATCATTGCCGAGTGTTCAATTCCGCGTTTGCGGTAGACATGCCCGATAAATGTCATTTGCCTTTTTTTGATAGTTGTGATGAGGACGCCAGGGGTGCACCCGGAAGTCTCCACACTTCTTCGTTAGTGATCTTATCTATCCAGTTAATTCCCATCATTCTTCGAATAAACCAAATTTCAGCACTGTTGATCTTCTTTTCTATCTGTGGGCATACAGTCCAGGATTCACAGCTATATAGCAGAACTGACCAAATGTACACATGCAAAATTCTTATTCTAGTGTTTATAGAGATTGAGTTAGATTTCAGTATTTTGGCCATTTTGATGAACGCTTGTTTGGATTGTGCAATTCGTGATTTTACATCGCTCCAGCATCGACCATTCGAAGTGACTACAGAACCCAGATAGTTGAAACTATTTACTTGTGAGACTGTTGTATTCTGTATTTTGATTGTGCATACTGGAGTGCACACGGTATAAACCACTCGAAACAAACAAGTTTTATTTTGAATTTCCACGAAGAAACACAAGCATCTGAAAGTGTTCATCTGACATTTTGCTAAACATTCTTTCAACTGCAGCGCTGGAAGGTATTGGCGTGTTGTAGCAAAAAAAAAGACATTAAAAAGTAGGCTATGCGTTGACGCTATGCGCTAAAAAACCGCGAAAACTTTACGGCGTAGCCTCAAGCGCAAACTATCCAAAAAAATGTGGCCGTAAGCGTTAGCGTAAACAAAAAGTCTACGCCGCAAGTCTGCGGTGTAGAATTTGTAGCGTATACGTACATCCAAGCCCGCAACCAGGGGGGGGCATTGGGGGCATTTGCCCCCCCCGAAATTTTTTGAAAAAATTTTCAGCGTTCTATGCAGTATGAAATGTAGCCTACTATGAATAGACGTACGTCGTACACGTACAGCCATACTGTAGAGTGTAGACCATAGGCGTAGCCAGGGGGGGGCGAAAGGGGCCATGCCCCCCCCCAAATTTTCAAAGCTTGAATTCCGAAGTTGAGCGCTTTGTTGAAAATATAATAAAATTTGTAGAAATTTATAACGTTTTTCAAGACATCTGGCTATGAACACCACAAGTACTTGTTTTAGACCAGTGGTTCTCAACCTTTTTTCTTTCGTGGCCCATTTTTGTTTGCATAAAAGTTCTGTGGCCCATTCAGTTTTTATGTAAGAAAAAAATTACAAAACAGGTTTATAAACAAAAGCAGCAGAACATTGCCTTTAGAATGTTGCTGGAATCCCCTTGTTAAATCCAGGCGCTGACGCTTCACAGTATCTTCTTTTCATTAAAAAAAATTCACATCTTCATCCTTCTCCTTGTAATTTGGATGACTAAGAACCTTACAACATAATACGCATTGTCCTTTTTCTTCTCTGTTATCAAAAATTGATGTAGGCTGCATACTGAATGTAATTTTTATCAAACTTAAAGCTTCAAATACTGTATTGTCAATTTCTCCCCAAAATAATCCACAAAACAAAATGCTGCACGTACTAAAAACGCGGATCTGCAGAAGTTCAACAAGGCTACCGCTTATAAAGATGGCTTAATTGTAACCACAAAGTAGTAGTCTATTACATCATACAGTGTTGTAAAAACTGAGTTGATGTAAAACTGTACTGTAGCCTATGTTGCAATAATTAGATAGAATGATGATTGCCACTTTGTAGCTAAAAACAGCAGCATCATTCATTGTAACTAAACAAACACACAAGTGTAAAATTGACTATAATGACAAAATGAAACAAAATGTTTCAATAAATCTTTCAATTTTTAAAATATGTCTGTGGCCCACATCAAAATGCTTCTATGGCCCACCAGTGAGCCATGGCCCACTGGTTGAGAACCGCTGTTTTAGACACACAGAAAGACACCAATAAATTTTGCAAATTGTAAATCGCGCAAAATTTACTCGATTTACGTTTCTTTTAACTAATTTGTGGAAGCAATTTCAGAATGGCTTACTCTGTTGGGTTTTTGTGTAGCTAAGTTTTTGGTGTTCTCTAATTTTATCCGCAGATTTTGCCCGTTCGTGTGTAAGAGCTACCTTTAATAAGTTAATAGCTGTTTATCTGCTAATAAATTTCATACAAATATTATCCTAAAAGTGTTTCCAGAAAGCGCTATAATCCATTATTTGAGTGTAATTTTGCAAAAAATTTCCGTGGGAGCATGCCCCCGGACGCCCCTAGAATACGCGTGCGTTCGGCACGCTCTCACCCCCACCAGTTTCATTGCTTCCCCTTGCTTAACCCACCAGGATACGCCACTGCACATCAGGTGGCGATGTCTTAAATCAAACACTTTGTCGTTCTCTTCAATTCATCAAATATTTGGCCCCTCCAATTTTTTTTTCCTGGCTACGCCATCACTGGTGTAGACTATCGAAACCGAAAGTAGGCTACGCTGGTTGGAAGCCATGCTAACGATTTTGTTTGTGGACATTAACATAAAAATGTCACAATGCATCATTTTATTGTTTGTTCTTTGATAAAAATTAAATGCCCCCCCCGAAAATATTTGCTGGTTGCGGGCCTGCGTACATCTCTGCGGTTTGGTGAGGACTTAGACTACTCACAAGCGTTACGAGTAATTCTAGTCACGAACACAGTAATTTTCAAGTTAAAATAGACGTGATAAAAATAATAAGAAGTAAACCTAGAATTCAGTCATTATATTTTGCATAGTTTTCGCTCAGGTAAGCACTGCTTTCCTTGCTTTCCCTCACCGATCGTCACTGATAACTACATACAATCAACGCAACATCAAATGAATTATTCGACAAGGCACAGCTTAAATGATTGTGACAGCGACCAAACAGCTTGCCCAACACGGCCGCCAAACAAGTTTGCTGCACAATCAAACAAAGTGTGCTTGTTGGCTTCGGCTTGTTATGTTTCCACACGTAAAAACTGATCATTATGCGCCATAAATCAGAAATAAACATTGACGAGTATCGAAGGTGCACTTCTTTTGTGAATAACTCTTTGATTCAGCTGTTAGCTGTACCTCCACTTATTTTTTTTCCGGACGTGAACTATTGATCGTAGGCTATATTCGTATTATCGACAAGACATAGCGAGAAACAACCATTACTTTTCTACTGTAGTTGCAAGTCCAAATTTTGGGAAGCCGCTGGAGAAATTTGGGGGACCGTTTCGGTCCCCAAAAACACCTTTAAAAAAAACACTGTTAATATTATAATTTGCACAATAAAGGAACTTTTCTTTCTTGCAAGGAGTTCTTTTGCAATTCAGTTGCGTATATTTTCTAGTTAGCCTATATGACGTACTTTCTTAAGATCCACATTTGAAATACGGTTAATTTCTACGTCATGCAGTCAATTCAATGACGTAGCTAGGGGGGCAGGGGGGGCGGACCGCTCCGGGCGGCACTTTCAGACTACGATTTTTGATTTTGATTATAATCTGATAAAAAACGCATTTTTTGAAGGGGCGGCAAAATCTAAATCCGCCCCGGGCGGCACATTCCCTAGCATTCCCTAGCTACGCCACTGAGTCAATGTGGTGGTATAATATTGCTACCATGCTAATAGAACGCAGTTATGCAATACCACACACACGATGCTGAGATTGCCGACTATGAAATGCACTGCAAGCAGTGACAAAGCTAAGCAGTAGCTATGCTCCCCAATATTACACAAGGGAAAAGTTTAGTACAAATGAATTTAATTATTTTACAATACGGTAGTAATTTTTTCATATTTCTTGTTTTCAAAGCCATGAGTTCTTAGTTTTGTAGCAATGTAGGCCTAGTTAATTACTTCGTTTTGACGAGACAAGAGTGGGATCCAGCATTATTTCGAAAAAAATCGATTTTTTTTTTTGTTTCTTTGATGTCGTTAGGCTAAGTTAGATTGAGATAAATAGATTGCCAACCATTCCCGCAATAATGGTTTTGGGCTTTGAAACAACACTAAAAATCACAAATTGAAAGCAATTATTGGTGTAAGTACATATGAAAAACTATTTTGAAAGGTTACAGAATTCATCCACAAACCGGCAACGCAACTTTCTCCGTTGCATGTTTCCTTTTTGATAACTTTGCCTTTACAGATTTGATCAGTGCAAGTTCTCACTTTGTATTTCTTACCAGAAACTCCACATGACGCTGAACATGACGACCAATGAGACCAACTGTTCCAAATTCCTAAAAACACAACAGCGTTGGCCGAGGCGGTGACTGCAGAAGTCCAGTTTTACATACAAGACTCTAAACTCGAATGATTTTTGCTCGAGTTCACCAAGAAGTGATTGCAGGTTTGCGTTTGCGTTTTTTTCAATCTTTCCTTTTGTAACTTTAAGTTGGGTGATTTCTATCAATTACAACTGCATTCAGAAAAATGTGAAGTTGGAGCAATGAAATCTTTGTCTGATTGATGAAAGTCTAATGCAGGCACAATGTATTTGCTCCAAAATTATTTTAATTGATTTTCTTTCGTTTAGATTTCTTCTTAGCTTGAATGCTGTTATTGAAAACTATTTTCATTAGTTGTTAATATGGTTAGCATCTTCCCATGACGTTAAACCTTAGTATTTTTCTACCTAAAATATTGTTGGTAGTTAAAATATTTTTCTGAATGAAAAATGACCCATCGTATGCTTAGGTTATTGTTTGAGAAGTACTTTTGCAGTAAAGCCGTTTGCATTCTTAATTATTAAAAGACAAGAATTGCAAAAACTTTCTCAATATTGAAATTTTTCTCTTTTGCCATTACTGGTAAAATTTCTGATCATATAGCTTCATATTTTTTTTCTTAGAAGTCTTTAACCGTTTTTCTAGTTTGACTTTAAATCCGAATTTGGTAGAAAGACTGAGTTAGGTTCTCAGTTCTGTGTGGAATTATTTTAAAACTATTTTATGCAAAGCATATAAGATTGAAAAGTTTGCCACCTTTGTTGTTCTTTTTAAACATCTCACATTTTGTAATAAATAGTTGAATCTACATTAGCAAGGCAATGAATAGGCCTAGTACTGTAGGCCTACTATAGCGAAGACTATAACCGTGCTAGTAAATAGCTATAGCACGGTCACACAAGACATACAGACAAGTATGGCAATAAACCATTCAGTCAAATTTTATTTTTCGAAAACTTTTGAGTTTTGAGAAAGTTTGCAGTGTGAGGTATGATGAACTCCTTATATACAATATTCAATTATTCATATATCGTACTAAATTAATTTATTTTGTTGTATTGACCTGAAATTTTACTTTTGGTGCCGCAGGGTTTCAAATCGGAGCATGTTGTACGTTCCCAATGTTTGCCAGGGCAAGTCTCTGAGCCTGGTGTGCTTCCCATACATATTCTTGTTCTAATAGTAGTTACAAAAAATATTTGTTAATAATCTACGTTGATTTGCATGAAGCGCTATATGTTGCATGAAGCGCTATATGTTGCATGAAGCGCTATATGTTGCATGAAACGCTATATGTTGCATGAAACGCTATATGTTGCATGAAGCGCTATATGTTGCATGAAACGCTATTTGTTGCATGAAGCGCTATATGTTGCATGAAGAGCTATATGTTGCATAAAGCGCTATATGTTGTATGAAGCGCTATATTTTATATGAAGAGCTATATGTTGTATGAAGAGCTATGTGTTGTATGAAGCCCTATATGTTGCATGAAGGGTTACATACCGCAGTTTGGTGCCATTTCCACAAGTGGCGCTACAATCTCCCCATTCGTTTAATTGTGTCCAAAACCCAGGCTTACTGGTAAGAGGCTTAGGGTTTGTCAGAGAAGGTACTAATAAAATACATTAATGGTTGACACATAACTTTTAGAAAAAAAAAGTTATTGAAACAACAAGATAAGAATAACAACATCATATGTTTAAGTTTTGGGTATTTTTTTGTTTCTGCAGATCTTAGTATGGAGAATAATATTGTTTTACTTAGAGTTAGGCCTACTTCATTAACTTATACTAGATTAGATACACTACCTCTACAACAACAATACACTGCTCCAGCTGTAAACCAACAGCAATCAACACTTCACAACATGGACACTGAAAAGTAGCATTTAAATTTAATTGATTTGTGATAAGGGAGCTTTTGTATATGCCAATCGGACATTTTCGCTTATTATTCATTGACACTTTATCTACCTGGGTTTGCACAGATAGGTATATCACAATATTCCCAGTCTACATCATTAGACATCGTGTAGCACCATGGCCTATCATCTACGTCTGGATTTCTACAGTAGTTCTTCTTCAAACCTGACCCAGTAATGGCATCTGGAGTGCTGCAATAGAATTCAACATAATGTATTTCCAGCGATGTAATGGGCATAGAACAGCTTGACAATTGCTTTTGAAATGTAACTATACCCAGTGAATTGTTACAACATAATTGTCATATCATTATAAGAAACAAATATCTTCACTTGTTCTATTTGTTTGTATTTTACAAACGTGTCATTGACTTGGGCCAAAAAGTATGCACCTAAATCACGTAACCTATATGCACTTTATACGGTACTCTATCTAAAAAGTGCATATGAGTCCACATAAAAAACACTTTTCATGTCACATACATGTTACACGTGTTACATGTTACTTCATGTCACATAATGACATTACAATTGTGTTGTTGAGGCACGTGCATCGCCAAGGTGCAATGTAGGTCACAATTGACCTAATAAGAAATTTCATCCTTGTCTTAGTAGCTACAAGAATCATTGAGTTCCTTTTCAAGATAACACACTGATGCGTTGTATTGTAAAGAACAAACATGCAAAGTAGATGAACTCACATGATATGCTCATGTGGTGACATGGAATCCCATCGCTGACAGGGTATACCTGACGCAGTTGTAGCTATACGTCCTCTATAACTGACTCCTCTATCAAGAGGGTGCATGCAGTCAGTAGTTTCAGGGATTCCTCGCGTCTCTTCACATTTATACATTGCTCGTAGTTGATACTGATCTTGTTTTGAGAGCATGAACCTCTGTCTGCTGATTAGCTCTCTTGTTCCTCTGCAATAGATATAAAAAAAAAACACATATTTATAAAAGCTTGTATAATACTGTCAATTGGCTTTCGCTTTCAGCAGCATGATCTTTGTTTATCTCACAAGTGTAGATAGAA
This sequence comes from Aplidium turbinatum, assembly GCF_918807975.1. Taxonomy (NCBI): domain Eukaryota; kingdom Metazoa; phylum Chordata; class Ascidiacea; order Aplousobranchia; family Polyclinidae; genus Aplidium; species Aplidium turbinatum. Next base: position 10,877,283 of record NC_137489.1, on the reverse strand, counting down.
ACGACCTTTTTTTAACCTGGTGCTGCGGGTTCGCTGTGGGGTAGTGGTTTGTCACCAGCTTTTGGAACACAGTTTCCTGGTCATTCGTCATTGCACATGACTAGGAACCTGTGTTTCAAAAACTGGAGACAAACCACTAGCCTACCACCACAGCGAACCAGTAGCATGCGGCTAAAACAGGTCGATTGCATCTACACTTGTAATATAAAGGCTTGTTTATCTATCAACATCTGTGTCGTACAAAATACATTTATAAATGTCATATTGCGTGATACAGATTGCATGATATACGGAATGTAAGAAATCATCCTTTCGTCCATACATCTTTCACAATTGATCATTTTCATTTTATTCCTGTTGCAGTGTTATGCAAAAACATTCGAGACCTTTTCTGACGTTTAAAAAGTTTGTTTATTTGAATCTTTATCCTCGGACTGACAAAGCCTTGATAGGTTATTCCTGGTAGTTTTGCATACTTGTAGAGGCTTTTGACGCAGGACTGGTTATCGAGATTGGCAGAGTGAAGTTTCTGATTGTTGCCGGGGAATTATTCCATTCACTAGATGCCGCTGAATGGAGAGCAGTCCTGAAATGAGTTGCTTAAGCGCACACCCTGAGAGTCGAACCAGCGCCGCGTGATCTTGAGCCGGGTGCGTAACCACTGAGCTAAGGGGGCGGACTTGAGCTAAAGGGAAAAGATTAGAAAAGCTGTTTAACATTGACCATGAAACCTTTTTATTCTCAATGAACAAAAACATAATGATGTTTAACCAATAGCTTTTGCAAATTCTTGACTACCTCTAGAATACTTTTACTTAGGTTAGAAGCCGTTTATATGGTAGCTTACGTTTTCACTAAAGTTGGTTGGGAATTTTTTGAGAAAGCAAAAGAATCGTACTGCATTAATGAATGATAGTCATAAGGTGAGCCAAACGTTTGTATTTCCCTTTCAGGTTTCTTGAAAAAGTTGCTCTGCGTTCCTGTAATAACAATGATTAGTGTAGGCTGCATATCTGACTGGTCAGAGCCCAGGTACGACGTTCGATAGGGCGCCTGTTCGATACTGCTCAACAGCATGCGGCTGTGTTTTTGGCAGGACACTTAATCTAAATTTTCCACCATCGGAAAAGATTAGTACGGTAATCCATAAAGAGATGTGTCAGTTAGAATGGAGGAAATCAGCACTTTACTTTTTGAAATGTGTCAGTCATGAAATACTGTATGATCAGACCAAACGTTTTATCGTCTATTATTATTTTAAATGTTAACATCTTTAGAAGAGAATAAATCTTGTTGTTTAAAACGCCGAGTTTATAATGCTTTAAAAAGTGAATGATCGAAAAATAATAATTCATAACAAAAAAAGAAGAAAAAACCTAGTTTGAGGTTTTCGTATAATATTTCAACATAATCGTCTCTGTCGTGTCTGGATTGTTCGTGCCAGAACCCAAGAGCGTGCATAACTTCATGAAGAACTGTTCCCGGAGAATCGCAATTCTTTCCCAAAGATACCTAAAACGAAAATGAAACGTAGGTCTTTAAAAAGCTCTGTGCTGTGACATTGCTTTAGAAAGGTTAGTCTGGTGCATATGATTCCCAACATCATTTTCTGATCTACTATGAAAGATTTATAAAAGTATAAATACATTTCAAAGTTTCATCACCGGGGTAGGGGTGAGCGGGGGTCTGGGTTTGGAAGTTTACTTTAACAGGGCCACAACTATAAAAGTTTGAGCTGAGCTAAATAAAGCAGATTAGCGACAAGATAACTTTTAAAACAACCCAGGCCTGTAGGCCTACTCTAACGAATAACAAGCTCTAATATTAAAATAGACAATTTAAGAGTAGCCTACATTACAGCTGAAGGATACAATGAGGTTCAATGTTAACTCAAAACAGTTTTTTAAAGAAACAAAACCTCCTGTGTTCCTCCACTTCTTCCAACTCTAGACGAGCAATCACTTCCGTAACTAAATTTTATTTTGTCTCTGTCACCAAGGACAGCCGGTTCAAATCTTAAGCAAGTCAGTGCATTTACAACCGACAATGCTTTGTTGATGGCGAGCATGTGGTTTGGGCGATTGTCTGTGAGAAAGAAATTCCAGTGGTAAAAGTATTTGTGAGCTGTGACTCAAGTTACCGGGAGCCGGTTGGAGGTATTGGTTTATTAATATGGCAAAAGCTATAACTGCTGATGGAAAAGATTTTACGATATATGTCATCGATTTTTATTTGCTTTGTATGACTTGATTAATTATATGCGGCACAACGCTGTCATATCACTGAAAATAATTTTTGTTTGCAGTGGCCTGTAGTCTGCAAGACGAACAGTACCATTCCAGTGGAAACTACGATTGCCTTGTAGTTTAGACAATTGTGGGGCAAAATTAGCCGTAGTGTAAGCCTACAAAATCACCTTGTCATGCATACATATACCTTTAACAAAACTTATAAGAAAAGAGAGACCATTTTCATGTTAAGTAAGCTAGATATTATGGCACTGTCGATTAATTTCTTGCGTAAGCCAATCTCCATTGCACGTCAAATCATTCCTGCTAGCCTATAGTTTATTAAACAGGTCAGACAAGGTTCATTTACCTATATCATTGGAAAAAAAGAAAGGAATTCTATAAAAACTTCCATTTAGTTTTTCTTTATCCCACTTTGCTGAAATCATGGATCCTCCTTTCAATAAACTCCAAGTAACACCTTCAGGTCTTGTTGTCCATTCAATCTGTTCGTCTGCGAAATACTATATCATCAGCAAAAACGTAGCATCAAAAACTTTGTAAACCGACTCAGTGGATGAGCGGTTAGTGCCTTTGGTTCTGGTGCTGGTGGAGCGGTGTTATATCACAGATCGGCAGATCGGGTCACAACCAATTCTTGCAAAGCAGAAGTTGGTTTATAATGTGATTAGCCCTACATCATAAACACAAAACAAAAAACCAAATACTGTATAGTATGAATACTGTTTTTGCAATCAATACCATTTTACTTCATAATAAAATAAGTTATTCTTCACCTGTTAGCTTGAGATCGTCAAGATTACTAAAGCAGTAGCAGGGTGGAAGCTCTCGGACAAACATGTATGTTATTCCGGTGCAGGCTTTTTTACAATTTATTGGAATACAACTCACTGAAAATGGAGATTTGTGTGTTAATCAACTTATCAAGATAAATTCTAGAAACTTCTTAAAACTTCAATGCTTGATGTCACTTGACGGTTGGGTACTATCTTGTAAAGAACATTTTGCACTCGTCTTACATTGATTGGATCTTCGGACTGGGAAAGCTAAACGTTTGGAGTTTCGCATACTTGTAGAGGTTTCGAACCACTGACGCATGCCCGGTCGCGAAATTTTTTTCCCACGAGATTTCTGTCTCATTTACATATTTTGGTAAAAGTTTGTATTAAAACCGTGTGAATGCAACATTTTCTCCTTGACACGGTTGGTTCAGTGGTTTCATCCTCTGCCTAGTGATTGTGAGAACGAGGGTTCGACGTCCGTCGAAGTCAAACTTTTTTTTTTCTTTAAATTAATTTTTGCGGTGCACAAGAGCTTTTCAAAAAAAGTAGGGTTAGGGAAAGCTTATATTTTATTATCATTGCAGAATTTCATTGGCAAATAGTTATTTCGCAATCTGAATCAATCAATCTCTCAAAACACTTTCGGAAAATCTTACTTTTAGAACAGGGGTTCCCAAACTGGGGTGCATGTACCCCCAGGGGTAGGGGAGATGCAGGACCTATTATACATTTTTTTCTTTTTTGCTCTCATTTCTTCAGCTCACATCAAAATTAGACAAGTTTTTTACAGAATACGGCCAAGGTCAATGGTTATTGACTGTATAAATATCTTGATAATCGAATTTAATTTTGTGAAGTTAGAGCTTATACAAACTTTTTTGAAGAGTGTATAATAGGTCCTGCCCCTGCAGGACCTATTATACACAAGCGAACATTGAAAAACAAAACATGTTTTTTCACTTTCATATCAAAAACAAGCACATACAAATGTGAAATAATAATACTTAGTGTTTATAAACACTTTAATTGCCAAAGTAAGATCGATTAGCATTACATCAATAGCTCTTAATTGGGGGAGAGGCGTCTTCATAAAGGGGGTGTTAAACTCTTTTCCACCACGGCCAAAATTCACTATTTTTGTTGAAATGACTTTTGGAGCTTACGTGTAATATAATGTTGCTAGAAAAGTAAGGCTTAATTTTAAAACATACAAAAGTTAATTCTTCAAGTGCCTTAACTCATTGTATAATAGGTCCTGGACGTTACTGTATAATAGGTCCTTCAAGGAATCATTTTTATTTCTTAGTTAATACAAAAGTATCTACACAAGCAATCACTCTGAAATTTTGTGACAACCTAGCTTAATCACCACACAACCGTAAATAAATGCAAACTTTTGCAAAGAGCTTTAATAACAAAATTTATTGCCTTATTGCTGAACTTCCAAAAATTTACATTTTGACCCCAAAATGGAAAATCCTATGTTTCTCTTGAACCGAAAGCTTTTATCACACGAAACTTCATACAACTTAGTTGGACTAAAATCTCGATTCAAAACCATAAAAACCGAAAACATTTATTTTGAAGTAAAGAAAATACAGCACTGTATAATAGGTCCTTCTGTATAATAGGTCCTGCATCTCCCCTACATTTCGACTTTTCAAGGGGTACATTAGATTAAGTATAAGGATATTCATTCCATAACTTTTAATCTCAGTCATCACATTAGCTAGGATTGCTGGGCTTATTCAGCCGATATATTGTTTGTTTGATTGATTGTAGTGTTTGTTTAACTTTGGATTGCATTGTTATGAATAACTTTGTGTGCTTTGATTGGTACAAAATATCATGTATGCAGTCTTCTAATGCAGCTTTACTGTTAATTTGTTGCAATATCTAAACTTTCTAAAGCCAAAATTATGAGAAAATTTTGGGGGTACACGAGCGAATCTATAAATTGACCAAAGGGTACCGATGAACAGAAAGTTTGGGAACCCCTGTTTTAGAGTGACTAGAATCAATGAGACAGAAATCTCGTGGGAAAAAAATTTCGCTGCCCTGTCACCAAGATTGACAGAGTGAAGCTTCCGTTGTTTGTGAATTATTTTTTCCGTTCTTGGAATGTGCTGCTCAAGTGCACATCCCGAGAATCGAACCAATGCCGCTTGATCTTGAGGTTTGCTCGTGTACAAAGACGAGCGCTTTACCAACTGAGCTATCGGGGTGGACTATCTGACAGTGAAGGCTATTCGACTTATTGCATTTACCTTTAGTCAAAAGTAAAAGACATCCTGCGAAATAGAACGCCAGTTTGAAATTATCTGCCATGTTTAGTTTCTGATAGACTTTTTGCTTCCGCTTGCTCTGAGTCCAAACCCAATGAAAATTCAAGGAAACTATGTTTCTTTGAAACACAATATGCAACACTTCCTGAGCATAAAAAACTTTATAAGCCTTGATAAATTAGAAGTGAGAGGTACACATGGTTCTCAGCGTGTGCACGAACGCCGACTGGTTTCAATTGTCTAGTACTGTAAATATCCTGTAGCCTACGTTTCTTAATCATAATCTATCAGTGCATCTTCTACGCTAGCCGTGCATTGTCGATTTTTTTTCGTGGTTACTTTGCATATTCCGTTGTCTATGTTACAGTGAAAAATACAATAAACTATTTGTATTTTTGAATCTAATAACAATAGGAATGTCTGAAACAAGCCTATTGCAAAAAAAATTTTTTTCGTCTGTCTGGTGTTGACGGTAAAAGGTGTCGCTAGCTAAAGGTCATGAGCCCAGGTCATCCTCTTCGTTAAGATAACCATAGAAACCTATCTTTATGTTTCTATATGCTGAAAACGGCATTTGTATCAAAAACAACATTTTACAAACGTTTGCTTCCGGTTTAAACGTGAATTCAACCACTGGTTACAGTGATTGTCCGAGACACGGAAGGACGCGGTTTGACACCTATCGAGATAGGAGGTTACCTCTTCCCAAGACGCTGTTTAAGCCTGTTGGACGCCAAGATTACCCTCCTCCTTTTAAATTAAATCTAAACCTTTAACAACTAAGCATAAACCTGGATAAAACAAAACAACAGTTGTTTAGTTTCGCAAAACAGTTCGACACATCTGCGTTAGAGGGCATTTCTTTATCGAGCTAAACATGAGTTGTTTATAAAGAACATGTTGTACATCATGAATAAGTTATTGAGTATCTTATATATTGAAGGCTAGGCAACTGCATAACATCGCAGCCTTGCATTTGGGTGTATAGCCTACTTCACAATCCACATCAATCGATGGTTATAAATTCCTTTGTCAATATTTCTTTTGTGATCATTTCCTTACATTATTTAAATGTAGAGTGCAGTTTCTTATTTAAATTTACTTCATTTGCTACCTGTAGGTTAAATGTTATTTCGAATTTATCCTGCATTGCACATCTCACAAAATGCGCTACACTGAACTAGAAATATATTGTCTTTGACTGATCATAAGCGCTGATACGATCAAAGAAGTTCTCTACGTCTCTTGGCCATGTATTTAATTTTTCCATTTTGTAAGAACTGTGTAGCCCACATAGTTGTGATTTTCGTGTTTAAAAAATAGAATAACAGAAAAAATTATGTTGTGTTTGAAGAATTTTCTTAACTGTGTGACTAAAGTACATTAAAAGACATGCTTGCAAAGCATTAAAATCTGTCAAAATGTAGTCACAACCTATAAATAAAGTGTTTTTGCAGCAAATGACCTGTTTAACTTTTTGACGCAAAACAGCAGGCCTACCTGAAAAGCTTGTTGAAGATGTCAGCTGCCGCTTGTAAGTAAACTACATGATGACTGAATATCTTGAACTTTACATCACTTCATTGGACATTGAATGCAAAGTGACTACGAGATTAAATGTCTAGTGGGCACTCTAGCCCATTGATTCTCAACACGAGGCACGTGGTTAATCAGAATTAGAAAGGAAATTTGGTCTACTGCAAGGTAAAGCTATGGAGTCATAAGTATGTTTGTGTATCCGAAGTCGGTTCTTTGAAAAAAAAAAATATCGGGGAGTTTTTTAAATTCAGTTCCATTGTTGGTTGCAAGACTGTAACGTAGGAACTAGAAGAATATCAAGTTTCAGGAATTGGTCTTTGAAAACATTGCAAATTTAGCAAAGTATTTTTGCGTATCCTACTCAACAGCGGTACCAGGAGGCACCTTCGAAAAAATTTCCAATCTTTCACCAACTGGCAGGCCCGGATTTAGCGGGGGGGGCAGAGGGGGCAGGTGCCCCGGCCCCCCGACTTTTGAAGGGCCCCCCTACGTGGAAAAAATGTGTGTTTTGTGTTGTTATTTTTCCTTTCAGTCTTTAAAGTTTCTGCAAAATGCTGTACAGTGCTGGATTAATGGTAGTGTAGACGTAGAGGTGGTTTTTCGCGCCTTAGGCGCGAAAAATTTTTTTACACGGAGGCCCCCCGATCAAAAAGTGCCCCGGGCCCCCCATCAGCTAAATCCGGCCCTGCCAACTGGTATAATCGCATGAGAATTATGATTGTCCGACATTTCAAGCACAACGTTAGTTACGTTTTGCACAAAACTGCATTTCCGATTTATCAAATCTAATACTGAAATGGGTTGAATGTGACTCATGACAAAACAGAAGCGTGTTGTGCAAAAATAAAACCCACTTAACATAGAAAAAAAGAAAACGATGATTGTTGAGCAGGTAGACTTTGTTTCAATGAATTAAATGCGATGACCGAATGATTGAAATAGTGTTTGTTATTTGTCGTATCTGTTGTTAAGTTCAGTCTGAATAGTAAATCATTACAAATATTTGGAAAAAAGCACCACATCACAGTGTGCATTTTTCAAGTGTTTGATACACCCTGCAGTATATTGTATAGACTTCTACTTACAATTCATTCAAATTGACTCTTAACTTTTACGTTATAGCCTGCTAATAAAAGTTAAAGGCATTTTTATGTCAACAGACATAACCAAGTTTTCATATTTACGCAAAGCAGACATGTTTGGTAGTTGAACAAGTTTATTTTATTTTTTATAAATGGATGGCATTGATAAAATAGCAAATACGGCATGAGTGCAAATTGAAGTCACACGTGAATGAAAAGAAGATAACAACACTATGAGTTATGTCATAGTCGCCGCCGTCTTGTCAACGTGAAATAAATTGACATAGAAGCTTAGGCTCACAATCATCAGAATGAGAAACCTCATTCCTTGCAAAGTTTTAACAGTCATCATATGCAGGTAAACGCCATGGAAAATGTTAATATTTACAAAGCAGAAAAGCTATCAAGAAAAGCTATCATATCTGTGAGCTACCAAAACTTTTTAAATAAATGAAAACGAAAAGCATATTTAAAATAACCAAATTTTATGTTGAATAAAGAAAGTCTGTGTCAGTTTGCTGAAGCAACACTTGTGCAGCAAATATGATAATAAAATTACACTGCGATATTGTTCTTATTGACCCCAACATTCGTTCAAAGTTGATGGTCTGGTGATGAATGGTCGAAGTGATATCTGTACAGCACACGTTGAAACCTGGAAGAATGCTTACGTATGTGTAGATATCTTCATCGCTGTGATGAATTCAATTAATAGGTAAAGGTTAGTGCACAAACATAGAAATACCAAGAAAATGAAAACAAGTTAGTTAATTAGTTATTTCACAGCACAATTATTACATTGCAATTAGTCAACCTTCAGAAATCAAGCATTTGTTATAGATTCTAATTTTAGCACAATGCTGTATAAACTCGCACTCAACCAAATGTAACAGAACTATTGCAATGGAACTTTTGGATTTATTTTATAAAGAATTTAAATTTATAGACCTTTAATTTTTGAAATTTTGGTTGTTAGGAAGGATTTGGTGGAAAATTTATTTGTAGTTTTATAGAAACTCACGTGACACATTGGTTCATTTTTGTTAATATGTAATTTGCATCTGCGAAGTCAGCCTTCAGCTTTATGCAGACTAATCAATATTCTTGACGAAGTACATTGGCAATTGACCATGGCAAGGTGTGGTCAGTTTCGTCAAGCGCATCACTGAAATGATAAGTCAACCGGAACCCCCTTCCATATTTTGCATTTTTGCAAACCGTTTTCGACATGTGGAAAAAATGTGTTTGAGCGGTTTTTTGATTTGCTGATTTGAAAGTTAGTGTAAACATTAACTGACAGCTGTTTTATACCCTGATAAATGCGATATATTTTAATAGTTTTTAAAGAATAAAAATACAACAGAAACATACTCCTTTTTTTCGATACCTGAATATACCTTTAACCTTATGAAGATGCAAATTGCACTGCTAAATGAAATGTAGTTATTAGTGCCACCACGATGGACATCTATTCTTAAGCAATTCATCTTTAATATGTTAGAGTTAGACTGTAATACAAATAACCAGAATCGAAAAAACTCATTATGCCTATATAGGCTACTGGTGGAAACTACACCAGCACCTCCAAAAACTACAAACTTTATAATGTAGCAGTGCAAATGTTCAAATAATTGAATAATCGCTTTGTGTTATATTGTTTTTGCGCTTTATGTCTGGCGATTAAAGACTTGGATTGAGTAGGTATCAAGAGAAAGCAAGGAATGTCCATTTCTGTGTGACCACCTTTAAATTCTAGGTGTCTTCCAAAAACAAAGACGTGCTCCCAATAGGCCTAAACATCGAGAAGCTCCATGCATCTAAACAAGATCACTTTTTCATGCATAAAGAACGAAGCCTAAACTTATCAGTAGGCCTATATAATGACACATTCTGAAATCTTTCGTAGGACAATTTATTTGCAAATGTGCTCATGTCAAAAAAATACTGTAGAAGCAAATGAAGATGTTGGTAAAAGGCAATCTGTGTAAGACACTGACTAAAACTATTCGAAAAGTGAATAACATCTTTGGAGCATCTTTCTCGAAAACAAAAAGTATAATACTTGGCAACTACACTTGCACAAAAACATTGTAAAAAATAGAGAAGCATATCACAACAGAAACTACACAGACAGCCTAAGCGTATGGAGAAAAATTCGTGCACATACAACGCCTACTCTGCAGTCTTGCAAACATAAAAGTGTTTGGAACATCATGATTGCCAAAATCACTTGACGTTTAACACTAAACAAAATGGCCCATTTTTAGGACATATTCCAATCCGATGTTAAAAATGAATTATTCTACCCGGAGAAATTGTGTTCAACTTATCTTCATGTGAACACACGTTTATATTTTTTGCAACTATGAGAGCTAAAAGGTTCCATGCAACTGTGAAATGGAACAAAAGTTGTATGTGGCCTAACTTTGTCACTTAAATTAAGTTAGTTTGTTTCAAAGGTGGCGTTGACGACGCTTTTGCAAAGCTTAATTGATAAAGTAAATGCAGCGGAAGATGTTTATGTTACACTTGCACGAGAAGCAAATTCCAGACGTTCGTCATGAGCAGGCTACCTACGTTTTTATTAAAGGCACAACATTATGGACACCAGAATTTAAAATTGTTGAATATCCTGTCCAATGCTTTTGTCATCTAAAGAATTAGCGAACAACAGTGCGCATTGTACAAAAACCATTCTTTTCTTTGCAAAATTTTTCAAGAAAACCGCCGTATGAGGCTACGCGGCTTTCTCTGCAATTTCAAGTCACTTCGGCGGAGCATTGTTGCAGCCACCTACACTCTTGGTAAATGGATCAATTTGACCTACACGAATAGGCCTGACCATCTTAAATCTTTATAGCAAGCGTTCTTTATTTATTTAAATTATTTGAAGATAATTATTTGAAGATATAATTATTTGAAGATATCTTTATGTAGGCTTCTGTGAACATAGAATCAATTTAACATAAGCCTATGTTTAGAAAAATAGGATTGTGCTTAGAATATCATTTTAGCTGGTAAAAAAGATTGAAAGTTCTGATATATCGTAGCCTTTACTTAGTTCAGGGGCTAGACTACAGCAAGTGGTGATAAACCCTAAATCGTGGTGCATTTCCACCATAGGTTCACGTTCACCATCAGTTCATTGTATTTTGAAATATATCTCGCAGTTTACCCTTTCTAGTTTTTTCGGCAACCCTATATCATCATTATAAGCTGCGTCACTCAAGAAGGCTCTCAAAACTCATCTTGCTAAATTTGTTTTTATTCGGTTGGGCTTTTTTCCTCTTCATTTATTGGAGTTGCGGTTCTTTTATGGTTACATTTTCGGTATCTACACATCCCTCTCATCCTGCTATGGAAGCGTCGCATCACTCTTCTCCAACATCCCTGAGCAGGGAGTCCATCATCACCCTAAAACATCGATAACATTTTAATTTTGTCAGTAACGTATGAAGGATAAAAAGAGCCACAGCAAGCGATATACTATAGCAGGTGAATAAAACGGGAAGTGTAGTATAATAACTTGAAGGGTTTAAAACGTGCTTGAATATTTGTGACATGGAACTGTGTAGTACCTGCGTCTTACATGTCTACAACCAGCACTGTTACAATCTATAGTATGCTAGTATGCTTAAATGCTATTTAAGAACGAGTACAGGAATAAACATGACTTCAGCAACTGAACATGAAGTTTTTGTCAAAATGACAAAACACTTCAAAACGTGTTTGATTTAATTTGCAATCAGTAACCTACAAATTGACACTTTGCAGAAGTTAAACACCAAATGCAGGAGTGTCACTTTAGTCTTAGAAGAAACTCAAACATCAACGTTGTTGCTTTCAGCTATTTCAGGCTGCATAGTCCCCACCACGACCCAAACATACTTCTATAAAGGTAAAGCATGATTGCCTATTTGAGTGACTACTGCATTGGGAAGGGGGTGATATAGGAACCATTGACAAGTCCTGTTTTATTTTAGATTGATGGAAGATGTGTATGACTTCTTGTCTGTATACAGAAATTTGACTCACCAGGGGGCAAGGCGCGTCTATTCCAGGGATTCCCCTTAAACCCCGTGGACCTTTAAATCCTCTTTTTCCTTTTTTTCCTCTTTTTCCCATCTAAATAGTTAATAAAAAGGGTTAGCAAAACTCGACTATGATAATAGATCAGTTTGCACTACCAAGTGGCAAATTCTTCCAACATATATCGTAAATTACAAGTGCAGCACAGAAAAAGCGCTATGCAATCTGCCATACCAGATAACAGGATGTCAGAATGTCAAGTGCTTAATACGAAACAAATTATCAACATAGCAGTCGTGAGAATAAATTGAGCCGGTAGCAACAGGCGCCACAAATCCCTCAAACATGACATCTTTATGCAAGCCCATAATATCACAATAGGACTCCAAAACACAAGCGGTGGCTTCTTTGTTTCCGGAACCACTAAGAAACTCTGGGCTCTTCAAATCATTCCGAGTTTGGGATCAAATAGACCCCTTGGATCCTCTGTCAAAGTTTCTGGTTATCAAAAATTATCAATTGAGGAACAAGAAAAAGTTGTAAAATATTTGGCCTATCTTATTTATATAGCACATCAATTGAAAAAAACTGTTGCGTACAGATTATGTTGGTTTCAGGCAAATTTCTTTGCTGAAATAATGGTACGTTTTAATATTCTTCATCTTATTTAGATTGTCGGACTCGAAAGTACATCACTTGCAACAAAAAGTTCTAAAAAGGTTCATTTTTGTTACGTTTGAGTCTTCGCTACAAGTCGGCAGTGACGACATTGTGGCTTTGTGACCCGGTGACTTTTCAAAGTCATATAGAACTGATCAATTGTTTTCTATTGACCTAAAATTTGCTTATGAAAATTCTTAGTAGTTATTCAAAATAAACAAACGTTTAACATAAAATTGATGTCAATATGTAAAGCGAACTGAACTTTCAAATTTGATGATTTTCGAGCGACTGCAATACATTTAGGTAAAATACTTATAGTTTTTTTTTTAGTTTTTTTTAATGTGTTTGACAGATCAAGTTGCACACTGTTGTTGAGCGAACAAATAAAATAGCGAAAGTAGTGGGTATAGAAAAACTTTTTGGGGTGCACCAGAGTTTCGAAGAAAAAGAAAAAATCTAAAAGAAATAGACAATGCAAAAGTTGAGGGCCGTAAAACCAGATGGTTAAAATAAAGGAAGCCAGTTTTGGCAAACTTATCTTGTTATGGCCTCGTTTTGCATTATTTTTGGTCCATTAATATTTTTTGGAATTAATTTTAGCATTTAATGAACATTATAAATAAAAATTAGCTTTCTGTGGAAGTTACAGCTACAAGGTTTGGCATAAAGTTTGAGTTAAGATTCTAATTGCTTTTTATGGTCACAGAAGAATTTCAATAACTGTTTTTTTAAGAAGTTTTGTATGCTCGTGTATACACATATAGGCCTAGTCTTTCAATAAAATTTTAAAAACTTACCAGGTGTAATCCTACCCTCCCTTATAATGTTCGAGGCGTAGCCTATTTCCTTCAAAAATCTATTAATACTGGAGTGGGTTAATTAACCGTCTACAAGATGAATAAAAAATGTGTTTATTCCAGAATATTGCATAATTTTCCTTGTGTTTGAGAAAAAATGAGAAACTTTATACATTTAATATCTACTGCTCAAAACACATGTGTCCTATAAACTTATGTAATTAGTTAAGTTCATGACATTTTTTGCTCATGCAAACCGAGCGAAAACAATTTACAAAAACATTAACATTTTACATGTTTTTTTTAGTTTTTTTTAAGGATAAGGACACGTTGTCCAAGTGGATCCGCTGCAATACCAGAATTTCAATTGTCAATATATAATCGAGCCATCTAACTCGTCGGCGTGAAATATCACACAAGTTAGACAGTACAAGATTTAGAAAATAAATGGAAAACAAATGCAACGTTTAAAGATGAGTGTAGGCTTATGACTTCGATGAACATACCTTTCCTGGTTCTCCTTTGTCACCTTTTGGACCCTAAAAATAAGCAAGAGTCAAAGATTCTGTAAAGTGGGAGTACAGGGCTATATTTAATTTACAGACGTCGATGTCAAGATAAGTAGGAATAGACTACTCGTGTGTGGCCTTCTAGACTCATCAGCACCATTGTTCAGCGCTCATCAGCACCAACTTTGAGTATGTTTACTGTAGTGTACTTGCAGTACTTGGTAAAATGAGGTGACAGTCCCTGCGCAACGGCGTCTTGATAATGCTGGTAGCCTACTCACTGGTGCAACTTTATGTACAAACGCTTATTGCAAATGCATAGATTTGTCTTTCTATTACTAGCATCCAGCCTGCTACGACACGACATAACTCGTTGTTGTTGACAGCCCCCCCCCCCCCCTCAAAAAAATAAGACGTTAGAAAAACACTTCTGCTAATGTGTTGACGACGTTTCTGATGAATAACCTTCATTCATTGAACATAATTTATCGTATCACTTATTTGTTAAAGAAAAATACTTGTTAAACAGATATGATTAATAACTTTGAAAACCTTGAAAACCGGATTCTTACAAAAGCTGACGATAACGACACAACTTAGAAAAAGCAACAAAACTTACTAGTCCGTTCACTCCAGGTTCTCCTTTTGCTCCAGCACTTCCAGAAAGACCCTGCAGCAGTAGAAAGTAAATAAAACTTTTTTGCTTAAATAGACTCCAGACGCTAGAGTAATATTGCTGTACACAATTAGTAGCTGTGTCAAATACAGAATTATTGCAAGCTGAAAATTATAAACGTAGACCTTAATACCACAATTTTGGCGTTACTTATAAAGGGTACAACACTACAAATTTTATTTTAACTAATTACTTCCACTAATTAAATACAGCACATTTCCTATCCTCCCCCGGGAAGCGCAGTCACACAGTCGTGTTAAAGAGGTGGTCGAAAAAGCATGATATTTCTAGCATGATATAGACAAAAGTATTCGAAACCGAAATGAGAATGATCACTTTATCGAGTAGTTGCCAACCGGGTTTTTACATCAATCAGCACTGCATCGACTTCTTATCCAGAATTGAAAGAAAAAACAACCTCAATAATTTTCACTTACCAATGGACCCATGTCACCTTTTTCTCCCTTAAAAATGAAACAAACAAAAAAAATAAATTAACGCAAAAGTTACATTTTATTAATAATTATTTAATCTGACTCACTTTGTTTGAAATATTACTACAATAATAAGTTATATTAACTAACACCAGGCTATACCCCATAACGTGTTTTTTTTAGTTATAGCTACTGTCAATAAAATGAAGTTCATGCATCATCATAAAATCAGGCCACCAAAGCACTAGGTTTAGTAGAAAAAAATGAGCTAGCCTACCACCCAGACGTTCATGCAACACGCATTTCTCCAAAGAATGTCTAATTTCTTAATTTTCATCATATTAAGATTTTTTTCCTTGCCAAGAACTCGAACTAAACCTATGCAGTGACGGCAGTCTCGAAGGAATCTTCTTAAGCTTTTTGTAAACTATTTTTTGGCATGAGGCTCTATTTGACGAAATAGCCGAAAAATTATATGAAGCACTCTGTTTTACCTCTTTGTTGTTTGAATACATAACCTATAGCCTATACGTAGTGTTTATTCGAAGAATAGGTACTTGTACTAGTAGGCCTACCTGGCCTACACGACGATAAAAGTTTACAACGAATAAAATAAACATTTTTCATGTGTCAAACAATCCAACAATATCGCATACAAGCGTCAATCGGATCAAGTTTATTTGGTTATTTACCCCAGTGCAGCAGCAGTAACATCCCGCCATCTCACACGTGCGGATTTGAGCTGCAGTGTATCACCGCTTTAAAACTATATTTAACTGCAAGCCTATTCTTTTGAATTTAACACCAGCACGATAGAAACTGATGCTAAATGTGATCGAAATCTGTTACAAAAATGAGTAACTTCCACCTTCACACCACCGATTGAGAAAAAATCTACCTTATCGCCCGGAATTCCATGTAAACCGGGATTTCCTGGGGATCCAGTTAACCCTGCAAATCCCTATTTAACCCAACCAAAAGTTAACAAGAATAACTTAATCCACTGAAACAATTAATACAGCCGGAGACTAAAATCAAGTCAAACGCGCAAGTTAAGAGTATAAAAATTTTACTCCTTCCACATGACGTTGGGGAACCACCTAAACTTTTCATTCCAGAATAGTCAAGATGCCTGCTTGGTTGAGATAAACTGAGAGAACAGCTGCGCTGTTTGGATTTATGTTGCCGCACTGTTGCATGACTCCGTTATAAAGTGAAATATAGGTTGTGAAATAAATAAGGGTTGTAAAATTAAAAATAGGACTGTAAATATGGGTTACAAAATAAAGAAATTGTTGGCCTTTGTAAAATACAGAACACCTTTTTCATCTAGCAGAACCAGCATGGTAAACATAGCTTACCGGTAATCCCATCGGTCCCGGTTCTCCACGTTCACCCATTTCTCCTCTTGCTCCCTAAAAATAATTTTAAAAAAGACCTTTTGTAATCATTAATCTCAAAATAAATTTTAATAATGTATATTGCTATTAATGGGCATGGCTGAGAAACAGCAATCAACAGTGATTTGGCTTTGCCCATCAGGGAATTGTGTATTACAATCCTGCCGTTGTTGAGAAGTAATAAAAAGAACAAACGAACAGTTTCGCATCAGAGTTTTGAAATTACTTTCATCTGGAACAAAGCAATTACGCCAATAGATGGCTTCAAATCATCAGTTTGTAATTAGTTTTTTGTCGTCCTTGAAAGTCGAAGATTTGAGCAATGAACAAAGCGCAGCGTTGAGGTCACTGCGTTTTATTAAATCAAAACAAGCAAAGAAGAGCATTTCGTACTAAAATCCAACATCATTCCCTGAAGGTTCAAGCGTGCCACAACGATATCAAAATTAAGATAAGGTTCACAACGTTTAGCTAGAAAACATAAATCGGATAGTTTAACCACTAGAATCTTTAACGTCATCCCATTTGTGCACAAAGCAATCCCATTTTTAAGCCAAATGCTTTTAACTGGCTCCAATCGTTCTCTGGCAGTATGCGTAACACATCGACATTTCTGATGATACTTAAAATGGTACAAAAAAATCGCACACCAAAAATGCCATACTTACATCACTGCCTGCAATTCCACGAGGTCCCATTGGTCCTACAGGTCCCACAGGTCCTGGTGGTCCACCAATCTGCGTGTGTATATCAAATAGTTTTTCTATATATTTTTTGAAAGTGAGACGAGAAGGGTTGAGAAACTGTTTGCGGCACAGGCCAGTTGCACATAAAAAAGTGCCGTAACGCCCTGTAACTTTCTGAAAAAAATCGAGAGTAGGCAGATCGCAATTAAGTGATTTTACAACGTTTCAAGACGTTTCGTCAATGAGATCATTGGCTAAAGTTTCTGCTTACTGAACACTGCCAGCATAACAGCCAAAATGATATCTCCCTCCAATGACATAGGCTTTATTTAAAGATAGAGATTTGACCATTTTTTTAAAATGATTTGAAACCTGTTTTTTTGTAACAATGAGGCAATTACAGGCATAATTTTCTATAAAATTGCACTTTTATTTCCTTAAAAAAGTCGGTTGTGTTTTTTAATATACAACTCGCTTTTGCAATACGATCAAATTGTAGAACTCGAAATAAACTAAAACATTATACTTAAACAGTAACATCAAATGTGTGTGGAAAATGCAGTGTTAAATTTACAGTGGTTTGGTTTTCACCAATCTGTTTCCTTCCAGCACGTCTGCTTTCATTGCTTTGTTATTATTTGGATAGTCGCAGAGAGTGGACATATCAATGTAAACAACTTTAACTTTAAAACTAAGAAAAAAAAATACAAAATAATAACTTAAGTTAAACAATGTTGCCAAAAGTTCAACAAAATAGCAAAGTTTCTGGTTATTGTTGAACGTGTTAAGCTTTGGTGATCGTCTCATCACAGATTAGTATAATTTCTCACACCGATAGTCAACCTAGCCCCACTTTTGATTTGAGGTGAAAATATGTAGGACTGGTAAACTACTCTACACATCGTCACCAAAAACCAGATTTTTTGAGAGAAAGTTGATCAAATTTATTGGTTTGTGATGAGGTTTATCAATAGCCTATGTTACAATGCACATTGCAGA
The DNA here is from genome assembly GCF_918807975.1 of Aplidium turbinatum. NCBI lineage: Eukaryota > Metazoa > Chordata > Ascidiacea > Aplousobranchia > Polyclinidae > Aplidium > Aplidium turbinatum. The sequence continues at coordinate 10,859,153 of NC_137489.1, read as the reverse complement.
GACGGCACAAACAATTCCAACTAAAAACAATGAAAACTATTAATACTACAAAAAGTGCTCAATGCCAAGCAAAAAGTCAAAGCAGAGCGAATTAAATCAAATATAGTTATTACTATCTGAAGCCTTTACAAATTGTTTCACCTAACAGATCATCAGAAGGTCTTATTCAAATAGAATAATAAACTAATAATAAAAATAAATAGAATAAAAAATAATAATATAATAATTCTATTTGAATAAGACCTTCTGATGATCCGTTAGGTGAAACAATTTGTAAAGAATTCCAACTATATATTTAGAAAGTGAAGTAAATGAATATAATACAAGGAAAACATTTATTTTATAGCACTTTAAAGCTCAATAGATTACTACTACATGTGTTGATGCATACTACGATTGATTAATTATTATTAGCACATCCATCACAGAAAAACATATTGTTCAGAAAGAAGAGGTCAATGCTTCGATATAAACAGAGACTAAAGACAGTTGGTGATCGAATACCAAACCATATGAAATATATTTTTTACTCTAATTTGTTATTTTTCACTGCACCTTAAATTTCACCAAACAAACTGTAGTGCCGGATATCTTATAAATGTTTGAAAAAATTTGAAATATTTTTTTAGTTAACCGTAGCCCAGGAGTTCTTAACCGGGGGTAAATTTACCCCCTGGGGGTAAATTTCACCTACCAAGGGGGTAAATTTACTGAGTCATAAATTAAAGCAAACTTCATTTTTCCAGTTATCAGAACAAAACACTCTGTTCTCCTTTATCACACCGAAGTTCAGTGGCCCTCTGGGGGTTTTGTTTTGTGTCGAGTTTTCGAACTACACTACATGGTGAAATCAAGATTTTTCTTCGAGAATGCAGATTCCCATTGAGTAAGCACTTTGGCGACAAAAAAATTATTGGTGCATTGGCTTACTTGACAGCCATTTTTTCAAGTTTGAACCAGCTCAATATGCAAATGCAAGGAAAAAGTGTTACCATTATAGATGCACATAATAAAATTCAGGGCTTTCAGACAAAATTAGATCTGTGGAGCAGAAGAGTTCAAAAAGGAATTTACGCAAATTTTCCAACATTTGCTGATTGGAAAGTCAGTATAGAAGTCACAACGAGATTTCTGACCTCAAAGTCGAAATATGCCAGCACCTTGCCGCCTTAAAAAAGAACTTTAACGGTTACTTCGAAGGTGAAACTTTTAACAGTCCTACAGCTCTTTGGATAACTCGTCCCTTCGAAGCCAAGTTAGAAAGTATTGCTGACCATGATCATTGCAAAGATGAATTGATTGATCTTCAATGTTCAACAACGCTTTGCTCCAAATTCTTATCGTGCAATGGTGACTTTTCCAAATTTTGGTGTGGATTAGTCGAAAAGTTTCCTACGCTGGCTAAGCGTGCATTTCAAGTTAGGCTATTATACCTTTTCCAACTACTCATCTGTGTGAAGCAGGGTTCTCTTCATTGTTGACTATTAAAACAAAATATCGATCTCGCTTAGTTCTCAAAGACGGCATGCGAGTAGCTCTTTCAACGACTGTTCCAAGAATCTCCAAAATTGTTCGTGGAAAGCAAGCACAAAAGTCTCACTGATTGAGTGTTGAAATTGCGTGTCAGTTAGAAAAAAACTTAAACATTCTTGTGTGCTTTTATCATAGTTATTTAGGACATTTGAGTAGACACTATTTTTCACAGGACCCCGTCAAGAACAATCGTGTCTTCGTCAAATAAACAGCTTGTTTTTGATATTTGCCAAGGTAAATCCAGACAAAAAAGGATGTTTTGTATTTCTTCGCATGGTTGACTGGACACGATGGCATCACAAGGGACACCAAAACGGTGGGGGTAAATTTTACTTTTTTCATTCGGCCAGGGGTAAACGAGACAAAAAAGGTTAAGAACCCCTGCCGTAGCCTATCTATTTTGCGCATTCAGTTCCTTGTAGCTTTTATTTTGAGGCTTTTTGCAAATTCAAAAAGCAACATACCAAAATTAAGTTAAGACCATTTTTATTCAAGACTTTGCATGAACGTACATTGATTAGTGTTGCATCATGAAAAACACATTTGCATTTCAGCTCAACATAACGCTTGCATCAAAAGTGCAAATCAAGTTTTAGCAAGAGTTATAACCATAATTGAAACTAAGCTCAAATTAAAATACAGCCCAACAAACAATTCATGATTTGAAAGTTTTTATTAAGGTAAGAAAACAATTCAGTATCATGAGGTGCAAGTTGGAAAGAGACTATACTCAGCCGTTTATACACGTCTGAAAATTAAAAATTCTGTTCATTAAAAAATACAGTAGAAGGTTTCTTTCATTGCAGTGTTATTTCTGTCTACTTCGTAGGCCTAAAGTGTTTCCAGCAACGCACAATTGCGGTACTGCGCTGTATAAAACATACATACTGTACATATATAAAACTATTTGGTCATGCAGCCTATTTAGAACTAATTTGCAAATGGTTTTAGTCAGCAATCAAATTCGGTTATTTTCATACATTATTATAAGCATAGTTATTAAGACAACATATAATCAGGCAAGGTTGTAGCTCCAAAAGCTTTTAGTCTTGTGAAGATCAAGATGCAATAACGAGCACGTGGTAAATTTATTAAACTTGCAATTCTAAAATAAAGAATTGTAAATGCAACGTCAATCAATCATCGTTATTACGTTTATTTCGAGCCACACAATTACCAAATAAAATTCTTTGTCAATTACACGATATTATTCCAACTAAATCAACAGCACATCAATGGTCAACCGCATCAGTGACCAACCTCGTATTTATTGCACTCAGAGGACTACACGATAAAAGAGTTAGTTTGATGGCCAAGGACAACAACTTCTTCAATGATGTTATGAAACGTAAAACGGCATTATTAAAAAACGCAGTTGCTGCTGTAAACTGCGGTCAGGTACACCGAAATGTTGCTTCGTGTGGTCATTTTGTGCTGCCGTTACTATCTTTATATTCTTTAGTTTTGTTATTTCATCTAAACTCTGGTGTTCCGCAAGGGGCAATTGAAGAGCTTTGTTCTAAAAGTACCTAAGTCACATTTTGCGAAAATCGAGTTGACTATTGTTAAGATATGCTTGCAGTCGCGTAAGTCCACCCGAGTAAAATTGGCGCTAGAAAAAGTGACTGAGTGCCTGTGTGACAGGTTGCTCTTTTGTTGCAATTTTGCTCGGGTGGACTTACGCGACTGCATGCATATCTTAACAATAGTCAACTCGATTTTCGCAAAATGTGACTTAGGTACTTTTAGAACTAAGCTCTTCAATTACAGAGACACCAAGTAATATAACAAGTGATAACATGAAGGAAAAGAAAAAAAACAAAGATTATAGGGCAGTAGTGAATAATACAAAAGATACAGTAGAAAACAATGGGAACGATTCTAAAACGACTGAAATGTAAAAAAAAAAGTTATCAAGCTGCTAAGAAAAACAAACGATACGTGAATTACGTTCTTTGGTAGGCCATACTTTAGTGTCTTAAACTTACAAAAACACGGTATAGTAGCTAGGTACGATTTTCATTTAACTGTAAGTTTAAAACATTTAAGAACGTAACGATGTTGCTAAATTTTCAATATCACAAACTCAAAAATATAGTTGATTAATGCAGTTTATTTTAATTTTGCATAAGAAGTTATAAAAATTGGTTTCAACATTTGACTGGATGTTGGCCTCTTAATTAATCATGCTGGTAGCAAGCTTCTCGGCAAATGTTATGTATGTGAACCAATATGATCACATATAAATCATTGATTTAAGCCAATACTGTTCAGCCGTTCAAGCGCAAGCACATAGCAAATGTCACTGTCACATACTTTGTAGCTTCATGTATGCAGTGTACTGTACAGTCATTGAAAGTCTTTTTTGTGGCAGGCAATTTTCGTTCCGAATGTTTTGGCAATTAATTTCTACTGAGTTGTCTGCGATACTTCCTGATAACAATTGTCTACAATTTGATAACAATTTATCTACTGTGCAATTTGCAGTGTTTTAGTGCAAGTTTACAGCAAGCAAAATCACCAATCTGATCATTGTGCACGCTTTCTATTGCATTTTATTAAAATTTCAAAGCTATTATTAAAGCCTCCATGCAACGTTAACTGTTGGCATTAGTAGATTATGCAAAACGCTACAATTGCAATTGCAAGCGAACTGACAAGCTGTTGGTATTTACGCACATAAACCGTCCCTTTGGTTGAGCTGGAAAGAGCACAAGAGCATTTCTGTTGCAAAATAAGCAATTGATTTAAGTTTGATAAATACAAAAATTCGCATTTGTTCAATTACAATTACACCGAATAAGCTGGAATTGGATCACGGCATCGACCTGTTATAGTCTAATGCTCTAATCCAGGGGTTCCCAACCTGTGGTACGCGTACCACTAGTGGTACGCGAAGGTTTTTCAGATGGTACACGGATAGATTCCGTTTTTTTCACAACTTTATATTTTGTTTATCTGATTTTGTTTACAAAATTTTTTTTTTTGAAGCTTATTCTTATTATCACGTAACTATTCCTGTTGTTTCGTATCATTACGATCTTCAAAATATAGGTCATGTCAATTGTCAACAAGGGCACAGTTGCTTTGAAAAGTCATACAACGCTGCGGGACAGTGGGCGTTAATTATGTCAAATGATTGCTCTTGATAGATATCATCTACTTTTTTGTAGCCTACAAATAGCGTTGAATAATGCTAGTTGTAAGCTAAAAACAGATCGGAATAAAATGTTTAATAACGGTTACAAGGAATGTTCTCTAATAAACTTCTGGCACAGTATGGCCTCTTCATATTCAACGCTAGCTTACTATGCTATTCCACCACTACTGATTTCCCTTCCTCGTGGGAATGCGAGCAGGGATTTTCAGTCATGATGAACATAAAGTCAAAAAATCGAAACCGACTAGATGCGCCCGGAAATGACTTTCGATGCGCTGTTGGCAAATTCACACCGCAAATCGACCAATTGGTGGACACTGGACAGTAAACAAAAACAAAAGTCTCATTAAATTTAGCTGTGGTGTTTTTTTAGTGTTATTTTAGTACGCCAATATTATTCTTCTGAATAAAATATGATTCGATCAAATTAGCTGTTCTGCAAGAAGTGGTACGCTTGGCAATACAGAGCGTTCAAGGGGTACGAGATCGTAAAAAGGTTGGGAACCTCTGCTCTAATCCAAGGTTATGTTCAGAATTTGAGCTTCACAGTTTGTATAGCACGTGGTGTAAGTAATTTAAACACCTAAAAATCAAGTTATAATGCAAATATAATTATAATGTTTAACCGCTACCGTATTTAAAGGCAATGTAGTCTACTTTTGGTCTTCAGTTTTTTCTGTAGGCCTACTGCTGGGCTAAAATTATTTGCCTAATTTAGTCAACAATTATAAAAACTACAACTCATTCGTTCCGCACAAATTTATGAGTTGCAAAACCACCCAAAAGCAATTAACATTGAGATGACGATGCTTTTGCTATCATAAATTTAAACTAATAACTTTTTCGTTTAAATACTTTTATACCAACGGTTTATGATACGTTCATATGACAAAGAGAAAATCGTACCATGCTTCCGTTTAACCCTGGAGCCCCCACAGCACCATTCTGTCCTGGATAGCCGGGTTTTCCTGGCACCCCTGATTCTCCTTTGTCTCCTGTTTGTCCTGGTTCACCCTGAGCATTAATTAACCCAAACAGTTCAACATTTCCGCACTAATTAACGAAACGATATGTTGGTTTTGCGTGCGAATGCAATCCGTTAGTTAAAAAGCGCATTAGACAACTTGTTCATTTCAAAACAGCCAAAACAGATAAAAAGAAGCAACTATATGATAAAACACGTTTTTTAATTGTAAAATTTTCATTTTTTTAATTCTTTTGTAATAAACTTGATTGTATATTGTTTACTTAGTATTTTTAGTTTCTGTTTAGTTTAAAACCCTTTTCGGCCTAACACTTCAAAACTAGATTGCTGAGTTCAGCATGTTCTAGTGATATCAAGAATCATTTTGTCTAGAATGAAGCAATGCTATGTTTGAAACGTTTATTCCTGAGTGAGAATTTTGTCATCAAACAATTCAAAACTCACCGTGGGTCCAACGAGGCCTTCTTCTCCCGAGATACCTTTCTCGCCCTGCAAAGAGTGAAAAATCATTAAACGCTGTTCAGTGGATACAACTTTGTATTTTAAGCAAACGATCGTAGGCTAGGCTTACATACCTTTGGTCCAGGTGCTCCAACCATTCCATCCAAACCATTAAACCCAATCTGTCCGCGATCACCCTGGGTATGACAAACATACAGATGAATTAACACTGATGAAAAATTGTAGCAAAAACGTTTACTGACGTTGAGAAGAAGTAAACCGTTTTAATACCATTTTAATCAAATTCCGGTTAATGGCTGTCGAAAGAGAAAAGAGAGAAAGTCAATCTTCGTACCAATCTCCAAGCACATTAAGTGTCCTATTAATGAACCGTCAAGTGCTTTCGATGGGAATCAAACTGATATCATTTGGAGTGCTTTTTTGTTTGTTTGTTTTTATCCTGCATTGCGGGAAAGCGGACTTGAGCGCTATGCATCGGTGTACGCCTTCCGACGTACACCTGACCCACGCTGCAGCCGACGACAATGTCTGTTTCCGGTTGTCTACTCTACTTACTGTATGACTTAAATTTGGTACTACCCATTACTCGAAATCGATCACTGGGTAGAGGCAATTATCGTAAAGTTTCTTGCCCAGAGAAACAACAGCAAGTGCGGGTGGCTGGAGTCGAACATGCAGACTCTCGACTGCGAGCCCAACGCGCTAACCACTCAGCCACTGCTGCCGACTGCGGGCCAAATTCCCTTCTGTGCCACGCAGTTGATACCAATGTTGATTTAGAAAAGTGTAAAGTAAAGATGTGGCATTATTACAAATGTATAGGCTAAGATGAAGTATCTATATTTGATGAAATTTTCGGTATTTTTCATTGTAGCATTTTTAAGTTTATTCGCGAAGGTCTAGCGAAGGAAAGCAATTGTCATATCAATGTATCTTTTATCGTAACATTTGCTATTTTTTTGATTATCAACGGGTTATTTTTATGGATTAGGTAGGAATCTAAGTGGCAACGTTAGTTTTGAACAGAAGGAGGTCTTGCGGGAGCCACCTCTACACTGAACCGCTAAAAATGTCACTCAATGTACTTATAAGTGTTAAAGACTTGTTGTGCAAGTTAAAACTACTCACGTAAAACGTTGACTTGTTTGCTTCTTTACAACAGTTAGCTTGCTCTGAAAGGTTTATCTACATGCCATTTTTAGATTTTGAGTAATGAAACACCTGCATTTTCTTATAAGCTTTTTCTAGTTACTACAATACTTACTTTTGGACCCGGGATGCCAGGCGCTCCATTTTCCCCCTAAAATTAATATTATAAAATTAAGTTGCAATGATGCATTCAAGCAAGACTTGAAAAAGAAAAATATATTAAATTTGCACATGAGATAAATCATTTTTTTCAACGACCTCGGTTAAACGGTATAAAGTTTCAAGTCTGAGATGATGCTCTACGTAGCAAACTGTGATAAAGTTTAAAAACCAAAACAATTTAATCGTGATATAAGTATAGATGCAACTTGTTCAATTTGAAACTATTTTCTAGTTTTGCTATGATCATACTTAATCGCGGAAGCAAACTTGGCAGTTCGGCCACTCCACTAGTGTGCAGTGACGAACATGTCAGAAAAAGGTATAAAACAATGACACATTTTTTAAAATTTAGAAGAAAAACTTTGCATGATAAAAAAGGAAAAATGAAAATTTGAAGCTACAAAAGATAAAGGAATGCTACAGGTTGACAAACATGAACAATGTAATTTATAACTTCTGTCACCTTTTCACCGTCTATTCCGGGCTGTCCAATTGGCCCAGGTGGACCTGGAGGACCTGGCAAACCTCTCGAATTCAAAGGACTCTGTAAAAACCGATTATTTGTTTCATTGCTTACTGAAATAAAATCATACAATAAGATCTTCCATTCGGATATATTTTAGTCATATTGAATTCGGGTTTATGCTATAGGAGTCCCAGAAGGTAGAAAGTGCTACTCAGTACGCGGAAAGACAAGAAAGCGAATTTCCATTCCACCTTAAAAGCTTGTCATCGAAATGTTTTAGCGACACAGCCTAGTGCTCTGGGTGTTTTATTATTGGTGTTTACTTGACTGCATAGCCGGGTGTTAAGAGCCCCAGTACGACACTCAAAATGGCGCCGGCTCGATATCGATCAAGAGCATGTAGCTGTGTTTTTGGTAGGTCACTTAAAGGCATGCCAGAAAGTGGACACAACGATTGGCTTCCTTGCCTTCTCGTCTACTTAATCTAATCATTAATTACCGGGCACCAGCCTGGATACGACAAAAAATTAACAATATTAAGTACCGGTAACAATAATGTCCTTTTATATATAAATTAGAAACATTGAACGATTTGGAACAATTTTAAAGTTTCAAACTCTAGTTTTTAACCACCAATCAAAATAATATGTTCCAAAAATTAGTACAATCCTGTTACTAGAGTAAAATACATTCAACTACAGCATACACAAATGGTACCACAATCACATTCAACATTTTAAAATGGAAATGCTCTATTCAACACAAGAGAAAAATCAAACAAATCAAAACAACAACAACAAGCACATTATTTTTGTATTGGCAGGTTAGCATGCTAGTCTGTGTCAAAACTCGATTTAGCAAATACGTTAATTGGCTGTACACATCAAAACCTAGTGAGTGTTTTTTAACACACAATTTTGACTTAAGTCAACGAACAAGTCACGTAAACGCTCAATACCGAATGAAATGTGTTGCTAACACCAGCTAGATTGCTCCCAGATTGTGGAAGTAGAGATTTATCCCTCCTCTGATGAAATATGTAAGTTGCTTAAACTCTTTTAAGTGAAACAGTATTAGCCACAATGAAAGTAAAATTGGTCCCATACTTGATTCCAAGTGTAGGGGATGAGAAGATAAGGTTCTCATTGTACTAAACTTTCGGCACTAGCGAGAGTAGGGTGGCCAGTTCCTTTCTCTCGGCCGCATTTCTTTCAGCAATTATGCCCACCCAATTTACTACACCCTAGGTAGAGGAAAGCGGAGTTTTTAACAACCAGCTTAAGCCCGGAGTCGAACCAGGTTTGCATTATTGGAAAGCCAACGCCTTAACACATTAAACGACGGACTCGGTTTGAAAAATTGAATAAAGATCTTATAATAAAGATTAAAGCATCGTACCGCGTGGTCAAAGAATGCTCTTCCTGGCTCACCCTGAAAATAACGAATACAATGAAATATTAGATTTCAAGTCCAAATATTTGTAAATTTCTTTGCTTGAGCCTACTTTGTTGCTTCTGCAATTAGCGTTTTATTTAATATGCAAAGCATGAGCCAATATGTCAATTTTTCACATTAAGAAGCTTATGAAAGAAAACAAATTAAAAGAAATAACCTTTGGACCAGGTGACCCAGTCAGTCCAGGAAGTCCAGGGAAACCTTGATCACCTTTGTCGCCCTATAAACATATTATTAATACATTTTATATATTATTATATATATTAATAAAAGATGTCAAAAGCATATACAACAACACCAAACTGATATGCTTCAGCCTACTATCAACATCAAAAGCAGTTGCAAGATAAAAAACAAAAATACAGACATTCTATCTTTACAGCTGTGTTTAATATAACGTTTGGAAATGTGATTAACTTCTAAATTTTTATAGAAACTAACCAATCCTTACTACGTTTAGCAGTCAACCGGCTAAAAATACAACATGTTTTTCTGATTTTGTTAAAGTGAAAATGACCAAACGAATGTTCCAAAGCAATTTTCTAAATTATATTTGAATTCTACTTACCTTGGGACCTGGTACACCTGGGGCCTAAATACACAAAAATAAATAGATAAATGAGACACAATAAAGCAATTCTCCATTCAATAACTCTTCCTTTGGTTCTTCAGTTAAAGTAATTCAAAAGACCAAAAGAATTTTTGTACTATAATAGTTTCGGTTCAATTAGTGCTTCCAAAATGAAAATAGTTTTTATGCAACTACCAATTATGGCCACAGAAATGGTAAAAAACGTAAAGCCACATACGCTTTCTCCTGGCGGTCCAGGTGGACCAGGCGGACCGTGTTTGCACTGCACCTGTACGAATAAGAAGAAAGAACATATTATTGTTGTCAACCAAAAAAAGAATGCAGTTTTGCAATTCGTTGCTTTGCTAGAAGCTAATGCTAATTTATACACGCCGTTTAACCTTATTGTTGTTAGGGTGTGCATTTCCATTTACTCTCTCCATGGCCTCCACTTATGTTCTTTTAACGAAAAATTTCGGGTAAGTGATTCAAAATTTAATTAGCGACCTGGGTTAAAGAAACTTTCAGGTAAAATATTTCGTTCTAAGTAAAAACAAGTTATAAGAGACATTTAGTGGTTATTTTTAAAAATCCGTAGTTATGTTGCTCTACTTTGGATAATTTTTAAGCAAATATATGCTACACAGTAGCTCTCATTTTATAGAATTTGGTTTAGTATTAATTACCAACCAGTTTCAAATAAGAGATTCAGAAAACTCTTCCAGAAAAGAAAACATATAGCCTATAGTTAGTATAGTACTTTTAGAATAGAATATAAAATTGGTCAAAAAACTAAATTATTGATGGAAATGCTGACGTCACTATGGTTTTCTAACGTGTATTTTATTTTTAGAAACTAAGTGAATCATAGAGGTAGGCCATGCAAAATTACAGGGCTCTAGAGTATTTTCTTTGAAAGTTAGCTTTGCTAGTACTTTTGTCTTTCTCAAACTTGACATAATACGTAAAAAAAAAAACTGGTATAGGTTTAAGTCATCGGACAAAAAACTTAACCCTTTGTAACAGGCAGACTATACGATATTATTTGCATTGTGTGGTGGTGAAATAAAATCCTAAACGGAAATGAAACTCACCGAATCCGTTTTTTCTTTCAGAAGAGTCTGTTGTATGATTTTACTCTTCGGAAGTCCGAGCTAAAAAATACATTTAAGTTAAGATCTAAGCAAATTCAAAATTTGACCGTTGCTTTTTGAATTGTGACATAAATACAAGTTAAATATAATGAATGAAAACAACGAACGACTGAATGCTTTTATTGTTTGTTGTGTTTTGCTAATCAACTGATAGTGCATGCCCGTTGCTTAGAATATGCTCGATAACTGAATACGTATTCATTCAGCAAACAAAAAGCAAGTAAAACCGATCGTGTTATTCACTTTGGAATATGTCGTCAAGCGTCTTGCATAAGCCAACCGTGACCCGCGATGGAAGTCAAACCAATACTCTTGTGATTTTGTGAATGCTTGGAAGACGTTCTTACTCCTTACCATTGGGTTGCGAGTATGAAAGCTGTTTCAATGTCAGATTTCATAATGCCAATGGCCCTAAACTACGGGATTTCTCTCGGCTACATTTCCTGTACCAATTTTGCCTACCCAATTTATTACACCCTAAGTAAAAATGAGCGGCGTTTTCAACACCCAGCTTAAGCCGAGAACCGAATCACGTTTGCTTATTCAGAAAGCCAACGTTTTATCCGTTGCTTCATTCCATTGCCAAAGGGTACTAATTATAAACATTACAAATTTTATTTTAACTAACGACTTCTACTAATTAAATACAGCACATCCCGTATCCACCCACGGGACTGGGACCAAAATAAAATACAATTAAATGCAGCACATCCCCTATCCATCCCCGAGATCAAAATACATACTTTTTTACACAGGTTTGCGTACTGAAGCTTGTTTGTTTGACGTTTTGGAAATTGGTCCCTGCACTTGCAGGAAACGCAATTTTCTTTGAAAATATGAAACAAGTTCGACGGGCTTGTTGATTAATTATTTATTTTCTTTTGTTAGCCTATTTTGATAAATCAGACAAAGTACAAAGAACGACGTTTTTTACACAACACACTGTTGAAGTTTTGTTTTTTCAGAAACAACCATCTTTTTCTTACTGCATCATTTTGAACTTAGCTCGCTCTTATAGGAATGTAATCCGACGTCAAACATACGCAGAATGAGTGGATGAAAAACGAACCAATTCATGTATTGGAAACGATTGATTTTCTTTTTAATTATAAAGTCATACAACTGGCTACTACCAACCACTGATGGAGAGTATCCGAATCCAGGTTCGCCTTTGTTTCCCTTGAGTCCAGGAAGTCCAGGAAAACCCTGATGCAATTATTTTGTTTATAAATTTTTCAACTTTTGTACACCATTGTTAGGCTATACCGAGTAGCCTACTGTGCTTCAATAGGTGTTTGTGCCAGTACGTTAAACTGTTTAGTTCAGTTCAGTTGTTTTTATTTCTGACCATCATATCAAAACAATACACGTCAGCATAGCAAAGGTCGAGAAAAAGGTAGAAGCGACAAAACGCGAACGTTAAAACGTGCTTGAGACCGAAGTAAGTTATTGAGTTGAAAGAAATTTGGCACGGTCGCAACACCTTCAGAAAAATTTAAGATATAAAGGGAAAATAAAAAAAAGAAAATGTTACAAAAACAACATATATTTAGGCTATAGCTTTATTAGCCCACATAGCTTTAGCTGATATATTTAAGATTTGTATGGACAGTTGCTATGAAGATCGGCCATGGTGCGTTATCAAGAGTGCTGATGGTCATAAGGGGAACACGTCTTGATGCGTTTAGCTCATAGCAAAGAAGAGCAAGGCAGGCAAAGAAAACCCCACAAAGAAATCCTACCACGGGCAAAGCCATTTCAAGCGCAACGCACCATAGGCCTTGCACGACTCACAAAATAGATAGGCTATAACTTGACGAAATGAAAACAATGACAAAAACAAATAAAACAAACTAGCAAAAACAACATCATCATCTTGCGGAAATTTAATTATACCCAGGGAAGTTATGTCTTGAAGATATCAAGCGTGCTTTGATAAAATGGCCTTAAGGAAACCAGTTTGTCATACTTTTGATACAAACACTGTACGTTTAACGCAATATAACTAGGATTAAAAGGCCTAGTTTTTAATTTACTTTACTAGTGCAAAGTGGCCGCCTTGCCTCAGATAATTAGGCCTACTATTGAAACTTCCCAAGACGGTAACACTATAATTCAGGAACAACCACAGGGAAATTCAATTGCATTGTGTTGTGGAGACATAAAACAAACTTGCTATAGCTTGAGTCAAAAATAACAACAATATTTGCAACACGCTTTAATACTTACCATTTCACCTTTGACTCCTGGTATGCCCTGAAGAATTAAAAAATATTTTCAATTTTCAGATAAGAAAAATTGCTTCCTCTTCTACAAGTCTTTTATATACAGTAGGCTACACAAGTACACATCACAAACTTTGTCAATTACTTTTTTTTTCATAAATAAAACCTTCAGGAAAGTTATAGGCAATTTCCGGTCCTTGACATTTCAGTCAAGTTTCATCTAGACAACCATCATTGATTTGAAATTTTCGGAACAATCCATGGGTTGTGTACTTATAAAGAAAAGTTGCACAGCAATATTCTAGCCCCAAAAATGATACTTTTAACACAAAAACGATACATCATATTTTACGTGGTACGTTAGTATTTGTCATAACAGTATTTATACGCTGTGTCAGCCAGTTTTAACATTTTAATTGCAAACCACACACAAACAGTAGTTAAGGTTTCAAACATATACGGCTTCGATAATTAAAAAAAAAGTTGCATCCAAAAAGTGTCTGCTCTCCTTAAATCTGTTTGGATGCGTCACTGGGTTCAAAGACATTCAAACCTAAAAGTGCTGTTGAAAAGTCGTCAGTTTCGGCTCGTTTCAGCGGTAAGTTATTATACAATACTGCAAGCGATTGTTCGAACTTTTACATTACTTAAACTTGAAAGTTATAGACATCTTGCAATGCTTGTCAAGTGAAAAATAAATTTGCACGCAATTTATGCTTTCTTACCGGCAATCCATCTAGTCCAGGAAATCCCTAAAACAAAAATAAAATTAAAAAAATGATGATCAATGTTCATATTCAATTTTCTTATTGAGCATTGGAATATTGCACCTTAGTCGAAGCTTAGTATTTGTAGTCCGGCATCAAACTGCAACCGAAGCCGTTGAGAGAAAATTTTGGCATCAGTGCTAATGAGCGGGCCGGGACTTCCAAAAAAGACACCTCTCGTAAAAAAACAAGACATTACTTCTGAGAAGAAATCCACCATTGGTACCGGGTCCAAACTGTCCTCTCAACGGCCCTGTTTATGCAAATTAGTCTGTTTTAATAAGAACAAGACAAAAGTACAACTTTTCATGGACCAGTGCGCTAAGTTGATTTGCACAGAAAACAAATAGGCTAGGTTATGCGAGTTAAATGAGTATTTTTAGTATACTGAATGGTTTGGTCGGTTGGTTTTTGAATCTTTATTCTCGGACTGAGACTGACAAAGCCTTGATCTGTTCAATATTTTGAAAATAGTCAAGAAAAGTTTGCAGTAGGTTTATTTTGAATCTTCTATCACCAAAATTAGCACATTAGTCGTTTATTTTCTCCGTTGTAGAATGCCTTCAGGCTTTTAGACGGTAAAACAGCAGTGTATTTTGCACACAAGATTAAGGCATGAAATGGTGTGCCATCTGTAAACCAAAATCCGTTTTTGAGTAATTCGTTTTGAAATTGCGAGCAAGAAGAACAAAATAGATTTTTATCAGTGACAATTATGTGTTACCTTTGAGCCTCATAACTTTTATGTGTCGCTAGCACTCTGCTTTTACGTGTCAGCTGATGTGGTGTCAGATAAACAAATTAATCCGTCTATAGGTAACAGTAGGCCATTTGGCTACCCATGGTTGATAAACGAATTTTTGTATTTTTGTTTTAGACAGTTACTGTATGGTTGTGTAAAGCTGACGCAAATGTATTTAGACTTTCTGTTTTTCGGTTATAGTAGAACGATAACAACAGTTAAGTGACGTCACTTTATGACAAAGACAATATTATAAAATTCACAAAATGTGTTTGGTTTTTCAAAGTGTGTGGATCAGCATGGTCCAACTACTTTGAGAAAACTAGCACAAAACAACTTGCTAGAACAAAAGAGTAATGCAAAAAACGCACAATGCCATTTGATTGTCAGTTAAACCTTTTGATCACAGCTCATAAAGCAAGCTAATAGACAAATAAGTGGTCTTGTGGCCCACACACGCCAATGCTTAGGATAATTATATTTAAAACGATCGCTGCTTTACATAGCTTATTAAAAGCTACCCCAATCAGAAGCAAAAGAACAAGTTTTCAATAAATGGTTATAAATCAGACGTCAAAAGATAAAGTATACAAATCATCATAATTTTAGCTCTTTTTTCCTATTCTTGTGTCCACTGTCTGGTGTGGGTGCAAGCATCAATACCAATACAATAGTTACAAGCTAATCAGCAAAACTTCATCATGAGGCAAAGTATAAGAGTCACCGACCGGACGACCTGAAATACAAACAGTAAAACAATTCAAAAGCATGTTTAAATGAAGGTTTTCATGAAATTCCGCCGCAAACAAAATTTTGGCGAAATTGTTCAATATCTTGATTTTAAATTATCTGATGTTGTTACAACTATAAGCTGATGCTACCAAATAGAAAATATTGCGAAGTCTTCAGCTTGCAGTCATAATTACAGCTAAGATCAATTTCATGGATCATTGGCAAGCGATTGACATCAGCACCCGTTTCACTTTTCACGGTTAATTTTACATTTAAACAAAAATGTTAGTGCCTTTTTGGTTGGCTCGGCAGTGTGGCTTTTTTTAGCCTGTGTAGCAGGTTAAAACCTGTCGCAACATTTGCTTAGTTCCAATTGAAATTAGTCTAGCTGAAAACAAAGTGTAAAAGTATAATGCCAAGAAGAACTTACTAGAAACGTGTTTTTTCTTGCGAAGACATTTAATTAAGCAAATCAGTAGGCTATATATTTATTTAAAAAAAAAATCAAGCTTTGTAAACAGAGACAGAAATCCTACCTTTTCGTCCACGCTTTCCCATTTGTCCTTCCTCTCCTAGATAAAAAAAAATATTTACTAAACAACAACCCAGCAGTGAACAACGACACGGCACTTGATAGTCAAGAATCCAAACGTTCTCAACAGAATAGCCTATTTAGCAAAGATAAGGTATTTACGTTAAAACTGCTTCAAATACATGCAAGTGCAATAATTGTGTTCATTTCGTGCAGTTTTCTCAAATAACGATTATGAAATCTAATGTCTATGCACCACTTGTTGCGAGTTGTAACTGCAACAACTTTTTTTTTCAGCATAGTTAAAATTATGACTTCCTCACTGCTAGTATTGCTTCATATTTGACAAGAAATAACTATTTTAGAGATTTTACTTTTTCTTCAAAGCATTTTTCTGGTTGTTTTAGTTAGGTTTTTGTTGGGCTAACACCAACAGCTAAGTGGCTAACACAAGCAGAGTTAATGGCAAGATCAAGAAAAACGGTAGTTATATTGTTGGCGAGTTAAGCAACCCTCCTCAAAGACAGCTTCTTTTTTTCAGTCTGAGGTTAAATTTTTCCACTAACCATCAACGATTTGTGAAACTGTTGAGAACAGTACGAATACTGAAAAGGAACATGGCTTTATCACAAAACTATGTAATAGCAAAAAATTATGCTTCAATTTCAGAGACTTGGTGCAATATTAGTGGCGTGGTTTATTCAAAAACAAAACAGAGGAAAATGCTTTGCAAATGGATGCTAAAAACGAAAAAATTTTACTCCTCCTTATTGACAATTTTTATTAATGATTCCGTGTCAATACCAGAACAGTCAGAAGATGAATGAGCTCTTCAATCTAAAACTCTTAAACTGCGTGGGAATAAGTTGGGTTTTCAGAAAAACAATTCTAAAAGAGCATCCGTCAAAATAAACACAATCTGTGATTTTCTGCTGCGTGCGAAAACAACGGAACGCAAATTGAACATCAAGAGACTCGGTGATAAGAATTGATCAATTTTTAATGCTTGACACTTCAGAGAATCCTAAACCTTTGAAGCGAGAGCTGGATGTTTTACCTTAGCCAAAGCGACGAAATCACAAAATTAAGGAAGTGTAAACAATTGTTTTCACCGTGTTTTTCATCTTTGAGTTATTCCATACAATGCACGGCATACACATTTTCTAAAGTTTGTAAATGACCGTATGAACGTCGTAAACAATTTTTGTAATTTCTACCGATCACCAGATAGTAGATTTGGTGTTTGAATAATGTCAACTTAAACCACTATCGCTGAATAAACTCTTGATGACCAAAGGATCTTGTAAATACGAACTATTCTTTCAGAAAAGGATACATATAGGAGAGATTTTGTTGTAAGAAATCCAATAAACGAAAATACATTGGGTATCTTTGTTTACCCTTTGTGATCTTTAATTTAGCATTACAAATTGTAAAAACAACAATTGCAAAGTTGAAAAAAGCTGGGAAAAGTAACCATCTTCATCTTCAATATGAAAACATATTAATCGTCATGGCATCACGACCCGATTTAATAAGTTCTGCTGCATTTCTTACCGTAAACGCCAATAATGGCTTAGGGCTTGTCAAATGGTGTTCTATCTATGGGTTTGTTTTCGCCGTCTTTGGCCCGCCATCAGCGTAGTCACGTGTTTGTACTAAGAGCAGGTACGAAATAACGATCGTGCTTTGCGGTTATTAGGCTACAACTCAGTTGTGCATGCAATTTGCAAAATTTTTTTGAAATATATTTTAACATTTCATCATCGACATACTTGGAATATTTGTTTGCTACAGTAAAGCTTTAAAAACTATTATTTTCCTTTTAAAGGAAAGAAGATAAATGAATGCTTCAGAAATCACTTTACCTAATGTTATTGACCAAAAATCTTCAAAGAGATGATTATTATCTGTCAAATTCGGAA
The DNA here is from genome assembly GCF_918807975.1 of Aplidium turbinatum. Lineage (NCBI taxonomy): Eukaryota > Metazoa > Chordata > Ascidiacea > Aplousobranchia > Polyclinidae > Aplidium > Aplidium turbinatum. The sequence continues at coordinate 10,841,133 of NC_137489.1, read as the reverse complement.
CAATTTCATAAATAAAACGCATTGCAAGACTTTGAATTATCGAAAAGTCATCTTCTTAAATTTCAAAAACACAATTTTCTTCTGAGTATTTTTATGAACAAATTGAAATTTTCTATCACTTTTACGGTGTGCAGAGGTATATGGCAAGGAGAGATATTTATTGCATGTGACAACGACAAAATGACGTCAATGAGACTGTATGACTTTCAAAGAAACCCTTGAACGATTTGTATTTCAATTGCTGAACGATACTGTCTGCTCAAATACCGCAAAGGTAGTGCTTGTTTATTGAACAAAGGAAAAATGATGATTATTATCTTTTATTCTGACATTCAGTTATGATACCCACCTTATTGTCAGGCAATAAAACTATAATTTAACAATTATTGTATGGCAACGTTTTTTCTGTAAATGTAGCAACGTGTGGGTTGTAAACACCCAGTAGTTACAGAACTTCACAACAAATAACACAATTACTTCATGAAAAATTCATTTCGTTTTCTTTTGATGATAAAATTCCTTTTTGTTAATCTTTGGCGCTTGAATTAGAGCAGACAAATGGGGAAACATGAGACAACCTATTTCTAGTGTACAAGACTTTGAAATAACGCTTCAAATTGTTACTCAGCTACAAAACAACCAGAAAACTCCAGAGTACAGTATTTTTCATTAAAAATGAAAACACTCCAGAGTAAGTTGGAAAGGGTATTATTTTGCTTCTTCTCATGTTTGAGAACCAAAGATCTATAATATATTATTAGAAAACAGCAAGAGCCTCTTTTACAAATTCTCGGTTAAGAATCTTCGGATGCTTCACCACCGTGCATTATTCTCACCACACTACATAGCAAACAAATCTTGAAAATTACCGACACGTACCCTTTGGTCCAGGTGGACAGTTGCATTCCGGTGCCGAGCGACGAAATCTGTTCAGTGAAAGCTCTTTGTTTTTCTAAAAATAGAAACAAGTTTTAAAATAAGAACACATGCACTTCGTAGCGGTTCAAAAGCTACATACGTCGATGTTTATCATATGACCTTTATTTTTTTTATACACCCATTAAAATGTTTATCTTCATGTCTCGTCACTAAAAGATGTTACGTTCAGCTAACATTGTGTTTACAGTTGTGAAACTATTTAGTTTTGATTTTTAAACTTTAGAGTGACCCTACAACTACATCCTGATATCATAAAGTTGATCAATTTTTTTACACTTAATAGTTGTGAGCGAATAACATTTGACTGCTGAATCTGATTGTTCTCTGAAAGATGATTAATGATTACAAGACGAATTTGTGTAACTAGAGTAACATTTTTTATATTATTGTATCGCCTATACTGCAGATGCAAAGTACTCTCCCACAGAAAGTAGCGCTGTTTATTTGCTGAGTTGTTACATTGTTTATAAAGATCAAATTACGTACACCCGTTGTACAAGGCACAGCGGAAGATGAAAGAAAGGGTAGCCTATTGTAGCCTTCTGGAATCTGGCAATTGACTAAGGAATCAAAAATTTAGCACAAAGACAACAGAAATTCAAAGATACTTTTGAAACAGTTTCAACGATTAAAAAGCATTTTCCATTCAATCGAGACGCAACGTTATTAAAGGAAAGCATCTTTTCTTTCACTTTTCTTGCAATATAAAGTTTGCAAGTGTTCTTTTGGCTAATCAAAACGTATATCAGCCACGAACTACATCAAACAGTCTATAAATGATAGAAAATTACAGACTAAGCTTATTATATTAGGTGAAACACTTACCATATTAGTTTACGATATTGTAAAAAGTGCTGCCTTGAAAACAAACAATAACAAATACTACTCATAACGAATAAGTAATAATGTGACTCTTATGGGACAGGCTTGAAATGGCCCAAGAGAATTAAGATCCAAGAATGGGCAAAAAGAATTTAATTTAAAGTTCACAGAAGACTTTACGCCGATTGTAACCGCTACAGTGGACACGATCCATAGTGTCACAATTCTTTCGTATTAAAATCATGCTTTTGTGCAACAGCACCCCTTTTTATTTAGTAAAGAAAAATACGTTGAAACATATCAAACGTAACATTGTGTAAGCGTTTTCAAGTATTTTTAACTAACGTTAGGCTTGGAATTTGTCCCAATCTATCGATGTTGATAACTTTAATTTTATCAAATAATTTTTATGATGTTAAACAAATATATCATGGTTAAATTTACTTGCATGTACAATAGCAATAATTAATTACAAATTCTTTATTGAAAACTAAAAACATGTTCATATAAATTTGAGAGATTCGTAAATCGTAACTGTGCTTTTTTCAATTCAACACCAATCAACGAGATTGCTTTTGTTAATATATCAACTTCTGATGTATGATGAGATTTGTGCTTACGTTATCTTGCCCGGACAGTTATCTTATTAGAGGTGCCTAATAGTTCTAAAGTTCGACAGAAGTCATTTCATGAATAGGGGAACAAACCCATGATCCAACGAAAACAAATAAACTTTTATGCTTTTTCAACAGACTTAAACTAAAAATCTAACAAGTTTAAACTCAGCCAGAAAGCTTTGAAGATATGAAGTCATTTTACTGACCACTAATATTGCATGTTGAATTATTTTCAAGTGGTTAGAATTTTGCAAAAATGTGCATTGAAAAAAAATTTCTTCAACGTTATTGCCACCTCAAATATAAACACACTTATTGTAAATAAACATTAAATAAAAATAATTAAAGTCAAAACTCACTTCAGTCCTCTCCAGATAGGACAGTCGCTGTGCCAACCTTGTCGTCGATTCAAGCAAGTTATCGAGTTGTTTCTTTTGAATGGAATTTTGATTAATTAGAGATTTTTCTGATTTTTCAAGCTGAAGCACTTTGTTGGCAAATAGCATGCTTATGAAAAGCGACGTTGTGCAAAGTAATCCAAGTAAAATATAAAAAATAATCCAAAGTATCGAAGGGTATTCTGTTTTCTTTGAATCTGTGTTCTTGTGTGTTGATGGTGGAGAGAAATTCTTTTTTGAGGTTAACTCGCTTTTCAACATCGACCCATTAGGACTCGTCTGGCCGATTCCAGGCTTCATTTTGCCGCCGACTTGTCCAGCGCTGGAAATCGAATTTGATTATTTTGTTCCAACTGGTTCTTGAAATGTATCCACTTGCAGAACTTTTTCAATGTTTACATTTATCTCTTTTTCAAAATCTCTAAAATAGGTATTATTTTGATATACTGTAGTTGCAAATAATATAACTTACAGTATGTAGGCCTAGTAAGTAGTAATATAACCGGGAAAAATTTCTAAATACGGGTACTGAAAAGTTTGAGTGTTCAACTGACCATTGGGAAAATTATCGTTTCTAGCATTAGTTGCAAAGTAATAAATTTATTAATTCCTATTGATAAAAAATTTCCAACGCGTTGGTCAATTGCCGATCCCACTTCAGCTAAACTTATTTGGCAGCTATATAATAGCCTACTCTTTAGGTAGCCAGATAATTCTTTATGATCCCTCAAGTCAGTGCAATCATGTCAAATTAATAATCGATTTTGATGCAAAGAGACGGCTGTAGTTGATCTTATCGATAACTTTTCGGTCTCACCAAGCAAGTGGCTACAGCGCTTACTATGACTACGTTTTTTCTTCTAGAGCAGTGGTTCTTAACCGGGGGGGCGTGAAGCCTCTCTCAGGGGGGGCGCGAGCTCTAGAACATTTTCAATTTTTTTTAATTACTTTAATGTCGTAGGACCTATGCTGTTTGTCATATTTTGTATTTTATTGTATTTATCTGCGAAGCATTGAATACTCTCAACCTTTAGCTTCAAGGGAAAAACATCAACATTATTAAGCATCATGACATCATTTGAACTTTTATAGCTAAACTTGACCTCTGGAAGAGTCGAATTGAACAAAGAAATCCAGCGAGCTTCAGTAACTTGGATTCTGCTCTCAAAGATGGTAACTTTGAGTTTGAGTTGAAGAAACAAATAGAAATCCACCTTAATGAATTGAAAGCGGAGTTCATCAAATACTTTCCAGATCTGGATGAGAAGCGTGAAGCCTGGAAGTTCATCAGAAACCCGTTTCAATGCAAAGTAGTTGATATTTTCGAAGAAGGACAAGAGGAGTTTCTTGAGATGAAGTTCAACTTCACAGCTAAAGAAGACTTCAAAGAACTGGAACTTGAGACGTTCTGGGCCAATTACCTTCCTGTTTACCCTCTTATTGCAACTCGGGCTTTTCGAATTCTAACAATGTTTGGATCCACGTATCTTTGTGAAGCTGCATTTTCTGCTCTCGTTGCTATCAAGACCAAGTACAGAAACAGGTTGAGAGTTGAAGGAGACTTACGTTGTTCATTCTTTGGAGTTAAACCTCGCATCAAAAATGTAGTTGCTAAGAAGCAGTGTCAAGTATCTTACTGATGTGTACAATAAACAGACAAAAATGCAATTTTTTTGGTATGATACTTATTTAAAGTCTAGGGGGGCGCGAGGCTCATGACCATTATTGAAGGGGGTTTGATAGAAAAAAGGTTAAGAACCACTGTTCTAGAGTATTTGCATTAAATCGCCTTTCTCCTTTACAGAGAAAAGTTTACCTTAGTTGCCATTGTTAGAAAAGAACATATGACATTTAGCTCAATTGAAAATGACTTCCAAGTTGAACTCATTTCTTCGCATGACCATTGACCACTATCCGAACCAAGAAAAAATCCCTAACCCTAAAATAAGACAAGTAGACTACACTAATATAAATAGGGTTTATTGTTTTCTACAGCTTGTGAGGGTGTGCGGAGAAACGAGCTCTGGTCGTGTTCGTGTCCTTCTTGAGTGTCCCGTCGCCAATGCGGCCTCAAGCCGAATTCATGGCATGGCAGCACTGCGAACTTATCCTAAGCTTTACAAAACTTGACTCATAAAAAAAAAGAAACAGAAATTTACGCAAGACCACATCTTCAACCACCATTGCATAAAAAGCATTCATTTTTCTTGATGCATATTGCAAATAGAAGACAACTGACATTTTATCATCTTAAACGGCACTTTTTCCAATTAATTCTAACTGTTTTGCTAATTTGCTATGCAGTTCTTTTTGTGCAACTTTCTTCAGGAGCTTGTCGCCAGAATAAAGAATCGTCATACTTCGAGCTACAAAAAAAATTCAATATTTTTAAGTTCTGTATCACTAATCAACTCTACAACTATTACCATCAGGCCTACTGGGTATTTATTCCATTTTCATACAATAAAAATTAATTGATAATTGTAAATATAAATACTGATGTTTGTAAGTTTTGTAGGCGTAGCAGGGCTACTACATTTCCTTGCGATTGTTGTTCTAAAGCTAACGTGTGTTCCCCATGAACACACGCCTCTACTGAAGCTGATATTTTCAAATCGTAGTTTAACCACAAACGTTTTCACTGGAGGTTTAACTCGAAACAAGTTTTGACAATATTTCAAATCCATCACACTAAACACTTCAGAATTGTAGGAATGTATAGCCTATAGTAATAACAACAACCTTTAAGAAATACGTTCTTTAGCCCAAACACTTCAATTTTCTTATTTTAAAAAGTGAAAAAACATATGGCACCTTGCTCCTAAGTGTTTATTTTCACAGCATGTGACTCATTATTGCATTATCAGAGCTTGTAAAACTATAGTCTTACATGGATCTTTGAAAATATAGTATAAATATTTTTCAGCATGAATTCTGCAGCAGAAGAAACTGTGATAACTTATTGCTATAACTAACGCCACTCTAACATCCTCTACGAATTATTATGTGCAGCTGCGTGAACGAGCGCGCGTGTGCACCTACAAAGGAGAATATTGACTGACAGTTACTGACTGGCGTCGGGTAAACTGAGCAATCATAGCATGTTGACCTTGTGTGTGGTTTTCGTTTGTGATCGATGGCGAAGATAAAGGGTGGTAATCAAAGCAGCCATTTTTTCACTTTTTGGTTTGGCTAAAGCTGTTGGTTTATTGCAACAATTCATTTGCCCATTCACTTACGGCCTTTGCATTTTCCTTGTACCATTTCGATTTCCTTTATGCAGTTTTTTTCTAAATTAAGTTTGAGGATTTAAATGTTTTTCTACCAGCTCAGTGAGAAACTTTGCAGTCCTTAACGCAAAAGCGTAACTGACAATGAGCCTCCGAGAAACAAGGAGGTTGTGAGGTAAATCGATCTCATGACAAGCCAAAAGGAAAAACTTAGATCACTTTGTACGTGTATTGTACGACAAAAAATAAGTCCGAAAAGTAGTAATTAGTCTTACTTCAGCTATACTCCACTGGCACAAACCTTTATTTATTTCACCACATTCCCCCACCTCCGCTCCGCCTCTGTGACTTAGGTTCTATGCCTGATCGTCTTACATTAAAGGAAGAAAAACTGGCATTAATTTGAAGTAGCCTAACACGACAATCTTGCTGTTATAGGCGATAGATATAACAACTTATCTGCAACAGTAATTTACTTTGCTGGCGTTTTCAACCGGACTGAGAACGAAGTCTTATTCTTGTAGGCGTGTTTAAGAGTAGGTTATAGTCGGAACCTGACACAACAATCCTATACGAAGGCGATAAAAAGTGCCTTTAGTGGAATAGACTACATCTCAGTGACGATCGGTGAGGGAAAGCAAGGAAAGCAGTGCTTACCTGAGCGAAAACTATGCAAAATATAATGACTGAATTCTAGGTTTAATTTCTTATTATTTTTATCACGTCTATTTTAACTTGAAAATTATTGTGTTCGTGACTAGAATTACTCGTAACGCTTGTGAGTAGTCTAAGTCCTCACCAAACCGCATGTCTTGCTCATAAATGCCAATTAACGCAAACGCTCCTGTCAGAAACAACCACTGTGGCTTCAGGGAAATCAACTTTTAAAGTTGCTTTCCCCACGTTCAACAACATTAAAAAACGCCTTCGTTTTATCCAATCCTCACTCGTTTTGCAAAACGTCACCAGCTGCTTAGCCAATCAGATGTGTTATGGTTAGAGTTGCTTTCCCAGTGACGTCAATGCGTACAATCGCTAAACTATCTCGTCATACGCACAGAATGGTCTCTCGTCACGGTACACAGCACAGCATCATAAAGGCGAAAAGATTGTTGCTGTTTTTTGATGTCTCCTCGCCATGTACTTTAGCCTACTAGCTTTCATAGTCATGCCTTTGCCTTTTTTACAGCGTTGATATAACGTTACTTCGCCAATGAACGTTCAGGTGCAGATGCAATATTTAGTTCGTTAAGCTTCTACACGCAAGAGGCAAACTTATCCAGCTTTTTGTACAAATTGCTTGCGGTTGTAATGTTTAGGCCTAAGTGTTAGTTTTTGTAGTGTAGGCCTAACTGAATATCTGAGAATGAACATTCATGACAAATTAAATATTTAGACAACTATTATTCCATGTCTAACACTGGATTTTGGTCCTGCAACGTTAAAATTAAGATTGTTCATGACTTCTAAACATTAAATGGATGTATAATCACGACATAGGCGAAGCACAAATTGACAGATTTTTATTTTTGATTTGTTTTGGTAATGTTCTCAGAGCGCACCAAATTGGAAGTGTTTTTCAAAAATTTCTGGGGGAGGCCCCCCAGACCCCCCGCTGGAAGTGTTGCCTTCGGGCTTCGCCCGACGGTTACGCCTTTCGTGCCTACTACCTTGCTGCAGCATATTTCCAAGTTGCTTTCCCAACGGTTTAAACCACCGAACGTCACTGCTACATCTACCCTGGATATAGACTCATCGATGCCTTTCTTGGAAGCGTTTCTTTAACAAACATTGAAGACAAGATAAAACTATGTCAGAAAATCTTTTTTTCATGCTGTTGCTTCGAAACTTGAAACGTTGTTGAAAGCGAGAAGTAAATAGATAGCTTACCGGTTGGATCCTAAAACGTACATTGACGGTTACAAGTGTTTTGGCAAAGATGTACAAAAACATTCGAACTTTCATTCAAGGGAAACCTATTAGATTACTTCAACAATAAACAGAAACAGACAACCATTCAATTAAATTCAAGACTAATATCTCACTTTCAAATATGATTTTGTTCTGCTGCAAACCTTTTCCATATAGTCTCTTAGATATCCTTACGCTATACATTTTTACTACTACATTTATTCTTATCAAATAATTACTGAAATGCATTTTATTCACTCCACGTTGGATGCAAACCCCAGGTCCTATCTTGAAATCAGCAAAGAAAGCAAACGCCTTGCTTATGACGAATCAATAGCTTCTGTTTCTTTTAGATTTAGAGAATAGCCTACTTGTATTTTTTATACGAGCTTACTTGGGGGGGAGGTTATGGTAAGTTAAGGTGTTAAACGGCCTAACTTGTATTGGCATTTAGCAGTGTCATGACACTCAGATACCCTTGTTATTTAAAACACAGACGACATTTATGCCGAATTATGCCACAAACGTTTTTAGGTCGAACTTGATGACAATGAACGTTTGACTTCTGAGTTTTGCAATTTGAAAGGAAGCATTCAAATTTTGCTTGTTTGAAATGTTCTTATATAAGAGGATGATCTCACTTGTCTTCGTAAAAAAAAGTAACAATTTTTAACTTGTCGAACATCTCGTCGTAGATGAAAAAATAACTAGTTGATACTTTATTGCATATACCCAAACAGCCACTTCAACTGATCCAGGTCTAGTAAAGATTTGGTCAGATCTGTTTCCGATCTGACAAAGATCTTGAACAGACAAAGTAGTTGGCGAGATAGTAGTGTAAAGCATAAAAAAGCGGTAGTTGTTTTTCATCGTTTTCTGAAATGTATATTGACGATGAAGATGGGTTTACTTTAAAGAATAAGACATTTCATACTGTGCATTTTTTTTTTGATAATCTGGGCACACTTAGCTGCACTACATAAACTTTGCACAAAAATTAGTATTCGGCTTTTCGTCCAATTGATAAATTTTGGTCTTCGCTACAAATAAAAGTTTCGGATAATACTACGCAGATTTAAGTGGAATATCTTTATATCGCATAATTTTTTGATAATCTGATTTCGTCGTCGTCGTGTCAGCCTCGGTCGTCGGACCACTCAACAACTCAGCAAGTGCTTTAACTCAGCAATTATACTTCAGCTACTGCCAAGTCAGCAAATGAGCTTTGCGTGCTCACGTCGGATTTGCTTTGTTTGTCTGCCCCGTTAGCTCAGTGGTTATGCTCCCGGCTCAAGCTCACGCGGCGCTGGTTCGACTCTCGGGTGTGCGCTTGAGCAAGGATTTCAGGACTGCTCTCCATTCAGCAGCACCTAGTGAATGAAATAATTCCCCGGCAACAAGACTTTAACAATCGGAAAACTTCACTCTGCCAATCTCGGTAACCGGCCCTACGTCAAGAGCTTCTACAAGTTTGCGAAACTACCAGGAATAATCTATCAAGGCTTTGCCAGTCCGAGGATAAAGATTCAAAAACTAAAACCAAACCATCGCTTGCCAAACAATTTGCTGACTTGTGACACGCTAAGTTATGGCTTGCTCAGTTTCATCATTTACTAACTTCAGCTACTTGCTGAAATGTTGCTAGCTCAGTTGTCATTTGCTCAGTTGTCGCTTGCTCAGTTTACAACTGCTGACTTGTAGGAAACTTGTGAGCCTCTGGGGCCGAGAGTCTATCATTTTACCATCTATCCTTTTATAATTGGATTTGATGTCAACAATTTGCGGTTTGAGTTTAGGTTTTGTTTGTAAAACGTTTCGAATTTGATGACTTTTTACTTTATCTTCTGAAACAGAAGGATTTTCCTCATAACAAACGCAGTTTGGTATTTGGTTGCAGTTTGGAAACAAGCAAAAAAGCATTTATTCAACCTATTGAGCTTTACCCGACGTTTCGTTGGGCCGACAAAAAGTACGGTAATAACAATTCGTTTCCTCAAAACCACATTATTACACTCAAATCAAACCAAGCATTAAATAATACTAATCTATCAAACCTTGCTTCCCACTTTTTATATGACATGACCAAAGCAAGTTTTTTAGAGACAATGTACAGTAGATTGTAGAGAAGCATCGCGACTCCAAGCTGTAAAAAACATTTGAAGATATTTACGCTATAGAGCGCTAAAGAGCCCAAGAACAACGTCCAAGGGAAATGAAATTTTTGAGTGATTGTGACAAGTGTTGGTGCTGGAATTGTTCAGAAGAGTTTAGAATAACATCTTCCTCACTTTGCAACAACATCGTTTCAAAAATGACATTTACACGCCGTGCCATTGCATTAGCGTATTTAGCTTTTCTAGGAAAAAGCATATTTTTTCGCTCAATTTGTGTAGATTTTTCGAAAATGTCAGTTTCCTTCAATATCAACGTTACTCTTTGACAAAGAAAATTACAAAACTTTGATTCAAAAGTATTTTAAATCAACTCCATTACAACATCTGTAGGCCTAACTGATACATAATTACAATCAATGTAGGTTACACGATACAGCATGAAATAACGTACTTTATCCACAGATATGGCCGTTAAGAGTTCAATTTAGGTTCTGCACCAACGAGATCATCTGGCTCCAAATCAAAACACTTCTAAGTAAAACGCAATATATCCAATGAATGTGCAGTATTTTTTTTCAAATTACCCAGCACCTTGGAAAGATCACGGGCCCTTAAAATAATTTCGGGCCAGGATCCAAAAATGTCCCCTGGACACCCTACTGCCCATAAACACGACGTCTGTCAAAAGACGTTTTTCCCAATGGGTTAGAAAATTGGTTTCTCTGTAGGACCGATTGGTTGAGCCTAACCTTTTTCTATGAACCATGAAACCACAATTCTCTTTCACAGCTGCAAGACAGTCAAAACTGTGTTTCAACCATCAACAAGTTCAATAAGCTTAAAAATATTTGTATGCCATTTGTTAAGCTTTTTGTAGTTTACAACTCCATTATATACCAGAGACCATGCGATAAAAAAATGTAGTAACTATAGGTACGCTTCAGTGGATTTGGATGCCTTTTGCAATTTCAAGCTAAGTATCGCAAGCTGTGTAACTATAAATTGTGCATTAGCATCCACAAATAATTTTGATGGATCCAGCAAGTAGTCTGGGGGGAGCGTTTTCAACAAAACACACTAATATATAGGTCTACATTAATCCAACCTTGCAAGTACACCGAGTGAATAAAGCTCCTTTTCTTTGTTTGAGAAGGACAATTGCTCAAATCCCCCCTCCCCTGTGGATCCGCCACTGGATGGATAAGATTTAAGACTTCGTTTTGTTGCGTCACGGCAGCAGCCTGTTTAAATTTGTGGACTTTTGTACCAAAACAGCAACCAATTTGGGTTTTTTTGAAAGTACTTTTGTTGAAAACATTTCTTTGCTTCAATGCATTGTAAATCCGGACGAAAGGCCAAACACTTTTTATAGCCTACGTTATTGTACATCTTACAACGTTTTCTGAGTCCAAGATTTTTATGGGTTTTACTTATGTATTGAATGCACAGTTTGAATTTTGAAGCAGAACAAGAAAGACAAAAAAAATTGCGTGGCAATAAAATAAAATTTGGAAAAGTTTCCAAGGCACTACAAACTCTGCATAGCCGCTCATCAGCTCACGATTAAACCAAGTAGTTAAATTATTTATTTAAAGCGAGTGCTCCCATCAGTACAGAAAAAACTTGTAGCCAACAGAAAAATGAATTAAATATTGGCAAAAACTACACCGATAAACGTGTGGTTCGATTTAACGTCGGGCAACTTGAACGGAGTAGACTGTGTTGCGCTGCTGCTTGGAATAGTGATGTAAAGCCTAAGCCATACGGTGTGTTATGCAACGGACAAAAGTATCACAAAGTTCTATTCTAGCTCCCTTCAATTCAAACAAAGAATGCTTTATCAAACAAAGAACATGAGCAGATAGTTGTAGCGAAAGATAATTTTGCTAGGTATAGATTTTGCGAAAAAATAACGTGTTTTTCTTTTCAAAAACCCAAGAAGATTAAATGCATCAGAAGAAGATGAAGATTAAATAGCAAGAAGAAGATAAAAAAATTAAAAATTAGAATGTGAGGGTATTGACCCTCAACCCACACGTGCGTATAATCCATTGAACCTCAGCGTACCACAACATTTAGTCATTCAACCATTTAGTCATTCAACAAGAATATCATTATAATTCATGTTGAATGACGTTTGTCTCCCAATAGTTGCTTTTGCCCCCTAAAGTTTTTTTTTTCTAGCTAAGTCACTGCTTTAAAACAGAATGTGATATCACTTGGTTAACCTGCAGTGGCCTATCTTGTATGAAACAGAACAATATTTCTTCTCAGGTTGTAGTTCGCTTCATTAGTTTCTATTATGCCGACAGCACGCTTCGTTGCGTTGGGCAGCAACCCAGACAGCAAAACAATTATGTTTTACGTTGATTTGCTGTCTGGGAAGTTCTGCGCAGTTAAATGTTGCAAGCAAGCATTTATTTTTTTGTGCGCTTTTAACGGAAATAGAAAACAGCTGAAGAAACTTTTTGTTTACCTTTTTTTTCTATTTTCTGCATAAATTGAAATTATTTCTACCTGTTCCAAAGTTTTGTGGCTGTGGATTGCTTTACAGTTACATTTTGTTTGTAAGCCTGTATATATGTCTTAACAGATGTTTTTTTTACATAGTAGGCTATGCAATCAGTAGATCTATGTCGAAAGCTTTTTTTACACAAGAGAAAGGTTACATTAAAGATATCATAGTATAATTATTACTATTGTTAACATTACTACCGTATTGTCATTGTAATTACTAGTATTTCAGATCACTCTCCAGATAGAAATAACTTTCATATTTCTTAGATTCAAACAGCAGAAAGTAGTTTAGGGTAAAAGCATATTTAAGAAATGTAGTGTTAATTATTTCAATCATTCTACATAGCTTCTTGCTCTTATTCCACAAAGAGACAATTGTTTTTTCATCGTTGGCATAAAAGAGGGTTCATTCATACGTAAAATGTGATATGTTAATGTAAACTGATCCTGTTCAATACCTGGGTGGCGATTCACTGGTCTGGACCAACAGTGTATCTGCGTAAAAAATATATTAGAGTCATACTTCTAGCTAGGGGGTAGTTTTAGCCACATTGTCAAAGTACTTGTAAGACGGTCACTTCACTTTTGTTTATGTTTTGTTGACATTCCGTCTTACTTTCAGTTTGTAAGCTACATGGATGATTGTTGGCTTGCCCATCCCACGCTATTCGTCGGCAGTGTTTGAAGGTGTGACTGACTACTTTTACTTCTTGATAAGGGAAACAACTTTTTGTTTATGAAAGGTTTATGTTACGATGACACCATATTTGCTGCAACCAGTCATTTTGAGAACGCAACAAATTAGCCACCAACGTAAATGTATAGTTATGTATAATTCTGTCGCCCGACAGCTTATTTCTGTGTTTCTTGTCTCACATTAAATTCTTGAACGAGTTGTTTTATTATAGAAGTGATGTCTGTCAATCTGCGTCTTTGTTTTTAAACTGAGTAAGATCATTAGTAAAGTTTTTAGATTCCAATTGGTCTAAAGTAAAATCCAAGTTGCTGAACTATTAAGGTGATTCTCATAAGACAACCCCGTAGCTCAGTGGCGTAGCCAAGGGGGGGTTTTGGGGGTTACAACCCCCCCTTTGGCACGAATGTGACGTCACGATATTGGGAATGATGCTTTCAGTCTCTATGTTTCTAAAACAAAGTTTGCCTAATTTTAAACGAAACTGCATTAAAAGAGCGAGTTTTGCCAATACCAAACATTCAAACAACTCAGCCAAGAATTAGCAACAAGAAAACATAGAAACTTAGCTCTATTTCCGAAAAATGCCCAAGAAAACATGATCTTATCCTTTTGCCATGCCACCGGACAGCACCATTTTACAGGAATATTTATACCCACAGTTTTGTTCAAAATGCTCTCAGAATGCACCAAATTCAAAGTAATTTTTCAAAATTTTCTGGGGGAGGCCCCCCCAGACCCCCTGCCTCTGGGTGTCGCCTTTGGCGAAAACGCCGTCGGGCTTCGCCCGCCAGCCGTCGAAACCCCCCTTTCACAATTCCTGGCTACGCTACTGCGGCGTAGCTTACTGAATAGCTATACTGTTGCTCAAAATCACAGTCATTTCTTCGCGGTGTAAATTGTAAAATCTCCACCCACTGCAGTAGCGTAGCCAGGAATTTTGAAAGGGGGGGGTTTTGACCACCCAGCGGCGGGGGGTCTGGGGGGCCTCCCCCAGAAAATTTTGAAAAATTACTTTGAATTTGGTGCATTCTGAGAGCATTTTCAACAAAAATGTGGGTACGAATATTCCTGTAAAATGGTGCTGTCTGGTAGCATAGCAAAAGGATAAGATCATGTTTTCTTCGGCATTTTTCGAAAATAAAGCTATGTCTCTGTGTTTTCTTGTTGCTAATTTCAGGCTGAGATGGTTGAATGTTTGGTATTGGCAAAACCCGCTCTTTTAATGCAATTTTGTTTAAAATTAGGCAATTTTTTTTTTAGACTGAAAGCATCATTCTCAATATCGTGACGTCACACGCGTGCCAAAGGGGGGGTTGTGACCCCCAAAACTCCCCCCTTGGCTACGCCACTGACCCACTGGTAAGCCTAAGGAGGAAAGAACAGACAAAACATTTCAAAACGAAAATTAACGTTTAACTTTCTTGCATGCACAATGCAGTTGGACAGGCAACTTGCAGTCTCGGTATACTCTACATTGGTAAAAAGAATTTCTAGATGTAAAAGCATGGGGTATCGGATACAAAGCTCATCCTCCATGAACGCTAGATGATTTTGTATGCATATGAACACTAAAATTGGAACTTGGAAAAAATGATTAGACTACCAACAAACAGCATTGTAGGTCCACTTCTGCTACAGAAGTTCATTGTAACTCATTTAAAAGCTTAGGTTAGCTATTATTTCTCAACTGATGGTACCTTTCCTTCACTACGATATAAACTTGTGGTGTTAGAGATAAATACATTGATAAATATAGAAACACACCTTTTTGTTTGATACGTTTATATTTGTTTATAGCGCTTTGTAATCGTACCACCAGTCAAAACCAAGAATAATCTTTTACTAAACGTGAGCATCCATCGTGATATTTCATATGTGGTAACTTATAAAAATAACAACTACTCATTAGTCTATATAGGCTACAATCTTTGAAGACCACTTTAAAGCATGGGCTTTATTGAACTCCTACAATGATATAACATTGTCATGCTAGGTAGGACGTAGGTCATTATTTTGGACAAGTCTCTTGATGTCACAAACTTAGGGACTCATCATGTTTTTTCATCATCATGTTTTTCGATTTGCGATCATCAAAGCAAAAAAAATCATTTGCCACAACATAGCAGGGGTCTGGAAAAAGGTAGAAGCGACAAAACGCAAATGTTAAAACGTGCTCGAGAAAAAAATGATTTACTAAATTACAAGAATTTTGGCACGGTCGCAACACCAACAACAAGTAACCAATATACTGTTGAGTACGTTGAACATCAGTGTTTGAATAATAGCCTTACACAGCCAAGAAACGCGTGAAACCACAAGTTTGGTGGATGAGTTTAAAGTACACAATGTTATTAACTATAAGGTAATTGTTTTTGTTTTATCAATGAAACGTTGCTGGTAACTTGTCCTAATATTTTTGTTTCGGAACGTTTACTTTTTCTTCAAAGAGCTTTTACCGATGATCTATCGCAGTAGCGTAGCCAGGAATTTTGAAAGGGGGGGGTTTTCGCCTAAGACGACACCCAGCGGCGGGGGGTCTGGGGGGCCTCCCCCAGAAAATTTTGAAAAATTACATTGAATTTGGTGCATTTTGAGAGCATTTTCAACAAAAATGTGGGTATGAATATTCCTGTAAAATGGTGCTGTCCGGTGGCATAGCAAAAGCATTAGATCATGTTTTTTTTCGGCATTTTTCGGAAATAAAGCTAAGTCTCTATGTTTTCTTGTTGCTACTTCCAGGCTGAGATATTTGAGTGTTTGGTATTGGCAAAACTCGCTCTTTTAATGCAGATTTGTTTAAAATTAGGCAAATTTTTTTTAGACTAAAGCATCAATCTCAATATCGTGACGTCACACGCGTGCCAAAGGGGGGGTTGTAACCCCCAAAACCCCCCCCTTGGCTACGCCACTGATCTATCGTTTACGCCAAGGGTGCCCAAAGCTTTTTTAGCCACATGCTGCATTTCGTTTTTCGATATTCCAGAGCCATGACAGAGACCGCAGATAGTATTCCCACGGGCTGCACTTTGGACACCGCTAATTGATGACTTTTATTTGCCATGGTTATCTTCCTGCAAAAAAGGTTTTGAAAACAAAAAACATAAAGTGTAAATGTTAAGGGTTCGCATTGCTTTGAGATTAGAATTAGATCTTTTGGGTCAAATCTTCTTTTCCTTTTCGCGCAACCTTCAAAGCTCAAAATGGATAGGCCTACGAGACCACTACACCTTACAATCAAATCGGCAATAATAAACCAAACCCACTGCTAACTAGTTTGCAAAAGCTTGGTTTTCAATTTAGACAAAGACACTATAGCCTACCACCGTTACTTTTTTGTGCTGACAAAACGTTTTTTAATATTTTTCTCCAAAAAAGTCCACTCTGAATTGATGTTGACGTAAGTTGATATAAACTCGTTTTTTATAATGATAGGGCTTTTCTGTTTTCATCGAAATGACGCACTAAAGCGAAATATCTTTACGCCTTTTTCTAGTTCTCGATGACGTTCTGTGATGAATCCATTGATGACATCATGAACAAATTCATGAATCGTCATGTACAACCTCACTAAAATACTCGGCCAAAGAATTGGCCAAGGTGCTAGAGTTGAAAAGTTCATGGTCGGATACTAAGCTTTTCCTCCCGAATATCTATCCTAGACAAGGAAAGTACAATTGCTGACAAACTTTTATTTTGTTTCTTCATTTAGACGTCTTTTAACGTTGATCTTGCAGGTGTGTTACTGCGGAAAGCTTATCTCCTTACTGGATCCAAACCGCAAAAAGCTGTTCCGAGCGAAATTCAATTTATCACTGAGATTAAATTCTGTCACTAATGTCTAGAATGAGAAGCCAATGACCTCAGAAAATGCAAGCTACATGCTCTCCTGACGCAAATACGAATACCAGTCCCGTCTGTGTACGAAGTCACCCCAAATCAATCTAAACTTAATAAAAATGATTGAAATGTTAAAGTAACTTTTTGTAGTCAGACGAACGGGAAACCTCTCTGCCAAATGTTGTTTTAAGACAGAGAGAAATATTTTTGATAACGAACTAATACAAGAACTTCAACATTCGATTGTGAAATATCTGTGGGCAGTTATCAATTTTAGATCACCTTCAGTAGAAGAATCACATTAAAAATAAACATCAATTGAGAAAATGCAAAATAATGTAAAAGAATCAAAATGACATAAACCGATTGTTGCTGACAGTAATCAAAATTAAACTTCTGATTTTGTTGTGCTATCTCACTTCAAGTGATTGATTATGGTAATCTAGCAATATGGCAATATTCAGAAATATGAAGAGTCAGTAGTATAGCCAGTGTGATCTATGAAAACATCCCCCTTTGAGCTGTGTGCGACATCACAGTTGTTTCTTGTTGTGATGTCACAATGACTCAAATAAATTTACAACCCCCCTCTGGCTACTCTGTTCAAGACAATGGCATATTATCTAATACTAAAAACAAAAAAGCCAATAAATTACAAGTTGAGTAAAAACAAACAAGCTTTTAAAACATTATGTCATTACATAAATGATCTGTGCTGGCGTTCCTTATGCTCGTGCTAGATTGTGACTAGCTAAAGCACTTGGCTATTAAAAAATTCTCCAGAAGCATCTATTCATCTTGTACGTCCTCACTTTGTAGAAGTTGTGGTTAAACGTGAACCTACAAACCGCAAATGAGATAAGATTCTTCTCGTTAGAATTATGAGCTTGCAAATTCTTCTCCGCTTTTTTCTTTTCTTTTCTCTCTTTTATTCTCTACATTAATTGCTAATGAGCTCACCCTGCGGCTCAGTGTATCTAATCGAGTGTGAAGCCTGAGCGTACTTAAGCCAGGGCGACAACTCAACTTCACCACAAAAAAGCTCAGTTTCTCTAGCAAGTTCAGCGTATAGGTGAACATCAAACATAAATCGCTTGCAAGGTAATTTGGCTGTTGACAAGTAAATCAGTGGCACAAAATTGTGCTGAGTAAAGTCAATAACGAAGTGCGATTGTTGAAGTTAGTGGTAAATCATAAAAACTACAGGAAAATAATACAGAAGCCATTATTGCATTGCGCTTGACCTTGCAGTGCCACAGCACATTTACGTGCTAGGTTTGAAGTGCCCTTTGTCGAAGCATTGCGTGAGAATGCAATCCTGTGGGATGTTCTGTTGAATAGCAATTGCGGAAAATCTTGGAAGTAGGCTACTGTACTTAGGAGAGCCTTGTTGCAATCATTTCCCCATTATCCGTCATCAATGAGCAAAAACAGATGCATTACATTACAGATACATTACATTACATTACAGATGTAATGCAACAATGCATTACATCCAGTAGCATTGACAGAGGGGGGAGGAGGTTTAAGGGGCAATACTTATTTGATGTATTTATCTCTTTTATCATTTTGACTCTTTTCCGAACAGCAATAAAGGGACAAAATACAAATGAAAGGATTAGCCTACTTGTGAACTTCCAAATCAACGTGATACTAATATTCTACTCGTTTCTTTGAAACTTACTGACTAGGAGACAACGCATCAGCTGATAAAGTTTATGAAAGAGCTGCCTTTTTGAAAAATATGGCAAAGTATATGCATAAACACAAACAGCCAACAACAATAGCCTACTTCACTCCAGCACATAATGATATTTAAAAATTCATCCACTGAAAAACAGAATCTTTTGCTGGGAAAAATATCTTCCGGGTGGGAAATATTTGAAATTGTACTGTTGTGAGCGTAACCTATCAGAATTGTCTTAATTCCAACACAACAATTTAACACCTGAATAATACAGCTCTTGAACAATTGGCTGTGACATATGATACGGCGGTGATCTTCGTTTCTTTCATGGAAATTCGTTGTTCAGTTTCTTTCACGTAAACGAAAAAGTAATACAGAAAAATGTTGTATAGACGTTGAACAAATTAAAAAAGCTGTTTTTAAACTTGGGTAACGCTGCAAAAGGCAACGGTGTTTGTGTTAGATAGGCTATAATAAAAGTTTTAAAGAGTTTTTTTGTTGACTTCTGCTTTCCGGCCTGCTTGGTAAATCCCAGTGATTTTACGTTTATCATACATTGCGAGTACAAAGAGGGCGATCATTTTTACTTAGTGTTTGTTTGGAATTTATGAACCTTGCGATATTTATGTGAAAGTAAAAATCTTCTATTTTTCAGAACTCCTGTGAAAGGGTCTTTAACGATTTGTATAAATACTAATTTATTTATTTTGCATATACATAACAAACTACATGAGAATGAACTCCAAGAACCTCTATTTCTTTTTGGCAATTTCAGCTTTTATATTAGGTAAGAAAATGTCACCAAGTTTTAAATTTCTGTCAATCAAACACTTGCTGGTTTTGACTAACGAAAGCTTGAATAACACAAAGATTGTCGCTTTTATGCTTTTGATAATTAATTTCTTATCTGCTTATCATGCCTAAGATGAAACCTTGGTGTAAATTAAGAATAAGAAAACATTTCTACCATGAATCTCTCCCATTCAAAGCTTTAATTTAGAAATGTTCAACTTAACATATTTGTTGACAGTATGTTTTTCGATGGTATCATCAAAATCAACAAATGTGAAAAAAGATGGTTGCAGCAAGAAGCGATTGTGCAAATATGGAGGCAAGTGTGATTCCTCTGGCACATGCCGATGCAATTTTGACTGCAGTCCCTTGTTGTGGGAAACAACCCTCTATTGCGGACCTCAGCGAAAGGTAAAGTTGATACGTATGAACTATTTGGCTGCTTAGTTCTCATGCATCCAGATTAAACTCTTATGTAAGGAAAAATATTGACATTTCATATGTTTTGTAGAACACTTTTTCTTCGCTAGTAGAAGAGTTGAAGGCCCTGCTTTTTACCACCCTTAAATTATGGGCGAATCCAAGTGAGCGATAGGGGCAATCGCCCCCAATAAAATGCAGAAAAGTAACTTTATTCATGGTGTAGGCTATTTGCAAAGTCGGATTAATTTAGACCTACCCATTGTGCTTTGTTGAAATCGCCCCCCTCAGACTACTTGCTGAATCCGTCCCTGCCTTGAACAGTAGCGATGGCTCGGACTAGATGTTGGGGCGGGTGCCGAACAGACATTATATTGTTCACTCAACCAGTTCGTGCAGACCATATGCACATAATAGTCAGGTTCGTTATGTAATTTCGTTCAAAATTTTTGGAGATTAGCAAACCTATACATTTTCGGAAAGCTTAGACCATGAGGAATCCGAAAAACGTTGATTACATTTGCAGAGATGTCCCCATGGCCGTCATTTTGAATTTTCAAAATGGCCGCCGCAAAATATATATTTTGATATATCTCGGCTCCTAATAAACTTAGAAACTTTATCAAACATGCTAATTCTATATTTCAACGGTCAAGAAATCTATTAGAAGCATACCTAGATACCAAGCGTTAACTACTTTGCAATTATCCGCCATATTGGTTTTCAAAAAGGCCGCAGAAATTATATTTCGTTACATTACTACTTATATACAGTGTTACGTCGTATTTGTCCGTAATTAAGTATAAAAAATGAAAATAATGAAATGAAAAAGTATTTATTCGTATTTGTTGTCTGCGTACTGGAAAGGCACCACACATGAAACAATCACTGCAGTGTAGCCTATCAGAAAGCAAATGTTCCAGAAGAACTAGTCGCACCAAAGCTCGAACTTACTGCAGGTAAGTTCTTATCAATCCTTCCATATCATGTGCACTTTAAGCCATGTGCCAAGCCAAAACCAGAACTTGACAACAGAGCACGGAGGTTTGAGGTCAACACAACAGGTGTTGCTCAGTCAAATGAACTGACCCAATTAGGGTGGGTCACAGCATCTACTTTGTCCAGAGCAAGAGAAAATGATGAACACAGCAAGATCCCCGGATGGGCAGGATACAAGTCACTCATCTCATCTTGCCAACCACTCACTCACGTTGGTGCACTGCCCCTGCTACCTGAAGTTGCCACGAGTGGCCTACTATGCTAACTGTGATTCTACAAGTATCCCAGCAGAAGACGTTAGTCGTTGGTCAGGGGTACCAAACTGCGATAACCTTCGACATAGCCCTCTACGAAAAGGCAGTATAGTTGCTAGACGCACGGGTCGACCTGAAAAGAGAAATTGTTTCCAGACTGGGTGAGCTGCATGCTGTGATGGCTGCACTAAGAGCTCTCGGAACTTCCATAGAGAAATCTGGGGTTGATGATGCCTGGATCGAAGCCGATGTGTATAGATCTGCGATCACAAGACAAATTCTCAAGTGTGCGCAGGACAAGAGAACTCTTCGTGCACACATCCACACTTACATAGCTTTGTAAAACTGGCCTTGGATCAGTTTTTCACAGAGAAGCCACATCTGAAGATTGTCTGCTCAAGATCAGCAGATAAGGTCCAGGAGGCATGTACATCGTTATCTGATAACAGCAACATTATGATACTCTTGAATCCATCTCGACTGCTCATGACCATCTGGAACGAATCCTTATAGATGAAGACGTGATGCAGCAATCGAAAGCATGGGAAACGGAAAAGTCCTCTAATGCGATGTTCAAGTCAATGATGAACTATGTTCACTGTGTGGAAACGATCTTATTCTTTGTCGAGGCATCCCGGAATGCAGATCTCAATCTTCATTTGCAAGTTGATGAGGAACTGAATAAGCCCTATAGATCGGATAAAGTACAAGCGCATTTGGCCACGGTATATTGCAGATGTGCATGACCTGAAGATCAACCACCCAGAGACTTGGTGCGAACTTCAAGAAGGCAATGTGTCTGTTACCAAGGGTGAGATCCCATTTGTGTCCATTGGTGCAGATCGTGCATCAGAACAGTTCAACAAGATGATGAAAGTCCGCTCTGGACTAATTGGCATTTCTAACAACACGAATGCCCGGCAACGGTTTTTCCTGGCTGCACCAAAGATGTCGCGCCTCTGAGAAAATTTCAAAGAGCAGTTTGGAGACACTTCTTCCAAAAAAAAGTCACCCTGAAGTACAACCAGCCATTGTCAAGAAAGAGCATGAAGCTGTTGACAAGGTAAAAGCTACCATACTGAGTCACGGAAATCCATTCGCAGTTGAAGGTGATGAGTTGTATAACTTCATCACACACGCATGTGTTCCACAAGAAAATGTCAAACTGATCCTGACCGTCGATGAGCAGGGACAACAGCTCTACAAAGAGTATGCTGCAGAACGCATTAATGGTGATGTCAGCTTATGGGCACCAGTTAAGAAGCAGAACAACCCCATGTACATGTCAAGAAACAAGTAGGAAACAGTCAAGGTTCGTGACCAGTCGGTCGATCTGAAAGAAACAAAAGATCCCTCCGGGCGCTTCACGGTCCTATCCAGATCAAGCCGGGACATTGACCAGAAGAATGCTATCAGTAACTATGAGTTCACCCTCACACCGAGAGCACTATTCGCTCCAGATGGATCAGTTCTACCATGCACTGATAAATCAAAGTTCATCCATTGCCTGCAGCATCTGGTTGAAACTGATGAAACAGAGCATGATGCGCATGAACCAGCACCGGGTGGACAGAGAGTTGACACTGCTAATGCAGAACTATTACCATCGGCATCGCACATGAGTCAGAAAATTGCCATTGTCAATAGCACGGTGGTCATCCAGAAGATGACAAAGAATACGGGGCCATCACGACAGTCAAAGATTTTAGCCAGCACTTCAATGACAAGCTCATGACGTTGACAGCAGAGTTTGACGAGATTATTCTTGTGTTCGACACGTACAACTCTGACTCTTTGAAACAGAAAACTAGAGCAAGACGACGAAAAGACAAAGATCCCGTCTAATACCAAATCATGGATGACACTAGAATCAAGCACATATACCACTGAGTAGGTTCCTGTCCCATGACCAAACGAAAGCAGATTTGACACAGTATCTTGCTGAAGAAGTAATCGGATACAACAAGCATTCTCCAAAGCTAGAGATAACTTCAGCGTCAGGCCACACCAGAAGCAATCTTCAAACATCACGTTTGAAGTGAACAATCACGAAGAAGTTGACACCTTGATGATCTGCTTCGCAGCATCACAGCGGAGTCTTGGTGCGCAGTTATTCTTCTTCAGTCTGGACACAGACGTTCTTGTCCTTGCTGTTGCAAACTACGACCAACTCTGCAAACACTCGTCCATTTCCATGCTATCAGGTACACTGGTGATCGCACCAATATGGAGAGCTGTAGGACAAGAGAAGGCAAAAGCATTACCCGTATTCCATACCTTTAGTGGAGCTGATAATGTTGGCAGATTCTTAGGATTGGATAAAACCAAGTGGTTCCAACAGTACTTGAAGGCAGGAATGGAAACAATCAATGCACTAATACATTTACCTGAGGACAGCACACTATCTCCGAATGTTAAAGAAATGCTGGCAGCTTTGTCTGCACGATGTACTGCCCGAAGGGTGTCCACATAAACAACAATCCAGAACTGAGATGGCACCTGTTTTGCAAGAACTTGGCGGAGAATCAAAACTTGCCTCCAACAATTGGTGCATTAGAGGAGCACGTTGAACGCGTGCGAGTTCAGAGTCCTGTCTGCTGGTGCCACACCACTGTCATGTGGCAACAGCTCCTTGATCCACTTCGGCATGGCTACCATCAGCATGAAAGTGGGATTTCACCTATCACCACAAAGAGTCTACCTGCACCACAAGCCATTATTCAGCTAGACCGATGCCAATGCAAAACCAACTGCTCAACCCAGAGATGTTCGTGTCGAAGGAACAACTTGACCTGCACCGACTTGTGCCTGTGTGGGATAGTCTGCGAAAATGACGTTGATTGTAATGCTGAAAATAAGACTCAGGACAGCAGCTGTTGGAAAATGTTTATCCAAAATATGACATAGGCGTGCAGGCTTGCTTCTAATGAAGTTCTTAGTCAACATAACTTAGTACTAGCATGTTATTGTTGAATGAAGTTTATATCTCAACTAGTAAGTAGTAATGTAAAAAAATATAATTTCGGCGGCCATTTTGAAAACCATTATGGCGGATAATTGCAAAGTGGTTAACGCTTGGTATCTAGGTATGTTTCTAATGGATTTCTTGACCCTTAAAACATAGAGTTAGCATGTTTGATAAAGTTTCTAAGTTTATTAGGAGCCGAGATATATCAAAATATGTATTTTGCGGTGGCCATTTTGAAAGTTCAAAATGGCGGCCAAGCGGACATCTCTGCAAATGTAATCAACGTTTTTCGGATTCCTCATGGTCTAAGCTTTCCGAAAATGTATAGGTTTGCTAATCTCCAAAAAATTTGAACGAAACTCTTTTTTTTGACATAGTGAACCTGACTATAATTTGACATGCGACAGATGACATTTTTGTGGTCACTAAATTGCCGAGTTAAGTCTTTAACAGGGTAAACACTAAACAGTTTCGAATTGAAAAATATATTTTTATACCATTGGTATGTAGAACTGCAGCTGCAAGTAGGTCATGAAATACATGAAGTAGCCTACATTTCCATGAATATTAAAAGTTGTAACTGGTTTCGTAGCAATCATTTATAGTTACATGAACAAAAAATAAATTTTAGCTCTATCAAAATTTAATTGTTGGCTACATTTTGTTACAGGATGGAAACCCACGAAAATATTTCATGAATCTTTGTCAAGTTCTTGCATATGCTTGTGAAATCCAAGAAGATGTTCCTATTCTCAAGCTAAATCTCAACTCTGGTCTTTGTGAAGGTAGGCATTTATTTTTTTTAAAGTAGGCCTAATTGGGTTTTGGGTAGTCTTTTGTTGTGAGCTTTATTAATACAATCTTCTCTGATAGCTTGTTAAATATGTATCTGGCACGGGGATCGAAGAACATAAAGTGGTTTAGTTTTCTAGGTGTGCGATTGGCGTACCGGCCAAAACACTCCATCTGCTGCAGCGACCTGCAGATTACAAATACGTCTGCGGTTAAGAAATGCACTGTAAACACAGCTTTTTATTCAGGCGCACCTACTGTAGTAGATGGAATAATTTACAAGCAACTACGTTTTTAAACTCCACTCTATTAATTTCTGTGACCAGGCATATATATCAGCAGCTTAAAGCCTCCACAAGTATTAGAAATTACTAGGGTTGAGCTTTGACAGTTGGCCCTCTCAGTATGAAGATTGCATCCTACAAGTCCTTACAGTCAATAGCTGTCTTACTTCTGTTGAAACGTACTTTCTTTCTAGTTAAGCAAGAGTTAGGTCTTGTAGCTAACACAGGATACCTTATAAATAAAACAGCAACACTAATAACTTGACAATAGTAAAAACGAATTGCTCAGCGCGTAAAACATTTTGGTTTAATTGAAACCGCATAAAAAATGTCAAATAAACAGATTTATTTTCAAAGCACTTCGGCAGTTCTCATATCTTCAAATCTTTCAGATCACATTTCTCCATCCACAAAATTTTGTACTCATCCCAGAGACTACATAGGTCCATGTGGAGGTACAAACTCTTTCGATGGAAACATTGAAGCTGGAATATGCTTGAGCGAAACTCATGGAGGAACAAAGCATTGCTTGTAAGTGGCGTTGAGAGTTTACTTGAAGAACTTCAACCTTGCATAAACTTGTAAATCTCAAGCAAGATCTCATTTGGTTTTTGATGAAATATGAATAAGGTGGGCTTCACGCCAAAATAATGCATTACAGCGTTTTTTTATTTGGTTTTGAATAATAACTCAACTTTGTGCAAACAAAAAGTGATGTCTATGCAGTATGCATATTTCAGTTTAGTTGCCTAGTATAAGACAAGAAAACAAACTGGTTTGCGAAATTTTGTTCTTAAAGTTTTTCTTGCGAAGTAAAATGCTACTCCTTTTGCTTTGTATAACCTACCTATAAGCTTTTGAAGTTTACAAACATGTTCCATGATTTGAAGTCAACGTTTTGATGCTTTTAGGTGTCCAGCTTCCAAAGATGGAAACCATTGTCAAAAAAGACGTGTGACGTCACGGTCTAATCGCAAACCAGAAGAAGATCACGATTCGGACAAAAGTTTCAAGTTTTCCCCAGAGATTCTTACGTTTGCAATAGTTTGCTTCACCGTCTTTGTCGCTTTATCATGCTTGGTAATTTGGAGGTAAGCTTGAAAAAACACTACAAGCTGTCTCATTTTGAAGTAATGTATTTGTTTATATATCTTCTAAAAAAAAATGTTGCAAACATTAACTGTCCGCCACGTTAGCTCAGTGGTTACGCGCCCGGCTCAAGCTCACGCGGCGCAAGTTCGACTCTCGGGGTGTACACTTGAGCAACGCATTTCAGGACTGCTCTCCATTCAGCGGCACCTAGTGAATGGAATAATTCCCAAGCAACAACATTTCAACAATCGGAAAACTTCACTCTGCCAATCTCGGCAACTCGGCCCTGCGTCAAAAACCTCTACAAGTATGCAAAACTACCAGGAATAACCTATCAAGGCTTTGTCAGCCCGAGGATAAAGATTCAAAACCAACCAAGAGGGATGGTTGATAGGTTATTATACTTATGCGTTAACAAGGCAAACGTTGAATAAATTACTATACAGTAATTCCCTGGAGTACGATAACATTTTTAAAGCGTGATTGCATTAATGATTAAATAAACCCCTTGCTGTTACAGATACAAGATTTTAACTAGAAGATTGAGTCAAAGTAATCTCGGAGGAGCGCAGCAAGGGTTATCATCTATGAAAGATGCCTGTGATGAAAAACCAGGAGATACTGGTACGCTTTCGTCTGTTGCGTGTGTAAAACCGAAACAGGAAGTCCAAACAGGTTTACTTTATTGCGGAGAAGAAGCATGTAACAAAGTCGACTCAGTTGTTGTCCATAAGCCAGGCAATCAAAGGCTACGATTGTCTGGTTGCTCTCTTGCCAGTACTGAGTGCAGTTCAGCAATGGACCATTCAAAGCTGTCTGCAGAGGAAGAGCTTCAAACATCGATATCGGATTTAAATTGCAACAATAACAATAACCTACCAAAGCAATAAGTGTAGCATTGTTACAACCTCATAGCATGTCTTCACTTTTTGCCATTTTATTTATAAAAATGTAAAGGCGTTCACAAATTAATTTGTGTTGCCATGTTTTGCTGTTGCTGGTCAATGGTTCATTAATGTTGTTTGTAAATTATTATTTTCAACTTTTAGTCGTCTGTGGTTTAAGATGACAGTCTATGTATTCAACTATGTATGCTTGTCAACATACTGTTTATTGCTGCTGGGCGTCGCTTAATAAAAAGGGAGAAAAGTATTCTCTGAACGCTTATACTTAGCAGTGGCGTACGCAGAAAAGTCTCATGATCGTCAATTAAGACATCACTTCGTTACACTCAACTAGGTACGTTAAATTTTAATCATGGTATTTGTTTTTACACAACGATAGAAAAGAATGTACCCATATGATGACTGCACGGTTGCCAAGATTAGCCTAGAATTCGGATTGAAAACGACAAGTTCGCCCAATTTTATAAGCAGGGGCATGGCCACCTGGAGATGCGGCCTGATTTGTCACATTTTGCAGATTTTGATAACAGCTACTGCTAGTGTTTGACTGACCTTTTCTGATATTTTTTAACTTTTTGCTGTCTCCCAATGATATAAAAGCTTTTTGTTGCCTTGGAGAAGCAGTAGCAAATGAAAAAGAATAAGTTGAAAAACGCTGAATCAGACTGTTATGGAAAAATTAACAGTCTGACTATAATCTTCGAAATCAATTTTTCTTTTGTTTTTCAACATCTGAGGATGTTAAAACCTATGGTGTCATCTGGGGAAAACAGTAAAGAAAGCGTAAAAATATATTTTGTAGAAAAATTTATTTAAACATTCGCCCAAAGTTAGCAAAATCTGGAAATTTATGCAAAATGTGACAAATCAGGCCGTATCTTTAGGTAGCCATGGCAGGGGCAATATACAAAGGCTTTATGAAGAAAGCTATTTTTACTATATGTGGTAAATATAGTCTCTGCCTGTATAGTAAAAGTAGGATAATTTGTCGTTTGCTGTCCAAATTTTAGGCCAAACCTGGCAACCGTAATGATAGGAGCAAAGTAGAATTCCTTATAACACTTAGCCAATGTTGGCGATTCTGCCACCAAATTAGTCTTTTCAGTCATTGTGAAAAAAAAGAGCATTTTTCCAGCTATGCGCCGCAGTAACCGTTGACAAAATAGAAAGAAATAATAAATAAATTGATGATTTAAAATTTAAATCGTTAATATCTAATCTAGATTGTCAAATAATTATTTAAATTTTAAATAACTATTTGACAATCTACTGTAGATTAGATATTAACGACTTGTTTTAACCTGATGCTGCGACTTCGCTGTGGTAATAGCGAATTGCACTAGCTTTTGGAACACAATTCTCTAGTCATGTAGCCTAATATGAAGAATAGTGTTGAAGTCAGCGAGTCGTTGTTTTGTGGGGCGGTATAAAACAACGACTCAGCAACGACTCGCAGCATCAGGCTAAATACAAGTCGTTAAATATCTACATTGTGAAGTAAGCAACGATCATGCTGCTAAAAGCGAAACAATCTATTAATTATTTATGTTTCAGGCCTTTTGAGGCAGAGTTAGTGTTTAGATAAATAAGACTTTTAAGTACGAAAATTTAGTCAGTATATAACAGGGGTGGGGAACCTGCGGCCCGCGGGCCGAATGTGGCCCGCGTGACTGTTCCATGTGGCCCGCGTCAAAATTTCTTTACCCAAAATATATTGAAACAACAGCTCAAAAAAGAGTAGGCTCTGCATTCTCGGTATATTGCGAATGGCCGTCGATGAAGAAATGAAACGAAACGAAGTCGATCAGTTCATGAATAATCAGGGAAACCATGTCGTCGAACTCACTGATAGCCAATGGTTGTGTGACCTAGCGTTTATGGTTGACATTAGCGAGCACCTCTCCGAGCTCAACGTCAAGTTGCAGGGACCGAATCAGCTTTTGAACTCCTTGTTTGCAAAAGTGAAATCATTTGAAGCTAAACTACATCTGTGGAAAGTACAACTTGAAAACAATAAGATGTTCTTAATAATGATATTCCTAATAACTTCCAACATGAAATAGTAGATCTCCAGAATGACGGTACGTTGAAAGCGATGTACCAAAACATTCCACAGCTCAACTTTTATCAAAGCTGCATAAATGCTGGTGATTTTCCAGTCATGCGGGAACATGCTTTGAAATATGTGTCTCTGTTTGGAAGCACCTACCGCTGCGAATCAGTTTTTTCTGTAAATAAAATTTCGAAATTTTTAGTGGCCCGCTTGTGTTATTTCTCATTTTATGTGGCCCGCAATACTGAAAAGGTTCCCCACCCCTGGTATATAACAAATAAAATAAGTTAATGAAAAGAAAATTTAGTGGTTAACAATATTATTGACTACGATGGTTGTTAGTTTAACGTTACCAAGTAGTCTACCCTGGGATGTTGCGTTTTTGTCTACGTTTTATTGTACCTGAAATTGTTATAAAACTCCAGACATGATTTGTATAGGCCTGCAGTGTGAATAATGTCCATGCCAAACGTTTTGCTCTAACATCACCTACCGGTTGTTCAATTTCACTTGTTTCTCCCATGGGAGCGCCGTCAAAGAAGCTCACGTTAGCTCAGTTTGTCACAGCGAAAACATTACTCATGAAACTGATGCAAAACGTAGCAGAGGGCTAGATCCATTCATTCATTCACATCTGCTCATTCAGTCCACAGTTGACTTGAAAAAACAAACGGTGTTTGGTTAAATACGATGGTTTTATAATCGTTTGGTTTGCTCCGTTGTAAAGAAAAACAAATGAAAAATGCATCAATTTCGTTGGGTAATAGAAAGCGCCGTTTGGAATAATACGTACGTCATTGCCAGAACGATCTGAAAATGAACAACTGGATTGATTGAATCAATCACTTCCGCAAAGGGACTAAGAATTGCAGTTTTCTAGTCAGACAGCAACTTTTGCAATGTGCAGCCGTTGAGTTAGCAATGTGAGAACAATTTTTTTCACCCAACAATTTTATATATCAATGTTACAAACATACTACTCATTAGACACAAATAAAAAAGTTAAACAAAACTAGACTGTATGCACAATAGATTATATCACAAAAGAAGCAGCCTACTACATAAAGGCTACCAGTTTTTCAGTACCTAACCAATAGGCCTAACAAACATTTATAGGCCCATTGTTTTAAATGCTTAAAATGACATGGATCCGTCTTATTCCAATAAGAATCGTATTGCTTTGTTGAAGTCTTATTGGTTTGTAATTTAGGGCATATTAGTTGTGGTAGCCTACTACTAATGGTACCCTAGGGCCTAGGCCCTAGATAGTCAGGTCGTATAAGAGTTGGAGATAAATTGAAAGTAAGAAAGGTGTAAAAATGCTTTAGGGATGAAAAAGTGTATTAACTTTAGTTCAGGGATATAATGGATACCAGCAGATCGTGAAAGTTGAGACCCAAACCGTGTCAATACCATTTCGAAATGTCACTGTGTCAGTTAGGCTAGCGGTCAATAATAATTTCAAATTAGGCACTTAGCCGAATAAATTTGTTCAATCATAATCTTGTAATAAACAACATTGGGCTAAAATCTTGAAAAGAATGTCTAAGCTTAAGAGAAAGAGTTAAAACGTTAAAGTTAGAGAGATTAACTGTGAGCATATTAGCAACTATTCATTGGTTTATTGTTTGTTTATACTTAGATGTTGTTTTGTTTCATGTAGGCTACGAAGAAAGCAGGTCACTTGCTAGTTACCACCCACGTATCCCATAGTGATCAAGTTTTTCGATAGAGTTTATTGGAAGAAAACGGTGTCAAACGCCTTTGATAAATCTACAACAGCCAAGCCAGTAATGTCAATATTTTGTATGTCGTCTTGCCTTGTGCTAATCATGTAGTGTACGGCTGGAGTGGCAGACAAATCAGCATGAAATCCGCACTGTCTTGATGGAAGCAGTAGCATTGACAGGAGGTCCACGGAACACTTTTGGACCAGGGCTCGGGGAAATTGGCCCGTAACCTTTTCAATGGTCTTAAGACCTTAAAGAGATCACTAAGCATTCTTTGGATATAGTGCGTTTTTTTAGAAGTATCTTGATTTGGGCTCGAGGATTTCATTCGTACCGGGCCCAAATTATCCTCTCAACGGCCCTGGATAAAAGTACAGCATGATTGTGAGCAAAGGACATTACTTCTTTGAACATCAAATTTTCAAAAAAATTAGAAAAACAAGATAAAAGTGATAACGGCCAAAAGTAGATAACTTTATCTTTATTATTACTTTTAAAGACATGGTCAATTTTGGTATTTTGTCGTGATTTTCTTCCCTCAGTTAGCAGTCTTGGCATCCAAAATTTAATGTTTTTTCACTTCTTCTTCGTCTGTCACAAGACCGTAGCCCAGAGCATTACGCAAGCTCTTGCTCTATCGTTGAACTCGGCTAAATCCTGTACTGAGCATCTTGCTTTTTGGACAGGGCATTCGAGGAGATGTTGCATCGTTTGCTGCTGTCCATATTTGCAACTTGTGCTT
The DNA here is from genome assembly GCF_918807975.1 of Aplidium turbinatum. Lineage (NCBI taxonomy): Eukaryota > Metazoa > Chordata > Ascidiacea > Aplousobranchia > Polyclinidae > Aplidium > Aplidium turbinatum. The sequence goes on along the minus strand of NC_137489.1, from coordinate 10,809,333 downwards.
CCCAAGGAATATCTCCAGTGTCCCATCAACGTCTTAGGCTACATCTTCCCATATCAGTTCTTAAGCGGTTGAAACATCGCTAATACTTCCAGGGACGTTCTCTCACTGACATGCAGCATATTGTCAAGTAGCAGGAAGTAGACTGCATCAGAAAGTGAAGCATGGCAAACCCTCCAACCTTTTTGATTTAGAATAGTAACATTACAGTAGCATATTTTCTTTTATAGGCTTGAAAAGGGCTACACGAATAGCCGAAAACATTCGCTTATTGTCTTTTATTTTTATAATGTTACATGTAGTGTTGTTGACTTGTTGCTTAGTTATATCTGCTTATGATTTGAAAAGGTAACATCTCCACCCAAATTGTTTAAACAAGACAGACAGTAGAAAGCCAGATCAGCATAGTTTTGTGCAGGGCTGCATACGCATGTCGTTTAATGCTCTGTACACAAAAGCATTCTAACAAATTATTTTAAAAGAAGTAGGAAACATTAAGGTAGTTAAACATAAAATCATTTTACTTTTTTTTCGATTTTTACTTTCATATTTTGCATTATTGCACACGAATGCTGATATAACCTAATAAAGAACACCTACTATTAATCACATTAAAAGTATTTAGCTAGGATGTAGCCTAGTGCGTTGTCATGTGGGAAATTTTATCTCAGATTTGGAAAAATTTCAATGTCATTGGGGACAAAAATATAAAATTTGACAAAATTTCCTGATTATCGAAACCAGAACGGGCTGCGAGGCGTAGCCTACTACTAAAGTAGGCTAAAACTTTTTGTAGAGAAAGCGGTGAAATAGGCCGAAACATCGCTTTGAAAACATGATTGTGCAAACTGCAGACTTTCTATTCCATTTTTTGGAAATCACGCTCAATTTGGCAAAACCGGAAAACTGATGAAACATGTTGTTGACAAGGAGTTGGGGTAGGAGAATTTGCATGGAGGCGTGAGAAAATTTGTCCGTCGGCCAGGGTTAATCGGTTTAAACCGCCCGGTTAAAACCTGGTTTAAACCGGGCAGTTTTGACCACCTATTACTGGTCAAAACTGGTCAAAACCCCTTTAGTGTATGAATCAAGTTGCTTTTTAATTGAATTAAAAATATTACCCTCCATATTTAGTAATGTTGTTCAACTATATTTTGTTTTGATCAACAATAACCTAAATACTGGATTTGGAACAAAAAATATTCAATTTCTCTGTTTATTTTTGGTATTTCAATCAGTTGGTTATTTTAATTATTGAGAAAATTCAAATTCTAAAAATAAGTTTCTGATGAACCAAAAAATGCTTGGTAGAACGATGAACCATTTGCACAGCCAACTGAAGTACAAGATTTTATTCCAACAAATCTTTTTTTTATGAAAAACATTTGCCATCAATTTTACCATAAAATTTGCGCAACATTTGCCCTCCCGTCAGGCCCGGATTAAGGTCAAATGGGGCCCCTGTGCTAATAAACTTTATGGGGCTCCTTACCAGCTTACGTGGAGCGTAATGGAAGTGAGCTGGTTTCGCTTGCAGAGGAAACAGAGCGTTGCTTAGGTAAGTTAGATAACTTTGAAATAGCACGTGATCGATGATTAAATAAGCATGTGCAAATTAAGTCAACAATGTTTACGTTACAATGGATGCAAAATCACACACATTAAATCAACGAAACCGTGCAAGGAAAAACATTGTAGCAAGGGACCACTGTTAGTACTGCACTGCACACTACACTGCAAATTGCAATGAAAGGTTATTCTGAATTTCTATTCTAAACTGCCCTTTCATTCACTACTAACTACCAATAGGATTTAGAAAACTAACATTAAATTCAGTCGAACGACTTTTTTCTGGCTTTCTTTGTTGCCAAGGAAAAAATACAAGAACCATATTTTTATTTCACGTGAAGGGGAAGATATATTGATAAATGTGTTACTTTTTTTAGACAGAGGGGCCCTACTTTTCTTAATTTTTTTCTTGAAAAATCTTTTGAAAAATCCCCTATGCCCCCCCTAGTTACGGGCCTGTGCGTAGCACATAAGACGTAGCACGACATGTAACTAAGGTAGTGGTCTTAACGCTGTTTGATGTCTTGTTTTTGGCGGCGCTGAAACAAGAGAAAAATCCAAGATAAATATAATCTTTCCTACGAATTTTACAGGCAGCCATCTGTGGCTGCCTGGCAGGTCGGTATTGGCAGCCATTATTGAAAGTTCAGACGGCCATGGTCCCCAGCTATTTCGAGGCCTGCATATAAAAATGGTCACAACTCACAACTGCTTTTATATTTCCTGAATAGCCCATAGCCCAGGTAGCGGACCATTCACTACATAAAAATATTTTTCTTGGTTTTAACCGGTTTAAACCTAGTTTTCACCGGTTAAAACCAGGTTTAAACCGCTTAGAGATCAACCCTGCCGTCGGCGTCTGGCAACATTGCTTGGATGCACCAACAGTAGATTATTTGTCGATTAAGCAAACCTGCTAATTAAGCAACTCATTTCGCAGACCGTATTTTTTTGTATGCGCCAATCTTAATCTGCTGATTGGAATAGACAGTTGGGCTACGAACTTATTTGTGTTTAATTGTTATGATTACTTTTTGGTATTAAGTTTATAATTACGGTATTTAAATATTTGGGTGGCAGCTGACCTTAGTCAGGGCCCACAAGAGGGGGGACAACAGGTGCATTGCACCGGGGCCCGGGGAGTTCAAGGGGGCCCGACAAAATGTCTAAATTCACGCGATAAAAAGATTGATTTCAACGATTTTGCATGAAATATTGTTTTTATATTAGTTCCGTATGTCGAATGGGGCCCCCTTATGGGTAGCCTAGGCTATGCCCTTTTTTAAAATTACAGAATTTTCAATTTTTTGAGTTTAGGGGGGCCTGACAAAATGTTTAAATTTGCGTGCTCAAGTCGATTTGTGATTGGTGAGATATCACGCGACATGTCGCGCATGGGGGCCCGGCAGCAACATCTGCACCGGGGCCCGGCAGGGCTCTTGGAGGCCCTGACCTTAGTGGTCGTTTGATTTTCCGCTGTTATCCTTGTTGTGCAAACTATTTGCCGTTTGCGTTTGCACAATTTTTTTTCTCGCTAACAAAAATAAATAAACTGAATTGAACTGATCCATAGATTACCTTTGAGCAAACTGATTTTAGATTCACTAATCAAACGGTTAGCTTAATCTGTCGTTTAAAGCACCTGCTACTGTTGCATGCAACCAGTAGTATTTGTAATGCCCAGCTAACTGTGATGACGATGACAACAGTAGGCTAAATTAAGCCAAAACATTTTTGTAAACAAAATAACTTTTTTGTCGCAAAATTTCTTCGTCTTATTTTCGCTTCAATTTCCGATCGATTTTGTTTCGTCATGAACTCGAAACGAACATGAACTGCACGACAGTTCAAGACACAGAAGCCTCTGAAAAATTAAAGCGCATTTCCTTGAAAGTGATGAAGATTTACTAGCCACCACATGTGTTTCTGCCTGATGACAAAGGTAATGCTGACTAACTGACATGTTGTGTAAATGCTTTTTTTTTGTTTATAGTACAAAGTGGTGATCTGTGTGCCTCTGCCAGTGACCACTCTTCCAAAGACAAACAAACATCTAGTAATGACAGTGACACATTCAGCAGAGATAAACATGGACTTGGGTTTGAATTTACATTCTGCCTGATTTGAAGTTAGCAACCAAATTTTTTTCGCTTATCTTTAACCGCACTGAAGTAGCCTATATAACTTTGTAAATTCTATTTTTTATGTTATTCGCTCTGAGAATGCGCATTGTCATGGTGCGCGAAACGTTATAGCGAAGCGATAAAACAACTTGTATATTTCTGCTTTTACTTTCACATTCATCAGACGAAAGTTGCAACTACAAAAACTTTTTCAATCTTTAAATTCAAGTCTAATATTTTGCTTCAATTGTTTTTCTAGTCGTAAACTTTAAGTTATTTTGAGTTTATTATGTGAAGCAAAAATTAACAGTGTTATTTATTTATCAGATGTAATTTAGTGTTGAATGAGATTAAACATGAGTTGAGCGCAAAGGTATTAATTATGTTGGATTGTGAAGTACTGTAATCCTTTTCACCAAAAACAAACCGCCAACATTCCAGTCTACATTGAAAGCATTTCACAGTTTCGAAAAGTTTACTTGTAAGCATATTCGGTTTTCTTTATCCCGTCTTTGTCCATTTCTTGTTCGCAAAAAAGCTTTCAATCGCTCGTTAAGTTGTGGGAGTGTTGCCAGATAGGGAAATATTGAAGACTTACTTCTGTTTGAATAAAATACTGAAGAAGCCGCCTTGACGGCGGCAAAAGCTTAATCAATAAATTATACACGTTTTTGGACCTGGCTGATGTTATTTACTTGTATCTGCTCGCTCTGCTACTTGTAATTTGCTCTGTTTGGCTTTTTTGCTTGGCATTGAGCACTTTTTGTAGTAACTTATTAATAGTAGCCTACTTATTGTTTACTTGTTAAACTATATAGGTTACAAAACAAGTTTTCAAGAATAAGGTTTAATGTTTTCCAAAGCTATTAGAAACTTCAGATTACGCTACCGATATTGCAAAGAGAAGGTAGGTTTTTCATTGCTTAAAGCTGCAGTACTTTTCGTCTCACTGTCTTCATAGGCTTTTCGTCAAAATAAAGTTAACCTAAATGTGGTGAGATACTTACAGATAGAAGGAAAGAAGAAAAAGTATGTAAATTTTGGCTAACTAACGTAAAGTAATTTCAGACTAACAAAGGAGTTTCAAGGCTTACTAGACGAATTCCTTTGTGCGACATTAGTCAAGATCAAGAGTTTTAACAGATATTGCTTCTAGTACCGCAAGGCGAAACAGAGAACGGCCTTTGACCAGAATAGAAAACATTCATGTCTACAGTTTGATGTGCCAAACTTTCTTCTTGCCATTTGCATGTTTCGTACCACAAATCAAGTCATTAAACTACGGATTGAAGGTTTTGTAGGGATTGGTGTAAAAAATCATCAGCCTACGAAATAAACTTTATAAAAAATGTACTTGGATCATTAAAATACACAATTTTAGTATTATCTCAAAAAATAAAACTTACTATCTTAGTTTAATTTTCAAGCTCAAGTTATCAATTTTTCTTAATGTTTGAAATTCGAATGTTTGTGAGAATAAAATTATCACGATTTTACAGCACAGATGTGAAAAAAGTTATTCAATCTGCAGAAATTCATTAAACTGAAAACTATAGGCTACCTAACCAAAAACAACATGAAGAAAATTTAATTTTGTTTTTAAAAGTTCTCATCATCTGATGCAGCTGAAGTCTCTATCAAAGATCACTGTTTTTTGGTGATAGGATGGCTGATTTGGCTCTTTCAAACTTTATAACATTTATTTTTAAGTGATCTTCTTTGATCAATATTGTTTTAATTTTAACAAATTCAGTTTTGATGCTAGAATTTACTTATTAGTACAGTATGTAATTTTTTCAATGCTGTATAGTATAGCGTCTCAATCGTGGACTCTTTTTTGTACCTGGTATTAGAGGAATTTTAACTAAAATTGTGCAAAATTTGTCAGCTTTGTTGGGGAGGTTCACTGTGAAGAGCCTGGCATTTTAGCAACACTGGTTGTGAGTCTTTTAAATGACTTTCGAACTAATTGTAAGCATTTCATTGCTAAAGTACGGTATAGCACCAGTCGGAAACTCGTGTACGTTTTTTCTCTTACAAATACTTTCAATCACTTCCTGTCATTTACAAGCAAAAAAAATCAATTGATCTTGTGATTGGTCGTGGGATCAACAAGCTTGCAACTTTTTATGACGTTGAAGCTTTCAATGGAATTTTCTATGTCCATAAACATATTTACTGAAGAATGTGAAGATCTGTGCGCAACTCAGTATCCGGTCTAAAGACGTATAAATGTGCTAGAGAAGCATAAATGTACTTAGAGCACAACATGAATATTAGTACCTCAGTAATGTTGAATTGCATAGCAATAAGAAAAGAGGAGCACTTCTGCTTGGGAGCATTTAGTTTCAGATTTTGGACAAAATACTCATTCATAATTAAAATTAAACCCCATAATTATCAATATTGAAAGTTTTACTAACTCAAAGTCTTCAAGTAGGCCACAAACCTAACTTTTAATGACAGGTCAGTAGCATTGCAGGCTACTTATTTCATGTCGTTTTGATGCATAACTTGGCTGCCCTTTCCTATCTGACATCACTGGTTTCTTGGAATGGCTACGTTGTTCGAACATACATTTGTCGACTAGGTTCCGCTTAAACTTAAGTGCTAATTTTTTCCATCACAGTCCATGTACAGAATTAAGACTAGTCTTCTGAGCTTAATCCAAGAAGTTGTTTTAACAGAGGATATTTTTATTTCTGTAAAGCTTTAAATAACAAATATCGAAAAGGAAACGAAGGCTGCGTTGTGTTGGACAACTTGAAAGTTTGTAAAAAACATGTTGATGATACACCGGGAAGAAACGCGATAAATCATGCGGTTGTGCAAATCGAAATGTCCTCATTAAAATGCCAGTGATTGGGATTTCTGTGCTAGCACCTTAGGTACAACAGATAGCATCAGGTTGACATAAACAATTAAACATTCGAGTTGGGTTGACGAGATTTAAATGAGTTGAGCAAGTTTTCATTGCCAGAAACTAAGCCGTTAGGAACAAAAAGTTGTCAGATAATACAGCTGCAAAATAATACTGTATAAGAACACTAGTACGCTAAATACTGACAAATCAACTATCTCAAATTTACTTTAGCTACTTAAAACAGCTTTAAAAAAGATCAAACCCGACGGTTGTTCTCATAAAGCACTGCAGTTGCGTAAACACAAAAGCAAACAATTTACGACTTAAGTCAGTAACAAAACTATATGTTGGTTTGCAGTTTGCGCTAAAGATTGAAATATTTGCGTTAAAAAATTACCAGTTAATCGGAAAGCTCAAATGGGATGGACTGTTTTAGTTTCTCACAAAGATAGTGTTCATGAGAGAAGGGGAGGCACAAATCGAGGTAGGCTAGTTTGTAATCTGTTTTTGCTGTAAAATAAAAAACGTACAAACAAAAGGTAACCACTAAAGTAAATGTATTTAGATCTTTCAGGACCTGCCAAATAATGCATGAATATTAGCTCAGAGTTGATTAAGTAAATTTTTTACCTGATCAAAAGTTTCCTATGTGGCTTCATCTTGGAAGTTTTCTTGCTTGTCAAGCTTTGATCTATCGACACAAACCTGGCCATGATGTCGATAGCATAAATCTTCAGCTTATAATTAAAGCGTTGCTAAAAACTAGATGAAGAAGCAGACGATGAAACAAGTAGAATGCATCGCGAAGTTCAAATGTCTGATTTCAGATGACTGTTGTTGTAAATGTTTATTTTCCTTTCAAATTAAAAAAAAAAAACTTTCCTTTCTGAATTCACAGATGACAACATCATAAAGTGAGATATATCATTATATCGTCGAGTTCACCTACACTATTTATTTTTAAAGTTTTCAAAGTAATAATTTTGTACATTTATCTTGCATCACATTGAAGACACATTTTCATAGGTTATTTATGAACTTCCACCTGTGAAAAACGGATTCATTGCCTCTTGCTCATTTTTGGCTTTGACTTGTTATCAGATATACTTTACATGCGTTATTTACTGATATCACTTGAGCTACAGTTAATTTTTATGGTTAAGATTTGCAGCAAAACGAGAACAAGTACTTGCAAACAACTAAAAGTCTTGGAACTTAAAATCACATCCCCAGGCAGCATATCAGTTGTTTTTTACATTGATTTAACGTCTGCACACGTTGAATCAACGTAAAAAACGACATTTACTGTCTGGGATCGCTTGTGGTCAAGTTGATGAAATTTAAAATGTGGGTTGAGCACAGAAGTTCTAGTTCTCTGCTTTAGGAACGAAACGAAGCTACAACGACCATGCTAGTCAAAAAGATAAAAAAGGCTTGAACAAAAAACAAAAACAATTAATCAATTTTTCAAAAGTAGAGATCTTGTGCAGTTGAGTAAAGCCGTATTAAATCGTCAAGTAATTTGGGGACACGTATTTAGATTAAGGATTAAAGAGCAAAAGGACGTTACATTAATACTTTAAAGACATTACATTAATAAGCAGTGCTGGCTTCTTTCAATAGTGTGGATTATTGGGCATGCAAAGCTGATACAATATGATAAAAAAGACTTCGTTTAATCAGCAGCTGTTGAAATGATCAAAATGATGTGCGGCTATTTCGTTGCTTAAAAATTAGCCATCATTCTGTTGTCAAACAATAGCAGTGATGCAGGCAGATAATTTATGTCAACATTTTACAGCAAACTATATTGCTGATGTAGAGCGAATTAGACATATTTAGAGTTAGATGAGACAGCAGATATTGAAAACTGTCGAGTTTAAAATGTCTGTACGATAACCCACCGCATGACATCGCGGAACAACTTTTTTTTGCTACAAATTTACCTAAAATATCACGGAAAAGGAAATACCTAAACGGTGGAATGTGCAAGTGGACATACAACGTTCAAACCATGGATGAATGTAGTATTGTTGTTATTTGGCAACGTTAGGGTGACATCAAAGCAGGGACGTTGCAATGCAAGTAGACTATTCTGCCAGGGAGTAACTTGAACATGTCATTCATGTAGAAAACCATGCCCCTCCTAGCAAAATCTGTCGTCTTTGTATGAACGTCACTGTAAAAGACGTAGATTTTATGCAAAAAACTGATTTGACATGTCAACCTTTACTATTTACTACTTCCATTGACCACATTTGCCCAAACGTTCTATTTTTGCAACAAAACCATCTTGCCGCAACACCTGCGAGAAGTTGTTTTTGCTTGCACAAGTTTTAGAGAACGTGTTGGTGACGTCCCATAGAGCAAAGCAACCGTTTTTTACATTGACTCAACGTCAAAAGTTGTCAATGTAAAAACCGACTGATTTGATATCTGGGGTTCTTCAGCCACAGAGTTGGTTTCAAAGTGATATTCATGTAACAACCCAAACAGAAAATCCGTCAGCAGACGTTGAATCTATGTAAAATTGCGGATTTTTTTGGCAAATCATGTCCTGACAATGTTAGTTAATGGTTATACTTAAATAGTATTTGCATTGTTTATCAGGTTGAGTTTTTCTTTGCATAATACTTGGAAATATCCCACGTTGAGGTAGTTATAGCGTCAGTGTGATTCTTTTTATAATGTCATTGAAATCGTGAATGTGGAAAGTGATACATTTTGCAATTCTAACTTTGCCTACTATTTTTTTAAAACTGCATAGGCTATGTGTTCTAAAACAAAATAACATCACAGTTTAAATCATTTTGTTTATTGTAAATTTTTATTTCTTAATACTTTTACAGCTAAAGTTATACAAACTGTTTTTTGACATTAGACTAAAACAGCTTTTCTGCGGAACCAAAACCTGAAGAAATGCAAATGAATTGGATCTGTCTGACAATATGCTTTTTGCTTTGTATTGAGCTTTGCTTGAGTCAAACCGAATGTAAGTTTATTTTTGAAGCGCTGTAAGTAATTATTGGGTTATTTAGCTGCAGGGTTTAGCTGCAGCACAGTTTTTAAACTTGTTTATGGTGAGCTAAAGATTAGGTGTTTTTTTCTTTACGAATTTACCTGTATCGGTTGGATGCATCAGCATTAGATTATTCACCGTTTCAGTAAATCTGTCGACTAAGTTACTCATTCTGCAGAGTAACTTTGTTTTGTATGTACCATCCATAATCCACTGATTACAATTGTCGATTACTGATCCACGGATAAAATTTGTGTCAATGGATTCTCGATTATCTAAACAGATGTTTAATCGGCCGCTTCAAAGATGCACTGTGGGTGCATCTAACTCTAAATATATCTTTCATAGACATTGTTCAAATATAAGCTTTCACCAAAAAAAATTGGGAAAATTGAAATTCCCACTTACATCGTTGCTTAATTTTGACACGCGACGAGCATTATGTTGCAAGTTTATCAACTTCGACTTTCACAAATAATTCTGTAAATGGAACTTCTGAACAGTTTGTTGACTGCCGTTGGCCAAACGTATCAAATACTGCTAAGCTAAACACAATAGATATGGTGATTATTATTTTGTCGGCAGATCGAAATCATATTATGCTCCAAATGGGAGAGGACTCTTTACAAACTGGAGATGAAGTTATTCTGGATGGCAAGTTTCGAAGGAGGGTTGCCCAATTGAGATTCATAAGCATCAGAGAAGATTGCCGTAACCCCAAAGACCCTCGTCAGGTCAAGCCCCAGTGTCACCCCCTTGTCATGCGATTCAAGCCCCTGCGACACAAGGTAAGCAAGTAATGTCCCTTGAGGTTCAGAATAAGTAATTACGAAAAGACAACAGACGTAGTTTACTAAAAATGTTGAATTTTCATAATTTAAAGCATTTTTTTTCAAAATCTCCAATCTATCGTAATAGCTTACAGTTTCATACATTGATTGAAGCATTCTTTGCAGCAAACGAACATAATTTTTCTGTACAGTACAACCTGGTGATGTCATAAATGTCTTATCGCTTAAAAATTTAATTTCTGATTTTTTTCTTGAAGTGAAATCTATTGTAGGTTTGTGAAGGTGGCGATAAATTAACAATGCGACCCACCCCGTATTTTCGAATTGAAATTCTGCAAGTGTCTTTTCAAATTTATGCAAACAGAAGTTTATTGTGTAAACATCCCCCATTTTCAACTTTTGACCTTAATAAACCGATAAAAGTTCATTTTACATCATTCCTACTTCACAAAACGTCATATCAATGTTCAAGATAATATCCTATAGACTCAAAATGACTGAAAGATGTTAATTGACCCAATTATGCGTGAAATTTTAAGCTTGAAAGGCTGGCAACCAAAATGAAAATGGTGTAGTTTCTGTAAACACCATATATTTGATGTTTGGTGCATGCTTCAATTGATAAATATCGTGTCATGCTGTAAAGTCATTTCGAACCATTACTCAAAAAGCTGACATAACGTTTCGCTGTAAGCGAAACTACCCGCTAACAAATAATCTTGTTTCTACAACTTCAAGGTATAACCTTGCTTTGACTGTCAAAGCATCGATGCTTGAGAAAACCGAATTGAGTACTAAGAAAAACACTTCAAGTAAATTTTGCACTTTGCAAACTATCGTTTTGTCATTCCAACATATAAAGTTGCATTAGCACAAGCTATGGGCTATCAGAAACAGCAATCATAAGTTGTGGGTTCAATTCCAATCGACATTAATCTAGACCCGAAGAAGGCTTCAACAATTGAATAAATCACTCACCAAAAACAGTGTATCATTATCATATAATTTTCCTTTTTGTCTACTGCATATCTGAGCCTTGTTATGATAATATACTGACCTTCCATAGCAAGATTAGCTTACCTGTATAAAAGATTACCTGCACAGTGCACACAATTTCATATAAATGATTGAAGAGTTTTTCCTTCACCCGTTTCATCTTGTTGTGGACCAGTCGTCAAGCAATAAATATTTTAAAACAGTCTGCGGTCTAAATTATAATCTCATTGTTATTTTTTGTTCAGATTGAAATGATGGCTAGAGGACGAGATGGCATAACCACTATGTTGGCGAGGGTACACAACCCGGATGTATCAGTTGATGCGTCGTATAGGCTGAAGATAATAGGTAAGTTGCCTTCAAGCTTAATGTAATTCTAGTTAACTTTCTTATTGTATCAAAACGGTTGGATTTTTCAAAGCAGCTCATGGCACACGCTTCTTAATTTTCTAAAAAGTGCTTCAAACTTCGTAATACCGCCATCAAACTAGTAGGCTATGTTATTTAACCCGTTGCCCTGCCACAAGGAACGGATTTTGGTCTATTTTCTTTTACAAGCCAAAGGTGGTACGTTAATAAATTAAAAAGCTAAAGCTTTGTCTGGCTACAAACAGGCATGAATATATTACGGTTTTATTTGATTATTATGGATTTGAATAAGATCCTGGAGAAGCCGCCGTTACGGTGGAGAAAGATTTATCAATAATAATTTACACAAGTTTGTAAGCTTGACAGATTTTATTTTACCTACTATACATGGCCTAACTAGGTCTCAAAATTAAAACGAACAATAGTAGCTTAGAAACTACGGAAAGTATTAACTATTCACTGAGCCCACAATTAAATGCACTCTAAAACACATAGCGCTACAAAACGATGTTGAAATACGTTTATGTCCATTCAATCCCATTAAATTTCTTGATATAGGCCACTCCATAAACAATATTGTTAAACCTTTTATTTGTAGTCGGCCAGAGCAACTATACGATATCGTTAAACCACAAGCTTGTGCGAGTATTAGACGACAGAATAGGTCATGACGATATAGAGCACATCCGGTTCTATGGAGGATACTTCAAAGAATATTACGTTGTGAAAGCTGCAGATGCAAAGCAAAGAAGAACAAGTGAGTGTTTGAGAATTTAAATTTATTAAGCGCACTATCGTCCCCATTTATGCTTTCTATGAAGTGGCCATCGTACAGCTGGCAATTAGTTATGATTAGTTGTTGGAAATCAACCAAGACAGTAAAATCTGTCATTTTAACATTGATTCAACGTCTGTAGACGTTGAATCAATGTAAAAATGACAGATTTTACTGTCTGGGAATATAGTAAATTTGTTCTTACACATGAGCGACTGATCAGACTTGCAGGCTACTGCTAAACATCTATGGCCTAAATAAAACACCCACATTTGTTGAGATCATTACTTCCATATTGCCACTGTTAAATAGCCTCTTCAGATCTTTCCTCACCCTTCTCCCTCATGCTGTTTGCAATCAAAAATTTCAAACATGTTCTTCAAGATGACTCTCCCATAATTCAATTTTATTTAGTTGCTTGGTCCTATAGATCAATTTACTTTTGAAGTCGCACCAGTGATTTTTCGGCTCACATGCTATTTTTCATTCTTTCTGCAAGGTTGGGAAATTGCAACTTTAAATTTTTTGCTGTTTCAAAACCAGACTTGTTTGATATTTTAATTTTTAATCATACCTCCTCTCTTGATACATCTGACGCTTCTTTCTGTGTTTCTCTGAGCTGCATCTATAGTTTTTCTCGTTTGTCTTTCTGTTGTGTCTTGATAGTAAGAATCACAAAAACGAAAAAAAACGACTTCCACGTTTGGTTTGAACCTTTATCCTCGGACTGACAAAACCTTGATAGGTTATTCCTGGTAGTTTCGCATACTTATAGAGGCTTTTGATGCAAAGCCGGGTTGCCGAGATTGACAAAGTGAAGTTTCCTATTGTTGAAGTCTTGTTGCCGGGTAACTGTTCCATCCATTAGGTGCCACTCAATGGAGAGCAGTCCTTATAATGCCTTGCTCAATCCCACGCCCCGAGAGTCGAACCAGCCGCTTAGTCTTCAAGCTTCTTTGTTCACCGAAGTCACGCGCCAACCAACCGAGCAGCCGAGGCATCAACGGGGCATCAGCAAAACTGTAGCCTATCTAAAAATTTAAACGCAATGGTCGCCCTCAATTAATAAATCGTTGATCACTTTTAGAGTTTCAGTTTACCGTTTCCACCCCTTTATTATTTTGTGTTGTATTTTTCAGAAAACGATGACACGGGTAAGTGAATTGCTGTCATACATGCCATTGCCATGCATTGCTTTCACGGAACTTATAGTTACGGGAGGGCGTTATTGAACGAAAACGTTTTAAACACACGTATTAGAACTTGTTTAATTATAGTGACTGATAATTACATTGCAATATTCTTCTTCTTCAATTGCCTTGCTCACCTGAACCAGGCATCGACCGCCTCATATTATTTGTGTATTTAGATAAAAACACTAAAGAAATCACGACATTTGTCAAGAATTAAAAAGAAAATCTAATTTATGTTTATCAGCTACTCTACTAAATGGTGGCAAAACACGCCCAGCTGTAGGCTAGGACTTTTTGATACGTTGCGATGTTTCCTCACGAAAGACGGATTTTTCAAGAATGACTTTACCTGACCAAATTTTGTGAAAATTTTGCTTTTGGCCTGCAATTAGAAAAATGTTTTCCATTTTTGCTTCAACTCATAGGTTAATTATGACAACGGACATACCTATTATTTTTTTCAACTTCTATTTCAAATAGCTAAATAAAAATATATAACTAGGCCTACGCATATTTTAACTTCAGTGTTTTATTAGATGTCTTTTTCATGACTTTTTTTGCTTCAGCAACAATCATAATATTTGTTTCCAACTCCATTCCTCTCTAGGCTAAGTCCGTATAACTTATTTGGTTTAGGCATGTGTGGTATGAGACCTGGACTGGCTTCTGCAGATCTTCGAATAACAGGCGGAGAAAATGCAAAAGCTGCAGAATTTCCTTGGCAGGTAACGGCATGCGTAGCCTAAGGGTCTTTGCTTTCTGCTTTCAATTCCAAGAATCGCTAGCTTTCTTCGCGTTTCGTTTGTATTTTAAATGTTTGATGCAACAATTGTCGAAACTACAAAGCTTATAATTAGAGTAGTTTAATTAATTAATGCGTTTCATATATTTACAAGGGTTTTTATCAAGTGATCAACCAGTAGCCTACAGATGTAGCCTTCAAGACAACCTTTTGTTTGTCTTTTTATATTTCTTTACCTCTGGAGCCCACTGTAGATCAGTGTGATATCCACTGTGATAACTGACTTTGATATAATTAGATTATAATATTTTGCTATAGATAAACAGCAAATGTTTTTTCATAATGTAAAATGTCGTTTATTCAGGCGGCTTTGAGAAGAAAATTCACACGACCCTGGGCAAACTACAAACATCTATGCGGGGCCAGCTTAATTAGATCGTGTTGGGTTTTAACAGCTGCTCATTGTTGTGAAGAAGTGTAAGTTTGTCGTTTAGGAATAAGAATTAAAACGTGGTTTTAAACTGCTGATAGAGACTAAACAAATAATTAATTTAGCCTCGGCTGCGCGAACGAGCGGTAAGACAGCAAAACCAACGTTCTAGAGAAGGCTCAATAGGGTGGAGTGAAAAAAAAGTGATTTTTTTCATATTAATTGACCAGTAAACAGATGTATATTAAAAGTGGCGTTTAGCTCTAAAAGCAACTTCCGAGGTGATTTTGGTCATCTGCCACCTGTACCCAGGTGGCTAAAATAGCTCGAAAGGTTACGTGACCTTCAAAATCGTCAAAAATTTCATTTGAAAACTTATTAGGCTAAGTAGACTAGTAGGTACGAAGTAATCATGTAGGCCTAATCATGTACAAGCTGTAAAACAGCCCACTTTTTGTTTTATGTGATGTAACATAGTAAATGCATAATACATGAGCGTATACTATTGTACTAGCTTAGCAATGGCATAGAATAGGCTGGTAAATGCACACCTCGATAGCATACAGTATACAGTTTTTTTTCTTTGCGTCAACGCTGATACTTAAGGGAAAATGTGTTTTTGCCAATTTGTGATCGATCTAATACATTTTAGAAGCAAATGTTGTATCATATCAGATGTAAACATGGACCTTCTGAGCATTTTAAGCCAAAAACCAGCTTTTTAGCTTAACCAGTTCTCAAGATATAAAATTTTTTCCGATTTTGAAGGTCACATGACCTTTCGGCCATTTTGGCCACCTGGGTGTGTGGATGGCCAAAATCACCTTGGAAGTTGTTTTAGGCCTAAACGCCACTTTTAATACGTCTAGTTTATTGATATGGAAAACATTTTTTTTACTCCACCCTAACGTTCAACACTCTCCCCGAGCATAGGCTATGCATAGCTCTGTTAACGCTACTGATTGTAACATTTAAAATGTTGACTAGACAGTTTGCAGCAAAACGGTAAAAAGTTTTTTTGTGCAGACAACGCAATCCTGAAAGCTATGTGGTGAGAGTTGGAGATTACTACAATGGAGATGATGGATATTTCTCCAGCCGAGAAGCGGAAAGGGTGATAAATTTGTTATTTATGTTGTTTTTTATTATCAGGAAAAATTTGGATTGTGCACCGGTGTCCAAACAAACAGAACTTTTGTTATCAATTATTATAGTGAACCTAACTTGCAAAATGATTGAAAGAATGCTGATGTTTTGAGGTGACCTATGCGGGGATCCGTACTTTTTTTCATTTCATGACTTCATTATCAAATAACAATATATGTAAATGAAATGCTCCAAAAGACTTTACAGCGGGTTCAAGCAAATATGTTTGTCATTTAAACATAAAATTGGATTGAAGTCAAATGTCAACAGCTTAAATTTAAATAAACTAGCAATAAACCACCACTCAATTTTGTGACAGGACTTTGATATTGAAAGAGTAATTTTGCATGAGGATTTTAGTGCAAGGCCAAATCCTAGAAACGACATAGCTTTGATCAAGCTCAGGCCAAACTCGACTTCTTGTGCTACCATCAGGTAAAGAAATAATTGCATAGGTTGTTAAGTAGACGAGTTAAGTTATTCATAGTATGTTTAGCTATTTTTTCTAGCAGTAGTTGTAACGTTCATCTGATGAATGCGGAATTAGTTGGAAAAAGTAACCACTCACACATCTCTTGGTCATTATTTGAAATAATGTATGTTTAACTTTTTTTCTTGCTCTCAACCGCACTGCATCAGTGTATAACTTATAAATATATTTTGTATGTTATTCGCTGTGAGGATGCGCATTGTCATGGTGCGCGAAACGTCAGTACAGCAATAAAACAACTGATATGTTTCTGTGTTTACTTATCGCATTCATCAGAAGAAGGTTGCTACTACTGCTACAAAAGATAATCATCCTAATGAACATCCAAATTTTTAGTCAGCTATTAGGCTAAGTTTAGCTATTGCTGGTTTTGACTGGTAAAACATCTATCGATTGTAACGATAGGGCTACATTTGTGTTGTAAGAAAAACAAATAATTGGCAAGCAAAAATAACATAAAGTTATGATCTGCTTTTCAGCAATTTCCTCCTCTCTCATTACCCAAATAATCAACTCAACTCCAATTCAAAAACGAATGTTTTGAACATTTACGATTTTGACTTGTCAAAAGCAGATTGTTTAACAAATTGTTTTGTATGAAAAGTTAGTGATGCTTTACTCTAAAAGCATTTGAATATTTGAACTTTTTTTTAGTGATTTTGTACGGCCGATATGCTTACCTGAACAAAACGAACAGCAGCTTGTAGGAACAGAATGCACTGTCACCGGGTGGGGTGCACAACAGTGGTCACATCGTGAGTTTTCACATGAAACTAACTTTATCACAGTTTGATAAGTAGCTCCTAGCTTAAATCGTGAAGGCTGTGATTAAACCTTTATAACACCGTAGCCTATGGTGGCTTCTTCATGAATGTAGGTAAAAATTCAAACGGAAAATATTCTTGCGGAAAATAGCTTATTCCAATTTATCTTTTTTGGGGAGAGAGATATTTTCCGTATGGATATTTTCTATAAGGATTTTTTCGTATGGATTTTAACGATTAGGATTTTACCCTTTTTCACAGTTTACAAAACCTTTCAGCTGGAGCGATCTCGGTCGGTTGTGGAAAGTTTTATCTTCGGATTGAAAAAGCATCTTCGGATGTTTATTAATGTCCGTGGACAAACATAACCCACTGTAAATGCTTCATTTAAACTAAAGTATTAACGCAGTCCTGATCACTGACGCTAACAGCGTGAAGTTACCGCTTGTTGTCTGCAAATTATTTCTTATAGGCCTATTATTTGCTTCTACAAGAAGAGTAGTTTTTAAAATGATTTGCACAAGAAATCAAGAATACACCCCAAAAGGTGCACCATCGTTAAGCTACTTGATCTTGGTGTTAGTTTATTTGTAACTTAGGTTGAACGCGGCCAAATATGTTGCTATTTCCAAAAATTTCTAATAGTCGCAATTGTTACAATCATAGTTATGACTAACTTGTCCTTTTCCCATTTCCAGAAACATATAAAAAAAGAAATATTTCCACCAGCACATAATTTTGGCGTGTGGACTGTGGAGCCGGTGATTAGGTATGTACGTTGAGCACAATTTACGTAATAGTAATGTGAAATATGTAAGACTTTCCAACTGCATCAGTAGCGTTGACAAGGGGTCCAGGGGGTACTTTTGGACCCGAGATGGTTTTAGGGCCTGAAACCTCTCCAAGGGGTCTGGGAACTTGAAGAAACCACCGTGTAATTTCTTTTTTGAAAATGGTGCGCTTTTCTTAGATGTATCTTGATTTAGGGCTTGAAAATCTCATTGGTACCGGGCCCGAAATATCCTCTCAACGGCTCTGAACTGCATCCTGGAGTTAGTCTCATCATGCAGTCGTTAGATTTTTTGCATTGCAGTACCTGGTGCCAATAGCCATACTTTACCTGCAAATTTAAACTTGGCGATAATAGAAGGAACTAAAATCTAAATTTACACATCACATGAACAGCTTAGGACGATAACGTGAAATCCAAAAACAATCCTTGATATTTCAATTTAAGCATGCACTTGCACGATATATTATGTGATGATACTACCTTCAGAGTGCAGTTGGAAAGTCTTACATTATTAATGCGGTAAATTGTGCTCAACGTACCTACATACCTAATCTCCGAATAAACAAACTAAAAATATATCCAGGTGCAAATATTGCTTTTTTACATGTTTCTGGAAATGGAAAAATCACAGGTTTGTCATGGCTATGATTATAACAATTAGGACTTTTAGAAATTTTTCAAAATAACAACATGTTCTGCCATTGATTGATCTACTTTAGCTTCAAAGTTCACTGATTTTGATCACTGCTTGTAGTCAGCTGAAAGTTCTACATGAAGCGTAAAAGAACCTGCAAAAGTCAGACTTTTTTTTTTTTGGTCACTTATTTCCGTCCTAATTCTATGCCACGACTTGAATAACCTACAAATAAAACAAATTAATCAGTGACATTATCAACCTTTAGGACCAGAGCAATATCCAAATGTTCTACAAAAAGCAAACGTGAAAATCAAAAACCATCAAGAGTGTGTCAATTCATACGGTCTGAACACCAATGAGGATTTCAGAGTGGCAAATAACACAGTCTGTGCTGCGGTGAGAAAACTAGGCTCAGCAATAGTCTATTTTAGCCTTACCAAGTTAACCATACTAGCAACAGATCATCTTTTACGCTGATTCAGCGTCTCAACAGGAAATGTATCAGACAAACAAGCATTTATACAGGATAATCTCGAGGATGCAGTTAAAAATGTGTCCATTGGCAAATAACCAACGTCAGTGAAGCCCGTAAGATTGCTTATTATTTAAGCTTCTGCGTAAGTTATGTTTTGAGCATGAACTGGAAAATGTTTTTAACTCACTAGCCCAGTGGTTCTCAACCTTTTTTCTTTCTTGGCCCATTTTTGTTTGCATAAAAGTTCTGTGGCCCATTCAGTTTTTATGTAAGAAAAAAATTACGAAAAAGGTTTATAAACAAAAAGCAGCAGAACAGTGCCTTTGGAATGTTGCTGGAATCCCCTTGTTGAATCCAGGAGCTGACGCTTCACACTGTCTTCTTTTCGTTAAAAAAGTTCACATCTTCATCCTTATAATTACGATGAACTTTTTTCCAGGTGAAATTTCAGTTTTGATGACCTCAATGAATGATGACTAAGAACTTTACAACATAGGCTTAATACACATTGTCTTTTTTCTTCTCTGTCATCAAAAATTGATGTACATACTGAATGTAATTGTCATCAAACTTAAAGCTTCAAGTATTGTCAATTCCTCCCCAAAATAAAATGCTGCACGTACTAAAAAGCGGATCTGCAGAAGTTCAACAAGGCTACCACTTATAAAGATGGCTTAATTGTAACCACAAACTAGTCTATTACAATTACATCATAAAGTGTTGTAAAAACTGAGTTGATGTAAAACTGTATGTTGCAATAATTAGAATGATAATTGCCACTTTGTAGCTAAAACCAGCAGCATCATTCATTGTAACTAAACAAACACACAAGTGTAAAATTGATTATAGTGACAAAAATGAATCGAAATGTTTCAATACATCTTTCAATTTTTCAAATATGTCTGTGGCCCACCTCAAAATGCTTCTATGGCCCACCAGTGAGCCATGGCCCACTGGTTGAGAACCGCTGCACTAGCCTAAGCATTAAATTATATAGTTGGCCAACTACATACAAGTGTAGCTAACAACCATCTACTCAGATAAATCCTATCTCAGGAGATTTAGTGTATACCGTATTGCCTTACCACTTGTTTTAGACTTACCGGTACGTAGTAAAAACGGCGATGACGTACGTAGATGGCGCAACGGAAAGGGCAATGGCTTTCCAATTATGCAAACCTGGTTCGACTCCCGGCTTCAGCTGTTTGTTAAAAACACTGCTCACCTCTACCTAGGGTGTAATAAATAGGGTGGGCATAATTGCTGCAGGAAAGGCGGCCGAGAGAAAGGAACTGGCCACCCCACTCAGTGCCGAAGGCTTAGTAGCCAACAATGAGAACCTATCTTCTCGTACTCTACATTTGAATCAAGTATGGGACCACCTTTACTTCTTTAGTAAAAACGACAATCCTTAAAAGCCTAAGTAGGCTATGTCGTTTCTGTCTTAAGTTAAACCGAATTTTGTTTTTATAGGACAAAGGCCGAGATGCCTGCCAGGGGGACAGTGGCGGACCGCTAGCTTGCAAACACATCGCGAGGGGTACAGGAACAAACTTTGTCCTCTGGGGTATCACAAGCTGGGGAGAAGAGTGTGCTTCTGCAACTAAGCCCGGGGTGTTCACGAAAGTGGTTGATTACATTGATTGGATTGAGCGGAAAATGAATGCAGTTGACGGAATAACATTATGAACTTTAAACCACTTATAGACCAATATAGCCTGCTGCTCTCACTCTTGATTCTTTGTCAGTAGAAACTTTTTTAACGTAATAAAATACTTCATTTGTTTGTTATTATTTTTAATATATTGAACTGCTATAAACGTTATAGTAATTTGCGGTTGTGAAGGCTCAGTGGACAAATTTTTACACAGGATCGCAGGCTTAAAGCAAAGTAACAATAAGTTCCATTACAAAATGACACTGATTTTTACGCCACCTAAATACACCCACGGCCTACTAGAATAGTAGGCCGTTACAAACAGCATTGAGAAAAAAGATAAGTCAGCTTAGCCTACATGAGTCGAGTAACTTGAGCTACGGAGTTCTTGATGCACGGAATAGGACACTCGCGGCTGGGATGAGTGTGCGTTAGAGTGTGGCCAGATGTTCTTTTAATCAAAAAGGTATTCCTCACAATTATCTACATCAGGGGTCACCAAACTTTTTTCTCTGAGGGCCGCATTGCTGCGAGATTAACAGCTGCGGGCCGGATGCAAATTGCGAAAAGATATACAACTATTTAGAATCTCCATTGTTGGTAAGTTTTTTCCTTAACAGTTGTAGTGCAGCTGTTATTTCCGCAGCACGTGGCGGGCCGGTTCCGGCCCGCGGACCATAGTTAGGTGACCCCTGATCTACATGAAAAAACTAGTCCAAAGTTTCAAAAACCATACGTAACTTAAAGCGGCTTAGGCTATCCTTCAGACTCATCTATGCAAGCCTGTTGGTGTGAGGCAAGTTCAGGTAACTTATATGCTACTGAACAGATTTAAACAAAAAAACTGCAAGTTTTACAGTATGAAATAACGCACAAACCACTTGATAGAAATGTCAGGTCAGTGCCGGTCTTAGGGTATTTCGGGACCTGTGCGGAATATGCTTTGCGGGCCCCAATGACAATAATCCAATTCAGTAGTGTAGCTAGGTACTTTGAAAGGGGAAGGGTGGTGGTGGCGGCGTGATCGCCGAAGGCGACAACCAGCGGCGGGGGGGTCTGGGGGCCTCCCCCAGAAAATTTTGAAAAATTACTTTGAATTTGGGGCATTCTGAGAGCATGTTCAACAAAAATTTAGGTATGAATATTACTGTAAAATGGTGCTGTCCGGTGGCATAGCAAAAGAATAAGATCATGCTTTCTTTGGCATTTTTCGGAAATAAAGCTATGTCTCTATGTTGAGTCTGGATGCAACCTATTTCGTCCCCTGAAAAATTCGTACCCTGAAATCGTGTAACAAATTTAAACTTCGACCTATTTCGTCTCCTGAAAAGATCGAGAAATTTTGAAATGTTTGCGGCAACTCCGAGTAGCGACTTCGGCTATGTCGTTTTTTTTCTCGATCTTTTCAGGGTACGAAATGTTCAGGTGACGAAATAGGTTGAATTCGTTGAGTCTCTATGTTTTCTTGTTGCTAATTCCTTTGTTGAATTCACTTGTTGAATTTTTCCATTGAAAATGACAAAATTACTGCATTTTCTCAGTAAATTGCGGGCCCCCTAATTTGCGGGCCCTGTGCGATCGCACGGTTTGCACACCCCAAAGACCGGCACTGGTCAGGTAGATGAAGTCCTAAGACAAGTAGCCTAATAATATTGTAATGGTGTATTTATCGTCGTTGTACTAGGAATGTATTCAGTGACAGGGCTTATATTTAATTTTGTATCAGGTTTACGACGTCACCACATCATTACCCGAAATATCCTCAAGAAAAAATACGATCGGTACCGTTTTTAAAGTCTTCGGTGTCAGGTGTGACCCGACTAGCATTGATCTTAGATCTACCAGCACTAGAGCGGAAGGCGAAACCTCTGGGTCACTGAATGTAAAGCGCTTACATAAATACTCTAACTAGTCTAACAAATCAGTCCATTTTATGTTAGTTCAACGTTTCCTACCGCTGAAAAGATTGATTTGCTTGATTGCTAATATAAAATCCAGCTGTGAGAAATCGAGTCCTGATTCAAGTATTAAGTAACATAAAAATAACGGTAAATAATAAAACACATGGTGAGAAACCAAGTAAAAATAATTAGCTCCTTTGTTTTGACAGTTCATACAAGATCAGCAAACCAAAAATGAATAGAAAACATCACATAGAAATTTTCACAAAAACAAAAGTAAAAGAACAACTGACTTCTTTTAAGTTTGAACATTTCAGCTTCGTTATTCCGTGGACGTCGCTATCATAGGTATTAAAGTCCATGGTTAATGGTTATCCTTATTAATTTAAGCTGAGCACATACTTTTAAAACGTTTACAGGTCTATAGACTTGAATAGAAAGGAAAGTCGATGGACACGTTGTTTAAAATTTAGCTTTAAGGCTCGGGAGTGAGTGACGAGTGTGCCCGCCTCTTAATTAATAGAAATGGATTTCATACGCTGTCCGGCTTCACCAGCCTTTAAAAGCATACTATTTTTGGCTTGGCACTCAATGAAGGAATGGCATCAGGGAAGCCTGTTGATGTTCTCCGCGGCGCCTTTTTAAGGCTGCGTTGACACAAAGCGCTAATAGCAACGCATATCTGCAATGGATACAGTGCTACATAAAAAAAACAATATTATACAACAGAATAGCTAAAACAAAAAACATTTTTCTCATGTACATGTTTGATTGCGAAACACTGCAGGTAAACTTTGACATGGCAAAAACGAGGTGAAATATTTTTCTTGATTCAGGCTCTGAAATCAGTTGTTCGCTGTAGTCTCTAAACGAAGCAAAACTGAAAATATATTTTGAAATAAAAATAGAAGCAAGGCGGGTATTTGCACAGCACATAAACAAAAAAGAAAGAAACAAAGACTGATGTGAGCTTTTATTACAAAGCAAGAAGGGACTCGTATTCGACGTCTATTCAACGTCAACTGATCTCGGATTATTACAAAGTGTCTCTTCAGCAGCACAAAATAGCGATATGATTAATAAGCCATTATTCTCCGAGCGGTTCTGTAGTTAAGTCCATTCACTGATCTGTAACATAAAGCATATTAATAGAGAAACATGCAAAAAAGATCGATTTTTTTCGAAAATAAAAAAAATGGAGGGGTCACTGCAAACAATTGGTCGACACTGATGTTTTGAAATGAAGACCAGGGTTCTTTGAAGCATCCAGACAGCAAAATCTGTCAGTTTTACATTGATTCGACGTCTGTAGACGTTGAATTTTTACATTGATTTTTACATTTTTATTTTTACAGTTTTGTAAAAATGATGTAAAAATGTAAAAAAAAATCAATGTAAAAATGATGGATTTTTCTGTCTGGGCAAATGAAAAGAGAAAGAAGAGCATCTGTAGGCATGTATCACTACATAGTTTGAACAGCAATCAAAAAGCAAAACAAAACTCTATGTCACGAATAGGAAAAGCAGCCTACTCCTTTAAAACAAATTTGTGATTAAAACCATCACTTTTTTAATTATGCTATTTGTGATAACATACGATTACATAATAGTTTTATTTGAGTAAGCACCTCCTAAAGATCCACAAAGGGTGAACAGACTGTTAAAAATT
This sequence comes from Aplidium turbinatum, assembly GCF_918807975.1. Classification (NCBI taxonomy): domain Eukaryota; kingdom Metazoa; phylum Chordata; class Ascidiacea; order Aplousobranchia; family Polyclinidae; genus Aplidium; species Aplidium turbinatum. Next base: position 10,784,934 of record NC_137489.1, on the reverse strand, counting down.
TTTTGGGGACTAGTTACTACAGATATTTGCTTTAATTTGCTCTGTTAGGGTTTTTGCTGGGCATTGAGAAATAATATAGATTGTGGTGTCAATAATATGGATTGTACAATCACTTGTTTTGATTGTGTAGATCAGTGTTCCCAAACTTTTTTTAATAGCGACCCCCTGGACAACAAAAGTAAAATCAGTTATTTTCCATTCACCACAACTTAAAGTCCAACTCTAATGAGACGGATGAGGCTGATGCAATGTCATCAGCCTCTTGATATCGGGTTTCAGTTTGGATAGGAACAATCTTAAGTCTCCCCGTCTAACTATGTCAAGACGGTTTCTTTTGTTATCCAGAAGAGTGGTCACGACACTGAAAGCACGCTCCACCAAGTATGAGCTGAGAAAGGCAATGATAAGAATTTTGACTCGATTCCACGCGTGAGGGTATTTCTCTTTGCTTTGGTTTTGCAGCCACAACGATTTATACAAAATATTGAACTTCGGTTTGAGTTCAAAATCGCTTTGCAATGTTATTAGTTTTTCCTTAAGAATTCCATGTTCGAAAATACCACAGAATGGATCGATTATCCAGTCAGGGATTTCCAACTGGCAACTGGAATACATCCTGGAATCAAACTCCCATATCTTTGTGTAGTTCTTGAAGATGTTTGCTGCGCGTTTCTACATCATTAGATATGCCTCAGTCACTGGTATCAAGTTGTTGCAAGCTTGAAAATTGGAACAATTCTCGTCTAAGCAAATTTCGCTAATACAACACGACCTTATAACTGAACCCACACAGTGCCGATTTCACCTTGATTAAATTTACTTCGTTATTCTGAACGGATAAATTCAATTCATTAACTTGGAAAATATGTCTGACAAGTAGGCGATATTATTTCTCACAACTATTACGCAATTCGCAAAGTCAGGGTCACAACTCTGTAGCATTTACCACAGTTTGGGCCCACCACATTTCGGAAATCTGGTAAAATTTGAAATGGTATGGTATCGAAGTGAAAAAGCTTGGAACCAGACAAATCTGGTGTATTTTTAAATGATTTGGTACTAAAACAGAAAATCTTGGAAGCAGATAAAAATTTAGTGCAATTCTATTGTTCTTGACAAGACATGTTGTTGATATGTGAGAACTGCCCCGATTTACTCTCAGCGCTCCCCAATCGCCCAGTTTATAGCTGGCGCATACTTTGGAAACCAATGGTATTGATAGACTAGGGGGTGCCCAAAGTGTGGCCCTGCCTTGTCTTGTCAAAAACACAGTTACATACTCTTAAGCGGAATCGAACAGGCAACTTTTCGAACACTAAACCAGGGCTCTCACCACTCAGCTATACAGCCGACAATCAACATGAATGGGCGATATAAAGAGAACAAACCTATGTGAAGTTGCCAGAAAGAAATCCTAAGAGCAAAATTAAAACAAAATACCAACTTTAACCACAAGGTAGAAAAACTTGGCAATTTCAAAAGACAAAGCACTTACTTTATGACGTTTTGTGTGAGAATGGACCCAGTGGGACGTGACTTGGGACCTTGGGATGGGTGGAATATTTTCCCGTGTTTGTTCGTCGTAACCAGTATGGGTTTCTTAACGATATATGGGTCGTTCGAATGAGTGGGGTATGGTTCGAACGTTCCCGCCTTACAGCCACCAATCTGGTATACAACAGCGGTTTTTAAAACCTTTTTTATTTAATCAATTCACTGTATTACAGTATAACTCACATTCAGTTTAATGTACAATGAAAAAACATGCAACATCAGTTTTATTCATGTTGCAACTACGTTGTGGAGATACCGAAAAAATATCCGGTATTTAAGTCAAAGGACCCCACCCAGAATACCTCCATTGGTGATGGAAAGGTTATTTTAAAACATCAATTGTTATTTGAAAGTGATCAAAAGAATAATTTACTTTGACTCTGGCAAACCTCGCACATATCAAGCTGCTTGATCCTGACACGTTCACATGCCAGAGGCTTTGAACCATTTGCGCAAACCACAGACACGCAATCAACATTTCAATATCACAGTGAGAAAATACACTACTTTTTTTCTGTTGAAATAAGCACAAACCAGATATTCTGATATAAACTTTACAGCCACTGTTTCAAAGAAGAAACAGTTGCTCTTTAAATCTCACCTGTCCTAGACAAGCTCTGTATTTCACATGTAGTCTGTTGTGTAATTACAAAACAAAATTGAAAACATTACCTCTTTCGGAGGGGAACTTTGTCTGAAAGGTTTAACAGCTGGAAATTTATGTGGAGCTTTCTTTGATGGACCCATAGGCCGGTCAGAATGGTATGGGTTTCTATCAAAGAACGATTGCGGATGCATATTGAGACGAAATGCTCCGCCTTTCAGAAGATTTTTGTGAGCCATGATTTCTTTCTAAACATACTGCATAGTTAGATTCAGTTAAAACAACGTAATAAATAAAAAGGTTTAACAACTTGGTTGTTAAATGTTGGTATTGAAAGAACTTAGCAATAAACTTTCTTTTTTCACCTATTTTTGGAAGTCAAACTGCGGTTTAGCCGCAATGTAGATGGAACTGCGAGCAAAAATAGGTACAAGCTGAGCACACTGAGCAACCATAGGTACATAGTTCCAACCATAAAACTAAGACAATAACAATTTAGAAAAAAGCGTGAAAAACATCACTCGCTTCCGCGCACTATTAATTTGGTTGGAGTATTTATCCTCGAACTGACAAAGCCTCTGATAGGTTATTTCTGGTAGTTTCGCATACTTGTAGAGGTTTTAAACCACTGACGCAGGGACGGTCACCGAGATTGACAATAGGAAGTTTCCGATTGTTGTTGTCTGTGAATTAATTCATCCATTAGGTACAGCTGCATGGAGAGCAGTCATGAATACGTTGCTCAAGCGCACACCCCGAGAGCCGAAGCAGCGCCACTTTATCTTGTGGTTTCTTTGTGTGCAAAATCGGGTGCTTAACTACGCAGCTATGGGGGCGGATGCAGCATCATTGATTTGGTGAAAACGAAAAAATCAGGAAAGCAGAAGTAAGCCAAAGTAGACTACTACCTTGGTTTGGTCTTACAAGAACGTAAAATCAGTTCGAGTCATCGAGAAAATTATCTTCATATTTCTAGCACTTGGTGTCAAAGTAATAAAACTCATTCGATCGTCAGACCACTAGGCAAGCAACAACTCAGCAAGCACATTTCAGCCACTGTCCAAGTCAGCAAATGATATTTTTACCTAGCACCAGACTTGCTTGGTCATCGCTTGCTAAGTTGAATTTGCTGACTTGATGTGACATGCCAAGTTTCGGCTTGCTCAGTTGTTACATGCTCAGTTTCATCCTTTGCCAACTGCAGCCACTTGCTAAAATGTTACTAGGTCAGCTGTCACTTGTTCCTAGGTGCACTGTCATTTGCTCAGCTCACAACTGCTAACTTGTAGGAGACTCCACTCAGTCTCACCTTTTTTTACCACAGGATTTTGTGATTAAATTAAATAGTCGAATGCTGCGCTAACTGACAAGCACATAGGTCTAGTTCAGTAAACAGACTTGCTACATACCCTTCGCGCTTCTCTTCCTCTATCATACGCTTCCACTGCATGCTCATACTGCTTGCCAATCGTTAAATTGACGTAGCTACAAAAACACAAATTTGCAAACTCAAACCATAGGAACTCCAGCTCTCGTTACCCAGCGGCTTTTAAAGTTACTTTTATGCACAGCAAAATTCTGTTACCATTCAACACTAGGGTGTTTTTAGCGTAATACGCAAAAATCTAAGCATTGTTAATATTAATGTACAGGGTGGTGTTCATTTCCTTTCAGTAAAAAAGTCCTTTTGGCAAATTTTTGTGGAAATCCGTCGACATTTACTACTTGCGCAAGGAAGCTAAAGTTTAGGTTGTTTAGCCTATAATCTAGCAGCGGAATATAAGCAATTACCGGTAGCCTACTTGTAGGCTACTTCACGGAACAAATAAAGCATTGTTACGTCACAATTGCAACACCTCGTAAAACTACAAAAATTACACTGTCAAGTCTGTTGTGCTGTTGCATTTATTTCAGTTTAGTAACAGTTTGCAGTTGTACAATGGCTGTGACAAGGTCTAAAGATAAAATTTGGCTGGTAGGTAGCAGTTCAGGTCATTTCAGCGCTGTAAAATTACCATCGAGGGGAGAAGTGCTTCAAGTTTTGTTTGATTTTCATTGTAAAAAAGGTTTTGATTTGAAAAGTAGTGTCAAGAACACAGTATCTTTGCTTTTGCCTATTTGGAGTCGAGCACGAATTCCAACACGCCATCAAAACCATGTGATTAATCAGGTGAAAAAATTACACCAGGAATGGCAAAACTTGAAAAAATCTATCAATCGTAAGAGTGCGCTTGAGTTGGTCAAACGGACAGACTTTAAGAAATCATTGGATCACCTATTCGATATAGCACACAGTAATGCTTTGGAAATGATCAACATAGAAGAAGATCGCCAGTTCCTTCTTGCCCAGAGAGAAGGGGGGCGCCTGGGTTCCATGGTTGGCGTTGATATGGTTCTATGCAGGAGAGACGAGCGAGTGAGGAATAGAGCATTAAAGGAGAGAGAGCGAGTTCAGGCGGAAGCAGTTCGTGTTGCCGAATCTACTAATTTAACCATACTGGAATCCAGGGATTCAGAAATGGATACTCAGCAAGAAGATAATTTCGACAAGTCTGGAGATGGGCGTCATCCATCAGCTGGCGGATCGACGTGCTTCGAACAGCCTGGGTCCAGTGCTGCAAGCTGTCTGCCGAAATTCCGACGAGGTAAAATTGCTGTAGTAACCCCCGAGATAGCAGCAGCATTGGACAGGACCAATACTACCTCGAGGAAGGCCGTTCATATTTTAAATGCACTGGCGGTGTCCAAGCAATTGCTCCATCCAACCGGTGATCTGATGATTAGCCCAAGTTCAATTCACAAAGCTCGCCAGATCTATCGCCGAAAGCTGTCGGACGAAATTAGGGAGGCTTTTGACCCTTGCACCCCACTGACCATACATTGGGATGGGAAGATCATGGGTGATTATGAGCAATACAATCACATCAAAGTAGACCGTTTGCCAATTTTAGTGTCTGGCAAAGACGTTACCAAACTTCTGGCTGTACCAAAACTAGAATCGGGAAAATCAATCGTCGAAGCTGAAGCAGTGGTCTCCGAAATATATAGTTGGGGCATAGCGGATCTTGATATCTTTTGTTGGTTCATTGATTGGAACAGTAACTTACTTCTGCGGAATCGCTCTTGATTTAAAGTATGGGGCCGTTCAAATACCATATGACGGTATTTTTGGCGATTCTGGACCACTACACGGCTGACTGACACAATGTATTGCCCCACCCTCCCTGATAAGCTTTCTAAATACGCCACTGCTTTTGATCATCTCGGTTATGGGTGAAACGCGGTGTAAAGGTTGTTAGAGGAATAGTTGCTTTGTTGCTATATTTGCTTTGTTATCCTATAAACGTGCCTGAAATGCGTGCATATTAAAAGTGCTGAATAAAGCTGGTTATTTGGTTGCGTGTTGTAAAGTTGCTTGTTTTATTGATTTTGCGAATTTTTCAACCTCCTTGCGCAAGTTGTAAATGTTGAAATAATTTCTTGAAATTTGAAAGACATTGTTTTCTTACCAATTGTAACAACCTGGTGCCCTGTACAAATCAAACTTACGATATGAAAAAATTAAAAACACCCTATTCAACACGCGTATCACCTTATTCCAATTAACTCGAATTAAGTCTAGCTTATTATGACGACTTTATAAAAATCATGATTTTATCTTATTAATGAAAACACTGACCCGTAACCAGTCCCTTTTTTTCCTGGATTGGTCGTAAAATTTCTCCCTGGTGACTTGTATGGCTTTTTCGTTCGGTTCACTGGACTAAATGCCCCAACCGGGCCGGAAAATGTCCCATAATAAGTTCCCAATCCACACCTGCAAAAAATTAACTTTCTCCACAGGTGATATCGGTGTTTGCTTCAGAAAAAAAAACCTTCAAAACAGGACTCAAAAAGGTAAAGTGTAATCATTTTCCTCATATGTAAAGTCGTCAAACAAGCTTTAGCTATTAAAGCACAGAGAAATGAAATGATCGTGTCACGCAGCCTATCCAGAAAAATCAAAAAGGCTACGACCTATAGGCTATCACGCTTTGATCATTTCTGTACCATGACAGAGTAGTAAAGTTAGCCTAAGAATCTAAAAGGTAGGCCTGAGGTCGAAATTGGAGACGAAACATATCGAAATCAAAACATCTTTGCTTGGTAGGATATTTTTTTAGACTGTGAAGCCTGATAAGATTAGGAAGTTTATGCAATTGATTGGGAAACATACATTTCGGCAATTCGCTTATGACAGTAGAATTGGCCATTACTCTGCAGTTATTAAGTAAGTGGCTTGAACAAGCAAAAAAACATTGATAAAATTCGATAATTCCCGACTCGAAACACACTGTAGGCTAAGTAATAATTATAACAAACTGCTTTTCGATTTAGACGAAAAGTATTCCCAAATGATATAACTTTAGGCTACCGTCTCTGCAAGGGTAGACCTATTGAAAAATTTGTCCTGCAACCTTTTCCCGGTACATGTATTGCAAGCTATGCGCTTGAGCAACGCATGTTATATAGACAAAGCTCTATCCATTCAGCGGCACCTAATGCATGGAATCATTCACAAACAACAACGCTTCAATAAATAGAAACTTCACTCAGTCAATCCTCGGGACCGGGCCTGCATCAGTTCAAAGCCTCTACAACTATGCGAAACTGCCAGGATTAAACTCTCAAAGAAGCTTTGTCAGTCCGGGGATAAAGATTCCATGATCAATCAGCTTTCAGCATACTCTTTCAGACCATAAAACCAGGGCTGTAGAGTTGGGCGAAAAATAGGCGATTTCCACTCTTTACATAATCGGCCTATTTTTAACAACTCCGACTCCGGACACACCAAAATCCCTCTCACTCCACAACTCTACATCAAACTCTTTGGAATATAAGCGCGTATGAGAACGAAAAAAAACAGTGAGTTAGTAACACAATTAGTTAGTGCGCACGGTTTTACATCCTTTGTTATTCGTATTACGAGAGTTGGGTGTGATTTACTAACTTAGATCCAAAGCATTTTACCGTATTCATTGTCATTATGACAAATTCTATTTCACAAAAGGTCAAAAGTAATTACTGAAATTTTGATTCGGGATTTGGCACAAATGCTTTCGAAAGGTTTTTCTTGCTTTGCTTTAATCTCTCTTGCCGCCCGGCTTTGATTCGGTCCGAGTAAGCTTCTTTTTCCATTATTCTTTTATATTGGCTGTCAAAATAACCAGCCTAGAAATAATAATAACAATTTACAAAACGTTAAGTATGCTAGCAGATTCCAAGACATACCCCAGATAGAAAATCACCCGCTTTTACATTGATCTAACGTCTGCAGTGCAGGGGATATTCCTAGGTTAAGCTCTAAATGAAACTTTTTCAGTTTCAGGATAAAGATTCCCACAACCCATCAACAATTACTTTATTTTGTCACTGTTCTGAGCAGATAAAGGTAGTGACAGAAAACATAGAGCAGACAAAAATTTCTGATTATGTCTAGTAGCCTAAGTGTATATTTAACAAATGTAAACTGTTCAACAGTAAAATATAATCTTCTAAAGAGCTAAGTCGAATTTTTACACTATCTAAATAAAAACTTCTTCGTCTTGATTATTGGAAGCCCACCATTGCTAACAATGTGATTAGCAAGTCTGCATAACGTACCTGCGAGGCTGACCTAGTTTTGCTACCGCCAGGTAACATGTGCTTTCCTTTGTATGCAGCAACATTGAAAGGCACTGAAAATCCAAACAAAAACGATTTATGGACAAATTGGTATAAGAATGATTTTATCCGGGAGATGATTATTATGGTTAATTTTTTCCTGGAGATATTTTTAGAGGTGGATTTTTCTCGGGGATATTTACCAGGGTATTTTTTTTAGAGAAATATATTTTGGAAGGATCTTTTTCCGCATTTGTTTGTAATATACTGTATGCACAAAAAAATTTATGATAACATTATACGAAATGTTATTACTACAGTATTCATGTCTCCACTATATTTAACAAATGTAAGCCAAGTTATTTATACAAACTAGATACAAACATTAAAAATTCAAAATATTATTTATGAAAGCTTTATTTACGCAAAAAAATCTACCAACACCGGTGTGTAAAATTAATTTCATCTACAGAATTATCTAATCGTATGCATACAAAGTTTTAAAACTTTCATTTCACACAACAATTGAACTCACTGGTGCTAGAGTGCATTTTGGGATATTTGTCACCAATGGTTGTGTACCCCACCTCACTGAAGAGGCCTATTCTCTCCATGTCAGTCTTCCCTCCTGTTCCTCCGAACATGTTCATCTTTATAGATTCTTGTGACAACACCAATCTCAAATCCAACAAGAGGGAAATGCACTCAGTTGAAGAACTTATTGAATTGAATGTATATGTCCTTATCTAGGAACTAAAACTCAGCTAACAACCTCTCAGTTTAAACCTTTCATCAAAATAAATGAACTGCAACGATAACACTAGGATTGTAATAAAACATGCTAAAAAAACTAAGGGTGTCATCCTTTGTAATACAATTCTATACACTAATATAGCCTACAGAATAAGCAAGAAGAGAACATGCATAACATAGGCTGCTCCTAATAGTGTAGCAATTCATTATCAAAAGACAGTAAATGGATCACTACAATAGCATATAGGAGTGTACAAAGCAAGCTAGTGTCTACCTGAAAGCAATGCAAGGGACACAAACAGATCTATAAGCTAATCACAAACTCTTAACCCAACCACCAACCAATGCCAATGATAGGTAAACTTCAATTCATGTACTTATGGCATAACAATTTCAATACAATAAGATTTTTTTCTATATGTAGGTTTATTGTTATTTGTTTCGACCAATGTCTTGCATGCTTTACAGCTTGTGTTGGCGCACAGCCGCACATGCTTTATGAACAACTGTTTTGTAAAAACTGCATGCTTTTAGTTGAATAATTCAATGCAAGACAATGGAATTTTAACATTAGCTACTATGTTAAAAAACTTTAATACAAAATACAAGTGACTGCTATGTCTCAACACATTGTTAGAATTGTTTTCGTATGTGTGTGATGGAAGTAAACGTTTTGTTCAGCTCCGTTTCCTTGTTAATGATACTCACTTAGTCTTTGACTTTGCTAAAAATTTGGTAATTAAAATAAACTTAACATTTTGTTATTTGGGACAAACCGAAGCATGTCAGTAGCGCACCCAGCATGGGGCTAAGGGGGCTCAAGCCCCCCAAACCCGCCACAAAAAATGAAGTTTTTGTATGTTCCCCATTTATACCTTTTGCTCAGGGCTTACAGGTTAGATATGAATAAGACACAACAATAAAACAGGGCTGAGCATTATATCAAATATTTTACATATTTACAAATAGTTTTAACAGTCGAACGTTTTCAGCTTAACTTTAAGCCCTCATCAGGAATCTGAAAACAATTGAAAAATGCAATAAATTTCAACTTCTTGAAAGTAAATTTACATTAAGAAAAGGCAACTACATACAGTAGCGTATTTAGGGGGGAGGATAAAGGGTGATGGCCCCCCATAATGATCAGGTAAAAAAATACAAATTTTGCAAAAATATAAGTTGTAGCACAAGACATAATTGCTTGGATGATTCATCCTAGCGCGCGCGGGGGGGGCGGAGGGGTGTACTTTTTGCTATGCACCTAGACAATAACATCGACCTAACATTCCAGCTGAAATTGCGGAGATCTATTTCAAACAAACAGTTTTTCTTCCTTTTCTTGACAATTGTATGGCACAAATTCAGAAGAGACTCAATGAGCACTGCTCGCTAGCTTTTAAAGTCAGCCCATTTCTGCCTTCTTTGATTAATGAAGATGAGGACTGCCCGATCGACCAGATTTTCGACTTCTACCATGAAATGCTGGATGTTGAACCAAGCAATTGCTTTGCAGCTACTATTGAATTGCGAAGATGGAGAGCGAATTACCTTGCAGTTCCTGTGGATAAACGACATGCGACTCTTGTGGATGCGTGTCAAGCTGATGAACAACTCGGCACTTATCCGATTATAAATTACTTTAAATCTTTGCTACCCTTCCAGTTACAACTGCCTCCAATGAGCGATGTTTCAGTTCACTAAAGTATCTGAAAAAGTATTACCACACGATCATGACCGAACCACGTTTGGATGGTCTAGCTCAGATGTATTTAAACAAGGATATTGTACTCAAGTATGATGCAGTCATTGATGTATTTGCCAAGCGCAGCCATCGCATAAACTGTAAATTGTCATTGCGAATCGCCGAGAAAGTTCAAAAGGTATTCGAGGTCGGAAGGACTAACTTATTGTTTATGTTCTGGAGTGTTTGATGTCTTTTGTTGGTTCATTGATTGGAACAGTAACTTGATTGGAACTAATCTGATTGAGAGAACGAATCCTGATGTATCGGCAACCGGCGGGTTGTGGGCCGTGAGTGCCTTTAAATATTAATCAAAGGGATGGGCATTGGCCTACTGTCACTATTGTCGCAAATCACTCGGCCGACATTTCTGAATTAGCCCCCCCCTAAATTTTTTTCTGGGTGCGCTACTGAAGCATGTTGTCACAGCGCGATTTCCATGTGATACCCCAAGTGTACAACCATGACTCCATGAGATATCAGAAGGCATAGTTTTTAGTCATCTTTTGTACAAGCAGAAAAGGTTAAAAAAAAATGGTACGATAGCAGAAAATTTTTCTAACTGAACTAAAAATAGATCTGGCAAATTAAGGTATGGTTATAACTGACCAAGAAAGAATACCATTTGTTAGCTTTAAGACTGCTTTTTTCATTATACTAAGCAGATAAACATGCAACAGAGATGTTCCTGTAGTTGTTGAAGCCACATGACTTCAGACCATGCGGCGTGTTGTCACAGTTGTAAATTAGTTTTTTTAGCATATTCTATGTTCTATTCATCTGTTCAGCCCGTATTAAAACCATTCTTTGCAGATTTCTGTCATATTTTAATCATAAAACATGTGCAGAAAATTTGTGACAACACGGTCCAGGATTGGGCAAGTTGTCACGACCCATCCACAATTCACATGCATTAAATATAATATATGTATGTTTATGCAAAAATAAAATAACTGGAAAAAACTTTAACTGTAGCTAAAAGAAGTCGAATACACGCTGATTTGCAAAAAATTTGACAACACGTCTCAGATTTCCCTGTATGTACATTGTACAGTATGTTTGTGTCATTTTATGGAAAAGCAGCCTGCAAAGTTCATTATACTTTGATTGTCATCAATCGATGAATAATAAAGCCTTGGTAGAGAGTTTGCTTTGTTGAACCATAGACAAACAAAACAAAGTAACTTTAGCGGATTTAACATGTTTTATTACAAAGAGCTATAACATAATTGATTACAAGTAAGAATGATTACAAGTAGGTAAGCTATACGACGGGAAACAGATTACAGGAGGTGTAAATTACAAGTATGTGACAAGCAATTGTGACAAACAACTGGTTCCTTTTGTGTGTGTTCTAATTGTTTGTCACATACTTGTACTTTACATTTACACCTCATGTTATATGTTTCCTACCATATTATTTACTTGTATATAATCATTCTTGTATTACTTGCTCAGCTTGTGCTTTTCAGTCCGGAGTGTCATTACAGTTATAGTGCATATATAGTCAGATTTATTTTACAATTTTCATTTTTTGTATATTGCAGATTTAAGTAATTCCTGATGAGGACACACGTATGATTTTTTAACTATGTTATATCTCTTTGTATATATATAATACTTATCTGTCTAGTGTCTATGGTTCAACTGATGAATAACTGAACCCTTGGAACCTTGTAACTACTTACTGGTATTCTATATTCAAACTAAAAGAAAAAATACCCTTGTTCTAAAAAATAATATTTGCTATAAATAAGTTACACAATAAAATCAGGTAACGGTCTACCACCATATGTTATAGTTGATTAATAATAAAGTAGCCCCTGAACACTTCGTCCCCCGGCAACTCCAATCAGCGACTTTGGCTCTGTTGTATTTTAGGCTGCACCCAAGAAATTACGCCTTTGATTCGACAGTACAATAGTCATGTTACAGCATTTAAAACCCAAATTTAAACTTTGACAAGATGTGGTACTGTAACTTACTTTAAGATATAATATATACATCACACATGCGAATGCTTGAAGTGACCTGCTCGACGTGTGACAATACTTTATCTAAAAAACTCTTTATCTGTTAACAATCACTCCACTTGACTTAATTATAGCGTGCAACAACCACAACATGGTAGCACTTCAATGAAAATACCACAGATTGCCTAGCTAGAAACTTCTACAAATAATACATGATTAAGAGCCTAGGCCACCTAGTAGCTTAGGCTTCATAATTTTAAATTTCATGGAAGTAAGTTTCATGTCTATCTCACTTTCTTGTGATCTCTAAAGTCATTGCCTAAGAAGGTACAACTAACATACAAACTCTGGGTCAAGTACAGCTATTTCATAACAAGTGTAAGAAAATTTATGGCCTGCATACCCAGATGGAGTGGGCTATATTACTGTACAGTAGTCATTTCCTAGATTGCAAATGTGGTACAAAAACAACATTAGAAAAGCGCATTCAAAGTCCAGGCAGATAGATTCAGTAGCCTACAGCTTCAACAAAATAATTGAACAAACAAAAATATTGTCACCGACACCGTCAAATCATTATCAGACAAAAAGCAAAAGTTGATGGTGAAACCAACACCAAATTAAATTGTAAATCATCTTTGACTGAATGCAGAGCAGGGCTGCAAAATAAAAATACTGAAATTCAACTAATAATAAAGTTATAGTTATATTTACTGTCACTTTACAACAGCTAAGGTCTTTTAGCAACAGGACTCATTTTTAATTCTAAATCTGGTTTATGATTTTATCACATTATTACCTGACTTATTCTCATTACGCTATGCAAGAAAGAACAAAGTCAGTTCATTTTTAAGCCTTCGATATGACCCAGCCTGGAATCTATCTCAGATCTACCACCAGAGCTGAAGGTAAAACCACTCAACCACTGAGCTGGCCGGAAGCTCAACCAACTACTGGTAACATTATAGAAACGCCGACTTAAAAAGAACCCTGGAAATCAGCCACAATTCAGATTTACAAGTCAATCATCAATCATTTTTATTTTTTGTCATACAAGTCAATCAGCAATCATTTTATTTTTCGTCATTAACGCGTCCGGGACGAAAAAGATACTAACTACAAAAATCGATATAAACCTACCAGCACGTTAACGAACGGGAAAAGGTGGCAAAACCTTGAAAGGTTTAAAACGTGCCTGAATGAAAAATTATGTAGTAGGCTAGGTATATATCAGTAGTTAGCACGGCCACAAAACCCAAGTGCACTGTGCATTGCTCAAAAACTTCTAAGTACAAGACATACTGATTGATGCAAATGGCATACAGCAGAAGGGCAACGCAAACGGTGTAGACTACATGTAGATACTGATGTTCTCAGGGCAAAAGTGTGACTGATTACTGGATTGCATTCCAAGCAACACAACAGCAGTAAGCATAAAATGAGACGCACATATGACCTACAGATAGCATCATAAAAAATAGCACGATTTGTTGGAAAATATATGACCAACATCAACAATTTACACAAGTCAACCAAGGCGCGAAATTGTCGGACATCCATAGCCTGCTCAATGCTCAGCTGTGGTGTTGCTTAGCAATAAAGTGAAGCCCTGCAAAGTTGCGCTGTTTTGACGGGGACTGAATTTCAGTGCAATACAAAATATTTCAAACGAATCGCTTTTTTATTGTTTCAAAAAGGTAAAATTTTCAATAAACATATTTTGGCTTCGCATTTTTGCAACAGGAACTCAGTAGGCTATTGGCCAATTACGAGGACGTAATTTTATAAAGACCTCTTTTATTTATTTATTTGTATTTGCATCAGATTCAAAGACAACAAAAACTCAAGGACCCTTGCAAAAATATATAATTAACTAATCCATCACTGTTATCTGGATGGCAGCGGGTTTTAACTATATGAAATGAATGCTTTTCTTTTTGGTATGCTTTGTTTGAACAAGGATGCACCTCATGGCTCTGGTGTAACAATAACTGTTTGAGTTAGTTTTTTGTTATTGTAATTTTGATACAGCTAATCAGGTAGGCTACTCACCAGTGGCGTAGCCAGAAAACAAATTTGGGGGAAGGCCAAATATGTCATGAATTGAAGAGAACAACAAAGTGTTTGATTTAAGCCAGAGGTCATCAAACTACGGCCCGCGGGCCGAAACCGGTCCGCGAACTGATTTTATCCGGCCGCCACGTGATGCGGAAATAACAGCTGCACTACAACTGTTAAAGAAAAAAGTGAAAAAGTTTTTTGTTAAAATTGTTCGTTTTTATAGTTCGTTGTTGTACGTTGAATTTGTACATTTTCCACCAGGCAACCTATACATGTTGGTGTTTTGTTTTTATCATTAGGCCACCACAAATGGGGACAGCCTAGGCCAAATTTGGAAAGATGTAATGTTTTTTCAAGAGCACGATGCCCTGTAGTGTATCACAGCAAGGGATAACTTTTCCAGCAACCTTTCGATTTTCATTCACAACTTTGCTATTCCACCGCTGACTTTGTTATTTATTGTACTCAATTCAAGTCAATGGAGATTCTAAATAGTTGCATATTTTTTCGCAATTTGCATCCGCCCGCACCTGTTAATCTCGCAGCAAACCGGCCCTCAGAGAAAAAAGTTTGGTGACCCCTGATTTTAAGCCATCGTCACTTAATGTGCAGTGGCATATCCTGGTGGGTTGAGCAAGGGAAGCAATGAAAGTGGTGGGAGGTACTCAAGAGGGGTCCGGGGCATGCTCCCCCGGAAAATTTTTGAAAAATTGCACTCAAATAATGGATTATAGCGCTTTCTAGAAACACTTTTAGGGTAATATTTGTATGAATTTTATTAGCAGATAAACAGCTATTAACTTATTAAATGTAGCTCTTACACACGAACGGGCAAAAACTGCGGCTAAAATTAGAGAACACCAAAAATTCAGCTACACAAAAACTCAATAACTAGGCCTACACAAAAACCCAACAGAGTAAGCCATTCTGAAATTGCTTCCACAAATTATTTCAAAGAAACGTAAATCGCGTAAACTTTGCGCGATTTACGATTTGCAAAATTTATTGGTGTCTTTCTGTGTGTCTAAAACAAGTCCTGGGGGTGTTAATAGCCAGATGTCTTGGAAAATGTTATAAATTTCTACAAATTTTATTACATTTTCAACAAAGAGCTCAACTTCGGAATCCAAACTTGGAAAATTTGGGGAGGCAATGGGCCAATGGCCCCTTTCGCCCCACTGGCTACGCCTATGGCCTATTTGCATGTATTCTCTTAGTCCAGTGGTTCTCAACCTTTTTGACCCACGGACTATTCTCAAGCTCGCCTATACATCCGCGGACTCAAGCTTTATATATTAACAAAAAATAGGTTTTTTGATTTCTATCCGAGAGTTTAATACGGTATCAACGAAAAAAGCAAGCACTGTTTTTCACTCAACACACACTCAATGAGAGCCTTGTCCTTGAACTTGCTTGACAAGTTTATCGAATTCCGGAATTATGGTTGTCAGTGCACATCTGATGTCATCTTCCGGTTGAAGTCTATTGCGATACTTCGTTTTGATCATCGTCAGAGTTGAAAAGCCAGATTCACACAGGTATGTGGTTGGAAATGGTAAAAGATCTGTTGCAGCTTGCTTGCAAAGATCTGAAAGACTAGGCTCCATCGACTGCACATTTGCCCAAAATTGAATCAAAGAAGCCTTTTTAAACTTGTCTTTCCACATCTGTCGGCTTTGCAATTCAAGCAACTGTTCAGCAATGCAGTCCATATCTGAATGAAGTTCTAGCGCTGACACCTGAAAAGGATTCCGAATCCAATTAAAGATCCTGCAATAATTGTTGGAAGGAATATAACGATTCAATTCAGAAAGAAATGTGTTGAGGTGCTCAAGAAAGATGGGAAGAATGACGCCCAAATTGATATCTTTCTCTTCCACAAATAAGTTCAATCCTAGGAAAGCAGCTAACCTCCCACTTTTCATTCGATGCATCCACAGCTTTATTTTATGTTTGAATGCATCAATACTTTCCAAAACATCAAAAAATAGTTTCTCTTTTCCTTGCATAGAACTATTCAGTTGGTTTACATGGCTGAAAACATCGGCCAAAAATAGCAACTTCGCAATCCATTCATCATCACGAAAGTGATCAGCAAGTTCATGATTTTGCTCTTTTAAAAAAGCATGGGTTTCCTCTTTAAGAGTAGCCACTCTCTCAAGCACCTTTCCTCGTGACAACCAACGAACAGTTGAATGGAACAGAAGCCCACTGAGTTCCGCTCCCATTTCGTCACACAAAGCACGAAATAAGCGAGTGTTCAAAGGACGAGATTTAATATAATTTACCACAGATACAACCTCTTTGAAAACTATGGCAAGAATTTCTTGTATTTCTTTTGTTGCCAAATTTTCTCTGTGGAGAAGACAATGAACAACCGAAATGTTATTGTTTTTCTTTTTCACAAAACTCATGAAGGCTTTCTTACTTCCCATCATGGCTGGAGCACCATCAGCACAAACAGACACACAATTAGACCACTCAAGCTGATGCTCTTCAAAGAAGTAATCCACTTTCTTGAATATTTCTTCTCCTGTGATATTTTTAGCAAGTGGACGGCAAAACAGAAACTGCTCAACGAAATCATTTGTGTCAAAATATCGCACAAACACCATGAGCTGTGCATCACTTCCGATATCGGTTGTCTCATCCAGTTGCAAACTAAATCTTTCACAGCATCTTATGGCAGCGATTGTTTGTTGCAGAACATTTCTTGAGAGTTCTTCGATACGCCGCTTCATGGTGTCGTTTGACAAAGGAACCATTTCCAGTTTGTTAGCAACAGCATCACCACACATTTTCCTGGCCATTTCAACAGATGCTGGTTTAATCAAATTTTCTCCAGCTGTGTGAGGTGCTTTTGCACAAGCGATTTTCCATGCAACCGCAAAAGAAGCACGCACTGCATGACTGTGAGAATATACTATTCCTCTCCAAGCAGTTGGGCGATCAATGCGACTTCGCTTCACCTGATGCTCTTTTTTTTAAATACTTCAAGAGATTTGTTAACAAAATTTCCATGGTTTGATTCTAGGTGCCGACGAAGTTTCGTGTCCTTTAAAGAGCTGTGAGCTAAGACTGTTAAGCACAACACACACTGCGGCTTCACTTCGCCATTCACCTCAATCGAAGTAAATCCAAGCTTCAAGTATTCATCATTATATGCAAAAACTTGTTTTCTTTTAGCCATTTTAAGTAATTCTGTCTGAGACTGTTCACCAGGCATCTAATCTAAAACTGACTGTGTTCTCACCGGTAGAACACAGTCAGTTGTAGAATTTTAGCCAATTTATTATGACATCACAAAGATAAAGTTGGTGAAATAGGAGCATTTTACGTTTTATTTGTAATACAATATGAACTGACTTCTAGCAAAAGCAACTGTGCTCGCGGACTCATCCAGGCCCTTCCGCGGACTCATTTGAGTCCGCGGACTCGGGGTTGAGAAACACTGTCTTAGTCGCTTCAATAATAGTTAACTTAGTGCAGCTCGGCGTTTGTTTTTTATGTTAAATGTTGTTGTTGATCAGTTACGCTTTGTCTGTTTATGAATACAAAAGTAACCTCTCTACTCAAACTGTAGTCAGTGGCGCCGGCAGAGGGGGACAGGCGGGGCAGCTGCCCCCCAATGTTTTGGATCTTTTTAATTTTTTTGTATTATTAATCATTGTTATTATTTTTTTGATATTTGGATCCCAACCTGAAGTCAACTCAAGTTGCAGAGGGGGGGGTAAAAGCTTTCTTTTTATTTTAAACTTGCTCTTCTTGCTGCTGTTATTATTAGGCTACGATTTTGTGATTCTATTCACGTACTTCGCCTGCTGCCTGTCACGTAACAATTGTTACCGGCTGTTCAGCAGATTAGCTCTTGCTTGGCTCTTGAGTGGTGGCATTGCACACTGCAGTGGGTCATTCAATGTTTCAAGGATATAATGTAGATTTAACTCAACGAAGTCTACTAAAGTAATAAAGTAAGTAACCAGTGGTTTGATGACTATCTCTGGCTGGAGTATTCAGAAGCTAAGGATGCCACATTTCGCTTTCCCTGTCGAGTTTTCATTTCAACAGCTTGGTATGTTATAGTCCTGTTAATATTAGTTAAAGTTTATTCTATTAAACTGCAATTATGCTCCACCGGTGTTAAATGATTTTTTATTCTTAATGTTTCTTTATCCTATCCACGAAGATTTCATTCGCAATAGGTAAACCCAAACTAAAAATATTTTTTAAAAAAATTGCGTTTTTGACCCCATTTTTCGATTTTTGGGTCTCATGAGGAGGCTGAAGACAATTTTTTACGAATCTCAAATTTTGCCATGAGCGTTTTCTCACTCATTGGCACCATTTCCCCACTACCCCGAAAGAATTTAAAAAAAAAGTTCAAAAACGAGCCACCCTAATGCGCAATATGACGATAAAGTTTAAAACACAATATGAGGGAACAATTATATTATATACGTATTAAGATAAATGCAGTATGACGAAATAATGCAACTAAAGTCAACATGTTCCTACGTTTATTAGACGTTAAAATACGTTTCACTTGTAGTAAAATTCTTTTCTCATTCTATTATTTCTGAGGATATTGCGTTGCTTATTGCTTTTAAATTGGAAGACTTGCGTCCGCGCGAGCAAGATTGTGCATTTTTTACATCGATTCAACGCCCTACAACGTTAAATCGATGTAAAATCAGCAGATTTAGCTGGCTGGGGTTGGCGTTTTAATTGATTATTTTTACTTTCACTGAAGCTTGTTTTTACGTCTAATAAACGTAGAAACATGTTGACTTTAACTGTATTGTTCCGTCATATACTGCATTTTTGGCATCTTAAGAAATATAAAAATTGTTCTCTAATGTTGTGTTTTAAACTTATCATTTGATATTGTGCATTTTCCTGATGAAATCTTCGTGGATAGGAAGAAGAAATATTAAGAATAAAAAATCATTTAACGCCGGCTGAGTATTTATTGCAGTTGAACAGAACTACGCCCGGTGGCCGTCACAGTATATTTATTCCATTGACTTTTATTAGCCTCAATTCTCACAATGTCATAGGCTACGCAATACGCATGTGACCGCCTCTGCGTTTGATATCTCTATTCTCTACTATGTTTTTACATCTGTATTTTCCAAGCTTGGAAAAACGTTTTCACAGCATTTCAGTACAGTATTTGATAATTTCTCTGTCAACTAACAGACTAGTCAAAATCATGAGGCATATTTAACTAACCGACCATTGGATAATCAGAAAGTGCATTATTTTGTAAAAAATGGTTTTTCCATTTCGCTAGCCATGGCAGTTGCAAATCCCATACGGAATCAAACTGTGATTTATTTTGAATTTTATTTTGTTCAACAGATCAGACATGTCAAAAATGTGGGACTTTTGGTAGGCTATATTGCAGTGGACAATAACAGTAGAAAACAAGAGAAATTAAATAATATATCACTCTCTTGCATGTCTTGCACCAGTGGCGTAGCCAAGGGAGGGGGGTTTGGGGGTTTCAACCTTCCAAATTGAATTTACGGATGTTAATACATTGTTTGCAAGAAAAGCTTTAGCCTATGATGTAGTTTCACGTCAAACTGTGCAAGGATGCAAGCCATCTGTAACTGCTGAGATCGCTTGTTCGATCTAGATTAACGTCTAAACAGCTATTCGTTATACAAAACTTGAATATACAGTATCAGAAATAGGCTAAAGTAACTTCATTGTCTCAAAAGCTTTTTGTTTGACACTCATCAAGATGAATGACGTCTATGACGTTACATTTTCTAAACTTTGGGTTGACTAGCATAAAAGTTAGTGGCTAACCGGGATAAGATCGCTTTTTGGATCAACCAAGGAGAAAATTGATAAATAATAAAACTGTAATAATCTCGCAAAAAAAAAGCAATCAACCTTCTAAAACAAAGTTTGCCTAATTTTAAACGAAACTGCATTAAAAGAGCAAGTTTTGCCAATACCAAACATTCAAATATCTCAGCCTGGAATTAGCAACAAGAAAACATAGAGACTTAGCTTTATTTCCGAAAAATGCCGAAGAAAACATATAATCTTATTCTTTTGCTATGCCACCGGACAGCACCATTTTACAGAAACATTCATACCCACAATTTTGTTGAAAATGCTCTCAAACTGAAAGTAATTTTCCAAAATTTTCTGGGAGTGGCCCCCCAGATCCCACGCCGCTAAGTGTCGCCTTCGGCGAACACGCCATCGGGCTTCGCCATACGTTAACACGCATAAATTTCTGAAGAAAACTTCTATTCAAATTTATTGTCACACCGACTTTAAACGAGTTCAGTGAGAAATTTGCAACTGGCTTCTTTTCCCAACGACTTTTTCCAAATTTACTTTAATGGAAGTGCTTGCAATTTGAAGTCCATTTTCCAAGTGTTTGTCTGTCATAAACGATCAATCGCAGATTTTATGACGCCCATTTTAGAAAAAAATTGTTCGCACAAATACGTTGAGTCAAAAAGAGCCATTTCTGAAGCCATGATTGACCCACAGGGGTCGATCCTTGGTCCCTTGCTTTTTCTTCTTTATGTGAATGATCTTCCAAATGCATCTTCTTTTTCAACTACACTTTTTGCTGATGACTCAAACTTTCATATGTCAGATAAATGCCTGTCATCTCTCCAAAAAAATGTCAATAGAGAAATAGAAAAAATTGATGTGTGGATGAAATCCAATAAACTTTCATTAAATTATAGTAAAACTACTTATATGATCCTTTGCAACAAAAAAAGTGCAGCAGAAAATTTTAGTCTGTCCATCAGTGGCCGATCCATCGAAAGGAAGAAATGTATAAACTATCTAGGTGTAACTTTGGATGAGCGATTGACATGGGATAGTCATATTATTAATCCTAGAAAGCAGCTTGCAAAGGTCTGCGGCATAGCATTTAAGCTGGATACATTGCCCCTTTAACAGTATTACGGGCTTTATATTATGCTTTGTTTCAATCCAAGATCCAATACTCGATTATAAATTGGGGAAGAGCAAACTCTACATTGCTTGCTTCACTACAAGTGTTACAAAACAAGTTCATTCGATCCTGCTTATTTTTGCCGAGGTCAACAAATACAACTGTTCTTTATCACCAATTTAATGTGCTCAGAATTGACGATATTATTAAATTAGAAACTGCAAAATTTATGTACAAATATGTGCACAAAATGCTGACCAGGGCCTTTGCTGGCTGCTTTATTTTTGTAAATAAAATTCACCATCATAAAACCCGTCAGAACCAAAAAAATGATTTATATTTGCCTTCTACAACGTCAAACTCTGGTAAGAAGATGCTATGTTTTAATGGAGTGAAACTATGGAATCAAGTACCAAAAGAAATAAAAGAAAAGTCTTACAATGTTTTTAAATTTAAATATAAATGTTTATTAAAGAATTTGTGCAATGATCACTCCTGAAACGTATCATCCGCTTATTTCTCTACACAATGTGTTTTTATGTTGCCCTGTGTTATTCCATTGTTAATTCCATTGTTAATTTTTACAAATTAAAGTGCTGGTATTGTGCTATATATTATATACCGCATGTGTTAATGTTCTTAATTTTGGGTCTTTTGTTTAAATGTTTGGGTGGCAGCTGACTTTGGTGACCTTTTGGTCTTTCGCTGCCATCCTTGTTGTGCGAATTATTTGTGTTTATTGTCTTTTTGTGCCTTTCTTTTTCGCCAACAAAACAAAAAATAAACTGAACTGAACTTTCAAATGTGGTAAGTCATCTTGGTTTCGATAAAAATCGAGATATTTTCGGTAAAAATCGCCAAGATTCATTTCTAAATACTTTGCTTTCAAATCCGCTTTCTCTTGAAGATTAATCAGTACAAGTTGGATATCAGCTGGTGCTTTGTCAATGTCTGTGTTGAATGGCGAAGAGAATATACCAAACAAATGTTCATGAGATTTGAAGTCCTTGAAACGAGCCAAAAATTCATACAATAACTTTTAAAGTTGGTCTGCAAATTCAGTTTTCTTCTCAAAATGCATTCCATTGTTTCTCAAAGTTGGAAAGTGGAAAAGATTTCTTGTCTCTATGTGGGTTTTCCAAAGTTGTAATTTATTCATAAGCCTTTTAATATGTGACAATACATTTCATACGCATACTGTTTTTTTTCACTGCAGTCTTGTATTGAGATCATTTAGGTGCGTAGTTAAATCAACCAAGAAAACTACATCGCATATCCAATTTTTGTCTTCCATTTTAGCTATTGGGTGCCGTTTAGGTTTCAAATATTCACGACTTCTTTCCACAGTTTGTAAAATGTCGCAACATGCAGCCCTTGCGTAACTAACGCACATCGGCAAAGTACAGTAGATCTTTATGTGTCGTGTAGAGATCATCCAGAAACTTTTAAAATTGACGATGGTTGAGCCCTCGTGCTCGAATGAAATTTACTGCCTTAATAACCGGGACCAAGACGTGTTTGAAACTCAAGGATTTTGCGCACAGGTTTTGCTGGTGAATGATACAATGAAAAGTTGCTGTCATCACTAGCGTACGCAGGGGGGGGCCATTGGGCCATGCCCTCCCCTCCTTTAAAAATGTTGTGTGATGTCACGATATTGAGAATGATGCTTTCAGTCTCTTTATGCTTGGGAATGATGCTTTCAGTCTAAAAAAAACTTACCTAATTTTAAACAAAACTGCATTAAAAGAGCAAGTTTTGCCAATACCAAACATTCAAACATCTCAGCCAGGAATTAGCAACAAGAAAACGTAGAGACTTAGCTAAATTTCCGAAAAATGCCGAAGAAAACATGATCTTATCCTTTTGCTATGCCACCTGACAGCACCATTTCACAAGAATATTCATATCCACATTTTTATTGAAAATGCTCTCAGAATGCACCAAATGCAGTCATTTTTCAAAATTTTCTGGGGGGGCCCCCCCGCCGCTAGGTGTCGTCTTAGGCGAAAATGCCGTCGGGCTTTGCCCGCCGGTCGTCAAAACCCCCCCTTTCAAAATTCCTGGCTACGCTACCGTCAATGCCCCCCCCCCCTTGAGAAAATCCTGCGTACGCCACTGGCTGTCATCATCGATTTTTCTCTCCTTCAACTTTCTTCTTACTTCAATAGACCTATGAATCCAATGCCAGTTTCGGACATTGTTCGAGCACCAGCAGTTGTGATTTCCGCATAAGCTGGACAAGTACAGTTCAAACTTGTCAAAAGCATCAATTACTTCAGTAAAGATGTCAGCACCAGTTGTCGTGCCCTTCATTGACTGTAGTGACAGAAGCTCTTCCGTTTCGTTCAAACCTTCGTCCCCTCCTTTCACAAACATGGCCAACTGTGTCCTTCTGGTCCGTACTTTCATCGATCGCAAAACTCCATAAAACAAAGTTCTTCACCTTGTCCCTGAGATTGTCACTATAATACAATTTTGGTAAAGAGGTCACTTTCTTCAACCACAGACATATACAACCAAGCAACCACACGGCATTTGACATAATGTTAAATGCCGTGTGGTTGCTTGGTTGTATATGTCTGTCACTATAATATCACAAACAATATCATCGATACGCCTCGCTATTGTCCACCGTGACAGAATTATTTTCTCTAACTCACTCTTCATTTTAGGACACATTTCTTCTGTGACATCGATAAGACACTGCTTCACAAAATTACCGTCAGAATACGGTTTCATAGTTGGAGCTATTCTCTGTACAATTCTATGCCTCTGATCTTCTCACGTTCCAAATAATTAAATGCAATCGGATGAGCGGTGGCCGGTGGGAGATTTCGAAAATAATTAACAGAAGGTGCGAAATGTACAATAATCCACTCTACAATTAATTGTTCGCACATACCAGACTAAACTAAATTATAAACACGTTTCGCGGGCCGCACACAATTCAAAATTGGCACACATTCGCGGGCCGCACAATTTTTTTTCGCGGGCCGCACGTTGCACACCCCTGGTCTACAACAGTGCATCCCAACATTCCTACTTTTGGGAATGATTTCGAGTACACTTTGCAAAATAAATAAAACTTAACAATTAGATTTAAGCACTTTTTTTAAATCTATGAATTTTCACTCACTTAAAACTTTCCATGGCCCACTAAGGACAGCGTGAAAATTTAGAAAAACAATGCTCTAGTTTAGGATCTAGGTCGTAATATCTTTCATCAGAGAAAAAATTAAAAGATGAAATTTTTTTGCAAACACTTCCATAAAGATCTCTTCCTTTGATGTTTTAAAACGTAACTATGACTGTATGAAGTCTAGCTAGCTTACAATTCAAATACCTTCGACCTTCGTAATAGTTACGAATGGCCTTGACGTGCGAAGAAATCGTCGCTACGAACAAATGTTCGTAGCAAAGACCATAATATGCAGCTCTAGATCTGTTGCGTTGCAGGGGTTGAAGAGACAGGTCATGTAAGAATGTAACGTCAGAGCTTGTCAATTTTATTACATTTGTTAGTGTGACACAGCATGTTTAAAACTGAAATTCATTACAAGTTTCGCACATTCCTGCAATCCTGAGGTACGTAAGATAAGAAAATAATCAAAAATGCATTAACCTACTCCTTTCAACTTATAAACCGTGACCATTTGCGCATGGTGGACCACTTTAAATAAATAAAAATCTGATTATGATCCTCTATCTTGTATAGCCCATCAGAAAATTTAATCTATGAAGTACATGGAAGATAGCCCAACACCATAGTTCGAGCAGCTAACGTTTTCAGATGAGAGTCGAGGCAACGTAATATTATAGTTTTGTTAGAAATAAAGGGATATAGTGGGGAGGAAAAGGGGTTTCATCACTTGTTTGCACTGTGGTATCTTAGTTAAAAAACTTATCTTTCTGCTCTGTATAAATGTGTATATGTCCTGATACAATCGAATAAAACACGAAACCACTGATTGAGGAGGCACGGAAAGCAAAACAATATTCTGAGAGTACGAGACGTTTCAAAACGAAGTGCTGCTAAATGTTCTGAAATCCTAAATTTTGTTTTAATATCTTAAAACTACAATGGAAGCGAGAGAGGATACAAAACCGCACGAATCAATCTAAAGGTAATTTTTTGATTAACTCATTAATCTGGCGTAGGCGTAGCCTGGTTACGACAAAGCATCCACATCATCAGTGCAAAGGTATTTCTGAATTTAAGCTACTTAAACTTGCAAAATATTACACTAAATATTTGACACATATCAACATCATTATACTTTTCTTCGGTATGGTTTGTTTATGGTACCGTATTTGAAAAAAATAATTTTAGTCCCCTTCACAGGTTACAAAACTTGCAATTCCATTTCAGCCTGTGAGTTTTCATTTTCAAGGATTTTGGGTTGGATGCACCAACAGATAATAACTTGAGGCCGATTACGCTTAGCGCTTGATTGGTAAATTGAGGATATGTTTGTGCAAAGTTCATCTGTGGATCAGTAATCGGCGATTTTAATCAGCAGATTACGGTTGGTGGATACGAAATAAAGTTTGTCCGCGAATAAATCTGTTTGATTGGTGGATAATCTGTTTTAGTGTGTCCAACCCTAAATTTTCAGTGAGTTGATCAAAAGAAGTTTAGAATTTTTTCTGGGTATTTGGATTTTTTGCTCCCCACTCTCAGCAGTTAGTTGTGCATTCCGTGCTTTGTACCAACAATATATCAATAATTCGTGATTTATACACTTGAATTATTTCAATAAGTAAAGCTTGGATTCCTATGGTTATTTTTAGCACCACACACATGTTGAAAAAAATGTTAAATAAAATGTTGTCCTCAGGTGTGCAATATTGCTGTACTATTGAACAAAATCCCAACTCAACATTAAAACGCCATGATATATGCCAAGAAAATTGCGTTAATAGGTTTTACAACATTTGGTATGGTGCAATAGGGAAGCAGTGATACGTAGGTCGGGATTTGTTCTTCAGAAAAGCGGGAGAGAGCCGCAACTTCTTTCCTCGGATGTAGAAGGAATCCTGAACAAAGTGTTAAGGTCTTTACTTTATCACATGGTAATTCACAATTTGTTACAAGGCACATTACCCAATAAAATTAGTGGAATGGTTGATATTGTTACATTTTATCTAAGCGTTTATAACGACTCGGCGTTAAGGCTATATTTTTGTCGACTATTCAGTTATTTCACATCTTTAATGAAATCGCTGTTCTATTTTCATACAAGCCAAATAACGGCAATAATGTTTTGACAGTTGGTAACATTTTTATGCAAACAAATGTCTTATTTTATCGCAAAACCTACGAACATACTGTAGATGCAATTGCTTTATTAAAGCGCCACTTCACAACATGCACAAGAATAGAAGAGGATGAGAAAATAAAGTAGGCTATTCAACGGGCGGTCACAGGCCTCCTTTCAGGGCTATTTGTCGTCACGGGTCTTTGGATCTCACGCAAGAAAAATATTGGGAAAAAATCGCCTATAGTCGTTTGTGCATTGCCAAGCATTTGTAAATATTTTTCAGTTTGCTTCAATATCAGATTATAATAACAAAAGTATGTTTTCAAGTGCTGTATCCATCATAAGAGGTGTTGCTCCCAGCACATTTCAAAGCTGACGGTTTCTGTGCAGTTGTAGGCCTACATTACTACACTGCATCCAATCGCTGAATGCTGATTTTTAAACAGTAATAAGATTATATGCCATATTTATAAGGTTTTTAGTATGGTCGGAACTCGGATAGATTCATTGAATCCACGTATACCAACGCCGGTTAACATGGATGTTCGGTTGTACTGAGAAGTACGCAGCCGATTGACACAGCGAATAACAAACACTTACCCTTCTCGAGAGAACAACATTCACCGAGTACTCGTGTTGAAATGTGATGAATCCATAAGCTTTGTTGGTGCCGTCACGGATGATGTTGATAATCAGAATCGGCCCGAACATCTAGAAAACATTGCGTTAATGTGATAAATTATCATACATTTAAGGACCTAGTCTCATAACTACAGTACATACCCTATAACAATTTATATACGCTATACAAGCCTTGCTAATTAACGTGCGAACTCGAGGCCGATGCAATTTCGATTTTGAACTCTAAGCTAAATTTACTGTCTATCTTTTTGAAATGATAGTTTTCAAAATCTAAATTGACAAAGTGTGATCACTAAATCTCAAATCATTGCAAAGCTCTTAATTTTCGGTTTAAAAAAAATACATCTTTCCGTTTTACCAGTGTGGCCAGATGCTTTTTGGGTTTCCAGCACTATAGTGCCAAACTCTAGTCCATTGTTCAGTTGTGTGGAAACAGTAGCACAAAAGCAGCTAAAAATATATGTTGTATTCCAGACGTTTAATATAAAATAAACAATAATAATTGTAGCGATAGCCAACCAAGTGAGAAAACCATTTACCTCTTGTTACTTACTGATTCAGTGTATAAAATCAACGCAATATATAGTAAGAAAGAAACGCAAAACAATCAACTAAGGAACGTGGTACAGAACGCTCAATTGATTACACGCGCAGTGCGGTGGTAATCAATTCCAACGTCTGTACCAGAAAACGCTGAACGGTGATTATGTAGTGACGCTGGTCACGAGTTACATATATTCAACGTAGATGACGACTATAACACCTCCCCGATAATTTTTATACACAAACATAAAAATTGAACAAGACACCGAATTAACAATAAAACTCAAAGTTCGAAACGAGCCGGAGGTCTGCGGCGACGGCTCGACCTTCGTGGGTTGTGTGGCCCGAATTCCGGTACAGTCGGTGTGTCGTCCGAATTCGTTCGGGCTGAGGTGGGGACAGCGGAAGAGTCGATTGTTGGTGCAGGAGTATCTCCCGGCTCCTGGTCCTCCGATGATGCATAGCGAGGTTGCAGTTGGTCCATATGGCGCCTCCACGTCGGACCATGTGGCAGCAGACGTACCAGGAAGATTCGGCTACCCTGTCGCTTGATCACCTCGGCTGGAACCCAACGAGGATCCTGGCTCCGTCGTGGAGTGAATGATAGCGCGTAACAGGGATCTCCCGGTTTGAAATGTCGTTTGGTACCTTCGGAGGCGTCGGTGTTGTGAGGGTTTTGTCGGGGTACCACTTGAGACGGTGTAGGGAGAAGCGTGTCGATCTTGGTTCGAATCTGACGATTGTTGAGTAATTGGCTTGGAGAGTAGCCACTCGGAGTGGGCGTGCGTCGATATTGCTGTAGGAATTCCAAGACGGCCTGCTTCGGGGGTAGGGAAGATTTGCGAAGTGCTTGCTTGAACGTACGTACGAGGCGCTCCGCCGTTCCATTGGTTTCCGGATGGTAAGGTGCACCCGTGATGTGTACCATACCCCTCTCCTTACAGAAAGTTTGAAATTCTGTGGATTTAAAAGTAGTAGCATTATCGGTAACTATAGTATGGGGATAGCCGAAATGAGCAAAATCTTCTTCTAGCAGGTTGATAGTAGCTGTTGAAGATAAAGTAGTAGCATGAATACATGGGTATTTAGAAAAAGCATCAATGCTGAGTAACCAATGGTAACCCATGAATTCTACCGCATGTAGAATATATGTGCATATGTGCAAGCGACTCCACGGTGCTTCTGGAACCGTCCATGATTGGACCTGGGTTTTAGATTGCGGTTGATATTCGCCACAGGTACTGCACTTGTGACAAAGTTCCGCTATGTCTCGGTCAATGTTTGGCCAGTAGACGGACGTTCTTGCCAACTGCTTCATTCTCTCAATGCCGAAATGTCCTTCATGAAGCAATTGAAGGACGGAAGGACGAAGTTTGGACGGGATGACCACTCTGGAACCGTAAAGTAGACATCCGTAACAAGTAGAAAGAGAGTCTGCGTACTTACGAAACGGTTCGACCGGGTCTTGTGGAGAAGACTTGGCCGGCCATCCTTCATGAATGAAACGCATTACCGTGGAAATGGTAGGATCTTTAGAAGATTCTTTACGCAGTGAGGCAGCATTTGGGGTCTGGACCTGTAAATCCAAAGCATCGATAGCGCAGACGATATCAATGTCATCCGCACTTTCCTCTTCATCGAAGACTTTATCCCCTCCTGCTGGTAAGCGACTCAAAGCATCAGCGTTTTGATGATCCTTCGTCTTCCTGTACTCAATAGTGTATGTAAATTGCGACAAAAAGAGTGCCCAACGAGCCAAACGATTTGCTGCCAAAGAAGGTGTCGATTTAGTCGGGCCAAAAAGACTAAGCAATGGTTTATGATCTGTGACCAAAATGAATGATCTACCAAAAAGATATTGATAGAATTTCTTTAGCGCAAAAATTATCGACAAAGCCTCTTTCTGAATTTGACTATAGTTTCTCTGCGAAGCTGTTAATATCTTTGAAACGTTTGCTATAGGCCGTTCTGTGCCATCTGGGTAACGGTGAAACAAAGTAGCACCGATGCCCACACTAGAAGCATCACATGCGATACCTACCGGAAGTGACGCATTGAAATGTGTAAGAACCTCATCAGTAGATAGATGATGCTTCAGCTGAGCAAAAGAGTTTTCCTCTTGTTTTCCCCATCTCCAAGGAATGTCCTTTTTCGTGAGATGGTATAGTGGTTCTGCTACAGTAGAAGCGTTCAACGGTAGAAACTTCGAATAAAATTGTAAGGAACCTAAAAACGAACGAAGAGAAGATACGTCAGTGGGGGAAGACTCCAGTACGGCGTTTACCTTGGGACCTTTGGAGATGCCCTGCCTGGACAAAATGTGTCCGAGATACTCTACCTGAGGTTGTGCAAACTTACACTTGTCTTTCCTACACCTCAGGCCTTTTGAGTGAAGTCGATCGAGGAGCCGTCTAAGATTCTGGAGATGCTCCTCAGCAGTAGTGCCACTGACAAGAATGTCGTCTAGGTAGACTGCGACCCCTGGAAGGTCGGCTGTAAGGTCGTCCATGATCTTCTGAAAATAACCTGGAGCAGAAGATATGCCAAAAGGTAAAACATTTTGTAAAAGTACGCCACGGTGAGTGCTTAATGCGAGTCGTTTTCGACTGTCAGGACCAAGTCGAATCTGATTGTAGGCATCAGCCAAGTCTATCTTGCTGAAACCATACCCACCACCCAACTTTTGCATTAAGTCTTCTGGTAAGGGTAACGGGTGACGATGGGTCTCCAGGGAAGGGTTCACCGTGACTGAATAATCGCCACATATGCGTAACTTGGCCTTCGCTTCTGAAGAGTTTGAAGGCTTACGGACTGGAACAACCGGTGTGCCCCAATCGCAAAACTGAACTGGTGTCCATACACCACGTGCAATGCCCGAATCATAGGCTTGTGCTAAGTCCTCCTTTAGCGCGAAAGGTACAGGCCTAGGTTTGAGAAAAACAGGTTTAGCATCAGACTTAAAATCTATGTCTAGTTCATAATCTCGCAAGCACCCGAGTTCAGGCTTAAAAACATCTTTGAACTCGTCACATAAGAGGGAGCATGCCTTCTCCAGACTCTTATCAGGCTTGTCGCATGACTGGATGCTCTGTAAAGTAGAACAGTTAGATAGAAGGAATTTATCGATAGAAATTCCTAAAGACGAGATTGCATCACGACCTAGCAAGTTTAGTCCTTTGACTGTCGTGACTACAAAAGAAATATTATCTGACCTTCCCGTGGAAGGACAAGTTACCTGGGCCGTGAAAGAACCCGTGATTGGTAGTAGATGCTTGGTAGCAGATTGGAACTGCGACACTGGTGCTTGCAATTGAGGTGCGCCTACCCGAGTCCAGACGTCGCTGGAAAGGAAATTTCCATTTGTAGCAGTGTCCAGTTCTAAGTGTGTGGTTACCGAATTAATGGAGATCGGTACTTCCAACTTTGAATTTCGAGGTTTTCTGCAAGAACTAGAAAGCATGTTAATTTCCTCGATACAATTTACCTTAGAAGGTTTGTACTGTCTAGCTTTCTTTCGACAAACACTCTGTAAGTGTCCCGTAATATTGCAGAAATGGCAAGTGGCTTTCTTAAACCTACAGTCATTGGCGTTGTGGTTGGAATTACCACAGCGATAGCATTCTTTATTTTTAGAAGTAAAGAAAGTACCTGTAAGTTGCCTAGTTTTTGGAGGTTTGCTGATGGTCCTTACTTTCGCAACTGGTGCTGGTGGAGTGCCGTAAACAGTTTCTTTGGCCACCTTGGCTGCCTCTTCGGTTTCTGATGCAACCTCCACCGCACGTTTGAAAGTAAGTTCATCAGCTCTGATTTTGAATAACGCCTTAAGCACCGCCTCGTTACCTATTGAACAAATAAAACGAGTACGTAAAGCTTCGTCCAATGGATTTGAAATGGACGAGAAGTCACAGGTGGCAGCTGCCTGACGTATGCGGATGGCTAGTTCTTGAGCTGTTTCACCGGGCTTGCGCTTCATTTCGCTCCAGAAACGGAATCGCTCCCTCACGATGAAGCGTTTTGGGTCGAATTGTTGAGCCATGTAGTTTGTAATTTCCGTCATGGTGAGATCGTTGACTTCTTTTGGGTTTGTTTCCTGCGCAGCCAAATTTGTTAACATTTTGTAGATTGTAGGTGATTGATTGGTGAGAAAAACCTGCGGCATTTTGTCTTGTGCGACTGAATGTGCTGCTACAAAGGTGTTAAACCTCTTCCAATAGTCTGCCCACAGTTCAGTGGTGGCATCAAACGTTACAAACTTAGGTAAAGATACCTGTTGTTGTATTGTTGTTGGTTGTGGTCTTGAAGTTTGGGCTCGTATTTCTCGTAGTTGTTCAAGGTGGCGCTTTTCTTGGTTGGCAATTTGATCTTGATGACGTTGTTCTTGTTCTTGGTGACGTTGTACTTGTTCTTGGTGACGTTGTACTTGTTCTTGGTGACGTTCTTCTTGTCTGGCAATTTGCTCCTTCGTCTGGCGTTCTTGGTTGGCAATTTGTTGTTGCAGGACTTCGATCAGCTTCTCCATGTTTCTAAAATCCTGTAGAAATTCTGTAAAGAATCCTGCCGACGACGCCAGTTAAATGTCTGTTGTATTTCCAGACGTTTAATATAAAATAAACAATAATAATTGTAGCGATAGCCAACCAAGTGAGAAAACCATTTACCTCTTGTTACTTACTGATTCAGTGTATAAAATCAACGCAATATATAGTAAGAAAGAAACGCAAAACAATCAACTAAGGAACGTGGTACAGAACGCTCAATTGATTACACGCGCAGTGCGGTGGTAATCAATTCCAACGTCTGTACCAGAAAACGCTGAACGGTGATTATGTAGTGACGCTGGTCACGAGTTACATATATTCAACGTAGATGACGACTATAACAATATACACAAAGACTAGGGTCAATGTCTGGATTTGGACCATCGACATAATTGCGTCCACTTCACAAATATTTTACAATTGAAAAAAATTTGACAGAAACAAATTTAACAGTTTATTTATCAATAGTGTTCACAACTTGTGTCAGTTTTATCTTTCTACTCCAACTATGTGAGTAGTTTTTTGGTTTTAAAATTACAATTTTAGAAAAAGTCCGTTTTTTATACCTTCTGTGACTTAAGAAAAAGAGTTATGACAGGGATGATCGAACCCACGTCATTGAAATGTATTCTCTAACCCTCTAGGACAGGGGTCCGCAAATAGACCCGATTTGTTGGCGCGACCACAATGGTTCGAAATCTTTGCGACCCAAACGTTTCAGAAGCATATAATTTTGCGCAAAATCCTTTGCAATTTAATAGCAATTCCAATACGGTCGTCCCCACTTATTAAGCTCACTTCGGGACCGGACGATTTGGGCTTATTAAGCGGGGGACAATTTTCTACCACTCCTATACCTTCAATAATTCCGGAATGGACCAAATTTGGCTAAATAAGGGGGTGGACCTAATAACTGTGCGCTTCGTCGTCGTGTAAGCCTCTGTGGGCGAGTGCCTATTCTTTTACCACCCCAGACTCACGATGTTCCCGGACTACACTGGAAGGCTACTAGAGAGCAGCCAGTCTTTGACTTCATCATCCATGACTCGTAGACCTTCCACTCTGTTAGGTGGCTTGAAAATAGCACAGTCATTGATCATGTGGTCTGCGGTCTGTCACTCGGCACCACATTTACAGGAGAAAGAGGCCATTTCCCACTGGTGCATGGTTGAGCGGAAAACCCGACGCCCGTACGAAGACGGTTGAGGCGCACCATGTCTGTTTTTGTAGTGTCAGGCCGATGGGGCATGTGTCTGCGTCGGAGATGAACAAATGGAGTCTGGTGGTACCGTACTTGACTTCCAGTCAGAGTCCACTTATGGTCCGCCCAATTAGCCGAAGAGATGCATGGCCACCTGGAGATGCGGCCTGATTAGTCACATTTTGCAGATTTTGATTATCGCTACTGCTAGTGTTTGACTGACATTTTCTGAGATGGTTTTACTTTTTGCTGTCTCTTAATGATATAAAAGCTTTTTGTTGCCATGGGGAAGCAGTAGCAAATGAGAAAAAGTAAGTTGTAAAACGCTGAATCAGACTGTTATTGAAAAATTAACAGTCTGACTAAAATCTTCGAAATCAAATTGTCTTTGTTTTTTAACATCTGATGATGTTAAAACCTACTGTGTCGTCTGGGGAAAACAATAAAGGCGAAAAAATATACTTTTTAGAAAAATTCATTTAAACAGTCGCCCAAAGTTGGAAAAATCGAAAAATTTCTGCAAAATATGACAAATCAGGCCGTATCTTTAGGCAGCCATGAGAGATGTCTTGTTTATCAGCTTCGTTGATCAAAAGTTGACCGGCTAGCACGAATGGGTGTCTTGATTTCAGTCGACGGGGGTGCTCGTTTGGGGGAGCAGAGATCTTGTGGTCGAAAAGATGATTAGGCTCCAGTGCACGTCAGCCGAAAGACAGAGTGGCTTCTTCGCGACGAAGCTCAGCAGGTTGGGATGCCAGCGAGAACGGGAAAATTGTCCAATGGTGTGGGACGCAGGCATCCGGTAACTGTGCGTAGAGCGCTGTTTATGGCAGTGTCGATGTTGTTGCAGTGAGCACGCGGCACCAAACAAGTACAGTACTCAGCTGAAGAGTAGACAAGGGCTAAGCCTGCTACACGCAGTGTCAGCCCTCGCCCCCCAGCTAGGTCCTGCCAGGCGTTTGAGTAGCGCAGCGCGGGATGCCAGTTTCTTGCGCAGTGACACCAAATGGTGGTGGCATGAAAGCGATCTGTCTGGTGTCACCACAAGATATTTTGGTTCAGGACAGAAGGACAGAGGCTTTGCATTGTTCTGAACATGTAGGTAACGATCAGCTTCCCGACTGTGTAGGTGGAAAGCTGCTGCCACAGTTTTGGTTTCGCTGAGTTTCAACCGCCGGTTATGGAGATATAAGCTGAGAGAGTTTTTATGTCCTGGCTCAAGGTGTCTTCTAGGCTTTATAAAAGTGGATTTAATAAGCAAGGACTAGGCTACTGTAGGCCTACTACAATCGAAAGTATAAATTTTTTTTTTTTTTACAAAATTGTACGAAACTCAGCACATCAAAGATTATAGCCTACGATTGTATTTATTTTTGCCATAAGTTACAGTACAAGTTATATTTATAATAAGTTTAAACCGTTTTGCGACCCACTGTCAGGGCTGTAGCAACTAAGAACGTGGTTCCCTCCAAACATAAATCCGGGGCCCTTTACAACGCAGAAACTGAAATGCGGTATTTATTTTACACAACATGCATGCTGGTTCATATTATGTATAGTACACAGTAGAGGGCACTATTTGGTAGCATACAAAGCGCTTTAAAAACTAAAATGCAAACTGTGATAATAAAAATAACTCAATTAATCAAGTTTATTTCAGTACAGCATTACAAACCAGTGCGGTAACATGGTAAAAATTAATACATCAAACACACAACTTATTATTACAGATTGTTCCAGGGCTGTGCAGTCGGAAGTCGTAAAGTCGGTGGGATTTTGGCGTGTCTGGAGTCGGATATTTGTTGCCCGACTCCACACCACTGGCTTTTTCTTGTAGTTGTAAGCTAACTTCTAACACCAAACGGTACGTAATCCTCAGAAAAGTATTGCTGTAAAATGTTTTGCTGAAACTTAGCTACAAAATTTGCAGATGGAAAATAGAAGATGAATCAAACGTCTTCCATTCCATACCCTGCTGGGGGGAGGGGGCGTCAATATAACTTGACGTTTTTTTTTTTATCAAGAATAGCCTAACGCAACTTTATAATCTGCAGTGCCATAACTACCCCCGCTTCTACTGGTACAAGACACCGAGGCCCCAGAGCAGTGGTTCTTAACCAGGGTTCCACGCCCTCTGAAACATTAACACACGGCCTACGAATGGTATATCAGCGAATATTTTTGGAAATATTTTTGAACCACACTGAAGTACGATGGCTAACGAGAAGGAAATTAAGTGACGAATTGCGTTTTTGCTTTGCGCACAAAATTATTGGAGTTCTTGAAAAGTCACAACCATCGGCATTCAAACCATTTTGAGGACAAGTTTTATCCTTACTTTGGCTTATTTGGCTGACACCTTTGATTGCTCTCAATCAGCTGAATTACCAAATGCATGGAGGTATTAAAAATGTAATAGAAGTTGAACAGTAAATGAGTAATTTTCAGAGGAAATTGCAGTTGTGATGGCAGCGATTGGAAAATAACAACTTCTCTAACTTTCCACGTCTGGACGAGGTAGTAACCCAAATGGAAAATTAATCTCTTGTTACAAAAGGTTGCCCTTGAAGTTCTCATGCCATTCGTAACCACTTATTTATGCGAGCATGCGTTTTCTATTCTGGTGGATGTTAAAGCAAAAAAAACGATACCGCTTGCATGCGAAAATGGTATGAGAATTGCTGTTTCCGAAACAAAGGCTCGAATTTCACTATTGGTCTCAGAAAAACGACAACAGAAGTCTCATTTATTCAGTAATGTATTACTATTGGCCGAGTGGTTAGCGCGTTGGGCTCGCAGACGAGAGCCGCACTTGCTGTTGTTTCTCTGGGCAAGAAACTTTACGATAATTGCCTCTACCTAGTGATCGATTTCGAGTAATGGGTAGTACCAAATTTAAGTCATAAGTAGATTAGACAACCGGAAACAGACATTGCCTTCGGCTGCAGCGTGGGTCAGGTGTCTGTCGGAAGGCGTACACCGATGCATAGCGCTCAAGACCGCTTTCCCGCAATGCAGGATAAACATATGAAAAACAAACAAACTATTAAATGTGGTCGATTTTTGTTTTTGTGACCCAGCGAAATTTGGGATTCAACGAAAGCTTGTTGACCAGCGTAAGGGTTCGGCAGGTTAGTAAAGGATAAGAACCACTGCCCCAGAGCAAGGGGCCTCGCATTGCTACATTTTATTGTAGATATTTAAGTTAAAACTTAACCCTATTTGTAGCGACACGGGGCTTTATGAGGACGCCCCACTCTAGTAGTGAAGTATTTCACAGAAAGAAATATGCTAGAAATGTGAAATTTCTTGACTTTTAGTTTTTATTCTTTGCAAATTTTCTAAACCTAAACTGGTCATTTTTCTACCTTCCTGCCCTTAACGACAAGCATTTCGTCTCAGGTGGCTAGACATAGTTTTTGTTAAGTTTAGCAATACTTTATGTTATAGTTCAAGAATTTCAATTTTGAAGCTATATATTTGCGGGAAATTAGAATAAAAACCGACTTTCTGACGTTTTATCATCTCAAACAATTTATTTCAATAAATTTGTTGGGTAAAAATTTAATTTCTATACGCACAATGCACATGGCTATTATCTTGTAAAATATTTTGGCTCTATAATTTTCATAGCTCCGGTTATTAGCGATTGATTAGCATGGGGCTACGATAGCCCTTGACGTGCTTTCAGCGTACGAAACCAGCTCTTAGGGTTAAATAAACTTGTTGTTATTTTGTTATGAATCTGCACACAGGCTATAATATTTTTCGTCCACAATTGTCGTTTATTAGTTTAGGTTTTTATCGTAGCTTACTTAGGGCCCCACTCTAGCCACTGACTGCTTGTTTGGCTTATTTTTTCTTATGAAACTTTTATGTTCATACCAAACAGATTGGAAAGACTGCAGGCTGCAGCCCTTGTAGTGCTTATGGACGAGTAGCCATTGGTCACCAAAGTGTGATAAAACCTATCCACTTTCTTTCTCTATAACTAAAAACACTTTTCGAAAAAAAAAAAACTCAGTCAACACAAAATTTAAGATTTAGTGCAACCATTAAACAAGTTTTATTTGACCAAGTCGCACAGAAAGCTGATTTAATTGAAAATATTAAAAACAATATTATAGGCGAAAGCTCAAGCTGTTTTAGATTAGAAAGTGGTAATGTTGAACTGCACTCAATCCTGTGTCAAAACGAAACAATACTTTGTTTAGAAACATTCATTTCTGACACCTAAAACTTAATTGTTTTTGAATTAAATTCCTAAAATAGTTTACTAAACATATTGAAAAGAACAAAATGATATTTACCTGAAACAACTGGTGCAATTCTGTTTCTGTTGTCGACTCATCGAACCCTCCGATAAATATTCTTTTTGGGATAGCATCAGATTGAGCGAAATCCATCCTAACTTCATCCAAACTTTTCCCTTTACAAATGAACACCTGTTCACACTTGCAGCGAGCTTTCAAAATGTAAATCAACAGGTGTTGACTTTGTTTCTTATATTATCTTAAAAATCCTTTGCACCAGCAAAGGCAACACAGAAGTTTTTTAGTTTCTTTATGTAACTTTGTTGTGAAAAGTGGCTTTTTACATAGATTTCCTAATATATTATTTTTTATCAGTTTCAATGATGATGTAATTAATGGAGGTATTTTGCGCTTGATTAGGCTGAATAGCTACCTCCTGACAAAACTTGTCAGTTGATTGACGTCAAATCTAACACTAAAATATTCTAAATTGAGAAGCATTACAAGAATTCTCACAGGTGGAAGAGAAATGTTGATCAAAGTTTTACTTGCAAAATGTGGATGAAAATGCTCAATTTCGAAAATTTACATACTTTCGTACAGCTTAAGAATGAGTGGAAAAGTCTTCGATTACGATCTCGATCGACAATTATTTTCCTTAAAAACCACCATTGAAATGTTTCTGGTGATAAGCAGGGTTGCCTTCGTGGGGGGGGGGGCTGGTAGAACTCAGTGGTCGATCGAACTATGGCAATCTAAAAACTAAAGCAAAAAAATCGGTTAAATAACAACATCAGTAAGTTCATTGAGAAACGATAACACTTTGCTAAAGAGTTCGCTTTGTTGAACCATAGACAGACAATACCCATCGATGACGACACCAAAGACTACTCACGTGTGCTTTATCTCCTAAATTTTATTTCCAAGTAGCCTACTGTTTTATTCGCGCATATTTTAAACCTTTCGGTTTTGTAATCTTTTCCTTTTGTTGGTGCCAAATCCGTGTGTCTACTTTGTCGTTCTCTACATGTTCGCGCCAGCAATGATTGATTGATTGAATCTTTATGCTCGGACTTGGAAAGCTTTTTCCTAAGCTTAACCCTGACAGTTTCGCGTACTCGTTAAGGCTTTAATTGAACCGCTGACGCAGGCTCGGTCATCGAGG
Source organism: Aplidium turbinatum (assembly GCF_918807975.1). Taxonomy (NCBI): domain Eukaryota; kingdom Metazoa; phylum Chordata; class Ascidiacea; order Aplousobranchia; family Polyclinidae; genus Aplidium; species Aplidium turbinatum. Next base: position 10,746,062 of record NC_137489.1, on the reverse strand, counting down.
TAGACATCTGGACAGAGTAAAGTTTTAAAATGTTGATGTATTGTTGGCGGGGAACTACTCCAACCAATAGGTGTCGCTTAATGGAGAGCAGTCCTTAAAATGCTTTGCTCAAGCGCACACCCCGAGAGTCGTACCAGTGCCACTTGATCTTGAAGCTTCTTCGTTCCCGAAGTCACTCCCTAACCCAGTGGTTCCCAACCTGGGGTCCGTGAGAAAGCATTTGGGGGTCCGTGATTACCTTGATGAATTTTGAAAAAAACGAAAAGCGATCATTTTACTTTCATTTCTCTCTTTAAATGCAAGAAATTGGTTGGCAAAAATTTGGTTTTTGTGCGTTGTGTTCATGGTGAAAGAATAAAAGAAGAGTTTTAGTTTTGTGAGCCTCTTTGGGAAACTACCAAGGCAAGTGATAGGCCTATATTTGGAAAGATGAAAGAATTTTTTGTCAAACAAAATTTTGATTGGAAAAAGAAACTTTGTTCTATATGCACGGATGGAGCACCAGCTATGCTCGGGAACAAATCCGGATTTGCTGCTTTAGTAAAAAACGAAGTTCCTCGCGTGGTTGTTATCCATTGCTTCTTGCACAGGTAGCCTACGCCATAGCAGCAAAAACTTTACCAGCAAGTCTCAAAGAAATTCTGACGAATTGCGTGAAAGTCGTTGATTTCATCAAAAACAGAGCTGTAAAGCGCTCTGTCAAGAAGTAGGGTCAGATTACGAAGTAGGCTACTTTTGTATCATTCTGAGATATAGGCCTACGTTGGTTATCTAGAGGAGAAGTTTTAAAACTACTGCTGCAGCTAAAAAATGAGGTAGGCCTATCAACTCTTTTGAAAGCAAAAGGAAGTCCCCTCTCAAAATTGTTTGAGAGTAAAAGTTTTCTATACGGCATGGCCTACTTAGCCGATATTTTCGGTCATATTGTGGTTATATTTATTTAGGTTATATTTAACGTATAAGGATAGTTTATATTTAAGTATGAGAATGGTTTGTTTATAGATGAAATTTCTATCTATCTAATTTAGCTATCTGACTCCATGAACTAATTTCCACACAATTGTTATTCGAGTTATAATTTTAAGTTATCAGAAGGTGTTCGTATAATGTTGTAGGTCTATAACACAAATTGAATTTAAACATTACAGAATAGTGAAATTGCAGAACAGTAGAACATTATCACGAATTATTACATTTTAAGTAAACAATCAATTTAATGTTTTCTGAGAGCTGAACTGGTCTAACTGAGCTGGTTTGATGTGAGCTGGTTTCGTGTGAGCTCTCGTCAAAGGGCGAACAAACCCTTTTATTTTCTGTTCCCTTTTTTCTATTTACTTCGGGAGCAGATTACATGGAAAATTACAGAAACATTAGGAAATAAATTTAAGTTAAACTAGTTCACTATAGTAAAAGGCAGGAAAACTTACATGATGAAATAATGGATCGCTACAGAGGCCCCCCCAAATTTGGGCTAAATTGGAACCAAGGGTACCAAGTTTAGTTCGAATTTAAGGAGTAAAAAACGTTAACACAATTGTAACAGACATAGTATGAAATAGGTATGTTTAGTGTTTATCATAATAATGTGGTAACAATTATTATTATTATATTTAAGTGTAAGAATGTTTGTTTATAAGTTAAATTAAGATGAAGGCTGTCTGACTGCTTGATGAAATTTCTATCTATCTAATTTATCTAGTTTGGCTATCTGACTCCATGAAATAATTTCCACACAATTATTGTTATTCGAATTATAATTTTAAGTTATCAGAAGGTGTTCGACTGTTCGTATAATATTGTAGGTCTATAACACAAATTGAATTTAAACATTAGGCTACAGAATAGTGAAATTGCAGAACAGTAAAACATTATCACGAACTATTACATTTTAAGTAAACAATCAATTTAATGTTTTCTGAGAGCTGAACTGGTCTAACTGAGCTGGTTTGATGTGAGCTGGTTTCGTGTGAGCTCTCGTCAAAGGGCGAACAAACCCTTTTATTTTCTGTTCCCTTTTTTCTATTTACTTCGGGAGCAGATTACATGGAAAATTACAGAAACATTAGGAAATAAATTTAACTTAAACTAGTTCACTATAGTAAAAGGCAGGAAAACTTACATGATGAAATAATGGATCGCTACAATATTAACAATGTTAATCGTGGCATTCAAGCCTCAAGGACCAGGTGTGACAATAATTGAAGCAGAAATTGCCGAACAAAGTATAAACATGGATTTGAAATCCTTTTCTTTTTGACTTGAACAACATTAGCGATAACGATCTCAGTAAAGATGACCTAATTGATTTGAAATCAAAAGAGTTATTACACATTGCATTTCATTCAAAAACTGTGGAAGAATTTTGGTGCTCACAACTGCAAACCCATCCATTCTTGGCAAAGCAAGCGATTATTGTTTTGTTACCATTCATAACCACTTACCTTTGCGAGGCTGGATTCTCAGCTCTTGTTACAATAAAAACTAAATATCGAAATCGCCTGGACGTTGACGATGACATGCGTGTTACATTGTCAAAAACTCAACCACAGTTCAGTCGTTTAGTTCAGGAAAGGCAACAACAGCTCTCTCATTAAATTTGCTTAGGCTACGTTGAAAAAGTTTCAGCATGGTACCGTACTTTGGGTCACCTTAATATTCAAATACTGCTGACATTTCTTGAACAATTCATTCATTTTCTTATTTGAGCAAATGTTTAACCTGATAGTTGCCGCAGGAGTCATAGCGGCAATGCAATATGACACCGTACAGTAGTTTAGTAGCGTAATTATTATAGTCTGGGAGCCTACGACAGAAGATTTCACCCCATAAGGTACAAAAGGTTTGACCCCTTGAAGTTACTGGGGTCAACCATGTCACTCACAAAAAGTATGGAAGATTGACCGCACCGGGTGGATCTGGACCCTAGAGCCCCCTAAAAAGCCCAAAAAGGGGGTTAATTTCACCCCATAAGGTACATGGACCAAACTTGGTGAAAACGAAGTTCTATGTCAGGACATCACAAAAATATCAAATCTAACAATATTTTCGAGTGGAAAGGTGATGTAAGACTCCCCCCAAAGTGACCCCCCAGGGGGTTAATTTCACCCCATAAGGTACATGGACCAAAGTTGGTCAAAACGAAGTCTTATGTCAGGACATCACAAAAATATCAAATCTAACAATATTTTCGGGTGGAAAGGTGATGTAAGATGCCTTCAAAGTGACTTCCCTTAATGTGACCCCCTCGGAAGGTTTATTCCACCCCATAAGGTACATGGACCAAACTTGGTCAAAATGAAGTCTTATGTCAGGACATCACAAAAATATCAAATCTAACAATATTTTCGGGTGGAAAGGTGGTGTAAGATGACTTCAAAGTGACTTTCCTTAATGTGACCCCCTCGGAAGGTGTATTTCACCCCATAAAGTACATGGACCAAACTTGGTCAAAACGAAGTCTTATGTCAGGACATCACAAAAATATCAAATCTAACAATATTTTCGAGTGGAAAGGTGATGTAAGATGTCATCAAAGTGACCCCCAGAGGGTTTATTTCACCATAGAGTACATGGACCAAACGTGGTCAAAACGAAGTCTTCTAGGGCACCACAAAATATCAAATCTAACAATACTCTCAGTTGGAAAGGTGATAAAAGACCTACCCAAAAGTGAATCTCCTCCTATAGTTTAATTTACTTCATCCCTTTCTCGAACCAACCTTGGTGTAACGAAAGTGCTATGCCAGGACAGTACGAATGGATTAAATTTAAAAATATTTTTATATAGGTTTTGATGAAATACATTCACAAGCTGTCCCATGATGCATGAAATGGAACTATAGCCTACTTTACAAAAAGTTTTTGTATAAATCATATTAAGTCAATCGAAAAAAGGCAACAGGACATGACAATACATGGCTTTGTAACACCAAAAACAGAAAGTACACAAGAAGCATATAGGCTACAGTAGCCAGAAAATTGATCCAAGATCTTGATACCACCACTAAATGTGGACTTAATCGAACAACTGACTATCCAAATCAAAACGTTTCGAAATGAATCATTTGGAACGTTAATTTAGGCAGTAATGAACATTTTCCAGCTGCTACAATAAATAACCTAATAAACCCAATGCAGTAAATTTTTATTTAATGCCATTTGCTTCATGTCTCCAATCAGTTATCGTAACTGTTCATTCATAAACAGAGATTGTTCGTGTAAATGTAAACGGTCGTTTCTTTATTCTTCATTGTCACTGCTGTCGCTTTCACTTTCTTCATCTTATTCTTCAGATTCATACAATTCTCCTGTTATATACAGAGATAAAGCAAGCTGTCTGCGATGTACCAGCCCCAAGCAATGTGGTTATCCGCACGTCTGACACTGACTGTCTTGTAATTGGCTTAGGTTGCTATGGAACTTTTGATCCTTCATTAAAGATATGGATAGAAGCTGGCTTGCAAAGCAATAACACGCAGCGGTACATCAACATCAACCAGCTGCATAGGCCTACCGCACTTGGAGTGACGATTTGCAAGTGTTTACCTGCATATCATGCCTTTACAGATTCTGATTACACCTCGTCATTTAGCAGGAAAGGGAAAGTGCGGCCGCTGAAATTACTCCAAGGAAACCACGAAGCGCAGGCAGCTTTTAGCCAACTCGGACACGACAAAGAAATTAGTGAAAACACTATCATCGCCATAGAGAACTTTGTGTGTAACATGTACAAAAACAAGAAAATTAATTATGTCAACGAAGTCCGTTTACAAATGTTTTTAGACGGCTACAAACCCAAAAAAGAAAATGAAAGGATATCATGCATACCAGAAGCTACTGTAGATAGTAGTACTCTACCACTTTGTTTACGAGTACTTCTCCAGAAGACAAGATGGTGGTTATCTTCAACTAGAAGTGAACAAGCAGCAACGTTGCTGCTAGAGTATGGCTGGAAAGAAGAAGGAGGTTCTTATAAAGTGGTGTGGTTTGAAGGTAAAGGTATAAAGCATCTTTAGATGTCTCTGCGTGGAATCTGATCTCATCCAGGAAAGTCAAGAAGAAGGTAAACAGCATTGGATGTCGCTTGGGTTACCCTTTATAAATATAAAACTTTCTCCTGGTCTATCAGTCGTTTACTTTCTTACTGTAAACATTAGCCAATAACTGGCTGTAAAGTTTCGTTTTAGGAACCTATAACCAATAGTTTCTGCAATCTTGAGAAAAATGCCTGGGTGCACTAAATAACAAATAAATGTTGAACTTTTTCCAGTTAATAGTAAGTTGCAATGTTGCATTATTCGAAGAAAAATAGACGTCTGTAAAAGATAATAAAATTACTATTGTATGTTACGCATATCTGTAGTGCATAATAGCAATTGTTTCGTACAGTCTTTATTTCTCTGTATATAACAGGAGAATTGTATGAATCTGAAGAATAAGACGAAGAAAGTAAAAGCGACACCAGTGATTGATTGATTGATTGAATCTTTATCCTCGGACTGGGAAAGTTTCTTGCAGAGCTTAATCCTGGCAGTTTCGCATACTTGTAGAGGCTTTGAATCACTGGCGCAGGCCCGGTCACCGAGATTGACAGAGTGAAGTTTCCGATTGTTGAAGGCTTGTTGTCGGGGAATTATTCCATCCATTAGATGCCGCTGAATGGAGAGCAGCCCTTAACGTGCGTTGCTCAAGCGCACACCCCGAGAGTCGAACCAGCGCCGCTATTGATCTTGAAGCTTCTTCGTTCCAGAAGTGACGCGCTAACCAATTGAGTTACCGTTTACATTTACACAAACAATCTCTGTTTATGAATGAACAGTTACAATAACTGATTGGAGACATGAAGCAAATGGCATTAAACAAAAATTTACTACATTGGGTTTATTGGGTTATTTATTGTAGCAGCTGGAAAATGTTCATTACTGCCTAAATTAACGTTCCAAATGATTCATTTCGAAACGTTTTGATTTGGATAGTCAGTTGTTCGATTAAGTCCACATTTAGTGGTGGTATCAAGATCTTGGATCAATTTTCTGGCTACTGTAGCCTATATGCTTCTTACGTACTTTCTGTTTTTGGTGTTACAAAGCCATGTATTGTCATGTCCTGTTGCCTTTTTTCGATTGACTTAATATGATTTATACAAAAACTTTTTGTAAAGTAGGCTATAGTTCCATTTCATGCATCATGGGACAGCTTGTGAATGTATTTCATCAAAACCTATATAAAAATATTTTTAAATTTAATCCATTCGTACTGTCCTGGCATAGCACTTTCGTTACACCAAGGTTGGTTCGAGAAAGGGATGAAGTAAATTAAACTATAGGAGGAGATTCACTTTTGGGTAGGTCTTTTATCACCTTTCCAACTGAGAGTATTGTTAGATTTGATATTTTGTGGTGCCCTAGAAGACTTCGTTTTGACCACGTTTGGTCCATGTACTCTATGGTGAAATAAACCCTCTGGGGGTCACTTTGATGACATCTTACATCACCTTTCCACCCGAAAATATTGTTAGATTTGATATTTTTGTGATGTCCTGACATAAGACTTCGTTTTGACCAAGTTTGGTCCATGTACTTTACGGGGTGAAATACACCTTCCGAGGGGGTCACATTAAGGAAAGTCACTTTGAAGTCATCTTACACCACCTTTCCACCCGAAAATATTGTTAGATTTGATATTTTTGTGATGTCCTGACATAAGACTTCATTTTGACCAAGTTTGGTCCATGTACCTTATGGGGTGGAATAAACCTTCCGAGGAGGTCACATTAAGGGAAGTCACTTTGAAGGCATCTTACATCACCTTTCCACCCGAAAATATTGTTAGATTTGATATTTTTGTGATGTCCTGACATAAGACTTCATTTTGACCAAGTTTGGTCCATGTACCTTATGGGGTGGAATAAACCTTCCGAGGGGGTCACATTAAGGGAAGTCACTTTGAAGGCATCTTACATCACCTTTCCACCCGAAAATATTGTTAGATTTGATATTTTTGTGATGTCCTGACATAAGACTTCGTTTTGACCAACTTTGGTCCATGTACCTTATGGGGTGAAATTAACCCCCTGGGGGGTCACTTTGGGGGGAGTCTTACATCACCTTTCCACTCGAAAATATTGTTAGATTTGATATTTTTGTGATGTCCTGACATAGAACTTCGTTTTCACCAAGTTTGGTCCATGTACCTTATGGGGTGAAATTAACCCCCTTTTTGGGCTTTTTAGGGGGCTCTAGGGTCCAGATCCACCCGGTGCGGTCAATCTTCCATACTTTTTGTGAGTGACATGGTTGACCCCAGTAACTTCAAGGGCTCAAACCTTTTGTACCTTATGGGGTGAAATCTTCTGTCGTAGGCTCTCGGTCTATTACAATAGGCTAGTCAATAGTATGTTGATTGAGGTTCAGGCAAAATTTAGGTAGGAGTCCGCGGAATTAATAATTTGTCTACAGGGGTCCGTGACAACAAAAAGGTTGGGAACCACTGCCCTAACCAAATGAGCTATCGCGGCGTGCAAATAAAATTGAATATAATTTATATAAAATTTAGATTGTTGAAAATTTAAGCGCAGCATGCTATGTTATGCTTTTGGCAATGCAATATTTTTGTACAATTATCTTAAGCAAGTTGAGCACTTGATAACGGTATTGTCAATTTTACAATGTGAGCCACTGGCTTCAGGAGTAGCCAATGAGCGCTTGGGACGGACTACCGGCAGTGATGTACGCGAATACAAAAAATATTGACGCCGTCAGCGTAAACGCAAACGTTCGAAAAACCACCTAGGCCTACGCCGTAGGCTATGCGTCAACGTAACTTGTAAAAAAAGTTGGCGGCATCAGCGCATACACTAGCGTAAACTCATTTTGTTTGCTAGGTGCCAAACATTCACACGGTATAAACCACTCGAAACAAACAAGTTTTATTTTGAATTTCCACGAAGAAACACAAGCATCTGAAAGTGTTCATCTGACGTTTTGCTGCGTTTTGGTTTCAATATGTCTTTGCCCATTGTTTTTTGTTTATCGTAACTTATCCAGGCTTATACCCGGTGGTTGAAGATTTAGATTAAGTGGACGAGAAGGCAAGGAAGCCAGTATGCGTTGACGCTATATGCGCTAAAAAACCACGAAAACTTTACGGCGTAGCCTCAAGCGACAACTATCCAAAAAAAAATGTGGCCGTAAGCGTTAGCGCGAACAAACAGTCTACGGCGTAGAATTTGTGGCGTATAGGCAGTGCCGGTCCTAGGGTATTTTGGGCCCTGTGCAGAATGTGCTTTGCGGACCCCAATGACAATGATCCAATTCAGTAGCGTACCGTAGCTAAGTATTTTGAAAGGGGAGGGGGGTTTAACGGCCAGCGGGCGAAGCCTGACGGCGTGTTCGCCGAAGGCGACACCCAGCGGAGTGGGGTCTGGGGAACCTCCTCCAGAAAATTTTGAAAAATTAATTTGAATATGATGCATTCTGAGCGGATGTTCAACAAAAATTTGGGTATGAATATTAACTGTAAAATGGTGCTGTCCGGTGGCTTAGAAAAAGGATAAGATCATGTTTTCTTTGGTATTTTTCGGAAATAAAGCTGAGTCACCATATTTTCTTGTTGCTAATTCCTAAAGCCGCAACTGACTTTAAGGATACCGGTACTTGCTTGTGAATCGAATTTTTTCCATTGGAAATGACAAAAATTACTGCATTTTCTGAGTAAATTGCGGACCCCCTAATTTGCGGGCCCTGTGCGATCGCACGGTTTGCACACCCCAAAGACCGGCACTGCGTATAGGCCTACGTACATCTCTGACTACCGGTAGTTGCACTGATGGTAAAAATGCTATCTAAACACATCTGTTGACTCGAGCTATAGCTCATGAATAACGTTGTGCTGCCTTACGCACTTGTAGGTTGTAGCCTTGAAGCAACAGTGTTTGGTCATGCATAACAAGGCATGGTCAGTCCAAGCCAAGGATAAAGATAAATCATGGATAAACAATTCAATTTTATTTTATTTTTTTCTTTGTCAGAATACAAAAGAAACACGAATACAATACAATACAAAAGAAATACAAAAGAAAACCAAACCAATCAACCATTTTGAGGCGAATGCTGAAGAAAGGAAACCTTTGATCACAAATCGTCAACTGTAGAGTGGCGCCCCATTGACCACAGCCCTTGATTTCTCTCGTAATTATAAACAATAAGCTGCTCTGGAGAGAAATGCCTACTGCCCTTCTTTGTGCTATGGCCTGCTGGACTGACACAAGCACAAACTTTAAATTAAAAGTGAGAAAAACTAACTGGTAAAGGTGATCAGGTACTATGACACTTCCTCAAATGGGCGATCAACCTAACACAGAAAGCAATCATTAAGAAAATAAATCAATAGTTTTTTTTCAAGTCTAAACCTTAAACCATTTGACCAGGTTAACACTCACAATAGTATTTCAAAATTTTTTTTAATATAATATAATTTATGTTGTGGAACCGGTTTTCTTCCTATAGGATTCATCAGCACAACTGGATCTAAACGAAAAAATTACAGAAGATTACTATTAGCACAACTAGCCCAAAAAAAACGCAAATTTACATGTTAAATAAATAAAAAAATAAAAGTCACTGAATGTCCAAAACCTTCATATCCTTGCTTTATTCTTTTTCATTTCTTTTTTTTCTTCATAGTATTGCTAAATATACCAAATACAGAAAATATTGCAACAATTTGATACGGTAAACTTACTAAAACTGTCCGTACAAGCAGCAGTAAAAAGTAGAATAATTGAGATGTGGTAGAATACTAAAAAGTAGAATAATACAAGCAGAAGTAAAAAGTAGAATAATTGAGATGAATTTTACAAGTATGATTATGAAATGCTTATGACGGTGCATATATAACTTTAAATTATTAACTTTAAATTAATTAAATTTCTATGATTGTTATGGAAACCATACTTGTGTTGGGACTTTCCCTACTTTAAGTAAAAAATAAAATAAAAATGGTTTGGTACTTTGGTTTGACAAGATTGGGTTATGAGTAGGGCAAGTTTTTGCAACTTTTGCATCTTTTTTTTACAGCTTCCGGCAGCTTCCTAAATACTCAGAATTTATGTAGTATGATGTTTTAAGCTGTTTGTAGGAATTTTATATTGCAACTTTTTTCTATTTTTCATGCAACTTTTTACTGCAACTTTTATCAAGTATTGAGCAAAATGTAAAGGAGTGATTTAAAAAACATGCTATAAAACTGTTTCTAGTACAGTATGGTTCTATTCTCTTTGATTTGCACAACAAAAGCTATGTGATGGATTAGCTGCATCTCAATGTTATCTATGACGCAACAGTTTGCTTGCAAGCTAGAAGTTCAACAACCTCAGCCAAGCACGACAGCGCCCGAACTAAATTAGAAGTGGAAGTATGACTTGGCTTTTGGCCAAGCCCGCATAAACGGAAACAGGTTGTGTCTAGTCTTTCGAAGTAAATGAATGGTAAAAAGGTAAATAAATAAATGCAACTTTTTACTGCAACTTTTGTTAAAATTAAGTGCAACTTTCTCATGTTTTTAGTGCAACAAAAACTTGCCCTAGTTATGAGTATTGAGTAGGGCAAGCAAAACCAATAAATTCAGTTTTTTTAATACCTTATTGCATTGTGGTTTAAAGTAAGAGTTTTAGACACAAGGAGTAGGTTTCAAAGTTTTAATTTAATAGGTCATAAAAGTCAATTTTATGTAGGCTACAGTACGTACTGTACAGTACCGGGTAATTAATTGTGTGAATCTTTATCCTTGGACTGGGAAAGCTTCTTGGAGAGCTTAATCCTGGCAGTTTCGCATACTTGTAGAGGCTTTGAATCACTGACGCAGGCCTGGTCACCGAGATTGACAGAGTGAAGTTTCCGATTGTTGAAGTCTTGTTGGTGGGGAACAATTCCATGGAGAGTAATCCTTAACGTACATTGCTCAAGCGCACACCCCAAGAGTTGAACAAGCGCCGCCTGATCTTGAAGCTCCTTTGTTCCAGAAGTGACGCGTTAACCAACTGAGCTATTGGGGCGGACCAGTCCAAATGTTTGAGAAAAACACTGATACTTTAACAATTTTTTGTTGATCAATCTTGATTTGAACCACGGCGAGCTATAATAGAGGCCAGCGCATCGTGCACGCACGAGATCTGACTGACGGCCGATATGCTTTATGTAAAAAAACACGATTTTGTCACTTTCCTGGAACGTTATTAATAGTTAGGTGATGTTTCGTCAAAATTTATTAATTATTGTAATTAATACACAAACAATATCACATGGATATAACTTGATCATCATATGTTTTACTGTATTACAAATAGCATTTAGTAATAACAGCAGTTTTAGTAGTTTAGGTAAGCAAATGACAGTGGAATCGCTGCATAATGTTGATAGACCACAATTTCTACGAATCAGTTTTCTGCATTTCCCCTATTGACTTTAAACAGTACGTACTGTAATTCAAAAAATTCAAGTAGCCTACTGAATGCATAAAATATAAAACCATTAACAGTTTAAAAGCACAGAAAAACTTAAACATGGTAGAAATAAAGTACTGAGCATCATACATATCTGCAACTAATTTCCATGCAACATTAATAGCAATTTAAACAAAATCGTGCTGATCAATAGTTTTCAATTGAATCATGCCTTCACAGTACAATGCAGGTGAGCCGGACGTTGCTCAAACTATATCGTTCGTTAGATCGCGCTGCAAAAGATCTTATGTGTTGGCCTTCTAGACAGATATTACATCCAACTCTCCTATACAATCAGAAAATACAGTGAGATTAGAGCAGTAGAAACTAGTAAACAAAAATATGCCTGCTGGTAATTTTATCCAAGAATAGTTTTGAGTTTAGACAATAGACATATACACAAAACAATAAGCATGTAAGCAGTTCTGGCCACATCAAAATGAGTCAGTGTTCACCCTCTGAATCTGATATTGTATGGTTATCTCTGAGTCATCAGTTGATGGAGGGAGAGGCACCTGGTGTTGGTTGATCAGGATCAGCGTTGGTCTCTGTAGTTCATACCATTGATAGTGCGATGTTCTTCTGCCATATAGTCACTTATAAATGGTGAAATTCTGTTTTCATATTCATCTGACAGACAGAGCTATACTTCAAAACTTTAAGCTCAACTCTTCAAATATCAACAGTCAATAAATTAATCAATGAAGCCAGTCTGCCTAGCCCTAGAGTGACTGCCTAAAATGCAAAAACAATAAGGTTAAACAAAATATAAAGCTGTAATTTTACAAAATGAACGAGTAGAAGAGAAAGTCAAATGAGTCACAATTATATTGTGATTTACTACAATAGAACTATAGAAGTGGTTAATTGTAGATGGTGAATGATTACTACTGATAAATGCAGCCATATAACGAAGCAGAAAATACTTACTAAATAAATACAGTAGAAATGTTGTTTAAAAACATTAAAAGTTGCATGGAAAGTAAAAGCTTACCTGGAAAAATATACAAATAAACTACCAGGCATTTTTATAACATCAGATAAGCTAAATAAAGATTCAAAGAAAGATTATGCCTTTAGCTATCAGCATGTAGACTATATTCTACGAAAGTTTTAGCACTTTCAATGCACTTTCTTTTGAACATCTGGGAGACTGCAACAGGGCATAGTTCTTTAAAAATACATTAGCCAATGTGCGACAATGAGACAATGTCATGAAAAAGCAATGTCGTTCAGATATGGATAGAAAGTTACAGGAAATAAATTTTCGACACATTTCGCCAACAACACTTGTAAAAAAGATGTAACAAAATACACACCACTGTACAACACTATCCTTAGGACGTGTCAGACCACCTCGATTTAATTTATCAACATATGAACCAAATCTTTCATAATAGAAGTATGTGTCTTCTGCAATAGCACATCCATTCTTCAACTCAACATACCCAGCAATATAAACCATTGCAATTAAAACCTCTTCTGAAACTTTCCCTTCCAAAGCACATAAGCTATCCAAAATTTCAAGCTCACTTTCTACAAGATCACGATTACAAGCGGCACAAGCATGACCTTCGGCAACATCAAACTTTAAATCTAATTGCAGTGAGAGCTTCGCATGTTGAATTCTTACCTTTTCCAAAACTGACTGAGCAGTAATGAAATAGGTACCTCCAGACCCTTGTCGAAGTTTACTGAAGCACTTTTCTAATGGGTCTGTTGTAAACCAGCCAAAGATTACAAAATCATTTCCACATGAAAGTAAATAATTTGCTAGATCTACAAAACCATGGCATATATGATACAAGAAGTTGGCAGTATCTGCCGTTAACTGACGAATTCTGACTGAGCCAGTTTTCTTCATTTTTTCTGCCATGCTTGCAACATCTAGCAAAAACTGTAGCCTTGGGTCATCGTGTGACCGAATCACTGCCCTAGTTGGATCGTTAAATCTCACATCAGTACCAAGTCTTCTGACATTAAGAATCTTCCATAATTTAATGAAAATTTTGATAAAATTTGCTGTACCTGCAACAGGAAGATGTTTCAGTTTCGGATGAGTTTGTAAAGCGGCGACAGTTTCATCACAAAACACCTTCAGACAGGTTGACACCTTTTGCCTCTCAATTGGTTTTGGAGAAACAGCCACATTTGTTAACTTCGAAAGCTTCAGTAGATGATTTGTTTCCATTTCATGTAACCGCTTTAGATCACTCCACTTTGCAACCTGACGCTTACCATCAAATTCAAATTCCAGCTCGCCACACTTTTCAGTGAGCCAGTTATTTCGAATACATTTCATAACATGAACATAATCATACAGCAAAAATGTTCCTTCATCTTTGAGCCATGGTTTCCCCTTAACCGTGTTAAGTTTCCTAAAACATTTTTGGTTGGTTTGATGCCCATCTGCAATAATTGCTAAAATGTTTCCACCAGACTGATTGATACATTGCAAAATAGGTTCACTTTGACTGATTAAAAAATCTGATGTCAAATTACTCACTGGTAGAACTTTTGCCAGGAACTCCGGACCACCAAACAAGCACTTTACCATCATCCCCAAAACAGTTTTTGCTAAGCATTCTGGATGATCTGCAGCTTTGCCGAATAGTGTGCCACCATGGTATGTGATCATAGATTTAATATATACTTCATCCCACAACAAAACACAGTTACGTTGACGCGCAGGTAAACCATCTAAAACATTTTTTAAGAAAGCCAAATCAGTTATGTTATCCACTTTCGAAGTAATACGTTTCAGTGTACTAACACTCGGGAGCTTGTAATCTTCACGAAATCGGTTGTATAATGATCTTGACAATGCGAAATATTCAAATGCTCTAGTGACTGAATCTGGTGAATAAATAGCTTCCCCAACTTTCTCTTTTCCCATGGCACTCAGTTGCTCAAAAATGATTTGGGTTTTGTGGTTTTGCTCTTTATGTTTTAAAAATCGAATAATTTCATGAAGAGTAGACCAACGATTGCAAGAAGTGACTCTGTTTGCTGAAAGTGTGTTAACTGTACATGAGGATCCACAGTGAAATGATTCATAGGTTAAATCACTTTTTATTTTGATTATGAAATGTGGTACACCTTGCGTCATTTTTTTTGACTGAATAATTTTACTTTCATCATCACTGTACACAAATAATTCTGAATCATGTAACTTCTTCTCAACCTCATTCAATGTAAGCATATCAGCCTTTTCAAACTCTGCGATCTCATCTGGCAAAACACTTCGAACACTGACAGAAGATTGTATTGTTTTTCTGCATTTGGGAGGAGGTGAGGACAAACAGCTTCTTGGAATATTGGGAAAGACACTTGGGGGTTCACTGGGGCGCAGTTTTCCACGACAAGCAACCATCTTGCAATCATCTGGCCAATGTTTGCGACAAATCGCTGTGTGTTTCGTTACTACTAAATTTGAACGCGGTATCATGGCTATCCATTTCTTTCTGTCTTCCTCATCCTGTGGTAACTTATATATGGACACAACAATCCCAGTAGACTTATAATTTGAATTGCAGTTTGGTACGCAACACTTTAAAGGCATTTTTTAAAACAGAGGAATTATCTTTCATGCAAATTAATCAGATTAGTAAATCTAAATAATATCAAACCATACATGTTAACTACTTTCTACTGACATGCAGATCATGAATTCTCAAGATGTATGTATTGCAAAAATCAAAACATCTCGAGAAATAAATGAAAGCATAACAAATAAAGATCCCCCATCATGCATGTATTAAATGAAGAAGCTACAAAACTAAACAGTTGTTGAAACTGGGCAGTCAATCTATTAAAAATTGTTGTACTACCAGTATAGCCTATTGAAAGTTACTATTTAAGTTAGTTAAGATTTGTTAGAACTCTATACAGTAAGTACGGTAATCCACACAAATTAATAACATTACATTCTACAAAGATTAGCTTTGGTACTGGTATTTAAGAAAGTAAATGTAATATCAGTGAAATACTTTTTTGTGAATATTGATATGTTATCTATAAGAAAATGGTGAGTGGACAGAAGACATGTTGCTGGCAAGCAAAAAAATACGGTACATGAAGATTTGTAATATAAAGTACAGGTAAACATTTAGTATCAACATTTAAAATTGACTGAAGCTGTTAAACTAACTTACCAGTAGTGAGTAACATTGCATACAACTGAACATATAAATGGAGATTTATTAAATAGGCCTACCGTACTCTATTTGCTAACTTTAATAAACCTGGAAGAAATACAATTTTCTGCCTACTTTACCCACAACATGCTACAAGGAAACTGGGCAGAAACTTATTATTAAAGAAAACATAGATTGGTAATGGCAGTTTGTTGTGAATTTTCTGTGTAACCAATGACTTCATGAACAGATAAAAGCTCCTTGAAACAAAAACATTGTAGCTTATACCTAATTTTGTTAAACTAAGCTGCATAACTGTAACTGCTTCAGCTTTTCATAAAGTTTGTAACTAAACTTCTACTTTCTGGCAAAGATGCATAGTTAGTGAACAAGTTAAGGAAAATATAAAAAATAAGTTCAGTAAAACTAGAACCTTAGCATAAAGTATAGACTATAGATGAAACATCTTCCTCACAACTGATTAAGTTAAGAATAGGCCGTCAGTCACGTTTGAAGTACGCGCGATGACCTGGCCTCTACTAGAGGGCGCCATGATTTGAACTTTGTTCACCATCTCAACATTAAAAACACTGCAAAACAATGACGACATTCTAGAATAGCCTAATGAACACTGAAAATCAGAAAGTTAATTGAGCGCTGGTTTGACACCACTCAAGAGCATGTGGCTATGTCTTTGGTAAGACACTGGCAATGTCACATTTCAACTCTTGTTCATGGTGGACGTGATGTTTGTTGTGGGATTAATTTCCTGCTTATACAGCCTTCGGATTAGCCCAATATATTCTGTTGGAGATTTCAATGTTTTTCGTTGATGTAACTTTATTTTAAATATAAAATACAAAAAACAATGGTTATTCAGTCAAATTTTTGTTAGGTAAATAAAGTCTCTTTGGATTTTTAGGTGAATAAAAACTTGTCCTAATTGTGAAATTTCAAATATAAACAAAACACACATTACATTGCAATAGTTTTGTATTGCTCCAATGCTTTTGCTACTTCTGAGGGTTTTTTTCATCAAAAGCAATCTGTTTGGTTATTCACCAACGTTCATTTTGACCCAGTCATTTTGGAAGCTTTGTAGCCTAGGACTAGGTTAGTGCTACTCAAACTTACAACTACTTAGTTAGTGCTCACTCAAACGTTAGTTAGTTAGTGCTTACTCAAACTCGTGCTACTTCAAATAGGCCTACCGTGTAGCAGCAGAAGTCTTATTATCATTCGGCACACCGGTCACACATTTCAAATGAAACAAACAGAGAATATCATTATTTACATGTCTACAATGTGCAAATTTAAAAACAGTCTTTCATTGATATTTTACAACAATGTGTGGCTTTCGAGCTTTTGGTGGATTACTGGGCACTCGGTGCCTGTATCACTCAAAGCTTATGCAATTTCTGGATGGATATTAAACCATTCATTCAAAAGCTTGATTGCTGTAGTTTATATGGTAGTATAGTATTCGGTAAAAATGTAGAAAGAAAAAATCGATGCGGAAAATGTCCATACAGAAAATATATAAAAAGAAAACATCCCAAATGGAAATACCGTATTTATCCGTGTATAAGTCGCATTCGTGTATAAGTCGCACCCCAAAATTTGGCTCAAACATTGGTACAAAATTTTTTTTAGCAAATTTTCTTGAAAAACAACAATCAAAATTTTAAAAGCCTTCAAACTCGTTTTCATCTTCACTGATGCCAAATAGTTTGTCCCATTGTTCTTGGGGCATTTGTTTCATGTCGCCACGTGTTTGCTTGCCGAGACGTGCCTTTTTCTCATTGTTTGCTTGCCGTGTTTGCTTGCCGCACACGCACATTTGAGATGTTTGCGTTAAAATTCACATGCATGCTGTGCAGTGAGCATGTTAATGCGATGCTCGCACGCAAAATACAAACGCTTAATAGCTCAGCGCTAACGCGCGATCTGCAGCATTTGTTTGTCAGAAGTTCAGAACCTTGTGTATAAGTCGCACCCCAACCTTTTTGGGCAAGATTTGATGCAAAATGTTGCGACTTATATATACACGGATAAATACGGTATGCATATCAGAAACAAATACCCATCCTGGTAGTTGGCCTACATCAGCGGTTCCCAAACTGGTACACCACAAGACTTTGCCGGGGCACTGTGAGTTGTTATCAAGACTGTGAACTTCATTAAGCAAGTTCGCTTAATGCTCGATTTTTGAAATGTCTTTGCGATGAACCAGGAGCAGAGCAGAACAGAACAATTTATTGTAACGTAAGGTGACTTTCCAAAGGCAAAGTTCTTTTATATGTGTGGAAGCTGAGAAACGAGATTTTCATGGTTTTAAAAAAAGAAAACCATGCAATTGCTATACTACCTTTCAGGATAAAGTTTTTTTTGACACAGTTAGTGTATCTCTGTGATATTTTAGCAAAATTAAAGCAATTAAACATATCACTTCAAGGAAAGATACCGGTTGAAACTCCATGACGCAATTGCAGCCTTTAAACGAAAGTTGAGATTGTGGAAAACTGATCTGTTGATAAATAACAAGAAATGTGATAGTTTTCACTATTAAAATCCCATTTAAACTCTTAATCTGGCTATCTCTTCCTGCGGAATACTAAGTGTGATATTAAGTCTGTAATATATTTGCATTTGGATGCTCCAATCTCACATTTTAAGAAATATTTTTCTGAAGACATGGAGAAGTACAATTGGATGAGAAATCCTTTTGTTAATGATGCAAACGCCTCTCAAAAGTTTACATCTCTGGAAGCTGAAGTATTTGCCAATCTTTCCTCTGATCTCACTTTGAAAGACATATATAGGGACGAGGGTGAGCCAAAAAAATGCCACCCATAAAAATGTCAATAAAATCAATAATGATTAACCAAATGCTTTCATATTTCAGATTTATGTAGAAGAATTATTGCCTGTAAAAATAAAAATAAAGTATTTTAGAAATGCCTTGGACAGTTAAAAAGACTTTTTGTGTAGAATCGTATTTTGAGACGAAATCGATGATGGCAGTGCAAGCCCGATTCAAAACAAAGTTTTGATGCGATTGTCTGGACAAAAAACTCATGTCATGTACACATGATCCACAAGTTCCGAGCCCACGAAACAATCTTAAACTTAAATGCCAAGAGTAACAGAGCTACCCATTCTGGTCGGCCTAAGAGTTCTCGATCCCAGATCAATATTGATGCTGTCAGGCATTCGGTTGGTCACAGTCTAAGCAAGTCAATACTGCACCGCAGCCAAGAACTCGCAATTCCTCGGGAGTCAATTAGAAGGATCTTAGTGCAGGATCTGCAATTGTATCCCTATAGAATACAGATTAAGCATAAACTTACTCAAAGGGATAAGGAGTTGCGTGTAGTGATGTGTCGATGGTTCTGTGACAAGATCGACGAGGACCCACACTATCTGGACGATGTTTGGATCTCTGATGAGGCTCACTTTCTATTGTCTGGATATGTGAACTCAAAAAACAACATCTTCTGGGGAACACTTCCAGAGGACTGTCTGCAAAGGCCACTTCATTCCATCAAGTGCACAGCTTGGGTTGCAATCTCCAAGCATGGAATAATTGGTCCATTTTGGTTTGAAGACGAGAACCAACATTCAGTCACAATCAATACGGAGTGTTATCTAGGGGTTCTTAGGAAGTTTTGGACAGCCTTGGGTAGACGTAGAGGTGTTGTGAGGGATGAACAATGGTTTCGACAAGATGGAGCAACTCCCCATACTTCAAATGACTCATTGCAATGGCTGCGGGAACACTTTGGTGATCGTCTCATTAGTAGGAGGTGTGATCCTGAATAGGCCTCACACTCGCCGGACCTCACCCCCAGATTTTTATCTGTGGGGTTATCTCAAAGATAATGTCTACAAGGATAATCCCCAGACTATCTCTGAACTGAAGACAGCCATCAGTGCCAAAATCAGGACAATTTCTAGAGAGGAATGTGCCAGAGTAATTGACAATTTTGCACGTTGCATCCAGGACCCAGGTGTGCTTGCAACGCAAAGATGGACATTTAGAGCACATCCTTGAACGGCACTAAAACGAAGATGGTTTGTCAGAAATCATTGAAACTGGGTAGACATGTCAGGCAAAACATGAACTTTATGTTACCAAATATGGATGAAATACAAAGAAGGGTGTGCATTTTATTGATGTTTTCATGGGTGGCATTTTTTTGGAGTTACCCTGTACAACCCTATTCAGTATATATTATATTCACTCATTTCATTTTGCGTTAAGGCTCGACCTGAATTTCAACTTGTAGGCTGTAAAGTGTAAAGCTTTCCATCTTCTTGTGCCATTTGCAACATCATACCTGTGCGAATGTGCGAAGCTAGTTTTTCTGCGGTAGCGATTAAACAAATGAACTATAAAAACGAGAAGCAAATTCTGATGCAATTATCCAATTTCCATTAGGTGGTATACGATTGACCGATAAATTAAATTAACATTAATTAGATAAGTTTTTATTTAAAATTTTCAAATTTAATGCTATAAAACGATTCTTACGTTTGAGAAACCTGCAATTTAATCGAATTGTCTCTATTATTTTGCAATGAAGTAAAGTTGGTCACATGATTTTTTTCTCTTGTTTTGTGATAGAACTGCTTTAAATGTCACAGCCAGCAACATCAATGCAATACTTTTGGTTTGAAACCTCTAGTCTAGACAATTGTGTTTAAATATCATTAGAAATTATACTTTTTGTTTTTATTTACCGTATATAGCATCACACATGGCATTTTTATCAACCCATGTGTTGCAACAAACGTAGATTAATATTCCTCCTGGTAAATACTTTTCTCTAGAAATTGACCCATCAACTAGCAGATAACTTCTATAAACTAGATAATTAATTTACTTGCATTGTGTCTCATTTCCAAATGTGAACACCATGGCAAGTCTTTTTGTATGTATGGTCTTAAACATATTTTATGGTATCCTACTGTTCCCATTTTATCGCTTCCAATTTTTTTATAATCTTGCTGGGTTATGGTAAGGACAGTAGTTTTGGCTGAGATGCCAGAAGCAAAGTAAACTGAATTGTATCGACAAGGTTTGCAATATTGTTTTCCATGAAATTATAACTTGTCGTGTCATAACTTAAATTGAAGGAACACTTTTACTGTACCGGTATTGTTTTTTGTTTTTAAGACATTTATAAATTATATTTGATAATGGAAGAAGAAGGTACAACTGGAGCAGACAATATTGTCACTGAATTTGCAACCTATGAAGATTTTTTAGATTCCCAAATCACTTCTTTGGATTTATACTACTTGGAGGTTGGTATTACTTATGTTACTTGCTAAACAAAGCAGCAATTTGACATGCATATACGCAAACAATAATTTTCTGCATTGATTATTATTTATTATCGAATCAAAATATTCTCTTAATTCAGACACATTTGTTTTTAAAGTTTATATATAGTTGCCAACATCTTATTCATTTTGTGTCACGGTTTTAGTGAAAACATTATTGTTGTGGTTGTTCTTGATTTTGCTTGATACAAATCTGTAGTTTAAGTTTGCTGCTCAGGACATTTGCAAGATTTGAACAGTTATGAGTTGTTGTTGCTATGATTGATTGATAAATATAATTTTTATTCCTGAACCGAGAACGTTCTTTATCAAGCATAATTCAGCAGTTTTACTTTGCTTGTTATCAAATACTCGTCTATTTTAATTATTAATTTCAATTATACATGACATTCATTGTCTTACATCTTCATGTATCTACCAGTTCTAGATTTAGATAAAGTAGCAAATAGTTATGGTACATATTTTAATCTACCAGTACAATTAACTGCGTTTAAACATGATTTTCTTTTTTTCCAAGACTCAAGTGTAGATGTGGAACTGACGTTTCAAACCGATTACATTCTTAGCCACAAGCTAAAATTTAGTCATTGTAAAGAAACACTTTTGTCATGAACCAGAGACACATAACATTTGCATTGTAAACAGATCCACTCTACAAATAATTTATATAGTGGGCCAGGTATTAGCAGAGCTAGGGAACTACTGCAAGTTAGTGTTAGATCTTTTTTAACGCCAAAGCATCTAAGCATGTATCTTTAAGCTCTACAGCTAAGGAGATATCAAGCATTAATCCACCATCTTTAGAGCTGTAACTTTAAAAAATACCCACTATTTTATACACATTTTTAACCTTTTTGTAAATCGCTTGCCATCTATAGCACACGATCTTTGCCATGGCCCTACCTCGCAACAAAGTTTATAACTTAGTAAAGATCTTTAATTTAACTGTATTGAATTTTGCATTGTCAATAAAGGTTAAGATTAGCACAACGTTGGAGTTAACAAAACTTCCATGGACTCCATATTTTTTATATTGTATCTTTATTTCATGTCTTTATTTAGCTAGCTTTCATATCATTTTCTTACTTGAAAGAAAAGTAATGGGGTTGTGCGACAGGATACCACGAAACCACTAGCGGCGGTACAACTGGGTCCTTCTAGACCAGGGGTTCTTAAACTTTTTTTAACGCGGACCCCTTAAAACAAAAATTTAGTTTGCTTGGACCCCCTTTGTGGCAATAAAATTAAATTAAATTGGTAACAAAATGTATGTTTTATTAAATTTAAGAAATACCGAATGCAGATTGTTTTTCAATATTTTCGATTTAATGAAGGAAGCTGCTGTTTGTCTTCAACAAGAACATGAAATTGTGGCTTCGCCTTTGATAGGACAACAGCAACACGCATGTCATCCTTTGCATCCAACCGGATCCGACTTTTTGTTTTGATAGTTACCAAGGATGAAAATCCTGACTCACATAAATATGTAGTCACAAAAGGGATTATAGCAGCCATGGCTCTCTTTACCAAAAGAGGATATGCTTGCATCAATGAACTCCAAAAATCGCCAATACTTTTCGAATTGAAAGACAATTTTAATGAATAACGTAATAAACGTACATATCAAAAAAAACAGTAGGCTACAATGCGATAAAAATTATCCGGAAACGCCAAACTAGAAATCATCACGGTTGTTTGAACTTAATCTCCTTTCTGTTGAAAAATGTATTCCATTTTTGAAATTATACACTAAGATTTCCATTGGGCCTTCATGGACCCCCTAAAACTAGTCCACGCACCCCTTGGGGTTCCATGGACCCCAGTTTAAGAACCCCTGTTCTAGACGAGAACTAGCCTTGCGCAGCATATAGACGATGCGTTGTACAGCGCTTGGTTACGCGTGGGCGAAAGAATAACTTAAAATATGATTCGGATATGCATTGTAGTTATCAAAACATGTTTGTTTTTAGAAGGTTGGAACGCAGAGTGATACAAAAATAAGAAAAACATCTCAAAAAGTTACAGAATTCTCATAGTTGCAAAAGTGCTTGTAATTAACTAAGTGTAGCCTACAGTAGGGAGGGCCGTCGGAAACAGATCGCTTAGCAACTCGAGTTTCTTAGGAGGTTTGTCGAGTAAATGGCGAAATCGAAAACCATTTTTTAATGGAACGCCAGGAAGACGGTGCACAACACGGATCTAATCGGTAAACACCATTCCAGGGATATTGCCAGGGTTGCCATACCGTCCTTATTTCTAAGATTTGTCCTTAATTTGAACAACTCTATCTTAGAAAATATTACTGTCCTTATTGCTAGGTATTGTCTTTCTTTTTGATTTGAGTACTTATTTTGTCTTATTTTCAACAATTAGTGAATAAACTTAGTAGAATGACAGCCAAATCCCTACTACAGTAAAAGTAAACCTTGACCTGAGTTGTCGTGAGATGCACAAAGTATTTTTTTACGAACAATGAGTTGCTGGAACACATTGTTTCTGGCAAACAATATGGCATGTGATATATAATGGCTCGTATAAATGCTGAGATTTGTTCAAAAACCTTTGTTTTATTTTGTATGAAAATTTAATTTTTCTGTTGTCCTTATTTTGGGGTCCATGTCGATGGCAACCCTGGATATTGCAGTGGCGTATATTTAGAGTGTGTGCTCCGCACACCCATCAAACATGGTTGATTCATCAATCATCATACAGTTAAACATGCAAGTAGGCTACTTGGTAGCCCGTAGCCTATATAAATGGTTAAGGCATCAGGCCTTAAAACTCGTGTCTGTTTCCGGCAGCCATCGTGGCCTACCGGGAGCTCCTTCTTGGCGGCCAAATCTGCGTGCTTGGAGGCCAAAATACAATAACGATAGCACAAGTAAATAGCATTAAACTTGCAACAATGTTAAAATGATCACTTAGCGTTGTTGAAGTCTGGGCGACGTCCTGCAATAGAATCGTTGTACCACGCATTAAATGCTTTATCGGGATTGTAATCCGGTATTGCGGGACCATCTAACGACCCTAATTTGTTTTAACTGCTCGCAGCTCAGTAAATTGTTTCAACTGCATACCGCCTTTCATAAAACCTGACCATTTATTCCGTTATGATGTCACCATTGAGGGTGTGAAGTCACTAACCCACAGCGTTCTCAACTATGAAGACACGTGTTTTACCCACGGATGTCAACTAACCTAGTTCTCCTTTTTAACAACGATTCAATGTCCGACAACATTGAATCGATATAAAAACGACAATATTGCCAGCCGATGTAAATTAGCACTTCGGATTAACACTTTGTTAAAATAAAGATCGGGAATTGCAAACAAGACTTAGGCCTACAGCCAGGGGCGGATCCAGGTATTTACTTTAGAGGGGGTGATTGTCATTGACATTCAGGCAAGTGATCAGCCAGGCACAAACAACGACGGGGGTCTCCCCTAGAAAATTTAGATCAAATTTGATGCGTTCTGAGAGCATTTCGAACACAAATTATGAGAAATTGAAATTCTATAACTTAAAAAACCTTCAACAATGCTGTTGTTTAACAAACAGAGAGATGAAAAGCTGATATGCCCTTGCCATGTCAAGTTGAAGCCTGAGCAACCTAGCCGCATTTACAGTTGAAACTGAAGGTTTCACTCTTGATTGTTTCACGGCAATTTAAAAATTGACCTCGGAAAGATAATAACAGGTAATTCTGTCTTCCCAGTACTGATACAGACATTGAGGTTGTTATAGACTTAGGCTACTGTATAACTTCGAGGTTTTATTCACCTGACAAGTTTTGAATTGTTACAAAGAGCAATGAGGAAAGGTTATGCATACATTCAACGTAATGAGCAACAAAAGTGGGGGCCAGGTCAAAACACTGGGTTATGCTCCACCCCCCGTAGAATCGCCACTATAGGCTAGGTATCGATTGTAAATTTTTATTTTGGACCAGCGAAACACTACAATTTGTACAATAGAATGGCAGCTAAACATAATTAAATGACGACCAAAAGATATAGTCCTCCTGAAAACGTGTCATGCACGGTCGTTGCACCAGACAAAAAAGAAACTAACAATAACAGAAACAACTATTTCTGGACTTCACAAATAAATCGAAAATAAAAAGCTACTTTGCCGGTACGGGTAATACTAATTAAACAGGTGTCGTATTTTGACTACAACACAAAGTCAAGTTTGCGGTTTCTACTGTTGGCAAATCGATTTATCACGTAGTCTGTGTCAATTAAAATGTCCCGATGTTGGTATAGTAAGGCCAATCCATTTAGTCTTTCCTCGCCGATGTTGTTCCTCAGCCAGGTTTTCAACGACCGAAGAGATGAAAAGCTTCTTTCGGCTGATGCTACGTCGACTGGCAAGGTTAATAGCATTTTTAGAAGAGAGTGTACGATTGTGTACACATTTTCATCACACTGTTGTAAAGCTTCTTCCGCAGTCATCGGTAAGACTGCAGCAGTCGCCGGAACAGTTTTATTTTCCCACTTCTCCTTCCACAGTTGGATCTCTGAACCTTGAGCAGATTCCACTGATTCTACACTATATATGATATATGACGTAACAAGCCGTTGTAGGCATTGAAAATGACTTTTGTCAATGCTATCGGGTCGATACTTGAGCAATTTCGTGGTAGCAATGATGTTAGGTGTCAAGATGCTAAAGTCTCATCGAAAAAAATTGAGCTTTGCTGTTTCTAGATGCAATTTCAAGGTAGAATTCCGATGGTTTTAGTTCCACGTCTGACCGTCAAAGTTGCCAATAACCTGCTCTGTCAACTAACTTATCTAGGCTAAGGGATTTATCGCTATGCTCTACACTACAGTGCTGGCAAAAAGTTTAGAAACTTTTTAAATTTTAGTAATTTCGTTCGGTAATTAGACTCTGCGACGAAATAATAGCCTTATGCTATGTTATTATTATAGCCTACCTTGTAGCCTAACCTAATCTTTGAACATGGCGAAAGACTTATTCAGCATTGCTTTCGATATGTTGTTTTCCAAATCGTATACATATAAATGAAGAATAAAACTACTTTCTTGGGTTTTAGGGGGGCGATCGCCCCCCTCTGGATCCGCCCCTGCCTACAGCGCTGGTGATCGCAGCTGGATATATTCAATACAACAGTAGTGACTATGATGCGCTGACCTAATTCTGCGTCACTCTTTAAAACTACATATTTTCGACATTTAATCCACGATCATTCTATTGCGAAATTAAATAATTGGCTAGAAGAAACCGGCGGCCAAACTTGGCCGACGGAGGAGGTAGCACAGGCGGTCATTCAAGCACTACTTAGCGGCCATGGCCGCCGGCTGCTTTAAGGCTTGAGGCATGGTATGCAAGTAGCCTATAAGTACTTGGTAGCCTATATAAAAGGTGATGGCAGGGTATGGAAGTTTCACTATCTAACAAAAGTGCAGAGACAAATTTTTGAAATGGCAGAAAATGTTAAGGAGACTGTTGTGAAGGAAATTAAAGAATCTGGCTTGTTCAGCATTGCAGTGGATGAGTCCACTGAAGTTCGATCTTGTGCACAGATGCTAGTTTACGTCCATTACAAAATAAAAGATGACATTAAAGAAGAGTTTTTATTTAATGTCATCAAAAGGCAAATGCTTTGAATCAAAAAGCAATGCTTTGAATCGATTATTTCAGCTAAGAAGAGAAGTAAAGGCATTTAAGCAGAATAAAATTGATAGTGAAATGCAAAAAAAGCAAATTCAAAAACAAAATGGCATGATTGAAAAAAAATTGATTGATGTGATGAGTGCTGATAATTTTGAAGAAAATCTTGCTTATTTAACTGACATGTTTACGGAGCTAAATCATCTCAATTTATTATTACAAGGAAGAGACAGCACAATCATAGACTTCAAGGACATTATTAAAGGATTATAGCTACAAAAACTGCTTTGTCTCCCTCTCTGCCTGTCACCACAAGTCGACACCTTGTCATGCAATGTGTTCGAAAAGCCTGTTTACTTATTTGCTTTTATAGCCACAGCAACGTTAAATCAAGCCTAAAATGTATCAAGCTTTGTAATATGCACCTTCTTACCCTCACATCAACAGAACACTGCACTCCCATCCCACCCATATCAGCTGTACGCGCGTTACGCAAAGCGTGCTAAAGCTTGAAGCAATCACTGCGAGCGTGTTGCTAGGACCCAGTTGTAGCGCCACCGAGTGGATCGCACAACCCCATTGGCTCCTCTATTCATCCCCACCTTTAGTTTTGAAGCACATTTTCTGAAACCATGTTCGCTTGTCCATGTTTCAGCTAAATGAACTTTTGTAAAAAATGAATTATATTGATTAGGATGAAGAATTGGCCAGACAGCTAGTGGAACTGGGGTATCGTGGAAGTGGTGAAGTGTTAAAAAGAGAAGAGTTTGAAGCAAGAAAACAAGCAGCTGAAGCATCCAGACTTTCAAAACGAAGCCAACAAAAGTAAGACTTGTTGGAATGTCTTTACTATATATAATTATCCTGGCGTTTTTACAGCAACAGAATATGTAACTAGTAACTACCTTCTGAAAGAAGGGTCAATTTAACAACATCGTTGTTAGAAATGCAATTTTAAATAGCAATTTAAACTTTACAAAACTATAAGAATAAGATCAAACCTAATGACAAACCATATTTGGTAAACTTATGTCTGTATTTCAAGCTGCATATTTTATATTTACAACTTAAGCAAAGTGACCTTATGTAGTTTGACTGACGCCAGTAAAGTGATGGGTTTCTGTGAAGTCTGTTTAAATTAATTTCGATGCGATATTCTTAAAGCTTTGGTTAAGTTTAAAACGTAATCATTTGTTATCTTTTTAGTTAATGGCATCTGGTTTGGAATTTAAAGAAATCTGATATTTTTGTTTTATGCATTTTACTCTTAGAAAGCAGTTTAGAATTGCTTGCTTACTGGAAATCCAGATAGATTATAATTATTGAAGTTTTTGTTTGGTTTTGTTGCTTGACTACTCCGTCTAAGACCGGGGAAGTTGGTCAAACTTGAATTGTATATAGCCTATTTTTATTTTTAATATACCGATTTTAGTATAACCAATCTATTTTCAAATACGCTTAGACTAATCGATTCTTACCTTATTGTATTTTCTTCACTTTAAAGTTGTCTGGGTGTTTCTTTTCTTACGTGATAGGTGTTACTGCATCGCATTGTTTACCACTTCATTCTGTTATATGCCATAATCAAATCCAGTAGCGCTGACAGGGTACTTTTTGACCTGGAATAAATCTATGGGCCCAAAAACTTCCAACATTTTTGTTATAATGCTTTTTTAACCTTTTTTGAGGGCTTAGGGGTGTTATTGGTACTGGGCCCAAAGTAGCTTCTCAACAGACCGGAACAAATCTATTTTTCAGTGAACTGCATTTAAAAACTGAACACTGTGATCCTGTTAGTAACGCTTCACCTTCGTAACTGTGAAACAGTGTTTTCTTTCCATAGATTTTTTCGTTTCACAATTTCAGTTTAATAGCTTTTTTCATTTTTTATTCAAAAAACGACTTTCACTCAGCAACTTGAGATATTCATGTGTTCCTGAGCATGTAGAGTTTACAGAAAGTTTTGGCGTTTCAATAGACATGCGGATACGCAGATGCTGTGATCATCACGACTATGGTATGACGGTGTATGTTCTGAAACAGCTTCAGGGAAAGCACATGCTGCCACCAATCGGCACAGTTCTCAGTGCTTTTCAACCACTTGTAATGAAAGTTTACGATTTGCATCACGAACACAAAAGTGATTAACCTTCTTATCGTTTGAAGGAGACCATGCCACTTCTATGAATGCAAACATACTGTAGCTCATTTATGGCAGAAATTACAAAAAAGAGCTAAACTTTCCTCCTGCCTACTCTCATCATTCAGAAGTTTTCGGTTCAAAGTTTAGGCATTTATCCTACCATTCACTTACTCCTTTTTTAGAAAATGTAGCCTACTCCCGGCTGAGAGAACACAGACTAATAGTGTTCTAAAACCCACAAATTGTTTGATGGTACATCTTGGGTTAGTCGAATCGTTAAAGTACTTTGTACATGAGTACTCAGCATTTCGTACTTAGTACCACAGCACCATAGAATGGTGTTATTATTCGTACCGTACATCAGCAGGCTGTATTATACTCGAAGAAATGTCAACTTTTTTATGAAATCCATTGGTGGCTCCTATCGGCGACAATGACTGAAATGAATTTCATCACAAAGCCACACTTTGTTAATCAAATCAAAAACAAAATTTTTAAACTACTGTTCAGTTTTACTTGGGTCTCCAGTTGGTCACACTTCATGAAAAACATCTTGTTATTTATTGTGAAAGGCAGTGACCTACAAATGCCCAGGAGCGGTTCAATCACCTACCTACCGGTGACGACTTGTTCTTCTCAAATAAGTAGGCTTCAGCAGGCCTCTACGCTCCCGGCCGCCGAAAAGTCGTCAAATGGCCTCCGAAACTACCGCGCTGGTAGGCCATGTTTGGTCGCCGGATTCCACAAGTCAACATTTCCCAATTCCGTTGGTATTCGAATTATTTTTCTCTTCACTCGCAATCTCAATTTTTTTCACAAACAAGGTAAAGCATGACCGTCACTGTGGACCTATGAAAATTCGAAGACTCTACAGTCTACACCTACTTTGGATGAAGTGCATTTAAATACAACTGTGAATATGTTTCATGGACTTGTTTGCATTTTTCTTATCTGAGTGAACGCAAAAACACGATATCAATTAACGGATTTTACAAAAGCACCATTGTTAACTGATTTTTCATTTTGGCTGCCGGACACGAGAATTTGGCTGCCGGGAAGAAGCTCTAGTAGGCCATGCTTGGTCGCCGGGACAGTAAACGAGCTTAGAGGCCTGCTACAGGAGATAGATGGTAGAAGCTAGTGTTAAATCACATCACCATCTGCACAATCTATCGAACCTCAAACGGAATTTGTGGTTTGCGTGAATTGGAAGACAAAACACCATTAGCCTACTGAGTACTGACTGCTCGATCCTCGCTGCCTGTCTGATATCTAGTCTACACTGTCTCGAGCGCGGTCGAAGGCCACTTGACTCTTGGACTGTCAAAAGTGTTCAAACAATAATGAATTTCTTTACATAGCAATAAATTTTCGCTACCGGAACTGCATATATCAAACTTTTGTTTCTCTTACTAGATTTTTACGGAATTTGTACATTGGTACAACTCCCCCCCAAAAAAAATTACCCACATCCATGTTTTATAATGCGTTTGCTGGTAAACTTCGAAACAACTGAACCTCGATAGAACCAGCTCTGGCTTCAAGCTGAAAATATTGCTTCATTGCCAAGTAGTCACTCATAATCGTTATTGCATTCGCAAACTTAAATATCGTTTCCGATATCATATATGATGTAAATAGTAAGGACTTGCAGTGAAATACATCAAAGAAACTCTGAACTTAAGGAAACGGAAAATAACATTATACTTCTTCAAAAACTTGCTAACACTATAAACATTGACACATTTTGAAAACATCTTTCCAAGTATGATTAAAAACAGGTACAATTCTGTTTTCATACTGAATCTAAACTTAAAATAGTTTGCTCTGGAAAAAGCCCTATCTGTGAAGTGAACTAAGGCTAATCTAAAACTATTTATTTATGGAAATAAAGTAACTGACAACCACCATTTTACATGCGTATTTATTATTTATATGCGACATGTGCCATCAGCAAGTCATTAAAACGTGCTTCAAGCAAATCTTTTCTCACCTGTTCGCACTTAGATTTTCCACGAATTGTTAACACTGTCGCTTGTATTTGCAAATAAAATTTGCTTTCATCAAATTAAGTTTGTGTTATCACCTAATTCTTTTGTTTACTATTATTACAATTTCCAATCAACACGAGCGTGTAAGTTACTGTTGACAACTAAAACAACTTTTTGATTGACCTAATATGTTTTTCCTCTATCAATTTTATAATAAGTTATTGCAATAGAATTTCATCGGAGGCTACTTGAAGATTCGGCCCGATTTATCACATTTTAAAGGCTAGTAGTAACAGTTTGACTGAATTTTCTAAAAATTTTATTCATCGTTTTCATCAACTTTGCAATCTTTTTCTGTCTGGTTGATTATTATTGATTAGGGCAATCTTTATTCTCAGACGGAGAAAGCTTTTTTGAGAGCTTAATCTTGGTAGTTTCACATATCTGTAAAGACTCTGAAACACTGACGCAGGTCCAATCATGAGGTAGAATGAAGCAGTTTTTTTATCTATCTTAGTTTCGTATTGAATCACCTTTTGCATAAAAATTTTGTTTTATTTTTACCTTATATAAGTTTGTGCTTATCCCGAAAAAACTCTTCACAACATACTTACTGTATTGGTTAGCAGTGCATATTGATACAGTTGCAATGGACGGTGGCTACTCGGTTGGCCTAACTAAGCTTTCTAGCAAATAGATGAGTTTTAAAACCACAAGGTCTGAGGCGGACATGTACGGTGTCAGGTTTTCTGGACTCTTGCTCCACTCCAACTCCGAAGTCTCTGTCTATGACTCCAAACTCCACTCCTGCTCCAAATATTTTTGAGATATTGACTTTAAACTCCATTCGGATTCCGAGCGCAAACCGTAAACCACAATTCAGGTTTTTATACGGTACTATAACTTACTTAGTTACTTGTACGTTTCCTATCTCTTGTCGAAAAAAAAGAAAAGTATATAATACATTTAAATGAAAAAATCATTGCTTGGAAAATAGCATAATAAATATTTGTACGCTGCAAGTATCAAATGGCTATAAAATCAGATTTCGACTCTCGTTTTTGACAAGAATTTCAGACTCCAGTCCGATTCCGGCCGAGACTTCGGCTCCTAAATAGTCCAAAACTCCGGCCCCTGCACGCAACGACTTCCCATTTTTAGCGTAGCACTGCTAAGAAACTTTTCATTCGCTAGAGGTCACTATAGAACTGGATATTTTTCGAAACGTTTTTTTTTTGGTTAGTCAATATCAGACCAGGCCCTAACACCATTTCATACTTGACATATGGTGCAGTGCTGCCCTAAAATCTAGACCAAAGTTAGCAGACGTTGCAACAATGTAAAAAGAACTGATTGAGTGCTGGGTGAAGGCGTATACTTAAAACACGCCGTTGTTCTTTTCGGCTTTGGGAAAGCATAGTTACATAAAAAGGCCATCGAGCGTCGCACATTAAACGTCAACTTGTGATAGCAATCGTCAATCTAGAAGTTCACCTGGGCGGCTTTCCTTTGCTCTAACGGCCGAACAGCTGGCGTAAGCACCTGTGCAATCTCTTAGCCTGTTTACTATTAATGAGCTTCTTCGCTTGTCTTCTTAATTATGTTTACTCGTTGTACTGACTTTTCTGCGGCATCGTGGTTTAAAGCTTTGAAATTTTTTGTTCAAAGATTCACTCAAGTTGTTGCCATACGTGGAGAATTGTGGGTAGTTGCTCGGCTTGTCTTTGATTGGTCGACAGGTTTGTGTAAAGAATCAGTATTCTTGCAAATTGAGTTTCATTTGATTGGCATAAATTGTCCATCCATGCCTGCAGCTTGATTAAGATTTTATTCTTTTAAATTTCACACTGTTTGACGTTGCAAAAACGAAAAGTAAAGTAATTGTTTGTGAGGATATTTTTGAAAGCACATCAAACACTTATAGGCCTAACGAAAAATATTCTTATTTCCCACAAAGCACGAAAACGAATTGATTGGATCATTGCCATGTGTGACGTTCGTTTGGTTTACATAGAGACTCTTACCTTTTTTGAAGAAAGGAATGGTTTAGCAAGTAGCTTTCTGCCATGTTAAGTTCAATGGACAAACACGTGTGAAAGTGGGACAATCTTTTTTCGTATTCTCGATTTTTAAGTTAGTAAATAGCTTGCTAACGTGATATCATATAGAGTTGAATCGCACATGTGTCAAAACAGAAAAAAAGAAAACTTAATTACAAGGACTGGTCTGTTTCATGTAATATGACCTCGTCAAAGTTTTTGTACTGTTTTCAGTCAACTGTAGGTCTGCTCCTTTTCAATAAAAGGGACGTAACGACCAAACAAGTTTTTCACACTTCGGGCCATTTAGTTTTACTTAATCCACAAGCTTCTATTCCATGCCAAATTTAGCTTTTTGCTTTACAGCTGTCCAACGTCACCAAGCGTTAAAATCAACATAAAAAAGCTGTTTTAAAACACGATTACGCTGTCACTGATAATGGTGTATCGATTGTAACCCGATCTTTTACCAGGTTATCAACCATCTGCAGCCTATCTAGATCATCTTACGGCTTTTGCCTGAAAATTTGGTAGATAGAAGAAAAAGTCACATATGTATTCATTGGAAGACCACAGGTTTGCTTTTTGAACACTGCCAGCGACAGGTCTTATCGACATGTTATCTACACCGAAAATAGAAACTTGAAGTGCTATCCAAAACAAGCTGCGTGATAAACAACGGGCTTTTAGGCCGTAACTGCTCTTTTCAAAGTCATTTTGATGTGTTTTTTTTTTCAGTTGCGTCGTATAACAAACCCTTATGCATGATTTACAATGTCAATCAAAATCCTTACCCAAAAAAGGTATAAATTAAGAAATCCAG
Organism: Aplidium turbinatum; assembly: GCF_918807975.1. Classification (NCBI taxonomy): domain Eukaryota; kingdom Metazoa; phylum Chordata; class Ascidiacea; order Aplousobranchia; family Polyclinidae; genus Aplidium; species Aplidium turbinatum. Next base: position 10,712,443 of record NC_137489.1, on the reverse strand, counting down.
AATCGATATCTTGATCTTTTACACATGTCAGCTTTCTTCAACAATATTTTATTTTTATGCATTTTTGGTTTCATGCAATAAAATGTACATCGCTCTCCTTGCATTTTTTTGTAAGCAAGGTTGAGTGAAGATGAAACATCGGCATCAGTTTTTACTCTCTGATCTGTTGATGTACTTTTGGCCGTTGTACTTGAAAATGAACAGTGGCTTCCTGTGTGGTATTGACCCCACACAAAGAAAATCTCAACTCGATAGCATGTTATAATTTCCCATTTTTAAATGTGTTTAAACTTTAATTTGTACAGTTGTGTTTGGCATTGCAAATTTCACTAATCCCCGAGCAGCCATTGACTGAGCACTGAAATCTTCAAAACGTTTTCCATTTCAACTTTTTGACCTAAGAACTTGATGTCTATGTTGTACAACAGGTGTGTTGCATACGTACATTGTGTAAATGTGTAAGGTTTCATGGTGTGAAGAAATCATGTAATAAGATGTTTTGTGAATTTGGGATTGTTTATAGCTACGCAGACGGCAAAGCGAAGGACTGTTTATTTATAAGCCTATAATAAGTTAATCCGACAAAAACCATATTAATGTTGATTATTTACCACTTTGTGGGTGGCCATGTTGAATAAATCAGGTTGAATCACCTGTTCGTGAAGTTCGTTATGTCCTTTGGGTTCTGCTATTTTTTGTGTTAGTTCAACTTCTTTAAACGAACCTTGAAACTCTATTCTTGCCGCCACGAGACTGTTCTCAAGTTTTAAGTATTTCCCAGTGCACCTGGAACTGCGATCACTAATATCTAACTATCGAAAGTGACAGGTCAAATTTCTTTTGACATTTGTGTCACCTGATCGTTGAGTTAAGTACTTTGGTCCGGGGCCTATTTTATGTAGGCACTTAAGCGCTTTTCCGGATGTACACTGGCCGCTTGCGGACAAGTTTTTTTCTACTGTTTTCGTGGCTCGTTGCTCTGCCTATTTGTTTCAGAGTGTTTGTGAGTAAGGTAAAGGGCGGTTATGTTACTTCTAAAATTACTAACAACACAACTTTCATTATTATTGATCAAAGTAATTACCGAAGCAACAGGTGTTTACTATGTCACACACACACGGCGTGTGAGATAAGAGATCACGGCTTAACCAATCCCATTGTCATATTTTTTTGCTCACAAAGCGCACCTGTAGGCCAATTTTTCAATCAAGAATTTATGGAAAAACCGCTTCGTGTAAACACAATATATTGGCCAGAATCGTCAGGGTATATTGTTGGACTAACGCGTGGTTATTTTTTCAAGTTGTTTTTGTAATTTTTGTGGTTTAGTTGGTCGTACTTGGCATCTTGCACTTTTGACACAATTCGGAATCAAATATACATTCTCAACATTTCGACTCTGCAAAAATCACGAGCTGTAGGTGTTCCTGATTGTTCAGATGACTCTACAATTTTTATTCAATATATGGCATCACAATAAATTTTCGTAAAAGGTACAGTTTAGATACTGATTTTCAAATTTGTAAAGTTATGAAAACAAAACGTACAAATATAACATTTTTAAACGTAAAAAGTTATTGAAAAAAATAGAAGAATGTTCAAATTTAATCATGCGGTTTGCTTAAATACTTAAAAATTTGTAAACACAGATCTAACGACTAAACTGTTTGTTTACCAGCATAACAATTCACTATGTTTGCTTGACCTGTTTGGTCTGGGATCCTGGTTTAATTAAATACCTGGCTACAAACCATTTGTTGCAAAGGTTTCAGGTATGACTAAATAGGATTTCCAGCGATTTTTTTTGACAGAACTGTCACACAAATAACTTGAGCATTTATTGTTGTGTTTCTAGCACGTGCTTTTGGCCAGGTGCGTAACGCCAAGAAACTCTAATTACGTTTGTCCGTGTGACGTACCATTGGCAGCTACTTCAATGGAACAGAGAAAAAACTAGTTTGTTATCAAAACAGCGATTTTATTGGTAGTTTTTACATACACCATTTTTTTTATTCCTACAAGAAAGGTGCTTCAAAAATATTTTCTCCGTTATATCTAATCCATATTTTTAAAAGGAAAAAGTGAACTTTCTCATAAAAATCGCATTAATAATGTTTTGTCGAAATTTGCAATTGAACAATCTTGAGTAGCTGTCACTGTCATGGTGTATGTGGCGCGTATCGGCAATCGACTTAGAACGATGACCAGTAGCAGCCAGTTGTGTTCGGCCTTCTGGCAAGGTATGCTTTCGATTGAGATGGTACAGAAATTTTCCATATTCTTTACTGTACAAGATATTCTATTCCTTACCCAAAAAAATTTTATTTCTCACTGAGGCAAGGTGAAAATCTACAAGCCTTAACTATAGGAATCTTTGTTCTCGGACTGAGAAAACCTCTTGGCAAGTTTGTTTCTGGCAGTTTTCACACACTTGTACCGAGATAGGCAGAGCCGCTTGCTGATGTGCTCTTGAATTCAAATTGCTTTCCAGTCCACTTGCGAAACCTTTTATTCCTTAATTACCACATCCCATTTCTTTGCTCAAATTTTCATTCCATGGCATACATGACCCTCTTGATCTATGTTTCTCGGTAGCCAAGTGTAGCAAGAATTGACAACAATAGACACGTGTTTTGTCCACTAGGTTGGGCTCATCGGTATCGCACCACTAATTCATGCTCGTCAAGGACACGGTAATTCTTGCCACAAAGTGGTGTTACTGTAGCCCATTTTTTTTCTGATCTTTTTCCTGATTTCTGCTACGATGGACTAACGTTATTGCGAAGCGTGAACTTCATCGTGGCATAGTTTTTACGTTTTGTCTTTCCACACCTATGAACAAACTTTCAGTAATAAACTACAGTTAATTTGACATATTATTGTGGCTATTTGCAGCAATTTTTTATTTGCATCAGTGTTGTAATGTGTTAACGTAATTTTTATTCAGTCGTGGTTTAACTAAAACGTTTGTTAAATTATCAACATGTTCATGTAAACTCTGCAACCACTTTAAATATCCAACTGAAGCCAGTTTTGCTGTGAAATGTATTCACACAGATATGAGATTTGTCATCATGGTAGGCTACCGTTAATTTTTGAAATTTTGAAGCGACGGTCGAGCAGGCTAACCGGTAGATTTGGTCTTTGTTTAAAATCCTTTTTTGATTGAAGTGTCACTGTTGGGTCAATTTTTTGAACAGCTGTGCTGCGTAGATTTACGCGACACAAGGCCTGTGCTTTCTCATGAGAGATTTCAGGTGGCATAACCGTCCTTTTTTACATTATTATTGAAGCAATGTAAAAAAGAAGGATTTAACTGGCCGAGTGGCCGGGTATGCGCTTAGCATGCGTATTGAACAGGTTGGCATCTAACCAAACCAGTCTTTTCAATACCATTGCACAACAGCTTTGGATGTTGAAACAATGCTAATACTGGTTTAGTTAGATGAGATGTAATGTTGAACTGGTGACTGCGATGGCACACACGGCTTATCAAATAATCCTGTTTTAGGACCAGGACTGTTCATACATTTAAATACTATTCCACAAAATCACGTTCAAATTATAGAAAAAGTCATTAAATGCGATATCTGGTTACATTTAATAAACGTTGGGAGAAGTTATACCAATTTGAAAATATCGCTTTTCTGATGCTAAAAATTACGGGGTTGTTTTCGGCGAACAGGTGTGCTAGTTTGTATTGGCTGCTCAGGTGCTTGTTTCAATTCTTTTGATACCCGTCCATCACTGTTATCAACCGCTTCCCATGACCTTACCTGCTAGATTTCACTCCGCATTTCATCTGCGGTCAGATTATAATGGCCAAAAATTGTTTTTGACCGCAATTTTTTTGACATTATTATCACAACGCAATCTCTGGTGCTTTATCATCGCACTTGCTGACATGAAGGCTATTTGTTAAGTTTATATTTGTGAAGTCATAATCTAAAGTATTTTACCTCAAGACTGTTTTTTTATTAACACAGACATATTACGAAGAAATCTGTTGTTTATGACATGTGGTATCAGATCGCAATTTGTAAGAATTGGTTTTCCGTAGATCTGGAAGAATTTACGGTAGATTCGATTAATGGACAATAAGTACCAATTATTCATAAACTTTTGCGCATTGTCGCACCTTATTGAATACTTTACATTTTTATATTACTGCAGCACATATTTAAACATCCAGCTGATATGAGTATAATTTGAACAAATCTGCGATGGAATTTAAAACACGGCCTTTGTTTGACGTTTCCCATGGTTTAACTATGAACCTTACAATTTTGAACTAGTAGCTTTAAAGGAGGATGTGGTACGTCTATGATGGTATATCACTATATCCGAACGCTTGTGTCTTTTCTATTGCGTCGTTGTTTCAATAAAGTTTGTCTAAAAAGTAACAGGGATTTTCGAAACATTTTTTTGGGGTTTGACACGAAAGACTTCACAAAATATTCTATTCGAAACAGAACATCACATTGAAATGGTGTTGTTGACAAGAATAAAATTATCTGCAAATTTTTTTGTCAAAGAGAAACGAAATATTTCGAAATCTTCAAACATTTTCAAAACATTGTTGTTGTGGACAACAACAATCATTTATGGATATCACTGATACGCAAAGCAGCTTGGCAACACTGTTGTGTTTGTTTTTATACCAGGTCCAGAATACAATATTTAAATAGACGAGACTACAATCTTGCTAGGCAGTGTTGCCGGATGAAAATTTTTGTTTCCATTTTGTGTCGAAAAAGATGGTACAATACCATGCAGGCAATGTGCCTGAATATCGCGCGTCACATGTTATTCGCCGACAAGATCGTTTGAAGAATCTCTGCTTGAGATACAGAGATGAAAACATTGAAATGAAAAATTTCTTGCGAAGCATCGCTCACAACTTCGTTCGGCAACACTACCTTAAGTGATTCTAGTTTATAAAAATACAACAATGTTTCTAAACTGCTTTGCATATCGCTAAACATTTTATTTCATTAAATAAAAATAAAGCGCATCAAACAGCCAAAGCAATTTTGGACTTGTCATCAGCATCGATTTGTCCTTTCTTTGATAGGTGAAACCTGACGTTTTATATCCTAGCAGGAATTCGCCAGGCATTGTACTCCTCCGCCAGGGTTCCCGGTTATTACTTAGATTTTTTCTGTATGGTGTTGTCCATTCTGGATTTTTTCGGTATGGACAGTTTCTGTACGGATTTTTACCTTCATTCATTGAAACGTTACAAGAAAAAAAACGAAATAATTTGTAGTGATCTCAGAGTTACACTGATAGTGTGAAATAATGCAGTTTCTCTTGAGATGAACTCTGCATCTACGTTAAGTGCAGCTTTGTGACGCTGCAAATGGGAATGAAATTTTAAGAAGCCATAGCACGAGATTAAAGCCATAGAAACCATCGCGGCCAACTCCTATAGCCTTTCTCTGGTGTCCGACGTTTTCTTCGTAAACAGTTTTTCGTAAAGCAATTCTTCGTAAGCAATTTTCCGTAAAACAATTCTTCGTAAAGTTAATTCTTTGTAAAACAATTCTTCCCAAAGCATTTATTCGTGCATGCAATGGAGATTTGATGTATACGAAGAAATGCTTTACGAAAAATTCTTTTACGGATTTCATTTCACCAACAACTGTTTACGAACAATTGTTTTACGAAGAATTGCTTACGAAGAATTGCTTTGCGAAGAAATGTTTACGAAGAATTCGCATATAACCCCTTTCTCTGATGTCAGTGCGTTTAATGAAATGTTTTAATAGACCTTTTGCATAACAAACCAACAGAGCGTGACGTTGGAGTCGTGAACGACCAGCCGCTGTTTGCAATGCTGTGCGATAGGGTTAGTGGCGTAGTTTGCAGGCGAATAAATTGTTTAACGTTTGCTTGAGCTTTTGTTTTGTGGTCTTTACAAGCGTGTATCAGTGTTTCAGATTTTCAGTATAATTTTCAATAAAATAAAACTCTTTTAAGTTGTAAAATTAGGCTACAGAAGTGTTAACCTTCGACCAGTTCTTTACTGTATTGGAAGCGATCTTGCCCGGCAAAGATAGGAAGGATTTCCTATATTATACAGCTTCAAAAGCTAAGCATGCAAATCAAAATGTTGATGCAGAACTTGATGACGATGCTACTTTCGAAATACCTCAAAATGATACAGGAGCACTGCATCTAGGCTACATAGACTAGCGGTGGAAGATGAATTTTTCTTGGTGTTGATGAAGCTTCGCCTGGGTTTGTTTTATACAGACTTAGGCACAGGGTTTGGTATTAGTTCTGCATTCGTACTGTACACCGTATTTTTCATTCATAAATGCATCTCATGTATTTACGGTTGATTAGTTTGAATATATTCCCTCATCGTAATGTTATCATAGCAGCCATGGAGCCAGACTTCAAAAAGGACTACTCAACCACCATGATCATCATAGACTGCACTGAAGTACGTCTCGAAACACCATCCTCATTGCACCGTCAGTCGCAAACGTACTCGAACTATAAAAGTATGAACACTGCAAAGGCATTAGATTAGTGGGAGTTGATCCAAGAAATGGGGGTATTATGTTTGTATCTCAGTTGTACACTGGTAATGTGAGTGACAAAGAAATATGTCAGAGGAGTGGATTTTTCACCTTTTGAAGCAGAAAATAGCTGCTAATGAACTGCACTTCAATGATTATGGCCGAAAAAGGGTTTCTTATAGAAAAAGATTTAGCCATGGTATTGGTCTACATTTGAATATCTCACCGTTCCTAGGTAAGCCTCAAATGAGTGAAGACAAAGTGTTGAATACACGAAGTATTGCACGTCATCGCATTCATGTAGAGAGTGGGCCATAAAAAAAATCGTCAATTTCACATCTTCGACAGGAAAATACCAGTGACTATGCTTGGCATCACCAATGAAGTGGGGTTGGTTTGTTGCATATGTTATGCAGAATGAAAATAAAATGTTGCAAGACAAGGTACCACTAACGTGATCCATAATTCCCGGTCAAATCAAAATGCACACGCTCCACAATGCCGTCCTAAATTGCCTTTCCTAGTCTGTTAGCCAACACTATGATTAAAACGAACAAAAACTGAAGTGTATCGATAACCTACAACAATTCATAAACACAAAAAATTTACTTTCATCTGCCAGCGACCTCACGTTTGCTTGCAATAACAAGAAACGCCTTCATAAACCGTAGAAAACAAGCGATTCTTAACTCTCGGACTCCGCGTAACTCAAACGTCACGCTCTGGTGATTTTGAATGTGCAAAAGGTCTATTTAGATGCTTAATCCCATTCTGTCTATGTTTGTGGACATGCTCACTGTATTTGATTTATTCACCAGCAGGTTCGTTTGTTTTTTTGGCGCAAACGTGATCGTGTTTTGACATCGCTAATTCGAAAAAGGTTCTATAAATTCAATTATTATGTTTAGGACCTTGGCAAGCTCTGGAAAAAAGCTTCGTAGCTCTTTTCTGGAAGTCCTCGCCCAACGAGAAGAGGGGAACAGAAGTGGAAAAATGACCGTAAGTAAAAGTCGTATGTCATTGTTTACACATGAAGAAATAATAATTTTTGTCGTATCCAGGCTTACGCCCTTTGGTTGAAGATTTAGATTGAGTGGGCGGGAAGGCAAGGAAGCCTATCTTTGTGACATGCTTTTGAGTGTTCTGACAGAGACAAAGCGACGCGCTTTTGAACAGTGTCGAACGGACATCTTTTCGAGTGTGGTACCAGAACTCTCACCATTCAGTTATGCACCAGACAAATAATATTTTACTTGCATAAAACATATACGGTAATGGAAACTTATGGTTGCATTAACACTTTGAATACGCAATATATATTTATAAACTGGGTCAAGGCTGAGTCTATTGATAATTTTTTGATAGAATATTAGTCGTAAAGTTTGCTTTGCTGTGAAATGGTGTTGCCTTTCTGAAATATGTCCCAATAAGTTGTTTTCGACATAGAAGGTCGTGCTGCCTCACTTCAACCAAACTTGGTGTTTACTCGTAAGTACCTCTCCTTGAATATTTCGGATCGTTTTTGTTATTTCTGTTGCTTGTTGGTTGGAAAATTTCCGTACGGAAAAATATCCTGAATGGATAATATCATACGTGAAAATATCCCTACTGGAATATAGGCTACTCAGTACTCACTCGGAAAGTATCCCCACTGGAAAAATATCCACTCTGATGGACGGTTGGTCTACATCTACAGCATTTAAAGGGTTTTTACCGAATGCCCATTGTGATGTTAGTTGTGTTTTTAATGTTACCACCATATTTTGCTTTTTGGCTGCTCCCCCAACGAGCCAATCAGTTCGTTTTAACAACAACTGCAGACGTTGAATTGATATAAAACAATGACTGATTTATTGACTTTGTTAAGTGGTTTTGTAAAACACCTGTCGTTTACGATTTCTTTCTTGCTATAGATTTCTCACACAATTAGTTACAAAGCGTTGTTTAATGTTCTTGTTTTGTATTTGAGATGCGTACGTTAGGCGAAAAATAAGTGAAATTTAAGATTTATTACCTGCGTTTTATGATAGTTGCTTTCCATACAAGGCAAATTTGATTTGGTAAGCGAAAACGAATTGGTATTTTTGTCATTACTTCTTGCGTTTAAACGATGTATGGGTGTCGTGTAACACGTTATTTTGCACAATGTTGCAACTGTTTATTGGTAGCAATGTCATTATTTTGAATTGAGTGCAAATCTATAACATTTCATGGCACTTAAGTCCTGTCATTTGAACTGCTTTTTGGCTGTTGCTGAAATTAGTTTTGCTGTCATGGCCTACAGTGCCATTCGCAATCAAGCACAGTAATTTAGATAAAAGTTTACTCTATTTTGTAGTTTTCGGGACCCCGGCTTTATACTTTAGGTGTGCGTGTGCAGTGTGCTCCTCTTTCAACCTGTTTTTTTGTTTTTTTGTTGAATGCTTAATCTCAGCAATCATTTCACCAGTCACTATTATTACATGGACAATGTAAACAGTGACGTTTGTAGCATTTTTTCACGTTGCAACTTTTTATGTTGTCTGTGTCTTGTTGGTTGATGTGACATTTAATAGGCAAGATGCTGAGCTTGTAAATTAAACCTTGCCTTTGCTTCCTTCGTCGTGTAGTGGGGTATTAAATTGTTCTTAGTGGTCTTTATTTTGAAAATTAGATGAAAATGTTGTTTGCTATTTGCCATGGGCACGCTTATCAATAAAGTAACCACTGATAAATAAAAACCTCGTTTCTAGCACTAGTTGCTACGTTAAAACCTTATGACAAATAAAAACCTTATAGGCCTAAAGTTGTTTCTAAACACGTGTCCTGTCTAAAAAATTTAATCTGTCTAGTTGTTCGTAACTTCCCCGTCTTTTTTACATGCGGTTTAAAACTTTTACATTTGTAACATGGTCGGTGTTTGAAATTTGACGCATTCATCAGCAAAACCACATTTCTGCTTCTGAGTTTTGGGCAGTTTTTGCAATGAATGTCTACATTTTACATCCGTACTGGAGAACATAGCAAACAAATACTAACTTTTTATGCTGCGTTAGAAAAATATCATTTTAAAAGTTAAATTTATCTCTAGTTTCTTAAATTCGCGTAACAGCACCAAACATTTGTGTAACCTGTGAAAATGTTTCTCTACAGTCCATTATATTTATTCGAGACAAAAATTCGCGTCATCAAGAAATATCTGGCTATATTGACTTTGCCCACCGATTGAAAACTGAAGATTTTGAACCATATTTCTCAGGAAAGAAGAGATTGCTTCCAAGGCCTTCTGATCTGAGGTTGGGTGTTATATTGATTTTATGTTTGTCGATGTCAAAAAAACTTGAATTTAACATGTTTTTACGTAGCCTATAGATAGCCTGTGGCGACAGAGTTTTTAAAAGTATGTTGCGAAGAGTAAAATGGTCAACATTGGTGGTCAATATTTGACCAATCTAAAGAAGAAACACAAATGCATTAATTTAACTCTTATTCAAAAACGTATCGAAAACCACACTGAGTCGAGTGCTAAAATTCAAGTGCTTTTAAAATTGTGTTGTAACCTTCGCACTTGTCCATTTATTCGGTGCAGGTTGCTTTTTTTTATTCTTTTGCAAGGCTGTGAGAAGTATCACAATTACGACGTGCTGCAAAGCGATCAAATTATCTATTTTGTAATAGCGCACTCATTTACGGATATATTATTGAAGACCTAAGTTTAAAAACTATTTAAATTACTTTTTGTGAAAATTGAGTTATCATCAAAAATGTGTTGTATGTAAGTCAATGCAAGACCCCGCACAAAATTTGACTTAGCCTGATGTCACTATAACACGCGCTGGTGTTTGCATAAAAGTAAAAGATTTAACAACTTTTGAAAAAATGCTGTATTGCGCAAACAACCAATTTATCGTTTTAGTTTTTACAATTGGGAAACTCAAACTTCAACATCCAACCCTACACCAAACTATCAAGTCATCGCTGAAAATGCTTCCGGATTACTCTTCAAGAACAAACGAGATAGAAAAATTCTGAACGTGGATCCCAAGGTAGAATATTCACGTTTAACGATTTTTGCTAGTGCCATTCTGTAACACTAACAATTTTTATAATGTCACCAAGCTATAGCCTTAACACTTTATCCCATCTATTATAGCTGCTATCGTTTATGTATTGGGTAACGTTTCGATTATATCAAGAAGATTAAAATGTGTGTAATTGCGATTCTAAAATTAAACGCTCCGCCTTTGTTCCCTATCAAGTCTCAGTGGCTTTATCACTAACAAGCTTGACCTTTAGGTTGAAATAACACGGTTTTGAATGCAAATTTGCACTTACTGTATTTTTATCTGTCACAAGAAATATGTGGATTGTCCGTTTCAACCGTTCATATATCCGCTGCAAAGGCTTCAACTTTAATGGATTGATACCCCATGACCACCGACTTTAATGTTTACTTTTTTTTACTGACAATTGACGTTGTCAATCTGAGTAAATGCTTTCTGCAACTTCTCTGAAGCAAAGAAATACATTTTCAATTATGCTTCCCACCGTATACTTTGCCTTGATAGAACAAAGTGATATTTTAAGTGGCTGAATTGGGCGAGTATATAATTTAAGGATTTATTGGAGGAAATTAGGACTTTCAGGAACTGAGAAAGACTTCGAAAGCTTACTCTGAGTAGTGTCAGATACATGTAAAACATTTCAACTACTCACGCAGCGGCCACGGTCACCAAGATTGACAGTTTTCAATTTACACTACGGTGTGATTGAGTTGTTGTCACTTGCAAACTATTCCACTCACTCGGTCCCGCACAATGAGGAAGCTTGATGGTTTGACTTTCCAAAAATGTGTCTTCAACAGATATGACAACTCTGTGATTACTATTTTGTAGGCTCTCTCCCCTGGGGACAACTCTACACGAACGCCAATCGACACCGACCAGTACATTCAAGTTGTTATCTACGACCACATAACTCGAAGAAAAACCTGATTTTGTTACAACTTTTCATTTCATGTATATTCATTATTCAGTCTTGTGCTTGCAAAGTTGCTCATTTCTAAATCGCTTTGCTTTATCAGAGGTTAAAACATTGTAAAATTGAAACTTTGTTAGCTAAACTAGGTTACCCTACGCTTGATTGACATTGGTCTTGCATTACGGTCGTATAAAAGCACAAAGAAAATTTTCGCTCTTACATTGTTTTGTATCCTTGTTTTTCGCAAAGCAATGTATGTATTGTACGACTTGTTTTACTTTGTAGTTTATTGTTGACGCTTTAGTTAATAAAAAGTCTAGAACAATCACTACCTGGTGTTGTTGTTATTGATTACTTAATGGCAGTTTGTCCCATGCAGAGCTGCTGCACAAAGTGAAAAATGCTTCACCGTGACGTACAGTCTGTGATTACATGCCATGTGACCGGCAGACTTTGAACCAATATAAAAAAAATGAATTGCTGCCTGAACATCAAATGAAATTTGCTATTTATCCTGTTTTTCCTTTGATGATTGTAACATTGACTTTATCCATGTGATTTCTCATACCTTGCCGGACAGATTAGTTTCTCCGTTGAAGTAGCAATTCAAGTCATCAGAGTTCTTTGAATTTCTTTTCAAGGTTCGGTTAATGTTTGATGGCAGACCTTGGCAGTAAATCGTTGTTTACGGCACGTGTCTGTTTTCTAGTAGAATCTTTGATTTTTAACTCTTCCGGAACTAAACAGGGTTTAAGAATATAAAGTAATCAAGGACTTACGCCGGAACGTTACAAAGAGCAGGTGCCCTGGCAAACTGTTTACTTTCGCTTTAATTCAACAATTTTTGATGCTGCATCTACGGAAAAGTTGTGGATTTTGCTAAGCCACACAGCTGCTTCTGCTGTCCAGGTGTGCTAGGATACGGGTGCGTAAATCACGTAATCACAGAGTTGTTGGGGCCAAATCATGAACAAAGGGTCGCAATTAAATTATCTTCCCTATTTTATGCTGCTGCCAGCTGAACAATTTTGATTATTTTTCCTTGACAATGAAAATTTATGTTGTTTTCATTTTTCTCTTTGAACTTTTTTACATTGCCCATGCTCAAAGAACTTTTTTATTGATTGCAAGACCTAGCTGAAGAGGATTACAAAGTTCGACGCATTGTCGTTCGAGAAAGCAGATCATAAATTGTAACCTTCTGGCGTAAATTTTAGCCTCAATGACAGGAAAACTAACACATCAACAATACTACTCTTCTTAGGACTTTGGTGAATCGAAAAACCAAGCTATTGGGTTTTTAGTAAGCTACGCCTGTATCTCAAATAGCTTATATCACAAAGTATTCCATACTTTCAAAAGTAATTCCTGATTTCGTTCAAAGTACAAATAGTATTAAAACAAAAAAAATATTCATCAAAATGCCAGTACACTTAGGTTAGTTGTAGCTAAGGCTGTGCGAAACAAAAGTAGCCTATGTCGAAAATAGTTCGTTTCGAAGCTAAAAATTTCTTGTCTTTTTGAGTGAAGAATTTCATTTCGATATCCAAGTCATTTTGTTTCGTTCTGCGTTCGAAACGAAATATACAAGAATTTGGGAATTTAAAAAGTGCCAAATACTCACACTTCAAAATAAATTGTGTCATGTTTTGCAAAGGTATGATATTGATATAATCGCAACTAAGTGAGAAAAATTCTTAATACCACACTTTTGTTTGCAAAAAAGGATGTTTAAAATTTCCTGTTGACATATTAAAACAAAAAAATTATTCATCAAAATGCCAGTACACTTAGGTTAGTAGTCAGGTAGTGCTGACGCCAGGAAGATCGCTCCTTTTCAACAGTGCATATCCTTGGCGACAGTTGGTTTGGTTGTTTTCTTTCCACAGAGGTAAGAATTCAATTGACTGACAAAAGTAGCGGTTGAGAACTATGTGGCAGGAACTAGTGGTGCGGTACTGATGAGCCCAGCCTCATGGGCGAAACACGTGTCTATCGCTGAGTTCCTGCTGCACTCGACAGCCGAGAAACACAATCGGTGAAAATCCATACAGAAAATATCCCCGACTGGAAAAAAACGTAGAAAAAATCGTGAATGGATAATGTCCCCTCGCTCGAAAAATAAGAATAGGCTACTTTTCAGTAGGGACATGTCCCGTATAGATTTTTACTTACATCCCTTGTGAAGCTGTTGCTGAGGTCTAGTAGCCTACCTCAAATGTGTGGGCCTACTATTAACTCCTGTAATCAACGGGAATTTTTAAATAAATTGTGGGTTTTCCCATGCTTAAACAAATCTGAGCCTGATGAGCTTCCATAGTGATGTTAAACGTAGGCTACCTGTGATTGTAGCTAACTGCTCTAGGCTGCTGCTGAGCTGAGTCGGAGTCTGCCTCGCTTTCTGACCTAGTCTTGTTCTGACACAATCCCTGTTCCATATCTCGAAAGCTAAAACCTCAATTGCTAAGGTAACAGAGATCAGTAGTCAGTAGATGTAACTAGGGTTGCCAGAGGTTCACATAAAAAAGAGCCCAAGCTGATGCAAAAAGTAGCCCAAAAGTAGCCCAATTTTTTGGGGGTTCTAAAATGGAGCCCAAGCAAAGAGATAGGCTATTATACAAAATTCTTCCAGAGCGCTTGATCATCAGTCCCAAATTATAGGTGTTTTTCCAGTTATTCACATCTTTCAGACAGATTGGCAACCATGCATTCACTCAACTGTTTGTTAAAATAACTACAAACAAGTACCGGTACCACACCAAGTAACACAAAAAATGGTTTAATTGCTTTTCGTAATGAGCTAACGCATCAAGAGTGATCCCCTCAAGACCATCAAAAGTTTGTTAGGTTTGGTGGCCGTGCTTAATTTTCTTTCGTGTACGTAACCTTTAAATTTGCATCGCATGCACGTTTTAAACTTTTGTAGTTTTGCCACCTTTTCCTTTTGTTGGTTTTGTTCCCGTTCACTATTTGTAACTTTATCATTGCTGTTGTTTTCCGACAAAGAAAAATAAATTAAATTGAAAAAGTTTTGATAACCCACCAGTGAAGTGACCAAGGTCGATCAATGTAGAAACTTCCTTTTTTTTACTGATATAAATTGTTAAAAAAATTCTCTAGCCTTTTTTTCTTATCTTTCTACATTTGCAAAAACTTTATTAAGGTGTTGCGACCATGCCATAACTGATTGTCCTGCTTTGACATCATGTACGTTATAGCGTCCGTGTTTTGTCGCTTCTACCTTTTTCTAGACCCCTGCGAATGTTTGAAATATTGTTTTTCGTTGTGATGGTCAGAAATAAAAATAAACTGAACTGATGTCCACAGATGATGATGTTGTTTTTGCTAGTTTGTTTTATTTGTTTTTGTCATTGTTTTCATGTCGTCAAGTTATAGCCTACGGTATCTATTTTGTGAGTCGTGCAAGGCCTATGGTGCATTGTGCTTGAAATGGCTTTGCCCGTGGTAGGATTTCTTTGTGGGGTTTTCTTTGCCTGCCTTGCTCTTCTTTGCTATGAGCTAAACGCATCAAGACGTGTTCTCCTTACGTCCATCAGCACTCTTGATAACGCACCATGGCCGATCTTCATAGCAACTGTCCATACAAATCTTAAATATATCAGCTAAAGCTATGTGGGCTAATAGCCTAAATATATGTTGTTTTTGTTTTGTAACATTTTCTTTTTATATTTTCACTTCATATCTTCAATTTTTCTGAAGGTGTTGCGACCGTGCCAAATTTCTTTCAACTTAATAACTTACTTCTGTCTCAAGCACGTTTTAACGTTCGCGTTTTTTCGCTTCTACCCTTTTCTCGACCTTTACTATGCTGACGTGTATTGTTTTGATATGATGGTCAGAAATAAACAACTGAACTAAAAACAACTAAAAACTAAAAACAACTGAACTGAACAGTTCCACTGCATTTTCATAAAAACCTGGATCACTTAAGTTGCCAGGGTTGCCAGATATTAAAGCCCAAACATGCATATTTTTGAAAATTGGCATCTTAATACCAAATTGGTAACCCTGCCTGATCAGGGCGTCCAAAAACGCTGCTCCTCAATGAAATAACTACGAATTAGGTAAAAAACTTAAACATGATACAATTTTTACATAAAAAGTTATAGCCTATTATATTTTTAAAAAAAAGTAGCCCAATTGGGCGCCAGCTAAAAAAGCGCGCCCAACGCGAATTTTTGGCGCCTGGAGAAATCAAAAGTAGCCCAATTGGGCGTAAAAGCGCCCAATCTGGCAACCCTAGATGTAACAGAAAATATATTTCGCACTTGCTAGTGCATCGTCAGTTCTGATAAAGGGCAGTTAAAGCCTACAAGTAATGTTTTAAATAACATTACAGTGACGCAATAATGTCAAAACATGAGCGTAAAAATTGAAAAAGCATAAGCGTAAATATTGAAAAAATGCTGAATGAAAACTAAACCAAGCCGGCAGTAAAGTAAATTACGTATCAAATATAAATTATAAACTAGAATTGATGAAAGAGCGGTGAGCAAAGCCTGCAAATGTAGCGTTGTGACCAGGCCCGGATTAAGGTCAAACGGGGCCCCTGTGCTAATGAATTTTATGGGGGCCCTTACCAGCTAATTGTATACTTGTATACCTGGGACTGGTATATGTCCCCCCCCACCCCCCTTGGTAACTCATGACAAAGACAGGACTCAATTCAATTTTCTCTTTCGCCTTAGTTGTGTGATGTTCCAGGTTTTTCCGTTATAAACGGTAGGTACTTTTTAACATGCTGATATCCAATTCAACCACGAACCACCAGATGTTCCGTTGTCCGTCCAATTATGACCATTCCAGCATTCAGTCAGAGAGTTGATTATTACTTTGAACTTTGTTTAGTAATTAACAGAAGAAAAAAAGCAATAGCAGTGGTGGGAAGTTGCGTTTTTCTTTTGTTACGACTTACGAGAAACTCAACCTTGATGACGTCATGAACAGCGTAGCTTCTGATTAGTTGATGGTGCGTGGTTGAATTGGATATGTGCATGTTAAAATGCCTACCGTTATAAACCGAAGAATCGGAGTCTTATAGTTTTCGCCCGATTCCACAGCCCTGTGGTTTCAACACAAAACTGTGTTCTCGTTAGGAATAGTCTAACAATAATTTCAACTGCAACAAAGAAAAAAAAATTAGTTTGTGCACAGTTAAATTTGAACTTTAATTGTTATTGTTCGGCTGTTCCTGACGAGGACACAATGGTGTGTTGGTTGAAATAATTTTTTGTGTGAGTAAAAAATATGTTAAAAGCATTGACGTTACTCAGTTTCATGTATTCGATACAACAATTTGAACTCTTTACCTAAGCTCTATAATTACAAAGTGCTGAAACTCAACAGAGCGGACACAACGCGTGCGGACGCTTAGCGTAGGTAAAAGTGCGTGCTAAAATCAAACAAACAAAATATTTGTTTTTCAGATTAATGTAGCTACACTTTTTGCAGCTGGCATGTCAGAGTTTTATTTTTTGGTTGCGGCGCTGTTGAGAGGCAATAAAGTTAGTATGTTTGAGTTGTGTTGTTGATAGACAAGAATAGAACGCACCTCGGCCATCAGCTTTTTTTCCTTTAACGCGTGTTTATTCAGTAAATTTATACCAGCTGTGCACCTGCTGGCAGCCATAGCACTTTCATGACAGGTAAAGTTGAAACAAAGAATAGCTCTTAAGCAGCAAATTTTATTTGCAAAACGGATAAAAATTAGAGCTATGCCAATGAAAAAACTTTTGTCTTACAAAGCCACAAAGAAACATTTTTTTTTATGATGGCGCTTGATTCGATACGAAATCAGAGCACCTTTTTTGTTCAGTTTAATATATTTAAAAATGATTTTGTTCTAACCGCTGTGAAATATTAATAGTTACTCCAAAGACATGGCACAGCGCAAACCACTTAAAAAAATAATGTACGTTTTGTTTTCCATTTGGGCTGACTGTCCACCAAAATTGCTTGTAACCTATTTGAAAACAAAACTAATTTTACTGCTCAAAAACTTAACTTAAAACGAAACCAAAAACAAGCAATTTCACAATACGCAGTAAGCTTTTTGGAATTTTGTTTCCAATATAATTCTCTTATTTGCTTTTAACTATTTTTTATTTCGTCACCGATTTAATGGTGAATGTTTTTTTACCAAAAAGTATAAAAATTAAAGTTTTTTAGCTTTCAATCTTAAAACGTAGCCTACATTTTCTAGTCAAAGTTAGTAGGCTAATTTTGTATGTATCACATGCATCTATTTCCCAATTAAGACCCAAGCTAAAATAAACATAAATCCCCAAATAAAAATTGGATTTTAATTTTGCCCGAACTCATGCCATTTGAAAATCTTGGAATTACGATAACACATCCAGCTATGTTCTCGGATTTTACGCGAAACATTAGAGGAACATCTTCAAACAAAATCAATACAATATTTTAATGCAGGTTGAAGACCTAGTAAACTTAAAATAATGTTTAATACAGAAGTATTCAACTGTATAAATTTATTATTTTCGCTGCACAAAACACTCAATGCAGTTCTTAAGGATTACTGATTTCGAATTCGAGTTAAATATTTATTTGCCTGAATATCAATCAAGAACACAAAGTGAAGCGGGTTTATGTCACGTACGGAATTTTATATTATGATATTTTGACCATAACTATACAGTAATGGGTCGGAATTGCACAGCTGAGTACATAAGGGCAAGATATTAATAGAAGGATAAATTATAAAAAAGTGTGTTGTTATTCTGGGTGTGCACTGGCAAACGTTACCAATTCAGAAGGAACGTGATTTTGCAGCACAACGCAGTCTTCAGAGAAAGTGGTGTTGAAACTAAAAAAAATTTTCGCGGATTGATTGATATCAACAAACCTAGTAGGCGAGCCTACTCGCAAATTTCACCTATGAACAGAAAAAAATCAAACAACTTTGGGGGCTTTATAGCAAGAGTTCAACTGAGTGGCAAAAAGCAGTGGTCGAGAGCTCTGTGGTATGAATTAGTGGTGCGATACTGATGACCACAGTCTCATGCATGAAACACGTGTCTATCGCTGTCAATTCTTGTTACATTGGACTGCCACGAAACATGAGGTTTTAGCTTATAGACAAAACTGCAATTTTGTTTGTGATATAGCCTATCGGTAAAATTTTATAACAGCCTGAATCGCAGCATTAGGCCGTTTGAGGTCATATTATTGCTACATGTGTAAATATAGATAGGCTAAGGTCAAATCATTGTCTTTAAAAGTTTTCAGCAGTTAAAGCAAACGTAATCAGTCGGAAAGGCCCAAAAAGTACTTTCGGCCGGGGTTTGAAATTATTTTAAAGACCCAAAACCTTTTCAGAGGCATCAGAAAGTTGAAGAAAGCGCCGCATTTTTTATATAGTGCCCATTTTCATCTAGTTCATCTCTCTTTGAAAAAAAACTCCTGCTTTTAGGAGAAAACTACCTCTTTTCTTAATCATTATCATCATAATCCATTTGAATACTGAAAAGTTTGGGTGTTCATCAGGACAATGATTGATATATTTATTGATTGATTCAGGACAATGATTGACAATGATTGATTTAAAAAAAAAAAAATGGCCAATGATGTGTGAGCGGTTACTTTCCACCGCTCACACATCATTGGCCAATTTTTTTTAAATATTGCGTGTTTTATTTTTTCTTGCCTTCAATCGTACTGCAGTATATAACCTGGTGAAATTTTATTTTGTATGTTATTTGCTCTGAGGATGCGCAATTGCGCATTGTCATGGTGCACGAAACGTCAGTGAAGCAATAAACCATCTTGTTTGTTGTTAATTTTACTTTCAATTTCATCAGATGAACGTAGCAACTACTGCTAGAAACATCATAATCCATCGTCGGTTTGTTCCCCACTAGTGGGGATGGCCGATTGTTTCCGCGCAGCAATTGTTTTCATCCCTTTTCTCCATTTCACCCTGTCCCTTGCATCTTTCTCCTTCAGTCCGACTTTTTTAAATTCATCCTTCACTTGTTGTTTCCACGTTCTTCTTGGACGACCGCGTTTCCTCTTCCCATCCACCTTTAGATCTAGTGCCTTTCTAAGAAAACTTCCTTCATCCCTCCTTATCACATGTCCATACCATCTTACTCCATTTGCCCTTGCCAGTTGGTCTATGGTCTCTCTCATCTCTAGCATATCCAACAATTCTTCAGTCCTTTTTTCCCTTCTCGTTTTCACCCCACACATTGCTCTCACCATTGACCTTTCCGTTCTTCTCAGGATTGCCAGTTCACTCCCTCTCAATACCATGTCTCGCTACCATATAGCATTGCAGGCCACACACAGCTCCGATATACTTTTCCTTTCATCCTTAGTGAAAATTTTCTGCCATACAACATTTCCCCACATTCCCTGAACTTTGCCCAGCCCAATCTTGCCCTTGTTGTCACCGCTGCTTCACATCCACTTAATGATTTTGCTAATCTTTTTCGTTAAGTTATTTTGATTTCAAGAGGTGTCTTATTTTGGAGGCCGAAATAGCATTGTTACCGGGTCTAAATTAGCTTCTCTTGCTTACCATTGGGAAAGTTTTAAGAGAATTTTAAAATCAAACAAAGGTCCTGGGGAGATTCAAATTCATGCAAAACATGTTCCATACTCTACAAACACCAAAGTCACGAGTTCAAATCTTTAACTAGGTTTCTGATTTGTAATTCTTTTCGAAACTGACGAGCAGCCACAAATTCTTCAATGCAAGTTGATAAATCCTTTTTGGTAAATCATCATCGAGTAAAAATTATACTGGCAAATGTCTTCCCGAAAAAAACTGAAACACACAACATAGGCTAGTTTCATTTTACAATCTGTTTATGACACAAAAAGTAAATCTTTCACAAACCGACAAATGCAATTTGCCAAAATGGTCGCCTTGAATTGGAATGCGAGAGCTGGTATTGACCGGATAATTTTTTTTCGCTTTTTTGTCTGTAATGTAGGCTACGTAATTGCGGACTTTCCTCTTCAAATGATTTATCCCTGCGAATCTTCTGTTCATCATTTTGCGCCGCAGGTTCGAAAGCGCTAAAGGTCGCTCGATATATTCATTAAGTTGGAGAGTGTTTATTGATTAAATAATAAAACTTCGCAAAGACGTTCTTTCACTTGCGCTAATTACGGAATGGAATGCCGCTCTTCAAAGTTGTGCGGATAGATAATAATATTTAAACCGCAAGGGCAGGAAAAGATAAAAATAATATTTGTAGGGATAGAGGATTTGTTCTCATATCAAGAAAATATCGCTTTTCTTCGGTAAGTTGTTTATTGTGTAAGCTATCATATATGCAATATAATTATGTATGATGATGCGTACATCTTTGTTGAAGAATTAATAGCTTTACATTGTCCTAAAAATGAACCTATTTATGCAAATCACTTCAAATGCAACACTGGAAAGGGCATTTGCGCTACATTCAGCTCTTACCTCTACAATCTACATATGTAGGTTATTTCGCAGGAAATAACTGCAAACTATGACTTTTATGATACCAAAACCTTAGGAGAGCATGCGCCTTTTCAGTTTAACGTTTACTCTATGCACTTCACTTGGATTCTTTTCCTTTTCATTTGAGTTAATTTGACCGATCACTTTGTGCTAGAGAAGAGTGATATTCACAATTTACAAAAATGCCTTTTACTTTATATAGCCTACTTATTTTCTCATTATCTTTGTCGCCATAATAGACAATAGCAAGAGATTTATTTTCAACAAACAACCCTAACCTGGCTAATTGAAAATATTCTGTTGTGAGTTGGACCATGAAGCGAAATCGTGGTAACTATTTTAAAGCTACATGCAAATAAGTTACTATAATGACTAATTAATTTAGTTTTGTGTGTCAACAGCAATTTCATAGCATCTTTTTAGAAAGTTAAACCCTTAGATTCGCCATTAAATGTAAACCTTGTTCTTTTCGTCGCCTTTTACTTGTCGGCTGCATTGTTGAGTGCTGAGAGCCCTTGTTTGACCTTCGAGAGGGCGCTGGTTCAAGAGCGTGTCTTTGGCAAGCTACTCAAAGGCTTGTCTGAAGGTGGACACGAAGGTTGATTTCCTTGCTTTCCCGTCCATTTAAAATCTTAATCTTCAACTACAATGTGGGGGGATACCACAACTAGTTTTTTTACTTTTCCTCAAGTACCCAAAGCTACTGCTTGGGCAATTAAAAGTATTTTTTATATTTATATCCTAGCAATTATGAAACATTTTTTCATGTCATTAGTCATCTTTTGAAAGACTAGCGACTAATACCAGACCATGTTTCACTATGTGTGAAGATTGATGTTAATAATTGAAAGTTACACGTGAAAGATTCTATGAGAACATATTCTCATAGAACATCTATGTGCATGTATTCTTGCAAGTCGTCAGATCCCTCCGGCATGCAACAACTCAGCAAGTGCTTCACCTCAGCATTTACATTTCAGCTACTATCCAAGCAAGTAAATGAGACTTTCACCTTGCATCGGACTTGCTTGATCATAGCTTGCTAAACTGAATATGCTGACTTGTGACATGTCATGTTGCCGCTTGCTCAATTGTTACTTTCTCAGTTTTATCATTTACCAAATTCAAAGACTTACTGAAATGTTGCAAGCTCAATATCACTTGCTTAACTGTTCTTTGCTCAGTTCACAACTATGCTGACTAGTAGAAGACTCATTCTTGGCTGTGGAGTCAGGCGAAAAAATGTACGACTCTTCTTGGTTTATGCAGTAACTGGCCGACTCCGAACACGCCAAAATCCCTCCGACTCCACAACCAGCCCTGTATTCTTGTTTCGTCTGTTCATTGAGTGTAATTTTTTGTAAACGAATTTGTTGTTTTTTGCTCACAGTTTACAGCATTTTTTGGTTGCTTGACAAACTGAATGGAGTCTAGTCAGTGTTGAAAGATTTGAGTACAAAAAATTACTGTTATTAACGCTCAAGAAAAACTGCAAAACTTTATATATACAGCCCAATGAACAGCCCATAGTTTAAACAATATCATCATTTATTTCATGTAACTTAAAACAAAATTTGTGGATAGATTTTCTCTGAGAACTTGAAAGACTTCTTTTATTGAGTTGGTTAGCATGTCAAACTCGTGCAAAGACAAAAAATAGATATTTCTGAACTCGCAATGAAGCTGGATTTCCTAAAGAGTTTGCAGCCACAAAAAGGACGATGTAAAGTCTGACACATCCAGTTTAGATTATGCATCAAAGCAAAAAAAGTTTAGCCTACTTAATGTTCCACTCTAAATTTAACTTCACGAAGGATGAGAAACGTCCTATGCGTCGGTTCATCATAAGCAGGTAGAATCTAGGATCGCGTGAACACCATCTTCATCATCAGTCGTCATCTCCGCCTGCAGCAGATTGCGCATCAACATGGGTTATTTGCTTCCAAGAGTGGCGATTTTGAGCCAACTCGCCCAGTGTCGCCAAGTTGAGTCCGGTCCATGATTGGATGTTGTCTTGCCATCGGTTTGGTTGTCTGCCACGTTTTCTTTTTCCTTCTACTTTGCCTTCTGTGCAAACTTTGCTGATTTCGAATTGTGATCTTTTAGTGTGGCCGAACAGTTTTAAAACTTTTGATTTTACAGTATTATTTCTGCAATTGGATGTGGTTTTGTCATAGTTAAAAGATCTTCTGTTTTCGTGTGGTCAAGTAGCCTTTTGTTGGTCATGCTTCTCATGATGTGATTTTGTTAGGTAAGTTAGTGAGTTTTTTCATTGTTGATGATGTCCAATATACGCATTCTAGACTGTACAGCACGACTGGTAAAACGTAGGTGTTGAAAATATTTGATTTCAGTTTGATTGAGAGTCTACGAAATTCGCTAGTGGGCCCTTATGTTTAGTGATGGCTCTTAAAAATAGGACAAGCAAGAGTTGTGTTATGAGCGCAAACTCTATCAATGTAGGGAAAAAATTCACATTAATCATTTAAGCAAAGCTGTTCTATGATTTTTTAGAAAAAAAAAGTAAAAAAAGTAATATTTGAAAAAAGTTTGGGAAGAACCAACGTTTTAACAAAGCAACATTTATACTGTAAGATAGATTCATCAAGATACACATTTTGTATGTAACCATACTTGCGACCATAGGTTGCTTTGCATGCAACCAAATTGATCAAATTAAAATTGAATTTGTGTAGAAAGTTTAGTTTAAAATTTAAGTTAGACTACAATTTCAAAAAACTTTATTTGCGATCACAGAAGGATTTCAATAATTTATTTCTTAAAATTTTGCATAGCCTAGTCGCTGTGGTAGGCCTACAGTATAGCCTTTCAGGAGGCTAAATCTCCATTAACACTGAAATTTATCAATTAAATTGTTAATTAACTAAGCTATTTCAGTGAGCAGTGCAGCTTACTTCGGAATACAAAAATTGTGAGACACAATTTTAGGACATTGTGAGACACAAAAAACTTTTTACTCCGTTAATCCGCTTTGTGAAACTTTACAGTTTACTTGCCGAAAGTCGCTGATTTGAAAGCAGTAAATACAACCTTGCATGATTATTTTACACTGTTGACTATCGAGCTTCTGTAGTGGCGTTTATGCTTTTCTAAACAGTCAAAAAACATTGAACAGACTAAAATGAGTGGGCCCCTAAATAGCCGTGCCCTTCTCCGGCTGGAGAGCACTGGGGGCGGTTAACACGGACGTAAATACGTATGCCTTTTAAATGTAAATCACTCTGCTTAGAAATTCATAAGTAATTTATAAATCAACTTTCGAGTGAGAAGTTTTACAGTGACCACAAAAGTTCATTGAAATAACTTATTTTAATGTTTGAGGCAAGCGAGATTTTTATTTGTTAATTGTTAAGATAACAGTTATATTTAATGATGCACTTCGTTTGAAAAGCGGGTCAATTATGCAGCTTGTTCTCTTCACACACACAATGAGTGATAAGAAAAACGTTTTGAAAGTTGAATGTTACTCGATATCCTTGTGTGTTTATTCAATCTTATTTAACGTTGATTTAACAAAAAATAAAGATTTTAAAGCAAGAAATCTGAGAAAGCAGGAATGGAGATAAGCAAGCAGAAGGTGTGAGGCGAGCTGTAAGTAAACATGTGAAGTGTCCGTAATTGTTTCTTGTTGGTCTGAAAACCGATTGACGAAATGCATCTGACCTTAAGTCGGTTGAAAGGTGCGATAAGACATAAGTGTTTGCGCATAATATCATTATCTCTTACCAGCGAAGGCCATTTTAACGACATTGTTTTAATCGGAAACGATTTGTTGACACATTTCACAGCGAGTTCATGTTATTTACAATCATACTTCACTATCTTTTTCAGACCTTTTCTACTACCACTGGAAGGTATTACTACTTTTTATCTGAGTGCAAAAACTTATGAAAAATCATTGTTTACTTCAACAAATATTCTTAGTTGTGTTTTTTCTTCAAAATACAACATTGGGAGCAAAATAGCTTTATAGGCAATAAAAGTTCTACAGAAATCAAAAGTCAAAATTCGTGTTAGCACCAAGATAGTTTAATGTAGCTTACCCTGTTAAAAATCTCCTCTGAAAAAATCTGATAAATTTCCTCTCTGAAGCATCACTCTAGTAAATATTTTCCCGGTAAAGCGTTGGAATTATTTAGTTGGAGGATATGTCATTTCATGGCCACCTAAAGATACGGCCTGATTTGTCACATTTTGCAGAAATTTCCAGGTTTTTCTAACTTTGGGCGAATGTTTAAATAAATTTTTCTAAAAATTAGATTGTTACGCTTTCTTTATTCCTTTCCCCAGATGACACAATAGGTTTTAACATCTTCACATGTTGAAAAACAAAGAAAATTTGATTTCGAAGATTTTAGTCAGACTGTTAATTTTCAATAACAGTCTGATTTTGCGTTTTTTAACTTAGTTTTTCTCATTTGCTACTGCTTCCCCAAGGCAACAAAAAAGTTTTATGTCCTTAGGAAACCGCAAAAAATAAAAACATCTCAAAAAATTTCAGTCAAGCACTAGCAGTAGCTGTAATCAAAATCTGCAAAATGTGACAAATCAGGCCGCATCTCCAGGTGGCCATGGTCATTTTTAGAATCACCAGAAAGAAATTGATATACAGTCAACCCCGCTTAATCGGACCACATCGGGACCAAGCCAAATTGGTCCGATTAAGCGGGGATGACTGTAGTACAGTATTTCTTTAGATGCAAACGGTGTTGTAATTATTAAAATGCAATATTTTAACCCCATCGTTTTGTTTATTCCACCGATAAAGTTCTACAACTCAAATGTCATATCCCAGAAAAATTTCTAATTTATGATCTGCAGTATCTTAAAACATCTTAAAATAAATCAACTAACCATTAACCAATGATGTTTCAATTTATGAATAGAAAAAGTAGGCTAACCCATGTTCTCTAATGATTAAATCTCAGATTGTGCTAATTTTGTATGCGCTAAATTAATTCTGCAACGCAGCTGTTTCAACCAGAAGTTTTTCAACCAAATAAACATCTCAATACTGCCCCAGCCAGTGAATCAATCCTTTTTTACATTGGTTCAACGTCAGGCGTTGAATCAATGGGGGCAGATACAAAAGCATCGCATTGTTATGTCACTATATCTACTGTACAACTTTAAAAATAATTGAAATTTATTTGATCAATGTGGAGAAGAAGGGTTGTAAATTAAATTCATGCACACATCATCTCAGTTTGTTTTTATTTGTGGCTATCGCAGTGAAAACGATATTGTCAACATAGAAGAGATCTAGAAAAAGGTGGAAGTGACAGAAAGCGAACGTTCAGAGTAAGACGTGCTTGGGACGGACTAATAGTAAGTTAAAACAAGTTGGCAAAGTCGCAACACTATGGCACGGTCGCAGAATTTAGCGGTTTGAAATTCTAAATAACCACCTGCGTCATTGAGATATATCAAAACAATTGTTCAAACCGAAGAAAAACAAAAAGGAAATAAACGACTAAGAAAATTGTGAAGCCTTTTTCTTGAGACGATTCGTAAGATCATAGTCTCTGGTTTACTGGCCAGATGTTAGATTGGCACCGTTGGAGGACGAGCCATAAAAGCTCTTAAACATAGTTAGAATAGTTGCATTCCTTCAGTGTTTAACCTGACAATCGTATTAGAAAATTTCAAAATTAATAAGTGTTTAGGTTTATTTAATATCTTTATGGAAATGTGGTTTGCACGCAGGTTTTTGATTGAAAATATTCTCAGAAAGACATAACAATTCGATTACCGACGACATGCGGTTGTGTTTATTAATTGTTTGTGCGCTACTTGTGTTATGCGACGCTCGAAGACATCGTAAATCCTCTCAAAGTTTAACGGGACCTCAAAGTACAAAATCCCGAAGATTGGAAAGACAGTCTTCCGATGATCTCAGCAATGCAACAAGAAATAGTGAAAATTCAGGAGAATTATCAATCGATGTTAGCTCTTTGCACGCTGTTAGCGATGATGTAGGAAGTCCTTTAGAAACTCCGCCAAGACGAAGACCAAAACATAAACAAAAACACAAAAGACAACGAAAAGGACGAAAAGGGAAAAAAAGAAGAAAACAAAATACCGCCACAGAAAAACACACGGAATCAGCGTTTCACACTTCCGACAGTTCACGCAGGGAATTGCTTCGTTCCACAATGAGGCATATGTTTGGATTTGAGCACATGGCTGCTCACCGTGGTTTTCCGGATTACCAAGAAAATGTTAAAGCTACTCTTGATACATCATCTGAATCTACAGAAACTAATCGAAGAAATATATTGAGTTCTCATCATCGCCAACAGAATGAAAACCCACACCGCATCTTGCCTAACCCACCAGATTTTATGCTGGAGTTATACAGAACGTATTCAGAAGACAAGAGCTTAATGCTGATAAATGCGCAATCCCAGGGAAATACGATCAGGAGCTTTTTTTCTGTAGCAGGTAAAAATTTCGAAAGCGCTTAGCTTAAAATTTTTTGTGAAAAGTTATTTAAAAAACATCTAGGCCTATAACAGCGATAAATCTCATTCGTTCATATGGTTTATATCTATAAAATAACCAGCCACCATATGGGGTTGCAGACATTGATTAGAACAAAGTCTGAACAATTATATTGTTTTTCTAAACGTCGTAAGATGGTAAGCTATTTTAGTGTTTATAATTAGTTGACAACTTAACTATTAAAAATATCATAAGCTGTAGGCCTAAATATTTCTAAGAGTTAGTTTTAGGCAAAAATTAAGTCAAAATTTTATTTTTAGTCAAAAGCATGTTTTACCGAAATATATTTGCAAAAAATTATTTTCTTGTGATTGTACATTGATTCGATTGATTCGATTCAAAATTTGGAGAAATGCCAGTTTGAGTTATATTTGCAGTGAACAAAGTGCAAATAATAGCTCATCTAAACCTGCACAAGATTTAAGCACACATTTCTAACTAACCTTTAAATAGTACCTAAAATTTGTTAAGTAAAATGTTTCAATGAAACAAGTAAAATTAAAAATTGCCCTACTCATATTTAATCTCCGTTTCAACAAATCTGGCTGTAAGTTTCGTTAAAACATAATAGTTGGCCAAACTTTCTTTAGCAACCAACTGCTAGAAGCCATAAATTTGTAGTTAGCGGTTTGGCTAATTTAAATGACAAATCGACCTGCGTAATACAATTGATAATTGCTTTAGACATCACAGGATTAAACACACCTACCCACCAACTCATCACACCGTTGAAAGATCAAAGGAAAGCGTTTACGCAGAGAGCAAATCATTTTTTTACATTGATCCAACGTTTGTTGTACGTTTGCCGAAACCAAGCAGTCACTTTTCAAAGTGAAAATTCTGCAGTTTTCACTGCCAGTTAAAATTTTTGATTGTATATAATTTTGCATAAAATTTTTTTTTTTTCGCATAAAATTTAGTGTTAAACACAGATGCTCAGTTCTGTGCTGTGCTAAGTTCTGTGCTATCTTGCTGTGCTAAGTTCTATTTAATGCAAAAGAAGTAGCTTGCTTGCTTTAAGATTTCAAAGTTTGCTCATTTAAAAACAAATTCTTAGCGCGTTGTTCAAATGTTGATATCTTTCTTACAAACATGTTCTGCATGCACTGCCGTATAGAATATGCTGTTCAAAAAAAGTTTTCGAAGAAAATTCCTTGATTTCGCTTCCATTTATTTTGACATTTATTAAACATCTTTGTGAGCGCGACAAAACACCAAATACAAAAAGGGCAAACTAAACGTGTGGCAAAATCCAAAGCCTGTGACCTGACGCGATACACCAAACTATGACAAGCCTATTCATTTTTGTTAAAAATTGGAGGTGTTTACAAACAATTCAAATTTTTTTTAAAAGAATTAAAGTTTGGTTTCGTTACAAAGTTATTTGTTATATTTCTTTTCAAATTGTTGTTTTTTAGTCAAGAGTTGTTGTTTTTTAGCGAAATTCGTTTCGAACAACCCCAAGTAGAGAATAAAATTGAACTGCTGTTGAGGTTAATAAATGCAAATAAACGTGTTTTCAAATGTTAACTACATTTCCCACGTTTGCTTGAAGATTGAACATCAAAAAATATTTTTATATGGTTGATACTAACTTAATATATCTTTTTAAACCTAAAGCAGGTGCTTTTACGGTAGGCTAACCAACATTTTATTTGTGACCAAGCCACATTCGGTTATTGTTGAAGAATAAGAAACGGAAAACATACCTTTTCTGGCACGTGTAACAAAATCGAACCAATTATTTATTCAGCTGAAAAATATACCTTGTATGTTTCAACAGGTGTAATTTCTGGCTTGATTCGTTTAATCACACCAAGCCAATTCTCACAAGACTGTCCAAAAAGTTTACAATATCTTGTCAATATCAAACTTAACTGATTTTCATAACGAAATTCGCAAACATGGCGTTGGCTATAATAAGCACCGTTTTGACAGCACTATAGCGGTGAAAAGCGAGATAATAGGCTTTTTGTCAGATCTCAGTAACAAAATTAATTTGGAACTACTTTCAAGTCATTGGATAGTGCGGAACACCTGCACTGAACTGCATTTGTAGTAACTTTAGTGCGAAGATTAGAAATCGTAATCCTCTTGTTGTCATTTTGTATAAAAAGGATGGTAATTTTGCAAATATTTTCAACAATCTGGGGTTTTGATAATGCAATTAGTCTACAAAGTCCATACAATAATTATAGGGTTACAGCTTTCTGCTTATGCATTAGTCTTATCAGATTAGAAGGGTTTGTGGCCACCTGGGCAGCTAAAATGCTAGGATTCCACCGGGTCATTTGTGCATTAGAAAATAATCGCACATCATATCTTTTGTTATCGCATGTTGGGTGACTTGTTTTTCTTTCCTTATTTGTAGTGAAAATCTGTTTGCCTTTTTGCAGGAGAAACGCCCAATAGATTGAGGGATAAAGGCAAACCGATGATCATCATACCTTATTCAAAAGTAACAAGGCCACAAGCAAATACAGCTGGGACAGCTAGCAGCCATCTGAGCATAAACCGGCAGAAAATGAGGGTGTTTGCATTTAATGTCACCTCAATTCCCACCTCAGAAAGCATTGTTGCCGGCGAGTTGAGATTAGACGGACTTCGTAAGGCTGCTTTGCATTCTGCGGGTGATCTCCAGTCGCAAAACCTTTCAAGATCAGGATGGTCCGCAGACATATCTGTTTACAAAGTTTCCGAACTCGGAAGTGGAAAAAACAGGACTAGAAACGTAAGAGAAGTTATTTAACGGTTTAGAAACAAAAAAATTGTTGACACTGTAAGCCAGGGCTTCCCAAACTATGGGTTGCGACCCTAAAGGGGGTCTCAAATCGCAATTTTAAAATCGCTAAACAATTTAAAAATGGCCATACAGTGAGTAGCTTACATTGGAAACCGCCACCAAGAGGTAGTATAAAACATTATTTTCTTACATTAAGTGACACAATAAAAAAAAAGTTTGCGAAGGTCTGTAGGCTATTCTTATGACACAGCCCTTTTTTCTTAAAATTAATTAATTTTTTTTTATCTCAGGTTTACCAAAGAGTCGGCCGTTTGATCACAATTCGACCATCAAGTTCTTTTGCATGGGTTGACGATCACATAGCACATCTTGCGTCAAAGGCGCGTCGACCCGGTCACATCCTCATCGTGAAATTCAACCACCGCGAAAACTTGTTGACGCGCCGAAGACGTCGTAGTGCGTCTTCAATCGACAATCTATCGGATGTTTCGTCGCTGGCATCGGAAGCTAACAGGCCTGGTCTGCCAGCCTACTTTGTTGTTATGGGAACGGATAGACGGAAAAGAAACAGCGATGTTAACCGCAATCATCGTTTTCCGTCGAAGTCGCTTTCCCTGACACCAATTTTAATTGTTTACTGCAACGACACAGAAACAATTGTACCTGCAGCAGATGAAATTCCTATCACAAATGGAATTTGGAGCACGCTGGGAAATTTAACTGCTGCTGATAAGAACAGGAGGGTAAGGGATGCTGTCGTGATTAGTGATGTGTGGCGTTTAGTTTATTTAAAACACTCTGGATGTGCAATTTGGTTAAAAGTGTGAAAATTTTTATGTATTTGCATAGAGTTTACTATGAACTTGCTTACTTAGTTCACAAAAGCGCCACAGGCTAATAGCTTTGTAAGTAGGAAATAGCTTACATTATAGCCTAGGTTGTAGCGTAACTGTTAACTTTAATTTGGTAAAACATGTTGACAAAGATGTAATAACGCTTTGCAGGTTCGCCGTTCAGCCAATCAAAGGCAAGCAGAAGCATCACTATTGCCCTCAAGTGATGATAATGGCAACGAACTTCCAGGGGAAGCTCATCGGAACGATAACAGCGCACGAGACACCACTGGGTATCCATCCATAAACAATAACGACCAAACGGAATTGCACGACGGAGGCCGATCTGAAAGACGAGTGATTCAACAATTACAAGACCGAAAAACATTGGCGCAAAGCAAAAAAGGGAAGAAGAGAAAGCGTGGACGAAGATGCAAAAAGGGACGAAAATCGCGAAAAGGAAGAAAATCGCGAAAATGTAGAAAAGAACAAACGGTTACAACTCCAGAGCCCGCTTTAAACCGTGCACAGCAAGTTTGCTCAAGAAAATCGCTTCATGTCGATTTCAACGACATTGGTTGGGCTGACTGGATCATATCTCCGAAAAACTTTGACGCATATTACTGCTCCGGACAATGTGAACTTAATACAATGAAGGTAGGCACATAACAATAGTTGTTTCCTTTAGTTTTTGTTAAATTTCTGTAACTTGTTACATAAGATTAAAAATACCGTTTATAGTGAGCCAAATCGACAGAAAAAGAGCAGGTAATGGTTGCGGTAAGCTACTAAGCTAGTAGCCTGCAATATCCGTTTATTCTAAACCAAAATATTGGTTACAGAAAATTGGTCCTTCAAATCATGCCATCATTCAAGCGTTCATAAAGTCGTTCGGAATCAACCCTGAAGTGCCTGCTCCGTGCTGCGTTCCCGAGAAACTCATGTCTCTCAGTGTGCTGTTCTTCGACAGAAACGACAACGTTGTCTTGAAAGTTTACCCTAACATGTCGGTGGAGACCTGCGCTTGTCGATGAGAGGAAGCAAAAAAGTACGTCATTGTGACGTCATGTCTCAGTTGGACATTCCGGTGAACGCGCGGCGAATTGAGAATCAAGAAGATGCAAGTCGAGGACTGACACAGAACAGCGATGCTAAAACTTTTTTTTCTTCTGAGCGTTACTCCATTTGTAGCCTAACTTTGTAACCGTTTTGTTGCAATACTTGTCTTTAATTTGTAAGAAGACATTTTTGTAGAGTAGACACAGACCGATGACAATTGAACAGTTATTTTTTTCTGTCAACAAAAATAATTTTAAGTTGGACGTATTTAATCAAACTTTATTGCTTTCAAACTAATAGTTTTCATTTGTAACAATAATATAAAATGTACTGAGGTATAGTAAGTAGCCTATTTCAAAATGCTTTTAATAATTACAATTTTATAAAAAACAATTATAACTTTTTGTATGTTGGACATACTTTAGGAATTATTTTTTGAAAATTTAAAGCAAGTTCAGAAGCTGAATTAAATTTATGTTATAAACGGTCAAAACAAAAAATTAGATTACAGTTCACTATGAACCGAGATGTTTAACTAAAACGTGCCCGATGATTGTTATTGAAGCGAAATAATTCTAAAAGTATGTTTTTCACTATTTTTTGTTGTTGTTTGGTTTCATGTAGAAGACATCTTAATTCCATTGACTAACAATGCGATACCTCTATTGCTGTTTTCTTTTTTTTTTTGTGATGAGATTCGTGTGACGGTGAATATTTTAAAATGCATTAAGTGAAAGGAATTTTTATTTGTATAAATGCAGATAATATCCGAATATATCAGCATGACCAGATCACACCTGTTTTTCATAACCGCATTCACAACAACACCTGTTAAAATACAACTGCACCGCGTTTTTACGAACTTAAGAAAAACAGTGATTGAGCCTTTGCGACACTCTATCAACGGAGAGATACACCAAGCGTTGTTGTTCACAGAAACGAAGCATGTTTTTTTGCTCTTCTATCACTTAATATTAAAATCTGTAATCTGTGTGAAATGAAATTTTTTTTCTTTTTGTAGTAGCCTATTGATTTTTAGCTGTTATTTTTATGTTTTTGTGATGATTACAAGTTGCTATAGTAATTATGCGAAATGTTGACCGTAAATAAAGTTCTAGAATGCCACTGGATGTAATGCTTATGTTGTCTTTAAGTTTAGAATAATGACCATGGTCAACTGCAGTTTACATTAACAACCTTGCAACAGATTCAGACTTTCAAATTTTTTGCTTTAACACTACCCTACAGTAAGTTATAGGAGTGACTCCTTTAACGACGATTCAAATCTGCGAGATGAGAAAGATCTAGATAATAATATTAGGAACAATTTCGCTAGACAAAATGCAGAACTTTTTTTAATATTGCCCCTTATGAACAGCAGTAAATATTTCCTATACATGCACATTGCACTTGCAACAAAAATGAAAAAGGTTCACCTATGCTATGCGAAGACATAGGTTTTTAAATATGGATAGGATTTTGCATGGGTAAAAACAAGCTTAGCTATATGTTTTTGTCAAGGTTTCGCGATGTTTTATTGAGTTATATGTTTTTGCGAAAGAAGTTGTGTTGACTTGAGGTATTGAAACGTTCAATACATTTTTAGATCTTAGAATAACCTACGTTTGGTTGATAGAGACTGATACTTGTTGATTTTAAATGGAAAGTGTTTTTTTCTCCGGAAAACTGCCATAGTTTGATATGTTCGTACAATTAAGCTTATGTGAAAGTTAATAAATGAATGGGTTATCAAATTAAAACTATCGAAGCCTTGTGACTTCTCGTTCTGATTCCATCAAAATCAGGATGTCTCCTTTCACAACCGCCTTTTTCTCACTGTGACCATTTAGCGAATTGTGTCATGAAGAAAGACGGCCCTGTGCAGTGTGCGCAACCTTTGCGGTCATAACTTTATCAGTGGAGTATTTTTCCATCTTGCAAGCTGAAGTTGGTTTAACTTCTTTCTCTCTAGCGACATCTCACGGTAAGAAATCGAATTGTTTCTCGGCAATCGAGTTTAGCAAGAATTAGGCCTACAAGTTATTTGGTTTGGTATTATATGGAGTGGATTTGTAGTCTGAAATGATAAGATTTTTCGCAGTCGGATTGGAATAGAGTCTAGCTTCATCTCAGACAACCACTTTATCTGGTCCAGATCATTGCCAGATCGGGTGAGAGAGAGAGACCTTTTATTTTGTCTGTTGCGACAATAGTACGGTACAATTATACACAATACGAATAAAATAGTATCATAGCTATCTAAATACCACAACAGGCAGGAAGTAGCGAAAGACTATATCAGTCATCGAGTCAGCTGCTTCGCAATCAATGAGATCAGATCTTTACCATCTGGACCAGATAAAGTGGGATGGAATAGACTAGGAGTGGAGTCGGAGTCTCAAAAACCACACTTCGCTCGACACTGCTACTCAGTTTTGGGCTGACGGCTAGAAGATCGCTTCTAAACATCCATCGGGCCTGCGTCAGTGATTTAAAGCTTCTACAAGCAGGAAAAACATATCAGAAGCTTTCGCAGTTCGAGGATAAAGATTAAAACCAACCAACCATGAAGATGTTGTAGGCTATCGCCTTTATTAGGGAGCTATGATCTACTGTAGCTTTCTTGCTTGTAGGCTACTTGCTTTTTCTTA
Organism: Aplidium turbinatum; assembly: GCF_918807975.1. NCBI lineage: Eukaryota > Metazoa > Chordata > Ascidiacea > Aplousobranchia > Polyclinidae > Aplidium > Aplidium turbinatum. The sequence goes on along the minus strand of NC_137489.1, from coordinate 10,677,656 downwards.
AGCCTACTTGCCTTAGCCGATCAGCATCAATCAAAATTATTTGATAGACTGATCAATTGAATTAATTAGCAACTATAGACTACGGTACCATATTATCTCTGTCATGCCCAAACGCAACGCTTAGAGAGGGTAGTTAAAAAATCTGAAGCGACACACAGACAAATCATTCTCGAAATAATTAAGTCAACTAAATAACTTATCCAAATGTTTACAAATTTTATAAAAAGTATATCCCAATCCAATGTGCTCCAATATTGAAAGTAATGCTGCAAACGTATAACTTACAATATTAGCCTACAGTTAGCCTATATCAACATGCTCAGCTGAAATTGTAGCCTGCAAGTTTGGTTTATAAGATTTGAAAAACTTTTCAACTTATTTTCAACATCTGAAAATATGCAGAGGCTTGCCAATTTTATGAAAAATATATCCTAATCGAGATGTGCCAATATTGACTTTGAAAGTGATGCTTTAAACACATAACTTACAATATAAAAAGGTAAAGGTGAGTCCCATACTTGATCCATCGGGGGATGAAAAGATGAGGTTCTCAGTAGGCCTATACTAAGCCTTCCGCACTAACGAGAGTAGAGTGGCAAGTTCCTTTCTGTCGGCCGTCTTTATTACACTCCAGCTTAAGCAGGGAGCCGAACCAGGAGTGCATGGTTGGAAAGCGAGCGCCTTATCCGCTGCGCCATCCCAACTTACAATATAAAAATGTTATCAAGCTAAAAATAGAGTTTACAATATTAGTTTATAAAATTTTAGAAATTACTTTTAACTGATTAAGATTTTAGATCATTATGACAATTTGTATTTTGAAGTAGCCTACATGTAGGCCGGCCTATTATTGTTTTATTGATGTGAAATATTTTTTTGTATTGAGTTATTGGTAGCCTATTGACTATTGTTGTGCTTTCGCATTATTTGGGTGATAGGTAGGCCTACTGCATGGTAATTGACAAATTACATTTATCTTACAAGGTGTACCAAACTATTGGGAGCAGTGTAGAATTTTTAATCAGGTGGTCTATTCTTTGTACAGTAGCAAAAAATATTTCGGCACATTTAATTAGATTTTTTTGCACCCCCAAAAGCTAACTTTCCCCTATGCTTAACCTACAGCGACATTCCGGGCGCATGTAGATCTTTGGCTGTCATCCATGTTTTGCAAACAATTTCACATAATTATTTTTGTGGTCATTATACAATTTTTTTTGTTTATTTTTGCCGCCAAAAACAAGTTAAACTAAACTAGGTAGGCGGTGGTAACAAGCAGTCACAACACAGTATTTGAGGTTTTATTCTCAAAGATTAGCCAAATATTCGAGTAAAATAATCTTGAAGTGGTATCAATTTTCGAAGAACACTAATTTTATAAGTTGATAATAATGGTTTATTTCCCTTGATGGTGTACAGTTTTGAAAATTGTGAACGGTTTTCAACAACGGTAGTTTTGCTACGCTGTGTTTTTTCTAGAAATTTAAAGGACATCTGGCAACACCTTTAGTCTGAATGATTAAAATTAAAGTTAGGCACTTTTACATCACCCACTCGTCGAAGAGCGCCTGCTTTTCAATGTGAAATTGCTTTGTGTTTTGTTTAGTCACAATTTTCCTTATAAACTCCATTGATTGCAGTCATTAAGATCCTTCTTGCACTCAGTTCAGTTGCAGAAGAAAAATTAGTGTTAGCAGAGGGTGGGAATCGAACCCACGAAATCGAAATTATTGCTCCTCTGCCCTAACTATTAGGCAACGGTGGTTGTGGCAAAGCATTCAGTTAAATTTCTTTGTATCAAAATTTTTCGATCAGAATATCACGTGTCGAGTCACATGACTGAAATCAGCTGATTCGCGAGTGAACATGTTACGCATGATTGCGTACCTCTTCGACGAGTGGGTAATGTTAAAGCATAGATATCTTATATATAGATATGCAACTCAGTGGTGCGTAACGATGTTTGAAGGCTAACAGCGTAGCTATGGCTGTATGCATTGACTTCAAACTTGGCACAGCAAAACAACTTTATTTTTAATATATTTTTTTGGTTTTTGTTTAAATAAAACTTTCTTCGTTTTCAAGTTGACGTATGGATTACTTGTGATGACGTCACATTCTCGTTCCGCTTGGACTGCTTTATGGAGATTCTGGCGATTGAAAACAAATCACAGTCACAGAGGGTACCTCTAAATACCCATTGTCAGGCATTGTCGGGCATTGTCGGCTTTTTGGAGGGTTGTGGAGCATTTTCAGGGGTTGTCGAACATTTTCAGGGGTTTCAGGTGTTGTAGAGTAGGCTAACTACTTTCAGGCATTGTTAGGAATTTCTAGGCATTGTGTAGGATTTCCAGGCATTGTCGATCATTATCAGTGGTTTACAGGCTTGTGAGGCATTGTCGAACATTTTCAGGCATTATCGAACATATTCAGGGGTTGTCGAGCATTTTCAGGGGTTGTCAGGCATTGTAGAGTAGCTACTTTCAGGCATTGTTGGGAATTTCCAGGCATTGTCTAGGAATTCCAGGCATTGTCGATCAATATCAGTGTTTGACAGGTTTGGTAGTCATTATGGAACATATTCAGGAATTGTCGAACATTTTCAGGGATTGTCGAGCATTTTCAGGGGTTGTCAGGCATTGTAGAGTAGCTACTTTCAGACATTTGTTGGGAATTTCCAGGCTTTGTCTAGGATTTCCAGGCATTGTCGATCAATATCAGTGTTTGACAGGTTTGGTAGTCATTATGGAACATTTTCAGGGATTGTCGAGCATTTTCAGGGGTTGTCAGGCATTGTAGAGTAGCTACTTTCAGACATTTGTTGGGAATTTCCAGGCATTGTCTAAGACTTCCAGGCATTGTCGATCAATATCAGTGTTTAACAGGTTTGGTAGTGATTATGGAACATTTTTAGGCATTGTCGAGCATTTTCAGAGATTGTCGAGCATTTTCAGGGGTTGTCAGGCATTGTAGAGTAGCTACTTTCAGGCATTGTTGGGAATTTCCAGGCATTGTTTAGGATTTCCAGGCATTGTTGATCATTATTAGTGGTTGACGGGTTTGTCAGGCATTGTCGAACATTTTCAGGGGTTGTCTAGCATTGACAATGCCTGGAAATCCTAGACAATGGCTTGAAATTACCGACAATGCCTGACAATCCCTGAAAATGCTCGACAACCCCTGAAAATGTTCGACAATCCCTGAAAATGTTCGACAATGCCTGAAAATGTTCCATAATGACTACCAAACCTGTCAACCACTGATATTGATCGACAATGCCTGGAAATCTTAGACAATGCCTGGAAATTCCCAACAATGCCTGAAAGTAGCTACTCTACAATGCCTGACAACCCCTGAAAATTCTCGACAACCCTTGAAAATGTTTGGCAATGCCTGAAAATGTTCTATATTGCCTAACAACCCCGTCAACCACTGATAATGTTCGACAATGCCTGGAAATTCCCAACAATGCCTAAAAGTAGCTACTCTACAATGCCTGACAACCCCTGAAAATTTCCGACAATGCCTAACAAAAAGGCTGTCAACCATATATAAGTAAGTAAAGACCTTTTTTGGAGCTGTAGTTCCAGGACAAGCTGAAGTTTTATTCAATTAATCTACTGAGTGTTACCAAAATGAAAGTTACTGCTGGCTACCGAAAGCTGTGCTACAGCATTTGGTAGCCTAGTTATGGTGTGTACCAAACATTAAAATTGTCTTAGTTTGGCGGTTGGATCCGTGATGCTAATGAAGCTGTCTCAGCAGGTGGGAGGATGCCCCCTGCCCTCAAATTTTCTCTGGATGAGGGGCAATGGTGCCCTTTTAAGGTCATGTAAGCTACTGCAAATAGCCAAATTATAGGGCCTATAGCCTACAGTAGGCCCACACAAATTATCCCGTGGACACATTTTATACTTTGCAGCAGATTGTGATGCTATGAATGTGAAATTTACCTTTCGTTTCTTGTTCAAGCTATTGCAATTATTCATCTGTCTCACATTTCGACTTTCATGGCAAATAGCGGGAAAACGAATGAGTTGCCCAGCATTATCGCTATATCTCATCCTAAAACTCTCGTCCTAAAATTGTTCCGGCGCCCCTCTATCTCAGGTTTGTAAACTGCCTACAACAAGCTTTAATGAGTCACTGGAAATAAGCTTAAATGAAAGTTCCAACGATCATGAAACAGAAGTTGCATAACCTACGTGAAAAAAGATTATTGTCTTGATATTTCATAGTAGGCTATTCTGTGAAAACTTGAAATATACGCCAAACAAAATATTCCAAAGGAGCTCAAAAGCCACCACTCGCCAAGCCCAAACCGTACAATAATAGCCTACCATAGATACGCTAGCCAAGCTGGCAACCTTGATTGTTGATTGTGTCCATAAAGTCAGTCGAGCGTGACGATAATTCCACGATTGCTGAGTTGCATATCTATAGGTTAAAGTGCCTAGCAAAATTAAAACAACTGTGAGCTAGGGCAGGCGCCAAAAATTCGCGTTAGACGCGCTTTGTTTGGCTGGCGCCTAATTTGGCTATTTAAAAAAAAAATACAGTAACTTACATCTTTTTATGTAAAACTTGTATCATGTTTAGGATTTTTGCCTGATTCGTGGTTCTTTCATTGAGGAGCAGAGTTTTAAAAGGCCTCGGTCAGGCAGGGTTACCAATTTGGTACAAAGATGCTAATTTTCATAAATGTGAATGTTTAGGCTTTAATATCTGGCAACCTAAGTGATCCAGGTTTCCATGAAAATGCAGTAGATATCAGTTCAGTTTGTTTTTATTTCTGACCATCACAACGAAAAACAATATTTGTCAGACATAGCAGGGGTCTAGAAAAAGGTAGAAGCGACAAAATGCTGATGCAATAACGCACATTATGTCAAAGCAGGATAATCAGTTTAAAATATGGTATGGTCGCAACCAGTGGCGTACGCAGGATTTTCTCAAGGGGGGGGGTGGCATTGACAGTAGCGTAACCAGGAATTTTGAAAGGGGGGTTTGACGACCGGAGAGCAAAGCCCGCCGGCGTTTTTGCCTAAGAGGATACCCAGCGGTGGGGGGTTTGGCCACCCCCAAAAAATTTTGAAAAATTACTTTGAATTTGGTGCATTCTGACAGCATAATTTTCAACAAAAGTGTGGGTATGAATCAGGGATATCTATAACTACGGGATTGGAAACTCTATTCAGTGCTATAGGCCTACATCAGTAGGGTCATCACATTACTACGACTACAGAAAGTTTAACAAAATAAAATGCAGACTAAAAGATATACAAATTTCGATTTTACAATAATAATACAAAATGTACCGGTACACTCATATTAAAACTTAATTGATTATAAAAGTACATTTATGCTGCTAGAAAAAAAACAATGAATCTAAAAAATGAATGAATGCAACGAGTTCAAAAACCGCCTACTGTTGTTCTTTAGCATTTTGCGTACTGCAAATAGGATCAGAAGTAAATGAGGAGTGTTCAGCAATCAGTGAAATATGCTGTTATATCACCAACTTATTCACAGACCAATCCAGTACGAAATCAATACATTTACGATTGGTCACAGCGGTAAACCATAATCTCTTCGTGGGAAAATTGTAACATAAAGTTCCCGGATCCGTTTGTCTGCATGTAGTGACCGAAAAAGAAACACTCCTCGAAATGTCTATTCAATAAGTGTATTCCTGTAAAATTAGCCCGCGGCTATCGAAATCGAGATGCAACGCCGTACACCTCTAAAAACTGTCACTACAGAACAGATTACTTGGATAAAAGACGGAGAATTTGTCCAGCTAGCAAGCACCAAATAAACCAGTTAAATGTGCGACCGACTTCCAACAAACAACTTCAAGAATGAATCAGAAAAATTTGTGATAACTCAAAGGCACGTCAGCAGTAGTGTGACGCAATATTTCATGTTTAAACAGGTTTCAACTGAAACATGTTTAAACAGGTTTGACACGAGTCTTACGAACGATGGTGCAATTTTGGCACATGTTTTAGGAATTTCCATGACGTAATATTCAGTAGACTTGAACGGTTTTTATATGACGTTTGATTAGGTGAACAATTGTCTGGAACATAGTGGCCCCTAGTTATGGCAGTCTGACATGGCATAACTAAAAAAGAATTGACGACAATTGTGAGCCAATGAATAAAAACACATGATACACAAATTGTTCAAATCACTCACGTTTAAGTTAATACGCAAATACAAAGGGCATGCAAAGAATGAACAGCAATAAGAATAAACACGACGATACATGAAATTGGTACCATAGGTAGTAGGTACACGCAAAAAATGACGCTACATACAATGGTTGCGATAATAACCGACTGTTCTGGGCTCAGACAAGTGTCGGCCACCGCAGACAAAACCAGGCTCAAACCCTAACACTTAGGTGTTCTTTACGGGGGCGAGGCACGAAATATCCCTCAACACATAGTCTACTTTCACTTTCCCCGTACTGTCATCATAGTTGCAGACGGCAACTTTAGCTCTACGAACCACAGGCTTCCCTTTCCTAATTTGTGGAACTACCTCATGCACCCTCCCAAGTTGATACTTCCCACGTTTACCAATGTCCTGGAGAGAACCTACCACTACAAGTTGACCAGGCTCCAAATTCTCGGCCATTTTTAGCCATTTTTTCCGGCCCTGAAGACCTGGCAAGTAAAAATCGATCCATTTACTCCAAAACTGCTGAGAAAGTGACAAATTGAACCGATAATCCCTTCTTAATTGGTCACGATCATGTGGTTGCCCAACAGCACAGTATGGGTCTAAGTATGGGGTCAAAAGTGAAGCAGGGGTGATGACAGTAAAATCCCTAGGGTCGTCACTCAAAGGTACCAAAGGGCGTTCGTTCACGATCCGAACGGCACTGCCTGTGTACGTAAGCAGTTCAATAAAATTGGACTTACGACTTGAAGAGTTCAAAATGTGAAAAAATGCAATTTTAAATTGTTTAACCATTGCCTCCCAGGCGCCACCTTGCGCCGGAGCATACGGAGGTATAAATTCCCAGTTTATCTCTCTCTGTCTCAGGACGTTGTGAAATTCAGCTGATTCTATCAACTCGGGTAACTTCTTAGATGCTGCCTGAAAGGTACTTCCATTATCGGAATAGATAGCATTAACCTGCCCACGTAAATCTGTAAACCTTGTAAAGGCAAGTAAAAAATCACTCAGCGACAATGACGTAACCAGCTCAACATGAATAGCGCGAGATGCCATACATGTGAACAAGAGTCCCCAAGCTTTTTTGTGACTTCTACCTTCAACAAAGGTTAAAGGTCCAAGATAGTCTAAGCCGCAATCAAAAAAGGGTTTCCTATGCGCAGTTGTGCGAGACAAAGGTAAATCAGACATGAGCTGCCTTATAGGCCGTGCTTTCTCAATCGCACATACACCACAATCATTAAGGTACCTCTTCACGGAGGCATTACCATTAGCGATCCAAAACTTCTGTCGCGTAGACAACAAAGTGTGCTGTACTCCACAGTGCGCATTTCCATTATGATGCGACAGTACAACAAGCCTAGTGAAGGGGTGCTTCGAAGGCAAAACAATCGGATGCTTTGCTTCAAGAGAGATCTCGGGAGAATTACTTAAGCACCCTTCAATGCGGATTACACCAGCGTCATCTACACAAGGTCTGTACTTTTTAAGTGAACGTAATTCTTTCAAGCGTTCCTTCTCACGTTGCGAAGCGCCAACACTACCTCGCTTTATCACTTCCTCAAGGGCATCCGGCGATCGTTTGGTGATTAAATGTACCACATCGCCATACACGCTCTTCTGAACAAACTTTACAGCCAACTCTGAAGCACTGTTAAGATAAGATGCATCCAGTTTTGGCTTCACAAAGCTACGCTTTCTCGTTTTACAGCACAAAAATTCAACAAAAGCAACCAAATAAGCGATTCTCTTTTTCATAACATACAAAGAAGGTGCGGCCTCGATCAATCTGTGAAGACCACCCTGTCCAACGTCAAGCGACTCCTCTTCGTCACGAAGATATAGGCTATGGACAGGTACTGGAGTGGCATTTTCTACAGATGGAATTTCGTCACACTGGTAGAGAAGACTAGAACCATTTAACCACAACTCTCGAAATTCTTTCTTTGTAATAAGATTTGGCCTTGTGCCAACATCAGCTGGGTTCATATCGGTAGGGCAAAAACGCCAATCCTGGGCTCCAGACAACAATAAAATATGCTCAACTCGACGCGTAATAAACTTATTCAAACGTAAATCAGGGTTTTTAACTCACTGCAACACAGTACGAGAATCACACCAAAAATACTTAAGGCAGTCGGGCATCTTCAATGCCTCGTAGGCCTGCTTCACGAGTCTTGCTGTCAGTAGCGCACCCAGCATGGGGCTAAGGGGGCTCAAGCCCCCCCCAAACCCGCCACAAAAAATGAAGTTTTGTATGTTCACCATTTAACCCTATCTGTAGTGACACCGGCTTTATGAGGACGCCCCTCTCCAGTAGTAAAATATTTTACAGAAGGAAATGTGCTAGAAATGTGAAATTTCTTGACTTTTAGTTTTTGTTCTTTGCAAATTTTCTAAACCTACACTGGTCCTTTTTCTACATTCTTGCCCTTCACAATATAAGCATTTCGTCTCAGGTGGCTAGACATTTTCGTCTATGCTAGATATATATAATTTAATGTAAGGGCAATATAAATGTTAGTGCAATTACTTTGAAATGTAAAAACGCCAAAAAATGCCTTATAATTATGAGAAAAAGTAATTTTTTGTTTAGTTTAGCATTACTTTGTGTTATAATTCGAAAATTTCAATTTTGAAGCTATTTTTGGGAAAGTAGAATAAAAACCGACTTTCTGACGCCTTTTCATCTCAAACACTTTATTCCAATAAATTTGTTGGATAAAAATTTAATTTCTATATGCACAATACACATGGCTATTATTTTGTAAAGTATTTTGGCTCTGTGATTTTCATAGCTCCCGTTATTAACGATTAATTAGCACGGGGCTAAGATAGCCCGTGACGTGCTTTCCGCGTACAAAAACAGCTCGTATTCAGATAGGGTTAAGTTATACCTTTTGCTTACAGGTTAGATATAAATAAGACACAACAATACAACAGGGAAGAGAACTATAACAATATATTTTACATATTTACAAATATTTTTAACAGTCGAACGATTTTGGCTAAACTTTGAGCCCTCATCAGGAATCTGAAAATAAGGTAATTAAAAAATGCGATAAAGTTCAACTTCTTGAAGGTAAATTTACATTAGGAAAAGGCAACTACATAACTACAAAAAAATTTGCACCACAGGGAACATGATACATCAAGTAAATGTTAAGGAGAATGGACGGGCCTCCAGCAAGTAATTGTTTGTTTGAATTTGGGTTGTAGCGTTAACAGTGCTTTTTGAATTTTGGTGTCAAATTGGGATTTGCCTTTGCGTAAAATTTTAAATGAGTCAGCAGAGAATTTTTGATCTGTGCAAAAAGAACACTCCATGGTAGGCCGCCTATGGTCTTTGATGGCACCTTTATTTAACTCTCTAACGTTCAGATGCTCCCGTACCCTCGTGGTGTAAAACTGTATACGACATTTGAGCAGAGAGACGAAGGCGTCTGGGACTTTAATTGAAAATACCAACTAATTTTAAATGTTTTGTAAGTAGGAAAAATGTCCACATCAAATTTATTGTTTACACAATTAGTGTTTTGTTTCAAACTGTTTTCGTGCTAGTTGTTGTTTTCGCACTTATTTGTGTTGGCAAACGGAAAGCTAATTCTATTTTGTCATACATGACAAAAAAGTCGAGATCTATAGAAGATTGCGAGAGTCGACGTAGGAATGAGAGTGCTGATGATTCTAATAGCATGGGGTTCACTAGGCCAACTTCTAATCTGATTGAGAGAACGAATACTGATGTATCGGCAACCGGTGGGTAGTGGGCCGTGAGTGCCTTTGAATATTAATCAAAGGGATGGGCATTGGCCTACTGTCACTATTGTCGCAAATCACTCGCCCGAAATTTCTGAATTAGCCCCCCCCCTAAATTTTTTTCTGGGTGCGTTACTGCTTGCTGTATTCAAAGCGGCAACAAGCTCTTTCCTAGCTATCGGCCAAGAAAACTGATTTTTTACAACAATGGTAGATTTACCCAGAACGAAAGACACACTCGGAACTCCGTTAACCAGTCTACGTAAGTAAACAAAAGAAGAGAAAGCTTGATTCAAAGCATCACTAAACCCATGCAATTGATATGAAACAATATCATCCGGACTGCACACGCCAGAGTTTGCAAAATACCATCTCGGTAACGAAAAATCCTTAAGCAGGTCAAAGAGCGAAGCCACGACCCCCACTCTTTAACAAAGCTATCAGGGACCTCGGTGTCCCAATCAAACTTGTCTATCGCCAATTGCTGAAGTATAAGGCGTGCTTTTAGAAAAAATGGCGCTCCAAAGCCTAGCGGATCAAAATTTTGTCCAAGCTGACTGAGCATACTTCGGCGCGTGTGTTTAGCTAAGGGCTTTATGGAACATGCGATACGCATCTCGTCAGACTCGGTTTGCCACACACAACCCAATGTCTTCGCTGATGGCAAAGTCATATTTTCAGTCTGAAAGTCAATGTCACGAATCAAAGGTGAAAGCATCTCATTATCCAAATTTGACAAGACAATCATAGCCTCCTTGTTAGCACTCCACTTAACAAGTTTAAACCCACGGCTATCAAACAAAGCAATTGATTCATGAGTGATTTGCTGAGCTTCCTCTAAGCTATCAGCCGAAAATATAAAATCATCCATGTACATATTATTTGCAATATTGCAGAGAGTCAATTCACCAGCACTGCTGGGATTCTGCTCGATCATTTTCTTTATAGCCAAGCAAGCGATATACGGACTACTCTTTATTCCCCAAGGGTGTACACAAAAACGAAATGGTACCATCCTACCATTTTCAAGGTCATCATCTTCAAACCACAATATACGAAACAAATCCCTTTGCGACTCAGGTAACTTTATTTGAAAGAAGCATTTAGTCACATCAGCCATGAGACCAAATCTACCAAGCCGAAATCTAGCCAAGACATCTACCAGAGGGTTTAACAAGTCAGGACCCGAAAACATTACATCATTAACACAAGTTCCTCGAAATTCAGACTTACCATCGTAAACAATGCGCTTTTTTAATTGTGACGTAACAAAGTATGGTAAATACCATTCAAATCCCTTGACATTTCCTGCTTCACCAGTACGCTCAATATAGCCATTTGATTTAAGATCTTTCATGGTGTCAGTAAGGAAATCACGAAATTCAGGTTGTTTTAAAGCCTTCTTCCTTAAAGCAGCAACTCTATCTGACGCCAACACAAATTGTTAGGTAGATCAATATCTTCCTTCAACGGAACAGGTATCTCAAATCGAACATCTTTCAATTCAATATTCGGTTCAACAAGTTCTCTAGCCAAAATGTCATTGCGAGACAATTCACAGGTTTCATTTTGCAAGGTCAAATCCTGAATGACTTTATTCAGGTCTGCTATTTCCATATCGCGAGACTCAATTTTACGCTGAAAGCCAGAGATGACATCCGACTCTGAAGACGTCTGCACTCTGCACACGTTAGCAACGCTTTCATCTAAGGGTGACTTACCACCACAAGCCAACCAACCGAGAGGAGTGAGTAAAGCATGCGGTTCACTACGATTTTCACCAACACGCTCTTCTTTTGCACACATCAAATAAGCGTTGTCGTTTCCAATCAGTACATCTACAGTACTACAATCATTCAAATGAAACATATTCACGTCATGAAAATGACGGAAACCATTTAAATCTTGTTTATGCGGTAAAGTTTTAACATCGTCAGCCCAAGCTGGGTTAACCACCGAAGTTATATCACAAAACAGTTCATCTGTCTCTAACGACTGGATGTTGAGTTTAACAAGGTCAGCACAAGTAGCTTTCTGACCAGCCAGGGTATCCATTTTAAACGACGCTTTATCGTACGGTTTAAGATCAAGTTCACACACCAAATCACTCGAAACAAACGTCAACTGCGAACCAGGATCATGCTGACAATACACCAACTTCGATTTGCCAGTCATTGGATTCAAAACACGAGCAGCAGTAACGCGGTTAAAAGCTGCTTTAACATTTCCAATCTTAACATTACGCACAGGAACTCTGGCACGAGCATCATCTTTCCCAACAGAATCCAGAGAATCACGTGACGTCACATAAAAATCATGCAGAAGAAAATAGTGTTTCCTATCGTTGTTAGGCCCACACTTACGACAGTTATTTGCATGAACGCAATCCCTAACCATATGCTGGCGCAAACAATTCAAGCATTTGCCAGCTTTCACAATGACATCTCTCCGATCTTTAGGTGTCAAGCGCAAAAATTCTTTACAATTAGACAAAAAATAATATTCAACTTGACCACGTGACGAACAACAAATGCATGCCGGCAGGTCTTTACGTCTAGCCTCACCACCGCGCGGTGCGCCAACAACAGTCTAGTACTGCGAACTCCCTGACATCACATCATCATGGGGTTTTACGGACGTCTGCCTAACCGGACATGAAGGCAATTTTCCTTTGCCAAACTTTTTAAATTGCTGCGACTCACCAGAATCGCCCATTAGCATAATGCTAAAATCAGTCGACTTACGCGTTTCCTCCCGTACTACAAATTCAAACAAACTCTGAAAAGTAGGCTCATCAGTGCCACCATACTGATCACCTAAAAAGTCAAGATAACGCTGTTTAGCGTCAAACGGGAGTCGCTTAGCCAAATCCAAAACAAAACGTCCTTCCAATTTGTCACGCTGACCATAAGCTTGCGCGTAAAGCAGACACTGGGACAATTGATCTTTAAACTCTTTTAGATCACTGGAAGAGGTCGAAGTCAATTTGCTACCATAGCGATACTTTCTAATTTCTGGTTCTGCGAAAAGACCTCCACGAACCCCAAAACGCTGGGACAAGCGAGCTAACGACATTTCTATCCTGTCTTCCTCTGACAAGCCAGGGGTGTCAGAAACCAAATTAGCAATCGTTTGCGCAGCTGTTCTAACACAAGCTGCTTGTAACAAAGTCAAACAAGTCCCCTTAAAGGGCGAAGCTGCCATTAAGGCCGTAACACGATTTTTAAAGAAGATAAATGGCATATTATTACCATCGTAACCAATCAAGGCCGCCTTATCGAAAAACGTCCTACTATTTTGGTAAAAAAGCAATCCTGCTGTTGAGAACTCGATTTAGTGGGAGAAGACAAGCTATATCCCTTGAGGGGCTGAGTGGGCTCAGTCACATGCACAGCCCGATCACGATCCTCACACACGTTAAAATCAGGAGACGCGATACGCCTCTCACAACCACCCAAATTACGTGTAGCTGGGCAATCAAAACCTAGCGGCGCAGAAAACTGTGAAGGGGGCAAAGCATGACTGCTAATGGCGGCCCCGTGACCTGTACGCTCTGGGGGAGGAGTTCGGTTGTAATTCGCAGACCTTGGCTCTACAGCATTTGGAAGACTCTTAGCCGCGGCCCCGAGACCTCCTGAAACAGTTGGAAAACGTGTGGATTGCCCTGGTCTACTCACAGGTTGAACGGGCGTTTGGAAAAGGTTATGTAAATTAAACTGCGATTGATGTTCATTTCTGGAATGCCTGGAAGAGCCCTTCTTAGAGCTACGCCGAGAGCCCACCTCTGATCGATATTCAGATAAAACTACCTCTTTACGTTGTTCAGCCCTCAACTGAGCGTCTTTGAGTGCGAACTCAGCAGCTCTCGCTTCGGCTCTCGCGGCGGCCTCAGCTGCTCTCGCTTCGGCCTCAGCTCTCGCGGCAGCCTCAGCTCGAATGGCCTCAGCAGCTCTCGCTTCGGCCTCAGCTCTCGCGGCAGCCTCAGCTCGAATGGCCTCAGCTCTCGCGGCAGCCTCAGCAGCTCTCGCTTCGGCCTCAGCTTGTATCTGGAGCTCCTCTCGTCTCAGCTGCAGGTTAATTTGTGCCACTATCCGAGACGAAGTCCTAGACATCCTAGTGCTTACATTTGAGGCGCTATCCTCAGGATGTATGTCAGCATCCAACATATCTGAGAACTCACTTTCTTTTTGTTCAAAGTTATTTTTTAACGAGTTAAATTCGGGATCTACCCTATCACGAAGTTCTGCCAAGATTGCAGAGTTAAAGATTTTAGTCAAAAGAGCATGGAAATGCCGTAATTCCTCTTCTAAAGTAGATAACTTAGATCTAAAAATTAACAGTTCCTGCTTATCACTCAAAGAACCTAGGGCTACAGAAAGTTTCCCAATTTGAGTCAAAATATCCCGTCTAAGATGCCGGGCCTCTCGAACTGACTTAGCCTCATCGTTACTGGGTCCCTCCCCAGAATGGCCTGCCCGACCGCAAAGAACATCATCAGGCTTAAAATCAGTCGAGTCTACGGCGGTCGAGTCCTTGTCGCCACCGAGTGTAGACATATTAAATGTTGGGGCTAAATTAACAATTAAAAAAATTAAGTTACACATACACACAAAATTATTAGGCTACAGTAGTTATAAAAAACTTAACTGCAAAGACCGTAAAAAATACAAAAAAGAATTTAAATGCACGATACCGTAGCTGTACGAGTATGAAGTCCTAAAGTCCACAAAACTTGCTTGGATTCTTCCACTTGAATCTACAAGCACAGATGGATTGTCTTTTAATCTTCTTTCTTGCCAATGAATGTCAAAGTTATTTTTCTTCAGTACCAAACTGAGAAGAAATTACTTTTCTTTGCTTCTGTAAGAGTGTAGACTACCAACCAACAAATCTTCTTTTATTATTTCTTGTACTTCTAAGTAGTTCTTCTGCACTAGCTGACAACAAACACGTCGTTTATTTTTATGCCTTCAAGTGCTTCTTGGCCTACCAGCTAACAAAATCGTCTTTTATTTTTATGGTCACAGCGGTAAACCATAATCTCTTCGTGGGAAAATTGTAACATAAAGTTCCCGGATCCGTTTGTCTGCATGTAGTGACCGAAAAAGAAACACTCCTCGAAATGTCTATTCAATAAGTGTATTCCTGTAAAATTAGCCCGCGGCTATCGAAATCGAGATGCAACGCCGTACACCTCTAAAAACTGTCACTACAGAACAGATTACTTGGATAAAAGACGGAGAATTTGTCCAGCTAGCAAGCACCAAATAAACCAGTTAAATGTGCGACCGACTTCCAACAAACAACTTCAAGAATGAATCAGAAAAATTTGTGATAACTCAAAGGCACGTCAGCAGTAGTGTGACGCAATATTTCATGTTTAAACAGGTTTCAACTGAAACAGGTTTAAACAGGTTTGACACGAGTCTTACGAACGATGGTGCAATTTTGGCACATGTTTTAGGAATTTCCATGACGTAATATTCAGTAGACTTGAACGGTTTTTATATGACGTTTGATTAGGTGAACAATTGTCTGGAACAACGATGTCATCAGAACTAAAACCAATAGTCATTCTGGAAATTTTTTAAGCAGCAAACAAAATACAACATGAATACATTCAATTCAATTCAATTCAATTTATTTTTCTTTGTCAGAATACAAAAGAAATGATATTGTGAAAAAGAAATACAGTAACAAAACCAACAAAAGGAAAAGGTGGCAAAACCATAATGGTTTAAGACGTGCATAAAAGGATCTAATATTGCGGTATATGCATCGATAAATATAGTTAAGCACGGCCACCAAACCTGATACATTAAAACAAGTAGATGAATAAGTTAAGAATCAGTCGCCTCCTCGTTCCTAAAACAACTGGAGCGTCAATTCTTAAAGCAATGAGAACACGACTGAACCCAACAACATCACAAAAACAAACTAATACACACACACATATTGTAATTACATAACGGACTATCAAAACAAGGACTATTTACAGGTTTTATACAGAAATAAAGTGTTCGCAGCAACGAAATTAAGTAGCTTATAAAATGCAGAACAAATACACAATATGGCAGCTCATTATTAAGATAAAATAGTTAAAAAAGCTTTGTTTTTTAAATTAATTTCCAGCACATGTAAGAGCATAAGAAGTATGATGATATTGCAGCGTGTTTTTCGTATTGCCAATAAGAGTTGAATGATCTTTTATAGCGTCAGTGAAGGATGGAGTGTTTTGGTATCGCTAATGAGAGGTGGAGATTCTTTGGTAGTGCCGATGAAGGATGTAGTGTCTGAGCTGTTTCAAGCATCTTTTCCAAACCAATCTAAACAATAATCTTACGAAAAGTCAAGTGATCCTCTGAACAAACATAATAGCTTATAATAATCAGGGGGTAGTTAGATGCAAGCTTGTAGTAACTTAGTGATATATTCTTATCTGGCAATATAAAATTATGCAATACAGTATAGTAGCTTATTCATGGAAGAGTAAAGATAGTAATCATCATCCTTAACTATTCGGGTGTAATATATGATAAGATATAGCCTACGTATATTAAGATATGTTAATGTATAATATAGTAATATATGTAGGATAAATTTACAAAAGTGGCATTTGGAAAGGCATGCTATGCCAGGATTTGGTGTAACAATCAATAATACAGTCAGAAAATTAAATACACTAATGGAATACAAACAAATAAACAAACCAGGCAAGCGTAGACCTTACAATTTACAGCAGGTGAATTGATTGTTACACTTTTGGTTGTTCGTTTAGCCTACTAGGCTACTTGCTGCCCTTTGAGGTCAATTTATGTGATTATTTTTATTTATCACAGCCGCGCACATAGAAAAGTGACCCTACTGGTGTATAAAATGGTTTTTAGTTCCATAGAGTTTCCAATCCCGTAGTTATAGATATCCCTGGTATGAATATTCCTGTAAAATGGCGCTGTCAAGTGGCATAGCAAAAGGATAAGATCATGTTTTCTTAGTCATTTTTTGGAAATCAAGCTAAGTCTTTATGTTTTCTTGTTGCTAATTCCTGGCTGAGATGTTTGGTATTGGCAAAACTCGCTCTTTTAATGCAGTTTTGTTTAAAGGCAAGTTTTTTTAGACTTAAAGCATCATTCCCAAGCATAAAGAGACTGAAAGCATGATTCTCAATATCGTGACGTCACACGCGTGCCAAAGGGGGGGTTGTAACCCCCGAACCCCCCTGGCTATGCCACTGGTCATTGATATCCCAGACGTCTTCATGATATCCCAGTCTATGATTTTAGTTTAGACTTTATCCATTTCTTTCTCACTATAATAGGCTTACAGAACACTATGCTACATTGGCATACCTGGGGTGGGGTAGGTGGATTGGGCCATGTATTTCGTATTGGCTTAGAACAACATTGTTAATTGCTTTGACAGCCTAATCCAAAACATATTAAATACATTAATCTACGTCGTTAACTACTAAAACATTTTTAAGGGGGGGGGGGCATGGCCCAATGGCCCCCCCTGCGTAAGCTAGTGGTCGCAATACCTTAATAAAATTTTTACAAATTTAGAAAGATGAGAAAAAAAGGCTAGTGAATTTTTTTTAAACAATTTATATGAGTAAAATTAAATAAAAAAAAACAAGACAAAAAGACAGTTGCTATGTTGATCGACCTTGGTGGGTTATTAAAAGTGTTGATGATCTTGAGGGGAACACTTTTGATGCGTAAGCTCATCACGAAAAGCAATTAAACCATTTTTTGTGTTTAGGTACTTGTTTGTAGTTATTTTAACAAACAGTTGAGTAAATGCATGGTTGCCAATCTGTCTGAAAGATGTGAAGAACTGGAATAACACTTATAATTTAGGACTGATGATCAAGCGCTCTATAAAAGTTTTGTATAATAACCTATCTCTTTGCTTGGGCTCTATTTTAAAACCCAAAAAAAATTTTGGGCTACTGTTTGCAAATGCTTGGACTCTTTTATACAGTAGATTAACCTCTGGCAACCCTACTGTGAACTGTCAAGTGTCAACTGTACAGATCGGTGACAGCTCAGAAAGAAATACTAAAAATTGAGTGCTTGATATTTCGTGTTGTTTATTGGCCTTGAGCCTTGGCAGATTGGCATATTGAATAAAAATGATTATGTGGTGGTGTCACAGGGGTGTAGTGCATTGTATTTAGTTCAATCATCGAATTTAAGCTATGAAATGTTAAGATTGTTACAAGCAAGTTTTTTAGGTTAACATTTTTCTGAAGTGATTTGTTGCAGATTGGAATGTAGTCTGCAAATTACAGGTTAAAGTAACTATGGATACCAGACCGTGTTATACGGCTCTGGTTTGTTTTTTGCAAAACAGAATAAAGAATAAAATAGCTGGTAATAGACATGTAATAGTTTATATCCAACCAGATAATGCCCTCTTCTAGATGCAAAGTTACCGTATGAAATATATGCAGGGACGTGCAGTCAGGGGAGGCAGGTGAGGCACTGCCTCACCTGCCAACATCTGGCAAAGCAAACATTATATCAAAGTAATGGTTATCACAGAATAAATGTTATTTGTTAAAAAGTAGTAAATATTGCACGTTTTTAGGTGCTTTAATTTGTGTGAATTGCTGTAGTCGTGCCCCCTCTCTCCAAATTTCACGTTTCTACACCCAAACTGTAATTTAATTTTTTCTTTTTCTGTGGCGATATTCATATTGAGCGTTCACGTGGTCAAAATTGTTGAAATGTGCGAGGAGAAGCAGCGTCAAGCTGTGCCTCATTTCAGATCAGAAAACTTCTGTACACTGCATTATGTGTGCCTTTTTCTTTTGCAAAGTCGCCCAGAAATCATGATGAACGACTTAGCTAGGATTTGAGGCATGCCTCAAATATGACGTCACTGCTATGAAACCTTTTTCGTCAAGCTGGAATACCCACATAGTACGTGTATGTGAATTCTTGCAGTGTAAAGGATAGTTTCATACAAAATTTAACTAAAACGGAGGAAGACTTAATATCTGAGAGATTTTTCAAAACTAAACTTCCAATCTAAAGTTGAAGTTATAAATAAAGGAAACAGATGTTTTTGTCCGAAAGGATAGGCGCATGGATTTTATTTGTAAATAAATGTGAAATTATGCTGCTACGGTAATTTATATATATATATTTTTTTTAGTATGATATCATTTTTGTTGTTGTTAAAGAAAAATTATTGTAAACGTGACTTTAAAAAATCAGTGCCTCACCATCTAGGAACCTCACCGCACGTCACTGAATATATGCAATAAACAATTTATTAAATTGTTGTTTTCTGTGAATTGACTTGATTGATAATATATATATATATCAGTTAACTAAAACTTTAAGAGTTATCAAAAGTTTTGCCAAGAAAGGCTCATGTTTCGGATTATGGTGAGTTAGGGCCACTCCTGATAAAAGTAATTTTTTGATCAAATTTTTTTTTTGTATCTTAGAAGCAATAAATTTCATCAGGATTCTGAATATGGTAAAATTTTGACTCTGTTAAATGTATCTGTGTGTCAAAACTTACAGTGGTAAATGTGAGTAATGTAGCTTGTGTTTCGATGTGTGTTTTTCAAATGTTTGAGTCATTTTTTAATGTTTTCAACTAGGCCTACGTAGTACGTACTCGATTTACAACTATATACTCATTTATTTCTTGTCAGAATGGCAAGAAATTTTGCAGGCATAATCAATAAATAACCTACTGGAGAAGCAATTTATAAGAGGATTTTTGGGAGCTGGTATACAAGCCCCCCCCCCCTGGTAACTCATGACAAAGACATGACTCGACCAAACATATAAGGTGAAACTACTTTACCTTTGCTTTACTGTTCACACACTTCAATCCACATGTTTTGGTCAATTCCTCTTTGTCATGAGTTACCAAGGGGAGGCTTGTATACCAGCTCCCATTTTTCAATCAATTGATTAATGGCAGTGCTGACATTTTTTCTAGGCTCTGTTCATCCATTGTATCCATCAACACTATTAATATTTCCTATCCCTGATTCTCTGTAGATTGTGGTGACAGTATAGCCTAAGATTACCTGTAGTTACTTGGAAGATGGTTCTTTTATGAACAAAATTGTGAAGTGATATTGAAATTTAGAAAGATGGCCAGCAAGGAAAATGAAAATAATGGTGACGGAGATGTGCAAGCAGGTATATGTATATATTGATTTTGTCTGCAGTAGAATAGGCTAACTGATGGTCTCTTGTTGTTTTTTGCTACATTATTTATTCAATTCTCATCACGTGGTTAATATCAAGTTGCAGTTTCATATGCCTTGATGGTTGCAATTTGAGATTGAAACCCTGTTGTCTTCGTTTCTTTTTTATAATAAAAAATTATTTTATTTTTTTTATCTTGGAGTAGCAATGATAGTTGTGAGAAAGACTTAGCACCTGGTTTTTTTTTTCGGTCATTCATCGGTCATTGACTGATTTTTTAGCAAAATGTTCGAAAAAAATATAGTCAATTCGGTCAAAATGTCCGAAAAAATATACGTTTCTCAGCGAAACTTAATGTTGTATATAGCTAGTCAAGAAGTGCAAATTTTGGTTTGTATCAGCTACTTAAAAGGAAATATTTTCATCAGAAAAAATGACCGAATTTTTTCAAGTCATTTCGGACAAATGACCGAAAAGTCTAAGCGAAAAAAAAACCAGCTTAGCACCACTGTGCTTTTTCTGCGGATTAAAGTGTTAATGTGGGACAAGGATTTATTGGTAGGCTATGTTTTGGGGTGCTTGATGATTCAGAATTGGCTTTTGTGTATTATATATTTTGCTGAATATAAAATTTTGTTGCTTTTTCCATGGCTATAGTGTTCTCAGAATTTTTCGTATATAATACTGCTTAGAAAAGGTTTTAAAATAAATATTCAAGAAAAAATGTTAACCACAAATTACAACTTACGTTTACACATTCGCACTTGACGCCTGACACATAAGAAGTGATTAGAAATTGGAACATACAATACGAAGTTTACGAAAAGGTTTAATGCGATATCAGTGTTTCATCCAAGAAGCCGGATAATTGTCCTCTACATTAGTCTGAGCTTCATATTTTGATGAACACAGTAGTGTAATGTAAATATTTCGTATAAGCAGACTTTGTCATCAAATATATAATATAATATGTTGAAAACAAAAAACACACTTTATATACATTCCATTGTATATTGTACTTAAGTGGCTTTATAGTTTTATTTTCATCATCATGCATACACAAATCTAAGAAATATTTTGATGATTAAACTCATCCGAATTGTTATCACATCACAGTGATGGAGTAAAGTGACTCTGTTTCACTGTTTTTGTGCTGAAAAGCCTTTTGCTTTGTTGTTTTATTTATTTTTTAACACCGCACTGTATTGTAGCAGAAGGGAAACAGCCTTATTATCAGAATCAGCAAACAGAAACAGAAGAATTAGCTTCAAAAATGGTTTATATACAAAACAAGCGTTTCTATTTGGATGTGAAGCAGAATTCTCGCGGAAGATTTGTCAAAATTGCAGAGGTGAAATTTAACTACATTATTGATAATTACATGGCTATATCAGTTGCATACGGTAACCAGTTGTTTGGTTGTTCACTTTTTTCAGCCAGTTTTAAACACACATTAGGTTAGCAGTTTGTACAATAGCTGTTCATGTCATATCAAAATATACTTTACATGAAATAAAAAGGCACTGTACAAATCAAGCAAATGTTTGAAACTTTCTAAAAAATGTGAACACCCAAAAATAATATGTTGCAGAATGCAAAACCATCGGCTTATTGCTGAACTAATTCTTAGTCTAGACCAGGGGTCACCAAACTACGGCCCGCGGGCCAGAACCGGCTCGCAAACTGATTTCATCCGGCCCGCCAAGTGCGGAAATAACAGCTGCACTACAACTGTTAAGGAAAAAGTTACCTAACTTTTTGTAAAGGACTGACGTTGCTGTTTATCATTAGGTCACCACAAATGGGGACACCGGGACAGCCTAGGCCAAATTTGGAAAGATGTATTGTTTTTTCAAGAGCGCGATGCCCTGTAATGTATCACAGCAGGGAATAAGTTTTCCAGCAACCTTTCGATTTTCATCACAACTTTGCTATTCCACGGCTGACTTTGTTATTTATTGTGCTCAATTCAAGTCAATGGAGATTCTAAATAGTTGTATATCTTCTTGCAATTTGCATCCGGCCCGCAGCTGTAAATCTCCCAGCAATCCGGCCCTCAGAGAAAAAGTTTGGTGACCCCTGGTCTAGACTATAGTACGATCTGCGATGAGTGTGTTTGGTGCATTGGCTACATGTTCAGACTGGTTATGAAAGCTTTTCTAATTTATTTACAGCATATTGTATGCTTGTGTCATGAAGGTTATGAGATTAAAACTGCTTGTCAACAGGTGACACCTGGAGGGCACAAGAACAGACTTACACTGTCAATGGCAATAGCTCATGAATTCCGAAATATATTGGGTGATTTTATAGAACACTATGCTACTCTGGGTCCTTCAAATCCTGATATTCCTCCAGTGAGTATACCAGGATATGTGAATGTCATTTTTTGTCGTTATACAACGTTTATTTACAAGCTTTTTTCACGACTACATGTTCAATTTTATGTCATGTTTATAACAACTGTACAATAATAATCCAATTTACGTGTCATCACTTCTTCACACAAGAATCCTTAAAACAACCACCACAATTTTAAACTCGTTATATTTATTTTCTGACCTGGAGTTGAATATGTGGCAGAGACACTTGCTATTTTGTCACTAAATCGAGAAACAAGTATTCAGATCACAATCTTTTACTGAGTAAAACACAAACTGTGTTTGTTATTTTTAAGATGTCATGATTATTTTTTGGCCTTACATTGAACTTTATTTACGATAGCTGATAATAATCTTACATCACATATACATCAAAAGACATTTATCTTATGGCTAAAACGGTTGATGCAGTTTGAACTTTTTTACGCACTTTATTTCAGAACGTAAATTCAACGGTTGCATTTATTTTATGATTGTTCTTGTACAACAATTTGACAGGAAGACCAAAGGGCGTCATTGAAGACCGACAGAATAATGAGAGAGAACAAGAGATATTTTCTTGATTTGAAGGAAAACCAGCGAGGTCGTTACCTCAGAGTGAGGTAAAAGTTCTCAACACTCCCAAGGCGGAAACGAATCTAGTTTATTACCAGCATGTGGTAACATGATTTTGCTATTAATATAGTCTTTTTCAGAAGATTTGGCTACAATTGCATTAACGATGGTGCACATTTGCAATGCTTTACGACAGTAAATAACACAATGGTTACATGATATATACATATGATGGATACCGGTACTTGCGGTGTTTTCTTATTATTCATACTGAGACCAATTTTTTTCTTTTTAAGTTATACTGGTGACTAATTTTTGACTTTTTTATTTCTTAGGCAGCAGCAAGCTTATCAATACAGCAACGGAGGCCGACCTCCCAATCCCCCCCAGATAGCTCTTCCCGCTCAGGGTAATTATTGACTTCTTAAAATCTTTGTTGTCTGTAATTTTGCAGTACTTGAACGTCACACTTAACCAAGATTGAGCACTTAGCATGGATTTTCATCAAGAACAGGATTCAGCTTTTCCCTCGTACGATGCGTTTTATACCTAAGCTATAGAAATTGAGGTTTTAGCAAATATAACTCGCCATATTTACGTCGTGTCAGCGTCGCAAGATGTTGAAAAATGAGCTGGAGTTACTATCGAACGCCTTCGCAGCTGAAATGAGCCAGCTGCTATTACACTTGGGGATATGTATATAACGTCTCGCGTAACTGTTGCTTGTACCAACTGTTATAAGCACAGAACAGCCTTCATTGATACATAACTGCTGACTTGGTTGTTTGGGCTATTCACTTCACAACGCACTACATCCGAGTAGCCTACTCACTGGCGCCGATTTACGGGGTTACGGGGTGGCAGCCACCCCGTTTAGGTTACATTACTTACTGCAAATAAATGTAATTTGAACGGACGTTTAAATCTTTTTTTGATCATTGGTTTTCGCTTCAAGTCAACGTAAAGCAAGAGGTGAACCAATACAGTATTGCGAAGAAAATGATTGTTTTTGTCATAAGCATGATACTCGCGTAACATCAAGCAAGCTACGTGAAGATTACGCAACACGTGGCTACGAGTTTTTGCCTTGTTGTTGTTGCGATCGTTTTATTTGTTACTTGTCATAAGTCATTGTTACATTTGTTAGGTTTACAATGTGATTTATTAATCAATAAAATACGACCTTTCCCTTGCCTTCCTCAAAAATCTTTTTTGAAAATTTTTAAACTGCTCATAATATCGCTATAAATTATGCCAGCTATAAAATACTTGGAAATAAAATTATCTCGATGATTGATAGCTCCACCCCCTAAATGAATATCTATTTTCAAATTTCATTAAAAAAATGCAATTTTCGAAACTTTTTGAGTTTTATTTAAAAAGTAGGCTACACTTAATAAAGTAGCAGTTTTAACGTTCTGCAAATTTACACGTTTACATGATTCTATTCGAGGAAAGCTACACCCCCTGCCAATTCCCAATAATAAAAGCAACCTTTTTCAATTAGCCTACTCAACATTTTGCATTTTGAATTATTTTCCGATTTCAATTGGAGTGTACTGTCATCTACTTCATGCTTTAATTTCTACTTTGTTATCTACTTCATGCAGTAATATTGCGTCACCGTGTCAATGCGTGACAAACTGTGAGGCGGGAATTTATTGATCTGACACAGGAGTTGCTTGTTACATCATAGAAAAAATTACGAAAAGTCGTCCAGTAAAAGTTTTCGCCGACATTCCAGTTTTATTCAGCTTAAAGATGCCACTGAAAAAGCGTTCAAAATTGCAGCCCTCCATTGAGTCATTTTTTGTTGCGTCTACCGTCTAGTCAGGATTTCAGCCAGCATGAAAGTGACCAAACGCCTGAACGAAACGAAAGTGTGCCACTGCCAAAAGGCGTTAGCATTATCAGGGAGGTGGAAGAACCGAGCACGATAATCGCTGTTGAAGGGAGGAGCTATCAAAAATCGTGGGAGAGCGAATTCCCGTGGCAAGAATACGATAGATGCAAAGATAGAGCATTCTGTCCGATTTGCAACTATGTCGCAACTGCTTGATCTATTTGCAAGCAATGAAACAATTTCACTAATGCTTCCAAACGTGGTCTGCATTGTGAAAATATACTTATCGTTGCCTTCCACCACCTGCGAGGCGATCGTTTAGTGCACTCAGGCGCATAAAAACCTACTTGCGATCTACCATGACGCAACAGCGATTGAACCACGTCCTAATTTTAAATGTTTATCAAGCTGAAGCTTCACGGTTACAATTTGACCAGTTGATTAACAGTTGGATTGACAGAGCTGCTGTTCGCAAAAATACTTTTGTCAAATGATAAGTGTCTGAGCAGCAACGTAACAATAAAATTCACGACATACCTCCTTTGCTTTGTTTTAAAGTTGCTTTGTAAATTATCGAGCTACAAATCAGGTGTGAAAAGACAATAGCATCTACGAAACATGCTTAGTAAAAATCAAACAAAAACATGCAGTTTGAATTTTTTTAGATTCCATATTGTGCTATCCGCCACCCCGTGCAAAAATAAAAGTCGGCGCCTATGCAGTACTGATATATATATCGCTTTTTATGAAGTTGTTTTTTACTTACAAACGTCTGTTTGAATCCGGTTAGTTGGTGTAAAGACCTTCCGGAATTCTGTTAAAGAAGGGGATGGAAGTCTTCCCAGCTAGCAAAATCAGACGTTGAATCAATGTGAAAATACGGTTTTTGCTAGCTGAAAAAACAAAGTTTGTTCAAAACCATAAGCACCGCCAAGATAATCCTCATCTCTAATCCTTCTTCTCCTGTCTCGCAGGGATGGTAGAGTTCCGGGATGCGCTGACTGGCCTCATCGATGAGTTTGGGCAAGAGTCCATCGACCAGCCCGACCTCCCTCCTGCTCGGACGCTGGGAGGACGCCGCTCAAAACAGGTAATAATGATCTACAAACAACCCAACTGGCAAAAGCGGTGTTGAATCCATATTAAAAATGCTGTTTTTGCTCGCAAGGAGTTCTGTAGCCTTCCTATACTCGGATGGCGACATGGTGATGTCACCTCGCAGAGAGATGAGAAATCAAACAATTTGGCTGAAATTTACGAAGTGCTCGTTATCCGATACATTTTTGTCAAAACAAAATAATGAAAAATGATATCTTGACAACATTCATTTACCATCAGAAACCTTCAACTGTCAACCTTGCAAACAGAGTTTACTTTTGTGGTTTAAACTTCTTCTCAAGTTGAAGTTGTTCGTGGTGACATTCTCATTTCAAAGATTGATGTTTTCCATTGTAAATTTACTTATCTTCAACTCAAGATAACCTTTTTTTTTCATTTCAGTTCTTTCTCGACGTGGGCCAAAACCAGCGTGGTGTGTTTCTGCGCGTCACAGAACAGACAAGAAATTACCGATCTGCAATTAACAGTGAGCCAAACTTTCGTTTGTTGTAGTGTAACGGACTTTGTTCGCAGCCTATCCCTTTTTCTCGTGCGCGATGTGTTGTTAACGCAGGCTCTTTTTTGTGACAGTCGACATGTTTTTGAAAGTAATAGGAATGTTATTGAATCCTACCCAGTGCCTGCAGCAGTCATGTTTTTCAACCGTTGATGTCAAAATTGTAAAAATGTATTCAACCAGCGATTAGTTTTGCCTTTGTGATCACATGTTTTGTCTATTGTTCCGCGAAGTTCCGGAAAATCACTGGGAGGAATTCGCTGATTTCTTACGATCGACTTCGGAACAAATGGACAAATATTACGAGCAGGTTGGGAAGGAGAGACCTAAGCACGAAGATGATGCCGCCCCTCAAGACGATGAGGTATGTTTTTATAAAAAAAAAAAACTTGATCTCGGCCCAGTTGGCATATCATCATCATCATCAGTTTCAGCCTGTGAGAGCGGGTCTGCTACTATTCGGTGAGTTCCTAACCTCTAACCTCTAACCCTAAAACGGCAATGATAATTAGGCTACGGTACCCGATAATTTAAAAAAAATAATTGAAAAAATCACCGAATAGAGATCGGACTCACCGAAACGGGCCATTCCGTGTGAGAGCCCACTGCAGAGCGTAAGCCTTCCCCTTTTCATGCCAATTTACATGATTATGTGCTAGTTGGTACCAATTGGTTGTATTGCATTGTTTTTCAATGTCGTCCCTCCATCTCACTCACCAGGTTTTCCTTTCTGTCTTTTGGTTTCTCGTGGTGTCCATGTTGTTAATTTTTTAGTCCATCTATTGTCCTGATATCTTGCTATATGACCTGCCCAGGACCATTTTAGTTTCTTGATTGTGCTTAATATAATATTACATCAACGATTGTAAGTTGGCATATAGGGTGAACAAAAGTCATTGGACGTTTTTCATTTTATGATTAAACATGTTGAATGTCACGTACATTCCTTTCAATATGCTAAAGATCTTGCTAAACTCTCTAAAACTTAGGTCTGATTGTAAGTATCTGTATTAATATTATTGTAAGATCTAAAATGGGCCACAGAGAGGCCATCATTTTGCTCCATCGCGCGGGGAAAACCAACTCGGAGATCACTAAGCTCTTAAAAGTTGCCAATCCACCGTTTACCATGTTGTAAAAAGATTTAAGAAACTTGGTACATCTGAAGATCGTCCTTGGAGTGGAAGACCTCGCACTGCTCGAACAAAGAAAGTGGTTAAGGCTGTCCGAGTAAGGGTGAGGACTGAGGAGAAACTCAAACAGATCCATCCGTCAAATGACCAAAGACATGAATGGGAGCAACATTTCAATGAGAACCATTATGGAAAAGGATCTTGAGTTGACTCCTTGCAAGATGAGAAAACGGCAGTTCCTTACACCTCTCAAAAAGCAAAAGAGACTTGAAAGAGCACAGATTCTTCTCAGAAAACTGAAGGCAAGCATGGCAGGGCAAGAGATCATTTTTTCAGACGAAAAACTCTTCACAATTGAATTTTAATCTCAGTACAATAATTAGAATGATAGAATTTATGCAAAGTCTTCAGATATTAAAGACTCTGTGAGAACAGTTTGCCGCGGTCAAAAACCTTACATTGATTCAACGTCTACAGACGTTGAATCAATGTAAAAAGACGGGTTTTGGTAGCTGGGAGTTTCATGGTCTACTGATCTGATCCCACCATCTCGGAGCTGTTAGGATGTATTATTTGTAATTGTTCGTCAATTTAATGTAATTCTTTTTTTTATAACTTTTCTTTCCAAAATTGCTGGAAAGTCGGCAACTAGTAAGTTTGAGACAAATCAAATTATTATTTAAAAAGCAGGCAAACTATATATATACATTTTGAATACATTCTGATTGAATGCATCAATGTACATCCGGGACTTTCACTCAACTTGCACTTAATGCTGATCCCAGGAAATTGAGGAGGAAGAGGGAGCAGCAGATGAGAGGGAACCAGAGGATGATAACGATGTTGGCGAGGAAGATGTCAAGGAGCAGTAGATGTCTTCATCTCTTTAATATTTAGCATGGGTAAGTAATTAAGTACCTTGGCATGGTGAATTCTGCGAATTAACAAGTAAAAGATGGGATCTAGATTGTTTTTGGTGATTTACTTGAACTAATAGTTTTATCTACACGAAAGGCTTATGTTTAAGATTATTTATTGTCCCTTCTTGCTCTAGTTCAAGTTTGTAACAACAGCTCTTGTTTCTCATACATCAACTTCACAATCCAACGTTTTTGTCATGTAAAATGTGCTTAAATATTTCTGCTAGTTAATCTACAGTAGTACAACTTTAGCATCGCAATAATATGACGTCGGTAGAAGTTCAGTCAATGTTAAAGCGACAGGTTTTGCTACCTGGGAAAAGCCAATATTAGAAATGTTGTTTCTTGTACTGTGCTGATGTTTGTTTATCAAAGGATTCCATCATTAAGTTTCTTTTTTTTTCCAGTTTCCGCCGGTTGATTCCAGTTCTGAGGAGTGTTGTGTCCCCACAAAGGACCATGAGCATGACTTTTTGTGTTTTTGTTACAATGCCTGGTGTGTTTTCGAATGGCTACAGTTGTTTTGGTCCGGTGGCTTAATATTTCAAAGAATCTTTTGATTGCTCAACAATGGAGTTTGAAAGTAGAAAACTTTTATTTTCAACTTGCTAAGAATATTAGGAATTTTTCCAAAATATTTTTTTCTAAAGGTGCACCGCATGTCCATTGAAAGCTCGTTCAAGACGTTTATATTGCAAAATTGCCAACATTTCATACTTCCAACACTGCAAACTTTATTCTGCGCTAAAGTGCTTAAAAGACAAATATACTGCTGCTGCCATTGTAACAACTATTGTCCGACAATTACCAACAGTTTCTGTATCGTCTTGCCAGTTTGTTTTTGTAGTTACACTTTTTTACTCTGCTGCTGCTGTTTTTGTTTTTTTACAATGGTTTGCTGGTAGCGTCGCTATTGCTTCAAAGAATTAATTTTCTTTCACCCAAATGCTTGACCATCCCTCATGTCTCACGAATCCAGACAGCAAAATTCGTCATATTTACATTGATTCAACGTCTGCAGATGTTGGATTTTGCTGTTTGGGAAGGTACAGTTATAAGGAATGCTTCAGTAAAATTCCCGCAATATTTTAGTCTAAATAGCGAATAATTAGTTCCAGCAAAACAAGCGGTTGTCCGTGGACTAAGGAGGAATTTGAAAGTGGCATAAGCCGTTATTGTAATTTTTCCAAACCTTCTCACCCAGGCCAGACATTTACTGACCTCTTTTGAAAGTGATGCAACTACACCGCAGTTGCACTGCTTATTCATTACACATGAGAGTAGTTGCGTCTGTTTTTCTTCGACCATGCCAACATTACCGCTCTGACAAACATGGACATTAACTTAATTTAACGTCCACCTGTATCAAGTTTGAAGGGAAGCAATTCACGCATGTTTATCTCATGATAATATCCAAATTGTCTGAGCTTTGTATTTTACAGAAATTTTCGGACTAATTTTGCATCAAGACTCAGTCGTTATTAACACAAACATTGAAACTACCCAGACAGCAAGTCAGTCGTTTTTACATTGATTCAACGTCTGCAGACGTTGAATCAATGTAAAAACGACCGATTTGCTGTCTGAATATTTTGTTATGCAGTGTATATTTTTTGAATATTAATTCAAAATTGCACGAGACCAGAATTGTTGCCGTCTTCAATTAATTATTCGACTTTTTATTACTGTTTCTATTTTTCTGCATCAAGCTACGTTTGACTCGTTCGCAATCCATTTTCATATAGACTGAATTTCCCACGATGCCCTCCCCCATCGTTTGTTATGCCCCTGCTTTGAACTGGCATGCTAACTGTACAACCCCGTGGCGTCCAACTAATTATTGGAAGTTCTCAGCTTGCCAACAATGGGTAGCAGTACCAAATAATGCAGATTTGCAGCATCAGCTATGAATAGTTAAAATTTTACGATGCTACGTCACAGTCACATTCTACGTCACATGTAGGGTGCTACGGGATTTCAGTTCTTGTATATAACGTTTTGTGTTTCCTTATTTTGCAAGTTCACGTTCGTTATATAAACTATACCTTTCTTGGATGGTGAAATGCAGCGGGTTTTGTATTTAACTGTGCGGTGTGGCTTGCTTCATTTCGGAGAGCCTTGCACGCCGATAGAGCAAAGAAGCGAGATCAGCGATCAAATCGAACTTTGTGTCATTCGATAGTGTTGCTGACAGCCGCAACGCTTGTCAAGACGTCTTTGCAAAAAAACGACCGACAAAATATCTTCATGTATACTTTATTGATCAGCGCAACACTGTCACGTAAAGCAAAAGAACACAATTACAAAAATGAAGCATTTAATTGCAACTTGCTCAATATGATAAAAACAAAATATAAATCTCTGATGCGACAAGTCAGGAAAGTATAAGAAATTGAAGAAGAATCATTTAACAAACTTAAAATTGCACCACAATATAAAGAAACAATAGGCTATCTTAATCGTACGGCATAAAGAAGCTTTGATTAAAATTAAATAATATAAAATCACAGCAATCAAAACGTGATTTCTTCCTCGAAATCGTTAATTCCACACGTGAAGACGGCAGTGGTCTAAAGCCTAAAAAACAAACAGAAACGTTAATTATTCCATCAGTTTGACATCAGTGCATAAGCCATGACGAGGAAGCTAACGGTAGGTCTGTGTTTTTTTTTAATTGCAAATATCTGCCTTCAGGGCTATTACCACCAATCGGGTAGTGACAAGATAGATAGAGGCTGAATAACGAGGGGTATGAGAACCGACATTTCAAGTTTGCGAAAATTTATATGGCATTATATTTGAACAACTCCTATGATGTGAAGCAGTTATAATCCGCGGTCTAAAACTTGCGTGGTAGCCTACCTTGGTCATAAAATAATTTTAACCACTTATTGCATTCGTGAATCTAAATTTTGAAAAAGGACTTTTTCTTTGTTCCCTAAGTCCAACATGAAGCTTCGACAATGAAGCAAGCTTATAACGCGGAAGACTTGACAAACTCACATTGCATTCTCTCGCCGCCTGTTCATTCTTACACCAGTAAGTTGGCCCGTAAGTGCAACGATTGTGACCAATCAGAGAAGGCTTTCTGAAGCTGGCGCACAATTTCAAGTGCTGAAACAAAACAATAAAAAACATTGACCAAAGTTGCTGTTTCTGGGTTTGCATAAGTAGAATTACATCACGATTTTGCGAATATAAAAAAAAGCCCAGACTCTTGGAGTGTGCGCTTGACCATTTGAGCAATACATTTAAATGACTGCTCTTCGTTCAGTGGCACCGACTGGATGGAATAATTCACAAACAACACTTCAAAAAGCGGAAACTTGGCTCTTCCAATCTCGGTAACCGGCCCTGCGTCAGTGGTTCAAAGCCTCTACATTCTACAAGTATGCAAAACTGCCCGGATTAAGCTCTCAAAGAAGCTTTCTCAGTCCGAGAATAAATGATTCAATCAAAGGTAATTTGGTGCGAGCAATTTGAATTTTGGTATGGTCAGACGCAAAAGGTGCACCACTCGCCAACTGAAACAATGTGTGAGCGAACAGTTTCTAAACTCACCAAACAAATGTAGTCTGCATCAAGTGCGTTTTCCGCCAGGTCAAGAATATCAGGAGTGTATTGCTCGACGATATCATCACACTGCAATGACATAAAAGTAAGTGTTGAGCTTCTAACATGAAGCAACCAAATATCCTACCTGGTTAAACTGGATCATTCCAGTAGAACAAGCAGTGACGCAATAGCTGACATACAGTAGAAAAACGCTAACAAAAATGTTGATCACGTTGTAAGTTACACTATGTGCCAAAAAAAAAAACATTAGCAAATGAAACCCAAGATGAAGAAAAGATTTAAGGAATTGGAGTAGCCTAAATAAATGAATCGTTTTTTTTTGTAATTACTACACAATTAGTAATTACACAAAAGTGAATAGGTGCATGGGTGTTTTTGCAGGTAGAAAACACAGCAGGCTAGTCTGCATGCTAAAGTATTGTTGGCCTGCAAATCAAATATTTACTAAACTAAAGCATACTGCAAGGTTTTGGTGGTCTCCCAGACAACAAAATTCGTTATTTTACATCAATTTACAGACGTTGAATCAATGTAAAAATGGCGCATTTTGCTGTCTGGGGTGGTAATAAACTAGTAAAGAATGTCATCACTCACAGTCCCTTGGATTTCCGCTGGAAGTTTGACACAGAGAGTTTCTAAAGCTTTTTCAATTTCATCGCGAGTAGCATTGGCTGTTAGTTCTTGATCGAGGAAACTGATAGCTATTTTACACACGTCGCACAGAGTGCTGTCGGCTCTTGGTATCTGGAATAAAATGCCACTGAAACAAACGGCGTCGGCAGGAAACATCAAGTTATTTTAAGAAAAAGTTTACAACTAAAAAAAAGAAATAATTTCATGGAAGAACGTTGTTTACAAATTAAAGAAGCCTTATAATCAACAACCCGCACTTCTAACATCACAGCTGACTTAATTCGTTTTTGAAAGTGCAGTAGGCTGTCATTAAAAATCAGCACAAATATTTTGTGTGGAAAGATGTATATGGATCTTGTATTTTTCTAAGGAACAAAATTTTCCTTTTTGCGTTGTCTGCAGACGTTGCAAAAGTGTAAAAAGTAAGATTTTGTTATCTAGGTTGGGCCTGAACTCGAAAATCTATTCCAAGTCAAAAAGTTGAACCAATGGAAAATTCACGTGCAGGTCAATTCATGATGATGATGATGTCTACCTAATTCTTTCAAATAAGGAAGTCGATTGTCAAGCGAATACCAGCGGCACACAGTAGCTTCGTCTTCGCGTTCCTGACCACTGCTGCCCGTTATGTAGTCGACCAGCACTGAACCAAAACACTAAACAATAAACCGCTACGGTCCCATACTTGTGCCTTGGAGAGCTTTGACGAGCATAAGCCAATTGTAGAGCACAACGCTTCCGGCTTGACGTCATTTATAAGCGCTTCCACGATCCGAGCCCCGTACTTG
The DNA here is from genome assembly GCF_918807975.1 of Aplidium turbinatum. Classification (NCBI taxonomy): domain Eukaryota; kingdom Metazoa; phylum Chordata; class Ascidiacea; order Aplousobranchia; family Polyclinidae; genus Aplidium; species Aplidium turbinatum. Next base: position 10,644,083 of record NC_137489.1, on the reverse strand, counting down.
TCGATCAATGCATCGCAATCGGACTTGTACTTTGCAGGAATCGCGTTACAAACTTCCGCAACGGCTTTGACGATAGCTGCCTAAAAAGAGACAAAATATATCACAGAAACAATGTAATAAGCTTTGAAGGTTAAAAATTTTTTTCTTAAACTAATTTCAACTTCCGTACCTCGGTCTTGTTTTCTTGCAAAAGGTGGTCAAGTTCTTGAGCAATGTCGACGCAAAGATCACAAGTTGTGGAAAGCTGTATTACACATAGAAACTCATCAACATGCGGCTAGTAAAATCTTTTCTTTTTACCTTGTTTCAACTTTACATGACGTCCAATAAACGTAAAATGAAATAATTTTGCTACCTGGATAAACGCAATTACGATTTTATGACGAGTTTAAATTCTCCCAGACAGCAAACCAATTGTTTTTTTACATTGATTCAACGTCTCTTGACGTTGAATCAATGTGAAAAAAACGGTTGATTTTCTGTAAGAAGCTCTTTAAACCTGAACTCAGTATAAAGTGAAACCTGGAACAGCAGCCGCACAACGCTAGTTATTAAAACGTACATTTGATGCGTTGGACTCGGTAGAGCACAAGCCAAGGGTAGAACAAATTTTTGAAGGGGAAACTTGTTGTAGGAGCAACTCGATGAGGACTGAACCATATTGCTGAAGAAAGTCGTTGCATTGTTCTTTCAAGTCGCCTGGTAAAATGGTGCAGACCTTCTCAACGGCAAGTACGATTTCTTGCTGAAAATAAGTAAAAAAAATATCGTGTGTCAGTTGAGCTGTGGTTCAAATGCAAGTTTTTCAATTGACGTCAAAAGCGTCATTCAAGACATAAGTTATCAGCAAGTTTGTTCAAAATTTCATTTTAGATGCAAATCAAATTAATCGTTGAAACAAACCAGCAAACAAAAACCTTTCTGATTACAGCAGATTGATTTAAATCTAATGTCAAAAAGACGGACTTTGTTGGCTGACAACTCACCTGTGTGCTATTCTGCTCCAGCAGGTTGTCTAGCTCCTTGGCCACGGCTTCACATATATCGCAACTGGTCGAGCTCTGTCGTTGAAAGCAAAATGATTTATTTACTACGTTGGTTGAGAAGTTTTGAAGTGATGAGGACACACGTACGTGTCGAAAACGTTTGAGTTTATTTTAATTATGTTATATTTTTGTGTGTACAAAAAGTATGTTAAACCCGCTAAGGTTACTCTGTTTTATTTTTCTATGGTTCAACAAAGCAAACTCTCTACCAAAGCTTTATTTTTACTTGCTTCTTATAAAAAGATGAGTTTCAAAACTGTTTAGTACAGAGAATTTTTTGACAGTACGAGTGTGTGCATTAGACAGGATGCGCAATCTTTCCACACAGCAAAATCCGTCATTTTTATAGAAAAATAATTGACGTTGAATCAATGTAATAATGACGGATTTTGCTGTTTGGGTTAATTACTGGAGAGCGATAATAATTATTTTAAGCTGCATAGGATTTACAAGTTTATAAAACAGATATTTAAATATCAACTGGCGTTTCGTCAACATCTGCATGGAATGGCAAAGAGATTGAGCTATGTCAAGGAAATGTAGTGTTGCAGTTTTAGCAGAGGGCCAATTTTTGCCATTATTACGGTTTCCTTACATTCGTTTCGGTGCCCTTCAGAGCTGAAGAGTGACCAACATTTGCTTCCTGGGCACAATTATTAAAAAGTACAGTGATGCACTCCCGGTGTATTGGAAGTTTGTATGCTGAATGACTGATGAATAACAAAATCTTATCGTTCCTTGTACTGGTAGTAGAACCATAATGGTGTACAACTGTACACAATGCACATGTCTATGCGGTGTCTTTGGCGCTCCATCCAGTATTTGAAAATGTCGCTACATGCGTGTACTGCTCCATTTTCGCTACTGGTTTTGGTGGCTGGGCAATCTTTGACCAAGTGATCGACGTCCTCAATGCTGAATTTGTAAACATGGCATCCAGGGCTGCTGAGAGTGTTTCACCTATTACTTCCTTCCTTAGAGTTCCTTTCACTGTACTTTCATGCACTGCGGTTCAACAAATAGTGCGAAGACCAAGTTCACGAACAAAGTCGTGGCAGTAGGATTCAGACGATAAGTTTACCGTAAGCCGATTCTAAACATTCACACAAAGGTGTAGGCATGCTTGCTGTCCCTGTGCACACAATTGCCAATTGACAGCATTCGCATGACAGTAACGGAAAATATATTTACTTTTGCTACCCTGAGTTCATTAAGCAGAGCGATTTAAATGAGCAAAGTTACTTACACGATAAGACGAGCAGAGACCAATAGCGGAGCAAATTTTATCAGGAGTGACTTTCTGCAGAAGTTGTTGAATGATCATTTTACCATACTGGTCGATCAGGTCATTACATTCTCCTCGGATGCTGCTTGGGAGGATGGAGCAGACTTGCTTAACGGCGGCAATGATCTCCTCCTGAAGAAAAAAGTTAAAGCAAAATCACTTGTGAACGTGAAACTTACAAACTAAAACTACTTTTGAACATAAAGCACGTCACTATAAATTGTACTCGACAGAAGCAAGTAAATTGTTTTCTACCAACAGAATCTCTATTGAATGAAAAGTGTTGTTTCTCTGTTTGATCACAATTCAACTTGAACTCACCTCAGTGCTATCCTGCTCCAGCAGGTTGTCTAGTTCCTTAGCCACGGCTTCACATACATCGCAAGTGGTCGAGCTCTGTAATGGAAAACAAAACTATCTGTTTACGACTTTACGACAACCGGTTGATAGGATGCGGCCACTTTATATATCGTGTCCATAAAAATAGTTGCAAGAAAACCATTCGTCACAATACGATTGCTATTTCGTCGTTCAGTGATCCACGACAGCAAAATTCGTCATTTTAACGTCTGCAGACGTTGAATCAATGTAATAATGACGGATTTTGTTGTTTGGGTTAATTACCGGAGAGCAATAATAATTATTAAAAGCTGCATAGAATTTACAAGTTTTTGAAACAGATATTTAAATATCATCTGGCGTTTCGTCAACGTCTGCATGGAATGGCAAAGAGACTGAGCTATGCCAAGGAAATCTACCTTAGTTCATTAAGCAGAGCGATTTAAATGAGCAAAGTTACTTACACGATAAGACGAGCAGAGACCAATAGCGGAGCAAATTTTGTCAGGAGAGACTTTCTGCAGAAGTTGTTGAATGATCATTTTACCATACTGGTCGATCAGGTCATTACATTCTCCTCGGATGCTGCTTGGGAGGATGGAGCAGACTTGCTTAACGGCGGCAACGATCTCCTCCTAAAGAAAAAGTTAAAGTAAAATCACTTATGAACGTGAAACTTACAAACTAAAACTACTTTTGAACATAAAGTACGTCACTATAAATCGTACTCGACTGAAGCAAGTAAAGTGTTTTCTACCAACAGAATCTCTATTGAATGAAAAGTGTTGTTTCTCTGTTTGATCACAATTCAACTTGAACTCACCTCAGTGCTATTCTGCTCCAGCAGGTTGTCCAGCTCCTTAGCCACGGCTTCACATATATCGCAAGTGGTCGAGCTCTGTAATGGAAAACAAAAATATCTGTTTACGAAGCCGGTAGATAAGATGCGACCACTTTATATCTCGTGTCCATAAAAATAATTACAAGAAAAGCATTAGTCCCAGTAACTATTTAATAACTATTTAAAAATGCATAGAATTTACAAGTTTTTAAAACAGATATTTAAATATCATCTGGCGCTTCGTCAACATCTGCATGGAATGGCAAAGAGACTGAGCTATGTCAAGGAAATCTACCTTAGTTCATTAAGCAGAGCGATTTAAATGAGCAAAGTTACTTACACGATAAGACGAGCAGAGACCAATAGCGGAGCAAATTTTGTCAGGAGTGACTTTCTGCAGAAGTTGTTGAATGATCATTTTACCATACTGATCGATCAGGTCATTACATTCTCCTCGGATGCTGCTTGGGAGGATGGAGCAGACTTGCTTAACGGCGGCAACGATCTCCTCCTGAAGAAAAAGTTAAAGTAAAATCACTTATGAACGTGAAACTTACAAACTAAAACAACTTTTTAAACCATAAACAGACATAACCCAGCAACAACACTACATTTAACATTATAAAAACAAAAAACAACAGAAACAATAAGCTAACGTTTTCGGCTAGTCATACAGCCCTTTTCAAGCCTATAAAACTACTTTTGAACACTAAGTATGTCACTATAAATCGTACTCGACAGAAGCAAGCAAAGTGTTTTCTACCAACAGAATCTCTATTGAATGAAAGGTGTTATTTCTCTGTTTGATCACAATTCAACTTGAACTCACCTCAGTGCTATCCTGCTCCAGCAGGTTGTCCAGCTCCTTAGCCACGGCTTCACATACGTCGCAAGTGGTCGAGCTCTGTAATGAAAAACAAAATTATCTGTTTACGACAACCGGTTGATAAGATGCGACCACTTTATATCTCGTGTCCATAAAAATAATTGTCAGAAAAGTATTCGTCACAATACGATTGCTATTTTGCCGTTCAGTGATCCAAGACAGCAAAATCCGTCATTTTAACGTCTGCAGACGTTGAATCAATGTAAAAATGACGAATTTTGTTGTCTGTGATGCTCGTCAATGTCACCACAAATTAGGATGTCATTCGGTGACAATCGTTTCCTTTTTCCATCTCACCAACTCAAAAAGCGATAAACTGGTTTCAAGCAAAATGAAAATTTTGCGGTCAGTGGATCAACATCGTTAACACTTGCACACCGCTTGAACAAAAAACTTAGTGGTTCTACTGCGGATAGGTGGCCGCCACAGGAGACTTGCTTCACCGTGCGCACGTTAACCGACTTTAGTTAAAAGTAAAGGTAAAATATTAATTAGTGTAAGCAGTCACATCAGGATGAGATGTTTCTTAGCATGGTGTTCACGATCTCAAACACAGAACAGTAACAAACAATCATACATACGCGTATGAAATCTTGATGTGTGGAACATAGTTTGATCGCGGAGCAGAGTTGATCAGGAGTTACAGCTTTGACCAACAGTTCAATGATGGCTGGACCATACTGATCCATTAAGTCTGTGCATTCCTGTTGTATACCGCTTGGAAGAAAACCACAGACCTTCTCAACAGCACTAATGATTTCTTTCTGAGTATAATGATTGAAAGCATTAGTTAAACTCAATAAATATATTGGTTGGAAGTATGTTTTCCCCATTGCTGCATATCCCGCTCAAGATACACGGATATTCACCACTGATGATCTCATACAAGGGTGAAACTCGAGTATGGCGTCGTCCATTTTCGTTCGATCGGGACCTTAACGATTTTACCAATCCCCATACCCCTTTAATTGTCAGTAAGTCACCATCGTATTGAAAATAACGCGATACAAAGTTTCCAGGCAAACTTCACAGTCAGACAGAATTGCTCCACTTCTGATGTCAAACTTGATAGCCGGGTAAGCTCCTTTATGCCAGAGAAGCTTTATATGAGGCTTTGCTTTCATGGCAATAAAACATGCGGAACGTACATATATTTATAACAGATTCGGCTCTGTATGCAGTACATCGTGGAAGACACTAGCCATCATCATCTTCAACAACAAACCAAATACTTAATACAAGTTTTGTACAATGGTAAGTTGGTTGAGCACAAGCAGATAAAATCACGAAGCGAAACAGCACTTTAACATATTTCAAAACTAAACTAAAAATGGCCATCTTCAACAGAACACTCAATAGCCTATACAGTGTTCAAGCAAATTTCACCTCCGTACTGTCACTATCCAATAGATTGTCCAGTTCTTCAGCAACAGCTTCGCATAAATCACACGTAGTTGAACTCTGCAGACGAAAGAAAAACAAATGTTCTAATAATGACAATAAAGTTAGCACTATCCCAGGCAGCAAAATCCATCATTTTTACATTGATTCAACGTCTGCGTCTGCAAACGTTGAATCAATGTAAAATGACGGACTTTGCTGCTTGGGATAGTGGTTGGCAGCAAAGATCTGTCTAAGCGAGAACATGAATGATTTCGAAAAGCCGAGAGTGAAAACTCAGCACGTATCGTCATTCGTCTAACTTTAACTTTATTGATTTCTTTTTGAACGTTGAGATAAACAAAGGAATCAGAAATAGAAGCTGGAATACTTACTTCGATGGGAAGGGAATAAGACGAGCAGAGACCAATAGCGGAACAAATTTTGTCAGGAGAGACTTTCTGCAGAAGTTGTTGAATGATCATTTTACCATACTGGTCGATCAGATCATTACATTCTCCTCGGATGCTGCTTGGGAGGATGGAGCAGACTTGCTTTACGGCGGCAATGATTTCCTCCTGAAGAAAAAGTTTAAATAAGTGAAATAATTTATTAACATAATACCTGTGAATCAAAACTATCCATGAGCATATTGCACCAAATGGAGCAAAAGTTCTACGCTGCTTGGATGATGAAACCAAAGACTCTGCTTTCCAACAGCTTTTCAGTGTAATCTACAGCCCAAAGGCTCAAAACAAGAAAGACATAAAATAGAAGTTACAAATTGTAAAAACTGAAATAAACCGCGTATTTTACTACTACCAGTATTTCTATTCGGTGTAAAGTGCTACTGTTGCTTTAACCACACTTCAACTTGAACTCACCTCAGTGCTATTCTGCTCCAGCAGGTTGTCTAGTTCCTTAGCCACGGCTTCACATACGTCGCAAGTGGTCGAGCTCTGAAAATTATTATTAATGCAGCACTTTGCTATGTGTCCAACTGTCCATTGTACCGCAAAAAAGTCATTTTTAAACTGCGCTGAAATATTGCGTCCAGTTTGGCAAGTTCAGAAAAGGAAGACAAAATCAAAATACCTAAGATGAGGAAAATAAACCTGTTCTCTGTACTTTTTATTTGGAGTAAATTTTATTCACGGCGTTAATGTTGATATATGGTGTCATCAAAATAACTATATTGTTGTTTAATCGTTTGCCTTCTCCTTCTTGCAATTTTGCAATAACAGCTTAAACAAAACGCATGTATTCAAAAAAAAAAAAAAAAGTAGACTTGCATTTAACAAGCTATTTCTTTACAAAACAATCTTTATTTCATTTATTTGCTTTTCGATTCGTTTATAACACATTTCAACCTCATAAACAATCGAAATCTATTTCAGGTTCGTCCAAAATGTGCGATGCTGATATAAACGTCATCAAAAAGCAATCACAATATTTTCGCAATGCCAGCAAATTTACTCAACCTCAATGGCAACCGTCGCCTTGGAAGAACAAAGACCCAATTTCACACAAATGTCGAGAGCCTTCACTTCATTGATCAGCAGATCAATCACGTCCGGACCGTACATTTCAATTAAGTCCATGCATTCAGTTCTGATGTCTTTTGGCACGATGGTGCATACTTTCTCCAAAGCTGCGTCGATTTCAGCCTGGAGAAAAAGCAGAATTATGTTGGATGTGGGTCGTGGGACGTTAATTCAACATAAATATGACGCTTTTTCATGTATCTACCGGATGTGTAACAGTCGCTGCGTAATTTAATGAACTTGCTGCAAAGTTTGGAGTTCTAACCAGGCCTATATTAATAGCACGATATCAAGCAAGGTTCATATCCGCTTGTTCATTGTGCTTTGAAAGTTGATAAAATATTGCACTTTGCCAGTCACAGACGCACTTCCCTGGGACGTGACCGCTACCCAACTACAAAATCAGCCGTATTTTACATTACGTCTGCGGACGTTGAATCAATGTAAAATATGGCTAATTTGCTGTCTTGGAGGCACAAACAACATCCATTGATATTACAATAAAAGGACGTGACTATATAGCAAAATTGGAATGGCTAACCTGGGTGCTGCTTTCCGCCATCAAGTTTTCAAGTTCTTGCACGACAACTTGGCAAACTGAACAACTCGTATCGTCATCCTGTAACAAGAACAAAGCAATCAACGCAACCAGAAAGCAAATAATGATGCATACACGTAAGCGTTTGTCGTGAACAATATCATTTGAAATACTACCGTTATTAAGATAGGGGAGCTCAAAAGACAGAGCCCCTAGACCCTTGGAGTGGTGAAGAAGGGTTCAAATAAAGAAGTAAGATACCATTACATTAACAAAGTATGCTATTTTTTTACTTTATGATAGGGTAACACATCAGTTGCTTACTGTCTGCTCAGGTACAACTGGGTGGTTGACATCTACACCGTCGCACATGTACATCGTGGAGCATATCGTATTCGCATCCTACATATACCAACAAATTTTGTCACTTTTGGACCGCTCTTAAAAGTTGAGAGGTCTGAAGGCATATAATTCTATAAAAAGAAATCGGGACCACAAAACGTTGCGAACCACTGACGTTAATTCTTAGTAAATTTTAGTAAGATTAATGTAATATAAAGTCATGTGTAGACATAGAAGTGTAGTGTGGCCGACTTAATCGCAGAGGGTTTAATTTTGCAAGCGGAAACACTTACATTCTCTGATATGAGATCCCAAATTTGAGGGAGAAAGTCCTTCACGACAGTGGTGCACTGAAAAAATAAAGAATCTTACATGTTTATATTAGCTAGCATTATTATTGCACTATATAGCAATTTGCAAAAATAAAAAGCATGCTGGAAGTACTAATAAGGACAAAATAACAAAACAAAATATAGGGAGTTCCTAAAGGTCACAGCTGATCAAGCGTGGTTAATAAATCTGTTGAAGAAACAGATTGCACGAAAACACTCTGTTAAACTGATTTAACGCAGCTAACAAACCATATACTTAAAAACCTGAAAGGCGGCAACATTTGTCATTATGTTGTGCAAATTATACGTATTAACATTGAAAATGACAACGGATGCATGGCGTATGCAAATAATGCAAGTCAGAGGATTGGGTTGTCTAAATAAAAACTGTACCAGTTTCTCATAAGTGGATCCCAATAGACTGCACTCCTGAGCGATCATAGAGTTCAGTTGATCCTGTTAGGAAAAAAACGTAGCACGTTGCATTACTCAGCACAATATGGATCACGCAAGACTGGAAATATTAATCAGCAAAGTTAGAAGAAAAAAATGTGAGTCTATGATTCTATATTTTGATCAGATCAATGAATTTCAACTTATCTTACAATGATGGACTTGTTGTTGGTGATGATGCTCTGCCAGTCTTCAGTGAAAGCTACACAATCGTTGCACAGATCGCCGCCTGTTGTTGGCTGCGAGATAATTTTAAATTCATAATACCTTAGCTAAACGTTAACAGAAATAACAGGGCACGTTCAACTGATGGGGAAGGCGATGCAAAATCTATCTTCTAACTGTAGTGCATGTGATTTACTGCATTTTCTGCTAGCCGTTGTTGGCATAGCTGGTCGTATAAGTTCAATGACTGTGTATAGTTAAACCTCTTTTTCGTAGTCAGTCATACAATTTTTTCCTTGTATGACAGCCCAATATAATTTTATCGGTACACCAACCTGCCGCAATGTTGCTTCACATGTTTTCGGTAGTGGAGGTAGATAAAAGTAGAAAGAATGAAAAAAATACCGAATCAAATGACATGAATCATAAAAATGTACTCACTCCTACTGGTGGGCCCTGGCACATCATGATAGTCGAACAAATCGTTCCTACATCCTAAAAAACAAATTTGATTTATGAGAATAAAATGTAAAAGAAAAGATATCTGTTTTCGCTATCAACGTTAATCTGTTCCAACACTGAAGTACAAGATATTCTACTCGCAGTTTGCACTGCGTCGTTTACAGTACATCAGCTTCTGCAAAATTACAGCCAGCAAATGTTGTCGTTGTTGCATTGTGTCAACGTCTTTTGACATTGTAACGACGTATGAGTGGACATTTTTGGGAGCCGAGATTGTATATTCTAGATACTTTGTCAACACAACGCTGACAGTCATTACGACATAAAAAAGTTCTTTAGACGCTAACCACCCCCAACGAAAGAATCTGTTTAACGTCTGCAGACGTTAATTCACTGCAAAAAGGCTGATTTTTATGTTTAAAATACTGTCAATAACTATCACTGTTTTCCCTGCGATACAAAGGAACTTTTTTAACAATCAGATAAAAAACCAGACACCACAAAGAAAGCTCAAATATTGCAACAGCAATAACTTACATTGTTTGAAATGGTATCTACAATGGCAGGCACGACTTCATCCACAGCTTTGGAACACTGAAATATAAAATTTAAGACAATCACCTTGCTAACAGTGCTCATAAACAACAATTCACTTTTGCCTGTTCTGTGCAGTCATTAAGCCAGAGGTTTGTTGCAAATATTATTTGACATCGTTTTGATAAAATTTGAAATCAAATGAAACCTTTTTCAACAATAAAAATCAGTGATTGAAATCGCAACGTTGAAAATCGCCTTCAATTAAACACAATTTAAAAAAAAAATAGGATGTGTAAAGGTACACAAAACTTGAAAAGGTTGATTCGTGAAATCAAAACACAACCCACCAATCCGGATAGATCCGGTCCAAGCTGGTAGCATTGTTGCTTCACCAAGTCAGTGATATCGTCCTAAAAATAAATAAAAAAGGTCTAAAATAGTCTAAAAACGGCTATTAGGCTATAGTCTAAACTAGGAAGGTGAAACAAAACATTTGGAAATACTCAATGCAGCGTCTCACAATGATAGACTTGTTGTTCTTGGCGACGCCTTGCAAGTCGGTTATGAAAGTTGCACAATCCTTACAATTGTCTCCACTCGTTGGCAACGACGCCTGAAACAATATAAAGAAAAACAATCAACAGTTTTCACGAAACAAAGTCGCTTTCAAACACCCATCACTCGCATATGGCCAAAAGGCAGAACAAAACTACACAAGGAAGACCGGGCTGCGAATTTTTTCCCACAAACTTTTTGTTTGTGGGGAAAATAGAGTTTGTATAAATACAGTGTGAATGCAACTTTTTCGTTGGCGTGTTTGGTTCAGTGATTCCATCTTGTGCCTAATGTTCGTGAGGACAACGGTTCGACGCCAATTGAAGTCAAATTTTTTTTTCTTTAAATTAATTTTTGTGGAGCACAAAAGCTTTACAATAAAAGTAGGGTTAGGGATAATTCGTAATCAATTCGGAAAATCTTACTTCTAAACTGACCAGAATCAATTTCTTTTCTCAACTTTTTTTAACTTGACTAGACTAAATGTGTCTCCAGGCTAATTATTTTTCAAGTTCAATAGTTAGATTTGGACCTGGAGAGCGAAAATTGGCTGCTGACTTTGAAAACCGCGCGAAAAAATGAATCGGTAAAAACAGTCACGCGCGTCTCGCGGAAACCAGAAATGGCTACACTTACAGAATTATGCAAATGAGACAAAAAGTTCGTGGAAAAAAAATTTCGCGACCAGGCTTGACGGGTTGACTCAATTTAGTGTGGATTTAAAAAGCTACTTGTGTTGCAATTTGAAATATACTTCATCACAGTTTCAAAGTAGCAATATTCATCGAAGAAGTTGCTACCTCAACTGTGCTATTTGTTAATAACATACATTAGTGGATTTCAATGAGACCAACATTTATGCATGTGGTAAAAAAATTATATCAGGTAGACAGGGATGAAGAAAACCATGTTTGGGTCAACCTTCAAAGATACCACAAGAATCTTGCTAGGATAATGTTGAACAACGGTAGCTTGCAAATAAACGCGTTTGGTGGATGTCGAACCAGCGTCCTTTTGAGTGTAGATCAGATGATGTCACCAATTGACCAGGTGATAAGCAGAACGCACCAAAATACAATTGATATTGCTGCCGTTGTTGATTGGACTTTTGGCATTTCGAAATCGTTATTTCTTGTTTCGTCTTGAAAGAAATTTAAACGTTACATCTTGGATCTTCACCAAACTTACAATTTCAGGTTGTGGAAGATCCCTTTGGTCTGATTCAACGACAGGGGACGTCTCGCTTGATTGAGCACCGTCGCACATGTACAAGGTGGAACATATCGTGTTTGCATCCTGTCAATGGGACTTCATCAGTTGGTAATGAAATCAAACACCAACCCAAACAGCAAACTAACCATTCTTTACATTGATTCAACATCTGCAGACGCTTTAAAACTGAACTTAACTGACACTAACTGTCTACCAATTTTGCAAAACGTTTATGCCGCATGACAAATTTAATGCCTGAAAACGGACAAAATTGTGATAAAAAGAAACAAATACATTTACATCGTTGCAGCATGTAACCGATGTTGAACAACGGAAAAATTACCAACATTCAAAAACTAGAAAGTGTGATGTTACTAAAATCTTTATAAGAAATGGCATTGAAATAATTTAGCAGTCGACAACGTAATAATCAATAAAAAATTTCATGACAATTTGCATCGAGGTATTTTCAAAATCCAAACTCACGTTTTCTGATATTAGATCCCAGATTTGAGGAAGTAAGTCTTTTACCAATGTCGTACACTAAACAAAAGTAAGGTTATTCCACAATTCAATCGCCTTTCTACACAATCAAGTCAAACATTACGATGGCATAAAGCAACTATTTTCTTAATATTGCTTTGCAAATTCGTTTCTTAATGAAAAAAATCTCTTCTATTTCAATGGTGAAACCAGCTGCATTTTATTGTCATACCGATCAAGATTCATAAAACAAATGTCAAATAGCGACAACGACATACCAGTTTCTCATAAGTCGATCCCAATAGACTGCACTCCTGAGCGATCATAGAGTTCAGTTGATCCTGAAAGCAAAACAGTGGGTAACGCGATGAAGGCAAACTGCAATCAAGTTACCGAGATGATTCTTGTTTTAAAAGCCAGTGGTTCTTAGCCTTTATTTAGTTGGTACCGATTTGAAATCATTAACCAGCTCTTGTACCTTCTGTTTATTCTGGTGGAAAAGTAATAATTACCGTAATCACCTACAATCCAGAATGAGGATAAAATCCCACCAGACAAGTTACAGCTTTGTGCGCCATTTTACAACTATCAGTATCTGTAATAAGTCGACATACACGCACCCTAAGCAACAGGTTTCAGTATAAAGCATCGTTTACATTAACCAAGGTCTCTTGCTGATAGAAAGCGACATGTTCTTACTTCTTAATCAGATCAATGAATTTCAACCTATCTTACAATGCAAAAAAGAATGAGGTAGGCAATATAACGTATATCTTAAAATATATTATCCATAACCACCTGGAGATGCGGCCTGATTTGTCACATTTTGCAGATTTTAATTACCGATTTAATGACATTTTCTGAATTTTTTACTTTTTGCTGTCTCTTTGTGATATAAAAGCTTTTTGTTGCCTTGGGGAAGCAGTAGCAAATAAGAAAAAGTAAGTTGAAAAACGCTCAATCAAACTGTTATTGAAAAAGTAACAGTCTGACTAAAATCTTCAAAATTAAATTGTCATTGTTTTTCAACATCTGATGATGTTGAAACCCATTGTGTCATCTGGAAAAAAAAACAGCAAAAAAGGCGTAAAAATAAAGGTTTTAGAAAAATTAATTTAAACAGTCGCCCAAAGTTGACAAATCTGGAAATTTCTGCAAAATGTGACAAATCAGACCGTATCTCAAGGTAGCCATGATATTATCTTACAATGATGGACTTGTTGTTGGTGATGATGCTCTGCCAGTCTTCAGTGAAAGCTACACAATCATTGCAGAGATCACCGCCAGTTGTTGGCTGTCACACAATGTTTGTTACTATATAGCTAGCTACTCAGTGTAGTGCATGCTATCAAAAGATAGTGCAGTTTTGAAAAAATCACATCTAGTTTGGTTATGCTTAGAAAATTATGTAACGTCTGGTAGTAAAAGAAGAAAATGTTCAAAATTTTAACGAAATACGTATCAATAAAAACATGTAGGTTATTACACAGAAAACCTCCCAGACCACTCAATCTTAATAAATTCAAGCTTTTTACATTGAGGTTTACATTGAGGAAATTTTTACATTGAGGAAAATCTACTTTCTATAGTTGACATCCTTTGATGACAATCACTGTATTAAAAAATTACAATGACCGATGAAACTGTGATTCTGGTGATGACATAAACAACATCACGCAGTGATAAGGTGACGTCATATTGCAGAACGGTGGGTAGATCGTCAGCTAGACTCCAGCAGCATTCCAACCTCTAACGAATCATTGGCAAGAAGAAGGTATTAGCGTTAAAAAACGTAGAACATACAATATAAAAACAACGGCAAATCACTACTCAGGCATTATGCAAGGTGTAGGTGGACAGAGAATATAGATATACGAAGTTTGTGGGTTTTCTGTATATGCCCACAACTGTATCAAGCATGGAATCGGGACAAAAATAACTCAAAAGTCATATGCTGTTTTTAACCTTAGACAGTATCGACAACTCCAGAATAATAAGGAGTTTAGAATTAAAGAAATTTTATACTCTCTCTATGTGCGTTTGATTACAGAAATTTAATGTTACATGTGAGGTGTTGCGCATCTGTCGACCAAATGAAATCAACCTTTTATAGTGAAAAATAAAGTCTGTGCATTGGGCTACTCAAATCCATACACGTCATTGGCAAATTTATAACACTCAACGGATTTCACGCAACTAAAGCGATGTTAATAGAAAAGAATATGTTCAGCCAATTATGGGCTACTCACCCCTGTTGGAGACTGGCACATCATGATTGTAGAACAAATTGTGCCAACATCCTGAAATTCATTAGTTTCAAATAAACATGTAAACTGTTTTATCACAGACGACCATCTTCAATCTTGATTGTATCATACACGAGTTTTTTATACTGCAACATTTTAGTTTTTCACCACAGAAACTTGAAATATAAATCAGATTTAACATAATTCCACTGTTTGCAGCAAAATACTTCAGTTAATTACGAAACATTTTTTATTTATTTTAACATGAAGTTGATACGTACATTGCTTGAAATCGCATCTACGATGACAGGTATCACTTGATCTATAGCTTTCGAGCACTTGAAAATATAAAAATGGTGATGGTTATCCAACATGATCAAGTTAATAAACTACAAGAGCAGAATAAGTTTAATATAAAAGCTTGAGTTAAAGACAATTTTTTTTTTTAATTTTTAATTGTTATTTAAACAAAAATAATAACACTGTGCAAACTGTCATCTAAAAGCAACATAGGCTACATGTTAAAACTGAGTTGCTGGTTAGTTTGCAGCTCAGTCAATTACGACGCTGGTAATCCGAAGGATTACTTTACTAGCAAAACAAGTAAACGCAGTTGTGTCAGGTGGCCCTTAGCAGCTTGGACATTCATGGATAATCGCAAGGCCACTCTTTCCAAGCATGCCGTGGCATTATCACTAGACATAGAAGCATTTCCGATAAATATTAAATAGCATTGGTACCAAGAAGGACAGATATGGTCTGATTGAGAATGATTACCGAAATAGTAATAAGTTAATATTTTGTAGCCGGTCAAATGTTGACGGCCTGCGATAACTACCGGTATGTCACTCAGAAGGCAAACACAGGGGAACGCGCTTGCAATACACGTGCTATCAAAACACCATGAATGCTTTTCGGGTAACGCATTTTTTCAAATATACAAAATTAATACAAAAGGTTGGAGTAAAATGTAAAGAATTATTTATGAAATCAAAACATAACCCACCAATCCGGATAGATCCGGTCCAAGCTGGTAGCATTGTTGCTTTGCCAAGTCAGTGATATCGTCCTAAAAATAAAAAATTACATGAAATTTGTGTGAGGTTGGCTCATAGATGAAGCAGGCAACATATTTGTGAAACGTAAAAGCTATATCTACAGGTCACGGATAAAATACAGTGGCGGAAATTGGCTATAGTCTAAACTGGGAAGGTGAAACAAATTATTTGGAAATACTCAACGTAGCGTCTCACAATGATAGACTTGTTGTTCTTGGCGACGCCCTGCAAGTCGGTTATGAAAGTTGCGCAATCCTTACAATTGTCTCCACTCGTTGGCAACGACGCCTGAAACAATATAAAGAAAAACAATCAACAGTTTTCATGAAACAAAGTCACTTTCAAACATCCAATCACACGCATACGGCCAAAAGGCAGAACAAAACTACACAAGGAACGAAGTGCTTGATGGGTTGACTCAATTTAGTGTGGATTCAAAAAGCTACTTGTGTTGCAATTTGAAATATACTTCATCACAGTTTCAAAGTTGCAATATTCTTCGAAGAAGTTGATACCTCAACGTAGCAAGCACCATCAGCGATGCTTGCTAAGTTTGTTACGAACATACATCTGTGGATTTCAATGAGGCCAACGTTCATGCAAGTGGTAAAAAATTATATCAGGTCGACAGGGATGAAGAAAATCATTTTTGGGTCAACCTTCAAAGATACCACAAGAATCTTGCTAGGATAATGTTGAACAATGGTAGCTTGCAAATAAACGCGTTTGGTGGATGTCGAACCGGCGTTCTTTCGAGTGTCGGTCAGATGACGTCACCAATCGATTACCCAGAATACAAAACGCAGCAAAATACAATTGATATTGCTGCCGTTGTTGATTGGACTAATTATATTTGGAAACTGTTATTTCTTGTTTCGTCTTGAAAGAAATTTAAACGTTATATCTTGGATCTTCACCAAACTTACAATTTCAGGTTGTGGAAGATCCCTTAGGTCTGATTCAACGACAGGGGACGTCTCGCTTGATTGAGCACCGTCGCACATGTACAAGGTGGAACATATCGTGTTTGCATCCTGTCAATGGGACTTCATCAGTTTATAATGAGAATAAACACCAACGCAGGCAACAAATTAACGTTTGCAGACGTTGAATCAATGTAAAAAATGGGTAAGTTGCTGTCTACGGTTACTTTTTTTTTGTATCCTGCATCTCAGTGAGATACTTGTTTGACGTTTTTGAAACTCATAGTTTTAAAGGCAAGCGCATTTTACGCTCCAATATTTCTAGGATCTTAACTAACGCAAACTGTTTACCAATATACCAAGTATTTATGTCGCATTGCAACATTCACATGCTATGAAGGGCAATGTTACTACAGTAACACTTTTTAAAGTGGTAATCAATTAAAATATCATGAAAATTTGCATCGAGGCAGTTTAAGTCTCATTTCTTCCACGGGGACTGGAATGAAGCTCAAAATGCAAACTCACGTTTTCTGATATTAGATCCCAGATTTGAGGAAGTAAGTCTTTCACCAATGTCGTACACTAAACAAAAGTAAGATTACTCCAGAGTTTAATCGCTTTTTCTACATAATCAAGACAAACATAGCAATGGCATGAAGCAACTATTTTCTCAATAATGCTTTGCAAATTCGTTGTTTAATGAAGAAAATTTCATCTATTTCAATGGGGAAGTCAGCTGCATTTTATAGTCATACCGATCAAGATTCATGAAACAAATGCTCAAATTGCGACAACGACATACCAGTTTCTCATAAGTCGATCCCAATAGACTGCACTCTTGAGCAATCATAGAGTTTAGTTGATCCTGTTGACAATAATTGTAAATCAATTAAAAAAATAATATTTAAATCAGTGAATCACGCGATAAAGGACAATTAAGTTACCGAGATGGTTCTAGTTTAAGGTCAGTGGTTCTTAACGATATACAGTAGATCGCTATGTTCCCAACCTTCTTCTTGTTGGTACTATTTTGAAACAACTAACCAGCTCTCGTACTTCCTTTTTATAACAGAGAAAAAGTAACAATTAACCTACAATCTAGATTCTAGAATGAGGATAAAATCTCACTAGACAAGTTACAGCTTCGTATACCATTTTATAACTACCGGTATCTCCAATGAGTCAACATACACGCAACCTAAGCCACATGTTTCACACTTTTCAATAGTGCAGCCACTCCTGGTTGAGAGCAGTTGTTCTGGACATTAAATGCAGCAAATAAAAATATTACAAACACAAAGAATCGTTTACATTAACGAAGGTCTCTTGCTGAAAGAAAGCGACACATTCTTGATCAGATCAATGAATTTCAACTTATCATACAATGATGGACTTGTTGTTGGTGATGATGCTCTGCCAGTCTTCAGTGAAGGCTACACAATCGTTGCACAGATCGCCGCCAGTTGTTGGCTGCGAGATAATGTTTGTTACTATACAGCTAGCTATCAAGTGTGGTGCATGCTATCAAAAGATAGTAAAGTTTTGCAAAAATGACGACACCTAGATCTAGTTTGATTTGCTCGGGAAACTTTGTAACGTCTTCTAATTGAAGAAGGAAAAAAGTGTTTAAAAATTTTAATGAATTAAGTGTAAATGAAAACATGTAGGTTATTTCGCCTACAAGGTTATTTCGCTCCCAGACCACTTCATTTTCACAAATTCAAGCTTTTTACATTGAGGTTAAGGAAAGTCTACTTCCTATAGTTGACAACCTTTGATAACAATTAATTTGATAACACCATTTTAAACCTACGACAGTATCGACAACTCTAGAGTAATCAAGAGTTAAGGATTAGAGAAATTTTATCATATACGCGTGCTTGATTACAGAACTAAATCCAATGTCACACTTGAAGTATTGCGCATCTGTCGACCAAATATTCAGCTCCCAAATACTGAAACCGACTCAGCACTTTGGGGTTAGTGCGAAAACGAAATCAACCTTTTATGGTAAAAACTAAAATCTGTGCATTGGGCCAATCAAATCCATGCACGTCATTAGCAAATTTAAAACACTCAACGGATTTACGCAACCAAAGCGATGCTAATAGAAGAGAATATGTTCAGCCACTTATACTCACCCCTGTTGGAGACTGGCACATCATGATTGTAGAACAAACTGTGCCAACATCCTGAAATTCATTTGTTTCAAATGAGTGTATCAACTGTTTTATCACAGGCCACAATGTTGGTTGTATCATTCACAAGTTTTTCACACTGCAACATTTTTGTTTTCACGGTAACTCGAAAACATTATATTAACATAATCCCACTGTTTTAAGCAAAATACTTATTTTAACTACAAACAATTTTTTTTGCACATGAAGTTTATCAAGAATTCATAAGTTTATACTTACATTACTTGAAATCGCATCTACGATGACAGGTATCACTTGATCTATAGCTTTTGAGCACTTGAAAATACAAAAATGGCGATGGTTATTGGTTATTAAACATTATCAAGTTAATTAACAAAGAGCAAAATAACACTATTGTAGAAGCATGATTATAAGACAGTTTTTATTTGATAGTTATCATGTTATTTGTTTATTTTGTTAAAAATTGTTTGGTCTATTTGTTATTTAAACAAAAATAGTAACATTGTGCAAACTGGTCTCACGTGGGAAGATACCCTCACAGTGATCAAAAAGCAACATTCATCTTAAAACTGAGTTGCTGGTTAGATTGCAGAAATCAATTACAACGCTGGTCATCCGAAAGATAATTATTCTCTTATCAAAAGAATATAACATGTTTTTGTCAGGTGACCTTTAGTAGATTGGACATTCATGAATAATCACAAGGCCACTCTTTTCAAGCATGCCGTGGCATTATCACTAGACATAGAAGCATTTCCGATAAATATTAAATAGCATTGGTACCAAGAAGGACAGATATGGTCTGGTTGAGAATGATTACCGAAATAGTAATAAGTTAATATTTTGTGGCCGGTCAAATGTTGACGGCCTGCGATAACTACCGGTATGTCACTCAGAAGGCAAACACAGGGGAACGCGCTTGCAATGCACGTGATATCAAAACACCATGAATGCTTTTCGGGTAACGCATTTTTCAAACATACAAAATTAATACAAAAGCATGGAGTTAAATATAAAGAAGTATTTATGAAACCCAACTCACCAATCCGGATAGATCCGGTCCAAGCTGGTAGCATTGTTGTTTTGCCAAATCAGTGATATCGTCCTAAAAATATAACCTACATCAAATTTGTGTGAGGTTGGCTCATAGAGGAAGCAGGCAACATATGATATTTGTGAAACGTAAAAGCTATATTTGAAGTTCCACGGAGGAAATACGGTGGCAGAATTAGGCTGTAGTCTAAACCGGAATGGTGAAACAAAATATTTGGAAATATTCAACGCAGCGTCTCACAATGATAGACTTGTTGTTCTTGGCGACGCCCTGCAAGTCGGTTATGAAAGTTGCACAATCCTTGCAATTGTCTCCACTCGTTGCCTGAAACAAATAAAAAAAACATTCCAACAGAAAAGCAAGAAAGGGTTGCCAACCCCACTCGGAATGCTTCCCGAACTGCAGACGTTGAATCAATGTAAAAATGACTGGTTGCTGTCTGGGTCATTTGTGTAGGATTTTCTCAAATTTACACTTTTTGCCATGCATTATTAGCTGGTTTGAAAGTTTAAAGTTTTGAGAAGAAAATTAAGTTACCAAACTGCAGCCACTCTCTGTTACACATTGAAAAATGTTCACTTGATGAAATAGATTACATATTATTAATATTTAATTCGCACATGAATTGTTGTTTAAAACAATATTTATTGTCTGTTGAGGACACCATCTTCCAGTAACTCATCGATCATAATTACAATGTAACCACTCTTATGCAATGATGCCTAGATATGCAAGCTTGCAACATGCTATCTAACCACATTAAAACGTGATGTTTTGGTAAACACGAGTTTGAAGGTTAATATTTAAATTGCGATGCAATATAACTTATTTAAGAAGGCCTTTACAGTTTTAATTAAAACTTGTTGACTTAAGTCTTTACTGGTCATATGATATTCGGTGGTATGTTTGCTTGGAATAAGTGGACGTAACTTGATTGCAAACACTCCAAGATTGCACCGATTTTGATGCACTTAAAACAAATATAAGAGCCTTTGCACAAAGAGACCCAAACAAAAATTGAATTCCCATCGCTTCTGAGTCTATATGTAGAATGACAAGCAATACTTTTTATCAAACTTTCGGCCTTCGTTTTAAACTCTGCCCTAGTTTTAATTTCAAACAAAAATTTTAAACTACCCCTTTGTTGAAAAGGTATAAGATATCAAATGGTGCAAGCTTTAGACAAAATTATAAAACAATGCGATATTTTCTAGTCTTTTACACTTTTTAATGATTTAGCATAATTGTAGCTGCAGCACGTCACTATATTTTCCATGCAAGCTATTGCACATGTAAAATTCTTTAAACTGTGCGGTATGCAGCTAGAAGTCCTTCAAACTATCTCCTTTCGGAACTTGGACTGAAGATAATAAAACACAAATTATCTGAAAGTAACTTACTTCTACAACAGGTTTCTCGTCCATAAGCAATACAATGGCACGAGGGTACTGATTCTTGTCAAGGGAATCCTAAATATTTAATACAAATACCTTTGTATTAACTTGATGACTTGAATTCGGTATGGTTTAACTATCAGAGACATACACTTTTGGTAATACCTTTTCTGTTACATGAAGATAAAGAGCAAGTCTCCGAGGAACTATTATGCTATGGAAAAAGTGACATTGACAGTAAAGAAGTTTCAATAATTAGTATAATACCTTGGAAATGGTTATTGATGTAGGGTAGGTACAAAATTAAAAATTTTGAAACTATTCATAATGATGAAGTGCTTTGACTAGTCATTGTTTACTGCCAGGGGAGTAGTCGGGGGATTTCAAATAAAATTTTACACTTTGTTACAGGATCATCTGACAAGGTTTTATTGTTGATTTTGAATGAAAGTACTCAGATTGTGTAATTTTTTTTTTTTTTCTAGGGGAGGCCCTTCACACCCCCCTATGGGTACTTGTTCATTTTGTCTTTATTTCTGACAATCACAACGAAAAAAAAATATGCCAAACATAGCAGAGGTCTAGAAAAAAGGTACAAGCGACAAAACACCTATGGTGACTCGTTGTCTGGTTCATTCACATGTGCATTGTGCAAAAATACTTATTTGCCTCCCCCAAAAAAATTTTTGTGCTGGCTATACCCCTGTCTACTGCATAAAATGTAATGCATTAAATCACAGTTCAATAAAAATACGTTCATTAAAAATCGATGAAATATACAACATTACTTATTACGAAATATTACAAACTGGAGGCAGGGTGTGAAGGCGATTGCAGCATTTTGAAGTGAATCCGGCCACCCTCGGTAATGGGGACATCACCGCATTAAAACTGGACTACTACTACTACAGAAATGCAGTATTTTAGGGTTACCTTCAACAACCCAGGCAACTGCTCAACCAAAGTATTGACAGGATGATTGTCATGGAAACTTGAAGAGCACAGCCCCAATGCGCCACAGATCAAATCACTATTTTCAGCCTGAAAATAATAAACCATAATTAAATCTGCTAGGGTAACATATAATAAGAACTTTTTAAAGGAACCATAAGAATTAATGTTTTTTAATGAACAGTTTTTGTCAAATATATTATTATTGGTACTGCTAAAACAAGTTAATTTGCTATAAAAAGTTACATTGATATGTTGTAATAGCAAAGCACAACTTTAAATAGCTGACAACTTAAAAGACTTACAAAATAATTAAGTCTACACATACATACCAACATAATTATCTCATCATAAAGAATCTCAAAATCTTCCGAAATAACTTGTTTGCACTGTAAAATATTAATAACTTTTTTGCATTATCATAAAAATTAAAATTCAACCACAAATATGATAATTTTTTTGCAAAATTAAAAAAACGTTGCAAAATTTTTTTCTCACAAAATAGATTTATCTTAACACTATTTTTCAAAAAAAAAAAATTACTTGTAAAGAAGTTGTTTTGAGGTAAAGCAAGTTTGAGTTGAAAAAGATTGAAGCAGAAAAAAAAACAAGCAATTACTTTTGTGCTAAGTTCTGGGATTGGCACATCGCTGCATAGTTTCATCAACTCTTTCTCAATCATTTGGTTTGTGGTATTAGCCTTCAAGTATTTGGACAGAATGTCCACAGCATCCTTGCACAATACGCATACTTCATCATTCTAAAAGCAGAAAATATTATATATCATATAATAAAAACTTAATTACTATTGGTAACATTAAAAAGTATCACATAGAAAATTGCCTTGGTAATTCCACAGTCACATGCAGTATGTTGTAACATTTACAAGCGCTTGATAAATTTTATTAGAGTCTGTGATAAAAGATACGAAATCATTGAAAAGATCAGCACATTTTGTTCTTAGGATTGTTACAAGCTTGAAAGCTGGAGAACTTTAAAGCTACACACCTGTGACTTCACATATACTGTAACTGGCATTAGTCAGTAAAGGCTATATTATACAGTCCAAGTTGTACAACTATTTGACTTTGCTAATGAAGTTAGACATGGCATGCTTGACAATTGACATGGCTAGTGGAAAAAAGAGAAAAGGGTTATTCACTAAAAATTAATTAAAACACATACCTGCATTGTTGTTGCCCATAATGTTTTCTTACACTCATTTATTTTTCCACATTGCTTAGCAGCACTAAGGTTCTCACACCAAAATGAAGGACCTTCAGAACAACGATCACCCAGGAAGTTACCAGAAGCTGCAAAGAAAACTAATGAAAAGCTGTGATTTATAAACACAAAATACAAATTAAAACACTTTTGTAAACAAAAAATAATTTATATAGACTAAATTTGGTAATTATGACAAGCTCATCTAAAATAAAGTTGTTTTTTATTCATCACTAAGTCTATTAACCTATGCATAGCACTCATCAGCCCATATAATAAACCTGCAACTTTGCACAATTCTGTCATTTCACTTTCACCAAAATAGTAAGCTACTTACCTGCAAGTAATAGGAAAGACAAGACTAAGCCTTGATACAACAGCTTCATGGTCTAGCATTGATTGTAGCAATGAGTAAATATGCTCCTAAATAAGACCTTAGAAAATATAAAACTAAAAAAATTACACAAGCTATGCAGTAACGGATATCGTTGCATTGCATCAAGATTGTTGCATCGGTAACTCAACGTCTGCATATTGTAAGAGTGGCCGTCTGACCATATTTTGGAGCTGGTGTATTGTATAAGTCTCCACACTGGTCATAAATGCTACGGTATGTTGTGAATATTTGTCAAAGATTGGAATCAACCAATATATAGGCCTATATAGGGTGAAGTGTATCATTAACAATCAAGTTGTTCATGCCTTTACTAGTTTCCTTTTACTTTACCATTTTTTAACCCTAATCTTTAGCGTGAGGTGAGAGTTTTAGTTCAGGTTACAAAATATTAAAGCAAAGGTGAAGTAGCCATGACACAAAACAGCAACTTTGCTCTATATTTTAGGTTGATTCCAATCTGTGACATCATTGCATTTTCACCAAGGCAGAGGCTTGTACATCAGCTCCCATATTTCTCAATCCCTTACAAATTCCAGTTATTCAACCTGTTTTACTTTATTACACTATGCCTGTAATTAAAATGACGATTGTGGGTATTATTCCATAGCTTCCTGGGCACTGTATTGCACCATTCATTTGTTTTCTGTTTATTGTATGACATTCTTTACAATGAAATACATTAAACAGATACGGTACATTTTAAAACCATTATTTCAAAATTTTGATAGAATGTTTGCACTAGGTTTTCAAATCACATTACAGTTTACAATCATTTGAGTAATAAAATAATTCTGACGTCTTTCGCTTCTTGATGTTAAAATTGTTGATGGTAAATTTTATTTGAATGCATGTCTTATGGGATGCAACCAAACAAATAAATTAGTGAATAAAAGTAGTCAGGTTTGGTAACTAAGAATAATTAAATTTGACCAAACCTGACTGGCTGTGTATTATACTTGTGCAGGCCTACTTAGTTACTAAACCTGACTGTTTTTGTATAGCCTACTAAAACTAGTTTCTTAAACATAGTTTATGACAAAAGTGTAACGTTATAGTGCTAAGTAATCAACTCTCTTTATTGTGTTAAGCATTTAATGATTTTTTTTTTGATAACGTGACAAATTAAAACTAGGAAAGTCAAACTTGTTTTTCAATCCATTCCTTTAGGCCTGCACAAGACACATTTTCCTTGTTCCAAACGCTAACTGTAAAGTTAAAACACTGGTAGCCTGCGCTAACTACGATCAAGAAAAGTACGCTTCGAACCATAAAACAGTGCACTTTGACTTGCAATGCGGTGAGATTAGGATACTTGCTTTGCTCAAGCGCAGTAGCGGACTCTGTCACTGGTTTTGCTTTGAGTTGAATTATAAGCGATCTCTGCTTGAACACTTCAACAGGTTTGTTTGTAAAACACTTTAACATTTGTTTGTAAACAAATCATTAGTGGGGTTGCCGAATATAAATTGCAAAAATGTTAATTTTCGCCAAAGAGGTTCAATTTTTACAATCGAGTAGCGATTAATATTGAACAGATAACAGAGCATATAACATTGTTAATTTCTTTTAGAATATTTTTAAAAACAAATTGATGCTTGTTAGCTTCGATTTTTTTTCTAAAGAGGCTACATAAAG
Organism: Aplidium turbinatum; assembly: GCF_918807975.1. Classification (NCBI taxonomy): domain Eukaryota; kingdom Metazoa; phylum Chordata; class Ascidiacea; order Aplousobranchia; family Polyclinidae; genus Aplidium; species Aplidium turbinatum. Next base: position 10,618,639 of record NC_137489.1, on the reverse strand, counting down.
TTACAGTATTTGGATTTTGTGTAGGCTACACATTACACAAGTGCCAACATAGGATAGGAAACCCATGCCTGATAGGCTATTTCTTTCGCCTTTTAGTACAACTATAACACTGCACAAAATTGATCATCTGGTTTAAAATTGTTTGTAACAGATTTTGTTTCGACCAGGTTTCGACCAAAAAAAGGTTCGTTTTGAACAGCTCTGCTACTCCAATTGACTCTATTGTCCAATGACCAGCCTTGTTAAACTTTAGAATCCCATTGTAGGCTTGGTCTAATATCTGATTCCGAGAATTATTGTAGACTATATTGTGTTTTTGTTGCCCACGAAATAGCCTACAGTGCAATAAAAACACAGGAAAGCATTTTAAAGCACGTAGACATCTGCAATATTCAACCAAGCAAAAAAAAAAACTAAAGAATATTGAATCGAAGGTGATTGTCTTTCTCCAACGATCCACATAGGAGGGGGTTTGAATTGTTGCCTGTCAAATACAGTATTCCAATGCATTGATACGCAACCTCCTAGTTACGTCACAATAAAACAAACGCAATTTAAAAGGTAAAGGTGGTCCCATAGCCTACTTGATTGCAAGTAGCCTATCCAGGATGAAAGGACAAAGTTCTCATTGTACTAAGCCTTCGGCCTAAGAAGAGTAGGGTGGCCAGTTTCTTTTTCTCAGCAGCCTTTCCTTTAGCAATTATGCCCACCCGATTCATTACACTCTAGGAGACTAGGTCAAAGGTTCTTAACCAGGGGTGCGAGACCTGTTCCTAGGCGGTGCAGGGATGCTGAACTATTAAGGTTAGTTATAATACGACGTAAGAAGCAAAGTTGTTTTTACCAGGTTTCAACAAAATTTCCAACTGTAGGCGACTATTACTTTTCAGACAATCCTAGGAGGGGGTGCGAGAACTGGTTGGTAATTTCAAGGTAGTGCCGACAATAAGGCAAAAGGTTAAGAACCACTGCTCTAGGTAGAGGTGTTTTCAACAATCAGCTTAACCCTGGAGTCGAACCAGGTTTGCATTATTGGAAAGCCAACGCCTCATCCCACCGCTTAGGTAAAGGTGAGTCCCATACTAATCCAAGCATCGGGAATGAAAAGACGAGGTTGTCATTATACTCAGCCTTCAGCACCAACGAGAGTAGGGTGGCCAGTTATTTTCTTTCGGCCGCCTTTCCTTTAGTAACTACACCCACCCAACTTCTTATATCCTGGGTGGAGGTGAGCGGTGTGTTTCAACAATCAGCTAAGCCGGGAGTCAAACCAGGATTGCATGATTGGAAAGTGAGCGCCTTATCCGCTTCGCCATCCCCAACGTAATTTACAGGAGTTGAAATCCTATGAAGCTCACGATTTTACTACAAACAATGCATTTTGAAAGCAAAAGAACTAAAATTCTTTTGGAGTTGACCAATTAATTTATCTAAAAATAATACTCAAACTGAATTTCGTTTACTGAAGAAGTTGGGGTTTATTCAACGCAGTAGCGTAGCCAGGAATTGTGAAAGGGGGGAGGGTTTGACGGCCGACGGGCGAAGCCCGACGGCGTTTTCTCCAAAAGCGACACCCAGCGGCGGGGGGTCAGGGGGGCCTCCCCCAGAAAATTTTGAAATATTACTTTGAATTTGGTGCATTCTGAGAGCATTTTCAACAAAAATGTGGGTATAAATATTCCTGTAAAATGGTGCTGTCCGGTGGCATGGCAAAAGGATAAAATCATGTTTTCTTGGGCATTTTTCGGAAATAAAGCTAAGTTTCTATGTTTTCTTGTTGCTAATTCTTGGCTGAGTTGTTTGAATGTTTGGTATTGGCAAAACTCGCTCTTTCAATGCAGTTTCGTTTAAAATTAGGCAAACTTTGTTTTAGAGACATAGAGACTGAAAGCATCATTCTCAATATTGTGACGTCACATGCGTGCCAAAGGGGGGGTTGTAACCCCCAAACCCCCCCCTTGGCTACGCCACTGATTCAACGCACGTTGTTGAATTTTTATGAGCAGATGAAACATTTCCTGACCATCGCCAGTGCCTCTGAGGTGCCGTTAGCGATGTAGTGTTGCTATTCTTGCCAGCACTTCTATTGGAGATGCGAGAGCTAAGCAAAACCTTTTTATGATCCGGCACGTAATTCAGTGGGGATTAGTTTCTAAAAAAGATATTCACCTGGTAAGTGTCAGGCTAATGTGAACAAACAAAATACCCAGGGGTAGAAGTGTCGATATTTAGGCGAACTTAAATAAACCACAAATAGTGTTGATACAGCCCAAGTAAGTGAAGATAGGTCAAGAAGTTTGTCGTTAATTGTTGAAAGAAGAGAACACTGAAATAAGTTATTGCATTAAACCTTGCACTGTTGTAATCACTTCATCAAATTTCTGCACGTTAAATTTACGCTATCTTTCCTTCTGAAGACTTTCTTCCACAAACCAGTGAAACAAGCGCAGAACGTTACAGATATTTGTGTAATTCAAGCGTATTTGAAATTATTGTACTTTAACCAACACATCTTGACCAAGCTTCGTTCAACTTTCAAATAACCCACCAGGTCTACACTTTAAATAAATTAACACATGCAAATATGGCTAGATTGACAGCTTCATCAGTGATGCAACAGCTCCAACTGCTGGTGGTTGTAGATGGGCAAAATAGAAAAATGCACATTTCGGGCCGGCAACTCGCGTAACATTGAAATCAAAAACTGGGTTTCATTGCATTGACTTTTAATTTTGATGACCTGTTGTACGATCACGTCAACGTTTGAAAAAATAATCACAATTAACAATACAGTAGATTGACAGCACCGTATATACATGTCTAGAAACAATATCATAAAGCAGTGGATATTAATATGTGACTTGTGTAAAACAACAAATTATTATGTGTCAAAATTAAAGCATGGAAGAGCACCACCAGGAAGGTTCAAACATATTTTGTTAGTGAAAGCAAAATGCACAACGAAGATAATTTTCGATTGATGCAGTCGGAAATTGCACTAGCTTTCTAATGCTCGGGAAATGAAAAGTAATTTCTATCACCGTTAGCAACGCCAATTTTATTTTCAACACGGTTCATTTAATAGGGAACTTCAAAGAAGTAATACAATAAAAAAGCAACTACGTATTACATTACCTCATGTGTATTACAAAATATACTTGAAATCAAAATACAGGGTGTCCTGAAAATTGCAACTTCTTGTCAATATAATGCCGAACTTGTTATTGAAAAGGTAAGAAATGATACCAACTACATTGTTTAAGGGTTATTCTGCGCATGAATTGTTTTGCATTTGTTTTATTTTTTTATAAAATAATCATACGCAACGAAAAAAACGAGAACAAAAAAATTGAATCGATATTGTTTGTAATTGCATACAAATTTCAAATGATGTCGGCCGTATTTTTTTGGGGACACCCGGCAAAATCCTAAATTTTATTTCGATCGGTTATAAACGCATTCTTATCCGAAATATGGCAACAAACGCAAATCAAACACTGTTGCAATAGAATCCACCATGATCTGAAGCGATTTTGGACTTAATAAGCGGTGAAAAACTCCGCCTCTAATCAAATAAGCGTCAATGCGCAAATGGATTTATTATCCGTGGTTTATTAAGCGGATCCTATTGTGTTAATACTACAGTATATAATATGGTTGGTTTTGTCGCGATATGGTATTGAGTTGAAGTATTGATTTTTTAGCACCAATAAACGAGTACCTCATGTGTTCCGTATCAGTACAAAAAATGGCTAAAAAATGGATAGAAAAAAAAACAGTATTGCCTAAAACAGGCATGTGCAACCCTATCATGAAAGACGGAAGCATTCCCGCAGGCTGCACAAGCCCGGCCTAGAACGAGGCAGCACCGAAGCACAAAAGCCGATGGAAGAAGATGTTCATTTAAGTTAAAGCTTTGCCCATGACAACAAATTGTAATCCGCAAATAGATAGTGGAAACACATTTGTCTTAACTAGCACACCGCAAACTACACTTGTATGTAAATTAATACTATCGTGAGAATCGTCCCAGACAGTAAAATCCGTCATTTTTACATTAATTCAACGCCTGCAGACGTTGTAATCAATGTAAAAATGACGGATTATGCTGTCTTGAGTTCAAGACATACTTGTGAGTCACATGGCTGACCAGAAATCAATAAAAACTTGGCCGCAAACGCACCCGGCTAGCAAGGGTTGCCGTTCTTACATCGTTTAAAAGTCGGGCAACGTTAAAAAGATGTAAAAAACAACAAGTTGGCTAGCTGAAAAAATGAAGATCCCAGACAGCAAATCAGTCGTTTTTTACATTGATTCAACGTCTCCAGACGTAGCCAAGATGTTAGCCGATTAACAACACAACAGAATAGGGATAAGCTTCAAAACTATATACAAACTTTGGTACATTGGAAAAATAACACTCGGCATACAATGACAAACACTCTATAGTGAATATACATTCGCACCCAAATAAAAACCATCAGACAGCTAACTGTGATCATCAAATCATTCGTGGTCTTCTTTCGACTTGATCCTGGGCCACATTCCAATCAAGTTTCTGGGAATGTAACCCTCTTTGCCGCCAAGCGCTGCCCACCACCATTCAGATTCACTGGAAAAGAAGTGTTTGATCAAACCTTGCTTTTTGATTTGGAAACGCTGGATTAGAGTTTAACAGAAACTTCACAACAAGAAACCGATGCTTGCAATCTTGCATTGACTACTCACGCAGTAAGCAGAAATTGGTACTTTTTACATTAAATCAACATCTGTAGAGGTAATGTGAAAACGACTAATTTTTCTTGCTGGGTACTTATTTAAGGGTCCACACAACACTTTACGAGATTTTAATAAGAAACTGAAAGGTTTACTACTGATAGTGATTCGAGTTACATTTGCAAATAAGTTTAAAGCCCAAGTGCAGTAAACTAAAGAATAAGAACACTCCCATTCACACAGCAAAAACTAGTAGTTGACAACATAAATGTCATCACACAAACACCAAATACAGTCACATGTAAGACATAAGTTTGATATATTTAAAATAAACTTTATTACCTCAAAAACAAAGCTTGAAAACTATGTCGGCCATGTCACAACACATAAAGGTAACGTGATGGGTTGCATTTGTTTTGCGCTGCGGCTACACAATGGGAATGTGGTTGAAGCTTATCAGCTTTTCTTTTAAGAATATGCACTTCTTGAAAATGAAACCACAAAAGTAGACACAACGGGAGATGGAGTTTCAAAACCGCTGACAATACCACAAACATTGTGTCATTAGCCAGACAGCAAAATCCTTCATTCTTACATTGATTCAACGTCTTTAGACGTTGAATCAATGTAAAAATGACGGATTTTGTTGTCTGGGATTTGCTTTGGTTGCATGATGTAGTGTTCTACAAAAGCAAAACTGCTCGAACAACTCACTTTCCGTCGCCTCTCCTGATCACTGTCATCAAGTCTCCGTCACGAAAGGAAAGTTCATCGTCATTTTCAGCTTTGTAGTCATACAAAGCATAGACCTGCCCGTTACGCACAACACCAAGCTTTTCCTGTAAATTTCAAATGAGACTATTGTTATTTCTGAGGCCGTTACAAAAATTGTATGATTTACCAAGACAGCAAATCAATCGTTTTTTTACATTAATTCAACGTCTGCAGAATTTGGTGTTTGAGTAATTAGTTGTTACATCACACAGTCAAAATTGACATTGTCTAAATTGTGTATGATATAAAATTTTTGTAGTTGTCGTATTTTGGAAATATTTTTGCGCCCATCACTGCTTTTTGCAGCCAGGCGATACAACTCAGCAAGCAAATCTTTCCTTTTTCATATTGATTCAACATCTGCAGACGATTGAATCTTTGTGAAAAAATGAATTTACAGTATGAAATAATCCTTCATACCATAAATCACGCGGGACGGCGGTGGCCTGGAGTTTAATCCACGGCAAAACAACTTTTGACACATATTAATTATCATATTATCCGAGACAGCGAATCCGTCATTTTTACATTGATTTAACATCTGCAGACGTAAAAATGACAAATTTTGATCTTTGGGCAGTGGTCGGTATTGTTTCATAGTTTATTTCTGAAGTGCCACTGCTTACATATTTACAGCCTTCACTTAAAATTTGAAACGCATAAATTAAATCCTTATTTTTTTCGAATCTGAAATGTAAAGCTCAGTTTTGACGAGCTACCTTTTTCAAACCATGCAAGTTAATAAAAAGTATCCGCTTTAACGCACACGGCTTTGATCTACAGACTATAGTAGCCCATGCTACGATGTGCAAAAAAAGATTACCTGCCAGTCGATAGGAAATAACAATCATCACCTGAATGCCATAGAGATACTCGGAACAGATGAGGTAGCCTTCATCTAACTCTTCGCATTTATCTGCGGCCGTTTCGCCGTCGCTTAGAGTGGCCGCGAAGATGCAGGCGCCATTCTCTACCAGGAAACGACTCATCAAAAGGTTGTTACATGAGGCAGAGCAATGCAGCGGTGTCCATCCATCCGTGTCGGAGGCGTTCACGTCACTCCTGCAACGGATCATTGCTTGAGCGACTCGGGCAAGGACAATACATTACGGAACGCGCAGCTCCGCTTTTCAGGCAACATTAGAAGGGTGAATTGCCAATTTGACATTTGCACATCGCTACGAGCTTGCTTTCAACAACAAAAAAACTTAACTAACAACTTTAAAACCAATTTTCCTCCTCTTACATAACCCATAAGCAAATCAATGGAAAAAGACATCATGCTTGGTTTGGTCAGCGGAGGAAGAGGAAGGGGGCGCTCAAAAACAAGATGGCTTGACACAATTGTAAATGACAGTGGTATGGGAGTGCATGAATTGAAGGAGGCTGCGTGGGATCGAGAGATGTGGCGAAAGATGACGTATAGAGTGACCGAGAGTCGTAAACGACTGAACGGATGAAGAAGAAGACATAACCCATAAAAAGTACATTATTTTGTAAATCAGAAAAAAAGTAAACCGCTTGATGTTGCGTATACGCCAAAAGCAGATGTAGTTTCGCATCCAGATGACCCAAAATCCCTAGATTCTGGTATAGTTCGCAGCAATTTTTTTAACACAGTTGACAAATTTGTTTTGTGTGTCATTAGTCTGATAAGATGACAAAAGAGATGAAAAATCCTAGTTAAGATAAAACCTTTTCAATCTCTTCTGCAATACTTCACAGCTTCTCCTATACAATTGCGACCGCAATTGTCTTCAAACGCACAAAAAACGTGTTCAATAATTGTTCATCATATCGAACACTTCGCAAAAATGCGTAAACATCACGTTTTCAAAACACTTGATGCATTTACTTACCCATAATGCACTAAGAACTTGACCAGTTCAAAGTGACTGGCGCACACTGCGTTGTGAAGGGCCGTGATGCCTTCGTCGTTAGCCCCGCTTGGATCAGGCACTTGGTCAATTATCTTCTTTACTAAGTTGAACTCGCCTTCCAGTGACGCATCAAGCAAAAGAGCAAGAGGATCAAAACGAATTCGTCGATTTGGTCCTTTAGAGGCAGCATCTAATGGCCTAGAAATTGTATGCAAATATCAGTTGGTGATTGTTGGTAGGGTATTCTTTCTGCAAATGCTTCAGATGTAGTTAATTCTTTTTCCTGACCAGCGAACAGTGCTGCGTCGAAAAAGTTAGAATTTGTTCTGTATATGGTTTGGTTTTGTTATAATAATCTCATTCAACCCAATTGTTTGGTTGTCAATCATCTGTTTATTATGACACAGGAAAATTGTTTTTCTCTCATACTCTCTTTTCTCTCATACCACCATCAGTTTCATCGAAAGTAATCAGTCATATGATACGATAATGTCGGCTGCATAGCCGAGTGGTGAGAGCCAGGGAACGGCAATCGAAAGGTCGCCGGTTCGACACCGCTCCAGAGCATGCGGCTGTGTCTTTGGCAGGACACTTAAAGGCATGCCTGAAGGTGGACACGAAGATTGGCTTCCTTGCCTTCCCGTCCACTTAATTTAAATCTTCAACCACCGGGTGTAAGCCTGGATACGACAAACAAAAAAACAATATGATACGTTGCAGAAAATAATACTTATCCAGTCAGAAAATCTGTTTTTACATTAATTTGACGTTAGCAGTCGTTGAAGTAATGTAAAAACGACAGATTTGCTAGCTGCGACAGAGCATAAAATACGTGACAACGTGCACCAATTACGTTATGTACCGTATAAAAAAAATGAAAGATATAATTTGAAGACACGCATTTTCGTGACATCAATTCAAATTTTGCTGAGGGAAATGTTAAAAACATGCCTTACGTCGTCTGCTTCGTAAAGTGCTTAGAGCAACGCATATCTGCAATGAATACAGCGCTATATGTAAAAAGGATACATTATTATCAAAAAGCAACCAGTCCTGGTTAACAAGCAAGTTATTTAGTCCAAAGTATGTAGCATAATTTCACAATTTGTTTTATTAAACTAGCTTACTTTAAAATCCCTTTGGTAGGAACCGCACTTAAATCTGGCATCACAAGGGGAGGAAGAGCATTGTAAGATAACTCGGATGAAGAATCTTTGTCCATGCTGACAGCTGCGGGAGGCTTTTGGTTATCATCATCGAGTTCTTTTGGGATTTCATCCACTTCAAGGTTAGTCTCCGGTGAAGTTGCTTCTTGTTGTAGAAACTTTCTTTGCCTTAAAAACTGAGTTGGCATGATGTTGCTTTCGTAAGAAACAGCCTCGGCGGGAGCCTCATTTGCTTCAGTTGGTCGCTCAGTTTTGTTAGGCTTTGGAAGAACGGGCGGTGCGGCCTTGCTCGGCTCCACGTATGCTGGCGGGGGAGTGGATCTCTTGGGTTGTTCAGTTGGGGGTCGGTAAAAAGGAGTGTCCGCTTTCTTGTAAATTTGGTCGTAAAGTAGTTTTGGAATGACAGGACCTTGAGGTCGCTCTGGTTCGGTGAACGAGCTGCGCTTCTTCAAGGGCCTTGGAGCATGAGCGAACTTGCGACGGAGAGCCTCAATGTCGATCGTGATCGACCGTTCACTGGTTATTGGATTTCCGTACATGTCGCGATTCTGAGCGGCAGGTTGGCCTTGCATGACAGAATTTTCTGGAATTGAGTTTGGATATGGAGGCGGCGGATGCCTAGATTGGTTGTACTTGATGTTACCGCTGGGAAGAACTGTGACATTTGAGCGGTTCAAAGCGGATGTATCAGATGTAGGAATATTCGATGGAGGAGGCTTGTAAGCAAACAGATTTATTCCTCCAGGAGCTGTTTTTGCTGGGGATTGCGGCTGCTGATCCTCATGCATGTTAATTGGATAATAGCTTCCGGAGTTTGGAGCAGGTGTCGGTGGCTGGTCTGAAGAAGCCATACTCATTTTTGCAAACATTGGACGCACTTTAGCAGTGAGGGATTCCTGTTTAGAAGTGGGAGATGGTTCTGGATAGAGTTGAGCCATGGCAGACTGTGGCCTCATGGCAAGATTCTTGCTAACAGGAGGCATAGACTTATTGTAGAAATCCCGATTGACTTGTGTCTTGTTTGGATCGCTTTGGTAAGGTGGTAGACGGTTGTCGGGGTGATTAATCCCTTCAGGCTGGCCTCTGTGCAGGTCATGAGCGGGAGCCTGATCAATGCGACCCACAATTCCACGACCCATTCCAGAGTGGGTTTTACCGGTGTAAGCCAGATCTTGGCCATACACTGCGCCCTTCAATGGAGGTCCAGAAACCTAAGAGGAAAATGTGACCGTATAAGAATGAAAAAAAATCATCAATCATGACGTAAAAATTCTATGTGCCTAAAAACATAGAAAATAGAAACCAGAACAATACAACACTTAGCAACGCTAAATGTATCAGGGTGACATAAAAAAACGTTCATCACCTAAACTTGAATAACTTTTGAAATAATTAATCAATTATTTTTATTTTTCAGATTTACCAATAAGAATTAATGTTCTAAAAGTTTAGAAAATTTCAACTTCGAGATGCCATGGACTACTGAACAAAAGACATTTATAGTTGAGGCCTATTTTCGGCTGAATTCTATACACGCGGCTCAACTGCAATTCAAAAAACGGTTTGGATGTCGTGAATTTCCTGCCCACACAATGATCTACAGATGGGTCAACAAGTTCCGAACCCATGGGACTGTTAATAACCTCAATCGTAAAGATAGTAACAGACAATCACACTGTGGAAGACCGACATCATCAAGGACACCACAGAACGTTGATGCAGTTCAAGACTCTGTTGTTCGCAGCCCACTCAAGTCTGTGCGTCGACGAAGTCAGGAGCTTGGAATGAACCGGGAGTCTGTGCGGAGAATTTTGATCGCAGATCTCAACCTCTATCCTTACAGGATACAGATTAAACAAAAACTTACACCTGCCGACATGAGGAAACGAGTGATCATGTGCCAGTGGTTTTGCGACAAAATTGACGCTGCGCCAGACTTCCTTGACAATGTCTGGTTTTCGGATGAGGCACATTTTTTGCTGTCAGGTCATGTGAACTCTAAGAACAACATTTTCTGGGGTAGCAAACCCCCTCAGTACTGTCTGCAAAGGTCATTACACTTTGTAAAGTGCACTGCATGGGTCGCCATCTCCAAACATGGCATTATTGGACCATTCTGGTTCAAGGACAACAACGAGCGGTCTGTGACAATCAACACCGAGCGATATGTTCAGGTGCTTGGCAAATTCTGAACAGCACTTGGTTGACGAAGAGGGGTCGTCAGGGACCTCCAGTGGTTCCAGCAGGATGGTGCCACCTCCCACACCTCAAACGAATCATTGGCATGGCTACAGCAGCATTTTCCTGACCGACTGATCAGCCGCAGGTGTGATTCGGAGTGGTCGCCGTATTCACCGGACTTGAACCCCCCAGATTTTTATCTGTGGGGCTACCTTAAGGATAGGGTGTATGGCAACAACCCCCAGACTATTCCTGATCTAAAGGCAGCAATTACAGCAACAATAAAAGCAACCCCAAGGGAAGAATGTGGGAGGGTCATTGAGAACTTTGCCCGCCGGATCCAAATATGCTTGCAGCAACGGGGAGCTCATTTAGAGCACAATTGCTCTAAATGAGCTCCCCGTTGCTGAGTTTTTGTGGTATAGACTTGAAACTTTGGAGATGTCGGCTACATATACTTAACCTAATGTAGCTGAATTTTTGTGTTAATCTAAATAAACTATTGGAAGTTATTCGATTTTTACTAATGAACGTTTTTTTTGTGCATGACATCCTTTGTATCAGCAAAAAATACGCAAACACTTAATTAAAAAAAATTAAAAGGAGCTCGCATTCTAAAAAGCATATATATCAATAGAAATAGTGTTTACTCTCTTACATGTGGTTCTGTTTGTTTTACCACTGGTTCCACTGCAGCTACTATTGTGTGCATTCTTGTGGTTGGGACGGTGGAATTCTTAAGTCCACCCATGTCTTTGGCAGCACCCCCAGCTGCAAGCTTCTTCTGGCGAAGTCGATTTGTCAGCTCCTCAATACGACGATCGAGATCGCTTGCATCTTCGTTTCGTTTCTTAAGAATTCCTCTCTGCTCATCCAAACGCTTTTGCTGCTCTTCGTTCATCCGATTTAAGTTCGTCATCTCACTTTTGAGTTTCTCCAATTCATTTGATGGCCCATCCTTTCCTAGAAAAACATTGCATGATAATTCTTTTAAACTATATCCATTTATTTTATTGTAAAGTCTGTGCCTGGTAATTAAAGATTTGAGTAAAGATGATAAAACAAGGAAGTCAATCTTAGTGTCCACCTTCAAGCATGTGATTGAATGTCTTACCAAGGCACTGCCGCACAATCTTGATAGGGGTTGTGCCAACAACATTTCAGGTGCAAGTTAGACACTCTCATTCCTAACCATGTGGTTGACATTTATTTTATGCATTATTTTTATCACACATCAACTGGAAAAAAATCTGATCCTTTGCAAATGTTGTCTAAAGACAACTATGTGTCTCGGCTGCTATGAATTCACAAACCAAAAATTGAGCGACCGCGTTTATCTAGCATCAGAAACTGATTTTGACTTTTAAAACATATCAGTAAAGAACAAGCCAGCTGCAATCCAGTGCAACAGTGCATAAAATGACAGTTAAGGCTACTGCTGACTAACACATAAACTCTAGACCAGATAAAAAACACGATTTTATTGCTGAAGGGATTATTTCACAATATGATATTAACACAATAAAATCAAACATATTAAACCACGTATTTATTGGGTCTGCTACTATTCGGTGAGTCCGATTCGGTGAGTTCCTAACCTCTAACCCTTAACCCTAACCCCAAACCCTAAAACGGCAATGATAATTAGGCTACGGTACCCGATAATTTTTTTAAAAAATCCCTCTTTAAGGGATCGGACTCACCGAATCGGACTCACCGAAACGGGCCATTCCGGTATTTATTGTAGTGTTTATATATATATACTGTAAGAGAATGGCTTTGAAGCTAAAAAATACTAAATCAATTTAACAACTTTCTAAGCTTCTGGAACAGACCAGTATTACAATACAATGGGATTTTTTGTATAAACTTTACCTTTTTCATCCTTATTGGAGTATACAGAATGATTTGCAACATTGTTGTTCAACAGTCGTCCCTTACGAAGCTCGTCAAGTTGGTTAGTTAACTCTTGCACCTTTCAGTTAAATACATAAATGATTTATATTTCTTATATAAGTTCTACTTGAATGCAAAAGTAAACTACAATCGAATTTACAAGCAAAATTATTAGAATACCAATGTTACTATGGACAATCATACATTATGTAGCCTGCGGTCTATATTCTATATTATAAAGTATAACCAAACAGCAATTACATACCTTCAGCATTGCTCCAGATAGTTCAAGGTGTTTCTCCTCGAATAAAGAGTGGACAGCTTCAAGTTCACTTGACATTGTGGTGTTTTCATATCTGAAACACAATTTTGATGATTTGATGTGGTAGGCTAGTGGACTTCAATAGGAAAATAAGGGTTTTTAAATAAGGTAAAAACAGTGTTATGGTCTGCAGAAAAATTAAACAGGTTAAATCACTGCTTGCAAAATATGTTGTAATAGTGATGTAACAGTTCATTTATCATGATTTGCAAATTGTGCCATACCATCAACACAATAGCCCAAAATAATATCCAATGACAAAAGTGCATTTTAAATCTAAAAAGTGATTAATTGACAAAAAAACTTTTTGCAAATTTGAGATGTTTTGTTCCAGTGGAAATTATTCACCGTTGTTGGTCTACTTTGCCACGTAAAGCTCGAATTTTCCGAAGTTTAGCTTCTTGAGCTTCAGCCTTTTCACGAAGCCTTCTGAGTTTCTCATTTTCTCCCATCAGTGCTTGCTGCTGCTGCATTTGCTGTTTGAGAAACCTATGTGATAAAAATATTAGTTCAATATGTTACTTAGTAAACTTTCAAATATTTTGATTTACAAGCCGAAAACAGCTTTCATCAACCAGTCACCAATACAATAACAATGTCACCTCTAATCAAGAAGCTTTGGAGAATGCAATGGCAAATACCAAATAGTGTAATAAAATTTATAAATTTTCATAAATATATATAATATATAAGATACAGAAAAAAAGTAAATATGAAATCAATAATAATGATCATAAAGAATAATAGGATGGTTGGTCATTTATTTTGTTTGGATGCGAAACAAAACGTACAGTGTGCAATGTGCATCCAATGAGAGAGTGCGAAAGATTATAGCTCTAAAAAGGCGTAGGAGATCTTTGAGTCTGCACTCATTCAAACAGTTATATGAAAGCAAGTATTACAATGTTAAATAGCAATTTGACACAATAAGAAAGAAACAATAGAAAAAGAAATATGGACGCAAGAACTGCAAAAAAAATATTATATATACATAAAATCAGGTACCGTAGTGAATGTTCAATATCATTATTATTTTATTATCAGTCCTCGAAATTAGCGGCGGCAGTCACGGCACTCGGCAATTGCCGTGGTAAATGCCGCCGTAAACGTCATAATGGCCATTCTGCTACGGCAATAAAAATGCCGCCGCAAAATGAGCACTTAATTAGAACAAAATTTGTTCAAAATTTCTTCCTGTGTTATTTACTCGCAGCGGGAGTTTAATCAGCAGAAACATCGCACCAAGACCTCACCTCGGACTATTTTACTTGCTGTGAACACTCACGCAGTCTTCGAAAATATTATATTTTATAGCATATTTTTACTTGGCAAGAACTTTGCCGAGGCGAAACGGCAAAAGTTGAAATTGTGTCGGCAATTGCTCTAAACGTTTATTACAAAACAATTGTACCAAAACATGTGAAACGAGAAGGGAAAAGTATACTAGAGTAGTCTATCACGACCGCATCGTTTGATTTGTTGTGATGTAACAATACTTAAAGTAGCGATAAAGCGAGCAACGCAATACGCACGCTGTTACGTTAATTCACGTAAAATAGCTCAGGGGAAAAGTAAGTTAATTTTGGGTTGATTCAACGTTCGAGTCAGCACAAATCGATTTACAATTTTTCCGGCGGGTTATATTGCGCACCCAGACAGCAAAACCATCATTTCTACATCGATTCAACGTCTACATTTCGGATGTCACTATTTCGGATGCGAAACATGGACAATGAACAAAACAGACAGAAGAAAGATTGACGCATTTGAATTGTGGTGTTGGAGAAGGTTACTGCGTGTTCCTTGGACAGCCAAAATAACAAATGAGAAAATTATTGAACAAATTAAACCGGACATATCCCTAGAAGCTAGAATCGTCAGGCAGAAACTTTCATATTTTGGCCACATAATGAGAAGCAAATCAATGGAAAAAGACATCATGCTTGGTTTGGTGAGCGGAGGAAGAGGAAGGGGGTGCCCGAAAACAAGATGGCTTGACACGATTGTAAATGACAGTGGCATGGGAGTGCATAAATTGAAGGAGGCTGCGTGGGATCGAGAGATGTGGAGAAAGATGACGTATAGAGTGATCGAGAGTCGTAAACGACTGAACGGATGATGATGATGATCAACGTCTACAGACGCAAAATCAATGCAAAAATAACGAATTATGCTGCCTGGGTAACAACAATGCCTAATAAGAAATTTACGTTTGTTTTTCGACATCTAGCGACGTTGAACCATCATAAAATAACGTTAATTGCTCAAACAGGTACCGGTAACAAATTAATAGCTCCCTGCGAGAAGATTGGCTCGATTTATGTTTATCCTAACATAATTTCGGCACAATTGGGATACTGCGTGCGAGCAACACAAAGTCTGTTGGATAAAGAACTAGTCGGATATCATATATAAATCGGAATCATCAGATGCTGTATCGGAGGATGAGGTTGTCGCGTCGTCACTGGAATACTTGAAGACGCAAAACTGCCCGTTCGTGAACGCGCACTGCCATATGATCGGAAGCATTATTTTACTGCCGAAGAACCATTTATCCAATTTTGTTCTACTTTTTTAACTTGACCCCTTAGCTTTTCTAATTCCGATTTGTTACCGTCATAAAATTCTTTATAAATTTTGTAAAATACTACACTAACTTTTTCCTTCTGTTCCCTCTGTTTGATAACCTATAGCAGGTAAATTCTACTTTTTAACTGTATCCTTCACCATGATTTATATTCGCAACGACACCGGTAAACAATAAGCATTCGATGTAACAATAACTTTTTCGTAACAATTAAGCCCGTATTTACAAGGTTGCATACTTTTTACAGTTCACAAGAGCATTGTCAGCGCGAAAAATAGCTTGCGTGATGTTCTCCGCTACCGCCGTATGAAACACGAAGAATAAACGCATAAAATTTCGTTTGTTTAAACTTTAAAGCATACGGCAATTGCCGCCGCAATCCAAGGTTTGCTGATTTGGCGACGGCAATGTTTTTGCCGTCGTAGATGGAAGCTAATTTCGAGGGCTGTATTATTGACATAAAATCAGGTAGAGGATGTCGTTTTTATAGCTCTTGATTCTTGAAGAAGTGTTTTTTGCAAGTTTTATTAAATAATTTAGAGTTTTTTCATGTGTTTTTCTATATTTTGGGATTAATTGTCCCACACCTTGATTCCTATGCAATATGCATTTTAAACTTATCTATTCAGGTATATATTTTGTGGGTGTACATCCCCAGTTAATAATTCCAGATTGTAGGTACGAGTGTAAAATGCTATAATAAACATCTATGAGAACTTTTCTAGAAATAAATTGTCTAAGTTCACTCAGTACGCCTGAAGAGGATAGTTTCAAAGTTTGAAGTTATTTCGGCCAATACTACTAGCTGTGAGAGATGTTTCTATGAAACCATTTTAATGTTACTCCAAAAACACAGACTGTTGAAAAACAGTTGTTGCACACTTTATTTCGTCAAATGTACAACAGAAAAGTCAAAGAGAAACATTATTTACCTCAAACGTTGTTCTTTCCCAACTAATGTCTGCTGTTGAAGTTCAATTTGTTGCTGTTGTTTTTGGGCGATCTCCTTTAATTCAGTTAAAGTCATATCAATTCCATTTGGAGTCATGATACGACCATCTTTAGCGACATATCCAGCATTGAGACCATCAGTTGAACCACTTTCCGATTGCTTCTGGTTGGATTCATTCAATGGGGAATCGTAATGACGAAGGCAAAACCTGACTTCAGGAGCGTGCGATCCCCATTGTTGCAAAATGGTATATGGCTTTTCATTTTCACTCACGCACCGTTCTTTTCCTCTCCATAATTCAGCCAAGTGACAGCTTGTTTCCCCAGGTTCTTTGCAACATTCGATCACATCAGAAGCTGTTGTATTTGGAGTTATGGGAACTTCAACAACAGAGGAAGGATCATCACTCAAATAAACTTTCATGACAGTAGGAACCATACCGGCTTCCTGATCATGTACTACGTACTACGCAAGAAGGTACGTACCGTATTCTACCGTACTAATTCAGATTAGCATCAGGTATGGTACAATACCGGTATCAAAGAACTCAAAAAAAATTATTCAATCGAATGCAAATATAAAATGTTCACAAATGGTTAACTGCAAAGGAAATCAGTTGTATTTTTAACCTTTTCTCATGAAAGATACCGTAGCCTATTCCTACATTGGCATTAAACTGAAAGTCTTTAGAAAGTTACTTTTCTGCTTTCATAGCAAAAAGCTGACTCAATTATGAAACCTTTCACTGCTTCTTGTTTGTGGTGAAATTTAACATTTTATGGTTTAACATGTACTTCCAGCTTGAAATTAACAAGACTTCAAAGGTAAATGATCTCCAAAAATTCTTAAATAAATAAAATCCAATGGCTTGAGTTTAATGAGAAAGTTTAGATCAGAGTTTCCTCTTTTAAAACACAAAAGAAGTGTAGGTCAATTTAAAAACCAGTTTGAATCAGACTACAAACGAAAAATGGAAAGGCAGAAGCAGGTTTATCAAATCTTTATTTCTTGTATTTCACGACGTACCAACCCCTAGCCATCGACAGTCAAATCCTTACAAAAAAATAAAAAGTTACATTTTAGGTGAAATTGTGTGGGAGATTGAAACAGACACACACTGTGATGCTGCTTGATAAAAAATAAAAAAAACGTATTTTTATTGATCTATCGTATATCAGATTAATCCAGGAATTTATATTTTGGCACACCAAAACTGGCACACCTCTAGTTACTTCAAATATGTGAATACGACTGCTTGTTTCAACGAATTCATCATCTTACTTTCGATGTTAGGTTTGATGGCAGTGCGAAATTTACTTTCATTTGCACGTGAGCGTTTTTTTTTTCTTTTCTTTGTATTGCTTTTTTTTCTTATACTACGGTACTTTTGTAGGGCATGATATTTTTTGATGTTTGAAGAAAACCACAGGAATTCACTTGATTGTAGCAGCAGTAAACAACTTATTGTTTTCATTTTTATGGAACTTAGGCTTTACATTTGTCACATTAAAAACACTGGAAGCAGCTGACTCGATGACTAATATAGTCTTTCGCTGCTTCCTGTCTGTTGTTGAATATATTTGTACAGGTTTATATTTGTCCGGTACACTATTTTTTGCGACAGACAGATTTTTATTTTTTGTAGACTTTTAGACTTTCTTTTTTTGCTTTTTTTTTGTACTCTATTTTATCATCTTCGTTACTGTTGCATTTCAACAAACAAAAATAAAATTGAATTGATAAACAAAGGTAAAGTTGTTTTCCTTTTAATTAAACAAATTAAAATAAAATAATTAAATTTTATCCGTTAGGTAGCGCCATTGCAAACTAAAAAACTATCCAGTTACAAAAAAAAATCAAAAATAAAAGGCGTATGGAAGGTTGTAATAAATCAAAAGTTTTGGAAAGGCAATAAACTAACTGAATTAAGTGTTCAGCTATTCTGCAGCAGTAATATTAATATCTACATATTGTGAGATAATATTTTTAGGCTAAAAATTGTGTCCAGTTTGTAATAGTTTTTAATAACTACCCGGTAGGCCTACATGCAGTAGCAGATCTTAAGGAAATTTAAATTTGTATGCTGTAGCAGAAGAAAAAAACAAACAACTTTCCCCATGGCATCAAAGTTCCGACAAATGAAAAAATTTAAGAAAAAATAAGTAATGCAAAATTTGGGATTAAAACATTCAAAAATAGCAGGTGAAGGTCTGAAAACTTGCCTTCAAAAATCTCGATCATTTATTTTTTGAAGAAATTTTACGTTGCCTTATTCTTCCCATATATGGTAATGGTACACATTGACTCTGGAGCTATAGTACGTTAGTCAGTTACGCATAATATTATTCTTATTTTTTGCCGACTCTTCAACAATAAAAAATTGATCTGCAATGTCTACGTGCGAGATTCCATAGGATCTAAATTGGACATAGCTTAACCTGTTAAGCGTCACTCCTGGAAAATGAAGTTGCTTTTGTATTGTCATCTTTTTTGCCAATTATCGTGCACCGCGTCAGGGTTACCAGATGGCCTAAATTTCGGACTAAAATCGATAAATTGGCCTCATTTCATTTACTGTGTTTGACAGCTATCAAATCATTCGGACATTTAGCTTGTGTCCTAATTTTGCTGAATTTTTATGGCCTGTGAAAAGTTTTTTGGTTCAGTTTGTATTCCTAGCACCAGTTCCGTGCAGATTGTTTTCTGGGTATCAGCAAATCAAAGGGTGCAACGAAAGGCTATTCTGAGTTTTATGTTTTTTCTTGCCTGTCTGTCCCTGCATTAATTGCTACAATCGTGCAGCTTTTCTTCATGCTGTCATTTACATTTTACAAAGACAAACACTAGAAACTGAATGAAATCAATCTTACTTTACTTATTTTGCAAAGAAATAATAATAATAATAATAATAAGGCAGTGGCTATTTAACCGGCGCCGGTCTTTGAATCTGAAACACTATTTGACCGGTCATGACGTCACTCTATAGGCACTTCTTTCTTTTTCTCTTTCAAAGCAAAAGACGAGAAGAGTGCGTATATAACTTGTAAATTCGACGATTATCTTCAACTGATTGGATGGCGTGTCGGTTACGTCTCCGGTTGATGTTACAGAGGGAATGAGTTCGATGCTACGCGGAAGCGTTTTTTTTTAAATTTTGACCCGAAGTGACTCAATCGTTAGGCTGCTGCATTTTTGTAGTCAATTTTTATTTTCAGAAGCCTACAGCCCAATTTTTTATGTCTTTTCAACTATGAGTAATAAAGTCAGAGCTTTTTAATTTTCTTGAATTTGAGAATTTCTCTGGATAATTTTCCGTTCGTCATAAGAGGATGTGACCGTGTTTGCCGAACGACGCAAAAATGTAATGCGTCGTTCGGCAAACACGGTCACATCGCAAAAATGTAATGCGTTGATCGGCAAACACGGTCAGTCGGTCACATCGCAAAAATGCAGCAGCCTAAAGATTGAGTCACTTCCGGTCAAAATTTAAAAATAAACGCTTCCGCGTAGTATCGAACTCATTCCTTCTGGAACACCAACCGGAGACGTAACCTACGCGCCATCCAATCAGTTAAAGATAATCGTCGAATTTACAAGTTATATACGCACTCTTCTCGTCTTTTGCTTTGAAAGAGAAAAAGAAAGAAGTGCCTATAGAGTGACGTCATGACCGGTCAAATAGTGTTTCAGATTCAAAGACCGGCGCCGGTCAAATAGCCACTGCCTAATAATAAATATTTGATGTTGTAAGCACCGAGGTGCTTTTTCATCATTCTGATATACATAACGCATTTGCTGTTAATTAGGTTAACAGCTAGTTTAATAACTAATAACTCTAACCGTCAATAACATCTGATAACATATATAAACTTATAGAAGACATATTAGTGGGACCAGAAAATAATACGGTGATATATACATGAAAAATACATACACAATAGTACTGTCACTTAATACATAACATCATAAGATGATTTCAAGGTAAATTTCAATGGATCTTTGGAAATGGAAATGCTCTTGTCTAAATGCTAAAGAGATGAATGAAAGGTTCTCTGCACATGAGAGATGTAGGCTACTCAACCCAAGAAGAAATTGAAAATTTAGCAATAAACATCGAAAGTACCGGTATATATGCATGGCTTACGTAATACAGCCTTGCCATCGTGCGAGCTGGAGTCCAAGCTGGAAGCGAAACTTGCTTTTGAACTGTTTGCAGTGAAGAGTTCTCTCAGATTCGATAAGATAATAAAGAGAAAGAAAAAAATTGCTCCTCCGCGATCTCGTAGTATTTCTCGTATGTCTCGTCACAATGATTGATTCAGAAAATATTTTACGAAAGTAGCCAACTAACTAGAACGAGGCGTTTTTCTTATTTTGGTTATGAAATAGCAATGTAGTGTTGATTTTATTTTATTTTGAACAATTTTTTTTATTTATTACTGTATGTGTAACTTTTAGAAGCATAATTTGTACAAACGTGTATTAAAGTATCCATTTGTTCGAGTTCTTAACAATCATGCCACATGTTGAATCGGTCTTTGTGAAGATAATGATTGGGAAAACAGGAATCTATGCTGCAAGCTAGAAGATGTGAATTTTTGACAGCAGTAAAGTATAAATGTTGGTAATGTTATAAGCTAATGTTGTAGCTGGTGAATAGTCACTAACTGTTGTACATTAGATTTCTCACAATCATTAAGTTGCTAGATAGGTGTAGTTTTTTCATTATAGCTGTACCTTAAACAGTCAAAATATCAAAGAGGACTTCTCTACTGTAGGTACAGCCAGGTTCTCAGCAATCAAGATTTGATAAAAATTTTAATAAACAAATTACAGAGTAGAAGTTACTCTGCATGTTTGTTTTTGACAGAGAATTTTACCAAGAGCCTAAAAGTATCTTTGCGCAGGGCTAGGTCAAAGCAAGAGATTAAAACTTTAGTTTTTTTATATGTTACTGATCAGGAATAGGTTAATAGGCTATAAGGGACCTAAAAGGTAAGCCTATGGTTGAATAAAATCATATAATTAACTACTCGCATGTTATATTTAGGTAACTTAATAACAATTAATTCATAATGGAGCGTAAATGTGTGATGAATTGCAATTATTACTTCCTTCATGCCAAAGATATGATAAATGTGTAGTCTTGTAAACTTTTGCAGTTGGTTACTTGATATGAATGTCTATTGTTCATTGCAAGAATGTATCAGTTTTTTCATACAATGAACGGAATGACTTGTGAAACTTGACTAAATTTGTTAAATCAATTTAGTAATAGTTATGCATATTCAGTTATTATGAAGGCTGTGGTTATATTTACACAATAATATAATAATAGCCTCAATAGTGTTGCCAGATAAGGAATTCTGCCCAAATTTGAGAAAAGATTAAAGCTGTTGAAAACAAGAACTTGTAGTTTTGAAATTTTTTTAGTCCTGGGCAAAGAATAAAACCCTATTCTTATTCCGAACTCTAAACCCTACCTTAAACCTTCCTAACTTTAATCCTAACTCTGGCAACACCTGATTGTAACAATGGCATTAAGTGTGGAAAAATAGCCACTTCCTATTAAGAAATACAGAAAGCTAGCTAAATCATCAACAACAAAATGGTCGTTGTTAATGAGACTGTGTTAATATAATAAATGGTCTGGTCGTTAATGAGACTGTGACTACTGCTGTATATGACAGTGATCAATGCTTTCAGAGTGCTCAATGTATTATGTGTTACCATCATGACTTTTAGGAATTTAATAGGCAAATAACTTACTGTAGAACATACTGTACAATACACAACATTACTGCTACAATTTATGTGTCAAAGTTATGGAGCTGGAGAAGTGCTTTATTGGAAAATCAAAGGAGTCTGATGAATGTCATAAAACGTGGTATACCAAACGACAAGAATTGTTACCCATTGCACAGTTGAAACGAAATGAACTAGAACTTGCATAATGGAGAGCGGGAGTCAAAGTGGAAGATTGCATTTACAACTAAGGGCAAAGATATGCCTTTATCTTTATTAAGTATACATATTGCGCGATGTGAAAAGAGACAAACGAGGTGCTGCAATCTCTTACAACTCCATTATGGAGTTAAGCTTCCCAAAGCACGCCAATCAATTACATGAAATACCCATGGCAAAAAGTTTGATAAAAACCCACAATGCAATTACACCCAGATTGAAATTATGCATCACTTGCCAAAGACAAGCAAAACAGAGCTTGATATTCTAGCCAAGGGCAACCCTTCTGACACGGATGAGTCTGATGATGCATGCTAATCATCAAGTACATCTGAAACTGACAGATCAGAATTTGCAATTACAAATAACGAAGGTGCACTTGATGCACTCAATGAAAGTTTTTTAAATCAAAATCTGTCACCAATCTAATTGAACATTTACTATGACATCATGATGCATATGCTGTGTGATCATGTACTTTTTATTAAAAAATCAATAATTAGCAGTGCCCTATTTATGGCATATGCAATTATGCATTTCGCTCTACTACTGTAGAGCATCATTATTCATTAGTGCCTTAATTGTATGACACTTCGAGTTTATTGATTGAAAGCGTTATGAATATAGCAATGAAAAATTCATGTCAATTGCAGAAGCTTGCAACAAAATGTATTTATCATACTTTTCTACATGAAGCAGGTAGCTTTTCTTGACAGTTTAACATGCATTAGTTGGGGGAAAAATATCTTTTTGCAGATTTGAGATATGGGGCATTGACATGGAGTACCCCAAAACTTTTGTACAATAAAATAAAGTGTCTTTCGTTGCTTTTTTCACAAATGTAAATTTGAATTCCTTGCCCCAAAAACTATAAGAATACATATATATTTTTATTATTTCTGCATCATACAAAATAAGAATTCTAAGCTATTTTTGTTTTTGTGATATGAAAATAGCGCCTCTAGTGGCTAAAATATAATCGTCGATATCTTGAAACCTGCTTGATGGATTTTGACAGTGCAAATGCCAATCTTCATCTTTTCCCAATAGCTCTAATATATTAAAAAATGAAGAAATTCTGAGAGGATGGGTTACAAAATTTCATAATTTTGACTGTATTATAATAGAATGACCCATACATATTGTCTTTCATTGTGCTTGTATTTGCGTTACTGACGTTAAATCAACGTTAATAATAGCAGATTATGCTTGACAAGAAATATTGTTTTCTTGTGTGCATTTGCACTGTTTCATTTAACACCTTTATTCCACTATGTGCTTTATTTAAATGTGTCATTCATTGTAAATCAAACATAGAATGCATATAACTTATCAATTAAATTTAAAAAAAAAGATTATTATTTATTGACATGGTATCAATCGAGCAGGATTTAACAAAATGGGCAAACAAGCCTTGAAAAGTGTGTTTAGCAAGTCATAGACATGAGTTTTTGTTTGCCTCCAGCTTGGACTCCAGCCTGCACGATGGCAAGGTCTGTATTAAGTAAGCCATGTATATATGCAATAGGAATTGGAGATCTGCCATGTCTTGTGTTCTATAAAGCCTATGTCAGTTTTATGCAGTTTATGCACAACAACGCAGTTTTGTGCGTTGTTGTGTAAATTGCTAAAGGGTGTAGGCTAATAATTGCTTTTTGCTTTCTCTGTTCTGTCACATTCTGGATGTGCTTGATGGTTATGTGCCAATGTTTCATTTTTCTGCGAGAACAGTAAAGTGGTGGATGATAAATAGAACAATTTTTATCATTTTCTCTAAAATGTCCGAATTTCAGACTGATAGTGTCTGAATTTCTTCAGGATTACCTGGTAACCCTGCAACGCGCAGAGACTGGTTTGTGTGCTTACAATAGCAGTTTTTTCTTGCAGAATGACTAATTATTGTTGTTTTATGTTAAACAATCATAAATAAATAAAAACGTTGAACAATGTTGTGGCACAGTTTATTATTAGTCTAAAAACGGATCAACAGTGTACACTATGGCCTACTAATGGTAGATCCAGGGGGAGCGATTGTCCCCCCCCCCTAAAACACAGAAGAGTAACTTCATTCAAGGTGTATATATTTGCAAAGTCGGAATAATGTAGAACTACACAATACACATAATTGTTTTTGTTGAAATCCCCCCTCAAAGGTTACTTGCTGGATCTACCCCTGCTATGTAGGCCGTACAAGTACCTCTGCCAAACCAACAAACTGCAGTTGCATTGTTGCTATGACGCTTTTTTGCGCTAGATTGATCACAGAGTTTCCAGAGAGTTTCCTTTTTTCATCACTTCTCTTTTCTTTGCGAGAAACGTATACCAGCTCCGTTTGCTGTAATTCGCATGGTCAAATTTTGTTGTAGTGTTGTCTTGCTATTATTACCTGCTAACCTGGTTTAGGAAAAATGACTGATACCAGGCCTCGAAATTCCGGCGGTCATGGCGGACATGACCTCCGGAATGACCTCGAATGTCCGCCGAAGCCGACTCATTGGTCGGTCATAAATGACCGCCGCAAAATTCTTGACAAAAATAGAGCTAATGCAGCAAAAATATATTTTAAATTTGAATTGTTACAATTGTTTGTTTAACGCGAACAAATACGGAGCTGAAACAATAATAGTACAGGCAATTGCTTTAAAGATCACATTAGAGTAGCATGATTAACGAGCTGATGGCAAAAGTAGCCATTTTTACATCATTTCAACGCCTTGCAATGTTGCCTTAAAATAAAGTTGTCTGAACTTTTCGGTAAGATATTATGTATTCTAATTTTAACAATGAGGATTATTGCGTTACATTGATCGTTTGTTAAAAAGAAACGTCACAGAGAAGCAAGTCTCAGCTGGGTTCCGCACGTGCTTAGGCGAATGTGGCGACCTTATCCACGCTGATACTGATAGAAATAGAATTTCTGCACAGAAGGGAGTGTGTTAGACTAACACTATTGTGTTAGTTAGTTAACACTAACACTATTGAGTCACTGATGCGCATTTGTCTGGACGGTCCTGAGCTGGAGATTTACGATCCCGCGCCGGCAGTAATCGCTTGGCACAACGATTCTATAACGCGAAAACCACGGAATAAGTGATCGTAGTTGCTTTTGTAATAAGGAAATTTGGATTGTTGTTTTCAATTGTGTTTATTGCGTCGTTACACGACTGTCATTAACGCACTGATTTATTTGCAAGCAATCTGCTCCAGTATACTTCAGGGCCGGTTAATTAAGCCATAAACTATTGCAGAGTTATTCTGTTGTAGAAAATCTTCTTCTACAAACACGACTACCGTACACAATACTGTAGTGTGATTTTGTGCAAAATCTACATGCAAAAATATGTCCGGTTGAGATATTAAATGTCCGCTGAAAGGGCCAGTCCAGTAGGACATGCTTGACCGCCGGAAAAAAGTACAAATTTCGAGGCCTGGATACTATGCATTACATTTGATTGTTCACAAGTAGGTTTGGTGGCTGTACAAATTAACAATTACTGATTTCTAAATTAAATATTTTTATAACGTAAAAACCCAAATGACGAGATCCATATGCCTCAACACCTAAATGAAGCAAGACTTCGTTGTGTGTGTGGTTTAGGTTACTCTGTTCAGAAATATCACTCGTTTATTTTTAAATGAACAATGTGATTCACTTTTGTGTTTGCTAGCTGGTATCATGATATTGTTTAAATTTGCATTTTGTCACATTTTTAAGAATTCTGCTATATTGTGGCAAGTAATTTTTGCTTTGAATTACAGATAACTTCAATTGATACCTGGTGCTGAATTGGATCCATTACACGTCTCACAATGTTAAGCTTATTATACTATTTATTGAACACAATCTGGGTTTTTTTTTGGTCATTTGTCTGTCATTGACCGATTTTTTAGCAAAATGTTCAAAAAAATTATATATAGTCAATTCGGTCAAAATGTCCGAAAAAATATGTAGTCAAAATGTCAATTCGGCCAAAAAGGAAATACTTTCATCAGAAAAAATGACCAAAATGAATAAAAAATGACCGAATTTTTTCAAATCATTTCGGGCAAATGACCGAAAAGTCTCAGCAAAAAAAAAAAAATTCAGAACACAATTCAAAACAAAAAACAACCGAAGCACACACATGTCTATGTCCAATGTTTTAAGAGGGCTATGAAAACGAGTTGATTAAATGTATTGTTTGAAGAGGCTATTAATCAATGATCATTCTCAAGAAAACAATTTATTTATGTTTGAAGGTGGCATTTGGGTCTTGTGTCATGTTGATTTCACAAAATTTAGATGGCGACATTCCTGCCACATTATAAGCATTTGCTCTGAAATTTCTTTACTTTATGATCTTTTGTGTAACTTGCAGGTTATCTGTTTTCATGTACACATTCAGGATTATTTTACTTCATTATAAAAAGTAACACATTTTGATGTACTAACATGTCTTCAAACGTCTAACTAAGCAAAGAAGTAATAATGAGTAAGGAAATAAAAGGATTAAACCGTACAATCACCTTATGGAATGAAAGTCGACTTGACTTGTTTGCAATTAGCCTTCCAGACAAGGTTTGTTGCATTTTGATTACTTGTCAAATAATGAAAATAAATTTCATTTTTCAATAAATATTTTAAATATTCTCCTTAAAATGTTAATCTGAGAATCTAATGATTTCAAATTAAAAGGTATTCACTTTTTCTGAGCATGTAAATTTTAAACATTGTAAAACTATTGTAGTAAATGCTTTTACACAATGAACACTAACTCTTTAACTTGTTACAGAATTATGACTTTCATGGAGTTATAAGATTTTATCATCAAGATTCAACCAATGATGGAAAATATGCCACTAAATGTGTACGGGTGTCCAGCACAGCTGCAACGGTCGACGTTATTGATACGTTATCGGAAAAATTTCGAGCTGACATGCGAATGCTAACAAAACCCAACTATGCACTGTATGAAGTACATGCAGATGGAGGTAAATGCAGTTAAGCTAAAGAAGATTTTCTCCAGTAGAATGTTGGAAAGGTGGCTTCGGTACTTTTGTAGTTTAGAAGGAAGATTAATTGCTTTCAATTGAGAGATCAATGCAGTTTGTGATTTTGTGTGAGAAATATCTAAGATTCTATATTCCTGTGGTCCACATAGGCATTCTGTAGTTAAATTAGTCTATTTCAATGATACAGTAGCCTAATGCATGTCCAACTTCCGTTTTTAGTTTAGATGATAATATGTTACAACACAATATGCTACTGTATATTAAACTGTTACGGTATCTAGCCTAATCATCTCCATTTCAATCGCAGTCAACATAGAAGCCTGTATCAGTATCACCAACCTAATGTTCAATTCTATAACTTTTAGAAACAAGAAAATTGGAAGATAATGAAAACCCATTAATTGTTCAGCTTGGTTGGATTAAAGATGACCGAGAAGGTCGATTCTTGTTACGAAATGAGGATGACAAGTATCCTGTAAGAAAATTGATTCATAGCATTAATTGTTAGCATCAATCGTATTAGAGATGTATTCATTTTAGGAATTTTAGCTTTGATAGGCTATTGTGACTGTCAAATGTCATTGAACAAATCTAAGCAGCAAAATTGGCTGCTTTTACATTTTCTCATTGTAATCAGACAACGTAATCAATAAAAAATGTAACAATGACAATTTTCTTACTTAAAAAACCCACCATTGTTTCTTCCGATATATAGTGAGGTTGTGCAACAGTCAGATTGAATATATATAATTATATTTGATCTTTATCTTGTGCTGGGTTGTAACTAATGATTTTTTGTTTGGATAATTCACCCAAACTCTGTGCTTCATGTGTCATCAGTTTGATACGTTATGTCAGGATTAGAGATGTGAGTCGTTTTTTGTCTGCGTTTTTTTTTTTTCAAAAAGCATGTTTTAAAAAAAAAACGATCGTTTTTTTGCACCAACAATCTGTCTAAATTTTAAATGTTCAAATTTAAATCTTTATCACTAGCCTTCATTAAATTTTTTTGATTTCACCAATGTTCAAAAAAGATGCGTTGTGTGATAAAATAATCAAAAAAAGTGTAGAGCATTGCACTAAAATTGACAAATGCAAGTTTATTACGTTTAAATGGAAAGAACTTAAATTTGTCAATTGAGTGTCGTGCTGTCCACCTTTTTTATCCATAAGTTAACCTGTATCAGTTGACGAGACTGTGTATTCACCAATTGGACTCAAAGAACATCATAATACTTCATATAATACTCATTATAATAGGCTATGTGAATGATGCAATGAAATGACAGGAATGAAAGAAATTAAGAAACTCATATGTATATAAACGAAATTAAGACAAGCCACAAAGATGGTTGACTATTAACATGATTGCCGCTGGGACTGAACAGTCCTCATCTTTGGTAGCACTTGAAGTTGGGTGGTTCATTGGTACCACTTGCTGAGCATGCGACCACACGTCCGACTTATGTAACTTAGTCAAAAGTGCAGCAAACTAATTTATAATAAGTTATTCAGAAGCTATATTTCAACACTTTCTTTTGCAGTTCTTTGTTTTGATAGATGATAACAGTTGTTACTCGAAAAAACTGTATGAAACGATTGGAAATAGTATAAAAAATATAACATCTAAAAAAAAACTAATCCTAGTTAGGATACAGTTGGCAATAACATCATCCCCAGCTTTCATATATTATGAACTTGCTTTTTTGACATGTTTTCATGGAGAAAAGATACAAGTTTTATGTAAAAATATAATCAATGACAATATACTTTGAAATCATTATAAATAGTTTTGAACTACTAGGTACATGTCGGAAATGGTTTGTACGAAGAAAGTGAAGAAACTATTAAAGGATTTAAATTGACTCGAAATCTTACAAAGAAGGAGAAGAAGCAAAAAAAGAAAGAAGATAAAGAGAAACTTCATCAAAAAAATAAGAATGAAAATGTACCTACAAAGACTTCAGGACATGAGGTATGTACACTATGTTAAAATGTATGGGCATATGGCATGAGAAACGAAATTAATTGAAATTTGAATAATTGTAAAAGCAAGTTATTTGAGGAGGGGCTTTCTATCACATCATACCTTGTCGTGCCAACCTGGCATGGGTGACCCCTTCTGGGAGCAGTTAGCTCAGGTTTGTTGAAAGGTAGAGGCCAGACAAAACGTGGTCCAAAGTCCCTAACTCATTCAAGCTCAACGACTGTGAAGGCGGATGAAGGCTGCAGCATGTCACCAGCTCCAATTGTCTTGCCTTGCCATTGGACAAAGCTGATGGCCTTGTTAAGTTTATGTGTGCTTGTTGATTGTGCGCCATCAAGTCCACGTTAGTCAACCTACGCACAGGCGTCTTCGCAAGATATTTGTATTGCAAAGACCATCATCCTCGAAGTTGAGGGATAGCCATCAATCAATCACCTTGTCGTGTCATTGCTACCCGGTGGCCTACAACCATGCACAGCTTTTATACTACAAGATTTTTTTTTGGTAGAATACTCCTTCCTTTTCATTGTTGTCAGTTTACTTATTGCTTGTAGCATCCACTATCTGCTGTTATGCAGATGCATGACATGTAAGCACATGAAGCACATGGTAAGTAGCCACCAATACTGTGGCGCTAGGTGATGTGTATTGGACAATTGGTGCTAATTTGAGTACAGTGTATTTTACTCGGTGTTTGTGATAGCACTGCATATTTTATTGATGCAAACAATACTTCACTTAATATATATATGATAGGTTATATTGTTAATACCTTTTCGTGTGGAAAGTATTGACCTACAAAACTAAAAAAACGGAAAATCTATGACATTGTTTTATGATGCGAAAAACTTTATTTTCCTCTAATGAGTGTTTCATTAAATCTGTTCTTTCTACTGATAAGTATTCTTCTCGTCATTATTTTTTGGACTACTGGCTAATGCCAGTTTAGTTTTGTGTATTTTGCATCTATAGGTGAACCATGTGAGGGTCTGCTACTATTCGGTGAGTCCGATTCGGTGAGTTCCTAACCCTAACCCTAAAACGGCAATGATAATTAGGCTACGGTACTCGATAATTTTTAAAAAAAAAATGAAAAAATCCCCCGTTAAGGGATCGGACTCACCGAAACGGGCCATTCCGACTATGTGAAGTAGACCTAACTAATTCTGTCATCTTTTGACATAAGTTTTCCTATATATTATGTTACAATGAACTTGTTTGTAGTCATTGTAGCAATACTTCACCATAAGAAATTAGACATTTTTTTATTATCCCGTTTTGCTGAAAAAGATTCAAGTTTGGTAATCTTGTACAATTGTACATGCTGCAAAAATTTACCGAAGCTTACTAATGAAGACACCCCGATTGGGAGCAGTCCATTCTTCATTAGTTTAACTTCAATAAGTTTGATAAACTTGCATCAAACCTGGTGTGTATTTGTGTGGCCAATGCGCTTTTTTTACCCTGGAGCATACTTTGACATCAACATTTGATACATACAGAGTTTTTTAGTATTACATTTCGTGGGTCACTTCAGCTAAGAGCTGGTTTATTTCTGTTTGATTGCTTTCAAGAAGAGTAGTTAAAATGCGTTTTTAAAAGTACTTTCTAAAAAGCTTCAGTAGTTCTTGAAGCATGAGCAAGGCATCCCAATGGCATTTCTAGCATATAATATATATGCGGGTGTTTTTGACGATTTGCTTTTCTAACTTTAGAATCAACGTGGCCACATGTGAAGCTTAAACAAGTGAACACATGTATTCACATTTACAATCTTGTGTATCAATATTTGCTCAAAGCCAATGAAAGAAATCTTTGTGTCTGCAATTTATGATTTGCTCACGTTTTTTAGAGTTTTTTACTTTCTGCTTCCCACACTTCATAACAAAATCCCTTAATAGTCATGTAGTTTGTTTATGCACAAAATTGTTCCTGTGAACAACTTGTCTTACTACAGGTGTCAGCCGCCAAGCAACTGTACAATGAAGTTCCTGAGTCAACTTTCACAAGGACCGTGTCAAACCCAGAAGCTGTCATGAAAAAACGGAGAGAGCAAAAGCTTCAAAAACGAGGAGGTAGCACCGTTGATTGGGCCTACTGCACATTCTTTTGGAATATTTTTTTCTTCATTCAGCGACAATCAATATCCGTTTATATGGTAGATTGCAATAAATATCTTGCTATGTATTGTGCTTCCAATGACAGAAAGCCGCAGTCGGACTATTGCTAACATATTATTCTATGGATTGCCAAAACACACACTAACTGAAAAAATAATCATTTTTTAATGCAGCTGAAATGCTTAAAGTCTATGGTGATAGCATCAACGCAGAAATTCCCTACAAGACACTACTTTTGTTACCGACTGATAAAACTGACACAGTGATAAGAGACACATTGGACAAATACGGCATGGGTAAAGAAAGCACCGCTGATTACATGATGGTTCAGGTGAGGTCATTTGAAGTGAAGGGCTGAAGGCTTGTCTTTTTCAACGTCTTTTCGCCAAATTGCAAAGGACTGGGCACAGGTGTTGAATACTAGGACTAGCGGATTAAAAGAGATTAACGGCAGCGATCAACACTAAATGTGTGAATAAATTTCTATTCTCTGATAAATCTCATCAAGTGCCCACTGCCCAGTCATCTTGTAACATGTGCCACACTGCTGCAATACTTTGTATTAATCTCCCTTTGTCCACTTACATGACATCGGTTCCCATTGAGATACATTAGTTGCTTTTTTACTTCATTGATGAGCAATGCAAGCAATTTTGTACATCAAAACGACTGTTTGTGTCTTATTTAAAAATTTACACGTTTTTTATTTATATTTAAGGGTTTCGATAAACACTAATTATATCTTGTTTTCTGCAACATTTTAACTGCTCAGTTTTAATATAACAAGAAATATTTTTGTATTCTTGGAACCAATCAACTTTGCTACCAATCTTGTCTTGTGTGTTGCTTCAAACAAAGTAAACTAAATTTACATGAATAAAAAGAATATCTATTTTATTTTCTCTAGTCCATTATGAAGTAAGTCAGCTGTGGCTTGCAATTGCACTGGGCATGTATCACTGTGACTTTGACACTCGTTTTAGTTTTGCATAAAAAGATTGAAAATCTGTTACCAGTCCCTGTGGTAGTAGACAAGGGAGACTCTGAAATGGGCTGTATTCTGCCCAAGCCGGCGGCTGCGAAACATAAGCGTTTGAACTACTGTACGCTAAAGATTAAAGAAGCTCTGTCACAATTGCCAATTGATTTGTGATCCCAGCAACATGACACTGAACCAATGTTTGCTTAAATTTCTTGTTTCCTTGCTTTATTACAGGTCGTTTTGCCGCCCGGTTCAAAGCCCGAAGAATGCTTCGAAGGTGGCTGGGGAAAGGAAACTATACTAATTGAAGATGAATGCCCGTTGGACATCGAACAAAAATGGCAGCCTCACCAAGGTGGGTGGTGAAATAAACAATTTGTCCGACTGTAATCGTTGGGTTGTAATTGGAATCTTAGCATCCATTCTTAAAATCAACCTTCGCCATCGTTTAGCCATTTGCTATTGATTATGTATAGTTGGCCGCTGAACAGCTTTCTATACACAGTACACAAGGCCTTGTAAGTGGAAAGTTTTCTATGGCCAAGACAACAGTGATGCTACTTTTGTTTGGTAACCATCATCTCAGCCCCAAACTTTAACCTGCGTGCAAGTCATATATGAAAGCATTGAAAAATATAACAAAGTAACATCTAAACTATTGGTATTACACTTACACTGCGACGGCGTACCCAATCGGCTACGATTAAAATGCAAGGTTCGAGTTGTTAGAATTGTTGAGTAGGAAGATTGTGCATGAGCTGGGTGAATTGGCTATTTACTATTTAGTATTAAGGACACTTTATCAGTCTTAGAACCGATACAGTTTCGAAAATTCTTGTTTTCATTCCTCGACTTAAAAGAACGTATTCAATGCTCTGACATGACGTTGAATTTACAAAAATTGCAGAGTTTATAAACTCATGAAACACATGAATTCTGCTCTAGTTTTTGTTTTTAGATGATTTAGAACAAATAGTCGATTGAAGAAATGTGAAAATTCTCTCAGCTTCGTATGTCAAAAAATATTTACACAAAACGCGGTCGCTTTTGGCTCAATGAAATGCATATTGCATACGATACCTAAAAATAAAGCAGAGCTCTGCAGTGTTTTGAAGCAGTCTATCTTTCAGGTACTTTGGTGTTTCAACTGAGGGTACGTACTGAATCGAGTGGTGCAAAGAAGAAGAAAACCCCATCTGAGACGCAGGACAAACCTGTTGAGGACAAGCATAAACAAGACCGGGTCAGTTTATATCACAGCAACATTTCTCTACGATCGTTGATTTAATCACTGGAACCCTGTTATGTAAAGCTTGTGAATGCTTTAACCCTTTGCTTTTCAACGTTTTTTTGGAAGTTAACTGCTCAAGGGGGGGCCGTTTTTGGATCAAATTCAATCAGCTGTTACGTGTTATCCGCTGGTGCTATTTCAACAAAAGTTGCACTGGTGTGAAAACAAATCATTTGTCTATAAGTTTGAAAAGTCATTATTTTAAAATTTTATATGTTAAACTTGATATTTCAATTTTTGCAAAGGTACCCAAAAACAACAATTTTGATTTATCTTGCCGCTATTTAATTACCATGCTAATCCGATTTCATGCAAAGTTCTGAATAACAAAGAGCTCCATCGACTGCACGAAGTGTGTGTGCGGTGTGCCGAATCATTGCATTGGTAAAGATTTGCGAGCAAATCTTATTGTAAGCTACTCACTGATTCTAAAATAGTTACAATCAGAGTAATATTGTTACACGAATTTGAAAAAAAACAAAACTGCGTTTGTTGTCTTACATTTTTGTCCTAAACTAATGCATTCCGAAACTCATGGCTAGCTTCTAGTTTTATGGAACCAAATTTCTCATAAGTAACACCTTAGCCTACTTGAATAGCTGTTTACATCTTCGTTTGTGTATTTTAGGTCTACAATTGAGTTTGTAGTATGAATATTTTTAGTAGAGAGAAGACAATTGAACAAGTTGTTGAAATTATCTGAAATTTCTAAGTTCAAATTAGGTGCTTTTGAAATTGTGGATTTGTGTCAAGTCGCATCACAAATATCACGCAGGCTACATCATAAGTCATTTCGCTTACGGGTGTTTATAAACATGACTCATAAATTACATCCACAAAAAATACAGCATTTACATCAACAAAGCTAAGTTCGAAGCCCACTTTTATTGAAGATTGCGTCAATCAATTTGAAAATACATGTTTAGTTCGCCAGCGTCGAAACAATGCAACAGCGAATTGAGCAACATGCGTAAACAAAGGAAATGTGAAATAACCCACAGTCAGCAAATCTACATAAATTTAACGTTTATAAATGTTGAATCAATGTAAATAGACTGGATTGCTGACTGGGCTCTTATTGTTTGAAGCACAAAAAATACGCGTAAAGGCGACAACATCAGCAAGGCAGTGATTATGTTTCTGGCCAAAAAAAATTAACTTTTGACTTCAAAGATAAAAATGATTATAACGAAGCTTCAAAGTTTGTCGTAAAACATTTTGCAGAGATACAATAAACATAATCACTTTGTGCCAGATTGTGAAAAGACTTCCTAGATTCTTTCCAACCATTTGCATGATTGCAAATTATTTTCTATAACTTTATACTGCCAAAAAATGACTTCTTTGTTGAAACAACGTGGCTACAATTCTATAAAAAATTCTGAGGCCTACTACATTGAAGCAATGAAAAATTTTTTTGTGATTTTGCTGATGATGTTTTACAATATCCGAGAAGTAAAAAATAATAATGATGAATTATTTTACAAAACCGTGGTTTGCAAGCGCTTCACAAAAAATTGTTGGGGGAAAATTTACTATTAGACGTAAAACGTTTGTAAAAGAAAATTGTCGGTTTACGTATTTATAATGTTTATTGCGCTGTTATCGAATTATAAACTGCCTGTGTTGTCTACCTTTGTGGTTGCCGGCCAGCTTAGAGCAGCATGCAAACTAAGCGTTTATGGTATTTGCATCGTGTTATGATTCTCGAAAATTTCCCACAAGGTCTTTATTTTTATCGTGATATTTTCTGCCTCTTCTGTCCTAAACTTGAAGTTATTGTGCAGCTCAATCCACATCGGTTTTTAGACTCAGTCTTCATTGAAAATCTTTTGTGTGGTGCATCATTTCAAGTAGTGTCTTCCCCTAAACTGTTACACAAACCGCCCAGAACCAGGTTGATTATGTATCTTACAGCCGTTGAGAGCCCGTTATTGTATGTGTGGAATTATTAGATGTCTGACTAAATTCATGCCAAAGTCGAGCAAATTCTGCTTTCGGGATCCTTGCCGTTATTTACGATATTTTTTGTTGATAAGCTTAGGCAGCATTTTTCCAAGATAAATGAAGACATCGGTATTGTTCGTCACTTAGATTTAGTTTTCTCAGCATTGTTTATTCATTCTTTGATTCACTAGTTTGTCCCACTTTTGGTATAATCGGATCGTTTATAAATGGCGGGTCTTCACAATAGCCGGCCTCTTATACATTGGGGCAACGTATTCAGATGTTGAATCAATGAAGAAGAAAGCTGATTTGTTGTTTGTCTTATGTGACGCCTAACTTTATGCCTCGTCTACATTACAAAATATTTTGTAATGTAGATGAGGCATTATCATCTTTATTTTGCGCTCTTTGGAACAAAACACAGTGCACTGTGAAACAAAAATACAGGACATAACAACAAGTAGGCGACATAAAGCAGGGAAGGGACGCCATCGAGTTAGCTGCTATACGTGTAAATGGAGCCTATCTCACAATTTTGAGTGTATCTCACAATTACTATTTGCAAAAACGCTATTTCTCCGGCTTCTCCAAAAAGCATTTGCAGTGATACATTTCCCCAATTGCAAGTTTTGTCAATGAGAGCATTTCCATAGAACGTTTATTTCGAAACCAGGTTTCGTGTCTTTACCCAAGAGAAGATTTCTTATTGTAACGTTTTTTATTTGTCAATGAATAGCCTATTATCTGCTTGAAACAACTGTTTTGAATAGTTTGTGGCCTCCATAGCCTACTATTTTGATCGTGGATTGCTATTCTTCTTTGTAGAGCTGATAACGCAAAAAACGTTTGCTATTATTGTTTCTAATTAACAGCTTTGCGATCACTGGCTTTTCTTTGTAGCATAAGAAATAACGCGCTTTGTATTATTGAGGTCAAACCAAACAAAGGAAAACAAGAGGATGCTTCTCTCTGCTCGCGCATATCGATGCACGAAGCAATTATGAGCTTATGGCTTGTTATCGCAATGTAATCCATTTCACGCTTTGCTGGAAGTTAGCTAGAAATAGCAAAAAATCACTAAAATCTTGAATTTACAAGAAAACTACACAACTTTTAGCATCAAATTTAATATCATCAGATCCGCCTGGCAATTTTAGGAAAAGTCAAGAAAAACCAAGTGCATGGCGTTACTGTGCTTCAAATAATTAAAGGAAATTTGAGGGGGGGGCCAAATCTGGCCTCCCTTTGAGGAGCAAAGTGTTAATCCGGTATAAGAGTGCTTGTATGGTGTCGATTCAAACGACAATCATCCGTAGCAAGTGTAACGTTGTACAAACACCTCTGCTTGAGAACGACACTGATAGACTGTTTTTTATTTGTGTTCATCACTACCTGTCACATAGTTGTCAGTTTCTGACTTTTCTTGTGCAATCAGGCTTATTCCAGCCAATACGATTTGAGATCAACGTACATCTTGCAGGGTATATTGTCTAAACGTACTCACAACTTAAATTTACAGATATTGTTGCTTTAATGAGTTGATGAACAGTTTTTTTACGTTTAGTTTGTGAGCTTGTGCAAATATTAGGCTCATTTTAATACACAAAGATTGGGCTACTGTTGACCTACTTTTTAATTGAAATTGATAAACAGCTGATAACACTGCACAATTGCATAATTCTTGCAATTTTTCTGCGATTTTTATTTACACAAGCTTTGGTAATTACACAAGAAACAGCTTTCTAAACTTTGTTTTTTGTTGGCGTTTTGTTTTCTTTAGAAACTGCTCTAATAACAGTTAAGCTCTCAGTCCTTTCAATTGGTTTTGTTTTAGACGGATAACCGAAACAAGAGAGCAGCAAACAATGGAACAGCAGGAGCAGATAAGAGATCCGATCCTCAGAGAGAACAAAAGTCTTCAAAGCGTCCCAAATTGATCGAGTTACTCGGATGTAAGTTTTGGTTGTTGAAACGGCCTATTGTTTTTATTTTTCATAAAATTTTGTGAAATATATGATTAAACACATCTACAAAATTCTGTAATTGTTTCCATAGCTTTCAACAACTTGAGGTTTGTGCTACATTAGAAGCATCGATGTATTTTTTTCAGACTTGTATTTTTAGTTTTTTTAGTTTGCATTGAGGTGTCAATCCATCGAGCTGCCTTTCTCTACTAGCGTGTATTGAAAAAAGTGTGTTGTGGCTCCATAGCCCTCACTCGACTTGATGGTAAAATTTTACTGAAGCATTCTTTCGCTGAACAACTTGATTTTCAGCCGGTAACCAACTGCAAGCTCATGATGTTGTACCCAACGTAACCGAGATAGGGAATGACCGACGAAACGCGGCCTATGGCCCGTTCATTGAACTCCGCAATGCTCCAGGCTTATTGTCATCACACTGCGTGATAACCAACATGGATGGAGTTGTCACAGTAAGTTCTACAATTATCAAATGTGCATGATACTGCGTAATTTTGTTACAAGCATTAAATAAACGAGACAGGATAAGTCTATGCCATTGCTTGAGGCTCAATCGTATGGCCATAAAAAGTTTCAATTATATCTCATATACTGTAGCAGTAAACGTACCGAGCTTAATATTTCGTTAAAGGTAGCAACACAAATTTAGAAAACTCCTTGCATTATGGTAAATGATTGGCAGAACTAGCCAATCGTTGAATATGTTTTTTCTTTTATAAACTCATGCTTGGTTCAGTGTCTGATTTTTCTTTCTGCAATTGCTCTTTGTGTTCTTCTAATATCTTTAGTATCCGTCATTTTCCGGGTTGCCAATGTTCAGCTTTACCTTTAGCGCTCAAGTATCTTATCTAAGACAATGGACTTGTTTGAAACAACATTAAGTTTGCCCATGCAGCGTCTCCGCTACCTTTTAAATACTTAGTTTAAATTTTAGTTTAAATAAAAGTTTTACTGTCTTCATCGATACCAGAACCAGAAGTAAAGTAGCAACGTTTAAAACAGTGACGTTTTTTTTGTTGTAAAGCAAGGAAAAAAACTTTGCATTGAGCAGGATTAGCTTTGCTAAGGTATTGATGGGGTATTTCGTATACAGTGCCTAGACATATAAAACTTGTTGTTTCTATGGCAATATGGCATGTGTGTAATGTAACTACAGAGTATAGATTTTGCTGTGTAAATTCTTTTTCTTTTTGCGACTGCAACACCGGTTTGACCCACCCGCCATAGCCAAGGTTTGTGATTGTTTGGCTGACTGGGGGCTCAAGGTTGCATAGTTGTTGTTTTGTTGCTTACGTCAGATAATTATAGAAAGCCATTTTTATGAAAGCAGTGTTGTTACAGCTGCGCTCAAGCCAGATGTATTTGCGACTGAATCGACTCTAAAAATAGAAGCCTCATAAAGCCACTATTTTGTCGTATCACCCATGCGTGAGATACAACATCAATTTAAGAGGATCGGAATCGATTATGCGTCATTTGAAAGCAAATTCCGTTCTTCGGTTGTGCTAGCTTAATTTTAAGGACACGATGTAAACTTTGCATCGATAAATATAATGCAATTGGACGTGGTGTGTTTGTTTACAACATCAATCACAAAGGTCGGTTGCATAGCCGAGTGGTGAGAGCCCTGGAACGGCAATCGAAAGGGCGCCGGTTCGACACCGCTCCAGAGCATGCGGCTGTGTCTTTGGAAGGACACTTAAAGACATGCCTGAAGGTGGACATGAAGATTGGCTCCCTTGCCTTCCTTTCAACTCAATCCAAACTTTTAACCACCGGGCGTAAGCCTAAATACAAGAAAACAAAAGATTCGAAACTTGAAGTTTAGCGTGATGTGCCGTGAAATTGTTATTCTTCCAGCTTTCAAAATCTTCAGCCAATTTGATTTACAGTGACGCACTTTCTACGACATACCACCCCAGACAGCAAATCAACCGTTTTTTACATTGATTCAACGTCTGCTGTTGGTTTGCTGTCTATTATGTTTGTCGTATTTTTTTTGTAACTTTGTATCTCCTTCAGGTGACACCTCACGACGGGAAGGGCGAAGTGTTCGTGAATGGAAAGGTGATCGAAGAAACGACGATGCTATCTCACGGTGCTGTGCTGTGGCTAGGAAGGAACAAGCACTTGGTGTTTTGTGATCCCGGCAGAGATATTTCCGTAAGTGCAATTATCTTGCTTTCCATCTATTGATTGCATGTTTCGGTCGCTTTGTAGCTGCTACATATTTTTACGTCTAATTCATGTGAAAATTTGGTCTGGGAGCTCGTGATTGATTTTGTAGCCTAATTAATGAGTTTTGTAAAAACATGCTCATGAAAACTTGTGAGGGCTTACGTTAAAATAAAATTTGTAACACATTACTTTTAGCTTTACGTGTCGTGGAAAAAAAGCCTGCCTACAACCGCTTCATCAACTAAATGCAAACTATTTGTTCGAAGTTGATCTTGACAAAGTTATTTTGTTATTTTTAGCCTTCTGAGATTCAAAAAGCAGTCAGAGCAATCATGGTCAAAGAGCAGAGAAGTCACAAGCCACCACAAAACCGACATCCAAGTGGTATATTTCAGATGGTTTTAAATCACAGCATTATAAACTTAATAATAATAATGTGTGTGTTTCGTATAGCTCTGTATCCTACGCAGATATGCGTTGCACCCTGCTCTTTATAAAACTACATCAATGTAGCCGTGTGGAAACGCAGCCAAGTACACTATTACCCTGAATCCATTCCTTTGCTGAGTGCTAAGCAAATTTAAAAGGGTATCGAACCCGTGCAAGTTTGAGACGCTTGTTTTCTTCAAAAGATAAGCAATTATTTAAAAAAAAAATTTGCCGTGTGGTGTTGCGTCGTATTTACCAATATTTAAATGCAACTGAAAATTACTTTCAAATTACGATGAAAAAGTTTGTTTTAAATGTTGACACACTGTTGACCATGTTAATCAAGCTCACCAAACCCATCTCTGCAGGTTCAAGCCTGCAAAGAGAGAGACCAGGCAGTGATGGCGAACGGCCCAGGCATTATTCCACAACCTCCACCTCAAGCAGCAAGTCTGGTTCACTGAGTCGTGGCGGCCATCCGGGACAAGAGCGAGCTCAGTTGCAGAATATTCCGGAAAATCGAAATCACCAACGACCCCCGGTAACGTCACGCATGCAATCGTGTTATCGTTTGCTTCAGTTACTTTTTCTACAAACCTCCGGTCATGACTTCCCGTTGTCATTTTTGTTATGGAAAACTTTTTTTGATATTACGAACAAAGTTGGAAAACTCCGGTCATTCACAAATTAAAAAGGAGCAAGCAAAAAAATAATTTAACATCTCAGAAAATCTTTTTTTTCATTCATTTTCATTCGCTGTCAAACAATTTGGCGTCGCCACATTGGTCTTGTCACATTCCTTACCAATTTAGTTCTGCGCATGCGCAATCAATTGCAAGGAAATGTTTGTATTAACTCTAATTTTCCTCTGCAGCAGCAGAGGAAAGCCCCGCCAACGCACCAACAACCACTTCCACATGAAGGCTACCACCAGCGGAGTGCTGCCCCACCGCAAACTGCTGCTGTGCAACCCGTGCAGCAACGTAAACCTCAACGACTTCCAGTCTATCTCCAAGTTAATAGAGACGGTAAGACGACTGTGAGACGAAAAAAATTGTCTTTTCTTCATTTTCAAGTACTTAATCATATCCAGTGCAGTATCGATCGTAATTTTGAGATTTTTAGGGTGCAAAAGAGTATTTTTGAAGATTTTTTCACTTCTAGTGTTCATTTTTATTAATAAATCAAAACCCTTTTTTTTTTATCTAAACTGTCTAATCTCTAGTTTGTCATTTTCTCCAATTAAACGTAGTTGTTTGTTGCAGCTGGAGATCCGCTCATAACTGAAATCTTGTCCGTTCGGGCCAATCACCTTCATTTTAAACTATCTCCCGCCTACTCGGTGTATCTCATGCAGAGATACTTCGTCACACGCGACAGGAGCAGGGTAGCACCCACCTTAACTCTTGTCACAGACCTTCTCGAACAGACGGTGCAGGTAACTACCCAGACAGGAAATACCCAGACAGAAACAAAACCATTGATTCAACGTCTGCAGACGTTGAATCAATGTAAAAAACGACTGATTTGCGTCTGGGTAACTTATTGTGTCGAGTTTATCACGTATTCTTTTAAG
Source organism: Aplidium turbinatum (assembly GCF_918807975.1). Classification (NCBI taxonomy): domain Eukaryota; kingdom Metazoa; phylum Chordata; class Ascidiacea; order Aplousobranchia; family Polyclinidae; genus Aplidium; species Aplidium turbinatum. Next base: position 10,576,717 of record NC_137489.1, on the reverse strand, counting down.
TTTCTATTTTGCTCCTTTAAAATGTTGTACCATTCATCCTCACCATCAAATTAACCAAATCTTTCCTCATTGATCCATCGACCAATATTCTTCGTCCAAGAAATGATAACAGTCTGCGTGTCTTGTATGTTGGGATCAGAAACTGTTCTCAGGTGGCTTTTTCCAGGCAAACCAGAAGTAGGAAAAGTATAAATTCTCGACCCATATCATCAAACAAAGAAGAGTTATTCCAAAACAAAATTATGTCACTGAACTTTTCATTGAAATTTTTTTTGAATTTACCAATGATCTGATAGGTTGCGTGGTGCGACGAAAAGAAGAATCGTACAAGAAGAATTATTACTTGTTGATATTTTCGTTTGTTCGCTTTGCCACAATCTACAAACAGAGATTCACAAGAACCGAAGCGAAATGCGTGATTTTAGTATTATTGTAGTATGAAGCGCTAAGAAAACTTTTAAGAACATAAAATTAACAATTACAAAAAGTCTTCACTCAACAACTCACCAATGACAGCGCAAGGAGCAAATGAATGCTTCTAATTTGCAGGTGAATTGTGCGTCGGTGAGTGAACTGTCCTTCTGGATGGCCAATACATCAGAGCTTCTCAACTTTATCAGACAGGATCAAGACCTCACTTCACTCACCATTGAAATGCAAGACACTTTTGCTAAAACCGTTCAACTTTCATTCAGGTAATGAACCTAATCGATTTTATGTACGGTTGATTGTTCAACGAAGGAATGTAGTTTCTATAAATTAAATGATACGCTACTTCACTCAAATCAATTGCAGTAGCAAGTGCATTGAGCCGGTATGATGCGTAATTTTTGCTGCTCAAACAAACTTTACATAACCGCATTTATGTTATAAAGAGAATAACCATTTTTTTACCTCTGCGATTTGTAAATTTTAGACCGACGAATTGCCCGCGTAATCTTATGAGACGCATAACGTAAATCGTGTTAGAAAACAAATCCTTATGCAAGAAGACTTATTCTTTTTTGTATTGCCTATCCAATGTCTACCGAAATTCCCATAAAGCCCGAAAATTTACAGAAATAAAGTGTTCAGGAAAAACTTTGTCCAAGATGTTATCGAATTTTGTGTTGCGATCTTCCTCGAACTGGCTCGTTATATAGAAAAGCAATCAAGTCTCTTACTCCGCTTAGCTTCTGACTATTTGCTTTCTCTGTAACTCAGTGTCGGCAACTTTTGCGTAATATATAAAGAAAAGTCAAAAGTTCTTCAAGGCGATGACGTTTGACTGGAACCTCGATTCCTATAATAATAGGCTGAGATTTGTTTGTGCACGTTTTGGAAACCCGCAAAAATTGTAACTTCATGTACTTTTGGTTGCCGTAGTTGTAAGTGGGTAGAAAAAATTCTTTTTTTTCAATAAAAAAAATTATTAACACTTCCAACATGCTAAGGTTTCGTGTATCAGCAAATAACCTCATCTCCACATCGAAACGGACTTTTGCTTGAGGATGGGTTTCTTTTATGTCCGGTTTTCTTTCTCCATCCTATTATTATTATTATGACTGCTCATCCACATCAATATTGGAACTGGCAAATTCAATCCACAACAGTTTTCATTAGGCTGTCATTCATTACTACATGTGTGCTTCTCTCTGTTTTTGTTTTATTTTTTGCTATTTGTTTTTTGGGTTTTGTGGTCGTGCTAACTACTGACATATAGCCTACTACATGATTTTCCATTCAGGCACGTTTTAAACCTTTCAAGGTTTTGCCACCTTTTCCCGTTCATTAACGTGCTGGTAGGTCTATATCGATTTTTGTAGTTAGTATCTTTTTCGTCCCGGACGCCTTAATGACGAAAAATAAAATGATTAATTGATCTTCGAGGTTCAAAATTACGAAATGATTGATGCAGTTTTTTTTCCAGACACTTGGTGCAATGCATGCAACGAACTCTGTTCGACCTGATGCCAGCGTTTCTCTCGAACTCCGATGAAGATCTTCCTGGAGGAGGTGACGCTATTGACCTGAAGAAACAAAACCAGAACTCGGACGACCCGACCATGTGTAAGTTCCAAAGTGAAAACCTGAGCAAGTCATATTGCTTAAGATAAGGCTGCTGTCGGTCGGGACGTCACTGTTTCGACTTAAAGCGTAAGGTTTCATCAAAGCAGTAAACGTACACTAGACTCGAACGCCTTATTATCATATAAGTAATTTAGCGTGGTGATTTTTCCATTTGTGGCACGCAAGGAACTACATTTGCCGCAACGGTGTACGCAAAAATTTAAAACAAAACGTGGTTTTTGTCACCAGCGCTGGCTTCTAGCAATTAATTGTCTCTGCAAGATATGCCTAGGAATGAAGCAAGATCTATCATTTTTGCCTTGAAGGAAGATTACAAGTCTCGATTGCACTGGTTCTTGACCAAGTTGACAAGTTTCTATTCGTCTGAACTATGTGTGCAATAAACAATACATGCGTAACGGGTTTTCAAGTGTGCCGTCAGCTGCATAGCCGAGTGGTGAGAGCCCTGGTCCGACACCGCTCAAGAGCATGGGGCTGTGTCTGTGGCAAGAAACGCAAAGGCATACTTGAAGGTGGACACAAAGATTCGCTTCCTTGCCTTCCCGTCCATTTAATTTAAATCTTCAACTACCGGGCGTAATCCTGAATACGACGAAAAAATGTAGGCAAGGCTGCTTGTAAAGATGCGTGTAAGTTTGCGTTGTTGGATCAGGAGAACTGGACCTCGAGAAGTTGGCTGCTTGAAAAATCGTTTTTAAAGTTTAATATGTAAGATTTTTAAGCTTAAGTGCAAGATTTTTCCAAGTCCAGTGAGACGTGCTAACTAAAACATTTTATCTGATTTCTTTCAGATGATATTTTACACATGCTTTCTTCTGCCATGTCATTGTTGCGAAAGTGCCGAGTCAACGCCGCTCTCACTATCCAACTCTTCTCGCAACTCTTCCATTCCATCAACATGTGGCTCTTTAACAAGTTGGTTGCTAGCCGCGAGTCGAGGCAGCTCTGTTGCCGAGAGTGGGGAATGCGCATCAGAGCTCGACTTGCCATGGTCGAAACCTGGGCTGAAAAGCAGGTAAAGTGACAGACCTGCGCAGTTTCTAATAGTTACTATACTACTCCCTTCATCGTGTCCCTACTCCTCTGTACACTACAGTGTATAAGTTAAAGTCACTCAAAAGGTCTCTTTTTCATCATTTGCTACCATGTTAAACAGGGTCTGGAGCTTGCCGCGGATTGCCATCTAGCTCGTATCACGCAAGCCACTCATCTTTTGCAAGCTCCCAAGCAATCCGGAGATGACATAGCTGCCATCAGTGGAACTTGCTTCAAGCTCAACTCTCTTCAGCTGCGAGCGCTGCTCTCCAACTATCAGCCACGCGAAAGAGACGGCGAGCACAGAATATCTCAAGAACTCATCGACAAAGTTGTCAGTGTTGCGGAGAATTCTGCTGACGAGGCAAGTGTATTTTTGCAGTGCCATGTGAAATTCATAATTTTAGTAGTTAATTTGTAGTTAAAAAGCACTGAATTCAGTAAAGGTTCACCATGCACGGAAGGAATTCGATATTTCAAAATCTGTTAGACTGAAAAGGCCAAGCTAAAGCCATCACGGTCAGCCCCGCTTAAACGGACCGCTACTGGACCAAGCCAAAGTGGTTCGTTTAAACGAAATCAAAACAGCAACTTCACTACCTTGATCACTTAGTTAACGAAAGCTCTTTAAAAGTCCAATTGTAATTTACTATGATGTTGAATCGATGTTCCCCTTCGCAGCTGACTCGTGCTGATGGGAGAGATGTCAGTCTGGAGGAAGACCCGGATCTTCAGCTCCCGTTCCTGCTCCCGGAAGATGGTTATTCGTGCGATGTCGTCCGTGGTGTTCCAACCGGGCTTACTGAGTTCATGAAACCGTTTGTGGAGGAAGGTGAGCTGGCAAATCACGTTTTTGTGGATTCCAGTGAATTTCAGGCAATACCCGGGCAGTAAACCAGTCCTTTTTACATTGATTCAACGCAAAAAAGGACTGGTTTACTGTTTGGAGAGTTACCCTTGTAAGGTTTTGCTGGTTTAACTGCAAGACCAAAATAAATAGCTTTGATCCGTCTTTAGTCTTTCTTGCAATCAATTACTTTTTACGTAATAAAAAATGAATAATTTCCAGTCTGACATGGCATGTAGGTATGAAAGATGGATTATATTTAAAACATATTTGGATCTTTAAAGTCTAAAGAACACTATGCTATTGTGCATTTGTCAGCATATATCAACAGCTGGGTTGTTTTTGCTGTAATCTTCTTTGGTTAAAATTGAACAATAAATCATTTGTTATATGACTGTTGATACACAAGTGCTACTTACGTTTTTCGTGCGTTATAATAACGTGTAAGTAAATCATAAAAATGTTTCGCTTCAGGTTTCTGCACCTACCAAGAAGAAGCGAAGGGCTCCGACAGTTGGACGGTTCACTTTCAGTCTTACGCATCACAGCCACCTTATCAGGTACGTGGTGTGTCACTTTTCACCGCTATCAAAGTTAGTCTTGTTTCTGTTGATTTAGTGTCTTCAAACGGCGGGAAAAATAGAAAAACGATTGATTTTTCAAGGTGGGGTCACACGTTCTTGGTAAATTTTTGAATGTGGCAAGATTCTCTTATTTTCAATCGCTTGAATCGTATTTTTACGTTATGACTGATACGGAATGAAAGGAATGACATATAACCTATGTTAGGAAAAGATATTGCCCCTTGAAATAGTGGAAACTTTTCTTTGCGTAGTTAATAGCTGAATTTCTTGTGTTTTTAGTTTTTTATATTTCTTAAGAGGCTCGTGGTATCCGAAATTAGACCGTGTGTTTCATGAGGTGATTGTGATTTTCATGAATTGATCGTGACTTTTGTGAGTTGGTCACCAGTTAAAAGGTCTAACTAAACCTTCCATGCATCCTAGGCTGGGTGTTCAATTCCTCTTCATTAACTTTCACCTCTTCTCCTTCAGAACACTTCAAATGCATCGCTTACCGCTCCCGATCATTCCAATCTTCCTCCTCATCCGGAAGTGATCAACATCCAGTTCCACAAGAGAGGTGGAGGAATGGGGCTAAGCATTGTGGCTGCTAGGGTGAGTTGCAACGTCGTCATAGTAATTCGCTTTGAAACCTGCATACTTTCTGCACTATTGTTTTTTTCTGAAAGAAGAAATTCAACACAAAAGCCACCCAAACACCAAAATCCGTCATTTTTTGCATTGATTTAACGTCTCACGTTAAATCAATGCAAAAATGACGGATTTTACTGTCCGGGGTAATCATGCACTTGATGATTTTCTACAGTCTTAATGAAAGCAAGAAAGGGCACGTTTGAAAAAATGTTGTAGTTGACCAAACGTACATATAACGGCCGTGAACAGGTCATTTGCCTGCTCTCGCATTGTCCAAAGTTTTACCTTCGACGTCACTGGTCCTGAACTGCCGTCTGATCTCATGTAATTCGACTTTATAAGACGTAAAATCTAGCGTCGTCGTTCATTTGAAAATTCTTACACTAAATTGACGAGATATGTTTTCGTGTGCCACAAAATCATTGGTGACCTTCCCGGTGTGTGATTGCTTCTGTTCACTATCAACTTGTGTAAGTTTCGTTTTTCCTTAATTAATCTCGCCATTATCCACACAAGGTTTTTATCGCGTGTTAATCTCTCAGCCAGTAGTGCTTACTTTAATGTTGATTCAATGTCACTGAGCATTGAAAGATCAAAAAGAAAAGGTTTTAGGACTTAACATGTTATTTTTTACGTTGAAACATTGCAAAACACTATGTCGGTTTACTGAACTTAACATCCAATTACTCCAAGTGTTTTAGTTTAGAAGATTCAGAATAAGGAAACTTGGTCCATGCTAGGAGTTCAGCCTATCGCAGCCTGCTCAGTGCTTTTGCTCTAACGCTTAGCTTGAAGACGCAGCTATATGTTTTTTTTTTAAGTACAGCCGAGCCTAAATAAAGTAGGTATAGCTTTTTTCCCAGAAAGGTTAGAGTTTTCTGCGTCATACCACAAGTGCATCAACACGGCAAGATTTAGCAATATTTTTGTCTTATTGTTTCGCAGTCGGCATTTTATCGAAGCTGCGATCAATATTAAGCTTGTGGCGTACTCTGTTGTCCTCACAGTACTCCGCACAACATCAATAAGAATGAATGCAAAAAAAATGTATCGGACGTTTTTTTTACTATATGACAATTTTCATGGCGAAGAGGAGATGTCAAAATAGACACAAGTTATGATACCAATTTTGCAATACATCGGGTCACGCCAAATATGTTGCTATTTGAGAAAATTTCTAAGAGTCTGAATTGTTACAATCAATTTTGCAATACATCGGGTCACGCCAAATATGTTGCTATTTGAGAAAATTTCTAAGAGTCTGAATTGTTACAATCAATTTTGCAATACATCGGGTCACGCCAAATATGTTGCTTTTTGAGAAAATTTCTAAGAGTCTGAATTGTTACAATCATAGCTATGATAAACCTGTCATCTTGCCATTACCAGAAGTAAGTAAAATAAGCAATATTTGCACCTAGTCCTAGACATATGTTTGGCTTTTTTAACCGGAGATTAGGTATGGACGTTGAGAAGTTAAGCACAGTTTACACAATAATAATGTAATATGTAAGACTTTTCAACTGCACGCTGGAGGTAGTATCGTTTGGTGTAATTGCATGTTCCATTTAAAATATCAAGGATTTTTTGTGGATTCTATGTTGTAAACTGTTCATTTGATGTGTCAATTTAAATTTTAATTCGTTTGTTTTTCGCGTAGTTTAGTTTTGCAAGTAAAAAATATCGCTATTGGCGAAAGTTCCTGCTTTACAAAAAAACCTAACGACTGTATAATGAGACTACCTCCAGTCCTCCAGGATGCAGTTGGAAAGTCTTACATATTTTACATTATTATTGCATAGTGTGTGATTGATTGCATAGTGTGTGATTGCATAAATTGTGCTTAACATACATATCTAATCTCTGGCAAAACAAGCCAAAAATATGTCTAGATCAGAGGTGACGAACCTGCGGGCCGCATGCGGCCCGTCAAAGAATTTTGTGCGGCCCGCGAGACAATTTGACAATTGCTCATATGCATTAAAGACGAAAGACATCTCAAAGGTGTTTTATGCCTTCACTTCTAAAATGCACTTTACAAAAAGTCGTTACAAGTCGAGGCTGACAGATGAAAATATTAGTAGGCTATGCAGTTGAGAGTTGCCACATCGTCTGTTCGACCTAATACTGAACGCTCAGTCAAGCAAACAACTTTCCAAAAATCCCACTATGCAAAAAAATTCAATGCTTCAATGTTATTTTTTAATAGTTTATGCTTCAATGCTGCATTAGATAGCTTCAGCTGTATGATTCGCATGGGCTTTTGTTTGTTGTTTGAAAAAGAAATTTCTTTAACTGATTTGTTGTTTCGGAGCATAATGGTCGAAACATTTATTCAACTTAAGCAAAAAGAATAGAGCCAAAAAAAAAAAGAAATCATAGCCTACTCATATGAACGCAAACGCTTCGAAAATGAAACTGTGTTCATTACACTGGTCTACAAATAAAGAATTTTTTTGCGCCATGAACTTTGAAAACTGATTTAGAGTAATTTTGGGGTGCTGAATCCGAATCTGACCTCAGATTTATCTTCTCACGTCAGGTTTGTGAGATATGATAACAACAAATTGTTACTTTTGTCAAAAGTGGAAGATTTGGCGCTGCGTTTACCACCAACATATGCGGTGCTATAACGAAAGGTTAGTGTTAGACAGGCCAAAACAGCCTATATAAGGTTAGGACAAGCATTGCCATAAAAATCTTTGTGGTTTTATGCAAAACATTGACGGGGGAGGGGGCCAGTTATACTTTTAGCCTCCCTTTTAGCTTGTTACTACTGCATGGTTAATAATGTTGCTTAGAAAACAAATTGGTATCAAAATTATAGTTGGTGGGTGTATTTCAGTTACTTATGCACCATATGGCCTGGATTTCTGGATATAGCACAACGTGTATGTGCAATAAACGCAACACCAAATCTTTCACTTTTGACAAAAGTAGCAATTTTCTGTTATCATATCTCACAAACCTGACGTGACAGGATGAATCTGAGGTCAGATTTAGATTCAGCACCAAAATTAACCCCAAAATTACTCTAAATCAGTTTTCAAAGTTTATGGCGCAAAGATCATGTAGACCAGTGATCAGTGCAAGTAGCCTACTGTTGCTCTATTCTTTTTGCTCAAGTTGATTTGTTTTTATTTTTTACTGTTGTATGTTTCGATTCTGCGTAAGATAATTTCAACTGTGTGGGTTTTATTACTGTCATCTGCCGTTTGTTACTTTTCATGAATAATATTTTGAGTCGCTTCTAAAAGATTTCATAGTAGGTTACGATTAAAAAGTTGTGTGGCCCGATAACTCATGTGTAATTGACAAAGTGGCCCGCGACCGCAAAAAAGTTCGTCACCCCTGGTCTAGATGCAAATGTTGCTTGTTTTACATACTTCTGTAAGTGGAAAAATGACAGGGGTATCATGGCTATGATTGTAACAATTCAGACTCTTAGAAATTTTCCCAAATAGCAACATATTTGGCCGTGTTTTGGTAGGCCGTGATCGGGTATATAAAAACACAAATCGGCCATAAAAAGGCTCATTTAGTAAGTGATTGTCAGTACGTTGAAAGCTAACAGAACACAAAAGCGTAATTTTGGTCTAACTTCTTAGCTTAGTCCGCGCAAGCCACAGCGTTCCACACAGCGTCGAGTTGACTCGGTAATCAGGGTATTTACGACAAAACTTTTTTTTTAAAGTCAGAATAACGAACACTTACATTCCTCAACAACTATTATTCCATCACTGTCACAAGCGCATAGTTAAATCCTGAGTCTATTCAAAGCCTAATACTTGAAACTGAATGGCGTGTTTCAAGTATAAAGTGATATTAATACCATAATTTTCAAATCTTTCAATAAAAAGGAGATATTGGTATTACTCGGGTTTGTTTGTTGTTGTAGCTGTAGCCTAATGTTACATTTAGTAAAGAATTGATGTCAAAATATTCAATTCAGTATTCTCATATTGTTCTCTTTGTAAAAAGTTCCTTTTTTGTTACTCATTGTGTAGCTGTAGAGCATAAAGCATTGTCTATTGTGCTGAAATATGCTGGAGTGGTTTAGCCTGTTACAACAGCGTGTTTAGACTTTTCTCGCTGGTAAATAACTCCCTGTTGGAAAAATTCACGCTTTCACAACGTCTGACGACATTGAATTGATATAAGCACGTGAACTTCTGCCATCTAGCCCAACTGTGCCCGACAAGCATTTACGAGCCCATAAAAGTTTTAGCAATCAGTTGGTTAGTTGGTGTTGTGGATAGTAGTAGAGGAATCGCACAGCGACTGCTGCATTCAGCCTGATTTGTCTTCGCTGCTTAGCTTAGATCGTATGAAGCAGAAAGTTTATTCAGCATGATAGCTTGCAAGCTGTCCAGCAAAGGTAAAGAAATAATTACGAATAATGTTGCCGCATTTAAAGTTAGAAACTATTAGCTAAAGTAGATATTAGTGATTTGAAACTATGCGCAGTCGCCAGTCAGTTTTGTTAAACAGGCATAATTCGTGGTGACATATGTCGAATTTGATCTGAAGATAGACTATGTGCTGAAAGGAGAATATGAACAAGTCTTTACTCTGGTCTGGAAGTACTTTTTTTAGAAGTCAAGGTAACTATTTGTCAAAGTTGTGTTCAGAGAGTTGCTCTGACAATCTCGAGTACGCACTTATAACAAAACCCTTACCCACTTCAAAATTTATTCATATTTTCTAGATTGTAACGCCGATCATATATTTCATACCACATTCGTAGTACCGTACAAGAATGTCGATTTGTACAAAACGGATAGAATAAAAGCAATTTTTTTTAGTGACAAAACATATAAACAGGCTTTGCTTTCACACTAGGTTTTGATTCACCGATATCTTCTGATGATCGTGGCTTTTGTTGAGGCTTTGAAAAGGTGGTTATGAGTGGTAGTGAGTGGAGACCCGCGTAGCGCATGTGTCCTATTACTATTGTGTTAATAGTTAACGCTGAGTCGATGTAATTAAAGCCCCGTCAGTGTATTGCCCTTTGATGCTTGATAAGGCTCCTTTTCACCAGTTTCCGCCGCCTTTTCTCTTTTTAAAGAATTAAATAGAACAAAGAAACAAGAATTCTTGTTCGACACAATAGAATTAGAAGAATTGTCTATTACGTGAGTGCCAGGTCCATGTTCTTAATCGCCACTTGATGCTCCGCTCGAAACCGAAATTGCGTTCAAGTTGTTTCTAATTGGCTCGAAAGTCATGTTTGCTGCAACACTGAAAGCATCTAGTGGTAACATTACATCTTAAATAGGGCCAGTTCTTAGTTAGCTTACTTGTCGCAAACGCTTTTTAACACGGTTAAGGTATTTGTAGTAGCCATCTACTGTTTGAGCAAGCTATGACGTTGCCAAATGTATGTTCTCGTGTAAGTTTTAATGTGGACAACACAGCTTTTGTGTACCGAGAAGGATTTTTTCGCTATGACGATAAGTTTAATCGAGGTAGGCTGCGGACAAAGTTGTGTAAGAAAAGTTGTCCTTCTGAGTGCGCTTGCTCCTTTGACGTCATTTCGCGCAGGCAGCAAACAGTTTAATCGAAAATCACAGTGTTATGATCATATTTGGAAACCTGGCAGCCATTATTGACACAGAAATGCGTTGAATTAGACTAGAGCAATGTTGACTTAAATAAGTCGTATATAAAAGACACAATAGGTCTGCTATGTTTGACAATAAGTTGAAACTAATTGAAGAAAAACTCTAAAAAGAGCTTCAATTCATTTGTAGTTTCGTTCTGGCTTTATAACTCGCTAGTCCAGGCTTTGAACGGTTTAGCTAGCATTCGCTAAGGTTAGACATTGGTAAACTGATCAACAGTTTTCTGTTTTAGCGTTACAAGTAAAGTTTGATGTCAAGTTTTCACAAAGTAACGTTGTACCAACGTAGCACTGCGTAGCAGAACATGAAGTGAACTCCTGTGTGTGAGATATTTTCTTAAATCTATACACGTCCTTGAACATGCCAAAAATATGCAGACAACTTTTTGCATGTTAGTTAATCATCAGCTACAATGCTGGCGCTGGTACTCACACTTCTCTTAAGAAATTGTTTGTGTGTGAGTCTGAATTGCAGAAAGTCTGTGTTGACGAATTGCTTGACTGAAAAGTGCCATGTGTTAGTTTTATCCTTTAGATTTGAAGCTTAAAGATCACTGGTGTAGCTAACAAAATTAGTTAAAATTTTTATATTGATTCAATATAAAAACAAAACGGATTTTGCTAGCTGTGTATGGCCAAATAAGCAGTCGCAGAGAGCAGTGAAGTAGTTCAAAAAGATGTCAGGAGCTAGTTTACCAACAAAGATGTTAGAATGGGTATCACCATGTATTTTATATCGCAAAAAAATGACCAAATATAATGACTAATTGCAAACGGAGAAGTAAATGGCCTATATGCATTGATACTGGGTTGCGGAGAAAAAACTCGAGAATGATTTTCTCAAGTAAGTAACTACCAATCTCTAGAACAAGTTTCTGTTGAAAATCAGTTGTGCTGGTTTATAATAGCTGTGATTTTTGAGCTGTGTTTTTTAACACAAAAACCTATCACACAGTCCCTTATGGCACTCACTTATGTGTTAAAAATGCTCATGTCACTAGATCGCGGCCATAAAGTTGTATCTGTTGCAGGGGGCAGGACAAGATAAGTTGGGCATCTACATCAGGTCGGTGGTACAGGGCGGCGCTTCTGATTTGGTGAGTAGTAGATATGTTTTTTAAGTTGTATCTTGACTCCTTTACTTTGACCAGTTAGGTTGTAACAATCACATATTTTCCATTGTAGTAGGATACCCAATTGCCCAGTTTCTCTAACACCACAGTTTTTTTTTTTGCAAACTTGATGGGGACATTTTGATACGGTTGTCGCCCATACGAAACCTAGCCATTTTTGATTCAGTATTAACCAGATTTTGGCAATTTACTCCCACAAGCAAAAATCTATTGTTTGCAATAGAATTCATTAGCTTTAAATAAACATGTCATCATTTGAACGGAATGGCCCGTTTCGGCGAGTCCGATTTGGCGAGTCCATTCGGCTAGTCCGATTTGGCGAGTGCCCTATTCGGCGAGAGCCCTTTTCGGCGAGTTCCCTATTCGGCGATTTTTTTAATTTTTTTTTTTAATTATTGAGTGCCGTAGCCTAATTATCACTGCCGTTTTATGGTTAGGGGTTGGGGTTAGGGTTAAGAGTTATGGGTTAGGGTCTTATTTCGACGTTAAAACGATGTAAAAGCGGCAATAATAATAAGGCTACGGTACCCAATAATTTAAAAAAAAAAATCAAAAAATTGCCGAATAGGAAACTCGCCGAAAAGGGCTCTCGCCGAATAGAGCACTCGCCGAATCGGACTCGCCGAATAGTAGCAGACCCTCATTTGAAAGTCCCGTATGTGGTTGCATTATAACTGTCACCATTTAACCACAGCTGTATGTTTCATGCTTAAAGTTACGTTTCACCATGCTTTCAATTTGTTCACGTTACGTTTAATTCTTAGGATGGGAGACTGCAGGCAGGCGACCAGCTGTTGAGTGTGGACGGCCAGACACTGGTTGGCGTGGACCAGGCCAGGTTTGTCAACAATGTTTTGCTAATAGTTCTGATTCAACTTGTCTTGTGTTGAGTAAAATTGTCATTTGTTACAACGCACAGGTTTTATCTCACTAACTTACGACTGCCATTTGTCGGTATACAATTGTAAATGTTATCTTTGTAACTATCTTCGTGTATTGTAAAGTTCTTTATCAAAAACGCCCCATTCGTTTGTGGAACGTTTCATTATGTAATGCAATCGGGCCATTCATTTTATTCATCATTATTCTCGTTCGAGCAGTTTGCTGACCTTTTCTTGTTTAAAACTGTCTCTTGTTGCATGCAGAGCCGCCGCACTGATGACCAGAACCGGGCAGACCGTAACGTTGGAAATCGCCAAACAAGGAGCCGTCTACCACGGTCTTGCCACTCTGCTCAGTCAACCATCGCCTCAAATGCAGCATCCCACCTTTGCCCAGCGCCGTATGAACACCCAGCCTCGCCCCAAAAGTGAAGGATATTCTCTAAACACCAACCCCAGCGAGCCTTCCCGCCAGAAGCCCGCTAGCTATGCCCCTCACAACCCATCGTATGCCATGCAGGGCAGGCCGTTTACTTCTCAAAACAAACAACCATCGGCACTAAATAGTTCAACACCTCACTTAAGTATGGAATAATCTATAATTATCTAACGTTTTTCGTTTGTTTTCTATTTCCCAGCGTGTGTCTTGTAGGCAATTGTGTAGTTTTCATATAATGAAAGACTCGACCGATCACCCGATTCTTTCGCCGCAACCGATCTACAGTCCACGGAAAAACAAGTATTCAAGATCGACCGATTCCACTTTTGTCACCGTTGAACCAAACGGTTCCGTGCCTTTGTATAGCCAGCGCCAGTCGTCTGCACATTCAGTCGCTTCCTTGGGAGAATCGAGCTCAACCTCAGACAGCGGTTTTAACTCGGTCGCTGCTCCACAGCCTTTGCTCCCTTCTCCAAACTCTGCGTTCAGCATCCGCTTTGCTGCTCCCAACTCCTTGTTATCCCACAATGATGCCCCACCGTCCTCCCCTGGCACAGATGTAGTAGCGCAGTCCAGTACAAGATCCGTGTCATCGGATCTGGCGAGCACGGAGCTCGGAGACGCGGAATCGTGTTTCGAGCGGACAAGTTCGTTCGACTATGACATGACACCGCGTCACATTGATGATCCCGTCAGCCATCCAACGCTTGAGGAAAAATCAAGTGCAAAGACGTTCGATTCGGACGCAGATTCTTACGTTCCAAGACGCGGCCGACAAAGATATCGGCAAGAACTGACTCGCGGCAACGCGATTGAATCAAACACCGACAGTGACGATGCGAAAAGCGAACAACCGAAGTCGCCTGGAAGTCGCTTCATGACTAGAACTGAGTTGCGGCGCAGCGCCGACAGAAGAGCTTTGTTTGGCAATTTCCTTGCCCAAGCGGAAGAAAGAGACAGAAAAGCGCGTATTGAACAGGAAGCTATGTCCAACTTCTGCGAAAGCAGAACAAGAAGTGCATCTTTAAACCGAGCATCGAGCGCTTCCTACACTGCTCGTCCCACTATGACGACGCGATCGACAAGTCTAACACGATCAAACTCAACCAGTGCTTCTTCCAGACCCCCCATAGCAAGCGGTCTTCGAAGATCAACTTCTAACGTTGATATTAAAGACATAATCAACAAGGCAGAAAAACGTGACCGGCACGCAAGAGTCGAGCAGGCCAGGATAGAAGGCCTGATCCCCCCGCGTCGCTATCTTGGCCGAAAAGACTCTGTGACGACGAGGTCTCGTCGCCCAGCATCTCTCATCATTCAAGATTTTGAAAAGAAAGTTGAGACCGACTCGCCTGCTTTAAGAGGCCGCTTGAGAACATGCGAATCGTACGAAATTCCGCCCAGCCACACGACAACCGACAGCAGACGAACTGCCGACCCAAAACCAATCACCGGCCCCCACCATCGGAAATTTTCCTCTTTTCTCACTAGCAGCAGGCTGTCGCGGTCTGGCGGCGGCCACCACAGCATCGCACGGCATTACCCCGATGACAATAGGCGCGAAAGCTACCGAAGCTCATTGTACCGAGCACACAGCGCGCGTAGCTCAACTTGGAACGGCAGCGAGATTCGCCACTCAAAGCGTCCACCTCTGAGCACCGACCCAGAGATGAGCGATAGTAAATATAGCAGGAGATACAACCGAACGTCGGGTAATAATATCAATACTCTCAAACCTACTGCGCGTAATAATTAATATTTTTCTACACAGTCTTATATTTTGATAAAATTTGGTTTTCTTCGTTTTGTAATCACAAAACCGAACGTTCTTTCAATGTATTTCAAACGTTTTTACAACATTCTTGTAACTAGACAAAGGCCACGATTACGAAACTCCAAGGCAGAAACCGACGAACGCTCCGAGACCAGCCATGTCAATGGGGAACTTGCAGGTGAATAGACACAAAAGAAAAACCTTATCACCACAACCCGATACTGGGCTGGGCAAGCAAAGCGTTGATTCATGGTATGATTGATTACGTTACGTTTGCAGCAAACCAACCAGGAAGCGAATCCGAGCTCACCCAGAGGCTGGAGGAGAAACAAGGAGGTTTCCAACAAACCTGCAGAATCTTCAACCATCTCCAACATGGTATTGTCACCACTCTAACAGGGTTACCATTTTTTTTTTCCTTTTTAGTGTTCTCTTGCGTATTAGATAGAAAGTTCTGTTGAAACAATTCAACTGACGAAAGCTGAAACAGCTTTGTACCGCTAATTTTTCTTTTACACTGGTTTGCCGATCCAGGTTGTATGATTTAAAATGTATGGAGCTACAACGTGTTAATTGTTAACGATTGGTCAGCGTTAAATATGTAGCCTCGTGGAACTCTTCCTGTGTTAGTTTAGCTCTTGTAGCAAACTCATAATCATTGATTACCTTAAATATCAACGTTTGAACACTGGTTGTTTTTCAGAGGCGGAAAGCAACTTCACAAACAACGCTGCCAACTTCCTTCGGTGATTCAGCTGCGTCGAATAAGAAACCAGAAGAAAAAAGCAGCGTTTTTGACAAGAGGTGGGTTATTTATTGCTCTGTAATCTGTTCACAGACATGGAGATTTGGAAAAATTAGCACTATTGGGGAGGATAAAGGGGAAAAGAAGCAGAGGTCGACAAAGATTAACTTATTTAAATAGCTTGAATCAATGGGCCACAAACACAACAGTCAAAACGAACGATTTTATACGAATGGCAAATGACAGAGAAGTTTGGAAGAGGATGGTCGCCAAAGTCTGTGTCAGATCAGGCGCATAATCATCATCATCAATCTGTGCTCGTTTTTGCATTTATACATAACATCTCTTTTTTTCAGGTCTTATCCAAGAAAACAGATCTCTTCTCCTCCATATCCACCTTCCGAGAATCTTCCTTCACCCCCATTGAGTCAACCTCCACCAAGTGATCCTATGAGGTCTTTCGACAAGTACCCACAGAACGCTCTTGATAACCCAAACTATGACCACTTTCCGCCCCCACCACCTGATCTTACCAATGACAACAGCGAAGAAATAGCGAAGAGACATTTTCAACCTGTCAAACCTGACCCCATCCCGCCCCCAGCCGAGCCCAATAAAAACGCTATTTCAAACTCCCACGAGTCCCCTGCAGAGAAACAAAGGTCCTCATCTCCTCCCCTTAAAAAGGACGCCAGGTCCCCCGTCAATAAACGCAGCGCCCAAACTCTAGGCCGGCCTAGCAGCGGCAAGAAACCGGAAGTGGCAAGAGTAACACCTACTCAGGTATTTGCGTTACAAGTTTATTTCCTCATTTTATTACGTTTATCAACAATATCACCAGGATACAAATCCTTTTCACTGGGTAAGGACAGTCAATGATGATTTTAAAACTTTACACTTTTAAATTAATTTTCTGGTCAAGAGCTTCACACTAAAGTACAGCTCTCTGCACACTTTGAAAATAACAATGTTTGATTTTATACTAAAATCTTGACTATTCTTTTTACAAAAGCTTTTTTCTGCTGTTTTAAACTTATTTGAAGCATGAACTGTGTTGATTTGTGTGCAAGCTCCGGGTTTAATTTGAACAAAACATCACAGAAGAAAAAGCAAAACGCCCAAGCCACCAGCAAGTCTTCAACCCTGCCACGCCACTTCAAGTCCGCGTCTCCGTGGGAACGGGATGAGAGGGATAAGAAGGAGCAATCCATCCAGGAGCAACTCAATGCTCTTCGTGATGAGGAAATTAGTGAACTGACAGCCCGAACAGACCTGTCTCCACTAGAGGAGGAGAGGTAAGAGTCGAAGATTTCCGTTTTCCAAAGTAACGTGAAGTTGTGTTTAATTCATTGCTGACAAAATTGTCCACAATGACCACAACACAAACCCGTCAGAACAAGCAATCTTGTAGTTGAATATTCAGTGATCAAGATAAAGAGCTTGCTGATAGTGCTTGAACTAGATTGATCTGTGAATACAGCCAGACGTCTTAAAGGACATTATGAGACGATTGTCGGAGTTAACACCACATTGTATAAAGGAAAACATGTTCTTTCTCAATAAAGCGTCAAAATTAATGACATTGAATTTAACTTGAAGTAAAACCGATTACTTTGCTACTACGAATAACAGGGATTGTCATTCTTATATAAAAATCCTGTAACAGACAAGCTAAGCTTTAAATTGTCCCTTTTCATCAACATCAATATACTAAACAACTGATATGGTGATATGAACCACATTGAAGCTCCGTTGCTTAACTTTACTCCTTGTTGATGGTGCTTATTAATCAAAAATCCACCTTATACAAACTTAGTTAGTTATACGAGACATATTATTCAGTTTAGATTTCCTACAGCAAAGTAATGTACCTAAAACCAAGTAAAGTTGCACCGATTACTTAACCAGGTTTACAACACATTTACTAGTGTTTTGGTGCTCTTTCAATTCTATGCACCGTTAATATACGCTCCTCTTCCAGATTAAAAAGTTTACTCCAAGAGCGTGATTTCCAAGCTCGTGTCCAGGAGGAAAGGATGAGGATGTTTTCGGATGAAGACATTTCTGAAGAAGTAAATTTTTGAAGTATACGTAGAAATATATGTCTTTAACATTATTGCTTGAAAACAACGTCACACGTGTTTTGAGAAGACTATGATTCATGACGCAATCATCGATTGACTGATTGCGGGAATCTTTGTCCTCGGGCTGAGAAAGCTTCTTTGAAAGCTTAATCAGCTGGCAGTTGTGAAAATACTTGTAGAGGCTTTGAAGCACGGACACATGCCCTGTCACCAAGTTTGACAGAGTGAAGTTTCCGATTGTTGTATGTGAATTATTCTATCCATTGGGTGCCACTGAAGGAAGAGCTGTCCTGAAGTGCGTTGCTCAAGCGCACATCCCGAGGGTCATACCATCACTGCTTGATTTTGCAGTTTCTTTGTTGGTAAAGTTAGACGCTTAACCGACTGAGCTGTAGCGGTGGACGATCACTATTGCATCACATTGGTCATTATTGAAGATCACTGCTGCATGACGTCACTATCTTTCTCCATTTTTCTACATAGTCGTTGATGTGTGACGTTGTTTACCTCTCGCAGGACTACAACAGTGTGCCGGACCGTCCCGACCGTGATAGACTGATCCGTCTGGAAGGAGCTCACGCCCAACGCAACAGCACAAGTGATAAGGAAGACAAGGATCGTGTCCGGTGGGAAGAGGAACAGAAAAGAAAAAAGGTAAAGACATACTCACTTCTTTGTTTTTGCTGAACGCAGAAGACATTGTTAAGTCGCATTACGTTCACTCACGACCAAGTTGTCTTGCATATGGGACGTTATCCTTTTTTGTGCTTTGTCATTGGGCAAGACGCTAAGATCACACGACCACTCTCAGGACGGCTTGCATATACCTCCAGACTTATGCATCATAGAAGATGAAAGATTAGTTTGTTGTCTTCTTGTTTTAGGAAGAGGCTGAGATCCGTGCAAAGCTTGAGGCAGTGCGCCGTGAAGAGAGACGAAGGTTTGTTTTGTTTAAAGTGAAATACTTCAGATACAAACTATGTAAATAATTTGATGAAAGCTTTTTCATGAAGTTGCATATGAACTTTTTATAGAATATTGGCTTCATTTGTATAGAGGATTTACAACACTCATGGGTCTTCATCGGCAAGTGCTTATTCAAATAGAAAATGTGTTTCTTGACTTGTAATTTTTGACCTTGACCAGGGAACGAGAGCGCCAGGAAGAAAAAAGAAGGAAAGAAGCGGAACAGCGTGAGCTCCAAAAGCAAAACGAAGAGAAGGCAAGAATACAAAGAGAAAAAGAAAGAGAGGAGGAAAAATGGAGGTACGAGCTCCAACAGCAAAACGAAGAGAAAGCAAGAATACAAAGAGAAGAAGAAAAATGGAGATACGAGCTCCAAAAACAAAACGAAGAGAAAGCAAGAATACAAAGAGAAAAAGAAAGAGAAGATGAGAAGTGGATGAACGACTTGGTAAGCATCTTGAAAATACAGCATATGATCAACGCTGTAGCACGATTGGTCAAAAATATCAGAAATAATTACTCAAACTTCATTTTACTTACCGTCCCTTACTTGTTTCAGCAACGTGAAGAAGAAGAGCAGCGGCGGAGACTGGAGGAGCTGCGCAGGATGCGAGAAGAAGAAGAAAATCAACTCCGTGAAATACAGGTTCCCTATGCGATTTTTCATATAATTTACTGTCAACCGTAAATAATAATCTGATGCAAAAAGGACTAAATCTTTTTTTGGATGTTTATTTACCTGATTTTATTTTTGTGATTTCATTTTCTAATGAAATCACCCTTTTGGGTTTTGTTTCCCTTATCAAGCTTACTCAGCGTTTTTTGACTTCAAAAAAAGCTTAACAAACAACAAAATATTATCATTTCAAACATTGTTGTACGTTTAACCGACGTAAAAAACGATGCTCTCTTACATGAAAACTTGGTACAGGCCAAACGCGAAGCAGAGGAACGGTCTTTACGGTACGGCACGTTGCAGAGGCGAGAGAAGGAGAAACTGATGGTATACAGTAGCAGCGCGTGGCCGTAGATATCCAGCCAGGAAATCGCTTCTTTTTTCACATTGTTTTAACGTCTGCAGACGTCGAATCAATGTAAAAGTGGACTGGTTTGCCGGCTGTGTAGTGGTAGTGGATGGTTGCCGTAATTACTGATTGCTCTTTTTCTCTGAAGACATCAATATCTTTAATTTAATCTGTAGACTTTCTAATATCAACTACTCGAACGCGTTGGCAGCGTTATTGCATGGTGGGTGTTGGTTGATGTCAAAGTTGTGAGTGGACCTTATCCTTCAGCTCGAATGAGGTCCAGTCCCAAAACATAATTTAAAGTCAAAATAAAGTTTTCGTCATCAGTTTCTATGTAACGCTTTGCTCCCTGTAAATAAGAGTAGCACATTGTGAGCATGCACAATGCACATTCCAGTAAAGAAACTGATTTTTGACACAAATTTGAACGAATTAGTGTGAATTTTCTTGTTTCTATACTTAACTCAAATCCAGCCCTACTTTTAACTCTGGCTAGTGTCTTGTGTTAACGAGCGGGGAGTTTTGATGGGTTTTTTTGTTGTTGCATTTTTTATCACTTCAAACTGATAATTACTCTTTGAAGGAACTTGGCTTTTTCAGCTTTTTTTGTTTAAATTTGAAAAAATTAAAATTGTGAATTGTTTTGCATCGCATGAAGATTAATTTGTAGCTTTCTTCAGTAAGTTCTGCAATGTATAGTATTGACATTTCACATCATAAAACAATATTGGAATGTTTCCTTTCAATTCAAGTCTGTAGCTAGCGATATTAACTTATTTTTATTAATCCATGTTTCAAAATAATCTACTACTGTGTTTGTTTCTATTGCAATCATATATTGGTAATTAAATTGATCCATCCATCATGCAACTACCAGGAGAGCAAGGCTACATGCCGCTCCTAACCGTAAGCAATGTTTGCCGTGTGAATCAACCTACCCGCCAACCAGGAGATTGTATGCCCGCTGCTCTACCTATCGCTCCGCCACCAGTCGTTTCTGAGATGTTTAGTTATGAATTTTGCCCAGTGATTCTGTACTTTTTTCGTTTTAAACTTGATTATAGAATGTTAATTTTTGATCGATAGCTAAAAAAATGCTGCATAGCGATGAAACCTCTCTAATCCGACTACCCACCAGACTACAAACACGTGGTCATGTTTGCTGAGGTTTTCTGGCATGGTATTGAATCAAACTATCCGGAACCGCGTTGAAGTGCCGTGATGTTCGTTGTCAAAAACACTAATTTTATTCCAGCAATGTTTGATAATTTGTTTCATTATGGTAAATAAATACTCAAATGTTCGAAAATTCGTATCAATCACTTTAATCAGTTAAATTGTTTTTTTTTGATTATTTTCCAAACCGACTGATTTTGGTTCTTCCTAAGAAGAATTACGCTATTCTAAGTCGTTGAGAGCATTTGTTTGTATACGTTTTATACATGTTCCTTTGAACATGCCACCACCACAATAATCTGAGACCAATATTTTTTACTATTCCAGAAACAAAAAGAAGCCGATGCTCGGGAAGAAGCGGAACGGGAATATCTTGAGGCGAAATTATCGGCGGGAAAGCCTACCAGTAATGCCCCTTCTTTCAAGAAACACTCGCCATACAGCCCCAGGTCGTTCACCGCCTTCTCATCGGGCGAGAACAACCGAAACTCTTCTGCCTATGAGACGACCAAGTATGTGGAGCATCATAGTGCCACTTAGTAACTTTGTAACCGACACTATGCTCCTGCGAAAACTTTGGTAAACCAATGATACCATTTGCCGTGATTTTAATTTGATTCGTCTTTAAATAATTTTCTAATGTAATTCCGTTTCATTTCGACCAAAGTAAGTTCGTTTCGATCAACCCTATTCAAGGTCTAAGTACAAATTCTATTGCAGGAGTAAGGAGGCTAGAAGGTTTTATTCAATGGAAATTTCACATGTTAACTTGAAATTTTAAATTACCTATTTGAAATTTTTTTATTTAACTTCGCTCATTTCCGTATGTTTTCAATACAACAATGTTGTGTGTTCAACATGGGCAATTAAATTTCTGCAATACATTTGTAATACAGTAGTAGTACAGTACATACAGTAGTAATACAAATTGCAAACGATTCGGTAACCTAGTATTATTTTTACTATTTTCTTGCTGTAAACTGTGTCACCTCTGTGCTTGTGCTTAGGTTTGAAATTGGAAGCATAACCGGGCTGCACGTTCTTGGTGTAAGCAAGCGCATGGATTCTTATGACATGTTTCTTATGCACGTGTTGGTTTAGTTTGGTTTCTGCCATCGTTACGGCAGCGAATACGATTCAGCTTAGCAAACAATTTGTTTACTTTGAACCGACCGTGACCGGTTGTAAATCATGCGTGCGTTGATTGGCAAACCGGAACGATATAGTTTAGTAGCAACCGCGACAAGTCCTTTGGGTCTTCCTTGGTGCTGTGGCAGTGTAGTCTTTGCATATTGCACCTCTTAAAATTGACAAAAAAATTGTGCTTCTAAAGACGTCACATAGACGTAAAACAGACCAATTTCTTTGCCATATATTGCAACCTATTTATTTGTAGACCTGTGATGCGAGATAATTCGAAATCTTCATCGGTACGGCCGGTGTCGGATGGCTACATGCTTGGAAAGACCGACTGGTCCATGGATGACTTGGTAACTACTGGAAGCGTATTTGTTGCAGTATAAGTTGCAGCAGATCGGGTGTTTTGACCAGTAGACACTTTACCATAGGACAACTTTCCCAATAAATCAGCTGATTCCTGTCATTATTTGACCATTCTAGCACTCAACTATACAGTTGATACTTTCTTTCAACTATGTTTGGGAGTTACAAAAGAAAAACTATTAATGGTAATGCTGGGAATCGAACCCACGTCATCAAAATTACAACTTTCCTAACCTACAAACTGCTAGGCTATGCTGCCGACGGCAAAATGTCTGCTTAAATTGGTTAATAAACCTCATCTGCAGCAGCGACCTGCAGGTTACAAATACGCAAACTGGAACCTCGACATCATTTTTGCTTTTTCACACTAAACTTAAGCTAAAATTTAAGTTTCAACAATTCGTTTTATGGAGGTAGACTACCTAAGCTACAGTGGTAAAGCAATGATCTTCTATCCGTCTGTTGTTTTAGCGGTTTGCCTGCATCTCTAGATGATTTAAAATCATGAGTTCCATTCCTGTTACATGTATTTTGCGAGATATATCAAGCAGTTAGTGTGACAGCTATGTTTTCTGTTTTTGCAAGACTAAACTAGCAAGACGCTAATTTTTTGTTGCTCTTTTCATCAGCCTCCGCCCCCTGAACCGACCACGCCCACCGCAAACTATGGACGCCGACCAATCAGCTACGTTGCCTCCAGCAGCACACCGGGCGTGATTGGTTCTCAAGAAATCTACAATGACCCGAGAAACAAAAGAGAGGCAACCATGAAACGGTATGTTGTGTATCCTGATGATATTAAAAAGAGTAAATTTATTGGCGACAAATGTTTTCCGTTCTCTTTAAAATAAATATCTGATAACTTCTATACAAACTCGTAAATAGAAAATGTTGCATGTAAATTTAAATTGAGGAACTAAGCGGGTAATCTGATTCAATTGAATAAGTCCAAAATGCACAAACCATAACGTTATATACTTGCTGAGTTAACGTTTATTGTAAACAAGTTAAAGCTTTAATAGCTTCTCATAGTTAAATTTAAAGAGCTATCAGAAAGTTTTCAGCATTGAATTTGTTGAACTAACTTTCCACCATTGAAATACTTTTAATTTCTGTAACGTTAGTTTGTTTTTGGTTTCTAACAATAAAACATCAAAATCGGTCGTTTCAACATTGCGTCGTTTAACCCTGCAGAGACCAGTCGTTCAAGCGGAGGGGACCAGACCCGTCGCGTCTTACTTTCAAAGACAGACAGCGCATGTTTCAAGGCGAGTCCAGCAGCCCAGCCACCAAGCCGAAGTCATCTAGAAGATTGATGGAAATCGAAGAGAACCTGCGCGGCCAGCACTAACACTTACACTGCAGTTGCTTGGTACTGACGTTGCGACATAACGTCTGTTCGACATTGGACGTCGCTATGTTTCATTCAACTTGCTACATGATGAGGTTTTATGCTAAAAAGCTGCAATTTGACGTTGAAAAAACGTTAAATGAGTATGACATGAGTAGAGGCCGTGTCGGAGAAAGTGTCTTTGCAAAAACAAAATTTTGAAAACTATGTTTTGTTGATAAAACGTTGTCAAGTGTCAATTGATGGACAGAATTTGGTGTGGTGCTGCATCACCGCCATTGACGTCACCATTGATGACGTCATAGCTTGAACAAATCTCCATTCTTGTACCATAAAGTTATTTTTGTATTACTTTTTACTCATAATAGTATTCACTAGTATCGCCTGTATTTTCAAGGCAAGCTTTTCCCCACTATTATAGCGTATAACTGTTCAGTTTAAATGATGATTCTGTTTGTTAAAATTAATTTCTTTTTCATTGTAAAAGCTGCGGTGCAAATGATCTTTTTTTTGCTTTCATATATCACCACCCCCGCACTTTAGGTGCTTTCACCGTTTTTGTATTTCTTTTGGTACAGACTTCACAAAAACTGCATTTTGTTGTAATGATCTACATTAGTGAAGAAGTTTTGCCATTTTTACCTTCGTTTTGCATTTTTCAATGTTGAGCGGTTGTAAGAATAGTTGCGTTCGACCACAAAAACTGTAATTTTTGCGTCACATTTGCAACACCTGATATCAAGCTTTGTGATATTTTCCCGTTAACAAAGTTGGTCCTTTCTACGTGGATTCATCTTCTGCTGACGTTGGATCAACGTAAAAAACACCAATTCTGCTTGTGGGCTACTTGTACGCGCCGTCATTGTGCACCAAATTGCATTTTAACATGGTTTTGTTCTAGAATGCTGTAATGTACCAGAACAGGTGTGACGTAATGAGGGTTGTGGCCTGCATTGCTGGTTCAAGCCCACGTGACAAAGCGGTTCTAGCTGGATTGAACCAGTTTCTGCAGCAACTTTGTCTTGTAGGCCTCACTCAGCAAAGGAGTAAATAACTGCTCCATGTAACCGTTTGTTCTGTGTATGTTTATATCATATCTTGGTATTTTACCCGCAAGAAAATGAAATGTAGTATTTTTTTTGTTGATTTAACGTTGGATTGGGTTGTTCATGAGCCAAAAAACGCCAGTGGCATGCATGCCTTCTTATTTAACGTTATAACCTACTTAACTTGGTGACCGTTCATCCTCAACATTAACTAATGAAGTTACCGCTGCCGTCATGTCAGCTTTGTACCTTGCTATTTTGTATGAAATTTTAATTACTCAGTATTTACTTGTTGACAAGTTACAAGTTTGCTCATTAAGTTTATGAGCATTGTGAGGTCACAACTAAAGTTTTCTCCCGGTTTCCCAGCCGGCAAATCAACCTGTTTTTCATTAACTCAACATCTGCAGATGTTGAATCGGCTGTAATGCTTCAGATTGTTGCGCGTGGTGTTTTTGATACCAAAATGCTTGACTTGGCACATTTTCGCTTTGTTATTGCGCAAAATATGACAGTACGAAAGATAACAGTCAACATCATGGGTATTTAACTGGTCTTGCAACTGTGGCTGTATAAATGATTCTCTGCTTAATTGTTTCTGCCTTCACGAGCAGTAAACTTTGTTTTTTGCCTTGACATGACATTGTTAAATGATTTCATCAGTGCAAAAATGACTTTGTTTAATTTTGAACTACGGCTTCTTATTTTGTAAATTTGCTTCAACTATTTTAAGCGAAATATTTGAAATTATTTTCCTACGTTTTTTACAAAGCCACCTCCGTGTAGTGAACACTGAACATATATGTGGTCGATATTGGTCATTTCAATGGTGCTTGTTTCGTGTAGGCTTTTGTAAACGGCCAACAAGTTCGTAGACGGTTCTCAATAAATCGCTCGTGCTTATTAGTTATTCATTGGTCTCGTTTTCGCTGTGCTTATCAATTCTGTTCACATTTTTTTTTCCTTTGAGAATCTGTTGGCATGCAGCACAGCAGTAGGCTGTGAAATCCTGTTTGGAGGTCATGCCAGTCAGGCTACCTGTTTTCATAGCAAATGAATAGCAAAGGCTGCTACGGTACAATGTAATTGCAAAAAAAATGGTTGCAACAGTGCATTGCTACAAATCAAAATAACCTTGATAGCAACAAAATGAGACTGAAGATCTGGGCCGTTGAGAGAACAATTTCGACCTGATACAGATTAGAACCCCCCACCCCCACCAAACAAAGGTCCTTCAAAGAAACCAATAGAACTCCAAAGAATACGCGATGTTTTCTTCGTTCTTACGCCCCCTGGAAAAAGTTCAGGCCCCTAAAATTATCCCGGATTCAAAAGTGCCCCCTATCGATGGCACTGCGGCTACTGCTGAAGATAGAAACAAGAATTAAAAAAAAAAAGATTATTCAGTCAAGAAAGTCAATGTACGGTAGGCTACTTTAAAACTAGTCTATGAATAAATTATCGCATGTCAATGTTGCAATATTAATAAGATACTGCAGGTCGGCCAAACTGTTTGTAGGCAATAAGAGGCTATGGATTGGTAGAAGTGATCTCAAAGCTTATGTACCAGAACACTTTTGCGCAAAAACGGCATTGGTTCAAGGAAGTGTGGGAAATTCTTTGCATGGTCATTGGTCAGAGTATTATGTATTGAAATACCATAGTAGGCTATGTCTTGGCAGACTATTTTGGTTCTAAGCAGTGAAGTAACCATCTCAGAATGCATTGCTCCTCAGCGCTTTACAAAGCAGTGTCAATGCAGCCGTGTAAAGGCGCAACTGAGTACACTTTTCAAGTAAAAACGATCAATTTTGCTTGCTAGGGAAAGCTTTGTAAAATTGTGCTAAAATTTAGGCTGTTGTTTTTGTGGTAATTTTTGGACTGAGAAAACTTCTTTAAAAGCTTAATCCTGGCAGTTTCGCATAGGCTTGGAATTAGTTAACTAAGCGCATAACCCGAGAGCGAACCATCAGTACTTTATCATGCCGTTTCTTTATGAACAAAGTCTGGATCCAACTGAGCTATTGGGGAAGGACAAACAATTGTATGTTCCTTGATAATTTCATGGGATTTCAAAGTAACCTTTTCAGTGATCGGGGTCAAAAATTATTCCAACCACATTTGGCTTTTAGAGAAGCAGTGTTTTTTACTGCTGCAGTACATATTGGCTACGTAGCAACACAACTCAGCAATGGCATTACTTTTCAGGAGATAGTCTACACCAGGAATAGAAAAATGCTGCCTTTTGTGCAAATGGAAGTGACACCTTTCTCATGGAGTTATTTCATACAGTAGCGCAGTGGTTCCCAACCTTTTTTTGGCTGTTACCCTAATCTCCACCCTGAAGTGAGCCAATTACCCCCACGATCAATTTTCAAAAAAAAGGTGTTTATTGCTATGTATGTCAAAGGGCTA
This sequence comes from Aplidium turbinatum, assembly GCF_918807975.1. NCBI lineage: Eukaryota > Metazoa > Chordata > Ascidiacea > Aplousobranchia > Polyclinidae > Aplidium > Aplidium turbinatum. Next base: position 10,549,384 of record NC_137489.1, on the reverse strand, counting down.
ACAATCAAAATGCAACACAATACTGAATACAAGATAAAAATGCGTGGTAAACATTCAATGCGAAGATTGGGCCTGGACTTCAGCCGCCTGCTTTGTGGTACTGAGGGCGATTCTTGCGTCGCTTTCGACATCCAGGCGATTGCGCTTCTTTGTCTTCATTCCCAAGACAGTTGAAAATCCTTGTTTACAGCGATACTGTGTTGAAGAGATGTCAGGATATTTAATACCCGTATCGCTAATGTTGGTGCGTCCTGGAGTCCACTAGACCAGAAGAGTTCCAAGCCTTTCTCCTTGAAATCAAGTTTCAACGCTTTGTTCATTCGGAGAGTGATAAATTCTTCTTTGGTTGGAAAATCGTCATCATCCACCTGGCTGTCATCACACGTGAAGGGCTCAGTGCACCATTGGAGACTAGCCGTGTCCAAATTCGGAAAGTAGTTGTCCACCATCTTCTTGGCTAGCTGGCCTATGTGGTCAGCTATGCCCTCCTTCAACGCCGCTGTCAACTCAAGTCCATTGCCTTCGAGGTACATGTCAAGCGTCTAAAACTGCGCCACTGTGCCTCTTCCAACTCGCTTGTTCCACAATTTAACCTTTGCGATAAATGCTGCTACGGCTACTTTGGTGTCGATCACAATTACATTCTTGCCTTGAATTAAAAGATTGCCTTTGTTCAATTCACCAAAGATATCAGCCAGATAGCACAGCTGGGAAATCCACTGTTGGTTAGAGAAGTATTCAGCCAAGTCGGACTTCTTCTATATCAGAAAAACATGGACAGCATCACGAATTTCGACCAGGCGGGTTATCACTTTGCCACGAGACAGCCATCGTACTTCTGTGTGGTACAGTAATGCTTTGTATATATCTCCCATCTCCTTGCACAGTTCCTTGAAAAGACGGCTGTTTAATTCCTTCGGTTTTATAAAGTTCACAACCTTCACTGTTTCTAAATTGGGTTTCGTTACCCCTCAAAAACAGGCAAATTACCCCCCGAGGGTAATTTACCCCCAGGTTGGGAACCACTGCAGTAGCGTATCAAGAAAGGGCACTTGGTCACGTGCTTCTCCACTAAAAATGGAGGAGCTTAATTTATGAACCAAGGTGCAATAAAACCCGTAACCTTCCATAAAAAGTTTGATAGTAGGCTACAAATAGATCCACTTTTATCAGAACGTGTAATTTCGAAACTGTGGATTCTTGAGCTGTAACGCTCACAGGTAGGCTAAACTGAGCTTTGGGCAACGTTTCCTAAAAATTTTTTGAAATAAGCTGAAAAAACGCAATTCGTGACGTGTTGCCCTCTGGCGTACAAAACAATTGAATAGAACGGCAAACATAATCATGGGTTACTGACCTAAGAATTTCTTAACTAGCTTGTTTTAGAAGTTTACTGATAAAGTAGAATGAAAAAGTCACTGTTCTGGCTGATCTAACATATAAGTCAGGAAATGTGAGTTTGACAGCCTACCTCGTTCAGCAAGTGAAAACACAAACAAGCTCAACTTTCAAATCAGTAGTGCAGTTATTTTCCGCCATAGTAGTGCAGGTCTGCGTTTGCAAGCATCCACCGAGTCCAGTATTTGTCTACTTGCAGAAAATTTATGCATAAGAACAAGGCAAGGCTACAACCTACTCCTTCAAAGGCGTATCTAAAATCATCAAACTTTGACACAAAACTTTCTCCACTCACACTCACCACTGGAGAAACTGCCAGGAATGCAATTACCTTAGCAAGCAAGATATTAAAACTGGGTCTCAAGATCGCTTATATTTTGCATCAAAAACACTGCATTTGGATCAGAAACGTAGGCCTAACTGACCCAGTTTTGAGCAGTGTAACTTTTGGGTAGGTCACTGGCCCAGTTTTGAGCAGTGTAACTTTTGGTTAGGTCACTGACCATCATTTCATTAGACCTACTAGCTGTTTTACTTGTTGTATGATTGTACCACAACAATATGTAAGCTATCATAAAAAAGCAAATTTTTAGTGACGAAATATTTGTCAGTGGTTGCCGAATGCCGATGTATCAGTGGTTGTATCAGTGGCATCAGTACCACAGTGTCAGTGGTTGCCGATGCACATTAAGAATGCAAGTCATTTCTTTCTAGTAGGCATGTTTCAGCATACAGGCAGGTTTGTCTGGATAGGTAGGGACTTAAGCACTAATAAAAGCTTTCGGTCTTGTATATTCTTCAGCAGAGGTCAATTATAGGTCATGCACATGTTTGGTGTCGCATTGCTGATTGCCACGACATCGACACTTCCATAAACGACGCTCTACTCTTTGTGACTGGATGCTTACGTAGGTTAACACACCACTACCCTTATTTTTGGGGGCAGTATTGCAATTTGGACTGAATGTTAAGCTTCGATTCAGCATCTGCAGAAATTAAATGTAAAAAAATGCAATTGGTAAGCAGAAGTAAGCTTGTTTCAGATATTCATTAGGATACTAGCTTACATTTCTTTCTCGGTAAGCTAAAATTTTGAAAGCCTACTGGCAGTGGCGTAGGTAGGGAATGTGCCGCCCGGGGCGGATTCAGATTTTGCCGCCCCTTCAAGAAAAAGCATGTGAAAATGAAATGCGTTTTTTTTTATCAGATTATAATCAAAATCAAAAATCGTAGTCTGAAAGTGCCGCCTGTGTTCTTGTTGCCTGTGTTTTTGTGCACTGCCAAATTGATAACTGTGGAGTTATTAGACCAGGGGTCGGGAACCCATAGCTTGCAAGCCATGTATGGCTCTTTATGACGTCATTTGGCTCACAAAAAATTTTATCTTAACTTTTCATTACAATGTAAAGCTGAAAATACGTTCAGAATGCACCAAATTAAATGCATGTTTTCAAAATTTTCTGGGGGAAATCCCCACGCTGTTTTTCTCATTTTCTGTAAACATATGGCCCCACTTTTACAACTCAGCACCTGCCACTAGGCCTACATGTTAGTGGTATTAACTGTTCTAGCAGTATATGGTTTTTGCTTTCATGGGTCTCTTACCTAAAAGGCTCTCGACCCCAGTATTAAACTATATAACTTACACCACCTCAGAGATTAAGAGTAATGTTGCGTTTTTGAAAGTATATTTGCAAAGACAAAATTTGTGCAAATTTTCTTCGCCTTCCCAAAAATGTTTTACTCGCCTACGGCTATGTATAAGCTGACAGTGTAAAAGTGACAAATACAATTTTAACTTGATTAATTTTACCTTGTGGATATTTTATTAAGGTTTTATCCTATTCCTATGATGGAAACTTCTGTGATTATAGCAGTCAGCATTGTCAGTATTGTAATCATAGCTTCTGTTGGGAGTTTACTTTTTATTTGTTATCATCGTTGGTCAAAGAAACGCCAGAAAGCTGCAGTTGATGGGGACACTGCATCCACCAATATCGTTTTAGCATTCGACGACAATGTAGAAGAACCAGCTTCAAGTAGTTTGGAGTTAGGATCTGTCTTTACGTGTGACGATGGAACAATTAAACAACTCATTGAAACAGAAGAGTGGGCTAACGATGTCCAAGGCGCCATTCCACATTGCATTGCTATATTGAAAATGTGCCGCGAAATAACGGAAAAACTTGTTGCTGTTACACTTGAAAACAATCACCATAATGTGCATCCATCTTATCTATCAGAAATAGTGCATGTTGCCAAGTGCGTGACCCCTCGTGTTGATGACGTCATGAATGCTATCGCACCCCCTATTGATTACCATGAGTTGGAGGCCCGTTGTGGCACCCTGATATATTCTGTGCAGCATCTCGCTGTGGTTTTACGCAACGCTTGGAAATCTCGGACCTCATTGGATTGGATTGATGCTGCAATGGAGACCTTGACTCCACACATGGCGATCCTGCGAAATGTAAATCAGCAAAAGCCAATATCGGAAAGCAACAATGTTGTAGATGAACAACACTCAGAAGAGGAAGAAGAAGATGAAAATTTCCCAGAGTCAAAAAGTCAAATTTCCCAGCTCTGATTTGTCAAAGTGTATCTAACATTTGTTTTTCATACGTTTAAACAGCATTCATATGTCTAAGCTAATCCTTTTTTAAAGTAAAGGTTTTTTTCAGTTCAAAGTTGATGTCGAACTGATTCGTAGCCTATAATGTATATAATAGCCAAACCCTCAATGAAGATTTTAGTTTTAAGAACTATCCTCCTGCCTCAGTTTAAACAGACGTCACAAACGTAAGGATTCCACGCATACGGATGCTGGTGGGAGCTTATTTTTTGTGTTAGGTGGTCAAATTATTAGCTAGATTTTTTATTATCAAATTAACCCAAAAACTGGACTCCCACCAGCATCAATATGTTCGAAATCCTTCCTTTTTTGCCGTCGGTTTAAACTGCCGCTAGAAAAATATGGATTAAAACATAATTTTTAAATTTCGAGTCAATGCTGAAGTTGTGTGGTTTTATAGCCAAAGCATTTTGTCATGTAAAAGTTTCTTTCATAAACGGATTGCTTTTGTCACGTCAATTGGTACAATATCGTTAAGTGTCTGATTTTTTATAGCTTGGCTTTTCTTGTATAGCTTTTCTCAACATATTCTTGTTACCTACATGAACTGCATGAGTAAATAGTCGATTAAAACTAAAATCAAGTAATTATTTGATGAAAATAATTAGAATTGTCAAATAAGCCCACATTAGCCATGTACAATTCCATTGGCGCGCTTTTTACCTATAGTAGACTATGTATAATGAAGCCAAACGTTTTGCAATAAACTTTTGCGGTATGTTCTGCGTTGTACAAGTTTATTACGATATGACGGATCAAATCGTGTAAATCTTGTGAAGTCTTTTACTATCATTTTATTAAATTACATGTCCTCTTTTAAAATTTATTTTTAATTGTATGCTGCTTGCAATATAAAGTTATAGTTTCATGACTATACTGGTGAATTTCTCAGAGAAATGAAGCCGTGTAGACTATATGCTTAGGGTAGTGGGTAAAACCCATAACCGGGCACAGGAGCAAAAACATAACTAGATTGTTTTGTTGGCAAGTTGCAGCAACGATTGCACATAAGGCTAGGGTGTTCCCAGCTAGCAAACCAGTACTTTTTTTACGTTTGCAGATGTTGAATCAATGTGAAAAGGGCTGATTCGCTGGCTAGGTATATCATATATGACCGTTGCACATTAGATGCATAAACCAAGTAGCCTATTATGGTTTTGATTGTCATATTGTACAAATGTGTATCATACTGCTTTGTTAGTTTTGTTTTAAAACGCTTTGTGTTGTTGTAATGAAAACGTTGTGTTGGCCTGTTGAGATGATGGTGGTGTAGCCTATAATTTGTGATAGGCTATCGTCTTTTATGTTACGGGTATATTGCAATATAGTATCAAGACAATTATGTTGTCATGAGCAGCCTGAATAAATGATTTGCCTCCTTTGTTTTTATTAATACTTTCTTTTGAATAAACAACAAAAAAACGCATAAAAAGTGGTTGATCGGAAGTGAACCATTTGTAAAGTGTAGATGCCGTTAGGTTAAAATATGTTCGATTAGTTGAAATAAAATTTAAAAAACATATCTTCGGCTTATTAAGTTAAAATAGCAAGAGGTAGGCCAATTGTATATTTGCAGTTCGTCTTCAGTTCAGTTTGCTTTTATTTCTGAACATCACAACGAGGGTAAAAGGAACAAAATGCGGATCTTATAACGTGTTTGATACCAAGCAGGATCGTCAGTTTAAAATATGGCACGGTCTTAAATTGAAAATGAGATACACAACCTATTGTACAAACGTGTACAATCAAGCAACAAAACATTTGTATATTATACACTTCAGTAAACAGGTACTTGCTTAACGAGCATTGCTTCGTTTTAACGCGCAATGATAAATGACCCCAGGCTAAAAATGAAATCTACTGACTGCTAATTGTAGAAGACTGTTCGCAAACATCAAGCACTTTGTGACCACAGTCTCGATTAGAAAAAAATCTTTTCGCCTTGAGATAGTTAGTCTTTGTAACAGCAAGTTGTCTTTGGTGTTTGTCATGCGTAACAATATAATCTTCCAAAATGCCCCGAAGCTTTAATCAGCATCTGACGATGCTTATGACGTATGACGAGTTTGTCAGCTATTTTTGGCACCTACTGTAGGCTGACTTGAAAACAAAGCTACTGTCTTTATGACCAAACTCTGAACACACACAATGTTGGACAGTAATAACAATAATGTTATGGTTTTATTTATACTTCTTCTTCTTCAACAGATTGATCATGTTTGATCAGCTGTGATCTCCCTTATGAACTGCCTCCATTTTGTTCTGTCTTTTGTTTTTATTAGTACTTCCGGCATGCTTTTTATTCCTGTAATTTGCTTGATATTGTCAAAATATTTCATTTTTTGTCGTCCATTTATACTTAGCACTCTACAACTGCTACGGTCTTTTAGCGACAGGGCTCATTTTTCACTTTTTAGGCTATCAGATTTACGGTATCACCACATTATTGCCCGACTTATCCTCACTTCTTCATGCAAGAAAGAACACAATCGGTACCGTTTTTAAAGTCTTTGATGTGACCCGACCTGGAATCAATCTCGGACCTTGCACTGGAGCCGAAGGCAATAACCACTCGGCCACTGAGCTGGCACACCAAAAACAGTGATGTCAAAACTAAAATCAGAACACATTTTACCAAACAACTTCGAGTTGAATGTCCTAACAATGCAATTAACAACGTGTCACTTTCTGCATCATCTTCCTCAGTTCATGTGATATTATCTCCGAAGGAAGATTTTAACGATGGAGTGGACAGTGATCAGTTTCTGGTTGGAGTCGTGCAGTAAAGCCATGACGTGAACCACTGAATCACTGGTGCACTATCAGAATGTTTTTGCTTTGCCAGCCAAACTACACCAAATGAAGAAGACCTTTTGACGATGATGTGGATTTGTTTTTCATTTGTTGTGATTTGTAATGACTGGCAAAGCAAAAACTATTCTGCCCTGTTGTTTGAACCTTGATACTGTACTATAAGTCAAGAATTGGGCATCACTCATATCAGTTGACAAGTCCAGTTGAAGAGTGAACTATCCATTCTTTCAGTGGCGTACCCAAGGGGGGGGGAGGGGTTTGGGGGTTACAACCCCCCCCCCCCCTTTGGCACGCGTGTGACGTCACGATATTGAGAATGATGCTTTCAGTCTAAAAAAAATTGCCTAGTTTTAAACAAAATTGCATTAAAAGAGCGAGTTTTGCCAATACCAAACATTTAAACATCTCAGCCAGGAATTAGCAACAAGAAAACATAGAGACTTAGCTTTATTTCCGAAAAATGCCGAAGAAAACATGATCTTATCCTTTTGCCATGCTACCAGACAGCACCATTTTACAGGAATATTCGTAACCACATTTTTGTTGAAAATGCTCTCAGAATGCACCAAATTCAAAGTAATTTTTCAAAAATTTCTGGGGGAGCCCCCCAGACTTCCCGCCGCTGGGTGGTCAAAACCCCCCTTTCAAAATTCCTGGCTACGCTACTGCATTCTTTATTATGGCTGCAATCAACCACCCGATCTTTTATGCCATACGACAAGTTCTGAATTCGTTGACTAGCTGGGTCATTTGATAGAGAAAATTTTTCAAGTTTCCTATACGGTAGCGAAATTTTTTTCCATAAATATCCTACTCCTTAACATTAGGTGAGCTGAAAGCGATTCCTTCTGAATTACATAATAGAAAAGACGCAAGGAAGTTTAGAAGAAGAGAAATAGTTAGAGGAAGTTTATTGCATTACAACACACACACAAATGACTTCAATGTTTCTTAAAAATTAGCATCATAGCCTATAGAATTTCACATTTAAAGTTAGACAATCTGCTCTTAATTTTGATGGATCTACCATATAATGATGCTATGATTTTCATTGGTAATAACTTCAACATATTTTGGGGCGCAGCAGTGGCGTAGCTAGGGAATCAGGTCGGGAACTAAGGGGGCGCAGGGGGGCGAAGCCCCCCTGCAATAGTGTTGCCCCCCCCGGAAAAAATGATTTTAACTAGCTCTGTTCGCTAACTTTTCAGTTTTACACCCAATTTTCTTGTGTTGTTTAATTGTAAACATTGTGTATCTAATGTTGTGGTCGAATGCTGTGTTAAACAGACAGACTCGAAATTTATTGCTGGTAAGATCCAGAGTAGGCCTGCACCAGTTTCCAACTGAGATAAGCAGTGTGATGGCCGATCAGCCTCCAGAATACTGTGCAGTTGACTGCCACTAAGCGTTATTAAAGTAGGCTACCGGACAACCACCTTGGCATTTGCGTTCTAGTAGGTAGGCTATATGCTTCTATACTTGCAGTTTGAAACTTAGATTGGCAGACAATTCATGGTTTTACACATCTGTTCGTGCCCTTTCAAGAAAAAATAAAAACTTCTTGGACCGTGAATCGCTTATTCCACTATATACGAAACTGAAGATAGATATTCCATCTGAGGCGGAATGGCAAGTCGAAAAACAGTTCCCACATGACCATGTGGAAGTTGCAGAACACCAGGATTCCAATATAGTATAGCCTAGGCCTAGTGAAAGAACTGTACAATCAACGACTGGCATTCCTGAATGTAGGCTATATAAGCGTGCCGCTACTGTGGCATCGTTCGGGTCCAGTAGTGCGGTTTGTGAGAGTGGCTTCTCGGTCTTATCTCGGATAGACAAGCCTACACGCAGGTCTATGTTCCAAACGAACTTGGTTCTGTTGGCGTTTGAAAAGGAAATGACCGAGAAAATAGACGTAGACGTTTTTGTTAATAGATTCAGTGAAGTCCATCCATGCCTTCTGTTAAGGTAGGACCTAACCTATCTATGGCGAGGATAGATTTCACTGATGGTGTGAAATAGATTCTCACTATTATCATTAAAGGATTGATCTTGAAGAGATGATTGTTGATTCTGCACTAGAAAAAATTAGGTGCATTGTACAATTATTTACAAAACGATGAGTGACTGGTGCAGCGGCTGCAACCCTATTATATCATAGTTCAAACAAACAACAAACGCTTATTTTCTATGTAGGCCTAATATATTTTGTGTGATTTATGCAGCGCATCAGAGGAAAATGTAAATAAACTGAAACGAACTCAAAGTTTATGAAAGGCAATGGATTAACTAATAAAAGAATCAACTACAAAATCTTAAATTTCCTTGCGGTTTCTATGCCAATTTATACGATTTTATCACTAGTTGATGGTCGGATGTTTTAAAAATGATTTTGCTTCTCAATTTCTATGCTGTCGTCATTATAACTGTTCAAGCTACAGCATGTAAGTTAATTCACTCTATAATGCCAGCTCACGCTGCTGTTTCTATGATAATCTATGCTAATGTAAACGCTGTAGCCTATTACGATTAATGTTTTTGCGTAAATATACCCACATTGTGTACAAATACATGATATGGAAGGTAAAAGTTGGCCCCCTTTAGAATACTTATTGCCCCCCTAGTGCTCCAAGCTAGTTACGGGCCTGTAGGGAATGTGCCGCCCGGGGCGGATTCAGATTTTGCCGCCCCTTCAAGAAAAAGCATGTGAAAATGAAATGCGTTTTTTTATGAGCACTGCAATACGCAACGTGCTTTTTTCAATTTGCGGTGTAAAGTCAGACGAACGTACCATTATAATTTAGTAATATACTGAATGCAAAAGCACAAAAACTGCTGCAGAATTAAAATAATCAATTAGTAACCTTTTGTTCCAGACGGTTGTTCGCCTGGTCAAACGTCATATAAAAACCGTTCAAGTCTACTGAATCTTACGTCATGGAAATTCCTAAAACATGAGCCAAAATTGCACCATCGTCCGTAAGACTCGTGTCAAACCTGTTTAAACCTGTTTCAGTTGAAACCTGTTTGGACATGAAATGTTGCGTCGCGCTATTGCTGGCGTGCCTTTGAGTTATCACAAATTTTTCTGATTCATTCTCGAAGTTGTTTGTTGGAAGTCGGTCGCACATTTAACTGGTTTATTTGGTGCTTGCTAGCTGGACAAATTCTCCGTCTTTTATCCAAGTAATCTGTATCGTAGTGACAGTTTTAGAGGTGTATCGCGTTGCACCCCATTTCGATAGCCGCGGACTAATTTTACAGAAATACACTGTTTGAAAAGAAGTTCAAGTGTGTGTTTCTTCGGTCATTATATACAGACGAACGGATTCGGGAACTTTATGTTAAAATTTTCCCACGAAGAGATTATGGTTTACCGCTGTGACCATAAAAAATAAAAGACGAGTTCTTGTTAGCTGGTGGGCCAAGAAGCACTTGAAGGCATAAAAATAAACGACGTGTTTGTTGTCAGCTAGTGCAGAAGAACTACTTAGAAGTACAAGAAATAATAAAAGAAGATTTGTTGGTTGGTAGTCTACACTCTTACAGAAGCAAAGAAAAGTAAAGACATTTCTTCTCAGTTTGGTACTGAAGAAAAATAACTTTGACATTCATTGGCAAGAAAGAAGATTAAAAGACAATCCATCTGTGCTTGTAGATTCAAGTGGAAGAATCCAAGCAAGTTTTGTGGACTTTAGGACTTCATACTCGTACAGCTACGGTATCGTGCATTTAAATTCTTTTTTGTATTTTTACGGTCTTTGCAGTTAAGTTTTTTATAACTACTGTAGCCTAATAATTTTGTGTGTTTGTGTAACTTAATTTTTTTAATTGTTAAATTTAGCCCCAACATTTAATATGTCTACACTCGGTGGCGACAAGGACTCGACCGCCGTAGACTCGACTGAGTTTAAGCCTGATGATGTTCTTTGCGGTCGGGCAGGCCATTCTGGGGAGGGGCCCAGTAACGATGAGGCTAAGTCAGTTCGAGAGGCCCGGCATCTTAGAAGGGATATTTTGACTGAAATTGGGGAACTTTCTGTAGCCCTAGGTTCTTTGAGTGATAAGCAGGAACTGTTAATTTTTAGATCTAAGTTATCTACTTTAGAAGAGGAGTTACGGCATTTCCATGCTCTTTTGACTAAAATCTTTAACTCTGCAATCTTGGCAGAACTTCGTGATAGGGTAGATCCCGAATTTAACTCGTTAAAAAATAACTTTGAACAAAAAGAAAGTGAGTTCTCAGATATGTTGGATGCTGACATACATCCTGAGGATAGCGCCTCAAATGTAAGCACTAGGATGTCTAGGACTTCGTCTCGGATAGTGGCACAAATTAACCTGCAGCTAAGACGAGAGGAGCTCCAGATACAAGCTGAGGCCGAAGCGAGAGCTGCTGAGGCTGCCCCGAGAGCTGAGGCCATTCGAGCTGAGGCTGCCGCGAGAGCTGAGGCCGAAGCGAGAGCTGCTGAGGCTGCCGCGCGAGCTGAGGCCATACGAACTGAGGCTGCCGCGAGAGCTGAGGCCATTCGAGCTGAGGCTGCCGCGAGAGCTGAGGCCGAAGCGAGAGCAGCTGAGGCCGCCGCGAGAGCTGCTGAGTTCGCACTCAAAGACGCTCAGTTGAGGGCTGAACAACGTAAAGAGGTAGTTTTAGCTGAATATCGATCAGAGGTGGGCTCTCGGCGTAGCTCTAAGAAGGGCTCTTCTAGGCATTCCAGAAATGAACATCAATCGCAGTTTTATTTACATAACCTTTTCCAAACGCCCGTTCAACCTGTGAGTGGACCAGGGCAATCCACACGTTTTCCAGCTGTTTCAGGAGGTCTCGGGGCCGCGGCTAAGGGTCTTCCGAATGCTGTAGAGCCAAGGTCTGCGAATTACAACCGAACTCCTCCCCCAGAGCGTACAGGTCACGGGGCCGCCATTAGTAGTAATGCTTTGCCCCCTTCACAGTTTTCTGCGCCGCTAGGTTTTGATCGCCCAGCTACACGTAATTTGGGTGGTTGTGAGAGGCGTATCGCGTCTCCTGATTTTAACGTGTGTGAGGATCGTGATCGGGCTGTGCACGTGACTGAGCCCACTCAGCCCCTTAAGGGATATAGCTTGTCTTCTCCCGCTAAATCGAGTTCTCAACAGCAGGATTGCTTTTTTGAATACCAAAATAGTAGGACGTTTTTCGATAAGGCGGCCTTGATTGGTTACGATGGTAATAATATGCCATTTATCTTCTTTAAAAATCGTGTTACGGCCTTAATGGCAGCTTCGCCCTTTAAGGGGACTCGTTTAACTTTGTTACAAGCAGCTTGTGTTAGGACAGCTGCGCAAACGATTGCTAATTTGGTTTCTGACACCCCTGGCTTGTCAGAGGAAGACAGGATAGAAATGTCGTTAGCTCGCTTGTCCCAGCGTTTTGAGGTTCGTGGAGGTCTTTTTGCAGAACCGGAAATTAGAAAGTATCGCTATGGTAGCAAATTGACTTCGACCTCTTCCAGTGATCTGAAAGAGTTTAAAGATGAATTATCGCAGTGTTTGCTTTACGCGCAAGCTTATGGTCAGCGTGACAAATTGGAAGGACGTTTTGTTTTGGATTTGGCTAAGCGACTCCCGTTTGACGCTAAGCAGCGTTATCTTGACTTTTTAGGTGATCAGTATGGTGGCACTAATGAGCCTACTTTTCAGAGTTTGTTTGAATTTGTAGTACGGGAGGAAACGCGTAAGTCGACTGATTTTAGCATTATGCTAATGGGCGATTCTGGTGAGTCGCAGCAATTTAAAAAGTTTGGCAAAGGAAAATTGCCTTCATGTCCGGTTAGGCAGACGTCCGTAAAACCCCATGATGATGTGATGTCAGGGAGTTCGCAGTACTCGACTGTTGTTGGCGCACCGCGCGGTGGTGAAGCCAGACGTAAAAACCTACCGGCATGCATTTGTTGTTCGTCACGTGGTCAAGTTGAATATCATTTTTTGTCTAATTGTAAAGAATTTTTGCGCTTGACACCTAAAGATCGGAGAGATGTCATTGTGAAAGCTGGCAAATGCTTGAATTGTTTGCGCCAGCATATGGTTAGGGATTGCGTTCATGCAAATAACTGTCGTAAGTGTGGGCCTAACAACGATAGGAAACACTATTTTCTTCTGCATGATTTTTATGTGACGTCACATGATTCTCTGGATTCTGTTGGGAAAGATGATGCTCGTGCCAGAGTTCCTGTGCGTAATGTTAAGATTGGAAATGTTAAAGCAGCCTTTAACCGCGTTACTGCTGCTCGTGTTTTGAATCCAATGACTGGCAAATCGAAGTTGGTGTATTGTCAGCATGATCCTGGTTCGCAGTTGACGTTTGTTTCGAGTGATTTGGTGTGAGAACTTGATCTTAAACCGTACGATAAAGCGTCGTTTAAAATGGATACCCTGGCTGGTCAGAAAGCTACTTGTGCTGACCTTGTCAAACTCAACATCCAGTCGTTAGAGACAGATGAACTGTTTTGTGATATAACTTCGGTGGTTAACCCAGCTTGGGCTGACGATGTTAAAACTTTACCGCATAAACAAGATTTAAATGGTTTCCGTCATTTTCATGACGTGAATATGTTTCATTTGAATGATTGTAGTACTGTAGATGTACTGATTGGCAACGACAACGCTTATTTGATGTGGGCAAAAGAAGAACGTGTTGGTGAAAATCGTAGTGAACCGCATGCTTTACTCACTCCTCTCGGTTGGTTGGCTTGTGGTGGTAAGTCACCCTTAGAGGAAAGCGTTGCTAAAGTGTGCAGAGTGCAGACGTCTTCAGAGTCGGATGTCATCTCTGGCTTTCAGCGTAAAATTGAGTCTCGTGATATGGAAATAGCAGACCTGAATAAAGTCATTCAGGATTTGACGTTGCAAAATGAAACCTGTGAATTGTCTCGCAATGATAAGTTGGCTAGAGAACTTGTTGAACCGAATATTGAGTTGAAAGATGGTCGATTTGAGATACCTGTTCTGTTGAAGGAAGATATTGATCTACCTAACAATTTTGTGTTGGCGTCAGATAGAGTTGCTGCTTTAAGGAAGAAGGCTTTAAAACAACCTGAACTTCGTGATTTCCTTACTGACACCATGAAAGATCTTAAATCAAATGGCTATATTGAGCGTACTGGTGAAGCAGGAAATGTCAAGGGATTTGAATGGTATTTACCATACTTTGTTACGTCACAATTAAAAAAGCGCATTGTTTACGATGGCAAGTCTGAATTTCGAGGAACTTGTGTTAATGATGTAATGTTTTCGGGTCCTGACTTGTTAAACCCTCTGGTAGATGTCTTGGCTAGATTTCGGCTTGGTAGATTTGGTCTCATGGCTGATGTGACTAAATGCTTCTTTCAAATAAAGTTACCTGAGTCGCAAAGGGATTTGTTTCGTATATTGTGGTTTGAAGATGATAACCTTGAAAATGGTAGGATGGTACCATTTCGTTTTTGTGTACACCCTTGGGGAATAAAGAGTAGCCCGTATATCGCTTGCTTGGCTATAAAGAAAATGATCGAGCAGAATCCCAGCAGTGCTGGTGAATTGACTCTCTGCAATATTGCAAATAATATGTACATGGATGATTTTATATTTTCGGCTGATAGCTTAGAGGAAGCTCAGCAAATCACTCATGAATCAATTGCTTTGTTTGATAGCCGTGGGTTTAAACTTGGTAAGTGGAGTGCTAACAAGGAGGCTATGATTGTCTTGTCAAATTTGGATAATGAGATGCTTTCACCTTTGATTCGTGACATTGACTTTCAGACTGAAAATATGACTTTGCCATCAGCGAAGACATTGGGTTGTGTGTGGCAAACCGAGTCTGACGAGATGCGTATCGCATGTTCCTTAAAGCCCTTAGCTAAACACACGCGCCGAAGTATGCTCAGTCAGCTTGGACAAAATTTTGATCCGCTAGGCTTTGGAGCGCCATTTTTTCTAAAAGCACGCCTTATACTTCAGCAATTGGCGATAGACAAGTTTGATTGGGACACCGAGGTCCCTGATAGCTTTGTTAAAGAGTGGGAGTCGTGGCTTCGCTCTTTGGACCTGCTTAAGGATTTTTTGTTACCGAGATGGTATTTTGCAAACTCTGGTGTGTGCAGTCCGGATGATATTGTTTCATATCAATTGCATGGGTTTAGTGATGCTTCGAATCAAGCTTTCTCTTCTGTTGTTTACTTACGTAGACTGGTTAACGGAGTTCCGAGTGTGTCTTTCGTTCTGGGTAAATCTACCATTGTTGTAAAAAATCAGTTTTCTTGGCCGATAGCTAGGAAAGAGCTTGTTGCCGCTTTGAATACAGCAAGACTCGTGAAGCAGGCCTACGAGGCATTGAAGATGCCCGACTGCCTTAAGTATTTTTGGTGTGATTCTCGTACTGTGTTGCAGTGGGTTAAAAACCCTGATTTACGTTTGAATAAGTTTATTACGCGTCGAGTTGAGCATATTTTATTGTTGTCTGGAGCCCAGGATTGGCGTTTTTGCCCTACCGATATGAACCCAGCTGATGTTGGCACACGGCCAAATCTTATTACAAAGAAGGAATTTCGAGAGTTGTGGTTGAATGGTTCTAGTCTTCTCTATCAGTGTGAAGAAATTCCATCTGTAGAAAACGCCACTCCAGTACCTGTCCATAGCCTATACCTTCGTGACGAAGAGGGGTCGCTCGACGTTGGACAGGGTGGCCTTCACAGATTGATCGAGGCCGCACCTTCTTTGTATGTTATGAAAAAGAGAATCGCTTATTTGGTTGCTTTTGTTGAATTTTTGTGCTGTAAAACGAGAAAGCGTAGCTTTGTGAAGCCAAAACTGGATGCATCTTATCTTAACAGTGCTTCAGAGTTGGCTGTGAAGTTTGTTCAGAAGAGCGTGTATGGCGATGTGGTACATTTAATGACCAAACGATCGCCGGATGCCCTTGAGGAAGTGATAAAGCGAGGTAGTGTTGGCGCTTCGCAACGCGAGAAGGAACGCTTGAAAGAATTACGTTCACTTAAAAAGTACAGACCTTGTGTAGATGACGCTGGTGTAATCCGCATTGAAGGGCGCTTAAGTAATTCTCCCGAGATCTCTCTTGAAGCAAAGCATCCGATTGTTTTGCCTTCGAAGCACCCCTTCACTAGGCTTGTTGTACTGTCGCATCATAATGGAAATGCGCACTGTGGAGTACAGCACACTTTGTTGTCTACGCGACAGAAGTTTTGGATCGCTAATGGTAATGCCTCTGTGAAGAGGTATCTTAATGATTGTGGTGTACCGTATGTGCGATTGAGAAAGCACGGCCTATAAGGCAGCTCATGTCTGATTTACCTTTGTCTCGCACAACTGCGCATAGGAAACCCTTTTTTGATTGCGGCTTAGACTATCTTGGACCTTTAACCTTTGTTGAAGGTAGAAGTCACAAAAAAGCTTGGGGACTCTTGTTCACATGTATGGCATCTCGCGCTATTCATGTTGAGCTGGTTACGTCATTGTCGCTCAGTGATTTCTTACTTGCCTTTACAAGGTTTACAGATTTACGTGGGCAGGTTAATGCTATCTATTCCGACAATGGAAGTACCTTTCAGGCAGCATCTAAGAAGTTACCCGAGTTGATAGAATCAGCTGAATTTCACAACGCCCTGAGACAGAGAGAGATAAACTGGGAATTTATACCTCCGTATGCTCCGGCGCAAGGTGGCGCCTGGGAGGCAATGGTTAAACAATTTAAAATTGCATTTTTTCACATTTTGGACTCTTCAATTCGTAAGCCCAATTTTATTGAACTGCTTACGTACACAGGCAGTGCCGTTCGGATCGTGAACGAACGCCCTTTGGTACCTTTGAGTGACGACCCTAGGGATTTTACTGTCATCACCCCTGCCTCACTTTTGACCCCATACTTAGACCCATACTGTGCTGTTGGGCAACCACATGATCGTGACCAATTAAGAAGGGATTATCGGTTCAATTTGTCACTTTCTCAGCAGTTTTGGAGTAAATGGATCGATTTTTACTTGCCAGGTCTTCAGGGCCGGAAAAAATGGCTAAAAATGGCCGAGAATTTGGAGCCTGGTCAACTTGTAGTGGTAGGTTCTCTCCAGGACATTGGTAAACGTGGGAAGTATCAACTTGGGAGGGTGCATGAGGTAGTTCCACAAATTAGGAAAGGGAAGCCTGTGGTTCGTAGAGCTAAAGTTGCCGTCTGCAACTATGATGAGAGTACGGGGAAAGTGAAAGTAGACTACGTGTTGAGGGATATTTCGTGCCTCGCCCCCGTAAAGAACACCTAAGTGTTAGGGTTTGAGCCTGGTTTTGTCTGCGGTGGCCGACACTTGTCTGAGCCCAGAACAGTCGGTTATTATCGCAACCATTGTAGATAGCGTCATTTTTTGCGTGTACCTACTACCTATGGTCATGTATCGTCGTGTTTATTCTTATTGCTGTTCATTCTTTGCATGCCCTTTGTATTTGCGTATTAACTTAAACGTGAGTGATTCAAACAATTTGTGTATCATGTGTTTTTATTCATTGGCTCACAATTGTCGTCAATTCTTTTTTAGTTATGCCATGTCAGACTGTCATAACTAGGGGCCGCTATGTTCCAGACGGTTGTTCGCCTGGTCAAACGTCATATAAAAACCGTTCAAGTCTACTGAATCTTACGTCATGGAAATTCCTAAAACATGAGCCAAAATTGCACCATCGTCCGTAAGACTCGTGTCAAACCTGTTTAAACCTGTTTCAGTTGAAACCTGTTTGGACATGAAATGTTGCGTCGCGCTACTGCTGGCGTGCCTTTGAGTTATCACAAATTTTTCTGATTCATTCTCGAAGTTGTTTGTTGGAAGTCGGTCGCACATTTAACTGGTTTATTTGGTGCTTGCTAGCTGGACAAATTCTCCGTCTTTTATCCAAGTAATCTGTATCGTAGTGACAGTTTTAGAGGTGTATCGCGTTGCACCCCATTTCGATAGCCGCGGGCTAATTTTACAGAAATACACTGTTTGAAAAGAAGTTCAAGTGTGTGTTTCTTCGGTCATTATATACAGACGAACGGATTCGGGAACTTTATGTTAAAATTTTCCCACGAAGAGATTATGGTTTACCGCTGTGACCACCTTTTACAAGGCTACCCAAATTTGAAGAGTATGTTTCCGCCTCTGCTTAATAAAGGCTAGTAGGAATTTTGTGACGTATTAAAATCATAACGGCAGAAAAATTCATTTAATTCATTTCTACTAGACTGTGTAATATGAATAGTTGCTTACCAATGTAATGATATGGACGTTTTCTTCTTTTGCTCATTGAACTTTCTTTACTTATTCGCAACGTAAGTTTTATAATTTTCCATTAATTTTTATATAGGCCTACTTACAATCAGAGATGTACGTATACGCCGCAAATTCTACACCGCATACTTGCGGCGTAGACTTTTTGTTTGCGCTAACGCTTGCGGCCACATTTTTTTGGATAGTTTGCGCTTGAGGCTATACGCCGTAAAGTTTTCGCGGTTTTTTAGCGCATAGCGTCAACGCATACTTTTTAATGTATTTTTTTCGCTACAACACGTCAATACCTTCCAGCGCTGCAGTTGAAAGAATGTTTTCAATGGGCAAAGACATATTGGAACCAAAACACAGCAAAATGTCAGATGAACACTTTCAGATGCTTGTGTTTCTTCGTGGAAATTCAAAATAAAACTTGTTTGTTTCGACTTTCGAGTGGTTTATAGCCTACCGTGTGAATGTTTGGCACCTAGCAAACAACGTTAGTTTACGCTAGTGTATGCGTTGACGTTGACGCCGCCAACTTTTTTTACAAGTTGCGTTGACGCATACGGCGTATGTTTTTTCGAACGTTTGCGTTTACGCTGACGGCGTCAATATTTTTTGTATGCGCGTACATCACTGCTTACAATACTTTAAAATAAAATATGGATAGAATTATATAGAAGCTTATTCCTATCAACTGTAAAACGAATACAAAATGAGCAAGCGCACAAATTACAAAGTTGCAAATGCAGCAAAATCATCTTTAAGTAGACTTTAGCCATGCCACTGCGCAATGTTTTCAGCCACATTCTAGTGATGGTAGCAAAGTCGGCAGCAGTGGCCGAGTGGTTAGCGCGTTGCATAAAACAAACAAACAAAAACAAGTTATTTATTACAACAGTTAATAAACATAGTGTTGTGCTCCCCCTCTCTCTGTATTTAAAATATATAATTCAGGATACAAGGCCGGTTTATGTGGCCAAAAGTGAAATCCAGTGCGGCATGGCATCAGTAACAAACAGTAGATAGTATATTGTTACAGCAATTAATAAAAAATTTAAATCTGAAAAAATGCACTGCGGAGCTTTGCAAAACCAGTCTAACTTACACAGCGATAGGATTACAGTTTCGCGTAAGTAGAATTCAAAGATTTTCTGACTTGTTTTTGTGGGGGGTCATGGCCACCTGGAGATGTGGCCTGATTTGTCACATTTTGCAGATTTTGATTACAGCTACTGCTAGTGCTTGACTGAAATTTTTTGACATGTTTTTACTTTTTGCGGTTTCCTAATGACATAAAACTTTTTTGTTGCTTTGGAGATGCAGTAGCAAATGAGAAAAAGTAAGTTAAAAAACGCAAAATCAGACTGTTATTGAAAATTATCAGTCTGACTAAAATCTTCGAAATCAAATTTTCTTTGTTTATCAACATGTGAGGTTGTTAAAACCTATTGTGTCATCTGGGGAAAAGAATAAAGAAAGCGTAAAAATCTAATTTTTAGAAAAATTTATTTAAACGTTTGCCCAAAGTTAGAAAAACCTGGAAATTTCTGCAAAATGTGACAAATCAGGCCGTATCTTTAGGTGGCCATGGGGGGGTTAAGCGTGGATCGTGTGAAATCGATTTCAAACATGAAACGTATGTAGACTCCATAGACACTGCCTTATAGCGCTATACGGTAAAATCATTTACTGAAATGTTTGTACTGTATAGTGCAGCAGCAGTAGATTACTATGGTTAATCAGTATTCAGCAACGATGTGTAAAAACAAGGTAACTCCCTATTTCACTGAAAATCAAGAAATATTATCAGCTAATAGCCTATTAGTGATACCCAATTACCAATGGCAGCATCAAGATTATAATCAAAATCAGCTTTATATTTTATTGAATTACTAGAGTAAATCGATTTCACTTAAATTGTTGGCAACATTCCATTATCAATTACCAATGGACAACTTTATAAACATAATGTGCCATTACAGTAAACTTCATTCACTTATTCATTCAACTCCAGCTACATATCCCTTCGGCTCTAATATTTTGTTGCAAGTGCTTTCCCTTTCAAGTTTTCCCTCTACAGCTGTAACGAAAATGCACGGCCGCCTTATTTATTTTCTCATATTAAAATTAAATTGTTTTTGTTTGTTTTGTTTGTCGTATCCAGACTTACACCCGGTGGTTGAAGATTTAGATTAAGTGGACGGGAAGGCAAGGAAGCTAATCTTCGTGACCACCTTCAGGCACATGCCTTTAAGTGTAGGCTACTACCAAAGACACAGCCGCATGCTCTTGAGCGGTGTCGAACCGGCGCCCTTTCGATTGCCGTTCCAGGGCTCTTCGAAAGATGTTAAAATTAATTCAAAAAGCATAATAAAGCATAATAAAAAAACCTTGTAGTTTCAAGACATTTGCCATAGATAATTTCATTTTCTTAATTGACTTAACGTGGAATTATTCTGTGTTTTGAACGTTGCCATTCTATTTGCTTTTATTTTTCGTGTACTTTTGAATTATCAACAAAAAAACGTCCTGTCTGAAAGTGCCGCCCCCAGACGTTCCGCCCGGGGGCGGTCCGCTCTCTCCCCCCCCCTAGCTTGGGGCGCAGTTGACAGCTTTTAGCTTTGCCAAGTCAGAATCAATCTAACTCTCACGTGTTTGAATCAGATTGGCCACTTTTTTTCAAATTTGTGATGGTTTAACAATAATGGCTGATGAACAAGGTGTGAAATATTTTGATTTCGACAACGCACTTGCAACCAATGGTGATGAGTAGGGCAACCAAATTTTTGACCTAAAAACTTGAAATTTTGACTTCATAATTTACAAATTTTGACCAATAACTTTATGCGTTTGCAACCCACATGCGAAATACAAAGCATATTAGAAATCAAACCGTTAGCGAAGGATATCTTCTTTTTCTAATAAAAAAAAATGTGGAAGACTCAACGACACCACAGCTAACGAACAGGTAACGAAAGTCACTCAAAAAAACTGCAAAAGATAAATATGGAGTGTCTTTAAATATCCCGAAATTACTGAGAGGAGGGTTCTGCAGTGTTATACTTCTAAGTAAAGACAAATTTGAGAACATCAGGAAGCTAAAACTTAATACCGTACTATATGTACAGTGTAATGGTTTGAGCATTCACCTAACCAAGAACAAAGACCACGTTACCTGCCTTTCACGCCTAGCCTACTTAATATTCAATCGTCAGTAGTGGGCGAAACAAGATTATTACTTAAGAAATTGCAACAAATGGATTATTAAGTCAGAATAGCAACAAAAATTCCAACAAAAACTCAGTATCAGTGTAGCTTTAATAAAATATCAATAGAGAGAAGAACAACTACGTTACCGGTAAAAAAAAATTTTGACCTAACCATAAAATTTGACTTTTTTTTACTTAATTACTTTGAAACCTCTTTTCTTGTCAGCCTGAAATTTAGTTTATGGACGTTTTATAAACTTTGAACAAGGCAGAAAAATGTTGACTTTTGGTTGCCCTAGTGATCAGTGAATGAGTCATCCCTGTCAGGAGTTGAACGTTACAGTTGAGATGCAATTAAATAATACCTTTCTCTGAATATCAACATAAACAAGTACCAGTGGTAGGCTACTTCATTTTTTTTCTATGAAGGTTTTTTGATTTTCATGAAAGCTATTCACTTTGTCATTTTACTGCCTTGTTGTTCTTTCAAGGTAAATTTAGCATCATTATTAGGCTACAGTATGATATAAAATATTTTAAAAACACTATCAATTTCTATCAAAAATGTAATTTTTTTGTAATGTAACTTTTTATCAGTATGTTTTTGTTGGGGGAAATTTGACATTAGGCTACCAACTTCGAACAAAAGAGAACAGCTCAAAAATACTGGTTGCAGCGATTTATAGGTGGAACATGACACCAGGACGGTCCTCAGTTGCATTAGTTCCTTTCACGCACTAACTAATTCAGATTTTTTTTCAAAAAATGCCATTTATAAAGATTTTTTTCAAATATTTTATCTTTGTAAGTAAAACCCTGTTTGAAAAACATAAATTTATATGCAAAATGTACATTTTTTCAAAATTGACAAAAAAAATTTTCTTCAGCGGAAAATTCCATAGGAGAAGGGAACATAATATTTCTGAACCCATAGAGTCGAAAATCAGATTTCTATCACCTACGGTTCACAAGTTAGCCCTATACTAATTTTATGGACTTGCCCCTTTTATTTGGCAACCTGTTTAAATAGCCAGGTCACCCAACTTTGGGCCGAGACTTCCATGTTGAGAAACGCTTCGTTAGAGAATTTCCAGACATGCATAAAGCGTTTCATTTCAATTTCTGTTTAATGTTTCACCATAGTTTTGCCAATTAAAGATCAATTTTATTCACACATTTCATGAAAGAATAGCACATGGCATCAAATCCGCCCACAATATGCAGTGTTAATTCCTAAAAATAGAATAAGCTACTGCTTTAAGTGAGTTGAGGTAGTTAGGCTGCTATAAATTAAAGACACAAAGCAAGGCGGAATATGAACAAAGCACTCAACAAATCAAGTCTATAATTCAAAGCAACGATTGGTGTTGATATAGTTAGTGCGGTACTTTGAGACTCAACTTGCAGCCTTCAGCAAATCAGAGCTTGTTAGTTGGCACAGGTATTATCGTCTAACAGTTCTCCTTAGAAAGACAATACTTATTTTAAGCAAAAGTAATTTGAATCGTGTACGCATAATGTTGTTTTGCCATACAAAAAAAGTAGAATGCAGTGTTTATGAGTTGTGTTTAAAAAAATGTTAAAATATTAGGTCTATTCATAGGGGTAAATGTATGAAAAATGAATGTTTGCCAATACAAAAGCCACGTTAGGTTCAATTAAACGATTTCTTTAGCACAAAAGTCGATAGGCTACCGTTGCAACACCATGATAAACCTTATCAGCGCATCCAATCGGAAAAGCTAACTTGTTGAAGGCTGGAGTGCTAATAAACAATGAAATAAAGGCGACAGTTTAACAACAGGCAAATTAACATAACGAATATAAACAGCACTGTTAGAAACGCGTGCACGCAAACTATACATAAATCGTTGAAAATATATTACAAAGGACATTACTGATACAAAAAGTGAAGAAATTTGCTCCTTTTTTGTGGCACGAAATCAATCAAATGAACACTTTATTTACACAGCACTCATTAAGTGATTGTGATCCAAATCCAATACAGGTCTTTTTTTCTGCTCAAATGATTGACGCAAAGTGGTTTCAAAATAAAAAAAAAAGGCCATAAACAAACAAAAGTGTTCTTCTCAATAAACACAAAGAAAAACAAACATACTTCCCTGAGAATGTCACGTGATAAAAAGTAAGCCAATTGCTTAGTGGTCTACCCCAGCAGACCAGACTACAGTCAGTGCTACCTCAGCTAACAAAGTTCGCCCTTGCTACATTGATTCAACGCCTACAGGCGCTAAATCAATGTAAAAACGCGGATCTTCTTAGTTGGAACATACTTCAAAGTTTGTACAAGCATATAAAGGATTCAATGCCATGGTATAACCTACTCTTCGCGCAAATTTACCAATATTATTAATGAAAAAAAGCTAATTCATAGGTCTTTTTCGGCCTACATTACATTTGTAAGGAAGTGATGGCAGTGAAAATAACTACAAGTTAAAAAAAATAACCGATCCTAACATCGATCGTCACACTTTTACAATTTCATACAAATGCACCTTCTATTTAAAATTGAAAACGTGGTACGTCAAATGCGTTATCAACAGCTTCATTCAATTTACTCGAATACTAGCCACCAAATTTGATTGTACAAATTCTATCGTAGTCCAGTTTAAAATACTTGCTGACCGGTCCATACTTGGTAACACCACAGAAAAATATATTTTGTTGCGGAGTTTTCTTAGAGTAAAAGTGAATAAAACACAAACTGAAATAGATTTTTATGGCTATTCAACAGACAGTTTCGTTTATTTAGTGGTTTAGTTTGTTGAGAACAAATCATCTTATTCGACAGTATGTAACATGAAGGCAAACTTTCATATCTGCAAAGCTATGTGAACATGACATGACTTTTCAGTATACAGCCAAGAATAATATATATCACTGTTAATTTTAGTTGCTGGTTACAGTAAAACAATCCCTCACTGCTGTTCACTAAAATAATGCATAAATTGTACACTGTAGCTTATAAAAGAATGAATAACATTTCAATGACTGACGATCGCACACTTCTGTTATTTCAACAATAAATATGAAGAGGTGATTAGAAATCAGAATTTCGCTTCAATCAGCCACAGCAGTGTAGAATTTGAGGTATAAGGGTTTCGAGGTTGGGGTGGTTTTGAAAAGGTAAAAAGTCAAATGTCATTGTTTTGAGGTACGTGGAGATGTGGAAAGAGAAGATACGTCTGAATCTTCTTTTGAAAACGATTGCTGAAGTTCTGAGTCTGTTGATTTGGATTTCGGTGATGCGTGCTTGACCGTACAATCCGCCACCAAATGATCAACAGACTTACAATGATGGCATCGTTTTGGCAATGTGGGAAACTTGCATTCTTTGGCATGATGTTTGTGTTCCCCACAATTGTAGCACCTAAAGAAACAAAAAAGGAAATTTGTGGTTTATCGTTATGGGTGTATGTTATTGAGCACAGCAAGTCAGTGCCTGCTTCTTAATACACGTCTTGGCTTGTGCATTCTGCAGTTGAGCAGTCTATTGAAACACAACCTAAAAAGTAAACATATTTAAACTAAAAAATTAAACTGCGTTAAACAGCTCTGCACAACACCAAGTGGATGAAATAATTCACGCGCAACAACACACAACTTTACTGATTGAGGTTACAGCGTTGTAAAAAAACACGTACAAAATCGTCAGTTTTTAAAAAGGGCTTAACAGCATGACGACAGAGATTGCACCTATATCGCCTACCAACCCGAGTCTCCGTCACAGTACTACAACCCACCAGAATATCATTCAACAAACTCTCATAAAGTAACAATAAATCACAGTTGTATTCAGTAAAAATATTATTTTTTTATTGACGGTACCTGTAAGACTTTTTACTTCGATTTGGTCTTTTCTCAGTTCCTTGGCAGTCCTCTCCTGTTGGACCCTTAACAAGAATAGCTTCCCATCCCAGCTTCGACCGTTTGTATGACACCCGTACACGCTCGCCTTCAGCTAGGCTACGGAAGCCAGACATTTGAATTTTTGACTGCAAATAATAAGACATCATCTTAGATTTTAAAACAAATATTTGTACATCTTCCACCAAAATACACTTCATCAACCAATAGAAGTAACAGGCCATCACTTCAAAAAAAAAACACCTTTAACAACTTGAAATCAACTAATTTTTTGTAAAGTCTCTAAATGTATTGCACACTTGGTCTTGAGTGTTCACTATGTCATATTTGGAAAAACACGTCTTAAAAATGTTAATCGGCAGATGGCGCAAGAGAGAAGAAAACAGTTAGTGAATAGACACTCTCAGAAACAGCGTTTCCCAGTATCGCTGTTGATTTTTGCTATAGGCTACTCATCTGCCAAGAAAGCCACTTCTTTGGGTATTTTTTTCACTGTACTGCTGCATAAAAGGATAGGTCTGCCTGGCGAAAAAATAACCTGCCGATTTGAGGTGCTTCACACTGAATGTTTATTTGCGGAATGCGACAATTTTTCATAATTTAAACTGGCTGGCTGAAACAGGCTGTCATGCTGTATCTGTCAACCAACGTTCCTAAAGAACAACAGGTTTTCGTATTAGACAGATAATTTGGATGATGATGATAGGCTACCACAAATATATTTACTTATAACCTTTACGTATGCACAAATTTGCAAAAAAATCTCATTTTGAAATCCTAATATCCTATGCTTTGAAGATGGACTTAACAATCAATAGCGTCAGCAGTTAACAAAGCCTTTAAAATGATGCGCATTAACAGCGAAACAATTTAAACTTTTAAGCGAAAATCTACCAAGATGTGTAGATTACTTTGAAGGGGAATGAATTCGTTGCAGAAGTTAAAAGCTTGTAGATAAAAGTAAAATTAAAAAAAAACTGTCATAAACAAAGTTTAAATAGTAACACTAGGCTGTAGATTCAATATTTATTTTGTAAATTAGCGTTGTTTTTAAGTTAAATAAAACCAAACTCTGGCTACAACAATTTATTTAACTTGAACATGAATCTGCAAAATAAATATAGAAATCAGAAAATCCCTCAAAAATTAAAAAACGAACTAGCCAAACTAAAACATTAACGACCTAACAGGTGCAAATAAAAACTTTGACCACAATCAAGATTTTCACCAAAAGTGAATCGCAACAGCAATAGGCTTTGTGGTAAGTCATCAACGTGTTGGCTTTAGACATTGTAGCACAAGCCGAAGTTTCCCTTTAGTTCATTGTCCTGTAGCACAGGGCTTCTCAAACTATGGGTCGCGACCCCAAATGGGGTCGCGTAATGAAATTTTGGGGTCGCAATGAAATAGTTTAATTTAGTCTAGTGCCGGTAGGTTATAGTCTTGCCATGATGTTAATTGACCGCAACCGTCCGCGTGAAATGTCGAATGATAAAATATAACCAATCGTAACAATTGATGCATTGTTACGCTATCATTGCTGTAACAAGGAATGCATACCCAAACTTTTCTGACCTAGAAGCGGCATTCTCAAAACTCACCACCATCAAGTGTAAAAACCGATCCTCTCTGGAAACTGTTGAAGATGCTATTCGCTGTGCTTTGTCTTGTATCATTCCACGAATGGATCACTTGTGCAAGAAACATCAAGCGCATCCATCCCATTAAATGATTTGTTTTTGTTTACTTTTCATCATGTTAGCGGATTTTTGTGATTCGTGAATTGGGTGCATTTGTATTGTTTTGTTATAGTCTCAATTAGGGTCGGATTATTCGTGTGTTATTTCTTGTTTTCAATCGTTGCTTTTTTTCATGTTTCATTGTTGTTGTTTTCATGCTCCTTTCGATATTGTTTTACTACTTCAGTAAGAGAATTATGAAGTAAGCCAAAAAGAACCGAAACAAGTTGAGACAAAAGAATTAACCCCGTATTAATGTCATTAATGTGGATGTCCCCGTAATGGGGTCGCATAGAAATAGATTTTTCAAAATGGGGTCGCAGAACAAAAAAGTTTGAGAAGCCCTGGTGTAGCATACAAAGCTTTCTTGTTATCCAGCCGTGGACGTGCTATTATACTTACTGTATAGCAACGTCTACACTCCAGCACTCATCCAGCAGCCTGTATCATGATTAATCGAAACTGATTAAATTCAATCCATTCCGGTTTGAGATAATACTTAAATTGTTTTGGACAGCTCCTGTTGCAGCATACTCATAGGAAAATTCTTTTCAAAGATAAAATTATGCAGCCCGCTGTGGCATATCCACAGATGCTGGAAATTACTGTATATTTTAATTTAAACCGCTCATAAGTTACTCATCAGCTTGAAGACAACAATGAAACAAGAAATTGTAACTCCATAGCCTGTTTTTGTGAAGAAAGGAGCGTTCTTTCTGGGCTATCAGCACAAAGCTGAGTAGGCTACTCAATAGTGGTAGTACAGCGAGCAATTGCGATTCGCCAGTCATAACGGTGTAGCTTCCACACTAGAAGTTCATTTTATTTCTGACCAAAGCAAAAAGTCATATGTTATTTTGTCCAGTGTTGTTGTTTCCCTATCAATAAAAAAACCTAACATTGTATGTTATTGTAGCCTATTACTGTTTTATGTCACTTTTTTTTGTGTTTTGTTTTTTGATGAATAAACAATTAATTGATTGATCTTGCGAAAAGTTTGCCAACCACAGCATGACTGTAAAATACTGTCATCTCCTAAAACAGCTCTGTTGATTTTACATGTGAAATATTTCTTTGTCTTGGTTGAGCAAAACATTTATTATATTTTTATGATTACAAGAGATTTTCAACTACACGGCAACGGTGTGCCACTATAAAAGTTTCTACCACGTGGGTAGGCCTATATTGTATTTGTGCACACTACTTTGTAGAAAATTAATACAAAAGAAAATATATCTAAAACGTAAAGGTTGTGATTAATGTATGAAATGTAAAGGTATGTGTACTGTGTAGCTAACTCCATGCTACTTAAAGTAGGCCCTAAGCATTTTCACGCTTGACATTTGGGGTAAGCAGTGCACACTGCACACAGGAGGTTGAAAAGGGAAAGATTGTTTCCTTGAAAGAGTAAAAAAACTAGGTCCCTCTTTCATATTTGTTGCCAAGCTAATAAACCAGATAGGACGATTCAGGGATGACGGGTTAAGCTCCCAAAATGTGTTTGACCCTTTTGTTGCACACTGCATATGGTTAAACAACAAAGCTTTGAAAAATTAAATAAACACAGTAACGATAAAACAACATCGAAGACGGTAACAGAAAAGTAAGTTTTCGCAGTAAACCATCTGTCTTTTACACTCAAGAGTTATTCAAAAGAAGCGCGCTTACTTTGTTAACCAATCAGCGTCATGATAGAATGGCATGAAAATCTGCAGTCGGCCGGGAATTAACTAAATATTTAAACACTTAGAGCAGGGGTTCCCAACCTTTTTTACACCGTGGCCTCCTTTGAAAATTTTGAAAAATCAATGGCCCTCTGAAAAAACTGAGTAACGTCTTTTTAATTAAAAAACTTGTTTATACAGTAACCGGTACCGGTACTAGTATTTTTATTAAATTTATTTCGTTTGTTACATAGTGTTGGAGTGAACTAGATGATAAATTCAGAAAATTATTATTTTTCAAATTTTTCCATGGCTCCCTTGAAAAAGGCTCATGGCCCACTAGGGGGCCATGGCCCCCAGGTTGGGAACCCCTGACTTAGAGGTTAAGAAAAATGATTAGAGCAAAAATTTTTACGAACACATTGTTACATTAAAATATTGATTCGTATCTATTGTGATATTAACACATACACTGAAGCCCTAGAACTTTAATCTCTCGCAAAATCGTCACACGCTGTTCAAAAACATGGTGAGGTTACACGTAATGATGTACGGAGGGAGAGGGCATAGTGCTATGTCTCCATCCCTTTAAAAGTTAGTCAGGCCGCCAAAAATGTTGTGTCAATCAGCATTCAGTACAAATAATTCCATCACTGAGATAGAACAGAAAAACTACCATTTTGGGAGCGACATGCATGGCAAGAGTTAATGTTCTTGGGTCTGAATGTAGCTTGTATCCAGCAAACTGTGGGAAATATGATTGGTGAGCAGTGACCTAGGTTTAGTTTTGTGTCAGGGGTGGGGATGGGGACAGACGTGCATAAGTATATCACAAAGGCCACATTTTTATACAAACGCCATAACTAGCCTATGTTTAAGCAAAAGTTGAAAAGGTGGGAGCATTAAATTTTCTGAAGGACTTAGTAGAAATCTAAATTTAAGCAAAGGATTGTAAGTAATTTCATTGTAAATCTCATTTCAAGTAACAATCTTTGCTTCATAAAAGTAACGTTACTCTCTTCACCAACAAAAGCTGTTACGCAGAAAGCCAGCTTGCAGCCAATTTAACATTTCCTTGCCAAATTGCGGAGCGCCATCGTCATTCTATGTACTCATCTACCATTGGTTCAAAAAGGACATATGCCAAACTACTTATCGTCAGCAGAGGAATGTTCTAATCGCAGTAGTAAAAGGAAATCACGATGCCGTGGTTGTTTGTCCAGCTCTGGTGGTAATGCGTCACGCTCGAATGGCGTTAGAGCCTGTATGTCCAGCAGTTCTCTCAACTTGTTTACGAAAGCGATCGACCGTTCACTGTATTTAGGTCAGTCCAGTTCTCATTAATTGCTGCCGTTTGCAAACTTGCTCTGTCAGCTCGATTTAACTTTTCCTCCTTTCATTCATAAAAGTGCAGCTAACACACTGTGCAAGCAATGAAGTTGTTGACTGACTTAATTTTACAGCCACAGTTATACGACAAACTTCAAACAAAATATCGAATTGGATCCAGCACATATCAGCAGCCAGACCTTATCACAAGGGGAGTAACCAGTTTATAGGAGGGGACATAAAAAAGATAATTGCAACTTTAAGGGTGACGAAACAAACTCCAGAAAATCTAGCCTGCCAAATCCACGGGTTGCTATG
Source organism: Aplidium turbinatum (assembly GCF_918807975.1). NCBI lineage: Eukaryota > Metazoa > Chordata > Ascidiacea > Aplousobranchia > Polyclinidae > Aplidium > Aplidium turbinatum. The sequence goes on along the minus strand of NC_137489.1, from coordinate 10,519,120 downwards.
GGGGCCTAGTTGCTGCATCTACAATAAATTGAAATGTGACGAACAAGCTACATGCCATCATAGGCCTACTGGTTTAACAAGCCGACTACCCGTAATTCACAAAAATACATTTTCATGGGAGGCCTTCTACGAAAATTTAAAGCAACCAGTATCGCCTTTCAAGTTATTGTTAGAAGAGCAAACGCTGTTTAAAAGGGGTTCAACTGGCCATATTCAGGGATTGTTGAAATACCACACGACGCCCTTGAAGCAGTTGTTCGAAACAGTCACATTTTGCGATAAAAGTTAACAAACTTCATAGTTGGCATCATGAGGGTGTGGCGAATGGCACGAAAATGGCGACATATCATATTTGACTAACTCTTAAGGCAAATTTTCAGTCTGACTTAAAATATAACATAAAAACCTGGCCCAGATTTTTATTTGCTGGAAGTTCGCCTCTTGCCTGCTGTCAGTAACGTCCATGTCAAGGTTAATTTTTAAAGTTGTGCATACTTAATCTCAAACTAGGAAAAAGTTTCGAATTGGTTGCAAATGCTCCAAATTAGCAGTGTTAAAAATTGATACATCGTCGTTCTCGAATCTATTTATCATTTGTTTTTATGTATTTCCGCTTTTATTTCAATTTATAGCCAGCCAGTCATCTGGAACAGGCCCTACGAGTGTAGAAATGCCTCGCAAAACCTGCACCAAAAACATAACCCCACGATGATCACGATGCTCTTTTTTCAAAAAGAAGCCAAGACAAAGAATTTACGTTGAAAAAAAAAACACTGCTTTGTGCACAATGTGCAGCCCTGCGTTGCTGATGAATTTATTACAAAATATTTTGGAATTGTTCGCGAGTCTGCAAATCCACCATCCTTACAATGTATTGCTGCAAACTGAAATAAACAGTCCTACAAAGATTATCCTATCATTGCTAAATACTGATATCGTTGCAACTTTCCAAGTTTGTGAAAAAAACAAGCAACTTGATTTAACAAATAAACTCGAAACCCAAGCTTTACGAATATAGTAGAACCATACGTTTAGTCCAAACCAGGGCTATGTTAATCGTCCGCTAAGTCCCCCGGTCGGGGGGCACGACTATTTAGGGGCCCACTCTGTTTACTGTTTCTTGACTGTCTAAAAATACAGAAGTTCGAAAATATAACAAACGCATTAAATCATGCAAGGTCATATTCACTGCTTTCCAAGCCCCGGTTGAGGGCCCACCTCCGTCTCTAGAGGGCCACGCATATTTAGTTCGTGCATCGTTTTTGGCTTGTAATTGTAGGCTACATGTAACATTTAATATATAGTCTCATTTTTTTCGACTTTTGAAAAAAAATTTGCTTGCTACGCTCGCTCACAGGCCCGGATTTAGGGGGGGCAGAGGGTGCAGGTGCCCCCCCCCCGACGTGGGAAAATGTAATTTTGTGTTATTTTTTCTTTCTTTCAGCCTTTGACGTTTCTGCAAAATGCTGTGCAGTGCTGGATTATTGCTACTGTAGACGTAGAGGTGGTTATGGCGCGCGAAAAAATTTTTTGCACGGGGCCCCTCGATCTAAAACTGCCCCGGGCCCCCCATCAGCTAAATCCGGCCCTGCTCGCTCAACCACATTTCATTCACCTAATCAGCGACCTTGGGCATGTATAGTTTCACAAGTGCATTAAGGGGGTAGGTTAAAACGTTTTTTATGTCTTAGAAAAAAAAACTAACAAAAAAATGCAATATTCCGAAGTAAACACTGTTCACTCAAATAGCTTAGTTAATTAATACTGCAATTAAGTTGATAAAATTCAGTGTTAACAAAGATTTGAAATCCTTCTGTAGTGGTAAATGAAGTTTTTTTTTAAATGGTAGGCTAACTTAAATTTTAAACTAAAGCTTCTATCCAAATCCAATTTTAATTTGGTTACAAAGCGACCGATGGTTACATACAAAGTGCGCGTCTTAATAAAAATATATAATTGCGCCCAAAATTGCTTAAAAAATAATTAAAACAACATGATACTTGTCAACATTTTTTGGGGGGCAAAGCTCAAACACTCTCTATCTCACTTTACTTTTTCAGACATAAAGTTCTACATTGTCCTTTCATCTTATAAATTTTTCTTTATTAACTCTGGTTCTTCCACACTTTTTTTTTCAAATCTGCCACCATATTGTCGGTAGGCCTATATTTATTAGTTTTTAACTCTTAGAGTTTTTACTCCATGCTCAATGATGAGTGTGAATTTTTTTCCCTACATTGAAAGAGTTTGCGACCCTTACCTAACGCTATCTTGTTCTATTTTAAAAGTCATCACTAAACTTCAGGGCCAACTAGGGGATTTTGGGAGGGAGGAGGCAAGGTGGTGTTCAACTGTTCATACGGCTCTGGTCGAAATTATGTTCAGTGATTACTGATTAGGTTTAACGTGTTGATTTTGCACAACTTCAGAATGTCTAAAAAAAAATCTAGCCAGCAAATCAGTTTTTTTTTCCATTGTGCTATGTAAAAACCAACTGCTGATTTGATAGTTCAGTTTGTTTTTATTTCTGACCATCACAACGAAAAAAACAAAAAAATATATGACAAACATAGCAGAGGTCCAGAAAAAAGTAGCAGCGAAAAAGCAGCAGTAGTAGTTCGCTGCTTTGAAGATGCAAAAAGTAAAAATAAGCCTCTTTCATGCCTTGCAACACATTTTTATGGATAGCCTACTTAAAACTTATGTAGGCCTACTTTTGACCTTCTGAACTAGTCAATCTACTGAATTTTTTAAGACATAGCCTATTTCACAACCAATAAGTTGGTGTTAGGTAGTTTTGGAATTGCTAACCAAACGTGATAAAAAAAAAACGAAAAAACAAAAGTAATGTTTGCACTAAAGTCAAAAATGGCTTTGAAAGTAATACGATAAATTTCTGTAATAAAAATGTTTCCATTTGCAAGTTGGTGTTTTATTTGATTCGCATTGGATTCCACGGATTTGCTCTGAAAATCAAAGGGAGATGTCCTTCTGAATGTAATTAGGGTAAGCAGTTTGAACATTTTCTTGGTAATTAAACTGTTTGTACCAAAACCTTGAATGATGAAAACGATAAAAAGTATTTTCTATAAAAACAGATTTACTTGACAGGGCAGAAGTAGCATACAGCCTCCACTGCAAGCTGAAAACAAAATCAAGTCATCCAAAAAAATTGAAGTGTGGAAATTTTGAGTTGTTTTCAAATACCGGTACAGTAGTTTCAAAAGTTAGGTTAAATTCATATCTGTAGTTTAAATTCATGGATTCATTGACTACAGTGTGGTGTAGCCTGCTGACCTTTTTTTTTAACAACGTGCATGGCTTACCCCAACGGTTCTTAACAGGTGCGCAGCGACGCACTGGTGCATCATGAAAGATTGCCAAGTGCTTCTCAAACAAATTGAACAGTAATTTTTTAAAAATATTGTATAATTTTTAGAATTAGGGACAGAAAGAATGTGTTCTCTGAATCTGAGGCAACGAAATGGGTAGGTTAGCTTATTGGGTGGTGTGATATTTTGTTGAAGTTGGAGCCAACATTTTTTTTTAACGAAAGGTTGTGTTGTCTGTTTTCATAGTTTGAAATTAATTATTGCATAATGAAAGGCTTTTTTATATTTTTTTTCTTTTGTTTTGTCGTATCACATTGAGCATACAGTACTTTGAAGATAATGCAACTATGAGGCTTATGTAATGAACATTGCAAGCAATTTAAGAGAAATACACGTATACTAAAATTTTTTCCCCAGGTGTACACGAAGCAAAAAATTTCGCCCGTTGCCCCACCACATTTTCAGAGGTCTACTGGTAGGCTACGCCCTGAGGTAAAAAAGTTAACACTGGGCTGTCTTAACACAAATTAAGGACAGGATTTTGACCAGAAATGAACATGTAGGCTGAGCTCTATTTACATATTTCGTTATAATATCGATTTAAAATAGATGCATGTTGATTGTTGATGGATAATGAAAAATTGCAATTTGGAATTTTTTCACAGAAAAAAGGGACGTTTCCAAAAAGTGCTTCAGAAACGCCAGTTTATCGGGTTGCTTTTTGATTAATATTAATGTGATTGAATCATAAAAAGTTGTATTTTTAAACATAAATTGATAAATAAAGCTGTGGTTTATTGTTGTTTGTCTTTACACCTTCATTTCCAAAACAGCACAATTAAAGATTTACAATGCTTTGCTATGCTGTGGTGGTCATCTGCGTGCATTTCAGTATCAACCAAGACATAACGTGGGCATACAGCATGCTACAACTCTTGACCAGATCGAAAAGTTTAGTTTAAAATTTTAACTGTTTGTTTTAAGGCAATCATTTGACTGGACCTGGCTGCCCTGCTAGTTTTCTTTGTTATGGTGCAACTACAAGACACGTTGTTTTGACGTCACTATAAAACTTGATGTCTCAATGGACGCCTGCGGCTTTACAATTTAGATGGTCTCTAACGATCACATACAGCATCAAAAGGTTTCTTATTGGCCCACCGACACGATCTACCTTTGGCGCCTTGGCGGTAATACACTTGTCACAGCCTTGTGATTCTTACCAGCGCGCTTTTTTACAAACCAAGAAAGTGAAAACAAAATTTGTTGCTTTTTGTTTCGTTTGAAAACTTCTCAAACTAGATTTGTTTCGTTTCGAAGCCTCAGCAACTTCGTTTCGTCATTCGCTCGAAACAAATGTAGGCTACCAAAGCGCCATAACATTCAAAACATTTCCCTTGAGTCATATTCTTTGAAGCTTTACCAACTCTTCGAGCTCGTGGTTATTCGAAACAAAACGATCAAATTTGTTAATACAAAAATTCTTTATCTCGGTTTTTATTACTAGGCAGTGAGTCTAGTTATTTTAGATAAGAATTTTGTTTCGGCCAAATCAACTTCTGCCGAACAAGCCCTGCAGATGCATATTAAGCATGTTTTTCTAAGACATAATCAAATGTTCTTGAGTATTCACTTACTAATGACCAATCTAATGCTGTTGATACCTTCACCATTAAACCATGGAGTCAGGAAAATATGTAAAGCAAATTATAGTGCAGCAATGCCTTAATCTACAATACTATGGGACTGGTTCAAGCTCACTTATAAAAAAATGTTTACAGTGTATCTATTCAGAAAAAAAGAAGAATGACAGCATAACTCGGTAGCAAACGCACTAAATTTTACCTGGTACACAAATACGTCTTTTTGATCTTCGACGCTGTCTCCATCAGGAGTGATAAATCCAAAGCCTTTAGCCACGTTAAACCATTTGCATGTTCCTGCACTCAAATGCAATAAATTTAAGATCAATAGATGAAATACGTTTTGTAGCTAGCATCTCAACCTGCAAACGTGACAAGGCGACGCATCTACGTCAGCAAGTTACTTTGTAAGTTATAGAATTAGCTTTTGAACACTGAAAAAATATATTTTATATTGAAGATTTGAATCATCAGTTTGCTTGTGAAATCAATAAATTCCCAGAGATTCAAATGTAGAAACTCTGGAAAAAGCAAACAGTCAACTACAGTAATTGGGAGTAGGTAAAATGTATTTTGTAAATAATGCCAAATCTTGAAACAGTATTGAAGTGATTGTATCGATTGCAAACTATACAAACATATTTATCAAAGCTAAATTGTCCAAACTCTGATATCAACAATCTTAAGCAAGGCTTACCAAGGCATTCATATACATTTTCGTCATCTGCAGGTTCATCATTGGGATCTGCTCCTTGCGCATGAGCTGAGGTTTTACTCGGAGAAGGATCTTTTGAAGAGGATTGCAAATGGTTAGACTTTATGTTTGATGAATCTTTTGAGGATGATTCTTTACTCGATATTTTTTCGGAAGAGTTAACTTGGTCTGAAGAAACAAACGAGCGTGAAAGACAAAATGTCACCACAATCCTCCTAAGTTCAAACTTAAAAGCCTTTTCCGAGGCTACATTTCCATGTACCGTGGTATTTTTCATAAGCATAACCAGGCTACATCATTTTGAACTGAACAAAAATCAATTAAAGCAAAAAAATCTAAATGTTGAAAAAATATCGGAACACATACAAGGGTTCCTCAGACACATTGTAGTCTGTGCCGGTGGCTTAACGCTACGGACTGATCCACGACTGAAGGGCGTGTGCAGGAAAGGCCCATCGGTTGAGTTTTACGTCTCAATTTTTGGGGACACGTGACCAAGTGCTCCCCTTGACTCCGCTGCATGGAGAAAACCTCATACTTGGCATCTCACATGAAGAGGTGAAGGAATATTTTTACAGCGTCATTCAGTCTTTAACATACTTGTGGCAACAAGCAAAACTGCAAAAAAACACCTGGGCAGCTGGTGACCGAAAAACAGCTCTAAAAAATGCGAAACATGATGAATATACATTTTAAAAATTCAAGCATTAGGTTTTATTTAATAAACTCAATAATTTTAGTCTTAGCTGCTGACAAGTATGCAATACCAATACACGGCTGCTATAAATGTCATAAAAACATAAAGATGTTGGGGATAGGTAAAAAAATAAACACTGTCGCTTTTTTCTATTATTTTTCTACTTGCAATCACAATAAAAAGAAATAAACTCTTTGTCAAATTCTGAAATTAAGAGCTAGCCTACAATATATTATGATTTTGTGAACATTTGTTCCTTGTAATAACACTGATAATTTTTTCAACAAAAGCCATGCAAAATATCATCCTAGTTTAAATTGTCGAGTATTACATGTATTTATGATTGAAGATTGGGAAATAGATTGTTTCCAGCAAACTTTGAAAAGCTAATAAATTTATAATATAATATGAGTGCAGAACAGTAGGCTACAGCAACATCATTGGCTCAAACTTAATTTAAAAGCAAAACAATATGTCTTTATTGCAGCTTGTATTGGTTACTGCATCATCACGATTCACGATTAAACTCTCACAAAACTTACCTAGATTTTTAGTAATTTTTTCTACAGCTTGGTTTTCAACATCTGGGTTTTCAACATCTGACGACTGCAACTGGACTGATTTTTGGTCCGGAGAAGAATTCTCTGACGCAGAATCTTTACCCGGACTTCCTAAGATTAACACCATTTGTACTGAATTCAACACAAAAATAAAGAAGGTTCATTCAACAAAACCTAACTCCGGGAAAACTGGAAAAAAGCAACTTATCTATAAACTTTATGAAGTACTTGTGCAACAGACGAAAACAAGCGACTGTTTCTTCAAACATTTGACACTATCAGATTCAAGTCGCCAGGCTGTGATTTTTAAACGTGAAGATTAATTGGTGCATGATGCCGCAAGTATCAAGCAGAACAAGAAGCTTTTTGTTGCTCACTGTATCTCTCGTGGACGTCACTATAATAGCATCTGAAACACTAGGCCTCATATCTAGGCAGCAAACAAAATTGTCATATTGACTGTTTTAATGTAAATCTGAACGTTTTTTTTTAATGTGTGGGTTTGGCAGGCTTTTTTGACTTTTGCAGTTTGATATATTTTTGGAGTTTTTTTTTTCAGCATTGTAAATAGTTTACATCAGGTTTGAAAAGGCAGCTTTTCCCGAATCTTGACGATGCTTTTCACAATATTGCATTTTAGGCTAATTTTGTCGGCAGCATGATTATTACCTTAGCCTAAGGTGTTGCGACCGTGCCATATTTTAACCTGAGAATCTATCAAAAAACGACAAATTTCTAAAAAGTTGACATTAAAACCGCCAATATTACAATCCTGTTAGCTGCCTAGATATGAAGCCAAGTGTTTGGCTTCCAGTCCAGATGCTATTATAGCGACGTCCACGAGAGATAAAGTGAGCAAAAAGTTCCTTGTTCTGCTTGATACTTGAAACATATGCTTCAGGAGGTACATGTACCCAAAAAGATAGGCTTAACTTTATGCAATACAAAAAAGTATTGCGGTCCTTGAGTTGCTTCACAAGCATTCACTTGGCCCTCAGAGGCCAGAGCAATGTGAGTTTGAGACTCTTGCTTTAAATCATCAGAAGTGGCATTCATTTTTGTCATCACAATGCAATGTAGAAAATATATCAAAACGAGAGAGTATTCAAAAGGCATGGAGATAGAAAATGAATTATGTACTTATGGCGAAAAAGCTTGGATCAATACCAGAAATGCGATAAATCGATCGCAATATTTCAAATATGAACTCAGAGCCCTGAAATGCATGCATCACAGCTTGGAAAAATATTTCAAATGCGACTGTAAGAGAGAAATGAATAATTTCTTCTAAAAATTAATGCAAGCAATGCATTTGAAAACATTTATGAAAACCTGAAATAAAGTAAAGTTGAATGAAGCCCACGCTTTTTCAGAACGTACATATTTCAGTAGTCTCCAACTGCAAGCATGAAATACCTGTCATGCTTGGAGACTTGCACCGACGTCCACAATATGTCACGTGATACAGAGAAAAACAAAAAGATTAACTGCATGACTGAATCGTGGAATAACAGACTGACCACCAGCAGAGAGATTCTTGAAGTCAATGATCGACAAAGCAATTATAAACAAGCGTTCAAACTCGAGTTAACAACGAATATACTGCTAGGCCAAAATTAGACTGCGTTCCATGTTCTTTGGTCCGTTCACCAATGACTTCAGCCGGAAAATACGGAAATAATGAGATTGGACTTTAGGCACCATGCGTGTGAAAGCAAAATTTGTCATATGGTGTTAGCAAGACTGCCATCGGTTTGCATTTATAATTTCGGTTTTATTCGCTGACATTTTCTACAATAATAGTGTTCCAAGATTCTTTCTCTATTAAAAAGCAAAGCTTGTTCTGTGTTGGATAGTATCCGGAGATGAGAAGATAAGGTTGGGATCATACCAGATGTTTGTCACCAACAAAAGTAGGTTGGCCAGTTTTTTCTCTCGGCTACCTTTCCGCTACACGCATCTTATTTATCACACTCTTGGTAAACATGAACACTGTACTTTCAACAACCCGCTTTAGCCAAGCGTCAAACCAGGATTGCATGATTGAAAGAAAGTAATCACTTTTTCAACCGATTTAATTAGAGTAGACCTGAAACAAAGACAGGACAGGCCAGGAAAGAAACTATACAGTAATTGTAAACAAGGCATAGCTGAGAAATTGATAAGCGAAGAAACCCCTTTGAAGGCAAAATATGTAAAGAAAAATACGGCACTTGTGTTAAAAACGGGGATGCTGGGCCCCTATCAGCAATTTTTTCTCTTCTTTCACAAGCTTCAATTTATACTACTATGCTGTTCATAATTAATGACTAATTTACTTCCACATCAAAGTTACAAAAAAAAAACGACAAACCACCAACCTGTAGCCATGCTTCGTTTTTTTCAATTTCTCTCCACGCTGTTATATTTGCTGGTTGCAACAATAATCGTATGTTTTGCTGTTCTTTTTTGTTGATACAACAGCATTATATCACAAAGTTTAACAACAACACATTCAGCAGCTAGGCAAGAAACTACACGATGAAATAACTTGGGATAAAAAGAACTTGTTGAAAAATCATACGTTTGATTTAAAACTACGAAGTAAAATTTCCAAATCGTCTCTGGATAATACCCTGAGTTTTGCGACTACTGTAGTCATCAGAAGATACTTCTCACAATAGTTACTTCCGAAATGTTCAGCCCTTTGAAGCAACTCTTGCTGCATAATTTATAGGTTTTGAAAACATTGACTGAAAATAAATAGGTTATCACCCTTTTGCGTGGGTGGAATGAATAAGCTGTCAGAATGTAAAGAGGAACAGAAAACTATGCAGAGTTAACTTAATCTCTATTACAGCTGTAGCCAAACTGCAAGCATTTTGCGTAGGCTACGTTTTGACAACATGTTTTCAGCTTAATTGTCATACTCTATTATTAAACGTAAGTTCTTCTCAGTTTGTTTCTGATCGTCGTATTTTTTTTGATGCTTAAAAATACAGTACGATTGCACAGTTGCAATTGTAGACTTGCGCAAAACAAAAAACCAAGTTTCAAGGAGACCTAGACATACTTGAAGGATAAAAGCTTAGGGAAATTGAGTGTTTGCAGACTAATCTAAAGCCTTTGGTCAACTTAATGAAGTTCGCAAACTCAAAAGTTGCAAAATATAGGTCATTTTGCCTTGTTGGTACTATTGCAAAAAAATCTATGACCTATCTGTTATTTCTTCCGCTTTATTTGCTCAATCAACTCCTATTTTGCTCACAAAGCAGTCAACAAAACTCTAAACGCTGCTTCGAAAAAAAGCAGCTGCAATTTGCTACACCGCAACGTCAGGAAAACATTGTAGAAACGTAAAATGGCGCACTTCAATCGCGCTGGGATCGGTAAACAACTCATTTCAGCGAACATTTATGACACACAAAGGATCGTGCGGGATTCGATCGTGAAAAACAAAATGGCCGATCAATGCTGCAGCAATATAAAGAATCAAATCGTGCGATCATGTTTTGACGCGACTTCATTGAAAAAAATCCACCCAACTCTAACTGGCATTTATCAACGTTTATATCTTCTACTTTAAGAAAAAGATTATAATGCTTTTTGCTTGATGATGAGTTCTTGAATTTGCATTTCCGTATCGGAAGATTTGGAAATTTATCAATAATTTTGCGTCAGTGAAGCGCATTTCGTCATTTTAATGTTCTTCCTTTGACGATTAAGAAATACTGAAAACTGATCTCGAAAAACAACCTTGTACAGCAGAAATGATGAGTCACAATTTATCGAAGTACCACTAAGGACACAGTTTGACTACACACTAAAAAATGAATGCTTTGCACACAACGTATAATTCACTACATTTTGCATTGCCTAAACGTTGAGCTCGACAGACATACTTGAAATGAAACAACAAGCGAATAATTCATTGAATGACTTGGTTCAAACCACAAGCGACCTTTCTTGAACTTTCAAAACCACGTGACATCCACTACGCATCAACAACACAACCACGATCATTATCTCCTTCTTGGCGAAACTAACAACATTTGTGCTAATTTGTGAACATAAACTACAAGTTATTTCGTGGGAGGGGCATGACACCTCCCTTCCATCAAAAAGCTTTGTTTCACAAATTGCAGAAATGCTTTTGGACAGTTGGGCACTTTCTAACAGCGCAAATTGCCGGAATATTTTAAAAATTACTCAGAGTAAAAACGTTAGAAAAAAGGATTTCCGTTGCTCTTTGCAGTTTGACAAACAAAAAGAGATGTTATCACTGACGAGGCCTTTCAAATTATGAGTCACGCACTTATCACTATTTTTTTCTGCGATCTGAAACTCTTGACGTTTGATGGTGCAAATTATAGCGCTGACCAACATTCGCTGTAGCGACTTTGCTGCTCTGTTCGCTGCCGCTTCTTTGCTTGAACTGACCACTTGCTGTTTCTTTTTGTGTTTGAAACATTGTCGTTTCTGGGCTATCAACACTCGGCCACCAACCAAAACCACAGAGTAATGGGCCTTGATCTTTCCTCTTTGGTGACTCGGCCATTGCTGGAAATCTCCAAGTGAGGCAAGAAAAAAGCGCACTCTCTCGTTGTTTCTCTTTTTTACTCTTTACTACAGAGTACGTATTTTGTTGACACATATCTTCCTGGCCTAGCTGTTTGATGCAGTAGTAGTTTGTCCAACGTCATACTATGTCAACATTACAACTTAAGAATGTTTTGGAGAGTGAAATACGAGCTCTCAGTTGCTTGTGTATGTGCTTTAGCTCAAATTTGTAAATGACCGTACTCCGAAATGGAATTTACAAAACCAGGTTGACGGTCTTGTTTCAGATATATACTTTTAAACGAAACTAAGAATTTATTGCTCAAAAAAGCAAAAAGAAACTAACTTCTTTATATTTGAAGTGGCTGGCCATGACAGAGGTTATGAACGTTGTGTTATCTGTGTTTAGTTGGTTCAAAGCACTTTGCGTGATAAGGTGGCGACTAAAACATACTCATCCGCTGGTCGAGCTCTGGTGATAGAATGGACAACAAGGTTGCCCAGCTTCTTTGAGATTGCGTTCACATAATCTCTCGCCTCTTTGCTACATTTGCATCAAACCCTGGCCCCTATTTCGCTCAGTAGCCTACTACAGTAGCTGCATCGTTCTTTTAGGATATTTTTACATTGTATGAAGTCACATTAATGACGACCTAGACTAGATTTAATCGATAGCTACTGTACTAAAGTATATGCTCATGTAGTCATATTACATTACACCATGTAACAAAATTTCCCAAAATTTTTAGTTGCAAAAAAATGTTTATGTATTGTGTTCTGTTACTTCAAACTAATCACCAAAATAGCAAAAAAAAATCTGAAGTGTCCTTATTTTTGATAAAATGTCACTTTTTCTGATTGTTAGTTTTACTCAAAGATTTTCTGTATTAACCAGCATAGTTTTCTATTAAACGTGTAAGCATGCAAACACAAAGAAATAATATGCAAATATAAGCCATATATGCATCATGCAAAAATGAAAACTCTTCAAAAGTAATCACATTTGTGTGACTTGCGTCCAGGCGCGGATTTATGGAGGGGGGCCCAGGGGGCCCGGGCCCCCCCGAAATTTTGTGAAAAATTGTATGTTTCCGCATCAAATGGTTTGATATGCTTCTAAACAGCTGATATTAGTCCCTCGGCATCACAATTGATGAAAATGGTTGTTTTAATGTCTATTTTCTAGCATATCGTATATGTCGTAGTATCATTGTTCATATCTGTTTAGCTTTTTCTTTCTTTTTAATTGATTTTCAAATTTTCTGGCCACCCCCGAAAAAAACTCTTAGATTCGCGCCTGCTTGCGTCTACACACTGAGAAATCTTCTCGTATTGCGGACCATACACCCCCCCCCCCCCCTTTCATGTTGCAAATACATCGCCCTTGATAGTTTCTTTCCATATAAGATGAAACCTTTCACCATCTTTTCCGTTTACACCAATCACCCATACAAGGATCAACACAATCAAGATGGGAGTGCAGGAAATGCATTTTTATGGACATGAAACACACCATTTTTCATATTCTTTCATCACATTGTTTCCAAAAGTTGATAATAATTATTGCTTCATTGAGCCTATTACCAAAATTCTGAATTTATGTCTGTATTAGGTATGTTGAATTCGTCATGAGAGACATTTTCTATACCTTGAGACACTATACCGTGTCTTATGCAGCTTTTTTGCTCGATGGTTTGAGAATCGGCAACTCAGCTGCTGACTGCTATGCCAAACAGGTGCAATAGAACATAATATGGAAGAATATGCAATGTCATGTCAGTTTTTTGTTTTTCTAAACCGTGAACTGTCAACCATATAGAAACAACGGTCTTCTGTATGGTTTCGGGGTTCTCCCCAAACTCTTGAAATGGCAAATACTGTAGTATCAAATGTCGTTTCCCCTTAGTCAGTCATCGAAATTGGACCGATGTGTTCTGCAGATCACATAAGGTGCACAGCTTTTAACTTGGTCAATTTGGTCACTAATTTCCATACCAAAATACATTTCATGAGTATAAAAGCATTGCTTCCAGCTTTGTTTCACTGCACATATCGCTTGTTGGTCTGATATGGTTAGTTATATAGATGGACCACAGACATAGCAAAAAGTTTCAGAAACAATCAGTAAAAAAGTTTGCATCCACGTGATGATCCAATTCCCAACTTATCTGCAATTTAAGCTAGAGCTTTTTACAGAACACAGTAAGAAACAATAAAAGATTGAAACATTTTAAGTTCTATATTTTCTGATTACAATGTTAGTAAACAAAAACAAATTGAAAGTTCTGTACTTGCTCTATTCCGCGACTATGACCAAACAAAGATCCTTGTTATGATACAAGCTACAGTTATGCAACGGTGGGATGGCGCAACGGATAAGGCGTTGGTTTTCCAATTATGCACACCTGGTTCGACTGCCGGCTTTAGCTGGTTGTTGAAAACACCGCTCACCTCTACCCAGGGTGTAATAAATTGGGTGGGCGTAGTTGCTGAAGTAAAGGCGGCCGAGAGAAAGGAACTGGCCACCCTACTCTCCTTAGTGCCGAAGGCTTAGTACAATGAGAACCTTATCTTCTCATACCCGACACTTGAATCAAGTATGGGACCCCCCTTTACCTTTACAGTTATGAAGCTAAAATGATAGCCACTATGACGTCACACTTTACCGACCTTATAAGGAATTTAGAATAAGAGCTTGAGAAACAGGGTACTAAAAGTTCGAAAACCTTAAATAAATATCTTTTAAACGACACTTATGGAAAAAAATTGCTAGAAGCATGTTTTAATCAGCAATATCTTTCAAAAAATACTAAAAACTTGACACAACTAATTTTTTGTTACATGGTGTTATTAATCAAACGATGAATCATGTTCTGAATTTGTAGTCAATAAAATTTAAAGCCAAAAGAGCAAAGCCATTTTGCTGTTTACATGTTGCGGACGATAGATATTTGTTAAAAAATTGTCATCAATTTAAAGTAGCAACGCCATGGTTTAAAGTTCGGTTTATTTTTTTGGCCTGCCACCAATGTCTACATTGTTTCTCCGGAAAAAACCAAAACACTTATATTAATTTCTCAAGCGAAAAGTTTTGAGAGACATTTTTAATGGCATTTTAATGGCAGACATTCAAAATCCTCGAAAGGCTGATCAAAATCCTCGAAAGGCTGATCTATGCCCGCGTCAACCCAATCATCGACCCGCTCCTTCCAAAAGAGCAAGCTGGGTTTCGGCGCGGAAAATCCACTGTAAATCAGGTCACACTGTTGACCCAAGACATCGAGGACTGCTTTGAGGCAGAAAAGAAGGCCGGCGCTGTCTTTCTAGATCTCACAGCTGCTTACGATACTGTATGACATCGCGGCCTTACTTACAAGCTGCTTCGCCTGCTTCCTGACCGACATATGGTCCATATGATTATGGAACTTGTCAGGAATCGAAGCTTCACCCTCACCACCGGCAATTCACGGCGAAGCAGACTGAGACGCCTGAAAAACGGCGTCCCACAGGGATCGGTCCTGGCTCCACTTCTTTTCAACATCTACACCCACGACCTGCCAACCACGGTCTTCGCAAAATACGCTTATGCGGACGATCTGGCAATTTTCCACTCCACAAAGTCGTGGGAAAATCTAGAAGACACCTTGAGCCAGGACATGCAAACCATCTCAGCTTATCTCCAGAACTGGCGACTGAAACTCAGCGAAACCAAAACTGTGGCGGCAGCTTTCCACCTACACAATCGGGAAGCTGATCGTGAGCTACATGTCCACAACAACGGAAAACCTCTGTCCTTCTGCCCCGAGCCAAGGTATCTTGGGGTGGTGACACTAGACAGATCGCTCACATACCGCCACCATTTGGTGTCACTGCGCAAGAAACTAACATCCCGCGCTGCACTACTGAAGCGCCTGGCAGGCTTTAGCTGGGGGGCGAGGGCTGACACTTTGCGAATAGCAGCCTTAGCCCTTGTCTACTCTTCTGCAGAGTATTGTGCACCTGTCTGGTGCCGCAGTGCTCACTGCCACAACATCGACACTGCCATAAACAGCGTCTTGCGCACAGTGACCGGATGCCTGCGTCCCACACCATTGGACAATCACCCCATTCTCGCTGGCATCCAACCTGCTGAGCTTCGTCGCGAAGAAGCCACTCTGTCCCTCGGTCGACGGGCACTGGAGCCGAACCATCTTCTCCACCACAAGATCTCTGCCTTCCCAAACGGGCACCCCCGCCGACTGAAATCAAGACACCCATTCGTGCCAGCCGCTCGGCTTCAGATCAACGAAGCTGATGAACAAGACATCTCTGCGGCTACTTGGGCGGACCATAAATGGAATTCTGATTGGAGGTCAAGCACCACCAGACTCCATTCATTCATCCCCGACGCCGACACACGCCCCATCGGCCTGACACTACAGAGACAGGCATGGGTGCGCCTCAACCGTCTCCGTACGGGCGTCGGGCTTTTCCGCTCAACCATGCACCAATGGGGAATGGCTTCTTCCTCCTCCTGTGAATGTGGTGCCGAGGAACAGACCGCAGACCACATCATCAATGACTGTACCATCTTCAAGCCACCTAACGGAGTGGAAGGTCTGCGCGTCATGGATGATGAAACTAAAGACTGGCTGCTCTCTAGCAGCCTTCCAGTGTAGTCCGGGAACATCGTGAATCTGGGGTGGTAAAAGGATAGACCCTCGGCCCCAGAAGCTCAGACGACGACGAATGGCATTGATATTCTGAAACACAGTTTGAAGAAAAAATTTCCAAACCTAATACAGCATACTCTGTTTATAGGAGCATACAGCAGATCTCTCTCTCTGTAGGTATCATGGCTGATACAGCCCTCGATGTACAATGATGTTCCAGTTTGATCGATCTCGTGCGTCTTGCCAAATTTTAGTAGGGTTTTTGATTTGTGGTTGAAAATTGTGCAAAAATGTGAATCTTTGAGCTCCTCTTGATCGTTTTCCTATTATTTTTCCACTTAAAGATAAATCTTCAAGTTCGCCTTTCCTTATGTTGTGACCCAAGAACTTCAGTTGCCGCATTTCTATAGATCTCATTATCTGCTGCTCCTGGCCCATCTGTTGGAGAACTGCTCTGTTGGTTCGATAAGCTGTCCATGGAATTTTAAGAATTCTTCGGTAAAACCACATTTCTGCAGCTTCAAGCTTTTTTCGGGTTTTTGTTGTTAGCGTCCAGGTTTCACATCCGTACATCAAAATTGACCAAACAAAGCATTTTAACAAACGAATTTTTAAAGTTTTGGAGAGCTTTCGATCTTTAAAGATTTTTGTCATGGTGTTGAAACTCGACTTTGATAATGCAATGCGTCGTCTAATTTCTTCTACTTCGTCGTTCTAATAATTTTCTTCGTCGTCTAATAATTTCTTCTAATACAGCAGATAGTAGGCTACTAACTTACCAAGTTGAACTCGTTCATTTCGTTTCGCCAAGAATTCTTTTTTATTATAAGAAAAACAATTTAAAAACCAGTTTAGCAACCAAAAATATTTCAAATAACATAATTTTGTTTCGAAGCAAACTTTGTAGCCTTAGGTCCGCATTTCTTTACACCAAAAATCATTTAATGCCCTTCTTCAAAACAGCGTGATTGACCTTTTATCGGCAGCATACCCACAGAATAGCGGTAGCCACTTTAACAAGTCGAAATTCTGCCACTGAAATTGATTAGAATGAAACCGCCAACCAATCACAAGCTACGGTTTAAGTGACGTAAAAAATGGCGAAAAGAAGATGATAGAAAGCAAATTAAGTGATGGATTTTTTGTCAGCTGGTTGGCTTAGAGGTTAGGGTTAGAAAGTAGTCATTTCATTGACGCGGGTTCGATTCCCACTACTGCTATTGCTCTTTTTCTTCTGTAATTACCAAATAAAGTTCAAAACAAGCATTAACTCTCTGGATGAGTGCGAGAAGGATCACAATTGGACGGTAGCCTCTTATAACATGTTCTGATTGGTTGGCGGTTGCATTGTAGTCATTCGCAGTGGCAGAATTTGGACTTGTTAAAGTGGCTACCCAGAATAGCAAGCCAATGCTTTGATGAGCTGTGAGCGGACAATAGCACCATTCTCTGCCACTGGCCATTCATTTCTCACGTCTATTGTTTCACTGATTCTGTAAACTGTATCGAGTTCAGTAGCGTAGCCAGAAATTTTGAAAGGGGGGGTTTTGACAACCCAGCGGCGGGGGTCTGGGGGGCCTCCCCCAGAAAATTTTGAAAAATTACTTTGAATTTGCTGCAATCTGAGAGCATTTTCAACAAAAATGTGGGTATGAATATTCCTGTAAAATGGTGCTGTCCGGTGGCATAGCAAAAGGATAAGATCATGTTTTTTTCGACATTTTTCGGAAATAAAGCTAAGTCTCTGTGTTTTCTTGTTGCTAATTCCTGGCTGAGATGTTTAGTATTGGCAAAACTCGCTCTTTTAATGCAGTTTTGTTCAAAATTAGGCAATTTGTTTTAGACTGAAAGCATCATTCTCAATATCGTGACGTCACACGCGTGCCAAAGGGGGAGGGGTTGTAGCCCCCAACCCCCCCCCCCCCCTTGGCTACGCCACTGATCGAGTTAACATCGTCCATCGCATTTGCTTGCATTTTACTACACAGGCTACAAACGTAGGAAAAACGCCATCAGACAAAATATTTCAATAATATGGTAATAGAAGATTCAGGTTAGCCTAATTGGTCTGATTGTGTGCATATGTAAACACAACGTGACCTAATTCTACACCCCCTCGATTCCCTGTCCAACAACGAAAACAGTCGGCTTGGCTTAGACGTAATCGAAGCAACACAAAGCTGCTTTTCTCGTTTAGCATTTCTTTTTATACCAAATTAGATATACAGGATTGTTGTGAAGGGATTTTAGTTGAATGTCATCACTACAGTATCGGTTATTTTATTATAAATAGTGTATTTTAATTAAGTGTACCCTGTGATACAACAAAATATTCCGTAGTTTTGTTTAGACGAGAATCGTTAGCCGAATCTAAATTTTCGAGCAGGAAGTGGTAAAACAAAGATATTTCCAAACAAAGTCAAGGTTGAAAGAGGAATCTAATATTAATAGCATTGGGACACGTGATCGGGGTCTGGGAGGATGGTTCCCCAGATAATTTTGACTAATTTAACATCGTTTTGATTGCTTTTTGTGAACTTTTAGGCCCAATAATGATTTTTCAACCAAGACGCACACCGTACATTTGACCAATGAAACCATCAAATCAAAACTTGATTCCTTTCGAAGCTTGAGTGACAAGTTTTGATAAATCGAAGTTACGATTTGAATATATTTTCTTTCACGACTATACTAGAAGGATTGCAAATATTGCAATAATTTATTTGTTGAAAGTTTGTATAGCAAATGTGAGTTCAAAATAACATTTCAAAAATCCATCTGAGGTGCTTTCACCTTTCATAGCTTATACAAGACATATTTTAGTTATACTTGAAATAAGTTCAATAACACATTAACACTGGTCAACACAACTTTTCTTGCATGGAGTTTTTCAATGGATTTAGGGTAACTTTGGGGTGCTGAATCCGAATCTGACCTCAGATTTATCCTTTCACGTCAGGTTTGTGAGATATGATAACAGCAAATTGTTACTTTTGTCAAAAGTGGAAAATTTGACGTTGCGTTAAATACACCCACCAACTATAATTTTGATACCAATTTGTTTTCTAAGCAACATTATTAACCATGCAGTAGTAACAAACTAAAAGGGAGGCTAAAAGTATAACTGACCCCCACCCCCGTCAATGTTTTGCATGAAACCACAAAGATTTAAACAGGCCTATGGCAATGCTTGTTCAGTAACCTTATTTAAGCTGTTTTGGTCTGTCTAACACTAACCTTTCGTTATAGCACTGCATTATGTTGGTGGTAAACGCAACGCCAAATCTTCCACTTTTGACAAAAGTAGCAATTTGCTGTTAACATATCTCACAAACCTGACGTGATAAGATAAATCTGAGGTCAGATTCGGATTCAGCACCCCAAAGTTACCCTAAATCAGTTCTTAAAGCCCACGCAAGAAAAAAAATATTTTTTTTTGTTGACCATTGTAATTGGTGAGCAATGTGTTTAGTTTGGAATATTTCACTACTAGGCCTACCATGCCATGGTGTTGAAGGGTCCGTTAAGAGTTAAGACGTTAGGCTACCAGCAATATTCTTTTAATTCACTGCTGAAATCATTTGTTCCCAATGCCACCAGTTAAATTTATGACATGGGATTAAGCTAGGGGCGAACAAATTGTGCAAAAATGTAGACAATTTCCGTGTTTTCTTGACCAGACGCCTCTCCTTGGATCCGTTACTGCTTAGATAGATATACAATAGGTTTGGTAAGTAATATTCTTTTGTACGTATTCAGTGCATGGCTGCAATTGTTTTCACTGTAAGCACTTTTATTCTGTGGCTTCCTACTTTCAACCAATTCGCGCTCTTGGCAGCCATTCTCGCGACCAGGTAGTCGGGGACCTCTGGTCCAAGTATCTCAAACCAGGAGTTCTGATTTCCCCGTAACGTTTACCCGATAGCTCAGTTGGATAATGGTCTGACTTTGCAAATAAAGAAACAAGATCAAGCAGAGATGGTTCTACTCTCGGGGTGTGCCCTTGCCTTGAGCAATGCAATTTGAAAAACAGTCCTCCATTCAGTGACATCTAAAGGATGAAATACCTGTAGTTCACTCGTTAATCAGGCCTGTGCCAGTGGTTTACAAGTATGCAAGGATTAAGTTTCCAAAAGGGGTCTTCTCTGTTTGTGGATGAAGATTTCAATTATCACTCAAATGACAACTAACCACCTTCTACAGAAAAGCACAAACGAAAAAAAAAACAGGTAATTGCTCGGCATTTCCTCCCACAGTGCCTGATCTTCCTTGGTTGCCCAGTAAAACAGTACAATTCTTTCGTTTACTCAACGCCTACGGACGTTAAACCAATCCTAATAGGGGCTAACTTGCGAGTTATGTAGATAGGACCTAAGGATTGCTGTTGCAAGTTGTTCTTCTAAATCTAATAAAACAACCAATACAGCAAAATCCGTCATATTTACATTGATTCAACGTCTGGGAATGGACTCTGCCTGCATCAAAATACAGCACTCTACATTTTATTAATTAATTAATGGATTCGTTTTAAGCATCAGGAATTATATAAAGTCATAAATTTGATAATTTACAATATACGGTAATACCATAGACACCAGGTGTCTATGGGTAATACAATGAGAGCAATTAAAACCTGTGCATTCAAACGCAAAAAACAAACAAGACAAAAGTACATTGTTAGATGGCCAAGGAAAAAAATAGTGTCAAACAAAACGACGCAGTTTGAAATCATCTTGTGTTAACGTAAGCACTGCGAATAATTTGTTGAACAAAGAGCTGTTCAAACGTCATATGACGTCCTTTCCATCACCCCCATGCGACGAATCTTGTCACCACCCCTAAATTAGGATATTTTTTGCCATTCCATGCGACTTATCTGATGTCAGATATTCCTCTTTCCAAGGGCGTAGTATGGTATTTGAACAGGCACAAAAGCCGGTAACGTCTGCCTTTTACAGTTTAAGAAACATAGAAACACAAAAATTTGACACCTTTTTGTGAATCGCAGTAATCTTAAATTGAACCTGTAAAGGGCAAAGGCAAAAATCTTTGTACCAGTGACTTTGGCAGAGCCATAAGCGAAGCCTATGTGTCTGTGATACGTCATAGATCGTTCCTTCCACATACGTGAATTTGTCTTTCCGTTACTAGCATCCAACGTAATGTGATGTCGTAGGAGACTAGACTCCAATTTTTTTTTGTGCAAGCCATCACTCGGCATACAAAGAGGAAGGCGTTTAGATAAAACATGAACTTTATGGGAAATAGTACATCAATGTTTCGCATAGTATTTCGTTAATGTACAAAACAGCAACAAATCAGAAAAGAAAAATGTCTGGCGACATTGAAACGACGTTTCAAAAGCTAAGCGAGATAGAAACGTCATGCCAGCTAGCAAAATCCTCACTTTTTATATTGATTTACCGTCTGCAGACGTTTTGTTAGACCGGTTTTGCTCTGTGGGATCGGGCAAGTTTTCTGAAGTTCATTGTGAAAACGATGGCCTAGCAGCAGATGTAGAACATATATTTTGCGGCAGGCTTACCCAAAGGCGATATTTCTGTTGGCTTAGTTTTTCCAAAATGCAGATCCAATAGTGAACGTTTCCAATGCCACAAATGCATGAATTCAGTATAATGGCCGGCAATATAAATTTTTCAATCTTGAATGCTTTTTTATCTCACTTAGACGTTTTGAAAAGCAGCAGCATTCTTCTCACAATTCAACACAGTTGCTTGTTTATTTATTGGACGCCGCTGGGCTAACGCTTCCCAAAATATATTAAATTGTCAAACATCAAAGATTGTCACATAAAAAGGCAAAAAGATCTTAGGCTTCAATCAGGTCAGCAAAAGTTGTCAATTTGTACGTCGTTTCAACGTCGGAGGTGTTGAAACGGTAACTTTTGGTGGTTGGAAAACGCACATTTCTTACAAAACCAATTTACTACAAAAGCGTACAAACACAAAGCGGGCGGTTTCAGGATAAATCAAGAGACATCTGTAAAACAAAAGTGAAAACATGAAAGAAACGTCTGTTAGCGATGAGAAACACTTTTCTCTAAAGTTCAACCAGACCTTAACCCTTAGCTGGCTAAATTCACAATGTTTACAATTTTGCTAGCGGGGAATCCATAGCTCGGTAAGAGTAATCTGTTTTCATGTGCAGTGATATAATTCGTTGTCGTTGAGTTTAATTACGACTTAATTACAATGCCAATTATAAAAACGCTAGCTTTCGACACCAAACCACGAAAATAAATTCTGTGCTGTGAGGTCTGTTTTTTAATCTGAACATTTTTGTTCAACTGCAGCAATAAACAAGACCAAGTCTTCGAATTTTGGACCTGCTCTGGCGACAATCGAAGGAAAAGCTTGAATGAATTCTTTTAACTTTAAAATGTGGCAATAAACACAGTAAATTACGGTTGGAATTAGAAGCTTTATTGACTAGTTACAGTTTTTTTCAGACTGAGACATTCTATGCTTTCCTTAGCAATACAATTGCACGTTAAAGCATAATCAACAATACATAATTAATAATTAAACAGCAACACTGGTCAAAAAAAAAAACAATTCTTGTTGCAAGAGATTTTTTGATCGATTCTGAATGAGTTTTAGCCACTGATTCCAAATCTGCAATCAGATTTTTTCTGCAAGCTCTAGTTTTTATGCAATACACCAGTGGATATTTTGAGGCTTGCAGCATTTGGTCTGAAATTTAAAACAAAATTCCAACTATTTAATTTTAGTTACCACGCCAGTTAACCTCGATTTACAGCGATACGATGATTGGTTTTACAGCTTTGATGACATAGCAAGAAATGCTTAGAGACTGGACAAAGAAAAAACGTAACGGACTTCTTTTTGGTGACCCTATGGTGTGGCGTGAACCAAAGGACCACTGCACTGATTGTTACTTTTGTTTGATTAACACCAAGGGCATTGGCAGGAAAAACAGACAAAATATTTCTTATCCAAATATTCTTTCCGCTATTCGACCTGTTTTTCACTCTGAAACGTTTCCACCTCCAGTATTTAATGGTTTTGCATCCTCCGATGATGAAGAAACAGACTCTGAGATTTACCAAGGTAGTATGGAATGCGAGTATACTAAGGAAGCAGATGCAGACTCAGAAGGCTCTAATTCTGAAACCATTCAGAAATTTAACCAGTCAGAACTAAATGACTTGGTACGAGACTTGGACTTATCCAAGCAAGCTGCTGAGCTTTTAGCATCAAGGCTTAGTGAAAAACACGTATTGGACCGTTCCACAAAGGTTTCGTTTTTCAGGAAACGAGATGAAATGTTTATGTCTTTTTTTTCAGAAGAAAAGCAGTTAATTTACTGCAATGATATTCCAGGCCTTCTCGTCCAACTAGGAGTTTCTTCATATGATTCAAGTGAATGGCGCTTATTTATAGACAGTTCCAGGCGAAGCCTGAAGTGTGTTCTTTTGCACAATGGTAATGCATATGGAGGAGTTCCAGTTGGTCATTCAACTGTCTTAAAAGAATCATATGATGATAATTAAGCTAGTCATTGACTTGCTGAAATATCATCAGCACAATTGGATATTATGTGTTGACCTGAAAATGGTTGGTTTCTTACTTGGTCAGCAAAAAGGATACATAAAGTTTCCATGTTATCTTTGCATGTGGGACAGCAGAGCTAATGACAAGCATTGGACTTAAAAGGATTGGCCCATACGTGAAACACTTGAAGCCGGCATGCCAAACATGTTAAACGATCCGATTGTAAGTAGAGACAAAAAATTTCCCCCCCTCTTCACATCAAGTTAAGGTTGATGAAACAGTTTGTGAAAGCTTTAAGCCCTGATAGCGACTGCTTCCAATATATTGTTCACACATTTCCCTCCATTTCATACGAAAAGATTAAAGCTGGTGCCTTCAATGGACCACAAATTCGAAGCCTTGTGCGAGACCAACAGTTCACCGATAAGATGAAAACCAAAGAGAGAGCAGTATGGTTGTCCTTTGTGGATGTCACTAAAAACTTTCTTGAAAACAAAAAGGCTCACAATTACGAGGTTCTTGTGAGCAAAATGCTCTTTGCTTTCCGCGACTTAGGATGCAGAATGAGCATTAAAGTTCATTTCTTATTCAGTTATCTGGACAAATTTCCAGAAAACCTTGGAGCTGTCAGTGACGAACAAAGAGAGCGGTTCCACCAGGATCTTATGAAAGTAGAAGAACGTTACCAAGGCCGATGGAATCGACACATGATGGCAGATTACTGCTGGAGCATTAAACGAGACTGCCCCCAAAAAGCTTACAAACGCAAGAGCCTCAAACGCCAATTTTTGCCCAGCATGTAGTGTGGATTTCGCTTTCTATTTTCAGCCAGTGAACTTTTCTCACAACATCAAACTTTTAAAGGAGCTTATTTATGCTTGTAATTGCAATAGGTCTGCATGCAGTGCTATGGTTACTACTGTAGTTGTGAAAATGATTCGTTTGTTATGTATGGGCCTATAGCCTATATAGTTTTTGAAATTTTGTTTACGACACTTTTCGAATGATTTTGTAATGTTTTTTCAAATATTTCTGTGCATTTCTATCAGTAAGTATAGATCTGAGCTATAGACAAAACAGTTAAGCAGTTATTTCAGTCGTAAAAGATGTTTTTTTACCTATTTATCAAAATACAATTTTTTTGAAAAATATTCAGTTTTTACTCAAAAAAAGGAAAAAATTAAAATTTGCAAAAAATCTAGAGCTTCTAGACCAAAAATAACGTCATATTCGGATTCAGCACCCCAAAATTACCCAAGACCAAGTGAATTTGAAAATGCAACAAACTTTTTGTTGACCAGTGTAATACATAAATATTTTGAATAGATAAAAAATGCTTTATTTTACGTACAGCTGGCAGGCCGTTCTTGCAGCTGCTGGCGAAGTTGGTCATGGCTGAACTTGACAAAGGCATCATATTGTTCTGTTGGATGCAAATTATAAAAATAACGGTAAATGTGTCAGAGATGAAAACGCTATAGCAACGAACTCTCAATCAAATGGTAAAACTAAGATTCTCAAGCGTTGAAGTCAGGGTTGCCAGATTGAAATTTGCAAAAAAGGCCAAAATCACCAAAAAAAATAGGCCAACTTGAGGCCAAATAGGTAGAAAAAAGGCCAAAAATAAGCATTGTAAGTCGTGACTCAATGTGCCAGAATCCGAGCTTGGATTTGTTCTTGTTGAATATCAACATTCAGCACTTGAAGTTTTCCCAACTCAGCATCAACACCAACATGTAATTGTGAAACGCGCGGCGTTGCAAGAATCACCACGATAACAACCTAGGTCAGCATTTCGATTGAAGGAAGGTCACTGGCGGAATTGCAGTTTTTAAACGCGTTTGATCTGGTAATGAGCATGTGACATCAAACCTTTCGTTTCACTTTCACAAATCGCAAAATTCGCTCTTTTGGCAACGTCCGCAGACGTTGATTCAATGTAAAAAGAACGGATTTTTGCAAAGAGTCCCAATTTTGAATCATCGTTTGTTGACATCTTTGCATACGTCATCTACAAACGTTGTTTCAACGTAAAGATAAAGTATGTCGTCATTTGGAAGCGCATAGCCGTTGCCAAACAAGCTGAGTTGGATTGGGCGTGCTGCATAATCAAAGTGTCAGCTGACAGGTGGTAAACAAAAATAACTTGGTCGTCATTTTGACGCAATCATCGTTTTTAATGATTGGAAATCCATTACATCCAAACGTCATTATCCAGCTTGCAAAATCCCATCTTTTTGCATGGATTCAATGTCAGAATGGATTTTGTCATCTGGGAGTGTTTGAATTGGATTGAACTTCAACTAGCAAAGGTACTATTTTTACATCGTTTCAACACCTAGTGACGTCGTGAAAAGGGCAGCTTTGGTGAGCTGGGAAGGGCTCAACAGAAGCTGGTTTCTCGTTGTAAACATACTTCAGGAAAAAAATTGGAGCGTTTTCACGACGTTTACTTTGTCAGCTGGGTAATGCTTGGGGAATTCAGTGCGGGCTTTCAACTTTCAAACAATGCAGCAATTAAAATGTATTTTTTGTTTACTTCATTTGACCTCATTCTTTATCAGCAGCTTCGTTGAACAAACGCAAGGTGATGTATATTTTGTGTCGCTAAAGAAGCTAATGGCATTGCAGTGCTTTTACTACAAACGATTTAAAAGTTTTATTTAAACCAGCAAAATTTTTTTTTTTTTAAAGATTATGGTTAAACATAGACGTTGGGTTGAACATTCTGTAACAACGCTATTTGACCTAGATTGATGCTGTCAGTGTCGCTTTTCTGGTGGTGATGTACGTAAAAGTTTTTCTGGGTTCTGCGCTCATTCCAAGAACACGATACACGTTCAATAGGACAATATTTAAACAAGAAAATATGTGGAAAATAAGATTATTAATTCTTGTTTGTTTTTTCTTGAAAATACATTAACAACCAGCGAGTCGTTCATCGGCTTGAAGCAGCCAAAGGGCAAATCGTGGAATGACGCATTTGTGATAAATCCTGAAGGCAGAAGCTAATCAAACATCAAAAAAGTTTCTCTGGAAGGTCAATGCTTGTTACTACGAAGGACTTTATGTACCAAGGAAATTAAAAAAAGATTACGGTCTACCTTGGTGTTCTTGTGAGTTCGTCAGTAGCAAAGGTCAGCGGCATAACCATTTATTGCTAAAGATGGGGGAAGTTTAACTGAAGGAAGCCCAGAAGCATTCAAATATATTAGGTTGATGGAATATTTTTGAAGCTAAATCTAACCAGGGATTGTAAAACTGGGGGCATGTATCTCATTAAAGGGGGCAAAGAGCTTGAAAAAATAGGGGGCATCTCACGTTTAAGAATCTTTGGTTTATATTTTTTGACGAGAGGAAGCTACATTACGGGTTTTTCTTGCCAAGAAGAATGATCAGTGGGTCCACCCTCTCTGGTCTTGACAGTTGCACCCTTGATCAAGGTAGAGGTAGAATAAAAGCTATTTTTCTAAATATTTTATTGGCCACCTTGCAATTTCATTTACGTTGAAATTAAGCGTAAGCTTGCCAGATGATCAGGTAAATCCAAAAGTGATGGGTGACTTAATTGCAGAGGAATTGTTATTGGAAATTCAATTTAACACATTTCCTCGAAAATTATCCACAACATACCTAGAATCCAGAAAGCACATAAATACGACACAACCCATCGCGTGGATTTTACCTAATTATTTAATAAAAACAAACCTTACATGACTCACATCCTGAGCGTTTAAAAAGCTTTAAAGAAAAAAGCATGTATTGCCCATAACAATAAATGAACTCCGTGTAAGTTCAATGTACGTCACATTAGCTCCGACATTGCAGTCAGAGGTGGTATACGGTTATTGGACAATTGAACATCGACAGAAATACACAACCCTTAGGTCAGTTATTATCAGAAATCAATAGCTTTCAGCGATAGTACTAATTTCCCAACAACGATGGTGAAATAAGAAGGGGGTGCGTGCTGCACTAGATCTTCTCATTGAAAAAGAATATTATAGTTGCAGAACTTGACATGTGGTGTAATTATGCTTTGTGATTGAATACACAGGACCAACAGCGTCAACAAAAGGCCAATTTTCCATTAAAATTACGAAAAGTTGAAGCAAAATACACAAATGATAACAAAAACTATCTTTAGGACGCTTAACCAAGCAGGCAACATTTGTCATCATCACCTGGCACCGAATGGCGCCCCTCTCAATCTCAGTTAAATATCAAGCTTTCGAATTCGTTTTGTCAAGTTAGTCATCGCGTTCGGAATATTTGATCATGGTGGAATAGGGAGTTTCGGAAGTGAAACGCACATTCTCGACAGAATGATTCATTGCAGCTTCTTTTCATGTTGTCGCTTTCTATATGGGTGGTAAATACTTGGATCGCCAATGGCCAAGTTGCCATACCTCGCCAAGCAAATCAGTCTTTTTGCATTGACTGAGCGTCCACAGACGTTGAATGAATGTAAAAACGTCGAATTTGCAGCTTGTTATCGTGCATCGGCTTTGCAGTCATTGGGGACCGCTGGTCGTTATATTTCGGACTGCACATTATATAAAAAATGCAATACAGCCATAAACTTATATCATGAACTGTATAATAATTTCAAATCGGCCCTTTTCGAAATATCCATTCCACAAACTTGAATGTGTTTAGCTCCACTGCACATTTGAGCTCTTCACTTTTGTTCTCAATCAGGGGTACGCTAATTTACAACAGCAAGGGAGGTCAAGTTTAATGAAGCAAGGCCAAGCAGATCCACGGTATAGTAAGCTGGCAGGCTGGCAGCTTCTGAGCCGAAAATAACTGAGGTAAACAAAGTTCACTTCAGGCTTAAACAGGTCGTTAGCATCTACATTGTGAAAAGTGGCAATTTTAGTTTTACCGCTGGGCAATCTACCTTTGGAAAGTAAGCCAGAGGTAAAAACACATGTTCCAAATGCACCTGGTGTTTTTGATGCATTCATGATTTTAAAACGTTTGGCAGCCAAGGGTAGCGCTTCCAATCGTAAAGGTACAAACAAAAGCAGTGCAATTGTAAGCAATTACCTGAATAGTGGAATTTAAAAGCCGTGCTGATACTCTACATACCTGAGAGCTTATTCAGAAGCGTTTTCTCGTACTCCGAACGTAGTTTTTCCTCCTGTTCTGCCAACAGACGCTCGCAAATCAGACCGACCTAGAAAGCACAGAGACCTTTGGCGCAAATATTCAAACAAACCTGAGATATGGGCCTACAGCAAAATATACTGCAAGTTGAAGATTTTGACAATCACGTGGATTTTTAGCTTTATTTTCAACAAACACAGATTACGTTTCTCGGCAGCCGATTGTACAGTAGCACGTTCTTGCTACTGTATTATCGGCCGCCGAAAAACATAATTGGATGGTCTCAATGGCTAGCGTAAAGGCTACACAATTATGGTTAGAGAATCGCAACTGCTCGCTGTTCTAGTGAGTAGGTTACTCAATACTCAGCCTTGTACTGACTGCCAAGAAGAAGTAAGTAACGCTCCTTTCTGCATTAAGAGGTTTTTTGCATTGGAACGACGACAATAATCGTTAGATCGATGCAAAAAGGACGACTGGCGTTTGTTATTTAAGAAATCACTGACTTGTTTCATTGAAAGCAAGGGAGTGTCAGCACTTTGTTTCCCAGGAAGAACGACAGAGGTTGTGCTCCTTGGATCCAGGGTGATGCATGGCAAATTACTAGCAAGAGAAGAGTGGCCTGAACAAGAAAATGTTGAGCTGTGAATGGTGATGATATGAGATCAAACGCTATGAGATAAGTGTTATACCTGAGGCACTTGGCGACGCAGAGGATCCGGCAAACATCCGGTTAGAGCGGGATGAATCCGGATTTGGGGGAGCTTGGAGCTGTTTTCGTTTTTTCATTCGCCTGTACTCTTGATAAATGTGTTTCACAATTTGCTCTGCAAAAGCAAAGTTGTATTCGATTTTCTAAATTTTAAGACTACTGTACTCGCAGCACTTTAGCGCCATCTTATGACTGTTGTAATGAGTGTTTTATTGACGATAAAAACTACGGTAAAACATCGACAAAGACCAGAAAGTGGCTAGAGCACATATAACCATTAAGCAACCAATAAAATATAATTTACTTGCAATAGCGTCTAAATTGCCTGGCCACGCCACCGTGAGGGAGTGCCTATACCTACAGGACAGTACAGGCCGTGCCCGATCGGTACACGACTTCATGCCGAGGTCCGAATGACGCAAACACGCATGACGTCATCCCTAGGCCGCAAGACCTAAATGACGCAAGCCTTGTGTTAAAGTGAAAATGGCCAGGTTTTAATATAAATGTGTTTATTGGATTATGGGTACAACTTCGAATGTTATAGACCAAAAATTGCCCAAAATATTCACTTCAAGTATCGCTGTTGGACTGCGCGTTCGAACCTAATCGGTCGTCTTCGAAAACGAGAGTGTAATTGACCTCCTGGGTTGTTCCTGAAGCAGCGAGGAACGAAACCAAACAGTGGCGCCGGCAGAGGGGGGGGCAGGCGGGGCAGCTGTTTTGGGCATCATCTTTTTTTTTTTTTTATATTCTTACATATTGTTTTTTTTATTTTTTATATATTTGGATCCCAACCTGAAGTCAACTCAAGTTGCAAGGGGGGAGAGGGGTTAAAAGCTTTTTCTTTTATTTTAAACTTATTCTTCTTGCTGCTGTTATTACTACGATTTTGTGATTCTATTCACGTATACTTTGCCTGCTGCCTGTCACGTAGCAATTGTTACCGGCTGTTCAGCAGATTGGCTCTTGCTTGGTTCTTGAGTGGTGGCAGTGCATACAGCAGTGGGTCATTCCATGTTTCAAGGATATAATGTAGATTGAACTTAACGAAGTCTACTAAAGTAATATAGCAAGTAACCAGTGGTTTGATGACTATCTCTGGCTGGAGTATTCAGAAGCTAAGGATGCCACATTTTGCTTTCCCTGTCGAGTTTTCAACAGCTTGGTATGTTATAGTCCTGTTAATACTAGTTAAAGTTTATTGTATTAAACTGCAATTTTGCTCCACCGGTGTTAAATGATTTTTTATTCTTCGTTTTTCTTTATCCTATCCACGAAGATTTCATGCGCAATATAATGACGATAAAGTTTAAAACACACAATGCAATGAGCGAACAATTATTTATATACGTATTAAGATGCAAAAAATGCAGTATGACAAAATAATGCAACTAAAGTCAACATGTTCCTACGTTTATTAGACGACTGACGTTAAAATACGTTTCACTTGTAGTAAAATTATTTTCTCATTCTTTTATTTCTGAGGATATTGCGTTGCTTATTGCCTTTAAATTGGAAGGCTTGCGTCCCGCGAGCAAGCT
Organism: Aplidium turbinatum; assembly: GCF_918807975.1. NCBI lineage: Eukaryota > Metazoa > Chordata > Ascidiacea > Aplousobranchia > Polyclinidae > Aplidium > Aplidium turbinatum. Next base: position 10,488,079 of record NC_137489.1, on the reverse strand, counting down.
TGTGCATCTTTTACAACGATTCAACGCCCTACAACGTTGAATCAATGCAAAATCAACAGATTTAGCTGGTTAGGGTTGGCGTTTTAATTGATTATTTTTACTTTCAGTGAAGCATTTGTAAAAATGGTTTTTCAATCTGGAAAAAAGCAACGCAAATTTTCGCTAGCGATAGCGGTTGCAAGTTCCATACGGAATCCAACTGTGATTTATTTTGAATTTTATTTTTTTCAACAGATCAGACATGTCAAAAATGTGGGACTTTTGGTAGGCTATATTGCAATAGACAATACTAATAGCAGTAGAAAACAAAAAAAATTAAATAATATATCACTGTCTTGCACCAGTGGGGCAGCCAAGGGAGGGGGGGTTTGGGGGTTTCAACCTTCCAAATTGAATTTACGGATGTTAATACATTGTTTGCAAGAAAAGCTTCAGCCTATGATGTAATTTCACGTCAAACTGTGCAAGGATGCAAGCCATCTGTAACTGCTGAGATCGCTTGTTCGATCTAGATTAACGTCTAAACAGCTATTCGTTATACGAAACTTGAATATATCAGAAATAAAGTAACTTCATTGTCTCAAAACTTTTTGTTTGACACTCATCAAGATGTATGACCTCTATGACGTTACATTTTCTAAACTTTGGGTTGACTTTAAAGCATAAAAGTTAGTGACTTACAGGAATAAGATCGCTTTTTGGATCAACCAAGGAGAAAATTTATAAATAGTAAAACTGTAATAATCTCGCAAAAAAAGCAATCAACCTATGTCTCTAAAACAAAGTTTGCCTAATTTTACACGAAACTGCATTAAAAGAGCGAGTTTTGCCAATACCAAACATTCAAATATCTCAGCCTGGAATTAGCAACAAGAAAACATAGAGACTTAGCTTTATTTCCGAAAAATGCCGAAGAAAACATAATCTTATCCTTTTGTTATGCCACCGGACAGCACCATTTTACAGGAATATTCATACCCACAATTTTGTTGAAAATGCTCTCAGAATGCACTAAACTGAAAGTAATTTTTCAAAATTTTTTGGGGGAGGCCCCCCAGACCCTCCGCCGCTTAGTGTCGCCTTCGGCAAACATGCAATCAGGCTTCACCCGCCGGCTGTCAACTACGCTTCTGTCTTGCACTGCCAATATTTTGCTCCCCCATTGTTGAAGGTCTGGCGGCGCCACTGAAACCAGACTGACACTTCCGGTTTACCAGACGTTTATGAATAGTAAGATTTTTCAGCGGACGTGTCCATTAAAGTTAAAAAGCAACAAATAAATTAGTGGCACCTTCATCTATGTTTTGTTCTTCAAACTTCTCGAGTACCCGGGTTATTTATTTTTTTATAAAAGACCCGTTTTTTTAAAAAAGGTAATGGCTAGATCTACCCAATTAGTGTTGCCAGATGAGCTTAACTCACAGATCGGAGTTGCCGAAACAGTTGACCATGCTAAGTATCTTGAAATAATAGTTGATAAACCGAACTTCACTTTCTTCCTCTCAATGCTAAATTGCAGTTAAATTTTTACCACTAAATCTAATTAAATTAATTATTAGAGTTGATAATATTTATTAGCCTATTTAATCTAATTATTAGAGTTGATTGCAGTGTAATTTGCTAATGTGGACTGACACTCTTTGAGCTTTTTTATCGTTGACTATCAGCATCTAACATTAAAACTTTGTAATTTTAACACAATATGAATGCAAGTTTGTTTGTTGTTGCTAGATGCTAGTGTAGATATTTTAGTATAAGGTACATTAAATGTTTGTCATTCACTTGGCTAAGGGTGGCTGCCCATAAAAATTCAATGATTAATTCAAGCCTAGGACAATTTTTAAATGTTGGCGAAAAGTCCAATCAACAACTTCAGCTTTCTTAAATTTTTTCTCTCGATCTTTAAGGGACGAAGTGTTCAGGGGACGAAATTAGCTGTATCCTTAATCGACTAGGTGAAAATACAAATTTGAAAAGGACTTGCACAAAAGACTTAACTCAGTAGTTGATAACCTTTTTTTATCCTAACTAAAGCACTCTCTTCATAGGACTAACTATTGAAAGTCTCCTACGGTTTAAATAACTAGGCGCTTGTAGGTTTCAAGCTCCCTGTGCCTGATGGTCAGCAAGGACTCTCCTGCATTTCCCTCTCATAAAATCGTGAGCGGCTTAAAAACTCGAAGCCCCGACAATTACAACAAAAATGAAAAATTATTACTAAAAGAAAATCTTGATCATTTGCAATACGCATAAGCTTACCAATATTTTACTAGTTTTTTGGCAGCCTAACAAAATATATTTTCAACAGCAAATTTAGACAAATAAAAACAATGAAACCTAAACTGAAATTTGTTTTGTTGTATCCAGGCTTACGCCTGGTGGTTGAAGATTTGGATGAAGAGGAGAAGGTAAGGAAGTTAATCTTTGTGTTCATCTTCAGACATGACTTAAAGTGTCCCGCTAAAAATGTAGCCGCATGCGCACTGCGCAGTGTCGAACTGTTGAGTATATACCATACCAGGGCTCTTACCACTTGGTTATGAACTTATGAAGCCAACAGAAAATCATATAAAATTAATGTAGCCTACAACTATTATCCAGCCGATAATTATTTCATAAAACTGAAATAAGAGTAAACACGGGTGCAACCTATTTCGTCACCTGAACACTTTGTCCCCTAAAAAGATCGAGAAATGAATACAACAGAGTTAAAGTCGCTGATTGGAGTTGCCGCAAACATTTAAATTTTTTCCCACAAAAATATTGAAAAAAAATACAGAAACGCCATTGTCGCCGATTGGAGTTGCCGAAACAGTTAACCACTGAGTATCTTGAAATAATAGTTGATAAACCAAATCTCACTTTCGAGTTAGGGTTATTGAATAAAGATTGTAGCCCCTTCATTAAAAATGATCACGAGCTACACTGGACAGGGTTGATCTCTAAGTGGTCAAAACTGGGTTTTGACCACTAAGCGGTTTAAACCTGGTTTTAACCGGTCAAAACTAGGTTTAAACCGGTCAAAACCCTGACCTGACTGGTCAAAACCCTGTAATGAGTTGCTTGATCGTGTTCGCCAGAAAATCACTGAAAATGTGAGGGAGATGGTAGAAGGTGAGGGAGGAGGGAGAAGGTGAGGGAGAAAGAAAAGATGAAATTGACTGGTGAATGAAGCATTTGAATATACTGGAGAGACTTGTTAATTCTAATTGTTCAATTGAAGTGTTCTACATAAAGTAGATAGGCATAAGGCATCACAACTTGTTCCTTTTCCGATAATCCTTTCTTGGCTTGACGTGTACTTTGCTTCAAAGAACGAATCATAAACTATCCTGTCTTTAATTTTTAAAGCATCTTAGAATATGCATTCGCATTGTTTTATTTTAACTGGATAAAATTTGATGGCAAATGTTTTTCATAAAAAAAAAATTGTTGGAATAAATTCTTGTACTTCAGTTGGCTCACTTGGCTGTGCAAATTGTTCATCGTTCTACCAAGCATTTTTTGGTTCATCAGAAACTTATTTTTAGAATTTGAATTTTCTCAGTACGGTAATTAAAATAACCAACTGATTGAAATATCAAAAACAAACAGAGAAATTGAATATTTTTTGTTCCAAATCCAGCATTTAGGTTATGTTGATCAAAACAAAATATAGTTGAACATCATTACTAATAACATGGAGGGTAATACTTTTAATTCAATTGAAAAGCAACTTGATTCATACACTTATGGGGTTTTGACCAGTTTTGACCAGCAATAGGTGGTCAAAACTGCCCGGTTTAAACCAGGTTTTAACCGGTTTTTACCAGGCGGTTTAAACCGCCCCGGTTTAAACCGATCAACCCTGACACTGGAAAGATCTATTCACTTCCAACTATCAAATTCAATGATTAGTTTAAGGGGAAAATTTTAAAATGTTTGCGGAAACTCCAACCAGCGACTTTGGCTTTGTTCTATTTTTTTTTTCTCAAACTTTTCAGGGAACAAAATTATGGGACAAAGTTTTCAAGGGCCAGAATAGGTTGCATCCAGTTAACACCCCATGACTCACTAAAATCATTACTAAAAGGCCCACGCCCACAGTTTCTCGACCAATGGCTTATTAAAGATGATGTTTGCAACTGGACCACAACCACAACATATTATTATTGCCATCATTAATTTAGACCAACAAACCTGAGGAAATGGCACATGTCTTTGTTGCACTAGTACCGGTAAATGGAGACTTTTCTTCAATCGTCCCAGTTGAAGTTGCATCAGTCACAGGAGTGTATCTTTGCCAAATCGACGAAGAGACAGATGTAGGAGTGCTTGTAACTGAAGTAACAGAACCACATCTTTGAGCAATGTTGTATTTTCTACATTTGGATGATGGGGTATCTTCACAGGAAACTGGAGAATTTGAGTTGCGGATAACATCAAAATCCAAGCTTCTTTTTAATGCTACACCACAAGCCATGTGAAAGCTTAAAACGTTGCACACCTGTTAGATTAAGTTGGGATGCCTATGAAAACTTTTATACCACAGGAAGTTGGTCTATTTCAGCAGAGAATGAGCAAATTTTGTCGTTTTTGTCAAACTTGAGAAACAGCCTAACAGGATCAGTCTTTCGATTTCAACAAAAAATAGGTGTTTCCAATCAAAATCCAATATTTCTAGTTTCTACAAAAGCACATGAGACAAGAGGGTGTAGATTTTAATGCAGTCTGACTACAATATATTTCAAAACCTCGGTTGCGTTCGTCAATTAGCTTTTCCGCAAAAAAGCCATAGAATGGTACTTTGATATTGTTTATTTGACCCAAGACCGTGTTAACCGCACCGTACGCCAAGTAGGGTTTGGTGGCCATGCTTAACTATATTTATCGATGCATATACTGCAATATTAGATCCTTTCATGCACGTCTTAAACCATTGTGGTTTTGCCACCTTTTCCTTTTGTTGGTTTTGTTACTGTATTTCTTTTTCACAATATCATTTTTTTTGCATTCTGACAAAGAAAAAGAAAATTGAATTGAAGGGTAGGGGGGCAGCTATCTGAGACCCACTCAAATTTACGTTGTTTATTTGGGTTACTTGGAAACGAAAAATTCGATATTCAATATGCTGGATTTTACATCATATAAAGTTTTGATAGATATTTCAAACCAACAAAACCCAGAAAATTTAACTTGACTTTGTAGAAGAAATAATAGGCTACTAATCTTACTTCGCTTCTATCTCAATATTGGGAAGGCTAAAATCGACCTTTTGCAAAATTTAACGTTCTTGAAATGGTAAAATGTTGGATATTGTCAGGTAGTGGATTTGAAAGGGTTCACTTTTGTACCCAGAATGGCTTCAGGAGCCCTGTAGTCCACGCAGCGCATTTTTCTCCATTCCAGCATTTTGTTTTCTTTGGAAGACAACTTTTGCTTCACTCCATTTTCTTGGGTAAGCCACTTCAACATGAAAAAGTTCTGCCAGATCCTAAGTTCCTAACGACTTCAGTGACATCGCCAACCAATTAGAACATGTTATAAAAGGCCACCGAAAGTTGATCCTTGCTAAACTTTGTTTGGTAATTACAAAAGAAAAAAGAGATAAGTTATGGTAGGTGTGGGAATCGAACTCAGGTCATGAAAATGACTAGCCTACTTCTTAGCCCCTACCACTAAGTCAAGCAAATAACCGCAAAACCATTACTTTGTATTATCTGCTTTTTCACGTCACGGAAAACGTAGCTTATGATTGGTTCGAGGTGAGGGTTTCATTCCAGCGTCTTTTTTTTATAAAATGAACCTGCTTCTCTTTTGTATTGTCTGAGGGTGGCCCAGGCCCGGATTTAGGGGGGAGGGGCAGAGGGTGCAGGTGCCTCGGGCCCCCCTTGCGTGGAAAAAAATGTGATTTTGTGTTGTCTTTTTTCTTTCAGCCTTTGAAGTTTCTGCAAAATACTGTGCACGGGGCCCCTCGATCTAAAAGTGCCCCGGGCTCCCCATCAGCTAAATCCGGCCCTGGGGTGGCCTATTGCAATGGAAAGCTTTGAAACCGGCGCTTGGCATTGGTAGGCTATAGCCAAGTCATTCTCGAGCCTATAAACTGTAAAACGGTGGCTTGAGGAAATCACTATTTGACCCATAGGCTATAGCAGAGGTGGGCAAACTACGGCCCGCGGGCCGCATGCGGCCCGCAACAACTTTCTGTACGGCCCGCGAAAACCTGAAGCAATTATATAAAAAAATAATCCTAAAATTGCTTGAAAATTTTAATTACTACAATGACTTAATTAAACTTTTTCTTTATAAATTTCGTCTTGATAGATAAATTATAGTCTTTTTGTCACATTGTAGTGGTTTGTTTCCCCAGCCACATAGTGATCTTGCATGAATGCATGGCTATTATTAGTGTCAAAGCAGCCATTGCTAAACAGTCGATGAGGCCTACGTCACAATCGAAGTTTCTGACTTCAGCCTGTCGCATCATGAAACTTTCTTTGTCGTTTTAGTCTTGGATCAAGGCCAAGACTCTTGGTGCTGGTAGAGAGAAAAGCGGCGATTGAGATAGTTTTTCTGATTATGTAAATTCGCTCACAGATGTATTCTGTTTAATTCGCTCAAAGTGCGTCTGGCGAAGTGTTATCTTGATGTGGGTTGTATTCAAATAAATAACTGAGACAAACATTTTTTTTAGATCTTTTATGTAATACATGTAGGCTATCTGTATATAAAATCTCCTTTTCTTTCGTCACTTTAAAAATAAATAAAAGCTTGTGTTTTGACTAGTTTAGATTTGATGTTTTGGTTTATAATCTTAATTGTACTATACTGCGGCCCTCGAACAAATTCAGATTCTGAATGCGGCCCTCGAGATAAAAAGTTTGCCCACCCCTGGGCTATAGTCATGTTTCTGAAGAAATGAAAGTCCAACGCTAACTTTTTTGTAGCTGGGTTGCGTATTGCATCTTTTAATATTGCTTTGGATAAAACATAAGCTTATTTAAATTAGCTTTAATTTGATAAAATTGTTCATAGAAGGAAAACATAGCTGGTAGCATGCTGGTTTCAAGTAATGCAAGGAGACATTGAAAAAGTGAAAGGCTGACTAGATTAAGATGCTTCCTCTTTTCTAGTTCCTACCCAGCGCCGGATTAACTATAGTAGCAGATGTAGCAGCTGCTACGGGCCCCGCGCTTCACAAGGCCCCGCGCTTGGCGAGCAAAACATTTTTTTGCAAAAAAATGACAAGCATGGCAAGTAATTTTTGGCTTGCCAAACTGGAATGGCATAGGAGAACATTATAATTGTAGGATTAAATTACTAGTCCCAACGTCTTGTCCCTTCTTAATTATTCCGAACTTAAAAAAACGGTAATTTCTGTTGGAAGCAACTGCCTGTTCGAATGCCACTAGCCCACGATGCTAGTCCTAGTTGTTTGAGGAAACATTCGAGAGAATGGCAACTTCGCGCATTGTGTTGTCACAGGGAAGAATTTAATCGTTTCTTGTGTGAGATTTTAAGGTTAGTTAGAGTGGAGTGCTAAAGAGGCTCTCTGCAACACGATGGTCCGCAAGAGCTGATGCCATTAAGGTTATTAAAGAACGTTTTCCTTTCATAAAGGAGGCACTGGAGAAACTTGCGAATGACCAAAAGCAAAAGGCAGAATGTCGACAGCAGGCAAATGGACTCCTCGAGAAAATGGAGTTGCTCGAAATTGGAATCTTAGTGGTTTTTTGGAATAGCTTACTCGATTGCTTCCAGGCAACTCCAGCCTCTCTTCAAGCAAAACAGCAAAATCTCAACATTGCTTCAGCGTTGTGTGCCTCTTTGGCAGGATCTCTAGGCCTACATACTTTCAGGGAGCAATTCGCTAAGTTTGAGTCAGAGGCGCAGAAGCTGACTCGTGCCGGATTACCGACTAACAAGCACAAGAAGAATTGTCCGAAATCGAAGGCGCGATGAGGATGTAGGCAGCGGCCGTACAGTTCCAGATGCAATGGATAATCAATCACCTAAAGACAGATTCCGGGTGGTAGTTTTCCTTGCAGTATATTGGACAGCCTACAATCTGCGCTGGAGCAACGTCGCAAGGCATACACCCAATTGAACATACGGTTTAGTTTTTTGCGAAATCTGCATGACCTAACACCTGCGCAGATCCAAGAAAATGCTGACAAACTTTCCAAAGCATATCCCCAGGATTTGGAAAACGGATTGAAAGATGAACTACCTCAGTTTTCAGAATTCATAAAGCACATTGCTATTGATTGCTCCTCTCCAGAACTCAACTATTTCACTTTGATTTAAGAAAACAATATTGACACCACGTTTCCTAACATTGACAATTTGTTGCGCATTTTTCTATGTATGATCAGTGGTGGATTTCCAGAAGATTAGCTTCCGGAGCGCTAGTTTTTTACTTTCCAAATGCGCTAGGTGCCGTAGAAGAAATTCAGAAATATGTCTTTATAAGACTTTGAAACAACACACTTGATGTATCTAAAACGTTGCTAAAGTAAGTATCATGGTCTATAGATGGTATAGTGTTGTTAAATGCAAATACTCATATTTTAGTGAAACAATAATACAAAAAAATACAAGTTATAGCCTAGAAAAATAAAAGAAAAAAATTGTTTTTAGTTTTTTCCACTTTTGATTTTTCAAGTTATAGCCTACAATTTTTAAGACACTTATCGTACCGTATTCAAAATCATAAATCCTCTGGCGACTTCGGGTCTCAATTGCCGGGTTACGTCCATGGCGTAATCAGGATGCAACATAGCCTACTTCGCTGGAAAATTTCTCAGTGGAAGACGGATCATTCGTATAAAGAGTAAACTTGAAACAGTTACAGTGTGTAGAGAAGCACGGTCAGATGTCAGTATGAGGTTCATTTGTGAAAATCCGCGCTCACACTCGCTCGATGAAATTGGAAGAGATTATAGTGACGTTATCAAATTTTGAAGACTCTGGGATCTTCTTTTCGTAGTTATAGCCTATATTCACGAAGTCCTCTCACAGCAGCTTCGCGTTCATCTAAGCGCAATCTCTTTGCCACTTCAATGATTTCGTTTTCTCTGTGTGTCATTACTGTGTCCTCTGGCCAAATAGTTGAATCAAGTATTTTTCAGCTGTTAATAAATGACAAGTCTGTTGAATTCAACAAGCGATCTTGGATGGAATTTCCTAAGTGTTATAATTTACACCCTTCTCTGTTGGGTGGAAAATATCACCCTTTGGTAGGGTGGAAATGACCATCTTTCCCAATAGACTATGGGGTGGGAATGAAAAAGTAGAAGTGGAATTTTTAGACCACCCCTAGAAGTGGTTAAAACTACACTTTTTGATTTACAGTGTAGAAGATGCGGGGATTGATTAGCGGGCTATTTCTGCAATTGTTTACATGTAATTCTACACCTTTGAACTCTAAGTTTTCTTCAGCATCCTTAGCAATGCCATAATGTCGTCCGGGTTCGTTCCTTCGTGTTTCAAATAATTTTGCAAGATTATTAATTTTGTTATCTGCATCTCAAATAGTAGCCTACATGCTCTGTTTTACAGTTCAAGGCTTTGGCTATTTCGGATAATTATTGCGAGTATTCGTACATCAAAGCCAAGTCCAACAAGAAATCCGTGGATGTTATCTTCGACAAGGGTCCTTGATATTTCACACGTTCCCGAGAATCTCTTGTGTCGCTAATAGCTTCCTTTTTGAAAAATTTGACAAGTGCTGGAAAATCATTCCAAACGGCACTAACTGCGCCGAAACTCGAGGCTACCCAACGTGTGTCCAGTAGGCATACCCTTCCGATTTTCAACAACTGCACTTCAACAGCCGCTGCACATTCACCCAATTTCCTCCTATTGTTAGGAGAAGCGTGGTAAAGGTTATTAAAGGCTATAGCGTTTGTCCATAAAAGATCGAAATCGATTCAAATTACTGACTGATTTTACAGCATGACGACCGATAGTTCCAATCTATGGTTGCACAATACCACACCACAATGTCTGGAAATTAATCACGAAGCCATTTTGCTACACCACTATTGCGACCTATCATCACAGCCGCGCCATCACATACAACACCAATCAAACAAGAAGATAAAAATGTTGTAGACATGCCATATGAATTTGGGCAGCTCTTCAGGGAATCATAGATGCTATTCGCCGTAAGAATAGCGAACTCAACAAGACAAATACGGTACATTTACAGGTTCGCTTCCGTCAAGACTAGTACGAAGATATATTATCAGAGTGAATACCCGATTTAACGTGTTCGACTCATCAAGAATTATGGATATACTTTTACTGAACAGGGCAAAGCATAATAAGAGTATAAAATATTTGAGCTTCCGGAACGCCGTTCCGGAGAAGTCAATTTTTTGATTGAGCTTCCGGAGCGGCGCTCCGGCTGAAATCCAGCCCTGTGTATGATGGTAACTAAAACTGGAGAGAAATCATTTTCAAAATTGAAGTTGATCAAAAACTATCTGCTAAACACAATGGGCAAGAGCGGCTACACTATGTAACTCTTTTGAATATTGAAAATGACATTCTGAAGTCACTGAACTCATCTGAAATAATTGCCAAATTTGCAGAGATCAAAATGCGTCGAAAAGACCTTTGAATGATATTGTTGAAGTTCTATATTTCTCCTTGCAAATAAAACATTACATTAGACTTTTGTTATTTTTGTTGTTGTAGAATGTAGATCAAATCTATAAAATATTCAATTACTTCCCGAGTATTATCTGTACATTAAATCAATCTGCTACAGGCCCCGCACTTTGTTAATCCGGCACTGTTCCTACCCATGAGTTTACTTTCCAAAAAAATCTCACTTCTGATAGGACTAAACTACACCCCATTAGTGTGCTATGCCAAGGGAGTTATTAATTTTTAGAAAAAATATTCAGGCAACCAACACATTCTTTCCGTTATGCTTACACCTATGGTGCATGGCTCAATTACTCGCGATTTGACCTTGGGCTACTACTTTTGCCAGTCATTCAAAATATAATTTAAATAGGCCAAATAAAATTAATAATTTCAATGCGACGACTTCTTTAGGTACCTTTGTGTTGTGGATTTCGATCTAAATTTGTCAGAACGCGTCTGATGATCTTTTCGAAGAAGCAATTTATTCATCTTTTGCTTTTTTTCATAGGCTTGATGACGTTCTTTCAGCAATGCGGTACACAAAATTACGCAAATAATAGAAAGATAAAAACATAAATTCATACACGTAAACGAAAGGTTTTTTCACGAAAAACTTCGCCATAATGCTCGACATCAAAAGTACAAAAATTAAACAACGATTTATGCCTTTACAAATTCCTCTAAAATTATTATGCGGTATGGCTATGGCAGTCCTTTTAAAAGTTTACAATGTACCATTGAATTATCCCTTCCCAGTCATTTTCCCAAATCTTTTCTGGTGAAAACGTCATTACGAAACAGGAGATTCGCAGTTGCAATAAAAGATTTAGATTCACTCAACATCCCGAGGGGGTATTCATTCACCTGACGATCGAATGATAAGGAAAAAGCAAGAAAACGGGGAAACACCAAACATTTAATTTGCTGTAGAATAAAAGAAAAGTCCCCTTGAAGCACTTGATCAGCATATAGCTCCTTTATCATTCACTGAGTTATATTTGCTCAGTAAAAGTTTTTTAACCTTTTGCGAAAAAATGGTGATAAAAATTACAGCTTATCCACTTTTCAATTACGATGTTGAATACAAGAACATTTAAAATAAGCAATAAAAGCAGAGTGCAGCATTCGATTAATCAGACAGAAAAATTAACCAAGTTGTTTGTTTTGGTTGTTCAATTTAATTAAAACTTCATACGCTGACTGCTTTAAAGTTCTAGGCTTGCATTCTTCTTCTACCCAATTAATGATACCATGCGAAAACTTTTGAAAGCTGTCTGTTGAAACTGTAGAATTAAATGACACAAACAACTTCTCCATCAGTTGTTGAAAGACGGCAAATTTGGCTTCCTCCGAAACCTTGCCATCAGAACTGTTTTCTTTCGCTTGCTGTTTAACAATTTGTTCATAGTTGCTCTTCACAATCGCCAAAGCAGCCTTTTCTTTTTGAAGCTTGATTAATTCCTCCGTTTGTTTTTTCTTTTGCTGCTGCAAATATTCCATGTACGACAGGCCTTTCTGCAGAATCACAGCCTTACTGGGTCGTTGTGTGCCTATGTTGTCGCTCGGTTGCACCAGGTTGGGTAGGATAGCTTGGAGATCATCATACCTGAAAAATATTTTACTAATGAAATAATCAACATATGGAATGTGTTAGTGTGAGATCAGTGCCATGAACAAAGTGCATTTTTATGAAAACAGTTATGAGTTTAGTTTATTCCCAGTTTCACGCATTGAAACCAAACCTATTGTCTTCCAAAATAGGTTATCCAACACAGTGAACATGTAAAAATAGAAAAAAGTAAGTTACAATCACCATGGTTAGCAACTTTATTTAGCAAGAGACAGGTTTACAAGAAAATGTTTTGCTTTAAATACTAGAATTGCAAAACAAAATGAGATCCCCATAACTTTTTAGTAGCTCAAATTGCCTAGAAGTGTTTTTTTTTTGTAAGTTTTAGGCTAGAACTACTCTTTTAAGTGACCTATCTCTATCAGCAAAACATAGTCATGTACTCATGTTATGAATAAAAGTATTTAACAATTCCAATTACCGAGGTCTAAATCACATTTTGCAGCAAAACAACAACAAATCAATGTGTTTATCAAAGGTTTGTAGAAGGAAGCCAACTAAAATAGTCGAAATATATTTTTTTGCCATATCCAGGCTTATGCCTGGTGGTTGAAGATATATATAAAGTGGAAGAAAAGACAAGGAAGCCGATTTTCATGTCTACCTTCAGGCATGTCTTTGAGTGTCTTGCTCAAGACACAGCCGCATGCTGGTGGTGTCGAACTGGCACCCTTTCGAGAGTCATATCAGGGCTCTTTCCACTCAGCTATGCAGCCGACGAAGTTTAACCAACATGGCATAACTTAGACTATTAGAGTTTTCTAGCAACAACTCCAGTCCTCGACTTAACGACATTCGAATTATTCAATCTAACTGACTCCATTTTTTGAATGTTCAATTGTTTCAGCAGGCTTAAAACACACACTAGTTTTGTAGTTTGTTCAATAGCTGTTCAGATCATATCAAAATAAACTGATATGATATATAAAGAATTACTCTGCAAATCAAACATGTGTTTAAAACTTTCTAAAAAAAGTGAACACCCAAAAACATGGTCACCGTACGCCACCATGCCCAAATGATGAATTGGCATAATGACACTTGATCCGAATGTGGTGGGTTAGTGTTTGCTGTCTGTATCATTATATTATACGGTACTTAAATTGAAATCTGTATCATGAATTGGTAACACCACACACACACATTTCAACATAAGGCGTGTGGATGCACGATCTACAGTCGTCCTCTTCTTGAGTACCTCCAAAAACTTTCTGTTCCATCTGAGCTCATTTTCAGAGTCATTTCATCAAAATGATGAGTTAGCCTTCCTCACACAAAAACAGTAATTTTCCTTTTTGCTATGTAACCGCAAAGTGCAAATCTTTATTGCTGAAATGCTGTGCATGGTTTAAACAGGATTTTATGAAGTGTAACAATACTTCTTAATACATACACCCTTCCAGTTTTCTTGCTGATTTTTTTTAGAAGTATATACACTTTTTTTTACTTGTCATAATAGTCTAAGTCTAACTGAAAGTATATAGCAAGGACAAGGTATTAAATTAACTGTAAGAAGCCAGTAATTATTGGGATGTGGGAACCACAACATTCAAGCGCAGTCAGTGGAACGTAAGCCAGGTTGGAGGTTCACTTACTTTATGGCATGATTATTTAAGCTCTAATCTGATTTATGTGTGTTTTATTGGGTGCATAAGGATGTCTTCCTGGCATGCAACTCAAACGCATCTGTTTAAATTCCGTTTTATAACTTTATTTGGTAACTAATGACATCTGTTTATTGAAGTGTTGTACAGTGTACTCTTCTAGGTTAGGGTTAGAGTAAATGATAAGTATTAAAAAAAAGAATGGCCCCCAGTCCCCGGCAGCCCTTAAATGGGCAGGGGGTGCAAAAAATCTCCGGGTTGTCTGACATTGCTATCAAAATTCAGAGGTACGACTGGGAAGTCTAAATGCAGGAAGCTTGCGTTGTAGAGGTACTGAGGTGAGTGAAGAACTGAGAATGAGGAAGGTAGGTGTTTGCTGTTTACATGAAGTCCAATGGAGGAACAAAGGAGCCAGGTTTTTGGGTGTCAAAGGAAGGAGATACAAGCTGTGGTGGTCGGGTAATGATATTGGGATCGGAAGAGTCGGGATTTTGGTGAAAGAAGAGCTATGTGAAAATGTTGTTGAGGTTCGTAGACAGAGTGACAAAATACTGGCGATAGTGATGGTGGTCGAGCATGTAGTAATAAGAGTAATCTGTGCTTATGCACCACAAAGTGGAAGATCCGATGCAGAAAAAGAAAGATTTTATGACAAAATAGCCGATGAATGAAGTTCAAGAAGTGATCAGGAAATTGTATTGGGTCTTGGGGACTTTAATGGGCACGTTGGCAAACAAATTGATGGGTTTGAAGGTGTACATGGAGGGTTTGGCGTGGGGGAAAGGAATCGCAATGGAAGGCGACTACTTGAGTTTTGTGACGAAAAGGACCTGTGTGGTGCGAATACCTGGTTTAAGAAAGAGGAAGGAACAAAAGTAACTTTCAATGCAGGTGGCAATGAAACTGAAATTGACTTTGCGTTGGTATGCAGGAAAAACAGAAAACTGATCAAAGATGTGAAAGCGATACCATGCGAACTTCAGCATAGATTGGTGGTTGTCGACTTGGACAAGAAAGGTCTGAAGAAAACTTTAAATAAAAAAAGGGTGATCAAAAGAAAAGTTTGGAAGTTAGAAGATCCCGACTCAAGAGAAAGGTTTAAAAAGAGAGTTGAAAGCCTTGTTCACAACGATGTGACTGATCTATGGGGATCCTTCAAGAATGGAATTCTGCAAGCTTGCGATGAAGTTTGTGGGAAAACAAAAGGAAGGATGGATCGAGGAGATACGTGGTGGTGGAATGAAGAGGTGAGGGAAGTAATTGGGGAGAAAAAAGTCGCATACAAGGATTGGTGCAGAAATAGATCAGAAGAAACTAAGCTCAAGTACAAGCAATTAAAAAATCGGACAAAGAGAATAGTTGCAAAAGTTATGAAGCAAGAAGCTGAGCAGGAATTGACCAAATTAAAAAACAGTCCCAACGAAGTACCGTATATAAGTTTACGAAGGTTCTGAAGCGGGATGGGAAAGATGTGGATGGTGGACGATGTATTAAAGGAAGGGATGGAAAACTTGGTTTCAGTGAGAAAGATCGTGGAAGAATTTGGAAAGAACATATGGAATTGATAATGAACGAGGAAAACGATTGGGATCAAAAAGTGGAAGCCGACGTGGTAGCAGGTCCATTAAAGAGAGTAACTCGAGAGGAGGTGACGCAAGCAATGAAGAAAATGAAATCGGGGAAGGCTCCTGGACTATCTGAAGTCACTGTGGCAATGATACGTGCAAGTGGAGAGACAGGACTGAAAGCAATGCAGGAAATCAGCCAACGTGTGTTAGATGGAAAAGAAATGCCAAATGAATGGAAGACGAGCGTGGTAATACCCATCTTCAAGGGAAAGGGTGATGCATTCGATTGTGGGTCATATAGGGGAATAAAACTGTTGGAGCATGCAATGAAGATAGTGGAAAGGGTGTAGGAGAATAGAATAAGATCTGTGGTAAAGCTGGACGAGATGCAGTGTGGATTTATGCCTGGGAAGGGAACGACAGATGCTATTTTTATTTTGAGAAGGTTGCAAGAGGAATATCGGGACAAGGGAAAGAACTTGTACATGTGCTTCGTGGACATGGAAAAGGCGTTTGATAGAGTTCCAAGAAGAGTGATGGAATGGGCAATGAGAAAGAAAGAAGTACCAGAGGCACTTGTGCAAGCAACAATGAGTCTGTATGACGGTGCAAGGACAAGAGTTCGAGTTGGATCTGCCCTCTCAGACAAGTTTTCGATGAAGGTGGGTGTACACCAGGGTTCTGTCCTCTCTCCTCTAATTTTTGCCATTGTGATTGATGTGATTACCGAATGTGTACGAGAAGATTCATTGATGGAGATACTATACGCGGATGATTTGGTTTTGTTGAGTGACACAATGGAAGACCTGAAAGAGAAATTTGAGATGTGGAAGGAGTCGCTTCAATGCAAAGGTATGCGTGTGAACATCAAAAAGACAAAGGTCGTAATAAGTGGAACGGAAGGGGAAATCACAATGAGCAAAATTGACCCATGTGGTGTATGTGGAAGAAGAGTGATGGCAAATTCTGTTAAGTGTACAAAATGCAGGAAGTGGGTGCATGGGAGATGCGCAAAGATGAAAAGAGAGACATGCAGATCCGGAGATGATTTTGAATGTGAAAGATGCAGGAAGATTGAAGAAGGAATGGTTGGTCCTGTTGAAAAGCTGAATGACGAAGTTGAATCCGTGAATGCCTTTTGCTATCTAGGAGATACACTGAATGCAAGTGGTGGTTGGGAAGCAGCAGTGACTGCAAGAGTAAGGTTTGGTTGGGTGAAATTCAGAGAGTGTCGAGAGTTGTTATGTGGTAGAAGATTTCCGTTGAAAATGAGAGGAAGAATTTATACTAGTTGTGTGAGATCTGCAATGCTGTACGGAAGTGAGACATGGTGCTTACGGGAAAACGAATTGGCAATTTTAAGAAGAACTGAGAGAGCGATGGTGAGAGCAATGTGTGGTGTGAAGCTGATGGACAAAAGGAATACTGAAGAACTTATGAACTTGCTTGGGTTGAATGAAAATGTTGATAAGTTGGCAAAAGCGAATGGAGTAAGGTGGTATGAACATGTTTTGAGAAGGGATGAAGATAATGTTTTGAGAAAAGCGCTGGAGTTGCGAGTGGAGGGTCGTAGAAAACAAGGAAGACCCAAGAAAACGTGGAAAAGGCAAGTTGAGGAAGAAAGCAGCAAGGTGGGGTTAACAAGAGAGGACGCGTTAGACAGATCGATGTGAAGGCAGGGTGTGAAGGCGATTGCGGCATTTGGAGGTAAAAACGGCCACCCTCGGTAACGGGGACATCACCGGATTAAAACTGGACTACTACTACACTACTTATTGGTATAATTTGTTGATTAAAAAGAGTACTGAAAATAACACACAGTATTTAAAAAAAGATATACAAACGAATTTATTTTCACACGAGTCAGTCAATTATAAACATGTCTATGAAGTCAGTTCAATCATAAACATGTTTACGACTAAACTGACTTGTATGAAAATAAATTCGTTTATATTATTTACAAGACATGTAACCGAGTCGTTCATATCAAGCATGGTTGTGGGTTTGCAACCTGTCAGAAAATATTTCAGTTTCTTGATTTAAAAAACGATTGGTTAAATATATTACTGTAGTAAACAAGATGCACATCATTTAGGCATAATGACCAAGAAATGGTGTTATTCTTGAAAACAATGTCATAAAGACTTTCTTTGCAGTGATTGAGGCTGAAATCAAGCAATAGACAAATGACACAGCCTTCCATATTTACATTTAAAAGCAGTCCATTTGAACATTCAAATATGGCACGCCTGGTACGGTACCGGTAGTTGTTAAGTAGTGCTACTGAAAAGCAATTATTATCATTCAATTCCAACATTAGTTACCATATGTATATGGCATGCCTTTATCTCTCAGTTGTATGCTGCTGAATGTTATAAACTAAAGGTCGCAGATATGAGTGAAATGGTTGCTAGGATTTAGTTTAACTATGACATACCAACAGGCTTGTCTAGTTAAACATACCACAGGCTTGTTTATCGACCACTTGGTCGAATTTTCAACTTTTGTATGGGATTCTAAATGGCATTAATTAGCTGCATTAGCACATTAAGGCATGCTAGTTTTCTTTACCCAATGGCCTCCCCTTGGACTGTCAGTAGGTGTTAAACATGTAAAACTTTGCATTTGGAATATGTGCTGTGTCACACTTAGCACAAAACATACCATATCATATGTTGTTTGATACTGAAAATGATAACTTGCAGGCAGATGACATATGCGTGTTTTTCTTAAGTAGGCTATAAAAAGAAAGCCATATGCAAAAACTATAGTACATCAAAAATGTTGTCAAAGACAGACTGGTGCTTTATAAATAAAATAAATGCCAATAAAAGACAAACATATGATAACATGTTACCCTTTTCTTATTGCATCCCTTCTCTTTTTCTCTGCTTGTGTGTGGGCTTCCCTCCTTCTTTCTTTATAAGATTGCAGTTTCTCGCTTCCATCCTCATCTTCTTCATCTGTGTTTGGGACAGATGAAGCTGCACTGGAAGGATTTGATATCTGGAGAAGACCTGGCTGTGCAGCCATGTCAAGATCCAGCACTATGGAAGAATCACTGAGCTCAAAGCTATTCCTATCAGACATTCTGGAGAACAAACAATATAGTCAAGTGGGGCAAACAAATGCAAAATTTACAAACTGTTGATTTTCTTGCTGAAAAATGGGCCAAAAAGTCAAAATTTACCCTCTATTGATCAACATTGATATTCCATTGATCCAAAAAGTTGGAGCATTATGTTTATTTTTTTTATTTTTATCCAATATTTTGTGTTGTTTTTCTCCCCAGTGTTTGGGGCAATAAAAACCATGCACTGGGTAGGGAAACAAAACAAGCAATTTTGACAGCAAATTTTGTTTGTTAAAAGCAACACAAAGCAGGTCTGCTACTATTCGGTGAGTCCGATTCGGTGAGTTCCTAACCTCTAACCCTAAAACGGCAATGATAATTCGGCTACGGTACCCGATAATTTAAAAAAAAAAATTGAAAAAATCCCTCGTTTAAGGGATCGGACTCACCGAAATGGGCCATTCCGACACAAAGCAGAAGAAATAGCTATATATACAGATGAGGATGAAACTGTAACATCTTGTGCAAACAAAGAAGTTTATGCATTTTATGAAGTCCATATTTGCTTAGGAACACAAACTTTTCTTTTACTTCCTCTTCTTCAGCAAAACAAAAATATGATTTTGCACGTTCGCTAGCAGTTGACACTGCAATTGAAGGGCCCCGAAAACAATTTTCGTTGATGATAACTATGTCCTCCTTTGTTGGTCAGTCCCAATGCAGTGCATCTTCTGAAGTTGATTCCGTGTGCAAAACTGAAATTCAGCTTGCTCAATTTTTCCATCAACCTCGTCTTTAAAGACCTTCAGAAGTCTTCCCCAATAGTATGTTCTTGGCTTCTTCCAAAACACTGCAAAGTACTTTCCAACTTGCTTTTTGTTTATTTCCGATTTAATTGTTCTTTTTTCTTTCGTCTGTTCATTTACACTTTCTTCAGTTAATCTCTTCTCTCTTCCTCTACATCTTCCATCCGACAACTTTGTCTTCTCTTGTTTCATCATTCATTTCTTCAGATTCATCGTCAGACTCTTCTACCATTTCATTCTCTGTATCTACTCTCCTCGTGTCTTCATCCATTTGTCTTAGAAATTTATCGCTTTGTCCTTCTTTCTATTTTTTCCAAGTTCTCCAGATCCAGTAAATGTATTTCTTTATCTTCATCTTCTTTCCTTTTCCTTCTCCCAACTTTTCTCTTTTTTGCAATTGTTCCATTTACTTCAAAGTTTCCAACTTGCTTTTTATATTTTTCATTTGTTAAAATGCAGGCCTCGAAATTCACGGCGGACACGGCGGTCATGTCCGCCGTCACAGCATGTGATGTCCGCGGGAAGTACCATTTAGATCGGTCATATTTGTCCGCCGAGAAATAGCGGTAGAAATCGTCATTGCATAGCACGAACAATTGTTGCGAATATATAATTTCCCACGCATTCTAGCGCGCATCTAGAAAATGTTAATACTGTATCCCTTAGCTTCCATTCAAGCAGGAAAACTTTCGATTTTTATGTTGCTTCAACGATTGGTGACATTGAATCAGCGTAACAAAGGTGAATTATTCGCTAAGAACCGATGGGAGTACTGGTACTTTTACAGTAATCACACGCAACTTAGTTCAAGTCTTACGTCACATTGTCTGGCTTTGATCTCCGAGTAATATTGATAAGGCAAGGTTGGTTACAAAATTAGATAATACAAGTAGGCTATTACAGCAAGATGCAGCAAAATTTGTTTAGTTTTGGTATTACAGTAAGAAAAGGCCCAGGGAAAATTCACTTTCGCCAGTGGCGTAGCCAAGGGGGGGTTTTGGGGGTTGCAACCCCCCCCCCTTTTGGCACGCGTGTGACGTCACGATATTGAGAATGATGCTTTCAGTCTAAAAAAAAATTGCCTAATTTTATACAAAACTGCATGAAAAGAGCGAGTTTTGCCAAAACCAAACATTCAAACATCTCAGCCAGGAATTAGCAACAAGAAAACATAGCTTTATTTCCGAAAAAAGCCGAAGAAAACATGATCTTATCCTTTTGCTATGCCACCGGACAGCACCATTTTACAGCAATATTCATACCCACATTTTTGTTGAAAATGCTCTCAGAATGCACCAAATTCAAAGTAATTTTTCAAATTTTTCTGGGGGAGACCCCCCAGACCCCCCGCCGTTGGGTCGTCAAAACCCCCCCCTTTCTGAATTCCTGGCTACGCTACTGATTTTCGCTCATATGACTCGCAAAAATAAACCTAAACAAAAAAGCCTAGTGAAACTTTGCACAACAGAAAATAGTAGCGTAAGTGTAGAAGTTTTTCAAGTCGTGTCCAGAGCATTGTGACGCAAGAAGCCACACGGCCTCGTTCGGTGGAAGTTAATTAGTTATGCGGCGTATTAAGCAGCTACGCGGCGCTTTGGCTCTTCAAGCGCACGTCGTTGGTCTGATAAAAGCTTTTCAGAGTCAGTGACTTCACTGAAATTTTAAAAAGCCTTCTAAACTGTAGCTATAGTTCTCAAATGGCGAAGAATTATCAAGATAAAGTGATTAAGCGTGACGATCGACGCTAAAACTGGTGTGTCCGCCGTGAGACTTAATTTGTCCGCCGAGATAGCTGCTCTGACCGGACACGTTTGTCCGCCGTCAACAAAAACTAATTTCGAGGCCTGAAATGGTTCCATTAATCCTCAGTTTTTTGCTTTTTCTCTTCTTGTCATTTGCTTGTCGTCCCCTTGATTTTAACACACTTTTTATCAAAACCGATTCATCTTTTGGCACAAGTCGCATTTCATACTTCATCCCTTTGGGAGTGTGAAGTTGCAACTCATTGAAGATGTCCTTTGTTCTTCTGATCCGTGATTGTACTGTGGTGTTCGTCGATGGTGTGGAAACAGCTTGAATGTTGCAGATTGATGAGGTGGATGGCACTTCTTCCACATTACTCGACTATTTAGTTTTCTGTGGACTGGCTTTTTCCACAATTGGATTGCCTTTTTCATCTTTTGGAGAATCACTAGACTGCCATTTATTATACAACTCCAATTCGAATTTATCCAGTCAAGAAATTTTATACTTTTCTTTGTCCACAGGAAAAACGCCAGTAGCTTTATAGCCTGCTTTTATGTTTGTTTCATTCAAACCTTTTCTCCAAATACTACAATGCATGTTTACAAACTGTGCCTTTCGTAGTGGTTGTCATCTTATGTCTCATGAACATGCTGCAACAGTTCCTTTCCGAAGGAGTATTTTAAAGGAGAAAAACAGCTGGCATCAAGCAGTTGCAACAAATCAGTAGGCTACAATGAGCTGGCAATTTCATTATTGAAATATTCTCTTGTTTGGCCAATTCAATTGTTTGAATAGAGAAATGCATCATATGGCCATCAAACAACAAAAGCAAAGGCCTTATTGCTTTTGGGTCTTCAACAAACTTCACGAACCATGCATGAAATATATCTGTGGTCATCCAACCACTTTCAATGACTGAATAATATGTGTTTGGAAGAGCTTTATCACCATGTCAAGAAGTTTGCAGGTTCTTTTCTTTGAAAATGATTAAGGGGTCTAAACATCTTCCATCAGCACAGTCGACTGCTAGGACAGTGATGTTCTCACGATTGGCTCCACATGTTACACATATTGACTTCTTCCCTTTTTCTGGTCTTTAACTTAGACGGATCTATTAGAAAACCTGTTTCATCGCAATTCCAGATACATTCAGGCCGGTCCTCGATTCCCAACCTCTTAATTTCAGCATCTAAAAGAGCATGAAATCCATATATTCCAAATGGGGTGAATGCAACATTTTTTCGAGCCAGTTGCATGAGGCCTCCACGCTTTAGGGATAAGTTGTGTCACTTCATAAATCCCACAGTCCAGTCATAACCTGGTAGCCCATCCTTGCAAGGAGCAGCAATGTCATTTGATTTAACACAATCTTTCACAATTGATTGCAGTTCTTGAATAGTTGGACAAAATCCTGCTTCTGTCATCTTTTTAATAGCTGCTGCCATTTTCTCTTCTTTGTGCATTGGAAACACTGTCGTCCTTCCTCACTTCTTAATTTAATCTTTTGAACGGTTGCATAAAAACGCCCTGTATACACCATACCTTATAGCAACACTATTCAAGCTTTGGCCTTGCTGTACTTCGGCCACTGCTTTTTCAATTCCTGTGTTGGTATTGGTATAATGTTTCACCTTTTTTAATAATTTTTCACCATGTTTTACATAATCATTTACTCAGTAAACAGTATACATAATACTCTAATTTAAAAACATATATATATAAACGCCTGAAACATATGAGTATAGTAGCCTATTTTAGGATCAATATCTAATCAGAAATTAGCCTGAAACGACACTAGTACAGTGCTCAATGAGACGACCTCAGAACTAATCGTATCTATGAAAGGCAAGTCAAAGTGGGTCAACCGGCTCGGTGGCTTAGTGCGCCCGCCTCTGAATTGGTAGGCATCGGTTCGATACCTTGTCGGGTCATACCAAAGACTTTTTAAAAATAGTACCGGTACTAAATCTAATTCCTGCTTGGCATTGAGCAATGGAGTGGATTCGAGTACTAATGTACTCAGTTGTGCATCTATACGGCTGCATTGACACTGTCTGCTTTGTAAAGCGCTGAGGAGCAATGCATTTTGCGATGGATACAACGCTATATAAAAACTAACATTATTATTATTAAGGTAGCCTAAAGCATTTTATTGGCCTCAACGAAATTGCCTATTTGCCTATATATGAAACATAATGCTACCAGGACTGGTTAAACTAACACTAAACAGATACTTCTGAAACTGGTAAATGCTTACCAGGAGGTTAGCCAAAGCTTTTGAATGGCTACTAGGCAAGAGTTCAGCAAAGTGGAATGGTACATAAATCAATTAACTACAAAGAACAAAACAAAACGATTGGAGCCTGAAACTTCATGCTTAACTTGTCCTGTCATGAATCATCCTGGTACATTAGGATTAATGTATTTACTAGAGATCAGAAAACTGAGACAATGCAAATAAAACATTAAAATGTTAGTTAGTTTAATTCTTTATAGCAACCAAAATCGTTCTAAAATGGAAGTTATTAAAGATGAGGTAAAAAAAACAAACACAGGAAAAAATATAAACAACTACCTGTTTTTGCCCCAACACATTGTGTAGTTTTAGGATAAAAAAGGCAACTTAGAATAAAATGAAAGGTTACTTAAGAGCAATCAAAATTGAAGCACTGAAGTACAATCACACTAAAATATCATGTAAATACAGTACACATAAAAAGATTGTGATTGTCAACAATCGTTTTCAATTCCCAAAAAGTTTAGTAGAGAAAAAAAAAATTGTTTGACAGTTTTTGGGTCAATTTAATCTGAATAGTACTTACTTCTAGACCTGTATTGTATGTTAAAAAACGGGCAACACTAAAAGGCGGAAATGCGGAAACACGGAAGTAAGCCAAAATAACTTTACAATTAAAACAGTCATAGTATTTAAAGATCTCACAATTGCTTCTAAATAATATCTTTCAATAATATTTCAACATAAGAAAATGTTCGGTATTGAGTTGTGGCTAAAAATCGCATTTCCACCTTTTTCTTATTTCAATAAATTCCATTAAATTTCGAAATTTACTCCAATAACTGTGGAATTAAAGCAGTCAAAGTATTTAATGACTTCACAATTGCTTCTAAACAATGTCTTTCAATGATATTTCAACATAAAAGTAGGTTCGGTGGTGAGTTGTTGTTAAAAATCGCATTTTCGCCTTAATCCATGTCGCAACATTTCATTCTTTCATGATGAAGTTATCGCTATGTTAAACAATATAAACGCCAAGATCGTATTTCCGCGTTTTCTACATCGGCATTAAATCGCTACTTCTGCGGACAATACGCCATTTCACGCCCGCTTATTTCCGCGTTCCGCATTTCCGCCTTTTAGTGTTGCCCTTAAAAATCTAATCAAATAAATGATGTTTCTAACCATGCAAAGTTTATATTCAATTCAATTTTATTTTTCTTTGCTGGCGTGAACATGTATACAGTAGAACGATCAGTAAACGCATGAATTTGTCACCAACAAAAGGAAAAGATGACAAAACCAAAAGGTGTGCATTGATAAAACAGTGTTTGGAAAATACCGTACTATCTTAAAAATTTGCTATACGGCCGTGTGACACACGATGAAGAAGATTGTTCATTTGACTTTTTAGTCTTATAAATGGTGTATTTTTTGAAATTATTTAAATATAACTATTACAAAGCTCAAAAATCTTTAGAGTGATATCGTTTTGAAATGTGTTTATTTTTTACTGTGTTTGGCTATTTTTTAGTTAAAGTTTGGCTACAGCAATATTTTGAATCTGGCAACTCTGTGCAAGTGGTGATTGTAGGAATGTAGGCCAACTTTTACAACCCACGAAGAAATAGTTTCTTTTTCTCCTTTTTTTAGTCTTTGGTGGTTTGGTTGTGAATTTTTAAGATAGTACGGTATTTTCCAAACACTGTTTTATCAATGCACACCTTTTGGTTTTGTCATCTTTTCCTTTTGTTGGTGACAAATTCATGCGTTTACTGATCGTTCTACTGTATACATGTTCACGCCAGCAAAGAAAAATAAAATTGAATTGAATATAAACTTTGCATGGTTAGAAACATCATTTATTTGATTAGATTTTTAAGGGCAACACTAAAAGGCGGAAATGCGGAACGTCGCTAAACGTTGAACTCGTGTAGAAAAGAGAACTTTGCTGACTAGGATACGTTGAAACTGGGAAACATTCACAGAACCCCTTCAATTTGTTCCAAGAACCCATTTAGCCTAACAGTTCATTTGTAGGCTACATTGATTCAACGTCTGAATACATTATCTTAAAAATGCAACGTATCGAAGGGCTTCTGTAAATGTTTCTCAGTTTCAACGTATCCTAGTCAGCAAAGTTCTCTTTTCTACACGATTTTAACGTTTAGCGACGTTAAAACGATAGGCCACACATTTGGTTAGCCTTTTCATTCTGTTACTGCAATGTGGCCATGGGTCACCAAACTTTTTTCTCTTAGGGCCGGATTGCTGCGAGATTAACAGCTGCGGGCTGGATGCAAATTGCGAAAAGATATACAACTATTTAGAATCTCCATTGACTTCAATTGAGCACAATAAATAACAAAGTCAGCCGTGGAATAGCAAAGTTGTGATGAAAATCGAAAGGTTGCTGGAAAAGTTATCCCTTGCTGTGATACCGGTGCACTACAGGGCATCGTGCTCTTGAAAAAACATTACATCTTTCCAAATATGGCCTAGGCTGTCCCCATTAGTGGTGGCCTAATGATAAACAGCAACGTCAGTCCTTTATAAAAAGTTTGGTAACTTTTTTCCTTAACAGTTGTAGTGCAGCTGTTATTTCCGCAGCACGTGGCGGGCCGGATGAAGTCAGTTCGCGATCCATAGTTTGGTGACCTCTGTGTTAGACTACCGATCGATCGAAACGTGAACACGTTACGTTTCTGTATAGGTTAGGCTACCTACTTTTGAGCGTTGACATTATAATTCCAAAATAATATCTATAATATTCATATTTATCGATATTTTATGACTTGTACCGGATTTTAATAAATTGTAGCAAAAATATTTCTGAAAGTAGCCCAAAAAGTAGCAAGTATAAATTAAAGGACTGTAGCGGACGAGTTTTAATCCGCTACCGCCTACAGTGGTGACATCTGGCACCACTGGCTGCCTGAGCGGGTGAGCGGGTAGCCACTTTAACAAGTCGAAATTCTGCCACTGAAATTGACTACAATGCAACCGCCAACCAATCAGAACGTGTTATAAGAGGCTGCCGTCCAATTGTGACCCTTCTAGCACTCATCCAGAGAGTTATTGCTTGTTTTGAACTTTATTTGGTAATTACAGAAGAAAAAGAGCAATAGCAGTGGTGAGAATCGAACACGCGTCAATGAAATGACTACTTTCTAGCCCTAACCCTATCCCCTAAGCCAACCAGCTGACAAAA
This sequence comes from Aplidium turbinatum, assembly GCF_918807975.1. NCBI lineage: Eukaryota > Metazoa > Chordata > Ascidiacea > Aplousobranchia > Polyclinidae > Aplidium > Aplidium turbinatum. Next base: position 10,461,567 of record NC_137489.1, on the reverse strand, counting down.
GATCCATCACTTAATTTGCTTTCTATGATCTTCTTTTCGCCATTTTTTACGTCACTTAAACCGTAGCTTATGATTGGTTGGCGGTTTCATTCTAATCAATTTCAGTGGCAGAATTTCGACTTGTTAAAGTGGCTACCGGGTGAGCGCAGTCTGACTCGGCGCCGGCGTCACATTACGACTATTGAACAAGGATAGAACATGTATTGAACAATGGTGAATATGGTTTCATCTGGTAAGGTTACGATATATGAGAAATATTGATTATTATGCATTTTGAAGAGTAAATTTTAAAAAAGGCCAAATCTAGAAAAAGGCCTAACGTATAATTTCTAAGGCCAACAGACTTTAAAAAAGGCCAATCTGGCCACCCTGATCTGGACTTAGAATTCATTTCTGAACTTCAAGTTTTTTTCGCACTGGTTGGTGTTTTGATTTCTATTTACTTTTAAGAATTTGACGGGGAAATGGGTTAAAAATCGTTTTTTTGGGTTTAAAATTGAAGTAACCTGTCATTGTCAGGCCCCCAGATTGGCAACACATTAGGGTTTTTGGAACATTGTGACGTCATGTGACGTTAAATTACATCACAATTGCACGAGCTAATTCGCTTACGGCAGCAGAACTGTTAACAAGTTAATAGAGAAGACACAACCTGCAAAGATTGTATAGGCTACGGTACGGTATATGCGGTGTTCAACTTAGCCTATTTGTCAATCATGTCAAAAGTGTAGCCTACCAACTTATTGTGAACAATAAAACCGGTTCTAATCCTAATTAACACAATTCAAAATGTTTCAAATAACTTAATCCCATAGCCTATGCCCTTAAAAGTGGAAACGTACTGTTATGTAACCACTAAACCAGGTTTGGTAATTGAACTTTCTCTGTTTTTTTCTAGTGCTATGGCACTGTCACGATTCTTTCTATCTCTCACGAGGAAAGAGACTTGGGAAAAGACGTAGTTATTGGGATATCAACGTAAAACAGTCAAATAAATGGTCGAATGGTGATTACTTGTGAGATGATAAATGAAAATTCTTGCAGGACTTTAACGAATGGTTCAGCACTTCCAACAACTAATCAAGAATAACAGAACAGCAATAGATTCCAATACATGTAGCTCTTATAATCGACTTCAACGTAATTCACTTACAACCTCTCATACAACTCTAATCTCGATCACAACTTCTAATAGCACCAACTCTCATCTACTCGTAGGCTATTCAATAATCCCAATTTAAATTTCAATCAATGATAATCTCAATAGGCTAATCAATTACGCAAATTTCGTCTCTATTTATAGCCGGTTTGTTTTAACCAGTAACTTCTAGCTAGAAGATACGATAATGTCAGCCCCGATAGCTCAGTTGGTTAGCTCGTGTCTTCGTAAACGAAGAAACTTCAAGATCAAGCGGCGCCAGTTCGGCTCTCGGTGAGTGCGCTTGAGCAACCGTCGTTAAGGACTGCTCTCCATTCAGCGACATCTAACAGGTGGAATCATTCCCTGGCAACAAGACGTTAAGAATCGGAAACTTTACTACTGCGTCAGCAGGCCCGGACTTAGGAGGGCAGAGGGGGCAGTTTTCCCGGGCCCCCCTATGTGGAAAAAAATGTGATTTTGTGTTATTTTTTCCTTTTGGCCTTTAAAGTTTCTGCAAAATGCTGTGCAGTACTGGACTGATGCTACTGAAGACGTAGAGGTGGTTTTTCGCGTCGTAGGCTTGAAAAAATTTTTTTTGCACGGGGGCTCCCCGATCTAAAAGTGCCCCGGGCCCCCCATCAGCTAAATCCGGCCCAGTGCGTCAGTGATTGTTGAGTGAGGTGTTGCGACCGTGTCATATTTTAAACCGATTGTCCTGCTGTGGTATCATGCACGTTACGTCCGCGTTTTGTTGCTTTTACCTTTTTCTAGACCTCTGCTATGTTTGCCATATATTGTTTTTTCGTTGTGATGGTCAGAAATAAAAACAAACTGAACTGAAACTGAACTGATTCAAAGTCTTTACAAGTATGCGAAACTGCTAGGATTAAGCTCTTCAAGAAGCTTTCCCAGCACGATGAGGAATGGCGAGGATAAAAATTTCAAAACTCAGCGGTTTCAAAAATTTGCATGATGTACACTTATCGTTTTTTCTTTTTTAATGATTCGCAGCTCTTTTTGAAACAAACCACAGTTTTGTATTTGAAAAAACGCTATGGAAAACTGAAGGCAATAAAAAAATTAATTTTGTTACTCCGGTGGTTTCCCGGAACCGAAATCACATTATTGACCAGCGCCATAGACATTAGTGATGCAAGCCGCGCCGCGTACGCGGCCGCTTTTGACTTTTTCGCCGCGTGCCGCGCCGCGCCGCGTGGAAGGTTGAAATGACAAAGCCGCGCCGCGCCGCTTGCCGCGTAAACTTTCAAGAAATTAATTTTTCGTAAACGTAAACTTTCAAGAAATTAAACTTTCGTAAACGTAAACTTTCAACTTTTCAAGAATCAGCTATGAAACTTCAAATTTAAATTGGAAACACGGATCAGTTATTTTTCCCTTCGGAAACCCTAAGATGGAAAGCTATGCAAATGCAAATTGCAAATGGCTTGCAGTTGACAGGGTTTTAGGGCTTGCTTGTCAGGGAAGCTGTACGAATGTTTTTGGTTAGTAGCCTAGCTGATAAGCTCAGTTACCAGGCTATAGGCCTAGCGCAACTACCGCATTATTTACTATATCAGTTAGCCCAGTGAGTTCAGGCTATAAGTTTTACTCTTGTGTGTGTAGTTCATATAGCCACTGGCATTACCGGTATAATTGCATTATTGCTTACAAAAAGTGTTCAAAAGTCCTGATACTGGATCCAGGAACATTCTATTTGTCTTAGTTTGTATTATGTCTTAGAACTTAGATGCATTGCTGATAAGAGAATATGATCTGGTTAGCCTGGCCAATTAGTGCACAACTGTATTGGTACTAGGTTACCAGTTATATGCCATGGATGCTTTTTCCTACAATTGACTTTCTAAACAATAACTCGTTAAAATATTTTTTTTTAATTTTGTAATTTGCGGTGTGCGGTGCGGTGCAGTGTCAAAGTTCCAGATAAATTGCGGTGTGCGGTGCGGTGCGCGGATAGATGAGTCAGTTGCGGTGCGGTGTGCGGATAAAAATTTTGGGTTCGCTGCATCTCTAATAGACATCTTCTGTGAGTTGACTTGCAAGTTGCAAAAAAGCTCAAAAGTTTTGTTGACTTGAGAGTAAGCAAATGCGACTTTTATTGGCGTAATGGCGTTGAGAATGAATCAAGTTATCATATATCAATGCAGTGTTACGACTTTAATTTGGTTGATGTGTCAACTGAAAATTTATGTTTATTTGCTTTTATCAATGCAGCAAAAACATAACTAGGTAGGCTAGTTAAAAAAAAACTGTGGAATGTCTCTGAATGTTGTTAACATAAAAAGTTGGATTTCCGAAAATGAAAAAGACTTCCTTCCTCCAGTATGCAATAAAATGCTGTACGTTTGTATATATTACAATTATTTTGACTAAGCCTATGTGGTGCTCTTGTTCTTATTTTTTTTTTTTAATAAAATATATATAATTATGTACTGCGTTTCGGTGTTCTATATCTAATTCGATGTTGTGATTCGGCGTTCTATATCTAATTTTGATGTGCAGTGTTTGTCACTCTTTTTAAAGCATTAGTTTGTCCGATTTTGGAATACAATAGTTTCCAACATCAGGCCTCGAAATTCACGGCGGACACGGCGGACATGTCCGCCGTCACAGCATGTGATGTCCGCGGGAAGTACCCTTTAGATCGGTCATATTTGTCCGCCGAGAAATAACACAGGAATTACCGATACAAATCGTCATTGCATAGCACGAACAATTGTTGCAAGAATATAATTTCCGCGCATCTAGAAAATGTGAATACTGTATCTCCTAGCTTCCATTCAAAAAGGAAAACTTTCGATTTTTACGTTGCTTCAACGATTGATGACATTGAATCAGCATAACAAAGGCAAATTCTTCGCTAAGAATCGATGGGAATACCGGTACTTCTACTTCTACACTAATCACGCGCAACTTAGTTCAAGTCTTACGTCACAATGTCTGGCTTTGATCGAGTAATATTGATCCTGCAAGGTTGGTTACAAAATTAGATTATACGAGTAGGCTATATTACAGCAAGATGCAGCAAAATTTGTTAAGTTTTGGTATTACAGTAAGATAGAAAACGCCCAAGGAAAATTAAATTTCGCTCACAAGACACGCAAAAATAAACTTAAGAAAAAAGCCCAATGAAACTTTGCACTGCAGAAAATAGTGGCATTAGTGTAGAAGTTTTCCCGACTCGTGCCCAGAGCATTGTGACGCAATAAGCCACACGATCTCGTTCGGTGGAAGCTAATCAGATATGCGTCGTATTAAGCATCTACACGGCGCTTTGACTCTTCGAGCGCACATCGTTGGTCTGATAAAAGCCTTTCAGAGTGACTTCGCTGAAATTTCAAAAAGCCTTATCAACCGTAGCTATAGTCCTCAAAGGGCGAAGAATTATCAAGATAAAGTGATTAAGCATGACGATCGACGCTAAAACTGGTGTGTCCGCCGTGAGACTTAATTTGTCCGCCGAGATAGCTGCTCAGACCGGACACGTTTGTCCGCCGTCAACAAAAACGAATTTCGAGGCCTGCAACATATATATAGCCTACAGTAAGTACTCTGTAGTAATAGAAAATTTTCAAAGGTTTGCAACCAAATTGGTACCTGCAATTAAGGCATTTATCATATCCTACAAGATTAGACATATTAAACTTGCCTACTTTGGCGTTTTGACATCTTTGCTATGATATTATTCAAGTTTATATATAAATATTTAAATGGTTTATATGATGTAAATTATACTGTATTGTTTCAAATGTATACAAATAACCTATGGCACAAGTGGCCATGGCTTAAAATTGTATTTAAGTCACAAATTATGTCAAGGCTCAAAAGTAACTTTTTCACAGTGCGTGCAATAAATGCCTGAAATAATTTACACCAGCAGTGATAAATGCACTTAGGCTCACTGCATTCAAGGTGAGACTTGACAATCACTGGGGCAGTGATCCTTTAAAATTTTTGTTGGAATCATCTTATGACGTCTTATATCAAGTTGCAGTACCATACTATTCTGCTATGTGTTTTTGATATATATACATTTTGTGCTCCCATAATTATTTCTTATGAAGGTTTATTTAAGGATCAGATATTCTGTCAACCGGGGTGACTTTGTTCACCGGGGTGACTTTGATCAGCACTGTTTTAGCTTTGTAACCGACAATTTGAGTAACTGGACTTCGCTCAAGTACTTCAGACCCCATCCTTGGAATTTGAGCGAAGTCCAGTTACTCAAATTGGCGATTACAAAGCTAAAACAGTGCTGATCAAAGTCACCCCGGTGAACAAAGTCACCCCGGTTGACGGGTTATTAATTGGTATTAGTTATGAAAGTGTACCGTATCTGTTGGTTTATGATTTTGTTTTTGTTATTGCAATTTTTCTAATACTGTCTTTAATATAAACTAAAAATTAAGTAAGAGCACTTTATTTTCCAGCCTACCTTTTGATTTTTTTTGGGTTTACTCATGATGCAATGCAACAATTTTATATATTTCTGCAAGTTAGAAGAATATGAACATCAGCAATGTAGTTTAACTCTGCTGTTTTGTAATTTGCTTAGTGTATAGCCTATTGAAGCTATTCGTATGTTTGCTTATTGGACAGGTTAAAGGTCTTGGTTTTATATGTATCATTACAGAGTGATGAACAGGCAATTTGCAAAAACCTTTTTTTGTTTCAGCTTTATTATCGTCATCATCTATTTTCTAAAAATATCAACAAGAACAAAAAGCTGAAATCAAGAAAATTAAAATAATTATGATGATAATGATGTCATCAAAATATGCTGTTATTTTAAAAAAACAGAACATCAAATCCAAACAATTTACTAAGGAAGTTTTTTTGTGACTCATATAGAAAAAGAGTGATAAATGATTGAAACTCATCACACAAAACTACAGGTTTAATTATGCACTGTTCGAACGGCTAGTTGAAATGAAATATACTTTAACTGGTTGAGTTTCAAGTGAGTGTATGATGTGACATTTTTTCAACTTTTTTAGACATTGTTTTTATCCATTTTCATGTTTTTGCAGCCACAACAAGCAGCTGAAAATCATGTTTGTCGGTGGACCTAACATAAGAAAAGATTATCACATTGAAGAAGGTGAAGAGGTAATACTCAAAATTTGTACATGAAAAAATGTCTCACTGAAAACATGCATACATTCACATTCAAATGTATATATTTTTTCATTAATTGTAAACACTAATTACTTTAGAGTAGGTACAGAATAAATATAAAACGAAACTAATTATATATTGGTAGTTCATTTGTGCAATGCAGTATAAAATGTCAACTTGGCATCCATCCTAATTTTATATTGTATGTACACCTAACACTGTACACCTAACACTGTATGTACATGTATTTATATTTTTTGCCCCCACTCCAGTTCATAGCTTTTTTTTAATTTGCAAGGTCACGCTTGATGTCATCAGTAGTTTAGAGCTGAGATTACAAGCCTGATGATGTCACCTTTCTGATAAGTTCTACAAAATTTTAAATCCGTTGAATGCCAGATTTTGCAATCACAGTTGAGTGTTCTCAAGTTTTGAATAAAAGTAATTGCATTATGAGCAAGTAATAATAATCATAGTCGATTATTATTAAATAATATCATAAATATCTTTTATGTATGTCAATAAATGTGCTAACTTTCAGCTGAAGGCTACATAACTTGGAACGTACAATTATTCATGAAAACTTTCAATTAAATCTTATAAAAAGGAACTATGTGGCTGTGATTTCTTGAAAAAAAAATTGCTTTGATGTAGAAATTATGAACTTGTTCATACTGTAAAAATTATAACAAGTTGTATATTGCATTTCGTTTCAGTTTTTTTATATGGTCAAAGGAGACATGTGTTTGAAAGTAGTTGAGAAGGGAGTGCATAGAGACATAGATATAAAGGAGGGTCAGGTAAGTTTAAAGTACAGTAAAATTCGTTCAATTTATCAGTTCGCCTTGTTTGTCACATTATTGTGGATCCCCACAGAAGTCATTGTTGTTTTGACCTGTTTGCATAACTCATCAGTTCACTTAATTCGTCACTTTGTTCTAATCCTTTTGAGGTGACGAATTAGACGAATTCTACTGTATATTGCAATTTTATGCATTTGCTTATATTGTTTGTGAGAGCTTTATCGTTAGATTGATTGAGAAAGCCTCTTTGGCAGCTGGCAGTTTGTAGAATCATAAATTTCTATTTCTTGTAATTTCTTTGTGGTTTCTTTTAAATTTTTTTGTAATTTCTTTTAAATTTTTTTGTAGAATCATAAATTTCTATGGTCTTTTTGCGTGAAAAACATTTTACAGTACACATCTGCTATTAAACTGCAAAGTGTAAACAAAAGTTCTGCAAATGCTGGAATGTGTGATGTCATAACGTTTGCGGTTTTGATTGTCATGTAGGTGTTTCTGCTTCCTGCTTATATACCGCATTCCCCGCAAAGAAATGAAGACACTGTTGGGCTGGTAATTGAACGGGAGAGGTTACCAAATGAAACGGATATGTTACGATATTATGTCAACGAAAATGACGACACTGTTTTGTTTGAAAGGTCATTTCATTGTGACGACTTGGGCACTCAACTGGCTCCAATCATACGCGAGTGAGTTTCATGTCACGTTAAATGACACGCGTTTCGTCCATAGGCGTAGCCAGGGGGGGGAGAAAGGAGCCATGGCCCCCCCCCAAATTTTCCAAGTTTGGATTCCGAAGTTGAGCCCTTTGTTGAAAATTTAATAAAATTTGTAGAAATTTATAACGTTTTCCAAGACATCTGGCTATTAACACCCCCCAGGACTTGTTTTAGACACACAGAAAGACACCAATAAATTTTGCAAATCGTGCAGAGTTTACGCGATTTACGTTTCTTTGAACTAATTTGTGGAAGCAATTTCAGAATGGCTTACTGTGTTGGGTTTTTGTGTAGTTATTGAGTTTTTGTGTACGGTAGCTGAGTTGTTGGTGTTCTCTAATTTTAGCCGCAGTTTTTGCCCGTTTGTGTGTTAAAACTACCTTTAATAAGTTAATAGCTGTTTATCTGCTAATAAACTTCATACAAATATTACCCTAAAAGTGTTTCCAGAAAGCGCTATAATCCATTATTTGAGTGTAATTTTTCAAAAATTTTTCGGGGGGCATGTCCCCGGACCCCCTAAAATACGCGTGCCTTCGGCACGCTCTAACCCCCCACCACTTTCATTGCTTCCCTTGCTCAACCCACCAGGATACGCCACTGCACATCAAATGGCGAAGGCTTAGATCCAGTTCATGTTGTTGAAGGGAACACTTTGTTGTTCTCTTCAATTCATCAAATATTTGGCCCCCCCCAAAAAATTTTTCTGGTTACGCCATTGGTTTCGTCTAGCTTTGTATATATTTACAAGGATACCGCAGCATTGCATGGGAATCTGTAATGACCTCATAGCAATCACAAGTTTGTGCGTGATGGAGGACCATGTGCCATGTCAGGATTTTTGTCTTGAGTTGTTTTTCAACGAATAAGCTAATGTGTTTGCACATTCAAACACCGTGTTTACTGCTGAGTTTTAAATCCTTGTCTGGGCCATAAGTAGTATGCATCATGTTTTTGAAAAATTTAGACGATGCTACGTCATCATCATCATCATAATCCATCGTCGGTTTGTTCCCCACTAGTGGGGGTGGCCGATTGTTTCCGCGCAGCAATTGTTTTAATCCCTTTTCTCCATTTCACCCTGTCCCTTGCATCTTCCTCCTTCAGTCCGACTTTTTTAAATTCATCCTTCACTTGTTGTTTCCACGTTCTTCTTGGACGACCGCGTTTCCTCTTCCCATCCACCTTTAGATCTAGTGCCTTTCACAAAAACGATATTGTAATTTTTCCAAGCCCTTAAGTTTGAAAAGAAATTCATAACATCTCATTTTGTTTGTTTTAATCTCAGCTCACACATTATAAAGACGTTAGTTAATTGTTTTCCAGGTACTTCAATTCGAATGCGCACAAAACAGGCAAACCAGACAAAGGTGCGTTTCGCATGATACTGTTTCAATCCATATTCGGCAGTCGTGTGTGGAGTGAACCCGCAGTGGAATACACCTGCCTTGACCTTTCGATAGGCCTCCCTCTCCACCAATTCTTTCTACACTCGACTGTTGAACACATTTGTCAAAACATGCATTTTCTTTATTTTGACCGCGCAAGTAACAAAACACAATGTTCTCTTTGACACACTTTTGTTCGTTGACCCAAGTCTTTATTTTTAAAGTGTGATTATTCGTTGCTTTAGATTTCGTTCTAGATAAACTACCTTTTTCGTTGGATCTAACAACTGCCTTAAACAACCCCATCTCCTTGGAGAAAGCACTGACGCGCAGCGAAGATGAGTGTCATACATGTCTTTTTTCTGGAAAGTATCAGTTTGACATCAATGTCTACTCTGGTGGACGATCAGAAATTGAAACTGGATCTGTTGAACACTGGCTTTGGCAGTTGGTGAGTTTCATAATGTTTCTATTCATCAAATTTTGTACTGGTTTAAACCAGGGCTGTGGAGTCGAAGGGACTTTGGCGTGTCCGGAGTTGGAGTCGGCCAGTTATAAACTGAGGAGTCGGAATCGTATATTTTTCGCCCGACTCCACAGTCCACAGCCTTGATATAAACTAGTATGAGTTGGTTTCTGACTGTACTTTTCGCCTTTAACGCTGTCTAGCCACCCACGTTTAACATTGTATGATGGTACATTTTTCTTAACAGATTTTACTGTTCTCCAGGCACCTGATATTACAATTTCCGATCATCTTCTTGCGACTACAGGCTTGGCTGCTACAATCTTCAAAACGATAATCCGTTTTAGTTTTTTAATAAAATCATACGTGCTGACTGACAAAACATCGGAAATAAAGCTGATCATTATCTTCAAGATCTTGCGTTTGCGGACCTGAACCAGAAGACGGTGAATTGTATTTAAAAGATTTATGTTGATTTCATTGTAATACAATTTTCGTCATGTTAGATCGGTACTTCTACTGTGCGAGTTGACGATCAAGTCTTTACTCTGGGATGCAACGATTCTCTGATGCTGCCACCAAACGCAAGGTTTGTGCTTTGACATCTACTATAAAATTTTCATATCACACAGGTAATGAGTTCGTTCATCGACATACATAAACCACAAGGCGTTTGACCGAACCGTTTTTTAAGTAGAGTATGTTGCATTGCATTATTCTTTGCATGCTTGCTAATTACAACACCGCTACATTTTTTTAGAGACAGTTTGGTGTATAATACTATAAACAAACAATATAACCACGCCGTAATCTTGAATGCTCACTTTTTTAAAGGGACTGTTTTTGCTCCTGGACTTGTTACTTTTAAACAGCGGAAAGGGCTGCACTCAATTGCTTTCGTGTCTTTCCACTCAGTTTATTTATTCGGTGTTGTTTTAACTCGAGCAACAGTCTGATGATGTTCTTGATGACGTCAGATTGTTTTTACAGATTTAACAGATCTGGCTGCTAGAGAATTTTTAACAGGGTCTGTTTCATGATCGCCAATTGACTGCACTGTCTAGTTTGCTTGTTTCGTTGGTTTTTTACTACAGACATATCTATCTTTGTCTGCAGTAAATTTGCTAAATCTTGGACTAACTTTTGAAACTGGTCAGGCTGCTGAGATTACAGTTTAAAAAAAGTTAGTTTCATAATGGGGTCTGCTACTATTCGGTGAGTCCGATTCGGTGAGTCCGATTCGCTGAGTTCCTAACCTCTAACCCCTAACCCCTAACCCTAAAACGGCAATGATAATTAGGCTACGGTACCCGATAATTTAAAAAAAAAATTGAAAAAATCCCCCGTTAAGGGATCGGACTCACCGAATCGGACTCACCAAATCGGACTCACCGAATCGGACTCACCCAAACGGGCCATTTCGTTCATAATGGGACGTTTTCTTGTTTGAAGTGATCCACTGTAACATGCAAGAAATCTTATGGTTTTAAATGCACGATGCATTTTTCAGTTAATCATAAAAAGCGGAGAGAAATAAAACATCAAACTAACCATAATGACTGCGTAAAGAATTTCCCATGCAACACATCAACGTCTGTAGACGTAAAATCGCTGTAAAAAGGCCGGGTAAAAAGGACTGATTTGTTCGTGGAGTTTGCTGCGAGTAAAGCGTAATATTTTGTTCTGCAGAGTTTCTAGCGCATGAAGTACCCCAGTCAGTAGAACCTTTTGATGAAAACGAGGCCTTTACCAATTAGGCACTACGGAGCCCGCTGCATTATCTCATGCAGAGGCGAGACAGAGCCCACTGCAAGTTTTGCTTTGTGATAGTGATGATATAGCATTTTAGCGCATGCATGTGGCATCTAATGGTACCAAAAGGCATGGGCGGTTCACCAACCCACCACCTACACACGTGCCTTTCATTAAAGTCGCTATTTGTGAAATGACCTTCCTGTTTTGTCACCTGCATAGCCTACAGACTACTAGAACCTGACATAATTCAGGTAGCCGTCGGTATGATTTCACACTATTATGTTTTAAATCCAGTCATATTGCAGGTATGAATGGTCACGAGAAGATGGAAGCAAAGCCTTAAAGATCTTCCAAAACACTTCAAAAGAGTGAACGCATAATGTTTTGTTTATTTGGTGAAAAGGTTTTGCGCAAAGTCGGCATTATAATTTTTTCGTTTACAGGTACTACTTTTTGTCTGTCAGGTGACTTTTAATTGTGAAAAACTTCTTCGATGTGCCAGAATTTAAATCATATGCAAAAGACAATATTGTTTTATAGTCATACCTTTCGTTGCTACTAATTTACTTCACAGTTTTATGTTAGTTTTTCAGTAGTCTAACTGCACTATGCTTTTTATCATTGACAGTCATGCAAAGATTACTGTAAGTTTTTCTATGTATCTGTAAGCTTTCATATAATGTACCTTGTACAGTGGTGGGTGTCTTGTTTGTATAGTTTGCTCTATCATGATTAACGCAAAGCGTCACGTGTTTAACCGATGTAGGCTACCTTGTGCTTCCTGTTTGAGTCAGTCAAAGTGCAACGTGTGAATTGTCACAGGGGTTATAGGCAAATTGTTCGTAAGCAATATTGTTCGTAAAGCAATTCTTCATAAAGCATTTCTTCGTATACATCAAATTTTAACTGCATGCACGAAAAAATGCTTTAGGAAGAATTGTTTTACGAAGAATTAATTTTACGAACAATTGTTTTACGAACAATTGCTTACGAACAATTGCTTTACGAACAATTGCTTACGAACAATTTGTCGGACACCGTCACAGATTTCAATGCAAATTAGTCTCACAATTACAAGCTGACGTGGCGCTTCCGATTATTACTCAATGTTGTGTGCAAGTTTTCTGCTATGCTATGCAAACAGATGATGATTAATCGACTAACTGCAGCGAACTGTGTCCGAACGCATGCAAACACAACAACGCATTAAGCGCTTTATTGTGCGCTAACACAGCATTGGGCAGCATGCACAGATCGGTTTCCACTCAGCGCTTAATACGTGAGTAAACTACAAGCTACTGGAAATGATTTTGCCTGTGTTAGGCAGAAAAAAAACAAGAAATATATACTAACATGGGCAAAATCATGTTTTAAAATCATGTCGTGTTAGTATTTCTCTTAGTATTTCTTTCTTGTTTTTTTTTTCTGCTTATTTTGCTCTTCTCCATAATGAGCTAACACATCAAGAGAGTTCCCGTCATGACCATCAGCATTTATGATAACGCACCAAGGCCGATCAAAGTAGAAACTGTCTATCTTTTTTACTCATATACGTTTTAAAAATTTCACTTTGACGAGATTCACACCAAACATACAAAACTGTCTTCAGTATACAAAAACGTCCCACGAATAATAACGCATGTTTGTTTTCTTATACCATTCACACCAGAAATTGTGTTTCTGATGTACTAATATTGTATCTAAGAAATACAATTTCTGGTGTGAATGGTATAAGAAAACAAACATGCGATATTTTTCGTGGGACGTTTTTGTATACTGAAAACAGTTTTGTATGTTTGATGTGAATCTTGTTTAGCCTACTCCTTTTTTCTCCGTTTTATTATATGTTTTCTAAAAATAATTTTTCAAATTCTAAGGTGTTGCGGCGGTGCCAGCCTATTTTAAGCTGATTATCCTGTTTCGGTATCAAGCACGGTATAACGTTCGCGGTTTGTCGTTTCTACCTTTTTTTTACTCATTTCCTATGCTTGGCATATAACCTATCGTTTTTCGTTGTGGTGATCAGAAATAACAACAACTGAAGCGAACCGCGTTTGCAAAAACGCTGCTTTTTGCTTTACAGGCTGAGCCGATTGCTTTTCCGTGGAATTATTCGTTCGTTTTTCAAGTGTAAATAAATGTTGATAATTTCAAGTGAATTTTTTGTACACGAGTACTCCCCCGGCCATCTCTACGAATAGCTTCAACCCACACACGTTTTCACATAAGGTGATGCCAAAGGTAGTAAAGTAATTTTTAGCTGTTTTTCTGGAGTAGGTTAGTTATCATTCCTTGCTTTAAATTGACCCTACATCAAACAGAACAACAGTTTTGGACTTCTACGTATAATTTATACCAATTCATTGGCTTGGTCCATTTTTATCACATTGTCCTCGAAAAGAATAGTGGTAAAGTACCCCCTCATAACGAGTTAAATATGAAGGCCCTCTAGCTTATTTTGCATCAAAATTGCAGTCAGTGTGTCTTCTTTTTGCATATAAGGTGATAGTAGTCACGCTTTTCCGTCCAGGCGCTGTAGCCATTGAACTGTTGTCTATCAAGTACTGTAAGATTATTATTTCCATTTCGAGGTTCGTAACTGGGACAGATTACAATGCACAGTGATGAATGATGTGTTCTGGGAGGCTGATTTACACACACAGGATGACAATTCGGCAAGACCAACTAGGTATTCGTTTTCACAAACTTCTAGTTTACCACTTAGGCCTACGTAGAACACCAGCTCAGTGGCCGAATGGTTTCTGCTCTGGAGATAATACAACTGAAACCGATTCCGGGTCGGAACATACCGAAGACTTTAAAAACGGTTCTGATTGTATTCTTTCTTGCATGACGCAGTGAAGGTAACTTGGGTAATAATATAATGACCTCGTAAATCATGTAAAAATTAGCCCTGTCGCTGAAAGACAGCTGTTGTAGAGCCGGCCGGGTTCCCGAGACCTACTTACGCAGTTCCTGAGATTGGCATGATGAGTTTTTCCGCGTGTTGTCTGTAAATTATTCCATTCACTAAGTGCCGCTGAGTAAAGCAGTCCTTGAAATGCATTGCTCAGAGCACACCCTAAGAGTCAAACCAGCGCCACGTGATCTTGCCGTTTCTTTGTGTGCAAAGTCGAGCGCTTTACCAACTGAGCTATTGAGACAGGCCACAGTTCGATTCTTGGAGGTGTGCGCTGGTTGACATGCTTGACCAAAAAGTGACTGAATGAGTTGTTTGGATGAAAGTATTCTACAACAGGGCTTTCCAAACTGGTGGTCGCGACCCCACAAGCGGTCGCAGAGTGTAGCCTATATCAATTTTTCATAAAGTCGCCTACTTCACCTATTAGCCCACCACTTCTGTACGCGCTGTTATGAAAGCTATTTACTTTATCAAGAGTTGCGAACTCAATTTCTGTATTTTTGCAAGTTTACGTGGTGAAATGAAATCGGAGTTTAAAACCCTGTCACTCATGCTTTCACTACATTGTGAAGTGAGGTGACTTTCCAAAGCTTTAAAAGGGTTATTAATGTTGAAAATAACGTCGTGAGTTTTCTAACAAAATCAAATTCAGACTTGTTCTACCATTATTAAAAGAAAGGGGCGATTACTAGTGTCACCAACGGGTCATTTTTCACATATTTGTTATTTTCTGTCCATACAAAGGTCATGTGTCGTTCTTTTTTGGCATAACAGTAGGTCACATACCCTGGTATATTCAGCCAAAAAAGTTTTTTAATTTTCCAACTACTAACTGCCGAAAAATAACTTTTAAATGATAATAAAAAGTGCCCCGTTGGTCAAACCCCTATACGACCAACGGGCCACTGCTATTCGACCAACGGGTCACTTCTACTTGGCAAAAATCTGATGCACTGGTGCTTATTTTGGACTATTTAATACACGAACAACATACAAACAACACAACAACATAAGCAACAAGCACTAGAAATATGCTTTTATTATGAAATTTCATTTCATATTTTCATATTCAATTCAATTTCATTATATGAGATTCAAGTGTTTTTGGTGTTTATTTTACTCTTTTTAAATCTCATATTTTTCTAAAGTTGCAGAAAACTTTAAGATACCAGACAGGTGTTTTGTAGATGCCGCAGGTGTTGGTGCAGTAGTTTTCTCACTATCCATTGATTCATTCTTTAACATAACAAGCCAACGTTGTTCGTGGTATATCATATTTTTTCGCCGAGTTTCGAACAAAAATATTTTGTTTCAAAACATCTTCGACAGCTTTGTTGAGATTTTCAGAACTAAACAACCCTGTGTTAGTGCTAGTTGTTTTAATTTCTGACATCTTTAGTCTGAATACATAAAGGAAGACATTGTTGAACAATTAGCTAGTGACCCACTGGTCAAACAGGTGCAGTGTTGGGCGCGATAACTCATTTTTCAGTTAAGCGATAACGATAATCGATAAACGAAAAATGCCTAAAGCGATAACGATAAACGATAAATCAAAAAAAAGTTAAGCGATAACGATAAACGATAAATTATCGCCGATAATGTCCGATAACGATAATTTTTTTTTTCTTGATTAGAGCTGCCCCATCCCATGCAGCACGAACTGTTTTCATCAACATGACAAAAAATCGAACATAATATACTGTAAAGGGACAAAACTTTTTGTAAGTTATGCATGAATAGAATCGCAACAGCGGCAGTAGGTATGGAATCTTCAACCTCTTGATCCAGAATCAAACCACTGAGATAACCGCCGTGCTTATAATTATACCTTCAGATACCAGTTGGATGCTTTTATCAATTGAGTTACACTGCCGCTTACGTGCAGTAGGCAAAATAATTAAATCAAATGAAAATACTATAAAAAATTCCAAACTTTGTATTTTGCTTTCTACGGGCTGTTTACAGCAAAGTCAGCAATAATTGAAAAAGTTCCAAAAAACGCAAAATGCTTGAAAATTTATCAGTAATCTTAAGCGTTATTGGTAGTAAATATTTGATATTTAATATATTTGATTGAGCGTTGGTTATGTCGCATAGGTAAATCGTCGTGGTATCCAGGCTTACGCCCAGTGATTGAAAATTTAGATTAAATGGACCGGAAGGCAAGGAAGCCAATCTTCATGTCCACTTTCAGGCATGCCTTTAAGTGTCCTGCCCTTTCTATTGTCGTTCCAGCACTCTCACCACTCGGCTATGCAGCGTAGGAAAATGAGAAAGGTTATACTGTATTTAGCATAATGTTACCACGCAACTCGATACGCAACTGTATGCTCATGAGCGGTGTCGAACCGGCGCCCTTTCGATTGCCGTTCCAGCGCTCTCACCACTCGGCTATGCAGCATAGGTAAATGAGAAAGGTTATACTGTACAGTATTTAGCAAAATTTTACCATGCAACTCGATGCGTCTATTGTCATGCAAAAGCTACTACAAGATGCAAAAAGTGTGATGTCGGTCTGCATGTCAAATGCTTCAAGCAATACAGTATCATATTCTGCAATGACTTGTTTCAGTGATGGTGGCGCGAAAGACCATTTTTCCTTTCCACTTTTCCACTTAAAATTTATCGGCGATTAATTATCGGCGATAATCAAATATTGCCTTTGGCGATAACGATAAACGATAACTGAAAAAATAATTAAGCGATAACGATAAGCGATAAAAATTTATCGCCGATAATTATCGCCGATAAATTATCGCCGATAATGCCCATCACTGAACAGGTGGGTGGTCCGTTGGTCAGATACACGATAGTTCTTGGATTTTATCGCCTAGTTTAATAATGGATAAAATTTAAACATTTAACTCATTGCAATTTCATTAATCAATGAATAACCAATCAGCAAACAAAAAATAGTCTTGAAAAAATAAACCGATGGGTGAAAAAAGTTGCAGAAGAAAAATGTTCAAAATTTACTTTTTACCTTGTAAAACATACTTTCCTTCATAACAATATGAAAAAAAAATCACAGGTCCCCGCAAGGAAGATTTCCAAAACCAAAAAGGTTAATCTCGATACCACAATAACATTTTTCGTGCTTCCAACTTTTATTTTAAGAAATAGAAGGGTGGTCCGTTGGTCGTACCCTGTCCGTTGGTGGAACATCTCCCTTACTACTAGTTTAAACCATCTTTAAACCCGTATCAACGTAAAGTCAATCGAGGATCCGCGTAAAGCAGATACAAAAGCATCAGTAAATTTGAGAAAAATGTGAACACTGTAATATTAACGACGATTTTCGCAATAACACCTGGTTTTTGAAATATGCCAAGTGTCACATTAGCTTAAAAAAACTGAAGGAATTTAATTTGTTCCTTCTAGGAAAAAAAAACATAAATGTTTTGTATTGAAATCTAAACTTGATGAGTTCATCCAAAATTAAACATCTGGAAACAAACGTTGAAAATGATTTATTTAAAATATTCTCATTTACAGAAGAGTTTTGAGCTAGCAATGATGTGGAATCAATCGTTATTAACTCTCATAGTTATCGACCATTTGTCAAGTCTATTGAAGAAGTTTCAAAAGTATTTTCTTCCAGAGTCGGACAATACAGTCACACCCATCACATTGAACAGACGTGTTGCTTTTTGTTTTGTTTCCAGTAGGCTACTTGTAAAGTAGTAGGCTTCGAGTAGCCTACCGGTAAATTGTTTTTTAGTTTTTGTTTGAATTAAGCTTTTTAATAACTAACACAAATATATATTTCGTACTGTATCATTTTAATCGTGAGGGGTCGCGAAATTTTTTAGGTGATTAAGGGGTCGCGAGCAAAAAAGTTTGGAAAGCTCTAATCTGGAAGCTTCGATTTGTGATGGCTAAAAGGAGACTGTGTGATGACAAGTCGTAAAATAACGATGGCGTAAGTACATGACGTAACCAGAGTGCTTTTATCAAGTATGATGTGAAGTCCTGCAACATGTGTTGGCGTTGACATGAGATCCTAAGGGGATTCACTGGAACAACGGCGGTGAAATTGCGTCTTGACTTTTTTACTGTTTTTGCTGAACCTTCAGCCTGTTATGTCTTGAAAATGTACAGTTAACCAATTTATGCTTGCTTTAAATGTCACAACAGTTTATTGCTTTAGCGGCTTCACAGGCCTTGCATAAGGCATTGCACGAAAGTGGAAGAACAAAATAAATAAATCCTATTGAAACGTTAGCACTCAAGGGAGACTGCTTAGCCTATAGTTAACATATTCCAATGTGCATTATCACAATTGTCTGCTTATTAATCACTATTAGAGATTACGTTTCATCTCTTCTAGAAAAGTGAAGTTAAATGTTTTTTTTCGCGTGCAGTCAAAAGCTTTGTTTCCCAAATCCAATCTTTATACGGCCTTATTTGGGGAGGTGCTTTACCGTGGTTTCAAAAACACAGGCTTAGATGTTGTTTCAGCATTCTTATTGAATATCTATGAGCAATTTATTTGTTTGGTTGATTTTGCTGGGGGCTTTTCTAAGCCCACGTGACAAAAAGGTTGGGAGGTATGAATACAGTACAACTTTGGCTAGTTTTTGCTCAGCGCTCATGCCTCACATCAACTAGCATCAATGGTAGGCTATATGGGTAAATTGCAAAGAAACCAATAAAATGATTAATAGGCCTTTTAAAATGTTGTTGGTAGGCTAAACCTTATGGTAATAAAACTCTTCATTTTTGTATATAATCTAGCCTGCAATAGGATGAAACTCATACAAATTGGTTTATCAGAAGAAGTTCGACAGAGTTTAGATATAATTATTAATCTTGTCGGTTGATGCAATGCAATTGAAATAATAACGCCATCAGAAAGTTAAGCCTGTGATTCTCCTGAGACATTTCTTCACTCAGTGTCCTGGTTGGTGACGTAGCTGATTGAGTTACTATATAAACCCAATCTTACTTGGCTTCTCTTGCAGTCACAGTGAAGACGTCTTATGACATTGATGAGGTAGGCTACAGGAGCTTCAATTTGATTGACTTGCTTTTATAGTTTAAATAAAACACCACCAGTCGCGTTGGTTTGGTTTTGAATCTTTATCCTCGGGCTGACAATGCCTTGACAGGTTATTTCTGATAGTTTTGCGTACTTGTAGAGGCTCTTGACTCAGGGCCGGTTACCGAGATTGGTAGATTAAAGTTTGCCGATTGTTGAAGTGTCGTTGGCCGAGAATTATTCCATTCACTAGGGCAAGAACATTGTCGATAGGAAAACTTAAATTTATTACAAGTGAAATCAAATTAATTGCTCCAGGGGCTACCATACTACGGCCCGCGGCAAGATCCAAAAACGTTTGGTGGCTTCTGAAGTAGCCTAGGTCATACTACCGATATAGCCAGCTATATGCTTTTCGATTTACTCTTCGGCCTGCTTTCTTCTTGCAGGGTAAAATAGATTAAGTTGCTGAAAAATGCCATTTAATAAAGGTTTCGCTTACGGACTCAGCGCCCAGGTTGCGCAAAAGGTGAGATAGCTTATTTCGTAGCTATAAGCTTACCGCTACCTAAAGAATAGATTAGCTTATGATTTAAAATTTTTAACGCATTAGACTTAAAAATATGCTAATACAATAACACGAATGGAAGCGACGATAGACATTGTGGTTATTAAAGCCAATGACTCAGTCTGATTTTTTGCTCCAGATGTAGCCTAATTGCAAATCTAATAACCAAAAAATAACAAAACTTAACACAATATACTGAATAATTTTTACTCATAGTTTGCATAACCTGACGCGAACTATAGATTGCAGGGAAGAGAGACCCCGACAAGGAGGATGAAGTAAAGAGATGGATCGAAACTATCACAGAGTGTTTTTTTGATTCCAACGAAAGCTATGAAGCCAACCTGAGAAACGGAGTCCTTTTATGCAAGTAGGCTAAAATTCTTAAAGTAGATTGCAATTAGACTACATTTTGATCCTACTCGATACAGAAACGCTTTTAAAGACTGCCATGCATCTTCTGGAGCAGATATTGATTCAGACGCAATCCAGTCGTTGCAATATTTCAACTGTTCTTTAAGCGCATTCAAAAATCAAAGCTAAAACTAACCTGCAGTCTCTTGATGATTTAGATGCTTGTGCAAGTTTTAAACATGATGTCCTGAATAACTTGTCAGATGCATTGTTACAAGACTCTGAAGCTAACCGGAATTTTTATTTGACTGTTATCAAGAAAGCCACACACTAATATTCCAGAGATGGACCACACCAATAAAATGTTAACTTACTGGTTCAATTTCAAAATACAAAAACTTAATGGACAAACGTCGTAGCCTAAATAGGAACAAAATTCAATACAACACTGTTTACTCATTCTTCTGGCTTTATTTCCACTTCAACTGGTGTCGGCGGTGCAGATTGCGGTCTTCCGCATCAATCTGACAGCAGCATCTTTTTACTTTACTCTCACTATTTTTATATCTTCTGTCGCACAATCTTTCCATCTTCTTTTCAGTCTTCCTCGCTTTCTTTTACCAACTTTCAATTGTTTTATTTTTTTTCCGACATAATTGTCGTCTCTCCTTACGACGTGACCCAACTATTTAAGGCAGTGGTTCCCAACCTGGGGGTAAATTACCCCCGGGGGGTAATTTGCCTGTTTTTGAAGGGTAACGAGACCCAATTTAGAAACAGTGAAGCAATTGAAGGTTGTGAACTTTATAAAAGCGAAGAAATTGAACAATGAACAGCCGTCTTTTCAAGGAACTGTGCAAGAAGATAGGAGAAAGATACGAAGCATTACTGTACCACACAGAAGTACGATGGCTGTCTCGTGTACTTCTCTAACCAACAGTGAATTTCTCAGCTGTGTTACCTGACTGATATCTTTGGTGAATTGAACAAAGGCAGTCTTTTAATTCAAGGCAAGAATGTAACTGTGATCAACACCAAAGTAGATGTAGCAGCATTTATCGCAAAGGTTAAATTGTGGAACAAGCGAGTTGGAAGAGGCACAGTGGCGCAGTTTCAGACGCTTGACATGTACCTCGAAGGCAATGGACTTGAGTTGACAGCGGCGTTGAAGGAGGGCATAACTGACCACTTAGGCCAGCTAGCCAAGAAGATGGGTGGACAACTACTTTCCGAATTTGGACACGGCTAGTCTCCAATGGTGCACTGAGCCCTTCACATGTGATGACAGCCAGGTGGATGATGACAACTTTCCGACCAAAGAAGAATTTATCACTCTCCGAATGAACGAAGCGTTGAAACTTGATTTCAAGGGGAAAGGCTTGGAACCCTTCTGGTTTAGTAGACTCCAGGATGCACCATCATTAACGACTCGGGTATTAAATATCCTGACATCTATTTCAACAACGTATCGGTGTGATTAAGGGTTTTCAAAAGACAAAGAAGCGCAATCGCCTGGATGTCGAAAGCGATGCAAGAATCGCCCTCAGTACCACAAAGTTCAGGATCACAAAGCTGGCGGCTGAAGTCCAGGCCAAACCTTCGCATTGAATATTTACCACTCATTGTTATCTTGTATTCAGCATTGTATTGCATTTTGATTGTCATTGTTAGCCCTTTCCTACATAGCAATAAACACTTTTGTTTTTGAAAATTGATCGTGGGGGTAATTGGCTCACTTCAGGGTTGAGATTAGGGTAACAGCCAAAAAAAGGTTGGGAACCACTGATTTAAGGTGTGTCTCTCTCAGCTTGTCTTCCAGATCTCCAACTTGTCTTTGTTCTCTGATGATTCAATTTCGTCCTTTGTGTTGCTTTGTCAACCCCAGAGATCATCGCAACATTTCAATTTCTGCCACTTGCATTTTCCTTTTCTCTGCTTTCTTATGTTACAATACCGTTTACTAAACATTGAATTATTAAAGAAAAGTGTCGTAAAGCTGACGAAAAATGGTTTGAAGAAAAATAGCTTACTTGAAAATTGAGAAACTTTATCTTGATGGGATAAACATGTTCAAAAAGATAAACGAGATTATAGGCAACAGATTAGCACCAAAATCAAAGTGCATTAAAGCGGAAAATCGAGACATCCTCATGATCCAAAAGATGTTACTCAGTGATGGGAAAATATAATTATACAGAACCTTTTTTGTGATGCAAATAATAGCAGGCCCACTAAAGATACATCTCATCGTGATTTAACAGGTCCACCGATTTTGAAAGCCAAATCTAAGTGAACTCTGCATCAAATGAAAACACGAAAGGCAGCCGGGGTAGACGAAATCTGTGTGGAAATGCTAAAATTCCTTGACGAAAAAGGTAGATAGACACCATATGGAAGCTCTTAGACAGAATAGGCCTATATGGAAATAGTGTGATTCTTGAGGACATATTAAAATCAATATTCATCGTACTACCGTACGCAAAGTTCCAGGAACACGTGGTTACGACAAACATCGCATTATTACTTCGATGTCACACACTGCAAAATTGTTACGGTACTTAAAATCATCCTCTAAGTCTAACGTTTGAAGGCACTTGCTTCCAGAAATACGAAGCAATCAGTTTGGTTTCATGAAAGACAGAGGAACAACCAATGCAATTTTTACATGAAAATGTTTGGTGAAAAAGCAGTTGAAGTCCAACAAGATCTTTACTTAGCATTTGTTGACGTCTAAAAAGCCTTTGACAAAGTTCGTCATGAGCAGCTTTTTGAGATGCTGAGAAACTGCTGACTCTTATCGAACAGCAAAACTCAAAGGCAACTCACATATCTTGATTACATCACCAGAAAAGAAGAGTGCAAAAATCTCTGTCCAAGCGGTCGCCTTCTTGAGAGACGTGCTTGTGGCAGACAACGAATCACATTTTTATCTAATTTTCACCAAAATAAATCAATCAGCCATGCAAGAACACTTTGGTATAGGCTACTGCAAGTGCACGATAGAAAAATCGCTGAAAAAACAAAAACACACTGAATGTCTAGCTCAGTGGTTTTCAGTAGGGTCCGCGGTCCCTTAGGGATCCGCGAAGTAATATTCTGGTTCAGCAAGCTTTTTCGAAAAAAACGCTGTAAGTTTTTCTTAAACGAAGTTTTAGACGTTTTTTCAATATTCAAGTTAGCAAACTCCTTCTTTTCTTTCTCTTGCGTCAGACAGTCGCCTTTTTCCGTCATCTTCATTAGGGTAGATGGAGCGGTGGACAGCCTTTTTCTGCTGACCACATAGGCCTAATAGCAATTGGAATCTGCTTACTATTCTTAGAAACAAGCCTCCACATGTTTCCGTTTATGTAGATAAAATTTTCCATTAGGCTACTTTCCCAACCTACAGGATCTTCAAAAATAGCTTCATCAATAACCCATTTGAAACTAATGTTAGCTATCCTCCTTCGGAAGACAACTTAAAGCAAGAACAGTTTGTTGGTTTAGTGAATGGCAGGGATGCAAAACCTATTTTTTGGAGGCTGTGTTGCTACTTTAGTTTTGTGTTTCTAATTGCATGTAACAAATGAATGTTTAGACCATTTACCGTGTTTGTACAAGTTTGCCTCAATTTGCATTGAAAAAATCGCAAGGAGATGTATTCTTTGAAAAAGTTTGAAAACTACTGGTCTAAGTTAGTTCATGAAAGGCCACATCGGCTATGATACAACAGTAGAAGTAGTTGATAGTAATTAGCATTTAGCAACATGCTTACGATAATAGCTCAACTTGGTGTGATTATGTTAGGCTATGTGATGTTTAATTTGTATACAGTAGTTTTCTCTCATCTTCACTAGTTTTTGCTTGACCTTCTTTTTCGCTTCATGATTTTTACGTACTCACTCCCTTTTTGAATAACATCAAATTAAGCGTTTTCTGTGCACTTTGTATTGGATTACCAATCTTAAAGAAGCTCTTACATTTAGTTTTGAACTAATGCTACAGGCTACACGAGGAGACCATCTAGTTACCGTACACAGCTTGTTGAATTAAAAAGAAACGCAACGATATAGGCTACAGTACAATCCGATTCGAATGAACAGCTGGTTGCAAAATAGAAATAGGCCTAGCCCACCTCTTGATACGGTCAAGTTTGCATTAGGTTCTGATGTAAGTTTACAATTTTTCAGACTTGTCAACAAACTTCAACCGAAAAGCGTGAAAAAGATATCTGAGTCTAATAAACCCTTCAATCAGGTACAATAATTTTAGGATTTTTTGTTTATTTTTTTTACGTTAAATTAAATAATCTAATCATATCGGATAGGCCTACTGGTTACTGTATCTCAAGTTTAGACTACAGATAATTGGCAATCGATCAGAAGAAAGTAGCCTACAATAGGCGAAGTTAGATTGTATCTTAAAAATAAGGTTAAGTTGATGTCAGCCTTTGCCAATAGTAGGCTACAGCAATGTGGAGATTTAGCCTATAATCTACACTTTTTTTTATCAAAGTCTAACTTTAGCGTCCTGAGGGCCGCATAACCGGGCGTGACGGGCCAGGTCTGCCCAAGGGCCACCAATTTGACACTAAAGTGGAGATATTAGAAAAACGGACCAATTCAATTGCATTAAGGGACTTTTCAAGACTTAACTTCATATCGAGCAGGGTTTAAGTATTCTTTAATAACAAGTCAGGAATTGGCAAAATTACTTCAAACAGCTGCATTTCTTTTCATGCTACGATCGCTTGTCTTAAGTTGACACTCCATTTATGTAAAAGGGACGTTTTGCCATATAGCCTCTAGGGATTATATTCGACTGCTAACCACGAAGGCTTGCCTTTTATAGAGTGTAAAGTTATTTCATTCGATTGCAAGAACAAAAATCTGGATGCTTCATCAAATTGCGCAAATGACTCATTTGTTAACTGATGCTTCCGATTTACTTTAGGCTCAGATAGGCCTAAACTCTGCAAAAACGTTTGGTCGTTTTAGGCCGACTTCATCCTATGACTTCACCAAAGGACCAAGGCTAGGCTATCAATTGACCTGTAGTTGGACTGAGTTCTAGTCACATTAGAATAGGTTAACTGTTAACCTGTCATAGTCTAATTGTTGAATAGTTGAGTGAGCAATGTGTTTTAGGGCTAGGTTACTTCGGAATATAATATTGCATTTGTTTCTCGGCAGCATATAGTTGATTGGATGGTCTAAATGGCTAGCGTAGAAGCTACACCGTTATGGTTGGCGGATCGCAATTGCTCGCTGTAGCCTATACTAGGTCGCGTACAGTGAGTAGGCTACTCGGCCTTGTGCTGATGCCAGGAAGAAACGCTCCCTTCTTCATAATATTGCATTGTTTTTTCAATTTTTTTTGAGCGGCACAAAAACCCACGTCCCTTGATCTACTGCTGAATACATGCATTTCTTATGCCGCCCAATAGATTAAAAAAAAATTGAGTCAGCGAAGAGAGTGAGACAACGTTGAAAAAAAAGAAAAGTTAGCCCACCTGTTTTTTGTTCGTGTAGTGGGGCAACAAACGCCCTTCTAAGATCTGCTGGTGCTACTACTGCTTGTAACTTTTTCTAAGTGACATATGCCTTATCTGCAGATGGAAAACATCAACAATTTTCTTACCACAGTCGAAAAATACGGAGTTCCCAAAACCGACCTTTTCCAAACCGTTGATTTGTACGAAGGTAGCAATATTCCCGCTTTTACTGCAACTTTGTTTGCTCTTGGACGAATTGTAAGTTTAGTTTCTGTGGAATTTCGTTAGAAATAAGTTCCTTTTTTAAATGTAACTGAAAACCAACTCTACAAATTAGTTTATGGCTAGAAAGAGTGCTGTTTAAACTTAGCCTATCAATTTGCCAAAAAAAAGTAAGACTAAGCTACTGTAGGCTATTCACCTTTCAGAGAAAATTGCAGTAGGCTATGTTTCAGCAATGTTAGTTTTTAATTCAAGGCTATGTTATTATCTACATCTAGGCTACACAACATACATTTTAAATAACATTAGGCAGCTAGGCTAGGTCTTGCACAATTCGCTGGCTGTTGTTAAAAATTGTGATGTTGCGTTCTGGCGTTCGTGTAGTAGGCTATGTGAAAAAGTGTAACTGAATCCAACAAGTCGAAATCAACTTTTCACCTAGCTATAGAAATTTAACATTAACACATCATGTGTAAACACATTTCAGTGTCAGACTAAACCCGAATGGAAGGAAAGCGACCCAGCCTACAAGGGCTGGCCTATTTTGGGACCGAAACAATCCGATGAAAATGTGAGGGAATTCGATGAAAAGACCTTGATTGAAGGAAAGAAAGTGATTGGAATTCAAGCTGGTACCAACAAGCTTGCAAGCCAGAGTGGACAAAGCTTCGGTGGCAGAAGAAACATCAATTAAGATCTTTAACTACCTGGAAAATCTATTGAATGTTGATACCGTACTTTCTTGATTCTGTTGCGTTCAGCAGCATTTCGTTTTCTTGTCTTCTGCACAAAACGTGCTCATCATAAATGCTACTTTAGGGAAAGAACGGTAAAGTGTAAGCAATAAGAATTCTCGCATTCATGTATGATTTTGCAACCTATCTACTTCAGTTTAACGTTGGTTATTTCAAACGTGGTTTCCAACTACTGTAGTTACTGGTACCGAAATAAGTTCGCAATTGTATCGCGTAGCCCTGTGAACATTGTTTATTTCGTCATGCAAACAATAAATAAAGCTAACTTCAGCAATCATTTTAGTTGAAGCTGCAAAACGTGAGTAAAGCATCTCCCTTCGGGGAAAGTAGGCTAGGCTGTAGCTACAGCGGTTTGCGCAAGTTAGAATTTTCAGATAAAAAATACTGCAAGATGAAAAAAATTATCAGAATTAATGACAATGTCGTGCTTTGCAAAAACTTCAGTACATTTTCAGGTAGAGTGCTTAAAACTGCCTTGTTCGCATGTCAAACTAAACGCTTTTAAGTTACCCATGAAGCTATAGACCTACTGTAAGCTGTCAGAACAAAACTGTGCTAATGATTGCAATGCTTTTCACAGAGCAACCGAAGTTAGTATTTTCTCGGTCGTAACATCACTAGCCTATATATAAATACTAAACAGGCAGCTATTATGCACTGCAGCCCACTGCCGACATAACTACGTCTATCGTCAATTTGAGGCTTGGTTAGGTTGGAAATTCGGGAATGCATCTTTCCCATGTAGATTCTAAATAACAAAACTCTCAGAATTTCAGGGATCCGAACCCTATTTGAGACCAAGCAGGTGACGATGTAACCATTGCGTCTGCTTCCATTGACGAACAAGCATTAAGACACAAAATCTACTCTTGCTAAACGTTGTAAACAAACTTACGCGATACCCATTGTATTTTACAAGGAACATATCAAAGCAAAGCTAGGGAAGTGTAGCCTACATACATATGGTACGTCCACGGACGTTGAAGCAACCATTGCAAGGACAGCGCACGACTCCAAAAGCAAGAGGGAACACTTTGAAAAATGATGATAGCATCGCATAATGACCTACATCAATAAATATATAAGCAATAACGTGTCGCTGTACAGATGCTGTAGTGCAAATAAGACAAAGAAACGTCGCAATAATATACAAAACACAGATACACATGGCAAGTCAAAAATTGTCTGTACTTTTTTATGATTTTCATTTCTTTGCAGAAACATAAAAGAAAAAACACATCTTTTTATTCTTTTTACTACATGACTTCCATCGCTCTCGATGTTCCAAGACAGATCAATCTTGTGCATTGGGACTACCATCTCTTAGCAACACTCATTAATGCTTTACGATGATGTAAAATTTTCTTCAAATGACTCCATGCTTACAGTTGAGCGAGCAGAAAGTTCTCAAATTTAATTGACAAGCTAGTAAATCGCCTTTGCGGGAATATCGGCCATGACGCAGATTCTGTGGCACATTGTTGCATCCATGCTTTTATTGTTTGTGTAAATAAACAGAAGCCATAAAAGTGCAGACAGTTTTTGACTTGCCATCGTATATACACTCCCAGACAGCAAAATCTGTCACTTTTACATTAATTCAACGTCTTTAGACGAATTAAACGTTTACAGACTAAAAGTTAACAGACGTTGAATCAATGTAAAAATGACGTATTTTGCTGTCTGGGCTGTAACTTAACAAGTGAAGTCGCCAGGTAGTTAAGTCAGTATCTTCAAAGAAAAGCGATACACAAGAGTGAGGCAAGCAAAACAACGTTATTTTAATGTTATTTTTGTGTTTTTCGAGAATAGTTTAAAAAGTGTGTCAACATCATCTTTACATTATAATTGCGTACAGCGTATGTGATACAGTTGCGTGATTATCCATTAAAAATACAATGCCTATGGAAACTGCAATAGTATATGTGCATTTCTTAAACTTACAAAAAAAACTCAAAAAGTTTTACTTATTGGTAGGAATGTGACGTCAAGAGAACGCTTCATCAACACAAACATGATGTCAAATAAACGTTTGTCGATATTATTTCAATGTTTAGGTTGTCGAAAATTCACAATACAACACAAACATAGTTATGATTGCAATGAGACGGCAAAATATTTAAATTTTAGAACGAAGTTCAGTTCACAGAACGCCAAATTCACAACACAACCGTTTCAACCACACAAAGTCACAGCCCAATAAGTTTTTCTCTAATGCTACAATCATAATTCTTTGACGGATATTTATGTGGGATGCAACAAGCAGTAGCTTTCCAGTGTAGTCTGGAAACATCGTAAATCTGGGGTGATAAAAGGATAAACCCTCGGCCTCAGAGGCTCACACGAAGAAGACACATCAGCAAAATCAATGTAAAAATGACGGGTTTTGTTGTCTGGTTACAAGCAGTATAGTATGAAAAAAATCCGTAGAAAAAAATTGCAAACACTCAGTTCATTTCCTTGAAACAAAAATGCAATTTTTAACATTTTGAAGACCACAACGACCAAGATTATCTCCGTCCCATTAAGTTCCCACATGAATTACAAAACAGTGTTTACGAATAAACTTCAAAATCAGCACAAGGTTAAAGTATATTGACAGGAATGTCGTGAGCTGCACTACCACGTTATTCAAGAGAAGCAAACGCTAATATATAACTCTATACTTCAAATAGGCAGAAATGCAAAACGACGTTAATTTATCATTAAACTGAAACGAGCAGTGATGAACTTGAGATACACTGTAACTTATAGCAATCGTTATCACCAACATAATACATACGTAACATAATAACAATGTGATATGGTACCAGGTCCATAGCATATATGTTATAGAAGATTTGTATTAATCTAATATCCCAGCTGCACAGAGGCGCAGACTGATACACAACTACCCACGCCTGTGCTTTCAATGCTAAGCAGAAGGAAAGCAGCGCCATTTTTGACAAGGTTTTTGTATGATCCGACAGGGCATCGATTCCACTTCTGGCGACTCGGAAGCGGATACTCTATTTACTAGACCAGTAAAAACGATTTGAAATTTTAAGACATTCTTAACCTCAATGGAAAGGTCTCTAATTTCTAAACGCCATGACAAGATATGCTGTAAATGTAAAGTCTAAGATAATTTGAATGTTTTTCTCAACAAAGTTACATGGTTGCACGAAGCCAGGTTTCGTGATGGGATATTGCACCGTAGGTTGATTTTGAGTTGAAGCCCAAGGTTGTTTGAACTTGTCGTACTTCTTCATTGGTACCACTTCTTGTTCTTGTACTTGAGCATCAGCTGAAAAACACCACACACGATCCTAAGAAAGATATCAGCCATTTCAATTCGCAACCGGCTGCTTCTCGGTTTCTTGATTTTATCAAAGTCGCAAAACATGCGACACGTCACGTGATCACGTGAATTTTTTCGTGGAAAAAAAAAACGACCATGACGCGTGTACTCTTTGACAAGTACAGGGATGAGAAAGGACAAAAAGTAATTAACTGCGGTAGACTTGAAACATGTTGCAGTAATCTAGACTATGAGTAATTTAGAAGCAGTGGTGTTTCTTGCTAGGAGCTCTGACATACTACTAATAATCATGTTTCAAGAACAAATTTTGTAATCATATTCCATTAGACAGAGTAGACATTCATTGGAGTCCAACTTTGACAACACGGGGAGCATAAACACTTCAGCAGTGTTGAGGGTCAGACAAGAATAATAAGAATTAAAGCTATAAATTCAAGTATCATAAAGTAATTCCTCAATTAAAACGAACAGTTCCTAAAAATACTGGTATTTTTTCGGTATAAAATAAAAGTTTATGACGTACTGTAGGCTACATACTGAGAACAAGCTTAATTTATTAAGCGGAGTGTTTCTTACCGCGTGGGCCTCAGAAGAGAACTTGATTGCTGACTCGTGCATTCGCTGTGATTTGTCTTCGAGCTCGCTGAGTTTCTCTCCCCGCTCTTGAGCTTGCATTCGCAGCCGCTGCATGTCAGATCCCAAGCCGGTTGATGTCGTTCTCAATCCTTCGAGGCTGGCGCCGCCGGTGCCGGGAATATGCTGCGCCACTCCCCGCGAAGCTTTGCCGCTGCGCCCTTCTCCAACTGCAAAATTCAAAATGTTACCGGGTCTTGAGCGATCACAGACAAGCAGTAGGGCCACCATCAACCCTTTTTTTTTACATTTTCTACATTGGAATACCAACAGGTACAAAAGGGGCGAGCTACGCACCTCCTGGTAGGTCAGGCTGAAAAAATGCTGCTCATGTACACAAACAAAACCAGCGATCGCTATAGTGTTCAAAACTACATGAGACGAACCGTAAATTCAATCTATGCAAAAAATGACCTTTTTACATCAATTCAACGTGTGTAGATGTAAAAAGATGTGTCACATACAAATACAAAAAATAGATATTTTGTTGACCGAGAAACACCATCAGCAGTTGGAGAATCTACGCCAGAGAATTTCAACAGAAGTTGGCCGCTTCCATTCCACTATGCAAAAGTAGGGTTTGGCTCTGTCATCAGCCTGCGAGTGCAGCACGGAGGGACAAGCTGTTGACCATGTCGCTCTTAAATATGCCATTTACAAGGCACCAAATGCAATGCATGACGTAGCAGAACTGGACTAAACTGGCTTTCCATCACCTGCCCTGAAATCTGAACAATCACGTGTCATATGAAAGAAGAAATTACGACTTACATAATTCCTCACGGTCCAAACTTGCAAAGCCTCCTCCGAATAATCCCTTAAAGAATCCCGGGTTGGGTCTCTCTGGAGCATCCCGAGGGATAAAGAGGTGTCCTACCACCTCTTGCATGCTCTCGTAGGTATCCTAGAAGCGCTCAAATAAATCAAGACTGCACTACGCGTACCTTGTATGGAAAATAGGAAAATAATAATCAATACCTGTTACAGTACAGTCGTAATTTACCTTGGCAAGCCATTCAGCCATTACACGTTAAAGAAAAAAACAACACAGGATGGAGAATTTCTTGTTATTCAAATAATAACTTTTGTTTATAATATTTTTTGTGACGATATATTTGCTTAATTGCAATCTTAATACTCTTGGTCTTCTTTTGCATTAATTTAACGTCTGCAGACGTTGAATATTGGAGACGATGAGTTTTGTTAGAAGTCTACGTTAGAAGTCTACGCTCCAACTAGTTATTAAAATTAATTGTGCCTGACTTTCGCAGCCAAAAAAAGTTTCAACAACTACATCGTTTCAACGTCGCTAGATGGCAACTGTTGTTGGCTGGGAAATGTTTGCGACACAATCCACTCACAACAGAGTAGGTCATCCTTTGAAGCTCGGTGGGGTTGGTCATGAATATCGCCTGCGCGTTCAAACCGAAAGAGAACGTGTTCGAAATCCTCACGTCGTTCGCAGGAAGGTAAGCGCTCTCCATCAGGAGGTTTAAGCTGCGAGAAAGAACAGAGATATTCAAAAAAGGCAGCGACGGTTAGAGATGTATGGCGGAATTTCTTGACATACGGCGGAAGTTGTATATAAAATTTAATATGTTGTTCATTTTTAGTGTAGCCCATTATTCGGTTTAATGTACAGTTCAATTCAGTTCAG
Organism: Aplidium turbinatum; assembly: GCF_918807975.1. NCBI lineage: Eukaryota > Metazoa > Chordata > Ascidiacea > Aplousobranchia > Polyclinidae > Aplidium > Aplidium turbinatum. The sequence continues at coordinate 10,429,289 of NC_137489.1, read as the reverse complement.
CAGGCCATAGCCCTAAGGACCGTAGGCGTTTTTCGTAGAGCAGCGTACTTTTCATACATGAGAAATCAAAGGCTATAGTAGAAAAGGCGTCACTCAGCAATCGACGGCGTGCCTTTAAGTGCCTTGCCAAAGACACAGACATATGCTCTTGAGCGGTGTTGAACCGGCGATCTTACAAACGTCGAACCATGGTTCTCACTACTCTGCTAATATAACACATTGCTTTTATTCATGTTAAAGCTACATCGTGAGAGCATCGAAAAAACTATGCGGTTAATACGGTTATCCAAGCCAAAGCGGTCCCAGAATAAGAAAACTAAGAAACCACAAGGATTGCTAAAACGGTCATTAAAGCATAAGCTTCTCACATCTCTCCAGGTTGTATTGCGTGCTGTTAACCAAACGAATGAGAAACTTACAAAATACCGCTAAATTCTCAGCCTACCTTGGCAGTCCGTACACCAGGATATAACCATTTGAAGTATAGCAAGCTAAGTAGGTCCCGTGCTGTATGGTATCAACCGTAGCCTCGACTACAGGGCCGGCCTCATGTGGGAATGAAACGTCATGGAGGCAAGATTGAGAAGGGAGTGTGATCACCTGGAAAGAATGTCGCGATGAATTTGTTGGAATGATGTATTCAGTGGAGTGGAAAAAGCTTCATCTGAATTAATTCTAATATCAGTCTAATTCACCGTCAATCCCCACCACCTAGTGGTGGGATTCGACCGGTTCGCGCGAACCGTTTCTATAAAAATATATTTGCAGAACCGGTCCTTGGCTATTTTTTTCGAGCGAAATTAACACAATCCCTGTACGCAGAGTTGCCAGTTGTGGCTAATTTTAGTCAAAGCGAACCGGTTGCGAACTAGATTGAATCCCACAACTGCCGCTACCTACTACTGTATGGTCAACTTCATTAACCAGTACGCATGCAGAGTGGGTACCTTCACTCGTCGTTCTGAGCAGAGCACCATGAACTGCTTGTCGACGATGGTTTGGTTTGCTCGGTCGCTCTCTGGGGTCTCAGCCTTTGTGGGGTTTCCCCCGGCGTGCTGAAGAAAAACAAAACGGTATTTTGCAAATGAATTTATTGCTGTTCAAACATGCTAATTGGAAAACAACGTTTCGTAACATCCAAGTAGGGAGATCAATCACTTTTACATCAATTCAACATTGGAAAAGTAATGGATGTGGCCAAAAAGTGATTGAATGTACGCAGCTGACTCTCTACCAAATGACATATTAATTGGAGTAAATTAGTAAGAAAATTGTATGACGACAAAAATTACGAATTTATTATCGCAATACAACAACACAAATGGCAAACCTGCGACTTTTCAGCTAACAAAAATGCCATTTTTACATCGCCACAACGTCGTTAGACGTTGATGCTAAGTAAACCATGAAAATTTTGTTATAAACTTACTGTGACGCTGCACTTCTCTCTCCAATTGCCAGCTCCTGCAGATATGAGCTGTCCGGCTGCGTTAACAAAGGCGCAATATATAATGCTGCTTTTCATCTGGAAAAACGTTCCTGAAAAGCAGATGTCGTATGAACTCAAACACAGCACCTCAGATATTCATAGTTCAGAAAAACTTGCTCAAGTTATGAGATGCACCATTTTGCCATGTGATGTTCCTCTCACACAGAAGAGCTGCTGATACACCTCCAACACTGGTGTTCAAACAGTTTGCAACTTATTATTGGGCCAGTTTTACACTTCATGACTCAAAGCATGGAGGTGACATAGGATATTCCGACAAAACTACCCAGACTGTAAAATCGTTATTTTTACATTTAAAGTACAACGTAATAGGTTGTACTTTAAAACCGATTTTTAACATTTCATATGAATTACTATCTTTTCAGTAGAAGACCTTTGGTTGCATAGAAAGTAGTTTGCTTACCGCTTGGGGATGCGACCATCAGTTGGACCGCTCGCTGCTCGCAACCGGGGGGTATGCTGACGATGACGTTGAACAGGTACCCCCCGCTGGTCCCCACCCACAGGCAGGGCAAGGACATGGTGTCATCTGCATGTGGAAAGTAAGGTTATGTAACGTTGTTTTCAGCATTGCAAAGAGCATGACATAGCGAATAAGTTTCACAAAGTCAAACGAAGAATCAAAAGCAGCTGAACACAACATCAAAAAGTTTGTTTTTATAAAACAATGTGAAGTTTTTATCGAAACACGATCAACAGTTTGTTATAAATGTAAGAAACCTTTGTTATGCCATGATCATGAGCCACAACGGGTACAAACCCGGGCGTGGTAATGAAAATATCCCAGTACCAACTTACGTTTCTTTGTGTAAGTGAATGCGAAGGTTATGAAAGTTATCACTTCCCCAGGAAGAGCTCGCTCTGTGTCTGACAAGCTTGACGCGCGACTGAAGACAGAATCTAAACATAATGATGATACATTGTAACATTACGTAAATTCAACCTGTTGATTATTGCGTAAAACTGTGACAGCTCTCGTTTTTCAACTTGAACCTCAAAGATATTTTAAAACTGTTTAATTAACATAATTTAAATTGAATCGACACAACACTGAAAATCTATGCAACTGAACACCAGTGAATTTCACATGCTGAAGAATAAATTGTTTCACCACTCAAATCTTACAGCAGAGACAAGGAATTCATAGCGCAGGCAGTGATATCACGACACCGCACAACACCGATGACCACGATGCAGAAAATCAATAACAATAAATCTAGAAAATCTCGACGACACAACTGCAACTCATGGTGTCAATACTTGACTAAAAAAAATTATTGCGCGCATTTGGCGAACATTCGAAACTGTAAGCTTGTAACCTGTTTTCTTCAATCAAAGCTCAATTAGTAAGACAACCGATTAAAGTTTTTCGTAGTAAAAGTATCAAAGAGATTACTTAAGGCAGGGGTTCTTAACCAGGGGTACGTGTCCCCCTTAGGGGTACGAAGCACCAAAGCAGAGGGTACGACACGCAGTGTGAAATTATACGCTATTTAGGCATATTTGTGAAGAATGCGTAACAAGTCACTTTGTTATATGTCTAGTTTTTGTAACGAACTTGGAGCTAAACACAACGTAGGCTGGTACTGGCTTTCCCGTGGCCGAGTGCTTACTCGTGTTTTCGAACTGCGCGAAGAAGTTGAGCTGTTTCTTGGACAGAAGGGTTGAAGTATAAAAGAGCACTTTGAAAATGAGAATTTCATTTTGTCCCTGGCCTACTTGACAGACATATTCAGCCACTTAAACGACTTGAACACCTCCATTCAGGGTACAGGGATAAACATGATCACTGCCAGAGAAATGTATCTGCCTGCCTTTACTCACAAACTTTCAACTTGGAAACATCGCATTACCTGTGGAAACTAAATTATGCAAATTTTGCAAATCTTGATAAAGTTTTCAATTCAACAAATTCATTTCCGGAACATTTTGTGACTGAAATAGAAGAACACTTGCAGGGGCTCAGACAGTCTAGCCAGGGATACTTTCATCATAGAGAGGTTTCTACTTCTCAGGGATGGATGCAAGACCCATTTATTTTCAATCTACATTCTATGGATGATAATGACCAAATGAAAGATGATCTTATTGAGATGAAAGCTAGTAGTAGAATCAAAATGGAGTTTGATTCAATGCAGTTGGATGTCTTCTGCTGTGCGCAACAACAAATTTCTCCAGTAGCAAAAAAAGCTTTAGAAATTCTTGCGCCCTTTGCGACAACCCACCTATGTGAAATTGGGTTCTCAACTCTCGTAAACATAAAAACTAAGCCGAGGAATTGTTTGGATCCAAGAGATGATATTCGTGTGTCCATCTCAAAGAAAGAACCTCGCTTCAACACGATCATTGACGAAAAGCAGCAAAAAAACAGCCATTAGAAAATTGACTGATTGTTGGTGTGCTATAAATATTGTTGAACTTACAAGACTGTTCTTAATGCATACATTCAACACGTAACTTATAAATCCACCGAGTTTAATTCCTACTATTACAATTTTATTTACTTTCGTCGGCCATTGTAGATAGGGGGTACGAGAAAATTTCATGAAAGCTCAAAGGGTTCGAGCGCTAAAAAGGTTAAGAAACACTGACTTAAGGCATGAAGACACGCATAGCGCTAAAGCACTAAGAAAACGTATGAAGACCCGAGCAGCCAAGAAAAATTTTGTCGACCGAACCAGAGGTGCTTTGATAGCGGAAGTATTCAAGTGTGACGGCACATGCATTCTGATGAAGTTAAGATCATCAAACCGGAACGAAAGCATCCTTAACAATGCAAACTTTGTCTCTCGGCAGTCGAGTGTAGCAGGAATTGACAGCGATAGACACGTGTTTCGCCCATGAGGCTGGGCTCATCAGTATCGCACCAGGCACCACTAATTCACGCCACATAGTTCTCAACCACTGCTTTTGTCAGTCAACTGAATCCTTACCGAAATACAATGCTCGCTGTTCTATACTGAATAGTCAGGTAGTGCCGAGGCCACCGTGAGTGGAGTGTGGCCTCGTTAGTGCTGATGCCAGGAAGATCGCTCCTTCTCAACAATGCAAACCTTGGCAGATAATGCCCAGCTACAAACTGGGCCTATTGTACATAGATTTAACGTTTATGGACATTAAATCATTACCAAAGACTGATATTATCACGGTCATTTTCATTTCCTATTGCGTGAGTAGGTCAAAGGTCAATTTCTTTTCGAATCATAGATACGTTTAGTGTCAGATTATTTCATGCATACTGTACGGACCCAAACAACCAAATACAAACCAACGTTTTTTTTACATTAATTAAAGGTCTACAGACGTTGAATAAATGTAAAAACACTGATTTGCAGGCTGGAAACTATCTGTTTGAGTGCAACACCCCAGAACAGCAAAATCAGTCATTTTTACATTTTACATTGCAGACGTTAAATCAATGTAAAAATGACGGAATTTGCTGTCTGGGACAGATATCGGTAGTGAACCGTGATGAAGTTATGACACGACGTCAAACAGCCAGGCGCAGAGACAATACTCAAGCGGCTATGTTACCATCAGCACTTGTTGTGCTATCCAGGCTCTTTTCAAAACTGAACGATTGGGTTTTCTTATGCATCCTGTGTTGATTTTTTTTAATGCGATGAATAGGAGGACAACTAGCCGTACTTGATGCTGTGGATGCGTCTCGCTGGATGGACTTCTGGCTGATCGACGACTGATGCGAGGAAGATGCAAGATGCCCCTGGGAGTCATAAGGAGGATCTGAAGAAGAGTAAGATGATCTAGAATGAAAGATAGTTGCAAACACTTCCCAGACTTCCCGTACGCAAACGTTTAACCAACGTGAAAATGACAGATTTTGCTGTCTAGGTTAAAGCATCAAATTATGCTGGTGTTGCGTTGATGATAAAAGGTAAACAATTGCGCTTTGCTGTGGAGTCGATTTTGCAAAGGGCGGCAATTAAAACGATGTAAAACTGAGATTACTTTGGCGTACTGTATGTGGAAACAGTGAACAAATCTTCATAAAAAATACGATTGTGTTAAATAATTAAATCTTTGGATGATTGGAGTTGCGTACGTACACGTCAAAACGTGGTGACATTTAAATTCAATCGCCGCAGGAAAATTATTTTAACATCGGCAGTTTAGCACTGTAAGCGCTTTTCATGATCTGCTAAAACCATGCGCATACATAATTAAAACGATATTGATTTCATGAAGATCTCACTATTGAAGTGCAGGTGATGTACAGTAATGGGTCACGGCAAAAACACACGGTGAGCCTGCTAACCAGAGGCGAAGAAAACCTGATATAAACTTGTTTTGCTGCTTGTCTTTTCTGCCTCCACCTCCGGTGGGTTCCGCGCTTTGTTCAGGAGGAAGAGTGATGAGGAAAGCATCATCCATGCCATCCGGACTAGTTTTCTCTCCTGAAGAGGACGCTGCTGTGGTAGGAGCTGATGTTGACATTATTGATACGATCTGCATGGGTTCTTTGAGGGGCGGTATGACTGGGTGATGTCCTTCCATGCTCAAGGAAGACTTCGGTACCATGGTGGCTCTCCGAAACGAAAGAGGGGAGTGTGGCTTTGCAAAGTACTCCCCGATGCTTTTCCGTGCAGTTCGAGATTTCCTGGTGATCATTCCCCACTTAGCTTTAGCCTCGCTCCCTTTTGTCATAGCAACATGATGTGGTTCGTCTACACCAGATCGTCAAAAGAACATTTCAAGCAAAGATTAAAATATATGTCAACTTGCACGACAAGCACACACACACACACATACATACAAGCACACACACACAATAATTGGATCAGCGATGCAGTCAACCATGACAACAATCTTGAAACTTTATAGAAAACCGTATAAAATAGTTTATAAAAAAACGTAAAAATGTTATTGACTATAACATTAATGGTGTATCAGTTTATCATTCAAGCGAAAAAAGTTTCATGTTTCAGTCACTCACTCTTTAAGACAATCGCAAACGCATATTCAGTGATACAGTAGTTCTATGCATGCAACCTCAACCAGTTTGCATGAATAGCGAAACAAAGATTGTGTTGGGAATGGAAGCTACAGTGAAACCACCCTACGATGATTGCTGCAAGCCCTGTCAGCGAATCAGTTCTTTTTTAGATTAATTCAACGTCTGCAAACGTTGAATCAAAGCTCAAATCAACGTTAAAAAGCTGACTTGCTGACTGGGGACAAAGTTTATTATTAGGTTGAACACTTGATGTAGTTTTCAGGCCTTACCCAGACAGCAAAATTGATTCAACGTCTGCTGTCTGCAGACATTTGCAGATTTTGCTGTCTGCGTAAATACATGAATCCACTTCGACTAAGTTGATATAGCAATCCAACTATAATGACCTATGCGTAAACTACCTCCATCAAACGACCGGATTAATACTAAACGCTACAATACAGTGGTCAAGTACAACAATTAGCGAGTAAAAGAGAAAAAGCACGGGCAATGTACAAAAACATAGCGTACAAGAGAAAAGCAGTTTCTAGTGAGCAAAATCTGCATTTTGACATTAATTCAACCCGTGCAGACGTTGAATTAGTGTATTTTCAGAATAATCTTCTTGGTAGGTTGAAAACTTGAAACTACAAGAATGTGCGCAGCTGCACTGTTTCAGCCAGCAAATCAGCCCGTTTTACATTGATTCAACGATTGCGGCAGCTGAATCAATGTAAAACAGAAAGTTTTGCTGACTTGTGGAATAAACCGCATTAACACGTAGAGTGGAGGCGTTAGAATCCTGGATCCATATTTTAATGTTATATTTTCTCAAAAAGTAGTCTGCAGAAAATAGCAACCACGTTCTTGCAGGTTCAATCATACCAAGAAGACCACTGCTTGTCAATGTGAATTTGGATAACATGCAATGTTTCAACTACATGATCGAAATGGACTGATTATGATCTTTATCGAACGGGATTTTTAAAACGAACGTAAAACAGTCGTCAAAAGTCAATTGAAAACAACATGTATGATAACTCCACTGGGTTTGTCATCGAAATAACAGAATTGAAAATACATCGTCAATGGGTTTGAAGCAAACGCGCAAAGTGACCACTGTGATATGTTTGAAAGCAGCTATGTTAGTATGAGACACTTCGCAATGGCAATGCAAAGTGACCAAAAATATAACTACAGTAATTGCATTAGAGACTATGCTAACACCATTGCTAAGAATTAGAATTCAAGATATCATCAGGCACGTCACGTGATCATACGATGTTACACAACGACAGATAGTTTGAGGCGAAAGTAAGCTAAGCAAGATTTCAAGACTACATTGTGTGAAGATTGAAAAACAAGGATGTTTGAGTACCATTCAAAACAGAACGTAAAACCATGGACTTCTAAATAGTAGCATCTGGACTGGAAACTCAGTGGGCAACAGGAAGCCAAACAGTTGGTACAACAGTTGGCCAACAGGGTTAGTTACTTGGCTGTTGGCCAACTGTTTGGCCTCCTGTTGCCCACTGAATTTCCAGTCCAGATGCTACTATTTAGAAGTCCATGGTAAAACACTTTAACACCATCTCCCGATACCGCTGTGATATTAGTGATGCTGTTCAACTAGATTTAGTATTTGTCAAACTGCAGAATGAAAAAAAAGCCAATTGAAACCGAAGAAATGTGCTAAGTGAACATATAACTCAAACGTATATCAGTAGGGGGGGGGGTAGTTTTTACTTTTAACTTTAGCCCTAATTTCAGGATACAGCAGTATATTCTCAGACCTCTGGTATAGTTGTTTTGAAAATTTTGACATCGAAATACAAAGTAACATTTTACAGATAGAAGCCTAAGATGTTTTATCAGTAAAATCGTTTTTTTAAAAGAAGTTTTTGGAGATAGGGGTTGGTCAATTTACGGCAGCTTGAATATATCCAGTTTCACACAAACTGTTTATGTTAATTTTTGCTCATGCGCGTAGTCATGCGCACAAAGCGAAATGACCACTTTACCATGTTTTACGATGAAGCTAAGATCAGAAAAGCTGTTGATTACGGCTGTCTTGCAACATTTTGAAAGTGTTTTAGTGCAGTAGCAAAGAATATTTGAACTTTAAATGTCATAAACAAAAAGTGACGCCCATGCAATACGAGGCAATTTTAAACGAAAAGTAATTTTCAGAGGAGGGGGGTTTTGGGAAATTTCAAACTCCTTTTTTACAAAGGTTCTTATAATATACTGTTGTATCCTAAAATCAAGGCTAAAGTTGAATTTGAAAAAAGAAGACGACTAACCCTTCCCCCAATATCAGATTTTCTGACAGCTATCATCTTCATATTGTGCTAATAGAGCAAAAAATCGTTAGTCAGTCGACGACCATTTACTAAAAAGCTATTCCAACTATTCTCAACAATCAGATTTATTTAGGCACTTGAAGGTGAATCCGGCCACACTCAGTAACGGGGACATCACCGAATCAAAACTGGACTACCACTACTACTACAGTTCTATAACTTACCTGTGGGAGATTTCAAAGCTGTCTGGTCGAAGGAAAACGAACTTTGAGAGCTCTCACTGGCGCCTAAAAAGTTGCTAATATCAGTTAAAAGTTGCTAATGTCAGTCAAAAATTGCCAACATCAGTCAAAATTTGATAACACCAGTTAAAAATTGCTTATACCAGTTAAAAGTCGCTAATACCAGTCAAAAGTTGCTAATGCCAGTAAAAAGTTGCTAATATCAGTCAAACGTTGCTAACGCCAGTAAAAAGTTGCTAATACCAGTCAAACGTTGCTAATACCAGTCAAAAGTTGCTGATATCAGTCAAAAGTTGCAAATGCCAGTCAAAAGTTGCTAATACCAGTCAAACGTTGCTAATGCCAGTAAAAAGTTGCTAATACCAGTCAAACGTTGCTAATACCAGTCAAAAGTTGCTGATATCAGTCAAAAGTTGCTAATACCAGTCAAAAGTTGCTGATATCAGTCAAAAGTTGCTAATGCCAGTCAAAAGTTGCTGATATCAGTCAAAAGTTGCTAATGCCAGTCAAAAGTTGCTGATACCAATCAAAAGTTGCCAAAAATTAGACAAAATTTACTACTTTAAAACAAGTCATAAGTTGTAAACTCTAGTTAAAAGTTGGTGATACCAGTCAAAAGTCCCCAAAAACCAACCAAAAGTTGGTGACACCAGCCTAACTTTCAATCAAGTTTCACACACATAGCAAAACAAAATTTAAAGTATGTGATTCGTACAATGCATAATGCATGCCGTAATTAGACGTTGTGATTACATTACAACTTTAAGGCGTTACCTGACTTTAATTTATTCGGGCTGCGTGGATGAATTCTTTTGTCAATAGACATTAACAAAGCGTTGGTGCTCATGTTGAACAGGCAGGTCTTCTGCAACATGTCAACGATGGAGATGGACGTGGCCGTGCCAAAGGAGAGCCTAATCAATAAAAACCTTTTTGAGAGTGAAATCGTTAACCAAATTAAAAAATAATGTCATTTTTCATCAATTTGACGTTGCAAGTGACTAGATACATTTGCTACGCTCTTAGGACAAAAGTTAAACGCCGGCTTGCGCTAAATGATGGGCAATCTCGAAGAAAACGTATGATTTCTTAGCAACCATGAGTTAGAATTAAGATGAATGGAAATAAAACATCGTTCATTTAATGTAATGACAGCAGTGAGTAGCGCAAATATTTAGACAAAGTTGAATAACAAATCAAAAGTCTCCTTGGGTTTGTGAAACACTATCATTTGGCTTGTACATAAATTTGAAATTGTTTTTCTGTTTCGACAGTCCTCTTTAATTTCTTTCTCATAGGTGCCGATGAGAGTTGATGAATATGACGTTTAATAAACGCAAGCATACGCAAAATAATGCCACTTGACTTGCTGTGTTTTTCAATTGCAAACAAGATTCATAACCCACGCATAAGGCGGCGCACAACGATAACAGTCTTTGCTCTTTTATCATCCACTAGTCTACACCCAGCTGAGACTAAAATGAAATTTGCAAGGTGGGCAGAGGTATTTCATGCAGTGACGATCAATAATTTCCTTTACGCAATTCTGCATCGTTCCACTATTCAAAAAAAAAACAAAGCTGCAACGGAATTTGTGATTCAAAGAAAATCAAAACAGAAATATTTTCGAAAATTAATCTGCTGTCAGTGCTTTGCAAAAGCTAAAAGCGTAGAATGAAGAAAAAGAATAGAGACGCGAATTGAGAACCAAGCAGTCTTCACATGACAAGATGGACAAATGCGCAAAACATCGAGCTCAATCTCTTTAATAATTTAAGATATATTTCCTTTCGAGCAAACTCTGAACCACGGTAAATACTTTTAGCGATAGTAAATCTTACATTTGTGTATTATTGGTATCTGGTTGTTATGTCTTTCCAACTGATCGTGTCTTAAAAGCACAAAGCAGTGTTCATATACAATGACATTATGAAATGACTTCCATTCTGCAGGCGATGTCTGCCATCGCTTGGTCTTACAACCGACGCAATGCGACGTTATAATAGCGTAGTGTTAGTTGACTTTATTAGCATTGACGAAATATTTTCAGTCCTGTGGAAGCTTTTTTGGTTTAGACTTTAGAGCGATAATTTTGCGCTTAATCTATTTCTTAAGCCGACAAGGCGATGTTCAAATATTCTCAGACATGGATTTTAATAATTCACAACTGTGTAGAGTTTAGCTTCAAATCAAGGTCGTCGGAACGCTGCATCAATGGAAGAGAAAAAAAAACTAGCCAAACCAGAAAAAACAAACACATTCAAAATGAAACGGCACGGGTAATTTGCATCGCTGGCACGAACACGTCGTTTTAACGTAAACCAACAACAGTCAAACGTTAGCAATCCGACGAAATAGAATTTGGCAAAGCAGCAATTTTCTTAGGCAGGCAAGCTTAGGATTGAATTACGTTAAAGTCATAAAATGATGTGTGTTTTTTTCAATGCAGATTCAGACGGCAAATCAGTCGTTTTTACATTGATTCAGCGTCTTCAGACGTTGAAAATGTATGAAACGACTAATTTGCTGTCTGGGGACCCAACAAACATGATAATGGCTTTTGTCACAGACGATAGCAACACAAGTTTTTCAGAAGCAAAACTACGGGTACAACGAAACAAATTCGTTGTGTACCGAAGTATAATGAAGTGACGTCCCTGCTGGCAAAATCCATTCTTTTTACATTACGTTTGCAAGCGTTGAATCAATGTAAAAAGGGCGGCTTTTTCTGGCTGGAGTTCCAAGAGCCATAAAGAGCTGCATTTTTCCATTTTGTCTCATGAGTAAAAAAAAAACAGATGGAACTGAAGTGATCCTACTGTATTTTATTTACAATTCCTTGTCTCTTACAAGTGTCTTCCTTTAAAGTCATACAATACAGAAAAGAGCAAAAATAATCAAATAATTCATTTCTGGTTTACTGGTGTGGTCGAGATAAAAGCAGTTTTATAACATCACGCGCTGGTCGGACACAAAGTGTTCAACTGTACTTACAACTGGTAAGACGTGTTCATGGCCAAGTAGGTGATGCTCGATGGAGGATCGATGTCGTTTCCCAAGAACAAACAAGCCAGGTCGGCGTGAAACCCTGGGCTTTGTTTGATAGGACCTGGCTTTACTCTGCCAAAATAAAAAAAAGTAAGTCAGAAGGTGTACACTTCACATCTACATATTGCAAATGCTTGCTAGATAATAATAACAAAAATGTTTTTTTTTTTATGTGGGGTTGTATTCATCGCATATATGCCTTGCTCTCGGCGACACTTTGCGAAGCAGACAGTGTCAGTGCAGCCGTAGCCTATAGAGGCGCAGTCGAGTGCATTATTTGAGTACATTGTTGTTCGTTATTTGTGCATTTGCAGTTTGTGTAGTATTTCGTTGTTTCGGATATGGACAGCTTTGTCTGACGCAAATAAAATATTATTATGATCCTTAATCCATTCGTTTATTGAGTGTTACGGTAAGCACTAAGCAGGTACAGGACTCAGTGCACTTTTTGAAAGTCATTGCTATTAACCGACAGGGTATCGAACCCGTGTCTACCGATTCAGAGACAGACATTCTTAACTGATAAGCCTCCTGTAACTGCTTGAATGCCAAAGACAAAGAGAAAAAAATCAACTTTAACTTCACAAATTCGTCGATGCGATGTGCTCAAATGTTTTGTACGTACATGATTGCGCTTTAGACATAGAACACCATGCTAGGACAGAAATGAAAATCGAACAACATACGAAAAAATAAGTAAGTTTAACAAATTAAAAAAATATTTTGGCAAAAGCACAAAAGAACTTTGAAGCTTACTTTAACAACACCGAGTGATGGTGAGGCCAGCTCTGAGTGGATTCGTTACTTTCCAGTTTGGGCACTGCGGGGTCGTGATGGGCGTCTGTTTCCTGGTGCCAAACAAAGTTGATACATTGCTGTGAAAATCGTGACATATCCACAAGCAAAATACATGTTGTAAAAATGAAAAGCATCTGTTTTTGTATTATTGCATTAAAAAGAACAATGGAGCTTTTCGCTAGCCAACCAAAATATCATAATTTGAAGAAAAAAAGATGTGTAAAAATACATTTAAACAACATAAATAGTATCTTGAGTACTAATATTACACCTCCTTTCGGACGATGCATGCAGCCTGAAAAGTTTAGTTACAGATTCTGGTAATTAAAAGCAATTCTTACATCATGCGGCATCACATGCTTTGTTTGCAGAACAAAAATTCTTGAGTGCATGAAATAAAGATGTTTCGAATGAATGTGGTCAGTCGGACAGCCAAGGCAGTGACCAAGAATCTTTGGTATAAAGCTGTTTCTTACAAGACGCCATTGTTGTTCCAATCTCTACAAGTCCCTATCAAATCAGTCTTTTCAAAATAAATTGTATCGGTATAACGATTTTGACACCACTGGTGAGCCGCTTAGTCGGCTTTTGAGGGTGTAATCTAACGGAATACGAATTATAATACACATCGGGCTTTCGGGCATACCGTCTTATCAGAGTTGGCTTCCGAAGGTTGAGTGTGATCTTCTTTCTTATCCTCTTGTGAGGGACCTTGAGCGTTGTTCCCATCAATCAAGTTTTCAGTGGAGCCGAGTGACTCCCTCACTTGAGTGACATTCAGACACTGGAAGTAAGTAATAGTATTTGAGTTTTGCTTATTCTCTGACAGCAATAGAAAGAGAACGAGAAAACGTCACTGCATTTCACATTTTGTCAAACAAAAAAAGAAGTACCAGTACATTCGAATTTCAAATATATAAGTAAATATAATAAACTTTTCTGGTTGAATCTAGCTTCGTTCTCCCAGTGGAGTGGGCTGTACAGCAAGGAAGCCAATATGTTGGTCCATCTGAAGCATGGTGTTGAGTGCCTTGCCTACTTTGCAGATACTGCGTAGTAAATATCTGGGATGAGAGTTTGGTTGTTCGTGTTCAAACTATTCACTGGTTGAGTAATTCGATGCCAATGAGATCGAATTAGTAAATAAATAGCGTAATAATGTGGATGCTAAAACGGACAAAAGGAATAATGGCATGCTGCAAGGAGGACACGAAGATTGACAAACTCGCTTTCCCATTTAATGAATCTAAATTTTCAACCGTCAAGCACAAGCTTGACTCGACAAACACAAACGTTGATCATGACTGAGTAGCTAAGTTTCTACATGAGCACGTCTGCAGACGTTGAATCAATGTAAAAAACGATTGAAATGCTGTCTGGAAAGGCACCTCTGATTCTCTGAACAACCAGTGCAATCTTAACCGCAAGTCTCAAACAGCAAAAAATGCATTTTTTGGTGTTAAAAACAAACTAGTGCTGTCTGGGATTGGCAACATTTGAGAGCTACCCTCTGATTGAAGTCAACCTTGGGTAGAACCCATCAGAAACAACAACAGATGCGAAACCACGCATTTTGATGTTTCAGCTTTATCCGGACTGCAGACCGTTTCATTTGTTGACTTTAGACAACCTCCAAAACTCACGAGATTTATTAAACAACAGAGATCAATCAGGAGTTTATAGATAAATGTGTACTCAGTGGTGGATGATGCTCTTTATTTGCTACTTTATCGTTTTTGTGTCGTCGTCCAACAATAGAGCAACGTTTTTTTAGCTTCATTTAAGTCTTGTCACAAATTAAGCTCGACACAGACGTTGAATCAATGTCAAAATGATGTCTGGGATTTAAGCTAACAAAAGCTGTTCTTTTCACGTTGATTCATGGTCTGTAGATGTTGAAGCAATGCGTTAGATGAGATGTCGGTGTGGATTAACAGTGGCAAATCTTAATCAAGTCTTTTGAATTTGTTTTCATTGCTTGTAAACCACAGCTTCAAGGTGACTTGTAAATGCCAGTAAAATACGTTTTGAAAATTTAATCAGATGAAAAGACGACACCATGAAATGTTGACAAGAGATTCCAGCACAACACAAACCCAGACAGCAAATCAGTCGCTGACATTTACATCTGCAGACGGTGAATCATTATAAAAAGCGGCTGAATAAAAATCATTATAAAAAGCGCATTATAAAATACACCGAAACAGATTCGAAGACACCGAGCATTTAACATCTTTTTCCTTGAAGTGAAATTAAAGTGGCCACAAAAGATCACAAGAAGACAGAAACTATTTAGAAAAAAGATGAACATTTTTTTATATAAATAAGCGCGTTTTTATAATAAAGCAAAGATAGGCTATCCTGCTTTAAATGCACCGACCGCTCACAAGTGTGAATGCTAAAACAGACCCCAACTTATTTGCAACCTACCGTAGTTAGCAAAATGCTTCAAATTTTGCAAGCCGGAAAATACAGGAAGACTTTCCTGTTTAGGCGATTGGAAAGAGAATTCCAACCAAATAATGTAAAACGCGTGTCATGCGGCTTGTACTTTGGTCAGTGAGTGCAATCGAGGTTGACAAACAAAATAAGGATTATCCACCAGCTAAGAAGCTTAATACATGTCAAACAGAACATCAAATAACTGCTGATTATGAAAAATACAGTGCTTGCGCAATACAAAAATGAAAAAAAAATCACTTTTTTACGTTGCTTCAACAGCTTCGTGAGTGAAATTAGCATAGAGGGATTTTCTGATCATACAATCCAAACAGAAAAATCCGTGACAGAGAATCAGAGTCGTCGTGTATCTTCGACCAAGAAACATCCAGGGAATACTCTCGATTGGTGAATTAAATTTATGGTCAATTGATTGAAACTTACAGTTACTTCCGAATGGGCTTCCTCAAGGTTATGTTTGTAGACAACCACGACAGAGCTGACATTGACAATAACAAGAGTTCGACTTTCAGGACAAAGAGCAATTTGGGTGATGCGTAAAGGATCCTCTTCCTCAATGTCATATTCCTCATCTTTTTTGAAGATTTTTTTCGTCCTCAGCTTGTATAAGGATTTCAAAAAAACTGAAATAAAACATATATTCTTTCATACAATATTCGGTGTTGAGGTAATCGCTCCTAATTTAAGGTGCTCTCAAATGGAAATTACATCTTCCCGTAGTTAAACTGCCTTTGGCAATATCATATGCTGTTAAGTCCCCGTTTAACGAAACAATCCAAAGTTGTTTTTTATTTTACAATCAAAAAAACTATTTTAATGCTTATACAATCAGCATTTAGAATTTATTAATATCAAACTAGATAACAATATTTGTAGATCCACTCAAATTAAAAAAAAAAAAATGGTATCAAGAAAGCTGTTCACATTCCACAAAGATCTGGATAATCGCTGAAGTTAAAGAACTTAATAATGAGCACACACCACACAGGTAAATAAATGTTTAATTTAAAATTTCCTTTCAACTTCTTGCTTCTGCAAAAACTACAATGTTTCTTGGCAACATGAAACAGTAGAAAACCACATGAGCCAAAATCTCACACTTACGTTGTAATCGTATACCGCAAGGACATTGTCGACAAAACAGTAACACACCTGACAGCAAATCATCGGATCTACTTTGACTTAAAAATTGACGGATTTTGTTGTTTGGGACACTGTTGCTTAAAATTAATTCATACGTTAGCTACTAGAAAACCAGCTCTTTTTAACATTGATTCAAAATTTTCAGACGTTGAGTCAATGTAAAAAAAACTGGCTTCTGGACTGGACCACGAGGAGCTGCAATCACCTGCAGAGGCGTCCCAGAATCTTACGGAGCCATCAGCATGACCGGTAACAAAGATTTCCGGAATTCCATCGCAATCATCTACACTCCAGGCTCCTCCAGATATTGGCCACTCCTGAACATTGAGTTTGTTTTTTATGACATCACAACTATATTTTGTTGGCGTAATGCACAAAGCAGGACCGAGTGAGAAATGAAGTGATTGGAAAACGAATGCAAGTCGGAGAACTAAAAGAAGCTGAAAGAGACACGCCTTAACTGGTTGGGTCACGCCGTAAGGAGAGACGAAGAGTATGTCAGAAGAAGAATGAGACAATTGGAAGTTGCTAAAAGAAAGCGAGAAATGCCGAAAAGAGGGAGAGACTGTGTGGCAGAAGATATGAAAATGGTGGAAATGATGGAAGAAGATGGTGTCGACAGAGTAATGTGGAGGACAGCAATCTACACCGGCGACCCCACTTGAAGTGGGAGTAAAGCCAGAAAAAGTGTGCAACGGTGGTTACAGTAATCGCTTTCTATCTTCAATATCTTGAATTCGAACCCAAGGGTAATCAAGACAACGATTTCACAAAATGCAATACATTGATATGTTGCTGAACGTCCTAAGAAAGAAAGTTAGTTTATTTTCTGAATGGTTTCAATGTCTCGTCTAGACCTTGAAACGATGTAAAATTGCATCTGGTTCAAATCGGTGTTTGACAGACATCAACCGAGATAATAAGAGTTTAAGTTAGGGCTATTGCTAGGGGTCTGCTACTATTCGGTGAGTCCGATTAGGTGAGTTCCTAACCTCTAAACCTAACCCAAAACCCTAAAACGGCAATGATAATTAGGCTACGGTACCAGACAATTTAGAAAAAAAATTGAAAAAAATCCCCCGTTAAGGGATCGGACACCGAATCGGACTCACCGAAACGGGCCATTTCGTATTGCTAGAGTGCAGACGTATAATCAAACATTTTTTGTTGTACTCAGGCTTATGCCTAGTGGTGGTAGGTTAAGTGAACAGAAATACAAGAACTTCGTGTCGATCAGAATTATACAATAGCCTCAAGAGGTGTGACCGTGTGAGTTTCACAAATGAAAGCATCAAATAAAACTAATCAGCACATTTGTGAATGAAAAGATCATATGTGGGCAAAGTGCTATTCGTGTTCAAAAAGTTGCTGAACTACGAAGGAATACATCAGTACACAGTTGTAGACCATGACTTCACATTTGCACTTTTAAAATAAGTAAATTTAATTTAAACTGTTGCGGCGTATGTTGGAAAAGTGGAAGTTCATTGCAGGTTTAACTAACAACCAGGAAATGGTGGAAGGAAGCCTTGACAATATCTGAAGTAAACAATGTGCATTTCGGGCGGCTCAACGTGAATATCTGTGCGTATATTCAAGTGAAAAGGATATGGACAGACAAGTATTTACGTTTTCCACAATGCTTTAACATCAAAAATTTTCATGTCATCGATGATTCAACCGAAAGACACATTTGCAAACTTAAACAACACAAAATAGTTCGAGTAATATCAACATCGCGTGCAACAAGCAAAAAAGCCAGTTTATCAATATCCGACGACCTGTTACAAGAGTCCTTCAAAGAACAACTCCTGCAAGTTACGTTCAGGAGTGCAAGCAAGTAGGTTAACACATAGCCCTAGATAGCAAAATCGGTCATTTTTACATTGTTGAATCAACGTAAAAATAACGAATTTTGCTGTCTGGAGCGGTTCAACATAAACCAAACTACCAAAAAGCATATTTCTCACCTTTTTGCTATTTTCCTCTCGTCGGGGCTTTCTCCCAGCAACCTGGTACAAGCCTGGTATCAAATCAGTATTGACGTCGGGAACATACTTTAAACAAGTGACTGGAGAATCGTGAATGTCCATGGCATGGCCAAGCTCAATAGAAGGGTAACCAGGCATCTCTAGGTCCACCACAACCAGTTCTCTCTCGGTGAGAATGACCAGGGCAGTAGGGTCTTGAAAATCTAAGATGTGGAAAAAATGGAATTGTGGTTACAAATTTTGCGAGGTTTTGTTGAGGTAATGTAACGTAGCCTCAGCTGGCAGTCAAATTATTAACGATTACCTGTTGACCACGGTGTTTCGGTGAGTGCTTTGAAGTCAATGATAGAATAATCTACTTCGAGCACCGTGGTCGATTTTCCTTTCGCCACAGTGATGGTTGGTTTTGGTGGTAAATTTTGGGCGAGTCCACCAGAAAAGATTACAAACGGATCTCTAAAACAATCATCATCATTAATACACTATATCGATAAAACTTGTGCAAAGTCTCTGCTGCAGATGGAGAGTCGGGTTCTTGAGAGCAGCTCTTTTAAAAATGTAAAATTTTTCATTAAGAATTCACTACAAATAATATTCAGCCACTTTCGAGCAGACTATTATCGAATAGGAAAAAGTTTGGATGTTCGTCAGAATTAGTAACTTCTCAAACAATAGCTGCAACGTTTATCTGATGAATGCGAAAGTAAAAGCAGAAGTGCAAATTTTGTTTCAACATTTAAATTTGAGACAGATTGTTGGTGCAAAAACAAAACGATTGTTTTTTTAATCCCGTTTTTATTTTTGAAAAACGAGCGCAAAAAACGACTCACATCTCTAAACATGGCTGATAGGAAAACATATTCTGAAAGCAAGCAATGCATTTGTAGCAACATCTGCATGACAGACCAATGAATCGGTAATACTGTTTAAACTAATTCTGTCCTATATCACGTTTAGAAGAGATATGCATCACAAACTCACGAGTTTCTGCAAGATAACCAATCAACATGGTCGATAGCATGGCATTTGTCATTCTTGTTTTTACCTATATTAAACAAAAAGAATACTTCAAATGGTGACTTGTGACACACCCAACGTAACAAAGATTACAAAAGTCATGCGAGCTAGGCAGGCGCGAATCTAAGAGTTTTTTTCGGGGGGGGCCAGAAAATTTGAAAATCAATTAAAAAGAAAGAAAAAGCTAAACATATATGAACAATGATACTACGACATATACGATATGCTAGAAAATAGACATTAAAACAACCATTGTCATCAATTGTGATGCCGAGGGACTAATATCAGCTGTTTAGAAGCATATCAAACCATTTGATGCGGAAACATACCATTTCTATAATTTTTCACAAAATTTCGGGGGGGGCCCGAGCCCCCCCCATAAATCCGCGCCTGGAGCTAGCCATAGTCAATCTTTCAGTTTTTACTTTATTTTAAAAAAGACTTCCTATCTGAGATAAGACAATACTCTGGTAAAACGTGAATACATCTCCAGAGTTAATAGCAAGCAAGTTTGCAAGCAAGTAATACCATAAGCAAACTTTGTGGTATCTATAAGCTTTGTTGAACTTTTACACCAAATTGCTATAAAAAAGCTGCTGAAGCTTAATTGAAAATACAATCGATTGCACTTTTCGATTCTTTAAATTACACTAAGAGGTTAGATTGTTGTGCAATTTGATGCCAGCATTTGATGAATGCAAAATAGCTGTTGCACTCTTTGCCGCTTAAGTTGCTAAACTAAGCAGAACAGAAACTGTAGACAGAGGATGACCAGGAAGTTGCAACGCCGTTGCAACACAAAGGCAAAGTGAAAATTGCTATTGACCAATTACTTTGAGAGAGTCATAGTTTTGCTGCGCCACAAACAAGGGATTGACAACCAAGTGACTGGGTTGAATAACATTATTCTAACATTGATAAAACCAACAACAGAAGAAGTTCGCATATCTTCGAACCCAGCAGTACGCACTAGTCTAGCAAACAACTGTCATTGTTTCAGACAATTGTTTGAAATATGTTCAACCCGATTAATTTGTTAACAAACGTCTGTTATTCTGTTTATACAATATAATGTTGGCATTGTAATGCCTGCTACGAAAAGTCTCCAGCTAGTTTTTGCATAGTTACAACGGAATTAGTTCAAAGGAAAAATATTTTAATCAAGCACACTCTTTACACACTCAGTCGCTCACATACCGTGTGGCTTGTACTCTTGAGAAGGTCTTGCACTACTTTTCCAATTCCAGACAGTTAAACTTCCATTTTGATGGCAGCACATGAATTGCCTTCCTTCAAAATGCCAACACGCATTCCGAATATTCTGACGAAATAATGAAAATCGTCATCAAAACATCGGTTTTATTCTACTGTAGCATTTTTGAACCCAAAAATGCACTTGCTAAGAATGCATTTGCACAGACGAATTGTGAGTGAATTAAATGTTTGTAAAAACTTAAGAGTTCGAACTGAATATGGTATAATAGTATGCATGGCATGTTTACTTGGCACAAGTGACAATAGTAGAGGACTATAGGTAACTACTGTGGGTCTGCTACTATTCGGTGAGTTCCTAACCTCTAACCCTAACCCCTAACCTCTAACCCTAAAACGGCAATGATAATTAGGCTACGGTACCCGATAATTAAAAAAAAATTGAAAAAATCCCCCATTAAGGGATCGGACTCACCGAATCGGACTCACCGAAACGGGCCATTTCGAACTACTGTACCCTGAAATGTTATGTCTTTAAATCATTTAATGCAGCAGTGTCATACGCTTTTAACAAACACAAGGGATTAAGACAATTGCTGCGCGGAAACAATCGGCCACCCCCACTAGTGGGGAACAAACCGACGATGGATTATGATGATATGATGATGATCACATAAGTTTTATAATCAGTACCCAGATATTTACAAAATCAAGTTTTTCAAAGCATTGCGGAACAACCGCAAAAGAAGTCTCAAATTCAATAAACATATGGTGGTCTGAGCCTTTTATTATTCTTTTTGGAGGGTTACCGGATTTTAATTTAACAAAAAAGTAATGTGCAATGCGAAGACATCACTTGTGCATTAAAATTTAAGATACAGCAGGTTAAAATATTACTGTAATTGGTAAAGCAAACAAGTGGAATAACTAAACCAACCAGTCATTGAAAGTTTGCAACAAGCACTTACGTGGTCACAATAATATCGTTGATCAGGGCTTTTATTTTTCAAGTCCCACAAAACAACAAAACCAGAATTGTAAGAAATTAAGAGTTTATTTTCATCAACAGGATTTTCACAGATGGCTACCACATGGCCAGGATGGGTTTTCTGTGAACTGAAAATGTAAAACAAAATAGGTCAATGTTGTAGATGGCCCCTGCAAGCCAAGGTCACCACAGACTGAATGCAACAAATTTAAAAAAGTATATTATCACTTGAGCAAACTTCCTATATTTAAAAATTTATAAAATAAATTAAATAAATTTAAAAAAGTTCATTTGAAACTCGCACTCAAACTGAGACTTTGGTTAAGACACAAAGCTGATGTGACATATCAGTATGAGCTTAATTGCATTGCATCATATGTATCATCTCAATAAACAAACACGGAGTCAAAGCACTTATCGTAAATGTACATTTCAATAGCTTTATTCCAGTTGATGGAGTATCCCGATAGAGAAAATGTTTCTACATTGCACAAGTGGGTATTGCCCCGTTCTGTCCCAATATACATCCACCGGCTTTGATAAGCAACATGGCAATATGTTATTCTAAAAAAGAAAAGTACAGTAATCCAAAGTTAATAATCGTTATTTAACACAAGCTACAAGTACTTAGGCTACTGTTTCCAAGCCCACTACACTACTGTACAGCGTACATACAAAGCATCATCTGTCAGATTTAAAACAAGACTTAATCAGTAGTTTTCTAAAATATATATATAAGCCTATTATTTTTTCATTAATTTTGAAATAATGTTATTCTTAGCCTTAAAAGACCATTGCTCAGAAAATACCATAGAAAATATTTTTTTAACATTTCTGTTGCTATAATTTATATACAGGGTAAACAGAAAATTTTTGGACTTTTTTCATTTTATGTTTAAACATATTGAACGTCACTTACATAAAATACAGTTAACAGTTACTACTCTCTAAAACCTCTACAGCCTGTTTCACCCTAAAATGGGAATCATTAAAAGGTCCTTAATCAAATAGAATTGAATGTCACTTATATGGCTTTTAATATGCTAAATATATTGTTAAACTTTCAAAAATTTAGGTCTAATTGTAAGGTCTAAAATAGGCCAAAGAGAAGCCATCATTCAGCTCCATCGCGCAGGGAAAACCAACTCTGAGATTATTAAGCTCTTAAAAGTTGCCAAATCCACCGTTTACCATGTTGTAAATAGATTTAAGGATCTTGGTACATCTGAAGATTACCCAAGTACAGAAGAACTCGCACTGCTCGAGCAAAGAAAGTGGTTAAGGCTGTCAGAGAAAGGGTGAGGAGAAACCCAAACACATCCAATTCGTCAAATGGCCAAAAACATGAATGTGAGCAACATTTCAATGAGAACCATTGTGGAAAAGAATGTTCAGTTGTCTCCTTACAAGATGAGAAAACGGCAGTTCCTTACACTCTTGAAAAGGAAAAGAGACTTGAAAGAGCACACAGCACAAATTGTTTTCAGAGAACTGAAGGCAGGCATGGCAAGAGATCATTTTTCAGACAAAAAAAACTTTTCACAATTGAAGCTCAGTTCAATTAATCAGAATGATAGAACCTATGCAAAGTTTTCAGCAGATATTGAAGATTCTGTGAGAACAGGTAACTGCTGTTAAAAACCATCTTCTGTCATGATGTGGGCCGCCATCTCCAAAACTTCCTCTGATTTTCGAGAAACAAGGGGTTAAAATCAATTCAGATCACTACATCAATGATATTTTCACTCCAGCCCTTGAAAAGATGAAAAAACACTACAAATATCAGCCCTTCACGTTCCAACAAGATGGTGCACCATCCCACACTTCAAGAAAGACTCAGGACTGGTGCTCATGTCAACTTCCAAGATTTTGGAGCAAGAAAATGTGGCCTCCTCATCGCCTGATTTGAATCTCATGGACTTTTGTGTGTGGTCATTATTGGAGGCAAAGGTCAAAGGCCTATTTCGTTGCTCACCCGAGTGTTGATGCTCTGAAGCACTCATTCGGACTGTGGAATTGAGCTAAA
This sequence comes from Aplidium turbinatum, assembly GCF_918807975.1. NCBI lineage: Eukaryota > Metazoa > Chordata > Ascidiacea > Aplousobranchia > Polyclinidae > Aplidium > Aplidium turbinatum. The sequence goes on along the minus strand of NC_137489.1, from coordinate 10,405,597 downwards.
ATATTCCAGGATGAGCGACATGCCTTGGTCAAAAACTTCCAACAAAGAATTGCGAGAGTTATGCAAGTGAAGGGCAGTGACATTGAATATAAATAAATTTATTCCTAGTATTATAAGCTCTCATTGTGATACCTTTTTGATGAAATTTTATTTATTTTCTATTAATAAATCGTTTATAAGTTGGTTCAGGACCTTCTGTTCACTCTGTATATATATACTTGGAAAATACAATTAGTAGCCTATTAAAAATAGACCTAATAATTATACAATAACTAAATCAAAAAATGTGCCATACCAAGTCTGGTTTGTTACCTTTCTCTTTTAAATTTGAGAGAATGTAAAATAGCTGGTTTGGTTTGGCGTAGATTCCATAAATGAATTGTGTCATCAGCACAAACTGATACTAATGCACCCTGCAAGCAATTATGTTAGGTTGTATTAATGTATTATAGAAGAGTTTTGGATATTTATACATGTACAATTGCCAAAAAACAAAAAAAAAAAACAGGCAAAAACCCAAGTTAAATTAAAACGTGAATAAATTTATTGCAAAAAGCACTAAATGATTCCAAAAAAATCTTGTGTGTTGAAGCATATAAACAATAAGCTATCAAATACATTTATTAATTACAGATATCCTGATACCTGATTTGCAAGAAAAATTAGTTGAATGATTGGACTTTCAATATCATGTGAAAGATGACAATCCACTCCAGCTTGTCCTAGTCTGTGTTGAACAGAATATGATTGAAACAATACAAGACAAGTTGTTTTGTATGAAGTTTCAATATGAATAAAGAATCTTTACAAGCTTTTCATACAACACTCATAGTGTATATTGCATAACACCTACAAAAATTATTCAAATTTGACAGTTTAGATTGCTCGGTTAATGGGTAAAACATAAGCAACATCATATCAACAATGAGTAAACATTAAAACTGTGATGTGATAATAACCCTACAATAATGTAGCCATTATTATATAGCAAGATTTTTATAAAAACATGACTATTTTTCAAAAGAACTTCTAATGAACAATCTTCTGTTTGGTTATATATATAATATCATGTTAACAATATAATTATTTTGCAAGAAAAGTCACTTACATTCGTATAGAACCACTGTAGCACCCAATGGCTAATAACTTTTGAACAGGATCATATGCTAATGCAGAAGGTTTGTTGGGAAAACCATGACGAACAATCTATAAGTAAATGAAATCACCATCATCAAAGTAAATATAACATGCTGTTTCACCCTTATGTGAACATTAATAAACCTGTAGTTTTTATGTTACTTCTAACAATTGTACAAAATATAGAAAAAGTGATTTACTATGTTTGACTAGCCTATTAATGGCAGCTTTTTATATTCTAATGCAAATGATAAAATCAACTTTATTCTTAAAACTGGATGACTTTAGTCTTCCAGCTAGAACTACCACATATTGTAGTTAAAGCTACTGCATTTCCAGTCATCAAAAAGCCATATTTACTTTATGGCAGGAAAATGCTAGATTCACAATAAGTAAACAGGGATTACCTTGCATGGTTGAAAGTGTTCTTCTGTTAAGTTTTTACCAAAATCTGGCTCTTTTTCTCCACTACTACATCCTGTTGCAGTTGCAGCAGATACATTATTTGTGAAAGCATCTCGAATGCGTTTGAGGGTTCTATTTGGCATTCTGTATACCCATTTATAATTCTTTCAATAGTATCCAGGTAACATCAGGTGATCATAATGTAGCACATTTACAACATGACTTTCAGCTATTTGAGCTCATGCAATAGCCCAGGCCTACACAATTTAATGTAAACAAAGTATAATGACAAAAAGTTAATTCAAAGACATAGACCAGCTGAAAATCGTAGGCCTAAAAAAATTACTAATCCTTTCTAAAAAATCTCAAGTTGATTCTGTGAATTGCAATGTATTGCTACTTGCTAGTAAAAAGTAAAAAACCCTCCACCAGGGTTGCCAGATACTCAAGCTATAGTAAGGCCAAATCCATTATAAAATAAGGCCAAAAAAAGGCCAAATTTTTTATTTACTTCTAAGGCTAAATAAACGCTAACAACTTAATTGAAATAATTTTTTGAAAATGCCATTTTACGATCAAATATGACAGATAATAATTTAGCACTGTCAGAGCATAATGACCGGTTCGTTTGCATAATTTGATTAATGAAAAATTACTGTAGTAGCAGATAAACTAGAAACCATTATTACTTCAATTCATGAATAGTGCTATTCCGAACATCTAGCTAAGCAATAAGCATGAATTTGTCTTATTGAGTATATGTACCAGGGATGTCTACAACTACAGGATTGGAAACTATTTTCAGTGCTATCATACATGACTACAGAAGAATTATTAAAATAAAACACTGTTTGTATCAACTAAAGAATATATAAAATTCAATTTTGCAATAACAATATAAGATATAGCCTTCACTCACATCAAAACTTATTTGATGTATAGAAGTTTAAAACCACGAATCTAAAAAATCAAAAATAAACGAATGCAAAGATTCCCTGTCGTTCTGTAGCATTTTGCGTATTGCAAACCGGATCAGAAGTAAACGTGGAGTGTTCAACAGTCAGTGAAATGTGTTGTCGTAGGCTTTTATAATAAACTTATTCACAGACCAACCCAGTACGAAATCAATACGTTTAAGATGTCATAAGAACTAAAACTAATACTCGGTTTTGAAATTATTTAGCAGCAAACAAAATACGACAAGATTGCACAAACGGAATGCAAACACATCACATTAACAAACAAGGCAAGTGTATACTTTACGGTTTACGGCGGGTGCAACTTAATAAAACCGTCCTGTCCACCGCTAACACATTCTCTACTCACTAATTAAAATTAAAACGAATATAGGTCAGGCTCTAAGTGATGATAAGTGATACTTTTATATTACAATTGAAATTGAATTTCCTTAAAATAATACTTTTTAAACCGGTCAAAACTTGCAGCCATAAAAAGGGCCAAATAAGGCCAGATTTTCTGGCCTTATTTGCATCAATTTTTTTAGGCCAACTGCAATTTAAAAAGGCCAGTTTTCTGGAATTTGGCCTTAAAAAAAGGCCATCTGGCAACCCTGCCCTCCACTTGTTGAATGTTGTTGTGATTTTCATCAGAGTTGCCAAATTATAGATATCAGTGTTGCCACTCACCAGGCTACACGACTTCATGGCAGCGGTCCCCAACCTTTTTTCTATTAAAGTTCGGTTTTTAAATGAAAATGGTCTCGCCGACCAGCAAAGGGAAAAACGAAGTGTGTTGACACAGTTTGAGTGAGGTTCGTAAAATAAAATAGACAATTTAAAAGTCGAGGTCAAAAAAGTTCACATTGTTTCTATTTCTGACCATCACAACAAAAAAACAACATAGGCTATGCCAAAAATAGATAAAGTCCAGAAAGGGCGAAAAAACGCAAAAGTTATAACGTGTTTGATACCAAAACAGGATAACAACAGGATAATCAGTTTGAGATATGGCAAGGTCGCCACACCAAATACTGCAGTTTAGCAGAACAGAGGATCTGGGAGGCTTGCTCCAATAAAATTGTAGCTAATTTAACCTTGTTGTGATCCTTTTTTTATGATCAAATTAAGACGAACACCTTGTATTTGAGCAATATCATCAAATCAAAACTGGATTTGTTTTAGAAGTTTGAGTAACAAGATTTGATTTAAAATTGAAGTTATGTTTTAAATATTTTTTCTTTCACGACCACAGCAGATTTTCAATAAATTATTTGTTCAAGGTATGTAATAGGTAGGCTAATAGCAAGCATTAACTCTCTAATCCTGGCCCACTCTCCGACGAAGGTGGACCACCCACATCCGGATGCAGTAGCTTTGACAGTAGGGATGGTAAAAGTAGGGGATTGCTCACTCAGAAAGAAGGGGGACAACTGGAGGGTCATTAGTGTCAATACAAAATTTGGTGCAACTACTGCTTAAGGTAGACTTAGGCTACCATAATTTCTTGGGCATAATCCGGGACAAACTCAAAACTATAAATGAAATAAGTGGACGAAAGGCCGAAGGCCTGAGCTTGGCAAAATTTTATTCCATGTTTATATTTATAAGCTTTAATATTACATAATAAAGTATTCTACTTAAATTGAATAAAAATTTTTATTACTTTATTTAAAGGAAAATACATGTTAATTTAAGCAACACTAAGTCACAAATCAGACATTTATAAGAAAAAAAAAAGAACAAACACTGAGAACAAAGAAATAACACTGACAACTCACAAATCAAACATTTATTAGGGGATGCATTCAGAAACCATTGGCTTCATCGTTTCATTGAAGTCAATAGAATAATGACGCAATAAGCGTCACTCATTATTCCCGTAACTAAAGGATTTCTCAAGCTATGCGCGATATTTTACTCAACCTAATAAGCTAAAAAAATTAAGATATTAAAATAAGCCTCGAGTTAAAGCAAAGTTATGCCTTTTGGGACGGAATTATTTCATAATTTTGCATCAGGTTGGAGTTAATTTTGAAAATTTCACTAAAGCAAATTCCGGGACATTTTGCTAACCGGGACGGGACAGACGTTTAAACCGGGACTGTCCCGGCCAAACCGGGACGTATGGTAGGTCTAGCTTAAGGTCTACCGCCATATGTCACATACCCAGATGCAGCGTATGCGACCTGTCTATAACTGCAAAAAGTTTGTATTGCCGAAATATATGTACAGTATACTGTAGAAAAACGAGATATCATGTTGATTTAATATTATTCAAGTCATGATAACGCAGCGGCAGACATCACGCTACAGTGGTAACACTGTAACAGTAGATAGCATCACACTGCTGCAGTGAGGTTTTGCAGATGTGGCAGTACTGAATTTTGCAGTGACCCTCCAGTTGTCCATATCGCAAGAAAAATCAGTAAAGTGATTCGTCCCGGAACTCCACTGTCTCTAGCTGACAGGGGGTACTTTTAGACTCGGAATGATTTTAAGGGCCTGTTACCTTTCCAAGAAGCCCTAAAACTTGAAGAAACTACCGCGTAGGGCTACTCTTCAGATATAGGCCTACCGTAGTGCGTTTTTCTTACTTGTGTCTTGACTTGGGGCCAGAAGATTTATTTGGTAAGTTACTAGACCCAAATTATCAACTCAACCGCCCTCTCCGGATGCCAACCGCCGGTTCCGTCACAGGAGACATGCTCATTGTTCTTACAATCGAGCTTCTTTTGTTGTCTATAATTGGTCACTTTTAGCAGAATTACTTCTAATAAAAATTTAACATGTTGTTGTCTTCCACTTTATTCTTTCCACCAATGGTTCAACATTTTTCCTTATTGGCACCACTTTTAAATCACCAACCAGTTTTCGCACCCCCTTCTGGAACAGCTGAAAAAGGGGTCAACTAGAATTCAGAAAAATGGTTTTAAAAAAAAAACAGGAAAACAAGCATCTAACCCTAATCTAATTAGTATTACGATCCCGTGGGACAGGTCTAGCACCTTTTAGTGGTGCATGCACCTTTAGTTAAGAACCTGTGTTTTAAACAGTGGGCTGTCGATAGGCTATGTCTAATGATCTAAGAATGTTTAGTCCCACTCAGCATTGATCTCCAACATTGTAATAAAGCATCACCAATTCACCATGCAATTTGCAAATACTCAGAACAATTCTTATCAAAAAGTTTCCTTTCACGGTTAGTTGGTGGCCTGCATCTCAATGGACATATGCGGTAAATAAAACACTTTTATTCAAAACAGTGAAAAAATGTTAAGATAGAAACAAATAGAAAAGCTGAACTACAGTTTGATAAAAACCTGCATAATTAAAAATCTCACTGTATCGACAGATTAACATCAGCAAATGATCGTTATAGCAAAGCGTGGTCAAAATTACACTGCACAACAACTATTAGAAAAAACTACTTAGTTACAGTAAATAAGGCAGAGGATAAAATGGAAGTAAAAAATAGTTCCGATACACAAAAACAGGCTACAAATACAGTATTTTTCGATTATCACATTGATGATACATTGTTGGACACAAAGAATTATTACACCATGTGTATTATACCAATCCCAGCCAGCAAAGCAGTCCATTTCATATTGATTCAACGTCTGCAGACGTTGGTTTGTTGTATGGGAAATTGTTTATACGCACCCATGACGAAACACAATGTAAAACCATAGTGGCATTTATTGACCTATGCATATCGTTCGCTGAGCACATAATTAACAAAATATACTCCAAGTTGATACTACACGCACAAAAGTGAGCCACCACCTAATACAAAATGAATTGATGTCATGAGATACTGTGTATTCTTTTATTTACATTGATGATACACAAATGCTGCTACTCTAAAGCCTGAAAGATATTCCGAATGACAAAATAATATTAAAACATGCTAAGCTAACTTTAGAAAACCGGACAGATAAAAGAAAGCGGCATTAAAAAACTTGTTGAAATATTATGCCAAATCTCTAAGGCGCAAACAAATTTCTGGGAAGACTTCTATTTGATAAAAAGAGCAAGTAAAAATCAAGGGGTGTACGACTGTACGTTTCAAAGGGCACCTGGTGGATTTTAATAAAGAATATTTGCAGCTTCAGCAGAGTATGTCGCAAGCTACTCTACATAGTTAGCGGGAAACAATCCTGTCTGTCCGTTCAGTTCTCCCTTCCACCAGCCATCTATCCCCATTTCGTGTATGTTGATCACCTCTCCTGCAAGCATAGCGTTATAGATAAAGAATTATTGGACAAAAATGTGAAACCAAACCTTCAATGATAATTTTAAAGCTTTCTCACTGCAAGCTGTTTGATGAAAAGTATAATTTTGTTACTACGTGGGCTCTATTTTGTTTCTCAACGTAAAAGACATTTACTCGTATTGCTTTTGCTGCTGAGGTGTCAGTGCAAATTGCTTCATAAAAGGTCTATGTTTGTTGCCTAGGTTCTTTTTATGTTTCTGAACGTAAAAGATACAGCATTTACTCGTTTTACCTCCGCTGCTAAAGAAGCAGCTAGTTTTGATAAACTGTATCACACAATCACACAGCAGTGATATAAAATTCAGAACTAGAGCATAAGTTTGGTAAGAACCATTGCGGAAAAACAAGCATCTGGAAGCATGAAAAACAGCAGCAGGCAGGGATGGATCCAGGGGGGGGGGGGTGCGCACCCTCCAAAAATTTTCAAAATGCCAGCATAAAACTCAGAAATATCAAGCGACACATTTCATCAAAGCATCAACTTAAAATCTGCACTTAATGCATGGCCAATTGGCCATGTTGATCTTTTTTGGCCCCTTCAACTAATATTCAGTTTTTTTTACAAGCTGCTATTATTTTAATAAACTAATGGTATTACGATCTACTAGCAGGGTTGATCGGTTTAAACCGGGGCAGTTTAAACCGCCCGGTTAAAACCAGTTAAAACCTGGTTTAAACCGGGCAGTTTTGACTATCTATTACTGGTCAAAACCCCTTTGGTGTATGAATCATTTCAAGTTGCTTTTCAATTGAATCAAAAATATTACCCTCCATGTTTAGTAATGATGTTCAACTATATTTTGTTTAGATCAACAATAACCTAAATGCTGGATTTGGAACAAAAAATATTCAATTTCTCTGTTTATTTTTGATATTTCAATCAGTTGATTATTTCAATTATTGAGAAAATTCAAATTCTAAAAATAAGTTTCTGATGAACCAAAAAATGCTTGGTAGAACGATGAGCAATTTGCACAGCCAACTGAAGTACAAGAATTTATTCCAACAATTTTTTTTTTATGAAAAACATTTGCCATCAAATTTTATCCAGTTAAAATAAAACAATGCGAATGCATATTCTAAGATGCCTTAAAAATTAAAGACAGGATAGTTTTTCGAGGCCTGCATATCAAAATGGTCACAACTCACAACTGCTTTTATATTTCCTAAATAGCCCATAGCTCAGGTAGGCGACCATTCACTACATAATAATATTTTTCTGGGCTTTGACCGGTTTAAACCTAGTTTTCACCGGTTAATACCAGGTTTAAACCGCTTTTTTGACCACTTAAAGATCAACCCTGTCTACTAGTATTACTTTATATTTTGATAGATCATAGCATTTTATATCAGCATGTAACGAATTGATGCTGTGTAGATTATGGAATGTGTACCAATGGAAATAATCATGTGATTTGTACTGCTCATGTTTTTAAACTTTAGAATATTTCCCAAAATTTCATCACGTTCTTGAATTTTGTTATATCATATATAAGTGTTTTTTATTTATGCTTGTTTTTAAGACTTGATTTTTCATACATATTTTCTCCGTTTTCAGGTCTTTATTAATATTAAACAAAAACATGTGTATTAACAACATGAATGCTTATCAGTATGCCAAATACAGCAGAGACACATTTTGACAGTGCCACACTGATGGACCTCCTTAAATGAAAATAGATTTCAGCAGCACCCCCCCAAAAATTAGAGGCTGGATCCATCTCTGGCAGTAGGTACCTTCGCAAATGGAAAGTTCGTCGTCTCGAGTTGCGGCGTAGTCGTACACTGCAACACATTGGCGCAACGGACTAGCAGAACCATTTGCTAAATAAAATAACGTTATTTGGGAAGTTATAAGGCAAGTTGAGGAGGAAAGCAGCAAGGTGGGCTTGACAAGAGAGGACGCTTTAGACAAATCGATGTGGAGGCAGGGTGTGAAGGCGATTGCGCTACTTTGAGGTGAATCCGGTCACCCTCGGTAACAGGGACATCACCGGATTAAAACTGGACTACTACTAGGCTACTACTATTCAGCAATATTCAAGCTATCAACTGAACAATCCCAAAAACTAGATTTACTCAAGCAGATTTTAAAAACTGCTTCATTGTAATAAGTTAATTAATTTATTTTTTAAAATCAAGAGAAAGATAGCTTTAGAAAATGCACAAAAAGTTATAGCAGCACCAACATGCACAAAACATACAAAGAAACTATTTTTTTTCTTTTGACATGTGTCATCATAAAACAGTAAATCTTTAGCACATGGCATGACGTCACTTCAGTGGCAAGAGTGAACAAGAAGCTTGAAGATGACAATCAAACTTTCAAAATTAAGATTATTACTTTGAACCGAAGATGCAGGCGGGGGAGGAGCCTTAGCTCGCGTCACAGTTGCTTTGCACGATTCGCTTTGGTACCGCTGGTAGTCTGCTGAAGAGAATGACGACGAGGAACGCTTTTTGCCGTCGATAGTAGGCGCACTCATCTTTCTGACCGACATTGTTTCTTGAGAATCTGCCATCAGGCGAGAATTGATAAGGTGGCAGGACTGAAGTAGAAAACTAAAAGATTGCAAGTCTCCCGAAGCTGCAATCTGCTTTATGATAAGCTCCTAAGGAGAGACATACCTCGAGCAACGAACACCTTGTCTGTTAATTAAATGATAGGGAACTAGCCGAATCGGACTAGCCGAAACGGGCCATTCCGGCTCTATACAACCGTTGCATGTTTCGTACAAAAAACATACCCGATTTGCTTCGAAGAGACATTGTCCGGCTTGTATGCTGAGGAGTCGGTGCGGGACTTTTCAAAGCTGCAAGTCATTGCAAAAGTTACCAAGTCGGTTCTTAACGCTACCAAAATCATGCCAACGTCATACAAATAAACAAGACTTCTTACTATCAGAAAAGCTTCACCATTCGCATTGTTTTAGCTACTACAAGGTTTTAATTCGACAAAGTGGAGTTTGTAACTAAGAGAAGATAAACCTATTACAATCGCTCAAACCACACCAAAGAATAACAAAAAAAACTCCATTAGCTTAACACATTGAAACAGGAAGCGAAAGATTCGGGTAAGAACATTCTGGGTTTCGGATTCATGTTTGAAACCATTGGCTAAAAACTCACATTTGGTTTTGTATGATCGATTTATCCCCAAATTGTTCATAAGGTCATCTGCTTCACCGGGGCAAAGCTTCAAAGTTGAATACATGATTCCCTGCGAACAAGAAAATAAAATAACCTTGACGTCGCGTGGACCAACATACAGTTTATACAAAAGCAGGCTGTTTGCTTTAAAGCTGAACTTACTTGTTTGTCGGCATGGCGCTCAATCTTGTCAGAAAAGGGGTGGCTCGGAAGAATGTTGCCGTCTAACGTGGCGAGTGTGCAATTGAGTTTGTAACGAATCACATCGAAAAAAACCAACATTGCAGTCGACTGGAATGAAGGGCCGGCTTAAGAATATGCCAGGAGGCGTAATTCTATTGAGCTATGGTAACTAACAAGGGAAAAAACAAAAGTTTAATGTTTTAAAAACAATGGTGTTTATGTGATGTGTATAACAGGAGTGTGAAATGTGCGCCAAATCACCAAAAGTGTTAAATTGGAAATGGTTTAGCATCAAAAATAAAGAAACTCTGATATTACATGTTAAAAAAATAAATAAATCGATACTTCAGACATGGATCACTGCAGTCTGCAAGTGACTGTGTTTTAACAAATATTATCATGAATAAACTAGAATTCCATCCATTAAGCTGGACAGAGCAAATGTGATTGCAATTTTTTTTTTTTCGGACAATTATCCCTTTTGCAATTCGTCTTACTATAAACTAGGCAAAAACGGTTGTTCTACGAAGAAGATCTTTCAAACGAAGTTCTACTTACTTGACTCAATTTGACGCTAAAATCAGCGTCACCAGACTTTTCATGAAGTCGTATCAAGCCGTCGTGGTGGGAGCGTTCCTTCTGGAGATCGTTGATGTATTGTGCCAGTAGCTTGTTGATGTAAACTCGTCGCCTGTCGACACCCATGGGAGTGCTAAAGTTCTCTTGCTGTTAAAAATCATTTAACCTTGTTATTGGAAAGGTGATAGCGAATGTCGGAAGATTTTGTAACAACGCAGTAAACAACTGATTTCCGGACCCAATGCTCGGCAGAAATATTTTGCTACTCCTGCTGAGTTGTCTTCCAATAGTAGCATGATCAGGGACGGATCCAACAAGTAGCCTGGAGGGCGGGGGCGATTTCAATAAAACAAAATATGTGTAGGTCTACATTAATTAATCCAACCTTGTAAATACACCGTAAACAAAGTTACGCTTCCGTTTTTCAGGGGGAGGGGCTGCCCCAATCACTCTCCCTTGGATCTGCCACTGAGCATAAAACATGATACGATGAAATTACAACGGACTAAGATATAAGATAAATGCAAGGGTTATAGTGACCAGAAAAAGTCGACATGTAGATTGTAGAGTTAATTACTCAAGTCCCTTTTGAATAAATGCAACTTTTGTACGTTACAGGTAAACACGTAAACTAATTTACAGTAGAAAATGGGAAACTATTTTGAAAAAGCTATTCTTGACAACTTCACAGCCATCAGGCGTATGTATATCTTCGAGGTGTATCACCTTCACTCCACTCATGGGATGACTGTTGAAGGGAAATGGAAGGGGGTAAAAACAAAATTTTGACTACGTTTTGACCTACATTGGCAAATTATTTTAAAGAATATGAATTGAAACCAAAAACAAGAAGAGAATACAACATCCATTTAGTATGTGAGTGTGTCTTGAGTTTCAGGTTCATATTTGAAACTTAACGTTAAAACAAAAGGATTGTTCACAAGAGTTTTGAAACATAACTTACGTAATAATCACAGAGAAGTTGTTCGGATACGTAGGAGACAGTGTTGAGCTTCTCGCTGACGACGGAGATTTCGTTAACAGCACTCACACCGCTCGATGCTTCGTCAATGGTTTGACACATCTATAATGATTCGGGCCGTGTCAACGCAAAATTGTACAAAGTTTAGAACAGAAAGTATGATTAACGTGTGAATTCAACACAACTGTGCAAGACGAGCACTGGGTCTAGGCAAGACACTCAATGAAACCCATTAAAAAGGGTTGCGGCACACGAAAACTGGGTTTTTGCTTTTCCTTTCACCTTATCTACACCTTCAAAAACCAAGATAATTTCCAACATTTGATAAGAAATTAAAAAAACTCACATTTTTCATTTTTGACGAAACATCGAGCATGTTGTTGGAATACGTTCTTATGACGTCACACAAAGTGGTGAGCCGACTGTTGTCCATCTCCTGTAAACAAACAGCGTCTTCACTTAACGTAGGTCACTTTTTCGTTTCTTTTCTACTCTGCATGACAGCATCGTGAGTCTTTGCACCACCGAAGGTGCAGGTTTTCAATTAAAGTTTAGTCTAAAACCTCAAAAAACAATAGATGGGTGGGTACAAAAGTGAGAGCAATGTGGTGAAAAAACTAGCAAAAATCCACCTTGTTTGCATCGATTTTGTAACCTGCAGACGTTGAGTTAATGCAAAAAATGATTGATTAGCTGACTGAGATATAATGTTACAAATGCAACTGATGTAAACCCAGGTAGAAAAATATTAAAGCACATGTATTTAGATAGAACTTTCGCAAGAAGAAATCGAGTAGCTTATTTCCACAGGAATTTCATACCTCAGCAGCATCGCAGCATTCGAAGCTTGATGTTTCCCATTCTTGGCGGCTGCGTTCCAGTTGGAGCAGGGAATTGTGATATTGCAAGTCGGCTTGTTGGACCACGTCTACTTGCTTTAGTTGCTTTGTGATTAACTGTGCAAGAATAACGTTGGTACAACCTTACTTAGAAATGATAGTCAATATAACAAATGTCATGTAATTGTATCTCATGCAACTGCATGGTAAAAATATCATGAAAAAAGAGGAACCAGCGTGACGCAGACCTTTAATGGAGATCTACAGCAGCACATGGCGTAAGAATTTTGACATTTTTTTCTTGCTCTGTATCACATTAGAGATCAGTGAAAACAAAAACAGATGCTTGTACTTTTTTCAACTTACAGCTGTATAGAGCCTATCCGTCCTTTTTACATTAATTTAATGTCTGCAAACGTTGAATTAATGTAAAAAGAGCCGACTTACAGGGTGGATAGCGGTCTAAAAGTAGTTTTGTTCAGTTGTGTCATACTCATATCTGATGAAATAGGACGATACTTTTCTTGGAAAATATAATGCAAATTAAAGCCTTTCTCACGAAGCAAAATCCTTTCTTTTACACAGTAAAAAGATAATTATTAAAGTGTAAATGTAAAATTAAAATGCAAAAATGACAGATTTAGCTAGCTGAGTGCACGTCTTGTACGGACAAAACAATGAATGTTTTTCAAGACAATGTTCATTGTAGATGAAGGCCAGTCAACCGAAAGTTGACAATATTTGCGGAAGGTGTGTGAATAAAAGATTTGCGCAACCCCGTTTACGACTTCCTTGTATATAATAATACAATAGAACATGGGGCTGTATGCGTACGTACACATTTTACCACACTGTAATGTTTAAACAAGTTTCTTGTGAAGAACGCTATATAACAATATACCCATGTAGCAGAGCAGTCGCTTTTACCTTGATTCAACATCTATTCACATTGAACTAACGTAAAAATGACTTGCTGGCTAGGAAGTGACATTTCAACTGCGGGTAAATATTGATTGAAACCGAAGTGGTAAAGCTAACCATAACTGTGAGCACGTTCACGAATGAAACTCCTTCAAATAGCGTTGGCCTCGCAATCGAGGGCACCGCAGTAATCTGACCACCAGAGAAAATATCATCTCGATCACATAAATTAGAATCCGGCTTACTTTCTGCTGGTCTTTTTCCGTCATTGGCCGAGGGCCGTTTATCTGTTCTAGTAGGGATTCGTTTTCTTTGGTGGCTTGGTGAAAACGCTTTTTGCTCTGCAGTTGACGGTTTTGTGAATAAAAAGCATGATGATAGAAGATACACAGAAAGAGATATGACGGTTACAGAGAAACAAACTCTCTTCAAAATCTCGTTGGTACCACGAAACAAGGTCTATAACAGCCAGTGGCACACATCTGTCCTTCACCAATACGCCACGTAGCAAACATGTTGTATTTCAAATCAATAAGTCGTGAATCGTTCTATAACGTGCCAAAAGATTACAGTACAAAACAAGGTGGTCAATTATTATACTGTGCTGCAGTGCTGCACCGTGTACGGTTAGACCGACATACCTTGACGTGTTCGGCATGCCTCTCAGTCCACGTCTTTCCAGCAGCTTCAACCTGTTGCTCTATCTGCATTCATTTACATAATAGATATAAAATGAAGAATAATGTCGCGCAACATTTTTATGCGCTGTCATCATCACCCATGTAACCACTGAACTCTTAAACAAAGCAAGTCGATAAGCCGCATATTAATTTTATAAGACTTCTTATTAAGGTTAGACGAGCAAAAACCGTACTGTAAAAGCCACTCCGCAATTCAGTCTTTTTACATTAATTCAACATGTGCAGATGACAAAAAAGACGCATTCGAAGGCTGGCAAAGCATACCGTTCTTCTTTGTTTTAGTTGTCCTTCTGTCACTGTTGAGAGAGGCTTCATGCAGTCTTCAATGAGACGGCAGCTGAGGTCTCTAATAAATAATTTCAATAACAATCATCAGTTTTCTGCGAAATGCATTCAGTCAAAAATCACGGCATGCGTAGCATTAATGATCCTTTCGAGTTCAAGGCAGCCAAAGTCAAGTGCAAGTCACATTTCTTCTCATTCAATACTATTTTTTGCAACATTTGAATGTGATTGTTACACACAGTCTTTTATGACAAAACTATAAATTGATGCTCGATCTTTATTGAAATTTCTTTATTATGCCAATAATTGCTGCAAGGAAAGCATCAGCTACCCTCAATAGAGGTAACAAAACTGATTTTGAACAATGATGACGCAATGTGCATCTATATTCTACAACTTAATTACTCTTAAATTGGTTATCAATAGAACAGTGTATGCGTTCATTTTAACATAGCGCACTTTTAAATACAGTCAGATACCTGTGTATATCAGCTTCTTTTTCCATCTCCATTCCCACCGTTTTCCAGGCATTAGTTAACGGTGAACCAAGTACAAGAGTTGTAGCTTTGGAAACTCTTTGACCCAATCGTCTGATTGTTTTGGCATAAGTTTGTTCCACTTGTGCTCTGAAGGTCATAATTAACATAAAAGCAACTTAGAATGAAGATAGGAATTTTCGTCCATACTGCAACTTTGCAACCATTCATTACAAAAGTCTCACTGCAGAGTGTAGCTGTTGGTATATCATAATTATAACTAACGATCTAGTATTTGCAAAGTAAATGGACTCTTTTGAATTCTCTTACAGATAAAAGACCATCAAACGAAGTAAAAATGCAATATATGTTTTGTTGCATGTGTAAACAAAACCAATACATAAACATCAGCAACTGTGCAAGCTTTTGAGATTGCATAAAACATAAGAAATACATGCCTTTCATTGAGAATATTAACAAGTTCTCTTCCAAACTCAGTTGCTTGTTTTGTGTAGCGTTTCAATTCATCAAATCCAACATTTCCCTAAACCAACAACATCGGTTAACGTGTTGCTTGCATGTGCTTTGTTAACGTGTTGCTTGCATGTGATTTGAAAACTGAGTTACAGTCAGTAATTCTGTGGACACGGGACTTCAATCAGACATCAAATTTTTTATTTTACATCTGGTATATAAAATAGAAAAACACAAAAATGTCATATTTATCAAGTGTTAAAAAGTTTACATTGCATTTGTTACACAGCCATGCAGCGAATGACATATCAATTAAGCTTGTTTGTGTCACGAAGAAGATCGGTGGCGTATGCAGGATTTTCTCAAGGGGGTGGGGGCAGTCAAAACTTTTTTTGAATTAAAAAGGAATTGAAAAAACACCCATTTGCCAATAATAACCACTATATACAGTATACACTAATACAGTATATAAGTCATATTGTGTAAGATTAGCCTACCATACTAAGCTTGCACCAACGATAATTTTTAGTTTGCAGCAACTAGTTTACACAATTAGATAGAATTTGTATTGAAAAAAAAATGGGATATAACACTCTTCAAGTCGCATATAATGTTTTACATAGAGAATGTAGTGAGCTTACTCAACTTAATAAACCATGTGTAATCGGCTAATCGCGTATTGAGGGTACGTCCAGTGGCGGGGTCTGCTACTATTCGGTGAGCCCAATTCGGTGAGTCCGTTTCGGTGAGTCTGATTCGGTGAGTTCCTAACCTCTAACCCCTAACCCTAAAACGGCAATGATAATTAAAAAAAAATGAAAAAATCCCCCGTTAAGGGATCGGACTCACCGAATCGGACTCACCAAAACGGGCCATTCTGCAGTGGTGTACTTAATGAATAAAGAAACTTCAAGATTTAGGGGCACCGGTTCAGGTTTACAAAAGTGTGGTACAGTTGTGACAAAACAAAAGCTAAAGTGAGGCAGCCACCAAAACATGTTTAGATAATTATTAACATATTTGATTATTCAACAAGCAATAAATACAAGCACACAATGCAAAATAAAATGCATCCTACTCAACAAAAACAAAACTTGAAATATGAAAACCAAATTGCAATACTAACACATTATCAGTGGGGTAATTGCAGTGGTATTACGATATACTAAAGTAATCTAGTAATCAAAGAAAAAAAAAACTCACCATGAATGTATTCTTATATGCCATCATGCAACTTCTTACAAACAAAATATTGATGAATTTAAAGAGTAGTTTGTTGGTTTATCATGATAATATTCTAAAAATAATAATTAAAATTTTGATATATAGCGCATTTGTGATTGTTGTTTTACTTCCAAACTGTATCCAAACACTACTGTCATTCTGGGGGAATAATTCTGCACAATCCGGTCAATAAACAATTCGTCACAAAATGCTCAAAAAGTAAAAAAACCTGATAAAAGTGCTTCTCGTTGACATATTTATTTTTATGCCGCTTGAAAGTCAGGATGCCATTTTTAAAACAGAGTTTTTCTAAAATCGTGATATGAAAACCAACAAGTCACTTAGTTAGCGTAAAAAGATAAAACTTACAGAAGTTGTGATAACATTATTGATAAATAAACTGTTAAATTTTTACTGTTTAATTAGTTTCAATTGCAAAATCATTACAAATTTGTTAAGTGGACGCAATTACCTCAGTGGTCACAAATACACATATCAACCCTATAATCTGATGATCTAAATATAATATCCTAACAAATTCAAGACTCTTCCAACAAGAGACCTAGATTTTTGTGTTGATTGTAGAAAAGCATTTACATACAATCTCAGAGAGCTCTAAAGAAGGTTTGGCTTGCTGCTTAAGCACTATTCACAATTCATGTTTGATCTTGTTCATGGTACTTTTTATCAAAATTAGTTAACTTTAAATGTCCCTTTGTGTGCATTTTTTTATTTGATACATGATAAATGCAGCATTATTGTTTGGTTTGATTGAATCTTTATCCTTAGACTGGGTATGATAAGCTTCTTTGAGAGCTTTATTCCGGCAATTTTGCATACTTGTAGAGACTTAGAGTTACAGTACTGACGCAGGCCCAGTCATCAAGATTGAAAGAGCGAAGTTTCCAATTGTTAAAGTACTGTTGCCGGGGAATTATTCCATCCATTAGATGCCGCTGAATGGAGAGCAGTCCTTAATGTGCGCTGCTCGAGCACACACTCTGAAAGTCGAACCAGCGCAGCTTGATCTTGAAGCTTCTTTGTTCATAAAGTCATATGCTAACCAACTGAGCTATCTTTGTTTATAACTAAACAATCCATTTCTTTGATAAAGTTGATAATGTAGCCTGCAGATAAATGCTGTGGTTGGTCTTATCACTTATAATGGACATAGCCTCTGAGGCTATTGTATCGTATTCAATATTCATTTATATAAATATGAAGTTGTTTTTTTCTTTCTGAGACTTCAACATCCAAGGAAAATAGACTTTAATAGCAGGGATATCTAAAGAAGGGAATACGAAAGCTTTTATTACTTCTGACAATAGAAGGGCTTTTCTTATCGTAAATAATCTAGCTGTTTATCATTCATAAATGACAATTGACACCAATGGTAGTTTACTAAATCATGTTATGATAACCTGTATTGCTATTAACATCAGGCCTGGATATTCACAGCATGCTCATGGTTGCTTGCTAATTCATTAACCGTATACTTGCTTACATCTAGACTACTTAGAAAGGTCTTTCTCTTTTTTTCCCACAGACTATCCAATGACAAGAAGTCCATAACTTGCAGACTGCAGTGAATTACTGAGTCTAGCTCCCACTTGCTGCAACCTGCAACTCTTGCAATTTGCAGTAGCACACTACAATAGCGCTGCAGACAGACCGCAGCGCCAGCGCAACACTTCAGTTGTGTTTAAAAGCAGTGATGCCTAAAAAACAAGCCCAAAACAGGCAAGTCAATACAATAACAAGCCCAATAATTTGCAACCAATACCAATTAGCATAAAGCATGCAGTTTAGCAGTTCAAAATTTTCAATACAACGTTTGCAATTCATACATCACGTTTATTTCAAGAATGACATTTGTTTACGCCAGTCGCCATTCCAAGCAATAATTATCTTGAAAAAAAGGAATAGCCTACAATGTTGACTACAATAAAAACTTCGCAATTTCATTGTCAAAAACAAGTTAAAAGAAGTTTGACTGGCAAAAAAACAAGCCCAAAAACAAGCAACCGCAAACTAAAAAAAAGTACGCAAACTCGGAAAAAACAAGCCCAAACTTGCGAGAAAACCGCAAGGTTGGCAACACTGTTCTCTGGGCAAGAAGCTTTACGATAATTGCCTCTGGTAACGCCTAGAACAGGGGTTCCCAAACTGGGGTACATGTACCCCCAGGGGTACATTTCGACTTTTCAAGGGGTACATTATATTAAGTATAAGGATATTCTTTCCACAACTTCTAATCTGTCTTAAAATATTTTTTATCTTATGAAGTTGGAAAAGGAAATTGACGGCTATTTTCCAAGTTTTAGTGAAGTCGAAGTTGCATATCTTAGGAATCCTTTCACCGCGAACGCTCAGACACTGCAGGCTGGGACAGGGATGCAAGAGGAAATGATTGAACTGCAACATGATGGCTTTGCACGCGATGTGTAGGCTACTCTGAGAGAAATATAAGTGATTTTTGGTTTACGATGTGCAAGCCGTACAAAAAGATTGCGGAACCTGCTATTCATGCATTGTTGTTGTTTCCATCAACATGGTTGTGTGAGTCAACATTTTCAGTGCTGCTGGGAATCAAATCAAAAAACAGATCACAGCTCAAAATACCTGAACATGATCTTCGTTGTGCTGTTGCTAATGTTTCACCTCGTATTAATGAGCTTGTTTCTAAAAAGCAGGCTTATCCATCACATTAGCTAGGATTGCTTGGGCTTATTCAGCCGATATATTGTTTGTTTGATTGATTGTAGTGTTTGTTTAACCTTGGATTACATTATTATGAATAACTTTGTGTGCTTTGATTGGTACAAAATATCATGTATGCAGTCTTCTAATGCAGCTCTACTGTTAATTTGTTGCAATATCTAAACTTTCTAAAGCCAAAAATATGAGAAAATTTTGGGGGTACACGAGCGAATCTATAAATTGACCAAAGGGTACCGATGAACAGAAAGTTTGGGAACCCCTGGCCTAGAATATCACACGGCCAGGGCGATAGAGAAAATTGAATTGAGTCCTGTTTTTGTCATCAGTTACCATGGGGGGTGGGGGGGACAGGTTATACATGGGACTGGTATATAAGTCCCCCACCCCCCCTTGGTAACTCATGACAAAGACAGGACTCAATTCAATTTTCTCTTTCGCCCTGGCCGTGTGATGTTCTAGACGTTACCCAACTGCCAGTGGGCTATGAAATGAGAAAATCTGAGGCGCTGTTATGGTTCTAATATCGGCCTAGTAAGCAAAAGTTTATGCCAAATGTTGGCTTTACACTGTTATCCTGGCTGGATAGACTTTGGCATAAGACAGGATATGTGAGTTCTAGGTTAGACTTGACTTGACTAAAATGAATTCTGGCTTACGCTACTACAGCAGTAGGTAGCTGTAACTGAGTTTTTGGTGTTCTCTAATTTTAGCCGCATTTTTGTCCGTTTGTGTGTAAAAGCTACCTTTAATAAGTTAATAGCTGTTTATCTGCTAATAAATTTCATACAAATATTACCCTAAAAGTATTTCCAGAAAACACTATAATCCATTATTTGAGTGTAGGCTAATTTTGCAAAAATTTTCCGGGGGGACATGCCCCCGGATCCCCTCACAAAACACGGCACCCTCTAATCCCCCACGAGTTTTATTGCTTCCCTTGCTCAAACAACCAGGATACCGTACGCCACTGAATTACAAGTCTGATCTGTGCTGTAGCCTGCCCTCTTTAAAAGTCGTGAAGGAGGATTTGTGAATTTCAGCTGGTAGCCTATATTAGCTTATTTCAAAACGGTGTAGGTTCAGTTCGCTTTTTAAAACCACTTGAGATCGATTCAGATAACGACTGTGCGGAAGAAGCTTGTCACTGGATATAGCTCAACGGACAGAAAGGCACCACCCAGTATCATAGTTGCAGGATGTGCCCAAGAGCTGCATCACGTGACACGAAGACGTTATGGTCATCCTGCTGCATCTCATGCTTTACCCACTCGTCTCGACCATGTCTTGACATCGGCAGACCGGATTTATCAGTAGGCATTTGCCTAGGGCGGCAAATTATTGGGGGGGCAAAATATACAAATATATTACATTGATAATACTGTACTTGAATATAATAATTCACAACAGATATATTCAGATATTTAGCAATTAATAGATATTTTATCACATCACACACACATTTATAAACAGTGCGGCAAGTCATCGCCCCTAGAGTACTTCACGCTTGATTGGTTTTCAACAATATGTGCTGCTGAGCGCTTCTTTTATTTATCTGTCTCGCTTAGTATGGAGGACTAGGCTTTGCACAATGGTCATCAATTGCAGTGCAGAGCGATCATTCTCTATTTTGAAGCAGATCAAGAATGCACGGCGGTCTACGTTGAAGCATGATCACATAAATGATCTCACATTTTTGAGCATTAACTCAGCTTACTTATTTCTACAGACTTTGAAGAAATTATTGATTTGTTTGCAAGAGAAAAAGCCCGCTGAAAGCGATTTTAAACAATTAGTTCATTATACAATGACATTCATTGATGTATTCAAATAAACAGTGCAAATAAATTTTTTGTGAAGAGTTGAAAATATAAATCGTAGCGCATCATCGAAAAATTTTTTTTGGGGAGCAGCATTTTTCTTATCTGCCTAGGGCAGCACTTAGGCTAAATCCGGCCCTGGACATTGGACCCTGAAACTTGAGATGAGAGAGTGAGGTTAGAGTCCTGCGTAGCCCTCCCTCAATTACAACAAAATCACGCGCAAGTCATTTGTTTCTGGATCTGGCCATTTTCGGAAACGAAGGGCGAACATCAGTGCAACCTACGTGCAGAGTAGGTCATGCGATGGAAGCGGAATAAAATGGAATCTAAAATCCATTCGAGGTGGATCCATGTTCCTCTAGGTGCAACAAAGGTAAAAGCTAGAATATAATCGTAGATTTAAGAAAAGTATAAGCAGTGAGGAAAAAGCGAGTATCTTTACAAAAACAAGGGAATAAAAAGGGAGACCATCATTTTATTTATTTTTTTCGTTTTTGTAAACCACACACGTTTTTTTCCTTACCGCTTATGCTTTTTTTTAAATCTGTATGACCATGTTCTTGCTTTTACTGTAAAGCACGCGAGCCTATCTTCTTTGTGCAATATTAGTTAGATTAATGTGAAGCAGTAAGTGAAGCAGTTATACGATTGGGTGAGCAAAGTGAGCAAAAATGATTTCACATAATAAAAATGTTACGTAACCAGATTCTCTCAGGATCCTCTGACTGCTGCTCCAAAAGTAACAATACATGTAGGCTATGTTTGAACTGCACAAACAACAAAGGCAAATATTTTTATTGTTTAGAAGACAAACGTCAAGATTACGTACAAGTAGTTTACAATAAAAAAAAACAAGACGTAGCCTACTCAGTAGCCTACTGACAGTCGTATGGACGTATGGTAACATAGTTCTCGAAAACAAAGCAACATTTATTGACGGTAGAACCAGAGTTTATCTACAGTAGGTTATCTTTTAATCTGATTACCACCATCATAAAACTTTTAATCTGATTACCACCATCATAAAACTCGTCAGAACAAAAGAATGATTTATATTTGCCTTTTGCAACGTCAAACTCTGGTAAGAAGATGCTATGTTTTAATCAAGTGAAACTATGGAATCAAATACCAAAAGAAATACAAGAAAAGTTTTATAATGCTGTTAAATATAAATGTTTATTAAAGAATTTGTACTATGATCACTCCTGAAACATATCGTCTGCTTATTTCTCTGCACAGTTTTTTTTTTTATGTTGCCCTGTGTTATTCCACTGTTAATGTATTATGTAAAGTGCTGGTATTGTGCTAAATGTGTTAATGTTCTTAATTTTGGGTCTTTTGTTTAAATGTTTTGGTGGCAGCTGACTTGGTGACCTTTTGGTCTTTCGCTGCCATCCTTGTTGTGCGAATTATTTGTGTTTTTGTATATTTTTGTTTTTTTATTTTTCGCCAACAAAAAAAAAATATATTGAACTGATAAAACAGAAACTTTTTCTATTGTCAATTGATGTACCGTAGCCTATCTTGTTAGAGATACATCAACAAATAGAACAATTAACCTGTTTTTTTTTTGTAAACATTAAACAAGAAAGAAATAAAAGTATAAAGCGTTTTAAAATAAGTTGAGAAGATTGTTTAAAAGTTCTTGATAAACAAGATACGCATTCCCCAACGAAGAGAATACAATACGTTAGTTGGAGAAACAAATTCGAAAAATGGCAGATATCACAAAACTGTACATACAGCCTTCTCACAAGTCTTTTTGAGATACACTTCAGGCTACAAAACATGGGAGGGGGGGTTCTTCCTGGCTATCAGCACAAGGCTGAGCAATCACTAGTACAGCCAGCAGTTGCAATTGGCTTAGACTACCATAACGGTGTAGCTTCCACGCTAGCCATTTAGATCATCCAACCAACTATATGTTTCTCGGCAGTCAATCGCAGCAAGAATTGACAGCGGTAGAATTGCTAAGTATTGCCACAATCGGCTGCCGAGAAACATAAATTCAAAACTTCCTAGAGTTGACAAGCACCATAGTGGGACAAAATAAATTCAAAAAAGAAATTAACGAAAATACATGCACAATGGAAAGTTTAAAGAGGGATTTCGAAAAAATAATAATGCTTTGAAATACCAATATCATTTTCTATAAATATAAACCATCACTGCGTAAATTAGCAGAAACATTGTTATTTATAGGTAAAAAAGTATGTGGATTCAGATTTGTATCTGTTTTGCCAGCTGGGTATTTTAAGATGGGGTCATTATGATTAGACGCTGTTGTCTCTGTGTGTAAGGTGGCAAGCGACTCGTTATGACTATCGCTATAGCAACTGTCACTTTGACGTTTCAAATCTTCCCTTATCATCAATGTCACGTCAAATTCGGAATTTGCGTTAACCATAGGGCGCTCTCTGCCGGCCGTGTAAGGCATTGATGAAGTCGTCACAACGTGGCGTTTTGGAAGATAATGTGAAAGCAAAGAACGGTGACGACGACGTCGTCGATACCAAATCACAACAGTAATCACAATCGCAGATAGCACAACAGCTGTTGTTACTGCTGCAATAATTTCAGTCCAAGGAGGAATAGGATGATTTTGGATTGGAGTTGAATTTATAATTTCAAGTGATGTACGTACATCTTTGCACTGATCGATGCTAACTTGATCTGAGTGCTGGTATGAAGTTACAACACAAATTGCATATCGAGTATTGGGCTTGAGATTCGATATCTCCTTTGGTATACTTGGAACTAAAGCCTCTATTGTGTAGTCTTCCATCCACATGTGAGCACTCGAATGACTAGGAGTTGAAATTTCACCTTGTAGGGAGCAATCTTCACACAGCATTACTCCATACATTACTGAATACGTGACGAAAGGGGGTTCTTGCTTGGCTTTAGTATCATACTGAATGATAACTTTTGTAGATTGGATTTGATTTATTTTCACCAGATATGACGAATGCTCACATTTCAAGGCTTCTGGATCTATTGCCTCCAATGTAACGCCACTGAAGATAGGAGGAGTTGCACATTTGATCCCATTGCTGCTTCCGAGGACTGACGTGGTGAAAGTTAGCCACCGCTTGAGATACAGCAAATTGCAATCGCATCCCCACGGGTTGTTTTGAAGCTCTATTGAGAGAGATGTTGGAAGAGCATTGAAAGATCCTTTTTCAACACTTCTCAGATGATTGGACGAAAGATCCAATTTTCTCAGTTTCTCCAAGCCTTGCAAGTCTCCATAGTCAACATTGCGATGTGTATATATGTACTGCAGTTTATTAAACGACAATACTAAAATTGTTAAATTTCGAGGAAGATTGGGTGGTACGTTTTCTATAAGATTGTTTTTTAAGTTTAACGTTTTAAGCAAAGTCAGCTGGTTCAGACCAATAAGACCTGAAATTTTGTTGTTACTGAGATCTAATCTGACCAAAGATTTTAATGAAGAAAGAGCAAGCTTCGGCACTGAACTGATCTTGTTGTTGGCTAACCGGATACTTTTCAAGCTTCTAGGAAGCTCCTCAGGAAAAGACGTAAATGCGTTGTTGGAAAGAGCGAGATCTTGCAATCTAGTTGCAGCAGCAAAAGCAAGAGAACCAAGCCCTCTGTTTGTGATGTTATTAGAATCCAGTTGCAATTCTTTCAAGCTAGATAGACCGTCCATGGCATTTTTACTGATAAATTTTATTTGGTTAGACTGAAGGGATAGATATGTGAGAGTTCCTGGTAAACCGTGCGGGAACGATCTCAGTTTGTTGTCATACATGTCCAACCTTTCTAGAACCGTCAAACTTGAGAGAGCTGCTTCCAGACTAGGGCTGTTTTCCAAACGGTTTCCTTGTAGTAACAACACTTTGGTATCCTCTGGTATCCCATACGGAACCCGAATTAATGAACGTTCATTGCAAAACACGATCTTCCTCTTTTTGTCACATCGGCATCTCTGCGGACAGCACACCGTCAAGGTAACGTTGAAAACAATCACAACATACATTGCTACATACAGCACACCCATGATTTACATATACGTTTTAAAAAAGTTGATTTAACTATGTCCTGAAAAAAAAGGCCAAATAAACGGTTAAAATCACGAAATAATCGGATTCAATGTTTCGAGGTTATTGTTATTTACTCAGCGTTGATTCATAGGAGACTAAGCTGTTTAGCAAATCTCCTTCCACGCGAAACCCCTCTAGCATCAGGATACGTTAAAGTTGCATCACAACAACAACCAAAGTTGCGTTATGAAAGGCGTTTTACTTCCCCTCTCGCCAGTATGGATTCTTGATCCAATTTGACGTAAATCAATATTCCGACATGTGTGGGCGCTGACCTTCGTCCTAAAAGTTGACAATTTTAATAAAAATTTTCACCGTCAGCGAGAATCGACCAATTTTAATTCGATAGCAAAATGGTGGTGAAATTGGACGAAATGTATTTCCTCGTAAACTCCCACTGAATAAAAGTAGCCTATAAACTTTATTCTGTGGAAATAAACTCATAGACAATAAAAGATAGCTTCTATGGCTCATTATTTCAACTGCAGTTAATAAATCATTGATAATAATGTGCTTAGTTGTACTACGAAGACTACTAAATATTGGTAAAAAAAATTAAGGCCTAATGTTTTTCGGAGCGTATAGGCAAGGGGAAAACCATGTAGGCTAGACTACGGTATCCATAACTAAAGTTCTTAAATTTAAAAAAAATCAAGTTTTTTTTTATTAAAAAAAGTATATTTTTGATACACGTCAATGGTTTAGCTTTATTTTGTAAAAACGTTCTGTAGTCTAAGCCTATTGCACTTCTAAAGTTGAAACTATTCATCCTGCTACTAACAGCCAGGCCCGGATTTAGGGGGGGGCAGAGGGGGGAGTTGCCCCGGGCCCCCTGACTTTTGAAGGGCCCCCCTATGTGGAAAAAAAGATGATTTTGTGCTATTTTTTTCCTTTTGGCCTTTAAAGTTTCTGCAAAATGCTGTGCAGTACTGGACTGATGCTACTGTATACGTAGAGATAGTTTTTCGCGCCGTAGGCGCAAAAAATTTTTTGCACGGGGGCCCCCCGATCTAAAAGTGCCCCGGGCCCCCCATTAGCTAAATCCGGCCCTGCTAACAGCTGCTGTTTTTTAATACATTCCATCCATAAATCTTTCTTCATTAAACCACGCGATTCACACAGTTTCGTTACTCCCTGGTTCAACGTTATTTTCTAGCTTAATATCAGCAAGTGCTTGCAAGTGAAGTCACCTCTGCTGTAGTATAATTACAACATTTCAAAAACAATCTCAAAAATAACAAAAGTGATTGTTTTTATTAAATTTGTAGCAAATTATTTAATTTTTTATTCCCTGAACATAAATTATGAGGCAAACAATAACTTATGACGTCACACCAAGAAAGTGACGGTATCTTTCTCAGTCAGCTGCAGTTGTGTTGTTTCGATCATAACACAATAATATGTAACTTTCAGCAGTCCGACCTCAAAGAATTAGACGATTGAACAGAATTGTTTCGCAAGTGTAAACGGTGGTAGCCTACTGTTAGATAACCGCAAAGCTGTGACTTCAATTTAAAAGTAATAGATTAACAAACCCAAAATGCTGATCGATATTTTAAAAGCTTGGTATTAAAACATAATCCAAGCTGGTTTTTGTCCATTTAAAAAAATTAAAGTGGCTCCATTTGTTAGCAACCTTGAAAATAAAGCCTTTACCTATTAACTAACAGGCCTCTACTCTGGCATCGATGCAAAATTTAAAAGGTGTTTTGTTCCAAAGGCACTATGTCTGTAAGAGTGCTAGAAATGATTTATCTTTTACACGAAGCGAAAAGAAATCTTCGTAAATAACAAGGCGTTGAGTTGAAACGAAACAAAATGCCTAAATGCATTGGTTTCGAATAGCCCTGAAACGCAAGATGTCAATTTGGTTGATTTAACGTTTTACAGACGTGGGATTTGTTAAGCAAGACAGAATCGTTGATGGCTATTACAAGATGGCAGACAGAAAGATTTCCTGCCCTTGAAATGACGAAAAATGGATCAAAGAAAAACAATTAAAATTTATGAAATAATGCTTATCTTCAAAGCCACTTCATGCGGAAAAAACGTTTTGACATAATCTCCCTATGGATGCAATGGAAATCCTAATCCTAAAGACGATTTGGTTTCATGATGACACCAAATCGGGTATAGAAAAGTATTTTATTTACCAGGGAACATCGTTGAGCTGATGATGCAAGAATTTCACACAAAATTGCATAGAAACAACGTTAAATTCACAAAACGGTTGGATGAGGTTTTAAAACGCAGTGCCAACAATCTTGTAAAAACAATAGGATACCTTGTTGTGTTAGGAACCACAGTTACCCTAATACAAAGGTTTGATTTGAACTCTCCAGACAATGACCAAATTCAATTTTATTTTAATAATTGTTTTAATAACACTGCTCTGAACAAGCCATTATGAAGTTCTTGCAAACTTGAATGAAGTTTTATGACTTTTCTCATAAGGGATTTGTGGGTAAGACTGGGACAAAGGCTAAAATGCCATTGTGGTACACTGAATTATGAAAGCCGATAAAGTAATATAATCACTGCTTTTCAGATTACAGCTTAAGTACTTTTTTCTGCATATTGCTATAGGATTGTTTTAACTATAATCCTTGAAACAAGCGACCTACTTAACGCATGAAATAATAAAGATTTCCTCTTTCGATAATGGTTATTTACGTGACAACCCGGCCGTTTCAAGCAAAACAGCCAAACACCCAATACTGGCTGTTTTGAATATGGAATTGGCTGTTATTGGCTGTTTTGAATATGCAATGGGCTGTTTTGAATACTTTAGCCAATTGGGTATTTAATGACAAGCACACATAGAAATCGTTTTTGCACTCCTGATGTTACGTAGTCCGTTTCTATGATGGTACCGGTAACACTAACAGTTGACCTATTTCCGAAAAGTAATGCAAGTTTCAAGTACCTGTTATGGGCACAATTATGTTGCACCAATTTCGTCATGACTTCGATATTTGCAAACTACTACGACTATCAGCATTAACAACAATACATATTCAGTATTATTTAATTGACTCAAAATTGAAACACGCTGATCAATAACTTCAGGTGGAAATGGGGAGTTGCATTCTCATACCATTCCTAAACAAGTAAGCTAATAATTGCTGCTATACTAGGACATACTGCATAAACTGAACTCTCTGTTTTTCGTTAGCTTTTTTACACAATCATAGCTATGCCGTCATATGCTTACTATGTTTTAAACGTCGAAACAACCGCACCAGATACCTTGTCATCCCATAACCTAAACCTCATAAGCATTACTAGACACGAATACCATTATATTCGACATGATCAAAATGTATGCAAAACGCGGTGATACGACATTTGAACAAATCACAAACATAATAATTTTCGTCATTGCCTAGTCAACATAACAGAAACGCATTTACAGTTCTTATAAAAACTGACACCCAAAAGCACTCTGATGCACGCTTGAATTTTGAAAGAAGGCTGCACGCTAAGCAGAGACAACGTCATTCTATATTTAACTAATGTTGTATTGGCGTTGTTTAATCTTCTAGGATAGATGAATAACTGACAAAACAAGCAATCTGAGAAATTTAATCCACGCACAAAGAGTTGATGGTCTGCCATCTGTATACTTTTGCGAGTTTAAACTCGCTTATTTTCGAGGGTTCTCAAATAAAAAACACAGAAGCCTAAGCGACGGAAAAAAAACCGTGATGTCTATGATAACCTCAATATTGAGAAGCAGTTCTGAAGTATGTTATGAAAAAACGGCCTCAGGTTTAGGCAATCAGTCATCCAAATCACATTTGTGACGTTTTAATTGAATAGCTGTCTGCTGAGTACACAACTTTCATCACACCGCATCAAGTTCTCTTTATTGAGCAAATTCAACTACTTAAGGTCATTGCAACGTCTTTAAGGCGAAATATCTACATTAAAAAGGCATATTTAAGCCATGAGCTTCTCACAATTTCTGAATCACAATCAAACGATAGCTTCTTATTAGTTTTACATGCACTAGAGAACCTGGTGATCCACCGTAAATATTACATCAAACTATTCATCTATTTTCCACACAACCTTAAAAACTTAGGCACCAATAGATCTTATTTCCACTAGAGTGCTTGATAAAATTAGTGAATGTACAGTAGCATTGAATACCGCTGTAAAATCTTTACTGAGTGATGAAGTAGGCTACACATTGAAAAGTTTAATCTCTGCTCCGGTTTTTCGATATTATTGAAAATGAAAAGTTACACAAGAATCCCTCATTTAGGATGCAATCGAACGATTAGCTATAACAAGTAAATAAAACCAGGCAGGTGTTTTGTTTCAAATAACGGATTAGCTGGTTACTTGCTTCATTGTTTAACGTCATGCGATTTCAAAACAATGTGAGATGTGGGGCAAAAACGATACAAAATGTCCACAGGCAAACAGATGGTTGGTGGCTTGGAGCTCGCTTTGTTGGAATGCAATGTTATTGCTACATTGATTAACGTTGGATTAACTAAAGTGTAAAAACTTTGATCTTGTCGCAATGCAGCAGTTGCATCTTGTGACAAATCTAAATGCATCCAAATCTGAAGTTTTTGATTGTCCTGCAGTTGGAAAACATTTAAAAGAAAACAAAAACTGATAACAGTAGAAAACCTCAGAAAATAATCACAGGGTTGGTATGTGCGATAGTTTTTGAGAAAACAGAACAGACGTCTTTTGCAAAACTACCCAAAAAGTAACCAACATTTTTGTTCTTTTACAGCAGTCCCACAAATTTGCTAATAAACAAACCTACTCTTGCATATTTTAACCTCTGCAGACATTGAATCACTGCAAAAAGATGGGATTTTTGTGTTGTCGAAAAACGTAAGAGCATGCACATCACCTTCCACTAGATTCAGACGAAATTTAGCTTTAAGGAGAAATTCTTGTTGTCCTAATACTTCAAAATGCGAGGCTTTTTAGCTCAGTCAAGAATGAATATACCAATATTAACAATTTCAGCGATAAGTTACGTGAAAACCTATTATGTCTAACTATGAGCTGGTAATGCTATGAAATAAAATGAAAATTTTCCATTTTTTATTCCCAGTAGCCTACTGCTTTCTTTATTCCGTAGCTCTAAAATCCTATATTCCATACTGCCTTTTTTCATCGCATAACGCGAGCTAACTATGACTTCTGTCACAACAAGATGAGATTACTCAGCAAGACCTTTACATAAGTCCAAGCTTGTAATTTTTACACTAATTCTGCACTGCTTGCTAAACGATTATATAATCTCACCGACCAACTTACACAGCTCTAAGTTCAGTTTTTGACAATGTACAAGGTTTCTTTCACAACTTCTATTATCACAAGAATAACTGAACTTTTCCTACACTGATTTGGTTTGGTCTGGCCTGTTGACCCTACTCCGCATGAAGCTTTGAAAAGACTAAGAGAATAAACGTTTAATGAAACCTACTTTTTGATTCGTCACTACTGCGGTTGACTGGAAGTGACAACACCACACTCTGGGGGAAGTAAACGCCAAGTCGCCAGGAGAAATACTATGATTCAATGAAAGGCATTTTCATACGCCACAGTAGATGAAGCATGGAGCTTCCCATAAAATGAGTCAATTGTGATGGCTTAGTCACAACACAAAAGTTTTGTGGTGAAATTAGTGTCAAGAAACGCCGGACAAGTTGCTTTAAATTACGTTCTGTAAAAAAAAAGTATTTCATTTCAAATCAACTTTTTTAGGAAAGAATTTCGTTTCGGTATCAAACTACGCCAGAATTACAAAGCATAACAATCAGCCTTAAATTTAAAACGAATCCTTTTGCGACACATTTTTTGAACTGTTTGAAGGGCTTTTTAAATAAAACACCAAAATGTTTACATTACGTTTAAAAGACAAATTTTTGTTTTGATGCAAAATTCGTTTCTATTGATTTCGCATCAAACCACATTTCTTCATGAAGTATTTGGTTTCATTTCAACTTCCTTTTTGACAAAAACTTTGTTTCAACAAAAAATCTTTTCCAACACCCACTTCCGCACTTGGTACATTTAGAAAATAGAAGTGTTCGTTATGTAAAACGCCAGCCTTGCTTTGAAACTTTAACTCCACAATATATACTTTCACAATTGAAACGTAAGAAAACCTATCATACAGTTTATTCACTAAACTTTATATTCAAAGCTTGAAAACAGAAACCCCATTGTTTTATATTTTTAACAGACCTTTTTAAGGCTGTTAAGCTCAACAAAATTAAATTTTATTCCATTAAAACACTAGTAACAGCTGTAGATCTATAAAAACTGGAATAAGGAATCGAATACTTATTTCGTTAATCGCAAACGATTTCTTTCCTAAGCTAATTTACAAAGGCGGGTCGAAGCCTCGCTGACATTGTTTAGTAAACCTCCTGTTACAAAAAGTGGTGTCACCACACACTCTTTCTCAAACTAAAACAAAGCAGCATTCACGTGATATTCGATTGAGAAACTTGGGAATAAATCGCTCGAATTGCAGTGAAAGAATTCCTCAATTGCTTTGATGTCTGTTTAAGTACAAGGCATATTGTGTTCTCAGAAGTGTTTATGTTGTTAATTGCTCTGATCTCCAATTTTTAACTAAACCGTTGACATACCAGGGTGAAAATTTATTGTTCCATTATGTTCCAACTATCGGGGTAGATTGGAGCTTGGCAGCAAGATACGAAAGAAAATATACCGCCATTTTTCGGCAAGCAAATCAATGAAATTTCATGAGATAAGCAGTATAGCTTAAATTCCTACCAGAAAATGGACTTTTGAGTTTAAAGGAAAGAAAATTCTGCTACCCTAGCAATTTTCGAAACCTTTCATCAAGCTCCCACCCTGGAAAGAACAGAGTGGTATTGATAAACAGAGGCCACTGCGGCGTCGGAAGAATATGAAACCCATGCAAAGGTACAATTGTAGACTAGAAAATCAGACGATGAAACACATCCTCATCAACTGCCCCTTTGGCCTTCCTTGTGTCGACGACGACTCACTGTAAGAAACATTAACAACAATGCTCTCATTTGAGTTAATATCAAACGCCTCTGGAACTGCTCTTTTCAACACAATTTTTACATTAAAACATCCCTTTTGGGCCATGATAAAGCGACAATAGTTGGGAACATATAACTTCAATAAACATCAAACTTTACTAAAAATGTCATTTAAACTTTCAATGCAAGAATGAAGAACTATTTTTGTTGCATCTGCAAATATACTTTTTCAGTTTTCACAAAGAAGCAACGCAAAAGTTATTTCCACATAGTTAAACTTAGGAACAATAAAATTTATCTTTTGTGGAAACTTTGCTGTGGGGCAATATGTATTTTTTGAAAGTTAAAAAAAGGCAATAAACGCAACGTTCTGACCTCAAACTGCGTTTGTTTGGCGAGTTTACTTTCCCAGAGTTCACAAAACGATGTAATATAAGCCAACCAAAAATCTCAGCCGTTAGCGCATCAAAGTAGGCCGTCCGACACGAGGCATTGTTTGTTGCCAAAATTGAAGGTACAATACAAAAGCGCGCGACAACGCCATCCCAATCAACGTTTTCAAGAATGGAACAAAACATTAAACCCTTTCTGGATGTTTATGCTAAAACAAACCACTCATCATGTCATAGCTGATTGACTTGCTGCATTCTCAATGGCCTCCACTAAACCCGGAATCTGGTGAAATGCTGATAAAAATCGCTAATTTAAGGAATTGTCACAAACCATTGAGTGAGGGCTTTTCTACATTAGCTTATTTTTTATATCATGAAAAGATCTTAGTTACAGAATGCTGTCAACCGGAATTTGTTTCTTGACAGCCAAAGCTTTCATTTTTATGCTTCATTACAAAAACAGCACTTTAACTGTATGCAATGTCCGCGAACTAATCTACAAGTTCAGAATCAGAGTTAGCGTCTTCATTTGAACATTAATGACTAAGCCGATTTATTGTTTTGTTATTTAACGTTCACTGCCGCTAAATATATAAACTGCGCTTCATGAAGATTTCTATTCTGTTTTTCTAAATAAGAAATTTTATTGCTACCTCTTCGAAGAAATTGCTTTTTAAAAATGACCAGGCAAACCGCACAACGTCGGTCGCAGTTGCATTTTCCTTACAATCAGCAAAATTGTCTTTCAGAGCCAGCCTCAGGAAACAACCTGTAGCTAATTGTAATTTGAGACGTTCACAAACATTGTGCTTTTTGACGCGAGATTGAATGGCATGTAGCCGTGTCCCGATAAAAACTCCCACCTTGCTTCACAACAAAGCAGCAACTACAAAACCTGTAATCAGACCGCAGCGCTTTTCAAACGTGTCAAACTTAACCCGTTGAATAAATGTTTATGATAATTAATTTTGAAATTTATATTTTGTTGCTATGAAGCTCTAGTTTATGAATTGTTTCATGAAACCTAAATCAGTTTGCGGAATGTTTACACTGCTTACATTCGATAATAAGTGTCCATCGTGGATAATAATCAAAAGCAGGATAAAACCTGATTGAGGTTAGTCGGCAGTCATTGAACATTTGAACAACCTAAGCGAGAATCTTTGTAGTCTCACTTGCTATTGCAGGAATATAGTTTCCACCTCCGCATTATCTACTTCACAATGTAGATACTAACGACCTGTTTTAGCCGATGTGATGTTCCGACGCGTTTGCACTAACTTTCGGAATGCAGTTCCCTAGCCATGTGATGTGACAAATGAATGATGCAACGAATGGTAATAACACCAGAAATACTTCCATTCTAAAACTTAGCCTACGGTACCTGGAAGCACGAAAGACGGCGGGTTTATCTTTTTCAAGAGTCATTATTTCTGTAGGCCTATCAATATTTTTACTGAAAATATATAAAAGCACGTGCTTTATTGTCCTGAACTGTACAGCACAATAAAGAGTAAATGAATTCAGAATAACCGACTTATTGGCCAAAGACGTCTAGCGACATCTATGTCATTGTGAAATTGTCTGATCGTAAACACTAGATGAAAAAACAGAGCATGTTTTATAGTCATACTTTCCACTTTGATTGGCTGAATCAAACTTGAGCAGGTCGTTCGTTCGACACATCAGCAGAGTCTGTGTTCGAAACTCAATCGGAATATTCTTTACGAAACTAAAATTTAAAAAAAAGTTGGTAGAAGAAGTGCGGTTATTATTGAGTGTTTTTGGACGGAAAAAAACCTCTTCTGAAGAATTAACCTGGAATTGTAAACTCTTATTCGCAACTGCTTTGGACCATCGATGTAGTTTTAATTTGTTATCACTGTAATGGGGGTTCTGACAGCCGAGCAGTTCAGAAGGACACCAGTTTTACCTGTAGGCCATACTATTTCATTAGGTTAGTAACGAATCCAGGGTGGCACTTGGTCATGTGCCCCCTAAAAAAAGAAAATCTGCATGTAATTGTTCTTGTTCTTCGCTTTCGCAAAATTTTATCGCTCGTTTTGCTCACATTTCATCACTCTGATCGGCAATATAGAGCACTTGTATTTTCAGCAGTGGAAATGCGGAGTAGAAATTCTCGCACAACAGGGAAAGTAATGCAACATTCCCAAGTAAATACTTTTTTCACTCGACCATTTTACAACTATATTCCAGTGTTAATAAAGGGATGAGGTGATACTTGCCTTGTATACTACAGAGAAATGTAAGAAACCTCGGAAGAGTTTTCAAAATTTTACTGAAAGACTACCATACACCACACAATGAGATTGTTTCGTGGTCATAAAAAATGGTTTGAATTCGTGATTGCATTAAAACCGTGTTTTTAGAGAGCAAAATAAGATTTTTAGGGGCGATTGCTCCATTCTCCCTCCCGTAGTTACATCCCTGACTTCAATAAATTCAAATAAAACTTTAAAAAAACAGAAGCACTTGTTACGAGGAAAAAATCAGCCATAGTCACGAGTTGTTTGGTTGTCAAAGAACAAAAACTAACAATGCCTGAATTCCTTCTGTTATTTCTTTTCAAAAATTTCTCGGTATCTTTGTCATTGGCACAGATTTCTTTTTGTCGCTCAGAGCGGCGACAGATTGTTTGTTTGTAAACTGCAGTGATTGATGTTTGTGTCCGAATGCCCGATGATATCACCGTTTAAAATTCATTGTTTATCACACAAATTAACTGCTACCTTTCCGCTATTCACACCTGGTGTGACAAAAAGAAAAAAAAGTGAAATTAAAATTCTTCATGCAACATCAAAATAACGTGAAACTTTTTTTGTTATTGTTCAAGCTTAAAGACTACTTTCTAATGTTGTCTGTAAATTAGAAGTGGACTCAGACCATGAAAATCAATTTGTTTCGCTGAGTTTCGTGCATGGTTGTCATACCTCGATACGCACTTCCTTGAAAATGTTATGTGGATGGTTAAAACTCTTTGTCAATCTGAACAAAAAGTACGCAAGCAGAAAATGAGAAAAATGCAGAAAAGAAAACTCACAGTTCAGCAAACTTTTCTAAAGCTGAACAGTGTTTTACTTTCAATGCTTAAACTGAAATCGAAAGAATTACAAACAAATATCACAATTTTTATTTTTGAAAAATGAAAACATCTTAGCCTTCGAAGTAGCCTGATGCCCGCACCATGTGTTCACTGTTTAGTACTTTTATTTTAAACTCTGTGGACTATATTTTGTTCTGATGGAATGATGATATTTAAGTCATAATCAAAACGGCTGCGATACAGAAGCAGCCGTTGTTGACCAAGGTTGCACGCCTTTATCGCATTTAGCCTAAGTATTGGACAGAGCTGCCCCAAACTGATTTTAGGAATTTGCTTTGCTTGCAAGTCTCATCAAGGACGTTTTATAGCTCTTATTAGAAAATTAAATAAACATTCTTAGACTATGCTCCAGACAATGATCGAAATGATGAAAAAGACATAAGAAATTATCACCATGATATTTATTTTCTCAAACAACAAATCATGCCCAGAAATCAGAAAAGATGTTACATCTGCGCGGCCGTAGTATCACCACATCAGTGAAATCACCGTTTTGTGTATTGATGTAACGAGATTATTTTTGCGATGTGATAAACAAGCGATTCAAAGGTGACCATTTCGGTTTATTTTTCCTGTTACTAGATACACTGCTTTCTAAACCCAGCACAAAACCAACACACGAAACGCACAGATTTATTTTTTGTGTCTATTTTTGCTGTTACTGTATGTATTGAATTAACGTTGAAGGATATTTTTAAAATCGACTGCTTTTTTACACATCTGCATCCAGCCACGTAAACAACAATGGCAGATACTGTAAATAAATATGGTGCAAAGTTAAAATGATCGTATTTCTGGAGCAACTGACTGTCCCCTTTTTATGAGTGAATTGTAAATCAGTTTGCCAAATCGGTTTTGTCAAAACATTTACCTTTTCTGTGGTAAATGCATTGCGTGATGAAGGCATAGAAGATATTTGGCTTCGTCGTGGCACGAACATGTGAAACTGAGAGAGCACGCCAAGTTTATTTTGATCTTACCTAGAGCACGAGACTGTCCTGACAAGACACTTAATCGTACGGTAAGCTATAGCCTACTTGAAGGTGCATACGAAAGTTGGGTTCTTTTCTGTTTTTGTCCACTCAATCTAAGTTTTCTCTTACCAGAGATTAGCCTGGATAAAAAAAAAAAAACACCACTATAGGTTTAATAATTCTAATTTAATACAAAAACAAACCGAGTTAAACTTTACATGTCTTCATCTCCATGGACTTTTGGACCAGAAAGTTAATTGGGCTGCTATCGGTAGGCTACAGCAAAAGCAACAGTCGAAAAATTCTTAGCTTCACGAAAATGACCAGGGCAACTTGAGGTTGTACACCTGGCAATAGAAGTTGCCAACAGACTTAAAAACTACTCCGCTTGGAAACCACTCTCTGAGCAATAATAGTGTTCATTTTGCGCCCATTGCGACAACATACAGTAGCCTACACTACGATCACAGATGCAACACCACAGGCAGCTGGAAGCAGCGAAGGTCAATGTAGTCCTCGAATCATCCGCCACGTTATGTTGTATGCTATACAATGATCGTACCGATACACAGCTGGTGCTCTGGAGCGGTACCGAACTGCTCCTTTCTTGAGCGTCGTACTAGCGCTTGCACTACACGGCTACGCAGCCGGATCAGAACTTAAATGATTAGTAAAACTAGCAAAGAAATACTTCGTTACAATATTCCTAGATTTTTGTGCATATTTTGTGTTGGGGCAAATATAAAATAATAATCCAACTGCATGTATTAAACTAATGTAGACTACGGCTATAGAAAGTAGTTTTAAATATTCTTGAACTTATTCGAACGCTATTTGCTTTGCAAAATCCTATTTAACCTTTTGTGATTGCATTATATGCAACAGTTACTATTGCGTCAGATGTAGTTAAATAATTAAACTTTTGAACTTGTTGTCACTCTTTTTGCATGGCCCTACTCAAAGCGTGTAGTGCCTGAGGTGGTTATAAATTATATTTTAACGTGTTTATAGCTAGATAAGAATCAATCGCAGATTAACTGACTGAAAATTTGGTTTGTTTTTAGTTAATGTGTTACATCGCTTATTTTTGTTACGGTGATTGGCCACACAAGCTGGCGCTTTAACATTCAGATTTTTTCGTTTTTGCAAGGGAAGCAACTACTGGAAATCAGACATCTATTTTTGTTTAGTGCGTCGTTTAATTTCATAATACATTATCAAAAATGTCTTTCGACCCCTTTCTGAAGGAAAAAGATATCATGAATTCTAATGACACAGAGCAAGGCTGCCCTTTCAATTGTTACGCCCTATCTAAGACTATTTTGCAAGTAAATGTCGCTGATTTAAAGATTAAATTTAAACTTGTTTTCCTTACTTAACGGTTGTCACGTAATTTTCGGATATAAAATTGATGTTATCTGATGTTGTACGTTGAGTGATAATAATATTAGCAACATCAGTTGACCACTGCTGAGTTCCTCTTGTATAACGACAAGTCACATATAGTATTCGTTGAACAAATACCGGCTGGTTTTATGTAAACGTTTTGTAGGCTATCAACACCTATACAAACTAGAAAACGTGTATATGTTTTATACGTGACATTTGTGCTTGGACTGTGAGGTTTTATATTGAAAGGTAACCGGGAAATATGAAATAGCACGTATGAGTAAATACCGGAAAAGGGATGACTATTGTCCATTTCGCTTAGAAAATGACAAGTTGCAAACCGTAACTGACTGGATTCTTCATGTTGTTCATTTGAAAGGCATATGTTGATTAACTTGCGGCATCTTTGACAAAACATATTAATCGCACCATGCAATATTCTTTAACACCAAAAGGAATAGTTCACTCAGATTAAAACCGCAGGGGAAGGACACGTCAGAAGATTTTTCTAGTTAAAGTTTTCCTGTTGATTTCAGATGTTGAACTTGACACAAAAGTTGTATGGTAGTCTCAGATGTTAGTTTTGCACACAAGCATCCACCATTAGGATCATAAAATTCTGATGTAAATTGATAAATTATTTATAAAAGTTTACTGATCTTGTACAGAAGCCTGACACTTTTTGATGCAATGTTTGTATAATAACCAGTTGTTGTAGTCTTTATATCGTTATACGATATTCCAACAACAAAATAACAATCTCTGTGACACAATTACATCTTTTGGTTGTGTTTTTATTTATATTACCGGTGAAGCTGCAAAACATATATTAGAAAAAACGTAAAATAAAAAAATTCCTTGGGTGTGCATTCACTTGAGACATATCCAAATTGACTCAAAACTTCGATCGTTATTTAAAGAATTTAAGTAACTTCTGGTTAAGAAACTTGTAGATTGCGGCTTGTAAGATTCATCCGATGTAATTTTATATTCACGTGGTGTGGTTCCGCATGAATAATTTAATTATATTTTATGCGTTCAAATCGTCTCCACCTCTATGCTCAGGTAAAATAGCTGGTTTGAAACGCAGTTTTCCTTTTCTTCTTTTTCATCAGCTGAACTTGACTTGCTGTTAAATCTGTTCAAAAATCAGACAACGCGTCTTTCTTTTGTCTCCAACAACTTCACTTTATGACGCAGCGTCTGTCCGTCTTGCAAATAATTTAGCTTTGAAATGAAAGTTTGATGAGGGTTTGTGGTCACGATGGGTCTAATATTGCTGTGGGGCGCCGGGCATTAATTTATTAAAAAAACCTGTGGCTAAAACTTGATCAATATGAATTGTTTTAATAGGTTCGGTGACTTTTTTTTTTATATGTGTATATAAATCGATATTCTGTAGCCGTTTTTGTTCTCTGTCATGACGTAAACAACAAGGCCAATGCGATAAGGCTTCCGAGGAAAAAAGTATTTGACGTTCTAATATCAGGTGTCAAAGTACGCCATAATGAAAACCATTATAAGGTGTGATTATTTGCAGTGGAGAAGGGCTAAATGCTGACCAAGTCTGATGTAGGCTAAGAACGAAATCATGTTTATGGTTGGTTGTGATGCTTTTAGATTTAGTTCATGAGATGGAAAGAATGTTTGTCTGCATGTCCACATTCATACTTGCCATTAAGTGCGTTGCCACTTTCAGGTATGCCTTTTACTGTTTTGCCCAAAGACACAACGGCGTGGTCTTGAACGGTGTCGAACCGGTGTTCTTTTGAGTTTTGAGCATCGAACCGTTGGTCTCATCCAGGGATTCATAGCCTACTATGAATCCCTGCTCTCATCACTCGGCTAATATGGCGACAACGACTCGGTCTATACGCTTTCATTTTATATCAATGATACAATGGACATAGCCAAGGCATGCGCTTTTTAATTCGCCGCAGTGTCTGCAGCTCTTCTTACAAGAAATTATAGCATCAATTTCAGTTTTTAAATGTTTATGATGGCAGGGAATTGAACCCAGGTCTTGCAGACACAGGAGCAGGAAACTAACCATTTAGCCATCAAACTGGTTTGGTGCAATGTAATCCAGCTGAAGAACTTGTCAATCAAATATAAAATAATAACCTCAGGCAATCCTGACGTCATTGCGCAAGTCCTTTTTGCTGCGGGGTTAACAATTGTGCAACACCTCAAGGGGAAGTTTCTTGTAATGGAAGAAAACCTGAGGGACTTGGTTAAGTGGAAAATAGTGGAGATTAATTACAAAATAAACGAGTTTTAATTAAACAGGCTTGGATACTTTTGTCAAAATATTAAGGGCTGGAAAGTACGAGAGCTGCATTGTATAAGTGTTTGCGTGACAGAAACCCAAC
The DNA here is from genome assembly GCF_918807975.1 of Aplidium turbinatum. Taxonomy (NCBI): domain Eukaryota; kingdom Metazoa; phylum Chordata; class Ascidiacea; order Aplousobranchia; family Polyclinidae; genus Aplidium; species Aplidium turbinatum. The sequence continues at coordinate 10,365,122 of NC_137489.1, read as the reverse complement.
ACCAGTAATTGAAAGAAAAAATAAGTCATTGCTTCACTCGCGACGGTCGCTATAATACAATGCATAGAGAGAGGACAGGTCTTGTTAATTACTAGCCTACAATGCAAGGTTTGAGTAGAGTTGGACTGTAGGCTACTGTAGTTGCTATGAAAAGAAATTTGGAGTTTGTCTTCTGCAGTGTGTTGACTTAATATAACCTACTGTTGGGTGTTGTGATGCACGATGCGTTGCAGATTTTTTCAGGGAGTGAGTCACAGAAATGAGTCTTCAAAGTTTAAATCAATCCATAGAGAGGCAAAAAGGTTAATCGATTGAAGCAAAAGAGTCAGTCTTTGTTATAAAACAAGCAAACTGTAACGTGGAACGATGGCGTGGGAGTAAGTAATAAAATATATAAAACTTGCGGCAAATAAATCGATTTGAACGATTAGCACTGCAACAGATGCTGTGTCGTTTAAATGCAAAAATGGTTTAGCAGAAATATACTTTAATAAGACAGGCAAAAGTTTATTTGTTGATGGATTGAGGTAGAAGGAAAATTAAAAAGGAAAGCAACTAGTGGAAGTTGAAGTAGCATTATGTCGATTAGGCTATAGCATTTTCTTTAAATTTTATTTGTTAGTTGCATGTGGTAATTGGATTTGGTACAAAATTAACTTGATTTTCAAGAGCGGCTTACTGCAAGCTTGTATTATCCTTTAAAAGCAGAAACTAACCAAGAAAATTATTTTAGGTAACTTTCACTCAGAAAAATGTGGTTAATGATAAGTGTAACATTACTTGTGACTGTAGATGCAGCAGCTTACATCAAGCAATGTCCTGAAGGCTGCAGATGTAACGAAGTACGACGGATTACCTATTGCAACGAGAGATCCTTGAAGTACGTGCCCATTGGCATCTCATTAGATACTAGAATATTACACCTTCAGGGCAATAACATATTGAATAGCCCCTCTTCAGAAGAAAACTTGAGAAGACTGCAAAACCTAAAGCGTCTTGATCTTCATCAAAACAAGCTATCATTTTTTCCAAAAAGACTTCCAAGCAGTCTTGAACGTTTGTTGATGCAAAAAAACTATATTAAGTTTATTGGTAGATATGCTTTCAGTGGTTTACCAGAACTTATAGAGCTTCGCCTTGACTTCAACAACATCAGTAATGATGGCATCGCATCAAAGGCTTTCTTACAAGCACAGTCTTTGCAGGATTTAGCTATGGCAGGAAATTGGCTAACATCGATACCTAATAATCTTCCGTCCTCTGTCAAGCGGTTACGACTCGATCACAACCGCATTAGTACAATATCAAAAAGTTCGTTATCTAGCCTGACCGGTCTGCTGTCGTTAGATTTGTCACATAACCACGTACGCTCGATAGAGATAGGTGCCCTTGACCTGCTTTTCAGTCTTCACACAATAAATTTAGCTAACAACAGGCTTGAAGAAGTTCCCAAATCTTTTCCTTTTAAACTTGAAGTTCTTATCTTATCAAGAAACCAAATTAAATATATCAGAGCAGCTGATATATTCTCGCTGGTTAACATCATAAAGTTAGATCTGTCCTCTAATCAATTTGAAAGCGTTGAGCATAATGCATTTGATGGCATGGGAAGGTTACGAGATGTTGAACTGCACGACAATCCTTGGCGGTGTGACTGCTACCTGAAGTACTTGAAGACTTGGTTGACGAATACAACATCAGTGATCAGTAGCAAAGGGAACATTCAATGCCATACTCCTGAAGTGTTCAGAGAAGTCACCATCAGAAGCATTGACCTTGAAGCACTGCAATGCCGTGGCTACCACGGGGGTCAGATCTCATTTACTAACGTTGAATCAACATCTGTGAACGTCTTCTACAAAAAAAGTAATTCAGCGCCTCCATACGTAAATTACAAAATAGTGTATGGAATTACAGAGAATCAAAACCTAATTGCTGCAACAGCTTTGCCTCCGTTATCTCCAATTGGTATGATGAACACATCGAATGTTCTTGATATTGGAATCTCAAGCAATATGTCACCCTTATCCCCAAATTCTCATTATTTAGTGTGCGTCTTTGACGACTTTTACCAAAACCAGGTGGTAATGGATTCGTGTGCAGACCTTATGACCGCTCAAGAAGTGTCTGAAACGCCTTTAGAACGAAGTACCGGTGTTCCCACGTGGTCCATATCTCTTCTTTGTTTAATGACACTTGTGGTTGTAACAATTTGCGTTGCTTGGTTTGTGCAAAAGAAAATGCATCGTTTACAGAAAACCAGCATCAACAAGTACCGTAACAGTTGTCTGTACGCTAGCACAAACACGCTGGACGCGCGTCAAGAGTTTGAAGTCACAATACAGCCCCATAGAAAAGTGACGACAAAACCTTCGGGTTCAAATAACATTACAAATTTAGGACGAACTGACTATGGACCAATTACAAACGTAATTAGAAACCAAGCTAGGCGGCCTAAGTCTCATTACGAACTGGGAAACAATTTCAGATCTGCATCTGAACGGTCTGAACATCCTTATCTTTGGCACAGTTTGAGAAGAAATAACTCTGGCAATACTGCGCTGTTTTCTTTGTAGTGTGAAGCGTTTTACAAATTGATCACTGGTCTAAGTTTTTGTTTTGTTATTGTGAGAGTACTTGCTGCCATTATTTATTTATCTGAACATGTTGCACATTGTCATTTTTCGAATTGATTTTTCTCGTTTGCATATAAGCTGGCCAGCTAATTTGAATAGCACAAATGATCAAATGTTGCTCTTAAATGAGATAACCAAATGCGTAGTGTTTTATCTTTTTGTAAAACTTACAAAAATAAAAAAGAGTTCTGGTCTGCAATAATGATAATTAAGAACATGAACATCAAGTGTTTCACGTTTTTTCTTAACACTCTGTGGTCTCATGGTCAACCTGCAAAATTGCTCATCTACTGCAAAACTGATCCCTTTTTCATTGATTCAACGTTGTCGGATCTCGAGAGATGTTCAGTCAATGTAAAGAGGATCAAATTTTGCTGGCTTGAGCGAGAACAACAAATCAGTTTTTTTCCATTGATTCAAAGTCTGAAGACGTGGAATCAATGTAAAAGAGAACTTATGTGGGGGGCTCACATAATAATGTTCTGTGCGAGTTTAGGCTACAACTTGCAATGGGAAAATAATTTTACCGAAATGCTCACACTGTAAAAATTGCAGCTGAAAGCGTTCAGAAATAGTTGTGATGTTAGCAATTTTCTTTTGCATTGCTTGTCATTCTTGCTGCCAAGAATTGGCTGACATATGTGTAGATGCTGATTTTCTGCTGCGCCTTTTTTCATTTGCGAAAGGAAGTTTATTGTTATTCTTTTGTTGTGTTTCATTTCAGCAACTGACTTCTGTTTTGCTGAGACCGTTCCTGTCTTTTCCTTTATTATATATTTTTACGAGCTCGCTTTTCAGACGTAACCTGTTGAACTTTAATCTGGCTATCCGATCTTAAAACTACATTTCATAAATCTGAGTTTCACCTTGAAATCTTTGAACACGAAGGACAAGATTCGACTTTTATTTTTGCTGCAGCAATGCGAGATGTAAAAAAACAGAAAGAAAAACAGCATTTTTCGTCAAACCAATGTGTTTGCACTTTTATATGATCAAAATTAACAATACAAAACGTTGAAACAACATTTTCATAGCTTTGAATTGTCTTGAACGAACGCTTATTTTATAAAAAGAGGTTCCTGATATGGTGAAATCTTTTTGTGGGTGGGAATATATAAATCAATATGTCATCAAAACAGGCAATTATGAAATTACTGAAAATCCTCCTTATATTAAGTAATTGGCAATGAAAGCGAAAAGAAATAAAATTGAATTCTGTATCGAGAGGTGATGTTTCGAGCAAATAGTTTGAAAACAAGGAAAATCAATTTCACTTCATTTATGAAATGAACATGAAAGTTAAACTCGATGAAACCTGCCAAATGTTTTCCAAGACTGTCCATCCTGTTGATAGCTTCAAGGTCTTGATCTATGCCAAATTAGATTAAAAGCTTATATCAATGATGATGAAATGTTAGAAAGATAGTCCTTCACCAAATAAATTCACTGCCTTCAATTAAATAAATCCCTTTTGTCATGCAATCGATCAAAGAGTTTCAAAACACATTCGTGTGTCATTGGATCAACATTATTTGCTTGAAAATTACAGTACGGTACAAACAATTTGTTTTCCAAGCTAAAGTCTGTTTGTAAACTGCTGTGCGTTTTGCTGAAGCGCTGTCGGCAGAAACAAAGTTTGTTTTTGTAGATTTAATCTCTGTTCCTTGAAGTAGGGATAACGAAACACTGTAATCCAGAACTTGTATAGGTATATAATTGCACCGTAAAATCACTTTGAGAAACAGTCATTTTACTGACATTTCTAAGAAAGATATATGATGCTTCAATTGAGTTGCATATTGTGCTCCTGGATGCTCTTCTTCTGCGGCAAAGCTGACAGAAAAGTTTAGCAAATCCTTGTTACAAAACAAGCATGTAAACGCTTTGCTGATATGCTCAAAGCAGCCAAACATTAGAAGAGTCGGATTTTACTTGTGTCCGAATTTCATTCTTCTGTTAAAACTCCTGGTTTGTTATTCCATAGTAGGCTAATCGGTTTTCCGTAAGTTTTTTTCACACCCAAAGTGAGTGGGTTCTGTTTCCTTGAATATCCAACCCCAGCCAACAAATCAGTCTCTTTTGCATTGATTCAGCGTTTGTGTCGTAAATCAATATAGAAAAGGCCAATTTGCAGACAAAGGTAACAATAGTTGCTATCAGTAAATTTCAATTAGTTTTACTTCCGTGGAGCCACATAGGCCTATAGCTCGACAACTAAGCCCTACTTTATCCAAATGATGAAGATGAGTTATGCAATGAAAGTTTATTATAAATTAATAATGATAAAATTCGATGAAATATCATTTCTGAAGATATTTGCCAGCATAAACATTATGTATTAGTTCTTCAAGCAAGTTATAAGTGTTAATTAAGCTTAATGCGCTTGTGGCGCGTGATTAAGATCAGAGGGAGGGTGATATCGGAGAGTTTTTGTAAAATCTTCAGGGTTTGCTTGCTTGGTGTTTGCGTTTGGTGTGCAAGGCAGAGAAGCTAATCTGCTTGTCTTCCATCAAGCGCATCAAAAGCGGTTGTCATATGTCAACTAGTGAACAAAGAACGGGCTAAATAAGCTCTTTGACGTTAATTGTTTTTTTCCACAATGGGCTGTCGACTTGCATAAAGAAAAAGTTATCATAAAAGCTACAATCGCTTTAAAACTTCTGATCATATTCGCCATTTCAGTTACATCATGGCACTCCATGCTTACCAAGACAAGACAACATTTTCATTGGTTGTTGCGACTTTTTTACTGCACTGTTGGTCAGAGGTCACCAAACCTTTTTTGTCGAAGACCACTGCGAGAAAGGAAAAATCGTTGATCCATACTCCTTTTGTTTATTGGGGAGAGAGATTACTTTTTTCATCCACAAACGGACATCACTGAGTAAATTATTGCTCAGAAATGTTTGTTTATTTTGCTTAACACAACAAACCTACAGTTTGTAAACTGAGATAATTTAGCACAATGCGTGTGAAATATCTGCCATTATCGTGAAACATTCGGTCGTTGCAGATGAGTTGTATGAAGAAAATCATCACATTTACCTCAAACCCCAAAAGTCACATGCTCTCAGTCTTTCAGAAATAAAACAATATCACAAAATTTCAACAATATAATGACCTCGGATAAAAAGATCACGAATTAAAAACTTTAAAAATGTTAATTCGCGCGCTTTCTCGCTCTACGACTGTAGGCTCAGCCTTTTTGTATGACCCAGTATGAAAGATTTAGATTAAATAGGCAGCAAGATAAGAAAGTCAATTTTCGTGACCAACTTCAGCTGTGTCATTAAAGGTTTTGTCAAAAACACATTCACGTGCTCCCGTTGGGTGTCGAACGTCGTGCAGGGAAGGCACCACGTCATCCCATGCAAACTTGATAGACTGATTTGAAGTTGGAATCTTCGATAGCTCAGTTGTTTAGCGCGTCACTTCTAGAACGAAGAAGCTTCAAGTTCACGCGGCGCTGGTTCGACTCTCGGGGTGTGCGCTTGAGCAACGCACGTTAAGGACTGGTCTCCATTCAGCGGCACCTAATGGATGGAATAGTTCCCCGGCAACATGACTTCAACAATCGGAAACTTCACTCTGTCAATCTCGGTGACCGGGCCTGCGTCAGTGGTTCAAAGCCTCTACAAGTATGCGAAACTGCCAGGATTAAGCTTTTCAAGAAGCTTTCGCAGTCCGAGGATAAAGATTCCATCAATCAATCAGTCCTCGGACTGGAAAGCTTCATTGCAAGCTTAATCCTTGCAATTTCGCATCCTTGTAGAGACTTTTAATGATTGACGCAAGCCGGTTACAGATATCAACAGAGTAAATTTTCCCTTTGTTGAGGCGTTTTTGTCCATTGTTGTTGTCCAAGTTCACTAGGTGCCACTAAACAGAGAGTATTTTTTAAAGACGTTGCTCAAGCGCACACTCCGAAAGTCGAACCAGCGCCGCTTGATGTTGTAGTTTCTTCATGCACAAAGTCCGGGATCCAACTGAGCGAGAGAAGCAAAATTTTGGCCTATATTTTTACTCTCTTTTTAGGTCTTTGATTTAATTCGTTGCACCTTGTGGCAGGCCAGATGCAAACCTCAAGGCGCAGTTTGATGGCCTCTGTTCTAGCTCTATCACATTGGTAGTAAAATGTGGTTGATTTTTGGCAATAGTATCAGCAAAACAAAACCAATGACATTTCTTAGATGTCTGAAGAGTTTGCAAAGTAAATCAGTTGAATAACCTAGTTCAAATCAATGTGCAGTGATTCGTTGAATTAATATTTTGCGATAAAATAATGATTCAAATTATTTCATGAGTAGAATATACCGTAATATTGTGGCAATGAAACTCGAAACCAGTAGTCACGACTTTGTTCAATGTTTATCAACTTGTAAACCAAGGAAAATTGGTGATAGATGTTGGGAAAAACAAAAGATGATGTTTTGCTTGGTTTTGCATTGCTAAACTTGACAAATGTTTCGCGTCCTCAGAGTATCGATCTATCGCAGCCAAAATCGAACCATTATTTCACGAGGATTAATTTCACAAAGCAGCAGGTTTTCTTGCGCACAAATTGATTAACATGAAACGCTTTAATGAGCTAGCGTTGTTTCTGGGAGACTGAATTGTTTCTAAAAAAGCATGTCACTTTGAGATAAACAGAACTGTAAAAACAAAAACAATCTCATATCTCCAATAACAGATAACGCCACATGAAAACTTTGTTGGGATTAACTTCATAACATACAACAGGCAAATGGGATTAACGGACAACTTAGCTATCTGTTACAGAACAGCAAATCGCCCTACAAATAACAAACTGAAAATTCACATCTTTCAATTATGCAGCTCACATTTTTTGAAGCTGGCTGGTTGATAAGTTTACAAAATGCAATGTAAAATCAATGTCTTGTGATGCCTTCTAGCAGTCAGGCCACTTTCTTGTATCTTTCTCCAGTTGATTCTTATTGATTTCATCATTAATTGCCAAGCTTAAAATATGAAGCTGGAGAATGTTTTATTCCTGAGACAGTAATTTGTGTTTGTAATTTTCTGCGGATTAATCTGTTTAAGCCTTTCAGTGACACAAAGGTAATTAACTGAAAGTGATGAAAAAGGAAAATTCATTCAAGAGCACCCTTGGTGGTAAAATCAATATCACTAAACCATATCTGCAATTGATTACTCACAAGAGTTCATGGTATTTCAAGGTAAGCACTGACTATTCAATTCAAATACTCACTTAGAACTTTCCAAAAAAAGTGAAAAGTTTGACAAAAAAAGTTATTTGATTTCGCAAAGTGGAAAAATCTTCTAAAGCGCAGTTAAAAATCAAAAATAAGCTTTTTTTCATACTTTTTTATGAGACAAATACGGATAGGCTACCTGGTGTGAATAAACCCCTAATTGTTCAATATTGTAGCCATATACAGTACAGGAAAAGTATTAATTTGCTGAGAAATCACTTTGGAATCTTATGAAGTAATAATGACATCATTAATCCAAAAATTGCAGGATTAAAACTTCTGAAAAATGTTTGATAATTAGACGCTTGCATGAGGGACTCACAAAGTTCGTTTAAAGCTGCCACCGTAGGTCAATGGCCACTTTTGGTAATTACCGGTTTGCTTAAGTTTAATAGAGTAGTTCACATGCCTGACAAAACACATGCGTTCAAAACTTTACAAGACTGGAGCTGACAAGGCTTTAATCAACTAGAAAATGCTACCTTCGTGTGATATGTCATTGGACAACAATAAAAACCTACTCCAAAATGGATATGAAAGAATAAAGGTGGCTGTGTAAGATGAACTCAACCTATCAGTCCACAGTGACCTTAAATGTTTCTGAAAATTTTACAGTAAATAAACTTAGGGTACATTGGTTTGCCTTATATTGTTTGAAGATTTATCCATTATTAAGGTTTACACGTGTTCTAAACAAAATTATTTCAAACTATTTTGGAACAAAACAAAATTTCTTGTTTGCTTTACGTAACATTTTTGCATTGATTTCCTTTTGTTTCGGTGAAGAATGTCCTTTCGATTCAAATTAGCTTCTTGCAACAACGAACTTTTAAAATTTTGTTCCAACTAAAAATGCTTATTTCTAACAATTCAAACAGGTGACTACGTTGATTGAACGCACGAGGCGTACATCCGAGAAAAACTTTTCGTAGGAATTTCATGAAGTGTAAGAACTTTTTGATTCTTCGAAACTTTTAGAAACTTTCATTTTGCACTGAACAAAACTTGCACTAGTTTATGGGTTGTAAACTGAGAATATTTGGATGAAGAAAAAGGTATTAATTTTGTAACACATTTATCATGTCTTGTGATAAAGCGTTTGTTGCCCAATTTATCTTCAAAGTGACGCATAAGATGTCACAACCTTACCTAGCTATTATCAGATTAACAATTTGATATAGAGCGAGATTACAAATTTAGAAGCCCCAGATTACTCGCAAATTTTGACCAAAATTAGATTAAAACGTCTGAAAAGACTGACATCTGTCTTATTGTACGAACTAATCATTTCAACGAAAGTGTGAAGCGGTTTGGCCGATTACAATACATTTAAAAAACGAGCCATAAAACTTTATACAAAGCTGCAACCGAAGATTGGAAAAGGCAAAATACACGGTGTCAGAAACAAGAATGACAAGACTTCAGACTCGAGTACAAATTAGTAAATTCCACTATACGGTACTGGCTTTCATGGCCAGAACCACAACTGCGTGTTGGCGAGTTGTCAAGACCACTGGACTGCTATTTCTGTACTTGAACGACTGGAAAGCTTTCTTCCTTATGTTTTTAACTTGTTGGCAAGCTTGATGCTGCAAAATCAACCAACTTATGTCCTAGTCACAAATTGAGTTTTTGAAAACAAAACATGCATCACATAAACTTTTAAGCCGACAATCCCAAGGAATAGTTTTCAACTCAGTCACTTCTTTCTACAAAATGAAGAAATTTCCAACACATTTGTTTAGCAATGTGTAAAAAGAGCGTTGTTCCTGGCTATCAGCACAAGACTACTCACTAGAAAAGCGAGCAAATTTAAAATATCAATTTGCCGTAACAAGCAAATTACATCAATACACTATTCTATTGAATAAAGAGTCTCAAAATTGTCTCCAGTTCCACAATCTTGGAAAAAGACTGGTCAGACAACAATGACAACTGAAGTTCATGTGGGTTCTGTTTTGATTATAGACCAAAATGATGCGTAAACCAAAAAAATACTTTAAAGCTGTTTTTGCTTGAGAGTAACAGTGTACAATTGTGTTGATTATATATTAATATCGAGTTTGAACTTAATGTGAACACTCTTTCGTCAATCGATACATATCATCCCTCTGTGAACCTTGGCAACCATAAATTATGAGACATTTTTTTTACACTTTACTAATCTACTGCACTTTAACGAAGATCAAGCACAAATGAAGCCGATTATTCGATTTAAATCTTTTGCAGCGCCAGATTAAGCTGAGCACAAAACACAAGTTCCAATAAAAGTTTATTAACATTTCTATCTTTGCGTTTATTAAACGCAATCAATCATAACAACAAAAGTGTCAAAGACAATGTTTAATTAAACTAAAAATGATAATAAGATGATGTATAAGAAAAAAACTTTGAAAGCACCTTTTTTCCAATTAGCCTACTACTTAAAGTATCTTTGTTTTTGCAAAAAGGAATTAAATTTTAATTTCTGTAATTTAATTGAGGATACGTTTTGATTATTTTAATATTTCTTTAAAAGTTTTTTCCACTTGTATGAGGAATGAGAAAGTTTAAAGAGTTTAGCATTGATGGAATTGTCACCCAAGCACTAAAGATGTAGCTAATTATGAAACAAAAGTCTATATCAAGAAAAGGATGCAAGTAACAAATGTCTTGAAAAGTAGGCTATATGCAGTATGCACGGTAAGTGACACAGCATTCGTTTTTTAGTTTTGAGTTACAAAGATTACAATGCCACTTGGACAAAACTTCTTCAGTGGTCACGCTTGAATTGCAGTCACACGCCTTTTTTCAAGTAGAGACTGGCCCTTGTCGCGCCATTACAAACACGAATAACCGAATGCACCTTGGCAACATGGTCTAGAAAATTTTCGTTAAGAAAATTACATAAGTTACTGCTGTGAAGTAACCCAATAGATTATTTATTTTAGGAGGGCAAAAACAATTTTTAGAGGTAAAATATAATTTTGGAAATATTGCCTCGGCTCCTATGGTTGCTTCGCTAAGTTACAGAAAAGTACTAAACTAAAGGTGTCCGTTTTATGTATACGAGACTATGATATTAGGCCAACCAATGAAACACACTGTAGACCTCAAACCTACAACAACAGATAGACATGGCTGCATCCTTGCATAGCTTTTCTAAAGCAAAAGCTGATTAGATTTTATCTGGAGGATTGTCTCTCTTTGGTGTCAGCTTTCAACACAACTAAAAAAAGAAGTAAATATATAGTTGACATTAGGTCTACATAGTTTGTGTGCTCATGGTAAAGCTTATGCTGTAATTTAGTTTGCAATTCAGTTAATAAAAGCAAAACAAGGCCAGTTTAAAAGTTGTAGTAACGTTGTTTAAACAAACCAGTAGCCAAAGTAATTTGGTTTGAAGTGGTGACAGTTTATCATGTCACCGTGAAACTGGAAAGGTTGCCAAGTGGGTGGTGAAAACACCAAGAATACTTTCGAGCTTCTCCAATGAAAGTGATACTTTCCCTTCTAGTCAAGATAAACTGTCTTTAAGAAACACATGGGTTATTTATAAATTTTAGTTGTCTTTCTTTTTGCATAGGGCGCTGTAAATTTACAAAAAATGGGCTTCAAATAAAATTATGAAAATGCGTCCTTTGAATTTGTGATGTACTTGCGATTTTGTTTTTCTGCTTGATGTCCTATCATTTACAAAAAAAACAACATGTTAGACATTGAAATGATGACTATAGCTGGTTGGGCTGGGCTATTCAGGCTTACAGTCAAAATATATGTGTGAATATGTTTCTTTTAATTGTGATACGTCTTTTTTGAGCATTTTTTTGCTGATTAGTGAGTTGAGACTCAATTGAAATAATCACGTCAGTTCAAATACACAAACAATGGAGAAGAAAGAAACTGAAGAACATGTCACCCTGAAATAAGTGAAATAATAAAAAGGGAAATGAATCTACAAAGCTGAGCCAATCAAAAAACGTTTCTTTAAACGTTTGAAAACTGTTTGAAAACAAAAAACGTTTGAAAACTGTCAGCTTTTTGGAACCAGACTTGGTAACACAAAAAATGCAACATAAAAATCAAGTAGACTTCTTTTATGTTTCAGAATTATCCGCAAAATTACATAAGGCAAGGAAAAAGTTGTAGATTTGCCTCAATCATTTGTTATGAGTATAGTATCTGTACATAAATTACAAACAACACAACACACTTTTCAGACATACATGTAATGTTAGTGGACGTCATACTAACCAAAAAGGGTCAAAATTGATGCGTGTTTGAATCGCTTTATTTCTTTCTGCCCACTCATATTACTACTTCATACGCGCGTGTTCAAACAGTATGAAGTGTTCACATGCGGATATATGCGAGGGTTGGATTTCGCTTGCGCAGGTGAAATCACGTCAGCATGCTCGAAAGAGAGAATTTCGTGCCTGCGTCATCTCTCGCTCCATTTCCAAAACGCATAGAATAATTACAACGAATAACGCTTAAGTTATTTTAAGGCCAATCAAAGGGCTTAACTGGGATTAAGGTGGGTTCCCTTATTGGAGCCAGATGTAAGAGAAAAGAGCGCCATTACCAGACATTGTGGACTCGAGGATTAACGCGTTGACTGAGTGTAATTGCGACCATGCAAAGATGTCGAACTATTTATTGAATAATAAGTTGATCGAAACGAAGGTACACAATTTCTAACCGGATCAAGGATTTTCTTGTCACAACCTTTTCTTTGGCGAGTCACACATCTAGCGATATGTCATGCGCCACGAACTGTTTCGTCATCCGATTTCGACCTCAAACTCTACACTTTTAATGGACCGTGACGAGGTCACGTGACACAAGCATTCCAAGCATCAATTCAAAACAACAAAAATTCTAGTTTGCATTTGAACTTTTCTTGTATGCAAAATCTCCAATAACAAAATAAGTTGCATTTTGCTTTCCCACACGCAAAATGAACATGCAAGTGTGTCTTTGTTTTTCAAACTAAATAGTCAATCATTATTGTCAGTTATCAAAGTTAACGACAAAAATGTAACATTTTATACATCATGTGATCAAGGAGTGTAGTTGTTTTTGAAATATTCATTTCTTTCATAACTTTTAAAACTTGGATAAGTAGCCTTATGTAAACAAGGGTTTGACATAAAACGTGATAAGATGCTTTTGCACAATATGTATTTAGCAATTAAGCACTTATCGAAGCACACATTTTTCTGTAACATCCATCAATTCTCTAACATGTTTTCTAAGTTTCAATTTTGAACCCAGCTTGCTATCACAAAAAACAACTGCACAATTCGCATCAGTCAGCTGTTGATAGAAATGTGCACGAACAAAACTTAGTCGCTTTGTGGGCATTTGGCTACTTCAATGAATATCAAAGGTGAAAAACGTGCTGTTTTATTGTTATTGTATAGTTTCAGTAATTCACAACTGTGTTTTAACATGGTGATATGCAGACCTTTATAGCGAAAACAGTAGATATCGTGTATGAACAGCTGATGAGAGAAACGCCACAAAACATAAATATGGCCTATATAGTGTGATAAAAATTTATCTAGCCTACAATCATTTGAAAATTCATCTGGCATCTGCGATGGTAGATTGCTGTGATTTGATGCCGTGTCGAATTTTGCACTTTTTGATGTTGGACGTACCAGTGATTGTTCAGTTATCGAAATCCTAATGCGAGAATCTCAATGAAATCAATAACTTTCTAGCCAGTAAATAACGCAGCCAAAATCAATGCAAATAGCAAAAAAGCTTAGCTGGTTGGCTTAATTAGTAAAAAAGCAAAACTTTGCAGAAAAGAACAACGAAGCTCTTCTGCGAGTAATCGAACCAGTTTTGTTTTCACTTTCAGAAATAGGCTAAATATTAAATCTTTTTTACAAATCTATTAGACCTACTCATCTACCAGCAAACAGTTGAATTCTTTGGTATAGGAACCGAAATGTGATATGAGATGTATTAAAAGTGCTTGCTAGGACCTAAGTGACGTAAGTCATCTCAACACAAAGCTTGAAATGGGAAGGGCGCAACAATAACTCAATTATGATTGTTCAGTGTTTCCATAATTAAATTAAAGTGATGGATTACTCAAACGTGTATTGTCCTGTCTATGGAATTTCCAAGGCACGACCAAATATTTTTTCGAGTTTCTTTCATGAACAGTGAGCTGAAATGTACACGACGATTCTTTTACATTAGATTGACGTTAATTGACTATAAAATGTTTCAAAAAGCAATAGTTGTGGATGAATAGAAAACAAGTAGGCCTACACCGAATTCGTTGCTCTCAAATTTCAATGCTGAAAAATTCTGTAATCTGGAGTACTTCCAAAAACTTGGTCGTTGGAGACATATATTCTGCTTCACTAACCAACTAATATCGACATCAAAATTCTGTTGAGCTCTTTAGAACAAAAAAACAAAACAAAAAAAACATCGGAATAATTGATTTATGACAATAATTAACAGTTGATCGAAAAACCTTTTCAAAAATAAGTGCAACGTTGTTAGCAGATTTAACAGTTTCAACAAAATGCTGTAATTTTACTGCCATGTTTCTATGAATAAGGATAATGTAATGAAGTAGCCTATAATGCACCAATGACGCAAAAACAAAATTGAGAAAAAAATCAGCAATTATGTCCTTTGGAGTGATATGGATGATTGGCGTAACTAGACAGCAAACATACATGTCAGGCACTTTAGAACGACATTATCGGTTGTCTTTTTACCACACAAATTTAAGCACCAGTCATTATTGTGTATTAATTTTACCATAAAACCTGTTTAATAGCTTAGAACATGATAAATTAATTAAAAAATAACACATTACCTCATGCAGAATATGTCAGTAATTCGCCAAACTTTAAGTGCAATGTCTTCAGCGCTTTGCTGACGTAATGGTCGACGCCTTGAAGAACAATGTGGAAGAGACGTCTTGAACCCTTGTTGACACTTTTCTAGACAGACACGAGGCTAATATTTGTGTTGATACAACAAATTGGTGACGAGATGCTGAACCGAAGTTAGCTGCGCCACAGCAAACAATCTGAAACAACAGTGCTTGCTCGTTTTAATTAACGCAAAATGAACTAGTTTGAGTTTGCTCGACATGTCAGTTTTTGACAAAACCCAAGCAACAAATCAATTCTTTTTACATTGGTTCAACGCCTGCAGATGTTGAATCAATGTAAAAAGGACTGGTTTATGCCGGAAACATAGGGCGATTTATTGAAAGAACACCAACGAATTTATTTTCACACAAGTCGGTTCAACCATAAACAGCTAAAAATCGATTTCGATCAGCTAGCAGCTAGATCTTCTTCAATTAAGCTTATTCAAATAAGTCAGAAGGTATTTCATTTTCTTGATTTATTGAAATAAAAGTTAAAATTGTGCAAGAAAAAAGAGAAACCTCCTCTTTTCAGTCACTCCACGATCATGTTGATCAATTGCAATCTATAGAAATTTCATCATTTGCAATTTCGTCGGGTTAGTATTAAAGATTCACTGTTTAAGATGGGATTTAAGAGCAAACAGTACTTACTCTCCCGAGAAGCCCAAGCAAGCTTTGAAGTCCTCAGAGACTAAAACTCGTTGATAATCCTGACCACGAGCCATAAAATTAATAAGCTTATCACAAATATCACCATACGAACCCGTCATCTATAACGCTATTCAATCTTCATTCGTGTTTTGTGCTGTTCATACCATAAGCATATTTATCAGGAGTTCTGATATTTGCAGAAGGCTTAAGGTACGGTCCTTCATATGAACTCTCGATTTCCCGTCCTGGAGTTGAGTTATTTGATGAAGTGGTGTCAATGCTCTGTTGCGTCGTTTTTGTTTAAACATAACATGACCTAATGACTTTTTGTTGTTAAAATATGTCAGAAAAAAACTTTGTACAAGGTTGAGTTTTTTATAGGCTTACAGTATACAAGACTCCAGTTATGCTATTCCTTTTTTAATGGTAGGAGCAAGCAGTAGACTAAGCCCGTTTTTCAGACAACAAAAGTTATCATTTTTATATAGTTTCAACAAATGAAAATTGACCAAATGACAACTTTTGCTGGCAAGTTTGCGAAATAAATAGCAAGTATCATCACAAATTCTTGTTTGAAATTTTTACTGTTTACCATTACTCAAAAATTTTCAATTCTTTTTCGATCAAGTTGTAAGCTGTCTTCCATCTTAAAATTATTATTTTAAACGTCACAAATGATCCTTTACAAAGTACAGAAGAAATTAATTAACTTAAGAGACAAATTGCGAGCGATGATGTAAATTGTAAAGCAAATACTTGAGACTTGCGAAGAAGAAACGGCACAATGGCGACGTATCACATCAAGAAATAAGTTTCGAGTGCGAGAGAGGCGGTCGTCAGTCGACACATTGTTGTGACGCAGAACGGCCGGCGAAGCATTTCGGAAACTACTTTTCTTGAAAATACCATAAACAGCAAATTGAAAGGAGGTGTTTGCTTTCAAAACTAATTATAGCAACTTGAATAAGTTGGTGTTGTAGATGTGCAGTTCTATAGTGTTGTGTAAAGACAAGGGACAAGACAAAAGCATATCGAGTTATCTATATACAAAAACTTTGTTAAAGGGTTAAATAAGTTGCTCTCTATTTGTTGGTATAACACTGTACTTCAGTGATAGTGTTTCTGATTACTGATTATGATGGGTACTGTAGCTAGCAAGTAGTTGCTTACTTTCTTTTGACAAGACAAGTGGAAATATGCTTTAAAACAAAGTATTGATAGAACTTTTAATATTACAAATTCAGCAGTGTGATATATATAAGCAGTTGTCTATGCTGAGTGAATTAATATTACATCGCTTACCGCATATCTGTTAGTATTGATCTGTTTGAATAATTTTGAGCAAAAGTAACAAATTACATAAAAGAAATGCCAAAAAGAAACAACTACACCGACTACAGTCTCCTGTTGACTGGCAGTCCTATGCTGAGCGGTATCTTCCACACAAAATGCAAACATTTATCGCAGTGCAGCATCACACAAACCCAGTTTTTATCTGGAAGGCAAAATGTTACCTTTTAGATGATTTTTGAAATTTAAGTTTTCTTCCAAACGTTTTTTGAAAAGGGCTGGTAAATTTAAACTCATCGGAATTTCAGTAATTTATCAAGTGAAAAGAAGTATTACAGGTGTTAACAATTCATGCATTGTAAGGTAGATTTACAACATCGGTCGTAAAATATTTGTATGCGGGATATCTGGCAAAGCGCCCTGCTGAAATTAACACGTTTCCTGAAAAAATGGTGGCGAGACTCAATAGTAAGATAATAGAAATAATTTTGACGTTGCATTCATAATGCCTTTAACAAAAAACTTTTTGTCCTAAGAAATGTCACGTCATTGCTGAAGAATGTGATTAAGATATTATTTAAGATGTGCCCGTTGAGAAGGCAATGTCGACTGAAGTAAAGCTAACCTTTGATTATTTTGTTAGCAGAAAAAAGAAGTACAGTGATATCATAAATTACTGGTTAGCCGAAAAACATTAACTATGCACCAGATTGTTCTGATAATTATTGGATTGGTGATTTTAAATTTCTTCAGTGTTGGACAATGTTGCCCACGGGTTTGCAGATGTGACAGACGGAAAACAGTTTATTGCAATGAAAAAGAATTGATTTTAATTCCTTATGGCATTCCGGAAGATACACAGACTTTACACTTGCAATTGAATAATGTTACCAATGGCTGGATTACCGATGATATTTTATCGGGACTGACGCAGCTGAAGAAACTAGATATGCATCAAAATAAACTGACGTCTGTTCCAAAATGGCTTCCGCGTTCACTTGAATACGCAGACTTTCAAATAAACCGAATAAAATACGTCGGCAAAACATCTTTAAGAGGAATGACATCATTGGTTGAGCTGCACTTGGGTGACAATAACATCTCTAACCTTGGGTTTTCATCGATGGCGTTTCACGACACAAACAAGCTTGAGGTTCTGGTGCTCTCAAATAACTTGCTAACTGAATTTCCGGAAAATTTGCCAGTCAGTCTACGTATACTTCGATT
Organism: Aplidium turbinatum; assembly: GCF_918807975.1. Lineage (NCBI taxonomy): Eukaryota > Metazoa > Chordata > Ascidiacea > Aplousobranchia > Polyclinidae > Aplidium > Aplidium turbinatum. The sequence goes on along the minus strand of NC_137489.1, from coordinate 10,347,189 downwards.
GGAAAATAATCTAATCCAAGTTGTGTCTCGACGATCAATGGCAGAACTAAGCAATTTAATTAATCTCGATTTGTCTCATAACGCAATAGCTCAAAGCAAAATTGCAGGAGGAGCAATGAGCTCTCTTTCATCATTAAGAATGCTGGATTTGAGCAGCAATGTTCTCACTGAAATACCGAGAGATCTTCCTCAAGGTCTCAAAGAATTGATGCTTTCAAAAAACCAAATCGAATTTATTTACAAAGATGTCGACGAAACTCATGGAAGTTTAAAACAACTCCAAGCATTGACAAATGTAGATTTATCCTCCAATCGTCTCAAGAGCATCCAAAAGTCCTCCTTATCTACTTTACATCTTCGTTCCATTGAGCTACAAAATAATCCCTGGCAATGTGATTGCCACCTTCATTATTTAAAACAATGGATTTTGACCACCGAGTCTGCACTTAGCAGTGAGAGCAATATCCGCTGCCACTCTCCGTCCGCTTTTTCAGGAGTCACTTTAAACAGCATAGACGACGAAGCTTTAAGTTGCAAGTCAAGGACACACACTCAAGACATGATTGAAGTTTCTGGAGTGTCATCTTCTGAAATTAGCTTACAATGGCATGGTACACTGGAAAATCTTGAGCCCCCGTTTATCAAACGATATCTTATGTATGGACCATTAAAATGCAGAAACTGTTCATTTCAAGACTCGACTTCAACAAATCAGCTGTTGAAAGGAGAAGCTACTTCATTCATGGAAAGTTACAGTTCGCAAGACATTACTTTAGCTGTTCAGGAAAACCCAAGTAATGCCAGCATTGTTGTTAGTGGTCTTCAGCCAAATACAAACTACGCAATTTGTATTTTTGACTCTCAGCAGGATGACGACACAATTGCAACTGATCAATGTATTCAAATATGGAGTGGCTCGGATAAAATAGCTCGGGAAGACGCCGTGCCCCTTCCAATGTGGCTTATAATACTTTGTTGCGTGCTTGTATTTCTAGTATTCATTGCAGTTATAACAATTATTGTATGGAAGAAGAAATCGATAACAAAATCAAAGACTCCTCAGAGATATTCAAACAATAGAAACGATTCGTATTACCCTGAAGCTTATCTTTCTGGGCTAGCAAGGCCTGTACCTTGTCGGCCCACTTTGGGCCAAGACCAAGTGTACGGCACAAACCTTACAGACAGAACTTATGCTACTTGCGGTCCGGCCAGCACAACACAAAGAACTTTACAAAACCCCACTGTTGATGCAAGAAGAGAATTTGACGCTTTGATTAAACATGATGGAAAAACGACACCAAAAGGATTACACACACCTACAAGCAGTTACAGGTTCGTAAAAGAATTATTAGGACTGCTTGAAACAAACTTTTTGTTGTCCAAAACGAAATGTTTTGAGCATTCTAAGATAATGTTTTGCTTTTAACAGTAAAGTGAGATATTACTCCGGTCACGTGATTTTATTCTGAAAATAAGCTTAATGGCATAAATTTTTCGTTTTGTGTGGATATTAGTTTGACAACAAAATGGCCCTCATATGGTTTTTTGGAGTTTGAAAATGCTACAGTTTAAAAGTACTCAGCAACTTAACCAAAAAACAGTTGTAACAGAAATTCGTTACTATTATTTTCATCACCTAAAAGCTAATTTCAAAAAAATATTGCAAATTCTATCGGTTTGTTGTGCAAAACTGTAGCAATGTGTTTGCATTATGATTTAAAACCAACAAAAGTTATAATAAACATAAAGTTACAGTACAATACAATAGGGCAGTGTCTGAATAGATTAGTAGTATACAATACATGTCATAAACTAATAAATCTATATTTTTATAGTGATTGTCAAGAGAACGACACTCTATCCACCACTCAAACAGGAAGGTGTTCAAAACTTGGTCCGTCAGGCTCACCACCACCAACATATGATTCACTGCATTCTTACTCTCCTTCTGATCAGCGTTCAAACTTTGAAAATATGACTCCCAACACCCAAAGGGTGCTTCATGAGCATGGAAGCATGGTTTAAGTTTAATAATTCGCAAAATATTTTTTAGTATTATGCATTTTTCTGCTTTTTCGTTCCGTCTCAAATATATGCAGTGCTATTTTTTATAGTAAATCTTTGGAAATTGATTTCTGTGGAAGCCTGTTGTTGTCAGTCGATTCAGCACAATAGGCATTTCATGGTTTTTCATTGAATCGCTCATGCTGTTCGGTTGAGGGGTCGTAAAATAAACACAGCCGTGACAAAATAAGCTTTCAAGGCTAAATATTATGCCTTCAATAGATTTTCCGTTCGCATTTTTTTGCTGCCAGCAAAAATCTGTCAACAGAAATTACTCTGATATTACAGACATAGTTGACAGATTCAAGCAATAATAACAATTTTATGGTTGTCTGAGGCACGCCAGCAACAGTTGGTGAAATATTTTCTCTGCTTTGATGAAATAACAAACAAACTTACAGACCCTTGATGTTAAAACCCAACAACATTTTCTTAATTCTAAAAGCAACATTCGATTAAGCAAAAAGATTTTAATCGGAATGATTCGTATGGATCTGCTACGCAACAAGCCTAGATCACATGTTAATTTCACCTTTTATAGAAATCGCATGATTTAACATCGCATTGAGGCCACAGTTGCACGGCACGAATAAGTCTGATGATAATAATCCGAAAGCTTTTATGCGTAGACTTGAAGAGCGTAAAACGTTTGCTAAATTTGGTCCCTCATGGTCTATGGTTGGGGTACATGCAATAAGTTTAAAGAAATTTAGTGGTTTGGCAAAGCGACTCAAACTTGTCTTTTGTTACAAATCGTTGAAAATTCCTTAATAAAAATATAGTCTAAGATAATCACATAAAATTTATAGTTTTAATCGTCTAAAAGGAAAAGTAAACATAACATGTTTTCCATTCACGGTATTACAGAAGCAGGTGTGCCGATTTTACGCTCGCTAATCAAATAATTGCTCTAACAAGCTGAACAACTACTTGCAGAATGAAAATTGCCCTTACAAGTTTTCCGTTCCGTTCTACAACCAAACTTATCACGTTTTGTTTTCGCTTTCAAGATGTCATCCAATATTTTTTTTTGATAAACTTGAGAACCGTTTGCAGCAAGCGGATGAGACAACAAAATGAACTGTAGCCTAAAAATTTGTTTTATTACGAAATTGGTCAAACATGAGCTAGTTTTGTTGAAGGAATTAACATTTCGGATTAGGAAATCGTAGCTATTAAACCAACAATCCAACTGACAGCGTTTATTAAAACTCCGTAGGTAACAAAAAGTTTTTTTCTTGTTTATTCGCAACCCATATCACAACAAAGCTATATTCCGAAAGCTATAATTGAATAGCCAACTTAGGCTAAGGCTTTCTAGAAATAAAGCTTAGCGTCTTTATGGCTGTTTATTATGGAAGCCTAAGTTGCAATATTGCATTGCTACTGAATTATTTGCTTCGTTGAAGGGGAAAATCATAGGTGAGAAAAGAGTTTAAACTGAACTAGCACATATTTTGTACTAACTTGACAAAACAAAGTTGATACGCTGTTGCTCAAAGAAACTGGGCAAGCAAAATGAATTGATTTTGAAAGTAATTTAATTGCATGAACACTGCATTGTTCAGTTGTTACTGCTGCCAATAATAAAGATAGGTTTGATCTAGCCATGGTTTAATTGATTTGTGGCATAGCAGTCAGAATGTCATGGTAGATATCATGTAAACCTTGCAGTAGAGAAAGTGAGTTCAAAATTATACATGTGGGAAGTTGAATTAATTTTGTGTTTTGCTCAATGACACGCTTGACGTGACCCAAAAACTTTATTGCCAGCTAAAGATCGCACAAAAGCAACTTATTGCTGATTGTGTAGTCTACTTTTAAGCACCGGTAACCAAAATACAGTAAGCCTAAGTTTATATTTTAAAAATAATATCCATTTTTAAGTAGGCTACCCAAATGCCAAACTTTTTGTTTCTTTTTGCTAAGTTTTAAGCTAAATTTGTTTTTTAAGAAATCCAATATTACTTTGATCAATTAACTTACATCAAAAATAGGACAGTCTTTTTCGTACTGTGTGACCAATCTCATGTTTTTTGCAGTTACTGAGATAACATATCTTTACGCCTACAAAACAAATTGCAGAAACCTTTAGTTTGTTGTGTGTTCAATTACTTCAATGTCACGCCAACCTTTCCAAATCTTACAAATTCTTGACGTGCAGCCAAAAAAAGTGATCATTTTGAAAAAGTCTGAGTCACTGTTCTGTATGAAGCAAATATTTTGAAGGTTATCCTTAGAAAAATGATGAGAATGGTTTAGCTAAAAATCTACTGGTTTAAAAATGTGAAGGAGTACACTATTTGTAGTGCTTCTGGATCTAAAATATCATTCGGGTTCAAACAAATGGCACTTGGACAGTTGTTGAGAATGCAGTTGCAAAACCTCGATGGCCAGGGAAATGCTGTGAGTGACTCTTTATCGCCAATTGGGGAGCAGCAATAGAGTAGTTTAGTATAGCTCAAAGCTGCAATCCAACGAAATAGATCACAATTTTCAGAAAGAAGTGTAACTTGAAAAAAAAAACAACACTTCTGCTGCTATATAAAACTTAAAAGTAACTTACACAATACTAAGATCACATTTGAGTAGGCCAATCATAAAAAAAAACTAGATTGAAATAAACTACAGTAGCCTATTGACTCAACTAAATATTTAAAAAAAAACATAGGCTACATCTTGGAACTTGCTAGCCTTGCGCTGGACACTTTTCTCGATTTTATACCAAATTTAATTTTTAACTGCTTGCACTGCGCAGTGCCAGTGCCCATCATCTAAACTTGATTTTGACCACACTAGTGGGAGTGGTAGAATCTTTTCTTGCATTAAGCTGATTGTCTTTACTCCGTTTCTTTATTTCATTCCGCGGTCGCATCCATCTTTATCCATTAGGCCTAGTCCGACCTTGTCTGCCTCATTCTTGACCTGTTCTTTTTGGACATCTGATCCATTTCCTTTTACCACCTAAGCTATCTTCAAAACCAATTCATTTCTGGGAAAAATTTTTCCCGCCCTAGTGCATACCGTCATAGTCCATTTTCCCGGAAAAAACTGATCTATAGTCTGCCTCATCTTTAGCATCCCAACCAATTCTTTTTCTCCTTGTTTTTAACCCACGGATTGCCCTTTTTGTTTTTCTTAGGTGCTAAATGGCGCAATAAACATTGACATAATCCAGTAAAAGTTAATAATACTTAGTAGCCTAACACGAATAAAAAGCTTCCCATACGAACTAAACAAAAGTTTGTTGAAATGATGCAGTTCAAAGGTCCGTCCGATAGCTCAGTTGGTTAGCGCGTGACCTCGTGAACGAAGAAGCTTCAAGATCAAGCGGCGCTGTTTCGACTCTTGGGGTGTGTGCATGCGCAATGCATTCTAAGGACTGCTCTCCATTCAGCGGCACCTGATGGATGAAATAATTCCCAGGTAACAACACTTTAACAATCGAAAAACCTCACCTTGTCAACCAGCCTGTGTCAAAAGCCTCATAGGCTATGCCTATCGCCTAGTAGTGGTTAATCACTGAATGTTGTCTTGCCTAAGACATTTTCGTTTCAATACTTTTAGCCTAAAATAAGTAGGCTAATGCAATTATATCAAGTCATGGGTACTACTGTACTAGCCAAAAAACCATTGACCCTACTCAGTGGTGGATTTCCAGAAGATTAGCTTCCGAGCGTTAGTTTTTTACTTTCCTAATGCGCTAGGTGCCGTAGAAGAGATTCAGAATTATGCCCTTATAAGGTTTTGAAACAACACACTTGATGTTCGTGTGTAAAACGTTGCTGAAGTAAGTATCATAGTCTATAAATGATATAACGTTGTTCAATGCAAATATTCGTATTTTAGTGAAACCATAACACAACACGTTCCACAATTTTTCAAGACATTCAAATTTTCTCAGTGGAGGAATGACCATTCATATAAAGAGTAAACTTAAAACAGTTACAGTGTGTAGAGATACACGGTCAGATGTCAGCAAGAGGTTCATTTATGAAAATCCGCGCTCACACTCGCTCGATTAAATTGCAATGGATTTTAGTGACCATAAACAGACATAACTCAGCAACAACACTACATTTAACGTTATAAAAACAAAAAGCGAACGTTTTCGGCTAGTCATATAGCCCTTTTCAAGCCTATATAGGCTTGAAAAAATAGTTATAGGCTTGAAAAGGGCTATATGACTAGCCGAAAACGTTCGCTTTTTGTTTTTATAATGTTAAATGTAGTGTTGTTGCTGAGTTATGTCTGTTTATGGTTTAAAAGAGTTACCTCTCTACCCAAAATGGATTTTAGTGACGTTATCAAATTTTGAAGACTATGGGATCTTTTTTTCATAGTCAGGCTACATATTCACGAAGTTCCCTCACAGCTTCAATTCAATTTATTTTTCTTTGTCGGAAAAAAACAGCAATGATAAAGTTACTAATAGTTTACGGGAACAAACCAACAAAAGGAAATTCGCGTTCATCTAAGCGCAATCTCTTTGCCACTTCAATGATTTCGTTTTCTCCGTGTGTTATTACTGTTTCCTCTGGCCAAGTAGTTGGATCAAGTACTTTGCAGGCGTTAATAAATGACGAGTCTGCTGAATTCAACAAGCGATTTTGGATGGAATTTCCTAAGTGATGATAGAAGATGCGGGGATTGATTGGCGGGCTATTTCTGCAATTGATACCACAACTGCTCAGACATACAACAAGGCTACTCTGAATAGGACAAGGCATACTAAGAGTGATGCTAAGCAGCGGGAAACAGTCAGTAATAAAAGTGGAAAAATACAGGAAAAACTAGTTGTGACGTAATAAGTTGGCTCAATAAAATATCGAGTGTAAACGTCAGGGTGTGGCGCTAGGACAGTCAAGCTGCCTCAAGGTTGCACAATAACGGATCAAATGAATGATACAAATTACGAACACCATCTTAACGCTACTCTGAACAGGGCAAACCATAATAAGAGCTTAAAATAATAAGAGCATAAAATATTTGAGCTTACGGAACGCCGTTCCGGACAAGTCAACTTTTTGATCGAGCTTCCGGAGCGGCGCTCCGGACCGTTCCGGCTGAAATCTAGCCCTGACCCTACTGCTGCACAACATAGTTTTGACATACAAGAAGTCCTATTGGGAAGTTGTCAGCAATATCCACACTTGGCAAATGACATGGACTGTCTTTGTCTTGAAGTTTTGATCTTTTAAAAATATTTCTACACAACGACTCTGAAATTTAAAATATAACCAAGCAAACAAAAACTGGTTTCAAACTAGTGTATTAAAAAACAACTTTAATGTGTGAAAAATATTGCACAGCACTTAACATAAGCCTCTGCTAATGTAAGAGTTCTTGAATACCATTTGTAACGAACGTCTGCAGAACGAAATCAACTTTTTTCCGTTGGACTAGCGTGATGGGAAGGGTTGGAATCACTTCCACTTGAACTGCTCATTGAGGTCTGAAGGACACGTTTCATTATACTGAGCATCGCTTCGTCCTCATCGGCGGAATCAGTTACGGTGGAAAGATTCTGCAAAGCTTGGTTGAGAGAAAGGTTAGGAGGTGCTTTGTAGCCACTTTTGTCCCACACGGGTGGATGGTTTTCTGGGACCTTTTTACTGAGAAAGCTCTCACCCATAGAAGTAGGGGCTTCAGGTTGCGCAAGCATTGAAGCTATGAACCCAGCACTGGTCTTCACCATCGGCTGAGTTTGTTTCGTGTACGGTTGAGCTTGAAGTTTAGCTTTTAACACAGGCGGGGATTCATAATTTGATGCGTCTTGTTCTTCGTCATCGTCGTTGTATACGTCCAGAAATGAAAAGTCATCATCAAACTGAACACAAAAGAATTAATGACAATCACTATTAGACAGCTTCTAAAAGAACTTCTCCATCACGCCTTAGTTGACGTGCGGATTCGGTGGCAGGCACTATTCTATTAACCTACGGTTGAGCAAATGCTCAATAACAATTGGTCAAAATAAATTATTCAATCCATACAATTTAAGGACATGATTCTTATACAGTACCGAAAAGGCTTTCAGGGATTCCGCTGCCAGTTCTAATATCTCTTTGTTTTTCTGCAGAGTTTCCAATTCAGATAAGTTCTGTTCATAAAGGTATTAGTAATACATTGTTAAACAACTAAAAGAAACAAAAATGAATTTGCATTGAATACACACACAAAAGTAAGTGACGATTTGTTAAACTTTCAATACGGCATTATTACAACAGTTGTCCGTTCAGTGACACAAAGTATACAACAGTATAACTTGTCCAATTCATCAGTTCGCCTAATTCGTCACATTTTACATAATCCCCTTGAGGTGACGAATTAGGCGAATTCTACGGTATATTGCAGTATAAGGGGCTGTTCTTCTAACATCACTAGCTAGTCGAAAACTCTACAGGTAACGTTTGTTTAAAGGCATACTAAATGAAAATTTCAAACCGGAATTAAGCATTAAAATAAATAAACTGAACATTCAAGAATACATTTCAAAAACAATTACCGAAAAAAAAATGTTTTCAATGGCGCTGGCAAGGCCCAAAGTCCAGTGTTTCATTTAATTTCATTTTTTTCAAAATAACCAAAACGTGCAAACACTGCTCGAGAATACGTAATAAAAGACAGCAACAACAAAAGCCACGTTACAACATCTGATGTTTTGAGCAAACTGTCTGCTGTTTTGATGTTGAAATGTGCTGTTTTGATGTACATACATACATAGCCTACAGTCAAATCGCCCGCAGTAACAATTATTGCGTGATCGGTTGATTGCTAGTCTTTTGTTACGTAGACTGTACAGTCGCACGCATCGTTGCTCAGGCCCAATCTCGCTTTGAAAGCTCTGACAAAAGCACGCGCACAATGGTGGTCAGACCGCAATGGGGCAAAATTTTATTGAAAATCGTTTTATGGTAGCAAGTTAAACACAAAGAACGTGGAAAATCGCCAAGTTAGGTTTTTCCTTTACTATCCCTTTAAAGCAGGGGTCGGCAAACTTTCTGTAGTACTGGGCCAAATCTACAAACTTCCGGTAACGTGCGGGCCGCATAAATCTCAACATATAAACATTATCCTTACATTATCCTTAAAATCATGGCGCACCTGCAACCCCTGTTCCTGTGTCTATTGCACAATGAGACGTGTTTGTTGCCGTTTCATATTTATTATCAAACACGTATTAAAACGCAATGCATTGTTTTTATTTACTTATCATTTATCAATGTGAAGGATGATGTTGTTTCTGTGTCATGGCCAAGGTGTTTAAATCAACTGACAACTTTGTTGATGATATTTGCAATACGTAACTTAATTCAAATGACGATCTGACAGGCGAGTGCGAAGTTTATTCTTTGCGTAATTCATTTTTGAAAAAAGCTGCTCACAGCAATATGTGCTTCCAAACATGCACATTACACGTTTTGCATTGTCATACAGATGAGGATAGGTGGATTTCTGGACATATTTTTTATAAAAGTTAGCAATTGGAACTGAATCGTATTTGGCCTTCAATATGTTGGATGATTGAAGTTCAATTATTTCCATTTGCATCTCATGTGGCATAGTATTGACATCCATTGAAAATGTAAGGCAAATAAATCGAATCTGTTTTTTTGATTTTTCAAATCGCAAAATCGAGATTCAAAGTTAGTTTTAGTGGAAACGATAAGTGATATGTACTTATCAGGGTTGGAAGGTTTACAAAGGCCAAAATTTGGAAAATGAGCAAAGTTGGAATTGATTAGTTGAGTTTCCCAAAGACGTAGCTTGTTTACGAAGGCAGTAATATGATCATACATCTGATTAATAAATTGCTCCTTTCCTTGTAGTTGTACGTTTAGCTTGTTCATATGAGAAGTGAAATCAGTGAGAAAGGCTAAATCTGTTAACCAATCAGGATCACTAAGTTCATCAATGCCGAAACCTGCATTCTTTTGTTTCAAGAAAGTCACTATTTCCTTTCGCAAATCATAAAACCGTTGTAACATAGCATTGCGACTTAGCCATCTAACCTCGCAAAAATACACCAGATCTTGATGCACAGCATTCATCTCTTCAAGTAAACTTTTGAATTGGCTGTGGTTAAGCCCTCTTACCAAAACAAAGTTGATTATTTTAACAACAGTAGACATTGTTATGATATAAAATAAATTCATGCGTACATAATGATGAAACTTTAGTTTATGCACTAAAAGTAAGATCGTTGGAGGGCCGCAAAAAGTTTGTCCGCGGGCCGCATTTGACCCGCGGGCCGCAGTTTGCCGACCCCTGCTTTAAAGCAAGGTTGTAAATGGTGGTAAAGTATATAGGATACAAGACACACGTGTTATTACAAAAATAGATCAAAGAATTAGTCAAGCACGAGTCACCTGGAGCACAACAGGAGAAAGGCGGGCATAGGGAGCAGTAAGGCGAGAGACCTTTGCCACAGTTACCTCATCGTCAATTTGTTGTTGGCAAATCAGTTGCTTTGTGACTAAGATAAGAATGCAAGCGGCTGCTTCTGGTTCCTGAAATTAACATTTTGGTGAGCTGCTTCAAGATTTAATTTAATCTCTAGGCCCGTAGTTTGGCGACCACAGAATTATACAAACGTAAATGAAAAGCTTTAATTCAAGGGTATATGTAGTATACTCACTGCTGATACGTACCTCAAGACTTAATTGCGTCTTTGTTTGCTTTATCAAAAGGTCAAGAACGTCAACACTGCTCTGGTCGCATTTAACCGAATATGTTCCAACAATCTGAAACAAATCCAAGTAGCAAATAGTTGTAGACCTACCATGTGTCGTAACGTATACCCAAAGGCGGGCAGAGAAGGACACCTGTTTCTATAGACAGTATCAAGCGCAAATTTGATTGTTATTGTTCCAAAGTTCAATCTCTCCAGTGAAACGTCAAGTTTCATGGCTCACATTTTTCAACAAGGGGCGTAGCGTCATTGTCACCGGGCGATGAAAACTCTAGTTACGTCACTGACTGTTTTACTTGTCACAACGGCGGAGAAACACTCACCAAAGCAATAGTGTGGAAGTGATGGAAAGAAATTTCTCCAGCCAGCAGCTTCTTAAGGTTTAGAAACTCACTGGATAGCTCGTCATCTGTGGCTGAAATTACAAAATGTTGAGGCTTCTAATGTTCTTTGGAAGCAAAAACCACAAAGTGTATTAAATTCAATGGCTAGCGTGGAAGCTACACTGTTATGATTAGCGAATCGCAATTGCTCGCTGTACCAGTGAGTGCTCAGCCTTGTGCTGATAGCCAGGAAGAACGCTCCTTTCTTTACAAGTGTGTAACAATTAGGGATCAGCTTCGGGAATGTGAAGTTCGATACGGTTTCGACACCCGTCACACAAGGCTTATTTTAAATACTTTCCCAAGTGAGATTGCAAAAATGTAGATAATGTTATGTCAGACTTGTTACTGCTAAGTTATAAGAAATTGTCAATTTTGAGAAAACAATGTTAGATGAATGTGCAGATGCAGTTATTCTTTAATCTGTGGAAGACAAAAATACCTTGATCGCACGATATGTCTCACCTTTGCAGACAGATTCAACGAGTTTATCGCACACAAACGTTGAAACATTGTCTCCTGACGACTCAATGACATTGTGTAGCGTTTGCAGAAGCCAAGGCAAGTCGGATGAATATGTAATGGGGTTGTCATTGTTAAGACATAACAAAAATGCAAAGTATGTTTAATTATTTGAACAGTTCTTCTGCATCAGCATTAAATTTTTACAACTGGAAATAACTTTTCGCACATAATTTTAGATTCTATTTCGATTAAGTAACAAAAGCAAAAAGGATATTTTTCTGCTATGTTTGAAATTTTTTGACCAAAAGACTTGACAAAAAAGTCACCGGAGAAGTTTTTCATCTGCATCACCATGTGATTGCATAACGTCTTGTGATTTTCTTTAGTCACTAAAGCCTGTAGCAGGATAAGTGTCTGCAATATAAAGAAACAACATCAGCATGACGAAAGACATCGACCTGACAAAAAAGTCATCTTCATCATATCTGTAAAGTGGGCTGCTTTGGTCTTTCAACGAGACCACAACTACTGAACGGTTACGGGTACGGCATTTTGATGCGGGCAGAATGTTCTTGTCTCTTATTCAACAATCAACAGAGATTATTGAGCTAAACTTCTAAAGCACTCTAAGCCAAAATCATATTTTAAACAGACAACAAACCAATAGATCAGTGTTCCCTCTTTAAGGTGCGCAACTGCTAAACATTGGGTCGTTTGCTCAATGAAAATTTATTCTTGTGCACTTGCAACGCTATGAACTTAAAATTAAAAATTATTTGCCACTCTGCAAACGCAGCCTTTAAATCATAATGTGCCCAAAAACAAATCTTGCGGTGTAAAATTTTCTTAGAGGGAACACTGCCTTGACCAATGTAATTTGACTATCAAATAAAACATAGGATAGACCTTAAAATAAACTTTCCTGATGCTCATATCTAAATATCTCACCTGCTTTTTGATTGTTGTGTCTGGATGCTGCAAACATTTCAGAACAACATCCTGATATTGAACACAATACGACAATTTGAAATTGGCAACTTTAATAAGTGATTCCATTCCTGCAAAGTTTTGGGAAGGATTAAATAGGAAACTTTTAAAATAAGTGAAAAAAGTTTCCACGCTTATAAAAAGATTGACGTTGTACCCACCTACAAGTAATAGATTGGATGTGGCAGAATTTAAAAACAATCCCAAATATTGAACTGCTGTGTTCACAATGACATCATCACTTTTGAAGATAACAAGTGCCATTTGAATGCATTCACTCAGCACAGCAAATGAAATATTTCGCTTTGAACTCTATAAACAGAACACAAAAATCCTTCAAAATTTGTTAAATGCCTGTATCACAAACTCTTCCTATTAAATGAACGACAAAAGAAGGCAATATTCGAAAGTTATGGTTTAAAACCGATAGGAATGCTTTAGTAAAGTCTACCACATATACTGTAGAATCAACAGAGCTTTTTATTTGGACTACAATAGCAATACAATAGATCACCCTATAGAAGGACCCAGGTTACACTGCTTTAATTGATCAGTTTTTATATATACATTAATTATAAACTGCAATTTAAAATTCCAACATGGTTTAAAAATTGATGCAGAGTAGATATAATATGAAGTAGATATATCCCAATTTTTGTTTCAAGTTGCAAGAATTTTTAGTGAAAACGTTCAAACCCGTAATTTTCTACCTGGCATCGATTCATCATGTCCAGCATGACATTTCCTAAAGAAGATTTACTTTCCTCTTCCATGGTGAGAAGAGATAGAATTTTCAATATACGAATTTGAACATAGGGCGCTGATATTCCATGATGACTCATCTGAATAGGCATGTGACCTTCAACAATCTGACGTAAAATAAAGATGAGCTTTGGTGGAAGATCTGCATAGTTAGTTGGGTTGCTCTGAAAACATAACAAAAATAATTGAAATTAGTTAAATCATCTGAAAAGCATCCAGGTTAAGTTACTATAAACGGTTCAAAAATTAATAGCTATAAAAATTTAACAGAATCATTTTTTAACGTCTCCAATCCATGTAATGCACTGCATTATCCATAATAAAAAACAGTTTGCAAACAACATAGTTTTTCTTGCCAAACTTAAACATGAACATCCTCACATTAAAAATGCTTGGCTTCAAGTTTAAATATTTGGTGAAGAGAATAAAAAACAATCAACCACAGCAAAAATACTATCAGTAATGGCAAGAACGAAAAAAAAAAAAATAGAGCAGAAATTAATGTTAAGTCTTCAAGCAAACTTGCTTTCAAGCAAACTTCACAGTCAGTTGAACAGAAAGTCGAAACTGATTAACTCAAGTTTGTAATTTATTAAAAATACTTTAACTTGCTAGACTAATGCAGCAGGCTAGTCTTAGTTTTTAAAAACTATAATATAATTGATTGGGTTTTTAACCTAATCAATCAATGTAAATGTAATAAACAAAATAGTTTTACACATTATTTCATAAAACAGAAGAATATGGTGCATGAAAAATCCGTTTGAAGGCATACATGAAAAAAAGTAGGCTGTGTATATATATATATCATCATCATCATAATCCATGATGATATATATATATACACAGCCTACTTTTTTTCATGTATGCCTTCAAACGGATTTTTCATGCAACGCTTTTTTTTTTTCATTTTAATTTTCAACGCTCCTTTCTTCGCAATATATATAATATATTTTCAATTCATTAAAACCATTAAACCTAGAGATGTACCGATATATCGGTATCGGCATCGGTGATATCGGCCATTTTTTGTGTATCGGTACCGGCAAAATTTGGCCGATACTGTGACCGATACTAAACATGTAAAAAAAAGACGTTTGCTGCGGATTTTCTGCAGAAGCAAAGCTATAGATTTTTTAAAGTAGTAACTAACGTCACATTGAAGTAGAAAAATAACAACCTGTTCAAATTTTTGATACCTCACACTCCCATGACTTCATGCGCGCACCTTTTGGCATTGTTTGCTTACAGTAATTCTTTTACTCAAACAAAACGTTTTGTTTCAGCAGTTTTGTGTTGTTCGATTCTTAAGTTGTGAAGGAGACTCAATTTCTCCAATATTTATCATTTGTGTTTCTTTTTTACTCTCAGCAGAGGATAAAACCAGGCCAAGACTACCCAGGTGGCGGAAATGTGTAGTTTTGCATCGTTTTTGCGTTGCTGGACGTTTGAGGGACCGTGTGGCTTGGTTGTTTTTGGTGGGCTGGTTCTGTCAGTTTGTGATTTGGTTTCCGCCTTTCGTTGTGGTGGACTCACCAGGCTTGAACAATGTCGTGGCGGATTGGGTGGGGGCGGTGGGACTGCGAATCCTCACTGAACTAATCAATAAGTGGTCTTGTTGCGCCTGGGATGGCGGCCTCATTGTGGGGGTGGGAGTGTCCTTCTCTGCTGTTGGCACGAGGCTGGGCGCTCACTGGTGCGGCGGGCTGTTGCGATTCGCTGGCCATAATGGTGTAGCTTCTACGCTAGCCATTTAGACCATCCAATCAACTATATGTTTCTCGGCAGCCGTTTTGTAGCAAGAATTGACATCGACAAGAATTGAAATGGCTAGTGTGGAAGCTGCACCGTTGTGGTTGGCGGCAGCTTGCTGTGCTGGTGAGTGCTCAGCCTCGCGCTGGTGGCCGGGGGGGACGCTCCTTTCTTCGCAATAAGGTTGTCATCTTGGGCGGAACGGGACTATTTTGATTGGTTTGGTGAAGATTTGTGGTCTCATTGCTTTCTTTTTGGGCCTACTTATTCTGCCGTGACATTATTTGGGCTTGGTGAGTTTGTTGCGGCTAAGGGTGAAAGTTGAATCGCCGACTGGTGAAGCCGGCTTGCTGGGGGCAGCCGAGTTGCACGGGTTTTTTGAGCGTTTGGCGGGGTGGGAGCGATGGAGAATTGTACATTTTTGCCACCTAGGTAGTCTTGGCCTGGCAAAAGCTTTTCAACCAAACGACAAGCGCCCTTAGGTTGCACATTACTTGTCGAATAGTTTTTGTACGACTACAAAAATCACTTGGTTTACATTTTACATCTTATTATCAATTATGATAGCGTATTTGGAGAGTTTACGCAAACACTTTATTAATTTTCAGAAACCCAAATTATGATGTATATAATGTTTCTTCCCTTATACCCCTATCCTCAATTACGATGGCCTTTCATTACTAAAACCTACTATTATGACACAACAATGCGGTTGAGATTGGTTTCTTGAATCTTTAATAAATTATGCCAATTCAAATCTTTTTTTAATAGTTTTAAGCATACAAGGTAAAACCATGGCGACCTTTATACACAGGTCATGGCAACGTACAGCTTAAAATTTGACTGAAGGCCGATCTGTTAGTAACCAAAATTGCGAGTATATATAAGTTGATAGTTTGAGTATTAGTTGATAAATAGAGTCTTTGTCTATATTTTGTGAGAGTTTGAGTTACTTTTGTGCTGTTTTTACCATTCAAATAACGGAATAGATTTTGGCACTTGTACTGGAAATCCAAAAAGCGTCTAGCAACACCAGTATTTCGAAAAATATTGTCATTTTGTCAACATAATTTTAGGAGTTTTGCAGTGATTTGGGATTCAGTGATCACACTTTGGCAATTTAAATTGTTTAACTTATCATTTAAAAGGAATAAAAGTGAATTTAGCTTAAACTTCAAAATTGAAAATACATCGGCCTTCAGTCAGCCCTTTAGTTCGTACGTTGTCCAGGCCTGTGTATACAGATCGCCAGGGGTAAAACTTAACATTTGATGTATTTCCTTGCAAATTCCAAAATTACTTCTTTTTGTAACACCAAAGTATCGGCCAAAATATCGGTATCAGTATCGGTATTGGCCTAAAAAAGTGATATCGGGATCGGCCAAAATATCAGCCCTCGAAATTAGCTTCCATCTACGACGGCAAAAACATTGCCGTCGCCAAATCAGCAAACCTTGGATTGCGGCGGCAATTGCCGTATGCTTTAAAGTTTAAACAAACGAAATTTTAATCGTTTATTCTTCGTGTTTCATACGGCGGTAGCGGAGAGCATCACGCAAGCTATTTTACGCGCTGACAATGCTCTTGTAAACTGTAAAAAGTTTGCAACCTTGTAAATACTGGCTTAATTGTTACGAAAAAGTTATTGTTACATCGAATGCTAATTGTTTACCGGTGTCGTTGCGAATATAAATCATGGTGAAGGATGCAGATGAAAAGTAGAATTTACCTGCTATAGGTTATCAAACAGAGGGAACAGAAGGAAAAAGTTAGTGTGGTATTTTACAAAATTTATAAAGAATTTTATGACGGAAACAAATCGGAATTAGAAAAGCTAAGGGGTCAAGTTAAAAAAGTAGAACAAAATTGGATAAATGGTTCTTCGGCAGTAAAATAATGCTTCCGATCATATGGCATTGCGCGTTCACGAACGGGCAGTTTTGCGTCTTCAAGTATTCCAGTGACGACGCGACAACCTCATCCTCCGATACAGCATCTGATGATTCCGATTTATATATGATATCCGACTAGTTCTTTATCCAACAGACTTTGTGTTGCTCGCACGCAGTATCTCAATTGTGCCGAAATTATGTTAGGATAAACATAAATCGAGCCAATCTTCTCGCAGGGAGCTATTAATTTGTTACCGGTACCCGTTTGAGCAATTAACGTTATTTTATGATGGTTCAACGTCGCTAGATGTCGAAAAACAAACGTAAATTTCTTATTGGGCATTGTTGTTACCCAGGCAGCATAATTCGTTATTTTTGCATTGATTTTGCGTCTGTAGACGTTGAATCGATGTAGAAATGATGGTTTTGCTGTCTGGGTGCGCAATATAACCCGCCGGGAAAATTGTAAATCGATTTGTGCGGACTCGAACGTTGAATCAACCCAAAATTAACTTACTTTTCCCCTGAGCTATTTTACGTAAATTAACGTAACAGCGTGCGTATTGCGTTGCTCGCTTTATCGCTACTTTAAGTATTATTACATCACAACAAATCAAACGATGCGGTCGTGATAGACTACTCTAGTATACTTTTCCCTTCTCGTTTCACATGTTTTGGTACAATTGTTTCGTAATAAACGTTCAGAGCAATTGCCGACGCAATTTCAACTTTTGCCGTTTGGCCTCGGCAAAGTTCTTGCCGAGGCCAAACGACTGCGTGAGTGTTTACAGCGTGAGTGACTGCGTGAGTGTTCACAAAAGACTGCGTGAGTGTTCACAGCAACTAAAATAGTCCGAGGTGAGGTCTTGGTGCGATGTTTCTGCTGATTAAACTCCCGCTGCGAGTAAATAACACAGGAAGAAATTTTGAACAAGTTTTGTTATAATTAAGTGCTCATTTTGCGGCGGCATTTTTATTGCCGTAGCAGAATGGCCATTATGACGTTTACGGCGGCATTTACCACGGCAATTGCCGAGTGCCGCCGCTAATTTCGAGGACTGAAATATTGGTATCGGTACATCTCTAATTAAACCTAAATCAAACTTTTTGATAACACAAAGTTTACCTTAACAATGTCATGAATACAAACAAGTGCTGATGCCATGACTAGAGGATTTTTATCTGATAGAGAGATCTTGACGAAACGCTTAATGTTGTGCAAAAACTCAGGAGCTAATCGAAACATACAGTGAAGACATCTCAAAGATTTAAGGCGAACCTCATAATTACCATGCTGAAGTCTTTTTTCTATAATAGGCATAAGAACAGGAACTAAATCGACCGTAACAATCTGGCTAGAAATATCTAATGATATCTTCACAAGTTCAACGTATTTGCTTGACAAGTCTTTAAGAACTGTATTCACTGCAAGGTATACAATGTCACTTGAGCCACAAGAAATAAGGGTTACCAGTGCAAGATATCCAAGCTTTTTATCATGAAATGTTTTAGATTGTTCAATAAAGGAAGTGACAACACCACCCAAATTGATAAGGCACTGCTTGATGAGAACATCGCTGCAACCCATCTGAGTACAGTAAATAATCGCTATAAGATATTTTCTCTTTTGAGCCAATGATGCTGAATCAAAACTCAATTTGATTTGTTCAAGAAATTTGCATAAGACTGAAGTTTGACTCTGAAAAGATGACAAAGCTTGAATCAGTGAATGGAGATTACAAGGTTCTTCATTTCTTGATGTCAGTGATTCAATTGCAAGAGTTAAAGTCTTGTTCATTATACTTGACATCATCTTGAAAATAAATGTAGGTACGGCACTTTTTGCATAAGGATATTATGTCAATATTATGACCAAGTAACATCAGCACAAACCACTACCAGTACATGTTTTATGCTGTAAGATTTTCAACTGACTGTAAAATACAAAAGAAAGTAAAATATTTAACAATATAAGCTTTGCAGTACCGGTATACCATAAGTTAGACTAATACTGTAATAGCTTAAAAATAGTTACACTTACAAAATTGGTACAAATGTAGATGTCTTCCTTACATACTGGTATAATGATCTGGGTCACAAAACATAACTAAAGCAATGTAAAACTTGTCAAAATTTTCTTTGAGGCAAACTCGCCAAGTCTCATTACAAAACTGTTTGATATCAGGGTGCAACCTAGTTCGTACCCTGAACAGTTCGTACCCTGAAAAGATCGAGAGTAAAAATTAAAAAAAAGCCGAAGTCGCTGATTGCAGTTTAATAGCACAAAGCTGAAGTCGCTGATCGGAGTTTCCGCAAACAACTCGAGGGTTAGGGTTAGCGGAAACTGCGGAAAAATATCTGCAGAAACTGCAATCAGCGAGGGTTAGAAAGCATAGATTACTCGATGGTTAAAGTTAGGGTAAGCGGAAAAATGTTTGCGGACACTGGGATCAGCGAGGGTTAGGGTTAGAGCATAGATTAGTCTATGGTTAGAGTTAGGGTAAAGGTTAGCGGAAACTGCGGAAAAATGTTTGCGGAAACTGCGATCATCGAGGGTTAGGGTTAGAGCATAGATTACGGTACTCTAAGGTTAGGGTAAGGGTTAGCGGAAACTGTGATTAGGGGAAACTACGGAAAAATGTTTGTGAAAACTGCGATCAGCGAGAGTTAGGGTTAGAGCATAAATTACCGTAGTCTATAGTTAAGGTTAGCGGAAAGTGCAGAAAAATGTTCGCGGAAACTGCGATCAGCGAGGGTTAGCGTGAGGGTTACGTTAAGGGTTAGCGGAAACTGCAATCAGCGCCTTCGGCTTTGTGCAATCTTTCTCTCCATCTTTTCAGGGGGAAAATTTTTAAATGTTTGCAGAAACTGCAATCAGCGACTTCCGCTTTTTTTAATTTTTTCTCCCGATCTTTTCAGGGTACGAACTGAGGGTACGAACTGTTCAGGGTACAAACTAGGTTGCATCCTTGATATCAGACCTCAATTTATATTCTTGCATATTTTTCTTACAATTTTTGCTCCATTGAAGCAGCAAGTACTTAGATTTTGTTAACAATATTACCACCAGTAGCCAACATATGCCTTGCACTAGTGGTGTACGCAGAGGTAAAGATTTTGTGTGTTAAAACCCCACCTATTAAGTTTGACACGCTAAGTTTTTATAAAAATGCAGAGTTGTCAGACAGCTTTTGCAAAAGAGCCAAAAAATGTCGAAAAAAAAGGCCAAACTGGGTAAAAAACAGCCAAATTGTTCAATAACGTTGTTAATATAGGTATAATAACGTTAACAACGTCAATAACGTTACCCAGTTACATTACAACAACACAGTCTACCCTACTTCTACAAGAACAATTCCAAAATCCAAATCTTCCTTTTCTACAGTGTTTCCACTCGAATCTTTGGCATTGGCATAAACAATAAACATTGTCAGCTGTGTTGCCAGATAACTTTTGATAAAATACACCAAGCCATAGACCAGTGGTTCCCAACAGGGGTGCCGCGGCATCCTGGGGTGCCAATTGTAATGCTCAAGGGTGCCGCGAGATATTGCAAGACTGCAGCCCAGTCTTTGTTTTAACTTCAACCCGTTAAATGCGGAATTGATCAATTTCTAACCGAGTTTCTGTGCGTATTAAGTTTCACGTCTCGCAGTTATTCCCGGTTCCTTTCTGGAGAGTCGCTTAGTGGGGAAGTCGCTGGCGATAAGTCGCGGTATGCCTTTGTCTTCTCGCCCAGGAAAAACAGCGTGAAAGAGATTTATTTTGACTCGTTGCTGTTTTTTTTCCATAAAAACATTTGAAACCCATCATTACTGCCAGGTTTCATGATTTTATTTTGCGTTTCAAAGCGCTCAATTGGGTCTCCAAATTAGCGTATTTAGTATACATCTTCGACCATTTAAATAACGTAAATGGCAAAAATGAAACTCTCTTAACTTCAAACGATATAATGAAAGCACTGAGAGAAAAACTGCAAATGTGATCCTTAAAAGTGGAGAACGGAAACTTTGACATGCTTTCACATTTCTCTGAAATGAAGAACAAAGAAGCTGTCTCATTAATAACTTAGCGTCTAAAATCATTGGAAGAAAAAAATTAGAAGTATTTTTCCAGCTTGTCCAGCTGGACTCTCATATTGTTTTGAATCTTAAAGAATTAATCGATATTCGAAACGATGGAAATTTTAAGCTTATGCACAAGCAGATGCCTCTCGACGAGTTCTGGATAAAAATTCAAAATGAATAGGCTATCCTTGCAATGGAAAGAAAGCTATTGTGCTTTTGCTGCAGTTTTCCACGTCATACCTATGTGAGAGTGGATTTTCCGAATTATCGATCATATATAAAAACTAAACAACGAGAACAACTGCTTATAGTCGAGGAAGAAATGCGAGTGAATTTATCGAATGTGCCCTTAAGGGACTTTGTGCAGGAAGTCAAGCCCAAATTTCACACTCATTTTTGAATGAACACATTTATTTAGGCTACGCGCGCTATACTGTACAACTCATTCTGTGTTATTTCATACAGTTATTTTTAATGCAGAAACCTCATAAAATTGATCCAGCTTTGCCAGGGTGCCGCAAACTATTTATCTCTTTGATAGGGTGCCGCAAGGTCAAAAAGGTTGGGAACCACTGCCATAGATAATTAGACATCATAACAACTAGACTGCGCATCGTCATCTCTCTCTTTTACGATTTTTGAAGAAAGCACGTTCAGACGTCCGCCATTGTTGGTGTAGGGGAAGTGCGGGACCGATGGGACACGGGGACCGAAGGGACAGCGCGATATCTTGCCCTCTAGTAAATAGTTTTTGGCAATATTGATTTTGGACACGAAATATGTATCTCAGGCTGCGCACGTGAAAAGAGTAGGATCTAGCTCAACTGTGTAAACAATGGCGGCAAAATATTAATTTTAAGACACTAAAATAACTTGTAGCTATAGGATTAAAAAAAATCTGTGGAAAATATCAGACATAACAATGATTGACAATAAAGTTGTTTTAAATCAGTGATATAAGAAGCAAGGTTTGTGATACTAATGGAGTTTCAGATGTCAACAGCATGGACAGCAGAAAAATATTTTCCAAAATTGTTGATTGCGGGACCGATGGGACAAGGGCATTTTAAATAGGCATTTTAATTTGTCTTTCCAAACAATGAGGATGTTGCCTCAATTTCTCAAAAAGATAAAGAAAAAATAATCCTTGCCACAACCAGTTGATATGACAACACGCCTAAGCGGCATTCCACGTTTCTCAGAGATTGTTTCGTCTGTATAGACAATCTATACATGGATATTGCAATTGCTTACGAACATTGACGAAGGAACTTGACTTTTCATGTTGATTTTTCACTTTTAATGTAAATAACCAATTTCAGTTCATAAAATCATTTTTTGTACTTCTTTTGTGCAATTTTGGATATGTCCCATCGGTCCCATAACACTGTCCTATCGGTCCCATAGGTATGGGACCCATGGGACAACCAACAACATTGATAAAATGTTGAATAACTCAATAACTAATTATAACATTTCAATAATTTTTACATCATAACTTGTAAGTCTGTGGATCTACAAACTATAAAAAAATGGACGACGTAGTATTTATGTTGGAGTCGCTATTAACAAATAAAAAAATCTGTCCCATGGGTCCCGCACCTACCCTACCTATTCCGCGTCTTTGTCAATGCTTTAGATATGGTGTGCTGTGCATATATGGATGTAGAAAACGAAGAAAATACAATTCAGACGACAAAAGGAGTAAATTATTCCAAGATATTTACTAATCTCACGGATCATGTGTTTGAATCCTGGTTTGAATGCACCATTACCCATAATCATATTTTTACACTAGTCAAAACTGTGTGGAAATGTTATTTAAAAATTAGGTTTTACCACATTGGTAAGGAAACCTACAAGCAAATACAAGGTTAATTGGTTCGAAAAACGTTTAACAAAACAGTAGGCTACTTTTCAAACACCAATAAACCACTTCCTTTCGACATCAGTATTGGTGAATATATATATATTTTTTTGATTTTGTTGGACTATTGGTATACGCTGGCAGTGGTTTTCAATCTTTTTGTCTTCGCGAACCCCTTTTGGTACCTTCGAAGTGGTCGCAGACCCCTAAACAAAATTTATCTTAAATTTTGGTAGCCTGTATCGCGTCTCCTAATAGAATCAAATGTTTCATAAGTTTCAAAGCGACACACTTCTGAGAAGAATTTGCTCAACTCCTGACGCTCTTATGACGTTTGATGACATTGACGAAATTATGTTATGAGCTAGCCTATATGTCGGCACACATGATCAGTGAGATATATGCTGATTTAATGTTTTTCTATAAATTTTATCAAAAAATAATAGAATTTTTGCGACCGTTTCAAAAAAAATCTCCCCTTTTTTATTTGTAGGCTAATCAAAATTAATTTGTTATAATCACTGTCATTGCAAACGGTGAGTGCTGATAAAATGCTGATACTAACGTTTGCATTTGCGTTTGCAAGTTAATCATTGAACAACAATCCGCTGTCTCAAAAGAATTAAACTGAACATAGCCTTATTAAAAAATGTAATTCATTTATATGATTTTTTTTTAGTTAGGGAACCAAACCTTTGTGCGATATCCTTTGAAATTTTAAACGACGCACCAGTTTGTTGCAACGTAGCCTATACACAAATAAAGCACAACCAATTTTTAAATTTCGTAAATTATTATCAATCATGTTGTTAACTCGGAAACTTCTACGTACCCCCTGAAATCGCTTCGCAGACCTCGGGTTAACACAAGGGCGTATTCTCAATGGAAGCAAGGGAAGCATTGCTTCCCCTGTCAAAATTGAAAAAAGAGAAAATGATATTTTTCAGTAAAACGATTTCGTAATTTCTTTACCTGAATACAAATTAGAACGGTTTCTAACTCATGTCCCCGTATGATTTCAGCTCGGTTTTAATTTTAAAAAAAGTTGGAAGCTTGCGGAAGCAAAGATTCGTATCGCTTCCCTTGCTCTCGTTTTTGCTATCCTAAGAAACAAGTGAGTGAAAGAAAAAAAGCAGCGCAAAAGTTTGCTCGATTTAGCCTACCTTTCTTTTAACTCATCTATGGAAGCAACTTTTCAATTGCATCCCTGTCGCAGGGTTACCAGATTGACCAAATTCCTCAAATTAGGCTTTTTTTAATTACTTCTTCAAAATGCATAATAATCAATATTTCTCAAATATTGTAACCTTACCAGATGAAACCATGTTCACCATTGTTCAATACATGTTCTATACTTGTTCAATATTCGTAATGTGGCGGATTAAAACTCATCCGCTACAGTCCTTTTATACTTGCTATTTTGGGGACTATACTTTCAGAATTATTTTTGCTACAATTTATTGAAATCCGCTACAAGTCATTAAATATACATACATTTTATTATTTTTAATAGAAACAGGTACATATATCTATTTGGCCTTTTTGTCTGATATTTTCCTTGTTTTGGCCGTTTTTTGTATTATTTTAGCTTTTAGACTTTTTCATAGTCTGGCAACTCTGCTCTGTTGGATATTGTGCCAGTGGGCTGAAAATGAAAAAAATTAAGACGCTGTTATGATTATAATATCGGCCTAGTAAGCAAAAGTTTGAGCCAAATGTTGGCTTTACAATGCTATACTGGCTGGATAGACTTTGGCATAAAACAGGTATGTGAGGTCGAGGTTAAACTTGACTGAAGTGAATTCTGGCTAGCTACTACAGCAGTATAGGTAGCTGCAGCTGAGTTTTTGGTGTTTTCTAATTTTTGCCGCATTTTTTACCCGTTTGTGTGTAAGAGCTACCTTTAATAAGTTAATAGCTGTTTATCTGCTTATAAATTTCATACAAATATTACCCTAAAAGTGTTTCCTGAAAGCACTGTAATCCATTATTTGTGAGTAATTTGCAAACAATTTTCGGAGGGGATTGCCCCCGGACCCCCCTAGAAAACACGTGCCTTCTGCACGCTCTGATTCCCCACGAGTTTTTTTGCTTCCCTTGCTCAACCAACCAGGATACGCCACTGCTTTAACCTCTGCGCTATATTAGCGTATCATTCGCTTAGGTTTGATGTAGGCTAATAAACTGTTCGTTGCTATTATAGCCTACTACTGTAGCCTACAGTGTACAAGCTGTAGCTGTAACGCCAAACTGAATAAGAGCTCTGCTGGAAATGATGAATTCAGTGTAGGCTATCATAAACTCATGCTCTCGCATTGCAGTGTTTTTGCTTTATAGCATAGACTGTATGTAGTTCTGTGCAATTTAACACGGTATTTTGCAGAAGCGCAACCAGCTTAGAAATGATATCATTTGGCTATAACAGCGCAGCTTTCATGCAAATTTGAGGCACAAACAATGGCGGACGCCTTTTTTCAATTTCTTCAATTGAGATGCAAGAAGCGCAGTCTAGTTGTTATACGATGTCTATGCACCATGCACTGTCTGAAAAGTCGTAATAACACTTTTCAGTCTCAACTTCCGAAAGACATTTATTTAAATAGCTAGTTTGATAGTATGTGCCAACTGCTTCCAAAAAGAGCCAAATATTGAAAACAAAGGGCCAAGGGCCAAACAATTTTTTTGCGCCAGCAGCCAACTGCCTCTAAAAAGGGCCAAATTTGTGAAATTTGGCCCCAAAAGGGCTAATCTGGCAACCCTGTAAAAATGATGTATTGCTTGTTTTGACTTTTTTGCATAGGTTATCTTTAATTTTTCGCCATCGGTGCAACCTATTCATATTTTTTTAGCAAATTTTCTGTTAGTGGTATGGCTAAATGTTCAATTTTTTCATCTTCAAGCACATATATTTGTGGATCTTGATCTTCACTTTTGGTTGGTTGGTTTGGTTTTGAATCTTTATCCTCGGCTGAATACAGGGCTCCGTACAGAGCTGCGTTTTAATGCTTTGCTCAAGCGCACTCGTAAAGTCAGGCGCTCAACCATCTGAGCTATCATAGTGGGCATAGGCTAATTAAGAAAATAATCGCAAAATTTCACAACCACACATCTTGTTCTACAAAATGTACAAAAATTGGGACAAAGCATAGGCTAAAAGCTAACTCTGGATTTAACTCCAACTCACTAACGTTATATCTTAGCCTACATTTAAGCTACAATTATTGACCACAGTTCACAAGGTAGACTAAGCTTATAGGCAATGCTACGCTTGGGGCTAAAAATTACAACACATTCATCGAAGCCGTCTGCTTGACGTTCAAAAGGACGTGAGTTTGACACTGCTTTAGAGCACGCGGCTGTGTCTCGGCAATGACACTCAATGGCATGTCAAAGTAAGGAAGCAGCTGACTTGATAACTAACATGTTCATTCGCTGATTCCTGTTGTCTGTTTTATCGCATCTGTGATTGCAGTATACTGTAGGCGTTATTGATTGAGTTTCGCTTTTAGCAGCATGATCGTTGCTTACTTCACAATGTAGATTTTAACGAGCTGTTTTAGCCTGATGCTGCGAGTTCGCTGTGGTAATAGCCTCTATTAAATAGCGGATTGCACTTGCCCTCAGAACAAGTCCACCGAATAAGACCTGTTCCGAGTGTTAGTGCAATTTTTTGAGTATGAGATAAAGCAATTGTAGCCTACTAGGCTACAGTGCTTCAAACCATATTAGGTTACGTTAATACAATACCAAGGGACTGAGGTACCGTTAGGATTGATGTAAAGATTTTAGCCTATTTCATAATTAAGACCGGACCGAAGAGCTTCTTTTAATCATAATGTGTAACAAATATACGTTTTAAAAAGCGTAAAAATATTTAGGCTACCCAACTTTTGCGACATTTTGAAGGCCTCCATCGAATAGTTGTAAATGTTTTAATGTGGAGTGAAGTATCTGTGAACACTCAGTAGATTATGTTCTCACAGGTTAACAATTATCCATTTAGCATAACACAGTAATGGTGTGACGTTTCAAGCATTTAAACCAGAAAGTGTTCTACAAAAACTTAGTACGGTATTCAAACTGTAAACTTGGCACACGAATGCAAATGTGCAATCATTGATTTCAACCAAGACGGACTATATAGAGGCCATGACAACGTACAATGGGATTGTTAAAATTGGGGGCAGATAGTGACGTCATAGTGCCATTGTCTTCAATTGAATCGACATCAAACGTTAATATTTATAACACTGAAACGAAAACTGTGTCAGCTTTAAAAAACTAATATGTCGTTACAGAACCGTTGCCTACTGAAAGTTGAAATAAATCGCCAAGTAGCCTACGCTACTCGTCTTGTAAACAATTTATATACTTTTTAATCTCGTATTAAACGGGCCCACCACAAACTTGTAAATGAAAAATACAATTAAATCGTTCGTTATACTGATATTGTACCACACCAACCTTGAAAATTGCGATGGATCAGCCATGACAACACTGAGATATTTAAAACAGTAGGCTAACATCACTAGCAAAAAGTATCTAAAAAAAAAACAATGCATCAGCTAATCGTAGCCTATAGACTCGCTTAGTTAAAAGATTATATAATTGTTAACGTGTAAAAAGTAAGCCATCATTCACTAAGCCTTATAAACAAGTCAATATCGAGACAAGGCTGATACGCATCATCTTTAGTATATAATTTGACTAATATGCTAATCCGACTTATAGTAGTACTAGTATTAATGAGAACACTCAACAAAAAAATTGATAAATAACCAGAAAAGCTCATAAACTAACCTTAACTATAGTCTATGATAATTCCCAAGCTTGAGAATTGTAAGTCTTGTAAGTGTTCTAGTAGGCTACTGGGCAACTTGAAATCCCGTCTCAGTCGGTTGTATGAGCTTCTGGACAAAGAAAAATATTCGAAGGACGTAACGATCGTTTCCACGGTGTATTTCTTTTCTATAGCCGGCATAAAATTCATAGATTTCATCTGTTGCAAAAGAATACTTTGTTGATGAGAGAATTCCATATAATGCAAGAATCTCACAGCTTCTTGAATTTGTGACCATCTGGAACATTTACTTGCTGATAGAGACGTTATAGAGCATTTTACTCCAGAATGAAATGCTTCAAAGCTCAGATTGTCATCAATTCTTAACACAAACTTGGGTATGCCAGAATCTTGCATAAATTCTTTGCATTGAAAAACAAGCGTCTGATGAGCCCGAAATACTGACATCATCACCTGCTAAAAAAGGAAATTGGACACTAAAAGCATTAGCTAGGAGATTTTCAAAGCTCACAATAATGTCACTTTTGTCAAAACTTGGTAATTCATCAACAGGCTGATTGCGTGTTCCACTTAACGCCATTTGAGTACTTCTAGGAAGAAATGGTGGTGAAGGAACTAAACTCAAAGGGACACAGGTAAACATAGATGGTGGATACAAAGGTCTTACTTTCTCATACTTGATAGTGGTAGGATAGTTTTCTGGCCAATGGCGTTCACAAACGACGGTGTCCTTTGAATTGGGAATATGATCCCTTGAGATAGTGGCAAGCCATCTATCACGTTCCGGTTGGCATTTAGGCAGTCTAAACACTGCAACTTTATTTTCACTATAATTTCCATTGCAATTAAAGACACAGCACTTCTTAACCATATTTACAAGTGTACTAATATATCACAAACAATGCTTCACAACGTAAAACAAATCAAATATAAGATTGAATCAAATATAGACGTATTGTATTAGGACGTTACATAGCCTATCCATCAAGGCTGTTTGAAACAAACATAGCCTAACTTATTTCGAAATGCGGGTACTTAGGTGCATCCTGATTCCTGACTCATTACTAGTACCGGTAAGGTAACCGGGTTGCTCAATGGTAGACCCTTCGTCCTAATAGTTCAAATGACGACCGGCAATTCAATTAGGCTCTGCTGTTTCGAATCAAATCATCCATGAACGTAAAAGCAATCATTGTATTACAACCGGAAAAGCAGCTTACCATGCAATAGCACTGGAGGTGGGAAAACTTTTTGACTGATGATTTCAATTTGTTTATTTCAAAAATTTCCGAAATATGGATTAAGTTGAAGCCAAGAAAAGTATCATTTGCTTCAAATCAAAATGAAATGATAAAAAAAAAACACTCCGGAAAAGGCAAAAGCAAATTATTCCTTTTCTACCTCACCGAAACTGACAGGCCTATTTGAGATTCTCAAACTATAGTAGCCTAGCCTAGTAGTTTTGTATGGCAGTTTCATACACTCAGCTGGTGATCTCAAGAAATGCTGACTTGTAGGAGACTCTCTCATTCATCGATAAATCACATTCCTACCAAGTTTAGAGTTCTAACTTAAGTAGGCTACTGTACCGGTATTCATTAAAGTAAGATAATTCCTGACTACCCTAAACTAATCGCACTGCAAAATGGAAGCATCTGTAGAGAAATTTCATTGAAGACAATGGCGCTATGACGTCACTATCTGCCCCCAGTTTTAACAATCCCATTGTACGTTGTCATGGCCTCTATATAGTCCGTCTTGATTTCAACCAAATGTATCGCGCAACGCCCACCACGTGATGATAAAATTGTTTTGCCAAATTGGTAATACAAAAGCAGAATTTTTAATCTATTCAAGATCAACTTCCTTCCAATAGTCAGCGAAAAAGTTTGTCAGCCATCTGTTATGAAGTTACAGATCTGCTAACAGTTAGCAGATCTGTAGTTAGATCTGCTAACTGCTAACTGCTAACAGATCTGCTAACTGCTAACAGTTAGCAGTTAACAGTTAGCAGCTAACTGCTATCACAGGTGCAACATAGAAGCAGAAGCGCCCAATGTGCCCAATTTTCCCATTTAAAAATTTTGTGGTCTACAGTCTAATATACAGCACTTTAGTTCCACCGGATGCAATATTACACGTGAATGAATGAACATCTTTTATTTGCAGTGATGTGAATAATTTTGTCACTGAAGTGAACATACAACCAGAGATGGCCAAGATCATCAGTTGAAGTGATCTTGAAGATTAAGATCAGATCACCAAAACCATGTGATCTTGATGATCAAAATCACTTTAAAAATCAGTTTTTTTATATTTGAAAAAATACAGTTTTGTTCAATGAGATTGTAAAAAAAGCAAACTTTGGCTATAGCCTACCTACTAATAAGCAATTTGGTTAAAGAAAGATAATTGGCATTGCTAACTTTTAGTTGTAACTATACTAGATCGCTGGCCTATAAAAATTGTAGTAAGTTAAGGATTCTTGTCATTAGGCCTATCAATCGTTGTCGTAGTTTGAGTAGAATTGCAACGTCACACCTAAGGCCGAGATTTATAAAAAAAACTGCAAAAGTCACAGAATTTTGAATTAGTTTTATGTATTACGCGGTTCAGTGTATTACCTTTGAACTACACCGTTTTTCACCGAATGTTTGTCTGATTTCATATAAGAAGCATTTATTTGTGTTATTACGTAGTTTCGAGTTTCACTGGATCATATAAGTATGTATTGCTCCATTCACCTTTCTGGCAACATTGGTACTGTTGTCTGATATCAAAAAGGTTTGGAGGTTTGACAAACCACTCCAAACAAAACGAAAAACAAAAGCAATACAAAAAAGAGGGAGCATATTATATTTTAGAAGATAGTAAATTTCTTAATAGTCAGACCCTAAACAGTTTTTGATCTGGGTGATTCACTACAATAAACCACTTCACATGACCAAAATCGACTTTAGATTCAAGTGTTTTTAGCATTGCCATTCTTAGAATCTTTCGAAACATGTAGCCTAAGCAGTGATGTACGCGCATACAAAAAATATTGACGCCGTCAGCGTAAACGCAAACGTTTGAAAAACCATACGCCGTATGCGTCAACGTAACTTGTAAAAAACGCTGGCGGCGTCAGCGTCAGCACATAGGCTACACTAGCGTAAACTCATTTTGTTTGCTAGGTGCCAAACATTCACACGGTATAAACCACTCGAAACAAACAAGTTTTATTTTGAATTTCCACGAAGAAACACAAGCATCTGAAAGTGTTCATCTGACATTTTGGCGCGTTTTGGTTTCAATATGTTTTTGCCCATTGAAAACATTCTTTCAACTTATTCAAAATTTGGAAAGTTTGATAAAAAAAATGCAAACAACAGCTAAGACAAAAGTTATTAAAAAGTCCGCAAGTCTACGGCGTAGAATTTGCGGCGTATACGTACATTTCTGCATGTAAGATTAGGTCAAAGAAAGCAGACATTTTTTTTAAATTTACAAAACAGAAATGTGAATAAAATTGAATCATTTTTTTATCATATTAGTCAACATATAGTACATAACCTACTGCATACGCAACTTTACTTCTTTACAAGCAACAGCAACACAGAACAAAAAAAATAGGTAGCTTACACTACACTACACTGGGGAAAGGATTTCAACAGTTTATTTCTTGAAAATTTCCATGTGGTCTGATATGGTGAAGCTTTTCAGCAGGCTGGAACTTAGAAAATGTATTTGAGGTATCCTCACCTTTGCTTCACTTAATGTATTTTGTCGGTACATTTTACTTTATAGCCTATCTCCATTAACACTAAAAAGTATTAATTTAAATGTTAATCAACTAGGCTATTTGAGTGGACAGTAATTATTTCGGAATATTACATTATTTTAGTTTATTGTGGGATACAAAAAAGGTTTTAGGCTACTCCTTTAATTCACACACGCTCAGTAAGCCTAAATATTTTTTAAAAGGGGGAAGGCAGGGCCCAATCTCTTTTCTAAGTTTTATTAAGTTTTGAAAATGCTGTTAAGCTTTCAATGATGAAATCAGTTTATTATAACCTATAATGTTACTTCCATTTTTTTTTCATATTTAGCGTTTAGTTCGTATATTCTGGCCAGGCTACAGTCATAGGCATCAGTAAGCGCAAGGAAGCCTTAAATCAGAGGCCGGAATGGCGCGGTTCAGTGTATGTCTTGTGTTTGATTTCATGTCAAAGCGGAAATAACTTTTTTCATATTTAATAGTTTAAACTTCTTTCAAAGCAAATTCTAAAACTTGCTAATGCTTTTGTTGGTGCACATTTTAACCATTCATGACGACGTAATTACAAACAAAACACTGTAAATATCAAGGCTGTAGAATCCGGAGAAAAATCTACGACACTGAAAAATCGATTAATTTTCAGAAAAAGTAATGAAACTTGAATTTTTTGTTGAAGTGAAAGTGCTATATGCTGAATTTGAAGACAATATGTTTTGAAAATAATTATCTTTATAACAATGATTTTTTTACATTTATAGCTATAAAAACGACTTTGAAAAATTGTTGAAGATTTTACCCTATCGCTTCTGTACAGGAAACAATAAAAGCACAAAATGACACATTTCGAAGCGACAGTGTGATATCGAAAAGCTATTGTGAAGCTCGCAATTAGAGGTGGGATTTTATTTTACAATGGCCTGTTTGAATTTTTGAAATATAAACTTTACTTTTGTTAGTTTACTTTTTTTGTAAATGACACGCTGCTAATTTTGTAAAACAAGATGAGCTTTATTACAAATAAGGCAACCAAACGCAGAAGCGTTGACATGGAGGTCTAAGGGGTACTTTTGGACCCGGAATCAGGGTCATTTTAGGGGCCGTAATCGTTTCAAAAAGCCTAGAAAACTTGAAGAAGAATTTCAAGGATTTCATTGGTACCGGTATAACGGTCCAGGAGTGACCGTAGTCCAAGAGTTACCAAGGTTGCTAAATATAATTAATTATTTTTTTTATGAAAATAATTGAAATTTCTACTGCTCAAAAAGTTACATTGACAATTTTAGGCATTAATTAATCTTGAATGAAAAGGTGTGCATTATTTGAGAGTAACTACTCAATTAAACTTCGTGGTAAAATTTTTGGTTTTGTATTGCTTTCAGAAGCGCCGGGCAGCTCTGGTTATTTGTGGTCTGACGTCATTTTTAGACTGCACGCTGCAGCAGCACGGTAACTTTTGGACCGCGGTAACTCCTGGACCGTTACACCGGGCCCAAATGACCTTCTCAATGGCCTTTACCAAACGTCAATAAAGCCAAAACTTTTCTGCATTGTTCAAAGTTGATTCAAGTCAAATTCAGTCATATTCAGAGCTGCGGTCCATCTCATCTGATAGCAATTGGCTGATCCTTAACTTCATAACAGATGGCTGATACAAACATTTTTGCTGACTATTGGAAGGAAGTTGATCGTAAATAGATCAAAAGTTATGCATTTGTTTTGCCAACGTGGCAAAGTAGACTTTTTGGGACAACAACTTCTACATCACGTGGTTGGCGTTGCACGATGCGATTGGTTAAAATTAAATGAAAGCAAAATTTTTGCTCATTTGCACTAGTGCGTAAAGTTCTCACTTTTTTGTTCGAGTTTTTTCAACACCTTCAACAGATTACAAATACGCAAACCACCATAATTATTATTTAAAACAGCCTTATAACGTTTGCAGCTTGGCGTGTGCTGCGTAAGTGCCATGTATTTACAACCCGTCTGCAATGCACTTTTTAATGTTGTTAAAACAACAAAACTAAAAACTAAATTAACCAACATACAGTGTAGTATCTTTGCTCTTTGATGATATCTATTCAACAATCACTCAGCCCTAATTCTTAACACATTATGTATGGGCTTACGTTTTGTGACGCATTTTATAGATATCTTTTTATATTGCCATAAAGTGATAGAAGATTGCTTTGTGGCACAACGATAGTATGGCAGAATGAAAGTTGTCTGCCCCGATAGCTCAGTTGGTTAGCGCGTGACTTCTGGAACGAAGAAGCTTCAAGATCAAGCGGCGCTGGTTCGACTCTCGGGGTGTGCGCTTGAGCAACGTACGTTAAGGACTGCTCTCCATTCAGCGGCATCTAACAAATGGAGTAATTCCCCAGCAAGAAGACTTCAACAATCGGAACTTCACTCTGTCAATCTCGGTGACCGGGCCTGCGTCAGTGATTCAAAGCCTCTACAAGTATGTGAAACTGCCAGGATTAAGCTCTGCAAGAAGCTTTCCCCGTCCGAGGATAAAAATTCAATCAATCAATTGTAACAATTTTGAACCTTTCTTTTTTCTTAGTAAGAATGCCACATACGCCACTGCACACAACGACTTTTATTTCTGAATTTGATTAAAGCATTCTAAACAAGAAATGTCTTTTAAAATGAAACATGCGTTTACCCTACACAGCATAAAACTTGATTACAAATTTTCTGTACAACACAATGTATCTTTAGCGGTCAAGCAAATGAGAAGTCACCCTTCATCAGTGGTAGGCTACGGCTCTCTGAAAAAAGTGTGTATGTTACAGTTACAGGTACAAAAACCGATTGAACACTGAACAGCTTATGCATGATGTGCATTAAATCAGACGTTGCAAAATCTTTATTACTTGACGGTGTGACCCGCAACTTTGCATTGCAAAAGGTCCGGAATGAATCGAATGCTTTGTTGAGCTATTTTCATAATCGTCGTATTGTGTGCTTATAATTTTTTCTCCACTTATACTAAAATTACCAGCTGCAAAAAGTTAGATTTGCATCATGATTGGAACGAATAGGCTATTGGCATGCAGACTTGTCAAGGAGAGGAGACGTCATCGCCGACTCAACAACGGCTCTTCCAAAATTCCATTCAACAAACAGACATAAGTGGATAACAGGGTCATCAGCAAACACGCCCGCACTGCCCAAACACTACATAGGCAAGGTACTTTCGGTAATCTTAGATGCCCACACTGCGAATTCATCATTCAGGACGTCGATCACCTGATCAAGGATTGCCCAGTCACCTAAATCAGTGTCGGATATGGAACAGTAGGCTATGTGTAGATGTTAATATAATATGACAGTAGCCTATATACGACTCTATAATTTTCTGGACAAACTAGTGAACAACTTTAGCAATTTTTCTGCAAGTGTAGTCGAGTGATTTTTGTTCATTTTCATATTGAAAGAAGTTTTTTTTCATATTGATATGTTGCTAAAATCTAAACTTAAAAGGAATTCAATTTCACACTGTGGAAAGTAGGCCAAGTTCAGCTTAAAACATATGATGCAACGCATGATACAAATTCGTTGCTTTTATTTTTGTTGAAAAAAAAAAAATTTGGGGCCCGTTTTACGTAGGGGAGATGTGGGACTGGGAGATCAAATTTTGGCCCAATGGTCTCACAGCTCCCCTGTTGTTTTCCGACCAGTCCTGATTTCTCTCGGAGGCCCTGACCCTACTAAACCATTTGCTTCTTTGAAATTGACTTTCACGTTTTCCGTTTCTCTTTTAATATTTGTTATATTGAAACTTTGGCAACGCCCACAAAAAAGTTTTCATAGATCCGCTATTGGATTAAGTTTGTGAAGCCGGAATCTGATGTCGTTGGTTCGTTTTCAAAGACTTGCTATGAACAGCAACATTTCATTCATTTCTTTACCAGTTTTTTTCCTTTTTTCGTGTTTTTTTTTGTTGCTGCATTTTATTGTTTTCCTGTCGGCTGCATGGCCGAGTGGTGAGAGCGCTGGAACGGTAATCGAAAGGGTGCCGGTTCGACACCGCTCAAGAGCATGCGGCTGTGTCTCTGGCAGGACACTTAAAGGCATGCCTGAAGGTGGACACGAAGATTGGCTTCCTTGCCTTACCGTCCATTTATCTAAATATTCAATCACCAGGAGTAAGCCTGGATACGACAAACAATTGTTTCTCTTTGAATTTCATGCTCGAATTATTACAAAAGTAGCCTACGCTTTGCGTATCCATGGCAGGGTCACAGCAACTGCGTTGATGAAGAAAAGTGAAAGATGACCTAATGTTAAGAAACGACATCAGTTAAACTTTTAAAGCTCTCACTATATTAAACTGAAAATATTGTAACCTGCAACTAGAATGCGAAATAGAAATATAGTAGGCCGAGGCCGATGTTCATTTTTCTCACCCATAAGTAGGTGGAGAACCAGTTTTTCGTCTTGTAGGAAAAATGCCTCTGGAAGGTTTGATTTTTTTACCCTTTCCATGTTTGGGTTTTCTGAAAACAAAAAATATTCTAAACAATCTCAACAAAAACAAAGACCGAAAACTTAACTAGGCCTATGTAGTAGGCTAGCGTGCATGCACATTGTGTAATAACTAAAATTGCTCGTGACATCCAAATTGATTGTGGTGATTTTTATCTCAGGTTTGAAAAAACTTTCTTGAAAGGTTTTCAATTTTGGAAGTTCCCAGCATGCTTGTATAGAGTTTAAACCACTGAAGCAAGCCAAGTCAGCAAGATTGACAGAGTGAATTTTCCGATTGTTGAAGTGTTGTTGTTGTTTGTCAATTATTCCACACAATTACAACCATCGTTGTAAGTTTAACCATTATACGATGGTAGTTCAACTTTTGAAGTGTGCGTTTCAACAATTGTTGTAGTCGAACACAAATTAGTAAGTGATTTAAGCTAAAAAAAATAGTTATTGAAGAATTGCCTTAGCGGCTTAGTTCATCACATAATTTCGATTAGCAGTGACATATGAAATAACATGATAAAAATATAAAGTAATTGATTTTTATTTTTCAGTTGGCTACCACTAATCTGGCAGTTAAAAAATGTACTTGAGTTTATGAAAATATTTCATTCAGAATTTAGCGGTTTAATACCTCCCAATAATTTTCAATCCTTTTCCACGCTGTAACCACTTTCTTCCGCGGCTCTCTCCCGAAGAAACAATCAACAAGACCAGAACAAGCACAAGAGATGCAAAGATCAACTTATTCATCTGAAGATAAAGATAAAAATGTTCTGCAATTGATAGATTTAAAAACGTTCCCATAGAACAGACCCATTGAAAACGTCAATTTTAAGTTTAATTTTGTAACTTACAGTCTTCGTTTTTAATGTTCATGTAGGCCTACGGCGTTCTCAATACAAAGATCGTATCAATTTAATAATTTTGTATGACTTCAATGTAGCCTAATCATATTTTCCCATAACTAATTGTCATTCACTTACCATTCAGTATCAAGTGAAACGATAAATTTTGTGGTAAAACTAGGTGTTGTTTTCTGTACGGTAGCATTTGTATGCTCATAAAAACCATAAAAACCGAAAACATTCGATTTAAAGTAAAGAAAATACAGCGCTGTATAATAGGTCCTTCTGTATGATATGTCCTACATCTCCCCTAATAACACGAATAGATTCTTTATACAAAGCAGACAAAAATTTGTTGAAAAATGGTGTATAGTTCAAGGGTGTTGTTTTTTAAAATAAACAACATAAAATTAATTCAAAATTCTGTGACTTTTTCAGTTTTTTATAAATCTCGGCCTTAGGTGTGACGTTGCAATTCTACTCAAACTACGACAACGATTGATGGGCCTAATACTAATAGCAACAATCCTTAGCTTATTACAATTTTTATAGGCCAGCGATCGAGTAGTTGAAACTAAAAGTTAGGAATACCAAGTATCGGTATCGTTCTTTTACCAAATTGCTTATAAGTAGCTAAAAGTTTGCTTTTTTTACAATCTCATTGATCAAAAACTGTATTTTTTCAAATATGGAAAAAATGATTAATAAAGTGATTTTGATCTTCAAGATGACATTGTCTTGGTGATCTAATCTTCATCTTCAAGATCACCACAATTGGTGATCTTGGCCATCTCTGGTTGTATGTTCAATTCAGTGACAAAATTATTCACATCACCGCAAATAAAAGATGTTGATCCATTCACGTGTAGCCTAATAGCCTATTGCAGCCGGTGGGACTAATCAAAGTGCTGCATACTTAGACTGTAGACTACAAAATTTTAAAATGTAAAAATGTGGGCACTTTGGGGGCTTCTTCTTCTATCGAAGCTTCTAAATTTGGTTGATACACGGTTACACCACAAATTGACAAATTCTTTTACAACGAATTTGTACTTTGAAAGGTCCCATCTATTGCACTAGATCAGCGGTTCTTAACCTTTTGCCTTGTCGGCACCACCTTGTAATTACCAACCACTTTTCGCACCCCTCCTAGGATTGGCTGAACAGTAGTCGCCTACACTTCGAAATTTTTGTTGAAACCTGGTAAAACAACTTTGCTTCTTACGTCATATTATTATAACAAACCTTGATTCAGCATCTCCGCACCGCCTAGGCACAGGTTTCTCACCCCTTAGTGGTGCGTGCACCCCTGGCTAAGAACCCCTGCACTAGATGGTGAGCTGAGGTCACACAAGAAAATGGTTCACAGTTTGGGACTTGGTGCCGCAAATACATGTAACTGGGCAGGTGTTGTAGCCCCACTTTTCCATTACAGATTTAATACGGCTAACGCTGGTTCGGAGTCGATTCAATGTTGTCCACTTTTCCCAAGGAGGGTTTGCTCCTTAGGGGGGGGGGGGGGGGACCCTAGTTGTAGAACCTTTATTTGCGCGTGTTAGTGGCCACTTTCGAATTGTTATTTTCATTACTTAAGCCTTGTTTCTTTTTTGGTTGAAGTTAGTGGCTGAACATCGGGCGCTGTGGTACCTCCCATGTTGCATCTGTTGTCGTATCCAGGCTTACGCCCGGTAGTTGAAGATTTGGATTAAGTGGACTGGAAGGCAAGGAAGCCAATCTTCGTGTCTACCTTCAGGCATGCCTTTAAGTGTCTTGCCAAAGACACAGCTGCATGCTCTTAAGCGGTGTCCAACCGGCGCCCTTTCGAGTGCGGTCCCAGGGCTCTCACCAATTGAATCTGTGATAGCAATTAGCAGATCTGTAACTTCATAACAGATGGCTGACAAACTTTTTTGGCGACTATTGAAAGGAAGTTGATCTTGAATAGATTAAAATTTTGCTTTTGTATTGCCAATGTGGCAAAACAATTTTATCATCACGTGGTGGGCGTTACGCAATACGATTGGTTGAAATAACTGATTGCACATTTGCATTCGTGTGCAAAGTTTACAGTTTGAAAACTAATTTTTTGTAGAACGCTTTCTGGTTAAATGCTTGAAACGTCACACCATTAGGCTACTGTGTTTATGCTAAATGGATAATTGTTAACATGCGGTAATTTAATCTGCTGAGTGTTCATAGTTACTTAGCTCTGCATTAAAGCATTTACAACTATTCGATGGAGGCCTTGAAATTGTCACAAAGGTTATGAAATCAAGGATCATTCAATTGCAATCAGATGTAACATAAAAGATGCCCTCGTGCCCAATTTTTCACATTTCAAAAACGTTTTAATCTACAGCACTTTAGTTCCTCAGGGTACACGAGAATGGAGAAACATCTTTTATTTGCAGTGATGAGAACATTTGTGATGGTATAATATGAACGTGACGCATTTAGACGTTGTTCTGCTTTATTGTCTCAAACCACTCTACTAATCCTAGGCTAGTGAAATCGATCCTTAACACTGGTAGATACGTTAAGAGATTAGGTTGTTGTAGATGCAAGCAGAAAAGTTTTGACTGTATTAACTCTTCGTTGCTCTATTTGAAATATAACCGTTCTTGCTTTGCAACGAAAAATCCCAAAAAAAGACAAACACGATAAAGGATACTTCACGAATTTAAATTGAATAATTAAAAAGTAATACCCCATTCTTTATCAGAAGCTTTACAATCGGCTTTTCGATATCGCCTTGTCACTTCAAAATATGTCATGCTGTGGTTTTATTATTTTTCTGCATATTAGCAATTTGGTGTGATCTGCAACTGCAATAATCCTTTCAAAATGATTTGCATAGTCATAAATGTAAAAAGGAGAGAAAAAAATCTATTGAAATTTTGTGGGTTTGAAGGCAGGAGCAAAAACATATCGAAAATATACAACTTCGTATTAACAAGAAAAATGCTCAACTGCGTATATTCAAAGCCGTCTTAAAACTTTAGGAAAATACATTATGAAAAAATAAATTTATTTTCGTATAGCATATAGCACTTTCATTTTAACAAAATGTCAAATTCTTC
This sequence comes from Aplidium turbinatum, assembly GCF_918807975.1. Taxonomy (NCBI): domain Eukaryota; kingdom Metazoa; phylum Chordata; class Ascidiacea; order Aplousobranchia; family Polyclinidae; genus Aplidium; species Aplidium turbinatum. Next base: position 10,307,278 of record NC_137489.1, on the reverse strand, counting down.
TACTTTTCCTGAAACCATACCATCGATTTTTGTCTTCAGATTTTTGTCTTCAGTCACTCACCTGATGCGTTTCCACTAATCTTAATTTTAACTTGAAGGTTGCGGTGAATCTGTTCTTCCGTTAAGTTTAAAAGATTATTATCTAAAAAAAGATGACCACTTGTTTTTGAAGCAGATTTTCTGTTGATTTCCACGATCTCGCCACTTCCAGAGTCCCGGAAGTTTTTCAATGCAAAATTCTTGTCTTCAGTTACTTTTAGATTGTTCCAAATTTCAGCATATTGAGGACAAAATTCCTCGTTTGGCAACAATAACCCAAAATTTAGAGCTTTAGCCTAACTCATATTACAATACCAACGGACTGAGGTACGGTAGAATTGATTTAAAGATTTTATTTCATAATTAAGACCGGACCAAAGGTGTTCTTTTAATCATAATGTGTAACAAATATGCGTTTTAGAAAGCGTCAGAATATTTACCAAATTTTGTGACATTTTCAAGGCCTCCATCAAATAGTTGTTAATGCTGTAATGTGGAACGAAGTAACTACGAACACACAGCAGATTATGTTACCACAGGTTAACAATTATCCATTTAGCATAAACACAGTAATGGTGTGACGTTTCAAGCATTTAACCAGAAAGTGTTGGACAAAAAAATACTATTCAAACTATAAACTTTGCACACAAATGCAAATGTGCAATCATTTATTTCAACCAATCGCATCATGCAACGCCCATCACGTGATAATAAAATCGTTTTGCCATAGTTGCAATACAAAAGCAGAATTTTTAATCTATTCAAGATCAACTTCCTTCCAATAGTCAGCGAAAAGGTTTGGCAGCCATCTGTTATATATTTCACCAAATTTTTGTCTGGCTTCATATAAGAAGCATTTATTTGTGTTATTACGTAGTTTCGAGTTTCACTGAATCATATAAATATTTATTGCACCATTCTCCTATCTGGCAACATTGGTAGGCTACTGTTGTCTGATATCAAAAAGGTTCGGAGGTTTGACAAACCGCTTCAAACAAAACAAAAAACAAAAGCAATACAAAAAAGACATTCATCCGGCGAAAAATCTACAACTCCGAAAAAGCGATTTATTTTCAGGAAATAACAATTAATACAACAAAAACAAAATTAACCAACATTCAGTATAGCACCTTTGCTCTTTGATGAGATCTACTTCTCAGTCACTCAGCCCTAATTCTTACCACAAGTATGAGCTTATTATTTATTATGACTGATCATCCACATCAATATTGGAACTGGCAAATTCAATCCACAACACTTTTTATTAGGCTGTCATTCATTACTACATGTGTGCTTCTCTCTGTTTTTGTTTTATTTTTTGCTTTTTGGGTTTTGTGACCGTGCTAACTACTGACATATAGCCCACTACATGATTTTCCATTCAGGCACGTTTTAAACCTTTCAAGGTTTTGCCACCTTTTCCCGTACATTAACGTGCTGGTAGGTCTATATCGATTTTTATAGTTAGTATCTTAATCGTCCCAGACGCGTTAATGACGAAAAATAAAATGATTGAATAATACGTATGTGACGCATTTTATAGATCTATTTTCATTTTGCCATAAACTAATAGAAGATTGCTTTGTGTCAGAACGAAAATATGGCAGAATGAAAGTTGTAACAATTTTGAACCTTTCCCTTTTCTCAGTAAGAATGCCACATGCACAACTGCACACCAACTTTTATTTCAAACTTCTGTTAAAGTATTCGAAACAGAAAATGCCTTTCAAAATAAAACATGCATTTACACTACAGCACAACACTTGATTACAAACTTTCTGTACAACATAACACGTCTTTAGCGATCAAGCAAATGAGAAACCATCCTTCATCAGAACTGTAGAACGTCTCTCTGAAAAAAAGTGTGTGAGTTACAGTGAAAGCTACCAAAACCGTTTTAGTTAAAAATAGTGTTTTTCCATGAAATTATAATTTTAAGTCTCAGTTAGAAACAAAGTTTTAAAATGACAACATTTTATTAGTTACACAAAGAAAAATTAAATAGCAACTAATATATTCTATTTGTAATAGAAAGGGTTTAACGTTTTTTAAATGAAAATGACATAACAGAAGAAAATCCTGGCGCTTTATACTAAACGATCGGACAAAAACTATTACTTTTATTACTAATAAAGGCTATCATGAGGCTATTAATAATTTTTAATAGCATTATTTTTAATAGTACGTTATTATAATTTTTAATTATAGCTTTTAACAATTATTATTAATGGCTATAATTAAAAATTATAATACTTTTATCCATACCCAGACAGCAAATCAGCCGTTTTTTACATTAATTCAACGTCTACAGACGTTGAAACAATGTAAAAAAATGATCGATTTGCTGTCTGAGTAGGCATGGCCTACCTTAATTTCAGATGGGATATTCCAGCGTCTACCACCAGCGTCTACCGCGGTTACGGTTTGCTAAACGTCTACGGTGTAAAGCTATTCTGACTTTTCGATTTATTTTGTCCTTCTTCCCACTGAGGTGTTTGCGTTCACGATTTACACGAGGACGAGGGATTCTTCTTCTGCAAACAAAATCAAAACGCAATTTTATGAGTTGAACAATTTCCTATTTTTCTTAGCAAATAATGCTTCCACACATTTGACTACTTTGAAAAAAGGAAATAAATCATTATTTTTCTTGTTCAGACTGTTTTAGTTGGGCTATATACATGTAAGTAAATAAGTTTACGAAATATTTTCCATTTTGGACTCAGTTTGTTGCAGACCCAGCCGGGCATTTAGCCATGACCCTTTTAAAAAAGTAAAAAAAGAGAGAAAACCTTTCTCGTGTTTTTTTCAAATTTTATTTGCTTACTTTTCTCGCTCATTAATATTTTACTACTCTAATCACCTAATTAGTGGATTAGATCAGTTGTTTTCAGCGATGCATTTAAAAGGTGGAACGAGTTTGATGTGACCCTCAAAAATTGAAAAAAAATAATCTATATTTTCAGGTTAACACATTGCGAACGCAACTAGTTAATAATTAAGTTTATTTAATTTCAATATTACAGCTAGCCCATGAGGTGAAAGTTATCTTGAATCTAGGTGAAGGTGGGAAAACTTTGGGCTGAATTTTGAAATTTTACCGAAATACTGCATTACAACCTACAACATTAAAGCTTTACAAAACTTCGTCAAACAATAAAAGGATATTGAAGTTCTTCTGCTGTCATGCAAATCATAATTAAAAACCTAACCTAACTTCATTGTTTTTAAACAAAACTTTAGACCTACAACTCAAACTTCTACAGAAATGTAGTTTTAATTTGATGAACTTTGTCTACCATCTCTAACTTCGTCAAATACAAAGTGTAATCTACGTCTCGAACAAAAAATATTAACGGGCAGCAAATACAGAACAATAACCAAAACAAAACAATCTTCTTAGAGGCAAGACCAACTAACTCTACCAAACCATTTGCTTCTTTGAACTTGACTTTTACATTTTCCATTTCTCTTTAAATTTTTGCTACATTGAAACTCTGGCAAAGCTCACAAAACAGTTCTTTTTATAGACCCGCTATTGGATTAAGTTTGTGGAACCGGAATCTGATGTCGTACGTTCGGCTTTATAGACTTGCTATAAACAGCAATATTTCATTAACTTCTTCACCAGTTTCTTTCCTTTTTCGCGTTTTTTGTTGCATTTTATTATTTTCCTTACAACTTCATGGTCGAATTATTACAAAAGTAGCCTACGCTTTGCGTATCCATGGCAGGGTCACAGGAACATAAACTGCGTTGATAAAGAAAAATGGAAGATGACCTAATGTCAAGAAATGACCCCAGTTAAACTTTTAAAGCTTTCATAATATTAAACTGAAGATATTTTAACCTTCAACTAAAATGAAAATGAAATATATTAGGCCGATGTTCATTTTTCTCACCTACGAGTACGTAGACAACGACGTCTTCGTCTTGTAGCAGAAATGCCTTTGGAAGTTTTCATTACTTTTCCGTCTACATGTTTGGGTTTTCTAAAAACAAAAAAATATTCTAAACAATCTCAATAAAAACGGAAAACCTACTTAAGTAGTAGGCTAGCGTGCATGCACATTGTGTAATAACTAAAATTGCTCGTGACATCCAAATTGATTGTGGGGATATTTATCTCAGGATTGAAAAAAACTTCTCTAAGAGCTTGTCAATTTTAGAAGTTCCGCATACTTGTAAAGAGTTTGAAGCACTGACGCAGACCAAGTCACCAAGATTGACAGAGTGAATTTTCTGTATGTTGTTTGTCAATTATTCCACAAAATTATTCTAAGTTTAACCATTAAACGATGGTAGTTCAACTTTTGAAGTGTTAGTTTCAACAATTGTTGTAGTCGAACGTAAATACGTAAGTGATTTAAGCTAAAAAAAAACTTGTTAGTAATGAAGAATTGCCTTAGTGGCTTAGTTCATCACATAATTTCGATCAGCAGTGACATATTAAATAAGTTAACATAATAAAAATATAAAGTAATTGATTTTTATTTTTCAATTGGCTACCACTAATCTGGCAGTCAAAAATGTTACCTGAGTTTATAAAAATATTTTAATCAGACTTCAGCTGTTTAATTACCTCCCAATAACTTTCAATCCTTTTCCACACAACCACCTTCTTCTGCGGCTCTCTCCCGAAGAAATAATCAACAAGACCAGAACAAGCACAAGAGATGCAAAGATCAATTTATTCATCTGTAGATAAAAATAAAAATGTTTCCATAAAACATCCCATTGAAAACTTCGATTTTAAGTTTAATTTTGTACAGTCTTCGTTTTAAATATTCCTGTACGGCGTTCTCAATACAAAGATCGTATCAATTTAATCATTTTGTATGTTTTCAATGTAGCCTAATCATATTTTCCCATAACTTATTGTCATTCACTTACCATTCAGTATCAAGTGAAACGATGAATTTTGTCGTAAAACTAGGTGTTGTTTTCTGTTCGGTAGGACTTGTATGCTCACTGCTTCAAGATGTGCAAGCATTAAATATAAATAAGGCCTTCCTTCCTTTATTTCCTCTTTCCTTCATATTGTAAAGAAAATAATGAACATGCAGCTACAGTACGCCGGTTACACCTATTGAGACAATATGTTTCTTTGCTTGTGGTTGGCTTTTAAGTTTGATTAGGACTTTAACAAAATTCTAATTTTTAGTTTTTGCATTATAGCCAGACTGGATATAGGCTACACTGTCCAAAAACATGAAGAAACCCTAAATCAGCGGCCGGAAAGGCGTGGCCCAATTAGATTAATCGTGTATTTGATTTCTTGTCAAAATGGAAATAACTCCTTTATATTTTCACAAAATATAGAGAAGTTAAATCAAAAATTTTTTCAATACTGAAATAAGTTAAATTGCACAAACGTCTAAATTGTACGGTTGGCCCTACGTGTTTTCCCAACTTTAATTCATCAAGGCGTGTCTCTAAAAAGAAAACTTCGCTGGTTTGATACAATACTTTTCGCGAAAAGTGAATTTTATCGGTTTTGCTAGTTTCGGGCAACACTTTTGCCTGAAACTTTCAAAGTTTATCAATCACAATTTTATTTTTCTTGCAGACTTTACATTTCTCTAAATTTGCCATAGTCATAGCAAAACTTTTCTATTTTGAATTAGTAATGCCAGATGACGAATTTTGTCTTTATTTTGGTAAAATTTGGAGAAATTAAAGTCGTTGAAAACAAGAAATTTGATTTTAAAAACTTCCAGGATTCTGAAGGTAGCGAGATCATGGAAATTGATGGAAACTCTTCTTGAAAAGTAGGTTAAGATATTTTTAGAGATCATTAAATTTAGCGAAAGAACAATTTTAGAGTAAGTTTCAAGCTAACAAGCTAAAGTTAATATTACTGGAAACGCATTAAGAGTATGCTATCCCTGTGTCCGCAAAGACAAAAATATGCAGACGAAAATGAATAGTTTCAGAAAAAGAAGAGGAAAAACTTGACATTTTGTTAAAATAAAAATGCTTATCATCATCATTAGGTTTCTTCTTCTCGTCGAGGGTAGGAGGCAATAAAGCGCCAAGTTTCTCTGTTGTAAGATTGTGAGTTGTGCGATTTTGTAAAAGTGCTACATGGTCAATAAGAAGGCAATCCACTTCCACATTAAAATCTTGCAGTTTCAAGACCGCTCGAGCAAAACCATGCAAAAATTGTAAAACTTAGCTGCCTATATTTTAAAGTTAGCTTAACAGCCCTTGCTTAGACAACGCTGCTCTTCCGTAAAGAACAACAGGTCTTTTCATACACAGAGTTAAGATCATATAAAAATATAATGATAGTGCGAATTCAGGGCCTCCGAGAGAATCATGACTGGTCGGAAAACAATACAAAAAGTGGGCCCTAAAAACATTTTTTAGTAAAAATACAAGTAACGAATTTGTATCATGCGTTGTATCATGTGTCTTAAGCTGAACTTGGCTACTTTCTTCATCGTGAAATTGAATTAATTCCTTTAAAGTTTGGATTTTATACAACATATATATTTATATGAAAAAACTTCTTTCAATAATGAAAATTAACTAAAATGACTCGACTATACACTTGCAGCAAAATTGCCATTGTTGCTCAATATTTTCTCTTGAAAGAATTGCAGTAAAGTTATATGATGCGCACATGCACACCTCATACATGGTGCCTTTGGCCACGGCCTTTGAGAGGAGAATTTAGGTCCCGTATCAGAACGATTTTCCGGCCCCAAATAAAGACACATCCAAGAAAAATGCACCATATCCAAAGAATGCGGTATAGTTTGTTCAAACTCTCTAGTGGTAAGGCAGTGCGGGCGTGTTTGCTGATGAATTTTTGTCTGTTTGTTGTGTGGAATCCTGCAAGAGCCGCTTTTTGGTCGGTGATAACGTCTCCGCCCTTGACAAGTCTGCATTGGTTCCAGTCATGTTGTGAACCGAAATTGCTATAGGTGGTAATTTTCGTATAACCTACAGTAGATAAAGGAAAAATTGTAAACACACAATGCGGGCAATGAAAATAGCTCAACAAAGCATTCAATCCATTCCGAACCTTTTGCCATGCAAAGTTACCGATCACAGCATCAAATAATAAAGATTTTACAAAGTATAATTTGATGCACAACATGCATTGCATAAACTGTTCACTCGGTTTTGAGTCGTGGTGGTGCGTAAACAAATCTTACAAATTTCTGTGTGCTGAAACCACGTTTTCAACTTGCAACTGTTGGAGGTACTGGTTTACGTAACAAATTTTCAAAGCAACAAAAATTTTTGGAAAAGTGTTTTGAAAGTTGCAATCAATGATTTCCTTGAGTAGATACCATGTGGTGATGCGTTCCGGTTTGCAGCTCAAGTTTGCTGAGTAGGTTTCTTTCAAAAGTACCATAGCCTACCAACTTATCCAAAATGTCATTGTTGTACAACTTGTTTAAATTTGTTCCACATGCCTGCAACTACACTTCAGACATACAATGATATTTCCATAGGACCATAGGTCTTCAAACTGATCGATATCTTTGAGTTTGTTGATACATTTGTGACTAACTTCCAACAGCCATAGAGAATTCTTTGCAACATAGCGTACAGTAGAATAAATTTCGTTTGTAAGATTGAGCTGGTGAAACGGAGATGTTGGAGCGTTCCGTCCTAAGAATTTTTTTTTTAATTCATAGTTCCTTTAACAACTTAAGCTTGCGAGTAGCCTACTTTCCAGCTTTCTGTAACTTTGATTACATCTTCCTTTAACTTCATTAAATTTATCAGCTTATTGTCCATTTGTCGTCGTCGTGTGAGCCTTCTATGGGGCCGAATAACATTGAACAGTTCTTTATCGCTGCATAAATAGGTTAGTAGAGTGAATCTCGCTTAGGACTGTGATCTACATAATGCATAGAACACACAGGTTTGAGACTGCTCAAGTAGGCTGCTTGGAAATGGCATAGCCTAGCTTTGTTTAGATTTTCCTATCTGGCTTAGCTGCAATTGAAAATGACATAAGCTTAGTCGATCAATTACACTACTCAAAAATGATATAACATTTGGAGAACACTGCACACCACAAACTCCAACTCTAGTGCATTTAAGCAATGACATCCATAAGCAGAAAATAGGCAAGAAAGGGTTTACTTTCTTCAATCTTGCTTGGACTATTTTCCAAATATGTTGGATCCATTATCATCTGCCTGACAAACGCAGTTTTTCATGTCAAAGTAGGCCTACAGTTGGTCAAGAGAACATAATACACACTTAGCCAAAGCAGCACTAGTTTTCAAGTTAGAACGACATGACAATGATCAACAAATAGCCTACTCGTAAAGTTGTAACTACGCATTTCATTCAAAAATTTGTTTATTTTTAAGTTGATAAATTTTTATTTTAGTAGTAAAAATGGGCCCCACTCAAAAGTGACAAAACGAAAAACTACTGGTTTTTCCTTTACAATGTTATGCTAGGGGGAAAAGTAGCCCGACTTCTCCCTCTCTCGGAGCCACTGAGTACGATTAAAAAGATTGACAAATTTAATGGATCAATATATTTCATTTCAGAGTATTCTCAGCGCAGGCCAGAAACTAAACTACTGAAGCGGACCACATATTTTTGATTCGGTGGCGGCATTTGGCCAGCGGCGCACACCTCTGCTGTAGAGTGTACACTAAACCATTTTCAAAATGTGAAAAATTGGGCACGTTGAACGCTGCGTTTACCTCTTATGTTGCATCTGTGATTGCAATTGGCAGATTCTTAACTTCATAACAGATAACTGACAAACTTTTTCGCTGACTATTGGAAGGAAGTTAATCTTGAATAGCTCAAAACTTTGCATTTGTTTTGGCAACATTGCAAAACGATTTTATTATCACGTGGTGGGCGTTGCACGATACGATTGGTTGAAATCAATGATTGCTCATTTGCATTCGTGTGCAAAGTTTATAGTTTGTAAACTAATTTTTCGTCCAACACTTTCTGGTTAGATGCTAGAGTTAGAAACTACACATACAGTTTGGTAGAGAGGTGACTTTCTTTAACCATAGACAGATAAAGCCAAGCAACAACACGGCATTTAACATAATACATTAGACTTAGAGTGAACACAAAACTATAATCTACAAACCACGAACGTTTTCGGCCATACTCATATGAGCCCTTCTCAAGTAACAAAATAACTGATTTTACAATTGCCTCTACATTGAAAATAACTGATCTACACAAAGAATGGAAAAACGAAATGCACAAAAACGAAACTGCGTTTTGAGGCGAGGATTGCAGGACTTTATTAGCAAAACCTCGTGGATTTTCGTGTCAAATCGGCCTAAACAAGTCCTTTGGTCCAGTTTTAAACATGAAACTACAATCTTTAGATCGTTTGTACGCGGTAGTGGGCATGATCTTGAATTAGAATGATCTAATTTTAAAGATCGATCTTATTTTGGTATTCTCTAAGATCACATTTATTTGTGATTTTGATCTTAAAAGTCACTAAGTTCAAGATCAGTTCAGAATTCAAGTTTAGTTAGGCTACTAGATAGAATCATAGAAACATTTTTTAAAACTCGTGCTATGCATAGTAATTACAGTAGCGGAAAATACAGAAAATACTAAAATTAAGACACTTTTAATATGATATGTGGCGATTTGAACTAAAGACGATTTGAAGTGTCAATGTAGTTTTGGTCAGGGTTACCAGTTCAAAATAGAAAAATATTTCTGTGTTGGTTGTAAAGAAATAAACTTGCGTATGCAGTAGACTATATAGGCTACTATATATTGACATATATTATAAAAAAAAGATTTAACTTTATTCACATTTCTGTTTTGTAAATTCTAAAAAAATGTTTGCTTTCTTTGACCTAATTTTACATGTTTCAAAAGATTACTATCAGAATGACGAAGCAAAAAACACAGGAATCTAAAGTGGATTTTGGTTATGTAAAGTGGTTCATTGTAGTGAACAGGGAATGGGATGGAATGGAATGGAAGACGTTTTTTCCATCTTCCATCCTGAGATTTTCTTCCATTCCATCTCCATTCCATCTTAGAAATCTTCCATTCCATCTTCCATTCCATCTTCCATTCCATCTCAGAAATCTCTTCCATCTTCCATTCCATCTTCCATCTTCACATTTTGTGATCTCCGCGTTGAATATGCCACAAATAAACCTAAATACCATAGGCTAAATTTAAGCTAAAAATTTAACAGCAGTATTTTCCTAAAGATTACGTACCATTTGGTGTTATAACTAGAAACGTAGATTGATTCTATATAAATACAGAAAGAAACAACACCTAGCAAAGTTAAAGAAACTGTTGTAGCAGTCTACGTTGGCAGGCCCTGGTTTAGGGGGGGGAGGGGGGGGCAGAGAGTGCAGGTGCGCCGGGCCCCCGACTTTTGAAGGGCCCCCCTACGTGGACAAAATGTGATTTTGTGTTATTATTATTTTATTCTTTCAGCCTTTGAAGTTTCTGCAAAGTGCTGTGTAGAGCAGTATTGGATTAATGCTACTGTAGTTGTAGAGGTGGTTTTTCGCGCCGTAGGCGCGAAAAATTTTTTTTTGCACGGGGGCCCCCGATCTGAAAGTGCCCCAGGCCCCCCATCAGCTAAATCCGGCCCTGTACGTTGGAGAAGATAACAAAGTACCTAACGAAAATACTTGAGAAGCATCGCAGACAATTGGTGTAATAAAATGCATGTCTTGATAAAGCGTTAGAAAGTTAATGATGGAATTGGGATGGAATGATGGAAGATTGTCTTCCATCCCATCATCAAGATCTTCCATTCCTTTCCATCCTTGACATTTTCCATCTTCCATCCCAAAATCTGTCTTCCATTCCATTCCATCTTCCATTCCATTCCATCCCATCCCATTCCCTGGTAGTGAATCACCCAGATCAAAACTGTTTTGGGTTAAAGTAAAAAGAAATATATTAAATTCTAAAATAAACGCTCCTTCTTTTTTGTATTGCTTTTGTTTTTCGTTTTGTTTGAAGCGGTTTGTCAAACCTCCGAACCTTTTTGATATCAGACAACAGTAGCCTACCAATGTTGCCAGATAGGTGAATGGTGCAATAAATATTTATATGATTCAGTGAAACTCGAAACTACGTAATAACACGAGTAAATGCTTCTTATATGAACCAGACAAAAAAATTTTGGTGAAAAATGGTGTAGTTCAAAGGTTTTGTTTTTTCAAAAAAAAAAGAAAAAACTAATTCAAACTTCTGCAAGTTTTTCAGTTTTTTATAAATCTCGGCCTGAGGTGTGACGTTGCAATTCTACCCAAACTACGACAACGATTGATAGGCCTAATACTAATAGCAACAATCCTTAGCTTACTACAATTTTTATAGGTCAGCGATCGAGTAGTTAAAACTAAAAGTTAGCAATACCGACTATCTTTCTTTTACCAAATTGCTTAAGTAGATAAAGTTTGATTTTTTTTTTACAATCTCATTGATCAAAAACTGTATTTTGTTAACTATGGAAAAAATGATTTTTAAAGTGATTTTGATCTTCTAGATCACATTGTCGTGGTGATCTGATCTTAATCTTCAAGATCACGACAATTGGTGATCTTGGCCATCTCTGGTTGATTGTTCACTTCAGTGAAAAGGTTATTAACATTACTGCAAATAAAAGATGTTGATCCATTCACGTGTAATATTGCAGCCGGTGGGACTAAACTGCTGCATGCTTAGACTGTAGACTACAACAATTTTAAAATGTGAAAATGTGGGAACATTGGACGCTTCTTCTTCTATCCAGTCTTCTAAATTTGGTTAATATACGGTTACAGGCACCTGCATCTAATAAGGCCCGGCCAGTAATAAGGCCTACCCCCTGGATCTCCGTTGATACAAATCTTTTAAACAAAATTGGAAGCTCTGATTGGTGCTATAGTGAATTGAGACTAACTGGTAAAAATTCACATCCTAAAGTTAAGAACTTTTTAAGTTACGGAAAGTTGAAGTTTAGAAGGGCTGAAATTGAGTGATTTTATTAATTTTCACATATTTTAGACTGTTCTGCAGTTAACAAACCGCTTTGACTTCCGGTTTTTTGCATTTTATGTGAAAGATATGTGCATGCTGATGCAGTAAAGCCAATAAATTTGAACTTTTTTCTAATTAAAGCAAGACTGATAATGATGATCAGACTAGGCTAATTTTGGTAATGAGGCCCATGGACCCCTGGGGTAACATTGTGCACCCCTAGTTAAGAAAGTGAGGGTTAAAGACTTGAGTGACCTAAACAATTCTTATTACACCATTAATCCAATTTGTTATTGCAATGGAAATATCATACTTTCAGAATCAAAATACTTTAGTATCCCTACCATATCTAAAAACACCATGTCGCTTTTTAAAAAATGGAGCATGGGGCGGGGGAGGGAATAGTTGTCTCTGTGTATTTAATTATTAGTTATGTGCCTGTGTTGTCAATTAGAATTTGTTTTGTGGTGTTGTTATTGTGAAAATACATCTTTTCCATCACTTTTGGTGCTAATTCAAACCGGGCCTTATTCACAACACGTGCATCTGATAAGGCCCGCTTGAGATTTTTTTAATTTTTTTAATATTTTACACCCCCTTTAACTTAGAAACTTGTTTCATAGATATGTTGTTTAGATAGACCCAAAGTATCCTCATTCCAAGTTTCGTTCAAATTATGCAGTATTTAGAAAAATATTGAGGTTTGAAAATTAGCGGGCCTTATTAGCTGCAGGTGCCTCACCACAATTTGACACATTCTTTTGCGACGAATTTGTACATTGAAAGGACCCATTTATTGCACTAGCTGGTAAGCTGAGGTCACACAATAAAATGGTCCGCTGTTTGGGTCTTGGTGCTACTGATACATAGATTACTGGGCAAGTGTTACAGCTCCACTTTACCATTACATTAATGTAATGCATTACATTAATGCGGTTAACGCCGGTTCGGAGTCGATTCAATGTTTTCCACCTTTCCCAAGGAAAGTTTGCTCCTGGAGGGAGGGATCCTAGTCGTAAAACCTTTATTTGCACGTGTTAATGGCCACTTTTGAATTGTTGTTTCCATTACTTAAGCCTTGTTTCTTCTTTTGTTGAGGTTAGTGGCTGAACATCGGCCGCTGTGGTAGGCCTACCATCTGTGATAGCAATTAGCAGATCTGTAACTTCATAACAGATAACTGACAAACTTTTTCGCCGACTATTGGAAGGAAGTTAATCTTGACTAGATTAAAAATTTATCATCACGTGGTGGGCGTTGCACGATGCGATTTGTTGAAATCGATGATTCCACATTTGCATTCGTGAGCAAAGTTTACAGTTTGAATACTAAGTTTTTGTCGAACACTTTCTGGTTCAATGCTTGAAACGTCACACCATTAGGCTACTGTGTTTATGCTAAATGGATAATTGTTAACCTGTGGTAACATAATCTGCTGAATGTTCACAGTTACTTCGCTCCACATTACAGCATTAGCAACTATACGAGAGAGGCCCTATGCATTCTTGCAATGTCACGAAATTTGGGTAAATATTCTGACACTTTCTAAAACGCATAGTTGTTGCAATTTATCAAAGAAGCCCGTTTGTTATAATAAAAGTGCTACATGCTGTACGAAAATAAATTTTACTTTTTCATAATGTACTTTCCTAAAGTTTTAAGACAGCTTTGAATATACGCAGTTGAGCATTGTTCTCGTTAATAGCCTATTAAGTTGTATACTTTCCATATGTTTTTGCTCCTGCCTTAAAACCACAAGATTTCAATGGGTGTTTTCTCTCCTTTTTACATTTATGACTATACGAATCAGTTTGAAAGGATTATTCCAAATCGCAGATCGCACCAAATCGCTTCTATACAGAAAGTAATAAAAGCACAGCATGACACATTTTGAAGTGACAAGGCGATATCGAAAAGCCGATGGTAAAGCTTCTGATAGAGAGTGGAATATTAGGCTACTGTATGTTGTAATTATTCGAGTTAAAGTCGTAAAATATCATACAGCCTATTTGTTGCATTTTTTGAACTGGTAGGCTAATATTGTTGCAAAGCAAGAACGGTTTATTTTAAATAGAGCAACGAAGAATTAATATAGTCATAACTTTTCTACTTGCATCTACTGTACAACAATCTAATCTCTTAACGTATTTATCAGTCTAGGAATCGATTTCACTAGCCTAGGATTAGTAGAGTGATTTGAGGCAACAAAGCAGAACAATATCCAAATACGTTACTTTCATATTATACCATCACAAATATTCTCATCACTGCAAATAAAAGATGTTTCTCCATTCTCGTGTACCCTGAGGAACAAGTGCTATACAGTAGATTACAACGTTTTTGAAATGTAAAAAATTGGGCACATTGGGCACGAGGGCATCTTTTATGTTGCATCTGATTGCAATCGGCTGATCCTATATTTCATAACAGATGGCTGACAAACTTTTTCACTGACTGTTGGAAGGAAGTTGATTTTAAATACCTTCAATTTCTGCATTTTTTATGTTTGAAAAGATTCTAGTTTAATGATTAAAACTGTACCAAAGGACTTGTGTAGGTCATCTGGCCATAATGCATAACAGAAATCGTCAAAGTATTTTTGCAATTTTTGTGACATTTTAAGCTTCTGCCTCAAATAGTTGTAAATGTTTAATATAAAGTCAAACAACTATGCACACTGAACAGATTGTATTATTATAAGATGATAATTATTGAATTCATTCAGTGTAAACATTAGCAGTAGGCCTAAAGATGTGCAGTTTCAAACATCTAACCAGAAAGTGTTGGACAAAAAATTAGTTTTCAAACTGTAAACTTTGCACACGAATGCAAATGTGCAATCACTGCAACGCCCACCACGTGATAATAAAATCGTTTTGCAATGTTGCCAAAACAAATGCAAAGTTTTGAGCTATTCAAGATTAACTTCCTTCCAATAGTCAGCGAAAAAGTTTGTCAGTAATTTGTTATGAAGTTAAGAATCAGCCAATTGCAATCACAGATGCAACATAAGAGGTAATGCAGCGTCAACGTGCTCAATTTTTCACATTTTAAAAATGGTGTAGTGTACACTCTACAGCAGAGGTGTGCAGCCCGGGGGCCAAATGCGGCCTCCGAATCAAAAATATGTGGTCCGCTTCAGTAGTTTGGTTTCTGACCGCGCTGAGAATACTCTGAAAAGAAATATATTGATCCAGCAAATTTGTCAATTTTTTCAATCGCACTACGTAACTCTGTGAATGAAGAAACCGCGCAATTTGGACTTTTGTGCAAATGTAATCTATTTCAGTATTAAAAAGTTTTTTGGTCACTATTTGTAAAAATATAAAGGAGTTATTTCCATTTTGACAAGAAATCAAATACAACATTAATCCAACTAGGCCACGCCTTTCCAAACTAAAAATTCGTTACGAAAAACATGAACGTAAAATAGAACAAGCTTATTCCACCTGTGATATAGAACCCACCACTTTTGTTCAAATCTTAAAGTAGATGAAAATTTTTAAGGTTCAATTGATGTTGTATAAACTTTAGAACTTAAAAGCCTACCACAAACAAAGAAACACATTGTCACAGTAGGTGTTACGGCGTACTGTAGCTGCTTGTTGATTATTTTTAATCATAATATGAAGGAAAGAGAACAAATCCAGAGAACAAAATCCAACAACAAATCCATTCCATATGGACAATTTGTAAACCTGCAAGATGTAGTGGTATCCATCTTGAACTCTGAGCGTTGCGCGAAAAAAAAAAAAAAAAAAAAAGAAGGAAAGAGGTGCGTGCTATGTGAAAGAGGTGCATAATATGAAGGAAAATTAGTGGTGCGATACTGACGAGCCCAGCCTTTGGAAACATTGCTGCCAAAAAGCGTTTAACAAGCAAACCTTGCTTTCCTCGCTAGAGCGAGCGAGTGAAAGCGACACCGGCCTAACTTTTACCAGCCTTTTTAGATTTTTTTTAAAAGTCACCTAGATAAATAAATAACTAGAAAGTTTAGAAAATAGCCTAAGTCAGCTAGATCAGTGGCCCCCTGCTGGGAACCATTGATCTAGGCGAGTAGTTAGCTTTTTTTTCCCTCCCTAGACTTTTTTTTTGGAATCAGCCTTTTCCCCTTAAGGGAATTAGTTGATTGCCACGTAGAAAGGTCAGGTGAGAATAGTTAGTTAGCTACAGCGAGTCTAGACAGTACGTGACCAGCTTTTAGGGTGTGGTCAAGACAGAATTTAGCTGAACTTTCCTTCATAAGGAAAGTTTGAAACTGTTAAAGCTTGAACTTCGGTAAGTCTTTGTTAATTTCTCTATATTTACAATCATAATCTCTACATACAATCTATACTCATGGGCGATTCTAAGACCAACGAGTTTAAATATGAAAGAACTTTGGTGGTGCAAGCATCAAGCCAGTCCTGGCTTGATGTAAGCACTTTCATAGGTTTCTTTATGGAAGGCGGTTTCCTTGCCAAATATGGAAAGGAGCTAAAAGCTGTGCGTGCCAAGAGCCTGCGGCAGCACATTTTCACCGTTACTTTCTCAGCTTCTGAGAACGAAACAAAATCCTTGCTGATGGAACAGCTGGCGCTAGACCATCGGTCACCCGTGACCTACAAGCACAAAGAAACTGATTATGTAATCAAAGTATGGCGCCCTATGCCACCATGCGACGTGATTACTTTATACCCAGTGCCAGACGAGTGGCATCTGGACTTAATCAACGAGTTTGCTTGCCAAGCAAACTGGGGAACAGTCTATCAAATGACCAAAGGTAGACATAAGCAGCACCCCACCATCTGCAACGAGTTTCTGCATGTCTACCTGCAGAACACTCAACTGAATAACATCCCAGAAAAGGTGCAGATGTTTGGTGAATGGATATCCATCACCAAGCTTGGGGAAGGACATTTGCCTCTCTGCCAAATTTGCAAAGCCCGGGGCCATTTAGCTTCCAAATGCCCCACGAAGCCGAAGAAGACCCAGGCCAACCCACCTCGAGACGGGGCGTCCAAAACTGATCCACCCCGTGACCGGGCGTCCAAGCCGACCAGAAACCGGACGCCAAAAAGAAGAACAAAACACTCCCGGGACAGGAGCGACAAAGTATACACAAAACGCTCCCAAGATTCGTCACCGGCCAGGTACCATCTCCCCTGCCATGTTTGCCGATCAACAGACCTTCACAAGCCTGGATGTGACGCAAGAGAAAAGTTCCGGGAAATGTGTAGTGGAAGAGGAAGGGAAAGAGGAAGAGGAAGAACCCCCCCGCCCAAAACAACAGGAAGAGGAAGACCCCCCCCACGAGCGACGATGGCTTTACCACCGTGGGCAAAGGAGGGAAACACAAACCCAAAACCCACGTGCGCAGCATCTTCTCGCCAGATGCTGAATTGGATAAGCCCATGTCCAACATAGAGTCCAAGACATCGACTCCAAAAGAACCATTGCACAAGCGGAGATCGGTTCCCCAAACAGCATCTCCCAGGACGACGAATCTTACAGACCACGACGCATCCTACGCCAGCTCCAAGGATGCGTCGGTCTCAGTTGACAATGACAACTCGTCAACTGACTCGGAGTCCGCTTCTTCGAGAGAGTCTCCGCGGGCTGGACTGCCCGGGACCTTTCCTCCCCATCGAAATGTCTTCAGTTCGGTGGGTGAGCTCACGGACTCAGACGGCGACGACCCAGCCATCTACACGGTCTAGTCCAACCCCTTAAACTTTAACCTGCTTTTTCCTTATCTATAATCATGTTCGCAGATACGGAGAGTGACGATTCGGACGCCGGACTGGGCAACCTCAAGGTTGGCTCAATGAACATCAACGGAATATCCAAGAAATTGCGAGATGTCAAACAGTTCTTTACATCTCACAGACTCTCTGTACTGGCAATTCAGGAAACACACAGAATCCCCACCGATCAACTCAAGACGTGGGCTCAACATAACAATTACATAACATACAACAACATAGAACCTGATAGAACCCCCTTCTATGCAGGGACAATGTTCATCGTAAAGAAGGACATACACGATAGGTCCGAAATCACACATCACACCATAGTACAAAACCGAATACATCACCTCAACATCAAATGTGGTAAAAATAACATAAACATATTCAATGCATACCTTCCACAGAGCAGCGGAGAGAGAAAGTCATGTTTTGAACTGCTCTCCGAGGCTATGCTGGAATATGAACATCAACATGTGGTCTTACTTGGTGATTTTAACGTGATCCTTGATCCGTTGGACACTGCTAAGCCGCAATTTTTCTTCACTACACCGGATAAAACAGCACTTAGAACATTAATACATCATAACCAATTGACAGACATATTCAGACAAGAATATCCTTACAAAAGACTGTTCACGCGCCAAAACCACAACAGTAAGACCAGGATAGATAGAATATACATAAATGAACATGCACTTGAAAATTATCATAACATCAAACATGAATACTTCACATCATCAGACCACTGCACATTACCAATAATTCATCTCCAATATCAACAACACACCAAATGGGGTGAATATTCATACAAAATCAATAACAGCATATTAGAATATGCTCACGTCATAACAGAGCTCGAAACGGCTTGGGAAAATTGGACCATAAACGTACCACAAATAGAACCACCAGACATGCTTATAAGGTGGGATCATGGCAAGAAAATGTTGAAAAATCGACTGATTGAACTCTCGCAAGATGTCGCACTCAAGCGTAGAGAAGATTACAATCAAGCGAAAAATATGCTCCACACTCTGGACGCTCATCCAGACCACGTCCTGGAAGATCGTCGCCCGGAATTCTTGGAGAAAATCAACAACTTCTACGATTATAAAGCAGTCGGATCGCAAATCAGATCCAGAACTATCCCAACTAGCAATGAAGAGCCATCTAAAAGCTTCTTCAAAGCAGAGGAACAAAATTGTAAAAGTAGCTCTATCACTGAGATACACGACGCAAACAACACAACACTCACCAAGAAAGAAGACATTCTCAAAGAAGTACACAGCTTCTACCACTCCCTATGGGGTGTAAAAGACAACATAAACTCTCAAGAACAAAACAACTACTTAAACATTCTTGGAGAGGCCAAAATTGAGGAAGACGCAGCTGAACAAGCGGAACAGCTGATCAGTCTCAAAGAAGTAAAAACCGCCATCGATTCTCTTAACAAGGATTCTGCACCTGGATCAGATGGTCTCGGCTCATTATTCTACCAAAAATGCTGGCATTTCCTGAAACACGACATTCTAGAGATGCTTACAAATTGTTACTTGAGAAAAACAATGACTCCCTCAATGAGAGAAGCAAAAGTGAAGTTAATCTTTAAAAAAGGTGAAAAAGAAAAGCTCAAAAATTGGAGACCGATCTCTCTGCTCAACACAGACTACAAGATCTTGAGCAAAATCCTCTCCAACAGACTCACACCCATGATCACAAACCTGATTTGTCCGAATCAGAAATGTGGACTGCCAAACCGCAGAATAGAGCATGTCACAATGAATATACAAGCTGCCCTGGAAGCTTCTCAAACACAACACAGGGACTTGTACGTCATGATAACTGACTTTGAAAAAGCTTTCGATAGAGTTAGTCACTCCTTCCTCTATGGAATCTTGAAGAAACTCGGAGTAAAACCAATAATGATGAATTACCTGTCATTAGTTTACCACAAAACAAAAAGCAAGATAGAAATCAATGGAGCTTTAACAAAACGAATAAACGTTAAAAGGGGCATACGACAGGGTTGTCCCCTCAGCATGCTCTATTTCATAATCTGTGCTGACGTTCTCACCCGACGCATAGAGAAAAACCATCTGATCAACGGTTTTCGCTTCTCCAAGCTGACAATCAAAATCCAGCAATATGCGGACGACACCACATTCATCACAAGAGACATTCCATCTCTCCAGGAAATCAACAAAGAACTAGCCATCTACCAGACGATGTCCGGCCAGAAAGTGAACCAGGGAAAGACCCAGATCCTGGCGTCCAAACCTGACCTGGCCCAAAGAGCTCAGCAACTCTTTCCAGAAGCTGCGATCTTGAACAACGTCAAGATCCTGGGCATCTGGCTAGGCACAAACAAAACACAACTTGACAAGATGAACTGGCAGACCGCCATCAAGAAAACTCAAACGATCGCCAACATCCACAAACCACGAAGACTCTCCCTCTATGGAAAGATCTCCATCATCAACACTCTCTTGGTACCCGTCACTCTGCATCTGAGTAGAGTCCTGATGCCAACACAACAACACATCAAAGAACTCAACAAAATCCTTTTCAACTTCCTCTGGTATCCTTCACCATTCGAACAGCTCCAGAGAAGCAAGACGTTTCCTCCTGTCAAAGATGGAGGCATCAACATGGTGGACATCCAATCAAAATTTCAAACAAGCCGCATCGACAGAATTCGCCACCTCTTCTCACTAGAAGACGCCACCGAAATCTGGCACGAATGGGCCATGTTCAATTTGAGCTACAGAATGAGACACATTAATCCTCATCTGTTCTCCAACAGCATTCCGCATGCCCCAAATCCAAACGAAATGTATGCGGACATCTTCAAGTCCTTTTGCAAACTCAAAGGCTTGAAACACGACTGGGAAAATACTTCCTACAAAAATATCTACATCAATCTGAAAACGCAAAATGAAAAGAAAATTGACAAGATTGATCAAAACGGAAAGAAGATTCCTTGGAATGAGATCCTCTTGAAAAACAAGGAAATCAAACTCCTCCTTCCACCTCACCTATCCTCCATGTCCTTTCGGATTGCACATGGAGGATACAAATGGGGAGATTTTAATAGATCAATACATTCCGACAGAATAACAAATTGCAAATTCTGCAGAAAACCAGAAGACAATGTTGCTCACGTCCTCACCAAATGCTCTTTTGCGCTAGGAATATGGGAGCGCCTGAAACAACAATATCTTTGCCTAACCAAAGAAGACATGGAAATAACAAAGGACATGATCCTCTACAACCAAATCCCTGACGGACAGAAGAACAACCCGATTCTTTTGACCATGATGAATGTCGCCAAGCACACCATCATCCAAAAGAAGATATCTCTGGACATAGGCGACACATATATACAGGACACAAAACGGTCCACCATTCAAGCCCTGTGGGTCATCATGACAAAAACTAAAGACATAACACAAAAGCATAACATTCCTTTGTCATCTGACATTTCTACTCCTTCCAAACCTCCTCCTACGGTCAGAAGAAAGAAGAACCAGTCGAGATCCACTCTTCAACCGCCCTCTCAGTCGTCCTTGGTGGTAGGGATGACTGATTGCAGCGGTGGATCTCACTAGCACAGTACGGTCGTAGATCATCTTTGAAGAAGCTTAGACAGCCAAGGGCGTAACAACCCACCTTTAACCCGTCCCTCTCACTCATCTGCAACGGCCTGATGCCGGAAGAGTGATTGCAGCGGGAGATCTTTAACCGTCCCTCTCCGTCGTCCCACTCGCTCTGGGATGACAGGATTGCAGCGGCCCATTCCAAGATGACTCTGGGGTCAGCGAAAGCTACCCTCCCTCTGGCCGCTCCTCTCTGGCATCTCCGCCAAATGAGATGTCAGACTGCAGTGGCCCGTCTCCCACAAGCAGGTGCCCTTCTTCAAGCGGGCAACAAGAAGATACACACACACACAAACAAGCTCAAATAAAATTAAAATTAACTCTCTAACAAAACGCGCTAGTTCTTGAGGTTGACCCGCCATCTCCTAGACTGCTCCAAGATCAGCAAGAGGAAAGTTGAGACAGGCAGATCAGCTTGAGGCAGCCACTAACCAAACATTTACATCCACAGATTACCATCTACCGCGGTGGGTCCCTTCGGTCGTAGTGAGTCCCTCGCCTCCCTGGTAGGTATCTTCCATGTAAGTATGGTGTGCCTGCTGAGTGTTTGGGTGTGTGGACGGCTCCCGGAGCGGACGCACTAATGATGAGACAGGAAACAAATCCATTCCATATGGACAATTTGTAAACCTGCAAGATGTAGTGGTATCCATCTTGAACTCTGAGCGTTGCGCGAAGAGAAAAGAAAAAAAAAAAAAAAAAAGAAGGAAAGAGGAAAAAGAGGAAGGAAGGCCTTATATTCAATGTTTGCACATCTTGAAGCGGTGAGCAACTGAGCATACAAGTGTACAGAAAGAGAAAACAACACCTAGTTTTACCACAAAATTCATCGTTTCACTTAATACTGAATGGTAAGTTAATGACAATAAGCTATATGAAAATATGATTAGGCTACATTGAAAACATACAAAATGATTAAATTGATGCGATCTTTGTATTGAGAACGCCGCACAAGAATATTAAAAGGGAAGACTGTACAAAACTGAACTTAAAATCAACGTTTTCAATGGGTCTTTTTTATGGGAACATTTTTATCTTTATCTTCAGATGAATAAGTTGATCTTTGCATCTCTTGTGCTTGTTCTGGTCTTGTTGGTTATTTCTTCGGGAGAGAGCCGCGGAAGAAAGTGGTTACAGCGTGGAAAAGGATTGAAAACTATTGGGAGGTGATTAAACCGCTGAATTCTGATTGAAATGTTTTCATAAACTCAAGTACATTTTTGACTGCCAGATTAGTGGTAGCTAAATGAAAAATAAAAATCAATTACTTTATATTTTTATCATGTTATTTAATATATCACTGCATGTAGACTACCAGGTAGTCTAGAAGTAGTCTAAAAGTACATGTATCACTGCTACTCAAAATTGTGTGATGAACTAAGGCAATTTCTCAATAATTATTTTTTTAGCTTAAATCACTTACTCATTTGTGTTCGACTGCAGCATTTGTTGAAACGCACACTTCAAAAGTTAAACTACCATCGTTTAATGGTTAAACTTAGAACGATGGTTGAGTTGTGTGGAATAATTGACAAACAACAACAACACTTCAACAATCGGAAAATCCATTCTGTCAATCTTGATGACTTGGCCTGCGTCAGTGGTTCAAAATCTATACAAGCATGGAAACTTCCTAAATTGAAAACCTTTCAAGAAAGTTTTTTCAAACCAGAGATAAATATCACCACAATCAATTTGGATGTCACGAGCAATTTTAGTTATTACTAGGGCAAGTTTTTGTTGCACTAAAAACATGAGAAAGTTGCACTTAATTTTAACAAAAGTTGCAGTAAAAAGTTGCATTTATTTATTTACCTTTTTACCATTCATTTACTTCGAAAGACTAGACACAACCTGTTTCCGTTTATGCGGGCTTGGCCAAAAGCCAAGTCATACTTCCACTTCTAGTTTAGTTCGGGCGCTGTCGTGCTTGGCTGAGGTTGTTGAACTTCTAGCTTGCAAGCAAACTGTTGCGTCATAGATAACATTGAGATGCAGCTAATCCATCACATAGCTTTTGTTGTGCAAATCAAAGAAAATAGAACCATACTGTACTAGAAACAGTTTTATAGCATGTTTTTTAAATCACTCCTTTACATTTTGCTCAATACTTGATAAAAGTTGCTGTAAAAAGTTGCATGAAAAATAGAAAAAAGTTGCAAAAAGTTGCAATATAAAATTCCTACAAACAGCTTAAAACATCATACTACATAAATTTTGAGTATTTAGGAAGCTGCCGGAAGCTGTAAAAAAAAGTTGCAAAAGTTGCAAAAACTTGCCCTAGTTATTACACAATGCGCTTGCACGCATAACCTACTAGCCTACATAGCCTAATTAAGTTTTCGGTCTTCGTCTTTATTGAGATTGTTTAGAATATTTTTTGTTTTCAGAAAACCCAAACGTGTAGAGGGTAAAAAAATCAAACCTTCCAGATGCATTTTTCCTACAAGACGAAAAACTGGTTCTCCACCTACTTATGGGTGAGAAAAATGAATATCGGCGTACTATATTTCTATTTCGCATTCTAGTTGTAGGTGACAATATTTTCAGTTTAATACAGTGAGAGCTTTAAAAGTTTAACTGATGTCGTTTCTTAACATTAGATCATCTTTCACTTTTCTTCATCATCGCAGTTTATGTTCCTATGTCTCTGTCACTCATGGATACGCAAAGCGTAGGCTACTTTTGTAATAATTCGACGATGAAATTGAAAGGAAAACAATTGTTTGTCGTATCCAGGCTTACACCTGGTGATTAAAGATTTAGATAAATGGACGGTAAGGCAAGGAAGCCGATCTTTGTGTCCACCTTCAGGTATGCCTTCAAGTGTCCTGCCAGAGACACAGCCACATGCTCTTGAGCGGTGTCGAACCGGCGCCCTTTCGATTGCCGTTCCAGCGCTCTCACCACTCGGCCATGCAGCCGACAGGAAAACAATAAAATGCAGCAACAAAAAAAAACACAAAAAAAAGGAAAAAAAAACTGGTAAAGAAATGAATGAAATGTTGCTGTTCATAGCAAGTCTTTGAAAACGAACCAACAACATCAGATTCCGGCTCCATAAACTCCAATAGCGGATCTATGAAAACTTTTTTGTGGGCGTTACTATAGTTTTAATGTAACAAATATTTAAAGAAAAATGGAAAATGTAAAAGTCAAGTTCAAAGAAGCAAATGGTTTGGTAGGGTTAGTGGGTCTTGCCTCCCAGAATACTCTTTTGTTTATTGTTGAGTATTTTGCTGCCCGTTAATATTTTTTGTCCGAGACGTAAACTACACTTCGTATTTGACAAAGTTAGGGATAGTAGACGAAGTTCATCAAATTAAAACTACATTTCTGTAGAAGTTTGAGTTACAGGTTTAAATTTTTCTATAGAAATAATGAAGTTAGATTTTTCATTACGTTTTGCATGACAGCAGAAGAATTTCAATAACCTTTTATTGTTTGACGAAGTTTTGTGAAGCTTTAATGTTGTAGGCCAGTGGTTCCCAACCTTTTTGACCTTGCGGCACCCTATCAAAGAGATAAATAGTTTGCGGCACCTTGGCAAAACTGGATCAATTTTATGAGGTTTCTGTATTTCAAATAACTGTATAAAATAACACAGAATCAGTTCTACAGTAGGCCCTATAGCGCGAGTAAATAAATATGTTTATTCAAAAGTCAGTGTGAAATTTGGGCTTGACTTCTTGCAGAAAGTCCCTTAATATCTAGGGGCACTATTCGATAAAGCCACCCGCATTTTTTCCTCGACTACAAGCAGTCGTTCTCGTTTTTTAGTTTTTATGTTCGTTTATACGAAAATCCACTCTCACATAGGCTACTGTAGGTATGACGTGAAAAACTGCAGTAAAAGCACAATAGCTTTCTTTCCAACGTAAGAATATTCATTTTGAATTTTTATCCAGAATCTGTCAAGAGGCATCTGCTTGTGCATAAGCTTAAAATTTCCATCGTTACGAATGTCAATTAATTCTTCTTCTTTAAGATTCAACACAATATGAGAATCCGATAAAAGTGGATTTCTCACACATGCGTCATTTTCTGTGGACAAGCTGGAAAAATATTTCTCAATTTTTTCTTCCAATGATTTCATGTGCTGAGTTATTAATGAGGCAACTTCTTTGTTCTTCATTTCAAAAAAATGTAAAAGCATGTCAAAGTTTTTGTTCTCCACTTATAAGGACCACATTTGCAGTTTTTCTCTCAGTGCTTTCATTTTATCGGTTGAAGTTAAGAGAGTTTCATTTTTGCCCTGCATTTTCACATTCACGTTATTTAAATGGTTGAAGATGTCTACTAAATACGCTAATTTGGAGACCTAATTGTAATCGCAAAGCAATTCACAAAACTCCTTTTGCTTTTCAAGGCTGAAAAAAGAGACCATTTCATCCTTCAACTCATATAGCCTAGTTGAGAAGAAGCGATCTTCCTGGCGTCAGCACTACCTGACTACTCACTATAGAACAGCGAGCATTGTGTTTCGCTAATCATACCGGTGTAGCCTCCACACTTGCCATCAAGACTTTTTCCAAAAGCATGTGTTTCTGGGCAGTCCAGTGTAGCAAGAACTCAACGATAGACACGTGTTTCGCCCATGAGGTAGGGCTCAGCAGTACCACACCACTACTTCTTGCTACACTCGACTGCCGAGAAACTCATATAGCCTACTCGTGACAAGGCCTTTCTTTGCGACAACCATCTTACTTCGGACTGAATGCAACAGAAGATTAGCATAGTTTGCTCGTATTTCTTTACAAAGCTTGGCAAATGGACGTGATTTAAGTGGTCTACTTTTGATGTAGTTGGCCATTTTTACAACTTTGTTTAACACTTTTTTAGGTCTGAACCTAATGTTTTTCCAACAAAAACTTCGCGATGAAAAAGAACAGTGCGTTGTTAATATATCACTATTTTGCATTTTTTCTAACGATGCAAATCTTTCAATTGACCTTGACCCAACCATCGGTTTATAATGGTTCGCAAACAATCGCGCAATTTTATAATCGTGCTGGTGGGTCACACAATCCAATAGCCTAATTCATCACTGCAATTTGACTTTGTGCGCGTGAAACGCAAAATAAAATCATGAAACCTGGTAATAATGATCCAAACGTTTTTATGAAAAAAACAGCAACAAATCAAAATCTCTTTCCCGCTGTTTTTCGTGGGCGAGAAAACGAAGGCTTACCGCCAGCCCAGCGACTTCCCCACTAAGCGACTTTCCAGAAAGGAGCCGGGAATAACTACGAGACGCGAAACTTAATACGCACTGAAACTCGGTTATAAATAAATAAATTCCGCACTTAACGGGTTAAAGTTAAAATAAAGAATGGGCCGCAATATTGCAATATCTCGCGGCACCCTTGAGCATAGCAATTGGCACCCTAGGGTGCCGCGGCACCCCGGTTGGGAATCACTGTTGTAGGCTGTAAGCAGTATTTCGGTAAAATTTTAAAATGCCGTCCGAAGTTGGTTGGTTTTTAAATTTTTGCGCTCGGACTAACAAAGCCTTGATAGGTTATTCCTGGTAGTTTCACGTACTTGTAGAGCCTATTGACGCAGGGCCGGTTACCGAGACTGGCAGAGTGAAGTTTTCCGATTGTTGAAGTGTTGTTGCATTAGAAATATTCCATTCACTATAGGTGCTGCTGAATGGAGAACAGTCTTGAAATGCGTTGCTCAACCGCACACCCCCAGAGCGAACCAGCGCCGCGTGATCTTGAGCAGGGAGCGTAACCACTGAGCTAACAAAGCGACAATTTCCGCTCCGTAAGAAGTTTTCCCACCTTCTCTAGATTCAAGACAACTTAATTATTAACTAGTTGCGTTCGCAATGTGTTAACCTGAAAATATGCATTATTTTTTTAATTTTTGAGGGTCGCATGAAACTCTTTCCACCTTTTAAATGCATCGCTGAAAACACAACTCATCTAATCCACTAATTAGGTGATTAGGCTAGTAAAATATTAATGAGCGAGAAAAGGAAGCGAGAAAAATTTGCAAAGAACAACGAGAAAGGTTTTCTCTTTTATTTTTACTTTTTTTTTTAAAGGGATCATGGCTAAATGTCCGTCTGGGTCTGCTATAAACTGACTCGATAAATGGAAAACATTTTGTAAACTTACATTGTATATGACCCAACTAAAACAGTCTAAACAAGAAAAATAATTATGATTTATTTCCTTTTTTCAAAGTATAGTCACATGTGTGGTACATTATTTTCTAAGAAAAATAGGAAACTGTTGAACTCATACAATTGTGTTTTAATTTTGTTTGCAGAACGATAGTCCCAATTCACAATAAGAAGGTATTCAACAAAAGAAATGTAAAACGTCGACGTTTTAAACATCGTATACGCGGTGGACACTGATGGTAGACGCTGGAATATCCCATCTGAAATTAAGGTAGGTCTATGGGTAAAAGTATTATATTTTTTAATTATAGCTTTTAAAAATTATTAATAGCCTTTATTAGTTATAAAGGTAATGATTTTTGTCCGATAGTTTAGTATAAAACGCCACGATTTTCTTGTGTTCGGTCATTTTCATTTAAAAAGCCGTTCAACCCTTTCTATGACATATGATTATTAGCTGTTATTTAATTTTTCTTTGTGTAGTTATCAAAATGTTGTCATTTTAAAAGATTTGTTTCTGACTAAGACTTAAAGTTATAGTTTCAAGAAAAACACGTTTTCTTGACTAAAACGGTTTTGTACCTGTAATTGTAACACACACACTTTTTTCAGAGAGCCGTTCTACTATTGAAGGGTGACTTCTCATTTGCTTGATCACTAAAGATACATTGTGTTGTACAGAAAATTTTGTAATTAAGTTTTATCCTGTAGCGTAAACGCATGTTTCATTTTAAAAGACATATCTTGTTTAGAATGCTTTAACCAAATTCAGAAATAAAAGTCAGTGTGCAGTGGCGTATGTGGCATTCTTACTAAGAAAAAAGGAAGGTTCAAAATTGTTACATTTGAACGATTGAATCTTTATCCTTGAACTGGGAAAGCTTCTTGGAGAGCTTAATCCTGGCAGTTTTGCATACTTGTAGAGGCTTTGAGTCACTGACGCAGGCCCGGTCACCGAGATTGACAGAGTGAAGTTTCCGATTGTTGAAGTCTTGTTGCCGGGGAATTATTCCATTCATTAGATACCGCTGAATGGAGAGCAGTCCTTAACGTACGTTGCTCAAGCGTACACCCCGAGAGTCGAACCAGCGCCGCTTGATCTTGAAGCTTCTTCGTTCCAGAAGTCAATCAACTGAGCTATCGGGGCGGACATCTTTCATTCTGCCATATTTTGTTATGCTACAAAGCAATCTTCTATCACTTTATGGCAATATGAATATAGATCTATAAAATGCGTCACATAACGTAAGCCCATACATGTGGTAAGAATCAGGGCTGAGTGATTGTGGAATAGATCTCATCAAAGAGCAAAGATACAACACTGTATGTTGATTAATTTTGTTTTTAGTTTTGTTGTTTTAACAACATTATAAAGTGCATTGCAGATGGTTTGTAAATACATGGTACTTACGCTGCACAGGGCAAGCTGGAAACGTTATAAGCAGTAGCGCACCCAGAAAAAAAATTAGGGGGGGGCTAATTCAGACATGTCGGCCTAGTGATTTGCGACAATAAGCCAATGCCCATCCCTTTGATTAATATTTAAAGGCACTCATGGCCCACAACCTACCGGTTGCCGATACCTGTGCTAGGGGTCAAGCGGAGCGTTCAAGCTCCCTTGGAAAAATATTGATTTAAATATTTGACTACGAGGCAGACCGAACCACCAATTATGATCGCACAGTCTATAGGGGGTCATCAATAATTAACGTTACAACTTTCAAACAACTGTATTTAACATCAATATTTAGCGATATAATGTTAATTAATTAAATGTTTGTCATTTTATATTTTTAGGCCTAAATTTTATAGGCCATGAATGAAAATTTGAATAAAAGAACAGCTAATTGTAGAGCTCTTTAAATTGTGGGCAAGTCAAGGAGTAATTTTGCAAGGACTTAAAAATTAACAGAATGTTGGTCTGGAGAACTCCCAAAAGGCACAAAGAAACTGGAAGTGTCAAAAATTGACCTGGCCAAGGCAGCCCTGGAAGCGCCAGAACTTCAACATTGATAAAAGCAACCAGGAAAAAGGTGCAAAGAAATCCCAAGAGATCCATTCAAAAACTGGCAAAGGAGGCGAACGTGGCCTATGGAACCATGTTCACAGCTCTCAAGAAGGATTTGAAGATAAGCCCATTCCAACACATGAAGAAACAGTTGCTAAATGCCAATACCATTGAGAAACATCTCTCCAGAGCCAGAGTTCTGCTCTCACGCATTGAAGGAGGAGGTACGCTGCCAAACCTTGTGTTCAGCGATGAGAAGAAATTTGATGTCCAGCATCATTTTAACAGTCAGAATGATGGTGTTTGGTCAAGAGATGGTGACGTGGAACCCCGGGTAGTTAATCGGAGACAAGGGGCAAGTGTGGGCCGCAGTTAACGAATCAGAAAGGAGTCCATTGATTTTTGTGGATCAAGGAGTGAAATTGAACCAAGAAAACTACCGAAATGATATTCTTGAGGGTTCATTGTTACCTTGGGCAAAAAACACAAAAACACTTCAAAAAACGTAGTTGGTCATTCCAACAAGATTCTACCCCTTCGCATGGAGCGAAGAGAACGCAAAACAGGCTTTCAGCCAATGTCATCTTCTTCATTTCCAAGGAAGAATGGCCTCCTTCATCCCCAGACCTGAAACCCCTAGACTTTGGCATCTGGTTTTACCTGGAGAGCAAAGTTTCAACTAAACACTAAGGTGGGGACCCGGGAAATCCCGATCCCGGAATCCCAGGATTTTGACCCGTTTTTTTATTAATTTTATTAAAATCTCGGGATTTCCAGAAAACATCTACAAAAGCTGATGCAGCGCCATATCGCTGGACGCTCATATTATTTTGGGTTTAAAGCAGCTTTACAATGTCAGTTGGTTGTCTCGAACACTCCACATTGGTGTGATAATAATACCAACTAGGCCTATGGCATAACAATGAACTACCGGTACGCAATCGCTTCTGTCGTAGCATAAGTGCAACTCGGCACCTTAGCGTTAGAAAGGCGGTTGTGCCATTGTGCTGTTAGGACATTTTCTGCTATTCTGCCCTATCTTTTTGCGAAGGAGAAATTAAAATTTAGCTCAGAATGGCAAATTTTGAAGATGTAAGTTCAAAGAAAAAATCCGAGGGGTGGCAAAATTTTTTGTATTGCAAATCTACAAAAAATCAAACTGTAACTTGTGTCAAGCCTTTCTGAAAGCTTCAGCGTCCAGTGCAAAGGGACTAATAACTAAATTAGCACGGACTTGAAAAAGCTTTAAGTTTCGAATCGACGAGCGTCGAATGTTGAACTGGTTCTGGTTCACCTTTTTGGGTACCTCAAGAATCTTTCCTACATTGATCAACCGCAGGATCAGCTTAGTTATAAAATGAAACGTCAGAAACTCGCTGCCCGGACAACGGACGTTCTTCAAAGATTGTTCCCAAACCCAGGCCCGGATTTAGGGGGGGGGGGGAGGCAGAAGGTGCAGGTGCCCCGGGCCCCCCGACTTTTGAAGGGCCCCTCTACGTGGAAAAAATGTGATTTTATGTTATTTTTTTCCTTTCAGCCTTTAAAGTTTCTGAAAAATGCTGTGCAGTGCTGGATTAATGCTATTGTAGACGTAGAAGTGGTTTTTGCACGGGACCCCGCGATCTAAAAGTGCCCCGGGCCCCTCATCAGCTAAATCTGGCTCTTCCCAAACCCAACTGTTGAATTGGATCGAGTCTCTACTAAACAGCATGAAGACTGAAGAGGCCATTACAGAAGATAGTAGCCTTTAGCCATGTTTTACGACTTTAGGCGCGTAATGTTGGTCCCATACAGTGGTGTACGGAGGGAGGGGGAAGAGATTGGGCCCTGCCCTCCCCCTTTTTAAAAACTATTTAGGCTTACTGAGCGTGTGTAAATTAAAGGAGTAGCCTAAAACGTTTTTTGTGTCCCACAATAAACTAAAATAATGTAATATTCCGAAATAATTACTGTCCACTCAAATAGCCTAGTTGATTAACATTTAAATTAATACTTTTTAGTGTTAATGGAGACAGGCTATAAAGTAAAATGTGCCGACAAACTACAATAAGTGAAGCAAAGGTGAGGATACCTCAAATACATTTTCTAAGTTCTAACCTGCTGAAAAGCTACACCATATCAGACTATATGGAAATTTTCAAGAAATAAATTATTGAAATCCTTTCCCCAGTTGTGGGCCTACCTGTTTTTTTTGCACTAAATGATAAAAAAGGATTTAACTTTATTCACATTTCTGTTTTGTAAATTCTAAAAAAATGTTTATTGTCATTGACCTAACCTTACATGTTTCAAAAGATGATTATCAGAATG
Organism: Aplidium turbinatum; assembly: GCF_918807975.1. NCBI lineage: Eukaryota > Metazoa > Chordata > Ascidiacea > Aplousobranchia > Polyclinidae > Aplidium > Aplidium turbinatum. Next base: position 10,275,433 of record NC_137489.1, on the reverse strand, counting down.
GCGAAGCAAAAAACACTGGAATCTAAAGTGGATTTTCGTCATGTAAAGTGGTTTATTATAGTCAATCACCCACATCAAAAACTGTTTAGGGTCTGAGTATAAAGAAATATATTAAATGCGAAAATACATCATCCCTCCTTTTTGTATTGCTTTTGTTTTTCGTTTTGTTTGGGGCGGTTTGTCAAACCTCCAAACCGTTTTGATATCAGACAACAGTACCTATGTTACCAGATAGGTGAATGGTGCAATAATTATTTATATGATTCAGTGAAACTCGAAACTAGTAGCCTACTACGTAATAACACAAATAAATGCTTCTTTTTCAGTTTTTTATAAATCTCGGCCTTAGGTGTGACGTTGCAATTCTACTCAAACTACGACAACGATTGAAAGGCCTAATAGCAACACTCCTTAACTTGCTACAATTTTTATAGACCAGCGATCGAGTAGTTGAAACTAAAAGTTAGCAATGCCAATTATTTTTCTTTAACCAAATCGCTTATAAGTAGCTAAAGTTTGACTTTTTTACAATCTCATTAATCAAAAACTGTATTTTTTCAAATATAGATAAAATGCTTAAAGTGATTTTGATCTTTAAGATCACAGTGTCTTGGTGATCTGATCTTAACTTTCAAGATCACCACAACTGGTGATCTTGACCATCTCTGGTTGTATGTTCACTCCAGTGACAAAATTATTCACATCACTGCAAATAAAAGATGTTTATCCATTCACGTGTAACATTGCAGCCGATGGGACTAAAGTGCTGCATGCTTAGACTGTAAACTACAACAATTTTTAAAATGTGAAAATGTGGGAACATTGGACGCTTCTTCTTCTATCGAGTCTTCTAAATTTGGTTGATACACGGTTACACCACAATTTGACACATTCTTTTGCGACGAATTTGTACATTGAAAGGACCCATTTATTGCACTAGCTGGTAAGCTGAGGTCACACAAGGAAATGGTCCGCTGTTTTTGGTGCAATGCATTAATGCAATGCAATGCAATGCAATGCAATGCAATGCAATGCAATGCAATGCAATGCAATGCAATGCAATGCAATGCAATGCAATGCAATGCAATGCAATGCATTAATGCGGTTAACGCCGGTTCGGAGTCGATTCAATGTTTTCCACTTTTCCCAAGAAAGGTTTGCTCCTGGAAGGAGGGATCCTAGTCGTAGAACCTTCATTTGCGCGTGTTAATGGCCACTTTCGAATTGTTGTTTCCATTACTTAAGCCTTGTTTCTTCTTTGGTTGAGGTTAGTGGCTGAACATCGGGCGCTGTGGTACCATCTGTGATAGCATATAGCAGATCTGTAACTTTATAACAGATAACTGACAAACTTTTTCGCCGACTATTGGAAGGAAGTTGATCTTGACTAGATTAAAAATTTTATCGTCGCGTGGTGGGCGTTGCACGATACGATTGGTTGAAATAAAATGATTGCACCTTTGCATTCGTGTGCAAAGTTTACAGTTTGAATAGTATTTTTTTGTCCAACACTTTCTGGTTCAATGCTTGAAACGTCACACCATTACTGTGTTTATGCTAAATGGATAATCGCGCAAAGTTTACGCGCAAAGTTTACGCGATTTACACTTCTTTTAACTAATCTGTGGAAGCAATTTCAGAATCGCTTACTCAGAATGTTGGTTTTTTTTGTAGTTTTTGTGTAGCTGAGTTTTGTGTTCTCTAATTTCAGCCGCAGTTTTTGCGCGTTCGTGTGAAACAGCTACCTTTAATGAGTTAAAAGCTGTTTATCTGTCTATAAATTTCATACAAATATTACCCTGAAAGTGTTTCCAGAAAGAGCTATAATCCATTATTGGAGTATAATTTTGCAAAATTTTTCCCGGGGAGCATGCCCCCGGGCCCCCCTAGAACACGAGTGGCTTCGGCACGCTCTAACCCTATCAGCTTTATTGCTTCCCTTGCTTAACCCACCAGGATACGCCACTGCACATCAGGTGGCGATGTCTTAAATTAAACACTTTGTCGTTCTCTTCAATTCATCAAAGATTTGGCCCCCAAATTTTTTTTCTGGCTACGCCACTGACTCTTAACCAATGTTATACGTTGACGCTGTCAATTTGACGGTGTCAACTTTTTGTTGACGCCGAGGCTAGCACCGTTAGTTTATTTTTTAGTTGACGGAAGTGATAGCGCCGTCAACTATTTTGCAGATTTTTAGCGTCAAGCGCTATGCGTCATTTTTTGTTGTCATGGAAAATCTCGTTTCACAATGTATTCTGGCCAGCGCGACTCATCCGAATTACCTGCTTTCGCGTTGGTTGGAATGGTTACCTGGAATACAAGCGGAAGAAGTTCGCCAAATGGTGATCACTCATATGGTGAGCGGTATCGAGAACGAGGGATCAGAGAGAGAAAGCGAAAAATCAATGAATGTCATCGCAGAGGTTGAAGATACTTTATTTCAAGAGCTCTATGCCCCTGAAAAGAGCGATGCAGATGCAGTGGACCTCATATATGCTAAGGCTTGTTTTTGAAATACAACACACCAATACCATCCAGCGCTGCTGTGGAACGCATGTTTTCACTTGGAAAGAACATTATGCGTCCTAAACGCAGCAGATTGTCAGACAAACGTTTTAAAATGCTTGTGTTTCCACAAGGAAATAACTACTGTAATAAGCTAAGCAGCCAATTACAATACAGTCTCAAAACATACAGTACTACCTGCTCTTTATTTATAGCTATTGTAAGCCTAAACTTGGTTGAAATGCTTCCGTTATGTGAGATCTTGGCTAAAATAGCGCTAGAAATTAGCGCTGACGCTAACGCCGTCAATTTTTTCAAGAGCTGACGCAGTACTTTACGCCGTAAAGTTTTTAGGCAATTCACGCTGACGCCGTCAATTTATTTCATTGACGCGTACAACACTGCTCTTAACGTATTTATCAGTTTAAGAATCGATTTCACTAGCCTAGGATTAGGTTTAGTATTAGAGTGGTTTAAGGCAAGAAAGCAGAACAATGTCTAAATGCGTAACGTTCATATTATACCACCACAAATGTTATCATCACTGCAAATAAAAGATGTTTCTCCATTCTCGTGTACCCTGAGGAACTAAAGTGCTAGAGATTACAACGTTTTTGAAATGTGAAAAATTGGGCACATTGGGCACGAGGGCATCTGATTGCATCTGATTGCAATTGGCTGATCCTATATTTCGTAACAGATGGCTGACAAACGTTTTCACTGACTGTTGGAAGGAAGTTGATTTTAAATAGCTTCAATTTCTGCATTTTTTATGTTTGAAAAGATTCTAGTTTAATGGTTAAAACTGGACAAAAGGACTTGTTTAGACCATGATGTGTAACAGAAATCGTCAAAATAGTTTAGTTATTTTTGTGACATTTTAAGATTCTGCCTCAAATAGTTGGTAATGCTTAATACAAAGTCAAATAATTATCCACACTCAACAGATTATATTATTATAAGATGATAATTATTCATTTCGTGTAAACATTGGCACTATAGGCCTAAAGATATTTGGTTTCAAACATTTAACCAGAATGTGTTGGACGAAAAATTAGTTTTCAAACTGTAAACTTTGCACACGAATCGAATGCATATGAGCAATCATTGATTTCAACCAATCGTATCGTGCAACGCCCACCACGTCATGATAAAATTGTTTTGCCTTGCTGGCAAAACATATGCAAAGTTTTGAGCTATTCAAGATTAACTTCCTTACAATAGTCAGCGAAAAAGTTGTCAGTTATCTGTTATGAAGTTAAGAATCAGCCAATTGCATTCACAGATGCAACAGAAGAGGTAAACGCAGCGTCAACGTGCCCAATTTTTTACATTTTGAAAATGGTGTAGTGTACACTCTACAGCAGAGGTGTGCGGCCTGCGGGCCAAATGCGGCCACCGAATCAAAAATATGTGGTCCGCTTCAGTCGTTTGGTTTCTGACCCGCGCTGAGAATACTCTGAAATGAAATATAATGATCCATTAAATTTGTCAATCTTTTTAATCGCACTACCGTAATTCTATTTTTGGTTGATCTTAACTCTGTGTATGAAGAAACCGCGCAATGTGCAATTTAACCTATTTCAGTGTTAAAAAGTTTTTCGGTCACGATTTGTGAAGATATAAAGGAGTTATTTCCATTTTAACAAGAAATCAAATACAAGAATAATCCAACTAGGCCACCCTTTTCGGCCGCTGATTTAGGGCTTCTGCAAAAAGTAAAAATTCGTTACGAAAAACATGGACGTAAAATATAACAAGATTATTCCACCTTTGATATAAAACTCACCACTTTTGTCCAAGTCTTAATCAAACTTTAGAACTTAAAAGCCTACAACAAACAAAGAAACATAGCCTATTGTCTCAGTAGGTGTAACGGCGTACTGTAGCTGCATGTTCATTATTTTCATTTACAATATGAAGGAAAGAGGAAAAAAAAGGAAGGAGGTCCTTATATTCAATGTTTGCACATCTTGAAGCAGTGAGCATACAAATGCTACCGTACAGAAAACAACGCCGAGTGTTACCACAAAATTCATCGTTTCACTTGATACTGAATGGTAAGTGAATGATAATAAGCTATGGGAAAATATGATTAGGCTACATTGAAAACATACAAAATTATTAAATTGATGCGATCTTTGTATTGAGAACGCCGTACAAGAATATCTAAAACGAAGACTGTACAAAACTAAACTCAAAATCGACGTTTTCAATGGGTCTGTTCTATGGGAACGTTTTTAAATCTATCAATTGCAGAACATTTTTATCTTCATCTTCAGATGAATAAGTTGATCTTTGCATCTCTTGTGCTTGTTCTGGTCTTGTTGATTGTTTCTTCGGAAGAGAGCCGCAGAAAAAAGAGATGGCGGCGTGGAAAAAGATTGGAAACTATTGGGAGGTATATTAAACCGCTGAATTCTGATTGAAATATGTTTATACACTCAAGTAACATTTTTGACTGCCAGATTAGTGTTAGCCAATTGAATATTAATAAAAATCAATTACTTTATGTTTATGTCACTGCTGATCGAAATTATGTGATGAACTAAGACAATTCTCCAATAACTATTTTTTTTAGCTTTAAATCACTTACTCAATTTTGTTCAACTACAATGTCTAATAATTATTTGTTGAAACTAGCACTTCAAAAGTTGACCTACCATTGTTTAATGGTTAAACTTAGGACGATGGTTGTAATTGTGTGGAATAATTGACAAACAACATACGGAAAATTCACTCTGTCAATCTTGGTGACTTGGTCGTCATCAGTGCTTCAAGCTCTTTATAAGTATGGAAACTTCTAAAATTGACAAGCTCTTTTAAAGAAGTTATTTTCAATCCAGAAATACTGTAAATATCCCCACAATCAATTTGGATGTCACAAGCAATTTTAGTTACTACACAATGTGCATGCACGCATAGCCTACTACATAGTTAAGTTTTCCGTTTTCGTTTTTATTGAGATTGTTTAGAATATTTTTTGTTTTTAGAAAACCCAAACATGCAGAACACAAAGTAATGAAAACTTCCAGAGGTATTACAAGACAAAGAACTGGTTTTCCATCTACTCACAGGTGAGAAAAATGAACATCGGCCTAATACATTTCATTCATTGCTGTACGCATTCTAGTTGGAAGATAAAATATCTTCAGTTTAATATAGTGAGAGGTTTAAAAGTTTAAATGATGTCGTTTTTTGACATTAGGTCATCTTCCATTTTTCTTTATCAACGCAGTTTATGTTTCTGTGTCCCTGTCATGGATGCGCAAAGCTTAGGCTACTTTTCTAATAATTCGACCATGAAATTGGAAGGAAAATAATAAAATGCAACAAAAAACACAAAAAAGGAAGGAAATTGGTGAAGAAATTAATGAAATATTTCTGTTTATAGCAAGTCTATAAAGTCGAACGTACGACATCAGATTCCGGTTCCACAAACTTAATCCAACAGCGGATCAATAAAAAATCTTTTTTGTAGGCGTTGGCAGAGTTTCAATGTAGTAATTATTTTAAAGAAAAATGGAAAGTGTAAAAGTCACAGTTCAAAGAAGCAAATGGTTTGGTAGAGTTAGTGGGTCTTGCCTCTCAGAAGACTGTTTTGTATATTGTTTTGTATTTTGCTGCCCGTTGATATTGTTTGTTCGAGACGTAAATTACACTTTGTATTTGACGAAGTTAGGAATGGTAGACGAAGTTCATCAAATTAAAACTACATTTCTGTAGAAGTTGGAGTTGTAGGTCTTAATTTTTGTTTAAAAATAATGAAGTTAGATTTTTAATTACGTTTTGCATGACAGCAGAAGAATTTCAATAACTTTTTATTGTTTGACGAAGTTTTGTAAAGCTTTAATGTTGTGAGATGCAACCAAGCAACCACACGGCATAATACATTAAAGTGAACATAAACTATAAACTACAAACGTTCTCAACCATTAGCCCTTTTCAAACAACGAAAACTAACTGAGTTTACATCCCTGATTGAAAATAAATAACTGATCTACACAATGAATTGAAAAATGAAATGCATAAGAATGAAACGGCAAAGCAGGGGAGAAAAGCACATCACATGGCGGTTAATTTCGCAAGGCAAAAACGTATCATATGATGGAAAAACGCATTCCCTTTATTGGTAAAGCATCGAAACGTTTTGTCAGTATCATGTCAAATTTTATTAAAATGAAGTTTAACGTGGATATTTTTCCCGTATATAAAACATTTAAAGTGGGTTATTATTTTCAGCTTAAATCTAGGACTCCCTCCTGCTTGTGTTCAAATGTCGTGTACAAGTTCATCTGCTTAACGTCTTTTCTTAACTCATCACATGATGCGCTTTTGCCTCGCGAAATTAACTGCCGTGTGATGTGCCTTTCTCCCTTGCTATGCCGTTTCATTCTTACGCATTTCGTTTTTCAATTCATTGTGTAGATCAGTTATTTATTTTCAATGTAGATGTAAAATCGGTTATTTTTCATTACTTGAAAAGGGCTAACATGTGTATGTCCGAAAACGTTCGTAGTTTATAGTTTATGTTCACTTTAATGTATTATGTTAAATGCCGTGTGGTTGCTTGGTTTTATCTGTCTATGGTTGAAGAGAGTCACCTATTTACCAAAATTGTACTTTAATGTTGTAGGCTGTAATGCAGTATTTCGGTGAAATTTCAAAATTCCGCCCAAAGTTTTCCCACCTTCACCTAGATTCAAGATAACTTTCACATCATGGGCTAGCTGTATTAACATTGGAATAAATAAATTTAATTCTTAACTAGTTGAGTTCGCAATGTGTTAACCTAGAAATAGTATAAGTAAGCGAAAAAGCTTGCAAAAAACAACAAAAAAGTTTTTTTTTGTGCTTTTTTTAAAGGAGACATAGCTAAATGCCCGTCTGGGTTTGCTACAAAGTAGCTTTAAAAAATGGAAAATATTTCGTAAACATATACGTATTTCGGAATACGTATATGGCTGAAATAAAACAGTCTGAGCAAGAAAAATAATGATTTATTTCCTTTATCCAAAGTAGTCAAATGTGTGATAGCATAACAGGGTGCGGACAAAATCCTTGGCCTGCTTTAAAGTGTAATATTTCTGTAAATAGTAAATAAAATCGCAAAATATATAAACGGTATACACCAACTAACAATCGTACAAAGTTTTATTCAATATGTCCCCTTCTGGCCTGAATAACAAACTCAAGTCTACTTCTGAAACTCCCTATACCGCTTTACGTAGGGTTCCTTGGAGTATTTTGCCTCATGCTTTTTGAGAGAGCACTTCAACGCCTCAACTGAGTCATGGGATGAAGCGCAGGCATCTGCCTCCAAAATGGACCAAACACAAAAGTTCATTGGATTCAGGTCTTGTGATGAGAGCGGCCAAACTTCCTTGCTCCAGAAATGAGAAAAATGGTTCTGGCACCATTCCTGGGTTTTCTTAGACGTGTGGGATGGCGCACCGTTTTGTTGGAATGTGAATGGCTTCCTTTTGAAGTGTTTCTTAGCCTCTGCAAGGGCAGGAGTCAAAATTGTCTCAATTTTTCTCTTTTTCTTTTCTTTTTTTGAGTCTCTTTTCTTTTTGGAGATCTGTGAGGTGTTGGCAAGTTTGAATTTTGATGGGGGACAACTTCAGATCGGTTTTAACGATCTTCCTGATCGTCTTTTCATTCACATCCATTTCGCAAGCCATTTTCCTCATGGGTCTCTTGGGATTGCGGCAGATTCTGGCTCAAACCGCATTAATGACCTTTGCGGTACGAGAAGTTCGTGGTCTCCCACTTCGAGGGCGATCTTCGGCACTGTTCAGTTCTTTAAACCTGCTAACAGTGTGATAAACCGTTGATTTCGGTGCTTCAAGAAGCTTTAATATCTCTGAATTGGTCTTGCCTGCTCGATGAAGCTCAATGATAGCTGCACGTTTATCACTCATACTTGAAAATCAAGCTAAATTATGATGAATTCATGACACATTCTGAAAGATAAGGTTTGATACAATAAATATGCTCTATCAAACACTTACTAAATCTATTTAAGGACATAGTAAATTAAAATTTAATTTTAGTCCAAGGACTTTGTCCGCACCTTGTATTTGCTAATAAAAATAGGAAACTGTTCAGCCTAACTCATAAAATTGTGTTTTGATTTTGTTTGCAGAAGGAGAGTCTCTCGTCCTCATGTAAACCGTAAACGCAACCACCTCAGTGTGAAGAAGGTCAAAATAAATGGAAAAGTCAGAAAAACTTCATACCGTGGAAGTATTGCTGTGGAAGCAATGGCCCTAGCTAAACTCTTGTGTCACAGGTATTCGGTATGTCCGGAACTGAGCATCCATTCCAGAAGTAATTTTGTGCCCTGATTTTGAATGTAAACTCACGTCAGGTTATTGAGTTATTTAAATTTTTTTCATTTTTTTACTTTTGTATGTCCAAAAATGCGTTAATAAAACGTCTCAAAGGGAGTACTGATCTTACACTTACTGATATGTATGGAAAATAAACATCAGCTTAATATGTTTTGCTTATTGTCCTACGCGATGCTGAGTGGTGAAAGACCCTTCAGTTGATACCTTGAAAATTTTCAAGGTTCAATTGATGTTGTTTTTAGCACAGGTTATCTCCCATTTTTGTTTGTCAACATAGTTTACGGTATGGTCATGTGCAAGGCCGTGTTAACCGCTCCCCATGCCTTCTCTCGAGAAAAGGGGGGCCCACTCATTTTAGCTTTTTTTATGTTTCTTGACTGTTTAATAAAGAAAAAACTGCTACAGAAGCTTGATATAATCAATGGCTTAAATTATGCAGGGCCCTATGGTTCAGAAACCTCCGGCTGGGAGCCCACTTCCGTCTATGGACCCACGCATATTTAGTTTGTGCAGCTTTTTTTTGAAGTACTTTTTCTTTTTTTTGCAAAATTTTCTCTTATTCCTTTTTTTCACCTAACCGTTCAACCCTTTTCTATTACAAATGACCATGGGCTGCTATTGTAATGTTTCTGTGTGTAGTTAGAAAATTATGATCATTTCAATACTTTGTTTCTAACTGAGACTGAAAAGCATAATTTTATGGAAAGAATGTTTTCTTAATAAAGGCGGTTATTGTAATTAAAAAGCACACACTTTTTTTTTCAAAAAAACATTCTATGGATAAAAGATGGCTTTTTATTTGCTTGATCGCTAAAGACGTATTGTTTTGTACAGAAATTTTGTAATCAAGTTTTTTGCTGTAGTGAAAACGCATGTTGTATTTTGAATGGCATTTCCTGTTTCGAATACTTTAACAAAAGTTTGAAATAAAAGTCGGTGTGCAGTTGTGTATGTGGCATTCTTACTAAGAAAAAGGAAAATGTTCAAAATTGTTTCAAGTTTCACTCTGTTGAAAAGGAGCGATCTTCCTGGCGCCAGCATTACCTGACTACTAATTAAGTACACACGATGGCCAAAATGCAATCTAGTGATTACATTGAGCCAGTAAAAGACGACGGCTCATCGGCATATGTGTAGTAGCCTACTTACCGTAGTTTGTGATATCCAAACCAAAACAGCGTGTAGTATTATGATAGCATATGTGAGTTCAAGGGTAGGCATTTTCAGTGGTGTACGCAAGATTTTCTCAATGGGTGGGGCCATTCAAACTTTTTTTCAAATTGAAACAAAAACAAATTAAAAAAACTCCCATTTGCTAATCACAACGAGTAAGTCATATTGTGTAAGATTAGCCTGTCATACTCAGCTTGCACTGACGATAATTTTTTTAGTTTACAGTATAAATAGTTTACTCGTTTGGATAGATTTTGTATTAAAAAAAAAAAAAATGTGATATGATATTCGATGTTGCATATACTGTAATGTTGTACGCGGACGACGTAGTGAGTTCTCAAACCAATGAACCATTCGTAAATTTAAACGGCTTCGTAGCCGATTGGTGAGAACGTCTGCGCGACGTTCGAAAGGACGTTGGTTCGACACCGCTCCAGAGCACGCTGCTGTGTCTCGGCAAAGACACTAAATGGCATGCCAAAATAAGGAGAGCAGCTGACTCGAAGACTATATGTCACTTCGCTGCTTCCTGTCATCTGTTGTATCGCATCAGACGCATATGTGGTTGCAGACTTGCAGTGTACTGTATGTCATCGCAATGGGCGCAAATAAAAACACGATTATTATTATTACCTTGACCTACGACAAAATTAAGTTTGACCACACTGATTTCCAACTTTGCTATGCTAGTAACAGCTTTTACTGTTTTACTCAGGGCTGTGAAGTCGGAGTTGGTGGGATTTTGACGTGTCCAGATTCGGAGTCGTTAAAAAAAAGGCCGACTCCGACTTGATATAAACGATGAACAATAAAGTGTTTACTTCACAAATGTAGATACAAACGACCTGTTTTAACCTAATGCTGCGGGTTCGCTGTGGAAGAAGCGGTTTGCTCCAGCTTTCGGAACACAGTTTTTTTCGTTTGTATCTGCATTTGCGAAGTAAACGACGAACATGCTGCTAAAAACGAAACCAATTACTTTGTTTTCTGTCGTATGTAATTTTAAACATTATTAATACGCTGTGACGTTTTTGTCTTCGAAACATTAACAGCTAAAATGCAGTATAAGCTATTTTGGGAAACAGAGTATCATCCAGACGTGGGATGGCACGCGTGTCAGATACATTGTCGTTCCCTCATAGCGTATTGCAGCTGCTTACAATTTAAACTAAGACTTAGTCTAAGGCTATTTACGGCTAGATTAATAATGATCTGTAAGTTACATAATGCGTAGCCCATCGCATGTCTGTGGCATGCTTTCCAGTGTCATATCTTGTATTACACGAAGTCAGTTTGAAAAAAAAAGGTTTTGAAATGGAGCTGATATTCTAAACTTTTTCGAAAACTTCACTGGCAACAACGGCGTTTTAAAGACAACTAATACACAAACTTATATGAAATGAGGTTACTGTTATAATGTTTTTGTTAGAGACCGTTCCCCTTGAGACTTCCCATGAAAAGAGCCTACAATTAAAATGTAGATGCGAAACCAAACCTACCGATACTAAGCCTCTACTCGGGCAATACAACTTCAGGGAACTATGGAAAGTAGAGGCATTTTCTCCAAAGAGTGCAAACACTTTTCCATCTTACAAGTTACTACTGGGCATATATAATGGCCTACACCTTTTTGAGTTTATACCACTCAACCAACTGGAAGGATAATGCAATCATAACCGTAGAGTTTTATTCCAGCGACCACACCAACTCGCATTTACTATTTTGCATTAATTATATTAGCCTGCATAGTGGTAAGAACTTCTGATTGTAAACTATTAATGCCTAGTAGTATACATGATTTCTGTATCTGGTGTGAAATAGTTATGCCATTATACAAAAATAAACAGATTAATATAAACAAGAAAAAAAAATTACTTGAGAAGGTGCGTCTACACATGTAGGAATATATAACGTTGACCTGTAAAGTTAGCCTAAGACCTTTCGTTTTTATTCAATTTAAGACGAAATCAATAATTTTTACAGCATGTTATCGCATCAATAATAAAGAGTGTGCTTGCAAATCTTGGATGATACGACTAAATTTTTGTAGCCTATGACAAAGATGAAATATTCCACTACATTAGATCGAGATACGGTATAGCCTACTCAAAATTTGTAACGAAACACGAAACTAGGCGCTGAGTGTTGAAAGATGTCACATAAGCTATAATAAAGACATGACCTCATTGACAGATCATACGATGCTCACTGGCTCTTGGGTTATTGCTTTGAGTCATTGACCCATGCCTTGTTTAGTTTGTGTTTACTGTAGAGCCAGCCATTGTCCAAAGTGTGAGAGCATAAAGTGAAGAGAAAGTACATTTAGTAGACACTTAATTTCATTCATTTTTATTATTTGCAATTGTTTTGGAAAAAGGAAATTTTGCCGTAAGTAACATAGTCGATTTTCTTCGTTCTCTGTCAAAAGCTTTTATCAATAGAATAACAAAATTGGATTGCGAATATTAGGGCGATAACATGTAAAATTAAATTTGGTATGCATTTTCGAAAAGAAAGAACTAATTTTTTTTATGGAGAATTTTATTCGGCCTTTTTTTGTGTGGTGTCTGAACTGATTGGATGATGCTAGAATTATTGTTTGTTGTGAGTAAATTCATTTATTATTTATTTGGTTTTGTATTTTTTTTTTACTTGCTGAGGGACACAATAGGATTTTTAGAAGTCTGTGCATGTAAACAGTTTACCAAAAATGAAGATGTTTCAATATAGCCTACTGTACTGTTTTTTTTTTTTTAATTTGCAAGAGCGCTTTACCTTACAATGGTTGTTTGGTCATTGGTTTAAAAACACTCACATATTATATATAGAAGCTAATCTTTTGAGATGAATTTTTAATGCCTTAATAAAAATTTTACGTTTACTTAAAAGAAGAAATAACACAGATGCCACCTATTTTTAAATGTTCAAAAAATAATGACGTCAGTAGAACAGTTAGTTTTTACAAAACAGAGATGCGTTAGTTTTCGATTTCATCAGGTTTATAGTAAAAACTTTCGCAATTACTGTACTAGTGAAATATTTATGAAGTCAAACAACAATTGCAAAAGAGCAAACTATGATTTTAGCCAGTCTCACTTCGTTCTTAGCCAGAAAAGTAAAAAAATACCTCAAAACTGCAGCTTATAACTCCTTAGTTACAACAACAGTGGTTATCAAAGTTTTCTTCATGGTTCTCCATTACAAAGCCGAACACTATCAATTCCTCTCCAACAGAAATCCCAAAAAAGGTAGCCTTGCTACAAAATTTTTATACTACTTGGATATAGTCTTCAGGCGTGTCTTGAAAATTTTCTAAAAAAAAAATATAACTTGCAAAAAAACAATTAAAAATTAATTTTACCAATCGAATTTACAAATAAACTGTTATTTGGGATTAATTAAAACCTTGAGTCTCAGATTGAGAATTTAAAAACTCTAGAAGAAAAGCGATAAGTTTAGTCGAAGATCTCCACGCTTGGAAATGTCGCGTGTTCCTTTTTTTTTGGTTGAAATATTTGTAACGAAACTGTAAGCACATTCAACTAAATAGTTATGTTGTTGGAAGTGGCTTCAAAAGGGTTTGCTCTGCCACCACGGCTCAGTTTGCTCACTCAGCATTGGCTTGCGAACCCAAAAGTGATCCTAATGTACTTTTCAATAAGTGCCAAACCGCTTTTACCTGCCAAACAAGGTAAAAAAAAAACTACCAGGTTTCTTAAATTTAGAAAGAAAAACTGGAAACACTGATTGTAAGTAAATAGATTATTTTTATGAAGAAACAATAAACAGTTACGATTCAAATGAACTGTTTTATAACATGTCACTGCAATTCACGTCAATCTTGGTGGCATGATTTCAGCCATTGAGATAAAATTTCTCACAAAAAAATCTTTACATTTCTTTGCTATTTGAGTTCATACACTTCCTGAAACCACATTGTTTTGGTAAACAACCTCATATTGGTTTATGGCAGAATAAAAGTAGTTTAACATTTAAACCTAAGAATGAATTCAACTGTTAAAAGCACATTCGAAAACATGTGACGTCACACTTAATTCAATATTAGCAATATCTCGAATCTATAAATATGTGGCTGCACAGTATATAGGTTGACAGCCGAAACATACAAAGAAATAAACATATGGTATGCGCTTAGCATAAAATGATTGGCTCTAGACTCTGGAGCAGTGGTTTTCAACCAGGGTTCCGCGGAACCCTAAGGTTCCGCCAGTAAGTCTAGGGGTTTCGCAAGTTTACATTCAAATTCGAGAGTCTATTTTATTATTATATGTATATTGTTTAAATATAATCAAATATTAATTAGGTTTGCCACTATTAATAAATTTGCTACACTTTAACGCGTTCGCTGCGATCCCGAATTTTCGTTGTTTTTTTGTGGTGTGATTATCTTTAACTTTCTGCTTTCCCGCCAAATTTCATCGACATGTTTTCTTCGATTCAAAGATTTCTTTCAGACAGTTTAATCGTTTGTACACCGGTGGGTCAAATCGCCGTGAACGCCTGTTTCTCATTGAATTTTTTTATGAAATAAAATGTAATGTTTTACAGTTTGTATTTTTATTGTACATAAATAAATCTGAACATGAGTATTTTAATTTAATTTTATTAATCAAACGATATTTTTTGCATAAGACAATTAAATTATTGAACAGGGGTTTCTCGAGCTTTTGGAATGTTTCATTGGGTTCCGTTCCACCAAGAAGGTTGAAAACCACTGCTCTAGAGTATGTACAGTACACAGGTGTGTAATGTGTATAAACTTCCTCAAACCGCCAAGAAATATGTAAGAATCTAATCTGGGTAACCTGTTCCCTGTAGCAACTTATTCTTGATAATTTTAAAAAACGGTCTTTACAAACCAGTGAAAACCGGTTGAATCCCGCCACTGTCTGATTGAAAACATCCACTTCTGGCTGGGATCGAGTTAGGCATATTAGATCGTCGGGATGCGAAACTGCATCTGCCTTTGGCATATCTGTCGAACTGGAAAGGTTACGTATTTTTCTGAGTTAAAATTTTTATATTTTTTATGGGATATAAAAGAATAAGGAAGTCGGATTTTAAGTAATTTTAATTTTTTTCGCTTAAAGTGAGCTTGTAGCAAAGCTTAAAAAATTGTCAATTTTGTAAACAATTGGCCCTTCTAATGTAGCCGGAAAAGCGGGTTGCGCACCCTGTACTGTGATGTCTCGAGATGAGTGCATGCAAGTGACAAATTGAGGGTTGTATTTAGATATGCAGCGTTCGAAATGTAACTGCTTTCAGCATTTTTAAACTTAAACCAGACAATCTTTTGATGTAAGAAGCTCTAACTAACCACAATATAATATAGTTCACTAGCCTGCCAAGAAAAAATATATTGATTTATGGTATGGAGTAGTAAACAATTTCATGTACAATTTTCAAAACAGACCCATCGCCTTTGCAAATAGTAACATCAAATTTGCATGAAAAAAGTGGTAGTTTAGTATGTATTGCCCAATGCCCATCTGTTGCGGACTGTAGTCCGGGATTAGCAATTCCTAATTAGCTTATTTGTTTTTGCACGCCTTGATTTAAATAGGTGACCTCGGAATCACTCATTGTATCTAAAAATAGCCCAGAGTGCTGTAAACAATATTTTCTTCTCAATACAAAATAATACTTCAGAGATGAACAAGGTTCACATTCAGCAAATGGAGCGTTTCTCTGTTTTCATCATCATTGTTTTCCTCTTGTGTATATAAATCATCGAGAACTCAAATGACAAATGTGGAACAAAAGAGTTGAAAGAAGTATTGCTAGATGTCAATAAGTTGCAATTGCCAGACGCCAGACAGCAAAATCCGTCATTTTTACATTGATTTAACGTCTCGCAGACGTTGAATCAATGTAAAAATGACAAACTTTGCTGTCTGGGAAGCAAAACAGAAGTAGATCACTCGTCTGTCTAAACAGCAGCTGGAGAGTTGGGAGAAAAGCATTGACAACTACTACGACGTGGGCATGGCGGAAAGCATATCAAGGACTCACAATGGAGGTTACAATTGGATTTTAATAATGAGGAAACCGCGCAGAGAGTATATAAGACGTCAACCAGCACCTTAAGGTCATTCAATACGCAAGAGAAGAGTTTTAAACAAAGCGGATAATTGGACTGAAATATTTATAAGTAAAAGTTGCAGTAATTGGAATATTTGTTTTACTCGTTTAAAAAAAGCAACCAGTGTTAGCACACAAAAAATATGTTTGCTTGTCAACCAGGAAAGCAGTAGCCTACACGTAGAATGTCGAAAACAGCAACACGAAAAACACCTTCACCACAAATCTGAGCTGAATTGAAGTGTTTACTTTTAGGCTGTTTAATTGGGTCTCGGACAGCCGCCTTAGCAGCCCAACGTTTACTTTACAGAAACAGTGTGACCCTTTCAACACAGTTTGAAAGATTATGCTGCAATTTGTAAACGGTTATTGACAATTTAGTAGTTTGTCATGAATGATAAATACGAATGCACTTTGTTTCAATGAGTTTATTGTATGTAATTTTCAAGTTTGAAAATTTTGATTAGCTGCGCCATAGAAAAGTTTTGATTGCGTTAAATTTTCCATAGTCCATATTAAAGCGCAAACACAATAGCTAAGTGTAATAATAACAACAGATAAATGTCATGACTTATGAGCAGTAAATGGTTTAATCTATAGTACATAGAGAAAATCATTAATGCTTGCTTCAGAAACGAACGCGTTTTTACTTGTAAAAATTCAACAGTTTTTACATCCTGGTAAAAAATTACCGAGTGGTTTTAATTTACATGGGTAATTTTAATCACATAATAATAGGTAAAAACAGAATTGTAATTGCAAGTACTTTGGCTCATTAAGCGTTATTGAGAGCTTAAGTGACTAGAAGAAGGTATACGTCTCAGCTTGCAAAATAGGTCGTTTTTATGATAATTTAACGTCTGCAGATGTAAGGATGGATTTTGCAAGCTGGTATGCCATGGCTCAATCGATATAGTCTTTCCGCATAATCAACTCTGAATAGAGAAAATTGTTTCTAATCACTTTTAAAAAGAGAAGGACGAAGTGCCAACTCTTGTAAATAAAGTGATAGACAGATAGGCAATCTTTTTCAAAGCGGTATTGTTTTGATGCAAAAAAGTGATGGCTGAATGGTTTGAAAACTGAGGTAAAACTTTCATATAGGGCTGTTTAAAACAAAAAATAAACAAAACTATTTAGAAACAAAATTTCATTCCGAAATTTCGGTAAACAAAAACACTTCGAAATTAAATTTTATTTCGAAATTTGTTAAGCAAAAATTAACAAAAACATTTCGAAACAAAATTCATTTTGATGCAAAGGTTTCCGAATATTATTGCAGTCTTTACTACAATTCAACTTTACTTTTACTCGTATAATTTGAATACCGTTTACATCTTCAGAATTGTTGAAAGCACGCTGTTCATTCAATTTGAATGACGAGAAGAAAATAATAAGATTTGCAAACTTTATTTATAATGAATAAATATTTTATTCAGAGATTAGCCTAAGTGTTTTATTCGCTTAGTTTGTCAATACTGTATAACTACGTTTCTAATTACTATAAGCATGGTGAAGCGCTCAGAATCAGTGCAGTTGTGGAAAGAGGTCTCTTCCTTGGAGGTTGGGCAAGACCTTTACAAAGTAAGTTTGATTAATAGCGCAGTACCAAATTATCTGATAACTTATCTTGCAGCATGTGCGAAAGGGAAGGGCTTTGACAATTCCCAGCATTGGACTTGACAAGCGGAAAAGATGTGATTAAGAAGCGATATGTTGAATTAACGTAACTGCATGTTAAAACTGCGTTTAGGGTCGTTTTGTCAAAAACCAAATTAAGTGATTATATATATTTTGGTTAACCTCTATTTCTCGACAGTTTAAATGTTTGTCATTGGATGATATTGGCAACTACGGTGCGACTTTCGAAGTGCTCTACGAAGACGCAGATTTATACTCGGTGAATTCTGGCTACTGGTCAGCAAATTGTTTACCAACAGAGCAGCGATATATATCTAATTCTGTAAGTACTTTTACTTTGAAGGCAGCAGTTTCATAAAGTCTGCTATAGGGTGATTTTGTATCTTTGTGGTTTCTTGTTTTGCAAGGGCCAAGTTGACAACTATTAATTTCTTTACTATTTTCTGAAACTGTAAGCTTCTTTCTTTTACCTTAACACTATAAATTTATCTTAACCAGTAAGTTTTGTTTTAGATCTCTTTGCCAGAGATAATGACGTCATACGCCGTTGTCATTTTGGGGGAATTGAGTGTCGGAAAATCAGCGTTATGCAAAAACTTTTTCCGAACTGGTCTTTCCCAGAAAACCAACACTAAAGTTGTTCATCACCAGGATAGCATGGATGAGATATTTGAAGACGACATTGAAGAAACAATTCAAAATCGTAAGCAAGATTGTGATTCTGTATTTTCTATCTTAAAGTCCAAGCAATGTCATTGAAAAAAATCAACAACGCAATAAAGAGTAACATTCGGTATTTAATTTTGAAATATAGTCAAAACAGATCACTGTAACACAGTAAGTAATGTTAGGCCTGTTAGTTATTACATTTCTAAGTGCACTAGAAAAATAGCTTCTACATTAAGATTTAGTTTGCTTCGGTAACTAAATTATGATACTAAGTATTGTTTTGCAGATCATATTTTCGAGCGACCAATTTCTGTGAACGGCACTGCTAGTCAAATCCGAATTCTTGATGTTAACACTGAGGTGAGAATTTTTGACTTTCGATTTGGCTTTCCAACTTTTGTTTTTGATACATAAGTTTAATTGAATTATGATTTAGGCAGAGAGGTTACTTTTTTAAATGTCTGTTTACTTGAATTTTATCAAAACGCATTAAAACTACTGCCTAGAAAATAAACTATTCTGAAAAAAAAACATGCGTCAACAACTGAGGAAATTCCAAGGGCTGTTTAAAAATTTCAAAATGTGACAGTTCATTGTATTTATCGATTTTAAAGTTTTTGATGCTTTTTTGCAGTCCTATGTTTTGTTGTATAGTACAATGATGTAGCATGGCATCATTGTGCATGACCAGCATAAATTTACCAACAATGCCATATCAAAATACATTGTTGCAATGTTCCATATTTAAATCATCATGTAGTTAAATTTTTAGTGTGCGTATTAAAAAATAAGCAATAGGCCTATATAACTTTGGAGTATAGTTGCATACAATGGGCTAGAAACATTTATCTCTTTTTGTTTTTTTTTAGCGTCATAGTAGCCTACTGGTGTAATTTGTATATGTCATGATGAATAAGCTGTCTGTTGTCGTTCTCTTGACTTATCTTGTTTTCACTTGACAGAATATTGATCTCATGTTACCATGTTAGCCTGCTATTGAAAATAATACTTTCATGTTGCCAGATGCATCACAACTTGATAATTTTATAAAACAAAGTTACACTGATACTTATTTTTCCTTTGCAGAAACAATTTTTAGAAAGCACTTCCGTCGATGGATTTGGCGATTTGAAACCTTATTTGGATGTTGGCGACGGCTACATAGTTACTTATGCGGTTACAGGTAATAAAGTTACAGGTTATTAGTCGGCAGTGGTTAGCGCGTTGGGCTCGCAGTCGAGAGCCTGCATGTTCGACTCCAGCCACCCGCACTTGCTGTTGTTTCTCTGGGCAAGAAACTTTACGATAATTGCCTCTACCCAGTGATCGATTTCGAGTAATGGGTAGAGGCAAATTTAAGTCATAAGTAGAGTAGACAAACGGAAACAGACCTTGCCGTCGACTGCAGCGTGGGTCAGGTGTACGTCGGAAGGCGTACACCGATGCATAGCGCTCAAGTCCGCTTTCCCGCAATGCAGGATAAAAATATGAAAAACAAAACAAACAAAATAAATTAAAATCTCAGTTGACATAACAACACCTACTTCAGCTTTATTACAACGAAGGGCGGTGTTTCGATCGCGTAATATAACAAAAGTTATTCTTGGAATTACAAATAGGAAAAGCATGACGTTAAGCAATATTTTTGTACTTTCAGACGCAGATACATTTGGCACAGCTCAAGATATTCTTCGAAAGATAGAAGAGAGACAGTCAACGGAAAAGCAGCGCTCTCCTGTCATTCTAGTCGGAAACAAATGTGATCTTGTTAGAAAGAGACAAGTCTCTCTCGACGGTAAGCAATCAAATTACAAAATTTTCGCCAATGCTGCAGCTTACAGTTATGAAAAATGTTAAACCAAAGTTTGAAGGCAAATAAATTTGTATAAAATTCATAACAATACTAGAAAATTACATAAAGCATTTTGGAAAATATTTGAAAAAATACTGATATCTTTTAGGGGTTCCAACTATTTTTCTTCTGAGTTATAATTTCATATTGAATTTTAAGACGGAATCAAACTTGCGGAAAAATTCAATGTAAAATTTCTTGAAACATCAGCCGCTTTAAACCAGAATGTGGACCAATTGTTCCAAGGGATTATTCATCAAATGCGCTTGAAGGGAGTAGAGAGTAAACAGTGCTTGAACGTTACTGCTTGTCGAAAGGTTTCAAAAAACAAACTTAGTGAAGCCTTCTATTCTTCACTCAACAATTTAAGGTAAGTTTTAGAAAATAAAGCAAATTTTTAGAGCTCGTCAGTAAATGGAAAACTCCTATTTAATCATCGTTTGTGATAAAATAATTAACACTATCAAATTGGTAAAAAACTCAATTGGATTAAAATTCATCAATCCTAAAAAGTAGTTTCCAGCAGATGATTAAGTAAAGCAGTTTACCAACCTCAGACTTACTGTAAGACAAGTTTATAAAAGAGAAAACATGTTTTTATTCAATGTATAGGTAGTTAGCCTATGTATTCACATAAATCAATCAACTTCTTCAAGCAGACAACGTTTAAGAATTAGCTTTTCTTTTCCTTACTGTACCAAATACTCTTAGCAGGTCAAGTAGTTTATGCTAAAGTATAGCAATACTATAGTAATATAGTATGCTAAATTATAACACTACAGCTCAACTAAACAAGCATGCTATCATATTATAATAAAATTTTAGGTTTCTTCGAGGCCTAGCTAAACCCAGTACGGTGGTTCCAAAGATGCTGTGCGACAATTGCAAGATGTCCGATGGTTCTTCTCTACAGAGGTCCGGCAAGATAAAAGTGCTAAAAGATGAGTCAAAGAAAAGCGGATTGGCGGAAAAATGTCTGAGAAAAATTAAAAAAAAAAAAACACTCGAACTCAAAGCTTGCCAAGATTTATCTGTTTTGTAAATATTTTTCTAAAAGATAAAACTTTGCGAAGCAGATGAACTTGTTGTCGAGGTGAAACACAAAAAACTCTCCTGCAAGCTTCAATACTTGTTACTCGTGTGAGCTACATTCAACGTTATTAAGCCTCTCAGGGCTACTTGTGTACAGCTCTCGTTTACCATTTTAAAAATAATGTTAATTCTAACTGCTCTTTTGGGGATCGGATGAGAGCAGTAAAACTGTGGTTCCTTTCTGTGATACGTTCACCTACTCAGAAAGTGCAATTATACATTTAAAGGAAAATTTCCCTACGATTGAAAAAAGGTTTTGTAACTGACCAGTGAGCATGCATCACAAAGATTTTAAGATGTCAAGTTGTTTGTTTTTGTTTTTATCGTGGACGCTGTCTTTTACATTTCGTATGTGCAATTGTATATATACAGTAGCGTACAATGAGGATGAGTTTTGTGTATTGCTTATTTTATGTCGATTTTTGTAACTTTTTTAATCTGATATTAATTTTATTGTACTTTTTATCTTCTCTTAAATACAGCTTGATAAAAAAAATGTTTATATAATGTTAACGAAAAAAAGGCGTCTGTAAAGATTTGAGAGTCAGAGTTTTCTCAAAAAGAATATTTAGAAAGAAAATAGCTTACATATTTATTTTATTTGGCTGGTAGGCTGCAATCGGCCAGACAAAAGTAAAAATTATCCGTTCTAACAGCTCGATCTAAAACACACGGTCCTACAAACACTAAAATAACAGAATGTCAAGCAAAGCTTGTTTAACTTAAAATTTGTACAGTTAAGAAAATGTGTAGTACGTAGCCTACATTTCTAGAGCAGCCCTCAATTTACAGGCACCGATTTTAGAAAAAAATAGCACAAGAAAAAAATGGCAAGAGCAAATATTGCACAGGAAAAAATGGCACAATGACATTTTCTTGCTGAAGTGGGAATATAAGGAGACACCTCATTGTTTTGTAATTTTTATCAAATAAAAAAAGAAGATTAAGCAACAAGCAAACTAAATTGCAAAAAAATGCGCTATTTGATGGAACTTACTTGGACCCATCGACTGTTATTGTGGACTTCGAGCAGGCCATCGAAGCCATCAGGCCATCTCTAGCATCGAGGTGCAGACCCAGGGTTGCTTTCCCATCTAACTCAAAGCACCAGAAGGAAAATCCAAAACCTTGGCCTTACCCACATATACAGAAAAAGTGAGGACTTTAGACAGTTCAGTGGTGCAATGGACTCTTTGGCTCTACTTCCAGTAGATGACGTCTCGGATGGTATCTTCTAGCTATCCTCCTGAGATCTGGAATGTGCATCAGATTACTGTCAATGACTGCTCCAGAACGAACAACCAGTGTAGGGAACGAAACTGAAGTTTCTTTCATCTCGTTGGCCACAACCACCCTTCCACCCGGAAGTGTATTAAGTCATTTAGGTAGGAAGAAGCTACAGTCTCTGCTATGCTGGCACAAGATGCTGTGGGGAAACTTCCTATAAAAAAGTGGAAGAGGGTCCACCTTGAACAACAAAAACGACTGCAGAGTAGGGTGGCTCGTTTTTGAACTTTTTTTAAAAATTCTCTCGGGGTAGTGGGGAAATGGTGCCAATGAGTGAGAAAACAATCATGACAAAATTTGAGATTTGTAAAAAATTGTCTTCAGCCTCCTCATGCGGCCCAAAAATCGAAAAATGGGGTCATAAACGCAATTTTTTTTTTTAAATATTTTTAGTTTGGGTAGATACAATATTGTTTAGATATATCCAAATAACCTATAAAAAAAATTAAAGTCATTTAAATGATTCCTTCAGCTTCCTCACAGCTTCTAAAAATATTCATTTTGCTGAAAATTTCAGTGCAGTGCAGAACCTCTGTAAAAACTACATTGTGGGCGCAAGGCGAGGGCACAGTTCATCTCTGGTGCCGGTCACAGTATTCGCTTTGGAGATGCCTAGTGTAAATTATGTGAAACGTACCTCCTTGAACTCCAAATTCAGTAAAAAACGTCATTGTGCCATTATTTCTATGCCATTTTACTACTGGCACCCAGTGGCGTAGCAAGCAACAAATTTTGAGGGGCCAAATATTTACTTTGTTTGGAGCACCTTCTATACAAGCATGTTACGAAAAAAAATGCTGAATCTGCAAACTAATTTAGTATTTAAAAGATGAGTCGATAGCTTTTATTAACATAATATCCACTTTTCCAAACATTTTTTATTTAAAAATTGCGAGTAGATTGTTGCGCATGCTAGCTCGAAGCTGCAAGTTTTCCTCTGACTCCCTTCAAGAGCTATCGTCAGAGTAAAATAAACCAAAAAGTGGTGAAGTAGTTATACATGTATTTGAAATGTTTATTTGAAAAATAATAGATATTTACAACACCATTAGCAAATACCACCACAATTAAAGTTCCATCAGTCGCTTCCGTCAACTAGATTCATTCCAAACAATTTATCTTCTCCTCATTGATCCTTTCACCGTGGCAATGAAGTACACGTCTTCTCGGACTTGTGTGTGCTTCTTCGTATCTTGCACTAAAAAGACCACTCAGCCTCAACAGTTATTGCAGGTGACACTACGATGACATAACTTGCAAATGCGTGTGACCTGCCATTGTTGGAGTACTTTAGGCCCGAGAAGTTTTAGGAACTCCACTCTTATTCTGGAGAGATGGGCTAAAATCATGTAAATGATTCTGCTGAAACAAAATTAATCTCTACAAGTCTTGTAAAAATAATTTAAATTTTGCTGAAAACAAGGCTGAGTTTTCCTTTGGCAGAAATAGGCTATCTTACGACTCGCCATTCTATGACAGAGACAGACACAAACGACTCGTTGGCATCGATTGGAGCAAGGACTTTGTCGTTTTTACTGGTGTTTATTTTCAGTCTCAATTCAGTTTGCAGTTTATGTCGTCAGAACAACCTAGTTGCATTTTAGCGTAATAAACTTCTTAATAGAGGAATTGTAGATGGTTTCACTACAACGATCACTTGCACTATCATGTTATTGCTGGCTACCCTGGATATCTCATGTTGTATTAGTGGGTTTGCATACTGAGCGTTCCCGGCCATTGGAGCAAAATGCTTTTTTAAATCTTCATCTGGTGTCGTCAATGCAAATTAAACAAACTTAAAAAACGTTCTTCTTATTTGAAATGTCCGTACAAACTTATGCTGGCACCTTGTGGATGGCATCGCTTATTGGAAGTCCCGGATTGAAAGCAACACATTTGCAATCGGAAGTGAAAGCTTTTAATTCCATTAGCCGACTCATGTCCATATAGGCGTAGCCAGGGGGGGCGAAAGGGGCCATGGCCCCCCCAAATTTTCAAACTTTGTATTCCGAAGTTGAGCCCTTTGTTGAAAATATACTGAAATTTGTAGAAATTAATAACGTTTTCCAAGACATCTGGCTATTAACACCCCCAAGGACTTGTTTTAGACACACAGAAAGACACCAATGAAATCAAATTGCAAATCGTATATCGCGCAAAATTTATGCGATTTACGTTTCTTTTAACTATTTTGTGGAAGCAATTTCAGAATGGCTTACTCTGTTGGGTTTTTGTGTAGTTATTGAATTTTTGTGTAGCTGAGTTTTTGGTGTTCTCTAAGTTTAGCCGCAGTTTTCGCCCGTTCATGTCTAAGAGCTACCTTTAATTTAAGTTAATAGCTGTTTATCTGCTAATAAATTTCATACAAATATTACCCTAAAAGTGTTTCCAGAAAGCGCTATAATCCATTATTTGAGTGTAATTTTGCAAAAATTTTCCGGGGAAGCATGCCCCCGGACCCCCTAGAATACGCGGGCCTTCGGCACGCTCGGATACGTCACCGCACATCAGGTGGCGATGGCTTAAATCAAACACTTTGTCGTTCTCTTCAATTCATCAAATATTTGCCCCCCCCCCCCACCCCATTTTTTTTCTGGCTACGCCACTGCTCATGTATGTTCCAGTTTTGTTTGTTTAGGGGAATTTTTATCCTTGACTTGAAATAGCTTCTTTGAAAGTTGAATCCTGACAGTTGCGCATATCGCTACTTGTAAAGACATTGAACCACTGACACAAGTCCATTCATCGGAAATTGACAAGTCAAATTGACATCTCAAGGGTAAATTTACCCTCGATTGAAAACCATTGCCATATTATGATTAGTAAGAGATCTTCAGGAACAAGCTATTAAAACCTACAGCTACCTGACAATCCAGCCTACTAACCAATGAACCTAAATGAAGCTACCAATGAAGTAGCTACTAAATGTATGAAATGAACCAGCCAAGGAAGCTAAATGAGTACATTCGGTTTCATAAAAGTTAGATTCTTGTTGATGAACTCTTTTTGACAATTTCTGGCGCCAGTTTATTGTTTCATTGTACCACAACAACAAGGCAATTCACAGCATGATGTATACGAAGATAAGCGTCGGCAATTGTTAAGGAAATTTAAATTGTCTACCCCATAGCTTCCCCACATAGTGAAATTGTAAAAGCTTTGTTCTGTGGTCCGTTGGAATGAGCTAATATTTATGTCAAAAGTGTGTTTTCCATTCGAGTAATTGGTTTGCTACAGCAATAAAGCGGCAGTTAAAGAAAGGCAATAAGACAATCCATTTAGTTTGGAAAAAAACGAAATTAGATTACATTTTATTTGTTGGGTTCTCCACTTTTGATTTGGTTTAAGAAGCCTGGTAGACAGTGGAGATAGCATTTCATAAACTCATGCAAGCGGAATAAAGGTTAGCATATCAGAAAGCTTCAAAGCACGTTTACCAATTTTCCTGTTGGAGAATGATTCACACTGCAACACATAAGTTTATGTTGGGCGTTTGTCTGAACAGAAGAAATTTGAGTTGTATTTTTGTATAAATCTTGGAGCCTCGATTTAATAAGCGTAAAGGTTAAGATTTCAATTTACTTTCTAATAGCTTCAAACTCATTTCTAATTCCCAAGCTCATCAGATTAGATCGGTTTCAGAAAATAAATGTTTGAGCAAAAGTTGCAGTAAATCTTGTTGCACAGACTAGAAATAATTTGATCTATATGACTATCAATAATAATAATGCGTGCTTTTTATATAACGCTGTACTACCCATCGCAGAATGCGTTGCTCCTCAGCGCCCGAATCCATTTCATTGCTGAGTGCCAAGCAGGAATAAGATTCAGTACCGCTTTGAGAAGTCTTTGGTATGACTCAACTCATGCCAGAGGTAGACGCACTAACCACTAAGCCACCGAGCCATTACAGACATACAAATATACAAAACCTGTCTAAATAAGCGTTGCTGATTTTTCTACGACCCCATTATAATAGTTATGGCAAATCAACAATAAATTAACCATACCATTATCATTAGAACTTAGAAGTAGGCTACTGCTGCCCCACGTTTGCAACTTAGATTACATTGAATTGATACACAATTTTATGACACGTGTTTTGAATCATCAGTAGGGTACATCTTGGTGTTCACGTAGCACAATTTCTCAGTTGAGCCAAGGACGTAGCCAGTGGGGGAGAGGGTTGGGGGTAATCTCCCCCCAAAATAGTATCTTACCCCAAAAAACGCTTTGTTACTATTACAACGTATAAATACCATTGTAATTTATGTTGAATAACGTTTTCCCTATCAGTTCCTTTTGCTTGTCTGAAATCTTCTTTCTAGCTACGCCAGTGGTGGAAGCGCAGGCTACTCGATTAACACAAGGTGCGAGCAAGGGCATCATTACAGGTTTTAAACACAAAAGACTTTTTCTGTAGAAAGTTATTTTAACAAAAGTAACGTGATTGAAATTTATGCACATTTTTCAGGTTTTAATTTTTTCAGTTTTGGGCTTGATTGATGAGAGCATGTCAAGAAAATACATCGTCTTCAATTTTGTGAATAATATTTCCTACCGTTTAGCAAGTTTTGGAAGGTCATCGATGCCTGCTATATTTCTATCATTTTTGATTTGTTTTAATGCACAAACGAAAAACGTTGATAACACGACAATAAACATTGTCGTTTCTGTGCCGTTTGACAAACCTTACATATTTCGAAAAGAACTTGTTCAACCTGCAATTGACTTTGCCTTGTCTTCAATTAAACGCAACTTGCCTCAGTCTCTTCGAGACTATACATTTCTCGTAACTTACAGGTGAGTAGCTTTCTACTCAAAACTTGTAATGAAGGAATAAAAGCAAAGTTATTTATTTAAAAAATTGACGTTTCTATATATATATTTCTTTTAATTTTGTCTAAATTTTCATAAACTCTTCTAAATCATCGGACATAGCCTGTATGTTAAATAGAAATTCCTCAGTTGGAAAAATATTTAGACCAATGACTCACAACAAACAAGACAAGTTGGGAGATATAATTTACGGTGTTACTTTCCTTGATCAGATCATGTCATGATCGCTTATCCGCACTGTTAACTGCAACTTTGAATTGTAAGCTATAACTTACTTTTAAAATTGGAAAAGTTTCTTGTTTGCTTGAACCACTTATTTTGCAGGGATTCGAATTGTAGTTTTCGAGCTGCGGTTCCTGTTGTCGAGTTTTACTACAAGCAGTGCCACCAAAATTTGGAGACGGACCAGTGCAAAGTGACATCACCTTTGTTGCTGCTAGGCCCTGTTTGTAATGACGCAACCACAACGGTGGCTGCTTTCGCAAGAAACTGGAATGTTCCGGTTATCTCGACAGGGTCACATGCTTTTTGGATTATGCCAACAAAAAATAACTCAACGTTAGTGCGTATTAATCCAACGCATGTAGATCTTGCTTTGTTTATGCATAAAGTCTTTCAAACAAACCATATCGGGGAAACATCAGTCATTCATCTTGTGTTCGAAGATATCTATCAAGGAGTGGCAACAGAAAAGTAGGTTCAACAAACTTTATGTCTATAAATCCATTTCTTTAAGCGAATTTGCAAAATTGTCTCAATCAGTATCAGCTCAAATAGAATATGAAAGCTTAGTCACAAATTGTAAAAGTAAACTCAACCACACCAAGAAATTCGTAAATAAAACAACAATGTGTTTTTTAACCTTGTAGTGATTGTCGGAGTCTGATGGAAGCCGTCATTTATGTTTTTAAAAGCTTGGATTTTATCTTCGACATCGAAGCTCATATGATTCCGGAAGAAGACTTCAATCCAAATGATTTGTTGCGTGAACTTGGAGATCCAAAAGGTTGGCAATGCTTTTCTTGCAACCAATAAGTTAGCTAACAGTAAGAAGACTATACGAATGCTGCATAATCAAGAAGCGTGATTGAGGTGTAATTGAAATGACAAAGCGATAATAGCCTACCGTTCAAAAAATACAAAATACGGGATTTTGTTGAAATTCTAGCCATTTTCCAAAATAATGCTGGTTCTCTAGTCAGTGTAGCCTGTGCACTACAAGTTAACGGCAGTGGAGTAGTTTTGGACCAAAGTCCTTTACTTATCCGCAAATGTGCCTTCCTGTACGTTTGTCTGAAATCATTGAAGATCGCTTTGACGTATACTACATCATAGCAAGCGGCGGCTGTAGGATTGAAAACACATCTACAGCTTTCTTTTTAGCTTCTGAATAATCCGAGTTGGAATTGAGCCACACCAAAGATTTAACCTACGCTTGCATGAAGTAAATTGTAAGTTTTAACAAATGTTGTTTAGGTGGAATCTCCCTTAGATGGAGGATAGCCTAAGTAAGAAGGTCCTGCAGCGACTAAGAAGATTGCAACCATGGCATCCCTATGATAGAAACTATTCGCTCACATTATTAATTTGTCGTTTGTTTTTGTAGCAGTGCTCATGTGCGCCTCTGGCGACAAAGTACGGGAGATCATGGTAACAGCATTAAATACAGGTTATGCAAAAAGAGGAGTGAATAGCTGGTATGTTGTCGAACTGCACAATGATACACACTACGCCCACGGAGGATGGAAAAGAGGTACAGTATTACTTATTTTAACTTGCGTTGATAATCCGCTACCTTTGGATTTTGTTGGACTTTCATTAGACCATAAAAACAAATAAATAACCTAGCCCTACATATCCACAACTTCTACACTTTCTTCCTTCTTAGGGATTTAATTGAAGCCGGCAATTGGTTGTCAATGATTGATTGTGGGGATCTTATTTCTCGGAGTGAGAAAATTTCTTTGAGAGCTTAATTGTAACATTTTCGCATAAGTAGGCTACTTGTAGAAGCTTTGAGCCACTGACACAGGCCTGGTCCCAGAAATTGACCGAGTAAAATTTAACTTGTTGAAATGTTGTTGTCTGTGAAAGAGGATGTCTGTGATGAGCTCCTACAAGGGCCATTTTTTTCAATGGAGCGCATTGTCTCGCCTTTAGTCTAGATTCTGTACAATTTACGTTTTCTAATACAGCACACAACTATGTTTTTGGTGATGAAATGCATACTTGAAGGCGAACATGAAGATTGGCTTATTTACCTTTTTGTCTACGCATTGTAAATCCTCAATAACCTCAGCCTTGGATACCACAAAAATCTTCTTTGTGTACTTACTTTTATTTACTTGCTCGTTGCCTTAGTTTGTTCTTCATTTCAAGTCAGTTTTTCATCTCCTGGCAACTTCTTATCACCATCACTTGCTGCTTGACAAAACTGCTAAACAGCGCATGGGCTATTAGAAACTATAAATTTGTTTATGCGGCCATAGAACGAACTTGAAAGGGTCAGAAAAAAATAATTTTATGACGATACAACGCACAAAACTAATGCAATTTCAAACACTAAATTTTAATATTGTTTACTCCACATACGTGTCGAAGATGGGGATATTGCACACCTCTCTTAATTAACTCTTCTGGTAGATTTAGATAAGCTTTGTCTGTAATTTTGGCATTGCTACTTAGGTGACGAACTAGACACCTTTGCAGAAGAAGCATATCAAACTTTACTGGTCTTCACTCTACGTGTTTCTACAACAAAGAAATTTCGTAACTTCACTCGCACAATGAAGCAATATTACAACAAGGCAGAGATTGATGGAAGTGTGAGTAGTGAACGTGATATATGGCATTAATTTTTAGTGTAATGGTTGCTCGCAAAACCAATTGATTGTTAGGAATATTTATGTAGCCTACGTCTAGATGAAAAAAAAAACAATTTGCAAGTTTTTTCCTGGTAGGGTTGAATATCGTTTGTTTTGATATTTTCCTTTTATTTTCACTGAAGCTTCACTCAGAAACAAATTTACTGTAGGCGTGTTTGTAATCTCCAGGTCGCTGCAGCATATGAGGTTTATTAACCAATCAAAAGACAATATTTAAATCAGCTGATTACAAGTGCATAAGTTTAAAATAAAGTAACTTATGAGGATCAAGCAGTGATAAGCGGATCATATCACAGGTCAATGCTTACATAGAAGGCTTTCATGACGCCATATTGCTTTATGTCCGAGGGCTTACGGAGACGATACGTCAAGGAAAAAGTATGCTCGATGGAAGAACTGTTACATCCAACATGAAAAACTTAACATTTGAAGGTATCTAATATTAACGATTTTTTAACTATAGGTGACTCAAAAATATAGTTAAATTCTTGTGGTTCAACAACTAGTGTTTTTAAAATATGTTTACCAAAAGGGATAGCTGGACCTGTTACGATAAACGAATATGGAGACAAATTGGGGGATTATAGCCTTCTCTCAATGAAGAACAAGAAAGATGGAAAATTTGAGGTAATTTATGAAAAAATGATTTAATATTGAGTTTCTTAGCTTAGCTGTTATTAGTTTAACCTAGTGGAAGTAATAGCGCATGTCTTTTACATATCTCTGTTTGAAGCCACGCAAATTGTAAACTAAATCGGGAACTCTTAACTTCTTTGTTCTTGTTTATAACTGCAGTGTTTTAAATCGAAAGGTCCCAAATGAATAAATAAGTTGTTTGGTATTTTATTCTAAGTGTTTTTGGACTGTTACCATGGGTTTTAAATGTTGCTATTTTTGCATTGATTCAACAGTAGCCTGTAAAACAACACATTGGCTAAATAATAAAGAATCTCAACTTGCTTAAAAGCCGAGACTCAAATTTAATATTACTTATTTGCAGAAAATCCTTGATTACTATGGAAATCCAAAACACCTAATCTTGTATAGGTATCCTACACCAAAGCCGAAACTGCCTGGTAAGGAATAGTCTACAGTGATGGTCAGTATAGGCATACTAGCTAGACCAGTGCTCTTCAACCTTTTTGTCAACACGGAACCCCTCATGTACCTTCGCGTTTGTCACGGAACCCCACTAAAAAAAAATTACAAATTACGAATTGCTTGGTCAGAAAATTAAATATTTCGTTATTACACTGTTACACTTCAAAAAATAATTAGACATTTCAAAACATAGACAGTTATTACAAAAGTTATAAAGTCAGACACTTAATGACTCTGTTGTTGTTGCTTATCTTTTATAATCTTCTTAAATCGTGGTTCAACGTTGCTTAATGCAATTCTCATACACATATCGACACCCTTCAAGCAACTTCTGTTTTTGTTCTTAATTGTTGTTAAAGCAGAAAATGCTGTTTCACACAAATAGGTATTTGGAAATTGACACAATAGTTTCAATGCTTCCTTTGAAATTTCTGTCCCTTCTTTGTACAGAAAAATCCAAAAATATTCCTTTCCGTTTTTTTCAAAGATTTTCTCCAAAGGAATATCATTGCAGATATCCAGGAGTTCTTCATGTTGTTGGCAAGGGAAAACGAAAGGATTAACCACCCACTTTCGCAAACGGAAAATCTCAGATTCTTCTTCAGGAAAGTAGCGGTTGAAATTTTTCCTCAATAGCTTCAAATGCTCCAACACTAATTCCTTTATTTCAGCTGTATCTTCAACTTCGGAGTCCTCACTTAGAAATTCATTCAAAAACCGAAAAGGAGAATAATCATTTTTTGAAACTTTATTGGCCCAGCAGTCAATTTTTCTTTTAAAGCCATCAATTTGGCCAACTTGGGAAAATATATCCGATCTTTTCCCTTGAAGGCTGGTGTTGAGTGTGGACAACATATCGAATATTGAAGCCAGATATGCCAGTTTGCAAACCCATTCATGATCAAGAAAATTGGTAGCATATTCATGATTTTTTTCTGCAAGAAAAACTGATATTTCCTGTCTTAATTTGAACACCCGAGCCAAAACTTTGCCACGAGATAGCCAACGCACCTCTGTATGCAGCAAAAGAGTGACATTATCTGACTCCATTTCTTCACATACTTTTTGAAAAACTCTTGCAGATTTGCCTTTACCACCACATTTTATGTAATTCACTGTTTTCACAATTATATCCAAAACCATTTCTAGTTCCGTTTTTCTCTGCTTGTCAGAACTAAGCGGTTTTACAGCCAGAGCTTCACGATGAATAATACAATGTTTTAATACACAGTTAGTAGCAACTGCCTTGACACGAACACCAACTCCTGAAAAGCGTCCAGTCATCACAGCTGCCCCGTCTGTAGTTAGAGAACAACACTTTTTCCATGGTATTTCTTTTTCTTTCAAGAATTCGTTGAGCTTACTAAATACTTGTTCAGCAGTTGTGCTCACATCCAAGTCTAGGCAACACAAATATTCGTCAACAATGCTGTATGAATCAATATCAGGAATTCTTATATACACAAGCAGTTGTGCTCTACTCCCAATATCAGTTGATTCATCCAGTTGCAGCCCATAACATGGAACATTTTTGATTTTATATAAAAGTTGTTTCAACAAATCTTCAGCCATATGAAATCCCCTTCTGCTTACAGTGGTATCAGACAGAGGTATGCTTTGTAACTTGCGTTCAGTTTCCTTGTCAAGGAGCTCCTCTGCTACTATTTGCAACGCTGGTTTAATAACTTCCTCGGCTAAAGTAAATGGTTTCTTTGTTTTAAGAATATGATGTGACAGTCGATATGAAGTCAACAAGATATCTGGATTGGTTTTCACTGCTCCTAAGAATGACTCTTTTTGCTTGTGCACGCTTCTTTTCATATGTTTAAAAAATGAGATAGTCTTTGTCGCGTACGCAGAATGATTTGTTTGTAAGTGTCTTTGTAATTTAGCCGGGACCATGGCTGAATTAGAAAGTCTGTTACAGCAAATCAAACATTCGGGCTGAGGAGCTACATTCAAAAGTTGGTCATCCGGCAAAAAGAACCCGTATCTCAAATATGCGTCGTCCCATTTTCTAACCTTGACAATTGAATTACATTTGGTCCGCTTCGGCGGAGGTGTCTCTGTTACAACTGAACTACAAGGCTCATTTCCGCCCACACCTTCGCTGTTGCTATTTTTTGGCTTCATATAAGAAAATATGCTATTTTGTTTCATCTGGCTTGACTAAACAATAAAAATTTGGTTAAAAACTGTTTTTACTTTATTCTCACAAAGGATCAACAGCAGCTCAAGTCTCTACTCAGTCTGCTTGTACTTCTGTGATCTGTACACCGGCTACATCCTATGACTGTGATGCAACAATAACGTTATTGTTAATAGAATAACAATGAACAACCAGTGACGCAATAATTATAGCAATGTTTTATTCGGTTGGTGACTACTACAGTCAACCCCTCGTTTAACAAACTGGCCTACTTGAAGTGTGAATGCGGTGCAGTGATGTAAAAAATCGGAATGACGCATCAAAATGCTGAAACAAGAAATCAATTTCCCTAAATAAAACGAGGAACCCTTGCGGAACCCTTAAAACTCACGGAACCCCACTGCATGTTCCGCGGAACCCTAGGGTTCCGCGGAACCCCTGTTGAAGAGCACTGAGCTAGACCCTAATGTTATTGAAAAGGATAGCCTAATACTGATACTAACGTTAAGCGCTGCATTGATGACTATTTTTGACATTTGAGAACGCATAAACAAACGAAAATATAACAGTTTTGATAACGGAGACCTTAATGTGTTTAGAATGGATTGCAGGCAAAGACTACAATCCGAACGGACGCATACCCTCACCTCCAAATGGTAAGAATGTGACTGAAACTCAACTAGCCGAAGCTACATTTTTGAAATCCTAAAACTGTAGCTTAATTGCGGTGTAGGCCTGGCCTTGGCCTACTAGTATTCATAATAAGTAGATAGGCTTGATGCTTTAAAATGCGCATGAATTGGAGTAGATAAGTGTTAAACCATGCTTGTTTAGTTGGGTAATAAGATCAATTGCTTTCCGATTGTATTACTGTGTATTTTAAATTTCGGCTACAAATACAGAAAAAATAGCATTTACAGCAAACGTTGTTCGAAGCAAATAAAATACAACCAATGCTAAAACTTTTTCACCACATAGGCTTGTTAAAGTGAAACTATAATAATAACTTAATAATAACAATTAATAATTTTCAATACACTTATTAATAAACTCAATAAACTTAATAGTAATTTTCAATAATCACTGCCAGACCTACGTTAACATAAAGATATAATTTGCATCGACACTTGCACCTATAATGCCTAATAAAACTTCCACCGGTTGGTGGAACAATTCGCCTGAAACACGTAGCAAAAGTTTACATTCTAGCCCAGTGGTTCCCAACTCGTTTTTAAGGCGACCCATTTAAAAAAAAAATTCAGTTCGGTAAAATCTTGCGACCCTAGCAAATTGTCGTAATATTTTAAAAACCATACAAGATTGCGTTGCAAACAAACAGCACTACAAAAGCAGTAACTTTTTCCGAAAATAATATGTTTATCAAATCACTAATGAGATAGCGGTGCTGGCTTGCTGTCAGTGAGTTTATGAAATCGAGGCGTTATTTTGCTTATAACCATAGCCGCATGTCGGCTTTAACTTTCAGCCGATTTCGCTGTTCAGTCTTCAATACACACATGGCGCTAAATCCAATCTCATAAAGCCAAGTTGTTGCAAATGGAAGATGTTTTTGAATCACTAATTTTGAAACTGTGGGAGACACTTTGTACATGGAAGCCTTAAAGTGGATGTTTGCAGAATCTTTGGGCTATTTGTCTTTGAAGGACGCAAAAGAAATACGGTTTGCTGCTTCTGTCGTTATGTCCATAAACTGTTCTGCACACCCTGGTTCTGCATTCTGCAACATGGATGGGAAGTTGAAGCAGATCTATTCCAACAAATGGATCAATTATCCAATCATTTTGGTTATTAAGTGTTAGAGATTCTCCATAGCAGTGCACAAACTTTTTGGCAAGCTGTTTCAGGTGTCCAATTATGGTTTGCTTAATATCAACTTCATTGCCATAGATATATTGCGTTAGCTGAGGAAATATATCGTACTCATCTCTGGTGACATAACTTTTCCAGAATATGAGTTTTTTTGTGGTAAGCAGAAACTTTTGCGGCGCGATCAATCACCGTAAAACCGTTGCCATGCATATATAAATTTAGAGAATTCAAAGAGTCTAATATGTCGGCAAGGTAAGCAACTTTTGTCTTGAAATCTTCTTGCAAAAACTTCTAGGTTAATCTCACACAGTTATGTTGCCTCATGAAGATAGCAATCTTCTCCTGCAAATTACAAACTCGGTTCAGGACAGGACCTCGTGACAACCATCGCACTTCTGTGTGCAACAGCAATGCTTGATAATAATCAGAATCCACAAAGACGAAAACAAATGCCGATTTAGTGGACTTGTTTTGATAAAGTTTACACACTTCACAACATCACTCAACACTTCGTGCAGCTCTAGAGGCAGCTTTTTTGCAGCAAAGGCCTTTCTGTGGAGAAAGCAATAAGTCCATACAGCACTTGGGGCTTTGTCTTTGATGCGTTTTACCACACCAGACTATGTGTGGCCCAACGTGTGGAAAACTTTGTCATGGCGTTCGTGACATATAGTGCACGTTACAATATATATCCCGTAATTTTTTCAAGTTAATTTATGTTTGAGACTGAAATTTTTGCTGGGTTTACATTTAATAATAATAATAACAATAATAAAAGCGAAAACTGTTAAAACTTCTTGCACTACGATCATGCTACAAAGCTTTCCGATGTCTCGACATGAAACGCTTCATGACTTGTGTTCATATTTTCCAGTTTTGTGATCGATCTCTTCACGTTTTAAATTTGTTTTATTGTTATTTTTTTCGTCTAAGATACAATATGCCTGAAAAACAAGCGACTCAAAAAAATTATCAGGCGACCCAATTTTGGGTCGCGACCCATGCGTTGGGAACCACTGCACTAGCCTATCGAAGAAGGATATCTAGTGATGACGACTAAAGCCGTAACTCATGGAAACAGATAACTCATGTTGATGCGCAATCTGCATTAAGTGGAGATATAAATCGAAAGCTGTTTTGTTTGTGTAGAACTGGATAGTTTTGACTACAAAGCACTAGCCGGTGTGCTTGGATCTGTGACCGGGATAGTCATGGTTTGTCTTCTTATTGCTGCCTCTGTTTGCTGCAGGTGAGATAATAGCAAATAAAGTTTTGTAAATTATACGTGTAAACGGAGGTTAATCTACACCAGGGCTTCCCGATTCGTTTATCACCCCGCACCCCATAGGATTGATGAAGCCACTCTCGCACCCCCTGTTTTGAAGCGGAGTGGTTCTGAAAAAAAATTCAAACTACGTACAAAAACAAAGCAGAAAAGCCGCTCACCGGCCTTTATATGGCTAACGAATAGCAAAAAGGGCAGCCTTCAACAACGAAATCACACAAAATGCAAAAGCGAATAAATAGCCTAAAGAAATAACACAAACTGAGAATACAATGGCGTTATTCAAGATCTTTGACTTTTCTCCTGCGTCTTTGCAATTATCTGTTCGACTAGTTCCTGATGATGATGGCGTATGAGCGATCTTTCCAGGCTAGATTGGAGGGTAGGAAATCTTCAGCCACTCGGCAGTCTCGTCGTCCAGGATTCTCAGACCATGCGCACCGTGTGGAGGCCGGTGGGTTAGGCAGTGGTGGATGACATGGTCTGCGGTCTGTTCCGTGGCACCACACTCGCATTCTGATGAAGGAGCCAGGCCCCATTTGTGCATGTCCGAACGAAAGCGGCCGACGCCAGTTCGCAGGCGGTTAAGCCTGACCCACGCAAGCCTTGCGAGGGACATCCCTGGTGGACGGGGATCGGCGTTGGGTATGAAGTCACGGAGCGTGGAGGTGTGATTTTGCCACTCCGTGTTCCACATGTGGTTCTTCCAGTGTGCCGCACTTAAACTAAGTTCTTCTGCGTGCTTAAGGAGTTGTTGTGCGGCAGGCACAAAGGGGCGTCTTGATTTCAAGCGCTGCTTTATAGGTGGTGGTCTCTTGAGTGTTGCATGGAGGAGATGGTCGGGGTCCAAAGCACGGCGAGCGAGAGAAATCGTGGCTCCTTTACGGCGTAGCTCAGCGGGTTGGATGCCTGCTAAGATGGGTAGGCAGTCCGTTGGAGTGGGACGCAGGCATCCAGTCACAGTACGCAGTGCGTCGTTAATGGCGGTATCAATCTGGTGGGTGCGAGAACTACGACACCAGACCGGCGCGCAGTACTCAGCGGTGGAATGAACAAGGGCCAGGGCAGCTGTACGAAGAGTTTTAGCACCAGCTCCTCAGCCGGAACCCGCCAATCGCCTCAAAAGTGCGACGCGTGTAGATAGTTTTTTGCACAGTGACTTCAAGTGCCGGCGGTACGTGAGTGACCTGTCCAGGGTTATGCCGAGGTATGTAGGTTCGGCACAGTAGGGCAGGCGTTCCCCATCAATCTTGATGTTTATCTCACGCTGTGCCTCCCGGTTGTTAAGGTGGAAGGCCGCCGACACTGTCTTTGGCTGGCTGAGCTGTAGCTTCCATTTCTGGAGGTATGCTGATAGTGTTTGCATGTCTTGGCTGAGGTTCCTCTCCACTGACTGCCAGTTTCCTGCTGAGTGCAGGAGTGCCAGGTCGTCTGCGTAAGCATACTTCCTGGAGGTGGTGGGGGGCAAGTCGTAGGTGTATATGTTGAACAGGAGAGGAGCCAAGACTGAGCCCTGTGGGACGCCGTTTTTAAGTCGGCGTAGTCTGCTTCGACGACCGCTACCGGTTGTGAGGGTAAAACTGCGGTTTTGCACAAGTTCCATCATCATATGGACCATGTGTCTGTCAGGGAGCAGACGGAGTAACTTGCAGGTAAGGCCGCTATGCCATACGGTGTCATAGGCAGCCGTGAGATCAACAAACACGGCGCCAGCCTTCTTCTTAGCCGAGAAGCTGTCCTCAATGTCTTGGGTCATAAGTGTGACCTGATCTACGGTTGATCGTCCGTGTCGGAAACCAGCTTGTTCACGGGGGAGCTGCGGATCTATTATTGGTTCGACACGGGCGTAGATGAGTCTCTCGAGGATCTTGAAGGGGATGCAGAGCAGTGAGATTGGACGGTAACTCTTCGGGTCCCCTGGGGGCTTCTTCGGCTTAGGGACTGCAACCACAAGGGCTCTTCTCCAGATTCTGGGAATTCTCAGGTGGCGCAAACAGCAGGAAAGGAAGTCTTTTAACCAGGACTTTAAGGAGGCAGCAGCATGGAGTATCAACTCCGGGCATAGGTGGTCAGGGCCCGGGGCTTTACCTGGCTTTATGTGCTGGATAGCGGCGGAAAATTCTTCCGGGGTGAACTCACCCGAGATGTTGTCCTCGTCTGGGGTTGTTACCCTCCAGAGGTCCGTCATTTCTTGCAAGACGGATCTATCAGATTCACGGTCTCTCGATTTGTATT
Source organism: Aplidium turbinatum (assembly GCF_918807975.1). NCBI lineage: Eukaryota > Metazoa > Chordata > Ascidiacea > Aplousobranchia > Polyclinidae > Aplidium > Aplidium turbinatum. The sequence goes on along the minus strand of NC_137489.1, from coordinate 10,236,429 downwards.
TCCCGTTCTCCACAAGTTGTGAGGCGATGGAGTTTGCTGAAACGGGATATTGTTGACGAGAGGCACGTGATCTGCCAGTTAGGTTGTTCAGTGTACTCCATGCTATGCGGCTGGAGTGCGTGAAGTCGATTGATTCAACGGCTGCTGTCTAGCGCTCCTTCCTCTTTAAGTCCAGCCTTGCCAGCAGAGCTGTGGCTGAGCTGTTGGTGTCATTGCCCTGAGGGGCGTGGAGGAAGTCGGAGTAGAGGCTTTCGCACTCCTTATCCCAGCACGGTATGTAGGTCTTTCGTCGGCCGCGGGGGATGGATTGTTTTGCCGCTGATGTTATTGCATCACAAAAGTCCTGGTAAGCTTCTTCCACGTTGTTGGTGTGAGGGGATGGGAGATACTGTGTGGCTTCATTGGTGAGGAGGCTATAGTACTCCCAGTTAGCCATTCTGAAGTTCCATCGATTAACAGGCTTGCTCGGGACAGGCATTATGAGCGTTGGAGCCGTGATAATCGAGGGTCGATGTTGGGACCTGGGGAACTTCTCTAGCACACGTCTGTCCGGTTGGCAATTATCGGGGTCATCACTTGCGAAAGCCAGATCGGGGTTTGTACCAGTGTTCCAGCGTCCGGAGAAGAAGCTCGCTGCACCCTTGGGATCGTGCAGTAGGGTGAGGTTATTATTGGCTGACCATGAGGCCAGGCTTTCTCCGTCGGTGTTGGTGGTGTTGTAGCCCCAATCAACGTGGTGGCAATTAAAATCGCCAGCATAGAGGCTGGGTTGGGGGAACACTGGGATGGCTGTTGGTGTTAAGTTCCTGACAGTTCCTGACACATTCCTTTTCGTAAGTCAATCCACAGTCATCAACGTGAAAAGCGTTCTTTCCCAATATGTACGATCATGGGCGCCGATCGCTCTCTAAAATTGGTGGGGACATTTACTAGGAAAGGTAGGAAGGGGCGACGAGCGAAGCGAGCTAGAAAGATCGGGGGTCTGTTCTGACAAACAAACTAATACAGTAGGTACAAGTCTGATGCGATGTGTATATATTTTAATTGTCAGTGTCAGCATTGGACAGCAGACGTCCCAACACTCGGCAACGAGTCTCCGGCGAATTAAAAACGAAGTCCTTGGAGAGGAAAAAGGAAAGCATTCAACAAAAAGATCAAATAAAATACCTTGGCGTTTACATAGATAACAAATTAACATGGAAATATCACATAGATAAAATTTGCGGAAAAGTAGCAAAAGGTTCATGGGCGTTGCTTAAACTCAGAAATTATGTCAACACAGACACTTTAAAAGATGTGTATCACGCTTTGATTTACTGTCATTTGCAATATTGTATTTCAAGCTGGGGAAAGGCCTGTGACAGTGCACTGGATCCATTAATAAAATTACAAAAAAAGGTTATAAGAATAATTACGAAACAAAATTACTATGCTCACACAAATTTTTTATTTTTCAAAATGAACATCTTGAAACTAAAAGACATACATAACATTGAAATAAAAAAACATATGTACAAAGTTCATATGAATGAGTATCCGTCTACGTATTGTGATTTATTTACAAATGCTTCATCTATTCATCAGCATAACACAAGATATCAAACAGGCAACAATTATTTTATAAACAGATCAAACACAGAATTTGGCAAGAAGTCCATGCAGGTATTGGGACCAATGCTCTGGTCAGAGGTTCCAAGTAGGCTAAAAAACTTATCATTTCATTGTTTCAAAAAAGAGATCAAAACGTTAATTTTACAAAGCTACAGTGCATCGTAAGTGATATGTTATGGAAACCAACTTGTCAGTTGCTTCGAAAACTTTATTATTCTCTGCTTGCTTCATGGAATTTTGTGTTTTGGCCTACGTTATCATCAATATGTTTTTTTTTTTTTTTTGTGCGTATGCTGTTATTGAAGCGCGGGAACGTTTCAATTATTATTTTTCTCTTGTAAGCTTATTTTAAATGGCAAAATCGTAATTTCCGTAGGGTGGCAATTGACTAGTAGACCGTATGGTCGTCTCGTTGTCTCCCTGTCGGTATGGGAACCTGTGTAACTTTTGTACTGTGTATATTGCATATTTCAAACATGTACCTATGTTCCTGTTACTGACAAATAAAACATTGATTGATTGATTGATTGATTGTGCCGTTGCATGATTTAGTCGTTTCTGTGACATGGTAGATCGTAACCAAGTTTTGACACGTCGCAAAGTTGAAAATGACCATTCAGCTGAACACGAGCTGGCTGGTGAAATGAGCAAAAGTCGTACAAAAAGTTCCACTTTCGGAAACATTTGCCGACCAGCGGATGGCATCTTCTTGAATAGCCTATCATTCAAAAATCTTCCACCCACTTTCCATTGTACTGCTTTCGAAAGAAGCATAACTTAGTTCTTGTGCAAGGGATTCTGTGTCAGAGAACTCAGAATAATCGTCTACCACAAGTGATTGTATCTTTCCACTAAAGAGTGATTCTTGTAGAATTTTATAGTGCTCTAGAACGGTCGACTTGAAATAGTTAGTAAGATTTTGCTGGGCGCTGTCAATGACTGCAAAATACTCTGACCGATATTTCGTCTCTGGTGTTTGAAAGTTGAGGAGGTTAGCCATGTCCATGCTGAAGACGATTTGGTATCTTTTTGGGACGTGACAGTTTCAATGATTCAGGGTTGCAATCTTCCATTAGCCTCTCAGCATTTACAAAGACACGATGAAATTCTTCTTCATTGCGTAGATGGCGGAGCAGTAGGCTACTAACTTACAAAGTTTAGTACATTCAACTTCAAGCATGCCAGCCACAGTCACCATGCAACCTTGCAAGGCTTTGTTAAAACGTTCCATACACTGAATGACAGACAATGCCGCTAATAACCTAAGCACACTTGACCCACGAGAAAAAGGTTTCAAAAGCCAAATTGCAGTTGTTGCTACATTTGTATCAATTTGACTCACGGCTGCTTCTATGGCTTCCAATACTGACTTATTATTATACTGACGTTAGAATCATCAAGCACTGCTTTTACAGCAGCTGCACGTGTGAGCAATCTGGTTGGACAAATTAGTTTCAGTTTTGATGCAGCCTGAGGCAAAGACTCTTTAGAATAAAAATTCAGGTACATATGCTTGAATTTCCCAGAAACCTTTTAGCCTATAGCCTATAGGCCTAGCTTTCCGAGTTCTTGTGTGGAACTTGGAGCATCTCGAATAAACGGCGAAGCTACAACAGCTTTTGATACAATTAGATTAGTAAATATGTGCCCCACAATGCACATATTTAGCAAGACGTTGAGATTTTTTATTTCAGCTTGACCGCTACGGGGTTTCCTCCCATAAAACAAAAATGTTGTCCCCTCCTTTCAATAGATTTTAAACGTCTGACTAATAAAATTGTGACATTCGGTTAATATTTTCCCTTTTACGTTATAAAAATAATGAAAAAAGATGGTGGGGACATGTAAAAAGATGGTGGAGACATGTCCCCGCTGTCCTATAGGGATCGGCGCCCATGTGTACGATAAGAAATTGCCAACAATAAGCAAACAATTACAAACAATGAGGAAATTGCTGACACAATATCATCGCATTATCCCGCCACCAATCACGTGAGGTTCGGACCACAGCCTTTTTGTTATCAGCAACTCGTCGGGTGGTATTTTCTTGTTGTTGTGCATTGTGCTGTATAGGCCAACATAGAATGCTCTGAGAGACAATCATCACCTCTCTCGTTAAACAAAATCCATCTCTATATAGCCTACGGTATAGCTCTTATTCCTCGGTGGATTCTCGCACCCCTAGCAACACCTACTCGCACCCCCAGGGGGTGCGAGCACCCCCAATCGGGAAGCCCTGATCTACACGGATGAACTCGCAATACCGTATCATTATGACATGTTTTTACTAAGTCTTAGCCTGTCTGGTATGACAACGAGGTAAATAAAACAGGTAAATACACTAAATACATATGGGGAAAGTAGGGCAAAATGGGATGCTTAAGCCTAAACAGTCATAAAATTCTAGAGACTTAAGAAAAACGAACAATTTTTGTTTTAGCAGAAAGGTCAGGCATCATGCTACACAAATCAAACAAAAAAATATCAAAAATAATAATGCTCATTTAAGTATCAAATAAATTTCAGAGGTGCCTTTTTTCCTGTGAATGAGAGAAGTGAATCAGAAATTTGCACAGCAACAATGCATTGACAATCTAGAAACAAGTTTATCGTTGATGATTAAACAATAAACATGCAAAATAGCAGAAATAACATTTGAACCACAATTATGATCAGTTATGTTCGTTTTCGATATTGTCATTTCCATTCTTATTCAATGCATAAATCACAAGTGTAAACAATAAGACTATTGTTATCCTGAATTCTTGCACAAGAATAATGTGCCCATTGCTCACAAGAACAACAACGCATCCACCCTTCATCAGATGTCGAATAGCTGTGCAGCTTTCTTGTATCCACATTCTTTATTCACAATGCACTTTATAGCGGCTTTCATTGTGCCTTCATCCCAATTTTGCCGCGTTGTTTTTCGAATATAAGTTCATACCATTTTACTTTTGTACCAAAATTATTAGCTAGGATATTCCTAAATGAAAAGCTATAATTTAAGATCTATTAATAAACAAATAGTTTAATTCTGCTATGGCCTGTAGCATATAGTTTCCAGAAGTAGGCTAACAAAAACGAAGAAACCCATTTCACATGTAGTTTCATGCAATGGTGTAACTATCCCATTATACCCCATTGCACTACACAGAAAAAAACTGGCTGTAAAACACTTGCAGTGAAAGGAAATTCAAATATTTTCCTTCTTATGCTATCACTACTTCCTAAAGTATTATGAAAAAAAGCAACAACTGCAACAAATAACTATTTAGTATAAAAAAATCACGGGAACATTTGGCCGTCTTTTTTAACGAATTACCTGTTTTTTTAATTCTGCTGCACAAAACACCTCTGTACACTAAAATTACAGAATTGAACTAAAAACTGATTCAATTCCAAGCTGGCTACTTCCTATCAAAATTTCAGCTATGTGGCGTAAGTAGTTTTTTTAAAAAACGAGAACCTCGTTTTGCCCTACCACCTCATTTTGCCCTACTTTCCCCTAGATCTAAAGCATTGATGCAGCACTAGGGGTAGCCTATTCCTCAGGAAGCACATGTTGCAAAGGCAGACAGGAGCCTACGATGCAACAGCTACTCAAATGCCTTGTCCTAAAAGTAAAATGCTGAAAGATAAAACAAGAGTTTGCGTTATGCTCAGAGCTACGGCCGTTTGACGCGAAGAAGAAATGAAGCAGAAATTAAACTAAATGTTGAACGTTCTTATAATTTCTAAAGTGTCACTATTATGCCTACTTCTAGCCTAATTGATGTATGCAGCATATTTCTTTAGGCCTACATGTTTATGTATCGCAGAAAGAGATCCTGTTCCACCTCATACAACGAGAGTGCATTAAACAACCACGAGGTTATACCCATACAACAGCAAGAAGACGAATCCATAACAACTTGCTTATCAACTCTAGAGGATGACTTAAGATTATAAATTATTATAGCCTACTGTGCTGAATAAATTACAGCCACAACCAGTGGCGTACGTAAGGGTTTGTAAGGGGAGGCAATGCGATTAGCCTAAGTTTGACATTTTTTGACAAAAGTAACACTTCAATATCTTATAGGTGCAAGTTTTAAAATAATCTAGTGGTTGGGGCAATATAAACTTTCACTATTTTTGCGTATGTCACTGATTTTACGGTTAGCATACTAAATTACAGATATGTGAATATGAAAAGCATGATTAATTAAACTTAATTACTGTAACTGGAAAGTAAAAACTATAATCGTTCGCTTATTAAATTAAGTTGACATGCTGTAAGATTAGCCAATTAAAGCATAAATCGAACATTTAGCTCTTTGGCCCATCAAGCATTTAAATACTGAAACAAATGTGATAAATAATAGGCTACAAAATTTAGTTTATTTTTGAAATTGTGAAAGTTTTCGGCATTACGTAAAATTCTTGTAGCCTACAAGCCATCAGACATCAGTAGTGTAGATGTGGAATCTATGACCTAAGCTTATTGTTTAATCTTATGTGACGTTAAAAGTAGATTGTGATTTTTAAGAGTCATGGTCCACATCTTTTTGATTAGTATTTTATTGAACGCTATAGTCTAAGTTCCATTGTTTGATTGTAGCCTATATAGCCCACCTACCCCGATAGCTCAGTTGGTTTGCGCGTGACTTCGTGGACGAAGAAGCTTCAAGATCAAGCGGCACTGATTCGACTTTAGGAGTGTGCGCTTGAGCAACGCATTCTAAGAACTGCTCTCCATTCAGCAGCACCAAATGGATGGAATAATTTCCCGGCAACAACACTTCAACAATCGAACACTTCACTCTGTCAATCTCGGTAACCAGTCCTGCGTAGAGAGCCTCTACAAGTAGGTATGCGAAACTACCAGGAATAGGCTAACCTATCAAGGCATTGTCAGTCCGAGGATAAAGATTCAAAACCAACCAACCAGCCTACTACGGTCATACTTCAGAGAGTTTTGACTTTTCCTTGATTTTTTTTTATTTAATCATAAAAATACTTCTATTTCTTTTTTTATGAAGTGAGTTAGACTACCTATTCTTAAATCTAAAGTCTATTCAAATTTGCATTGACCTTGTAACCTTATTAAGGTAGCACAACTTTTGCAAACACCAAAAGGCAAAAGATACGATGCAGTAATGTAAACGATTGTAAATCTTGGAAATGAAATAGACTATATGGGCGTTTTTTGTTTTACTGTTGTGCATTAGACTATTATTTGCAAATGTTCGAAATTAATAAAATCGTTCTTGATTTCTCGACGACCACAAGTCACTCTGCAATGTTTACCGTACCAGTTTACAGTTTACCAGTTTACCAGTTTACCGTAATGTTTACAATGTTTACCGTAGTCGGCAGCAGTGGCCGAGTGGTTAGCGCGTTGGGCTCGCAGTCGAGAGCCTGCATGTTCGACTCCAGCCACCCGCACTTGCTGTTGTTTCCTTGGGCAAGAAACTTTACGATAATTGCCTCTACCCAGTGATCGATTTCGAGTAATGGGTAGTACCAAATTTAAGTCATAAATAGAGTAGACAACCGGAAACAGACATTGCAGTCGGCTGCAGCGTGGGTCAGGTGTACGTCGGAAGGCGTACACCGATGCATAGCGCTCAAGTCCGCTTTCCCGCAATGCAGGATAAAGATAATCAAACAAAACAAAAACAAAAAAAAACAGTTGGATAGGAAGCTGCGGTTTATGAGCTTGCTTGAGCATTCAGCTTCTGCACACCTTGCTGGCCAATATCTTAATAATATTCTGAGTAGCCAAGAGTGCAATTTAATGAAGACGTAGAAAAAAAATATATACAAGATCGATGAACAGAGTAGGCTACAAAACCCATTACAAAACCCGAGTGGTTAGCGCGTTGGGCTCGCAGTCGAGAGCCTGCATGTTCAACTCCAGCCACCCGCACTTGCTGTTGTTTTTCTGGGCAAGAAACTTTACGATAATTGCCTTTACCCAGTGATCGATTTCGAGTAATGGATAGTACCAAATTAAAGTAGAGTAGACAACCGGAAACAGACATTGCCGTCGGCTGCAGCGTGGGTCAGGTGTACGTCGGAAGGCGTACACCGATGCATAGCGCTCAAGTCCGCTTTCCCGCAATGCAGGATAAAGATATGAAAAACAAACAAAACAAACAAACTTAGACCAGGCAATTCTAGAGCTAATACATGCTAAAGGTGCCGACGCCGGTGGAAACCCTGCCGCTGCCGTCGAAGGGTAACGCCTAGGCCCTAGAACATCACACAACTAAGGCGAAAGAGCCATGTCCATTGAGTCCTGTCTTTGTCATGAGTTACCAAGGGGGGTGGGGGGACTTGTATACCTGGGACCGGTATATAAGTCCCCCCACCCCCCTTGGTAACTCATGACAAAGACAGGACAATTCAATTTTCTCTTTCGCCTTAGTTGTGTGATGTTCTAGGTTTTTCCCCGGCGAAGAACCAGCTTTATTATTTTGTTCAATTCTAATACAGTAGAATTCGCCTATAGTGACACCTGAAGAGACCGCGGAAAAAGTGTCACCATAACCGAAGTGTCACTATAGAATTCTACTCAACTGTTGCGTATGCAAACGGGACTTTGCAACAGGTGTCACTATAGGCGAAGTGTCACTATAGCCAAAGTCACTATAGGCGAATTCTACTGTAGTAGCCACTAGCCAGCACAATGGCGTACGAAGAAATTTTTCATGCAGGGGTTTTGAAAAAAAATTCATGAGACCATTCTAAGTCTAAACGTAACCAGCATTTAGTTCACGGCAGCAACGAAAATAGGCCCATGACAGGTCACAAGACATAGACTTGTATAAGGCTATAAAATTGTAATTTCTTGGCTATATATAATTGTTATATCATAACACAAATAGGCTACGTGTTTACAAATTCGATTTAGGCTAGCCTACATAAAAAATAAGAAAAATAGTGAATAACGCAATTAAATAAAGTCATAATAAGCAATAGGTCTACAACATTACAAAAATTTAAAATATCAAGCCCAATGGGGGTTTTAACCCCTAACTCCTCCCTCCCTTGCCTACGGTAGCTTACGCCAATAATCCAGCATAAGGATTGCCATAGGGGAGACCGGGGCTAAAAGTAACAGGGGTAAGTTGTAACACTATCATTTTCTCCCCAACTAAACAGAAAAATGTTTTTCTCTATTGCGCCCTCTATCAAGTGTATTGTAGCTAAGTTACAGAGAAACCCTCGTTTCAATATCTCTCCGTACAGTTGAGTTATAACGAAAAGCATTTTTTGCCAACTGAAAGTAAAATTTTAGAAAAATAAACTTGTAGTTACTATGACAAGAAAAAGTAAGCTAGAGGGCTGGTCTTTTTTGTTTGATATAACCATTTACTTAGGTATTTAAAAAATTAAAGGTGACCAAAAATATGTGGCCTTTTATTGGTGAAATATCGAACAGTTTATGGCTAACTGCTATTGGGGCAAGATGTAACAAGAGCTGTGTTATGTTCTTTGGCAGTAAATGAGCTAGATTACTTGGTAACTGTTACAATTATGCGTAATTATAAAAGAAAAAGTGAACGTGGGAAGATTCCACCTGCTGTATTAAAAGGTAGGCACTTTAACATTACCCACTCGTCGAAGAGGTACGCAATCATGCGTGACATGTTCACTCGCGATTCAGCTGATTTCAGTCATGTGACTCGACACGTGATATTCTGATCGAAAAATTTTGATACAAAGAAAGTTAACTGAATGCTTTGCCACAACCACCGTTGCCTAATGGTTAGGGCAGAGGAGTTGTAGTTTATATTTCGTGGGTTCGATTCCCACCCTCTGCTAATACTATTTTTTCTTCTGCAACTGAACTGAGTGCAAGAAGGATCTTAATGACTGCAATCAATGGAGTTTATAAGAAAAATTGTGACTAAACAAAACACAAAGCAATTTCACATTGAAAAGCAGGCGCTCTTCGACGAGTGGGTGATGTAAAAGTGCCTACCGTATTAAAACGTGCTGCTGAGGAAGCCATCACTGGAAATGAGTCTAGTCGAAAAATTGCCAAAGATTACAACATATGCCATGTGACTTTGTACAGACTGGTTAAGAAAGTTAAAGGTAAATTTAACTAGCCTACCTAAGATAGCTTACTGATTGTAAGAAAAAACATTGAACACCTGTAGGCCTATGTCTTTCGAGCGTATTCGAACAGTAGACCGGGAGAAAACTGGGTCAGGTGTGAAAAGTGCCATGGTTGGTCGCATTCTCAATGTACCGAGGGATTGCCAAAGTATTATTGTCACCTTTGTGAGGAGTAAAGGAAAAATGTGAATTTTTGAAATGCCTATTATATTGTGTGCAGTTTTGCTTCAGTGTGTACCTTCTGGTGAACATTTTCTGACCTTGAAGAGTGAATAAGCCTTTCTTGAGCAAATGTGAATGTTCAGTAAAGTGTTTTCTATTTATTAGCAGCAAAAATATTCTGTTGCAACTTGCCTCTGCCTGTATTACAACTTGCCCCAGATCCGGGGCAAGTTGTAACGCCCGATTGAAGTTTTTCTAGGCCAATTTTCTCAAAATCCTTAATACATATCACAGGGCTTTAGGTGGAATAGTATGCGTAAATAGTCTACCTATACAACTAATCTCCAAAAAATTCGCTCAGACTTGTTTTTACAGACATATAATAAATAATTCAAAAAATGTTACAACTAGCCCCGGTCTCCCCTACTCTCATCTTAACATCAACGATACAAATTTTCGAAATTAAAATTGTGAAACAACTTAATGTCGGCTGCATAGCCGAGTGGTGAGAGCGCTGGAATGGCAATCGAAAGGGTGCCGGTTCGACACCGCTCAAGAGCATGCAGCTGTGTCTTTGGCAGGATACTTAAAGGCATGCCTGAAGGTGGACACGAAGATTGGCTTCCTTGCCTTCCTATCCACTTCATCTAAATCTCCAACCACCAGGTGTAAGCCTGGATACGACAAACGAAAACTTAAGATTGATTTTACACTCAAAGCGAATAATACGATATAGCATATAGGCCTAGGATAGAAAAACAAGGAAAATCAAGACTTGGCCTACAAGCTACCGGGAACACAAACATAGTCTACGCGGTAAACTGCGCAGAGGTGTAGCCTTGGGGGTCAGGTTTTTTGTAGGTTACTCCTGCTCCACTCCGTATCCAAAGTCTATGACTCTAAACAACACTCCTTCTCTAAATATTTTGAGAATAGACTATTGACTTCAAACTCCACATCTACTCTGAGCGCAAACCATAAACCACAATCCAGGTTTTGTAAGGCTGCTATAACTTTCCACCTTCCCTATCTCTTGTCATGAAAAGAAAAGCATACTTTTAAATGAAAAAACTACTGTAGCCTCCTACTTGGAAAAGAAAAATAGCGAATTGAAGTTGACTATGTCCAGACTATGTCAAACGTATCACCTGGTAAAAATATCAGACTTCAGCTCCTGTTTTGCCAAAAATATCAGATTTCCATTCCACTCCGCTGTTCGCCAAACAAAATTGCACGCGACCTTTATCGCACAATCATATGCTCTGGTTAACTTAGTTAAATGTTGGTGTGGTTATTTACGAGGTCAGTTTAGGAGAATAACATTGATTGATTAAATCTTTTGCCTCGGACTGAGAAAGTTGCTTTGAGAGCTTAATCCTGGCAGTTTCTTCTAGGCTAGGCTACTTATAAAGACTTTGAAACGCTGACCCGGTCATCGAGATTAAAAGAGTGAAGTTTTCGCTTGTTATTGAAGTGTTATCTGTAAATTATTCTATCCACTAAGGGCCAGTGAGAGGAGAGCAGTCTTTGACATGAGTTGCTCAGGCGCACACCTCGAAAGTCGAACCAGTAGCCTATGATCAAACTGATCGTATTCACTGAATTTTCACGTTGATGGGTAGGTTTGATGGCTGTACAACTTAACAATACTAACTTATAAAGCAATATTTTTAGTAATGTATCTTTTAAGGATGTGCCGATTAATCGGAATCGGCAGGTAGGCTATCGGCAATTTTTGGAGAATCGGAATCGGCATCGAAAAAAATTGCTGATTCTTTATCAAAGTTTCCTAATAAAAAGTAGCGCTTAATGCGTTCAACAAACAATCTTGTGATTGCGCAAACGTAATCAATCAAACCCGCTACCCGATAATCTTTTTTCACGTGTTTGCTAAAGCAACAAGATTGGCTGCAACTCTGCATTTGAAAACAATACTAATTTCTTCACAAGATGTTTTTCTTTTTTCGCCTATTGATGCACTTTGAATGCAAGGCTGGTGTGTTACTTTTTTAAAGGTTCTTGTATATTCAATACCGCTGCGTTCATTTTCTTTTACACTCTAGTTTTTTTCTCTTCTAGTTTCTGGCACCTTCTTGAATTCTGCGAGAAAAATACTGCAAACCGCACAAGATAATATTTTGTACACTGCATTAAGCTACGTTGATTTTACACTCTGTGAGCCATGGCGATTTTTCTCTTTTAACTGATTTCCGCGACAAATAAAACGCGTGTCTATCACCACTTTGTAGCGCACAAGAAGTGAAGAACTACCGGTACCTTAAAAAATCACGCTGTCATAGAGCAGGCGACAAAGTGAACGCTTTTAGACATTTCAAAGGCAGCAACTTGTAACAAAATTGCAACCGCTTGTAGAGCGCCAACTAAAAGCAGCTTTAATCATTTAACCAGAGAATCGGTACCGGTATCGGAATCGGCAAATATTTAAGAATCGGCATCGGCAAAATTTTGTAATCGGCACATCCCTAGTATCTTTTTAACTTTTTGGTTTTATTGTTTTTTTCTCATATTCTGCCGAGTTCATATTTTTATAGAATATTGCATTCTGTTTCACATTCTACTAAGGTGTTGCGACCGTGTCATATTTTAGACTGGTTGTCCTGCTTTGGTATCATGTAGCCCAGTGCTTCCCAACCGGTGGGTCGCGAAGCTGTTTCACTTTCAGATGGGTCGCGAAGCATTTCTAAAAGTTACTTGCATTAAAAGTGGGACCTTGCGAACTGAAAAAGATTGAGAATCACTGATGTAGCCTACTCTTGAGCGCATGACGTCATGCTTGAGTGATGTCAGGCCAGTCAGGAAACCACAATTGGCACAATATTGCCTCCAATGGACTAATAAAACCTTTTTGTTTTTGTAAACCAACCCTCCCAGCAAATTGTCCACTTGAAGGGTTGACTGTCTGATACCATTAGTACCATAGTACAGTATAAGCCTTGTTACTCAATGCAACAAACAGTTTACCAGCCTCATTTTCTATCAGAGCGTCCTCAGTGTGATCATGTCAAGAGCAAAAATAATAAAAAAATTCTTCAAAAGCTTCAAGTTTAGGTATTGTGGCGTAACAATTATACTGGTATATACTATCGGAATGGCCCGTTTCGGTGAGTCCAATCCCTATTCGGTGATTTTTTCATTTCTTTTTTTTAAATTATCGAGTACCGTAGTATCATTGCCGTTTTAGGGTTAGGAGTTAGGGGTTGGCTAGAGGTTAGGAACTCACTGAATCGGACTCACCGAATCAGACTCACCGAATAGTAGCAGACACATATACTATAGCCTCAAATGTTGTGATTAGCAGAGGTACTTAGGCTACTTTGGTAAATATAGGCTCCAAAGCTATCCTTGCTAGCACTCATGTTGCGCTTTCTTTGGGTACGAAGTGATACCGTAGCTTCTTTTCTCTTCCTTTTAAGATTCGTTTAGTTACAGGAATCTCTGCTTTTATCTGTATTGGGGTGGAAGCTGAATTGGTGACCTTGTAAGGTTTTGCTTCTCTCATTTCACTATGTAATTTTCCAATGTGTTGTCATGATACCTTGAGAAAAAAATAAACCACTTGTTGTTATCTGTAGCCTATCTGTGGAACCTCAGCATCATGATGAGATAACTTGCATTGCAGTTCAGTTTGTTTTTATTTCTGACCATCACAACGAAAGACAATATACAGTATGTCAAATATAGCAGAGGTCTAGAAAAAGGTAGCCTATATATCGGTAGCCTACCGTATTTGTTTCAGCAGACTGTCAAGTTGTGACATTTTTATATCAGCTGCATAATCCAATGTTGTTTACAATTAGTTTATCAAGACGATGCAAGTGTGGAGAGGTACTGTATATGTATAAATATACACAACATTCAAGATGTTTTTATTTCTGTACTGTACCCTATCCTATAAACCGGACAAAACGCTTTGAAGTAGGTGTAATAAATTGTTGTATTTGCAGACGTTTAATATAAAATAAACAATAATAACAGTTACGTAGTAGCCAACCAAGTGAGAAAACCATTTATCTCTTGTACTTACTGATTCAGTGTATATATAAAAGCAACGCAATATATAGTAAGAAAGAAACGCAAAACAATCAACTGAGGAACGTGGTAGGCCTACAGAACGCTTAATTGATTACACATGTGTGCAGTGCGGTGGTAATCAATTCCAGCGTCTGTACCAGAAAACGCTGAATGTAATTATGTAGTGAGGCAGGTCACAAGTTACATAACATCAACATAAATAAAATGACGACTATAACATAAATCTTCAACAGAAAGAATTCACATGGAATGGTTGATGCTTCCATTTGAACTCAAGTTGCACTGAACACCTGTTGTACTGTTGTAGTCTATTATACTTATTGGAAATACAACACAATAGATAGATAAGTGTTTATTCAATAGATAAGTATTATTTCTGCTTTGACATGCACAAATGGGGGATGGCTCCATCTGTGAGTGTGGCAAGGAGGAACAAACTGAAAACCACTGCAACTGCGCCATCTGCCATGTGCTTAATGGTGAACTGGATCACGACTTAATGCACTGGCTGCTCTTCACCTGCTCAAACATCTAGACAGAGTCACCGCCACTGCTCAAGGGTGGTACAACGTAAAAGGCAGGACCCTACCCCTGGAGTGGTAAAGAAGGTTCACACAAGAAGAACCGAAGTATTTATAAAAATCCAATCGCTTGGAGTTGCATGATGACTTGATGAGGTGTATATGTACTTAAAGAATTCTATTACATGTTAGTAGCAGAGTGAATGCATGTTCAACTGATGTTGGTTATAACCAGTGATGTACGCGCATACAAAAAATATTGACGTCGTCAGCGTAAACGCAAACGTTCGAAAAGCCATACGCCGTATGCGTCAACGTAACTTGTAAAAAAAGTTGGCGGTGTCAACGTCAGCGCATACACTAGCGTAAACTCATTTTGTTTGCTAGGTGCCAAACATTCACACGGTATAAACCACTCGAAACAAACAAGTTTTATTTTGAATTTCCACGAAAAAACACAAGCATCTGAAAGTGTTCATCTGACATTTTGCTGTGTTTTGGTTCTAATATGTCTTTGCCCATTGAAAACATTCTTTCAACTGCAGCGCTGGAAGGTATTGGCGTGTTGTAGCGAAAAAAATACATTAAAAAGTATGCGTTGACGCTATGCGCTAAAAAACCACGAAAACTTTACAGCGTAGCCTCAAGCGCAAACTATCCAAAAAATGTGGCCGCAAGCGTTAGCGTAAACAAAAAGTCTATGCCGCAAGTGTGCAGCGTAGAATTTGCGGCGTATACGTACATCTCTGGTTATACCTTTAATTTGATTATTATGTCTAACATCCATCTTTTTGAAAGGTCTACCACTGTTTAGTGTATGCACTTCTGCAATAAAGATTTGTTTTCATTATGATTAGTTTAAAATCAGAGCTATTTAAGAAACAAAAAGAATTTGCAGAAGAAAAATCTCGAAATTCTACTACAGGACATGGAAAGTCTTCAAGTAATAAAAATAATTTGTGAATACTAGTTGTATCCTGTGGATCGTATGTACCAACAATGGATTATTCAACCATTAAGCAAATCAGGCCGATTAATCAACTCATTTCATGGACTAATTTCATGTTGTATACACTAACCATAATCTGCTGATTAGAGTTGTTGATCACTGATCTGCTGATGGACTTTGCGCAACTTGATTTTTTATTATTTAATCAAACAATCAGCATAGTTGGCCACTTAAACAAACTGCTGTTGGTATATCCCACCACATACATTTTGTAATCTACAACAGTGCTTCTTAAACTTTTTTAGTTTTGTTCACCCCTAGCATCTATCTTCAGATTTCATTCACCCTTGTCTCATGATATTATATTATAATAAAACTATCTCGTCTATATATAACAGCACAGAATGACTTCGATTGTTTCGATTTTTGTCAAGATCAACTCAAGCTAAGTTTAACCATTGCAATCTACAATTTCTCGAGTCCAGAGATATAAAGCTACAAAACACAGTCACCAAATTTTTGTACTTATACACTCAGTGCAAAACAACTTCACTATTAAAATAAGCAAAAAAACAACAGTTCAGTAGTCGATTTACTGCAGAAAATTGTTTACTAGTGACTAGGCTGCTCCTGAACTTTTGCAAGTACAGCAGTTTTTCAAATCGCGGATGAATCAGTCCTTCTAATGCCACTCTCATCGATGAGTTCACACATTTCAGTGCATTTCTCTTTTTAGTTTTCAGTTAGTTTTTTGAAATTTATAAAAGAATCAAACAATAAAAAACATTGAAATTTATAAAAAACAATTAGTTTTGATTAAAAAATGAAAAACTTAGAATGGATTTTGTTTTTGGAAATTCTCACCTGTTCACTGAACAGGTGGAACACCCTGAATATCCGCCCTGCTGGCAAGCTATCATCTATTTCTGATGGTTCACCCTTATTCACCCCTTTTGGTTGGTTCACCCCTGCAAAAATTTTATTCACCCTGGGGTGAACCATTCACCTGTTTAAGAAACACTGATCTACAACATATGCTTGCTGTACTTCAGAGATATTTGGACTTGCTTTAATGAGGCTAGCTGCTTACATTAATTTTGCGATTTTAAATTGAGTTAATGCGTTTTTGTATTTCATAATTTATTCAATTATCTTGTGTTAACTTAAAAAATATCTTATAAGCAAGACCTGGATAGCCTCAAGCAATAAAAATAAGTTATGTGTGGATAGTGCTAGGTTTTCATTGTCTATAACAGATGCTTACTGTAGTTTAGAAATGTTTTGACCTTCTTTTACAAGGCTATGCTCCCATTTATTTTGTGAATAAATGAATGATAATACGGTATCTTGCTGAATAAACATGTTTTTCTGCTGTTTAGTTAGTTTTAACAACAAGGTATAAAGTTGAATGATACTGGACTTTTGTCAAATGTTGATGAGTGTACCAGCAATAATTAAAAGTGATTTAAACGTCTACAGTTGCTTTGAATGTTAACAATACAGTTCAATGATGTTAGTTTTGCGTTATGTTTATTGCCTTAGCGCAAGTGCATTGCACCAAGTCATGTGCGCTTGATTACGTTGTGCCGCCCTTTGGCTGTTAGTAATTTGTAATTATTACAGCAAGACTTGGTATTATACCTACTACATAGTGATTTGTCACTTGTACACATAGCCCTACTCCTGTTAAGACCACTTTTCAATTCCTTTACGTTTGTGGGTTTCTGTAGCTATTCTGCAGTACCTGTTTACAAGCGTAACAGTTAAATTATATTTAATTTTTTTAGCATCATCTGGAAGTAAAGTTCTGCCATGGATGAAAAAAAATAAAGGAGTTGAAGAGAGAAATAATAGAGATATGTCAGAAGTGCTTGAAAAAGATAAAAATGATCAAGTTCGGTATGTCGCTTCATGACCTCAGAGCAATACACAAAAACATAGTACAATTTTTGAACCATCAGGCATATAACTATATATGTTACGTTTGACATACAGAAATACTTACTGGTATGTACTTCTTTTTGGTGGATATAACTTAAAGGAAGTTTGATTTCCAATTTACTTTCAGCAAAAAGACTACAATGTATAATATGTTGTCACTTGAGGAGAACCAGTTCAGTTGGGCTTTTGTGTGTTAATTTTGGCATTGGACATGTTTTTGCTTGACTCTTACTAGAATTTTCAGGCCCTTTGCCAAGAAGGAAACATTTAATGGCCTAGTTTAATAAGCTACAAATTAATAATTAATCTATCGAACTGATGTCAAAGTCATAGTGAACTACAGATTATACTTATACTTGCTTTTTTGCTGACATGTATTTTTATGATGTGTTGGGTTTTGTTTCAGAGCTATATTAGAAGCAAAATCAAAGCTATACAACAAAATGACAAGTGGAGATATCATTGCTGACAGTGAAGACACTCAGGTGTGTTGCATGTACTTAACATGCATTCATTAACCGGATTTTTCCAATGTTATGTCCATATTGATGTAACCGCACTGAATTTGAAAATGTAAACCTGTGTCATCATTCTGTATTTCTTTTGAAGTGAATGTATAGAATGAAATAGTATAGCTTTGGGAGAGAAGTAAATTTTCAATATCATGAACAGATGACTGACAGCAACTTAGTGGGATTGAATAGCATTATTCATTAGCTTGATTTTGCGATTTCTGAAGGAGATTCTGTATTGATTGGTCAAGCTGCTATGAAAACACTTCTTAACCTTATCTGTAATGAATATTTATGATAATGTATAGAATTGATTCTGTGCTGAACAGTATCCTACGTTAAGCTGAGAGTAAGATATTTTACCATTTTATTTAATTCTTACAACAAAATGTACTTTTTGATCACAGGAGTTTTTGGTTGACTTTGAGCAGAAATCAATCGATGCTTGGAGAGAAAAGAAAGAAAAAAGTTTGACTTTACAATTTCGATTCATTTATTTAGATTGTCAGTGATCTTTAATTCAAAGAGCTCGATCTTTTTGTAATGACTTAAACTTGTCCTTGAAACAACTCAAGTTCGTGTCATTGATTTAACTTTACAAATCTGTGTTGTAGCAGCTCAATACAGAACTAAAAAAATGTGTGTACTGTATAAACTTTGTGGTGGTTTATTGATACAAAACTGACTTTCTGTAGATTTACTCTAAAAGCTACGCACATGGTTATATGGCTTATGTAATATCTTCAGTTCGTCCGGGTGTTGATTAAGCAATTAAGCATGTCAACTTTCGATATACTGTATTGCTTTCAGACAGTGATACCAAAACTCCAGAAACGAAAGCAAAGATTTCTTCAACTATCAAGGAAACCATTGAAGATGCCAAAGACCAATGGTAGACACCGAATGAGACGTTTTTACTTATGAAACTTTTTTTTTCAATAACGTAACTGCACAGTCAGAGTCGCATTGGAATTCCAAACCATTGCTTGGTTATACGGGAATATTCTTTAAACGTGAACCATAACAAACTCGTTCACTATTAAATTATACAAGCCAGGGTTAACTTATTTCGGAACGAGCACCACCAATTTTTCAATTTTGTTTTGAATACTGTTCAGCGATCAATTCGTTTTAATTTTTCTAAAAAAAGTGATAAAAAAAAAATTGAAAGCAGTTTTCCCAGTTTCAACATGCAATAACTCTACAATACATTGCAATGCAGGTTAAATCCATTTTTCAGCACATCCTACATTTTCTTCCATTTTTGTTTAGCACACCCTATTTTCAAACTTGCAATATTTTTATTATGTATCCCACTACCCGCCGATTATGAAAAGTAGAATTGACTCTTACTGTATTATCAAAGTCAAGTTACTTTGATTGAAATACCCACAACCCCTGATTGTGATTTTTGCAGGATGGAGTATGTGGATAGCCTTGGAAGGACCAGGACATGTTTGAAGGAAGAATTACCAAGCCTACAACGTTTAGATAAGAAATTGGATTTAACCACATCAGAGGTACATTCCTCAAGTTAAATCGGTGCTGATGGGTTTCGCTGGAAACTCTTTTCAAAGCAAACCCAGTGTTCAAATACTCTGTTGGAGAAGTGTTTAATCATTAGTTGAGAGAAAAAACATTACATACAGCTAATGGTTTTCTTAAAGCAACTTCAAATCTTTTCCAGAGTAGTTTTTAAAATCCTACTACAGTAGACTCCATTTAACTGGCTCACGAGTAACTGGATCATTCGGTTAGCTGGATCATTTTCTAAGCCCCGAATCACATGTGCATTTTTAATGTAAATGTATGCCGCTTTTCTGGATCACTTTTTTCGTATAATTGGATCACTTTTGCACCGAAACAGACAGTAAGATCCCATAATTCGCACGTCATTGATCACACGCAGAAACAAGATTATGCCAATGCTCTCAAGCGGGGTCTGTTGGGACGAGGTTTCGCAGACCATGGCAATCTGTTGGCAAAGTTGGAAAAAACATCAAGCCAAGTAGGCTACTTACAGCTGACTTGAAACAGGCGACTATATTGCGTTTTGTTCAGCTGAAATAGTACTGCATTTTTAATTAAATCATGCAAAGCAGATTTTATCTCTCTCAATCTTACAATTTTCTGTTCAGAACAAAACGTTAATGTCTGATGATATGAGAAGAGAAGAAGAAAGACAGAGGTGGGAAAAAGAAGCATTGCAAGAACAGGATGAACTCCATTATGAGAATCTTCGCTTTGGAGGCAAGACATTGTTATGGTTATGTTACCGCTAAAAGTAATTACAAGTGTTTATCCCGGTAATAAATCAGGTGTTCTTGCCCAAAATTTTAAAGCTATTTGACTTAAAAGACGTGAGGTGTGACAGTGTCAACCCATGATTGAAGACATTGCTGAGAGAACTGTCTTTGAACCATTGATCTTTTCTTTGTTCTTTAACGATCGACCTATTGTCGCCACCAACACTGCGAAATGTGATGAAGATGACATCGGTTTTGACTAAACTCAACTCTAATCGCTTATCATGCAGAGATTCGCGAACTTGGCGTCGGTTACTACGCGTTTTCCAGTGACCAAGAAAAACGCGAAGATCAAATGAAAAGATTGCATCAACTTCGACAGGAAACTGAAGCCCAAAAGCAAACGAATGAAGCTAAAAAAGTTAAACAACAGGTGATGATGTTGATCAAGATCGTATCATAATTCTGCAAAGTATACCTAGGATTTCATGAAACTTGCTACTTCATAACTGTGTACGACATCAGGCCTACGCAGTAACAAAAAAATGGCTCGTTTACGCTTAAGGCGTGAAGCCTTATGTTACTATTTTTGGAATGACGTTGAGCCGGGACATTTCTACAATAGCTTTGGGGTCCCTATTCAGTTCTAGCCGATGATCTAAACACACTGAAGAAGTTGTATTTCTGTATCACTTTACCTTTTAGCACAAAAAGCGGTACACATATATTTTGTCGTTTCTTTCAGACTGCGTTAGCAGCTCGTTTGGAAAAAGTGCGTCAACGGCGAATAAAGAAATTGAAAGATCAAGGCAAAGAAATTCCCGTCAGTTTGCTCGACCCCATCAAGGTTGAGCCACCGAAACTACAAGAGGTAGGCCTATATAATGGCCATCTGAAGCCTATTTTACACAAAGAAACTTCTTGAACACGTAAATGAGCGCAATAGTGTACGTCGTTCGTGTTACTTTTACCCAGACGACAAATAGCCAATGTTATGTTTAAATTGAAGGTACCGAAAGTTTTGGAGTCAAACATTGAAGATACGACGCTTGAAAAAGCAGCATGTGCATCCACTAAAACAAGAGAATGGGATAAAGAAAAAGGTAAGTGGCCGTCTCATGCTAATGGCTATTCAAACATCATTTGACGTTCTATTGCTCCATAGCGCACTATATCATGTATGAATAAATCCTCAGTCAAATTACAGCCTGGCGTATGGTATAAAGCTCTCGCCTGACACTTCTTGCTATTCATTTTCCGGTATTGTGTACATTGGTTTCATATTTTATGTGGAAGATAAATTTATGATTCAATTGTTTGTGGTCAGTGATGCACAAAAATGATTCTTTCTCGTCACAGTTGAATGGAAACCGGCAAGAGCACCGCAACAGCCTCGAAGTTGGACCGATCCCCGGGATGAACGACCCAGTGAATTCGCTCCTCCGTCTTCATATTACCCTCCCACCACCAAAGCAGCAATCAAAACCTCCGAAAGATCTTCCTCGCATAAATCCGAGTTTTGCGAGCAACTTCCTCACACAACTGTCAATCTGACGTCTAATATTCCCACCAAACGTCATCATGGCATCGATGATCCTCATCAGAACATCAAACATAAAAAAGAGCCCGATGATGGGTCCATGAATCCTTTACCAAACACTACTTCCTCCTCCCTGTCAGATGAGGACAGGATACAAAGACTTCTTCAAACCGTATCTTCTTCCACACCAGCAGAGGATAAAATAAAATCCCCTTCTGTTTCTGAAGCACCCTCTCTCGCACCATACGTTTCACATAACAAGCCTATCACTTTAAAAATTGTCCCAAAGCCTTCTAAAAATTTAACCACTAAATCCGCGTTTAATTGATTTACGTTTTGTTTATTTTTGAAATACAATGAATGATGGACAACGTGTTTCAATGATAATGATGCAACAACAAATGAACAACAGCTATATTGTGGTTACCGTAAACTGTGGAGTGTGACATAACTGTGACAAGAGAGTGGTTTAAGAGTAGCACAGCAAATAAGCACAAATCAACACGCTGCTGAAGTGTAATAAAAACGAAAAAGCATTAAATTAAAATTTTAAAGTGCTTTTGAAAGAATAACAAGAGAATCATTTGTAATCTAATGTTGATAAAAACTTCGAAATGTCCAGGGTTTCCAACGACAGCTTCTGAAAAACAATGAAGATGATTGATAACAAAAGCTGTTCAAATGACACTATTTTTTTCCCTATATGACGCAATAAGGCTGTTCTCACACTTCTTCAAGACGAAAATAACCGCTGTTTAATTTAGCATTTCATATTTTTGTCATAACGGATTTTTAGTTCATAACTCTACTGTTAGAGCCGCAAGTTTGTAAAGTGAAACAAGGGCGTTAAAAATATTAAAAGCAATACTTTATTCGAACGCTGGCACCTGGCAGTGAGTTTCAGCTATCACAAAACTGACATTTATTCAAGTTGCAATAGTATTAGCGATGCGAACGCCCTACCTTTTGTTTCCGTTTTGACTTTTTTTTTGGAGTCTGCGAGCTTGGTGGAGTCCTCGAGCAAACGGATGACTGGCTGCTGGATTCCTGGATGTAAGTACCTGCCCCACTGCAAGGAGATGGCTGAGAGTGTTGAGCTTGAGCGGTTTGGGTCTCAGTAACAGTTTCACCTCCGACTGTCTCCCACCTATGCACGGTGCTGTGACTTCTTGATAACTCGACTAAAGACTCAGCA
This sequence comes from Aplidium turbinatum, assembly GCF_918807975.1. NCBI lineage: Eukaryota > Metazoa > Chordata > Ascidiacea > Aplousobranchia > Polyclinidae > Aplidium > Aplidium turbinatum. The sequence goes on along the minus strand of NC_137489.1, from coordinate 10,213,584 downwards.
ACAAGAGCTATTGTCTTCGGGCTGTCGCGACACACAGCCGGAGAAGGAGTCCGTAAATGTAGTGGTGACCCCCCTAGCTTGGACGGTGGGATCGGTATGCTGGTGAGGCTAACACGGCGTTTCCCTCGATTTTCCGTTTTCAACGGGGATACAGAAACAATCTTTTTAGAAGACACCTTTTTGTGTTGATGTTGTGCCGCTGCAGTATTGTTATTCAATATATTATTTTCATTGATCTCATGTAGAGCTAGACTTGTACCACTTGAAGTTACCTGGGTATTGTTGGAACTTTTGACTTTTTCAGCCTTGTCGCTCACCGAGAGGTTTCTTTCCGAAGAAAATTCGAATGATTTTGATTTCGTATTATTTTTCTTAGCTTTGTCTTTCTTTTTCGATTTTTTTTTGTGCTTCTTGTGTTTTTTCGAGTGCTTTTTTTCGGACTTTTTCCCATGCAGTTCGTTCAACAGTTGAACAATGTCAACTTCGCTCATCCCTTGTATATCATACCGCTGGCGTTTAGCTTCACTTTCCACAGACGGTTCACTCGGTTTGATCTTCCGCTTTTTACTTGATATCGATGAACTTGGAGAGTTTTTTTCATCGTCCGACGTCAAGATTCGTAAACGTCCTTCTTCAGAAGAAGTGATCTGAGAAAAGTCGTCCGTAGTTTTTGCAGACGACCATTTTGTATTTTCTTCAGCGACTTTAGCAATGTTTTCTATGACAATTGTCCGCTTTTTCGATTGCGGAGATGCATTCGGCAGTGACATAGCTTGCGGGGCAGAAGTTGCGTGTGAAGGCAGTGGGTTAGAATCCGTTAACAACAACGAAGGAGCAGAGACATTTGGTAGGGACTGGTTGAACTGTTTAACAGAGGGAGACGCTTCCGTGGCCAGCTTGGGCAAGGCAGTGAATGATGAAACAAGTTTTGTCGACATAGTTAGTGAAGCAACGCTTTGTGGAGGGAGACCTAAAGAAATGGTGCTGCTGGCCACACTACCAGCTGAAACATCAGTAGTCGATGGCAGGGAAGAAACATTTATAGATGGACTATTGACTGCGCGCGTGTTCGCATCATAAGGCTTGGATAAAAACAAACCGTCGAACAATGTTGATTCTGATGAATGATTGCACGGATTTGTTAACAAAGAGTGCAGTGGCACACCGACTATGACGTTGCTTGACATAGATGTAATGCGTGGAGTAACGGGTCTGTGGCGAGATGTGGAGGTTGAAGAAATTGTGATGGCATGAGTCGGCGTGTCACAAGTTGGACGTATATCGGTGGCCGATGAAGTGAATCCAATGGCAACAGGGTTGGGGTCTTTCGCAAACGATCGAGATTTCCTTTTAGTGGGTGATTTCCCATCAGGCACGGAGCGTATAAAACCGGAAGATCTGGAATGCAAATCAAGAGTTTTGTCGCTTCAACCCTTTTCTAGACTTCTGCTATGTTGACGTGCATTGTTTTAGCTGTGATAGCAGAAGTGAAAACAACTGAACTCAACCGTAATAGGCCTAACACCTTATTCATTACAGAGTTTAATTTACTGAAGCAGGAAGCATAGACTGCATGAAAATACCTATGTTTCGATCTGAAAATACGGTGATTGGTCAAGATAAATTTAACTTTAAATCTTCAGATAGGCTTAGGCAAGACTAAAGAGGTAGAAGGTTCTGATAAACACTAAACGGTGATCGTGAGGAGTAATTGCGAACCACATCATTCGCAAATACAATCACAAACCTCTGATTTGAGTTGACGAGTTCATTGTTTTGAACAAGCAGTGGTTTCTTAACAGCTCCCGAAAAATCTAAAAATGAAGGAATTTGATTAGCGCAATAATAAGTTGCATGCACAAACAGTAACGGTAAAGATGTAGTCGCATAATCACAAAAACTTGATTGTCCCAATTAGAAATCTATAACTTCTCTTTCAGCAACTGTACAAAAAAAAAAAATCGAAATTGAAGTGACTTGCAAAATAGTAACGACGTCAAACTGCCTCTAGCGAGTCGCATACATCGTCCGCCCTGTAGCTCAGTTGGTTAAACGGTGCACGAAAAAAAAAGATCAAGTGGCACTGGTTCAACTTTCAGGGTGTGCGATTGAGCAATGCGTTTCAAGGACAGATCTTCATTCAGAGGCACCTCGTGAATGAAACAATTCACAGACAACACTTCGACAATCGGAAACTTCACTCGGCCAATCTCAGTAACTGGGCATGTGTCAGTGGTTCAAAGTCTCTCTACAAGTATGCAAAAATGCCAGGAATAACCTACCAGAGGCTTTCTCAGTCCGAGAATAAAGATTCAAACCAACCAAAATGTAAAAACAAAAATCGTACTTGAGCTTTTTGATCGAACGGGAAGCACGTAGGTCCCAGATATTCCTTCAGCGCTTAGTTTTGGTATCAGCTTCCTTCAAATTACAAACGTGCGTTTTTGCAATGAAACAACTAAATCAAGCAAGCATCCTCGACATCTTTAAATGAGTGAATTTTTAACAACAAATAAATAGATACGATTATGAAGGGCACAACTTTAATCAATTCTTGTTTTGCTTTTTGCTTATAAGAATCCCAGCTTCAAGTCCTTACTGACTACAACACACGAATTGTCTCAATAGAAGCAACAGCAAATAAATGAAATCGGTGCTATACTTGCGTGGCTAGAGTTACTAGCGCCCAAGAACAATGACACATTTTTTGTGCCCTCCAGATGACAATGTATGAGCCATAAAGCGATAAAATTTTGATTTTTTTTGTTTTAAATTTTGGCACTGCGCCCGGAGACAAAAGCCCACCCTTCCAGTTACATCACTAGGAGACTGCAGTATAGAAATAAGCGAGGGGGAATTGCTATTACAGATTTGCACTGGTTTTTCAAATACATGAACTTTTTTTTTATTTTTTTTGATAAAACTAACCTGTATCTTGGTCTTCTGATGATTGGTTGAGCAAAGGAAAGGGGTCGAGCAATAGTTTCCGAGAACTGATCAGCATGGGAAAGTGTGTCACTGTTCAACCAAGCTCGAAGATTTCGTGTGGCTTCTTCAGTCTCAGACTTCATTTCAATCGATTCGCAAGCAGCTGTTGTGGCAACGGGAAAAACTTCTGAGGGATTTTCAGTTTCAAACACTGAAAACACTCCGGCGGAAGGTGAGATGGTCCTAAAACGTGTGCACGAGGGATCGGTTTCCTCCGTAGTCGTTTTCTGGGTGCCTGGCGTCATGTATTCTTGCATATCTGTAGCTGCATCTATCATTTGCGTTAAGGAGGTTTCGTTGAGCAACATCGTTAAGCTTTCACCAGTAACATCTTTCTTACAGAGGTCAGCAAACACTCTGTCATCAACGCTGACAACAGGGTTTTTATTGACCTTGGCACTATCAAAGGATGCCGCATGCGACAAGACATCGGAAGATTGCGTAGCAGCAAAACTAGATATAATGATATTCGGAGAAGTTCTGGTCGGCAAAGACGCGGAAGCAGTGTGTGATTCGCATGACTGATTATGTGGTAAATGTGTAGCAGCACAATCAAGTGAAATGGTATTGCTTTTTGGTTGCATGACATTTGAGAAACTTGGCATTTGTGATGTACTTGAAGTGACCGTAGCAGCTGCAATTGTGGTGACTGGAATAACAACGCTCGTTGAAAAAGTATTACCTTTCTCATCTTTTGCCTTCTTTACTTGTGCAGTTAATTGCTGCAAGATATCACCCATTTTAATATCTTGGTGTTCATCAACTATAAGTACCCCACTTTTAGGCACGGTAAAACTTTCAAAAGTTCTCTTGTTGGAATCAGGTTTGGCTTGACAGGAAGTCTGTGATTTAGTTGAAGAGGTGGAATGAACACCATCAGATGTGGTAGGGATATGATTAACAGTCTTCATCTCGGAGAGGTCGTTTGAAGCAACATCCATAACACCATCAACTTTTTCTACGTTACTGGTGCCTCCCACGAGCAGTTCGTTCATCAAATCTTCTTTCACGTCAGCGAGATTAGAAGAAATTGTTGCTGCTTGTGGTTCGTTACGATTAGTTGTACGATCATCAAATAGTTTTTTTCCTTTCAGCGGCGACTTTCGAGTTTTAGATTCGATTTTCGAGTGGATGCCAGTAGCTCGAAGCCCGTATCTTAAGGTTAATTTTCGTGGGCTTGTTACAGCACTTTGAAGGCTGACAGCAACTAGAATGTTTTCTGGAGAATTACTATTGTTAGAGGAGCATTTAGATGGAGAAACACTTGAACGAAGGTCGTGTTGTTGCGGTTGTTCAACGTCTGGGAAAATCTTATCGGTCTTGTTGCTTTCAGCACTCGGTGACTTCACTTGAAGCTCAGATTGGCAGGAGGTTTCCGAACCGGAATTTTTCGTAGCGGCAATTTGCGATTTTGTTGGAGGTTTCTTTTTTCTATCTTTATATTTCGATTTCATCTTAATTTTTGGCATTGCGTTCTTTTTCCTGAGCTTTGTTCTAGTGAGCAGTACCTTCGATTTACTGCGTGTGTTCTTAGCAGGGCTTTCAATAAGATGCAGTGACGGTCGCCTGGATGATTTCTTCGGCGAACGATATGAAGAAACAACTTCTTGTTTCAACGTTTCTTCAGTCAAACATGTTGGTTTGCCAATATTTTGATCGATATCTATTGTAGATGCTTCAACCAAATCAGAAGGTTTTCTCTCCTCCAATGCAGACATAAGGCAACTGAATGGGGGATTACTAGCAGCATCCTGTGGCGTTTCAGCACTGCTGGACAAGTTTCTGTCAATAACTGCGTCGTCAGGTAAAGATTTATTGACGGTTTTGGCATCACATGTTTGAATGATGGTTTCCATTGGTGACAAATCTGGTCCTGCGTCAATGCTACTATTATCACCTCCTTGTACGGAGTTTTCTTGGGAATCACAGTTCTGTATTTTGGTCCTTTCTTCAATTTTTGAGTCACAGTTTTCATTATTAGGTAAGACGTTTACTTCAACCTGATCAGCAACACTAGCACCAGAAGTGTTAGGTTCCTTCGCTGGAGTAGCAATTGCAGCTTCAGTATTTGATGAATCCACAGCCGATGAAGAAGCACTATCGCGTGTAGGAGTGTTGACATTATTTTCATTCGATTGAAGAGAATTATCAAACGAAGTTCTCGTTATGCTTGGTATCAGCAATGCCTCTGAAAGTGATGGGGAATTTGGACTTGTTTTTTGCGATTCTGCTTGCCTCGGTAAATTGACAACTACCGGATTTCCAAGAATGAATAACTTAGGGTCAGGTTCTGAAACTGTGGAATCTGATGAGGCTTGTGAAACGGTTTCTGTAGAGAGAAAAAAAAACATAAAAATTATGATCAAATTTTTAAGTAAATTTAGAAGATTTTTGACATAATATGTTCTAATCAAATTTGTCTTTGTTGAAGAACAGTGCAATTTTCTCACTTGAAACGATGGGACTATCTTCTAACTCCAGTAAATTTTCAAGTTCTTTTTCGAATTCTATTGCAGTGTCTGTAAAATCTGATCAAAAAAGGGAGTTGTAATATTAATAATGTGTCTAAAAATGTCATTCACATGACACAATATCCCAATTTAATGAGAAAAAATGCGAAAACGTGATACAGCATAAAAATAAGCTTTGAAATAAATGTACCTGTTTGGAGCAAGGATTCGAGAGACAATTGTGCAATGGATTCCTGGTTGTGTTTAGCCGCATCCTTAAGCAAAGTTGGTAAAAATTACACAAATTGCTTGATGCCATCCCTTTTCCACACAAAGCTAACGAGGAAAATTTAATAATGACATGCAGCAGTCATACAAACATTACAAAGAAAAGAGCAAATTTATAGAGTATTTTTGTATGCACGTAGTCTACTGAGATTGAAAAATTAATTGTTCTGAAAAGAGTTGAGTGAAACACAATAACTCATATACTCACTGCGTCTATGTTAGGACTTTGTGAAGGCGATGTGTCTAATGGTTTTCTGAAAGGAAGCATATATTAATAAATACAAGGAAAACTAAATAAGATATCAAAAGTAGAAATTATTCATTGTCGCTGTGCAAGTTAGGTAAGTTTTATGGCAATGCATTCGAGCGATGTGTTTTTACTTACTCAGTCCGAGCACATTTCTTCATTTGAGTCATAATAGTTGCACCTACAACTGCCATTCCTTCCGAGCGGGCAATGTTGTGTAATATGAAATTTGAAGACTAAAAAGAATATAAACCCAGTGTTAGATGAATAAAAATGTAAAAGTAAAAAAAAATGTAAGACAAGGAATAAATTTTAAAGAACCAAGAAGATCTTTAGAAATTTTTGTGATCGTAAAACTTTATAAAAAACTGGATGTCACCGCTTTGAGATCAAAATTAGAAGCCAGAGATACGTCTTACATCAGGTTTTAATTGAGCAACTTTATTTTTTCTTTCAACATCGCTCAGTCGCTTCGGCAAGCCCAGCCTTTTCTTTCTTCTGTTACATACAGCTTGAATCAAGGAATCTGCAGATTCAAATAGTTTGTTGCAGGGATTGTATTTCTTCACAAATATTTCAAAACAAATACCTAACTTCACACTATGATCCACTTAGATATTTAGTAACAATGCAATGGTCTCAGTCAGTTTTTCGAAGAAAATACATGTCTTAATTACAAGGTTTCACACAAAATGTGATGATATGAAATTCAACATTAAATTCCAAAAAAAGGCATTTCAGAAATCCAACACATTGGAAAACCTCACCTGTGGGTTCAGGTTCAATTTCCGATGGTGCTTGAAATACACTGCTTTCTTTAAACACACCTTGCTCATCTGTTTCAGCTAAAAAAAAAGGACAATTAAACACAATTTGTATCAAATCCCAAGCCGGACGAAATAAAACCGATAAAATTCTTTAATAGCTTAGTAATAACTATAATTCTATCAAATTTTAGACAAAATACTTACGCAGTAAATGTCTGTATAAAGTGGGTTTATCATTCCATAAAAAATCCGAAGGTGTTGATTGTGTTACCACGACCCCAGCTAAAAAATAATAATGATTGATGTTTATTGTTTCAACTAGGAAATCAACATGAATATATATTTTCTATTTCGTAAGAAATTTACATCAAGTAATTGAGACACGTACTTTGAGACATCTGGTTCGTACAGGAGGCGCACTGCATTTTCTTGGATTGAAGACCATCTAATATGGAAGCAACTTGAAACGATCTGAAATGATCCAATAAATGAAATGAATTTAGATTATCAGTAACTATTATATATTTATGCAATGCAACAGTAGGTCTACTGACAAAGTATGACACGACGTCTTTACACTTTTAAATAAACATTTGATGGTCAAGGTTTATGTTTCTTTTTTTGAAAGAAATATCACTAAATTTTGTAAGTATTGAGATGAAAATGCTCCTCTACTGCAGTATGTCCTTGTAATTGTTAAACTAATTTTGTAATTGACATGTTCTGGTACGAAGGAAGGTTTTATTAAGGATGTGGTGCTGTGTGGGTATACTGAAAAGCAGCCATTTCCATAATGAGATCGACAAAACATCAAAAGCGTCCTGGGAGAGTTCTCAAACCACAAACTCTCAACTTGGTGAAATTCGAAGAACAGATGGAAGCGTTATTTCTCCTTTTTCATATTATTGCTGGCTGTCCAGAAAAAAAATAGTAACAAAAACATATATCCATGAACTTATTGGAAGATTTTGTCATACCAAGGTGTCATGACCAATTAAAAATAAAAACTTACAATGCTTTGTAAATAAAAATATCTTGCTTTTGGAGTACCACTTACTTAACTGCTGTCATCGCTTCTTCTAACTTTTTCCACATCAGCAAGAACTTTTGCTTTCTTCCATGTGGCTTGTTTTTGAAATTTATAAACTGAGATTCAGCATCTTTCATAGTGTAGTATTCATTCAAAATGATGCATAAAGATTTGCCAAATATTGTCCTGGGTGAACCGCTTTCAAATTCTGGAAATGTGATCAAAACATTTATTAATCTGGGGCTACTTAATAATATATACTGTATTATTCAGTAATTTCATGTTCAAACAATTTTATGACAAAAAAAGTGTAATCATGGATCACAACAGGTATATATACTACCTTGTAAAAGCATGTTTTTCATTTCTTTTAAATGGATGCTTTCCTTCACAAATGACTGGTAAGTCAAAGGACAGTCTTCTTCAGCCAAATAGCCTAAAAAGATTAAAATCAATATAAATTCACCTATTCAGCACTAATACCCAATACCCATATGTTTCTTATACGACAAAACACAAAATATTTTGGTATTGTCCAAGGTTAATGATGCTGTCCTGTTAGGAAGTAGGTACATGTACAAATTATACAGTGAAAAATATAAACTTCTGTTCAGGGCCAGAAACTTGGTGCAAAACTTACACACTTACCTAGCACCAATCTGGCAACATCCGAATGGAGCAACATCACAAAAGCTTAAAAATCAACATGTAGATTGTAGAATCAATATTAGAAAATTGTGCATTCAATCATCATAAAACTGTAATATAGTGGTGATAAATTGAGCAGCAATAGTTATACTATGCAATAGACCTCCCCAATCCCCGGACTTTCTTTTGTTTTCTTCTATATTATGACTTTTCTGCATGGGTTTTCAATGCTGATTTCAAAAATATGCATAATTTTTTTTTTCGATCAACGTCTTGGAAGTTATTTGCCGTTGCTTAGCAACAACTTTTCATAAAAATTACAAAATCCCCTTTCAAACCCTTTTCCTTTTAACCTGGTATGCTGATATCTAGATGATCTGAAAGCACTTCTTCAGCTAAAGAATTAAAAAAAAAATTATTAAAATTGGACAATCGGTACCAGAGTTATGACCGTTTAAGTACCCAGATTATGCAGTCACGCATGACTGATTTTTGTTAATTTATTGCCAAATGATACTAGAAAAATGGTGAAAGTTGCTGTCAAGGGGTTTTTGGGGGTAAGGAGTTCAAAAATTATATATATTAAAAAGTGTCTCAGAGCAACAGAAAAAAAGTTATTAAAAAATTGATACGAACAGTCATGCATGAATGATTTTGTCGCAGTCGCTTAATTCATTCCTGCAACGAGATGTATTTCTTAGGCACCACAAACGTTAAATGCCTGGAGTCACATACAGTATAACGTGGAACCGATCATCTCAATGTAGCTAACATCTGGGTACCCATTGCACTTGATGTTAGAATACACGCTTCATTGCTCTGTAAGAGCTCTGATCAAGTGCAAGATGGTCACGGTCCGCCACAATTTCAATAGCATCTCTCACCCAGCATAATGTAGTCTATGTATCTAAATCATGTGGCAAAAAGTGGATTAAGTCAGCTGAACTTAACGATAACCTTCTGTAATGCATTTCAGGTTGCACTATTGATCAGTTAGCATTTTCTACTTGTATCTTATATGATTATAAACGTATTATATACACTTCCGTCTAATATTCTGTGTGTATTCATTTATCCATCATGGAGCTGAGGAAGAGTAAAATGAACAATGGTGGTTTGCTTGGTAATTTGCAGCCTTTAAAACATTTTAAGGAAGGACAATTTGGACCAACTACTGGAGATGTTCTTCAGAAATATATACATATATCATCTTCAATTAAATCCTCGTAACCACCAGAGTGGGAAGCTCGCAGCTTGGGATACAGCAGTATGTCTAGCAAAAATATGGTAGCCTGCTTGCATTCCACTGATGACAAAACAAAATATCCAAAACAAAATTATTCGTTTGGTTGATGAATACAAGAAATACAAACATGCCAAAAAGGAATCTGCTGCCTTAATTAAATTTCGAGAAACACTGACAACACGATTTATGATATCTGCTAAGAATGCCGAAAATCTTATTAACAAAAACAAAACATTGCTACCAGAAGATAAGGAAGAAGATATTCAGTTTCTTAAATTACTGGAAACAAACCAACCAGCATCTCTTGGACCCCTTGATAGAAAGAGGTTGAAACGCTTCACGAATTATGCATTGAAGAATCGAATAAAGGTAATAAAGTATGATGTATGTTTGTTCCCAGTATGCTTAACAGCCTAATGATTTTTAAAGTAACATACTTAATAATTTTTGATACGGATCCCTCTGTCAGCATACAGTATCAGTTTTTTTATCCATTCATCTCTATTAAGATTTAAAACAAAATTAGTACTTATAGTTTTGTTATGAGTAGTGGTAGCAGCAGTATGTATGAATTCTTCATCAGTATTAGATTATGTTTCTTCTGATGACAAGGAGAGTACGGTAAGTTAAGTCCTGAGGTAGATGGCTGAGAATCTGCATTTTTTTTGTAAAAAGTGTCTTGCTTATGCAATGCATCTTTATCAAAAATTAATAGGTATGTTATTTTAAAATTTTTTACGCTGTTAAGCATACTGGGAATAAACGTATATCATACTTTATTACCTTTATTCGATTCTTCAATGCATAATTCGTGAAGCGTTTCAACCTCTTTCTATCAAGGGGTCCAAGAGATGCTGGTTGGTTTGTTTCAAGTAATTTAAGAAACTGAATATCTTCTGCCTTATCTTCTGGTAGCAATGTTTTGTTTTTGTTAATAAGATTTTCGGCATTCTTAGCAGATATCATAAATCGTGTTGTCAGTGTTTCTCGAAATTTAATTAAGGCAGCAGATTCCTTTTTGGCATGTTTGTATTTCTTGTATTCATCAACCAAACGAATAATTTTGTTTTGGATATTTTGTTTTGTCATCAGTGGAATGCAAGCAGGCTACCATACTTTTGCTAGACATACTGCTGTATCCCAAGCTGCGAGCTTCCCACTCTGGTGGTTACGAGGATTTAATTGAAGATGATATATGTATATATTTCTGAAGAACATCTCCAGTAGTTGGTCCAAATTGTCCTTCCTTAAAATGTTTTAAAGGCTGCAAATTACCAAGCAAACCACCATTGTTCATTTTACTCTTCCTCAGCTCCATGATGGATAAATGAATACACACAGAATATTAGACGGAAGTGTATATAATACGTTTATAATCATATAAGATACAAGTAGAAAATGCTAACTGATCAACAGTGCAACCTGAAATGCATTACAGAAGGTTATCGTTAAGTTCAGCTGACTTAATCCACTTTTTGCCACATGATTTAGATACATAGACTACATTATGCTGGGTGAGAGATGCTATTGAAATTGTGGCGGACCGTGACCATCTTGCACTTGATCAGAGCTCTTACAGAGCAATGAAGCGTGTATTCTAACATCAAGTGCAATGGGTACCCAGATGTTAGCTACATTGAGATGATCGGTTCCACGTTATACTGTATGTGACTCCAGGCATTTAACGTTTGTGGTGCCTAAGAAATACATCTCGTTGCAGGAATGAATTAAGCGACTGCGATAAAATCATTCATGCATGACTGTTCGTATCAATTTTTTAATAACTTTTTTTCTGTTGCTATGAGACACTTTTTAATATATATAATTTTTGAACTCCTTACCCCCAAAAACCCCTTGACAGCAACTTTCACCATTTTTCTAGTATCATTTGGCAATAAATTAACCAAAATCAGTCATGCGTGACTGCATAATCTGGGTACTTAAACGGTTATAACTCTGGTACCGATTGTCCAATTTTAATAATTTTTTTTTTAATTTTTCAGCTGAAGAAGTGCTTTCAGATAATCTAGATATCAGCATACGGTACTAGGTTAAAAGGAAAGGGGTTTTAAAGGGGATTTTTGTAATTTTTATGAAAAGTTGTTGCTAAGCAACGGCAAATAACTTCCAAGACGTTGATCGAAAAAAAAAATTATGCATATTTTTGAAATCAGCATTGAAAACCCATGCAGAAAAGTCATAATATAGAAGAAAACAAAAGAAAGTCCGGGGATTGGGGAGGACTACTATGCAGTTGTCTATAACATATAAAAATGGAAGTGGCTATTTTTCCACAATCAGGTGTTGCCAGAGTTAGGATTAAAGTTAGGAAGAGTTAAGGTAAGGGTTAGAGTTAGGAATAAGATTAGGGTTTTGATCTTCCCAGGACTAAAAAAATTTCCAAAATACAAGTACCGGTAGCCTATTTGTTTTCAACAGCTTTAAACTTTTCTCAAATTAGGGCAGACTTCCTTATCTGGCAACACTATTGAGGCTATTATTACACTATATAGTGTAAATATAGCCACAGCCTATAAAAATATGACCTTGCAATGGAAAATCCTAACATTTTTGGAAATACAAAAGAGTGTAGCTATATTGGGATGCAACCTATTTCGTCCCCTGAACACTTTGTTCCCCGAAATTGGGGGACGAAATAGGTTGAATCCTTATTAAAGGTTAGGGTTAGAAAAAAAACAACTTTTCTAACCCTGGTGTCATCGGTCCCACAAATTACCCATAAGCACCATAAGTCGCGTCGAATTACCCATAAGCCCCATAAGTCGCGTCGAATTACCCATAAGCCCCATAAGTCGCATTTCCCTAGTAAAACGTTGCACAGCAGAACTGCTCAAACCGAACATGTTTGTCCGTCGTCAACAAAATCGAATTGCGACCTATTTCATCGCCTGAAAAGATTGAGAGAAATTTTGAAATGTTTCAAGTATTTTAAAAATATCATGGGTTAGGTCAAAAACTTAACCTACTACCGGTACCATAACTGATTTTGCACTATTGATGTTGACCGGATCTACAAGTTGACAGACAGTAGCATAGCCAAGGAGTTTGAATAGGCAGGCAGGCAAAAAGGCTTTATCAGAAATACTTTGATGCAAAAGCAATGTAACATATATTTTTGAGGTCTTGCCTACAAGACCTACAAGCCAATTCAACAGGTGAAGTACCGTACATTGCCAGAGGTAGCTTTCTTGTTAGCTGTCAGTATGCTCTAACGCAAAGTTGTTAAAGTATAGTTGCCTTTGAATCATCCCGCCTCAATCATAACCCAGCGAGCTGTCCTTGAAATATATTGCTCTACTGAACACCCCAAGAAAGAGTTGAACCACACTTGCATGACCTTACCCCTTCTTTGCATAACTGAGCGTTCATTTACTGAACTGCTAGGACAGATAGTTACAAACTGTTAACCCAACCAGTTGGAGTAATAATGCATTTATTTGCACGTATTTCTACCTGTGCACTTGCTTTAATTGTGATCTTCAGAGACCCTAAATATTTTTTTGAGTCTCCACCCCTGTAAACTTTGAGGTAAAGAAAGCCAGGCGAAAAATATCATTTCTGACAATCGAGTTATATATGATCTCTGCAAGTCGATAAAACTAATTGCAAAATTCTAAACGGGCGAAATGCAAATTGCAAAATTGCAATTTGGCGCGAATTATTAGCCCCTTTCTAAAATTCAGTGGAAAATTTTTGGTACCATGTTTCCAACAACTTTTGAAGATTTAAACATGGCACGAAGAAAGTTTTTTACTGCTTGAAGCTGCATTAGCCTACATTTCCTCTGAGTCTCTTTAAGAATTTTTTTTCAGGATAAAGTCAAAACAAATGTGGTCAGGTATTTATACATAGAAAGAACCAGAAGAAAATCAAGGTGGCACGAAAGAGACAGAGAAAACTTTTATTTCGTCTGTTTGCGAGAATAATAGGTAGCCTACGGTAGAATTATTAACAAAACGAATAAAATAGCACCATAACAATTTACCCAGACAATCACTTTATTTGGTCCATATCTTTAAAAAATCAGGTACGGATCTGACCAGATAAAGTAGCTGTCTGGATAGATTCCACAACCTACAGGAAGCAGCGAAAGACTATTATTATCAGTTATTGAGTCAACTTCCGGTGCCCCAACGAAACAAATGGAAAGCATCGGTAAATTACGTTAAAACTAGATAGGCTGATGCTCAAAAAAATGAAAGGATAAAAAAGTTATATATTGCTGCGATAGTCAAATGAAGTCTTGTGGTTTTATTCAAATACCAAAAAATACCATTTCCTACAAAAGTAACTTAGTAGGCTACCGTAGCCTATCCTATGAGAAAAAACACGTAGGCTTATGTAAAAACAACTACTGATAACTGCTAGAAGAACGAAGCAAAAACATCAAAAGTATACCTAATTATAACTTCATACTCTAAGTAGGCCTGATGTTCTGCATCCATGTCAGTGCACAGTTGTATAATCGGGAGATAAGGGCTCCTCTTTAACGCTCAAGTCTAAGCCAACTTAGCCTTGACAAGCTTTAGGCCTACAATCCTAAAACTAAACCCAGTGAAGAATTTCCCTTCGGTTGGGAACTTCACTGTCATAGATTGCGCTATAACTTATAAGCATATTCTGTGCCTATTGTTGCGCAAGAACATTCAAATCCAATGCTAAATTTTAAATGCTAAATGGACAGTGCTAAATTTCTAGTAGACTAGTCTGACATTTTATTGTCCAAATCCCCAAAATAAATTTATTTGATTCCATTTCTATTTTGACGGTTGTGGAGTGGTAAGTAGGCTGTAAGCTACACTTTCAAAGTTTAAAAAAAGAGGTCAACAGCCTGAAAAAGTGGAAATGCAAGGTGGGCCTAAAGTAGGCTCACAGTTATAAAAATAGAGTTTGGGTCTAAAAGTAAATTTATTGTTTTTATGTGGGTACTTTTAAATTTCAAGAACGCTCGTTATATCTTACACACAAACTGTTTAATCTCATGAAGTGTATCGCAGGTCAATTTACAGCATACAAAAAAGTTTAATAACTGTAAGCCTACTTTTGGCCCACCCTGTATATTTGCAATTTCAGCACACCAATCCTCTAACACAGGGGTTCCCAAACTTTCTGTTCATCGGTACCCTTTGGTCAATTTATAGATTCGATCGAGCACCCCCAAAATTTTCTCATATTTTTGGCTTTAGAAAGTTTAGATATTGCAACAATTTAACAGTAGAGCTGCATTAGAAGACTGCATACATGATATTTTGCACCAATCAAAGCACACAAAGTTATTCATAACAATGTAATCCAAGGTTAAACAAACACTACAATCAATCAAACAAACAATAGGCCTATAGGCTATCGGCTGAATAAGCCCAGCAATCCTAGCTAATGTGATGGATGAGCCTGCTTTTTAGCAACAAGCTCATTAATACGAGGTGAAACATTAGCAACAGCACAACGAAGATCATGTTCACGTGTTTTGAGCTAGGATCTGTTTTTTGATTTGATTCCAAGCAGCACTGAAAATGTTGACTCACACAACCATGTTGATGGAAACAACAACAATGCATGAATAGCAGGTTCTTGATCTCAGGTCTTCAAATTATTAACATCATCAGGTGATAAAAAACATTTTAAGGCAGATTAGAAGTTATGGAAAGAATATCCTTATACTTAATCTAATGTACCCCTTAAAAAGTCGAAATGTACCCCTAGGGGTACATGTACCCCAGTTTGGGAACCCCTGCTCTAACATGTTGAAGCTACAACCCGCAGTCGTAAATCGCTGACAGCGATGCATCGCATAAGAATTTTTACGACTCGTTGAAATTGCACGTCTTTGATAGAGCAAGCAGCAGGACACAGCCTAAAATAAATTCTTATTTGTAAGCCTACTGAGTGAACAATAATTTGACCGACTTCGATATTGTGGGCAATTGGGCAGAGAAATGCTGAAAATTTTCAAACTCACAACAAAGGAACCGGCGTAGTATCAAATTAAATACCGTATATTCTAATCAGTGAGAAAACATTGTGAAGTACCACAAAGATAAAACTTCTTACATTATTGCACATGATTATGCCTGTTCGCACGGGGCTGTTTAAATATCATATGACTGACACCTCCTTCTTCCATGTGACATTTTTTGTTAACCTTTTGTCGGCTCTGACCATCTCAAAGTGTCATATGTTATTCGAACAGCACATTAGGTGCAATACAGCTTCAAATTTACACATACTCTGTTTTATTCAATGTGTAACGTAAACCAAGCAAAATACGATGAAAGTGCGCTATTACATTAACTTGGCAAGGGTTGAGTGTTTTTAAAAGCCTCTGATTTTAGTCTACTTAAAACTTTTTGGAGGTAAGGTAGACCTGCAAGCTTAAAAGATTGCAGCAAAATTGTTTCGCAAAATAAGCAATTAGTACCAAAAGCTGCAAAAATAAATTGCATAAAAAATAGTAAGGTACTGCTGAAATGTCGTCAGGTAATCCCGGAGGATAGTCTGAAATTCGGATATTTTAAGACAAACAGTGAAAACTGTTAGCTTATATTTATGGTCTGACTTCTAGCACACCACTGATATAAGTTAGACCAATTAAACGTTTATTGTCCAAATTTTAGGCCACCTGGTAGGTTACCCCAGATTCTGACGCCTCTCCAGAGTCGCAGTAGATACTTGAACAGCCGTTGACAGTGTACAATGCAATGCAAATAAAAACAAGCGACAAGATATGTCTACATTGGTCTAGCGGCAACAAGAGCATTATAGGCCGAATTTCAAAGAGCCTTCTGCAGACGTTGAATCAATGTAAAAAACGGTTGATTTGCTGTCTGGGCATTAAGTTGATGATAAACATCATAGTTGGAAGCACAACGAGCTGAGAAAAAAGCAAAAACCATTTGATACAGTATTCGAACAGTTCTCTAATTCTAATTACTTTGCATGTAATTCAATAGAGCATACCAATTGAGCAAACTTTGCAGAATCTTCCTTGCAGAAAATTATTATTGTACAGGGTGTAAACGCCAAGTGTAGACAAACAAAAATTGTCATAAATAAGTCAATATCGAATAGATTTCATTAAATGAGGGCTAAATAATAAAACAAAGACGCACTGATTAATATCCATCGCCATTTATTCAAAATATCCACCTTTGGCATGAATTAAACGTCTGAGTCTATTTGGAACTTGGGCACATGTTGCACGCAAAGTTTTAGCATCTATTTCATCCCAGCATTTGAGCAAAGCTCGTTTAAGTGCATCAGTATTTTTGTGGGAGATTACACAGGCCTTCTGCTCCAATAGTGACCAGACACCAAAGTCCATACGGTAGGATTCAAATCTGGTGAAGATGGAGGCCAGAGTTCCTTTGACCAGAATCCCTTGAAATTGTCCTTGCAGAAGCTCTGGACCAACTTCACGGTATGAGAGGTTGCCCATCTTGCTGTAGTGTCACCCCGCTGTCTCCTAGACTCCTGTCAACCCAGGGGACCACTGAAGCCTTCTTTTTATGACAAATTTTGTTTTTATTTATGACAATTTTTGTTTGTCTACACTTGGCGTTTACACCCTGTACAATGTACATTCAACCGTCGATACAGCACAAAAGCGAAAAACATAAATACTAGGGTGTCCCACTTTTAGGCGACTTTTCAGGAAAATTAGGTTGGGGTCAAATTCTGAATGGATTTTCGTCACTGATTTCAAAAATGACGTTATTTTTTTTCATTATGACGTCATCTTGATGTGCCAGCTAGCGGATTTTTGCTGTTTTGGCCTTATCACAAATATGGTAAGAGCTAGAGACTTGGAACTTGTGCCAAAATGACCGGAAGGGACGATTTCCTATTTGTTGTCAATACAATATGAAACGCTAACTGCAACAGAAAAGAAGTTATTTTGAAAAAACATGTTTTTGCTCATTTTTGGACAAAAAAATGAGAAACACGGCAATTTTGCTACAGTGATGCTTTTATTTCGATTGTTAAGTTGCTCCACCTTGTTTAGCAATTAAGTACAGTGGTAGTAGTAGTGGTACACACTCTTGAATGTCTCTTCCATGTAGGCTAAATGAGATTTATTTTACACACGCAAAAAGCTTTTTGGAAGGCAAAGTGAAAGGCCCTAATGCATACGAAGATGGTGGTTTAATGAACATAATTACGAAAATACCAAAACTTAAGCCCCAACATCTGAAAATACGACAATATAGTAAAGTTTCATCACAGCTATAGCCACAAATCATTTAAAAGCCAAAATCTTATGGTTTTCTGAGCACAAGAAAGAAACTAAAGATTCATCTTTTCGGAGCGACCATATGTGTTTTCATGCTCTGGCAGCTCATTTATTGATGGTTGCTCCAGGAAATTTGAAACCCCTACTTTTTTATCGTCAAGAAAGCGTGTCCCATGCGCGTTGGATAACAACAGCAAGTGGTTAATTAAGATTGCTGATTTTTGGGTATTGTGTTGGGCCTCAGGATATCCCTAAACTTCAACGTATGGTTTCTTTTATTGTTTGTGTTTATTTGCCAGCATTTTTAGTCATTCATCTTAAACCTTCCGCTGCTGAAGGTCCCTCAATTGGTACTGCTTACAAGAGATTTATTACTTGCATATAAATCTGTGGATGAACCAGTATTCAACGCTGTTCTGAAACATTTCGTTAAGCATGCATCCCAATGGTTGAGCCCTAAAAACGTTGCTTTAAGTTCTCCACGCTGAAGCTCCGCCTTTTGCTGCTGATGCGGCAAGACAGAAAAGTTTTCCAAGAAACGTTGATATCGAGCAGACGCTTTTGAAGCGTGACAACTTAAGTGATTTTTTTCTCCGAAGAAAGTAAGATGGCTCCACGCATTGCATGTTTTTCATCTTCATCAGTGTTTTTGCGTATGATCAACAACAACAATCGAGGAACAGAGCGCTTTATTGGAAGACTGAAACGCGTTGTGAACGGCTTGATTCGAGATGACCAAGATGATTTGGCCAAAACAGACTTGCGCATTTGTGCTGCTTTGCACAGTATGGTGTGATAAATAATCCCATTGAACTGTGTTGTGTTGATGAATGGTGGTTTTGTTTGATAGATTTTTGAACGAAATGATCAAGGGTTTAAAGTTATCTAGTATTAGTAATTGCAATATGCATGTAAAAAAAGTCAATGCTGAGGTATATAATCAATTGTAAATACAATATGCTAGACTAACTACCACTGTACTTAATTGTTAAACAATGTGGCGCAACACAGCAACTTAACAACCGAAATAAAAACGTCACAGTAGCAAAATTGCCGGGTTTCTCATTTTTTTGTCGAAAATGAGCAAAAACATGTTTTTTCAAAATAACTTCTTTTCTGTTGTAGTTAGCGTTTCATATTGTATTGACAACAAATAGGAAATCGTCCCTTCCGGTCATTTTGGCACAAGTTCCAAGTCTCTAGCTCTTACCATATTTGTGATGAGGCCAAAACAGCAAAAATCCGCTAGCTGGCACATCAAGATGACGTCATAATGAAAAAATAACGTCATTTTTGAAATCAGTGACGAAAATCCATGCAGAATTTGACCCGAACCTAATTTTCCTGAAAAGTCGCCTAAAAGTGGGACACCCTAATAAATACGGTACTTATAATACGTAATTCGTTGGAACGAAACACTTTTGAAGAACATCTTTTAACAATTGATGTGCTCTACAAGTTAAAACATTAAACAAATGTGTTATCTGGTATCAGCTTTAGTTAACCAATAACAACGAAGAAGCAGTTCTACCAGATATTATTGAAAATAGTTAGTCAAGATTTGAAAGCAGTGGATCTAACTTTTATGGTCAGAAGCCTAAAATTTATTTGGACTGAAATAAAAGCTCAATTGTCAGCTGGCTGAACTCAGTTGACAAGGACAAGCATGGCATGTGTCCACGAAGTTCAGATCTAACTTTTTCGACATTAACCTCAGATGCGATTCGTAAAAACTGTTTGACGTTGCCGCATGTTGAAACAATGCAAAAAAACAATTTTCTGCAAACTGGAGATAAAACAGGATCCCACCGCTTTGGTTTTCCCACTTAGTCTGTTGATTTAATGTCTGCAGACGTTGAATCAACGTAAAAAATACAAATTCTCCGGCTTAGCCAATGGTGGGAAATGCATCGACCTGTGCAATGTGCATCTTATATGATGGGATACAATGGTACGTCGCTTATGCATAAACGATAGCACGATATATATCACAAGAAAAACAACCGTGAGTTGGAATTTTTACGGTACAAGCCGCAATAAAAGTAGCGTGACATTCCTTCAGTAGAAGTCGAATTCAGAAAACTTTTCTATGGTTGAAACTAAAATAACCGAAGATTTGTATACGAACACAAGCACCAACTTGAGAAAGAAAACTAGTTTCTTAGCGTTGCAGCAACGTAATTTGATGCATAAGTAAATCACAATCCTTGAGCCGTTATTACCGTACAATCGTACACCCATGTGACTGGAATGAGTAAGGTGGTTATTTTACCAGGGACGTGTTGATGAAAAAAGTCTTTGCCTCTATCTTGCATGAAATCTTTCCAGCCATTTTTTGTTATTTTAACGGCAATATATATAACAGAAATAAACTATATGAACACAATTAAATTGTAAAATT
Source organism: Aplidium turbinatum (assembly GCF_918807975.1). Lineage (NCBI taxonomy): Eukaryota > Metazoa > Chordata > Ascidiacea > Aplousobranchia > Polyclinidae > Aplidium > Aplidium turbinatum. The sequence continues at coordinate 10,193,268 of NC_137489.1, read as the reverse complement.
TTTTAAAACAAATTTCACAAAACTAAAAACAAGTTTGTCATATAAATGTCAAAACAAGAAAATTTTCAACAGCTTTTCGAGACGCAATCACGCTGCAACGAAAATTCTACTACACGAACAAATTGTCGAAGATATATTTTCATAAAATTCTGTCTTTTAGTAGTCTTTAAAGCTGTCGACCAAAAAATTTTCGATAAATGTTGTTGCTTTTTGTCTGTCGATTCTCGCCTCAATCCCAGGCTTCCGTTGCGTGGGACGAAGAAGTAATCCACTGAAGATTGTGGCTGAAAACAACGTTCTTTTCAGTAATTCTTTCGTTGCAGTATTTTAACACTTGACCTTAAAGCTATACCCAAATAGCAAAATGACGGATTTTGCTGTCCGAGTAAGCAATGCCTGTTTTTAGTTCGCTGCAATATTTACAACACCTAACCTTTGACCTGGCAATGTGTCCTGTACTTTTAACACAAAAATCGCATGTGTTTATTTTATCATGTTCTCGGATAAGATAAAAAAATGAGGTTTTGTCATCTAAGTGTAGTTAGAACAAATTGATGCTTTAATCACTGCTTCAAAACTAGGGACGTCACATCACGTGATTGGAAACTCTGCTTTTCCGAGCCGACTCTCGGTTCGATGAAATGTTAACGTGTCCTTAAAAGTTTGCTTTCTACAAGAAAAAATGCAACCCTTCTTGTGTGGAAATACGCCAAAGTGGTTGAAGCTAAAAATCCTCTAACCTAAAATCCTTATTCTAAGAGTTAATCACGTGCGTCTACCTATGATTTAAAAACTTAACAGAACACATCGTCAGAAACAAATTGTAGTAAAGTCCTGTCACTCTTTTACAAACTCACAAAATTTTGGGGATATAATTTTTTTGCGTTTACACTCGGAATTCGTTTGTTCAACGTCTACAAAACACAAACAAAGAAACAATGTTCTGTTGACAAATGGAATTGAACGCGGGTCGCCAACGCAGATTTACAACTTACCTATATGGTGAGTATTCAACCCATTATCTTTTTTATACTTGGGAAGTTCTTGAAGAAATGCTATCAAATAATTGAAGACACAGCGGTGGCATGTTGATAGGGTAAGAATAAGCTGCACGGAAGAGAACATTGACAGATATTTAGAAAAGCACTCTCTCCCCATGTTGTGTTACAGGATCTGATCATACCGTTCGTCGGAAGGTTATACGTGTGGCGATAAGTCTCTTGGTTGCACGTATTTTTTTATTTGACACTTAGATGCTCATAAAAATTCAAAAAATATAAAAGTTGCAGGGCAGCGAAACTCAGTTGTAACGTAATTATTTTAAACGATATTATAACTTATAAGATTCTGAAGAGAGCAAAGAATATCGGAGCAAAATGGTTGGAACACCTAGTTACTCTAATAAAAAGATACGGAGCCGCAAAAAACATTTATAGCACTTAAAACATCTATTATTTCTATTTATTACATCAAATCAAATATAGTTATTACTCTGTAAACCCTTGACAGCCAGTTTCACCCTAAAAAGAGAATCATCAAAACGTCCTTATTCAAATAGAATCTTTATTACATTTATTTATTTAAAACATTTATAGCACTGAAGATGAAGACAGTATAGTTTTTGAAACGTTGTTTGCTGAACATGAGGTTAGTATCTACATTTTGGACACAAATCTCCATGAAGGGACAAACCGAAACTAAACAACCGCGGAAAAAACGTCATTTTTTTAAACAAGCGTGACGTCCATTGGTTGACTGAAAACGTGGTAGACTACAAGCATGAATTACCTCTTGAGATTTGTCTATATCGTTGTGGACATCTAGACAAGGTTGGTAATAAGCGAAAGGGATCACAGGCTCTGGCAACGCCTCCAGGAAGACGAGCAAGGACTCTGCGACGGAATGGTTTGATCCAGGAAGCAAATTGATGCTTTTTGTGAAAGGAACTTTTGTGTCAAGATCCTCCTGAATTTGTTGCAACTCAAAATGGAGTCCGGGCTGCTGGAACAGGTCCGCCTAAAGAAGACAAAATAAATGACAGGTAGATGTGTAAGTATCACCTTTATCAAGCAAGTAGACTTCATAGTTTTATGTGCTTTTGGACAACGCTAAACGTCGCAGGGGGTCTTGATCGAATGACAACTATTAGTAACGTATTTTTGAAAACAATTTTTTTTAGACTCTTGTATATAATTTATTGATAAAGCATTCGCCACCGTAAAGGCGACTTCTTCGGTATATGGAAAACCACAAGCAAGTGAAAACACACGAACTACGGTAATCAATAAAATAGATCATAAAAAAAACATTTTAAAACAACAACTTTTTAACAGTTGCAAAGCTGCAGCCGAGTAAAAACTATATCGCTCAACAGTTAATTTTTATATGTCATGCATGCGACTTAAGAATCATAGAGGGAATTCTCTGGCGCATTTGCTCAGGCCAGGATATGACGTTTGACATGCCTACATCTGACGTTGATCGTTTGTTTTCGTTTCCTGTTATCTTTAATGACATACTTTCCATCACAACACTGGCATTCTTTAAAAATTAAATCTTACGAATGCAGCAGGTTGGGTGAGGGTTTCTGCGACTTAGCAAAACAGGCTCAGCATTTTCATTCCTACCTAGCTTCAGCATTAAAGGAGTAACGTGACGTGCTTATGCGGTATATTTCCACTACCGCCCTGTCAGTTCATAAAATAATAACTTCATCATACGTCACACATTGGAATCGACTATTTTGTTAGATCGGATGTAGGGTGAAAATGAGCTCATGTGCAGTGAAACTACCTGCATTATAAAGCGATGACTGCAACGTGTATCTGTGATGGAAGCAGTACCGTATAAAAGCATAAGTGGATAGTGGGTACTGGGTACTGTTAAGCACTGAAGTCCAGGAAGTTGTGTCAACGTAAAAATAATGATACCGTTGAAATATGTACGAAAGCAATTTCAGAGAGCGTTGTCATACCTGGTGTCGGGCGTTATTGTAAAGATGATCTAGAAGCTTCCATAACTCTTTCGGGACTTGAAGTGTCGGTTCAGTGACGTCGGTATCGTTCCAGTCTAAAGGTGCTATTTTGCTCTGAAAATGTGCAAGCGAAAAGTTAAAAATCTTTTCAAACGTACCGCACTGAGTGGCAAGAAACGGTTAATAACAACTGCGTACCAATTCAAAGATGCGACTCTGAGGTATTTCGCGTATTGGCTTCTTCATCCTGCATAGAGCTTCTATCGAAGTACCGAAGCAACTGGGATGGTAGTGGCCGTTCACAGTCAAAAAGAAATCTTTCCCTGAAGACAATGTAACAAATTTGAAAGCGTAAAAATAACGCAACGGAAGCTAAAGCAAACTAATATAAGGAATTAAAGTTAATCTGATTGAGGAAACGTCGGAATAAAAGCAGATTATCACCTCATATATCTTGTGAAAGTTAAACTTACTTTGCATCAGAAGAACGTATATCATGTTATTTAACTAAATGGCTGGTGAACAGCTTCATTCAATTTTTAAAATAAATTCTTGCCAATAACCAACTTGTTTTTTCGTAACAAGATAAAAAATGGAGCAGTTGGGAAAAGTTGGACGTAGATCACGACGTTGTGTGGTGTGCGACAACAGTGAGCAAAACACACGCATAAGAAAATCATTTTAACGATCATGTCGTCTTTCATAACAAGATAAAAATGGGGCGGTTTGAAAAGTTGGATCTACAGTACAAAACCCTGTGTGTTGTGCCATAGCTCTAGCAGCAATACGCATAATATACAATTTTCAAACTTATTTCATAAGTTTTTTGATCATTCGATAACACAAAAACACTTTTACGCCCTCAACATACCTCCCTTGAGATGAAGAACCAAAATGTCTTCAATCTTTTCAACCCCACTGTTTAAATTAGAAGCCGTAGTTTTGTTGACGTAAACTTCAAATTCAATGTCAAGTTTTTCGCCTGGAAAAACAAATGAGTCAGCATTTTTGATAAAAGAATAAAAAGAAACAGCTGCATTATTATAATTCAAAGCCGACCAACACTGTAGAAATGATTAGTTCGGACAATGAGAACATTCAGCTTGGCCACAGCAAGTATGCCGGCGACAGATTTAATTCAACCGACTTGACGCGCGCAGTTTTTCCAAACGATAAACAACATAACAAATATTCAAAAAAGAATGATTAAAATACAATCGCTCGTCTGAATTGAAAATTAACTTTCATATCTGTGTGCACCCTTTCAAACAAACCTGGCAAGATAAAGCCTTTCGGCTTGGAAATTGTCAGCCAAGGCTTGCAGAAGCTTGCTTCTTCCAGCTTTTTTATAAATTCAAAATGACAAGGCGTTTGCCCGGTATTGTGCAGCTCAATGGTGTTGTGTACTGGCTGTTGAAATTTCACATCTTCAAACTCAACCTGTGTCAAAGGAAAGACATAAAGCTAGTTTTCTTTTCCTAATGAAGAGTTCGAGCTGCTCAGTGCACATTCCGCAAAGGTAGGTGAAGTTTAAGTTTCGTATCCAGGGTGGGTCAGCAAAATGTTTCACCTTTTTTGAACAAAAATATACTTTTTCAACGAGAACGTTTTTTAAAATTTCATTCATAAAAGCAATGAATCATTATTATTCAATGCCAAGTTTGCCGAAATTAATCACTCGCTCAGTTCAGTATACAGTTGAACAACAGTATCACGCTCAATCAATATGACACTGCTTATTGGCTCACCATGTATTCACATAGCTAAAGTTTATGCACACCCAACCAACACATGCCATCCTTATATATACACGATAACTTCATACTTCGGCGTGGATATTAAGGTATAATCACTTTTATTAGGAAGACAAAACACATCTTTGCCAACCATACCCATTACCCAACCGCAGCGCCGCATTAACCAGACATTAAATGACGGGTCTGCTACTATTCGGTGAGTCCGATTCGGTGAGTTCCTAACCTCTAACCCCTAACCCTAACCCCAAACCCCTAACCCTAAAACGGCAATGATAATTAGGCAACGGCACCCGATAATTTAAAAAAAAAATTGAAAAAATCCCCCCTTAAGGGATCGGACTCACCGAATCAGACTCACCGAATCGGACTCACCGAAACGGGCCATTCCGTTAAATGACATACTCAAGCATAAGACATTCAATATATTGCTTCACAGGTTTACAAAACAAACGCAATACTGTATAGTGATATGATCAGTGATTTGACTCACAGTATGTTGGCTTAACGTCATTGTGGGAAGCCAGTCGTTTTCCATTCGGTCCAAGCGACGGATTTCTTCTTCATAGACTTTGCGATATCGAGCGTTGTTGATGACCTTGACCTGAGAAGACGAGTGCATGAAATGCTGGAATTCTAAGATTCAAGGACAATCCACTCACCTAGTATGTGGTTGTGGAGTGGTTCGTTGGTTTAATGCAATGTGTACTTATGTTGTTTCAAAGTAGCTGTACTATCGATCAATAGAGATTGTGGCTGAAAACACGATAATGGACTACTTTGCTCTTTATTTCATATACAGTACCATATAACCTTCAATCCTTCATCCTCCTCTCACAAAACCCTCAAACCCATAAAAAATGTGGATTAAAAAGAACGAATGAATTAAAATCTTTCAATGCACTGATTGCCACGTGGAAGTGCAGGGCACGAAATCGTGCCGATAGACACAATGTCACAATCAAATGGTTTCATCACGGCAAAAACCCAGCCTGCAAATCAAGCCAAGATGTTGAATTAAAGTAAAAGATCTGATTTGCCAGCTGAAAAGCAATCACCATGCCAGTCACATTGAAGAATAAAAACTAAACAGAAAGCTCTCCCACTTACGTCCATGTCAAACAAGGCGCTGACCGGCTTATGGTCGCTGATGGCTAATGTCTGGTGTGATCGGTAACTCTGTAAGGTCATCGCTTTCGTTGGCTTCTTTTCTAACGAGCAAATGCAACATAAAGCAAAAGTTAACTGTTGTGGCTTTCTAGTGCAAGTAACCGTAGCTACGAGTGAGAATTTTCATGTTCTTGATAATATGTGGCCACCTATCAATGAAAAAAAAAAAAAACGTTGAAAAAAATCGCCGATTCAGCCTCTCAGACCGAATACTTAGAGTGTGTTGCGCTTTGAGCAATCTGACTTGGAGAAACAAGGAAAAAACATTGAGCAACAAAATGTTTTCTTATAAAACCAAGAATAGCAACTTACAACCCATTTTAGTTAAATCGGCCAAAATAGACAGTTTATTTTAATAAGAACCTAAACCGAGATTTTATTTTAAAGCTTTTACGAGAAAAAACATAGCTCGTGGTTGCCCGGACAAGCAAACTAATCAAATTACTGTTTATAGGAAAATTACAAAAATATGATGAACGAGTACACAAGATTTAACTTTCAGCACAAAGATTGTGAGCAGCCATTTGAGAAGTTGATCTTACTTTGTACATTGGTGTGTAATGCTGCTTCTCTCCACAGAACACGATCGCACCAGGCGGGAGCGCGGCATTTCTCACTTGTGTCCCATAGATCGGTACCGGGGTTGTACTTATATGTTGGTCTAAAGTTAATCTCGCCTTCTTCAAACTCCGTAAATGCATTCCCGTCTTTACGTTGACAATTGAGCTGTTGAAAACACGAGTCCGAATTTAGAAAAAGAAAATAGGAGTCAGGTGCAATAGTTGGGTTTAGGCCAGTAGGTGTTAAACCTTTTTCAGTTTCCAGCGCACCAAAAAAAAAATCGGGACACACTCATTACAAAACAAAGTTGGTTAAAAAAATTACTGTGCAAATTTTAATGCGGTTGGTGGACCTATTTGTTAACGTGACAAGCAACTACGGCAATGCAATAGGCAAATGTCATGATATCACCAGTTATCTAATGCATTCAAGTCTCGTATGCTTGCCTGCATGCCTACTTGCAATATCAATAGGTTGTATTCATAATCCCAAGACTCCCGCGGTACACAGTTTGAGAAACACTGCTTTAGACAATTGGTTACATCATAAATGACGTTGCTTCAAAATTTCTGGAAGAAAAACACGCGAAGACCTGATCGTTTTCTTTAAGTAATTTGTAGTGGCCATTGTCCACGTAAGCCTTGACTTCCTCGGGGAGCAAACCATCAATCCGGTAGTTTAAGTCGCCGACCCAAATCAAAACACTGCGGATCAAAATTATGCTCATTATGAAAAGATAAAAGGTGAAGTTTAACTACTGTAGGTGAAATAGTTTTGTCAAACTTTTAGTGAACCTGAAAAAAGTCTGTTAGAAAATTTATCAGAATTATACCGGTGAGGGCGATGACCAGGTTTGCCTAAAATTTGGACAGAAAACGACAAATTGGCCTAATTTTGTATGCAGAGGCTATATTAGAAAGCTTACGTGTATAAAAAGGCTATTTTAACTTAATGTGGTAAGTATATCCTGTACAATTAGGGCAATTTGTCGTATTCTGTCTGCATGTAAGGCCACCGACCTGACAACCGTGCTGATGAGTGTTCGATCTATCTGAGGCTGACACCCAGGGATAAATCCTTTCCTTCTTGTTTTCGATTACGTTAAAAATGCATTGACTTTCATAGTGAATAAAAAAAATATCAGTAACTTCTCAAATACATGTAGCTCCACACTTACACTAAGTGGAACTACATGAATTTGATAAATTATATATGATACTGATATTTTTTTATTCACTTGTTGATTAATGTGTATCAGGTTGTATCATCTGTGGATCCTTCTCTTGTATCATGGGCCAATCCAATAGATATTTGCTGGTACAATCCTTCATTTTCTTTGACTTTCATAGATTGGAATAATTAAATAAATTAGTTGCAGATTTACTCGTGCTGAAAGACGCTCGAAGAGCTCTGTACATCAGGGTCGTAAAAACGCATCCGTGAGCAAATGTCGCTAAAATCTTCGTTACGTCGTTGGACCATCTCAGCATGCGCCGCAAGGTGAGAGTTGACGACACAAAATGTTGAACTGTGAATATTGAAGCGGACAGCAACGCCGCCTTTGTTCCCCTGATTGAAATGAAAGAATGCTTTGTTGATCAAATAATAACAATAATAGAATTCAAATAGTGCTATATCCGTAGTAGCAAAAACCATGCCTCCAGGCGCTATAAACATTAAACAAGTCTTTCAGAAATGTGGAACCTTGTCAAATATTCTCACATTTACGGAGAAAGTTACTTTTTTATTGTTGATAAATTGTTGTTTTGGTTGTTTACAAACTGCGGTTTTATCACAATTGTTTATTTTTTGTTTCCAAAACTGAAAATGAGAACAAAACAGCGTGCAAAGAGATTAAAGTCTCTCATTCATCCAAAAGAAAAACCCATTAAAAAGACTCGTATGTTAAATGACACGTTAAGCAACATAGATGAAATACTAAAAGCACTCATATTGCCAAACTCATTGCCAACATCATGCTTTAAAAGGTCCTTGGCACTGTGTATAACGGTAGCAAACAAAAATTCAAGCAGCCAATTTAATCGTAATGTTTTACGAAATGAGGGTTTTTTAAGAAGCAAGCTAGGTTTGATGTTTGACAGTCACCGAGCACAGTGGATTTATACACCTGAGTTGAAACAAATAAAGACAATAATTTAGAAATATGAAAAAGGAATTTATTTTCACACGAGTCAGTGTGAAAATAAATTCCTTTGCATTACAAGACATGTAACTGAGTCGTTCATATCAAGCATTGCTGTGGGTTTGACACCCGTCAGAAAATATTTCAATTCATTTTCTTGATATTTTTACAGTGCTTCAAAATTTGCAGATGTTGAATCAAGATAAAAAAGGACTGATGTGCTGCTTGGATTAATGGCACTCATTTCAATCAACCATCACTAAACGCAAGCAAAAGAAATTGAATTGAATTTTAGAATAACCCATGCTTTCAACAGTTTCAAGCTTTAACGTATTTAATCCTGAAGACCAAATAGAAATGTTACGTCACAAAATCTTACCATTTTACCCAGCAGACCGGTGCCGACTTGATAGGAAACAATCCTAGAGATGCAAGATTCGTGCTGCTCAGCAACATATACTAACAACATCATCCCAACGAGACGATGGAGCTTAATCTGTTGATGAAAAATGTAATTGTACAATCAGCTAGTTTTCGCAATGGGTAGCTATTCTGTGGAATGACGCAGTGGTTAAAACGCTCCATTTTTAACCATACATTCTTGGTTCGACTCCCGGTTTAAGATTGTTAAAAAACACCACTTTACTGAAAGAAAGAAACAGGACATTTTAATCTTTCTGGTGCTGAAAGTTAAGTATAAGAAGCTTAAAATGTTTTTATCTTCTAATGCTTGGTACTGTGTGACAAACTGACAATTGTATGATGAAGTTCAGTGACACAACGAGGCTAAACATTGGTGTCATTAATAAGAATAATTATAACTAACCAGAAACTAAAAATGGCAATTACCATGTGGCTTTCAAATAGATCAAAGGTCAATCTATTGTTTTTATTTCACCGCAACTAACTCACTGACGCCAGACTGGACTCAATATCCGTTGAAATATCTACGTATTTTGAGAGAAAAAAAGAAAGATCCTCGATATAAGAATCTTGAGCACAAACTCGTCTGTCTTATGACCATATTTTTTTGTATTACTACTTTTAGCTACAATACTGTGCATATACTTCTACCAAAACTTCACAAGAGTTTTACGCAACATGATTTGAAGTACCAGTTTGTATCTTGACTTTGCATGCAGCGACTGCGAAACAACTTTGACCCATTCGTCTTCACGTGATGACTCAGAAAAAACAAAAGCTTCTTTGCTCAAGTCAAGTTCTTGAAACCTGGAATGAACGTTATCAACTGTAAAGATCTTTCAATTTTAAATTTGCTGTAAAAATCATGACAAAATGCAAGATGAATATAAATCTTGTCAAACCCACCCAACAACATAAACGTCAGGAGGGAATTCATCGCAAGCTGTCCACTCACAAACAGAATCAGGAGGTAGTTGACCATTAACATTCCAAGTACCAGCAAATAACCTGCAAACTTAAATCATCAAAACATATCGCATAAAAAGCTAAGCGATCTATCATTTGTACATGATAATAGTCAGAGAAAACTCGACTATTATCATAAAAAAAAAATATCAAAAATATCAAAAAAAATATGATAATAGTCATGTGGAAGGACATGGAGAAAGTCACTAAAAAAAGAACACTGATGGCAGAAAGACAAACTATCTGTGTGTTGGGAGGAAAAATATTAAACGAAGATATAAGATGCACATTGCACAATGCACATAAATTGCTGATGTAACATCAATAAACCATGTTATACATGAACTAAGTGCCTCGGTTTTGTCTTTAGTTAATGTTAAATCTCACACCAGATCATTCAACATCGTTTGAATATTCAGTCGATTTTTTCAGTGCTGCATCCTTTTTTTCACACCCACATGCTATGTTAAACCATTGGTATATTCATTTGCTTGTTATTTATTTAATAAAGCAACAGAGACCCGCTGTATCAACACTATCATTGACATTCTTTTGAGAGTTCAACAAATATTATTATTTATAGTAGCAGCAGCTTTCATTCAGACGGTTAGAAATTTCAACACATTTGCAACATCTTAATAATTAGATGTGATAGAAAAAATGGTTTAAGACGTGGATTCAGTACTTAAAAGTTACCTAAAACACTCTTCAGGTTACGAGATACAAATTTTGTGTTGGACAGTGTAATCGACTACAACCTGGAGGTTAGACATGTGCTTTCCAATATCAAATTTGGGCACAAACCATGATAACAATAATTGCATTTTTCAAATATTGCTTTTTCACCACACTACAAAATATGTTCATATACTCATCATTACAACATTACAACATACTCATCATTACAACATAAAATCTTTCAAATAAAGGTTTTATTCAGTTAGACTCCCAAGTGTGCAATCTGTAATTTTACCGAAATGGTCTGCGCGAGGTGTAGTCATCTTGTCGCTTAGCCATGAACAGTTGCATTAACTCCTCTCTTTGTCCAAGAAGTTTTGATGCTATCTCATTGTGGCTGGCAGTACTGTCATATGTCGAATAATTTCCAGATGAAGAAGCTTGTGATGGCACACTAAATACAGAATGGCCAGTTTCGGTGAGTCCGATTCGGTGAGTCCGATCCCTATTCAGTGATTTTTTCAAGTTTTTTTTTTAAATTTTCGGGTATCGTAGCCTAATTATCATTGCCGTTTTAGGGTTAGGGGGTAGGGGTTAGAGGTTAGGAACTCACCGAATCGGACTCACCGAATAGTAGCAGACCCCAGTAAATAAGTAGATATATATATAATGCTTATTTCATTGCAAAAAATATATAAATTTAGTTTAATGCTAACCATTCAAATCTGCACAATGCTTTATCTTATTAGACAAACAAAACCAATAAAAAACTAAAATTATTGTGAAGGACAATGTATTTGTCAACTCCCAATTGCATAGCACAGTGGTATGGTATCTAATTCAAACAGTGGAAAACGCTTTAAATTGCAACACTAATCAAAAGCAAACATCTGTGTCTTTGCTCAAATAGACTCAAGACTCAAATAGCATGCGTGAAGAATGAAGATGTATATGAATATAGGCTCCCTTGTTTCCCAATTATGTATAAGAACTACGGCAGCTCAATAACTGTTGAGGCATGCTGGATCCTGCCATGTTACTTCTGTCACTGCACTACAGATTTTACATTGCATCTTTGCAATCGCATGCTAAACAACTAGCGGGCTACTAAAAAGATATAAAAAATAATAATTTCTTTAAAATTGAAACTGCCGTACAAGACATATATACTTAAAACAACTCAGAATAAAATTCATGTTTATCTAGTTTGACTTACAAGCACAGGATAGGTTTCCTGTGATTAGTTAAAAAATCATCATTACAAATTTAGTAGGCTACAACAATTTAGTTGTAATATCAATTCTTCAAACTGTATAATATATGTATCAATATTATAGACTTACCTTGTAGGATAGTGTGTATCTTTTTTGTTGTCTTGTGATTCAGACACATAACTAACAAAAGTGGATTTTCCTCTTTCAAGAGTTGACGTATTGGATCCTTTATCACCAGCATTTAATTTTGACTGTCTGGTGATTTGCTGGTCATCAACAGTTAAATTGACCATATCAACCGATAAATTTGCTGTTGATGACACTGTATGTGATCTTTGCTTGTTTTCTTTTGGAAGATTTGGCGGTGGAGGAGGAGGTCTTGATGGCACCCGAGGTCGTTTTCGTGCTTCATGCTTAGTTGATGCAAGAGGATCAAATTCTGTTAAATCACTTGGGTCATGTCCTTGTATGAAATTAGTCGAATTTTCACTTGAATCATTCTCCATGAGAAAGCTTGGTGATTACAATAGCCAACATTTATCAGCCAAATTGCTTGTCTACAAAAACTCTGCAATCGATCCAATATATATATAATTTTATATATTATATATATGCATAATTTATATACCAGTACCACAGCAACTCAAACCTTTACAACTTATAAAAATCTTGGAAACATAATTATATACAACACTTAAAACTTGCTGGAGTACAGTGCTATACAGAAAAACCAAAAAAAAAACAGATAAAGAAAAGTGTAAACTATCTCAAACATAGATTGTGAAAACTGAGATTTGTCTAGTGCGATTTACTATATTCTAAAATGATATGGTAGGCTATGTACAAGACTGGGGTCCAAGTATTTGAAGAGAACTTCCAAGCAATGCAAATTGTATCTACAGCATATTGTATCAAACTGCATATATATTGTATCAATGTAGTTGATACAATGCATATTGTATCAACTACATGCGGTATCTACGCTTGCCAGATGTTTCGTCCCGACGTTTCGGCCCTAGCTTGCTAAATGTTTCGTCCTTGAGATTTTTCGCAAGACGTTTCGACCCTTAAGCGTTGGATTGTTCACCCACCAATAAGGAACGTAAGCTGGGTATAGACCGTCGTGAGACAGGTGATTTTTACCCTACTGATGAACGCTCGTTTCCCGACCGAAGGTCGCCGCAACAGCAACTCTGCTCAGTACAAGAGGAACCGAAATTCGGACATGCATGCATGACATACATGCGCTTGGCCGATCGGCCAGCGACGCAAAGCTACTGTCCGCGGGCTTACAACTGAATGTCTCTAAGTCGGAATACTTCTGACCAACGATTTGTTCGTGTCCGGTCAGGAGCTGGCAAAGATGGGGCAATCGTCTTTGTTTCACAAAGTGGCGGAGAGGCCCAGGTGTCCCACTCCACAAATTCTAATTTTTGTTATGATTTTATGACAAAATTGGCTTTTTTATGCTTTTTTTTATGATCTTCTTGCATATTTTATGCTATTTTTATGCTTTTGCACCAGCCACATTATACATATTGCTTAACTGAAGTTACATTCGCCAAAAAAGTTTGGAAGCAATCCACACTACTGACGAGATACCAGCAACTTAAGGGAGGGATTTCAAGCAATTTTGATTATTAACTCTGAGGTAATATACCATAAGCAAACGAAACCAAGCAACAACACGGCGTTTATCATGATACACAGGAAAAATAACTAAAAATTGCAAATGTTTTCAGCTAAACATCTAGCCCTTGTCAAGCATTTTGAGAAATGATTTGTACTACAATGAAGTAAGAACTGCTAGAGAATTGATTACACAACAAAACTAATAGCGGCACAACGTGTGATATTTAATTAAAGACCTTTATCAGATAGGAGGATCCTGCAGCAAAAAGCTGACTGTTAAGTGTGGGATTGAAAGATTTGATAAGCAGGGCTTCGTGAATTTTTGTGTTGAATTCAGAAAAGATTGTTCGTACTTTCATTCTTCAAGATTGTTCCTAATTGTTCTTCTGAATTCGACACAAGTGGGTACCCCAGCACTGCACAGGCGGCCACTATTGCGGAGTACCGTACCATCAGTCGCCTCTTACAACTCGCTGGATGGGCGGCTTCACTATTCTGTCCCGGTGAAGCACGGGGGATTCAATCCTAGATGAACAAGTTTAACTTTTAGGTACCAGTATGTATCCAAGACCACTTCTGCTTTTGAAAACAGTCCACATAAAAAATTAACTTTTTTAAATTACCAAATCAAATGGGCTGCAATTTTTATGATTTTTTATGACACCAGGACAAGAAACAATAACTTAAACTGGATATCAAACCTCAATCGTTTTAGGCTACTGTGTGATGTGCAGTCTAACCATAGAAAGAGCTCAACACCTGCTCTCCTGGGCCACATCAAAACCGGCTTTTGCCTGAGGATTTTTCATTCTGGCACATTTTGAAATTTTCAAGGTTTTGCCACCTTTTCCCGTTCATTAACGTGCTGGTAGGTCTACCGTATACATCGATTTTTGTAGTTAGTATCTTTTTCATCCCGGACGCGCTAATGACAAAAAATAAAATGATTGATTGACTGATGGTAAAATTTTATGACTATTTTATAATTTTTTTCAAAAAATTGTAACTTTATGATTTTATGCCGAGTGGGACCCATGAGCCGTTCGGGTCAGTCGCGGCCAAGGTGTTGAGACCAGGCGACCTAGATGAAGACCTGGGTGTCGTGATCGCTAGAACAGTATTTTGACTGTGATTTGTTGAGCCTGCCTTCTGGTCTGCGGTTCGTTTTGTCATGAAATGACAATGGCGCCGCCACCGTCGCACGGTTGTAGCATGTACGTGTGGTCGCTCGAGTTAGCTACAGTCTAAAATACAGCTACAACTAGGCCTACATGCCGAGTTTAAATAAAACTTCTTTTCGGTCGCGGTGTTTTGCCACTCTCAATCTCGCACGCTTGTCAGATGTTTCGTCCCTGAGATCTTTCGGCGGTGTTTTTCCACTCTCAATCTCGCACTTTCCACCAAAGTAGCCAATGCCTTGTAGGGCCGAAACGTCGGGACGAAAGATCTCAGGGACGAAACATCTGGCACCCGTGTCTACTACCTCAGGACAAAGCATAATTATTTTACTATGTGAAGTAGGTATATACTTTGTACATATTGTTGGTAACAAAATAGTACAAAAGCCTAAACATATGCTAAGTGTTTTTGACACTGTATTAGCATGTTACTAAACAATCTTTTTTTTTTCTACTTACGGTATTCCGGTACTGTACCGTATATGTATTATATATTTCTATTGTAAAACACAAATTCATTTTTTATGTGTTGTTACTTTGCCTATTGAAGCTGGCAGCTGACGATGACCTTTTGAGGTTTTTTTGATATCTTATTTTCATTCAGATATTGCTTGTTGTTAATTCCTACATGAATGATATTTTCGCTGTATTACTGGTAGCCTACTGGATCTACATTTGTCGCTCATGCATGATTTTGAGAACCTTGAGGCGTAAATACATAATGTGCTGACAAATTGATATTTTGACTAGTCAGCTGCATTACATAAGAACTGCATTAGAAATTGGAATACATAGCCTAATATTAAACATCATAAACACATAAAACGATTATTTATACCAGTAAGCCTACCGGTACCGGTATTGTAGCATCCGCCTACCAGACATTTTGTAAACCACCAGAAGGAGCAGGGCAGATCACCATTTTGGTTTCACAACATTTACACCTAGTCTAGTTACTTATGTGTGTGCCGCATAGACATACTCAATGTGACACCAGGCAAGCTATTCAAAGTGAAATGTACTGTATAGTGTATATTGTACTTGTATCAAGGCGATCTGACTTGTATTCTGTTCTACTGAATTGGAAAATTTTTGTGAATCTGGCAACACTGTTTTTCGTCATTGGTCATTGGTCAAATGAGAGCTCGAACATGTTTATCGATTTAAGAAATGTTTAAATAGAAAGGATGTCTGCGACAACAAGACCGCTTTGATCAGTACCGTAAAACGGGGGGAATAGGAACATGGGGGTGAATAGGGACAAATTTTAGACTTAGAATATTTTGCATATTTCCTTATATCTGTTTATATATTTTTGCAGGCTCGCATGTTATTTTGGTTAGGCATTATATTGATTGATTGATTGATTGAATCTTTATCCTCGGACTGGGAAAGCTTCTTGCAGAGCTTAATCCTGGCAGTTTCGCATACTTGTAGAGGCTTTGAATCACTGACGCAAAACGCAGGCCCGGTCACCGAGATTGACAGAGTGAAATTTCCGATTGTTGAAGTCTTGTTGCCGCAGAATTATTCCATCCATTAGATGCCGCTGAATGGAGAGCAGTCCCTAACGTGCGTTGCTCAAGCGCACACCCCGAGAGTCGAACCAGCGCCGCTTGATCTTGAAACTTCTTCGTTCCAGAAGTGACGCGCTAACCAATTGAGCTATCGAGTGTAGAATAGCATAAGTGTCTGATCTGTACTTCTACAGACTTACTGCTGAGCAGAGATTTTTTCTTGAAACTTTTTGGAGTGTTTTTTGCAACCGTGAAAAACTTCTATTCCTTGACGACGTTGAGCAGAGGTGGAGAACTTTCATATTGCCAAAGACCTCGGCCATAGTAAGTAGTTTACGCTTCATGGTAATTTTCAACTAAAATCCTAACAAAATTTTGTGCTCATGGATTTCATTTTTTTCAGACAAATTTTCGAAATTTTCGGGGAGATTAGGAACACGCCAAAAGAACATGCCACGAACATATAAATCGGATCCTCGAGGAAAAACATACAAGAAACATACTCCAGAAGCAATCAATCAAGCTCTGGCAGATCACCGTCGTGGAATGTCCTTTCGCTCATGCTCAAAAAAATATGGGATTCCGATTGCAGTCCTTTGCAGAAGAGCCAACAATCCCAAAATGAAGACTCAAGGGGGGCAAATAACTGCCTTAGATCAAGAGTTGGAGACATATATGGCACAAAGAGTAGCTACGTGTGCTACATGGGGCTTTCCTTTGGACAACTTTGACATCAGATTCATGGTAAAAAGACATCTAGACAGACGTGGTGTTTCTATTCCACGTTTCAAAAACAATTTGCCAAGCAAAGATTGGGCCGATTCATTTGTTAAAAGAAATCGTGAGATTGTGTCTTATCGGATTTGTCAAAACATGAAGCCTTCAAGAGCATCGTTGTCGCCTGCCATTGTCAAGACATATTTTTATAATCTTGCAATGTCGATTGCTGGCATTCCACCAGCCAACATCGTGAATTACGATGAGACCAACTTAAGCAATGACCCAGGGAGAAAAAAGGTCATCACTAAGCGAGGCATCAAATATCCAGAAAGAATCATGGATCATAGCAAATCATCAATATCGATAATGTACGCTGGCTGTGCAGACGGCACTTTGCTTCCGCCATACGTTTGCTACAAAGCAGTTCATTTGTATGAATCGTGGACAGTTGGAGGGCCATCCGGTGCTCGATATAATCGCTCTAGTTCAGGATGGTTCGAAATGCAAACCTTTGAGGACTGGTTTGTGAGCATTGCGCTTCCGTATCTGAAAAATCTGGAAGGGAAAAAAATAATGATCGGAGACAACTTAAGTTCTCACTTGTCTGCTGAAGTCATAAAACAGTGCGAAGAAAACTACATTGCGTTTGCATTCTTGCCACCACATTCCACTCACATCCTCCTGGTCACAGCGGTAAACCATAATCTCTTCGTGGGAAAATTGTAACATAAGATTCCCAAATCCGTTCGTCTGCATGTAGGTGACCGAAAAATAAACATTCTTTCGAAACGTCTTTTCAAAAGTGTATTCCTGTAAAATTAGCCCGCGGCTATCGAAATCGAGATGCAAAGCCGTACACCTCTAAAACTGTCACTACGATACAGATTACTTGGATAAAAGACGGAGAATTTGTCCAGCTAGCAAGCACCAAATAAACCAGTTAAATGTGCGACCGACTTCCAACAAACAACTTCGAGAATGAATCAGAAAAATTTGTGATAACTCAAAGGCACGAGAGCAGTTCGTGTGACGCAATTTCATGTCCAAACAGGTTTCAACTGAAACAGGTTTAAACAGGTTTGACACGAGTCTTACGGACGATGGTGCAATTTTGGCTCATGTTTTAGGAATTTCCATGACGTAATATTCAGTAGACCCGAACGGTTTCTACATGACGTTTGACCAGGCGAACAACCGTCTGGAACATAGCGACCCCTAGTTATGACAGTCTGACATGGCATAACTAAAAAAGAATTGACGACAATTGTGAGCCAATGAATAAAAACACATGATACACAAATTGTTTGAATCACTCACGTTTAAGTTAATACGCAAATACAAAGGGCATGCAAAGAATGAACAGCAATAAGAATAAACACGACGATACATGAAATTGGTACCATAGGTATTAGGTACACGCAAAAAATGACGCTATATACCATGGTTGCGATAATAACCGACTGTTCTGGGCTCAGACAAGTGTCGGCCACCGCAGACAAAACCAGGCTCAAACCCTAACACTTAGGTGTTCTTTACGGGGGCGAGGCACGAAATATCCCTCAACACACAGTCTACTTTCACTTTCCCCGTACTCTCATCATAGTTGCAGACGGCAACTTTAGCTCTACGAACCACAGGCTTCCCTTTCCTAATTTGTGGAACTACCTCATGCACCCTCCCAAGTTGATACTTCCCACGTTTACCAATGTCCTGGAGAGAACCTACCACTACAAGTTGACCAGGCTCCAAATTCTCGGCCATTTTTAGCCATTTTTTCCGGCCCTGAAGACCTGGCAAGTAAAAATCGATCCATTTACTCCAAAACTGCTGAGAAAGTGACAAATTGAACCGATAATCCCTTCTTAATTGGTCACGATCATGTGGTTGCCCAACAGCACAGTATGGGTCTAAGTATGGGGTCAAAAGTGAGGCAGGGGTGATGACAGTAAAATCCCTAGGGTCGTCACTCAAAGGTACCAAAGGGCGTTCGTTCACGATCCGAACGGCACTACTGGTGTACGTAAGCAGTTCAATAAAACTGGGCTTACGAATTGAAGAGTCCAAAATGTGAAAAAATGCGATTTTAAATTGTTTAACCATTGCCTCCCAGGCGCCACCTTGCGCCGGAGCATACGGAGGTATAAATTCCCAGTTTATCTCTCTCTGTCTCAGGGCGTTGTGAAATTCAGCTGATCCTATCAACTCGGGTAACTTTATTTGAAAGAAGCATTTAGTCACATCAGCCATGAGACCAAATCTACCAAGCCGAAATCTAGCCAAGACATCTACCAGAGGGTTTAACAAGTCAGGACCCGAAAACATTACATCATTAACACAAGTTCCTCGAAATTCAGACTTGCCATCGTAAACAATGCGCTTTTTTAATTGTGACGTAACAAAGTATGGTAAATACCATTCAAATCCCTTGACATTTCCTGCTTCACCAGTACGCTCAATATAGCCATTTGATTTAAGATCTTTCATGGTGTCAGTAAGGAAATCACGAAGTTCAGGTTGTTTTAAAGCTTTCTTTCTTAAAGCAGCAGCTCTATCTGACGCCAACACAAAATTGTTAGGTAGATCAATATTTTCCTTCAACGGAACAGGTATCTCAAATCGACCATCTTTCAACTCAATATTCGGTTCAACAAGTTCTCTAGCCAATTTATCATTGCGAGACAATTCACAGGTTTCATTTTGCAACGTCAAATCCTGAATGACTTTATTCAGGTCTGCTATTTCCATATCACGAGACTCAATTTTACGCTGAAAGCCAGAGAAGACATCCGACTCTGAAGACGTCTGCATTCTGCACACTTTAGCAACGCTTTCATCTAAGGGTGACTTACCACCACAAGCCAACCAGCCGAGAGGAGTGAGCAAAGCATGTGGTTCACTACGATTTTCACCAACACGCTCTTTTTTTGCACACATCAAATAAGCGTTGTCGTTGCCAATCAGTACATCTACAGTACTACAATCATTCAAATGAAACATATTCACGTCATGAAAATGACGGAAACCATTTAAATCTTGTTTATGCGGTAAAGTTTTAACATCATCAGCCCAAGCTGGGTTAACCACCGAGGTTATATCACAAAACAGTTCATCTGTCTCTAACGACTGGATGTTGAGTTTGACAAGGTCAGCACAAGTAGCTTTCTGACCAGCCAGGGTATCCATTTTAAACGACGCTTTATCGTACGGTTTAAGATCAAGTTCACACACCAAATCACTCGAAACAAACGTCAACTGCGAACCAGGATCATGCTGACAATACACCAACTTCGATTTGCCAGTCATTGGATTCAAAACACGAGCAGCAGTAACGCGGTTAAAGGCTGCTTTAACATTTCCAATCTTAACATTACGCACAGGAACTCTGGCACGAGCATCATCTTTCCCAACCGAATCCAGAGAATCACGTGACGTCACATAAAAATCATGCAGAAGAAAATAGTGTTTCCTATCGTTGTTAGGGCCACATTGACGACAGTTGTTTGCGTGAACGCAATCCCTAACCATATGCTGGCGCAAACAATTCAAGCATTTGCCAGCTTTCACAATGACATCTCTCCTATCTTTAGGTGTCAAGCGCAAAAATTCTTTACAATTAGACAAAAAATGATATTCAACTTGACCACGTGACGAACAACAAATGCATGCCGGTAGGTTTTTACGTCTGGCTTCACCACCGCGCGGTGCGCCAACAACAGTCGAGTACTGCGAACTCCCTGACATCACATCATCATGGGGTTTTACGGACGTCTGCCTAACCGGACATGAAGGCAATTTTCCTTTGCCAAACTTTTTAAATTGCTGCGACTCACCAGAATCGCCCATTAGCATAATGCTAAAATCAGTGGACTTACGCGTTTCCTCCCGTACTACAAATTCAAACAAACTCTGAAAGGTAGGCTCATCAGTGCCACCATACTGATCACCTAAAAAGTCAAGATAACGCTGCTTAGCGTCAAACGGGAGTCGCTTAGCCAAATCCAAGACAAAACGTCCTTCCAATTTGTCACGCTGACCATAAGCTTGCGCGTAAAGCAAACACTGTGATAATTCATCTTTAAACTCTTTTAGATCACTGGAAGAGGTCGAAGTCAATTTGCTACCATAGCGATACTTTCTAATTTCTGGTTCTGCGAAAAGACCTCCACGAACCCCAAAACGCTGGGACAAGCGAGCTAACGACATTTCTATCCTGTCTTCCTCTGACAAGCCAGGGGTGTCAGAAACCAAATTAGCAATCGTTTGCGCAACTGTTCTAACACAAGCTGCTTGTAGCAAAGTCAAACGAGTCCCCTTAAAGGGCGAAGCTGCCATTAAGGCCGTAACACGATTTTTAAAGAAGATAAATGGCATATTATTACCATCGTAACCAATCAAGGCCGCCTTATCGAAAAACGTCCTACTATTTTGGTATTCAAAAAAGCAATCCTGCTGTTGAGAACTCGATTTAGCGGGAGAAGACAAGCTATATCCCTTAAGGGGCTGAGGGGGCTCAGTCACATGCACAGCCCGATCACGATCCTCACACACGTTAAAATCAGGAGACGCGATACGCCTCTCACAACCACCCAAATTACGTGTAGCTGGGCGATCAAAACCTAGCGGCGCAGAAAACTGTGAAGGGGGCAAAGCATTACTACTAATGGTGGCCCCGTGACCTGTACGCTCTGGGGAAGGAGTTCGGTTGTAATTCGCAGACCTTGGCTCTACAGCATTCGGAAGACCCTTAGCCGCGGCCCCGAGACCTCCTGAAACAGCTGGAAAACGTGTGGATTGCCCTGGTCCACTCACAGGTTGAACGGGCGTTTGGAAAAGGTTATGTAAATTAAACTGCGATTGATGTTCTTTTCTGGAATGCCTAGAAGAGCCCTTCTTAGAGCTACGCCGGGAGCCCGCCTCTGATCGATATTCAGCTAAAACTACCTCTTTTCGTTGTTCAGCCCTCAACTGAGCGTCTTTGAGTGCGAACTCAGCAGCTCTCGCTTCGGCTTTCGCGGCGGCCTCAGCTGCTCTCGCGGCGGCCTCTGCAGCTCTCGCAGCAGCCTCAGCTCGTATGGCCTCAGCAGCTCTCGCTTCGGCCTCAGCTTGTATCTGGAGCTCCTCTCGTTTTAACTGTAGGTTAATTTGTGTAACTATCCGTGACGAGCTCTCAGACATCCTAGTGCTTACATTTGAGGCGCTATCCTCAGGATGTATGTCAGCATCCAACATATCTGAGAACTCACTTTCTTTTTGTTCAAAGTTATTTTTTAACGAGTTAAATTCGGGATCTACCCTATCACGAAGTTCTGCCAAGATTGCAGAGTTAAAGATTTTAGTCAAAAGAGCATGGAAATGCAGCAATTCCTCTTCTAAAGTAGAGAACTTAGATCTAAAAATTAACAGTTCCTGCTTATCACTCAAAGAACCTAGGGCTACAGAAAGTTCCCCAATTTGAGTCAAAATATCCCGTCTAAGATGCCGGGCCTCTCGAACTGACTTAGCCTCATCTGTAAGAAACGATTTTTGCGATCCTTTTTTAATTTTAATGTTTTGGTTTGATTGTCACGCTTCATTGACCTCCAGCCGCACGAGTTTTAATCTCTTTTGGTCATTTATCGGAATCGTCCTTTTGCGTTTTGACTCGAGCGGTGGACGGTCACATTTTCTAAAATTTCATACTGATGACGGTTGACTATTTGTTCGTCGATTGCAAGTAAGTGTCTTCGTGTGTAGGCTACTTGAATAAACTTTTAGTCAGCTTTAATCAGTTTGTGATAATTAGAGGCCTAACCTTGGAGCCGTTCTTGTCAGGCGAGAAGCACAGTTGTTGGATGCAAGGTCAGTTTATGATCTTGCAGAATTCGACTGTTACATCATTTTAGAAAATATCTTGTCTGTTGCCATTATTGGTCAGGCTGTGTATTTAAGTTAAGTCTTACTCTGTGTGAGTTAGCTTAATCTTTTAATTTACTTGTGTCCTGGGGTAGCCTTTTTAGATCTACCAAGGATTGCTTTGCTAGGTCTGTGCATGCGTGTCAGCTAGCTTTGTTTGAACTGTAAATTTAGTTGTGTCCTGGGGTAACCTTTCTAGGTCTACCAAGGATTGTCTTGCTAGGTCTGTGCTTGCGAGCCAGCTAGCTTTTGTTTCAACCGTAAATTTAGTTGTGTCTTGGGGTAGCCTTTCTAGGTCTACCAAGGATTGCTTTGCTAAGTCTGTGCTTGTATGCCAGCTAGTTGAAAGCTTTGTTTTAATTTAAATTTACTTGTGTGCTTTGGTACACCGCCTTACTAGGTCTGCGCTTATACGCCAGCTAGCTTGTTAACTTATTTTAATTGCTTAATTAATTGTAATTAAAGTTGTGTCTTGAGATATTCCTTGCAAGTCTGTCAAGGATTTAGTTTAACTGGTAAAACTCTTTTCTCTTTGGTGTTTGGGCCTGGTGCAATGTCTTTAGCTAGTGTTATTGTGTCTTTTCCATATCCACTCGAGGCTCCCCTTTTAGATTGTGTGTTTGCTACTGCGCCTGCCTTTTAGATAATGTAATATTCAGTCATCTTCGACACTGTTTGGTCATGCATGCTTTGTGATTTATTGGCATAGCCTTTCGGGCAGTTATTATTATACACTTGTCAGTGTGCTGTTTGGCAATTCTGCTTTTCTATATTTCACCAGTTACGTGCTGCTTAGCTAAGCCGTTTCGTTAGATTTCATGTGTTTTTTCTTTTTATTGTGTTTGTGTAGGGCTAAAGTTAAACATTACCGTTTTCAACTGCCTTGATTCATTTTAGGCAGACGTTTTCAGTGCCTTTGTGTGACTATTTTATGTAGGCCCAATTTAGAGTGTACTTTAGATGCTACTTGCTTCGTCAATGTGTCTTTTCATACGGCATCTTTCAGCCAGGGATATCTAGAGAAGGGGATATGAAGGCTCGCAGCGATTGCCTTATTCTCGTGACACTACCAGGGCGGTAGTTTGTTGTGCTTTAAACATGTGGTTCTTTTTAAAATCGTAGAAAGTTTTGTAGTGCAGCTGGTACAATGAGCTACAGTAAACAGTTAGCAAATGTTACGTAGAGCATATTTAAAGAATACTTGTTTACAAAGACAGCTAAAAAGTTACCAGTAAGCTGTTTTTTTTTAACAAAGCCTTTGCAACAGGCTAGATGTAAAGCAAGTATATGGGTAGTTGAATTAACAAGCAACCATGAGCATGCTGTAAATATCCAGGCCTGATGCTAATAGCGCAATGCAAGTTATCATAACAAGATTTATTAAACTACTATCGGTGGCAATTGTCATTTTACGATAAACACAGATTATTTACGATAAACAAAAGCCCTTCTATTGTCAGACGTAAATAAAAGCCTTCGTATCCCCTTCTTTAGATATCCCTGCTTTCAGCGCATCATTGTGATAGAAGCAACTTTAGGTTTCGTTTGCCAGCGTCAGCCAGGCGTTGCTCAACGCCTCACACTTAATTTTTAGTTTGTAATCTGAGGGAGCATTGCTAGGGTACTTTGCGTTCTTATTCTTGCTGTCCAGTCACTATAGTAGGCTACTCTGCGTACGTTGTGTATTAGTCTATGCGTTGTGTACTGAGTAGGCCTATTTGTACTAAATCGTTTCCCTTGTAGTTAGAAACCTTCGTGGGCTTGCTCCGGTTTCGGGGGCGGGCATGTAAGAAACGATTTTTGCGATCCTTTTTTAATTTTAATGTTTTGGTTTGATTGTCACGCTTCATTGACCTCCAGCCGCACGAGTTTTAATCTCTTTTGGTCATTTATCGGAATCGTCCTTTTGCGTTTTGACTCGAGCGGTGGACGGTCACATTTTCTAAAATTTCATACTGATGACGGTTGACTATTTGTTCGTCGATTGCAAGTAAGTGTCTTCGTGTGTAGGCTACTTGAATAAACTTTTAGTCAGCTTTAATCAGTTTGTGATAATTAGAGGCCTAACCTTGGAGCCGTTCTTGTCAGGCGAGAAGCACAGTTGTTGGATGCAAGGTCAGTTTATGATCTTGCAGAATTCGACTGTTACATCATCGTTATTGGGTCCCTCCCCAGAATGGCCTGCCCGACCGCAAAGAACATCATCAGGCTTAAACTCAGTCGAGTCTACGGCGGTCGAGTCCTTGTCGCCACCGAGTGTAGACATATTAAATGTTGGGGCTAAATTTAACAATTAAAAAAATTAAGTTACACAAACACACAAAATTATTAGGCTACAGTAGTTATAAAAAACTTAACTGCAAAGACCGTAAAAAATACAAAAAAGAATTTAATTGCACGATACCGTAGCTGTACGAGTATGAAGTCCTAAAGTCCACAAAACTTGCTTGGATTCTTCCACTTGAATCTACAAGCACAGATGGATTGTCTTTTAATCTTCTTTCTTGCCAATGAATGTCAAAGTTATTTTTCTTCTGTACCAAACTGAGAAGAAATGTCTTTGCTTTTCTTTGCTTCTGTAAGAGTGTAGACTACCAACCAACAAATCTTCTTTTATTATTTCTTGTACTTCTAAGTAGTTCTTCTGCACTAGCTGACAACAAACACGTCGTTTATTTTTATGCCTTCAAGTGCTTCTTGGCCTACCAGCTAACAAAATCGTTTTTTTTTTATTTTTTTTTTGCTTTAATTTCTTCTTGACCTACCAACTGACAAGAACTCGTCTTTTATTTTTTATTCTTTAATTTCTTCTTGACCTACCAACTGACAAGAACTCGTCTTTTATTTTTTATGGTCACAGCGGTAAACCATAATCTCTTCGTGGGAAAATTGTAACATAAGATTCCCAAATCCGTTCGTCTGCATGTAGGTGACCGAAAAATAAACACTCTTTCGAAACGTCTTTTCAAAAGTGTATTCCTGTAAAATTAGCCCGCGGCTATCGAAATCGAGATGCAAAGCCGTACACCTCAAAAACTGTCACTACGATACAGATTACTTGGATAAAAGACGGAGAATTTGTCCAGCTAGCAAGCACCAAATAAACCAGTTAAATGTGCGACCGACTTCCAACAAACAACTTCGAGAATGAATCAGAAAAATTTGTGATAACTCAAAGGCACGAGAGCAGTTCGTGTGACGCAATTTCATGTCCAAACAGGTTTCAACTGAAACAGGTTTAAACAGGTTTGACACGAGTCTTACGGACGATGGTGCAATTTTGGCTCATGTTTTAGGAATTTCCATGACGTAATATTCAGTAGACCCGAACGGTTTCTACATGACGTTTGACCAGGCGAACAACCGTCTGGAACATAGCGACCCCTAGTTATGACAGTCTGACATGGCATAACTAAAAAAGAATTGACGACAATTGTGAGCCAATGAATAAAAACACATGATACACAAATTGTTTGAATCACTCACGTTTAAGTTAATACGCAAATACAAAGGGCATGCAAAGAATGAACAGCAATAAGAATAAACACGACGATACATGAAATTGGTACCATAGGTATTAGGTACACGCAAAAAATGACGCTATATACCATGGTTGCGATAATAACCGACTGTTCTGGGCTCAGACAAGTGTCGGCCACCGCAGACAAAACCAGGCTCAAACCCTAACACTTAGGTGTTCTTTACGGGGGCGAGGCACGAAATATCCCTCAACACACAGTCTACTTTCACTTTCCCCGTACTCTCATCATAGTTGCAGACGGCAACTTTAGCTCTACGAACCACAGGCTTCCCTTTCCTAATTTGTGGAACTACCTCATGCACCCTCCCAAGTTGATACTTCCCACGTTTACCAATGTCCTGGAGAGAACCTACCACCACAAGTTGACCAGGCTCCAAATTCTCGGCCATTTTTAGCCATTTTTTCCGGCCCTGAAGACCTGGCAAGTAAAAATCGATCCATTTACTCCAAAACTGCTGAGAAAGTGACAAATTGAACCGATAATCCCTTCTTAATTGGTCACGATCATGTGGTTGCCCAACAGCACAGTATGGGTCTAAGTATGGGGTCAAAAGTGAGGCAGGGGTGATGACAGTAAAATCCCTAGGGTCGTCACTCAAAGGTACCAAAGGGCGTTCGTTCACGATCCGAACGGCACTACTGGTGTACGTAAGCAGTTCAATAAAACTGGGCTTACGAATTGAAGAGTCCAAAATGTGAAAAAATGCGATTTTAAATTGTTTAACCATTGCCTCCCAGGCGCCACCTTGCGCCGGAGCATACGGAGGTATAAATTCCCAGTTTATCTCTCTCTGTCTCAGGGCGTTGTGAAATTCAGCTGATCCTATCAACTCGGGTAACTTTATTTGAAAGAAGCATTTAGTCACATCAGCCATGAGACCAAATCTACCAAGCCGAAATCTAGCCAAGACATCTACCAGAGGGTTTAACAAGTCAGGACCCGAAAACATTACATCATTAACACAAGTTCCTCGAAATTCAGACTTGCCATCGTAAACAATGCGCTTTTTTAATTGTGACGTAACAAAGTATGGTAAATACCATTCAAATCCCTTGACATTTCCTGCTTCACCAGTACGCTCAATATAGCCATTTGATTTAAGATCTTTCATGGTGTCAGTAAGGAAATCACGAAGTTCAGGTTGTTTTAAAGCTTTCTTTCTTAAAGCAGCAGCTCTATCTGACGCCAACACAAAATTGTTAGGTAGATCAATATTTTCCTTCAACGGAACAGGTATCTCAAATCGACCATCTTTCAACTCAATATTCGGTTCAACAAGTTCTCTAGCCAATTTATCATTGCGAGACAATTCACAGGTTTCATTTTGCAACGTCAAATCCTGAATGACTTTATTCAGGTCTGCTATTTCCATATCACGAGACTCAATTTTACGCTGAAAGCCAGAGAAGACATCCGACTCTGAAGACGTCTGCATTCTGCACACTTTAGCAACGCTTTCATCTAAGGGTGACTTACCACCACAAGCCAACCAGCCGAGAGGAGTGAGCAAAGCATGTGGTTCACTACGATTTTCACCAACACGCTCTTTTTTTGCACACATCAAATAAGCGTTGTCGTTGCCAATCAGTACATCTACAGTACTACAATCATTCAAATGAAACATATTCACGTCATGAAAATGACGGAAACCATTTAAATCTTGTTTATGCGGTAAAGTTTTAACATCATCAGCCCAAGCTGGGTTAACCACCGAGGTTATATCACAAAACAGTTCATCTGTCTCTAACGACTGGATGTTGAGTTTGACAAGGTCAGCACAAGTAGCTTTCTGACCAGCCAGGGTATCCATTTTAAACGACGCTTTATCGTACGGTTTAAGATCAAGTTCACACACCAAATCACTCGAAACAAACGTCAACTGCGAACCAGGATCATGCTGACAATACACCAACTTCGATTTGCCAGTCATTGGATTCAAAACACGAGCAGCAGTAACGCGGTTAAAGGCTGCTTTAACATTTCCAATCTTAACATTACGCACAGGAACTCTGGCACGAGCATCATCTTTCCCAACCGAATCCAGAGAATCACGTGACGTCACATAAAAATCATGCAGAAGAAAATAGTGTTTCCTATCGTTGTTAGGGCCACATTGACGACAGTTGTTTGCGTGAACGCAATCCCTAACCATATGCTGGCGCAAACAATTCAAGCATTTGCCAGCTTTCACAATGACATCTCTCCTATCTTTAGGTGTCAAGCGCAAAAATTCTTTACAATTAGACAAAAAATGATATTCAACTTGACCACGTGACGAACAACAAATGCATGCCGGTAGGTTTTTACGTCTGGCTTCACCACCGCGCGGTGCGCCAACAACAGTCGAGTACTGCGAACTCCCTGACATCACATCATCATGGGGTTTTACGGACGTCTGCCTAACCGGACATGAAGGCAATTTTCCTTTGCCAAACTTTTTAAATTGCTGCGACTCACCAGAATCGCCCATTAGCATAATGCTAAAATCAGTGGACTTACGCGTTTCCTCCCGTACTACAAATTCAAACAAACTCTGAAAGGTAGGCTCATCAGTGCCACCATACTGATCACCTAAAAAGTCAAGATAACGCTGCTTAGCGTCAAACGGGAGTCGCTTAGCCAAATCCAAGACAAAACGTCCTTCCAATTTGTCACGCTGACCATAAGCTTGCGCGTAAAGCAAACACTGTGATAATTCATCTTTAAACTCTTTTAGATCACTGGAAGAGGTCGAAGTCAATTTGCTACCATAGCGATACTTTCTAATTTCTGGTTCTGCGAAAAGACCTCCACGAACCCCAAAACGCTGGGACAAGCGAGCTAACGACATTTCTATCCTGTCTTCCTCTGACAAGCCAGGGGTGTCAGAAACCAAATTAGCAATCGTTTGCGCAACTGTTCTAACACAAGCTGCTTGTAGCAAAGTCAAACGAGTCCCCTTAAAGGGCGAAGCTGCCATTAAGGCCGTAACACGATTTTTAAAGAAGATAAATGGCATATTATTACCATCGTAACCAATCAAGGCCGCCTTATCGAAAAACGTCCTACTATTTTGGTATTCAAAAAAGCAATCCTGCTGTTGAGAACTCGATTTAGCGGGAGAAGACAAGCTATATCCCTTAAGGGGCTGAGGGGGCTCAGTCACATGCACAGCCCGATCACGATCCTCACACACGTTAAAATCAGGAGACGCGATACGCCTCTCACAACCACCCAAATTACGTGTAGCTGGGCGATCAAAACCTAGCGGCGCAGAAAACTGTGAAGGGGGCAAAGCATTACTACTAATGGTGGCCCCGTGACCTGTACGCTCTGGGGAAGGAGTTCGGTTGTAATTCGCAGACCTTGGCTCTACAGCATTCGGAAGACCCTTAGCCGCGGCCCCGAGACCTCCTGAAACAGCTGGAAAACGTGTGGATTGCCCTGGTCCACTCACAGGTTGAACGGGCGTTTGGAAAAGGTTATGTAAATTAAACTGCGATTGATGTTCTTTTCTGGAATGCCTAGAAGAGCCCTTCTTAGAGCTACGCCGGGAGCCCGCCTCTGATCGATATTCAGCTAAAACTACCTCTTTTCGTTGTTCAGCCCTCAACTGAGCGTCTTTGAGTGCGAACTCAGCAGCTCTCGCTTCGGCTTTCGCGGCGGCCTCAGCTGCTCTCGCGGCGGCCTCTGCAGCTCTCGCAGCAGCCTCAGCTCGTATGGCCTCAGCAGCTCTCGCTTCGGCCTCAGCTTGTATCTGGAGCTC
Organism: Aplidium turbinatum; assembly: GCF_918807975.1. Taxonomy (NCBI): domain Eukaryota; kingdom Metazoa; phylum Chordata; class Ascidiacea; order Aplousobranchia; family Polyclinidae; genus Aplidium; species Aplidium turbinatum. Next base: position 10,163,159 of record NC_137489.1, on the reverse strand, counting down.
CTCTCGTTTTAACTGTAGGTTAATTTGTGTAACTATCCGTGACGAGCTCTCAGACATCCTAGTGCTTACATTTGAGGCGCTATCCTCAGGATGTATGTCAGCATCCAACATATCTGAGAACTCACTTTCTTTTTGTTCAAAGTTATTTTTTAACGAGTTAAATTCGGGATCTACCCTATCACGAAGTTCTGCCAAGATTGCAGAGTTAAAGATTTTAGTCAAAAGAGCATGGAAATGCAGCAATTCCTCTTCTAAAGTAGAGAACTTAGATCTAAAAATTAACAGTTCCTGCTTATCACTCAAAGAACCTAGGGCTACAGAAAGTTCCCCAATTTGAGTCAAAATATCCCGTCTAAGATGCCGGGCCTCTCGAACTGACTTAGCCTCATCTGTAAGAAACGATTTTTGCGATCCTTTTTTAATTTTAATGTTTTGGTTTGATTGTCACGCTTCATTGACCTCCAGCCGCACGAGTTTTAATCTCTTTTGGTCATTTATCGGAATCGTCCTTTTGCGTTTTGACTCGAGCGGTGGACGGTCACATTTTCTAAAATTTCATACTGATGACGGTTGACTATTTGTTCGTCGATTGCAAGTAAGTGTCTTCGTGTGTAGGCTACTTGAATAAACTTTTAGTCAGCTTTAATCAGTTTGTGATAATTAGAGGCCTAACCTTGGAGCCGTTCTTGTCAGGCGAGAAGCACAGTTGTTGGATGCAAGGTCAGTTTATGATCTTGCAGAATTCGACTGTTACATCATTTTAGAAAATATCTTGTCTGTTGCCATTATTGGTCAGGCTGTGTATTTAAGTTAAGTCTTACTCTGTGTGAGTTAGCTTAATCTTTTAATTTACTTGTGTCCTGGGGTAGCCTTTTTAGATCTACCAAGGATTGCTTTGCTAGGTCTGTGCATGCGTGTCAGCTAGCTTTGTTTGAACTGTAAATTTAGTTGTGTCCTGGGGTAACCTTTCTAGGTCTACCAAGGATTGTCTTGCTAGGTCTGTGCTTGCGAGCCAGCTAGCTTTTGTTTCAACCGTAAATTTAGTTGTGTCTTGGGGTAGCCTTTCTAGGTCTACCAAGGATTGCTTTGCTAAGTCTGTGCTTGTATGCCAGCTAGTTGAAAGCTTTGTTTTAATTTAAATTTACTTGTGTGCTTTGGTACACCGCCTTACTAGGTCTGCGCTTATACGCCAGCTAGCTTGTTAACTTATTTTAATTGCTTAATTAATTGTAATTAAAGTTGTGTCTTGAGATATTCCTTGCAAGTCTGTCAAGGATTTAGTTTAACTGGTAAAACTCTTTTCTCTTTGGTGTTTGGGCCTGGTGCAATGTCTTTAGCTAGTGTTATTGTGTCTTTTCCATATCCACTCGAGGCTCCCCTTTTAGATTGTGTGTTTGCTACTGCGCCTGCCTTTTAGATAATGTAATATTCAGTCATCTTCGACACTGTTTGGTCATGCATGCTTTGTGATTTATTGGCATAGCCTTTCGGGCAGTTATTATTATACACTTGTCAGTGTGCTGTTTGGCAATTCTGCTTTTCTATATTTCACCAGTTACGTGCTGCTTAGCTAAGCCGTTTCGTTAGATTTCATGTGTTTTTTCTTTTTATTGTGTTTGTGTAGGGCTAAAGTTAAACATTACCGTTTTCAACTGCCTTGATTCATTTTAGGCAGACGTTTTCAGTGCCTTTGTGTGACTATTTTATGTAGGCCCAATTTAGAGTGTACTTTAGATGCTACTTGCTTCGTCAATGTGTCTTTTCATACGGCATCTTTCAGCCAGGGATATCTAGAGAAGGGGATATGAAGGCTCGCAGCGATTGCCTTATTCTCGTGACACTACCAGGGCGGTAGTTTGTTGTGCTTTAAACATGTGGTTCTTTTTAAAATCGTAGAAAGTTTTGTAGTGCAGCTGGTACAATGAGCTACAGTAAACAGTTAGCAAATGTTACGTAGAGCATATTTAAAGAATACTTGTTTACAAAGACAGCTAAAAAGTTACCAGTAAGCTGTTTTTTTTTAACAAAGCCTTTGCAACAGGCTAGATGTAAAGCAAGTATATGGGTAGTTGAATTAACAAGCAACCATGAGCATGCTGTAAATATCCAGGCCTGATGCTAATAGCGCAATGCAAGTTATCATAACAAGATTTATTAAACTACTATCGGTGGCAATTGTCATTTTACGATAAACACAGATTATTTACGATAAACAAAAGCCCTTCTATTGTCAGACGTAAATAAAAGCCTTCGTATCCCCTTCTTTAGATATCCCTGCTTTCAGCGCATCATTGTGATAGAAGCAACTTTAGGTTTCGTTTGCCAGCGTCAGCCAGGCGTTGCTCAACGCCTCACACTTAATTTTTAGTTTGTAATCTGAGGGAGCATTGCTAGGGTACTTTGCGTTCTTATTCTTGCTGTCCAGTCACTATAGTAGGCTACTCTGCGTACGTTGTGTATTAGTCTATGCGTTGTGTACTGAGTAGGCCTATTTGTACTAAATCGTTTCCCTTGTAGTTAGAAACCTTCGTGGGCTTGCTCCGGTTTCGGGGGCGGGCATGTAAGAAACGATTTTTGCGATCCTTTTTTAATTTTAATGTTTTGGTTTGATTGTCACGCTTCATTGACCTCCAGCCGCACGAGTTTTAATCTCTTTTGGTCATTTATCGGAATCGTCCTTTTGCGTTTTGACTCGAGCGGTGGACGGTCACATTTTCTAAAATTTCATACTGATGACGGTTGACTATTTGTTCGTCGATTGCAAGTAAGTGTCTTCGTGTGTAGGCTACTTGAATAAACTTTTAGTCAGCTTTAATCAGTTTGTGATAATTAGAGGCCTAACCTTGGAGCCGTTCTTGTCAGGCGAGAAGCACAGTTGTTGGATGCAAGGTCAGTTTATGATCTTGCAGAATTCGACTGTTACATCATCGTTATTGGGTCCCTCCCCAGAATGGCCTGCCCGACCGCAAAGAACATCATCAGGCTTAAACTCAGTCGAGTCTACGGCGGTCGAGTCCTTGTCGCCACCGAGTGTAGACATATTAAATGTTGGGGCTAAATTTAACAATTAAAAAAATTAAGTTACACAAACACACAAAATTATTAGGCTACAGTAGTTATAAAAAACTTAACTGCAAAGACCGTAAAAAATACAAAAAAGAATTTAATTGCACGATACCGTAGCTGTACGAGTATGAAGTCCTAAAGTCCACAAAACTTGCTTGGATTCTTCCACTTGAATCTACAAGCACAGATGGATTGTCTTTTAATCTTCTTTCTTGCCAATGAATGTCAAAGTTATTTTTCTTCTGTACCAAACTGAGAAGAAATGTCTTTGCTTTTCTTTGCTTCTGTAAGAGTGTAGACTACCAACCAACAAATCTTCTTTTATTATTTCTTGTACTTCTAAGTAGTTCTTCTGCACTAGCTGACAACAAACACGTCGTTTATTTTTATGCCTTCAAGTGCTTCTTGGCCTACCAGCTAACAAAATCGTTTTTTTTTTATTTTTTTTTTGCTTTAATTTCTTCTTGACCTACCAACTGACAAGAACTCGTCTTTTATTTTTTATTCTTTAATTTCTTCTTGACCTACCAACTGACAAGAACTCGTCTTTTATTTTTTATGGTCACAGCGGTAAACCATAATCTCTTCGTGGGAAAATTGTAACATAAGATTCCCAAATCCGTTCGTCTGCATGTAGGTGACCGAAAAATAAACACTCTTTCGAAACGTCTTTTCAAAAGTGTATTCCTGTAAAATTAGCCCGCGGCTATCGAAATCGAGATGCAAAGCCGTACACCTCAAAAACTGTCACTACGATACAGATTACTTGGATAAAAGACGGAGAATTTGTCCAGCTAGCAAGCACCAAATAAACCAGTTAAATGTGCGACCGACTTCCAACAAACAACTTCGAGAATGAATCAGAAAAATTTGTGATAACTCAAAGGCACGAGAGCAGTTCGTGTGACGCAATTTCATGTCCAAACAGGTTTCAACTGAAACAGGTTTAAACAGGTTTGACACGAGTCTTACGGACGATGGTGCAATTTTGGCTCATGTTTTAGGAATTTCCATGACGTAATATTCAGTAGACCCGAACGGTTTCTACATGACGTTTGACCAGGCGAACAACCGTCTGGAACATAGCGACCCCTAGTTATGACAGTCTGACATGGCATAACTAAAAAAGAATTGACGACAATTGTGAGCCAATGAATAAAAACACATGATACACAAATTGTTTGAATCACTCACGTTTAAGTTAATACGCAAATACAAAGGGCATGCAAAGAATGAACAGCAATAAGAATAAACACGACGATACATGAAATTGGTACCATAGGTATTAGGTACACGCAAAAAATGACGCTATATACCATGGTTGCGATAATAACCGACTGTTCTGGGCTCAGACAAGTGTCGGCCACCGCAGACAAAACCAGGCTCAAACCCTAACACTTAGGTGTTCTTTACGGGGGCGAGGCACGAAATATCCCTCAACACACAGTCTACTTTCACTTTCCCCGTACTCTCATCATAGTTGCAGACGGCAACTTTAGCTCTACGAACCACAGGCTTCCCTTTCCTAATTTGTGGAACTACCTCATGCACCCTCCCAAGTTGATACTTCCCACGTTTACCAATGTCCTGGAGAGAACCTACCACTACAAGTTGACCAGGCTCCAAATTCTCGGCCATTTTTAGCCATTTTTTCCGGCCCTGAAGACCTGGCAAGTAAAAATCGATCCATTTACTCCAAAACTGCTGAGAAAGTGACAAATTGAACCGATAATCCCTTCTTAATTGGTCACGATCATGTGGTTGCCCAACAGCACAGTATGGGTCTAAGTATGGGGTCAAAAGTGAGGCAGGGGTGATGACAGTAAAATCCCTAGGGTCGTCACTCAAAGGTACCAAAGGGCGTTCGTTCACGATCCGAACGGCACTACTGGTGTACGTAAGCAGTTCAATAAAACTGGGCTTACGAATTGAAGAGTCCAAAATGTGAAAAAATGCGATTTTAAATTGTTTAACCATTGCCTCCCAGGCGCCACCTTGCGCCGGAGCATACGGAGGTATAAATTCCCAGTTTATCTCTCTCTGTCTCAGGGCGTTGTGAAATTCAGCTGATCCTATCAACTCGGGTAACTTTATTTGAAAGAAGCATTTAGTCACATCAGCCATGAGACCAAATCTACCAAGCCGAAATCTAGCCAAGACATCTACCAGAGGGTTTAACAAGTCAGGACCCGAAAACATTACATCATTAACACAAGTTCCTCGAAATTCAGACTTGCCATCGTAAACAATGCGCTTTTTTAATTGTGACGTAACAAAGTATGGTAAATACCATTCAAATCCCTTGACATTTCCTGCTTCACCAGTACGCTCAATATAGCCATTTGATTTAAGATCTTTCATGGTGTCAGTAAGGAAATCACGAAGTTCAGGTTGTTTTAAAGCTTTCTTTCTTAAAGCAGCAGCTCTATCTGACGCCAACACAAAATTGTTAGGTAGATCAATATTTTCCTTCAACGGAACAGGTATCTCAAATCGACCATCTTTCAACTCAATATTCGGTTCAACAAGTTCTCTAGCCAATTTATCATTGCGAGACAATTCACAGGTTTCATTTTGCAACGTCAAATCCTGAATGACTTTATTCAGGTCTGCTATTTCCATATCACGAGACTCAATTTTACGCTGAAAGCCAGAGAAGACATCCGACTCTGAAGACGTCTGCATTCTGCACACTTTAGCAACGCTTTCATCTAAGGGTGACTTACCACCACAAGCCAACCAGCCGAGAGGAGTGAGCAAAGCATGTGGTTCACTACGATTTTCACCAACACGCTCTTTTTTTGCACACATCAAATAAGCGTTGTCGTTGCCAATCAGTACATCTACAGTACTACAATCATTCAAATGAAACATATTCACGTCATGAAAATGACGGAAACCATTTAAATCTTGTTTATGCGGTAAAGTTTTAACATCATCAGCCCAAGCTGGGTTAACCACCGAGGTTATATCACAAAACAGTTCATCTGTCTCTAACGACTGGATGTTGAGTTTGACAAGGTCAGCACAAGTAGCTTTCTGACCAGCCAGGGTATCCATTTTAAACGACGCTTTATCGTACGGTTTAAGATCAAGTTCACACACCAAATCACTCGAAACAAACGTCAACTGCGAACCAGGATCATGCTGACAATACACCAACTTCGATTTGCCAGTCATTGGATTCAAAACACGAGCAGCAGTAACGCGGTTAAAGGCTGCTTTAACATTTCCAATCTTAACATTACGCACAGGAACTCTGGCACGAGCATCATCTTTCCCAACCGAATCCAGAGAATCACGTGACGTCACATAAAAATCATGCAGAAGAAAATAGTGTTTCCTATCGTTGTTAGGGCCACATTGACGACAGTTGTTTGCGTGAACGCAATCCCTAACCATATGCTGGCGCAAACAATTCAAGCATTTGCCAGCTTTCACAATGACATCTCTCCTATCTTTAGGTGTCAAGCGCAAAAATTCTTTACAATTAGACAAAAAATGATATTCAACTTGACCACGTGACGAACAACAAATGCATGCCGGTAGGTTTTTACGTCTGGCTTCACCACCGCGCGGTGCGCCAACAACAGTCGAGTACTGCGAACTCCCTGACATCACATCATCATGGGGTTTTACGGACGTCTGCCTAACCGGACATGAAGGCAATTTTCCTTTGCCAAACTTTTTAAATTGCTGCGACTCACCAGAATCGCCCATTAGCATAATGCTAAAATCAGTGGACTTACGCGTTTCCTCCCGTACTACAAATTCAAACAAACTCTGAAAGGTAGGCTCATCAGTGCCACCATACTGATCACCTAAAAAGTCAAGATAACGCTGCTTAGCGTCAAACGGGAGTCGCTTAGCCAAATCCAAGACAAAACGTCCTTCCAATTTGTCACGCTGACCATAAGCTTGCGCGTAAAGCAAACACTGTGATAATTCATCTTTAAACTCTTTTAGATCACTGGAAGAGGTCGAAGTCAATTTGCTACCATAGCGATACTTTCTAATTTCTGGTTCTGCGAAAAGACCTCCACGAACCCCAAAACGCTGGGACAAGCGAGCTAACGACATTTCTATCCTGTCTTCCTCTGACAAGCCAGGGGTGTCAGAAACCAAATTAGCAATCGTTTGCGCAACTGTTCTAACACAAGCTGCTTGTAGCAAAGTCAAACGAGTCCCCTTAAAGGGCGAAGCTGCCATTAAGGCCGTAACACGATTTTTAAAGAAGATAAATGGCATATTATTACCATCGTAACCAATCAAGGCCGCCTTATCGAAAAACGTCCTACTATTTTGGTATTCAAAAAAGCAATCCTGCTGTTGAGAACTCGATTTAGCGGGAGAAGACAAGCTATATCCCTTAAGGGGCTGAGGGGGCTCAGTCACATGCACAGCCCGATCACGATCCTCACACACGTTAAAATCAGGAGACGCGATACGCCTCTCACAACCACCCAAATTACGTGTAGCTGGGCGATCAAAACCTAGCGGCGCAGAAAACTGTGAAGGGGGCAAAGCATTACTACTAATGGTGGCCCCGTGACCTGTACGCTCTGGGGAAGGAGTTCGGTTGTAATTCGCAGACCTTGGCTCTACAGCATTCGGAAGACCCTTAGCCGCGGCCCCGAGACCTCCTGAAACAGCTGGAAAACGTGTGGATTGCCCTGGTCCACTCACAGGTTGAACGGGCGTTTGGAAAAGGTTATGTAAATTAAACTGCGATTGATGTTCTTTTCTGGAATGCCTAGAAGAGCCCTTCTTAGAGCTACGCCGGGAGCCCGCCTCTGATCGATATTCAGCTAAAACTACCTCTTTTCGTTGTTCAGCCCTCAACTGAGCGTCTTTGAGTGCGAACTCAGCAGCTCTCGCTTCGGCTTTCGCGGCGGCCTCAGCTGCTCTCGCGGCGGCCTCTGCAGCTCTCGCAGCAGCCTCAGCTCGTATGGCCTCAGCAGCTCTCGCTTCGGCCTCAGCTTGTATCTGGAGCTCCTCTCGTTTTAACTGTAGGTTAATTTGTGTAACTATCCGTGACGAGCTCTCAGACATCCTAGTGCTTACATTTGAGGCGCTATCCTCAGGATGTATGTCAGCATCCAACATATCTGAGAACTCACTTTCTTTTTGTTCAAAGTTATTTTTTAACGAGTTAAATTCGGGATCTACCCTATCACGAAGTTCTGCCAAGATTGCAGAGTTAAAGATTTTAGTCAAAAGAGCATGGAAATGCAGCAATTCCTCTTCTAAAGTAGAGAACTTAGATCTAAAAATTAACAGTTCCTGCTTATCACTCAAAGAACCTAGGGCTACAGAAAGTTCCCCAATTTGAGTCAAAATATCCCGTCTAAGATGCCGGGCCTCTCGAACTGACTTAGCCTCATCTGTAAGAAACGATTTTTGCGATCCTTTTTTAATTTTAATGTTTTGGTTTGATTGTCACGCTTCATTGACCTCCAGCCGCACGAGTTTTAATCTCTTTTGGTCATTTATCGGAATCGTCCTTTTGCGTTTTGACTCGAGCGGTGGACGGTCACATTTTCTAAAATTTCATACTGATGACGGTTGACTATTTGTTCGTCGATTGCAAGTAAGTGTCTTCGTGTGTAGGCTACTTGAATAAACTTTTAGTCAGCTTTAATCAGTTTGTGATAATTAGAGGCCTAACCTTGGAGCCGTTCTTGTCAGGCGAGAAGCACAGTTGTTGGATGCAAGGTCAGTTTATGATCTTGCAGAATTCGACTGTTACATCATTTTAGAAAATATCTTGTCTGTTGCCATTATTGGTCAGGCTGTGTATTTAAGTTAAGTCTTACTCTGTGTGAGTTAGCTTAATCTTTTAATTTACTTGTGTCCTGGGGTAGCCTTTTTAGATCTACCAAGGATTGCTTTGCTAGGTCTGTGCATGCGTGTCAGCTAGCTTTGTTTGAACTGTAAATTTAGTTGTGTCCTGGGGTAACCTTTCTAGGTCTACCAAGGATTGTCTTGCTAGGTCTGTGCTTGCGAGCCAGCTAGCTTTTGTTTCAACCGTAAATTTAGTTGTGTCTTGGGGTAGCCTTTCTAGGTCTACCAAGGATTGCTTTGCTAAGTCTGTGCTTGTATGCCAGCTAGTTGAAAGCTTTGTTTTAATTTAAATTTACTTGTGTGCTTTGGTACACCGCCTTACTAGGTCTGCGCTTATACGCCAGCTAGCTTGTTAACTTATTTTAATTGCTTAATTAATTGTAATTAAAGTTGTGTCTTGAGATATTCCTTGCAAGTCTGTCAAGGATTTAGTTTAACTGGTAAAACTCTTTTCTCTTTGGTGTTTGGGCCTGGTGCAATGTCTTTAGCTAGTGTTATTGTGTCTTTTCCATATCCACTCGAGGCTCCCCTTTTAGATTGTGTGTTTGCTACTGCGCCTGCCTTTTAGATAATGTAATATTCAGTCATCTTCGACACTGTTTGGTCATGCATGCTTTGTGATTTATTGGCATAGCCTTTCGGGCAGTTATTATTATACACTTGTCAGTGTGCTGTTTGGCAATTCTGCTTTTCTATATTTCACCAGTTACGTGCTGCTTAGCTAAGCCGTTTCGTTAGATTTCATGTGTTTTTTCTTTTTATTGTGTTTGTGTAGGGCTAAAGTTAAACATTACCGTTTTCAACTGCCTTGATTCATTTTAGGCAGACGTTTTCAGTGCCTTTGTGTGACTATTTTATGTAGGCCCAATTTAGAGTGTACTTTAGATGCTACTTGCTTCGTCAATGTGTCTTTTCATACGGCATCTTTCAGCCAGGGATATCTAGAGAAGGGGATATGAAGGCTCGCAGCGATTGCCTTATTCTCGTGACACTACCAGGGCGGTAGTTTGTTGTGCTTTAAACATGTGGTTCTTTTTAAAATCGTAGAAAGTTTTGTAGTGCAGCTGGTACAATGAGCTACAGTAAACAGTTAGCAAATGTTACGTAGAGCATATTTAAAGAATACTTGTTTACAAAGACAGCTAAAAAGTTACCAGTAAGCTGTTTTTTTTTAACAAAGCCTTTGCAACAGGCTAGATGTAAAGCAAGTATATGGGTAGTTGAATTAACAAGCAACCATGAGCATGCTGTAAATATCCAGGCCTGATGCTAATAGCGCAATGCAAGTTATCATAACAAGATTTATTAAACTACTATCGGTGGCAATTGTCATTTTACGATAAACACAGATTATTTACGATAAACAAAAGCCCTTCTATTGTCAGACGTAAATAAAAGCCTTCGTATCCCCTTCTTTAGATATCCCTGCTTTCAGCGCATCATTGTGATAGAAGCAACTTTAGGTTTCGTTTGCCAGCGTCAGCCAGGCGTTGCTCAACGCCTCACACTTAATTTTTAGTTTGTAATCTGAGGGAGCATTGCTAGGGTACTTTGCGTTCTTATTCTTGCTGTCCAGTCACTATAGTAGGCTACTCTGCGTACGTTGTGTATTAGTCTATGCGTTGTGTACTGAGTAGGCCTATTTGTACTAAATCGTTTCCCTTGTAGTTAGAAACCTTCGTGGGCTTGCTCCGGTTTCGGGGGCGGGCATGTAAGAAACGATTTTTGCGATCCTTTTTTAATTTTAATGTTTTGGTTTGATTGTCACGCTTCATTGACCTCCAGCCGCACGAGTTTTAATCTCTTTTGGTCATTTATCGGAATCGTCCTTTTGCGTTTTGACTCGAGCGGTGGACGGTCACATTTTCTAAAATTTCATACTGATGACGGTTGACTATTTGTTCGTCGATTGCAAGTAAGTGTCTTCGTGTGTAGGCTACTTGAATAAACTTTTAGTCAGCTTTAATCAGTTTGTGATAATTAGAGGCCTAACCTTGGAGCCGTTCTTGTCAGGCGAGAAGCACAGTTGTTGGATGCAAGGTCAGTTTATGATCTTGCAGAATTCGACTGTTACATCATCGTTATTGGGTCCCTCCCCAGAATGGCCTGCCCGACCGCAAAGAACATCATCAGGCTTAAACTCAGTCGAGTCTACGGCGGTCGAGTCCTTGTCGCCACCGAGTGTAGACATATTAAATGTTGGGGCTAAATTTAACAATTAAAAAAATTAAGTTACACAAACACACAAAATTATTAGGCTACAGTAGTTATAAAAAACTTAACTGCAAAGACCGTAAAAAATACAAAAAAGAATTTAATTGCACGATACCGTAGCTGTACGAGTATGAAGTCCTAAAGTCCACAAAACTTGCTTGGATTCTTCCACTTGAATCTACAAGCACAGATGGATTGTCTTTTAATCTTCTTTCTTGCCAATGAATGTCAAAGTTATTTTTCTTCTGTACCAAACTGAGAAGAAATGTCTTTGCTTTTCTTTGCTTCTGTAAGAGTGTAGACTACCAACCAACAAATCTTCTTTTATTATTTCTTGTACTTCTAAGTAGTTCTTCTGCACTAGCTGACAACAAACACGTCGTTTATTTTTATGCCTTCAAGTGCTTCTTGGCCTACCAGCTAACAAAATCGTTTTTTTTTTATTTTTTTTTTGCTTTAATTTCTTCTTGACCTACCAACTGACAAGAACTCGTCTTTTATTTTTTATTCTTTAATTTCTTCTTGACCTACCAACTGACAAGAACTCGTCTTTTATTTTTTATGGTCACAGCGGTAAACCATAATCTCTTCGTGGGAAAATTGTAACATAAGATTCCCAAATCCGTTCGTCTGCATGTAGGTGACCGAAAAATAAACACTCTTTCGAAACGTCTTTTCAAAAGTGTATTCCTGTAAAATTAGCCCGCGGCTATCGAAATCGAGATGCAAAGCCGTACACCTCAAAAACTGTCACTACGATACAGATTACTTGGATAAAAGACGGAGAATTTGTCCAGCTAGCAAGCACCAAATAAACCAGTTAAATGTGCGACCGACTTCCAACAAACAACTTCGAGAATGAATCAGAAAAATTTGTGATAACTCAAAGGCACGAGAGCAGTTCGTGTGACGCAATTTCATGTCCAAACAGGTTTCAACTGAAACAGGTTTAAACAGGTTTGACACGAGTCTTACGGACGATGGTGCAATTTTGGCTTATGTTTTAGGAATTTCCATGACGTAATATTGAGTAGACCCGAACGGTTTCTACATGACGTTTGACCAGGCGAACAACCGTCTGGAACACCTCCAACCTCTTGATATTTCCTTTTTTTGGCCTCTTAAACGTTCCTGGAGGAAAATACTGGAGAAAGAAAAGCGCAACTGCAAAGGTTCGGCTGGCCTTTCTAAAGATTCATTTCCTTCCCTCCTAAATACGTTGCACAACGATGTGTATAACAATGCTGCGTCAAATCTGAAGTCTGGTTTTGAAAAGTGTGGAATTTATCCTTTAAATGAAGCTCTTTCCTCACTTCCACATCGCAGTACCGGTACCGAACCAAATGATGGAGATTCGTTTTCTGCAGTGGATGATAACTTAATTTCAGTATTGGAAGGAATGCGTTACAAAGCTAATGCGCAACACAAAGCTCAAAAACGGAAACGGCTAACTGTGGAACCCAGAAGAAGTGTAGGAACGGCCGATGTTCCTTCATGTTCTGATCAAGGTGTGTCACCGGCACAAACTTGTATTAACACCGAATCAACAGAAGTGGACGATTTTGAGGAGGATGATATTGTTGAGATAAATGCGGCAGGAGATTATGTAATTTTTAATTATGAAGGGGAGGTTTTTCCTGGCCAGATCATAGCTGTGGAAAGCGAAGGCTGCTTAATTAAATCTTTGGTAAAAAGCGGCTTCCATTGGAAGTGGCCGAAAGACGAAGACATCCTCGTTTATCCTTTTTCAGATGTCAAAAGGAAAATTGCACCTCCACTGGTCAGGAAAAGGGGCATATTCGCTGTACCAGAACTCGATTCCGTTTGGGGATTTTGAACTCCGATATTGATTGATTGACTGCATGGACTTATTTCTTGAGTAACAATAAAGCTTCGTTTAAATGCAATTATGTGTGCATTAGTTGCTCTACAACTCCCACATGCGGTTGTCATATTGTAGATTATAAGCCACAAGTCGAAGCATGTTTCTTTTAGCAACGTCAGTTGGGTTTTATAGGAACAAATACTTAAAAAGCAAAAGCGTTCCTTTTCACCCCGAAGTGTGGGGTGAATAGGAACATCACTTATTTGTCTCTGCTTTCTAAACGTAGTTACTTTCCAACTAATCTGGTTGTTACACGTATACCTAGTGTTGATGTTCACATTTTGGAACTATTGTGGTATTGGTTAAGTCGGTAATTTCAAAACAGCATTACAAAATACCTCCAAATTGTTCCTATCCACCCCATCTTACGGTAATTCATTTGTAGAGCGGGTATTGGACAAAAGAAAAAACCAGTCTAAGAAAATACAGTGAAAATATTCTTCTTCCATTGTCATATTTCATTCCACGCACTGACTGCTTCTTGTGCAAAAGGTTTCTAAGTTTTTTGGACTTTTGCTTGTTATTATATTATATTTTTGCTAATACAGCTTTTACTAAAATAACATGATATGTGTTATTCTGATGCAAACTAAGCTGAACTATCACAGGATGTATATTAAGGCGATAATCTGTCTTTATTCCGACGTTTCGTCAATCAGACATGACTGACTTCTTCAGGGAACTAGGTCAGGTAGTGACTACCTGTCTAGCATGGTAAAACACAGAAGCATGTTGCTACATGGTCTACATCTTCATCTTGTGATAGTTCAGCTTAGTTTGCACCAAGAAGACGCATATCATGTTATTAATTAAATGCCCGGTGAACAGCCTCATTCAACTTTTGGTTTTTACTAGTTTGTTGTTTTAAGTATGTCGATCTTTGTCTGCCAGGAGGCACGTTTCCCCACAATTTTCCTGTGACCATGAGAGAGAAGTATTCCAATTTTCATTTTCGAAGCACGTGTCCAAAAAATCAGTATTGTAAGTCAAAATTCATCCTAAAACTAATAGTTGCCATGAGATCAGGCCCGGATTTAGTGGGGCAGAGGGTACAGGGCCCCTCTTTTGAATGGCTCCCCGACGTGGAAAAAATGTGATTTTGTGTTACTATTTTTTTCTTTTAACCTTTGAAGTTTCTGCAAAATGCTGTGGTGCAGTGCTGGATTAATGCTACTGTAGACGTAGAAGTGGTTTTTCGCGCCGCAGGAATGAAACATATGTTTGCACGGGTCCCCTCGATTTAAAAGTGCCGAGCTCAATCTGCAACAAACACAATAAACTCTTCTGTTGAACATCTTGCAAATAAACAATCAAAAAATGTTTAAACTGTGTATTGTGTCTAGTGTCTTAAAATGAAATAACAGTGAAAACTGAACGAACAGAAACTTATATTACTGAAAACACTGAGAATCATTGAATAGGAAACTTTGACGAAGGTTACTCTTATGGAAGTTTAAGGGGGCAGTGGGCCGCCCCACGGCTACGCCACTAGTTCTACGCATCAATTACAGTACGGTACAACAAAACTGGGGCAGTACGTAAGGACCATCGGCTCATAAACTACATTATGACAAAGACATGGCCCAACCGTGAACATTGCAAGTGGCTCAACTGTTAACATCGCCGCCATTTTCAAAATTGATAAAAAATTTCCAATAACCAACTGGCTAATCAAGCAAGGAGAACTACTAAAACAAAGAGTAGCCTAAGTTACCTTTGTCGGCAGCAGTGGCCGAGTGGTTAGCGCGTTGGGCTCGCAGTCGAGAGCCTGCATGTCCGACTCCAGCCACCCGCACTTGCTGTTGTTTGTCTGGGCAAGAAACTTTACGATAATTGCCTCTACCCAGTGATCGATTTCGAGTAATGGGTAGGCTAGTACCAAATTTAAGTCATAAGTAGAGTAGACAACCGGAAACAGACATTGCAGTCGGCTGCAGCATGGGTCAGGTGAACGTCGGAAGGCGTACACCGATGCATAGCGCTCAAGTCCGCTTTCCCGCAATGCAGGATAAAGATAATAAAACAAAACCTATCCCAGAATTTCGATTGAAACATCGTAGGAAAAAATATCACATTTCTTATTTCTCTCAAAACTACTTTTACCTAC
Source organism: Aplidium turbinatum (assembly GCF_918807975.1). Taxonomy (NCBI): domain Eukaryota; kingdom Metazoa; phylum Chordata; class Ascidiacea; order Aplousobranchia; family Polyclinidae; genus Aplidium; species Aplidium turbinatum. Next base: position 10,148,043 of record NC_137489.1, on the reverse strand, counting down.
CATTTTACATTTAACTGCTTCACAATTTTTCTGCTTGTAGAAAATCCCTAAAACTACATGTGCTGATGGACTTCACGTTTTTCCATATTTTCGTTATTAAACAGTTGACTAATCAATGTAATCATGCACGACGTTGCGATAAAACCGGATGGATCAACCGTTACCCGGCTCAACTAACCAAACCTTCCCCTATTAGTTAAAAAATCATAGTTTTTCCAGCGGTCTTTATATTTTGTGTTCCAGATCGATGTTAGCCCTGCTAGTAAAGCATAGAATTGTTATCCTATAAGGTACAATGGAAGAGTACAAAGGGATTTTAACCCCTGATGCAGAAGAAAGAAATGTAATTCTTCATTGTGTAGAAAGGGGAAGGCGGAATTATCCAGATTTCTAAAAAGCTACCATGCCATCTTTCAAGATGTAATTATTGACGTATTGGGAGTTTAGTTGTTTCGTTTGCCTGATCTAATAGCAAATAAGGGAAACCTGGATGATGGGCGACACCTTGACGCGGTGTTCACGCATAATATTGCTAGGCTACGGTACTATTTTTTGATCAAATTTAACTTTTCTTGTCTCTTTTAAACATCGATTGATACCAGATATGTGGTGATTTCGGTCAGAAATGATTATTTTAGATGTTAGCAAGGGCATAGAGATAAATGGGCATAGACAAGTTATAATAGTTAGAAATGGTGCAAAGTTTCAACACATGACACTAAGACTGCAGAACCACTATAGGCGATAAACATAATGTGTTTGCGCTGAAGCAATGAAATGCCTCGTAACAACTCGCAAAGAGCAATACTTGGCATTCAGTTTGGGCTGTTCATATGAAGCGACTTCCATCACGTCTTCATGGCATGACAACCGTTAAGAGAATAATATGCGTCCCAAGATAAGACACCTTCAAAAAAAAGAAGACCCCAAAGAAAAAGTGGTATTTTCTTTGTTTCTTGCCCCACCTGGAAAGATTTCGAGACCATAAAATTATTCCCGGTCTAAAAGTACACCGTCAACCATCTATTTCTATACAACGCAATATAACTGTTATTGATAAACATACATGGCTTGTCATCATTTGCAGTATAATCACTCAATGGTTTAAAATGACAATTTATTTGCGTCACAAACTCCACTTTAGGCGGGAAAGCTAAACACATGATGACGTTTCTACGCCAAATAATCATTGCTTTTAATGTTCCTTCGCACGTCGTCTGCTTGATGCTCAACTTTGGTTCACGAGACACTTTTATCGATTTGAAAATACTTAGAAGAGCAAAAGTGGCTGGTAAACGACTCTGTCTCCAGTTAGCTTAGTACATCATCATTCTCTGTTCTCTCGGAGGAGTGATAGCAATGTCCATGAAGTCTCCTATTTCAAACTTTTGTGACGCCAATGTAACGGTGTCCGAAGGTCCTTTCAAACCACCAATAGTTTGTCCAATATCCTTGAGCCTGCGCAAGACAACAAGCGTCAAAAGTGAAATGAAAGCTTAGTAACCATAGCTCTGTGAGGCAACAAAACAAATAGAAAATATTCAAATCACGGTCTTCTCTTCTTACTTATGAGCCAGCAATTTAGGCAACACCTCTCAACTGCTGCAACCAGTGCGCTGTCTCCAGAGATGTACCTATACGCCGCAAATTCTACGACTTAGACTTGCGGCGTAGACTTTTTGTTTACGCTAACGCTTACGGCCACATTTTTTGGATAGTTGTCGCTTGAGGCTACGCCTAAAAGTTTTCGCGGGTTTTTAGCGTACAGCGTCAACGTGTTATTTTTATGTCAAAGGACCATTAGCCGTTGGCACTTTTCCAACAAAAGCTTTCTAAAATACTTTTTTTCGCTACACGCCATACCTTCCAGCGCTGCAGTTGAAAGAATGTTTTCAATGGGCAAAGACATATTGAAACCAAAACGCAGCAAAATGTCAGATGAACACTTTCAGATGCTTGTGTCTCTTCGTGGAAATTCAAAATAAAACTTGTTCGTTTCGAGTGGTTTATACCGTGTGAATGTTTGACACCAAGTAAACAAAATGAGTTTACGCCAGTGTACGCGCTGACGCTGACAACTTTTTTTACAAGTTACGTTGACACATACGGCGTATGGTTCTTCGAACGTTTGCGTTTACGCTGACGGCGTCAATATTTTTTCTATACGCGTACATCACTGGCTGTCTTACGGTCTACATATCCTGTAAGTCGGAAAATCGAGCAATGATGTATTGTATAATGTGCTAGTGCTGTTTGAGGTTCGCCACAAGCGCAGGCTGGGTAAGTCACACAAAACCCAGTCAAATACAATGAAAAGAAAAATGTTCAAAATATTCTTTGGTTAAGCGCATGGGCTGCGTTAGAGGGGGGCCGCGGGGGATTACCCCCCCCCCGCTAATGTAGAGATAAAAAGTCTATTTTTAATATTTTTTTCACTTTTGTGTTTTATTTTCATGTTTTTATTTTGTTGCACGACTTTTGAGGTTTTTGCTTGGAAAGTTCGACTAGCAAGACAACGCCAAACTACGTATCCTGTCAAAAATATACGCATCACAATGCGCTATGTGTGACGTCATAGTTTCTCACTGTTACAAACTGTTTAATTTCCCTTTTACCACTCACGAACGAAACCCACTACACTTGCGCTGTTTCAATGTTTTTCCGTTTTCAGTTGTTGTAAAATGTATACGTTAATGCAGTTTAGCTTTTATTTTTATTTTTTCTGAATTGAATGTAGGCCTAGACTCCAGATGCTGAAACTTTTCCTTTCACTGTGGATGGTATGGCACAGGTTATCGTGTTGTATTCATGTAAGTTTAGTTGTAAATTAAGTTATAGAAAGCTTTGACCTTGACGCTTTTGACCTTTTAAATCTAACCTTTTAGCGTCTGAAGTGCAAAATTTGGAAGACTTGAGCCAAAAAAGAATAAGAGGAATTTTTTGCGTACATCCCCAAGTTTTTAGTCAAAATTGTCTCTAAACCTCAAAAATGTGGCAAATGTTAAAGAGCTTTTGCTCGCGATTTTAGATTTGTTAAAATAATTTTTTGATTTTAAATTGTGCTGAAAGGAAAAAATTTTGCGCTTTCGGCGCAAAGCATGCCGCCTAACACGCTGTATAAAAAGTTGAAGCTTTCAGTATTGCAAAGGGGGGTCTGGGGGTAGACATCCCAGAAGTATATGTGACAATCCAATAAGTCCCCTGTCGATGTCAAAACATCGTTCCCGCCCCCTGCTTAAATTACTCCCCCACTCTCAGGAAGTGTCCGGAGCCCCTGGTTAAGCGCCAGACTCAAGATCAGGTGGTTCAGCTCTCGGGGTGTGTGCTTGAGCAACGCATTTCAGGACTGCTTTACATTCAGCGCACCTCGTGGATGGAATAATTCCCCGGCAACATTTCAACAATTGGAAACTTCACTTTGCCAATCTCGGTAACCGGTCCTGCGTCAGGAGCCTCTGCAAGTATGCAAAACTGCCAGGAATAACATATCAGAGGCTTTGTCAGCCCGAGGATAAAGATTCAAAACCAACCTAGTTCTTGACACTAGGTGTTGAATGTTGATGGTTGTTTTTACCTTTTTGCAGAAATGTCATCTCGGGCTTTGCGTGACGAACTTTAATTAAGACAATGTCACCTGCCATCATTTCCCTATCCCACGCGATACTTATTTATACATACACTATGCAGCAGGTTAAACATTGTTATCGCTGCAAACAGGGGCTCATAAAACAAACAAACAGCAAAGTTACGCAACTAACTTTAAAACTTGGTAAGCTTAATTATACCTCAAAAAATACAGCAAAGAAAGCAATGAACTAAACAATGTAATAAGTTAAAAAATAACAAGCTGGTGTTCTTAGTTGAAACTTACAAATAACATGAGCTCTTTGGACAATAACTAAATCACTTTTGAGGTGGACTAGAAAAGACAAGAAAAGGAAATCTACTGTATTTTGACGAAAGAAGTGCATATTGAAATTATTCCCAGTTAGAAACTGCAGTCAACCAAAATAAAACTTTTCGTGTTGTCGTCTACTATACAACGCTTCAATGACTGAAGGAAAGTTTAGTGTCAATGAAACATAAAACGCGTCGTAACGCCCGAATGAAACAGTAAAATAAGCAAACCAAGACTAAAAACTGCACATTAGCTGTGCGTTGCTTTTATAGACCAACAAGCGATTTACAGCACACCACAAAACAAACTGGTTACCATAATTGTTTTGTGACAAAGATTTGTAAACGCTAAGCTTTTGTTTTTGCCCTCCAGACAACGACATTGGCGGATTTTCATATTCATTTGCATAGGCCTACCTAGATTCAAATGCTTGATTAGGCGACCAGTCTAACTTGACTGGCTACACTGTTGCCTTTTCGAGCAAGCATTATAATTACGAATAAAGACCACCGATCAGAGTTTCTGTGGTTGCATAAATGTACAGTATGCAGTAAAACGGGCAGTCGTTTTTTTTTTTATAAAGGCCTACCTACATACCATTGCCAAAACATCTGACATCGTATACTTTGATATAAAGGAACAAAAAAACATCAAATTTGCTTGAAATCAACCTTCAAAAAATTTTTATAACACATTTACAAAACAAAATCAAAAGTAACAGCTTTTCCAAACGAAAATATTTATCGCATCAAAACGAACAGATTCAGTAATATGAACAATTTTTTTACATAATGAAATAACGACATGTTGTAGCCTGGTTGTAGGTGTTTATTATAAAATACAATGATAAAGATAATGAAGTTGGTTGTGTGATAGTGACATTTATTAAAATCTTCTCTATAAGCCGACGTAACGCAACGGAGATTAGGAAATGTCGCATTCAATTCTGTAACTCTGTCAATCTAGAATGAAGCCTGCTAAGAACTTGAGTCGCATGAGCTAAAATTACTAGATCGTTAAACTTTAAGCGCATCTTTCAACAATGATTGCTAGAATTTCTAGAGAAGGGAAACTCATTCGCGCCAGAATCATCCGCAACACTAGAAGTGGTCATTGTGTCAAACGTTTCGCTTTTCATCAACTATTATATCGAACATACTTTTGTGATGTTAGTTTAGAAAAAAACAAGCGTTTCTGGTTCGTGACACATCAAAATTAACTCTAAATAATCTATAATGGTTGGATGAGCGGAAATTCATCCCCGCAATGTACTGTCTCTAAACTATAGTGCCGAGAAGTTTAAAAACGTGACATCAGCAGGTGTAAGTGGGATGGTGAGAAAAATGTAGATAATTCATAATTCGAATAAAGGCATGAAAAAGCTTGGTAATTTGATTATGTAATTAACCGGATTGAATGGCATCAGACAAGTTTAACAAGGTGCTTTTACGCGTATTTGTATAAATTTTTGCAGTTTTAAGTGAACATGCTTATGTACCATTCTATTAAACCTTGATTTATTAAAATGAATTCATATCTCGTTTGGGAAATTCCCGCTCTATACCAATGTACGGAGAAGTAGTTCAATCAACGGTTTGTCGATGTCTCGCAATTAGTAATGTCTGATCATGGTTGTTCAGAAAGCACTTAATGAAGGCACTACAAAAAGTTGTATGTGCCTATTTAAAGTAAACAACTTACCTGTATCGTCCACTCCTATCCATAAACACAGTTGCAAAATGGAAAACAGTTCCTTTTTTTCTTGCATCAGGGCGGACTTCTTTGACTAAGTTTGTGAGTTCTTTCAAAGTTGCGTCCATCCTGTTTTGTAAATACATGTTTAAATATTGACAATATACTGCTTTATAGAAAGAATAGGGTAGGCAATTCAATGCTCGATAATGATCTTAAGGACACCGTAAGTTTTCAAAACCACAGGTCTTGGCTTGGCAATTTAATGGCAAACTTGCGCAGTAATTGCCTTACCGCAAGTTGGGCTATCGATATAAACTTTCAGTTTGATAATCTTGATCGAGCTAAATTACTGGTTTGCAGTTCGCCTGATATGATCTACAACAATCTAACAATCAGAAGAAAACCAACTTGGTCATGCTAAAAACGTAAAAAGGATACTGCAATCAGTAAAAACCACATAACAAAATAACTTTCAAAAGCAAGGCAAATACTAGTTACAATCCTTTGAGATTTTCCTACTGTTTATACTTCAACTGAAAGTGTCATGTTAAAAATTACCACTGGTCACAAACCCACCAGGTGTAAATCTGCAGTTCGTTGCTGGGAACATTATTCCTGCTGAATTCTTCCATTCTGTGATGACGGCGGTCGTCTGATACAAAAACCCTCAGCAATAAAGGGCAAGTCTTTTCACGATCCACAGGTTTCACAGGTTCTTGAACATCTTGTGCTACACTGCGTAGCCGTTCTTCTATTACACCAGTTGCTTGAGGCATTTTTTTTTCTGTTACTACACAATCTTAAAATTATAAACAAACAATAAGGTCATTTACAACATGTTAAATAGTAAATAGTGCAATTTATCGGTTCGCTCTTCATAACAAAGTTGCGAATTCAAACTCACGATAAACTTAAATATTTCAATTGCCAGTACTTAGGGAAATGAGAGGCATGAAATAAATGGCATCAGATGAACTGACAATAAATCTCTATTTATGAATGTCTAAATTTTGAAATTTAGCAATACAAAGCCATTAAAAACCTTGTTACAAACTCTTTTTTATATTACGGCATGTATTATGTTAAATGTTGCGTCCAATAGTAAATGGTGTAATTGATGTTTACTTTTCATAGGAAAAATTGCAAATTGTAGCTCACACAGCACTCTAAATTTTCAATTGCCACTAACACGAGGCATTGGATAAGATAACAAACAGTAGTCTATTACTACAGTAAAAGCAAGAATTCTGAAAAATAATGCGAAACGATCACAAAGCTCAATACACAACTTCCAATCCCATGATACTGTATCTTACGTTTTATGCAAAAACGGTTCACTTCTTTGGTAAAGTTTGATCAAAAAGATTCAAGAATCAAAATGTTTCCAAAAATGAAACATGATACGATTTGCAAAAAATGGAAAGCGGGAATAAGCATTTCAAACTTTTTAGTAATAGCTTACGCTCATAACCCCTATAAAAACTAGCTTCACAACTCCAATGGTTTATTTCTTTTTTAACACCAAAAAAATGCACACGAGTAAAGTTGCTGTATTTTTACGTGCACGGACATATTGCCGAAAGACATTTTGCCGAAAGGACATTTTGCCGATGGACAAATTGCCGAAAGGACTAAGGTTGTGAACGATAGACTAAAACACACTGTGGAGAATATCGATACATATAACACAAAAAGGAGTTTCGGCAAAATGTCCATTCAGCAAAATGTCTTTCGGCAAAATGTCTTTCGGAAAAATGTCCTTTCGGCAAAATGTCCGGGTACCGTATTTTTATATGTAACTGCAGTATTTTATCGTTAAGGGAAAAAAAATCGACTTTGGCTAGCTATCAACGTTTTGCAACCAATCTGTATAATTGTATGGTACATTTATAACTAAAAAGCTTACGTAAAACTTGAACTTTGTGTAAACCAGTAACGTCTAAATACATGCGAGTGTTAAGTTACAAGTAAGCCACCTCTAAAAATACACAATAGCAACAATTGTCTTGATTACAATCTCACAACGAAATAAGATAAGCACACAATCCAATGCAGTTAAAAATAGAGTTAGTGTTATTTACTACGTCCAGAAAAGAGCGATAAATTTTACAATAGTGGCCACTTCTAGAGTGACTTTTGCCGACAAAAGTGCACAACGCAAAAGGATATGTATAATGCCAAGACAACATAAGAAACACCAGCTGCACACATGGCGTTGGGCGTGTCATTATTATCATTACCCCATGCTGATCCACAGAAAATAAGTACATTTAAGTATAATCCATGTTCTTATTTGACCGAGTTGTTACAGGTTCAAGTATATGCGTTTTTGAAACGTAAATACAGAAGAGCTTATAAACTGTTAATACTCAGTTGTGAGTTGACATTAAGAGACCATTCAAAAACGAGTTAATGCTCAATCTTATGTAGATTTAAGTGCTGAAAAGGTCAAGAGTTCATGTATACTTATTGCAGTCGTCCAGAGAATTTATCAAGCTTAAAAAACACGTTTTTAAATCATTTCCATAAATTTTGTTACAAAAGTGCAGAGTAAAAAAAAAAAACGCAGCACATGTTGGAAAAGGCATTTTTGTTCATATCAGTAATCTCAAAAAGTGACAAGAAAAGTTTATACTTCAAAACTATTTTGAAAGTATGAAACGATTAATAATTAAGTAACACTCCAATGACATGCGTGCAGACGAATACCATTTTAAAGCCAAAACAAACCAATAAAATTGTACAGGACCTAGTTATTTCCACTCTTTCTGAAATTCGCTGTGGGCTAAAATAGCCTTTGATTTACAAATTTCCTGAAAAACTACCAATATGCTCAATTAATATCTAAATTGAACTGTTTCAATGCCAAACTATCTACCTGTAGGGAGAACGAATTGGCGAGAACCCATTGCTGGCGCAGGTAGAACTAATTGGATGAATGTGAGTGATTGCAATAACGCAATGAGTGCACGTGTCATTAAATCACATAATAAAGTTCAAAATCAAATGCATTGTAAACCGGTAAACCTTTGGTAGAAAGTTTACAGTTTTCATGCATTAAAAGCGCTTTCGTAAAGTGTTATATTGGATAAGATTTGGACGCCCAATTATACAACGTACAATGGAAACAAAGATCGTGCATCATGCAATTAAACATTATATATTTATTAAATGATTTATAAATAGCAAAACTCTTGGTTTATTGTTAGCATGATAGCCTGTATTTTCCGGAATGGCCCGTTTCGGCAAGTCCAATTCGGCGAGAGCCCTTTTCGGCGAATTCCTTATTCGGCGATTTTTTGAATTTTTTTTAAAAATTATCGGGTATTGTAACCTAATTATCATTGCCGTTTTAGGGGTTGGGGTTAGGAGTTGGGGGTAAGGGTTAGCGGTTGGAGTTAGGGTCTTATTTCAACGTTTAGCGACGTTAAAACGATGGAAAAGCAGCAATGATAATTAGGCTACGCATAGGCGTCGATTTTTTCTTAGAAGAGAGGAATTCTGGGTGGGCGAGAGTTTTCAAACAGATTTCATTGAATGTGTATGTTCGCAAATTCGCAATGGTTAGTCTTTCTCACAAAGACTGCGTTTAGCGTCGCTGCAGCAATTAAGCTTTAATAGGTTTGATGTTTGCTTTCTTGCGATCTTATGAACGCTGCTAAACTAAACAAACTTCTTTTATGTTTTCCTTTGCGACCTAAAACGCGCGTGACTCGTGACCTGTTTTCTTTAAAGTGGCGCCTTCGGATTTGCCGCAAAATGCTCGGACAGGTGACTACAGTAACAAGTACCATCAGGATTAAGACGTATCCACTGGAATTCGGAAAAAAGCTTCCTTTGCAACACACGACCTTTCCGAGCCGGAAGCTGATCCGGCAGCATGCAAACGTCAAATGGAGCAGGAAGAGATCCATAGCTCATGCTGTCTTCTACAACTACCGGTGCATTGCCTGAGACATTGACTTCACCACTGTGCATCCTTGAAGCATTGCTTTCTTCATCAATGTCATCTCTACGTTCATTCGTGCTGGACGTGGTTTCTTCAGCGTTATCATCTCGACGCCTGTTGGAAGCTGGTTTTAAGAATGCGCGAATAAATGTTTGACTTTGCTTCATGTTTAGCTTTTCAATAATGAAATGACAACATCGCGCGGTGCCCCAATTTATACCCAGCAACAACTTTGTGAGAAAAGATTTGTAAAAAGCGATTGTTTCAGTACGTCTTTAGTTTGTATCGGTTATTCTATTGTCATGTTCATTATGATGTCATATTCCCTTACGCTGACTCCAGCGTGTGGCAGTTGCCGTAGCAACAACAATGCAGTGAAAACCGCCTTTTCTCAACGCAGCGTTGTTGTGAAATTGCTTTGTTCTGTCGGATACCTAGCGAGAGACATAGCGTAAACAAGAAGTTGCGCTGCAGTTAGTTGGATAATTCAGCGTTTAACAAAAACGGAAATAATTGTAACGAACACTTCATAAGTGTCATGAAAACAGGGTGGGCGAAACATATTTTGCCCACCCTTGTTTCACGGCAGGGTGGGCGTCGCCCACCCGGCCCACCCTATTTCGACGCCTATGGGCTACGGTAACCGATAATTTTAAAAAAACATTCAAAAAATCGCCGAATAAGGAACTTGCCGAAAAGGGCTCTCGCCGAATAAGGAACTTGCCGAAAAGGGCTCTCGCCGAATAGGGCACTAGCCGAATAGTAGCAGACCCGTATTTTCAATGTTGATCATTTTAAATAGGCAAGAAATATAGTAAGCCTTCACAACAATTGGCTCAATCAATTTTCACATAAAAATAAAAGTAGTCACATTATTTTACAAGTTAAAAAGGAAGAAAACCTAACTATCTAAACTACAAACAAATCCTAATAATCTTTGCTTTGTAGTAACCTGGCTGGGGCAAGTATGGAGTAAAAATACTGTTGTGACGTCATAATATATTTCATGTTACCACGTTTTTGTAAACATAAACACTGTTAAAATAAAGAAACAAATAATTTGGCACAAAAGTATCTCCATTTAGAGCTTTACATGCATGTTGCCAGCCAACTAGGGATACAATAGTAACGAAACTGTTTCTAGATCCATCACTATCATTTTAACTGTATCACCATCATGGTGCCAACTAACAAATACCGTACCAAAATTGATCCTTTTCTTTGCATTGGAAAATCGACACAACTTCCATATATACTAGTTGGTATGCATATTCATTACATCTTGAATGTTCCTGTCAAATTTAAACTCGGTATTAAAAATTTCCCAAAAGTACATAACTACCAAATTAAAAATGTGATGTTTTAGGCTTTCACGTGCTTGTTGTTAAATGAGTTGAACAAAAAATTGTTGTTGCTGCAAATTAAAATAGCTTTAGTGAGTTTAGTTACAGCACTTCACTACAATTGCGATACCATCTAAAAACAATTCAAAATTTATTGCTTTAACCAAAGCATATATCATAATGTCCACATATCCAAAAAACGTCAGCTGCTACTGATAGTCAGCAATAAGATCAGGAGAAAACTCAAAACTTGTGATTTCATCATAAGCCAGTCGTTTCCACTCGTCAATTGATAAATCAGCGTCTTCGTAAGACTTGTCATAAAGAGGAGCCGTGGGTTCATCTTCAGGGTCATGAAACTTGTCTAAATATGGATGTTGCAGTGCTTGAGCAGCCGTTAATCTGCAATCAGTATCTAAAACAAGCATCTTTTCAAGCAAGTCTACAGCTTTGGGGTTGGCACCAACAAACACATTAACAAATTCCTTCTTTGGAATGATAGGCAGTGTTTTTATAAAATTACGTGCGGATTGTGATATTATCTTCTCCAACAAATCATCTCTGGGAGTTCCACAAAGATTCATGATAGATTTCAACTGGTCGATGTGATCTGAGCCTGGAAATAATGTTTGACCAGTAAGAAGTTCTGCCATGATGCAACCAACTGACCAAATGTCAACTGTTTGATTGTAGTGCATCCAATTCAACATGATTTCAGGAGCACGATACCATCTGGTCGCAACATATCCAGTCATTTGATCATCAGTTAAACGAGCCAAGCCAAAATCCAGAATTTTTAACTCACAATCTTCATTGACTGCTATATTGCTTGGCTTCAGATCACGATGTATGATTCCAGCCGAATGAATGTACTTCAAGCCACGTAAGACTTGATACACTAGAAACTGAACATGATCATCTGTTAACTTCTGTGATTTGATAATCTGATTCAAATCTGCTCCCATCAAATGAGTTACAAGATACATGTCAGTAAAGCTGTCTATTGATGCAGTTGGAGTGAAAACATCAAGCAATCCAATGACATTTTCATGATGCATATGTTTGAGAAGACGTAGCTCTCGATATGTTCTTTTGGCATGTGTTACTGATTGAAATGGCCGAGCTAGCTTTTTTACTGCCATCTTAATGTTCAATTCTGTGTTGTGAGCAGAACAAACAGATCCATAGGCTCCACAGCCAATCGGATTGAGATCTGTGTACTTTGAAGGCACATCCCAATCAGTTTTATTCAGTTCATAATGATTGAAATCTGTTGGGACTTGTGTGGTAGCTCCTTCAGATGTCATATTTTTATATATAAGCAGTGATATACAATAATCTAACCAGAAGAAATAATATATCTAAAAATAACATTACTTGTAATAGATCAATTGAATTGTTAACAATAAAGTGAACAATACATTTACTTCCAAATATTGCATTATTTTAAAAAATCTTTGAGAGGCCCTTACACAATTTTTATTCTGAAAGACATTGCTGAAACCCTTCTTGCCCAATACGGCCGTTAGGGTGGTCCTCAAATGTATGGTAAAATTTTGAAGTTGGAAAAGTTTGGTTCTTACCCTCTCATTTGGTTCCATTTCACTAAAAAACAGTTCACTAAAAGTTTGAAGTATTTAGATAAAGGTTTAGAGGTGCCACATGACCAGTGAAAAATGACAAAAATACGAAAATTTTGTCAAAATACGTAAACCGCCTAAATAAATGTCTTAAAAACAAAACCTCAGCAATATACAATGCACTGCAGAGTGCAGATACAAATGAAGAACAATAGGCAACAATCTTGCCAAATCTGGCAGTAGCAACTACTCCAGTCTGTAGTTGGCTATAAAATATACTGTAATGATATGCTGAATATGTTTATAAGTTAGATCGCACCCACCTAGAGTGGACACATTTACAGGTCTCGTATATCAAATATGATTCAGTCTGTGGACTTTAAGTGGTTCTCAATATTCATATTATTGCACTTTCAAAGATGACGCAGAATATACTGCATTTGATTTTCATCTTTTGTCAGCAAATTGTTAAAATTTTGCATCAATGCAACACCTCTTTCAGCAAAATCGTTGATCACATGAAGACTAACTTACAACGCTTTTTGCTCTCTTATAACTTTCATCCAAATCCCATGCTACAACTTCCAGCTTTAGAAAGTCAGATGGCAAATCCAGAATCTGGAACAATCGCATGGTGTTGAATGTGACAAAGTCTGATAAATCTTTTGAAAAGACATCATCTGGCAATGAAGAAATACGCTTCAATGGTGGACTACTCATACTTTTATGGGTCAAGGCAAAAACCATAGCTTCTTTTCCAATACTTGAAACACCTTCATCAAAAAATACAAGGCCAATAAGTTCTTCACTTAAAGTTAGGGTTAAGCGGAAACTCCAATTCGTGTGCTATTTTGGCTTTTTTTAATTTTTTTCTCGATTTTTTCAGGATACAAAATAAGGGTACGAATGGTTCAGGGTACAAATGGTTCAGTATATAGAATTAGGTTGCATCCTCACTTATGTACCATAAGTGCCTTGAGAATGTTTTCATTGCTTCCTTGGCTACTGCTGAATCATCTTGCTGATATTCCTTTAGTCTTTTTATCTGGGGTTGCAGATCATTCTGTGGGTCGCACGTTGTTAAAGAAGCAGTAAACCAAGATTAGAAGTTATAAGCAATGCGTCTGCACGTTGCAATACAAGAAAGAAATATACTTTTAACACAAAAATGACAAATTTTTTGAAACCACATTGCTCCTTATTGGTCAAATCAAACTGCATTCTGAACAGCCAAATCTTCAATGCATATATACTAGCAGTGGCCATCCATCTTGCCTGATGAAGGGCGCCAGGATAACGAAACCGAATGCCATGTGGTGGTGCTCCATTAAGAATTATGATAGATAATTCAAGGAACTCTTGGTCATCTCTTGATTGAGTTTTTTCCAACTGGTCTTTGCAAAAAGTAATGATCTCATCAGCACAGCAGAAGTCATCATTTTCTAAGATGAAATAACAATCTTTGTCAAAACTAGGCTATCCCACTTTGCTTTAAATCACCTGAAAACAAGAATATCCTGTCCAGATGATGGCCCAATGTTGAGAACGCTCTTTGCAGCACAAGTTCTAGAATCTAGAATATGGTGACAGCAAGCCAAATGGAGCAAGTCCTTGTTTAATTCTTTTGCAATTAAATACAGGCACCAGACCAAACACCAGTGTTGCTGGATGTCGTGTCAAAACACATTGCTCTTACATTGTCAACACTCAACAACACCCAAATCTTTAACACATAGGCCTACCATTAGTCCAGTAGCTTGCGCACTTCCTGATGAAGACTGCGACTTTGGCACTCCAAGCAATGTGTTAGTAGTCATTCCAGTGACAATTAGTGGTAACCGTTTAACTTTTTTTGTTACCAGTTATATCTGGAAGGAGTTTTCCATTCCAGTGAACAATGGGCAGTACAAATTAAAAAGGCTGTTTCAGCAATGATTTCCATTTCTTTACATATCTGCTTGGTAACAAAAACACCAACTTTCTTAGCCAAATAGTGAACAAGTGCCACTGCTATGCCTTGTATTGATACTAAATAAAGTCATGGAAAGCTGAGGAATAGAAGCCACATGGTTGTGTGTCATACTGTGATTGGAAGATTAACCCCGTATATAGGAAACTACCTCTTTAATAGGTGCATTGGTGCAATTAAATAAATGAATACAATTACAGCAACAGGCAGACACATACAGGCTGCCTGCAGTAAAGCATACATAATTCACTGAAGCAACATAGGGCGAAAAAGTTTGATTTTAACCCTATTTTCAGTTTTTTTGGATTTTCTCAAAAATTAAAGCAGTTAGAGCATACTTTCCTCTTGAGCACAGATAGGAATATGGTTGCTTTGCATCTTTTGACACCAAGCACAGTTCTCTATGTCATCTGGTTCTGGAGTTATGTAAATTTAAGCAAAAATTCCCCGCGACCCCACAGATCGATTTTCAAGTTCATTGTGGCACCCCTAAACGTAATCCAATGGGTCTCAATTTTTTATAGGTTTAGTTTTAAGTCATTTAGAGACTTTTCAGAGGGTAAGACAAAGCAATTTCAAAAATTCGATTTTGGGGACCACCCTAACGGCCGTTTTGGTTAATGATTTTGCAAAAAAGAAATATATACATCTGTGTTTCTTTTAGATTATGGGGACAATTTATTATTGACCACATGATTTCCTAGATCTCCTACTGTTCACAGCACAATCAGCCACTATATTGGAGCGAGGCACATCCAGTAAAGATTGATCGTTTACCCAGGATTTAGAACAACTCAACTTAGGTGCAACAGTTTGTATCTCATTCTCATAATATATATATATAATTGATTGAGTTTCGCTTTTAGCAGCATGATCGTTGCTTACTTCACAGTGTAGATTCTAACGATCTTTCAAAATGCCTTTAATCAAATTAAGATAACATTTCATGAAGGTTTTAATGTTGACACAGATGCTGGGACCAAGGCTGTGGAGTCGGAGTCAAGGGGTTTTGGTAAGGCCAGTGTCTGCAAAATAGGGCGATTTTGGTTTGATAAAAATATTAGACATTAAATTTTTTATTTGCAACCTTACTTCAAAATATTATTACTTGTCTTCTTTCATGAACTCTGAAACTTAAACAGAAAGTTCAAGTATTTGCTCAAGATTGTCAGTTTTATTCACTCAGAGTCACTGCTTCAATTTTTACACAACTTTTCGAATTAAACATATTTCGGTCCGAAATCTAATCAATCAACTTATTTCAGTACTCAGTAGTCAGTAGTTAATATCTTCTTGACCACAAAAATGCAGCAGCCTAACAATAGAGTCACTTCGGTTCAAAGTTGAGTTAAAAAAAAAGAACGCTTCCAGGTAGTATCGAACTCATTCTCTCTGTAACACCAGTCCGAGCAAGATTGTACGCACCACTGATCCAGTTGAACATTATTGTCGAATTTAGAAGTTATAATATATAGGCACTTTTTCCTTCTCTTCTCATCTGTTGCTTTGAAAGAGAAAAAGAAAAAAAGTGCCTATATAGTGACGTCATGACCGGTCAAATAGTGTTTCAGATTAAAAGACCGGAGCCGGTCAAATAGCCACTGCCAAACTAAAAATTAGAGATGTACCGATATATCGGTATCGGTGATATCGGCCATTTTTTGAGTATCGGTATCGGCATCGGTATCGGCAAAATTTGGCCGATACTGTGGCCGATACTAAACATGTAAAAAAAGGCGTTTGCTGCGGATTTTCTGCGGAAACAAAAATATAGATTTTTTAAAGTAGTAACTAACGTCACATTGAAGTAGAAAAATAACAACCTGTTCAAATTTTTGATACCTCACAGTCCCATGACATCATGCGCGCACCTTTTGGCATTGTTTGCTTACAGTGATTCTTTCACTCAAACTAAACGTTTTGTTTCGGCAGTTTTGCGTTGTTCGATTCTTAATTTGTGAAGGAGACTCAATTTCTCCAATATTTATCATTTGTGTTTTTTTTTTACTCTCAGCAGAGGATAAAACCAGGCCAAGACTACCCAGATGGCGGGAATGTGTAGTTTTGCATCGTTTTTGCGTTGCTGGACGTTTGAGGGACCCGTGTGGCTTGGTTGTTTTTGGTGGGCTGGTTCTGTCAGTTTGTGATTTGGTTTCCGCCTTTTGTTGTGGTGGACTCACCAGGCGAGTCGAGGTTGTGACAAATTGGTGGCAGGTGCCACCGATTTTGGTGGCAGGTGCCACAGTTTTTGTGGCAGGTGCCACCGATTTTGTGGCAGGTGCCACCGATTTTGGTGGCAGGTGCCACTGCTTTTGTGGCAGGTGCCACCGATTTTGGTGGCAGGTACCACGGTTTTTGTGGCAGGTGCCACCGATTTTGTGGCAGGTGCCACCGATTTTGATGGCAGGTGCCACTGCTTTTGTGGCAGGTGCCACCGATTTTGGTGGCAGGTGCCACTGTTTTTGTGGCAGGTGCCACCGATTTTGGTGGCAGGTGTCCTTGATTTTGTGGCAGATGTCACCGATTTTGGTGGCAGGTGTCACCGATTTTGTTACAGGTGTCACCCAAATTCGTGACATGTGTCGCCCAAGTTTATGTTTGTTGAATATTATTCTAGTCATAATAATGCAGCGATAGATTTCACGCTACAGTGGTCACAATAGTTAGCCTCACACTGCTGTAGTAAGGTTCTGCCGATGTTCTACCACCCAAAATATAGCATTTCATGTGATAAAAATGAATTTATGTAAAATCAAGTTATTTTTGCCAATTTTTAAATTTCGCAGTGACCCTCCAGTTGTCCATATTGCAAGAAAAACTAGTAAAGCAAGTCGTCCCGATCTTCCACTGTCCCTATCTTATGTAAAGGCATCGGCCTATTTGAAACAAAGTTTAACCTAGATCGAGTTAACGCAGCTATAGTATAGGCCTACTAGCTTACTGCGAACTTCAAACACGTTTAATCCCTTTCATCATAGCCGTAGAATTAGGCTAAACATAGAAGAATAAAACAATTTATCATAGAAGAATATTTATTTCATTTATTATTTATTTGCGTCAGACAAAGCTGTCCATATCCAAAACAAAACAACGAAATAATACACAAACTGCAAATGCACAAAGGTCACAGAGAGCCACTTTGGATGCCGCCGGTTTAAAAGCTCACTAAATAGGCAGTGTGTTCACATATCTACTGTTATAATTTACTGTTTACATATTTACATATCTATTACATATCTATTCTTTACATATCTATATATATCTTTACATATCTACTTAATTTACATATCTACTGTTATAATTTACATACAAAGAGCGTTGGAAGAATTGAAAGTATTCAGAACGATAAAAACAATCAGATGACATCATGTCTGATATAAAGCGATTTGAGGAGTGTATGCAACGGTTAATAAACGAAAACATGTTTTTCCTCAATGAAAGCATCAAACGTTGCTACATTATTCATTACTTTAATGTTCACGGGCACTGACATAACGAGGCAAATTGTGCAATATTCTGAAAGAGTCATTGTAAGCAACAAGCAATCGTTTCATACTTATTATAGAAGAATATAGAATATATTATATTATAGAAGATCTAAACTTGTTCCACAACTGGGATAAGTAAAACGACATACAATAAGATCTAAATAAGTTACAATGTTTTTTACAGCGGGTGAGCATTTAGAAAAATGAGATTTTGCATTATTTGCAGCACAGTACTGAGAGCGTACTTGCCTTGAAATATCATTTTCATCTGAAAGAGAACTCTCAATAAATACACCGAGGTATTTTACAGAGTCTGTGAACACAATTTCAGATTTACCTAGATGTAGCAAATAAGCACGTGAAAGATAAAATTTTTGGGGAGAATAACATACCAAATTACTTTTTGGAATTGAAAGTAATTTCATGTTCAACAGCATACTTGTGGCAAACATCTAACAAATTTTGTAAGCCACACAAACTAGGCGAGATGCAGCAAATGTCATCAGCAAACATAACAGGCTATGATCTAGACAAGAGTTGCCAACATAGCAACCAACTTTTGTTTTATTGAGCTCATAAGAAAGCTAATCAATATACACGGCAAAAAGATAGGGGCTTAACACCCCACCTTGTCTGACTCCGTTGGACACAGTAAATGATTGGGACAAGTGACCTCCCCACATCACTTGCATGGTTTGTTTACTAGCCTAAAGTTTACTAACAGTATTCCCATTAGCGAACAAAATACATAGGCACGTTACGTGTGATAAGCGTTTCAAACAATAAATGATGATTGACTTTGTCGAAGGCTAAATATACAGGAGTGTCATGACTGATATAAGAGGACACTGCTTGTTTTAATAAGAAAACACTCATGTCAGTACTATGACCAGACTTAAACCCAAATTGATTGTCACTGGTATTCAAGAAAGGCAATAGATGATTCAAAATAAAACGTTCAAACAGTTTTGCATTAACCATTTTGGTGGTGCAAACAAAATTTTGTCAATACAAATATATTTATGAAAACGCAGTAGGCCTAATTTACAATTTGACTAAATAACTGGACAATTATCCTCTCAACGGCCCTACATACATCAGACTGTTATGCCCTTAAAAAATTTTGTTAGCCTTCACCTTCAGGCTTAGCTCATGATGTACTGGATTGAAAATCATATTGCTAATTATAAATTTCGTCACTACCAAGATAATGTGTTAGTCCGAAAATAAATACTAACTTCTTTAGCCTATGTAGTACCGTATGTAGGCTATTGGTTTATTTGTATTTTATTTCATGTTAAGCCAGAAGGTTCACATCAGGCTACCACGGTACGCTAAAAGAAACACAATATCTTATTAAACACGACATCGACTCCAAAATTATAAAGCAGCGGTTCCCAACCTTTTCACACCGGGGACCTGTAAAAATTACATAAAAAATTGGGGACCTTCATCAAACGATCGTAGGGAATAGAATAATCCTATTTGCAATCTTTTGAGGACCAAAGTTGTCTTTGCATACCGTAATGCAAGATTTCCGCATAGACCATGAATTTAAGAAAACAATTAAAACAAAACGTTAAATCAAAACATTTCAAACAAAAATGTCAATCCATGAAAACACACACAAAATCAATATATTCGGCTTCTAGGAAATTTATTGCCGTTTCGCTGTTGCCGTTATCTGAGGAAATAAGGAATTGGAAATAATTGCCTCTACCCAGGGATCAATTTCGAGTAATGGGTAGTACCAAATTTAAGTCATAAGTAAAGTAGACAACCGGAAACAGACATTGTCGCCGGCTGCAGCGTGGGTCAGGTGTACGTCCGCGTCGGAAGGCGTACACCGATGCATAGCGCTCAAGTCCGCTTTCCCGCAATGCAGGATAAAGATAACAAACAAACAAAGGAAGATTATTTCGAAGGCCTAGAACCGTTGGACGTGGAGTGAACAACAATTCAGTCTTTGACTCCATGTTTGATGAATTTCACTTTGATAGTCCATTAGGCTTCAACACATCAACAATGATGAGGGCAGTAAAGTTTTCAAAAGAACCGGATTTGCAGAAAATCTGTAGAAGTTGCTTCATCTTCGCCATGGGTCTGTTTGGGTGTTGGTTAATCTGTGATGGGCAATAAAATCGATGAAAATGAAGGCTGCATGCCAGGGCTGAGGCGCGTTGTGATATAAAGCGCGCCTCTTTCCAGAACTAACTGTTCTAATGTAGGGTAGTAGGCCTATTTTCACTGCAAGTCTGCAATGAAAGTTAGGCAATCTGTAGTGCAAAACAATATCAAGCACAATACCATCTGGATGGAATGGGCTACATTTAACCAATAGGTTTATATACTACAGTAATGTAGGCTACAGTAAAGACTACGTATGTGATAAACACGCGAAATAGTTGCCAATAGTGTACCATCGTCAGTCGCCACGGATGTTTCCTAGACTATAACAAACCAATTACTCTTGCATCTCAAAAGAAAATGTTGTTTCAAGAAATGAATTTTTGACATATTTTTGTTTTGTAGCATCACCTTATGGGCTGTCGAACATATAAGAAGTTAGAAGTATGATTGTGTTGTTTAAGCAAGCTGGATTCTTACCTTGATCACAAAAATGCCACAATTGTTGGCGTCGTATTGTTTTGGATGAAACAATTCCCCTGGTACCCAGCACACCTCTCTCAACGCCATGTCCGTTTTGCTCACTCGTGTGGTACAGAATATTCTAAAGCAAACACTGTGTAGCCTAAAACACAGAAATGGCAACCAGGCTTTGCTTAAACATGTACCATAATCCGCAAAAACATTACACATGAACATATACACATTGCAATGCAAAACAATGTGAGTTATGCGAAACTAAACTTTTTTTTAAATCATAGCCTACTCTCACTTTAAACTGTCACATGCTTTAAAACTTCCTTCTTTTGTCGTCCCATATGGTTCAACCAGATAAACCATGGAAGAAGGTATGTGAACATACTGTGAACAAAATTAGTTGCATTGGACAGTGGACACACACGATGAAGTGAGAGGAACAGCCTTTTTAGGCCTACAAGTTAAGTTTACCTGGTCAAGTTGCAATCTGCAAATGTGATGATAACATAGCGAAGTTTTTCTATTGCAGTACAAAATAACATATATAGGCTATCTGAAACATTGGGCATGCGCATGGGCAAAGTTACATTATACCACCGCAAAGCAAAGTCATACGGTAAGAACCGGAATGGCCCGTTTCGGTGAGTCCGATTCGGTTAGTCCGATTCGGTGAGTCCGATCCCTTAACAGGGGATTTTTTCAATTTTTTTTTTTAAATTATCGGGTACCGTAGCCTAATTATCATTGCCGTTTTAGGGTTAAGGTTTAGGGCTTAAGGTTAGGGGTTAGAAGTTAGGAACTCACCGAATCGGACTCACCGAATAGTAGCAGACCCGTAAGAACAGAGTAGCCTACACAAGTATACATACCAGTAGATTCCAATGGGTTCCACTTTTGTTGTAAGCTCCCATGAATACTTCTATCCTGCTAAAATTTACCTGAAACAAAGTGAATGCATCAGACAGGCTAATCTACTTCAAACTTAAAAACATGAAATGAACATGAATTGACATAGAAAAGAACGTAGGAGCTTCCAGAAAAAACCTGATTCCTTGGAAAGTTTATTTATAAAACAACAGTCTACCAGGCCTCGAAATTCGTTTTTGTTGACGGCGGACAAACGTGTCCGGTCTGAGCAGCTATCTCGGCGGACAAATGAAGTTTCACGGCGGACACGCCAGTTTTAGCGTCAAACGTCATGCTTAATCAGTATAATCACTTTATCTTGATAGTTCTTCGCCATTTGATAACTATAGCTACGGTTTAAAAGAAGTCAATCTGAAATGCTTTCATCAGATCAACGACGTGCGCTTGAAGAGTCAAAGCGCTGCGTAGCTGCTTAATACGCTGCATAACTGATTAACTTCCACCGAACGAGGTTGTGTGGCTTCTTGCATCACAATGCTCTGGGCACGAGTCGGAAAACTTCTACACCAACGCTACTATTTTCTAATGTGCAAAGTTTCAATACGCTATTTTCTTTAGGTTTATTTTTGCGTATCATTTAACGAAAGTGAATTTTCTCTGGCCTTTTCTTTCTCACGGTAATACCAAAACTTAACAAATTTTGCTGTAGTAGCCTACTCGTAGAATCTAATTTTGTAACCAACCTTGCCTTATCAATATTACTCGATCAAAGCCAGACATTGTGACGTAAGACTTGAACTAAGTTGCGCGTGATTAATGTAGAAGTACTCCCATCGATTCTTAGCAAAGAATTAACCTTTGTTACGCTGATTCGATGTCGTCAATCGTTGAAGCAACGTAAAAATCGAAAGTTTTCCTGCTTGAATGGAAGCTAAGGGATACAGTATTCACATTTTTTAGATGCCCAGGAAATTATACTCTCGCAACAGTTGTTCGTGCTATACAATGACGATTAGTATCGCTGGTTCCTGTGTTAATTCTCGGCGGACAAATATGACCGATCTAGATGGTACTTCCCGCGGACATCACATGCTGTGACGGCAGACATGACCGCCGTGTCCGCCGTGAATTTCGAGGCCTGGTCTACAAATGAAAATATCAGACGAAACTTTACGCCTAACCATTTACAGTAAAATACAATATTTTGAAATGCCACAAAGCTTTCTGAGTTGCGCTGTCGTCCGCTATGTTGAGCATTTCAAGCAGCCCATTCGCTTTTCCATCACTAAATGTAATCAGAGCAATCCATTCAGAATTGCGAACTTCGTGCTTATGTTATTTAATTATATATATAATATAGCTTGAATAAGTGATCATTTGAATTTGAAATAATCCTAATTTAAATAATTGTAATTTTTAGTGTACCTAGACCTAATTGCCATTTCAATTAATGGTAATTGCGGTTTGCGAAATGAGATGAGATGGAAACTCAGGTCTCAGGTTATCACCAATCAATACTTTTGGACCATCAATGTTTCTGATAGTGATATATGGCAAAATTATAGTCTGAAGCCAATCGTTACAACAAGCATGGTCGAACCAACCTGACTTTGATCTGTTATATCGTGCATGCGTTGGGCCTCCTTCCATCCATGTATCCCAAAGGTGCTCTGCTTTGTACACTACTACACAGTGTACATTGGCAACATTTTTCCCGATGCAGTGCCAGCAAACATAATAGATGTTGATCCTTTTGAATGATTCATAATTCTCTCAGGGTATTTGATTCCACATTTGAATATGCATCGCTTCTTGCCTGGGACGTCTGATGAGTTTGTTTCGTCATAGTTTATTATTGCCTGTGGTTCCACATCCACATTCAGAAGACTTTCTTCTAGATTATTAAAGTACACACTCACAGTTTCAGCACTTACTTCTGCTTGACCACGCTTTATATTTTGGCAGTGGCGTTGGGTAATTTCAGCTTCACTTCGTTTTAGGAAGGAGTAACCCCAGTCAGAACCTGGAATATTGTTACGAAAGGCAGCAACAGTCTTTTCTGGTTGTGTTAGTATTCTGTGACCAATCATTCTGACGTCCAATATATCAAGGGGCTGGCCCCAATAACCACATGTTTGAATGATGTGGACTAAGGCATGCTCTTCGAGTCTTCAGCATCTGAAAATGCTATTGGTCTTCCAACATCTGTGAATGACATTTATCACGCTTGTCGCTTATGTTTGATAGGTCGCATTGGGATTCCACACTCCTCTGCAGCTTTTCTTAGAGACAGACCAGAGTCTACTGCCTTCTGTAAGTTCTCTTCATCATAGTCCTTGTAGCTCCTTGAACCAAGTGATCTTTTATGCTTTCTAGGCATTGTCAGTCTAAGATAAATAATATTTTTGTTAGTAACTGTGTAATAAAATATATATCATATACTGTGCAAAGTAACCCCATAAACATTTAATTATGACTTATGAATGTAAAACAGATATTTTTGCCAGAAATATATTACCAGCCTACTCCAAAAGCTATATTTATGCTAACAATAGGGTAAACTAACATTATATGCAAAATCAATAACAAACTCACATTTCTTATCTTCGTGCTTCACGGAAGTTTTCAATGTCAGAATTTTGTCGAAATAGTATTATTTAATATTTTATATATTATACAGTTACTGCTAATATTCTATGGGGAAGAGAATTACTGTCAAAAACTGAAAGAAAGAAGTGACCGATTAATATGGAATAGTTCATTTGACTTTATTTTATCTATAACGTAGAAAAATCCAACATACCAAAAACGGTATATTGAGTAAACCGCCATGGATAGTTAGCTACCTGCCATGGATACCGGTACAGTACCGTACTAGTTAATTAACTGCCACGGATAGTTAGTTGACTACTGCAGATGTGAACTTGACGGAGCAATGTATCAATCCTGACATAGATACATGTTGCCTTAGTTAACTGCCGCATATATACGGTAAGTTTCCTGTTATTGATTTATTGAGTAAACTGCCACGGATAGATAGTTAACTGCCACGGATAGTTAGTTAATTGCTACAGACGTGAACTTGACGGAGCAATGTATCATTGTATCAATCCTGATATGGATAGGCTACCCTATATGTTGCCTTAGTTAACTTCCGCATACATAAGTTGCCTGTTATGGGTAGTGACAATAGATTACCGGGACGAGCAACTCCGTTGTTCCGCCAACATTAGAAGGGTAAATTGCCAATTTGACATTTTTTTCACGCTTTGCTGCTGGCTTGCTTTCAACTAAAAACTTTAAATTACTTCAAAACCAACTTCACTCTTTTTATATAACCCATAAAAAATACATTATTTTGTAAATAAAATAAAAAATTACCCTTCTAATGTTGCGGATGAACGAAAAAGCGGATGTAGTTAAGAATCCCGGTAATCTACTATCCCTAGTTATGGGTATATTGAGTAAACTGCCACGGATAGTTAGCTACCTGCCACGGATAGCTAATTAACTGCCACGGATAGTTAGTTGACTGCTGCAGATGTGAACTTGACGGAGCAATGTATCAAGGTATCAATCCTGACATAGATGGATGTTGCCTTAGTTAACTACCGCATATATAAGTTGCCTGATTGATATATTGAGTAAACTGCCACGGATAGTTAGTTAACTGCCACGAATAGTTAGTTAATTGCTACAGACGTGAACTTGACGGAGCAATGTACCAAGGTATCAATCCTGGCATTGATATATGTTGCCTTTGTTAACTTCCGCATAAATAAGCTGCCTGTTATGGATATATTGAGTAAACTGCCACGGATATTGAGTTACCTGCCACGGATATTGAGACTGCCACGAATATTGAGTTACCAGTAACTGCTGCAGATCAGGGTTGCCAGGTCCACTTATGGAAAAAATGCCAAACAACTGGTCAAAAAATGCCAAATGACCTAAAAAAAAAAGCCAAATAGGCAAAACGCTGCAAAATCGAAGGTTTCTTCCTTATAAAAGTAATAGATTCGGTAAAAAATGGATAAAACTGCAACAAAACTCAGCCTACACTTGCTGCTATTGCACAACCTAGTATCTTCATTCTTGAGAGTACGATACCGTGCTCTTCAGAAAAAAAGACTTTTGAAAAAATGACAATAATACAAAAAAATCCTTTTTGATCTTGATGATATTTCCAAGATCTGGTTAAAAAACTGAGCTGAAATACCATCAAACGGCTGAGAACCACATAGAAGTTGGAACACATCACGTCATCATGCTGTTTTGGTAAAATCATACTGGACTACTGGAGCGTGAAGTAAATTTAGTCTCCAACCAAAATTGCAGACTTAATCGAAAGTAATTTTACCAAGGACTACGAAAAATTGATTTTTAACAAGAAATTTCGCTTTATTAGGGAGTTATTAACAAACCTATTACCCTGTCAACCATTTTTGGGGAACTTTTCAAAGTTTACCCGGATTTCAAAGTATCCCCATTTTACGGTAGCTGATTCCAGTGATTCGTTATGCGAAACTTGAATATATCGGAAATGAAGTAACTTCATTGTCTGAAAGCTTTTTGTCTGACACTCATCAAGATGTATGACGTCTATGATGTTACGTTTGCTAAACTTTAAAGCATAAAAGTTAGTGACTTACCGGAATAAGACCGTTTTTTGGATCAACCAAGGAGAAAATTTATAAATAATAAAATAAAACTTTTCAGGTGAATAAAGCAAGACATAGGCCTATTCTTTTAGTTTTCAAATATTTAATGATTTTGCAGGGGTCAAAGGTTTTTCTTTGTTTAATTTAAAGTTTATAACCCCTGATGACAGCAGATACGCTGCTGGCGTAATGAATAGATTTTTGAATTTAAAACGTAAGAATTATCGTAATGCTTATTTTATGTTGTGTGTGAAACTTGTTTGTGCGGATGTAAATAAAGCACTTCCAAAATAAAAGAAAAAGCAAGCAATTACATAATTTAAAATTGGCAAATTCCAACAACATGTTTACGAACTGGGGTGAACTCCTGGTGAGATTCCGTCGCAGAGGTGAACCGTTTGTTAAAGCGGAGAAGATTGAAAGCGACGAATTGCCATTGAACAGAATCACTTGGGAAAGCTGCGAGTGGAAGGTTATTTAAGTAGAAAATGATTTTATTGTCAAAAATTGTCAAAAAAGCCATATCCATTCCGCCTTATCACCTCCATTCCGCCGCTTTTTACTTTCCTTTTTTTCACCCTCCCAATAATAGTTGCGTCCGTTTTGTGACGTCATATTGACCAGAAAAGCGGATTCCGAATTCTACAAGAGCACCGTATTTTGTACATCACTGAATCCATTTGAGCTATTGAGCAAAACAGATTTTTCTTGCCTTTTTTCCTGCAAAAACTTTAATAACTTTGTCAAAGTGAACTTGTCTAGCTAACTTTGATTCTATGCTGAGCCTTGCTACACTATGCCCCCCCCCCCCCGGACAGGAGCATGTAACCAACTTTTATGATTTAATTTAGGGTGCTTTTAACAGAACATTTTTGCACGTAAAGCATTAAATCACCACTTCGGGCCCCTAATTTGTGCACAAAACACTCAATTACCTTTCCGGACCCTTTTGCTGCATTACGTCGCCCCCCCCCCCCCCCAGGGACTAAAGAATAGCAACTTTTATGCTTGAATTTAGTCGTTTATTATGGTCTTAACCAAACATTTCTGCGCGTAGACGGAAAAATCACAATTTCGGGCCCTCCAACAATCACAGGCCTGGGCCCTCAAGGGTACGCCATATCCCCTCTCATAGGCCTTGAATCCATGTACGGTACATCTCTGGTGGACGGCAGTCGCGCAAAGTGGTGGTGGCAGGTGTCGCACGAACTAGTGGCAGGTGTCGCATAAATTGTGGCAGATGCCACGCAAACTGGTGGCAGGTGCCGCGCAAACTGTGGCAGGTGCCGCGCAAACTGTGGCAGGTGCCGCGCAAACTGGTGGCAGGTGCCGCGCAAATTGTGGCAGGTGCCACGCAAACTGGTGGCGGGTGCCGCGCAAACTTGTGGCAGGTGCCACGCAAACTGGTGGCAGGTGCCGCGGCAGGTGCCACTGCCACAAATTTGTCACAACCCCTATTGCACCAGGCTTGAACAATGTTGTGGCGGAGTGGGTGGGCTCGGGGTGGGGCGGTGGGACTGCAAATCCTCACTGAACTAATCAATAAGTAGTCTTGTTGCGACTGGGATGGCGGCCTCATTGTGGGGGGGGGAGTTTCCTTTCCTGCTGTCGGCACGGGGCTGGGCGCTCACTGGTGCGGCGGGCTGTTGCGATTCGCTGGCTATAACGGTGTAGCTTCCACGCTAGCCATTTAGACCATCCAATCAACTATATGTTTCTCGGCAGCCGTTTTGTAGCAAGAATTGACATCGACAAGAATTGAAATGGCTAGTGTGGAAGCTCCACCGTTGTGGTTGGGGGGTCGCGGCAGCTCGCTGTGCTGGTGAGTGCTCAGCCTTATGCCGGGGGGGACGCTCCTTTCTTCGCAATGAGGTTGTCATCTTGGGCGCAACAAGACCATTTTGATTGGTTTTTTGAGGATTTGTGGCCCCATTGCTTTCTTTTTGGGCCTACTTATTCTGCTGTGACATTGTTTGGGCTTGGTGAGTTTGTTGCGGCTAAGGGTGGAAGTTGAATCGCCGACTGGTGGAGCCGGCTTGCTGGGGGCAGCCGAGTTGCACGGGTTTTTTGAGCATTTGGCGGGGTGGGAGCGATGCAGAATTGTGCATTTTTGCTACCTGGGTAGTCTTGGCCTGGCAAAAGCTTTTCAACCAAACAACAAGCGCCCTTAGGTTGCACATTACTTGTCGAATAGTTTTTTGTACGACTACACAAATCACTTGGTTTACATTTTACATCTTATTATCAATTATGATAGCCTATTTGGAGAGTTTGCGCAAACACTTTATTAATTTTTCAGAAACCCCAATTATGATGTAATGTTTCTTCCCTTATACCCCAATCATCAATTACGGTGGCTTTTCATTACTAAAACCTACTATTATGACACAACAATGCGGTTGAGATTGGATTCTTGAATCTTTAATAAATTATGCCAATTTAAAGCTTTTTTTAATAGTTTTATGCAAATAAGGTAAAACTTAGCATTTGATATAATTCCTTGCAAATACCAAAATTGCTTCTTTTTGTAACACCAAAGTATCGACCAAAATATCGGTATCAGTATCGGTATCGGCCTAAAAAAGTGATATCGGGATCGGTATCGGCCAAAATATTGGTATCGGTACATCTCTACTAAAAATATTGTAAAACAGATTTTTGAAGGTTTAAATGCACCTGCTCTGGTACCACTGTGGTTCACCTTATTAAATATTTCAAAAAAGACGCAAACCGACTTGCCCTGGACACCTTTGGTTTGGATTCTTTATTTTTGGCCAGAGAAACTTTCTAAACAGTCTCAATTTAGTTTGTGCATATTTCTGACCACCACAACAAAAAATAATATATGTCAAACATAGCAAAGGTACGTATAGATAAAAGTAGAAGTTAGAATGTGCTTGATAGTGAAACAGGATAACTTAATCAGTTAAAATTTTTCCATGTTTGCAACTTCCTAAGTTGGCAATCAATATGATTGAGCTTAAAACTGCTTGCAAAAAAATAATGAATAAGTAAAACCAAAATTCCATTTCTTATCACAATAGCATGCCAATCCACTGCATTTTCATAAAACCATACTTTAGTAGGAGGATAGGTCAGGATAATACAGTACTACCGTATAGTATCATCTAGGTGTCGGCTGCATAGCCGAGTGGTGAGAACACTGAAACGGCAATCGAAAGGGCGCCGGTTCGACACCGCTTAAGAGCATGCGGCTGTGTCTGTGGCAGGACACTTAAAGGCATGCCTGAAGGTGGACACGAAGATTGGCTTCCTTGCCTTCCCGTCCACTTAATCTAAATCTTCAACCACCGGGTGTAAGCCTAGATACGACAAACAAAAAATCTAGGCATTAATATTTTATTCCACAATTCAAAAATTAAAAAATCTGGCAACCTTCAAACCAAAATTTCGGAAACCATCGGAATTGCATTGGGACGGCTAGAATATCAGAAATCAGATATTTCTCAGCAGATTCTGTCCACAGCCTTCCTTTGATCCTTATCAAGTTTAGGCTAACAATAGCTATAAATAAAGAGCAGGTATTAAGTTTTAAGACTGTATTATATTGTAATTAGCTTATTAGTTATTTCCTTGTAGAAATACAAGCATTTCAAAGTGTTTGTCTGATAATCTGCTTCTTTTGGGACGTATGCGCCCTTTCCAAATGAAAACATGCGTTCCACAGCAGCGCTGGATGGTATTGGTGTGTTTCAAAAACAAATCTTGAAAGCGTTTACTTGGAAAGGTATCACTATTCGGTGCTGGTTTAGGATCGGCCGCCTTGGTTAGTGACGTCACAAAAATCTGTGACGTCATGCAAAAAAACGCAACTACTTTTAGGAAGGGTGTAAAAACGAGCAATCGTGGTTCAGTATAAGCCGCCCACAGTTTGCTGTGATCGATGAATACTGCCTCCACCAAATATGCTGTAGCTTTCTCATTTCTGCTCGGATTTTAACAATTTTACTATCGTTGGATGGCATTATGCTTCATCTACCCGAATGGATTAATTGCCAATCTAAAGTAGGCATTATATTTATGTAGCGGGTAACTTAAACTTTACTATTTTGTACCAATTCTCAGCAATTCAATTTTTACAATAAAAATACCAAATCAACACAAATTAAAAGAGTATGTCTTGTTTTATTAACCTAACAACTTTCACGTTTATATGTTATCTACAAAACGAGAAATCGTTGTTCAAACGTAACCGCTTGACGAAGCTTTTTTCCAATGCATTTTTCAAGGCGATTCGATCGTGGTTCAGTATAAGCCGCCCACAGTTTGCTGTGATCGATGAATACTGCCTCCACCAAATATGCTGTAGCTTTCTCATTTCTGCTCGGATTCTAACAATTTTACTATCGTTGGATGGCATTATGCTTCATCTACTCGAATGCATTAATTGCCAATGTAAAGTAGGCACTACATTTATGTAGCGCTAACTTAAACTTTACTATTTTGTACCAATTCTCTGCAATTCATTTTTTACAATAAAAATATCAAACCAACACAAATTAAAAGAGTATGTCTTGGTTTATTCATATGTTAACTTTCACATTTATATCTAATCCACAAAACGAACAATCGTTGTTCAAACGTAACCGCTCGACGAAGCTTTTTTCCAATGCATTTTTCAAGGCGATTCGATCGTGGTTCAGTATAAGCCGCCCACAGTTTTATGTGATCGATCAATATTGCCTCCACCAAATATGCTGTAGCTTTCACATTTATGCTCGGATTCTAACAATTGTACTATCGTTGGATGGCATTATGCTTCATCTACCCGAATGGATTAATTGCCAATCTAAAGTAGGCATTATATTTATGTAGCGGGTAACTTAAACTTTACTATTTTGTACCAATTCTCAGCAATTCAATTTTTACAATAAAAATACCAAATCAACACAAATTAAATGAGTAGGCTATGCCTTGCTTTATTACCCTAACAACTTTCACGTTTATATGTTATCTACAAAACGAGAAATCATTGTTCAAACGTAACCGCTCGACGAAGCTTTTTTCCAATACATTTTTCAAGGCGATTCGATCGTGGTTCAGTATAAGCCGCCCACAGTTTGCTGTGATCGATGAATACTGCCTCCACCAAATATGCTGTAGCTTTCTCATTTCTGCTCGGATTCTAACAATTGTACTATCGTTGGATGGCATTATGCTTCATCTACTCGAATGGATTAATTGCCAATCTAAAATAGGCATTACATTTATGTAGTGCTAACTTAAACTTTACTATTTTGTACCAATTCTCAGCAATTCATTTTTTACAATAAAAATACCAAACCAACACAAATTAAAAGAGTATGTCTTGGTTTATTCATATGTTAACTTTCACATTTATATCTAATCCACAAAACGAACAATCGTTGTTCAAACGTAACCGCTCGACGAAGCTTTTTTCCAATGCATTTTTCAAGGCGATTCGATCGTGGTTCAGTATAAGCCGCCCACAGTTTTATGTGATCGATCAATATTGCATCCACCAAATATGCTGTAGCTTTCACATTTATGCTCGGATTTTGACAATATTACTATCGTTGGAAAGCATGATGCCTCACCTACCGGAATGGATTAATTGCCAGTTTAAAGTAGGCATTACATTTATGTAGCGCTAACTTAAACTTTACTATTTTGTACCAATTCTCAGCAATTCATTTTTTATAATAAAAATACCAAATTAACACAAATTAAAAGAGTATGTCTTGGTTTATTCACCTAACAACTTTCACGTTTATATGTTATCTAAAAAATGAGAAATCGTTGTTCAAACGTAACCGCTCGACGAAGCTTTTTACCAAAACAATGCAAACACTAAGCGATCAATTTCGAGTGTTCATTGTTAGCTGCCCACAGTTTCATGTGATCGGTGAATACTGCCTCCACCAAGTATGCTGTAGCTTTCTCATTTCTGCTCGGATTTTAACAATATTCCTATCGTTGGAAAGCATGATGCCTCATCTACCCGAATGCATTAATTGGCAGTCTAAAGTAGGCAATACATTTATGTAGCGCTAACTTAAACTTTACTATTTTGTACCAATTCTCAGCAATTCAATTTTTACAATAAAAATACCAAATCAACACAAATTAAATGAGTATGCCTTGCTTTATTACCCTAACAACTTTCACGTTTATATGTTATCTACAAAACGAGAAATCATTGTTCAAACGTAACCGCTCGACGAAGCTTTTTTCCAATACATTTTTCAAGGCGATTCGATCGTGGTTCAGTATAAGCCGCCCACAGTTTGCTGTGATCGATGAATACTGCCTCCACCAAATATGCTGTAGCTTTCTCATTTCTGCTCGGATTCTAACAATTGTACTATCGTTGGATGGCATTATGCTTCATCTACTCGAATGGATTAATTGCCAATCTAAAATAGGCATTACATTTATGTAGTGCTAACTTAAACTTTACTATTTTGTACCAATTCTCAGCAATTCATTTTTTACAATAAAAATACCAAACCAACACAAATTAAAAGAGTATGTCTTGGTTTATTCATATGTTAACTTTCACATTTATATCTAATCCACAAAACGAACAATCGTTGTTCAAACGTAACCGCTCGACGAAGCTTTTTTCCAATGCATTTTTCAAGGCGATTCGATCGTGGTTCAGTATAAGCCGCCCACAGTTTTATGTGATCGATCAATATTGCATCCACCAAATATGCTGTAGCTTTCACATTTATGCTCGGATTTTGACAATATTACTATCGTTGGAAAGCATGATGCCTCACCTACCGGAATGGATTAATTGCCAGTTTAAAGTAGGCATTACATTTATGTAGCGCTAACTTAAACTTTACTATTTTGTACCAATTCTCAGCAATTCATTTTTTATAATAAAAATACCAAATTAACACAAATTAAAAGAGTATGTCTTGGTTTATTCACCTAACAACTTTCACGTTTATATGTTATCTAAAAAATGAGAAATCGTTGTTCAAACGTAACCGCTCGACGAAGCTTTTTACCAAAACAATGCAAACACTAAGCGATCAATTTCGAGTGTTCATTGTTAGCTGCCCACAGTTTCATGTGATCGGTGAATACTGCCTCCACCAAGTATGCTGTAGCTTTCTCATTTCTGCTCGGATTTTAACAATATTCCTATCGTTGGAAAGCATGATGCCTCATCTACCCGAATGCATTAATTGGCAGTCTAAAGTAGGCAATACATTTATGTAGCGCTAACTTAAACTTTACTATTTTGTACCAATTCTCAGCAATTCAATTTTTACAATAAAAATACCAAATCAACACAAATTAAATGAGTATGCCTTGCTTTATTACCCTAACAACTTTCACGTTTATATGTTATCTACAAAACGAGAAATCATTGTTCAAACGTAACCGCTCGACGAAGCTTTTTTCCAATACATTTTTCAAGGCGATTCGATCGTGGTTCAGTATAAGCCGCCCACAGTTTGCTGTGATCGATGAATACTGCCTCCACCAAATATGCTGTAGCTTTCTCATTTCTGCTCGGATTCTAACAATTGTACTATCGTTGGATGGCATTATGCTTCATCTACTCGAATGGATTAATTGCCAATCTAAAATAGGCATTACATTTATGTAGTGCTAACTTAAACTTTACTATTTTGTACCAATTCTCAGCAATTCATTTTTTACAATAAAAATACCAAACCAACACAAATTAAAAGAGTATGTCTTGGATTATTCATATGTTAACTTTCACATTTATATTTAATCCACAAAACGAGCAATCGTTGTTCAAACGTAACCGCTCGACGAAGCTTTTTTTCAATGCATTTTTCAAGGCGATTCGATCGTGGTTCAATATAAGTCGCCCACAGTTTCACGTGATCGATGAATACTGCCTCCACCAAATGTGCTGTAGCTTTCTCATTTCTGCTCGGATTTTAACAATTTTACTATCGTTGGATGCAGGGCCGGATTTAGCTGATGGGGGGCCCGGGGCACTTTTAGATCGGGGGGCCCCCCTGTAAAAAAATTTTCGCGCCTACGGCGCGAAAAGCCACCTCCACGTCTACAATAGCATTACTCCAGCACTACACACCAATTTGCAGAGTCTTTAAAGGCTGAAAAGAAAAAAATAACACAAAGTTACATTTTTTCCACGTAGGGGGGCCCTTCAAAAGTCGGGGGGCCCGGGGCACATGCCCCCTCTGCCCCCCCCTAAATCCGGGCCTGGTTGGATGGCATTATGTTTCATCTACCCGAATGGATTAATTGCCAGTCTAAAGTAGGCATTATATTTATGTAGCGCTAACTTAAACTTTACTATTTTTTACTAATTCTCAGCAATTCATTTTTTACAATAAAAATACCAAATCAACACAAATTAAAAGAGTATGTTTTGTTTTATTCACCTAACAACTTTCACGTTTATATGTTATCTAAAAAACGAGAAATCGTTGTTCAAACGTAACCGCTCGACGAAGCTTTTTACCAAAACAATGCAAACACAAAGCGATCAGTTTCGAGTGTTCATTACAAGCCGCCCACAGTTTGATGCGATCGGTGATAGTGCCTCCACCAAACATGCTGTAGCTTTCTCATTTCTGCTCGGATTCTAACAATTTTACTATCGTTGGATGGCATTATGCTTCATCTACTCGAATGGATTAATTGTTAATCTAAAGTAGGCATTACATTTATGTAGCGCTAACTTAAACTTTACTATTTTGTACCAATTCTCAGCAATTCATTTTTTACAATAAAAATACCAAATCAACAACACAAGTTAAAAGAGTATGTCTTGGATTATTCATATGTTAACTTTCACATTTATATCTAATCCACAAAACGAGAAATCGTTGTTGAAACGTAGCCGCTCGATGAAGCTTTTTTGACAATTTTACTGACGTTGGAAAGCACGATACTGCATCTACCCGAATCAATTGGTTGCATGTCCATTGTCCAAGGCAGTAGCGTATTTAGGGGGGAGAATAAAGGGCGATGGCCTCCCCCTAATGATCAGGTAAAAAAATAAAATACAAATTTTGCAAAAAAAAAAGTTGTAGCGCAATAATTGCTTGGATGATTCATCCTAGCGCGGGGGGCGGGGTATACTTTTTGCAATGTAATTTATCAACAGTTTTTCTTCCTTTTCTTGACAATTGCATGGCACAAATTCACGATAGATTCAATGAGCACTGCTCAGCTTTTAAAGTCAGCACATTTCTGCCTTCATTGATTCTTGAAGATGAGGACTGCACGATCGACGAGATTTTCGACTTCTACCATGGAATGCTGGATGTTGAACCAAGCAATTGCTTTGCAGCTACTATTGAATTGCGAAGATGGAGAGCGAATTGGCTTGCAGTTTCTGTGGATAAACGACCTGCGACTCTTGTGGATGCGTATCAAGCGGCTGAACAACTCGGCACTTATCCGATTATCCATAAATTATTACTTCGAATCTTTGCTACGCTTCCAGTTACAACTGCCTCCAATGAGCGATGTTTCAGTTCAATAAAGTACCTGAAAAATTATTACCGCACGACCATGACCGAGCCACGTTTGGATGGTCTAGCTCAGATGTATTTAAATAAGGATATTGTACTCGAGCATGATGCAGTCATTGATATATTTGCCAAGCACAGCCATCGCATTAAAATGTAAATTGTCATTGCGAATCGCAGAGAATGTTCAAAAGGTATTCGAGGTCGGGAGGACTAACTTATTGTTTATGTTCTGAAGTGTTTCATATCTTTTGTTGGTTCATTGATCGGAACAGTAACTTACTTCTGCGGATTCGCTCTTGATTTTGGACCCTCTCTCCCCTTATCTGACAGTTTCAGCTAACCCCCTCCCCCCGTTCTGACCCATCATATGACATTTTGATATACCCCACCCCTATTTAAAGGCTCAAACAAGTCTAATTTCAACCCAAGTAGAAAAAATTTAAACCAATTAACTGCCATTTTCATCAAGTTTGAGCTTTCTGTGTAGTACCGTTGACTACCCCGTGTGTACTACCCCCAGACCCCTTTGGACTCCAGCCGCCGATTCAGCCGCTGCGCGGCTGACTGACTGTAGATGAAGCCTAATGCCATCCAACGATAGTAAAATTGTTAGAATCCGAGCAGAAATGAGAAAGCTACAGCATATTTGGTGGAGGCAGTATTCATCGATCACAGCAAACTGTGGGCGGCTTATACTGAACCACGATCGAATCGCCTTGAAAAATGCATTGGAAAAACGCTTCGTCGAGCGGTTACGTTTGAACAACGATTTCTCGTTTTGTGGATAACATATAAACGTGAAAGTTGTTAGGTTAATAAAACAAGACATACTATTTTAATTTGTGTTGGTTTGGTATTTTTATTGTAAAAATTGAATTGCTGAGAATTGGTACAAAATAGTAAAGTTTAAGTTAGCGCTAGATCAATATAATGCATACTTAAAACTTGCAACCAATGAATTCGGATAGATGCAGTATCGTGCATTCCAACGATGGTAAAATTTCTCAAATCCGAGCAGAAATGAGAAAGCTACAGCACATTTGGTGGAGGCAGTATTCATCGATCACAGCAAACTGTGGGCGGCTTGTAATGAACACTGGAAACTGATCGCTTTGTGTTTGCAATGTTTTGGTAAAAAGCTTCGTCGAGCGGTTACGTTTGAACAACGATTGCTCGTTTTGTGGATTAGATATAAATGTGAAAGTTAACATATGAATAAAGCAAGACATACTCTTTTAATTTGTGTTAGTTTGGTATTTTTATTGTAAAAAATGAATTGCTGAGAATTGGTACAAAATAGTAAAGTTTAAACCATCAGTTATTGGCTCCAGTGTTTATTTGTGAATTAGGATTAACTGATTCGTATAGATGAAGCATAATGCCATCCAACGATAGTAAAATTGTTAAAATCCGAGCAGAAATGAGAAAGCTACAGCATATTTGGTGGAGGCACTATTCACCGATCACATCAAACTGTGGGCGGCTTATGCTGGACCACGATCGAATCGCCTTGAAAAATGCATTGGAAAAAAGCTTCTTCGAGTGGTTACGTTTGAACAACGATTGCTCGTTTTGTGGATTAGATATAAATGTGAAAGTTAACATATGAATAAACCAAGACATACTCTTTTAATTTGTGTTGGTTTGGTGTTTTTATTGTAAAAAATGAATTGCTGAGAATTGGTACAAAATAGTAAAGTTTAAGTTAGCGCTAGATCAATATAATGCCTACTTTCAACTTGCAACTGATGAATTCGGATAGATGCAGTATCGTGCTTTCCAACGATGGTAAAATTTCTCAAATCCGAGCAGAAATGAGAAAGCTACAGCACATTTGGTGGAGGCAGTATTCATCGATCACAGCAAACTGTGGGCGGCTTGTAATGAATACTGGAAACTGATCGCTTTGTGTTTGCATTGTTTTGGTAAAAAGCTTTGTCGAGCGGTTACGTTTGAACAACGATTGCTCGT
Source organism: Aplidium turbinatum (assembly GCF_918807975.1). Lineage (NCBI taxonomy): Eukaryota > Metazoa > Chordata > Ascidiacea > Aplousobranchia > Polyclinidae > Aplidium > Aplidium turbinatum. The sequence continues at coordinate 10,110,533 of NC_137489.1, read as the reverse complement.
TTTGTGGATTAGATATAAATGTGAAAGTTAACATTTGACTAAAGCAAGACATACTCTTTTAATTTGTGTTGGTTTGGTATTTTTATTGTAAAAAATGAATTGCTGAGAATTGGTACAAAATAGTAAAGTTTAAGTTAGCGCTACATAAATGTAATGCCTACTTTAGATTGGCAATTAATCCATTCGAGTAGATGAAGCATCATGCCATCCAACAACAGTAAAATTGTTAGAATCCGAGCAGAAATGAGAAAGCTACAGCATATTTGGTGGAGGCAGTATTCATCGATCACAGCAAACTGTGGGCGGCTTATACTGAACCATGATCGAATCGCCTTGAAAAATGCATTGGAAAAACGCTTCGTTGAGCGGTTACGTTTGAACAACGATTTCTCGTTTTGTAGATAACATATAAACGTGAAAGTTGTTAGGTTAATAAAACAAGACATACTCTTTTAATTTGTGTTGGTTTGGTATTTTTATTGTAAAAATTGAATTGCTGAGAATTGTTACAATATAGTAAAGTTTAAGTTAGCGCTACATAAATATAGTGCCTACTTTAGATTGGCAATTAATCCATTTGGGTAGATGAAGCATAATGCCATCCAACGATAGTAAAATTGTTAAAATCCGAGCAGAAATGAGAAAGCTACAGCATATTTGGTGGAGGCAGTATTCATCGATCACAGCAAACTGTGGGCGGCTTATACTGAACCACGATTGCTCGTTTTGTAGATAACATATAAACGTGAAAGTTGTTACGTTAATAAAGCAAGTATTTTTATTGTAAAAATGAATTGCTGAGAATTGGTACAAAATAGTAACAGTTTAAGTTAGCGCTAGATCAATAATAATGCCTACAAATATTTAAAAATCAATAGGCATTCCGCTTTTACTTCTATTCCGCGTTTTTGCACCCTTCCTAAAAGTAGTTGCGTTTTTTTGCATGACGTCACAGATTTTTGTGACGTCACTAACCAAGGCGGCCGATCCTAAACCAGCACCCACTATTCCAAGGATGCTGTGTTGGTTTAGCACATATAAATCCTTTAACGATGTCCACTGCACCAAAATCGCTCTTTTCATGGGTCTAGACTCCAGACCTCTTCAAATAAAGTATCTTCAACCTCTGCGATGACATTCATTGACTTTTCACTTTCTTTCTCTGATCCCTCGTTCTCGGTACTGCTCACGATATGAGTGATCACCATTTGGCAAACTTCTTCCGCTTGTATTCTAGGAAGCTATTCCAACTAACTCGTAAAGCCGGTAATTCGGATGAGTCGCGCTGGCCAGAATAGTCCTACATTGTGAAACGAGATTTTTCATAAAAACAAAAATGACGCATAGCGCATGACGCTTAAAATCAGCAAAATAATTGACGGCACTATCACTTCCGTCAACTAAAAAATAAACTGACGGCGCTAGCCCAGGCCCGTAACTAGGAGGGGCGCAGGGGAGGCAAAGCCCCCCTGCAAAAATGTTGCCCCCCCCTGGAAAAAATCATGTTAATTAGCTCTGTTCGCTGAATTTTTAGTTTTATACCCGATTTTCTTGTGTTGTTTAATTGTAAAAATTGTGTGCTTAATGGTGTGGTCGAATGTTGTGTTAAACAGACAGATTCGAGATTAATTGCTGGTTAGATCCAAAGTAGGTAGCCTACACCAGTTTCCAATTGAGCTGAGCAGTGTGATAGCCGATCAGTCTCCACTGTGTGATGGCCGTGTGTGATAGTGTGATAGCCGAGTGTGATAGCCGATCAGTCTCCAGAGTAGGCTACTGTGCAGTTGATTGCCACAAAGAGTTATTAATGTAGGCTACCTGACAACCACTTTGGCATTTGCGTGCTAGGTAGGCTATGCTTCTATACTTGCAGTTTATAACTGCTGCTTTCGCCAAGGAATACTTTGCGTATTCTGCCTTTACGCTTCCTTATGAAGCGTGATTCAGTTACTACGTATAGTGATGATGGATATGGTGCGCTTCTGCAGGAATGCAACAATTTGCATCATCACATAGCTAAAGAAGAACATGATCATGAAATTGAAACTGGTGAAGCACTGCTACGACCTAAACCTAAGTGTACTTTCAATACGGATGCAACCTAGTTCGTACCCTGAACAGTTCGGACCCTCAGTTCGTACCCTAAAAAGATCGAAAGAAAAAATTAAAAAAAGCGGAAGTCGCTGATCGCAGTTTCCGCAAACATTTTAAAATTTTCCCCCTGAAAAGATCGAGAGAAAGATAGCACAAAGCCGAAGTCGCTGATCGCAGTTTCCGCTAACCTTAACCATAGGCTAATCTATGCTCTAACCCTAACCCTCGCTGATCGCAGTTTCCGCAAACATTTTCCGTAGATTCCGCTAACCGCAGTTTCCGCTAACCTTTACCCTAACTCTAACCATAGATTAATTTATGCTCTAACCCTAACCCTCGCTGATCGCAGTTTCCGAAAACATTTTTCCGCAGTTTCCGCTAACCTTTACCCTAACCCTAACTATAGAGCAATCTATGCTCTAACCCTAACCCTCGCTGATTGCAGTTTCCGCAAACATTTTTCCGCAGTTTCCGCTAACCTTTACCCTAACTATAGAGCAATCTATGCTCTAACCCTAACCCTCGCTGATCGCAGTTTCCGCAAACATTTTTCAGCAGTTTTGCTAACCGCAGTTTCGGCTAACCTTAACTCTAATCATCGAGTAATCTATGGTCTGCTCTAACCCTCGCTGATCGCAGTTTCCGCAAATATTTTTCCGCAGTTCCGCGGTTTCCGCTAACCCTAGCCCTCGAGTTTGTTTGCGGAAACTCCGATCAGCGACTTCGGCTTTGTGCTATTAAACTGCGATCAGCGACTTCGGCTTTTTTTAATTTTTTCTCTCGATCTTTTCAGGGTACGAACTGAGGGTCCGAACTGTTCAGGGTAGGGGGAAGGGAAGGTAATTTGATACGGAAGGTAATTTGATACACCCCCCCTACAGAAATGTACAAAAAATATTAGTCAAAAATATTGTCATTAGGTGGAAGATCTGTGAAAATAATGCCTACAAAAATTGCACCATGCAGCTAACTCGTGCTTTTATGGCATAAAATTGTAAAAGTGTGTTTTTTGAGTATTTTTGTAAAATTTTTAACTCATGGTTATTTTCGTCTGGAAAATTAAAGAAAAGTTCCTGAAAGATAAAACCTAACTCATTTCACAGTTCATTGATAAGGCTTCAAGGGCATGTCACGTTTTTTCTGCAATGTGCATCCAAGCATACAAAAATCAGAATTTTATAACTTTTTTTGAAAAAGGTAAATTGATACATGTGGAGAAGGTAAATTGATACAGTATAGTAAATTCTTTTTGTGACTGTAATAAATGTTGTTATTGATCTAGTTGATTTAAATAAGTTATTCTTCATTAACAAGACCTGCTACTTTGGGAAACAACTATTATATGGGCTTTCGTAGGCCTACACGCTATCTGTTTCAAAAAATGAGAAAAGTGCAAAGCACCCCCCTTGAATAAGAACTCCAGCCAATGATCCTTCCCATGTCCATCCCGCTGCAGAAGCTTCGCCGCATACATAGGCCTCAATAGTCGTCCTTGCACCCAAGCACGCCAACCACATTTTAAATTTTCATTTATTGCTTTGCTGTCAAAGGGGATTTCTGTATTAGTTTTACTGTCTCAAATTACCTTCCGGGTGTATCAATTTACCTTCCATGGAAGGTAAATTGATACATTTGAGTAACGTTTTTAAAATTTAAATTAAAAAAAAAGTAACAAAAATAGAAAAGTGAAAATGTTTTTAAAAAGTGTGTAAGGGATCAGACTTTCATTTCAGCTAAAAATCAATAGTTTGTGACACGTAATTTTCAGTTAACAGGCAAAAATGTTAAAAGTGTATCAAATTACCTTCCCTTCCCCCGAACTAGGTTGCACCCTTTCAATACAAGCCTTACTGATTTTCTGGTGATGGAGTTACCAGTAGCTGGAGGAATGGAGAAGGAAAGGGATTTGAAAAAGTTACTGATGTATGCTGTGATAGACAAAATAGTTTTGGACATGAAACTCAGATTTGCAGACAATTCATGGTTTTACACATCTGTTCGTGCCCATTCAAAGAAAAATGAAAACTTCTTAGACTGTGAATCGCTCATGCCACTAGGCTATATACGCAACTGAAGATAGATATTCCATCAGAGGTACAATTACAAGTCGCAAAACAGTTCCTACATGACCATGTGCAATTTGCACAACACCAGAATTCCGATATAGTACTGAAAGAACTGTAGGCTACAATCAAAGACTGGCATTCCCGAATGTATATAAACTTGCCGCTACTGTCGCATCATTCGTGGGGGTCCAGTAGTGCGGGTTGGGAGAGTGGCTTCCCGGTCTTATCTTGGATAGACAAGCTCGGGACTTTGCTAAGTCCCGGAGGCAAGCCTACACGCAGTCTATGTTCCAGACGAGACAGGCGAACTTGGTTCTGTTGGGTTTTAAAAAGGAAATGATCGAGAAAATAGACCTGGGCGTTTTTTCAATAGATTCAGTGAAGTCCATCCACGCCTTTTGTAAACCCATCTATCCTATCTGGACCTAACCTATCTATAGCGAGGATACATTTCACTCATGGTGTGAATTACATTATCATTAAAAGATTGATCTGGAAGAAATGATTGTTGATTCTGCACCAGATAAAATGAGGTGTAATGTAGGCTACACATTGTAGGCTACAATTATTATTAACAAAACGATGAGTGACAGGTGCAGCGGCTGCAGCCGTATTTGAACATAGTTAAACGCCCACTTTCTATGTAGGTAGGCTATAGTATATTTTGTGTGATTTATGCAGCGCATTAGAGGAAAATGTAAGTAAACTAAAACAAACTCGAAGTCCATGAAAGGCATTGGATTAACTAACAAAAGAATCAACTACAAAATCATAAATTTCTCTAGGGTTTCTATGCCAATTTTTAACCATTTTATCACTAGTTGATGGTTGGATATTTTAAAAATGATTTTGCTTCTCAATTTCTATGTTGTTGTCATTATAACTGTTTAAGCTGCAGCATGTAATTGACTATAATGCCTGTTCCCGCTGCTGTTTCTACGATAATCTATGCTAATGTAAACACTGTAGGCCTAATAGGCTACGATTAATATTTTTGCGTAAATATACCCACATTGTGTACAAACGTCGTTTTCGTACATGAAATGGAAGGTAAAAGTTGGGCCCCCTCTAGAATACTTATTGCCCCCCTGGTGCTCTAAGCTAGTTACGGGCCTGCGCTAGCCTCAACGTCAACAAAAAGTTGACGCCGTAAATTGACGGCGTCAACGTAGGCTACCGTTCAACATTGCATTTTGGGATGGAAGATAGAAAATGTCAAGGATTGAAAATGATGGAATTGTTAGATGATGAGATAGAAAACAATCTTCTAGCCTATCATTCTACCTCAACTCCATCATTAAGTTTGCACCGCCATGGGCCCATATCAAAACATACAAAAGTTGTAAAATAAATTGAGTTTCCGTAAAAAAATTGACTTTCCGTTTGGTTACGTTTTTTAAACAGAAATATGACGACTTTTTTTCGTATTGAACCAGCGCGGTTGTTGGCGGACGATTGTTCAAGAAAGTGAAGTCGACAATATTCACACTTTTGTGAGTATACTTTCACTTAAGTTTAGACATTTCAATGCACTACATTGAAGAACATCGGTCTTTAATGATTCCGTTTCTGTGAACACTTGAACAATTATTCAAAGAGTGAAAAACAATGATATTGTGGGGCAGCATGCAAGTCACATATAAGTGCACGCCAGCTCACTCCGGTTGACGTGTTTGTGGTCTGTGAATCGCTGCAGCGGATGGAGTATTTTAACCACAGACGCTTTGATCATTAAGCGTTTTTTCCCTTGTAAACCAGTTGACTGCAGTCGTTGTGATCCTTCTGGCGGTCGGCCAGAGAGTTGATTCTTGCTTTGAACTTGGATAATGAAAGAAGAGAAAAGTGGTGGCGGGGTTAAATCAAGTCTAGTACCTCGTCGAGGTTGCTGCCTCCCTAACTCTGGACCGCTGGGCTACACTGAAGACGGCTAAACGTTCTCTTAATCTAGTTTCTGTCTAATGTTTTAAGAGCGCTTGCAATATTACGTGAAAGTAGCACTCCCTCTGCTGCGGCTGCCTGCAGATTGCATCTTCGCCTACGGTTACGACTAAGCGGAACGCAATTAACTGAATAGGCTACTAGTAGGCTATTATCTACGTGATTGCTTCAGCACAAATCTAAACACTTACCGTAGCCAGAGATGTACGTATGCGCCGCAAATTCTATGCCGCATATTTGCGGCGTAGACTTTTTGTTTGCGCTAACGCTTGCGCCACATTTTTTTGGATAGTTTGCGCTTGAGGCTGCGCCGTATAGTCAGGGATATCTAGAACAACGGGATTGCTGACTCTGTTTTGAAGTGGACAATAGGAGGGTTACTGCATCATTAGGCCTACTGCACAAACTAAAATGTGGATTTCTCAACATACAACCCATTTCTTGTTTTTAAAATGATGCTTGAAGATGAAATAATTTAAAAAAAAGCAAAAAAAATTTTGAAAATGTGGCCGTTTTTCCCCAAACCACCAAGTGGTGAAAAATACACAAATTTTAAACACAAATGTTTTTAATATCACTTACTGGATTTGAATCAAATTTTAACAGAATGTTTATAAGTATCAAGACTGAAGCTCTATGGAAGGAAATGAAGGTATTTTGAAAAAATAAAAAGTTATTCGAATTGTTGCATTTTTTAAAAAATTTTGATCCTCGGACATGAAACAAATGGGTGCCGACAGTATCATGAACAAAATTTCCAAAATTCTTTGACCAGAGGCTTTGCATGTTTATTCTGTCTGATAGTGTTAAAAATTTGAAAGCGATTGGCAAACAAATGAAAGAGATATTTGGGATTAAAATTTGGTACTTGGTCAAAAATCACATTTTACGAAAAACAACAATAAACATTTTCAACACCTTAAAGCCTCCTTTATTATAAGCAGACCCTTTTTTGCCTCTTCTTGGGTTTTTAATTTTTTCTTAAGTGCTTTTAATGTTTTTCTCCTGGCCATGGATGTGTCAAAGCTTCTTTTTCTTGATTTGTCAAGTCAAAACTTGTCGAGTATTTGGCAGATTTCTGAATATGCAGAGATTTTGCTACCGGTACTGTCTTGTTTTCCTAATTTTTTTTTGCTTCTTTTTCTTGCTTATGAGTGAATTTTCAGAACAGCACTGTTGGTGGCGTGTGTCTCCTGTAGAAGAATAGCCGTTACTTGGTTGGCCTTCACTATTTGTTCTAAGATGTCGATTTTAGACTTGGTCAGGCCTTCCACATTCAACTGCAGCAAAGTGATGCCTTCCCATACGACAACCGAAGTTGCCCGCCCTGAACAGCTATTAGACATGAAGGGCGCATGCTCTGGTTCGACATCACTCTGTACATGGATGGAGTTGCATGGAGCTCTGTGAGCTACAATTGCTGTCTCGATTTGTTGTCATTCGCTTGATTGCAAGAATCAATTACCAAGGCTCACCACTAGGAGGTTGACAACTTGAGCCCCTTTTTTTGCTGAAGTAGAAGGTTGGCAAAAAGGGCTTTGATCTTCTGTTGTTGGATGGCTTTCTGGTGTTACAGGAAAGGTTACACTTGTGTTACAGTAACAGTTCATCAAGTCTACCACCATTGTTAGGCTTACAACCAACCTTATCCAACTTTCTTTGTTTAGCAATACCACAAAATTGAATTTTCTTACTTTTTTTCATGTTTTTTTTATTTTCTATTTTTGATGACTAAAACTTGCCCAAAAGTGATGCAATAATCAATTAAATATGAAAACAAAAGCTGTGTTTAATACTCAATAGTCTTGGATGCCTAACAGCAAAAGTTTGCTTTAAAATGATGATCTTAAGTTATAGACAAGGCCAGCCATTAGTTGTTGCTATAGGCGTTGCTAGGGAAGATGCCTAGGAGTGCCCACTTTCAAGACCTTATTTTAGCTTCATAGCAGGGATATCTAGAAAAGGTGACTTCTCAACAGCGTAATTGACACGTGCTTTCGCTTTTTTCATTTTTGGGCGTTAACAGTGCTGACCCTTCTAGTGTCCATCGCTTTATCGAAATTTGCAAAGTCAGCAATCCCGTTGTTCTAGATATCCCTGCGTATAGTTTTCGCGGTTTTTTAGCGCATAGCGTCAACGCATACTTTTTAATGTCTTAGTTGTTGTTTGCAATTTTTTTTGTCAAACTGCGAAATGTTGACGTCTTGCAATTGCCCATTGTTCCAGTGTTGTGTCACAGTGTCATCTATTGTTCAGTCAGCTGGAGTTTGTTTGTATATCGCACTACTGCCTTTGACGCTAGAATCCCACGTGGAGACTGAAGTCTTGCAGAAAAAAAAGAAAGAATTAGTTAAAACAACTTAGGCCTACTGAGAAATTAATAAATTACGGGTCAGAACAGGAATGTAATGTAAGCAAGTAAGTAGGTAGGTTGGTAATGTCACCCATGTAAAATGTAAACAATGACTTGGCTTCGTAGTGTGAAGTATTTTTAGTCAAGCAGTGTTGAAGGCGTTTGTAAGCAATTGTGAGCACTTTAATTTATATTAGTTAAGTCTTGTATTTTGGGGAAAATCAGAAACTTCTCAGGCAATGAGCAGTGCAGCCTGTGTATCTAAACAAACTCAAATATTTGGTCTCCGACCGTGATTGCTTGCATGATGTTGTACTCTAAGTTATATGTTATATGTAGTACATTACTTTGCCTTTGCCGGTTATTCTTGTTGTAGGCTATGTAGCGTAGTAAGAGCATATATGGGTCTTCTTCTGCCCACAATAGCAAGTCTGCTAAATGCGTTTGCTGGAATAAGTGGCCTCGAACACTGTTCTCCGCTTCATAAAAGCCTTGTGCAGGGTATAAAAAACAGGTGAGTACTGAGCAATAGTTTTAATCCACAATTAAATTGCATAAACAGAATTACACTGTACTGTAAAAGTAATGTAAGCAAGTTTCGTTTGCGAAAAAGTTACCATTGACTTTACAGGTTTGGACGGTTGTTTACTGATGCGGATTCCATACTCGCCAGCGCCACACATCCGAATTACAGGCTTTCGCGGTGGCTCGATTGGTTGCCTGATGTCAATCCAGTGGAAATTTGAAAAATGGCCACTCGCCACATGTCAAAGTTGTTAAAAAACTCTGGGGCTGAGAGCCACTGCAACCAGACGAAGGAAGCCAGCGACAACGAACCCCGTGGGCTACTCCATGCTCTTTATGAGGACACTGGCGAAGACAGCATAGACGAGGTTGTAAAAGCGTACTTGGAAGAGAGGCCACACAAAGGACCATTAACCGTGGGCGGTTTTCCAACGAAAGATTTCCAAAATACTTTTTTTCGCTACAACACGCCAATACCTTCCAGTGCTGCGGTGGAAAGAATGTTTTCAATGGGCAAAGACATATTGAAACCAAAACACAGCAAAATGTCAGATGAACACTTTCAGATGCTTGTGTTTCTTCGTGGAAATTCAAAATAAAACTTATTTGTTTCGAGTGGTTTATACCGTGTGAATGTTTGGCACCTAGCAAAAAAAATGAGTTTGCGCTAGTGTATGCGCTAACGCTGACGCCGCCAACTTTTTTTACAAGTTGCGTTGACGCATGCGGCGTATAGTTTTTCGAACGTTTGCGTTTACGCTGACGGCGTCAATATTTTTTGTATGCGCGTACATCACTGACCGTAGCCTACCACACAATAAAAGCAAAACACACAAAAACAGCCGCACCCCAAGTTCTGTCAATTTGCAAAACATTTTGATGACACAACTGGAAGCATTTGTTACCAAAAGTGGTCGCTAACTGTCCGATTGCTTGCGGTCCATCATTGCCATCCTGACCATGCCATGACTTAACTTACGGATGAGTTCAATTACAATTTATTCCACAACACTTTTCATTAGGCTGTCATTTTCATTACTACATGTGTGCTGCTCTCTGTTTTTGTTTTATTTTTTGCTATTTGTTTTTTGAGTTTTGTGGCTGTGCTAACTACTGATATATAGCCTACTAGGCCTACATAGTTTTTCATTCAGGCACGTTTTAAACCTTTCAAGGTTTTGCCTCCTTTTCCCGTTCGTTAACGTGCTGGTAGGTTTATATCAATTTTTATAGTTAGTATCTTTTTTGTCCCGGACGCGTTAATGACGAAAAATAAAATGATTGATTGATTTAGCAAATTGTTGAAAATGTTTTATTCCCTTTTCAATGTGGCGCGATGAAAGCAAGTAAAAAACTGTAAATTTTACGCATGACTGCGTTCTCCTAAAGCAACAGCAAACAATTTCTGTATTCTTTCATGAAGGCCCGCGGTTTGTGAAAACAGTGCAATTTTAGTATAAATTCTTCTTTGAAGTGCTAATCTTTCGCACATTGTAGTCGGATCGGCAGTGTTAAAGAAAAGGTACTAAGAGGTTGTGCGCACATTTCAGACAAAACAATGGCCCAAGAACAACCAGCTCAATTGAGGTACAGTATATATGAGTGGGGATAAGTTGTTCTTTTAAGTCATCCATAGAGTTTACATGCTTAAAATGCAATCAATCATTTTATTTTACGTCATTAACGCGTCCGGGACGAAAAAGATACTAACTACAAAAATCGATATAGACTTACCAGCACGTTAATGTAATGAACGGGAAAAGGTGGCAAAACCTTGAAAGGTTTGAAACGTCCCTGAATGGAAAATCATGTAGTAGGCTATATATCAGTAGTTAGCACAGCCACAAAACCCAAAAAACAAATAGCAAAAAATAAAACAAAAACAGAGAGAAGCACACATGTAGTAATGAATGACAGCCTATTGAAAAGTGTTGTGGATTGAATTTGCCAGTTCCAATATTGATGTGGATGAGCAGTCCTAATAATATTTTTCAAAATGCGAGTTGTTGAATCCTGCTCGCTTTGACTTTAGCACGTCTTTTCCAAGCAGAGGAATATCTTTCCACAACAGCACTGGAATGAATGGGGTGTTGTATTTAATAAAAAGATGTTATAAATCAGCACAAGGAAAGCTCAAGGACTTGCTTCGGTCTGAAAAAAAGTCTGTCTCAATTGACTTCTCTTTCTGCACCAACATTTCATGCGATAGCACCAACAAACCAAAAATTCTTATTCACAGTTGTGACTGGTGTTGGTGTCACACTTGTCGATATCAACGCGGCTTTATGTTTCCCGCAATAGTAGAACAACTTCTGCTTTGATTTTGTTCTGCATTGTTTCCATAAAAATTCTCCAAAAGCAAGTCATTCTTTTCACTTTAAGTTGGAAAGTAGCTGGAGTGCGACTGAAAGAAATGTAGCACCACTCCACAACTGCAATATTAAAAAAAAGTAGAACCGTTGCGTCAGCTGCTACTCCAACAAAAAAGTAGCATGCTACTGCCCACCTCTGCTTCTTTGACATGTTCCATTCTGCATAAATAGAATTCACCAGTTATTTTTTTGTGACTTGATTATTTTCATTTGTTCCTAACTTCTCCCTGTTTTTCTTATTGGTTATAATTCCGTATTTTTTAACTAAATTTTACTCTTTGTTATGGACGGCTGGACGCCATTTGGTTTTAGTGGTGTTTCTTTTTAACATTTGTTTACCTTAGTTCTATAAGAACTCAGTTTGTAGGTTACAGATGACTTGTTGACTCTCTGTGGCCTTTTTCGCTGTCTCCTTTTCATTCAGTGGGAATTGTTGGTTATTAATTCCTTCATAGTTAATAATCTCATAGTATCTACTGAATGGAAACATAGATTTGATTGATTGAGACTTAGCATTCCTAGTTTGCTGTTATTCTTTCGTTTTTTTTTTAAGTAATAATTTTATCTTTTACCATTTTTTTCAAAATTTGATGTATTTTGCCAAATTTGTTAGGTTTGTCTAGCAGTTCTACAATGTCAATATTTTAAGCCTTTTAAACTTTTATTTCAGATTTGTTTAACATCCGGGTCTGCATCTGCTTCTATGTATCCATGGGTATTGGGTATGATATTCATTGATTACGGGAATCTTACTTTTACGACCAAAAAAATTCTTTGCAAGCTTTGTCAGCTGGTAGTTATGCATACTTGTAGAGACTCTGAACTATTGACACAGGCCCAGTTACTGAGATTACTGAGATTATTAGCTTACATTAACAGAAAACCATACTTTTCAAACAAGTCTTGTTTTCTGTTAATTATTCTATCCACAAGTTGCCGCTTGGGGATGGCTCAACAGATAAGGCGTTGGCTTTCCAATTATGCAAACCTGGTTTGACTCCCGGCTTCGGCTGGTTGTTGAAAACACCACTCACTCCTACCTAGGTGTTATAAATTAGGTTGACATAATTAGCTTTGTCTGGACAGCTTTGTCTGATGCAAATAAATTATTATTATTATTAATTACTGCAGAATGGTGGCCGAGTGAAAGGAACTGGCCACCCTGCTCTCCTTGGTGCTGAAGGCTTGGTACACGGGACCACCTTCACTATTTTAGTTGTCACGGAATGGACAGCTGTCCTGTCCTTGAAATGCTGTGTTCAACTGATGTGTTTACCATGCATTTTATTATTATTACTGGATCTATGTCCTACTATAATATATTTTTATTTATTAACTTGATTCTGCATTCTTTTGATATTTCCATGTGTTTTTGTAGGCTACTATGTGTAAACTGAGTAATACTGATATAATTAACAGAGTTTTTTTTTTTTTTTGTAAAACCATGCTAAGTGCTCATCACTCCCTTTACAGAGCAACCGTTTTTTTTTTTTCAGTGATTGATGCATTTAAATCTTCCGCATGGAGTTGTAGTCAACTCATCTCCTGATAGCTTCTCAGTTATTTATCCACTTTGTATCTGTAGTCTTTTATTGATATGTTGTCTACAATGATTACATTATCTATGTGTTTTATTTTCAACTGCACCACTGTCAAGTTCTATTCAAGCAAGCCATTTGACTGATCATTGATATATTGAGCAGCATCTTGACAATATCTGGGTACTCCTCTAATATAAATAAATCTTTGACTTCTCATGTTCTTTCTATCTTCACTTAATATTAGCCTCAAAATGTTTCAGTTGTGCTTCATGTACTCTTTGTTGTTTACTAGTTTATCTTCTACATGTTACATTTATCTGATGCACTGCAGGCCTTAAAACTCGTGTTTTTTTCCGGCAGCCATCGTGGCCTACCGAGTGCTCCTTCTCGGCGGCCAAATCTGCGTGCTTGGAGGCCAAAATACAAATAACGATAGCACAAGTAAATAGACTTAAACTTGCAACAATGCCAAAATGATCACTTAGTGTTGTTGAAGTCTGGGCGACGTCCTGCTATAGAATCGTTGTACCACGCAATAACTGCTTTATCGGGATTGTAATCCGGTATTGCGGGACCATCTAACGACACTAAATTGTTTCAACTGCATACCACCTTTCATAAACCTGACCATGGCATTTATACCGTTATAATGTCACCATTTAGGGTGTGAAGTCACACAGCGGAAACATTTCTCAATTCTGAAGACACGTGTTCCCCTCGGATGTCAACTAACCTACCCAGACAACAAAATCTGTCATTTTTACATTGATTCTACGTTTGCAGTCGTTAAATCAGGGTAAAAATGACGAATTTTGTTGTCTGGGTAGTTCTCCTTTTTAACAACGATTCAATGTCGACAACATTGAATCTACATAAAAACGACAACATTGCCAGCCAATGTAAATGAGCATTTCGGATTAACACTTTGTTAAAATAAACGTCGGGAATTACAAACAAGACTCATAGCTGGAGATCGCAGCTGGATATTTTCCATACAATAGCAAATGCTCCCTCACAATACAACAGTGGTGATTATGATGCGCTGACCTAATTCTGCGTCACTCTTTGATACTAGATATTTTCGACAGTTAATCCACAATTATTCTATTGCAAAATTAAGTAATTAGCTAGAAGAAATCTGCGGCCAAATTGGCCGACTGAGAAGGTAGCACCGGCGGTCATTCAAGCACTACTTAGCGGCCATGGCCGCGATGGCCGCCGGCCGCTTTAAGGCTTGCACTGATCTGGCAGGCTTTTATGACAAAAGCAACTGCTAAAGTGGCCAGTGAAATGCAATTCAAATGTTAAAATTTAAAAAAAATCAGAGCTTCTCATGTCATGTAATTCCACCAAAATAACACTCCCTTTCCATCAATTTTGAATTAGAGGTTAAAAAATTTCGTAAATCAGTAGACTACTGCTTTTGTGTTACGTAGCTTATGAAGCTTCAACCATTTTAGGCCTGATCAAGTCATCAATTCAAGCCAGCTGAAGGAGAGGCTTTCAAAAGAAGATATTTACGTGATTGATGTGAGAAATCCACCCGAAATTGAAAGCAGTGGCTTCATTAAAACTAATCGATCTATTAACATTCCTCTTCCTCATCTAGGTAAGTTTGTGATTTAAGTTGTTTGCTGTAAATTAAAACAACGTTGTTATGCTAGCCTGGCCATCAATAATTTGTTGTCCAGTTTCAGTAGGCCAGTGTTTACAACGGAAAGAAGAAGTTACGATGATAAGATATGTCATCATAGGTGCCTAAGCCGCGGGGGCCAGGCCCCCCGAGGTAACCACTAACCAACGCAACAAGGGCTGGTACAAACTGCATGGCGCACACACGACCGTTGCCATAGAAACCCGATCAAAGGCGGGAATATGCGCATTTTTTGTTTCATTTGCAACACGAAAACGGGCGTATTACGGCGAATTGAAAGCAGTCCGTCATAAGTTGCGATATTGTAGTGAAAAGGGAGCAATGTCAAGTCGAAAACTTAATCAAACGTCTCTCCGTAACTATTTTGCAAGGGCTGTTTATAAATGTCAGCAACTTTCAAATTTATTCAAGGTGACGTGCTGTTGAATTGATGTAAACATGAATGATTTTGCTTTTAACAGGTATATTTTCAAGCGTATGATCAAGTTAGCATTTTCATTCCATTTGCAGTATACCTTTAAGTAAACCTTTTCGTCTCTTGTTTCATGCTAATAAATCTAGATCGTTGCTAAACTTTATGTTGTGCTTAGCTTAAAGAGTCGCAGCCCATCAACCGCTATCCGCTAGCCCACGCAGGCGCATGGCATGTTTTTGCTTAACTGAAGTGGTCGAGTTTTGTTTATAGTAATTAACGGTAGATCGAACGTAGCGATAACTCCGAGTGTGGCAATAAAAGCAATCCTAATGTGACGACATAATTACGTCATCCATCTGCGTGACATTTTGCTGAATTTACGTTGCTTCTGTCTGATGAAACACGCTTTCGCCCCCACGACCAAAAAAATAGTTAGCCGCCTATGTATGTCATTATGGGTTCAATAGTTTTCCTTTTCATGGCCCTATACCCACTAGTGGCTCTAGAAAGTTTTGTTTTGGTGCACCACGCTTTTGTTGAAGCAAATTTTTAGTAAGAGAAAGACAATACAAAAGTTGTGAAGAGATAAATGTTGAAATAAGGTGTTCTGGGTGCCAAGAATGTTGTTTGAAATGGACGCTTTATTATGGCGACCGTGATCATTCTAATCAAGGGAATTCACAAGCTTTAGTTTAAAACTGAAGAATTTAAAACCAGAGTTTTCACTTTTAGTTGCAGTATGCCATGCTTCGATTTCAGGTGAAATCACAGTTTACTAATTTTTTTTATTTAAGAAAACAATAAAAAATAGGCTATCAATTTGTTTTTTTATGACCTTGGATACTGTATAGCAGGGCTACTCAACTGGCGGACCGCGGTCCGAATCCAGACCTTCTGGGTGTTGATGGTGGACCTCGGGCTTCTGGAAGAATAACCTCATTGCCACGTTTCAGGGCCTCTTTAAACAGATTTCTATTGGGAGGAAGCAATTTTCTCTGTGATTATTTTAGTAGTCGGGAGGGGGGGGCTTTGTCCCCCAGCAGTCCAGCACTTTGTCAACAATCCACGTCGAGTTGCATTTTACCTAAAAAAATGATTCGACACTGGTACTGATTAACTTTCGTCGTTGCGTGGGAAATAACTTATTCAACGGACCGTTAAAAGTATTCAATTTGTCAAACTGGACCTTTGTTAATATTAGTTGAGTAACCCTGCTGTATAGCATGAAAAAAATTTTTTCGGTTGCTAAAAAAGGGATTATTTGCAGCAGTGTTTAACTCTGAAGTGTCAAAAGCATTGCTATTTGATGGACCATGTTTCCTTTCTGAACCCTAACCCTATAAATTTTTAGATTTGTGATTAATGAAATTTGTGAGTTGGAGGTGTGACAAAATTATGTAGGCTACAATCAGTTCTGCTGCTAGAAGCTAATTATTGTCCGAAACAAAACAACTTCGCCTCGCCTAATGAATCGTCTGTTGAAAGCGAGATATGTAGGTTGTATGACTCATGATATGGGAAAGGGACCACAAACGTTATACTGTATTGCAGGGTATACAACTACTGTACATAAAATCAATAAAGCGCATATTTTTTAGGAAGTGAACAGTTTCATGCAAGCACAGTAAGTGCGCGCACGCGCAGTGAAAGTGCCGTAGAGATCAAAAAAGACCATGGATCGGCTATATCTATGGCGCCGTAGACATAGCCACTTATTTTTTATCATGGAGCCGTGACATTTAAATGTTTCCAAATATTGAATAAAGGGTGGGGTTGCAAAGTGGATTTTTTATTGCCTTTGAAAACATTTCCCCAGACTACTATCGTTTGTGCTTCACTGAATTCTTTCTTCAATCCTCCAGCTTCCTTGTAAATGTTGACCGCAAGACTTGTTTTAGTCAATTCTCACCACAAACCACCCAGATCAACTGACGTAAGACCAGTTTAGTTACACGCATTGTGTATGAAATAATCTTTTCTTTGAAATAATCAGAAAAAAACAAAGTTTAATGAACAATATCTTACACTTAGAGAAACAACCGTGGTTGTTTAATACAGGTAGTAGCCTAGGCCTAGTGTTTCCAATTTGAAATAGAATTTCAAAACCCGGATTTCGAGTATTTGACAAACATAAGCCCGGGTTTTTTCCGGTTTTGCATCAACTGCGATTTGGACAGTAGATCACTTAAAATATACAAAGACAACAAAAAATACACTTTAACTGAATGATTATCGCTAAAACATGTTGTTTTCAAGTGATTTTTATAAAATTAACGCCCGAAATCAAAGTGTTGAGACTTTTATCGTTTCGTCTATTTCCCAGTTTTGTGACGAATAGTCTTATGGATGCATAAGCAGCTTCTTTGGGCTCCACTGAGATGAGTTGGTTGTAAGCTTGAAGCATTAAGCAAGATAGATTTTTTTTTAATTTTCAGGTCTTTTGTTTGTAGTCTAGCTGGATAAAACACATCGCTTTTTCACTATTCTTTGATGTGGTGGTATGGCCTCGCAGTTGTCATTTTCACCTTTCAGAAACAAAGCGAATAGCTCAGAAAGAATCCCCACTTTGGACTTGGTACCTTTAATGAGTTCAACCATCACTTTTTCGGTCCAGTTCTTTATGATCGTCAAGACTATGTTGATAGAATCTTTCCGAAAGAGATTTTGCTAAGAATGTATTTTTACCTTCCGATTTTTATGTCTGAATTGGTCTTCGTATTGCATATGGTAGCTGGGAGACTTTCAATATTTGAATCATAGAATCAGTTCCACATGTTCCCTTTTTTGAAGTCGTTTTTTTTCTATTTTTCTTCGTACACTTTAGTATCAGTCAAGCTGTACGAGTGTACGTTACTGTTCACCCTCTGTTTTTTACTCATTTATTCCATTTGATATAAATCTTTTTCACACTCTGTCTGAAAACCCGGGTTTCTTGTTTTTAAAACCCAGGGTTCAGGTAACAAAAATAGCCAGGAAACCACGGGTTTGGGAAAACCCCGGATTGAAAACGTTACCAGGTAACCATAGGCGCCGACTTTTATTTTTGCACGGGGTGGCGGATAGCCCAATATGGCAACCTAAAAACCTTCAAACTGCATATTTTGTTTGATTTTTACTAAGCGTGTTTCGTAGATGCAATTGTCTTTTCACATCGGATTTGTAGCTCGATAATTTACAAAGCAACTTTAAAACAAAGCACAGGAGGTATGTCGTGAATTTTATTGTTACGTTGCTGCTCTGACACTTAACATTTGGCAAAAGTATTTTTGCGAACAGCAGCTCTGTCAATCCAACTGTTAATCAACTGGTCAAGTTGTAACCGTGAAGCTTCAGCTTGATAAACATTTAAAATTAGGACGTGGTTCAATCGCTGTTGCGTCATGGTAGATCGCAAGTAGGTTTTTATGCACCTGAGTGCACTAAAACTAAACGATCGCTCCGCCTCGCAGATGGTGGAAGGCAACGATAAGTATATTTTCACAATGCAGACCACGTTTGGAAGCATTAATGAAATTGTTGCTTCCAAACGTGTTGCTTGTGTTGCTTCCAAATTGTTGCTTCCAAATAGATCAAGCAGTTGCGACAATCATATGGACTCCATGCTGTAGATTAAAATTTTTCAAAAAAGATTTTTGAGGAAGAAATGGAAAGATCGTATTTTATTGATTAATAAATCCCATTGTAAACCTAACAAATGTAACAATGACTTATGACAAGTAACAAATAAAACGATCGCAACAACAACAAGGAAAAAACTCGTAGCCACGTGTTGCGTAATCTTCACGTAGCTTGCTTGATGTTACGCGAGTATCATGCTTGTGACAAAAATAATCATTTTCTTCGCAATACTGTATTGGTTCACTTCTTGCTTTACGTTGACTTGAAGCGAAAACCAATGATCAAAAAAAGATTTAAACGCCCGTTCAAATTACATTTATTTGCAGTAAGTACTAAGTAATGTAACCTAAACGGGGTGGCTGCCACAGCGGTTACGGGGTGGCGTGGCCACCCCGTAACCCCGTAAGTCGGCGCCAGTACAGGTAACCATGTTTGGTCATAATTTGTAAGTTGTGAACTCTGTTCTAATATTGATTGTCCATTGCGTCCTGTAAAAGAAAAATTGCAAGTAATTGATAAGCTGTCAATTTCACAACCTTGCTGTATAGACCAGTGGATTTACTTCACAAGCACACAAGTCTCAAACTATGTGCTGAGTCATTGCTGCAGATGTTGCTTTGTATTAACACCGATGTGAAATGCCAATACGTAGGTATCATATTGCAGTTAGTAACCGACAGCTACTCCTGTGTAACCTTAAATATTGTATGGGCAGATTGATCCGATCACCTTGAGTAGGCTACTTGACAGTTACGCCTCTCATGATTGTAGGGTGTGGTTGTTTCTGAGCAACGGTAAGGTTCACTATTCGGAGATGTCTATTGAGTGTGATACCAACCTGCCTGTTTTAAGCACGCTTTTACTTTGCCGTTTTATAGCGTCTACAAACTACTTCCTTGCTTGCCATATTATCGCAAGTATTATTTTTCGCTAATGAAGGTCAGAAACAAAGATAAACTAAATGTCCATACAGGCTTGTTTTGCATTTCTTTCCTTGAAAATGTGAACAGGTTTAATCTTTGTTAAAATGATAGAAAAAAAAAATTTTCCCCTACATTAAAAAAGATTGCGGCCCAACTCAGCGCTTTTATGACCTAATTTTCGGTTTCACTTGATGGTTTGAGGATCACCGTTGTAAAACATTTTTGTAGCTATCGCCAAATAAATTTATGCATAACCCCACCCTCGCAGGGGGCCCACTTGTGGATTTAAAAGGGGAGACGATCCACTCACGGCACTGCTTTTGATCACTGAGATTCGTGAGTCCGTAACGTCACAAACTTTTTACCTTTTTTTGTAAAGTTGATTGTTGTCCATGAAACAGCAACATCACTTCTACCTTTACTAATCATGTGGGAAAAGTGAGATACACAGGTTATATGACACTTGATAAGGGGAGAAGTGGGCCGACGGCAAATGTGAGGCTGTATTGAGAAGAGAGTGAATCAAATCAAGAAATACTTTATCTTTGTCCAAATAGATCTACTGAATAAAACCTATCGGTGGCAAAAAAGGAATTTGAATTGCCTTTGAAAACATTTTCCAAGACCAGGCCTGGGTGTGCGCTCCAATCAATTTTCTATCCATTGCTGCACCAGCATCACAAATTGTGACTTCAAGACTCTTTTAAGTCAACGCCCAGCTTATTAAAACTATTCTAAACAATCGACGCAAGGCCCAGTTTGGAACAGATGATATCATATTTCCTGCCAGACGAACGTTATTTTTGTTAGCATGCGGTGAGTGTTAGGCGTGCAAAAAGTACATATATACATATTATGTTTTGTTAGATTTTAACGTGGAAAGGTCAAACGAACAAAAAGCAAATCTGTGTTAGACAAGATCTTAACGATACAATTTTGATTTAGGTTCGTGAAAAGCGAAGTCTAGTCAATTATTGATTGTCAACAGCGCATAATCTATGAACGCTACTTTTACGACCTTCCTGTTTAGGCCAGTGTCTTATGCATACAAATTAAGTGATGAGTCATTGGTGTTGTACTGTAGGTGTACCTTTGTAAAGGCACCTATGTAAGAGGTATCACATTCCATTTTAGTCGCCGACAGTTACGTTTTGTGACCGTAAATAAAGTATGGATAGATTGATACGTTCAGCGCCGCTTCGCTTGAGTACGTGGCAGTTACGCCTGTCAGGATTATAGGGTACGGTTGTTTCTGAACAACAATGAGGTTCACGATTTATAGATCGCCTTTTGCGTGTGGTATCAACCTGCCTGTTACAAAAGGAAGAGCAAATTCTAAAAAAATTAGCAATTAAAACTTTGCCCACATCGCTTGGCACACAATAGCAGATGTATACCGATAGTGATAGGTTACCCTTACCAACGAAGTAAACTCTTCACAATTCTTTATATGACGTAGGCTTTTATGTAATGTATGAATATCTTCTAGCAAAAATGTCATCCTTGACGTCATTTTTGAATATTTATAGATTTACTGTGTTAGTCTGCACGCCATCAGCATCGGTGGAAAGCGATAGAAAACTATCTCTCGGTTTTCTATGCTTAGTGCGTAGTAGAGCATATTTAGGTTGTCATTTCGGTCCCGTCCATGTTTTAATGTTCGTGTTTTATCGCTTCTACTTTTTTCTAAACCCTTGCTATGTTGTGGGAAGTAAATTTTTTTCTGCAAAAGTCAGAAATAAAAGTAAACCTAAATTGTCCAAGCATCCCAGACGGTAAAATCCTTCATTTTTACGTCTGCAGACGTCGGATCTGCAGACGTACATTCAACGTCTGCAGACGTTGGATCCAATGTAAAAATGATGGATTTTGTTATCTGAGCAATAACTAAGTCAAGAATTCAAGATGTCGTATGGTTCGCACTGTCTGAGTGCCATAAATCAGGTGTCGGCAAGCTTTTCCGCACTACAGACTGGTTTGAGGCAGGCATTATTTTGCGCACCGGCCATCAATGAAACACAAAGTCATATGCTTAGTGCATACACAATACCACATACGTTACAACTCATTAAGTCACCTCAATGCTGACAAACCTGGCTTGTTTTGCAGGAATTAGCTGCTACCATCCCACCTAGTGATTATTGTAGCCAGTGTTTTAATGACACCAACAATGTGTTCGTTATGCCCAGCCTACTTTACAGTTTTTGTTTGGTTCGTGGTTGTTTAGCTGTTTATAAAAGAAACTTTACGAAATTTTTGTTTTTTTTGTTTGAGTAATTTTTGCAGCAAACGTTTACTAGTTATTAAAAATAAAATTTATATTTTAGCACTATTCCGGTTAATCAAAAACATTTGGATATTTTGTAGCAATTTGGCCTTAGTTTTGCGCAACCCGGTAACAAATTCTTCACGGACCGGCACCGGGTGGTTGCCGACCCCTGCCGTAAACAACAACTACAGTTACGCATTGAAAGAAATCCAATCCAGTTAGCCCCCTTATTTTAGTTTTAGATTTGACTAAAAATTAGTTTTTTTCTTGCACCTACATGTATTTTCTTTTTATTGTTTCATATATCTCCATATGGATGTGTAACATGTATGCATATCTAAAGCAAATAAATAAACTAGTCTGCTTTATATACAATTAGGCAGCCATACAGCCTTTCTGAACCACAAAGTAAATAGTTGCAAACTAGAAATTTTTCTTGCACCGTATGATTTGTGGTAGTAGCCCAGACAGCAAAATCTGCCATTTTTACATTACTTCAATACAACATTACTACATTACATTACAACAATATCAAAATGACACATTTTGCTGTCTGGGAGGCTATAGGTTAACAGCTTAATATTTTTTCTAGTGGCTTTAAAACCAATTTAATCTCCACATATCATTGTTCAGTTTAATTTCATTATTTTGTAACATTTTTAGAGGCAGCCTTAGACTCTTCCAACGACGTATTCAAACAGAAGTATGGCATCGATAAACCAATTGGAGAGGGCTCGGATCTGGTGTTTCACTGCGGAGTCGGCAGAAGAGGAGTCAAAGCTGTGCTAGCTGCGGAAAAACGTGGATTGACAAAGTATTAACAACACAGATTAGTTTTTTTTTTATTTACGTGTGGAAACCTAAGGGTGTTTGTTTCTGGAAGTTGAGGAGGGGCTCTTCAAATATCACATGACCCTATTTTCTGATTTTTCTCCAACCCTCGTGTATGACAACCCTTATAGCTTTCCAATGGCGTCAACGCTTCGTGATAGTTTAACAAGGCAAAAAGTTGTCTATTTTGAGCCAAAAGATGAGCAATGGTGCAAATAAACTTTTGGGCCTAAGTAGGGCAAAGATAGCTCACCTACCACGCTGTTTGTGATGTTTCTGGTCCAAGAGGCGTTTCCATTCCCCTTATTTCAACTGGCATGCCTGAAGGTGGTCAGGAAGATTGGGTTCCTTGTCGTCCACTTAATCTAAATCTTCTCAATCACCGGGCGTGCGCCTAGATACGACAAACAAAAGAAAACTGGTGTCAGGCTGTATGGCACAATGTCTTTCAATGACCAGGGCACAGTGCAAATGGAATAAACATTTCTGCAAAGGCTGTTAAGTTATCTTGCTATATAAGGCAAGTAATTTTCATTCAGTTTGCGGCTGTTGGAATACCCTATAGCACTAAAGACGATATTTTTGTTTGAAGGGTTTTAACGTGCCATACAATGATCATTAAAAAATAAAAATACGGAAAATTGTTGTTTCTCTGTATTTCTATGCTCTTTCAGCAACATGGAAATATTATAAAATTGAAAGACTGCAACTTTGTATATTACTAGATTGCAGTTTTTTTCAATGGTTTTCTATGTACATTCTTTGTTTAGAGCTCTAAACCTAGAGGGCGGATTCAACAAGTGGGTTTCTGATGGATATCAAAATTAAAACAGCTGACTTCCCTTTAGAGAAGAAGATGTTTTTGATTGTGAGAAACAAACATGAATTTTATTGTTAATCGAAAAAAGAAACTATTTCAAGAAACTATTTCACTTTGCACATGAGCATGCACAAAGTTTAGACTAATTGTATATACTTTAATTTTAGCTATTATTTCATATTTTAGTTTTTAATTGTAGCTCCATAGTGTGTAGGCTAATTAACCAATTTCATGATATGGCGTTTATAAAAAAAATTGAGATTAATAAAAATATTATGAGAATAATTTCTTGTCATTTTCATGCCTTGGACCATAAGCTGCTATAAGCGACAGCCTACAAGCCAATTAACCAGAAAATTTCGCGAATCGTGGAACGCTTTCGAGAATGTAGCGTAGTCTACATAGGTTTAGTAGGCTAATGATGATTCGATTAGCATGAAGTTGTTATCTGGATAGGCTTACTAAATTCCGTGTCTATAATCAGCCATGAATACAAAAACATATAAATAGAAAGAAGATAAAACACGGTTTAATCGGGACCAAACCAAATAAGTTTGGTTAAGCGGGTAATTCCATGTAACGAAAACATGTAATTTGCCCTGATTAACCTTCGGATTTCTTCAGTAAAAGCCCTATCTGCACTTAAACGTGTGTTGAACTGTTTAACTACATAAGCTTATGACCTATATTGAAAGATGTTGCAGTGTGATGATTATTTGCCACAAGTGATAATTTCCGCCGGTTTGTATGTTATCCTTACGCTACATAACAGCCAGGACAAAAGTTTTATTGTTGCATTTGGCTTAAAACATATCAACAAATTTTTGCTCATCAACGTACCGGTAGCCGATTTTGAGTTACTTTTGTGCCATTTGTAATAAGCTTTAATTTTTGTGAGAACTTGCGTTTTTCATGACCTCTTAATTGGCCGCTGTTAATTGCGCTTTCCTGACAGAGTTGCCGCATTCCAACTCGAGTTTCAATAAAACGTTCAATCGTTTTAGTGTGGGTTTTTACGTAGCTATGTGGGTTTTTACGTTGCTTGTTTATGTTGAAGTAGCCTACATGTTGAGATTTAAATAAAAATATCTGTTTGCGTATGACAGTTTGTCAGAGATAGTTAGACGTCAAGGATTTCGTGAAACAGTACACGACTGTTACCATTCAAAGAACGGACTAAATTTTGGCAGTTGTGCTGAAAATCCAAAAAGCGTTTGGCAACACAAGTAATTGGTAAAAAATCATTTTTGTGACGTAAAATTAGAAGTTTTGCAGTGATGTGAGAATCAGTGATCACACTTTGGCAATTTGGATTCTCAAAACTACCATACCATTTCAAAGGGATATAAAATAAATCTAAAAAATTTATTAAAATCGAAAATACATCGGTCTTCAGTCAGGCCTCCAATTCGCACGTTGTTAAGGCCTGTGTATGTAGATCGCTATTGCCTGAACCTAGTTAGAAAACAAAGGTTGTAATTTCGTCATCTGAATTTTCCGGGATCTCAACATCAGCTTTAAAACGTGGGGTTTTATTCTGGTAGGACCCATGGAAAAATACCAACCAAATCGAAGCGTTGAGACATAGGCTAGCCTACACAGCGTTGTCGGTAGCCTGTGTCATTTACTACTGGAAGCTAAGTTGTTTAATATCCCTGGGACAAATTTTAACACTACGATTGCAATGATAAGCAGTTTGCAATCGAGTTTTAGTTGAGTTGATTTTTTATCGGACTGTAGGCTAACCGATTCAACTTACTTTTCGCCATTAAACACTTGGTTTTGTAGCCTAAGCTTGAAAGTATTAAAACTTAGGCTAATGAAAAAAATTCCACTGTGCGTAGGTATAACCACAACTAGCCTAATCTACATCTTGGAAGTCATCGAAAACAATTGCAAACGAGAGGAAATGAATCAATTGCTGCTCAGCGTTTGTTGAGCCGATAGGTTCGAGATAGCTACCCAGCCTACTGCAGCACGCAACGCTGGAACTTAAATCACAAGGTTTCAGTGTTTGCCATCTGGTTAGATTTTATATTAATACTAAAGGGTTCTGGTAGGGCAGTGATTTCGAAACTATGGGTCGCGACCCAAAGGATCAGAAAATTGGTCGTGCAGGAACGATCCAAATCTGCCAAAATGTTTTATCTGCGATCCTGTTGCTGGAAAGTCGCTATGTAGGCTGTGTTGTAAAGTGTTGTCAAACAAATCCTTAAAGAAGAACAAGTTAAGGAGAAATCCGACGCATGCGAAAAGCGAGGGATTTTTAAGCACCGAGAGGAGGCAATGAAGCCACGCCGGTTTGACTCAGCAACGAATCCAGCAGCGCTTTTACTTAGCCTTTGAACAAGTCGAGCTTTAGCAGACAGCTTTACAACTGGTTGTCGGTGTCCCAGGCAAGAATTAAAAACAAAAAATAGTAAAGTGGTGAAATTGTTTATACATATTGTCTGTGTCTTGAGTAGCAGGATGTTCACCAAACTCAAATTTGGGTCGTGCTCAAAGAAAATTTGGGAACCACTGTGCTAGGCGATACTATAACGGTTGTGTGATGACAGCAGATTTCCTAAGATCGATAAGTTTAGTAGCCAAAATAGCCAGAGGTTCTCAACCTTTTGAGATTCAAGGACCACTTTGAAAAATTGTGTCTCAGTCTCGGTCCACTACTCCCCTCTCTTTCCCCCTCCCCTTGTAACGAACAAATGTCACTTATTGCTTGCTAAGTCATAAACAGTAGCCACTTTAACAAGTCGAAATTCTGCCACTAAAAATGACTAGAATGAAACCGCTAACCAATCATAAGCTACGGTTTAAGTGACGTAAAAAATGGCGAAAAGAAGATGATACAAAGCAAATTAAGTGATGGATTTTTTGTCAACTGGTTGGATTAGGGTTAAGGCTAGAAAGCAGTTATTTCATTGACCCGGGTTCGATTCCCACTACTGCTATTGGTCATTTTCTTCTGTAATTACCAATTAAAGTTCAAAACAAGGATTAACTCTCTGGCTGAGTGCTAGAACGGTCACAATTGGACGGTAGCTTCTTATAACATGTTCTGATTGGTTGGCGGTTGCATTGTAGTCATTCGCAGTGGCAGAATTTCGACTTGTTAAAATGGCTACCGTCATAAACAGTACCTGTAGCTAGTATTAGAAAAAATGCTACATTTAGCGCGAGCCTAATTGAGCTTGCACATTAATTTTGAGCACAGCATATACCCAAACGAGGTGTCAAGTGTATTACTTGAAAGACTCAATCGAAGTTCATCTTCGACTTCAAGTTGGAAACGATGCTTTGTTTTTATTGTAACCAGTGCAGAAAATCCACATTCACAAAGATAAGATGTCGCAAAAGGTAAAATTATTTTCAAAATTTTGTGAGACAGTTGTGGATACTCATGTAAAGCTTTTATCCAAAATTTCATCAAACTCACTCTCGGATGCAACATATTCAAAGTAGCGTCACTGGTCAGTTCAATGAATTGGTTTAATATCGATGTTGGTAACTTTAATGAATCAATGTGTGCAAGAAACGGATTGGAAACCCACAAAAAACTCTGAACGTTCAAATCACCTAAGTGAAAGTTAAATTGATCCATGGTCAGAAATAAAATTCATCAACAGTTGTTTATTGATTTCAGCATTTTCTGGTTTCTCAGTGAATTCGTAGGCTACAATTCATTAAACATGTCAAAGTTACCCTGCGATAATCTTGTCTCCCAAACATCAACTTTTTTTGTAAAAGCAGACACTTTATCACTGAGGGTAATTAAATTTGTCTGCTTTCTACTCGGAAGCAAAGGGTTAAAAAACAACAATTTCAGATTTTGCTCGCGGACCACCAGGCAAATGTCCACAGACCACTAGTGGTCCGCGGACCACAGGTTGAGAACCGCTGGCCTATACTACATCTAAATCAATCTTTGAAAGTATAGGATTAGCTTGCATAGGCTATATAAGACTAATTTAGGGGAGAGTGGGGCTAGACGGAAAGTTTTTTTTTTAAGTGAAATTTAAAAAAATTGGTGCATAACCTGACAACTTGAAGTGGCTTAAATTATCATCTATGGTGTCCTCTATCATACAACCAAAAATAAGTGTTGAGTCAATTAAGCTTTTGGTAAAAATTTAAAATAAACAAACTTACAATTGATTTTTCAACTAACCCCATGCCTGGGGTTAGTTGAAAAACGTCAGTTTAATGCCCACTAATAAACTGGATACTCTTTCTTCAACTAACAAACATTTACATGGGGTTATAAGCAAATATGCTTACTTGCTTTAAAATCAAAATGCAATGAATTCTACACCTGATCATCGTAAAAACATTTTTTTAATAAACGCATTAATAAAACTTGTGATGCCACATATAGCACTTTCCAAGTTATTCAAATTAAAATTTTACAATGTAGGCCTATGTCTGCTTAAAACAAGTAGCCTACATTGGAGCTTAGCCTATACGACTTATTATCATACCACGACGACATACTCGTATCATACTACATAGTCATCAAAACATTTTCCAACTAACCCCACCAACAATTTTCCAACTAGCCCCATTAGCATATGACAAACTATTTTCCTAAAATATTGAAGCATGGTGCATTGGACTAAAATTTTTTATTTCTTAGTGTTGTAGAACACCTACAGACGACACACACCAAAAAACTTCTGCCTATCTTTAACGATACCGACGCATAAGATGTTTTTAATACGCCAAAAATTTTACTTCGAAAGTAAGAAAATACAAAATTGTCAGCCAAACAGATATAGGCCTATCTTGACTTAACAATTCGAAACTAACATGGATTATGTGTTTTTATAAACTACTTCACATGTTGACAGTAAATATTTAAAAAAGTTCTCGAGAGATAAAAAAATGATCATTTTTCAACTAACCCCGCCTTCCAACTAACCCCACTCTCCCCTATCATAGGCTATACACTTTGCACAAATTTATGCTTAGTTTGTTGTAGGATAGATATGAAGGAGATATAACTTTCAATGATGAATGAGGCTGAGTCTTGCAAAAAAGAAACTATCAAGCAATTGTGATTTGCCTAACGCCTTATAGTTGCGATGTGTGACGATAATTTTGCAGGAACAATTGCAGCAGATTTCTCACTTCCTGTGATTCCTCCATTGATGCACTACGCTCCAAATTTGAATTGCACATTTACGTTTACACCTGGACTGTTTGGGACACTTATAATTCTCAGAACCCTTTCAGTATCGAAACCTGACGATTATTTTGAGGTAACGTCTTCTTTCATAAGTCAAGCGTAGGGTAGCTTAATGTGGGCTTACAGCCGAAACCAACTCACAGAGACACAGACTTTTTTTCTCTGTGATTACAGGCAGCTTTTGATGGTTGTTTTTGTGAGGTCATAGACTTACCGCTTTATATCTATGTTTTATAGAAATCATATAATAAATAGACACAATAAGTCTAAGGTCGCCATGGCCTAAATCTGCAATTACATCAATATTCAATAGCCTACGTGATAAAAGAAATGGGCTGTTCAATAAACGTTTACATAATATTTTAATCAACAAAGATTTTGTATTAGACTATTGTTATGTTCAGATTTACGACCAGGAAAAAGGAAAACCTCATTTAGTTGGAAATTTTACCGGCGATTTTTCGAATGATGGCGCAGATGAATGCTTACAGTTTTTTGCGTCACGAGACGTCATCACTGCTCATTTTGTGTCGGATGCTTCGTCTTCTTTTCAATACGGCATCCGTGGCGTCTATGGTATGCTCATTGCACAGTATATGACATACGCTTTTTGCCTAACTAATAAAAGAATGATACACTAGATTGGTTTATAGTAGAATTTCTGTAAAGAACATGAGAAGAGTCTTTCACTATTTCAGCGCAACATAGAAGCCTCTTAAATCTTCATTAAATGATGAAAGCTATTTGCTGTGATTGGTTAAATGGTAAAATTGCTTTTCAAAACTAAAAGCTTTCCCAATACCGAGTGTTTAAGCGCCTGTTCATTAAGTATGACGCCGGCTGCATATCCAAGTGGTGAGAGCGCTGGAACGGCAATCGAAAGGGCGCTGGTTCGACACCGCTCAAGAGCATGTGGCTGTGTCTTTGGCAGGACACTTAAAGGCATGCCTGAAGGTGGACACGAAGATTGGCTTCCTTGC
The DNA here is from genome assembly GCF_918807975.1 of Aplidium turbinatum. Classification (NCBI taxonomy): domain Eukaryota; kingdom Metazoa; phylum Chordata; class Ascidiacea; order Aplousobranchia; family Polyclinidae; genus Aplidium; species Aplidium turbinatum. The sequence goes on along the minus strand of NC_137489.1, from coordinate 10,080,952 downwards.
CTTCCCGTCCACTTAATTAATCTAAATCTTCAACCACCGGGTGTGAGCCTGGATGAAAAAAAAAAAAAATTAAGTATGACACCCCTATTCCTTCCAGTGCTGCGGTGGGGAGACTTTTCTCGGCTGAAAAAGTGCTGAAGCTAAAGAGGGAAGAACTTAGTCTCATGCATTTTGACATGCTCATGTTATTGAAAGATGCATAATAAATTTTTCCTAGAGCGTGTTTTTTTGACGACGTTGAAATGGCACTATAAACGAATGATGTCATTCGTAGGTAGTTAAATAGTTGGTTTGGTTTTTAATCTTTATCTTCGGACTGACAAAGCCTTGATAGGTTCTTCCTGGTATTTTTGCATACTTCTAGAGGCTATTGACGCAGGGCCGGTTACCGAGATTGACAGGGTGAAATTTCCGATTGTTGAAGTGTTGTTGCCGGGGAATCATTCTGTAAGCCGAGGCCTACTGTAAAAAAAACATTACTTACTGTCTGCATAACATCGTGCTCATTGACAATTTCAGAGCTACTGCACTATTATTCATCTGCATCAGTGCGTGGTTCGAAGAGTTTTATATTTCCATTTATTGCATACACGCATCGGTATGGGTATTACGAACGGAGTGTCTCTGCTTGTCATCTTTGCACTATTGAATTGAAGATATCGCAAAATGCTAATTTGATTGTTGTAAGTTGAAAATTGGTGATAGGCTACTGGTTAGACCTATTGTATTAGGCTACTTATTAGGCCTATTGTAATAGTCTTATTACTGTACGGTATACTACATTGTTAAACAATTGATTGGTTTGTTTAATTTGTCTGAATTTACACGTTACTGTCACTTCCATTGACTGCATGTTGTGCCAACTTGCAAATAAGACCACAGCATCGTACGTCACTGTTCCTTGATATATTTCTTTGATGTTGTAGGACGTAGGTCACTCACTACTAAACTCGTAAATTGTCTACTTACTTTTTGAATATGCTTTGTATAAGTTACTTAGGTTTTTATGTCAAAAATTAAGTAGTTTTATCATTTATGTCAAAAATTAATTTAGACAAACATGAAAATAATGGAAATGTGCAATTTATTCTACTTTACAATTTACATGCCAAAACAATAGGCCTAGTCGGGTTATGCCCTTCGAGTCTACAAGGCCGACAGCCCGACACGGTGTGCCACTGTCTGCAGTTAGGCTATAAGTTATTTTATATATTTTAAGCTATATGCTTGTACTATTTTTAACTGGTAGATTAATCTACTTTCAAAAGGAAAATTAACATTCTCTGTCTGATTAGTGATTACGTTCAGTTCAAAGCTAAGAGTCCGATCACAGATGCTCTACTCTCAGTAGGCTACTCTGCCAATTGCGAAAACCTTCCGACTCTAATTTTACAGCTTAGTTTCATTGTACGCCATGCGGCATAAAAGTTTTAAAATATTTTTCAACAACAAATTCAAAGATTTACGACGGAAAGGATGCTTTTTCTCCGGAACTGGGAAGGGTAAGACCTGAAGAAGCAACACCTCTCGTTTTCCGTTCTTCAGGAAATACTTTGTTTGTAAAGGCACTGAACGAAATGAATTATGAAGTGGACACTGTGGGAAATTTTATAGGTAGGTTTACCTTACAAACAAGCTGCCCTGCAATGTCTTTTGTAACTTATCTTTCAAAAATTTTAAGTTTTTCTTGTGGCATTGCCGTGGAACGCTTCAGTGACGCAGCTAAAATGAAAATTTTAGAGGAGACAAAAGCAACTCTTGGAGAAGCCAACGTCATTCAACATAAATTAAAATAGTATTGAAACATATTTTTTGAAAGGGCAAGATAAAATCCTGACTACGTTGCTGGAGTGCTTTCATTTGCATCACAAATGTGTTTTTAAAATTTATAATGTTTAAAAGCTTATTGTTTATTTTTGTCATAAAATCTCTTTTTTTAATGAAGAAAAGTATAATCAATAAACAGTTTGTGGTGGTTAAAGCTAGTAAGCACTATCCTTATTAAAAAATTGTCATGAGGCTTATTTTTCAAAATACTTATTGTAGCAGAAGTCCGAGGCTAGTAGCTCAGAGGTGTACGGAGTCAGGTTTTCTGAAGTCTTGCTCCACTCCTACTCCGAAGTCTGCAACTCCAAATATACTCCTGCTCCTGCACCAAATATTTTGAGAATATTGACTCCAAACCCCAATCCCACTTCAAACGCAAAACATAAACTACAACCTAACATTTTTATAGCCTTCAACGTATAACACTTATACCTTCTCTATCCCTTGTCATCAAAAGAAAAGCATATTTTTCAATACAAAATTACTACTCGGAAAACAAATCTGTAGATGTACACTAAAATAACAACTGCGCCAAGTAGCCTATACAGCGTAAATATTCGCATGTTAAAAGTATCAGCTGGCAAAAAAACCAGACTTCGGCTTCACTTCGACTCCGGAAAAAACCCAGATTTCGGCTCCTATATACTCCAAAAGTCCGGCTCCTGTACACTTCTGGTACAACTTAATCACTTGAATTAACTTACAGAAATCTCGCCAGCAAAGTTCCAGTGTGGATCAGAAATACTGATTTTGTAAGTTAAAGATATTATTAATTTGTAAGAGATGTTATCTTTCATTTAACCTGGTGAAACCTAGTTTGATGTAGGCTAAACAAGAAGTATTCTGCAGATAACTCTATTCCCTAGCTACAGATCCTTGAGAATTTTATAACATTATTTTGATATAGGCCAACCATAGAATTGTATCTGACATTCATATAAATATTATTCTTACTATTTATTTGTATCAGACAAGAATGTCCATATTCAAATCACACACAAAAAAATAAAAATGCAAAAATAAAAGACATTATAGGCTACAATAGGATACACGCGGTTGCGGCGCAAAAGTAATTGAAATGAAATTACAAGCTCGATTTGTTCAAATAAGCAACCAGTAAGATTTAAAGTTAGCAAACGATGACTGTACATATTTTTGTGCCATGGCAGCCATCAAGGCTAAGTAACAGTATGCATAGTCTTATTGTAATGAAGACAGTAGTTCGATTAACGATAGCAGTCAGACCTCATCAGAGAGGCAACAATAAAGTTAGACGATGATTCGCATCTTCCAGCAAAAAAAAGCATGTCACATTCATTCATAGCTTGTCACGTAACTGGAGTGTAGTGTTGAGATTAGTCTCCTGTAAAGGATTAACGGGGATCGCCACGTGAAGGCTCTCAACATGATCCTCCTGCATGTCCTGCCTGCATGAGCATGTCACATAATAACGATAATAACGTTTTTCTTTCTGTCTTGTACAAGTATAATATTTCCAATTACAACTTATGAATGCAAAACATGGACAATGAACAAAGCAGTCAGAAAAAGAGTTGGCACTTTCGAATTTTGATGTTGGAGAAGGACGCTGTCTGTTCCTTGGACAGCTAAAATAACAAATAAACCAATTTTGGACCAAAATAAACCGAACCTATTTCTAGAAGCTAGAATAGCCAAACAGAAGATTTCTTATTTTGGCCACATCATGAGAAGCCCATCTCTGAAAAAAGATATCATGCTTGGTTTAGTCAGCCGGAGGAAGGTGAAGGCATCGTCCCAAAACAAAATGGTTCGACACAGTGACGAATGACAGCAGGATGGGCATGGAAGAGTTGAAGGTTGTGACAAATCGAGAGCTGTAGAGGAAGAAGATCTATAAAGTGACCAAGAGTCGAAATTGACTGAACGGTTGATGATAAAGACAATTTTAATGAAAGATACATAGGCTTACGTTAAGATAGCATCCCATGGTTAGTTGGTTATGAATCTTTATTATCGGACTGACAAAGCCTTTGATCAGTTATTCCTGATAGTTTCACATACTTGTAGGAGCTTTTGACACAGGGTCGGTTATCGAGATTGGCAGAGTGAAGTTTTTCCGATGGTTTGTAGCAACAGGGTGTTTTAATGCGCAAGACTGCGCATTTTTTTAAGCAGTTTCTGCATCGTAGGGTAATATTTTCACGCATTTCATATTTGTTTCAAGCGTTTAATGAAACCAAATTGTTAGAAATTCAAAAAGAACGAAGACGAAACAATAATTCGTCGGAATGAAGCAAATTTGTAAAAAGTCTTTTGTGTTATAGAATTTCCAACAAAACGTTAAAAGAAATGAAATATCAAAGAGGTAATATGCTCGTAGCTTCAAGCATGCCAGTTTTAAAGTACGACTCTGCCAGCATAAAACGCGAATGCATCGACCGTTATACTCCAGAAATCGGACAACATTATTTGAAGTTTCAACGCAGAGATTGTGGCAGCATAAAGGTAAAAATAGGCTGTAGTGATTTTAAAGCGATATATTTGGAATTACCCCTGTTTATGTTTTTGCTCTTACCGTAAGTCAATATAAGATAAAGTAGAATAGCCTATCAGAATATCATGTAAAAATGAAAAAAACATGTAGGTTAATAAATAGTTTTACGGACTGTTATCCAAAAAATATAAGCAACAGCGTTTGTTCTACGCACTGGGAAATTAGTTTTGCTACGCAGAAAATGCTAAATACGAAGAATTTCACTGAAAAAAACAACTGCTGTGATGTACGCCTATTCAAAGCTTTAAAAGATTTGTAACTTCGGCATTGACTATATAGCATATAGAACTCTTTCACATTGTTTGATGTGTAAATATAGCATATATTCAAAGGGGATGCAGGATGGAGAATATATTAACGCCTACTGTGGCCTAAGCTTTCTTGTATTTGTTTTCTCGCCTGATTTTGGAACACTTGTACATAAAAGCTTGTGCCAAAAAATATCAGTTTTTTTTTGTTTCGTTGGAAATTTTGTTCAATGAAAGAGTGACTTATATCTTGAGTTTGTAGGACGACATTAACAATTTAATGGAACAATTTATTACAAGAAAATTTCTTATCAATCATTATCGATATATGAAAAACAGATTATAGTGGCGATAATAGGTTTGTTTGGTAGTTATGAATCTTTATCCTTGAACTGACAAAGGCTTTGATAGGTTATTTCTTGTAGCTTCGCATAGGCTACTTGCAAAGGCTTTGACGCAGGGCGGGTTACCGATATTTGCAGAGTGAAGTTTTCCGATTGTTTAACTGCTGTTGCCGGGCAATTATTCCATCCATTAGGTGTCACTGCATGAAAAGCAGTCCTAAAATGCGTTGCTCAAGCGTACACCTCGATATAGTCGAACCAGCGCCGCTTGATCTTGAGTCGGCGCTTTACCACTACTAAGCGAATGGAGTGGACATATGTAGTGTCTTATGTCGTAATTTAAGTGCTTATGCTCCGTAAGTGGACGACACACCCTTCGTATACTTAGTAGTAGACGTATGCAAAAACATTAAATTGCATTAGTGTTTTTATTCTTGTATTTGCAGAGCAATAAAACTCACATTATTTTTACATATGTCGTGAGAAAAGTTACCACCACCCAACCTAACGATGTAGTTCGTATGGAATCCGAAGCTAGCATAAATTTTATATGCGCTTTTCCTAAATCCAACAGAGTGGATTTACTAGCTTATGGCCACGATCGGTGAGAGCATATAAGACGTAGGCCTATTCAAAACTTAGCTCCGGCTCGAGATCGACAGGAAATTTCTTATTTTAAATTCGTAACTTTTCTTGTTTGTGAGCGTATGCACTTAAATTTTTTAAAGCAAAGGACCTATTTAAAGTAGGCTATCCAGTGGTAAAATGATTTTCTTACCGGAATAATCCCAGATTTCTCGGATTTGTCGATTCCGTAACGACGTTTTCATCGTTAGTTAAGTCATCATGGAACTGTCGGTGAGAGATTTCAAACAGGTTCTGGTTTAATTCTCACTTAAGCAGAGTTATTATGTCCTCGGATAGGATGGTTTGTGTTACAGTAGCTTAAACCTTTACTCCTTTTAGACTTAGAGGAAATGTGTCGGGGCTTCAACATATAGTGAACATTATTGCTACTAGCAAATAACAAATTTATTCGGACTATTTTTTGCTGTTGAAAGGGCGGATCACCAATTAAAACCTGTGGAACAAGACACGTTTAGAACGGAGTTTAATTATTATGATTCAGTTATATACTCCAATCCGGTTGACGCACCTCTTGTTGTTGAAATTCCGAATTTCGTTTTCTTTGCAATCAAGCTGTATGCCCCAAGTGATCAATTTCTTGAAGTAAGGCTCAACGAAAAACTTTATGCGATTGTTCTTAGTGGTATATTATGAGTAATTATGGTATATTATTTCCACTTATGAGTAAACTACACATCAAGTGGGCTAGTGAATTGTGCAAAATGCAGTTGGCAATAAAAAATACGTCAAAAATAGTTAAACTTTCTGTCTACTGAATTAGCTATCTTTCGAACTAGTTTGGACTGTTGGCAAGGATATTGCACTAATTTGCCGTGTACTTAAATGACTGGTCAGCAAGATTGCAGCCTATGGTATGGCAGACCAATCACACATTACTGTACTCTATAATTATGAATAAGAATGTAAGTCGACATAACTTCCTGTCAAGCAAATTGATTCATAAACAATGCGACGAGGAATTAAGACCTGCATAAATTTTGCAAACCTTTCCACAAAACTCAAGATGTGCATCGAGTGCAACGCCAACAGTTTATTCTTGAAGAATCTTTGTATGTCAGCAGTCTTTGATGGTTTGCAGTGGTTCAAAATGTAAAAGTAAAGGATTAATATCTTGCTTACTGCACCCACCGAAGCTACGGCCTAAATATCTTGGTTTGATCATTGACTCAGTGCATAGTGAGTTAATCAACTATGTTGAGGTATTATATCAAATAATGACCCAACCACATCACCAAAGATGATTCTGTATAAAAAACGATGTGCCTGGCAGTCAGTAAGCTACAAAGCTGCAAGTAATGATTATACTCACTATAAAACAGCGAACGATTGCGTTTCGCTATTCGCTGCAGCAGCCTCCACGCTAGACATTAAAACTATCCGATCAACAAAGTACTGAGTAGCTTGTATCTGTAGAGTAGACTACAATGAACATTAGTGATGTAATATCTTTTGCAGGTCGAACAATGCTGGGTAACACACAGCCACAATTATAGACGATCAAATTCGCGACATTACGTGATTGTGCAAAGGTCTGTGCTGTTTTGTACAATTACGTATAGGTCTAGCCTGGGGTAAAATGATGACGCTACAAAAACCTCTGCTATCTTACAATAGAGAAAATAGTTGGAGTCATGTGAAATTGGAATCCTCTGATTTCTTACGAGTTACGTGGATCGATGAGATGGTCGAATTGCGGTGAACGTCCTTTCCTTATTGTCTCAAAAGATTTGAAACGAGAAAGCAAACATTCCAGACAGCAAATCAGTCGCTTTTTACATTGATTCAACGTCTGTAGACGATTTGCTGTCTGGGATGCTTTCCTTGCAGATTGCAAGTTTCCTTTCATAACTTTACGTACATACGCTCATTTAAAATCATTAACATAAATCACATATTTGCATCAAAGTTGCGCTTCGGATGACCAATACGACGGAGAGTCAGCTGTTGCAATTACTGGAAATAGAGCATCACAAAAAGTCAAGATCAAGTTTCGTTCATTTGCATGGAAAGTCACCGCATCTCCAAGAGTTTATCTTTTTTGCGATGTGTCTGTTTGTGACAGTTCAATAGATCCTACTTGTGCAAAAAAGGTTTGCTCATAATGTTTAAGTTCATGAGATAACCTGCCTGTATATTAAGTTTTATACCTATTCTATGTTTATCGTGCTAGTAGGCTACCACGTCCGTAAGATCACTGGTAATTTAAGTTTACGCAAAGAGGCACTCTCTACGTCTATCTCATTAGAATAAAGTCTGAAGATGAACTACTGAAAATAGTTTTATTGAAATCAATATTCAACATAACACGATTGAGTTTTCAATGAAAATAGCTGACTTTAGGTTGCTAGACGTAGCCAATACTGTATTTTGTATGATTTTTTATTTTCAATTTCATGCTTGGCCTACATCAGGGCTACTCAACTAATCTTAACAAAGGTCCAGTTTGACAAGTTGAATGTTTTTAGCGGTCCGGTGAATAAGTTATTTCACACGCAACCACGAAAGTTAAATTATCTACACCAAACCACTTTTTTAGGTAAAATGTAACTCGAATTGGATTTTTGAGAAAGTGTTGGGGAGTCGAAGCCCCTATAGCAACTAGGATAATCACAGTAAAAATTGCTTCCTCCCAGTAGAATATGATTAAAGAAGCCCTGAAACATGGCAATGAGGTTATTCTTCTTAATCTTCTAAAACCTCAAGGTTCACCATTAGCACCCAGAAGGTCCGGATTCGGACCGTGGTCCGCCAGTTGAGTAGCCCTGGCCTACATTATAGTAGTCTGTCCTATGACGAAGTACTAAGGTTGAAGATCGAAGAAAGTAATGGATTACATTTGTCTTTCTCATTTCAACGTCTCAATGCGTTTTTTAGTAGAAACAATATCTACGAAACCATGTAGCCTACACTTTGGAGAACTTTTACTAACCAATTATTTTTCCTTACAGCCAACTTGTCCCCCATCAAGCAATTCACGTATCAAACACGACAGAAAAAGGAAAATAGTTGAGTTAGGGGCAATTATAATGCATAAAAAAGGAGAAAAAATGGAGAATACATGCAAACAAGTAAATCAAATTTTATGTTCATGTATCCATGTTAAATTTTGCAGCAATCTTTTTTGTCCCACTTAGGTCGCCAAAAACATCGCTCCAAAAGATTGGCATTGATAGAGCAATAGGCAACTTTGGTGCTGGTTTGTTTAATGAAAAACATGATATTTGTCTCATTCTGTAGCCTATTATTATCACCAAGGCCTACGAGATGGGGGTACGGAGGGTACGGCGTAACCTTGAGGGCCCTGGCCTGGTTTGCTGGGGGGCCCTAAATTGTGATTTTATAGTTTACGTGCAAAAATGTTTGGTTGAAACCATCCTAAACGACTAAATTCAAGCATAAAAGTTGTTATTCTTTAGTCCTGGGGGGCCCGTAATGTAGCAAAAGGGCTGGAAAGGTAATTGAGTGCATTGCGAGCAAATTAGAAACCCAAAGTGGTGATTTAGTGTAGCAAAAGCAGTTTTGAGAAAAGCCCGGGTGTTTTGTGTTTTTTAAAAACTGTTGTTATGTTTGAGCCTTGGTAGAGAGCTTGACTTGTACCAGATACATGTAACACTCTGTATACACTCTGACACTCTATACACTCTAACGCTCTGATACATGTAATACATGTATACTCAGTAACGTTAACGAATTTAACATTTTTGATCAAATACACAACAAAAAAAACAAGAAAAAAACTATTAAGCTTAAATCCAACGTTTTCGTCACCACATAGTGTCCTCATCAGAAATAATTATAGGCTACATCTAAGAGTAATAAATAAATGAATTTGAAAATTTTACATTAAAGCTGCACAAGCAACACCTCTCAAAAGCACCATCAACAACTGACACACGAATTCAATGCAGGATACACAAATTGGCGAGGGACAGATCACATGATATGCACAACACAAAACACTAAATAATAGTTTTTGGCCGCCTGATACTATTATTGCGCACAGATATCAACAGTAAAATGTTGTATGATGTGTAGTACACCTAAGCCAAAGTCAATCGTTTTGCCCAAGACAAAGGGGGCCCGGAGTGAGAGGGGGGCCTAGAGCAACTCTTCGTACCCCTAGTGAAAATTTATCTCAGAGGCCCTGATTATCACTCGTGTTTTGACATACTTACTGGCAAATCTGGTGAAGCTTTAAAACTCCAATTCTTTGCTCAGTGGCGAAGGTAACACGATATTGTTGCATATTGCGTTGAGTGTAGCGATAAGTTAAGGAATTACATTAAAACAGAAGCACGAGTTGTAAAAAACTAACAATGGCCTGTGAGTGTGTACCATACAACTGATAGTGATAATGCGTATTTTTTTAATGCAATTGGTTTGGTAATAAACCATCGCATCTGAAAAATTTAGAATGACCTATCATAGCCAACACTACTGTGGTTGCAGATACACTACCGCTAAGCTAAGTCTATTGTAAATAGAGCATTTGTTTATTAATGAAACATAGCCTATGGTTAAGGCCTATAGCATACAAGGCTATATAGGCTAGGCTACATGCCAAGTGTCATGAAGACTTTTGTTTACCACAGTTGGCTTAGTCCTGCTCTGTGTAAAAAGTTTAATTAGGCCTACTTATGGCTTGAGATACCAAGATTTTGCTGTTTTGTTAATAGTTTTTGACCCGAGCTTTATTGCACCGTTTTTGCACACACAGAGCAATGGAGGATGCGATAGATTTTGTTCTGACAACGGTATTGATGTTGTGTGTTCGTGTTTAGAAGAAGAAAGATTGCTGGATGATGAAAAAAGCTGTCGAGGTGCAAATTAAAATTTATTCTTCAGTGTTGATGTTGATTGAACCAATAAATATTTTATTGAAATTTGAATCTACCTTTTGTTTTTTAGTTTGATAAATAAATAACAGTAAGCTTTAAGGTTGCACGATCGAATTATAGTTTTTCACGAGAATTGAAGCTCTCTTATCTTAATTTTTTCATATTTATCAAGTGTAATAGCCTAACCGCAATATTTTTTAGGGTTAGCTGAAGAAAGATGGATGGTACATGCAGCCGGCATTGTAATAGTCAGTTTTCTTCTGATCTTTGCTTTTATTGCAACGGTAGTCGCGGCAATGAACATCAAGCGCCAGCAAGCTTTTGTTTTGAAATCGTGAAAGAAATTTGTATTGAATTCTTCGCCTGATTTTAAATGCAATATCAGCTTAGAAATAAATCAAAATAGAATGCATTATTATATTTATAGGCCAGATGTAATTAAACATCTTTCACTGTCGTACTTTATTCAAAGCATTGATTGCCTCTTGTATGAAGTTTCCAAGATTCTTGCTCTTTAGCTGTGTGTATTAGTTGTAGGCTATGTTGGTGTTGTTTTTCTTTGTTCGTTAAAACTACGTAAATGGAAAATTGATGTCATTTTTGCTCAACGTTTTGGTTTCACATTCACAGAGAATGACATTAATCAAGCCACACAATATGACATCAGGCTACATTCTTCTTGATAGAGTCTGATTCTATTGATCAATCATGTTTATTTCATTATGTACGTTAGTAGACCTGTTTAAAAATCAAAAACTTTCAATTTTTTTAGTCTCTCGCATTGTTTTCTATGATTTTGACTATGAGAAATCCAAAAATGACAACCACTTTGCTCTCAGATCATGGGATACCCTATCTCAAGAGGCTAAACATTTCCATTTTTGCCAAAATCATTCATTTTTGACCTGTTAAGCCATGATTCTAACGCTGAAAGTCTTTATTTCAACTGAAAACACTTCCATCTAATGTCTTACTGACAATTCACAAGTGAAAAATCAACTTCTGGATATTCAGCATCATTTTGAGAAGTGTGGGGGGAATAAGAAGATTAAGAAGCAGCACTTAGTATCACTAGTGGTGAAAAAACATTTTCCTTATTTCAGACAACCTATACACATCTTTAGAAATTTCTCAATGGCTCTAGTATGGTAGAAAGAGACTTCAGATTTATTCTTGACAATGACGTCAATGTGGCGTCATAAAAGTCATAATGACGTCATTCTGAAATTTTAAACTTGAGCTAAAGGCAAGAGATTAACTCATTAGCCTACTCTGTAAGACAAGACGGGTAGAGATTTGACTAATATCCGTCGTGATGATTAAATGTTACAGAATGCAGGCCATCAACTAGTTCAGATACAACTCTAGTGGCATTCCTAAAGGCAAGTAGCCTATCGCTAATGGAAAAGTTTGCACCAAAGCTGATGGTCTTTTGATGTCAGACAGTCAAACCACTGCCAGAGTCGCTGCTCTATTGACGGCTGGTGGTACAAACCTTGAATTACTTGACATTTCAACATTGACCAAATGAAAGAAAATCATTTTAAGGTTACATTTTAATGGTCTTTTGATGTCAGACAGTCAAACCACTGCCAGAGTCGCTGCTCTATTGACGGCTGGTGGTACAAACCTTGAATTACTTGACATTTCAACATTGACCAAATGAAAGAAAATCATTTTAAGGTTACACTTCAGTTAGGTTTGGTTGGTTTGGTTTAGGTTTTAAATCTTTATCCTCGGACTGACAAAGCCTTGATTGGTTATTCCTGGTAGTTTCTCATACTTGTAGAGGCTTTTGACGCAGGGCCGGTTACCAAGATTGACAGAGTGAAGTTTCCGATTGTTGAAGTGTCATTGCCGGGAATTATTCCATCCATTAGTTGCCGCTGAATGGAGAGCAGTCCTTAGAATGCGTTGCTCAAGCGCACACCCCGAGTGTCGAACCAGCGCCGCTTGTTCTTGGAGCTTCTTCGTTCACGAAGTGACGCGCTAACCAAGGCTCCCATTCCTGGGTTTTTAAACCCAGATCTGGGTTTTTTGCTACCCATCTGGGTTTTTAAGTTTTTTTTTTATAAAACGTTGATATCTGGGTTTTTTTTTCTGCATTTTTAACTTTTCTTAAATATCTATTGATTTTGCATAAAATTGTTAGAATTGCGAGCTGAATTAACCATTTTAAATAATTATTTCGCTACAAAATTTAGCCTATCTGAAATAAATTCTTTCTGATTTAAAACTATAAACTAGTTCCCCCTCCTGATCACAAATAAAGCATTCAGTTCCAATCAATCAAAAAAGATTCAATCAATCAGTTTGAGTACGGTACTGGTAATGATTTTCAGTCAAGTTCAAATGCAGTTTTACCAGGCTGATCTGCTGAGTATCACTAGTTTTGGTTCAATTGCTAGTGAAAGATTTGTTGATAGCAAAACAGGCCATAAAAAGAACGGGGCAAAACTGTCATACCTGGGAACCTAAAAGAAAATTGGTGAACAAAGTAATGGAGGGTCTTTGCCATCAACGTTATGAAAAACGACTCCAAAGACAAAAAGACTTGCAGAAAATACGGTAACTCTTATACAATGAAATGTATTTGAATAGTCAATGGGTGGTACAAAATTTAAAGATAGCAAAAAGTGTAGTAGACATCTCGAAGCTTTTCTATTACCTATTATGAACATCTGGGTTTTTTTAGCCAATCTGGGTTTTTCTAGATAAAATCTAGTTTTTTTTCAAATTTTTGGATGGGACCACTGGCGCTAACCAACTGAGCTATCGGGGTGGCGAGCTATCGGGGCGGAGTTAAACATACAATCATACATAAACCAATTTCGAGAAGAGCAAGCACCAAAGCATTGTGCTTTTTATTGGGTGACAAACTCTTGAAAAATTGAAAGCTAGGTCAGGCTTCAGAAACTTTGGCAGTAGGCAATCAGTGCCCGAGACACTAAAATATGAAGAAAGACAACTCAGAGGTTAGAATGAAAACATTTGCACCACAGCTGATCATCTTTCAATGTCAAACAAACAAACCACTGCCATTGACAAATTTTAAATCTTAATATCGACCACCAGAAGATAATCAGTTTAAGGAGCCACTTAAGCCTACCTCATGAACCAATTTCTAAAGCAAGTAGCCTACCAAAACATTGCGTTCTTTATTGGGTAACAAACTTCTAAAAAATATGCTGGGTTTGCAGCCAGGTCAGGTTTCAGAAACTTTGACAGTATCAGTACTTTCACCAAAATATGACAAAGGTAAACTCCTGGGTGTGCCAAATTCAGAGATTTTTCTGATTCATTCCAAGCAAAAGAATCACCACAAAATAAATCAAATTTTGTAAAGTATGCATTGTTTAAGGAAGAAGAAAAATGAAAAGTAAATTTGGCTGATCATAGCAATTCAAATTAAACAAAGGAGCTTTAAAGCATAAATCATATTGATTGATTGAATCTTTATCCTCGGACTGGGAAAGCTTCTTGCAGAGCTTAATCCTGGCAGTTTCGCATACTTGTAGAGGCCTTGAATCACTGACGCAGGCCCGGTCACCGAGATTGACAGAGTGAAGTTTCCGATTGTTGAAGTCTTGTTGCCGGGGAACTATTCCATCCATTAGATTTGCGCAGTTCTATTGTTTTCACTTGTGCAATTTGATAGGGATAGAAAGTATAGCAATAACGCAATGTAGCCTACTGATTTGCTGTCTTGTCTTACAGAAGAATGAGATAATTTCATGTCCTTTAAGTTTAATTGATCATAATAGCGCAGGTTTAAATTTTTAAGATGAGGTCATCATGAGTTTTGTGAAACCACCTTGATATCGCCATCAAAACCACCAAGACCTCACCATCAAAAATAAATGTGAGGTCTCTTTCTGTCAGACTAGACCCATTTAAGAAATTTCTAAAGATGTGTATAGGTTGCCTGAAATAAGCAAAATGTTTTTTCACCACTAGTGGCACTAAGTGATGGTTTTTAATCTTCTTATTCCCCCTACACTTCTCAAAATGATGCCAAATATCCAGAAGTTGATTTGCACTTGTGAGTTGTCAGTAAGCCATTAGATTAAAATGTTTTCAGTTGAAATAAAAACTTCAACCGTCAGGATCATGGTATAACAGGTTAAAAATGGATGATTTTGGGAAGAATGGAAATGTTTGGCCTCTTGAGGCAGAGTATTCCATCACCTAAGAATAAAATGGTTGTTATTTTCGGATTTCTCATGGTTAAAATTATTGGAAACAATGCGAGAGACACTGGCGTACGCAGAGGGGGGGGCATTGGGCCATGCCCCCCCTCCCCCCCTTAAAAATGTTTTAGTAGTTAACGACGTAGATTAAGGCATTTAATATGTTTAGGATTGCACTGTAAAAGCAATTAACAATGTTGTTTTATAGACTAAACCAATACGAAATACATGGCCCAATCCACCTACCCCACCCCAGGTATGCCAATGTAGCATAGTGTTCTGTAAGCCTATCATAGTAGGAAAGAAATGGATAAAGTCTAAACTAAAACCATACTGGGATATAATGAAGACGTCTGGGATATCAATGGCCAGTGGCGTAGCCAGGGGAGGTTTGGGGGTTACAACTCCCCCTTTGGCACGCGTGTGACGTCACGATTTTAAGAATGATGCTTTCAGTCTCTTTATGCTTGGGAATGATGCTTTCAGTCTAAAAATACTTGACTAATTTTAAACAAAACTGCATTAAAAGAGCGAGTTTTGCCAATACCAAACATTCAAACATCTCAGCCAAGAATTAGCAACAAGAAAACACAGAGACTTAGCTTTATATCCGAAAAATGTCGAAGAAAACATGATCTTATCCTTTTGCTATGCCATCTGACAGCACCATTTTACAGGAATATTCATACCCACATTTTTGTTGAAAATGCTCTCAGAATGAATTAAATTCAAAGTAATTTTTCAAAATTTTCTGAGGGAGGCCCCCAGACCCCCCGCCGCTGGGTGTCGTTTTATGCGACAACACCGTCGAGCTTGGCCCACCAGTCGTCAAAAAAAAAACCTTTCAAAATTCCTGGCTACGCTACTGTCAATGCCACCCCCCCCCCCCCCCCCTTGAGAAAATCCTGCGTACGCCACTGGCGAAAGACTACAAAAATTGAAAATGTTTGATTTTTGAACAGGTCTAGTGAGTTAGTAAAGGAGCTATATTTGTAGTTTTGAAGTAGTGATTTTGATTTGACTTGACTCTGCAGTCAACTATTGAATCTGTGCTTGCACGGCTGCGTATCATTTGTCATCATTCGATTTAACAAATTATGTGCAGATGAAGTTGTTGCAACATTTTTACTGTAGGCCTAATCATCATGAATAGGAGTAGCCTACAAAGTGAAGTTGTCTGATCATGATATCAAAACATCAAAATAACAATAGCAACTGGAACGTTCTAACTGACAGCATTCATGCAAAAGTTTTTAAAAAATACACAAGTTGAAGCTTATAGGCTACAACGTTACATACAAAGGGAAACCTGAACGAAACAACATTGTCCGCAACTCAGATCAGAGACGGTCTGTTCCAGACCTAAAAATGATGTTGACCCTGCCTGCCGTTAAATCAGGCGACGTTGTGGCAATGTAAGCTATTCAATTATTCATGTTATACAATGTGCGGCAGATTTAATAATGAAGCCTTGAGATTTGTTTTGAGTTTCTTGATTGCCGCCATGATTTTGTGTGCTATCGAAACACTTTCCTTTTGAATATTCAGAACCAGCTTCTTTCAAAAGCAACATTTATTGCTAGGGCACCAATCACTTGCTTTAAATTACTGTAGCCTATGTTCCATGATTGATGAAACCATCGCAGAGCATCTACAATATTAGGCCACCTTTAGCGACAGTTTTCTGCTTATTTTATGCCGCTAAATTCCACTAACATGATTTTAAAACTCGTCTTTGCCGCGCGTAAAATCATGCTAGAAATGTTTCGGTAGCATTGGAAACCTTAAAAAGTAATCATAGTTTAACTACGGACAGGAAAGACGGAAACTGGCAGCAAGCGCTTCAATTTCCTCTCAGACAAAGCTTCAAGTAACTCGTAATTGTTTATCGTGATCGCTGAGAGTGCATTTAGCTGACTTATGTTATTCCACCAGCACAAACAATTGAAAGGAAAATGCTGTTTTTGTCATGTATTTTGTTCATTGTGACAACAGTATTAGCTGAAGCAGATAGTCAAAAAATTAAAGAACACACTCTACGACAGTACTGTGTGATAGGAGCAGGTCCAAGTGGTTTGCAAATGGGATATTTTCTACAGCAAAAAGGCCGAGATTACGTCATTTTTGAAAAAGGTAAGTGCATGGCTTTGATCACAGCACAGCCTGGATATACTGTAGGCTACTATGTCAAACATAAATAAATATTGCTTAGTTCAAAACTCAAGAGTGGGAAAAACTAACCGGCAAAGGCGATCTGGTAGCCTACTATGACACTTCCTCAAATGGGCGATCAACCTAATACAAAAAGTAATCACTAAGAAAACAATGACGCTTTGTTTTCTTTAGTTTTCTTATTTTCTTAGTTCAAAATTGTAACATTTTAGTGGTATCTCGGTCTACCTTTTCTTATGTGAAGAGAGCCTTTAGAAAAAAACTAGATACCGGTACTTTTGATATTTAGGCACAGGTGCAGGAACATTTTTTACAAAATTTCCTATTCATCGCAAGCTCATCAGCATTAACAAGAGGCACACTGGAAAATCAAATAAAGAATTCAATATTCGACATGACTGGAATTCATTGCTTAGTACCGATGAGTCATTACATTTTACAAGATATTCAAAAGTATGTGTGAAGTCCATTTAATGTTACTGCAAGAAAGGTTTAGCAAATTGCTAAGTAGGTTAATAATATGCTGATCAATTATTATGGTTTAACAAGCATGCTTTGATTGATCTTTTTCTTTGGCCTAATCAACCTAATGCTCATCAAGAAAGCTTTCATTCTTTTCTTTTAGGTAAAATTTTAGAAGAACGTAATGTTATGATGCAAAATGTAATGGTAAAAATAGATCATGAAATAATCAGGATGCTACTTGTCTAAATGATAGCCCACATTTAAAGTTTCATCTTCACTATTGTCTTTAGGATTTTTTTCCTTCAGCTGATGTGGCAGTCAAATATTTCAATGATTTTGCTAAAAGACTCCGTTTGAATGTAAAGTATGACGTTAGAATTACCAACATCACAAAGAGAAACGCGACATTTTTTATAGTCGACCAACAAGAAAACACCTATGCATGCAAATACGTTATCATTGCAACGGGAATGTCTAAGCCCAATAAACCTCACTTCGAAGGTAAGGTAAGGTAGGTAGCCTAGGTTAGTGCTCTTCAACCTTTTTGTCCGTAGTAGGCCTACACCTTTTTTCAATTTTAATAACTTCGTATACCTCACAAATAGCAAGTTTAATTGTGCACAGGAAGGAAAAAAAACTAATAATCAATTAATTGTTTGTTAAAGTGATTATAGTAGTCTTGAACTGGGCACAAAAAACTACGCATGCAAAAGCGCAAAAAACGTCAAAATTGAAGTTGATTTTATGGCTAGCTTGTTGTTGCATTGTTTCGGCAAGTTGGACATAACGTGGTGTTAGCTCTTTCTCTATTCCTCCCCGCATTAAAGAATCAATGTTAAGTATAGAGTTTCGTTTGTTTGACTTGATCTCAAGAAGACTGGAAAATCCTTTTTCTCACAAATAAGTGGTAGGCATCTGCACCAAGACATCAATGGCTTTTTGCGCGAGATTTATGTATTCGGGACATTCAAGAAGAGAAACCTAACATTCTGTGTAATCCACTTCTCGGAATGAGTATTTTTGATTTAAATCAGCCCGTAGTTCCAATAATTCCTCATCCAGCACACCAATAGGTCCGGTTAAATGTTTACAAATATGCCAATTGCTGTCTCTGTTGTGACTTCCACTATCACAGATCTAAGCTGTATAGGCTACCCTTCGTACACCTTTCTCCAGCTGTATACCCTATAGTTTTGACAGTGTTGTACGTTGACGGCGTCAACTTTTTGTTGACGCTGAGGCTAGCGCCGTCAATTTATTTTTCAGTTGACGGAAGTGATAGCGCCGTCAACTATTTTGCCGATTTTAAGCGTCAAGCGCTAAGCGTCATTTTTTGTTTTTACGGAAAATCTCATTTCACAATAAGAGTTTCACAATATATTCTGGCCATCGCGACTAATCCGAATTACCGGCTTTGGCGTTGGTTGGAATGGCTCCCTGGAATACACGCGGAAGAAGTTCGCCAAATGGTGATCATCACCCATGTATTGAGAGCGAGGGATCAGAGACAGAAAGCAAAAAATCCATGAATGGCATCGCGGACGTTGAGTATACTTTATTTCAAGAGCTCTATGCCAATGAAAAGAGCGATGTTGGTGCAGTGGACCTCGTTAAAAGATTTATACATGCTAAACTATCACAGCACGCTTGGAACAGTGATACCTTTCCGACTAAACGTTTTCAACTTGTTTTTGAAATACAACACACCAATAGGCTACCAACCAGCGCTGCTGTGGAACGCATGTTTTCACTTGGAAAGGACAATATGCGCAGGGAGCGGATGCCCCCCTGCCCTGAAATTTCTGTGGATAGGGAGGGAAGAGGGGGCAATGGTGCCCTTTTAAGGTCATGTAAGCTACTGCACACTTTGCAATATAACAATTTATGCTATTCGCTTTTAGCCTAATTATAATGTTCTATTTTTGCCTCAAAATAATATTCAAGACACAAAATTCTACATCACAGTAAGTTATATTACATCATTATAAAATAGCATGATGCCCTTCCGTGCCATTGTTGTTTGTATAGCGGACACTTGTATCATTACTCGATAATGAGCTGATAGATGAGCATTATCGCTATATCTTATCTTAAAACTTAAAAACAAATTGGCCTTTCAGCAACAAAAGTGCCCTTTTTTCATACTCTTGCCCCTCCAGTCAAAAATCGCTCCGGCTCCCCTGAATATGCGTCCCAAACGCAGCAGATTGTCAGACAAACGTTTTGAAATGCTTGTTTTTCTGCAAGGAAATAACTAATAGGCTGAGCAGCTAATTATAATAGGCCTACAGTCTCAAAACATAATATCTGCTCTTTATTTATAGCTATTGTTAGCCTGAAGTTGGTTGAAATATTTCCGTTTTATGAGACGCTGGCAAAAAATAGCGCTAGAAATTAGCGCTGACGCCGTCAATTTCTTCAAGAGCTTACGCAGTCCTTTACGCCGTAAAGTTTTTAGGCAATTCGCGCTGACGCTGACGCCGTCAAATTATTTCAATGACGCGTACAACACTGAGTTTTGATTTGGTATACACTTGGGTATACAGTATACCCGGTTGAATAGCACTGGCCTAGGCTATGTGATATGAATAACTTACTGTAGATCTAATGTTGTAGGCCTATATGGGTCAATAGTCCTTCGAAATTTGTCAGGATGTAAATTACAAAATTAGCAAAACCATCTCACAAGATAACTTACCCTATAAACAAAATCTAGACTTATTTTATACATTTTTTTTTTCAAAAAACGTTGGCTTTGGCTTATTTGAAAGATATTCAATGCCCACCATATAACCTATGATTGATTCGAAAATAATAAACAGAAATATAATCTACTCAATCAGGACCATAATCACCCCAAGGCAGGGTGAATAATCCCCTTGATATTTTTTCCCACAGTGAAAGTCATGTTAGTCACTGCAGAAAAAAAAAATAAATCTACGTTTATAGCTTTTATTTTTTACTGTGTTAACTGATTGGCTTTCTTAATGATGTTATGGTTTTCGCTCTACAACTGCTATAGTCTTTTAGCGACAGTGCTCATTATTCATTTTATATTAGGTTTACGATTTCATCACATTATTACCCGACTTAGCCTATTATTCTCACTGCGTCATGGAACAAAGAATAAAATCGGTACTTCTTAAAGTCTTCGGTTTGACCCGGCCTGGCATCCATCTCAGAACTACCAGCACCAGAGCCGAAGGCGCCAATCCCTCGGCCACTGAGCTTGCGATTAGTTTTCTTGACAATACTTTGACTATTAGCCGGAGCCTACTTGAAAAAATTGGTTTAGCCTACATGCCTAAATGATGTTGTACTACAGTACCGTAATAGCTTGCGTTCTTACCAAGGTGAGCAATTTGTTACTGGGTACGAAAATCTCAATCTGGAATTAGACGAATTCGTAGACAAAAATGTTCTTATTCTCGGACATGGCAATTCAGCTTTTGAAGTGGCCGAGCATATTATGTCGACCACTAGAACCGTTCACATGCTGGCACGCAGTCCAGTTACCATGGCCTGGGCTACACATTACGTTGGAGATCTAAGAGCGATTAACCTTGCTTTTGTTAGCACTGCTATGCAAAATACGCTCGACGCTGTGATAAGCGGTAAGTAGCCTATCGTTTGACCTTAACAAGTTACTGATCTACTGTATAGTAGTAAGGCTTGGTAATAAAACCATTGTGATGATTCAAATTAATCTCAGAATTCAAGGGCACTCCGTAAGGGGATCTCTATTAACCTTGAGTTCAGAAACTCTTCCGGTTTTGAATCCAGGTTCATCAGCAAGACCACAAGTTTATGTTTTAGAAAATAGCCTACCTAACACGAGACATTACTACTGCAGAGAACCAGCTTTCTGAGTTCGAATTTATTTCTTCTTTGCTATGCTTCTTGCACGCTCTCCCTTGAAAAGTAGGCCCGTGTTGTGATATGAATATTGAATAGGTCTATATAAATATCAGAATATAAAATGACTTAAATTACTGTAGGCTAGTAACTTAGTCATCAATGATACTTTGGCCAGTTTTAATTATCACATCCTATGATGAGTTATTGTTAAAATCATCTAGTTGCAAAGATAGTCTTAATTTCAACAATTAGCATATTAGCCTATACTATGTTTGCAGGATCTGTGGAATCTTTTTCCGTGACAAAAAACAAGTTGAATGGGAAGCTTTACTTGCATAAACACCTAACATCAAATAAAAGTTTAGTTAGGCCTACAAGTAAGTCGTAAAGGTTTCGTTTAGCCTACTTTCTTTGGAAGTGAAATATGACATGCATTGCACAAAACAATGACGTTTTGACATGGAAGCTGTCAATTTAGGCTGTAGGCTTAGGAGCAAACTGCTCGTGACTGCGTTGTATTTTGCCAATTCCTCAGGCCTTTTTCCAGGCCACAGTCGTTTAGCCAACTTACAGTAGGCTATTATGTAACATGCGTTATTGCCACCAGTCACACTTCCAGCCAAAACAGCCCCCAGTTAGCCTAAGTAGCCTACAATATGATTAACGTAAAATGTTTGGTGTTGAATATTAAAAACGTATTTGTGTGTAGATAACAATGATCTTTGGAGTGGAATCGGTTATGACAAGATTATTAGATGTTTAGGTTTTAACTTTGATGATTCCATATTCAATGAAGACATTAAACTGTCAAGAAACCAAAATGCCAAGAAATACCCTCGGATAAATTTGTCTTATGAGTCGTCAGACGTGGACAATTTATACTTTGTTGGTAAGCAAAGTAGCCTATTTGTTTTTGAAGTTCCATTTGAACATTAGCCTAAAGTTAAATATCTATTAGAGAAACAAATAGTTTTAAATAAGCACAAAACTCTCAAGTAGCCTAGCCTACAGCACATGTGACTTGTAGGCTATGTATCGCAAGCTATCGACTTGTGGTTCATGAGCTTTCAGAGTAGCTTCCATACAAGCCATGAAACCATGACCGATGAGGATAATTTGGGCCCGATACCAAACATAGCCTACTTCTAGGAAAAACCCACTATATCTAGGAAATTCCAAGTGGTTTCTTCCAGTTCTCAGTCCCTTTAGAAAGGTTAAGGGACCCAAAAATCATCTCGTGTCTGGCTCGAAATGTAATCACTTCCTGGACCCCTGTCAACACTATATACTGCATGGAACCCTAGACACAGATTGCTTCTAGACAAATTAGCCTACACCCACACAAATTAAACATATGGAATAACATGCCCTACCACTTTGGAATCTGGATTATTATATGTCTTCCTGCAAATTATTCTTGGACCAGCGTATCTACTAACACTAGGCTATAAGTTACTAATTAATTTACGGTAGCAAAAAGTTAAAATACGCTTATAACAAGATGTTTCAAGGCCTACAAGCATAGAGTTGCCAATAAAATTTATAAGCTAACCCAAGTGTAGCCTATATCATTTCAACAAAGTTAGCTACCATTTAGATAAAAAAAATATTTCATCATCTATGAAATGGGGAAGCTTAGGCTACACACGGCCTGGGGGTCCAAGCAGCACAGATATCAGAATGACCTGAGTTTGAGGCTATAGCCTACTTGTTTGCAGTTTCAAGCTATTATCCAAAGGAGGCTACTATCTCAGATCTGCTTGGTTTGATGGAGCCGAAAATCTATTCGCTTGTCTCCTCTTGGTCGATAGGCTAATAATGAAATTTATTTTAAATAAGGGGCAAACACGCACTCTTTGGATTTCAAAAAATCGGCTGGGGCTTTTATTCACGGATACAGATATACAACAAGAACTCTACATCGTTTGCTGGAGTGGAAAATACACGGCATCAAATGGCCTCACATTGAATTTGACAATCTCATTGATTTAACCTCTCACTTGGCAAAGAGATTTAATGAGGTAGCTACGCAGGCCTACCCCAACGTGTGACTTCTCTAAAGTTTAATTGTGTGAATTATTATCTTTAGACCGAGAAGCGTCTTTCTGAACGCTTCATCGTGACAGGTCAAGGCTAGTTGTCAAGGCTTTAAGCCAGCAACGTAAACTCAGTCACCGCGATTGCCCAGAGTAGCCTACGCCTAGGCCTGAAGTTTTCGTGCATTGTTGCCTGTCAAGTATTCTATTCACTAAGCGCAAAGCTGTCCTTGCAATGTTTTTAAACAATTCAAAGGTAGTCCAACTTTATCATTGCTATTTTTCTTTTAGGCGTCCGACTTATACCAAATGTTTGGTGTGTTGTGTGACGTGGTAATTTACAACGATCCAAAGAGCAAGGCAGTTTACTTGGATGCGTTCCCATGCGCACTGGCAAGTGAGCTGTCTCAATCAACCGGTCATACGGTTCCTGGACCTGTGATGTTCATGTCAATGGAGTATGGACAATACAACAACATTCAACAAAAATTCATGAGGTTTCCTCACCAAGCTCATCAGTCGTACTTTCTTCACCCTATTCTTTATCATTATAATGATGGAGTTACTCAAGAAGCTTACCAGTTCAAGCCTGAACATTGGATTCTACCAATTCCAGATCATTATCTCCACGTAGTTGAAGACTTTCTAACAAAGTTTGATGGGCCAACGATTCACCTTCTTTCCTTGCGTAGGTTTATGGAAGCATCGACTGGTCACGACACCAGATTTTTCTTCGCAAAGCATTGCTTGATGTTATCATTGACCACAAGTAAACAACCACTGGGATGTCATCATAGCAATGAACCAAAACCAACAGATGCACAGTTGTTGGCTTTAAATACTCGCTTAACAGAACAAGTCACGCAGATGAAAGGTTATCTTCTGCCGTTTCAAATCATGCGGAAATAAAGACAAATTTTTTAAGTTTAAAAAAGGACTTAAATATCAAATGGAAGACGATACCCTCGGAAGCGTCGAAGCCTAATTACGTGCATAGGTCGAGGATTTCAGAAACTTTATATGTGACGTTAAACCTTTAAAAAGAAAGATAAATGCAAGAAAATGACGTCATAAGATATTTGAACAGCTTCTAAGTTTTAAAATAAACATCTTTTATGAAATACTGAAAAACGATAATGATTCAGCAGATTGCAGAAAAGTACGTAACTCCTTACACACGCTAAACTAATAATGTTTGGTTGTTTGAATAGAATAGTTAATAAAATCGTTAAATTTGTACAGCGGTGGGTCCACTCATAAAGTCTACACAAATCAATGTCAAAGTAATATATAATTACCATACATTACTGTATTGTACACAGTGGCGCAACGAAGAAGTTTGCAAACTTAGCCGAAATAAGCGCGTTTACTACAATAAGAAACCGATTGAGTGATGTACGCCTGTATGGTTATCCAACTAAAAGAAAAGGGTCTACCCAGTGTCTGTACGTTGCACCTTTGTATTTCAAGGTTTATAGTTGACAGCAAAAATATAACCTTTAGCCTATACGACTAGTCATTTTGGTGTGGGCGAAGACAAAGGTCGCATTGCAAAGAGGAGACAAAACAGGAAACTAATATCATGGAGTCATGCGTGATCTGAAAGTTCATCGAAAATAAAATGCTTCGAAGTTTATCAAAACATCTTTGCTAGCCTTCTTTGAAAAAGTTAACTGAATTTTGTTTCGATCAATGTCCTTCAATAATAATCTGTTATACCACATGCGTCATAATAGTTGAACAGGACAGTGTACTGGTTTCTGGGAATATCCTAATTTTAATATCACAGGTATTGTCCAGAGGTATTGTGATCTCTCCACCCGACGCTTCTTGGATACTTTACTGGTGACTCTTCATTTCTGAAAGTTTACTATGAATGTGTTCGAGAAGCAGTGAAATGAATGGAAGCACAACATTTAATGTCTTGAATGTTAATATTACATTTATTGCTGATTCAATAATCTCGATAAGAAAACAATATAAAAAACAAAAAACTCATCAGTACCGGCACTGTCATGCCACATTTTGAACGATATTGACAACCAACCTAGTCCAACCTATAATTCGACAAATGAGACGCAGAGGAACTGTTTCACAAGAGATAAAGAAATTTAATTTGTTTTGGCCAATGATAAAACAACGAAATCATGAGAAAATTCCATAAAATCATCTTTGTCACTGCTGCTTATAAATCGCCTCAGCATCAGGTATGTGCTACGGAAAACTACTATTTGCTCGGGAGCAGTGAAAGACAAAAATACAAATATCTCACGAAATCAACCGTCTGCAAATACGTTCGATGAATTTACTGGTATTATGATGTATGTCGCAATTCATAAGCTGGAAAAGCCAGAACAGAGACAGTACTTTACTACTCATCATGATATCAATTGGCTTTTCTTCATAAACTGTATAATATATCATACTAGAATTTCTACTAAAATTACGCATTGCCGCGAGAGTGCAATAAAAGAAAACCAACACAAGCACAAGATCATCGCCATTCCTCTTCAAACATCTTGGATATTCTGGAAGGGCACTCAAAGATCTTTGAAAAGTCTACTACAGCAACAAACAGTTTTATCTTAAACAACACGATTAAAAAAAACACGAATAATGAATGCGTTTCTGTAAAAAACTTTGTAACAACACTGTGCCTATGTGCAATAAGCTGGTCTGTTTTACAATAGATTGAGTTTCGCTTTTAGCTACATGATTGTTGCTTACTTCACAATGTACGCACTAGGAACTGTGTTCCGAAAGCTAGTGCAATTCGCTATTATCACAGCGAAATCGCAGCATCAGGCTAAAACAAGTCGTTAATATCTACATTGTGAAGTGATCTGTTTTAGATTTGCATGAGGAAAATTTTAAGTATTTAGTTGAGCAATTTGCAGGTACAAGCTATTTTTATGGAAACAAAGTTCACTTTGTAACTACACACTTTGGAAAAGTGATATTCATAAATGTTATGTCAATAAAAAAAAGTACATTAATTTGCAATGGCTTGCAGCATGCATGAAGTTTTACTACATATTGTTGCATATCGTAAGCATTCAAATATTTTCAGAAAATCAGATATATTAAATCAACTAAGCTGTGTATATTTAATTCTTATAACAATAAATTGTTACATTGTTCACCTAAAACTTTGCTGTATATATAGTCCATCCATAAAGATACTATAGCCTAGCCTATTTTTCAAAATTAATGAAGAATCAACTTGATTACTTTCAAATATAGAATGAAATAGCTGATTTGCACGAGTAGATAGGGCAAACGTTTGTCAGCCGTCAAACTGGAACAAAATACACTGCCGAGTCAGCGTTGATTGACAGCAATAAGAACAATTGATGTGTGCATCATGACTTAGTTCAATGAATCTAACAAATGACACATTTTTGTGTTGCAGAAGCAGAACAGAACAGCAGAACTATATACACATTTTTCTTGTACTGTATAAAAGTTTATTTGTGTAGTGCAACCTAAAATCTATTACATGGTAAACAATAATTGCATCAAAGTTTTCCCTCAATGAAGAAATTCCGCATGTGACCACATGCTTCATTTGTGCACATTGGACATCGAAGAAAAAGTTGTTTTGTACAACGCTGTTCATTGTCTAAGTGATTTTTGACCACATCTGCCATTGCCTGAATAAAAATAGGACTGTCGTTTAAAGATTCTGCTCTGTGTATGTTTTCAACACCAGCTTCTTTAGCTAGTTCTCCAATATACTCTATATCCAATTCATATAAAGTTTCAATGTGGTCACTTGTGAATGCAATTGGTATCAATAAGAGGTTTTTGAAACCATTTTTGCATAAACCCTTGATAGCATCATCTGTCTGAGCACCTAGCCATGGCATTGGACCAACTTTGGACTGCCACACTAACCTATATGGGTTGGCGTGAGAGATTTTTTCCATAACTCTGCTCACTGTGGCAGCTACTTCTGCTGGATAAGGATCTCCACGGTTGACTACTGACATTGGTAAGGAATGAGCAGAAAAAAGAATAATAACCTTATCTCTTACATTTTTTGGAAATTTACTTAAACCAGTCAAAGTTCGTTCAGCAAATGCATCAATCAACCCATCATGAGTAGGCCATCTATCAATGACACTCCATTTCATGAGGTCTGCATCCATGGGGTTCTTTTTGTAATGTCGAAAGATGGCATTCAGACTGCTTCCCGTAGTCGAGCAGCTATATTGAGGATATTGGGTGAAAGCAACAGCTCTTTTTACACCATCTGCTTTCATTAGGTCAAGGGCATCTTCAGTCAAAGTTGGCACATACCGAAAACCAATGTAATGCTTATGAGGAGCAGTCTCAGGGCTAATTTTATCCAAAATTTTAGACATTTCTAAGCCTTGTTTGTCTGTCCACTGTTTAATTGGAGAACCACCCCCAATTTCTGAATATTGTGCCTCAATTTTTGGTGTTCTTCTTTTAGCAATGAATGGTGCCAATCGAGAGCGTGCTGGCAATGGAATTAAATCAGGATCAGAAAACAAACGCAGTAAAAAGTCATACACTCCTTCAACCTTCTCAGGGCCTCCCATGTTCAACAGCAAAATTCCTGTTTGTGGAGCAGCAATTGTACTGCTATGGCTGTATTTACATTTTGTGAAACAATCAAAAGTATTCTTGAGTAAACAAAATGAAGGTAAACGATTAATTCTATACATGATTGTATATATAAGCGTAACCCTGAAATGTAGAAAGAGACTTACAAAAAGTTGAACTGAGGTAAATAAACTAATTTCAAAAGAATATGATGCAAATTAAACAAAATAATGATACTGTCAAGCAGGGTGACATGGTTCACTTTCATTTTTACACATTGGTCCGGCGAGATAACATTTTTGAGCTAAAATATTATCTTTACAAACCTACAGCCCTTTTATATTGTTTTTTTTTTCATACACAATGCAAATTTTAGTTGTATTTAAAACTGCGAAAGAAGCTTCCCGATGGCAAGGAAAAGGGGTTGCTCTAGGAAAGGTTGCGTCCCCAGAACCTTTGTTGAAAATCAACCTTCCTGCTCTAACCTTTCCTCAACGTTATCAGCAAACATTTTTAAAAATGTTAATTGGATATGCTATAACTGCCACAAACCAGACATGATTGTTTGATTGTGTGCGACAAGAAAACATTTTTGTGTGCATTGTATTTATTTCATCACGGTACATGGGACATTTCAGGTTTAACATGAAATACAACAAAAATAAGAGCCACCCTGCATAATCATTAAGCACCATGCTTATTGTTTTCTTTCATCAAGTTCAAGAGTGAGTTCGAGTTTTTGAAATTAAAATAAATATATATTCTAGGTTCTTTTTGAAACTTTTCAGAACTATATATGTTTTCTACGTAAGTCGAAATCGATTAATTGCATATATAGTCAATTTGCCATGCGATAAACCGTGTCCATTGATTGACAGTACCCTGGTATCCTACACGTCAACACCGAACGTTCATCTTACATAAAAGCTTGAAAGCAGATCGCTAAACATTCTAATTGTTAATGAGATAATCTACAGTTTGTAGAAATGAACACGTTTGTGCCACTGTAACAGTTGGTTGGTTGTGAATCTTTATCCTCAGACTGACAAAGCCTTGATATATAGGTTACTCTGGTAGTTTCGCATACTTGTAGAGGCTTTTGATACACGGCCAGTTACCGAGATTAACAGAGTGAAGTTTCCAATTATTGAAGTGTTGCTGCTGGGGAGTTATTCCATCCATTAGATGTGCTGAAACCAATTGAGCAAGGTGTGAGACAAAAAACACTCAAAGCTGGCAACAAAGCAGTGGCCAAACCGTGGTTAGTTAGACTATTATAAGGAAGCAATAGCTTAATCTTTGAAGCTAGGTATGTCTTCATTCACATTGTTTATAATTGTACGGTACTACTCTCGCCACAGACAAAATAAAATTTTTATCTCTCCTGCCCTTGTAAAGTTCTACAAATCATACGCACAATCCATCTAAGGCTGGTCAGAATTTACAAGTCTACAAATCATGTGCAATTACCAACTTTTACTAGAAAAATAGTCAACTTGTTAATTGAAAGTAACTTCAAGATGTAGGCCTACTGGCAGGGAACCATACACACAATTACGGAGTGCAATGTACATTGCACAACGCCACGCTGGCATCACGCATTGATTGTCAGCAAGAAAGACGAGTGTTGAGCAGGGATGCCAGCGACAAATTTCCAATAAACTTAGATTGTGTGCTAAAAAAAACCCAGATGAGGCAAAAAAAACCCAGGTCCAGAAAATATGTAGTAAAGCGGTTAAAAAAACCTGCGTGTGCTTTCAGTACCATTTTAAAGCATTACACAGAAGCCTCAGAAAGCTACAAATAGTAACATGTTTATATAATTGACGGTATACAATAGCTCAATTGGTTAGCGCGTCACTTCTGGAACGAAGAAACTTCAAGATCAATAGCGGCGCCGGTTCGACTCTCGGGGTGTGCGCTTGAGCAACGCACGTTAAGGACTGCTCTCCATTCAGCGGCATCTATTGGATGGAATAATTCCCTGGCAACAACACTTCAACAATCGGAAACTCCACTCTGTCAATCTCGGTGACCGGGCCTGCGTCAGTGATTCAAAGCCTCCACAAGTATGCGAAACTGCCAGGATTAAGCTCTGCAAGAAGCTTTCCCAGTCCGAGGATAAAGATTCAATCAATCAGTCAATATGACCAGTTAATATATGTGTAATATAACTATATACAAAAACAAGAGCTTGGTAGACCTATATGGGCTCACGGCAAAGATTTTGGTTCAAAATTACCTTTATGGTAAAGCGTCTAGCTAGCAAGGTTTAGTCTGTGTTTAACCAAAATTTCTAAAACTGACTAGATGTATGAGTGTATAGGCTAGCCATTAAGGTTAGTTTTGACTTTTGAACTAAACTTTTTGCTGTGTGAGTTGTAGACTGCGGCTAAGGAGAATCATCATGCCTGCTTACTGCTTACAGTTTGGTGTACAACTACGGTAACTTGGTTCTTAGCAACAAACCCTGCTTTGCCTTTTTCATTTGAACATACTGTTGAAAAGAATAACTCAAATTCACAATAAATAAATGCTCAGTAACACAAATAGTTGTAGGCTACTAGGCCTACTCCAATTTTTAGTCATCCACATTTTCATAAAGTTGGATCATTTTTTCAGCATCCTGTACCTCACTGACTGCAGTGGCTGATGCAAAAAAACATTACCGGTGTACCTTATCATTTTTGTGTTGCAGTGTGGACCATTTATCTAAGATCCCAGTGCTTTAATACTGTGCAAGCTCTGTACAAAGTTAAAAACCTAGATTTACCTAAATTTGAAATAAAAAAACTTAAAACCCAGATGTGGTCAAAAAAACCCAGATCTAGGTGGAAAAACCAAGCTCTGGCATCCTTGGTGTTGAGTTTAAGTTCATTCAACAAGATGAAGAGTTGGGTAGGCACTCGGCAGTAGGCACTTTAACGTATTCCACTTGTCGACGCAATCATGCGTGATATATGACATCACTGATGTTGGTAGCGCTATCATGCGTGACATGACTGATTTGTGCCGAGGCTATGTAGGTTACTGTACTGACAACTTGTTGTGTAGGTGCATTTTTTGGTTTTCTCATAGGTTACTACGACATTTTTTGATATCTGAATATAACCACAGGACTTCACTTGAGTATTGCTGCAGCAAATAACTTTAACAAAATCCGACTTTCGGGGTAGGCCTATGCACTTGAGCAACGCATTTTTGTTTTTGTTTTATTATCTTTATCCTGCATTGTGGGAAAGCGGACTTGAGCGCTATGCATCGGTGTACGCCTTCCGACGTACACCTAACCCACGCTGCAGCCGACGGCAATGTCTGTTTCCGGTTGTCTACTCTATTTATGACTTTAATTTGGTACTACCCATTACTCGAAATCGATCACTGGGTAGAGCCAATTATCGTAAAGTTTCTTGCCCAGAGAAACAACAGCAAGTGCGGGTGGCTGGAGTCGAACATGCAGGCTCTCGACTGCGAGCCCAACGCGCTAACCACTCGGCCACTGCTGCCGATTATAAGGACTGCTCTACATTCAGCGACTCCTAATGAATGCAATAATTTCCCGGCAACAACACTTCAACAATCGGAAACTTCGCTCTGTCAATCTCGATAATCGGTACTGCGTCAAGAGCTTCTCCAAGTGTGTGAAACTACCAGGAATAACCTATCAAGGCTTTGTCAGTCCGAGGATAAAGATTCAGAAACTAAACCAACTTCTTATTTATTTTCACTGAAAAAAAAAATCTATCTTGTTTCAACGTAGCCTAATTTACCGATGCTTGACATTTGTCACATTAAGAACACGAGAAGCAGCTGATTCGATGGCTGATTCTACATCTTTCGCTGCTTCCTGTCGTGGAACTTTTGTTTAGAATCGTACCGTAGCCTACTGTAAAACCCCATATTACCAGCTAGCCTACATGGCCTATGTCACAAGTTGATGGATTGCTGTTTGATAAAGACTATAGTCTAGCCTAGCCTACATGCCTCATCATGAAAAAATCTCAATCACAAAAAAAAAACAATATATGCCAAACAAAAAAAGTCTAGAAAAAGTTAAAAGCAACAAAATGCGGACGTTATAACTTGCACGATACCAAAGCAGGATAAATATAGGCTACTATCAATCAATCAATCAATCAATTTTATTTTTTGCTGCTGGCGCAAATATGTACAGAACGACAAAGTAAATATACGAATTTGACACCAACAAAAGGGAAAGATGGCAAAACCCAAAAGTTTAAAATATACATCGATAAAACAGTACTAGATAAACTACCACTATCTTAAAATTGTGCAGCCACCAAACCTAGAAGAGAGATAGAAAAAATAAAATGTTTTTTGTCATAATAGTCCTACAATTACAATTACTACATCTATTGCAATTTGTAAAGTGTTTTGGTAACCAATTCTACATTCAAAGTAGTACTTGCAGGCAAACTTGTGCCTGGTGGACAGCTTCACAGAATCATAAGGTAAAGTGTGAGCCTACTCTCCTAATTACAGCATAAGCTACTATAAAGTGACAAACTGTTAAATGAGGTACATATTGAAAAACATTTGGCAACACTAGTGTCTTCTTGATTGGCTTCAGTTTCAGTTTAACAAATTGAAAGAAAAACTTTTATTTCATTTGCTGCGAGAATAGTATATGGTACAAGTACAATTATAAATAATACGAATAAAATAGCACCATAACAATCTAGATTCCGCAACAGGCAGGAAGCAGCGAACGGCTATGTCAGTTATCGTGTCAACTGCTACCCTATTCAGCTGTTTTTAATGTGACAAACGAAATGTCAAGCAAATTACGTTGAAACAAGATAGGCTGGTGTTCATTAAAAATAAACTCCACAAGTAATCATAGTTTATAACTTCATACTCTAACAAAGTCTAGTTTATAACAAACTCAGTGTATAGGCCGACTTGAATACGTCCATAAGATGTCAGCCCACATAGCCTAGTATGTACCATAGCCTAGCTGAGCAACGCTGTTCAATCCAAAACAATTTGCAAAAAAATCATCAATGTTGTGACAATAGAAACAGGGTTTATTCATATTGGATTTTAAGTTTTTTTTAAAGGTTTTATATTCATAGCTCCGACTACTTCTGAAGATAAATCAACTAAATATTATATGTTTTTCAGCCTAAGAATTTAGCGAATTTACTTTTTAGCAGCTTTCAATGTAGCGGTAGCAAAGACACATTTTTTCCAGTTGCACTCTCACTACCCGCTACTTTCAAACCTAAAGTGATAAAATGACTCAATTTTAAAGTTTCTTCATTAAAACAATGTGTAAAAAAATCAAAGCAGAAATCGTTTGACTATTGCTGGAAACATCAAGCCACATTAAAACCGACAAGAGTGACACCAATACCAGTCACAATTTCGAAGATGAATTTTTTTATGTGTTGGTGCCATCGTATGAAATGTCGGTACGGAAAAAAAAGTCACTTGTAAAGCCTTTTTTCAGGCAGAAGGAACTCCAAGAGCTTTTTTGTAGTGACAATTTATAATGTTTCTTTATTTATTACAACACTCCCATTTGTTCCAGTACTGCTATAGAGAGATTTTGCTTCATTGGAAAAGACATGCTGTTAAAGGTAAAGTGGACAGGACTCGACAACAGTGCTTCCACTTCTGACAATTGATAAATCCTCTTCAATTTCCTTTTTTGTCCTGAAAAATCCCTTTTTCCTCAGTCGGAAATCTTTCAAAATTTCCTTTGTAGGCGAGGTTATTTTTAACGTTATTTAGGTTAAAAAAGGTGCTAATACAACTTTAAAGTTATTATAATCTCTGTTTTATTCAGTAGCACCGGTATGTTGAAGCAACGTTGTTATATTAGAACAGTAGGCTGCACAAAAGCAGCCCATATTTTACAATAACATGGTTTACTTCCTTTGTTCACTGTCCAGCCAAAAAACTGCTTGTCAGTTAGTCGGTTCTGGGACATTTACCACCTGGAGTCCTGGACATCATTTACCAATTACCACTCTCATCTTTCCTACCCAGACTCCTAACCTATCCCTAACAGCAAAAATGTACAGGTGATAAATGTCCAGTAACGAATTATCCATCCATTAACAAATTTATTTTTGTGTTTAGTTTAGTTTTCCTTGATGCGCTAAGCCGCCAACTTAACACTATTGGCTAGGCTATCTCTTTTTTCTCCTTGTCAGTAACGCCTTCACAATCATTTGAGACTGACGAAAAACTCCAGGATACTAGGCCTATTCATGATACTGACTCAGTCTGACTGTGTACCAGTGGCGTAGCCAAGGGGGGGGGTTTTGGGGGTTACAACCCCCCCCTTTGGCACTTGTATGACGTCACGATATTGAGAATGATGCTTTCAGTCTAATAAAAAATTGCCTAGTTTTAAACAAAATTGCATTAAAAGAGCGAGTTTTGCCAATACCAAACATTCAAACATCTCAGCCAGGAATTAGCAACAAGAAAACACAGAGACTTAGCTTTATTTCCGAAAAATGCCGAAGAAAACATGATCTTATCCTTTTGCTATGCTACCAGACAGCACCATTTTACAGGAATATTCGTACTCACATTTTTGTTGAAAATGCTCTCAGAATGCACCAAATTCAAAGTAATTTTTCAAAATTTTCTGGGGGAGGCCCCCCAGACCCCCCGCCGCTGGGTGGTCAAACCCCCCCCTTTCAAAATTCCTGGCTACGCTACTGCTGTGTACACTATCTATACGGTACATGTTGACGTTGTATACATACTACAGCACATAGCCTCTATTATTATCACACTATCAGTTAGCATAGGCAAAAACTAACTTTTCTAAACATATCACTAGCCTAAGCTTATCATACCTGACTGTACGTCGAACCTCAGTGAACTTTGTCATTGCTACTCAACTTCAACTGTAAATCAACGGATTAGGCTACCTAATTTTAACTCAAAGAATTGAGAACTAACTCTCTCACTACAGTCTGCAATCACGTCCAATTCCCAAAGTGGCGATAAAAGAAATCAAGCGATAGAAAGGCGAGGATGGGAAAAAGTGTAAGCGGGGTTCCGGATGGCGAGTGACGATGGAAACCAGCTGATCATCGTTATTCCAGTCGTTTTTAGAACTTTAGAAAGGGAATATGAATAAAATTTTCTTTAAAATTGCTAAAAAGAACAAATCCCTTTATAAGACAAAATTTCCTTGTAAAATTGTTAAAAATCCCTAAAAAATCCTTTTTTTTCTTCAAATCCCTTTTTTATCCTTCGAAGCGTTGAAAAATCCCGATTTCGGGATAAAATCCTTCAAAGTGGAAGCACTGCTCGACAACTCACATTTTGAAATGCTGGTGTTGGACAACACTAAAAGGCGGAAATGCGGAAGGCGGAAATAAGCCGGGCGTGGAATGGCGTATTGTCCGCAGAAGTAGCGATTTAATGCCGATGTAGAAAAGGCGCGGCTGAGTGGTTAGCGCGTTGGGCTCGCAGTCGAGAGTCTGCATGTTCGACTCCAGCCACCCGCACTTGCTGTTGTTTCTCTGGGCAAGAAACTTTACGATAATTGCCTCTACCTAGTGATCGATTTCGAGTAGGCTAATGGGTAGTACCAAATTTAAGTCATAAGTAGAGTAGACAACCGGAAACAGACATTGCCGTCGGCTGCAGCGTGGGTCAGGTGTATGTCGGAAGGCGTACACCGATGCATAGCGCTCAAGTCCGCTTTCCCGCAATGCAGGATAAAGATAAACAAACAAACAAAAAAAAAAAACATAGCGATAACTTTATCATGAAAGAATGAAATGTTGCAACAATTGCATTTTGCTTCTAAAAAATAAAAAGGATGGTGCAATATTTCAAATGCAGTCCTCAATGACAATTTTGTGAATATACTTTATGACAAAAAGCAAATATATGAGATTTCATAATTGTATACATATTTTTATTTGGTTGAGTTTATTGCTTACTCAAAAGCCTGCCTAATGTGACGCATTTGGAAGTGTTGTTTTGTCATAATAAATTAAAATCGTTGTTTAACTCTACTTGTACTTTACTATCGTTTCAACTTTATAAAATATCTTCTCTCTGGCTATGACGACCATTCTTTTGTACTGTACACTGTAACACTGCACATGCCAAATTTGTGTTTTCACCATTGCATTTAGTGCATGCTTGCGTCAACAGTATAAAAAAAAATTGAATCGAACTGCCACAAAGAAAAGAAATGTAATTATGCATTTTCTCTCCGCTCAAATTTGGAAACAATACCGCACTTCAAATAAACTACAATTAAAACAACCAAAGCTATCAATGACGTCACAATTGCTTCCAAATCATACTTTTAATAATAACTATGGTATTACCAGAATCAAACAATTTAATCACCTCAAAATTGCTTTCAAACAATATCTTTCAATGATATTTCAACATAAGAAATACTTCACTGTTGACTTGGGGCTAAAATTCGCAAGTTCGCATATTTCCTAGGCTATATTAAAGAATTCCTTCAAATATTCGAAATTTACTCCAATAACTGTGGAATTAAAACAATTAAAATGTTTAATGACCTCACAATTGCTTCTAAACAATATCTTTCAATGATATTTCAACATAAAAAAATGTTCGGTATTGAGTTGTGGCTAAAAATCGCATTTCCGCCTTTTTTCTGTTTCAATGGATTCCTTTGAATTTCTAAAATTTACTCTAATAACTGTGGAATTAAAACAATTAAAATATTTAATAACCTCACAATTGCTTCTAAACAATATCTTTCAATGATATTTCAACAAAAGAAAATGTTCGGTATTGAGTTGCGGCTAAAAATCGAATTTCCGCCTTTTTCCTGTTTAAATAAATTCCTTTCAATTTTCGAAATTTACTCCAATAACTGTGGAATTAAAACAATTAAAATATTTAATGACCTCACAATTGCTTCTAAACAATATCTTTCAATGATATTTCAACAAAAGAAAATGTTCGGTATTGAGTTGTGGCTAAAAATCGCATTTCCGCCTTTTTCCTATTTCAATGGATTCCTTTGAATTTCTAAAATTTACTCTAATAACTGTGGAATTAAAACAATTAAAATATTTAATAACCTCACAATTGCTTCTAAACAATATCTTTCAATGATATTTCAACAAAAGAAAATGTTCGGTATTGAGTTGTGGCTAAAAATCGAATTTCCGCCTTTTTCCTGTTTAAATAAATTCCTTTCAATTTTCGAAATTTACTCCAATAACTGTGGAATTAAAACAATTAAAATATTTAATAACCTCACAATTGCTTCTAAACAATATCTTTCAATGATATTTCAACATAAGAAAATGTTTGGTATTGAGTTATAGCTAAAAATCGCATTTCTGCCTTTTTCCTGTTTCAATGAATTCTCTTTTAACTTTCGAAATTTACTCCAATAACTCTAGAATTAAAACAGTCAAAGTATTTAATGACCTCACAATTGCTTCTAAATAATATCTTTCAATGATATTTCAACATAAAAAAATGTTCGGTATTGAGTTGTGGCTAAAAATCGCACTTCCGCCTTTTTCCTGTTTAAATAAATTCCTTTAAATTTTCGAAATTTGCTCCAATAACTGCGGAATTAAAACAATTAAAATATTTAATGACCTCACAATTGCTTC
Source organism: Aplidium turbinatum (assembly GCF_918807975.1). NCBI lineage: Eukaryota > Metazoa > Chordata > Ascidiacea > Aplousobranchia > Polyclinidae > Aplidium > Aplidium turbinatum. The sequence goes on along the minus strand of NC_137489.1, from coordinate 10,043,601 downwards.
TAAACAATATCTTTCAATGATATTTCAACATAAAAAAATGTTCGGTATTGCGTTGTGGCTAAAAATCGCACTTCCGCCTTTTTCCTGTTTCAATGAATTCCTTTAAATTTTCGAAATTTACTCCAATAACTGTGGAATTAAAACAATTAAAATATTTAATAACCTCACAATTGCTTCTAAACAATATCTTTCAATGATATTTCAACATAAGAAAATGTTTGGTATTGAGTTATAGCTAAAAATCGCATTTCCGCCTTTTTCCTGTTTCAATGAATTCTCTTTTAACTTTCGAAATTTATTCCAATAACTCTAAAATTAAAACAGTCAAAGTATTTAATGACCTCACAATTGCTTCTAAATAATATCTTTCAATGATATTTCAACATAAAAAAATGTTCGGTATTGAGTTGTGGCTAAAAATCGCACTTCCGCCTTTTTCCTGTTTAAATAAATTCCTTTAAATTTTCGAAATTTGCTCCAATAACTGTGGAATTAAAACAATTAAAATATTTAATGACCTCACAATTGCTTCTAAACAATATCTTTCAATGATATTTCAACAAAAGAAAATGTTCGGTATTGAGTTGTGGCTAAAAATCGCATTTCCGCCTTTTTCCTGTTTCAATGAATTCCTTTGAATTTGTAAAATTTACTCAAATAACCGTGGAATTAAAACAGTCAAAGTATTTAATGACCTCACAATTGCTTCAAACAATATCTTTCAATGATATTTCAACATAAAAGTAGGTTCAGTGGTGAGTTGTTGTTTAAAATCGCATTTCCGCCTTTTTCCGGTTTAAACAAATTCCTTTCAATTTTCGAAATTTACTCCAATAACCGTGGAGTTAAAACAGTCAAAGTATTTAATGACCTCACAAATGCTTCTAAACAATATCTTTCAACGATATTTCAACAAAAGAAAATGTTCGGTATTGCGTTGTGGCTAAAAATCGCATTTCCGCCTTTTTCCTATTTCAATGAATTCCTTTGAATTTGTAAAATTTACTCAAATAACCGTGGAATTAAAACAGTCAAAGTATTTAATGAACTCACAATTGCCTCTAAACAATATCTTTCAATGATATTTCAACATAAAAGTAGGTTCAGTGGTGAGTTGTTAAAAATCGCATTTCCGCCTTTTTCCTGTTTAAACAAATTCCTTTAATTTTCGAAATTTACTCCAATAACCGTGGAATTAAAACATTCAAAGTATTTAATGACCTCACAATTGCTTCTAAACAATATCTTTCAATGATATTTCAACAAAAGAAAATGTTCGGTATTGAGTTGCGGCTAAAAATCGCATTTCCGCCTTTTTCCTGTTTCAATGAATTCCTTTGAATTTGTAAAATTTACTCAAATAACTGTGGAATTAAAACAGTCAAAGTATTTAATGACCTCACAATTGCTTCTAAACAATATCTTTCAATGATATTTCAACAGAAAAGTAGGTTCAGTGGTGAGTTGTGGTTAATAATCGCATTTCTGCCTTTTTCCTGTTTAAACAAATTCCTTTAAATTTTCGAAATTTACTCCAATAACCGTGGAATTAAAACATTCAAAGTATTTAATGACCTCACAATTGCTTCTAAACAATATCTTTCAATGATATTTCAACATAAGAAAATGTTCGGTATTGAGTTATAGCTAAAATTCGCATTTCCGCCTTTTCCCTGTTTCAATGAACTCTCTTTAAACTTTCGAAATTTACTCCAATAACTCTAGAATTAAAACAGTCAAAGTATTTAATAACATCACAATTGCTTCTAAACAATATCTTTCAATGATATTTCAACATAAAAGTAGGTTTGGTGGTGAGTTGTTGTTAAAAATTGCATTTCCGCTTTTTTCCTGTTTAACCCTCTGTCTACCGTGGGTCCAATGGACCCCAAAACAAATTTTGTTCTGCGATTTCTCAGGGCATATTGCAGATGCGATATTGATATACCTTGACTTTTCACAGCTTTGCTTGATCTTTAGGACAATATAATAATTATTGATCTGAAACAAAAGTTGGTAGCCTAGAAAAAAATAATAGCATCTTGTACCGTGGGGTCCAACGGACCCCAAGCCTGCTGCATTCTGAGTAATCTTGTATTACAACAGCACTAAAAGAGTAGTCGACACTATTGACACAATGGTTAGGAAATACACTTCCAAAAGAATGACGAGAAGATGGCCTATAGCTCTATTTTACAATATGATCGATGTCACTGCTGTCAATGCTTTTGTGATACGGCATCAATTGCAAGGACAAAATAGCAGCACGACACTGAAAAGCATGCATGCATGAAAGAGAAGAAACTTGTAGACCCAAGTAGGAAAAGAGCTTGCTGGATTACCAGCTTCGACTTCAATATCAACAAGACATCTAAATCCGCAACAAAATGAAGATCAGGCGCTAAAATCAAAAAAGGCTAGATGCTATCTTTTCCGTTTTATGTATTCTATTGTACGTAATTCAGAGTGCTCTCAATGGAAAACGAGCTTTTGCTGCTCCCTTGCAATTTATTTTGTTTATTTTTCAATAAATTTCACAACCGAGCTGCAGTGAATCACATCGCAATCGGTAATATTAGTGACCATACTTTACGGTAGTATATTACCTCGAAATATTTTTGTCCACCCCACTCATTTTTGACTGGCGCCGCTCCTGTTCTACAACTAAAGGAATCATTGTGTCGTCTACTAACGTAATTTCTACGCTTCAATTAATTATCGTAAGCACACTCGCATGTCTCTGTCTAAATCCAAACGCATTGATCAGAACAGTTTGAAGTTTACAGTTTACAATTTGTGTGTGAAGTTGAGATGCCGTGAAATAAGCTGGCAGTGAAATATTTTATGGTCGGATAAAAATACTTAATATCAAACGAAGTTGGATATGGAAGATAAAGAAAAACACCTCCTCCATCTTGGAAACGCCCCTCTTGCATATGAGCACGCCTTGCAGCTTCTACAGAACCCCACGAACATCTGTCACCTACCTGCTGTTCAACCACCGGGAGGATGTGGATATTTTTTTAAAGGTATTTCATTAGCATCAAAAAATGATTTTAAATGTGATCAGTAGCGTTTTATTTACGATGGATGTTACAAACACCCAAGCATCAATATCCAAAAAAAAATATTATAAAATCAAAAACCCATTAGGAAAAGGCAAGGAAAAGCTGGCACAGTTTCAACGCCATGTTTTCACATTTTGTTCGACCACAGATAAATGTCCACTGTGCTTAATGCATTATTTGGGCGATTCAAAATGTCATCAAGATACCAAACACGGAAACTCCAAGAAAAAGACGGGGATATATGTTCCAACGTTGAAAGCAGTACTGGACACCGTCGTTGAACAAACACAGAAAAAAAAGTGCCACCCGAGTGTATAATGACATACAGGCCACCATGAGCCAAGCAAAAAATCAAAGTAGAATGGCTGTTGATCGACCACGCAACCTGAAACAATGCGAAAACGTGAAGTATGCTGAATCAATAAAAAGAAAACTAACCAATGACGAAATCTTTAGTGCAATTGAACTTTGTATTCAAACAGACAACTTTGTTAAAAAGTTTACGGTTTATCCGAACGTGGTGATTCATATGGCTACAGATGAAATTATTGCAGAAACCAAATCATTGATTTCAATTTCGAACAAGAACAGCGACCTCCGTCAAATGGTATGCTATGATACGACATTTTGTTTGGGAGATTTTTATTTATCAGTGTTAGTTGCAAGAAATGTTTTGTTTGAAGGTGATCCTATTTTTCCAATTGCTTTTTTACTGCACACAAAAAAGTACTTCAAAGATCACAAATTCTTTTTAACGGAAATCTTCGATCTCGTTGGCTTAAGCAATGGTTCCAACGTACCGATTGTAACTGACCGAGAAAATGGCATATAACCAAATGCCTTGAAAAATGTTTTCCAATGCTAACAAACATCTTCTGCACAAATCACATTATTCGAGATGTGGAGAGATGGGTGAGGCAACATGGCGGCAAAAAAGATGACTTGAAGGTTTTGTCCGACGATGTTAGGCAGTTAATAGGTGCGGACTATCCGGAAAATTTTTTGAAAATTTATGCAGTTATTTCCAGCACATGGACAAATGACTTTAAACAATATTTTGCTGCTAATGTCAAAGGTGATATCTTACATCACTCATGCGCATTCATTACCAAAAAATTTGCTGCTTTCAATGACCATGTGGCGACAAACAATGTAAGTGAATCGATAAATAACATGTTAAAGGCGCTTACTGATCATAAAGAACTGCCAATTGATGTTATGATACTAATCATAAAGCAAGTTCAAGATACATGCTGTTACGAGTTCTTGCGTGGTAAAACAGGATTTGGAAACTATCAGCTAAAAAAGCAATTTGATCATTTATCTGTATCCAGACAAAATGTTGTTTTGCCAGAGATCACCACTATAGATAACATTATTCACGAAATTTTATCTAATGCTTGTCCACTGCCAAAAGGAATCGAAAAAGGAAAGCATTATCGAATGACACAAACAGCTATGGCTCATCTATGCATCAAGCGAGGCCTTGTAGGTTTCTGTGCATCCACATCGTCGTTTTCCGTAGTAAATCCTTACCACGGAAAAGTGCATAGTGTGAAATTGTATCCTCTACCATCAAAATGCAGCTGTCCAAGTACTGGAAAATGTTTTCACGTGATAGCTGTTGAAATGTCGCTGGAGATTCCAAGTGCGGATACTCCTCAGGATTGCGCTCGCTATTCTTTGTCGACAATGTTAAAACAAAATCGAGGCAAAGGTGTGAAATCTGGACGCAAACGTCCAAGACGTTCCGATTTTGACTATACCGTTTCTGCTGCCCCTGACGCTAAATGCCCTGCTAATTGTAAGTCATTGAAAGTTATCAGAAAATCTTCCACTCCAAAAAAGTCAGAAAGCGTCTCAAACAATGATATTTTGAATCTATCCTCCATCGTAGAACACGATGTTGCATCATTTTCCGAAACAAGTGACGAGAAACATGCGGACACATTCAAACATGCGCCACAAGTCTCAGGATATCCGTGGGACAAAGAACGTGTCACCAAAGTCCCTAAAGAAAGGAGTTCTTTGCCTTTGTTCCAATGTTTAAATAATGAGAAGTGGCTAGTAGATGAAACTATTGACCGAGCCCTAAAAGTCATCCTACAACAGTATACGCAGCAGCCATCTAATAAGTGTGAAACATTTCTATTGTGTGACAGCTTTTTATTGTCATGCGCTTCGAGAAATGTGCATGAACAAATTGCCAGCTTCATTTGCAACAACGAAGCGTTGAATTATGATAATCTTCTTTTAGTTGCCAATCCCGGCTTCCACTGGTTCATCATTGTCGTTAAATATAAAGAAAAATTAATTGCTTCAATAGACTCTCTGTCAACAGACATTTCTGCATTAAAAGTCATTATGAAACAAACTTTCGACATAGTTCGAGCGAGCTTTGCCGTAGCGGGGAAAAGTACATGTGCAAATGATTGGAAATTGTGTTCTTGCTCTGACGTTCCAAGACAAAACAACTCTTTTGATTGCGGAATTCATCTGATCATAAATGTTTATTGCATTTTAAATAAACTTCCACTGCCAACAAACATTCCATCTACTGCAAGTAGACACTGGGTAAAAAGTCTTCTTCTAGAGCAAGTTAGTGACCTCATTCCTAAATCTAAAGCTTTACGTTGGAAAGCAAAACGAGATGTTGAAAAAATTTGGTACGAGAATTATCAGTTAACAGAAATTGCACAAGAAATGTGCAAAGGTATTTTTGATACACCTAGCAACATTCTGGCTTGGTCATGCTGCGCAGCGGTTCACTGCTGTGGAAATTTTCCTGAAGAAAAACAAGCGTTTTGCGTCACTTGCCGACAGTGGTTCCACGAATCATGTTTGCCAGGAGAAGTATCTTTTACCGGAACCTATTTTGCATGCGCTAATCTACAAAAGTGATGTAATACTTTTTCTTCTTCATTAGCTATATTCAGGCCTCGAAATATCCGGCGGTCATGGCGGACATGACCTCCGGAATGACCTCGAATGTCTACCGAAGCCGACTCATTGGTTGGTCATAAATGACCGCGCAAAATTCTTGACAAAAATAGAGCTAATGCAGCAAAAATATATTTTAAATTTGAATTATTACAATTGTTTGTTTAACGCAGTAGTTCCCAACCTGAGAGTCGCGACCTCCAAGGGGGTCGCAGAGCATTTTGTAGGGGATCGCGAAGCTGTTGTTCATGCAACAACAAAAGCGAATATAAGTAGGACGAGGTACCGGTCCGCTAGCCATTTCATTCGGATTGCTTGTAGCACAGCATTATTGCATCAGTATGCGTCCACTGTGATGTAGGGGAGAGTGGGGTTAGTTGAAAAATTATCATTTTTTTAAATCTCGATGACTTTTTTAAATATTTACTGCCACCATGTGATGTAGTTTGTAAAAACACATAATCCATGTCAGTTTCGATTTGTTGAGTCAAGTTATGCCTGTTTGGCGGACAATTTTGTATTTTCTTACTTTCGAAGTAAAATTTTTGGCGTTTTAAGAAACATCTTTTGCATCGATGTCGTTAAAGATAGGCAGAAGTTTTTTGGTGTGTGTCAGCTGTAGGTGTTCTAAAACACCAAGAAATAGACAAATTTTAGTCAAATGCACCATGCTTGAATAATTTAGGAAAATAGTTTGTCATATGCTAATGGGGCTAGTTGGAAAATAGTGGGTGGGGTTAGTTGGAAAATGTTTTGATACCAGTATGACGATGTAATATGATGCGACTATATCGTCGTGGTAAGATAGTACGTAGTATAAGCTCCAATGTAGTACTTGTTTTAAGCAGATATACTGGTAAAATTTTAATTTGAATAGCTTGGAAAGTGCAATATATACGGTATCACAAGTTTTAAGAATGAGTTTATTAAAAAACGTTTTTACGGTGATTAGGTGTAGCATGGCCACCTAAAGATACGGCCTGATTTGTCACATTTTGCAGAAATTTCCAGGTTTTTTTAACTTTGGGCGAACGTTTAAATAATGTTTTCTAAAAATTAGATTTTTACGCTTTCTTTACTCTTTTCCCCAGATGACACAATAGGTTTTAACATCCTCACATGTTGAAAAACAAAGAAAATTTGATTTCGAAGATTTTAGTCAGACTGTTAATTTTTCAATAACAGTCTGATTTAGCGTTTTGCAACTTACTTTTTCTTATTTGCTACTGCTTCCCCAAGGCAACAAAAAGTTTTATGTCATTAGGAAACCGCAAAAAGTAAAAACATCTCAAAAAATGTCAGTCAAGCATTAGCAGTAGCTGTAATCAAAATTTGCAAAATGTGACAAATCAGGTCGCATCTCCAGGTGGCCATGGGTGTAGAATTTATTGCATTATGATTTCAAAGCAAGTAAATATATTTGCTTACAACCCCATGTAAATGTTTGTTGGTTGAAAAAAGAGTATCCAGTTAATTTTTTCAACTAACCCCAGGCATGGGGTTAGTTGGAAAATCAATTTTATGTTTGTTTTTTTAAATTTGCATTAAAAGTTAAATTGACTGAATACTTATTTTTAGTTATATGATAAGGGACAACATAGGCGATAATTTAAGCCGCTTCAAGTTGTTAGGTTATGCACCAATTACTTTAAATTCCACTTAAAAAAAAAACTTTCCAACTAACCCCAGTCTCCCCTAATAAGCGTGAATGTAGGTCCTGCAGTCACGTTTATTACATCACAGTGGAGTCATACTGTGTACTGTGTAGGTCTGTAGGACTATTCGCTGTAAAAGTGTAAATTGAAACTTTATTAAGGAAGTAGCCTTGTATATTAGACAACAGAGATCAATTAATACTCGAGATTGCTAAAAAAACAGTTAAAGGGAGCATCGTTCCATGGAGAAAAAAACGAAAATACTTTGAAGAGTACATTAACCTTGGCTTTACTTCTTTATTGACTAATGGTGTTGAGAAGCCACAGTGTGTTCTCTGCAACGTTGTTCTTAGCGCAGAATCATTGAAACCATTAAAATTGAAACGCCATTTAGAAACCAAACACCCTCAACATGCTAAAAAGGATGCAGTATTCTTTAAACGCTATGAAGCTGGTCTCAAGCGGCAACGGCTTGACGCAACTGGAAACTTTCATCAGGCAAATGTGGCTGTAATTCAGGCGTCCTATGAAGTCGCACTGGAAATTGCCAAAGGAAAAAAACCTCACACTATTGGGGAAACACTTGTGAAGCCATGCTTGTTAAAAACGGTAAAGCTGGTTCTCGGGGATGCAAGTGCGGCGAAAGTTGAACATTTTTAGTGCTGCCTTTTGTTCTATTATTTGTTATTAATATACTTGCATTTAGGAAAGAATATAAGTGGGAGTCGCGGTATCTACGAAAATTTTTAAAGGGGGTTACCAAGACAAAAAGGTTGGGAACCACTGGTTTAACGCAAACAAATACGGAGCTGAAACAATAATAGTAGCCTACAGGCAATTGCTTTAAAGATTACATTAGAGTGGCCGCGTGGTTAACGAGCTGATGGCAAAAGTAGCCATTTTTACATCATTTCAACGCCTTGCAATGTTGCCTTGAAATAAAGTTGTCTGAACTTTTCGGCAGGATATGTATTCTAATGTTAACAATGAGGATTATCGCGTTACATTGATCGATTGTTAAAAAGAAACGTCACAGAGAAGCAAGTCTCAGCTGGGTTCCGCACATGCTTAGGCGAATGTGGCGACCTTATTCACGCTGATACTGATAGAATAGACGAAGTTAAAAGTTTTTATCAAAGGACTGAGAATGTCAAAAACTGTTCATTGTGTGTGGCCAATTATATTTGAAAACTATCGCGGGTCCTTCTTGAACATTTTGCATATTATTGAGATTTTACTAACAGTGCCATCGTCTTCCTCACATGTTGAGAGGTGTTTTTCTTTGCTGAAAATAATATTGGGTGATTGGCGTACATCCTTGAGGGCTTACACTATTGAGTCACTAATGCGCATTTGTCTGGACGGTCCTGAGCTGGAGATTTACGACCCCGCGCCGGCAGTAATCGCTTGGCACAACGATTCTATAACGCGAAAACCACGGAATAAGTGATCGTAGTTGCTTTTGTAATAAGGAAATTTGGATTGTTGTTTTCAATTGTGTTTATTGCGTCATTTCACGACTTTCATTAACGCACTGATTTATTTGCAAGCAATCTGCTCCAGTATATTTCAGGGTCGGTTAATTAAGCCATCAACCATTGCAGAGTTATTCTGTTGTAGAAAATCTTCTTCTGCAAACACGACTACACAATACTGTAGTGTGATTTTGTGCAAAATCTACATGCAAAAAATATGTCCGGTTGAAATATTAAATGTCCGCTGAAAGGGCCACCGGTAGGACATGCTTGACCGCCGGAAAAAAAGTACAAATTTCGAGGCCTGATATTGTTCGTTTATAAGAAGTTATTTTTCTTATGATAAATGTAAGCTATGACTTCAAATGTATGACTTCAAATATTTTTGATTGATGTTGGATATGAAAAAGATTTCGGCCAGTGGATATGAATTTAAACGGATTCCTCGAAACGTTATTGTGACACGCTGCACATGAGACAATGCAACCTTTGATCGCACTTTTGTTTGTAAAGTTAAGTTAACCGAACATTTTCTTATGTTGAAATATCATTGAAAGATATTGTTTAGAAGCAATTGTGAGGTCATTAAATACTTTGACTGTTTTAATTCCATGGTTATTTGAGTAAATTTTAGAAATTCAAAGGAATTCATTGAAATAGGAAAAAGGCGGAAATGCGATTTTTAGCCACAACTCAATACCGAACATTTTCTTTTGTTGAAATATCATTGAAAGATATTGTTTAGAAGCAATTGTGAGGTCATTAAATATTTTAATTGTTTTAATTCCACAGTTATTGGAGTAAATTTCGAAAATTGAAAGGAATTTATTTAAACAGGAAAAAGGCGGAAGTGCGATTTTTAGCTATAACTCAACACCGAACATTTTCTTATGTTGAAATATCATTGAAAGATATTGTTTAGAAGCAATTGTGAGGTCATTAAATACTTTGACTGTTTTAATTCCATGGTTATTTGAGTAAATTTTAGAAATTCAAAGGAATTCATTGAAATAGGAAAAAGGCGGAAATGCGATTTTTAGCCGCAACTCAATACCGAACATTTTCTTTTGTTGAAATATCATTGAAAGATATTGTTTAGAAGCAATTGTGAGGTCATTAAATATTTTAATTGTTTTAATTCCACAGTTATTGGAGTAAATTTCGAAAATTGAAAGGAATTTATTTAAACAGGAAAAAGGCGGAAGTGCGATTTTTAGCCACAACGCAATACCGAACATTTTCTTTTGTTGAAATATCATTGAAAGATATTGTTTAGAAGCAATTGTGAGGTCATTAAATACTTTGACTGTTTTAATTCCACAGTTATTGGAGTAAATTTCGAAAATTTAAAGGAATTTGTTTAAACCGGAAAAAGGCGGAAATGCGATTTTAAACAACAACTCACCACTGAACCTACTTTTATGTTGAAATATCATTGAAAGATATTGTTTAGAAGCAATTGTGAGGTCATTAAATATTTTAATTGTTTTAATTCCACAGTTATTGGAGTAAATTTCGAAAATTGAAAGGAATTTATTTAAACAGGAAAAAGGCGGAAGTGCGATTTTTAGCTATAACTCAATACCGAACATTTTCTTATGTTGAAATATCATTGAAAGATATTGTTTAGAAGCAATTGTGAGGTCATTAAATACTTTGACTGTTTTAATTCCATGGTTATTTGAGTAAATTTTAGAAATTCAAAGGAATTCATTGAAATAGGAAAAAGGCGGAAATGCGATTTTTAGCCGCAACTCAATACCGAACATTTTCTTTTGTTGAAATATCATTGAAAGATATTGTTTAGAAGCAATTGTGAGGTCATTAAATATTTTAATTGTTTTAATTCCACAGTTATTGGAGTAAATTTCGAAAATTGAAAGGAATTTATTTAAACAGGAAAAAGGCGGAAGTGCGATTTTTAGCCACAACGCAATACCGAACATTTTCTTTTGTTGAAATATCATTGAAAGATATTGTTTAGAAGCAATTGTGAGGTCATTAAATACTTTGACTGTTTTAATTCCACGGTTATTGGAGTAAATTTCGAAAATTTAAAGGAATTTGTTTAAACCGGAAAAAGGCGGAAATGCGATTTTAAACAACAACTCACCACTGAACCTACTTTTATGTTGAAATATCATTGAAAGATATTGTTTGAAGCAATTGTGAGGTCATTAAATACTTTGACTGTTTTAATTCCACGGTTATTTGAGTAAATTTTACAAATTCAAAGGAATTCATTGAAACAGGAAAAAGGCGGAAATGCGATTTTTAGCCACAACTCAATACCGAACATTTTCTTTTGTTGAAATATCATTGAAAGATATTGTTTAGAAGCAATTGTGAGGTCATTAAATATTTTAATTGTTTTAATTCCACAGTTATTAGAGTAAATTTTAGAAATTCAAAGGAATCCATTGAAATAGGAAAAAGGCGGAAATGCGATTTTTAGCCACAACTCAATACCGAACATTTTTTTCTGTTGAAATATCATTGAAAGATATTGTTTAGAAGCAATTGTGAGGTCATTAAATATTTTAATTGTTTTAATTCCACAGTTATTGGAGTAAATTTCGAAAATTGAAAGGAAATTATTTAAACAGGAAAAAGGCGGAAATTCGATTTTTAGCCGCAACTCAATACCGAACATTTTCTTTTGTTGAAATATCATTGAAAGATATTGTTTAGAAGCAATTGTGAGGTTATTAAATATTTTAATTGTTTTAATTCCACAGTTATTAGAGTAAATTTTAGAAATTCAAAGGAATCCATTGAAATAGGAAAAAGGCGGAAATGCGATTTTTAGCCACAACTCAATACCGAACACTTTTTTCTGTTGAAATATCATTGAAAGATATTGTTTAGAAGCAATTGTGAGGTCATTAAATATTTTAATTGTTTTAATTCCACAGTTATTGGAGTAAATTTCGAATATTTGAAGGAATTCTTTAATATAGCCTAGGAAATATGCGAACTTGCGAATTTTAGCCCCAAGTCAACAGTGAAGTATTTCTTATGTTGAAATATCATTGAAAGATATTGTTTGAAAGCAATTTTGAGGTGATTAAATTGTTTGATTCTGGTAATACCATAGTTATTATTAAAAGTATGATTTGGAAGCAATTGTGACGTCATTGATAGCTTTGGTTGTTTTAATTGTATTTTATTTGAAGTGCGGTATTGTTTCCAAATTTGAGCGGAGAGAAAATGCATAATTACATTTCTTTTCTTTGTGGCAGTTCGATTCAATTTTTTTTTATACTGTTGACGCAAGCATGCACTAAATGCAATGGTGAAAACACAAATTTGGCATGTGCAGTGTTACAGTGTACAGTACAAAAGAATGGTCGTCATAGCCAGAGAGAAGATATTTTATAAAGTTGAAACGATAGTAAAGTACAAGTAGAGTTAAACAACGATTTTAATTTATTATGACAAAACAACACTTCCAAATGCGTCACATTAGGCAGGCTTTTGAGTAAGCAATAAACTCAACCAAATAAAAATATGTATACAATTATGAAATCTCATATATTTGCTTTTTGTCATAAAGTATATTCACAAAATTGTCATTGAGGACTGCATTTGAAATATTGCACCATCCTTTTTATTTTTTAGAAGCAAAATGCAATTGTTGCAACATTTCATTCTTTCATGATAAAGTTATCGCTATGTTAAACAATATGGACGCCAAGATCGTACTTCCGCCTTTTCTACATCGGCATTAAATCGGTACTTCTGCGGACAATACGCCATTCCACGCCCGGCTTATTTCCGCCTTCCGCATTTCCGCCTTTTAGTGTTGTCCGCTGGTGTTTCGCAATAAATGGTAGCATTGATTGATTGACTTTTTATTTTGTTGCGAGTATAAACACTAGGGTGGCTCTTATTTGGCAAAAAATGAAAAAAAATTTGAATTTTGTGTGGGACACCCTTTGAAAAGGTGAGGTTGTCAGAAAAAATAACTCCTGCAAAAAATGTTTGACTTTGAAATTGATTTAGAGGTGGCCCTCCCCCCCTAAAGTTTTGCGCCCTCCTCCCAAATACCAAATCTGCATATCTCAAAAACTGCTTGAGCTAGAGATACGGTTTTTGTGTCAAAAGATGCAGAAAGCATGATTTCCTATGTGCTTTCTGAACAGTGATTGCGTCTATCTTGAGTAGAAAAGCAGTTATTTAGAAAAAACCTGTTTTCGGTATTCTAGCACAAAACAGTGCTAAACAAGTATTGTGGCCCAAGCTATTCAATAAACAAAGTTCATAAACTAACCTGTAAAACTGGTAAAGTAATAAACGAAATAAGTATTCCTAAACTTTTATGCATTCATGCATAGCTAAAATGCCCGTTTTTTGTCATATTCCTTGGAGAAACTCCTGAGCGTGGAATCCGCTTTCAAGCTTCAGGTGCTATGCATCGCACTTGTTGGATGGCGAAGGCGATTTATGCAAAAGCTTGGTCTGCATTTATGGTATCTGTCTGAAGAAATGGTTGAACTAGCCTTGTTTGACTCTCGATTGTCTGTGGAAAGTAAAAAGCTAATGGTGGCAACCATGTTAAATGAAACAGCAGAACGTCCACCAAGGAGACGAAGCATCAAAGTAGATGCGTTTCTTAGCAATAAGGGTCTAGAACAGTATTGCACCTCTAATTCAAAATGGCTTCAGCTGTTGGGTGAAGATGAAGCAATAATTAGACTTTCAAAGGATCCTGCTCATTGGACTGAAGATGGTGCATTTATTCAAGGTTTACACATGGCGAAGGGACTTTCAGTAGTCAATGACAAAGCAGAGAGAGGAGTTGCTCTCAGTCTAATCCCGGATTTTAACAAACTCTCAACTGAAGATGAGTACCAACTTCAGTTTCTTTTGCAAGTTGTTACTGAACACAGGAAACTGTTGAATCCAAATTCCAACAAGAACAATATTGTCGATTCTTCTTCGTTTAAACCTTCTTTGTTACTCCAGGGGTCAAGGGGCTCTATCTTTTACCACCCTTGGGCAGTGCCGATGTGGTTTAGATGCTTGAGCAGGTGTCGAGTAGCAATTGCATTGATTCGTCATCCAGTTCAAGCAGACCACGCACACCATTTGGCGCAGTTACAGATGGTGTGGTCAGTGGTTTGTTCCTCTATGCCACACTCACAGATTGCGGATGGAGCCATCCCCAATTTGTGCATATTTGAGCGGAATAGTCTGACTCCAGTAGCCCAGTACGCAGGCGGTTGTGCCACACCCAGGCCTTCCTTGGCAAATTATGCATTCTGGTTGGATGGGGGCTGGTGTCGAAGATAAAACTTTAGAGCCTTGAGGAGTTCTTCTTCCTCTCTGAGCTCCATTTGTTGTCCTCCCAGGTAGCCGCGCTGATGGATTGGTTTTCAGCGGTTTTCATCAGGAGTTGTGCGTCACATACAAATGGGTGTCTCGATTTCAGTTGGCGAGGATTCTCGATTGCTCGCTCACAGACTTGTAGAGACTTGAGTGGAGCAAGTGGTTGGGGTTCGTAATGCCGAGAAAGAGACAGGATGGCTTCTTCGCGACAAAACTCAGCTGGTTGGTTGCCTGCAAGGACAGGGAAATTGTCCGATTATGTAGGTCGCAGACATCCTGTCACGATACGCAAGGCAATATGTAAAATATTGTCGATAATATCGCTTCTTGCAGTACTGACCAGAATTACATTTTGAAATGAATATCGTTACCAGTGTTCCCTCTAAGGTGCAAAAATTAAGAAAAAAAACGAAATTTTATGGACGGTTTCGTGGTCACAAAAAAGGTTGTAAAATCAAGATTTGGTCAAATGCGTTTTTTCTAAATAACTGCTTTTCTACTCATGATAGATGCATTCAATGTTCAGAAAGCAGATAGAAAACCATGTTTTTTGCATCTTTTAAAACAAAAACCGTATCTCTAGCTCAAGTGGTTTTCGAGATACGCAGATTTGGTATTTCGAGGGAGGGCACGGAACTTTAGGGGGGGAGGGCCACCTCTAAATCAACTTCAAATTAAAAAAAAATTTGCAAGAGTTATTTTTTCTGACAACCTCACCATTTGAAAGGGTGTCCCATGCAAAATTCAAAAACTCAATTTTAAGAGCCACCCTAATAAACACACATATTCAGCAAAGTCACATAAAACAAACGGTAACATAGAATGTGTGGATACTGCAACGGGTGGCTGCGAAGTGACCTGGAAGGTCTTCTAGTTGAGCAGCCACCCTCAACAAAAGAAAAAGTTACAAATTAAACATCAAAGAAGCGAGGCAAAAGAATCTAAGACATAAATTTACGGTATAGTTGCTTAAATGAACACAAAATACATCATCTAATAAAAGTTTTACATAGGCATATATCATTCAGTTTCAAGGTCATTTTGACATCACAAAGTGCTTCCTGTGTGAGTTTATGTTAAGACAAAAGTGGCGGGAGAAGTAGCATGCACTACTTTAGCCTGAGTGGCAGCAGCGGGTAGTGCAGTACGGTACTTCTAAGGTAGCAGATGCCCACCTTTGGTAACAGGGCTACATTTAGCTTCCAACTCAAAATTTCACTTTTCAAGAAGCATTGGTGTCGATATTTAGTTTTCATTTTCAAATGGTTGTTTTACATGAATATGAAGGCAATTCATCAGTTTTGAAATAACAAATATGACACAACTTTTTTACATCAGCAATATTCGACTTTCTATATCTCATTTTGATACCACGGTATTTGTCACTCTTTTTAATGCATTAATTTGTCCAATTTTGGAATACAATAATTTAATCTGGTTCCCAACATATAAGTAGGCTACTCTGTAACTGTAGTAGAAAATGTTCAAAGGCGTGCAACCAAATTAGTTCCTGGATTAAGGCATTTGTCATATTCAGAAAGGTTAGAAAAATTAAACTTGCCTACTCTAGCATTCCGACGTCTTTGCCATGATATTATTCAAGTGTATAAATATTTAAATGGTTTTTATGATGTAAATTATACTGTATTGTTTCAAATGAATTCAAATGCCTATGATACAAGAGGCCATAACTTAAAATTGTATAGGCCACAGGTCTCGAAACAACTTTTTTTTTCCGGCGGCCAACATGTCCGACTGAAGCAAGCTGTTCGGCGGCCAATCACAAGCACATGGCGGCCATCGGAACTCCGACACGCATCAATTCAGTCTTCAAAATTAGCACATTTTTACTTTGGCAGAAACGTTGCCCAGGCCAAACGACAAAAGTTGAAATTGCATCGGCAATTGCTGTGAACGTTTATTACAAAACAATTGTTCCAAAACATGTAAAACGAGAAGCGAAAAATATACTAGAGTAGTTTATCACGACCGCATTGTTTGATTTGTTGTGATGTAATAATACCAAAAGTAGCGATAAAGCGAGCAACAAGATACGCACGTCGCACGCTGTTACAGTAATTCACGTTAAATAACTCACGGGGGAAAAGTAAGTTAATTTTGGGTTGATTCAACGTTCGAGTCAGCACAAATCGATTTAATTTTCCGGCGGGTTATATTGCGTAACAACAATGCCCAATAAAAAATTTACGTTTGTTTTACGTTAACTCGACATCTAACAACGTTGAATGATCATAAAATAACGTTAATTGCTCAACCAGGTACCGGTAACAAATTAATAGCTCCCTGCGAGAAGATTGCCTCGATTTACGTGTACAGTAACATAATATCGGCACAATTGGGATACTGCGAACAACACAAAGTCTGTTTGATAAAGAACTAGCTGTCAGAATCGGAATCATCAGATGCTGTATCGGAGCACGAGGTTATCGCGTCGTCACTGGAATCAGACACATCAAGAGGCTCATCGCTTAGCTGCAAATCTACACCGTCTTCGCCATTCGCAATGAAGCGTCCACGTTTTGCGGCTTTCGGGCTTTGATACCAATCCACACGCCTCTTTCTTTTTCGTAGAGCTCCATCAGGGTGTTGACTAAGGAACAAATCTATGGCTGTGCCATAACGACTGGGAGGAATGTCTAACCCTAACCTTACAAGCGCTCATGTGGCCTTGGCATTTTTATTGACGCTAATTTCGAAGACTGAATATATTGCATCAATAAAGTGGATTGTGATGTCACTTGCATCCTGCTTATCGTCAGACATCAGCTGCTGGGTCAATCAATAATGTTAACAATTAAAGCATAGACAGTGTGTATTGTGATTTATCGGGTGCTTTGACTGCTTTCTAATCCTTTGTGATTACCTAAGTGACAAAGTACTTTATTCACAAGGCTGCTTGCGTAAAATTGTCTCGGAACGTCATGGCGGACAAATGCGGCCGACGGAAGGGTGAGACCCGGCGGACAAAATGTCGGTTTTTGTAGGTTAAGTTTTCAGTTTCGCCTTCAGTTTCGAGGCCTGGCCACAAACTACGTCAAGGCTGAGAAGCAACTTTTTCACAGTATGTGTAGTAAATGCCTGGAATAATTTACCACCAACACTTCAACAGTCATAAATGCACTTAGCTCGAATGCATTCAAGGCAAGGCTTGACAAGCACTGGAGCAGTGATCCATTGAAATTTACCTTGAAATCATCTTATGATGTTATGTATTAAGTGACAGTACTATTGTGTATGTATTTTTCATGTACGTATGATCATATTTTTTTCATTTTCTGCTCCCACTAATATGTCTTCTAAAAGTTTATATATGTTATCAGATGTCATTGATGGTTAGAATTATTAGTTATGAAACTAGCTGTTAACCTAATTAACAGCAAATGCGTTATATATATCAG
This sequence comes from Aplidium turbinatum, assembly GCF_918807975.1. Classification (NCBI taxonomy): domain Eukaryota; kingdom Metazoa; phylum Chordata; class Ascidiacea; order Aplousobranchia; family Polyclinidae; genus Aplidium; species Aplidium turbinatum. Next base: position 10,025,713 of record NC_137489.1, on the reverse strand, counting down.
AATGATGAAAAAGCACCTCGGTGCTTACAACATCAAATATTTATTATTATTAATAACAAAAGGCTTAATCAATCAATCAGTTTAGCCTGCATAGCCTTAATCAATCAATCAGTCGGCTGCATAGCTGAGTGGTGAGAGCCCTGGAACGGCAATCGAAAGGGCCCCGGTTCGACACCGCTCGAGAGCATGTGGCTGTGTCTTTGGCAGGACACTTAAAGGCATGCCTGAAGGTAGACATGAAGATTGGCTTCCTCGCCTTCTCGTCCACTTAATCTAAATCTTCAACCACCGGGTGTAAGCCTGGATACGACAAACAAACAGTTTAACCTATTTATTTGTCACAAACATGAAAAGAATACAAAATATATATACATATCTAATAGCTTAATCTGTTGTGTTGGCGGAACCTGCAATTCAGCAACTTTGGCTTTATTGTGTTTTTTCTCTCTGTCTTTTCAGGGAAAAATTTTTAAAATGTTTGCGGAAACTGCGATCAGCGACTTCGGACTTTTTAAATTTTTTTCTCTTGATCTTTTCAGAGTACGAAATGAGGGTACGAAGTGTTCAGGGGACGAAATAGGTTGCATCCGTCCGAAACGCTATGACTTTGTAGATTCAAATCGACCAGAAAAACTCATGCTAAAGTGTGTGAATACCGCCTTCACAACTTTGCTTTTATCTAACCTTGAACTCAAAAGGTTAGGTTAAGAAAATAGCAAAGGAAAGGCATAAAACAGCTTAACTTGGTTGAATGCTGTTCACACAGGTTACTATATATTTCTTGGTCGATTGCAATGTATGACATCATAGTATTCAGGGTTCGATCTTAGCGCTGGTCCTCTGGCCAATGTCTAGTGCGAGTTCCCCGCGGACCAGTACGAATCGTTTCGCACTGGTCCGACTGTCCAGTGCGAAAATATCATTGTATTATGAGTTATGACTGTCGTTTGATCGTTTAGAGTGCATCGTCGTCGTCGTCTTGTGAGCGTCTGGGGCCGAGGGTCTATCCTTTTACCACCCCAGATTCACGATGTTCCCGGACTACACCGGACTTAGAGTGCGTGGTTCTCGTTTGCGCTTCTATTCAAAAAACAAGAAAACACGTGATCCGTGCGTGTTAAACCGTAAGAAAAAGTCAGCAACATCATGTGTTAAATCATAAGAAAAAAGCAATCGCAACATCACGTGACGATGTTAAATCGAAAGAAAAAGGGGAATCGCAACAACGCGTGAGCTCTGGTAGCCTAGTACAGTACTTTCAAGAGATTTGATGCATAAAAATGTTAAGATTGTGCTAGAGTTTAGAGAGCATGTGAGTGATGAGGCATCAAATTAACTTAATAAATAGGTTAAATTAATAATGATTGTTGACTGTTATTATTGAATTAGGTACTATTGAATAAAAATACCGTACTTAAGGTTTATGCAAGATTGCTTAAAGAATTCGCGTTCTGTTCAATAAAGTTCTCTTACAAAATTTATCAGTAAACGGGATGGACCAGTGCGATCTCGTGCGGACCAGTGCAAATGGTGAGCCACTGGTCCGGTTGGCCAGTGCGAAAAAAAGTTAAGGTCGACCCTTGGTATTTTTGACCACGGCGGAGACTTGTACACCACCTCCCTTCCCTAATTTTGTAAGGCATACCGTATTATTTTGTGTACAACCGCAGTGTTTCACTGGAATACTACCAACAATTTTATCAACAACAATTCTTCTTTTTAATTTTTATTTGAACATCAACGCAACTAACTTATCAATGCAGTCAGTTGTCTCATGTGAGGTCGGCCATGTCAGAGTGCTGTGTATCTGGGTGTATGCTACACTTGCCTAGCTGGCTGAAGTTTTAAGAGAACTTTATATATTAGTTTTATGGATCTGTTAGTCTTTCTTGACAAGAATCATGTCTTTCCAGTGTGTAAGGCTAGATATCAATTTAAGTATATAAATTATTTCTTTGCTGTGTTGTATCTGTTTTACCTTGTTTTAAACTAGAAGACTGAAAAATGTGTGGTGGATTCACATGTTCCAAAAATGCTTTGGCTTTTCTTAACATATTGTTTCTGGTGAGTGTATTATTTTTGTTTCGTTTAGTATAATCTTAGACTAATTTATATTTGTGTGGTATAGTAAATTTTGACTAAAAGTAATTTCAGACACGACCTTTTTATACTGTTGGGTTGTGAGAAGCAATGTTATCTTGTAAATAAGTGATAACGCCGACTTAAACCTTAGGAACGTTTGAATTTGTTTTATGTTAAATGATTACTATAAAGCATTAGTTTACTAATTTTCAGATCGTTTTTGAAGCAGATTCAGTTTGATGATAAAAAGTTACTTGATTATATATATGCTATGTTAACTGAAGTTACCAAATATCTTCCTGATATCAAACTAAAATTTATATATATGATATATTATATAGTGTACAAAAATTTATTGAAAACAGTTTTAAGTATATATCATACTAAAAATAAATTCTTACTCTCAAAATAGTACACAATTATACTTTTAGTTTACTTTATACAATTATCATATGCTTTATTAGACATTTAAATTCATAACTGTGAAATAGCAGATACAGTATTGACAAAATTTTGAAATCCAACAGGAAAGAAAAACTTGCACATTTGCCACCAAATTGTGACAATTTGAAATCATTAAACTACGGTAGGCATTGTCTTTGAAAAAATGATTTTTTTGTTGAACTTTTGAATTAAAGATATTCGAGCTTCAAAGCAAGTATGGTATAATAATATTACAAAAATGTTTTTTCAGCTTGTTTCGTTTTTGCTGATTGGAGTAGCTGCATATGCAAAAGCTGCTGCTATCATCAAGTCGTTTGAAATTGCTGGAGGTTGGTTTGTTGTACAACAGCAGAGTTTTTATGTTGAATTTTTAATGTATTCACTCAATTTTTTTTATCCAGTAGGCTAGTGATGTTTTCTTATAAAAATAGTGTTTTTCGTATGTTTTGCAATGCACTCCTGTGTTTTTTATGGTCATTATTGCGTTACCTTCAAATGGTCTACCTGGTGTCTTCTGTGTAGTTATTCCAGAAAAATGTTAGTATGTAGGCGATGTTGTGTATGTAGCCTATCTGATTCCTTTAATACAGAAGGCATTTTTTTATTTGCAGGTATCATAGCATCTGGCCTTTTCTTGTTTCTCATTGCCTTTCTTGGTCTGATTGCTGGAGCAAAACACCATCAAGTTTTACTGTTTTTTGTATCCTTTTTTATGTGTCTCATGCTGGACAGTTTATTTGGTAGTATCCGTATTTGAAGTTATATATTGAGTATGCCTAACTGGATAAGAACCATTTTTGCAAGCCCTGTTCTGTTGTACATAAATTTTGCATTGGACTGGTGTGATCACATTTCCGAATGAGAGAATAATTAAGGGAATAATGTACAGTTTTGATTCGGAGGCAGCTTATATTTTTGATCTTTCTATGTTAAATATTTTTCATCAATAGTAGGCTAAATTATTAAAAACATTAGCGATCAACTGGTATTGGAGTTCGGAGTGTTAGGATTACTCTATTGCTGTTTCCTAAAATAGATCAACAGATGTTCAAGATTTAAGTCAAACAAGCTACGGGCATGCTATGATAACGAAGCATTAATCAGATAAGTAAGAAATTTTCGTCAAGTCGTTTAGTGATGAGATGTCCCCGATGGTGAGATGTCCTGGCGATAGGTCGGCCGCGACAAGATGTCTTGTTCTCGATCAAATTTCATAGTAATTTTCGCTGCTTTGCAGAATCTGTTATTGCAAGCAAGTTTCTTGCATCATATAAGAAAATTTGACATATAAGCAAAGAGTGATTCATAAACATATGCAAGTTTATGCTTTCTTTTCCAATTTATTTACATAATCCAACAAAGATAACTTCCTTAACTTGTCCTCCTCAGTACATTGTTGTGCTGTTCCTTCTTTTCATCATCCAGTTCTCAGTGTCAATTGCCTGCCTTGCTCTTTCCGAAAATCAAGTTGTAAGTACTCTACTTCATTACTAACTGAAGCAAATTGGTCTACTTGTAAATAAATTTGTTATAATCTTTGTAAGGTTGTTCTTAGCTGATTTATCTGTCTAATATCGATGGAAAACATTTTTAATTAATCAGCAAGCTATACAAATTATCTTGTGACTCCCTTTGAACTCCCCTTGAACACTGTACATTGATGCGAAAGGTTGTTTGTTAGAAGAACTGTTTTCTCTAGTCTGGTTGTTTCACGTTACTTTTCAACATTGTGGCTGGTTGTAATAACCGTATTTCAATACTATTTTGGCAATAAGTTTGTTTTATTTTTTTTTTCTATTTTCTACCACATAGCAGAGTGAACTCATGCCAAATAGTTCATGTAACTAACGTATCGTATCCCCATGGTGTGTGACAGTTCTGCATCATTTTCAATGTCACAGATAGCTTGTATTGAATTTGAAAATACCGTAACATATTTCACAGAACGACGCTTTGTCGAACTTGTGGGGTACTTTGAAGAATTCCAGTTCCGAAGCGGGTACTACAAACAAATTATTGGCCGAAGCCCAACATAACTTTCATTGTTGCGATTGGAATACACCAAATAATGCCACACTTGCAGCTTGTATAGAGGTATATTTATTTGTCTAATACTTTTTTTTTATAATCTTCACGCTTTCAAATTGTATGCTGTTTTTCAACCTCACGTTTATATGCGATTCCCATTGGTATAATGACAAAAACTTAAGTGATATTGATTTACTGAAACATGTGCGTATGGCGTGGCCTATAAAATAGATGGCCTGGACAGTGGACACCGTTCAAGCCTTCAGAACTGAAGGTTGAAGTCTGTTATTGATGAAAAACGTACTTTGGTTGGATATTCGTCAAGAATGTTCATTCAAGCACATTAGTGTTTTTTTTTTCTGATCACAAGCAGCTTTAATATGAGAAAAAAGTATTATAGCATTTATCAAGCAACATACAAACACAATTCAATAGTTTCAACATTGAATGGAATGCTTAAAATGTACTGGTATTTCCGAAGTTTTACTGATATAATCATCACATTATTATCAATATGCTGACACATAGATTGCAAAAAAGTCGACTGTGTGAAAGCGCATTCTCCAAAAAGAGCTTGCAGATTAAATGTGCTAAGTAAGGGCATCTTCAAATAATACACGTAAACATTACATGTCAAACGAAAACTGAAAAATACATGAAATGGATAATTAGAGCAAACTTTTTGAATGGTTTAATTGTGTATAATTATAGTCTGTTTAGGGCTACACTGATGCAGGCCTATCATATAAAGTTTACTTGATGTTATCCTTAAACAGACACTGTGAATTGCCTTAATTTAACTACAAGTCTTGTTTGTTACTTTACTGCCTCACTTAAGTTTTTACTGTGGTCAGCTAAAAACTTTTCAAGAATAATCAGGACACTGAACACATTTTCGGTAGGCTACAAATAGTGATTGTACAAAATAAAAATATCTGGCCAACTAGGGCTTTCCAAATAATTTCATTGCCACTACCTGAGTGCATATTATGATAACCCTTCCTACCGTGAAACAATTACTAGTTCCTTGTAAACCTTCTCAGGACTACAAAATAACCTCTAAATCATAAATCCTGCTTCCAGATACCAACACATTACAGGTATTCTTTATAATTTAAACTCTACTTTTTAGGCTATATGCATCTTTGAGCTTCTGTTAATACTAGTGAATTCAGTAAAAAGCTGCACTTGACTGCACCCAGCAGGCCCTAGCTAGCAAAGCTTTATATTTTATATTGTTTCAACGATTACGGATGTTGAAACGACGTAAAAGAAAAACAAATTTTATCAACTCTAGCATATGACTCACCAATCGCAAGGAAAATCTCTTTTGAGAGTGACGTTTTTCTTTATCACAAACTTGGGAGTCAGCCGTCAGTTCTGAAGTTTGTGCACGTTGTTCAGGCCATGTATTTTCGTAGGCCACGGCGTATGGTTATTTAAGTAGGATATATGATATAATATGGGAATTCAGATACTGTGTAAGCAAGAGGTGGCGAACCGCTGACCTGCGGGTCATATTTGTAGTGACCCACTTGCCTTTTAAAATGTAACGAGATATAAACAAATAGTTCAGCCAAGAATAATTGCTTCTCTAAATTTATACTTGTAATAAGGCCTTACCCTATTTTAATCTAGTTCCATACCGAATTGCCATATATAGCAAACAGTCTTAACACAACTAACGCCATAGTATTAACGGGTCTGCTACTATTCGGCTAGTCCGATTCGGCTAGTTCCCTATTCGGCTACAGTCTAATTCGGCTACTTATCATAAATATATTTCAAAAAATAAAGTCATATTTTTCAATTTTTTTAGGTAAAAAATGGCCCTAGTAATAAGTAATAGCACAACGTCACTATCAAAGCAGTTGTAATTACTAGGGTAGGCCAGTCTGTGGTGCATTCCCAGGTCCAGCGTCAATGCAGGTAAACAATGGTTGCAATTATTACAATTCAAGTACTTGACATTTCTTGGCACAACATTTTCTCAAATGATCAAAATTTAGTCATCATAACACACATTATTACCTGATTTTTTGCCGCACAAGTGTGGATGCGAGCCTTGCATTTCTCATCACGTCGAGAACAACGCCAGCATTTCTTAGCCTGTCTGCACTATATTGAGCTAGTTTAAACATGTAGCCATCATGTAGAAAAACCTAACCTTTGCATTGCGTACTAATCGATTCCTCTGCCATGATAAAGTAACATCAACTGAGAGTCTTACGAAGGAAGTAACCAAAGGAATTCCAGATCATGTAACGCCGAAACCCAGGTTTATTCTAAACTGCCACTTAGGTTTTCACTTCATCTTTTATGTGAAACGCTATTTGGCAACTGTCTTTTTTTCGTTGACACGTTTTCGCTGAGACTTTATCTCATTAACCTCTATTGTTAATCATGAAAAATGTTGTTTTGATGTAAAACACTTATTTTGAACGAACCCAGACAACAAAATTCGTCATTTTCACCTTGATTCAACGTCTGCAGACATTGAATCAATGTACAAATGACGGATTTTTCCATCTGGGAAGGCACTCAAAGGTAAACACTAGATAAAATGCAAGAATGCAAAAGAAACGATATTGTGGAATAAAATACAAAGTTCTCTAAATGAACAGAAGAATCGGACATACATCTCTCTGTTATCATTTTTAATGTAAAAATTCTTTTTGTGGTCCCTTTGTCTGAACAAATCCAAACTGTGTCGTTGAAATTTCCGATTTTAGTATTGGTCTCAATCTCATCATCATGATTCAAAGTAAGATCTATGTTAGATGATTCACAAGGCTAATTGTTCTGTGGAGTGAGCATTCTGTTGCTCCTGTTTTCTTTGGTAAAGTTATGAATATGGAACGTACCATATCACTAGGGATGTTTCCGGTGTCAAAAATATGATTTAAGATCTTAGTGGTTAGGTCTAAACCCCACTCATCTAAAGTTTCGATAATTTCAACTATAAAAGAAACGATATTGTGGAATAAAATACAAAATTCTCTAAATAAACAGAAGGCGTCGTTGGATTTAGAATTTTGTAATAGTTGAAGATTCTAATATATTCTAAGTTTGCATACAGACGGTGACGTAGGATACATGTCGATTTTATGTGAGCAAACATTTCAATTTAATAGTTCAAACTTTTTGCGCTAAATTTCATTTCAACTTATTTTTCTTTATCGGAATGCAAAAGAAACGATATTGTGGCATTAAATACAAAATACAATTCAAACCTGTAGCCGAATAGGGAACTAGCCGAATCGGACTAGTCGAAACGGGCCATTCCGTAGTATTAGCAGTGCGCTATCACAAGTAACTGGGTGCTTTCGACGTAATAAAACTATTGGGCTCTTGATTGGTAGAAAATCATTTTACTGGTTTGTACCCCGTGGTGCGAACAGTGACTACATGCCTCTTGGCTGTTTGGGATTAGTGCGGTCTGAAAATACAAATTCGTTAGCAACACGAAAAAATTGCGGTGGCTTTGTTATCATGTTTGGTTCTTCATGTTCATGCAAATCTTTCTTTTCGCACATGAATTTTATAAAACCAAGTTCACGGAATTGTATCAGCTCAAATAAGAGTACTACATGTGTGAAGCTTAAAACTACTCATTGCCAACCAAAGATAACATGATTTGCAGAGAGGTTGCAGCAGCAAGTTCCGTATAATATATTAACATGTTATTACATGTATGACCCGTGTTTTTTTTTAAATAGTCTCTTTTGTGACCCATGCAATAAAAAAATTTGTCATCCCTGGTGTGGGCCAACTCATTTTGCTTAACAGTCAAAATACTCAAACACTATGGGAAATGTTTAACGGATAAATTTCTTTCATCCGCTGATTGTCTCTTATACTGATAGCAAAGTTTTCAGAAAAACATACCTTATGGTACGGTATATCATTCGCCAAATTCCAGAAAAGTTCCTACTAACAGGCTGTTTGGCATTTAGGAAAAGTACTGCACGACTATTAAGCTCAATAATACGACTGACCAGTCTCTTTGTAAGTCATGTTCTGAAGTCATCCCGCAAGCAGTCAGCAAGATGCTGGAAGCAACTGGCGGAATTGGTCTTTTTTTCAGCTTTATTGAGGTACGATAATAGCCTACACTTTTTGCGGTCAGTTTTACACATTACTTTATTGTCAAGTCGCAGATACTTTTATGGTTGCAACTCTTCCAACACGCATACTCATCGCATCAAGAGATGCAAGCATAACGCAGTATAGTTGTTAAAAAAAATCTTTACATTTTTCAGTCTACTGTGAGGTACTTGAAGTCACATAAGTCAAATTTATATACAGGAGCGCCTAATGAAAGTGGTAATGGAAAATCTTCTTGTTAAACATTAGAAATGAAGTTCCAATGCTTTGTTCCATTGTTGTTGTTTTTTTTTAACAATGTAGTCGAATGAACTAAAACGCTTAACTTTTTCTTGCAGATGTTGGGCGTGTGGCTGGCTGTGCGATTTCGCAATCAGAAAGATCCCAGTGCAAACCCAAGTCAATTTTTGTGATAAAACTATTCTTCTGTTTCACTTACTTCTAGCAGTATCGTGGCTAAGATTAAGCATTGACAGTAAGCGAGTTATGCTTAGCTTTTGTGTAGTCATAGCGCAACGTAAATATCCTTTTAGCAATTTTGTTGGAACATGCCTAATCCCACCAGCAGGGAATTGTGCATCAATATTATTTTGTATTGGTTGTTTACATTTATATAACAGCTTGTAATGAAATTATTCACGTTTTATCACATCACCAATTCACCATAGAATGTAGAAATGTCGCTGTACAATGTACAATACTTGTATTGTATACGGTAGTGGTCTTTTTTGAGAAGAGGCTTTTCTTGCAAAGTACACACATCGTTTAGAAATGTTGAGATTGTCTTCGCTACGCCAGTAGGAGATTGAATTTCTAAATGCTTTTCAAAACTACTGAGAGATGCATTGCATCATCAACTCAGAAGACTGTGCGGTTGCAGCAACTTTTAGCGTTAAGTTTTACGAAGGGTAGCAACATGTGGGATGTCTTTTCTTGGCTGCAACTGCCACTTTGATGAAATAACTTGAAAATTGCATCACCGTACAGAAATTGGTAACGTTGGTAATCCCACGCCAAAGAACATGCAAGTTCACTTGGTTCTGTGATGATTTCTTCTGTGTTTAGATACAATGGCGATATTGGAAAGATGCTTTGTTTTCTCCTGATTTGCAGTCAGTAATTTAAATGCTGAATCATAGTTAAGTCGTCACTGGTCAGGTTGTTTGTTGGGCGTAGGATTTGATGCTTTCACAAAACTGGTCTGAGACTTGGCAAAGGCGATGATGAAGCATGGGTATTGAAAAGCCAGATATAAATGGCAACCCTGGTCAGCTACCACACTTCTTGCCTATCTCAGGTAAATCTTCCGATCTTGTTTGACAGAGGGGTAGAATATGCGAAATAAGTTAAATAACGCTGGTTTGCACAAAGCCCCAGAGTCTGGTATTTTTCTACATCGCCAAGGATTTTGTAGCACTTCTTTGGAGCAGTGTTGCCACGCAGAAAATTGGTGCTTCCACAAACCATTGCCAAAAACGGTACTGCATAAACTGTTTTTGAATCGCATCATGTGATATTTGCAAGCAGTGTATATACGCTGGTGGGATTAATATTTGTGTTGTGTGTATTTTCGTTTGTAATTTTCGCTTAGTTTTGTTACTGTAACTAACTAACTATTATGTAGCTGACACATAACTTATTAACAATTAGTGAATGTAGAAAAGCATGACGCCATTCAATTCACTAAAACCGTGGATTAAAAATTGGTATATCAAAACGATTAAACAACATCTGTCCGAGTGTCCGTTTCATGTTCCATTTCACAACTAAAACTGATTTTCAACTGCTATAAATTATTTCATCAATTGTTAGGGAGTGTGCCAGTTAGAAAAATAACCACTCGCTTTGCATGTCCACGCAACTGATACTTAGCATGCGCGGAGGTGACATTATTTTAAGCGTTTTTGGTGTTGCATTCATAGGAACTGGTGTTTAGCTCAACACCGCACATTTTCACCAAGTTATTTTGAATGAAATGTAGTCGAAAGTTTCAAGGAACCTACACGATAATGCAAACGTGGTGATTTTGCGTACCGTATGTATCACTTTTTGTAAAAGTTGCAAATGGGTTACGTGACATTGTAGCTTTATTTATTGTTTTGCTGGTTTGCTTTGCACGCTTACAACAAACAGAGCGATAATTGGTGTCCTGTTTTATTGTATCACAATCTGTAAAAATACATAATTAAGCAGTGGTTGTATTTACTTTGTAAACACCTCGATTGAAAGGACAAAGGTCGTCGATAAGTAAATTTATAAAGTGGGATGATCAGAATAGGGTGGTCCAAAGCCTCGGCGTACTGATTGTTGTGGGATTCCACTAAAGGATTTTGTTTCTTCTGTCTTTGCAATCTGTTAATGTCCTTTTCCTTGTAATTTCTTAGCGGGATCATCGCCGGATGTAACCACATTATTTGGATTTCGATTGACGGAATGCATTGAATAGTCCGGTTCTCAAACGTTTTCGACGCACTCATCATTCAAATTCGGTTTGTTCCCACAAGTGGGGCTGGCCGATTCTTTCCTTGCAGTGATTGCCTTCACTCCTATTCTTTATCTTATTCTATTCATCGCATCTTCCTTCAGTCCGACTTGGTATGCCTCACTCTTCACTTCTTCTTTCCATGTTCTTTTTGGACGTTACCATTTCCTCTTCCCATTTACTTTCAAAGTCAAAGCCTTTTGAAGAAAACTTCCTCCCTCGTTAGTAGGCTACATGTCTATACCATCTTACTCCGCTTGCCCTGACAAGTTGTTCAATAGTCTCCTTCATCTTTGGCATTTCCATCAGTTCTTTAGTCTTTTTCTCCCTCCTAGTTTTTACCCTACACATTGCTCTTTCCGTTCTTGCAGACCACACACAACTCCATTGACTTTTCCTTTTATTTTTAACGAAAACTGTTTTCTGTATGACATTTCCCCTCATTCCCTAAACTTTGCCCAACCCCGCCTTCACCTTCTTGTCACAGTTGCTTCGTATTCACCGCTTTTATTTTTTGATCACCCAAATAACAGAAGTTGGCCACTGTTTCGGTTCCATGACAGAAACTTTTTTGCAATATTTAACTACCGGTAATGTAAATGGTTGCCTCCTCTATCTTACTTTTCTAGGCGCCCACTCTCCATTTTCTCAATTCTTCACATATTTAGGTTTCTTTCCCACACAAACTTACTACCGGTATATTGTAACATCCAAACCGCACTCCACAATTTTTTCTTTGTAAAACATGTTTTCGGTGAGTTTTCCCGTCGGGTGCCCTTTCTGACGCTAACCACAGATATGGGCAGTGGGCCTTATCTAATATAACCACAGTTATGGGTAGTGGGCCTTATCTAATATAACCACAGTTATGGGCAGTGGGCCTTATCTTATTAATGGGCTTTATCTAAAAAGGCATTTCCTGCAAGGCAGCAGGATGTCTAATAAGTCTTAACCAGTCGAGGCTGTTGTCCGTGAGGTGGGACGTGGATCCACTTGGAACAGGAGCTTGGTGTGTAATCAAGGTGAGTTCCCGAAACCCATAGTTCAAAAATCCATGATGACTGGCCAAAATACAAAGGTTTTGCTTGTACCACTCTCTAAACCTCACTGGAAATCTTTATTTGGCCTGCAGCATGAATTTGTATGACGCATATATATATTAACAAAGCTTTACATGATGAAACAACAACAAAGCGAAGTTCACACTGAAAGAACGTGGGGTAATGTGCAAGTTTATTTGTATTTTTTGCTGTAAGATTGCCAGGTCCGTTTTTTTTTTTAAGGAAGTTACAACAACTGGGCGATTAGTGTCAATAAAAAAACAGGCCTGATGTCTGACTGTTTCGTTTCAGTAGCAGCCACGATAGAAAATTTACTTTGCCAAAGACAAAAGAGTTCGTCCAGGGATAAGTTCGTCGCGGCGTTTTAACTATGCCTGCTGGATTGTTCGCTATTCTTTGTACCGGTATGGTAATCAAAAACGACAGATTTTTCAAGATTAAATTTGCTGAAAAGATTACGCTCTTTCATTTAGTGCTGATTCGATAAAAGAATGCTCAAGAAAAAGCTAATTAACAGTAACAAAGATTGATAGTTTGCAAATTACATCACATTTCACAGCTTTGCTGTTCTCTTGTATCGCGACGTAGGCTATAGGTAGGCTACTGTAAATAAAGCGGATAGAATGAACTAATTAGCCTACTGTATTGAAATTGTACCGTAATCGCGATTAACACAACAGTTTTATCTTTAATGTTACAAAATTAGAATAGTCTACACTGCAAACAAAATTTTATAAGCCGCCCCTGGGCGTCGTGAGCTCCAATTTCGTATTGGTTTTCTGCTTAGTTGATCACAAAATTTAAGAAAGATTAGGCCTATATTATTAGATACTCTCGAAGAGTTTAAACGTTTATCACCAGGTAGCCTGCTACGACAAAGTAACCTGTGGCCCACTACAAACGCTCAAAGCATAATTAAGAAATATAGGTACAGTACTACATGTGTGCTTCTCTGTTTTTGTTTTATTTTTTGCTATTTGTTTTTTTGGATTTTGTGGCCGTGCTAACTACTGATATATAGCCTACTAAATAATTTTTCATTCAGGCACGTTTTAAACCTTCCAAGGTTTTGCCATCTTTTCCCGTTCGTTAACGTGCTGGTAGGTCTATATCGATTTTTGTAGTTAGTATCTTTTTCGTCCCGGACGCGTTAATGACGAAAAATAAAATGATTGATTGATGAATGATTGGAGGTAGGCTATATTTATTAACTATGCTCAAAGGCAAGGGAAGTTGTTGAGCGCCTCACAAAATCTGTGTTATAGCTTGGCCACCATTGAAAGGCGAATTGGACTGACTTTCCATTCGTCTGCTTTCTTCTCGGGCTTTTCGATGTGCATCTTTCAAAGTTTCCCACTACAGACTACAGAGAGCTTTCCTGAACTTTACACAAGGAGCTAACGTAAACCTGCAAACGCTAGAACTTTGACCGCAAATCGTTACACAGGCAATGGCCACCGCAAAATGGTAGTAGAGGTTTAATATGTCAATTTATGGATGCAAAAGCACTTTAAAAAAATAATCACCATCAAGGGAAGCATCACAAACTTCTATGATACTTGATGCTGTTGCTTTAGATTTATCTTTGCTAGTGTCGTTTTGACAGGTGCACGGGTAAAAGACATCAGCCCATCTGTGGAAACTGGTGCATATACTGTACCGTATAAGTAAAATTGGCTCTACAGACTGAACATTTTTCGCTACACATCTAGTGCCAAATTATTGCAGCAGGCCTACAAAGTTAGGAAGCTAACATTAGCGATTGTGACGATGCATGTGACTCTACTTAATATCTCGTATCTGAAATAGAGCCCTGCAGAGGTTGTATAGTCCGGTATACAGCCAGTAAACCGCAAACTTAAACACGTCCAGTTAGAGTTGGTTTAATTTCCTGTAAAAGCGACTCGGGCCATGCAATTTGCTTCCACAGCTAACAAAACTCGTTCTTTTTGCATTACTTTAACGTCTGACAATGAAGAACAAATGACCAATTTTTCCATCACCAGATGTGAGTGACATTGGTTTTAAGCTGATTGCTCAAATGAGAAATATAAACCTGGCTGTTAAAACAATGTTGACTGATTTGGTTGAACTCTTCATCTTATTTTCCGGAAAATATGGATTGAGGAAATCTTTATCCTCAGACTGAAAAAGCTTTTCAGAGAGCTGGCAGTTTCGCATAGACGTACTTACAGAGGCTTTGAACACTGACGCAGCCGGTCACTTAGTTTAAGTGAAGTTTTCGATTGTTGTTGTCTGAATTATCTCATCCACTATAGGTGCCGCCCATAATATGCGTTGTTCAAACGCACACCCTGAGAGTCGAACTAGCGCCACTTGATCTTGAAATTTCTTCGTTCGTGAAGGCAGACGCTTAACCAACTGAGCTATTGCGCCGGAACGTATAAGAAGCAGGCCCAATATTAAGCTGCTTGCAAAAAATTGGCAAAATTTTATAGGTGTATAGAAAGATAATTCTTTCCTAGTATCCGACAAATAAACCTTGTAGGCTTATTATACGTCAGCAATCAGTTTTCATCAGCGGAAACCTATTTCAGTGTAGAGAAAGCTTTGAAGGCGTAGAAATTTGTCAGCCTCAAGAATCAATCCTTAAAATACTGCACAGCGAAATTCCGATGTTTGTGGACTGAATTTGACACCCAGTAGAAGAGTAAATAGTTACTCGCCAATCAAAAAAGAAAACTTGTGAAGCCAAGCACTTTGGACTGACTCCACGGCCTTCGTAAAAACTAGGGAAATTACGGGACGCGCAGCTCCGCTTTTCCGGCAACATTAGAAGAGGCAATTGCAATTTCTTTACGCTTTGCTATTAGATTGCTTTCAACAAAAAACATTCAATTACTAAAAACCAACGTCACTCCTCTTACATAACCCATAAGCACATTTTTCTTGAATCAGAAAAAAAAGTAACCCTTCTGATGTTGCGGATAAGCCAAAAGCGGATGTAGGGTTCGCATTTCCATGATCTCAAATCTCCAGTAAAAGGCCGGCAACCTTTCATTTCGATTCTAAGAATATTTGTTCAAACTATTTAACAATATGCTAGACCAATTACACAACTCAGCAACGATCGAATACACTAAGTTTGTTTATCAGGGTAAAGTCGCAAAAAAATAAAACTTAACATGGGTAGGCCCCGTAGCCTAGAGTAAACATTATTTTTTTCATGCTCAAGACCAAATCATGCAATTCGGTTTATGTTACACTGTGAGTTAAAAACTACTACGACATATACGCAGCAAATATTGAATGTAATTTTATGCATTCACCACAGCGTGGCTTAGAGGTTTAAGATATAAACTGTTTACATCATAGAAAGAAATCGGTTCCAGCAGGACACTAAAAAAACAAAAACAGTTTTGCACAAACAATGACTAGATATTTATAACTCGCGATAGTTTTTGAACACGGTTCAGGAGCAAATCGCCCTTTTTGATGGTCTCCTGATATTGCCAATTCTTGCTATCTGGTCGATTGGTTTCCACCACACCACCAACTTTATCTATTTTGCAATGAAGACGACCAACAGCAATAAATCTTGATAATTCCCTATCAATGAAATCAACGCTAACTCCAAATGCCTTTGCCATATAGTCCAGGGTCAGACTTCGGTAGGACTCCAGGAGCTGAGTGTAGGCGAGAATCTTCATCTCCCTAACGTAGTAGCGGTAATGAATGTGAAAGTAACGATCTTCCTTCAGAGTTTTCTCAACATCAGCAAGACTTGTAAAAAACTGAGCATACTGGCAATCGTAGAGAGAAAATAAATACTTTTTGGCATTCTTTTCCTCAAATAAGACCTCCAGAATTTCCGATCCCTTGACTACCTTTTCTCTCAATTGGGTGCGTTCAAGCGCAAGCATACACACGTAAACGGTATAAGTGACGAAGGTTTGGTAATCCATCAGCTCATATGATGTGAAAGTAGAAACGGTTTCTAAGAAGAGAGTGGCTGCAGCTTTGAAATCTCTAATCGCTATTGAGTATAAGCCTTGATAGACTTTCAACCGATTTCTTCTGTCCCAGTCTCCACCTTCATCTATCAATTGCTTAGCTTTGTCAATGTTTCTAGTTATAAGATCATGATCCATATAGAACAAGCCAATACGAATCAAATTGAAAATAATATCAAGTCGATGACCAAGGGCAACTGTTTTCTCATACGCCTTACGAAATACCACAAGGCTTTCATCTTTATCTCCAATTTTGCAAAGATACTCAGCTTTGACCAAAAGAGCATCTTTTTCATCTGACTCATATTCTACCTCTTCTGCAATTTTCTCATCAAATTTCTTTATCTCCTTTTCATTTTCATTCTTCATTTTTTGCAATAGCTTAGCATCAACTTTCCAGCCAAGATCCTTGCAAATCTTTTCGTAATATGGCGACATATTATCCTTCTTGATGTATTCCATTAATTTTTCTGTATCATCTGAGTCCATGTTTTCAGCATGTTTCGATCCATTCCGAAGTTGCAGTTGGAATGCTAGATTAGCAATGTCAAGATTTGGAATTTTGGACAAGCCTTCTTCTTCTAAATTCTCTACAGGCATGTTCACTTGATGGAATTAAATTTTTGATGTTAAATAGTTCAAAAATCAACCTAATGTTCCTAAAATGCAAATAAAAAAAACTGCAATAAATGTTATCAGCAAATAATTTTACACAACATCTGCACTGTTAAACAGCTATTGACAGTATCAAAAGGAAGTATGTTATTATTATATTTGGTAGTTGCTTAAATCGGAACAATCGTCTATAAAAATGGTGGCACTGTTTCCAATACAAAATTTTGAGTAAAGCTTGGGTTAGAAATTAAGATACCAGTAACTACATTATTTGGGCTTTCTCAGAAGACATTTTAAATAAAGCTTTACTCTTTGACTATAATGCTTAATAGAATAAGTAATTTTTCTGAAAAGCTATAAAAATTCACTGTAGATATATAATATACAGTATAAATATATCAAATATAGTTATTACTATCTGAATCCTTAACAGTTAACAGCCTGTTTCACCTAACGGATCATCAGAAGGTCTTATTCAAATAGAATTCTAAATAGAATTCAAATAGTATCTATTTAAATAAGACCTTCTGATGTTCCGTTAGGTGAAACAGGCTGTTAAGGATTCAGATAGTAATAACTATATTTGATTTAATTCACTCTGCTTTGCCTTTTTGCTTAGCATTGAGCACTTTTTGTAGTATTAATAGTTTTCATTGTTATATAAATAATTATATATTTTAGTTAAATTTGATAGATTAGCATCAGCTCAGTTATTCTCTAATGGACTTAATTTATGGCTCACAAAAAATCCTAAACATGTATAATTGTATAAAGTTTGTGTGGTGAATTCCTTTATCAAATACCCACACAAAGTGCAGCAATGGGTATTAAGGCAGAATCACAGTACATTTTCATCTACCCAGTGTGATATTTAGGAAAAGTACATATCTTGATATATCACGACTTCATATTATGTTGTAAGCTGTGATTAATTTATGTATGATATCATACCAACATAAAACGTACAAATTAGTTAAAATGCATGGTTGCAACTGCTTTAATACATTAGTACTATACAGTCATGTCATTGTTTTGTTTAACATGTTTTAGCCTACTAGCTACAACAGATATTTCAACATAACAATGAGAAAAGAGCGATTTTCAATTGTAATAACATCATCTTTCATAGAGAAATCATTCCCAGCCAAGAAATCATGCAAACGGCCAAAATCTGTAGAGTCACAGCTAACACAAGTGAGGCAGTGTAGGAAAATTGTATGTCAGTCTACATCCACTCGTATTGAAGTGATATATTTTCCAGGAACCATGGCAAGACCAAGCATTCTTGGATCCTTTTCGTCGACTTTTTCATTATAATGCAAATATTCTTGTGCAGAGCCTAATATCACATTTTGTGATCGATCAGTGCATAAAAATTGACCAACCAGTGTTCTACCATCTGACATGCGTATCTGCATTGTTCGACCAAGCCATTTGACCAAAGTTGCACAAGACTCCGTGTGATGTTCCATGTAACAGCTGATGAATTAATGAAAAACAAATTACCTAACAGTTTTTCACAACATTTAATATTTGTGATATCTATATACAAATTGTACTAAGCTTTAATATTGTTATTATATTACTAGCCTATATTTACAGTCATACAAACTTGCACAAATAATTTGAAGTTACACGAGAGCGATAAAGGCACTTTTTTAACCATTGCATTATTCAGAAATCATTAGTAAAACCATTACGATATCTCATGGCTCATGCAGTTTTAAAGAGAACTGACCAGTCTGAAACAATGCAGTTACAAATATTTTCCAGTATGATCTAAAGCTGTTTCATTAATCATTAAAGGACAACACAAAATTGGTTTTTAAATTGACAAAGGCTGTAGTTACCGTAAACCGGGGTGGCTTTGGCCCTGAGGGTGACTTTGGCCCAAAATTTATAAAATTATTTGAAATGATGTTATTTTTTAACATGTTCATTTTTATACTCAATTTTGGTGTCAAATGAAAGATAACAATCTGTATTTTCAATTTCAGGAATCAGTGTTATGAATAACAAATATAGGAAACTTTTTATGATATTATGTTAGGCAGGTTAAAGAATGTCAAACTTTTGACGAAAAAACATTCTCAAACTTCTCGGCCAAAGTATGGAAAACATAATTTTATAATTATTTTTTTTCATTTAAAATGGGTTATTGGGATGTTGTGATGGGATGTATATACTTTTTTTGTTTCCACAAATCTTTATATATATCTCAGATAAATGCCAAATAGTATAATAATGTATAAAAATGGTGCTTTACATTTTCAACAACGTTACCACCAATGTATAAGCTTGGACGAAGTATGATGAACTCAACAACAATATTATATCAGTGATTACCTATCCAATCCACGTGTCCAATATTGTATATCATATACAATAATACATGCTGCTAATCAAATCATAAGCAGATTAGGCTACATAGTAATTCATTCATAATATCATAACTTCAAGAACACGTTTTCACCCTACCTGAAAATTCATGAGAAAAATAAATGTATCTGTATGCCTAATTGTCAATGTATTGTGACATGGCTGCTGTATATTGCCTTTGTTTAAACACGTGTTTGGGCCAAAGACACCCTCCTGACTTTGTTACAATGTTCAAAATTAAATTTGGGTAGGATGGGAAGGCAAAAGTGGACATGGGCCAAAGTCATCCCAACCACAGGGTGGCTTTTTGCCCATGTTTTGTTTTAAAAAAAAAAACACATTAAATTGTAATAATTTGAGAATTCTTTTTGGGTTATGATAACACAAGAGCTCTGTCTACAATATAATGATATAAAATAAACCCTAGGTCACTAGGAAATCAGAATATCACAGAAAACATAAAAAATAATAGTAAAATTGGGCCAAAGCCACCCCGGTTTACGGTACCATTGTAGTAACTACAACATCATAGCCGACGTAAAATTAGAGATTGTGAAATGGCGTTGGCAATTGCTTATCCATAATTATTTATCCAAAAATAGCGGTAATAAACGGTGTTAATGCGTCATTTCTGATCATACAAAAACACTGCCAACACAACAAAATAATGTAAAAATGTTAGACAAGTTGTAAACGATACATCCACCAACAGCAATATTCAATCTTCATCGTTTAACAGTATCTTGCATACATTACATAGAGGGGTGTGATATGTTCGACCCCCTCGCTTTTTTGTTAATATTTAACAACTTTGTAAGAAAACTATATGTATATTTTACATTGATTCAATGTCTGCAGTGTAAAAATGAGATTTTGTTGCGTAGATAATTAACATGATGTTCCAAATTTGTGTTGGCACTTTTTTGCAAAGTTTTACACTTTGCTGTATGATTAGCATAATTGTTGTATTGTATGATAAGCATTTACCTCGGCAATTGTCAATGCCAAATTAAAAAAATGAAGCCAGTATCCAAACAAAGCCTATCAGCGCTGTAGTTTCGAAGGCCATTTAATGACTTCTCAGTGACCATGACTGCCGGTAGCTTAGAGGCCTGCTCAACCAACCAAAAAATTCTTGACTTCATTGCGCCTAGCTTTCAACCGACCTTGACCGGATTGTCAATTAAACTGCTGCGCCAGCCTTGACAGTTTCATGTAAGCACAATAACTGCTCCGATAGTAAAAGTGCAAGCAGAGATAAAAAGAGCATGAAACGGGCATATCTACGTCGCTGTAGCCATAGCCACTTCCTAATCTTACCCCTTACTCTACCCTAACCTTAATACTAACTCTGGCAACCCTTGCCATGAAACAACTCTTCTTGATGGCAACCATGGCAAACATGATAGCATGGAAAAATAGCCACTTTGTAATTTATCTTGGTACACAACCTAAGTATACACTCATTAAAAGTAGAAATGTTGTGCATAGGATCAGTCATTTTCCAAACTCAAGTGGAAAATAACTACAGCAAAACAAAATTTCACTGGGTAAACTCGAGCAAACATTTGTGGAGTAGGGTTGCATTCAATTACATGTTGGATTGTTGGTGACCTTTTCGTCTTTCGTTGCCATCCTTCTGTGCGAATTATTTGTGTTTATTGTGCTTTTATATATTTTTCTTTAGATGTCAACAGAATGAAATAAACTGAGCTGGAAAATGTGGCAACATCCCTGCTTGCTCAAGAAATTTTCATAAAGGGAAATTTTCAAATTCCAATGAAGTTGAAAATCTTCGATTAGTTGAAATTTGGCGGTCAACCTGTTGGTTCCATGTATTTCATAGCCTACTAAGGTCATACTATCAATCACAATTTCATAAGAAATAGGATATTATACGGTAGTTTAAAACTCTTGCTACCTAATTTACAATATATATCTTATGTTTTCTTGGTGCACTTTTTGAAAGGTTAAGTATAAACCATAGGCGCCTAACCCGTAAGGGCCCGGCCCCCACGCATATTTCTCCGTGGGGGCAACTTTTATGCTGTAATGATACATAAAACAATAGATAAACTAGCGATCGGCAGCAGGAAAACATTTTTTAAATGCAAACCGCAACAGCTTTGCGATAAATAATCACCAGAACGAGCAGCGATGCTACAATCCCACACCAGACAACAAAATCTGTCATTTTACATTGATTTAACGTCTGCAGACGCACCCAAAAACAAAACAATTTGCTACGTAGACACGGAGCGTGCGTTTAGCTTTATGCACTTGCAAACAGACTCGATGCGTTGCTCGATGTCGCTTTCAAAAGTCGAAACCTCTGCAGTAAATCGCTCGCTGTGAAAATGAACTTGAAGTCTCGACCCGAGGTAACCACTAACATTAACCAACGCAACAAGGGCTGGTACAAACCGCATTGCGCACACATGGCCGTTGCCATAGAAACCCGATCAAAGGCGGGGATATGTGCATCTTTTGTTTCAACTACAACACGAAAACGGGCGTTTTACAGCGAATTGAAAGCAGATCAGTCATAAGTTGCGACATTGTAGTGAAAAGGGAGAAATGTCAAGTGGAAAACTTAATCAAACGTCTCTCCGTAACTATTTTCAAGGGCTGTTTACGGATGTCAGCAACTTCTAAATTTATTCAAGGTGACGTGCTGTTGAATTGATGTAAACATGAATGATTTTACTTTCAACAGGTATATTTTCAAGCGTATGATCAAGTTAGTATTTGGATTCCATTTTCAAAACATTTAGGGATGCACAATACAGAATATCGAATCTTAGAGATTCGAATCTCAATGTATTCGAATCGCATTTGCAGTTTATTTTCGGATATCAGGATTCAAAAATAAATCTGTTAAATGAACAGTGTGCAACGTTAAACAAACGACAGCCCAATCAACGACGCATTGCGAACTGTAACTGGATGCCTGCGCCCAACTCCAACAGAGTATTTACCAATCCTCGCAGGCATCCAACCTGCTGAGCTTCGCCGAAAGGGAGCCCTTATACACCTGGCTCGCCGGGCAGGGGATCCTACCTACTTGCTTCATGCAAAACTCAACATCCCACCTCAGGAATCTCCCGGCAATTAAAGTCAAGACACTCCTTTGTGCCAGCTGCTGTTGAATTACTACATTAGGGTGGAGTGAAAAAAGTTTTTTGTTTAAATCGAAAAAAACAGGGTTCTTAAATCCCGACAAATGACCTAAAACTTCATTAAAAATTGACTTTAGGGGGTTGCCCCCATTTTCCAGCCGGCAACCCCCCAATTTATGCGGGCGAGGGGGTAAAATTGTCTATCTCGGTAACCACTGGTCGTAGAGTCATGATATATAGCTCAAAAGCTGCCAAAACATCATGTTTCTATCTGTTCTAAGAAGAAAGTTTGCTCTATTTACAATACAAAACGAGTTATAGCCAAAAAAACAAAATATACACACATTTTTGTTAAAATTCAGCATTTTTTCTGACAAATTGTGATCTGTCATCAGTTTTTTGAAAAAAAAATCTGATATGTTGCACAAGATATAATAACACACTGATAATACCGAAGATTGGGCCCATAATCTAAAAATATTCACAACACAGTCCTTTTAACATCAGTTCAAAACATCATAATGAAGCACTCACATTAAGCATAATGTTAATTGCAGCAGTGCAAAAATATCACAGGTGTTTGGTGATGAACTTGAAAGAACTCATATTCATTTTGCAAAAACAAGTTGCTTTGCCTGGTGTGACATGTTAGCGACATGGCCGAGCGGAACTGCTCGTGGTTTTCAATACTGCAGCGGCAAAGCACGAGTTTGATTACGGCTGAAGGCAGATCGTGTTTGACATATATTTGGGGGGCTGGAGACTCGAAGAGTGGTAAATTCATTTCCCAGTCGCCCCCAAACTTAACGTTTTTTCATAATTTCGTTGATTTGTAATTCCTCAGTTGAAATATTTCAAGTGTGAGCTTTGCTAATCCTAAAAGGCTCTGTTTTTAAAATGACAATTCAGGCTTTCTGATGGCACGATAATCACAAAAAAAAATTGAATAGGAATGTCAATTGGATTAAAACGGCTTATTTAAAATGCATTTTTGTGTCAAATTTTTTCATCAGTTTACGAGACTTAACTTTTTGGCGAATGAGTCCATCTCGTCTTTCAAATCCTGAAACTTGTGCTGATGCTTCTGTTACGAGCTTCACATGTCGTTCCACTGTTTGACTGTGGCATGGATAAAACAAAATCAGAGGCTTCTCGCGGCATTCTTCCAACTCTGCATCGGTTAAGTGCTCAATTGCTGGAGAAAGTTGTTGATAAGGTTCAATATCAACTAACTCGTGGTATGCCTTTGCTTCCAAGTTCAACTTTGGAACATAGAACAAACGAATTGGACTGCAGTTCAATGGGTTGGAACTACTATGACTTTCAATGTCCATAAGTGAATTTGTTTCAGCGGCATGTTTGCGAATTGCAAGCACCTTGGTCACACCCTTATTTCGTATGTCTTCATTATCATCCCCCAGCATTGCAATCAGAATATTTTCGGGCTGTGCGAAATAACCGTTTGTTGTCACCACATTCAAAGCAATTTCCCGAACGTTTTGGTCAGAAAAATTCAAAACTCGTTGAATCAAGTTGAAAAAGTTTATGGATCCATTTGTTATATGGTTGTTTAGCTTGATTTCAAACCAAGTCGGAAAATATACTTCAAGGCAAAAACGAACCAGAATCTCCAGGTTTAAAGGCGGTTCATCCACTGTCACATAATAACGTAAAATTCTGCATCCCAAAGTTAGCCATCTTGAATGCACAACTGGTCCAACCTCCAAATAAGCCAGATCATCATCAACGTTTCCTTCAGTAATTGCCCAGCAAATTTTATAAGCATAGAACTGGTCCGTACTTAAGTCATTCACAACTTCGGATGGGAGCTTTGAAAAGGCCAAAAGTGGTGGCGAGAGCTCTTTGAATTGAGTAATTGGCCAACAGGATACAGTTCCATGTAGTTTTTTCCAATTGGACCTGCAAATGTGTCTGGGCCACTTGTAGCACCATCGAGACCTGCAAACACATGTCCCAAAGGCAATTCATTAGCTGTAGCCTATGTAGCAGACATACTATCCATTGAAGTGGCTTATTCAGCAACTCTTCCAGGCCTCGAATGCATCCGTTGTGTTTTCCTGTCATTGATACAGTGCCATCAGTACCAACAACTGCCAGTTTATTTTGCAATTCTGTACCTTGTAATGAATTGAATAGATGGTGAGCTATGGTTCTGCCCTTGCCATCTTCAGGTGAAAAGTGGGTGAGGTAATAACTCCCCGGCTCGCCAACTACAGTATAGTGTTCTTCCAATTGAACAGATCTGTAGTGCTTTTCGTTTGGACCTTGCACAACCGTTTGTGTTGTATCTTTACGTCCATCAAAGTATAGACCATTCACTATACTGAAATTTTGTTGCTCTTCTTGCCGTAGTTCCTCCCTGCATCTTTCACATTCGGTATTATCAGTGTGTTACTATATCTTGTGCAACAAATCAGGTTTTTTTTTCAAAAAACTGATGACAGATCACAATTTGTCAGAAAAAATGCTGAATTTTAACAAAAATGTGTGTATATTTTGTTTTTTTGGCTATAACTCGTTTTGTATTGTAAATAGAGCAAACTTTCTTCTTAGAACAGATAGAAACATGATGTTTTGGCAGCTTTTGAGCTATATATCATGACTCTACGACCAGTGGTTACCGAGATAGACAATTTTACCCCCTCGCCCGCATAAATTGGGGGGTTGCCGGCTGGAAAATGGGGGCAACCCCCTAAAGTCAATTTTTAATGAAGTTTTAGGTCATTTGTCGGGATTTAAGAACCTTGTTTTTTTCGATTTAAACAAAAAACTTTTTTCACTCCACCCTATTACTACATCCGTTCAGCGATCATGCCATCAGCGCAGCACACTTCATGGAAGACAATTGGAATGCAGCGTGGTGTGCCACCGACACGAAACTACATCGTTTTATACCTCACCCGGTGGCGCGCCCCCCTGGTATGGACCTGCCTCGGCCGACTTGGGTCAAGCTCAACAGAATCCGAACCGGAGTCGGTCGCTTCCATTCCAACATGCACAAGTGGGGTTTGGCTCCCTCACCGGCCTGCGAATGCGGCGCGGAGGAACAAACTGCTGACCATGTCGTTCTCGAATGTCCGATCTATAAGGCACCAAATGGAACGCATGGTATAGCAACGCTGGACGAAGCTACACTCACCTGGCTCTCCAGCACCTGCCCTGAAATTTGATTTGATCTAGTCTCAAACGAAAGAAGAAGAAGTTAAACAAACATAAAGTTGATATTTTCCGTCTTGCGCGCCGACTTTTTTCTTCATGGAGTGTTTGTTCCAACCGCCTTTTTTCTTCCTTCATAGGGTTCACACAGTTATCAGAATTGCAGACATGCATTGCGTTCCCGTACGAGTGAATAATTTGTGTGTGCGGCCACACGTGTGCTGTACACTGTACAGTGCATTTGCGCGCGCATTGATTCACTCATCACGCGCTTGATATTCGTGAAAAAGAAAAAAGAAAATGTTCACTGTAAACTATTTTGCTAATAGTGATAGTGAACATGTTCATTATTCTGCTATTCTTAACAATTCTGTCAATATACTTTAGCCAAATTTATTTTGGATTAACCACATATTTCATACACTTCTGCTGCTTAGAGACTAAAAGCACATGAGTCTGGTGCTTTGGGGAAAAACCCTTACTATGCTACCCCAGTGTAATTTCGCCAAAGCCAAGCTTGGCCAGCACGATTTATGATTAATATTAGATTTATGATTTAAGAAATCTGATGAGCTATATTACTATGTCATTTGATTCAATAGAGCAGCAACACTTGTATCCAGTTGGGATTAGTTAGTATGAATGGATTGTTTATCAGAGTTGTATTTGCAAACTTTTCTTGCCATTTTAGCATCAGTAGGTTTATATTGTGTGTACTGCAATCTTTTTACTATGACTGTGGCATGTTTATTGTACTATAGGCCTAAGCAGTATGATGACCAATTTTTTGTAGTAGTTAGAGGGTGCGGTCGCTCGCTTTCAAAATGTTTACTATTTTGAGAAAAAAATCTGGCAATCCTCATCGTATGATGCTTGATTTATCATATGTTGTACTCTGTTTGACATGTGATACTAATACAATTCAAAATAATGTACCTACAAATATTTTTGCTTTTTGTTCGATATCATTTGGAAAAAATTGCCGCGTAATTTCAGAATAGATTCGAAATTCTGGATTCGAAATTAAGTATTCTAGAATATTCTAGAATAGCCAGGTATTCTGTATTGTGCATCCCTAAAAACATTGTCATTCCATTAATACAGTATACCTTTTACTAAACCTTTTTGTCTCGTGTTTCATGCTAATAAATCTAGTTCGTTGCTGAACTTTATGTTGTGCTTAGTTTAAAGAGTCGCAGTCCATCAACCGCTAGCAGACGCATGGCATGTGTTTGCTTAACAGAAGTGATCGAGTTTTGTTTATAATAATTAACGATAGGTCGAACGTAGCGATAACTCCGAGTGTGGAAATAAAAGCAATCCTAGTGTGACGGCATAATTACATCGATCTGCGTGACATTTTGCTGAATTTACGTTGCTGCTGATGAAACACGCTTTCGCCCCCACGGTCAAAAAAATAGTTAGGCGCCTGTGGTATAAACTATCACCACAGATATAAGCAAACAAACAACTATAACTACACAAAATTACAACCAAAATATCTCCATGATTAACAGGCCTTAAAACTCCTGTTTTTTTCCGGCAGCCATCGTGGCCTACCGAGAGCTCCTTCTCGGCGGCCAAATCTGCGTGCTTGGAGGCCAAAATACAAACAACGATAGCACAAGTAAATAGAATTAAACTTGCAACAATGCTAAAATGATCACTTAGCGTTGTTAAAGTCTGGGCGATGTCCTGCAATAGAATCGTTGTACCACACAATAACGGCTTTATCGGAATTGTAATCCGGTATTGCGGGACCATCTAACGACACTAAATTGTTTCAACTGGTCGCAGCTCAGTAAATTGCTTCAACTGCATTTGCATAAAACCTGACCATTTATAATGTTATGATGTCACCATTGAGGGTGTGAAGTCACCTGTTTTTTTTTCGGTCATTGAATGTTTCAAAGTTTCGCTGAGAAACACGTCATCGTTTCTCAGCAAAACTTAATGTTGTAGCTAGTCAGGAAGTGCAAATTTTGGTTTTTATCAGCTCTTTGAAAGGGAACAATTTCATCAGAAAAAATGACCAAAATAAACAAAAAATGACCAAATTTTTTCAAGTCATTTCGGACAAATGACCGAAAAGTCTCAGCGAAAAAAAACAAACCAGGAAGTCACTGACCCACAACGGGAACATTTCTCAATTATGAAGACATGTGTTTTCCCTTCGGATGTCAACTAATGTAGTTCTCCTTTTCAACAACGATTCAATGTACGACAACATTGAATCGACATGAAAACGACAATATTGCTAGCCAATGTAAATTAGCAGTTCGGATTAACACATTGTTAAAATAAACGTCGGGAATTACAAACAAGACTTACAGCGCTGGCGATCGCATCTGGATATATTCCATATATACAATAGGAAATGTTCCGCAACAATATGTACAACAGTGGCGATTATGACGCGCTGCTGACCTAATTCTGCGTCTAATTTGGATGCAACCTAGTTCGTACCATGAACAGTTCGTACCCTCAGTCCGTACCTTGAAAACATCGAGTGAAAAAATTAAAAAAGCCAAAGTCGCTGATCGCGGTTTCCGCAATCATTTTTAAATTTTCCCCCTGAAAAGATCATGAGAAAAATTAGCTCAAAGCCGAAGTCTGCTGATCGCAGTTTCCGCAAACATTTTTCTCCAGTTTCCGCTAACCCTAACCATAGAGTAATCTATGCTCTAACCCTAACCTTCGCTGATCGCAGTTTCCGCAAACATTTTTCCGCAGTTTCTGCTAACCCTTACCCTAATTCTAACCATCGAGTAATCTATGCTCTAACCCTAACCCTCGCTGATCGTAGTTTCCGTTAAACGCAGTTTCCGCTTACCCATAGATCACGGAATTAGAAATTAATAAAAATTAAAAATAAGAATTAAAAATCTAATTCAGTGATCCATGGCTTACCCTAACTCTAACCATAGAGTAATCTATGCTCTAACCCTAACCCTCGCTGATCGCAGTTTCCGCAAACATTTTTCTGCCGTTTCCGCTAACCCTAACTCTCGAGTTTGTTTCAAATTGTTTGGGGAAACTCCGATCAGCGACTTCGGCGTTGTGTTATTAAACTGCAATCAGTGACTTCTAATTCCACGATCATTCTATTGCGAAATTAAATAATTGGCTAGAAGAAACCGGCGGCCAAACTTGGCCGACTGTGGAGGTAGCACCGGCGGTCATTCAAGCACTACTTGGCGGCCATGGCCGCCGGCTGCTTTAAGGCTTGCAATAGATGAATTTACTAAGAGTCTTCATTCCTTTGTTTCATAGAAAGTGGAACCCTGAGTAATGCCATTACTCTGCTGAAATCTTTAGGGGGGGGTTGTAACGACAAGCTTGAATAATATTCGAACCAGTCCTCACCCTTAAGAAAAAGTCATAAACCAGCTGCATCCAAAGAATACGCATACGCAAATTTAAATTTTCAATATGCACTATGCAGTCCCGTAGTTCAACTTCCATTATTCAGAAAGATGATAAGTTTCGTTCATTTGCTTTTAGTGTTTCCAGAAAAAAAAGATTGCTAAAAATGTACAAAACATTATTTATATTTTTAAAGGACCAGAACTTGTCTGCAAAATTGAGCAAAATACAAATACTGTACTTTCAATAAAAATTCAACTTATTTTGTATTGATCCCTGTGGCAGACGTCGAATTGTTTGGAGTATCCGCCCATACTTAGCTGTAACTTCTACAGCAACAACCCGAGTACAAGCATGGTGGTGGGGATGATCTAAGAATGATCCTTGGTTTTCTGCGAGTATGAGTTTATTGCAAAGAAAAGAAAAAAAAACAAACTTCCAGATCGGAGACGTTGCAGACAAATAATGCCTAACTTGATTACAAACAGAATGAATTGAACTGAATCGAAATCATGAATCAGAACATAAAATTGAACTACAACCAACTAAACTGACACCGTGACTTTCAAGAAAAGAATCCGTGGTGAACTGACTGAAAATAATGCACCACCCAATGACTGAGAAAAATCATACTGATTTCAGTTTAACGCTAGACGGGTTGATTTAAGAGAAACTCAGTGTGATTAGAATTTAGAATGCTCCATGCTCCAAGCAATGCAGTAATGTGGCATGCAGCAGATGCACATTGCACAACGCTAACAGTAACAAGACGTAAAACTACGCATTATCGGTATATGTATCAAACTGCCGATTGCAGGAGAACGCAGAATTATTGTCAGCGTTTCATATCCCCAATAAACGGCACAAATTTTTAAGGAAACGCCCAACTTCTAGCCAGCGTTTCAAATTCCTAAAAATCACAGGTTTCCCAACGGCAATAAGACGCAAGGAAACATAAGAACAGCCGCAAGCGCTACAATCCCCCATAAGAACCTGAATTTTCTTAGCTTTTGAAAATCAAAATACTATACATTCAATTCAATTACGTTTATTGAATTTTTGTTTATTTAAGTTTATTGAAACGTTTGTTTTATTATACGTTTTAAATGCAACGTGGTGCAACACTGGCAAGTCGCTGGGTGAGCACTGCTTCCACCAAGATATCTATGCTTCCACTTTGAAGGATTTTATCCCGAAAAAGGGATTTTTCAACGCTTCGAAGGATAAAAAAAGGAAATGAAGATCGGAAGGATTTTTTAAGGATTTTTAACAATTTTACAAGGAAATTTTGTCTTAAAAAGGGAATTGTTGTTTTTAGCAATTTTATAGAAAATTTTATTAATATTTAATTAATATTAATATTCCCTTACAAAAGCTCTATAAACGACTGGAATAACGATGATCAGCTGGTTTCCGTCGCCACTGGCCATCCGGAAGTGACCGGAACTCCTCGCCCTCACCCTCTTTCCCATTCTCGCCTTTCCATCGCTTGATTTCTATTCTCGCGTCTCGCCGTTATGGGAGTTGGATGTGAGTGAGCTAGTTCTCAATCCTTTTAGTTAAAACTAGGTAGGCTAGTCGTTGATTTACTGTTGAACTTGAGTAGCAATGACAAAGTTCACTGACCTTCGACGTACAGTTAGGTATGATAAGCTTAGGCTAGTGGTACGGTATCCTTCCGGTTTAGAAAAAGTTAGTTATAGCCTATTATGGTGTCATCTAGGCTGTGTATGTGTATACAATATAGTGTACACAGTCAGACTGAGTCAGTATCATGAATAGGCCTAGTATCCTGAAGTTTTTTATCAGTTTCAGATGATTGTGAAGATGTTACTGAGTACGGTATCCTACTTGTTGAACAAGTTAGCTCATCAATGAAAACTGAACTAAACACAAAAATAAATTTGTTAATGAATGGATAATTCGTTACTGGACATTTACCACCTGTGCATTTTCGGTGTTTGGGATAGGTTAGGACTCTGGGTGGGAAAGATGAGAGTGGTAATTGGTAAATGATGTTCAGGACTCCAGGTGGTAAATGTCCCAGAACCGACTAACTGACAAGCAGTTTTTTTGGCTGGACAGTGAACAAAGGAAGTAAACCATATTGTAAAATATGTGCTGCTTTTGTGTAACTGTTCTAATACAACAATGTTGCTTCGACATACCGGTGCTACGGAAAAAATCGAGATTAAAATAACTTTAAAGTTGTATTGGCACCTTTTTTAACTAGTAAATAACGTCAAAAATAACCTCGCCTATGAAAGAAATTTTGACGGGTTTCCGACTGAGAAAAAAGGGATTTTTTAGGACAAAAAAGGAAATTGAAGAGGATTTATCAATTGTCAGAAGTGGAAGCACTGTGGGTGAGTTCCAAGGCTAACATTGTCAATTTCTGTAAACTTACTTTCTTTTTTACCACTAGGCTACCGGTAGTTGCAACGTTTATCTAATGAAAGTGAAAGTAAAAGCAACAACAAGCAGGTTGATTTATTGTTTCACAAACGTCAGCGAAGCAAAAAATCAACCTGTTTGTCGTTGCTTTTATTTTCACTTTTATCAGACGAACGTTGCAACTAGGCTATAGGCCTAGTGCTAGAAATGATAATTGTCCTGATGAACACCCAAACTTTTCACTACCGTATTCAGTTTCTTTATTTTGTTAAATATTTGCTGGCATTCCCAAGTTACACAATCATGTTGTCAAAGCAAATCAAAGAAAAACCGTGCAAGGCTATAGGTCTATGCACTTTATCGACAAAAAAAATATCAAACTTAGCATGACTTAGCCTATAGGCCTACGTCTGCATTTTGCAGGGAAGGTCACCGAGATTGACAGAATGAAGTTTCCGATTATTGAAGTGTTATTACCGAGGAATTACTCCATCTCCTTAGTGCCACTGAATGGAGAGCAGTATCTAGTCCTTAGCAGTGTTGGGCGCGATAACTCATTTTTCAGTTAAGCGATAACGATAATCGATAAACGAAAAATGCCTAAAGCGATAACGATAAACGATAAATAAAAAAAAAGTTAAGCGATAACGATAAACGATAAAATTATCGCCGATAATGTCCGATAACGATAATTTTTTTTCTTGATTAGCGCTGCCCCATCCCATGCAGCACGAATTGTTTTCATCAACATGGCGAAAATCGAACATAATATACTGTAAAGGAACAAAACTTTTTGTACGGTAAGTTATGCATGAATAGAATCGCAACAGCGGCAGTGGGTATCGAATCTTCAACCTCTTGATCCAGAATCAAACCACTGAGGTAACCGTCGTGCTTATAATTATACCTTCAGATACCAGTTGGATGCTTTTATCAATTGAGTTACACTGCCGCTTACGTGCAGTAGGCAAAATAATTAAATCAAATGAAAATACCATAAAAAATTCCAAATTTGCATTTTGTTTTCTGCTTAAAGGGCTGTTTAGGCCACAGCAAAGTCAGCAATAATTGAAAAAATTCCGAAAAAATACAAAATCAAACGAAATTTATATCGGAACAACAATATTGGATTTTTCAAAGTTAAAATTAGCCATTTAATGCCAAAAACTCTCTGATAAACTCCATGAGCTTCCGATCCTCGGATTCCACTGAGTAAGTTTGCAGCGCTTCCCCAGTTCTCTGGCTGAATTTTAAATGATTTTTTATTCAAATTCACTAGGCTATTATTTGTTACGTTTTTGTCTCTGTGGCCTTATAAACCGATTTCTTATTATGTTGATTAGTTATTTGTTAACTCTGATTTGCAAAATTACCATTCAGCATTCATAATATTGTTGCCCTACGAAAACTTTTGGCGTTTATTATGTGACCGATTTTTTATGATTTGTTCATTAGGTTAACATTTTGGTGCTCTCTCACTTTGGGCAGGTGCCCCTCCTCCCTATTTTTTTCGCTCTGGCGAGAGCACTGAACTATAGGCCTAGGCTAGGCTACTGCATTGTTCTTGCACCTTTTCTCGACGGTCATACATAGTCTATCTAAGTTACTTCATACTTATTGCGTGGCTAATTTTCTTTAACTTTAAACCTTTAAACAGGAACAACTTTTAACTTGCTACGCCCCTAATCTAAGCCTATGCAATAAAATCCCACTTTCCAGAGTTTTGATCTTGAAAAGTGCAGTAAAATGCACGATGCTGCAATCAGAGTTCTCTTTCTGCTGCAATGCTTTCTTGAAAGCGGCCTCGTATTCATAGGCGTAGCCAGGGAGGGCGAAAGGGGCCATGCCCCCCCAAACATTTCCAAGTTTGGATTCCGAAGTTGAGCCCTTTGTTGAAAATGTAATCAAATTTGTAGAAATTTATTACGTTTTCCAAGACATCTGGCTATTAACACCTCCAAGGACTTGTTTTAGACACACAAAAAGACACCAATAAATTTGCAAATCGTAAATCGCGCAAAATTTACGCGATTTACGTTTCTTTGAACTAATTTGTGGAAGCAATTTCAGAATGGCTTACTCTGTTGGGTTTTTGTGTAGCTGAGTTTTTGGTGTTCTCTAATTTTAGCCGCAGTTTTGCCCGTTCGTGTGTAAGAGCTACCTTTAAGTTAATAGTTGTTTTATCTGCTAATAAATTTCATACAAATATTACCCTAAAAGTGTTTCCAGAAAGCGCTATAATCCATTATTTGAGTGTAATTTTGCAAAAATTTTCCGGGGGGGCGTGCCTCTCCCCTGACAACGACCTGTGCACACACACTTCAGGCACTGAAGAAAAACTGGTTTCAATTTTAGTTTCATTAACTAGGTGGCTAGTAAAAATATTACTTTTCATGGTCCTTCCACTAAATCCACTTGTGTGTTGATCCGAAATAAAATTTATCGGCGATTATCGGCGATAATCAAATATTGCCTTTGGCGATAACGATAAACAATAACTGAAAAAATAATTGAGCGATAACGATAAGCGATAAAAATTTATCGCCGATAATGCCCATCACTGGTCCTTAGAATGCGTTGATCAAGCGCACAACCCGAAAGTCGAACCAGCGCTGCTTGACCTTGAAACTTTTTCGCTCACGAAATGATGAGCTAATCGAACTAATCGAACTGCTATGCGCTAATCGAAATGATGCGCTAATGATGCGAGGCGAACAAGAGAAGATATGGAAATCAAGATATGGGACAATTTACCCCTGAATACAAAAAAACATGGACATGGGTTATAAACTGCAAAATTTGCAAAAAAAAATACTTCTTCAGTGAACAAAGTTATAGAAGTGACAAAGTGACAACCACCACATCATTTTTTCCTCATATTACTATTTTTCTTTTTTTGCATTTCTTTCGTCCGCACTCGTTTTTTTTCACTTTTTTATTGTTTTCTTTTACTAAGTTATTTGAATAATAACGTAATATTTTTTTCGTAGACCTATATATCTGTTTGAATAAGAGAGTGCAAACCCGACGACCTCTCACACCAATACGGTCTTTCACACTTTCTGATTGAATGCACACTGTAGCCTATGTTTTCCTTTGCCTTTGATATAGGCCTATACGTTTTGTTTTGCATCCGAACAAAGACTAACTCACCTCATCAATGGATCGATGTTAGTGATTGAATTTTTTAAGCTTTAATGTCACACAAACAAGAAAAATCACTTTTACATAAGCCTAAATATAGCCTACCTATTGCGTTTACATATTTTGAATAAGCATAGAAATTGCTTTCTGTGCTAGATTGCTCTATTCTTAGGCTAACAAGCGCACCAAGAAGTCAGTGTATATTGCCTCTTTAAATAATGCTTGCATTCAAAAATCTGATTAGATAACAAAATTAATTTTTTGAGCTCTGTAATAAGTAGGGCGATTTTTTTGTCACTAAAGTTACTTTTTTTTTTAGTTGTACCAATTAATAAAAGAAATGTAGAACCAAAATTTCATGGCTGTGGGCCCGGTGGGGTCAATATTTAACAAGTTATAAAGTTACCAAAAGTCACTTTTTGTGCTTTTAGGTTACTTTTCATTTGTTACATTTTGTTAGGTCACTTTGCCTAATTTCCCTATGTATTTATTTTTCATTGCTACTTGAGAGATGAATTTGCATTCAATGTAGGCCTAATGCCAAGACTTTAATATATCTTCTACTATGGTACGGATTTTAGGTGTGCACGAGCACATGCTTGTTCGTATCGCGTGTAGCCTATTCCCAAAAACTCGTAAACGTGAGTAATTTTTTTGGATGAAGCAAATTGTGTTAACTATATTTAACCACTTGTTTTCCCTGCAAAGTGTTTGGTTGACAGAAACTTCCTGTCAGAGAATGTAAAACCTTACAGATGTGCAATTGGAATGGGTAATTATGATTTGAGTAAGTTACAAATTGAAACTAATTTAGATGTTTTTTTATGTTGAATTGCTGTCATTTTTTTTCGTTGAATAAAGTTACTTTTTGGTTAATTTTCACAAAATTAAACTCACTTTTTGAGTTTTTTAGATTACAAAAAAATCGCCCTAGTAATAAGCCTATCGCAGACGAAATGTTGTAACATCTACAGTAACTTTCAGCACCATTTGCGCCCAGCACCATTGTAACGTATGACGTGGTGTTTTCAATAAGATAAAATCTCAAACACTCCATTTCATAAACATATTATTCTGTATGCGGCAGCCTACGCCGAATACAACGAACAGCAGAGTAGTTTCAAAATAGCAGCTGGCAATTAGCCTAAGCATATTGCTAACATTTCATCTGAGCTACTTTAGATTATTTTGTCTAACTACTGTTACGCTATGTAGCCTAGGCTTAAAAGTAGATTAATTAATTATGACATGCAATTATAGGCCACGTCGTCAGACATATGGTTTTTGAATTCCCTTGGCATGTTTCTGGTTGACGTCAATTGAATAAAACAAAGCTTAATTCAACAATGAAAAAAATTAGGCTGAAATAAATTGTTAGCTGTTATTTTTGCGTAACAATCTCTATTGTATTTGTTATAAAGTATACAAAATCGATCAGTTCAACTCCGTTTGCCTTCTGAACCAAACCTTGGTTTAAAATGGGTAATGAGCTATAATATATGGGCATTCTTGTTGTCTGATACGGTACAAATAAATAAATAAAATAGGATATTGCATCTTAAAACACTTGACTATAGCCTAAGCATTTTGTGCCACAAATGTAGGGAGCATGGTTGACCTAACAACTATGGTTTCGCACAAAACTTTTTTAATTTTAAATATAATGTATAAAAAAATGAAAGAGCAAATTCATGTTTGAATCATGAGAGTTTCGATCGTTTTTAGCATGTATTTAATTATTTAGCATTCTGAACGTGCTACAATTTGTCTTGTCGTCCTGACACGGGATATGGAACAGTAACGAGCTGGGAATTGGTTACTGGCCATAGGCTTCCTACATGATTGCAGTATAGCCTAATGGATGATACTAATTTTGCCATCCTCATTTATACATTAATATGATGACCCAATCTTTAAAAAGCTTTTTTAATGTTTCTCAATAAAATTAGTTAATTTGCTGTCAAAGATTTAAAAGCTATTGTATAAACAGTTTGTTTTTCCGACAAGTTTTTGTTCCTTTTGGCATTGTGGCAACTACTTCTGCTTCAATTCACATGTATTTTTTTTTCATTCACTTCCAGACATGGAAGATTTAAGACTCTCAATTACCAATTCTGGTGTCATTTGCACCTTCAACAATGGCCTAGTGGTCAGTAGATGTGGAATCTGGATTCGATTTTTCATCTGGTCATACCAAAGACCTTTTAAAAAAATAGTAGCCTACCAAAGTTCATTCCTGCTTGGCATTCAACAGAAGAGTAAGTTCAAGTAGGCTACTTCTTCGACGTCGTTTTCAACCGCTGAGTACTCTGCTCTCGATCGGTGTCGAGGGATAAGCTCGCTACCCTAACGGGCTGAGTGAATTGCGTTCGCACAACAAGGAGAATTTCTTCAAAACCCGGCAGTTGATTGCAATTCAAGAGCTCGTTGGTAAGAGCAATTCAAAGTTAGTCCTGGGAAGGGGCCTAAATTGCTCAACAAACAAACAATGACACATGGCCTATAATAAACAAAGGCCAAAACAACTTGCATAGGTCACAAGGTAGGCCTAATTTGTACCCATTTCAAAAATGAACCCTACTCATTTAACCCAAACAGTCGATTTGAAAACATCAAATTATTAGTCTATCACAGTATTTTTGCTTCTTGCTTGTAAGGTGATAACAATCGAATATTTCCACCCAGATGCAGTTAGCCTGTTACCACTAGTCTGCGTGGCTATACTCTAGACCTAGACTTTGCAGTTTGGAAACATTAAAATGTGAAACTCTTTTTTAGACAGTGTAAAACTAGTTGAATTCATTTTGAAATGGCAAGCTACCGTAAACTTGTGGCTCAAAAATAAACATAAAAGTCATTAAACTGTTTGATCGATAACATTTTGTTATTGCAAATAAAGAGTAGGCCTAGACCAGAAGTTTAGAGGGAAGTTGATTTGTGATTTCACGGTAGACCGACCATGAACACTTGATGCTCAACAAAGTAGTTAGGTTGAATGGCATTTGTGCGTAAAACAATATGCTTCATAACAGATCGATTTGCGGAATAACATCACTCAAATTGAATAACATATGTAGTTTGAAAATTGCTGTTCGATCGCTTGACTTTGTTTGATGATTAATCCGCTTATAGTAGCTAAACTGGTAAACCTTGGAATAAAAATGTTTCTTTGGAAATATTTTGTCTAAAAAGGTTACCCTTCTACTGATGCTAACATAATCACAGTCATCTTAGTCCAAGTTCATAAGATGACACATGTAGCTTATTAATGAAATGTTGTGTTAATACTTAAGCTTGCTTGGAACTCTCTGAAAAGCGGTTAGGAATTTTTTTGTTCTTTTCTAAAACGTCGGTGTCCTGCAACCGAAAAGGACAAGGCGTTTGTAAATTTGGAATAGACGCATTGGATAGCCCAAGAAAAAAAGAAAAAAGTACGCAAGAAGATTGTTTTTCACTTCATGAATATAAACTGAAAGCACAAAGTAAAAAACCACTATATTGCATTGGCCGTGATCGACTGCTGAAAAAATATTGTCTCGATACTAATCCAAAGCGTGTGTCTGGGCAAGACATTAAATAACCTGTTTGGTGGTGGATACACAAATTGGCTTCCTTGCCTACCTACGCGCTTGAGCTGCACAGATAGGCTAACACTACATCTCTTTTGAAAGCTTTTGATTCTTCATATAGTAGCATAAGCATTTCAGTTTTAGCTGCAAGAACCTTTCTGACTTTTGTTCAAATTTTGCATGTATCACACCCTGTCTTTTAGCTACTGGCCCAAAGAAAATTACTGGAGAAGCTTTAGCGAGATTGAAAAATCAAAAAAATGAAATCTACGTTAGTTTTGAGAAAAGGCTTTCTATTTTGAAGAAATATATAACTGGAAAGAAAGTAAGTCTACCTCTTTTTTATTTAAAAAGTTGTCAATGTAGGCTACAAGTGCAAAGTATTTTTTAATTGCAAATAAAGATTTATATTATAAAAAACGCTATCAAACAGTATATTTCTTGATAAATAAAGCTGAATAAAAACAATATCTTCTATCAACTTCTTTTGTTGTGTGAGAAGTGATTAGTTCTGTCAAGATAATATAAGTAGCCCATCTTTCATTCTACAAACTTTGCTACGAGATTGGTAACTTATCAGGTTTACATAATCAAAAGCTCTGGGAGAGATTATGAAAAATCATCTGGACAACTGCAAAGCCAGATAGGCTAGTAGGCCTAAACTGATGCTACTAATGTATTACCGCGAAACCAAAATCTCGTTTTTGCTTGCTTATATGTGAAATAAGTTTTTGTCTAGTCTAGTTGGAATGATTTTGTTGCTGTTTTATGGTTAAACATAAATATCAAATCGTGTTTAGTTAATATAGGCGTACAATGTTGTTGGAATTCAATGTCAATAAAATAATTGATAAGAAATGTTTAGACCAAAATATGAAAGAACAGACAATTTTAACACGTCGGAAATTCACAGTAAGAAGATAGCAATGATGAATGAACGTTGCCTATTCTATAGAATGTATTCAAGATTATTCTCTTCTCTAACCTTGAAAATGATCGACAAATTAAAACGCATGATATTGCTCTGCCTATGTATTGATTTGTGGCCTAATCGGAGTTTGGAAAGTACAGAATATCTCAATTGTCTAAAAACCGTCCTTGCATTGCAGGTTTTTATGCTAGGACATGTCTTGGCATTTGTTAGAGAAGATATTTGATGAAGTTACAAAGCAATCCACCTTTTTCGGTAAAGTATGGATTACCCTTCTCTTCGTATTCCGCGTTATAGCAGTAACACGTATGGGGGACACAGTTTACGCCGATGAGCAAGCGGCTTTCAGGTGGGTTTCATTTATTTCAAATCACATACTTTTGTATTGATTTCGCATATCTCATGGTGTCCCACAACAGTCGCGGTGTCAGATCGAAAGTGCAGTAATTAATTTTCAAACGCATAAGTTAGTTTTGAATTAATTATTCATGCAGCACAGCTTTGACAAAAAATAGGCTTACTGTTGGTTATCATAAACAAAATATAACCTTGCATTTATACTGTCTAATCACTGAACTAAACAAAACTTATTGGCCAAGACTTATGAAACATGACGTATATTTATAAAAACATGAAGTGGCTTTTCGTTTAACCTACTCTAAATCCTATCAAGGTTTTTGTACATTAAATAACAGGAGTCCACGTGTTATTACACAAGTCTCGGAAAATGGCAAGTTACAAAAAAAAAATATTTCGTTTCGAGCAAAAAAAATTTTTTTTTTCTGAAGCAGTAGGCTACAAACGTATGTTCTTGAATCGTCGGTCCACAAACATTTCAGCAATAAAATTTTAAAAGTAGATATCCTCTATTCCTCAGCAATTAGAAATGTTTATATATTTTGAATAACCACCTTATGAGTAGCTCTGCACTTTCAACTGCAGCTACATTCACAGAAGTTTGTGTATTTTGTATTTTGTAAAAATCTGTAAAAGTTTGCATGATTGAGAAAGTTAACGCATTCAATGAATAGAAAACGATGTTTAATTTCTAAATTTCCAGAGTAAGCTTTTGTAATGCTAATGGGTAAGGATCATGCGTGGTAGCCTACAGCTAAGTTTATCGTCTAATTCAGAGGTGTGCAAAGTGCGGCCCGCGGGCCAAATGCGGCCCGCGAAGATGTGCTAATTTTGAATTGTGTGCGGCCCGCGAAACGCGTTTATAATTTATTTTTGTCTGGTAGCCTACGTGTGAACAATTATTCATTGTGGAGTGGATTATTGTAGACTTCACACCTTCTGTTAACCATTTTAGAAATCTCCCACCGGCCACCGCTAATCCATTGTATTTAATTATTTGGGACGTAAAATTGTATTGTCACATAAAACTAGGGCTACCCTATGTCCTCTTTTAGAAGGATTTGTCCTCTTTTTTCATAAAAAATGATATGTCCTCCGAGGACACTTGAAAATGGCCAAATGTCCTCTTTTTTGCATTGTTATCATTTTTAACAAGGTTTTATTTTTATGTGACCTTGGCGAAAGCTAAATAAGGCTAAGCAACGATACCAAAAAGGAAAAGTATGTTTTCTGTAAGCTGTGTCAGAAGTAAGCTCTCCTTGTTTAAGAAAAGTGTTTATTGACTTTGAGGTTGACAATACATTGCTTGCTGTGGATATGGTAGATACATTTATTTCAGTGGCAAACGAAGGCAGTGTTACTCGATAACCATGTCAGATGTATTTCTATTGTTCGATTTTTGTGTTGTCTATTTGGATGACCACTAATTTCATTTTCCGAGTTTACATCCTTTGATTGGATGCTTATTGCTTATGCTGTCTTACACCAAAGAATAGAATAACGCTTTTCATCGGTGTGTGGAAGTATCTATCAGAGAAAAATGTTGGCATTGATGATGCTAAACTGTTCGATCTATACCAAAGCTAGTGCAAAGGCGTCTTATACCTGATGGCTAGCTTGCATTAGCTTTGTTTAAATCATGGCACTTTAGAAAATGGACAGAATAGTTCAAGCATTGCAGAACTATAGATTTTTTTAAATGATATGTTAAAAATCGAGCAATTCTTCATCTGCAATAAGCTATGGCTCAAAATTCCATTCGCCCCATTAGCTCAATGGTTACGCTCCCAGCTGAAGATCACGCGTCGCAAGTTCGACACTCGGGGTGTGCGCTTGAGCAAAGCATTTCAGGACTGCTCTCCATTCAGCGGCACCTAGTGAATGGAATAATTCCCCGACAACAACATTTCAACAATCGGAAAATTTCACTCTGACAATCTCTGCAACCGGCCCTGCGTCAAGAGCCTCTACAAGTAGGCTATGCGAAACTACGAGGAATTACCAATCAAGGTTTTGTCAGTCCGAGGATAAACATTCAAAACCAAACCAAATGCAAATGTAAAACGCATGTTTTCTTTGGAGAAAATCAAATTAACAGAAAAATGTTCATTGATTGACTCTGACAAATAAATTTGTTACCGTATGTTTTTTGTTTGTCACTACTGCTACATAGGCCTATAATCATCTAAGAAGATGTAAAAATTGTGTAAACGTAAAAATTCACTGGCATTTTACTTGCTTACTAAATATGTCCTCTTTTTGGGTGATGAAAATATGGTAGGCCTACATAAAAGGCATTATGAACAGATTACGACTTTGGAAAGCTCACGTACGGACAGGAAATCTTTTCACTTTCCAACTTTGAGAGATTATGAAATGCATCCTGAGAAGAATACTGAATTTGCAGACCAACTTGAAAAATTGTTGTATGAATTTTTGGCTCGTTTCAAGGACTTCAGATCTCATGAACATTTGTTTGGTATATTTGCTTCGCCATTCC
The DNA here is from genome assembly GCF_918807975.1 of Aplidium turbinatum. Lineage (NCBI taxonomy): Eukaryota > Metazoa > Chordata > Ascidiacea > Aplousobranchia > Polyclinidae > Aplidium > Aplidium turbinatum. Next base: position 9,983,984 of record NC_137489.1, on the reverse strand, counting down.
ACACAGACATTGACAAAGCACTAGCAGATATAATTGGAACTGATTGATCTTCAAGAGAAAACGGATTTGAAAGCAAAGTATTTGAAAATGAATCTTGGGAATTTTTACTGAAAACATCTCGACCAAGATGACTTTCCACATTTGAAAAAATCCATGGCTTCAAAAATGTTTTTTTTTTGGCTCAACGTATTTGTGCGAACAATTTTTTTCTAAAAGGGCGTCATGAAATCTCACTATGGATTAGTTCTGACAAACGAACACTTGGAAAATAGACTTCGAATTGCGAGCACTTCCATTAAAGTAAATTTGGAAAAAGTCGTTGGGAAAAGAAGCCAGCTGCAGACCTCTCACTGAACTCGTTTAAAGTGGGTGTGACAATAAATTTGAATAGCAGTTTTCTTCAGAAATTTATGCGTCTTAACTTATTATTTCTGCAAGGAGATAGCCCCAAATAATGCCATAAGAATAACATGAATAACAAAAAAAAATACATTTTTGTACCTGCAACTACTAGAAATCATATGTTAAATAAACATGCGGCCCGCGGTTTCACGCAGTTATTTTTATCTGGCCCTCCTGTAATAAAGGTTGCACATCCCTGGTCTAATTGATTGATTGATTGAATCTTTATCCTCGGACTGGGGAAGCTTCTTGCAGAACTTAATCCTGGCAGTTTCGCATACTTGTAGAGCAGGGGTTCCCAACCTGGGGGCCATGGCCCCCTAGTAGGCCATGAGTCTTTTTTAAGGGTGCCATGGAAAAATAATAATTCTTTTAATTTATCATTTCTAAGTCCATTCTAACACTATATAACAAAAGAAATTAATTAAAATTTAATAAAAATGCTAGTAGGCTACATGTTCCCAAATCTTCATGAAATGGTCTTTAATTCCCGACTGTTTCAAAAATAATAATATAAAATTTTTATGTAAAGCTGTAAACAGTTGCAAGGTATAAACAACTTTTTTTAATTAAAATGACGTGTCTTAATTTTTTCAAAACTTTGAAATTTCAAAATTTTAAAAAAATTAGGGGGGCCATTAATTTTTCAAAATTTTCAAAGGGACCACGGTGTAAAAAAAGGTTGGGAACCACTGTTGTAGAGGCTTTGAATCACTGACGCAGGCCCGGCCACCGAGATTGGCAGAGTGAAGTTTCCGATTGTTGAAGTCTTGTTGCCAGGGAACTATTCCATCTGTTAGATGCCGCTGAATGGAGAGCAGTCCTTAAAGTGCGTTGCTCAAGCACACACCCCGAAAGTCGAATTCAAATAGTTTAAAAGTTAACCATACAATCAGACAACCGCATGGCTTAAAAGTTTCTAAACTGAAGAAACTTACTCTTGTGCTGACTGATGAGTTGCAAAAAAAGGTAAGTTCTGGTTGAGCTCCATCTGTTTTGGCTAAAATTTAACCATGATTAAAACTCCTGTTGTCACATGTGGGACAACAGGAGTTTTAATCATGGTTAAATTTTAGCAGTGCGCCGCTATGTCTTGGTGTGTAGTCATCTGACGTTACACATAGCGACAAGTCACAAACTCCCTTCTATTTTTGTCATGAGTCTATAAGTTTGTTTCAGCAGGTTATGCGTTTTAATGAAATATTCATGAAGCAAACAACACATATATTTTTGTGACTAAATTTTAATAAAAAGTTTGTTTGAGGTTTTTCTATTCGGTGTAAACTTAAAATCATTTAAAACTTGATCATGACTGAGCCTACATGTGAAATGTTTCATTCCTTTGATATTTTTCAATCAATTTTATTTTTTAAGAGCGGAATTTTAGCTTGACTACATCAATTATTTTTTGAATTAAAATTCAATATCACCAATCTGCTTTCGCAATCGAGAAAATGTTTCTTTTTATAATTGAAGCAGTGACGTAATTTTGCAGTTGCTATCTCAGTTTCCGCCACTAATTGATGATGACATAAAATATCAGCTTTTTTCAAACCGGCAATTAGCGTGATTTATATTGCTTGGATGCAATCATTTCGAAATAATATCCAAGACAAAAAGTTTTCGTAAGAAAGGTTTGGCATTTTGTTTTGAGATGTAAAATATGTTTTTAGGTTGTTCTTTTCCCCAAAAGTTTGGCTCAACGCCTGTAGCAATGTAAAGGAATGAGAAGCTTCTAGCAGTGGTTTGTTGTGACAGTTTACAGAAGACTACATGGGATACACCGTTGATCAAGGAGGAAGAGGCCAGAAAACTATATAAATAAACATAAGCAACTTTCTGGTGTTAAATATAATAACTATTGTAACGAAATATGATAAATATATGATTAAACGTAATGTGGCAAAAGTCGGATAAATACTGTAGCCTATATAGTCTTTCCATATAATCGCTTCTTTTTTTGTGTAATCAAAAAATCGTTTCTTCTGTAGTTTACATTGTTGCTTTGTATATCTTATAATCAATGAAGCAAGCAGTGATATCTCGTTGAATCAAAAACCTCTCTTTTTCATTCGTCTTCATGTTTCTTCATCCGTTCTCTCTACATTACTCTTTCTTTCAATTTGGATATTATCATCGTGCAATAGGGTCCGTGAAACCGTCTGTCCTTCGGATTTAGGTCTTCTCCTTTTTATACTTCCAGGTGTTTCTCCAGCGCTGTATCTTTTCCACACTTTACAACATACTTAAATTATTAGAGTCTATGTTGAATCATACACTCACTAGAGATCTTTCATAACAGAAAAGTTGTTCTTCTTATGGCTATTGATGGTGCTTTGAGCAGCCGAAGCCATGCACGTTTTTTAAAGGTAGAAATTCTTCTATCTTTCAGGTATGATGCAATCAAGTTCAATTTTATTTTATTTTCCACTATCAATATGATATCGTCGGTTACATAGTCGAGTGGTGAGAGCCCTGGTGCGGCACTCGAAAATACAACCGCTCAAGAGTTTATGCAGCTGTGTCTTTGGCATGACACTAAAAGGCATATGCCTGAAAGAGTTCGCGAAGATTGGCTGCCTTGTCTTTTTGTTGACTTGGTTTAAATTTTCCACTCCCGGGCATAAGCTTGCCTGGATACAACAAAAAAAGTGATATCAATACTTGAATTCCAACTACTGGTTTTACTTACAAATACCTTACTCATGTAAGGAATGGGCACTAAGGTTAGGCACTTATTTTCAATTATTTATGAACTATATTGATATATTTATGCTATAATCTGATAAGCGATACACTTTGTGTCAAGTAGATAGCCTAAACTATTCTGCAATTTTACCTGTGGAACGTTTATGTCACTAAACAGTTTATAGTGCATTTTCACGCTTCCTAAAAAGCCAATATAGTGCCATGAGAACATCTTTGCTCAAAGGTTGGTTTAAAGTGTAAATATAACCTACCTCCATGTTTCATCCCAACACAAAATATTATATTGGACGTCGTTAAGCAACTAGTAAGACTGTACATGAACACACCCAAAATAACTGCGCTTGCATATGTGGCAATTCTGCAATGTTAAATATTGAGTTGGCCTAAAGTAATGAAAAAAAAACACAACAAGAATGGTATGGGAATAGATTACTACATGGATTGAGCATCGGAAGGTGCTGTTTGTTAGCCCAATGGTAGTCCAACGACTGCCACGTCTTGGTGGAGTAATATATAGCAATAACTATCACTTTAACTCAAGAAGTAAACGATTGCAGGCTATAAGGCTTTCAAATTGCCTGGTTACAAGACATGTCGCATGAAGCTTGCATTACAATGATCCGCTAATTGCCCAAACAGTAAAGTACTCTCAAGTAGTAAAAAGTGGTCAAGTTAACAAAAGCTGTCACGGTTATAATAAGAAAAGCAGAAGTCATGACTTTGCATGCAAAAACTATAAAAGCACATACGAGTTACCAAACTTTGCGTTTCATTTGATATTGAATGAGAATATGAACGGGTTTCGAAACAAACTGTCACAGACAAACATTTGTCATTAATTATTAAAGTGGTTAATGGAATTAAAAGCGTCAATTCTGTCCTGACAGGTGTCATGGTTTGGCAGTAGCCTAGTATTTCCACTTTCCATTATCCATCGTTTTCCAATTTGCCAGTAGGCCAGAGGTTTCTTGAAATGATGACAATATATGAAGTTCGAGTGAACAAGAAATATGCAATTTCTAATCAATTTGTAACTTGTAATGGATTAATAGCCTATCACGTCCGCGAAGTCTTTCTGACACTTGAAAGCTGCGTTTGGTATGTCATTTACAGTATAATATCGATTCCTCGCCTGGAATTAATATGCTTTTTATTGCATGTGATAAAAACGCGATGTTTTTTCCGATAATAACTTCACTTCATAAAATAAAGTTAAGCAGCTGATAGGTTTTCCTTTCAAGCCTGTTCAATACAAAACAGTACAAAAGCAGCAACAGAAAAACTGTTTCTTCGACGTCCCACAACAAAAGCTGTGTTATAGTATTATTATGATGTGATTATAACCGGTGTTTATGAGACATCTGCAAGAGAAAATATGATAAAATCAGAATAATTGCTCTTCCACCGTTTTTGCTATGTTGAGTTCTCAAGGACGTTGTGCCAAATCCATGCCCCCATTTACTTAAAAAGTAAACCGATGCAAAAAGCGATGTAAAAATTATCTTGCAAAGAGACTGTCACTAAAATATTACATAAAACAAGCAAACAAAATCGAGGAAATAATGTTAATGACTTTTCTATTGTTACATGTTATTAACCAACAAAACGAACCGAAGAACGATTTCCTTTCTAATTGCTTCTCTTACCAATGGATCGATGTTTGTGATTGGATCTTTTGAGATTTGATTTAGCACAAACAAGAAAAACATTTTTGCATAAATAAAATAAAGCTATTGGCATTCAAATAAGCAAGTGTTTTTCGGCTATGCACAGCTTTCACTGCCTTTAGGCCTATAGTATAGTTACTGCCTTCGTTCACTACCCTCGTTCATTGATACAGAAGTGAAGGTTGTTGTAAACTGTTTAAGTGGAGACATTACAGACTTGTGGCACAATGGTCAACTAAATATCAATTTTTAATATTTAACCCAAAACCTTGATTTAAAATGTATATTTTTAACCTAATCTTTACCTTTATTACGCCTACACCTAAACCTCGTATAGAACCCAGTAAAACGCATGATAGTAATTAATCTTGAGAACCGCATTAAAAGGTCTCTTGGACTGTAGCCTAAATGGTTCGTCGCGCGTGTGTTGTGTAGATCAATACGATTTTTCACTTTTCAAGTATTTATGTTTCAGGTGCAATATCAAGCAGCCAGGATGTGAAAATGTTTGTTTCAACGAGTTTTCACCAATTTCTCACGTACGATTTTGGGGTTTTCAGGTAATCTGTGTTCTCAATGTGATGCTCCAATCCAGCCTACTAGTTGACGTTTGCATGGGCTTATATAAAATTCTGGCCTAGACTATAGGTTGCTAGCAAGATTGGATATGCATTTTAGAACTTTTAGAATAGATTTTCAAAATATTTGTAACTCACTTGTTCGGTAGATCATTATCGTTGCCACTCCATCTGTGATATTTATGGTCTATGCTGCGCACAAAGTATCTCAACTGTCAACAAATTGCAAGCTGGTTGGAAGACAAATTGAGTTTCCTCGACAGAAAAAACAAACTTCTAAGATAAGTATGACTATATGTTAATTGATGTTAGCAGCCTTCAATAATCGATTGCTATAGGCTGCAGTCTTTGCAGGAAAATGTTTTTTTGTTCTGAAAAAAGAATTGTTGCAAAACGTGGCTTAAAGATACTGTTGCAAAATAGTTTTTAGTAATTACGCAAGATCGTTAAATATTAAACATTTACAAGCTGCGTGCAACTTACCGTTATGTAGTTTTGCAAGATTTGGCAACACTGTAAGCAGTGGCGCCGCCAAACCTTCAACAATGGGGGGGGGGCAAAATATTGACAGTGCAAGACAGTAGCGTAGTCAGAAACTTTGAAAGGGGGTGTTGACAGCCGGTGGGCGAAGCCCGATGGCGTGTTCGCCGAAGGCGTCACTTAGCAGCGGGCGGTCTGGGGGGCTTCCCCAGAAAAATTTGAAAAATTACCTTCAGTTTGGTGCACTCTGAGAGCATTTTCAACAAAATTGTGGGTATGAATATGCCTGTAAAATGGTGCTGTCCGGTGGCAAAGCAAAAGGATAAGATCATGTTTTCTTCGGCATTTTTCGGAAATAAAGCCAAGTCTCTATGTCTTCTTGTTACTAATTCCAGGCTGAGATATTTGAATGTTTGGTATTGGCAAAACTCGCTCTTTTAATGCAGTTTCGTTTAAAATTAGGCAAACTTTGTTTTAGAGACATAGGTTGATTGCTTTTTTTGCGAGATTATTACAGTTTTATTATTTATCAATTTTCTCCTTATGGTTGATCCAAAAAGCGATCTTACTGCGGTAAGTCACTAACTTTTATGCTTTAAAATCAACCCAAAGTTTAGAAAACATAACGTCATAGACGTCATACATCTTGATGAGTGTCAAACAAAAAGCTTTGAGACAATGAAGTGACTTTATTTCTGATATATTCAAGTTTTGTATAACGAATAGCTGTTTAGATGTTAATCTAGAATCTAGATCAATGGTTCCCAACCTGGGGTCCGCGGACCCCTTGGGGTCCGTGAGAAAGCATTTGGGGGTCCGTGATTACCTTGATGAATTTTGGGGGGGAAAAAACGAAAAGCCATCTTTTTACTTTCATTTCTCTCATTAAATTGCTTACGTTGAAAAAGTTTCGGCGTGGCACTTTGAGTCACGCAAGTGAAACGTATTTTAACGTCCAATAAACGTAAGAACATGTTGACTTTAGTTGCATTATTTCGTCATGCTGACGAAACTGCATTTTTTGCATCTTAATAGGTATGTAGGCTAATATAATTGTTCGTTCATTTTGTGTTTTAAACTTTATCGTCCTTATATTGCGCATGAAATCTTCGTGGATAGGATAAAGAAATATTAGGAATAAAAAATCATTTAACACCGGTGGAGCATAATTGCAGTTTAACAGAATAAACTTTAACTAATATTAACAGGACTATAACACACCAAGCCGTTGAAAACTCGACAGGAAAAGCAAAATGTGGCATCCTTAGTTTCTGAATACTCCAGCCCGAGATAGTCATCAAACCAATGGTTACTTTAGCTTCGCTTTAGTAGACTTCGTTGAGTTAAATCTACATTATATCCTTGAAACATTGAATGACCCACTGCTGTACGCACTCCCACCACTCAAGAACCAAGCAAGAGCCAATCTGCTGAACAGCCGGTAGCAATTGTTACATGACAGGCAGCAGGCGAAGTGCGTGAAAAGAATCACAAAATCGTAATAATAACAGCAGCGAGAAGAACTAGTTTAAAATAAATAAGAAAGCTTTTACCCCTCCTCCCCCCCTTGCAAGTTGAGTTGACTTCAGGTTGGAATCCAAATATTAAAAAATAACAACAATATATATTAAAAACAGAGAGAGACTGTTCACCAGGCATTTAGTAATAAAATTAATTTGCGTTCTTCTGGTGACTATTTACTAGGTTACCTCGTGATGTTAAAGATGATAACTAGCTTTTTTTTCCGACGTTTCGTCAGTCAGCACGACTGACTTTATCAAGGTGGCTAAAACAGGTTAATACAACCTGTTCAGCAACGATGGCACAACACAAAAACATACTGATAAAATGAGTAAAGTAAAGCAGCAAGAATCAGAATTAAAACACGCAACAAGATACCTAGAGGTTAAACTAAATGCAGTGAATGCCTAAAACCAGTAGGCTACTTCCCGCAGCGTAAATTTATCTATCCATTGGGCCACTGTCAAGAAACGTTGAAAAGACATCAGACAAGACAGAAAGCAATGGGATTAGCAATAACAATGGTAGAGAAGACGCACTGAGAATGGAAAAGGTGAAGCTAAAGTTAAAGTAATTTGTTGTACACAGAGGGGAAATTCTGACCATCTTTTTGGTTAAGAGCATGTTGTGCCTTCTGGTTTATGTACCATTTTTCTGTGAACAATCTTTTTGTATAATCCTTTTCAGTTTTAAGAATGGTGGCGTTGGTCCAAGTAATTTTATGGTCTGAGTTTATAGAGTGTTTGCAAAGAGCGGAATGCTCTGGACGTTGAAATTTAATAGCTCTTTGGTGCTCGTTGATTCTAGATTTAAGATCACGTTTTGTCTGTCCAATGTAGATTAAATCACAGTCATGACACGGAACTTGGTAGATCAATCCAGAAACTTCACCTTCTTTCATGGGGTCTTTAGCCGAGGGAAGGTATTTACCTATTGTCAGATAGGGTTTCATCGCAACCTTGATTCCTATGCCATAGAGGATACGCTGAATTTTATCGGTTACCCCCCTTATGTAAGGAAGACAAGTAAAAGATTTATAAGGAGGAAGCGAAGGTTTCGGTTTGGGTCGCTGTATGCAAGCAAGTTTTCGTGGAAATCCGTTGAGCATTAAAGTGTTGTGAATGTTTTTCTTGTGGTGTGAACGTTCAGAATCATCCGTTATGTGTGTGTCCAGTCTGTTGTACAATGTTTTGGCCACTGTGAGTTTTTGATGCTTGGGGTGATGTGAGTTGAACTGCAGGTATCTGTCTGTATGTGTTGGTTTTTTGTGTATGGTAGTGGTTAGTTTCTTGTTGTTGCTATGGCGAACCACTTTAACATCCAAAAATGAAATTGTGCCAGTGACTTCATGTTCTATGGTAAATTGAATGGATGATGAAATGCTGTTAAGGTGCTTGTGAAAATCATTAACTGCAGTTTTTTTGATGATGCAAAACGTGTCGTCAACATATCTAACCCATAATTGTGGAGGAGTGTGAATTATGGGTTAGATACAATTATACAATTAGACCACATTTATGGGTTAGATATGTTGACGACACGTTTTGCATCATCAAAAAAACTGCAGTTAATGATTTTCACAAGCACCTTAACAGCATTTCATCATCCATTCAATTTACCATAGAACATGAAGTCACTGGCACAATTTCATTTTTGGATGTTAAAGTGGTTCGCCATAGCAACAACAAGAAACTAACCACTACCATACACAAAAAACCAACACATACAGACAGATACCTGCAGTTCAACTCACATCACCCCAAGCATCAAAAATTCACAGTGGCCAAAACATTGTACAACAGACTGGACACACACATAACGGATGATTCTGAACGTTCACACCACAAGAAAAACATTCACAACACTTTAATGCTCAACGGATTTCCACGAAAACTTGCTTGCATACAGCGACCCAAACCGAAACCTTCGCTTCCTCCTTATAAATCTTTTACTTGTCTTCCTTACATAAGGGGGGTAACCGATAAAATTCAGCGTATCCTCTATGGCATAGGAATCAAGGTTGCGATGAAACCCTATCTGACAATAGGTAAATACCTTCCCTCGGCTAAAGACCCCATGAAAGAAGGTGAAGTTTCTGGATTGATCTACCAAGTTCCGTGTCATGACTGTGATTTAATCTACATTGGACAGACAAAACGTGATCTTAAATCTAGAATCAACGAGCACCAAAGAGCTATTAAATTTCAACGTCCAGAGCATTCCGCTCTTTGCAAACACTCTATAAACTCAGACCATAAAATTACTTGGACCAACGCCACCATTCTTAAAACTGAAAAGGATTATACAAAAAGATTGTTCACAGAAAAATGGTACATAAACCAGAAGGCACAACATGCTCTTAACCAAAAAGATGGTCAGAATTTCCCCTCTGTGTACAACAAATTACTTTAACTTTAGCTTCACCTTTTCCATTCTCAGTGCGTCTTCTCTACCATTGTTATTGCTAATCCCATTGCTTTCTGTCTTGTCTGATGTCTTTTCAACGTTTCTTGACAGTGGCCCAATGGATAGATAAATTTACGCTGCGGGAAGTAGCCTACTGGTTTTAGGCATTCACTGCATTTAGTTTAACCTCTAGGTATCTTGTTGCGTGTTTTAATTCTGATTCTTGCTGCTTTACTTTACTCATTTTATCAGTATGTTTTTGTGTTGTGCCATCGTTGCTGAACAGGTTGTATTAACCTGTTTTAGCCACCTTGATAAAGTCAGTCGTGCTGACTGACGAAACGTCGGAAAAAAAAGCTAGTTATCATCTTTAACATCACGAGGTAACCTAGTAAATAGTCACCAGAAGAACGCAAATTAATTTTATTAACAATATATATTAATATAAAAAAAATTAAAAAGATGATGCCAAAACATTAGGGGGCAACTACCCCGCCTGCCCCCCTCTGCTGGCGCCACTGACTGTAAGTATTGTAGTTTGAGAAAAATCATGTCCTCTCCTGTTTCTTTGCAGAAGCGGCAAAACCCTCTTCTAGTGAAGCAGCAACAGCGTCTCTGCCTAATGAGATTGCGTCAAGTAGTCATCCAGCACCGAAAAAAATGAAAGATCTCAATGAATGGAATAAGCAAAAATACGACTTAGTAACAAGATGGAAAACCGTTCCTAACCCTATTTCTATAACTGAAGTGGTCGGTTGCAAAAATATTAAAAAAGTCCCCGAGTCTTGGCAAAGAAGCAACGAATTTCGCCAGGTAGGCTATGCTTATTTTTTAGTTTAGTAATAATCATACACTGTGTCAACAAAGTTTCATTAAGAAATGGATTGAAGAAGTTCTATTAAGTTTATTTTTTATTTCTGAGGTGTTGCGACCGTGCCATATTTTTTAACTAATTGTTCTCTTTGAGTATCAAGCACGTTATAACGTCCACGTTTTGTCGTCCCTACCTTTTTCTAGACTTCTGCTATGCTTGGCATATATTGTTTTTCGTTGTGATGGTCAAAAAATAAACTGAACTGATTGTCAAATCGAAAAATAATAACACTTGCCATAATAGGCTATAGCAGGCCTCTAGAAAAAGATGAAAGTGACAAAACGAGAACGATAAAGCGTGCTGCAAGCCGCAGTGATGTACCTTGCTGTCGGTAGTATCATTTTCTGTACAGTAATAAGTACAAAGGATTTGACACAGTCGCAACATCTTTTTATGTTGGAACTGTGAAAGCATTTTTTTGCAGCTTAACCTTGGCAGTTCGGCTTAGATGGCTTATATTCTATAAGTTTTCGACTAGCGGTATGTGAAAGGAATTTTATTTGACAAAACGCATCGAAATCCTAGGAAGGACCTTTAATACATAACAAAAAAAAAATACGAAACTAAATTGATCATTGAGAATAAATATTGAAAACGTGCCAAATAAAATATTAAAATAGTCACAAGACTTTAATGGTTGCTTTGGTAGTCTTTTAATATGATTACAAGAGATCAGCAGCAAAATTATATTTCATTATTTGCTGTTTTTTATATCCTTGAAGTGTGTTTTTGTATTACCGCAATAGTTTTGTTAAAATGTTCATTATTTTGAAATTGGATCTCAACTATGTTTGAAATTTAGCTTGCATCTGCACCAACCACCAACCCTACTGAATAAACAAGAACGATTATAAATTATCGGATTTAAGCAGATACGTCATTCAAATCAATGACGTGCATTTTATTGGAAAAAAGCACTCAAAGCAAGCTTTATTTCTTTCACTTGTAGACTAAGTCAAAATTTCTCAAGGCAGGAGGATCGTTTTTATTAAAAATTAATTTTGGAATGCACAAAAGCATTAGTCATAGACCTGGTTCTTTCCCAATTTTATTTTTATAATGCATGGATTGCAAATTGCAATTTTTTTTGTTTGCTTAACGAGATTTCTATTCACATGAAATAGACTTTAGTTTGATAGATTCGTTTCAAATCAATCAACATTTATCTTAATCGCTCAGGATAATCCCCCAGCTTATCGTGAAAACGTAAGGGAACGTTTTTACGATAAAATTTCGGTCTCCAGCGCTCCCACACAATCTCTACAAAGACAAGATGGTCCTCACTGTAAAAGATATCAGCAGTAAGCTATCAGATAGTTTTAAATGTTCCTAATTCCTAAAATTCTTTTCCAATGTTGCAATATGTGAATTTATTTTAGTAATAGCCTATTGTTTTTGTGTTGGTAGAATATAGATAATATTTGTATTTTGCCAGTATTCTGTCACATGGTTTTATTTTCTTCAAAATAGGCCTATGTTTTTAACAGGCAGTCAGTATCGAACATTTGTAGTAATACTGTAGATACTATTTACAACTTCGGTAAAGAAGTTAATAGTATCTGACAAAACGCTAGAGTAATGCAGAATAACTGGTGTCACAAAGAAACAAGGCGTTTCAATGATTGAAACCCCAATAGTTCCGCCATTTTTAAGTGAAACTTTATACCATTTGAAAATTCCGAAAGTCATTCCATGAGGTATTTTTGCCTATTTAACAGAGGTTGACTTTGTTTCAGCATTTCCCCACGAAGGAACAGCTCCAGAAGTCAGGCGAACTCGATTTCGAACTGGGGAGAGCCAATGAATCAACAACAATTGCTTGTCCCTTTTTCACAGCAGCAACTTCGTCGCCATAGCGATGGTGACATATTACACCACCACGTAAATAACACTCACATCTCTGTCGTGCATGAAAGGCGATGTTCAGAAGATATGTACCCAAACTCCAATTCAACATCAATGATCAACTCTCCGCCTCACTACTCAGTGGTGCAACTTTCTCATGTGGTAAGTAGATGGACAAAAACATTGTTTACATTTTCATTAGCGTAGTCAGAAAGGAAATTTCCCTCTTACCTACGCTACTGGTTTAAATTGATTGATAAGTAATATAAATAATTGAAACTCTATAGTAATACAAAGGCGTATAAGCAAGAAGGTAGACTGCTGTATTCAAAGCCGAAAGTGTTATTTCTCTTGGACTTGCATAAACATGACCTGCATGGAACACGTTTGATATATAATCCTGAGTGACATTGATCAGATGGTGTTCTCACGTAGCCTACTTCCACTGCAGGTATTGCATAGTATTTCGAGAAATTCAGGAGAGTAGCTAAACGCCAAATAGCCTAACTGCGCCATTATTATGGAAATTTTTAAAAACCATAGCAAATTGAATGCCCACGACAAAAACATTATGAAGTTTTAAAGTGTATGCTTTTTGAGCAATAAGTGTTTTCCAGACCTAAGATAAATCGAACTTTATCAGAATGACCTACGGATCTCTCGTCTAAAACCATATAGATCCAGAACCACTAAAATCTTAATTCAGACTTGGCAGGAAACCACATTGTTTTGGACGACCCTAATCATCAAAAATTATTTCGGTTTAAGGTATTAGGCGCACTCTTGTTTTTATTGTACAGCATGTGCGCGTTCGATATGTTTTTAAGCTTTCAAAGTCTTTCTCCAACTAATTAGTTTTCAAATTAATGCATTGTTTGTTTGATTGCTTTGTGCTTGGGTGAGTGGAACATTATATGAGCGTAGGTTAATGAAAAAAGGCTCTATTTGTTGCATTGCGCGCAATGTTTTTGAAATGAATTGGTGCAAGAATAATGAGCATTAACGAAAAAATATTCCAAAACTTTAAACCTCATATTTTCGACTCCTTTGAGATTGTTGAGTTGTTTAGTACACTGTAACTAATCCAACCAACTCAAACGGGTTCGAATGACCATGTTGAAATATTCCATAGGCTTGTGAAGGAAGTTCTTCCGGCTATCAGCACAAGGCTGAGCATTAGTACAGCGAGCAGTTGCGATTGGCTAACCATAGTTCTTGCTACAATCGGCTGCCGAGAAACATTCCATAACCTTGTTAAATCACTATTAGAGATATTTCGAAATAGTCTACATTAGTTAAGAATGTAAGACATAGGGTTTTACTGTATACATAGATGGCATTTTCTTTAAAAGTGCGGTTTGCAGAGATGTACAGTATTCCGCTATGATATGGAAGATTAGTAGTGTCACGTAAAAACAATGACATGGCAAAAAAATTTTGGGATAAAAACAATTCTTAGGACCACAAATTTTCAATGACCTAAAAAAAACAAATAAAAATTTGTTGTATTGTTAAAAAAAAATAGGAGTAGCCTAGTAGGCGTACAGTCGGTGTAATATACAAATCTTCTTTTTGCAGCGACATCCATGCACGGGAATTATCCCATAGGAAACAACCACACTTTACCTTGTCATTGTGTTTGTTGATACTGCAGAGTGTAAACTGGTGAAGTGATGCGCGCGAAACGTTTCAATGACACTAAATTTCCCCAAACAGATAAATCAGCTAACCGTCTAACACAGGGACGGGCAACATACGGCCCGCGGGCCGGATCCGGCCCGCGACGGGATTTTGAGCGGCCCGCAGACAGTTCCCTCTCTTTACTTGATAATGTGGCCCGCGGCCACACTCTGCCGCAATCACTCACTACTTGCTTACTACGTCAAATAATACTGACTGTTAGTTATTCTTTAGTTGTTTGTGTTCTTTGACTCTTTGTTTTCGGTTTTTAGTCAAGTGACAAGCATATTATGTTACGTCATAAACAGGCCCTTCCATCCTTTTTCTTTGTCTCTTGTAAGAATCTCCTTCAGTCTCAAACCTCGCCTCAAGCCGGAAAAATAAATCAAAGTGAAATTTGGCTAAGTAGTGTAATAATTAAACGGAGAACGTATGCAAATAATAGTGACTGTTAGTTATTCTTCAGTTCTTTGTGTTTTTAGATTCTTTGTTTTCAGTTAAAATTAGATTATGAATTTACAATAAATATTTTCCCATTGATTTTGCCAAGAAACGTAAGCAGTAGGCCTTATGTTTGCTTTGCAATGAAAGTGTTACCGAAATCGACCACAGATGTCTCACTAACTTCAGCAGCTATTGAAGAACATTACGCTAATTGTTGATAAATTCATTAAATACTGTTTTTGATCTCTATGCTTTAAACTTCAAGTTTACATTACATACGATTTATTTCTTGTCTAAGTAGATAAATACGCGATTAATGTAGCAATTCGTGAATCCGGCCCGCCAAGTACTTCATTTTCCCATATCTGGCCCGCCGACTGGAGAAGTTGCCCGCCCCTGTATAACAGCTGGCCAAGCGAGTGTTCGCATCTATTTGACAGCATTCAACAAAATTTGAATCTATTATTTTTTATTTCATGATCATGCACAGACACACGCTATATTCGGATTTAATAGCAGTTGGCACAAGGTTAGGTTTGAAGTAATCACATATTCAATATTCATGACCTGCAATATAAACCAAAAGTCGCTTATTTTCTATGATGCAAATTGCATCGGTTTTGGACAAGCGTTGCATGAATAATAACTTATTTAAATTGCATTTTTTTTTGCATAGTACAGTATATCTCAATTGAGGATCAGCGATTTCATGTTGAATAATTTACTGACGTGTGTCATTTGTTGGCATCTTTGCACTAAACACTGTAATTTTTTTTTTGAGATGTAGGGTCGATTCTGCCATTTTTTAAGTTGATGTAGGCCTACATCCTGTAGAAACGGGCACACGGTGTGTGATGAATCTTTTAAAGGTGATTTTAAAAAACAGAAGCAATTCCGTAGTAGCATAAATGAAGAAAATAATCTTTTGGCAAATCTTTTTTTCAGAACAATGTTCCGGAGTACCGTTATGCATGGCAGGAAAGCGGTTCTCCTCTTCACATGACTGTAATTCAGCTTCGTTCTGAAAGTGAAAGGGCTTTATTCGAGAAAAGGTCTCCATCGCTTAGAAAGAAATCGTATTGCTCGTTGCTTAAAAGTAACAGCTCCATGAGCAAATGTAGACCGGCTTCACCTTTACTTCAGTCACACAACTTTAGTAAGCACTCTGCACACGGTAGCCCAGCTTTGTCTCGTACATCTAACTTCAATGAAAGAAAGGATATTTCAAACAGAATAAAACCGACAACTCGCAATGCTTCTTTAGTCCGAAAAAGCACAAAAACCAACTCATGTGTTGACAAAAAAGATGCCGGTTTGCCTCCTAACTACAACAGTACAGGATATATTCGTTTTGCAAATCGAGTTGAGTGCATACAAAACAGAATTGCGATTGCATATTTTCTGCAGAGTTTCACAAGGCTGCTTTTAGAAGCTGTTTTTTTATTTCTGCAATATTTTGTCTTTCCCTTTGAAGTACCAGAGCTCTATAAATGCAATCGCTCACCATGTCCAAATACAGTAAGTATATAGGCTATTGATTTAATGATCTGACAATATTTACTTTTTAACGCAACTGTTATGCATTCAGGGGCGTTGACAGGGGGGTCTAGGTGGTACTTTTGGACCCGGGCCCGGAATAATTAGGGGGCCCTGATTTAAAAGATTCCCCGTGACTTCAAGATCTTAATATAATCAGATTTAAAGGAATTGCCATCAGAGGTTAAAACAGCCACTTCAGCCGTCAGATGGTAAAGTACCGGGCCCCTTCCTGGTATAGGGATTTCCCTAACCACGATTTTTTTTTCAAAAACACGAAATATTTCTCTTCACCCAGGCCCAGATTTAGGGGGGGGCAGAGGGGGCATGTTCCCCGGGCCCCCGACTTTTAAAGGGCCCCCCTACGTAGAAAAAATATGATTTTGTGTTATTTTTTTCCTTTCAGCCTTTAAAGTCTCTGCAAATTGCTGTGTAGTGCTGAAGTAATGCTATTGTAGACAGTGGAGGTGGTTTTTCGCGCCGTAGGCGCAAAATTTTTTTTTACAGGTGGGCCCTCCGATCTAAAAGTGCCCCGGGCCCCCATCAGCTAAATCCGGCCCTGTCTTCACCCACTCTTTAATTCTGAGTAGGCTGTATATATTTTTGGTGGTATTCACTTCTAGCTACTTGCGTCTACTTTACAAAGAATTAATTTCAGCCGAAAACTCCAACAACTTTAAACATACCGACGAAGATCGTGATTGAGAGAAAGGATTTCACGGTTTACGGAGAAATCCCTAATGCGTAATTGCGCAGTTGGGGAAATTCGTGGATACAACAAATCTTTGAGAATATAATAATATATATATAAATCATATTCCTCTTAATTTTCTACTTTGAACGGCATGTGTCATCCTCATTTTAGCAGCCCATCAATAAAAGTATGTACACAACCTTTATATTCATAACATTGTCGATGAAGGGGGCCCAAAAATAAATTGGTACCGGGTCCGAGAAATCCTGTCAACGAGCCTGTATGCAGTCTTTTTTCATAATGAAGTTCAAAGTTTGATGCAAGCTACTGTTTGCTTATAACTATGTCCGCACTGATGTTGGCTCAGTGGTAAAGCGTCCGACTCAATATCAAGCGGTGCTGGTTCGGCTCTCAGGGTGTTCGCATAGCATTTCTGGACTGGTTTCCATTCAGCGGCATTTAGTGCATGAAATAACTTCCCGGGAACAGCACTTCAACAACTATCACAAACTTCACTCTGTTAGCCTTGGTAACCGGTCCTGCGTGAGTGGTTCGAAGCCTTTACAAGTAGGCTATGCAAATTTGCCAGTAATAACACATCAGAGGCTTTGTCAGTCCGAGAGTAAAGATTCAAAACTTCAATAACGATTCAAATAACGTAATTAAAAGGCTTTAAATGAAATTCGTTCCTTTGAGACCTAGAAAATAAATCAATAGTTTTTTTTCAAGTCTAAACCTTAAACCATTTGACCAAGTAAACACTCACAATAGTATTTCAAATTTTTTTTAATATAATTTATGTTGTGGAACCGGTTTTCTTCCTATAGGATTCATCAGCACAACTGGATCGAAACGAAAAAATTACAGAAGATTACTATTAGCACAACTAGCCCAAAAAAAACGCAAATTTACATG
Organism: Aplidium turbinatum; assembly: GCF_918807975.1. NCBI lineage: Eukaryota > Metazoa > Chordata > Ascidiacea > Aplousobranchia > Polyclinidae > Aplidium > Aplidium turbinatum. Next base: position 9,966,233 of record NC_137489.1, on the reverse strand, counting down.
TTAAATAAATAAAAATAAATAAAAATTATATTATTTATATTATTATATTATTTTATTATTTTTTTATTTATTTAACATGTAAATTTGCGTTTTTTTTTTGGGCTAGTTGTGCTAATAGTAATCTTCTGTAATTTTTTCGCTTCGATCCAGTTGTGCTGATGAATCCTATAGGAAGAAAACCGGTTCCACAACATAAATTATATTAAAAAAAATTTGAAATACTATTGTGAGTGTTTACTTGGTCAAATGGTTTAAGGTTTAGACTTGAAAAAAAACTATTGATTTATTTTCTTAATGATTGCTTTCTGTGTTAGGTTGATCGCCCATTTGAGGAAGTGTCATAGTACCTGATCACCTTTACCAGTTAGTTTTTCTCACTTTGAGACCTAGGCTAATCTATATCCAGTATTTTGTAGCGGTTGCTTAAGTCGTGGTATAGCCTGCGGAAGCTTTCTCACGAAAGTGGAATCAAAATTAAAGTCTAGGCTTATTTTCTATTTCTCTTCATACCATTTTTCAACGTTGCTAAAGATCAGGTTACTGGTATCAATATGCGAGGTTATACACTACAGGTCTATTGCCTTTTTTTGCAAAGTATTTTGGTATGACTCTTACTTCAGTTGTTTACAGTGGTGGATAAATCTTTAAACAACATCAATAAATTTAATTTTACATAGCAATTTACCATGTTGTGATGTCGAATTAAAACATCTCATTGAAAAACAATGTTTTGCTCGGGGAAAAGCCGAAGTCCTCTTGCCTTTCACATTCACTCCAGTCCTAAACAGGTCTTTGATGCAATTTGAGATTGCATGGTTAAATTGTCAATATTTTATAAAATTTCATTGTATTTGTAGGTTGATTGCTATGTTTCGAGGCCAAAAGAAAAATCCATTTTGTTGTGCTTTATGTTTGGTGTGACTGTGTGCTGCATCATACTTACTGTATTGGAATTAATCTCTTTAGTCAAGAGGCATTTATATGTCATCCATAAAGAACAGAAAATGAAGAAAGGTACGAAGCATCATGTAGAATTGTTGATTGTGGGAAAATGTTATGTTTAAAAAAATATATGCTCGTGTGATTCTACGGACGACGGCTAATTTACTATCCATGCTTACACAACACAATCTCTTAAATGCTTAGTATACCGTGTTACGTTTGTTAGTTCTTCTGTAACAAACCTGTAGCCTATCACCAATACCAAGTAAAATTTGAATAAAAATGCGTTTTTTTTTTCGGATCAACCTAAGCTATTGGTCACAGCGGTAAACCATAATCTCTTCGTGGGAAAATTGTAACATAAGATTCCCGCATCCGTTCGTCTGTATGTAATGACCGAAAGAAACACTCCTTTGAAAACGTCTATTCAAAATTGTATTTCTGTAAAATTAGCCACCTGGCTGTCGAAATTGAGATGCAACACCGTGCACCACTAAAACTTGTCACTACGATACAAACTACTTAGATAAAAGACGGAAATTTTGTCCAGCTGGCAAGCACTAAGCAAACAGTTAAATATGCGGCCAACTTTCAAGCAACCATTATACGAATGACTAGAATACATTGCTATATCTCAAACTCACTTACGCAGTTACTGTGACGTCATAGTGAAACATTGTGAAGCAATTCTCAACAAGTGTGATACAAGTCTTTCGAACGATGGTGCAATCTTGGCTCATTTTTTAGGAAAAATTTCATGACGTAATACGCTAAGATTCAGTAGACCTGAATGGTTTTATATGACGTTTGATTCGGTAAACCATTGTCGGGAACAGCTATATAGGCCTAACCATGACCGTACCAAAAACAAATCCCTCTCTTGTGTCAATAATTTTATATGCATCCTAATAATGTAGTTTGTTTTTCTTGTATGCACCGTATCATAATAAAACTAAGGCATCCATTTGTTATGACTTTCACTAATTCTGTACCAATGGTTGAGATGGAAGATTTTGAGAGCAAGGGACTAGACTTTAACACTTATCTTTGTCGCCTGTTAGTATAGTATTCTTCAATTTAATGCCTAGTGCTTCCAAGCCCGAGTGAAAGTAATAACTTTCGTGGGCACACTTACAGTGTCCAAAGCAGTTGCCATTGCACATTAAAATACACACATGCTGTCTTCAATTTATGTTCTAATGTCTAAGCTTTATAGTCTTTATTTTATTTTTTAGCTTTAGCAAAGTCCTCTTGTTCTGGAGAAAACGACGAATGGAAGAAGACACCACACATGGGGAAAAGTGACTTTTTGAAGAACCCTCATCTACTTGAAGGATACGCTAGATTAATAAAGCATAACAGGTGAGCCTGCCACTCCGCACCACGTGCTCACAACTAGTTACCTGAGCTGGATACTATAAGATTTTACCATGTTTTCAAAGAATGTGTCGTTTAATTATGACCGCTTTCTGATTTGAGTATGGTAAGGTAAAGGTGAGTCCCATACTTGAATCAAAGCATTGGAGGATGAGAAGATAAGGTTCTCATTATTATTAAGCCTTCGGCACTAACAAAAGTAGGGTGGCCAGTTCCTTTCTCTCAGTCGTCTTTACTTCAGCAACTACGCCCACCCAATTCATTACACCCTAGGTAGAGGTGTGAGCGGTGATTTGTCAACAACCAGCATAAGTGGGGAGTCGAACCAGGATTGCATGATTGGAAAGCGAGCGCCTTACCCGCTGCGCCATCCCACCGGTTTGAGTATGGTACGAGTCAAAAATACTGCTCAATGCTAAAAATTTATTGACCTTATGCTTAATCAAAATATAAACCGTTTGAGATTGATGGCTTCTCGTTGTTACAGCATGGAAATCTTCCAAGACAGTGATACTTCTGATAGTACATCAACAAATTCATCTAAGTCAGAAACCGACACTGAGGACTTACAAGAGAATTCGTACAATGATGGAGATTTAACTTCAATGTCAGACGGTGACTTTGAGGATCCAGCAGATTTCAATAATGAACAGAATGATGCTGAAGAAGCTGGATATATTTAAATGGATTCCTGTGCACATGCCGTGCTAGTTATTGCAGTGTATGCTAGGCTCAGAGGTGCATCCAATGGGGAGATTGCCCCACTAAAACACAGAAAAGTAACGCTATTTAAGATATATTTGCAATGCATGATTAATGTAGACCTACACATCATTGTGTTTTGTTGAAACCGCTCCCACTTCTGAAGATACTTAATGGATCCGCCCCTGCTGACTAGGCTGTAGCTTTTCTGATATAGAAGTTTAGTCGTATACATGGTCGTATACCATTACAATTTTACACCTGCGATATAAAACTATTGTGTACCCTAAAAACTACAAATAGAAGCTACAAAGGCTGAGTGGTTCATGGTGCACAGTAGCCTATTTTCAGTTGAAATGAAGTCTTATTGTGAGCTTTAGATCAAAAGCTGAAACAGTTGTATCAAACACATTTTGATAAGTTAGACTTTCCATAAGCTACTTCGGTCTTCGTTAAGTGAAAACACATTTTTGGTTAGCTACTAATGGGAGACTGTTGAAATTTAACGTCCAGTATTTTTCTTTTTGACTTTGAAATTGCTTGTTTTGACTTTTATGTGCTACGAGCACCAATTTCCCAGGGCTGTGAAGTCATGCCAAAATATACTACCCAACTCTGTTTTAACATTTCTAAGGATCGCTTTTCACTCCAGGAATGGCAACATTCTGCCAACACAAATCCAGGCTACAAGGCCAACACAAACCCAGGTTTGGTAAATAGAAAATATATGGATGGCAGGGGTTGGAATCGAACCACATCATCGAAAGGATTACTTCCTTAACCCTCAAATCGCTAGGCGAAACGTGCACTTAATTTACTTTCTCTCAGAAGGACGATCACAATATCACGTGCATGGGTTACGTGACTGCAATCAGCTGATTTAAATCTTATCTTCTGATTGGTTAATAAATCTCCTCTGCTGCAGCGACCTGCAGATTACAAATACGCCTACTGTAGCCAGTCTGAAATAGGAAAATAAGTTTGCTTTTTTAAACGTTGATTACTGATAAACCTATTGCTATATAATAGGCTACGCACTCAAACACATAATTTTGTGATGGAGTTTGTCCATGCACATTTTTGCTCGCGGAGTTGGGCACTTTTCGAGATAAGTAGTAGGCCTATAACTACGGCCACAGTTTGTTGAACAAAAAGTAGGTCATGTTATAACCTTTTACAGAATTGGATTGCTTTGTGTAATGTTGCTCACAAAATTATATATCATTGACAGATTTTAGTATGTTGGTTCAGAACTAGGAGAAAGTGCTTTTATTTCAAACAATGAACTTCATATATTAAAGCATAAACAAATCATATTTTTCGAGGTGTGTTGGTCAAAGCCATGGTCAAAGCGAAATCACATTGAAAATACTAAAACAATAAAAATAAAATTGAAGCTAAAATACTAACTATTGAAAAATATATATCTTAGCTGGACTTATAGCAATTTTAGCTAGCCTAAAAAATAAGCTTAAAACTACGTTAGTGAAGTTTATGGTAGGCCTATTTACGCTTTATCCAATGCCAAAGCGCTTGCGCCTGCTACAAGTGCTTGAGCGTTTGCTGAGAGTCTGCAACCACAAGTTTATGCACGTGGCTCATCATCATCTGATGACTACGTTTTCCATCTCTTAAAGCTGCTTCATTTAGCAAATAACACCAACAAATTGTTTGTACAACAATCACATTTCATAAAAACTAAAAGCTGTTCCATTTATTCGAAATTTATTCGTTTCATCTTTATTCAAGCTTCTGTTGACGTCATTGAAAGGCAACGTTCTTTTTCATCGCTACTTCCTTTCGAACTGTTCATTTTATGAGACGCCCCTGGGCTTCTTGTCGACTCTATGTCCTTGCTTCCATTTAAGCTTGTCATGGCAGTCTTTGCATGCACAAAGCTCTGAGAAACAAAAAAAATTGTTTAGGCTACAGGCTGCAAAGCACAGGATTTAATTGAATGTGAGAATCTTCGACCTTGGACTGAGGAAGCGTCTTTAGAAAATTAAGCCTGGCCGTTTCGCATACGTGTAGCAGCTTTGAACCACTGGCGCACCAGCTTGGTTACCGAGATTGACAAAGTGAAGTTTTGGCTTGTTTTTAAAGTGATATGTGTACGATTTCACTGTGAACAAGTGCATGGTAGCTATGGTTTTGTAGCTTAGTTCACACTGCTTATTTTCACCCTGATAACGTTTATAAAGTAAAAAAAAATCATGTCACCATTTGTCTGCCAGATTAAAATAAAAAAGATCAAGAGGCGTTAATTCGACTCTCGGGGTGTGCGCTTGAGCAATGCATTTCAAGGACAGCTCTCCATTCAGCGGTTACTATTAATGAGATAATTTACAGACAATACTTCAACAATTAACGGAAATTTCACTCTGTCAAAACTAGGTGACCAGGCCTGCGTCAGTGGTTCAAAGCCTCTGCAACCATGCCAGGATTAAGTTTTCAAAGAAGCTTTCTCAGTCCCAGGATAAAAACTCCTACAATCAATCAATCAACAACAACAAAACGGATTTATTGATCCAAACCTTTTCAAAATGTCAGTGTGTATATTTCGAAAAAATAACTTGATGCGACAGGCTGTTAGTACTAACTAAAATAAGGTATCTGACTTGAACATGCAAAATTAACTGTTTGAATATAATTCAGATGGAATTTTCATTCGTTTGTTAAACGTAGCTAATTGTGTGTTTGGAATCGCTTAGCTTGTCTAACAATGCTACTTTTCTGTCGTTTTTCTTGCTTTTGCTTTTTTTTTCTCGTGGAAACTATTCACTATTGCGTTTCTCTTATACTGTAGTGTCGGTTTTGTCTGTGCTTTTATCACCACTGCTCGCATTTGAATTTCACATGAAAACAAACGGCATCGAATGCAATAACATTTTGTTGCCCTATATCGCTGACATTGGATAGTTTTTTAAGTAGCCTACCTCGAAATTACGTGGATTGTTTTCACTTTCACAAAGGAAATTCATTTGATTAAAATTTAAATTATTTTAGAAATGTTGAAAAGAATATATTTTTCAATTAACGTCAACACAAAAGGCAAGGTTTATTGCGCAATTTCAATTAATCACCAAAAGCTTAATTTCAAACTGGTGAAAACACCTCCAGCAATCAATTAGGCTACTAGCCAGTTTGTTCTGTTTACATTGAAGAGACGATAAATATCATTACAAATTTGGTCTGGTCAAGACATCAATGGCATATATAACAATTGATGTTTGATAAAGCTTAATTTCACCGGTCCAATGTCCCTGCAGTGACATTAGTTTTAATTAAAAGCTAATTTTGAAGCAAATAAAAAAATATCACAAAAAATGCAATTAAAATTTAATTTCGATTCCAAATATTGAAAAAAAAAGATATTGCATTCTGTGCACTGGGTGAAAGGCAGCGTATTTTCAGCTTGAGTTTAGAATATTCAAACAAAAAATTTGCTCAAACATGAATCTTGAATATACTTGACATGTAGGCTACTGTAAACTGCGATTTTAGAGGATAAAGCTATTTCAGATAAGAATCTACACATCCGAGATGCAATATTAAAACCTCAAGCTAAAAGATACACTTTGACAAGTATTTGTATGCTTACGGTGCCAATAAATCAGCGTATAACATTTAAAACAACTTGTTGTTTGTCGATAAAGTGGCGCAAAGTGTTTCATTAAAGAATGCCTGTTTTGTTGCATTTGAGCAAGCGGCAATGTTTCTCCACAACGCCCTTTTCATAAAGAAACATTCGTGCAGCAGCAATCAGCTTTTATCTTAGCTATCAAGGTTTGTGTTAACATTTTAGTAACGGCTAGAGATGTTCCTAGGCCTTCAATCAGTTGTGTTGCAATAAATGACCATTTGAAATCGTTAAACGGACGCTTTGCTGATTTGTAATATTTTAACCAATTGATCCTTGTCTAACAGATTCAAAGCAGCCTCTGTCAAATTATATCCAGTAGCCTACAGTTGCCGAATGTTCGATACCTCCGTCAAAGCTTTTTGTAGCTCCTGGTTCGATTTCAGGTCGAGTCATTCCAAAGATTTTAAATATAACATGTTTTTTTATACAAAAAGCAGACGTGGTCACAAGTTCGATATGTTTATAAAATTTAAAGCTGCACTCACACTAAACCACTGGAAAGCCTATTAAGTGTACAAAAAGCATAAGAAAAATTGGGCTAACTATATTAAAATGCATGTCAGAAGTACCACTTAGTGTTGTTGTTACTGTGGTTGCACGTTTTCAATTTAGAACGTCTGTTGAATTCATAGTTAATTTGCTAAAACTTTGTTAGTCTCTTTGTGAAAACGTTACAACATTGAGGCAAAGGTATTTCATGCTTTTGTGATAGAATCAAGCCTAGACCAAAGCAACAAAAGCACACAAAGCGTTTATTGGTAAGACGGGGACGACAACAGTGTGTGCATGCCTCATGCAAGGTCGTACCGAAGTATTGTGCTGTGCCCAATCAACTTTTATAGAAGAAAGCTAGTTCCTCGGCTTCAAAGCACTTACAGTATGATATCTTCCCATATTTCCAATACAGGGCAGTTTGCGTTTGGCTTGCGTAAATTGCAAGCTAAACTGCCCACTGGTGCAAGCATATACGATAGGGTGTAACGCACTGTTGACATATGCCATGATAATGTTGAACTTTTGTACGTGGGCACAAATCTGAAGAAGAAAGAAGCCATTAGCTAAACTACAAACGGGCCGTATTCCAGATTTGTTGGAATTGTCAATCAAGCCGTTAAAAATAATTTAATGAATACAGCAATCTGCTTACAAGGTTTCAACTGTGATGAAAAACTTTCGTTATTCTAACGGTGATTAGCGTTTATAAACAAAAACAGTTTCTGATAATAAATATATTTTCAAGTTTGCATCCTTACAAAGTTTATGAATGCTTCAGACACCTCAGGATTTGTCACAGTTGTCAATCATTGGCTGGAGGATTCAAATACAATTATATGTTGGCACACATTTTATCATGGCAGTTTCTCAGAGCTACAACGTTGCGTAAAACTTGTAATAACATCTATTTTTCTCAAAAAAAAGACAGTAATGTGCAAGAAGTGTTTTTCTGGCTTTATTTTTGTTTTTTATTGAACCGATTTATCTCAAAATATCAATCAGTTGCTTCTTTCAATATTTTTGTTATTTGACTGCAAATTGGCCACAATCCATCTCCCGCAGTAAACATCGCGTTGTTACGTTGACGCCTTCGAAAGTAGTTTTCAATGCAAAAATGCTAGTATTTGCTTAAAAAAAGATGCTATCGCGTCTTTTAATTCACGAAAATAAGAAAATTGGCGAGATAGTTTTTCTGAATAACCCACAAATAGAATGAGAATTTCAATACCGAGCAGAAAGATAAGATAAATTGACCGTTAGAAATCTCATAACCAAAGAAGGTAAGTTTCTCCCACTTCAACAGTTATCGAAATAATTTAAGTGAAAATGATACTAAATTGCTAGAAGGTCAACAATTTTTTTGTATTAAACTATGAAGCAGTAATGACAGTTGTCATGAACATAAATTAAACACCTACCGTGACTTGGTTAACAGGCACTCCAATAAGAAGGGCTACTTGCCACACGTAGTATGGAATGTAGCATATTGCATACGATATTACTAAGATTACAGCCATCTGCGTCACTTTCCGCTTTATGCCACGATGCATCTTCCCTTTGGCGTTAACAATGGCCGACGGATGCCTTACACGTTGTACAATGGCACAATAGCAACATACTGAAAAAAAATAATAATAATGATGATAATTAATGATAGCGTGTAATGAACTGTTATTTAACAAAAATAGCAAATAGAAAAAAAATGTAAATTAAAATGCTGAAGCAATAGATTTTTTACCATGATCTAAAAATGACACCCTTGGTAGCAAGAAAGACCGTGGGTCGATGAAAACATCATCTCTTCGGAAAACATCTTTATAGTTTTTACGAAGCACTAAATATATATTTTTTTTGTTTATGTCGTTTTCTGAGATAAATTATAACAATTTAAAACTAATTTTTTTCAATGCAGTTTTACACGGCTTGAAATAATTCATGTGTCATTATAACGCCTTTCAAGAATTTTAATCTCAGCAATTCTATGTTCAGTTTCAAACTGCAGTCCACAACCTCGACAAACACAATTGCAGTAGCAAGTATCTGTTCTTGTCTATACACATTATCTAGTAATTCTGTAATGTTGATTGCAGACGCACTCAGTACACTTCTAAAACCAAACCAAAATGTCCAGAATTTAGTCCTTGATAGTGGCGGCCAAAAACACAGAAAAGTAACTTTATTTGGGGTGTATTTGTAAAGTCGGATTGATTTAGACCTACATATGATTATGTTTTGTTAAAATCCTCCCCCTAAGGCAGCTGTTGGATCCGCCTCTGCTCCTTCTTTGATTATACCTACAATGAGTAAATTTACCCTCGATTGAATGCTTTTGCCGTACAGATTTCTTTTAGCCGGTGGAGGCTAAAATGATATTTTTGTCTAACATAATTCGTTGTAGTTTACCGTCTGATGGTTAAATATCAGTGGTTTACGGTCGGATAATTGAATCAAGGTTGATTATGTGTCTGCCCAGAGTCAAATTGTCCGTATGGGCTACGTCCTTTTTACTTTGCTGCAATTTTGATTTGAGAAGGTGGTGTAGGAAAGACTAACTTTTGCACGTGGGGTGCAGCTTTGCTTGGGTTGCCGTTTATCATTCCTTGACGTTTTCTTTCCTATCTCCACCAATTTTTGCTTTTAACAAGTAGCTTCTATGCAAACTATTGTAGCAGGATCCAGTAACCGCAAAGATTGGTTTGATTTTGAACAAGATTTATCCAAGCATATAACGTTGTGAAAGGGTAATAAATAATTTATGCCACATAATACATGTTTGAAATATTTGCTTGATAAAATTCTGTAACGCTACTGTAATAGCAATAATGTCACTTTTGTAAGGGCAACTCGCGTTGGGATACAAAAGAAAAAAACTAACAATCTTGGAACACTTGCCTTCGCATTTGATCACAAAAGCCATTTTTCATTCTTACTTCCATTTGGGTTGTGCCCTGTGTGGCAGGCTTTGTTATGCATAGCATAGGTATGCAAGCTAATTATAATTATGTTAGTGGAATTTTTCTCTTTACGTTGATTTTAAACCTTGCTTTTCAAATGGATTTTTTTTCTTAATATTAAAAGACCCAAAACGCAATCAAGCTTGTAAGGTACCGTATAAGTTACAGCAAAAACTGCAATAATGTGCAAACAAATCATATTCCAATCATTATTACGACATAAATTGCACCAGTGCTTTTTTACAATAAAGTTACAGAAAGACCTCATCATTGAGATTTCGCCCAGTGAGTTTCAAAATATTAAAGTATCACCTGTCCCACACAATGATGCTTTATGATAGTTTAATGATGGTGATGATGCTTTGGGCTACCTATCGTTTGTTAAAAAAAAAATTAAAAACGTATACTCGATCATACAATTAAATTTAACAGTAAACTTTCATTGAGATCAAAGCAAAATGACCTTTGAAAAAAAAATCTGAAGGGTTGAATTGTGTTTAATATGGCATATACTTAAACGGCATAAAAAAAACTAACCTAGCCCAATTTAACAACGTCTAAACCTAGAAATTTACGTGTTTACGAAAATTTATTTAATTGTTTTGCTATGCTTAGCAATGCTTGGTGCTTGAATCAGCAACACAAAAATCGGAAGAGTTCATAAATAATTTAATTTGTAAATATTTTTATATCCAACTTTAATGAGCTTTCCACCATGGCAACGCACCATACGCCCATGAATACTGCATGGCTTAATCAAAAATTCAATAACCAAATAATTTGCTTTAACATCATGCATTTAAAATTTAAATGACTTATGAAGAATTATTAGTTTGAAATTATCTCTTGTGAATTGAAAAGAAAGGGATTTAGAGGGAAGATGAGCTAGCTTTTAATTATCAAGCATTTAATCACTCCAAGAAATTTGGCTTGTTTCACTCGGAAACAGCGGTGTGAAATAAAAATAAAATAAAATAAATAAACGTGATAATTAAGAATAAAAACAATTTCAAAAATTTTTGATGCTGAGCTAGAAGGGGATAATCCTATGCAGGAAAATACAGTATCAATAAAGCAAAGTTATTCTGCGTGATTAACTGTCGAATGAGTGTCTCTGCACCGGAGGGGAAAGGTGCATTACGCAGTCACTGTGAAACTGACCGTTATTGCGAATATGCGGATTCATTAAAATACAAACTTTTCTTTGCGGTGATTGCTAAAGAAAAACTATTATTCAACCGTGCAAAATTTAAAAAAATTATCACATTTTATTTCTTAATAAATGAGGAAAGCCTAAAAGTTGAAACTGAATAGCCTACAAAGCTGTTTAAATCAAGAGCTGAAGAAATGCAAAAGCGAGATAATTGTACTTACTGTAGAATGTAGATAACAAGAATGACTTACTGATAACCAAGAAGGGAATCAAAAAACTGTAGAAGAAGTTGCAAATTATCCATGTGGCAAAAGCTGTCGATTGTCTTTGGTAATAGCACATAGGAGATTCTGTTCAGGAGAAAAACGCACAAAACAATGTCAAAAAATGATCATAAAGTTGGTCAAACATAAAAACATAAATTCCAAAATCTCTTCTTAACTTCAGGGCGTAACAAGCCTTACAGAATCTAATCTGTTTTCATCTTTATAGTTTTAGAATTGATTTGACTTTTAAATTTAAACTCACAAGCTAAAATTAAAATTTGAAACTAAGTCAAAAATAGTTTTGTTTGAAAAATTAATTTACTAAACTATTAACACAGTTTATATTTATTAACTGCTCTTACTCAGAATGCCCAAACGTTCAGAAATCACAAATTTTTCAATGCAATCTCAAACGAACAGGTTTACATGAGAACTGCGTGACAGTCACAGTATGATTAATTTAATCGACGACAGAATTCATTTAGGATGGTATTGGACGGCCAATTTCACTCTTTAAAATGACATTCGAAACAAAATGTAAATTCTATTTTAGGTAAATCTTTCAAAATCTAAAGTTATCCAATTGGTGACGTATAAGTGTGTGCCAAAGTATGCGTATGTCACATCAAAGTTTTCTAAGTTATGGTTTGAAATACGTCATCGCATAGCAGTGCTTTTCGACTTGTGGGCCATTTTTATTGACGATTTTGTGGTGCCCTCTACTAATTAGATACTTTGACAAATTTAGAATGAAGCACTAATTAAACGTGGAACAGAAGTAAAACAATAGGAATGCCTAACACAAGCAATTATGCCAATTAAGCTCACATGCCACGTAGCATTAGAGTATCAGGTTTAAGACTTATCGGACTTCAACATTACTAAACTTACAGGTGAATAATCTTAATCACACACTCACACAGATATGAACGGCAGAAAATTTCAATGCAAGCTTTGTTAATGCATGGGTATTGGGTAAGCTCCGGTTGCACGTAAAGACAGTTTTGTTTGAGTTCAGGGAAATTGCAATAAGTCCAAACCTTTCGCGGCCTACCGGTTGGAAAGCACTTCTCTATTTGGAAATTATAGCCGTGTCTTGGCTATATCCGGTTATAACCGGGGAGTGATAAATCCTCTAATAAAACCTAATTTTGGTAGCTACCAATGAATACAAAATAAAAAGACAATCAGGAACAAAACACTATAAAGTAACAACAATACACAGCATAAAAACAAGTATAAAGAAAGAATAAAATCATCGAAGCATACAGAGTGAGATTATATACCTTTAGTTTGGTTGTCAAAGGATTCAATAATTTCAGTTATATTTATGAAAGGTTGATCAGGGAAGTGTGGAACGCATCGCAGACCTTCTTTTGTGGTGTGCATCAGTGCCAGGGGGAGCGCACCCGCAAATGATACCGACCTGGAAAGAAAGGTTTTAAAATATAAAGCTTTATTTTATTTGAGATTGGATCGATGCACTAAAACTGACTAAAATGATTTGCATGATTGTGTGAAAACGAAACCCTCCACGCCCATCAGAATATTCCTTCTAGAATAGTAGTTTATTTTATCTACAAAGCCGTATTTGTTGCAATTAACAAAACACGTAGAACTACTACACACAAATTTGCAATAACTTGATTAGATTACCAAACTGCATTGCTGTATTATCAAGCACAGGATTAGGCTACTCCAGATAATTCAAAATTCGAATTATAACAAATAGCCTATACAAAGGAAGGTAGGGGAGTCAGTGTCGAGTTTATTTTCACGCGTGTTAGCGAGTGTCTTTTAAGACACAGCCATGTGTTGTCGGCAGGTATCGAACCACCAACCTTTCTATCATCAGTTAGATGCTTTCATTAGTTGTTTAGGTAATTAATTGAGCTCATAAAATGTGGTGAAAGTAGTTGGCTAAACTAACGTTGCAAAATGCAACAAAAATTACAACCGTTTAAGTTGTTTCTGTTTGTAGTGACTTTTCTATTTTATTATTTCGAGAAAGAGCCACTTTCTTAATTTTATAGTTGCTATTGCTAAGATATCGTATTTCTATCGTTTATCACTCACAGTCAATGTAAAGTTTAATGTATTTTCTTAAATTCTGTTACATCATTACAGAAAAGCGAAGCACATGGTGATCTCCGAAACAAATCGAAAAAAGAAAAGTTGCAAATGGCAGACAACCAGTTTTATCACAGAAATAGGAGATGCCACAAAACCAACCAGAAATAAATTCATGCTGATCAAAATCAATCTTAGCACCACATGAAACAAATGATTGAGTTGGTGGCTAATACAATACTTTGCATTTGTATTTTCTGACGCTTTATTACGTTTTTTTTAAACTCTCCTTGTAATCTCAATATTTCCATCTCATTATGTAAACAAAATTTCCATACAATATTGTAAATTTAAAAAATTTAAAAACTGGTCAAAATTTGCTGAATCATGGTTGTACATTGTTTAAATTTTAGCAACTCAAGTGAACCAGTTAATCTTTGTTTTTAGAACTGTAGACCAGTGTATGCACCAAGCAAATGAGTCATTTTCACAAAACTGTTACTTTATAATTGATTAAAAGAATCCTAACTTGCTATATAAACTAAGCGGCATAAAAACCAGTTTGGTGCGAGATCTCACTTGGAAGCGCGAAACCTTTTGATTCATGATCAGAATTTAGGTTAAGATTAGGGGTTAGTTTAGGGTTAGGGTTTTTCTGGATAGGTTGTTACGGTTACTTATTAGGGCCGTTCAAAACGATTACTGCATGGCCGAGACAAAATGAAATTCGTGACAACAATGTTGCGTTGATGCGGTGTCACGACAAATGACTTTGTATCGAAACGAAGTAGTTCGAATTATTTTTATGCTAAACACTCACAAGTCTGAATAATTTGCACATTGTTTTTTTTTTCTTCAAATTTGCAAAAAAACAAAACAACTATTTTTCCCTTGAAAAGAAACCAAGCTAAGAATATAATGCGTCGAAAGCAATAATTTCAAAGTTTGAATGTATTTTGTTGCAAACGGCCTTGAATGCATATACAACTTCAACACAAGATGGGAGCAGTAGCTATTTTTATTGTCTCCACCCACTTTGAGTAATTCCAGGAACCATAACATCACTGACTAAGCGTCAGCTGATATTGATTTTGCGGTTTAGCGCTGCGTGTGAACCTTCGCATGTTTGACAAGGTACGTTTGTGACGTGCTAGGCCTAATGAAGGCACAGGCTACATACCGTTTGGAATCATCAAACCAAAAGTATTTATAACTTATCTTAACACTGTAAGCGTTGTCGAGAAAAATACCACATAAACGGGTACAATGTTTATGTTGTAGTTTTCTTGTACATTACACAGATCGATAAAAAGTGAAAAATAGAAAGCATTTTTACCAATAGATTTAAAGATTTTGTTGGGTCTGCAATTCCCATGGGATATCGCACTTTGTAGCAAGTATTTTGTACTTTTACACAAAAATTATCACCCGTGCCATTGATTGTAACACAAGTTATTTTCTGTCCAATTTATGACAGCATTTATTGGGAGCTAAATCTATACGAAGATTTATTGAGATACACATGCATTCAGATATTCTTGCATACTTATGCAAATGTTGGTTTGTAAGCAAAGCAGAAGCAGCTGTGTGTAAAATGTGAAACACGTTATCTGAAACAATATCATTTCCATTAGACTGTTGCGACTGTTATCAAATGAATTCTCGCGCTTTTAGCAGAGTTTGTCTTTGCAGCCATTCTTTTCATTCGTTTTTATTCGCAAACGAAGTGAATTTCCCAAATGGCAAAACCTATCGCAATTTAGAAAAGTATTTAAAGTTGCAAAAAAATGGTAATCATGCTTTTATTTGCACCCATTGCGATAACATACAGCACACTGCATTCACTGATGCGATACAACAGACGACACGAAGCAGCAAAGTGGCAAATGTTCTTCAAGTCAGCTGCTCCCCTTATTTTGTCTTTTCATTAAGTGTGTCGAGACACAGCCGTGTGCTCTGGAGCGATGTCGAACCCACTTCCTTTCGAACGTCGTGCAGACGTTCTCACCACTCGGCTACGGATCTTACTCTGTATGAGTATGAATTGTACTCATCACCTTGTTGTAGAAGTTGCAATAGGTTCAATCCATGGACAATTAAACGTTGATTTAAAGTTTTTAATTTTGTTTTTTCTATTTACTTGCTTCTTGCATTTCTGTCTGCACTTCCTAACATAGGTGAATTTTATTGTTGTTACATAACAGAAAGTTCAAACGTTCAAGGACCGATAACAGTCAGTCAGTAACACAGTTTGGGAAGTCTCGGAATGCACGAGGTAGTTTCGTCTGCATCACTACTAAAATTGTAAATTCTATGCAGATCGAAGAGCTTCAGAGTTTTCACATTGATTCAGGGTTTGCAGATGTTGAATCAATGCAAAAAGGGCCAATTTTCTGGCTGTGGCAGACCGACCTGAAATTAAAATGTCTCCAACGCAAAGTAAAATAATTTTAGTTTGATTTGAATTTTTATCTTGACCTTCGCTTTGTCAGAGAACGAACTAAACCGAACGAAAAGTCAACTTACCACACGAACAAAGAAGCGTATATAGCCGCACGATTCGACCTCAAATGGTTCGCGGCTAACGGTTTGTTGACAGCCAGGTATCTGTCCACACTCATCACCATCAGGAACAAAGCAACAACCTTTGAACAAAACATAATAGGTTGTTTAGTGACTTTTACAGTCACAAAAAAGTTATTGAACGACTGTGTTTGCAAGAGACATTTTTGTGGGATGTACTACTGTAGGTTTATTGTGCGTGTTATGACGGTTGCATACTAGTTGGTAACTTGACAATGATCACTAAGTAATTGTAAAAGTTGGTGGGTCATGTTCTCGTCTGCTTGTTTGCAATATGTTCCTAAACCAGGGGTCACCAAACTACGGCCCGCGGGCCGGAACCGGCCCGCGAACTGATTTCATTCGGCCCGCCACGTGCTGCGGAACTAACAGCTGCACTACAACTATTAAGGAAAAAAGTTCTTCTTTCACGTGCATCTCTTGGCATTAGCAACCGTCTTTGGCTTTGCCTTTTTGTGTAATAGAGACTTCTTTGATAAAATTTTTCGTTCTTACAGTTCGTTGTTGTATGTTGAATTTGTACATTTTTCCACCAGGCAGCCTACAATGTTGGTGTTCTGTTTTTATCATTAGACCACCACAAATGGGGACACCGGGACAGCCTAGGCCAAATTTAGAAAGATGTATTGTTTTTTCAAGAGCACGATGCCCTGTAGTGTATCACAGCAGGGGATAACTTTTCCAGCAACTTTTCAATTTTTATCACAACTTTGCTATTCTACCGCTGACTTTGTTATTTATTGTGCTCAATTCAAGTCAATCGAGATTCTAAACGGTTGTATATCTTTTCGCAATTTGCATCCGGCCCGCAGCTGTAAATCTTGCAGCAATCCGGCCCTCAAAGAAAAAAGTTTGGTGGCCCCTGTCCTAAACCATAAAGATGCCATTTGTCGGAATGGTAACCAATTATACATGCATGAATGTTAAGTATTCTTCAATACCAATTAGGTACCTTGTAGTCAAAGGTCAAACCTTGCTATAACACGGTTTTGGTTTGTAGTTTGTATTGGTAGATTGTCAGTAGTGCCCTCACCCCCCTTAAAAAAGGGGGGGGGAAGAAAAAAGTCATTTTGTTAAATTTTAGGCATGCGTGGTTTCAGAAATAGTTGTGGTCGTAAAAGATGCTTTAAACTTAAATTGAATTTAAACCCATTCTTGTAGCTCTAAGTCTTCAGGAATCCGGTTATAAGTTATATAATAAATTTGGTCAAATACAATGTGTACGTCTTGAAAAGAAACAGTATTACTTCAAAAAAAAACAAAAACATACAGAAATCGACCAATACAAGGGAAGTTTTGTCAAAATGTTCTAGGAGGCAAACCTTCCAGACTCCGGCCTAACTATTTGCTTTTTCGAATCTCAGATTTTGCATTGTCTATTTTCTCTTGGATTTGTTGCTTCGTTGAAGATTTGGTGCCCAACCCCAAATTTTTTTTTTCTACATCCGCCACTGTAGATCATTTGTAACTCTAGAGATAGAAGCAAAAACAGAAAGCGATTTTCTTTGAACGATAGCGCTCTCAATAGTCAACAGTGCGTTGCGATGGTGAACTTTCTAAAACAGCAACTCTCATGTCAACAATGTTAAGAATGTTCCTTTTATTGTCAAAATAAGTTCAAGGGTTTTAGTTTTTGCACTAAAAGACCTTGGTCTACTTGTTGTGTATGAAAGATTTTAATTTTTTACATTCCTTGCCAAAAAACAAAATCTTGCTGTTTGTTACGCGATATATTTTCACCGTGTTTTTTGCAAGTTTTCTCCACCTGCATGATTTTGCAGTTTTGTAGACGTTTTTACGTGATAAAGAAAAGTTAAATTTAGAAAGTTCTTTTTCATCATCACTTTAGGTGAAAATGCAATTTTCTCTATATACCGTATTTAACATAAAATGAGTTTAATGACTTCTTGTGATCCGAAAACATTTTTGCACGATTTGTGCGACAAATCTAAATTTTTCAATTGCATTTCGTCTTTGCAGTCAAGAAGCAAACGTTTTATCAAACTCGTTTGCAAACAAATATGCCTTGAAACTAAAGTTTGTCTTAGCAAAGCTTGGCTATTGGCTTGCTTGAAAGACCATCAAAGAAGAATGCCGAACGCAATTTTGCATTTTTTAAGTATTATAACACTATGTTGAAGACAGTTTTTTAAAGACAGTTTTTCTATAGCATTTCACAAAAAAAAATGTTTTACTAGGTAATACCAAAACATGTCAAAACGTGGTATCCTACGTTTTTCTTAAAACCATCCAAAATTGAGAATTGTGAGGGGAAGATAAACACACAGTGTCACCAGAATATGTGTTCTCTTCTGTGACATGCAATACGCATAAACACAACGAGAAGAGCGCCATTTGCTTAGCCAAACTAGCATGGCTTTCTGATTGTGTCAGCAGCAGTTGTTGACCGGCAATGAAAAATTATGATATCGGTTTTATTACAAACACAATGGAAATTTCATTTGTAAAAAAAAGGTTGTGCTTGCTGAGTTTAAGAACTGGTGTGACTGGTGTCTCCTGTGTGGTGCAGAACTGCCAGCGTTATTTACAGGCTTCAAAACGCTTATTATTTTTAACTTAAATGAGCATTAAAACTACGTGAGACGCTGATACGATGCCAGGCGCTTGAAACTACTTTCATTAAAGGCATCAACATGGGAATACTGTAAGTGACCTGCTTATACCATATGAGCAACATCAGGTAAAATCAATAGCAGTACGCTACTAGCAGAGACTCCATAATGTATGAAGATCTATTTGTAACCAAAAGGGTGAAACAAAACACGTGTACAACGAACGCGCTGTCTTATTTTGGAATTTCTGTTGTAACATTTGCACTGAGTTGATAAAAACATGGATTTCTACACGTTGTAAGTATCGACTCCACTTAGGTCGTGCACTGCGAAACTCAACCATGAAACAACTTACCGAAAAATTTAAATGTTTGATCAAAGTTATAATCTGGCAAAGCGCTTCTCCCAACGTCCAACCAAGGTGAACATCTTCTACCAGCCTGAATGGCACGGTGAGTAAAAAGACGAAGTTGGAAATCGATAAGTTTGTCACATAAGTTATCGAAGACGACTCTTTCTGGAAAATTATTTTAATTATTTAAAACTTTGAACAGAGAGGAATCTTACTAAAGTAATGTAATTAGAACGTATAACCTGTAACAACACTGTAGCAAAAGCTGGAAAGTATTTAGTGCAGTAATATAGCATTTTTGCAGCAACATATAGTCTCAAACTTTTTCGGGTGGCAGTAAAAGCCTAAATATTTTATAATGATGCAAATTTGATTCATGCAATTAGGCAATTTAAGGAAATATTAAATAACAAAACCTTTTGTAAGCAGCTCAATATTCGTAAACGGAAAAAAATAGTTTTGTGGAAGGGTTGTTATCAAAACAAAAATATTTTGAAAACGTTTTTAAATACTTCATTTCAACATATATTTGTCGTCTTGGCTTGTTTTGAAATAAGTTTGAAATAAAGCAGCTCCATATTGTTTATCAGCTTTAAACAACAAAAGCGATATCGGTGCTCAGATGAACATTTGAAGGCATAAATCACCAAATCATCCTGAAGTTTAAATGCGTTATCCATGTGCTACACGAAGAATTATCAACCTACGGGTCTTCAAAAATCTGTTTCTAAATTTTTCAAAAAAAAAAAAAAATGTTTTCGAAAAAGACAACAACATAGATGCAAACTACCTGTTTTGTGTTTCCAAAGATTGTGACAACGACCACTATCAGATTGGCGATGATTCCAATGAAACCAATTGTTGCTATGATACACAGATTTAACAAAGTACTCCCGGAAACCTTGTCTTTGTTTTCTTCATACATTTTTACCCACATTCCCCACTCATCATAAGAGGAATTTGCATCACTGCTGTTGATGTTCATCATATCAAGATAATCCAGCATCATCCCGTCTTCAGAAGAATAAGCGGTCATGATTACAGTCGTTGTTTTCTTTGTCTTTGGTGTGTTTCAATACAAAGCATCACGAGCCATTTAATTCCATAGAAAAACAAACTCACAGGATCACAAAAACGTTAAAAACCTAAAATAAAAACTTATCATTTTTACAAAAGCCATATGGTTGCGGTTACGCAAACTTAGCTTTTTAAAACCTGTTGCAAACCCAGAAATTTACTGCCACCTTAATGAGGTTGGAAATGCACAGAGTAAGCTGCAATTGAAAACCTGAATTTATAAACTGAAAAAAAAAGAGCTTGTGGAAAATTTTACATAAAAGTTTCGCAAAACAACAGAAAAACCTATCGCAAAAAATTGTAGCGGTCGGGGTGACATAATCAATTTGAAGAAATTTTTACGTGAAAATATTATTTGACTTTTAAACATCACAACTGTAGTGCTAAGTTCTCAAGTATTCCATTGCTTTTTGAGTAATTGCTTTAAATTCACAACAAAAACAATAAGAAGTTTGTCAATTTGCGATAGGCCTTTTCATACGCTTTTACGTCCTTGGGCTGTATTAGTAATTTAAGTTGGTTGTTCGCGTCGACAGAAACAGAACTTCACACGCAAGCTGTACGATAGGTAACAAAAACACGGTGCCAGTTTACAGGCTTTGTCAGGATTTCTGAAAAGCTTTTGTGCGTCACTTTTCTTACTATCGCATTGTAATTTCAGACCTGAGCTTGAATTCCAACGATTTGGAATGTTATGTGAATGACAAGACATATCAACAAGCAGTCGGGACAGTGTTGAAAGTATATCTTTCTTTCTCGTAACTTAAGCTGGTATTATTAACTTGTGTTTCTAATATTGCTACTGCTGATTAAAAATATAACGACACTTTATTGCAAGAACAAGAACCTAAGAGTTCTTTCGTGCTTTTCGTACACAGAAAACCACGCAAAAGTGATTTTCCTTTATATAACAGTCGGTAACTCTACGATAAAACATCCACTAAACAAAATGTGCAAAAAGTTCTTTCTAATTATTTAGAGTTATGAGTGTTTAGCACAGAAATAGTTCAGAAGCATTTAAAAAGTATTCGAAAGTGTTTCAATCTGTTTTGTTACGATGCAAAACTCTTTGATCTGATTTCATTTCGTTCGAATGATTGTTTCATGAAGAAATTTGTTTCAATCAAAGATACCCTTTATCACAGCGTAATAAGCAGCTATACATCTAAACGAAACTTTCGTTCTCAGAATCTTTGAGAGGATAATTTTCGGTGCGATAAGAATGAGAACCCAGGCCCCCAAACAAAATAAATTCGAAGAGAACAATATAAATCGAAGGAAAATTCGATGTTTTATCGTTTTCTGGCCACTGGAAAAACTTCGGCCTTCTGAAATAATTGCAGGTTCCAATAGTAGCTTACCCTGGACTTCTCTGTCAAGGCGAATGCTTGTTCAAACCGATCGTTCGTAAAGTTTCTGTGCATTGACTTTACTTGATATTGCTGAAATAACTGGCACTTCAACTGTTTGCTCATTGTTGTTTCAATACCCGAAGCTGTAGGCAACGCTCAATTCTTTGAGATTATAGGGGTATTTCGATTTACTGCAAAAGGTAATTGATTTAATAAACTGCCAGGGAGGAGAGGGCAGGGCACGAGGTAGAAGTTATTATTATTACTATTATTATTTATTTGCATCAGACAAGAATGTCCATATCTAAATCACACAACAAAAACGAAAAGACATTGCAAATCAACCTTTTTTCATATAAAGCCATGAAGAAAAACTCTTCAAATTAAATGTTGTTAACAGGGCCGGATTTAGCTGATGGGGGCCTGGGGCACTTTTAGATCGGGGGGCCCCCGTGCAAAAAAAATTTTTGCGCCTACGGCGCGAAAAACCATCTCTACGTCTACAGTAGCATCAGTCCAGTACTGCACACCATTTTGCAGAAACTTTAAAGGCCAAAAGGGAAAAAATAACACAAAATCACATTTTTTTCCGCATAGGGGGGCCCTTCAAAAGTCGGGGGCCCGGGGCAACTGCCCCCTCTGCCCCCCCCTATATCCGGGCCTGGTTGTTAAAGCAGTTGTTGTCAACCGAAGATTTGCAGGTCTACTAAAATTCTTTAATTTTGATAATTCAGTCGTCTCTTATAGCCAAACGTTGTTTAAAAAAAAAGTGCTTTGTTGCATCTTCTTTTGTGGGTCAAGCTTCAAAGGTTAATACTTTGTATATTTATTAAATTATACAAATATCGCAATTTTTAAATTTGTGGTTATTCTGTTCTCGAACCACGTCTCCATTGCAAGAAAACTTTCGCCCTAGCATCTTATATCAATAAAGAAGCTCGTAACCAAAATGATTGTTTCTGGCGATGCTTTTGCTGGCACCAAGTACAAACAGCTCACTTTGTCATGAATACGTTTGATTAGGCCTACTGGAAGTTACAAGGCGCCACAGGCCACAGCAGACTGTTGTCAAAATTGCCACAGCACTTTGTAATCATCTATTTCTTATTGAAGAATTTCCAGCAAACTGAATGCTCCGACGAGGTGTTGCTTGCTTCATCCTACTGTCTATGCTACTGCTATATTGTAATATCAAACCCCTGCTTTACGTTTTAAAAGGTTATGTGGAAGAGAAAAAAGAAGTTCTGGTCACCAGTCGGCATCTTTTTTGTGTGTTTTTAACGTCATAGCGTTGGCTTAGTTAATCTAGTCTGGAATTTTAATGAAACAAACCTGAAACGAATCCTTGATAACAGATAGGCTGCAGCAACAACAACGCGCATAACCAACATGCCGACGAACGTAGTGATTATAAGGTGACTGATAGTTTGTTGATTTGGTTGGTTTTAAATCTTCATCCTCGGACTGACAAAGCCTTGATAGGCTATTCCTGCTAGTTTCGCATACTTGTAGAGACTTTTGACACAATTGTTTTGATTTAACTGCAGGATTGTATTACAAATCGCAATAGGCTACTTAGTAAAGTAAACCGACGTACACGACTTAACTAAGCGGTGAAACGAATTATCTAATGGTACTAAACTCAGACAAGTCTGTTTCAACAGCATATTGAATTATATTGATTGTTTATTGCTAACTTGTACGCTAAGTTATAAGCACCCTCTCAGAAACACTAACATATGAACAAATCAATATATTACAGGCTGTGCTACCATTTTTAACTACAACTGAACTAAGCCACTTGGGATCTCTTACTGGTTTATCCTGTAAAATCACTTTATCAACGTCAAATAAAAAAAATATCCTTTAAGCTTCAATTAAACATGGGACAAGGACAACGCGTGGGTTTAATTTTACCAGGAGTAGGCTACACTAGAGTTTGGAAAGAAACCTCTGACATGTGAGAGGAGTTTCTATTTTTGAATGTATGCTTATTTGGACCAGGCAGTTGTGGTAGTCGCATTTTGCAATTGATTTAAAACTTTTGAGACAATGGCGGGTCTTGCCATCTTTTGGTCTTGATATACTGTATATCTCTCAGCAAAGTTTGTTCTACTGTATTTACATCCTGTAGTAAGAATAATTTTTAATCGCTTAGGTAAAACTATGCTGAAATAAATGCAATTGATTGATCTTTAATTGGAAAATATTTTAAATTCTGCAGATTGACTCAAATACAAAGAGCCTGGATTGGCCACAGACTACCTTTTGAAAAGTTGGTATGGCACAATCAGATAACAAGCACTGCATTTACTTGGTCTGGTTCATAGAGAGTACCAAACTATTTAGATGTCATATGACCTCATTAGGGAGCGTGTCAAAACTACTTATAGCCTACAGTATATATGGTTTTAGGCATGCATTGGATTGACAATATACTTTGTATTTACCATGCAATGGAAAGGATGGCACCATATGAAATGTAAGTATAGACCCTAAAATTTGTAGTAGGCTACAAATGCTTTGGCTATTTTTTTGATTAAAATTAAACAGATTTTACACAATTTAGATTAAAAACCTTCATAATTTTGAAAAATACATTTATTACAACCTTTGCATCGCTATTTGTATTTGATTTTAAGTAGGCTATCGATTGGTATCGATTGGAAAACAATGGAATTGCACATTATTCAATATTTCTTGATTCTTTTCGGCGCAGCGTCTTATGATGCCAAGTGCTTGCCTGTCAAAACCTTATTGATTGTGATTTGTATCTTAGTAAAACAAAGCACAGAAATATAAAACTGTGTTTTGTTAAACTGGAATAAACAATTAAACGAAGCTTAAATGCCATAATTTGAAGGTTTTGAAACAAAAATGCTTAATCTGTCTGAAGTTCTAAACTTTATCATAATTAGACATCTAGTCCTATACCCCGGCCTTCTGAAATTTCTAAAAATCTTTTAATATTCAGCTTTATACTCAGTATTTAAAGTATCGCTTCAACAATATTCTGGCATTTTCAAAGATAAACGGGTTTACGTCGTCGGTAGATAGATCCTTTGTTTGCCTCGACATATCAATCCACTTAGAAAACTACTAAAAGCAACAAACGCTGTTTTTTCAAGTGTTTCATCCGTTGTTGATTTAAAACTTAAAGTTGACGAATAAAGCCAGCGTTTTGTATTTCTATGAAAACAAAACGTGATCTTGAACTAACTTCACAAATTGTGAATACGCCACATTGTGTTGAAGCTTGGTTTAAGTAATCTGGACAAACATTAATGCATTTATGAGCTTAGAAGGCCAAAGCACTTAACGTAACAAACCTTTGCAACAAGAGATAAAGCTTAATTTCTGCAAAAAGTTGAATTTCCTGCACAATGCTTATAAAATTATAACTACAATGATATGAATAACAACAGTAAAATTTTAACAACAATACAGTTATCCCGATATAATTTCAGTTCGCAAATCTAAGTTGGGCCAGAGATAGTTTCACTCCCTCTGCGACCTGCAAATGCTCTGCGGAGGAACAAACAGCAAACCATGACATTCTTGAGTGCCACATTTCTAAGGAGAAGGGCGGAATGCATACTATAGCAGCCTGGACGTAGTTACCCTGATTTGGCTTTGTACCATATCTCCTAAACTTTGGAAATCTCTTTCATACGAAAAAAAGACAAAGCATCACATTTCCATTATGGTTGAACATGACATTGCAAATTTAGCATGGGCTTAAAGTTTCTTCTTTCACGAAAATTAAGCAAGCAACAGTTTCGAATTAATATCTGATTAAACCTCAAATTGCCAGTCAAAAAAGCAATACATTCTTACAGATGAGTCTCATGATCAATAGGCCTATGGCCATCAATAGCATTAAATTTATTAGGCTAATTTTGTTTGCAACTGATTGCTCATTGGCCTGGCCCTGAAGTGATTAAAATTGGCTTATTTTTGTTATTTTTAATTAATTTTCGTGAAAAACAGGTCTAATCAAAAGAAATTAAATTCTAAAGTACAGAAATTTTATATCAAAAAATACAACTCGAGGCAAAATCCAACAAAGCAATTGAAAAATTGTTTGTCTATTATAAATTAAGTATTTTTAGCGTTTAATATTCTGTAAATTATTTATTTCATTAACGTGTCCACTGCACTGTAGCCTAACTGCTTAGTAGCCTATATCATTTTAGTCCTGAATACACTTTAACTTCTCCATTTTGTCGCTTCTATCTTGTTTAGACCCCTGCGATGTCATTTTATGCTATTGTCTTATTGATGATCAGAAATGAAAATAAACTGAATTGAACTGGTCACTTTCCCTGCTGCTTATTGCTCTTTACTGAACAATTTTTTGTGTATTAATGTAGGCCTGGAGTTGTAATATCACAGTAACATGTCGCTTCTTGTTTTGTCTTTACATCTTTCTTTGCAGCAACAAATAAACTTTAACTGACTTGCACTAAAACTCTACAAGCAAATCTTCATTTAGCACAAGAAAGCTTTCAGAAAGGCAGTAGCATTTTTTATTGGTTTAGGTGAAATTTGAAGTGGTGTGTGGTAGCACCTTGCGCTGATATCCAATTGCAAAAATTAAATTTGCAATGAAGCACCTCCCAGCGCTTGTCTTGCAGACTGCATATCTTGTAGCAGAAAAAGCTTTATCTGTTTTGAAAAATCATGCTGGTAAGCAAAATCACCAGAGCGTGACACAAATCAATACGTAAGTAATTCTACAAAATATACATAACCGGTCAGTGTTATCATTGCAATCCTTTGTAAAAGCATTAATTTTTAAAAACACTGGTAGGGTATTGTTGGAACACGATTGGTTGCCATGTGCTATGAAAACTTAAGCGCAATTACACATACTGATTGAATCAGTCCATCCACGGTACATCATATTTTAGATGAATATCAACATGTGTTTTGAACGATAGTTTTCACTGAAGCTTTATATTCAAATCACTGAATGTCACCAGCTAACCTTTTTCAAACAATTCAGTAATATTTTAAGAAAGATCAACAAACCCTTTTTAAGAGGATGTATTTGAAAGAAATTCCTGCCTTGTGCTCAAGGTAAGCTGATTGGATGTAGATTGTAGAAGCCCATCGGTGTCTAATGTAGCGGACAGCAGGTAACTTAACTTATCCGCCCATACTTAGTTGTAATACTAAGTCTACAGCGACATTTCGGGCGCATTAATGCGGCAGAAATGATCCGAGAACGAGGTCTGGGCTTCTTTATTACATATATGATTTTATTGTCACCACATAGGCTAACTTAAAAGATAGCAATTGTCTTTCCAAAACAAAACATAATTCAAATCATAAGTTCAACCCAGGAAACTGCACACTGAACGTTGACTGACGGAGCCAGAAGTAATATCACTACTGTACCAAAATCATATTATAGTGACCTGCACCAAAATTATGCCATACTGGGTGCGGCAAAATCAGACTGTGCTATGATAGCGGCAAAAATCATTTGTACTGATTGCACCAAAATCACACCGTGCTCTGACATAATCTCTACACCAAAAATAATACTCTTTGTGTTGAATTGAGGGCCAGGACGCAATATACATAGTCGCTGAGGCATCCAGCATCTGTAGGCTATAACGTTGAAGAGACGAAAAAACTACGTAGGCTATATGTGATTGAAACTGCCGGTTGCAAGAATGCGTTTAGCTTATTGGCATGCAAATTCTTGAGAATCACGCCTTCAGAATCCTGAAGCACAACTGCACAATTATTTGAATTCCTGAGTAGCGTCACATATATACAAAAGAACGACAATTTCACGACGGTAATAAACGTTGAAAAGACCTAAGCAGAAAAGCAGGGCACTACACCTAACTTTGATCAGTTAAGCAGAATGAATTACAAATCAATACAAATTCATTCGATCATGAAAGCCTGCTGGTAAGAATGCATCAGGTACAAATATGCGTAGAACATCGGCACTGGCCTATTGGGACAAACTAGCCTATGCATGGCAGGTCTGTTGAGAGGATAATTTGGGCCCGGCACCAATGGGATTCTGGGGCCCAAATCAAGAGTCTTTGGAAAAAGACATTACATCTAAAGATTACGTGGTGGTTTCTTCTAGTTCCCGAGCCCTTTAGAAAGGTTACCGGCCCCTAAAATCATCTCATGCTTGGGGCGAAAATTACTCTTTGGACCTCCCTGCCAACGCTACTAGGGGATGGCATCACAGTTTTCTCGCAAATACTGCAAATAAGAACAGTAACTAATTACACAATGTTAGCCCTGAAGGAGCAAAGATGTGAAGATGGATGCGGCTTTGTCTATCATGAGTTTTTAAAAGGTTTGCTGTGGATTGTTGTCTTTGTACACATTTTGGAGTTCCTGTAATGCTAGCCTACTTTTAATTACCTGCACTTAAGCCTAGGCTATTTGAACTAGATCATCAAAATATCAAGGCGATATTTTATTGAAGTTGAGTAATATTAATAATAAAAGTTGAGTAAGTTAAGATCAAATCCATTGTTTTTGCAATAATAGAAATATCTGTGACATCGTTTGGGTATTGAGTTAGACTACAAAAGAAAATGTACAATTATTTTCTGTAACACAACTCAACAGTCCTTTCAGCGTGCCTCAGTTTAAGTTAACTTTAGCTCTAATATTCACCGTGATAAGTTAAAAAACATTTCAGATTTGAAAATTACATAGGGTTTACCTTTACGTGCTCCGTTTCCAGAACCGCTACTCGTCGTAGGCTACTCGGATTTTAATGGTTAATATTCTGAAAATCTGCAGGTTCGACTGGTGTTAATTGCTTTCTAACGAAGCCAAAAAATAAAAATACCACACGTTTGTGAACATCACTTTCTCCAATGCACGTATTAATACCCACAGAGCAACCACTATTTACATTGATTCAACGTCTGCAAATTGATTTGCTGTCAAGGTATCTCTCAAAGATGAGTTTATGAGCTGGCATGAATACATTCTGTGCTGCCTTACCCATAAAAGCAATATTTTTTGCATTGATAAAAGTCTTCTGTTGATTTAAAGCCAACATGCGTTAAATTAATGTAAAAAAGATATGTTTTGCTGCCTGGGAACTGTTACTGCAGTTCATTAATTCCTTTCAAACTAGCTCACTAGAAACAATGTTTACCCTGGAGGCTTAACTGGATCTCGCTTGGACCACAGGTGTGATGGAAGTGCTCGTTCCCATGAGACGGGTTCATTTGAGGCAAACGAACACTAAAGGTAATGCTAGAAAGCCACTACAACTGAAACTTGTGATCATGTGTGTTAGCTTAACCTACCTTGTCTGTTTGGGAATAGTTTGTTCCAGTCGCGTGAACATGATATGTTAACTTCGTTTGAATTGTTATAACGTAGCAAACTGAGCACAAAATGAACTGCAGTAACCTACCACTGCAAAACAGAATGAGTTTTTTATTTACAGAAGTCAGGGGCGAAGCTATTTTTCTGGGTTTTTTTGGGGGGGGTTTTCCCCAATCGTCCCCTCCGGATCCGCCACTGACAGAAATGCGTTGAGCCGATGAGTGGATTATTCGGACCGGCTAATGAATCAAAAAATAGAAGAGATGGTTTGCAAAAAATATCTTCAAGATTATGGGTAGGCTATAGCCACGTCCTAAAATCAAACGCGGTTATTCATTAGAAAAATTATTTAAAACGAAATCAAAACAAAGAAAATTTTTGAAGTAAAAATAATACCTAACTTACAGTCACTGCCACCGTTGTTCTAAATTGCAAAAAAACTAGTGCATTAGAAAGGAACAGTGAAAAAAAAAGAGATTGGCGTTCATCAACGCAGAAAAGGGTAGGTTTTATCGGTACCCGGTCATTTGGTCGACAGGACGTTTGGTCGACAGACATTTGGTCGACAGGACGTTTGGTCGACAGGACGTTAGGTCGACAGAACGATTTATTTTAGGGTTAGGGTTAGTTAACTAACCATAACCCTAATCTAACCCTGACTCTAACCCTAACCCTAACCCTAAAATAAATCGTTCTGTCGACCTAACGTCCTGTCGACCAAACGTCCTGTCGACCAAACGTCCTGTCGACCAAATGTCTGTCGACCAAACGACCGTGCACCGGTTTTATCAATTGTGAGAACCTGCTTCGAATGACAAAAATATTGTGAAAAAAAGGTTGCGCTTCAGGTTGAAATTTTTTTATTCCAATTCGGGCTACGATTAAAACGACTTGAAATTTAACCCTGGAGCCGCATCCACCATTGCGCCGCAGTTTCAATTCTTTTATACTATACTCATACTCAGTGATGGGCATTATCGGCGATAATTTATCGGCGATAATTTATCGGCGATAATTATCGGCGATAAATTTTTATCGCTTATCGTTATCGCTTAATTATTTTTTCAGTTATCGTTTATCGTTATCGCCAAAGGCAATATTTGATTATCGCCGATAATAATTAATCGCCGATAAATTTTATTTCGGATCAACACATAAGTGGAAAGAACATGAAAAGTAATATTTTTACTAGCCACCTAGTTCATGAAACTAAAATTAAAACCAGTTCTTCTTCAGTGCCTGAAGTGTGTGTGCACAGGTCGTTGTCATGGGAGGGGGCACGCCCCCTGCAGCGACGGTCCTGACAACACAATAATTTTTAGAGTTGCAAATTGCAATGCAATGAAATGCATGCAACAAGTCTCTTGTTGTTTTGCTGCAATCGGCAATCGCGAGTGAATTTTACAATTAAAATGTAACCGCACAGGCGGTACAGATTCCTTTGAAGCGAAGCGAAAGAAATTGGCAAGTGGTTTATGAAAGTGTCGCAATACGAGGCCGCTTTTACATCAGAAACATGGTCTTTCGCGCCACCATCACTGAAACAAGTCATTGCAGAATATGATATTGCATGAAGCATTTGACATGCAGACCGACATCACACTTTTTGCATCTTGTAATAGTTTTTGCATGACAATAGGCGCATCGAGTTGCGTGGTAAAATTATGCTAAGTACAGTATACCCTTTCTCATTTACCTATGCTGCATAGCCGAGTGGTGAGAGCGCTGGAACGGCAATCGAAAGGGCAGGACACTGTCTTTCGCAGGACACCTAAAGGCATGCCTGAAGGTGGACATGAAGATTGGCTTCCTTGCCTTCCCGTCCACTTAATCTAAATCTTCAACCACCGGGCGTAAGCCTGGATACGACGACGATTTACCTATGCGACATAGCCAACGCTCAATCAAATATTTTTATTCCCACTAATAAAAATATAATAATAATTAGTGCCTATAATAATAATTAGTGCCTAACAGTATACAGTGCCTATATTGTAATTCTTATCTCAACAACTCAGCGTTCTGCCATTGCTTTAATGATGGTGTTCACAAAGAAAACAGAAAAATTTATCTGAAATTATCAGTAAATTACGATAATTATGTTATTGTTCTTGAACAAACACGACTAATTTGACAAGCTTGATGGATTTCACAGTGTATGCACATTTTTACTACCAATAACGCTTAAGATTACTGATAAATTTTCAAGCATTTTGCGTTGTTTGGAATTTTTTCAATTATTGCTGACTTTGCTGTAAACAGCCCGTAAAAAGCAAAATACAAAGTTTGGAATTTTTTATGGTATTTTCATTTGATTTAATTATTTTGCCTACTGCACGTAAGCGGCAGTGTAACTCAATTGATAAAAGCATCCAACTGGTATCTGAAGGTATAATTATAAGCACGGCGGTTACCTCAGTGGTTTGATTGCGCTGTTGTTGCCGCTGCCGCTGTTGCGATTCTATTCATGCATAACTTACAAAAAGTTTTGTCCCTTTACAGTACATTATGTTCGATTTTTCGTCATGTTGATGAAAACAGTTCGTGCTGCATGGGGTGGGGCAGCGCTAATCAAGAAAAAAAAAATTATCGTTATCGGACATTATCGGCGATAATTTATCGTTTATCGTTATCGCTTAACTTTTTTTTGATTTATCGTTTATCATTATCGCTTTAGGCATTTTTCGTTTATCGATTATCGTTATCGCTTAACTGAAAAATGAGTTATCGCGCCCAACACTGCTCATACTGCATATAACTTACTGTGCTGTACCAGGCCCAGATGTAGGGGGGAAAGAGAGTGCAGTTGCCCCGGCCCCCTTTTGAAGGGCTTCCCGATGGGGAAAAATCTGATTTTGTGTTATTATTATTATTTTCTTTCAGTCTTTGAAGTTTCTTTAAAATGCCTCCTTTTTCTTTCAAGGTTAATTTGTAGTTACAAGGTTGCGACTGAGCTTGGCGTAAAGGCATTAGCAACGGTATGGGTGTCTTTCAAGTTACCTTGTAAAATTTTTTTTGCACGGGAGTTCTCCGATCTAAAAGTGGCCCGGGCCCTCTAGGCAACACGATCCGTATAATTATAGTAACTATACAGCCTTTTCCTGCAAGTAGCGAAACCCTCCCGCACAGAGCGAAGCATTACTTAAACGATAAAGTGAAGTTTGATTGATTCAGTTTGCCTATGATACTTTTTTAACCTATTTTAAGTTTCAAGTAAATTTTCAGTTTCTGTTCGGAATCGAGCCTAGCCTTAGAAAATGTTATGAATGCGTGTCTCTTTAGAAACTTAGGCTTATGTAAAGAAACTGCATAACCTAAGCTAGCCAAATATATATTTTTTCACAGAAAAGTGTTTTGCTTTCGAGTAAAAATGCTCTAAACAAAGAATTTATTTTTTGAATGCTTTTTACGTTTTCCGGCTGAGCAAAAGAACAACTTCAAAGGAAAGTGATCTCAATAATTTTAACGGGTAAAAACTGGTCTGTGAATAGAGACAACTCAAGGAATAAAAGTCAAGTTTTGGTTTCGAGATGTGTAGCTTAGTTTAGCATCACACTTTAAAAAAACACTCTTGAATTACTATCTTGATCATCCAATCGATGGGATTAGGGCGTTTTGTCGGCAATAATAATTCTATTCCAAAGAAAAAACTTAGCCTACACTGTCAACCTCAGCAACCGAGCTTGTGCTAATTGTTCAAAACCTCCTTAAATAACTTATATGAAACTGGCAGAAGCAATACAGTATTTAGAAACAGACTTACAAAGCTAAATATTTTCTTAACCAATCATAAAAGATGAAACATAGGCTTATGTATTTCCACACATGCGATTAATTTTTCAATTAATGGAAAATAAAATGGTCAAGTCCTACAGTCGTGTATTTTGGTGTAGGATTTTTTTGAACTCGTTCAAAAGAGTGGAGTCGTAGAGCGTGAACTATATTTCTTTGGTTTCGGCTGAATGGTGAGAGCAGGACACGCAATAGGACATCGGTGTTCCCGACAATGGTTCACCAAATCAAACGTCATCTAAAACCGTTCAGGTTTACTGAATCTTAACGTATTACGTCATGGAATTTTTCCTAAAAAATGAGCCAAGATTGCACCATCGTTCGTAAGACTTGTATCACACCTGTTGAGAATTGCTTCACAATGTTTCACTATGACGTCACAGTAACTGTTTACGTGAGTTTGAGATATAGCAATGTATTCTAGTCATTTGTAAAATTGTTGCTTGAAAGTTGGTCGCATATTTAACTGTTTGCTTAGTGCTTGCCAGCTGGACGAAAATTCCGTCTTTATCTAAGTAGTTTGTTGTAGTGACAAGTTTTAGTGGTGTACGGTGTTGCATCCCAATTTCGACAGCCAGGTGGCTAATTTTACAGCAATACAATTTTGAATAGACGGTTTCAAAAGAGTGTTTCTTTCGGTCATTACATACAGACGAACGGATCCGGAAATCTTATGTTACAATTTTCCCACGAAGAAATTATGGTTTACTGCTGTGACCAATCGGTTCGAGACCGCTCTCGAGCATGCATCTGTGCTTCCTCCGCAAGATACGTAATGGCATGCCAAAATAGTTTGGAATAGATGACTAGCCTACCTATGTTCCTACTTTGTTGTTTATTATCTTGCATCTGCCATTCTCAGTGATAATATGATGTAATGAGGGTAAGAAATGGTTACTATTCTATCAAAAACGGTTTTGAATGTTTATCCTCGGACTGGCAAAGCCTTGATAGGTTATTCCTGGTAATTTCGCATACTTGTAGAGGCTTTTGACGCATTGCCGGTACCCAGATGGATAGAGTGACGTTTCCGATTGTATTGTGGCAAGTGATAATGTTCTTTTGTTTTGATGGTCGGAATTAAAGAAACATGATGATGATGATGATGATGACGATCAAAACTATTTTCTGCAAAAGAATTTTTTGGTAATAGCATCGTGTGACAGACAACGGCAAAATAATTCCTGTTTTGTGTTACTTACAGCAGAATGTAAATGCTAATTGGCGATACATCAGGAAATAGTTGACTGTTATTTAAAACTAATTATTTTATTAAAAGTGATCATTTGGTAGTGTGAAAAATACAACAATGCATTCTTATTTACAGCATCAGATAGATATCTTAAAACAACAAATAGGCTAACACTATTAAAGGATAAAAATTAACTTTTTTCTGTTTTGGTACGACATTAGATAAAATATTTCAGCTTGTGCTATGATAGAATGTTAATAATCTCACTGCTGTTGCTGTGGCACATCATTTTGTGACAAAAATAACAATCAGTGTTGCTAGTACTACCTACATAGGCTACGTCACATAGTTTCAGACGCATGCTTTTTGTTGCAGAAATTCTTTGAACATCTTGGCAAATACATCTACCTGATGTCAGAGAAAGAGTCGTTTTACTACGCGCAAGTTGATGGTAAACATAAAGCATCAGCAAAATCTTAGATTGAAATAGCAAACAATTTTTTTATCTACACAGCAGTAGCCCATTTTCTTTGAGAAATGTACTTTTTTTCTGTCATTTGAAAGTAATAGTGGTACTTTATAAAAAAAAGACACAAACTATTCAGTGAAAATTGAACTTAAAATCAATAGATTTATTATCAATTAACATATTTTGATCGTAGTTGTTGTAAAGAAAGATGAACTGGAAATAACATACCTTTTCGTGACAAATGCGTATGGTACCCGGCAAACAAAAATACGTTTAGGCCAATTTTGTTTTGGCAAAACAAACTTAAGAAAAAGAATCTGTTTCGATTTTGTGTACAAATAAACCGCAAGGTGATGCTACACGCAATGTAAACTTGAGTAGCCTTTAAACTAGGGGAATGACGGTACACAATTTTCATGGACAGATAAAACGTGCCCATCCCATCATTTTGGCAATGACTTGGTGCTGCCAAATGCTAGTCGAAAACTGCCAACTGAATAAACAGGCTTACAGTGGGTCCATGCACACCAGATAACACATGAAGCTTATCTCCTGCAACGTTGTCCAGTGAACCAGACCTTTGGTTGCAACTAGACCTATTGTTGCATTTTAGTAGCACATTGCTGCAGTCACGAAGTAGCCTCACATTAGCATGTTTGATGCAAAAATGCAAAACCAATGGCTGTGTTGAAAACGCTGGTTTTTCGTATGATGACATTTACAGAGCGTGAGAGTTTGGAACGTGGACGAATTGTTTTTAAACCGCAGTCATATCCGTGACGCCTTATTTATCTTTTGTGAGTTGACTCAAGACCAAACAACAAAGGAATAAACTACAGCTACACACGCGGAAGAATATTAACGCTATAGAAAGATCAAAAAATGAAATTGCGCATAACACGGATGCCACAGACCAATTTTGCCATTGCTTGAAGGTTCATTTTGATGACGTTGCTTAAAGTGATCTATTCCTTCTTGTCATCCCAGTGATTGAATGCTATCTGCCAGTGACTTTTTTTGGTAGGATAAGACTTGCTTCGATTCCGGTTAGGTCCTATCAAATACTGTAAAATTGGGTAGAAATATCGGGGTTGAA
Organism: Aplidium turbinatum; assembly: GCF_918807975.1. NCBI lineage: Eukaryota > Metazoa > Chordata > Ascidiacea > Aplousobranchia > Polyclinidae > Aplidium > Aplidium turbinatum. The sequence continues at coordinate 9,930,816 of NC_137489.1, read as the reverse complement.
ATGTCACACATATGAGAGAAAATTTACAATCGATAATTACAAACGATAGCAGTTGTAGAATGACAATAAATAAATCATGCTGTGTTATTGATTGCTTCCTAACGCATGTCTCGCAGCAAGAAGCGAATACTGTCTCCAGACAAGCAATAGAAACCGTGGCTTACCCAATAAACATCATTGCATGTCAAAATTCAGTCTGAAAGAGAAAGCAGGTAAATGGGGAAGACAGGCAACCCAATCGGCTTGCGTGGTATGAAAGTTTTGATTCGAGCTGTTCAATTCAACACAGTAGGCACGCAAATGCTTTCAAAAACGTATTACATTATTATCGTTGTTTGGTCTGATTGGATAACATTTCTTCATTAGAAGGCTTTCTGCAAGCATGACGTCATAAAAAGTTTATCAACTCAAAAAAATCTCAGAATTATTTGCTTTGCATTTTAACTTATACACAAAAATTCAACACAAAAATTCACCAGCACAAAACTACAGTATTAAGCCAAGACAGTATGATTGATATATCTTTTTGAAATTGCTGAAGCATCCATGTTTCAAACTATGGGAAGATAGAGAGGGTGTGTTTGTTTATCTGAAATCTTTTTCCGACAGGTTGGACACTTTTTTTTGGATTTCATAACCAAAACAATGCAGTTCCCACAAAAAATATGTCCACAGATTGTTGACCGAATTTCCGAGCCCTTTTCCAGCAGCTACAATACAAAAAATTGCTTCTGTTAATTTGCCTGGTCAAATTAATAGAAAAAATATCAACATATAGGCTACCTCCTATAAGCTACAATAGCCTACATTTTACCGACTAGCCAGCAAATCGTTCTTTTTTGTACCTGGACACCAAGCCTAAACCATGCTTACCTACTTTTTCGTATACTTTTTGGCTGCACTGTAGGCCTACTCACTTTCTCTGAATTGGCTCAGTTCCTTGGCGTGTGACTTCGTGAACGAAGAAGATTCAAGATCAAGCGGCGCTGATTCGATTCTTGGGGCGTGCGCTTGAGCAACGCATATCAAGGATAGCTTTCCATTAAGGGGCACCTAATGAATGGAATAATTCCCCGGCAACACTTCAACACAATCGGAAACTTCACTCTGCCAATCTCGGTAACCGGCCCTGCGTCAAGAGCCTCTGCAAGTATGCGAAACTACCAGGAATAACCTATCAAGGCTTTGTCAGTCCGACTCCGAGGATAAAGTTTCGAAAACCAGACCAAACATAAAGGCTACTCAAAAGTCCAAACATCGCCAAAAATAAGTTACTGAAAGCTATTTTATTGTTTAGTCGTCATCAAAAATGATTTTAAACTAAACTTCAACATTAAACCAAAACTTTTAACTTTAACATTTACAGGAATATTGACCATAGTCATTTAATCAAAGCTACCATATATTTCTGTAAATGTTAAAGTAATAAATTTGCGTCTTAAAACAAAAGATCATGCAGGCTATTTTGATTTTGAGTTACAAAATATTCAGAAAGTCACCAAAGTAAGGTAAAGTTTGTTATCAATTTTCTGGCCGACAAGCCCCTCTCCTCAGACCACTAATGAAGCTCTTTTGACTCTGGGCCCTTAACTTTTACGTTTCCCTTCTTGTAATTTTGATTGATTGAAATTCGAAAGCTACTATAGGCTAGGGAGCCAACGCTAAAAAAATGTCTAGGTGCCAAATAAATACCCATTTATAGAGCCATATAGGCGTCTATTGTTTTCCTTGTTGGATTTTGACCGCACTAGCTTTGTTTTGAAGCATTGCATACTTTCGTCTACAAAGTTTGCAATTTATTTTTAGCATATTCGATTCGTTTCAACGATAGGCCATAGTCGTATTCAAAACCAAAGTCAACAGGAACCATTTAGCTTTAGAAACCAGGAAGTCAACCTCTTTAGAAATACACTAACATTCTACGATGAAATCAAAATGACTGGCGTTTTTAGTTTGTTAGCATTTTATTTATTTATGCTCAAGATGTAAATTCACAAAGCATTTTTTGTAGAGTGTATATAATTGCTTTTAGTCCTACAACCTATTATACTATTTCAAGTAAGCAGGTAGGTGCACATGCGTTGATGCAATCTTCATAGCAAAATCATTACTAAAATGTAGAAACAATTTGGCTATCTTTTTCTACTTCTCTGATAAGTGCAATGCTTGTTACAATGGGTTTTGCTTGCATCGCAATGGTGCATTGAGAATTAAAAGCTCCGTAGCTTTTTCACTGTTTTTTTTTTTTAGAAATGCATGGAGTTAGAATAACAGTGCTTCCACATGAGGTTGCATGAACTTGTATAAACGGTATCTCAATACTTTACACATCTAACCTCTTGCAATGATTCCAAACAAACAGGACAAGCCAACTTTAAAATAGAAGGCGGCGAAGGTGCATCGTCCTCACAGTCAGAAGAAGTGTCGGTAGAATTGCATGTAGTCGGCACAGGTGGTGTCGCCACTTCTCGATGATGCTCTGTTGGCTGTTAATTGCAAAACAACAAAAAGTTTGCGGCATAAGTGGTAACAATGGTCTATATTGCGGACACACCATAACTTTACTGTTGCTTCCGACTGATCAATTTTGTAGTCAGTAATGAATAGTAGGCTATCATTGATAGCTTGATAAACAACATGAAAAGATTCGATACAAACGGTAACTACTCACAATTACATTGACTTGAATACACCTATTTCAAAACTTTATAAAAGTTTTAAAAATACAACAAATTTGAACATTTACCATTGGATTGTAACTTGCAGAAGCAATTTTTTGTGGGGAAGCAGATTTCACATCATTTAGGTCTGCAGTGGAGGATTGATTACGAAAAAAAGTCAAGTCAACTGTGTATAAACAAAAACATAAGTCAGTTGGGCAATGTCAAACTTGTGCAAAAGAAATGAAAGGTTACAAAAAATAATTAAGCCTATCATTACAATACGTACATGGAAATACTGCCTGATGCAACAACTAACCCAAGAGGAAACCGTCGAGTGGAGTGGAGAAGAGAAACAGCAAACAATAATTTAGTGGTCGTATAACTCAAAATGCAGGACATGAACAATTACGTCGGTTGTGTAAAGATTAGTCTAAATCACTTTTCAAAAATAAAACGAGAGAGGAACCATCTTCCAAACTGAAGATGACTCAAGATGGTAATATTTGTATGAAAAAGAGCTTACGTTCTTGTTATAAAATTTCAGGAAAGTTAACTAAATTTAGCTGATTAATGGTAATATTAGTTATTGGCTCAATATAGGCTATGGCAAATCGGGTATTTTGACGATAACGCTAATACAACAAGAAAACTTTGAAAAATATGTATAGTATGTCAACATGCTAAACATTGAGTTGTAGGCTAAGCTCAACTACTCGCAAAAAGGTAAGCTTGTTTATTCTAATCTTCCTGGTTTGCTAATAGTGCTGAAATACAGTAGCCTAGTCTAAAAAGCTTGACTTTCTTTTCATGCTTACAAAAATGTTATTATTTTTGTGGTGTTTGTAAACGTGAACAGAGTTATATAGAAGGAAGCGTTCCAAACCTGCTAAGCATATCTTTTTTTTCTAAAGCGTAAAACGCTTGTTTATTCGATTATTTGATGCCTTACTTACTGTGACGAGACGATCCCTGAATATTTCCCATGTCTTCAATCAAATCGTTCAAATTATTAGCTCTACTACAGCCTACTTTTCATCAGGATTTTTTAAAAACTAACAAAAGGGCTTCCACATGTTTTGTCTGTTGAGTGTAGATGACATTTCAAACTGCCGAGATGACTGGTTGCACGCTGCAGCAAGCTAAATATATACGCACATGTGAGAATAAACCAGGAAATCGACGCGCATCTACCAACGTGCTCGTATGAATAGAAAGGCTTTTGGTCAAGCAAACAAAACACTTTGGAAGTAAAACGACTTTAATCTTGCTCGTAATGCGTACTGTGAAAGTAAATGCATACCAGTAATGTATAGTGTAGTAGGGCAATGATTAAATGCCAGTGAAATGACACAGCTCGACGTTTAACATTTCGTACAGGGGTGACCGCACTAATTCGTCTTTGGCATAGCTTATACACAGCGCTTGATTTCTGTTAAACTCACAATTGAAAAGGCTACTTTTAAATACACAAAATAAACATTAATTTTATATTAATAAACGTTAATTTATGCAAAATATTTTATTAAATGAATATGCGTAGCCTACCCCTAAGACTAAGGCTATGGGCTGTGTACAACTTAACTAATTGGTTTCTAATTTGCCAATTAAAAGGTTGCGACACTTCTGTCTGGAGAAGGGCAAATTAAGTGGTTTGTGGCACCCAGTGGCAGGCTAACATAAGTTGCATCAATCAAACAAAATTGTTTGGATTGGCCTCAATTTGATGGTTGCATTGAAAAACTTAAATATACGTTACCAAGGCTTCTCAAACTTGTTTGTCGCGACTTATTTTTTGATTTTTAATGCAGTTTGCAAACCTACACGAATTATTATGTTAATCAACACTATTTCGAAAAGTCAAGATTAGACCAGTAGTTCTCAACCGGAGAAAAATGTCATGCTTTTAGGGGAGAATTTTAGCTATAAGCTACCGTAGCCTAAAATTAAGTTAAATTGGACACTATCTTTTTTTTTCACATTGACGTTAACTCTATCGTTTATTTACACCACTCCAGTCTGTGTTGTGCAATTTACGAAATTTTTGAACTTGTTTTGTCGTATGCTAATTTATGTAGGCTACTCCATAGCGGCTGAAAATTTTTGGTTGAGTGGACAATAAGACAATCTTTGAATCTAACGTGAATTAATGCAGTTTCTATGCTACTATACAGATACATGCTAACGATTGACGTTAAATCGGTGTTCTTCAGGCGTCCTACATATCAACTTACTTGAACTTAGCCTGATTGTTTGCTTCTCCGTTGTTCAGGTTTGTATTTTAAAGGAAGTGGAAGTACAAAAGGGTTTTACTCTAAAGACACTTTTTTTAAGAAAGAAAATTGTCTGTGCTAAAAAAAAGAGAATTGTTTGAGCAAGGCCAGAAGTCAAATGATTGTGATTTGTGACTACCTTCGTTACATAACCCATTTAATAATTGCTGTGTTGTGGCCCATCCAAAGAATTTAACTTCCCAACAATAATGCGCCTGTAATCTGGAAAAACCTAGTAAGTCTGTTGAACACAAATTTGAGAAATCAAAAGTTTTTCTTGAGCATTATACATCACTCACATGACTTCCTAGGTTCTTCCAGTTGAAAATCTGCCAACAGAGAAGCGTTACTTACACTTTAACTGGATCAATAGATGGGGGAAGACCTAGTAAATTCAAATAAGGGCCTAACTGAATTTTTTCAAAAAATTGACTTACTACATTTTTCCAGATTACAGGAGAATGGTTTATTCAAAGACATAACTGCAATAACAGTTGAACGCAGAATGTGCAAATTGAAATAAAAAAAAGGAACACTTCAACTTATCGAGGCATACGCTACATAGTTAATGCGTAGGCTATTGCCTACAAGCCTTTGTATGAAAAAAAAGATCAGGAACCGCTGAATTAGACTACGCCACGTTAAAAAGCTAAACACAATAATCAGTAGCCTGGCCTACCATATAAATCATCAGCCAGCTTCAATATTAAAAGAGGCTAGGCTACTTCTGCAGGTGTGACGGCTTTCACAAGATTTTGTTCCAAAAGCGAATTAACAATTGGCACGAGAAAATGTATCGTTATCCTTGAGGTTGGGATACTTTCTTAAGCTTACTTTGAATGACCCACTGAGGGCAGTAGCGTAGCCAGGAATTTTGAAAGGGGGGGGGTTTTGACCACCCAACGGCGGGGGGTCTGGGGGGCCTCCCCCAGAAAATTTTGAAAAATTACTTTGAATTTGGTGCATTCTGAGAGCATTTTCAACAAAAATGTGCGTAAGAATATTCCTGTAAAATGATGCTGTCCGGTAGCATAACAAAAGGATAAGATCATGTTTTCTTCGGCATTTTTCGGAAAAAAAGCAAAGTCTCTGTGTTTTCTTGTTGCTAATTCCTGGCTGAGATGTTTGAATGTTTGGTATTGGCAAAACTCGCTCTTTTAATGCAATTTTGTTTAAAACTAGGCAATTTTTTTTTAGACTGAAAGCATCATTCTCAATATCGTGACGTCACACACGTGCCAAAGGGGGGGGGTTGTAACCCCCAAACCCCCCCCTTGGCTACGCCACTGACTGAGGGTAGGTTAGAGACTTGTAGACCTACTTTAAGTACGGTACCTCTGGCTTCTTGAAACGAACTTCGAATTTTTTTGTAGGGCACTCGACTGCGCCTTCATACGGCTGTGTTCAATGCGTTAGGTGCAACGCTATGTGAAAGCGGACGACTAAGGTATTTAATTGAAATTCAGTTCAGTTCAGTTGTTTTTATTTCTGACCATCATATCAAAAACAATACACGTCAACATAGCAAAGGTCGAGAAAAAGGTAGAAGCGACAAAACGCGAACGTTAAAACGTGCTTGTGACCAAAGTAAGTTATTGAGTTGAAAAAAATTTGGCACGGTCGCAACACCTTCAGAAAAATTTAAGATGTAAAGGGAAAATAAAAAAATAAAATGTTACAAAAAAATAAAATAAAAAACATAAATTTAGGCTATAACTTTATTAGCCCACATAGCTTTAGCTGATATATTTAAGATTTGTATGGACAGTTGCTATGAAGATCGGCCATGGTGCGTTATCAAGAGTGCTGATGGTCGTAAGGGGAACACGTCTTGATGCGTTTAGCTCATAGCAAATAAGAGCAAGGCAGGCAAAGAAAACCCCACAAAGAAATCCTACCACGGGCAAAGCCATTTCAAGCGCAACGCACCCATAGGCGTAGCCAGGGGGGGCGAACGGGGCCATGGCCACCCCCCCCCCAATTTTCAAAGTTTGGATTCCGAAGTTGAACCCTTTGTTAAAAATATAATATAATTTGTATAAATTTATATTGTTTTCCAAGACATCTGGGTATTAAAACCCCCCAGGACTTGTTTTAGACACACAGAAAGACACCAATAAATTTTGCAAATCGTAAATCGCGCAAAGTTTACGCGATTTACGCTTCTTTTAACTAATCTGTGGAAGCAATTTCAGAATCGCTTACTCTGTAGGGTTTTTGTGTAGCTGAGTTTTTTGTGTTCTCTAATTTTAGCCGCAGTTTTTGCCCGTTTGTGTGTAGATAAGAGCTACCTTTGATAAGTTAATAGCTGTTTATCTGCTAATAAATTTCATACAAATATTACCCTAAAAGTGTTTCCAGAAAGCGTTATAATCCATTATTTAAGTGTAATTTTGCAAAAATTTTCCGGGGGAGCATGCCCCCGGACCCCCCTAGAATACGCGTGCCTTCGGCACGCTCTAACCTCCACCAGCTTTATTGCTTCCCTTGCTTAACCCACCAGGATGCGCCACTGCACATCAGGTGGCGATGTCTTAAATCGAACATTTTGTCGTTCTCTTCAATTCATCAAATATTTGGCCCCCCCCCAAATTTTTTTTCTGGCTACGCCACTGAACGCACCATAGGCCTTGCACGAATCACAAAATAGATAGGCCATAACTTGACGACATGAAAACAATGACAAAAACAAATAAAACAAACTAGCAAAAACAACGTCATTATTTTGCGGAAATACAATTATACCCAGGAAAGTACTTATGTCTTGAAGATATCAAGCGTGCTTTGTTACAAAGTTGCGTTGATAAAGCGATAATTTTAGACCCCAGTCAGCTAAACTCGTCACCTCCACACCGATCCAACGTTGAATTAATGCAAAAATGACAGGCATCGCTGGCTGGGATGTAGTAGTGGCATGTCACAGTAATATGAGAAATTTGGGTTAGGCCTACCATATGCTTTACACGTTAAACCAAAATAAAAGTAAAAAAAAATCCAATTCGGCATATTACGTAGAAAAAAATTGCAGACAAACAGATAATAGCATGACGATCCAGTCCAAGACATTAATATAAAAGAAAACAAATTAATAAAACAAATTAAATAAAACAAATTAGATTAAAATATAACATGCTCCAAATAGTTCAACAAACGCAATTATACGCCTATGTTTTCTGTCGCAGGCTATATTTTGGTTAGTTATGCCGCTGCAGTAGGCTACTGCTTGCACTAGTGTACGTTCTGTTTGGAAGAGGAAAACAATTATTCTTTTTTTAGCCTGAGACTTTTTTCAACTTCGACCACTTTTCACAATGTCGGTATTGCTTGAATCACAGTCAAAAACATTGCAAATAATCTTTTTTTTTAGAGTTTTATACAGAGTTGTAAAAGACCTGTTTTTTTTCAACAAAATTCAGCCCGCCCAGGATTTTATTGGCAAAAAAGGGCTTTTTATTACACACTCCCTTTCCGGTTCATTTATTTTGAACATTAAGTTTTGCATTTCATTGTTGATTTGTGTTATAAATTTTACTTTTTTAAAACTCTGGCCCTATCCCAACTTTTTCTAGATTTGCTTCTGCATAGCCTATTTTTTCTATAAAATCTAAGATGTTTACTTAGCCTGCTCTTTGCTAAAATGATGAATGTAAATTCCTTCCCCACATTGAAGGAGTTTGCCGCCCTAAACGCTTTCTGGTCCTATTTTTTAAGAGTAATCACTAAACATAGGAGATCAATAGCAAATTTTTTTTTTGGGGGGGGGGGTGAAATGGTGCTCACATGGCGCTGGATAGGCTATGTCGGAGAATCAAAATTGCGAAATGTAACTTCTATGCGAGACATCGATGTCTTAGACAGACCAGCTAGTAATGGACAAAGGATCGTCGCAGCATAGTAGCAGCTCGGGCAGAACTCCTCCATCAGTTTAATACTAGAGACCTTCAAAGATATTCACCTTAGGCTTTGAGATTATTACTAATTAGGTTTTGCATAAAATCCTACCTTTTTGTGAGTTTTAATTTTTCTTTAGTGTGAGTCCGAATTACGCATCTGACACAAAAAGTTCATTTTTATACAGCCAGAGCTGTAAGTTACATGAGCGGATCCTAGTTTCAATGCCTATCTTTTCAATTTATTAACATACTTCATGTAAACCAATCTTTTTTTAATATCACGGAACTTAATACTGTACAAATTCTTGCTACGCTCGACTGCTGAAAACATGTGTTTTTAGAAGTCTTGATGGCTAGTGTGGAGGCTACCCCGGTATGATTGCTTGCAGGAATTTTTATTCTCGGATCAAGAAAGCTTTGAGAGGTTAATCCTGACAGTTTCGTATATGTGTACTTGTGTAGCCTAGTGGCATTGCACTACTGACGCAGGCCCGATCATTCAGTTTGACAGAGTGAAGTTTCCGATTGTTGTCAGTGAATTATTCCATCGATTGGGTTCCGCTGAATGGAGAGTGGTCTTAAAATACGATGCTCAAGTGCACACTCCCGAGAGCGAGAACAATAACAAGTGCAGCTTGATCTCTGGCGTGTAACCAACCACTGATCTAATGGGACCGACTGGTAAGCGAAACGCACCACTTGCTGTTCCATAGTGAGTAATCAGTCTTGTGCTGATGCCAAGAAGGTCATCCCTTATAAAAACACGGCACTAAGTTTGAAAAACTTGATTCAACCATTTCAAACACCCCAGACGACATGACCCAATTTAGCAGTAAAATTATCTGTTGAAATAAAGTTTCCACACGCGGTAAACATTTCCATCATCCCTGATTTCCATCAGTTAATATGGTCATTTATAGTGCGGTGACAGAGTTCAAAGTGCTTTACTATCGCTTTCCGCAAAAAGCATCGTTTGGTTTGGAAAGTGCGAAATTTTCCAAAAGGTTTGCATGACTTGGATCTGTTTTACGACGGCAGTGTAGCTACAATAATGCTAAAGGAGTGAAGGTATATTTCAAGACACGTTGAAATGAATGGCGACATTTACTACAGCACAACATCCAAAAAGGCGCCAAGAAATCGCATTTTAATTCATGTTCACTATCATCCAACAGATTAAAACCAGGTATTGTAAAAATATTACAGAACTAAAATTGTTAACCGTAAAAACAAGATGCATCATTGGAAATACCTGAAGAAAACTCAGTAAATAACGCAGCAAAGTTGATATTGATTTCCTAATGACATATCAAAATTGTTGGCATTAATATTCCGTTACTGAAATTGATTTGGATTTTGTCATCACTGGGGGTATTTAATTTAGCCTACTAGAGCTCAACAGCTTGGCAGTTGAAAGGCATTACAAGCATGAACTACACATTATTGGAGCACTTTTATTGAAATTTCAATTAATAAAAATATTTCAGCAAGACAAACTACGTAGCAAAAGGTCAGAACGTTATGTGGGGAGTGATTCTGTTTTACAATGCTAAATGGCAATTGCGCTGCCAATGAATCAAATACATTTTCTTGATTGCCATTGCCAATGAATCAAATGTACATATTAAACATCGGATCAAAAACACAGAAACTTAAAAGGTTTGTTGCTGAACTTTGTCCAAATAGAGAATTAAACGATTTTCTGTCGTTTTTTTTTTACAACAAAAAAGAGAGTAGGTCTCTAAATAGACACAAGACAGCTGGCATGAAACAAAGTTCATGTAACAAGAGGATTTCGGTAAGTCGCTTTGATCTTACGGTAGGTATGCGAGGGTTGGTCAGCTAAAGGTCAGCATTGGGCTTCCCACACGATAACAATAACTTCAACAAATGCACATTCCGCAAGTTATCTTCGTTAAAACTGCTAAAAAAATTTACCTACAGTTAGTTGTTGAACTTGTTGTGTACATGGAAATGGTACACTTGCAAATATCCTGGTATAGAACGTGACAAAAGTGGAGTTCCTAACCGAGAGCTATCTTTTCGGATGTTCCTATTGCTCTAGTGCGGATGCTTTGCTATGAAGCTAGGTTTGCTTGGTTGACCTATTCACCCTATCGAATTGGCCGTTGAGAGATGACAGCAGTGCCTTAAGCTCCCTATAGAGTGGACGGGAATACCCTGGCGCCTACGCTTAGTGCTTCGGACCCTATACCTACCTGAAATAACAAAATAATGATGCTGCTGTAAGTGTAGGAAAAACTACGTGAAAATAAAAACCCTTTAAGGAATAGTCATAGATCGTTAAGCATCGCTTCATTCATGGATGTGCTGACGGGGTCGGGGGGTTCCATATTCCAGCGTGCCAACAGCTGTTGTGTAGTTATAGAACTTACCCGTGGCGTTGACCAGAAGCATTGTAACCGCTTCCCGTACACGAAGAATATATAGAATGATGATTTAGTACCACTACTTGGGTTCCATGCTACGCATGACTGTATGGTTCATGGATTAAAATCGTTGAAGATAAAAATATAGGGGTGATGTTAAGAATTTCAACGCTCATAAAACAATTTGATACACAACGTGAGATAACAAAAATAAAAATTTGAAAAGAATATTGAAATATAACAGTGAATGTTTTTTTAATATGGATTAAATACAGTATGTGTAAGTAGGTTTCATACATACATTAAGTAGTCGCTATAACAGGCTTGATGATGAAACCATTTTGACATTGTAATGTATTGCTGCTCTAAAATAGTAGCGTATTACTAAAGGAATGGACTAGTTGAGCAAATCTAATTGTTAAACACACAGTATTTCAGACTTACCTGACCAAAAGCGACATGTTTTTACCAATTGGAATATCCGCCATAACCGCTGTTCTCATAACCACCTCCATTTCCACCGCTTCCATATCCACCATAACCATTGCCGGCACCATAGCCATTGCCACCACCATAGCCACCTGTACAAAAGCAGTTTAGGTGAACTACATGCATAATGCACATTATCCTTCCTTTGGTGATGTAATAGTAGCGATCAACGAAAATAAATATAAGAAAAAAATCATTATCTTGTTTAAAGCTTATCCTAGTAGTTTTGCATACGTAGCAACAACAATTTGATTTTAAATAAGCTGGACCCTGAGACTGTGGTCGGCAGCATGAGGTTTTTGAAGGAATTTAATTATGACGAGGTACCCCATATTCAATATTCATTCTCTCGTCTGGGCTAAAACGAGAGAAGTTTCAAACGTACAGCTTTTCCTGTGTCATCCTAAGCCAATGCCACTGAAATAAACAAACGTGTCCACTGTCCAGTCTAATCTTTTACAAGAGTAGCTGAATAGCAAAAGTAGAGCTGGCGATAGTTGGTAATCTTTTGAGTACGAAGCACGAGAACAAAACATTATTTGCATGACAACAAGAGACCTCCGTATGGCCCATTGTCACGGTAGCCAGACTGGTTTCTCATTGGTCCATAATTTGATCCGCCACGTCCATAGTTTGACCCTCCGCGACCGTAAGTAGACCCTCCACGTCCGCCGTAGCCTTCATAGCCGCCACTGTAGTCATCGTAATCGCTGTAGCCATGAGAATCCCCTCCTGCGTTCATAAAGTTCGTTATCATCAAAGCAGCTGTGCTATTGGGGTGATGCTAATACGCACGTTCATAATTTTCGAGCACACAATGGTATCTTGCCAAAAAAAGGTACTTCAAAGCCGAATTGCATTGCAAAAAATCGTGATTTCCTGTACTAGAAAAACCAACTTCAACCGTTATGAGCAATTAAAAACGCAGAACTAACTCAAAAAAGCTGTAAGTCCATTACTTCTGTCTCATTGGTGACAGAAATCAGTCACATTGATCAACCGCAGTCAAATCCTTTTGTCGATTATAATATCTCAATTACCTGCATATCTATTGTCGCCACCACCATGTCCGTATCCTAAAAAGCACAATAACGAGTCAGTTTATCGCCGACACAGAGTGGTGGTTCAACAAGCGCAAATGATGGTTGGGTATGAGAATCTGTATTCTCTGCAAAAACTTAACACTGAAGTTTCAAAACAAAAACTTTAGATTGAAACTTTAATAACAGAAGAAAAAATGGTAGCCGCTTTAACATAACAACTTTTGTTAGAGCCAGTAAAGCTTTGAAGCAATCAGAAGACGTACAGGTAGAATAGCGTTTCAACCAATTAGAAGTTAGAGGTAGGCCTATAACAGAAAAAAAAAGCAAACAGTTCTGATAGAAAGTAACATAAGTAAATGTTCCGTCGTAGCCAGCGTGACATGAGAATTAAGGCAAGCGAATACATTTCGACGACATAGGTTCGATTCCCACCCCTGTCATTACTCTTTTTTCTTCTGTAACTACTAAACAAAGTTCAACTCTCTGGCTGAGTGCTAGAAGGGTCACAATTGGACGATAGCCACTTACACACGATCTGATTGGTTGACGGTGTCATTGGGTCTTACTGAAAATTGACATGTTAAAGCAGCTACAAGAAACAACACATACTTGCACCACCGCCACCTCGTCCCCCCCCGCCTCGCATGGAACCACCTCTGCCACCACCGCCGCCTACCACAAATTAAAGTTTGTTAGCTCTTCAGATGCGAAATACCCACAAAACAACCATGAAAGCAGTGTTTTAGGATATTATGCCACCTGCACTTTCAAGTTTGAGGGTCAGAAAATTAGATCAATGAAGACAGCATTCATGAATGTAATGTTTAACACACCGTAAGCACAACGAAGTTATTTTCAGCTATGATCATGCTTTTATTAGAATCAGCTATTATTAATATCTTTATCCTCAAACAAAATTAATAAATTTAAAAAATGGCAGGGTGTAAAGGCGATTGCGGCACTTGGAGGTGAATCCGGCCACACTCTGTAACGGGGACATCACCGGATTAAAACTGGACTACTACTACTACTAAAACTGCACTAGCAGAATTAATAAAAATGTTGAATACAAACCAAAAGACTTTCCACCTCTTCCGCCGTATCTTTGGCTTGACTTCATTTCAACTGCAATGAAGTGAAATTTAAAATTGTATGTACAATTGTACATGTACATTGTACAACTGCACAGCAAAAGGTAATTTTCTACACTGCTTTCTTGGCTAATGTTATACAGACCAACACAGCAATGCAGGACACAAGCAAACAGAGCAGTTTGCTGCTTGCGGAAATCAAGTTTTCAGAGGCTTTATAAGTTTGTCAAAAAACAACAAACTATCGAATCAAAGGATACAACATACCCTGAGTTTTCGCTTTTTCCATTTCCTGCTTCGAAAGAGCTTTCTTAACTTCACACCTCATTCCAGAAAATTCATGAACTCGTTTCGCTGACAAAATAATGACAAAAAATTACACCGGCTCGGACGCCACCACAATGCATCCAATATAATACACTTTTCTAGACATAGTGTCAAAATCAGACCAGAGTAAGGCAGCACCTTAATCATCTAGCGCAACAGTAAAGGCTACTTGACTGCGCCTAAATGTCATACTTCATGATAATCTGCTTAGTGTGGTGCGAAAAACCACCACTCAAATATATACAACTAAAAACTCTTGAAAAGTAACCTAAGTTTTATTACAAGATTGACAACACTAGCCCAGATGTTGCATCTTGTTTTCAATGTTCCTTTAAACTTACACACTAGTTTGTCAACTGTGTCGAAGTCGCTAAATGTGACAAAAGCAAAGCCACGAGGTTTGTTGTTGTCACGATCGTGTGGAATCTCACAGCTGTCAATGTCACCAAACGATTGGAAATATTCTAAAAAAGAGAGTGAATCATAATAGCAAATGAAAGATTTATATTATAAAAACTTACTCGCTCAAAGCTTTCTTAAACAACATCTTTTGGCCACGTTATGATGAAAGCAAAACAAAACACAGTGTTTTTTTTTGCGGAAAAGTCAAATAAAAACAAGAATGTGGAAAACAGAATCCTTGACCCTTTCTCGATAGTTTTAAGGATCACTTTCATGCTACAACCAAAACAACTTTTAATGCCGTCAAATCCCAGGCTAAATGGAAACTGTGCATGAACAGTTGAACACTTAAGCCAGGAACAGGCATGGCATGCGATAAAAAAAATTCAGCAAATTTTGGTTCTCGACAATGCCTTAAACTTTTTATATATATATAAATCTTTTCTAAAAATAAATTGCATGTATAGACTTAATCTGCTGAAAATTTCAAGGTGGTTGTCAGAATATGAGAAATTTGCACATAAAAGAATTTCCAACTTTGTCCAAATTAATTGTGTTTTTAGAAATTACATAAATAGCTTCTCTTAAAACAGGTGCTGTTTGGCTTAGGACTTTCTGCATACAAAAAGCCTAGCTTGAAAAGTGGTCGCACATCTTATAAATTATACGACATAGTTCAATTTTGAAGCATAACTTTATTCAGCACCACACATCCCCCATACAATTGAACTAACAAGCTTTATGTATACAGCAAAAATTGAAGTGTGACATGCAGCAATACCTCTTAGCCATTCTTCAGTACAATCCGGACTAATACCTCCAATGAACACCTTCTTAACTTGAACATGAGCACCTGGTTTCATAGATTCCTATAATAAGAAATGCCACATTAGGAACACAATGACAAAGAAGCCTATCAAGCACTTAGCAACAAAAGTACAACACAAGCCTCATATTGGCCTGAGAGTGCTTGTTCTATTAGTATTATTTAGTTAATGACTTTATTTTCTGATTTTATCTTCCTGATCATTTTTTTCATTAACGTTTATTTTCACTGGAGTTTTAAAGAAAGCTTTGTTGAAAAAATGACCATATACTTGAGATGATTTTGTTTTCTGATCTTATAATTTACTATCACTGCAGGTTTAAAAAAGAAAAAAAAAACGACAATATTTCTCATGAGTCATAATAACCATTCAGAAGTCGCTAAATAGAATAATAATAATAGGCTGCAAATACGAAACAGTAATTGCCAAAAATGAAAAAAAAATTACAATTTTCTAAGACATGCTTTGTTGACCAGTAAATAAAAATACAGTACTTCCACAAAATTTTTAACTTACTTCTCTGGAAACTGCTCTCTTTACATCAATTTGTCTCCCAAGAAGATTGTGTGGTCTCTTTGCCATGCAGGCATCGGCCTTGACATACAAGATGACAAATATTAAAATTTTGGACAATTAAAAACAAAGCACTAAAAAAAAGATATAGGATAGATGGATGGTCATTATACAAAACGTACGGTACATAAAACAGAAACAAAAAGTGTGCATCCAATGAGAAAGTGCGAAAGACTGTATATTAGATGCCAAATCATTTTCTTCACTTCAGTCCTGCAGGTCTCTCACCTAGGTTTCAGAGTTTATGGGGACACATTTTGTGACAGAATTTGCAAACTATAAACAATAAATATATATATATGGGTTTTATTTAAGTTCGATTAAATAGCAAACATAATTTCACATAAAAAAAATAACCTCCGTTTCACTCTCATATGTTACAAATCCAAATCCTTTAGAACGACCAGTTGAACCATCTTTAATAACCACACAATCAGTTATGTTGCCCCATTCAGAAAAGTAGTCATTCAGTATGTCATCGGTTGTCTCTAAGGAAATTCCTCCAATGAAGAGTTTTCTGCATTGTTCTTCTTCACTTCGGCCAGTATACTGAAAAAAAGTACAAATATTTGAATACAAACTAAGTATTTATAAATCGATTCTAACCTATGACGTGATGATATTTTTGAGAGAGCGAAGATTTGTACACCAGCCCCGTTTTTTGTTTTTTTTTAAGAAAATATTAATAAAGTGTACAACCGTACAGTACCATGTCTCACTGGAGTAAAAAATGATTTTTGGTAGGCACTACGTTTAACAATTATAAAATTTTGGGTGCAACCTAATTCATACCATGAACAATTCGTACCTTGAAAAGATCGAGAGAAAAAATTAAAAAAAGCTGAAGTCGCTGATCGGTTTCCGCAAACATTTTAAAAGGGTTAGGGTATAGGAGTATCAGGTAGCCTAGATGTATCCGCAAACAAACAAGCTGAAAAGATCCAGAGAAAAAAAATAGAACATCGTTGATCGCAGTTTTCGTTTTTCCGCAAACATTTAAAAATTTCCGGTGATGAAATGATCCTAAGCGTTTACCGAAGTTGCTGATCGCTGTTTCCGCAAAATTTTTAAAAGGGTTGGGTTAGGGTTGATTGGAGTTTTTGCAAACATTTTAAAAGGGTTAGGGTGTTTCCACAAACAAACAAACTGAAAAGATCAAAAGAAAAAAAATAGAATAAAGCCGAAGTCGCTGATCGCAGTTTCCATTTGTCCGCAGTTTCGGCAACATTTTAAAATTTCTGGTAATGAAATGATCCTGAGAGTTTGCCGAAGTTGCTGATCGCAGTTTCCGCAAACATTTTTAAAGGATTAGGGTTGATCGGAGTGTCCGCTAACATTTTAAAATTTCTGATGATGATCTTAAGAGTTTTTGTTTGTTTGCGGAAAATTTTAAAATGTTTGCAGAAACTGCAATCAGCAACTTCGGCTTTTTTTTATTTTGATCTTTTCAAGGTACGAACTGACGGTACGAATTGTTCATGGTACAAATTGTTCATGGTACGAATTAGGTTGCATCCTGAAATTTTCACTTCAGTGGGACTTTTAAAAGTCAAGCACTTCTTTAATAGCACATCCTGGTATTTGTTGCCAACAATACATACCGTAAACTTTCACAAAAATGATAATAATAATAACATTTATAATATATCAATAATACAAGCCATGTTGTTGGGCACTGTACATTAAGATGATGATACAGGAGCAATGCATGCATGCATGGAAATTTATGTGTTACAGAACTTCTTGTGTAATTAAATGGCAGTGGCTATTCAATCAACGCCGGTCTTTGAATCTGAACCACTATTTGACCGGTCATGACGTCACTATATAGGGCACTTCTTTCTTTTTCTCTTTCAAAGCAAAAGACGAGAATAGTGCGTATCATATAAGTTCTAAATTCGACAATTATGTTCAACTGATTCGGTGGCGCGTAGGAGACGTCTCGGACTGGTGTTCCAGAGGGAATGAGTTCGATACTACGCGGAAGCGTTTTTTTTTTAAATTTTTAACTAAATTTTGACCTAAAGTGACTCAATCGTTAGGCTGCTGCATTTTTGTGGTCAATTTTTAATTTGAGTAGCCTACAGCCCAATTTTTTATGTCTTTTCAACTATGAGTAATAAAGTTAGAGTTTTTCAATTTTCTTGAATTTGAGAATTTCTCTGGATAATTTTCTGTTTGTCATAAGCAGAGGTGGGCAGTAGCGCGCTACTTTTGCAGCGGCGCTACTTTTTTGGTAAAAGTAGCGGTAGCGGCGCTACTTTTTAGTTGGAGTAGCGGCGCTATTTTTTTCCAAAGTAGCGATAGCGAGAGAGGCGCTACTTTTGTTCAGTCGCACTCCCGCTACCCGCTACTTTTTAAATTAAATTGAAAAAAATGCTTGTTTTTTTTGCAATGCTGGCGTGGTGAAGCAGCTATATAATCGGCTTGGTTGCAAAGTTTCGGTCTTTTCTAGCTGACGTCAACTTCTTCGGCGAATATCTCCGTGTGATGAAGCCTATCTGCTAGGCTTTAGACATTCTCCAGGGCGAGTCCAAGGCATATTACGGAGTCTTGCTTCCAACTATCACAATTTGCGAGAAGAAGTTGACCGAGATCAGTGATCTTGTGACCTGTGAGGAGTTGAAAGTGAAAGTCCTTGAAGGGGTGAAGTAACGATTCAACAAGTGCTTCAACAACATGAAATGCGTTATGGCATCATGTCTTCATCCCTCCTTCAAGACGTCATGGCTACAATTTCTGCACTACGTTTCCACGGATGATGCTGACGCACTGCGAGAAAAAGTCAAGACAGATGTAATTCGACTGTTGCGGGAGACATCAAGCCAGGTTGATACCGAGAAGAGTGACACCAACATCAGTCATGACTCCGAGGATGTATTTTTTGGAGTGTTTGCTCCATCCCGTGAAACGTCGGTGCAGAAGGAAGCAGCAATTGTGGACGCCCTTTTTTCGGACAAGAGCAAGTCCTTGAGCTTTTCGAATACCGAGTTAAAACATTTGTTTATTAAATACAACACCCCCATTCCTTCCAGTGCTGCGGTGGAGAGACTTTTCTCTGTTGGAAAAGATGGGCTGGACTTATGGTCCAAAAAAGCGGGCAGGACTTGGTGACTCTCATTTTGAAATGCTCGTGTTTTTGAAAGTTGCATAACAATAAATTTCCCTTAGAATGTGTTTTCTATAACGACGTTAAAATGACAGCGTAAACGAATGATAACATTTGTTTTCAAGGTCATTTTTGTGTCACTAGGGACTTGAGTGTTTCCTAGTGTCATTTTAAGACAAAAGTAGCGGAAGAAGTAGCGGTAGCGCGCTACTTTGGCCCGAGTATCGGTAGCTGGTAGCGCGCGCTACTTTGGCCCAAGTAGCGGTAGCGCGCTACTTTAAAAGTAGCGGGTGCCCACCTCTGGTCATAAGAGGATGTGACCGTATTTGTCGAACGACGCACAAATGTAATGCGTATAAAACTCATAGTTGAAACGACATAAAAAATTGGGCTGTAGGCTACTCAAATTAAAAATTGACCACAAAAATGCAGCAGCCTAACGATTGAGTCACTTTGGGTCAAAATTTAGTTAAAAATTAAAAAAAAAAACCACTTCCGCGTAGTATTGAACTCATTCCCTCTGGAACACCAGTCCGAGACGTATCCTACGCTCCACCGTATCAGTTGACATAATTGTCGAATTTAGAACTTATATAGCCTACGCACTCTTCTCGTCTTTTGCTTTGAAAGAGAAAAAGAAAGAAGTGACGTCATGACCGGTCAAATAGTGTTTCAGATTCAAAGACCGGTGCCGGTTAAATAGCCACTGCCTAATTAAATACGGTAAGTGACTTGATAAGTGACAACATTCTGAATTTTTTGCAGATGCAAGATACCGTAGTATAGGCCTATAGAATGTAATTTAGCGATGAATTTGAAAAATTAAGCCAAATAAACTAAAGTTTTACAAACATCAACATCTATAAATTGTCTGATGAACATAAAAATTTGCTGAAATGGTTAGAAATAAAAACAACTGAACTGAAGCAAAAGATTTTTTCTTACTGGCATTGTAATTCGTAAACTCAGTGATGGTGCTGTAGTAAAAGTAGGATTGAGGAAGACTTTTCAGACAACACAGTTCCACAATTTAGAAAACAACTTCCGCTATCGATTGAAAGTTTAATCAATTCAATCAGCCTTGAAGTCTGACCTAAGTAGTAAGTAATCTATTACTTGACCAAAAAAAACTATGAAATACAAACACTGAGGCACTGACCAGTGACCACATCCACGAAGCAAGCAAGAACCACACAACACAAGGTACGCTTACACTGTGTAAGTTACACTGCACATTGACACAAAGTCACACAAAATCATAAACTTGCCAAATTCACACGTATTCCTGCATCGTTTTAAATTTTTCTACTCAATTTAAAGGGACCACGCAATTGTAATAAATTACAACGAGGGGAACTTTTATTGCGCTTTAAAGAAAGTTTTAAGAACGCAAAATCAAACAACAATGGCTTCAAAATCAAGTTTCGACCAAGTAAAATTTTACCAGCGCCTGGTAAAATCAATAACTTGGTGGCAAAAACAATTCAACACACCCAAACTTCAAATGATCAGTTTCGATGCCTTTGGTCTCCGTAGCCTACCTATGCCAGGTTTCTCAAAAGTATCCAAACCTAATTGATGTGCTAGCTAGAGCGAAAACATTTTGTCATTAAACTGTCCTCAATCACAATTTAATCAAACGCATTCTCAAAGTCCTTTCTGCAAACAAACCCGAAAAAGTTCGTTCGTGTGGCTCAACAAACGGAGAAAAGTGAACATTTGTGTTGTCAAATAATTTTAAAACTCGCAGCCAAACTGCCATTGAAACTATGGATCAATCGGTAAAAGTTAGAAACAAGCTCAAAGGCAGTGTTGTTGTGATAGTATTACATAGTGACAGTGTTGTACGCGTCATTGAAATAATTTGACGGCGTCAGCGTCAACGCGAATTGCCTAAAAACTTTACGGCGTAAAGGACTGCGTAAGCTCTTACAGAAATTGACGGCGTCAGCGTCAGCGCTAATTTCTAGCGCTATTTTTTGCCAGCGTCTCATAAAACAGAAATATTTCAACCAAGTTCAGGCTAACAATAGCTATAAATAAAGAGCAGGTATTATGTTTTGAGACTGTATTGTAATTAGCTGCTCAGCCTATTAGTTATTTCCTTGCAGAAAAACAAGCATATCAAAACGTTTGTCTGACAATCTGCTGTGTTTGGGACGCATATTCAGGGGCGCCGGAGCGATTTTTGACTGGATGGGCAGAAGTATGAAAAAAGGGCACTTTTGTTGCTGAAAGGCCAATTTCTTTTGTAAGTTTTTAAGATAAGATATAGCGATAATGCTCATCTATCAGCTCATTATCGAGTAATGATACAAGTGTCCGCTATACAAAGAACAATGGCACGGAAGGGCATCATGCTATTTTATAATGATGTAATATAACTTACTGTGATGGAGAATTTTGTGTCGTGAATATTATTTTGAGGCAAAAATAGAACATTATAATTAGGCTAAAAGCGAATAGCATAAATTGTTATATTGCAAAGTGTGCAGGAGTGCAGTAGCTTACATGACTTTAAAAGGGCACCATTACCCCCTCTTCCCTCCCCATCCACAGAAATTTGAGGGCAGGGAGGCATCCGCTCCCCCTGCTTCCGGCGCCCCTGCGCATATTGTCCTTTCCAAGTGAAAACATGCGTTCCACAGCAGCGCTGGTTAGTATTGGTGTGTTGTATTTCAAAAACAAGTTGAAAACGTTTAGTCGGAAATGTATTACTGTTCCAAGCGTGCTGTGATAGTTTAGCATGTATAAATCTTTTAACACTTTCACTGCCAAATGACTAGATATCTAGTCATTTGTGATGTAATTGTTCACCCCATGACATCATAATGCCCCAAAAATCCTAATGTGTTGCCAATCCTGGGGCCTGACAGGTTGATTCAATTTTAAACTAAAAAAAAACGTTTTTTAACCCATTTCCCCGTCAAATCTTTAAAAATTAAATAGAAATCAAAACACCAATCAGTGTGAAGCTTGAAATTCAGCAATAACTTCTAGGTCTGATCATAGATATCTTATATATAGATATGCAACTCAGTGGTGCGTACCGATGTTTGAAGGCTAACAGCGTAGCTATGGCTGTATGCATTGACTTCAAACTTGGCACAGCAAAACAATTTTATTTTTAATATATTTTTTTAGTTTTTGTTTAAATAAAACTTTCTTCGTTTTCAAGTTGACGTATGGATTGCTTGTGATGACGTCACATTCTCGTTCCGCATGGACTGCTTTATGGAGATTCTGGCGATTGAAAACAAATCACAGTCACAGAGGGTACCTCTAAATACCCTTTGTCAGGCATTGTAGGCATTGTCGGGCATTGTCAGGCATTGTCGAGCATTGTCGGCTTTTTGGGAGGTTGTGGAGCATTTTCAGGAGTTGTCGAACATTTTCAGGGGTTTCAGGTATTGTAGAATAGGCTAACTACTTTCAGGCATTGTTGGGAATTTCTAGGCATTGTGTAGGATTTCCAGGCATTGTCGATCATTATCAGTGGTTGACAGGCTTGTGAGGCATTGTCGAACATTTTCAGGCATTATCGAACATACTCAGGGGTTGTCGAGCATTTTCAGGGGTTTCAGGTATTGTAGAATAGGCTAACTACTTTCAGGCATTGTTGGGAATTTCCAGGCATTGTCTAGGATTTCCAGGCATTGTCAATCAATATCAGTGTTTGACAGGTTTGGTAGTCATTATGGAACATTTTCAGGCATTGTCGAAGATGTTCAGGAATTGTCGAGCATTTTCAGGGGTTGTCAGGCATTGTAGAGTAGCTACTTTCAGGCATTGTTGGGAATTTCTAAGCATTATCTAGGATTTGCAGGCATTGTCGATCAATATCAGTGTTTGACAGGTTTGGTAGTCATTATGGAACATTTTCAGGCATTGTCGAACATTTTCAGGGATTGTCGAGCATTTTCAGGGGTTGTCAGGCATTGTAGAGTAGCTACTTTCAGGCATTGTTGGGAATTTCCAGGCATTGTCTAGGATTTCCAGGCATTGTCGATCAATATCAGTGTTTGACAGGTTTGGTAGTCATTATGGAACATTTTCAGGCATTGTCGAACATGTTCAGGAATTGTCGAGCATTTTCAGGGGTTGTCAGGCATTGTAGAGTAGCTACTTTCAGGCATTGTTGGGAATTTCTAAGCATTGTCTAGGATTTCCAGGCATTGTTGATCATTATTAGTGGCTGACGGGTTTGTCAGGCATTGTCGAACATTTTCAGGGGTTGTCTAGCATTTTCAGGGGTAGTCAGGCATTCTAGATTAAGCTACTTTCAGGCATTGTTGGGCATTTCCTAGCATTGTCTAAGATTTCCAGGCATTGTCGATCATTATTGGTTTTTGACACGTTTGTCAGGCATTGTCGAACATTTTCATGCATTTTTATTCCCAGCTTTGCATGCGCAGCAGAATGATCCCTTTCTATTTTGCGTAGGTTGTAAACGTATTTACGGTATACACAAACACAGCAGCGTTTAAATGACCTGGCTATCATAAGTATCGACAATGCCTGACAAACCTGTCAAAACCTGGTAATGATCGACAACCCAAGAAAACGTTCGACAACGCCTAACAAACCTATCAACCACTGAATATGTTCGACAATGCCTGGAAATCCCAGACAATGCCTGAAGATGTCCGACAATCAGTGGCGTAGCTAGGGGGGGGAAAGGAGGGGAGGACCGCCCCGGGCGGCACGTCTGGGGGCGGCACTTTCAGACTACGATTCTAATCTGATAAAAAACGCATTTCATTTTCACACAGGGCCGGATTTAGCTAATGGGGGGCCCGGGCACTTTTAGATCAGGGGCCCCCGTGCAAAAAATTCTCCTACGGCGCGAAACACCCCCTCAACGTCTACAGTAGCATCAATCCAGCACTGCACAGCATTTTGCAGAAACCACAAAAGCTAATAGTAAAAAAATCACATTTTTTTCACGTAGGGGGGTCCTTTAAAAGTCGGGGGGTCCGGGATACCTGCACCCTCTGCCCCCCCCCCTAAATCCGGGCCTGTTTTCACATGCTTTTTCTTGAAGGGGCGGCAAAATCTAAATCCACCCCGGGCGGCACATTCCCTAGCTACGCCACTGCCGACAATGCCTGCCAGAAAGAATCTAAAGTACTTTATAATGCCTGAGAGCCCCTGACACCTAAAAATATTCGACAATTCTTGAAAATTTCCGACAATGACTGATAATGATTGACAAGCCTGTCAACCATTGATATTGATCGACAATGCCTGGAAATCCTAGACAATGCCTTGAAATTACCGACAATGCCTGAAAGTAGCTACTCTACAATGCCTGACAACCCCTGAAAATGCTCGACAACCCCTGAAAATGTTCGACAATTCCTGAAAATGTTCGACAATGCCTGAAAATGTTCCATAATGACTACCAAACCTGTCAACCACTGATATTGATCGACAATGCCTGGAAATTCCCAACAATGCCTGAAAGTAGCTACTCTACAATGCCTGACAACCCCTGAAAATCCTCGACAACCCCTGAAAATGTTTGACAATTATCGCTACCGTATATCTCACCCTAAAATCGTTCCGGCTCCCCTCTTTCTCAGGTTTGTAAACTGCCTACAACAAGCTTTAATGAGTCACTGGAAATAAGCTTAAATGATAGTTCCAACGATCATGAAACAGAAGTTGCATAACCTACGTGAAGAAAGATTATTGTCTTGATTTTTCATAGTAGGCTATTCTGTAAAAACTTGAAATATACGCCATCAAAAATATTCCAAAGAAGCTCAAAAGCCACCACTCGCCAAGCCCAAACCGTACAATAATAGCCTACCATAGATACGCTAGCCAAGCTGGCAACCTTGATTGTTGATTATGTCCATAAAGTCAGTCGAGCGTGACGATAATTCCACGATTGCTGAGTTGCATATCTATATGTAAGATATCTATGGTCTGATGCCAGAGCTATGATGCCAGGCTACTAGTATAAAGTTAGGCTACTAGTCAAAAAAAGTGTATTGATCAATGCACATAGGTCATGTAAAAGAGCTTACTTTTTATCTAGCAAGGTAATTGAAATATTCTATTATTTTAAGGTTTAGACTAATTTACCTATTCATTTAGGGTCACTAAACTGCTTACCGGTACTAGCTAGAAGTCCTGTAGGCTACCTAAACCTAGTAGCTAAAAAAATCCAAGCAAACATTTTCTTATGAACATAGGCCATGACCATGCTATGTCTGTCAACAAAATTTTTGAATGTAATGTAAAGGCTAACCAAACGTGGTAGCCTATAGGTTTCATCGAAAGGAAATATGTTTGCAACCGCCTAATTGGTTAAGTTAAACTTTGGTACAGTAGCCTAGCTACCAGCTAGCTAAACTTGTCATTTTTACATCGTTTCAACGTCGCCAGACGTTGAAATCGTGTAAAAAGGTAACTTTTGCTGACTAGGTATAGGTTGCAACTGAAAAACATTTACAAAAGCCATTCAATTTGTTCAAAGAACCGAATTAGCCTAGCAGTTCGTATTTAGCCTACATTGATTCAATGTTTGAATACGTTGAATCACTCAGTTGGCCTTTTGTTTTTCTTTACAGTGATTTCACGTCTGAACAGGTTGATTCAATGCAAAAAAAAAAACTGTTTAGCTGACTGGCGTGCTTGTAAATGCAATAGTCATTTCAACGATCAATTGCAACACCGATTTTGCTCCAAAATTACAAAGTGCGTTTCAATCGTTTGGCAACATATTTTTTCATTACTATGGTAACAAGAGGAGGAGGAAAACTTCTCCTATTTTTTCAAAACGCCGGCAGTGAAAGTGTTAATGAGGTCCACTGCACCAACATCGCTCTTTTTAGGGGCATAAAGCTCTTGAAATAAAGTATATTCAACGTCCGCGATGCCATTCATGGATTTTTCGCTTTGTGTCTCTGATCCCTCGTTCTCAATACATAGGTGATCACCATTTGGAGAACTTCTTCCGCATGTATTCCAGGGAGCCATTCCAACCAACGCAAAAGCCGGTAATTCGGATGAGTCGCGCTGGCCAGAATACATTGTGAAACTCTTATTGTGAAACGAGATTTTCCATGAAAACAAAAAAATGACGCTTAGCGCTTGACGCTTAAATTCGGCAAAATAGTTGACGGCGCTATCACTTCCGTCAACTGAAAAATAAATTGACGGCGCTAGCCTCAGCGTCAACAAAAAGTTGACGCCGTCAAATGACGCCGTCAAATTGACGGCGTCAACGTACAACACTGCATAGTGATACATATAGTATAGTGATAAGACCAGAGACACATAGTGGCTCTGTTTAAACTGTATGCAGTGGCTCTGGTAAAACTATTTTGCATCAGCATCAGCTGGATAAAAAAAAAAAAAAAAAAAATTTGTTTCCAAACAAATAGAAAAGACTATAAATGGAGCCTGATTTAACAACATTAACCTCAGAAAATTGAAATATTTCGGACACATTGCAAGAAGCAACTTGTTAGAAAATTCAATGTTGACTGGGATGGTGCAAGGCAAACGAACAAAAGGACGACAAGAAATTAAATATTTTGACAATATGAAGCAAATTACGGGAATAAAAAGCATGCCGGAAGCAATAATAAAAACAAAAAAAAGAACAAAATGGAGGCAGTTCATATGGGAGATCACAGCTGATCAAACATGATCACTCTGTTGAAGAAGAAGTTGTGATAAATAAAAGTGAGAAAAAAAACACACTGAACGCAGTTCAAAACTAGAAAATTTACCCACGGTACCGGCAATTAAAATAAATCAAAAAATTAACTAAAAATTATCACGAATTATTAGCACTACCTGAAAGTTAATTTGAAAGGCGAAATAACGTAACAAAAGCAACAGAGAATGGGTAAAATTATTTAAAATTTTCCAGAAAATGCGATCGAGCCGCCGGAACAACCATAAAGTTAACAAACAAGAAAAAGAAGCATAAACTGTAAGGAAAAAAAGTGTGGGTTTTGAAAAAGTAAACAAAAGAAAGAGAAGCATGAGCTGTAAAAAACAAAGCGTTGGTTTTGAAAACGAGATATTATTTTTTTCATGTTATTATTTTTCATAGGGACATGTGTAGCCTAATAGTTATCATTTTCCGAGGTCCAATTTATGATAAACCATTACACATGATCATAGATTTGACAAGAAAATTTTTTTAAATTTCTGTTTTGGAATCCAACAATTTAATTATTTTTCTTAAAGTTGATAATTTTTTTCTTCATTGTTAATTGTGTAATGGTTTAACTTTTTCGAAACCTACACTTTTTTCCTTAGCCTACAGCTCATTCTTGCAACCATTGCAACCTTGAAATTTTTTCAACTTAGTAATAACGTAGGTATTTCGGTCTCAAGCACGCTTTAACGTTTGCGTTTTTTCGCTTCTACCATTTTCTATACCTCTGCTGTGTTGACGTGTTTGTTTTTTGCTTTGATGGTCAGAAATAAAATCAACTGACCTGAACTTCCTTGTTACGTTTAGTATGATCAATGATCATGTGTAATGTGTATGCGTATTGCGTAAGCCTAATCGTTAGTTTGCTTGTAGCCTACTTTTTTGCTCTAATTTATGCTTGTTTGATGTTGCCAGATTAATCTTATTTATGAATATCAAAGAAAAACTATGTGTTTCTCTGCAGTCAAGTGTAGCAAGAATTTAGCGATAACTAGGAAGATCACTTCTTCTCGACTCGAAAGAGAAAATCAATCAGTATAAGTCCCCAATCTTCGGACTGACAAAGCCTTGATAAGTTATTCCTGGTAGTTTCACATAAGCCTAGGCTACTTATAAAATGTAGAAGCTTTTGACGCCGGCAGGTTACCAAGATTGACAGAGTGAAGTATTCCGATTGTTGAAGGGTTGTTGCCTGGGAAATATTCCATGCATTAAGTGCCACTTAGAATGGGTTACTCAAGCGCATACCCCGAAAGCCGAACCAGCGCCACTTGATCTTGAAGCTTCTTCGCTCACGAAGTCATGCGCTAACCAACTGAGCTATCGGGGCGGATATAAACAAAGGCAGATAACTTAGTAAGAGTCTCTTGTAACTCAGCAGTTGTGAACTCAGTGCATTACTAGCTGTTCCCGACAATTTTCACCAAATCAAACGTCATATAAAAACCGTTATGGTCTACTTAACCTAGCTGGCATCTTACGTCATGGAAATTGCTAGAAAATGTCCAAATATTGCACCATCGGTCGTAAGACCTGATAAAATATTGCATTAGCCGCTTGAACACCTGTTTGAATGACTTCATAATTGTCTTTCATTATTGCGTCACAGTTACTGTCTACGTGCATTTGAGATATCGCAAATTATTCTAGTCATTCGTAAAATTGTTTGTTGGAAGTCAGTCGCAAGTTTAACTGTTTGCTTGGTGCTTGCTAGCTGGACAAATTTTCCGTCTTTTATCCAAGTAATCTGTTCTGTAGTGACAGTTTTAGAGGCGTACGGTGTTGCGTTCCATTTTCGATAGCCGCGGGCTAATTTTACAGGAACACACTTTTGAATAGACGTTTCAAAAGAGTGTTTATTTTTCGGTCATTACATGCAGACGAACGGATTTGGGAATCTTATGTTACAATTTTCCCACGAAGAGATTATGGTTTACCGCTGTGACCACTAGCAACATTTTAGAAAGTAGCTGGAGATGGTAAATTTTTAGTATTTATTTGCGTCAGACAAAGCTGTCCATATCCAAAACAAAACAAATAATACACAAGCTGCAAATGCACAAAGGTCACAGAGAGCCACTTTGGATGTCGTCAGTTTAAACTCTCACTAAGTAGGCTATCTACTGTTAAGTTTATATACAATGGTAGGCTACGGTAGTGTTACAAGTTAGAAGAATTGAATATATTCAGAACGATAAGAGCAATCAGATGACATGGCAGCCATCAAGACTAGGTAACGGCATATGGTACATATAATTATTATAATGAAGACGGTAATTTGATAATGATATACGATGACAATCGGGCCTCATCAGGGAGGCAACAATAAAGTTAGATGATACTTCGCATCTTCCAACAAAAGAAGATGCAAAGTAGCCTATCGTACAACAAAAGAAAGGATAAACCTATAAGTCAATAAAAACTGATCATGCCGAAACTTAGCATGTAACAAGCCAGCAAATTTCTATATCAAGCGATGACCAAGCAAGTCCGATGCTAGATGAAAATTTCATTTTATGACTTGGGCAGTGGCTAAAATGTACTTGCTGAGTTGAAGCGCTTGCTGAGTGGTCCGACTGCCCATAGAGAAAGTTTAGTTAGACAAAGATAGCCTATGGGCAACAAAATTAAAATGGTAATATCTGTTTTGACAGAAAGACAAAAAGGAAAACAATTTTTTCAAAAGTATTTTAAGACTTTCAGTACGGTACCGTAACATTTAAATTCCAAAACATTAAAAAAATGTGGTTTGGTTTGAAACTTTATTCTCGGATTGACAAAGCCTAGAAAGG
Organism: Aplidium turbinatum; assembly: GCF_918807975.1. Classification (NCBI taxonomy): domain Eukaryota; kingdom Metazoa; phylum Chordata; class Ascidiacea; order Aplousobranchia; family Polyclinidae; genus Aplidium; species Aplidium turbinatum. The sequence goes on along the minus strand of NC_137489.1, from coordinate 9,901,263 downwards.
CCATTCCTGGTAATTTCCTAGGCTATACTTGTAGACACATCTGACGCAAGGCAGGTTACAGAAATTGACAAAGTGAGGTTTTCGATAGTTGAAGTCTTTTGCTGCCGGGAAATTACTCTATTCTATAGGTGCCGCTGAATAGACAACAGTCTTCAACGTGCGTTGCTCAAGCACACATCCCGAGAGTCGAACTAGCGCCTAATCTTGAAGCTCCTTCGTTCACGAAGTCACGCGCGACGCTCTAACCAACTGAGGTATCCGAGCTATAAAAATTGAAAAAAATTATTTTTTTGAAAATAATATTTCAAAACTAATTTGTAATGATGATATAGTCCTAATATTTCTGATATTTAGACAAAATTCCCAAATAAAGTTTTACATTGCCCGTTATTTTAAAACTTTACTTTAATATGAATAAAGATGACTTCCATTAAAAACAGAACAAAAAAAAAGTTTGATCGTTACTATCTTTAATGTACCGGTATCTGGCAACTTTGTTATGGTTTGCCCACATTTTGAAAATTGAAAGAAATCTAATTTGGCTGTCATGGCCAGTGCTTCAACTTTGGCGGTAATTACCACAATCGTGGAATTTTCATCAAGCTTGTGGTAAAAATGTGGTAATGAAAAATTTGTGGTAATATTGGAATTTTGTGTGGAAATGTTGCCAACATGATCAGCGAGGGTTAGGGTTGGAGCTCGACCGATATAACTTTTTCAGGCCGATACCGATATTTATGAAATTTTTAGGCCGATACCGATATATATCAGCTACGAAAAGTTTGTTACCAACAAAGTTATTAAGCAACAAACCAGTCCAAGAAAGTTGATGCATCAGTTGCTGTAGGCCTAATGGAAAAAGTTGTTTGGACAGATCTGATCAACAAGTAGCAGATCTGTCCAAACAACAAAAAGCCTTAAGGCTACAAATTTATCAAAGCACAAACAACATGGAACGCTCTAACCTCCGAAAGAAACGTACAAACATCCTACACAGCATATCTAAAAGATTAAAGGAGGTTGCAATAGAAAAAGCCAACTCTTTGGCAGAAGAAATATCCGCATCTGAAGACAGCAGTAAAATGTTCCAAGCAGCAAAACTACTTAAAGCGAGAAAGCCTCCTACCCCCATCATGATTCAAGATGTCAATGGCAGTTTTGTGCTCTCAGACAAAAGCAAAGTAGAGATTGTAAGAAAATGGTTTCAGCAACAATTTACAGATTCAGATGATGAACCAATACAACCATTCACCGGAGAAGCAAGACCCTTGCAAACACCAATAACCACTGAGGAAGTGTCTGCAGCAATTTCTTCTTTGAAAAACCGTCGTGCTGCTGGCCCTGATAACGTCAACAACGAACTCTTCAAATTCTCCAAAGACATAACCTCCGGTTTAATATCACAGACTATTAATGAATCTTTCAAACAACACAAACCAGTAGACACCATCGGCGAAGGCATACTAATTGCTATACCAAAACCCAAGAAACCAAAAGGACCACCAGCTAATCTTCGACCCATTGTGCTCCTCAATAGCATCAGAAAAATCCTCTCCATCATCATTTTGCATCGGATTAGAGACAAAATTGACAGCTTCACTGGACCCTTCCAAAGCGGTTTCAAACGTGGCAGAAGCTGTGCTGACATTGTCTGGGCACAACGTATGCTCGTTTCAGTGGTAATGGCTAGAAAATGGGACTTCCACAAAATGGGAATAGATATGTCCAAAGCCTTTGACACCATCAAACGCAAAAAAATCCTTCAAATTTTAGACCAAGCTGGCTGTGATGAAGATGAACTGCGACTAACCCGCGCCCTGCTAGCTGGCACGAAACTGTATGTGCGCATTAACAACGAAATGTCCGCAAACTTTGAGACTACCATCGGTTCCCCTCAAGGAGACAGCCTCTCCCCAATACTCTTCACCTGCTACCTATCTGCAGCATTGAGCTCAGTGCGAGAGCAGTCCTCCAGACCAAACCCCCCTATATCTGACACATGCATGCCTTTGGAAATGGAGTATGCAGACGATGTTGAGTTTCTGGATGAGGAAAGACAGCCACTTGATATGCTACAATCTATTGCTACAAAGAACCTGAAAAACTACAATCTTTTCATGAATGAGACTAAAACTGAATTCACCCACATATTTCTTGCAGACACAAATGAAACTGATACTGATAGCCTATTAGCCTACCGATTCGAGGAAACGAAAAATGGCGTACACACAAACTTTTGGGATCATTATTGTGCAGCACTGCCGATGTCAAATCCCGCTGCAATTTAGGCAATGTCGCTTTCAGATCACACTGGAAACTATGGAGCAAGAGATCGAGAATCCCATTACAGTTGCGACTAAGATTGTACAACGCGTACTGCATCCCAATTATGATCTACAACTGTAATAGCTGGTCTGTTACCAAAGCAAGTCTTGAAAGATTGGATGCCTGTCATCGAAGACATTTACGTGTCATAACTGGTCATACTTGGCCAAACAGTCTTATCTCGAACAAAAATCTCTACAAAATATGCAACAGTGAACCATTGTCTTGCAAGATCTCCACCATGAGATGGAACATGTTTGGACACATTCTGAGACTTCACCAGGACTCACCTCCTCAGAAAGCCCTTGAATTTGCAATAATTGGCAGCAAAAAGTACCAAGGCCGAACCGGACGTCACCGTACCAATTTATTACAACTGCTGAGATCTGACATCAGAAAAGCTGGCCTGGGATCCTTGCTCAGCACACCACATCTCCATCGATTGCAAAACATCGCAAAGGACAAAACAGAATGGAGATCCTATCAACCTTGTTGAAAGACTGATCGAAGCCAGCGGATGCCAAACGATTTGGCCACACTGGCGGCGGAGACAGTTACAATAATAATAATAATGGAAAAATCATTCTTAGCACTAATCACAAAAAACACCAAAAAAGAGCATTAATATCTGTATTATACGGTAACTAACTAACTATAGTAGTAAAATAGTAGTAGATAGCCCTAAGTGCATAGGTTTTGAAAATGCAAAAATAGGAATTTCTCAAAATGTCACTTACAACTTTCTTGTTTTCGACCATCGACATGTTCATGTCAGCAATGAAAATTTACGTTGAATTGAGAAAAAAGTAACTAGTATCTTGAACTTTTTACTTCCAGAGTCTTTAAAGGCATTTTTAAAAACGAATTGTGATGTCACAGACACAGACAACATTGCAAAAAATTACAGGAAACCAGCTCAGTGTGACCACACAAGTTTAGAAAGAAATTGAATTTGAAAACAAAGATACTATTGAGCTTAAAATACAAGGTGATTAGTGAATAATATTTGTAATTGGATGGCGACGATACCGTTCCCTGCCGTTGTCGTACCCCCGATGTCGTCCCTTCATACATCAGGACATTGTAATCATTCATGTCGCCAGATAAAGTTTGATATGCGACGGGCTGTTGGACTTCAGGTCGACTGTCAATGACCGTCGTCCCCAGTGAGTGATTGTGAATAACGTTGCCGAATAGACTTCATGTGCATTTCAGCTCAGGTGTCAATGCCCGTGCCGTTTCCTGTAAGTGGTTATGAATAACGCTGCCGAAATAACTTGATATTTGCTGGGAATACGCTTTTTTGCTGAAGCGTAGGCCACAAAAGCAGAATTGTAAAAGTAGGTTATTACATTTTCAATATTTATTGTGGTGTTTGTTACATTATACATATTCTTTCAGTTTGATACAATTTGTGGAATTATTTGATGAACAAACAAAAAAAACAATCAATTTGGTAGGCTACCATTTTTAAAAGTCTCTGATTTTATTCGATTACATTTTAAAAATGAAAATTAATTTCTAGTTTAATTGTTTCGTTTTTTTTTCAGAAAAAATACAGAAACACCGAAATCGCTGATCTCAGAGTTGCCGAGACAGTTGACTACGCTAACTGCTAAGTAGGCTATCTTGAAATAATAGTTGATAAACTGAACCTCACTTTCGGGTTAGGGTTATCAAATTAAGATTGTAGCCTTTCCATTACACAAGATCAGTTGATCACGAGCTGCCACACTACAATGATCTATTCACTTCCAGCTAACATTTCTAGATAAAATTACAAATAAAAAGTCACACTTTTTTTGTGGTGACCCATAAAAGTTCAATGATTAATTCAAGGAAAAACTTTACTTTGTCTTCTATTTTTTCTTTCGATCTTATGAGAAAACAAAGTGTTTAGGAGACAAAATAGGTTGCATCCCTAGGTATACTTTTGTCATTTACAGGTTTCCAAGCATGATTTGGTTGATTTTGTATTATTTAATTATTTTCAGATTATGTTGTTTGAGTTGTTCCTTCAAGCATTGGGACGTGCTGGGTCTGCTACTATTCGGCGAGTCCGATTCGTAGAGTTCCCTATTCAGCGACAGTTTTTTTTTGGCAAGTTCCCTATTCGGCAATTTTTTGAAAATCCAAGAACGCCTTCTGTAAATCCAACGATGGAATATTATTCAAAATTCAGACATTGGATCTGTTTTTTTTTATCATTTATTGGTCATTGACCGATTTTTTTGCAAAATGTCTGAAAAAAAAAATAGTCAATTTGGTCAAAATGTTTGAAAAAATATATATTATAGGCCTAGTCAATTTGGTCAAAATTACACGACAACACTGTTTCAAAGTTTTGCTGAGAAACGCGACAACGTTTCTCAGCGAAACTTAATGTTGTAGCTAGTCAGGAAGTGCAAATTTTGGTTTGTATCATCTACTTGAATAGAAATATTTTCAACAGAAAAAATGACCGAAATGAATAATAAGTGACCGAATTTTTTCAAGTCATTTCAGACAAATGACTGAAACGTCTCAGCGAAAAAAAACCAGCATTGAATCAATGTAAATACAAACTGTTAGGCTAATTGGGTTTTTTCAACAAATCGAATTGCTTTTTTAAATGTTTCTCAGGTATAACCTATACCTGGTCAGAAAAAGCTCCCTTTTGTACACGATTTCAACGTCTGGCGACGTTAAAACGATGTAATTGCCTTTACATTCAAAAGTTTTGTTGACATCAAAAATTCTTTGACTATTTTGAGTTACAGCATCGTTTTGTAAAAAAGGTTGTTTTGATGTAAAATATATTTAAAAATGAATGACATGACAAATGACATAAACATGACGCAAGGAAAGTGGATGACGTATGATACATGTCGATTTTATGTGAACAAACATTTTATTTTAATAGTTCAAACATTTTTCGCTAAATTTTATTTTAATTGTTTTTCTTTGTCGGAATGCAAAAGAAACAATATTCTGGAATAAAATACAAAATTCTCTAAATAAACAAAAGGTGTCGTTGGATTTTCAAAAAATTGCCAAATAGGAAACTCGCCGAAAAAGGCTGTCGCCGAATAGGGAACTCACCAAATCAGACTCCCTGGAACGGGCCATTCCGGGATGTGCTGCCTACGTACTGCGGAATGGCCCGTTTCGGTGAGTCCGATTCGCTGAGTCCAATTCGGTTAGTCCGATTCGGTGAGTCCGATCCCTTAACGGGGGATTTTTTCATGTTTTTTTTAAATTATTGGGTACCATAGCCTAATTATATTGCCGTTTTAGGGTTAGAGGTTAGAAGTTAGGAACTCACCGAATCAGACTCACCGAATCGGACTCACCGAATAGTAGCAGACCCTACGTACTGCCTATTGGTATATACTTGTATGGTAGGCAAGCAGTCTTTGTTGGTAGAACAGAAAATTTATAATAATAAATCAACCAAATTGTGAATTGCAAAACTGTAAATGACACAAGTATATCTAGTGACTATGCAATTGAAAAGTGCAAACACCTGTTTGATAACGAAGAATGTGCTTTGAACTTTAGACTAGAAATATTTTTAATTCTTGCTAAAACTGATTCTTGTTTCACCTTGCAGCACTAGAAGCAATCTTTATAAAGACTCTCGATCCAACCTTTGCCACCAAAAAAAATTTATTATGCCTTAAAACTTTTTTGTTAATTTTGTATTGTTCTGATTGACCAAATTGCATTTCTTTTTCTTCTACTATAAATACCTCACCAGTCACCACTTTTAAGCTGATTTTATTCTGACAATAACTCCTCAAAAAAGTCAGACAAAAACCTGCAGTTTTGAGTTGCCATGAGCAACATTCTTCTCGCAATTTTCAAGTTCTGTACCACCAATCTAATCTTCAGGTAGTCTATATGGGTCTGCTACTATTCGGTGAGTTCCTAACCTCTAACCGCTAACCTTAAAACGGCAATGATAATTAGGCTACGGTACCCAATAATTTAAAATAACAATTGAAAAAATTCCCCTGTTAAGGGATCGGACTCACCGAATCGGACTTACCGAAACGGGCCATTCCGAGTCTATTTTAAATCAGAGTGGTTCAACTACGTTTGACTTACGGGCCACTTTACAAAAACGTGACAACTTGCGGGCCATCTCCAATAAAACGATAGTGAGTGTTTTATAGTTAGCACGTTGGGCTCGCAGTCGAGAGCCTGCATGTTCGACTCCAGCCACCCGCACTTGCTGTTGTTTCTTTGGGCAAGAAACTTTACGATAATTGCCTCTAACCAGTGATCGATTTCGAGTAATAGGTAGTACCAAATTTAAGTCATAAGTAGAGTAGACAACCGGAAAAAGACATTGCCGTCGGCGTCGGCTGCAGCGTGGGTCAGGTGTACATCGGAAGGCGTACACCGATGCATAGCGCTCAAGTCCGCTTTCCCGCAAGGCAGGATAAAGATATGAAAAAAAAGGAGTACGTAATCGAAATTGTTAAACAATAGCGAATAGAAATTTATTGCAAATCTCTAACAGTGAGATGCCTGTGGTCGAGGTTTCTCTGTTACTATCGTTTCTACATCAACTTCAATGTTAGTGGTAGCAAGTCGGAGACTATCTTCCAATGTTTCGTTTATCATTTGGTTTCTGTTTTTAGACTTGACTCGTTTCATTCTAGAAATTGTAGGCCTACTCTCACACATGTATGTGCTTCCAAACATTGAGCGCATTTTTAATGCAAATTTTTTCAGTTTGGGAAATCTATCCTTGCTGGCTAATTTCCAGAAGCACTCTGAGGTTTCATTTTTCCTTGACAGCAAGAATTGGTTGCACTGAAGCTCGCAGAGTTCGAGCTGAAGTTCTGGTAGCTGTGTTTCCACATTAACATTCATATAGGATTGTTATACAAATGGAGATAGGTTTTAATCTGTCAAAATCTTTAAATCTATTCTCAAATTCACAAGATAAATCCTTAAAATCTTTCACAAAACGGGAGCATTCCACTTCTTAATCATCTACTTAAGGAAACAAAAACGTCCGGAACACTAGGTACATATCAGCCTTTAAGAAGCCCAGTTATCTACTGACGAGACCTGATAGGTTGAAACAGTATAGGCCCTGCTGTCTACAACTTTGAATTAAATTTTTAACACTTTTTATCCAAATGCTATAGTTGTTCTAATTGAAATTACTTTCTGAATTGAAATTGAAAAAACATAAATACAAATTAAATCAATACTGTGAGAGCTCGCGGGCCGCAGGCCTGCATCAGCAGATTTGCATCATGTAAACCAAACACAGATCTACATTTGGAAAATATACTTCAGATGATGCAAAAAGTGGCCAAAAAATGTGAAAATATTAACATTTGAAAATTTACCAAAAAAACTTTGGTATAGACTACCACAAAAACTAATTAAGCTGGAATGAAAATTTACTGAACAGCATACACCCCAGAATGCTGAATTAGTATGTTGAAAATATTAATAGTCCCACTTTTTCACTTAATTTGTAATTTTTCTGTTTAAATAAAATGGGGTCAAATGGGCCACATTGGCTTTTTGACAAGTTATAGCTCACTTGCATAACTTTTTTAATTCTATTTAATTTATATGGTATTTTTAGGTAAACAGGCCTATTAGACCGGGAGCCCGCGACGTCCACCCTAGGTGAAAAAGTTACCAATTTCTATTCATACAGCGATATCCGGTGATATGTGGGTACTCATAATCTGGAAGTCTGCCGGCCCGTCGGTGGTGGGTATGGGAATGGGGGGGCATTTTTCATGGCCCAAAAAATGCGCTAGGTCAGCTGAAAAAGTTACCGCTTGAAACTTAGTTGGTTGTAAAGTAAATAGTTTCTAGATGATTGTCTGGTATGTGACAGACATTTTTGGTGGTGGGGGGGCTCTGACAGACAAGTTTTATACCCCCCAAAATTTGCGCTAGGTCAGCTGAAAAAGTTACCGGATAGAACCAACTGATTATTAATCTGTGAGTTTTAAGCTTCACAAAAATGTATGTGACAGACAAATTTGCTGGTGGGTGTCCCCTGACAGACGACCTAAAGTAGGTGACCCCCCCTAACTGAGCTAGGTCAGCTGAAATAGTTACCGGATAAAACCAACTAAAAATTAATGTGTGAGTGTTAAGCTTCACAAAAATATATGTGACAGACAAATTTGCTGGTGGGTGTCCCCTGACAGACGACCTACAGTAGGTGACCCCCCTAACTTGAGCTAGGTCAGCTGAAATAGTTACCGGATAAAACCAATTGAAAAGTAATGTGTGAGTGTTAAGCTTCACAAAAATATATGTGATAGACAAATTTGGTGGTGGGTGTCCCCTGACAGACGGCCTACAGTAGGTGACCCCCCTAACTTGAGCTAGGTCAGCTGAAATAGTTACCGGATAAAACCAATTGAAAATTAATGTGTGAGTGTTAAGCTTCACAAAAATGTATGTGACAAACAAATTTGGTGGTGGGTGTCCCCTGACAGACGACCTGAAGTAGGTCTAGGTAACCCCTTCCCTTTTTGAGCTAAATCAATGACCGGAGTTGCCGACGACTTACCGCTAAAAAAAAAAAATTGAAGAAGTGTTTTGTTTTATGTGTGCACAACAGCAAATAAGTATTACGTATAACAAGCAATTTAACTACTAATGGAATACCAGAATAAAAATGATGCAAATTGAGCAATCACCCAATTTAGGTTAGGGTTAGTTAGATCTATAATAACAATCACTGTTAAGGGTAGACTATTTATACTTGAAAAGTTTTTGTCTGAATTTTTCGTCAATGATTTTACTGAATGATTTTACGTATGGTGACAGAAAAGCAATCGGATGATAATAATTGTAGTCGAATCCCTGAGTCGAATGCTGGCAATGTTTTTTCCATGAAGTCCAGATTGTTACATTCACAACTTTACATTTTGCATCGTCTGAAGTCGTGCTACAGCAAATAAAACATAGTTGATGTTCTCCAGGTCTTTCATAGTTGACCTGAAAATAAAATGTGTGAGCCTGAAGAGTTTGACGTATGTCAACGTAAAGTTAAATTAGCAACATGTTGGTTACTGATCTACAGTTTTGCGTTGCCAATCGCGATATAATTGTATTCGAGTTAATCTTAAATCAAGTGCTTCCATGTCGCGTACGAAATACCATCCTTTATCGTGATAGTTACTATACGGTAGCTTAGTCGCACTCGCATCCTCATCGGTGGCGGAGTTACGATGATTGCAAGCAACTGATCAATGACACACTCCTCCATTGAGTCCATTTGGTAGTTGTTTGTCTGTGCATTACCAGACATAAATCGAAACTATACAAATAGTAGCAGTACTTGTATTGGCTAATAACGTACACTAATTACTCCCAGACAGCAAATCAACCGTTTTTTTTTTCATTGATTCAACGTCTGCAGACGTTGAATTGATATAAAAAACGGTTGATTTGCTGTCAATGTTTTTTCGAAAGGATGCTTTTTACACTGTTTTTGTATCATATTCTTCAACTTAGCCTACTAATATTTATCCATACTCGTTAGATCGCTGATTTGTTGCGTATTGAATTGTCACTGACTGCCTCTTTGAAAAGTCTTGTTCATGGAATAACGGGTTGGAGGAATAAAAAACGTGGAGTACATGATTATTTATCATTGTGATGTCATATAGTAGGCTAGCTTATTGTAGAGAGTTTCGAAAAAAGTGTTATCACATAGCTAAATGGTTAGGGTATAGTCAGTAGCCAGATGATCAAGCGCTTTAAGGAGTGAATTGTTAGTAATGTGTCGTTGCCCGCTGTGACACAAAAGCAAATGATCCCTTTCAAACTAATTTAACAGCTTGCTTGCACTAGAGCTGTAAAATTCCAATCACCAAACTCGCTAAAAGTAATACAACCGGATTTCTCTATCTCAGACAGCAAATCTACCCTTTTTTAAATTGATTCAACATCTGCAGACGTTAATCCAATGTAGAAAACGGTTGATTTACTGGCTGAGATTGTAGTGAGCCAAGCAGATGCAAAAACGCTTGATATAGTTCCTTGCACTGCAATTATTTTTATTTGTGTAGACAAATGAAGTAGATAAATCATGTTCTGTTACTTAGTATACGGTACTTCAAAAGCACAGCTAACAAATCCCTCCTATCAATTGACTTAGTGCAAACCTGGGGGTTACCTAGGCCTATTTCAGGTCTTCTGTCAGGGGACACCCACCGCCAAATTTGTCTGTCACATACATTTTTGTGAAGCTTAACACTCACACATTAATTTTCAATTGGTTTTATCCGGTAACTATTTTAGCTGACCTAGCTCAGTTAGGGGGGTCACCTACTTTAGGTCGTCTGTCAGGGGACACCCACCACCAAATTTGTCTGTCACATACATTTGTTAAGCTTAACACTCACACATTAATTTTCAATTGATTTTATCCGGTAACTATTTCAGCTGACCTAGCTCAGTTAGGGGGGTCACCTACTTTAGGTCGTCTGTCAGGGGACACCCACCAGCAAATTTGTCTGTCACATATATTTTTGTGAAGCTTAACACTCACAGATTAATAATCAGTTGATTTTATCCGGTAACTATTTCAGCTGACCTAGCTCAGTTAGGGGGGTCACCTACTTTAGGTCGTCTGTCAGGGGACACCCACCACCAAATTTGTCTGTCACATACATTTGTTAAGCTTAACACTCACACATTAATTTTCAATTGATTTTATCCGGTAACTATTTCAGCTGACCTAGCACAAATTTTGGGGGGTATAAAACTTGTCTGTCAGAGCCCCCCCACCACCAAAAATGTCTGTCACATACCAGACAATCATCTAGAAACTATTTACTTTACAACCAACTAAGTTTCAAGCGGTAACTTTTTCAGCTGACCTAGCGCATTTTTTGGGCCATGAAAAATGCCCCCCATACCCACCACCGGCGGGCCGGCAGACTTCCAGATTATGAGTACCCACATACCATCGGACATCGCTGTATGAATAGAAATTGGTAACTTTTTCACCTAGGGTGGACGTCGCGGGCTCCCGGTCTATATTATTACCATTAGACATAGCTGTTGGTTGCATGATTAGCTCTAGACATGCCTTTTCTGTTTGAGCAAAAAGAAAATAGAAAGCATAAAACTGAAAGTGGTGAAGGCTTTGAAAAGTCTAAGATTTGAGAATTCTTCTAAACGTGCCATTGTGGACTTGATGACTGTCAATAGGAAAGAACTGCAGGACTTCATCACAGCAAACAACACACGATTTAAAAAAATTACTGAACTGCATTTCGGCTTTTTGAGTCAAGACCTCTCTTTAGGAACCCAATGACACCCACATTGCTACAAAATCGACTCTACTTGGCATGAGAGTTGTGAATGACATAACTGAATGTGTTGTGGCGAATACAAATTTGAGCGTGATGAGCGAATACAATTTTCTGCACACCAATGACAAAGAGCAAAAGTAGTTCCTCCTCATGACAGTCTAAAACTCCAGACAGCTGTCAAGATAGGAATAAGTCTACACTGATGCAATAACTATAACTAATAACATTCTGGACATCTGTCAACACTGAACTAATTAATTTTGAGTAATTTTGTCATTATATTCCTATCATGTAATCCCGTGTTGCTATTAGTGTATTCCGTGAAGCTTTCAAAGTAGGTAGCAACCTTAAAAATGTTTTCAGTTGCCCCGAAAATTTGACAGGATTATTCAGGTATTGACACGATGCGAGAGGGTGCCAATTTGAATTTCAAACTTTTAATTTTTTCCAATGTATGAATCACCCTGTTGTATATTATCCTATTTCAATTGTCAACTATATACCCTGCTGTTTGACTTGGCCCCTTCTACTCTGTTTATGACTGCCCGTTTAAAATTGAACATTATAAAATGTTTCCTTATTCATATCGTTCAATTTGCAAAAAAGAACAGTGCAAATTATGTGTTCTACCTTTATCTGAAAATGGTGTAGAAGGCCTTTATTGCTAAAATTGTTGATCACTTGAACAAAATACATGCCACCCAACAGGTCTGTGATAAAATAGCAAAAATGAAGTTCTTTCCTTACCATTTAGACGTATAGAAGTTGTGGCCCATTTGACTCCACAGCTGATGGGGTCAAATGGGCCACACCTACCCCAGCTTAGCACCTTTTTTTATGTTTTTGCAAGTTTTTAATTTTTCTGAAAAATGTTTTATTTCATTGCTGAAAGATGTAATGCTCTGTGGTAAATATTTTTTTTTTTAATTTCATCATAGGTTTTATGTAGCATTCAAAAAACTGAAAAAGTGTCCCGTTTGACCCCACATGACCCTAAGGGGTTAAAAGTTAGGGGGTTATTTGAACGTTTAGCGACGTTAAAACGATGTAAAAGCTGCAATGATAATTAGGGTACGGTACCCGATAATTTTAATAAAAAAAAATTCGAAAAATTGCCGAAAAAAGCTCTCGCCGAATAGGGCACTCGCCGAATAGTAGCAGGCCCTGTTAGTTCAGGTTTGCGTAGGCGAAAGGTTTATCAATAGGCCTAACTTATTTAAGTTTCCTAACATGATTTGAGTTCACTTTTAGTTATAGAAGTCAAATAACAACTACACTAAACATCAGTAAAAAATATAGCGTAACCTATATTCAAGCGGGTAGTGAAGAGTAAATTAGTTTTTTGTCAAAACCCCGACTAAGTTTCGCCAAAGCTGAGCTGATACAGTCTGCAGATTTTACTAGGAATAGCGCCTAAATGAACGGGCGCCACAGTGCTCCGCGCCTAAATATCCTGATGCAACGGTGTGCACGCCTATTTGACTGGCGCCTAAAAGACGTGGACCCATTTTCACCTAGAATGTATTTTCCATAACAACGTTGAAATGGCAGCAAACAAATGACATCATTCGTTTTCATGGTCATTTTGACGTCACAGAGTGCTGTGTTTGTTTAAGAAAAGTAGCGGTAGCATGCACTACTTTTAGTAATTGGTAGCGTTGGCACGTGCTACTTTTGCACAAGTATCGGGTAGCGCGCTACTTTTAATGTACCAGATGCTCTCATCTGCTGACAATTGCACATCCATATCTATATTAAAATTGGTAAAAGTAGTTTTTAATATTCATTCTACAACATATCCAAGAAGCAATGTTGTTTTGTGCCTTTGCAACTGTAGCACCATTCGTTGATAAGTCTCTAGAGGTTGCCATAATTTGCAAACTCTGTTGCTTAAATCTGTTACAGTGTTTTATTCTGGTACTTTTGTATAATATTGCATAATGGGTAAAAAAACTGCATCGAAAGGCGAGACTGCAGGAAGTGATAATGAAATTGATAATGAGCCTGAAGAATATGAAGTTCAAAAAGTGGTTGATAAGCGGTACTTGAAGGGACAACTGCAATATCTTATCAAATGGAAAGGATTTTCAGAGTAAGTATTACAGTCTCCATCACTGTTTTAAAGTCAGTATATTGATGCCAAGACAATTTTTAATGGCTACTGAAGCAACTGGATTGCTTCCATATATCTTATCCAAATCATTTTGTGTACTGTTTTTGCTATAAAGTGTAGTATAACTTTGCCGTTGTACAACTCGTTTGGCAGTAGAATCTGCTTGATAAATTCACCTCGTGGATTCCATTTAAAAATTCGATCCGAAGCAAATTGGAGTAAATACGTAAGTGGATGTATTATTCGTAGATTTGTTTTATTATAGATAGAGTTTCATTTCAACTTATGTCCCAATCTCTGATGTTTAAGTCTAATTAACATTATTTCTTGTTTCTCAATTTGATGGTTGTAAACAATTGGTCTCACTTGATGTGTTCTGGTAGAGGTTGTTCGGTTAATCTAGTGACACCAATTTCTTTCCATGTTAATCCTCCTTCCAGGTATGACTCCTGTCACCAATCTGTACGCTGTAACATGGTGATTCTGACAATCAAAGGTCTTCATATCATAATTGAACAGCACAATAAGCTTTTTTGATGTTGGTACCAATCTATTTTGAAAATTTAATGTTATGATAGATGAAAATATGTGATTCTTTTTTCATCACTCTTTAGGCCTCGGTGGCTGAAGAGTAAAGATGTTATCCTTTAACCATCTCTTAATTGGAAATGAGAGGCTACTAAAGAGTAGCTAGTCTTTGGTCTCTTATCGAAAATTCCACTTCTATAGGTACACTATGCTGGGGGTATTTTTTTCGCTGAGACCTTTCGGTCATTTGTCCGAAATGACTTGAAAACATTCGGTCAATTTTATTTATTTCGGTCATTTTTGGTCATAATATATATTTTTCGAACATTTTGACCGAATTGACTATATTTTTTTCGGACATTTTGCTAAAAAATCGGCCAATGACCGAAAAAAGAACCCAGACACCATGAAGCAGAAAAGCGCAACAGGTATATATGTGAAGACTGTTAAGCTACACACACGCACACCTCTCTTTGGTAAGGATAAGTCAATGTCGTTGAATCTGTGTAAAAATGAGTGGATTTGCTGACTGAGTTTCTGCAATCAACACGTGTTCGAATTTTGCGTCGGAAGACAAATTTTTTTTCGATTACCTTGGCAATTGCTGGTGCCAAATTCAAGGGCTGTTTGTTGTGTAACTGGCATGGATTGCTAAGTTGATAGAATGCTTGTTTGAAGGGGGCTAGGTTTCAGATTGGAAGTTTGGCTCCAATTCTCGTCCACCGAGACAGTGTTGCTTCATTCATAAACAGCTAACGAATGAAAGTATAGATACAAAGCAGCTACAGTGCCTGCAGAACGCTCGAAAATATCGTCGGTTGGACTGCGCTAAAGAGCTTAGCAAAACACTTGACCATGGTAAAGAAGGTATACCATAATTGAATTATCTAACTCGATCAGTTTAGCCTTTTATTGCGTGCAGGACTATTTTGAAACTGTACTTACATTGTATTCCATGTGATTATATACAACAATGAACATAAAATGAAATGATTGTTATTTTCATATCAACTAACTGTATATTGGATGGATATACTTTTATATTCAGTTCGGATAACACTTGGGAACCAGATGAAAATCTTGATTGTCCAGATTTAATTTCTGAATTCGAAGCCAACCATGCAAAGAAAAATAAAGAAAGTCAGAAAGGTATGACTTTGCAGAATTTTTGTGATATGCTGAATTCTGCTTAATTTTTGTGATCTACTTTGAAACAGTTAACGTTTGTGATTATTACAACTTAATTACGGTAGTTCTAAATTAATCGAGCTTATTGAAAATCGTGTAACAGAAGAAAAGAAGAGAAAACTCCCCTCTGAAAAGTCCGAATCCAGTAAGAAGAGCAAAGGAGGAGATGAAGTCAGTCCAAGAGGTTTTGGAAGAGGATTGAAAGCAGAAAAAATTATTGGAGCTACCGACTCTGGTGGTCAATTAACCTTCCTTATGAAGTGGTAGGGCATATATTTTTGATTGATATATCGCGATATACAAATTTCATTTGGTGACATTTTTTCCCCACTGCCCTGAATGCGTCGTTTGTATGCTCAGTCAATCGCTTTTTTGTTGCGCGTGTGCTCCAATCGATGTAAACCTTTCAATATGATTTTTAAGACTCTTTAAAATCAGTGCTGAATTTTATTCCTGCTTAGCACGCAACAAAAATGAATTGCTTCAAGATAACATTGTATTTAACTGCACTGACATCGATTGCATTGAAGAGCACTGAAAGCAACTTATCTCTGCAATGAATACGGCACTACAGTAGAACTCGGTTAATCCGGATTCGATTTGACCGGCGATTCCATCCGGATTAGGCGAAGTATATGAAAACAGCAAAACACATTAGTGTTATAATGATTACTAGAATTTTTTTTTGGTCAACGATATTGTCCTTATTATTGCAACATTTTACATCACATTTGTTAAGTTAAGTTAATCGTCTGATCAAAGAAAAGTTCACTAGTTTTTTTTAATTATAGGGTATGCAGTATGCACCCATAAAGTCAGCCAATCTCCTTTCTTACCCAACATGATATCTGACAGACACTAATTGTTCATTATATCGTATCAGGTCATTTCTTTACTCCATTGTGCAACGCTATATGTGAAATTTTTGGTCAAGCTATGCAGCGCTATACGAAGATTTTATGATTGAATATGATACCCGTCATGTGATATTTAACCAGCCCTTAACGTAAAATGGATACTTTTGTAGCGTTAGTTGGACATAGCGACTTTAGACGATAAAGTGCTTGAAGTGATAAGCTTATAAAAGCGTTCTGAATGGTGTTTGTTCGCAGGGAAAACAGCGATGAAGCTGACCTCGTCCCATCTGAAGAAGCCAACATTAAATGTCCTCAAATAGTCATCAAGTTTTACGAGGAGCGTCTGACCTGGCACCAAAACACTAGCGAGGAACAAAGTTAATTTTTTTTTGATCCACTTCTTTGACTCAAGACACATCCGCCGGTCACTGCGACAAAGTAAAAACATCAACATTTTGTGGGAAAACTACAAAGTTAATTCATTGACATTTGTCAGAACTGTAGGTCTACCTGCAAACTTGTTTTTACCTTTTTTACAAGTTGTTACAAGACGACAACGCTCAATACTGCAGGTTTTTTTGTCATTTTCGTCGTGTGGTCTTACAAGTTTTTTCGGTATTATATCGATAAAATGCTGCTTATCAATTAATGAACTTAAGATGTGTGGCATCATGCAAACAATTGGTGCGGTTACCAACCCAGCATAATCACCGCTCGTGTGTGTTACGATATTTTAAACCGATTTTATCATGATTGTGGACAATTGCTCAACAAGGCCACCTGCCGATGGTATGTTGCGTCATACCTTCATTGTAAATAAACCACCTTTTCTAGTTTATGAAGAATGTGTTGCAGGGCAATTGTATGTTTTGTGGATGGTTATTTGACTGATAAATTTAACATTGATTCAGTTTTTCCGCGCAGCTGGTAGTGAGTTGGAAACGGCATTTACAACACGTGTGCACCGTACAAGTCAAGCTGTCTGGGTTCATCTGGCCAGTTTGACTTTGCTATACACGTGTGTAACGTTGCTGTTGCGATCGGGTGGCTGGATTTCAATTTTATTAACAAGCATCTGTTTCAAGCTGGGTAGCCTAATTATGTTTGACAAGGATCAGTTGTTGAATATTGATAGATCTAACAAATTCCTCGTATCACGCATTCATGCCAGGTCTTAACCACCCCTATTGGGCATACCAAGTGTAGTAGTAGTCCAGTTTTAATCCGGTGATGTCCCCGTTACCGAGGGTGGCCGGATTCACCTCCAAGTGCCGCAATCGTCTTCACACCCTGCCTCCACATCGATCTGTCTAGCGCGTCCTCTCTTGTCAAGCCCACCTTGCTGCTTTCTTCCTCAACTTGCTTTTTCCATGTTTTCTTTGGTCTTCCTTGTTTTCTACGACCCTCCACTCGCAACTCCAGCGCTCTTCTCAAAACATCATCTTCATCCCTTCTCAAAACATGCCCATACCACCTCACTCCATTCGCTTTTGCCAACTTATCAACACTCTCATTCAACCCAAGCAAGCTCATAAGTTCTTCGGTATTCCTTTTGTCCATCAGCTTTACACCACACATTGCTCTCACCATCGCTCTCTCAGTTCTTCTTAAAATCGCCAATTCGTTTTCCCGTAAGCACCATGTCTCACTTCCGTACAGCATTGCAGATCTCACACAACTAATATAAATTCTTTCTCTCATTTTCAACGGAAATCTTCTACCACATAACAACTCTCGACACTCTCTGAATTTCACCCAACCAAACCTTCCTCTTGCAGTCACTGCCGCTTCACAACCACCACTGGCATTCAATCTATCTCCTAGATAGCAAAAGGCATTTACTGATTCAACTTCGTCATTCAGCTTTTCAACAGGACCAATCATTCCTTCCTCAATCTTCTTGCATCTTTCACATTCAAAACCATCTCCAGATCTGCATGTCACTCTCTTCATCTTTGCACATCTTCCATGCACCCATTTCTTGCATTTCGTACATGTAACAGAATTTGCCATCACTCTTCTTCCGCAGACGCCACATGGGTCAATTTTGCTCATTGTGATTTCCCCTTCCGTTCCGCTTATTACGACCTTTGTCTTTTTGATGTTCACACGCATACCTTTACATTCAAACGACTCCTTCCACTTCTCAAATTTCCCTCTCAGATCTTCCATTGTGTCACTCAACAAAACCAAATCATCGGCGTACAGTATCTCCATTAATGAATCTTCTCTTACACATTCGGTAATCACATCAATCACAATGGCAAAGATTAGAGGAGAGAGGACAGAACCCTGGTGTACACCAACCTTCACCGAAAACTCGTCTGAGAGGGCAGATCCAACGCGAACTCTCGTCCTTGCACCGTCGTAAAGACCCATTACGGCTTGCACGAGAGCTTCTGGCATTACTTTTTTTCTCATTGCCCATTCCATCACTCTTCTTGGAACTCTATCAAACGCCTTTTCCATGTCCACGAAACACATGTACAAGTTTTTACCCTTGTCTCGATATTCCTCTTGCAACCTTCTCAAAATAAAAATAGCATCTGTCGTTCCCTTCCCAGGCATAAATCCACACTGCATCTCGTCCAGCTTCACCACAGATCTTATTCTATTCTCCAACACCCTTTCCACTACCTTCATTGCATGCTCCAACAGTTTTATTCCCCTATATGACCCACAATCCATTACATCACCCTTTCCCTTGAAGATGGGTATCACCACACTCATCTTCCATTCATTTGGCATTCCTTTTCCATCTAACACACGTTGACTGATTTCCTGCATTGCTTTCAGTCCTGTCTCTCCACTTGCGCGTATCATTTCCACAGTGACTTCAGATAGTCCAGGAGCCTTCCCCGATTTCATTTTCTTCATTGCTTGCGTTACCTCCTCTCGAGTAACTCTCTTTAATGGACCTGCTACCACGTCGGCTTCCACATTTTGATCCCAATCGTTTTCCTCGTTCATTATCATCTCCATATGTTCTTTCCAAATTCTTCCACGATCTTTCTCACTGAAACCAAGTTTTCCATCCCTTCCTTTAATACATCGTCCACCATCTACATCTTTCCCATCCCGCTTCATAACCTTCATAAACTTATATACTTCGTTAGGACTGTTTTTTAATTTGGTCAATTCCTGCTCAGCTTCTTTCTTCATAGCTTTTGCAACTATTCTCTTTGCCCGATTTTTCAATTGCTTGTACTTGAGCTTAGTTTCTTCTGATCTATTTGTGCACCAAGCCTTGTATGCGACTTTTTTCTCCCCAATCACTTCCCTCACATCTTCATTCCACCACCACGTATCTCCTCGATCCATCCTGCCTTTTGTTTTCCCACAAACTTCATCGCAAGCTTGCAAAACTCCATTCTTGAAGGATCCCCATACATCATTCACATCGTTGTGAACAAGACTTTCAACTCTCTTTTTAAACCTTTCTCTTGTGTCGGCATCTTCTAACTTCCAAACTTTTCTTTTGATCACCCTTTTTTTATTTACAGTTTTCTTCAGACCTTTCTTGTCCAAATCGATAACCACCAACCTATGCTGAAGTTCGCATGGTATCGCTTTCACATCTTTGATCAGTTTTCTGTTTTTCCTGCATACCAACCCAAAGTCAATTTCGGTTTCATTTCCACCTGCACTGAAAGTCACTGTGAAAACATCTTGGTAAACTAATAAAAACTGCCTCAAACGATATTGCGAACAAGGAAACTACACATGCTGGCTTCTATTTCCAGTTGAAAATCTTGAACCCTTAAATGGGAACTAACTGGAAGTGGTCAATACCTGTATTAGATCTGGCAAAACCATTAACGTCAAATTGAAGGTACGGTACGAAATTTTATTGCAGAATAATACCAAGGCAGGATATGAACAATGAGGAAAATTAGGGAGATAAGAATTAGTCGATCCCGAGAGTGTGTGACCTAGTTAAGATACCAGTCTTCCGAAAGCTTGCAAAATATTTACTAAAATGACGAAAAATCTGGAAACTCTCAACAGTAAAGCTACAGAGTGAAATAATATTCGCCTCATTTCAACTAAAACTTTTCGCAGTACATGGTAGTCACAACTAAGCTGAATACACCAGTAAAGATCACACACATAATTATAAGCGAGTTGAACGTAATATACATGGACTTTGCACAACAATCTACTTTCGATGTACATGCATTTTGCCAAGGATATATGAGCAAATGCATTGGTCCACCATTGCCTAAATTATTAGGAAAAACATAGAGATACACAAACCAGAAAATAGTGCAAACTGGTGTACGGAAAAAATGCTCTCAAAGAAACTGTACTTCAAGCGTCCAATACGAGAAATCCAGTTAGTGGGCATAATCTTGGTCTTGCTGTGTAGAAAAATAACATACAGGAGTTGAAGCAAATGCACATCAAGCTGGAAGTTGAGGAAGCCCGAACTCATCCACAGCCACTCCTTCCTGCAAGGTGGAACAAAATATTAACATCATTACGTTAGGGGTTGTTAAAATATCACACAATCCCGTTTCCTTGCCGTTCAATACAAGTGACCTATAAAGTGATATACACTCTCGATGACGTCAAGGGATATATCACGTATACTCCCTGATGACTTCGTGTGTACAAAGCCACATGTAAATGGAAAGAAAATGCAAATCAAAAAAACAGCTCAAACTTTGTTTCCCGTTATGATGAGGAAAATTCCGGGACACATTACCGGGTTTGCAGGCACGGACTCTCCACCAATCACATCTGAGGGCGCGTTCGGTGCCGCCACTTCGTCATCCAGGTAGGAGTCTTCAAACATGTCGTCGCCCAAAGCGTCCAGTTCTAAACATCACTCAAATTAAAGAGATAACGACAAATCGTCGGGCTTTTCCGCTCAACCATGCACAAATGGGAAATGGCCTCTTCCTCCTCCTGTGAATATGGTGCCGAGGAACAGGTACCCGGTCATTTGGTCGACAAGACATTTGGTCAACAGGGCGTTAGGTCGACAGAACGATTCATTTTAGGGTTAGTTAACTAACCTAACCCTAAAATGAATCGTTCTGTCGACCGGACACCAAGGAACAGACCGCAAACCACATCATCAATGACTGCTCCATCTTCAAGCCACCTAACGGAGTGGAAGGTCTGCGTGTCATGGATGATGAAACCAAAGACTGGCCGCTCTCTAGCAGCCTTCCAGTGTAGTCCGGGAACATCGTGAATCTGGGGTGGTAAAAGGATAGACCCTCGGCCCCAGAGGCTCACACGACGACGACTCAAATTGAAGAGATAACGACAAATCGACACCTTCAAAACATCTATATTGGTCTTGAATGAAAAAGAATAAACTCAGATACGTTTCCAACACGAAGTAAAACCTGTCCACGGTTTAATCTAGTGATTTATTACGTTCAAATCTTTTTAGTAACCTGCTTCCAAATCTCCCTCATCAAGCTCCGGCATGCCGTAACTTCTTCCGAGAGCGTCTTGCACTTCATCTGCCATTTCAAGCATATCCTCCATGTCATCTTGCAAGTCCTGTCAAATTTACAGTAAACTTTAGAAGACCTTTTGTTGTGAAAAAAGCTTTCGGTGTTAATTGCTGCTCTGGCACGCCCTCACCCAAAAACGGTGCCATATGACACTATTTGCTTTGTAAAGCGTTAAGAGCAACGCCCAACTGCTACGGATACAACGCTATATAAAAACACACAGTATTTTTTAATAGTCTCATCGTTGTAACCGCCTAAAAAACGATAGTTAGTTCATCAAAGACTTGACTGGTCGAGAGTGACACAGGCGGCAACGATCAGAAAAAGGTTACATAAAATGAAAATTTTTCCTGAAAAATTCTAGTACGTACCGTGATCTTTAGAGTTGAACTGTTACTTTGAAACTTTATCTAATCAAAAATTTTCCACCATCTATTAATCAACGTGAAATTCGACTTAAAATACAACGCCCATATCTAAGTAACGTATCAACAGTAACAATAATTGTCGAAAAAAGATAGACACAATAATACTCACTTCAATTTGATTGATGTCAATTTTCTTATGCTCCTTTTTCATTTGTTTTAGTCCAGTTTTCATGGCTGAGACTGTTGTTTGAGTATCTTTCATTGTTTGGATTGAATAATTGGTCTGTTCCATGTTAAAACTTTGTTGCATCATGCCATCTCTTTGGGATTCGTACCTGGATTTAGAGAGTGTTAAACACCAAAAATGACATTCAAATTTATGTTGATTCGTAGATGAAAATCAAGTAGCCTAATAGCGAAGTTAAGCAAACTTTATCTGGGTTCTGTGATTTTTTTTGGATTTTTTTTTTGGGGGGGGGGTCCAAACAACTGCTGTACATACTGAAGCATGTATAATATCATAACTTGCACTGCTAAGCTGCCAACACACATTGTGGCAAAATATTTCCGTGAAGCGCTAATCATTCATCATCCTGTGAGATCCCACTGCAGAGCGTAAGCCTTCCCCTTTTCATGCCAATTTACATGATTATGTGCTAGTTGGTACCAATTGGTTGTATTGCATTGTTTGTCAATGTCGTCCCTCCATCTTACTTTTGGTTTTCCTTTCTTTCTTTTGGTTTCTCGTGGTGTCCATGTTGTTAATTTCTTAGTCCATCTATTGTCCTGATATCTTGCTATATGACCTGCCCATGACCATTTTAGTTTCTTGATTGTGCTTAATATATCTCGTAATTTCGCTAATACCGTAAAGCGTTATTCGTAAAGCGCTAATACCGAGACAGAAATTCGTCACAAAACTTTTCACAGAATATCTTTCCTGGAATTTAGGGAGCAAGTGTTTTAGGCGCAGACAGTTAGGCGCCGGTCAACTAGGCGCGCACACTGTGGCGTCTGGATATTTAGGAGCTATTCCTAGTAAAGTCTGCAGATTGTATCAGCTTGGCAGGTAGGTAAAATGCTTTTCACACAAAATTTTGTATTGAACAGAAAAATATGTCATGGCTTCCGTGAGTGAAGCTGCTTAAACCGGCAATGCTTTTCACACAAAATGTTATATTGAACAGAAAAATACACAGTATGTTATTGTGTTTTAATGCGCATGTTCGGCGTTCATTTGTTAGCCCAGGTTTGCGTCGGCAAAAGCTTTATCAATAAATAATTCAACTTTCCGAACATGACTGAGTTCACTTTTAGTGAGTCAAATAATAACTACACTAAACATCAGTAAAAAATATACCTTAGCCTATATTCATTATTCAAGGGGTCTGCTACTATTCGGTGAGTTCCTTAACCTAACTCTTAACTCTAACCCCAAAACGGCAATGATAATAATTAGGCTACGGTACTCGATAATTTAAAAAAAAAAAATCCCCCGTTGAGGGATCGGACTCACCGAAACGGGCCATTCCGATATTCAAGCGGGTGGTAGGCTTGAGTGTAGAGTAACTTAGTTTTTTGTCCAAACCCCGACTAGGTTTAATAACGAGCAAAGTCGCACCATTATGCTTGCAACTTGTAGCCAGGGTTCATATGCCCATATGCCCAATCATATTGCATGCCAATGTATGGTTCGCAACTATGGTGTAACTATAAAACTTCTACTTTAAATCGCATACGAGTTGCTTACAACGACTCGTACAGAATTATCCACAATTTGTCGAGATGCGACAGTGCTAGAGTGTATCAGGTACAGAACGACGTGTTAACATTTGATGCTCTATTAAGAAAAAATTGCTATGCATTTGTAGAACGTTGCAAAAGATCAATTAATCCACTTTTGCGCAATGTTATGTCTTCTGATTGCTACTTTAATTCGACATTTTATATTCACTACAACAGTATTTTGTACGTTGTTTGATGTAGCCTGCTTGATGTTGTGTTAGTCTGATATTTTGTGTGATGACTGTTAAAAATTTGAATTCTATGGACTTTGAGTCTGATTGCAAATAAATAATAATAATATAGAAATGTATTCATGTAATAGAGCGTTGTCTCATACGTATTACGTATCCGCCACACGACCAATCCATCCCGAGTAGAAGTAATTGCGAAAGAAAACAGATTAAGTAAGGTTCCATCTGGGTGGCTGCAACCTGTGTTCCGGATGCAGAGATCGCCAACTGGGCTGGATTTCTGACAAGCGGAGTGCAAAAGTGTTGCCAGATATTTATAAATTTTTAGAAAAAATATTATTTTGGCATTTTTAAATTTAGTAGTCGCCCAAAACTTGCCCACAAATAACTATTTTAAAACTAATTCACTTATCAAACTATCACATTTTTTGCAAATTTAACCTCTCTTTCTAAGTTTTATTTAAATTTTGTGCATGAATTCACATTCTTATTGCAAAGTACAACTACAAACTACTTTAACTCAATCTTGTACAACTTTAAACTTCAGGTTAGTTTTAAATGAACAAGCTTTGGGTGACCATTACTCTTTAAAAATGCCAAAAAATTATTTTTTCTAAAAATTAAAAAAATTATCTGGCAACACTTTTACACTCCGCTTGTCAGAAATCCAGCCGAGTTGGCGATCCCTATACTATGAATTCCTGTCCGGATGCATAGCAAATGTCTTGTGGAGATGTGCTAATATCAAG
Organism: Aplidium turbinatum; assembly: GCF_918807975.1. NCBI lineage: Eukaryota > Metazoa > Chordata > Ascidiacea > Aplousobranchia > Polyclinidae > Aplidium > Aplidium turbinatum. The sequence continues at coordinate 9,876,383 of NC_137489.1, read as the reverse complement.
AGTAGTAGAGCGTTGTCTCGCACCTCATCTCCACACGTGCATTAACAAAACAACATATTTTTCTGTTCAATATAACATTTTGTGTGAAAAGCATTGCCCTACCTGCCAAACTGATACAATCTGCAGACTTTACTAGGAATAGCACCTAAATGAACGGGCGCCACAGTGCTCCGCACCTAAATATCCAGACGCCACAGTGTGCGCGCCTATCTGACCGACACCTAACTGTCTGCGCCTAAAAGACGTGGACCCTGAACTGAAGTATATAGTAGAGAAATGCCCCAAAAAAACTGCATAATTAAAAACAAAACTCATGATGATGAAGAATGATAGATATACCTCTTTTTCTGTCGTAACACCATCATTGCTTTTTGCTTAACTGCATTTTTGGCTGGTCCATTTCGCATTTTCTTCATTTGGTTTTTGTACTTCACAAGGTCGGCATCCAATTTTGCAATCTTCTTGTCCACAGATTCTGTCCGATCGTCAATCTGAAAAGCATGACATGAATATGTGACATGCTTTGGGCTACATTGCATATCCGATTTGAATGCATAGAGATCTAGATCATTGTACATTACAAAGATCATGAATGCAAGCGTTTTTCAGAACAAATTCTTGTAGTCTCAAGTGAAAAATCCAATGTTCCTGTAAAAGACAAATGCACAAAGCACCAATTGATAAAATACATACACACAACCACATCAGGCCTCGAAATTCGTTTTTGTTGACGGCGGACAAACGTGTCCGGTCTGAGCAGCTATCTCGGCGGACAAATTAAGTCTCACGGCGGACACACCAGTTTTAACGTCGATCGTCATACTTAATCCCTTTATCTTGATAAGTCTTCGCCATTTGAGAACCAAGCTACGGTTTAGGCTTTTTAAAATTTCAGCGAAGTCACTCTGAAAGGGTTTCATCAGACCAACGACGTGCGCTTGGCGCCGTGTACCTACTAAATATGATGATGATAACATGATGATTGTTAAAAATTTGAATTCTATGAACTTTTTGTGTCTGATGCAAATAAATCATAAAAAAAAATAATACGCCGCATAACCGATTAACTTCCACCGAACGAGGTCGTGTGGCTTCTTGCGTCACAATGCTCTGGGCACGAGTCGGAAAACTTCTACACTAACGCGTAACGCTACTATTTTCTGATGTGCAAAGTTTCACTAGGCTTTTTTCTTTAGGTTTATTTTTGCGTGTCATGTGAGCGAAAGTGACGAAAAGAATAAACAAAACATTAGAAAAAGCACAATTATTTTTTCCCCTCCCTGTGATGCGGTCGCCTCTCCAAAATAGTATCAGTATTCCACGAGACCACGGCAGGCTCGAAGTTATAATTAGCGCAGTCAAGGCCATCCAAACATATGCGCATGCAGGGCTGCGATTTTTTCTTTCTTGTCGAACGACCAAAAATTCTACGCTTGTTTGTCGAATAGTAATATGACGTCACAAGAGTCAGAATATAAGCGTTTGGCCGCGAGTTACCGCACAAGTTTGTTGGTATCAGAGTCACTTGTAAACTTTAAGTTTTCAATCGCACGCTAGTTGAGTGATTCCATCTACGACGGCAAAAACATTGCCGTCGCCAAATCAACACACCTTGGATTGCTGCGACAATTGCCGTATGCTGTTTAATCAAACGAAATGCGCTTCTTCATCGCGTGTCACACGGCGGTAGCCCAGAGCATCACGCAAGCTATTTTATGCGCTGACAATGCTCTTGTGAACTGTAAAACGTTTGCAACCTTATGAATACCGGCTTATTGTTACGCAAAAGTTATTCTTTCATCGAATGCTTATTGTTTACCGCTGTCGTTGCGAATATAAATCATCGTAAAAGAAGATACAGTTAAAAAGTGGAATTTACCTGCTATAGATTATCAAACAGAAGGAAAAGTTAGTGTGGTATTTTGCAAAATTTGTAAAGAATTTCATGACGGAAACAAATCGGAATTAGAAAAGCTACGGGGTCAAGTTAAAAAAGTAGTACAAAATTGGATAAACGGTTCTTCGGCAGAAAAGAAAAATGATGCTTCTGATCATATGGCATTGCGCGTTCATGAACGGGCAGTTTTGCGTTTTCTAGTATTCCAGTGACGATGTGACAGCTTCATCCTCCCACACAGCGTCTTATGATTCCGATTCTGACAGAGCTAGTTCTTTATCAAACAGACTCATGTTTGCTCGCAGTATCTCAATTGTGCCGAAATTATGTTAGTGTAAACGTAAATCGAGGCAATCATCTCGCAGTGAGATATTAATTTGTTACCGGTACCTGGTTGAACAATTAACGTTATTTTATGATAATTCAAAGTCGCTAGATGTCGAATTAATGTAAAACAAACGTAAATTTCTTCTTGGGCATTGTTACGCAGGCAGCAAAATTCGTTATTTTTGCATTGACTTCACATCTGTAGACGTTGAATCAATGTAAAAATGATGATTTTTGCTGTCTGGGTACGCAATGTAACCCGCCAGAAAAATTAAATAGATTTGTGCTGACTCGAACGTTGAATCAACCCAAAATTAACTTACTTTTCCCCCTGAGTTATTTAACGCATCAGCGTGCGTATCGCTACTTTTGGTATTATTACATCACTACTACAAATCAAACAGTGCAGTCGTGACTCGTGATAGACTACTCTAGTATATTTTTCGCTTCTCGTTTTTTCGATTCAACGTCTGCAGACGTTGAATCAATGTAAAAACAACGGGTTTTGCCAGCTGGGTTGTGTGCTTTTGTGAATGCAAATGCAAAATCGCCCATTGCTAATCACAGAAACCCTTTTAGTGGATGGAAGTCATGTTGCAACCGTGTTTATCTGTCTACTGTTCTTTATTCACATTGCAAAACATTTCTGCAATCTTGGAACAACAAGTGCATAAGTCAGACATAAATACAAACTTGCAAACACGTTGACAATTAAAATAGCCTACTTCGGTTATTTTATCTATAAAAGAAACCCGTTGTGTCGAATAGCACAAAACGTGTGTGGCGAAATGTTTGATTAGTCCTCGACGTTTAGTCCTCTCTCAGTTTTTTTTGTTTTTTTTTCGTAAGGCACGGCGTTTGTCGAATAGTGATGGCGCGTGTCGAGTGACCTCGTCACCAAAAAAGGCAAAAATCGCAGCCCTGTGCGCATGATGAGAGCTTCAATAGCATCGATCTTCAAAGACGTGCGTCAATCTCCACGAGATCACTGCTTGTCGTTAAGATACGTGATACCGAGATCTATTCCGTGTCTTTTGTTCAGACCGGCTAGTTGAGGGAAAAGCGTAAATGCGAGCTCTTCTTTAGCGATAAAATATGCGATTTCAAACAACCTCTTAATTTTGATTTTTTTGTTGTCACTCATATTGTCGAGGGCCTTGACGATCGGAAATTGATGGCTTGGGGTAAACGATGTGTTGTGATCTTTGACAGAGCTAACCCTTACATTCGTTGTTCCTTGAATATACGAGTCTACCACCACTAAATTTCCTAGTAATAGGTTCATCGCCCTCATTCTCAGTTTCAGAATTTTTCCTGGGCCTTTTCTTTCTTACTGCAATACCAAAACTTAAGTTTTGCTGCATCTTGCTGTAGTAGCCTACTCTTATTCTAACTTTGTAACCAACCTTGCCTTATCAATATTACTCGGAGATCAAAGCCAGACATTGTGACATTAGACTTGAACTAAGTTGCGCGTGATTAGTGTAGAAGTACCGGTACTCCCATCGATTCTTAGCGAAGAATTCACCTTTCTTACGCTGATTCAAGGTCATCAATCGTTGAAGCAACGTAAAATTTGAAAGTTTTTCTGCTTGAATGGAAACTAAGGGATACAGTATTAACTTTTTCTAGATGCGTGCTGGGAATGCGATAATTTCGCATCGCATTCCCAGCGCAAATTATATTCTTGCAACAATTGTTAGTGCTATGCAATGACGATTTGTATCGCTAGTTTCTGCGATATTTCTCGGCGGACAAATATGACCGATCTAGAGGGTACTTCCCGCGGACATCACATGCTATGACGGCGGACATGTCCGCCGTGAATTTCGAGGCCTGCACATCTATGACAAAGAATCATGTAAATAAGACAACTATATACCCAAAAAACACTTGACAATTTTTATAAAAAAAATTTACTTACACTTGATATACAGTCTGTGAGTGTAGGAGGGGGTGCTTTCGCTTTAGATCTTCCAAAGATACGATCCATTTTGGGATGGAATTTATATGACGCAAACCAATTACAATTTTAGAAACAATATTTTTCACAAATGTTGAAGCAGACACTGGCTTAACCAATTGACTACTTGATAGGTCTACACGCTACAAAACTATATATATTGACTATAAAAACTACCAAATAAAGAGAATTGTAATACAGGGTCAAGCAGCTAAATTGGGACTTTTTTTATTTTCGCATAAATTTCTTTTTTATTTCTCTAATCAAGATGGAACATTCTTCAGACAATCTTAAAAAGGAATTCTAAAAGATAGTAGGCTACGTAGTTAGAGAAACTTCTTTAAACATGGCAGAATTACTGTATCATAACGAAACAGATAGGCCTAAACATACGGTATGCGAAATGAGATGCGCTGGGAATCCTTTGTCCAATAGTATTAAGAGCATACTCAAAGACGACAGTTTATTGAGTTGTGGCCAAGTTTGAAGTTGAAGGGAAAGTTAAAAGAAACCTTTATACCTTCAAAAGGATAGAAAGAAAACAAGAATTTTCTGGCGGGGCTGAAAAGGTCAATATTTGAGATAATCAAAATTAATCAAATGTTAACAAAAAAGAAACTATTCCATTACCAGTTAGAAACATAATTCATATGATTCCATTAAATCGATAAATTTGTTCTGCTTTTGTTTGATGCAACATATGTATGTCATCAACCATATGCTAAAAGACACCCTTGTTGTTTCTAGTGGGGATTTATAGTGTTGTTGTTGGGTTGCACCCATTGTTGTTAATTCTAAGACTGAAACTAAGTGTTATGTCTACTCAAAACTATAGCCTGGGTAGTGGATATATTATGTTGCTGTTTTATGTTACTGTAGTTAGTATTTTAAATTTTTCCAAAGGTGTTGCAACTATGCCACTTTTCTTTTAACTTATTTCCGTTTCAAGCACATTACAACATTCTCGTTTTGTCGCTTCTACCTTTGCTATATTGACGTGTATTATTTTCGATGGGATGGTCAAAAATAAAAACAACTGCACTGAGCCTGATAATTTAGCCTGTGCTGTGCTCCTAAAAACTAAACTAGACAGTTAAATGAAATCAATTTGATTTTATCAGTGTTGCCAGTTCATGCAAAATGAATTCCCCATAACTGGCGGCTGCCTTGAAAATTTCAAAGGCAAATTGATTGATTCTGGAAACTTTTATTTTCGAACTGAAAAAGCTTCTTTTATAACTTAATTTTAGTATTTGGCATACTGTTAAAGCCTTGAACCTGACGCAGAATCAGTCACTGAGACTGACAGAATAAAAATAACACTTCAATGACAACAATCGGAAAATTCACTCTCAGTCTCAGTAGCCTGCCCTGCAATAAAAGCCTCTACAAGTATGCAAAATTACCAAGAATAACCTGACAAAGTTTTGTCAGTTCAAGGATGAAGATACAAAAACAACCAAATAACCAAGATTTAAATTATTGAAGCATAACTATCTCTCAATTATTTTACCCTCTTGTTGCCACTGAATGGAAAATTGTTCATGGAAAATGTTCATTGAAAATGCGTTGTTTAAGCACACACACCGAGAATCGAACCAGCGCTGCTTGATCTTGCGGTTTCGTCGTGAATTGAGCTGGCCGTTTTCAACCAGCTGAGTTCAAGGTGCTTCATTTTGCTAGCAATTTGTTCAGTGCAAATCCAATCCAAGAACTTTTCCATTTATGTTCAAGATGATCTCTGAATAAATTCTACCACTGTTTTTGGGAAGTTTTTCAGCATTTCTTGTGCAAGTCTTGCTGCCTGCTCTAACTTTCCACAACCCGAAAAATCTTGGTTCAAATGTTTTTGTTCTCAACGATCTTAAGATTTCTCATTTGGCAACTCTAAATAATTCCACAAACTTTGTTCACATGACTGATGACGTCATTAGTCAGAAGACTTTGAGATATCATAGCTGCCAAACACTCGTGGGCACGTGCCCTATATTCGCACGACTTGTCAGCTCAACAGATTGACTTACGTACCCTATATTGTCAACTAATGCGGTGAAATGTGATTAAACAAGAAAAAACTGTTCCAAAAAAAGCAAGAAAAAGTAGCCTTTATATTATCTGTTTCAGAGGGTTTGTTTGTTTGTTTATCTTTATCCTGCATTGCGGGAAAGCGGACTTGAGCGCTATGCATCGGTGTACGCCTTTCGACATACACCTGACCCACGCTGCAGCCGACGGCAATGTCTGTTTCCGGTTGTCTACTCTACTTATGACGTAAATTTGGTGCTACCCATTACTCGAAATCGATCACTAGGTAGAGGCAATTATCGTAAAGTTTCTTGCCCAGAGAAACAACAGCAAGTGCGAGTGGCTGGAGTCGAACATGCAGGCTCTCGACTGCGAGCCCAACGCGCTAACCACTCGGCCACGGCTGCGAGGGACACATGTAGCCTAGGCCAGTGGTCTCGAACTGTGGTACGCGTACCACTAGTGGTACGCGAGAGCTTTTTAAGTGGTACGCAAAGAGTTTAGCGGTTTTTTGTTGTATTTAGTCTACTTCATACAATTTGCCGCACTTTCAGGGGCGCCGGAACGATTTTTGACTGTGGGGGCAGGATTACGAAAAAAGGGCACTTTTGTTTACTAAAAGGCCAATTTTTTTCAACTTTTAAGATAAGATATAGCAATAATGCTAATCTATCAGCTCACTATGTATTGAGTAATGATAGCCTACAAGTGTCCCGTATACAAAGAAGGGCATCATGCTATGTTATAACGATGTAACCTACTGTCAAGCCTTAAAGCAGCCGGCGGCCATGACCACTAAGTAGTGCTTGAATGACCGCCGGTGCTACCTTCTCAGAGGTGGGCAGTAACTAGTTACAAAAGTAACTAGTTACTGTAACTAGTTACTTTTTGAGTAACTGTAACGGTAACTTCGTTACTATTTTCCAAAAGTAACGAAACGCGGTAACTAGTTCCTATTTTAACACTTTTTCAACAGTTACAGTTACAAGTTACTTTTGTATTGAAATTTTAGTTTTTAATTGCCGTTTATTTCTCTGCACGTGTTTGTGTCTTGCTTAGTGCGTGTTTGCTGCGTTTTGCGCAATAATGCATTTTTTTCGCAGATGTATCGGCGCAGCACTGCGCATGCGCGGTTCTACTTTTGTTTTGTGGTCTGGTGGAGAAGGGTTGCCATATTGGCAAACTGATCGCCAAAGTCCAGAAATCTGGCGATTTTTTAAGACGTTTAGCTTCATATTTATGATTTAGCTCTTTTTTGGCGATTTTTTATAACTGATTTGGCTAAATTAGTTGTTTTTGGCGATTAATCAATATGTACCAAAGACAGGCAAGACACAACAATGCAACAGGGTTGAGCATTATAATAATAAATTTTACATATTTACAAATGAATTTAACAGTCAAACGTTTTCCGTTTAACTTAAGCCCTCATCAGGAACCTGAAAATATTTATAAAAATGCAGTAAATTTCAACTTCTTGAAGGTAACTAACTAACTGACTTTAAGCATCAAGAAACACGCAGCGATTAAAAGAAATTTGTTGATGCTTATAGTCAGTTAGTTATAGTTACCTTCAAGAAGTTGAAACTTATTGCATTTAGTGTAACGCTTGCAATGCCTCTAAAAAGATTGTCTGACATTAAAACCAGCAACAGCATTGCTGTTTGCTTGCCGTTGGTGGACGTTCTTGTGGAAGCAATACAAACCAGATTTGGTCATTGGTTCGAGGACAGCGACTGCATTCCACCTACAATTTAGACTTATCTGTGTTTAATGCCTGATCATTAAGCGACACTGCTGAATTGAAGACAAAAATAAAACAGAACATGCTTCAAGCAATTGAAGAAGCAAACTGGTCTGCTGAAGAGGGGAGCAGCAGCGACGCTGAAGTGGATGGTGGTAAGTAGAGCCACGGAGGACTTTTGCACCACTTTACGCAAATACCTAGAAAAGAAAGCAATGCGCGTTGAATCTGTTACAGGAGTATTTGGAAGCGGACCCTGAGGACAAGTTAAGCGGATCCAGATTCACAATTGGACCGATGAAAAAACTGTTTTAAAAACATAACACTCCCATTTCGTCAAGTGCTGCAGTAGAAATATTGTTTTCATTGCAGCACTTGTTCATCACCAGACTATTCGTTCATCCCCGACGCCGACACACGCTCCATCGACCTGACACTACCAAGACAGGCATGGGTGCGCCTCAACCGTCTCCGTACGGGCGTCGGGCTTTTCCGCTCAACCATGCACCAATGGGAAATGGCCTCTTCCTCCTGTGAATGTGGTGCCGAGGAACAGACCGCAGACCACATCATTGATTGATTGATTAAATCTTTATCCTCGGACTGGGAAAGCTTCTTGCAGAACTTAATCCTGGCAGTTTCGCATACTTGTAGAGGCTTTAAATCACTGACGCAGGCCCGGTCACCGAGATTGACAGAGTGAAGTTTCCGATTGTTGAAGTCTTGTTGCCGGGAAATTATTCCATCTATTAGATGCCGCTAAATAGAGAGGAGTCCTTAACGTGCGTTGCTCAAGCGCATGCCCTGAGAGTCGAACCAGTGCCGCTTGATCTTGAAGCTTCTTCGTTCCAGAAGTGACGCGCTAACCAATTGAACTATCGGGGCGGACATCATCGATGACTGTAACATCTTCAAGCCACCTAACGGAGCGGAAGGTCTGCGTCATGGATGATGAAACCAAAGACTGGCTGCTCTCTAGTAGCCTTCCAGTGTAGTCCGGGAACATCGTGAATCTGGGGCGGTAAAAGGATAAACTTTCGGCCCCAGGGGCTCACACAACGACGACGATTGGGCAAGGATGGACATTTTAAAGCCCAAAAGGGCAGGCCTGAGTGACGAGCACTTTGAAATGTTCGTATTTCTCAAAGGAAATAAACATATAAGCCACTGAGTATTTTTTTAAAATAAAACCTTGTTGGTTTTGTACTTGTGCTGTTATGTTAGCATGGATGGCTCTAACACTATATATCAAACATTGCGGTTAAACTGGGCTTGCATGCAGAGCTGGCCAGGTGCAGAATTTTATGTTCAGATTTGTGAGTAACTGAAAGTAACTATAGTAACTGTAACTAGTAACGGTAACTAGTTACTTTTTAAAATTGGTAACTGTAACGGTAACTCAGTTACTATTTTGGCCAAGTAACTGTAACTGTAACTCAGTTACTTTTGAAAGTAACTTTGCCCACCTCTGTACCTTCTCAATCGGCCAAGTTTGGCCGCCGGTCTCTTCTAGCCAATTATCTAATTTCGCAATAGAATGGTCGTGGATTAACTGTCGAAAATATCTAGTATCAAAGAGTGACGCAGAATTAGGTCAGCGCGTCATAATCGCCACTGTTGCATTGTGCGGGAATATTTGTTATTGATGGAATATATCCATCTGCAATCATCAGCGCTGTAAGTCTTGTTTGTAATTCCCGACGTTTATTTTAACATAGTGTTAATCCTAAGTGCTAATTTACATCGGCAATATTGTCGTTTTTATGTCGATTCGATGTTGTCGGACATTGAATCGTTGTTAAAAAGAAGAACTAGGTTAGTTGACATGTGAGGGGAAAACATTTTTGATCATATTTTGCAAAAACTATGCTTCTTTTAGTAATGTCCTTCGCATCATTGAAATACTTATTACCTTGCCGTCATCGTCAACACATGTCGAACGTTGTTTTTCGTTGCTAAAAAGAATTATAGGGGAGTGGCGAACTTCTTTAAAATCAGCTACATTGGAGACACTCGTGCGAGTGTCGTTAGATAGTCTCGCAGTACTGGATTACAATCCCGATAAAGCAGTTATTGCGTGGTGCAACGATTCTATTGTAGGACGTCGCCCAGGCCCAGACTTCAACAACGCTAAGTGATCATTTTAGCATTGTTGCAAGTTTAATTCTATTTAGCCTACTTGTGCTATCGTTATTTTTATTTTGTATTTTGGCCTCCAAGCACGCAGATTTGGCCGCCAAGAAGGAGCTCCAGGTAGGCCACGATGGCTGCCGAAAAAAAAACAGTTTTAAGGCCTGTACTGTGTTGCAAAATTTTGTGCCGTAAATATTATTTTGAGGCAAAAATGAAAGATTATAATAAGGCTAAAAGCGAATGGCAGAAATTGTTATATTGCAAAATGTGCAGTACCTTACATGACTTTAAAAGGGCACCATTGCCCCCCCTGCCCCTCCATCTGCAGAAAAATTGAGGGCAGGGGAGGCGAATGCCCCCCCTGCCCCCCCGCTTCCAGCGCCCCTGCGCACTTTGCAGTAGCCAAAACCACTGCAAATACAGTACATGATGTCACAATTACTTCAACTGTGCAACAATTTCACGTTGATACTATTGCGTTACAAATGCACAATAAAGCAAATCAATGTACTGTATTTGCATGTACTGTATGTACTGTATTTGCAAGTGTCTCGGTTCTGATCATAAGTGTCTCCTTTTCCACACAGAGGTCCGCTGGCTTTCCCGTGGAAATGTAACAATGAGGGTCTTTGAACTTAGGCATGAATTACTGACATTTTTCAAAGAGAAAACCACGACTTTAAAGATGATTTGGAGAACGTTGAGTTTATCTCACGGCTGGCCTACTTGTCGGATATTTTCCAGGCTCTTAACTTTGTGAATCTTTTGTTCCAAGGATCGAACAACAATATCAATGTTTTTATTATAAAGCAGGAAGCATTCATTTGTAAACTAGATATATGGACTAAAAACGTGGAGAGCAAACAGTACGAAATGTTCAAACTCCTTATTTTACCACTCTTCCAGTGGACCCCAGTCATAAATTATCTCAAGAAATTGGTGATCGCCTTAAGCTGCTCAGAACGGAATTAAGGCATTATTTCCCAGATTTAGTAAGTTGCACCTACGCTGTCAATCCATTCTGCATCGATCCAGCTCTTCTAACCGTAGGAACGGGAGAACAAGAGATAATTGATATTCAAGTTGACGAGACAGCAAACGCAAAGCAGAAGGAATGCTCTCCTATAGATTTCTGGATAATCAAGGGTTCCACTTACCCAACATTGGCCCGAAATGCTGTTCCTCAGTTACTCGTTTTCCCTTCTACATTGGAGTGTGAGCATTGAGCAAGGGTTCTCGGCCTTGATGGCTATTAAGTCCAAGAGCCGAAATTGTCTAACTGCGCCTGGACATGATTTCCGATGTGCTGTGAGTAAGGTTGTACCCCGGATAGACATGCTTGTGCAGAGGAAACAGTTGCATCAATCGCATTAAATTGTATTTTCTTGCTATTCATTGGTGTTACCGTATGGTATAGTAATACGGTAACTAATATATTGCTCTAAAATGCAAGCAACAGCTTCACTGATTGAAACTGGTCGCATGATGTTTAGTCGAAAAAACTGAAAATGTCATAAATGAAAATGAAGAGCTGATTAATCTTGATACAGCTCCCCGCCGCAAAAGTATTCGAAGAGCTGGAGGTGCCATACATGCTTTGTCTCTAGGTTGCTTGGTAGAGGAGATTATGGATAGCAGTGATTCTGTGGTAACCTATCACACCGAGGCTCTAAGATCCAGGGAACTGGAGGGGAGGGTATCACCATTAATGGTACTTATAGAAGGCTCCCAGCTTTACCTGTGAGCAATGAATACAGAAAAAACAAGGCTGGAAATTTTGAGGAAATTTTCAAGAAAATTACATTTCAGATGACAGATTCAGCTACACGTAATCTTCATGTGGATGAAATGGTTGCTATTGATCTTGGTGTTGACCATATTCCTCAACATCTCCTTTGTCACACACATCCTTGTCTTATGTTCAACAGGAAACTTATGCAAGTCATCAGTGACATTGAGAGTACGTTTGCCGATGCAAATAGTTGCCCAGAACCTGAAAGTTTACCTGAGTAAACTTCTGTGTTTCTCAACTGTAACATGGGAAGATTTTGACTCTGCCATTGAAACGTTAACCACATCTAATGTTGAATGAACTTTCTGGGAGAACGTGTTCGAAGTATTGCAACATCGTGGACTCTTTCCATACTACTACCTCTTTCCATACTGGAACACTTTCCTGTGTTTAATGCGTGTATTTAGAGGTCATTTTGCGTACGGTACTTATTTGTATGTATTTTTGCGTACTTCACCCAGTTTACTTGATTATGTTCCTTCAGTTTAAGACCATAGAAAATTTTAACTGTTTCTTCCAACCTACAGAAGAAGACTGGCAACTGTTATTATAACTATTCCATCCCTAACCTATACTTTGGCAAATTATAAGCATGTTTTTTTCAGTCAAAACGCTGAGAAAATGCAAAATTAACGTTTTTTAGGGTGAGAGAAAGGAAAAATCTCACTTTAAAAAAAAAATGTCATATTGATGCTCTGCTAGATTAAAAAATTACGTCTCAAACCGCTCAAACTGTTATTTTGCATCTTCTAAAACCAACTGTAAGCATTTCTGACAAGTGGTTCTGGAATTACTTCTGAAAAACCATCTGCGCCCCCCCTCATTTTTGATATCTGATTATCCGGGGGGTTTTTGCGACCAAAGTAAAAAAATTTTTTTAGTCTTTTGACGTTGACCCATAGCATAAAGTTCAGGTGTACTGTAGGCTACTCATTATTGAAATGTTGATTTTGCAATTTTGTGCCCCTCCCTACTCTGATCACCTCAAACTCTAATCAGGGATGGAGGAACCATTTTGAGAATAGGTGGGCCCAAAGGCGTTGCAGTCAAAGTTAATCAAACTTCTGGGGGCGAAGCCCCCCAGACCCCCCATAACATTGCTGCATTCCTAATACTTCAAATCGCTTATACATTGTGTTTTCATGATTGCCTTTGTGCCAACCAGCGAAAAATCTCCGTTTTCGGGCCCGATTTGGCCAAACAAATTACAAAATTGTTAAATTTCTCTACAGCGCTGTACAAAATATGGCGATGTGCACACAAATAAAAAGGCAATATACACACACAGTTAGGCTATAATACCAACCTGGGAGAAATGATCTGCAACATTATACAGTAGGCCTACGTGTATGCACTGTACAATATGTAATGATATCATTGTTTTAACCTTGGAGGACAATTAGATTGATTTATAGATTACTCTACCAATCACACCCACACGTGCTGCCCATCAACAGTGGGCTCAACAGAAAAGTTTGATGATTAGATTTCATCATTGAGCTATCAAAGATAACACAGGCAAACAAAAATTTTTTTTTTAAAGGCACGGCATGTGAGAGTCATTTTAGGGTATTTCGAGTCCCCTGATTCCGAAAATGCACTTGTTTTTTTCGAATTGGCTCTAGTTTTTAAGATAACCTACAGCAAAAACTTTTTTTTTTGCTATTTTGAGCTCCTATAGATTTAACACCGTGTCGTTTATTACATGATAGACAAAACTGAAAGTAATCCCAGGCACATTTCTAAGTTGTATACACGCCATTTGAAACCAATCACGTTGATTACAACCCAAACAAACGGCTATTTAACGTTTACTGGCCTAGTAACAATCAAAATACGACGTGAAGCAAGCCTTAGGATAGGCTACAAGATGTAGATTATATAACTTGTGCTTCGCCTTAATATATTTGTTGACTTCAACAATATCAAACTTACTAACTAAGCTACTAAGTACAAATAAAATACTTACATTGTTTTGCACAACAAACTAGACGAATAAGCAATACAAAGCCATCGATGAACAAACGCAATTCTTTATTATGGTAGACTTACTATAGCCTACTGAGCAACACCCATCAATGTACGAAGGCCATTTATATAATTACAGAATACAAAGTTGTGTTCTTCAATAAAGTAGCTGCTTAAAATTTTATCCTTGTTACGAAAGAATGTAATCTTGGTTCGAAATTCAGTTCCTGGTAGTTTCGAAAATTCGAAAAAACTAAGTGCATTTTTGGAATCAGGGGCCTGAAATACTCTAAAATGACTCTCACCTTTTGTGCCAAAATTTTTTGTTGGCCTGTGTAATCAAACTAGTGTGTATCAAATGAGTGAAGAGCTTTTTTTTTGAACTCCTTCTCTAATTTGCCGTTTTCACTACATTTTTCAAAGAAATTTGGCTTTCAAAAGTGGGTGGGCCAGGCCCACCCAGAAAATAAAGTAGGTGGGCCCAGGCCCACGAGGCCCACGTGGTTCCTCCATCCCTGACTCTAATCCAACAAGCTAAAACTTGCTATTGCCTGGGATTCCCCCAATGACGCGCCAAGGTGTTCAGATCAGCGAGTGAACAGCCTGGCTGAACTAAAACCATTGCTGTTTTCACTGCCTTGTGACGTCATTTTTCTTAATTGTTTATTTTAAATAGCACTCGCCAGGCTGTCAGTGCAGGTAGCCACTTTAACAAGTCGAAATTCTGCCACTGAAATTGATTAGGATGAAACCGCTAACCAATCACAAGCTACGGTTTAAGTGACGTAAAAAATGGCGAAAAGAAGATGATAGAAAGCAAATTAAGTGATGGATTTTTTGTCAGCTGGTTGGCTTAGAGGTTAGGGTTAGGGGTAGAAAATAGTCATTTCATTGACGCGGGTTCGATTCCCACTACTTCTATTGCTCTTTTTCTTCTGTAATTACCAAATAAAGTTCAAAACAAGCATTAACTCTCTGGATGAGTGCGAGAAGGATCACAATTGGACGGTAGCCTCTTATAACATGTTGTGATTGGTTGGCGGTTGCATTCTAATCAATTTCAGTGGCAGAATTTCGACTTGTTAAAGTGGCTACCGTCAGTGCACACCCAACTTAAAGGTAATGACCGAAATAAATTAAAGGCAATGACCTCAAACGTTGGAGTATTAAAATTAGAAGGGGACGAGTTTTGCAATTGAAAAGAAAGCAATCAGCATGCAGCAAGATGTTAGAATATCATGAAAGTAAAGAACATCGACAACCGATGGAAATTTTCTTTTTTTCTGGATTTCTTGGGGTGTTCAGTGAACACCTTGAACACCCTAAATATACGCCACTGGTCTATATCAATATTGCAAGAGCATGAAAAAAAAGTATTGATATAGGAGAAAAAGTCGATACAGACGAAACCACTCGGCAGCCGTGGCCGAGTGGTTAGCGCGTTGGGCTCGCAGTCGAGAGCCTGCATGTTCGACTCCAGCCACCCGCACTTGCTATTGTCTCTCTGGGCAAGAAACTTTACGATAATTGCCTCTACCCAGTGATCGATTTCGAGTAATGGGTAGTACCAAATTTAAGTCATAAGTAGAGTAGACAACCGGAAACAGACATTGCCGTCGGCTGCAGCGTGGGTCAGGTGTACGTCGGAAGGCGTACACCGATGCATAACGCTCAAGTCCGCTTTCCCGCAATGCAGGATAAAGATAAACAAACAAAACAAACAAAAAATATAATTTGTGTCTAAATTCTGATTTCAGTTCAACGTAGATAAAGGGCCTGTCATTAATTATCTGATATTAGTGTTACTCGCTATAGTCAGCACTTCTGCGCTAAATTTTACGTTTTTGCGTGTGCCTGTACAGTTTTTATTGTTTCTAATGCAAACGAGATATTTTTGTAAAAATCTTTCTTTCAACTGGAAAAGACATTCATTAAATGCGATAGAAGACTACGGTACGCCTAGAAGTGTAAAGAAGAGCTAGAACTGTCACAGTAAACAAAAAATGCTTCGGGGTAGCCTATAAAAACATGGTGTCGATATAGGCAAACTGACCACATACGGTAGCCTATCCGAAGTCAATATAAACAAATTTTTATCGTAGGCCTACTAGATATAAATCAACACGAACATAAAATTTGTAGCTTAGTTGGACAATCCCTCAAATAATTTGCATAAAAACACTGTAATATCGATAATAATTAAATGATAAACGATGATTCAATTCTTAGAGTAGGGTTATATGCGCTTGCGCAACGCATTTTCAGGGATAGCTCATCATTTAGTGACAGATCAGCATCAGCTAGTGAATGGAATAACTTTCCATAACAACACTGCAACAGCAAGTCAAAACTTTGATTTGTCAATTTCGATCACTCTATCTGCATTTCAGTGGCGTATCCTGGTTGGTTGAGCAAGGGAAGCAATAAAACTCGTGGGGGAATAGAGCGTGCCGAAGGCACGTGTTTTCTAGGGGGGTCCGGGGGCATGCTCCCCCGGAAAATTTTTGCAAAATTACACTCAAATAATGAATTATACTGCTTTCTGGAAACACTTTTAGGGTAATTTTTGTATGAAATTTATTAGCAGATAAACAGCTATTAACTTATTAAAGGTAGCTCTTACACACGAACGGGCAAAAATGCGACTATAATTAGAGAACACCAAAAACTCAGCTACAAAGTCAAGTCTAGCTTAGACCTCACATATCCTGTCTTATTCCAAAGTCTATCCAGCCAGGATAACAGTGTAAAGCCAACATTTGGCTCAAACTTTTGCTTACAAGGCCGATATTATAACCATAACAGTGCCCTAGATTTTCTCATTACAGAGCTCACTGGCACAACATCCAACAGAGCAGAGTTGCCAGACTATGAAAAAGTCTTAAAGCCAAAATAATACAAAGAAAAGGCCAAAACAAGGAAAATATTAGACAAAAAAGGCCAAATGGATATATTTACCTGTTTCTATCAAAAATAATAAAATTTACATATATATTTTATAACTTGTAGTGGATTTTAATAAATTGTAGCAAAAATAATTCTGAAAGTAGCCCAAAAAATAGCAAGTTAGCCTATAAAAGTAGCGGATGAGTTTTGATCCGCCACATTACGAGTATTAAACAAGTATAGAACATGTATTGAACAATGTTGAATATGGTTTCATCTGGTAAGGTTACAATATTAGAGAAATATTGATTATTATGCATTTTGAAAAGTTATTTAAAAAAAAAACTAATTCGCGGAATTTGGCTAATCTGGCAACTCCGCGACTGGAAGCAATTTTTAAATCGCTTCCAGCGATTAGTTAAAAGAAACGTAAATTGCGAAAACTTTGCGCTGCTTTTTTCCTTTCTTTCAAACTTGTTTCTTCTTATTGCAAAAACGAGAGCAACGGATGCAATACGAATCTTCGCTTCCGTTGGCTTCCAACTTTTTTAAAATTAAAACCGAGTTCAAAATCATACGGGGGGCATGAGTTAAAAACCGTTCTAAATCGCATTTAGGTAAAGAAATCACGAAATCGTTTTACTGAAAAATATCAGCTTCTCTTTTTTCAATTTTGACAGGGGAAGCAATGCTTCCCTTGCTTCCATTGAGGATACGCCCCTGCTGCATTTGTAGTTGTAATTATCTGTCGGGTTAGCTCAGTGGTTACGCGCCGGCTCAAGATCACGCGTCGCTGCAGGTTCGGCTCAAACTATTTTTTTTTCTTTTTATATGTCTGTAAACTGCTACAGACATTTTTGGAATCACCTGCAGCTTCAGGATGTTCTCAGTCTCTCAGACACGATGAAACTGATCAAAGCATTTCAAAAGTAAATTGCTGGCCAAGAACGCCTTGCAGTGAAGCAAGAACGTCGCCATCAAGAACAGAGTTAGAGAGAGAAAATTTTCATTTCGTCTGTTGCGAGAATAGTAGGCTATACAGTACAAATATAAACAATGCGAATAAAATAGCACCATAACAATTCCACAACAGACGAGAAGCAGCGAAAGACTGTGTTAGTCATCGAGTCAGCTGCTTCCCGTGTTTTTAATGTGACAAATGTGAAGCATCTGCTGCATTACGTTGTGATAAGATAGGCTTAAGTTTCGTAAAAAAAAAAAAAGGTTGTTTAGGCTACTGCTGCGACAGTCAAGTGAATGCCTGTGGTTTTATCCAAATATCAAAAAAATCATGCCCCCTGTAGTATGAGAAAAAAAAACAAAGAAGAAAAAAACACCTAAAGTCCTAAACAAAAACGAAAACACTAAAAGTAGGCCTAATGATAGTTCATAACTTCATACTTAACAAAATCAATCAGTGCTACATCCACAATTACGCTAAACAAGGAATTAATGCAAGCGCAAAATTCGAAGCTACTTCCTGTTCTAGTAACACAAAAGCTTCCAAAAAGGATTTCTTCATCCGAGGTCAATGTTTCCCGCAACCAATCAACTTCAGCAGTAGGTTATAGGCTACTGTCACGTTCGTTTATTTTACTCTATTTTACTGTAGGCTAACCTTTTTAGGTAAGAGAGCCATTAAAACTATATTTTTGGAAATACATTTCCGTGAGAGCCATAGTTAGGCTACACTGCTTTAACATTTAATACAACTAACATGTGGTGACACTGGTGAGTTGTGAAAGTGGGAACGCGTCTTTGCAAGACAAGAAAAACAGCGAGGGGTTTTTGGGGTCCATCCCACAAAAAAAAAATTACATTTATTTGGTGCATTCTGAGCGTATTTTTAGCTCTAAATTGTATTGAAAAATTAAGATAAAACTTTCGCGGGTTTTACTTTATAAGATTAGATTTTTTGCGAGCCAGATGACATCGTCAAAAGAGCCATATATGGCTCGCGAGCCATAGGCTCCCGACCCCTGCTGCACGGTAAGCCTACTCTATTTGTAATCTGCAGGTAGCTGCAGTAGATGAGGTTTATCAACTAATCAGAAGGCAAAATTTAAATCAGCTGATTGCAGTAATTTAACTCATGTACGTTACAAAGTAAATTAATGTTTTTGGTCGTCGCCAGCGTGGCCTGGGAGGTTAGGGCTGGGGGGTAATCACTTATATAGCGTGGGTTCGATACCAAGCCCTGCCATTACTCTTTTTTCTTCTGTAGTCCAATTACCAAAGTTCAAAGCAAGAATCAACTCTTAACTAAGTGCTAGAAGGGTCACAATGACTGCTGGTTCTTAGATACAATTGTTTTATGGTTAAAGCATCCACCGGTCATCTGCTGCAGCGACCTGCAGATTACAAATACGCCCACGATAACTGTAGGCTACAATATTTTTTTCCGAAACTAATCGTTTTATGAGTGCTTGTATTTTTAGCATATAAGCTACAGATGCTTCGAATTTAGTGTGTTAACTGGTCAGTCACTACCGGTACCTGTGGTCGAATCAGGAAATCTTATTGATTAGACTAACGTAAATAACCTAAATATTGATTTTACGCAAGCAAAGTAGGCTATATATTTTACTGAGAACACACACATGTTGGCTTTTTTCAAATTTTTTTTTTCTTTTTCAAATGATTGCTTTGAAGAAAAAATGACTCATTCTATAATAGCGTGGGGCCGTGTCAACTACCCTACAGTAGCTAGCCTTTGTTTCATGATATTGACTAGCTACATAAAAGAAATGATAATGCAATTTTAAGCGTTTTATTTATATTATTAAATTTTAAAAAAGCTGCTTTTATTAAAAATGCAATAAAGATCAAACACATATATAGAAAACTTCAGCCTTTGCAATGAAATTCGTAGTGATCCAGCCGATAAGTACATTCAAAGCAAATCGGTCTGATGAAACATCAGGTGAGACATCATGTTTCCGTGGTCTAAAGAGATATAGCCTACAGCTGTTTCAAACTTTTTTACAAGTAACAAAGCTATCAATTTTGATTGGTAACATAATAGAGCTTACATTTGCTCCAGATTGCAGCAAATTATATTTTTTAATTTCAACAATAGCCTACTGTTTTAAAACTTTATCAACTGCACCCTTGAGAATTCAAATACGATTGATCTATTGTGCAACAAAATATAGAGCAGTATGGTTTTCATACCAAAAAAAATCGTGAAAGCAAGTAAAATAGCAGCATAGACTTTTTCTTTCATCACAATGTTGTAGGCTATAACTTTGGTCAATAAGATCATCTAGCTTCGTATTTTATATAAGTTATGAAAAAACTGTCACTCTTAAAAAGCTTCACTGTGGAGAAAGCTTATCAAAAAATAATTATTCAAATAACGAACCTGGCAGTTTTCACTTAGGCAACCTTATGTGTTCGGTTGCATCCTAGCTGATAAATTATTGAAGGCTATAACTTGTATTTCTCCGTAACAACGAAATAAAGAGTGAGAAATATCAGCCTCTACTTTATTACATATTAATTTAAAATTTGCATAACAGAGGTGTGAAACAAAAAATATGCTTAAACCTATATGCGATAGCTATTAAGGGATTTTTTTTAATTTAACTCGGTTTTTTCATATTTACAATCTACATGTGCTTTTATAGATAAGCTAAACTAAAGGAAAAAAATAGTTTACATTGCATTAACAAATACAGTATGTTTGCTCTATTTCAGATTTGCCAACATTTGAATCAAACTTGATTATTTCCGTGATAATAGGTGTTTTCTTGATCGTTGGTGCGACTGGCAGTCTCCTTACCATGATGGTGATTGGGAAGAATAAGCATCTTCACACGACAGCAAATTTTTTCATTTTTAGTTTGTGCCTATCGGATACTGTTTCTGCACTTATCTGTTCTCCATTCTGGACTTACAGGAGAACATGGGGATTTCATTCATGGATGTGGGGCGACTTTAGTTGTGAGTATAGCCAACTCTAATGTTAAATTTTAGACATGTAGGTTGTTAAATGAAATGGGAGTCAAGTACCGCTAGATTCCATTCGTTTATCTCCGATGCCGACACTCGTCGGAGCTGTCTGATGCTGCCAAGATAGGCGTGAATGTGCCTCGAACGTCTTCGCACGGCGTCACACTTTTCCACTCAACCATGCGCTAATGGGGAATGGCCTCTTCTTGTGAATGTGGTGCTGAGGAACAGACCGCAGACCTCATCATTAAGGTTGATGAAACCAAACACTGACTGCTCTGTAGTAGTCTTCCAGTGTAGTCCAAGAACACAGTGAAACTACTGAAACTTTGGAGGTAAAGAGATGGATCTTCGGTCCCAAAAGCTCATACGAAAAAGAAAAACAAGAAGTTAATTTAGAAGTAGCCTATAGGCCTAAATTAGGCTAGACTAGGATTAGACTGCAATAAACGCACATAACGACCGAGGTAAATAACTAGTCTCCCCTTTTAAAGCAAGTAACAATCAAACTGAAAGTTACTGCTATTTCTTTGCCAAAACACCTGGTTTTCAGATTACGTCGATTTTTAAACTTCGTACTTGTTCCACTATAATATGGTTCCTGACGTATGAGATAGGAAGCCTGTTCTGTTTTTACTTTAGGCCTACTACAGCCTCGATTGAATTCATCCAACCAACTAAATTGTCTGGCTTGATCGACAACTTTCTCGCAGGATCTTGATTGAAAAACGCGCTTTTTAGTAATCTTGTCAAGTCAACACAAAATGTAGCCCTGGTATAGGCTACGACAAAAAACCGGGTATCCAGACAACTGCCCCCCGAACAATTGCCCCCAGACAATTGCCCCCGTATGACAATTGCTCCCCGGACAACTGCCTCCGGATAATCAATACCAAGAGAATAATAAAATTTAAACATGACTTGACGTTTGGTGGCAACATCGTTACTCGTTACAACGAATAAAGGAAAGGCAGGAGGAAGGATTGCAAGGCCAATATCAGGCAGATGCTGACTTTGCTCTGAAAATTCGTATTCTTCCAGCTCTGGCTTTCATTCGACCAAATGACGTAGTCAGTGCGTTTGAAACACTACAGGATACTATGCTAACAGAAGCTGACTCGATCGTAGATTACTATGAAAATGTCCATCAGAAGAAGGCAACGCATCAACCGGCGATCACCACGTTTTCGATCAGCATAAGGAGCATGCATGATCGTGTGATGGAAAATCTTTCCCCAACAAACAATTCGTTGGAAGGATGACATAACCACCTTCAAGCTAACATTACTGCATGTTATCCAAACGTTTGGAAGTTTATGGACGCATTAAAGAGCGAGCAGGCTTTAGCAACGGTAACAATTTGTTAACCAAATAGTTGCAGGATTTCCTGCACCACCGCCCAAAAAACGCTATCAAGACTGTTCAGCTCGCATTGCAACCATTGTAGAAGACTATGAAAATCGCAATGTACTTAATTTTTTAAGAGGAATCGCTCATAATTTACATTTGTAGTGGCGATGTTTATATATCTTTCTGTCACAAATAAGAATCAAACCATTAGCGCTAATTAAGAAAAAACTTTACTGCACTTTTTGATGGAATTGCCCGGGGGCAATTGTCCTGGGGCAATTGTCCGGGGGGGCAGTTGTCCGGGGGGAAGTTGTCCGGGGGGCAATTGTCCTAGAACCAAAAAAACGATATGTTTGAACACAATTGTATATTTCATATTGTATATGGTATATTTCAATTGTATATTTCAGGTAAATTTTACTGGGTATTGGATTTTTCTACGAACTACGTAACTTCCCTACACATCGTCTCATTTTCGGCATTGCGGTTTGCTGCAGTTAAATGGCCATTTTTGGTCTCGAGAATTTCAAAGCGGGCAACTTTTATATATCTTGGAGTTTTGTGGATCATGGCTACTGCTTCTTCTTTTCCACTTGGCTACTTGATGGGGGTGGATTCAAACAGAACCACTCAAGACACGTCAGGTTGTTACTAGAATTTTTTTGTTTTTTTTTGTCAATAAAAGTTATAGTAGCCTATATGACGTAAGTCTATAGCTCAATATTGTTGACACATCTGATCACAACGCCGTATATTACTTTTCCAGCAATAAAAATAATGTAGAATTCTGATAATTTGTAGCCTATGTAGGCTACGTTTAGCCTATTACATAAAATGGTCTAGATTCTAGACATAAAATGATCTAGACTTTTGAGGGTTAGGCTACTTTGCCATAAATTAGCATTTATCTGGTTTAATTCAAATGGATACTGATTTCATTGCAACGATACTTCAGAGGTCTTTACAAACAGAGAAGCAAACTCATTTTTTTCTTAATCAAAAGTTAATTATATTATTTATCGAAAGGTCACAATAAAGTTGACAAAGCTATTATGCAGTCACATTTTGAAATCGAAAACACAAACACATTTGGCTTTCATGAAACTTTTCACTCTTCCAACACACCAAAATAATGGCTATAAAATGTCGAAAATTGCTTATCAGCAGGCCCGGATTTAGGGGGAGAAGGGCAGAGGGTGCAGGTGCCCCGGGCTCCCTGACTTTTGAAGGACCCCTACGTGGAAAAATGTGATTTTGTGTTGTTTTTTTTCAGCCTTTGAAGTTTCTGCAAAGTGCTGTGCAGTGCAATGCTGGATTAATGCTATTGTAGACGTAGAGGTGGTCTTTCGCGCCGTAGGCGCGAAAACATTTTTTTGCTCGGGGGCCCCTGATCTAAAAGTTCCCCGGGCCTCCCATCAGCTAAATCCGGCCCTGCTTATCAGACAACAAATTAAATAACAGACTATGTTCTTTTGGTGACTGTAGTCTGCAGGCAACTTGGCTACCACAAGGTTGAAGCTTAGCTCTGCATCTGAAGCGACAAGAGCAGTGGCGCTATATCTTTTTGCTTGCAGCGGCTGAAGCTGCGGTGAAATTCTTTGCCAATGTTACGGTAGTGACATAGGCGCTACATTTGCTTTATTCGTAACTTCGCTATGTGCTAGGCTCTATTTCGGTTTTTAAAAAAAAGCATAGAATAGTATCCTTTTCAGCGGTTGTTCGTGTGCAATACCGGCATTGTTGCGCAAATGTGTTACTGGTAGCCTACCAACAAGCTTCTTTGCAATTATCATATTTTGCAAAAACGCATTTTGAGCAAATTTATTACTACCATTGTTTCTCCAACCTTCCAAGTTACTTGGGAACAGCTTCCAGTGTCAGCTTAAACACAATACAGCGCATAAAAGTAGCGGAGCACTCGTTACGTTTAGCACTTATAGCAGGAGCTGGAGCGCTTAACGTTCCACCGTCTGGTAGCGAGTAGCGAGACCGTCGCTTTTACATTGTAACGGTAGCAAGAGCACGTTATGATATTAAAAGTAACGGATGCCTACCTACCATGCAGCTAGGTTATCTTATTTAAAGCTTGCTATATCATCAGCGGTGGCATGGCGCAGCGAATAAGGCGCTTGCTTTCCAATCGTGCAATCTTGGTTTGACTCCCGGCTTAACCTGTTTGTTGAAAAACACCGCTCAATTCTCACCGGGTGTAATAAATTGGGTGGGCGTAGTTGCTGAAGGAAAGGCGGCCGAGAGAAAGGAATTGGCCACCCTACTCTCATTAGTGCCGAAGGCTCAGTATAATGAAAACCTTATCTTCTCATCCCCCGATGCTTGGATTTAAGTATGGGCCTCACCTTCCTACCTGTTTTATATCATCTTCAAGTTTCTGCCGCAGCCTAGCTTATACGCAGTCACCAGAAGCGTATATGGGATTTTCATTTTTAGCGACGTTGAAACTAAGTAAAAATGCCAACCTTTGATTTCTAAGGAAGTACGCTGCTCTGAATATGATTAAGTATTCTGAAAGTATACGCCTAATGCGTAGCCTACTTGTTTATACTGGCCTAAGTCTTAAGAGCATTCCTACTCAGACTATATAATACCACGTATCATTCAATCAATCATCAATCATTTTATTTTTCGTCATTAACGCGTCCTGGACGAAAAAGATACTATCTGCAAAAATCGATATAAACCTACCAGCACGTTAACGAACGGGAAAAGGTGGCAAAACCTTGAAAGGTTTAAAACGTGCCTGAATGAAAAATAATGTAGTAGGCTATATATCAGTAGTTAGCACGGCCACAAAACCCAAAAAACAAATAGCAAAAAATAAAACAAAAACAGAGAGAAGCACACATGTAGTAATGAATGACAGCGTAATGAAAAGTGTTCTGGATTGAATTTGCCAGTTCCAATATTGATGTGGATGAGCAGAGCTCTTATTGTCATTCGGCGTAGGCTACCGTCACACATTTCAAACAAAAACAAACCTGACAAGTCCATTCTTGGTTTTACATATCTACAATGTACAAATTCACAAACGGTCGTTCACTGACATATCATCAACAGTGTGTGATTTTTGAGCTTTTGCAATCCGTAGCGCTACTTTAATAGAAAGCACGTGAAGCATTTATAGGCTATTCATATAAGACTGAGAGTGTTTGTACATCTGTTTTTGTACGTTGTAATGCATTTCGTTTCCCATCAAAAAATTCTTTTGGTTTATTTTTAATTTTATGTTTTGAATGTTAGTGCTTTGTTTAGATCTGAAGTTTCATTGAGTCATTGCTGAGCACAACTCCACAAACGACAAATTGCTGTTTCGGCACACTAGCATCATTTGTTGCTGTGAAGTCAATTCAAAGTGATATGCATCTCATTGTCGAACAAACCTTGAGCAAATTTTTTTATTGCTAACACTTTGGCACTTCTAATATCACTTTAGTAGAAATATTTTTATGTAATCTGAAAGTAATTATTTTTACTGCTATTTATGTAGGTTAACAACCACATTTTGCCATTTGAAAAATGAAGTTATATAGGCAACGGCTTTAACAGCAAAAGAAAGTTTGAAAATTATGCTGCAAAAGAGAAGTAATTTGAACATGGTAAAGAGAATATGCTTATCAACACAAAGCAATACTCAATAAATTATTTTCAAACTACTGTAATCGTGTACCGGCAGTCAAGTGCTGGCGTACCAGCACCGGTACGCATTCACAACAGTTTGAGTAGTACTGTTATAGTGCGTGGTGCATGCAAGTAAATTCGTTGAGTTGTTTTTCGCTTTATATGAATCACAAGGTCTGAAATAAACGTTTAACATTAATTAAGTACGCAAATGTGAGTCTTTAAACCTTCAATTAAATAAAAAATAGTGACGTAACACATTGAATTGCTTGCTTAGATGTCACTTGTTTAGCGAACATTTGTACAAATAGTAGCAGACCAAAATAGCAGAACGATGGATTTGGCACGTGAAACAAATAACTTACTATATGTTTATGTTTTACAGTCAAGTCAGCCATTGGCAGCTATTGGCCTTCTTGTTCCATTTTAAATACGATGGATTGCTGTGTTTCACAATACAATACATACCTTTACATCACCAACTCGATTATGTTTTACATTCCGGACATTTTAATTATAATTTGCTCTTTTCTGATTGCTTTTGAAATTCGAAAGATGATAAGGTAAGCTTGCAATTAAACTTATAGACCAATGTAGCGTATAATATGGGAATAAAGTAGGCTACAAACAGAAAGATGAACATACATTTTCTACTTACTTTTTGACACCATTTAGTCTAGCTTGCTGTATACACTTGTATAGCTGATGAGAAAGTTACAGGACATTTGCTTTGGAATTTGTTTGTTTTGTTTGTTTGTTTGTTTATCTTTATCCTGCATTGCGGGAAAGCGGACTTGAGCGCTATGCATCGGTGTACGCCTTCCGACATACACCTGACCCACGCTGCAGCCGACGGCAATGTCAGTTTCCGGTTGTCTACTCTACTTATGACTTAAATTTGGTACTACCCATTACTCGAAATCGATCACTAGGTAGAGGCAATTACCGTTAAGTTTCTTGCCCAGAGAAACAACAGCAAGTGCGGGTGGCTGGAGTCGAACATGCAGGCTCTCGACTGCGAGCCCAACGCGCTAACCACTCGGCCACGGCTGCCGACGTTCTTGCAATAGTAGATAGACGTGCCATGACAACTAGCATATCAGCGTTTACTGCTACGCAGTAAATCAGTGGTGAAATATTTAATCAGGTAGACTATTTTCTAAGGTAGACTATTTCTGCAATTCCATCTCAGCACGGACTGAACCCTATAAGCTACGACAAAATATAAGTTTTTTTTCTCTCTTACCTTGTGTAGGCATGGTCTAAGCCAGGAGTCCGCAAATAGTGGGTCGCGAGACCATCCACAGTGGGTCGCAAAACAGTTTAAATTTACTATCAATATAACTTGTAAGACAAAAGTAAATAGGCTACAATCATACACTCTTTTATGTGCTGAGTTTCGTAGGCTACAATTTTGTACAAAAAATTTATACTTTTGATTGCAGTACAGTAGTCTCCGCTTATTAAGCCTATGGTTATAAAGTCTAAAAGATACCTTGTCCTTGAGTCAGGACATGAATACTCTCTCAGCTTATCTCCAGAACTGGGGACTGAAGCTCAGCGAAACCAAAATTGTGGCAGCAGCTTTCCAGCACCTACACAATCGGGAAGCTGATCGTGAGCTACATGTTCAAAACAATGGAAAACCTCTGTCCTTCTGCCCGAACCAAAATATCTTGGGGTGATAATGGACAGATCGCTCACATACCACCACCATTTGGTGTCACTGCTCAAGAAACTGACATCATGCGATGCGCTACTCAAGCGCCTGGCAGGCTCCAGCTGGGGGCGAGGGCTGACACTTTCCGTG
This sequence comes from Aplidium turbinatum, assembly GCF_918807975.1. Taxonomy (NCBI): domain Eukaryota; kingdom Metazoa; phylum Chordata; class Ascidiacea; order Aplousobranchia; family Polyclinidae; genus Aplidium; species Aplidium turbinatum. The sequence continues at coordinate 9,848,898 of NC_137489.1, read as the reverse complement.
TAGCAACCTTAGCCCTTGTCTAGCCTACTCTTCAGCAGAGCACTGTGCACCTGTTTGATGCCGTAGTGCTCTGCCACAACATCGAAACTGCCATTCAAAGCAACGCCCTGCGCACAGTGACCAGATGCCTGCGTCTCACACCATTGGACAATCTCCCCATTTTCGCTGGCATCCAACCTGCTGAGCTTCGTCGCGAAGAAGCTACTCTGTCTCTCGGCCGACAGGCACTGGAGCCTAACATTTTCTCCACCACAAGATCTCTGCTCCCCCAAACGAGCACTCTTGTCGAATAAAATCAAGACACCCATTCGTGGCACCCAGTTCGACACCCATTTGAGTAAAATCAAGACACCCAATTTGGTCCATTCCGCTCAACTACTGATCAACAAAGCTCATGAACAAGACGTCTCTGCAGCTACTTGGGCAATGGGCGGACCATAAATGGAATTTTGAATGGAAGTCAAGTACCACCAGACTTCATTAGTTCATCTCCGACGCCGACACATGCCCCATCAGCCTGACACTAAAAAGACAAACATGGGTGCGCCTCAACCGTCTTCGTACGGGCGTCGGGCTTTTCCGCTCAACCATGCACAATTTGGGAATGGCCTATTCCTCCTCCTGTAAATGTGGTACCGAGGAACAGACCGCAGACCACATCATCAATGATTCTACCATCTTCAAGCCACCTAACGGAGTGCAAGGTTGCGCGTCATAGATAATGAAACCTAAGACTGGCTGCTCTCTAGTAGCCTTCCAGTGTAGTCCGGGAACATCGTGAATCTGGGGTGGTAAAAGGATAGATCCTCGGTCCCAGAGGCTCACACGACGACGACGAAGCCCACGGTTAATAGGTCCACCGGCTTATTAAGTCCAACTTGGTCCATTTCGGAATTACTGAAGGTGAGGAATGGTTGGTAGAAAATTGTCCCTCGCTTAATAAGCCCGAAATCGTCCAGTCCCGATGTGGGCTTAAGCGAGGACGACCGTATTGAAATTGATATTAAATTGCAAAATATTTTGCTCAAAATTATAGCCTATGCTTCTGAAACGTTTGGGCCGCGAAGATTTCGAACGATTGTTTTTGGGTCGCGCCAAAAATTATTTGCTACCTCTGGCCTAAGCGACAACAAAGCTGTTGGCTATCTTTTAATAAAGTTGTATTATTTTGTTAAGGTGGAGGAAATACCATTCTGTAAGAGTGCCAATCCAACAAGAACGACGTTCAACAGAAAGAAAAAAGAGTAAAAGGAACAATTTACCAGTTCTTTCTCACAATCACGAAAATAAAGCGTCGATTTGCAACACTATTTGCGCTGAAGTGGACGCCAACATACACTCTCAAACGGACCTGAATAATGTTGCCAGATGTTCCAGCCATCATATATCTTCTCATCACTTTAAAGCAGAAAAGAACGAAAGTCATGCCTTTTTGCAGTTATCTCTCATTGTGATTGGGTACATGTTTGGTTACATTCCTGTGACTGTTTATCTCCTATGGACAACAACTGACATAGCAAAGAGCCAGTTAGTTGACTACTGGTTTGGAGTAGTATCCTATCTTTTTCTGCGGTTCACAGAGTGTATGAACCCGTTACTGTATAATTTAGGATCGAGTAATATTCGAAGAGAAACAAAACGTATTGTACAGCCAATACTCGGGTTAGATAAAAAATCCTGACGTTATTAAAAATTTGGGAAGAAAATAGTATACAGTGTGTACTATACACGATTGCACATGACTGAATTTTGCAAAGTTTACATAAACAGTTTTGCAAAACAAATAGAAAACGTTTTCGGCTATGCTATTTTGTTTTCACCATGTTAAGTGTATGTTGCTGAGCTTTGTTTATGGAGGAAAAAAGAAATCTCTCTACCCCAATTGAATTTTTTAAAATGCCATGGTTTTGGAAATATGGAGCCTAGATACCTAAATCGATCCATCCATGCCGAAAACACAATTTTTGAAATGTCTAAGAACAGGCCAATCAAGTTTTCAATACTACAGTTCTTGGAAACTTTATAGACTTAACACGCCACCTGCATTTTAGTTTTATTTCAAAAATTGTGTTGGTCTGACAATAAAACTAAACCTCAAGGATTGAACAGTCTTTTATTCCCTTTCATTTTTTATCGTTTTGATTTAGGAACTTTGATGGGTTTATTTGGGTTGTTTGGTTCGGGTTGGTTGGTTTGATAAATATCTTGAAAGGGATGTCCTACAATTGAAAATAGCAGCTGACTTTTATAAATTTAGGTGTTCCAGAAATTTGTTTAGTTTAAGAAATTTCAATGACCATAATTTGTAAAATCTACATTCAGGATGCGTTTTAAAATCATCAATATCCATCTACAGAAACTAAAAAGTTCCATTAGAGTAGTCAAACCAGACTTAATGAAGTACGAAAATTATGATGCAAAATCCATGAATATGGAAGTTTGGACTTCATTTATCATATTCTGCTTTGAGTGCTGCTTCAATATACTCTTGAAACCCATATGCATTTTAATTATTGTCTTGACAATTGACACGTGATTAAGATACTGCTGCGTGCCATTAAAAAAAATTACTTAGCGTGCCTACTAGGGTGTACCATTTTTCAAAAAGTTTTTAGAAATTAGTGCGGCTATGTATTACGGGTTTCCACTTTTGTTAAAAAGTATTTTGGTGGAGTTTCAGAATTTTCCCGCCAAAACTGTGGTTCTGCCGCCATTTTTTCAAAATGGCGGCCGGATGAGATATTATGAAAATCTACAGCCTTAAACTGGCGCAATGTGATCATATAATATGTCGATTACGGGGTTTTTGGGGTCACAGAACACGAATATGAAGTCAAAAACGCTCTACGGCAACAATTTTGTAAAGTGAATTTTGACATAAGATGTGATCACACTGTTTTGGACTGCATATTTACATGAAAAGAGCATCTTATTGTCATTTTAACCTTGAAATGCATGTATTGTATGCAAAATCTTTTCTAGTCGGTGTGATTATATCAATCAGTACGAGGGAAAAATGAACATGTACTTTCTCGTGTAGGCTACTTCAGATCCAATAAAAATCTACTAACTAGTCTACAGTAACCTGTATATTTAGTTGCTAACCTATACCTACTTACTAACTAATGGGCAGCAACAGCAGAGTACCCCACGGCAGACCAAAAGGTTCGAAAAGCAGAAGTAAACTCTCCCAACTGGGTAAATGCCTTACTTCTACACGACGAAGATCATCATAAGCTACAATAACTCGAAGAGGAGCTAGTGATTCTACCCAAGCTACAAGATTCAGTTATGTCACTGAATGAGACGGCCGGTGAAGCATAGCGGTTATTGGCACAAAGACCAAAAAGAAAGTACTTCCTCATTGGAAACACTAGCAAAGACTAGGTGTTTCTAAGCTCCCTAAAAGCTCTGACGTTCTAGCTAGGCTGTTGTTCCTCAGAGACGAAAGTCACAGAACGATCAACCAATCCATCGTGATAGCAAGGGAGGAAATTTGCCAGGTATGGAAACATCATTTTGGCGTGGGTTTGGTATTTGGTAAGAAGAACGAGAAGCAATCTGGAACAGACAAGGAATCGTGTAAGCTTATTGTTAAAAATGCGGATATAGACCGGCATCTGAGGAATTTGTGTGAAACTCGGTATCAACGAGAACTTGATTCCAGGCGTGAGAGGAATAATAGTGATTCATTTAAAACACGTTTGCGTGATATGGAAGAAAAGCTCAAGGATGCTCTGAATATATGTAAGACTACCTCGCTGTCAATTCGCATGCATTCTGGTATCATTGACTGGGAGACAGATCTGGAACATCTGAAAAATCCGCTCCAGCGAGATCAATTAGGTTGCGCATTGTGCACAGATACTCTGCAGAAGAGACGGGACTTCACTAGAGAAAAAACGACACAGTACAGCTGGTGAAAACAAATATAAGACGATGTTGCTGACAATCTTAAAACAGTGAAGTTGGAGTACAGATGAAGAAACAGAAAGTGACAGTGACAACTGGAAAAATCCTGAAAGGAAGAGAAAGAAAATGAAGATTATGTCGCCTACAGCTTTAACATCTGATCGACTTTAATTGAGCTATCGGCAAAGAACAATGTTCGTGGCTGCTGTGGCTCAAGCGTTCGGCATACAAGTCGAAGATACTAATATCTCAGCCACAACAGCTCATAGACTGGCTAATAAGACTAAGTCCTCTCACTCCCAAAATATCAGAGATGAGCTCCAGGCCCCTGATTTGGAAATAATTTACTGGGGCGGAAAGATTCTGAAAATGGGAGGATATATTTCATCAGAACGGTTAACTGTGTATATGTGTCTGACGTTAGTTTTGATGATGAAGGTAATGCAGAAATGATGCAGCTGCTGGGAGTGCCTAAGATACCAGACGGCACCGGATCATCTCAGGAACAGGCCGTAATAAGATTGGTGGAAAACTAGAGAATGAAAGTTGTCATTGGTGGTATGTTGTTTGATACGCCTGCTGCCAATTCAGGGAGGTGGCAAGGTGCTTGTACATTGCTGGAGGCAACAATTGGGAAAGCAATTTGGAACATACTGATCAAGAGTGGCTACAAATGCCAGTATCAGAATGGAAAAATTTCGAAAATTTATGAGAAACTAAACAGATTCGCTTTGAGTCTTTTGAGTCAAGGGTGGTCAACGATATTGTGGAACGCGGGATTAAGCTATTCACTGATTTTATTGGCAGGTGTTCTGACGAGAGCCACCGGAAAGCTCTCTTGGTTGTTGTGTAACGGCACAGAGTAACGGCACTCTGGTATTGTGTAACGGCACTCTGGTAATGTATTGATAAAATACTGCGAATTGAAATCAATCGGGACTGAACCATAAGGAATAGCATGCAGAAGAAACAGGGATAGATCATGGCTAAGAGTGATTGACTCAATTTGTTTGTAAATGAATCGTGTTGTTATTTCAAAAGTTTGACAAAAGTTCAGGATTATTCATTCTGGCGTGAGGTATTCTTGGTCAGGTTGTGTCCATGTCTGTAAAATTTTACCATAAATTTCAAAGGGTAAAATTTCACTTTGCAAAATTGTTGTCGTAGAGCGTTTTTGACTTCAGATTCGTGTTCTGTGACCCCAAAAACCCCGTAATCGACATATTATATGATCACATTGCGCCAGTTTTAGGCTGTAATTTTTGATGATATCTCATCCGGCCGCCATTTTGAAAAAATGGCGGCAGAACCACAGTTTTGGCGGGAAAATTCTGAAACTTCACCAAAATACGTTTTAACAAAAGTGGAAACCCGTAATACATAGCCGCACTAATTTCTAAAAACTTTTTGAAAAATGGTACACCCTACCCAGCCAGCAAGCCCATATGGGCCCCATATACTATTTTAATGGGCTTGTGGGCATGTGGGTTTTATGTGGGTTTTTTTGTTTTTGCCATATGCGCCCAATATGGGCTTTCTTGCAGAATGTGTTGCTAAATGACAAGGTGGAATATAAAACTTCCAATCTTCAAATGCGTGATCATATAAATGCATTTTAAAAAATTTAGCTACATAAAATTATTGATCATGGGCTAAGCATGAAATATTGATGGGCTTCCCACTTTGTTTATGGGCAGACCATGGGCTGCCCACATTTTTTATGGGCAGAACATGGGCAGCCCACATTTTTTATGGGCAGATCATGGGCTACCCACATTTTTCATGGGCAGGCCATGGGCTGCCCACATTTTTTATGGGCAGACCATGGGCTGCCCACATTTTTTATGGGCAGACCATGGGCTGCCCACATTTTTTATGCGCAGACCATGGACTGCCCACATTTTTTATGGGCAGACCATGGGCTACCCACACAGTGATTCAAAGGTTTGTGGGCAACCCATACTAATATGATATACACCTCGATCAGCATTTGTCTAGACTTTGAGATTTTTTAGTTGTCTTAAACGACTTTTGTTGATCTTTTAAACAAACACAAAATGAAATTGAACAAGCAAAATTACTGGAGGCACCTTGCTATGCATTGCGCAAAGCTCACTGCTTGCAGTTGGAGCACTTTGGCAAGGTTAGCAGTAGTACTATTTTTTGTGCTTACGTACCACAAATAGGAAAATGTCACATGGAGCTATATACCTACTCGTGCGTTGTTGATCAAAATTAAAAGAAGACAGGAAGCGCCCTTGCAGGGACGTCCTGTCACTTCCGTTCGTCGTAGGCTCCCTCGGGAGCTATGCTCCGTTGAGCTCTCGGGCTTTGGCGGCCTTGGGTGTTCCTGCTCGTGGGGTAGCAGAGGTGGCTAGAAAAGTGGCCTCCCTCTCAATCGAAGGTTCCCTCCGTGTCTGGAAAGCTTGGAACGCCGGGCTCACTCGTGGAGGGGCTACGTCATAGAAAAGACGATTCCAGCGATCAGAAGCTCAATTCCCCAACAGCAGAAGCTCTGCAGTAAGCATCCGAGCGCGCAAGACAGCAAACCTCAAAACCCGCCAGTAATTGTGTGACGTCATAGTATGTTAAATCCATTGTTTCATTATCAATTTACCTGTAAACAATTGTCGTTTCATCAGCATGCTGCAGCTCAATGAAGAATACAATCATCATCAATAAAATAAAATAGCAATATATGAATTAAGTATATATTGCATATCGTGAATGGACTCATATCATCATCAATGACGTAATATCATTAACAACACTGGATCTGTATTTTCATATTTCAATATTTTAGATTATCACACACTACCTTCTCCCGATATGCTGCTCTTTCCCGCTCGGATCAACCTCGCGTTGCTTTTAACTCATCGATAATCATGATTTCCCGATCAACTCGATGCAACCTCCAAAGTTTCATCCCACTATTATATATTTTTCCTGGTAACGTAGCCTAGTCATATCTACGCTTCGATCGCTAGTCCCCCCGACCCATCTGGGCGAACCTGCCTCAACGTCTGGCCAGTGCACATCCGTGCTCGTTGGTTCAACGTCAACACTTTTTCGGTAGGTAAAGCATACAATATATTCCCACTTACCATCTTTTTTTTTACACCAATTAATTGAGCCTTTGCTCCAGATTTTAAATAATTTTCGTCTCCCACGAGTATTCAAATCGTCCTTGTAGCTAAGCTTCTCTTCCTCGTGGGAGACCCCAAAGTTTATCCGCTCTGCCTACGGGCAGACCGGGTATAGGAGTCAAACGTACCTGTGTTACGGTCACGTGATGGAGACGTGGGCGCTGCCTGGCTTTATAAAACTTCTGTCGCCCGGCCCGTCGTGAGCTGACCTTTTTGCGTTTGCAGAAAGCAAATCCCGTCTCCCTGGCCCGTTCCGCCATTCTAACTTTTGCGGACGAGTCGCACAAAAATCTCGATCCACACTTTCCTTCCACAGGTACCTAGACTCCCCAGCCTGGCCCCCGCGACCTAAGCTGGTGGATTTCCCTTCCGGGTGCATCGCCACCCCATAATCACGCCGCTCCCCGCCTCCACGGGGCGTGGCAGGCCGGTTCTTTAAAGTCTCTGACCTGGCTATGTTTATTGTGTTCTTCTCGCCGTGTCAATTATTTTGTACTCGTGCGTCGTTGACCAAAATAAAACAGTTCATCATCAAGTTCATCGTCGTGTGCGCTGTCTGCAGTTGACGCTCTTGGCTTACGCCGATTGAGCACTTTACTGGGGGCACCTTGCTATGCATTGCGCAAAGTTCACTGCTTGCAGCACTTTGGCATCTGTCTTCAGTTATATACATATAGGCAGCCTGTATTAGATTTATGGGTTACATATGGGCAGCCCATATTAGATTTGTGGGTTGAGTGTGAGCAACCCACATGAAACCCATAAATGAATATGGGCAGCCTATATGGGGGCAATGTGATGCCCGCGGACACAATGTGTATGGGCATCTCACATGGGGCCCGTACATCAGCCCATATGGGTCCCCATGTGGGGCCCATATAGGCTTGCTGGCTGGGTAGTGCCTACTGCCAGGTGTGACACGCGTGCCCGTAGGTTGCCGACCCCTGGCCTACATTACGCTCAAATACTTAGGTTAAGTAATAAGGATGTTTAAAAAATGACTCCAGAATATGATGTAGCTATCTCCAAATGTCGTGTTGAGGTCGAATTGAATATCATAATCAGTTTAAGTTGTTTAAAGAAGTACTTACGTAAACACGTCGATCATGTGTACCATATGCTTTCGTATTGTTTCAAGAAATCTTTATTTAAAACACAATTAAACTACTGGTATTGTAGTTTCTGTTTATTTTTGTGTACTCTATTGATAAAAACACTAAAATTTTTATTGAAAAAATTGGCGCTTCCAGGAACGAAACTAACGAGCAGAAAGATAACATTTGCTCAGTTGTGGTTGTTGGTAGGTGCCTGTAATTTATTATACAGTTTCCATAAGTCATTAAAATGTTAAAGGTTAGCCTACTAACCAGCAAGCGTAAACAGTTAACATCATGTCTTGAAACCTACCTTATGGTCAAATTAAATTGATGATTGATGCGAATCTTAGCATTGTTTTGAAGTTGTGACAGCCGTATAATCCCATATTATAGCCTACAAAATACAATAGGCCATATAATATATTTTTTACCGATTTAAAAGAACAAAGATTTTTTACCAACAGCTATTTTATTGACTAAAAACATGTCAAGCAAGTTTATTGATCAAGTCAATGACCTATTCAACGAAAACAAGATTTGATAATGTAATTGCTAATAAGGCCGTGTTTATTTCAAGCAATTTTATTTAAATTTGACTTAATTTTTTTCTAATCACTTTTCTACATGATTTTAAGTGTTGGTAAACAGATTTTGGTTAAAATGTTCTTCTTCTTTTTCTGTTTACGTCTCTTTTCCCCGATGTCGGGGTAGGACGGAGTCTGGCAAAGCACCATTGAGGAAAATGCAAACTTTCACAAGGTTCTAAAGTCTGAAGGTTCTTATTGATATTTTATCGTAGTATTTTTTTTTTTTTTTTACTATCGTACTATAGTAGTTCGTCCAAAATCTCAACTAAATTGTAGGTAGGCCCAATCGCCTATATTTTATAACATTGGGCAGTACTGGCCATTTGCGTCACAATGAAAATAATGTTGTTTTGAAGCGAACAACACTACCAGACTAGCGATATGCATCACTTTTGCGAAGTTTTGAATAAAAAACTTGTAAACCTAAAAACCTTTTACAACATAATGTTAAACAATGATTATAACTAGTGGCGGCTCTTCATTATGTATAACGGAGGGGTTGTAAATTTGATTGTGTTTTGTGTTTATTGGAGCATGTGTCCGTGCAGGCTGAGGTTGCATGCGCCTGCACAAAAAAGCCTTATAAATTAAGTCCAATTGCAATATCAAGTTGAAATATTTAAATCAAAACATTGATAGCCATTGATTGATAGCAAATGTAATGACTAATGACTGGTTATTTTATAAAAACATTTTATTAAGTCTTTCACAGTTAATATTTTTTCTATTGTTTCTTTTTCTTCTTGTTTGTATATGGGTGGCAAATAATTTTGTTGGCCTGAGGTCTTTTCTTATCATTCTAGTACCGGCACCATATTCAACGCCTTTATTTAATAGTTATATAGATACTGTTTTAGTTTACTTGCTGTAATACAGTACCAAAAAAAATACTAATAAGCTTACAAAGAATCTAAAAACAGAAGAAAAATTTTGAAAGTACTAAAAACTCTTCAACATGTAACCTAGCAAAAAATAGAGAAGTACATGCGAATATCTTTCTCAGACGATTCGTAGACATTGGGCAGTTAGAAGAACATGTCTTCAAATACAAAATTCCAATGCATTGATACACAACTTTTTTATTTTCTTCAAATTACGTCACATAAAACCAACGTCATTCAAAGGAACTCTCAGTTTCAAAACAATTTTGAATGGAAACCGAATTAAAATTTTGTACCGTAAGTCAATTAATTATACTAGTTAGAACAATATACCTGCTGCTTTCTTTTATTAAAACAATTGGAAGCCTGCAGCCTCTGCAGTCATTATGGACGACCTGCCACTGGTTGTAACTGCTCAAAAATCGCATAAATAAACACAAAATTGGCATTTTTTAAAGAAAATTTGAATAAGATAAAAATTTGACTTTAGTTGAGAATTTTGACATTATTTTGCATCAAGTAACATCTGAACAACGACGCGACCGATAAGAATTTTAGTATACGTTAAATGACGTAACAAAGCCATGACAAAATGCTGTCGTCATTGACTTTGAGAGCTATTTACGTATTAAACGTTTAAATTTACTAAAGCAAAAACGAGGGACCTCTAGTGGTAATTTGACGTCACAGCTCTTTCAGATGAAAATAAAAATAGTTATGCTCTATTCTAAGAATAACCAATAACCATAAAGTCTATGGCACAACCTTTCGTGTTCTCTTTTGCGGTATCTCTATCAAAACAATTGAACGCCTCATAAGCGTGTATCAATAAGGATCAAAGGCGTTCTCCAGAGGATTGAAAACGCTCTCAATAGTAATAATGTAAAACATTTAAGTTGATCGTAGCATCTAAGTCAGTGGTTCTTAACCTATGGGTAATTACCCACATGTGGGTAATTTGAAGATAGCAGGTGGGTAATCAGCTGAACCAGAATATATAGAATTATAGATGTAACAAACAATGTCACAGCTGTAAGTGGTAAAGTTGCTTTATTACTTACACTGTTTTGATGTTTTGAGTCCGTTCAAAACAACCAAACAAGCACAGTGAAATTTTATCATTTTTAAAATTGTTTCGTCATATTAATTTATTTTTTCATCATTTTTGTCGCCAGTTTTATGTATTTTATTTTTGTGACATAGTAATAAGATTTTTCTTGTATAATCAGTTCAGTTACAGTTGTTTTATTTATGAGCAAACTTGATGGCTGCGTTGCTGTTTAAAGTAGTATAGCTAAGTGTACATTTAGAGTTAGTGTTGAGACGAGCGAGCTATATTCTTTTGAAGATGAAAGCTTGGGAAAATTCTGGGGAAAGCACATCCAAAAGTTGTGCAAAAATCACTAACATTGTTGACCATGTAGCCTATTATTATTCTACTTATCTCTGTGAATCAGCAATTTCAAGTGTTGTTGCTTTGAAATCAAAATCCCGAAACAAGCTGTTAGATCTGGAGTCAGATTTAAGTTGTGGAGTATACAAAATCGCACCCAATATTGCATCGATTGTACACAAAAAACAAGAACAAATGTCTCACTGACACTATTGATGTCGTTCTTTGCATTAAATGTTAATTTTGTTGAATAACGCTGTTATATATTTTTAATACGGCAAAATAGATAAAATTAGATTTTGGGTAATGGGACTTTGATCTGGACAGTATTGGGTAATAAGGGAAAAAAGGTTAAGAACCCCTGATCTAAGTTGAGTGTAGCTTCCTAAAGCACGAAAACTATATCAAAAAATTCGTAACCTCTAAAAGCTTTGTGTAACTACAAAAAAAATCTTCGGAGACATCCTCAGGGTTGCCAGTAAGCTGTATGGTTGAAAGCAATGGTTAAAAATCCCAGAGCAATAGTACATGTTCACAACGAAAGAACTCATGTCCCATTACTTTGGAAGAAATGCACCATTAAACATTGCCTACACAATTTCCTTTGTTTGGGCTAGGTTAGAAAAGTGAAGCACACCGTGGTTGATGACTAATTTCTGATTACCACAAAGAAAAAAATATGCCAAAGATAGCAGAGGTCTAGAAAAAGGTAGGGGCGACAAAACGCGGACGTTATGACGTGCGTGATACCAAAACAGGACAATCAGTTTAAAATATGGCACGGTCGCAACACCTTAGTAGAGAATTTTATTATTCAGAAAAACGAAGAAACAAAAAAATGAGCAAGTGAAATTTTCAAAAAGTTATATGAATAAAAAAATAAAAAACGACACAAAATAGACAGTTTGCTATGTTGATCGGCCTTGGTGCGATATCAAAAGTGCTGATGGTCTAGAGGGGAACACTCTTGATGAGTTAGCTCATCATGAAGAGCAAGATTAGCAAAGAAACCCCCTGAAAAACCCTACCACGGGCAAAGGCATTTATGTTTAAAGTTCAGTGGTTTAATTTTATTTCAATAAGAAAAATATTAAATTTGCTATAAAAGATTGCGGAATAAGCCATGCTTTTCACGTATCCTTAGTAATAGAATTTTGAATGAACACTTTCTGCAAAGACTTCAGAACGCCCAAAATTACAATTTTAGCAGTGATTGTTGACTAGCAGCTTTCACATTAGAAAAACGTACAGTTTATAGACATAAAACATGAAAGATAAAGTGAGAAACTGCATGGTAACGCTCTTGTTACGTTATTAGAACGTTATATCTTTCTACTTACTGAATCAAGTTCAAGGACTCGAACCTTTCAATGTTTTTTTATCGTCAATTGTCTCAACTTTGTGAATTGTTTCAGGCGATGCACGGGTAGCTCAGTCCGTCCCTATCACGCACAAAATGGTGGACAGGTCTCCTGCCACAAAGCGACACTTCGTCAACTGACGATAAGTAGGCCTACTTTTGGGGAAAACCTAAAACATCACACCACTAAGGCGAAAGAGAAAATTGAATTGAGTCCTGTCTTTGTCATGAGTTGCCAAGGGGGGTGGGGAGGACTTGTATACCTGGGACTGGTATTTAAGTCCTCCCCACCCCCCTTGGTAACTCAGTAGCGTAGCCAGGAATTTTGAAAGGGGGGGTTTTGACCACCCAGCGGCGGGGGGCTGGGGGGCCTCCCCCAGAAAATTTTGAAAAATTACTTTGAATTTGGTGCATTCTGAGAGCATTTTCAACAAAAATGTGGGTACGAATATTCCTGTAAAATGGTGCTGTCCGGTAGCATAGCAAAAGGATAAGATCAAGTTTTCTTCGGCATTTTTCGGAAATAAAGCTTAGTCTCTATGTTTTCTTGTTGCTAATTCCTGGCTGAGATGTTTGGTATTGGCAAAACTCGCTCTTTTAATGCAATTTTGTTTAAAATTAGGCAATTTTTTTTTAGACTGAAAGCATTATTCTCAATATCGTGACGTCATACGCGTGCCAAGGGGGGGGTTGTAACCCCCAAAACCCCCCCCCCCTTGGCTACGCCACTGTGGTAACTCATGACAAAGACAGGACTCAATTCAATTTTCTCTTTCGCCTTAGTTGTGTGATGTTCCAGGTTTTTTCCTACTTTTGTGGCTTGAGTATTCAGAGTTGCCAGCGTATGTCTAGTGCCGGTGCCTTTTGATGGTTTCTAGACTTAATCACTCCCATAACAACTCAATGACGCATAATTTTTCAATCAATTTATTTTTTTTCATCAATTTGTTCTTGTTAGTGTGTTTGCAAGTTACAATCATTTTATTTTTCTAACAAAAGCTTGCGATAATAAATTTTAAATATTGCATCTTACCAAGCAATTTGGTTGTTCACAGCCTACACTGAATAATATAGGCCTATTGCTATAGCTAAAGTGAATCTTGTTAGACGTCAACTTTTCTTACAATTTGCTTTCTATGGTAATCTAAGTAAAAGTTTTCAGGTTTCCCTTCTGCACGACTTAAACCTTCAAATTAATTTGTACTTAAACGCATATAAAACGCATCATTTTTTGAATTAGCAGAACCTATTTTTGCTGAGAGTTATGACTAAAAATCTCAGAGCAATGGTACATGTTCATCGTCAGTCAATCAAGAACTCATGTTCCACCAGTCTGGAAGAAATAGTCATAGAGCATCTTGTACTTGCTTGGTCATCGCTTTCTAAACTGAATTTGCTGACTTGTTACAAGTATCGGCTTGGACAGTTTTTACTTGCTTTGGTTCATTATTTGCCAATTTCAGCCACTTTTCAGAACAGCCCGAGAGTAGAACCAGCGCCGCTTGATCTTGAAGCTTCTTCGTTCACGAAGTCACGCGCTAACCAGCTGAGCTAGCTGAGTTGTAGGAGACTCTCCAAATCAGTGCCTGGAGCAGTGACACAAAAAAACGTGGCAATGAAACGCACAAACAAAACGCTCGTTTCAGACCACAAAATGGTGGATTAGCTTTACATCGGCTTTGCTTCAAATAAACGGCCGACGGTTTGCCAGTTGTATAATGTAGAGCAGCTCGCATTTGGGTGTTACATAACCAAAAGTTTTGCTACATCTTAACCAACAGTAGTTGCGTTTTTCACATCGCTTTAACGGTGCTAGATGATAAAATGATGTGAAAACACCAACTCTGGTTTATTGGGATGTGTTACGTAAAGAAAGGTAAAAGCTTTCTCATATCAGCAACAAACTGATGAAAGAATGGCGAAATTATTAAAGATCTTTTTTTCACTGACCGACTTGAGTTGTTTTTCCGTGCGTTCAGTTGCCTCGTAAATTCACTTTTTTTTTCTGCACAAACAAGCTTGATATGTTTTTGCACTTTGCCAAAATAACAATCTGAGAACCAAAAAAACAATCCATTAAAATTTAATGCTTTAGTAAGGAACTGATAAGAATTGGCGTCGGTGGCCGAAACATTAAAATGTTATCCGGCAACACCGTAGCTAATTTATTTAATTGTTAAATTTGGAAGGGCCACACTAATTTTAACGGACCATTTCTTCCGTTTGAAGTAAAGATATATATTGATTTATTTCTTTCGATCGGGGATAGGTCTCGATGCAAGATACTTTGTCTTGATTCTGTTTCGAAAGAAAAGCAATTTCGTTTCGCTGTTAACTGGCAACGCAGTTCATAACATCCAAGATTTGAGAACCATTCAGGCTTATGAGCGCTAAGCACCAACATAATTTACAATTTTCAAATATTTCGTTTCGATTGAAAAAAAGCTTCCAACAGCCCTATCGATTATGACAAATATCTTACAAAATCTACTTTTTACAAAAAATATCTATGCCTACTTTTTCATAGAAATTGAATTACATCATCCGGTTTCTGCCATGCGGTTTCTGAAGAGCTGAAGTGTTTGATAATAGTAATACCATAATCTAAATTATGTTTGAAAACATAAAATTAGCGTTGAAACATTGCTGTAACGTTTTCTTTGTGCTCCTAATTAGAAATGCAACGCACCATGTTTTAGAAACCAGTGGTAGAAAAAAAGTTTTCATAATACTCATTAGGCTATTACTCCTAATGAATGTCAGGCCTGTGTTGAATGTCCTGGAATGAAAACAGAATCGTTGCTCTATATCGATAATAAGTCTACACACGGTAAAAAGATTCAAACAACAACTTTCAGGTATATTTCCAAAGACAGCTTCAGTTTTCCTTGCAAACACTTTGGATTTCTGGCGGACTATGACGTCACGAAACAAAATAGCCCATGCTTTTCAAAAAATGATATCAATTTTGATTTTTAAACCCTTTTTTGACCATCCTACACCTCAAAGTAAGTCAGTTGCTGACATTAAGTACGGGTCAACTCTCTGACGTCATACCGGTACTAGTTTTGTTTCACAGTGGGACTTTGAACTCTTATGACGTCTGCTCTTTCCTGTCTGTTTAATGATAAAACTAAATTCAAAATAAAAATTAGTAGAAATGTTTAGCTTCTGTCTACTGTCAAACATAGAAAATTTACCACTTTTGAGTTGCAAACTCTAAGTTTGTACGCTGTCAGTATCGTATGTTCTTTCACAGATTTATAAAGAAATCCTTGTCGCATCTCGCGTCATTTTACGCTTGAGTAATTTCGCGTTACATAAGCACAAAAATTAAAGCGATAGTTCCTCATATAGCCTAATGATAGCTTGTCAAATGAAATTCGACAGTAGTTTGACATTTTTACTGACTTTATGAAATACCATAATAAAATAGAATGATTGAAAATATATGTTAAATTGTTGCTTTTAAAGCTATCTTCTACGTTTTATAAATTAGGTGAAAAGCTACGCCTTGTTCGCAAACACAAAGTTTTTTGTCCAAAAAACAGTTTGTCTTGCAGACTAAAACACTTGAACAATCAGGCGTCATAAACAAACAAGCTAACAATTCTATTCAGTCGTTTTTGTTCTTTACTGAGCACACTCGGACACATTAATGACGAAAAATAAAATGATGATATGATATGATAAAAACAAGCTGATCTGAACTTTTTAAGAAGGTATCCAGCCAGGCGCGAATCTAAGAGTTTTTTTCGGGGGGGGCCAGAAAATTTGAAAATCAATTAAAAAGAAAGAAAAAGCTAAACAGATATGAACAATGATACTACGACATATATGATATGCTAGAAAATAGACATTAAAACAACCATTTTCATCAATTGTGATACCGAGGGACTAATATCAGCTGTTTAGAAGCATATCAAACCATTTGATGCGAAAACATACAATTTTTCACAAAATTTCGGGGGGGGGCCCCCCCCATAAATCCGCGCCTGTATCCAGCCATAGGCCTAGCAGAGCAGCAGGCTTCAATTTTTCAATAAAAAGTTAAATTGAATTACTTATGAAACACAACAGGCAGCGAAAATACATGTAGTCATCGAGCCAGCTGCTTGCAATTATGGTGGCATGCAATTGCATAGCCGTACGAGACCAAAGCATTTTGGGGGGGCAGAAAGTAAATTTGCCCAAATGTGCACGCTTTTATAGAAATTGCCCAAATATAATGTATGCGGTGCATGATAACTATCCCTGATGATAACAGTGAAAAAGTAACATAACAAGATCACCAGCAGTGGCGTAGCCAGTAATTTTGAAAGGGTGGGGGTTGAGGGCGTGTTTCGCTTATGACGACACCCAGCAGTGGGAGGGTCTGGGGGGCCTCCCCCAGAAAATTTTGAAAAATTACTTTGAATTTGGTGCATTCTGAGAGCATTTTCAACAAAAATGTGGTTATGAATATTCCTGTAAAATGATGCTGTCCGGTGGCATAGCAAAAGGATAAGATCATGTTTTCTTCGGTATTTTTCAGAAATAAAGCTACAATTCTGTATGTTTTCTTGTTGCTAATTCCTGGCTGAGATATTTGAATGCTTGGTAATGGCAAAACTCGCTCTTTGCAATACCCCCTCCCCCCCCCTTGGCTACGCCACTGATCACCAGCTAGCTAGAACTTCTTACCAAAGTATTCAAGATAGAACAAATGAATTCATCTTTGAAGAGCATGGTAAGTAGGAGTAACAAATATTGTTTTACACACCACAAATAATAAACAAGGCCACTTAAATATTCAGTTGTGATGTCATAAAAGACTCAGAAAAATAAACATTGCAGGAAACCGGCTCAGGGTGACCATGCGGATTCAGAAAAAAGTACATAACAATAGAGAAATTATAATTAAATGTAATAAAACACAGACATACTACTGTACTTCTGTTCAAATAAACTTTGCTCAATCAATTAAAGTAGTTTTGATGATACGAATTTTAGTACAAAAATAAAAAGGTCTGGCAGCACTACTTCTAAAAATATAGTTAGGCTAGGTAATTTGATGACAAAAATAACTAAGTTTAATATATTCTAAGTTTGCATACAGACGGTGACGTAGGATTCAAAGAACCCAATTAGCCTGACAGTTCGTATTTACATTGATTCAATGTCTGAATAATGAATAATATTCAATCATCGGATTTGCAGAAGGCGTCGTTGGATTTTCAAAAAATCGCCGAATAGGAAACTCGCCGAATAGGGAACTCGCCGAATAGTAGCAAAACCTTTTTATAAAAGTAACCAAACAAAGCTAAGCAACACCTTAACATTACAGTACTTTCAACAGGTATAACATGTTTTTGTTAAATGTTGTGGTGGTGTTGCTTAGCTATGTCCATTTATGGTTGAAAAAGTACTGTGACCTCCCCACCCGAATTGTTTTGTAAAAGTACCGGTAGGCTATTCACCAGATTTATATAAATTCATATTTTGTAGTTGCCCAAATCAAGATGATGCATTTATGGATATTATGAAAAAAATTAAAGACTTTGTACATTTTGATGCGAGGCAACTGCATCATGCCAATTTGGGCAGTTTTATAAATAGACTATGATCAGATAATTTCATATTTTTTGTTGCCTTAATCTAAACGATACAGTTATGTAAATGGGAAAAATTAATGAATTTGTTCATTTTGGGTAAACTGCCTCACGCTAATTTGGGCAGTTGCATAAACAGACAGACAGACAAACAATCAGTTTCATCAAATAATTTCATGTTTTTAGCTGCCCAAATCAACACGATGCATTTGTGAAAATTAATAAAATTATAGACAGACAATCGATAACAACTTAATAACATTGAATTGCATAATTCAAAATTAATACAGAAATGAAATAGATACATAATTTCGAACGTTTTCGGCAAAACTTTCTGCCCTCTTCAGGAAAATATCTTAATTCATCTAAACAAAACAATTATTCGTGAAATGTTAATAATAAATGACTGAAATTCAATAAAACTGCACTGACCTGCGTACAAGCAACAACTGACGAACAAACACAAAAGGTGGTAGCAATCTGTCATAATTATGATTAGATAGCAAATAAAATTAGATAGCAAATTTTGTGTTTTGATTTGGGCAGTTTCACAAAAGTATTAGAGACATATTTTGGTGGCTACCCAAATTGGCATGATGCAGTTGGTTAAATGCATATCATACTATAGTTTGATCACCATGCAATACAATACATCAGTACGGGTGTGCCAAATGAAAATTTTGCGCACATTTCTTGTGCAAATAAGAGGCTGTACTTAGTTTGATAGGTAAAAGATATTAATTTATAGTTTTTCTTAATTCATGCAATTTTGTAGCAATTTTTGCCCTAATAATTTTAAGATTTTGCCCGGATTCGCGACGTTTTGAAACAACAGGGGGGGCGGCTGCCCCCCCTGCCCCCCTGGCTCGTACGGCTATGGTGGCATGTCAGTAGGTTTCTTGCGGAGACATAACCTACTCCAGAGCGGTGTCCATGCAGCGTCGGGCAAACGTTCTCACGTGATATACAGTGACATAACTTGAAACAATTAATTTTATTTTTATGTGTTTGCTGTAGTTTTATTTAATTTAAGTTTTGTAGCTAAATATTTTAACGAACACAAACTTCCGATAAAGTAAAAAATGTTTTGCAATAGATTGAGTTTCGCTTTTGTGAAGTAAAAAATGTTTATCGTAAGTTGACTCTGATGAGTATGATAATCGTGGTTATAAAGATCGTTTGTACCAATAGTGCTTGCATAAAAATAGTCTGCGATATTCACTGGAAATGTTCTTGTACAAACCCTGAGTAAATGCAGTAGCTTTCTTGTGTCTAAACTTAACAAACAACATCAAGATTAGATCATGTTATTTGTAGGCTCAACGTCGATATCGTTCGCAGTCTTCACAATTCAGGAATGGAATTATAGTTGCTGTCTTGTAGTCGTAGACTCAGAGTCGACCAGAAAATAAACCAACCAAAATAAACCAAAACTTTGAAGGTGAAAATTTGGTTTTGAACTTACCTTTAGTTTTAAACCAAAACATTTAAATCTAATCGCTTCTTCAGAAAATCTTGCTTTGGTAAAACACAGCACAAAGAGTAGGTCTGGAAAAAACGATCAATGTTGATGTCCGATCTACATATAAAAGATCAAAACTAGCAAGATTTGTCAAAACCTTTCGCCAATCTCTTTTAGCCATTAGACTTAGACTTCGACACAGATTCCTGCGAAATTCAACCTTTGCGTTGATCCATTTGCATAAAACGTTGCTTCGACAAAATATTTTTCCCCTAAAAAAAATGTTGTTTCTAGGTACGCTGTCATTTTAAACAACCCTTTAAATGTGTCATAGCTTGGAGCTTATTGGCGTGTTATTGTTTTTATTCTGATTTCAGCTAAACATTGTTAGTAGTCTCAGAAAAAGAACAGCCCAGACAGCAAAATCTGTCACTTTTAGATTGATTCAACGTCTGCAAACATTCAATGTCTGGTAGCAGCTCAAAGCGATCTAGGCCAAATTATCGAAAAATGAAAATAAAGACAAATTGAAAATGAGAGAACGTTTTGAAATAATTTTTAAAGATTTCCTTATTAGGCCTACAAGAGAAATAAAAACTCAATTTGCCTGGAGATTTTTATTACTCATACTTAGTAGGCTACTTACATCTTGTGTTGTGGGAAAGGGCTCATTTAATAAAAAAAATAGGTTGAAATGAAAAAAATCTTGGACGTGAGGTTTCAAACTTTTCATGCTTGTTGATAACAGGAAAACAAATCAAATTTACCAAAAATATAAACTGCTGTGCTGTTCAGATTTTTTATGATTTCTACATTCAAAGCCAAGCCACCACTCAACAGAAACAAGCTACTTTTTAAGAAACGCAAAAAAGATGGAAATACCTGTAAAACTATTGAGGAAAGAAGTAGTTTTTTCTCAAAAAGCAGAAATTTGCTTCAAATTTCCGAGCCTGAAAAGATTACGAGACGCTATTATAAATCACACCGGGTCCTGATCTAAAAATACTTCTTTGACAACTCTACTGCTTGTAAATCTATCTATTTTATTATTTATTACCAATAATTTTATCTTCATGAAGTTGTAGGGTAGGCTATGTCAACCATTTGGTTGCCGGCAGCTTGTAAGGTATTAAATGCAAAATGGAGACATTGCCTTTAATAAAAGCGTTAACTGGTTTATCAAAAAGAAACAAATGCTTTCCTCCTTTCCCAAGCACCACGTGCGAAAAGAGCAATGACTCATGAAAATGTTGCGTAACAGCTGTTTGAGGGAACCAGTCATTTTATCCAAAAAAACAAAGCCTATTTTTTTAATCAGTGCAACTTTCTAGAACAAAGACGAATGAATGGTCATAAATTTTTAATGTCTTGAATGATGTTACAATCTGTAATGATGTTATAACCTACAATATTGTTTTTCGTTGTGATGGTCAGGGTGCATAGTAGCCGTAAGACAGTAAAATATTTTGGGGGACGAACAAAATTTGCCCAAGTTGTTGACCTGACCAGCGACTGCAGAATTTGCAGTTCGTAAATCGTAATGTGGAATTTAAAGCAACCTCAGCCAAAATATGACGTCACAATTTATCTTTGTTGTTTCATAAGATCGCAGCTGCAGAGCTTGCAGTTCAGGGCTTCCAAATATAAAACTTAAAAAATCATAATATTTTTTGAAATCCAGAAATTATGAAACTTCTAGTCTGTAGGATCTATAGAGAAAAACAAAACAAAACGTGAAAGTAATAAAAAAAATAAAATGCTGAATGTGCAGGGGGTGTTGCAGTTCTGCAGTTTCTATAGACGAGCCGTCGCTGGCCTCAGAGCCAGAGGTGATAACTTCTAACTCAATTCATGCCAAAAAATACAAACCACAAACCAACAGCACTGTTTACATTGCATGATGCATCAACTGCATAAATTGGATGAAAAAATACCATAACACCTGCCTTTATATTTGATTGTTGTTGCTATAATACTGTGTCATAGATGGTAAATATCAAACCTAGAACTGGCAAAAACAAACAGCAGTTTATACTGTACAAGAACTTCTTTATAGAAAACAGTTAAAGTGAAGCCCACAAAAACCTGAAATCAACTGCTGGAAAATTTGCAAATGCATTTACTTTTTCACTTTGTGCAGGCCTATAGTTAGTTGCTAGCATCGAATGCTCACAAAGGCGGTAGCCTATAGCCTATATGCGCCCTCACAACTGTTGATTTTTAAAGCTTTACAAATGCCTAACTTGTTTGGCCACATTTAAAAATGGCAAGCTATCTTTGTAGTACGGTACGGTATTTTAAGTATGGCTTTAAGTTAAGTAAGTAGCCTATGGCTTTAAGTTAAGTTTTGTGAGCAGAGCATAACTCATGGTAAGATTAAGTTGTTTAATAACGGGATATTTTTGCCCAAATATTTTTACAAACAATTGCATTTGTAAGATATAGAGAAAAAGGCACTAAACCTAATAAATTTACCAGTATCGAACAGGGTTTCAAAATTTTAGTATTCTACCAATGAAGAAATGCAAGCTAGCGTGTAGGCTATAGCCTATCTTAATGAATACCTGTCATAAGCTTACCTCAGCTTTTCAATTGCATTATTTAAAATTTATTTTCTCCAGATATTGAATCGAAACTTAACATTCTGCCCATATTGAAATACCAAATAGGCTATAAAAGTTTCCAAAATTGTTGATGCCACTTGTTACATTAAAAAAAGTGTTAATGTAAGCTTATTTCATACAAAATGCAACACTGTAAACGAATAGGCCTATACAAAGTTAATAAACTGGTAAACTGTTGAAAATTTATGATAAGAACTGATTTGTCCAAATAATTAGACATTTTTGCCCAAATGATTGATAGAAATAACTACATTAGTAGAATATTGAGAAAAAGTAAAAGACCTCATAAAGTTACCAATGCCCAACAGGCTTTTAAATCTTATCCTTGAAGAAATGCAGCCTACATGTTAATGAATATCAGTAATGAACTTACCTCTATTCGACAACTGTGCTCTTTTACACTTACTTTTTGCAGTTATGTATTCGCAACAGGCGCGGATTTATGGGGGGGGGCCCAGGGGGCCCGGGCCCCCCCCGAAATTTTGTGAGAAATTGTTGAAATTGTATGTTTCCGCATCAAATGGTTTGATATGCTTCTAAACAGCCAATATTAGTCCCACGGGGACTTAACTTATCCCGGGGGGAAATAATTTTTTGTTATTATTATTGTTGAAATTATCCATCGATCAGACTCCGTTATTTTCTTCTGATTTCCAAATTTTCTGCCCCCCCCCGAAAAAAACGCCTAGATCCGCGCCTGATTCGCAAGTTATCATTCTGCACAAATTACAATAACTTACCACATACAATAGTTTCCAAAATCGATAATACATTTTACACTCATTATAAAATATCAAAGCATTTTATAAATTATAACAATTATGTTTTTAAACTGGTAAGGTGACGAAACATCATGGAAAGATCATTGATTTTCCCTAATTTGAGACGTTTTTTTTTAGCGGAGAAGCGACCGAAAATTTTGTTTCTATTTCCATTAGCCTACGTAGCCTATATGCGTGTTCTTGCTCACCTTCCCGCTCTAGGCTACAACCTACAACCCAATTGTTTTAAACTCTTAGAGTGAGTCCTGTCGAATGCGAAAGGGGGCCCAAACTAAGCTACACTAATAGAATTGGAAAACGAAAAATAGTAAATAGCGAAAGTGATCACACCAAGAAATCATTTGGAAACGAAACAAGACGAATAAAAAAGAAATAAAAATTTTCAATTTTTTTAAATAGTCTGCCTTTGAAAATATATTTTTGCTACAGTACCGTAGGTCTATTACTATTTATTATAGCCTAATTTTTCCATCTAAGGCTAAGCAATAGGCAAATAGGCTGTGGCCTATTTGCCGCCATTTTAGGTTAGTTATAGGCCTAGCCCTAGGTAGTTTATCGCAAAATCGCTGTCTTTTCGAATTTCTGCGTAAAAACTGCCAGAAATGTTAGTGATTAGGCTATTTGCATTTGTTGTGAATTCGTTTAGGCCTACTTAAAATTAATCATTCGATTTGACATAATTATTATAAGTTAAAACACAATAAATAAATTAAAATGACTGAAACTACAGCCCATTTGAACAACCACAAATCTTGCGTTTTTTTGTTTTTTTCTAAAGTATAGTGAAAGCTAGTTGCAAGCTAACGCTACGTAAGTCGTAGCCTATCCTGTTTTGCTTGCTGACGTGACAGACATGTGACTGATCGGAAGCACAAATACGATATTTGTTGCCGGCAGCCATATGAAGAGGACAAAAATTTTGTTTTTTCTGAGTGGTTAATAGAAGCTGTTCTTGACACTCAGTGTTTATTTTGAAAAAAAAAAAAGATCTCAGGATATACCGTAGTAACCATAGGCTACCTTATCGTTGGGACACAAACGCTATACTTCGTTTGAGTTTTCCTTATAAAGTTATAATCCAAGCACAGAAAGGCATAAGCAAGTTATCAAAACTTAAACTGGTTAAATATAGAACCTTTAAATGTTTTACATTAATCTTCGAATAAGAATTTCTCTGCTTATTAGAATCAATCTTTGACCTTCACAGCGTTGCACGTTGCGTAAGACATTCCTTATGTAACCAATTGATAGCCTTATGTAAGATTCCAAATGCGGTTAGACTACAGTATAGCCTATACGTAAAATGCAATAATGCAAATAAGCAAAGTAAATGGCTTAAACCAGGGTTCACCAACTGGCGGCCCGCGGGCCGCATGCGGTCCACCACGCTGTTATGTGCGGCCCGCGGAAGGTATCAGCGTACAAGTAGCCTATAACCAAAAATACTTTTCTTGAGGAGTTAAAGAGCATGAAAGCAAAAACATACTTTCCGCGAAGCATATTTTCGCTTTGCATACGATTCCACCGACAGACCAATCAGATTGTAGTTCTAGGTGGGGGTCGCTTAAAGTTGAGGCAATGCCATAATGCCGCTCGTGACAATTAAAAGCAATAATGAACGTGAAATGATAATTTAGGTATTTTCCACTAAAACTTTAGGCTATACAACAGTGATTGCTCCAAGTGAATAAAAAGGGGTAACTACCAAAATCCATTTCAATAAATCACCAACCTAGAGTGCCTGAAGCTCACTGGTGCATAGCCCCAAAAAAAAGCATTATAAAAAACTTTCAAATGGTGAGGCCTAGGTGTAGCCTACTTAGTACAAGTGAGTGGTACTCACTTAAGATATTGCGAATAAAAAAATAATTCAAATGTGAACAAAGCGCTTGCAGCAATAAGAGTCTATACTATTCCTATTTGCAGAATAAGCGAAATCGGGCCCTTGCCCTATCAGCAAAACAAAATATTGTGAACTGACAACGATGCAATTGAGCAAAAGAACAATACGATTAAACTACTCATGCTGATAATGTTGCAAAAACGTCTCAATACGTAATTGTTAGCGGTTAGTAGGTCTACTTGCCGAGACTAAACATCATGCATTGTTTTACGTTAGTAAAATGGAAATTTGCAAGTTAAAGTATAGCATAAAAAGGAAATTTGCATGCAGACATAAAAAAAATTGGAATTTTAGGGGGGCGCGGCGCCCCGGCGCAATAAGTAAATCCGCCCCTGCCTGGCAATGGCGTTGTTCGACTAATTTTGTTGCTGCGGTATTCTAAGATAAATATTAAGAACATGTAACGTTGGACACTGGGTACAAAATGCGTTTTTTTCAAGCATAAAAGTCAATCTACCTACAATTTTATTAATGCGGCCCACTACAGCTCTCCTTAGTGCTAAAGTGGCCCCCATGCAAATAAGGTTGGTGACCCCTGGCTTAAATTATACATTTTTTGCATTTTTTTTTAAATATTTTTTTTGCATTTTTTTCATGATTGTGGGCTGCTAAGGGTGCTGGAAACGTTGTTTGGATGAAACCCTTCTTGAAAAATGTTGTTGCGAAACTAAATCAAGACAAAACTTACGTTGATAGATAGTAGGCTAGCCAACTTTCGAAGTAGACAGTAGGTTACTTTGAGGATTAGTTGTACTGCAAGCGCATTGAGCAAAATTTCTTTTTAGCCACCAAAAGATGTTGAAAACAATGTGCAGTTGTATATTCGACACTTCGTCAATGATTCCTTTTTTGCGTCAATTTTCTCCTTTGGATTTTTTTTTGTGAAAAATTTGAGTTTAACATGATTGATTGCTTGTTGGAAATCTTTATCGTCTGACCGAGCAAGTTATGTTATATCTTTTTTGAAGCAGTTTCTTGCAGTTTTGCATAGCTTATTGGTTGTATAGCCTACTTGTAGAGTAAGGTTTATCCAACAGTAGGTATAGGCCATAGTCCATGACGTATTATGGTGGCCTGTGCACTTCACAAACTGACAATGGAATTAAATCAAGACTTAATTAGAATCCAAACTAACTCCACCTTTCCAACTACATGCAGTGTATCCGGATTATCTTACGTTAGCTAAGCAGGAAGCACGACTTGCCTGCGTTGGTAGCCTATATGAAAGCTTATTAGTTGGTCACTGCGTTCTACCAATCTTCAGCTGAAACCGACATATGGTGGAAATAGCCTACTTAAGCATTTTAAACTTAGATTACAATTAAACATCATGCTGTCAACATCTAAAAAGCTACACACCTACCTCGCGTTGGTCTAAATGTTACCATTGTCGGTAGATCGAACGACTTTTTACTGACCCACAAGACCGTTGAGAGGATATTTTGGGCAGTGATTTTGGGGCTGGTACCAATAAGATCTTTGAGCTAAAAATCAAAACATTTATAAGAAAAATACACTTGTAGAGGCTCTTGATGCAGGGCCGGTTACCGAGATTGGCAGAGTGAAGTTTTCTGATTGTTAAAGTGTTGTTGCCTGGAAATTATTCCATTCGCTAGGTGCTGCTAAATGGAGAGCAGTCCTGAGAAATGCATTGCTCAAGCGTACAGCCGCACACCCCGATAGTCAAACCAGGGCCGCGTGGTCTTTAGCCGTGTGCGTAACCACTGAGCTAACAAGGCGGACTGTCTTGATTTGAGGCCCGAGGATCTCGTTGGTACCGGGCCCAAATTATCCTCTCAACGGCCCTATGTGGATGCGTCTCACCGTCTCCGTAGCTTGCTGGAACCAAAGTTCGTCACTCAATTATACAAACAATATGTGAAGTGACAACCTGCTTTTCTTACGAGTATGACGCATCACGTCAAGCAAAGGTTGTTGGATGCCATTCTTTGCCCACTTAATGGACCAGTAGTTTAGACTTGCGTGTTTTGGACGAGGAAATAAAAAATTAGGCCTAGTTGCTTTCTTATTGAGCTGAGAGCGGCCTTGTCCAGATAAAGATCGACAATTTTATTAAGAAAAGTAACTAGATACAAATCATGAATTTTCAGCTCCAGAGGATCCAAGAAACAAATTTGAGCAAATCTTTGCCTCAATCCAAGTTTTTGCACATCACAATCTAAAATAGCTGCAACTTATTATTCCAACTCCACCTTGCGGATGGAATAATTTACGTACAACAACAGTTCTACAAAGAAAGAAACATTTTCCTCTGCCAATCTTTGTAACTGGGCCTACAACAATGAATCGAAGCCTCTGCAAGTAGGCAAAAATGCCAAGATTAAGTAGCCTACCGTATTTTCAGTTTAGGGACAAAGATTTCCATAAGCAATCATAGCATTCCTTACGTTGACCGAGAAATTAAATTTGATACCGGCCTCTTAAAACCTTGTGAGAACCACGGCAACAGGCACCAAAAGTTCAGAAAATCACTAGTCTACCTACAGCCTTAATTAGATTACAAAAATGGGTGTTTACGCTCATTTGTCCTTGTGTGCTTAATCAGTTTATATGATTCTCCTGTGTCTGGATACGATGTTTTTCTTCCTGCCTACTCATTCTTGTTAGTTCAGCATAATTTCGAAAGGTTTTACTTCGACGCAAAGCTCAATGTCGTGATGTTGTTTCAAGTTAAACTCTTTGCGAAATTTTTGTTTTCTTATTAAACAACCCAGATTCAGTGACACAGCCTCAGCTCTACTATAGTTTATCGCAGTGGTTCCCAACCTTTTTGACCTTGCGGCACCCTATCAAAGAGATAAATAGTTTGCGGCACCCTGGCTAAACTGGATCAATTTTATGAGGTTTCTATATTTCAAATAACTGCATGAAATATCACAGAATGAGTTGTATAGTATAGCGCGCATAAATAAATGTATTTATTCAAAAGTCAGTGTGAAATTTGGGCTTGACTTCTTGCACAAAGTCCCTTAATATCTGGGGGCACATTCGATAAAGCCATCCGCATTTCTTCCTCGACTATAAGCAGTCGTTTTTGTTTTTTAGTTTTTATGTTCGTTAATACGGAAAATCCACTCTCACATAGGTATGACGCGAAAAATTGCAGCAAAAGCACAATAGCTTTCCAACGCAAGGATACTTATTTTGAATTTTTATCCAGAACTCGTCGAGAGGCATCTGCTTGTGCATAAGCTTAAAATTTCTTCTTTAAGATTCAAAACAATGAGTACAGTAAAAATGGATTTCTCGATTTCTTTGCAAAACAAAATCATGAAACCTGGCAATAATGATGCGTTTCAAATGTTTTCATGGAAAGAACAGCAACGAGTCAAAATCTCTTTCACGCTGTTTTTCGCGGGCGAGAAAACAAATGCTTACCCACGGATTATCAACTTACCGCCAGCGACTTCCCCACTAAGCGACTCTCCAGAAAGGAGCCGGGAATAACTAGGAGACGCGAAACTTAATACGCACTGAAACTCGTTTAGAAATAAATATATTCCGCACTTAACGGGTTAAAGTTAAAATAAAGAATGGGCCGCAGTATTGCAATATCTCAATTATCTCGCGGCACCCTTAAGCATTGTAATTGGCACCCCAGGGTGCCGCGGCACCCCGGTTGGGAACCACTGGTTTATCGTGTGTCTGTGTGGCAGCCACATAAAAACATCTGTAAAATGGGAAAGGTTAGGCTACTTCTATCCACATTCTACTGACTATGCATCAGTGGTTTTCGATCTGTAGTTGCCTACGCGTGCCACGCTAAGGTCTTCATTGTGTTATACAAGTTTCACTGCAGCTGAGCTATGAAGATTCATTGCCAAAAATAAACCAACTAAGTTGTTTTAACTCTTCTGTGAATATTTTGGCTTCAATCTCGCGGGTGTATTTGTGCCGTGACGACCTCTGTAGCCTGTAGTGGGCTACCGATTCTAGCTTGCACTTGACACTGATCAGCCTAGCCAGTAACCGCTGCACGTTGAATACGATAAAAAAATAGTTTCGCTTTTAATTAAATAATGGGTTTCTTACATTTTTAAGGACGACTACAATTATGAAAATCTGGCTAGCGAGAATTTTGCTGCCAGGTGGGCAACTGGGCATGCTTTCTTGCCAAGCCTTTTTGTAACCACAACACAACAACTTAAATTTGTTATTTTAAGTAGAAAACTGTAGCCTACTTTATTACGGACAGTTGAAATCTGCAAAAAGTATCTGGATGTTACAACTTGAGGAAAGTAACCACAACGGAATTCCTTCCCGGGCAGCAACTTTTGAAAAGGTACCATAAAAAAATCCCCCATACCGAGATTCAAGAATAGTTTGACCAATCGGAGCGGTGCTGATCAGTGGAGCGTGATATGTTGTTCTCGACAGTCAGTGGAGCGTGAGATTGCGTTTTTCGCCAGTGAAGGCAATGCTGATTGGTCAGCCGTTTGTGAATGTCAGTTGAAAGTATGAAGCAAATCGGTATACCAACAAGTACACTTCACACTTAGGCCAAATTGTTACCTACATGGTATATTTACCATCGCCAAATGTGAACAGAAAACTGTTAATAAATGCCTCATGATGCCTATAGGACAATAGGCTACCTCCAGGGACGCTTTTTTCACTGTCATCAAATAAAGCCTACAATAGCAACGGAGATGCTTCTGCACTGCCTACTTCAAGTGCTTTGCCTAGCTTCGACTACTTCATATGCTTCGCCTAGTTAGTCGTAGTTCGTATATCAAAACTTTTCTGTTCACAAACAAGCGAGTTTCAATCTCTTTCTTGGCAGTTGGCGCTGCTGTAAAGCTAAGCCTGCAAGAAACGCACGCCATCATCATGCTCCACTGATCAGCACCGCTCTGATTGGTCAAGCCATTGCTAAAAGGGGATTTTTTTATGGTACCTTTTCAAAAGTTGCTCCCGGGCACCTTACAAAAGTTCTTGGCACCTAAAACTATCCCAGGCCCGAGCCTAAAGGTAGGCTGAACCTCTCTGACCGCGCCACTGACAATGATCAAATGAGATTTTTCTGACATGGAAGTAGTTCGAGGTGACCTTTTGGAACTTCCAAGCGCTACTCAGTTGAAAAAAGGTCGATTTTATCATTGCCCTGCAAGCACCACGTTGCCTCAGCTAAAAATATTATGGAGATATACTGTAGTAGGGAGTGTAGGCCCAAAAAGAGCATAAACGATGGTTTTTCGACTTTTCATAGACTTTAGTACTTACTAATACTCTCTATGAAGCAAACCACACAAAGCAGTAAGGGCCAGTTATGAAATTGTATAATTTAGAGACAAAAACGTAAAACATGTACAAACAAGTCGGGCGATCAATGATGGTGCTTTTGGACGTATCGTAATCCGCAATACATGCAACTTTGTGGTCCATCTTTGTCCTGCAATAAATGAACACATGACATAAGAATAATATTATAAATTCATTGATAAAATGTAGACCATTTTACAGGGGTCCAAATAAAATTTGTTTACAAACACGTATCTTAGCTATTCAACAAATAGGTAAGAGATTACTATCGGAGGTAATGCACAATTAAAATTAATTTTAAATAAGTACGGGGGGCGTAAAGAAACGAAAAACGGCTCATTGAATCCTTATCCTTTGTAGAGGCTTTGAATCATTGACACAGGCCCGGTTACCGAGGTTGGCAGTCAAGTTTCCGAAATGTTGTTGTCTGTGAGTTATTCCATCCACTAGGTGCCGCTGAATGGAAAGCTATCCTTGATATGCGTTGCTCAAGCACACACTCCGAGAATCGAAAGAGCGCCGCTTGATCTTAAATCATGAGATAAAGCGCTTAACCAACTGAGCTATCGGGCAGACATATAGAAAAAAACAGCAGCATAGGATATTCGCATAGTCCTTGTGCTGTAAACTTTACCAATCGATAAAAAAAATGTACATTTTCTTTCGGCGAGTCCAATTCGGCTAGTCCGATTCGGCGAGAGCCCTTTTCTGCGAGAGCCCTTTTCGGCGAGTTCCCTCAACGGCGACTTTTTGAATTTTTTTTTTAAATTGTCGGTTACCGTAGCCTAATTATCATTGCCGTTTTAGAGTTAGGGGTTAGCGGTTAAGGGTTGGGGTTAGGGTCTTATTTCAACGCTTAGCGACGTTAAAACGATGTAAAAGCGGCAATGATCATTAGGCTACGGTACCCAATAATTTTTAAAAAAATCGCTGAATAGGGAACTCGCCTAAAAGGGCTCTCGCCGAATCGGACTAGCCGAACTGGACTCGCCGAATCGGACTCGACAAATAGTAGCAGACCCAAATTTAAACAGGGTGAGACGGGGAGTAAAGTACACACCAAATTTATATAAACTCTCGGATGTCCAAGAGCAGCAGGCGCATCTGGGCCATCTCTTCCATCACATACAGCTTTCCTTCCTTCAACTTCAATTGGAGGAATCTCTGCCACCATTTTTACGGCCCAGTTTTGGTTAACCTTCAGTAATAAAATACCTAAGAATATCAAAAGTCCTGCACAAGTATTAGGCCAATCTTGGCATAACAACACATTGTTCATTTTTGTTTGTCATCCAAAAGCCAATCAGCTTCCACTATGATATTATATGGAACCATAAGCAAACCAGAAACGACACAGCGTTAAATATAAAATGCAAAAATAAACTGAAAAGTGTATACATTTTCGGTTACACAGCATGTTAATCCTTGTCTAACTTATATGATGCTAGATTTTACCTGCTTATATATACAATATATAGCTCAAGACCAGAATGCATTTTAAGTTGTTAAAGCATATTATTTGCAGATTATCAATATAATTATATATTAATGATATAAGCTGTCACGCATCATTAATATGGGAAAACATCAGTTCAAAAATTAACCCTTGGGGAAATTCTTCAAGATGTAGATTAAAGCTGTCTTTGTGGGTTCAAAGATAAACGGTCATCAATCTGATGAAAAAGTCATCATGGTAACTGTCATTTTTATGCCTATAGTAGAACATGCTTTATTTAATAATGAAAGAAATCTTTTATATGGAAGAAACATCATTGCACAGAAGCTTATAGATAAAAGCCATTTCTTTATGGACCACATCAGAGTACCAAAATCGGCTTTGTGACTTTTGTCGCTAAAAAAATAGCAACTGCAGCTTATTGTAGGCTAACTACACAGTACACATGTGTTTCGGCTCTAGTCCAGGTAGAATCAGGAATCATGAAATGTTTTAGCAGACTATTAGTGTAATGGTTCAGAGATGTACCGGGTAGATTGGATGGCCCAACAATGGTTGATTGTTGTTAAAGTTGCAAAGAAATGGCTGTGATTCTAAACACTCAAGGAAGTTCCACAAAAGCCAATAATGTTGATATTGCATAAGCCATACATAGCTAATATTTTTACACATAATTATCTTGTGTTCATGATGTCTTTGATTGGTTTACGATAAAGGAAGTATACCTTGCACCGAACTACTTCAATATTTTTTAAATAACACACATTAAAAATGTTTTAAACCAATATTGGCGTTGTTTGAGTATAATATGGGAAAACTAAGAAAAATCTGGCACCAGAGAATACCATATTTCGATTACATAGCATTAAGTCTATTTGCATTGAAACAACCTTGAGAAACCGGCAACATCATAATTGTAATAGGTATATATTTATTATTGAAAAATCTTGTGCCACCAACAGTATTTAATGTGTTATATACATTGTGTGATGCACCCATACCTTGTACAGATGCATCAACTTCTATCATTCATGTTTAAAAAACTTATCATTACCAGTTTCGTTCTGTCATGAAATCTGTTTCGTCTCCAATCTTTTTCTTCAAAATACTGTAAAGCAGAAATATTGTGCAGAAAAATAAAATAACGAACAAAACAGACAAGAAAAGTGAAAGTTAATAAAAAAAGAGGATAAAATTTTGAGATGTGAGTAACATCACAATAATTAAATTGACAATCGTATCATTGTCATATCTAAGATTATGCTCAGTGTTTGAAGATTTGAACATCGATAGAAAGGCAAGGAGGTTAATGTCAAAGTCTACATCTTCAACCAACCAATACTCTTGAGTGATGTTGAATTGCCACCTTACCAAGTATCATAATAAGGTTGCTACCATTTGGGTACAAAGTTGATTCTATAATGATGATACGATTATTTATTGTTAATATTTGACCAGTTATCGTTACATCATATGCATTTGAATAGGCCTGGCGTCTGTTAAGATATAATTTTGGAAGAGAGGTTACTTTTTTAAACCATAAACAGACAGCTGATTTTTTTGATGTTGCTCAGCTAAGTCTGTTTATGGAGTCTTTTAATGGGCAACCCAAGAGTGTAACACTTGTAGCATAAGCTTAAAAAAAAAAACATAAACATATATTTTTGTATAGCTTACCTGACCAGTATGAGTTATTTCTTCAGTCACAGTTGGAAGAGGCTTGGCTGGAACCTTTATAAATTTTCCTTTCACAACAACAAATTTGGTAGCACTTGTTTCAACAGAAAGATCAGACATGCGTCTCACAATCTGATGTAAGCCACAGAGCTTTCTTAAACTAGACATTGTCAAGATAAGTGAAATAGAAGGTGACTGTACAACCTACCACTAAAAAATAAACAAATGTTTCAATCAGAAAGAAGAGCACTTGGTAGCCTATAGTTTACATTATTAATTTATTACAATATACGTAAAGTTTTAAAAACCATTTCTTCAATTAACATTTAAGCTAGCTAAAATTGAAGAGTGACATGATGTTAAATACAGATATGCAAAATGAGTTCCATAATACATCTATAAGTTATGTAGTAGGCTTTCCTGATACGTTTTATTAATTTATCCACAAATTCTTTGTCCGGCCAAGTCACCCATTGTAGTCAGGCCAAAGTAACTTACCTATTTTAACATACCAAATGAGTAGCCTAATTAGCTGTGCTTATGGGTAAGTTATGGAAGCAAGCAAATCAGCCAAAATTAACTTGCAAAGCTTCGTCAGTTCAAGAATAAAGATTAGCTTAGTGGTAAACTGCTGAGGCGCTGACTCAAAATCACGCCTCACTGGTTAGGCTCTAATAAGGGTGCGCGGTTGAGCGACCATTTCGGAATTGTTCTCCATTTAGTGACACATATTGGATGAAATAATTTCCTGGTGACAACATTTCAACAATTGGAAACTTCACTCTGTCAATCTTGGTAACTGGCTCTGCATTAAAAGCCTCTATAAGTATGCAAAACTACCATGAATAACCTATCAAAGGCTAGCAAGGACAAAGATTCCAAAGACAAACCATTCTCACAAATTTACAATCTATATATACAATACATGGTGAGTAGTCAGGTAATGCTCAAACCAAGAAGAAGATCGCTTTTGTGTTGTGGCTTGTCCCATTGAACAAACAGTAATTAAGTGATAAGTCTGGAAAAAAAGTGTTGCCAGACAACGCAAAATAAATTTCAAATAACTGCTGCACAATACTTGTATTCCTCAAGGGCAACATTATTTTGCCAGTACTTTTTTTCTTAAATCTGTTTCAAGATTTTTCCCGTTGAGTTCAAGGTAATATTTTTCAAAAAAGCGCATTCACCTCTATTCGTTACCCTCTGAAACTTTCAGAAACATGGAAATTCCCTTCCGAGCAACCTTGAAATTTGACCGAAATGAGGGATAGTGCTTCCCACCTGAAGACACTGCCAAGTTTCATGAGGTGAACTTAAAGTTTAGAAACTTTAAATTTACATTTCTCAGTGTGAAGACAAAGACGGTAATGTTTGGAAAAATCTTGGCCGATTTTCAGAACTTATTTGAAAGAAGTTTAGAAAACATTTGTTTAAGGATTTTTTTTACAAATAATGTATTTCGTATAAACTTATTCTGAATGTGTCTACTTGTTTATACTGGCATAGCTTATGTCTTATAGTGCTTGTTGCACACAAGTGAATTTTTTGAACCTTTTTTTTCGCTTCATATGGATTACAGGGTCTGAAATAAACGTTTAATAACAATAATTATGTTTGTTGTGAGTAGAAGTGTTTTAAAATTGATTTTGGGGAAAACGAAGCAAAATTATATAGTAAGAAATTATATTAAACTCAAGATCTTACTTAGATCAAGAAATCTATGTAACTTTATATTAAAATAAAGCAAAACATGCTTGGTTTTAGATATTGTTTGCAAACATTCATATATTTTTCAGCTACTTCTCTTTCAATTCAAACATCAGTGTGCTCGGTGGCATTTGGCATCACTAGGTCTGCATTTCTGCAAAACAAGGCATTAGTCATGTCAAATTTTCAATCATACAAATTTTGCTCAACTTCTTCTATTCGGAGTGTGAGGTTGTCTTGAGCTGAAGCTTGAAAAATGTTTGCAATACCAAATTAACGAAAACAAAGTATTAGTGAAAGTACTTACAAATTTATTCAATATGTTTTCTGTTGGACCTCCTGAATTTCATCCCCATTCTTCTGGACCACCTGCTGCCTTATCAACTATGCCAACTGCACCGTATGTATAATAATTGTATAGGCTATGTTGACAAACTTGTCGCTTTTTTTGTTTTTTTATATGATGCCATGCAGTTAACATTCTTCCATGCTGCCAAATGAGTTAACATGCAATTTCTTGCACTGGCACTGCTCTCAGCACAGTAGCCTATGGTCAGTTGGCCATTGCAATAAAGTAATTTCTGTGGAATAGATTTTTTATACAGTCACAATGGCATTCCTTGCCGAAATATTTGTCGTCGAATATCTTAACAGGGTTCGATCTTAGCACTGGTTCTCTGGCCAATGTCTAGTGCGAGTTCCCCGCGGACCTGTACGAATCGTTTTGCACTGGTCCGACTGTCCATTGCGAAAATATCATCGTATTATGTCGTTTGATAATTTAGAATGCGTGGTTCTCGTTGGCGCTTCTTTTCAAACAACAAAACACATGGTCCGTGCATGTTAAATCGTAAGAAGAGTTTTTTGTTTGTTGTATTCAGGCTTACACCCGGTGGTTGAAGATTTAGATTAAGTGGACGGGAAGGCAAGGCAGCCAATCTTCGTGTCCACCTTCAGGCATGCCTTTAAGTGTCCGGACACAGCTGCATGCTCTTGACCGGTGTCGAACCAGCGCCCGTTCGATTGCCGTTCCAGGGTTCTCACTAGGGTGCGGTGAAAAATTAAAATTTTAGAATTTCAACAAAAAGTATGTCTTAAATGGTGGCCCTACACCTAAAAACATGTCTGATGGTGTTTTGGAATTGTTGCACCCCTAACTGTCCGTGCAACTTTGGAAAGTTGTATGCGGGGGGCCCAAAATCATAAAAAATAGCATAACTCATGATCCATGCGTCGTAGAAAGTTAATTTTTGGCTCTATGGAATCAGAAACACCATGTTTTTATTTGTTCCAAAAGAACTTTTAACTCCAAGAGCAATAGAATTTAAGTTATGCTCAAATATCTAAATTTGAGACATATTATGGGCAAAAATATCACAAAATGGACAACATTGAACAAGTTTGGACAAACCAATGACAAAATTTAAACAAGAAATTTTTTTATTTATGTCATGTGTCAGTGCTCGACTGTTGAGCTTACCCTTCAAATTTTGATAATGGAGCACTGGCTTATAGTAGCCTATACTGTACAAAACAATGATGCAAAATTGTGTATGATGCGCTCAAATAACTTTGGGACAAGAAATTCTGTAGTTTGGGCTAATTACCGGTACTTAAGCTAAGCTTTTTAAATGTTGTCACTTGAATAATCAACGTGTGGACATTAATTATAAGCAGTAGCCTAAATTACACAGTACACACACAATATGATGTGTTGTCAAATTTTTTTTCTAAGAGAGTTTGTCGACATAAATTGATGCTTAGTATGAAACTTTTTCATAAGTTTTCTTGATTTGATTCGCTGGCGTATCATGCTATCTCGTTTTTCAAAACCAGCTACTGCTCCAGCAGCTTCAGTAACAAGCTTGATATGACTCTCTACTCTTGATTGCGACAGGGATGCTTTAAACTCAAAGGTTTGTCATGCAGCACGTCTTTTAGACGCAGACAGTTAGGCGCCGGTCAAATAGGCGCGCACACTGTGGCGTCTGGATATTTAGGTGCAGAGCACTGTGGCGCCCGTTCATTTAGGTGCTATTCCAAGTAAAGTTTGCAGATTGTATCAGCTTGGTAGGTAGGGCAATGCTTTTCACACAAAACGTTATATTGAACAGAAAAATATGTTGTTTTGTTTGTACGCGTGTGGAGATGTGCGAGACAACGCTCTACTACTCTTGATATTAGCACATCTCCACAGGACAGTTGCTATGCATTCTGAACACAGGTTGCAGCCAGATGGAACTTTATTTAATCTGTTATCTTTCGCAATTTCTTCTACTCGGGATGAATTGGTCGTGTGGCGAGTACGTATGAGACAACGCTCTACTGCATGAAAACATTTCTATAGGGCATATGAACTCTGGCTACAAGTTGCAAGCATACTGGTGCGTCTTTGTTCGTTATTAAACCTAGTCTGGGTTTTGACAGAAAACTAAGTTACTCTTCACTCAAGCCTACCACCCGCTTGAATATAGGCTACGGTATATTATTTACTGATGTTTAGTGTAGTTATTATGTGACTCACTAAAAGTGAACTTAGTCATGTTCGGAAACTTGAATAATTTACTTTGCCTTGACATTAAGTTTTGGTAAAAGAAATTTTCGAATTGCATGGTTGGAATTACCAACATCTTCAACAATCACATCTTCTTCTTCTCGATGCCATCCAGAACATTTTCCAGAAGTAGAGTCATTTCGTAATGCTCGTATTCTATTTACACCCAATCTTCGAATATCATCCTCGTCACACAACATTGCAAGCAAGATGTTTTCGTGGTGGCCAAAATAAGCATTTCTTTGAAGAGTTTTCAAGGCCTCATCTTTTACTTGCTGATTTGAAAATTTGATAACACGCTGCAACATTCTGAAGAAATTCTTACTGCCATCAGAAATCTTGTTGTTCAGTCTGATGTCAAACCAAGAAGGAAAATATACTTTCAAACAAAATTCAGCCAAAACTTTAAGGTTCTTGGATGGTGTTGAAGTTGAAACATATCTTCGAAGAATTCTACATCCAAGAGTTAACCACCGAGGGTGCACGATAGGTCCTACTTCCATAAATCTCAAATCCTCATCCACTTCTCCTAAAATGATGCACCAACAAATTCTATAACGTAGAATTGGTCTGAACTTAGATCATCAGTAACGTCATTTGGTAAAGTCGGGAAAGTGGAATATGGAAGTGGCTGAAACTCTGCAATAGGCCATTCGGAAACTGAACTGCCAATTTCTTTTCCAATTGCAGCTGAAAAGCTGTCAGGACTTTTTGTGCAACCATCTAGTAAGGAGAAAACATGTCGTGATGGCAAATCATCGCAATGAAGTAAACAAATTAGCTATTGCAATGGGCGTTGAAGGTGTCTCTCCAGGTTTACAATACAGCCATGGATAATTGGATATTGCCAGTGTTCACAGCAGTTCCATTAGAACCAATAATTTTCAGTTTATGCTCCAGATCAGTTCCTGAAAAGACATTATACAAATTTTCAGCAAGTGTTTCTCCTTTACTATTGCTTGTTGTCAAGTGTGTCAAATAAACTTCCTCTGGCTCACCCACAACAACGTAGTGTTCTTCCAATTTTGTAGACATTGAAGTTTTTCCGGTTTGTTCTTTTACCAAGTTGTGTGATTGTGATGTAACAAAGTGCAATTGTCAAAATTTCAAGTTATTTGAGACATAAAAAGTGATGAAACAAAATGCAATAATTTGTGAAATTTCATGACCAGTGAGATAATTGGGCCTGAAATTCGATTTTACTCATAACTTAAATTCTATTGCTCTTAGAGCTAAAAGTTCTCCTGGAACAAATAAAAACATGGTGTTTCTGATTCCATAGAGCCAAAAATTAACTTTCTACGACGCATGGATCATGAGTTATGCTATTTTTTATGATTTTGGGCCCCCCGCATACAACTTTCCAAGGTTGCACGGACAGTTAGGGGTGCAACAATTCCAAAACACCATCAGACATGTTTTTAGGTGTAGGGCCACCATTGAAGACATACTTTTTGTTGAAATTCTAAAATTTTAATTTTTCACCGCACCCTAGTTCTCACCACTCGGCTATGTAGCCGACTATCGTAAGAAAAAAGCAATCGCAACATCATGTGACGGTGTTAAATCATAAGAAAAAGGGTAATCGCAACAACATGTGAGCTCTGGTAGCCTAGTTTCGACCCCAAACCTGCCATACATCTGTGAGGTCAAGAAGGCCCGACACTGGCTATGTGTTTACAAGGCCAGACAAACGCACATTGGATTCCGATTATGACCCATTGACCCCGTGATCGTCCCGTCATCAGATTCCGATTATGACCCATCATCGGATTCAGAAATTGAAGAAGAGCCCCAAGTACATTGAAGACTCAACGTAGATTGAATGTCTTGCTTAGATAAACTGTTGTTATTGCCATTGTATATTTCCATGTTATTGCCACCATTCATTATTGTCGTTTTAAGGTGGTTTTCCCTGGGTTGGCCTCGTGCTTCTCACGACAATCTTGTTTTTATCAGTAAACGGCACGGACCAGTGCGATCTCGTGCGGACTAGTGCAAATGGTGAGCCACTGGTCCAGTTGGCCAGTGCAAAAAAAGTTAAGGTCGAACCCTGCTTAATGAAAGCAACATGGAATCAAATGCATTGTCAAAGTAATAATACGGTAATATCAAAATGGCTATTTTTACATGTACTTGTTGCCATGGTTACAATCAGGTGTTGCCAGAGTTAGGACTAAATTTAAGAAGGGTTAGAGTTAAAAATAACCTTAGGGTTTTGATCTTTGCCAAGGACTACAAAAATTTCCAAAATACAAGTTTTTGTTTTCAACACCTTTAAACTTTTCTCAAATCAGGGCTGAATTCCTTATCTGGCAACACTATTGAGGCTATTATTCCACTATATGGTGTAAATATAGCCACAGCCTAATAATATAGCCTAATGCATTTCCAATTATATATTTCCATTTTCAATATAAGCACGGATTAGGCTATTTAAGAATGATCCCAATGGAAGATGCATGTGAATAGACCCCCCTATTTCATATTTTGTGGGCTACACATTTTTATTTTTTGCCATTCCCTTTAAGTCAAAATAGAAATTTTTGGTTTGTTAAAATTTACAATGTCTGTTTGTTTTGTTTGTTCTGTTTGCTTGGTGTTTTGTTTGTTTAGAATTATGGTGTTAAAATTGGATGTATTGTAGAATGTACTTTTTCAGATTAACAGTTTAAAAACCTAATGTTTTTCAAAGCAATAAAAAGTATAAACGCTCATAATATTACTGATTCTGATTAAGATATTTTTTCATTGTTTATTATACTATTTCTAATATGTAAATTAAAATCGCAAAAGCGTTACTTTCGCAAACACTCAGTTTTCCAAGATCTTGCCATTTCTTCACAAAGTTAATCATGAAGCTACACATAGCATGGTTAGCCTTGTTGTTTCTTAGCAGCATAAACAGTTTGATACAAAATTAAAAGTTTGATTTTGGTTTAAAATATTTCAAAACTGTTGACTTATTTTCTTAGCTTACAATAGGTTTCATTTAGGTCAATTGTTTTGTGTAGTACATCAGAAAAATCTTCATCTTTTGTTTTTTTGTGACGCATAGTTTGAAGGTGTGGTTGTTTCACCCATGTCCAAGGCTTCTTTTGTTAATGCGGGGAGGAGAGTCATCATTGGCTTCTAATGAGTCATTTTCTAATTTATTTTAACATGTTTGTTTCTATATCAGTCTTTCAATTCACCAGCCAACACCTGTGCAATTGCATCTGCTTCTTTCTCTTCACCATAACCAAGAGCATGCTAGAACTGTCCGACTGCAGTAGGCCACTAACTGAAACTAAAAATCCAAGTTGTGTTATATACTACCTGAAAAGTGTTTCGGTGCTCATAGGCTACTGGTTGTTTAATTTTTGTTGTTGCCTATGAAATATTCACCGGACCGCAAAAATATTCAACTTGTCAAAATGGATCTTTGCTAACATAAGTTGAGTAGCCCTGGTTTAGTACATTGAGTTGTTACTGTCAACAAAACTATTTTATAATCAATGCCTGGTAATTGGTCCCTTTTTGTATTTAGAAATGTTTTTTGTTGCTTCACAGTAGCCCACAACAAATACACTCACAAAAGCAAAAACTGTTTAAAACAAATGAATAAGTTTTCCTCAATAGATCATTCCGTTAAGCGACTGATTGTGAACCAAAAAGTGGCAGAATCAGAAAGTGTCGCCAAAACGTTGTAGTTGGTTCGTCGCTGTTCAAGCCTCCGTTTCCTATACCGAATCAACAATAATAAAGCTTCGACTAGTTTGTAGTGCATGCTGATGGGTACTGCGCGCAAAGATTCTAGTGACACAATTTTACTAAATTTCTGTAACCTATTTCAATAAATGTGATTGAAGAAATGCGCAAAGGCAATGTCCGCAAAGGTTTCGCCATGTGTCTTCCAAGGCGTTAAATCAACGTTACGCAACGACAGTCGTGTGCAAAATGTTGCACAGTATACAAACAGTGCATTTACGATATTGATCGTTTGAGCTGCAAGTAAAAAATTGCTTTCAGTGTTCGTTGGTGAATTCTTCTCGTTTGCTGGAATTGACTTAGTTCAATAATAATCTGACGCACATGACGCTACGTTTATGCCATGACATATACGCCTATGGCATAATGATTTTTCATTTAAGTTTTGAAACCCTTACCCGGATAACGCACGGGACTGTTCGCTGGTTTGTGTCGTGTCGTGACATCCGATTCAGTTATTTTTCTCTTGCGATCTAACAACAATTGGTACATTTTCGGAAACATGTAATATTCCTTTAACACCCTTGCATTTTGTTGAATATTCTTGTTTGCAAATTAAAAAGTACCTGACAGCTATGCTTGAGATTCCCAGAC
This sequence comes from Aplidium turbinatum, assembly GCF_918807975.1. Taxonomy (NCBI): domain Eukaryota; kingdom Metazoa; phylum Chordata; class Ascidiacea; order Aplousobranchia; family Polyclinidae; genus Aplidium; species Aplidium turbinatum. The sequence continues at coordinate 9,807,139 of NC_137489.1, read as the reverse complement.
AGCAAAATTGGCCGTTTACGTTGATTCAACGTGAAAAATATATTACTGAAATGTTTCTTAAATGACACAGTCAGTTGCGCAGTTCTATAGCAGTAAAAGTATGCATAAAGACATGAAGCTTTTTTCACATATGTTTTGAATACTGAAGCTTTTGCAAATATTGTTTTACAATGTCAATTTCATATGCAATATAACATGTTCAGTCGGAAACTTAATTGATTAATCTCTGCTTGCTTCTTGGAATTTTGTATTTAGGCCTACGTTATCTTGAATATGTTTTTTTTTCGTGCGTATGTTGAAGCGCGGGAACGTTTTATTTTATTTTTAAAGCTTATTTTATATGGCAAAATCGTCATTTCCGTAGGGTGGCAATTGACCAGTAGACCGTATGGTCGTCTCGTTGTCTCCCTGTCGGTATGGGAACTTGTGTAACTTTTGCATTGTGTATATTACTGTACTTGCATTTTTCAAACATGTACCTATGTTCCTGTTACTGACAAATAAAACATTGATTGATTGACAGTAAGAAATGAAAATGTTGCAAACATTGAATGTTACGGCACTTTCTGCGTTGTAAGATTGATATGTTATGATAACACGATGAAATGAATTCGTTGTGATTTCGAAGCTGAGACGGCATTTCACGTCAATGGGAAAACCTAGCTTAAAAAATATTGTAAGGAACAAGCTTCAAACGAAGCACATGCTCACTGCACTGGCCAAAAACGTTCAAGCGGAGCTTTCGAGAACAACACCGAACACATGCTTTGTGTTGGGTGGATTAAACTTTATCAGCGTTCTGCTGTGATTTCTTGAACAACACAATAAGATGCAATCGTTTGCATTGTTGCTGGCACGTCAATACCATGGCACAAGCAGCGCGACAGCCTTTGATGCCACAACTCTTTGTTTCTATCAGTCAACGCTTCAATTAATCCCAGACAGCAAAATCCTTCATTTTTACATTTAACGTTCTCAGACGTTGAATCAGTGCAAAAAAGATAGATTTTGCTGTCTGGTAACCCACTTCTCTTTTGGGTAACATCATATGTGTGGACTCCATGCACCACAATTAGCTTTTGTTTGCTTTATCTTGTTCTACTTCTCTGTTTGATCTTTTTTTAACTTAAAGAATTATGTTACTCAGCAGCCGTTTGTAGCAAGAATTGACAGCGATATACACGTGTTTCGCCCATGAGGCTGGGCTTGTCAGTATCGCACCACTAATTCATGCCACAAGGGTATGCCACCGCCGCTTTTACCAGTCAGTTTAACTCCTATTTTTGTGGGAAGAAAAAAGAGCCAACAAAACCAACAAGCGCCAGGTCGCTCCAAAGTTGATTGTTTTTATCAAAAAACAACCTAAGTTTTCATCGCATTATTAATTTTGAAAAAAAAACAAGCGTTTAAATAAATTTTGCATCTTTTTCTTCGCCTGAAAGATAACGGATTCGATATTTTAGAATTGGCAGAACTATTCTAGAATAGATTCGACTACTCGACCAAACTCATTTCTAGACCTGTATAATGTATATGAGCTCTGGTTTTATTTGTATAATCTTCTTAGCTTTCTATTGCAAGTAGCCAGCCAAACTGTTTTAGCAATTAGCACCCATTCACCTTTTTTGTTGTGTCAGTTTTGGCACCTGCTGTTTATTGGATATCTAAGTCACCGACTAATCAAATTAAGGGCCCAGTTTTCATCACACAGTTTGATTAAAAACAACTTACGAAAAAGGCAGATCAGTGAACAAGGCACGCTTGATTCCAGTAGCTGGTCATAATCCCAAATCGACTTTCAGGTAAGGAGTGATTACATCAAGGAGCCGTTCGGGCTTCGGTCACTGATAGGCTTATGGTGATACGGAGAGGTCATTTGATTGGAGTTATTTGAATGGCGTTGTAAGGATTTGCCCTTTGTGCATGCGATGCTTTATAAACTTTTGATGTTTTTGTTTCCAGAATGGAGATGGCTGGAGAATATGCTGAGCTTAATATAGTTGCAATTGACGGCTCACCACGATATGCCGCCAACTCAGTTCATTTCGATGCTTCATATGAATTATTATGGGTTGGAAATCAAGGGGTAATTGCTGATAACATAATGTAGTCTAAGTAGTTCTTGTACTGTGCTAACGTTAACGTTATTTGTATAAAATTAAAGTTACTTAGGTGTTTTGTTTGCTGAATGTGGATAAAGCTCATATTTGAATGCCGTTTGATTTTTTTATTTTATTTTTTTTTTAATTTTGTTGCTACCAGTAGTTATTTAAAGTTTTCAAATTTAATTTAAATAAGTAAAAGGTAAGTAGCGTGATTCTCATGTTTTGAGTATAACAAATCACCATGTGATATTGTGAGCTGGCATGTTGAAATCAGTGTGATACGGACTAACTGGTGTGATATTTTAAATTCATACCACAGTTTTCTTCACGTGTAAACGAATACTGTAACTGGTCTGTTTTGAATGGCGACAATTGACATGTGAGATTTGACATGTGTTCATTCAAAATGAGCAAGCAATGTTGCGTGCTACCGATGACTGCTAATACGCAGTAACAAAATACTATTTGTAATAGAGTAACTATGTTAACTAATAAAGGAAGCTGATGTGCAATGAATAAACCGATATCGCACATTGAACAGATAATTTTATGGTATCATCGCTTTGAATATAATGCTTGAGTTGCTATATTAAAAAAAAATTGCATGTAATTCGAATGGGCAATGTTTTTCCAATCGCTCAGTTATAAAAAAACAAAAACAACACTGATTACATACTTGATTTTGATTTGCATTTAAATTATATGCATTCCAGGGACACATGACGTCATACTTTGGACCATCTGCTCAAAAATACACCTCGTTTCAAATACATCCGAGAAATTATCCAGTGGTTGAAATTTTATCCATTGGAGAACGAGTTTTAGGCTTGACAAAGGATACTTTGAGATGTTCCTTGAATCGAGGGCTTCCCGTGTTTACATTTAAGTAAGTCAAATGATAGAAAATTGGTGTGTACGAAAATGCGGTTCTGCTTGTGAGTTGTGATATGCATCGTCTTATGTTTTTTTGCTTGTTTTAGTGATCGATTCTCATCAAACATTTTTTGAAAACAATTTTAATGCCACGAAATTTTGTATTGAAAATCGTTTGATGGCGAACGTGTTCAGAAATATCTGTCGACGCTTTGGTGTACATTAGGGTTTTGGGTTTATCTTTTTCTTACGAATTATTTTATTGTAAATTTGTAACTACTATTTTTTTTTACATTTGATGTGCGGAAATTTCTCAGTGGTGCAAATTGCTAGTGGGTAATTCCATTTATAATCAAACACCCCTTGTAACCACTAGTCACAGATTTTGCTTATTTTGACATATTTTGTACATACTAAAAAATGATGAAAATAGCAAAAAAAAATTTAAAAAATATCTTTATTGGGGGCCGAGATAGAGCACTGAATTTTCGGCCACTAGTAAGATTTTGGGAGCTGAGCACAGCCATTTTTTCATTTTGCACCTTCATTTTTTGGCAATAAGTCTTTACCTTGAACGATTTTCACAATGAAAACATGCATTTTACCAATTTAAGACCCAAGAAATTTATTTTTGCAATTAAAATTATGCTAAGATGAACATTTCAAATGGCAATTTAGGTTTAAAGTTTTTCTTAATTTATTTTTGATATGATAACTTTGGGGGAATATTTCGGAGTGTTGAGAAAAAGATGCCCAAAAAAAATTAAAATTTAAACGATTAGTGGTTACAAAATTTGAAAAAATCTGATGATTATAAATGGAATGCCCCTAGTCCAAGTCTGAAATGAAGTTTTAATCATATATGAGTGAATCACTAAAGAGAAACACTTGTTACTGTTACCATTGAAAATTTTAAGAAATTGAAAGATAAAACATTAATACCTGTAAAATTAAAGTTTAACGAATGTTTAACGAAGTTTTTTTTTTGCGATTTAAAATACAAACAGTGGACGTTTTCAATACAAATTTAAATAAACCAAACTGGACTTGTCTGCAAAAACAGATAGTCCAAGTTTGTATAGGCAAGTACAGTTGCCTGATACTACTTGGTCCGTGTCTTTAACTTTATTGTATACCCTTTATGGTTAGCAATTTTCAATACGTTTTCTTCAGAAATGAAATCCTCCAAGACACCCAATGCATGACAATGCGCAAAGAAACGAATGTGCTGTTGGCAGGAAAGAATAGTGCTTTGGTGGAAGTTGATCTCAATACTGTTTCCATCAGTAACAGGTAGAAAGGCAAATTGTTGGTCTGATAGAATAACTTTGAATTTTAAAGACGAAATGGTAATAGAACAATGTGGGAAGCACAACCGTCGTTTGTTTGGTCATGTTTTCTGTTTCAAACTGTTGTGTTTGTTGGTTGCTACTTTGTAAATGCTCAAGGTTTCTATGTTTACGAAATCATAATCACTAACACCACTAAATTGCTTACGGGATATGTACAGTCTGACACAATCATAGCTTATTAATAACTATATCCACTGCTATTGCTACTCACCAAGACAACAATATGTTACATAACAATTTTTGCTATGCATCACCTAGCTAGCAGGATCCTTAATGTAAAAGTGATCTTATTTTTTTTTCTGGCCTGGCATGCAATCGTCCACTCACCTTATTTTTGTTCTGCTCAGCATTCCCCAGCTTGAAGATGAAGGAACAGCGATCTTCCGTACAACATCAAAGTATCTATGCTGTGGTGGATTCAATGGAAAAGTAAGCGTGTGCTCTTGTTGTACTGGCCTTTAGATTACCGTAGTTATTCGCCCACGTAAGCTGTCAGTGTGCAATGTGCATATGTTGTGGCCCTAAATTTGACTTGCTAAAATGGTGCAGTTTCCACCCCAACTTTCATTGAAAAAAAGAGACAGTTTAATATCACTAACTACCGTCACTCCGCTCATTTCTGACGGTATTTCTCCGGTTTTTCTCTATATTTTTGGTAGTCGCCTCGCCCAGGTATTCTATAATTTATCTTTTTTTCTTGAACGTGTCACATGTGTGGTGTGAAAATGTACGTTGTGTGCAAATCGCACCACGACATTTCTGGTGCGATTTCTACTCAAAGCATTATGCGATGTGCGTAGTTACTGCCTTTGTATCCTACCACTTCAATTTGCTTTTACAAAATAAGTTCAAGATCCAGAGAATGATATTTTTGAACATTTGAGTAACAGAACAACCAAGCTTGGAATATATCAATAAATGAAATAGTTATTACCCATTTGGGATAATTCTTTTCTGTCGCTTTATGGCTGGACTAAACGGACTTGCAAACTATGCATGTGCAATTGTTTTGTTCTATACATTATGTTGTTAATTATTGTATATTTTTGCTAAGTCTTGTGAGCTTAAATTGAGATAAACTTGATTATAATAATAATAACATTTATATAGCGCCACATCCACAATCAAACTATGCTCCTTGGCACTGTACATGACAATGGCGATAATTAATACGGCACTTATACTTTGCAATTTGTTTTCTTAGGTTATGCTCCGTGATCCCGACTCTTTGAAAATCCAGCACACCTTGGACGCCCATTCTGGGACCATCTCAGATTTTGACGCTAGCGGACATACTTTGATCACCTGCGGGTTTTCACAGCGACCTGGGTAATTTGTCATAGTATTTTGTCTCCTAATGGCGGCTCCTTTTCTTATAATCCAGTTATGGAAGGTGTTATGTTATATAAATTATCGCTGTTAGAAGACCATTAGCTACTCAACACGCATATCTCAATTCACTCCTTTAATAGTGATGCAATGGCGATAATATTTTTGAAAATAGCAATGGCGATTGTATTTTTAAAGTATTTAGGTTTCGTAATGCCTTATTCTACGCTCCAGGATCGTACGAGTAAGTCTGCGCGTGTTTTACAACACTTTTGCACAATCTTGTGCTGTTTGTGTAGAGTTTTGCCAGATTTTACGTTGCACCACACGACATCCACCGATAGCATTCAAACACGTTTTTCTTGGTTTCATTGCTTGTGATCAACGCAATATTTGAGCGTCTATTGAATTCGTCTTGGCAGCACACCACAATCTGTTGAAAAGACCAGCTTTATTTTTTATATTTACATTTATAAATTATTTGTCACCTTGTATTGCACACTTTACTTTGCTATCTTGTATTTCCATTTCTACCATACAAAATTTTGAAGTTATCGATGTTGAATGCAAGCGGGTACTTTTTACTGGTACTTTTTACTTTCTTGAACTGAACGGACAAACACGAACTGATTCGTTTGCATCTCAAGTTATTCACGAAAACGTCCAACCCAAAACGTTTCATTTGTTTATCAATTTCCACAGATCTGGAGGCAATGGCTCCCATCTCAGCCTGGATCGCTACGTGAAGATGTATGACCTCCGAATGATGAGAGCCCTCACGCCCATACAATGTGCGATCCAACCTTCATTTCTAAGGTAGCAGCAGCTATTTAACCTTTATCAATAATAAAATGTTGCTTAATTACGTGATCGTTCATTCCGAAAGCTGACTTTTTGTTCACTTAAATTAGTTTAATTTTACAAACTAAGTTTTGTAAATGACTGATGTCTCACTATTGTATCACAACGAACTGCCTTTTTTGTTTAACCTTTTGTTTTGTTTCTTTTTTAACCCAATAAGAACTTTGTGGTCCTAGCTTGCTGAGGAACAAACTGTTCTTTGTGTTCGTGCGTCAGCCAACGCCTTCGTGTTTGTCTACTCAGTTGATCATGATCGCACTTATAATTGCATCAGTGGCTATTTTCTACTACTGTTTACAGCTCCTGTCCTTTCCAGCATCTAAACCGTGTACTGTGCAAGAATTGTAGCAGTTTATTAGCAGTGCTGTTTGTACAGGTTCCTATCAACCTACACAAGAAGAATGCTCGTCGTTTCACAAAGTGGCCAGTTCCTGTTGATCGAAGACAATGCCACAGTGACACCAAACACGCCAATTTACCAAGCCAACTTACCAGGCACGTCAATCATCAACATAGACGTCTCGAGCTCTACTCAAGGCCTTGCCTTCGGCGATTCAGGTATCTTTTCTTGTCTTAATATTGCGTCTTAGTTTGAAATCCTCTTTCGAAAGAAGTGGAAATATGAGTTTATTGTCTCTGCCAGGTGGATGTTTACACCTGTGGTCTGCCTCAACCAACCCATCGTTCAATCACATTCAAAAATCGCCGGAATTTGGTACTTTCTGCCAGCAGGGTGAGCCAACGAGCATCGACGACCTACGGGTGAGTTGTGAATGGTGCCCATCAAGAACTTCTCTGGTTGTTAAGCCGGTGAAGAGATGTATGTTTGCGCTGCTTCTAAGCTGCTACTGGATTTAGACAAGCTTTGTCGAGATATTTTTACTAGGCGTATGCTTGATAAGCTTGTTTGTTTTGTTTTTTAGTATAAAGTCTTTATCTGAAGTCGCTTTTGATAAACTTGTTTATTTTTATTCAAATCTAACTTGAGAACAATGGAGTAGCATCAAATTTTAAAGCACAGTTTATTTGTTTGCGCTTCGGTTTACTTTAGTTATTTTTAACAAACGCCTGTATTGGTAAGTCATTCGTGAGTATCTTCAGTTACCAAATGCTTGAAGCAAGTCATACTGTCCTTGTGTACTCTCATTGGCTATAACTTGTACAAGCAACTTTTTCAAAATTTGAACCGTTTCAGTTCTCGCTATCAATGATACCAATGCCGCGCACGCAAGAACCTCTGTTTTCTGATTGGCCAGCCGCCAAGTGTGTCCCCGTCAGTCGACGCCCGCCCCCCATCGATCCCGACCTTCTACGTACAATGAAGGTCATCCACGGGATTGGGTATGCCCCTAATCCCGGCAATCGTCGAAGAAATCAGGTCACCCCAACTTTGCAAGTTTTTTTTATTTTTAAAGTATAGTAGTAAATATTTTCAAATGCTTGTCATTTGTGTTGCGTTAGTTGTTGGAATGATAAGCTGTATCTTGCTGGTTCGAACCTACCCGAAAGCATTGAATGGTCTTTTTTCAAAAAGATTGCTTATCACGATTGAAAGAATACAAAGAAGTTTTTTACACATTTATGAAAAAATAAAAGACCTAATGCATTTAATTTTATTTTTAGTGAGTGTGCAGTTAGTTGTGTGTTTCAATCTATCCCAACCCCATTTAAATGATTCTTCCTTTTAAGTGTCAGTTTTTCAATTTCGTACATTATCGCAGGTGCCATACAAATTGAAAGACATGTCGATAAAAGATCAAAAAGGTAAAAAAGCAGCCGTGCCCGACTCACCACTGGGCAGAGATGAACAACCGCACCTCTACATGGTCCCTAAGAAGTATCGGAAGGTGAAAACTTAAAATGTCAAACTTAACGCTAGTTATCGCCATTGAGGTTTCTTTGCAAGTTTGTACTTCTCTAGTTAAAGTTACTTGTTTGTCCTCGCGTTTCATTCTTCATTTTTGTAATCGCAACATTTTCAGTATGCTTCACTTCAAAAGTGAAATTCTACTAGCCTACTCTAATTGTAATCTATGAAATTTTAGATGACCATGATTGCATGCCCATACATGTTGTTGTACAAGGCTGTTCAATTCTTGACCGCCAACTTAACTTCCAATGTCTTCTCCAGGTTGTGTTTAAATATTCAAAACTTGGCGAAGAAGAGAATGAGATGATACAACACTACAACAAAACTAACTTCGCCGGATTGGAGCCCAACATACCCAATGCTTACTGCAACTGCATGCTTCAAGTACGTTCTATTGACTAACATTTACGTTCTAGTTTCGTTCTATTTACAAGTAGGCCTATATATTTGTTAAATAACCATAAACTTTTTTCGTTCTATTATTGAGGTTTTTGGGAGAAAGATTTGCACTTGCACATTCAGCAAGAAAGTCGTTATGGCTTTAAGGCTTAAATCATTTGCATGATGGAAGGACGAAGGGAATTATCAAGGAAGGGTGTAGGGAATGTCTAAATCGCTTTGCAGGGTGACTTGGCTTTTTTACGTGATATTGTGTCTAGATTTTGTACTTCATCGAACCTCTTCGATGCGGGTTGCAATCTCATCACAACCTCAACAAAGAATTTGACTTGGCTGAAGAACTCGGCTTTCTATTTCATATGCAAGATTCAGCCAGAAGCGGAGTTCTTCAGGTTTGTTTGTTTTTTCAATGTGACACCTCTTTTGTTATCATTCGATTTTTAATTGGATGAAACTAACGTATGTTGATGTAACAAAACAGAAAAAAATCAACGAAAGTTAAAACACATGTTTCACTATTATACACAGCAATGGCGAACGCGCATGCTTCTTGATATTAAACCGGTGACCGATTTTCACGTAAGTTGGTGATCTACTTCCAAGACTCAAAAGTAAAAGCAAATGATCGCGGGAGGATCCTAACCTGCTACATCAAATTTGCTTGGCTCGGGTGATAAAACGATTGATTGTGTCTCTGCAGGCAAGCAACTTCCTGCGGGCATTCCGTACCATTCCCGAGGCTACTGCTCTTGGTCTGCTTAAAAATTCATCAAAGCCGGAACAAATCACCAGCGGGGGCGCCAACTCCAACCTAGCACAGCTGATACAGAGCTGGCATCGCTTCATTCTGCAGCAGCTGCATACGGTATGTTTTCTATATGAAACGATTGGTCAGGTCTAACATTCGAAAAACGTTTCAGAAATGTAAAAAGCCGTTCAGACAAAAACGCCCTGCTTTGTCCAAGCCTGAGCAACTTCTCAAAGTTACTTATGTGTAAAACTGGGTTTATTGAATAAAAATTTTATTTTTCAATACATGATAAATTGTTACAATTTTGCCTCAAATCCCATTTTCGGTGTATACTGTGGTTTTCAAATAATTGTTTAATCAACGGTTTGAATGTTTGAATTCTGTTTTTAGTTTTTTTTTTAACTTTTCCAGGAGACCCTCCCGACTGCTGATGCTGTTTCGGACAACCAGAATCTGATCATTGATTCACCAAATGATGACGTCTTCACAAACAAACAAGGTATTGGCTATTGCAGAGGCCTGACTGGAGGTTTAGCCGGGAAAACATCCCAGCCAGCAAAAGTTGTCAGTTTCTACATGGTTTCAACGTCTGCAATTGTTGGAACAATGAAAAAGGGCAACTTTTATACTCGCATTGCAATATGGACTTCCTGGCCGCACTGTTGATACGATTTCTTTAGCTTTGATCCGAAATGTAATAAACTCTCCAGTTTTTGTAGCACTCGTCCTTGTATGTAGTGCGTTTTCTTACTCACCTAGTTACGTCTCTGGTTTGAAGCTGCTCAAAGTTTATGCTTGTGCCTATTTTATCATTAAAAATTTACTACGCTTCTTTAACGTTGATTTGATGCAAGATGTGACCAGGTTTACCCTTTTTAACGACATTCATAGAGCTTATTTCACGCAGAAACTGGCAACACTGAAAAGGACATGCGTTCCCTCGTCGAAAAGTTATTTGGAACCGAAGTCAAAATTTTCAATCAGTTTCGAAATGGACAAACTTCTGAAAGGAAAACCGTTCAGTTTCTCTTCAACCTGACCTACTCTTCGCTTACCAAGCCAGGTACACGTTGCTAATATGTAATTTCATTGTTGCCAAACGTAGACCGAAAAGCCAAACGACGAAAAATCAGCATCATTTCTCAGGGAATTTTGCAGAGTTTGGATTTTTTTGTAAGTTGTCTGCTGAATATGTAGAACAACTGAAGTCACAATTATAATTTTTTTATGCAGGCGAGTCGTTAAAGTACGTTCCTTTCAGCAATGTCATCAAGAACAGCATATCTTCTCAAATTCACACGAAATCATGGGACAAAGCCAGCGAGACATATCAACCTCTGGTAATATGGATTGCCAATGCTAACCAATAACTTGTTCTCCCAGTGTCGTTTTTGGTGTCTCTTACAAAAGATATTACTTTTTTTTAGGTACAACAAAAGTTGTACCATTATTTTTTTATTGTTTACAAATCTAAGTTAGTTTAATCTCATTTTCAATTTGCTATTTTCAGATTCAAACAAAGACTCCGACAACTCTGCCCGATATTCTTGCGCTCAATTGTTCTTTGCACCGCGAAGAAGACTGTCAGTTCTGGAAGGTGGAGTTTGCAATTGTTATTTTGTTCAGCAGCTCAACTTAGTTGTCATTTTAGATATACTGGCTAAGTCGTTGCTGAATGCTAACCACTGATTAGCAAAAAACAACATTGTTGCTGACGTCATTGATTTAAGGATTGATTCTTCATCTGTAAGACTAACGCTTTTACGAAACTGTGGTTTTCTCCTCTAGACCTATACCCAACCAGCAACGTTTCCAGATGTGAAAAAGTACCGGCTTGGGTAGTGGGTAGCTATTTATTTATAATACTCTGAAAGAGGTCAATGTTTTTCACCTGACTACATCTCAGCCAGCAAAAGTTTTTATTTAATTTCATTCAACTTCTGTAGACTTGCAGGGTTTCCGGGTGTATCTGGCCGTTATAAGCTTAGTTGAATCGACATTTGCGGTATTTTCAACAAAATATTCGTCTGTTGGACGTTATTTTTGAAAAAGCTTGTCAGCCTTAGCTTGTGGAAGCTCATATTTTCGTTTGAGCTTCTGGGGTCAAGGGTCTACCTTTTTTACCACTCCAGGTTGACAGTGTTTCCCTGACTAGAAACCAGCCACTTTTTGCTTTCTATCGACCAAGGCTCGCTTATATTTGCTTACGTAATTCCTTGCACAGCAATGTTAAACATTGTTTCCTTGTTCAGGACAAAATGTTATCTTTTGCAGAGCCAAAGCGAATTATTTTCAGAAAAAGTTGAGCGTCTCGCAGCCAACAAGGAGTCCAATCGTCGATCCTCTATCAAAGAAAATCGTCCCAAATCGAACAAACCTACTAAAACTTCGTCTAACTCTAGTGATGCCTGGTAAGGATGTTTTTAGCGTTGTATTTCAAATACTTTTAGATCACACAATTTTGGTAGAGAGGTGACTTTCTTTAACCATAGACAGATAAAACCAAGCAACCACACGGCATTTAACATCATACATTAGAGTGAACATAAAACTATAAACTACGAACGTTTTCGGCCATACTCAAGTTACTTGAGAAGGGCTAGCTTGTATGGCCGAAAACGTTCGTAGTTTATAGTTTATGTTCACTCTAATTGTATGATGTTAAATGCCGTGTGGTTGCTTGGTTTTATCTGTCTTTTAGATTACAGTTTACAAAACGCGCGCGCATTTTCAACTTTAAAATGCGATTCAAAAATCTGCTGAAATCTGTTTCGACTTCATGGCGCAGAAATAATAAGATTTCATTTTTTTTTTTTTATTCCAGGAATGTATTTGCTGAAACAGAAGGTCTGGACTTATCATTTGAGAAAACCACCACGGCCAGTTGGGTTCCTCTTAACCTCACCATGCTGATCGACTCTGACGGGCAGCTGATTGTTCAATCCGACAACGACTCAGGTACAAATTTCTCTCTTTGTAGGTATCATAGCTGATGCAGCTCTATTGCAGTAGATGATGTTCCAGCCGGCGCAAATGCCACACGGAGCCAAACTGTTACATCTAGCTTTCTATCGGGATTGAAAATAGTTGAGCAAGATCTCAGACAGCAAATCAATGTAAAAAGCGGTTGATTTGCTGTGGGATTTGCTGTCTAGGATTTGTTGGTTTGCGCCAGTAAATGGCAATTCTCATATATTGCGAATATCGCAACCGATTTTGCAACCTGATGTATTTCGACATTTTTAAGTGCTCTTGTTGATCTTACCCAGCAAGCAAAAGTTTTCAAATCGACAATTTTTGCCAGCTGTATATTTACTCAGTCATGCTGAACTTACACAACTGGTCAATAATGTTCTCGAATATTCAACATCAATACAACATTGTCCGCTTAAAAACTTCAACTAAACTGACATTTCTACGAAAGCTTAAGTTTTTACGTTTAGATATTTTTCTATTTCAGATTTTAACGAAGTGCCAAAGGATATATCCAAAGATCCCAGGTAAGGCAACAGGCTGAAGTGTTTCATCTTGGCACCGTTGTGGTGAATTACAGAACGGTGTGGTCAAATGCAGTCGTCGACTCATTTGCCATGTCAGTGCGTTGGTCTTAAGTCAAACCAGCACGATATCAGTGTAGTTAATGCACGAGTTTTCTTTGCGCTTATGTTGCTTGAGCAAATCTGTAGGTCTTACAACGCCAGCCGTTGTTGAACGTCGAAAAAATATAAAAATATTTGGATCTAAATGTTTTCTTTACAGTGCGCTTCACTACGAACTGTTTGCAACTGTGGCCCACATTGATGACCCGAGGACTGGGGGGAACTTAGTCGCCCATGTCAACGTAGGGAAGAAATACCACCAGCGCAAGGAAGTAAGCAAAGATAACAGAAGCAATTCTAGTCTTATTTCAAGAACAAATGCGTGTTATTTGTTCGCAAAAAAGTTTTTTCTTTTCAGTTTTACGATCAAAGATATTGTTTTGCAGGGCGTCACTCATACGCAGTGGTACTTGTTCAATGATTTTCAAATCAGCTCGATCGACAAAGAAGACTCTGTCGACTTCGATCTCAAATGGAAGGTTCCTTGCGTGTTCTATTACAAGCGTGTCGATGTCAATGGCAGGTACTGGTTTCAACAGCACAAGTTACCCATCGAAATGTTGTTTTTTAATTTTGTTATTTATCTGAAATGTCTTGTTATTTATCTGAAACCTCTTGTCCGCCATGTTTGACACAAGATGCCTTTCTAGTAAAAAAGAAACGTGTCGGCTGTCGACAAAAAGATTAGTTATAGTTAGTTATTTTAAGTTTTGCATTGAATAAACCCTTTTGAACGACCATTTGGTATTACTCAGGTAGGTTTAGTTCGTGAGATTTGAATGATTATTACCTGAAAACACTAAACCAATGCAGATCAACTGAATAGTGATCGTGAATTTACCCAGACAGCAAGTCAGTCATCTTTTGCATTGATTCCACCTCTGCAAGCGTAAAAATGAATCAATGTAAAAAATGACTAATTTGTTATTTGGGTATATCATGGATAATTTCCTACTATGCAGTCAACAATTGTTACTAACAAACCATCATACGCTACTATTACTTAGGCACCGTTTGCAAGTCGACTTCCCACTAACCTCTGACATCTTACTACCAACACCAAGCATATCGAAAGGCATGCGGCGTCACCTGAGCTCGAGCATAGACCAGCTCAGCCCCAAGTCCGCGATGACCTTCACTCCGCTCTCGGAGGAAGAGATTCCTAAGGACGAAGGCATCCTTGTCGCGCTGGATGCGGAGTTTGTTACGCTCAACGCAGTAAGTGCGAGAGGCTATTAGAAATATTGAAGACTGTTATAAAGTACACACGTAGGCTACACGTCAGTGATTGATTGAATACGTTTTGCATACTGTCATCAGCTAAAGTTTTATTTGCGACAAGTTACATTTTGACCAAATCCTAAGCCAACTTCGACCTCGCATTGATGCTAACGTTTCCTACCAAAAACTATTTCCGGCTGTCCGATCAACAGTTCTTTCTTAACAGGAAGAAGCGGAGCTGCACAGCGATGGTACCCGGTCGACCATCAAGCCCAGCCATTTGTTGTTGGCCCGGGTCACCGTGGTAAGGGGAGAAGGTGCACTTGAGGGGGAGCCTTTCATCGATGATTACATAGCAACGCAAGAACAAGTTGTGGACTACCTCACCAAATTCTCTGGTAAGACCAATCCCATCGTGTTTCGCAGTTGATCAAAAAGAAATAAAGCATTTTAAACAGTAGGGAATTCCGAAAATATCTTTAGAATGTGAATTTATTCGTATTTACTTTTTATAATCTATGAATTAGTATCACTGTACGTGATAGGAAATTATAACTGGCTAGAAAAATTGGACTTTTTTACACTGATTTAACATTAGACGTTGGATCAATGTGAAAAAGAGCAATATTGCTGTTTATTGTAGGCATCAAGCCTGGAGACCTAGACGTAATGATTTCCTCCAAGCACTTGTCTACCCTGAAGCTGACATACTGCAAGCTGCGCTATCTCATCCAGTGTGGTTGCGTCATAGTCGGACATGGACTAAGCAAAGACTTTAAAGTGATCAACATTTACGTAAGTTTAACTGACTAACGGCCATTCAAAACGAAACTGTGTTCTGTTTTATATCATGTTTAATGAAATCGTTCAAAAGTTGTATTTTTTTAGCCGGATTAAACCGGCTTAAACTTATTTAAACAAACAATTTGCCGCTGGTTGTTAGATGACACAGCGACTCTACCAGAGATTATGGAGGAAAAACTTATTGTCATTTTTTGTGGTATTTGAAATGTGATTGCAACTCAGTTTTGTCAATTAGTAAACCGAGGTCCTCGGCCTGTTTGCACTTCTTAAACAAGTTTTCAGTTTGGTCTTAGCCTTAGTTCTTATGTTTTTCAGGTACCTGACAATCAGATCAGAGACACAGTCCACCTTTTCCACATGCCTCGAAAGCGTTTTATTTCGCTGAGATTTCTTGCCTGGTATTTCCTGAGTAAGTGGCAGCATACTTTGTGCTATCTTGATAGAGAATCAACGCTGTGTTATAAAGACATGTCACCAACTATCATGTTAAACAGGCCATAACGATCTGTAAATAGGATTGTGTCTTTGTGTATTTGTCTATTAACTAAAACTCAACCTTAATTAACAGAGGAAAAGATACAGAAAGATATGCACGACAGCATCGAAGACGCGAGGACCGCTCTGAAGTTATACCGGTAAAACTGCTACATTATTTTGCATGAGCAATGGCACGATACTGGGACTTGGTTTGACATCTCAACCAAATATGGGATTTCCATGATTTTGACTGCCCGATAGATTGCTCGCAAGCCTCTCTATATGACGACAACACAATAATAATAATGATTATTTGCGTCAACAACGCGTTAACCCAGGTCCTGGAAGGCGGATTAACCCATTAACCCGTACTTTACAACTAATTAGGGCATTTTTGAAACGATGCCTGTCCAGTTGTTGTTATTAGTGTGTTGCTTGTTATAGTTATTGTGTCAGTGTAGCTTAATTTTTTATTATCTGATTCTAAGCTTTCTTTCTCAGGAAATACCTCGAGTTAACATCAAGCGATGAAAAATTAAAGGAATTCAAACAAAGCACCTTGAAGAAACTTTATGACGAAGGGAGGAGACTTGAATGGAAAGTACCCGAAGAAGAACCAGCTGGATAAAATGAAAAAAAAAAACGTACAATGCAAAAGGGAAGATCAAGTGTTTTTATCGCCAAAATATCTTGATTTTTGCGGATTTTTAAGCAGATTCTAAGGCGGCAGTCTGGGTCATGGACTTTCATTTCTTTACCTTTCTGTTACTTTTTTACTTTCAAGTGTCGCGCTCGATTCCAAGTCAAGCTGTGAATGAAATTAAATCGTGTTTCTCGTTGAGCTTTTTACTGCCAGCAACAGCGTGATTTGACGTAAATAAAGAAACAAAACCTTTACCGTTGAAGTTGCAGGAGTTTAAAGGGCGTTTCGTTGTGAAGTCAAAGTGTATGTTAGTCCGCTGTCTCAAGCCCCTGCCTCAAGAGCCTCTACAAGTATGCGAAACTACCAGGAATAACCAATCAAGGCTATGTCGGTCCGAGGATGAAAATTCAAAACCAATCAACCATGTTATCAAGTAATAATTGGCAAAATTAGCCGAACATTCTATTGTATCAGCAGTTTGATGTTAAAAACAAATTGCCTGAAATTGAGGCTTGAACATTTTATACTATCTATTCTATTGGTTCCACAAAGGTTTTTAAGCATCAATCTACGACACTCGACAGTCCTTGAAAGTAAATCGAAAACTTCTTGTGATTGTTGACGCAATTTATAGTGATTGTGAGAATCTTTGTCCCCAGACTGAGAAATCTTTTAGAGATTAATCCTGGCAGTTTTGCATACTAACAGAGGCTTTGAAACGCAGGCGCGGTCATCGAGATTGACAGGTCGTAGTTTTCGCTTGTTGAGTTGTTTTGAATTATTCCATCCACAAGGTGGCCTACCGCTGAATGAAAAATTGTCCTTGAAATGCGTTGCTTAAGCGCGCACCCCGAGAGCTAAACTAAGTTATACTAGCCATAAAGTTGTGCGCTTACCCACTAAGCCAGTGGTTCTCAATGGGGGCTGTAGCGCCCCGGTTTTTCAGGGGGTATGATTACTTCGGATCAAGGAGGCGTTTTGATTATTAGGGTGCATTCTGGTTTAACCCATCTACCACCCAGCGTAACGATTTCGTCAAAGAGCTGGTATCGTCGTGGTAGCATTTCCTACCTCATGCCTGGTGGAAAAGGGATTCAGCTGTGTTGTTCTTCTACATACCAACCCACTTAACATATCCATTAGAGGTGATCTTCGAATGTTTCTCACTAGCTTTACACCGGATGTGGAAAAACTGGCACTTTTTCACCCACACTGACTACCAGTAGACCTATAGGCCTACTGTTTTCATGCTCGCAAATACATATTTGCTTTTCATCAAATATAGTTACCAGTCTCTAAAACCCTTACAGCCTGTTTCATCCTAAAAGGGAATCATCAAAAGGCCCTTATTCTAATAGAAATAGAATTCTATCTGAATACGGACTTTCTGATGGTCCCCTTTTTAGGGTAAAACAGGCTGTAAGGGTTTTAGAGACTGGTAACTAGCCTATATCTGATGTAGGGGAGAGTGGGGCACAATTGGACATCGCATTTTATAGAAAAAATTGGAAACTCTAGAAGTCCTTGCCTTGGCAAAAAATTAGTTTCACATCTGTCGTTGTAGGCCTACTATGAAAATTCTAAGAGTTTGTGTTGGTTGTGTATTGAGTTTGGCGGTGGGAAGTCTTTTAGCAACTGTATAGTATTTTTTGTGGATTTTATTTTAATCGTAATTTTTTTAGCCTTAAGTAAAGATTTTTAGTTTATTTCTTTTTCTGTTCAAGCCATATACAGTAAAGTATCTTTTCATTACCTTTGTATTGACCTGGCTTTTAGAACAGATTGTCGCTGCCCAACTTTAAATCGATGTTGGTGTGTGGGGCACAATTGGACACAAATTTCGGGGTACAATTGGTCTGGACAGCAACACACATGATAGATAATATTGCAAGAATAGTTCTTTTAATATTGCATGATCTCATGTAATACAATGTCATTTAAACGTTGTAATAACATTAAAAATCCATTTTTTTGGGAAACAAAATAAAATTTTAGGGAGGGTAAAATTGCTTTTCCAAGACCCCCCCCCCCGTAGCAACGTCCCTGATTTTACCGCAATAAACAAGTAAAACCTATTTATTTGAGTCATTGTCATTTTCTTGATGACTTTTGTGTTGGTTTAAACTGTTGTTTCTAAACCATTGATAAAATTTGCAAATGTCCAATTGTCCCCCATTACTGGGGTACAATTGGACACAAACAATATTTTTTTCAATTGAATATAGTATTTAATATGCATTGCCTAAGTCAGGGGTCGGCAACCTTTTTTGCTCTGCGGACCGGTTTCAAAATGAAATTTTTTCGCGGACCGGTCTTTAAAAAAATCTAATGTTCAACCATGAAAATTTATTGCAGCTCATATACTGTAATGTCATTATTTAATGTGGGCCTTGGGCTTGTTTTGCCTCAACGAGACGATCCCACCTAGGAAATATAGAACTCAACGACACCCGCAATGTTTCTCTCACGTCCAATCTGTTTCGCGGTTTCGTCTTTGTTGCTGCCATTACAGAAAATCCAGACTCGCATAAATAGGATGTCGGAAATGGCAGCAAGGTTTTTAATGCTTTTATGGCAAGGTCAGGGTATTCCGGCAAGACTTTCATCCAAAACGTTGGTAGAGTCGTTGTATGAAAAATAACTTTCAAGCTACCGTCATTAGCAATATCCAGGAGCTGGTCCTGTTGTCGAACAGGTAAGGTCGATTCACCAGGTTTGAAAATAAATGGATTACGGATCCAATCCTTTGCATTTCGAGGGTCTTTAGCGCTTGGAAAATAGCGCTTGAATTCTATTAAAAGAGTAGCCTACGCAAGTGTCTGCTCACAAGTTCGGAGAACTCTTGCTCAGGCTCACTGTCTTTCAAAGTCTCTGCTAATGTTTGAAACATGTCAAAAACCCCTTTGTTTACGCGCTGCTCCCACAATTTTAGTTTTTCTGTAAACGCAGCCACTTTATCTGCCAACTTGAATACAGTTGTCATTTTGCCCTGAAGTGAAAGATTTAGTTCATTGAGCAGATTGAATATGTCACACAAGTAGGCAAGTTTGAGAACCCATTTTTCATCAATAAATTTGCTAGCAAGATCTGAATTTTTCTCCAAAAGAAACCTTTGCAGTGGCTCACTTAGTTCAAAAACTCTGTTCAGTGATTTTCCTCTGGTGAGCCACCTTACTTCTGTGTACAACAGAAGGCATTTGTGCTCGGCATCCATGTCCTCACATATCTGCTCAAACAGCCGAGTGTTCAGTGCATGCGCTTTTATAAGGTTGATCATTTTTACTACATCATTGAATACACTATGAAGCTCGGATGATATTTTTCGGCTAGCCAGCATTTCTCTGTGAAGTGTGAATGAAACAATGAGTGGCCTCGCACTCTGGTGCGACCTCCTTAATTCGAGCAGTCAAACCAGACAGACGACCAATCATGGCTGCAGCCCCATCCGTACACAGACCGACACAAAAAGACCAGTTTAGTTTCCCTATGAAATACTCATTCAGAGTCTTCCACAGTTCGGAGGCTGTGTTTTTTTTTTGGCAAATACAAAGCACATAACATGTCCTCATGAACATCCTCTTCATAAAGATATCGAACAAAAACTAGCAGCACAGCTTTGTTTTCCATATCAGTAGATTCATCACGCTGAATCGCAAACCATGGTGACTTCACCAACCGCTCTAACAGTTGAGCTTCAATGTCTATCGCCATGTCCTCAATACGTCTCGCAACAGTGCGCGCAGAAAGCGAAACCTGCGCTATCTTTTTAGCTGCCGATTCTCCTAAAACTTCACGGCAAATATCACTACACGCTGGTAAAATCAATTCTTCTCCGATAGTAAATGGTTTATTAGTCTTAGCGACGCGGTGAGACACCAAGTACGATGCTCTTAGTGCATTTGGCTTTGTTGATAAACCTGTCCTTAGTAATCGTTTTTCAGCTTCGTGATCACTTTTTCTTCTTTCAAAAAAGTCCAAAGGTTTACCTTTTAGTTCGGGATGTTTTGTGTGCAAGTGCCGAATTAGTTTTGAGGGCTTCATAGCGTCGTTTGATAACTTGCTGTTACAAATTAGACAGAGCGGATAAGGTGTTTCGGAATCACAAGTTGAAATGAATCCGTACTTTACATAGGACGACTTATAATGGCGAATGAAAGAAGCCTTCCTTTTTTTTGAGGTTGTAGATGTAGACCCCTCGTTTGCGACATCAGATTTTTCAAATACTGTTGGCCCACGGCCATTTCCAAAAAAACTCAACATAGATGTTTGTTTTGTACTCATTTTTCTCGGATAAATCTGTAATATTTTACCAATTAAGTTTCAGTAACAATTTCTTAGGTCCATCTAATTTACTGAGTGTCGGAATGAGGGTTAATTCACCGTACTACAACCAAAAACCAAATCCAAACCCTAACCCCAACCCTTACTTAATTCTAACCCTAATTCCGAAAAATCGGATATTTCGATATTTTCCTTTCCGACGTTAAGTGTCGGAATTATGGGAATGTTACGGTCTACGGAAACCTAACACTAATCATAACGTTCACCATAAACCTAAATCTAATCCTCAGTCCTCACCCTAAGCTTACCCATAACTTCCTGATAAATTAGCTTTTATTCTAAATATTCCGATACTCCGACGCTCTTTAAATTAGTTGGACCCCAATTTCTGTAGCAGCTGCTTTGTTAAGTGTTATGCTGGTATTACAGTCTAGTCCTACCATAGTTTGACTTTATGAACTTTTAATCAATAGTCAAACTGCTACTCCCAAAAACTTCTGCACTCTATCTTCTAATTTCACACTCACAAATGAATGGTCAACGTAAAAGTTAAGTCACTCTTTTTGAAAATGAATCGCACAGTTAGTAACTGTTGTAAAATGGCACCTAGAGAAAAGTTACTATGACGTAATAACAGCATTGCTGCCTCGCCAGTCTCAACAAGCTCAAGAAAATGCACGTGGTAGAGGTTAGCAAGTTTAATGAAGAAAGGACGCCTCTACATGTGTATTGATTAAAAAGATTAATTTGAATTTTTATCAGTTAATCTTAGACCACTATAATAATTCTGAACGTTCACTTAATTTGTAAAAGTATATGAACTCTTCGCGGACCGGCTATGAACTCCTCGCGGACCGGCAGCGGTCCGCGGACCGGTGATTGCCGACCCCTGGCCTAAGTGTTGTTTCACTGTCTCATTTTGTTAACAGTGTGATACTTTGTTATTGTGCAAAAGTTGGATTTTGTTAGACTTTTAATATAGACGGGATTTCTATTTTTTGTCCAACTCTGCCCCACTCTCCCCTAATTTGCTCTGCTTGGCTTTTTGCTTGGCATAAAGCACTTTTTGTAGTATTAATAGCATTTTGTGTTTTATATTTGCTTTTCATAATTAATCGTTTTTTTGGGGGTCGGTAAAATTTTGCCAGTTCATGAAAGGGGCGTTGGGCCAAAAAAGGTTGAGAAACACTTGCCTAAGCTCAGTGCCGGTCTTAGGGTATTTCGGGCCCTGTGCAGAATATGCTTTGCGGGCCCCAATGACAATGATCCAATTCAGTAGCGTAGATAGGTATTTGACGGTCGGCGGGTGAAGCCTGGCGGTGTGTTCGCCGAAGGCAACACCTAGCGGCGGAGGGTCTGGGGGTCTCCCCCAGAAAATTTTTAAAAATTACTTTGAATTTGGGGTATTCTTAGAGCATGTTCAACAAAAATTTGGGTATGAATATTACTGTAAAATGGTGCTGTCCGGTAGCATAGCAAAAGGATAAGATCTTATTTTCTTTGGCATTTTTCGGAAATAAAGCTATATGTCTGTGTTGAGTCTGGATGCAACCTATTTCGTCCCCTGAACAATTCGCACCCCAATTTCGTACCCTAACCCTGGTACGAAATAGGTTGAATCCTTAAACATTTCTAACCCTGACGTGATTGCATAGCACGAACAATTGTTGAGAGAATATAATTTGCAGCTTCGGTAGAGAGTTTTGGTTCAAGAATATAATTTCCAGCGGTAGAGAGTTTTGGTTCAAGAATATAATTTCCAGCACATTCTAGGGCGCATCTAGAAAATGTTAATACTGTATCCCTTAGCTTCCATTCAAGCAGAAAAGCTTTGGACTTTTAGGTTGCTTCAACGTTTGATGACATTGAATCAGCATTACCGGTATAACGGCGAATTCTTTGCTAAGAATGGATGGGAGTAGCCTAACTACCCTACCTACTTCTACACTAATCAGCGCAATTTAGTTCAAGTATTACATCACAATGTCTGGCTTTGATCTCCGAGTAATATTGATAAGGCAAGGTTGGTTACAAAATTAAATTATATATACGAGTAGGCTACGTTTTGGTATTACCGTAAGAAAAAAAGGCCCAAGAAAAATTCTATAAGTGAGAATGAATACGATGAACCTGCAGTACTTGCTCTCTATCACTTTCGCTCACATGACACGCAAAAATAAACCTAAGGATAAAAGCCTAGTGAAACTTTGCACAGCAGAAAACAGTAATGTTAGTGCAGAAGTTTTCCGACTCCTGCCCAGAGCATTGTGACGCAAGAAGCCACACGACCTTGTTCGGTGGAAGTTAATCAGTTATGTTGTGTATTGGGCAGCTACAGGGCGCTTTGACTTTTCAATGGTCTGGTCTGATGAAGGCCTTTCAGAGTTAAGAATTATATCAACATAAAGTGATTAAGCATGACGATCGAAGTGAAATCTGGTGTGTCAGCCAAGAGACTTAATTTGTCCGCCAAGATAGCTGCTCAGACCGGACACGTTTGTCCGCTGTTAACAAAATAGAATTTTGACCTATTTCGTCCCCTGAAAAGATCGAAAGAAATTTTGAAATGTTTGCGGCAACTCCGATCAGCAACTTCGGCTAAAAGTTATTTTTTTTCTCGATCTTTTCAGGGTACGAAATGTTCAATGGACGAAATAGGTTGTTTTTCTATGTTTTCTTGTTGCTAATTCCTTCGTTGAATTCACTTGTTGAATTTTTCCATTGGAAATGACAAAAATTACTGCATTTTCTGAGTAAATTGCGGGCCCCCTAATTTGTGGGCCCTGTGCGATCGCACGGTTCGCACACCCCAAAGACCGGCACTGCCTGAGCTATTCGGGGGGACAGTCTCAACGCAACCAACCGCTTTGTGACTGATATTGGAAAGATTATTTGAGGGTAGGCTACTAAATTTTCTAAAATTCTTTTGGAAAGCAGGCATTATCAGCTAATGTCTCGATTCTGTGATTCAACTGCTATTTGGTTTGGCTTCAATTTTTGAATCTTTATCCTCAGACTGACAGAGCCTTGATAGGTTATTTCTAGTAGGGGAAAGCCGTGTATTATGAACCCCCTAACAATAAATGTTCCTAATTTCACAACTTCAATGAAAATATGGACAATATTTACACAACAGCAAGCTAACATGCATACCTATTCCCCATCAATATATTAGTATGTGATATTTTGCAATAAAAAAGTTATTTCAATTTTATTAATTTACCAAAAGAGTTCATATTACACAACCCTCTGTGTAATATGAACCCCTGTGATGTGTAATATGAACCGCTTTGAACCATTGCTGAATAGAGGTGGACTGACTACACAAAAACTGCACCAAAGCAAGCCACATTACATGTGGAGCATAACAAAATTTATTACCACAAGGTTTTCAAATAATTTACACCAATTTTAGTAAACATGCACTACTTTTTAAATGCAAGCATTAAATTCACAAAAAGATAAGCAACACTAATCGAACGACGTGCACTGCATTGAGAATGCTGGCAAAATTGAAGTCTGAACCCCAGTTTACAGAACCCAGAACCACCCCAGTTTACAGAACCCCAGTTTACAAAAATTCATTACACCATCATAAAGCACTTGGTAATATGAACCTGGGTTCATATTACACATTCAGCTAGGTTTCATGTTACACACTTGTGATGATTCCAGTTAAAATGCTGATAATCAACTAAATAATACATTTTTCAAATAAAACTTGTTGTGATTTCCATCATCACGTTTATTTGAGGGTATATTAATTGTAAGATCGTATAGCGGTGCGGGTTGTCTGATGTTAAAACACCTGATCTACACTGAGGTGATTCCACTTGAACTTGTCTGCTCGCATACCACCAACAAGCTGGGATGATTGTTCTATGTTGGAAAAACGCGCAATTGTCTTCGAAGCACTCAATTTGTCCTCGTCAGGTCGCGGTTTTTCTCTGGGGAAAATAACCGTGACTTTACGAATACGAAAACGTATAATAATAATAAACAGTTACCACAATATACAAGTAGACATCATACGTTTGGTATGTTAAACTTCATAAGAGATGTACGGCTGGTTAACAAATGAGACAAACTATGAATAAAATGAAAATCATATTTACCGGTTGTTGACAACCCCTTTTCCAGAATGCATTTACAAGGTGATACGCCTAAGCATTATATCACGACTAAATAGAATAGAATTATAGTTAACAAATACTCCAGAAAGTCTAATATAACCTTTCTTAAATTACGATCAAGAGTTCATTTCAATAGCTCAGTTAACAAATACAGTAATCTATTTCTAAACTGCTAAACAATTCTATCCATTAATACGTGTGAAATTGACACAAAGGAATATTCGCGTAGCTGAGCTATTATTGCTGAATTAGAGAAATAACGCAAAGTTCTTCTATTTAAAGCCATGAATTAGGAAAAAGGCTATTCCTGATGCTGAATGTAAAAACGTTACAGTTGCATAAAAAGGCCGTTCGTTGACGTTGATGCTGAGTATTTCACAATACAACGAATCTTTAAGAAATTGACACAAAGAAATACGTTTAGAAACAAGCGAACCCATTTAGCATAGAATCAACGTCAAACTGTGCTATGCCAATGTATATACAGATGTAATCTCACAATAATTAATCAACTGAAAAGAATTCGACAACACAGGCTATTTTCGATGCGTTGAAAGTTAAAAATAACACTATTTCAAAATATGGGCGCCACTATATGACTAAAGGAGGCATAGACTCCTTTTTAGTCTGAAAACTGTCAGAATCTAAGATAGTTAATAGACTTGTTTTTTCCGGACGCTACAGACAAAGGGAGAATTTAAATGTTGTTTCTATAATCCAACAGACAACCAAATTTCCAGATAGGAAAGTTTTGATTTCGCTCACACAACTTTTATATTCACAAAAGTGATGTTACATTAATCAAAAAAATACAAGTCCATTGATATACTGATAAAAAAACAACAATTTCTCCATCTGCAAAATAATATCACACAAGCTTTAAACCTTCATACCTTCAAAACTTCAGCAACACGCCAACTTTCAACAAGAACTTTTCCGGTCGAATGACCAGCAAACTTACTTAATTCAAGCTGCTAAAAGTCAAACTTTTTTATTGCCACGTTTTCTAAAAACAACAGGGGGTTCATAATACACAGCAGTTCATATTACACGGCTTTCCCCTAGTTTCGCATACTTGTAGAGGTTTTAGTCGCATGGCCGGTTACAAAGTTTGGCAGAGAAAAGTTTTCTGATTGTTGAAATGTTGTTGCCGTAGAATTGTTCGATCCATTAGGTGCCACTGAATGGTGAGCAGTCCTCAGAATGCGTTGCTCAAGCGCCTACTCCCAGAGTCGAACCAACGCCGCTTAATATTGAAGCTGCGTTCACGCCCTGATCAACTGAGCTTTGATTTATAAAACTATGAAAGTTATTGAACAGCTTATAGGCTGCCAGCGTTACACTAAACTTGGTTCTTGCGTGATATCCATTATCATTCCGGCGATACTTTCAAGTTAGTTACGGATAAAAGTTTATAGTTTCACTACCAGTAGATTAAAATTCTTGTTTTGTGCTCTTATCCTTTCAATACAAAATGTGTTGGTCAAAGGCTACTTTATTTAACATATCACTTCATTAACACTTCAGGGATCTCGGCCGTAAAACTATCTTGACAGGAAAATCAGCGTGATCAAGCCGCCAAATTAAGTTTGTCGAAATCGTGACGGCAATTGAATATTTCTTTGTTTGCCTGATATTTTAGTCACTATCAGTGCATTTGTTTACTCACTCATCCTGAGGTATTTGAGAAAGGAGAAGTACCATCTACCATTTTATTTCACATCGATCATGTTCTCCCTCCAAAGGCTATTCGTAATGTAGGTCAACCCTACTTAGCAAAATGTTCTCATTTTGCGTTGAATAAACGTGTGCACTAACTTGCTTAGCTGGAACAACCAGAAGGTTTCGATTGGGAATAAAAATCACAAAAACAATCAAGCTAAAAAGCAATGCAAAATTACAATATTTTAGCAAAAGAAAGAAATCGTGTGATAGACTATATTATTGCTTCATAAAGTGTTTGCGCAAAATAATCCAGCCTCAATAGGCTGCAGAATAAACCATAGCCTAGCCTCCGTTCGTGTCATACAATGCAATGAACCAAGAAAAACAACGATCCAGCATAAAGAAGAATCAATGGTGAGTTTGGCAGACCTCTGATACATCTGAACGTCTTGAACCACCTGGAAATTCCTCGGATGGGACCAGCCACATGTGACTGAGGCGACTTGCCGACAGCGATTTAGAGTAATTTCTCACACGTCAGAGCAGTGTAGTTGCTCAACTTGTAAGAATCATAATCGGAAATTTTCGTCCCAACCAGAAAACGGTGTTTGATGATCGTAATTGCAACTGAGTTTGGAATGTGTCTCGAAGTAACGTAAATCAAGGACATTGTCTAACTTTGGGATCCAGGGAGGGTGAAGCTGTCTGTGAAATAAGAATGATGTCATGATTGTGCTTAACACAAGTCATGAGCTACAGATATAATCATAAAGACAATCTAACTGTTCTCCAGTTAACTAAGTTTCATCTCGATGTAAACAGGCCTATAGCCAGTAGCGTTGACAGTTAGGTCCAGAGGGTACTTTTAAACCCTGGCCCGAGATGATTTTAGGGGCCGGTAACGGCGTAACCTTTCTAGGGGGATCGGAAACTGGAAGAAACTACCGCGTATTCATTAGATATAGTGCGTTTTTTCTAAAAATGTTTTGACTTGGGCCTTGATGATCTCATTGGTACCGGGCCAAAATTATCCGCTCAACAGCCCTGCCTATAGCCTATGGAACAGCGTTTCTCAACCAGGGGTGCTAGCACACCCGGAGGGTGCTGGAATTAACTTTAATAATAAGACCAAATTACGCTCCTACCTTTGTCTGAGCGCTTCCCAATCCATTTTGTAGAACCAAAAGTGCTTTGCAACGTCAGGAATTCCATGTTTACTTGAACCTAATCTGTCTTCTGGCTGAGACTGACAAAGTTCTTTTATGAGATTAGAAGCTGTGGTGCTAATGCGCTTTGCTTCTCTTGCAATCTACATTATAAGATATAAAAACTATGTTACGTTTAGCATGACAAGTTTTTCGTCACGACCAGACACCTTACGTAAAATTTTTACCATACAACTCAAAGCCATTAAGATTGTCGTCAGCAGGAACTGGCGACACTGAGCAAATGTAACCAGAAAAGTTTTACGACAATGTCGATGATAATATATTTGGTCTTTCAGACAAGTTGGTTGAAATATAGCAGAGCAATGAACTTCTTCGACAAGGCGTCTATTTGCAAACAAACACGAACAAATCTGTCGCCATTAATTCCTGTTGCTCTTGACTGCCAAACATAAACTTAAATTTATTGACTGGGCCTGATGATTTTGTATTGCAAAGGAAACACAGCTGAGGTACTTTTTGTTGTTGCTAGAATCGAATTTTCTAGGATGCTTTCAAGGATATGATGTATACAGTATTGTACAGTATACTTTGCATAGCTAAATCAAACCTACAATTGTTGCTATTGAGAAGCGTAAGTGACGTTTAGCTAAAGCATGATCGAAATTTATTTGAAAACCACGAATCTAACTCCAACAGAATACGTTTTTTATCAAGAAATTAAGTAAAATCACGTTTTATTGCCACCTTGAGTGTTGCCCTCAGTGTTGTTATACATTATACCGTACTACCGTACCTTTAGTTTTGGTTCAATTCCTCGAAGAATACTTTCAGCCAAAGTAGAACGGTTTTTGTTTCGAAATGGAGCTTTTCCATCCAGAAGTTCAAAAATAAAAATGCCCAATGCCCAGAGATCAACAGCGAATGACTGCGCTGTAGCAAAATGAACATATTTTGTACATAATTAACCGAGAGATCAAAACAATTTCACAAACCTACGGCGCACGCTAGCTTGCTTACCATGATGGAGTAACACTTCAGGAGCCATGTATTCTGGAGTTCCGCAGTAGGTGTACGTCCTCTGGGATGAGCTGACGGAGACTTTCTTAGCAAACCCAAAGTCAGTCAGTTTGCAGTAACCATATTTGTCAATTACCACATTTTCTGGCTGAAACCAATTCAGAAAATTAATTAGACATCAACTTTCGTAATGAAAGCTTTTTAAACTTACTAAAATATGTCATTTAGTTTGTGTGTCCAGAAATGCTAAGGTTAGATATTGGGATGGGCAAGCACGTAAAGCAAATTGGAAATCAACGATCGAGAAAAGATTTCATCTTGTTGATGTCAAGTCAATTAGATTTTACTATTGTTATCAAAGTATAAACGATAGATCGACTTTCTGCGACTCAGCAAGAGTTTAAAAACAGGTAAAAGCAACTGGACACGAACGCAAAGAGGTGGTAAAGACCGAAAAAAGACAGCCCACTAAGTTAAATTATTTTGCATGGTCACACAATACATTGACGGAACTAACAGTTTTAGCAGCCTCAGTTGAAAAGAGGGATAGGCTACGTCTATTAACAAAAAAGGTCTACTGAGTCAAGAATCAAGGCTATGATGAACAACAATACCGCAATAAGTAGTCTAACCAAAAACGTAAATATAAAAATGGAGTGAGTTTCACCTTCAAATCTCTGAAAATAATATGCTTGCTATGCAAAAATATCAATGCTTCCAGGACACAGCTTGTGTAAAACCTCGCAGTTGCGTCATCAAACGAAACGGCATGAGTGAGTAAGGAGAAAAGTTCCCCACCAGCGCAGTATTCCATCACAAAGTACACGTACCTGGACAACAACATCACTGGTCACCAGGGCCTCCAAGAGCCCTGCCGGGCCCCGGTGCAGATCTTGCTGCCGGGCCCCCCAGCGCAACATGTCGCGTGATATCTCACAAATCACAAGCAAAATTTGCGGTGCGCGTTAATCCACAAGGCCAATGCATACATGGTGTTCCGCACAGTGTTTTTATTTTAAAACCAGACCTATTTAAAAATACTACAAAGAATACATTAGGTTAAAGTATTACCACTCCACTATTTCACAAAGAATGCAGTATTGTAGTGGTGTTTATGACTTTAAATTCACAGATACACACTAGTTATACAAAGATAAAAGGCTGTGGCTATAGTTACACTATGTAGTGTAAATATAGCCTCAATAGCGTTGCCAGATAAGGAATTCTGCTTTAATTTGAGGAAAAGTTTATAGCTGTTGAAAACAAAAACTTGTATTTTGGAAAAAATGTTTAGTCATGGTCAAAGATCAAAACCCTAACCTTATTCCTAACTCTAACCCTTACCCCTTCCTAACTTTAATCCTAACTCTGGCAACACCTGATTGTAACCATGGCAAAAAGTGGGTAAAAATAGCCACTTTGAAGATAAAAATGGCAACACTATCCGGCATGGCTGACATACAAGTAGCATTGCATATGTGTGCATACACCTTTACATTAACATACCGTACAATATCATTTCTGACTTTAAAATCAGCAGAGACTAGGAGACCAAACTTGGATGAATGCATTGCTATTGTTCATGACATTAAGAAATACCAACTTTATTTCAGGATCAATAGGCATTAGGCAGCTTCTTATTTTTACTCCTTTAGTTTTCTTTGCTTGTTTGAGTGAAACTGCATTCACGCATGATTGAGGGTCACTTTCTCTTCATTTCTACAGCAAGTGGTCAGGAGAAACCAAAGTTGAATATATTTCTATTTTTAAGTCCTATCAATATAAATGCACCTACATCTATCACTATACTATGTATCGAGACCTTTACAAATACCCTGCATAATGACAGAATGGCTGTTTTGAGTCAATATTGACACTGTTCCTGAAATTCAAGAGTAAGATTGGCTTGGCCTGGCTGGAGAAGACTGCTAAAAAATAAATAGTGAAAACAAACGAAAAGGAAAACTTTTTCGAAACAAATGTTTGTTTATATACTAATCATTAGTTTTGAAAATCAACACCTTTCTGCAGTGCTGGAAAAAGTAAGCTGCATTGCAATTAGGACACTTCTGATTCTGTCTATAGTTGAAAGAAACTGCACTTCAACAGAAGTAAAGATCTATGATTTTTACTCAAAAAATCACACTTCCACTAATCTTTTAACTTTTTTTCGAATTTTGTTAGACTGTTATGACATTTGGCCCTGCTACAAGAACAAAATTATTTTCCTGCATTGCCTCCATGAAACTTGCTTGCATTCCAATATAGCAAAATCATTCAACAAGTCCTAAAAACTCAAAAATACTGTAACTGTCTCAGGCTATATTAGACAAGTTCCATGATTTCAGTACATGTAATTAGTATCATATCCAAAACAAAAAATACTTGAGCATTTCTGTACTGAAAAAGTGACAGTAACGACTTCTTGCTAAGTATTTTAACAATATTTCAATACTTTTTACTATTTTCTGAACTCTTAAAATATTACGCTAAACAAGATTATATATACAACTAAAATTGTACCAGTTCAACATAATTAGCCTACACATAACAGTCACTGCTTGCTTGTGTCATAAATTGACAAGATGTCAGCAAATGCATAGAATACCTTCTGTATGACTGTAACCTAACCTGATCAATCAATTGCTTATTAAAACATGCCGTACACGTACCCAAATATTCACATTAAAACACCAAGACTAACACTGAAATTAAAACACTAACACTGAAATAAACTAAAATATTCATTCATACCCATGAGGGGGCCAATCGAAATATGAAAATACCGCTAATATAAAAAGAAAATAGGCTATATTATGCAAAATCGACCTGAGCATGCAAATTAAAACATTTTGTCGGGCCCTTTGAACTAAAAAAATTGAAAATTTTGTAGTTTTGAAAAAGGGCATACCCATGAGGGGGCCCAATCGAAATATGAAACTACCGGTAATATAAAAAACAATATTTTATGCAAAATCGACCTGAGCACGCAATTTTAAACATTTTGTCGGGCCCTCTGAACTAAAAAAACTGAAAATGCTGTAGTTTTGAAAAAGGGCATACCCATGAGGGGGCCCAATTAAAATATGAAACCACAACCGGTAATATAAAAAACAATAATTTATGCAAAATCGACCTGAGCACGCAAATTTTAACATTTTGTCGGGCCCCCTGAACTCAAAACATTAAAAATTCTGTAGTTTTAAAATAGGGCATACCCATGAGGGGGCCCTATCAACATACGGAACTAATATAAAAACAATATTTTATGCAAAATCGTTGAAATTAACTTTAACGCGTGAATTTAGATATTTTGTCGGGCCCCCTTGAACTCACCGGGCCCCGGTGCAATGCACCGGTTGTCCCCCCCTCTTGTGGGCCCTGCTGGTCACAGCTAGCAAAATCTGTTCTTTTTACATTGATTCAACGACTTTGAACTAATCTATAGAACAGATTTTACTGGCTAAAATCGCACATCTCACTGTGAAAATGAGAGTCATTCAATCAATGTATTGACAATAAAATTGTTGACCCTCATTTGGCAACAATAACCCAGTATAAATAGAACCAGTTTCGTTTAGCATACATTTTTACTTCTCTATAATTGCAAAGTAAATACTATATGTAGATTTTCAGTTTCTTCGTGGTGTAGGCTATTTATGGAAATATGATATCCAATCATAGAATTTGTTTTTCTGTTTTTCTAGCCATCCCAATGTATTCTCGCTTTTTATCGTAATCCCATTAGGACTGAAGTTAACAATACACAATAAAAAAAACTTGCATACAAATTCTTTTAAACAACACTATAAAAATATTTTACTTGACTCCCATACATAACCCTCTCGTTTCCAAATTGAAAAAAAAGTCTATGTATCATTTGTCCCCGGTCGCTGGCTGTTGAGTTTCCTAAATAGCTTGAGATGGAGTTATCAAATGTTTTTAACGACGTTACTCATAAACGGACTGTGTCGGTTTAATTGTATTAGTATTAAAGTTTATATGTACTACAAATTGTGAACCTTTGTATGTGCTACACGTAGTGATTATACTGTACTTTTTAATGAATTAATACTATTGCTTTTACTTGATGACAGGTAGCACCTCGACTAGAAAACCGCAAGGTTATTCGGTGCTGTCAGTTCTTTCTCCTTTATATACTGTATACATGTGTTCTATTGTGCAATTACTGGAATTTTCTCGCGTTGAAAGGACAAATAAAAACATCTCTCTCTCTATTCGTAGCTCAAGCGATTACATTGTCAATTGAAGTCTCAAGTCACTTTTCAGCCTATGTCGTGGTTAAGCACGACTTTATGAAGAATTGTGTTTGGGAGAAACACGTGTCTATCGCTGTCAGACAGTAGATCATGTCGTCCATGACTGCTCAATCCATCAACCACCACATGGAACGCCTGGACTGAAGGCAAAAAAGAAAGTCTTGATGGCTAGTGTGGAGACTACACCGGTGGCGGTATGGTTAGCGAAACACAAGGCTCGCTGTTCTATTGTGAGTAGACAAGTAGTGCTGACTGCTGACGCCAGGAAGATCGGTCCTTCTCAACTTTCTAAAGAATTGTTACTTTTCTGAGAGATCAGATAAATTGCAATTTACAGCTACAGGTCTGCGTTTCTGGGTAGACCACAAGTCTTAAAATAACAAACCACAATTACCAATTCATTTTAATAATAGTTTTGCAATAAAAGTTAAGAATTCTTATCCCATCTTACTTGTGGTCTTTAAAGGCACCGTACAGTGGAACAATAAACGGGCAGTCACGTGATGTGGCCATTTGAAGATTTTTCTCACTTTTCACGTTGTGATGCTGGTCCAAAGCGATAATTTCCCGTTTTGAAAGTTTCTGTAAACACAAAGCAATAACATGACATATGAAAGGCAATGACATCATAAAAGTACATTTGCACCAGGTAGGCGAACAATAGGCCCACTGCTCACATTATTGATGAACTTTCTATATTTCAAACTAAAATATAAGAAATAGGGGCTCGGTTATTACATTTAGTTTCCGAGAAAGGTGCTATTTACCTCACAACAACTCAAATTAAAATACAAATTTAAACTTACCTTGACAGCGACGACATCTTGAGAATCAAACTTCAACGAGACAAGGTCGACAGATCCAAATGCACCGTTTCCGATAGTTGCAACAAAATCAAATGAGTGTTCGTCCACTCCTTTGAGTTGGCTGCAACAT
The DNA here is from genome assembly GCF_918807975.1 of Aplidium turbinatum. Lineage (NCBI taxonomy): Eukaryota > Metazoa > Chordata > Ascidiacea > Aplousobranchia > Polyclinidae > Aplidium > Aplidium turbinatum. Next base: position 9,773,374 of record NC_137489.1, on the reverse strand, counting down.
TGTTAAAATCTGTCAATGTACGTGGTCAGGCCTGCGTCATTGGCTAAAAGTCTCTATACAAGGATGTAAAACTGCCAGGATAAAACTTGCAAAAAAACTTTCTCAGTCCGAGCATAAAGATTACTGCAATCAATCAATATTGTTAACGTTAGGCTACCGCAGAGAGTTGGCAAAATGCAACAAAAAGCACAGCAAACACATACTTTATTTTACAAGTTGAAGCATATTGCTTTCAGTTTTTTTCGAAAGAATTACTACAAGATAGCCTAACACCTAACAAAATGCTGAGGAACAATACAAAGTCGTTGCTTACTTCAGTCTTTTCCAAAATGTCTCGCTGTGGTTTGCGTTGTAACGTTTCCTGTTTTTTGTTTTTCTTTTATTTTCTGAGGGATTGGTATCACTTGCGTATCCACTCGAAGTATCAGCTGTGCGACTGCTTGAATTGCTTTCTTGTCCGTCGTCTTCCATTTTTCTTTCAACCAAGCTTTTTGTGATATTGCTTGCAGTTATTTTGTCAGAAGGCTCTAACACGCACTCTCGTACACGATTGAAGGATTTCAATGGAATTAAAATGCACTGCACAATCTGAGTGAGAAACGTTAATTCATTAGTGGTTACAAGAGTAGGAGCTCATTGCTTTCCTGCTATCCCTCCACTGTCTGCCTCAACCATACCTACTTGCAATAATTTCTTGCGTTTTTGTTTATTGAGTCTGAATTGATTTAGTGAGTTTGGATAAAAACATGATTTTTTGCAGAAACTTATTGTACACTTTATCATTCCATCAGTAACACTCAGTAGCGTAGCCAGGAATTTTGAAAGGGGGATTGACCACCCAACGGCGGGGGGTCTGGGGGGCCTCCCCCAGAAAATTTTGAAAAATTACTTTGAATTTGGTGCATTCTGAGAGCATTTTCAACAAAAATGTGGGTACGAATATTCCTGTAAAATGGTGCTGTCCGGTAGCATAGCAAAAGGATAAGATCATGATTTCTTCGGCATTTTTCGAAAAAAAAGCTAAGTCTCTGTGTTTTTTTGTTGCTAATTCCTGGCTGAGATGTTTGAATGTTTGGTATTGGCAAAACTCGCTCTTTTAATGCAATTTTGTTTAAAAATTAGGCATTTTTTTTTTAGACTGAAAGCATCATTCTCAATATCGTGACGTCACACGCGTGCCAAAGGGGGGGGGGTTGTAACCTCCAAAAACCCCCCCTTGGCTACGCCACTGGAACACTTATAATTCTTAACAACGATTAAACTTAAATCCGAAATCACACATATAGCAAAGTTGTCCTGGCATTCCTCTCGCTTGCTTTACCGATACTGAAACCCAACACAGAAACCCAAGTGGTCTCCAGAGACAACGGCACGCGGCAAAAGCGACATCAGAGGTGAAATGTCTTGGTTATCAGGCGAGCCAGGGCACGGAGAACAAACAAACAACGCAAATTTAACGTAACGTAAATCAGCCAGGCAAGTTACAAAATTCATCACAATTACAAATTAAGAGGGCAATTGACCCGCCAAAACAATTAGCTTTAAATTCAAAGACAAAAAAGCCTGAAAAGTCTGCTGCGGTGCAAAGTGCGAATGTAAATATTTATCTTTTGTCTGCAGTTTCGCATGAGACTGTCTTGTCATCATTGTGTTAAAATTCATTTTTGCTAACAATGATCAAAATATTACGTTGATCTACGTTTTACTTTTGCTTTTTAGCAATTGATAAATTTGAAACTCGCATTTGGCAAGATATTTTAAAAATCGTGGTGAATTTATGACCGATATTTTATAAAAAATTCGAAAAAAGAGGACTTTTTCTTGACAACACAGCTTTCATCTGAACCTAGTGGCTACATATTAATAAAATAGAATACTGTAAAGTTTTCAAATTTGGAAAAGGCAACACTTACTTCTTTTCCGGACGCCACTGCATTCACCTTAGAAGAGTCAACGTTTTCATTTTCTCCAAACAACTCGCCCATTCTCATAACTGTCTGTATCATCTCAGTTCCATCAACAACCCTGCAAGCAAAGTTGTTATTGGTTATTTACTACTTGAATATCAACCACCAGTATTTTCAAAACATTACGACAATCTATCAATGCGACTGCAAGCATCCCTTATCAAAAAAGATAGGCTACATTTTGTTACGCCGCAAAAAAATCTTCAACTATTCATTCACAGACAATCACCAACCAAAAATTATTGTTGATTTTCATAGTTTGGCGACATTTTAACAACCAGGGCCGTGTTCACCGCTCCCCGTTCCCCCAGCCGGGAGGGTCTATGGCTGTTTAGGGGCCCACTGGTTTTAGTATGCTTAATGTTTATGAATGTTTAAAAAAAGCTGTTACAAAAGCTCGATAGTAATCAATAGCTTAAATCAATCAAGGCTGTATTTACTGCTCCCAAACCTGGTTGGGGGCCCACCTCCGTCTAGGAGCCCACGCATATTTAGTTCGTGCAGCGTTTTTCGGCTTGTATTTTTAAACGTTTAATATGTAGTTTTATTTCCATTTTTACAAAATTAAAAAAAAGGAGAATTAAGAGAGTAAAACGTATTTTAATTCCCAAGAAAACTAACAAAATAATTACAGGCCTAAAATTCAAAAGTAAACACTGCTCACTCAAATACCCTAGTAGCTAAATCATTAAAATCAACAATTAAATTGATAAATTTTGGTGCTAATGGAGATAGGTTGTAAAGTGAAATGTGCCGTAAAAATAGGCTAAATAAGCAAGGTGAAGACAACGCAGGTAGATTTTCGAAGTGCTAGCCTGCTGAAAGGCCACGCCATGGTAGGCTATAAAAAAATTCAAAACATAAACTGTTGAAATCCTTCTGTGGTCGTGAATGAATTTTTTTTTAATTTTTAGTTTAACATAAATTTTAAACTAAACCTACCCAAATTCAATGTTAATTTGATAAATTAAGTTACACACAAAGTGTGCATTTAGAAAAAAACACTTCAATTTAAAATTACTTCAAAAATGCCTAAATGTAAACAAAACAAGATTGTACTTGTAAAATGTTCCGGGAAAAAGCCCCCCCCACCCCTTTTCCGACATTACGTTTTGCATTGTCCATATGTCTTAAAAACTTTTGCTTTGTAAAAAGCTCTGATCTTTTCCCAATTTTATTTCCAGATCCTGCAATGTCGGTATTTTTACTATTTTTTTTAAATATATGAATAAGGTTGTTTTCGGTTTGCTGAAAAATTATTATAAACGTGAATTTTTTTACTACATTGAAAGAGTTTGCGACCATAGCGTAACGTTTTCTTGTCTTACGTTTAAGAGCCATCCCTAAACATAGGGGCCCATTAATTGATTTTTGGGGGACCGAGGTAGTGCTCACACGGCCCTATTAAAGAACGTTAATTTTTTACTAACATTAAAACAAGCCGACCAGTGGCATGCGCAAGGTAGATATTAGGCCACTACCCTTTCAAAATGTTTGCTATAGATTGCGTAAGCTATAAGATATTAAAGTGATGCTCTTTGTTAAAACTTGTCAGATTCAGTCGAATGCTTCCCCCTCCTTTTACAAAATCCTGTGTACAACGTCGATTGCGGAGTGGCGCCTCTTCGATTATCACCTTTAATTTCTCTCAGATACGTAGACGTCGCTAGCGACGTCCACGAAAAATGCCTACCGCCCTTCCTAGGGCTACGGCCTGATGAACTGAACAGCAGTGTACACCACTGAAACCTACCATATAAATTCTATCGGGCCAAAGTTTCGTAAAAAGTTAAATTTACTTTGTAATTGTAACCTCTCCTTCTTTGACGATGTAGACACATTTGGAAAGACTTCCTTGCCGAATGATGTAATCACCATCAGCATATTGGGCAATCTAAAAATAACATGGCAGTTATGTACTTCAGTTCAGTTCAGTTTGTTTTTATTTTTGACTTTCACAACGACAAAAAATATATCACAAAGATAGCAGAGGTCTAGAAAAAGGTAGAAAAAGGTCGTCGTACTGTAGTTTAGCAGGCTTATTGAATCCAGACGGTTTTCTTTTTACTGATCACTTCCTTCTGCTAACTTTTTATCACCGAAAATGTGCGTTTGTTTCAGATATTTCATGTCGCAAAACTCGCAATTATATAGGCCATCATTATTTGCATAGCATGCATTGTATACCAAGGGAAAGATAAAACTTCTTTGATGGAAAAGTAACAAAACCTTTTCAAATACTTTTTCTGAAAAAGTGAGACTTTAAAAAAATGTTATGATTAAATAAATATAAATAAGAAACTTTATTCAGCTGCTACGTTTCTGAACATATTTTATTTTAGTTTGTAGGTCGACTTCTATTTGATGGGATTTCCATGTTTTATTTTTTGCTTTGATTTAAAAATTTCTGATGTTACTGAAAAATTGAGCAAATGAGCGAAACAAAGAATAGACTACATATCGCTCATGTAGAAAATAAAGACTAACAACCTAAACACTGTTAAAGGTTATTATTTTTCTTTCTTCTTACTTTTGAAACAGTCGTAAGCATGCGAAGCTGGTTTGTGCAGAGCATTTCAAAACGTTTAATGTTTTTCAAGAATTCATGGATTTCCCTTTTGCGTCGTCGAATGTCTTGCTGCATGACTGCGGACTTGAATTCGTCTTTTGTGATATACCATACCTGAAAGAAAGAAAAAACTGTTTCGTTCTTATACTTTTTCTCTCGTGTGAATTAACTGGGTTGTCCTTTATTAATCCTAATGATAAATAAAATAAAAAAGACATCACTTACCGAGCCAGGTCGGATGCATTTGCAAGACCAGACGCGCCTGGTATGATAAAATACATCAGCTTCCCCAAATATTTCCCATTGAGCCACTGGCCTTCCAGTGTCAGAGAGGTTCGGTGAAGATAATCCATTGCTCTGTTTGTAAATTTTGCACATGCCATCAGCCAAAACATAAAATGCCTGCCCCGCATGCCCTTCTTGCATTAGCCTTTCACCTGTTTAAAAAATGTTGCAGTTCAGTTGTCTTATTAACAGTACAAGTAAGGATGGATACTCACTGAAAGTTAGGGCTGTATAGGCTATACAGACCATCGTCCTTATTTCTACAAAATGTTCTTATTTTCAGCAATACTGTAAGTGATGCAAATAATATTTTTTCCACGGCCTAATGCTTAAATGTCTTTTTGGTCATTATTTACAGTATAATAATGGCTGACTTAAAGTAATCTCACTTGTTGATGTCAATTTATGGCACTACATGTGCTGTGAAAGGAACAGCATTCATGAAAGCACAGTTAAATCTCTGCTGAAAGCAAAAGTAAACTTAGACTGCAGCTGCTGTCGAGACTCGAGAGATGCACAGAGTAGGAGTAATTGCTAGAAAATATAGTTTCTGGAAAAAATATGATATTTAGTTACTCATGTGGTGACGTTTAAACGAACAAATGTTGTTTTTGTCGTCCTTATTTTTGAGTGCAAATCGATGATAGCCCTGGACCTGGTTATTTATGTGTCTAACACCAGGTTTACTTTGTTGATACTGTAAAAAATTACTTTGCAATTTTGATACATTTTACTGTCAGTATGGCTAACTCAGTTCTATTAATTTGCAATTAGCCTTTTGTGCTACTCTTGATCTCACCTTTATTTATTCTTTTGCATTTCATAATGTCAACTATGTCGTTAATTTCTTCGCGTGACAGTTTGGAAAGGCATTTGCTAGATGTCAGAGCTGCTCGAAGTTTTTCTCTTATGTCATCAGTCTTAGCACTGGGTCGAACCGAAACTCCCTAAAAACACACAAAAATTACACTTTGGTTGATTAACGACCAGTTGGATGATAAATATGGCACTTCTGAAGAGCAACCTGTTGAAAAAGTTCAACAAAGATGTTTTATTGTCGAAATTAGCACGAGCCAAAGTCAAGACTGGCTAATCATCAATCAACATTAGTTTGTAGAAAACTTGAAAATTTTTGCCTTGTCATTATATCGCTTCTGTAAGGACAATCCGTTTATTAAAAATGTCTATAAAACTTCTTTTTTTTTAAGTATGGACATATACTAAAATTGGAACGATACAGAGAAGATTAGCATGTCTATAAAACTTCACTTTCCAAAACAATGTAAGCACAAAATCTTCATCTAACGGCGTTAAAAATGTTTTTTTGGGGGTAGGAGAAGCACCAGAAATTTAAACAATGCAAAAATTCAGGTTTAGGTTTAAAATTGAAGTTAAATGGCAAATAATATTTTTTAATGGTCACAGAAGGATTTCGTTTACATATTTTTTTGACATGTTTTGTCTAGTCACATATAGTCTTTCAGGAAAATTTCGAATATTTGTCCGCGGTGCCGCCTCCTTACCACATAGGAGGCTAGATAGTCTACACATACACAAGGTACGTTTCACCTCATAGGCTACTTCTACTAACCTTAAAATAGATTAATTTAATTGTTGACTGGTCAGGTGAGCAATGTGTTTTGGTTCGAAATATTGCATTATTTTTTAAGCTTTTTAGAGACACGATAATTCATACCCCATATAGCCTAGGCCCTAGGCCAGGGTTACTCAACTAATCTTAACAAAGGTCCAGTTTGACAAATTGAATATGTTTAGCGGTCCGGTGAATAAGTTATTTCACACTCAATCACGAAAGTTACACTCTCTGGGAGTGATTATTGGGGAGTCGAAGCCTCCCCCCCCCCCCCCAGCAACTGGGATAATCACAGTAAAAATTGCTTCCTCCCAGTAGAAATCTGTTTAAAGAAACCCTGAAACGTGGCAGTAAGGTTATTCTTCCAAACGCTCAAGATCCACCATCAACAACCAGAAGGTCCGGATTCGGACCGCGGTCCACCAGTTGACTAGCCCTGCCCTAGGCTATATACTGCTGAAAATACGCAATTCCCATGCCGCTGGTTAGATCATTGAAATGTGATAGAAAAAGCAAAGCAAGCAAAAATTTTTTGCAGCAATGTAGAAAAATTACATGCAATTTTCTTTTTTTTAATTGTTTTTTTGAAGAAAAGGATTACCAAGTGTTCGCTCTTTACGCACGTAACCAAGTGCTCTCTCTCTCTCTACATCCGCTACTGGACTATCCTTTAAAAAAATCTTTACGTAAGTATACTTTATTGTACCAACCTGTCGTTTGGATATTTCTCTGACACCTTTTCGTTTAGCGGGAGGACTAAGTGGGGCTCCACACGGACGACGTGAATTTTCCGTGTCATTGGATGAATTTTCTTGATTGCTTTCAGGAACATCAGCTAAACGACTGCTCCGCATTTGAGCGGATACAGGCACACGAATAACTGGTTTGCTGAAAACATAAAACTTTAATGTAATTATAAAAATAAAGTATTTGTTGTTACTACAGAGAGAGGTCTACCGCCATGGTAATTAATGCAGCAGTAGACTTCACAGTATAGTAGTAACGCGAAGTAGACGCTACGCTATAGCAAAGCACCCATTTTTCTATTTGCATCATTAGAAAAATCATACAGTGAGCAGTCACAAGTGACTGTAGAAAATCGCTTTATGGATACGCGAGAATAAGCGCGGCAGGGCGTTGATGCAGCGTTAAAAATGACGAGGTAAATAATGGAAGCAGCGAGAAAATAAACACAATTTATATTTACAAGCATTGTCTTACTGTAAGCTTGCTAGAGCTGCCACCGAGTCCTTTGAAAGAACATTCCGCAGTTGTTCGTTTTTTCTTTTTGTATTTTCTAAATCTTTCATCATTGCTTTGATTTTTTCTTCCCACGTTTGATTGACTTGGTCAATGGTTGCATTCAATAAACGTAATTCTTCGTCTTTTCCTCTTACCTATAATTTAGCAGTGAATGTTTATGTTCCAAAAACAAAACAGTACATTTTACGAAGCGAAAAGATGGCTTGCTCAACATTCGATGGAGACGCATTGTTCTTAAATCTAAAATTTCTCATTTTTGTCCTTTCCTTATTGCGTCCAAGCACAACACGCTCTGCCTATTTCTAGGCCCAACACTGTAGCTTCAATGTCACACTCACAAGGTGAAGATACTAGCATAAAGCTAGCGTTTACCACTTCCTTTGGGTTGTAGATTTGTTGTGCAACATAGCGGTAAAACGGAAGCATGGTCTTTCAATGAAAAAAAGATAAATGGGTTTGTTACTTGTTAGCTTTACTGTATATTAGCCATACTGGTCAAGTACATTAGACTTGCCGTTCTACTCAAAAATTTTACTTTAACTTTAAGTAGCCGATGTAATAAGTTCAAGAATCGTCAGCGTAGTTTTTTTTAACAACAATGCAGCTAACTGTTTTAAACCTACGTGAAGGCCAACACTCGAAAAAGTGTTTATCGTAAATCTAACGGTTTACACGTCACGCAATAGATCAGCACACGACACACATACCTCAATTTCCAATGCTTCATTGTCTTCTTGGAACTTTTCCAGCATTTCTGCTGCATCGCCAAGAGTTCCTACACATAAGCTTTGTGACCTGCCGCGTAACTGCTTTGGCATTTCTGGTGCTGCAAATGCATCCGCGTTGGAAACCCGTCTTTTCTTCTGGTCCTTGCCAGGCTTTTCTTTGCCACGAAATGGCAATTTAAAGCGTTTTCCCCAAACTTTGGTAGAAGACGCTGTTTTCGATAATGAAGACTCGTAAATGCTCTGTAGCCTTGAAAGGTCGTCTTCTGTCAGAGATAAACCGCACTGATTTGATGTTCTTGAAGAAGATAATGTTGACGGCTTTGCAGAGCTATCGATTGACAGAGACCTGAAAGAGTCTGTCATGTTGTCATGGGGAAGTGATGACAAATAGTCTGAAAACGAGTTTGTTGAATCGGGTAAAGTCATCTGCTTTCCCGGCGTGCTTTGTGATTGTGAAGAAGGCAAAGACGTTGTTGATCCTTCGATGAAAGGGGAGGTTTTATCTTCCTTGTCAGTTCGAAGAAGTTTACTCGAATTTATTGGTGAAGACGTAGCTGTGATGGAGCTGCTAGAGCTACTTTTCCTAAATTAAAATAAAATTTTAAGTAGCCTACAAAAATTTAGTCGGATAATCTCGTGTTAGTTACAAAGCCGAGCGTTGATGGAGTTCACGACGATGAGAGCTTCAACGTTGTCCCTATTCTACACCTTCTATGGTTAGTCGCAGTCGAGAGCCTGCATGTTCGACTCCAGCCACCCGCACTTGCTGTTGTTTCTCTGGGCAAGAAACTTTACGATAATTGCCTCTACCCAGTGATCGATTTCGAGTAATGGGTAGTACCAAATTTAAGTCATAAGTAGAGTAGACAACCGGAAACAGTCATTGCCGTCAGCTGCAGCGTGGGTCAGGTGTGCGTCGGAAGGCGTACACCGATGCATAGCGCTCAAGTCCGCTTTCCCGCAATGCAGGATAAAGATAAACAAACAAACAAACAAACAAACAAACATGCTGCTGCGTCTTAACAAGGCACTGGCATGCTAAAAAGTGAATTCTCCAGACAGAAAAATCCGTGTCTGCAAACGTTGAATCAATGTAAAAATGGTGGATTTTATCTGGGATAAAGATGGTTACCTTTTTATCCACTTAATCTAAATTTTAACCACCAGACATGAACATGGATATGATTACAGCGTCAAGTTTTAATCAACTTTAGAATTTTTAAAATGATAAACAATATAGTGATTTTTTGATCTCTTACTTGATGGAATGCGGAGATCCAGATAACCCTTTACCGATGAGAAATCCTCTTCGTCCGCGTGGTGTGCCGGTTGGAGTACTGCTAGCGCTTGTATCGCTTCGCACTGCATTTTCGTTATCGTCGCTTTTTTTCTTGAAATGATCGTTTTTGTCTTTGGTGAATTTTTTAACACGCTTTTCGGGAACTCGTCCTAAACTGTGGCTTCGTTTCTTTCTCAATTTATTCGTGAAAGCTTTCATCATCAATCACGTTAAGATATTAATTTATTTATATAACTTTGATTAAAAATTTACAATTTTAAACTCAGCTTTATTAATGCCATGTTTGCATGGGCTGTTTATCTTCTATACGCCTATACACATTTTCGTATAATCAAACAAAAACAAAAATAACTGGGCCTACTTAACTGTAAAAAATCCTTCAATAAAGAAACAGACGTACCGGTAGGCCTAATCTAAATTTTGTTTGACTATACCGCCTACAACCTATTGATGCCTTCCAAATGGCAATGAATTTCATGGACAAGTGCGTTGGCTGATATAGGCCACTCTTGATTTTCTTTTCGTGGTTTGTTTGCATAGGCAGATTGATGTTTACTGTATTGCCATATAGAAGTCGTGTGGCTTACTCTGGATTGTGAAATAAGAAAATTCGCACTGAAAAAGTGTTTCTTAGTTACCAACAAAGGAGACCATCCTTTATAATTCATTTGCAATCAACAAACAGAAAATAAACAATAAAATTCTATCGTAAATAACAGTCTGACCATTCACCATTGGATCAAAATGATTTGTCTACCGTAGCTTGCAGTGAGTAATTACAACATGAGTAACTTGAAATTTACATGTCGCAAATTAAATTTTGTTTAAGCGCGGGCGCGGGCTATGAAAGTTTGACAAAAAAAAAGGAATTGCAAAGGAATTTATTCTCACACGAGTCAGTTTAACGGCCGAAAAAAGAATTTATTCTCACAGTCACACTGACTCGTGTGAGAATAAATTCCTTTGCATTACAAGACATGTAACCGAGTCGTTCATATGAAGCATTGTTGTGGGTTTGACACCAGAGGTGCATTCCTAAATTTTTTTTGGGGGGGCTCTATCACTTACCTGTGTTGTTATAGACAAAGTATGTAGCCTACAAGTAATCGGTGTAGGTTAGCCAACAATGTTTACCTTTTTTAAAAGGAAACACTGTTCAGTATGTTTTTACTTCTGAACATCATGTCGAAAAACAACCCATGCTAAAACATAGTTTGAAGTACAGAAAAAGGTAGAAGCAACAAAACGTGAAAACGTGGTTGAATCCGATATAAAATTATAAGTTAGAAATTTGGCTTGGTTGCTACACTGCGATCTCCTTTACTTTTTTTTTACTGCGTAGGCCTACACTTGAAACTCGATTTGCATGAGCTAATTCCAATCTCTTAACTCAATTGTAAACTTATTTGTATGAGCCAATCCTAAGCACACTTGCAAAAACATTGACTGCAATAGGAAAGTAAGGAAATGCAATTCTTGAAATGAGCGCTTGTGGTTGCAGATTTGCTATATAAGAACCAATAAGCTGCCAATGTGACAGTTACACTAAAATCTCATTTAGTTATTAACGAACAGTTTAAAAAACTCCAATTACAGCAAAAGCATATTTCAAGTTGGTGCAAACGAGATTACACAAAACAAATAGCCTGTTTGCCAGGTCTTTGGTTTTATGAGCTAAGTTATAAGCACCACGACAGTCCTTGATTTTAGCCAGCAAACAGTTTTTGCAGAGGTCTGAGTTCATTCAATGTGGGCAGCTTAGAATGCTTAACTTGAATATCCACAGCCGACCGATGAGTCTGCAACCACTTCTGAGTTGCCGCAGTGCCATTCCATAAATGAGGAGGTGGTCCATTGATGCTGATGAACAACAATGCTGAAACAAGTGGTATGGTCAGCCGTGATCGTAGCGGTGTGATGACCAAGTTCATTTGTGAAAATCCACGTTCGGCTTCAGCAGAACTTATAGCAATCATGTTTAGTACTACGTTCTTGAGCAACTTTATCGTATCTGGTATATGACAAGGATTGTCAACATACAATCGAAAATCGGAAATAGGAAAGATGACATGAAATCTCTCCTCTATTTTTCGTAATCTGTGCTCCCCTTCTTGCCATGGAACTTCGACTGCAGCAGGCCACAATTCTGGTACAATAATTTCCAAGCTCTTCACAGAATTTTCATTGTTGGTGTCCACCATCCTGCTTCCAATGTTGTCAACCAAAGCTTGAATGAACCGATTACGAACAAAAGAAGGGTAGTCTCTACGTCGAGCTTTGAACTGGTCCAATGTTGTGCCTTTAAAGGAGTAGTTTTTTCAGGGCCAGATTAAGGGTTTATGGGGCCCTGGGCTGAGCTGAAAGTGGGGGCCCTTATCAAGTGACATATTTCGCTAAAAATTAATGGTGGAGTGGGGCTACGACACGGGCCCAGTTGCATGTATCTGTGGCACCGAGCCTCAAACAGCGGACCAGTGGCGTAGCCAGAAAAAAATTTGGGGGGCCAAATATTTGATGAATTGAAGAGAACAAAGTGTTTGATTTAAAGCCATCGCCACTTGATGTGCACTGTGCAGTGGCGTATCCTGGTGGGTTGAGCAATAAAAGTGGTAGGGGGGTTTGAGCGTGCCGAAGGCACGCGTATTCTAGGGGGTCCGGAGGCATGCTCCACCAAAAATTTTTTGAAAAATTACACTCAAATAATGGATTATAGCGCTTTCTGAAAACACTTTTACGGTAATATTTGTATGAAGTTTATTAGCAGATAAACAGCTATTAACTTATTAAAGATAGCTCTAACACACGAACGGGCAAAAACTACGGCTAAAATTAGAGAACACTAAAAACTCAGCTACACAAAAACTCAATAACTACACAAAAACCTAACAGAGTAAGCCATTCTGAAATTGCTTCCACAAATTAGTTCAAAGAAACGTAAATCGCGTAAATTTTGTGCGATTTACGATTTGCAAAATTTATTGGTGTCTTTCTGTGTGTCTAAAACAAGTCCTTTAGGGTGTTAATAACCAGATGTCTTGGAAAAGGATATAAATTTCTACAAACTTTATTATATTTTCAACAAAGGGCTCAACTTCGGAATCCAAACTTGGAAAATTTGAGGGGAGCATGGCCCCTTTCGCCCCCCCTGGCTACGCCTATGCAGCGGATCACCTTCTTGTTTGCCCTCGGCTTGCCACCCGGTGCAGTATAGGTGGGACCTGTCAGTGTATAACTCCGTTGCGGAAGAATGTGTCAATCTGTGGTGTATCAACGAACTTTAGAATACTCGATAGAAGAAGAACTGCATCATATCTAACTGACCATCTTGTATCAGATAACGTCTTCAAAACAGGCAAAGGCAAACCATCTAGGAATTTTCGATGGACTTGCCAACGATGAGTAGACAAAAAGCTCAGCGGCAGAACGGCATGTTTCAACAGGACATTTACCGATTAAATTAAGTGAATGTGCTGTGCAAGGGACATAATGAGCTACACTACATTTCTCGCGCAGAAGAGCTTGAAGACCGTTATACTTGCCACTCATATTGGCAGCATTATCATAACTTTGACCCGTAATCCGTACCATTTTCGGATATGAAAGTATCAAATAAATATGTTTTTTGTTAAAAAAAGAAAGAAAAATTGAATAACTGGGGCTGCGGGCAGGGGTGCTGCAGCACCGCAGCACATATGGGTGAGCCGCCCTTGCTTGTTTGAGATACGAAAGCAGTAATCTCCAGCTGCGCAACTAAAAAAATTAGTAGAATTTTTTTTTGAGGTGGGGGCCCCCACAAGTGGGGGCCCTGGACTTCAGCCCAGTCCGCCCCCCCCCTTAATCCGGCACTGAGTTTTTTGTACTTCCGGGACTCAAGTTAACAACTTCATCAAACAAATACTTTCCTTCTTGAATAGCTTTTTTTATTTGAAGTAGAGAATTAACAGTCCATTTGACATGACGATTAGCTACTACGAAGTTGATATTCCCAGTCTGGAGAGTTTCTGACAAAAGTGATAATTGGCGATTGCTAACAACTTATGTTCGTGTTTTTTTGCAGTTCTGTTGTGAGAAAGCTGTTAAAGTGTTACTTGTTCAGTCGAGAAGTTGTTGTTCAGCTAGAAAAGCTGAAAAATGGAAGCTTGAACGAGCCCCCCTTGAGCCCCCCCCTACATCAAGCCTTTTCGTATTTCGGGGGGCTGAGCCCCCCCGAGCCCCCCCCCCCCAGGAATGCAACCCTGTTTGACACCTGTCAGAAGGTATTTCATTTTCTTGAAAAAAGGAATTGTTATGAATTATAGGCTACGTTTTTAAAAGTTGTAATAACAACAAAAAGTTTCAGCTCATGCTTCTCTTTTTTCTTTAATTGTGTAATGGATGTTACACTTACGAAACCAACACTGTTTTTTCCTCACAGATCATGCCTTATGTTTATCGGCAGTCGAGTGTAGCAGGAACTCAGTGATAGACACGTATTTCGCCTATTAGGCTGATGCTGTAGTAGTCAAATCCAGCATTTGCGAAAGAGCCGTGCGCATGTTATGTTTAAGATATGTACTTAAAATCTACCTAGACATGCTCAAGGCAGGATGGCCGAGTGGTCTAAGGCGCTGCGTTCAGGTCGCAGTCTCCCCTGGAGGCGCGGGTTCGAATCCCGCTCCTGTCAATTGTCGCCCGGCTAGCTCAGTCGGTAGAGCGTTGGACTCTTAATCCAACGGTCGTGGGTTCGAGCCCCACGTTGGGCGCACTTTTTTAATTCCTTTATTTGTTAAGTTGTTACTTTTAATTGGAAAATTTCGTAAAAAGCAACTTACTAAAATGTTAAATGTATCTTAAACCTAAAAAAAGATAAGCTTAATCAAAACATCTGAATTGGTTTTTAACTGTATCCCATTGGTAATGCTTCGCTTCTTTCGGCCGTTAAACTATGGTGGCCCACATTGAAAAAATGGAAGGTATGGATCATTCATTTGTTAATTCAAAAGAAGTTTAAAATTTGATTGACGACGTTAATTGTGAGGTTCAACACTCAACAGCGCATCGCATCTGTCATAGTGATCTAGATTTTATCTAAATATAAAACTAGCCTAGATTTCTGTCTGAAAACCTAACATCAAATTAACTTTAAACATAGTTAATAAATATACCTATTATATGGTATATTTATTAACTATGCTTTAAATAACATGATAACCTATACGTTCTTCTAAATGCCTAGTGATTAGTCCCCTGCCCCATTCAATTCTTATCCAATTAAGTTTTACTTTGGTTATCGTATTTTCTTCTTTTTCGTTTTTTGCTGCTTCCAGTTGTCACTTATTTGTATTTCATGTGTGATTCGAAAAGTAGGTAGGCCTTCTTCTTCTTAGGTTGGCCTAGCCTACTGTGTGTTATTATAGCCTAATTGGCACAAAATCAAAATTATTTTTATGGCTTCAAAAGACGGATGAGTGATGGGCTGACTGTTTTACCGATAGCCTATATATTTTTAAATTTTTAGCTTAGCCACTTTTCCAGAGTTGTCATTTAGCCTATTATTTTATTGTCTTCATATATGCACCAGCACATAAGCGTAGCCAGGGGGGGAGAAAGGGGCCATGGCCCCCCGAAATTTTTCAACTTTGGATTCCGAAGTTGAGCTCTTTGTTGAAAATGTAATAAAATTTGTCGAAATTTATCACGTTTTCCAAGACATCTGGTTATTAACACCCCCCAGGACTTGTTTTAGACACACAGATAGACACCAATAAATTTTGCAAATAATAATAATCATAATAATAATGTTAGTTTTTATATAGCGCTGTATCCATCGCAGAATGCGTTGCTTCTCAGGCGCAAAATTTACGCGATTTACGTTTCTTTGAACTAATTTGTGGAAGCAATTTTAGAATGGTTTATACTCTGTTGGGTTTTTATGTACTGTGGTTATTGAGTTTTTGTGTAGCTGAGTTTTTGGTGTTCTCTAATTTTAGCCGCAGTTTTTGCCGTTCGTGTGTAAGAGCTACCTTTAATAAGTTAATAGCTGTTTATCTGCTAATAAACTTCATACAAAGATTACCTTAAGTGTTTCCAGAAAGCGCTACAATCCATTATTTGAGTGTAAATTTTCAAAAATTTTCCGGGGGAGCATGCCTCCGGACCCCCCTACAAAACGCGTGCCTTCGGCACGCTCTAACCCCCACCACTTTTATTGTTTCCCTTGCTCAACCCACCAGGATACGCCACTGCACATCAACTGGCGATGGCTTAAATCAAACACTTTGTTACTCTCTTCAATTGATCAAATATTTGGCCCCCCCCAAAAATTTTTTCTGGCTACGCCACTGCATCAGCAATATGATAGTAGGCAGCAAGGTACGCACTACGCAGGATTTTGTAGGGGGGGAGAGGAGACGAGTTCGATTCAATTTGAAATTTTTTAACAAAGGCTAAAACTTTAATATTTTCAAGTTAAATTATTGAAATGTTTTGAACCTTTTTTTGGAAGGAAAGGGGCCATGCTCCAATGCCGAAATTTAAGCGTCGTCTACGCCACTGCACTATTATTCACTTAGATTCAGCTTCAGGAGTGTCTAAAGTCCAGACCGAAATAGGTTAGGTTTTCGTATGGCCGCGCAAGTTGTTGCACAATGCGTTATTTTTGGCCGCAGACACGCAGAAGTCATATAAATTCAACTTGCATTTTTTTTTAAATTACTGAAAACAGCTTTTCTCACAGACAAAAGCCAAACAGAAAGTTAGAATCCTTGTTGTGTCATAATTGCTAAATCCATTATTATTGAAAAAAATATGTGTTCTTGTTGTGTCATAATAACGAACGAAAGATTTAGGAACTGCCTTTTATTATTCCATTATTATTGCCTGGGAGAGTAGGCTGTGGTTGAGCCATGAGCATTTATTCATTTTCTTGCTTGCAAATTCAACGACCGCTTTCGAGATTTTGCCGCAATTGCAAGGATTTGGCCTATTGCTATTTTATTTATTTCTGCTTAAACCTCACCTTGGTGAGATTTCAGTTCACTGTTCACCTGCATTTAACTGAACTTCTCTGCGAAGCCGACTGTAAAATCTTTCTCTCGTGCCTTTTTACCAGGAGCTGGATAAAAACAAATTTCGAAAAATGCAACAAAAGTTTGCAAAAAAGTTTTTGAGCCTGTTTGGTTCAACATATATGTGTGAGCAGACGCTCTCGGTTATAAATTTAAACAAGCACCGTACTGAGGTCGGCTAAACCGAGCAAATCAGTGGCGTAGCTAAGAAATGTGCCGCCCGGGGCGGATTCAGATTTTGCCGCCCCTTCAAAAAAAAGCATGTGAAAATGAAATACGTTTTTTATCAGAGTATAATCAAAATCAAAAATCGTAGTCTGAAAGTGCCGCCCCCAGACGTGCCGCCCGGGGCGGTCCGCCCCCTAGCTACGCAGGGCCGTTGACAGGATTTCTCGGGCCCGGTACCAATTTATTTAAAATAGATATTGGTAGACTTACCATAATTTCTTGGGCATAATCCGGGACAAACTCAAAACTATGAATGAAATAACTGGACGAAAGGCCGAAGGCCTGAGCTTGGCAAATTTTTATTCCATGTTTATATTTATAAGCTTTAATATTGCATAATAAAGTATTCTACTTAGATTGAATAAAAATTTTTATTACTTTATTTAAAGGAAAATACATGTTAGTTTAAGCAACACTAAGTCACTAACAGACATTTATAAGAAAAAAAAAGAACAAACAATGAGAACAAAGAAATAACACTAACTCAGTGGTTCTCAAACTTTTTTTGTTGCGACGCCTCTGGAAAAGTTTTCTGGACTTGCGACGCACCAGCAAATAAAAGTTAATGAGAAAACTTATTATTAAAGTTTTGTTTGTTGATACAACAAAAAGCAATGCATATTATTTAGTGTGACGTGTGGGCTTGTCTGTTTTTACAAAGTTCATTAAATCTTGAGAGAATTTTTGAAATTGCCACCCGCATTTTTCTTTCAGTTGTTATTGGTGATCGAAATTTGCTTTTTATTACCGCCAAGGCAGAAAATCCTGCTTCACATAAATATGACGTGACATATGGAATAATAATTCGTAGTGCTTTCTTCACCAAAGCTGGATAATCGCCATTCATTGAAATCCAGAAATTTGCCGGATTTCCTGAATTAAACATCCTTTTCAGGGAATTGTCACAAGAAAGGTCAATGTAGGCTTCTTTTTCTTGTGCAGTAAAAGACAGTGGAGTAGGTTGGACGAAAGGATCACGAATCCATTCGTAGTTTGATAACTTTTTCGGGAAGTATTTTGCAAATTTTGACTCGAGCTTGGACAAATGTTGCCCAATATGCTTCACAAATTTGAAGGCAGCGTCATACTTTTCTTTTCAAGCAAATTGGACAAAAAAGTGAAGTATCGAGAGCTTCCAGACAGGTTTGCTATATATCTTTCTTCCACAATAGCAGCTTTTTAACGAATGCTGCAATTTTATCTGAAATGTCATTTTTATTCGGCCCTTGCATGGAAATGTTCAGTTTGGCGAAGATATCACACAAGTAAAGTAAGCCATTTTCAATAAGAAATTGTTCTGAGCTAAACAATCTGCAAGTGGATTATTTTCTTGCTGCAAAAAAGCCTGAAGTTCATCCACCAATTCGTAGAAGCGTTCAAAGAATTTTCTAAGCGAAAGCCACTTGGATGAAAATTAAAAGAGCAAACTCCGATGCGCTGCATTCATTTCTCCACAAAGTTTTTTGAAAACTCTTGACTTCAGTGGGCGTGTTTTAATGAAGTTAACAACTTTGATGACAACTGAAACCGCTAATCAAAGGATTAGCTTCATCTTTATAAGATAAACTGAATTCAGCTACGAAACGAAACTTTTCTGCGACGCCCTTGGAAAATTGAAACGATGCACCAGGGCGTCGCGACGCACAGTTTGAGAACTACTGCACTAACTCACAAATCAAACATTTATAGGGGGATGCATTCAGAAACCATTGGCTTCATCGTTTCATTGAAGTCAATAGAATAATGACGCAGTAAACGTCACTCATTATTCCCTAACTAAAGGATTTCTCAAGCTATGCGCGATATTTTACTCAACCTAATAAGCTAAAAAAATTAAGATATTAAAATAAGCCTCGAGTTAAAGCAAAGTTAAGCCTTTTGGGACGGAATTATTTCATAATTTTGCATCAGGTTGGAGTTAATTTTGAAAATTTCACTAAAGTAAAATTCCGGGACATTTTGCTAACCGGGACGGGACACCGGGACAGACGTTTAAACCGCGACTGTCCCGGCCAAACCGGGACGTATGGTAGGTCTAGACAGGCGCGAATCTAGGAGTTTTTTTCGGGGGGGGCCAGAAAATTTGAAAATCAATTAAAAGAAAGAAAAAGCTAAACAGATATGAACAATGATACTACGACATATACGATATGCTAGAAAATAGACATTAAAACAACCATTTTCATCAATTGTGATGCCGAGGGACTAATATCAGCTGTTTAGAAGCATACCAAACCATTTGATGCGGAAACATACAATTTTTCACAAAATTTTGGGGGGGGGCCCGGGCCCCCTGGCCCCCCCCATAAATCCGCGCCTGGGTCTAGATCAGGGGTTCTTAACCTTTTTTGTCTCGCTTACCCCTTGCCGAATGAAAAAAGTAAAATTTACCCCCACCGTTTTGGTGGCCCCTTGTGATGCCATAGTGTCCAGTCAGCCATGCTTCACACAGATAAGTAGTTGGAAAAGGTACCTAATAACTTCAAATACACGCTTAGTCAGCGTAGGAAAGTCTTCGACTAATCCACACCAAAACTTGGAAAAGTCACCATTGCACGATAAGAATTTGGAACAAAGAGTTGTTGAACATTGAAGATCAATCAATATTCATCTTTGCAAAGATCATCGTCGACAATATACTTTATAACTTGGCTTCGAAAGGATGAGTTATCCAAAGAGCAGTAGGCTACTGTTAAAACTTTCACTTTCGAAGTAACCGTCAAAGTTCTTTTTTAAGACGGCAAGGTGCTGGCATATTTCGACTTCAAGGTCAGAAATCTCATTGCGACTTCTATTGACTTTCCAATCATCAAATGTTGGAAAATTTGCGTAAATTCCTTTTTGAACTCTTCTACTCCACAGATCTAATTTTGTCTGAAAGCCCTGAATTTTATTATTTACATCTATAATGGTAACACTTTTTCCTTGCATTTGCATATTGAGCTGGTTCAAACTTGAAAAAATGTCTGTCAAGTAAGTATAAGCCAATGCACCAATAAATTTGTTGTCGCCAAAGAGCTTACTCAACGGGGATTTGAGTTCTCGAAGAAAATTCTCGATTTCACCATGTAGTTCGAAAACTCGAGACAAAATAAGACCCCTAGAGAGCCACCGAACTTCGGTGTGATAAAGGAGAACAGAATGTTCTGATCCCATTTGATTATAAACCACTTTGAAAAGACGATGATTAAAAGCACGCGCCCTGATAAAATTCACACATTCAACCACATGCTTCAATACTGCTTTCAAATATTCTGGAAGGGTTTTACTTGCCAGTGCATGTTGAAGGGCACAGTGAGTAGAAATGATATTCGGTGCGCGTTTTTTCACCAGAGATGTAAAGTCAGACATAGCACCGAGCATAGAAGGGGCACCGTCTGTGCAAAGAGAATCCACAGGATTCCAGGATATATTATTTTGATAAAAGAAATTATCCATTTTTCCATAACATTAACTGACTTGGTAGTCGTCTCTAAACTTTTGAGTGCAACACTACCAGTTTTTTAATACGGTAACTGAAAAAATTAAGTTTACTTTAATATATGATTCAATAAATTTACCCCCAGGAGTAAATTTACCCCCGGTTAAGAACCCCTGGTCTAGATATTGGTGCACATCCCTGGAAAGGTAATTTAATACTGAATCCGATGCATGTAAAATTTAAGTGGCACGTGTTGCGGATTATACTTCTATTCGAAGATGTTTGAGTGGTGTCTATATCATGCAAAAATTGTATTATTTTAATGTTTATCGTAAATATATCCTCCATCTTTAAAGCGTGCTGCTGGGAGTTCCTTCCAAATGCCCACCTATTGGTACACATTCCTGGAAAGGTAATTTAATACTGAATCCGATGCATGTAAAATTTAAGTGGCACGTGTTGCGGATTATAATTTTATTCCAAGATCTTTGAAGAGGTATCAATTATGCAAAAATCGTATTACTTTAATGTTTATCGTAAATATATCCTCCATCTTTGAAGCGTTCTGCTGGGAGTTCCTTCCAAATGCCCACCTATTGGTGCACATCCCTGGAAAGGTAATTTAATACTGAATCCGATGCATGTAAAATTTAAGTGGCACGTGTTGCGAATTATAATTTTATTCCAAGATGTTTGAAGAGGTGTCAATTATGCAAAAATCGTATTATTTTATTGTTTATCGTAAATATATCCTCCATCTTTAAAGCGTTCTGCTGGGAGTTCCTTCCAAATGCCCACCTATTGGTGCACATCCCTGGAAAGGTAATTTAATACTGAATCTGATGCATGTAAAATTTAAGTGGCACGTGTTGCGGATTATAATTTTATTCGAAGATGTTTGAGTGGTGTTTATTATGCAAAAATCGTATTATTTTAATGCTTATCGTAGATATATCCTCCATCTTTGAAGCGTTCTGCTAGGAGTTCCTTCCAAATGCCCACCTATTGGTGCACATCAGGATTGAAATCCATACGTCAATTTTATCCTTCACACACATATTCTTACAGAAAAAGAAGAAGATTTATATTAGATTTTATTATAGAAGAATTTCCTTATTCTATGTGAAAAGGTCCTTCTGATTTCTACATCTTTTCCAAACACCTATGACATAATAGTATTCAACAGTTGCATCATAAAACCAATGCGTTGTTAAAAAAAATACAAAACACTGATCAATAAGTTAGGCTACATAAGCATGAACATTGTTTGACCAACCATGAGTTCCACCGTTAGCAACAGAATTCAAAAGTTTTTCCACGAACCTTATTATCCTCCGGGATACTGTGGGTACAGCCCCCAGTTTCCTTTCCAATTTGGGGATACTTATGGAAAAGCTACCCATAAATTGCTTACTGATCCAAACGTTGCCAAATCAAAACGTCTAGTTTTAGCAGATATCACTCCCAAACATTTGGAGGCTAAAAGAAAATATCAAAAAAATGACTGGATAAAATACCGCAAACAAAGCTGGGGAGATAGAAAGCTCAGCGACAAAATGGTTCCTGGCTATACTGGCTACATTCCCAAATCTGAAGGGCATTTTGGCGCTCGTTATGCTCAGATATGTGAAGATGCGATTTTGGAATATTCTGCGGATAGAAAAACTTATGACGAAAAAAAAAGAACGTTAGTTCCACAACCTCCTAAAGTTCCAATTCGAGCAGAGCCGAAACCTTATGTTTCCACACAACAGCCTCAGCATTCGGTTTCTCCGTATTTCGTAGAGTCTATGGATCCTTCGTACACTTTTGTATCAGGTTACACAGGCTTTATACCACGAGCTAGATCAAGGTGAGTTGAAATAACAAGCAAAAAGGCTAACAGGAAGGTCCAGAGGGTACTTTTGTACCAGGATCCGGGATGGTTTTAGGGGACCGCAACCTCTCCAAGGGACCAGAGAACCTGGTGACAAGGAAGTAGGCTAGAAACGAAACTTATAACAAGTACTGTATGTAAGCTTGTTTGTCGATCAAGTTTGCAAAGAGAATCTTTGAAACGTGAAGATCAATATTTGAAAAGTAGCCTAAATAGTGAAAGATTTTAATCTAGAAAGGAAATAGGTTTGTAGGCTATTCGCACTCCATTTGCTCTTTTTTTACATGATTTTACAAAATTGTTCTTTTTTTACGTTGGTTTAATGTCTGCAAATATTTAATTAATGTAAGAACTGAGAAGATAGATTTTGCTAACTGGGACAGTTTCAAATAAAAGTACCGGTTTCTTGTTTCAACGAATTTTGTTTCGTTGTATGTTGAATTGGTTAGGAGCAAAAGCAATTTTGTATCGTTCTAAACTCAAAAAATGTGTCTTCGGATATGGAAAGCAGCACATTTACCTAGTAGTGTTGACAGTGGGGTTCAGGGGTATTTCTGAATTCGTGCCTACGATGATTTTTGGTGCCTGTAACCTATTCAAGAGGCCTGGGAACTTGAAGAAACTACCGCGTATTCTTTGGATAAGCAATAATGCGTTTTTCTAAAAGGTGTCTTGATTTGGGGCTCGAGGATCTTTCATGGCCCTGCATTTAGGGGAAGGGAAGGTAATTTGATACGGAAGGTAATTTGATACACCCCCCCTACAGAAATGTACAAAAAATATTAGTCAAAAATATTGTCATTAGGTGAAAGATCTGTGAAAATAATGCCTACAAAAATTGCACCATGCAGCTAACTCGTGCTTTTATGGCATAAAATTGTAAAAGTGTGTTTTTTGAGTATTTTCGTAAAATTTTTAACTCATGATTATTTTCGTCTGGAAAATTAAAGAAAAGCTCCTGAAAGATGAAACCAAACTCATTTGACAGTTCATTGATAAGGCTTCAAGGGCTTGTCACGTTTTTTCTGCAATGTGCATCCAAGCATACAAAAATCAGAACTTTATAACTTTTTTTGAAAAAGGCAAATTGATACATGTGGAGAAGGTAAATTGATACAGTATATTAAACTCTTTTTTGTGACTGTAATAAATGTTGTCATTGATCTAGTTGATTTAAATAAGTTATTCTTTATTAACAAGACCTGCTACTTTGGGAAACAACAATTATATGGGCTTTCGTAGGCTTACACGCTATCTGCTTTCAAAAAATGAGAAAAGCGCAAAGCACCCCCCTTGAATAAGAACTCCAGCCAATGATCTTTTCCATGTCCATCCCGCTGCAGAAGCTTCGCCGCACACATGGTCCTCAACAGTCATCCTTGCACCCAAGCACGCCAACCACATATTAAATTTTCATTTATTGCTTTGTTGTCAAAAGGGATTTCTGTATTAGTTTTACTGTATCAAATTACCTTCCGGGTGTATCAATTTACCTTCCGTGGAAGGTAAATTGATACATTTGAGTGACGTTTTTAAAATTTCAATTAAAAAAAAAGTAACAAAAATAGAAAAGTGAAAATGTTTTTAAAAAGTGTGTAAGGGATCAGACTTTCATTTCAGCTTAAAATCAATAGTTTGTGTCACTTAATTTTCAGTTAACAGGCAAAAATGTTAAAAGTGTATCAAATTACCTTCCCTTCCCCTACCTAAAAAGTGAATAATTTATTACTAGAAATGGTAAAAACATAGAAGCAAAATGGTTGGAACGCCTGGTTAATCTAATCAAAAAATAAAGAGCTTAAAATGTAGATATCAAACTCATGTTCAGCAAACAAACGTTTCGAAAACTATACTGTCTTCATCTTCAGTGTTATAAATGTTTACATTTATAACACTGTAACTATAACTATAACACTTCAGTGTTATAAATGTTTACATTTATAACACTGAATCACTATATTCACTGAATTCATAAACACTCATGAAAACACTTCATGAAACACAACAACATGAAAAACTTTCATGAACCACTTCATGAAACACTGAATTCATACGCATTTATAACACTGAAGATGAAGACTGAAGACAGTAGGCTATATAGTTTTCGAAACGTTTGTTTGCTGAACATGAGTTTGGTATCTACATTTTGTGCTCTTTATTTTTTGATTGGTAAAAACATCTTTTCAATCTTCGTATGTTTCTATTTTTTGTACTAACTGCAAGCATTTTACTCATAAAAAAAAAGTTTAGCTGATCGCTTTTCATTACATAAAGGTATGAAAATGAAAAAAAAACACGTCCCTGTTTGTGACATCCCAGAGTAATTCAGCACTGAATAAATTGAAGTTACTGTAATGTGAGGCGTCATCTTCTTTGTGGTGAAGTAGTCCAGGCTTAAGCCGTCAGCTAATATAGGCCACCCACTTATTGATCCCAATTTGGTTTGGCACGGATATTCCTGTGATAAAAAGAACCCACTTTATAAGCCCAAAACTCCCCTAATAAGCACAATTTTGGATTAGCCTATATATGCTTGAATTTGTGTAAAAAAAGGCGTTAGAATTCACTACTTTTCGTCTTGCTTTTGACGTTTTTACGCTTTATTACGCTGCTAACTCAGTTCAACTGTGTCATCACAAACCGTTTAACCTAAATCTCATTTCACTGGGTTGAACAATGTACAAAGCAGGATTCGTTGCTGACACAATTTGCAAAAAACGCAATTTTCGGGAAGAACCGATCGTTGCATAGCTTACAGTTGTTAACAGATTTAGCAACTTATAGCCATAGTACAGCTGGCCATAGTCAATTATGCGTATGAGAGTTGGAGAAATTCTTCTCGTGCTCAATAGGCCCACCCGCTTAATAAGCCCAAAATCGTCTGGTTTCGAGGTGGGCTTAATAAGCGGGGGCTACTGTATTTCACATTGTAAATATTTTTTTGCTTTTTAAATTCAAACTTTTAATTGTATTTTTGCGGTAAAAATCTGAAGATAAATCAGCAGTCTGGCAGAATATGAAGCAGCCATGAGCTAAAAACGGTCAAGAAGCACTGTTTTTGACAAAGTATTTACCAATTGACTTAGCCTAAATGTTGTGGTATGTTGAAAGTAAGCTACTCAAGATTAAGCCAATATCTAAACGTTATTTAAAAAAGCTATTGTTTTCAGGTTTGCCATGGTTTATCCACAGTTAACTTATGAAGCGCTCAAGAGCTTTATAAAAACTCAACGAGAAGCTAAGATGTTGGAAGGAAAACCAGTTACCATAGAAAGAGATACAAGTCAGCGACGTAATTCAGCACCACCGGTTTATGTCCCCAATGGTCTTTTACCACACTACACTGGCTATTTGCCTGGTCATAAATTTAGATACGGTCTCACATTCGGCGCCAGCTCTCGATACTTCAACGTAGCCACTAGAAGCACAGACAATTTGCCTTATAAAGTGTAGCTCAACTTGTGTTCAGATTAAGTTGCCTTCAAATTTTCAAGTTTAGCTTTTTCTAAAGGTTAGATTGATGTATGAAAATGAAAAAAATGTAATCATGCAAATACATATTTCTTTGCACAAATTCACTAAGTGTTGAAATAAGTTGATTTTTGACTTTCTCTGCTATCTCCTGTCGAGGCTATTTGCAAAGGAAGGAAACTTAAATTAAATCAAGAGTTTTTCAATAACTCTATTTCATTAAAGATTACGATAAAATGAATTGCTTTTACTGTCATCACCAAGTCCTACAGCCAGTGATTCCTTTAAGGTGCGCAACTGCTCAATAACACTGGGTCATTTGCGCAGTAAATTTGTTTCTTGTTCACTTGCAACGCTATAAATTAAAGTTAAAAAAAAATCATTCGCCACTCTGCAAACACAGCCTTAAATCATAATGCGCAAAAAATGGGCGGTACAAAAATTTCCGGGAATAATGCCTGCAGGGTCATAGGATGAAGACGGATTCACACTGGCGTCGTCATCAGTCATTACGCTGAAGGCCTACGCTGCTTTTGATGTCATCACGAGTACGCCAGACACTGATCGAGTACCTATTCACATTGCCCATTTTCTTCAAACAACGCGATACTGATATGACAGAAAGACGAGAAAAACCGCTTCTAACAACGCCTAAAGCAGCGGTTCTTAACTTTTTGCCTTTTCGGCACCACCTTGAAATTACCAACCAGTTCTCGCACCCTCTCCTAGGACTGGTTGAAAAGTAATAGTCGCCTCTACAGTTTAAAATTTTTGTTGAAACCTGGTAAAACAACTTTACTTCTTACGTCATACTATAACAAACCTTGATAATTCAGCATCCCCGCACCGCCTAGGCACAGGTCTCGGACCCCTTAGTGGTGCGTGTACCCCTGGCCTAAAGACACAATAAAATCAATCTTATTTTGTCAGCGTCGTATCACTCGTATCACGGTTGAGTATGAAACGGTTAATTAAAATTGTTTTCCTCGGTCTTGATTGTGGATATGGTTTATTGTAGACGTCTTGAGGTAGTTTATTGTAGACGTTTTAAGGTCTTGAGGTTTCAAAATAATTGGCTTAGTGGTTGTTATGACCCTTTGCTTTTTAAACATATTTTATTTTATTTTTTTCATTAATAACTGCAGACAGTGCACGCCGTTTTGGCCTTCCGGCCTCCTTAGTGCAGTCTCACTCTCAGTACGTAGGCTACACTGGGAAGGCCTATATGGCCACGGAGATATAGCCTATTCAGTGTTGTACGTTGACGCCGTCAATTTGACGGCGTCATTTGACGGCGTCAACTTTTTGTTGACGCTGAGGCTAGCGCCGTCAGTTTATTTTTTTAGTTGACGGAAGTGATAGCGCCGTCAACTATTTTGCCGATTTTAAGCGTCAAGCGCTATGCGTCATTTTTTGTTTTCATGGAAAATCTCGTTTCACAATGAGAGTTTCACAATGTATTCTGGCCGGTGCGACTCATCCAAATTACCCGCTTTCGCGTTGGTTGGAATGGCTCCCTGGAATACAAGCGGAAGAAGTTCGCCAAGTGGTGATCACTCATATCGTGTACAGTATCGAGAACGAGGGATCGGAGAGAGAAAGCGAAAATCAATGAATGTCATCGCGGAGGTTGAAGAAACTTTATTTCGAGAGCTCTATGCCCCTGAAAAGAGCGATGTTGGTGCAGTGGAGCTCGTTAAAACAAAATTTATATATGCTAAGTCATCACAGCACGCTTGGAACAATGATAGGCTACTATTCCGAGTAAACGTTTTCAAGACAAGACGCGCTGCTGTGGAACGCATGTTTTCGCTGGGAAAGGACATTATGCGTCCCAAACGCAGCAGATTGTCAGACAAACGTTTTGAAATGCTTGTGTTTTTACAAAGAAATAACTAATAAGCTAAAGCAGCGAATTATAATACAGTCTCAAAACATAACACCTGCTCTTTATTTATAGCTATTGTTAGCCTACACTTGGTTGAAATACTTCCGTTTTGTGAGACCCTGGCTAAAATAGCACTAGAAATTAGCGCTGACGCCGACGCCGACGCCGTCAATTTCTTTAAGAGCTGACGCAGTACTTTACGCTGTAAAATTTTTAGGCAATTCGCGCTGACGCTGACGCCGTTAATTTATTTCATTGACGCGTACAACACTGGCCTATATCTCCGTGTGACGTTTTCTCATTTGTCGAAACCAAAGAGCTCCAAAAAAATGGTAGCCTACTACCGCCCAGTGGTGGATCGTGCCATGGGGCTGCAGGGCTGCAGCCCCACCTGAAAGAAAGAGGAGAGGGAAAATATGTTTTTCGCTGTGTTTTTCCGAGCCGGTTACTTTTGTCACTTAAGAATTGTGAATGGAAAATTGAAAAATTAAAAGTTTCGTTTGGCAACACGATTTTGCGAAAACCTTCTTGGTAACAACTAGAACATCACACAACTAAGGCGAAAGAGCCACGCAGTTTGAGTCCTGTCTTTGTCATGAGTTATCAACGGGGGGGGGGGGGGTGGGGGGGACTTGTATACACTGGCATACAAGTCCCCCCACCCCTCTTGGTAACTCATGACAAAGACAGGACTCAAAGGACATGGCTCTTTCGCCTTAGTTGTGTGATGTTCTAGTTGTTACCAAACTTTTCTGCAGCCTGAGATTCTGGATTTAGGCGCTCTGATTGGCTAAAAATTATTTTTGAAGCTCCACCTCTTTTGGTATTTTACAATTTACAGCTAATACAGCACAGGAGAAAATAGCACTCAGCAGTTTTCAAACTATCTGGGGCTATCCAACCGAATAACTTATCAGACTTTTTAAAGTTAGTTTTTATTTCGCAAAGTAGCGATGAGCCATGAATGTAGAAGTGTTAGCTGTAGAGTTAGGGTATTCAGCAGGTTACAGAAAGTGCTAGTCCAGCCTAGGGCATCTCAAAATCATTTGAGCCTTGTATTCAACGGTTAGGCTAGTCAAGACTAAGCTGAAACTACATAAAATTTTCAACAAAGCATTTTTTCAAAATTCGAGGTAAAAAAATGCTCAGAACTCACCAAATTTGTTGTGATTTTTCTGGGGGAGACCCTGCGGATTATTTATTGCAGCCCCACTGCTCACAAACAGCATCAGCCGCCACTGTTACCGCCAAGCTTGCCAAAGTGCTCAATCTATTTATAGGTCAGCAATATATCTTTACTGAAAAGGTTTTTCTTCATATGAATTCAATTCTCAAATAAGACATTTAATCACACACATTGATCCATTGAGAAGATTGATTGATTGATTGAATTTTTATCCTCGGACTGGGAAAGCTTCTTGCAGAGCTTAATCCTGGCAGTTTCGCATACTTGTAGAGGCTTTGAATCACTGACGCAGGCCCGGTCACCGAGATTGACAGAGTGAAGTTTCCGAATGTTGAAGTCTTGTTGCTGGGGAACTATTCCATCTATTAGATGCCGCTGAATGGAGAGCAGTCGTTAACGTGCGTTGCTCAAGCGCACACCCCGAGAGTCGAACCAGCGCCGCTTGATCTTGAAGCTTCTTCGTTCCAGAAGTGACGCGTTAACCAATTGAGCTATCGGGGTGAATTGCAATTGAAAAGAAGATCATTCCTCAGTTTCAACTGTTGGTTCAATATATGCAACAAAAAAAAATTCATTTAATATTATATATTTTCTCCATTTTGTTTGCTTGTTTTATGTACTATTGTGGTTTAATTGTCTTTTTGCAAGATTAATTTTATAGGGTGAATTATATAGGGTGAATTGGGTGAAATTTAGCGTGAATTATATAATTAATTTTATGGATTATCATATTTGCAAGATGTTTTTTTTACTTCAGTTTACCTTCTAAATAAATAGGGTGCATGAGCTTGTCACAACATTTTTAAGGGTGTACCATAACAAAGCAGGTTGAAGAGCACCAGGCCTAAACCACAGTTTCTCTAACTGTGTGCGTGAAAGTCTGTAATTTAAATGATTGCAGTCGTAGCTCGTGGCATACCATATGTAGCCTAAGGGAGGCATTGCGCTTTGCCACCTGTCTTTTAAAAAAGTTTCAGTAATATAACAAAATAGAGTGCATGGCATTTGATACGTTTTGGATATCACTGTCAAAGCACTAATCGATGTTATTATAGACTAAGCAAATAATTAATTAATGCCCCCTTTCCTGCGTCTGCCACTGACTGTTACTCAAAATTGTAAAATGTCAAGTTGGTTTAGAAGCAAGCATGTGCTTTCATGTTACAGTGGATCGAAATTAACTGCATCAGTCGGTTGACCATCAGACCACTTCCACTCACCTAATGTCAAGCCCCAAATCAAAGTAATTTGTTAAAAACAATTTGTCAAGCCCCAAATCAAAACAAACAACATCATGCAGATTGCAGGCTACATCAAACAACATACAAAATACTGTTGTAGTGCATAATTGATATTACATAGCTGTTTACTTTTGCGTGTGTATCACTGTTGGGTCTGCTACTATTCGGCTAGTCCGATTGGGCTGATCCGATTCGGCTAGTCCGATTCGGCTATTACCCTTTTCGGCTACAGCCCGATTCGGCTAGTCCGATTTGGCTGATCCGATTCGGCTAGTTCCCTATTGGGCTACAGTCTTTAGCGGTTAGTTCCCTATTTGGCAATTTTTTTGAAAATCCAACGATATACATAATCCTTCTGTAATCCAACATCGTTTCTTTTGCATTCCGACAAAGAAAAACAAATTGAAATGAAATTTAGCGAAAAATGTTTGAACTATTAAATTTAACTGTTTGCTCACATAAAATGGACAACGACGTCTTCTGTTTATTTAGAGAATGTTGTAATATCGCTTCTTTTATAGTTGAAATCATCGAAGCTTTAGATGAGTGGGGTTTAGACCTAACCATTGAGATCTTAAAACTAAAAAACGAATTAAATTTATTTTTGAACTATCAATGTTTGCTCAGATAAAATTGACGTGTATCATGCATCGCCGTCTGCATGCAAACTTAGAATATATTAGAATCCTCAACTATTACAAAATTCTAAATCCAACGACGCCTTCTGTTTATTTGCAGTAGAGAATTTTGTATTTTATTCCACAATAGTTGATCTCGAAGCTTTAGATGAGTGGAGTATCTTAAATCATATTTATGACACCGGTTACATCCCTAGTGATATGGTACGTTCTATATTCATAACTTTACCAAAAAAAAACGGAGCAACAGAATGGTCACTCCACAGAACAATTAGCCTTGTGAATTACGTAACAAACAGCTTACTCCGAATCATGTTGATGAGATTGAGACCAAAACTACAATCGGAAATTTCAACAGCACAGTTTTTATTTGTTCCAGACAAAGGGACCACAAAAGGAATTTTTACATTAAAAATGATAACAGAGAAATGTATGTCCGGTTCTTCTGTTTATTTGGAGGATTTTGTATTTTAATTCGACAATATGGTATCTTTTGCATTCTTGCATTTTATCCAGTGTTTACCTTTGAGTGCGTTCCCAGACGACAAAATCCGTCATTTTTACATTCATTCAACGTCTGCAGACGTTGAATCAATGTAAAAATGACGAGTTTTGATGTCTGGGTTCGTTCAAAATATGTGTTTTACATGAAAATAACAGTTTTCATGATTACCAATAGGGGTTAATGAGATGAAGTCTCAGCCAAAACGTGTCAACGAAAAAAAGACAGTTGCCAAATAGCGTAAAATTGCCATAAAAGATGAAGTTAAAACCTAAGTGGCAGTTTAGAGTAAACCTGGGTTTCGGCGTTACATCACCTGAAATTCCTTTGGTTAGTTCCTTCGTTAGACTCTCAGTTGATGTTACTTGATCATGGCAGAGGAATCGATTAGTACGCAGCGCAAAGGTGAGGTTTTTCTACATGATGGCTACATGTTTCAACTAGCTCAATATAGTCCAGACGGGCTTAAGAAATACTGGCGATGAGAAATGCAAGGCTCGCATCCACACTTGTGTGGCAACAAATCAGGTAATAATGTGTGTTATGATGACTATATTTTGATCATTTGAGAAAATGTGCCAAGAAATGTCAAGTACTTGAATTGTAATAATCGCAACCATTGTTCACCTGCATTGACGTTGGACCTGGGAATGCACCACGGACTGGCCTACCCTAATAATTACAACTGCTTTGATAGTGACGTTGTGCTATTACTTATTACTAGGGCCATTTTTTTTACCTAAAAAATTGAACAATATGACTTTATTTTTTGAAATATATGATAATATATGACTTTGTTTTAAAGCATCAAATTTATGCTAATCTCTAATTAATAACTCGTATGTAAGTTTTTACATGTATTTTGAACAATAACACACTCGAACAACTAACAAAACACTTCTGTTTCGCTTGAAAATCATTACAAAAATGCAAATATCTAATGCATCCACTGGCGCCGACTTACGGGGTGGCCAGCCACGCCACCCCATAACCTCTATGGCATGATGGCAGCCACCCCGTTTAGGTTACATTACTTACTGCAAATAAATGTAATTTAAACGGACGTTTAAATCTTTTTTTGATCATTGGTTTTCGCTTCAAGTCAACGTAAAGCAAGAGGTGAACCAATACAGTATTGCGAAGAAAATGATTGCTTTTGTCACAAGCATGATACTCGCGTAACATCAAGCAAGCTACGTGAAGATTACGCAACACGTGGCTACGAGTTTTTTCCTTGTTGTTGTTGCGATCGTTTTATTTGTTACTTTTCATAAGTCATTGTTACAATTGTTAGGTTTACAATGGGATTTATTAATCAATAAAATACGATCTTTCCATTGCCTCCCTCAAAAATCTTTTTTGAAAAATTTTAAACTGCTCATAATATCGCTATAAATTATGCCAGCTATAAAATACTTGGAAATAAAATTACCTCGATGATTTATAGCTCCACCTCCTAAATGAATATCTATTTTCAAATTTTATTAAAAAAAATGCAATTTTCAAAACTTTTTGAGTTTTATTTAAAAAGTGCACCTAGTAAAGTAGCAGTTTTAACGTTCTGCAAATTTACACGTTTACATGATTCTATTCGAGGAAAGCTACACCCCCTGCCAATTCCCAATAATGAAAGCAACCTTTTTCAATTAGTCAAGATTTTGCATTTTGAATTATTTTCCGATTTCAATTGGAGTGTACTGTCATCTACTTCTTGCTTTAATTTCTACTTTGTTATCTACTTCATGCAGTAATAATGTAATATTGCGTGTCAATGCGTGACAAATTGTGAGGCGGGAATTTATTGGTTTTACATAGGAGTTGCTTGTTACATCATAGAAAAAATTACGAAAAGTTGTCCTGTAAAAGTTTGAGGAGGGAATTATTGTTCTGACATAAGTTAGGAGTTGCTTGTTACATCATAGAAAAAATTACAAAAAGTCGTCCAGTAAAAGTTTTCCCCGACATTCCAGTTTTATTCAGCTTAAAGATGCCACCTAAAAAGCGTTCAACTGTCGCAACTGTTTGATCTATTTGCAAGCAATGAAACAAGATCATTAATGCTTCCAAACGTGGTCTGCATTGTGAAAATATACTTATCGTTGCCTTCCACCACCTGCGAGGCGGAGCGATCGTTTAGTGCACTCAGGCGCATAAAAACCTACTTGTGATCTACCATGACGCAACAGCGATAGAACCACATCCTAATTTTAAATGTTTATCAAGCTGAAGCTTAACGGTTACAACTTGACCAGTTGATTAACAGTTGGATTGACAGAGCTGCCGTTCGCAAAAATACTTTTGCCAAATGTTAAATGTTGGAGCGACAACGTAACAATAAAATTCACGACATACTTCCTGTGATTTGTTGTAAAGTTGCTTTGTAAATAATCGAGCTACAAATCAGGTGTGAAAAGACAATTGCATCTACGAAACACGCTTAGTAAAAAAACAAAAACATGCAGTTTGAAAGTTTTTAGGTTGCCATATTGTGCTATCCGCCACCCCGTGCAAAATTAAAAGTCGGCGCCTATGCCGGTGTCATAAATATGATTTATGATCTCAGTGGTTAGGTCTAAACCCCACTCATCTAAAGCTTCGAGATCAAAATACAAAATTCTCTACTGTAAATAAACAGAAGGCGTCGTTGGATTTAGAATTTTGTAATAGTTGAGGATTCTAATATATTCTAAGTTTGCATGCAGACGGCGACGCATGATACATGTCAATTTCATCTGAGCAAACAGTAATAGTTCAAAAATAAATTTAATTCGCTTTTTAGTTTTAAGATCTCAATGGTTAGGTCAAAACCCCACTCATCTAAAGCTTCGATAATTTCAACTATAAAAGAAATTTAATAATTCAAACATTTTTCGCTAAATTTGTCGGAATGCAAAAGAAACGATGTTGGATTTTGTTGGATTACAGAAGGATTATCGTTGGATTTTCAAAAAAATGCCGAATAGGGAACTAACCGCTAAAGACTGTAGCCCAATAGGGAACTAGCCGAATCGGATCAGCCAAATCGGACTAGCCGAATCGGGCTGTAGCCGAAAAGGGTAATAGCCGAATCGGACTAGCCGAATCGGATCAGCCCAATCGGACTAGCCGAAACGGGCCATTCCGATCACTGTTGATACCTCTGTTAATCTTAACATTGTTATTATCTTTATTAGTTGTTTACTGTACGTGATTGAAAGATGAATAAGCACTCTGCTTTACAACATCTCATATATTATTATTATAATAAATTTAGAATTGAAATGGTAATCAGAAGACATAACATTGCGCAAAAGTGGATTTTAAAATAGGTGTTTTACAGCGTTTGCATTTTTTTCTAAATAGAGCATCAAAGAGTTGTAACATCATTCTGCACTTGATACACTCTAGCACTATTGTATCTTGACAAATTGTAAATAATTCTGTATCGGTACGACGCTAGTTGTTGTAAGCAACTCTTTTTATTTAAAGTACAAGTTTTATAATTACACCATAGTTGAGAACCATACATTGGCATAATACAATATGCTTGGTAAATACCTTTTTAACTTCGGTAAAGCAATTTCCAAACTTGGACTTAAGCTGATTGACAGCAATAATAAAGAGATCGCACTTGCCTTTTAATGTCAAGTCATCACTGATGGTATCATCAATTAGTATTCTTAAATATTTCACTTGTCTAACAAATTTAATTTGTGTATTATAACAGCCGCATGCACAGAGAAGTCAAAACTTTAAATTTGCGACATTGGTGAACCAATCCAACTGTTTGGTGACAGTTGAAAATAATGTCATGTCTAGAAGTATAGGATTCACAGACATCAATGAGTTTTTGGTACCTTTAGCACTTGGGCTAAAGAATGTTTTATATATCGGTACATATTTTAAAACTAATGTTGTTGGGCACTTTTTAGAGTTCTTCTTCAATTGCCTTGCCTGAACCAGGCATCGACGGCCTCAGATGAATAATTAGACCAAATATTTCTATTGCATGTTGCATGGATGATTGTTTCTGCCTTGTCGTTAAATTGCTTCAGATGTGTTTGTCTTTGTCTGCCAGGTGCCCGCTTTCCAAAAATTTTACCAGTTAAAGAGAGATGCTCACTTTTTGCTTATTACATGGCCAAGAAATTTATATTGTCTGGTTTTCATACTTTTTAACAGAGTTCTGGTTTGGTTCACTTAGTGTAAAATTTCTTTACTTGTTAAATTAATAAATGCTTCAAAATGGACCACCATACCTATGGTGATGGCTTAATTCAAAAAACATCTTCAGACTTTGCAGCTCTACTCCAAATTTCTTCAGGATCAAATGTATGTAAGCTATGCTTTATATTGTTCTTTTGTAGTATTTTTATTACTTTTCACTTTTCAGTCATCTTGTGTTGAAATAAGGGTGCAAAAACACTTCGCACAGCTATCTTGGCCCTCGTCCATTCTACTGCCGAGTACTGCGCACCAGTGTGGTGCCGCAGCTCTCACACCCGCCACATTGACACCGCCATCAACGACGCATTACGCACTGTGACTGGATGCCTGCGTCCCACTCCAATGGAATGTCTTCCCATCCTTGCAGGCATCCAACCTGCTGAGCTTCGCCGTAAAGGAGCCATGATATCCCTTGCTCGTCGCGCACTGGACCCGACCACCTCCTCCACAGTACATTCCAGCGCCTACCTGGAGAAAACAGCAGCGACTGAAATCAAGACGCCCATTTGCGCCCGCCGCACGACAGCTTCTGAACAACGTTAAAGATCTTGGAATAAATTCGGCTCACTGAACAAACTACACATGGAACACGGAGTGGCAAAACAACACCTCCCAACTCCGTGATTTCCTACCCGACGTCGATCCCCACCCTCTGGGAATGTCCCTCGCAAGACTTGCGTGGGTCCGGCTTAACCGCCTACAAACTGGCGTCGGTCGCTTTCATTCAGACATGTGCAGATGGGGCCTGGCTCCCTTACCGGGATGCGAGTGTGGTGCCACAGATCAAACAGTAGACCATGTCGTCCATAACTGCCCAATCCATCAACCACCACATGGAACGCTTGGACTGAAGGCCCTGGATGATGAGATTGTCGAGTGGCTGATGACCTCATTCCCTAACATATAGTCCGGAAGAAAGCTCATACGACGAAGAAGAAGAAGTCATCTTGTGTGATCTATGTAATAATTTATTGTATATATATTACCTATGAAAGTAACTGAAATAAACATACTTTTCAATCTTACGTCGGCTACAAGACTGTTATTTAATAAATTAAACATCAAAATAGAATTGCTTTGATAACTATAAATTATACCTGCCTGATTACCAAATGTCGATAGTGTGCCACTACAACACAGGTTTCATAGCTCTGTGGTCTTCGTTTATCTTACAATAACATGTAGAAAACAGTGGACTGTGTGGTTGCTGTATTTTTATTGTTACATTTGCTGAGGTACCGTCATGGCATGTTTTTTTTCTTAAACGTCATTCAATTTCAAAACTTTTACACTTAAAGTATTGTTCAGCTTAATTACAAAACCAAATAGTAGCGCAATGCATCTAGAAATATTGAACAACACATCCCAGCAGCCAGCATCGCAACACACAATATGAGAACTGCAATGCTGTACGGAATTGAGACATGGTGCTTACGGGAAAACAAATTGGCGATTTTAAGAAGAACTGAGAGAGCGATGGTGAGAGCAATGTGTGGTGTAAAGCTGATGGACAAAAGAAATACCGAAGAACTTATGAGCTTGCTTGGGTTGAATGAGAGTGTTGATAAGTTGGCAAAAGCGAATGGAGTGAGGTGGTATGGGCATGTTTTGAGAAGGGATCAAGATGATGTTTTGAGAAGAGCGCTGGAGTTGCGAGTGTAGGGTCGTAGAAAACAAGGAAGACCAAAGAAAACATGGAAAAAGCAAGTTGAGGAAGAAAGCAGCAAGGTGGGCTTGACAAGAGAGGATGCGCTAGACAGATCGATGTGGAGGCAGGGTGAGAAGACGATTGCGGCACTTGGAGGTGAATCCGGCCACCCTCGGTAACGGGGACATCACCGGATTAAAACTGGACTACTACACACTACTACTACTAATGTATATAAATGTTCAATTAGTGTTTATTAACAGAAGTACTGTTTTACTACTTAATTATTGTTTTACTGTTGTGTGATTAAGTTTTGCATTTATGTAAGAATGTCGCTGTTAATTTTGCTATTCAGTCATCATGACACCCATTTGGAAACCACTGCTATGTTGGCTGTTAAGAAGTTATGCATTCCAGGTGCAGACTATCGATGAAAGTATTGAAGGAGTTTTATCAAGACTGGATGAGCTTTATGGCATGCTGGATATGGTACAAATCTGTTTGTATTAATAGAAATGGTTGAACTTTACTGGTTGGTTGGGTTGCATAGCTTCGCAGCTGATGAGAATTTGATCATTTTAGCCTTGATCTTGCAATGCCTTCATTTTATTAACGATGCAAGATGTTGATTGACTCACTTATCAAGCCAGACTATTAAAGATAGTAATCGGTAAAAATCCACTTGGAAAAAAATCCACATGGAAAAAAATCCATACAGAATATGTCCCGACTGGAAAATATCCTTAAATGCTGTCGGCCAAC
This sequence comes from Aplidium turbinatum, assembly GCF_918807975.1. Classification (NCBI taxonomy): domain Eukaryota; kingdom Metazoa; phylum Chordata; class Ascidiacea; order Aplousobranchia; family Polyclinidae; genus Aplidium; species Aplidium turbinatum. The sequence goes on along the minus strand of NC_137489.1, from coordinate 9,735,555 downwards.
TATCAGGTTGATATTTTTTTTTATAGAGGAGATAATTTTCGAGTGGATGTTTTCCAGTTGGGATATTATCTGCATGTATATAATACTTTTTGTATGAATTTTTACTTACATTTTGCAGATCCACCTATGCCCTTGCCAATAGCCTACAGGCTAGTATTATCACAGCTTGCAAGTACTTGTTTAACTATTGTATATACAATTACAATGCAACATCGTTTTCTTGTGTTCTTCACCTCCCTATGCAACACCGAAAATGTCATTTGTTGTCAACCTGTTTATATTTCATTGTGATGGTTCTGGCAGCCCTTTCCAACAGACGAGGACGTCATGTAGTATCTCCCAACAGCTCCTTACTTCGATCAGATTGCTAACTATGGCAACAAAAGTGACATTTTCAAAATTTAACTAACATGTTTGTCAAGTTGAATGAGTTAAAAATGTCTAATGATCATGCCAGATCAAAAAAAGATAAATATTAAGCAATGGATAAAAACTATTTGCTTTTTCATTCTTAAATTCTATGCACTTCAGTCATCTCCTATGTTTGTAACAGTTGGCACTGCCAAGTTAACTCTAATGTTCATAAAGCGTTTTTATGCATGTTGTGCTGTCTTTGACAGATCCGAAATGACAATGCGATGCTGACTGATGAATTGTTGTCCACCGTGAGAGATAAGATGAAAGAACTACAACCAGTTTTTGCAAAGATTGACAAAATGGAGGTAAATTTGATTTGCAAGCATGGATAATGAATATTATACAATGGACATGTTTGTACAAAACAATAAATCCTATCAACACTACGCAAAAGTGCTTAATACCAAGCAGAGCGAGTTATATTTCATGTAGTTACTAATCTTCAAATACTTTTTTTAATATAATTTTTAGCTGATTAATAACTGTCATCATCATATTCATTCATTTTGCTGCAAAGAAGCCTGGTTTTCATCCCAAAACATCAGGGTCGACCAGTTGTCTGCAGCGACTCCTCCATCTCTATCATTGCTAACTGTATGTGATATATGTATATAGTTAGTTACATGTGGTATTATATGCAGTGGCGGCTGGTGAGTCCTAGAAATGGGGGTGCTGCGGACTCCCGTGGTCTATGTCACTTTACATTTTGGATGTAGATACGTTGCTTATTGCATGACATATTAAATTCAAGCAGTTTTTTTCCAAAGATGGGAAGTAGACCTATCCTAAAAAGTATCAGTTTTTCTTGTGCCTCCCTATTTGCGTTCTTCTGTAACTAACATAACACTAATCAGCGAAAATGTAAACTACTAATTGGTTTATTGCGTAACACTTTAATGATGTGTAATTTCACAACGTAAAGGCGGATTCAAACTGGTGTCGCTATTGCGCCGTAACGTGCTTTTGACGTTACCACGACGCCAGACACTCATCGCCTTTTCACATTGCCTTTTTTCCTCAACGTTCGCCTTTTTGCCGATGTGCTGCTTCAAACACAGCACATCGCTTTCCTATTCGTTTGTACAGGCAATTTAAGAAATCACGCGGCTCTATGACATCACAGTCGAGTGTCTCTTTTGCTGTAACCTTGCGCAAAATATTTCACAGCACACAGAGTTTCCAAATACAATTTACACTTATAACAGTTAGCAATTCTGTGAACAGAGAACATAAAATGCATTTTGGGGAGAAGAAATGCGAAGATATTTGAGAAACTTCTTGTGAAAACTTTCATGGGAGTGCTACAGCACCGCAGCACACACTAGCGAGCCGCCCCTGATTATATGTTCTTTATGTTTTATTTCTCGTTTTATTAATTTTATCCGTGTAATGCAAAGCATCAGAAAGTTGCATTCCTAGATTTTTAGCATATTGTATTGCTTGGTATAGGTGTTGCCTTAAGCAAAACACATTTATTTTCACAGCAATTCATACAAATGGTCAAGGGAAATGTATCGGTGATGGAAGAAGAAGTCAAGGCAGTTGAAGCAGAGTTCAGTGCAATCAGCTCCATCAAAAAAGCAATTACTGGATTCTCATTTTTACCTTCAAAAAAGGTTGATTCATTGTTATTGTCTTTATTGTATATACTGTATATAACCATGGTTCAATCACCACTTGGTGCTAATCATTTTCTTACGTGTAGGCCTTGGAGGGTGTATATTTTTTGTGTGTGATTATTCTTTCGCTGAGTATGTATATCACCAGTCTAGACTCATGATAGCAACCAACTTCTAAAATTCATTGTCCATGTACCGTGGAACGTCGATTAGATCGTAACTTTTTAGCGTTGTTGAAAATGACGTGTCACGAATTGTTAGATTTGCATGTCTATCATCGTAGTCAATTACAAAAAGTTTCCTAAACAAACATGCGAACTGTTCTGAAGTGATAATGTTGCCAATTTGTTGATTTGTCAGCCTGAAAAGTTGAGCGAAGTCATTAGACGATATTCTTAAAGTGGGAGCTGCATATTTTGCCTCATTAAACCTAGTTTCTTAAATTCAGAAAACCGTACCCAAACCGACTCCTGCGGACATACCTTACGTGGCGCCGAAGATCTTCTCCACATCGGAATGGCTACATCCGAAGCAATCTCCTGAGTTGGCGACAGAAGCTACCGCGGACTCTTAGCAGTTTACAAGACGCGTTTGCTTGAGAGACCCAGTTGTGCAAAATAGTAATTTGGCATGTTTTCTTCAAATGTCCCGCTGATTGGTGCTGATGATTTTCGGTTCAGTGGTTTAAATTTTTGACCATCACAGCGAAATCAATACACATCAACTTAGCAATGGTCTAGAAAAAGGTAGAAGCGACAAATCGCAAACGTTAATTTATGAATTGTTTTTTGCGTTTTGTCTTTTACGTTTACAATTTTTGCAAATTTGGCTTCGGTTTGACTGAAAAGCATTTTGTCTTGAAATGTTCGAAAAATCTGGCAACACTTTTGTATTGCGCACCCTGCCGTCAAAGCCGAAATCGTGTAAGTTGCACTTCTTCCCGGTACGCTCTTGATTTCCTTGACTCAAACTAATAGATTGTCATGGAATGTATTTCCAGCAAGCAAATCAATCCTTTTTATATCAAATTGACATCTGGATACGTGTAATCAATGTAAGTGATTTTGCTGTCTAGGACAGTTGAGGCGGCCATGCAATGACAACCGAGTGCCATCGTTACATGTTTTTAGTTCTTTTGTATTGTTTTTCACTTGCTTCTCAAGCCTGTTATTGAACATGCTACGTAGTTATTTTAAGCAAGTTAGAACCCTATGAATGTTGCGCATGTGACGAAAACTTGCTTTAAATACTCCTAACATAGGTTATATGTTCGATATTTTAAGAAAAAGAGTCGTTCAGTGTAACTTGCTGGGAAATAGCTGTTGATATCCGGCGCAATTTGGGGAAGAGACCTCCGAAGAATTCATGTGAGGGACTCCCCAGATATAAAAATCACTTTGATTTGAAAAGCCAATTTTTTACATTTTGTTTTTCTGTTAACCTTTGCTGATTTATGACTTCAAAATGTGTAAGTCTCTGACTTTCTGTACATTTCTTTTTTGAATACTGTATAACCATACGACCGTTTAACAGTTAATGGTTACATTCTTGTTATTTTAGACCTCATTTGAATTTTATTTTATGTGTATGTTTTGCTCATTGCAATAAATGCTTTTAAGATTACGTACTTCTTACCGGAATTCAAATTGTGCTGCTCTGTGAATGCATGGCGTTTCGTTGCCATAAACACCAATGTATCTGTAGCATGTGCTGCACTGTATTTGGTGAAATTGATTTAAACTAAATCTGTTTTATTTCATAATTTTAGTTACTTGGATTCGACAACTTGCTTTGAAAATTAATGTAGAACGCCTCGCACTACTTCACTTCCCGCTGAGAATTTTCATGGATTAAATAGGATATCAATACAGAAATAGAAAATTAAAAAATTGCTGAACTGAGTCGTTTAGAAGTGCAGGGAAATTTATGTTTAGAAGTATTGTTGAAACATTTGACTCAATAGGATTAAGCTGCTGCTTTAAGAAGTCACACATTTGCACTGTTATTTGTATTAGCTGTAATGTCGTGTTTAGTTTGGTTTTGAATCTCTATCCTCGGACTGACAAGGCCTTGATTGGTTATTCCTGGTAGTTTCGCATACTTGTAGAGGCTCTTGACGCAGGGTCGGTTACCGAGATTGACAGAGTGAAGTTGTCGATTGTTGAAGTGTTGTTGCCCGGGAATTATTCTATTCACTAGATGCCGCTGAATGGAGAGGAGTCCTTAGAATGCGTTACTCAAGCGATATACGATTGCGATACATACGTTTGAGCAAGCGAGAAAATTTCGCAGAAACGCAAGAATTCACATCTCTCTAGTTTATGATGAAGCACGTGACCAAGTCTTCACTAGATCCTCTACTGATGTCCCGTTCTTGTTTCATCCAAAATACGATTGCCTGAGTTTGCATTATTGGCTTGGTTGACCTTTTCAAATCGAAAGTTTTTTATATCACAGCATTTCAGGACGTGAAAGTGATGTCTGTAAACTTCAATCTTGTTTTTATTAATTAGACTTCTTTCTAATCGCTGCACATACAATTTCTGAGGTTTCATGCTTTTTTGACCAATTAAGTTGATTAAAAGAAATAAAATCTTAATGTCCATGCCGCAGTACAATGTGCTTGCTAACACTAATCTGTGACATTTGATGAAAGGAGTGTGAAAAACGGGTTTATCCTTTCTGAAAAGCGGACAATGCTGTGGGTAAGCTATTTATCAAATTGTGTTTGTCAATTTTTTTGCAAGCTCCTCGTAATTACAGTAAAGTCGCACATGTCTAAATTAACGTACACAGTTTTTCTGGACAAAAAGTTAATTAACTCTCTTATCATTTAGGTGATGTTGCTGAAAGACATAGTGCAGAACTACACGACAGCTGGCAAGAGCTCATTTTGATTTATTTGAAACGATGAAAAATAGCAAAAGATTGAGTTTGTTCATAACGTTTTTGCTGCTTGGTGAGTGGTTATTGCTTTCTTTACTGTTGATTAGATTGCTTGTTAACACAAATTTAACTGTGTGGCATGTTCAGACTAAAACGAGTTCTTTTCTAATCAAAACATGCTACCGGTAAGCTAATGAAAATATTTGAACAAAAATTTCTGACCTTAGTTATTATTGTAACCTGGTATATTTACTCTTATTCAATGTTCAATTTATTTTTCTTTGTTGAAATGCGGAAAAAACGATATTTTGACGTAAAATACAGTAACATAACCAACAAAAAAAGGTGGAAAAACCGCAATAGTTGAACACGTGCATGCAAATGCATTTAATCCTAAGGCATAGCCTATGTATCGAATATAATGAGGCACGGCTTTCAAACCTAACAACAATTTAAACAAGTAGGCTACCTTACGTAGATGAAATAGTTGAAAAAATATTGTGCAGCTTATACAATTACAACTAAAAGTCACGTAGGTTATTGTTTTTTAATAATAATGTGCAAAAGAAAAACAATTTAAAAATTTGGCTAGCGTCTTTCGGCATTTCTCATGTCAGTCTTATTGCAAAGTAGCGTATTTGTTTTCGACTGTCCCGTAGCTCTCGCATACTGCCAAGTGGCGCTTTTCAGTCAACCTGTTAGCAGCTTCGTAACTCCTTTTAAACAGGTGTGAACCGGTTGGTGTGGGGAGGTTTGGTTCGAGTATCAGTTGGAAGATGGACCAACTGGTCACACTGGGGTTCTTGTTCTCGCACTTGTGGAAGAGGGATTGCTTTCAAGTAACACTTCTCTTCTATTTATTCGAAGTTATGTTGTAAGGCGATTTATTGTGCAACATTTTTATTTAATCACACTGGTCAACAAATTTTGACTAAGTCGTTTAATCAGAGATAGCCTACATAAGTAAACTTTTCTTGATTAATTTTCGGCGCTGATTCCGCATCTGCGCTCGTTTATTCTCTAGCACATCAGGTTTTGAATTATTTACATTTTAATATTTTAGGTATTTTGCGTATTTAGTTATAGCCTATAAAAACACGTTTTAAAATGCAACTGGTAAATGGTAATCATAATGTATTGTGAAATCCGCTTTGTGCCAGCTTGAGGTCGAAATTAGGATATGTCAAATTGCGTTGCAGTTGCATCGCTATAGGTCAAATTTAAACAAAAAGTTCAAATATCTCAAAAACGTAGTGTGTTGGAGAAATAATCAGGACACTTTCGGAATCACTGTCAAGCACAGTTCAAAATTGCCTAAGGGAACGTTCAAATATTACGTAACGCTTTTTTCCCGAATTTTTGACCCCCCCCTCCCCCATGTAACGCTTTTTCACTACGAATTCAGCACAAAAAACTACCATTCCGTACTCGAAAGCGTTACGTAACGTTTTGCTTGAACCCCTCCCCCCCGATGTGACGCTAACGTAACGCTTTGCATAAACCCCCCCTCCCCCTCGAAGGCGTTACGTAATATTTGAACGTTCCTTAATCGGGTCTTCTATTAAAACTTGCTGTTGACCAGTGTAATTTAGGTAGATTGCCCAGAATAAAAAAATAAGTTAAGGCTAGGTCTACACCAAACGTCCTTAATAAAAGTCTGATTGGAATTATATTAGGCTACATACTTTACAAGAAATTTGTAAATAATTTCAGAAAGCGAAATTGTACAAATGGAATCGTTGGTCATGACGGTTGCTCTGGGCTCTCATGGGAGAGGAAGCTTTGTTATGGACAATGCCAAAGTCTGCAGCTGCCTTTCTGTGAATATATAGGCTAGTTATACATTCTATGTGCTACCTAAGGTTTTGTGTTCGCTACCTAGTCCTTCTGTGTAAACAAAAGCATTTTCTGCCATGAGCACTGAAGCGTGCAAGCAATGTGGTCCGGGACAAAAGAGTGGAGTTTTTTAGGATAAAATTGTGTCTAACTTATCCATGGCCAGCATTTTTTTTTTTAAATTGGTTTTCCAAAATCCAGGTAAAAGACAAAAAATATATCACGTGATTAAAATTTTGAAAAGTGTTCAAAGCTACACTTGCGTTCAAAGTTACGTAGTTTACGGCTTCCTAACAATACTTTTTTTACAAAGGTAGCTCGCAATTACGGTAACGCTCTAGCTGTTGTTTTTTCACGGATACGGTACCTAACGTATTATTTAGGCATATAAGGCATGTGTTATTTATTGTCAGTAACGTGCAGCCTAGAACCTAGAGTAAAAAGAAAGTACAGTACTAGCTGGAATAGGCCTAAGCGATACACCAACACGTGCGTTGGTGAATATTTGCAAGTGGGCTGCGTTACTTTTGCAATTAGATAACTATGGAGTCATAATTCAGCCAGTTTGTTGTTATTTCTAACCATCACAACGAAAAACAATATATGCCAAACACAGCAGAGACAGCAAGTCAAAAGCACATATATCTTCGTTAAATTTATTGCATATTCTATAGATTCTGGCGAGTTTTCTAGAACTACTACTCTTTCACCACAGAAGTTACGAATTTCTCTCACGCATACCTCAACCTCAGTAGAAACCCAGTTTGACACGAACTGCTATGTGGAAGGGCGGGCATTCACATACCGCGGCTCAGCATCTACAACAGTGTCAGGAGTACGTTGTCAAAAATGGACGGCCATATCATCTCCCCCTCATACTTTGTAAGTATATTAATTGAGTATTTCATTGTTCATTTCGTGTACGGTGCTTGTGCTGTGAGATAAGATTCACAGACGACCCGTTTGATTTTGCATCATTTGTAAGCAACTAATTTTTGCAAATTGTTTGAAAATCATTGTCTTGCATAGGTGTTAAAATCCAATGAGGCTAAAATTGATGTTCAAGTGAATTCAGCTAAAAAGAAAAATAAATTCATTAACTTGGATGTGATTCGTTCAACAGCTTACTATTCCGATATCTCGACGCTGGCCTAGGAGACCATAGGTTTTGTAGAAGCCCGAACAAGGACAAGAAGCCGTGGTGCTTTGTGTCTAACTTCCACCGTAGATGGGATTACTGTGATGTAAAGGCTTGCTTACCAGGTGGGGTTTTATCTTGATTGTTAGGTTTTCACTTTTTTCAAAGTGTTGTTGTCTGTGAATTATTTCATACCCTGGTGTTTGCTCAGCTGTAGACTCTGAAAAGTGAATCATCATCATCATCTCACTTTATCTTGCGGTTTCCACGCTTTCACATCTGAGTGTTTGTTCATTGAGCTGATAGGCTGACGTTTAAGATAACTGAATTGCTCGTACGGTACTTGACAAGAGATCATTGGATGTCGCTTTTGAAAATTTACGCGTTCCTTCAGCTAGAAACTGCTTTGATCGTGGCAATGCTGCAGCATACCGAGGGACAGAAAGCGTCACCAAAAGCGGAGTAAAGTGTCAAATTTGGGATGCACTTTGGCCTCATGCTCACATATAGTAAGTTTGCTGTGTTGCCTATTACAAACACATGTGGGTAGCCTACTGTAGAGTCGGGCTACAATTGATTAAAATGCATAGGCCTAACATTCTAGGGAAAACTCTACTAATTATAGTGGTAGGTTAATATCTAACACACATTAAGCTTACCGTATGAGAAAGAAAGCCTTCACACTTTAAATTTTCCCTAGTTCAAGCGCTGCTGTAGAATGTTTTTTACATTTTCTACTGGAAAGCTGTAGACATAGCCTAAGGCAGCCTACTTCTAAGCTATAGTTCTCCATATGTTTGGAGCCAGGACAAAACCGATGAGTTCCTCGTCATGGAGTAAGATCCGGGAATGGACCCCCAAATATGCTAAACATGCTTTGAAAAAACATCGTTGTGTTTCATAAAACGCATTTTGGTTACGAATCAGCATGTTTGGAATTTCTAGTACTTCTTCGAGATTTCCCAGCAGAGGCTTAGGAAACCACAACTGTTGCAGAAGTCCAGATGGCGACTCCAGACCTTGGTGCTTCACTATGGATCCAAACGTAGTTTGGAAATATTGCAATATTCCTGAATGCTCAGCAAGTAAGTACTGATTCGAAGCTCTGTGTATATCAAAATTTCTCTTGCGAAAGCTCTCGACTCAGTGATAAAGTCCCTTTACGATGCTTGAAATGTCGTCATTTCGAAAGCACGCGGCTGTGAGTTTGAAAACTCTTTCATGACAACCTTGAAAATAGAAACGAAGTCTGGCTTTATTACCTTCTCATCTACTTCATCGCAATTTTGAGCCATTAATACTAACAATGAATTCGACAAAGATGTGAAAGATACCGATTTTGTCAAAGGAACATTCGCAATACATAACTTAAAAATTTTAAATACAGTTTAACACGCAGTGCATAAAATTAATTTTACGTTATGTTTGCCGAGAAAGACTTCAAATAGTTTTTCCTAGTTATTAGACTAAGAGAGTTGTTTGTTTGTTTTTTTACTGAAAAGGTGCATGCACGACTGGTAGGCTATTACTTGGTTAGATAAACTAGTTCATAAAACAGCTTCGTCTGTGCATTGAGCTGTGTTTGATATTTGCAGGTATTGGATCAGAAATTTCGAAGAAAAAAACGCCTATAACCCTTCAGTGCTCCCAAGTGTTCAATCCTATGTTGTCAAATTTAACACCTAGCATTGTCGAAAGTGAGTTATCTAATCTCAACCAATGTCATCGCATATTCTAGACATTACAGTGGTGCGGCTGGGGTTCATTCTTTTCTCATTTTCCTTGCCGATGTTGGCCCACTGTGCGCGCAGCACACATGTTGCATTGACAAATGTTCAACGTGCTAGAAACTCTGCTGTAAAAACAATATAGACTAACGACTGACTTGACTTTTCTGTGTTTTGCTTGCTGAAATTACCAAAAATAATATGCCCAAAATAAAAAATTCAAATTGTTAGTGTAGACAATAGTCTCTTAATTGTATTACATTTACAGGTATGCAAAGAACTTCACAAAGCAACCCACCATGGCATGTGTCACTTCACTACTCCGCCAATGGGTACAAGTTCTGTGGAGGTTCCATTGTATCTTCGAAGTGGATAATCACGGCGGCTCACTGTATTCACAAGTAAACCTTGCTTCACTATTTATTAGAACTTGATGCGACAAACTACCGATAGAAAATTTAAACATTGCTGAAAAAAAGTTAAATGTCATCTAATACAGGCGGAGTAGATTGCTTTTAGTTGTAGTCTTTTGTAGCCCTTATGAAATTCGATTTGTATACTAGCCGATATCAGGCGGATCTTATTTCGGGAATAAACAGCTAGCCGAAGTATGAGGCTTACATGAGTGGAACAAGCTTAGACCTACCGCTTGTAGTTCGGCGAAATTCTGGATAAAAACACTACTGTACTGACTTCTATTTCAAAACGACAGTTATTGAGATGACAGACTTGCCATGCTAACATCTTTGGAATGGTTTTCTCATTATTTTCTTGTGCCTTTTTAATCTAATCCAATTAAGACATCATTGTTTTCAAGTGATGGAGATCCAAATTTGTATCACGGCTACGTAAATAGACTGAGGACTTACAAATGGGAATCCACAAGACGAAGGGTGCAATTCGCTCAAATACTGTTGCACTACAGATACCAACGACGTAACCGTCTGGCTAATGATATTGCATTGCTGAAGGTCTGTTTAGTGTTTATGCTCGTGGTTTGAAAAACAAATCTCAACACTGTTTCTATGCAGGTTTTAACAGGCCTAGTGGCCTCCCCATTTACCCGAGCCAGCAAATCTCATTCGATAAGAACCATATTAGAAAAAGTGAACTTCTTATTTAATCAATAGCAGGATATAGATTAAAACTTACTATTTTCCTTAACTAAATCCTTAAACTTAATCAATGAACCGTAAGGTGCTTAATTAGGTGTTCAACTGGAAGTAGACCTATTAGGTGTAACTTGTAAGAATGTTTTGCGTTTTTAAATGCTCTGCTTTTATCTGTCATCAATCTTGTATTTCAGCTTACAAAACCGTTGCAGTTTGATGTCGTAATTTTTCCTTTATGTGTTGGAGAGAAAAAGTTGGAAAAGTACAGAATGGTGACCGTGTCAGGCCAGGAAGCATATCGTGGTAACAACTACTATTAGTCGAATATTTACAATTTTGTTAACATCAACAATCCAACAAACGCACCATATACTTTCAAGAACCTTCGCGCTTTGTTGCAGTCTGTGCCATAAAATCGATTATAATCCGACTTTACGCAAATAAAGACGATGCAGTAGGCTAACCTACTTAACAATTTGTCATTTTAGCTGCAAAGTCACAACTCTCATTGCGTACCGGTAGTCACATCTCTATAGTGAAGCATTCTCGCTGTAAAACGCTGATCCGTATTCTTCCAGAAGGTGTCATCTGCGATAGCTGTAAAGACCACATTTGCCAAGTAAGCTGTAGCCTATTACTTTCCAGTTAAGGCGTAGTAGAAATGTCATAGCCTACTTAGCCTAACGTTTAAAATATTGCATTTCATTTTGCATGTTTCGTTGATTTACAGCAACATGGTTCTGTGTTTTGCCGTGCAAGACAGGTAGTCACTACCTTATCTAGCCTCCAAAGAAGTCAGTCGTGTCTGATTGACGAAACGTCAGAATAAAAGCAGATTATCACCTTATACATCTTGTGATAGTTCAGCTTTAATAGTTTGCACCAGTAGTAGGCCTACGCATCATGTTATTTAAATTAACATTTTTTATGTGTTTGGAGATAACAAGAAGAAAACAAGATTTTTTTACTGTGTATTGTAGGAAGACGAAGGAGGAGCGGTGATCGGATTGACTGGGGAGGGGCGTTTAGAATTAGCTGGCGTCACGTCATGGAAACTTGGTTGTGCCACCAACTTTCCAAGCGTTTATACTGAGGTAAGCTACCAATCAAAAAACTTCTTGTTTGCGCTTATAGACGACGTTTATAAGTATTCATTGTGAATGATTACGACCAGAGGTGGGCATCCGCTACTATAAAAGTAAAGCGATACCCGCTACTTGGGCTTAAGTAACTCGCGCTACCGCTATCAATCGGTAAAAGTAGCGCGCTACGACTACTTCTGTCTTACCTTAAACTGACACAATAAGCACTTTGTGGTGTCAAAATGACCTTGAAAAGTAATGACACCCTTCGTTTACACTGCCATTTCAACGTGGTTATAGAAAACAATAGCGCATTGTATCCAACCCTCAATACGAGAAAGGAACATAACGATGATATAGAAAACACGTTTCGTCGTTTACGCATCTTTTAAAAACACAAACATTTCAAAATGCGAGTCCCAGAGTCTTGCCCATTGACCTTTCTTTTCGTACCGACGTTTCATGGCACCAAGACATCAAAAAAGATTCATTCCCCCCGAGGGCAACGCATGATGTATAAACACACTATAAACAGTCTTAAAATCAGTCATACAGTGATGTAAGACAGGGAAGTGTATATGCAAAATCGGTATTTACTGCGCAATATGTTTTTTCTACAGATGTTTTCCTTCCAGAGCTGGACCCTTTCCATCATGAGCCGACATTGAGCGGCCTTCAACCATCAACTTCCTCTGCAGCTCAAGACGACAGAACTAATCATTGTATTTTAATAGAAAGAACATTACGATTCAATTACAACGTGGTTAGAAGTGTGCTGAAAATAGTAAGAGCTCATTCAGTCGAGCTAAGAATTGAGCATCCATGATACCCTTGCATCGCTTCGGAACAAAGGAACGTTAATTCTTTATAGTTTATGACACAATTTGAATACATGCTCTTTCCAGCACAAGGCATCACTTCACGTCGAAGAGTGGTTTTAGCTCGAAAGAGTCTACTAGACTACAACCCCAATATCTTAAGAATAAGAAACAAATCCAAAAAGTAAAAAAACAACGTACACCAACCATCAACATAAGCTTAGCACAACATTTGTGTCAATGAGTCACGACTGGTTCATTAGGGTGGCCCCTTATGAGGCAATTTTTTCATTTCAACTTGCATGGGTGATAAATTTTTGCCTTAGCCCAAAATATTAATAAAAACAAATTTTTTTTAAAATCTGACCCTGTTTAGACCCTGCCCCAACACCACTTTTGAATCGAGCCCCCTAAATTACGTTTTTAAGGATAAAATTAGTATTATTTGAGCTAGATATATGTTGTTGGTATTCATTTTTATTGCTTTTCAGAAAGAAAGACACTTGCATGCTTTAATTTAAGATTTGAACAATTTGTTTATTTTATAGCAGAGGTGGGCAAACTACGGCCCGCATGCGGCCCGTAACAACTTTCTGTGCGGCCCGCGAAAGCTTGAAGCAAATATATAATAAAATAATCCTAAAATTGCCTGAAAATTTTAATTACTACAGTGACTTAATTAAACTTTTTCTTTATATATTTCATCTTGATAAAGATAAATTATAGTCTTTTTGTCGCATTGTAGTAGGTACCGTAGTTTGTTTCCCCAGCCACATTGTGATCTTGCATGAATGCACGGATATTATTAGTGTCAAAGCAGCCATTGCTAAACAGCCGATTACGTCACAATCGAAATTTCTGACTTCGGTCTGTCGCATCATGAGACTTTCGTTTTCGTTTTAGTCTCGGATCAAAGCCAAGACTCGTGGTGTTGGTAGAGAGAAAATCGGCGATTGCGACAGTTTTTCTGATTATGTTGATTCGCTCAAAGTGCGTCTGGCAAAGTGTTATCTTGATGTGGGTTGTATCATCATCATAATCCATCGTCGGTTTGTTCCCCACTAGTGGGGGTGGCCGATTAAATAATTGAGCTAATAATTATCTATATAAGATAATATATAATATAAGTATATATATAAGTATCCAAATAAATAATTGAGACAAACATTTTTTATATCTTTTATGCAATACATGTACTGAATATAAAATCTCCGTTTCTTTCGTCACTTTAAAAATAAATAAAAGCTTTTGTTTTGACTATTTTCGATTTGATGTTTTGGCTCATTAATGTTAATTATACTATACTGCGGCCCTCGAACAAATTCAGATTCTGAATGCGGCCCTCGAGATAAAACTCTCGCACTGAAGAATTTTGCGATTGACTTTCATCATTGGCGGTGCATTAAATCGTAGAGATTAGTTTGACTGCATTAGCTCTGATGGTTTTGTTATTGCCAAAAGCACGTTTTCGGGATGACCAAAAAAGCAATTTTATTGAACACTGTTGAATGACTAGGAGCTCTTCATTGCCATAGAATAGATTCTTTTACGATTGCATTTCTTGAAAAAGATTCTTCGGCCCATCCATGATTGTACTTTTATCTTTAGCTCGAATGTGACTTTTCCAACTTCCTAAATTAAATTTTGAGGCAACATCCTATACAGAAATGATAGCCATATATGGCAGTAGGCGCTCCACAATACCTTACTTCTCAAACAAAAAAGGAATCCTTCCCTTGAATGAACCTCCCCTGTCGGCTGCATAGCCGAGTGGTGAGAACCCAGGAACGGCAATCGAAAGGGTGCCGGTTCGACACCGCTCAAGAGCATGCGGCTGTGTTTCTGGCAGGACTCTTAAAGGCATGCCTGAAGGTGGACACGAAGAAGTCACAATCAATCTGTAGAACGTGGAGTTGAACTGACAACAGCAGCAACTGGGCGGATAGCAAGGCAAAAACGACAAATTGGTGAAGCTTTGTGCACCATAGAAGGAAAAAAGCCATGGATTGGGAAAAAAGTATTGTGTCACCAAAAAATCCAAGCAAACATAGATTCTATTGTGTGAAATGCGATGTGCTGTTACTTCTTGGTTAATAAATTAGTAGTACTTTCATCACTTTGTCTTTTCCTTAACTCTCAGAAAGAAATCATATCACTTCATCGGTCAATTTAAGAAGCATTTACATTGATAATACAAAATGAATTAATAAAAAAAATGTTCAAATCTTGAATTAAGGCATGCAAGTGTCTTCCTTTTTTAAAAAGCTATAAAAATGAATACCAACAACACATATCCAGCTCAAATAATACAAATTTTATCCCTAAAACGTGATTTAGGGGGCTCGATTCAAAAATGCTGTTGGGGCAGGATCAGATTTCAAAAAAATTTTGGACTTATTAATATTTTGGACTAAGGCAAAAATTTATCACCCATGCAAGTTGAAATGAAAAAATTGCCTCAAAAGGGGCCACCCTACTGGTTCATTACCAAAATACATTGCTTCAGAGTTGTAATGCGTTGAGTCGTATTTGAACTTGTAAAATTGCAAAAAAGTAACTCTATAAAACGAATTGTTACGGCAAAATTAGAGTCACTTATTTTATGAGGACCGCATAATCATCCTGGAAGTACGCAAGTTCCCTCTAAAGTAAACGCTAAATGTTCAGAAAAAAAAAAAAAAAAAAAAGAAAGTACAACATTTTGGCGTGCGGACAATCACTATGTCACTATATGGTTAAAGTTAACGAAAACTTTTTAATGAATTTCACAACCTACAATACAAGGCGTAAAACTGATTAGGTCATGCATTCCATGGCACCACAACATACAAGCAAACCATTTGCTGAGCAACAGCCGCAGATAAAGCGTGTTAATATTGGCATTGCAGGGAAATTATAAAAAACAGTCGCTGTAGAGGTCAACTAAGTTGGACAAAGCTTTATAACGTGCCCCCCCCAAAAAAAATAATTAGAAGCAAAAACAGCAATAACATTTTGAATTGTTGGCTACTACAGTAGACGCACTAGAAATTCGTATTCAACTACGGCTTATGTCAGGTGCGCAACCTTTGGTTATAAATATGTTACTACGGTACTTCACATTCACATGAAGTTGAGAGACGGTGCTTAGCCCACGGCTTTTTCAAAACTGAAAGGGCTTTTTTAAAACTGAAAGATGTTTTAAAACATATGTAGCGTCGACTACACCTATCCACCACAGCGAACAATGACCGACCGACGTCATCGGACGTCAGTTGCGTCTGGAACACAAGCGATAACTTGGAATGCGCTCAAGCTGACACCCGCAAAATTTGAGAAATTGAAATCAAAGCTTGCAATACAAGACATGTAAAGTAACAGTGAAAACACAAAGTTTGCCAGGAAGAACTTGCTAGCAGTAGCGTGAGTGTACGTTTATATACCAAAGAGTAAGCACACGCTGGTCACATTTTTTATGAAGAGACTTAGATGTAAATTGTTAGGTACTCTTTCTCTTTAGCCCCTGCCTAGTGACTAAGACAAGGTTCTGCAATCGTAAGTTAGGCAATCGTAACACGACGGGCAATAGAATCGTAACACGACGGGCAATAGAAATATTGCTTTGGTCTGACATCATTAAAATGGTGGTACCATTTAATGACCATTTTAGTTGTAGGCTACCATTAATGATGTCTCATAATTCGTAGATGAAATGTAGGCATTTTTTCAGCCTTCATGATGTAACCAAAGACCTTAAACAGCAAAGCATTCACTGCTACTGTCCCTCATGTATCTCGATTTACAAACAAAACGGCTGAACATAAAGAAAACAAATGGTTTCAAAAAAAGTATTTGGTGAAAGGTTGGGAATTTTCATATTTTCCATCTAAGGATACATTTAAATAATCTTGAAGGATAAAATTCCTCTGGGGCCCTGATATAAATGAACAGTCACTGCAATGGAGTGACCAGTGAGGGAAAAGGTTATGTTGCCAGTGGACGAAATGGTGACAGAGCATCACCACATATACAGGTATGTGTTCCCCAGCATCAGGACACGACACACTTCTTGTCTTCGGGCAGGTTTCCATCCTGTCGTTCTATTTCCTTGATAATTCCTTTAAACACGGCTTGGACATCCTGAATGATTGAAGCATTTAAAAACGTCAAACAGAATCACAAACTGAAGCAAATTTTTGTCATGGAAACGGCAAATTCCGGTATAATAAACAAGCAAATACACACACACTCACCAAATTGTGCTTGGCAGAGGTTTCCACAAAAATCGCATTCCACGATTGTGCGAGACTTTGTCCAGCTTCGGTGGTTATCTTACGCTCCATGTGTAAATCCGTTTTGTTGCCAACCAAGACTAGTGGGGGAATTCTGACAAAAACAGCGTAAGGATTAATACGTTCTCACAATATGGCGGACAGCTGCATAGCCAAGTGGAAATGTCTTTGCACAACACTTAAAAGAACGCTAGCTCGATACCGTTTAAAGGTATGCAACTGTATATTTGGAAAGACGCTTAATGACATACTTGAAGTTGAAGGTGGACATGAAGATTGGCTTCCTTGTGTCCCGTTTATTTCATCTAAACTAAAGTTACACCAATCATCAGGTACTGAGCTTAGCCTCTTATTTCAGTTTCAAGCATGTCAAAAGATTTGTATTTAGTTGCTTCCACTTTTTGTTAGATCTTTGTCATGCTTCAAATAGCTCTTTGATGTGATGGGCAGAAATGAAAACTAACCGAGCATTTCCATTTATAACATAACATGATAGGCAGTGGGATACTCACTTAATTCTTCCTACCATGTCTAGAAGTTTATCATGGATCACTTTAACAACTTCAAAGCTGTAAAGTAATCAAATATTAAACAGTTTTGCAATGTGATACCGCCACCGGTATTTTGAAAAAAAGGTTCACAAAGTTTAACAAAAGTTTAGTTTGTTGTACCACTAACATAACAAACATTTTTGTATACGCTACTTAAAAGTTTCTACAGCATAAAGAACATGATATAAAAACAACATAAAAAAATTGTAGTCCTATGTTTAATATTTCTTCCATCAAATGTCATGCAATATACACAGTGTTGAGGCTAGAAATACAAGAGCAAACAAAAACAAATCAGTTACCGTACCTTTTGCTTGATGTAACAGAATACACAAGAATGTAGCCATGGATATCATATGAATCCGGAAACATTGAATATTCGTCCTGAATAGTCAGAAAAAACAAAAATATTACTACTGAATTTTTTTGCAAAAAGGTATGTAAATAGGCTACTGGTGCGAACAAACTCGTGCATCCTGGACCCCCCTTTGGAAGCATATTGCATGGCTTAGCAGTAGTGGGTGGGAGTAGCAACTTGGGTTCACCATTTGCCTGAAGTGTGAACAGCATCTATATTACACTATAAAAGCAATGCTTGCATTTACCACCCTAAGTTCAATATACCTGTCCAGCAGTGTCAACAATGTGTAGCCTGTAATCTTGATTGTTCAGCTTGATTAGTCTTGTAAATGCTAAAAGAATAAATTACAGCATTTAAAAATGTTAGCAGCTGCCATAAAACAATGGGACAGCTGAAGATAGTTTTACCCAAATTATTCAACAACTAGATATAAATATAGAAAAAAACTAATTTGATGAGAACAAATCTTACTGTTTTCAATGGTCGGATCATATGATTCCACAAACTGGTTATCACAAAACTGGATTGTAATAGAAGACTTTCCTGTAAAACATACTGATGATTAGTAAAAATTTCAATGTTAATGAACAATGCACAATTCGTTTTTTTTTTGCTTTTTAAAATATCAGTGCATGTAAAATAAAACAAAAAGAATAGTTTTGCGTTGAAACGGAATATTTATGTTGTTGTATATAATTGAAGTGCTTCAAAATGGCAATACAATGGTTCACCAGCAACCATTCTAGTGAAACCAAAATGTAATTTTTGATTAGCAAAATGGAATGTGATGACTGATGATGCTTGTGGTGAGTGGTGACCACTAAAGAGACTAGAAAAACATTGTAATTGTATGCTTGAATGATTGCTGATGAGCAGAGCACCATACACCAAAACCACACGTTTGGACTTTGGATACATACTGAGCATAAACATCAATGATTGAGTGACTCTAGAACCATAAGTTGAAGACTATGTTTACCATTTGTTGTTACTATATCCACTGCTATAAACATCAGACCTTTATGTGTGTTTACTAAATACAATACATACATGTTGTAGTTACATGAAAATCAAGAATTCTTAATGCCCTAAGTTTTCATAAAGATAAGCCAATCATACCATTCAGACTAGATGTTATTTAAGATCAATCATGGCATCACCGAGGATATTGACTTAAAGTATGGTAATTTATCTGTGTTAACATTTTAGTTATGAAAACTTTGATGTCAGCAATATTCTTACCAACAGATCGATATCCCATTATAGCAAGTTTACGATCTCGTGGAGGGGCCATGATTAGAGGAAAACAAAACACAAGTTCAGATCAAGTAACTTTGTAACGTAATTGCATCAGTGTCATGAACTTTTAAGTTATTCAGGAAACTATAAAATTAAAAAAGCCACATATTGTTTGATTTAAAGAGTAGTAGCTGCCTTTAGAGCTATATCACATCTATTTTACTCGAAACCTGGCATACTGTATGTTACGCTTATTGTCTTCTGCCTTTTATCTGCGCAGTTCCCGTAGCATATCAATAACTATATAGGCTAATAAGACAGTGTAAGACTTCAAAGTTATTAGTCAGCAAAACGTCTTTGTAAATTAAAGGCGGTGTTGCCAGATTTACACTAGTGAGTTTTCGCAGCAACGGCCAAATTTTCAAGTTCAATTCAGTTGTTTTTATTTCTGATCATCATAGCAAAACCAATACACGTCAACATAGCAAAGGTCGAGAAAAAGGTAGAAGCAAAACGCAAACGTTAAAACGTGCTTGTGACCGAAATAAGTTATAAGGTTGAAACAAATTTGGCACGGTCGCAAAACCTTCAGAAAATTTTAAGATAGAAAGGGAAATAAAAAAAAAATTACAACCAAAAATAAAAACAACAAATTATATTAAGGCAATAGCTTTATTAGCCCGTATGCTATAGCTTTAACTGATATTTTCAAGATTTGTATAAATAAACACTTGCTAAGAAGATCGGCCATGGTGCGTTATCAAGAGTGCTTATGGTCATGAGACGTGAGGGGAACACATCTTGATGCGTTTAGCTCATAGCAAAAAAGAGCATGGCAGGCAAAGAAAACCCCACAAAGAAATCCTATAACAAGCAAAGCCATTTTAAGCTCAAACGCACCAGGCCTTGCACGACTTACAAAATAATTACAACTTGACGATACGAAATAATGACAAAACAAATAAAAACAAACAAGCAAAAACATCATCATTTTGCGGAAATCCAGTTATACCCAGGAAAGTTACGGTATGTCTTGCACATATCAAGCGTGCTTTGATGTGAAGTTACGTCGATAGAGCTATAGAGCAAGCGTGATTGTTTTCCACGTCACGCTTCATTGGCCAGAGCTCCGGGAAAAGTCTATTATTTACACTTTTTCGAAACTCCATTGCTTCACTTTGACGAAAAGATTAACATTTGATTAGCCATCTCCTGTGAATGTAGTGAGCTATTTATTCTTCCTCTATTAAAAAAGTTTGCGGCCTCAACTTAATGGTTTCTTTCCTTACTTTTAAACAGGCCCTAAGATTTGAGAAGCATTTTAAATAGAGGCCTACCAGCAGCGGACTTCGGAGAGGCGAGATAGTGCTCACACGGCCTCGAATGCACACCACTTCATATACAGTATAAGGAACATTAAAATAAGCATAATGTTGCGCGACTCCTTGACGTCTAACGCCTTTGTGACAGTTCAGTGTTCACCTTGGCTTTAATTGTCAATATGCTTGCAATTGAAATAACTTATCACAACACGAACAGATAGCGTTACTTGAACATAAACCTGCATCTCAGATTTCAACTACAACATGCACAGGAACATAAGCTTGCAACGTGAACGTCCACAATTACACGACTTCAGCACTAAAAGTCGACTGGACTTGAATTGGAATGCTGCAACACTGTCAAGAAAGTGTATTTAAAAGCGACCAATCATGATGTCTTAGAAAACGTGTAAAGCAAAATGCGAGACACAGTTAGGTAGGCTACAATTAATTTAAAGGGGAAGTTTCCACGAACAAGTAAAAAGTTTTAGATACGGTTCCAATAGAGTACTTTACAAGAACCATTTTCTTCAGCTCATCATGTTTCTGATACGTTTTCCCTAGTTAGCAAACCATTCCTTTTAGATTGATTTACTATAGGCCTACCTGCAGGCGTTGAATCTGTAGCGCCTGCGGTTTTTTTCGTATTTTTCTTTAGTCTAATTGCCGTTGTGAAATTTGTGCTTGGTAGGAATTTGAAACGCTGGCTTAAAATTAGGGCGTTTCCTCGGAATTTGCACCACTTATCAGGGTTTGATTTAGGCCTACATAGGCTAGGCCTACGTGGTTTTACGTTGTTGTCAGGGGCGCCGGAACGACTTTTGACTGGGGGGGCAAGATTACGAAAAAAGGGCACTTTTGTTTACTAAAAGGCCAATTTTTTTCAAGTTTTAAGATAAGATATAGCGACAATGCTAATCTATCAGCTCACTATGTATTGAGTAATGATAGCCTACAAGTGTCCAGCAGGCCCGCAACCAGCAAATATTTTCGGGGGGGGGGCATTTAATTTTTATCAAAGAACAAACATTAAAATGATGCATTGTGACATTTTTATGTTAATGTCCACGCCCATTGATAGAGTGTGTGGCACTACCATGTTACGGTTCAGTGGTCATAACTTATGTCAATCACGTTTTTGTTTAGTACCGTACAGCATTCAAGGAAACTAGCCTTTGTAACCTTTTCTCATTTAGCTATGACTACCCAAGGAAGAAAATTACGATAATACAGTAATGTGTTCAGGTGATTACAAATAAAATACAACATCTGTAGGCTACGAACTGCATTGGCACGACTGGAGTCATAAATTAATCAATAACATATATTTACATCAACATAAACAAACAGATACATATGAATAAACTCAACACGGTAATTACAAATTACAATCCTGAAACATTTTGTTGGCTCAACAAGTTTTTATGTTTGTAGGCCCAAAGAAGTTGACTTTGCAAATGCAAAATGACATTTTAATTTAGAGCATAATGTCTAACTTTCTACTTGATTTGGCAAGTTCGTTTAACGCCAATTCCGCGCTGGGAATTTGAGTAGCCTACGATGGATTTGCATGAGAGCTAGTCCAGAAAGCCTGTCCTGCCCCATAGTGCTTCTAAGGTAACTTTTCAAGCGTCGTAGACAGGTAAATGTTCTTTCTGCAGAAGCAATTGTGACTGGAAGTGTAGCCAAAATTATCAAGAATTTGTAAATGTTTTGATAAAACTCTTTTTGGAATTCTATTGTTGACACCGCATCAATCGCACTTGCTGGACTTTCATCACTTAAAATTTTTTCAAAAAATTTCGGGGGTGGCAAATGCCCCCAATGCCCCCCCCCCTGGTTGCGGGCTTGGTGTCCGGGGTACAAAGAAAGGCATCATGCTATGGTATAATAATGTAACCTACTGTCAAGCCTTAAAGCAGCCTGCGGCCATGGCCGCTAAGTAGTGCTTGAATGACCGCCGGTGCTACCTACTCAATCGGCCAAGTTTGGCCGCCGGTCTCTTCTAGCCAATTGTTAAATTTCGCAATAGAATGATCGTGGATTAACTGTCGAAAATATGTAGTATCAAAGAGTGATGCAAAATTAGGTCGGCGCGTCGTAATCACCACTGTTGTATTGTGCGGAAATATTTGTTACGGTATTGATGGAATATATCCATCTGCGATCACCAGCGCTGTAAGTCTTGTTTGTAATTCCCGACGTTTATTTTCACAAAGTCTTAATCCGAAGTGCTAATTTACATCGGCTGGCAATATTGTCGTTTTTATGTCGATTCGATGTTGTCGGACATTGAATCGTTCTTAAAAAGGAGAACTAGGTTAGTTGACATCCCAGGGGAAAACATATTTTGATCATATCTTGCAAAAATTATGATTCTTTTAGTAATGTCCTTCACATCATTGAAATACTTATTTTATTACCTTGCCGTCATCGTCAACACATGTCGAACGTTGTTTTTCGTTGCTAAACAGAATTCTAAGTGAGTGGCGAACTTCTTTAAAATTAGCCACATTGGAGACACTCGTGCGAGTATCGTTAGATGGTCCCGCAGTACTACATTACAATCCCGATAAAGCAGTTATTGCGTGGTGCAACGATTCTATTGTAGGACTTCGCCCAGGCCCAGACTACAATAACGCTATAAGTGATCATTTTAGCATTGTTGCAAGTTTAATTCTATTTTCTTGTGCTATCGTTAATTTTATTTTGTATTTTGGCCTCCAAGCACGCAGATTTGGCCGCCGAGAAGGAGCTCCCTGTAGGCCACGACGGCTGACGGAAAAAAACGAGTTTTAAGGCCTGTAGCCTATTGTGTTGCAAAGTTTTGTGCCGTAAATATTATTTTGAGGCAAAAATGAAAGATTATAACTAGGCTAAAAGCGAATAGCAGAAATTGTTATATTGCAAAACGTGCAGTAGCTTACATGACTTTAAAAGGGCACCATTGCCCCCCCTGCCCCTCCATCTTCAGAAAAATTGAGGGCAGGGGGGGCATCCGCCCCCCCTGCCCCCCCGCTTCCGGCGCCTCTGGTTGTTGTAGCGTTGTGCATTTGACACATGCTGCATTGCTTGAAGCAATAAGCCTCCTTTAAATCAATCGTTCAGCATGAAACACAGTCAGTTTGTCAGTTTTCAGTATAGTTTCTGTTGGCCAGTTGTGTGGTGCCTTATTTTCTCAGTCAGTTTGCCACGGATTCCTTTCTTGGAAGTCACGGTGTTAGTTTAATTATGGTTGTAGTCAGAGATGGGCGTAATCTTGATCTTGAAGATCACTTTTTTTTGGTGATCTTGATCTTGATCTAAGATCACTTTTTTTGTGTGATCTTGATCTTGAAGAACAATAAGATCAAGATCACTTTAAAATTGAATTTTACTTCCTACATAGAGGCATTTTTTTAGAACTCGTACTGTACAAAGTAGTTAGTGGCAACTACTAACATTAAGCCACTGTTAATATGATATGTGCCCAACAAAAGACGATTTAAAGTCTCCATCAAATCTGGTCAGTGTTGCCATTTCAAAATTGAAAAAGTTTTCTGTGTTGGTCATAATGAAGAAGTCAACTTCCGTGTACTTTATGTTGACGTATAATAAAAAATGATTTAATGTGAATTTTGAAGAAATGTTTGCTTTTATTGACCCAATTTTAGATGTTTCAAAAGTCTAGAATGGCGGTGTTAAAAAATCTGAATTCTAGCCGACTTTGGTCATGTAAAGTGGTTTATTGCAGCAAATCAACCAGACCAAGACTTGTTTAGGGTCTGAGTATGGAGCGGTTTGTCGGACCGCAAACCTCTGAACTTTTTTGATAGCAGACAACAGTATCAAAGTTGCCAGGTGGGTAAATGGTGCAATAAACATTTACAAAATGCAGTGAAAGTTAAAACTACTTAGTAACACGAATAAAAACTCCCACATGAACCAGACAAAATTTGGTAAAAAATGATGCGGTTTAAACTTTATTTTTATTTATTTATTATAAATAAAAAGTATAAAACTAATTGCAAATTTTGCGACTTTTCAGAACTACTGTAATTAACCTCGGCCTTGGGGGTGACGTTGCGATTCTAAGCAAACTACGTCAACAATTGATATAGGCCTATAATAGCAACAGTCACTAACTTATTACAATTCTTAGGCCAGCGATCGAGTAGTTAAAAGTAAAAGTTAGCAATACCAACTATATACCTTTACCCAGATTGCTTATAGTTATTATTTTTTGCAACATCAGTGATCAAAAACTTCATTTTTTTTTCAAGTACACAAAAAGTGATCTTGAAAGTGATCTTGATCTTCAAGATCACGATCTTGATCTTCAAGTTCACATAGTTTGGTGATCTTGATCTTCAAGATCACCTATTCTTGGTGATCTTGATCTTGATCTTCAAGATCACCAATAGGCTACTGGTGATCTTGCCCATCTCTGGTTGTAGTGTAGTTTTTTATGTTGTGAATTAGTTTAACTCGTTCTATTTGAATTCAAGGTATTATTTGGCTACAACGTTCCGACGTGGAAGTTGATTCATTTTTGTGCAATAAACTCATACCTGCAAAGAAGAGCAAGGTATTATTCTCAAGGTTATCTCCACTACACGCTAGTACCCGGGATGTTGCTGTAGCAGCTATACAGCTAGGTATGGGCGGATGTTCAGACCACTCGACGTCCACTACAAATCAATGAAAAACGGACTGATTTTATGACTAGACTGATTTTATGACGTGTGTGCAGTGCGCACATTTTCCTTACAGACCAGCGACAGCATAAAGAAACAAAATGTGAAAAAGCAGAAATAGGCTAGCCTACAACAAAATTTATTTTTGCATATAGACTAACCTAGAACTTTCAAGAAACTTGAGATTAAACATGACCCAATGGCTGCGATTCTGGAACAGTAAGGCTAACCTGGCCAATGAAACTAAAATAATTATTTCTATAGCACTTTCTTTTAGGTTTTAAGCTGGTCGCAGATTACACAAATTGTAGGCTACCTAGCTTGCAAAGAGGTTACGCATAATTAAAAAGGTTATAGGTGAATTGTTCATAAACAGTTGTTCGTACAATAATTGTTCGTAAGCAGATGTTCGTAAAATGAAATCTTCGTAAAACAAGTAGGCTATTCGTAAATCATTTCTTCGTATAGGCTACATCAATTCTTCGTATAGAGCAGTGGTTCCCAACCTTTTGGTTGTCACGGACCCCTTTAGACAAATTATTAATTCTGCGGACCCCTACTACCTAAATTTTGCCTCCACTACTTTACTGTGTCATATTGCATTGCCGCTATGACTCCTGCGGCAAATATCAGGTTAAACAGTTGCTCAAATAAGAAAATGAATGAATTGTTCAAGAAATGTCAGCAGTATTTGAATATTATAAACCATTAAGGTTTTGCCACCTTTTCCTTTTGTTGGTTTTGTTACTGTATTTCTTTTTTACAATATCATTTCTTTTTGCGTTCTGACAAAGAAAAATAAATTGAATTGAATTGAAAAAAAAAATTAAGGTGACCCAAAGCCGAAACTTTTTCAATGTAAGCAAATTTAATGAGATAGCTGTTGTTGCCTTTCCTGAACTAAACGACTGAACTGTGGTTGAGTTTTTGACAATGCAACACGCATGTCATCTTCAACGTCCATGCAATTTCGATGTTTAGTTTTTATTGTAACGAGAGCTGAGAATCCTGCCTCGCAAAGGTTAAGTGGTTATGAATGGTAACAAAACAATAATCGCTTGCTTTGCCAAGAATGAGTAGGTTTGCAGTTGTGAGCACCAGAATTATTCCATAGTTTTTGAATGAAATTCAATGCGTAATAACTCTTTTTATCTCAAATCAATTAAGTCATCTTTACTGAGATCGTCATCGCTAATGTTGTTCAAGTCAAAAAGAAAAGGATTTCGAATCCATGTTTCAACTTCGTTCGGCAGGTGTTCTAAATTAAAATAACGTCGAAATGCATTTGCAGGGTTTCCAAGTGTGCGCAAAATTTTTCTCCCATAGAGATCAAAAGAGTACATTCTCTTTGAGTTTCATCCATCAAGATAAGATCTTCTAACATTGGAAAGTTAGCGTAATTACCTGCTTCCAATCTGCGTTTTCAAACCGGCAACTTGGCTAAAAACGCCTTCAGTTTTTCAGCTGCATCAATTATTGTCACACCTGGTCCTTGATTATGTCATGCAATGCCATGATTAACATTTTTAATATGACCCAAAATATCGGCTAAGTAGGCCATGCCGTATAGAAAACTTTTACTCTCAAATAATTTTGAGAGTGAATAGCCTACCTCATTTTTTAGCTGCTGCAGTCGTTTTAAAACTTCTCTAGATAACAAACGTAGCCTAGGCTACCTCAAAATGATACAAAAGTACTTCGTAATCTGATCCTATAGCCTACTTCTTGACAGAGCGCTTTAAAAGTACGGCGTACTTGACACTTAAACAGAGAAATGAAAGTAAAAAGATCGCTTTTCTTTTTTTCTTTCCATAATTCATCAAGGTAATCACGGACCCCCAAATGCTTTCTTACGGATCCCCAAGGGGTCCGCGAACCCCAGGTTGGGAACCACTGGTATAGAGGAATTGTTCGTGAACAGGTGATAGATCAATTGTTCGTAAACAGCTATTTAGTTGCTACCCAGGGGCGCCGGAAGCGGGGAGGCAAGGGGCATCATCGAGGGGCAGGGGAGCAATGATGCCCTTTTGAGGTCATGTATAGCTATACTGCACATTTTGCAATATAACAATTTCTGCAATTCACGTTTAGCCTAATTATAATCTTTCATTTTCCCGCAAAATAATATTCACACACAAAATTCTGTAACACACTAGCCTAGGTTAGGCTACATCATTATGACGTAGCATGATGCCCTTCTTTGTATAGGCCTACCAGACACTTGTATCATTACTCGATAGTGAGCTGATAGATGAGCATTATCACTATAGCCTACCTTATCTTAAACTTTTTTAAAAAATTGGCCTTTCAGCAACAAAAGAGTTCTTTTTCATAATCCTGCGCCCCAGTCAAAAATCGTTCCAGCGCCCCTGTGTTACTTGTGTAGGATAATTCTTTTGAAAATTTTCAAATTTCCAATAAGTGGTTTCTTACGCTTGTGCGTTAAGTGCACTATAATCTTTGTAATAAAGCTGCCCACCATACAAAAGTTTTGGATTTCCTTTTTCCCTGCGCACAAAGTGTAATGCCATTCTGAATCAGGGACTCTACACTGTCTGCTCGTCTACAGCACGACACATCCAGCACATCTCTAGTAGGCTATATACGCTACCCTAATTAATTGTTCGTAAGCAATTGTAACTGTTTTACGAACAATTAATGTTACGTCAATTGCATGCACGAAGAAATGCTTTACGAAGAATTGTGTTACGAAGAATTAATTTTACGAACAACTGTTTACGAAAAAAACGTCGGACACCAATTAAAAATGGTCTGTTTATGGTATGAGCTGGTGTCCGCCCCTATAGTTCAATTGATTAGCGCGTGACTTCGTCGATGAAAAAGCTTCAAGATCAAGCTGCGTTGGTTCGACTCTCGGGGTGTGCGCTTGAGTAACGCATTCTAAGGACTGCTCTCCATTCAGCGGCACCTGATGGATGGAATAATTCCTTGGCAACAAGATTTCAGCAATCGGAAATTTTATTCTGTAAATCTCGGTCACCGGCCCTGTGTCAAAAGCCTTTACAAGTAGCCTACGCGAAACTATCAGAAATAATCTATCAAGGCTTTGTCAGTCCGGGGATAGATTCAAAACCAACCAAGCTTGGTTCTAGCAATATTTTTTGGCGCCACATTTCTTGCTTTTTACCTTGGGCCTACTCCTTTTTTTATAAGCATTAGGCTACATCCGCTACCTATGGTAGCCTATAAATAAATTTATATGCAAAAAAGTGTTTAATTACAAATAGTTTGACTTTTGAAAAATACCTTATTACTACTTTCCTAAATAGGCTACCTACTTTCGTAAAAGTCATTTTGCTGAACCGCATAAGCTATAGCCTACAATCGGCAACAAAGTAGGCTACCTGTACGGGCAATCGTTCCCCAAATCAAACGCCACATAAAACCGTTAAGGTTTCTTTAACCTGGTGTTTTACGTCATGGAATATCACTAAAAAATGACCAGAGATTGCATCATATTTCGTAGCACCTGTAAAACATTGCACAATCCTTTTCAACATCTGTGGGAATTGCTTCACAATGTTTATCACTGTTACGTCACAGAAGCTGGTTACGTGCATTTGAAATATCTCAAGTCAGTTTCGTCATTTTAGAATTGTCGTTAGAAAGGTTGGTCGAATAAACTGTTTTCCTTGTGCTTACCAACTATAGACGAAATTTCCGTCTTTTATCCTCAGTAATCTGTATTGCGTTGCGCCGCCCTTTCGACAGCCTGTGACTATTTTTTCTTAAATACAATTCGTGAAAAGACGTTTTCAGAAGAGTATTTTTCGGTGTCATTGCATACAGATGAAAGGATTCGGGAATTTTAGGTTACAACTTTTCCACGAAGATATTATGGTTTTCCGCTGTGACCAGTAGCCTACCCAGCTCACAAAAGTTGCTGTGCTGTAGGCCTATCGTTTCAACGTCTGGCTACAATGTAAAAAGGGCAATTTGCTGGTTGTGTGATGAGTTGATCACATTTGACCACAAGAACCGAAACAAATTCAAAGGTTTTGGCGCAACACTATGCTTTTATCAAGAAGATAACAATGGCTATCAAAAAAGCAAACCTCTTATTTCTTGTTAAATATTTTGCTTGTTAAATAGTTTGTTGTCATCGCTGGGCGATACAACTCCAGGTGAGGATTTCTGTCTGAAGAGCGATGGTAGCCAACTTCTCCAATGCAAAATTTCTTTTGATCAAGCACTTCACAATACTCTGCTTACAAGTGTCGTTTAATAAAATATCAACGGGTTAAGCAATGACAAACGCATTTAAAAACGTGTACTTGAACTTTGCTACGAGCAGCTGAGGATAGGGAGTGCAAGAGTCACAAGTTCAATTCAACAAAAAATCGATATTAAATCTAGAGTCAATCGAAAAGGATGAATGGTTGCAAAAATTACTAAGGTATTGTAATGCAGTAGTTGCATGCAAGACATACGGTACTTAGTTATTTACGTGTTTCAGAAACTAAATATACGCTGTGCTTTTTACATCAGGTAACCAATGCCCCATATACAGTAACAAGTTGGCTAGATTTCTAGTTGTGTATTGAAAAATATCTCACTCTTTGACCAATTCGACATCATGGTCTACTTCGTTCGAAGGCAGAAAAGTAAAACCTGATAATCATAACGCTGGCTATAATGTGCAGCATGACAAACAAATTACATTGTAGCTCACGTTACTTGGCAGAAGCGTGAAAATCAAATTCCGTCTACTCACATGCTAA
Source organism: Aplidium turbinatum (assembly GCF_918807975.1). NCBI lineage: Eukaryota > Metazoa > Chordata > Ascidiacea > Aplousobranchia > Polyclinidae > Aplidium > Aplidium turbinatum. The sequence goes on along the minus strand of NC_137489.1, from coordinate 9,705,758 downwards.
TGTCAATAACAAAGGGTTCATTCAACATTAAAGCCACCACAAACTTTGTAAAGTTACCGAAATCTAATATTTTAGTTTTAAAAGCAACTCGTGAAGTGAAAACTTCATAAATTTAGTAAATAAAAGTGGACAAACGGTTCAAATAATAAGTTTTTGACCGTATTTAGCATGAAATTTCTATTCAGAAACCTTGCGATTACAACAGAAAAATGAGCGTTTGAGTTGCCTGCTCTAATTGTTTCGATGTGAAATGATCTCAGTTTTACATAACTCACTAAATTGAGCATCAATTGTATATCAATCATAGCCTAAACAACTTGTTAAATTAGAACTGTTAAACGCAGATATGAATATGACCACACTGTGGATATTTTTTCGTGTGTGATTAATTACATTGGGTGCGCAGAGAAGTAGTACTACTGTGTACAACACCGAATCTTGTACGTGCTAAAACTTGTTTCCCAAATAGGATTTGATGACGTTACATCATAAAACTATGCACGATGTAAGAAACAGTAATTGGAGACTTACTGCAACAGGGACACAGCCACGGGGGGGGGGGGGAAATCCCCCCCGAAATTGTATCTTGTCCCCACCCAGTACAAAATGCTTTACTACGTACTATTACAACGTTTTAATACAATTCCAATTCATCTTGAATGAGGTTCCTCCCAGACAGTTGCTTTTGAACCCCTAAAATTTTCTTTCTAGCCACGTCACTGTACTGCAGTTAGATCCAGAAGGTTGTTTTTATGAAATTAACACGCAATATTAAATTTAGTCAATGTTTGACTGCATCACCGCATACAGTCGTACTAATCTGAATGTCATAATATTAAAAAATTATTAAAAACAGATAAGAGGATTGTGATTATAGACAATTGGGCAGCAGCATGGGTTGATATAATACGCAGCTATGAACTGGGTACATTGGAGTGTGTAAAACTTAAAATATATACATAAAAATAAACAAACCGGCGTCACTTTTTTCTAATTAGTTGTTGAAATAAAAATATGGCACTTGCTGTGGGAGTTCATTACATTGCAAAAAAATGTATTTTTGAAACAAAGTATGCACTGTAGTTAGGAGAACATGGTTTCATTTTACTACTAATTAATGTCATGAGAGAACGTTCTAAGATAATACAAGAGCAAATGCTATCGTTTCAAAGACAAATTTTTAATGCACGGTTGACGTTACGTTACAAAGGCTTGCGTCCAAGTTGACGCAATCGGGGTGCACGTTTGAAGCTCTATGTCAGGGGTTCTTAACCAGGGGTGCACGGCTGCACGCACCACTAAGGGGTGCGAGACCTGTGCCTAGGCGGTGCGGGGATGCTGAATTATCAAGGTTTGTTATAATATGATGTAAGAAGCAAAGTTGTTTTATCAGGTTTCAACAAAAATTTCGAACTGTAGGCGACTAGGCTACTACTTTTCAGCCAATCCTTGGAGAGGGTGCGAGAACTGGTTGGTAATTTCAAGGTGGTGCCGACAAGGCAAAAGGTTAAGAACCGCTGTTCTATGGGTATCAAATGCCATCATCAACTAGAAAAACATTTTAGCAGATCTGAAAACTGTTTATGTTAACCATGTTTGCAAAAACTACGTCTTTATAATGTAAAAAGACAGATTTTGCTCGATGAGAAATGATTGACAAAGCTACGACCTTTAACCGGAATGGCCCGTTTCGGTGAGTCCGATTCGGTGAGTCAGATCCCTATTCGGTGATTTTTTCAATTTTTTTTTTTAAATTCTCGGGTACCATAGCCTAATTATTATTGCCGTTTTAGGGTTAGGGGTTAAAGGTTAGGAACTCACCGAATCGGACTCACCGAATAGTAGCAGACCCACCTGTAACATACGAAGAAATCAAGCACACACCTATTTCTTAAAAAACATCATTCAGTGACACGTTGTATATTAAGTATAGACAGTGATCATGGAACAACAATCACAACACATTACAGTAAATCAAATCACAAGTACAGAAAATGTTTAAAATACTGTAGAGGAATGACAGTCATTCAAAAATGTTGGTCTTACAGCTTGCTACAAGAACACATTAACAACTTTAAGAGAGACCCAAACAACGGTGTTTGGTTCTTTCTTTACTTGAAATAGATTGGCATGTAATAAAAACGCATTGCGATTCACAAACAACTTCTTTCATGTGAGTGATGTTACCTTGCATCACTAATGCCAAAGATAAAATCTAATCTAGCAGATTTTACTATACAGTTTTACTTTCAGTTCAGTTCTCAAAACGTAAGCCAGCAGATTCATTCCATCAAAGTTTCACAATGCTAAGAGTACAACGTGATCATGACCTTTCATATGAATAACATGATTTTTGTATTATTTTGCATACCTGCATAACTTACTGTATAAAATCTGTGAACAAACTGAACTATATCGATGTGTCACAGCTTGACCAATGAATATAAAAACACACGCAAAAATTTATTGACAAGGACTTGGAGAGTTACATACAATTTCCACGAGCAACGCTGATGGAAATTGTATACAGCGGATGGATGCAGCGCTATCTGTAAAAACATACTATTTTCATCATCTTTACCTTGTTGACAATGACAATAATTGTCTTGCGAAAACTAACACCCCTCTGTCGCATGCAAATCATAAATCAAAAGGTATACAGCACAGATTTACACTGATATCTCGTAATTGAACACCTTTATGAAGTATATAACTATTAATAAAAAATCCAATTTACTTTGAAAATTTGCAATAAATGCAGCGTACATTTTTTTGCGTATGGAAAATAGCAACAATTTGCTGCTCATAATTTTAGTTGTACTTAATTTTTATCACCATTCTAGGCAAACTTAATTTACTCCAAAATCCTTCATATATATTATACTGCACAGTGCACAAAAGGACTAATTGCTATGTACCATGGACCTCTTTGCAAAATTTTGATAAATTGTTTACAAACAAAAAGAAAATATATTTTGTAGTATGAGAAAAGACAACAACTGTAAACAGATGCCGCAGTTGGTGCTCAAGACAAAAAAAAAAACTGAAAAAATACGGCCAGTCGACCACATTTACAATATCATCTATAATTCATATTAGCAAGCGACCAAATCATCAAATTTGAATGGAATTAGTTTAGCAAGATACATTGAGTGTAAATGTTTTCTGTATACATAAATATGTTCTTATTTATAGGCAATGGGCTTTCATACAACAAAGAAAGAAAATAACGTACATAGATATACAATACAATCATATATACTGTATAACTGTATTATGCAGTCGGATTCAAATGTAGTTAAATATGGAATAGCCACTACATTGAAGAATCTTATCAAAACATCAACTCACAATGCTGAATGGACATGATGCAACTTAAGATCTAGGTTGCTTCAAATATCATCTTTTGATAAAGTTGATATCAAAGTTATGACGATTCCTAAAGAAAGCATTTCTGCAGCTATTAAAGCCAGCTGCATGAACAAAGTATATAATATACATCATTAAGGGACGTTAAATCGTACAAGCTCAAAAAGCTGAAAAGAAATCAACCAATGTTGTATCACACATATCATTTTAAACTCGGAATGGCTCGTTTCGGTGAGTCCGATCCCTATTCGGTGATTTTTTCAAATTTTTTTTAAATTATCAGGTACCGTAGCCTAATTATCATTGCCGTTTTAGGGTTAGGGACTCACAGAATAGTAGCAGACCCTTTTAAACTTGTATCTGTTCATAAAGCCTCGTAGGCAAGTTGGTGTCTTGGAGATTCATGGTGTGGTTAATAGACCAGATTTTGGTTCCAGAATGTTTCTGGTACAAAAATAAAAAAAAGCATTTTGATTTAGGCTAAAAACAAGGTTAAATGGTTATGATACGTAGATACTGTAAGTGGTCGAACAAATGGTTTATTGTTGGTCCACCACTTATGAAGTTAACATTTGCACTAAAAAACACATTTTAAATGTATCGTTTATGGCAGTGGTTCCCAACCTTTTTTAAGTGAACCCAGTTAAAAAAATATTGCGACCCAAGCATAAGCTGATATTTTGTTTTGAAGAGATGCAGTGGTAATTTTTATAACAAGTTACATGTCTATGAAAACCTGTCCATGGGAAAAAGCTGTGCTTGCCAAGTTGAATAAAATATGATTCCAGAACCTGAACACTACAGTGGTCTATATTTGTGAGAAAAGGAATGTAAGTAAGCCTTAAATGTCACAGTCAATCTCTGGCATCCACTGATGAAAACAATTGGATATTCAATGCATCTGCAGGCACACCACTACCCTTGAATGTTAAAGAAGTCTATGGGCAGTAGACATCACATACTAAAAACAGAAGAATGTATTAAATAAAGTAAGCTAGGCTATTTGAAAAAAAGAATCAGCTAATATTTACTTTAGAGCTTCTGTCTACAAAGTATATCCAACAGTTTCAAAGTGTATTGTGCTTGAATGATAACTTGGCTAATAAGACTGGATTTAGTGCAATGTTGAAATCATACTGACAAAACTTTATACTTAATATCACAAAAGTGTGTTGCCTGACCAATGATCAAGCTGATGATTGCTTTTGCAGACCACACATGTGTTTCGAAACACAAGGCTACCAGTATGATTTCTATTGAACTTTTTTGTAACGCAGCAGCACATTATCATCAGCTACCATGCTGGGACTGGGACACAAAACAAACGCAAAATGTGTGGCTGTGCTTAGACAAAATTCACACATCTCACGAAAAACATTAATGCTTCGAGTTATTCTTCTGATATTTTTATTCTGCAAGAGCCTACCAGTGTGATTTACAGGCAAAACTCTGATGCTTTTAAAATCTAAATGGCAATTAATTAACTAAGAGAGGAAAGAAATTCCGCAAATTTATGACATTTGAAAAACACAGCTTTACTGGTATATTATTTGCTTCATCAGTTGTTCTATACGGTACCGACTATACCAAACATTTTCTTGTTCGAAAACAAATAAGCAACCAAAACATTTTTGGCAACCCAACATTATGTCGAGACCCAAAGGTTGAGAATCACTGCTTTATGGAATAGAACCAGATTTATACAGATGTTGATTTACACAAAATGTACTTTGTTTTTATTACGAAATCTGTAATGTAGCGCCATCTGCCAACAAAACAGTAGCATTTTTACGGTTTGTGAAAACGAGTGTAACGCCGTGACTCTTCATGAACGTCCATTTCATTTGCTTTGAACTCATTAAGTTCTTTGCGAATAGATGCTTTGTCCATAGGCGTGAGACGTGTCCAAGGTTTCTCGTTTCGCCGATCATAATTCTGTACTTCATACACTTCCACATATTCATGCCAATTAATTAGAACCTTCCGTTCCACCAGTTCCTGCACTGTGGGTCGCATAGACAGCTTTCTACTCAACTGCTTCTTGACTTTCTCCCTTTCTTTGAAACGTGCTTCCACACTATTATTTGGCAATATATTTCGTTCTTGTAACTCTGACTTGGAAGGGCGTTGACTCAAGTGTCGTGTAAGATTTTGCCTTACAGTTGAGCTTTGTTCCTCCTTGTTTTGGGGACTGGGAATATTGTTACGATTCTCTACATCACTTCTCTCTGAGCGATTTGCTAATCTTAAATTTAGAGTATCTTTTCTTGCTATCTTAGCAGCTAACCCACCAACTCCAACTTCTTCATCGTCCTCTTCATCCTCCTCCTCTTCATCTCTGTACAAAATAGAACCAGAAGAATCAGAGTCATCAGCATCTCCATTTTGTGAGGAAGGATCATCATAATCTTGTTGCCACCGAGGAGGATTGGATGGCGGAAAATGTAAAGGAGCATTCAACTGGGTGTTTTTTTTTATTATATCAGCACTTGAAGCAAACATAATGCCAGAGTTTCTTGGTTGAGGGTTAATCTTTGCATTATCAGAAGATGGGGTCTGATATTGGTTTGTGTAGTCTGTTGGAGGTTTGGGTGGCAATAATTTGGGAGTTTCATTATAGTTTTGCACAGGATTTTGATTTTGAGTTACTTTCACAGGCTTTGGTGGCGGTTTTGGAGGAGGACCTTTCTGAGCTAAAGATGAAGCAGGAGGAATCTCAGCATTGTTCACAGTTTGAGTAACCTTTATAGTTCTTACCGCAGCAACTGGACGAGGCAATACCTTATTTCCAGAGCTTGACGGAACACTTGCTTCAGAACATCTGTTGGCAACAGAACCTTCAACATCAATTGGTTCCATGTTTTTTTCTAATTTTTTGCTAAAATCTTGGGAAAGTCGATTACTTGAATTGGGGGGCATTAAAGCAGTTGTAGCTCTATTGCTGTTAACACTTTTATTCTTACTTTCTGGTTCAATGGATTGATCAAGACTAGATTGTAAGCCTAATGCGGTTCTGGCCATTGGTTCAGGAGCTGCTGTACTTTGGGTTGACATTGTACTTGTGTTTGCAGTAGAAGATGAGTCTGTTACAGATGCTTTTTGAAATAAGCCTACTGCAACTAAATGATTGCCATCACGGTTTGGCATTTGAAAGCGTCCAACATTTACAGATGGCAATGTATCAACAGAACTTGCACTATCTTTGGAGATAGAATCAGCAGCAGTAGCAAGATGGTAAGAATGTCTATGTTGTTTTGAATTCATTTCATCACTTCTTGAAATCTCATCAGAGGAAGATTTTTGATGCATATAGGGATGCTGCAGTGCATCATTTTTGTCACCTATACTTTGCTCTTGTGTTTCATCTGATTTCTCTGACAAGTCGGACGATGAACCAGACATGCGTTGATCCCCATGCACAGTTTTTCGGTAAGTGGGTCCATTATAGTCTTTTAAAACGCCTCGCTTTAAAAGATCTTCTCTCGTGCTTCGAATTGATATCTTGTGCTCTAAAGTAGTCGCTGTTCTAGAAAATTTTTCACTTTTCTTCTTTCTCTTCCATTTCCAAGGACGAAATATTTTTGACCAATTGGTTTGAGGTTTTTCTTTCTTGACTTTATTTTCATCTGAGACAGATAAGCTTGAACTTGGTATATCAGAGTTTTGATCTTCGACTTCATTTTGATTCACAGTATCACTAAAAGTTTGACTTCTAGTAGACATCTTCAGCAGGAAATGTTCCCAATACCTTATTTATAATTTAAAATTAAGAATGGTTAATTTAACATCAGAAATGATTTTCTTGCTGATCTGTTAAATAAGTCATGTCATAACAAACTTAAGTCAATATCATTTCGGTCCATCACACAATCTGTTTTAGCAATATCCGAGTCAGGGTTGGAAAAAATCATGATTTTTTTAAAAAAATCAAAAAAATCGGATTTTTTTGATTTAAATCGGATTTTTTTGATTTAAATCAGATTTTTTTGATTTTTTTTATATAAAAAAGCGTCGAGTCTACTTGGGGGGAAGAGATCATTGTAGTAAGATAGCAGAATTATTTTTAACCCCTTGATTGATTGAAAGGCTTTGGTTTGCAAGTGTTTAATCATTTTTATTATCATATTGTAGGCTAGCCTGTCTGTTGCACATATTTTTAAGTAGGTGTGATATGTTGCTTTATACTAAATCATAATGTGCATATCGAGATTGAGGTACGTCTCAGACTGTCATCTCACTACACTAAGATCTTTCCTTAGGTTTGAGCACACATCACTTTGCTTTTTTGCTCAACTGATGCATAGCCTACAACCACTCTTTTTGGCTTTTGCAAAGAAAGTTTACCGGTGTAATATAATTATGTTACCGACATTCCATACCAAAACAATAAAAGTTCAAATGACACAAAATTGCAGTTTATTTTGCATTGAGAAGTTTGTACATAAATACAAGCTCACCAGCTTTTGCAGTGCCCAATCGATTTCGAGCTTCTGATTGAACCAGACCAAAAGTGGAAAAAACTCGCTCAAAAACTATGTTTAGTGAACAACACCGTTTGTGAACTGCCAAGTAAACTAAGTTGCCTTTCAAAGCATGCATAGCCTATAGCCTAAAGTATTTAAATATAACTTTTGTATTGCAGAGAAGCAGTGAAACGTTTGTTGATGTATTTATTTTTATTTTAGCAAATAAAAAATCATTTGATTTTTTTAATTGATTTTTTTGATTTTTATTGTTTGATTTAAATCATGATTTAAATCAATGATTTAAATCATTTGATTTAAATCAACCAACCCTGATCCGAGTCTTAGGTATACTACAGCTGATAAAAAAATAGCGACATGAAAACTGATTGAAAAGTCAGCAAATTACAATTTGTTTTGACATGGGATGGTCTCATCAGCATAGCATAGCCAGTTCAAGAAAAGGCAAACAAGCAAAATAACTTGCAGACTTAAGTTGATGCTTATAATCCTTACATGGCAGATCTTTCATCAGAATTTTAGCTATTGACTTCACAAATTCTATCAAAACAACATGAGTATATAATAAGCATATTAAATAGGCAACTAATTGAAAAAAAGGGTGCAACCTAATTTGTATCATGAACAATTTGTACTGTCAGTTCATACCTTGAAAAGATTGAGAGAAAAAATTAAAAAAGCCGAAGTTGCTGACCAAAGCTTCCGCAAGGTTAGTGTATCGGAGTATCGATAGTTAGGGTATCGGTATCCGCAAACAAACAAACTGAAAAGATCGAGAGAAAAATATCGAACATCGCTGATCGCAGTTTCCGTTTTTCTGCAAACATTTTAAAATTACTGGTAATGATCCTAAGAGTTTGCCGAAGTCGCTGATTGCAGTTTTCGCAAACATTTTAAAGGGTTAGGGTTGATCAGAGTTTCCGCAAGCATTTTAAAAGGGTTAGGGTGTTTCTGCAAACAAACAAACTGAAAAGATCGAGAGAAAAAATAAAACAAAGCCGAAGTCGCTGATCGCAGTTTCCGTTTTTCCACAGTTTCCGCAAACATTTTAAAATTTTCGGTAATGATCCTAAAAGTTTGCCGAAGTCGCTGATTGCAGTTTCCGCAAACAATTTAAAAGGGTTAGGGTTGATCGGAGTTTCCGCAAACATTTTAAAATTTCTGGTAATGATTCTAAGAGTTTTGGTTTGTTTGCGGAAACTGCAATCAGTGACTTCGTTTTTTTTTTTAATTTTTTCTCTTGATCTATTCAAGGTACGAACTGATGGTACGAATTGTTCATGGTACGAATTAGGTTGCATCCGAAAAAAATAACAATCTTATCACCAGGGCCCACAAGAGGGGGGGACAACCGGTGCATTGCACCGGGGCCCGGTGAGTTCAAGGGGGCCCGACAAAATGTCTAAATTCACGCGATAAAAAAGATTGATTTCAACAATTTTGCATAAAATATTGTTTTTATATTAGTTCCGTATGTCGAATGGGGCCCCCTTATGGGTAGCCTAGGCCCTTTTTTTTAAATTACAGAATTTTCAATTTTTTGAGTTAAGGGGGGCCCGACAAAATGTTTAAATTTGCGTGCTCAGGTCGATTTTGCATAAAATATTGTTTTTTTATATGAATACAGTATTAGTTTTGTATTTTGAATGGGCCCCCTCATGGGTATATGCCCTTTTTTAGAACAACAATATTTTCATTTTTTTGCGTTCAGGGGGCCAATAAAATGTTTAAATTTGAGTGTTAAGGTCAATTTTGCATAAAATTTTTTTAATATTTTGAAGTTGTTATTTCTTATATGAAGTTGGTATTTCCTTTATTGAAGTTGGTATTTCTTAATGTCATGAACAATAGCAATGCATTCATCCTAAGTTTGCTGCCCTAGTCTCTGCAGCAGATTTCATGGTCAGAAATGGTATTGTATGTTAATGTAAAGCTGTAAGCACACATATGCAATGCTATGTCAGCCATGTCAGATAGTAGCCTATTGCAATTTTTATCTTCGAAATGGCTGATTTTACCCACTTGTTGCCATGGTTACAATCAGGTGTTGCCAGAGTTAGAAAGGGTTAGAGTTAGGAAAGGTTAGGGTTTTGATCTTTGCCCAGGACTAAAAAAAATATCCAAAATACAAGTTTTTGTTTCCAACAGCTATAAACTTTTCCTCAAATTAGGGCAGAATTCCATATCTGACAACGCTATTGAGGCTATATTTAGTTATTTACACTATGTAGTGTTTTAGCATTTTATCTTTGTGTATAACTAGTATGTATCTGTGAATTTAAAGTTATATTTACAATAGTGCATTGTTTGTGAAATAATGGAATGTTAGTGTTACTACTTTAACCTAATTTATCCTTTGTAAGAACGCGCACCGCAAATTTTGCTTGTGATTGGTGAGATATCACGCGACATGTTGCGCTGGGGGGCCCGGCAGCAACATCTGCACCGGGGCCCGGCAGGGCTCTTGGAGGCCCTGCTTATCACAATATATATTATAAGATTTCCTTGGTCTGAGAAAGCTTTTTCGACAGTTTAATCTTGGCATTTTTGCATATTTTTAATGGGTTTGAACCACTGATGCAGGCTCGGTCTCTGAGACTAACAGCCTAAAGTTGGCGCTTATTGAAGTGTTGTTGTCTGTGAGCTATTCCATTTATTAGGTGAATGGATAGCCGTCTATGAAAATTATTTGCTTTAAATCCCAAGAGTCAAACCAGCACTGCTCGATCTTGTGCTTTTTTGTAAAGAATGTGTGATTTCAACATGCATCAAAGTCATGAACACTGAACAGAGTAGTTAGGTACACTGCAGCTTAACTTTCGATTTTTCCTTGCCATCCTTGTTGCCGAAACATTTGCCATTTATGTTTGTACATTTTTTTTCATACAACCGTAAAGTATATTTGTGACCGGTTTTAAATCTTCGTATCATGTTTGACATAGTATTACTTAATAGAGAAATTATCCTATGGCTAGTTATTATCTTTATAATCCCTGCTTGGAAAATACAACAACCATAACTTAAATATACAAAAATACACCTCAGGCAGCTTCTCTATTTTCAGAGGTTGGCGTTTGCTTATGCAGTGTTGCCAGATTTAAAAAAAAAAAAGAGCCCAAAAATGCGCCAAAGCAACTTAAAAGTAGCCCAATTTGCCGTCGCGATGTCGACGGTTGAGCAATGAAGGCGCAGGCTTTCTAGGGGAGTTTTTGGGCATGCCCCCAAGAGTCATGGACAAAGCAACATCTTTGTCCATCATGCTGATTGTGTAAATACAAAATACATACATTAATACAACATACAATAAGTACAATGTTCAATATTGAATCAAGCATCGTTCAATAGAAAAAAACTTAGACGAGCCAATGCTATATATACAGACTTCATACAAATTCCTATTTTCAAATTCAAGATACAAATGGTTCCATAGTAGATGCTAATGCATAGCATAAACCCGTCAACTCAGATGAACTACCAAGAACCAACACCCAACAAATTCTATCATCAACTGCTGAAGCTTCATTTTCATATATAGAGCTGTCATGCTTCCGCATTGATGACCGGGGATCAAACAGCATTTTTCCAATTGTTGCAGCAAAGTTCTGATCCTCACAATCGCTGACAAAAGTTGAAGTCCGATACGATTTTGCAGTTTGGTTTTGATTGCAGAAACTCTCGAAAAGGCTCGCTCAACTACCGTAATGCATTGCTGATTGGTATAGGCTACATTGTTAGTGCCAATTGAGCAACTTCTCTAAATTTATACTCCCCTGCAGCATTTCTAAACTCGTACACCTTGGTACAAAAAATACAAGAATCTATCATTGTTTTTTAATCATACAAGGAAGACCAGTTTACATTCAGTAAGTTTCTCCACTGACATTCAATTTTTTCCACTTTAATTTATAGCTTAGACACCAATAAAAGCTTCAAAAATTATGGTACGGTACTAAACCAAGATCATAACTACCCTATAATTTCCGATATTCGATACAAGTGCAATTTCGCTTTCGCCACTCGCCAGTCAGTCCTCCCATTCTCCCGGATGAAAATGAATACAGCATTGCTGTAACAACAGTCAAAGCTGCTAATGGTCAGCAGTAAAATCAATCCTCATGCCGAATCAAAAAAATAACGTCATTTTTTCCGTAATAAACCGAAACTTTACCAACATTTTCAAAGGCTGGTCGGATTCCCGATTCTACCAATTATTCAGTTCTGCCAACTCAAAATTCACTGTCAAACAACTTAAAATTCTGCCAAATTTAAGCGCCGTCTCGCGCCAAATCAGAGACTGAAAGTAGCCCAAAAAAGCGCAAGTCGCAAACCAACATTCTTTGGCGCCAAGCCCAACTAAAAGTAGCCCAATTGCAGATAAATCGCCCAATCTGACAACACTGTGCTTATGGCCACTGGCCAGGGTTGCCAGGTCCACTTATGGAAAAAATGCCAAACAACTGGTCAAAAAATGCCCAATGACCTAAAAAAAGCTAAATAGGCAAAACGCTGCCAAATCGAAGGTTTCTTCATTAATAAGTAATGCATTCGGTAAGAAATGGATAAAACTGTAACAAAGCTCAGCCTCCACTTGCTGCTACTGCACAACCCAGCTATCTTTATTCTTAAGAGTACCGTATTCTTCAGAAAAAAAAGAACTTTAAAAAAATGCCAAACAGGATTTTTTTCATGCCAAACAAGATAAAAAATGCCAAACTTTTTGAAATTTGGCATTAAAAATGCCAACTTACTTGAGGCCAGGCATGCACAACATACGGCCCGCGGGCCGCATGCGGCCCGCGAAACCTTTTCATGCGGCCCACGAGATATTTCGTGATTTCGCTCATTTTTGCTGAAAAATTTTACAAGAACAATCCAACCTTTGTTGCTTGTTTCTGCACAAAGTGCGCTGATGAATATTTTCAAAACGTGGTGTCTGGTACCGTAGGTGTCAATGTACATCAGAATTTTACTGTTGGTTGAGTTGTCAGCATTTTGTGAAATATACAGTACCCCGTAATCGCGTTATGACTGAAAACAAGAGAAGGAAGATTGAAAATGAGGGCAGAATCTTTAACCCAGAATGGACAAGTAAATACTTATTTACAGTAACAAACTCGAAAATACTGTGTCTTGTTTGCCGAAATGTGGTTGCAGTCCCAAAGGAATATAATCTGAGACGCCATTCAGTATAATCTAAGACGCCAAAATATCAAGTTCCAGCATCTCGCCTAATTATGACTTGCTTGTTGCGAACAAAAGATGTAACGTTTCTCATTAAATTTCATTTTTTGATATTAGTCTTGTAGCCTATGTAGATTTCTTGTTAATGTTAGGAATTTATAATTCGTTGGATTTGTTATTGTTTGTCACCGTCGAGGGGTTACTTTTGTTGTAAAACCGTCGAAACATAGTTACAAGCTCTTATGAGAGATAAATAGAACAAAACAGTAATAAACTTTTCTCCACGGTTGCAGTTACATAATCAACGAATCCGATGCTTTACCGCCGATAAGCGTTAAAAACAACTAGATACTGTAGTGCGAGAGGCAACCGTCTCTTGACAGTAACCATCTTCTCAACGGTATCTCTTATTCGACGGTTAATCGGTCACATTATATAAAATAGGCTACACGCTAGTTACAACAACGTTAGCACGCGGCCCGCGAAAAATATTTTTTTCCTAAAACGGCCCGTGTACTGTTTTGAGTTGTGCATGCCTGCTTGAGGCCAAAAAAATTAGGATTAGGAAAATAAGGGAAAAGGGAATTTCTCATGGAATTTCTTCATTGAGGATGGAAAGACGGAAAAAACAACCAAAATGATAATAATTAATTAATATAATCACTCTTTGTTTCCGAAGACGGAGAACAAGTCTGAATCAGGCTTATGCATTATGCAATTGATGTGCATGGGTGCGAAAATGACTAGGCCTATCTGTGCGGTGAGCTTCTGTTATAAGATGAACACAAAAAAAATTGGCTGGAGTTATTATTGAAGACTGGGATTTTGTGCAGAGAGAGAGAGAGAGAGAGAGAGAAACCTTTTATTTTGTCTGCTGCGAAAAATAGTATACGGTACAAATATAAACCGGTACAAATATATTCAACAACAGACAAGAAGCAGTGAAAGACTAGGCCTATATTAGTCATCGAGTCAGCTGCTTTCCGTGTTTTTAATGTGACAAATGTAAAGCATTGGCATTGCGTTGCAAACACAGTTCCTACTTTTTGATGGAAGAAAAATTATGCTTTTTCTCTTCTCATAAATATTAGAATAATTAGACCACACCATGTGGTAGCCACTATAGCCCAGTGGTTCCCAACCTTTTTTATCCGGTGGACCTTTTTATTCGATATTCAAATTTAATTTCCACCCCTATAAGTTTAGTTTGTTAAAAACTCGTTTACATTCATATTTTAAGGTAAGTGTTGGAGGATAAACTAAACCTTCACTGGCTTTTTAGCCTGTAATATTCCTTTTCATACTAAAATAATTTAATTAATGAAGAACGTTGCTGAAAAGTATTTTATTCAAAGAATACATTCAAAATATAAAATACAATGCATTTAACAGTCTGTGTAAAGATTGTGATTTTTTGTTTCGACAACTCATGAATGCTAGAAGAGTAGGCTCTCAACGAATATCATTCTCCACGTCCACGGTGTCCACGTCTAATCTGTTTCTTTGTTTTGTTTTTATTTGCAAAAGTTGAAAAACCTGATTTGCATAGATAAGTGAAAGCAAACGGAATTAAGGATACTTCTTTGCCACTTTAGGATAGGAATTACACATTAATGGCCAAACTCTAATGATTGATTTTTCTCTGAATAGCCTACGTCTCTTGCAACAATCCGACTTGAGTTTTAAAAATTCATCCTGCAATTTATCGGGATTTTTTTCCATCAACAATGTAAGCTAAATGAATTTCGTATTAAATCAAGATCATCGTCATATCGAATGAATTCCAGTTCTAATGCTGTGATATGTTGCAAAATCAATTCTTTTTCAAACTCTGGAAAAACTTATTCTTTGTCGTCAACAACCAGTAGTCTACCGATGATAATTCTTTAAACATAGTAACATGTTCGATTGTTCATTCTAATTTTTCTCTTTCAATTACCTATCAAGCTTGCTGGTGAAAGCTTTCAAAGCATCTTTAAATGCTAAGCGATAGGCCTACTGGCATCTGCTTCTTGAAGGGCCACCCAAGCCAGGCTGGTCGAAAAATAGAGGCCAGACAAAACGTATAGTCCCCTCGACCATGACAACAGAGCCTTCTACTACCTTAAGACAATATCCTAATAACAATGGCATTAATCCATCACTCTCCTTTTGACGGCGTCAAATTTTTGTTGACGCTGAGGCTAGCGCCGTCAGTTTATTTTTTTAGTTGACGGAAGTGATTGCGCCGTCAACTATTTTGCCGATTTTTAGCGTCAAGCGCTAGGCTATGCGTCATTTTTTGTTTTCATGGAAAATTTCGTTTCACAATGAGAGTTTC
Source organism: Aplidium turbinatum (assembly GCF_918807975.1). Lineage (NCBI taxonomy): Eukaryota > Metazoa > Chordata > Ascidiacea > Aplousobranchia > Polyclinidae > Aplidium > Aplidium turbinatum. The sequence continues at coordinate 9,690,404 of NC_137489.1, read as the reverse complement.
ACAATGTATTCTGGCCAAGTGGCCAGCACGACTCATCCGAATTACCGGCTTTCACGTTGGTTGGAATGGCTCCCTGGAATATAAGCGGAAGAAGTTTGCCAAATGGTGATCACTCATATCGTGATCAGTATCGAGAACGAGGGATGAGAGAGGTAAAGCGAAAAACCAATGAATGTCATCGCGGAGGTTGAAGATACTTTATTTCAGGAGCTCTATGACCCTGAAAAAAGCGATGTTGGTGCAGAGGACCTCGTTAAAATAAGATTTATATATGCTAAACCATCACAGCACGCTTGGAACAGTGAGGCTATTTTTTTGAGTAAACGTTTTCAAGATTTGTTTATGAAATACAACACACCAATACCATTCAACGCTGCTGTGGAACGCATGTTTTCGCTTGGAAAGGACATTATGCGTCTTAAACGAAGCAGATTGTCAGACAAACGTTTTGAAATGCTTGTTTTTCTACAAAGAAATAACTAATAAACTAAAGCAGATGATTACAATACAGTCTCAAAACATAAAACCTGCTCGTTATCTATAGCTATTGTTAGCTTACACTTGGTTGAAATACTTCCGTTTTGTGAGACCCTGCTGGCTAAAATAGCGCTGACGCTGACGCCGTCAATTTCTTTAAGAACTGACGCAGTACTTACGCCGTAAAGTTTTTAGGCAATTTGCGCTGACGCCGTCAATTTATTTCATTGACGCGTACAACACTGCAGCTAACCCATGTTAATGTGCAATCTGCTTTAAACGGAGATGGCGATTGGATTATTATATACCGTACCTATTGGTGTTTTTCCCTTGCATTTTCACATTTAGTTTATTTAATGGACCAAACAAAATACAAATCAAACAAATAGCCTAAGCAGGAATCTAATCCATCTGTCATCATTCAGCAATGCAACTAATTCCAATTTTATTTAAAGATCAAAAATAATTTAAGCTCGTCTCTCTGTAAGCACTGTTACAACATCTCTCTGTAAGAACTGTTTGCGTTTTTTTCTGTTCCACTTCTAACTTCCATTTACGTAATGACGTCACAGACAACGCAGCTTCTGATTGGTTCATGCTTTACCAGCGCTTACCGGTGCAAAAGTTGTTATGTTGAAGTGGCTACCATACCATTTTAATTATTCTGTCACAAATTCTTCCCGAGAATCAACATCGATAGCATAACCTGTCGTTGATTAATTGTTTGAATTGAATGTAAAAACCTTGATCTCCCAACCACTCAAGTTCAATATTAGCTGTTTGGTTTATTTTTTTTCGTGAACTTGTGGAGGTTAGGCTACTAACCACCGGCACAATTCCGGTTACCAAGATTGATAGAGTGCAGCTTCCGTTTGTTGAAGTGTTGTTGTCACTGCGAATTATTTTGTGTTTAACTGTTAATTGCAGGGCTTTGGAGAAGGTATAAATGTTAAGTTGCTCCAGCTCCAACTCCGGAGCTCTCTTTTATCATAAATTAGCTCCAGTTCCTGCTCCGAAGCTTATTGATACTACTGCTCCGGCTCCAACTCCAGGCTCCGAAAAGTGCTTTCATTAAAATAATGACGACATATCATATTAATTACTAAAGCTTAAAATTGTCTGCAGTCAATAACTGTTGTTAAAAACTGACACAACTTTATGAAATTTAAGGTAGGCTACTTTAATCAAAATGTCATGCGGAACTGCGCTTGAAAACATATTCGTTAATTCGACGTCTGATTACACAAATAATTTCTTAATTTTGTGAAGGGTTGCTGTTAGATTATGTGAATTCAACCAATAGTAGTAGCATCTTATGAAATACACCGGAGCCGGAGCTATTTTTCAAACAACTGGCTCCAGCTCACCTTAAATTCCACATAGCCTAGAGCTCAGGCTCCAGCCCCGTTGAAAATTCACGGCTCTGGTGCTCCGGCTCCTAAGTCCTGGTTAATTGTGTTTAGTTTATTATTTGTCCGGCCCGTTAGCTCAGTTGTTACGCGCCTGGCTCAAGATCACGCGGCGCTGTTCCGTCTTTCGGGGTGTACGCAATGTTGTACGTTGACGCCGGCAAATTGACGGCGTCATTTGACGGCGTCAACTTTTTGTTGACGCTGAGGCTAGCGCCGTCAATTTATTTTTCAGTTGACGGAAGTGATTGCGCCGTCAACTATTTTGCCGATTTTAAGCGTCAAGCGCTAAGCGTCATTTTTTGTTTTCATGGAAAATCTCGTTTCACAATAAGAGTTTCACAGTGTATATTCTGGCCAGCGCGACTCATCCGAATTACCAGTTTTTGCGTTGGTTGGAATGGCTCCCTGGAATACATGCGGAAGAAGTTCGCCTAATGGTGATCACCCATGTGTTGAGAACGAGGGATCAGAGACTGAAAGCGAAAAATCCATGAATGGCATCACGGACGTTGAATATACTTTATTTCAAGAGCTCTATGCCCTTGAAAAGAGCGATGCTGGTGCAGTGGACCTCGTTAAAGGATTTATACATGCTAAACTATCACAGCACGCTTGGAACAGTGATACCTTTCCGACTAAACGTTTTCAACTTGTTTTTGAAATACAACACACCAATACCAACCAGCGCTGCTGTGGAACGCATGTTTTCACTTGGAAAGGACAATATGCGCAGGGGAGCCGGAAGCGGGGAGGAGCAGGTGGAGCGGATGCCCCCCTGCCCTTGAGTTTCTGTGGATGGGGAGGGAAGAGGGGGCAATGGTGCCATTTTAAGGTCATGTAAGCTACTGCACACTTTGCAATATAACAATTTATGCTATTCGCTTTTAGCCTAATTATAATGTTCTATTTTTGCCTCAAAATAATATTCACGACGCAAAATTCTCCATCACAGTAAGTTATATTACATGATTATAAAATAGCATGATGCCTTTCCGTGCCATTTTTCTTTGTATAGCGGATACTTGTATCATTACTCGATAATGAGCTGATAGATGAGCCATGGCCACCTAAAGATACGGCCTGATTTGTCACATTTTGCAGAAATTTCCAGGTTTTTCTAACTTTGGGCGAACGTTTAAACAAACTTTTCTAAAAATTATATTTTTACGCTTCCTTTATTCTTTTCCCCAGATGACACAATAGGTTTTAAGATTCTCACATGTTGAAAAACAAAGAAAACTTGATTTCGAAGATTTTAGTCAGACTGTTAATTTTCAATAATAGTCTGATTTTGCGTTTTTCAACTTACTTTTTCTCATTTGCTACTGCTTCCCCAAGGCAACAAAAAAGTTTTATGTCATTAGGAAACCGCAAAAAGTAAAAACATCTCAAAAAATGTCAGTCAAGCACTAGCAGTAGCTGTAATCAAAATATCCAAAATGTGACAAATCAGGCTGCATCTCCAGGTGATCATGGATGAGCATTATCGCTATATCTTATCAACCGGGGACGCTTAAAACTTAAAAAAATTGGCCTTTCAGCAACAAAAGTGCCCTTATTTCATACTTCTGCCCATCTAGTCAAAAATCGCTTCGGCGCCCCTGAATATGCGTCCCAAACGCAGCAGATTGTCAGACAAACGTTTTGAAATGCTTGTTTTTCTGCAAGGAAATAACTAACAGGCTGAGCGCAGCTAATTACAATACAGTCTCAAAACATAATACCTGCTCTTTATTTATAGCTATTGTTAGCCTGAACTTGGTTGAAATATTTGCGTTTTATGAGACGCTGGTAAAAAATAGCGCTAGAAATTAGCGCTGACGCTGACGCCGTCAATTTCTTTAAGAGCTTACGCATTCCTTTACGCCGTAAAGGTTTTTAGGCAATTCGCGCTGACGCTGTCAAATTATTTCAATGACGCGTACAACACTGGGTGTACGCTTGAGCAACGCATTTAAGGACTGCTCTCCATTATGCGGCACCTCTTGAATGAAATAATTTTCCGGCAACAACACTTCAACAATCGGAAACTCCACTCTGCCAATCTCGGTAACCGGTTCTGCGTCAAGCGCTTCTACAAGTAGAACGTATGCGAAACCAGCACCAGGAATATTAACCTATCAAGACTCTGTCAGTTCTAGGATAAAGATTCAAAAGTAAATTAATCATTTTTTATTATTTGTTTGCCAACAAAACAAACTGTCATCGACGAGTTATTTTAATTTTATTAAAGTAAGCTACCTCTGTAGTGTAGCCTATTTGTATTCGCAGATTTGTGCAATTTGAGTTATTGTTATGAGGTGGTAGCTGACTAGATGACTAGGGTTTTGGTCTTCCTCTTCCATCTTGATTGTGCAGTAATCTAACTAGTTAGGCTATTGGTATACGATGTATTGATTTAAAAGTCATATTCACTCTGTGTGTTATATGGTGCAATTGAAGCAAATGCGGTAGGCCTACCGTAAATTGGCCTGTAAATAACCTAACCACAAGGTGCTTCTGAATGGAGAGTTGTCAGTGAAATGCGTTGCTTAGGCACACACTCCTACACATCCAAAAACCCTTATTCCAAATATACGACAGTTAAGGTCAAGGGCGCGGGAAGTAGGGGTGCTCAAGGGGCTGCAACCCCCTCTAGAGCAAATTCAGCCCCCCTGGAATTTTCTATAATAGCTTCAGCTCCCCTTAGAAAATTTTGACAATTTAAAGTAGGCCTACATAACATATTTTCAGACATTTTTTCGAACAATGATTGCTACGATGAGCCGAGTTCCTAATACGTGTGGTCGCGCTCATCATTCGCAATAAAGAGTCGTCAATCACAGGGAGCTATGCCTCGCAGTAGCGGTTCTAGCCACCCTCCCTACTAACACGGCGGTCCATCGTTTATTGGACATCATTCTGCAATATTTACATTTCATGCGTTCTTCTGAACATTACAATAATACAGGATATTGCTTTGTCATGTTTGACTGCAGAAGATAGTGTAATGAGAGGAGATGCACAAGCAAACAGATTCGGCTTGGTAAAACAAGCACGCACGATGCGGCTTTATTTTGCGATTACCTGCAGCGGTGAAGTTTTTCAGCCTGCAGAAGCCGTCGCTAGACAGCTCCAAAACAAGAAGATCTTTGCTTCTTCAGCTTTGGAATCCATCACCATTTTCTGCAAACGGATAAATAAAATCTCAGAAAAGATGAATCCGTTTCCAAGCTTATGGGAGCAGCGAACATCTTTGCGTCTGTCAATAACCTAAAGACGCCAAAGGAACCCCGAGTGAGTAAAACTCCAGAAGTATTTCGGAGAAGAAAGATCTGATACTGAGAACAGCTTACCCAGTGCCATCAGAAAAGATCGCCTAAAAACGGAACTTACTTTGCTCAGCGATGTTAAAAGTGGAAAAACCGCAAACTCCGTTCAAAAGGTTGCTGAGATACTATCGCAACTAAACCCTCAAACACTAGATCTTTTCAAAGAAACGCTTTTTTGTTGTTTGCCGTTCTTCATTTGTTACAATTTACAATGTGTGTGCTGTTTTTTTTTTACACAGGAAGTGCCGGATGCCCACTATCAGTTTTAAATGTTGTCACACAAGGGGGGTCTGGGGGGCAAAGCCCCCCAAAAGCTGATAACATTACGGCAGCTTCAGTCCCCCCTAGAAGAAAATAGTTTCCGCGCCACTGGTTAAGGTGCATCTACACGATGAACTGTTTTCTTGTATAAGCAAGCTTAACTTTTAGTTTGTTTAAGATAATTGAGCGGTGTGACGCTTAATAAACCTCAAGCGCAAGTAAGCGAAAAAAATGCGACCCAGTGCGAACAGGGTTGACCACTGGGCAGGCCTGCTTCGTATCATGTCGCATCAGTTAATTTTAATATGATCTGAATAGCTATTGAACAAACTGCAAACCTAGTGTGTGTTTAAAACCTACTGAAAAAAGGTGAACCCGCAAAAATGGTCAATGTAGCCACTAGCCTACGTCACCTTTTCTTTTTCGTGTCGGTAAACCTTCGTCATTCCAGCGGTCGAGGGGCTCTGCCTTTTACCATCCTTGGGCAGGGGCGACGACCGGGTCTAGATGTTTGAGCAGGTGTAGAGCAGCCACTTAATTAATTCGTCATCCAGTTCACACAGACCACGCACATAATTTGGCGTGGTAGATGGCGCAATTGCAGATGGTGTAGTCTGCGTTTTATTTCTGCTTGTCACACTCACAGATCGCAGATGAAGCCATCTCCTATTTGTGCATGTAGAGCGGAATACTCCAACAACGGTGCGTAGGCTATTGAGCCGCACCCAGGCCTTCCTTGGCAAAAGCATACCAATTGGATGGGGTCCGGTGTCGGAGATAGAACTTTGGAGTTTTGAAGAGTTCTTCTTCCACTGGTGGGCGGTGGCCCACCTAGGTAGCTCCAATGATGGATTGGTCTTTAGCGGTTTTCATCAAGAGTTGTCCGGCCTGCACAAATGGGTGTCTCAATTTCAGGCACCGGACTGGCTTTTACAAAACCGTTGAGATTTTTTCGAAACGTTAGTTAAAAAGTGAGATAATATCATTAGATTTTAAACTGCTAGTAACTGCTGTAAAGCGATCTAGCAACAACTGCTAAACAAACCAAAAAAACTCGTAACGTTTGTTGTTTGCTTATTGTAGTAAAAATTTAGGCTGTGGGGCTCAGAAATTGAAGCTTGCTTAAGGCACAGAATAACCTTGCGCTGGCCCTGTAGCCTACACCCCATCGTCCAGACCAGAAGGTGGCTGGATCTTTTAGGTTGTAAAGAAAGACTAGGTTGTTCTTCACAGCCCAAGCAGCCAGTCATTCTCAATCGCTGTTGATATATTTGTAAGTAACCCCAATCAGTGTGCTGGCAGATCACCAAAATCATCATCATATACAATTATACATATAATTATACAGTATACTGGATGAAGGGAATGCGGGTATAGATGATGGGTTCAGGCGTAAGGATGGTGGCTTGTACGATGATGCTATAATTTTTAATGTTCACGCAAACCTATTATATTTTCTCATTGGCGGAGGAGTTAAGCGTCCAGCAGTTCAAGCTCTCATGGACAAACGTGGCAACACCATGCTTCCTGCTTTGGGTAGACCCAGCTATGGAGTAGTGCGAATTACTAGCTTGTCTGCAGAAGTGCAGTGGGTCTGCTGGAAGAGAATGACTAGAGCTCGGTTCTTATGAGCGAACTGCTCAATCACATGAATTTTTCTGGATGTGTTTCCCTTGGCGTTCATCTGTAAGATGATGGGGTGACGACACTTGTTGAAAGTGAAGTCGCAGCTCTCTGAAAAGAGCAGTTCCCATGAAGTCTTCTGAACGTTCCGGGTCGAGGTTCGGTTTCGACAGTCTTTGTTTCGTATTTTCATACCACTTACAGAGAAAACTACGTTAACACCGATATCCATAGCTAAAATTTCCTGTCTAGGTTACTTCCAGAAATAACATATAGACCAACAGAAATTCCAAACTTTACAATCGTAAGTGTTCTATGCTTCTACGAAATAGACTGGTTTTACATTTTTTTATTGCCCTATCAAAAGAGTAACAAGGAAAACATTATCATTTTGCGAGCTCTCCTTGCTCTGCATAAGACCACGTTGATCTTTGCTGTGTTGTTTCAATTTTAGATCGCATTTATAGATTACTGCAGTTATAAAAGTTTGTCCACTGCATTAATATTACAAACGATGCTGGTTTGATTTCACCATTACATTTTCCTCAAGAGCGCCATCTTGCGAGGGTTTGGAATTATTTGGATATCTACGATGACGTTTCAATATGAAACAGGATCCAATAAAAATCCAGAAAGATAATTTAGGCTACACCAAAAGTTAAATCAAGCAAAATTTCTAAGAGAAAATGGGCGATGTAAAAGTGGAAATTCAAAGAAGTAAATTGGTTGTTGAAGGCGCCCGCCAAAAACTTTTGACAATTGTTAGACTAGGCCTACCTTGTTTTATTTGTTGTTGCGTATTTGTAGCACGATAACGGTTTGTGGTGCCAAAATCCCGAAAACGGATTTAGCTGTTGCATGCCACATCACAATATATAACACCCCAGCAGTGTTTCATGGCTGGATTTGTGAAGACAAACAAAGGTAAAGTACTCACTGCTCAGATGGGGTCACCAGTGCGGTGGAGGGTGACTAGTCGGTCAAAGTTTGCTTGTCACATGCGAGACTTTTTTACCCATTTTTATATTTGAATCTTCAATATCGCGTTTAGCAATTTTGATTTTGCGAGTTTAAATTTATTTGGCAAATAAGACCCAAAGTTCTAGCCCGTGTTAACTGCTTCTCATGCCTCGCGCCGCGAAATTTATTTTCCGCGAACTTTTTGTCTCATTTGCATATTTCTGTAAGTGTTGCCATTACTGGGTACCGAGCGGCGCGCGTACCCAGATCTCTTTTCCACCGTATAATTTACTTGTAATCATTCCTGTGTCACTCGTTCAATTTGTGCTTTTCAGTCTGGAGTGTGGTTAGTATACAGTTACAGTTATAGTGCAAAGTCAAATTTACCTTACACTTTTCATTTTATGTGTATTGCAGATATGTAAATCCTGATGAGGACACACGTACGTGTCGAAAACGTTAGAGTTTATTTTAATTATGTTATATTTGTGTATGTAATACATCATGTTAAACCCGCTGAAGTTACTTTGTTTTATTTCTCTATGGTTCAACAAAGCAAACTCTCTACCAAAGCAAACTCTCTACCAAAGCTTTATTATTCACATATGTATTACAAATTCAAATGGGCTAAAATTGCTTGAACAACCAGAAAATTTTTTTCAGTAACAATCTGCAAAGTGCAAAGAGTCTTTATTTGCACCAACCCAATAGCGACAACAATGCAGTGCAAGTTCTTGGTAGTTGGCACCTGTATCACGAATGTATTTAGCTTTTGTCGCCAAAGAGACTGGTAACCTAATATTGCTGCAAAAAAGCAGCTGATTGCAAATCAATAAAATGCCTTATCGCAGGCTAGAAAATAAGGAAGCTGATTGCTCAACACATGTGCAGCTGCATAAAAGCTAACGATTATATTTTTAATAAAAAACTAAATCAAAATTTTATAATTCTACACAATCATATCGACAAAACTTACCTTTGTTTGAATCTCAAAAAAAAAAAAAAAATTCAAAACTACTGTGGGGGCAATTTTGAAAATTCTAGTTTAAGCCCCTTATTCGTAAAGTTATTTGAAGGAAGGCAAACCATTTTACTCTTTTGCGTCTACATGCGACTGCTTTCTGAAACTGCTTAATTTTTAAAGTGGAGGACAGGTAAAAACATCGAAAGTGACGTATATGTTTAAAAGGGTACGACTTAATAGGTAACACACATTATTATTATTAGATTTTTTTTTTATTTTTTTTTAAAACGAGGTTAATTGATTAATAAAGTTTAATATATTGTTGACCATAAATCATAAACTAGAAGACATCGTCCCGGTCTTCTGACATACAAAACAAACGTTTAATTAGAAAACATAAGAGATTAATAAATATCTCATCTTGTTATAGGGTCTTGCAGTCAGAGACCTTGTAGCTCTTGGACCTTACACTTCATGCAGCCAATGTGGCAGACCACGAGAGTGCAATTAGGCTACTCAAGAAAAAAAACAAAACAGAATTAACGTATTTTCTTTTATTTCAATGGGATGCTACATGCACCTCAAGAGCTTGTGTTTTGCAACAAAAATGTGTTTTGTGAGACAAAAACGTAGCCTTGGGAGGAGAAGGCTTGGGAAAGCAATCGCCCCCAAAATGCTACCTTGCCCCTCCCTTAAAAACAAGTTTTTGATACTGTTACAATGTTTTGATGACATTGTATTTCATGTTGAATGACGTTTCACAAACATTTGGCTGCATTAAGTAGCTATACCTTCAAAAAAACTCCTTATTTCAAACAATAAAATATGTACCTTTCCCAGCAGCTGCTTTTAACCCCTTAAAATTTTCTTTGTAGCTACGTCACTGTCGTGAAATCCATCGCATATTCTTGCCACAAACCTTTAATTTCCACTACAAAGTAAGGAAAAAAGATGTGAATATCAATAAAACAGCGGCGAACATTTTTTCAATTGACTAAATGTTATCACCATGTCAAGATGTTTGACTGACAGGCCGAACGATTTTTTTTCTATTAATATTCTTGTGGGTAATACTTTGATGCCACAGTTGGTAGCCTATGCTTAGAGCCTAAGCAAAGTCCAATTTGATATAGGCTACAGTATTTATCTCAGTGATGTAAATCTATGTCTTTTTGACGTTTACATTCACGAACGTATCATACTGGACGATCATAACTGGATGATACTTCTCTAGCTTAGAATGCAACATTTTTTGAAAAAGTAGGCTAGCTTACTTTGATTGTAGAAATGGTAAGCAGGCCTAACGCAAGGTGCAAAAACGTAGGTGAAACTTGTAAAAATCGCCTTTTATTTGAAGCAAGCTTGAGGCAGCTGACATCGTGGCAATTTTACTGTAAACTATAATACTAAAATGTTAAGTACACGGGATACGGTTTAGTGAGAAATACAACATCATTGGGGGTGCTTGCAATTATTTCTTAGAATGAATTACTCGAAACGTAGCCACTCGTTTTGCAGATCGGCTGCTGTCGAAAGCAACGAATAAAATTTTTTAATAGACTTAATTAATGAATAGACTTTGTGTTGCAGTATTTGCAGCTCAAGTTACCATCAATACATTTGCTTGATTGCAAGTTTATTTTGTCCCCTAGCTAAATTTTATGCATGCGCCAGACGTCGTATGTGCAAATATACAAAGCATAAACTGTCTAACCGCATTGTATAGCAAGCGGGATGCTTTGTTTGTAAGAGGCTCATTATGGCAGGTTGTTGGCTCCAATAAAGCTGTGAAGTGTTGCATGCAAATGTTGACTTTGCAAATACCCACTGTTTCTAGTGGCTTTGCACTTGACAATGTTACAAATTTCTATTTGCCTTTATTGCGACACTGGAAATGGCGTCAGAAAATCATGAACATTTTGCTGCCATTGACTTTTATTGCATCAGTTTATTGATAACTTAATCTTTGGGTAAACCAATGGCGGCAGAAAATCTCGATATTAATCGTAAATGGGCGCCAAAATGACGATTGCCACGTTCAATGTGCGATTTCACCAATTCGGAGAAGTGAACAAAGTCTATCCAAAAAATCTATATAAACGGAAATGAAATCTGACAAATTATCACATTGTGACTGAAGGTGGAACGATTTAACACAATGGGGCGGTTGGAAGCTTTTCTTCTCGTCCTTTTAGTAGCTGTCGCAACAAACGCCACAAAACCAAGCTGTGAGTATTTTTTGTTTTGACAAGTTTTGAGTTTTCTTGCTTGATTTTTTTATTTTTATTTAATGTTTTTAATTGTCGTTCAAAACTTTTCAAGAAAAAGATTTTCATAGTGATTGATTTTGCAAATGTTAAGCATAATCTAATAGTAATACAGAACTAAGCTTGTAAGTTTAATATCAAATTCATCTATGTGTTTTAAATTTATGTTCAAACCAGGAAATATTTCAATTTCAACATAATGACTCTCTTAAAATCAAACGAAAAAGTTATAATTCGTGTTTGCTGATATTTGTTTGTAGTTTTTTAACATCAATTCCATTTACTGAGATTTCTTTTTACCTTAAATTTCCTTTTTTGTAATTGCCCTGTTTTAAGCTATTTGTTTATTTTCCCGAGTTTATCATCACTTGTTCAAAAATCATAAAGTGAAAAAGTAATATCGTATAAACAAAAAAAAATTTAAATGTAAAAATACGTTATTGATTTTACTTCTAAATTCACTTATCTACTGATATACTTTTTTGTTTCCAAGTCAATTATTCAATTTGATATAGGCGATGATAGGTTTGTTGTAGCAGTAAATATATGAACAACTTCAAATTGTAATTGCCTAACAATTTTAAAAGCCAAATAAAAATCGACAAGTCAGAGATGATGTGGTTTAATATATATGATTATACAGCCTATGAATGTACGTTTCAATGCTGCTTCTTTTATTCCAGGGTTGCACTCCAGAAGACTACGTATTCCCACACCTACAACATGCGCAAGTAAGAACCAAAAACATTTGATATGATAGAGTTGTAGTTTGTTTGTTTTTCATATCTTTATCCTGCATTGCGGAAAGCGGACTTGAGCGCTATGCATCGGTGTACGCCTTTGACGTACACCTGACCCACGCTGCAGCCGACGGCAATGTCTGTTTCCTGTTGTCTACTCTACTTATGACTTAAATTTAGTACTACCCATTACTCGAAATCGATCACTGGGTAGAGGCAATTATCGTAAAGTTTCTTGCCCAGAGAAACAACACAGCAAGTGCGGGTAGTTGGAGTCGAACATGCAGGCTCTCGACTGCGAGCCCAACGCGCTAACCACTCGGCCACTGCTAGTTCTTGCATGTGAGCCAACTAAAAAAAATTCAAAATATTTTTTATTCAAAAGAAAAAGTGACTTTTTTTCACAAAATTAACGCAATATGATGAGGAAAACAATACAACCTTGGTCTTCGTTTTCTTTTTTTTTTGTGAAAATAAAATATTGATAACTTACATAACACCATGTACAAACACATATAGTAGGCTTATATTATCTCCTATATATCTTAACCTTTATCGACTATTTCTTTATTGAATGGAAAGTTAGAACTTAAAAGCAATTTTACAGATCAAATATCTTGTCTGTTGAAATGAGCTCACAGTGCATTAGGCCTATATTGCATTGAACATTTTTATTCAATGCAAAAAATTATAAACCATATAAAAATATTTGTACTCCACTGTGCAGTATTATGCTTACACACTGTTTTATCATTTTCTTTTCAGTTACGTAAAGTCAGTTTGAAGCTTCTTGTTAAAAAAAAGCGATAATTTTTTTCAGCTATCCAGAGTTTTGAGCGAGGCCGAAAATATGTCTACCAATATGACGCAATCGCTGAAACCGGGAACAGCATGGCTGACAACATAACCAATGGAATGAGGCTCAAGTATGTATCCAATGTGGAAATTTTCAACTTTTTACATTGATTCAACGTATGCAGAAATAATTAACGTTCAAAATTTAGCGAAAATTAGAAGTCTTGTGCAGTATTTTGCATAACTGTTAGTGTTGGCCGTAACTTTAAAGGTTGTGTAGCAAAAAGAATTTTTAACTTTACTCATGTCATAAAGTTAACCGGTTTGTATTCTAATGTAACTGCATGTGACAGTATGTAACTGTACATAACATGTAACAGTATGCAACTGTGACACGTCAATTTTCAATCCAAACCTCTGTTCTTGATACAGGTGCCAAGAAGTTGAGATTCGTGTCCCAACGGCTTGCTCTGCTGTCATGACAGTGGACCGTTGTGTTGTCTACGAAAGCAGACAACTTCCTGACGGATCACTTGTGTATGATGTCGAGTCCCCAACATCTCTGAGACTGCAAAAGAAGTTGAAAGAACATCCTTTCTACTTCTTCTTCAACCAAGGAGAGGTGAGATTTAAACAGTTATAGGTAAACATTGAGTGGTAAAATTTTCAGATCTGTGCTATTGTAATATTGTACAATCAGCTGCCGCCGAAATTTCCTACATAAAACCTTAAGCAACTATTCTTGCTTTTTCTGATCAACATTACTTTTTGTCACCATTGCGTCAATGAAGCATCTGTTGTTGCTAGATCACAAAAGTCTTTGTGGATGGGAATGAGACCAGTGACGTCATCAACATGAAGCGAGCCATGGCTTCTGCTTTGCAACTCAAATTCACTAACCCAGGTTTCCGCCAACCACTTAAAGAGCCAAAGCAGGTAATGTGCTTTTAGTTATCGCAAAAATGCTCACAAGCTCGCCATTGAAAAGAATAGCCTACTTGAACAATGAACATCTTATATCATTTCTTACACACAAATGATATAAGGCGTTGAATTAGCGAGTTGCGAGCGGCTTACAATGACTCGTTTAGAATGCTGCATAAAATTGCCACTTTATGTGAACGGACGTGAACATCAAATCGATTGTAACATTATTATTTTTGAGTCTTATTGTTAAAAAAGAACCTGTTTTCCTTTATTTAGCGCTGTATTAACTCCGGCAACAGTCTGGTAATGTCTTTGATGAATTTTGACTGTTTTTACGGATCAAACTACTTCAAACATTATCAACAGGCTCTTTATCTTAATCATTAATTGATCATACTGTCTGGTTAGCAGGTTTTGTATTTTTTTGTGGTAACGATGCACAAAGTCTTGTCCGCAATAAAATTGTAACAAAACGTAATTTCAAATTACAACCCTGTGGACAGCTCTTCTAATCAACATATTTTTGTTATTTTTATAGTTCTTGTTTTCAACTGAAAAACATTGCTGAACATTAGTTGTTTCAACAAAGAACTTGCTTGAGAAACAGTAGCCTATGTTTTATCTTGCTTCGGCATCTAACGATTTTTTTCCAAAACCGACACTTAGTCACTAACACTCTCCATTTTGTTTCCTTAATCTTTTTTTTCCGATAATAATTAGCATTTTTTTTTGCAGCACGACGAAGTAAATATCTTCGGAATAGGAAAGATGACTGCTACTGTCGAATCCTTTCAAGATGGTTTTGCAAGAAACGTCAAAGTGGAACGTGTACTGAACAACTACACCCTACCATGGAGCCGAGAGCAATGGAGCTCTTTCCACACAGCCGGGGAAGAGTCTGAGCTTATGAAACTGGTTTCTGACGTGGTGAGCTTGACGTTTGTATCCAACATTAAAGTAATATGAAAATATCCTACTTGGCTGGAAAGAGGCTGGAAACTTGATAAGGGCAAATCGATTCGCAACCAAATGGATTTTTTATCAATACAAACTTAAAGAAAGAATTAAACAACTATCAGAATTTTTCCTTCTTAAACATTGCTTGGCTTGGTTATCGTCGCCTTTACCAAACAAAAAAAATATTAAAGTCGACAGATAACCTTCATTTTATCTTTATTTTATTTTTTCCGGAATAGACCTGTTGATTGTGATTGTAACTTGCCTCCCAGCTTGATAAATTTGTACGTTTTACAAGGATACTGCTTTAACGTTTGTACACGTTGAATCATTGTAAAAAGTGCAAATTCTGTTAGCTGGATTGTTGACGAATTATTGGCTTATGAAGTTAATAATGTTGCAATAAACCTATCCCAGACAGCAAATAACCGTTTTTTACATTGATTTACTGTCTGCAGACGTTGAATCAATGTAAAAAACGATTGATTTGCTGTGGGTACAAGCTCATCAGTGAGAATTTTACAAGTTTTTCACAAAAATTAAATCTAACAACCAAAGTAATGTATTTCCTAGTTTTTGCAAAGCTCCAGCAACTTTTCTGCAATTGCCAACCAAACATGCGACATGGTTCTCGAACGTGGTCGGCATGTTGTACAGACCCAATGTGTGGAACACCGACCTACCATGCTCTTCAACAACACTGTCTTCCAGGTAGGTTCCATGTGTGTTTGTTGGTCCAATGTCAGATCACATCAATTTTGTTACTTTGTCGCTCTTAAAATTTTAATAAGTCTTCTAAAAGTAAAAAAAAAACGGCCGGGTGAAATTAAAATGTTGAAGTAAGATAAAAGTAAAATTTTCCAAACGGCAGAGGTGCATTTTTCTTAGAAGTGTCTTGACTTGGAACCAGAAGATTTCATTTGCACCGGGCCCAAATTATCCTCTGAACGGCCCTGGCTTTTAGCATGATAACATCTATCTTTTTCTTTACGTCAGTTAACACAATAATTGCAAATTGCATCACAGACTCTGATGCAAGCTGGTGGTATGTACAACTTGTCTTCAAACGCCACGATTTACCTGACCATGCGACAAGTCAGCGATGAACGAATGCTGGCTATCCACCGTCTTACACCAAGTAAGTTGTATTGAAACAGTTATTTGTTGTTTTAAAGAAAAGTTTGAAAAAGTAATACAAGGAGCATGAAGCTGATCTTGGTAATCACTATCTTTAAGATTTCTTTAAGCAAAAGTCCTGAAAGTTTTTCATACTTTTGAAAGCTTTGAATCTCTGACGTAACCCAGTCACGGAGATTGACAAAGTGGAGTTTCCACTTGTCCAAATATTGTAGTTTGCAAAATATTCCATCCACTAAGTGCCGCTAAATGGACACCAGTCTTTGAAAGGCTTTGCTTATCCTCCCAGAGCTAAAAGAAAGTTTTTTTAAATTTATAAATAGAGATTTTAAACACTGATATTAAACCTATCGGTGAAACGAATAGTAGTTATGTCAATTTTTCAAGGTATTTCGTTTCGACTCTAAAATCTTACGCTTCTTATAAAGACTCTTAGTGAGGAGTTTCGTTTCGGTAGGCAAGCGACTTCTTTTTGCGGAACTGTAAATAAAACAAACAACAATCTCAAAAAGGAAAGCGTCCTAAAACCCGATATGTAGCTGTGTAATAGGTGATGAAATAAATCGCCAGAAAATAAAAATACTTCGAAAAATGTTGTTTCTCATCAGCAAAAAATAAGCTTGTCTAAATTTTGTTCGTTTTGTTTCTGACTATTATGCTACTGAGTGAGGAATTTCGTTTTATTTCGAACAGTACTTAATAGAATAAAATTTCGTTTTGAACAAGCCTGATACAGCATTTAAAAAAAGGTAGGTCCACTTGTATATTGTTTCTATGTAAGAAATACGTATATTGGCTTTGGATACAGTAACCCCAATGAAAGTCTAAGTTATGTACTAGTGGCTATCACTACTCAAATGCCTGTCTGATTTGCAATAATTAAAAAAAAAATTGTGTTTCAGTGGAAAGGTTTAGACTTCAAAAGTTCTACCAAGAGGAATCTCTCATGTTCGAAGAACAATGGCAAGAGACCTTGGATTCTAGCTTTGCTATCTTTGACCCCGTCCACGCTGTAGATTGTCTTGTCACTTTACCAGAGAATAAGACAACACCCGCACTTTTTGCTAAGCTTGCAAGATACGTTGCAAAAAGCAGTGAACAGGAGGTCACCAGAATCTGGAATGCAATCTCTCAAAGATACCAGGACATGGAACTGCAAACAGCCTCGTAAGATTGAAGGCCTACATTTCGATTTAACTACCATAATTTAGTTTATTTTTGTGTGAAATTAAGCGGTGCATATTTCACTGTTTCTGCTATTGTTGCAGTATTTTGTAAAACGCTTCGATGGCAGAAATATTTATTCTACTCAATTAACAACCATTTGCTTGCACAATTAGTAGAAATAGGCTATATAATCGAGCAAGACGAGTTTTTTTTACATGATAATCTAGATCAAATAGAAGGTTAATTTATGTTTATTGCATTGCAGAAACATCTGGGTTCAGATTTTATACAGATGCAGTAGCGCCACCTACTTGTGCCCACTCCCGCAATGCCAACCCAGCCTTGCCTGCCAGAAAACTATTGGAAACATAGTGAGCACAACATCTGAATCATCCTGGTCCCCCAGTGTCCAAAGAGCAATCTTGAACGCCCTTTCCACTATTCCTCAACCCAATGTCACCATTGTCAGTGCAGCGGTGGTAAGTTCAGGAGATATACTTGCTGTTTTGCGTTAACTTTTCTGGAAAGCCTACTTTTTATTTATTTTTCCTAAAGTAAGTTTGTAAATATTATCTCATTTAATGCATCTGCCTTACGCTGAAACGAACCTTAGCTGAACACCCACAGAAGGCATCTTCTCTTGTGTTAGCACCAAACTTAGTAATATCATTAACTGTAGACACCAAATTCAGTTTCCTAGTTTTCTTTTCACGTCATCAAAATATTTAACCACCAAACGTAACCTGGATGCGACAAACAGCCAGAGAAAAAAATGACAAATAATAGTAAATTCTGAGTTTGATATGTTGGTGTTACAGCTTAAACACCATGTTGGTTAACACTATGTTGGTGTTACAGTTTAAATACTTTTTTTCGTCAAACTGTAATAGTGTTTACGTATTCGTAGTGGGGATCATCTTTCAACGTCTCAAAATGTGATTTTTTGCTGGTTGAGTTTGATCGAGTAGAAGTATAGATACTCTACTTCAGTGGGAAAATGCTCATAAACTTATAAAATAAGGACTTTAAAGTTATTTTTAGGACACCGGTCTTGACAAATCTGCCTAAAATGTCATATGGTAAAGCGACTATTGTAACTGCTTAGTCAAAGGTTCAAGATATTTATTCTCATAAGATTAATGGGCAAGCGGTTTAAAATCCTCGTTTGCTATTGCTTAATGCTGACCATACAATTCATTGCAGAAAATTTGCAAATCCAACTCTACTCCTGCCAACGTGATAATGCTGGGAAAGGTGATGAGCCGTTATGCTATGCATCCAAATGCGGATAAACAGGCACAGGAATACTCACAAGCCAAGCAATATCTGCTCAGCTTACTTCATACTAAATGCGATCTTCAATCCTCAGGTATGAGCTTTAAGCTAAGTTCTTAAAAACAAGATCACTTGTCAATTTAGCTGAGTCATTGCAGTAATGATAATTGTAGAATCGCCTCATATTTTTGTATTAGACAAAGCCATATATCAATTTCTCAAAAAACACAACATTATGGGTAGGCTATATTTATGAGAACAAGTGTGGAAAACCTTCAGTTTATTTTGCTAGAGTATCCCACCTCCTTTTATGTTCCTTCTTGATTTGTTCATAGACACTGAAGAGAAGCAAGTTATGATCGCAGCGATGAAGAGTCTCGGAGCTTTGGGTGAAAGTGGAGTGTATGCCATTGAAAAACTTCTTGCTTGCGCCTTGAATCTCGACATCCCAACCGAGCTTCCACTTAACGCTGTGCGAGCTATGAAGGACATTCCTATGGATGAGAGCAGCGTAGTAAGTGAAAGCCTAAGATAAGTTGTTTTTTTCATTTTAGTTTTGACTCGAATTCAATAAATGTTTCATCTGCAGTAATTTATGTTACCTAATGTAACTCAAACGTAAAGTAATGTTACATTCTTAATCTTATCGCACTATTGATCGTAATTACGTGGGCTTACCATGTTAATCTAAAAAGTAAAACGTAAATTTCAGTACAAAATTTTACGGACTAGGTTAAACAGATTTACTAGATGTCAAAGTATGTATCAAATACAAGTTGCCTTTGTTTTCTTCAACAGTATCGTGTGAGATTCAGGTCTATTCTTTCGGACACTTATCGTCCCGTGAACCTTCGACTGGCTTGCTATCTTCTTCTCATCAGCGGAGATGCCACTGATGCAGACATTCAAGCCATCTCTCACATCGGTAAGCAACAAGGCATTGACTATACATTGCTTGAATTTGATGGTTTTAACTTAAGTTCGATGACTCCGACTTTCTTTCTCACATTTGGGATTTATGTTTCAGCACAACAACAGTCGGAGCCTCGAGCCCTGAAGTTCTATATCACCGAACACATTAAGTCCCAACTGACTTTGAGAGACACAAGCTTTTGCGATTTGTCAGAAAGGTTAGTTTGATGCGATAAGAAATTGTTCAGTTTGTTTTGCGAACAATAACAATCTTTCATTACTTGGTTTGAAACAACAGTGGTCTGTGAGCTGTTGCAAGCAGTAAACTCTTAAAACGACTTCCCCAAACTTTTTGAAATATTTGAAAGTTTTTGATGCAAACGTTGAAAACAATTAGACTATGTTTGATTTCATAATCCGAAAACTTCTGTCAGCTCTTTTTGTTTTTTATTATAGCCCCGCAACGCATTATTTTAAATAGTTCACTGTTTTTCATTTCAATGCTACATAAACCTTTCTTTACAAATAACTGTAAATCAAACATTGGCAAATATCTTTTCATATTACAGAACGATCCAACGTTTGATGCACGTGATTAGCCAAGGCCAATGGGATCTCGGAGTCAATCTAGATAGTGATGAAGCTGCGTTGGTGGAGAAATACTACGAGATGAGGCAACCACTTTTCATTCCGTTCCTCAACAAAGAGCTTAACTGCACCCTTGCCGCTAAACTTGTCAATGTCAAGAACAGCATGCTTCCAATGCTTGTCAACATCACCGTGTCAACAGAGGTCTTTCAATGAAGCTAAACTTATTTTGATGATTACCATAACTTTTACTTACTTACATAGCCTAGTTACCTTCAATATTGAATAAAAATTTCACAAAATGACACCAAAAACTACAAAACCCATGAAAGCCTTATTTAGAATGTGCTAATCAAAACTTTGAATCGCATTTGTAACAGACTTGTTTTTCAATGCCAGTAAAGCATCTTTGGCGATGCAAATCTTTTTAGCACTGCAATCGTACTATATACTGTAGCCATTTACAAAAGATTAACCATGGTAGTAATATGATCCTAAACTGATCCTATATAGTTCTGGGAGAAAAATTTCACTATATCACAACCAGATGATTGACAAAAAATACCAACAATTGGGTTGTATAACATTATTCTATTGTTAATTTCTTTAATTGTTTGAATAAGTTCATAATTTACACACGAAAATATTTATCAAGACCATCTTGCCAAACTTCCAGGTCATTGCTCGCAACATCACATTGCTGGAAGCTCAAATCGATCTTAGCAAAATCCGCTCGGTTCTCGAGCCTCTTTTCGGCGACGAAGGTATCTTCCCTGAACAAGGTTTAAGCCAACTTTTGAAGCTGCCTCTTTCACAACTCCTGAGCCCCAACCCACGAAAGGAGCCTCTTTTAGCACGAACGGAACTGCAAAAACTGCTTCAAATCCAAGACAAAGTTAGTTGATAAAAGTATTTTTAAAATTGAAGAATAACACAATATGCGATATTACTTCTTAAAGCTTAATTAAAACTATTAACTTACACAGAGTTTTACTTTTGCATTGCAGGGTTCTCTGGCCTACAGCATGCTGATGATGAAAAATAAATCTCCTTTTGATGTAAAACTGTTTGGAGTCACTGTCGATTCCGAAACTATTTTCGGTCTTTCATTCCTGCGTAACTACAACATGATGGACTTGTGGAAAGTAAGTTACTAAAATTACAACTAAATGCAAGTAAACAGGTTTTCAAATCTGTCTTTACCAGTTTTTATTTATGTGATAATCAGAAACTTTTGTTGACAATGAACTTGTCCTCATGTCAATTGCTTTTCATGTAAAAAGCTCTAAAAAACATCTGTATCTTTAGTCGAAACACGTTTTCAATGCTTTGAAACGCATAGTAATGCATTTTTTACTGGTTGATTTGGTAACTAAACAACTTACTACCTTGATTCATCCTTTTTTAGATGGTGGAAACCCTTGAGCGGGGATGGAGCTTCAACGGAGTTGTTGCTGATCAACCTCTACTATCCTATTCTGCCTTCCCAACATCGATCGGAACTCCTCAAATTTTCAGAACTGACTTCTCCTATTTCCACAACATGAGTTGCCGAGTTGTCGCCCAAGTCAAAAAGATCTTGCTCACAGGCGAAGGCGAAATCTCCATAAATTCAACAATAAGGTTTGGAAAAATAGTTAATGCATTTTTATTTATTTTTTGTATTCTTCCGCGCAACAACGAAAGACAAAATGCACTTCTTGCATACCGCCTTCGACTATTTTATATGTATTTTCTTGATTTTCTAAAAATAAACATCAGAGTTCTCATCTAAAATAAATACTTTTATTTTAGGACTCAAGGATCCTTATCCTGGATGCAGAAAGTTCAACTTCAAACTGGAGTGGCAACCGGTTGTGGTTACCAACTCAATGCTGGGCATAACAGCAGCGTCAACGCATCCGTGATCGCTGCCGGAGATAAGTTGACCATCAATATCACTCCACTTCCCCGACTTACTGAACTTGCCAGTATTAAGTATGTCACTGTAGCGATAATAACAATGTTACAGATTGCCAAAGTATATTCAAGACTTTCCGACAGATTTATCCAAAAATAGTGTTTTCAACAAAATGAAACTCCACTTCATTTGTCTATCTTTGTTTCATAGTTTATTATTCCTTGCGGATGATAGCTAGATTTAACTGGTTTTAATGATGCGTAACACCGTTTCGTGGTAATACCTATAAGACTTTGACTTTTTAAACAGTTTTTTTCTGCCATGCGTTTCAATTTATTTCACTTTTAACTAAACGTTTTATTTCTTCCAGATTGGATCAGACTATGGTGAAAGGTGGAAACCTCATAATTGTCGAACAATCACAAGCCTGTCCTTCAAGATGTGTCTTCGGCGACTGTGCATCAGGCAACTCAGTTTATTACAAGGTACTTCTTTCAATTATGAAAGGAATTTAAACTTTGAAGCAGTTTCACGTCTTCTTATTTGTGGTGACTTGTATCCTCAACACTGTGCTAAATGATATGTTGTTTTAGGCCTGTCTTCGGCCCACTTGGGAGTACGGACTCTTCATTGAGAGCAACGCTGAAAACTACTATGAGGTAGAAGCCAAATGGGGAAGCAAAGAAGTCAGAATTCAAAATGTCCAAGTTCCTTCCCTAGCCATTGAATGGATTGTAAGCATGATTAAATATTTCTTGTTTGATGTGTTTCATATATAGGCTACAAAGTAATGTACAGAATTATGAAAGTTTGAATCAGTAAATCAATTGCCAAAACTTTTTCACCTACATATGGCGTCAATAGCTTTAACACGAGAGTTTGATGTAAGATAAACAGAAATTAACATAAAATTTACTGTTCTGTGAAACCCCTGTTGAAGAGCATTGGAACAGATCATGCCTTTTGAGCGCAAATGAATGCTGACTTTAGTTTTTGCTCTTATAGTTTAAGCATGTGTTTGCAAAACTAAACAAACCTTTTTTTCTATTCAAATCTCACGGGCTTTACCTACTTTGGCTAATCTTTGCTCCTTTTTATTGATTGCAGTTGAAATCTAAACGTAACCCAGCTGTTGAAGGTGAAAGGATTATGAGTATTGTTGGACGAAACATTCCTGAGTTGAATCAAGTTCAGTTGGAAGTTTCATTCGGAAACGAACAACCATGGATCATGGCCGCCAATGAAGCTTTATACTATGCCCCAAGATCTGGCCGACCAGCACATCTACAAGGAATCTTCGCAAGCTTCAACGTTACCAAACCATCAGGAAGTGCGGAGTCTATAAACCTCATCAAGATAACCGAGCACGACAGTGAAGATGTATCATTGATCAATGCTTTCTATCAGCTCTTTGCAAGCCATGTAAGCAACTTTGATACTCTTCAGAACAGTAATTAGTTTTTTTTTTTTTTAGTTTTATGATCGAGCATTGTAAACTAAAAAAAAATGTTTTCTATTTTTTAGCTTGCTGATGATGACTATTCTGCTCATGCCCAACCTCGATACTCCATTGAAGCTGGCGTACAACTTCCTATTGTGGGCAGCTTCAGCGCTTCTGGTATGGCTTACCTCAAGCAACAGATTGGTGGATACTCTGCTAAAATACAAGTAAGCAACTTTTGGAGTAGAGCATTGGAGTAAAAAAAAACTAACTTTGATATTTTTGCTCTTATGAAAGGAATAAATTCTGGTTAATGATGTAGGCCTACTCTGCTTCGCCTCTATACAGCTGCGCTAACACTGTCCGCTTTGTAGAGGGCTGAAGAGTATATGAGATGGATACTACGCTATGTAAAAAACACACATTGTTCAGTGATTTGAAATTTACAGCCATATTGATTTATTTTAAGGTTAGAGAAGGAAGTCTTGATGATTCGAATGCACGACAAATCTGCACATTCAACATTTCATCTACACCAGTTCGTGAGCAGGGGATGGAAGGCTATAAGACTGAAGCAGTTATAAACGACATTACTTTGCAAGGGTCCACTTTCACTCTTTTTAATTTCTCATCTAAGGTAATGAATGATAGTCAAGGTCACCATGTTCAAGAGGTGGGTTGTCATGCTTTTAAAAGACAAAACCAAGAACCATACTTCTTTCATAGTCTTATCCACTTAAACAAATCAGATTACTCTTCGCAATCAGATAAAGCAGATCAAGTACATCCCTTTAGCTTGAACTGTACTTTAACCGTCAACGTAGCTCAACTTCGATTTGATCTTGTTGCTCCCAACATGACCCACATTGATGTTGTCAACCGATTTATTGTCCCGAAATCATCCATTCCTAACGCTCTACTTTACCAGGGATGTAGTCACCAGGAGATAGCAATCTCTGAAAACGATCGAGAACTAAATCCATCTGGTTATGAATTGCTTCTCACCTCCAGAATAGATAATTCTTCGAATTCTGATTACTCTTTGAAGGCAAATTTGACTAGCATTCAAGGAGCCCTTTCGAAATATGAAAAGCCAAGAAAAGATTCTTATAACTTGACTCTTTCACTTAAACCAAGCAACTGTTCCGGATGCCACAAGTTTAGCATTGATTCTCCTAATGTGAAACTTTTCAGCAAATACGAAAACAGCACTCATTTTGCTGGTCATACGTTGTCCGTCGACTTACACGAATCAACATTGCCATACTTCCCAGTATCTGACAGAACTAAGCAAGTCATTAAAATTTTCAGCAGACCTGCTTCAAGCAACAGACTCAGAATGGGGTACACACTCAAAGCAAAGCAGAGCCAAAACAGCACCTTCTTAGAAGTAGGATACGAGCTTGGAGACAAAGCATTTAACAGTGTTGTTGACATTGCCCTTCCAAGCGTCCTTTCTTTCGGAAAAGAAATGCATATTTTGATGAACACAACCTGTCAGGCTTGCCTTCCATTTTATCCCATTACTTTCAACTATGGATTTGGTATTATATATGCTAACCGCATTCCTGCTGGAGTGACCTCCCCAGCAAATGATGGAACTGTTTTCGAGTCTTTCATGGGGTATAATATCCAAGACGGACAAAGAACAAAGCTCTCTTATCTGTACAACACCGCACGGAGAAATCAAAAGTTGGTCGATATGGTATGGGACGCCAAAGCTTACTACACTGCTGGTAACTCTATCATGAAGAAATACTTTCCATTTGAATATAAATATGAATCAGGCTTTAATATGAGCCTCATTCAAGAAGCATCAAATTCCATTCCAACGGAAATTTACAACGTTTCAATGATTATGGGAATTCTACCAGAAGCGCCACTTTTAACTGGACACTACACCACTTCTGAAGTCGATTACAGCCAACACTCTGACGTCTGCAGAAGCGGTGCATCTTGCTACGTGTCTCAAGTCAACATGGCTCAGGTGACTACATAAAATCTTCAATAACCTACTAACAAAGAAGCTCATTTTTGCTTGGTAGTCTTCACATATCAACATGTTAATTTGTTTTAATAAATGAAAACTAGCAGAGCTATAACAATATATAATTCTCGTGTCTGCTACGACCATGCATGTTTTTAACACAAAATTGTTGCTTACTGTGGTGCTGTAAAGTAACGGTAATCTTTATAACACAATTACGGCAATCTATAATAATAGTATAATAGATTACCTACAGTATAAAATTTACAATTATTCCATTTATATGTTTCAGACGACCAAGTGCAGTAACTACACAGCGTTTTTTACAAGCCGAGGTCAAACACCACTATACAGTGCTGCCAACTGCACCACGTTTTCCTGGAACGTCACCTCCTCAAACAAGGCATGGAAGTCTAAGTTACTCATTGATGGTCAACAAAATGCTGACATTCCTACGAAACGCCTTAGCTTTAATTCCAGCAAAGATTTCAATCAAAACATGTACAACTCTTTGTCTGTCAACTGGTCCCGACAAATCGGATTCTTGCCACAACTTTTCAATGCTACATTCAACCAAACACAGCACAATTATGCGGTTGAATTTTATGCTTACACCGACAAAGCTGATGTACATTATCTACAACGAAGCAACTCGTTCATAATGTTTAACTCAACTACCGTAACAGGCCCTATTGCATTTAACTGCTCTCTGTATGCTGACCTTACAAAGTCTGACAAAATCATGTTAAACGTTCCTCTATGTGTTGTTGGATACCCTTCAATTACTCCAAATGGCCCAGTCGACGTTGTAGCTACGGGTATGTATAAATCACTTCTTTCCCATAGTCTTCAGTCTCAGATTAGCAAAGACTCTGTAAAACTTGCTGATGTAGAATTCACAGCCGAAGGTGAAAGTGGACGAGGCCATATTCAATGTGTACAAGGAAGCCGCTCAGTTTCTCCATGTAACATTCAAGTGACGTATGACAGAAATCAAATCAATGGGAACTCAAGAATCAATTCTACTCTTCTCAACAACACAGCTACATGGGCTTTGTCTGGATTGTCGAGGTGGCAGCCAACACTGGTAGATATCAATATGGAAGCCTTGTCTTTCGACTTCGAAGGTAACAATTCGCTTTCACTTGGAGATATACTCATTGCTTATGATGGTAGACTGAAATGTGAACATGGAGAGCAATGGCTTATTAAATCAATGATAAGTGATAAGAAATACCTCAGCAGTGGTATCATCTTGAACCAAGGAAAGATTGAACATCTCCATATGTTCATGAATACTACTTACTCTTCATTGTTTGGAGACTCCTTGTTGAGCTATTTCAGGTATGTTTCGGATGCAATGACCGACATCGAAGTTTTCTTTGATACTAGAGTTGGAACAGAAATGAACTTTGCGACTGGTTGGTACAATGGTTTGAACAGAGCAGATTCTCCTTTCTACTTTGAGTCTGGGCCGGAAAGCAGCTATCTTCGAGCAGTATACTTTAACACGTCTGCTTGCCAAAAGAACAACGCTATTAGAATCAAGGAATTATACAGTCATAGACCAGAAAATACACTATCCAAGCTTATTAAAATGGAAACAGCAATCAGGAGTAACTACCGACCACTGATTTGCACTTACGAATGGCAGATGGTTCTAGATCAGCTTTTCCCAACCGTGTTGGTCGCACCCATGTGTAATGATGAACTGATGTTGATATCTGAGTTTGATGCAACGAAAAATCATGAAATATTCTTTGAACTTTACAAAGAGAAACAACAAATTGCTAAGGCAGTATACAATCAAGAGCGTGATGTCCAAAACTTGAAGTTTATCTGCTCTAATGAAACCAATCCATCTTGCAATGTCACAATCTCTTTGAGTCAGAACACGCTTCATATCGAATCTATGATGAAAAATGTTTTGGTCAATCACACTTGCAGAGCAACATTCGAAAAGTCACCATCACATCAAATGCCAAATCTATTTGGTATGAACTTCCAAGTACAAACCAATAATACCATTGTCCTCATGTCATATCCTCTTGCTTTGGATTCATTGATAAGCTACGATCACGATCAAGGCTTTTTTACGTACTGGAGTTTGAACTCGACTGCAGATCTTGCCAATATTTTAGTCATTGATCATGGAAAGCTTCAGACCTTAAACATGCATGGTAACAACATTTATATTCTAACTCAGCCACGATCTTGGAATGTAACTTACAGATCAATGGAGCCTTCTGATATGGATATTTTTGCATCTGTGTATATTAACAGAGAAACATCTTTGCAAGCTGCATACTACAACGGACTAAACCGACCAGACGTTCATCTTCATCAACCAGAGTTGTCACATGACACTTATTTACGTGGTGCTGTATGGAACTACACCTCTTGCGGTAGCCATGCTTTGATGATGTCCAAGAATGTGTACGCTTCTAAAGAAGGAAACCTATTAAAGGTTGAATCGATTGCTAACATAACCATGTGGCCATTCGTCAATGACGCAGCCTGGAGCAGTATCGTTCTTTCACCCTTCAGTCCTCGATCTCAGTGCTATCCATTCTGCTTTGGTGATTTGCGGTTGGCTGCGACGTACGATTCGGAGGCAAACAATTTAGTTGTCATGAAGGTTCTCTTAGCAAGAACAGTCGAACTTTCGATGAACTACTCTCTTAACTTTCCAGAACGAAATACAGGCTTTGACTTCATGGGACAAACCGAAGTTTACTACAATATCCAATCTACAAATCCCTCTCACGTTATCCTTAGTTGCAATGCAACTTTGTTGCCAAAGGAGCACATTGCTTTGAAAATTAAGGCTTTGACAGAAGGTCACAACTGGAATTTCATGAACTTGAGCCACGTCTACGAATACCGACCATCGCAAATTCATATGAACGAATTCGGAATTGATTGTGATGCAGTTTCCTTCTACTATTTGATGAAGAAGGCTGAAAGAGGAACTGAACTTATCTTCAGGTATGTGTTATGTTTTTTTATAAGTATGAGTTTATCGTTTTAAAGTATTAAAAAATGTAACATTTTTATCAAATTTGTAAGCAATAGTCTACTCAATGTTTTAAAACATTAATTGGTTTCAGTAAATTCATAGGCCAGGTTTAACGTCTGTATTTTAATACACTTACTTTACTTTTTTGTAGATACCCTAACAAGTCAAGGAACGTTTTCACTTTTTCTGCAACTGTCAATGAGGATAGCTTTGTGATTCATGATACGACTTGTCGACACCCATTTGCTTTCTTGTCTTTGGAACAAGTCACCATCACTCTTCTCAGAGGCAACATGCAAGAGATCAACGGGGTTGAGGTCCGTGATCTTGTATTGGATGTCACTCCATTGCAAGTCCGAAATGCAGTCACAACACGCGTGGTTGGTCATAGCCGTATACAAAAGGGAAGTGCTTGGAACATTGATATTCATGATACTCAGAACCAAAATGTCAATATCACTATAAGAAAAGAAGCTAGCAGAGATTTCACTGTTAATGCAAATGGCTTCATTCGTCTTCCCATTGTGGAAATGGACTTGGATGGTTTTACTCGATGGACGGACAACCGCATTGCACACACGTACAATATGTCAATGATGTACATCAACGCTTTCTCAGGGAAATTGAGACCCTTATTCCAAGTTCTTGGAAAGCAAGATTTGACACGGGTTGAAAATAATATGTATGTCGGTGACATGATCTGGGCAATGAACGTTTGGGGCTTGAGGAGTCCATCGTTCTATTGGAGCCCGCGAATCACAGTCGCTCTCAGGAAAGTATCTGGTTCTTTGAGAAATACAGTCGACACAGAGATCTTCTTCACCGAGCAGTCTTTCATCAACTCTACTATCCGCTTTTCTGACACCTGCCAAACAAGAGTAATTTACTACAAAAATAGTGACATTTGCGTTCCGGAACTTGCTACCTTTGCAATGACATCCAAACTCCCATTCGCGAATGTAACACACGTTTCTAAAATCAATCGTGGTTCCTGGAAACTGGAAACTACTGGATACGCATTTATGAAGAATATTGAAACTCAAATGTATAAACCTATAGTCAACTACACCTTGCAAAACACCATTCTTATTAAAGAACACATCTTAGAGACCGGCAGCTGGAATATTACCGGATATGTGCTAGAACCAATGATTTATAGATATGAAAGTAACTTTACAGTTTCTTCTGTTCCAGATGGCAATGCAAAGAAATACGACTATGCTTTTGTCTTAGGCGACTACCCACCAGCAATTGTGAATATCAGTGCGCCGTCATCATCAGGTGCTCGACGAATTGTTTTTAGTGCTCTTAACACTAAAATGGCATCAGGTAGTTTTGTCTCATCCCCATGCGGTCTTCATTTCTTATTGTTCCCGCAACAGCTTTGTCTTCCCAAGAGTTTCGAAATGCGCGACGTCAACGCTGATATTCCACTTTCCCGATTGCTTAAACAAATCCCTGTTCTTGGGTTGGTCGTGCCAGACACTCGCATATTTGATATTGACTTGAAAAATTCGTATATTTTCATCCACTCCGTTGAAAGAAGTGATTCTTGGCGTATCACCAGTCACTGCCGCATAGCTGGAAACCAAACGGTGCAGCCATTGGAACTCCACAGCATGATGTATCGAACACCAAACAAATTCCAATGGGAATTAACAAACTTAAATAAACCGATAATTCTTGGAATGATGATGTGGAATCAGGATGATATGTCATTTACTTACGATTCACAACTCCAGACACCCTGGTAAGTTTTAGCGCCATGAATAGACCTAACGCTATTTGCGCATAAAAAATACATCTTTACCTATGTAAGAAACTACGCCTAAGACTTAATATGTGAAAAGGTATAGTTACAGTATATAAAAGTAAAATATAGTTTGGTAACTTTAGTGTTATTTTGGGTACAATCATTTGCACATTATGATTTTATCAGGCTCGAGAACCATTTCCGTATTGTCAGCCCTGGATTAATGAACATCACCGAGATTATTGTGTTGACAAAAACAAAGGGCAAGTTGGCGCAGTACTTGCCAATAAACATTGATTGGAAATACGAAAGAGACGACGCTCACAACACCTGGAAATTCAACATCAAATCCTTTGCTGTGAAAATTGGAGAAGTTGCGGATGGAAACCTATCCATGAGCATTGACAACACATTCAAGAATCTGTCAATTGGCTGGGAAATTATGTCAGAAAAGTATGTTATAACCAGCTACTTAGTGATGAAGCATGATAATGTTGCTCAACCGTATTGGGTAGTTCAACGATTCATTGAATTTGTTATAAGAAATACCAAACGTTACAAATGTTAGAATGTAATTAACTTGATAATGTTGTTTTGTTTACCTAAAAAGTAACAATAAAAACTGTTTATTTTACTATAACATTGCAACTCTATTTTAGATTTTACAAGTTAATTGCAAAAGATACAATTTCTCAAAACTACTTTATTTCTTTTTAGCTACCCAATCATAAACAACATCTTCAAAACTAAAGTCTTGAAGCCTGAAGCTTCGCAACGCTGGAACCTTGAAGCTGCTGTGAGCAACGTTTTCGTGTGGATGAATGCATCATCTACAATTGGAAGCTCTCACTTTGAAATTAAGAACATGACAATAGGCCTTCCAGACAACTCGAAGGGAGTCATTGCAGTTTTCCATTCGGGCACTCCAGATGAGATGGGTAAAGTTGTGATGACTTTGAAGGACTCAGATGCGATCGATTATGTGTGCACCTTCAAGGTCCAAAATTCTGATGTTGTAGTTATGGATTGCCAAAAACGAGAAGTAAGTTAATTTCAAGTGCGTTTGCTTGATCTAGTGTGAAAATGTATGTAGAGCTAATATAGGCTATAGGCCTAAGGTAGTCTGCAGTGTTCAATTAAAAGCATCAGTATGGAGTTGAAAGAATCACCAGCATCTGATTCTAGTGAAATTGGTAAACTGGATTATCGTAATTCCTTTGAAATGTGATCAAAGTAAAAATTTCTTAAATTGTTGTAAAGGCAGATGTCAAGAAATAGCAAAATGTTCTTAACTTTTTAGCACCTTCCAGCCACTGCACATTTCCGATCCGTTCCCACAACTGAAGTGGCCAGATCACATATGCAGTTGTCTGTGTCATCGGGAGTCAAAGCTATGACTGACATCATTTCCTTCAACTTCAGTGAGGCAAATGGCAAACAATGGATCATGCACAAGCTTTCTGAAGTAATAACTTTTACACTTTATCCTCTGTATGCTTTCGTGTTTTTTTAAACGGGTATGATTAATAATATAACGCATTAAAATGTTTAGGTTTTCGGTATGAATGACGAACAATTGAAGGGCCGTTTGTCACAATACATCGTTGATGAACTTGAAAAGCTTTCTCACAAACTAAGAGTGATATCTAATCTTGATGTCGGTAAGTATCCTATCAGAGTCATATTTGTTGACGTTGCATATTGTGTTTCGAATGTTTTGCATTTTTAGTTTATTCATTGTCCAGATGTTTTAATAACTGTTGAAGACAAAATGATAATTGAAGACAGACTCTTTTTGAGTGGCTATTTCAATTATTATTTTTTTATTAACTTATTTGTCAGAGAAAGTATTAGGCTATATGTATTTTTCAGTTCAAGACCTTGTTCAATCCATCTCCAAAGTTGTTCCACCAGTTCCTGGATACGGACCAATTGTTGAATACATGAATGATGCTCTTCAAGTGGTAGAACTTCTCAGTCAAAATACCATAAAGATTAAAGTGATTAATGGAACTAATTTTGTTTCCCTCAGATGCAATGTCACTACCCCTGAGTAAGTTATATTTTTTAGCAAAATATGCTTTTTAGAAACTGTTAATTCAATTTAAGTAAGACTTCGAAATATCACTCACGTTATCCACTCTAACTTGCAAAGTTTTGCGTTTTGCAAAGATTAGATTATAGTCCCATATTGAGGCTATATGAATTTGATTAGAAAAATCTGAATCAAACTATGCAAACTTTAACGCTCAATGCTTTTGTTGTTATATAGTCTATATGTATATTCGCCTTCTCGTTCTATATACCTGTAGTCTAAAATTG
This sequence comes from Aplidium turbinatum, assembly GCF_918807975.1. Classification (NCBI taxonomy): domain Eukaryota; kingdom Metazoa; phylum Chordata; class Ascidiacea; order Aplousobranchia; family Polyclinidae; genus Aplidium; species Aplidium turbinatum. Next base: position 9,658,209 of record NC_137489.1, on the reverse strand, counting down.
TTGCAAAACTTTTTTCCACATTGATTAGACAAATAATTATATATTATAAAAACATTACTTTACTTTTAAAATTGTCTTGTTTCACGCAGTTCTCGCCAGATCATGCTGCAAGTGAACCTCACTTCAACCATGGATGGTCTACCTGTTGCTAATCTTACGATTGCAACACCATTCTTTTCTTACTCCATGCTTGTAGATAATGGGTGAGAAGATAGGTCACTCTATTACTATTCTAGAGTGTAAGTTGCTGTAAGTTGTTATACATAAGCAACAAGCTTATGTATAAAAGACAGTCGTTTTTTAAGACTGTGCTAAATATCAGTCCAATCGACTTTTATTTTTTAAGGGCAACTTCTTCTTTAAGTATTTACAGATTAATGGGCTGTTTACACTGCGATCTGTTAAAGTTTTTTTTTTTAAAACTGATGCTAAATTTCAGTCTTACTCTCATCCCATTGGCAATGAGAATAAAATCTCAAGAAACTATAAGTGAATGGAAATTCGACTTGAACTGTGGCCAATCCGGAGAGCAATCTATATGCAGCAACATCACAACATGCAGTGGAAAGAGATACAAATGCCAGTTGACTAAGAGTTCACCTCAAGATCCCCAGTGGCACGTTTCATGCTATAAGGTTGAACAGGTAAGCTGAAGTGCCGCAAAGTAAGCGTATTTTTCAGGTTAAATAATCCCTTCTATCTGATTGGAAAAAGGCTAGACAATTTGCAGCGACAAACGTAAAGTGCTGCTATTTTATTACGTAATCGTTTTGTTTTAATTTTAAATGTGCAATAGAAAATATAGGTAAAACCAAACAAGAAAATCAATTCTCTTTTACTTTGATTCAGCGTTTGCAGCGTAACATTATAACTTCATTTCTTGGTTAATGGACAGCAAAAAAAGCTTTTTGTAAACTATAAAAAATGTTTTTGAACTCTATTTCAGTTTGAATCTGCTGGACAGGAAGTTGCTCGATTTAACATTGACATCATCACCGTTCAATCCATCTTCAAAATTCTTTCTGAGATCACTTTGAAGAGCTTGTCAGGAGATTTGGAATCCTTCTTCCAAAGAGTAAGCGAAAGCAGACCAAGCAGGCAGCCGCTTTCTCTGGTCCAGGACCAGATAAGGTGGTTGTCTAGAGATATTATTAGTGTTTGTGTTACTATAATAAAACATTATTGGAAGTTCGATTGATTCGGTAAGAAATTTAATAATCTTGCTTGCATTTTTTGCGTATGTCTTAAAAAAATTTACCAATCTCATCAACTACTGTAGAAACTTCACATCGTCGATCCACAACTGGTTGGTGAACTTACCAAGGAAGTTAACCACAGCATTGAAATCATGGAGCAAGTTTATAACATGCTCTACCCTGGAAAATCATCTGCTTTGTTCAAAGGTAGGCTTAACTGATGTATCATTGACTGTCGTTTGGAGCGATTTATAGTGGATACTACAAAATTCAATAATACTTCACTTAACTTGCACTTTTAAATTGCTTTCTCAGCTTTGGCTAAAGAAGGCATCTCACTTCTCACCCATCACTTGGATCGTTACTTCAACCAAGACATCTTCAACACTGATTACGAAAAACTCATCATGTCTCTCTACAACTATGTCTCTTCTGTCCTTGATATGCGAACCATCCGAGTGCCAATCTTCAACCTTCAATTGAAAGATGGCTCGGTTGACCTCATTGCTGAAGTCACCTCTAACTCACCAAGAAAGGTTGCCCTTGTCATGGACACGAAATGGAACAAGTAATTTTCAGTTATTAAAAATGATGATGTTTATGAAGTAGTAAATAAAACAATGCAAGGAAATACGTAATTTGTTTCACTGATCCCACTACAGCATTGTATTACATTTTATAAACATAATGGTCAACATTCTTCAATTACAGCAAACCCGCTTTAAACGGAAAAGCCCGAATCGACTTTTGGTTTAACGATCAAAAGTCTATGATAGAGTTTTCTATGAACAACACTTTCATGTGGATGTGGACAGAAATGAACTTGAGGTTAGACTGAACGATTTGTGCATGGTTTACTGTAGCGTGAAATAGATAAAGAGAATGTTTTTGGTCCGACTAAAATCTTTAACATACAATAAACTACAGTACATACATCAACATTATAAAGAAAGACTCAATAACCTACAACTTTTACTCTGTTTCACGGTTTTAGAAGTTTTCCTCCATCTAGTTTCCATTGTTTTTATAATATCGGTTTTACAGTGACCGCAGCATTTCTGTTAGTAATTCATATTGGACTTCACTGATGACCTGTTATTGTACACAGCGAAAAGAAGGTAGTAAGGGCTTCAGTTGGAGTTCCAGACAGCTGCAACTATGTTACTGTGGAATCAGTGAGAGGACCATTCGCCTATGACATCAACTTCATTGATGTCGAAGGTTCGAAGTACACCTGCGCAATGCGACAATCATCTGGTCAGATGGTGACAGTCCATTGCCTGGTTCGAGTAAGTTTGTAATCATTTTATTGGGGATGCGAATACTTTGTTAATTTGTTGGCATAGGTTTCGAATCGAGTTTGCACAAAACTAATTATAAGCCAAACTATGATAATCTTGAGTGTTTTCAACATTAAAAAATCTTTTATTATCAAGCCGCAGTAAGCTAATATATTATGGATTACAATGGCTCAGTCTGTAAGAAAAACGAAAAATTGTATAGTTTACTTTGCAACTTTTTTTCAAATTCAGCAAGAAAATCAAAATTGTATCAACTTATTGTATTGTAGAATGAAAATCTTTCCGAACCAAGAGATGTGTGCACATTTACAATGTCGGAACAATCATTCATGCTGCCCCAATTGCTTGGAAGGATAAGCTTGATATGGCCTGAAATATACGAAGCTTCAACCAACCCTGCTCTTTTCAAAGTGCAATTGCGCAAGGTATTTGGGTAGTTAGGAACACTATCGGTTTGGCGACCAATTAAAAACTACAAATGATTAATTTTAAGTAAGGCCTACTCATGAGCTGAGTTTTTGATAAGTTTTCGAAAAGGTTGGCTGCATACCTACTTACCGTAATAGAAAAACAATCTTGATTCCGTTTTCTTATCAAAAAAATTAGACAAAATCGAATATTTTTTTTTGTAATTTGGTAAATAAGTTTTAAAAACTATTGCTTGGAGAGAAATACTTTCCATCATATTGTAATGTATTGACAGACTCTTGGTTTCACTGACCCACGCAGCCTCACCATCATAGCCGATTTCTTGTCTCAACGAGCCAAGATGTTCACCGATAAATTCCATGTTGAAGTTGTGGACTTTTACTTCAATCAACTGACATCTCATGCTCTTTCTTTATATGATGAAGGTACTGTAGCTAGATGTAGCCTGTGTTTCACTGATAAAATAATCTCATCGCAAAGTTTAAGCCCTCTTAATTATAACATATCTTCTTTTGATTCCATTCTTACTTTCTGTTGCAACTATTCCAGCATCTGCTTCCAAAGCGCTGACAAAGTTCATGAGTTATCCACGACTGACAAGCGTTGCACGAGGTGAATCTCCTATCGCGACCGAACTGAGCAACACTGCTGTTGATTTGGCCATGTCTCTCTTCTCAAATCTAATCTCTGCCAACAAAACTATCGTCACCACAATAAGCCAAGTAATAAAAGATACATTTTCTCGTCTATTGTCTTTTTTGTAATTAAATTATGTCATAGGCTATAAAGATTGAGTAAATTCGTTTGTTTAAAACCGTGGTTTCACCATTGACAGTGCAGTCAAAATGGTAAAGATTGAGTAATCAAAGCTAAACTGTCTGTTTTTGTGACTTTCAGTTCCAAAACACATCTTCCAAGTGGGGTTCTCAAAAACAGTTTGGCGAAGCATCACCAACTCTTCTTGTTCGCGATCTTATCAGACGTTCATACATCGTTGCTGAGGTATGCATGGTATAGCATACCAGAAAATGTTGTTTGTTTGTTCATTAGATTTTTTGGGAGAAACCGCTAAAATATGAAAAAATGCATTTCGCTGCAGATTTTTGAGTTGTCAATACATTAGCACTTTTAACAAACTTACAACTGTTAAAATATACTAGCTGTATGTTAATACAGCTAGTACTACAGCTAGTACTACAGCTAGTATACAGCTGTATAGTATGTTATACTTATTAAATTACTCTACTGTTGCTTAGCTGCAAGTAATTGGACCCAACAAAGTGATAAATAACTTTCTGGCTTGATTCGACATATAATTTCAACAACAACTTGTTGGATGAATCAATATGGAGTCAGATAGTTTAATTACCATAGGTAAAATGTTCAACCAAATCTTTCGATACCTTTAATGCAGTGCAAGGAAACATTGCAAAGCAAACATTCAAAACGTATTATTGCCCACCATGGCAACTCGCCAACTAACAATAATATGTATAAAAAAGTTTCGTTATAAAAGGCTGGATGATAAAATGCAAATTTTCTGCTAAATCTATTGAAATTGAAAGTGCAGTTAAATTATCGTCCCCACTAATTAATAATACGATGTCAATCAACAGACCTTGTACGACTTGGAATATATGTGCATGAAGATAGTAAATGAACCAAAAGAAATAAACCAAGCTATTGAAGCTTTCGTCAGAAAAAGCTCCATCATCGAATACATCATGAGCTTCTACACTCAAAATGGTAAGAAGAGCACGTGTGGACTTAAAGAAAACATGGTTTAAAAACTACATCGACAATTTAGGCATTTAACAACTTATTAGCCTAGTTAGGCAGGTAGTTTTACCAAAGAATAACGGTAACAAAGGATTCTGTAATTTTTTTAGTTGGCCCCAGCTTCCAGTGGTTCAAAAGACCAAACCGCAGCCAAGTGATTTCGTACAACGGTCAATACTTCGATCTCCCAGTTATGGATAGCCATTCAAACTGCATGTACCTGCTTGCCACTGACCCTCTCTACAATTCATTGAATATCCTTGCCAAGGGAAGCTCAATCTTGTTCGGTAGGTTTTTGCACTTAGCAAGAATGTGTTTTAACTAAATAAGAAGCTCATTATCACATGTAAAGTTTAAGGGAAAATCCATGGATAAGTTCATCACTGAAATATGACAAGCTGTTCTACATTTCTATAAAGGTAATTCTTGGTTCTCTCAACAGCACTTCCAACGAAGACCATTGAGGTTACTACTGACAGACGTGGTTACTTAACTCTCCCCAACAGCGAGAGACAAGCAATGAACTTTCCATACGTGAGCGATGATTTGGTTTGTGAAGCTATGCCATCAAAGATTATCTGCACGTCTTTGGATTATTCAGTCACAATGGTCTTTAACGGCAACCAGCGCGTCCGCACTACTGTCGTGGTAAGTTGAATAACTTATTAGGCTACTTGATTATTTTTTTTAAAAAGTGAAATGTATTCCTTTTAAAAGTAAACCCAACTTTACCCACGGATCTTTTCACGCGCGCGTTTAGGTCCATGGAGCAAAATTCATGATCGGAGCAGTTGGAGTTTATAGCGATCAACCAACACCCATCACTTTACTCCTCCCCAATGCAACAAATGCTACCAATCCCGCCCAGCTGATGAACGCTTATGCACTAACCGCAAGTCAAGAGTGCATTGTTCATGAGGTGAGTCAAAACTAGGTTGCAAAATTAAAAGAATGGCAAAGTTTCTTGACTACTTTTAATATGTTATAATTTTTACCGATCATGGCATATTTCTTGCTGAATCTGAAAACGGTTATTTGCACTACAGCTACATGTTTTTGCATTTACAATTTCAACAATTTGCTACATTTTGTATCACAGCAAAATCTCCCTTCGCATGGGCAAAATCAATACGGACCAGGTTACGAAATGTGCAAAGAAGCTTTCTCAAAACAAGAACTCAACAACTCTGTAGAATTTTTCCCTGTGCAAACACAAGAATACATCAAGGCTTGCTCTTATGGATGCAGTGGAACAGACATGAGCGAAACTTGCGAATATGTTGATGCTCTTGTGAACCAAATCCGATCAAAAGGCTACCCAGCCAAGGAAATCAAGCAATGCCGTAAGACAATAATCAGTTGAAATAACAATCATCTGTATAGAAAATACTATTTTTATATACCGATCAGAAATTAAGTAGATATTTTGTGTTCTTGTATCAAGAGTATCAAAAGTATACAAAAAATTTCAGTTTAACTAAATTATATAAAAAAAAAAAATCAAGTGTTTTCCGATTTTATAGAACCTTCATGTGAAATCTAAATGGTCTGCACAGTAGCCTATACAGTAGGTATAACTGAAATAGTCTATTGTATACAAAACCCGAGAGGTCTTCTATAGCATGTGTTGCTCTTCGCGCACACATCGACAATTCGGGGTAGTAAACGTATAGAAACCCAGCTCCAAGGCTCAAATAAAAACGAAAAATTGTGAACAATCATTATTGAACAAGTTAGCAATACAATCTGTTACATTAGTAATCTCAAGAAACTGCTTGTGAAAAATAATGTAAACAAATTATTTTCAGTAAAATGCGGAAACACCAAATTATCGACTCCATTGGAAAAGTCAGAAGTTTACTTTGTTGTTTCGCTGAGTCGAACTTTATCTGAAATGGACCCCAAGAAGTCTGTCAGAAAGCTTATTTCAAAGACAATTTCTCGCATGAGAGCTGAGGTAAGATATTTGTTTTCAGTTTAGTTTTTACCATGTAGGCTAACTTCACTAGGTGGAGACTTGCGTTTCTACTCTAGCATAAAAAAAATTATTGATTGCTTATGAGCATACCCATAAACTTGGAAAGCCATTTTAGAAGCTTAAACCCATTGTAACAGTAACGTAGCAAGTAAGAAAATTTTAAGGGAGGCAAAAACAACAATTGGAGGAGCAAAATTCATTTAACATAAATTAAAATGGTATTAAAAACTTGTTTTTTTTTTGGAGGGGGGGCGATAAAAACATTTGAGAGCGATTGCCTTCCCCCAAGCCCATCCGTGGCTGCGTCACAGATTTATAATTTCTTAAAGAATTACTTATTGAACTTCAGGGTTTGGCCAATTCGGAACTCGGCGTTGTAACTTACGGAGGCCCAGGAAATTTATTCAAACCCATGATAACATCCATTGATGGATTAACCAAGATGACCGAAGAAGAACGCTTGATCGACGTTATAAAGGCTGCTGAGTTTAATGGCCCTGCTTACGTTCCAACTTCCACCAAGACCGCTCTTGAATTTGTTGATCGAACCATTCGTTCCGCACCCAAAGGTGTTGTCAAGTGCTTGGTTGTTGTCGCTCCGGAAAAACACGGAAAGGTAATGTTTAAAAGTTATTTAGATCTGGCTTCCACTTTGCAATTTTTTTTTTATCTTTTGATGTTCTGTACAGAGTGAGCTAGCTTATAGGTTCTTCATGAAACCACAATACTTTGCAAAATCTATCAAAGCGGGAAGTGTATAAGTTTTTTTCAATAATTACCTGTTTAGCTTATATTTAAATACTGATATTTATTTTCAAGAATCTTGGACCTCTTCCAATGAGAGATCTCGTCCAATCCTTCAACGATGACCTTACCTCAGTATTCTTGTGGTCGCCAATGACAGAAGATGATTGTGAACAAGATCATGAGGAAATCGTAACAGCAACCCACGGTACGTTGAGGTTGCTTGTAGGAGTTGTAGGCAAATGATTCTTTTAGCTCTTCTTTGTCGTTGGAAGCTTACATGTGAAGCATCGGTCTACGAAAAGCCTTTCTAACATTAGCTCACAGTACAAGTTTAATCCAGGCTGCAGTTTGATTCATTTTAACATAAAAAGCTAATGCATTTGTAAGAGGTAGACCTTTTTTGTTTTAACTTCCAATTTTACCTGTAATTATTAGGCTTCTACAGTACATAGGTTACAGTCAAACTGACATGATGATGTTGTAATTGCAGGCCGATGTGTCAATTGCAATGACGGTTCTACTCGAGACGTCGTCACAGCTGTCATAGACAACATCGTATCCAAGCTCGGTTCCCACGCTAATTGCCGCTGTGGCGTTAAGAACGCGTACAACGGTGAGCAATCGAGCCAGTGTTCGATTGAGGGACCTCATGTTCTCAACTACTAGACTATGTTATCTAGTATCGTGTTTTGACCGAAAACTATTTGACGAGATATATAGCCGTTATTGTTTTCTTTTGTTATAGATGTGTTCTTGTAATTGTGGTTCTGACGGATAATTTATACATTTGATATTCCTTGCTTGCAGGGGTGCTTTAAACTCTGCTCTCTATAGTGGTTTATGTTTAGGAAAATTTCATGCTTTTTGATATAACTTCATCACGCAATAAATAAAAAAATGATCATGTGACTATCTGATGAGTAACCTTGACTCAAACAATTGTGAGACTTGAAGAATGACACGTACAGCTTTCGCGCTAATTTTTTTCAAGAATTGTGAAAGGGAAAAATGTTTAAAAGCAGAATTACACATTCCAGTACTGTAAAGTCAAAGATGAAGAGAAAGGGTTTTACGTTTTTGTTACAAACAATTATTGAAATGTTGCCTCTAGTTTTATCAGAAATCAATGCAGGCAGTAGCAGATTCAAGAGAGCCCTTATAAGAAATTCATAGCGACGTTATGCTTTTAAAATCTCCCTATATTTGAACTTTTTTCTACCTTTCTCCGATTACCGTAAATGCCATTTAAAACTTCTTCAAAACAAGTATTACGGTATTGAAATCATTGTCGTGATCAAAAATGGTTTTACAATTAACTTCAATATGGAACCAAAGCTTGCAACGCCAGCATCGACAGATGACGTTTAATGATTATGGTGCACTCTATAGCGTGCGAAGTAAAAAAAAATCATTATCGGGACTCGAAATGCCACCATAACAAAGTAATAGCGGTCAAAATGTTCTGGGGACAAGCCCCAAGTCTTTACTTATCGATACCTTTATAGTTGCTGATGGAGAATAAGTTGGAGAAAATTGTTATATCATATTGAGACATAGTCTCTTGGCCTGCGACACAATATTATGATAGTAGAACTCGCTTATAACAGAAGCGTAGCTGTACAGCGGATAAATGTAGGGATGAAACTTCAAATGCGGATAGTTTCCCATTATTTCCAATGCATTTTTAGTCACTTTTCACCGATCCCTTATCGTAACCTTATACAGCCTGACAGATATTTTCCTTCATTCTTTCAAAAAGAGAAAAGAAGCATTGCAACATACCTCGTAGCTTACATACACTGGATCTATGCATCATTGCAAAGATATGGATTGTTGATAGATGGTCTGCAGTTTTGATTGTCTTTTGAAAAAGCGTATTATCACTTTGTTTCAATTCGTTCGTTTTTTCAAGGTTTTGTGTAAAACAAAACCACAGCATGTTATAATTCAAAAATTGTCCAGTTCTATTTTCTACTTTGCTGTTACGAACGAGTTCCACTGGAATTGCTCAAGACAAGAGTTATTCCTTGTATAAGAGTAGCCTGTCGGTTTTTCTTAATAGCCTAAGCATAGCTGCAGCTTTAAATTTAACTTAAAATCAATTTCTGTTTAAATTGATTCAAAATCTGCAGACGTTTCATCAATTTAAAAAGGAACTGTTTTGCTGTCTGGGAAATCTACGTCATCGAGTGCCTATAGGCTCACCACGATTTTGATCAAGACAAAGCTAATTTTTACGATTTTTCATTAAGTTATCAAAAGAAGTCATATTAAACTCAAAAAAGCCTTATTGAAGTACCTATAAATCACCTACTTCGACTAATGAACTGACAGTTAGAACACTCATGTACATTACAAAATGGTTCATTAAATAATACACCAGAATGGAAGTGCGAAGAACAGTATGAAAGCAAGCTTCACAATTTTTGTTTGAAACGCGAGAAAGTTTCAATTATATCAAATTGTTCTGTTATTGCTTAGCCTGCTTTTGACAAGTGATATCGGTTAATGAAGTTAAAATCGGAAGCTCTTTGCTGCATGATAATCAGTCTAACTTAGGCTATGCACGGAGAACAAAAATCGAAACTTCAAACAAAAAACTTATTATTTACACCTTTGTAAACGTTCTAAACGCAGCATTACCAGGTAGCATTATATTGTGAAAAATTATACAGTTTCGTATGTAGCTAAGCATATCATGCGCTTTATTCTCCATATCAGAATGTGTCATTACAACTTCTTCCGTATGTACACTTCAATTATAAAGCGAAAGTAAATCCAGCAATGGAAAGTTAATTACAAACAGATCAAAACAGAGCCACTCTTGATCATACGTGGCCTTTCAAGCAGTCATCCTCTGTGGTGGTTGCAGAAGATACTTCACTTCCGCTGACAGAAGCCACGACTAAGGTTTCACAAGAGTTTGCCTCACTTTCGCTGATATTACTTCGTTCTTTTCGTCGTTTCTTGAAATAGTAAGCTCCTAATAAAATGCCTGCTGCTAATACCACCGCCACTGACACCACTACACCTATCAGCCACGTCTTTGTGGAATCATAGAAACGGCTTGCAATGATAAATGGTGTAGTTTCTTGAAGAAACTCATCTACTGTTCTGTTCGCTGTTGTCTTAAAGTCATAAACTTTGGTGTCTTCTGTATGCACCAATAAATTTGTTGATTTTGTCTGGCTATCAGTATGAGTATTAGCCATAGATGTGTCTGCAAAACTAGGAAGGTTTTGTTTTGATTCCATAGGCCAACTTGTGCTATGGGATTTCGAGGTGGTATTATCCGTTACGGGGTTTGTAGTTTGCACAATCGGTGTTGATAAAATACTACTCGTGGATGATTCAGTTGAACTCAAAGAATTTTCCGCCAAGTTGTTTGGACATGCCCCGAGTTTCTCTATCTGCAACATACAACATATACAACTATAATATACGTAATAAATATTATTTAAGCCACAAAAAGAGTAGCCTATTCAATGACATTGACAAGCAACAAAAAAGCCAAGCATAGCAAATGTCCAATTTTCTTAACTGCGGTTACACGGAGTTTCTTGAATCAAGCAACCAAAGCAAAACAGTGGTAGCTTATTAGAACTATAGCTACAGTCAATCGCAGGATTTTGTGTGGCAAGTTTAATCTCAAGCGAATCTATAAATTGCTTAACCCTTAGCCTACAGCTGATTTAGAACACTACAAAGTCTATCTGGCAAATAACGGATATTCCAACAATAGAGGTCAGTCAAAAGATCAGATACCTTGATGACTGTTTGTTCATGGCACGCATGTATTTTCATCTGGCACTCATTTGCATAAGTCTTCCCATCTGTGCCGCAGACAATCTCGTTGTTTCGTTTCGCAGATCTTTTGTTGCGGTGTAAAGGTGAAGTGGATCCTATCTCTAAGCTTAATTGCTGAACAAAAACGTTATCATAAAGCGATCATTCACATAAATCAAATCATCGTAGCCTACTGTACATTTTCTCTACTGTTGTAACTATACTACGATATGCACGGTAATAAACAAACTTTAATATCTTAAAATTGCCACATTTTTTCATCGAAAGTTTGACTATGACTCACTTTTGCATGTCGCCTTCTATGTTTGTTTCCATGCTCATGCTCATGATCATGGTCATAACGCAATTGACGATCACCTGTTTCCCAAAATTGAGCAGTGGGTTTTGTTCCACTTTCTTCTAATGATTTTTTAGACTCTTGTTCCTTAGCCTGATGAAGGCCATGTTCCAAATGAGTGGGTACGTTAGGGGTAACTGCTATTGGGGCTGTATGAGTGTTTATATTTCCAAAACTTTCCTCCTCGTTTTCAATGAGTCGGGAAGGGTGACCAGAAAAAAATCTTTTAAGCTCTTCTCTGTCAATGTTCCCAAGTAAAGTTAAAGAATCTTGATGAGTTGCAAACGAGTCTAAAACAAATGGTATGTTAAAGTAGGTCTAGATATCACTGGGATTATGATGTATGCTACCACCTATCTGCATGTTCCTGTAAAAAGGCAAAGAGCTACGTGAGATCGAAGCATGAGAACCAGTTGTACGCTATGTCAACAATCTTGTTAATAATTCCTTGCTAGCGGACCGCAGACAACAAAAACTATTTAGCTATCAGCACAGTAGTAGCTTAAATGTGGGCTTTCTCACAGTAGTCTAACGTTAATGAAAATGTGCTCATTTTCATTCTTTTCTTCATTCGTATGAGAAGTTGTTTTTAGACTACATTGACTCCGATAAAATGTAGTCTAAAAACAACTTTTCATACTAAAGAAAAATATAAAAATGTGCAAATGAATATGACTGAAAATGCATTTAAAGTCTTGAGTTGGTGTTGCCTGAGGTGAAGGTTTTTTAGAAATTATCTAGAAAAAGCAATTGTTTCCCTTCCTTTTGTTTGAAACAACGCAGCAGTTTGATGAGAAAACTATGGTTGGCTGGGAAAATTAAACTCAGGGTGTCGCTACAATCAAATCTCACAATTTAAACCCAACGTGTTTTACTATTTACCCTGTAAGACGTGAATTGCTTTGGTTGAGCTGGTCTAAATTATTATGAAGTGTGAAAGATAGATTTGTAGGCTACTGATGCTTAAACAAATCGTGAAAGCAATGGTGTGTGCTTTAATAGAAAGACAACTGGGCTACATTTCACCTCAGATATGATGACAACACTTTAACCAGTTGTGATGCTTTGTTTACCTTTGCTGCAAATGTCATCGCAAGAACATTTGAAATTATCAGCACCCTCAGGAACGCATACAGATCCATGGAAGCAGTATACACCATCACAGGGACCACTTTTAACTTCTTTGACAGTTTCCGTTGAATCATTGTCTGCATGCATCAACATAAAAAATAAATGCTGAAAGTTGAGAATATGGAATAGTAGGCTGCGAGATATGCGAAATTATTGATTAAATTAATAGCTTAATTAAAACTGAAACAAGTAAATATTAGAAAAATTGAGACCTCCATTAAATTCACAGTAGGCTATAAGATTCATATTTTAATGCAAAATGGGAAATACTACATAGAGTTGTACATTGAATGCCTGAGTTGTAAGAGCAATTGCAGAAAATTCGGAAAAACATCGGTTTGACGCTTCCCGAGAGCCTAGCCTTATACAGTCTTGACAAGACATGTAGGATTGGATATACCAACAGTGAGTCGTTCAAGCGGCCGGTAATTAAGCTAACCGTCTAATTAGTTGATCAAAAATCAGTTTGCGTTAGGTTCATTGGTGGAACAGCAATCGGAAACTCTAATCAGCGGATTGAGATTGGAGGAAAAACAGTCTACAGATTAAACTCTTTATTGGATCTATTTTCCAAATTCGTGAGTGATCTACTGCTGATGCATTCCACTCTTTATGACATACTAGGATATACACTGGATCCTTTGCGTTCTCATCAACATGATATAAATCTTAAATCATCAAGCTTAAGCATGAATAAAAATTGTAATACTGTACCGTGAAAAGCAAGAGTAGGCTACGTCACTGTGGCTTCGTGTTAATTTTACTGTTAGCTACCTCTCGTGGCCGTAATGTCATCATCACAATGGCCGGCACGCAAGACTCTGATGTTTTTTCTCTTACGGCATCCTTCGTATCTCAAGCTACATTGGTTTGCATACGTGTTTCCGTCGCTTCCACAAACTGGTCGTATCAACTCATCTGCAAAACTTGGACTTTTATAGCCTAGTTGTTGGTACCGTACTCGAAAAAATAAAATAACCTAGAGGTAGCAGATCGGAGAAAAACTCGATTGGCTTAAAGTTCATCCTATCCCAAGTAGCTTCACTTTCTTATTCTACTGGAAACGAGTCAGTCAAAAATTTTTTTGTTCCAAGGCTTGTTTTTGTATTTTGACTAAACGTTAGCATATTTGTAGAAAGGTGTAGCCTATGTCAATAAGCTTACAGTATATCACACCAATACGTATTTCGCCTTGGTCACAGTTTTGTTAAAATAGCAAAGGCCAAGAAAGAATCACATTGGAAAAAAGTAAACTATATAAAATTTAGTCTTACGCTTGCAATGCAACATTTCGCAGATGCTGTCCTCGCTATCAATGACCATTTCCTCTTCCGCTGACCCCTCTCCCGAATAAACCAGTGACGAAATATCTTGAAACAATTTTGGTTTAAAGTGAGAAAATGTAGGCAAAAGTTTTTTTTGACCCGGTGATTTTACCTTTTATAGTCACAGAAAAGCAATCCGTGCACAGACCCGTTTCAGCTAACTAGTCTCAATCAAATCTGTGAAGCTCTATGCTTCAAAAAGTGATCTTATTGAGTAAAAAATTTGCAAAATTATTCATAGGCCTAGATAGCTTATCAGTTTTATTATTGAAATAAAATAGTTTTTCTTAAAACTACTTCTTCTTCTTGCGTTTGAGGCCGGCCCAGGTCATGTAATTAAATCCAGGCGCAGCAGTCAATGATTGCAGATTGTGTGTTCACCTAGCGTTGTTAGGTCTACATGTCTATCCTTGGGTCGGTATACAGGACATTGGTAGATAATGTGGTATGCAGTCTGAAAATCTAAGCCACATTCACAAGATGGTAAGTCGGCGAGGCCCCATTGGAACATTTTGCTGTTGAAACGGCCCACCCCAGTTCGCAAAAGATTGAGCTTCACCCATTCTTTCCGAGTTAGTTCTGCTCCTGATGGAGCATTGGTATTGTAAAGGACCGTGAATTGAACTGGTCTGGCGCCTTCTATTCGTTCACTATTCCAAACTTCGGAAATGTGGAAGTTGGAGTTACAGATAATTGCAGCATGGCGGGAAAAAGGGCGTCGAGATTTCAAGCGCTGGGGCTTTTGGAGGTGCGATTTTAGGACCATCTGGTTGAGAAGGTGGTCATCCCTTGACAGAGCTTGGAAAACCAGCTTATGTACGTGATTTTCCTACGGAGTCTAGCTGGGGCAATGCCTGTCTAGTACCGGCAGAAAGTCAGTGTGAGCTGCACACAGGCAAGCGGTGATTATTCTCATGGTGGTGTTGAGGGCAGTATCAATTTTACTAGTGTGAACGCTGCGGCACCAAGCGGGGGAAGCATATTCGGAGGTGTTGTAAACAAGTGCAAGAGCACTGTCTTGTACGGAGTGTGGAGGTACTAGAACCCCAGGTATAGTAAAACTACTGCATTTACGGAACGCCTGAGGTGGTGGACCTTATGTTGTCAACCACTGTTTAGCAGTGGTGTAGTGCCAAATTTCTACTGAAGTAGCCTATTTTTAAATCATCTTTAAGTACTGGCTCTGCAAAACAAGTAATTTTGATCTAACTACCGTTTTGCTTATTTTGTAATAAATAAACTGTGCTACTGCCAAGGAAAAGTTAGCCAATTTTAAGCAGTAAAAGCACACAACAAAGTATTCTCAAAGCTTACCATCTATTTCGACACAGGGACCTTTATGACTTATCGCCACGAAGACTTGTCCATGACAAGCAGATTGTTTTAGAAAACATTCATTCTGGTAGGTTCTTCCATCGGTACCGCAAACTTTGTGAGAGGAGGTATCACGGCATGCTGTAAACAATGCACATTGATAAGAAAAAGCTACAACGTGACGCAAACCAGACCCCGACAAAAAATCCAAGTCACGACGCTTCGCTATGAACAAGTGATAAACTGCAGCCAAGATTGAAGTACAACGCCATCCTGCTTTGGGTGCTTGTTGCAGTTCATAAGTTATGATAGGCGTTCGACGCTTTGCTTGCGAAAATTCGAAATAAACAGTTGTACAATTTTTCACTCACTAATAAGATACCAAAGACTACTCCATGCGTGCAAAAACAGTGAGCAATTTTATGCGGAGGTTTAAGCTAGAAAGCAGTGCATCTTTCAAAATTAACTGACTTTGGGTAACCTGCTGTTAACATTTTGGAATATGCTTTGTTATAAATCAAGGGCCTGAAAAATAGTACGCTTTGGAAACGGTCTTAGCATTGTATTTCAAATTTGTCAATTTTGTATATTTTACTCTAGCAAACATTAACCAATGTGCAAATCATCAAACACGTTGTGCAAACGTTTAAAAAGTAACATTGGATGGGTCTTATTGTTGTTGCTTTCTCCTCCTTTTGATATCAGCAAGAATCTTCGATGTAAAAACTTGTTTTCAAACTAAATCTGTGTTGGTTGGACAACAATGCAACCTGATCGATGTCATGTGGTCTGTACTGCATAAGCCAACTAAAAAGATTTGTATTTCTGCATTGTTTCAATGTTTGAAGACGTTGAATCAATGTAATCGCTAGCTATGTGTTGATTATCATATGGCATATGCTATTCAGAATAACACGTTGATATCACAATGTTTTAGATTAGATTCCTGGAAAACAATCTTATCCGACTTGATAAAAACTGTTTAATCCAAGCTGATTGCAAAAACCAAATTCTCTCTTGCAGCCAGAGGTATTCTAGCTTTAAAAAAATCCATTTTTATATTGTTTCAACATCGCTAGATCACTATAGACCTTAAAACAAAAACAATAAAAAGGCAAAATTTGCTGTTACCCATTGCACACAAGCAAGGTCCATCTTCTGCATCCACGTCACAAACGGCTCCATATTTGCAAGTTATTCCATCACCACACGATCGAATTTCTGACCAATCATCGCCTGATCCCGAGCTTTCGTCATCAAAAGTGTCATAGACAACATTTTCAATAATTTCAGTCTCGCTAATCTTGGGCCCTGTGAACAATAAGTTTTCATAGTTATTTTTTTGGCCAAAAGTTCTTAGTTCTGCTTCTATTTCTAGAATTTAGTGAATTCATAGACACCACTAACAGTTTCTCAGCCAGGTGTCCACTACCCACTCTGGAAAAATCTTCAAAAGAACTCTCTTTGCAAGCTGAGATTTTTCCAATTTTTTTCTACTGTCGGTGCGCAGAATATAAAAACACAATGTTTACTATTTGATACACTTTGACCAAATGTGGAATCAATGTTTACCGACTCCACGGTTGCATTTTATTTGAGCCAATTTAGCAGCGAAATACTTTTCAAAGTTTTACCAAAATCATAAATCAAGTGTCATACATGCTGTTATGAAGCATCAGAAAGATTTCAATGGCACTAGCTAAGCCTACAGTATTATACAGTATAAATTACTACGGTTGAAATTTCATGGTTCAGTGATTTTATTTACATAGCACATGCGTGTTGTGATTTCCACACACACGCTTAGGTAAGAGTAAGATTTATCAATTAAAGTTTATTACCAAACAAAAAACTGCCCAGTTTTCGAAATGTTTGCTTTTTGGTCTTATCTAGATTAATGCAGTAAAGATTTTAATTAAGTAAACGGAAAAGCAGGAGAGCCAATCTGCATGTCTATGCTTTCTTGTCTATCTTCAAGTGTCCCAAAGATACAGCCAGGGGCGTTGACAGGGGGGTCTAGGTGGTACTTTTGGACCCGGGCCCGGAATATTTAGGGGGCCCGGATTTAAAAGATTCCCCGCGACTTCAAACATTATCAAGATCTTAATATAATCAGATCTAAAGGAATTGCCATCAGAGGTTAAAACAGCCACTTCAGCCGTCAGATGGTAAAGTACCGGCTCCCCTTCCGGGTATAGTGATTTCCCTAACCACAATTTTTTTTTCAATAACACGAAATATTTTTCTTCACCCACTCTTTAATTCTGAATATATATATTTTTTGGTGGTAGCCTAATCACTTCTAGCTACTTGCAAATCATAGCCATAGGAGGTGGGCGGGCAGGGGGTGGGGGTGGTTGCTCCCCCGCTGAAAAAAAATATCGCAAGTTTGGGCAAAAATGTCAAGTTATTTGGGCAAATCAATCTTATCACAATGTTTCGATGCCTCACCAGTTAAAAAACTTTACATAATTGTTGAAATTTATGAGATACCGGTAGCCTACATTAATATTTTCCAATGACTGTAAATGTATTATCACCGACTTTGAAAACTGTTGCATGTGGTATTGCAATCTGGGCAGAATAAGTTTCGATTCGACAACTGCAAAATAGAACACTCTGTAAAAATACAGTTGGGAAACAGAGGTAAGCTTATTACTGATATTCACAAACATGTAGGGCTGTAGGCTGCATTTCTTCATGGGTAAGATTTAAAAGCCTAGGCTACTGTGTACTGGTAACTTTACGAGGTTTTTTGTTTTTTCTCAATATCTTACTAATGTAGTTGATTATAAAAATCATTTGGGCAAAAATGTCTAGTTATTTGGACAAATCAATTTTTACCATAAGTTTTCAACATTCTACCAGTTTAGTAACTTTATAGTGTTGCATTTGGTATAAAAAACATTTTGCTTTGAATGTAAAACAGAGTATCGACAATTTGAAAACTTTTATATTTGGTATTAAAATTTGGACAGAATAAGTTTCAATTCAGTATTTGCCGAAAAAAATGCAAAATAATGCTTCGACAAGCTGAGATAAGCTTATTACAGATATTCATTAGAATGTCACACTAGCCTACATTCTTTCATTGGTAGAATTTTGAAACCTTGCTGGGTTCTGGTGAACTTATGAAGTTTTTGTTTTTTCTCTATATCCCACTAATGTAGTTGTTTGTAAAAATATTTGGGCAAAAATATCCAATTATTGGATAAGTCAATTTTACCATGAGATGCTATGCTCGCAAAACTTGACTTAAATACTACAAAGATAGCTTATCATTTTTAGATATGGTCAAACAAAATAAGCATTTGTTACAAACTTTAATAAACAACAGTTGTGAGGCCACATACTGTATACACCACTTTTGTGAGCATTGATCTCGGCCACTAACTGTAGTTATGTACAAAGTGAAAAAGTATATTAAATGAAAACAACTTGTGAATTTTCCTGGATTTAATTTCATGTTTTTGTGAGCTATATTTTAACTGTTTTCTGTATTGGATTTTTTTGTATAAACTGCTGTTTGTCTTTGCCAGTCCCAGGGTTGATATGCTCAGCTATTTACTATCTATGACACAGTATTAGAGCAACAACAATCAAATATAAAGACACATGTTATGTTGTTTTGTCATCCAATTCATGCAGTTAATATATCAGGCAATGTAAACAGTGCCATTTTTGTGTCATGTTTTGGTAATGTGGTCTGTATTTTGTGGCAACGATTGAGTTTGAAGCTATTATCTGGGAGTCATTTTTCTTCAGTGCTTGTGATTTGAGTAGGCCTAGCAGCTTCATTGTGAAGTAAGATTATCTTTGTAATGA
Organism: Aplidium turbinatum; assembly: GCF_918807975.1. Classification (NCBI taxonomy): domain Eukaryota; kingdom Metazoa; phylum Chordata; class Ascidiacea; order Aplousobranchia; family Polyclinidae; genus Aplidium; species Aplidium turbinatum. The sequence goes on along the minus strand of NC_137489.1, from coordinate 9,639,040 downwards.
TCTTCTGAAAAAACATTGACTATGATTATATTGTAATATAATATCAATATTTTTGGTATCAAAACTAGTTTTGTTCAAAGGTGAAAGTTTGATGCACATAGCATGGTAAACTGTCTAATTCTTTTCAGGCTGTAGGATTTGAAGCAGCATGGATTAAGTAATGTTACTGGTTTGATATGTAGGCCTAAGCGGATTGTCATTTTAGTATTTTTCAATGCAAATTTACAAATATTGAGTCTTTGGACTATCTTTGAATTGAAAAGATTGACCTACTTTTGGTCAGGCCTTTTATTGAAGTTGGGCTGGAGATTTTCATATAATCTGGTGACATGAAAATTCAGCAATTATTGTTATCCAGTTATTGCTGAAGTCTCAGTTCAAATTTTTTTGAATCCAGATAGGCTTAATATACTGTATATTTTTTGTGATACATAAGAATGTTTTAATTTGATGGTTCATTTAATTGGGACACAGGCAGGTCTATGAACGTAGATTAAAGTAAGTTCAGCCTTGTTTTGCTGTTGTACGTGTTTTTTTTTTGCTTGTATTTCGTACACGGCCAAGTTGATGACTCTCAGAGGTTGTGAATAATTTTGTATTTTTGAAAATATATATACAAAGACAAAATTTGGGAAAATTATTTTCACCCCCCAAAAATGTTGTACTCTCCTACGGCTACTCTACTTTACAAAGAATTAATTTCAGTCGAAAATTTTAAACATATCGACGAAGATCGTGATTGAGAGCAAGGATTTTGCGGTTTATGGAGAAATCCCTAATGCGTAATTGCACAGTTGGGGAAATTCGTGGATACAACAAATCTTTGAGAATATATAAATGATATTCCTCTTAATTTTCTACATTGAACGGCATGTGTCATCCTCATTTTAACAGCACATCAATAAAATTTTGTACACAACCTTTATATTCATAACATTGTCAATGAAGGGGCCCGAAAATAAATGGGTACCGGGCCCGAGAAATCCTGTCAACAGCCCTGGATACAGCCTCATGATTTTAAGCGACATGAAACCGGTGCCTTTTCGACTGTCACACAACTTTTCTTATCACTGCAGTAGACTATGCATTGGACGACATTTGCTGAACCAAGTACAAATTTTTTGTATATATTTTTTATATACAGATAAAACCAAGCAACCACACGGCATTTAACATCATACATTAGAGTGAACATAAACTATAAACTACGAACGTTTTCAGCCATACTGAAGTTAGCCCTTCTCAAGTAACGAAAATAACTGATTTTACATCTACGTTATTTTATCTACGATTTTACACCTCTCCATCAAAATTGTATTTTTTATATAGAAAGTGCTTTGTTACCTTTTTCACAAGGGCCGTGCCATTTTATGCCAATCGGATATTGGCATCGACAAGAAGCAAGCTTTAGCCGGCATTCATCGACGTATGTTCGGCCATCTGTACCGCAAACAAATCCACGGCCCTTCCTGAATCTTGAGCGACGAGAAGGTATTGGACAGTGTAATGTACAGCGACAAAGTCCTTTGATAAAAACAAACAAAAATTAACTTAACTGCAGTTTTATCATAAGCCATGGCCTGAAGCTACGCAGAAATTACGAAGCATGCTTTACTAAACAGAAGATTTTATCGAGGCACTAAAAAGAGACTTATTTGGCATGTGGACGAGAATGTTTTGAAAATCTACGAAATTCCATATTTGCAACTAATATTTTTGCATTGCGGAAGCAAGCATGTCTTTGCTCGTTTTGAAACGTGCTATTGACAGTATGTGAGCCTATAATAAATAAAACTGGGCGATAATGATTACATGCGTAGCGACTGGCTACAAACAAGTAGGCTAACATGCGCTTACTGTTTCTTAGAAGCGCTTGAAGTTTTTGAACCTTCAATTTCAATTTGCATAGTTTCAGCCAGAGTGAAGATCACCTTGTGCATTAGGCCTATTCTTGGGAAAACTTCGATTTTGGTAATTTAGTTTTGTTTGTTAAACAGACTTAGCCATGAAAAAAAGGGTAATTCTGTGCTTTGATTTAGACTTTTCCAGTCTTAAGAAAGTCTAAATGGCAAAATGTCTTTCCCATGAACAATCACAAACCTTAGGCTATATTATTATCAGTCAGGTAAAACACGTTTTGAAAATAGTTCAATCTGTAGGCTACTGTAGACCTAGCTGTGATTTCAATTGACAATTATGATATACAGTAGGCTCTGTAGCTATCTACAATATTAATGCACAGCCTTCTGCAACAAGTCTTGTCAACAAACTCTCAAAGGTGCCATAATACTTAAAGATCGCTACCTTTCAATGCTAAATACGAAACAAGACATCACGAAAACGTTTTGCGATTTGGTTTGTTAAATCTTAATCTTACCTTCACCAGGACCATCAATCTGATGCATTGTTTTTCCATGTGTTGTGGTGTTGACTACGCTTTTCCAACAACCACCTCCAAACCTACAATTAGTTTCGGTATCACAAGGATTACTGGCCGTGAAAAGATTTGAAGGCTCGGTTGGGTTTCTAACGCAATGACGAGTCAAATCGGCGACTTGGGATGTGGAAAGGTGAGATTCTGCATATGAAACGAAGAATGTTAGATTATGAAGTTTCCAAATTTAGTTTGCTGGTTGCAATATTTTCTTTTAAGATTTAAGGTAGTTTGTTTAATGTTATAGCTTATGATGTATGGATTCCTTATTTGATTTTTCTCTTACAATGGAGATAATTTTTTTTTTTAACTTGGTGACATTGCACACTCAGTATGTAGGCCTACACTCATTGTACACTCAGTGTACTACAGTCTACACTGACGGTTGAACAATCTGCAACTTATTAATTAGCCAGTTTTAAAAGTTCACCATCGAAAGTGTGAATGAACTAAGCTACGGTAGGCTATATCAGGGGTCGGCAAATACTTTTTGGTGCAACCCAAAAAGCAATCGTTCGAAATCTTCGCGACCCAAACATTTCGGAAGTACATAATTTTGCGCAAAACGCTTTGAAAATTAATATCAATACCAATACGGTCGTCCTCACTTATTAAGGCCACATCGGGACCGGACGATTTTGGTTTATTAAGCGGGGGACAATTTTCTACCACTCCTATACCTTCAGTAATTCTGGAATGGACCAAATTAGGCTTAATAAGCGGGTGGACCTGTTAACCTTGTGCTTCGTCGTGCAAGCCTCTTGGGCCGAGGGTCTACTCAATCCTTTTACCGCGCCTGACTCAAAATGTTTCCGGACTACACTGGAAGGCTACTAGAGAGCAACCATCAGTTTTTAGTTTCATCATCCATGACACGCAGACCTTCCACTCTGTTAGATGGTTTGAAGATGGTACAATCATTGATGATGTGGTCTGCGGTCTGTTCCTTGGCACCACAATCACAGGAGGAGAAAGAGGCAGATTCCCCATGGGTGCATGGATGAGCGGAAAACCTCGACACCCGTACGAAGACAGTTGAGGCGTACTCATCTCATACTTGCCTTTGTAGTGTCAGGCCGATGGGGCATGTGTCGGCGTCGTGGATGAACGAATAGAGTCTGGTGGTACTTGACTTCTCTTTAGACTTCCATTTATAGTCCACCCAAGTAGCCGCAGAGATAAAGTTTATCTGCTTCGTTGATCAGAAATTGAGCAACTGGCACGAATGGGTGTCTTGATTTCAGTCGACGGGCGTGCTGGTTTGGGGGAGCAGAGATCTTGTGGTGGAGAAGATGGTTAAGCTCCAGTGCCCGTCGGCCAAGAAACAGAGTGGCTTCTTCGCGACGAAGCTCAGCCGGTTGGATGCCAGCGAGAATGGCAAAATTGTCAAATGGTGTGGGACACAGGCATCCGGTCACTGTGCGTAGGGCGCTGTTTATGGCAGTGTCGATGTTATGGCAGTGAGCACTGCAGTACCAAACAGGTGCACAGTAGCCTACTCTGCTGAAGAGTAGACAAGGGCTAAGGCTGCTATACGCAAGTGTCAGCGCCCCCCAGCTGGAGCCTGCCAGGCGCTCGAGTAGTGCAGCGCGGGATGTTATTTTCTTGCGCTGTGACACCAAATGTTGGCGGTATGTGAGCGATCTGTCCAGTATCACCCCAAAATATTTTGGTTCGGGGCAGAAGGACAGAAGTTTTCCATTGTAGCTCACGATCAGCTTTCCGATTGTGTAAGTGGTTAGCTGCCGCCAATGTTTTGGTTTCGCTGATTTTCAGTCGCCAGTTCTGGAGATAAGCTGGGAGAGTTTTCATGCCCTGCCTCAAGGTGTCTTCCAGGCTATATAACCGTGGGCTTAACTACTGTAGCCTACTGCAATCGAAAGTATAAATTTTCTTGTAGCCTAAGTTACCAAATTGTACGAAACTCAGCACATCAAAGACTATATTTACTTCGCCTATCTTGATTTTTCGGCTGCGTGGCCTGGTGCGTAGACATCGCTATAATAGCATCTGGACTGAAAGCCAAAAGCTTGGTCTCATCTTGCACGGCAGACAGGTTTGCGTGGCCTGGTGATTGTATTTATTTTTGCCATACAAGTTATATTTATGGTAGGTTTAAACCGTTTTGCGACCCACTGTGGATGGTCTCGCGACCCAAGTTTGGGTCGCGACCCACTATTTGCGGACCCCTGGGCTATATTGCAGTGGTTCTCAACCGGGGGTCCGCGGACCTCAAGGGGTCCGTAAAGCGATTTCAGGAGGTCCGTGAAAGTTTTCGAGTTTTCAGCATGATTGATAAATTGCAAAATTTAAAAGTTGTTTGTGCTTTGTTTATGTATTAGCCTACAGTGATTCTCAAACTGTAAGTCGCAACGCACTGGTGCGTCGTTTGAAACTGCAAAGGACGTTGCATAAAGGTTTGGTTTCTTGACTAAAAAATATCATATAAATGACTTATACCTTTTAATAAGGCTATGTTGGCTAATGGCTATGTTCTACTAAATTCTTTTGAGACAGCAGATTGTTGATCAATGATTTACTTGGAAATTCAAACGTTAGTCAGCAGTCTATCACCACTCACAGTTTTGCAATGACGGTGATTATAACAAATTAATATTGGTTACAAATGAAAAAGGGGAGAAGTTCTTTGTAACGGTCGCAAAATTTCTACCCTATTTACTTTTGGTAAAATTTATAGAAAAACATCAAATGAGCATATAGATTACTGATGTTTGGTCCTGTGTGGCAACATATAGCTCATAACATAATTACGTCAATCATCAATCTTGCGTTGCGAATTTAGCGAATTCCTCTTAGTGTGATGCTTCGAAACCTATGTAACATATGATTCTATAAGGAGACGCGATTTCAAATATACAAAATTTCAAATATAAATATTTAGGGGTCCGCGACCGCTTCGAAGGCACCAAAAGGAGTCCACCGAAACGAAAATGTTGAGAACCACTGGTTGATTGCGTGAGATGAAGGATTATCTCATATATGGAATGAAAACCTAATTTGGTTGGTTGGTTTTGAATCTTTATCCCCGGACTGACAAAGCCTTGATAGGTTATTCCTGGTAGTTTCGCATATTTGTAGAGGCTTTTGTCGCAGGCCCGGTCACCGAGATTGACAGAGTGAAATTTCCGATTGTTGAAGTCTTGTTGCCAGGGAACTATTCCATCCATTAGGTGCCACTGAATGAAGAGTAGTCCTTGGAATGCATTGCTCAAGCGCACACCCCGAGAGTCGAACCAGCGCTGCTTGATCTTGAATTTTCTTCGTTCACGAAGTCACGCGCTAACCAACTGAACTATCCGGGTGGTGGAAATGCTCAGGCTAATACAGTAGTTTCGTTCCATTCCAGGCACACTGTAAGGATTAGCTACAAGATGAATAAAAGTAAAATCGTAAAAATGGTGATTTGTTAAGTTTGTTTTTGTGGATGACAGTGTGTGGCGGAAGCTTAACACGTCGTGTTATGTGGTAGGCCATGGCCACCTAAAGATACGGCCTGATTTGTAACATTTTGCAGAAATTTCCAGGTTTTTCTAACTTTGGGCGAACGTTTAAATAAATTTTTCTAAAAAGTAGATTTTTACGCTTTCTTTATTTTTTCCCCCAGATGACACAATAGGTTTTAACATCCTCACATGTTGAAAAACAAAGAAAATTTGATTTTGTAGATTTTAGTAACAGTCTGATTTTGCGTTTTTCAACAACTTACTTTTTCTCATTTGCTTCTGCTTCCCCAAGGCAACAAAAAAGTTTTTTGTCATTAGGAAACCGCAAAAAGTAAAAACATCTCAAAAAATGTCAGTCAAGCACTAGCAGTAGCTGTAATCAAAATGTGACAAATCAGGCCGCATCTCCGGGTGGCCATGGGTAGGCCTAACCTTAACATGTCATGAGCCTAAACAGCTGTAGGCTATTTGGTAGAAAAAATCTGTGAGCTAACTTACCGCTTCTCTGTCCACGAACCTTTGACGATTCCATAATAGTAACAACAACAAGATACATTTCAATCATATTGTGCAGCCACATGTCTTGAAATTGTTTTCACGCGAGCAGTTGTAACGTCGGTATTTCCAGCTTTTCGTGAATCGTGCACAAAAAATTTTCAATTTGTCGTTTGTATGGACAACTCTAATGATGCTTGTTTAAGGAACAGATCTTAAAAAATAAAGTATTACGTCAATCATAACAAATGAAAGGATAAAGTATTTCATAATTTTTCATAACTTTAAGTGGACTAATAATTTTATGACAAAAAGTTGTAAAACTTTTTGTTAAAAATTATCTTCGCGATCAACCCTGCCTCTTCAATAATGAATCATATCTTGCAAGTGTCGTCACAGACTAATGATGACGTTTATTGGTGACGGAACACAGGGTGAAAGAAATAGAAACGTGTTTATCAGGAAACTTTAAAATCTAATGTTTAAAAACATTAATTCTCAAACCACAGTAAGCGTATAATTTTTAAAAAATTTGCTCTCTTGTCATGCAATAGAAAACACTTGCTTTACAAAAAGTGAAAAGGTACAAAAACTAAAAAAAATGAAATAATTTTTTTTTTAATAGGCTGTTTTGAAATACGCTTTTATGTAGGTTGGTTATGTAAGTTCCATGTATGTCTTGACGGTTGGGCCTTCTGTTTCCATTAGCATAGAAATTTAAAATTAATTTGTTCAAAATTGAAACGTTAAGGATTGCCAATCATAGCCTACTGAGGCTTAGCCCACGAGTGTTCAAAAATTACATCATAACATTTGAACCAATCAAAGTTTAGCTTGGAGTAATATGTTTTATGTTTGTTTCTTGATCATTATACCTTGATTTATCTCTGAATTAATATTTTTCTTGTGAAACTTTCGTTTCATTTTGACCAAACAACCGCTTTTACAATGATTTTGTAGCTAAATTCTTTAATCTTAACTATTCAAGTTTGTCCACAAGAGTAGCGTCACATCTTCTTGTAACTATGGTCGTTTGCCTGTTTTGGGTATCTTCCTATCTAACAAGAAGACTATCTAACATTTGCAATAAAACACAGCAGAAATTTTACTTCCTGTCAATAGAAATTTGTTTCTCTTCAATCTCCTTTCAGCTCGGTTCGTCAACAACGACAAAGATGGAACTAATCTATCTTAGTTTTCTGAGAATGCACTAACACACTGGCTGTTTTAACACGTCGTTTCTTTGCAAAAGGACGCATTATCTACCCACTTTGTATTGATCACACATCCAAGTAAATCTCCTCAAATGACGAATCGCAAAACCTGCTGTAATTCCAACTCGCCATCTTAAAAATGCAGTGTGATAAACAGGCTCAGATTTTTCACAAACTTGTCGTCACGCTTCGCACGATACTAACACACCTTTGGTTGATATCGTTTGATAGCAAGCTATCTTCTAGGCCCATCTGTAACGAGCGACTACAGTTGGAGACAACTCGTCTTAATGCAGCCTACTGTGAAATCTAAAATTCTATCTTTTGAACACCAGCGAGGGTAACTGTTTAACCGACAAACAACATTCTTTTGGGAAATTTCTTCATCAAATCTGCCTGATTGAGCAAATACAGTCTGGTTCAACACAACGAATATTCTGCTAGATAAACCACTTCGCCTGGAGCTATAATAAAAATGAGAAAAAACCGTTTGGCTGCAAGCAACTAGTTCAGACCTTATGTGCAGTGTTCTTACTTGGTATCATACATACAAGAAGGATACAAGTCTGCAAAACAGGCCAAAACCTGATTCTTTGCTAACAAGTACAGTTTCTGAAAAAAGTATTTTGTGTGTAATCTCGGGAATTCAAATTCAATTTTATTTAAGTTGAATTATTGCTGGCGCGAACATGAAGAGAATGGCAAAGTAAACATGCGAATTAGGCACCAACAAAAGGAAAAGGTGACAAAACCGAATGGTTTGAAATGAGCTTCGATTGAACAGTGTTCAGAAATCACTATCTTAAATTTGCACAGAGGTAAAAACGCAGTTGTTACCTTTTTATAAGCTATGATGTCTAAATTACTACAATAACGTCAATTTTTGTCCAATGTTGGACAATGTAAAATAGACGTTTTAATATTTTTTTGTTGATCACTCTAATGTAGTGATGCTTAACCGGGGGAGAGGGGCTCGGGTCAACCACTTTTCATGGGGAGCGCGAGTCTTACAACCTTATTTAAAATTTTTGCAGTTATTTCAATGTTCTGAACTATGTTCGAGAACTGTGAATCACAGGTAGTTAAGCTACATATAGGCCTAACTGGTTCAGCAATAATAATTGCATATATTATGATGGACTTAGTTATGGTGATATCACATACATGTTAAGTGGAATTTGGAGTTTAGACTACGACCCTCCCCTGCCTACGCTAATAGCAGGAGAGTAATCAGAGAAAGGGGCAAAGAGAGCAGCCTCCCCAAATAGTTTGAATAAACATTTCACCTTCTGTTTTACAACATCAGTTGACAAATGTTTACTATGTATCTAGGCTGAAAGTACTCTGAAACGCGCAATTTTAGGATAATTGTTAATTTTTTTCTGGAGAAAGTCCCCCACAGCTCTCTGTGAGTGCTTCGCCTTCGCTAACCCGTTTCCGGCTCACTGACATGTGCAATAGTACTTAATAATCCTCCTCCCCCCTTGTGCTCGCTACGCCCTTATTTAGTAGCCTACTGTTCACACTGTTTGTAACTTAAAAGCTGTTTTTATTTTTTATCGTTACACTACTGGTAATATTACGGAATATCAGGCAATAATTTAACTATTACACTAAAGATGTAGTTTAACTGAGTGAGAACTATTTTAACCTACATTTTTTGGGGCACGTGACCAAGTGCTGTATATAGGCATGGTAGCATTGAGGGGGTCAGAAGATACGTTTGATCGGCGGATTTTCAGGGCCCTGGAATGTTTCCAGGGGCTTAAAAACCGAGAAAATACTGCATGTGTTCTTTGACATTTTGTTTGGTGATACCGGGCCCATTTTATTTTCCCAATAGCCCTATTTAGTCACTATAGATCCGCCATTGTTTTTATTTCTCGAAAGCGTTGGCTTTATTAACAAAACAATGATCTAGAGCAGTGGTTCTCAAACTTTTTTTTGTTGCGACGTCTCTGGAAAAGTTTTCTGGACTTGCGACGCAAGCAAATAAAAGTTAATGAGGAAACTCATTATTAAAGTTTTGCTTGTTAATACAACAACAAAAAGCAATGCATATTATTTAATGTGACGTGTGGGCTTGTTTGTTTTTACAAAGTTCATTAAATCTTGGGAGAATTTTTGAAATTGCCACCCGCATTTTTCTTTCAGTGTTTATTGGTGATCGAAATTTGCTTTTTATCACCGCCAAGGCAGAAAATCCTGCTTCACATAAATATGACGTGACAAACGGGATAATAATTCGTAGTGCTTTCTTCACCAAAGCTGGATAATCGCCATTCATTGAAATCCAGAAATTTGCCGGATTTCCTGAATTAAACATCCTTTTCAAGAAATTGTCACAAGAAAGGTCAATGTAGGCTTCTTTTTCTTGTGCAGTAAAAGACAGTGGAGTAAGTTGGACGAAAGGATCACGAATCCATTCGTAGTTTGATAAATTTTTCGGGAAGTATTTTGCAAATTTCGACTCGAGCTTGGACAAATGTTGCCCAAATATGCTTCACAAATTTGAAGGCAGCGTCATACTTTTCTTTTCAAGCAAATTGGACAAGAAAGTGAAGTATCGAGAGCTTCCAGACAGGTTTGCTATATCTTTCTTTCACAATAACAGCTTTTTAACGAATGCTGCAATTTTATCTGAAATGTCATTTTTATTCGGCCCTTGCATAGAAATGTTCAGTTTGGCGAAGATATCACACAAGTAAAGTAAGCCAATTTCAATAAAAAATTGTTCTGAGCTAAACAATCTGCAAGTGGATTATTTTCTTGCTGCAAAAAAGCCTCAAGTTCATGCACCAATTCGTAGAAGCGTTCAAAGAATTTTCTAAGCGAAAGCCACCTGGATGAAAATTAAAAGAGCAAACTCCGATGCGCTGCATTTATTTCTCCACAAAGTTTTTTGAAAACGCTTGACTTCAGTGGGCGTGTTTTAATGAAGTTAACAACTTTGATGACAACTGAAACTGCTAATCAATTGGATTAACCTCATCTTTATAAGATAAACTGATTTCAGCTACGAAACGAAACTCTTCTGCGACGCCCTTGGAAAATTGAAACGACGCACCAGGGCGTCGCGACGCACAGTTTGAGAACTACTGATCTAGAGAAAAGGTAAATATTATTTGAGAAAATTTAAAAACAATTTTGTTATTAGGAACGAGTTGGTCTAATTAGCTTAACTTCAACAAAACTTCGTTTGTAGCACTGCAATCACAGCCTGAGGCACAAACCTTCTGCAACCAATCGGTATGAAATTCCAAAACCAACCTACATGCATGCCAGTTATTAAAGCAAAATTAGGCTATCAAGCTGATAATAATGAAGGCGATTGTATTTATATTTTCCTGTCAATGGCCTTTTTAAAAACGTTATTCCATAAACACCAATGTTTGATTCAACGCTTAACTGCGCTTGTTTTTTTAGGGATAGGCTTAAGTTTTTCGTAAGCTTTAGAACGCTTTTGTAACTACAACTTACCGTAGCTAGCTTGAGATTATTCTTATTGTGAAAAAAACAGGACTTTATAGGGGTGATTGACTGCGAAATGCATAAATAACAGTTGACCAGAGTCAGGCGCGGATTTATCCGGGGGGGGGGGGGGGGCAGGGCCCCCCCTCGAAATTTTGTGAGAAATTGTATGTTTCCACATCAAATGGTTTGATATGCTTCTAAACAGCTAATATTAGTCCCACAGCGGACTTAACTTATGCCGGGGGAAGGGCAGAGAATAATTTTTTGTTATTAGCCTACTTTGGTTGAAATTATCCATCAATCAGACTCCGTTATTTTCTTTCATACAACTTCAAATACATTTTAATAGCAACATTTGTTGTAGCTGACTCAGCTGAAACCAACGCTAAACCAAATGACGTCAGTTGAAACAATCGGAAACTTTGAATGGCTGTTTTATAGTTTTTAAGTCTTCAATTCAATTCAATTTATTTTTCTTTGTCAGAATGCAAAAGAAATGATATTGTGAAAAAGAAATACAGTAACAAAACTAACAATTCATTATAATTTCAATCAATTGCCGTATATGCCTGCAAACATAGGCTACAAATATCCAATTGGTTATGGACACTGCATACAGGGTTTTAAACCAGATTTTAAGTTTACTTTGCATGCTTAGCAATTTTTATTCAGGCAAAATTTATTTTTTAAACATTTACAATTGATGAAAATGGCTGTTTTAATGTCTATTTTATAGCATATCGTATATGACTATATGTCGTAGTATCATTGTTCATATCTATATAAATATTGTTATGATTATTATATCTGTTTTATCTTTCTCTTTAATTAATTTTCAAATTTTTTGGCCCCCCGAAAAAAACTTCTAGATCCGCGCCTGACCAGAGTGACATCAACCAACAGTGTGTTGTAGGCAACGATTGCAAATAAGTCTCAAACGGCAATCAACTACCAAAAAACTCATCAATGTAGAGACTAATTAGCTTTATTTCGAACTTGATCAGTAGTAGCCTATGCTGCAAATCAGGTTTGTGCACAGCAGATGCTGTGGTTTCGACAGGGATTTAGCGAGTTCTCAAATTTTGTAAAAAAAAAACTAAAAGCAGGACGTCTATAAAAACGACGGAGAAACAAAAACGCAATGTTGCGTCAATGCAAGCGGAAATCTCCGTGTTGTTGAGCCGAAAAATCAAAATAAGTTGTTGTGAAGTTGGTACCATACTTTAAAACAGAGGTCACCAAACTACGGCCCGCGGGTCACAACGGTAAACCATAATCTCTTCGTGGGAAATTTGTAACATAAATTTCCCGGATCCGTTCGTCTGTATGCAATGACCGAAAGAAACACTCTTCTGAAAACGTCTATTCAAGAATTGTATTTCTGTAAAATTAGCCTCAAGGCTGGCGAAGGATGGGGGCAACACCGTACCCTCTAAAACTTGTCACTACAATACAAATTACTGAGATAAAGACGGAAATTTCGTCTAGTTGGTAAGCACCAAGCAAACAGTTAAATATGCGACCAACTTTTCAAGCAACAAGTTTAAGAATGACAAGAATAGATTGCAATCTTCCAAACGCACGTAACCATCTTATGTGACGTAATAATGATAAGCATTATAAAGCTATTCAAGCACCTGTTAAGTTTGGCTTACACCATATCTCGTAATTCAAGATTTAACGATGATGTAATGTTTCAACAGGTGTGACAAAGGTGATGCAATCTTTGCTTATTTCTAGCAATAGTCCATATGACGTCAGGTTCAGTAGACAACGGCTTTATGTGAAATCCGCGTGCTGCGGAAATAACAGCTGCAATACAACTGTTAAGGAAAAAAAGTGAAAAAGTTTTTTGTTAAAATTGTTCGTTGTTGTATGTTGAATTTGTAGCCTACATGTTGGTGTTCTGTTTTTATCATTAGGCCACCACAAATGGGGACAGCCTAGGCCAAATTTGGAAAGATGTAATGTTTTTTCAAGAGCACGATGTCCTGTAAGTGTAGTGTACCACAGCAGGGGATCCCTTTTCCAGCAACCTTTCGATTTTCATCACAACTTTGCTATTCCACAGCTGACTTTGTTATTTATTGTGCTCAATTCAAGTCAATTTTAAATAGTTGTATATCTTTTCGCAATTTGCATCCGGCCCGCAGCTGTCAATCTCGCAGCAATCTGACCCTCAGAGAAAAAAGTTTGGTGACCCCTGCTTTAAAAGAACTCTCAATTTCAGGCTATTTGCTCTGTTGAGCCACCTACCCAAAGTTAAATCCGCAATGCATCAGTAAAAACCGAATAGCTCAGTTGATTTTTCTTAGACTCGGAGAGATCAAGCAGCGCTGGTTTAACGTTCAAAGTGTGCGCTTGAGCAACGCACTTGAAGGACAGCTCTCCATTCATCGGTAGCCTACCCGGTGGATCAAATAATTTTCAGCATTCATGAAGCAAACACAAAGCATCTAATAAAAGTTGTGCAACAATCTTCGCCTTTAAATCAAGTACCATAATGCGTTCTGCTGGTGTAAATTAAGCTAAACTATCACAAGATGTATAAAGTGACACTCTGCTTTTATTCCGACATTTCGCCAAACAGACACAACTGACTTTTTCAGAGAGTGACTACCTGTCTAGCATGGCAAAACACAGGACCATGTTGCTGAAATCAACTGAACAGTGAACATGCAAAATGAAAATGCAACTTCTAGACAAAAAAAATTATCGCGCGCAAACTTTTTTCTAGTTCAAAGTTATTTACGAGAATGTTTGTGGTGCCAGAAATCTTTTGCATTTGTGGCTATTTTATTAACAATGCAAAGCTTCATTCTTTCGAAACTGAACATAAAATAATTAAAATCTATGCGGGAATCTATGGTTAAAATCATAACATGATTCACAATAGGCTGCATTAAGCCTTGAGAGGATGCTAACAAAGCAAAATGCTGTAATAAAGATTGAAAGTATTTAAGAATACGCTAAGACTTGCTTTGTGATGATTAACAGTTGTGGATGTCCAAGAAATACAACGTCAACCCACAACGTGAGGCTTTCGTGTGGAGTGCAAACAAGCAAAAAACTGTGCATGAATAGGCTGAGATAATAAAATCTTTGACACAAAAATTTGAAAAGTGTTGTTGCGTAGTATTGACTACTGCCCATCCAGCAAATCAGTTTTTATTTATATTGAATAAATGCAAAAAAGAACTCATTTTTCTTAGTAAATGCGCAGATGAACAATCGCATTGTGCTGTGACATCCTTACTGCTTGTTGGCTCTCTCAATACTCATGAACACGTTTTGTGATCTGGTGAAGCAGAAGCCTATGTGAAGCGAGTGTCTAACACTAGACTGTGTGCCAAAGTTCGGTTTCATAATAATTCTCAGAGACCGACTTATTCAAGTTTACTTTGTTTAGTTTTTTTCAAAGTAATTTAGGTTTGAAGAAACCGAGTAAGATGGACAGTAACTTGTCAAATACACAACAATCTTTTCCAGTTCTTTGGTGAGAATCGAAAGACGTTCAAAATAGTCATAATCATCTAGCAAGCTTTCTGAAAAACTATTTATCTTGGACAGCAATGTTTACTCTGACCACCATGATCGACTAAACAACCTTGATGTGTGTTGCGTAGTAGCTTTCAATGTTATTTTCGGTAACGGTTGGCTTTGCAAACAGCATGCCACACACAGCACCACTTGAATACCGTGTCTTTGTGGAATTTTCAAATAAACTGGGAATGCATTAGACTTGCATCACCATCAAATATGAAAAAAAAAATACACAAGGCGCAAGAAAAGAAAGATCAACGAGCCAAAAGTGTTCAACCGTGTAAACGCTTGTAGTTCAACATATTATTTCGAATTCCAGAAACAATTTTTTCCGTCGGTACAGACCTCGAACCGTAGTAGTCCACAAAGTTTCCTTTTGGGTTCATAAGATACATAACTATCGTGTGATCAACCTGTTGAAACAAGCTTAGTTACCATGTGAACTATTCAAAATTTTACGACCAGAGGAAGCCATCACGCATAAACCAACATAGCCTAAGCTATTTGCTTTCATCGAGCATGAGTGCTAGGACCTTGACAAATCCTTTTCAGCAAGCATCTTTCGGTCTCGGCCACGTCTTAAAAATTTGCATTTTTTCGCTTCTGCCTTGTTGTCGTTCAGGGCTATGATATAGCAATTATTGATTTCAGTTTGATGGCCGGGATGCGAAGTTCTTTTTCCCACAAACTTTTTGTCTCATTAGCATATTTCTGTAAGTGTAGCCATAACTGGTTACCACGAGGAGCGCGTAACTGTTTTTACCGATTTTTCAAAGTTAGCAGCCAATTTTCGCCCTCCAGGTCCAAATATAAACATTGAACTTGAAAAATAACGTAGTCTGGAGACACACCTTATGTAGTGACTAGTCAAGTTTAAAAGACTTGAGAAAAAAAATTGATTCTGGACAGCTGGTTACTCTAAAAGTAAGATTTTCCGAATTGATTAAGAATAATACTTAACCTATTAACCTTAACCCTACTTTTTTGAAAAGATTTTGTGCACCGCAAAAATTAATTTAAAGAAAAATAATTGACTTCGATGGGCGTCGAACCGTTGTCCTCACAAATATAAGGCAAAAGATGTAACAACTGAACCAGACACGCCAACGAAATACGTTTGCATTCACACGCTATTAATACAAACTCTATGTGAAGTAACAAAAATTTCGTGGAAAAAAATTTCGCTGGATTAATTCGAACTAAAGTGCATCACATGTTAAACTTAAAGCTATTACATTATATTTTGCAGTTGCAATTTAGGCATTAAAAAAGGTTTAAACCAGAAGTTGTCCCGAAGAAGGAATCCTTTCTGGTTTGGTTTTGAATCTTTATACTCGGACTAACAAAGCCTTGATAGGTTATTCCTGGCAGTTTCACATAATTGTAGAGGCTTTTGACGCAGGGCCGGTTACCGAGGTTGACAGGGTGAAGTTTTGCGATTGTTGAAGTCTTGTTGCCGGGAAATTATTCCATCCGTTAGATGCCACTGAATGGAAAGTAGTCCTTATAACGGGTTGCTCAATCCTACACCCCGAGAGCCGAACCAGCGTCTTGATCTTGAAGTTTCTTCGTTCACGTAGTCACGCGCTAACCAACTGAGCTATCGGGGTGGACGGGTTTCTTGTGAAGCTTTTTCAATCCATGGACAAATGTTTAACACATCTAATCTAAGTTACGACTGTTTGGAGTGAAAAGCATACTTACAATGTAATCATTATCGTCATCTTTGGGACCAGCCTGGTAGTAAACTCTGAACGCTTTTGTTGCTTGCTTAACCTCTTCATTTGTACCAGTCAGGCCAACAAACTTGGGATGGAATTCCTCCAGGTAATTCTTGATGGCTGTGGGTGTGTCCCGTTCAGGATCAACCGACAAAAAAATTGGAAGAATCTCTGGGATGCTTTTATCCGCATCTGGATAGAAAAAACAAACAAACACATAATTCAAAATATCGTCGCTACGTGGCCGAGCGGTGGGAACGCCTGTCCGAAGTTCAAAACACGTCGGTTCAACACCGCTCTAGAGCATGCGGCTGTGTCTTCTCGGCAAGACACAAGAATGACATCTCAAGATATTGGTAGCAGCTGACTCGATGACCACTGTATATGTATCTTCGCTACTTCCTGTTGTATTGCACATTGCCATCGTAGTGCACTGTATGTTGTCGCAATGGGCACAAAATAAAACATTATCATTATTTCATTTGTAACGCCAAGTACAGCACAAACTGGCCGAGATTTCCGGTCAAGTACAGAAGTACTATTTCTAAAAGAAAGTCTAGGTACTGGTAGGGGAAACAACCTTGGGTGTTTGAAGGATAAATTCTCAACTTCATAGATTAAACTGACAACAACTTGAAGTTTTGATTTACAACTTCTAGCTCTCAGATGCATATCAAAGTATATATTTTATTGATGTAGAACGATGCTGCTCAACGGCGAGTAGGGAAGTCCGACAACATCAAAAGCTCGTTGGGTGGAGATGAGCGTATTTTTATCATCCGCTCTGCTGAGCGTCAAACCAAAATGACATAATAAAAAATTTAGCACATCATGCACTTGCTGTAACAACAGCAGTGATTAAATGATATGAGATGTTCTACTGGTGCAAATTAAGCTAAACTATCACAAGATGTATACAGTGACAATCTGCTTTTATTCCGACGTTTCGTCAATCAGACACGACTGACTTCTTCAGGGGGCTAGACCAGGTAGTGACTACCTGTCTAGCATGGCAAAACACAGGACATATTGCTGAAAACAACTAAACATGCAAAATGAAAATTCAACTTCTGGACAAAAACTTATCGCGCGCAAAGTTTGAAATAAGTTAGAAAAAAGGGGGACTTAATTGCGATCAACAAGAAACTAAAATAACAACAAGATAGGAGAGTGAACGGCATGAGTCATGAATCGAGTTTTGTACGCACTACTGCACAGTTTTACAATCAGCATGAAACCAATTTAAAAAAACGTCAAATCAGCACTTACAATAGTTTTTTGTAGATAGCGGGAAAAGAGATGCCATCATTGCGATTCATTACATGAGGCTTTTGATTGATGAACCAACTTTCAGAAAACATTCGCTTTTTATAATCACTTTCAACTTTTAGAATTTTAGAATTGCTCCAAGTTATTTTATGATCTGAAGTTATGGCATGCATGCAAGGAGCGGAATGTTCAGGGCGTTGATATTTGAAAGCTCTTTTGTGTTCATTAATGCGAGATTTGAGATCTCGTTTTGTTTGGCCAACATAAATTAAATTGCAATCATCACAAGAAACTTGGTACACTAAACCTGAGATTTCGCTTTGATTCAAGGGGTCTTTTAAAGATGGCAAAAATTTACTTATTGTCAAGAAAGGTTTTAAAGCGACTTTTACACCAATTTCATTTAAGATACGCCGAATTTTTTCAGAAACTCCCTTAACATAAGGTAAAGAAACAAAAGACTTATACTGGGTAGATGGGGGTACTAAACTTTTAGGTTGTCGTTGGCAAGCATGCTTTCTTGGAAATCCATTGAGGCGCAAAGTATTGTGTAATGCTTTGTTCTGTCGTGAACGTTCATGCGGATCTGCGACATGTGTGTCAATGCGGTCATACAAAGTTTTAGCTACAGTAAGTTTTTGATGTTTGGGATGGTGTGAATTAAAATTTAAATATCTGTCAGTGTGTGTGGGTTTTTTGAAAATTGTAGTGGTCAACGTGTTTGTGGCATTGTGACGAATAACTGAGACGTCTAAAAATGATATGGAGTTGTTTTTTTCATGTTCTGTTGTGAATTGAATTGAAGAAGATATGCTATTCAAATGTTGATGAAATTGGTTGACCGCAGACTTTTTTATAATGCAAAAAGTGTCATCTACATATCTCACCCAAAGTTGCGGTGGTGTATGGAATGAAGTGATGGCAGTGCGCTCAATGTATTCCATGAAAATGTTAGCCACGACCGGGGAAATGCAAGAACCCATCGGCGTACCATAAATTTGACGATAAAGAACGTTATTATAACAAAATACAGTAGACTCAAAACACAATTTCAAAGCTTCTGTGACGTCATTGATAGAAAGTTTAGTGCGTTCGTGTAAAGACTTATCTTGCGAAAGTAGTAGAGAGATAATCTGCAAACATTCTTTGAGAGGAACGGAAGTAAATAAGCTCACAACATCAAAAGAAACAAAGCAATTATTGCAATCAACAGAGGTGTTTTTGATTAATTGTACAAACTCAGATGAATTTTTTACAGTGTATTCTTGGTTCAACAATGGCGATAAAATATCAATTAAAAATTTCGATAAATTATAAGTAGGCGAACCGATAAAGGAAACGATAGGTCGAAGAGGGGTGTGGTTTTTATGAATTTTGGGCAATCCATAGATTTTCGGAGTTACACTCTTATTACACTTAAGACGATGATAAACTGGCATGGTGATTTTTCGTTGAGTTGCAAATTGCCAAACTAGTTTGTTTACAGATTTTTCAATAGATGCAATAGGATTAGGTCTACGTCTTAAAATTTTATATGTAGTATTGTCATTTAAAAGTTCAGAGAGTTTGTTATGATACTCAGAACTGTCCATAATTACCGTTGCGTTCCCTTTATCGGCTTTCATTATTTTGATGGAGCTGTCAGATTTCAGTTCTTTTAAAGCTGTCATTTCTTCTGGAAGAAGGTTAGGTGGTGGGGGTCTTGCCGTATTCAGAATTTGAGTAATCTTTGATCTGGCCATTGCAACACCAGCTGCGTCATTTACTCCTCTGTATCCTTTTTCTGTTGCCGCTACAATATCTAATTTAGGAATTGACTTGGGCGAAATGGCAAAATTGAGACCTTTTTTCAACACTTTGATTTGAGGTTTAGTGAGTTCTTTCTGGCTTAGATTTTTCACCCATCGGTTTGTCAACGATGATGTATCATTTCTTTCTGAGAGCTGTGTTTGTCGTAAAGCAGCTAACTTTTTTTCATGAATTTTCTTTGTTTTATTGTTTGAAGAATGTTGCGTTTTAGTAGAGTAATGCAGTAAATCTTGGACATGGCCTGACTTTAGCTTGCTCTTCAAAAAGTCATAAAGTTGATTATAAAATGATTTTTTCTTCTTAATTTGAAAGTGACATTCCGTTATGCGCAATTGTTATCAACTTACCAACCAGGTCGACGATTTCCGACATTTTTTCTAGCTCTTCAGGACAGATGTCAGGACAATGGGTGAAGCCAAAGTAAAGCAGCAACCACTGACCCAAGAAATCTTTCTTAGTAACTCGTTGACCTAAAACAGATACTCAATCAATAAACTTCGAAAAATTTTAATTTTAATAACCCAGTAACCCACCAGAAAAAGCCAAAATAAATTTGTTGAAAGTCCATTTCATAAACAATGTGTAGCACCTCACAACAATAGATTCAGCCTTGATAACGCACATATTTATGTGTAAGCATTAAGCAAACAACACAAACTCAACGAATACCTACAAAAGTTTTATTTGACTTGCTTTAACATTAATGTAGTTCTGGTGCAGACAGGACTTATAATATTTATTTTGTGATTTAAAAAGTTCTTGTTTATTCTAAGCAACGATTTCACCAGCCAAATTTACCAACAAACCTAGGTGATTCGTTAAATTGTAATCTTCTGCTCCAATATCCACTTTACTGAGTTGGACCTCTCTTTGTTCCAGTTTCTCTAGTAGAAAAAAAATAATACAAAAATTTATCATTTAAGGTTTTACGTTGCTCTATTCAATTTATTTACGTAGTTTACATTGTACTTTTTCTTTATTATTTTTGCCAGTTTTGACTACCAAGACTTGTGTTAAATTTGTTTATTGACCAGTAAATCAAACTTAAATTAAACAGACATAGAGTGGTCAAGTCAATTTGTGCGTATATTAGAAACTAATGAATACTGAAAGTCATCCCTGCATTTGGAGGTTAATAAGACAAATAACAGAACATACATGTTGAAAAAGTGCATACACTACTATGTCCTTCCACATTGATCAATGTTGTCAGCAAAAAATATGTGAGAAAGCAGCACACTGTCACAACGATTTTTTTAAATGAAGAGGCTAGTTTTAAAAAAGCAATTACAGATTAGTAGGATTTCAGATTACATAGAGCTTGAAAATGATATATTTTCTGCATATTGATATATACTTTATAACTTTAGTGCTGTTTTCTTGTAATACCGGTACTTGTAAAACTAGAGACAACATAATTGTTCTTTCCTTTTTAGATGTACTGAATGCCAAACAAAAACACAAATAACAACCACATGATTCAGTTATTGCATGCTTACTGGCATTTTTTCATGCTTAAAAACAAAGTAAAAAGTCGAGCAGTTACTTCATGCAAAACTATATGAAATGTACCACTGCACCTCTTTTCTTTTTCCTTTCCATGTAAAAAAAGCCCAGCCCAGTAGCTAAAGCAATAATTGAAACAACAATCAAGCGATTCTTCATAGAAACAGGAACCTCTTCATTGTTTTCTTCTTTGTTTGCATCTTTTCCTTGAGTACCCAAACTTGGAGATGAAAATAGTCTTATTTGAGTGTCTGGCACGTCAACCATCAAACATGGAAGTTTTGGAGGAGAATACAATCCATAGAGAGCTTTTTTGTTACGGAATGAATGTAGACTTCTTTTTATGACACATTGCTGCAAAACAAAAGAAATGACAAATATAATTATTATGCTTTATATGTACAAGCTTAAACAATAAAGACAATGATTAGTACTAGTTAGCAAACTACAACAACAACAAAAAACGCTACAGATAATGGCACACGATTGATCGCTCTTCAGGGATCACCCATTCATACACCCAAATATGCTTTTGCTCAGGAGTGTGCTACTGTGCAAACTTACAGCACTGCTGGGCCAAATACACATAACCACTAACCAGGTTAGTCTGCAGGCCTCTGTATTTTTTCAAAGTCTTAAATTAGGCAAAACATTTATAAATACTCACAGTGGAAAATGGATAAGTTCCCCATAAATAGCTCCAATAAACTGTGCACTTTGTATTTCTTAAGCACAATTGTGACATTTTATTTATTACATCAGCGATATTAAACTCTTTCAATCAAGAGTTTTTACAAATTTACACAAAAGTTTCCCAATTAGGCTATACGGTATATATATAATACTCTGTATTGGAAATTGTTTAGTTTGTTAAATTGTTTAGGCTACATACCGTATTATACGGGTCTGCTACTATTCGGCGAGTCTGATTCGGCGAGTCCGATTCGACTAGTCCGATTCGGCGAGTTCCCTATTCGGCGAGAGCCCTTTTCGGCGAGTGCCCTATTCGGCAAGGTTTTGAAATTTTTGAAAGGAAATTATCGGGTACCGTAGCTTAATTATAATTGCCGTTTTTACATCGTTTTAACGTCGCTAAACGTTGAAATCGTGCAGAAAAGAATAAAAATAAAATGTTTGAACTATTAATTAAATTAAAATTCGTCATGTCAGTTCGGTTGTTTTTATTTCTGACCATCATATGAAAAACAATACACGTCAACATAGCAAAGGTAGAAGCGACAAAACGCGAACGTTAAAACGTGCTTGAATTCGTCATGTCAGTTCAGTTGTTTTTCTTTCTGATCATGATATCAAAAACAATACGTCAACATAGCAAAGGTGTAGAAAAAGGTAGAAGCGACAAAACGCGAACGTTAAAACGTGCTTGTGACCGAAGTAAGTTATTGAGTTGAAAGAAATTTGGCACGGTCGCAACACTTTCAGAAAAATTTAAGATATGAAGGAAAAATAAAACAAAGAAAATGTTACAAAAATAAAATAAAATAGATCATGTTTATGTCTATAAGTTAGTACTTTTGAATAGTTAAAATGATTAGTTTGGACCAACAAATGTGTGGCCTACAGCTTGGATTGAAAGGAAATTATCGGGTACCGTAGCCTAGTTATCCCGACCAGCAAAAAATTGTTCCAAGAACACAGTTCATTTTTACATTGTAGTAACAGAATGAAAAGGCTAAACAAATGTGTGGCCTATCGTGTTAACGTCGCTAAACGTTGAAATCGTGTAGAAAAGGGAGCGTTTGCTGACTAGGATACTTTGAAACTGAGAAACATTCACAGAAGCCCTACGATTTGTTCCAAGAACCCATTTAGCATAACATTTCATTTGTACATTGATTCAACGTCTGAATACATTATCTTAAAAATGCAACGTATACGTATCGTAGGGCTTCTGTGAATGTTTCTCAGTTTCAAAGTATCCTAGTCAGCAAAAGCACCCTTTTCTACACGATTTCAACGTTTAGCGACGTTAAAACGATAGGCCACACATTTGGTTAGCCTTTTCATTCTGTTACTACTATGTAAAAATGAACTGTTAGGCTAACTGGGTTCTTGGAACAAATTTTTGCTCGTCGGTATAACTAGGCTACGGTAGCCTACCCGATAATTTCCTTTCAATCTAAGCTGTAGGAGTGTAGGTCACACATTTGTTGATCCAAACTAATCATTTTAACCATAGGCGCCTAAGCCGTGGGGGCCAGGCCCCCACGCATATTTCCGCGTGGGAGCAACTTTTCATGCGGCATTGATACATAAAACAATAGATGAACTAGCGATCGCAGCAGGAAAACATTTTTAAATACAAACCGCAACAGCTTCGCAGTAAATAATCACTAGAACGAGTAGCGATGCTACAATCCCACCCCAGACAAAAAAATCTGTCATTTTTACGTTGATTTAACGTCTGCAGACGTTGAATCAATGTAAAAATGACTGATTTTGCTGCCTGTGACATAGCAAAAATCTACCATTTTGCGTCGATTCAATGTCATCAGATGTTGAATGCACCCAAAAACAACATAAGTTGCTACGTTGACGCAGCGTGCGTTTAACTTAATGCGCTTGCAAACAGCCTCCTGTCGCTTGTCGAAAGTTGAAACCTCTGCAGAGAATTGTCGCGGCAGTGAATCGGTTGCTGTGAAAATGAACTTGAAGTTTCGGCCCGAGGTAACCACTAACCAACGTAACAAGGGCTGACAGTGCAAACCGCATTGCGCACACGCCGCATAATCAACACAACAACGGACTCGCGCAAATTGCATGGCGCACACACGTCCGTTGCCATAGAAACCCGATCAAAGGCGGGGAATATGCGCATCTTTTGTTTTATCTGCAACACGAAAACGGGCGTATTACAGCGAATTGGAACTTGAAAGCTGGTCAGCCATAAGTTGCGATATTGTAGTGGAAAGGGAGCAATGTCAAGTCGAAAACTTAATCAAACGTCTCTCTGTAACTATTTTCAAGGGCTGTTTACGGATGTCAGCAACTTTTAAATTTATTAAAGGTGACGTGCTGTTGAATTGATGTAAACATGAATGATTTTGCTTTCAACAGGTATATTTTCAAGCATATGACCAAGTTAGTATTTTCATTCCATTTACGAGTATACCTTTTAGTAAACCTTTTCGTCTCTTGTTTCATGCTAATAAATCTAGTTTGTTGCTAAACTTTATGTTGCGCTTAGCTTAAAGAGTCGCAGTCCATCAACCGCTAGCCAACGCAGACGCATAGCATGTGTTTTGGTCGAGCTTTGTTTATAATAATTAACGGTAGGTCGAACGTAGCGATAACTCCGAGTGTGGCAATAAAAGCAATCCTAGTGTGACGACATAATTACGTCATCCATCTGCGTGACATTTCGCTGAATTTACGTTGCTGCTGATGAAACACGCTTTCGCCCCCACGGCCAAAAAAATAGTTGGGCGCCTATGATTTTAACTATTCAAAAGTACTAACTTATAGACATAAACATGATCTATTTTATTTTATTTTTGTAACATTTTTTTTGTTTTATTTTTCCTTCATATCTTAAATTTTTTTGAAGGTGATGCAACCTTGCCAAATTTCTTTCAACTCAATAACTTACTTCAGTCACAAGCACGTTTTAACGTTCGCGTTTTGTCGCTTCTACCTTTTTCTACACCTTTGCTATGTTGACGTGAATTGTCGCTTCTACCTTTGCTATGTTGACGTGTATTGTTTTTCATATGATGGTCAGAAATAAAAACAACTGAACTGACATGACGAATTTTAATTTAATTAATAGTTCAAACATTTTATTTTTATTCCTTTCTGCACGATTTCAACGTTTAGCGACGTTAAAACGATGTAAAAACGGCAATTGCAATTAGGCTACGGTACCAGATAATTTCCTTTTAAAAATTTCAAAAACTCGCCGAATAGGGCACTCGCCGAAAAGGGCTCTCGCCGAATAGGGAACTCGCCGAATCGGACTAGTCGAATCGGACTCGCCGAAACGGGCCATTCCGGTATTATACAGTAGGGTAAGTTAGGATACCGGTAATAAGCTAAGAATATAGAACAACAATTAATACTTTATCATAAAATCTGAATCAAAAATGTACATGCGCAATTGCGCATGAATGAAAGAAAACGGTAGTGAATTTGATCCATGGAAAAATTTCATAACAAAATATGGAAAGCTGATAACAGCAGTGAAAAGGTGCTTATTCACAATACGATGCCTTAGTGAAGAATTCGCTGCTCTCAATGTGTAGCACTTTTTAAATGTCTACCTACCATTTCTGTTTTTGAATAATTCTGTCAATCTTGGTTGCCATGCCTGCATAGGCTAAAGTGGTTCAAAGTCTTTACAAGTACTGATATACAAAACTGCCTCGATTAAGAATTCAAGAAAAAATTTTTTAGTTTAAAGATGAAGATTTCTGTAAATAATCGCTCAACTAGATGTTCAATCAAAAATGATAATTACTTTATTCCTCTGTATGCTACTACAAAACTTCAACGAAACATCAAGGATAGTGGAGTAAAAAGGGTGCAACCTAGTTCGTACCCTGAACAGTTCGGACCCTCAGTTCGTACCCTGAAAAGATCGAGAGAAAAAATTAAAAAAAGCCGAAGTCGCTGATCGCAGTTTAATAGCACAAAGCCGAAGTCGCTGATCGGAGTTTCCGCAAACAAACTCGAGGGCTAGGGTTAGCGGAAACCGCGGAAAAATATTTGCGGAAACTGCGATCAACGAGGGTTAGAGCAGAGCATAGATTACTCGATGATTAGAGTTAAGGTTAGCCGAAACTGCGGTTAGCAAAACTGCTGAAAAATGTTTGCGGAAACTGCGATCAGCGAGGGTTAGGGTTAGAGCATAGATTGCTCTATAGTTAGGGTAAAGGTTAGCGGAAACTGCGGAAAAATGTTTGCGGAAACTGCAATCAGCGAGGGTTAGGGTTAGAGCATAGATTGCTCTATAGTTAGGGATAGGGTAAAGGTTAGCGGAAACTGCGGAAAAATGTTTTCGGAAACTGCGATCAGCGAGGGTTAGGGTTAGAGCATAAATTAATCTATGGTTAGAGTTAAGGTAAAGGTTAGCGGAAACTGCGGTTAGCGGAATCTACGGAAAATGTTTGCGGTAACTGCGCTCAGCGAGGGTTAGGGTTAGAGCATAGATTAGCCTATGGTTAAGGTTAGCGGAAACTGCGATCAGCGACTTCGGCTTTGTGCTATCTTTCTCTCGATCTTTTCAGGGGGAAAATTTTAAAATGTTTGCGGAAACTGCGATCAGCGACTTCCGCTTTTTTTAATTTTTTCTTTCGATCTTTTTAGGGTACGAACTGAGGGTCCGAACTGTTCAGGGTACGAACTAGGTTGCATCCGAGTAAAAATGTGGAACTCAATTCCACTAGATATTAAAAAAAATCTTTTGACTCATTTAAAAAACTTTACAAAAACTATCTAATTGCAGAATATTAAAGTTGAATGCAGTGTAATTTACTAATGTTGAGTTGTGGACCAATACCGGCACTCTTTAAGCTTTTAATCGTTGACTATCAACACCTAATATTGGAACTTGAAATTTTGACATATTATGGATGCAAGTTTGTTTCTGTCTTGACTCTTTGCTGCAAGTGTAGATATTTTAGTGTAATGTTTATTAAATGTTTATCATCGACTTGGCTGAGGGTGGCTGCTTGACTCGAAGACCATCATGTGGTCACTTCGCAGCTTCCTGTTGTGATTTACTTACTTCAAAGATGCAGTGTACGTTTGTTATTTTTCTTTGTTTCAATTGTGTTTATTAAGCATGCTGCATCATTTAATGATTTTGCTGTTATTGGCTAATATTACACAACAAAATAAACCAATCAATCAATTCTCCATAGATAAGCATTAAAGGTTTTTAACAGCCTGTACTCAGTGCTTTCAACCAAACTTTAAATTTCTGTTTTGTCAACCAGGAATTTCTGAACAATTGAGAATAATGATTTTCTTTGCAACTTTATCATCTCAAGAGTCGCATTTAAATTCAGATTTCAGATTTGCTTTCAGTGTTGCTTATTGCACTAAAAACTGTCAGTCTAAGAGTTGCCAGATACTTTCAAAATTTTCAGCCCAAAAGCAATAGACCAGGTATGGAGTCTATTGAATAGACCTTTCCCCGCAGCCAACCAATGAAGCATGACGTTGAAAGCAAACCACTTCAAGAACTGGTATCGTAGTAGTGAAGCACAGTTTTTGAACGTTTTGATCGAACAATCGCTCATTTTAGACGTATATTTTGTACTAAAAGTACTTTTTTGACTGAGTATTACAATTAAGTTGTTTATTTTCAGAAAAAAATTGAATTTACTACAGGGCGTTAGCCCATGGGCCTAACTACCGCCGGCACAGCACTATAGCCACTGCACGGGACTACTGAGCGAAAGGACCTCGCATTGATAAATTGTATTTTAAAACTATTTGAGTTAACAACTAAAGTAGGTAGCCTAAACGTGTTATCATTTCATTTATCATTTCAAAACATGGCAAATAATAAATGAAATTACTGGCCGTACAAACAAAAAACACAATAAACAATATGCAACCAACTTCTCATTAAGTAATGGTCATAAAGTTACAACCGACCCGGTGCAAATAAGTAATACATTTAACACATATTTTACTCAAGTGGGACCTTCACTTGCAGCCAAAGTTCCAAAAACCACTTCTAATCCATTGTCCCTGATGAGAGGCAGACTTCTCAATTCCCTGCATCTAGAAAATACTGATGAAATGGAAATTTTAAGCATTGTCAACAGCTTAGATAACAAAAAAGCAACTGGTCCAGATGGCATCACTATCAAAACAATAAAAAGATTGAAGTATGTCATAAGCCCAATCTTAATTAGCTTCTATAATAAATGAATCTATGACAATTGGTAAATTCCCTGATAGCTATAAAATTGCAAGAGTGATACCCCTTCATAAAGGAGGACCAAAAAATAAAGTTGATCAATACAGGCCTATTTCCATCTTAACATGTTTCTCTAAAATCTTTGAAAAAATCATTCATAAAAGGTTAGTAAATTTTTTTTGAAAAATTCAATGTTTTGTCCCAACAACAGTTTGGTTTCAGAGGTGGACATTCAACCACATTAGCTGCTACGGATATCTATGAACAACTACTACAAAATTGTGATGATGGTTTTGTTACATGTAGTATCTTTATTGATCTTGCTAAAGCATTTGACACTGTTGACCATGAAATCCTTTTAAAGAAACTAGATTATTATGGCATCAGAGGAATGCTTATAATTTATTAAAGTCTTACTTAAATCACCGTTACCAGTTTGTGCAGTTTGGTACTACAAATTCTAAATATGAAGAAATCAAATGTGGTGTACCCCAAGGCTCAGTTCTTGGTCCACTGTTGTTCATTATCTACATTAATGACCTTAATCACGCTTCTGAATTTGAGACTCGTTTGTTTGCTGATGATACACTACTATGTATTAAAGATAAAAGCCCTACTAGATTGCAAGAAAAAGTGAATTCTAACCTCCTAATGATTCAAAACTGGATGCATACAAACAAGTTAACAATTAATGTAAGCAAAACCAAATACATGTTGTTTGGGTCAAAGTTTGTCCGAGAAAATTCAAATCTAGAAATAACTTTTCAAAATACCAGATTGCAACGCACAAACACCTACAAATACTTAGGAATAACATTTGATGAGTCGTTATCATGGAAACAGCACATCAATATAATCTCAACAAAACTTTCTCAAAGCTGTGGTGCTCTATATCGATTAAGAAAGTACGTAAATTCCCAGACATTAAGAGCAGTTTACTATGCTCTAGTTCACTCCCATCTAATGTATGGTATTATCTGTTGGGGTCGTGCGTCTAAAACGGAACTGTATCCTTTAAATCTAGTATACAATCGCATCATTCGCTGTTTAAACTTCACCAAGATTAAGGACAGAATTCCCACCAAATCTCTTTTCAATAAAAGCAACTTGCTACAAATCGAAGACATGTTTTTAATAGAAGTATGCAAGTTTGTTTATAAAAGCAATAAAGGACATCTACCAGCAATTTTTTTTTGAGTACTTTCGTTCTAGTAAGGAAACTCATAACTATAATACCAGAGGTGCTAAGAAAGATATGCTTTTCAAACCAAGAATGCGTACAAAGCTTGGTCAACGCTCAATTAAATTTCTTGGAACAAACACTTGGAACAAATTACCGGAACAGCTAAGAAAACTGCAAACAATTAGTATGTTTTCTAAAAAATTAAAACTGCACTTAATGTCTGAGTATAAGTAACTGATAGCCTATAGTACCATCAAACTGCTTCTACTTATTCTCACCGTATCTCGCTAATTACTGTATATTTGTTTTTGTCTTACCAGTATGCTGTGTTGTATGTATATTGTATATGCCATTTTGTATTTTTGCATCATTTCTAATAGTTCTGTTTTTTTTTTTTTGTATATTGCACTGTTAAATTTCGTATGTGTATTGTTTTTTTATGTTGTATATAATATATATCTATCAATCAAATCAATCAATATATCAATCAATCAATATTTGCGTTCAACTTCGACACCGTTCCATTTTAAATAAGCCATGACACCACACGGGTGTGGCAGACTCGATGACCAGTTTGGTCCTTCTGTCACTCCCATCGTCATCAGCAAACAACCTAGCTCACATTGTAATCTTGTATTGTTTTGTTTTTTCGCATGTGCTGATGATGCAAAATAAAAGAACTTCTTCTTCTTAGAATCTACACTTATATTTTTTTCGTGGAGCATTTCCGTTTATTACTTGATGTTTTTGTCCTAGCTTACCCTATGCTTTTGGTCACTCCAGCTTTCTAGCCACGTAATGTTTGTGTTTGGTTCGGCTTCTTTTATTATGGAACTAATATACTGACACAGAATGAGACAGCATAGGCCTATGTATTTTTGACAATTATTACTTTCTGTCGAAATAGAAATAATTACATCACAAGTTTGCAACACACACGCATTCATTTTAAATTGGACTACAGCGCAAGTGGAATCCCCAATACCATACTTTTTGGTTAGGCAAATACAATTTTATTAAATTATTAGCCTACTAACTTTTTAGTAAACTTTACGTTGTCTAAAACTTTAGTAAACATTATAAAACTCTAATCCACTACAAACAATTTATAGTAACGTAGCGACTGCATGGTTGAGTGTTGAAAACGTTTGCGAGACATTCGCAAAGGACGTCGGTTCGACACCGTTCCAGAGTTTGCGGCTGTCTCTTAGCAACGACACTTCATAGCATGCTAACATAAGGATAGCAGCTGACTCGACAACTAAGCTATATATCTCTTTGCTGCTTCTTGTTGTGTTGCATTTGCGATCGCAGTGTAGGCTACATGCTCTATTATGTTGTTGCAATGGGAGAAAAACGTGATTAGGCTAGCCTATTCCTACTGGACTTCATGTCAACTTTACTGGGTAGGCTACACAAACAAATAATTGAAACCTTTTTGTGGTCGGAAAAAAATATTAAAACGTAGCTTCGATTTCATATCTAAAGTAGCCTACGGTAATCATCAAACTTCTGCGAAAATCCAGTTTTTATTGGATGAGTTTGGGCAAATGCGAAGTGTGTGCCCATACGTCTTCATCAATAAGTTGACCCGTTGTTGAGCAATTTGAGCCAAAATGCGGCCAAACAAGGTATAAGCTTATAGTAGGCTACGGTAACAATAAATGTTTGTCAGCAGCTGATTGTAGCAAGAATTGACAGCAATAGACTCCGGCGTTTCCTGGTCTGTAGCTCCTGCGAGCTTTTTTTTGTTTTATTATCTTTATCCTGCATTGCGGAAAAGCGGACTTGAGCGCTATGCATCGGTGTACGCCTTCCGACGTACACCTGACCCAGGCTGCAGACGACTGCAATGTCTGTTTCCTGTTGTCTACTCTACTTATGACTTAAATTTGGTACAACCCAATACTTGAAATCGATCACTGGGTAGAGACAATTATCGTAAAGTTAGTGAGTGCTCAGCCTTGTGCTGATAGCCGGGAAGAACGCCCCTTTCTTCACAATGTCCTCTGCCCTGGCGCCTGCTGGTTTTGTTGGCTCTTTCTTTGTTTCCACAAAGATAAGAGTTAAACTGACTGGTAAAGCGGTGGTCGAATAAATTTGTGGCAGAATACGGTGCGATACTGATGAGCCCAGCCTCATGGGCGAAACACGTGTCTATCGCTGTCAATTCTTGCTACAAATCGGCTGCCGAGAAACATATTGTTGATTGGAAAGTCTGAATGGCTAGCGTGGAAGCTACACCGTTATGGTTGGCGAATCGCAGTTGCTCGCTGTACTAGTGAGTGCTCAGCCTTGTGCTGATAGCCGGGAAGAACGCCCCTTTCTTCACAATGTCCTCTGCCCTGGCGCCTGCTGGTTTTGTTGGCTCTTTCTTTGTTTCCACAAAGATAAGAGTTAAACTGACTGGTAAAGCGGTGGTCGAATAAATTTGTGGCAGAATACGGTGCGATACTGATGAGCCCAGCCTCATGGGCGAAACACGTGTCTATCGCTGTCAATTCTTGCTACAAATCGGCTGCCGAGAAACATATTGTTGATTGGAAAGTCTGAATGGCTAGCGTGGAAGCTACACCGTTATGGTTGGCGAATCGCAGTTGCTCGCTGTACTAGTGAGTGCTCAGCCTTGTGCTGATAGCCGGGAAGAACGCCCCTTTCTTCACAATGTCCTCTGCCCTGGCGCCTGCTGGTTTTGTTGGCTCTTTCTTTGTTTCCACAAAGATAAGAGTTAAACTGACTGGTAAAGCGGTGGTCGAATAAATTTGTGGCAGAATACGGTGCGATACTGATGAGCCCAGTCCATGGCTTACTATATTACAGGCCTCCCAGACGCGCAGTGCCACCTAAAAACTGGAGGCGAGTGTTTTAAAATCATGTTTAACGTGTAATTGGTACAGATCAATCATTTTACCATTTGCAACCATTTTTACATTTTTGACTGTCGAACCTACTACTTCTACACAGAATAAATGTTGCTAGATATTGAAACAACATAAAACAACTGATTTTGCTATAGGTTGTGTAATGCTTAGAAAGCATGCAAAATTGCAATTTAACCAAATGTCAACAAAAGAAACTTAAAGTTTATCAACATGAAAATGTATGCATTACACTCAATTCAACAATATTCATAAACAAATATGCAGTTATATATATATGCTGTGAGCTTTGAGTTTTCAATTGAGTTTTACATTGCCAATTAATAAATTGTCACTTCTGGCAATATACGAAAGCCACATGCTAGCACAGTGATACTCAACCTTTTTTCTTTTGTGGCCCATTTTTACCAAGCAGAAGTTTCTGGGACCCACTATCCTGTTCACACTGTTGTAGTAGCTTAAAATCAAGGTTCGTATGTGGTGCAATACAAGGCATTGATTGCAACATGCCACCGAGTTTATAATTAGAACAAAAATTGCCACTCTGTAGTAAAAAACAGCAGCATCAGTCATTGTTACCACTATCAAAACTACTAAAGTAACGCACAAGTGCAAAATTAACTACAGTGAAACAAATGAAACTAAAATTTTTAATGAATCTAGCATTTTTTAAATAATTCTGTGGCCCATCTCAAAATGTTTCCATGGCTGAGAACCGCTGTGCTAGCACAATCAAAACAAGAAAACATATGGGGCCCTACGTTGTGGAAGTGAGACAAATTAGCATCAGTTCTGTAGTTTCAAAACTTTTAGCTTTGCCTCCTTGTTGCTACGAGGTGTGTACAAGCGCGAATGATTGTTAAACAAAATATTGCACAAGGTTGCAGCATGCTGTTTACTTGCACAAAGCAAAAGAACACATAGAGATTTACGGCAAGTTACATTTGCCACTTCTCGAAAAAGTGTGTAGCTGTAAAACACCCACTGGCAGACGTTATCGCCAGGAATTGTCAATCCCCCACGATTTATTTTGTTCATGCATGCACCGTAGGCCTACTTTTTGTAATAAAAACCGGTGTCATCAACATCAAAATTACTGTTTCGCACAACATAACCAGCAATATACATGTCACGATTTCTTTCTATCTCTTAGCAGGAAAAAGACTTGGAAAGATTCAATGACGTAGTTTAATGGGTCAAACCGAAAAGCAGTCAATTAAATGTCGAATAATTCTACTAGTAAAATGATAATCTGACTTCTTGAAGAACTTTAACGAACGGCTTCTCAAATAACTCTAATTTTGAACACAATTTATATCAGCACCAATTCTCATCTATTTGTATTCAATTACTTCAAGTCTCAATCACCAATAATTTCTGCATCAACTACCAATCCACAACTCATAACACAACTCTCATAACCAACTCAATAATAATCATCATAATAATCATTTACACAAACTACACCACTATTTATAGTTGGTTGTTCAGTCCAGTAACTTCGAGAAGGTTACGTAAGGTTACATCATAAAGAACCATTGTTCTATCAAGCAGCATTTAAATGTAAACAACAGAAGTCTCTAGAATGTCACGTAGGGAAAATGATTCCAGAAAACACATTTTACATAATACAGATTTCGTACTCAGAGGTTACTTCAGGTCATAACCGATAATAACACATCGCACCAGAATTCTACAACCAAAACAACACGCTCGTTGAAGATACAAAGCAAGCCATCGCGAGGCATTGCACCTTGATTGTGACAATACAACAATGTCATCTTACATCTGTAGGAAGTGAGCCCTCTAATTTGTCCAAGTGTTCAAAGACTGTGCAAACGTTTTCTGACATAGAAAAATCACATTTCAAGCAAGAGTGACCACCAGCATTAGCACTTTTTAACAGGTTTTTGTCTATGCCAAGAAAAACTTTGGTTTTGTAAATATCAACTTTTTCAAGCACTTGCTGTGCAGTAATAAAATATGCACCCCCTGAGCCCTGGCGCAGTTTGCCAAACTTTTTCTGAAGTGCATCGGTAGAAAACTTTTGACAATTTATTAATTGGCAATGTAAAACTCAATTGAAAACTCAAAGCTCACAGTATATAACTGCATATTTGTTTATGAATATTGTTGAATTGAGTGTAATGCATACATTTTCATGTTGATAAACTTTAAGTTTCTTTTGTTGACATTTGGTTAAATTGCAATTTTGCATGCTTTCTAAGCATTACACAACCTATAGCAAAATCAGTTGTTTTATGTTGTTTCAATATCTAGCAACATTTATTCTGTGTAGAAGTAGTAGGTTCGACAGTCAGAAATGTAAAAATGCTTGCAAATGGTAAAATGATTGATCTGTACCAATTACACGTTAAATGTGATTTTAAAACACTCGCCTCCAGTTTTTAGGTGGCACTGCGCGTCTGGGAGGCCTGTAATATAGTAAGCCATGGCCCAGTCTCATGGGCGAAACACGTGTCTATCGCTGTCAATTCTTGCTACAAATCGGCTGCCGAGAAACATATTGTTGATTGGAAAGTCTGAATGGCTAGCGTGGAAGCTACACCGTTATGGTTGGCGAATCGCAGTTGCTCGCTGTACTAGTGAGTGCTCAGCCTTGTGCTGATAGCCGGGAAGAACGCCCCTTTCTTCACAATGTCCTCTGCCCTGGCGCCTGCTGGTTTTGTTGGCTCTTTCTTTGTTTCCACAAAGATAAGAGTTAAACTGACTGGTAAAGCGGTGGTCGAATAAATTTGTGGCAGAATACGGTGCGATACTGATGAGCCCAGCCTCATGGGTGAAACACGTGTCTATCGCTGTCAATTCTTGCTACAAATCGGCTGCCGAGAAACATATTGTTGATTGGAAAGTCTGAATGGCTAGCGTGGAAGCTACACCGTTATGGTTGGCGAATCGCAGTTGCTCGCTGTACTAGTGAGTGCTCAGCCTTGTGCTGATAGCCGGGAAGAACGCCCCTTTCTTCACAAACTGAAACCCACTTAGCCTATTTATTGTAGCAAATATGACAGTAATTCTCACATATTATTATAAGGACTTAGTAGCTAAAGCAGAAAGAAATTTCAAGTCTATCAGAATTGCAGACCAACAGCTTTTTGCTTTGACATTAACCATCAACTCCTTAAGTAAAGGACTGGAATGTTGCGATCTCGGGGTTTGTAACTTGAGTCTGAAGGATTAACTTGAGTTCTGGGCTGAAATGACTTCTAGAGAAGCTAGAAACACAATCTTAGATTTCCTATTAGAATTTTTGAGGATGGCGAGTTCAGTAGTGTTACTTTCAAAACCATCTGACGTTATTTTCAAGGTCAAAATATTATATTTTAAGGTCAAATTACAGAACTTTAGTCATTTTTGCTCATTTTGGGGTCTAAATCGTAAAGCAAAACTGTTTAAAAGAAGTCTGTGATAAAATATGCTATTACATAAACATCATATGTATTTCTCAACACTATGGCTATAATTATCTAAAGGAGTCTATGAATACAATATAGCCTCATACACAAATTGACAATAGGCTACATAACAAGATGACACCATAATAGACAATGTCTATCACTAGTAGAAAAGCTTTTTTTGCCTTCTGAGGCATCCCAAAAACTTTTCTTTGTCACTTACATTGAGGACATAAGCTTTCAATAGAATGTTAGCTAAAGTAGTGCAAGCAGCATTATTTCTAGCTAAAGGTGCATTTACAAATGATAACTACTCAGAAAAATGAAACCGGCAACGCATTTCAGTCTTGTCTTATTATTATTATTGTCATGCAAATTACAGCTATGATTTCAGTAAATTGTTATGTCACAAAAGCTTGGAACCGCAATGTTTTGCAAGGGCAATAGGGCATATGAAATCACCAAAATATTTCCCAAAATAAATAAAAAGAACTTCAAAGAACTTACGCAGTGTGGAGAAAATATCTTACACAATAAATGCAGTAGGTGCACAATATCATATTTCGTCACAGACTTCTTTCAAACAGTTTTGCTTTACAATTTAGACGCAAAAATGGGCAAAAATGACCAAAATTCTGTAATTTGACCTAAAAATATAATATTTTGACCTTAAAAATGACCTCAGATGGTGTTGAAAGTAACACTATTGAACTAGCCATTCTCAAAAACCCTAATATGGAATCCAAGATTGTGTTTCTAGCTTCTCTAGAAGTCATTTTAGCCAGGACTCAAGTTAATCATTCAGACTCAAGTTACAAACCCCGAGCATGGGAGGTTCCAGTCCTTTACTCAAGGAGTCTATGACATTAACACACTACCAGCAGTTCCTTCAAGCGCCATAACTTATGCGCAGTTACTAGAGCCCATTAAATAGCCTAAGTGGCTTATCAAGTTATCATTGTATAACTTGGTCTGTTTTTCATATAAAAGTAACTTGAATAAAATTTAATAGTCAAATCCTTGTTTTTAACGTTGATTCCATGTTTTTACGAAGATTCTACTAACTACTCAATAAGTTATCAAGTATTCACAGGCAATTTGGTGCTTGCCAAAGAAGCAGCCAGCGTGATTGTTTTCAACGTCACGCTTCATTGCACAGAGCTGCGGGAAAGGTCTATTTCAAACTAGCCCAAAATTAGAAGAATTCGTTCACAAAATCAGTCCAAATTGACGAAACACAATCAATCATCAAAAGTCTTATTTCTTACACTGTAAAAAAAAACACCTAAACAGCAAGGCACAGTCCTAAATGATGAATAATATCGGTACTACTACCATAGTGACCCCCCTCCTGACGGCGTCCGTTCTAGACCGTGCCCTACAGGCGAGAGCCTGTGGGGCCGTGTCCCGGCGGCCACCCATCGCCTGAACGTACGTTGGTCCGCCCGCCCGGATGGCGGCCTTGAGCTGGCCGCGGGGAGCTCCACAATCACTCCTCCTATAAGGAAAAAAGTGGTGCTGACCCTCCATCAACACAATGACTTGTGGTGGAGGAGACAGTGGGAATCCAAACCTGACCAAGGCAAGACAGTCAGTGCCCACTGCCTGTCCGGATTTTCAAATTCCTGGACCCGGCGCCTGGAGCTCCTGGATCACGCGGACCGAGTATTTGCGTACAAAGCTAGATTGAATCTAATGCCACTTCCCAGTCAGCAAGGGTTCGTGGGGCCCACGTGGGATTTCCATGGGCATTCGTGGGCTTGTGGGCTTAAGGTGGGTTTATCTGATGTTTCCGATTAGGCCCCAAGTGCGCGGCCTACTTCATATTTTTTTCTTTACAACCGATTCCCGACATCTTTTATTGAATTTATCTTAATAATGTTATCACATCATGAAAATGTATCTGGGAATTTATTTTCATTTCTTGAAATAAACTTTCTGGGCTTTCTGTGGGCATGAAATGGGCTACCCACCATGATGAAAAATTATAAAATATACGTTCGCACCGGTCCATTATGCTATATTAAAGTGCAATAATCATAAAAATTGAATATATAGCCTACAACGATACAATGCGACGGCGGTTTACATTTTAATCATGGTTTCATGGTGGGCTGCCCACCCATTAGACGTAGGTGGGCTGCCCACTTGGGACATTTCTGCAAACCGTGGACACATAGGTACTGGGGCCCACGCAATACAATGTGGGTAACCCATATGCAGCCCAAGTGGGCACCACGAACCTTTGCTGACTGGGTTGAATCAAAACCAAGCCATGGCCACCGTTACCTACCTGCCATGTGTCGTGCGTGTGGGAAAGCGGAAGAGACTCTCCCCCACATATTGAATCACTGCCCTACCGTGATGACTGTCGTCACGGAACGACACAGTTCAGTATTGAGGGAGATCGTGGGTCACGTGCCTGCCGAATGGCAACCCGGGCTTTCTATAGATAGTACGGTTCCACGGCACGTGGAAGCGGGCGGTGCCGATCTGCGCCCTGACATCGTCTTGCAACGCCCTGACGGTGTCAAGGTCGTATGTGACGTCACATGTCCGTTCGACAACGGCGCGGATTCTCTTCGAAAAGCCGCCGACAGGAAACACGACAAGTACGGCGAGTTATGTGTCAACATAAAGGAAGACAGGAAGCGCCCTTGCAGGGACGTCCTGTCACTTCCGTTCGTCGTAGGCTCCCTCGGGAGCTATGCCCCGACGAGCTCTCGAGCTCTGACGGCCTTGGGCGTTCCTACTCGTGGGGTAGCAGAGGTGGCTAGAAAAGTGGCTTCCCTCTCAATCGAAGGATCCTTCCGCGTATGGAAAGCTTGGAACGCCGGGCTCACTTGTGGAGGGGCTAAGTCATAGAAAAGACGACTTCAGCAATCAGAAACTTATTCCCCAATAACAGAAACGTTGCAGTAAGTATCCGAGCGCGCAAGACAGCAAACCGTTTAGACGTCATAACCTTATATCAATTGTTTTAAAATTCTTCACCTTATATCATCAACTTATGTCTATAAAACAGTGTCATCTTTTTTATAATGCTCCAGTCTCATCAAACCCAAGCATTCAAAAATGAACAAAGGAAAGGAATAAAATGTCTCATGTACATTGTGAATTGAGACTGGTTTAACAGCAATTAAGCAACTTCAATCATCACTATATCTCTATGTATTAATCAATTAATTGTTTCGAATTATCTTACGCTGCCTTCGCCTTGTAACGCTGTTCTTGCCCGCTCGGATCAACCTCGCTCTGCTTTCAACGCATTGATCAACACGATCCCCTGATCAACTCGATGGAGCCTCAAAATTTCCACCCCTATTTTCTATTTTTTCCTGGTAATGTAGCCTATCAGTGCCTCTGGTTTCGATCGCTAGCCTCCCCGACCCAGCTGGACAAACCTGCCTCAACGTCTGGCCAAGTGCACATCCGTGCTCGCCGAATCAAAGCTTACTCTTCTCCAGTGAGTATGTATTACATTCCCACCTATATTTTTTGTTTCTATTGATTAATCGAGCCTCTGCTCAACATTTTTATTTGAATTTCGTCTGCCACGAGAGCCATATTATCCTTAAATAGTTGACTCTCTTCCTCGTGGTAGACCCCAATTTTATCCACTTTGCCTACTGGCAGACCGGGTATAAGATTCAAGTACCTGCGCCGAGGTCGCGTGAAGGAGACATGGGCGCCGCCCGGCGGTCAATTACTGCCGGTTCCAGCGTCCACACGCGACGGGTCGCCCGGCCCGTCGCAGGCCATCTTTTTGGGCAATGCAGAAAGAGCCTGTCTACCTGGCCCGCTCCGCCATTCTAAATTTGCGGACGGGTCATGTAACGTTTTCAATCCACACTCTCCCTCCACAGGTACCTCGACTCCCCAGCCTGGCCCCCGCATCCTAAGTTGGTGGACTTGCCCCTCCGGGTGCATCGTCACCCCTAAATCACGCCGCTCCCCGCCGCCGCGGGGTGTGGCAGGCCGGTTTTCGAAAAGTCTTCGACCTGGCTATGTTTGTTTGTGCTCTCTCGCCGTGTCAATCATTTGTACCCGTGCGCTGTTGATGCGAATAAAACAGTTTAACACCGGTGTGCACTGTCTGCAGTTATATATATATCACATGTGATTATTAGGTCAAACAGTTCAAATCTCTCAAAACTCGGAGAGTTCTGCATTCAATATTGAAACAGAATGAGTTCACTTAAAGGGAAGTTTGTAAACTTGCATAGTTAAAACCAATTGTATTATGTTGGTTTCCACTTATCTCTGCTTACTACGGTAGGTAACCTATTCAGCATCATCAAGTGCCGTCTCCGATCCGAAGGTTGGCTGTTATTTTCTTTCACAAGTCACGTTCTTTGCTACTCTTTTTGCTTCTCCGATGCTTGACAAATCGGCCCACTGTATTACGTCATCTCCTCATGTTCGCCTCCTTCTTCCCCTGCACCTCTTTCTTTTCACCATACCTCCAATAACCAATTGATGTAGCTGTCCTGCCGATTCTCTCAAAATACGTCCCGCGAATTTCATCTTTTGTTTTGCTAAGTCGTTTGCCCATCTATCTTGCACTCCGATTCTTTTTTTAATTGCTTCGTTTGCAATGTGTTTTTATATGATGTTTTTAATATTCTTTTGTAGTACCAGAGTTGAAAAGCATTAATGTTTTTGTGAATTTCTTTGCTGTAGGTCCAACTTTCGCTTCCATATGACATGACTGGTTTGATGTAACAAGATAGAAGTCTCTCGGCAGTCGAGTGTAGCAATTGACTGACAAAAGCAGCGATTGAGAACTATACGGCAGGAACTAGTGGTGCCGTACTGATGAGCCCAGCCTCATGGGCGAAACACGTGTCAATCGCTGAGTTTCTGCTACACTCGACTGCCGAGAAACACATGTTTTTGGAAAAGTCTTGATGGCTAGTGTGGA
This sequence comes from Aplidium turbinatum, assembly GCF_918807975.1. NCBI lineage: Eukaryota > Metazoa > Chordata > Ascidiacea > Aplousobranchia > Polyclinidae > Aplidium > Aplidium turbinatum. Next base: position 9,598,817 of record NC_137489.1, on the reverse strand, counting down.
GGCTGCACCGGTATGGTTAGCGAAACACAATGCTCGCTGTTCTATAGTGAGTAGTCAGGTAGTGATGACGCCGGGCCGGGAAGATCGCTCCTTTTCAACAAGATAGAAATTTCAGTTTAATTGTAAATTTATATCTCCTTTTAAAAATTCCTTATTATTATTGTAACTGTCTCCGCCGCCAGTGTAGCCAAATCGTTTGGCATCCGCTGGCTTCGATCAGTCTTTCAACAAGGTTGATAGGATCTCCATTCTGTTTTGTCCTTTGCGATGTTTTGCAATCGATGGAGATGTGGTGTGCTGAGCAAGGATCCCAGGCCAGCTTTTCTGATGTCAGATCTCAGCAGTTGTAATAAATTGGTACGGTGACGTCCGGTTCGGCCTTGGTACTTTTTGCTGCCAATTATTGCAATAGTTTGCTTTTTGGTTTCAGCATTAAGGCCTCGTACATTCCATGTGCCGATGGTGATTTCCCATGGTATAGTGTTGGGCCTTGAAGGTGCTTGTTGAAAGTTAGACATCTTTCCGAGGTTGGGCCGAGGGTTTATCCTTTTACCACCCACTCGGTGTTTATGCGGCTGTCAGCCCGCAAGCCTAGACGATGATTAGCTTCCTGAAAAATCAGTACTGACAGGGTGAACCGCGAGAAGGTTATCGTCTTTCCCACCCCTAAAAATTCCTTGCATTTCCAAAATGACGCTTTTGCTTGACCGATTCTTTTTTTTACATTATTGGTGCATCTTCCATCTTGTGTAACGAGGTAGGCCTATGTGTAGCCTACATGGTGACCTGATCCAATTGTTCTCCTTCCAGCTTAATTTTTATTTTATTATTTTCATTGCTTTTTTCGATCAGCATTGTCTTTGTTTTCTTCAAATTGAGTTTGATTCCGTATTTTTTCTGATTTTATTGATTTTGTCCATGCTTTCTTGCGGTTTTTCTTCTGTGTCGGCGAGAATGACAGTGTCATCTGCGTATCGTAAGTTATGTTGCTTAGCCTACTATTTGACCATAGGATTTTACTTCATTTTTGTTTAGTGTTGTTAATGTTTCCTTGTTCGCCCGGTTTGCTCAGTGGTTACGCGCCCGGCTCAAGATCACGCGGCGCTGGTTTAACTCGGAGTGTGCGCTTGAGCAACGCATTTCAGGACTGCTCTCCATTCAGCGGCACCTAGTGAATGGAATAATTCCCAAGACAAGAACACTTCAACAATCGGAAAACTTTATTCTGTAACCGGCCCTCTACATTCTACAAGTAGGCCTATGCGAAACTACCAGGAATAACCTATCAAGACTTTGTCAGTCCGAGGATAAAGATTGAAAACCAACCTACCAAATTGCTAACTTGTGGCATGCCAAGCTTTGGCTTGCTCAGTTGTTAGCCTACTTGTTTTGCTTTGTCAATTTCAGCCACTTGCTGAACTGTTGCTAGCTCAGCACAGTTATCACTTGCTTAACTGCCCTTTGCTGAGTTGACAACTGCTGACTTGTGGGAGAGTCATTGTGAATGGCGCAACAAAAAACTAACTTATCACACAAAATGATTCCATTTGACCTAGCAAACGTGTAAATTTATTTGGAATATTGAGCATTAAAGCTTCACAACAATGACATTACTGTAAATGGTGTAGCCTATCATTTAAAAATGCAACACTTTTTGAAAAACAATGGACTGTCTTCTCCTGAACACCTAAAAATCGCACTGGTTGGCAACTCAATTCTGCCATTCGACAACACAATTTTATTTTACGCGCTTCCAGATAGATAGTTATTTAAACGTCTGATTTAAACAAAAACAAAAAAACTGTACAATTAAGTAGAGCTGGTTGACTCTTGGACTTGAGCAACGCATTTCAAGGACACAGCTTTCCGTTCAGCGGCACCTAATGAAGGGAATAATCCACAGACTTCAACAATCGAAAACTTCACGATGTCAAACTCGTTGACGAGCCTGCGTCTGTGATTTAAAGTCTCAACAAGTAGCCTGTCTGAAACTGCCACGGTTAAGCTCTCAGAGAATATAATTCACAGTCCGAGTAGGCTATAAAAATTCCCTTATTCAATCAATCAACTTAGAACAAATAGATGGTGCTCATCAGTTCGGGACTTTACGAAGTCAAAGTCCCGGTCATCAGTCCTAGAGATGATATACTTTATTTTTACTTCAATTAGTTTTATAAACAAACCGCATAAATTTGTACATTCAGAATAACTTTTCTTTGCTTAGCCTACTAAGCAAACTAAACATGCTATCCGTCAAAAAACGTGTAAATATTCTGAATCTCACCACCACTAATAACATGCTGTCGTATGACGTTTTGTACCATAGTTAGGAGCCTAACTGACAATAATTCGTACAGTGGTCGGTGCCTTCGTATCCCAAATTCCAATATTATTACATATCATGTTCAAGTCACAGCGCGTTGCATTCGTATTCAAATCGAACAAATAATAAATTCTAGATAAAACATAATGTAAGTAAAATACTGCAAATGGCCTACACATACTGTATACAGCAGTACCCTACGACTAAGTACACTTTATTCTATCATATCGATACACAAGAAATGTCATGATATCTGTTTGTGGTCTGGTCGTTTCTGATATATTTCTGATCGAATCTTTGAATTCTCTCCGAAGCTTGTCCTCTCTCACACGTATGCCTAAGCTAGTGTACAGATTCGCCGGAGCAAGATGTCCGTGGCTTGTTCAAGTTTTTCAAAGCTTGAAGCTACAATACTCAGGTTCGAGCTGGAAGCGATGTTGCCTAGTTCCGTCAAATTAGAGACTCCTTTAACACCTACGGTTATAACCTTCGTTCGGAATTTTAGCCGTGTTGCCTGTGACGTGTAGGAGTCTCCTGAAGAATCTGTTAACAAGTTGTGTGATTATAATCATGTAGCCTATCAATTGAGTAGGCCTAATTCTGATGCAAATTTACTGATTTACAGCTCAATGTGAAATCAACTGATAAATCGCAGTCTACTATTTGTTTTCTCTTCGTTTTAATAAAACATTGAAGTTGAAATAATAATAATAATAAAATCCTATCAACGGCGCCTGGTGTCAACTTTTCCACATTGGCTAATTTGGAATAAATGAATTGATATCTGATTGCCTACCTGTAAGCCACTGTAGCTAATTGCCAAGAGTCATGTTAATCGTTAAAACGTTTTCAAGTTTATAAAAAGGTAAAAAATAGCATAAAGTTGTGCCTACAAACCTGTAGAGAAAATTACTACCACGGAGAGGGCATTCTTTCTCTTGACATAGTTTTTGTTAATTGGAGAAGCAAAAAAATTCCGGAAAATTAGATCGAGCATTTTCCCCTTCAAAAGTCGTGATCCACCGCCGTAGCGTATGTACCTTAGTCCACCCATGGCATTGGATGATCGCTTGTATCTACAATGACATAAACAAAGATAGATTGTTTTGGGAATCTTTGCCTTTTTTCCTTCGTTCATCAGTGTCCAACTTTACAAATTACAGACTTTATAGTCTTTTTTCAGACCAAGCCTATGCATTCACTATGGTATGGCTTCCTGCCACCTTAATAGACGTAATTTACTGTGTAAGTAAATTAATTAACTTTAGGCTACACCGGATTGAAAATTTTTGCTTGAAATGATGGATGAAGCAAATCAACTTTGAATACGCTGAATACTGATATGACATTAAATTATTGAGCAAAATTTCTAAGGAAATTAATGGATGTAAATTAGTATTAGGCGTAATAGGTTACTAAAGTCCCACAGAGTATCTTTAACTTAAATGATTTGCTTCTTTTTCCAACATACAGATTAAAATTTAATTGTAGAACACTAAATAGGCCTACAAATAACGTGTCGTATGAGTTCACATATCTAACTGAAGCATCTTCTTTCTTGAAAAAAGGCTATGAGGGCAGTTTGATTTTAACTAATTGAAGCTGCTATGATTGGGTTATAGTCTATTCTTCTAGTCTATGTAGCAATTTTCCTACATATCTTTGAGAAAGTAGTATTCTAGGTTGAACCTAAATATCATTCACCTGTTGTAATCAAAAATCGTTTTGGCATCACTGTAGTATCTTACAGCTGCCACTCTTGTTCCGTTGGTCTCTCCAATACCTGGAAGAGCTGAAACCAGATTGGAGGCAAGATTTTTGGTTGCTTGCAATCCATCCCAAGTGACGTGTCGGGATATGTCAAATGAAAAGATGATGTCGATGGGTGGAAGAGAACATTGGACAAGGACTTCGACAATAGCAGGGTCACTGATATGGACTGTGACCTCATCTGATTCATAATCAGAGTAAAGTCGTGCGACTGCCCTATGAAATGTAATATATTGTATTAGAGATTATACTATGATAGACCTAGCCTATAGCCTACTGTACGAAGCCTATGTTGCAAGTAAAAATTAATTAATTAAAAAAGCACATTCTCACAAACATCTAGCTTCAGTAGATCAATTGGTTTTTTTTGTGGTGGTCAAAGTTGAATTTAACGAACTTCCCTTTAAGGTGAGAAGGTTATAAATCTTTAAACTGCAAGAAAAATGTAGGTAGTTCCAAACTCTAAAAATAGCTTATTGTAACTTACATTACAAGCTTCGCTTCTTCCTTTAAAAAGAAATTGGAAGTTTTATGGCCTTCAGTGATTTGACCACTAAATGTTTTTTTTAAAGGTGCCTTGGATGTCGAATAAGCTTTAGTCTAATTTATAAGGTTGGGCTTAGGGTAGTATTGAACAGTGGGCTTACTATGATCTGTAAACAATGAGTGTACAAACTACAAGAACTACTCTGTATTTTAATCCACCTGATTTCGACACGGTATCTAACCAGTGTACGCAATCCAGAAAACGTAATTTTGTCATCAATTAAATCTTCGTGGCTTTCCAAAACCTTCTTTGTATTTGAATTCATCAGCCTAACGTTGAATCCTTCAGCTGTTGGGTCCACCCTCCAAGTTACTGTGAGCCTGAAATTTTAATTCACTTAAATGCAACGGCTGGTTTTCAAAAACAACATAGGCTACCTGCAGGGCCTCCAAGAGCCCTGCCGGGCCCCGGTGCAGATGTTGCTGCCGCCCCCCCCCCCCCCCCCCCAGCGCGACATGTCGCATGATATCTCACCAATTACAAGCAAAATTTGCGGTGCGCGTTCTTACAAAGCAGTGGTTCTCAAACTTTTGTTTGTTGCGACGCCTCTAGAAAAGTTTTTTGGACTTGCGACGCACCAGCAAATAAAAGTAAATGAAGAAAATTATGATTAAAGTTTTGTTTATTGATACAACAGCAAAAAGCAATGCATATTATTTAATGTGACGTGTGGGCTTGTTTGTTTTCACAAAGTTCATTGAATCTTGGGAGAATTTTTGAAATTGCCACCCGCATTTCTCTTTCATTGTTTATTGGTGATCGATATTTGGTTTTATCACCGCCAAGGCAGAAAATTTTGCTTCACATAAATACGACGTGGCGAATGGGATAATAATTCACAGTGCTTTCTTTTACCAAACCTGGATAATCGTCATTCATTGAATCCAAAAATTTGGCGGAAAAATTTTCCGGGAAGTATTTTGCAAATTTCGACTCGAGCTTGGACAAATGTAAATAAATAGGCCCATACTTCGCAAATATGAAGGGAAAAAAAACGCACTTGCAACTTCAATTCTTCAGTGTTTTCAAAATGAAATTACACCTAGAAAAATGATTTAGAGTTTCCAATTTTTTTTTGAAGGATAGACATCCAATACTACGTTATGGTATCAGCAGTGGCAAATTGTTTAGTTAATTGCGGTGTAATCGGCTAAATGCATGGGACACATGCGTCCCAGCGGTCCACATAGGGTTAACCTGATTTTTATAATCTTAAACTGAGTTCAGCCAAGAAACGGAATTATTCTGCGACGCCCTTGGAAAAGTGAAACGACGCACCAGGGCGTCGCGACGCACAGTTTGAGAACTACTGTTACAAAGGATAAATTAGGTTAAAGTATTAACACTTCATCATTTCACAAACAAATTGAAACAATGCACTATTGTAAATATGACTTTAAATTCAGATACACACTAGTTATACGCAAAGATAAAATGCTGTAAAATGCTAAAGCACTACATAGTGTAAATATAGCCTCAATAGCGTTGTCAGATATGGAATTCTGCCCTAATTTGAGAAAAAGTTTGTAGCTGTTGAAAACAAAACTTGTATTTTGGATATTTTTTTTAGTCCTGGGCAAAGATCAAAAGTTCAAAACCCTAACCTTTCCTAACTCTAACCCTTCCTACTCTGGCAACACCTGATTGTGACCATGGCAACAAGTGGGTAAAATCAGCCACTTCGAAGATAAAAATTGGAATACTATCCGACATGGCTGACATAGCATTGCATATGTGTGCTTACAGCTTTACATTAACATACAATACCATTTCTGACCTTGAAATCTGCAGAGACAAGGGCAGCAAACTTAGGATGAATGCATTGCTATTGTTCATGACATTAAGAAATACCAACTTCATATAAGAAATACCAACTTCATATAAGAAATACCAACTTCAAAATATTAAAAAAATTTTATGCAAAATTGACCTTAACACAAATTTAAACATTTTATTTGCCCTCTGAACGCAAAAAAATGAAAATATTGTTGTTCTAAGAAAGGGCATAGCCTACACATGAGGGGGCCCATTCAACATACAAAACTAATATTCATATAAAAAACAATATTTTATGCAAAATCGACCTGAGCACGCAAATTTAAACATTTTGTCGGGCCCCCCTAAACTCAAAAAATTGAATATTCTGTAATTTAAAAAAAGCCTAGGCTACCCATAAGGGGGCCCCATTCGACATACGGAACTAATATAAAAACAATATTTTATGCAAAATCGTTGAAATTAATCTTATTATCGCGTCAATTTAGATATTTTGTCGGGCCCCCTTGAACTCACCGGGCCCCGGTGCAATGCACCGGTTGTCCCCCCCTCTTGTGGGCCCTGGCTCAGGGCCTCCGAGAGAAGTCAGCACTGGTCGGGAAACAATACGAAAAATGGTCCCCATAATATTTTTTAGTAAATATTGCGTTGCATGTTCGTGTTAAGCTGAAATTAGCCTACTTTCCTCAGCATGAAAAGAACTTCGTTCAATGTAAAGATCATAATAATCACTGGATTACACTTGCAGTAAAAATGCCATTGAGGCTAACTATTTTGTCTAGAAAGCTTTGTAAACACACAATAGGCCTACAGGCAACGAAAATAGTTCAACCAAGCATTTAATTCAGGAGTGTCCAAACTTTTTCCCACGCGAGCCAGATTTGATAATAAGTGTTCGTGAGCCAACAGCCACGATAATTTTTCTGAAAACTGCAAGTTGAATTTATATGATTTTTGTGTGTCTGCAGGCCAAAAATAACACATTGTACAACAACAGGCGCGGGCCATACAAATACGTCTCGTGGGCCGGAGTTGGCCCGTGGGTCAGACTTTGGACATCCCTGATTTAATTCAACCCTTTCTGGATTTTTTGCAATGCAAAGTTACGGATCACAGCATCAAATGATAAAATTTTGCGCCGTCTGAATTGATGCACAACATGTATAGTTAGGCTTTTCAATCGGTTTCTTTGCAAGATGATAGGACAGCTTTCTTTAAATTTTTCAGAGTTTTTCCTCTGACTGGGCTATAACTTTAAAGATGCCACTAGCTTACAGATAAGCAATTACTCCAAAAATGATAAGACATTTGAACAACGCTGTTTGTAGGCAACATTATGAATTCCAACCAGATTTAAGCAACAACATCCATAAACAAAAAACTCAAATAAAGAAAAAACTCACTACCTTCCAAAATCACATCATGAGAAGCATGACCAACAAAAGGCTACTTGACCACACGAAAACAGAAGATCTTTTAACTATGACAAAATTACATCCAATTGCAGCAATAAGTTAATAAAATCAAAAGTTTTAAAACTGTCCGGCCACACTAAAAGATCACAATTCGGAATCAGCAAAGTTTGCACAGAAGGCAAAGTAGAAGGAAAAAGAAAACGTGGCAGACAACCAAAACGATGGCAAGACAACATTCAATCATGGACCGGACTCAACTTGGCGACACTGGGCGAGCTGGCTCAAAATCGCCACTCTTGGAAGAAAATAACTCATGTTGATGCGCAATCTGCTCCAGGCGGAGATGATGACTGATGATGATCCATAAACAAAAAAATATACAGGATTTACTTTCTTTAATCGTGCTTGGACTGATACCTTTAACTTTCCCAGATAACTTAGCCTATGTTGGATACAACATCCTATGCCTGGTCAACGCAGATTTTGAAGTTAAGATTCAGTTGTCAAGCAAAAATAGTTCCCGCTTAGCTAAAACAGCACCAGTTTTCAAATTGACACTATCAATACAATCGAAACCGTTCAGTGATACAGAAATCATTTCAGCTTCAGATTTTACGTCTTGAAGCTGTTCAACATCGCCTACCTTAACACGAAAATGATTTGTTCTTGATGAGAAGCATCGAGAGTGACATTTACAATGATTGAGAAATACTTGGAACTACGCATTTTATTTAAGAATTTGAATACCTGAAAATCAGAAGGGCCCAAGTCCACATTTTTGCCAAAATGAGTTATACCCACTATCGTAATACTAACGCCTAGAGCTACCTTATGAGCAAACGAAAGATCCAAATCCACGCTTTGAAACGTGTTATCGAAGGCAAATAAATTTGTATGATTAGCAGAATGGCCCAAGTCCAGGACTTCGGCCATTCTTTCATAATAAATTTTTTTATATCTTACATTTTTAGGCCATATACATTCTTATTCTTAGTCCATTCTTTCATAAATTGACGTTTCAAAGAATACGATGGGACTAGTTCAAACTAAATTTCGGATCCTTAAGCCTAACGCTCTTCCTACCTTATTTGCGTGGCATTTGTCACTGCATCTTCAGCTAAGAAACGCTCCGTTTTTTGTCCCAAAAAAGTTGTTTTTCAAAACAAAAAAGGTTTTCAATCTCGAGAGGGGGCCCTTAAACGTGGTGCTCTTTAGGTGTGGGCCCCCCTGCAACTGCAGGTATTGCAGGAGGGTTACTACGCCAGTGGGCAAGGTGCTATCTATCAATATATCCAAGCAAAGCGCAGTGCATTACAAATTAGTGAGGTCATAAATATAAGAAGGGTCCAAATCCAGTGAGTTTGACGATCCGCACCGCATAAACTATAACGCACAGCAACACACAATACAGCTTTTTTGTTGTCTATTCCCATGAGTAACTACCCACATTAACCAGGCTTTGATATCTTTAACAAAAAAAAAAAATTGTGAAGTTTTTTTTGATTTTCTCGAAATAGTATCACTTGGGCCATTCTCATTTTCAGGTATTCATTTGTTGATTATTTAGTTGGTACATTTTTACTTTAGTAGCCTACTAAAAATGGGCCCCCCTCAAAAGTGCAAAAACAAAAAACTACTCGTTTTTCCTTTACAATGTTTTGCTAGGGGGAAACTGGCCCGACTTCCACCCCCCTCTCGGAGCCACTGCCCTGGCTACCTGTGCACTGGTGTAGGCTACAGTATTATTACGTCGACTGAATATTTAGGCCAAAGCTTTAATTACAGTAAGCGTTAGTTATTTGTATTGTAGGCATAGACTACCATAAAGACATCTACTCAATATGAGCTAAGAAGCAGCACCAAATTTAATAATACCTAAAGCAAATTAAACGCTCGAAATGCAGTTTTAATTACAAAACAGTAACACCTAATGTGATTAAGCTACCTACTGGCCAAAAAAGAAGTAGCTTCGTATTTATTGATTTCACAGCAAGCAAATAAGTAGGCTACATCTTCTTGCTGAATAAGTTATGGATGTTTATTTCATATCTGACATTACAATAAGGTAAAGCTTACTTATCTTTAATGTTATTGAGTAAGTTAAATGAATACTTTAATATAAGTTAAATGACGTTTCTAGCTTACAGTAGGCCTATGCGTGCTACTTATAAGCTTAGACATATCTAATTTAGAAAAAAGTTACTTTTGCAATTCTAGAAAGAACTTTTGTCGTATCGATTATTATACCTGTCTGATGTTTTTGACAGAACTTCCACCTCTTCTGGAGTGTCAACAAGAGAAGTAATTACATCGATGACAGTAATAGGGCTGGAAGCTCCCATTCCATCCACAGCATAAACTGAAAAAAATGTTGAAAAAACGAGAGATTTAAACTTAACGTAGGTCGTGAGAGGCATTTTTGTGCTACGGGTTGCTTGCTGTATAGACTATTGTGTAAAATATAAAACATCAAGAATATTCACTGGACCGACAATGCTTACAACACGCCATAAACAATCCCAGGTCCATTATTGCAAAATTTGTGTCTATCAATTGGCGGCCATTTGTTTTAAGCCTAATATTTTTCTTTTCACGTCAATGTGTCAGCAGCACATATCAGAATTGAACTACTGTAAAGTAAAATTTATTGCCAATTATTGTGAATCTTAAAATAGTCCATTGGTGATAAAAAATATTTGATTTAACAAGCAGTTGGTTTTCTTACTACCATTGTTAAAAGTGCTCTACGACCTAGCGGCTGTTCAAATATTGGATGACTTCTGGGAAAAGGAAAGATCCATCACATGGCGTTATGTAGTCTGACGACATTTGGCGTCGTTTGATGTTTGAAGAGGAATACCCTCACAGTGCAAAAATTCCATTTTATGATAAACGAATTTAATTCGAGGTTGAATGCTGTAAGCAATTTTTGTTGTGCAAGTCTCTTTGAATTACGTTTTTCTTGCACACGCAGAGGTTTTCTTGCATTGCATGGCAGAATTGATATTTTTTTTCAAAAGGGTATTTTCAGGAAGCAAAGTGATCTTGATCATATAATAGTGGTAGTGAGAATTTTTATGTCACTTCTGCAAGTGTAGATACAAACTAGTTGGCCAGTAAAAATTGGTATTCAATTGTTGTATTAATTTGTTGCGTAGTTTTGTGTTTCTGTGAATGTGATAAGCTTGAATATGTTAAACTTGATCACTCGGCTTCGTATGCCTATGGTTCAAAAATTGGCATTCCTAAAATATTTTAAATACGAAAAAACAAAGCAGTAGTTATAGGCCTACATCTAAAACGCAGCTTGTTACAGCTTCTTATCTCGTATTGTCGTTACGTATCAGAGTAGCCTATACCCGGTTAGCCACTGCCTGGTATCATCACCAATGAAGAATAGGCCTTCCATTCCGTGAGGTGGTTTGTACAGCGGGAAATCCTTAATTATGTGGGCTGCCGTCTGCATTTCCCCACATTCACAGGCAGCACATTTTGAAAAGCCTTACAGCTTAAAGTTTGCACTAACACATTTAGGACTTACTTCCAATTTTGTATTCACTTCCAGCATGTAACCTCTTAAACGTGTGCTTCCGAACATTTTCATTCAAAGAAGTTGTTCTGTCTATTCCCAGACTTGGATTTCGAATGTGAACAATATAAGCTTGGGCTTCTGAAATTCCATCCCACTCAACTTCAATCGAAGACGAATGGATCAGGCTTGTGCGAAGATTGATGTCATCAACCTCCAAAGTCTCGTCTGAAAAATGCAAGTTCATTGAGTCAATGACCAATTTGTTAACTCAGGGTGAAACATCATGTTAAAAAGTGAATAAGTTACAATTCTTTCTTTCTTGATCATGCTTGTCACATGATAGTATTATCGTTTTCTTAATGTCGTTTGTTTAATTACTATGCGGACTGGAGTGTATTGCCAGTCCAATAACCATCTTGTTGAATTCGATGAATTTTGCAATGCAGCTTTTTCCACAGTCTACAAAACTTTATTATAGACTAAGTTACAAGTTTGGTAAAGATGTTAGATTGCTGGATACAAGGTTAGAGGTTCCCAGCTTTTCACTCTAGATTGCCCTTGCAGACTTTCTAAGCACCATTTGCAACTAACAAGAATTTCGAATAAAGTTTGGGCATTTATGATAAAATCTATTTTCTCGTGCTGAATTAAATTTAACCGATTAAATTAAATTTACCCAAGAGGGTAAATTTACCCAGGTTGAGAACACCTGGCATAGACGATGAAAATGAGATTTCACTTACATTTGTCACAGTCTAAAGGAAAGTCAGAATTTCTTCCTCCAAAATCACTTCCAAGACGTTTTTCTCCGCTTTCTGCTTCGATACACCAGCAAGCACTTGTATCGCGTACACGGCACAATGTAGTCACATAGAGGCCATCTTCATCACATGTTGGGTACCTTGGTCCGCCGGTGACGTTGGGAAATTGTTCATATAAACGCTCTACCCTTTGATACTCTTGCAGGCAACTGAATAAACAAGAATTTAATAACTGTAATTAAAATAATCTCAAATAGTGTGATAGTTAGGACTGCTTCAGAGTTTATTAACGTATTCCTCTTATTCAGCAAAAAAAACAAAAAAAAAAACAGCTACAGCCTATATACTGTAAAGGTAATATAAAATATTTGAATAGACTTAAAATACAAGAATAAAAGAAAAGATCGTTTGATCACCACAAAATATTAAGCAGTGGCTTCTTTATTGCATTTGAATAAGGATATGTTGAACTCATGCAATAAAATCTGAGGTACAGTAGTAATAAATACTACCCAGTATTAAAGCAAAATTTTTTTGGGACAAATGTTTTCATTGTACATTATTTTAACATATTAGAAACTTGGTTGTGCGAGCCATTACAGCCAGAGTTGATTGAATTCGGAATCGTTTAAGGCTTGGGTGAATTTAATAAGTAAGCTGAATTTGACTAAAAATGAAGGATCTCTTTCTATGAGGGTTAACAATGTTTATCAAGATGTAAAATATATGATACGACACTGTTATAGGGCTGTCAAGGTTGTAGCATGTCGTCATATAAGGTGAAAACACAATCGCATTAGGCATGCATGGTATGGAGGTGAAAAACAAGCGGAGAAATGAGACGTCAAAACGATGTTTAAATAGAGCACCTAAAGTGATGTTACGATATTTTTAGTTTCTTGCAACGTTAACACTTACGCTGTGTCACCACCTTCGGAGTATGGCCGCACGGTCGTAGCTTTTCCAGCTATCACCATTTCTACAGTTGCCTCGTATGAAACGTCTATCCCATTGTTTTCACCAAGTGTCGTTACTTTAATCAAGCTACTGTATCTTCCGATGCTCTCTCTCGGCCCAGCAGCGGCCAAAGAAAAGTAATACACAGACCCAGGCGTCAACTCCGAAATGGCGATGGAATTTCCAGCAATATTTCCGTTTTCGTACAAAATGTTCTTTCTTGTTTCATCAAATACGACAAACGAATAGCGCTGCGAATGAACAGGTTTTTAAATAAACGATATGTAATGCTCCGATCGATTGACACACTACGCGTTTCAAATGGGTACAAACAAAGTGTTTATACGTTAAGATATGGTGGTGGTCCTATGCTTGATTCTAAGCCTTTGGGGATGAGAAGATGTAAGGTTCTCATTATTCCAAGGCTTATAATAATTTACACCTTTGGCATTAGGGCAATTTAGCCTTTGAATAATAACCCGCCTTCGGTATTAAAGAAAGTAGGGTGGCCCATGGCCATCTAAAGATACGGCCTGATTTGTCACATTTTGCAGAAATTTCCAGGTTTTTCTAACTTTGGGCGAACGTTTAAATATATTTTTCTAAAAATTGTATTTTTACGCTTTCTTTACTCTTTTCCCCAGATGACACAATAGGTTTCAACATCCTCAGATGTTGAAAAACCAAGAAAATTTGATTTCGAAGATTTTAGTCAGACTGTTAATTTTCAATAACAGTCTGATTCAGCGTTTTTCAACTTACTTTTTCTCATTTGCTATTGCTTCCCCAAGGCAACAAAAAAGTTTTATGTCATTAGGAGACAGCAAAAAGTAAAAACATCTCAAAAAATGTCAGTGAAGCACTAGCAGTAGCTGTAATCAAAATCTGCAAAATGTGAGAAATCAGGCCGCATCTCCAGGTGGCCATGGGTGGCCATGTTTTTTCTCACGGCCTCCTTTACTTTACTAGTTACTTTATTTGTTACACTCTGGTTAGAAGTAAATGGCATTTTTCAAAAACGAGCGCTGGGAGTCAAACTAGCAGGATCACAGGGAGTATATTATCCGCTGCACTCTCAGACCACCGCATGGTGATGTATATCGTTGAAATCAAGCCCTTTTTAACATTCCTAAGCTTCTGAAAATCGTCGCTTGAAAACATTGAATTAAAGTCGAAAAAATGATTGATTTTATTAAAGTCTATAGATAACTCTCAATTATTTGAAATTAATGATGTTCCGGAAAACCAAGCAAACACTTCTTCTTTAGCAACTAGAAACTTTTGTTGATTTAATTGTGGCTAACATAAAATCTGCACTGTTACAAAAAATCCCTCAAAATAAAATAGATTTAGAAATATTTAATTACAATAATGCACACAACAGTTTGTTACAAAAAACAGATGCAGTAGTGAATCTCCCGGTAAGAGCTTTTGATTAATAATCTTGGTCCTTAGAAAATTTTGTTGGTAGAAATCCCTTCATGCAATTCTCAATTGGTTCTAGTCATACCAAAAGACTGAAACACAACAGTGGAAATATCTGCGCTAAACGCACGTCTTTATTTTTAGTAGTTAATCAAGTGTGGTTGTCTGCGTCACACCGAGGACAAGCAGGTGACTTTCACCATGAAGATGACAATTACAATTGGTTGGCGTCATTTGGAACAGGGGAAATTTTTTCATCACAATTACGTAGGAACAAAAAATAAAAAGCACTGGAGACATTAACGAGTAAAGTTGAAGACGTCAACATGTCAACCATAAGTTTCTTCACACTTGACCAAACATTTTTTCAGGTTATGAATCAGCTTTATTATTTGTGGTGAAACTTTTAGAAATACACACCTAAGATTACCAACAACACTAATTACAATAAATAACTGAATCATCGAACAACTTACAGCAGCATTGATGTTACTGAGCCAACGCACGGTGAATGTGGTTTCGCCAATATTTGTCACTGTAACGCCTGGAGGCGGAAGTAATGCGCTTCGAGCTGTCACTACAGGTCTTCTTATAAAAGCTCGCACAGAAAAAGTGTATAATTCGAATGGTTCAAGGTTTGATATTATGGCCACAGGAAGAAGAACTTCAAATTGTTGGACAACAACGCTCATGTTTCTAGCCAATCTCACCTATGCAAACACAATAAAATTATTAAAATTACCCACGCTACAATATTTTGATTAAAATTTTCGTGTGTTTTTAGAATATTTATTACCAGCAAAAACAGACATATGGGTATAAACTAAACTGAACGTATGTTTATTATTTCTATTACTACCGCAAGTGGATGTAATTGACTTTGCGACCCAGGCTATAACGAAGTCAATAATAAAAGTGGTTCGGTACTAGCAATAAGTTGGTGACTGCTTGTTTGCTAAAGGCAAGAAAGCCAATTTGAAATACAATATTATTTTAGCAATACCGTACCCGGACTTCGTAAATAGTAGCATCTTCGTTAAAATTCCATGATAAACGCACATCACTTCCTGGAACACGGGACTCCACAGCGCTCAGGCCTGACACTTGTACAGGAATCCCTAAAACACAAAATTTGCTTGGCCTAAACTACATCGATATTGTAGGCCTATCAAGAACTTGTTGTGGAAATGTTTATCCTCGGGCTGAGAAAGCTTTTTGGAAATGAAGGCTAATCCTGGTAGTTTTGCATACGGTACTTGTAGAGGCTGTGAACCACTGACGTATGACCGGTCGCCAAATTTGACAGAGTGAAGTTTCTGCTTGTTGTTGGTGAATTATTCTATACCACCACTGTATGTGCTGCTGAACAGAAGGCAATGCTTGACATCAGTTTCTCTGCAGCATACATTCAAGAGCCAAACCAGCTCTCTTGATCTAGCGATTTCTTCGTGCTGAAAGTCGGACGCTTCACAAACTGAGCTATTGAGAAGAATATTGAATGCTGGTTGACATACCACTAAAAATGAAAAAAAGCTTACCGTGTTGAGTTGGACATAATTCCGATACAATGCACATTCCCTCATGCCAAACGCTCGCATTTAAGGGGCAAGCGCATCCACGTCTGCAAATCCGAGGACACACCGGATCAGGATTGTCACATACAGCAAAACAGTGCCCGTTGCAAGGAGTTAATATTTGTCCTCCTGTGCACTCTTCCTCTGAAAAGATTGAAAGCATTTGTATATATTTTTTGATTGTAAGATATTCGTAAAGTTTGGTCAAACATTGATTAGATATTGCACAGAAGCTTCGCTATTGCTATAACAGTTTTCAGAGCTACGGTACAAGTTTGATCTACTTGAAACAAATATATCGTGAGATAAATATTGCTGCTGTGTATTGATTATGCCTACGATGGTGTATGTAGTAGCAAGATAAAAATAACGATGAGAGACATAACACCAGCAATTACAATATCAAACAATTCGTTTAAACGACAAAACAAGCCGGAAACATACGTAAAAAAGTTTGGAACGGGTTTATGGCACAATGTTTCCCTTTGCGTACGCTGCTGTTTACAGTTTTTATTATTTTCTTCAAATTTAAGCCAGTTGATTGTTTCCCTGGTGAGAAGGACATCGTGTAACGCCGAAAACGTTTGAATTTGTTTTGCTGTTGTTATTCGTCCTCTCAAACACAACATTACTCTATTTGACAACACAAATTTGAAAAGATGCAAAACAAACATGGAAGTGCTATAACTTAAAATATTTTCAAATAGACAACAGTTGTTGTTAGTCACCACATTGTCATGATACGTTGACACAATGGATCTACAAACTATCAAAAAACAAAATAGCAGACGGTAATCAACTTCAGCGGTTTTCGGCAAAACTGAAGGAATTGTGTACTATGTGTAGGCTACAACTTAAAAATCCCACGTGCAAGAACACAAAACCTATGCTCTGATAGAAAATGATGCGTTCTTCTTCTTGCTTATGAGGCAGCATTTCAGGCAACATCTTCAACAACTTGTTTAACTTCATATTTAACTGTTTTTATTTGTTGCTTTAGTGTAGATTTGTACATTATTTAGTTATATTTTTTTCACTGGTTATTTAAACGTTTAAAAACTTGTGTGGTTTTGTATACAAGAAGCACTTTGACCAGAAAACCGCAAGGTTCGTTGTTGCTTTTTGCCT
Source organism: Aplidium turbinatum (assembly GCF_918807975.1). Taxonomy (NCBI): domain Eukaryota; kingdom Metazoa; phylum Chordata; class Ascidiacea; order Aplousobranchia; family Polyclinidae; genus Aplidium; species Aplidium turbinatum. The sequence goes on along the minus strand of NC_137489.1, from coordinate 9,581,609 downwards.
ATGTGTTTTTTCCTCATATATGTATTTCTTGATGTTGATAAAAGGCAGATAAATCTCTCTTCCAATTGCTGTAACCAGTACAATTTCTTCATATCAGGGTCTATGAGATCCACATGCTGTGCAGGTCGAAACATTGAACAATTAGCGATTTATGAAGTGCTGTACGTACTGTTTGAGGTTCGCCACAAACACAGGCTGGTGAGTCACACAATGATGCATTACATGTCCGTTACAGTTCCCATCAGTTTGAGGAACCATAGCTTTGGATAACTATTATGTTAACATCAAGTAACATACAAAAAATTATATTCTTACTAGTTTCGAAATGTACGGGCTCGCTCTCTCGACTCTCCACGCCTGCACCTTTGCTGTTTGGATAAATTGCTGTTACTGTCAAGTAGTAAGCAGTTCCTGGCTCAAGATTTGTGATCAAAAACGCTGAATACTGGATGTTGGTGATTTCTCTTTGCAAGATATGGTCATTTGCTCTGAAAATATAATTATTTCGTTGGGCTGCTGGTGCTGAATAAAATTTACTGCGGCCCCGCTCACTACTTTTGCAATTTAAGCACTAAGAACCACAGTTAAGCAATTTGTTCAATACGTAAATCTACAAATAATTCTTCTTTTCTGTATTCGCAGAAACTCACGTATATAGTCTTAAACTGTAACTGCGAACATCGTCCTCTGGTTTCCATCCTGCAAATATACTCCTGTCGCCAGTTTGGATGACATTTCTGACTACGGAAAGCATCTCAGGAGCTTGGATGGAAGAGTCTGTTGTAAATGGGATGCATGATTCAAAAAAAATTGTGTTTAAATGAAAGATAAATCCGCTATTTTTTATAGTTAAAAAATAGGTTAGTCGTAACTTGTAGCCTATAGTAGCCTACAAAGAGAAAATTGGCTTAAACCAGGAATCAGCAACCACCAGACGACAACCCCGTAGGCGGTCGGTTTACATGATGATATTTACTTCTGAACTGAAAAAACACAATCTCTTTATGGACATTTTTGGCAAAGACATATTAAATTTACATCCACTTAACGTTATTCTTCGATTTATTAATCTAACACACTCTGAAGGGGAATAAAGTCTTCCTCAAACTGGTTAGCAAAGTAACAGAGGTTTCCATACAAAAGCGTGAACGTTTTTGTGGCATATCCAGGCCTAACGTTTAACCACGGTAGTTAAAAAAAATTGGATAAGACGGAAGGAAAGGCAAACCGTTAATCTTGTACACCTATAAAACATGCAGCGAACTGCTTTTTCCAAAGGCATATAGTAGCCTAGCCTATTTCTTCAACGGTGTCGAACCGTAGGGCTCTCACCACTCGGTAATGTAGCTGAGAATAACTGGTTGTATCAACACTATAATGTTGAAATAAATTTCTTAGTTGTTAGATATTTCAAGCCATTTGGACTTAATTCAGTTTAGGAAATACATTTCTTGCTTCCAAGTTTGTTTTTTTCACTTGTGCGTGATGTCTTACTTTATGTTTTTAACAAATCTAGCCTATTGCTTTTACAAACAATAATGTGTTGTTGCTGTCAAGGGCGCGGGAAGTAGGGGTGCTCAAGGGGCTTCAGCCCCCCCTAGAGCTAATTCAGCCCCCCCTGGAATTTTGGATAATTGCTTCAGCCCCCCCTAGAAAATTCTGATAATTTAAGGTACATAACATATTTTCAGAAAATTATTCGAGCAATAATTACTACGATGAATCGATCGAGTTCCTATTACGTGTGATCGCGCTCATCATTCGAAATAAAAAGTCGTCAGTCACAGGGAACTATACCTCGCAATAGCGGTTCCAGCCGCCCTCCCTACTAACACGGCGTTCCATCGTTTATTGGACATCATTCTGCAATATTCACTTTACACTTACAGCATAGAACAGCAAGAGATCTGGTTGTTATAACGGAGTGCGGGCCAAACTTAAAGCATTATGCCTTGGATCGTTATACATTCACTGCAGTAATCATGCTCTCGATTTGATTTTGCAAGACGTTGTAAAGGAGGTGAGGCTTATTGCCGATGCCTTAAACTTCGTTCAAGGCAGTTGTAATTCGTGAATCGTCTAAACGTAAATCTTTATTCATGTCGTTTTTTGGTTCCGATGAAGTTGCCTGCAATTTTCTGGGTTTGTGTCCTACTCGTTGGTGCGTTCGTGCTTCTGCCCTCGTTCGTGCTGTTAAGTGCTACCCTCCCCTGTTGCAATGTCTGACCGACATGACAGAAGATAGTGCAATGGAAGGAGACGCACGTGCAAAGATAGCCTATTCAGCTTGGTGAAATAAGCACACACGATGCGGCTTTATTTTGCGATTACCTGCAGAGGTGAAGTTTTTCAGCCTGCAGAAGCCGTCGCTAGACAGCTCCAAAACAAGAAGATCTCCGCTTCTTCAGCTTTGGATCCATCACCAGTTTCCGCAAACGGATCAAAAATCTCAGAAAAGATGAATCCGTTTCCAAGCTTGTGGAAGCAGCGAACGTCCCAGCGTCTGCCACTAGCCTAAAGACGCCAAAGGATCTCCGAGTGAGCAAAACTTCAGCAAAATTTTGAAACACAGAGGAATCGGATGCTTTGTCGTCTGCGGGAGAAGGAGCGTGGAAACGGCAATACATCAAAGCCCTTGAGTTGTTCAAGCTGAGCTTGATCGAAGATTCGACCAGGTGGATCTCCTTACAGCAGCCACCAGAGAAAAGGCCCTTCTGAGCTGTGCAAACGGTGAGGAAGGATCTGATACTGAGATCAGCTTACCGGATGCCATCAGAAAAGATCGCCTAAAACGGAACTTACCTTGCTCAGCGATGCTGTATAAGTGGAAAAACCGCAAACTCCGTTCAAAAGGTTGCTGAGATACTATCGCAACCAAACCCTCCAACACTGATCTTTTCAAAGAAACGTGAAAATTCGTGGAGCTCTGCCTTTGCCTACCCGGTTTCAGCTGCATCATCAGAAAGTTCTTTTTCTGCTCTAAGACGCCTGAAAACGTGGTTGAGAAGCTCAATGACACAATACAGACTTACCGTACTCATCGTGCTTTGATGTATGTCCACCAAAACATTTTGAACACTGTCGATGTCAAAAAGCTCATGACACAGTTCATATAAGTTAGAGAAAAACCTGAGCAAAAAGCAATCTTCAAAAGAGTGTGAGAACTCATTTCCACAAACTGTCGTTTTCACATCACTTTCTAATTTGTTCGTTTAATTTTTAATTTCCTGAACAGCTTCTTTGTTGTTGCCGTTCTTCGTTTTTTACAACTTACAATGTGTGTGTTTTGGCGTCGTTTTACACACAGGAGGGACCTATAAAAGTTGCTACCAGTTTTAAACGTTCTCCTACACAAGGGGGTCTGGGAGGCGAAGCCCCCCAGAAGCTCACAACACAAATGGCAGCTTCAGCCCCCCCTAGAGAAAAATAGTTCCCGCGCCACTGGTTGCTGTTTAAAAGATCATATAGCCCACTTACGTGTGATGGAGGAGTCTCCTTCTTGGGAAGACACATGGCAAAAGTCTAAACAAAAATCAAAATAAAAGTTTAGTTTTTGCTTATCGTGTCGCTTAGCAACACCATGGGTTGCGTTATGAAATTACGATAAAAACTATTCCCATGTTTGGGAATAATCATTTATATCAACATTTGCATTCTAGTAAGCCAATATGCAAAGTTGCAGAAGTCGGTTTTTGCAAAGCTGAACTAACTTATATATAGCTTTCAGCGAGAACACTCATGGAATACTTCAACAATATAATGAGGCATAAAAATAACATATCGTGAAAGTTGTGTGGAAAAAGATCGTAGCATCATGCGTTACAATTCGTTCGTCAGAATTATTGATTGAGACCGACACTCAACTTTTTAATTTTCGTTTTACAAAATACTTTTAAATAAATTAGCATATAAAAAAAATATGTTTTATCACCCAATATCTTGGATTCTTGAGTATTAAAAAATTTCGTTCAGATAACATAAATTTTTGTTGTTATAATGTAAATATGCTAAGCATGATATTCTTGAACAGAATTTTTAGCAACATTTCAATCCATCGTATTTAATTTAATTTCTTCTGGTAACTGGTCTAGTTACACTGACTACTTGTAACAATAATTACAGTAATCATCCCATAAACAAGAAAGTGAGGACAGTGATATAAGAATTTTTTATGGTTTATATAAATTATGTGCAGAATTTAAGCTGCGGTTCTTTTGTTCATAATAGAAGTTTTTCGATTGTATTTTAACGTACTGTATATTCCAATGTGCAAGAGATTTTACTGTAACTGCTGTGCTACTGAAAAATTTGCACTCAGTTATGTTTTTTCAGTATGATGAATAACTCGCCAGTAACTCATGTAATTGCTGGTTATAAGTTATTTTGTTGCTTACGCAACACTCAAAAAAAATTCCAATTGGCAGAACATAGATTTAATTTTATAACGGTGAAAAGCTTTAATCGGTTTCGGACATATTACGTAGTTTGCTTGTAATAATTCAAATTCTGACTGATGTTTTTAATTTTTTAACAGCTTTTCATGCTGCTTGCGAAAAGAAAGCATGAGGAACTTTTATTTTCAAAGGAAACATGAGGGTTAAGCGATTTCCTAAGATTTGTTACGATTTCCTAAGATTTGTCAACGCAATTTATCAATTTTTATTGCTATTGTGAAACATCTCATCGTACAATGTGACGAATTTCCGATGCAGAAATGACAGTATTAATTAATTCTTGTTGCCTTGAGTAACTTCTGCCTGCTTTGGAAGTGTGACAATTGCAACCAACAAAGAGCTTACCATGAGCGAGGCAAATGCCGGCAGAAAACAATGGATTCTAAAAGAAGACGTCAACAGAATTTTGTCCAGCTAAAAATTATACCAATGGTCATTTGTTAAAACTTTCCAAAATCTTGCAAAACCTCGCAAAATTAATCTGAAATTGCAAACTTATAAGCCCTAGTACAAACGTGTTGTGTATTTTTTGATGTGCAAACCATTTTCTGTTTTCTTTCACTTTTTTATACAAACCATTTATAGTGTTTGTGCACTTACTGGTGCACCTACATCTACCTACCACAAAGTTATACTATATGGTCTAACTAGGTTAGGGTTATGGAGGTAATTGAGACCAAAACAGTTAATTTTCTGAATCAGATACAAATGTTACCGACCGAAATTTATTCTGAAATTATCTCACCACAATCATACAGAAAGATGAAGAAAAAAACAAAGTTATTAAGCTGATACAAGTAATTATTGATGTTATTGTTATTTTCATTGAAAAAGTCAGAATTTCCTAGCACGTCGTTATTGAAGACTACGCTTTTCTGAATGATTAGGCTAATACAAATCTTTTAAGTAAACCGGAAAGCAATAGTCTATTTTTGGATCTGTTTTTAAAAATGATTTAGAGTTTTATTGGTGGTGATTATGATTTTGTTTAAATGTACTAGCCTATATACTTCTTTAAAACTAAGTAATAAAAAATTGTCATAGGAATTTTTGTTGTCTATTTTCATTTGTTTTTTTAAACCACATTTTTTGTCAAAAATAGGTAAATTTTTTGTTGGAAACGTTTTTTAAACAAGGTAGGTTAACAATACCTTTGCCTTCCTGGGCATTAGGTGGGTCATAAGTAGTTTGTCCAAACTTGTAATAAAAAAAATAAAGAAAATATTTGGCTGTCAATTGATGAAGAGTTTATTTTGTCATATTGCTAAAATAGATCATCATAATGAGATGACTAATTGTTAAGAAGGAACACTTTGCACAGCTGCAAAGTTGATATTTTTTGTTTAATTTTATTCCTATCCCTTACGCCGTTCGCTGTGAATGCTATGATGCAATGATCATTTGAAGACTATTTCCGCTCGACGCGTCTGGTGTTAGCGTTATTTGGTCACTGCATATGGCATGAATTAATCTTGCTGTAATAAGTTTAGCCCAAACCACTACTTTGAACCAAAAGTGAAGTATATCTCGTTTTTCTTATTAACACACCACAACGTTGCATCGGGCTACATAACCAGCACTGTTACATTGGATCTGGCATAAAAGCGATGGCATTTCTTAAAAAAAAAGTAGCTCAGAGTACGTATCAATGTTGTGTTTCTGTAGGCTACTTGACACACGATGCGACAGGAAACACTTTGGCATAAGCCTATTGATATTGTTACAACATGTAAGATACCTTGCGCTCAGTTGAAGATAACGTAATGTTTGCAGGTAAGACAAAAGTACACCATTGCTTGTGATGAACTGTAATGTCGAATGTGACTTTAAATTTACCGATGCATTTCATTGAGTAGGTTGTTCGTGATATTTAACTTTGTCGTAAACTGCTGTCCAAGTAGAAAACTTCAACACAAAAATTTTTCTGTCTTTTACATTCAGCTTGTATTAAAAACTTCATATTGTGTTTAACACAAAGTCAAAATCTATGATGATCACCGAATTCGAACTCTCAAAAATGAAATGTTGAAAAACTAAAAATGTTAGGCACCTACTTTGAAAGTAATGGCGTTTGCAAAATTTGAAAGTAAAGTTTTGCAAAATTTTACATTGAAAAGTGAGGTATCCAAAATGTTTTCATCTACTGCTTTAAAATAGATTTTCAAAACTTCCTCAACGTTGCGTCCAACAAAGAAAACATTTTGTTTGTGCCGAGTACCACAGGCCTGTGCTATTATTTGCATAGAATTGCTTTTGCAAATTTCAGTATTTATAGTAGACTATATTAAATGGTTCTTAGCTGTTCATAATGACAATTTTCACGCCTAAATAACAGCTAAAGAAAGGAACTTTTATTTTGTTGCATTTGTTTTTTCAAAATTTTGCAACTTACAAAACTAACACAATCTCAAAAACGCAAAATGTAGGCTACTTTCAATAAGCAAACGTTTCCTATTTTACATCGTTTCAACGTCTTTATACGTTCTAATGACTAAAAATGATGCCGAGATGACAAATTGGGCTAGTTTAATAAGGCCTACATTGTATTCTTAGAACTACATCAAGAATCGGAAGCAATTTTAAAGAGCGTGTTTGAGCCATATCCTGTACAGAATAATTAGCTGCAACCGCTTGTAAAAAGGAATTAGTCACAAGCAGATTATATTTACTTTTTGTAATTTTACTGAAGTATACCTCATTCGTGCAACGTGTAAGCTTAAGCCGATTAAAATCTTCAACTTGTTTGCAAGTTTAAATAAGAAACAGAAATATTTCACTTTTCAAAACGTTTTTGAGAGTAGGCTATACTGTATACGAAAGAAAGAAAACACCGAAAAACGACTACCCTACAAAAGTACAAAAATGTTTTCTATAGCAGAATTTAGCATCCTATTTAAATTTCATCTGTCTATTCAATTACACGGCATATTGTCACTATTGTTATTTATTTAAGATTGCAATACTCTAAAAAAAAAATTCTAACTTGCTAACTATTTTTACAATTACATTAAACTGTTATTGCAAGCACCATTAAAATGGGCAGCAACATATTCTTAATTTTATTGCCTCCATAAAATAATTAGCTCTTGTTTTATGAGATAACCAAATGGCTTACTTGGCTTACATTTTTTGCCATGGTTAAACATGGTGTTAAACTGATACGGTTAAATGTGGTGTTAAAAATAACTGTTCATACAGGTTATGTAATCTTAAAAATCAACACGGTACTACTTTAATCAGCTAAGTCAACTATAAATTATGATTTTTTATGAGTGAATATTTAATGTTTTTCATACTGTTTTGAAACAAAATTGTTAGAGCTACTCCTCAGCCCTGAGATAATTATTGCAGTTTAGATAAAACTTTTCACTACTATTTAATGAAACTTGAGATTGGGTAGATGTTTTTTATTACTGCTAAGCTTAATTGAATTCTTCAAAAGGTAGAGTCTCTTATCAAGCAAACTATATTCTTTTCATATTGACATAATATAAAAATGGACAGAACTTGCTAGCTTGGAACATCCAAGAGAGGAATAAATGTACGTGACCTAACTATAATGTTACTTACCGCAAAATGCGACGAGTACGATTAACAAGCATCTAAACTTCTGATCCATACGGAGTAACTTGCAGTTTCCTACTAGAAACGCTTAAAAATGAGGAAGGCAAAATTTTCTAAAGACACCGAAACAAAATTAATGAAGTACATCGCAACATTGCTAATTTTTAAACTTTGTTACATCCAAGTTTGTTATTTTATGCTCACATTTGACTCACAATATTCGAATTTGTTTCCTTTCGTAAGCAAGTCTGAACTAAGTCAAAGTTTCAATAATTAGCACAACAACCTTCTACGCAAAATAATTTACTTTCTACACGGCTGAGGCTTCTAATGCCAAATGGCTTTGACCTGAACTCGCCTGAAGCAAAGACAAATTTTGGTGAAACATCGTAGTGATGCTGGTGTATATATAGCATCGATCACAAAGTAATTGATGAAAATTCCAGAAATTAAAAGCAACGTTAAAAACAGAACTTGTCCTAGTTACTAACTTGCAAATTTCTTATAACAGCTTTATTTTGCTGAGGAACCGCAAAAACAGCAAAAGTGTATTTATATTTTTAGACGAAAATATCTACATTTGGGCATTGAATATATTGCACTTAATTTTAGGACTGCATGATTTTTCTAACCAGTGTCGCGATGGCAGTATTTAGACAACACCATAGCAATGATTCAGAATTTCGGATAACGTATCAGTGACACGATTCGAGACAATTAAATGGTACTGCTCTTTTCATGTCAAGAAATTTAGGCGAAACGGAAAAGCTACGTCATTTTTTGTTAGCAGAGTTTTTATTAGGATTTTTTATGTTTACCAAAAACTCTTGACAATATCCTCGAGCGGCTTTTGATGACGTATGTGCGTAAAGATATCTGTAGTCGGCACCAAGTGTTGTAAGATTCTGTTTCGTGAACACCTGTTTCCCAGTTCATGTTGATAGATTTGATTTACATTGTCAAGTTAATTTTGTGCTTTTCTAAGTCTTGCAAATGTAACTCTAATAAACCACGCATAGGCTAGCTAGTAGCTATACCGTTTAATGCATTTTACAGGAATACGTCATAAAAATACGTCATTTATTTTTCTTGTGTATAGCGAGGGTTGAACTAATTTGGTTGAAGTTTTTCAATGATGTCAAAATCCTTTTAGTCTAGAACCGTTTTACCAGTATTTCGTAAAAAATAAATAAAAATAAAGATATAGTGTTTTGTCAAATTTCAACCGCTTTCAAACATATCCAGAAGACTATCTCAAGAGCTCATTTCATGACCAGCATAAAGTAATCTTTCACCAGAAAAGATCCATGTCATTACAAATTGAAGCTTTAATCAAAAACAATTAAGGAGTAATAAAAGCTAAAAATATTATCTTATACTGAATGGCCAAGTAGCGAAGCTGGATTGACGTAACAAGATGTCGTCGGTTCGACGTCTATCGTGAGTACGCAGCAGTGCCTTGGCTAGAATCTAAATAACATGTTTGCAAGGAACAGAAAAATTTTTAAACCCCTGTAGGTTTTTTTACCATCACCACAATCAATATAGCACATACCTTCGGAAATAAGCTTACAACTAATTTGCAGAAAACTCATGTAAAATAAAAAAGTACAAAGTACAGAGAATTTGCTTGAAAGCGGGTTGGGGGATAGTTTTGTTTGTGAATGCAAAATATAACGCCTTAACCCTGTGGTTCCCAAACTTTTTTGAGCGCGACCCAAATCTGAGTTTGGAAAACATTTCGCGACCCAAGACACAGGCAACCTGTATAAACAAGTTTACCACTTCACGGTTTTTGCAATCTTTGCCTGATATAAACAAGACACAGACACCCAGTTCTAGGGTGGTCTGGTCTACTGTAGCTCGTCTTGTTCAGAGGCTAAGTAAAAGTGCTAGATTCGTTGCTGAGTCAAACCGGCTTGACTTCAATGCCTCTTCTCGGTGCTTAAAAATACGCTCATTTTTTGCATGCGTCGGATGGCTCTTTAACTTGTTCTTCATTAAAGATTTGTTTGACAACATTTTAAAACACAGCCTAGATAGCCTCTAGCCAGCACCAGGGTCGCAGATAAAAAGGAACTTCAGATTAAAAAAAAGGCTTAGAACTCTTGAATTGCCAACTTAAAAAATAATTTACGTTTACTGTGATTTATTGAAGGAAGTGACCTGAATGCCGGTAAAACTGCTTACCGTAATTGATTTTGATAAGAGAAGCCAAATAAAAGCGTATGATGCAATAATTGTCGATGTTGGGATTAAAACAACTTAACAGAAGAAAAATAGTCTATTTATAAATTAATTTACAACAGTCCAATTTTGGTAGATTTAGATCGCCCCTACACGACCCATTTTCTGACCCTTCGCGACCCATGTTTGGGTCGCGACCCATAGTTTGGGAACCACTGCATGGCTTAATAACGCCTTTAACCTTATATGGTCTAACTAAAATAAATTCAGTTTTCATACGTCAGCGATACTGATTTGGAATGTGAAATAGCAAGGATGCTTTGAAAAAAAATGCATTAAAATCAAAAAGAAACATGAAAGCACACATAGGGTAGCAATACACGGTGTGCTTTCTAGCCAAAAACTTTATCCAATTTCTTGCTTCGGCACTCGTGCCAGAAAGCACAAACTCACAAACAAGCTTACATGGTGGAGTGAAAGTATTCCACTTTCACTGGCATTCAGTAAAATCTATTTGAACCGGGTTGAAGGTTCAGTCCTCTGGAATTATTTCAGTTGCAGTTATAGTTTTGAAGCGATAAGCTGTGTTGTCGTTATCGTACGGCCAGCGTATTTGTAATCTGCAGGTTGCTGCAGAAGATAAGGTTTATTAAGCAAGCAAAAAGTAAGATTTAAATCAGCTGATTGCAGTCATGTGACTCATGCACATTAAAAATTAAATTAAGTGAATATTTTGCCGTCGGTAGCGTGGCCTAGCGGTTTGAGGGCTAGGGTTAGAGAAGTAGTCATTTCGATGACGTGGATTCGATTTCCCCCCATGTTGTTGCTCTTTTTTTCTCTTCCGTAATTGCCAAACAAAGTTCAAATCAATAATCAACACTGGCTGAATGCTAGAAGCTTATCTGGTTGGATGACTGCAAAGACTATGGTGGTATGCTAGATGGTACCTCTTTTTCAACTATTCGATTCTATTATAAGTTAGCCTACATAAGCTCAGTGATGTATGTAAGGTGGACCCACGGGCCATCCCCTTCCTCTATAAAACTGTGTTAGTCGATTGAATTAATACCAAATTGACTAGTTTTTGGATAGCAGCAATCTAAATATCCAAAATCTCGCTAAAAACTGTAGGATAAATCTAAAACCTCTTCCCAGTACTCTTCTTTGGTCAAGTAGGCTGCACAGTTTATCCATGCAAAGCTTGTGGCAGTTTATTGATCCATTCAGTGGTTCTCAGCATTTTTTAGTGCCAGAACCATATTCAACACCAAAAGTTTGTCAAGAGCCGCATGAAGGCAAGAAAGGATGATTTAGCCTACAGAATTGATAAAAAGAAACAATAAAGCAAAAAATACGTATGAAGCCATTTGTTGTGAAACTTGGCAATGGTTTTAAGTAAGCTAAGTCGGTGCAAAGAGGTGTACCTAATCAAGAAAGATGCGTTCAGTAGAAAAAAGCTGCTTGATTATGATCACTTATTCCAGAGGTCACCAAATGGCGGCCCGCCACGCTGTATCGCTGCGGCCCGCGAAAGGTATCAGCGTACAAGTATAACCAAAATACTTTTCTTGAGGAGTTAAAGAGCACGAAGGAAAAAAATACTTTCCGGGAAGCATATTTTCGCTTTGCATACGATTCCACCGACCGACCAATCAGATTATAGTTCTAGGTGGGGGTTGCTTAAAGCTATTCCAATGCGATGTCCAGCCACACTGTCCAGTGGTTGATTAAAACGTCTGTTTTCGAATTTCGAAAATGTCGAGCATTGGGTTGCTTATTTTAAGTTTGCAAATGTCATGTAAACACTAGTGTGCGTTTCATCGTTATTGAGTTTCACGACCAGTGTTCTCTTTATACAAGTTTTTGTTGGCAAAATAGGTCGGTGTGCCAACTCAATTTATAATAAATTGTCAAAATATTGTATATAAATGTAAAGACTTTTTCTGCTTGTAGGCTATTATGAAAATATTTAGCTTAGTACTGCAAAATGTTTTTTTCTTCTTCTTTTTTTAAAGAAATATGGAACGCTTCACGATTTCGCGTGTCATCCTTGCGCAGGGGCTATCTTCTCTGTATCTTTCCAATTTTAGTATATCTATTGCCGAAGCAAGTTCTGCAAAATCTCGTTAATCAACAAATTCTTGCCACGCTGATTAAGCATCGCAAGTGACAGTTGTCTATAACAAAAGAAAGACAGTTTTATAGACTCTCACAAAAAGGATGAAAAACCAACTCATTGCTTTTTTAAAGGGAAGACTGTTCATGAATTACGATAGAATTACGATTTTTGGGTGATTTCCACAAGCATTTGTTTCATGGTGCCTGGTTTCTTTTTCCCTGTTATTGGAGCTTATTTTTTGCTGATATGTTTGCAGGTCACTGTTGTTGCCTCTATTGCGATGTGTCAAGCATTTCCTTGTTTACTGAAATTGTTAATTGCAAGATATCTTTTGTGAAGCGAAGTGACAACACCACTCTTGTTGGCGATGAATATTCTGATGAAACCGCTTGATTCGCTATAAGTGCGCAAAACAAGTGGCCTCGTTTATTAGGCATTGTTAAAAAAAGTCAAAAGTGTTCTAAAAGGAGCTTGGCCTGGCAGTAGCGTTGTTCGATTAATTTTGTTGCTGCGGTATTCTAACATAAATATGAACAACATGTAACGCTGGATATTGGGTACGAAATGCGTTCTTTTTTAGCATAAGAGTCAACCTACCTAACATTTTATTAGTGCGGCCCGCCGTAGCTCTCTTTAGTGCCAAAGTGACCCGCATGCAAAAAAGGTTGGTGACCCGTGAGTCTTAATCGGTTAGTATAATGACGTAAAGCAAAAATCGCTTCCACACAAGAAGCCCAACTTAAACCAAACGCAGTGGCATTGGCAATTAAGTTAGGGTACTTTTTCTTTGGAACTCATCCAAAATAACATCTTCACTACGAAATGTTTCAGCTTGACATCCGACTGCATGTCTAACAGCTCCGACAGAACATTATTTGGAGAGCTGATTCCATCTGCTGCCATAAGTGCCCCGTTTATGGGCCACCAGCACAGTAAGCTTGGTAACAATGAGCTAATTGAACAACTTGGTCGTTTTTCTGCTTCACTTCGTGCTCTTCCGATAATAATTTGACCCATTGCTAACAGTTAATTTAACTTCCAATAAAATGTTTATTGCAACATAGTTGCAGACTTCACTAGACCGATAACTCGCTTGATAACAAGAAACAAGCATGATTGTGATATCATCATATTACAGTAATCCCATATCTAAAGAGGATTAACTTAAGATTTATTTTTTGGTCCAAAATCAATTATATTTGGAAAGTTGCACGTATGGCATATTACTGTTACACATATCACTGAGTGGGTACAGACAATTTCTATCAAAAAAAGTAGTTCTACTGTCTTTGATAAACCAAACTGTACAAAATCATTGTTGAACATAAATCTTGAAATATTTAATTTTTGTAATTGAAACGTGTTTTAATTGTTACATTCGGAAATAATTGTGATTTAAAAATTTCAGAACAATGCAATTGAACTGAAACAATGTAATTGATACAACTCTGTTGCACGCCAAGTTTTAAAGTTGCACCAAAATACGACTACAGATATTGGTTTTCTATAGTAGTTCTAATACCAAACGGTGCCTACATAGTTCTTGGAAAACTACTGCTGCTAAGTTTCTATCGAAATTTTAGCCACAAAATTTGCAGATGGAAAATGGAATAGAATGTTTTAATGAATGATGGAATGGAAACGGAGTGGAATAAAATCTCAAGATGAAAGATTGAAAAACGTCTTCCATTCCATCCCATAGCCTATGCCCTGTCAGCTACAAATCTTCAAAGGGTCGCCAGAAAAATAGTTGAGAGCCGCGGTTGAGAACCAAAGCTGCCAATTTTTCTATACTGTTGAGTATTTTTGCTGATGAGTGAGCTGCATAAAATTAGATTTTTAAAATTTGGCTCAGTGTGGCCACTTTTTGAGCTTAATACGGCTATGTTTTAAAATTAGGTCTTACAATTAACAAGAAAGGAAATGTAAAAATAGCTTTTGCCATGTTTCTGATAAGAATAAGTTAAGACGCTTGAACAACGTATTTGAAGGACTGCTCTTCATTCAGCGGCACCTAATGGATGGAATAATTCACAGACAACAACACTTCAACAACAATTATGGAAACTATACACTGTATTTGTCTCGGTGACTGGGCCTGCGTCAGTGGTTCAAAGCCGCTACAAGTATGTGAAACTGCCACAATTTAGCTTTCGAAGAATCATCTTGAGTCAGTATAAGGATAAAGGTTCTCACAATCAATACAATAATTGGTTTTATTTACAGAAACATTTTAATAATGTTCGGCATTACTTTCTTTGTCTTAATGCAGACCATCAGATACTAAATTGCCTGTTAGATTTTTGAAAAACATCTTAGGATTTATAAAATAAATCATGTAGAAAACATGTGATGAGGAAGAGCTTATAGGATTTTAGGAAAAATTTTTAAATGTCTTACAACAAACTATAACTATCAATTTTAGATCCAATAGATGATGGAATCTCTTCATGAGTGTTACTGGAAGACATTTGAAATGTTGCTTGCGCACACTGTATTAAACCTTGCCTAGCTTTTCCATTTGGTTTATTATGATGCCTTTTGTTTTCAATTCAAAATATATCCAAAGTGACATAGACGTTTCACATTCTAATATCGGTATCATTAATATAAGCTAAGTGTGTATGATAAGATATGAACACTGATGGTGCATAGACTAGTGGTGAGAAGCCGAGAGCTCTAGGTCTGCACTCGAAAAGGAGACGATTCGACATCGCTCAAGAGCATGCGACTTTACTTTTGGCAAGACACAGGCTTGCCTTAAGGTGGACAAGAAGATTGGCTTCCTTGCCTTCCCGTCCACTTCATAACTTCAACCACCGGGCGTAAGCTTGGATACAAGAAAAAAAAACATATATATATAAGAAGGTAAAGGACTTTAAGACTAGATCAGTGGTTCTTAACGCGGGTGGTACCCCCCCGGGGGGGGGGGTTATTTTGTAGGGGGGCGGTATGGTTACCTCGGCTTAAAGGGGGCGTTTTGATTATTAGGGGAAATTCTGGTATAACCCATCTACCGACCAGCATAACAATTTCGTCACATCATTTACTGCATAATCTACTCTACATAATCGCACGATAGCCAAACAATTTCTCTTACACCATCGTCGTATTTGATTGACCAACCATTTTGTTTACAAACGCTATCTATTTAAATTCAGTAATTTTTCATTACATCACAAAATCTGGTGAGTTCCATTATTATGACGTAACCACTACTACCAGTATACTGTTTTCATGCTCGCAAATATATATTTGCTTTTCGTAATTAATCGTTTTTGATGGGGGGCGGTAAAATTTCGTCAGTTTATAAACGGGGCGTTGGACCAAAAAAGGTTGAGAAACACTGGACTAAATCATAAACGTACTCAATCTGGCTTCAAGATATAAAAAAAAAACAGTCAGTAAACAAATTGTTATCAGTCTGATCAAACACATCGTTCAAAAAAATCCTGTCTTTGCTTGCTTTGCCACTATACAAGCTGTTCGTAACACATAAACCAAACTACCCTCATTTGACTTGGACAATCTAACTGACGCTTTGACTGTTGCACTTTTTGTTAACATAATTCCAGCATAACAACAACACATTTTTGCCAGTGTAGTAATTTATTTCCGTATCATAGTCAAAAAACAAACGTTTTGAAATGTATAGGTTGTAACTGAAACTGTGATTTATTCTAAACACTATGTTCTCATTTTATATCACGTTATGTTATAATAATATTTGTTTGTTTAGTGCTAAAGTAAATCAAACTATGCTTCACACCACGTCAATCCAGAAAGCACAATTTTTGTAACATAGGATCAACTGCAGCTCCTAGCTGGTCAAAAGAAGGAACCGTGATTTTCAAATCCGGCTTTGAAGCGATTGCTGATAGTGCTTCATCTTCTGATTGTCCTTCTATTCCAACGGCGATCACATTCGTGAACTTAGCAAGCCTTGCACCTGCTATCTTGATGTCATTTATTGAGTCCTCTGAGTTACCTGGATAAAAGAGGAAAGTAAGGATATTAGCGCATCGAAGAATTTTTTTTTGAGAAAATGATATTTAGTTTTTTGAAGCTTCAGGGTTAATACTTGTTAGAAATTTACTCAGGAAAAGTCATTTTTGCTTCAACATACTTATGTTACTTCACAATGTAGATATTAACGACCTGTTTTAGCTTGATGCTGCAAGTTCGCTGTGGTATTGGCGAAACTACCACAGCGAACTCGCAGCATCAGACTAAAACAGGTCGTTAATATCTACATTGTGAAGTAACAACAATCATGCTGCTAAAAGCGAACTCGATCTATTCTATGTTTATGTTAATTTCAAATTATGTAATGTTGGAATTTTATGTTTCTAACTTAGTCTATTGCATCAAACGTTGATTACACTTTGCACGGAATAGATGCACAAATCACACTACCTGAATAGACGACGATTGCAAGTGAAACGGCATTCTGTCGAATTGTGTAAGAAGGCTCTCGGTTTTTATCAGAAAAGAATACACTCCTGATATAGTTTAGGGCTTGAACGGTGCGTAGTGGACTTCCATTGTAACGTAACGCTGCCAACGCAGCTGCAGCATAGTTTGCTCTACGAAATCTAGAACAAAATGTCTACAGTACATCCAACAAGAAAACATATCAATTCTATTAATATTACTGTATAAAAAGTGCTCAATGACAAGCAAAAAAGTCAAGCGTTCATTTCATGTTTCAGTGACGGTTGTCAGACCATTCATTTTATACTCGTTTCAATTTTTATCTGATTGTATTGGTGGGTGAAACTAAAATTTAATGTTTTTGAAAACCGTTTCGGACTTCATTAATTAATTATGATTAATATCGATTTTTAACATGTCTCAGTGCTAATGCATTAAATAACATGCAAAAATGAAATTTTAATAACAGTCTATAAATTTGTAGAGTGTTAAGTTTGATCTACTTCTCAAATTTGAGCCTAACCCTGCGCATTGTCAGATCGCATAAATTATGGTATAGTAAAACATGAAGACCATATATGCTGTATGAGAGCATCCAATTTTCTGTCCAAAGAGTATTTTTAACTATTTTGGTTTTGTAATTTATTTTTTATTGTTTGTAAACTTGTATGTTTAACGTTTTAATTTTACATGTTTGTTTATTAAAAAAAAATCGAATATATATATGAAAAAACACATTTTTGTGCATTCAGTGAAAGCTGTGCTCGATATAGTTCTTACCTGTTGAAGTGGAATATTGTGGAAGTTATCCTGAAAGATCTCAATGCGGCCAGTCTTGTGCCAGTTCTAAGATTAAACTCAGGTAACGATGAAGTGATATTGATGAACATCTCCTTTTCTTGCTGTAATCCGCTCCAAAGCGGCACTCTGGATGTGTCTATGACGTATATGAGATCGAGAGGACGAGATGGGATGCACTTTGGAGGTCTGAACGTCACTGATGCTGGATCACTGACGTAATCCCGTGACGTAACCGGCGAATACACCATGGTTCTTTTAGCTCTGTACGAAAGAAGTACAAAATTGTTGTTTGTACAAAGGTTGTAGGTAATTACAGACTAAAAAGTGATTTGGTCTACCATTGGTAGCATAAGTCGACACGTAAAATGACGCTGAAATATTTCCAAATCTGAAGGAGAAGTAAGATGCCACAACCCATTGGTGCATGGTTGAGCGAACAATCGCGATATCAGTGTAACGTTGATACAGGAATACGTGATGTAACAGCTATTAAGCCACCTGCTAAGGACCTTGAATACCGCAAACTTAGTTCAAGTTGTACTTGGTGCTTCATTACTGCTTAGTTTTTTTTAAATAAAATTCATATCATTGCATGATTTGTACGCCTATTACCATGTCTGGTGTCTAGATAAGCTTTATTTAAAAAGGCGTATTCTATAATTCACGTCTTGATTTGCTTGTAGGCTTTTATCATACAACGTTATACTTTATATGGGCTACACTCTGCCAGTTAAAGTAGAATTTATACCAGATATACACAACAGCTTATTTGTATTTTTAAATGTTTTCCTACTTCTCTTAAAAGTTTTATAGTCAGGTTAAACCTGCAATATACATCCACAACGCATGACTTCAATACAGTACAAAAGTGATTTTAAACATTGCTGTCTCACCTCACTTCAATAATGTACTCCAAAGAAGGGTCAAGCCTATTGATCGCTAATCTGTTTGGAGTGTTACGATTGGTACGGCTTAGACTCCTAACTCGTTCTCCAGTCTCAGCGTTGATCACGTCAATTATGTATGAGTCTGGAGTTGTGTGTTGATCCCAACGTATTGTAACACTAAATATTATGAAATCTTATAGACTTGTAGAGATTTAAATAATAGAAAAATTACATAGGTACTTTAAAATAAAAAGTAAAGATTATTATCATGACAACAGTAATATGAGTTTTTACCTGGTAGTAGTACTGTCGAAGATTTTCAAGTTTTCTGGGGTGTCAATGTCATCTGTTTTCACTTCTGTGACGTCATTCCAACTAGCCCATCCTTGTTTGTTGACAGCAAACACTATAATCATACAGAACTTGTTAATGACAAATTGTTTTTCTCTATGCAACACGTCAAAGTTTTTTAACATAAGAAAGAACTGCAGCTGTTGGTAAACTGGAAACAAAATAAATAAATTTTGCAAAAACTTAAATTGCTTAAATGTTAAAACAATTTTCTTTTTTAGTAAAACGAGTTATTTTCCTTACTTCCAAGGACGTAGGCTGCTCCAGGAAGAAGACCTGTGATCAAATGTCGTCTCTTTGCAGTTTTATCAAACGACATTGACCATTCAAACTCTCCAACATAAGCAGGTTCTAATGCTTCTATGGTCAGAACATAACGCTCAGCACCAGGGACACTATCCCATATCACGTCCAAAGAAGTGCTTGCATAGATGGGGCCAAAACTGACACGGACATCAAAGCTCCCAACTATGTGACATAGAAAAATAAATCCATTTTTGCACATGAAAGTTACAATACAAAGCGAATTACAAATACCACTAAATTGTTGTTTTGTAGAGCACTGAATGTTTGCAATAGTATTTATTTTAACTGTCAAAGATGATCCATTTACGACAATATTACAATATTTACTGTACGGTAATTCAAATAAATCGTTGATTTGTACCCTTCATGACATCGTATTACGCAATTAAACTTTACAAATGCAACCTTACATCATAAATATGATACGAATTTTTACAAACAAACTTAGTTATTTATCTATTATACTGTATGACAAATCACCAATAAACGTTTTAAAAACTTTTTTGTTTATGGCAAGCCTTACATTCATCACAATTTAAAGGTATTCCTGGGTGGCTTCCACCATAATCACTTCCGAGGCGTTTAAAAATTCCAGAATTAAGGCACCAACAAACACTTGGATCCTCTGGGGAGCATTTTGTAGTAACAAAACGACCTTGGTCATCACATTCTGGAAGCATGGGTCCTGCCATTGGATCTGGAAATGTATTATAAGACCGAATCGCCCTTTCAACGTCCCTTTGGCATCTACAATACAAAATGTGTTATTTCGGCTCGAGGCTAATCAATTGCGATTGTAAATTGACATGAAAGTTGACGTTAAATTTGTGCTATGAAAATGAAAGTATGTTGTTGGTTGCAGTTACATCTCACCTTGTAAGAGGCGCAGTGGTAGTTGGAGGAGCAGGAGCAGTTGTAGTTGGAGGTGTAGTCGAAGCAGTTGGAGCTATTCCTGTGTTCGGAAAAAAGCATTTGAAAAATTAGTTACATTGAATTAGAAAGAGATTAGACAAAATAGATAACTTTTTTTAGTGTTAACTTCAACTAATTCCATTTTGCACGAATGAAAAAGAAATTCAACTTAATTTCATGTCAGCCTGAATTCATCATCATCAATCAGTTTGATTATACAGGCCATGAATTAATCCTCATGTTGAGGGTGTGGCTTGTCTGTCTATCGAGGCGCAGTCTTCCTCTCCACTTTACGGTTCGTTGGGTTGACAGAGTCCATGTTCAGAGCCAAAAGTTCACGCTTAACAATTTTTTCCCAAGAACGTTTTGGTCTACCTTGACCCCGCTGTGCTGCAATGCTGACACGTGTGACCTGCAAGATCCAGCTAGTGCTGCGCTCAAAATGCCCAAGCCATCTCATTCTGCTCAATTGGAGGACTTCACCAACGTCTCTTATTTTAAGCCTGGATACAAGAGTTTCAAACTACAGTAGATGTTGTCTTCACGTTTGACCAGGCAGGTACATCTTACCACCGGTCTGTCCTTACGTTGCAGGCGCTTGATGGTGCTTGCTAATGTTGTCCAAATTTCGGAGCCATAGAGCATGACAGTTCTTACGCAAGTGGAGTAAACATGATCTCTAATTGTAGCAGTAAAATGCTTGCTTGTAATGATAGGGAGAAGTTCTCTCAACTTTTTCCAGGCTGACGTGCACCGCGTTGTGACTGCGCCTGCACGTTCACACCACCCTCCAGAAAACATGGCATCTTCAAGGTAGCAAAAGTCAGTTACCACGTCAAGTGTACCACCTTCAACCTCAACCTCGCTTACTGGCATAGCGTCTATGGGTTTTGCTGTGCTCTTACATCAAGGGCATAGGTAATTTGGGTCCGGTCTAAGTAGGCCTTTTATTTCAATGCAATTGATGGGCATATACAGAACGCTACGAGGATAGATTGAGTGTTACCTACATTTTTCATTTCAAAGTGTTTTTAGATTTTAATATTTGGTTGGAGCTCATAGCAATGCCGTCCCTGCAACTTGTAAAGCATAATCCCAGTAAACACAGCATGTTTATATCAGGTGGCTACAAATGTGGTATGTCTTGGCTGAGTTAGGCAACGTTGCATAAAGGTTAGTATTACGTTCACTCAACGTTGTTGTAGAATAGTATTCTTTTGTGAATACGACGTTCAAAACCAAGGCAGCAAAGTATCTTCAACATCACGTTCAGTTGGTTAGCGCGTGACTTCGTGACCGAAGAAGCCTCAAAATCAAGCGGTGCTGGTTCGACTCTCAAGGTGTGCGCTTGAGCAACACATTCTAAGGACTGCTTTCCATTCTGCCGCACGTAATGGATGGAATAATTCCCCAGCAAGGTAACCGGCCCTGCGTCAAAAGCCTCTACAAGTATGCAAAACAATCAGGAATAACCAATCAAGGCTTTGTCAGTCCCAGGATAAAGATTCAAAACCAAACCAAACCAATGAAGTTGCCAGATTCGACACCTTCAGGCATCTCGATTCAGATGGATTTCTTTAGCTCAATTGGACCTCAATGCTTACTAATGAATCAGTTTCACATTGTATAGGCCTAAGCATCAATGCTGGAATATTGCTTAATGTTAAATCAGCTTTAAACGACAAGAACTTTGTTGCTCAATGTTAACACCTTTTCTTAAACTAAAAATATTAATAGTGGTATTAAACTTTAAAACAATACCGTTATACAAACAAATATTAAACATGGAGCGAAATGTGGAAATTTCTAATCAATCTGAGCAACAAATCAAAGACCCAAAATATAGAATTGCACCAATACTAGTAAACATGAAAACAATATAGTTTTCGGAACGTTTGTTGAACATAGTTTGGCTTCTATATTTTATTTGCTTTATTGTTTTATTACATTAAACGTTTTCTAATACGTTTTACTTTACACCACATCTTGTCAATGTAATGCAACGATCCCTCAATTATATTAACGTAGATAAAATTCCACATTTTTAAAAGTATAAATTTTGTTCCAAACATATTATTCAAATGCTAATTTGTTTCAAACAAATTGCTGTCATATGTTAGTGAATACAAAACATGCGAGATCTCTTATTGTCGTCATCATCATTATGTTCCTTCCTCGTATTGAGGGTTGGATACAATGCTCCATTGTTCTCGACCATGAGCTGTTCGTACTGCATTTTCATAACTTAATTTTGTCCATTTAGTGATGTTTGATGTCCAAATCATTCTTGGTTTGCCTTTGTCTCTTTTACCGTTTACCCTTCCTTCTATTACTGATCTTTGTAACGAGTTTTGCCTTATTGTGTGTCCGAAATATTTCAATTTTCTTTTTTTGACTATTTGTAAGAAAATTTTACTTGAATTGAATTTGGACTCTTATTGTAGATACTTCAATTTCGAGATCAAAGCACTCAGACATAGGCTACTATAATCTAATTAGCACAAAATTACGATAATGTTTTCAATTTGACAAATTTTGTTCTTTTGAGGCAGAACTGTCTTGCATGATGTGTTCTGTAGCTACATTTCGACTACATGAAATCGTTTCGAGCAACCCGAGTGTCACCATTAGTAGCTTAAATGTCTGCATTACATTTCAATCGCAAGGACACCTTGAACGATGTGATATAAAATACTTTTTTTTCTTTTTTCAGTTGCTTTTACTTGAAAACTTAAAACAATGTAAAGGAATACAAGTGGAAATAAAACGATGTTGCTTACCGTAAAATGCAATGAACAGAATAATCATACACTTGAGGTTTTTGTCCATTTGCAATTGCTGCAGTGTCCTACTGATAAAACTTATTGCTGTAAAATGAGTTAAAGTAAAATCATCAAACTCTTGAAAGAAGGAAAGAATTTAATCAAGTATAATTTTTTCCAACAAATTGTTACATTCAGACCAAGTTTGTTTAATATTTTATTTGACTCAAAAACAGTTCGTTTGTTCAGGTTCATATTTAAAATTGAACTTAGCAGAAATTTCAATAATTTGCCAAACTTTTCTACAACACATATTGCACATTAATCATGAACTAAGTCACTTTCCAAGCCCAGTTTCTTGAAGCGAAGATATGCAATTAAAATAGCAGTTATGTGATTGCTTATATACAGCATCGAGCACATAAACAATTGATCAAAAGTTCGCAAAATAAGGGTAATTTTTTATTGTAGGCTACTATATTACCAACATGCATTCCTTCAACCAGTTTTGTTTTGACAGTTCAACTCCGAAAACTTCCCGAAAATATCCTCGAGCCGGTTGTAGCGACGTATGCACTTACAAATACCAGTAATCAGTTTCGTTCTTAGATTATTTTTGGTGAATACGTGTAGTCCCCATCTGTGTTCATTGATTTGATTTATAATATCAAAATTTTTTCTTGCTTTTGTAAGTTTTGCAAATATGCCCCAAGGCTATTACAATGCGTTCTGTTAGATGTAACCTACTTTGCGTGGTGTCACATCCGGTGGTGAAAACTGACAGAGTTACAGCCTCAGGACACTGAAAACATAATAAACCACCAATAAAAATTTACAAGGATTAACTGACGTAATCTTAGTAGAAATACTCTATAAAGTATGGAGCCCGTAAAATCCTTGGATTTCAGCCGCTTTTTGGCGAAGATGGATTTGGATTCTGGAGACATATCGCTCTACCCAACAAGCAGATCCACAGTGAACTTATATTTACTGATATATCATATTGTCGACCAAAGTCGTTTGTCCATCGAATTTCGAATTGCAGCAAAGCAGTTGTGGCACCGTATGAATACCAATTTTCCAACTACAGAGACTTTTTTGCTATCATTTAACTTCAATCTTAATGAAAAAATTCTAATCAATTAGAATTATTTGTAGGCGTCTTGTTAATATTCATATATAAGTTCTAAGTGGTGTAGCTATAAATACATTGATAAGCAAGTTGAAGGTTTTTGTAAATGTAAAGTAACGTTTTTCAACTTTCCATGTTAGCAAGCTTTATTGTCGTAAAAGTGTGAACTAAGTCATCACTCTGCTATTATCATCAACTGTTAGTAGATTATTTATATCAGTATGTGTTACTTTATAAACGCCCGATCTTTTTATCATTGTGAAAAATTTTGGTTTATCATAAAACTATTTTTCTCAAGTTGCTTGCTTCGATTTTGAAACAAAAACCAAACTATCTCCCACTCCATATAAGTGGTATTTTCTCAAAGGTTTTGTATCATTTTAAACTCCACAAAACGAAGGAAAGAAATTATCTTTGACCTATTGAAACACAAAGATCGATAACACTAGTCAACAAAACATTTTTTTTGCATGGACTTTGAGAACTGATTTAGGGTAATTTGAGGGTGCTGGATCGAATCTGAGCTCGGATTTTTTCTATCACATCAATTTTTTTTTGCAATTTGCATGTTCCAAAGTGATGAATTACGTAAAAGTTGTTCATTCACTCACTAGTTTGACACCACACAATCACGCACAAAAGCAGTTTCAAAGACTGCAGGAAAAACACCTTCTCAAAACCGGTACAAGGACTTCATTTCATTGAGACAGAGAGACCAAATTGAGAAAGTACTTCCACTTGGACGGCCAACTTGTTTACTGTACATATGTTGAGGGGCTTCTTTTTATGGATTTACCTGCTGCATATTATTAAGTGGCTGGAGACTTTTTATTGATAGCTCAAAAAGAAGGTTGACTGTGTCTTGCTCCATAATGAGAACAAATATGGATCCATCCATATAGGATACTTTGTCTTCCTGCAGGAGAATTATGCAAACATCAAGATTGTGCTAGAAAGATTAACATACTGCAATCACCCGTATCTGCGTAGATCATGGTGATATGTGGTCAAAACAATCCCCACAACGATCAAGTGCTTTGACAAGCTGCTTAATTAGTCCAAGTTTGATGTGCAATGGTAGTAGATTGATATTTTTCCGATCAACCAGCGGCTTTTTTAAGATATTCTTATCTCCAGATGTCATCGTATTTCTTAGTGCCCAATCTTTTCTTACCCAATGTTCTTCCTTGGCTCTACAATCCCAGTAGCATAAAAAGCAAGGATACGCACGCAAAGTAAGTTAAATTAACAGAACGCATTAATTATAGCCTTGGGACATATTTGCAAAACTTACAGAAGTAAAAAAAAAATTTGATATTATAAATCAAATCAATGAACACAGATGGGGACTACACGTATTCATCAAAAATAATCTAAGAACGAAACTGATTACTGGTATTTGTAAGTGCATACGTCGCTACAACCGGCTCGAGGATGTTTTCGGGAAGTTTTCGAAGTTGAATTGACAAAACAAAGCTGGTTGAGGAAATGCAAGATGGTAATATAGTAGACTACAATAAAAAATTACCCTTATTTTGCGAACTTTTGATCAATTGTTTATGTGCTCGATGCTGTATATAAGCAATCACAAAACTGCTATTTTGATTGCACATCTTCGCTTCAAGGAACTGGGAAAGTGACTTAGTTCATGATTTATATACAATATGTGTTGTAGAAAAATATGCACAAATTATTGAAGTTTCTGCTAAATTTAATTTTAAATATGAACCTGAACAAACGAACTGTTTTTGAATCAAATAATTTATTAAACAAACTTGGTCTGAAAGCAACAATTTGTTGGAAACAATCATACTTGATTAAATTCTTTCCTTCTTTCAAGAGTTTGATGATTTTACTTCAACTCATTTTACAGTAATAAGTTTTATCAGTAGGACACTGCAGCAATTGCAAATGGACAAAAACCTCAAGTGTATGATTATTCTGTTCATTGCATTTTACGGTAAGCAACATCGTTTTATTTCCACTTGTATTCCTTTACATTGTTTTAAGTTTTCAAGCAAAAGCAATTGAAAAAAGAAAAAAAGTATTTCATATCACATCGCTGAAGGTGTCCTTGCGATTGAAATGTAATGCAGACATTTAAACTACTAATGGTGACACTCGGGTTGCTCGAAACGATTTCATGTAGTCGAAATGTAGCTACAGAACACATCATGCAAGACAGTTCTGCCTCAAAAGAACAAAATTTGTCAAATTGAAATTATTACAGTAATTTTATGCTAATTAGATTATAGTAGCCTATGTCTGAGTGCTTTGGGTTCCAAATTGAAGTACCGTACCTACAATAAGAGATCTCACATGTTTTATATTCACTAACATATGACAGCAACTTGTTTGAAACAAATTAGCATTTGAATAACATGTTTGGATCAAAATTTATAATTTTAAAAATGTGTAATTTAATCCACGTTCATGTAAGTGATGGATCGTTGCATTACATTGCCAGGATGTGGTGTAAAATAAAGCGTATTAAAAAACGTTTAATGTAATCAAAAAATAAAGCAAATAAAATCTAGAAACTAAACTCTATGTTCCACAAACGTTCCGAAAACTATATTGTTTTGATGTCTATCAGTAAGCCTATTGGTGCAATTCTATAGTTTGGGTCTTTGATTTGTTGCTCAGATTGACTAGAAATTTCAACATTTTGCTCCATGTTTAATATTTGTTTGTATAAAGGTGTTGTTATAAAGTTTAATACCACTGCTATAATTTTTAGTTTATGAAAAGGTACTAACATTGAGCAACACAGCATATTTTGTCGTTTAAAGCTGATTTAACATTAAGCAATATTCCAGCATTAATGCTTATAAAATGTGAAACTGAATCATTGGTAAGCATTGAGGTCCAATTAAGGTAAAGGAATCCATCTGAATCGAGATGCCTGAAGGTACCGAATCTGGCAACTTCATAGTTTGGAAGTTGCTTAGTCCAAAGCACTTGATGTTGAAGATACTTTGCTGTCTTGGTTTTGAACGTCGTATCCACATGACAATACTATTCTACAACAACGTTAAGTGAACGTAATATTAACCTTAATGCAACGTCAAGCCTAACTCAGCCAAGATACAAAATTTATAGCCACCTGATATAAACATGCTGTGTTTACTGGGATTCTGCTTTACAAGTTGCAGAGACTGCATTGCTATGAGCTGCGACCAAATATTAAAATCCAAAAATACTTTGAAATGGCAAAAATACGTTACAGTCAATCTATCCTTGTAGCTTCATGCCTAACCGTTCGAATTGATACGATTTTTTTCTTATTTATGCACATATTGGAGTTAGTTGAAGCTAATACTAAAAAAAAAATTATCAAATTTTTCTAATGTGTGGTAGTATTTATAAGTTAATTCAAGTAATTTTTTAAGTGTATTTTCCAAAACACAGAAAAATCTCCCAGTGCTTCAACTACATCTCCAACTACAACTGCTCCTGCACCTCTAACTACCAGTGCGTCTCTGACAAGGTGAGATAAAATTGCAACCAACAAGATACTTTTATTTTCATAGCACAAATCTCGCGTTAACTTTCATGTCAATTTGTAATCAAGCCAAAATAACAATTTTTGTTGTTGCAGATGCCAAGAGGAAATTGCAAAGGCGGTTCGCTTTTATAGACAGTTTCCAAATTCAGAAACAGGACCTAGGATTCCCGCTTGTGATGACCAAGGTCGTTTCGTTACTACACAATGCTCCCGAGAGAATCCAAGTGCTTGTTGGTGCGTTCATTCTGCAATTGGATTTAAACGCATCGGAAGTGACTTTGGTGGAAGACATCCAGGAATACCTTTAAATTGTGATGAATGTAAGTCTTGCCATACACAAGTAGTTTTTAAAAAGATATGTTATTGATGGCAATTGTCATATAACAGATGAATAACCACGCTTGTATGTAAATGATACATGATAAAATGTTGCATTTATGAAGTTTAATTTTGTGCTACATTGTCGTAGGATGCACAAACCAGTCAAACCTTATATTTATATAAAGTAATCTTTGTCGAAAAATGGATCATCTGTGACAATTAAAATAAAGCTTTTACTAACAGCCAGTGCTCTACAAACTAGCAGTTTAGTGATATTTGTAATTCGATGTTTTGTAACTTACATGTGCAAATTAGATTTATTTTTCTATGTCACGTAGTTGGGAGCTTTGATGTCCGTGTTGAATATCGCCTCATCTATGCAAGCACTTCTTTGGACGTGATATGGGATAGTGTCCTAGGAGCTGAGCGTTATGTTCTGACCATAGAAGTATTAGAACCTGCGGATGATGGAAAGTTTGAATGGTCAATGTCGTTTGATAAAACTGTACAGAGACGACACCTAATCACAGGTCTTCTTCCTGGAACAGTTTATGTTTTTGGAAGTAAGAAAAATGGCTTCATTAAAACTAACCGAAAGTGTTTTTCATAAAACAAAAAAAAAACATGTTTAAACAATGGAGTAATCTTTGACATATTTTGCTTTCCAATTTAAACCAACAGCTGCAGTTCTTACTTACATTAAAAAAACAAAATCCATATCAAATTTTCTTCGACGTATGTATAGAGAAAAGCAACATGTCATTAACACATCTTGCTTGATTAGTTTTTGCTGTGAATGAACAAGGATGGGCAAGCTATAGGGACCTTCAGGAAGTGAAAACAAACACAGGAATAGCTCCAAGTGCTTCGACTACATCTCCAACTACAATCACTCTGCCTCTTACAAGGTGAGATATAACTACAATCAACAAGATATTCTCATTTAATAGCACAAATTTAACGTCAACTTTAAAGCCAGTTTGCAATCGCACTTGATTAGCTTCGAGCTGAAATAACACAATTTTATTTGTTTAGATGCCAAGAGGAAATTACAAGGGCAGTTCGCTTTTATAGACAGTTTCCAGATTCAGAGACAGGACCTAGGATTCCCGCTTGTGATGACCAAGGTCGTTTCGTTACTACACAATGCTCCCGAGAGGATCCAAGTGCTTGTTGGTGCGTTCATTCTGCAATTGGATTCAAACGCATCGGCAGTGATTTTGGTGGAAGACATCCAGGAATACCTTTAAATTGTGATGAATGTAAGTCTTGCCATAAACAAATAAATTTTGAAAAGTTTCGCCCAGTTAGCTTAGTGGGTAAGCCCCCGACTTCAAATCTAGTGGCGCTGGTTCGACTCCTGGGGTGTACGCTAGAGTAACGCATTTTAGGACTGCTCTCCATTCAGCGCCACTTAGTGAATGAAATAGTGGATCAAACAACAACACTTTAAATAATTATGGAAGTTTCACGCAGCCAATCTCGGTAACCGGCCAGTGGTTCAAAGCCTCAGCAAGTATGGGAAACTGCTGAGAATAACCTATCAAAGGCTTTGTCAGTCTGAGGACAAACATTCAAAAATCAAACCAATGTTATAGTGACAATTGTCATACAACAGATAAATAACAACGCTTGCATGTAAATAGTCCCATCACGTGATATATGATGTAATGTTGCAGTTACGAAGTTTAATTGTGTGGTACATTGCCACAGGGTGCACAAGCCTAACATTTATTTGAATTAATCTTTGTCCTAAATTGAATAATCTGTGACAACTAAAGTAAAGCTTTTGCTAACGCTCAGTGTTCTACAAAATAACAACTTACTGGCATTTGTAATTCGCTGTGTAGCTTTTGTTCAAAAATGGATTTATTTTTCTATGTCACACAGTTGGGAGCTTTGATGTCCGAGTTGAATATGGCCTCATCTATGCAAGCACTTCTTTGGACGTGATATGGGATAGTGTCCCTGGAGCTGAGCGTTATGTTCTGACCATAGAAGTATTAGAACCTGCGGATGTTGGAGAATTTGAATGGTCAATGTCGTTTGATAAAACTGCAAAGAGACGACATTTGATCACAGGTCTTCTTCCTGGAACAGTCTATGTTTTTGGAAGTAAGAAAAATAACTCAATTAAAAACCAACCAGGGAAAAAAACATTGTTTAAGCAATGGAGTAATTTTTGACATGTTTTTATTTCCAATTTAAACCAACAGCTGCATATAAAGAAAAGCAATATGTCATTAACACATCTTGTTTAACTAGTTTTTGCTGTAAATGAACAAGGATGGGCAAGTTATAGGGACCTTCAGGAAGTGAAAACAAATGACATTGATACTCCAGAAAACTTGAAAATCTTTGACAGCTCTGCCACCAGGTAAACACTCATACTACTGTACTGTTGTCATAAAAATAATTTTTACTTTTGATTTTAAACTATATAATTTTTCTATTATTTAAATCTCTACACGTCTCTAAGATTTCATAATATTTAGTGTTACAATACGTTGGGATCAACACACAACTCCAGACTCCTACACAATTGACGTGATCAACGCTGAGACAGGAGAACAAGTTAGGAGTCTAGACCGTATCAATCGTAACACTCCAAACAGATTAGCGATCAATAGGCTTGACCCTTCTTTGGAGTACATTATTGAAGTGAGGTGAGATAACTATGTTTAAGATCACTTTTGTATTGAAGTCATGCGTTGTGGATGTGTATGACAGGTTTATCCTAACTAAAACTAGGCATAAAAAGAAAAGCAGGAAAACGTTAATAAAATACAAATAGGCCTAGGCGTGCAGCTCACCTGCTGTACATTTTAGACATTCTGGCAGAGTATCACCTACAGAAAGCATTACTTTTAATGACATACAAATAAACTTAGATGAAAAAATATGTTTCATGTATAGATAAACCGGATTGTAGACAGAATTGGGGAGTCAGAAAGAAAATATACGACTCCGACTCTTTGGTTTATAACGGGCCGAGTCCAACTTTGGCTTCATTTTTCTGAAATTTTGTCTTTTTCATTTTTTTTTTTAAATTGGTTTAAGTTGAAACGGCGATTTCACAAACGATTTCACAAAACTGACAAGAACCAACACTTCTATTTTTTGGTAAAGGTTTGGAATGCAATACAGAGAATAAGAAACAATAAGCTACTTTGAAAAAGTGTATTCTAAACAAAAATATTATTGTTTATCGTTTTTATCAAACCGGACTCGGAGTCGGCCATTTTTTTAACGACTGCGACTTGGACACGCCAAAATCCAACCGACTCCGACTCCACTGCCCTTATTGTAGACATACATTTTATGCAATAATACGATTGCAGCATTGAAGCAGTGAAATACCAAGTAATTTGAACTAAGGTTGCGGTATTCCACGCTATTACTGTAAGTCAGTGGTTGATTAGCTGTTACATCACATCATTACAATCAACTTTGCACTGATATCGCGATTGTTCGCTCAACTGTGCACCAATGTGGCATCTTACTGTTCGACTTTCCAATGGTATATTTAATTTATTTTGGATTTCAAATTACCCACCACCTTTGTGCAAACAACATTGTTTTGCTTTTTTCATACAGAGCCAAAAGAACCGTGGTGTATTCGCCGGTTACGTCACGGGATTATGTCAGTGATCCAGGTTCAGTGACGTTCAGACCTCCAAAGTGCTTCCCACCTCGTCCTCTCGATCTCATATACGTCATAGACACATCCAGAGTGCCGCGTTGGAGCGGATTACAGAATGAAAAGGAGATGTTTATCAACATCACTTCATCGTTACCTGGGTTTGATCTTAGAACTGGCACAAGAGTGGCTGCATTGAGGTCTTTCAGGATAACTTCCACAATATTCCACCTCAACAGGTAAGAAGTATATTTAAGATAGCTTTCACTGAATGAACAAAAATGTGGTATTTTATCGTGCTTATTTATTTGATTTTTTGCATAAACAAACATGTAAAATAAAATGTTAAACGTACTCAAATTTACAAATTACAAATTTACTAAAGGAGAAGTCGACGAACCAAACAGTTAAAAACGCCCATTGGAAAACAATGTTAGTGCTGATATGCAGCATGTGGTCTTCACGTTTTACGAACATAATTTTATTACATAATTAAGTGAGAATTGCTATTCTTAGCGGGTAACTGGTAGGCTATAGGATGCACTTTTAAAGTAGCTACTAATCATTTACTTATTCTAAGTTTACTTTATAAAACAAGAAGTAAGAATATGCAGTAAGTTAATGTTCAATAACATTTTTCTAAAATATTCAAAAAGTTTGCACAGATGAAAAAATTTTATTTCAAGGCATTCGCACAAAACTATTTAACCAATAGGCCTACTGTAGATTGTGACGATAAAATCATCATATTTTCTTGCTAAATCTAGAAATTTTATTTTAGATTTCGCAAAGCAAACCATGCTACAGCAGCGTTGAAAGCGGTGCGCTATAATGGAAGTCCACTCCACACCGTTCAAACTCTAAACTATATCAGGAGCGTTTTCTTTACAGATGAAAACCGCACACCTTCTTACTCAATTAGACAGAATGCCGTTTCACTTGCAATCGTTATTTTTTCAGGTAGTGTGACTTCTGCAACTAAACCGAGCAATCAACGTTTGGTGTAGTAGACTAAGTTAAAAACATAAAATCTCAGCATCACATAGTTTGATACAAAAATAATAATAATGCATAATAATAATATAGCCTACTGTAGTGCTGTGACCATCGCAGATATTACATTACTCTTCAGCGCTTTACAAAGCAGAGAGTGTCAATGCAGCCGTATGGAGGCGCAACTAAGTACATTATTACCAGATTTATCTTTTATCCAGGTAACTCAGAAAACTCAATAAATGACATCAAGATAGCAGGTGCAAAGCTTGCCCGGTTCACAAATGTCATCGCCGTTGGAATAGAAGGACAATCAGAAAAGGCGCTATCAGCAATCGCTTCAAGGCCGGATTTGAAAGTTACTGTTCCTTCTTTTGACCAGCTGGGAGCTGCAGTTGATCCTATTTTACAAAAATTGTGTTCCCTTAATTAATGTGGGAAGCAACTTCTCAATTATTTACAAGGCAACTATTAGAACTTAACTTGATGAAAAATGAGAACATAGAGTTTTAAATAAATCACGGTTTCAGCTAGCCTACATCCTGTAGGTGTTTCAAACATTTGTTGTTTGACTATGATACGGAAATATAAAACTACTACGCTGGAAAAACTGTCTTATGTTTATGTTGGAGTTAGCCTACCGTAGATAGATTCTTCAAGCATGCTTCAAGTCCAATGAGAATAGTTTTATCTGTGTGACATGAACAGCCTGTTATGACGAATCATGCAAGCGCAAGTTATTTTCAATGGTACATTTGATCATATTGGTAACCATTTTTTTTTTTGTAACAATCTGTCAAAGTATGCGGGAGTGTGGTCATGAAACAAGACAGTGAGCGGAACAACATTAAGGCAATCAAGGAAAAACCACTAAGCAACATAAAACAAACGTAATCTAATACAAATTCAAAAAAAAAAAGCCCTTCCAGCGAATAATTGCTTGTCGAGCCTGGGGTTGTGCTGCTTTATTTGGAGTGCCTCATGAATTTTAGTTTCAAACTCTGATTGACAGTTGCAAATTGTTTTAAAAGAATCCAATGTAAATTTGATGTTGGAACAAATACTGCAGTCATAAATGTAAATATTTTATTTTTTGATTTGGAAAAAAAAATGTTTGCATACCATCAAATCAGATTGAGTACATTCATGAGCTAGCTCTTCTTTATACCCCTTGTATTTACCAGTGTTTATATCCTATTAAGTATGCATTGCATAGGCTGTTATTAGTATTGAAATATACTCAGCCTATACTATCAATACCAATATTTGAATGTGAAACGGCTAGGTCACTTTGAATAGATTTTAAATTGAAAAAAAAGGATGATAATAATTGGAATGATCAGTATTTAAGACCTTGTAAACTAAAAAATCTTTTTGAATATCAAACTAAGTAACCTTTACAATACTTGCTAAACGTTACGAAAAAATCTTGAAGACATTACGAAAGTTAAATCTTTTTGTACCATGACCAATTTACTAAGTTCTTGATTTAACGGCACAAAAAAAAATACGTCCCTTCATTATATCTGGTAAGTATGCTATCTATCTTTACCTAACTTCAAATTTCTGTTGGAGAAAATTTATTAGGTTTTGGAAGTGTTACCAGATGTTTTTAAAATTTTAAGCCCAATTGTCACAAATAACCAGCGCAAAAATGGAAAATTCACTCAAAGTAATAAACACAATTTTTGTAGATATAAATAGTAGGCTATAGTGTACTATCTATGAAAGTCGACTTTTAAAATGTAAAAACACCAAATGCATCAATCAGCATATCTCGCGATCGCTAAATTTTTTCCGCCCCTCGAAAACAAAATTAACCTTATTCCGTGAGAAAACTATAGAATTGAAGTCTTGCTTTTGAGTAAATTGAAAACAAGTCAATTCTTTAATTTACCGTTTAAACCACTTCCTTAGGTGGTTCAGTAATTGGAGGTTTTATTTACCAAAGAATTACTATAGGCCTACTGTTGGTGCATATAGAAAAAGTTATTTTGTGTATAAAGTTGTTTGATCAGCTGACTTTCATAATCGATAAATAATTTGCTTTTGCTGCATCCGATCCTTAAGCTTTCAAGCTACTTACAACACTGCAGAACTTTAATAATATTTCTTTTATTAACTAGAAAGCCATCTTTAACATTGCAAATCATAAATCACATGCTACACACTACACAGCCCGCATAGACTGCAAAAATAATAAATAGGCCACCGACGTTAAACGAGAGGACACTGCTTATTTAAGCTTACATCGGCCCTTTAAAATTAATCACAAAACGTAGAAAATCAAGCCGTAGGCCTTGTAATGAAGAGACATGTTCATCTTTCAAAGCGTTTGTATTTTTAGTAAGATATCGTAAAAACAGCAGTAGCAAGCGATTAAAGCGTAATAAGAACGAGTTTTGACAATACATTAGAACAATAAATAAATGAAGAGAAATTGAAATAAATGAAAGCTGTGCCCAAGTTTTGGTCCTAAAATTTTTGCACAAAAACAGACATAAATGCTTTGTCAAGTCAGACAAAGCTACATTAAAGTAAAAGTGAAGAAAACGATTTTCAACAATATTTAACTTATTGAATAAAAAAATTAGATCAGTCGGATTTAAAGGCTGCTTTGCAGATGGCGTTGATAAAAGCCATTTGCGTTGAATTACTACAATGTGAACAATAATGCTACTTTCAATTCATCAGCAAACGATAAAATCAAACAAAAACAAAGATTTTTCTAAGAGGAAATAAGAATGCAATTGATCAATATTATTTGCTTGAAATAAATCCGTTCAAAACATTTCAAAGCATAAATGTTGTAAGAAGTAGCCTACCACATCACTCATGGCAAGATGTTGAAAATATGTAGTTGTAAATAAACTTCATTTTGTCGAAAAGGAAAGCAATAAGGTAAAGCAATATGGCGACCAATCATTCTATTTGGCCACAGATTTCCAAAACGGTAGAACAAAGTAGTTAAGAGACTATGATACGCATTTTGAATGCCAAGCCACTCCAAAGATATTGGTGATTTAAGAACGTTTAGTCATGTCTAAAAATTTAACTACTGTGGCACCTGTCTAAATGTCGCTGATGGGCAAACCAATAATCAATTATTCATCTCAACTACTTTTCGTGATGAAGCAATTTGTGATTTTTATACTATATTTTTTAGTGACATTTGTTTCTCGATGGCATTTGTGGAGCTGGGCAAGAGAAGTTGGATTGTTTATTTCCAGTTTCAACACCATGTTTAAAAAGTAACTTTAGTCTCTTTGTCAGTTGAAGTTCTCTACATGTAACACTTTTGATAGAACACTTGAATGAGGTATATGATTTTACTATTATGTTTGTAACATTGGACCAATCGTCTTAAAACCATAATTGCCTGAATTAACTCCCCTTCAAAAAGCGATTCATCGCCAGGTTGTTGATTAAATTTAAAGTTTATGGTTTCATTAATGAAGCGTTTTTTTATACGTTAATTAAGGGAACACAATTTTTGTAATATAGGATCAACTGCAGCTCCTAGCTGGTCAAAAGAAGGAACAGTAACTTTCAAATCCGGCCTTGAAGCGATTGCTGATAGAGCCTCTTCTGATTGTCCTTCTATTCCAACGGCGATCACATTTGTGAACCGGGCAAGCCTTGTACTTGCTGTCCTGATGTCATTTGTTGAGTCTTCTGAGTCACCTGGATAAGACACAAAATAAGAGACGTATTTAAAAATTTAAATTATAGTGAAAATTGAATGTATTTTGTCTTTTCATCTCCAAACTCAATATTGCCTTACATAGGATAGTACAACTACATTTGTAGTCATTTCTATCTCGAATGATACTCAGTTTCAAAGAAATAATATTGCTTAAGATATTCATAACAGCATCATACTAATCGTCTTAAAATCTAAGTAGCCTATTATGTTGTGTTACCATAGAACATGAAGAAGTCTACTGTACACAAGTAATCTTACCTGAGAAGATGATGATTGCGGCTGAAGCAGCACCTTGTCGAATTGTGTAAGAAGGCGCGCGATCCTCGTCTGTAAAGAAACGTCTAGTGACATAGTTCAAGCTTTGAACGGTGTGGAGTGGACTTCCATTGTAGCGCAACGCTTTCAACGCAGCTACAGCATGGTTTGATTTGGTATATCTGGAAGAAAACAAATATACAGTAAATATCAAAACCTTTCTTTCATACCAAATTTTACACATAAGTTATTTTCTTAATCTTAAATTTAATTCGAATGTCTTTGCTAGGTTAGGTCTTTTAGAGCAGTTTCGTAAATTGAAATATTTGATCAGTAAGCTTCTTACCTGTTGAGGTGAAATATTGGAGTAGTTATCCTGAAAGATCTCAATGCGGCCACTCTTGTGCCAGTTCTAAGATCAAACTCAGGTATCGACGAAGTGATGTTGATAAACATCTTCTTTTCTTTCTGTAATCCGCTCCAAAGTGGCACTCTGGATGTGTCTATGACGTATATGAGATCGAGAGGACGAGTTGAGTTGCACTTTGGAGGTTGAAAGGTCACTGATGCTGGATCACTGACGTAATCTTTAGTAGTGCTGGAATACGCGACAGTTCTTGTGGCTCTGCAATTGAAAATCAGAAATGCATTGTTTTTGTACAAACTGTAAATGAAAGTTGATCTAAATATGATTGTCAAATAAGATACTAATTACTAAAACAGCATAAAATACACTTAAAAGATTTTTATTTTGGTAGGTGTAAATTTTGCTAAGTTTAAGCTTTCAAGTGAAGTGACGAGTTTATATTTTCTATGCATTTTAGTGTGGCTAAAATTTATGACGACTTGATAACTCAAGAAGACTGTCTTCTGTCTTAATAACGTTGTTTGAGTATGGCCGAAAACGTTCGTAGTTTATAGTTTATGTTCACTCTAAATGTATGATGTTAAATGCCGTGTGGTTGCTTGGTTTTATCTGTCTATGGTTGAAGAAAGTCACCTCTTCACCAAAATTGTATTGTTTTGATATGACAGTAAGCAAATAATCTGACGTAAATGATCATTCACGATTTATTTTACAATACGTTTCAAACAGAGCTTTCTTACCTCACTTGAATTACGTATTCAAATGAAGAATCCAGGCCATCGATTTGCAATCTGTTTGCAGTGTTACGATTGATACGGTCTAGACTCCTAACTTGTTCTCCTGTCTCAGCGTTGATCACGTCAATTGTGTATGAGTCTGGAGTTGTGTGTTGATCCCAACGAATTGTAACACTAAAGAAATAGGTTTCCTTAAAACTTTCAGACTTTATATTGCATTAGAAAAAAAGAATATCACAAAAGCAGAAGCTGCAAAATTTGCGATAATGCAACTTGTCATTTTTTTACCTGTTGGAGGAGCTTTCGATGATTTTCAAGTTTTCTGGTGTATCGATGTCTTTCGTTTTTACTTCTAATCCGTTGAGCGGGCTTGTCCATCCTTGGTTACTCACAGCAAAGACTAAACATTCAAAGCTTGTTAACACATAATGCAGGCATAGTATTATTATAATAAGTATTATTAACATCACAAAAAGACTGCTCGTGTCCAAGCAATGAGCCAAACAGGGAGCATTCAAGCAAGAAAAGTTTTCACTTTCCAAAAGACCTCAAGAGTTATTCTACCCTTGGTGGGATTTTCAGAATGTTTTTATTTAATAAATCAATTCAACCTACTGTATTGAATTGTATTTAAATACTAAGTTTCTGAAAATTTTACCAAAAGCGAAATAATCGTTGTCATTTTTTTTAGAGTAGTTGTTTAAAATATTAATATATTTGCCACAAACATTGTCAGAATCAGTCGTTTTCATGGAAGTAAGCGGTCCTTCAAAGAAAACTATGTCCACATTGAAAAAGCTAATTCAAAGTTTGAATCGAAACTAGTTTGAGTTTTGCTACTACTCTTTATTCGAGAACGAGCCTTAGTGAGTTTGAATAAATCTATATCCTTACTTCCAAGATAGTAGACTTGTCCCGGAAGAAGATCTGTAACCAGGTAAGACTGTACACTTGGACCCATTGATCTCGTAAATAAGTGTTCTTGATCTTCAGTTTCTAATGTTAGGACATATCCTTCCACGTTAGGAAGGTTATTCCAACGCACGTTCAGAGATGTGCTTGTATAGGTGATGCTTTCAAACTGAAGATCATCAACCGAGAAGCGTCCAACTACATGGTAAAGACAATGGAAAAATTACCAGGCTGAATAACTTATATAGTAATAAGGCGTTCAAGTCTAGTGTACGTTTACTGCTTTGATGAGACCTCAAGGTCTAAACAGTGACGTCCTGTCTGCAGTTAAATTTATTATAAAGCATGTAAAAACATGTAATTTTAAGCAAACTGCAATTGTTATTATCACATTATTGCAGATATTTTGAAGTCAGCAATCAAAAAGCATGTTTAAATCTTTTAATTTTAAAAATGCCATTAAGAGGGTCTCTATTTTATACCATGCTGGGAGAATTCTGCGTTCTAGTAATGGACCAACAGGCAATAATTTTGATTGAAGCTATGACCCAGCCTGACCATCAGTTATATTTCGATAAGTATTGATAGAATAAAATTCTATAAACTCTTCGCTGATGATTGATCGCACACTTACAGTGGTCGCAATTCAAAGGTATTGCTGAATTTTCTCCTCCAAAATCACTTCCGAAAGCTTTATTTCCACTTTCCGCATCCACACACCAGCAAGCGTCCGGATTTTCTTGAGAACATTCCACAGCGA
Organism: Aplidium turbinatum; assembly: GCF_918807975.1. Classification (NCBI taxonomy): domain Eukaryota; kingdom Metazoa; phylum Chordata; class Ascidiacea; order Aplousobranchia; family Polyclinidae; genus Aplidium; species Aplidium turbinatum. Next base: position 9,542,501 of record NC_137489.1, on the reverse strand, counting down.
CATAAAGACCTTGTTCGTCACAGTGAGGAATTTTTGGTTTCTCATTTGCGTCAGGAAAGTCTTCATGAAAACGAACTGCTTTTGCATAGCTTTCTTGGCATCTAAAAACATCACAAATAAAAAATATGTATGTATGTATCACAGCCGGTGAGACCTTTGATAATCTAAAATAGATGCTCTCAGTTCGTAGATTTTTCCAGCATTCCATATGTTGTGCAGTATCCAAAAGTGTTTTTGGTTGGCTAGTTCATTTATTTTGTTGAAAATTATTCAGAAATGAAAAGAAAATATAAATGTTGGTAATAAAGCAAAAGTGGTCAACACTGTTTATGACATCACTTTGAGGTTGAAGTCAAGCTTATGATTTAAAGATGTAAATCTTGCACGTTATTTTTGCCTTTTAGACCTACCTGGTAAGAGGAACAGTGGTTGTGATCGGAGGAGTAGTTGTGGTTGGAGGAGTAGTTGTGGTTGGAGGAGTAGTTGTGGTTGGAAGAGTAGTTGTAGTCGGAGCAGTGGTTGTGGTTGGAGGAGTTGTGGTAGATGAAATGAGACTTTCGATTATTTCCGATCCATGGTATGCGTCAATATCACCAGTTGATATTCCTCGTGTTCTTACACCGCGGGGAGTACTGAATATAGCAGGTTGCTTTTTTGATCCAGCAGTTGCCACTGAGTAGTAGTAAACGCTTCCTGGAGCAAGTCCTTCTATCTTTATACTGTTTCCAGCGATTTTTTCATTTAAATATAGAACATTTTCACGGCTTTCGTCATAGAGAACAAATGCATATCGCTGCAACAATAAAAACGAAATCAATAATAACTAAAGCTTTTTACTAACCATATATCCTATGTTGTGTCGGTACATCTATTCTGCATTATAACGGTAGTATAAAATACAGTAGATTGATATATGTAACGCGATTTTTTGCAAATGTTTTGATGAAATTTTTCGAAAAACTTTTCTTATTGCCTATTGTTTACAATGTAATCTCATAAAATTATTACATTAAATGCTACAATGCAAAGACATGAAAGCCGAGAAAGGTATTTTTGCTTTGTATATTTTTGCAGTAATAAATAATTACAATTCTCTAAAGTAAGAGGATAGTAAATCTCTCAAAGACACTTACTGTGGCTTTATCCTTGGATAGCCAACTAACGGAGAAACCCGATTCCGTGACTTTTGATGTTTGCATGCCAGATGGTGGCAAGAGAGTGCTTCTTCCAACAATAACAGGCTTCATTCTCATGTTTGCTTTTACCGAAAAAACGTAAATTTGATCCACTTCAAGACCAGAGATGACAACCAAAGGAATTTTGGTTTCAATTGTTCGGATCACTGTCGTTCGGTCTGCGGCCAATCTAACCTGAAAATCATCATAAACAAGGAAATAAATTTTCAAATGTAGTGTGCATCTTATAAGCTGGTGATTTGCTTTTGATAAATTTTATTTTAAAATCCTTACGTTTTAAAATTACAAACTTCAGCGTTTTGAATACAAAACAGAGCATGCATGTACTAGATCAGTGCTTACTCGAACTGTATAGGAGACAGCTGATTCAATTGGATCCCAAGAAAGAAAAACGTCTTCGGTTTCCACGGAGGGCAACACACGGAGATTTCTGGGAGTTATTGGTCTAGCTGCATAGAAAAAAAATATTTATGGGATATGTTATGTCCAAAGCAAACCACAAAACTCCCACTTTCTTCATATTAAGTTTGTTTTTAAACTCTTTTCAGTTTTTCTTCTTTTTTTCTTTCGAGTTAATAAAAAAAAAAAAGTAGAGTTAATAAAATAAAACACTAACCACTTAGTCCTGGGCACAGCTGGCGTGGAATGCAATTACCATCATGCCAGATGGGAAAGAGGCCGGGGCAAGCACACCCAGATGTGCATATCCTGGAGCATATAGGGTCAGGATTGTCACAAGTACTAACACAGTGAGCTGAGCATTGCGTTCGAACTTGGCCACCGGTGCATTCTCGAACTGTGGAAAAGAAGCTTTTATGTTGTTTCATTAATTTCTTAGACCGGTGCAATCCACTGCGCTATTTATACACTATAGACACTACTTATAATTTATGTAGATAGTAAGTGATGCATTAAAAGAATAAAAGAATAAAATTGAACATGTCAAACAAAATTTATTGTCAAACTATCTATCCACTTTTCTGCAAAAAATATAAATTTAAAAGTATGCGCCTTTAAAATATTAGTCCTAAAATGTGACAATCTAGCCGAAACTTAAAAGGTTATTTATGTAAATAATTTTGCAAGAGGCACATAAAGTTTATTTTCAGCTTGATATTAATAATTTCCGCATTCATTTTTTATCAACTTGTTCATTAGCAAAATCTCTTTCAAATCGTAATCCAACCGCCTTCGCACCTGTGTGAAAGTAATATTTCTCGCTTTCTTTCGTTTCAACCTTGCCAGCTTCACCGGTGTAGACGGCTGACGCCGTGACAGCATAAGCTGTACCACTTTGCAAGCCAGTGACGTTATAAATCGGGTGCATTATATTTGGAATTTCTTTGTAAAGGATTCCACTGTCTCTGCTGCAATAATGAAGTAAAACAATTTCAGTTTTGTTTCTAGTTTGAAATATTCAAATTGAACTGAAACTGAAGCTCAAGAACAAGGAGACCTCGTTATGAAATGTTACGAAACGTTTGACTAAAATGAACCGCTAAATTTTTATTACTGCATAGAAATAAGTTATCATATAGGCCTTTATACTATAACACATGTAGCTTGACAAAAAACTGAAACAAGATAATGCCAAAAATTGTTTTAACCCAAAAACAAATCAAAGAAAACCAATGGGCTACTTTAGTTTTGCGCCAAATGAACTTGGGCAGTAAAAACAAATCTAAGAAATGAACACGTTCTGGAAAAAATGAAGCAATGTTGAGAGGATGAGCTGAATTCGCTTTTTAGACTTTAGTTTAACAGAGTCATAATCTTTGTTTTCTTAGAAGCACAACAAAGCAAAACATATTTATTTCTGAAATTTTAAGCATTGTTCAGCATCTGGTTGACTTACTTATAAATTCGAAGTATGTAGTAAGTCACATCTGTTTGGGGCATCCAGCCTAGAACCGTCGATGACGTCGTTGTCTGTCCGAAAAATGGCCTTATTCCGGTAGGTGGTAGTACAGAGTCGACTAAAACACGTAAAATTGAAAGAATAAAGAACGACGGAAAAACACAAATCTTCAATTGGATTATTGTTTCAACTATTTTCAGTGAGTAAGAGTGATTGTGCCTAAAGCTGAATAAGTTTTTGATTTTGATGCATTGTAGGCCAAACAATGTGGGGCTGTTTTAATGATCGGTAGACAAAGTTTTTATGTTCAAAAACAATTCATGTGACAAGCTTATTTCCTACTGGTGATTTACTTTACGTTTAAACACATCATTACAGCCTCACCTCGAACATATCTAGCTCCAGCATCAACTGAGTCTTCAGTCTGAGAAAACGCTCCGTGATGACCTGAAAGATAAAATATTGTTACGGTCATACAAGTACAAGTGGAAGAAAGAAATATTCTTTGGATGAGTAATACAGTTGATATTTTGGGTCGTTTTCTTCTATCTACAACTATACTTGCAAGTGAGATCTCTCAAGGCCATATTTAAATGCGTAGTTACGTAAATGCAACGTCACATGAAATATCAGCAGTGATTGGAACGGTTGCATACCACTAAGTTCATAACCCCTATGATAAAGTAGCCTACACACCACACGATGGTACCAAAATTAAACAATTAAATGCCCACAAGACTTTCGGACGTCAACGGGGCCATATTGTACAATGTATCATAACACGAAGACGTCTTCGCGGGTTTTAGTGATCTGTCACAACTTCCTGATATTATTGGAATGCTGTCGGTTCACAACAGCCATTCCACGAAATGCAATGTTCCAAAAAAACTACGCTTGCTTGAAATCTTTGATAACTTGCTGTGCAGCGGTTTTTTGCAAGCGAGCCCGTTCGTTAGTATCTACACGACTTCCCGTTTCGGCTAAACAATGCACTCAGTAAATCCTTGAAAATGATCAGACCTATACTTACTAATTATGCACATGAGAGCAATCGCAAAAATTCTGGCCTTCATTTTGAGTCTTTTTGTTGTGTCTTTCTGAGAATCTTCTTTGATTTATTATTGAAACTTTATCTTGCTCAAACAGTTCAAAAACGCTGTTTTGTAGAATGCCTTAAATGTATTCACCAAAGTAACAGATCAAATTGAATTGCTTCTGGAAAAATAAGCAAAGGATTTGACGTAAATAAAGGAGTTTTAACAACACTCACTAGCGCAGCAAATAAAGCTTTGCTAAGTGCTAACTGTACCCAAGTAGCTCCTACAATGGCTGACAACACAAAAAATAAATTTATTTTTTTAGGATAATGATGACATTTAATCAAGAAAAAGTAAACTATTTTTCTTTTACTATGGTAAGCCTACATTTAGTGTTGCATGGAGAGTAAATTTTCTGTCTTTGTAAAAACCTCTTTGTTCACGACATGTTTCTGTCAGAAGACGATAACTACGCTTCCAAGCTTGCTCACATTATTTCACGTTTAGTTTCCACTAAAATAGAACTTTTACTTTGCAAAGATGGAGTCAAATTGAAAAAAAAATTAGAGACTGTTGATTGAAAGGCGATAATGCAAACGAGGTAAACCGGAATAAAGTGGGTGCGCAATTTGCTGTTCTATCTCTCACTCACAGAGACGGTTTGACGTGCTGTTAATTTATGACCAATAAACATACGTTAAAAAGTCTAATAATAGCCTACATTTTATGATTCTCAAAATTTGCAAAGTTGTGATTGGATAAGTGACAGCCAACCTTATGCAGCGACATTAGCAGCTCAAAACATATGTTTTAGACAACGCAGTAAAAGATATAAAAGGTTAACTGTACTACTCATTCTGTAATATTTTTGAATGCAGTGTTTGCATTACTTCCATTCTGCAGTTAGTTTGCTTAGCAAATTGGACACAATTATTACTAAAACCCGTTTTATACCCATCACTTTGCTTTACGTAGTCTCGAGTTGAACTCACTGCAGTCAGCAATTGTTCGCATGACTCCCTTAATGATATTTGCCGATAAGAAACATACACGGAAAAGAGTTAAGATTTTGGCATGTTTTGCGTTTTTCTTAGTATTTCTATTTCAAAAACTAAACTGTAATGTATGATTTGAAATATCTTTCAGATTTTCTTTTTAAGGATAAATCTCATCGAAATTAAATAATACTAGAGCTTCCATGAAAAAAATAAAAAAATAAAAAACTGACAATGAAAAATGCAAAAAATGCTTTCAATTACAATAAAAGCTTATTTGAATTGACTTTTTCAGCTATCCTATTTAGAATTAATTGTCTCAACAAATCTAAATCATTCTTTCTCGTATTGCACTTGTTAAAGAGACTGACATTTTTTCAAAATTAATTTCGCCCTTGTTGAAACCTTCAGTCCAAAGAAGGTATCATTTTTGACTCTAAATGTTACCAATACAGAACATAGCCCTCGAAAGAGACTATTTGTCGACTTTCTAAGCTACTCTTAGTTGTTGTCTTCACCACAGTGTAAGTGAACATTTGTTGAAAGTGAATAGTACAGTATTTTGTGCCTGATATTTATACCAGTGACGAGTAAAAGACAAAAAAAGACAACTTCAGCTTTCGTTTATAGTTTTAAGTTGTAAATATATAAACAATTGTTGTAAAGAATTACGTGCTTACGTAGTACAATCAGCGACAATAATTAGGATTTTTGATGACGTTTTATACACTCACGTCACGAGGAAACGCGATTTCTGTCCGGTAAGGGTTCTTTTGTCTATGAATAGAACGCTCTCACTGTTACACCCTGAAGCAACAAAAAATCTCCGACGAGCGAGTACGTTTGACCATATTTAAATTAGCAATGAAACAATGCGAGGACATTTGTTCGCTATCTACATGCTTATCACTGTCATGTTATAATTACAAGTGATCTATATCATCCGTTAAAGCTATTTAATCTTTTCATGGTATATGGCGTATCAACGTCCAAAAATGTCTGATCGTCTATGCTCTACTTTCTACTATAAAGAAAGACATATCGTATTGAATGCAGTTGCCGCAGGCTTAGTCATTACTTGCTCCTGCAGACGAGACTATCGAGCACCTTGCTGTAAACATATATAATCTTTTCTTTCACTGATAAACCGACATCCGATTGTATTTAGTCAAATTCCAACTCAGCTTTTGTTTTTACTCTATCAATTTTACTAAAATTACTATATATTTTTATAGTACCTATCATTATCAAAAACTGTTCGCCATTTACTTATAAAATCTTGCTTTTGATAACAAAAAATGTATATTTAATGATGCAATTATTTTCAAACAAACCGATACAAATGGTAACCTACGTGCTGCTTTTCGCCAACAATAGTAAAACTGATATGATAGTGATTGCGTTGGAAAATGAATATATATAAACTATTTTATACAGAGCGTTCCATATTTAGACAATATGGCACTGCTAATGTTGTCTGGTGGACCGAGCGAATTCCATGTAATCCGAGAGCATGTGCCTTGCACTGAAACCTCTTTGTTTTAGCCTTACGTCATCACTTCTACAAAGCGGGATTGCTTAATGAGCTTAAAGATTCTTTTAAATTTTCTCTGGTTTAGCCAGACGTCATTTAATTCTAAAAAAAGATAAAGTCTTCAAATATGAAGCTCTCGTAGACAGTAAAAACTAATTTCGGTACAAAACTACCATTTCAAAATAAAATTTATCTCCATTTCCTTTACGATTTTAACCCAAACAATGAACTTTTATCGTACTTTTATATGATTACGCAACGTCTTATTTTGGGACATCCATTCAAAACTTAATAACGTAATACAACGGCCTAATGTATGTATTACACAACCTAAAATACAACTTCAAAATTTGTATCATGATATCGTAAATACTTCAATTCAACTTAATTTTATTGCTGTTTTAAGCAAAACTAGACAATAATTATAATTCAGCGTATAAAAATTCATCTCATAATAAACTAGCAATCTCCTATACAGTCAAGCCTTCACCTTTTTCAATGTCTCACCAGTTGGAGGTTGAAAGACTTTACTATTTGCAAGCATATTGAAAAACAGTGTATTTATACGCAGAGTTTTTTTTATAATTTTTAAAATATAGCTTTGCAGTTAGAGAAATAATGCAGAACCTTTGCAATCAGTCTTAGTTATTTGTTTTTTTCCGCGTAAGGCTTGATGTGCTTCACTTCCTTTTCCAGAAATTTTTACGTGTTCATTTTCCCAGTAAACTGAATTGAAAGTTCTGCTCTGTATTGATGTCAGTCACGAGCCTGTGACGTAGTCTGCTCCGCTGCGTGACAGCCATCAGGTTCAACAGAAATCCTGATATAAAAAGTCGTTGGAGAACGAAATCGTTTTTTGAGAAACAGCTTTTAGAATTTTATATCGCGGACAAAACTGACCAGCTTTTTATTTTAAAGTTTGTTTTACCAATGAAAGATGAAACGGAACTATCGTAAACACGCTTGCATTCGTCATGATACATTGTCATGGTTTAAAACCGAGTTTATGTGAATTAAGATGCATCATACACACAAAATACTGCGATACTACGCTTCCACAGATCGTGTATTTTCTTTGTCTGAAATTCTAAAAAGATCTTTTTTTAAATTCAATATTACGATTCGCAATCTTGTTTAACCCTTACCGTTTTCATTGTTGCCAGTAACAAGCCCTAGCACAAACATGACGTGGTAGGCTATAGCTAATGCATTTGCGTCATGCAAAAATTTTATAATACTAATACAGTATTTATATAATAAAAGTAGAAAATAGAACATTTGTAATTTTATATTAATGCTCTTTCACGCCTTATAGTGTTAAACAATTGTATTTTAATCTTTCTGCTCCAAATTTATTTTAAATAAGGTCAGCAGACAATATATACATATTTTATAATCTTTCTAAAATACGATTGTATGCTTTACAGTATGAACAGTATAATTTGCAGTAGTTTTGTATAATTTACAGAAATAATTTAGTTTTTTTTGCTACTACTGCGTTCTCACACAAAAACTTAAAATATTTTTGAAAAAACTCTACGCTAATAAAAAGTTGATTCAGTTTTTAAAACATGCGTTATTTCACATATTTTCATGATTCAATGCTGGATTATTGTATAATGTACATAATCGTAAGAGAATTGTAGAAACAAAGAGCATTACTATAAAATGTGCACTGAAAGCATTGGTTTCTGTATATTGTTACAATAACAAATATAGCAATAAAAGATTCATGATTGTAGCCTATGAGTGCGTGTAAAGGTAAAACTTAGGAAAGTTCTGTTTGCGTCCTCAAAATCTTCTGTTGCCTTACGATTATATATAGAACAGTAGCCTGGGCCTACAGCAACGTAGTAATCAATAATGGGCCTATCAATCATTCTAACGACGTGTCAATGAAGTTTGTGATTGAATTTTGTGACTCGAAATTATTAAATTTGCCGCATTCACAAAATAATTAAAAATTCACATAAACTTCTTGCACATTCAAAGCTAAGACATTGGAATCAGTTTACCAGGAAAGAACGTGCTGCAAAAAGACCATGAAAGTGTTAATTTTAGAAGGAACTGTCGCTTTCTGGGAACATTTTGTCAAAAATATTCGAGACATTAATGCGCCGGATGTTTTTCAATTTTTACAAATTTATTTGATTTGTTTGAAATTACAAACTGCTTCATTCGATTCTGTGATTAAATAGATTGGTCTTCAAAAGATAGCTAAGAGGTTAAATCTTACTATAAGCGTAGATGTTTTACTGTTTTGTGACTTAGCCTACTCGATTTAAAGCTTAGTGACTGATAAGATATTTTGAATCCTAACCAACTTTTAGTTCATTACGCCTAAGTAACAGGATATTTATCTAACAAGTCATGTGGAAAAACAAAGTACACTGTTTATACTACTGTATATAAAAATAATGTTAGCCACATATGCCCCATCTTTGCTTGAATATCGAGCTGGATAGAATTACATAGTGCACAAATAAAGACAAAGATTAGAAAAAATGCAACAATAACTAGAAAAAAAATTCTAAAAAATTTGTACTTTTTGCCCTCATAAAAGCTTTCATAAGTGGTTTTCAAAGAAAAATTGCAGTAGAGATACCGTAGCAGCAGGTGTATACATCATACACCGGAAGTTACGTTGTTTCACACGTGTTCTTATGGCGTATTACTTACGACACATCCTGACCTAATAAAGACAAACGGATAACACGTTTTGCGGTTGGGCCACCGGAAACGGCGTATGAGGATTTGCTAACATTGTTCATGATGTTATAAAACTTTGCTTGCCAAATTAATTTTCTACTTATTGGGGTCAAAAACTATTCGAGTTCAAAAACTTAAATTTTTTTTGAAAAAAAAATAGTCGTCTTGCTTGAATTTTCTAAGAATTAAGTTACTTTAACTCAAACTTTGAAAAAACTGTTATGCTCTTTAAATTTTTTTTCAATATTTTGTTCACCAAAAGTGTTGAAAGTTTTTACGTAAATCCACACTTAAGCTTTGTCGGGTACCCATAAAATTTAAGCCTATTTTACTACTTTAATAACTATCTATTAAGATTTTCAAGTTACAAAAACAAATTATAGTGACAAATATAGTTGCAAACTGAATTATAACCACTTATAGCCTACCATTAAATACACAAAGGAAAATTAATTTAACATCATTGCTTGTGTCTGTACTTTGTTGATGAAATAAAAAGGTCAGTTGGCCGAGGCTCATTGATTGAGTATGGGGCGTTCAGGCATACCTACCTGATAAGCTGTGATATGGAAAGGTTTTGTGGAAGATTGGTTCAAAATCTTACATTACAGTAAGAAATAACCTAAGTTAACTCTATTCCTTTTCTCAAAGCAATTGTACGTGCTTTTACGTGCTTTTTAGGCTTTGTGATTATAGCCTATTGGTGTCAGTGTTGTTCTTTATATATTGTCCCTAAAACTAAACCACTCGGTAACACTGAATGAAAATTATCCTTGAAGCGCACACCTCAAGAACAGAACCATCGTGTCTTGATTGTTGCTGTTTCAGGTTTCAAAAAGACTGCTACTGAGTTATTAGAGAAGAGCTTAGAAGTTAATTATAGTCAATAAATATGTTTTCTAGCTTTTTCGCGTTAAACGTTCAAATCCAAACTTAAATAGACACATACAGCGAAGGTCATCTTTTATGCCAGGGAAGGCTACATAGTGCAGTCTTGGGAACTTAAAAAGTGGTGTTTGTGGGAAAATATTTTTATCAAGCTGATACGTTGTTCAGACCTTTCCCGTATTATGCAGATGGCTCAGAAAAAAAATCCCCATTAATCGGATGATGGGAAACCCCCTTTTGGACCCATTTTCCAAATGACGTCACAATCCCTTTATGAAAATTTCAAGTTTTTCAAAAAAGGACATATTGTACATCATTTTTTAGCTTTTTTCAAGGGAAGAACTTTTTCTATTAACAAGAGCCCTGAAAATGTACAGAAAAAGAGTTATTACCGATTAAGAAAAAAGATAAATCTGTGAATTTCAGGCAAATTTGAAATTATTCGTCACTGTTGGACTTATTCTATATTCTGTTACAAGAATTAAACAAAGTAAGCGAAACATAAATTGAACCTATTATCATCATCAAAAACGTCAAAGATGTTGCTTTCTTCCTCGTCTTGTCCCGTTTCATATCTTCATCGTACGAGAATTCCTTTTCTTCGGTACCAACATCGACGTTCTGCAGAAGTCAAAAAAGTCTTCATTCTTAAGTTTTTTGTCTAGTCTCTGGAATATGTCGTTCATACAAATTATTACTTAGATACGAAAAAGATGTGAAACTATCTTTGCATTTCAAGCATACTTAGGCTACCATACTGTTACATTCAACACCATGACATTCACCACACGAAGAAACACGTGGTCGTGCCATTTCATAATTGCGACAGGTGCAGGTTTTCGTTCCACATGGATTTTTTATTGATTTATTACATCTGCATCTAATTACTTTGGTCAATACTGCTGGTGCTATAGGCATATCCGTCATTATTGGGACAAGTTCGTTGTTGCTATTGTTTCTCCATCCCCATTCACAAACATTGAATTTAAATTCTAAAGACGTAGCCCATGGAAGTAGGCTGCTCTATGGCTTGGTGGTAGCTTTTCCGCTGCAATTATCCCTTTGCATGCCATATACATGTATTATTTTGTCATGTCTAAAAGTAAACAAAGATAAATATTACATACAGGGTATCTAGAATTGGACAGTATGTTAAAAGTGTAAACATTATTATGTAATCCCTATGTAAAAATACATACCTGAGTTTAGTAAGCGTTGAATCTTCATTGCCACCATACTAGATCTTGAATGCAGCTATAGATGCATCTCCGACCTCGTTTTGGGAACTCCAGACATTGCTGATAATTGCAGAATTCTCTTTCAGCGTTTCTGATTTTCGCAAACTTCTTTTCCCTTATCCAAATATCGATGACGTTGTGTCGCATCCTGACCATGCGTGGAGGAAAAGAAGATCTTCTTTGATATCTTTAATACTTGGGTTGGCTTCTTTGATGCTCCAGGCTTTGTTGAAGCGCTCCTGGACGAATTAAATATCATCACGAGTGACAGTCTTTCAATGATACAGTAACATAATATCTACATCAGTATCATCAGCAATGACATTTACTGGACCTTTTCGAAGAGAAGCATACTCAAGGGATTTCGCTACAATGGAACCGTCAGCATCATCAGAGCATTTTACCTCGCGTAATTAACCGCCATGTGATGTGCCTTTTTCCTCTGCTTTGCAGTTTCATTCTTGTGCATTTCGTTTTTCAATATTCATTGTGTAGATCAGTTATTTTCAATGTAGATGTTATTGTAAAATCATCAGAGCAGTTGTGAACTTCAACTTCGGATTGTCTCAGAAGGGTAGAAACAAACTTGATGAATTCAGCCTTGGTTTTGATGCAGCTGAGGTAGCGATCTTGAGTAAAAGGAAGTGAATTGCTCGGATCAATTTTCACAAACGTGCTCTGTGGAACGGAATTTCGGCGCAAGTGCTCGTGACTTTTAGTACTTTCGTCATCATAGCCATCAAAAACCACAACAGCATGCATGGCCCTTAGGTATAATGGTTTTGGATATATTTCACATAAGAATTTCAAACTTCCGAAAACTTCATTCCTTTTTTCCAGCGAACTTTATGTAGTAGGCTAGGCCTAATGCACCATCGTTGATAATAGAAGTTGCTTGTTGATTTCCTCTAAGGCATGCGACGAGGAACCAGGCAAAAGAATTTTTCTAATGGAGGGTTTGTCAGGCTTTCTCATCATGCCTTCCTTGAACATCGACATTGGCTCTGAGGTCAACTCGAATTCGAAAAATTGCTCAAGGCTTTTCTCCCTTTCAGCAACAGCAATCATCCTATTGAACATGACTTTCGAACCAATACCACTTGCAAAACTTTTTGTTTACTTCCATTAAGGATTCTAATGGTTCGATCAATCTTTGCGTTTGATTGATGCGTTAGTAATTGCTACCCCATCTAAACCTTTTTGGATATTTTGACCAATTTGCTCCGCTTGTTCACAATTGACGTCATCTTTTCCAGCGATGGACACTAGACCGTTTGAAAGAGAAGATAGGTTTACATCTGGTACCAAGAATGGGTTTTTCGTTGTTAACCAGGCCAGAAACTTTTCCAGTTTTCGTAATCCCTCTTTTTTCTTGAATCATCCAACTCTTCATGCTGGTTAGCCTACTTCATAGAAACTGAGTCTTGCTTAATTGCGTCATTGCTTCATGAATACTTGCCGAGTGACTCACACTAAACAGCCAAAGATGTCGAACACTTTCTGTCCTACTTTTCCTTTCGTCAATCCTCCACGCGACTTAATTGAGCGCATAAGAGCTTGCTCGATGGCAAGATCTTTCCAAATTCCAGTGAAGCTTTTGCTGTCCTCTTTATTGTGTGCTGCTCGGTTAGGAATTGATCGTAGGCCTACAACCATAGATGAAAAGAGAATTCTGCAATTATCAGCAATATCTGGAGTCATGGTGTTGAATGTAATAGTATAGTAGCCTAAGTATGCTTGAAATACAAAGATAGTTTCACATCTTTTTCGTATCTAAGTATAATTTGTATGAACGACATACTCCAGAGACTAGACGAACAACTGAAGAATGAGGTTTTTTTTTTCACTTTTGCATAACGTCGATATTGGTACCGAAGAGGAGTGCTCTTACAATGAAGATGCAACGAGACAAGACGAGGAAGAAAACAACATCTTTGACGTTTTTGATGTTGATGATAGCTTCAATTTTTGTTTCGCTTACTTTGTTTAATTCTTGTTAACGAATATAGAAGAATAAGTCAAACAGTGACGAATAATTTCAAATTTGCCTGGAATTCATAGGTTTATCCTTTTGCTTAATCGGTAATAACTCTTTTTCTGTACATTTTCAGGGTTCTTGTTAATAGAAAAAGTTATTCCCCTTGAAAAAAGATAAAAAATGGTGTATAATATGTCCTTTTTTGAAAAACTTGAAATTTTCATAAAGGGATTGCGACGTCATTTGGAAAATGGGTCCAAAAGGGGGTTTCCCATCATCCGATTGATGGGGATTTTTTTCTGATCCATTTGCATAGTATGGGGAAGGTCTGAGAAAAGTATCAGCTTGATAAAAAAAAATTTCCCACAAAAAATCTCCCACGACTGCACTAACAGAGTAATGGGTTACGTGGGAAATTTTCTTTTGCTGTTTCTAAAATGGAAAAGTAATTTCAGGTGAGTAGCCTAAGATGATATTGAAACGCAAAACAAGGCACTAGCCTAGGTAGGCATAAATTCTTCATCTTAGAATAATAATTAAATCTCTAAAGAAGATGAGGCAACAACACTTTGAAATATGCATTTTTGACTTTCTGAGTTAATTGCTTGAACTTTTTGTAAAGAATATATTTTTGAAACGAAGCAGGGACAAGAATTTTTCTTCGATATTCCAAGAAGCAACTCGCAATTTCTTAAACATTTTGTTTGGAAACGCCCCAGTTGAAAATGGGCATGGGGATTTAAGCTCAGCTTTTCTTTGTCTTCCCATCCTCTTCAATTAAATTTTAAGCCTCGGACCATAATCCTGCTAACAACAAAAGGACAACAAATAAGCATTGTAATAAAATTATCTGCTTTGTCTGATTAATACATAGAATAACCTATACATATGTGAAATGAAGTGTAGGCTAAGTGCTGATTTTTTTCATGGGTTGCTGAATGCTGATTATTATATGAATCAGCAAAAAACCATAAACCAATTGTTATATTAATTATTACCATTCGTAACCTAGCCTACAATCATTCACACAACTTGCAAAAATAATGCCGTAGGCTACGTTTTTTCTCAAACATTCACCCTCCCAAGAGCCAGTCTTTGCAAACAAAGGAACGACAAGACCAAGCAACATTGGTTCATCCCTCAGTCTGTGCGTGAACTTGAAGGAAAGTATTTCAAGAACAGTTCTCTATTCAATGTTTAACATTTTTAAAGTTTTTCGCTTAGCGCCACATAGTAGGTGGCAAAATTAACAGACAACAACAATGTGGTATCTTCACTTTCGATTTTGGCGACTGGGCTGCCTCGGTGATTAAAAGCTCCTGCTCAGTGCCTGACTACAAGTGTACAAAATTGCCAGGACTAAGCTTCCACCGAGGCATTTTCAGTAGGTTTTTTCATTCAAAAAGAAACAAAGTGCGGAGCCCAGTCAGGCCCGGATTTAGGGAGGGGAGAGGGTGCAGGTTCCCCGGTCCCCCCGACTTATGAAGGGCCCCCCTACATGGAAAAATGCGATTTTGTTTCTTTCAGCCTTTGAAGATTCTGCAAAATGCTGTGCAGTGCTGGATTAATGCTACTATAGACGTAAATGTGGTTTATCGCACCCAAGGCGCGAAAATTTTTTTTACACGGGGGGCCCCCCGATCTAAAAGTGCCCTGGGCCCCCCATCAGTTAAATCCGGCCCTGAGCCCAGTGATCCGTGCTCTGGTGAAGAAAGTCCATATGCAATTCATGCGCCTCTTGCTCTACCAAGCGGTTAAACCTCACAAGTAGACTACCAAGCAATATTATATAGCTTACTGGTTTGGTATTGACCCTTTATCTTCTGTCTGTCAAAGCCTTTGATAAATTATTAACCCCGGGACCCCCCCTGCCAACGCTACTGGATTTAGGCCTGCGCAGTTAATCGCAGGTAGTTTATCACATTAGCCTAAAGCAGGTAGGCTAAATCTACACCCTTTGGTACCAAGTTGACATTTTGCAGCTTTGCACTTGCAATTGCCAACAAAATTGAGTAAAGTATGTGGCATTGCTTACAAAATCAGATACTATGTCCCATTATCCACATTACAATTAATTTACTTTTCATTATTTAAATCAAATCTTCAATATTCGATAATTAATTGGGGTAGGGCCAACAAAACGTTAGTACACAAGGTGGAAGTGATTCAGAACAAATTTATTAGAGCGTGTTTGTTTGGTGACAGGAAAACTTCGACGACCTACATGTACAGCAAATTTCAGGTATTAAAAGTGAGTGACCTTGCAAAGCTGGCATATGCACAGTTCATGTTCAAGTACGAAAATAATTTTTTGCCAGCATGTTTCTCTGGCTACTTTGTTAAATTAGACGACATACATCAACATGATACAAGACATAAGGCTAAAACCAGATTTTTTCTTCCCAGGTTTCAAACAAACTTTGGCAAAAAAACACTCCATTTCTTGTGTGTGCAAGTGTGGAGTGAAATTTCACACGATATAAAAGATTTACCGTTCCATTGCTTTAAAAAAAATCTCAAAAACCAACTGTTACATGAATATACATGCGTACCTTAAGTGCTCAATACAAAGGATAACTTACCTTTACAGTAGGCCTATATCATCATATCGTACTTATTAATCTTTGTTCTCTACAGTTATTAGTATCAAATTGCCCTGTTTTTGTATGCTTCACATAAAAATTGTTGCAATTCGGTGGTGGTATCCACGTTTTTCTACGTTATTTCAGGAAAACTTTCGCAAGTGCTGTAGCCTATTATAGCACACAATCACTAATTATTGGTGGTTGGTCAATTCTTGGTCGTTGGTTTGAATCTTCATCATCGGCTTACTCAGTCTGAGAATGCAGATTCAAACCAACAGTAGTTGTTTTTCAATCTCAGTGGCGAACCCTTTTTATTCAATGAAGTAGTGTGCCTGCCTCTGCACACTAGTGTGTATGAATGTGTAGTTAGATTTGCTGTGATGGGGTGGTGGCTGACTAGATGACTGCTTATGGTCTTTCGCTACCATCCTGATTGCGCCATAATCTAACCAACAGTTGTACAATGCATTGTTTTGACAATTACATTTTACTCTGATTATTTGTTAATATATGGCGCTGTTAAAACAAAATAAATTGACTTGACTTGACTTGCCACATTCAGATTACCAGGTATTCGCGGCACAATTGCAAGCCTCTTGCAGCACACCAGTGTGCCGCGGCAGACAGTTTGGAAACTTCTGGTAAAGTGATCTCCATTTTACTATGATGTTAAAATTATGTTTTCAATATTTTTCGAGATGGCAGCTGATTTTTATGATCTTTTGGTCTTTCGCTGCCATCCTTGTTGTGAGAGCTATTTGCCATTGATGTTTGTTGTGTTTGTACACGTATATACAGTAGGCTAAGCCTAGCTTATATAATTACAAAAAATAAAAAAAATACTGAATTGAACTTTCTGTTGTTTCAATCGAGTAGCCCAATTCAATAAACCTTTACGATACAGCCAACCAATAAAGCGTAACGTGGAAAACAAACTAGGCTACTTCGCGAGCTGGATAATTAAAAGGACCTCGCATAAATATTTAAATATTTTAAATATTTAAGTTAGGCTAACAACTAAATTATTTTATTTACCGTAAAATCTACACTTAGGCTATCATCTTTTCGTGCAGTATTTACGTTTCCTACTTGAGTATGAGTAGGCTACTTGATGATTTGGTCGTAGCTTAATTTGCCTATATAAAAGGGCCACTCTAGGCATAGGCGTAGCCAGGGGGGGCGAAAGGGGCCATGCCCCCCCCCCAAATTTTCCAAGTTTAGATTCCGAAGTTGAGCTCTTTGTTGAAAATGTAATAAAATTTGTAAAAATTTATAACGTTTTCCAAGACATCTGGCAATTAACACCCCCATGACTTGTTTTAGACATACAGAAAGACACCAATAAATTTTGCAAATCGTAAATCGCGCAAAGTTTACGCGATTTACGTTTCTTTGAACTAATTTGTGAAAGCAATTTCAGAATGGCTTACTCTGTTGGGTGTTTGTGTAGTTATTGAGTTTTTGTGTAGCTGAGTTTTTGGTGTTCTCTAATTTTAGCCGCAGTTTTGCCCGTTCGCGTGTAAGAGCTACCTTTTAATAAGTTAATAGCTGTTTATCTGCTAATAAACTTCGTACAAATAATACCTTAAAAGTGTTTCCAGAAAGCGCTATAATCCATTATTTAAGTGTAATTTTTCAAAAATTTTACGGGGGAACATCCCCCGGACCCCCTAGAATACGCGTGCCTTCGGCACGCTCTAACCCCCCACCACTTTCATTGCTTCCCTTGCTCAACCCACCAGGATACGCCACTGCACATCAAGTGGCAATGACTTAAATCAAACACTTAAACACATTGTTTTCTTCAATTCATCAAATATTTGCCCACCCCCCAATTTTTTTTTTGGCTACGCCACTGACTCTAGGTTTCTAGCTACTTGATCAGTAGCGTAGCCAGTAACTTTGAAAGGGGGGGTTTTGACCACCCAGCGGCGGGGTGTCTGGGGGGCCTCCCCCAGAAAATTTTGAAAAATTACATTGAGTTAGATGCATTCTGAGAGCATTTTCAACAAAAATGTGGGTACGAATATTCCTGTAAAATGGTGCTGTCTGGTAGCATCGCAAAAAGATAAGATCATGTTTTCTTCGACATTTTTTGGATATAAAGCTAAGTCTCTGTGTTTTCTTGTTGCTAATTCCAGGCTGAGATGTTTGAATGTTTGGTATTGGCAAAACTCGCTCTTTTAATGCAATTTTGTTTAAAACTAGACAATGTTTTATTAGACTGAAACCATCATTCTCAATATCGTGGCGTCACACGCATGCCAAAGGGGGGGTTGTAACCTTTGCCGAGGTCAACAAAATAATACAACTGTTCTTTATCACCAATTTAATGTGCTCAGAATTGACGATATTATTAAATTAGAGACTGCAAAATTTATGTACAAATATGTGCACAAAATGCTGCTCTGGGCCTTTGCTGGCTGCTTTATTTTTGTAAACGAAATTCACCATCATAAAACCCGTCAGAACCAAAAGAATGATTTATATTTGCCTTCTACATTCTACAACGTCAAACTCTGGTAAGAAGATGCTATGTTTTAATGGAGTGAAACTATGGAATCAACTCAAGTACTAAAATAAATAAAAGAAAAGTCTTATAATGTTTTTAAATTTAAATATAAATGTTTATTAAAGAATTTGTACATTGTACAATGATCACTCCTGAAACACCCTGTCTTATTCCATTGTCAATGTATTATGTAAAGTGCTGGTATTGTGCTATATATTATATACTGTATGTGTTAATGTTCTTAACTTTGGGTCTTTTTTTTTTAATGTTTGGGTGGCAGCTGACTTTGGTGACCTTTTGGTCTTTCGCTGCCATCTTTGTTGTGCAAATTATTTGTGTTTTTGCTTATTTTGTGTCTTTCTTTTTCGCCAACAAAAAACAAAACAAAAAATAAACTGAACTGAACATACACTTAATTAATGGCATGCTAAAATAAGGATAACAACTAACTCGAAGACTATATGTCTCTGTGCTGTTGTGTTGCATTTGTGATCGTAGTGTAGGCCAGTGCTCTTCAACCGGTGTGCACGGTGCACCCTAGGGTGCACTAAAATATGCATGGGGTGCACCAGTACGAAAAGGTATACAAGGGTGCATCACAAACTTGTCACACTAAACAGATACTTTTTACAAAAACTTTCTGTGAGCAAAAATGAACCATTAATATGGCTCTCCAGAGGCAAAGTTCTTAGCCGTATCTTTCTGCTTAGAGAAGAATTGGGAGTTTTTTTAACAGAGGAACATAACCAACAAGCTAGCAAATTTCGTAACAATTTTGGTTGGCAAAAGTTGCGTATATGGCTTCCATTTTTGAATACCTCAATAAACTAAATCTGAATTTGCAGGGGAAGAAAGGGGATATTTTTGAAAGCATGTCCAAAGTCAATGCTATAAAGAAGAAACTACCACTGTGGCAGAACCGAGTTGCATCATACAATTTCTCTGATTTACCGCTTTTCCACGACTTCATGGAAGAACATGGAAGCAATTGTCAAGAGCAACTGTTGCCACTTATTCATGCCCATCTTAATTTGTTGCAAAAAAACTTTGAGAAATATTTCAATGCTGAACAGAATGCCACACTTAATGCCAGTTCTTGGATATTACAACCTTTCATTTATGACAGATCTACTACAGAAATTGAAGATTTGATTGATCTCAAATCGGATTTTGGTATGAAAGTATTATTTAAAGAGACACCATACACTGACTTTTGGGTGCACCTGTTAAATGTGCCAGAATACAGAAGTATAGCAGAAAGGGCAATTTCCGTACTTATTCAAATGCCAACAACGTATTTATGCGAAAGCGGCTTTTCTTGTTTGTGTGAAATCAAATCTCGAAAGAGAAATTCAATCACACACATCGATCCATTGAGGAGGGGAGCAATTGAAAAAGATATCATACCTCGGTTTGAGTTGTTAGTTAATAATGTGCAACAACAAAACAGTCATTAAATAATGATTTTTTATATCGCTTTTACCTCAGTTTACCTTTTAAGTAAACAGGGTGCATGAGTTCGTCACAACAACTTTAAGGGTTCACCAAACCAAAAAAGGTTGAAGAGCACTGGTGTAGGCTACAATAGGCTATATGGTAGGAAAAAAGCAGTGATGTACGCGCATACAAAAAATATTGACGCCGTCAGAGTAAACGCAAACGTTCGAAAAACTATGCGCCGTGCGTCAACGTAACTTGTAAAAAAAGTTGGCGGCGTCAGTGCATACACCAGGGTAAACTAATTTTGTTTGCTAGGTGCCAAACATTCACACGGTATAAACCACTCGAAACAAACAAGTTTTATTTGAAATTTCCACGAAGAAACACAAGCATCTGAAAGTGTTCATCTGACATTTTGCTGTGTTTTGGTTCCAATATGTCTTTGCTCATTGAAAACATTCTTTCAACTGCAGCGCTGGAAGGTGTTGGCGTGTTGTAGCGAAAAAAATACAGTTTGCGGCATAGCATTTGCGGCGTATACGTGCATCTCTGCAAAAAAGTGATTACCGTATCTTATTAAATAACATGATAGGTAGGCTATATAGCTTAGTCTACTAGGCCTACCTGTCAACCATGGCAAAACACGGGACCATGTTACTGTAAACCAACCAACCATAGGCACATATTTTTTGCATGTTTAGATGGTTTACAGCAACATGGTCCTGTTTTTGGCCGTGCTAAACAGGTTGGCACTACCTGACCTACCCCTGAAGAAGTTATAGTCGTGTCTGATTGACAAAATGTCGGAATAAAACCAGATTATCACGTTATAGGCTACATATTGTGGTAGTTCAGCTTAGTTTGCTCCAGAAGAAAGTAAGCCTATATCATGTTATTTAACTAAATTTCTGGTGAACAGCCTCATTCAATTTTTAGCTTATTATTAGCCCACTAGCTTCTTGTGAATGTGGTGCTGAGAAGCAGACCGCATTCCTTATCAATCATCAACGATTAAAGCCTACCATTAATAAGCCATCCAATGGAGTGGAAGGTCTGCATGTCTTAGATGATGAAACTAAAGACTGAACTGCTTTCTAGTAGCCTTTCAGCGTACTTTACGAACATAGTTAACCTGAGATAGTAAAAGGATACACTCTCGGTCCCAGAGGCTTACACGACGATCTTCTTCGTCGTGTCTCTGGGGCGATTGAGATTGGGCGATTCAGCGGAATTGATTGTGGGCTTGTGGCCTATTAAAACTACTGTACATTACACCTTTGGTAAGCTCCAAAGTTTTCTACCTAAAAAGAATACACATTAGCAGCAGAAAAATCTCCCCTTTTAGATTACATCACTTACTACTGTGCCAAAATTTGCACAGGGGGCATAGAGAGATTTTTGAATGACGCTTGTTGGAGTTTAGATTTTTTTTTGCTTGGCAGCACTGTTTGCACTAGCTAAAACAATCGATAAACTGGACAAGATTACTGTAATTGTATTGGAAAGCTCAGTTGAAAGAACTTAAGAAAATTCCATATTAATCCATGTAATGTACCGGTAGTCTATGTATATCGAATATAGGTATATACATGTAAAGTTAGTTGGAAAATGGAAATTAAATGTCTTCCACCACTCCAGATTCGCACAACAGAGCGGCTAAATGAAGAGGGAGTCTTCAGAACGCAACTCTGAGGAAGCATGTAGGACAATAGTTGATTATTTCGTGTCTATCTTGATAATATAGAATAGCCTACATGTGAGGCTACTAGCCTACAAGTACAGTATAGATACCACTTCATGTTGAATACATAATACATATGCAAAACAACAAGCAATGTACCTTAGTCATCCCGAAAACGTTTCAATGTATCACAATATTTGAATTAATCATTTGATTTCTTTTGAAAGTTGTTTGATAGGTAGCGTCTGGGTCGAGGCTGCTCCAGTTACTAGCCTATAGCATGCTACAGTATTACCAAGCATAGTCTCAAACATTTTTTCAGATACAGCAGCTGCTTGACTAATTGACAGTCCTACTAAACCTTATTTGTTTGTATTGCTTTGGTTGGTATTGTACAGTTGTGTAGTTAGGCTTATCACTTGCATCACAAAGAAGTACAGTAGTGCCTAGATTAGTATGACAATAGTATGTTGGTGCAGAAGATCATAAGTACAGTGGACTCAGGTCTAGTCAACTTGTGAGTAGTAGGCTACTTTCCATTAGTTTATATTTGCAGTTTTATGAAAAGGAAGATAATCTTTATTTTAAAATATGCAGTTACAGCAAAGCTAAAGAAAACAAAGGAAGAGATGCATGTGAAAAGGTACTCAAAAAGAATTATGAAAATTAGTGAAAAGCAGAAATGTTGAAAGGTAATTCAGCGTCATTGTTATTTGTGAATTACACTCATGCAGCTAGACCTACATTAAACTGTAGTTGTTAAGTAATATCAAATCTATTTTTTGCCAATTGATCAGGATTCTAAGCTTTATTTTCTCGTCCACTACGCATGGCCTACCAGAGATTTCCGGTAGCCAAAAGAAAAGTCCGTTTAATTTGGTGTTTTGAACAATAAATTGACATTCTGTTTTGTGTTCACTCCGAAGGTAAGAACAACACAAACAAGCCCTGAAACATATTTGCAGTTGTATTTAAATACACTGCTTAGTGTGCTTACCAAGCAGATGTAGAGCTAGGTGATCTTTGAGTTTTTATAGGGGGACGCTCAGAGTTTTTGCGAAACTTTCATCAGCTGCATTTCTTGTCGACGTGTGAGAAACCTTGCTGTGTTTCTGAAAAAGGGTTGAGAATGCAAGTGAGAAAAAAAGTTTCAAATATCAACAGAGTGGAGAAATGTAGGCAGCGATCAAACATAGCCTTTCGGCACAGTATTTTAATAGGCGCCATTTAGCGATTTTTTTCTTGGCCGTAGTCGCCAAGAGCTTAGAGGCCAGCTGAAATTCTAGTGGCTAATTAGGTCCACTGCAAATGCTCATTTTTTGGAATACCACAAACGACAATTTTTTCTGTTTGTGATTAAAGTGAGTCTGTCGTAAACAATTAGCTTGCTAGTGTGTGGACTAGCAACTGCAAACTCCAAATGTAAATATTGAGCAATTGCAGTGCATTTTGTCAAAATTGATTACTGTATTACCTTCTAATCACTTGCTGAAAAACATGAAAAACTTCTTTTGTTGGAAAAATACATATATTATATGAAAGTTTCTTCAGATCAGGTTAGGAAGCTGTATGATGTCTATTCTGTAAAGTCTATAAGCACTGTAGTAGTTAGCTGGGACTGGATATTAAATGGCAAAGCTCTATTCTGTAAAGTCTATAAGCACTGTAGTAGTTAGCTGGGACTGGATATTAAATGGCAAAGCTCTGTGGAAAGGTTGTGAATGAAAGACATAATCAATTTGAAATCAGTTATTATTAGCTAACAAGGTTATGATCATATGATGTCAATGTTTCCATTTGCAATCACATTGTAATATGAGACCCTTAACATGAAGGACTTGTTTATAAATGATTTAAATTTTGCATCACTGGCTTCTCATTTTTAAACTGTGTTTTTGGAAACACATTGAAGTCTTACATGATAGTTTTATAAGTTACTGCCTAATTGTAATTACTGCACCTTGATAGAAAACTTTTTATCATCACTAATAGTGATCTCCCATGCGTTATCCTTTTTTGTTAATCATTTTGCAGATAAATACTTGGTTAAAGAATTTTAGCACCTTAGTTTCACAGAATCAATAGTAATGTCTGGAAGAAGGGTTAGCCAAGACTCGTCTGTGGAAAGCGTAGGGCGTGTCGCATCATGCATGGCTGGCATGCGGAATCAATGGAATAGTTTTCTGACATTTCTTTGGGATCCTACAGAAAGAACCGTATTAGGACGTGGTGGTAAAAGTTGGGGTGAGTAACCGAAAAAATTATCTCATAAAAAAAAAAAATTCTTTACATTATTATTAAATTATTATCTGTGGTTTCCACTTTCCAATCTTTTTGTGGTCATGGACCTCTTATAAGTTGCTAAGTCTGGAACTAGACCAAGACCTTTGAACTTCTAATCTTGACTTTGAGTGAAAAACTTGCCAAAGTACTCTAGTGTTAATTACTTTTCATGATTTGGGTACCTACAGTATTTAGCCCTGTGCTAGATCACTGTATTGCTAGGTCATTAGGTGCAATTCTGTGTGAAGTGTATGACTCTGTAGTCTGTATGTTAGTGGGTGTTTGGTGGTTGGACGGTATGATATATTTTTCATTCTTTGATAGGATACAAACTTTTGTGTGGAAAACATTAACATACCAAGCTAAAAAATATAAAATCCATAACAATAGCATTGAACAATGAACATATATTGTTGTTAGGCCTAAAATATAAATAAAGAGTGATAATATATAAGCACCAAAAAAGTAATACTTTAATTGAAATAGCACCTACATCAGCTGGTGTCAGAGTGACCCAGCACCTAAATCACCTGACGCCATAATGTGGACAGACATCTACTTGGCACGTGTTTTCCTGTTTGTACCTGCAAGTCAATAAGTCATGTTTTGGAAATTCAGTAGTTTTACTTAAAATAAATGCATTCTTTGGCCCTTGAAACCTTTTTTTGGATTGCAGGTTGGCACCCATGCAAATGTTAGAGTGGTATCCAGCTGGCAAAAGTTACAATTTTCACATTAATTCAATGTCGCAAGATGTTGAACTAGTGCAACAAATAAAATTTTTGCTAATTGGTTATGCAGTTGGAATAGCTCCCTTAAGGTATCATGAACAGTTTTGGCTTTTACCGTTTAATACTTTGCCAAGCAAGCTTGCTACAAGACAGTGGTTGACAAACTCTTGTTATTATGGCCCAAAGCACTCTTTCAACAGCTATTGAAGGCCCACTTTATTTAAAAGCACACTTAATATAAATAATGGCTTAAAAAAATACTCAATCACTTGCAATTATCCAATAGCTTGGTAGGCCAGCAAATATTTTGGTAGGCTACTGTCTAAAGTTATCAGACTATCAAAAGCGCAGTTATAACAACGTGAACGTGTTTACTTTTTTTTTGAAATATTTTTGAAGAATCGGGAAGCCCACACCCCACTAAAAATTTCTAAAAGGTCATGGCTTAATTTGCTGATCACCCATCACTGCTTCAGGATTTCCTCATTTTTATGCTTATAAACACACACAAGCATGTGGCCCATTTGATAAAAACAAACAACTTTATTGTTGTAATTGTATAATGTATATCTATACTTTATTCAAGTTATTACTTGTGCTACTAAAACAGATGTACTGGTATGCACCCTCAAAATTACCAATATCTTATTGTGAATAGGATCTCAAATACATGGCAACATCTGCCTAGATGCCTCTCATTAATTATTCAATGTTCCTACTTTTACAAGTTTTATCTGTGTATATCCTGTGATCAATGTTCAGACTATGTTCAAATTATTAACCAAACTTACAAGCATATGTGATATTGTGTGTGCTTCCCTTTCCAAA
Organism: Aplidium turbinatum; assembly: GCF_918807975.1. Classification (NCBI taxonomy): domain Eukaryota; kingdom Metazoa; phylum Chordata; class Ascidiacea; order Aplousobranchia; family Polyclinidae; genus Aplidium; species Aplidium turbinatum. The sequence goes on along the minus strand of NC_137489.1, from coordinate 9,517,008 downwards.
AGCAAAAAGAACAATCATCATTAAATGCAATATTAGACTTACCCAAATTACAAATCCCATAATTAGAAGTAGATGCTCACAGTCACATGATGCGTTTCATGTCACAGTTTCCTTGTGTGATGACGTCACACAACATTTGCTTGTGTGTATGTTGAATTTTTTTCAAACTTTTGTGCCATCACGACAACTTTGAATTTTCACACAGGTTGAAGTCCAAAACCTACATAACCGTAAATTAATGATATGCGTAGTTTATAAACGTTTTTTTTCTGAATTCACCATTTCACATCAATATTGTCAGCGCCACACTTGTTTGATCTCGCACTTTGAATCGTTTTCGTCCAATGCTCTGCTGAAACCATTTGTACCCAAGTTTCCAACTTTCAATTTGTAAACTTTTTGTGAATTCACTATGCTTGTTGCAATGTGACTCTGCATAATGTCGCCAAACTTGATGTATGAGAAAAAATACGCATACTCTCACTTTGATTCAATATTTTCAGCTCACGGGTTTTTTTTCATGTTAAAAGCTTGGAGTGAATTTAATTTATTTAGTTGAGCTTTTCATTGTATTTGTCCTTATTTATTAATTTTTCTGCAATCCGCTGACAAATTCTGTGTCCAAATCGTCAGTTCTTAGTATCGTTTTTAAACTCAAACTTTATATTCCTTATTTTAGGTATTATACAGTCGATTTCTTCAGCCAGTGATACTAAAATTTTGTTTCATTTTCATGTGACTATCCAGTTAGCAAAATCCGTTGCATTTCGCTGTATAAAGTTAGATAAATGTAGATAGGACAGATTATGCTCGGTGGATGTTATGACTTTGGTTTGATCATTTCAATGAGCAATAAAGTAGACGCTGATGTCGCTCAATCTTTTTTCTGGTTTTTCGATTCTATGTACAAAGAAGTACAATCTACTGTATACAAGAGTCCATCACTCCATCAACCACCTGTAGGAGGCAACCAAATGAATGAACGCATCATGTGACTAAAATCAGCCGGGTCTGGTGACAGTGACTTGTAATACCAATCTATAATGTGAAAGCGGCTACTTTCTTATCGCACAAGAACAAAACCGGCTGAAAAACATTATCACGATCTTTGAGTTTTGCACTTCCGTCTGCTGGGAGTGTGGTGAATGGAAATTTACAAACTACCTCACAACGAGTACGTACGCTTCGTGGGAATTTAATGGTTTCAATTGCGCTGTTGCGTTGATACCACATCAAGAAACAACCTCTTTACCTACACTTTCATATATTGCGTAACTTCCTGACTGGCAAATCGTTGTTGTGGATGTGTGTAGAGCAGGGGTGTGCAACCTTTATTACAGGAGGGCCAGATATATATAACTGGGTGGAACCGCGGGCCGCACGTTTATTTAACATATGATTTCTAGTAGTTGCAGGCACAAAAGAGTAGTTTTTTTGTTATTCATGTTATTCTTATATTAGGGGTTATCTCCTTCCAGAAATAATAAGTTAGGACGCATAAATTTCTGAAGAAAACTGCTATTCAAATTTATTGTCACACAGTCTTTAAACGAGCTCAGTGAGAAGTTTGCAGCTGGCTTCTTTTCCCGACGGCTTTTTCCAAATTTACTTTAATGGAAGTGATCGCAATTCGAAGTCCATTTTCCAGGTGTTCATCTGTCAGAACCGATCAATAGGGAGATTTCATGACGCACGTTTTAGAAAAAAATGTTCGCACAAATAAGTTGAGCCAAAAAGTGCCATTTTTGAACCATGGATTTTTCAAATGTGGAAAGTCATCTTAGTTGAAATGTTTTTGGTAAAAATCGCCAAGATTCATTTCTAAATACTTTGCTTTCAAATCCGTTTTCTCTTGAAGATCAATCAGTTCAAGTTATATCTTCTGGTGCTTTGTTAATGTCTGTGTTGAATGGCGAAGCGAATATACCAAACAAATGTTCATGAGATTTGAAGTCCTTGAAACAAGCCAAAAATCCATACAACAATTTTTCAAGTTGGTCAGCAAATTCAGTTTTCATCTCAGGATGCATTCCATAGTCTCTTAATGTTGGAAAGTGGAAAAGATTTCCCGTCTGTACGTGAGCTTTCCAAAGTCGTACTTTGTTCATAATGCGTTTTATGTGACCATACATTTTTACGTTCCAAATAATTAAATACAATGGATTAGCGGTGGCCGATGGGAGACTTCTAAAATGGTTAACAGAAGGTGCGAAATCTACAATAATCCACTCCACAATGAATTGTTCACACGTGCCAGACTAAACTAAATTATAAACACGTTTCGCGGGCCGCACACAATTCAAAATTAGCACATCTTCGCGGGCCACACAATTTTTCTTCGCGGGCGGCATTTGGTCCGCACGTTGCACACCCCTGGTGTAGAGTTTAAGATAACTTAACAACAACAATAATAACCTCGTGCAACGTTCTATTCTTCTAAACGATCATTCTTCCTGTATTGAACAGAATACTTTTGTAGCTGATCCGTCAGCAAATACAATTCGACATTTGCATACTTGAAACCAAGATGTTGTTTCCCTTGTTTTGAATATGGCCATCTTGACTTTAACGTAGAAACTTTTGTCAGTTTTTACTCTGTAGTGTGAGACATAAGATATTCTGCTTAAAATAAATGATAAGGTTTGCTTTGCCAGATAAGCATACTACTTCTTCAAGTGTAGGCGTCTTTCACACTCAATATACTTAATTGATAATAAATCCAGCCTCGTAGGTAAATATCGACCCCAAACAAGCGATTCATTGCCCTGTTTCAAATGGTTTGATTAACACAAAGAAAAATCGAAATCAATCAAGTAAAAGGTGTCCTTCTGAAAACTTTGTTTTATGGCAGTGTTTTTTTTAGAATTGTTTTAAAAGCTTTCCTGGTGTTGCTGATAATGTGTGGCAGGCCACTGCAATCATCGCAAAACTTGCACAGCCCACAACTGAAATGATTAAAAGTTTTACGCACACTGTAATATGCTGTTTTGTGAAGCTTTTTCCCAAATTGAATTTGAATTATTCAAACTACAAAGCCTATTATCACATTCTAAATCTGATGTATAATACAGTTTAAACATTATTTAAACTCTTTGTCATACAGATAAGCTACCAAAAAATGAAGTATATACATTCAATGATTCAAATAATAATCACTTACCACTTGTCTGAATGTCTCGTCAATACCATGTCCCACTCCAACTTGAAGGTGAAAGAAAAGCAACTCTTCTGCCAAGTTTCCAATTCATAAGTTTATGTTTGTCGTTCATACCACTAACATCTTCCTCGGCCACTTTGAAAACCAGTTCTTTTGTCAAAACCGTGGTTTCAAGCAATAAACTTTCATCACTTCAGGATCAAATATGTCTTGCGATTGCCAGCCTTCTTTTGTATCATTGGCATCTGGGCAACTTTCGGTTACGGGGTTACTAATTTTTTATATATTCACAGTTACCAAGACTTTATAACTTTTATCAGCAATTTAACAACCTAACACCGTTAACTTTATATTATATTCAAGTCTTGCTGCGGGTGACACAGTCGAACGCTTTCGTCCGAGGAATGCTTGTAGAATCTGATTTGAGAATAAATTCGTTCGTATTCATGATTTATTGTCATTATAGTGTAAAGGCTGTTGTTTTTACTTACGATTTATCGATTGTCTTTCCGTTGTTGCAGTGATTATTATATTTTTCCATAATGATAAAAGGGATTTAAGATGAGATGCTGTATAAAGCCGACTCTTTCGATCAGATGCGATGTTCTTGAATTCTCAATTTCAGTTACTTCTTCAGTGAAGGTTGAGCCCAGCGCGTTTAAACCGGTTCGTTGGACTGGTTTGAAGTTTGTTTAGCTTTTTGTCAGTTGTTTCTGCAATGCGATAGTCAGAATATTTCGGAAGCCGAAAAAGGCTGTGAACACTGAAAAGTACGAAAAATTCGCTTCCTTAAAAAAAGAAATAAAATGATTACTGCCGAAACTACAAATCAACCGTTTTTTACATTGATTCAACGTCTGCAGACGTTGAATCAATATAAAAAACGTTTGATTTGCTGTCTGGGGGTAGGCTGGCTGGTGAAAAATGCTCTTGCAATTCAACCATAACGGTGGACAGTTCACAAGTACATAGGTTACATGCCATTCGCTGATATTCTTGAAAAAAGTACGGTTGTAGTTTGAAGGACGTTTGCAGCTGAGGAGTATCACGAGCATTGGTTTAAATATTTTAATACAGGCTTTAAAGCTTATCTTTCTTGGTATTGTGCCACTGATTGTCGCTTCGTATCCTTCGGCTAATTTTAAAAAAAAGATTCTTGTTTTAAAGAAGTTAAAAAAGCTGTTAACGTCGCATTTGTCTTTAAAACTTGACAAAAGCAGTGCGAATTCTTCAACCTTTGAGTTCAACGTTCTGTCAGATGCTAGTTTAGTTGTGAAATATCAGCATTTCGTTTTAATACACCATTTCGTTTCATTTTGTGGAGTGTGGTTGCAATCAGGTTTTCTACAACAGAATCGAGAGGAAAAATTTTTTGATTGCATCAAATACAAATAAATTTCCGCAATGGGAGAGAAAAAGAAAGAAAAGCAGCCGTTGACTACAACTGCCTCCAAAACTCTATCGGATTTTGCCAACTTTGTGGTAGATACAGAAAACAAAACAGTATTGGGACGGAGTGCAAATAATTGGGGTAAATAATTTTGGTATCATTGCAATATCGTGATTTGAGCGTTGTTGCAATATTGTGAAAAAAAAGCAAACGTGCTATTGTAGCAAGATTTTTTAAAAACTTTTCTTTTGCAGGTCAAATTTTGATCTTTTATGCTGTCTACTACTCTTTCTTGGCTTGTTTGTTCGCCATTGCACTGTCGATTGTACTCGGCACTTTAGATCCATATGTTCCAAAGTTTCAGACCAGAATTCAAGCACCAGGTGAGATTAATTCTAAGACAGCAAATCAGTCGTTTTTCCCATTGCTTCAACGTCTGCAGATGTAAATCAATGTGAAAAGCGACTGATAGATGTCTGAGTTATTGGTTCGATAAAAGAAATGCCACTTTTGATTGATATTTGCAAATTCTGTTCTCGTGGACAAAGCAATTTATTTCTGACCGAGTCATCTAAACGCGTTTTCATTGTTCTACATAATTAATCTCTACTGAATTCTTCGTGTTAAGGTATTTGCAAGGTTGAAAACGACATTTTTTTTTGTAAAAACAAATCTTTTTTAGGCGTTTCCATCCAACCCCGACTCATATCTCGTCAAGCCCTGACTTCGGACATCACATTCACTGTTGGCAAAGAAGCTAGTTACGAGCAATATGTAACGCAGTTGAAGGACTTTTTAGGTGATGCTCTTGTTGAGCCTTGTTTGTATAATAGTAGTATTCCTTTAGAGTGTGATTCATTGTACCTACTTTGACCGGCTCAATAGCTTAGTGGTTAGTGTGCCCGCCTCAGAATCGGTAGATTTGGGTTCGATGCCTTGACGGGTTATATCAAAGACTTTTTAAAAGTGGTATTGAATCTTGTTTATGCTTGGCACCCAGCACAAACGAATAGATTCAGGATAATAATGTATCCGGCCGCACCTCTGTCGGAATGGCCCGTTTCGGTGAGTCCGATTCGGTGAGTCCGATCCCTTAACGGGGGATTTTTTCATTTTTTTTTTTTAATTATCGGGTACCGTAGCCTAATTATCATTGCCGTTTTACGGTTAGGGGTTAGAGGTTAGGAACTCACCGAATCGGACTCACCGAATAGTAGCAGACCCCACCTCTGTACGGCTGCACAGATACTGCTGCTTTGTGAAGCGCTGAAGAGCAACGTATATTTGCGATGGATAAAACGCACTATAAAAACACATTATTATAAATTATGACCGCCTAGTCGAGTGTGAAAAAAGTGTGCGTAAATAATGTGATAGATATTTATTCCCTATGCCCCAACTGGTATGAATCCTGCTCTTACTCTTTAAAAGATGTTTTCTGTAGGTATTCACCGGTTTCACCCAAATCAAGTAACCCCATCACATTTATGGTTGTTCAGATTACGGACCCCAAGACGACAAGAAATTCTTTGTCAATTGTACAAATTCAAAAGTTAAAACAAGCCAAACATTTGTCGGCAACGAGACCGCCCCAGTCTGCACTTTCTACCCTAGCGTGCTTGGCCAGTGCGCGCCTGGTACAAACTACGGCTACGATGACGGCAAGCCATGTATTCTCGTGAAAGTGAACAGGGTGATTGTTTGATTAATTCTTGCGTTCATGTAACTTCTTTAAATGTGATATCGTCCGACTGAGAAGCAGTATTCTTAAGCTGAATTCCGTACATTGTATGTTTTCGTTATCCCCTTATTTCTGATTGAGCTTGGCGGTTAAAGTTTTTCACTTTTAATTGCAAGATTGTCAGCAGTAGTTATTCTATCGACCGTGTTTAGTTAAAAGAATGTATTTCACTCTTCAAATCTTGCTATGGAGATAATGTAAGTTTATGACACCGCAACTACATAGTATACAATATTAGGGCATAGCCCCGTCCGTCTTTGAAAGTTTTTGTTTACAAAAGCCTTGTAGTAATAGCCTATTTTCTCTTCTGTTAAATCATTACCTTTGCAACCTGAAAAATTCTTGCTTAGTATGTTATCATTGATGGTTTTTAACTTATGAAGATAAAGGGTTGAAAAATACATGTTTAGATCATCAACTGGTTTCCTGTCGGGTTTACCGACCTGTCGAAAGCAGTAGGAAATGATGAATCTAAAGCCCCTCCTCTGAAAGACGTGCTCATGAACAGGAAGTACGACCCTCTGTTGATGTATGTGTCTTGCTACGGTGTGGTGAGTAACTTGGTTCTGCCTTCTAGGCCGAATAAAAGTGATCATTAGTGTTTTCAATCAAGATGAAGTGTAATCGTAAAAGGCAAGCCATTGAAATCCCAGTCTATTGCCAAAGCACAAAACCGCTCGTCGTCGGCACTGGATGCTATTGAAGTATGTCTTGATGCTAACTTGATCGCAACTCCCCATGCCACTAAACATGACATTTTTCCTCAACTTGTTTGGCGGTCTGGCACCGCTCCACGAGAGTAGCACAATGGCATTTGAACAGGCCCTTACTTGTAAGCGGTCCTTGCTTTCTTGTTGTTTTTTTAGCAGTTTGCCTGCGTTCAGTTGGACATGCCTGTCAGATTTAACATCGATTGTTTGTTTGTTCACAAAGAATGACGACGATCAGAAGCATCTCAACGGAAAATCTGGCGTGAGCGAAAATACAAAGTACTATCCCGACGGTATCCCGTTCAAATATTACCCTTACCTCGGCAACCTGAGGATGCCTCAATACAAGACTCCAGTGGTGGCCGTCAAATTCACCAATGTCACTGTAAGTTTTTCAAGGTGCAGTTTCGAAAGTTAGCACAGTTACATATGTTAACTTTCAGAAGAGAAATTATGAGTTTAGGAGCAAAATCGTTTAGTTTCTACATTTTAAGCTCTTTATTTTTTGATTAAAATGATGATTTTTTTCATTGGCAATAAATGACATTGGCAATAAAAGTGACTTTGTTAAGGACCAATTGTTCTACACTAGTTATTGGATATGTACGTCATGGTCACCTGTTCCACGTTGTTTTAGACAGATTGAACAATGAACAGAGCTTAATGCTCCTTGTTTTATGCTGTCAAGCATTCAAGATACAACCTGTCCGACAGCAAGTCAAAATAAAAGTTCTGTTTCTTTCAGAGAAATGTCGAAATCAACGTTAGATGCAAAGCATACGCCACCAACATAGTAGATGACAACAGGATGCAAGTTGGTTTCTATAGCTTTAAGTTACGTGTCAACGACGAATAAGGGGCTGTCATCTTCCCAGTGTATGACGGTTCCTCTGAAAAGACTTTTTTAACAAATTTTACTGTGTGCTCCAATAATATCGTGTGTACCCTTCTCTTGAAACGACTTTGTTTGCCTATGAAATAACAATCTACCGCTTTTACATAGATACGACATTTTTTTATTATTAAAACACGCTAAAAAAGGCGGAATCCTGTCAAAAAGTTTCAGTTTTGTATGGTTTCAACGTTAAAACATCGTGAAATGGCAACTTTGCTACTTTGGATGCTACAACATGCTTTCAAGCGTTGTACAATCGACTTGCCCGCGGCGATCAATAATTAACCAACGACTCGCAACATGCAGAAATCCTTGGAGATTAATGAGCTAAGTAACCTGAAGGTCGACTGGTGTTTGTGCATGCGCGCGGTGACACCGCATCGACCTGACGTTCGCTGTGACCTCTGTCAATGTCGTTCGACACGTCTTGAAGTAGTAGTCGGTTTTCTGCATAGGTTCAACATTCGGCAATGCTCATTTCACGAAATAAAGCGTGTATGGTCCCTTAGTTCTCCAACGAGTTGTAGAGTCGACCCATTGTTGCGCAATGGTAGTTTCAATCAAGTTTCAATTTACATCTTGTAATTATAAAACCCTTTGACAACTTTTCACTAATCATGAATTTATGTTTCGATCTGAATCTACGGAAGCTATGCCACGCCCACAAAGTACAGTTGTCCCAAAGCCATCTGAAGACACTCAAGTCTTCACACTGAGTTTAAGTTGTATGTTAAAGTCGCATGTTTTTTTAAATTAACACCGAAGTTGATTTACGACCTAAGGTTTGAGTGTCTGTGCTAACGATAAGGATTTAAACTATCACTTGTGGGCGTTGTTTTTGTAAGTATTGGCTTGGATTTTGTAGCGTTGGGATGTAACCAGTTAGCAATCACATGAATGAGATGGTGAACTAAATATGTTACTTTTTAACTTACTAGCAAGACTCTGCTCTGTCGGATTCTTTTGAACTTGAAGACAAAACTAACAAAACCTGCCAACTCATGTTGTAACCCTTACGTTTGTACATCGCAAAGTCAATTCATTTTGCATTGAGTTTACGTTATGCAGGCGTTGTTTCAATGGAAATGCAGATTGCAGATTTTACTAGCTGGGTATCGTCCATGTCTACCTTGAAGATCTTTTCAAAGTTCTTACCTTCATTGACTTGTTTCTGTGACCTTGAAATGGTGTAAAGAGTGCAGTGTAACTTTTGCTGTCTGGCACTAGTGTCCAGTGCCCAGTCAGCTAATCAATACTTCGTGTTGCATTGATTCAACGTCTAAAGACGTTAAAAATTGTTTCTGTCGCGTTTAGATTGTTATCTGGAAATATCCCAAGCGGCACCACGTGTTAAGGCGCGCATTCGTTATTGCGTCATCTTTCCATGCTTCGTTGGTCAAGCAGACTGAAGGCAAGCGATGACTTAGATGGCAAAAATAACATTGTTGCGTCGTTTAAACGTATGGCGACATTGGAGCTATGTGAAAACGTCAACTGCTGTGAGTTGAATCAAAATTGCTGTTCCAATGCACTGACGACTGGGAAAATCCTTTCTTTTTTTGTTGGTTCAACGTCTGCAAATCGATTTTGCTGATGAGTAGTTATCCACAAACAGCAAAATCCATCGGTTTTACATTGATTCAACGTCTGCTGTCTGGGTGGGGTGTAGTGAGTTTTCGATTTGAATTTTAAAATAACAATGATTTACACCAAACAAGTATTGACAAGAAAGCAACGCAAATGGAAAATAATCGTATAATTATCACCACTTTTCCTTCAATATAGTGACATATATGTTTGATGTTTCTTCTGTAGTATGAAATGCATTGGTGTTGTTAGTAACAAAATACAAGCTATTGCAAACAAACAAGGTGTGACTTAAAGTAGACAACTTCGTGCATTGCACAGTTTGACATTTGACTTTATAAAAATGTAAAGAAAGTGTTCAAACGACTTGATTTGTTACATTTTGCAGACTTTGACTACCCCTACTACAACTTTTTAATCGAAATTTTATAAGATTTTTTTTTTTACTTTTTTCGACTTATTATAATATAAAAGCTTTTTGTTCCCTTGGGGAAGAAGTCAAGTGAGAAAAAAAAAATTAAAAAAATCAAGGTGTTAGTAAATGGCTAACAGTGTGGCTGAAATTTTATGAATCAAGTTGGCTTTGTTTTTCAAAGCCTGATGATCTTAAAACACATTGTGTCACCTGGACAAACTTTAAAATATAATTTTTTAAACATTTCACTAAGACATACAATACAGGCTTCCAAAAGTTGACAAAATCTGAAAAAGCGCGGAATGCAACAAATCAGGCCGTATCTCTAGGTAGCCATGTTTAAGCTAAAAAAGGTTTTACGGATATTTGGCAGCAAAGTTGTATACAGAAGTGCGATTATCACCAACCTCAGCTGTAAGCCTTCACTTAACTTTTCGTTGCCTTGCGATAAAATGCCATTGTTTGTTTCACCGTCGCGGTTACACGATAAATCGGTCTTTGACTCTTTGTTTACTTATGGCGTCGCTGATAGCAGAGATAAGCCGGCTATCGTAGCCGTAAGTACTGGAACATGATCTTTCAGTGTACTTTTGCAGTCACGTGACATTTTGCTAGCGGTTGAGCGGCAAAATGGCGTGGCTATCAGTTTACGCTGTGTTTGATTGCACTCATTTTTTATCGCTATTCTACTCTATTAAAACTATGATCGATTATTTCAATATGAGGGAGAGTTTTGTGCCCAAGTACTTTTGTTACTTCAGAACAATACGGTTTCCAAAAAAGCGGGATGGTTAATGTAGGCTAGACGTAAATTTTTAAATAATTTTTATCCAGTCAACTGATCAAACCTAATTTTCTGAGTCTTCAATTGTATTGCCTGAACCAAGCAGCGCCAAAGCAAGAAGTAGACCAACTGTTCTTTAATAACTAGTCGTCGTCGTGTGAGCCTCTGAGGCCTAGGGTCTATCCTTTTACAACCCCAGATTCACGATGTTTCCAAACTACACTGGAAAGCTACTAGAGAGCAGCCAGTCTTTGGTTTCGTCATCCATAACACGCAGGCCTTTCACTACATTAGGTGGCTTGAAGATGGTACAGTCATTGATGATGTGGTCTGTTCCTCGGCACCACAGGAAGAGGCCATTCCCCATTGGTGCATGGTTGAGCGGAAAAGTCCGGCGCCCGTACGGAGACGGTTGAAGCGCACCCGTGCTTGCCTTGGTAGTGTCAGGCCGATGGAGCGTGTATCGGCGTCGGGGATGAACGAATAGAGTCTGGTGGTGCTTGAATTCCATTTAACGTCCGCCCAAGTAGCCGCAAAGATGTCTTGTACATCGTCTTCGTTAATCAGAAGTTGAGCCGCTGGCACGAATGGGTGTCTTGATTTCAGTCGACGGGGGTGCTCGTTTGGGAGAGCAGATATCTTGTGGTGGAAGGACAGAGTGGTTTCAGAGACAAGGTGGTTAGGCTCAAGTGCCGGTCGACCGAGGGACAGAGTGTTTTTTTCGCGACAAAGCTCAGCGGGTTGGATGCCAGCGAGAATTGGGAGATTGTCCAATGGTGTGGGACGCATGCATCCGGTCACTGGCGCTGTTTATGGCAGTGTCGGTGTTATGGCAGTGAACACTGCGGCACTAAACAGGTGCACAGTACTCTGCTGAAGAGTAGACAAGGGCTAAGGCTGTTATAAGCAAAGTGTCAGCCCTCGCCCCCCCAGCTAGAGTTTGCCAGGCGCTTGAGTAGCGCAGCGCGGATGTCAACTACTAGTCGGAGTGAGCTGGCATTTTGAGTTTTGCAGTCATTCAATAATGGCTTCCAAATGTTAACATTTAATATTTTCATGGTCAGAAATAAAAATAACTAAACTGAAAAAAAGCTAAGGTTGCAAACACTCAATCTACTTCGGAAGAAATATTCAAACACCTTAGTGAAGTTGAAATGATAAAAACAGGTCACCATGTGTGGTCAGAGAACACTGAGTAGATCAAAATTTAAAACAACAACTACAAACTTTCTAAGTGCTTGACCAGCAGCCAGACTAATGAGAGTAGACCTGAGGTTTTGGCGCGAAAATATTTCCAAGCAAAAGAACTCGCTAAGCTAGTGTTCTTGTGGAGCTGGTCACACTGGAGCGTATTTTTTCTTGCGTGCTCTGGTTTATTTGCGCAATTTTCGTAAGCGGTACTAAGTGCAATTGTCTTAAACAAACAAAAAGTTAAGCGTGCTTAAAGCCTTAAGCAATAAAACAATCGTCGTGTGGCAGGGGCGGATCCAGAGGGGGGCGATTGGGGCGATCGCCCCCCCTAAAACCTAAGAAAGTAGCTTTATTCTTCATTGATATGTATACAATTTGGAAAACAACATGTCGAAAGCAATGCTGAATAAGTCTTTTGCCATGTTCAAAGATTAGGTTAGGCTATAGGCCTAATAATCCACCCCATAAACATTGGCTCGTGAAAAACACGAGAAAGATACGTGTTTTTTTACCCCAGTTTCTCGTGTAAAACCCGTGATGTGCACCCGTGTATTACATGGGTGTTTGCACAAACGCAACCCGTGTTTTTCACGACTTCTATACCCGTGTTTTACACGGCATCTAACCCGTGTTTTACACGACTTCTAAACCCGTGTTTTACACGACTTCTAACCCGTGTTTTACACGACTTCTAAACCCGTGTTTTACACGGCATCTAACCCGTGTTTTACACGACTTCTAAACCCGTGTTTTACGCGGCATCTAACCCGTGTTTTACACGACTTCTAAACCCGTGTTTTACACGGGTGTTTGCACAAACGCAACCCGTGTTTTTACACGACTTCTAACCCGTGTTTTACACGACTTCTAAACCCGTGTTTTACACATCAAACCCGTGTTTAATATGGCAATTTATTTGGTACCAAAATCACACATGCCAAAAAACACAGATATAACTGAAGACAGTACAGCTGTTTCACACATCATCAGTTGGGCGAACCGTGCTGGATGAAGATGTCCTTGCAACTGACTGTCTTCTTATTCTCTTTTCAGCTGATTTGAGGAATTCTTGCACAACAGCTTTAACATCGCCCATGGTTGTGTCTTTTGTGTAACTGTATGTTCGAACTGATGCTGTAAGCAAAAAAGAGTTAGTGCTTAGTCACAAAAGCAATAGGCTAGCAATAGATATACAGAATTCTTCACGGATCAAATACAGTATATTAAAAATAGATTGCAACATACGTTCATTAAGCAGGGTATACGTGCAAAATCTAAAGTTTAGGCTACGTACCATAAATTACAAAATAAATTTGCAATCTTTAATTGGGCGCTTGGAACCGCGTTGACCCATCCAATTAAACTTCGTCATAAGCTTATCCGTAAATACTCCAGAAAGAAGTTGCTTTACGCTCTTTTTGTAGTCCGTCGAAAAATACCGACTCAAATAAGAAATCTGCAAAACAACATTTATCATATAAAATTTAGACTTCACGGTTATATTCCATAGAATAAAAGTAGAGCGCACTCATACTGCAAGCTGTTAAATTTCATTGTTAACAGTCAGGGCCGTGGAGTCAGAGCCGTAACAATGTTTATTGTTTAGCCAAAGGAGTCGGAGTTTTAAAAATTGCACTGACTCCGACCCCTATATAAAATTGAGGAATGCTCTACATTGCGAGGAATTTTAAAATTATCCATTGTCAGAGTGTCAAAAACTTTGGGAAATGTATAATTTGTTGTTTTGCTGCAAATCAATGAATCGTTGTTTTGCTGCAGTCAATGCTGGTTGAAAGTTTCAAGAAATTTGCAGCAGTACGACATTGCAAAACTGTTTTAAAGAGGGTGAAAATAACCAGTATTTCTTGTATGTCTATTCTATGAGGAGAGTCGGAGTTGTGATACCGATTCCACAGCCATGTTAACAGTAAAAAAAAAATTACCAGTTTATTTTGAACAGTGCTGTTTCCCAGGTTGTGTTCAAGCTGATCAAAATCCTCCAGGCTGTTGATGGGAAAAGATGGAATGTCCGAAGGGGGTTCCTCTATTTGTTGAGCTGGGGCGCTTCTTTCGTTTGTCATTATTATATCCAATTATTCGTTGACAGAATTAAAATTCCCATAATTTCCAGTTGAGCAATTCGAATTCGTCGAACTGTGTGAAAAATAAATAGTTGCTTTAACATGATTTGGTGTTAGCAAAGGTGCTTTGCTTTGACAATACAAAAAGAATAGCTCCCAGGCTAGGGCAGTTGTGATTTAAGCAGCTGCCAAACAAGAAAAGCGAGTGGTAAATAATACTGCCAATTAAGAACAATGCTCTTGTAGGGGCGCTCACGTGAGAGACTCAACAGATCTTCCAAAATTCGAGAAACTGAATTTTCAAAATGCGCTGCTTGTGAGTAAAGATGGGAGTTACAAAGGATAAAAAAGAGAGTAAACATAAATAAACGACGTGAAGAATTATAGCTAAAACTATATCATCACACCGATGCAGCTGAGCAATTGTTGAGCGAAGTTAATCGAACAAGTTTCAAGATTTTAATTTAACCAGGTGCAAACCTTCACTTTGCAGCGCAACAAATTCGTCACAAGATATGTTCTTGGTTACTTCAGGCGTAGTGTCGATTGCAACATTCAACTGATTGTCATCCAAGTGAAAATCAAGGACTGATTGTTCACGCTCTGGACTTGATTGCTGTGGTGCCCTCACAGAGGAAGACCGCTTTCTTCTTTTCGATTTAGGTTGTCTACTATCATTTACTTCTTCTTCACTAGCTGCTGTTGAAGCCAAATCAGAAGTATTTTCAGCATGTTGTAACTTTATCAGTGCTTTGGCCAAATCATCTGTTGCAAAATATTAACAGGTCATCTTCCGATAACAGTGATCAAGATTAGGAAAAACAATACACTGGAGAATAAGATCTCATGCATATTGCATATGGAATAATAACAATCTGCTAAAGCGGTTAAATGGAAATTACACACCTTTTTACAGTAATATTCATACCCAAATTTTTGTTGAACATGCTCAAAGAATGCCCCAAATTCAACGTAATTTTTCAAAGTTTTTTGGGGGAGGACTCCCAGATCCCCCGCCGCTGGGTGTCGCCTTCGGCAATTACGCTGCCAGGCTTCGCCCTCCGACCGTCAAACCACCCCTCTTCCCCTTTCAAAATACCTAGCTACGCTACTGAATTGGATCATTGTCATTGGGGCCCGCAAAGCATATTTTGCACAGGGCCCGAAATACCCTAAGGCTGGCACTGTACTGGGGCGTTTCTTTCGTTTGTCATCATTACTGCATAAGCGTAGCCAGGGGGGCAAAAGGGGCCATGCCCCCCCAAATTTTCAAAGTTTGGATTCCGAAGTTGAATCCTTTGTTGAAAATATAATATAATTTGTATTAATTTAAATCGTTTTCCAAGACATCTGGCTATTAACACCCCCAGGATTTGTTTTAGACACACAGAAAGACACCAATAAATTTTGCAAATCGTAAATCGCGCAAAGTTGATGCGATTTACGCTTCTTTAAACTAATCTGTGGAAGCAATTTCAGAATCGCTTACTCTGTTGGGTTTTTGTGTAGCTGAGTTTTTTGTGTTCTCTAATTTTAGCCGCAGTTTTTGCCCATTCGTGTGTAACAGCTACCTTTAATAAGTTAATAGCTGTTTATCTGCCTACAAATTTCATACAATTATTACCCTGAAAGTGTTTCCAGAAAGCGCTATAATGCATAATTTGAGTGTAATTTTGCAAATTTTTCAGGGGGAGCATGCCCCCGGACTCCCCTAAAATATGCGTGCTTTAGGCACGCTCTAACCCCCCGCCAGCCTTATTGCTTCCCTTGCTTAAACAAAATATATTTAGTGATATGCTTGGCTCACTCTACACCTACAAGTGTCGCACACAAAAACAAACTGACGACTATGTTATTCTGGACTGTCCAATGTATCGCGCTCCAACTGGGGCACATGCTGGTCTCGAAGTATTTTCAGCATGTTGTAAATTTATCAGTGCTTTAGCCAAATTATGTGTTGCAAAATGTTAACATGTCATCTTCCCATAACAGTGATCAAGCTTAGTAAAAACGATACACTGAAGAATAAGATCTCATGCATATTGCATATAGAATAATACCTAACAACCTGCTAAAGCGGTTAAATGGAAATTACATATCAAAAAATTGACAGCTAATTAAGACAAGCAGCTGTGCTGCAACAGAAACAACAGAGCAAACATAAATTTTGTTGCACAAAACTCCATATATTGGAAAACATATTATATACATATAGGTACATGTTGATTGTTGAATGAAACAACTTTGACACTTGGCAATGTAAATTAGTAAGAGAGAATCATAAGGCCAGTGAATTCCAACTCTTAACTCTTAAGTCACCATAATTATATATATGTATAATATAGCCGGCCATTGGGTACTCTACTGGCAAAACCCTACCTCTGATTGTTTCCAACTTTTATTTAGGTGCCGTATGTATTATAACTTAATGGGTAGTATAAATTAATATTAATGTTTACCTGTTTTGTACACAATTCGTACATGATACTTTTTCCAATTTGGATTGACATCTGAATTTTGTAGGCATAACTGGCGACCTTGTAACCGGAAGCTCAGGCCAATAACATTCCAAAACATCATTATCATGAAATATCCATTTCTCTAGGACAAGATCAACTTCACCTCTTGATATAAAGTCTACGACTGAAAATGCTCTCAGTCATAGTCTTCATATATTTAATCTACAGAAGCACAAAATAGACTGGACTTACTTAACACAGACAGTAAAGCATTTTCAATCAGTGTTGTTTCTCAAGACTGCACATTAAATGATAGGCCAATCGAGTAAAACTATTCATACAACAGAAATAAATGCACTGTCTACACTCTACAGCAAGCCCTGTAGCCTGTAGGTAGGTACCATACTTCGATAGATGACAAAAAACAGGCACAGCTTTTCGCTACCTTTTTGAACAGCACTGCACCATTTCGGTATGTTCATCGCGATTCGTGCACAATCTTTTGGTAAAAAGAAAGATTGAACCTTTTATCTTCAGGCGCTTTTCGGTAGATTTAAATCAGTTAATGATTTCTAAATATAAATGGAAGATTAATTAACACAAACCTTGTAGCCTACTTAACAGTCACTCTAAAAAGTCCTCTCCTAAGCTGATAAGCAAATACTTAGTGAAATTCTTTGCCATTTTTTTATGTCACAGACTCACAGGGATATTTAATCAGGTGACCGCTGGTAACCGCGATATAAGGTTTACGAAAAATAAAGGGGAGAAATTCGGTTTTAATGAAAATTACATAATACTGTATTCCTGAGTTGCACAATTCCTATTGTAAAGATATTAATATAAAACACAACAAATAGCCTACTAGAGTTGAAAATTTATTTTAAACGAGAGAAACAAGGTGAAACAAACTTGCTACTAGCGTGAAAAAAACACGTGTATAACACGTTAAAAACACGTGAGTATACAAAAGAAGTGAATATGCAACTGCCGAATTTTTTTAAAGATATTAACATAAAACACATAAAATAGCCTACTAGAGTTGAAATATTACTTTAAACGAGAAAAACAAGATAAAAAAAACTTGGTATTGGCGTGTAAAAACACGTGTATAACACGTTAAAAACACGTGAGTATACAAAAAAAAGTGAATATGCAACTGCAGAGATTTTTTAAAGATATTAACATAAAACGCATCAAATACCCTACTAGAGTTGAAAAATTACTTTAAACAAGAAAAACAACATGAAACAAACCTGCTTCTGGCGTGTAAAAAACACGTGTATAACACGATAAAAACACATGAGTATACAAAAAAAGTGAATATGCAACTACCAAATTTTTTTAAAGATATTAACATAAAACACATCAAATAGCCTACTAGAGTTGAAATATTACTTTAAACGAGAAAAACAAGATAAAACAAACTTGGTACTGGCGTGTAAAAACACGTGTATAACACGTTAAAAACACGTGAGTATACAAAAAAAAGTGAATATGCAACTGCAGAGATTTTTTAAAGATATTAACATAAAACGCATCAAATAGGAAATAGCCTACTAGAGTTTAAAAATTACTTTAAACGAGAAAAACAAGATGAAACGAACTTGCTACTGGCGTGTAAAAAACACGTGTATAACACGTTAAAAACACGTGAGTATGCAGAAAAAAATGAATACGCAATTGGAGAATTTTTTTAAACATATTAACATAAAACGTATCAAAAAGCCTACTAGAGTTGAAAAATTATTTTAAACGAGAGAAACAAGATGAAACAAACTTGGTACTGGCGTGTAAAAAACACGTGTATAACACGTTAAAAACACGTGAGTATGCAGAAAAAAATGGATACGCAATTGGAGAAATTTTTTAAAAGTATTAACATAAAACGTATCAAATAGCTTACTAGAGTAGAAAAATTATTTTAAACGAGAAAAACAAGATGAAACAAACTTGGTACTGGCGTGTAAAAAACACGTGTATAACACGTTAAAAACACGTGAGTATGCAGAAACAAGTGAATATGCAACTGCAGAAATTTTTCAAAGATATTAACATAAAACGTATCAATTGATATTCTAGAGTTGAAAAACTTACTTCAAATATGATATAAAGCATTATTGCAATTGATGACATGTGTAAAAAATCTCGTGTTAATCACGTGTTAAAGAGGTGTAAAAAAAACGTACCCCAGTATTACACGAGTTCCCCCAGAATTTCACGTGTTTTTCACGAGCCAATGTTTATGGGGCATGCATCCAGGTGCCTCGGCTTCAACCATGCGCTTAATTTGTCTATGTCCAAGATGTCATCAGTTTCCAGTGTCCGTAATACAATTGGAACAATTAAAGAAGTCGTGTCCTTCTTTAACGCTTCTGCAAAGCGAAATCAAGTTCTTTTAAATGTGATCAAAGCTCAATTGCGGAGCATGTGCGAAACCAGGTGGGTTGAAAGAACAGAATATTGGCGCAATTTCTTGACCAGTTGCGGAAGATAATTGAAGCCCTTGAATACATTTCGAACTGAAATGAAACGAAAATGCTTCTCAAGCTAAAAGTATGATTTCATCCATACGAAATGTGGAGTTCATCATCACACTCTTTTTATCAACAATCTGTGTTTATGTTGTGTCTACCACTTAGCAGGTTGTTTTAGAAAAAGAGTCTGAATTTATCTGCAGCTACAACACTTGTCAGAGATTTAAAAAGCATTCTCAAAGCCCGGCGTAAAAATTGTGATGATGACTTCTATAGTTTATTCCAAAAAGCATCCCAAGTTTTGTCAAATTTGGACATTACCGTTTCCTTACCTCGAATTAAAAACGACAAGTTCACAGGACAAATGTTCCATCTTCGTCACAAGAGCAATAGGCCTACTACAAAAGGCCGATCTATATTCCAATGTTGGATTCCTTCATACTTGACTTGGAAACAAGATTTTCAGCTGAGACTTTAGCATATTGTCACCTGGACCTGACATCATTGCTACCACGAAATTGCTCAAGTATCGACCCGATAGCATTGACAAAAGTCATTTGCAATGCCTACAACGGCTTGTTACGTCATATATATAGTGTGGAATCAACTCTATGTTCATTCAACTATGGAAGGAGAAGTGGGCAAATATGACTGTTCCGGCGACTGCTGCAGTCTTACCGATGACTGCGCAAGAAGCTTTACAACAGTGCAATGAAGATGTGTACACAATCGTACACTCTCCTCTAAAAATATTATTAACCTTGCCAGTCAGCGTAGCATCAGCCGAAAGAAGCTTTTCATCTCTTCGGTCGTTGAAAACCTGGCTGAGGAACAACATCGGCGAGGAAAGATTGAATGGATTGGCCTTACTATACCAGCATCGGGACATTTTAATTGATACAGACTACGTGATAAATCGATTTGCCAACAGTAGAAACCGCAAACTTGACTTTGTGTTGTAGGCAAAGGTACGACACCTGTTAGTATTACTCGCACCGACAAAGTATTTTTTTTATTTTCGTTTTATTTGTGAAGTCCCCAGAAATAGTTGTTTCTGTTGTTGTTAGTTTCTTTCTTTATCTGGTGCAGCGACCGTGCATGACACGTTTTAAGGAAGACTATATCCTTTGGTCGTCATTTCACTATGTTTAACTGCCATTCTATAGTTTTAATGTAGGCTACAAATTGTAGTGTTTCGCTGGTCCAAAATAAAAATTTACAATCGATACCTAGCCTATAGTGGCGATTCTACGGGGGATGGAACATGACCCAGTGTTTTGACCTGGCCCCCACTTTTGTTGCTCATCATTATGTTGAATGTAGGCTATGCATAACCTTTCCTCATTGCTCTTTATAACATTTCAAAACTTGTCAGAGGAATAAAATCTTGAAGTTATACAGTAAGTCTACAACAACCTCAATATAATGCTGTGACAATGTGACATTGCAAAGACAGAATTATCTGTTATTATTTTGCCGTGGTCAATTTTTAAACTGCTGTGAAACAATCAAGAGTAAAACCTAAGTTGTTCAGGCTTCAACTTGACATGGCAAGAGCACATCAGCTCTTCATCTCTCCCTTTGTTAAACAACAGCATTGTTGAGGGTTTTTTAAGTTATAGAATTTCTCATAATTTGTGTTCGAAATGCTCTCAGAACGCATCAAATTCAACCTAATTTTTTTAGGGGAGACCCCCGTCATTGTTTGTGCCGCGCTGATCACTTGCCTAAATGTCCATGACATCGCCCCCCCTAACGTTAATACCTGGATCCGCCCCTGTCGTGTGGACGCGCATTTAGGTCATGTTGAGAGCTGATGCCATAGGCCTTCAGCTGGAAACAAATTAGCTTTGGCTTAATTCACACTCGCCGCTAGAAGGTGCCCGTGCAGAACATTTTTAAGGAAGTTATGATGTAAAAGTCGACAAATTGATGGGTCGGGAAGACTGGGATAAAGTGTGCAATGGGGTGAGATTAGAACCCTCGTTTTTCGAAAAACGAGTTGGTGGAATTTCTTTTTTCTGTGACCTGATTATATTAGAATTAGATAGAGTTGTCCAGTGAGAATCACATTTTACAATGGCATGCAACTATATTGGTTATGTCGAAAAATCTAAGTTTTCCTTCTGTGGCAAAAACATCAATAATTTTATTTTTACATTATGTTAATCAAGTCTGTTTTTGTTTTGGTGGGTATAAAATGTGATAGTATTCAATAAAATGTTTCGATTGGTCAATCGTGTAGTTTTTAAATGCTTTTAATTTTGTCGTAAAACTTAGAAAGAGGCAAAGCGTGCAATGTTAGTTGAAGTAGGCTAGGCTAAGTTTGAGCAGTTGCTCAACTTACACCGAAAGAAATAACCTTGTAGCCTAGCTAACTTAATGTTTAAAAACTGTTGAGTTTCGTGTTTATTAGTTTCTTTAGATAAAATAAAAAAAATAGAGTGTTATGTAGCCTATTGCTTCGCAGTTACAAAAACAAACTAGCGAGGAAAGCTTGAATTGTGCAACTTACCCCAGGCCATTACTCAACTTACCGCAAAAATTTTTTGTCGGGGTAAGCTGAGCAACACGCATATAAATATTAATATAAAAATATTCCAAAATAAGATAATCAATCTAAAATATACGTAATTAATTCACTGGTGCTTCATCAAATCCACTTTTTAACAAAAGCAACTAGAGCAAATAGATGCTCATTTTAGCTCGGTCTCTCCTTGTGTGAAATTTCTTGTAGGCTATAGGCTACTTTATTGTCACTTTCATTCAGTTGTAACAACTTAATTCCATTTTTTTCAATAGAACCAGGGATATCTATAACTACGGGATTGTAAGGAATTGAAAACACTTTTATACACCACTAGGGTCACTGTTCTTTGCGTCGCTGTGATAAAGATTTACATAAGTTGACCCATGGCTACCTACAGATGGCCATGGTTGACCTTAAAAAATAGCAAGTAGTAAACAGACAACGAAAAGTGTAACAATCAATGCACCTGCCGTAAACTGTAAAGTAGGCTATGAACTTGCCTTGTTTGTTTAATGTGTTTGCATTCTATTTGTGCAATAGGCCTATTGGAATCGCAGGACAAAACTGCGAAGTGTCAAGTGTTTTAAAAAAGATTTGGCTATTTGCTTTGGTGTCAACATGGGCTACGTTGTAATAGATTGTCGAACAATTTACTAAGGAAATCGCTTGATCATCAGACCACTCTCAACCATAATAATTGTTCCACATAGCCTAACTTCATCACAACAAAATAAATAATCTTGTATCTTTTTTTTTTCTAGATGAACGTGATTTAAGAGTATCCTAGCACAGTATTGCGTGACAAGCCATTTGCCTTTCATTAATCTACTGCTATTTTTCACAACTTCCTTGCAAACTTTTTTTTTCTACACTGACCAAGAACAAAAAAGGTCATAAGTTGCAGCTGTAGAACAAGAACGAAGAGTGTGCTTGTCCGACATAAACCCCGAAAGCACCATTTGTGCACAAAAGCAGGCACATCTTTTATATTTTGGGAAGAAAAATGATATAGTGCCACAAGTTGATTGAAATATAGCGAAGTTTAGCAACTTTTATCATGATTAGTTTGTTTAACGAAGCATCTTCAATCGCTAAGTTCGTAAAAAGCAATATTTCTAAAAAACATTGACGCAATACGGCAGTAGCTTAAGTCAATGTTCCATGGTGCATTTGAAATTGTTTGGTGAGGCGAAGTTTAAAAACGTTTGAAAACCTCTGCTTATTTACAAAGCATAGCCTAAGTGGGTTTGTGGAATTTTTTTCATTAATGCAGATCATAGGCCTATAGATGATGAATGTCTATGAATTGTGATATCCTGCGATAAAATAAACTGAATTATGAGGAGGCTCATCACATGTTTGAAGTACAGATAGGCTAAGCATAAATCTATTTCAATGTCCTTACAGCTGATACAGAGCTTCAGTTATAAAATCTATTTTTGCTACTGAAATTTCGAAGTAGTTTTTGTTTTGAAGTGTCTTACGTTTAGACAATAGCCTACACTACACGAAAAGGATGCTAATTTTGGAAGTAGTGCTTTTTCGATTGCGCTATTGCCGTATCTACAGTATAAGCATAGGCTACATGATGCTAGGACAGGGCTACTCAACTGGCGGACCGCGGTCCGAATCCGGACCTTCTGGGTGCTGATGGTGTACCTTGAGCTTATGGAAGAATAACCTCATTGCTACGTTTCAGGGCTTCAAAAACAGATTTCTACTTGGAGAAAGCAATATTTACTGTGATTATTCTAGTTGCTGGGGGGATTCGACTCCCAGACTCCCCAACACTTTCTCAGAAATCCAATTCGAGCTACATTTTACCTAAAAAAGTGGTTTGGTTTTTAACTTTCGTGGTTGCATGTGATATAACTTATTCACCGTACCGCTAAAAATATTCCACTTGTTAAACTGGGCCTTAGTTAAGATTAGTTGACTAACCCTGTGCTAGGACATTAAACTCAAAGCTAACCGTCGTATCAACTTTCAAGCATATTATTGTGTTTTTCCAAGACGCGTCTTGATGTTTTCGATCGCACTGTGCAAGCTAAACTTTTGAAATTTAAGTTTCATTAAAACCAAACAATAGAATGATTAATAGCCCACTATTGGGGGTATTGCATTCCAAACTCAGCTAACGTGATAGGACTCGAGCTAAGGGACAGATTTTAGATAAACAAGCCGTCTTCCATTCAGGCATGTTAGTTTTAGCTCTAAACTGTTGTGTGTGAGCAGTGGCGTAGCTAGGGAATGTGCCGAAATGTGCCGCCCGGGGTGGATTCAGATTTTGCCGCCCCTTCAAGAAAAAGCATGTGAAAATGAAATGCGTTTTTTATCAGATTATAATCAAAATCAAAAATCATAGTCTGAAAGTGTCGCCCCCAGACGTGCCGCCCGGGGCGGTCCGCCCCCGCCCCCCTAGCTACGCCACTGTGTGTGAGCAAGACTTTAAGAAATGAAAACAAAATAGAAATTTATTGTTGATTCTGCCTATCAATAAAAAAGGAAACTTCCTACCTTTTAGAGGAAATTCATTTGTTTTTAAATTAGTTTGTTTTAGTTTCTTAAGACATTTGGTGATATCGCCTACTGCAGATGTGCACTATCAAAAAATCAGGTCTATCAATCCATATTCTGAAAACTTTCATCTAGATACCTGGAGTTTTCTACAGAAAAGCGAAATAATCTTGAGGTGAGTAAAATAGAAAAAAAAACTATTCTGTCCTTATAAAAATGTAATTACTTTAGGCTTACGTCAAGGGATCTAGGCTATTATTGTTTGACAAGACCGAATGAAATAACTTTATCCAAGTCGGACAAAATTTATTCCAGTGACGTTTTGTATTGCTAAAAAACAAAGCACAACTTTAAATATAAGCACAATACCTGTAACTAAACTGCGGAATTCATATTATTTTTTTTTAAATACAAAAACCATCAGCATAAAGAAATAACTCAAACGTTTCCACCTTTCTTGAATCTATCATCAGGAAACATAAAAATACAATAAAAGTGATAGCGGCTATAATTTATTATTTTTGTATATAATCTCTACGACACATCTGCTAATTAAACACACATATTTTTAGACTACGTTTGAGTGAAAAGTTTAAAAAGGACAGATCAATCATAAGTCGAAAGTAAAATATCAAAACATTTGACATTAACCAGTCAAAGCTCTCATTGACTAAAGGATCAAACCTAAGACCAACTGACTTGGAGCCAAATGCAACATTCCGAAGCAGCTCTCAAACAGATAGAAACAATAGTAATAATAGGCTAATAATGTGTGTTTGCTAAGGCTATGTAGCGCTGAATCCATCGCAGATATGCCTTGCTCTTCAGCGCTTTACAAAGCAGATAGCGACAGTGCAGCCGTAATATGGAGAAGCAACCAAGTACATTATGATCATGGATACAAACGAATTTATTTTTACACGAGTCAGTTCAATCATAAACAGCTAAAAATCAATTTCGATCAGCTAGCAGCTAGATCATCTTCAGTTAAGCTTATTCAAATAGTAAAATTATTTTATTTAAATAAGCTTAACCAAAGATGATATAGCTGCCAGCTGATCGAAATCGATTTTTAGCAGGATTGAACTGACTCGTGTGAAAATAAATTCCTTTGCATTACAAGACATGTAACCGAGTCGTTCATATCAAACTTTGTTGTGGGTTTGACACCTGTCAGAAGATATTTTATTTTCTTGATGGTCATGAATATATTCTTTTTGCTGAGTGTCAAGGAAAAACAAAATTCAGTTCCACTTTTAAAAAGTCTTTCACCAATTCTGAGGCGGACATCGCATTTTTTTATATTAATTTAACATCTTATACCTGCTCTATTTACTAAAACAGGAACATGTTTGGTTGCTTGGGCTACATTGTAGGCCTACTGTAAATCTGGATAGTGGAGATCTTGTCAACGCTTTAATTTTATAAAATTGGAAGTACTTATCCACTAAGCAAACACATTTCGTCAGGTAATTTGCAACTGCGAGTAATAATAATAATGTTATGATCATGGTTATGAATTATGATTTATAATTGTCGCTCTATAACTGCGGCTGTCGTTTAGCAACAGGGCTCATTTTTGATTTTGTGTCATATTTACGATGTCACCACGTTACAGTATTACTTGATTTATCCCCACTGGGTTATGCCAAGAATGAACATACTTGGTACCGTTTTTAAGGGTTTCAGTATTACTCGATCTGGAATCGAACCCAAACTAACCAGCATTAGAACTAAAGCAATTACCACTTCACCACAAAGCTGGTACAACTGTATGTAACCTAACCCAGCGGGTAAAATACGTTCCTTTTATAGTAATATAAAAGGAACGTAACGTTATAAAAGGAACGTTATAGTAATAATAACAATAATGCATCCATTGCAAATATGCGCTGCACTATGACAGACAGTGCCTACCCAATCTTATGGAATCCCAGCCGAGTACATTATTACCCTGAGTCCATTTCTTTTTTGAGTGCCAACGCTAAAACAGGAATAAGATTCAGCACTGCATTTAAATTTAATGCAACGTTGATTCAATAACTGAAAGGAGATATTTTGCTGATTGGCAAGCGTGGTATTTGATTGTGGCTCCTTGCATGGTTGTTTGCCGATAATTTTTTATTTCAGGGAAGCGAATGTTTTGACTGATTGACAGAACAATAGTGGGGCAGTTGCTTGTGTGGCAATAAAGGGATCAGATTATGCAAGCAATCACGCATTGTCGCTCTGACAGCTCGCAAGATAAATGAATGTGATCCCACCTTATCAAGTAGGCTAGCTGAAAAGCGTAGCTATTCAAAAATCCTGACGTTTATTGGAGTAAAACTGTTTTTTTTTTAATTTCATGTCAGTCGAAATACTACTTTTTTTAAATAACTCTTTTCTGCTGCAAATACGCTTTTAAACTCTTTAAAAGAGTCATAGAAAATCATTTCTTCTGCCCATTTTAATACCAATCCCATACAACAAAATCAGTCATTTTTACAAAACGATTAAAAAAGTTGAATCAATGTAAAAATGACCGATTTTGCAGTCTGGAATACTGTTCCTTACGATAAATGGTTTCCGTAATAAGTCATAATCCCGGTATTCGAAACTTCGAGGGCCCCAAATCGTTACGACACCATAACAAGCAAAATATTTGGGTGTCCAATTTGTGCCCAAAGCCTCAACATACCACACTCCAGACTTTTGAAAGTGGTGAAAGTATGAAATACAGTAAATACATCTTCTCAGGGCACAATGCTACTAGGAATGTGATTGCCAACTACGTAACTACGCAAAAATGCGCGATATATAAGCCAATACCAACTTTTCCCTTTCAAAGCAGTGTTGCATGAAAGTTCTTAAAAGAATTTATAGGGCAAAGCACAGCAATTCGCTTCATCATCAGATCTCCTTGGGAGAGGGAAAGTGTTTTTATTGGCCTCTCACTTCTTTTCCAGCCTTTGCAACTCATAATTTTTGAAATTTACAATTGCTGTATCAAAAAAACAAAACAAGAACGTGCAGTACACTTGGGAAGTGCAACTCATCACATCTTGTACTTCTAGAAGTCTTGAACTGTATATGCACAACAGTCTTTCTGCAACGCATCTTTGCACTGATTTCTCGTTCTGAGTAGCTTCTCTTACTTAAAACCAGGATAGGGGTCTTTTTGTCTCAGAATTTAACGACTTTTTTCCGTTTTAAGATTGGAAACAGCAGCTTTCATACAAACAATTACGCGGTAAAATCATTACAAATGAAGTTAAACAGAAATTTTCGAAATTTTACTGACGGACTACATAAAAACTTTGATAAAATCTAAATTAATTAAAGTCTTTTGTGGTTGTCAAAAAGAAGTCAACTTCAATTTTAAATCAAACTCTTAAAAAAAATCATTACTGGGCCAGCAAAGTGACAAAACAAAATAAAATCTGTCAACATTTTTCGGGGTAAACCTTCATGCTTCCGTCAAACTATCTGCTTTTTAAAATCTCAATTTTTTTCATTGTCCATTTCGTCTTCATATTTTTTTTTTTTTTTTTTTAAATTTAGTGCGCTCAATTTCTAGATTTGCCACTAATTATTGTGCATCCTGATGTTGTGTTTACGGTTTGTGGCAGCCTATGGACAGCAATTTAAATGTGAAAGCGCTCTTTGTAGCAATATTTCTTGATCAAAACAGTGGAAAACAAAATTTTATGTTTTAAAAAGTTCCCAAATAAAAAAAAAACTTCGGATTCCTGACTGGATAAGTAATTCAAACTTAAAGCAAGGCAAAGAAATTAAAAAGATTTGTTCGAAAGGGTGTCGAAACATTCTTGTTTCAAATATTTGTAAATTTGAATAAACGATAAATGGTCGAATGCAACGTCGCTTACTTTGTACTATAATGTGCTTTCTCATCTACACAACAAATTAGTTGTTTGTTAGTTTTGGGATCATAACCGTACTGCACGCTGCAGCTTACAGGATATGATGCTTTCATCAGAACCTACCGTTCTACTTTGCAAATAAGCGAACACAAACAAAAGACATTTCCACTCTTGTTCCATGAATAAATTTTACAACTCAATGAACAATCGTCCTCTCAACACCTTGTTTTGTTGTTACTTGTTTGCTGGTGTCTTTTCTTAAAACTTCTGTAACAATCGGCATTTTTTTTTTTTGCAAGATGTCACACTTATACAGAAGTAATGACTCCACCATAGCAGTTGATAGAATGAAAGGTGCACTATTACGACGACAACTAGTTTTAAAGCTAAATTTTCATTTCAATTCAAATAAATGTTTACACTTATCAGCTATACATAGGCCTAAAACTTTATGCTTTGCTGTTCTGATCAAGATGTCAGAAGTCTTTTGATTTTAATTGCAACAAACTGCATTACAAATGTTTGAATGAAGCTTTAATGTTTGAAATGTTTTAATGAAATGTTTGAATGAATGTTTGAAGCATTAACAATATTGTAGAAAACCATTCAATTACTCTTCTACTCTACTGTAAATAGCCAACTGCAGTTCTGATATGACTAGTCAGTCAGGTATTGTAAGCTATAAGCAGGGGCTCCGAGAGGGGGAAGCAACTTTTCCCTTGTAATTACATTGAAAAGGAAAAACGAGTAGTTTTTTGTGTTTTTACTTTTGAGGGAGGCCCATTTTGCTACGAAAATAAAAATGTACTAACTTTATAACAATATAAAGAAATGAAATAAGTGCTCTTTCACTTTACCCTTTACCCTCTTTCCTCTTTTTACCTTACCCCTTTCAGCCTTGTGCTGATGGCCTGGAAGAACGTCCCTTCTTCATATAGCTTATACACTTATAAATATAAAAATGGTGTCCAAAAAATTGTTCGTAAAGCAATTGTTCGTAAGCAATTGTTCGTAAAATAATTGTTCGTAAAATTAATACTTCGTAAAACAATTCTTCCTAAAGCATTTCTTCGTGCATGCAGTTAAAATTTGATGTATACGAAGAAATGCTTTACGAAGAATTGTTTTACGGATTTCATTTTACGAAAAACAGTTTACGAACAATTGTTTTACGAACAATTGCTTAAGAACAATTGCTTCACGAACAATTGCTTACGAACAATTTGCCTATAACCATATAAAAATATTAGCTATAGAATAACAAAATAGCAATGAAAAATAGAATTAAAATCGATAAAAGTTAAAAGAGTGAGCTATTTTATGCAATATTTTGTAGATATTTATACAACATTTTTCATACAAGCAACTTTAAATTGGCCCAAGCACACACTAAAATATTTGTCTAGGCCACACTGAATATTTGAATATAGTTTTTTATAAGTTTTTTTTTTTTTTTTTCATAGCGCACCTGTCCTAAAATAATAGTGCCTTCGATACTGTTGTTACTTGTGCGCAAAAAGATTTTTATATTTTTACCGGTCCGGCAGTGTTAAAGGTCAAGAACCACTGGCCTTGGCTATTGTGTACCACTATTTCTAGACAATACAGGCCTAGTTAGCAACAGTGATATTTCGGTTGCAAGTAAGTTATAATCAAGTAAATTTTGAAAATTTTTATATCGAAAAAAGTTTTTTTCATATCAATACGTTCTTAAAATTAAATGTTGAAAGGAACTAAATTTCACACCGGGAAAAGTAGGCTACATTTAATTGCAGACAAACATGTAAAGCATATTAAAAAAAGTTTGTTTTTTGCTGAAAATTATGTTGTTGGAGCCCATCTTTTATACTGTTTTCCGACCAGTCCTGATTTCTTTTGGAGGATATCCCTTTTGGAGGATATCCCAACAGTATAAAGGATATCCCAGTTTTCATTTTGCTTCACAAGAAAAGTGTTAACAATTGTGCAGCCGAGTTATTTTTTGTGTCAGTTTTTCGCATAAATTGTTTGTAGATAAACAAAAGTTGTTCTTTTACTACGGCCTGCAGAAAAATTCTAACACAAGCACAAACCAAATAAAATCAACAAAGTAAAATTCTCATACAACGCGGTTTGCAATCATGATTTAATTGGCGATTAAATTCCAACTGATTTGTGGTCTATCGCATAAAACTAATTAGATCACTTTGATGGATCGCAGCGCTGTTACAGTTTTCCTTCGTAATGAACATTAAATATTAAATACTCACACTGGAACACTCTTGAAATTAAGTGAACATCTCTTTTGATGACGTCACCGCAATATCTCTCTTGCGCTTTTACTTGACGCAATCAGTAAAAATAGCTTAGGTAGCCTACATAGAATTTACCATCTTACAACTTATCGAAATGACCGTTTTGATTGAGGCCTTTCGAGTCTTTCACTTAACTGTCATTCAGTCTGTGCTGTCGGTTTGATGAAGCAGCATTTCGTAGACATACAAGCAAACCTAGTCTATTAGGCTACTTGCATTCTCACACTTTTGTTATATAATATATTAAATTTCAAATCGTTTTATTGACTCCAATAAGGCGCTAAAGTTCCAACTTAAGCTTTTCAAAACTATGTTTTAAATTTTGAAAAAAAAGCAAGGTCAAAGTTAAGTATTGACTTGGAGCAACCATGTCCCTTTCGGAAATTCTACAGCGGCATTTTGAGGGCAATTTAAGCCTTA
Organism: Aplidium turbinatum; assembly: GCF_918807975.1. Taxonomy (NCBI): domain Eukaryota; kingdom Metazoa; phylum Chordata; class Ascidiacea; order Aplousobranchia; family Polyclinidae; genus Aplidium; species Aplidium turbinatum. Next base: position 9,486,497 of record NC_137489.1, on the reverse strand, counting down.
ACGAAGTGTTGGAATTTGCAGGTATGTGGGCCTATACCTGTTAGCCGTAAGCGTAACTAACACAGAAGAACTGCCTTTACGCAACATGCTAACTAAAATTTGTTTTAACAAAGCTTTTGCATCTGGTGGCAATTGTCTGTACATAATTTTCAATATTGCGAATATCCAGAAAGCGCTTAAGACGTAAGATTTTTCACTTTTTTTTTGCAGATAATTTCACACTCGAGGAGATTTCAAACGAGATGGACCATGAAAGCTGTTCTCATATCAAGCCTATCACTTCTTTTGCCATCGCGGAAGTTGTTATCTCGGTTCTTGGTTTTATTCTGAACGGAATTGCCATATTTGTCATTGTCACTCTGCGCGATTTCAAGAAAAGCATTTCTCATTGGTAAGACAAGTTTCTTGACAAGTTTCTTGTTTCAAATTTCTTGTTTCAAGTTTCTACGCGACATTTCAGCAAAAAAACATTTACAAATAGTTTGTACTTCATAAAAGCTTATTCTAGACAGTTTCGCCTACTGTAAAGAATTTGAACTGCTGATGCAGTTTTGATTATCGAGGTTGACAGAGTGAAGTTCCCAATTCGTTACGTCACTTGTTTTGTCATTTTCTATGTCATCAAACGTATCTCAGCGTTCATTTCGTTTGCTTAAGGTTCATCTGAACAAGTGTTATTAGTACCTACATATAAAATCATATTTTATTACATAAACATTAACTTGTAAAATAGACAATTTTTGCTCTGCAATTGAATCAGCCGTCGCAAATTGTGCATAATTATACATATTCTGTTGCACCCAGTTTCTAGAAAAGTCTTCTTAAAAGTAACTCATTATCGTTAATTAAAATCCAATGACTAAATTAGAAACATGTAACTTTGTGTGCTTGTTTGCCACGAAAACTTTTTCAACACCACCAATCGTTTAAAGAACACGGGCCAGTATTAGTCACTTAGAATTGTACTGCCCATCTTCATCAATCCCCGAGAAGATAAGGAAGTAAAATAGCTGAGATTTCAAAACAAAACTGCAAGATGAAAAAAGAACGAAATTTCACTTCTAAATACTTTCCCTTTTTCAACCGAATGAAGTGCAGTTCCAGGCCATTCTTTGCACATTTATATTTTAAAGTATCTATATTAAAGGTATTGAATATTAGCATTTTTTTCATTTTCCATAACTTAACTGTTGAAGACAGGCAAAATAAGTCGAAGTGAAATATTATAGTCGATTGCACCAGATTAGAAGACTCACCTACAATGATGTTAAACGCACGCAATTTATACTAAGTACGCAAGTACAGTATGTAATTGAGGTGAAGAGTACAAAAGCGCTGATTTGATTGGAAAGCCATGATAGTAATCAAATCAGACGTTTGTACCCTGTAGGCAAAAATGTTATGTTTAACTATAGACAAAAATGTTATGTTTAACTAACGAAAGACCAGAACAATCACAAACATAGGAAAAGCATAATTACTCTATGCTGTAATTCTTCATTGCGGCCAAATAATTTTTATATGGCCCATATTTGATCCTCGGGTCCGGTAATTGGACTACGCTAAGTAAAAAAATGGCTATTGCTCTATTTTTAACCCACGTTAAAAAAGCTATTTTGTTTGCTTTAAAGTTTAAAGGGAAATGGGTTTTGTTGACGTAGGCTGAGGAGCTCACAAAGCCACACATATTGTGATAACAAACAGCCGGAAAAATCTCTTTGCAGCCTAGCATACCTCAATATTTTAATCGGAATTTTTAAATCAATGTATAGTGTTTACTTCCTTTCAAAGATGAGGTAATGAAACCACGCATACTTTGTGCAACCAGCGATGAGTGCAAAATAAACTGCTCGATGAATGCAATCAAAAGCACAAGTTTTGACTTCATGCTGGAAAGGTTTAAAATGCGTATAAATGTTATCAACATAAGTATGTTGTTAATTTTTGACAAAAACGTAAAGTTTGTTACGAATAGGCCTAAAATTGTAGAGCCAATCTCAGCCAACAAACCGTTGCTTTTTACGTTTGATTAATGGCTAACTATCACTGTAAGCGGCAAAATGTATAGACCTAACGAACTTAACATATAGTAATAGACAAGAAAACAACTCAAAAGCAGAAAAGAAAAAAGGGAGTGAAAAAATCATGCATCCCTCTCTTTGCATAACTTTGCAACATTGGAAAGTACTTTATTTTCTATTTGATTGACAGGTACGTTCTTCAGCTTGCTATTGCTGACACAATGTTTCTGGTGCTTCTCGTGGTGGCGTCTCACCAGCATTTCAACCAAAGTTGGGAATTGGCTCATTGGATGTGTAACGCTTTCAAGGCATTTTTCATGACCAACTACTACGCTGGAATATTTTTCTTGACGGTACATTTTGTGGTTTGTAGACAAACTTCAAATGTACAATTTACTTATATTTGCACACATAGGTGTCAATACCACTTTCAAACACGAAACAGTTTTAAATTATTGCATTGGAGCCTGTGTAGCCTAAGTTTACATCACGCCAGTTTTTTACTATATTTTAGTGTTTATCGAAGACCGGCCCACATTATTGGAATTGGGGTAATATACGGTTTCCGGAATACAAAATGCGTGAGAAGAGTTTACCGGTCTTAATTTTGTTATAAGAGCACGAAGCATGTAACTTTAGCACAAAGTATGGGTACTGAGTACTGAGCCTACCGAGGGAGGGCGGTGTAGGCTATACAATACATTCAGCTTGTCGAAGAAGTGGTCCGCCCAAATAGCTTTTTATTGATTTATGCATCGCCAGCAATTTGAAACTTTTAAGCTTTACACGTGTATATGTAAGCAATGGCGTACGCGGGAGAGGGCAATGGGGTTTGCTTTCTGTTTTAAGAAAAACTTTTGTTTCAGTGATTTAGCAAAGTAGAGTGCATCAGCATTGAATATGTTTTATATAGCACTTTCAAAAAAATAACAATACTGTCATAAACTAAACAAATACTAAGTCTATGGCTCAATGCCCAACCCTCCTGCGTACGCCACTGCATATAAGTATAACAAAAATTTAAATTCAAACTTCAAAGTTATTTTCTGTCATTGCGTATGATAAATAATCTCTTACATGTAATCTGAAATCGTTTTTAATGACACAGTTTTAAACATCATATTGAATATGAATTAAACGGGCAGAAGTTTTCAAAACTAAAACATAAGACCATTGACACGCTCTAATGCATTGAAGAAACATTATCTTTAAAGGTACCGGTAGTATCTCAGTGCAATGTCAAAAATTGTTGTTTGTACTATTGTAAAGGTTCAAACATGACCATGGATTTAACAAAAAAAGAAAAAAGCATAACCTCAGCTGTGAGAAAAAAAGGAGTGGTTTACAAAAGCAAGAAAATAAAACAAGCGATTAACATATCAAAAAAAAATACGCAACAAGGAAAAACACCACACTTTTTTTTCCTTGAAGTCTATGCTTCTTTCTTCTTTGTTAAATCTGTGGTCATGTGCAAATCTTTACTTTTTATTATACAGGTGATGAGCTTCGACAGGTACATCGCCATAGTACATCCCGTATCAGCGTATTGGCGGAAATTGCGTACTCATGGAAACGCAGTTGTGGTGACAGTTGTCGTGAGTATTTAAGATACTTACACTTTTTAATTTTTCCAGACTGGCAGTAAGCTAAATTTTTAAAGGGAAGTTGATCGAAAAAAGCACAAGAAATAAATTTGCAAAGCTTTGAACAGTCTTGTGTTTTCAGCGCCTTGACCAGAGATAACTTTCATGTGTGAAGTAATAAACTTTAAATCTGGAAATGCAACGAACTGATAACAAACATGCCCGTTCCGTTATATCAGTAGTTGCGAGCCCGGCTCAAGATCACGCGGCGCTGGTTCGGCTCTCGGGGTGTGCGCTTGAGCAACGTATTTCAGAACTGCTCTCCATTCAGCGGCACCTAGTGAATGGAATAATTCCCCGACAAAAACACTTCAACAATCGGAACACTTCACTCTGCCAATCTCGGTAACCAGCCCTGCGTCAAGAGCCTCTACAAGTATGCGAAACTATCAGGAATAACCTATCAAGGCTTTGTCAGTCCGAGGATAAAGATTCAAAACCAAAACATATATTTTATTGCTTTAAAAAAAAATTAAGCTTTGAACATTATTTCCAGTCGACATTGTGCAATCAAAAACTTCTATCCGGGTAGAAATTTTAAGAATTTTACAAAAGCTCATTGTTGTTAGGTATGGGTCGCTTCCATTCTGTTGTCTATTCCTACTTGGAAGTGGTCATCCGTGGTGAACTGCACTTGTGGCTTTCATGTGCCATATAGGCCTAAAGGAAATTTCAGTTCAAGTTATGAAGGTAGATGAAAATTCTAATACATGTTTTGGAACATGTAGCCTAGCCTAAAATAAAATTAAAAAAATCGTAAATTAAAGAGATATTGTTTTAAACAATCAAATATGTTTTTAAGATTGAAACGAAAGACAGTATGTTAAATACATGTAGTTAATTAGTAAGCTTGCTGCATCACAGTAGACCAAGTCTTCTTTTTCGTGTACCATGCGTGTTCAAGGCTTAGAACGTTCATGTATAGTTCTTTACATTTATCTAGTTATTTAACTGTATAATTGTTGTGGTTGTAACGGGAAGGTGATCCTCGAGGTTGTTGAAAAAAGTGAGACGCCGTTTTCTTTTTTCACGTGCTCGTTTTCGTTTGGTCCTTCCACAAAAAGCAGTGTGTTCTGAGTTTTCTCTCTTCATGATATGGCTAAAAAGCTTGTTTTTCCCTTAATGATGTTCATTAACAGAGTTCTAGTTTGATTGATTTGAGTTAGTTGCAAGGGTCTCAAATTCAAATTGCTGTGAGAGCCAACTGATCATTTGTCAATTAACCCGAAGGCCACCATATACACGAAAAAACTTCAATAAACAAATTAACATAGTAAGAACGCAATAAAGGAGACAGAAAAAAGTAGAATGCACCAAGAACGTGAGACCCCAATAAAAGGTAGGCTATACTCGTAAGAACAAAGAGAAGAAAAACGCTGTACAAACCCGACAAACGCAAAGAAAAAAAAAAAAAAAAACGCAAAGAAAGGGAACTTGAACCTGGAGAGCAAAATCTTGCAATCAACTTTCAAAAAGCGCGGAAAATATAAAGCTTTGAAGAACTGACAGCTAATACCAAGGTTGCTATTGCGATTAAGAGTAAATATAGGCAATTCATTCCGATCTAACAATACGAGTTTCTCGCATGCAATGAAATGTCGCCACAGTATAGTCGTGCGAAGTTTGATGGGCATTTTCAGATATTTGGAGCACTTTTAAAGATAATTTCACTTTTTTAAATCTGTAGAAAAAATATGTAGGCTACTCGAATTATTTTAAAAAAGTTCAAAAATGTAATGCCCGCCGCACCAAAATGTCCTCGCGGTCCGAATGCGGCTACCGGTTGCGTGTTTGAGACCGTTGAGTTAGTAGGCTATGTTTTTCTTCATTTTATGGCTAAGGTATGATATTCGTTAGTTGACTACTATCATATCAATAAGCAACGTTTGTATGCAACTACTTCATGTTTTGCAGGATACGATGAAGATGAGCTTTTTGAATTTGGAAGTACAGTAAGTAATTTTTTTTATTTTTTACCAAATTAAGCAAAATAACAAAAAAACTATTGTTATCTACACATTTATTTGGAACTGAATGATCGAAACTTCTTTAATTTTTGCTCATCTTGTTTAATAAAGCAGACAACCAAAAGATTTCAGTGACTAATTGGGCGGACCATAGTTGAAAATCTCAATGGAAGTTTAATATCATCAGGCTCTCTTCTTTAATTCCCGATTTCGACATTCGTTCTATTGACCTGTCCTTACTAAGGCAGGCTTGAGTGCGCCTCTATCTTTGTACAGAGCTTTTTCACCAAATTATGCGTCAATGGGAAGTGGTATCTTCCTACGAACTTGGCGCTGAAGAACAAATTGTAAGCCTTACCATGAACGTTTGCATCATATTTAATTCACCTAACCGAATGGAAGGTCTGCATGTCTTGGATAGTGAATCTAAAAACTGGTTGTTTCTTGTGGCCTTTCAGTGTAGTCTAGGAAATAATGTCAACCTGTGGTGGTAAAACAATACCTTCGACCCTTAGCAGCTCAAAGAAAAAAGAAAAAGATTGAAACTGCCATTTTTAAGAGTTAGTTGTAGGCCTAGTTTTGTTTATCTAGTCGGAACTAGTTTTTGTTCATTTTTTGCTACATTGAATTTGTGTTTACTAATCGATTTTCTGTAATCAGGAGGACTTTGAGTTGGCGGAAATAAAACAAGGTCAAGTTGCTTGTTCCATTCATCCAGAAAAGCCCTATAAGATTTGGCTGATGATCAATTTTGTTGCAACGTTTCTTCTTCCTGTGGTGATTATGGTCGTCTGCTACAGTTTTATACTGTGGAGAGTGCTCCATCCAGCCATAGGTTCTGCGAACAAAAGCAGAGGTAGGCGAGTATCGCGCGATTCTCAGCCTCATCCAAAGAAACGTTCGATTCTTCGCTCCTTTCGCTCCAGCCTGTCGTCAACATCTTCAAAATCGCCTTCCAAAAAAAATCTTTCTCAAACTCATAAAGTCACTGTTATTGTGGTAAGTTCTGTTGGAAATTTTTGTTGATTTATTTCTGCGCTGAACACTCCATATCTCCGAATATTTGACAAAGTATTTTAGATTGACAACAGAACAAATCTCCTTTCTTTTAGAGCAAAGCAAAGTGTAGGTAAATCTTGTCGTGTCGAAAGCAAAATGATGTAGCCTATTGCCTAATATTTTTGCTACGAACAATTCCAACTCCTCTGTGGTGAGGTTTTTGAATGCATTATTAAATCAAACTATTTGAAGAAGACTGGACTTTGCCATACAAAACCGTTTTAATGGTGACCTGTGCCACCAAACAGAGATCAAAAGGAGATTTTTTTTGTAAAAACATTTACGTCGAACATAACTAGGATAGACTATTCTTTATGCTACGGCAAAAGAAGCACGTTGTTGGGCATACATATACCCTAATATCAATTCAACCAAATAAATTCCCTTGTTTCGCTATGAAATTCGTGCATAACGTAACGTTTAAGAAGTTTTGTGGTCATTTTTAATTTAGGTTTTGTTTGGCTGTTTCATGAAACCGTAAATCATAACCAAGTGACAATAATCTTAAACTAGTTGCTTGCTTCACATTGCTTCGTGATTCCCCTGCGTAATTTATACTGTGTCATAAATCATATTGCAGCAAAGGATAAACATTTGGGTTTGTTCAAACTTCATATGATCAACGCCACCTAATCGATATGACTCCATCGATTGGTGTCAGAGTTGTTATATTGCTTTGTTTAGGTTGGAAAAAAAGGACTAAGTTGGGATCATATCGTGGGAAAGGGTGACAAAATGAAAGAATACAGTGTCATATGATATTTGAACAGCCTCTTGTTATAAAGTTTAGAAAAGTTTTGTAAAACGTTGCAACTTTGTTCCAGGTTTCGCTTGTGGTCGTTTTCATTGTATGCTGGTTTCCATTTTACATGGTTCAACTGCTCAAAGTGTATGGCAACATTGAAGCTACCGAAACCAGCTGTAACCAGATGCAAGATGCTGTCAACATTCTGGCGTATCTAAACAGCATGTTGAACCCGATCTTTTACACATTTTTAGGTAAAAAAGACGATTTCTTATACCAACTATAGCTTTAACTTAGTATAATGTAGTTACATTGGTAAAGTAATACGAGTTGTGGTACTTCCTTTTTGATATATCGACTATTGCGGCTACTGTAGTAGGCTAGTATAACTTTACCTTGTTCGTCCCGAACGCGTTAAAAACACAAAACATAAAATAATATGATATGACGATGTTTGTTTTTCATTGATCGGTAACACAACAACCAGCCTATCGCGTGATAAAAACAGAAACTATTACATTGGCGACTAAAAAAAATAAAGTGACAGCTGTTTAAAATTCATTATTATCCTACGCAGGGCCTCCAAGAGCCCTGCCGGGCCCCGGTGCAGATGTTGCTGCCGGGCCCCCCAGCGCGACATGTCGTGTGATATCTCATCAATAACAAGCAAAATTTGCGGTGCGCGTTCTTACAAAGGATAAATATAAATTAGGTTAAAGTATTAACACTCCATTATTTCACAAACAATGCACTATTGTAAATATAACTTTAAATTCACAGATACACACTAGTTATACACAAAGATAAAATGCTGTAAAATGCTAAAACACTAGGCCTACATAGTGTAAATATAGCCTCAATAGCGTTGTCTGATATGGAATTCTGCCCTAATTTGAGGAAAAGTCTATTGCTGTTGAAAACAAAAACTTGTATTTTGGAAATTTTTTTTAGTCCTGGGCAAAGATCAAAACCTCAACATTTCCTAACTCTAACCTTTCCTAACTTTAATCCTAACTCTGGCAACACCTGATTGTAACCATGGCAACAAGTGGGTAAAATCAGCCTTTTCGAAGATAAAAATTGCAATACTATCCGACATGGCTGACATAGCATTGCATATGTGTGCATACAGCTTTACATCAACATACAATACCATTTCTGACCTTGAAATCTGCAGAGACTAGGGGGCAAACTTAGGATAAACGCATTGCAAATGTTCATGACATTAAGAAATACCAACTTCATATAAGAAATACCAACTTCAAAATATAAAAAAACATTTTTTTGCAAAGTTGACCTTAACACGCAAATTTAAACATTTTATCGGCCCCCTGAATGCAAAAAAATGAAAATTTTGTTGTTCTAAAAAAGATCATACCCATGAGGGGGCCTAATCAAAATACAAAACTAATAGGCCTATAAAAACAATATTTTATGCAAAATCGACCTGAGCACGCAAATTTAAACATTTTGTCGGCCCCCCCTAAACTCAAAAAATTGAAAATTCTGTAATTTTAAAAAAGGGCATAGCCTAGGCTACCCATAAGGGGGCCCCATTCGACAATTGGAACTAATATAAAAACAATATTTTAGGCAAAATCGTTAAGATCAATCTTTTTATTGCGTGAATTTAGACATTTTGTCGGGCCCCCTTGAACTCACCGGGCCCCGGTGCAATGCACCGGTTGTTCCCCCCTCTTGTGGGCCCTATTTTTTTATTTTTAGTATTTTATTTTAGTATTTCAAGTATTTTTTTAATTAAACAAATAATTCGTATAAAGTGCGATTCGTCCGTAGATTAACTCAGCTCTTTTCAGTAGCAACGACAGGGGGGTCCAGGAGGTGCTTTTAGACCCTAGCCCGAAATGATTTTAAGAACCCGTAACTTTTCCAAGAGTCCTGGAAGCTTGAATAAACCAACGCGCATTCTTTAGATATTATAGTTCTTCTTAGAAGTGTCTTGATTTGGAGCCCGAGGATTCCATTTGGTGCCAGGCCCAAAGAATCCTCTCAACGGCCCTGGCTCTATTACTAGGCCTACACGTACGTGTTGCCGATTTTAAAGTTCTTTGAATTGTCATACAGTATCAGCAAAAAACAAACCTGTAAAATTTCAAACATTAAACTATTTCAAAAGGGTCTCGTATGTCTATTGTGTCTACTTTAGCTATCTACTGTATGATAATGACTATTGTGTTGTATTCTATTTGATAGGTTTCTTTTCTTGAACATTATTGAACATCAAATCTCATTCAAATTTTGGTGTTATGTAGAAAAAAACATAAAAAGTGTGACAGAGATATGTATTGAATTTTAGCTGATATATAGATCTAATACCACTTGTTTTCATCCAGGTTCAAAGTTTTGCCAGCGTCTGACTACTGCAGTTCGCTCAGTTCGACGAAAGAGTCAGTCGTCTGGGTTCGTCAGGTACACAAGATCATCTCGCACTGGAGTAGTTAATTGCAGCCGAAACTCTGCTACAACTGCATTTAACAAGGTAACCTTTAGCCTCCCAGAATTTTCTTAATATAACAACTTATTCAGGACCGTTTTCTTGTCACACTCCGGCAAGAAAAATAGTTTTATCTCAAAACCCATTAAAGAGATGACAAGAAGCATCTTCCCTTTCTCAAAGCTGGAGAATCGTAAGGAAGTATTCAATCCTACAAATCTTTTTCCCAAACGCCATGACGATTTAGAAAAATTCAGTTACTAAAAAGATGAAGATGAAGGTTAATCTATTATTATTACATGGAAAAAACGTGATAACCATGAAAAAGACGAGATGACGAGATGCAGATGGCGGAGACTAAATTTTGAGATATCAAAACTGTAAGAGAGCAAAAAGCCATCTCTGATTAAAATCTACTGTGAGTCAATGTTTGCACAAGAGATGATTTAAAAAAACAACAGACTTACATCAATAAGATAATTTGACAGTTAAAAAAGGTGATGATATCAGTCTTGACAAAGGGTGCAGTGGAGAAAAACTGAAAAAATATAAAGCCCCTTTAAGTGAAATTGGAAGAAGCTAAAGGAAGGCAAAGTTAAATGGTGATAGCCCACATGTTATTTCTATGCAATTTTTACATTTAAAATGCAGATTTTTATTCTATTTAAAAGTTTAAAACTATTGATGCTCTTAGAAGTGAGTAGTTTAAGCAAAGTTTATAGTACGAGTACAATAGTCTACTGACATACTCTGACTAGTAGCATTGACAAGTGGTGCAAGGAGTACTTTTAGACTCGGATCCGGGATAATTTTTGGAGCAGTAACTTTTCCAGAGGCATGGGAAGTTGAAGAACCAACCTCGTTTTTTGAATATGCTGTAATGCGTTTTTCTTAGAATTGTTCTTGGTTTGGGATCCAAGGACCTCGTTGGTAATCGGCCCAAATTATTTTCTCAATAATCCTGGCTGTAACTCAATTAGGGCCTACAGTTTTATCTTCTAAACAGAGAAACGACAAAAAGCCCAAAAAAAAATAAACATTTTATAATTTTTCTTTATATTTCCAGGCAACTGATGTATCCAGCTCCACGTGCCAGGCACATACAAGTCACACAATTGTGTCGAAGTACCTCACCCACAGTCAACATGACAAGTCACAGCGCATACTGAGCACAAAGGATAGTGACTTCTCCACAGAGACATAAAGTTGTGCTTGCTTGAAACCTTACATGGATTTGTGAAGGAATTATTGCAGTTTGTCTTGTACTGATTTTGTTGTAGCATAGCTTCAAACAGTTGTTGGAAACCTATTCTTCTTCTTCGTTTGAACCTTCTTCGCCACTCTAGAGGTCGAGGGGCTCTGCCTTTTACCACCCTTGGACAGTGGCGGCGACTCGGTCTAGAATCTAGATGTTTAGGCAGCTGTCGAGCAGTCATTGAATTGATTCGTCATCCAGTTCACGCAGACCACGCAAACCATTTGGTGCATGGCAGATGGCGCAGTTACAGATGGTGTGGTCTGAGGTTTGTTCTTCCTTGCCACACTCACAGGAAGGACAGTCACCTTCACGCGGTCCCCCTGTAAGTAGCGTCATAAAAATGTGAAACAAAGACTGTCAAAATCGAACCTCGACCCGGAAACCTATTGAGCACTATAGACACTTTTCGAAGATGACCAAAATCAGGGAACCCTTGGTTGGTTTTGAATCTTGATGCTCGGACTGACAAAGCCTCTGATAGTTTTTTTCTGGTAGTTTCGCGCCTACTAGTCGAGTCTCTGAACCACTGATGCAGGGTTGGTTACCGAGTTAGACAGAGTGAAGTTTTCCGCTTGTTGTTGAATGTTGTTGTCTGTGAATTATTTCATTCTTCAACACGACTCTCGTAGTTTTAAAGTAGCAGTACCAAGGACTTTCCTAGAACAAGCTGTTACTACTTAAGCTTGCTATGTTTCTTGCTGACAAATTATGAATGCGGTACTTTTTGTGCAATTTATCTCCCCAGCATATTTTAAATCTAACCTTTGAAGCACAGCAAGCAACTTAATCGGTATCAAAATATAACCACTGGTGTTGGCGTTCATTATTAAAGCAAGAAAATAAATATTTCTTTTACGTCGATATCCTGTTTTAATAGGCTACTGATCTTTGTTTATTTTACTTAAATGTAAATAAAGTTTGTAAACGAGCAGTAATTTTTGATTACTGGAAGCTTCTTGGTTCAGCTTTGGTTGAGATTTCATTGCTTTTAAGTTATAATTTTAAACAGCGTACAGCTTGTATGACAGTATTAAAATTGTAACTTTTGTCTATTTTAATGTAAACAGTAACACATTGCTCTTCCAAAAAGTTGAAACGAAAGTAATCTACAATACTGGAGTGTTAATAGAGATATAAGATGGAATGTACCTTATGTAGCTTCCTGCAGATAAAGGTTAAGGGCTTTTCGGACGGCTTTCAAAATTTCGCTATAAGATATAGGCTACTGAAACATATTACATAGATACAAAGTGCCATTCAAAGTCCAAAGCGCATCCCAGTCGACCATCAGTCGAATTATAGGGAAATTTGATGAAAAGTTTAGGAACGAAGTTTTGTTTTGGAATAGATGCAAAGCTTCACCAAAAAAGGTTATTGAAATATTTTTTGGTCATGAAAAAATGATGCAAACCTTACTTTCAAACTAGATCTTGTATTTCCAACTTCTCCAAAAATCTAGTTTTTAATTTAAAAATTTGGTCAATTAGGCTACTATTTAAGCTACATCAAAAACAGTGCTGGACCACAAGATATGCAATAAAGCGACCAAAATAATGTAAAATCTTCCCTTCACACTTCCTCTACCCCACTATTTGCATTTTTGTACCTCAACCTCTACACCGTTTACTTTTTCTTACAATTTTTGTATTTATGGAGTACCATAAATCCCTCCATTAAACTTGTTTTTTTGAATGCGCCCTAACCTACAAGTTTAGGATTCTACCAGACGCGCACCTTTATCATGATTAACCAAATGAAAAATGGCAATGTCTGGTGCAAATAAAATGTTGTTCGCCTAAAAAGTATGTAAATAAACTCGTTGGCCAAACGTAGCTTTCGGTTAATGTAGCTTTCGTTGGCCAAACATGTGATTACTGGTTAGTTGTGCCATAGCTTTTGACTCACGACCCTTGGAGCCATTGCCGGATTATCCATAAGGCTAAACAAGTTGGAGCTTTTGGCCTATGAAAGTTTGACCCAACCATAAATAATATAAAGTACAGTATTTGAAATAAGTTCAACACTTGACGAATGAGATTGAAATAACGGAGTGGAACTTGAAATAATTACCTAACCTGTGGCCATTTACATAATAGCGGCCAAATAGCTGTCTGGAGGTTTAGTTGAAATACGTTTAATAGCCCTTTTGTAAGCCTAAATAAGTCTTACAAGTTTTTTGCGCAAGTAAAATAGGCCCACAAGTTTAAGCTTTAGGCCTACAATACTCATAATCAGGCACTGCTTGGAGCCTCTAATTTCCAATGTACGCAATGAAATCAGTTAGTTTGTGGTTGGTGTACTGTGGACAGGGACGTTGAGAAGATATTTTGGGCACGATGTTAATGAGATCTTTGGACCCCAAATCAAGGATATTTATAAGAAAAACGCATTGCATCCAAAGAACACACTGTGGTTTCTTTTTTATATGTTTTCAGGGCCCTTAAAAAGATTCCGGCCCCTAACATTATCCCGGACATGGATTCAAAAGTACCCCCAGAATCCCCGTGTCAACACTACCGAGTCTATCCAAATTTTGTTATTCAATTAGAAACTTCATACAGATACAGTATAATCGTTAAATGGAACTTACACGTGAATTTTTGAAACTCAGAGCAACGCAGTAACCTCATTTAGCAGCTACACTAGGCTATTTTGGTATAAACTATCTAAAATTAAACCTCAGTTTTTAACAATTTTGTGCACTGTAAAGCAACACTATTAGTCACAGTAAATCACACAACTTAGCCTGTGCATTGTACAAGTTCATGTGGTTTATCAAATCCCATTGGTGAAAGTCGATTCAACGTTGGGGGTTCTGTTTGGAGATAGTATAGCAGAGTAGACAACATTTTTCAACCCGCTGTGCACACTTAACATCAAATCAATGTAAAAAATGACATGATTTACTTCAATGATTTATGCTCCCTAAGGAAAGCAGCTGTTGAAAATTACTCAATGCCTTGAAGGGTTGGAACACAGAAGGATAACAATAACTGTTTTTTACGCTAAACAGGCTTGAACTGCTTAGTTTATTAGACTGTATCATCTGTGTTAGCCTACACATGTTGCGTTAGAATGTCTGCATTGAGTGTTATCGTCAACGTCATATTGTCAGTTCAACTATTAAACAGGACCGCCACAACGTTTTCTATTCATCATTGCGCAGAATTGTGAACATCAAAATAGCCTAATAGCCAGTAGAAGTTGTACTGTAACTGCAATCAGCTAATTTAAATCTTGCCTTCTGATTGGTTCATAAACCTCATCTGTTACAGCGACCTGAAGATTATAAATACGAGTACGTTCCCAGACAGATACAAAGCTTCAACGTCTACAGACGTTGATCTAATGTAAAAATAGCGGATTTGCAATCTGGGTTCAATACGCAGTGCGCTGCACCTGTTATCTTTTCGTAGCCTGTTTGTTACATACCTTCACTTTGCAAGGAAACAAAGCAAAAGTTAAAAATTCAAAAAATATATTAAATTCTCTTGCTTCACCGCAATATTCCTACGCACAAGCATCTTCAAACGCAGAAAGCACATCAGGTGATATTAGCCTAGCCTATTTCCATTACGGCGCATGACTTTAAGAAAAGTTCTTCGAAGAAATAATAGTTATTTAGGCTTACGAGTGTTCGAAACAAAAATGTTTTAAACATTTTTTGAAATTTTAAACTTTTGTTTTGTTTCATTGCAAAGTTTCCTGGTCTTGATTTTGTCGCGAACAATTTTAGTAAAAAATTCCGTGTCGAATTCTTTTCTGTAGATCAAAAGTTGTTTCGTCTCATTTGGGCTAAAATTTAAAATTGTTTTATAACATAACAGCTCTACTTCGTGTGAAGCTTTATCGATCAAATGGGATATGCAAGAGCTATTCTTTATGACAAAAGTTATTCTTTCGGCCATTGCTCGACAGCTTGCAGCAGACCCTATTTGCAAAATTCCTCAATCAGGGCATGGTCGCTATTGTCAGCCTTTAGTTTAGCTTGGCAAAAAAAATCAATGTTTTTCAGCAAACGTTTACAATGTTCTTCTCTGGTTTTACTTTTCTTTGCCGCAACTCTCAATGCGGCCCAGCCATAGGCCATTGCAACTAAGCAAAATCACTCTGAAACTACATCGGTCCTTTTTACATTGATTCAACATCTACAGACAAAGACAGTGTGAAAAGAAAAACTTTTAGGCGTTCAAGGCACAGCGATTTTCGAAGTAGAAATGACCACCACCTAAAGTACTTTAGCATAGAAGTAGCCTACGTTAGGAAAAGCCTGCACGATCTTGTCTGACGTTGCAGCCTAATGACGTAGCAAGTTGTCGTCAGCTGATAGCGGCAGTCTTTCATGTGCTTGCGTAAAGAGTCTTTATGACTGAGGAGTGTCATTAATAATGTTGTTTCCCTGGCTGTAGTTGTTGAAAGAGTATTGCAGTTCAATAGTCTATCAGCAATCAACTTGATTCAAAGGTTCTACGCGTTAAGCCACCGATTTCCAGTTTCACGCAAGCTTTACAAAGATCGTTTCTTTGGCATCGCCGAAAGGATCCACCATGAAACAAAACGTTTACGACATGTAAGTATCATACATTTAGTTTTAAAGTTGTGTAAATGTCCCGAACTTTTGCTGACTAAATGTTCGATAAAGCGATGCTTATTTTTCAACTAACTGCTACTTGAGGTTGTTTGTGGCCGACGTAGACTGTGTTAATCGTTTTGTTTGGATTAAAATTTTCTTATTTTTGTTTTATTTCAAAATGCAAGCTGTTTCGTTTCAATTTTAACTTGAAACAAAAAGCGAAACTCAAGAGAAACTCATAAATTAAAGTATAATTTAAACTAGATTAGAATTAGTTGGACGCAGTTGTCAGTTGTCACATATCTTTTTTTGGTTGGATAAAAACGCCAATGTGGCAACTCGGGATCAAAGTGTCATTCCACCATCATAGCACCAGAACCACTTACGTGATAATGTAGGCTACATTGTAACGTCAGTGAATGGATGAATTAATCGAATTTTTCATGACTTTGCTGCTCAGCTCAAGGGATGGAATGACACTTTGATCTTGATCGTTTTATTGCATTTTTTGTATAACGTTGATTAAATTGTTACCGTTTTAGTTTTGATTTTATGAAGTCTATTTACAACTTATCGCACTAACAGGGTGAGAGAGAAACCTTTTATTTTGTCTGTTGCTAGAATAGTACGGTACAATTATACACAACATGAATAAAATAGCACCATAGCAATCTAGATACCACAACAGACAGGAAGCAGCGAAAGACTATAACAGTCATCGAGTCAGCTGCTTCTCTATTCAAATGTGACAAATGTCAAGCATCGGCAAATTCAGTAAAAATCAAAGAAAAAAAAAAGTCATTTGCTGCTGCAATCCTCAAGTGAAGTCCTGTGGTTTTATTCAAATAAAGTGAGTGACATCAGTGTGACCTGTCAGGCTGCACAAAACTAACTCAATGTGACTGTGTAAATTGAGAAAGAAATTAAATAGAATATAGGCTAGATGAGAAATAATTGAGTATAAGCGAATAACACAATAGGTCAATAATATTTTCTTCAGATGAAATTTAACAAATCAAATCCAAGTAACGTATCATTACAAAGTTTGAGCCCAAAATAACAATTTATGATGATTTAAATGCACCTGTCACTCTTCTACTAACAAAAAGCAACAAAATTTAATTTCAATTAATAAAAATCATACACTTTGCTTTGAAATGAAAGCAAGAAAAGAAAAGGAGTTAGTTTTGTCGATTCAAGTGTGATTGATCCAAACTTGTCCCTTGTCCGGCAGTTGAGGCCTACTATTAAGTAATAGTAGCCCACTACAAAAAGTGCTCAATGCCAAACAAAAATAAAACAAAGTAACTTCAGCGGGTTTAACATGATGTATTACATACACAAATATAACATAATTAAAATAAACTCAAACGTTTTCGACACGTACATGTGTTCTCATCAGGAATTACAATTACATATCTGCAATATAAATAAAATGAAAATTGTGAGGTAAGTTTGACTTTGCATTATAACTGTAACTGCATACTAACGACACTCCAGACTGAAAAACACACAAAGTTTGTGTGTTTTTATATGGTTCAACAAAGCAAACTCTCTACCAAACAAAAAAGCCAAAGAAAGCAAATTACATAAAATATACTGTATTACTTTTTGTAACTATAGTTTAAAACCTTTTATATTAAACAACAAACTTAATTTAATTTTACGAAACAAAAACGTGCTCCAGGTGAGGCTCGAACTCACAACCTCCGCATTACTCCGTAACTGTTTATAAGTACGGCGCGCTAACCGATTGCGCCACTGGAGCTGGTGTTTGCTGCACGCGCAGCAATGAGTATGATTTCCACATTGCCTATTTGCAGTGAAGCAGTAGGTTGTCTACGAAATGAAGACCGTTTATTTAAATTTCAAACGATTTTGGACCTTTAAAACTCAGGGAACTTACGTTTTTGTTGTTAGAGAATAACAAAACACTTAATGAAAACAAAATTGCACGGATGATTGATTAATGCCACAGAAGCTCTCAATTTGGGTCAGGGGCGGATCCAGGTATTAACGTTAGGGGGGGCGATGTCGTTGACATTCAGGTAAGTGATCAGCCCGGCACAAACAACGACGGAGGTCTCCCCTAGAAAATTTAGGTTGAATTTGGTGCGTTCTGAGAGCATTTCGAACACAAATTATGAGAAATTCTATAATTTAAAAAACCCTCAACAATGTTGTTGTTTAACAAAGGGAGAGATGAAGAGCTGATGTGCCCTTGCCAAGTCAAGTTGAACTTGAACCCTGAACAATTTAGCCGCATTTATTGTTGAGACTGAAGGTTTCACCTTGATTGTTTCATAGCAATTTAAAAATTGACCACGGAAAGATAATAACAGGTAATTCTGTCTTCCCAATGTCACAGCATAATATAGGCCTACTCAGTGTTGTACGCGTCAATAAAATAAATTGACGGCGTCAGCACGAATCGCCTAAAAAATTGACGGCGTCAGTGCTAATTTCTAACGCTATTTTAGCCAGGGTCTCACAAAACGGAAGTATTTCAACCAAGTTTAGGCTAACAATAGCTATATAAATAAAGAGTAGGTTTTATGTTTTGAGACTGTATTGTAACTACCTGCTTTAGCTTATTAGTTATTTCCTTGTAGAAACACAAGCATTTCAAAACGTTTGTCTGACAATCCGCTGCGTTTGGGACGCATAATGACCTTTCCAAGTGAAAACATGCGTTCCACAGCAGCGCTGAATGGTAGCCTATAGGTGTGTTGTATTTCAAAAACAAGTCTTGAAAACGTTTACTCGGAAAGGTATCACTGTTCCAAGCGTGCTGTGATGGCTTAGCATATATAAATCTTTTAACGAGGTCCACTGCACCAACATCGCTCTTTTCAGGGGCATAGAGCTCTTGAAATAACGTATCATCAACCACCGCGATGACATTCATTGATTTTTCTCTTTCTCTCTCTGATCCCTCGTTCTCGATACTGATCACGATATGAGTGATCACCATTTGGCGAACTTCTTCCGCTTGCATTCCAGGTAGCTATTCCAACCAACACGAAATTGGGTAATTCGAATGAATCGCGCTGGCAAGAATACACTGTGAAACTCTTATTGTGAAACGAGATTTTCCATGAAAACAAAAAATGACGCATAGCGCTTGACGCTTAAAATCGGCAATATGTTTGACGGCGCTATCACTTCCGTCAACTAAAAAATAAATTGACGGCGCTATAGCCTCAGCGTCAACAAAAAGTTGACGCCGTCAACGTGTAACACTGATAATATTGATACAGACATTGAGGCAGGCGCGAATCTAAGAGTTTTTTTCGGGGGGGGGCAGAAAATTTGAAAATCAATTAAAAAGAAAGAAAAAGCTAAACAGATATGAACAATGATACTACGACATATACGATATGCTAGAAAATAGACATTAAAACAACCATTTTCATCAATTGTGATGCCGAGGGACTAATATCAGCTGTTTAGAAGCATATCAAACCATTTGATGCGGAAACATACAATTTTTCACAAAATTTCGGGGAGAGGCCGGGCCCCCTGCCTCCCCCCCCATAAATCCGCGCCTGCATTGAGGTTGTTATAGACTTACTGCATAACTTCGAGGTTTTATTCCTCTGACAAGTTTTGAATTGTTATAAAGAGCAATGAGGCAAGGTTATGCATGCATTCAACATAGCCTAATGACCAACAAAAGTGGGGGCCAGGTCAAAACACTGAGTCGATCCTCCACCCCCGTAGAATAGGCTAGCTTTATAGCCATTATAGGCTAGCTTTCGATTGTAAATTTTTATTTTGGACCAGCAAAACACTACAATTTGTACATTAAAACTATAGAATGGCAGTGAAACATAGTTAAATGACGATCAAAGGATATAGTCCTCCTTAAAAATGTGTCATGCACGGTCGCTGCACCAGACAAAGAAAGAAACTAACAATAATAGAAACAACCATTTCTGTGGACTTCACAAATAAAACGAAAATAAAAAAGCCACTTTGCCGGTACGGGTTATACTAATAGGTGTCGTACCTTTGACTACAACACAAAGTCAAGTTTGCGGTTTCTGCTGTTGGCAAATCGATTTATCACGGAGTCTGCGTGTCAATTAAAATGTCCCGATGCTGGTATAGTAAGGCCAATCCATTGAGTCTTTCCTCGCCGATGTTGTTCCTCAGCCACGTTTTTAACGACCGAAGAGATGAAAAGCTTTTTTCGGCTGATGCTACGCTGACTGGCAAGGTTAATAGTATTTTTGGAAGAGAGTGTACGATTGTGTACACATCTTCATCACACTGTTGTAAAGCTTCTTCCGCAGTCATCGATAAGACTGCAGCAGTCGCTGGAACAGTTGTATTTGCCCACTTCTCCTTCCATAGTTGGATCTCTGAACATAGAGCTGATTCCACACTATATATGGCGTAACAAGCCGTTGTAGGCATTGCAAATGACTTTTGTCAATGCTATTGGGTCGATACTTGAGCAATTTCGTGGTACCGGTAGCAATGATGTTAGGTGACAAGATGCTAAAATCTCATTGAAAAAAATTGAACTTTGCTGTTTCTAGATGCAATTTCAAGGTAGAATTCGAATGGTTTTAGTTCCACATCTGACCGCCAAAGTTGCCAATAACCTGCTCTGTCAATCAACTTATCTAGGACTATGTTATTATTATTATAGCCTACCCCAGCCTGACCTAATCTTTGAACATGGCGAAAGACTTATTCAGCATTGCTTTCGATATGTCGTTTTCCAAATCGTATACATATAAATGAAGAATAAAGCTACTTTCTTAGGTTTTAGGGGGGGCGATCGCCCCAATCGCCCCCCTCTGGATCCGCCCCTGATTTGGGTAGGCTACTGTTTTTGTTTTCAACATTTTGTTTATTCCGGGTCTAGTGGCTGTGGTTCCCAACCAGGCCCGCAACCAGCAAATATTTTCGGGGGGGGCATTTAATTTTTATAAAAGAACAAACATTAAAATGATGCATTTTGACATTTTTATGTTAATGTCCACGCCCATTGATAGAGTGTGTGGCCCTACCATGCTACGGTTCAGTGGTCATAACTTATGTCAATCACGTTTTTGTTTAGTACAGCATTAAAGGAAACTAGCCTTTGTAACCTTTTCTCATTTAGCTATGACTACCCTTGAAGGAAGAAAATTACGATATCACAGTAATGTGCTCAGTCGGTTACAAATAAAATACAACATCTGTAGGCTACGAACTGCATTGGCACGACTAGAGTCATAAATTAATCAATAACATATATTTACATCAACATAAACGAACAGAAAATTGAATGAGGCTGTTCACCAGGCATGTTCATATCATTTAATAAACGAACAGATACATATGAATAAACTCAACACGGTAATTACAAATTACAATCCTGAAACATTTTGTTGGCTCAACAAGTTTTTATGTTTGTAGGCCCAAAGAAGTTGACTTTGCAAATGCAAATGACATTTTAATTTAGAGCATAATGTCTAACTTTCTACTTGATTTGGCAAGTTCGTTTAACACCAATTCCGCGCTTGGAATTTGAGTACGATGGATTTGCATGAGAGCTAGTCCAGAAAGCCTGTCCTGCCCCATAGTGCTTCTAAGGTAACTTTTCAAGCGTCGTAGACAGCTCTAAATGTTCTTTCTGCAGAAGCAATTGTGACTGGAAGTGTAGCCAAAATTATCAAGAGTTTGTAAATGTTTGGATAAAACTCTTTTTGGGATTCTATTGCTGACACCGCATCAATCGCACTTGCTGGCCTTTCACTTTCAAGAATTCATTTAAAATCAGATTTACAAATGCCTAAGCCCAACTGAGTAGCTTATTCACCACGCTATCGCAGCTGCTTTTGATCTCGAATTATTTAGTTGTTTTTAAACGATTTTGATGGTGATGATGGATGCTGACATTATGTATACGCTAACGAAACAGATAATGAGGATGCCAGCCTAATTTATCGAACAAAATTGTTAGCATAGCTTCCAACCAGCGTAGCCTACTTTCGGTTTCGATAGTCTACAGTCTACACTCCACAGTGCGTGCACGGACATTTTGCCGAAAGGACATTTTGCCGAAAGACATTTTGCCGAAAGACATTTTGCCGAAAGAACATTTTGCCGAAACTCATTTTGCCGACAGGACTAATTACCGAATGCTATAATTTCGCCAATTTGTCTAATCGGCATTTAGTCCTTTCGGCAATTAGTCTTTCGGCAAAATGAGTTTCGAAAAAATGTCTATTTGGCAAAATGTCTTTCGGCAAAATGTCCTTTCGGCAAAATGTCCCTTCGACAAAATGTCCGGGTACCCTACAGTATGGCTGTACGTGTACGACGTATAGTAGGGCCTACATATCATACTGCATAAAACGCTTAAAAAAATTTCAAAAAATTTCGTGGGGGGCAAATGCCCCCAATGCCCCCCCTGGTTGCGGGCTTGTTCCCAACCTTTATGCATTTCTTCCTTTGCTTATGCTGGAGCTTTTTATTCTTCCTCTCCTGCTGAGCGAACGCCCGCACTTATTTCATATTTCTTTGCTAAACGTTTCATTTTCGGACGGAAGAACTAAGAACAGGGGCGCCGGAACGATTTTTGACTGGGGGAGCAAGATTACAAAAAAAGGGCACTTTTGTTTGGAAAAAGGCCAATTTTTTTTTCAAGTTTTAAGATAAGATATAGCGATAATGCTAATCTATCAGCTCACTATGTATTGTAATTTGTAGGCTATTGAGTAATGATAGCCTACAAGTGTCCGGTATACAAAGAAGGGCATCATGCTATGTTATAATGATGTAACCTACTGTTAAGCCTTAAAGCAGCCGGCGGCCATGGCCGCTAAGTAGTGCTTGAATGACCGCCGGTGCTACCTTCTCCATCGGCCAAGTTTGGCCGCCGGTCTCTTCTAGCCAATTATTTAATTTCGCAATAGAATGATCGTGGATTAACTGTCGAAAATATGTAGTATCAAACAGTGACGCAAAATTAGGTCAGCGCGTCATAATCGCCATTGTTGCATTGTGCTGGAATATTTGTTATTGATGGAATATATCCATCTGCGATCACCAGCGCTGTAGGCTAAGTCTTGTTTGTAATTCCCGACGTTTATTTTAACATTAGCTCAATTGGTTAGCGCGTCACTTCTGGAACGAAGAAGCTTCAAGATCAAGCGGCGCTGGTTCGACTCTCGGGGTGTGCGCTTGAGCAACGCACGTTGAGGACTGCTCTCCATTCAGCGGCATCTAATTGATGGAATAGTTCCCCGGCAACAAGACTTCAACAATCAGAAACTTCACTCTGTCAATCTCGGTGACCGGGCCTGCGTCAGTGATTCAAAGCCTCTACAAGTATGCGAAACTACCAGGATTAAGCTCTGCAAGAAGCTTTCCTAGTCCGAGGACAAAGATCCAATCAATCAATCAATGAAACAAAGTCTTAATCCGAAGTGCTAATTTACATCGCCTGGCAATATTGTCGTTTTTATGTCGATTCGATGTTGTCGGACATTGAATCGTTGTTAAAAAGGAGAACTAGGTTAGTTGACATCCGAGGAGAAAAAATTTTTGATCATATTTTGCAAAAATTATGCTTCTTTTAGTAGGCTAATGTCCTTCACATCATTGAAATACTTATTTCATTATCTTGCCGTCATCGTCAACACAGTCATGTCGAACGTTGTTTTTCGTTGCTAAAAAGAATTCTAGGGGAGTGGCGAACTTCTTTTAAATCAGCCCACATTGGAGACACTCGTACGAGTGTCATTAGATGGTCCCGCAGTACTACGTTACAATCCCGATAAAGCAGCTACTGCGTGGTGCAACGATTCTATTGTAGGACGTCGCCCAGGCCCAGACTTCAACAACGCTAAGTGATCATTTTAGCATTGTTGCAAGTTTAATTTTATTTACTTGTGCTATCGTTATTTTTATTTTGTATTTTGCACGCAGATTTGGCCGCCGAGAAGGAGCTCCGGGTAGGCCACAATGGCTGCCGGAAAAAAAAACGAGTTTTAAGGCCTGTACTGTGTTGCAGACTTGCAGTTGCAAAATTTTGTGCCGTGAATATTATTTTGAGGCAAAAATGAAAGATTAACTTATAAATAGGCTAAAAGGGAATAGCAGAAATTGTTATATTGCAAAATGTGCAGTAGCTGAAAATGACTTTAAAAGGGCACCAAGAAAATGTTACATCACTTTAAAAGGGCACCATTGCCCCCCTACCCCTCCATCCGCGGAAAAATTGAGGGCAGGGGGGCACCCGCCTGCCTCCCTGCCTGCCTGCCTGTCTGCCTGGGCATCCGCCCTCCCGCTTCCGGCGCCCCTGACTAAGAAGTAGGCCTACGGTAGCCTGAACCCTAGGCTACCTTAGCCTAATTGTGATAAAATGTGTCAGTACCTAAACAGTAAATCAGTAGCTTTTTACATTGATTCAACATCTGCAAATGTTAAACCAATTTAAAATACGACTGATTTGCTGTCTGGGTAGTGTAAGACTACTTTGGACAGTTTGAATCCAAATTGAATTCAAAATTTTTGATGGCTCTGTGAAAATTGGAAGAAAAATCGTAACCAACTTTCGATGCGCTGACGACATAGTGTTAATTTGTGGAAGTGCAACGGAACTGCAAGAACTTTTGAACAGGATCAAGTCAAGAAGGGAAGAATGTGGTTTGCAATTAGCCTACATCCCACAAAAACAAAAGTGATGGCCATCACTCATCAGCCTACCCTAAAACAAATGAAATTTGTCCAAGATTGGTGGAAATGCTGTTGAAAATGTAGGCTAAGTATGTAGTTTGCGTTATCTGTGCAGTGTCATAATAACAGACAGTTACGAAACGATGATAATGATAGCACAGAAATTAGGCGAATTGCAATGACAAAAGCAGCTATGACATCACTTACAAACCGTCTTGGTAAGAACACAAAGTTAAGATTACTGCGAACTCTCGTTTTCCCACTTGCCACGTATGGATGTGAGATTCGGATACCGTATGCAAAAAACATGACTTTAAAAAGTTTTGAAATGGTGCAACAGGAGGCTGTTACGCATCAGCTGGATGGAAAGAAAAACAAATGAATTTGTTATTAGGCCTACCCGACAAATAGACGATGACTGGAGTCTGATTAACAATATTAACCTTAGAAAATTAAGATATTTTGGACACATAGCAAGAAGCAACTCATTGGAAAATTTAACGTTGACTGAGATGGTGCAAGACAAAGGGACGACAAAAAATGTAATATTTTGGAAATATCAAGCAAATTACCGGAATAAAAATATGCCAGAAGTACTAAAAAAACAAAAAAACAGAGCAAAATAGAGGGAGTTCATATGGGAGGCCACAGCTGATCAAATATGATTAATCTGTTGAAGAAGAAGAAGTGTAAGACAATTAATCATCCCTCACCCCCAAATAACACCAAATAAAATTTTATAATGGCGATGCAATAAAATAAACAATTCAATCAATCATCGGCAGCAGTGGCGAGTGGTTAGCGCGTTGGGCTCGCAGTCGAGAGCCTGCATGTTCGACTCCAGCCACCCGCACTTGCTGTTGTTTCTCTGGGCAAGAAACTTTACGATAATTGCCTCTACCCTGTGATCGATTTCGAGTGATAGGTAGTACCAAATTTAAGTCATAAGTAGAGTAGACAACCGGAAACAGACATTGCCGTCGGCTGCAGCGTGGGTCAGGTGTGCGTCGGAAGACGTACACCGATGCATAGCGCTTAAGTCCGCTTTCCCGCAATGCAGGATAAAGATAATAAAACAAAAACAATAAAAAAACAAACTTCAATTAAACAGCACAACAACAATTCACTTCCAGTTTTTTGTCTGTGTTATATCTGGGCCGGTTTAGATGAGCACAAAGTTGATATTTCGGCATAAACTGCAGAAAGACAAACTCAAAGCTATTTTGGTTTTCGACCGGTTTTCCATGCAACACTAGTCAAACTAAAAAAAATATTCCGGAACAACTGACGATCTTTCACGGAACGCCGGTTAAAAATCACTGTTGTAAAGTACAGACATGCAGTTCGTATGACAATACTCAAACCACAATGACATCTTTATTCAAAGAAATCTTCGTTTAAAAAAATTAAAAAAAAACTGCAAAAAAAATGTCAATCGCTCGCCCAAAATTGTAGGCTACCTTGCCCTCAATAAAAGTTGATTTAATGACGTTACATTTCATATTGATTGACGTTTTCTCGAGGTTTGGCTGTATTCAGTAGCTGTAGTTCAAACTTTTTATTTCAAATATACTCTCCCAACAGTCGCTGTTGCCCCCCTAATTTTTTTTTAGCTGTGTCACTGGGTTAGTCGTACAGAAACTTATGCTAACTTATGCACCACGTTGGTAAAAATTATGATGTGGTTGATTTGGTAGGTTGAGATGGTTGGTAAAAACGATGCTTTATAAAACAACATTTCATGGAATGACAGATAGACTGGGGAAGACAATGATAAATAAAGGATTAAAATTTTGTGGAGTTCGTGGGAGTGGTAATTCTGGCATTTAGGACTTTTAGTAGCCTAATTTTTTTTATTCATTTATTGTTTCTGTTGAAACAGTTAATGTTGCAAATCCTAGAATTAGTCTCTTTTTATTTACCTTTCACAAAAAAGTGAGGGAATATGGTTCGCACCACACCACCTCTGGGTGTACCCTACATGGGCTACAAATTCATCTTATTCATCAGATGTAGCTATATTTTACAGAATTTTCTACGTTTTTCTGATGCTATGGACTGAAAAGTGCTTTGCAAAAACTCGAAGTGATCTCACGACAGATCTTATGAAAAATTACGACAGCAAAATTCGTCCAAGCACGAGTTACAACAACAGCGTACACATCCACTTCAAACTTCACTTAAATCAACTGCTAGATGTCGTAAGTGAAAAATGAAGAGATTAGCTTATCTGATTCGTAGGCCTATAACTAGAAATTGGCTAACCATAATCAAGATTCTAGACGCGAAAAGCCAATCCGAGCTCAATTAATTTCAGGTTTTCTGCTTGCTCCAAAAAACCTAAATTAAGGTTTTGGTTGATTGCATGGGCTGTATCCAAGGGGGGGTGATCACCCCCCACTTATTGGAGTGGTTTGGAATAACTAAGACGACTTTAGCCCACTGTCTAAAAATCACCTCTCCCCCGAATTTTGAAAGTGGATAGAGCCCCTGGTTGATTGGCGAATTTTAATCGGAGTAAACAAAAGATTCTACTCTCGAAAAAAATCTGTTCAACAATATTTTTTTTTTGTTGATGGCAGGCTACTTTTGATTTAAAGCACCGTGATACATTAGGCTAAGCAATTTATTTTGTTGCATAGATTGAATTATTTCAAAGTAAAGCAAACAAATTTCATTTTTCTACTTTTTACGCAGAGTGAAGTTAGTCAGAAGATAGAAATGAAGCTTTTTATATCCCACATTTGGTATGAGCCGAGGCTTAAGTGGGACCCTAATGACTATGAAGGACTCAAATCCGTTCACATCTCTTCATCTGATCTGTGGTTTCCTATACTGGTGCTTTACAACAAGTAAGCTTTGCAAATACAATTCAGTCTATTTAACAGTCTGCTGTAAGGATTAAGCTACCATGGATTACCTTATTTTAAAACCAAAATCTCAAATTTTTATGTTGATTTAAAACTTTTTTACATGACGCTTATATTTTCTACTTTTGTTGCCTCAGACGATGTTTCAACTAATTTGATGAAGCTGCGTCTATGATTGAATTCGAAAAAGTAGCCTACATCTAAGATTGTTATCAAGATCTGTTTTCTGACATAAGGTTTGAACGATTTATTGCTATAATCTGTCATTAGGTTTCTTCATTTTTTTAGTGCCGATGGAGATTTCGGCATCTCTCAGTTTACTAAAGCGAAAGTCAATTATTCTGGTTGGGTAGAATGGAACCCACCTGCAATATTCAAGAGTTTCTGCGAAATTAAGGTGAACTTTGGTGAAAATTGTTGTTCTATACATTATAACATGTTAAATGATGTTTCATAAATGCTGGCTTGCATTCAGTAGCTATAACTTATAACAAACTCTTTATTTTAAATAGAAAAATGTCTGCTCCCCGAACTGTTACTTTTGCCTTCCTAAAATTTTGTTTTTAGCTACGTCTCTACTGGGGTAGCCTACATGACCTTAGACCTTGTGTGGCGATTTTCCAGTTTCTAATATTGTAAAGTTAGGCTATGTGTCAAATTAAAAATTTTAATCTTAAATCTTGAGATGCTACTTTGATTTTGTTTACTGTTTGTGATAGGCTGCAGTTTTTGCTGAAGTAAAAAGTAATAACTTGCTTTTCCTGTTAGGTAGCAGACTTTCCTTTTGACACTCAAAACTGTACAATGAAGATCGGGCCGTGGTCAGATCATCAAAAGTTAATAGACATGGTCAACTCAGATGGTGAAGTCAAGTATGTTTGTGCCTGTGTTTGTTTTGTTTTGTTTTTTTCTTCTTTTTCTTCTTCTTCAACAGATTGATCATGTTTGATCAACTGTGATTTTCCATATGCACTCCCTTCATTCTGTTCTGTCTTTTGTTTTTAGTATGCCTATCCTACCGCTGCTTTTTATTTTTATTTGGTGTCTATCCGTGACACGTCTGTAAAACAGGCTACGAAAACCTCAAATGCATTTTAGAGATCACAAATGTGAAGATCCAGACATCTCAGCCTACGAAGTTAGTGGAGAGTGGGACATTTTGTCGGTTGGTTGCCACAAACACTACATCGACTACGCTTGTTGCAGAGGTAAACAATTTTGCTTTGTTGATATCTACTGCTTGCTTTTACAAATAGGCAGTTATCCAGGCAATAGCGTTAAAAGAGAATATAAGCTAGGGAAAACGTTTGGACGCAGCCCGAACTGATTTTCGGGGCCCCTAACATTTTCAAGGGGGCTGGGAACAAAAGCCATTGCGTATTCTTTGAATATGGTGCGCTTTTCTTAGAAATGTCTTGATTTGGGCCCGAGAATCTCATTGATAGGTACAGGTCCCTAATGATCCTCTCAACGGCCCTATATCCTGGTGCAACCGAATGGGTGAAGAGGCTTTAGCCCGAAAGTTTCTCTACTATAAACGCAAACATGTGTTGAAAATGAGAAGTGTTGCAATGACTTGAAGCTGCAGATTAACAATGCGCATCAGCAGTTCATGTGGAATAAGTTAATAACTACCACATCAGACAGCAAAATTTGTCATTTTACATCGTCTGCAGACGTTTTTGCGTATGCAGACGTTAAATCAATGTAAAAACGGTGGATATTGCTGTCTGGAATTCGCATCATGACAATGTGATGCATGAAAGTGCAAAAAGCACTTAGGCCTACCCATTTCTTGTTCTACTCCCATAGTGGTATGAAATACCAAAACAACATAGCTTATAGGGCTTAGGCAAACGGTATAGGGTTAACTTAGGGTTAATCAGGTTAACTCGGATTTATATTAAGTAGGATATAGTTATTTGTAAAACATTAAGTTGCAAAATGACACAATGGCCACACAAATTATTATTTCAAAACACTAATTAATGAAAATTAATTTCAGCAGCGTTAGAGCTAGATTACGTCAGCAAGTTTCCAACTTCAAAGCAAACTGGTTTCACGCATGTTGTTGACCAAACTATGTTGAAGCTTGCTAATTTCCAATGTTCTTTTCTGTTCAGGTGATTTTTTCATTGATTTTACATACCACTTCATCCTCCAACGCAAACCACTTTATCTAATTGTCAACATCCTTTTCCCAACAATGCTCTTTTCTTTTCTAACTTGCGCCGTCTTCTATCTTCCGTCTGATGCTGGAGAAAAAATGACTCTAAGCATTTCGCTACTCCTCTCCCTTATTGTGTTTTTACTTGTTATCGGTAAGTTACAGTAATTTTTTTTTGTAGTAAAATATTAGGCTACTTTCTCAGACTATTTGCCACGACATGAAGTTGTGATAACAATTGAACTAACGGTTCTAGAGTGAAAATAATATTTTTATTTTAAAATTTATTTCTGATTCCAAAATAGCCTAACCCTAAAATTTAAATGCCCAGCAAGCAGCAGCATGTGCAAGAAGTCTTCTCATAACTAGATCAATGACGTCACATTGTACAAAGCAGGCTTAGGCTACAAAAAGAAGTAGGCTAACCTGCTATAAGCAAAGCAACTATGCACAAAATGATGTATGTATGTTTACCCACCTTAGATATCTAAGAGTACGTGCCCGCACATCAATTTAGCCATAATACCTTTTTGCAATTTGTTGGTTGTGAAAACGAATTCCTTTAATTTTTTTTCAGTTGAAGCGATCCCTTCTACAGCTAAAGGTGTGCCTTTGTTGTGCCAGTATATCGTGTTCACAATGATATTAGTGTGCCTTTCCATCATGATTACGGTTGCTGTATTGAACGTTCACTACAGAGGTCCAGCCACTCACATAATGTCTGACCGAGTTAAAAAGGTACTCATCAGCTTACCATCCTACATGGCCAAAACTTCGTTCTTTTTACATTGATTAAATATTTGTAGACGCTGCAACAATATAAAATGCTTGTTTTTATTTTACCTGGGATCAAACAAACCAATTTTATGTGCAGTACGTTTGTGCACTTGCAGCAGTGGCATCTTGCTGGAAAGTCGTTTTATTTCATCGCTTATTAATTTTCAGATTTTTATGATATGGTTGCCAAAGTTCATCTTCAGCTCCACAATGAAGCGACTTGATCCTTACGAAAGCGAAAAAAATGAAGCGGTCAAGCATCCCCTCATGTGCAATGACGTCAGTGGTGAGTGCTCGCTTGATGAATTCTAATGACTCCTCATACAGAGAAGGTTGCTTCTGCCAAATTAGCAATTTTAGATGTTGTGCTCAATTGTGTTTTGTAAATCTTGAACATGGTGGCACAGGTGGAAATGCCACAAGGAAGCAGTTTTATACATGTTTAAGTTACACTTTAAATAGCTATGGAATCGCATTTCGTTTTTTTTACTCATTAAGTATTGTCAGCATCTTTCCTTGCACCTTTATGATCTGTGTCAAACAAAGTCATTTCTATTCAACTTCCGTATGTTAAACACCCTGGACCCTGGTATTTGTGAAAAAATGAGTTATGTTCGCAAAACAACGCAAATGTAGGCTAATTATTTTACAGAAAATTGTCCCTTTTTATGTTAGTGGTTCACACCTTTGACTTCAGCTATTCATATTTGTGAAAACAGGTTTGTTTGTTTAGTTTTGCATTTAATCACTTTAGAGCTCTCTGGCCAGCATCCGGATTTGCAAACTACTCCTTTAGTTGGAAATGACGTCAGACAGGCGGCAGATGGTGTTAATTCTGTGTCCGAGTACTTCAAAGATCAACACGAAAGTCAAAAGGTTGAAATATTGTTTAATTGTTATTACTACCATAATATTGCTATAGTTGCTAAATATGACTATTGTTTTACCTTTTTTATTTTTTTGCTATTTGCTACAGTCACTGAATATGACCATTAATTGTTGTTTTATTTTCAATCTTTTTCCAATATTTGCATTTTGGAGTCTATTTCCAAAAGCGATTTGGCCTAAGAACTTTGCAAAGAACAAAAAGGTTGCAGTTCATCGTATAACCGAACACTTTCATTATTTCTAAAACATTTCTAGCAAGAAGACCAATGGAAATACGTGGCCATGGTGCTGGACCACTTTCTTTTGTACATCTTTATCATAGCCTGCTTGCTTGGAACGGTTGCTATCTTTGGAAAGAGATTGATGGAATTTGGGTCAGAGTAGGAACGCTTTTCTAACAACAACTTGGTCTACATGCGATTGTTGCTTAGTTAGAGCACAAATATCATGGAACTTCGTGTCATTAAAATTATTTGAGGAAGTAAACTATTTTAGTTTAACGTCGTCCTGTGTATTTTTGTTCTGTATTTTTGCTTTTTGAAAGAAAACTTTCCTGCGTGTCTTGCCTAGTTTCAAATCTGTGAAAGATGTTTGTCGTATCCAGGCTTACACCTGGTGGTTGAAGATTTAGATTAAGTGGACGGGAAGGCAAGGAAGCCAATCTTCGTGTCCACCTTCAGGCATGTCTTTAAGTGTCCTGCCAAAGACACAGCCGCATGCTCTTGAGCGGTGTCGAACCGGCGCCCTTTCGATTGCCGTTCCAGGGCTCCCACCACTCGGCTATGCAGCCGACGAAAGATGTTACGCTTGTTTGGAAACGCTTAAAAACTTTTGATTTCTTTTTTAATATCAAGCGGCTCTCCTGGTCCGTAACAGTCATTTTCAAATGGAAGCCGCCAAATTCAAAAATGTGATCTGTTTATACAGAATAACAGTGTTTCTTCAGTTCTAAAATCTCCGCTCTATTCGTTAATGCTTATGAAAAAGAGGTCCTTTGCTCATTAGGCCTCAACAGCCAAACTTCAGTCGGTCAATAGGCCAACAAAGGACCTAAGATCAAAATACAGACTGTAGTCTACTGGCCGTACAGACCTGAACTGGCCTCTCTCTGTAGATATCACAGCTGATACAGCCCTCGATGTACAATGATGTTCGAGTTTGGTCGATCTCGTGCGTCTTGCCAACTGGCTTACATTGCGTTAAAGTTAGTACCGGTATGTTTGTTTAAGCGGAGTTATGTTTGTTTGACCAGTATATGTTTATAGCGGAGTAGAATATAACTTTGACAACAATGAAAACGAAATTGCTCAAACCCCAATCAGAACAGGAGTTTTATGTGAATGTGACCAGTGGAAGCTCTAAGCAGAGGCTCAGTCAAAAATAGTCTAAAGCTCAAAAATTCCTTTGAAGTCAAAAGGGGATGGTACATCCATATCTGCGGAATTCAAGCGCAAATCAAGTTTTAAATGTTTTGAACAGGACAGTGCGGGTAGGGTTGCCAGAAGTTCACTATTTTAGTGAACAAATCACTATTTTAAGAAAATGTTCACTGTAAACTATTTTGCTAATAGTGATAGTGAACATGTTCACTATTATGACAATTAATTTTTGTCTACAATTTTGTCAATGTATTTTAGCCAATAGCCATGGATTAACCAGTGACTATACACTTCTGCTGCTTAGAAAGTAAAAGCACATGAGACTGGTGCTTTGAGGAAAAACCCCTAATATGCTAGCTCAGTGTAATTTCGCCAAAGCCAGGCTTGGCCAGCACGAAGTCCAACAGTGGAGTGTACACTGTACAGCCTAGGTAGCTGACAAACTGAAAGCCACTAGCCTGAGCAACTAACAGCCTAGAAGTTTGGTCATTTAACTGTTTGTTTATAGACTGGGTAGGCCAGCTACTCAATCATGTGTGATGTGGCTAATAAGTTAAGATCATCGCTGGAAAAGTGGACTAACTTCTTTCAGAAAGAAACTGCACCTAAATTGTTAAAATTTGTCCAGTATGCAATGTCTATCCCTGTATCTAATGCCAATGTTGAGAGAATTTTCAGTGTTATGGGTAACATATGGACAGATGAGCGAAACCAGTGGCGTAGCCAAGTGTCACGCGTGTGACATCATGATATTGAGAATGATGCTTTCAGTCTCTATGCCTCAAAACAAAGTTTGCCAAATTTTAAACGAAACTGCATTAAAAGAGCGAGTTTTGCCAATACCAAACATTCAAATATCTCAGCTGGGAATTAGCAACAAGAAAACATAGAGACTTAGCTTTATTACCGAAAAATGCCCTAGAAAACGTGATCTTATCCTTTTTATATGCCACCGGACAGCACCATTTTACAGGAATATTTATACCCATATTTTTTGTTGAAAATGCTCTCAGAATGCACCAAATTCAAAGCAATTTTTCAAAATTTTCTGGGGAAGGCCTCCAGATCTCCCGCCGCTCGGTGTCGCCTTTGGCGAACACGCCATCGGCCTTCGCCCGACGGCCGTCAAACCCCCCCCCCCCCCCCTTTAAAAATTCCTGGCTACGCCACTGAGCGAAACCGTTTAGCTGTTTATTCTGTTAAAAGTGAATTGTGTGTGTTCTTTAACATACCTTTTAGCTGCTTAGAATTTAAAGAACAAATTTCTGCAAACAAACCTTTATTGAAGGCAGCAGTTGCATGAAAAGTATGTTAAGTAAACTAAGTTACATAAGCAAGTAGGAGTGTTCTAATTAGCACTTCTAATCGTGGGTCTCTTTTCTTGCCATTTTAGCATCAGTAGGTATATCATATGCTGTGTACACTGCAAGATACTAGCTAGCCAATTACCTGGATTCAACCTGTGATAAGTAGAGCACTATACTTGCTAAAGAAGATCAAGAAAGTAAAATTTTATTAATTTTCATCTGTGGTATCATTTTTGAACCAAATTGTTATGTCAGACAACATCACATATTGTATTGCAACAATTTTTGCATATTATTTATGCAATAATTCTTTGCATATTTGGGCATGGTTGCACTCATTTAGGCGTGTGGCATGCGTTAGAGGGTGCAATTGCGCGTATTTTGGGCTTTGGCATGTGTTTGAGACAGTGGCGTAGCCAAGAAGGGGGTTTTAGGGGTTACAACCTCCCTTTTGGCACGCGTGTGATGTCACTATATTGAGAATGATGCTTTCAGTTTCTATGTCTTTAAAACAAAGTTTGCCTAATTTTAAACGAAACTGCATTGAAAGAGCGAGTTTTACCAATACCAAACATTCAAATATCTCAGCCAGGAATTAGCAACAAGAAAACATATTACCGAAAAATGCCCTAGAAAACATGATCTTATCCTTTTGCTATGTCACCAGACAGCACCATTTTACAGGATTATTTATACCCACATTTTTGTTGAAAATGCTCTCAGAATGCAACAAATTCAAAGTCACTTTTCAAAATTTTCTGGGGGAGCCCCCCAGACCCCCGCCACTGGGTGTCGCCTTTGGCAAAGATGCCGTCCGGCTTCGCCGGCCGTCAACCCCCCCCCTTTTACAATTCCTGGCTACGCCACTGCTTTGAGAACTTTGAGGATGCGGTCGCGCGCTTTCAAAATGTTCACTATTTTGAGAGAAAAAATCTGGCAACCCTAAGTGCGGGTCGACTTTCAACTCTGCGCTTCAAATGCTTTGAACCTTAGGGAACGTTGAAATATTATGTAACGCTTTTTTTCCGAATTTTTGACCCCCCCCCCTCCCACATGTAACGCCAACGTAACGTTTTTTCAACCCCTCCCCATGTAACGCTTTTTCACTACGAATTCACAAAAAACTACCATTCCGTGCTCGAAAACGTTACATAACGTTTTGCTTGAACCCCTCCCCCCCCGATGTGACGCTAACGTAACGCTTTGCATAAACCCCCCTCGAAGGAGTTACGTAATATTTAAACGTTCCCTTACGGGGATGTGGATCAAAATGTGTTATTCTAATCCACTTTTAATGCATCCTGCTGTGTTGGCTTTGAAAGCTATACAAATCGCCGAAGTTGCTCAAGTAAAATCAATATCACATTAACTTGTAGCATCCAATGCTTTTCAAATCAATAGAGGAAAAGCAGTTTTCTATGACTCAGACTTTTATCTAGGCGTAGGTTATTTTATTTTGATTAACCTCTTAAGTGCGTATAACGACAATTGTCGTCCGAGACAGTCGCTCTTGCTGTGCGTAAGACGACAATTGTCGTTTTCGTGATCGCAGCTATTCATGGCACTTTTTATTTCGCTTTCCTCTATTCGCTTTGTCTGGAAGCGCAATTGTGACGTGTGAAGAAACATAGATGCATTGTTTACACTACAATAATGATTGCAGCCTGATGGAATTCATTAATCCCTAAATCACTCTATTACAATATTAGGTAGCTTCTGCACTCACCTACAATATAACCACAATTGCAAGAATAATAAGATTTCGTCCTAAATATTTTTTTTTTCTGAAATGGCTTCCTTCCAGTGTATAAAATTCGAACCACATCATGCGCGTTCATAATAAACGATAGTGTCAGTCAGTGTGAATTCATTTTGATGTAGCCTAATGTTGCAAGCAGTTTCAGAAATATTTTGTTGTGTTCGAAAACATATTTTCTAACATATATTCAACAAAACAATAGGATTTTGTGTTGCTGCTAATGTTAGAACAAGCGTCAGAAAATGGTAAGCTACAGTTTGAATATTTCCAAACTAAATTTATGTGTACTTTGTTTAGTAACCTATAAATGCTTAGAAATTATTCTGTTCTGTGAATTGATGTATTTTTTTCTTCGTAATAAACAACTAGTTAAATAATTTCAAATTGGTGAAAGGTATAATCACTTGAGAGTAATGCGATTACACCAGAAAACAATAGTCCTGCCGGAGACTTCTTCGCAATAGTCGATGAAAAAGTAAAGCAATGGACACAAAAGGAAATCGAACAAAAGCGTATTGTGCTGCGTCATGGGGGTTCCCCAATATCCTAGCAAGCAATACTGCGACGAAAAATACTGCGAGTGATCAAATTAAATACGCACAGTAAGGAGAGTTTCGAAAATTTAATTACGCACTTAACGGGTTAATAGTTTTTAGCGTATAATTTTTTATTTTCATTTTTCCGCAAGAACGATGTTATAGTGTTTTGCACATATCGTAAGGGAACGTTCAAATATTACGTAACGCTTTTTTCCGAATTTTTGACCCCCCCCTCCCCCATGTAACGCCAACGTAACGCTTTTTTCAATCACCCCCTCCCCCATGTAACGCTTTTTCACTACAAATTCAGCACAAAAAACTACCATTCCGTACTCGAAAGCGTTGCGTAACGTTTTGCTTGAACCCCCTCCCCCCCGATGTGACGCTAACGTAACGCTTTGCATAAACCCCCCTCCCCCTCGAAGGCGTTACGTAATATTTGAACGTTCCCTAAGAAGTGGTGTGGCCTTGTTGTGTTTTTGGTTTTGTGTATTAATATCATGGTCCATAGCGATTTGTATAAAAGTCGCCATGTCATCAACTTACTTTTTACATCAGTTTTCCCATTTTCAATCTACATAAAACTTGTAGCCATTAATATCCAACATCCATTTGTAATGATCACATGTTGTGATTTAACGCAAATGCTCTTTTAAAATTGCATTGATTGAAGTGTAGCTGCTGTTTAGAAAAGTTTCGCTATTTCTCTATAAATATTAATCATGCTGTAATTTGCAGGCAGTGTTGGGCTTTAGCGACAAGTAAAATTCTAATTACGCACCAGCTTTCTTATATTCTGCTAACGATTTATTTTCAAATGCAACTCTTCCGATATTTCCATCCTTAGGCCTATAAATCATTAATAATACATCAAGGTTGCCCAGTCTCAACAGAGATAGAAAAAAGGCTGAAATTACTTCTTCAGTCCTCAAAACATCTGAACAAATAGGTCCACAAGAACTGTTGATAACATATTATGCAAAAACAGACGAGCAGTGAGGACCTCGAAAGAAGAAGAAGAAGAAGTTCTTTTATTTTGCATCATCAGCACATGCGAAAAAACAAAACAATACAAGATTACAATGTGAGCTAGGTTGTTTGCTGATGACGATGGGAGTGACAGAAGGACCGAACTGGTCATCGAGTCTTTCACACCCGAGTGGTGTCATGGCTTATTTAAAATGGAACGGTGTCGAAGTTGAACGCAAATATTGATTGATTGATATATTGATTGATTTGATTGATAGATATATTGATTGATTTGATTGATAGAAAGACTTTTTTGATAACGCGATATTGTGATAGAGAAAAGATCCCGTTAAAGTGGCTGCAGGTTGTTATTGATGCTAGAAACTTCATTTTAGAACTACAAAAAATGACTGTTTTGAAGAGAAAGGTTTTGTATAAAAAAAAAAGTACTGTAGTAAATTTGACTTTTGAAGCTACTTATCAAAAGCTTTTTACAGTATTTTTTTTTAAGTTTAGTCTGAATAAATCGAATAAACATTTAACCTGAATGAACTGGTCGATAACAGGGTATCATTTGATCTCAGACAAACATTAGGCGTCCCTTCATTTTGAGTTTTTTTTTTTTATTCGTACTGAAATATAGGCTACACGACATCACATTTGGAGGGTGGACAAACCTCATGGGCTTGATCCGGCCTGTGGAGCGTAGTTTGATTTCCCCTGCTTTTAATTAATCGTTTGAGGATTTAATTTGCTTTAACATAGCTTTTGCATAGTCTACAGTAGGATTCAAGTAACCATAAGCCCTGGACAGGGTACATGGCATGGAATGGAATGGAAGACGTTTTTTCCATCTTCCATTCCATCTTAGAAATGTTCCATTTCATCTCAGAAATCTCTTCCATCCTCCATTCCATCTTCACATTTTGTGATATCCGCGTTGAATATGCCACAAATAAACCTAAAAACCATAGCTTTCTGATTGGTCAATTCTGCCTAACGACAGTAGGTTTGACAAATACGCGTCAGGCAACAGTCCCGTTGGTTTAATACGAACCGAAAATCAAACTATTTCAGCAAGCAACGTAATAGTTTGCATGTCTTGATAAAGCGTTAGAAAGTTAATGATGGAATTGGGATGGATTGATGGAAGATGGCGTGGATGGATTGATGGAAGATCTTCCATCCCATCATCAAGATCCTCTATTCTTTTTCATCCTTGACATTTTCCATCTTCCATCCCAAAATTTGTCTTCCATTCTATTCCATCTTCCATCCCATTCCCTGGCCCTGGATAAGCAACAATAATTGGACTTGTTTTCTCAAAAGACTGAAGAAGCTCATTTTTGCTTTATAAAATACAGCAAAAAGTTGCAGTTTCTGTGTTTTTGTTATTTAGGCCAACTTGATCGCTAGTTAGTTTCTTTTGCCTGCTATAAAGCGTCCCGTCAAATCCGCAGGAGATGATCGTCTTCATTCGCCTAGCAAAGTGGTTCTCATCCTGTGGTACTCGTACCAGGGAGGATGAGAAACTGTTGCTGAGTTATTTGAGCCAACTCAACAGTGAAAGGAAATTGGTTGAACGGCGTTCATTACATTACTATTGCTGTACAATGTGCAACCACATCACTATTGCTGGAGAAGAACTTGTAGATCACCTGAGATCAGTTAGAACGGAACTGATGCATTATTTTCCAGGCACACAATGTTGTTCATACATACAGTGTTAATCCTTTCTCCGTCGACCCAGCACTTCTACCTTATACAAACTGGTGAACAAGTAGAGATAATTGACATCCAAGCTGACGAGACAGCGAAAACATAGCACAAAGAATCTTCACCAATCAATGCTTGGCTAAGCATAGCCTCTGCTTATCCGACACTGGCCGGGAATACTGTTCCTCAGCAATACTGGTTTTTCCCTACACATGGGAGTGTGAGCAGGAGCTCTCAGCCATGATGACAATTAAAACCAAAAGCCGGAATCGTCTTGATGAGCAGGGACATGAATTCCGTTTACACGGCGTATACAGGAGCAGCTTGTAGAGAAAAACAATTGCAGCACTCGCATTCAATTTTTTTTTTTTTATTTGTTTGTGGTGTTTTGTAATAATCAGTAGCCTACATTTGAGAAAATTAACTCTTTCTTAGACTAGGTGGTATATGCAGCGATAGTAAAAGTGGCTAGGTGGTACGCAATCAATAAAAGGTTGAGAACCATTATAGCCGATTTGGCTTGAGGCCACTTTAAAAAGTCCGTGTTCAACAGGGGGCGTACTTACGAACTAAATTGTGAACTATACAAAAAAAATAAAGCATATAAAAAAATTGCTAGAATTGTTCTTGTACAGTAAGTTCACTTTTCAGCCCAATCAATTCAATGAGACAAATTGTGTTTCCTGACACTTCTCAAAGAGGCTCAAATTTGAAATTAGTAAAGAGTCTGCTTGTTGGCGTCTTCATCAACGCTTTCAACTTTACGTGGGTCAGAGAAGAGATTCTTTTTGTAGTTTTCATGTAGCCTAAA
This sequence comes from Aplidium turbinatum, assembly GCF_918807975.1. Taxonomy (NCBI): domain Eukaryota; kingdom Metazoa; phylum Chordata; class Ascidiacea; order Aplousobranchia; family Polyclinidae; genus Aplidium; species Aplidium turbinatum. The sequence goes on along the minus strand of NC_137489.1, from coordinate 9,446,912 downwards.
AAAACGTTTGTGTACAGATGTAGGCTACATAGAGAAGGAAAACACTTAGGCTACCTTATAAAAAAAGCGAACCGTCAGTTTTAAATTTTGAACTTTTGAAACTTATAAATATTGCTTTCATTATTCTTACAACCATTTTTTTTCTAAATTTTACTCGGATTCGGTTGCAATTGCTTACTGCGCTGACGTTGCAATTTAAAAAAATCAAACGACTAGTTTTGACCTTGTATGGGAAGTGAACAAAGCCCTTGAACGCGTTTCTAATTTCCAGTCTAGATTGTCGTAAGCACTTTACAAGCCTTGTCTATTTCTTGCTTCTGGTAAATTGAACAAGGAAAGTTGGTCGCGTTCAACCTAAATGGACTTATAAAATCAATTTTTCAGAAACATGTAAAGTATTAAACTTAAATATCTATGAGACAAACAGAACAAGCGGCAGCACAAATGTTTAGGGAGTTCTTTCTGCTCAGCCTCTTGTAATTTAAAAGTTTTCCAAAGCTTAAATTGTGGAAGGAACAGCAGAAAACTTTCCCTAAAAACAATCTGAGAAAAATAAAATTCTCGAACACTCACAGTAGGCCTATACGATAAAATTTGCCAGTTTAAAAGGCTGACAGTTTTGGTTTTACAAGGTGCCTACCCGTTTTCAGCATCGTTTTTATTTATCGTTCAAGCGTCGTGTAATTAAAAGCATGTTATTAGTCCCAAAGTGACTTGCTGCTTTGCAATGACGTCATCGGGTGTCTTGTTTTCAGCAAAAATTGCGTCACTTTCCTGCAACAAGTCAAGACTTGTGTTTGTGAAAAGATCGATGCGGGATTTTTCTGCGTTGTTTGAAGCTTGGGGACATTTTATTGACTTTTGAGACAATAATTTATTTATTAAGTTCTGCACAATCTCCGCTAGTATTCCCAAGAGTCCAAAAGAAGTGACAAAACAGTTGTACATAATTTTTAATTGGGATGGCATTAAATTTAGCCCGTGTCCCCCCTGCATCTAGCAGTTGTACGAAAGTCTTTTCTGGAAACGGGTAAAGCGAAGCTGAACAACATTTTCCAGCTCATTCACACAATGAAACATAAGCAGTGAGATAGCGTTAGATAGAGATAAAGAGTTTCAGTATTGTCTGACTATGCCTACCTGGAGGTAGGCTGTCTTATACATGAAGCCCTGGTCTGATCAAGACATACACAATTACACATGAGCAGTGTAATTAAAGATTTGTGTCACTTTTGTAAAATAAATTGGAGAAATTTAGCTTTTTTTGTTTCTTTGGCATGAAAATTTCAATTTGACATTATTTTATATTTGATCGGGTTCTCGGGTAAAAATTTCGAAATAAAAAAAAATTTCTTCCGGAACAGCGTGGATGCATGTGGAATTGAAAGCGCACAAAGTAATTAGCCAATCAACTTCCCAACTAGAAAGTCACGATGACTGCTTCATTTACCTGTATCTGAATACCTCGCTAACTATTGCTTGACCATGTGAGAGGCAAATTTGCATTTTTATCAGATAATCTGAAAAAAATTAAGAATTTTTTAACGTCGTTGGTGTGAAATTCTAAATTTGATATTGTTTTGGCTTGATCAAGATATTTGCTACAAATTGCGTTAAAAGGAAAAAAAAACTTGATTTAAACTATCCTGAATACACGCAAAATTGAGAACTCCTAAATTGAATAGGAGGAGGCTTTAAGAGAGGAAGCAGGAGAATGCCTCATTCTCTTCTTCCTAAATCCGCCACTATGGACAGCTAAAATAAGCAGATTGGCCGCGTTGCTGTTACAAAATAATAAAAACATAAAAGCTTATTGTGTGTGTATGTTGAGCTTGCTAGAAAACAGTTTCCCTTTATTTGCTTATTCTTTGTCACAACTGACATCCTGTTTCGCACCCATGGGTTTCTACAAGCAGATGTGGACAGCTTATCCGTGTTTATGAGTTTACGGCACAGGCAGCTTCAGACACTTTATATCTAAATGCTGGTAAAATCAGCGCCTTGAGAAGTAATGTTGCCTCTTTGATAACCAATAACTTTGGAATTTATTTCTTAATGTTTTTTTTGTTTGTCGTATCCAGGCTTACACCTGGTGGTTGAAAATTTAAATTAAGTGGACGGGAAGGCAAGGAAGCAAATGTTCATGTCCACCTTCAGGCACGCTTTTAAGTGTCCTGCCAAAGACACAACCGCATGCCCTTGAGCGGTGTCGAACCTGCTCCTTTTCCCTTTTCTATTGCCGTTTCAGGGCTCTTACCACTCCGCTATACAGCCGACATAGCCATACATGATAGCGAACTATCTTTTATTGAAGATTAGTGTTGGTTTTGATGTTGCAAAAGTTGAGTTCAATTTCAGTCGGAACATACTGGAGCTTGATTAGAAATTTCTAATTTTGTGTGCGAAACTACTGTACAAATCGGGATCCGAAAGCTTTCGAAACGTTTAACCTTTAAGTTTGAAAATTTGGATGAAATACCTCGAATCGACAAGTGACTAGCATTCCGTAAGCTACCGGTTTTGAAACTGATGATAGTGGGATAAAACTTTCTTCAAGAATTTTCTGAGGTTAAGCTGGTGACGTACTACACCCGTGGTACGGCATGCTTGATTAAATTCTGAAAGCCATTTTAATGACTTGAATGTTTTGTTACCCGGAATAGTTTAAAAATCGATTGCAAGCAGATACTCGCCAATAAATTATCGTAAACTAAAATTAATTACTAACGAACGGGTGGCTGACATTCGTTTAATCAGCGACATAGCCTAGATTCCTAGAACGTGATTAAAAAAAGAACAAGGTCACGAACTCTTTGATTGTGCTGCAATTTGGTAACATTAAAAAGATAGAATGCATTTCAAAAGCAGACTATACAAAAACAATAAGAACGCTTTTTTTAGTTTTGTGTCGGAAGTAACATCTTATTGTTTACAAGAACTCAAGAAGGATAAGATAACTAGGACTACAATTCTTGAACAGTTGTAACAATATCAAGGCAAGTCCTTAGGAAATACAATCAATCAATACTTAGAAGTCAAGTTCAGTGGTTTGGTGTCTTCAACAGGTTAAAGTTTGACAAAATGGTATTGTTTAAAATTGTTTATACCTCCATCTGTTTGGTAAGTATCCTCTCACTTCTTCGAAGCACTGAAGCTCAGTCAAAGAATATACAGGATCATATTTCTTCTCAAGATTCCAATCCACTGAGAAATAGAGGACGTTTAAAAGTAGACACATCAAATCTTCTTCCTCCAGTAATAACAATACCCTTCCTTGGATCCATTATAGGCAAAAAAGCTCCAGTAGATGTAGACAATGAAGAATATGGTCCAGTCATACAGTACCTGGGTATTCCGTATGCAAAACCACCCATTGACAACATGAGATGGAAGAAGCCGGAACCAATGAATTCTTGGAAAAGTAAATGTTTTTAAGCTAAAGTTTAATTTTTCAAAGGCAGTAACCTACCTGTAGTTAAAACTAAGATTCTCTCTTTTCACAAAAACACGCTTTCTACTAACTTGAAAAATGTTTGCCCTCGATAAGCAGCCTAACTAAAAAAAAACATGAAACTTTCTTCCAGATTATAATCCAGGCGAGTGAATTTTATATACGGTACGCTGCAATTAAATTTATAAGGTCATTTACTTTTTATATTACTGTAAAACAGCTGTGCCCAGCCTTTTTGGCCTAAAATCTAAAGTAACCAACCTCTTGAGATCTACCAGATCAGCGTCAACATCGCAAAGTGACGCAGATCGTAATTATATTTATGGTAACGAGTAATTATGGTAAATTAATTATGGTAACGAGGTAATTTTCTTAAGCCATGACACAATCAAACTTAGCATCGAAACAAAAAAGTGCCATTAAAGACTATGAAAATGCTAAACTTGTTTAAACAACGAGTCATCTGCAAAATCCTTTAGAACTACACACAAATGTTTCACCGAACTTGATATTAAAATCCACGAGGCTTTGCTCATAAAATCCTGAAATCTTCGCCTCAGCAAGCAGTTGTTTACCGTAGGTACCTCCTATTTACAAGGCGTTTTTACTTAATTAACCGTCATGTGATGTGCCTCATCTCCTCTGCCTTGTTAGTTTCATTCTTGTGCATTTCTTTTTCAATTCAAGCATGTATCAGTGGAGGGCTAGCATGTTGCATCGCCAAAAAGGTTTGCAATTTATAGTTTATTTTCACTTTATTTTGTTGTGTTAAATGTCGTGTCGTTGCTAAGTTTTAGGCTATCGTCGTATGGTACGAAATAGTTTATACGAAAATCTTTTATATAATTTATAATTATCAGCATTGACAATCTTGTTTTAGATAGCGGAAACAGCATTTTGAACGCCACAACCTTCAAAAATGTTTGTCCTCAAGCAAGGGAGGGTCCTCTCCCAAGTGTTCTCCTCCCGGTTTGGTACCGTCCTAACAGCAACTTCATGCGGAGTAAAACAAATTTGATGGATGAAGATTGTTTATATCTCAATGTTTATGTTCCAGCTACATTTTACGCGAAAGGTAATCAACTTTTATCCAAATAGAGTTAAGTTGACTGGATAGGTATCGTGCGGCTTCTTTTGATATGTTCTTTCGTTTCACTTAACTTTAGTAGCTACTTTACGCATAGCAGCAGTGGCCGAGTGGTTAGCGCGTTGGGCTCGCAGCGAGAGCCTGCCTGTTCGACTCCAGCCAACCGCACTTGCTAGTGTTTCTCTGGGCAAGAAACTTTGCGATAATTGCCTTTACCCAGTGATCGATTTCGAGTAATGGGTAGTACCAAATTTAAGGCATAAGTAGAGTAGACAACAGGAAACAGACATTGCAGTCGGCTGCAGCGTGAGTCAGGTGTACGTCGGAAGGCGTATACCGATGCTAGGGATGGTAAAACATAGGGATGCGAAACTTCATCCGCTTTTGGCTTATCCACAACACTAGAAGGGTTAGGTTTTTTTCTAATTTACAAAATATTTTACTTTTTATGGGTCATATAAGAAGAGTTAAGTTGGTTTTAAAGTAATTTAAGGTTTTTAGTTGAAAGCAAGCCTGCAGTAAAGCGTAAAAAAAATGTCAAATTGGCAATTGACCCTTCTAATGTTGAAGGAACAACGGAGTTGCGCGTCCCGTAATATACCGTCCCTAACCGATGCATAGCGCTCATGTCCGCTTTTCCGCAATGCAGGATAAAGATATGAAAAACAAACAAAACAAATACTTTAGTAGGTGCCACACACCTAGGTCCGTTGAGAGGACAATCTGGGCCGGGCACCAATGAGATCTTTAGGCCCAAAATCAAGGCACTTCGTACAAAAACGATCTATACCTAAAGAATACGAGGTGAATTTGTCAAATTTCCAGGCTTCTTGGAAAAGTTAAAGTCTAGTAAAATCATCCCGGATCCAAAAGTACCCCCTGGACCCTCCTGTTAACTCTATTGCACACACATACGTTGGTGTATGGGCTGCCTACCGAGCAAGCATTTTGCAAATTACTGTGTGTTTAAAAAATACTCTACCTAAAAATTAATATGAATTGCTGTAGAAACGTGGATGCAGAAAATAAAAAAAAAACTTCAAAATAACTCATTTTTACAACAATGTTTTATGAAATTGTTTTCATTAGCCTACTAGTATTTTGTAGTTTAGTTATATTGTATTTTTGCTTTGTACGTAGTAGGCTAATCAACATTTTTCTAAAATTTCTTGTTTTTAAATTTCGTGAATTTGTTTTGCTAAAGAATAATATTTTGGTAGGTTTCTTAATGGAAAGTAAAAAATTTTACTGAAAGATCAAACACAACAATACGCACTGGTTATGACGAAAATTATCGATTACATCTCTTGCAATCGAACCATTTTTCCGCAAGCACGCATACAATATTAATAAGCCCCCTTAAATCAATTATTACGGAACCAAGCAAGTTTATTTCTGGGAAAGCTCGCAGCTTTTTGGAAACAATCACTTCCCCTTGGCGTAAAATTGGTTATTCCCAAGGGATTGTCTAATGGATTGATAAATGTGGGGCTCTTGAGTTTGAATATAAACACATCTAGCATGTTGAACTACCCTCCTTTTGTCTCATATGCACATTGCACAGTACAGACGAAGCAAATCTCTGTCAGCACCAAATCACTGGGGAGATAATATCATAAAAACAAATTAAAAATAAATTTAAAAACATTTTCAAGGCACTTTTTTAACGCACCAGTAAATACGGTAGGCCTATTTGTTCTCATTTGAAAATAACCTTGTAGCCTACAAACTCGCAGGGCAGTAGTAACACTTAAGTCTACTCCGAAGCGAGGAAATTTACTATTCGTACCAAATCTTTCAAAAGCTTTTTTTAGCCATATCATGAGGAAGGAAAAATTGGAACACACTGCTTTTTGAAGAAGAATAAAAAAAACGAGCACGTGGAAAACGGCGTCTCACTTTTCTTAACAACTTCAAGGACCACCTTCACGTTACAACCAAAACAATTTTAAATGCAGTCAAATACCTGGATATATGTAAAAAACTATATGGACGTTCTAGGTCTGGGACATGGTACACAATGAAGACACTTGATTTTACCCAACCAGTAGATCAGTCCTTTTTAACATTGATTGGATGTTTGCAGATAAAAGTAATAAAGGACTGAACTGCTAACTGGGTAATTTGGCATTGTAATTCTTAACCGAAACAGCGTTGGTGTGTTTACTTGTTTCATTTACAAGAATGGTCAACATTGATTGATTAAGCTTGGCCGAAAATTCTGATTTTTTTCGTCATTATCTCTAAATACAGTATATTAACTGCAGTGGGGTTAGTCGATATTCAGACTAATGTGCGACTTGGCTAAAAATAGATTTGATATTAATGTAATCTGTGTTTTTTTGTACCATGCTGGTTGAACAAAAAGCTTTTTTCATCAGAACACGTCAGCACGTCATATCAGAATCCACATCAGCCATACAAGAATTTGTTTATTCTAAAACAGGGACACTGCACTACACCCCTCAGGACCTAGGATCCGGCCCAGGAGATTCGTCCGCCTACTGCTCTATGCAAAGAAAGTTTTATAGTACTATACAAAAATGATCATCAAACGTTTAAACTGATTAATTATATGCTATGAAGGCGAAGTGGGCAAAATGTGTTGAGTATGCCGTTTCATGACCCATGCATGACCTCATTTTTTTCAAAACGTTTTGAAAATAGTCTTGCGAGATTAATAATCGAATCTATAAATTGTTGCATACAGCTGGATATTTCACGCGGTGAACAAAATAGTAATATACGCTCTCGAGCATCTTTTCTCGCAGTTATCCGGCCCTGTCAAAAAGTCGAGTGACTCTTGTTCTAATCTAGAGTCTTTAGATTCTAGACTGTTATTTATTCATTCAACATTTGTAATGCTTCTCAAAAACTGTAAAATGAGCTTAGTCCTATGAAAAATCGACCGTCTGACATGACAAAAAATTTTGTATTTTATTATCTTTTTTTTTGGGTTACAGTAGGATGGCGTAACGGATAAGGCGTTGGCTTTCCAATTATGCAAACCTGGTTCGACTCCCGGGTTCAGCTGGTTGTTGAAAACACCGCTCACCCTTACTCAGGGTGTAATAAATTGGGCGGGCGTAGTTGCTGAAGGAAAGGAGGCTGAGAAAAAGGAACTGGCCACCCTACTCTCCTTAGTGCGAAGGCTTATTACAACGAGAACTTTATCTTCTCATACCCGACACTTGAATCAAGTATGGGACCCTCTTTACAATTTTACAGAAGACAAATAAATATTTACTTTCCATTTGGGCAGTTCATCCATGGAGTAGGACTATTTCAAATCAAATTTCAAGGTCAAACATATGACGCCTTTATGAGTTTTTTTTTGTGATGCATTTGTGCTTTAGACAGATTCAAACGATCTTTAACGTTAAAAGGTAATCAAGATTAATTAAGATAAATTTTGTTACAAACAACACAAGCTAGTGCTTGGACCAACGATATTACAGTAGATAGGCTTACACTCAACTTAGCCTGGGGAAAGGTCACCACGGGGAAGTGGTGGAACAAAAGGCCTTGGATCGAAAACGCTCAAGCAACGACACGGCCAAAAGTGGTTTGATCAATTGTAGCAAAATCTTTCCGTTAACACAAATAACAGAGGAGGCTATAGCCGCTATAGATAGTGTTTACCATGGCTACCTCTAGTGATACGGTACATAAACTGTAACACAACGACTGCGAATATTTTAAGCACCATTTCAAAAACCTCAGTGGCAACTTTATGATGACGATTGTTGTATTTACTCATGAAAGAAGAAGTATAGACATTGACTGACATGTCAGGCAAGCTGTCGTGTTGAAACAGTTTTTGTAGCCATATAAACATAGAATTTGGAAAAATACAGTAAAATGCATGGTTTGAAGATAGAGTTAATTCTTCACAAAATCAGCACACTTTCTTACAATACATTCGTTTGCTTCTCGTGAGACTACTTCTTGTGATAATCTGTTATTCATTTTTTTTTTGCTTAACTTCTATTTACAGCCACAGCTCTTCGGTAATTTAAATTTATGCGACAAAGTTCGGTCAAAAATGCATCCCAACCAGCAAATAAGTCTTTTTTACATTGATTTAACGTCTAATGATGTTGAAGCATTGTAGCAAAGAATTGATTTTCTGGCATAGATGGCACTTCAACTGACATTGCTGTCCATTCATTTTTGATGCAAAATTTGAGCTGTGGTAAAATTGTTAATTTATCATAAAATAATAATGCTTAAAACTCGATAATTATCGAATCAACCCATTTAGCTTTTATAAAAGCATTATAAAATGTTGGCAATATTTTTAGAAGTAATTGCATGCATAATTAATCAATAATAAATTTAAAATTTCCAACTATATTTTGAAGATAGGAGCTTTCTTCCTGGCCATCAGCACAAGGCTGAGCACTCACTAGTACAGCGAGCAGTTGCGATTCGCTAACCATAACGGTGTAGCTTCCACGCTAGCCGTTTAGACCATCCAATCAAATATAAATCTCCCTCGGCGGTCGAATACCCTTGTGGTGTGGTGCGATACTAACGAGCCCGGCCTTTTTGGCGAAACATGGTGTCTACCAATGTCAATTCTTGCTACAATCGGCTGCCGAGAAACATTTCTAATTATATTGCAATTTTTGCCTTCCTAACTGATGCATTATCTTGCCAGTAAGATGTAACGTTGCACAAAAAAATTCAAAATTAGAGCCAACCTATCCAGAAGTTTCCTATTAGTGTACTTAGAGCATTTTAAGGGACTCGTTGAAATTTATAAAAATTTCTGCAGCTTTTTTGTTAGAATTTCCTTGTCAGGACACAGTCCGCGCTCAAGTGTTGAACCAGGCGCGGATCTAGGAGTTTTTTTTGGAGGGGCCAGAAAATTTGAAAATCAACTAAAAAGTAAGAAAAAGAAAAAACAGATATGAACAACCAGTGGCGTAGCCAGGAATTTGGGGGGTTTGACGGCCGGCGGGCGAAGCCCGACGGCGTGTTCGCCAAAGGCGACACCCAGCGGCGGGGGTCTGGGGTGCCTCCCCCAGAAAATTTTGAAAAATTACTTTGAATTTGGTGCATTCTGAGAGCATTTTCAACAAAAATATGGGTATAAATATTCCTGTGAAATAGTGCTGTCCGGTGGCATAGCAAAAGGATAAGATCATGTTTTCTTCGGCATTTTTTCGGTAATAAAGCTAAGTCTCTATGTTTTCTTGTTGCTAATTCCTGGCTGAGATGTTTGAATGTGGTTTGGTATTGGCAAAACTCGCTCTTTTAATGCAGTTTCGCTTAAAATTAGGCAAGCTTTGTTTTAGAGACATGGAGACTGAAAGCACCATTCTCAATATCGTGACGTCACACGCGTGCCAAAGGGGGGTTGTAAGTCCGCTGTGGGACTAATATCAGCTGTTTAGAAGCATATCAAACCATGCAACAATTTCTCACAAAATTTCGGGGGGGCCCGGGCCCCTTGGGCCCCCCCCCCATAAATCCGCGCCTGTGTTGAACCAACTACTTTTAGAACGTCGTGCCAGAGCTCTCACCACTCGGCCAACCAGCTACTTTTCACGACTTACAACTGAATTTCTTTTTACTTTACTTCAGAGACCAAACACCCGGATTACTATAAGAAGCGACTCCCGGTTTTGATTTATTTTCACGGTCACACCTTTTCAGAAGGGTCTGGTAACTTTTATGATGGAAGTGTCTTGGCAAGTTTCGGGGAAGTCATTGTGATTACATTCAATTACCGACTCGGAGCTCTTGGTGAGTTCAGTATTTTTTTTACTTTTTCAATGTTTTTTTAGTGTGAGGCTACAACGCTTTCTCTATGACGTCAATTTAATATTTGTTGTCAAGTCTTTCCTGTAGGCTATTCCATAACAGCTTGCTGGATTAACTTTGTTTCGATTAATTGCCGGCTAAAAGTTGTTTTCGATGAGATTTTGCTAGGAATGAAATCTTATTTGATGAAGCGTTGGATCAAGTTTGCGATATTTTATTCTGTACTGCTTGTTTATCTGCCTTTGTAGTGATGAGAAATTTATGCTTTTAAGTGCAAACATTTTTAATATGAAACGCAGATCTATTTATTGATTGTAACTGAAATCAGGTACTGCTATTTTGCATTTATTAGTCATTGCGTCATACCTTTTACGGCAATTGTTTTGTTACCGTGAAATGTGACACTCGGATTGTAAAAAATGGCTAAATACATCAGATAAATTGCGATAGCTAAACAAGTCACTAAATACATCATTTGTTTAAGGCAAATGTACTATAAATGCATCCGAAGCAGAGTAAGTATTGATTATACGTATCAACAGTGCCATATTTTGTTTCAGAGGGCTTCAAAACTTGAAATGGAAAAGTGTCATCACATTTTTGATTCAGAATTCTACAAATGTGAAAACATTTTTATTCAATCGAAACAAATGCATATAGGCTAAGAGCCTAGACCAGGGACAGGGCGAGATGTAAAAAATAATATTAATAGAATATAAAACGAGCAGTTGTGAAATCACTTTCAATCGATTGCTTGCGAGCAGATTGAAATGAAGGTATAGATTTTGGCGTCATCTTGGCGACTTTCTCCTGGAAAAGAATTCAAAGTTTTATTTATATCTTTTAGGGTTTTTAACTTTTTTTGATTCAATTTGGTTGTAAAGCTGCAATAAAAACCATTCAACAGTAGCCTGCGTAGGTTACACCACAAAAAGATATGCGTTTGAATAAGGATGCATACATCATAAGAAGACATCTGTACACTTTTACGTTTGATTGCATTGTTTATGGTGCCTCTCAAAACCCATACAGACTTTGCTTCGCATTGAAACTAAATTCACTTTTTGTAATTTCTTTGCAAGGTTTTATGAGCACTATGAATGACGCAGCGAGGGGAAACTACGGTCTGTGGGACCAGCGTATGCTGCTGCTGTGGGTCTCTGAAAACATCCAATATTTTGGTGGAGACAAGCAGCGGGTAACAGTGTTTGGATCGGGGTCAGGTGCTGCCAGCATAGGCTTGCTAATGCTCTCAGTACATACGGAAGGTAATCGTCAAGGAAACATCACAGGAGGTACATCAATCACTGATTGTATGTACGGTGTTCAGACTTGTTTGTTCAGAAATTGTACCATTCAATGTTAAATGTAACAGTGCTGCACTTTAGCAGTTTTGTGCTACTGTTGTAACAACTGCCGTTTGCATTGTTCCTTAGCTAAAAGCGAAGGCAATAACTGCCCATCCATGATATACTCACTGAAAAAGGTGCAATTGTGAATTTTGATGACAGCAATGTAAATAGACTTCGAACACTTCATATTTTGTTTTTCACAAACTTTAACTTTGTTTTTGATAATAATTAAGAAGAATTTATCGACTAATCGAAACTTGTTTTCCTTTTAGGTTTGCAAATTTGAATGTTGGGTAGTTCGATGACTGGTTGTGTTACGTAGCCTGTATGTTGTTTATTACGCTGCTTGGTATGCGCTCGATAACGTTCAAAAAATAATCGTCCTCTACTGGTGATAACGTCAGCCTATACCAAGTTTTGTTGATGCACGCAATTTAACTTAAACTTACATTTTGAAAACGAGCACTTGTTGTTTATTCGTTGTTTTGTACATAAAATTCATTTTTAAGTTGGTTTTGTTGTGACAGTTTACTGCTATAATGCTAAAATGTGATTTAATGAAAACTATTTGTCATGACTTAAAGCGCAAAACGATATCTCAATTTGAATTAAATGCACATCTATAGTTGATCACTGTTTTTAAAGCAACTGAAAATTAAACTTATAATTCTTTTTCATCACTTTTGCTACAAATTAGAACGTTTCTGAATAAGTGTGTCAGTTGAGTGATGACTACACTGGGTAGGCTACTGTTGTTGCAATGCCACTCTTCACCAAACTATTAACATTTGGTCGCCTTCGGTAATGCTCACCAAAGCTTATAGTTTCATTGAGACGAAAAAGAGAATATTTTCCCTGACTAAGTAATCCTGTTTTGTTTGTTTAATATATTCACACTTATGGGCATGACGTAAGCTACATCTTGCAAGCTAATGTTTAATGTTAGAAAATGTTGTTTTTCAGGATATTTTCAAAGGGCTATTTTGCAAAGTGGGTCTGCTCTTGCTCCATGGAGCATTGTTAAAGAGCCAAGACAATACGCAAGGTCTTTGGCTGGACATAGTTCCATAAGATGTCCTACTAATCTATCTGCTAAAATGTTAGAATGTCTTCGCTCAAAAACCTGGAGGTATTGCAGTTTGTGCACTTTATAGTTTAGTGTGCATTCAAATTGTTGGCAATAAGCTAAACAGTTAATACGATGATTGATACCATAATCTGTTTAACATATTGATAACAAGTAATTTTATCTACACTCTTATTGAGGCCTGCCGTGATATACCCTTCTATCCTTTTGCAATACTCATTTGTGTTTCAGAGAAATAATTTCAGTTCCAGTGACCCCGCAGCAATATGATTTAGCTTTTGGTCCCGTGGTTGACGGAGGAAGCATGTTTTTGAGCGATGAACCTTCTAAGATTTTGGAGGGAGGGGAATTTCTCGACTATGCTGTGAGTTATTCTGTTTCTTTTTAATTTCTTTTCAATATTTTTTAAACATCTTCTTTATATCCGAACATTTGTTTTTTTACCAAATCTTGAACGTTAAAAGAAGCCAATGAAATACATGCAAATCCTCAATATGAATCAGTTCATTGCAAAAGAGTTTTCTTTTTCCAAGAGATAATAAAAAAAAGTCTAATATGAAATAATTAATCGATATTGACTTGTGGCATAATCGATATATGGTAATATAAAACTGGGCTACTTTAAAGTTTAAATATTGATGTTTTGAAAACAATACGATCAAAACAATAATTAAGCTTAGTCTTTACACTGGTTGTAGAAGATTTCTTCCGTGCGGTGATGTCGCATTCAGAAATCCATCTCTTTTTGTGTTACTTTAACACCTGTAAAGGTTAAAGCAATGTAAATAAAAACTGATTAGCTGACTGGAATAGCACTGAAACTTAAACACAAAAAGTTGAGAAATATTTAAAATAGGCTACATAGTAGCCTATATAGCCTACGCGTTTTTGGCACTTGAAAACATTTTAAAATAAATCTGTTTAAGTAGCAATGATCGTTTCTTTGTCCCTTAATAGTAACTAAATAAAATTAAATAATAGGAGACATACTGCTTATGTTTCCTCACACTTCTTAATAGCCAACAAGACACAACCGTGAACGTTAGACTTGCAGCTCATATAGTGCACAGACAGGCATTAGATGTTAGGCTTGTGAAGGCAGGTGAAGTAACTATTTTAGGCCTACAGCTGCTCCTTTCGTGTGTTCGACAGCTTGTAATTATTTCTCTTTTCAGTAATGCCAAAAGATTGTTACAGTTTCATTTGCATCAGTAAATTTCCGTGGGCAGTCGTTAGACAAGTGGCATAAGTTAATCGACTTTGCAACTTAAGGCTTATATGTCATTACGTTATTTTGTATTAGTTTTAATTTCACTGTAAAATAACTCAATTCAGCAAAAAGCTACTTTATGCTAATAAGTCAAGCTCAGCTGAATTTTCCAAAAGTTTGTTACAAATTCATTACGAAAAAGTAACGTATGTTGCAAGCGAAAAATTGCTTTCACATGATCGATTTGCCAATTATGCTTTCCGTATTTTGCCAATTTCTTTTATTGCAGGTAATTATTGGTGTTTCGCAAGGAGACGGATTTGGTTACGTTCGCAATTCCTTGAAGGCTGCGTCTTCTCGCAAAGGTTTTAACGATGATAACTTTTCCTACTTTGCATCGAAAGCTCTGTACAAGAGAAAGAATTTCGATGTGGACATTGCGTCTTTCATAGACACGTTTTACAGCGACAGCATCCCATCCACTTCTTATGTCAGAGAGATTGTAAAGTTTATGTACACGGACTGGACCGATCAGTACGTTCCTACTAAGAAAATTTGTTTCAAGTGGCTACTTTCTAGCAATTAACAACTCAACAAGGCTAACATCGTGTGTTCATCTAAGACCCAAATCTATACAATAAACTCATTGCACGATAGGGCACAGCTTTAATGAAGAAAGCATTTCGATGAAGGTAGTGCATTTTTGAATTGCTTTATCCCGATGCAATTTGTAGTTTAGCGTGCAATCAATGCCAGTAATACCCTAACACTTTTAGTTATTGCGCTTCCAGATTGTAGATAGATTAGGCCTACTTGTAGACATTGAGTGCCAAAACAAGTGTATTCCTGCGTTTTCAATTAAAGCTACGCGCAAAATATTTCAGGCCTCTACAAACAATGCATTTGCAATTAATTGTAAAGCTTCTAATATCATATAAATATTTCAAGTGGTAGCGATGGAAAAAAGCAATAGTTTAAAATACAGTAGAAATTGAAAATCTAACGTAAAAATTGCTTTATATCATTCTAGAAATGATCCATCACGGCTGAAAAAATCCTTGATGGATCTTTATTCAGACAGACAATGGGTAGAACCTGCTATAAAGAAAGCTGACGTCCAAGTCTCATATCACCATCCAACTTATTTCTATATGTTCAATCACCATCCAGGTAGGCCATGTTAGGCCTAATATTTCTATTTTAATATGACGCCCGTCTACAAACAGTACACGCAGACTGTGCAGTAACAGACTACCGAGGTGCAGGGAAAAGTGACTTTTTGAAAAAGAGAAAGAGAAACCTTTGTTTGCTGAACATAAGTTTAGTATTTTACATTTGAGGCTCCTTATTTTTCAAGTAATATTGATTGATCTTTAACATTAAGTTTCTTGACTTTTCAGGTATTGATACCGATAGACCTTGGATTAATTCTGCACACGGCGAAGAAATTCCATTTGTTTTTGGTGCTCCGTTGTTAACAAAACCGTACGGATTGTTTCCTTACAATTACACAAAGACAGACTCCATGATGAGCGAAGCTGTGATGACGTACTGGACTAACTTTGTTAAAAATGGGTACGGTATGTAAAAAGATGGAAAACTTTCGGGTTAAAAGAATCATGCAGTTTAGAATGCCATAGCCTCAACGATGGCCGCAGGCATTTCTCTCCAGATCTGCTTTCCTTGCTAGGTCGAGCATCTCTCCAATCGAGAACTTTGTCGTTCCATTCTGGTCGTCTTCCAGGTGTTTTTTGTCAGGAACCTTTTCTTCGGTGGTAGCCAAAACCAATTTATTTCTCCTTCATTTCTAAAGGCCATATTTATGAAACTTCCTCTCTTTGATACCAATCAACATGACTTCATTTTCCTGAACTCCGACCTTGTTTCTCACTCATTCATTTGTGCATCTTTCAGTCCAACTGACTTTTAGAACTAATTTCCATAGTTACCTCTCAAAAGCATTGATCGTATAGCCTCTTCCGATTTTCTTAGTGTTCATGTTTACTTTCCGAAAAACGCATTTAAAAGAGCAGATATATCAAGCAACCTTTGGATTTATTGAAAGGGTTCCGTGCATTGACCACCTGCTTTAACAGCCAGATTAAGTGTTGAAATATATTCAACTCCGCTAATATAAACCATAGTTTGTAATCGTTCCTTGTCGTAGTAATCTTTTCCTTGTAGGAAATATCTCTGTTGGGCGTCTTTCATGGGGAAGGCACTTTAACATGCAGATATCCAATCCAACTACAAACCAATGAGATGCTGCGTTGTCTGTCCAATTGTGACCATTCCAGCATTCAGCCAGAGAATTAATTATTACTTTGAACTTTGTTTGGTAATTACAGAAGAAAAAAGAGCTATAGCAGAGGTGGGAATCAAACCCACGTCAGTGTAATGACTACCACCCTAACCTAATGCGCCAAGTCAACCGATGGCAAAGCGATGATTTAATTTAGCTAGGATTTGCGTTTTTCCTTTATTCTTCCTAAACGCAACCTTGATGACGTCATGAACAGCGTAGCTTCTGATTGGTTCGTGGTTTATTAGAAATCTGCTTGTTAAAGTGCCTACCCTTTTATGGCAAGACCCAGCTTTGCTATAGCCTACTGTATATGTTTTTGCTTATTTTGTTGATGATGCGATAAATCGTCTTTGTGTCACTCACATTGTTTGCCGCCTGGCCTTTAATAGTTCTATCTCTGCACCATTTCTTTTTTACTGGTCTTATGCAGCCTTAACTTTGTTTGATGAATTGCTGTGTTCGTGGATATTAGAATCCGGATGTTGTTTAAATGAAGCAAAATAAATACCGGTACCAGTTTCTATAAAAAGAATGTAGCCTACAATTGTCAATTTTTCAGGGATCCAATGGAAGGAATGCAACAGGATTCCAGTTATGTTGGGAAAACACCAAACTCATTTAACAAGATATTTTGGCCGCGATATGATTTGGACACCCGTCCATATTTAGAAATTGCACCAATCCCTAAAATTGGGAATCACTATCGTGCAGAAAAAGTTGCATTTTGGAACACATTTTTGCCAAGACTAGCCTACGTAAGTTAAAATTCGACCAAGTATCCATGTAGTCTAATTGCAATCATAGACCAATATCAAATCAACATTAATATAAACTATTATAAAATTAATAATTTCTATATTGCGTCCATTACGACAACATGCAGTATAGTCTGCGAATCACAGCGACAGCACAATAGATAGCTGAAAGCAAAGAGCATATGGT
Organism: Aplidium turbinatum; assembly: GCF_918807975.1. NCBI lineage: Eukaryota > Metazoa > Chordata > Ascidiacea > Aplousobranchia > Polyclinidae > Aplidium > Aplidium turbinatum. The sequence goes on along the minus strand of NC_137489.1, from coordinate 9,429,706 downwards.
CATCGAGTCTGCTATTCCCATTTTTTGACATGTCATTAAGCGTCTTGCCAAAATACAACCTCGTGCTGATACGGTGTCGAACCGATGCCCTTTCGAGTGCCACTCAAGCGTTTTTACCATCTTTCGTTGTGTTGCACAAGATTTATAATAGAGGTTTATTTATTGTCGCTCTGCAACAGTTCTCTAAAATCAACCGTCATATTTCTTTACTAAATTAGCAATATACACTCCTGTGTAGCTGCCGTAGGCTACCTATTTCTTGTAGAACATTTTTGGAGTTTTATTGCTTTACACGGTTGTCTTATACAGTATTATTATACATCACACTAAATTACAGTTTTATTGTGGTGCGAAAGATAAATCTGTGCTGTTGTACTGTATTAATCAAAATTCTAAAGCTGCTTATAAATAAAAGTAGCCTATTGTCAACTTATTTATATCTTTCTAGGGCTTAGTTAAAGAAAAATCTTCTCCAATTGAGCCAGCAACACCTGTGCCGACTGACTACTATGCTTCAACAACTCCAAAACGTACACTCAACCCGTACGCATTACTCCTGGTTTTTATTACGTAATTACTCACATATAAATCCATTATACATTTACTTACATGCTTACCTATTTACATGCATTTACGCTCAGCTATTACTATATATAATAATAATTACGGCAAATTGTGAAGGGTGAGCTGATGATTAATTATTAAAAGTTTAAATATCTGAAGTTCTAGTCCATTGGTTCCCAACCGGGTGGAATTCCCCACTGGGGGGAACTTTGCAATTTTCAGGGGGGAATTTGGTTTTAGGATTGTAAAGCTTTTTAAGCCCAGTAAGTTGGCCGAGACCAGAGCTTCAAAGCGTTAAGAAGGAGCCCTTAACTTCCAATTATTATTTAAGCAACTGTGCACTGACATGGATGCATACAATCACGTAGGCCAGTAGGCCTACTTCTTTTTCATGCAAATACTCAATGGCTTTCAAGAGGAAACGTAACCAAGCGAGTGTTTGAGCTCAGAGACGAGCTTAAATTATTTTTTGATCTTTAAATAAAATTGAAATTTGTTTCATTGCTGAATGATGACAGATGGATTAGATTCTTTGCTTATTTGGTTGATATGTTTGGTCCATTGAATAAACTGAATCTGGAAATGTAACGGAAAAAACCAATATACGGTATATATATTCAATCGCCATCTCCGTTTGAAGCAGATTGCGCATCAACATGGGTTATCTGTATCCATGCGCCATTGACATATTGATATTACAGTGAATTTACAAACTGTAGCCTACTGCTTCCATGCTGGCTCAAGGAAGGTTGTAAAAAAGTGATTGATTGATTTGGCCATTAACGTGTAATTCCTATCCCAAAGTGGCAGAGAAAGCTATTCGAAGTATCCTACCGTTTGCTTTCACTTATCTATGTAAATATGGTTTTCCAACTCTTGCAGATGAAAATAAAACACAGAAACAGATTAGACGTGGAGAATGTTATTCGTTATGCTCTTTCCAATACTCTTCCACCACATTCATGAGTGGTCGAAACAAAAAAATCACAGCTTCACACAGACTGTTAAATGTCTTGACTCTTGTATTTTGAATGTCGTTAGCTCCAGCTCGTGTCCGATCGAATTTGGCTTTGGATGGTGATGTCATATGTGGCTTTGGAGGCCCAGTCTATGATGAGAAGGACGTAGGAAAAATCACATTGTATTGATGGTGGGGGACTTGGTAGTTTTAGCTTTTCTTTTCTAGTGTTTCGTTTTTCATGGGCTTTTTGTATCCTGTTTCTTCGAAAATTTTCGTGCTTTTCCTAATTCTTTTTCTGCAGAGTGATCTGTCACTAGCAAGTTGTTCCCATGAATCCAGATCAATGATTGCATTGTTGAGGGAGACTTTCAGCTGGTCTTTGCATCTCATTTTTCTTTTTTTTTTGAATAAAATACTTTTCAGCAACGTTCTTCATTAATTAAGTTAGGCTATTCCTAGTGAAAGTTTAGTTTATCTTACAAGACTTAGATTAAAATATTAATTATATTAACGTAAACGAGTTTTTAACAAACTAAATTTATAGGGGGGAATTTAGATTTAAATATTGACTAAAAGGGTCCACCGGATAAAAAAGGTTGGGAACCACTGTTCTAGTCTAACCTTTAATGACAGATGTACCATCTGTCCGAGATCGTGGAACAATTAGCTCCAATAACATGCTGGGTTTCGAAAATCTGACAACACCAAGACAAAATTCAGCCTAAATTCAATGATTAAAATATCGAATGTAGGAGACGAGAACGTTTATCTTGATGATTAGGTTTTTCTTGCTGGACACAGCCGCGTACTTTTAAGCGGCTTCAAACCGGCGCTCTTTTGAGCGGTGCTTGAGTACCCTCATTTCTCGGCTGTGTAGCCAACATAAACACGGTGATGATCAGCCTTCAATTAAGTTGCTCATTCACGGTGTAATTTGCCTTTGCCTCTATGGTAAATAAAAAGTCCTTATATGCAGTAAACGCGCAGGTAAAGGTGTTTTTCATACTTCATTCCAAGGATCGGAGGACGAAAAAATTCTCGTTTTAGCACTGGTACGAACCAGAATAGGCTCAGAATTAGCTCCGTTCTTTTATGCACCTTCAGCAACTATTCCTTTCCAAATTATTAGTATTACACACTGGGTAGGCGTGAGCGGTGTTTTTCAACCACCAGCTTAAGGCGGGATTCGAACCAGATTGATCGGCTGATTGAAAAGTGAGCGCCTTATTTGCTACGCCAATCCATCGCAAATCCGTGGAGCAAAAGAGTAGGTCACAACATTAATTTATAACCAAATTCACAAACTTTAAAGTACGGTAACTCAAAAGGTGCTATCCAGCTCAGTCCTACCTGAAATGGATAAATGAAACGGTTTTTCTTCGGTAATTAGTTTCATTTTCACGAAATATCATTTTTGTAATGTGTGTATTACCTTTTCAGTAACCTGTCCAAAAAATGGCAAGGAGCTAACAAATCGACAGAAGCAAATGAAACGAACACAGTTGGCCTCCAGCTCATCATAACATTGGCTGTTGGCTTTGTGCTGTTGCTCGTCAATATTATAGCCTTTGCGGTTGTGTCTTATCAAAACGAAAAGGACAAGTACAAGATTAAGGTGAGAGGCTTCTTTTTGACAAACTATGGCTTTTTTCGTGAAATGAACTTTTCTACTCTAAGAACGTAGGCAGATAAGAGACAACTACCATGCTACCTGATACCACATACTTTATATGCAGAAACTTCAATCGGAGCTTAAATTGTTTCGGAAGTCTAAGAAGGCAAACACGAAAAAGGAAAACCAGAAAATACCATCTGAAGAAGTTGACTTGGGTATGACGTCAAATCAACAACCGGAACTTAATCATGTCACACCAGAAGGTGTTATTAATGGACCAAATGTGGGGCAAGATCATCCTTCTGCGTTACCTATACCGAAAGACGACTTTAGAACTAAAAATGACTCGATGTCTCCTCAAAGTGATCCGTCCTCTCGGACCTTGGATTTTGCTTCCCCTAATAGAGGATTCAATGGAGACCAACCAACGTCATCATCTAACGCGTATTCTAAATCTTCCAAAGACTTTGATTTATTGGCAGCAGGTTTTCTTAGTCCAGAAAAAAATGGAATTGGGCCATTTACAAACACGAAGCAAGAAGATTCAATAGGAGAAGTTGGATTACTCTCTCCGAAAATTGGAACCAATTGCAATGAAAGCGACATAAACTACTGGTCTCGGAGTGAGTTTGGAGACGATAGCGGAGCTAGTGGAAGTGGAAATTTGGATCAGGCGGAAAAATCTTTTTCTGATAAATATTCTAGCACTTTGCCATTTAAAAAATCAAGTGTGTTTTCGCCAAGCAGGCCCATTGCTAATAACATTGACAGAAGAGGGCCCAGATGTAGATCTGCCTTGGGAATATTTTCTCGTGCCGACAACGAATTTTATGCACCTGATAACAGCACCAGGGGTACTTATTCTCTGCATCGCAACGATAATACAGCAAATGCTGATTTGAGACAAAACAACAGTAGAGATGACATACAACAATATCAAACAATTTCTCAGACCCGTTACCACAGTTCTGTACATAATTTACCACCTAATCACGATGGAGACGTGCTGTCTTTCCGTGGACCATTCAGTGTCCCAAGACCTTGTATAAAGGAGACCAAGTTTCCAAGACCTCAAAGTTTAGTTTCACCAACCAGCAACACATTCACTGCAGCAAGGAATGGCCGACAGTATGTGCCAACTGGCACTTTGAGTTCTGTCACAACTAAGCTGTAAATAAATTAATTGTTGTTTTCCAAAAGCAAAGAACACAGTGTGACTATCTGTGTAAAACATTTTGATATTTTTGCAAGCTTTATTTGTTGTTCTTATTAGTCTAACGCAGAAACATGTTCTTAGTTTTGCTTCCTTTAAAAAAACCAAACAACAACAAGTTGCTTATTTATAATGATGTCAATCATCAATATAAAACATTGACTGTCGTCTGATTCAGCAATCAGTTCCAACAACTGACAATGGCGACACATATAGCCTACTAACTGAGGAATAGTGGCGTATGGCGACCATTTTTGTGTGCGGACACTTTTTTTTAGAAAGTTTCAATAAACCTAGTGTGTGTTTAAAGCCTGCTGAATAAAACGACATCCAAAAAATTGTCACCGTAGGCCACTGCTGAGGAATAGGCTACTTTTTTGTTTTTGATACTTTATGTGAGTGTAGGCTACATGCCTAAAGAGAGAATTTGCTAGTAAATCGTGTTATATTTGAGTAAAATGTGCAAAAAAGTTAAAAACCTCTGATGAAATCCATGGGCGTGTGACGTTTTCGTCTCGAACCAACAACGAGAAGCTACTGAAAAGGCTCGGATTTTGTTCGTGTGCGGCCCACATGAAACCAGTTTAAATGATTGCAGAGCCATTCACAACGCGATGTCTATCCATTTTGCGTCTACAGAAACTAGGGCGTTGCAGGCACAAGACTCGAAGTTGTCGTCTGAACGCAGCTTAACAATGCTATTGGGAACGAAAAGTAGATGATGCAGGCCTACTATAAATGCGTAGCTAGGCTATAGCTCAAGTTGAAAACTCTCCATTGTACTTTGTGTGCATTATCACACCAACAAAGTTTCTTTGCAAACTATTTAAAAAGCATGAAGATGATTGTTCCTGTCATAAAAAAAAAAAAAAAAAACGTTGAGAATCAGAGAAGAACGATCAGCAGTTTCGAGAGCGATCTTAGCAGGTCAAACTCCAATAAACCTATACCTTATACTTTCTAGACTTAATACGTCGGCCAAACACAGAGGCCTCGTAGACTTTAGCAGTTTAGGCTAACACAATATTTTTATGAACTATTTACTCACAAATCGTTTGAAAAAAAGTAAGCGATTGTTGAAATAAAAAAGATTGACGAACTCTACTGAATTATGTAATGTCGGTTTGACACCGCTCCAAAGTTTGCGGCTGTATCTCGGCAAAGACACTTGGCAATTGGCATGCTAAAATAGGAGTAGCACCTGACTCGAAGACTGGGCTATAAGTTATAACTTATCCCTTCGCTGCTTCCTATAGTGTTGCATGTTTAATTGCAGTGAAGGCTACGTACTCTATATTATATTGTCGCAACGGGAGCAAAAAAAACGTTATCAGGCTAGCCTATTACTGCATTGGACCCAGGGGCGGGTTTAGCTGATGGGGCCCAGTAGGGGCACTTTTAGATTGGGGGGCCCCCGTGCAAAAAAATTTTCGCGTCAAGAATCACTACGTCTACACATCATAAACTGTGTAATAGGCTACACTTAGCAAATAGGAATAATCCAGTAGGCTACTGCACTGAAATGAATTTGAGACCATAGGCCTACAAGGCAATATTATGTCATAGGCTGTTAGGCTATATAAGTTAATAGATTAAGTTTCGCTATTAACAGCATGATCGTTGCTTACTTCACAATGTAGCGACGACCTGTTCTATGTCAATCTCGGTGACCGGGCCTGCGTCAGTGATTCAAAGCCTCTACAAGCAGTGATGTACGCGCATACAAAAAATATTGACGCCGTCAGCGTAAACGCAAACGTTCGAAAAAACATAGGCTACGCCGCAGTGGCGTATCCTGATTGATTTTCGTAGGCATGCAATGGAAGGAGGGTCATAGCCAGTGTAGGGGGTCTGGGGGCATGCCCCCCCCCCAGAAAAATTTTGCAAATTTGCCTTAGGTTTTATAGCTTTTCTTGCAATCTGAGCCTTACTTAGCTGATAATTGTTTGAACTGTTTTGCAAAAAATGAGGTTTGGAACGCACCATGAATCCAATGTCTTAATTTTATATCTTTATCCTGCATTGCAGGAAAGCGGACTTGAAGCGCTATGCAGCGGTGTATTGCCTTCAGCATAGCCTACACCCGACCCGTTTTTTTGATCTTTTAAACTACTGCTGTGCTTAGGTTTCAAGTATATCTTACTTATCTACAGTAGAAAACCGCAATGATTTAAACTATGAGGACCAAAAGAAAAAAGGCCAAACAAATGCCAATGGGAAAACTAAAAAACACCAAACGTCCAAACAAAAATAGTCTGGCCAAACACTTTTTAAAAACCCCGAATTTCTGAAATTTGGCCTTAAAAAGACCAATCTGGCAACTCTGTCTCGAGATCGTGATTTTTGTTTTGCATGCAATTTCAAATCTGCATGCCTTAATTGGTTCCATTTGCGCCACGCTGTTGTAAAAGAGCGGCGAATAGGCAAATTGTAGCATCAACGCATGCTGAGCTCGTCTCAGCATGCAGAGTTGCCAGGTCAGCAAAGTTTCCAAATTTTGAACACGAATATTGAAATTAAGAGAAGCGAGGTGGTTCTGCTATTAACATTTTCAATTTCTACGCATAAATTCGTTGTTTCTGAAAGATTTCTGATTTCATCAGAATTGTAAGGCATGCAGTGCATGCCTTGCATGCATGGAGAATACGCCACTGATACGCCGTATGCGTCAACGCAACTTGTAAAAACAGTTGGCGGCGTCAACGTCAGCGCATACACTAGCGTAAACTAATTTTGTTCGCTAGGTGCAAAACATTCACACGGTATAAACCACTCGAAACAAACAAGTTTTATTTTGAATTTCCACGAAGAAACACAAGCATCTGAAAGTGTTCATCTGACATTTTGCTGTGTTTTGGTTCCAATATGTCTTTGTCCATTGAAAACATTTTTTCAACTGCAGCGCTGGAAGGTATTGGCGTGTTGTAGCGAAAAAAATACATTAAAAAGTATGCGTTGACGCTAGGCGCTAAAAAACCGCGAAAACTTTACGGCGTAGCCGCGCAAACTATCCAAAAAATGTGGCCGCAAGCGTTAGCGCAAACAAAAAGTCTATGCCGCAAGTATGCGGCGTAGAATTTGCGGCGTATACGTACATCTCTGTCTACAAGTATGCGAAACTGCCAGGATTAAGCTCTGCAAGAAGCTTTCCCAGTCCGAGGATAAAGATTCAATCAATCAATTCGCTGTAGTAGACCAACGAGATATAACACAATGAGTGGAAACTCCTCTTTTTGCTCCGTTTTACGTGTCGGCCGTCACGCTTCACTACAGACACTTGCGCAGTAGATTAAACGGACATCACAAGAGTTTTAGATGGGATGTTCCTTCGATTTTATGTGCGTTGAGCTCTACCACTGAGCTATCTCACCGCCTAAGGTGCTTGGCTAATTAGTAATATAGTTTTGTACCATGGGTAAGGTGCTATCCACATGTTAGGCTATTTTCAACCTATTATTTAACATTATGTTATTGTCAGAAGCCTAAAATTAAACTCTAGTGCAGCCCTAAAGTTAACCCAGCCAGGCTACTGTTAGCCTGTCAGCAACTTAATCAATTTTGAAGGACCTGAATTTCTAATAAGCCGTCTAGACTAGCGTCGTAAGTCTTACAATGTTTTTAAAACCTTAGGCTATAGTCTTGCACTGTTGCTAGTTGAATCGTGAAATTATAATAATAATAATAATGATAGCATTTATATCCCGCTCAGATTTACTCAGCATTTATCTCCCGCTCAAAGTACTTTCATTTACATTTTATTGTAAAACAACGAGCAATATTCCGTACATTAGTGTCTTTACTGTAACGCTTTACGCAGACTGATGTTGTTTTTCTGAACATCACCAATGACTTTGAGCTTTAAAATCTTCGTTTTTTGATAGGTACGAATTTTAAAATATAGCTTGCAAATGTGGTTTACAATATATGACACAATGTCCCAGTCGTTGGTTAATAAATACAAACTGTTTATATCAATCTCCTTAAACACAGTCTGCATTGTATTACAAAAGCTGAAATGTTTTCGAAAATCCACTTCCAGCCTCAGCAAAATTTTCATCAGAGTAGGACTTGGCTTCAGTAATGTTCCGTATTCGTCGTTTTGTAGTGTGTCAATCATAGATGAACCCGCTGTGCAACTGGTGTCACTTTCTAGTTTAGACAAAATGCCTTGTTGTTCATCTGTGGCACTGCGCTTCAATTTTCGTAACACGTATCCCCCAATATATTCTATTATGTGTATTTCATCAGTTGTAAGCACCGTATTAGTCGTTTGTTGTTGTTGTGAAACTTTACTATTTTCATCTCTGAAATGTAAATTTCAAAACGTTAATGTTTGTGTATTGAACATAGATGCTGGCAAGAGTATTTAATGGTATACAAATCGTAAATTCGTGCTATTTTTTACGGTAATGTAGGCAAAGTTAAAATATGCATCTTGCCCCGTTTTATGCATCTTGAGTATGTCTCATTTACTGGCTGGTATAGACAATTGCGTTATCTATTTGGCGACTTTATATGAAGTTTTTGGATATCAACCAATAAATACAGACTGAATTAAGACAAGTTTCGTACTTGAAGATAAGACGGAGAGATTGGGATTGGCTCAGTCAACAGCAATTCCACGAGATCACTGGATAAGCATATTAATCATTGAAGGCAGTTTCTGAAATCTGGCAGAACTGTCGTTCGTCGTACCAGACATGATTGAAATAAATGTAAATCACTGTTGATAAGCTACATTGGTTAAACAAGCTATAGCATCGGTATAGAATGAAAATGCCACTATATGTTTGGTTTTTACCTCAGAAACACATCAAACAATTTTCTTGTTTGCTCCACTGCTTCCATACGTTGAAGTTTTCCGTGAAATAAACCTGGGATCACTTCAATTGCATCACAGCTAAACTTGTGAAAAAGTTCGCTCCCATTTGTGGTGGATTCGAATGCTGTTCCCGAAATTTTGTTCACCAAATCAAACGTCATATAAAAACCGTTATGGTCTACTTAACCTAGCTGGCATCTTACGTCATGGAAATTGCTAGAAAATGTCCAAATATTGCACCATCGGTCGTAAGACCTGATGAAATATTGCATCACTACCTTTGAACACCGGTTTGAATTGCGTGACAATGTCTTTCACTATTGCGTCACAGTAGCCTACTGCGTACGTGCATTTGAGATATTGCTATCTATTCTGGTCATTCGTAAAATTGTTTGTTGGAAGTCAGTCGCAAGTTTAACTGTTTGCTTGGTGCTTGCTAGCTGGACAAATTTTCCGTCTTTTATCTAAGTAATCTGTTCTGTAGTGACAAGTTTTAGTGGTGTACGGCGTTGCATCCAATTTCGACAGCTTTGAGGCTATTTTTACGGAAATACAATTTTGAATAGACGTTTCGAAGGAGTGTTTCTTTTTCGGTCATTACATACAGACGAACGGATCCGGGAACTTCATGTTACAATTTTCCCACGAAGAGATTATGGTTTACCGCTGTGACCAAATGCACGAATGTAATATTGAAGAGCTGCATCAGTGAAGTTATCAAGTGAACCACCAATTTGTAACCACATCTTCTGTACTGTTGATTCAGACACTAAAAACATATAAAGTGTGTAATGAATACTACATGTAGTGGCGGACGTCCCGGTAGCACCTACGGTCGCAGTCTGTAGCCTTCCATGTGCAAGCAGTGAACCATGAAATGAACGACGTAGAGAAACGAGAGAGATAAAAGAGAAACACTAAGAGAAGAGTGAGTTTCCACTCATTGTGTTATATCTCGTTGAGTAGACTTAATAGCGAATTGCACTAGCTTTCGGAACACAGTTCTCTGATCACATGACTATAGTCTGTGGGTAACTATATAATCACATGACATTGTGAAGTAGCCTAAGTCGTATTAATCATAAACAGTACAATAACACGAATAAAAAATGAAATCAGCAAACCAAACAATCTCTACGTAATCTAAATAACTTAGTAACACACAGCTGACGGGAATCCTACAACTACATCTATGCAGGAATATCTAGAGAAGGGGATATGAAGGCTTTTATTACGTCTGACAATAAAAGGGCTTCTATTTATCTTAAATAATCTCTGTTTATGGTAAAATGACAATTTGCACATAAATTCGATGTCATCAGATAGCCGAGACAAAGACGTGTTATCCCAAGTTGTGTCAATTTGAAAAGGACGAATATTGCCATGCTAGTGTGTTTTATCACCAAAATATTCATACGCCGGTGCTGCCAGGCGCATTGGAAATGAATTAATAAAACTTGAAACAGTTGAATTATGCTAATAATATTAAAACTTGAAAGTAGGCTAAACAGTAGAATTATGAGAACGTTGGACTGCACTGCAGAATAATGGCTGGTGACGAATATAAGACAGCAGTCGGTACAAGCTTACAACTAGGTATGGACATTCAGTGAATGCTCATAATCACTTTTTAATTCAACTACACGTAGCCTATACTTGCTTTACACCTCGCCAACTGCAAAGGTTTTGTCAAAAAACAGCTAAACTGGTTACCTTTCAACTGTCTTTTCAAACACTTGCTAACTGTCTTGTGTAGTTAAGTGTAGGCTAAGCCTACCACCTGCACTACAAAACTTTCTGCAATTTTAAAAAGAACCGCATGTTTAACGCGGTACCAACTACCGCCTTTCTAGTGTCATGAGAATCAGCAATCGCTCTGAACCTTCGTATCCCCTTCTTTAGATATCCCTGATTTATGTTCAACTAATCAACAACAAAAATACATCTATGGGCAGGGCCTGATTAAGGCTCACGGGGGCCCGAGGCACAGCTAAGTTTAGGGGCCCCTATTGGCAATCGCTTTCGATGCAGAGTGCTCAACTGTTACTGCAAAATCGTTCCACAGTTTGAAATTGTTACTCAAAAATAACAAGTGTGCACACACTGGCACAACAACTTTCACTACCTACGCCTACAGTAGGGGAAAGTGCTATAAAGTGGACCGGCTGATAATTTGAACCACTGCTGTTTTTTCAATGACTGAAGTAAACAATTTCATGGTTTGTGAACAGCTTGAATTAACCTTTCTTACTGACCTAGTTTTTACTATTTCAGATTCAAAGGATTCTTCTTCTCTCGTGTTGTCTTTATTTTAGCGTTGGTGATGCCTTCAACATTTAGTTGCAGAATGGTCACTCCTTGACCTACAACAGCTGGTGCTGTTCGCCCTGACAAGGGCGCTGTGCTTGGTCTGGGGGTACCATTCTGATGATTGTTCTTCCGCATGTTGACTTTTATAGCGACAGTTGTAGCAAGTTTAGTTTCCCAGAGTAGGTACTTGCGGGGACGACCACGTGGAGGTACTTGCTTTCGTCCCCATTCAAAGGATTGAGCTGGTTCTTTGTTGTTACTAGAGGTTTGCAATGTTATTTTGCTGGTCTAAACTATTGAGGATTTTTCAAATATTGCTACAGTTACAAAAGATTATTATATATACAAAAGTAATCTGCAGGAGAGGAATTGCTAATGACTATCTGCCAAAATCTTGAAGAAATGTCCACTGTCTAATCTAATTCTAAATGACACCAAGCATTGAAGCAACATAAAATTATGCTAACTGTAATATGGACCACATAACTGTTTGGTAATATGGACCAGTGGTCCAGGTTATGGTCAATTGGTAAAAATTTGTTTCTCAGTAATGAAGACAGGCATAGAAATGAAGTTCCATGAGATTTATGCATTTTTTTCAAACTTTCTAGAGTGCATCATAAAATATACTTGTAACTTGCTTTCTTATAGTGATAAAAGCTACCACCAGTAATTTGCATAATCACTTTGACATTATAAACAATTTGATTAAGTTCTGACGACATGTCTAAGCATGGAAATTGGATTTAAAATGGATTTAAAAAAGCAGGAATTTACCCCATTAATCCTCTTGAATTTGATGAAAGGGGCATTACACGTCAATCCACCAGGCCATGTAACCCACCATCTCATTTTTCTATATAAAGTTTACAAGCAGGTAGAACATTCTATTCTGAATCCAAAAATGCTTGTTGGAATGAAATTGGTCAAGCAGAACAGAAGTTACAGTCATTTGAAAATTGATTGTTTTTGTGACCGTTCATCCGTGACGAGACGCTCTTTAATTTTAGTGTATTTTTAAATGCTTGGTATATACATTCTACTCAATGAAATAAGTTGCAACTATGTAAGATTGATGAATTTGTTGTTGTGACTCCAAATGTACACCTAATTTGTTTTTATCCACATGGGGGCAGTATGTATGGGGGAATTTATAGCTGGATGCACTAAAAATCACTCAGGCGTAACGGTATTTTCAAAAGGTTGTAACTCAAAAGGGACAGCACTTATGAACTTAAATTTAGTGTTGTTGGAAAGCCCTGAACCAGGAGATTTAGCTGTGAAAAACTTGTTTTGTATATTTGATGATATGGAGTGTATATAATGTGATGGGTAAAAATTCTAAAATACTGATAAATTGAACTGATAGCCACTCCTATTAGAAGTGGTCTATACTGTACATGGGTCAAAAATACTTTTTTTGTTATTTTTTACTGCAGGGACAGTTTTTTTCTATTCTATTTAACCTATCTCAACATAAAATGACAAAAGTTTTGATCTTGTATCCAAGTAAAAGTGCGCAGAGCAAAAATCCAAAATGGCCGCTATTTTCTATGAAAAATCACATTTTTGGCCATAACTTCACTATTTTGGGGTTGTTTTCACTGGTTCTGGTGCCCAACCCTATGTTTGTGGGGTTAGGCAATATATTAGTGCATATCAGAAAAAGCCACTGACGATTGGAGGTTGACTTAATACTAATTTTTACCAAATTTGTTGTTTATTTCACCTTTGTTGAGTTATTTCTTTAAACACACTTTCAATCTCCAGCCCCAGGGCATTGTTAAAAATGTAACATGGTTTTCTCCGAGAAAAGATCCAAGTTCCTGAAACTGTCACAGGGACAATCTGTTGCTTTATAGTGCCCTGAATGTCATCAGTGCCAGGTGGTCGCTGCCAAGTTTCATCTTCTGTGGAAGCACGCGTCAGATGATCTACTTGAAATGTTGCATCCCCATTATCGTCAAGGTAAAACCCAATGACCAACGTACCATCTTTTGTTTTCTCCCACATCCCATATGACAGCAATTAACTGGTTTGGCTGGAACACTTCCTTATCCTGACCCTCTGTCTCTTTAGCTACTGAAAGTGTTTGCACTATTTCCTCTTCACAAGGGAAGACCACTACTTCCCCAACTTGGAAATCATCTCCAGGGAGTGCATTGAGATTCTTAATAATCTCCTCTTGGGATACCTTGTTGACCCGGTAAAGATCTCTGGGGACATCTGCATCATGTTGGTGGGTGACTCTTTGCTTTCTCTTCTTTTTCTGCTTGTTGCTCCAGATCACCTCCATTTAATCTAGTTGTTTGAGAATAGTAGTGGCTGACCGCTCAACTTCATTGATTTGTCTTTCTGGCAGCATAAAGTCATCTTTGATCCTCTTAAATTTACCTTGAACATCCTGTTTGAGTGTTTGGCCGATTGTGAAGAAAAATAACCAAACTTGGCCAAGTACCTCTCTTCAGTCAAGTTGTTTTTCAGCAGGTTTTCCGTTGGTCTGATACCAGTGTATGGAGAGGATTTGCTCGAACAGCATTAAGATCAACATCCCAATACTCAAGCTTGTACTACAGTTCTACTCCTTTTCCAGCCTGGGTACACATTTCTCCAGGAAGAAGATGATTGATCGCTTTGTGAAACATTGTCTTCCATTTTCACATGCCACAGTCCATTCTATATGGTAGTCCTGGAAGGTGTGTGTCTTTTTTCAGCAAGGTCACTGCAGGGCTGAGGAAGGATGTCAATTAACAAATCGTGGTTTGCTTGTTCCACACAGACAAAAAAAGGGCATTGTCACTTGGTATGTAAAATTTGCAAGAGCTTTGAATCCTGCTATGATGAAATCATTCTCAAGGTAAATTTTACAAGCTAGAACAAGATTATTAAGCGGCGTCTTGGCAAGTAACTGCTTCATGTACGGAATGCAATCATAGACTGCACCTGGTTATGTCATCTCAGTCTCTGTTTTTATCTGAGGATATGCAGCATGATGTTCCAATGGTATTCCAAACCCAAAAGCAAATCATCGAATACCTAAAAATGAAAATTCCTAATGTCCAAACAGTTGAGTATTTCACTGGTCATGGGTGTGCACTGTGCAGCCCAATATAAAAATTGCAAATCCTTCCACAATCTTTGCCTCCACAAGGATGACTGTGGGATTGATGCTTCGTGGTCATTTTTGTCACAAGTCACAGTAAATCTCCGTACGATGTCATTGACGGAACTGTTAAAAGATCGACAGCAATGGAGAGTTTGAAATCAAATTACTGACACACATAAAATGTTAGAACATTGCCAAACAAATATTCCCAGCATTCATTTTCAGATAATATCTACAGATGTCCTTGCTGACACAAGAGAGCAATTGAAGGAAAGATTTGCAATTGCAAGCACAATCAAAGGAACATGAGGGCTCCATTATTTCAACCCACTGCAAGGATTGTCATAGATTGGGATAAAGCGCGTGAGCTGTGATTCAGAATATTCACTGGTGGTTAATCTGCATTGTAAAGAAGCGCAACAATCTCAAAGAATTGAATGAAGGGAAGTTTGTTTGTGTGGTTTACAATCATAATTGGTGCATCGGGATAGTTAGCACAACAGACCAAGATAATGAGGATGCAAGCATAGATTTCATGCATTCACATGGTCCATCGACCTCTTTTCGTTGAGAAAGGAAATACAACTGTTGGGTTCCTTTTGATCACATCTTATGTGTCATTGATGTACCAAACTTGATATCCATACATGTACAGTACAATTGGTCACTCGGCTCATTCACAAAGATTCTAGAAGAATGGGCAAAGCATTCAAATCATAATTAAATTTGTCACTGTTGAACTCCTGAAAACATTCCCTTTTCTCATGCTTTATTCATTCACATTTGTTGCTTTGTCTGCTTGCTGGAGGCTACACAATTTAGGATTTGTGCTGCTTACAGTAGGATACTCTCTCATAATTCTCCAAGTTCGCAAAATGTCTATGGTCTAGTCAGACTCTCCTGGCTTAAGTTATAAAGGGTTAAGAAGTATGTATAATGGAATTGAGAGCAAAGTATTGCCAGTGAGTCATTGAAATACATTTATTCTTGTAACTTTTCATATTGTGAGGGACATGGTCGAATTAAATTATTACGAAGGGTCTTATTTCTTCTGAATTACCCTTATTTGGGCATATTTTTTTTCGATTTTTAAAGCGCTGAATTGAGACTCTCAATGTGTAATATACAAAACAATATTTTACTAAGTAATTGATCTGTTTCAGAGCTTTCAAATGAGATATTACACAACTTTTTTCGATTTGTCCCTTTAAAGTTATTATCATTTCAAGTATGCGTCATGCTTGAGTGACTTCGATAGTGTATCGTATGTGATGACCCCTTATGACCTCAACAGAAATGACAATTGATTTTTTTCGACCATAAATTAATTATTGATACCTAATGAGTATGTGCTTCAAATTAGACTATTGTACATAATCAATTGTGCAAGTGAAAGCTATTACAAAATTTGACTGTGATTTAATCGATTTGGATACGCTTGAATGACCACGAAATGCATATATTTTAAATTGGCATAACTCGACTTCCACTCGACCGATTTTCTTCAAACTAACTTTATTGGAATCAGAATTGATTGGTCTTCCAGAATACCAAGTTTCAACAAAATCTGCCACCATGGGTTACATTTGGAATTATTTTGGGTGGCTTGACGTGGAATGACCCGAAAGTGATTTTCACTCAGCTGAAGTTACTGACAAGCCTCATGAAGTAGACACCTCTCCAAACAATGTATCACCACTGATAATTGATGATCAAGATATGTCTACTCAAGATGTAATTTCTCGAAACATTTCACCTTTGTCACAAGATGTGGTAAACATTGAGAAAGTGGCAAAAAATTCTATCATGTCAACAGAATTAAATGCTGGAACTTTAGCTGATGCATCGTATGAAGCAATTTCACAAGCAACAGGACCATCGTCATTGAGTGTTAAGAACTTACAACCTTGTTTAGTTAGCATTTCATGCAGGGTATCTGTCGAGGACACAAGCCCACTTCCAAAACAAGTTACAAAGGAAAGAAAACGTAAAAAAACTACAAAGGCTACTGTGCTGACAGGTACGCCACACAAACATAAAATCAAGTTCACAGAAAAAGCTAAACCAGCAAAACAAGTGAGAAAAGGCTTTAACCTTTAACTCTTCAAAAAAGAGTTATTCCAAGCAATGCTGCTTCTGCATGCACTTGTCTTGTGTATGACGAGTCCACTGATGAGGATTGGATTCAGTGTTGTCAGTGCAAGAAATTGGCCCATGAAAGTTGTGCTGATATATTAAATGCTCATTTTTACTATTGTGACAACTGTGCCAACGATCATTGATTTGAAACTTGTTTGAGATGACTATCATGAACGTTTCAGACTATTTTTATTTATTGAGTGTTTGTGTTCTATTTCATGTCTTTGAAGTTTGACTTCCTTGATATATTTACTTTCACATGACAACGGTCCATATTACAGTATGGTGGTCCATATTATGAAACAGGGTGGTCCATTTTAGAAACTGAGTTGATAATATGGACCACTATAATAAAAAAAATAATAATGTTGTTTTCTTTGTTTGTGTTATGTTTTTTTGATTGGAATTGTTTTTGCAAACCAACTAGCCTGTAACTAATCAAATAAAGTTAGTTGCACCCCAATGTTGTGGATTTTGTTAAAAATATTAAGATTTTTCATTAGGTGGTCCAAATTATAGTACTTTCCCTACTAATGTAAAAAAAAATGGGGGCCCCCAAAGCCAAGGGGCCTGAGGCCTGTGCCTCGTGTGCCTCATGGTTAATCGGGCCCTGTCTATGGGTAAGAAAGCACACATTAGTTTCAGGAACTTAGTAGGTTATCTGGGATGGAATTGGTGTCCATTATA
Organism: Aplidium turbinatum; assembly: GCF_918807975.1. Classification (NCBI taxonomy): domain Eukaryota; kingdom Metazoa; phylum Chordata; class Ascidiacea; order Aplousobranchia; family Polyclinidae; genus Aplidium; species Aplidium turbinatum. The sequence goes on along the minus strand of NC_137489.1, from coordinate 9,412,289 downwards.
CAACTGGAAAAGAGTCCTAGCATATTCATTTCGCCATAAAGTCCCGGCTTAAGATGACGCGGCGCTGCGGTTCGACTCTCAGAGTATGCTCTTGAGCAACGCATTTCAGGACTGCTCTCCATTCAGCGGCACCTAGTGAATGGACTAATTCCCCGGTAGCAACACTTCAACAGTCAGACAACTTCACTCTGCAAATCTCAGTAACCGGCCCTGCGCCAAAAGCCTGTAGAAGTATGCGAAATTACCAGGGATAACCTATTAAGGCTTCGTCAGTCCGAGGATAAAGATTCAGAAACCAAAACCTTTTCATCACCAAAGAAGAGGGATAATCACCTGGTCGGGTGTGTTTAATTCACTATGTTTTTTTTGTTTTAAACGCGTCTAAACGTATGTGTTTTATTGCTTTTACCTTTTTCTAGACCTTTGCCATGTTGGCATGTATCGTTTTCATATGATGGTCAGAAAAAAAACAAGCAGGGCATATCTGAACTGAACCCACAAAAAAGCAAAAAATTTTAAACGTTTACTGAACTATAGGGATTTTCCCTAAAGTGAGCTCATCATTTTTGTAAAATAATTTTTGGTTCGGCCTGCCGACAAGGGCTCTCACTTCTCACTTAGTTTTAAGCTTTTCAATTTAAGGAATTACCTTTAATTTAAAACTATATTATGTCCATTTTTAAGATTGAAGGAATTTTGAGAAATGTTTGTATTTTTCAGGCAGGGAGTTTTCCACAATGTGGTGTTGTTGTCATAGGCCTACCATATTTACATCGCCTAAAAAGAGGACACATTTCGACAGCAAGTAGAATTTTACGCTTGAAGAATCTTTAACATGTTTTTAGATCATTACAGTATAGGCCTACGCAGCAAAAGTTACCAGAAAAAAAACAAGTAAACAGATTGACTGAACGTTTAACTTATTTTTTCTCATTTCTAGTGCTTCCTTAACACAACAAATGATTTTAGGCTATATTTTCAAGAGTCAGCAAAAAGTGAAAAAATACCAAATTTTTTTAAGGCAGTGGCTATTTGACCGGCTTCGGTCTTTGAATCTGAAACACTATTTGACCGGTCATGACGTCACTACGTCACTACTTTTTCTCTTTCAGAGCAAAACACGAGAAGCGCCTATATAAGTTCTAAATTTGACAGTTTTAATCAACACGTTCTGTGGCGCGTGCGATACGTCTCCTGCTCCCACTCTAGAGGGAATGAGTTCGATACTACGCGGAAGCGTTCTTTTTCTTTTTTTTCTTTTAACTAAATTTTGTACAGCGCAATTTTTTATGTCTTTTCAAATGTGAGTAATAAAGTTAGAGTTTTTTTAATTTGCTTAAATTTGAGAATTTCTCTGGGTAATTTTCCGTTCGTCATAAGAGGATGTGACTGTGTTTGCCGAACGACGCATTACATTCACATACCATTACCATTATTAACATCCTCTTATGACGAATGGAAAATTACCCAGAGAAATTCTGAAATTCAAGAAAATTAAAAAACTCTAACTTTATTACTCACATTTGAAAAGACATAAAAAATTGCGCTGTAGGCAACTCAAATTAAAAATTGACTACAAAAATGCACTTCCAGTCGAAATTTAGTTAAAAGAAAAAAAAAGAATGCTTCCGGGTAGTATCGAACTCAATCCCCCTAGAGTGGGAGCCGCAGACGTAGCGCACGCGCCACAGAACGTGTTGTTTAAGACTGCCAAATTTAAAACTTATATAGGCGCTTCTCGTCTTTTGCTCTGAAAGAGAAAAAGAAAAAATAGTGACGTATAGTGACGTCATGACCGGTCAAATAGTTTTTCAGATTTAAAGACCGGAGCCGGTCAAATAGCCACTGCCTTTTTTTAACAGTTTCAGTCAGACAGCCATGATTGCAAAATCTGGAAAATGTGACAAATCAGGTACGACCTCCAGGTCAAACCTTAATATTTTTCAACAAAGAATGGTCAGCCTTAACGAAATTGTTAAATTATTTGCAAGAAGTATGACTTGGCTGCACAATACCGTTAAAATGCTAAAAATGGCATGAACTAAAAAGCTGTACCTTTCCTTGCAAAGCTGTAGGCCTATCCATGCCACGATTTCTTTGGGTCCACGTCTTTTAGGCGCAGACAGTTAGACGCCGGTCAAATAGGCGCGCACACTGTGGCGTCTGGATGTTTAGGTGCGGAGCACTGTGGCGCCCGTTCATTTAGGTGCTATTTCTAGTAAAGTCTGCAGACTGTATCAGCTTGGCAGGTAGAGCAATGCTTTTCACACAAAATGTTATATTGAACAGAAAAACATGTTTTGTTAATGCGCGTGTGGAGATGAGGTGCGAGACAACGCTCTACTACTCTTGATATTAGTACATTTCTACAGGACATTTGCTATGCATCCTGAACACAGGTTGCAGCCAGATGGAACCTTACTTAATCTGTTATCTTTCGCAATTACTTCTACTGGGGATGGATTGGTCGTGTGGCGAGTACGTATGAGACAACGCTCTACTATATGAATACACTTCTATGGGGCGTATGAACCCTGGCTACAAGTTGCAAGCATAATGGTGCGACTTTGCTCGTTATTGAACCTAGTCGGGGTTTTGACGGAAAACTAAGTTACTCTTCACTCAAGCATACCACCCGCTTGAATATAGGCTACGATATATTTTTACTGATGTTTAGTGTAGTTATTATTTGACTCACTAAAAGTGAACTCAGTCATGTTCTTAAACTTGAATAATTTATTGATAAAGTTTTCGCCGACGCAAACCTGGACTAACAACAAATAAATACCGAACACGCGCATTAAAATACAATATATTTTTCTGTTCAATATAACATTTTGTGTGAAAAGCATTGCTCTACCTGCCAAGCTGTTACAATCTGCAGACTTTACTAGGAATAGCACCTAAATGCACGGGCGCCACAGTGCTCCGGACCTAAATATCCAGACGCCACAGTGTGCGTGCCTATTTGACCGGCGCCTAACTGTCTGCGCCTAAAAGACTTGCTCCCATTTCTGTTGCTTTGGTTAGGTGTTATATGTATATAATACATTGCACTTTTAGACATTCGTTTTGACTTGTTTCAAGTAACAAACGAACCAAACTGAGTTGGTAATCAACAACGTCTACCAGCGTTCGGAGCTGGTATACAAGTCCCACCCCTCCCCCCTTGGTAAGTCATGACAAAGAGGAATTGACCAAAACATGTGCATTGAAGTGTGTGAGCAGTAAAGCAAAGGTAAAGTAGTTTCACCCTATATGTTTGGTCGAGTCCTGTCATTGTCATGAGTTACCAAGGGGGTGGGGGGACTTGTATACCAGCTCCCACCATTTTATCAATATAAAGCATATGTAGGTAAAAGAATAATTTTTGTGAAAGTGTGAGCATGGTCTTTGAAATGTCATTTAGCCTAATATCTTACAGTGAACCAAGGAATGAACGTTCAACAACAGTTCCATAAAATGCGCCAATTTCTTAAAGAATTTATAAAACAGCATGTTACATTGGTATACAAAATGTTTAGAAAACAAATAGCCTGCAAGCCGTCGTTGAAACATCATCAAGCAATATAATCCCATTGAAAATATAAGTATGAAAACCCAAACTGTCAAAAAAGAGGATATTTGAGCATTTTTAGTGTACTCGGAGGACAAGTGTTTTTTCTTGAAAAAAGAGGACGTATGGTAGCTCTATGTTGTCAGCCATACAAGGTCAAGAGACACTGACCAGACAATAAAACAGAATTCAAAAGTCATTTTCTTGGTGTTAATCAAGTTCGAAATCATATCAAAAAGTCGTTTATTCTATATTTTTTATACCTATACTGTAGTAACAAAACTTAGCTCTGTGAGATTGAACCATTAGACAAAAGTAACAGCAGAAAAATGATTTTCTGTCTTAAAAGACACACTTTGATTTTGTATTGTTTTTCGAAATCGATACGTAATGCAACAAATACTTAAATCATGCTAAGTCGAGAAGAAATAAGCTGATCAATATAAATACCTGATAACTATGTTACTGTTAAAACACTGCAAAATTTACTATTCAAATATCTTGATAGTATTGTAGCTGGAATAATTCGGCTGTTCAATCTATTTTTCGAAAAGTTAAAATGTCAATGAAAAGATGAAAAACCACCATCAAAGCTTTGAATTTACTTCATTTTGCCCATCATGTCCAAACCTTTTTTGACATGTACAGTAGTTGCAAATGTACTCAAGAGATACAGACAGACATTAGGTATATCATTAAAGGTTATTTATATTGATTCGGCGATAGTCACAAATAAAAGATCTCAACAGGTCAATATATAATATATATATTTAAGTGATTAAAATTAGCTGGCATATATATATATCCTCAATTAATTTTTTATTTTGTTTAGGACAATTGTGGAATCATAGTGTTTGGTGGTTCTTTACGGAATGGCCCGTTTCGGCGAGTCCGATTCGGCGAGTCCAATTCAGCTAGTCCGATTCGGCGAGTGCCCTATTCGGCAAGAGCCCTTTTCGGCGAGTTCCCTATTCAGCAATTTTTTGAATTTTTTTTTAAATTATCAGGTACCGTAGTCTAATTATCATTGCCGTTTTAGGGGTAAGGGTTAAGGTTGGGGTTATAGTTACCGTAGAGGTTAAGGTTAGGGGTTAGGGTCTTATTTCAACGTTTAGCGACGTTAAAACGATGGAAAAGTGGCAATGATAATTAGGCTACGGTACCCGATAATTAAAAAAAAAATTGCCGAATAGGGAACTCGCCGAAAAGGGCTCTCGCCAAATAGGGCACTAGCCGAATTGGACTCGCCGAATAGTAGCAGACCCGGTTCTTTAATCTGCAGTGCTGTTTAACATTTCTTCAGATTTGCTTTATTTGTGTGATTAGGAAATTTAGCAAGTTTGCCACTGTTGAAATCATATTTGAAAATGGTTGTTTACTTATCTATATAATATGGAACTGGAAATACAGTATATATCATAATATATATACCATATTTATTCGAGTATATATATATATAAAAAATTTATATCAAATGTTTAACAAAAATTTTATATCAAAGTCATAGTGTAACTTATATATACACGAATTAATGTTTAAAAATTTTTGCAACTGGCCTGAGTTAAGGGTGACATAGCCTACTCAAATAAATACATTACATTATAATTATTTTACGATTAATTTAGATACTGTTTTTTTGTACTTAAATCAGGTACATTGGTAACTTTATCTCCATTTTTAAAAGTTGTTACTTTTGAAGTTGGTGACTGTATGATTGGAGGCGGTGTTTTTTCGCTGGTTGTTACTTGGTTTTTACTATCAGTGTTTTTCAAAAAAGGAGTTGAAACTGTTGGCATAGATTTTTCTGTGGTTTCTTGGATTGCCATAAATGTGCTCATTTTTGGACTGTTGAGACTGTCAGTAAATACGGAAGATGTCGATGAGTTGTCATCCTCTGCAAAGTCTGTTATTTCATCCAAAGTACTTCCACTTCGCTTGTAACCTTCATAGATGTTTTGTGCAAAAGAAGGACTTCCCATCTGTTTTAAGAAGCAAAACTTACCACATGAAAATCCTTGCTAGAAATTACATAGGCCTACTATACAATTCTTTTCATTTAGTTTTTTAGGCAAAGTGCTTCTATTTTGCATATTGCAACTTCGCAAAATATGTCTAGTTTTTAAGTCATAATTTGAATCTATGTAAAGTTGTATAATGTATATATATATGCTAAGTGATAAACCAAGTCCAAGGGTGGCAAAACTTTTTACACTACACTAATAGTACAAGCATTGATTATTAATTGTCCATCTCTTTAACAGATTAACTGTGAAAACTATTGCTTTTTATTAAAAAAAAGAACAATAAATACATTTTCAACTAATTTTGTTTACTTAAGACATTATTAGACCCACCTGGCTGTGAGGTTTCTTTATCTTTGAGGTTTTAAACATGCTTGTAGCATCAGTGCTGGTACTTTTAAAAGAATGGTGCAAACCCTTGCTGCTAGTTGACGTTTTGGTGCTGTGTCTGGTGAGATGTTTTTTCGGACTTTTTGTATAGCCTTCATTGTCCATTGCAAACACATTGACCTGACAATTACATGTGTCATCGACTCACTGTATATACCATTTTTTCACCATTTCAATATTTTTGTTGCAAAATGTAAATTGTAAAATGTCAACTTTTTAAGCTTGGTATTTCAGATAATATAATAATAGTTGTTGTGTTTTTTATTGTATTGTATCCAACTCATGTATATTGTTGTTAGCACTTTACACTTAGTGTTAGCACATCTGTGTGGTGATGCAACTAAGTGCCACTGCCTTAAATCAAGTGAAGTTGGCTCCAAGTCAAATTAGTCCCATCAAAATGGTGTCAGTTGAGGTATTCAAACATATTATGGTGCCCTTAATGGGGGTGTCTGGCACTCTGGCTATATGTACGTTTATGAGTGACCAATATGTTATTTGGCATGATATGATGGTGATGCAAGCGAGGCAATAGTATTCTATGGTATTTGAACAGTTCTCAAACTCTGAAGTAACATGCAATTTATGTTTAAAAATTTGATTTTATTCTTGGCTTATCAACACTATTGAGGCACGCGGTGTTAATTTGTGAGGATTTCTCTGCATTCAACAACACCTGGTGGATGGAATAATTTACTAACAATAATACTTCAACAAGTGAAAATTTATCCCTGGTCAATCTTGGTGACAGAGCCTGCATTAGTGGTTCAAAGCCTCTAGTCTACAAGTATGTGAAACTTTCAGGATTAAGCTTTTAAATAAGCTTTTTCAGTCCGAGTATAAAGATTGCCGCAATTAATCAGCATGTGCATCAAACATTTAAATTCAGATTTATCAGAAGCAGTAGCCTTATCCAGGTAAAATAGTCATTGTAAAGCTATTTGTGTGGTGAATTATTTTCCTTTCAAAAACCCATGAGCAAAGCTTGCTACAATTCCAGAATCCTTTTTGTGCTGTTTAATTAACAAAAACTATTATGCAAGTGTAGAAGTTTTTTATTCAGGTTAACAAAATATTTATATATATACATTTGCAAATTCTTGTTTTATATTTATGTTTGATGACTTTAACTTTGTTTGTGATGTTTTTCATACAAGAAACACATTTTTAAGTTTATCTTATTAATCCCCACTATCTTCTTTGTTGGCAGCCACTCTAAACTATTGTATTTTATTTAGTTTTACTTCCTTTCCAAACTATGTGCCCTTGGTAGATTTATGTTTTACTTTGAGTTTAGATATTTTTACTTATCAGTCATTGCAAAGACTATTTAGTTTAATTTTTCACGGCTTCAGTAACACAGCAGCTAGACATCTTTCTTACCTCTGCAGGTTCTACAACGTCTACTGATAAGTTGGTCTTCTCTAGATTGTTTGATGAGTGCCATGTTTGGTCTGCAGTCTTCATGCAAATTGATTCGACATTGGCCTCTTCAGGCGTCACAAACCAAAGATCCCTCACATTCTTCAACTTCATTTTTTTCTTTTTCTGCAGAAACAAACCGCATTATTATGAATTATTTTTATAGCAACGTCGCTTATTCATCAAACACACTTTGTGCTATGTATGAGTATAATTTGATACTGAGTAGCGGCAGTAGCCATTAAAATATATTTTAACATCACTTTTTAGTCAAGATTCTTCTTACATAATTTCCTATACCGAAAATAAATTGCAGAAATTTGAAAACAATAGTGTTTAGTGTTTCCCAATATCACAACTACCAATATTCTTTCTCAGTTGAATAAAAGTGCAAAGTTTTCTCACGTCCGTAAAGGTGCATGGTTGAAAACATAATTAATAACATTTTAAAACAATAAAATCTCTATTACCCTTTTTCTGCAGCACAGTACCAAACATATTATGAATGCAATGACGAACGCGGATGGTGCTCCAATCCAAAGGCCGAGTTGTGCAGTAGAGCTTAGAAACGAGCCTGGCTGTGTAATATCTGATGCTGTATTGCTATAGAAAAATGCACTGGTTGTCATCGGTTGGGAGTTCATGGAAAAGTTTGTTACAGTGGTAAACTGTGTGGGAACATACGGAATTGAAGTAGTGTCATTGGGAGTGCTACTAGTTGCGGTTTGGACGGTAAAACTACCCTGTGAAGTCATACTAATGTTGGTAACCTCTTTTACAGTCGTGTTTTGTGATGGTGTTGGAAGGGGAGATTTAGCAAAATCTTTTGTTGTGCTTCCTTCAATAGTGGCATTTGTCGTAGGAAATGTCAGCTCTTTCGTCAATGTAGTTTGTTTGGTGGCGAGATCAGTTGTAACGTTTAAAGAAGTCACCGTCTGCTCATCACCAGTGATTGCTGTCTGATTGGAAGTTGCAACATTCGGCTCTGTGAACACCTGAGTTGCTTCAGACCCTGTTGTGGTGATATTTAAGTTTTCTGTTGAAATTGCAGTCGTTTGAAAGGATAAATCGGTTATCATATTTCGAAAAGTGACAGCCATGCCACTGCCAGAATACGTTGATTGGTGTGGAGTATTGATGCCACTTGTAGTAATATTGTCTGTTTTTGGAACTAATTGCGTTGTTGTATCCGAAGAAGTAGTAACTTCGCCATCTCCAGAAAAGAGCGACTGGTAAGTTGAGTTACTTAATTTTGTAGATGCCTGTGTGGTTGCTTCAGAAGTATCTGTATCTTCTGAGTAAGTTTCTTCTGAAGTCAAAATTATTTGAGGGGCAACATTCGTTGTATCCGCAAAAGTACTAGCCTCGCCATCTCCAGAAAACAGAGACTGGTGAGAGGTTGTATTGTTAGATGTTGGAAAACTTTGTGTCGTCCACACTTCAGAATTGGCTGTATTCGTTGTCATCTGTTCTTTCTCCGATTCATTAACTCGAGGGGCAACACTGGTTGTCCTGTCCGTAGAAGTTGCATATTCATCATCGCCTGAAAATAATAACTGTTGACTGGTGCTGATTATGTACCCGGTTGTCGTGTCATTCAACCTTGTGCAAGACTGTATCGTTTGCACGAAAGAAGTCAAATATTCTGTTACAGCTGCACGCCTGCACTTGACTCTAATTCCGAAGTTGTAACTTCAGAACCAGATGTTGCAAAAGAAAATGAACACTAGTTTTTCGGTTTTTTTTTAAGCATGATAAATTATACTGCTATGATGAGATCAATCGTATATTCTTTGCTGACTTGATAAATCTGACGCGAGCTGGTATAATATTTTTATTTAGATCATATAATATCTTACCTTCATAACTACTGGATGAAGTGTTTGAGTCCAAAGTTATGACATTAGTTTCTTGTGTGCCAAAGGACGCCACCATGGTGGAGAAGATTCCACTTGCATTCATTTGTTAAGTTGTTAGATTTTTTATCACTGGCTTGATCATTCAAACACAGTTAATTTACAGGTTTGCGGTGGTATCACGAAAAATCGTGTTAGTTTACAGCTTGCTTGTAGCAATCAATCGTTAAACTGCAACGTTGAATGGTGCGAAATAATTCGCTTTAGAAAATGGTGCTCAACTGCTCATACAATATATATAATACACTTTCAGTTTTAATAAGTTATTGCAAGAAGCACTCGCCTTGATACTATTTCTTAGGTTTTTTATTGCCAAGCTACTCTCAATTTGCTTGCCTCAGTTATGTCTTCTTTGTCTTGTGATCATGCTGGAAATTGCGTTGTTTCCCACGCATGACATACAGTTTTGCGACGTTTAAATTGCTCATTATTTTTTAGTATCCTTATGCTCCACCTCTGCATGTACAAACTTGTACAGCTCTGTCAAAAAACACAAAGGATACGCCCAGCAAGAGCTTGAAAATGGACCGTTTAGCTATTTGCAGCATACATGTCAGTCCAAACATTATTTTGTTCATTTCAATTCTTTTTAAACAATTATATACCTACATTTTTCTCGAGTTTTACCGCTGTCTTTACGTGTTTTTTGTATTATTTTTGCAACCATATCAAAAATGTTGGCTCAGTTTTATCTTTATATCTTAAACGGTTTTAAGGAGAAAAAACACAAATTGCACTGTTTTGCAGAGCTGCGCTATGACCCAGTCTGACTGTGTTTTTACTTGGGTTTACGTAAAAAACGCCATAGCTTTGGTCTTTGGAAGTTGTCATAACGGCTTATCAAATTAAAGGTTTCCACAGTTACATCCAGAGTAAAACAAATTTAACAACGATCCAGCGGAAGATAAAGAAACAATAACATGAGTATTTCCGTTGATAATGCGGAGGTTTGATTGTGTATTTATGCCTTTGTTTCTACAGGGACGTAATTAGCTCCAATAACATTGGAATGTTTATTCTATTCATTGCGTGATGAAGTTCGCACGGCAAAAATGAAATTCAGTATAATATATGCTTTTTGTTGTACTGTACAGTATTCACTTTCCTGCAGTTATAAACATACTTTTATACTCACCAACTATATATACATAATTTAGGTAGTGCTGACGTCAGGAAGATCGCTCCTTCTCAACAACATACTTTTTGTTAACAAGTCGACGTCCTTTCAAAACAAAACATCGACGTCCAGCAGTTCTATTTAAAAGATTTTTATTTTAAATAACATTAAAATGATGTAAACGCTGTACGGTATATTAAGCATAAGCTTGACAAGGGGCACTCCTGTCAATACTTCTGGTAATCGCAACTCCTGTTTTCCAAACTCAACCCCTGATTTACATACAGTCTATTCCTTAGTACCGAAACACTGCCCTGTGTTGTATTTGATCGGCCTGTTTGCTTGGCTGACGTGATCATCCTGAAACTACTTGTTTCATGTTCTTGGTATTGCAATGAAATTACCAAAGCATTATTAACGAATTCTTTTGTTTGGAAACTTATGTTGCGTAGATGTTTTGCAATATGTAGCGTAACTGCCACAAAGTATGAGTTATCGTTTACCACAAGTTTGGTTTACGATGGCAGATCTGTTCACTCCCACACTGGCTTTGTGCAACGTTGCAATACTTGTTGATCTAAGTGTGGTATTATCACTGCATGTCATTTTCCTTTTATGGATTGTAAAAGAACTTTCCTTAATGTTAGTGTCTCTTTTTATCCTCTCGTTTTCATAAACTACACCCGTGGTTTTCTCTCTTACTGCTATTTTTTCTTAAATCTATGACCATGTTTTAGCTTTTACCAGATTTTGCAAGGTGTTACACCATTTTGTGGTGAAAAGAGGATGGGATATTTCCCGCGTGGTGGTGTTAGAGTTGCGTCCCTTCAGCGTTTCGTTGTCCACCTTTCGTACAATGCAAAAGCCTAATTTGTACTTTTACGAAAATGAATGCGTTGAGGAGGTACAAAAGTGATTTTCACTGCGACAGCTAAAATACAAGAAACAGCAAAAAATACTGATGCAAGTTATGACGCAACTACGCGTGCGGCAGACAATATCACACCGGAACTCTGAAACAAGGTATGTTTTGTAGGGTTGTTCATAATGACAATCTTTGCTTCTTCGTACAATTTTAATGCTACCGAGTCCTGTTGAGTTTGATTTTAATCAGAAGATATGTTGGTCGCTCAAGTTTTGTTTAAGTTTTGGTCTAATTCATACGAAACTGTCCAGTTGAAAGCAAAAAAAAAACGTGTGGATGGTGATGCCCTTACTTAAAGTTTTGCACACTCCATTGTTACCGCAGTACAAGTATTTTTGCTACTAGCTTACGGTAACTGAAAATAGTGTTATTCTATATCAAGTTGTCGAGCTAACCCGTGCGAGATAAATTATATTAAAATGACTGACGATCAATGCCGTACAACTTGTTCGGTTTTGTGCTTTCTTCAATGCTTAAAACAGTGCTTCTCAACCTTTTTCTGTTTGCGACCCACTTTGATTTTTTTTTTATGCCACCCACAATGAGATGTTATAACCAAACGAATAATGATGATGAGAAAACACGACGTATTCTGAAAACAACGAACAGTTAATGCGTAAATCTTGAGCTTGTATATTGGATATCTTCAGATGTAGAGCAAGTTGAAGCTTGATAGGAGACAAGCTCACACACACTCAATAAATATTAAGAGTGCCCATTTTCAGGCCTTTCCAAGCATTTGATTTAGTTTAGCTACAGCCAAGTGAAATTTGGTGGCGCGCTCTTGAAGTAAACTGAAGGGTATTCCTTGCTTGCATGGAGCCAAATGAAGTAAGAACTGCTTTTTGATATTTAAACTTGAGTGTGCTGTTCAGAAAGTTTGATGAGTATATATAGTGTTACGTTCTACGGGCGCAGATACAACTCTGACTTTGCCTGTAAAAACTTGAAAATAAATGAATGGTGAAAACTCAGTGTGCTGCGTAGCTCCTGCAGGGTTTCCGTATGTTGTTTTTACCTTCTCTGACATCGCTTCCCATGCTTATTGTTGTAGAATGTAGAGCCTGTTCATCCCCCCTGCAGGCTCTCCATAGGTTAGTTTTTTGCGTTCTTTGCGGCCTCTTTCTTTCCTGCCATTTTTAGAATTCGAAATACTATCGTGTGACTAGTCACGTTCTTGGCATCGCTATCCAATATCCATACGTATTTTTGCATCTCGATTGTGTCGTACATCCGTTACATGTCGCACTACAATCAATGTATTGTGAGTAGAACGCTCTGAACGGTACACTTATATCAAAATAGGATTCTTTTAAGTCGAGGTATATATATACTGTATATAACCAGCGTTTAACAGTAGTATGTTTTAGCATTCTTGGTATTATTATTACTGTTAGTTTCAAGTATGGTTCTTTGCTTTGATGTTTTCTACAGCCTTGCCCCTCGTTCTGTGCAAAACAATTGATGGCTTAATTTCGGTGTTGGACCTTCTTTTAGTTACCTACACTGTGATAGTGATGATTTTTTCCACGGTTTCTTAATTCTGGTTGAAGTCGTGTTAAATCTGGTTGTGTAGGGTGGAGTGAAAAAAATAAAAATCACTAATTCAAAAAACGTCCCCTCTCAATAGTTGCCTTTGGTCCCAAAACTAAGTTTAAAAGTGGTTTTGGGAAGTTGCCTCGAATACTCAGGTGACAACCTTGACGCAAAGGTCATGCGGGGGTCAAATCCCATAAAAATGCCATAACTCTGTGAGCGGTGATGCTAGGGAGCTAATTTTGATGCCAAAAGAAGCAGAATGTGCACTTTCCTATCTGTCTCAAAAGAAGTTTTTTTCGAAATTTCACTAGATATATGGTTATTTTCACAAAATGTAATTTTCGGGTCAAATATGAATAACACATAACATTATGCACAGTTTAACATCACCATAACATAATCACTCCACAAGAAATCAGCACAATGAGTATGATATATCTCTAACCAATGAAACACACATTTGAGTGGTTTTAGAGCAAGCACAAGCACAGGATGGTAACAACAAACAAATATAAAATTGGGTTTCATAATATTACAATAGCCTAGAGCCCTAGACGACAGACGTTAAATGCCAGTTTTATGCAGGGGGAAATGGTATTGGCAGGAGGACCTAAGATTGAAATTGCTTTTTAGTATTGTATTGCTTCATCAGTTTTCGTGACCGAATCTTTAGCCTGATCAGACCGTCACGTCTGTTGAAGCCAGCTACTGCTCACGAAGCTTCGGTTACAAGCTTTATGTGGCGCTCCACAGCTTAATTATGACATGGGTCGCGCATAATGAGCTTTTCTTCTCTGATTTTTTCGATGTCGCAGTTACTCAGGTGTCGAATTTCTGGTGGTTTGTTGGTTTGGTCAGAATTTAAGTTCACAAGTTTTTAGTAAGATTTAGCATGAACGTTGATTGCTGGAACATTGAATTTTCTCACATGGACAGAAGCTACGGATTCTTCCCCATCGGCTGGCTCGTTTTGGACTGGTGCTGCTTCGCTTTCAGGCACTTCATTTTCGATTGAAAATTGTTCAATGACCCTCTCAAACTAAGGATTTTGTTTACAGCTAAATGACAAACTGTCTCATCATCATCTGCCAACATCCCCAAGAGAATGTTTTCTTGGTGCGCAAAGAATGCATTTCGCTTAAGGACATCCAGTGCAATCTTCTTGATTTTATTGTTCAGAAATTTGACGACTCTTTGTAGCATGTTGAAGAAGTTTTTCGGTCCATCTGTGATCGAGTAGTAGTGCTTGATTTCAAACCATGCCGGAAAGTAAACTCTAATGCAAAGTTCTACGATTGTTGTCAATGTTGTGGTCGTTGTACAGAAACATAGAAACGGGGTAAGTGACAGGCCAAGGTCAGCCACCTTGCATGGGAAAGTCCTCCAACTTCGAGAAGCTCGAGATCTTCATCAACAGTGCCCAACATTACGGCCATGCAGATTCTGTACCCATAATATTCGTCATTTAGCTGTGAACAAAATCCTTAGTTTGAGAGAGGTCATTGAACAATTTTCAATCGAAAATGAAGTGCCTGAAAGCGAAGCAGCACCAGTCCAAAACGAGCCATCCGATGGGGAAGAATCCGTAGCTTCTGTCCATGTGAGAAAATTCAATCATGCTAAATCTTACTACAAACTTGTGAACTTAAATTCTGACCAAACCAACGAACCACCAGAAATTCGACACCTGAGTAACTGCGACATCGAAAAAATCAGAGAAGAAAAGCTCATTATTCGCCACCCCTGCCACAATCAAGCTGTGAAGCGCCACATAAAGCTTGTAACCGAAGCTTCATCAGCAATAGCTAGCTTCAACAGACGTGACGGTCTGATCAGGCTAAAGATTCGGTCACGAAAACTGATGAAGCAATACAATACCAAAAAGCAATTTCAATCTTAGGTCCTCCTGCCGATACCATTTCCCCCTGCATAAAACTGGCATTTAACGTCTGTCGTCTAGGGCTCTAGGCTATTGTAATATTATGAAACCCAATTTTATATTTGTTTGTTGTTACCATCCTGTGCTTGTGCTTGCTCTAAAACCACTCAAATGTGTGTTTCATTGGTTAGAGATATATCATACTCATTAGTCATTATGCTGATTTCTTGTGGAGTGATTATGTTATGGTGATGTTAAACTGTGCATAATGTTATGTGTTATTCATATTTGACCCGAAAATTACATTTTGTGAAAATAACCATATATCTAGTGAAATTTCGAAAAAAACTTCTTTTGAGACAGATAGGAAAGTGCACATTTTGCTTCTTTTGGCATCAAAATTAGCTCCCTAGCATCACCGCTCACAGAGTTATGGCATTTTTATGGGATTTGACCCCTGCATGACCTTTGCGTCAAGGTTGTCACCTGAGTATTCGAGGCAACTTCCCAAAACCACTTTTAAACTTAGTTTTGGGACCAAAGGCAACTATTTAGAGGGGACGTTTTTTGAATTAGTGATTTTTATTTTTTTCACTCCACCCTACAGTGGTTGGATCTGCAATAAAGTGGTATACATCATCAAGGAACATAGGCCTCGTTTTTGGATCATTCTCACCCGTGCTCGGATGTCGCTGTCATGTTAACAACTATATATGAGCGGATTGCTAGTCATCGCGTCGCTGCAGATGTTTTAAAGTTGGGTGTGTAACACTCAGAAGGAATTAGTTAACTCTGCGGTCACGTGTTATTCTGAAAAGTTTTCAAAGAAAATAACAAATTTGTAAAGATATATAATAATGCAAAACACCAAGAACGCTCTTCAGCATGAACATTAGTGAACTTAGCAACGACATCGTTGTATTTATATTAACATTTCTAATTTATTAACTTTAAAAAATTAATTCTCAATTTTTTTTTTATAGCGTTAGCAGCAGTGTTCATCCAATAAATACGAAAATAAACGGAGAAACACATCAATATAACGTTTTGTTCCAACCCTATTTGCAACTGACTTCAGTTTAACCCTTTATCCTCCACATAGCCTTGTGTTGACCTCGAATCGTTACGTCGTATTTGATCACGGTAATTGCAATATGAATATTCTATTCATGACTTGGTCCTTACTCGACAGCAATAGGACATGTAGCGTTAACTTTGACAGCTGTAGGGACATTGTGGTTGTTTGCTTCCAGCAATAAAGGTTGTTATTTCTTGTTAACTTCTCATGACAACAAAGTATCATTGTTTATTGTAATAAACAAAACTATGTATTGACTCAGACACATCTTTAAGTTTTGTAGCAGCCTAAAGTAATACGTGTCCTAAATTAAAAAGTTAATATGTGTTCGAACTGCTTTGTCATTAATATACTGCGATATAGCTATGTTTTCTCTAATTCTGGCCAAAAAATTTGCCTTATGTTTATGTGTTTGTTGAATACTATTTCAAGAGACAGATACCTCGTATTCGTTACTTTAAGACAGGCATGTGCAACCTTTATCACTGGCGGGCCAAATACGAAACTTTGAATGATAACGCGGGCCCCATCAATTTTTTTTTTTTTTGGAAGAAAATTTGCTATTATTTTCTTATGAAAGTAGTTTATGTCGTGAAACAGATTTGGCGCAGTCCACGACAATGTGCACGACAACTGTTGTGAAGAAATCTATACAAATGAAAGAACTGCATGTCTTCGCCGTCAGGGCAGGTTTTTTTTATACACCCTGCCTTGTTATTACAATTTTTTCCCAAAGACCTGTAGCTAAACTCCTGAAACGGTGATGGCATATGCTCTCTGCACTGTATGTATACTGTAACATATTTTCATGCAACCATTATTTAAAAAAAAAAAAGAGAAATGGCGGAATATCAACTACAGTAAAACATTTTCAATTTTAGTCACAAAATCAAGCTCGAAAACTAAAATAACTAGTTGAAAAAAATCAAGCCCACAAAAAAGCAACCTGCAAATCTAGAAAAATGCACCAACTTAAAAATTACAAGCCCAAGTTTTGGATAAAACCGAAAGGTTGGCAACACTGTTCATCACACTTCTGAGAGTTAAACCAACGTTAAACTCGCATTGTGAAATCGCAAGGCAGCATTATTGTATCACGTAGCTTCAACGCAACATTACACAGCGCGCAGAAATTAACACTTGGTTTGATGTGAACCACATCAGAAGTGCGCTCAGCTATTCACAAAGTTTTTACGATTCATTTGCTCGTCTCCCTCAATCCGATTTTACCTCCAAAGCTGAAAACATTGAGATAAGATTTGTGATGGCTGGTATGCAATATACACTTTCAGGGGCTCTATCCACTTTCAAAATTCGGGGGTGGGGGGTGATTTTTAGACAGTGGGCTAAAATCGTCTTAGTTATTCCAAACCACTCCAATAAGTGGTGGGTGATCACCCCCCTTGGATACAGCCCATGTACACTTTCATTATTATGCTACCACGCGGGCTGCTGGCATGCCTGCTCTAAAATATTACCATTTACTCAGACTAGTAGCAATGGTTGCAAGTGAGAAATATCTTGCTATGTTAATTATGGAGCTGCTCTTAAAGTTGGTTATTCAATTGGGAAAAGTTGATGAACCTATTGTTTTCTTAAGCTGTCTGCAATCTTAATTTTGTTCGGCAGCCACAAAAACTATCGACCCCATTGTCAGAGTCATTGGATAAATATGGCATAATGGACGAAGGACGACGCCTATGCGTTAATATAGTGACAAAATTAGATAAGATAGTACTTTATATGAAATTTCCATGAGTCAATAAAGTTTGCTTCTCCATAAGTTTCTACGTTTTTGCCACTGAGTAATTAAAAAGCATTTTTTCTACTTGAGCGTTTTGTTACTTTATTTAGTTCTTTGACTTGGGTCAATTTATTGATGTTCTTACAGACTTGATTATATCAAGAAGCAATTTCAAAATCAGTGCATTATTTTATATCGACAATCCACTATCGTGGTTTATCCGGTAGAAAACTAATCACTGTCGCATGATAATATTTTTATCATAAACGTAAGATAATTACACTAAGTTCCGCGGCATCAGCCATAACATTGTTGGCAAGATAAGGGCTTATCCACTACATTGAAAATTTATTGCCTATTGTTAAGATAGTTATCCTAATAGTTACACAAAAGCAATGTTGTTTGCATGCCGCTTTACGTTCAATAAGAACCACATATGGTGAGTACTTGGCTGTGCTATCATGCCATGTGCGTGTTTATTGTTTTGTACATTATGTGCTGTAGTGTGTAGTGGTTATGAAACATCACCATTACCAAAGATATCTCATGGGTTATGAGACATTACGTTTTTTATCAATACTCAATAACAATTTCTTGGGTAAATTTTTTCTCGTTGTATTAGTCTTTCAGATAGAGTGATAGACAGTAGTTTAAACAGTTTCTTGATGATTGCCAATTAATCTTAGAACATAGACCAAATTACCGAACAACGTCCACGTGCCAATGACACAAGTTTCAACACGGGGCTACTTTCATTCTCATGCTGAACTGCAGTGTTGATCTGTTCAACAATTGTTTGTCTCGATGACCCTTCAAATTGTAATCGCTTTCTTACACCGCTCGATTTTGATTCAGCATTTAATTCTTTTTTTTTTTGCTTCTGGAATATTATTCGCTGCATTCTTTCTTTGGTTTGTCGAAGTTGCTACTCAAAGAACTGCTTCTCCGTCCACAAGATATAGTAGACAAAGATCTTAAATCATCATGGTTGTCTGTAAAAGTGTTTGGTGTTCTTCTCGTATTATATGCCGATGCCAACTTGGAAAAATACATGAGTTTTTCAAGGTCCTGCATTTGCCAACTTGCTTCTCTTGCTACGTCTCGAAGAACTGCTTTCCCATCATAAGGATTAAGAAGAGGCGTTTGATTCTGCAAGTGCATGTTACCCATTCCTAATGAATAGCTAAGAGTTTGTCGTTGGCGTATCATAGACAAAAATGGGTTCATAGGAATAGACCCCACCGTAGGGGAAGGGCAAATTGTGGTGAGGTTGAAAGGATTTACCAACAAATTGTCCGATGAACTCAGTTGAGGATATAAGGCCGGCATGACAGGCATACACAGAGTTGGGTCGATTCTGGGATTGAGGCTGCCTGTATAAACGGTTAGTGCGTCGGCCTTTGGTTGTTTAGAAAGATGTGTTGATGGAACTGATGATGTTTGTGGTCTTAGTCCTCCTATGTTGATATACGGAGCCACTCTGCACCCTCCTATCCCCACTGCGTTGCCTGCAAATAGCATACCTAAAAAAAAAAAACGGTTTCGTTTGTCAGTCGGACCCGGTATATATTAACATAAAAAGAATAAAAGCAGATTGTCACTGTATACATCTTGTGATAGTTTAGCTTAATTTGCACCAGTAGAACATCTCATATTATTTAATTTAATGCCTGGTGAACAGCCTCATTTAATTTTCAATAAAACATCGTATCGGTTAATTTTCTTTTACCAATGCAAATCAGTTGTTAGTTATGCTGCTATGAAAAGTCATTTTTTACCTTTTTGAAGTTGATTTTCCTGTTTTCTGCACTTTGCTCTTCGATTCTGAAACCAAACCTGCAACAAATGGTTGACATTACTGACAGAAATTAAAGGATTTTATATCAAGTGCTAAATAATGTGAATTAGTTTATGCCATTGTCAACTTGCATATATTTTATGGCCGTAAATTCTGTCATAGTGCTGTCGAAAACATTTTTTCAATGCGAATTTAATCGCGAATACTTCTGTTCATATCGAATCCCATTATGTTTGTTCTACGTCGGCTGATCTCTTATTTGTATGTGTATACAGCGAATTGACATCGCAGCAGCAAATAACGGATCAATATCAAAATGAAAATTTATCTGAACACATCAATCCGAACTCGGAGAGAAAATCGAAATCTAAACGCATTTAACGCTGATCTCTTGCAATAACCGATTACAAATTTATGACAGCTACAAAATCAAAATGAAGCCTTTAGTGCGCTATTTCGATTTGGCTCAGCGTAATGGAATTAACTGTCGTTCCTTTGCAGATGAAGCTGGCCCGTGGGGCATCCGAATATAATTAACAGACAACTTCGTGTGTATAATACATCCATGTATCTTCCGTCTATTAGCGTTATATCATGTTTTTGTAACAGAACGTGCGCTAAAATTATTGCTCTTTGTTTGGAAATGCATTGCTTTCGGGTGTGTTTTGTGACTGCCTCTTGCAAGACTTTGGCTGAGCAATGAAAAAAAGAACAATAATAGGTTGTGTCTTTACAGTTCGTGAAAACCTGTTGTCAATCATGCTGCTGTGTGAAGTCTGTAACATGTTTCCAATCATGACTATCGATTTCGACAAACCATAGCAGGCTATTCCCTTTGCATATCATCACTGACAGCAGTTCAAAGACGTATGTATGTTCGTTTTGTTACACTTGATTTATGATATGTAATCAAGTCGACCACGCCTTGCATGCAGGGGATGATGGATTTTTTTCTTTACCCTGTGGCAAGTATTCTCTTTTGGGACGTTTTTGCATTCGTATTGCCATCGAGGTAGGAAATTCGGTGCTGATTTGCATAAGAGATTATTCAAAAACCTTTCGGATGTTTCGGTTAATGAAGAATAAGCTTGTCAGCAGTTTTGTAAGCAAACACCAAAACCTTTATGCATCTTTTTAATTGTGCATTGGCCGACAGTTTTAATTTCATTTTACACAAAATTGAGTTTTACTGAAAAACATTGAACATGATTGGTGAGTTAAAAGTTTTGTCAAAGCAATAACAGCTACAACAGAAGCCTGGATCTCGTCTGAAACGATTAATGTGTTGATTTTCCATGTTAAAACGACCATTTTTCCATTATTATTGTATTGTCGTTAGCTATTCAACACCAAGATTCGTCTATCTGGCACAGGGGCATTCTACCATCGCAATAGGCCACAAAGTATGATTCTTGGGACAAAAAAATCCAACAACGTATAAAAAACAAATTTTAATTAATATTTATTGTTGGACATTCTATCAGTCTGCTTATTGAAAACGGAATAAGTGAGATGTCTGAAAATATTTCTTTGTAGATAGCCTGTCTTGCCAATGTGAGCTTTTGTAGAAGTGGCAACAACAATGAGCCACAGAAATAGGTACCTCCGGTCGCATGGTGCCCGCCGCTGATGTAGCACAAACATTTTCTCAATTCTAAAGCTTACTAGCAAAGTGGGTCTGCTACTATTCGGTGAGTTCCTAACCCCTAACCCTAAAACGGCAATGATAATTAGGCTACGGTACCCGATAATTAAAAAAAAACATTGAAAAAATCACCGAATAGGGATCGGACTCCTCACCGAAACCGCCATTCCGAGCAAAGTAACACTACAGTGTTAATTGTTTAGTTGCTCCTTTATTTTTAGAGCTTGTCTAAAGTGATTGGGTTGTTTTTACGGATAACCTTTTCATCAGAAATGCAGGACTGGCCCTTTTGCTTATCTTACCGTGTGGTCGAGATATTTAGTAGTCGCCTAGGTTTTAAAATTTTGATTTTATCGAAAGTCCGCGTTGCTTTTGCTTTTAGATTTTGTCAAAAATAATTTCACTTCACAAATCTCCTTATTATGCGATAATGTGTCTTTATGGGTAGTTTACTTCTATATTTATATGTATTAGTGATTAAATTTAAAAGCTTCGATTTTCTATCCTTTTATTTCCATCTATATTTCCAACATCGATCTGATGATCCCAATCTCTTTTTTACATTTTGTTTTCAATCAGTCATATTTAAGATACTAGCTGTTTTAATTAGCCCATTCTGAAAATAAACCCGATAAAAAATACTTTTACAAAGTTAAGAAATGCGTAAGATCTCCTTAAAGTAGGCTACTCTGCAATCGTCGAAAAGTCTCAATTGACTAATATATTTCTATTTGTTTCGTTGCTCATGTCAGGTGCCAAGTATTTTTTCAGAGTTGCTGATCAATTTCCTGAAAATATTCCACAAGCTCGATTTTGAGATGACACTTTTTGATAACGCCTTACCGCCGAATGTACAGTTTACATTTGTCAGTCCTTTATTTAAAAGAAACTTAATTTTTTCTTTGATTTTCCTTATTCTACTACCGGGTTTTTGCTGCAAGAAAAATGTATTAAATTTTATTAGCGCTACATTAAAATACTTAATCCGTCGAAGTTTCACCAAAAAACTTTTCTGCAAATTAATTCGATTAGTGCGGCTGTCAGTGAAATTTTTAAAACATTTTGCTGACTATATTCCCCATAGAGTCTTTCGACTGCATTTGTAAGTGTTCCAAAAGATTACGCACACTGTTAGCTCAGTTTCAGATAAACACGTGCTTTGATCGAGAGTCTATTTTTCAACGCGACCTGTATTTGAAGTTTTACTCTACTTATGTTATCGTTTTGCATGGTATCGTCAACGGTTGATGCTTATTGCACCATACACACCAGTTTGTGAGTAGGTTTTATGTCTTAAAATGCCTATCGTCCGGTTTTTGAGTTGTTTATGATAGCCCAATTTTTTATTTCAAATTTTCGTATGCTTTATTGAACAAAATCATCGTCTGTAGCCTATAGATAGTTTTTTTTTTTTTTTCAGAAAAGGTTGTTAGTGTGAATCTAGTCCGTGAATTACGACTGTTGGAAGGAACAAGATTTCGTTTTGACGCTAAATAGCCTATGTTCTTAGTTAGAATTTTTTTTTCGAAACGAAATCAAATTTCTTTTGTTGTCAATTAAAAATAAATTGTTTTTCAAAAACCGAGTGTTTTACTACACGAGCAGTAAAAACAAAAATTTTGCAGCTCGATAAAATTCGATATGTCATAAAATGTTACGTCATAGTCTACTGATGGTGCGAGAATATATTGGACGAAATTCATAAATTTTCTCCATTCCTTTGCTTCATTTCAGCGCAACAATTTGAAAAATTAATTACCAAGAAGTAAAACTTGCATAAAAATGTATCATATTGTCTCTGGTAAAGTAATGTAACTTCAACTCAAGGCTGGTCGTTTTCATGAAGCGTAGAAATATTGCATTTAATCATTACACTCTTTTTTAATTTTTGAAAACACATTATGCAATGACCTGAACCCTTCCTTCAGATAGGCGGAGTCTCTTGCTTAAATCTTCACGCATGAATGCGTCTGGATAATGTGTTTCTTCGAATAGCTGCTCGAGCTCATTCAATTGCTCCATTGTGAAGTTGGTGCGACTGCGTCTTTGCTTGTTCTGCCCAGAAAATTTTACACTATGTCGTTGACTGATGCTTTAAAACCGCTTTCATCTCACATTTAAAACTGGTAGACTGAAATCCAACTGTTAAATACCGTTTTTAATTAACTATTGATTGTGTTCTCTTTAAAATGTATTCACATTAATTTGCAAATGAAAAACTCTTTGAGACGACATACGTTACTGTTAAATTTCAAGCACAAAGGGTAATAATTCACGCTCTGTTAGTTTCGTACCTTGCAGTCTTCCGTAGGACTCGAACTTCTTTCTGATCCTTCATCCGCATTGATGTATTTCATTTCCGGTGTCATTTCCGCATTGATTGCACTTTCTGCGTGGTAAATGCTTGATTGTTTTATTTCAATACCAATCATTATCTTTTGTCGGTATAAATAAGAATTTTTCATGTAACGTCATTTTGGTTTTAACAGAAATCTTTTTGTACAAATTACTCCAACGCTTTCATTATTGACATTCAAATTACTAAATACAGTATAAGCGTTTTGGTTTGCCAAAATGGTAGCACACTAAAGTGCTACATATGTTTGAGTAGAAAAAGTATCAGTATTCGTTTTTTTTAATATTTACTCGTCATGTTGCTATTACACTACAAGACCTTGTACGCTACTTTTTGTTTTTGGCTTACGTTGGGCAATAGTTTGCTCTTGATTTTGGTCCTTTGGTTGATGTCTTTTCTCTGACTTCAATTTACTGGAGTTCTTTCCAGGTACAAAAGGAAAGGGAAGAACATCGTTACTGAGGAAAGTTTGCCTTGTGGGGGAAGAAACGCTTCGGTCTCTCAACCGTGTTCGACTTTCACTATTCTGTTTGGACTTGATCGCTTTTTCTCCCGGGCTAGCAAAGGTTAAGTTGTCGTTCTTGTTTGATAGAGTTGGAAAAAAATTGGTTTCCATGTTTTCTCCGACTAAGTGAAATGTGTCTCTTGAAAAGGTCTCATTCAAACGATCCAGGATTCTACTTTGCAAAAGATTAAGTGGATGCTGATGCTTTGTAGTTTCTATGTCCGCTGTGGATGATTCTTCTTTGTTTGCATCTGGCTCGGTTGTTTTTCCAGCATTGTCGGCTATTTTGCAATTCACAGATGAGCTATTTTTATTTTCTTTGAATAGTTTTATTGCTTTGTTTTCATGTGAAGACGAAATCTTTCTCTTACGCTGCGGTGGCCGACTTTTCCATGATGTATCAAGAGTTTTCATCGAAACCATCGCTTGGACAGAAAAGGGATGAAGAGTTTTATTTGATTCACGATTTTTTTCTGAGTTTTCCATAACATTTTTCAAGCTATGAGCATCTTCAAAGTTATTTTTTTGAAGTTGTTCCTGTGTTAAATTTATGTCAACAACGTGTTTCTGCTTATGTAAACTTTTGCCTTTATTCTTACTTCTCGCATTTTTGTCTTTTTCTTGTGAATTCTTCTCTCCATTGATTGTTTTTGAGGAGTCAGACAAAGGGCAACACTGCTCTATCTCCTTAACCCCTCCTTGCAGGTCTTGGTGGGGTTGATGTACTGCATTGAGTGTTTGGGGTTTGTGTACAGACATCATTTTCATTTTTTTATATATTGACTTTGTATAAAAAACCAGTGAACTTCTACTTTCACCCATTCATAAAAAAATACTTAATATATTTCAAATTTTCTATTTCTGTTGGGCAACACTGCTCGTGCGGAATTGTTTATGAAATCTTCTGAACGTGCTGATAACCTTGCTTCTCTGCGCATCGCTTTGATTCTGATTCACATCTGCCTTCTCCTCTTGGTTATAAATGGGAATTTAGTATCGATTTTTTATTTTCTGTCCAATCTTATACGGCGTTTTCAATAGATTACACTGATCACTCTATTCATTCGTAATTAAATATCCCCACAGGACTAGGAGACAGCATGAACTCCGCTTTGTTGCTGCCTACGAGCGGGGCCTATTTTGTCACCTTTAATCGGTGTTTCTCTTCCCTTTTCCCCTGGGATCATCATTCAAGTGACGTCCGACGTAGTTATGATCTCCGCCAGTTATTATCTCCCTAACTGCTCTGTAAATATGCATTCAGGAACTGATTAATTGATTACCGCAGGAACGTTTCTGGCATGCTTTATTTGAA
Organism: Aplidium turbinatum; assembly: GCF_918807975.1. NCBI lineage: Eukaryota > Metazoa > Chordata > Ascidiacea > Aplousobranchia > Polyclinidae > Aplidium > Aplidium turbinatum. The sequence continues at coordinate 9,387,083 of NC_137489.1, read as the reverse complement.
CGTTTTGCATTGTTATAACGTCGCAGAACGTTACATCAACAAAAACAGGTCTCGATCAACGACAATTAGGTCAAACTTCTCGTTGTAGTTATTTTTGTTCAATATACAATTTTCACTATTATTTTTATCTTTTTCTTTGAGTAATCGAATAGGCTGGCACGGTTACTGACTGCCAGATTCCATTATGTCCGAATTAAACACGCTGGCATGGTTGCAAAACCAAAACAAAGCTCCATAAAATAAATTAAGCGTTATCACAACCATCAAACATTATTTGATTTTGCTTCTATAAATTTAAGAACTTGGCGCGTCTTGGCTTAACAAAGTTAAATGCGTACAAAATTATTAATCATTGTAAATTAAAATGGATTCCTCGCATTTTTGGATTAATTGATGCCACATATGAAGTATTATTGTTGTTGATAAATGGGTTTTTTTTTTTCCTATATTGGGTTTGAATCGTAAATGTACTATCTAAAAACTATAAATTAGAGTGCAATCGAAACTGGAGTTTATATAATGATATTAGTGGATTCAGATTAATGTGATTATCTAGCGACTGATGTCATCAAACTTAAAGAAACTGTATTTGATGCTGTGAATATTCTAGTGCAGTGGTTCTCAAAGTGGGGTCCGCGAAGCAATATTCTGGGACAGTGAAGCACTTTCGAAAAAATTATGTAAGTTTTTCTTGAGCAAACTTTCAGACGTCATTACAATATTCAAGCTAGCAAGCTTCTTACTAGTCGCCTTGTCACGTTGTTTTTATTACGGCAGGTTGAACGGTGGACAGCCTTTTTTGCTGATAAGTGATGTCATAGCCCTAAGAGATTATTGGAATCTGCTTTAGCATTCTCAGAGACAAGCCACCACACGTTTCCATATAATATGGACATGAAATTTGCCATCACTTTCCCAACCTACAGGACACAGGTTCTTCAAAGATAGTTTCATCAACAATCCATTTGGAACTTATAATAGCAATCTTCTTTTGGAAGATAATTTAGTTCAAGAACAGTTTATTGGTTTGCTGAATGACTGGAATGCAAAACCTATTTTCTGGGGCCATGTCTTGCGACTTTTTTGGGTTGAAATGGCGCAGTTTATCCTGATATCGCAAAGATAACTCTAAAATTGCTGACTCCATTTCCAACAACTTATGAATGTAAAACAGCATTTTCAACAGTACTTGCGCTATCAAAGCAAAAACTCCAAACAGGTTGGATGTGATGCAAATGAAGGTCGCATTGTGCAAAACTATGGGTGCAAAATACAACCTAACATAGAACTGATAACACCCAAGCGTGTGCACCCATCTCATTGACGAGTGAATTTCTAATTGCATGTAAAAAATGAATGATTAGGCTATTTACCGTTTTTGTGCAAATGTGCCTTAATTTTATGGTGGGCCGTAAGTCAATGAAAAAATTGCAAGGGGACCTTCAAACAAAATTTTTACAAATGTTTGAGAACTACTGTTTTAGTGAATGCGGTTCATTTAAAAAAATCGAATATCAGTAGTTTTGAAGGTGTTTTTTAATCACTATAGAGTTAATTCGCATAAAACATAACAGCAAAAAATACGAAAGCTATGATCATTCCAAGTTCTTCATCCACCTTTGACTTGAACGTAATTCTTCTACCCAGACCTTGAGTTCGGAGGGCAAGAAAACCCATAGCGCTGACCCCAAGTAAAAACTAGTTGATTTCCGTTTGATACAAAGTATCTGAAAAGTTTTATTATCAACACGTTCGATTTTCAGCTGGTGTCGTGTGCGAAATTCAATCCGGCAATGTATATCCAGTATCCACATGATCAAGCAATCAAACGTTGTCTTTACCATCTTGCTTGTTTATTCATCATGCAATTAGCAATGATACCAGCGCCGTGAAGCATAAATTGATTGATTTTGTTTGTTCATTCTTTTTCAACATCTCTGCCTGTTTCTGATTAGATGTAATTCTGTTGAACTTGCTCGTAAATTAAAATTTTAACGCTGTTGTGTAGTTGTGTGACAAATTTTTGTTAATTTTCAAACTTGCTTCATTTCTTTTTGCATTTTTAAAAAGGTCTTGCTCACCGTGTTGTGAAATAGTTCAAATTTTTATAAATTTCAATTGAAAAAATGCATTCCAGCTGTTATGTAAATCCATCTTCCTTATGAGAAATCTAACGTTAAATGCTTCTTCTGTCAAAACTTCGTCAGGAGACATGGCACTGATGCAATAATGGAATTCATTCGTTTTGATCTGTAAAAAAAAATAATTAAAAAAAAATCTTTCCTGTTTCAGTTTTAGCGGAAAAATGTCACTCTCCCCCACTCGGCCGCGAATTTCTTGCATTTTGCGTGAACGTGTTGTTTTCTGTGACGAATTTGACTTTTATAACTGCTGTTATTTCTTCAGTTTTCCTTTGAATCTTTGTTTCGCCCGTGTCAAATACTAGGGCCAAAATGCATTAGCTTAAATATCGTCTATGTGTCGACTACCACATTTTTCGCGAGACAATTCCGTCAATTATGTGTCATTTTGCAATCGATTTTCTTAAAAGTATGAAGAAATACTACACGAATTGGGCTTTGCTGCAGAGCTTTTACAACTTAGAATCTTCTGTATAATCTTTTCCTTAACTGCAACACATGTTTTTCTATTAATTACACTGAATTACGACAAGAGTTACAGATGTACGGTAAAATCCGCAGATCTCAATTGACTTTAGCGTTTTTAAGTGAGTTAGTTGTACTTCTATTTCAAACATGTCATTCTTAATCTATTTACTGCTTTCTTGTTGCTCCACACATGTAGATTTAAACTTGTTTTGTTGTTCATTTGATCAGGACATGATCGATTGGTAGAATGATTTGTTCAGGTGTCCCCAATAGCGTTGCCGGCTTCGTTTTCAATTTCCTTTAATTTTTTTTCATTCTTTGGTCTTTTCCATTTTAATTGCAAGCCGCCGGGGCAATTTAGCCGGTCACTTTGCTCAAGACTTAATTAAATTTCCTTCATTTCGTTTTGTTAGAGTGGGAAACCGAGATAAAAATGCGGTCCATTTTTACGTTAATTTAATGTATTCGGATGTTGATAAAGGAAAAATGCTTTTATTGTATCGTATTCGCTTCAAAATATGTCTATTAATTTATAAAGTTTTCCATGGTTTTGCTCCGAACTATCTGGACACTTTGCTTGTTCATTATAAACCTGCCAGAACTTTGCGTTCTCAGCATCAATTGCTCTTGTGCAACCCTTCATGTAAGACACAATATGGAAATCGTACCTTCCCAGTTGTTGCTGCCAGTTGCTGGAACTGTTTGCCTATTTGTGTGAAAGAAGCTGAAAATTTAAATGAATTCAAAGCTCGCTTGAAAACGTTCTATTTCAATGAACATTATGACTGAATGTACCGTATTAATTATCACCATTGTCATGTACAGTGCCAAAGAGCATAGTTTGACTGTGGATGTGGCGCTATATAAATATTGTTATTATTATTATATATTTGGCAAATTTTCATTTCTCTCTCATTTGAATACCATGGTTTACAATTTACATATCCCATCCAGATTTTAGTTTACTTCCACAGTTTTTTCTTCATTTCAATGAAAAATCGCTTAATCTAAAGCTTGTAGTGATATCAAGTTTTTTTATTCGATTTTCGTTCCTTTCTTTTAATCCAATCAAAACGTATTAAAAGCGTGTTTTACGATACATTGGTTCATCTTGATTTCGGGGTGTGTTTGAGTTTGTAAAGAAAAAGGAACTTTTATTCACTGCACATGTTTTTTAATTAACGTTTATTACAAAGCGCTGTTTAAACAAATTATTATCGGCTTGATTTTTAAATATCCCATTAAACGCGAAGTGTTTTTCCTGAATAAAATAATCTTATTCCTCAAGTATTTACAGTGTCTCAAGCGTGTATTTCAAAATTAAATAAACTTCGCAGGATGTAGTTTTCTAGATTTGTGCGCTTTAAGCTTTGTGTAATTTTAAACTTCAGGTAAGTTTTAAACTGACAAGCTTTTGGCGACCACTACTTTAAAAATGCCATAAAAATATTTCTTCTAAAAATATCTGGCAGCACTTTTGCCTCCACTTGTCAGATATCGCAGTTAAGTTGGTCATCCCATTAGTATGAATCCCTGCCTCTACACTTCTAAAGATATTTTTAATCTTTCAAAGAGACTATTCATCTTTTCCCTGCAGACGATTTGACACATCCATATGAAGACATCCATAATCCCATATGTCTCAACCTATTTTCAAATTTCTTAGCCAAAATTTGCCTCTATTGAAAGCTTTGCGCTCAGAATATTTCCATAAATAAAAATAAAAAACTGCAGTACATTGTTAAAATGGGTGTCCGACGTTTTCTTCGTAAAACAATTCTTCGTAAAATTAATTCTTTGTAAAACAATTCTTCCCAAAGCATCATTTCTTCGTGCATGCAATTGAGATTTGATGTATACGAAGAAATGCTTTATACGAAGAATTGTTTTACGGATTTCATTTCACCAACCACTGTTTACGAACAATTGTTTTACGAACAACTGTTTACGAAGAATTGTTTTACGAACAACTGTTTACGAACAATTTGCCTATAACCGTTAAAATGATAGAAGTGTAGTCGTAATAATTTTTGAAAGTTCAAGGGTTAAGTTCATGCGATTTTTCAAGCGAAGATTGCTTCTCAATTTTTTTTTTTTCGAAACTCGTAAGGTAAGCTTACAATAGTCATCATTTTTCCACTCTTTATTTTTTCAGATTAAATGTAATTTAGTAATCCAATTAAAGAGATAAATATATACTCAAAGGAAAGTGTTTGGTAAATTCATTTCAAAGGATCTGTGAAGATGGGAAGAACTTCCAGCTCCGATTCAGATTACAGGTAAATCGAATCATGTCATTGAAAAAATTATACTATTTTTTTTTCACTTGATGAGCTTCACCGAATCTCAGCTACCTTGAGCATGCGTCACTGCACGAATTTCGTTGCAAAAATATTTTTAATTTTAAAACAGAGAATAATGCATGACAATAAATTTATAAAAAATTAGCCAAAGTTTATAAGTCAATTAAAATTGATCGTTAAAAATTAAACGACTATTTCTTTTTTGACTTTTTAATCAGTGAACAGTAAAAGCCAAATATTTGTGAAAACTTTTTCCAATGCAATATAATTACGCAACCAGTTACGTCTTTAACTGTGAAGACGACGGCGAAAATATATTTAATTCAAATCGCTAATCAGTCCTGTTTCTTCTCAGGCACTGAAGAGGCCAAATTTATTTTTATAGGACGTACTTTACCATATAGGTGCTGTTTTATATAGAGATGTACCGATATATCGGCATCGGTATCGGTGATATCGGCCATTTTTTGAGTATCGGTATCGGCAAAATTTGGCCGATACTGTGGCCGATACTAAACATGTAATAAAAAGGCGTTTGCTGTGAATTTTCTGCAGAAGCAAAGATATAGATTTTTTAAAGTAGTAACTAACGTCACATTGATGTAGAAAAATAAAAACCTGTTCAAATTTTTGATACCTCACACTCCCAGGCCTCGAAATTCACGGCGGACATGTCCGCCGTCACAGCATGTGATGTCCGCGGGAAGTACCCTCTAGATCGGTCATATTTGTCCGCCGAGAAATAACGCAGGAACTAGCGATGCAAATCGTCATTCATAGCACGAGCAACTGTTGCAAGAATATAATTTGCACCGGGAATGCGAAATTATCGCATTCTCAGCGCGCATCTAGAAAAAGTTAATACTGTATCTGTATCCCTTAGCTTCCATTCAAGTAGGAAAACTTTCGATTTTTACGTTGCTTCTACGATTGATGACATTGAATCAGCGTAACAAAGGTGAATTCTTCGCTAAGAATCGATGGGAGTACCGACCGCTACTTCTACACTAATCACGCCCAACTTAATTCAAGTCTTATGTCACAATGTCTGGCTTTGATCTCCGACTAATATTGATAAGGCAATGTTGGTTACAAAGTTAGATAATACGAGTAGGTTACTACAGCAAGATGCAGCAAAACTTAAGTTTTGGTATTACAGTAAGAAAGAAAAGACCCAGAAAAAATTCTGAAAGTGAGAATGAGGGCAATGAACCTACTACTAGGAAATTTAGTGGTGATAGGAACATATATTAAAGGAACAACGAATGTAAGGATTAGCTCTGTCAAAGATCACAACACATCATTACCTCATATGGCTGCAGCTTCAACATATCTGGCCGACAATACCCCAAGCCATCAATTTCCGATCACCAAGGCCCTCGACAATATGAGTGACAACGAAAATAATCAAAATGAAGAGGTTGTTTGAAATCGCATATTTTATCGCTAAACAAGATCGCGCATTTACGCTTTTCCCTCAATTAGCCAGTCTGGAGAGAAGACACGGAGTAGATCTCGGTATTACGTATCTTAACGACAAGCAATGATCGCGTGGAGATTGGCGCACGTTTTTGAAGATCGATACTATTGAAGCTCTCATGCGCATATGCCTGGACGGCCCTGACTGCGCTGATTATAGCCCCAAGCCTGTCGTGATCTCGTGGAATACTGATACTATTTTGGAGAAGCAACCGCAAAAAATAATTGCGCTTTTTCTAATGTTTTGTTTGTTCTTTTTGTCACTTTCGCTCACATGACACGCAAAAATAAACCTAAAGAAAAAAGGCTAGTGAAGCTTCGCACAGTAGAAAATAGCGTTAGTGTAGAAGTTTTCCGACTCGTGCCCAGAGCATTGTGACGCAAGAAGCCATACGACCTCAGAGGTGGAAGTTAATCAGTTATGCGGCGTATTATTTTTTATTATTTATTTGCATCAGACACAAAGTCCATAAAATTCAAAATTTTAACAATCATCATCATCATATTTAGCAGCTACACGGCGCTTTGACTCTTCAAGCGCACCTCGTTGGTTTGATGAAAGCCTTTTAGACTGACTTCGCTGAAATTTTAAAAAGCCTAAACCGTAACTATGGTTCTCAAATGGCGAAGACTTATCAAGATAATGTGATTAAGTATGACGATCGACGTTAAAACTGGTGTGTCCGCCGTGAGACTTAATTTGTCCGCCGAGATAGCTGCTCAGACCGGACACGTTTGTCCGCCGTCAACAAAAACGAATTTCGAGGCCTGCACTCCCATGACTTCATGCGCACACCTTTTGGCATTGTTTGCTTACAGTGATTCTTTCACTCAAACAAAACGTTTTGTTTCAGAAGTTTTGCGTTGTTCGACTCTTAAGTTGTGAAGGAGACTCAATTTCTCCAATATTTATCATTTATATATATATGTTTCTTTTTTACTCTCAACAGAGGATAAAACCAGGCCAGGACTGCCCAGGTGGCGGAAATGTGTATAATTTTGCATCGTTTTTGCGTTGCTGGACGTTTGGGAGACCCGTGTAACTTGGTTCTTTTTGGTGGGCTGGTTCTGTCGGTTTATGATTTGGTTTCCGCATTTAGTTATGGTGGACTCGCCAAGCTTGGGCAATGTCGTGGCGGAGTGGGTGGGAGCGGTGAGACTGCGAGTTCTCGCTGGGCTGGTCAATAAGTGGTCTTGTTGCACCTGGGATGGCGGCCTCGTTGTGGGGGGAGCGTTCTTCTCGGCTGTCGGCGCGGTGCTGGGCACTCACTGGTGTGGCGGGCTATTGCAATTCGCTGGCCATAGCGGTGTGGCTTCCACGCTAGCCATTTAGACCATCCAATCAACTATATGTTTCTCGGCAGCCGCTTTGCAGCAAGAATTGACATCGACAAGAATTGAAATGGCTAGTGTGGAAGCTGCACCGTTGTGGTTGGCGGGTCGCAGCTGCTCGCTGTGCTGGTGGGTGCTCGGCCTTGTGCTGGTGGCCGGGAGGGGCGCTCCTTTCTTCGCAGTGGGGTTGTCGTCTTGGGCGCGGCAGGACCGTTTTGATTGGTTTGGTGAGGATTCGTGGTCCCATTGCTTTCGTGTTGGGCCTGCTAGTTCTGCCGTGGAATTGTTTGGGCTTGGTGGGTATGTTGCAGCGAGGGGTGGAAGTTGGGTCGCGGACTGGTGGAGCCGGCTTGCTGGGGGCAGCCGGGTTGCATAGTTTTTTTGGACGTTTAGCAGCGTGGGGGCGATGCGGGATTGTGCATTTTTGCTGCCTGGGTGGTCTTGGCCTGGCAAAAGCTTTTCAACCAAACGACAAGCGCCCTTAGGTTGCATATTACTTGTCGAATAGTTTTTGTACGACTACACAAATCATTTGGTTTACATTTTACATCTTATTATCAATTATGATAGCCTATTTGGAGAGTTTGCGCAAATACTTTATTTAATTTTTCAGAAACCCCAATTATGATGTAATGTTTCTTCCCTTATACCCTAGTCCTCAATTATGGTGGCCTTTCATTACTAAAACCTACTATTATGACACAAAAATGCGGTTGAGATTGGATTCTTGAATCTTTAATAAATTATACCAATTGAAAGCTTTTTTTAATAGTTTTATGCAAATAAGGTAAAACTTAGCATTTGATATAATACCTTGCAAATACCAAAATTGCATCTTTTTGTAACACCAAAGTATCGGCCAAAATATCGGTATCAGTATCGGTATCGGCCTAAAAAAGTGATATCGGTATCGGGATCGGTATCGGCCACAATATTGGTATCGGTACATCTCTAGTTTTATATTTGGTTATAGTCGCAATCTTAGCTGTTGTATTTGAATGAAAGCTGTTTCTGATATTGGTATCTACAGTACATACGCATTTTCATATTTACCGCCATCAAGTGCTCTTTTGAAGTGTAACATGTAAGAAAAAGAGTGTTGTCTGCTTTGTTTTTTATTCTCACGAGTTTAGTACAAACACTTCACATTTTAAGCAAACCGCAGTATTGTTTGCCTCTGGTAGTAGTAGCTGCTATGGTGACCGTCTAAAACTCTAAAGTCGTGTTATGTAACTGACGGTCCGTGAGCCTGTGTGAAAATCACATTATGTTGATCAAACTAACTTGTTTGTGGTTCGCTGTATCACCCCGTACTCACTATTGTTCCTGATTTATTAAAAATCCCATGTTGTGGATTCACGAAGAGAGTATCATGCCAGACAGCAAACTCTGTCATTTTCAACGTCTGCACACGTTGAATCAACGTTAAAATGACAGATTTTGCTGCCTGGGATGCACTCACAGACGTACATTGCAGCTCGTCGTCAAAGCGTAAACGGAAGAGCCGAAGACGAAGATCACGAAGCAGCAGTTACGAAAGATCAAGAAGAAAACGTGGAAAATCGGGCCGCAAAAAGTACTTGTTCTTACACTTTGCGTATTGCTAAATTCTCCACTTTTTACCATGTATTTTTCTTTTTCAATACTAGGTTGTTTTTTTTCCGTTACTAGGTTTGTGAAACCAAACTTACGTTTTTGCTCATTAGCTTAAAGTTGCAATCACCAGTTTCAACCAAACTGTTGTGCTGTATGAAACAATGACGATTGTGTTATCACATTTTTTTTAATTTTTTTTGTTGAGTCATGTTGCTTTACACCACAAATGATACTACTAAGCTGCCCTCTATTGTTGCGGCCCACAGGAATAAAATTCGCACGTGACAATTTCGCTACTTCACACCATGAAACGGTACCCGTGGTTATAATAAGTGCACGCCTCTTTTTTAAGCCTTTCATAGTTTTTTTGTTCTCCCTGTCATGTTTTATTGTCGTATCCGAATTTGGGTAATGATTTTAATTAAGTGGACGGGAAGGCAAGGAAGCCAATCTTCGTGTCCACCTTCAGTCATATATTTAAGTGTCTTACTAAAATCACAGCCGCATGCTTTTGACCAATGTCGAACCGACGCCCTTTCCAGTGTCGTACCCACCACTCAGCTATGCACCATGCAGCCAGCAGTTTTGGTTCATTACTGGGAGCGTATATTACAACTAGTGTCTTTCTTATTTTAAAACCAATCAAGTTAACCAAAGATACAAACAAGTGGGTTTATACAGGCAACAGTGAAAAGCCAAATGCAAGACCATCCTCAGTAAACCAATCTTTTTTTATGAATAAAGAAATGACTGATTTGCTGATTGGAAAATGTTCCCTAAGATCTAGAAATCGGAACTGTTCCGTTTATTTAGTTAGCTACGACAACTAGACTAGAACTCCAACGCTTTTTTAGCAACGGCATTTTCTCTTTCACGCATTATCATTGAGATATTGCACAGACGAAGCCGGAGCAGAAGTTACAGTTCTGACCGGAGCAACAGTGCTTCCAAGCGAAAGCGGTCACGTTCCCGATCACGTGATCGATCTCGTCACTTCGAGTCGAAACCAAGAACCAAAAAGTCACGTGACAAATCAAAAAGCCCCATCAGGCGAAAAAAGCATGTGGACGCGGTGTTGGGGATTGGAACAGGAACGCTCAAGTAAGATTGACGTCATGCTGTGCTGAGTCGCTTTCTGATGAGTTCTTATTTAAGCTTCGTAACTTCTTTTTTTTGCAGAGATGTGATGGATATCTTACCTGGATTTTCAAAAATGGTAGGTGCTGCTGAGGATGAGTGAGTTACAGATCCGGTGATGTGGTTTTCTAATGTAGCTGTACAAAACGCATAGCTTTGTTCTGACGATACAAAAATTTGTATGTAATTGAAAATACTTTTAAAGGAGCAATCTACCTGGCGTCAGCACAACCTGACTACTCACTATGTAGAAATGTTTTCGGAAAACAAAAACACTAAACTATTGTATTGGAAGTAAAAAAAAAAAAACGATGTCTTTTGCTTGGAAGATTTTTTTACGTGGCTAAATTTACCGCGCCTTTCAACATGATTGTTGCCAAATAAGGAATTTGATCCTTATTTGAGAAAACTTCAAAGTCGTTGAATACAAAAATTTGTCAAAAAATAAAGAGCCCAAAATGTAGATACTAAACTCATGTTCAGCAAACAAGCAAACAAATCATGTTCAGCAAACAATTGTTTGCTGAACATGAGTTTAGTATCTACATTTTGGGCTCTTTATTTTTTGATTAGATTAACCAGACGTTCCAACAAAAATTTGTAATTTGGGAAATTTTGAAGTCCTGGGCAGAGAGTAAAATCCTAACCCAGGCAACACTGTCACGAATCAAAACTCTTTGATCGCAGACAAGGGCGAAAAGGCGCTGTATATACGCTATCCAGTCAGTGAAATCCGTCATTTTTACATTGATTCAACGTCTGCTCGAACAAGCATTGTAATTTCTACGTTGCTAAATGTCCTGTGTTTGTTTCAAGACCCCAGCCGAGCAAAGTCGCATTCGGATTCAACGAGCTTTAAACGCTGCAGGTGAGAATATTGACGTCACAATGCATGGTCCCTGTCAGAGTTGGCAATCGTTAACGATCCCTTTATCTTTCAGTTGAAACTTCAAAGAACGAAGAAAACACAGATTCCGATGAAGACAGTGTCACTGCAGGTGGTAAATATTTTCACTGTGTTTTTTTTGTTTAGTGTTTGGTTGGTTTTTTTTTTTGACGTTTCCCAACAATTAAAAATGCAGTTGGCTAAACTAACTTATCTTGAAAATATTTCCATCACCGGCAATGAAGATCATAAAGCGGGGTTTGCACTTCAGCGGCAAAAATGTATTTTGCCAAAATCGCTTTTGTTTTGTCATTTACAACCATGCACGGAAAATGAGACTGATGCTATTTTAATACCTAACTATCCTACCAACTCACATTTTTATTGCATTGAAGCAAATGTCACTTCATTAGTAGAAAGTGGATCGTTTTAAGCCGCAAGTTGTGTACAAGGCTGGGCAGTGGGCTATTCGAATCAAAAAATATTACGAAACCTTTTATACAATTTCTTCATTTGATTTTCTTTTCCAAATGTTTCCTAAATTAACGGAGAACACTCGATCGTGTCCCATAACACTTGAAAGGCTCGTTTTGCTCTGTAAATACTGCAAGCAAAAGATAGTGCGGGCAAGTATGATCCTCTACTCAGACATTAACTTTAACGTTGTTGCATTCACAACGTAGAGGAGAGCTCAATGAAGCTACAGGTGGATAGAGCCAAAGCTATCCAGGCCATTGGAGACGATGAGGATGACGATGATGGTGACTTTCTACCTTCTCATTTCCGATCTTCAACAAAAGCGAAGAAAAAGGCTGAAAAAGCAAATGAAACCGCCAAAAAGGTATTTTTTTATTCGAAGTTTTATATATTTGACAGTGTGGCCAGATAAAGTAAAGGTGGTCCCATACTTGATTCAAGTGTTTGGTGTGAGAAGATAAGGTTCTTATTATACTAAGCCTTCGGCACTAACGAGAGTAGGGTGGCCAGTTCCTTTCTCTCGGCCGCCTTTACTTCAGCAACTATGCCCACCCAATTTATTACACCCTGGGTAGAGTTGAGCGGTGTTTTCAACAACCAGCTGAAGCCGGGAGTCGAACCAAGTTTGCATGATTGGAAAGCCAACGCATTATCCGTTGCGCCATCCCACCACCCAGCGGCCAGATATGTTTCCTAAATAGTTTCAAGCGCTGTCTGTTGAGTTTGAGAGCTGTTTTTGGAAAAAGTTTACAACAATATTTTCTTTAATGCAATGCAAGGTTAAAATAAATCCCTTTTAGAAGCTATGTTTCCATTGCAAGAAGTGGATGCCATTTTAAAACCCCAACCTAAATTTGATTATGGTGACGTTGTTCGACCAGTTCCATTAGTTAGTTGCTCCTTCTCATCAGTACGTATGTTGACTTCATCCTTTTTTGCTTGATTAAACACCTGACCAGTAGGCCTATTTCAACTACGCTTGCCTCTCAGGTGCAAAACTTATACCAGTCATCAAATCAGTTCATTTTTACCTTGATTCAACCTCCGAAGACGTTGAATCAATAAAAAATCGGGGCAGTTGATCACTCTTCGCGGTTTTGCTTTTTTTACTCAACCGTGAAACATAAAGTGTGGTTACATTTTCATTGATCAGTCTTACATGGAACGGGAAAGTACACATGAAGCCGCCATATTCGGTTACGGGAGCGCTCTCAGCTTAGATCAAGCTCTCAACAAGAAGCAAGAAATTGACGAAGATGCTTTATTCAAGGCCAAAAAGATCATTGACTACATGCAACGTGACCCGAAAACCTTGGTTGCCGATCAAGTGAGTCAACTCCTGTCCATTCCAACGCATCGTTGTTGTTCAGTTTATTTTTACTTGATTTAAGTAAAACTAACGTGGTCCCATACTCAGTTATTGAGCTTTAAGGAATGAGAAGACAAGGTTCTCATTACACTGGGCTTTCGACACAAACGAGAGTTAATTGGCCAGTTCCTTTCTCCGGCCACCTTTCCTTCAGCAATTACGCCCACCCGAAGCATTACACCCTGATGGTAGAGGTGAGCGGTGTATTCCACAACTAGCTTAAGCCGGGTGTCGAACCAAGTGCGCCTTATCATCTACGTCATCCCACCGCTTATTTATTTAATTAAATTTGTGTTGTTAAGTACTTAACTAAAATCGTAATGGTATCACAGCCGGCTCTGTCTTTAGTTTCACCATCGCCACCTGGATACTTAGGTAGCCATGGTTTCACTGATTTTAATGCCGTTTATCTGAAGAGAAGATTTTTAAACTAAGTTATTTGTGTTCACTCAAAGGTTTCAAACGACTTGTGTTTAGGTTAGATGTCCAAGAATGGATAGACTTAAATCATGACAGTACACGAATTTCTCTTTCGTGAAATTTTTATGCGAAAAAAAAGAGATGTCAGCTATTACATTTGCACTGACTCAACTTTGGCAATTGTGTTCTACAGTTGCTTGTCACACCCGAAGAAGCAGCCGCAAGGTGGCGCTCAAAGTTGCTTTCGCTCCATCGTCGCTTTGCACAAGATTTGTCATCAGTTGAAGACACTTGATCTCACAAGAGGTGATAATAACACAAGGAAGGCAGGCTTCGAGGTCCAACGAAGCATGACGTCGGTAAAGGACAGAGCCAAGCTCTCATATTACGTTGTTGTTGTTCAGTGAATGGATGCTTTGTCTAAGCATGATGTGAATGAAAGATTTTTCGTGGCCAGTACCTCTGCTATGCGAAGTAGCGGTATTTCAAATGTAAACCAAATAAAAGGATTTACATCTACTCAGTGTGGAGCTTTTATGATTCCGAAAAATAAGAAATATTCATACTAAAATTTTAACTTGTAGTTCAGCAAACATTTCGAATTTAACTGTTTTCATCTTTAAACTTGAATGCCATTCGAGTTTACAAACGGAGATGGTCTGTTTTCGAAATGTTTGCTAAATCATGAATTTAACTTTCGGATTTCGGAGTTTGTGGTTTTCTTCAGACTTATCAGGCTCAATCCATTGTGAATGACCTGATAACTTAAATCGCCATGAAAATCCCTCATGTAGGCTAACCTATAGCCTAGGCCCTAGGCTACATGCGAGTCTCTGAAATTAGGGACATTTGATATACTGCAATAGGCTATATGCAAACATGTATGTTGCGATTCATCTTCCCATGAGGCGATCTGGTTGTTCTCGAAATCAGACATTTGGCTCCGTCATCACATTGATGAAATACATCACATGACACGCAGGGCCGTTGGCAGGATTTCTCGGTCCCGGTACCAATTTATTTTCGGGCCCCTTTCATCGACAATGTTATGAATATAAAGGTTGCTGTTAAAATGAGGATGACACATGCCGTTCATAGTTGAAAATTAAGAGGAATAGAGCAAACCCGATGTGCCAAAAGCATGGTTGTTTAACAAATCTTGCGCAATCATAAAATTTTCCGAACCGCAAAACTTACTATCTCTATCTAGCGGTTGCATTTTTGAACTTTTATTTGTCACATGGCGCTAGAGTATTACTTCCCGATTCCATTGATGTTTCACTGGTCATTCTAGGCTCACCAGAAGATAATTTACAGCAGACGGTCAGAAAGTTTTCAATTTGATTTGGGAAAGGTTTTTGGGCCTAGGTCAAACATTTGATGATTGCTGCAATCTAAAAAGTGTTTTCGTCGAATTTTTAGTCCAGAAATAGGGATAGCAATCTTCTTACCTGTGCCATTTCAGTTTTTGAGTTTAAACAAACATTAGCTTGTTTATTTTGAAATTCGTGTTTCGGGTTATATTTCACTAAATATTCGTGGTTAGGGAAATAACTATACTAGATTTTTATTTTACTGTTTGGTGGCTGAAGGGGGCCCGGTATTTTACCATCTGATCGCTGAAGTGGCTGTTTTAACCTCTGATGGCAATTCCTTTAGATCTGATTATATTAAGATCTTGATAATGTTTGAAATCTCGGGGAATCTTTTAAATCCGGGCCCCTTAAATATTCTGGGTCCAAAAATACCACCTAGACCCCCCTGATGACACGCGGTACATTGCATTTACGTTTATTGAAGTCGAGGTGTCAACTAGTTACTCAAGTTGTCTCTCATTCTGCGTTGTATGGAAGCATGTAGAAAGGTTATAAAACGACACAATACTGCAAGTAAGTTAGGTAGCTGTAGGCTATAATGTAAGAAAAACATAAAATATGCCACTGCACTTTGATTTGAATAGCAAAAACATCTTGTTAGGCTATAATAAAAAGTTGCTTGGTTTGATATAATACGCTGATGAGAAAAGATTTTTTCGACAAAACATTCACTTATGATTGAAATTGCATCAAACAATAACGAGTATTTCGTTTTACAATTGTATCATTATAACAAACGCAATACTATGAATCAACAAACTAAACGCGCACAAGCAATATGAAAAGACAGACACTGCATAACGTACACTGTGGACTTACTGTAGGCATGGACCACCTTCAACTTTAAGCTGCAGGCTACAATCGAATTCAGACCTTAGTTGTTTTGCTCAAGCCCTCGATGGAAATTAGGCTATCCAGAAAAACTTTTCATTTAATTGGCATGTAGACTAGCTTAAATAATTCTGTGCAATTTCTGGTGCCGCAGCTTACTTTAAAATTGTTGTTTGTCAAGAGCGTTTCAAGAACTTGATTGACCAATGTAGTTCAACAGTAACTTGCTCACTGTAAGCTACAAGATGTTACACCATGAGTTACATTTACACACGGGTTCTTCTTGTATTTCTGGGATAGGGATTATCACTGGCTCTTTAGATGGGGACCATGTTCTCTGGACTTTTTTCTCTGGCCTTCAAACATAAAAGGGTTGAAGCTTTTACTGTTGACTTTATAGTCTAACAAATTGCATTTAGGTATGAGCTATTAAAAAGGTTTTTATTCACGATAAAGTAATTAGGTATGAGCTATTAAATAAATAAAATAGTAGTTGTTGAAATAAATAATAGTTTTAATGGATTGACTCAACAAAACTCTCAAACTTACAAAACAAACTTTACTGAAAACAAACTAGAATACACAATAATGGAGTTATTTCACTGTCTAAAAACTTTTTTGAAAATAAGAATTTGTCAACACCATCACACTGTGTTAGGGAACGTTCAAATATTACGTAACGCCTTCGAGGGGGAGGGGGGGGTTATGCAAAGCGTTACGTTGGCGTCACATCGGGGGGGAGGGGGTTCAAGCAAAACGTTACGTAACGCTTTCGAGCACAGAATGGTAGTTTTTTGTGCTGATTTCGTAGTGAAAAAGCGTTACATGGGGGAGGGGGGAGTTGAAAAAACGTTACGTTGGCGTTACATTGGGGAGGGGGGGGGGGTCAAAAATTCGGAAAAAAAGCGTTACGTAATATTTGAACGTTCCCTTATATAGGCCTACATGTTGCACGTCCCAGGTGGACAAACAAATACGGCCCGAGACAATTTTCTATGCGGCCCGCGAAAGCCTGAATCAATTATATAAAAAAAAAAAAAATTGCTTGAAAGTTTTAATTACAACAATGACTTTATTAAACTTATTATTCATATATTTCCTCTTGATAAAGAATAAAGATACTCCATAGACTTTTTATCGCATTATAGTGGTTTGTTACCGCAGCCACGTTGTGTTCTTTAGTGATGGGCAGTTTTAGGAATATGCATCTTGTCATTTGTGTACTCAGCCATCTTGCATGGCGAATAGTCTTAAAGCATCCGATTACTAAACAGCCGATTACGTTACAATAAATATTTCTGATTTCGGCTTGCCGCATCACGAGACTTTTTTTTCGTTTTAGTCTTGTATCAAGGCTAAGACTCTTAGTAGAGAGGAGCGACGATTGCGACAGTTTTTCTGATTTTGTTAATTCGCTCAAAGTGCGTCTGGCAACGTGTGATCTTGATGTGGGTTGTATTCAAATAAATAATTGAGATAAACGTTTTGTATATTTTTTATGTAGGCTGCTGTCTAACATTGCCATTTTTTGGTCACTTTACAATTAAATAAAAGCCTGTGGTTTGACTATTTTAGATTTTATGTTTTAGCTTATAATCTTAATTAAACTATAACTTAGTGCGGCCCTCGAAAAATTCAGATTCTAAATGCAGCCCCCGAGATGTTTGCCCACCCTTGTTTTACGTCTATGAATAATTGTAGGCTATAGCACGTTTATACTGTCCCACAGGTCCTTGAACAAAATGTCCCACTGGTACCTAAACCCTATTTTGAAATATTTTTGCCTCTTAGTCCAAAACTTGAAAAAAATTATCTTTTCAGCTGTTGCTTTTGTTTTGTTTTATTATCTTTATCCTGCATTGCGGGAAAGCGGACTTGAGCGCTATGCATCGGTGTACGCCTTCCGTCGTACACCTGACCCACGCTGCAGCCGACGGCAATGTCTGTTTCCGGTTGTCTACTTTACTTATGACTTAAATTTGGTACTACCCATTACTCGAAATCGATCACTGGGTAGAGGCAATTATCGTAAAGTTTCTTGCCCAGAGAAACAACAGCAAGTGCGGGTGGCTGGAGTCGAACATGCAGGCTTTCGACTGTGAGCCCAACGCGCTAACCACTCGCCATTGCCAGATACTAAAGGTAAAACCTGACTTGGCTATTTTCCACGTTCTTTGTGTTTAACATGCCACCTTAAAACAATTTTCAATAAAATTTTGCCCCATTGCGGTCTAATCAGCATTCCGCGCGTGCTTTTGTCAGAGCTTTCAAAACGGGACTGGGCGTGAGCAGCGAAGCGTGCGACTGTACAGCCTACGTCACTATAGACTAGCAATCAGCTAATCGCAATAGTTGTTACTGCGGGCGATTTAACTGTAGGCTATGTATGTATGTACATCAAAACATCACACAATTTGCTCAAAACATCAGATCTGATGTTAAAACATCAGATGTGGTAACGTGGCTTTGTTATTGCTGTCGATAGTGACGTATTCTCGAACAGTTTTCCACTTTTTGGTCATTTTAAAAAAATGAAAAATAAATAAAACGTTGGACTTTAAGCCTTGCTAGTGCCATTGAAAACAAATTTTATTCGGTAAGTTGTTTTTTTTAATGTGTTCTTGAATGTTCAGTTTACGCATCTTAATGCTTCATTTAAATCAAAAACACGAAAAAATCTGATTAGGCCTACTCCAGTTTACTTCAACAAGTGAAAGAACTCTTTTTGATGTCAACCTTGAGCTACAAAAAATTTCGCCATGTATAGGCCTATATAGTGGCTCTGATTTAGCTATACGCTAATCAACATTAACCAGTAGGCTACGGTAGCCTATCTCGCTTCTACAGGCAAAATTTCAGTCTTTTGCGTTCATCAGGGTTCAAAAAACGGTAGTGTCCTACACTAGTAAAGCGTCCCACTTGGTCACTGATCTCTTCTAGCGTACCGTATGTATTGTTACCGTGATTGTTATCTTAGGCTATAATATCTTCCAGCCGGAATTGGGCACCAGATAAAAATATAGGCTATGGGCAGCCTAAATTGTTTAGGCTAATGTGAAATATACTACGTCTTTCTTGAACTTGTAGAATGGTGCAAAGTAAACTGTAGACAACTTGTAAGCCTATGCAGCCCATAGCTTACAATGATTCATTGACAGGTGTATGGGTTGCTGGTATTTCAATCGGCCTGATAAGTTTTGGTTTCGGATTTCGATATTCCGTCAGATCTCTGCAACAATGTAGCCTATTTGTTAAATTACACATTATGTAGGTGTTAGGCTATAGACCAGGGCTACTCAACTGGCTGACCGCGGTCCGAATCCGGACCTTCTTGGTTATGATGGTGGACCTTGAGCTTTTGGAAAAATAACCTCATTGCCACGTTTCAGGGCTTCATTAATCAAATTTCTACTGGGAGGAAGCAATTTTTACTGTGATTATCCCAGTTGCTGCGAGGCTTCGCGCCTTCGCCCCCCAGACTATCCAACATTTTCTCAGAAATCCAAGTCGAGTTACATTTTACTTAAAAAATTGGTTTGGTGAAGATAATTTAACTTTCGTGGTTGCGTGTGAAATAACCTATTCACGGAACCGCTAAAAATATTCAACTTGTGAAACTGGACCTTTGTTAACATTAGTTGAGTAACCCTGCTATAGACTCAGACTAATAAAAAGTAAAGTAGGCTTAAGTAGCCTATCACGCTCGCAAAACAATGGTTTGGTTTTTGAAGTTAGTAGCCTATAGCCTGTGTCCAGAGGTGGACAGTAACTAGTTACTTTTTGAGTAACTGTAACGGTAACTTCGTTACTATTTTCCCAAAGTAACGAAACGCGGTAACTAGTTCCTATTTTAGCACTTTTTCAACAGTTACAGTTAGGCTACCAGTTACTTTTGTATTGAAATTTCAGTTTTTAATTGCCATTGATTTCTCTGCACGTGGTTGTGTCTTGCTTAGTGCGTGTTTGCTGAGTTTTGCGCAATAATGCATTTTTCTCGCAGATATATCGGCGATGCACTGCGCATGCGCGGTTCTACTTTTGTTTGGTTGTCTGATGGAGAAGGGTTGCCATATTGGCGAATTTATCGCCAAAGTCCAGAAATCTGGCAATTTTTTAAGACGTTTAGCTTCATATTTGTAATTTGGCTTTTTTTTGGCGATTTTTGATAACTAATTTGGCTAAATTAGGCTAATTGTTTTTGGCGATTAATCAATATGTACCAAAGACAGGCAAGACACAACAATACAACAGGGTTGAGCATTATAATAATATATTTTACATATTTACAAAAGAGTTTAACAGTCAAACGTTTTCGGTTTAAGTTAAGCCCTCATCAGGAACCTGAAAATATTTATAAAAATGCAGTAAATTTCAACTTTTTGAAGGTAACTATAACTAACTGTCTATAAGCATCAAGAAACATGCAGCGATTAAAAGCAATTTGTTGATGCATATAGTCAGTTAGTTAGTTACCTTCAAGAAGTTGAAATTTATTGCATTTAGTGTAACGCTTGCAATGCCTCTAAAAAGATTGTCTGACATTAAAACCAGCAACAGCATTGCTGTTTGCTTGCCGTTGGTAGACGTTCTTGTGGAAGCAATACAAACCAGATTTGGTCATTGGTTCGAGGACAGCGACTTTCAGCTTGCGAGTGCATTCCACCCACAATTTAGACTTAGGCCTATCTGTGTTTAATGCCTGATCATTAAGCGACACTGCTGAATTGAAGACCAAAATAAAACAGAACATGCTTCAAGCAATTGAAGAAGCAAACTGCTCTGCTGAAGAGGGGAGTAGCAGCGACACTGAAGTGGATGGTGGTAGGTAGAGCCACGGAAGACTTTTTGCACCACTTTACGCAAAAACCAAGAAAAGAAAGTAATGCGCGTTGAATCTGTTACAGGAGTATTTGGAAGCGGACGCAGAGGACAAGTTAAGCGGATCCAGATTCACAATTGAACCGATAAAAAAACTGTTTTAAAAAGATAACACTCCCATTCCGTCAAGTGATGCAGTAGAAATATTGTTTTCATTGCAGCACTTGTTCATCACCAGACTTTATTCGTTCATCCCCGACGTCGACACACACTCCATCGACCTGACACTACCAAGACAGGCATGGGTGCGCCTCAATCGTCTCCGTACGGGCGTCAGGCTTTTCCGCTCAACCATTCACCAATGGGAAATGGCCTCTTCCTCCTCCTGTGAATGTGGTGCCGAGGAACAGACCGCAGACCACATCATTGATTGATTAAATCTTTATCCTCGGACTGGGAAAGCTTCTTGCAGAACTTAATCCTGGCAGTTTCGCATACTTGTAGACTAAAGCTTTAAATCACTGACGCAGGCCCGGTCACCGAGATTGACAGAGTGAAGTTTCTGATTGTTGAAGTCTTGTTGCCGGGAAATTATTCCATCTATTAGATGCCGCTAGATGGAGAGCAGTCCTTAACGTACGTTGCTCAAGCGCATGACCTGAGAGTCGAACTAGTGCCGCTTGATCTTGAAGCTTCTTCGTTCCAGAAGTGACGCACTAACCAATTGAACTATCGGGGCGGACATCATCAATGACTGTAACATCTTCAAGCCACCTAACGGAGTGGAAGGTCTGCGTGTCATGAATGATGAAACCAAAGACTGGCTGCTCTCTAGTAGCCTTCCAGTGTAGTCCGGAAACATTGTGAATCTGGGGCGGTAAAAGGATAGACTCTCGGCCCCAGAGGCTCACACGACGACGACGATTGGGCAAGGACATTTTAAAGCCCAAAAGGGCAGGCCTGAGTGACGAGCACTTTGAAATGCTCGTATTTCTTAACGAAAATAAACATATAAGCCACTGATTATTTTTTTTAAAATAAAACCTTGTTGGTTTTGTACTTGTGCTGTTATGTTAGCATGGATGGCTCTAACACTATATATCAAACATTGCGGTTAAACTGGACTTGCACGCAGAGCTGGCCAGGTGCAGAATTTTATGTTCAGATTTGTGAGTAACTGAAAGTAACTAGTAACTGTAACTAGTAACGGTAACTAGTTACTTTTTAAAGTCGGTAACTGTAACGGTAACTCAGTTACTATTTTGGCCAAGTAACTGTAACTGTAACCAGTGTTGTACGTTGACGGCGTCAACTTTTTATTGACGCTGAGGCTAGCGCCGTCAATTTATTTTTCAGTTGACGGAAGTGATAGCGCCGTCAACTATTTCGCCGATTTTAAGCGTCAAGCGCTAAGCGTCATTTTTTGTTTTCATGGAAAATCTCGTTTCACAATAAGAGTTTCACAATGTATTCTGGCCAGCGCGACTCATCCGAATTACCGACTTTTGCGTTGGTTGGAATGGCTCCCTGGAATACATGCGGAAGAAGTTCGCCAAATGGTGATCACCCATGTAGGGGAGATGCAGGACCTATTATACATTTTTTTCTTTTTTGCTCTCATTTTTTCAGCTCATATCAAAATTAGACAATTTTTTTACAGAATACGGCCAAGGTCAATGGTTATTGACTGTATAAATATCTTGATAATCGGATTTATTTTTGTGAAGTTAGAGCTTATACAAACTTTTTTGAAGAGTGTATAATAGGTCCTGCCCCTGCAGGACCTATTATACACAAGCGAACATTGAAAAACAAAACATGTTTTTTCACTTTCACAGTAAAAACAAGAACATAAAAATGTGAAATAATAATACTTAGTGTTTATAAACACTTTAATTGCCAAAGTAAGATTGATTAGCATTACATCAATAGCTCTTAATTGGGGGAGAGGCGTCTTCATAAGGGGGGTGTTAAACTCTTTTCCGCCACGGCCAAAATTCACTATTTTTGTTGAAATGACTTTTGGAGCTTACGTGTAATATAATGTTGCTAGAAAAGTAAGGCTTAATTTTAAAACATACAAAAGTTAATTCTTCAAGTGCCTTAACTCATTGTATAATAGGTCCTGGACGTTACTGTATAATAGGTCCTTCAAGGAATCATTTTTATTTCTTAGTTAATACAAAAGTATCTACACAAGCAATCACTCTGAAATTTTGTGACAACCTAGGTTAATCACCACACAACCGTAAATAAATGCAAACTTTTGCAAAGAGCTTTAATAACAAAATTTATCGCGTTATTGCTGAACTTCCAAAAATTTACATTTTGACCCAAAAATGGAAAAGCCTGTGTTTCTCTTGAACCGAAAGCTTTTATCACACGAAACTTCATATAACTAAGTTGGACTAAAATCTCGATCCAAAACCATAAAAACCGAAAACATTCATTTTGAAGTAAAGAAAATACAGCGCTGTATAATAGGTCCTTCTGTATAATAGGTCCTGCATCTCCCCTATTGAGAACGATGGATTTGAAACAGAAAGCGAAAAATGTATGAATGGCATCGCAGACGTTGAATATACTTTATTTCAAGAGCTCTATGCCCCTGAAAAGAGCGATGTTGGTGCAGTGGACCTCGTTAAAAGATTTATACATGCTAAACTATCACAGCACGCTTGGAACAATGATACCTTTCCACTAAACGTTTTCAACTTGTTTTTGAAATACAACACACCAATACCAACCAGCGCTGCTGTGGAACGCATGTTTTCACTTGGAAAGGAAATATGCGCAGGGGCGCCGGAAGCGGGGGGGAGCGGATGTTTCCCTGCCCTCAAATTTCTGTGGATGGGGAGGGAAGAGGGGGCAATGGCGCCCTTTTAAGGTCATATAAGCTACTGCACACTTTGCAATATAACAATTTATGCTATTCGCTTTTAGCCTAATTATAATGTTCTATTTTTGCCTCAAAATATTATTCACGACACAAAATTCTCCATCACAGTAAGTTACATTACATCATTATAAAATAGCATGATGCCTTTCCGTGCCATTGTTCTTTGTATAGCGGACACTTGTATCATTACTCGATAATGAGCTGATACATGGCCACCTGGAGATGCGGCCTGATTTGTCACATTTTGCAGATTTTGATTACAGTTACTGCTAGTGCTTGACTGACATTTTTTGAGATGTTTTTACTTTTTGCGGTTTCCTAATGACATAAAACTTTTTAGTTGCCTTGGGGAAGCAGTAGCAAACGAGAAAAAGTAAGTTGAAAAACGCAAAATCAGACTGTTATTGAAAATTAACAGTCTGACTAAAATCTTCGAAATCAAATTTACTTTGCTCTTCAACATGTGAGGATGTTAAAACCTATTGTGTCATCTGGGGAAAAGAGTAAAGAAAGCGTAAAAATCTAATTCTTAGAAAAATTTATTTAAACGTTCGCTCAAAGTTAGAAAAACCTGGAAATTTTTGCAAAATGTGACAAATCAGGCCGTAGCTTTAGGTGGCCATGGCTGATAGATGAGCATTATCGCTATATATTATCTTAAAACTTACAAAAAAAATTGGCCTTTCAGCAACAAAAGTGCCCTTTTTTCATACTCCTGCCCTACCAGTCAAAAATCGCTCCGGCGCCCCTGAATATGCGTCCCAAACGAAGCAGATTGTCAGACAAACGTTTTGAAATGCTTGTTTTTCTGCAAGGAAATAACTAATAGTCTGAGCAGCTAATTACAATACAGTCTCAAAACATAATACCTGCTCTTCATTTATAGCTATTGTTAGCCTGAACTTGGTTGAAATATTTCCGTTTTATGAGACGCTGGCAAAAAATAGCGCTAGAAATTAGCGCTGACGCTGACGTCGTCAATTTCTTTAAGAGCTTACGCAGTCCTTTACGCCGTAAAGTTTTTAGGCAATTCGCGCTGACGCTGACGCCGTCAAATTATTTCAATGACGCGTACAACACTGACTGTAACTCAGTTACTTTTGAAAGTAACTTTGCCCACCTATGCCTGTGTCATAGTTGGATCAATTGCAATTGAATGTAAATTAACTACACACTTTCATGTAATTATAATTGAAACTTTTTGTTGCTGTGTGATTGTAATTTCAAAAGATTTTGCTCTAAATTACAATTAGCCTACATTTGGTCAGTAGGCCTATAATATAGTAGGCCTACTTTTTGTTGAGCTGCTAGTTGTGGTTCAAAAGGGATTTCTCGCCTACATTGCAAACTAATCTTTATCAAATGCAATTCTACTTGTTTTTGATAACATGAAACTACAAAATATCTTCGATGAAAATAAATGCTGAAACATGTAATTTATTACATTTGGAAGTAGGCTAATGGTAATTTAAAAATTTCAGAACAATATATTTGTAAAAAGCCAATTAAAAATTTTGATGGTTGGCCTACCGTAATTGTAATCAAATTGAACTGAAAATTGTGTAATTGATCCAACTCTGGCCTGCATATTATGTTACTCTTTAAAATTGTGTAAGCCTAAGCAAAATACATCCATAGGCTGCATGTGTAGGCTAATTGTAAATTTATCCCGACACTAAAAAGATTAACTCGAACCAGGCATGGAGGAACCATTTTAAAAGTAGGTGGGCCCAAAAGGCACAGCAGTTAAAGTCAATCCGACCTCTGGGGGGCTTTTCTCCCATACACCCCATAACATTGTTGCATTCCTAATACTTGAAATCGCTTATGCATTGTTTTTCATGATTGCCTTTCGTGCCAACAAGCGAAAATTTTCAATTTTTGGGCCCAATTTGGCCAAAAAAATTACAAAAGTGTTAAATTGCTCCTTAGCGCTGTAGGCTACAAAATATGGCGATGTACACACAAACAGGTGCTCCGGAAGCGGGGGGAAGGGGGGCGGATGCCTCCTTTCGCATCCTCAATTTTTCTGCAGATGGAGGGGCAGGGGGGCAATGGTGCCCTTTTAAAGTCATGTAAGCTATACTGCACATTTTACAATATAACAATTTCTGATATTCACTTTTAGCCTAATTATAATCTTTCATGTTTGCCTCAAAATAATATATACGGCACAAAATTTTGCAACACAGTACAGGTCTTAAAACTAGTTTTTTTTTTCGGCAGCCATCGTGGCCTACCGGGAGCTCATTCTCGGCGGCCAAATCTGCGTGCTTGGAGGCTAATATACAAAATAAAAATAACGATAGCACAAGTAGGCCTAAATAGAATTAGGCTAAACTTGCAACAATGCTAAAATGATCACTTAGCGTTGTTGAAGTCTGGGCCTGGGCGACGTCCTACAATAGAATCGTTGCACCACGCAATAACTGCTTTATCGGGATTGTAATCCAGTACTGCGGGACCATCTAACGACACTCGCACGAGTGTCTCCAATGTGACTGATTTTAAAGAAGTACGCCACTCCCCTAGACTTCTGTTTAGCAACGAAAAACAACGTTCGACATGTGTTGACAATGACGGCAAGGTAATAAAATAAGTATTTCAATGATGTGACGGACATTAGGCTACTAAAAGAAGCATAATTTTTGCAAAATATGATCAAAAAATTTTTTCCCCTCGGATGTCAACTAACCTAGTTCTCCTTTTTAACAACGATTCAATGTCCGACAACATCGAATCGACATAAACACGACAATATTGCCAGCCAATGTAAATTAGCACTTCGGATTAACACTTTGTTAAAATAAACGTCGAGAATTACAAACAAGACTTACAGCGCTGGTGATCGCAGCTGGATATATTCCATCAATAACAAATATTCCCGCACAATGCAACAGTGGCGATTATGACGCGCTGACCTAATTTTTCGTCACTCTTTGATACTACATATTTTTAACAGTTAATCCACGATCATTTAAATAATTGGCTAGAAGAGACCGGCGGCCAAACTTGGCCGATTGAGGAGGTAGCACCGGCGGTCGTTCAAGCACTACTTAGCGGCCATGGCCGCAGGCTGCTTTAAGGCTTGACAGTAGGTTACATCATTATAACATAGCATGATGCCCTTCTTTGTATACCGGACACTTGTAAGCTATCATTACTCAATACATAGTGAGCTGATAGATTAGCATTGTCGCTATATCTTAAGTGAGTGAAGACGTTTTTTTTTGAACTCCTTCTCTGATTTGCCATTTTCACTGCCTTTTCAAAAAAATTTAGCTTTCAAAAGTGGGTGGGCCAGGTCCACCGAAAAAATAAATTAGTTGGGCCCAGGCCCACGTGGTTCCTCCATGCCTGCCTTGAAATCAGAATAAAATGAATGAACAAACAATAAGATTCTGGGAGGTCGGACAAAAGGACAGTAAATTTCATCTTGTCTATTTTCAACATTAAACTTTTAAAAAAAGAAAATCAAAGTCTTTGGACATATAATTTTATGCTTGCAAAATGCACTCAGACTTGTCATTCTCAAAAATTCTACGGTTTTAGCCTATTGCTGTAACGATGATTTTCATCAGTCATTGTGTTGACAGTCATGAACCTTTCCAAACACAGAATTAAAAATTGTGAACCCCATATCTGGTTGTCAGCCAACAATCCAACATAAAGTGACAAATAAATTTTTAAAAGTAAGTTAATAAAGTAGCCTAAACTTAGGCGAAACACGTACTTAGCCAGAGTGCTCTTCTTCGTAATCAAAGCAGCTTTAGCATGGAGCCTAGTACTGTCGCGTCGTACTTCAATGGATCTTCCATAGTTTTCTGTTGTGCATTTGTTCAGTGCAAGAGAGGAAAGTGGGACTTCACGAACTTGAATTCTTTTTCGAACACCTTGATACTCCAGCACGCGAAACACATAGAGTCTCCGATTGTTAAGACTGTAAACCTGATTGTCAAATCTCACAACTTCTAAAGGCAAAAGAACATCTCCATCCATTCTTCCTCGTATAATGTCATCAATCGTGCGGTTGACCCATTTTCTATTTCGGAACTGAGGATGAATTGTGTCATGAATAAAACGTACATCCGAAGGTGTCACATCATAAGTGTTGTAATAAGACATGTCAAAACGCGTTTCCTAATTCCACGTTCTGCAATGAATCAAACTGTGCACTGTGCAGTAGGGTGGAGTGAAAACACTTTTTATAAAATTTTTATTAGTTTGGGGTTGGAAAACTTGCCAATTACTAATAAAAACAGTTGTGCAAAATTAGAATGTAATCTGACGACATCTTGATCTGCCACCAGCCACTTGAAAATTTACTATTTCCTTCTACATTAGGGTGGATCAATTTAGGGGGGTGTAAAACTTTTTTCCTCATTTTGCTTAGCTTGGGTAGCCAAAACTTGCCATTGGGCATATAGAACACTGTGCTAAAAGTATATTTCGATCGAGCAAATTTTTCATGTGCAACCAGGCCATTACTTATCGACGAAAAACGCAAAAATACAAAATTACATGCAAATGTATTTGAATTGGACGTTAGCATAGAGATTTATTGCAATGCAACGGAAATGGTAATATGCATCAAACTTCCTCGCTTTAGATGAAATAGTCACGTTTCGATTCGAACTTGGGCATTTCTTGTCGTGATTCAATGCGTGAGCGTATAAATCTATCTTGTGAATTAACCTCGCACACCGCCGCTGAAGCTTCCGTCACCAACTTGACGCACCTTTCTACCACCTGTGTGTGACATGGAAATCCAGGGAATAAAAGTTTGGAGTGTCCTTAGCTGCAATCATCTTTCGCAGTTCTTTGTCCCCCATGTTTCTTGTTACAGGAGGCTCGGTGAGATCGAGAGCCTGCCAGTCAACCATATCGTAGTATTCGTTGGCGTCAAACTTTAAGGGCGGAATGCAGAATCGTCGCATTGTTCTCTATTCGTGATGGCTTGATCGAGCTTTCTAAATTCGCTTAAGTCCAAGCTCACGGATATCACTACCAATGGCAAATTTAAAGTGGTAAATAAGAAGCACGCCCATGCAGTGAAGCAGAAATGCAGGTGGCTCTGGAACGCCACAAGCGTAGATAGTCATTTGTTAGCCCCCTTCAGCAACAGAGAACTTGCATTTGTCATTAAACAAGTTAAAAGTGGGAAAGCGCAAGGGCCCGATAATACCCCTCCAGATTGCTTAAGGCACTGTGATCTCAAATGTTCGGCATGGTTGAAAAGCTTCTATTCTGCTTGCCAGACCCTCCAGGCCATACCTAAAATCTGGCGAAAAGCAACTGTAGTAGCACTAGGCTACTTAAACCAAACAAGCCAGCTGATGATCCTAAGAGCTATTGTCCAATATCACTACTCTGCGTTCGATATAAGATCCTGGTACGGCTCCTGCTAACTAGACTCGAGCCAGTTGTTGATTCCCAGCTACCAAAAGAACAAGCTGGACTTCGGCGCGGACGCTATACGACTCATCAAGCAGTCAAGCTGACCAAGGATATTGAGGAAAGTTTCGAGAAGGGCAACGAAGCAGGAGTTATCTTGGTAGACCTCACTGCTGCCTATGATACTGTGTGGCATCAAGGGCTAACCCTAACGCTTCTCCGCATGATCCCAGACAAAAAGGTAGTGCGATTTCTCGCCAACATTCTGGCAAATCGGACCTTTTTGCTGAAGACGAGTGATGGGAAGTGCAGCCGGCCCAGCCGCTTAAGAAATGGTATTCCACAAGGATCATGCTTATCACTTCTACTATTTAACATCTACATCAGTGACATGCCAGAGACTACGTCACGCCAGTACGGCTATGCTGATGATCTGGTACTACTCCATTCTGACAAGTACACTGGCATGTGGTAGAGGAAGCACTTACAGATGACATGGCCCAAATCGCAGACTACCTGAAGCTTTGAATGCTAAAACTGAGCCTGGCAAAGATCACTGTCACACCTTTTCACCTTTGCAAATGGAATCTACGCGCCAATTGTCAGTCTCTCTCAACGGAAACCCACTTCCACACAACCCATGCCCCACCGACAAAGGAGTGAATCTCGACCGACAATTAATCTACAAACACCATGCTGAAGCCCTCCATGCTAAGCTATTAGCACGCAAAAACTTGCTGAGATGTTTAGCTGGAACATCTTGGGGTTCTAGTACATCTGCACTCGGTACAAGTGCTTTTGCACTTGCTTACAGCACCTCGGAATATGCTTTCCCCACTTGGTGCCGCAGTGCACACACTAGCAAAATTGACACTGCCCCCAACACCACCATGAGAATAATCACTGGTTGCCTGCTTCCAACTCCCACCGACTTTTTGCCGGTGCTATCCGGCATCGCCCCAGGTAGACTGAGTGGGGAAAATCACGTACACAGTCTAGTTTTACAAGCTATGTCAAGGGATGACCACCTCCTCAACCAGATTGTCCTAAATTCGCGCCCTCAAAAGCCCCAGCGCTTGAAATCTCGACGCCCCTTTTCCCGACATGCTGCAGAAATCTGCAAGTCTTAGTTCCACTTTACCGAAGTTTGGAACAGTGAATGGAGAGAAGTTGCGAGACCAACCCAATTCACAGTCCCTCCCAATACTAACACACTACCCGGAGCAGAACTACCTCGGAAGGAATGGGTGAAGCTCAATCGCTTGCTGACTGGGGTGGGCCGTTTCAACAGCAAAATGTTTCAATGGGGCCTCATCGACTCACCATCTTGTGCATGTGCCTCAGAATCTCAGACTCCAAAACGCATTATCTAACAATGTCCTGTATATCGACCCCAGGACAGATAATATATTATATGGAATGTGGACCTCACAACGCTCGATGAACACACAATCCATTGGCTGCTGTGCCTGGATGTAACAACGTGATCTGCGGCGGTCTCAAACGCAAGGAGAAGAATCTTCTCGAACTTTTTGGGAAGATGCTCTATACACGAAGCAAGAGATTTTCCAAGAAGACCGGAAAATTCACACGGTCCAGTTGTTAGTCCATCCAGATGTGCAAATACATGTCTCATGAGAAACGAGTTCTCCAGAGAAATGGATACTTAGCACACTTAAAAAACATTACGTTGGCCATGATCACAGATGAGAGGCAAATAATCCGTGAGCTTGGACTTAAGTGAATTCAGAAAATCCGATCAAGACATCGCGAACAGAAAGCAATGTGACGATTCTGCACTCCGCCCTTAAAGTTTGACGTCAACAAAATAATACTACGATATTAGGGCGTGTTGATTTAAATTATTTTGAAACTTTGCTAGGGAACGTATACAAAAACATGTGTATAGATATCAATAATTGAAATCCAAAATTATTATTCAATTAAACAAGATTTAGCTTGGTAAATTTAGGTTTATTTAAAATACAACAAATAAAAAAAATTTGTTGCGATTATGGTCATTTTTTCGTCATAAGTTCTTCAATTCCATATAAATATGACTTTAAATTGTTTCTAACTTGTTATAGTCTTCATTTAAAGATACTTTTTCAGCTTTCAAGATTTTTTTTATATCAGATGCCAGGCGCGGATTTATGAGGGGAGGGGCGGGTCCCCCCCGAAATTTTGTGAGAAATTGTATGTTTCAGCATCAAATGGTTTGATATGCTTCTAAACACCTGATATTAGTCCCACGGCGGACTTAACTTATCCCGGGGGGGAATAATTTCTTGTTATTCTTATGGTTGAAATTATCCATCGATCAGACTCCGTTATATTCTTTCATACAACTTTTCAACATGGACAAACCAAAATTTTGAAAACCTAATAAGAGCTATGGACAATCGATCGTTGTGGAGACTCACGGTAGCCGACGCTTTATTCAGGCATGGCCGATGATGATGATTGATGAAAATTGCTGTTTTAATGTCTATTTTATAGCATATCGTATATGTCGCAGTATCATTGTTCATATCTGTTTAGCATTTTGTTTCTTTTTAACTGATTTTCAAATTTTCTGCCCCCCCCCCCCTGAAAAAAACTCCTAGATCCGCGCCTATCAGATGCCTATTTTTGTAAATCTATATCGTTGTTTTGTACTGTTGTTACCACGCTATTATCACGTTGTTATCACGCTGTATTTTACTTTATTTTCAAGTTTAAAATATTTCGATGGCTTCTAAGAAGAGGACAAGAGAAGGGACTTTGACGCATATGAGCAATCTTATTGGAACAGGTCAAGAGATGTTGCCTTCTGAGCTTCCCACTCTGCGATGTCTTCTGAGATATGGGCTACTGTTGAGAGAACGAAGCTGTGAGGAAGTGAGAAACTACCCTCTATCCGATCTGGCAATGGACATATACCCTGAACTATTGAAAAGATGGGGCCGAGCAAGTTTTTGTTTTGTATACCTAATTATTACGTGCCGACCTGCAATCTTAAAAAAGATTCGTTTGAGCTGGGAACAGGCAAAAGATATATCTCTTGAAAGAGGAAAGATTCAAGTCAAAGAGGCATTTATTGCAAAACTTGACAGGCTTTTTGATATCCTAAATTGTAAATGCAACATTATTCCGTGTTCCGAGTTTGGTTGCTCAGCAGATATTTGCAAAATACAAATTCACATAATATGTGCGTGCCCAAAGGAAAAGAAGATTCCATGGAAAGAGCTTGCTTTTATCAACGGCCAGAGAAATAAGATCGGATCAATTGGGCCACATCAGATTGCCTTGCCAGATATACCTGAGCACAACAGGCAGGTCGAAAGACAGAAACGACAAGAAGATGAGAGAAGACTGATTGTGGAGTATTTTGAAACAATTAGGGAAGAGGTTTCAATATCATCTAACGAAACCATGTCCTCCGATGATGAAAACATTGATGATGTTCAATATGTGACATCAAGCACAGAAATGCCAAGCAAATCTTGTAATAAATTACAATACAATATATTAGAAATACGTAATGTGGCTATGACGAGCATTAGATATGGTCTTGGCCTACATGCAGCGGCTGCTATGACCACTGCTGCCTTTATGGATGGTGGATTGATCACACAAGAAGACAAGAGACTTGTAGTTGATCATAGTAAAGTCAAAAGAGCCCAATTAAAAGTCATGAACGCTTTGGATGCAGAGTTTGATGAGTTTTGCAAGGATGGTAACATTAAATGCATCTTCTTTGACGGCCGCCAAAACATGACAAAGGTTCTAATAAAAGCAGACAATTCAGACAGACAATTCCCGAGCATCATCAAAGAAGAGCACTATTCAGTATGCAGTGAACCAGGAGGAAGTTATCTTCATCATTACACTCCTGTGAAAGGATCTTCCAACAAAAAACTGGCTGAAGTGATTGCAGATAACCTCGTGGATTTTTTCGTTTATAAAGAGATTGACAAAAGTCTGCAGGTAATTGGAACGATTGCACGAACGCTAATACTGGCTGGGCGGGTGGTGTTATCCATTGGGTAGAAGTGAAGCTCAGACGCAAGCTGATATGGTTGATTTGTGCCCTCCACACCAACGAGTTACCTTTAAGGCATTTAATGAAAACAATCGATGGAAAGACCTTGTCTAACAACAAGTGGACAGGTGACATTGGGAAGATGTTAGACATTGCCACAACACTTGAAGTGGATACTTCATTTGTTCGGAATGGCCCGTTTCGGCTAGTCCGATTCGGCTAGTTCGATTCGGCTGGTCCGATTCGGCTAGTTCCCTATTCGGGTACAGTCTTTCTCAGCTAGTTCCCTATTTGTCAAATTTCTAAAAATCCAACCATAATCCTTCTGTACTCCAACAAAATTCTTCCGTAAATCCAACAAACCAGCCGAAAAAGACTGCAGCCGAATCGGACTAGCCGAATCCGACCAGCCGAATCGGACTAGCCGAATAGTAGCAGACCCTCATTTGTTAAACTTCCCATTGGAGAACCCCTTATTGTTTTATCTCAAAATGTTATAACGGATCTGTCTACTGATCAAGCTCACAGATATAAAATTACCGAGGCCATTAAAACAGGAAAGCTTCCTGATGATTTGACTCTCCTTGAGATTAGTCCTGTGAGCCATTCCAGGTGACTGGCAACAGCAAATAGGGTTTGCAGAATATGGATCTCAAACCATGGCCTTGAAGGCAATACTCTTCATAATTTAAGAATGTTGATAGAATTTATCATCGGGGTATATTATCCCTGTTGGTTCAATATTAAAATTAAGCATTCTTGGGTCGAAGGGCCACGTCACAAGTCGTCACATTCTGCGCCAACTCTGGATGCAAAACAAGACAGTAGTGGATGCTGTCATGCCAACCATCAAACGTTCAGCATGGTATGCATTCAGGGAAAACATCATCCAGACTCTTTTGTGCTCAGAAGACATTGAGAAGAGAAAAGCTGGAGTACAAAAGATTATAGATCTGAGGGGAGGAGATGATGACAAACTCGGAGATATTTCAGTACAACCCAGAAAGACACCTTTCATTAACCCAGATGCTTCATCTCTAATTGAGCTAATCGACTGGTCCGACAGAGTGTTTGGACGAGCCCCCAGTACGAACCACCTTTGACTTGCAAACTTACAATAGCGCAAGTTAAGTGCTTGATTAACGAACCTATGAAAGTTCCACAGTGGCCTTGTCATGGTCAGTCCATTGAAAGGTGCGTTAAGCAAGTCACTGAGGCAGCTGGAAAAGTGTACACGCATGAAAGACGTGAGGGTTGCATCAGGGGCCAAGTAGCAAGTCGGCGCATGACGTCAAGGAATGAATCAAAACAAGACTTGATGAAAATTGTTGGTCAAGAAAATACCATTATTTTGTGTTTTGTATTGTCATTTTATCGTTGGTTATTGCTGTTGGTAATCGTTAATGTTAGTTGATTTGTTAGTTGATTTGATAGACGACTTAATTTTGGTCTACATGTTTTTACATTAGTTCATGGAAAAAATTACATTCGCAAATTACAATAGCATGCTTATCTTCATGCTATAACACTAACGATTATAATGTTAAATATTGAGAAACAACTGTAAAAATTTTCAAAAATGTGAATCTGGGAAAAAAATAGCTTGTGGAACCTGAAAAATGAACTTTAAAGGGAAAAAAAGTTCCTAGCAATTAATAAACACCGTATTATTATGGAATTAAAGAACACATGTCTCATTAGAAACAATAATCAGGGAAAAAAATAAAATGTTTTTATATTTGTGGGTTTTTTATCACTATTTAAAACAAACAAAGATTTACCAAGCAAAATTTTGTTCAATCAAAAAAAAAATTTGGATTTGGCTTATTCACGGCCATACACATACTTTTAAATAAGTTCCCATCTGAAATTCAAAATAATCATTTTTTCTCTTCAAATTGACACACCTTACTACGATATGGTTAACTGGCAGCTTCTCAATCTCACCGAGCCTACTGTGACAAGAAATATGAGGGACCAAAAATTACAAGACATGATTGCAGCTAAGGACACTCCAAAACTTTTATTCCCTCGATTTCCGTGTCACACACAGGTGGTGGAAAGGTGCGTCAAGTTGGTGACGGAATCTTCAGCGGCGGTGTGCGGGATCAATTCGCAAGATGGATTTATACGCTCACGCATTGAATCACGACAAGAAATGCCGAAGTTCGAATCGAAACGTGACTATTTCATCTAAAGCGAGGAAGTTTGATGCATATTACCATTTCCATTGCATTGCAATAAATCTCTATGCTAACGTCCAATTCAAATACATTTGCATGTAATTTTGTATTTTTGCGTTTTTAGTCGATAAGTAGCCTAATGGCCTGGTTGCACATCAAAAATTTGTTTGATCGAAATATGCTTTTAGCACAGTGTTCTATATATGTACCCTATGGCAAGTTTTGGCTACCCAAGCTAAGCAAAATGAGAAAAAAAGTTTTACACCCCCCTAAATTGATCCACCCTAATGTAGAAGGAAATAGTAAATTTTCAAGTGGCTGGTGGCAGATCAAGATGTCGTCAGATTACATTCTAATTTTGCACAATTGTTTTTATTAGTAATTGGCAAGTTTTCCAACCCCAAGTTAAGCAAAATGAGGAAAAAAGTGTTTTACCCACCTAAATCGATCCACCCTACTGTGCAGGTCACACTTCAAAAGTATTGAAGTTCTTCTACTCAAATATTCCTCTTTTCTCGAAACTAGTTTTTATAATAGCTAAGCTTATTTTCTCTCTAATAAATTCTGAAGTTTAAGACAATTGCAGCTGGTTGTAATGCTGATCATGCAAACTTCAAGTTCAAGATAATTGAAGAAACTGCAGCTTTCAATTGCTTTGCAAAGAATGAACTTAAACGTTTCGTGGACAGCAAAAAAGATTTGGTTGTCAATTAATCGTGGAAAACTCAAAAATTATCTTCAAAAACTTGCAAATTACTTTCAAATTTGATATTGAATTTAAACTCAAATAAAAATTGATCGAATTTGCAACCTTGGTAGACATGTACCCTGTTATCAGAAAAAAGCAATAGTAAATAAGCTTCATAATACAATAATAAGCATAGGAATTACATTATTATAGTTATCGAAGTCAGTTGCTCTTGCAGGCCCGGATTTAGGGGGGGGCAGAGGGGGCAGTTGCCCCAGGCCCCCCGACTTTTGAAGGGCCCCCCGACTTTTGAAGGGCCCCCCTATGTGGAAAAAAATGTGATTTTGTGTTATTTTTTTCCTTTTGGCCTTTAAAGTTTTCTGCAAAATGCTATGCAGTACTGGACTGATACTACTGTAGACGTAGAGATGGTTTTTCGCGCCGTAGGCTTGAAAAAATTTTTTGCACGGGGGCCCCCGATCTAAAAGCGCCCCGGGCCCCCCATCAGCTAAATCCGGCCCTGTGCTCTTGCGAAGACAACAACTGATTTAAGTCTACGTCTTTAGAGAAACACAAGCACAACTATTCGAAAAGACGAATATCTTTAGTCTACAGTTGACTAGTGATGAGACTCTGTAGCATACACGGTAATTTTTAGCTAATTCAGTTTAGCTTTTTATTAAAACTGGAATTTCAATGTTGAATACCGTTAAATATTCATTTTGTACTCTGGTCTAATTACACTTTAATAAACATTTGAATTAAACTATATACGATAATCTTAACTTGAAACTTCTTGCTCATAAGCTTACATCTTATAGCCTACGCAGCATAGGCTACTGTCCATTTCAAAATTGGCTTTTCCTGGTTTAACTCGGCATTGTTACCTTGCTAGCCAATCCGACTTTTTGCATTGATCCAAGTTTTCTATGTGGACAAAGGCAGATTTCGTGCATGGTTGGTTTGATTCACACTTCACAGGTTGCACGGAAACATGAACTTTTGGAAATTACGTCATGTATCACATGATGCTAGTTGCCACCGAAGGGGAATCACTGCACAACCGCATTTGGGAAACTCCCTAAAGCAAAAGTAAAATCTTGATTTCATGCAGCAGACAAGATGTGTGTTTAACTCGCTTTACTTTCTTGGCAATGAACCCACACGCAACTATGAGTTGACTTACGATTTTAACAAACTTGGTCTGGTACATTTTCAAAATTTCATTTTGTTTCGCTTGGAATCGCTTTTCATAGAGTGAAAGTTCATTTTTGTCCAAAAATCATTTTTTATAGCCTTAATCGTTGAACTTATTTTAGCTGTCTAGGTTGATGATACACAAACCTGTAATTAGATTACACTACTCTAATTATCGTAACGAATACCTTCGATTGACGTAGAGAAGCCGAAATTTTATTGTAATATGGCGTAGTGTAAGAACGAAATATATTATTAGGCCCTATAATAAACTTAAACACCTTCAAAGTACATGTAATCAGTAGCGTTGGCATAGGGGTCCAGGCAGGGGCGGCGCCAGCCAAAAATGAGTGGGGTGGACAAACATATTTCGAGGTAATATACTACTGTAAAGTATGGTCGCTAAGATTACCGATTGCGATGTGACTCACTGCAGCTCGGTTGCGAAATTTATTGAAAAATAAACAAAGGAAATTTAAAGGAGGCAAAAGCTGGTTTTCCATTGAGCGCCCTCTAAATTATGAACAAAATAATAGAATGGGACCAAACGCTCCCATACATTTCATCTGCGGTCCATAGAATTGCCCACTACGATCTTGATGTTAGCAAGCTTGTCGTTATTTTATGTCATGGAGGTGCTGCAATGATAGGCGGCTTCATAAAAATTTATTGGGTTGTCCCTTTAAACATAATTTTTAAAAACCTAGCTGTTACCCGATATTACCCATAGCCATAGGTTAAGAAACACTGCACTAAAGTTTTTATTTTGAGCTCGCAGGTCAGTTTAAAAGCTTTCACCAATTTTTGAGGACCAGTGTTATCGGCAATGTCTCGCTCACTGCTGATCTGCAGCAGATGTTCAAGTCTTTGTGATGACATGGCAGGCCGCAGATAATAGTTTATTGTCTTAACTTTGCTGTGGATACGTTCACAAGATGCCACAGTCATGGGCAAAGTAGCAACAGTAGCAATAATGTAAAAAAAATTGCTGTAGCCTACAAATGATTTAAGATCGTTTTGTCCACACAATTTCAAAAGTAAAGGCGAACACAACCACGCTGTCTTGGTCAATCCACTTTGGTGCTTTTCAAATTCTAGTTTCCACTTGTGACAATTAGCTGACCTCAAAAAAGGAAGATCCTATTGCTGCCCAACCTGATTTTCGTCGAAATTATAAAATTTGACTAAATATTCAACTTTAGGCAAATTTGATGGAGACATGTGCGTGAAATAAAATGCAGTTGCATTTGACATTAATTCACATGCTTGATCCGAGTAACGCTTTTTAAGTTCATTTAGCATTCTGTCAAAGGATGAAAAAAAATCTCTTCATAACTTTTCTGTAATGGATTCAGATTCACTCCAAGGAAG
The DNA here is from genome assembly GCF_918807975.1 of Aplidium turbinatum. NCBI lineage: Eukaryota > Metazoa > Chordata > Ascidiacea > Aplousobranchia > Polyclinidae > Aplidium > Aplidium turbinatum. The sequence continues at coordinate 9,348,694 of NC_137489.1, read as the reverse complement.
ACTCTTGTAATCTATCAATAATATCTTACCATCTCGGAAATGGCTTATAGTGGGTAGCGGCATCGCTTAGCCGGGGTGGTGGTTTCACTAGTAATTTGATTTCTATCCGCAAACAGCGATAAGTTGAAAACCAATTTGTTAATATCTTTCTCTGAACGCAGTGAGTCAAATGCTCTTGTCAAGTCGTTGATAGCAATAACCCCAGTGGTGAGATCCATTTTTTCACTTTTTAAATAATCTGAAGCCTGTTTACTTAACGAAAAGCATTTATGAAGAATTAGACTAGCAGTAACAAATTCAGATTGCTTGATGCGGAACAACAAACCAGTAGCTACATCATTACCTTCGTTTGACATTTGTTGGAGCATTGACAGCAGTGCTGGATAGAGGCTACATTAATAACCCCATCCAGATAATCTGAACGTGCAGACCATCTAGTAGCCTATCAGATAACGAGTGCAATGCAATTTTTTCAGACGTGATTCCCTGCTTTTTCAAATGTTTTTCATACAAAAAATCTCTCTTGGTAGAACAGTCCATAAAGTGGTAGATGTTACCAATTGTTTTAAAAATTGTTTTGACTGTAGCTACGTTTTTAACACTGCGCCCAAGCACAAGATTTAATCGGTGTGCAAAACAATGAAAATATACCGACAGTTTTTGGCACTCGCTGCAACTAGGTGTTGCTATACACCTTCATCCTTGCCTGAAATGTTGGTGGCCCCATCAAAACCTTTGCCTATTAGGTCTTATAAAGCTTGTGTTTCAGCTGTGATAAAAGCCATCACCTCAAAATGGTAAAATTAGACTACAATCAATCAATACAACAGAGCGATAACAACTGAAGATTCTTCATTTCTTCGTATGTCAATGCTGCAAAAGTAATTCATACGTAAGAAGTTGAAATTAATTTATGACGCAGTCACTAGACCCCCCTAACCCCCTGCATACACCCCCCAAGTTTTTTCATCGGATCTCGACGAATTACAAAATTGACCCTAAATAGGAGTGGAGTGGACATGTCCACCCCGTGGCGCCGCTACTGGGTCCAGGGGTACTTTTGGACCTGTATTGTTTACAAACTATTGTTTATTTTACTAACAAACTATTATTTATTTTACTACTTAGCCTAAAATTTTACAATAACAAATCGTTCAAGGTGACACGTCACGATGGTAGGCTATTAGATTATTTTCTACTGACATGTTATCGTCATTGCGAATTAAGCCTTTTGCTTTTTGCGAATGTAAAACAAATTGCGGAAACAGAAAGAAATGAAAAATAGCAAGCTAGTAATAACAGAAATAGAAAATAGCAGGCTAGTACACACAGAAATATAAAATAGCAGGCTAGTACAAAGAGAAATGGAAAATAGTAAGCTATTAGAAATAGAAAAATCACACAGACTATCCCCTTTGTTAGGCTACATGAAAGTAAGAAATCTTCAGGCAACACGGCACATGCGATAACAACAACAATAGGCTAATTTGTCACTAGTGGTAGCAATAGATTGAAGAAACATGTTCGAAAATAATGAAAAACAATCAGAAATGATCGAAGCGAATTTGTTGTCGAAATGAAATAAAATGTTTTAAAAATATTCAACATTTAAGAATGAACTTGCGCGACCCAAAGTATAATCACTAGAAGGTTAGAGCCTCAAAGAAGAACTAGGATAGTTTTATTTAGAATTTTCGTTTAAAATCAATAAAACTAAGATGACTTTCAATCATCTATGGTCCAGAGAAGCATGAAGCCCCATCAAAGAAAAAAGCTTTAATACTGGAAGTGTTGCCAGATTTGACCGAATATTCTTGAAAAGAGGGTGCCACACCACAAAGACGACGTTTCTACTTCTTCTGCGGAAGTGGTTGTTGTTTTTTCTGGATGAGGCGAACTTGATGTTTCTAAATTCCCAGGAATAGATATGTTAACATCTTCAGGTTCAGGTGGTATCTGAGAATTGTGAGCTGTCCTGTAAACAAATAGATGTCAGGAGTCACATTTTCATCTCACCGCACTGCGTTACGTTGTTATGCAATCGTTTGAAACATAAGCATTTTTTGTAAAGTAAAAAGGACCAAGGTCGATTGATTCATTTAAAATCGTCAGGGTTTTCTTAACCAACAAGAACAAGGTGTGCGTCACAATAGGCCACACCAGGCAATTTCAAGTCGCTAGCAGGGTTGTCAGATTGGAATAATTGATTCCAGATCTGGAATCAAAACGAACTGTCTAGTAGGGAAAAAAAATGTCTGGAATCTGGAATAATTTTTAGAAGCAAATTGGGATTGTTTAGACAAGTCTAGATTGTTTCGGTAATTGCCTTTTTTTCATTGCATTTAGTAGCTGCAATGCGTGCGCGTAACTTTCTGCCTTAGTTCCGTCTCTTTGATTGAAACTGTGTTGCTGAATTGCACGCTATCTGGCACGAAAGCCTGTGTGTGAGAAGTGTGACGCAACCTAGTTAGCTGACAGGACTTTCCGCTCACTTAACACTGGGTTGTATTTCCATGTATGTTAAGTTTAGGCTACTTTTAATCTGTTATGTTTTTAGGTTGTTACAGAATGCAGTACCGTAGTTACTGTTAAGTACCGGTACGATATTTATTGATTTTCATATTTTGTTGCATCGAAGCAGTTAGATAAGAAGTTCAAAAATCCAAGCGTATGTGAAGTTTATTGTAGGAAGAATATGGCTCTACGCAGTGGCGTATCCTGGTGGGTTGAGCAAGGGATTGAAGGGAAGCAATAAAACTCGTAGGGGGTAAGAACGTTCCGAAGGCATGCGTATTCTAGGGGGTCCGAGGGCATGCCCCCTGGAAAAATTTTGCAAATTTACACTCAAATAATGGATTATATGTAGTGCTTTCTGGAAACACTTTTAGGGTAGGCTAATATTTGTATGTACGTACGGTATGAAATTTTTTAGCAGATATACAGCGATTACCTTATTAAAGGTAGCTCTTACACAAACGGGCAAAAACTGGGCAAGGCTTCTCAGCAGGAGGCAACCCTACGTACATTTTTCAAGAATTCTAATGATATAAAGAAAAAACAGTTGCTCTTTCGCTTGCTGTGTTCATTTGTCAGCATACATCGTTTACACTGCCAATCATTTGACAAACTTAATTTTTCAACAAGCACGCAGGCACAGACATAAAATTGGGGTGAACAAAGGCTACAAAACTTGATAAAAAATGTGCTGGCATCATCTTATCTTAGGGATATTTTTATTTCAACATGAAGATTCTCACCACTACATATTGTAAGTTATATCATATTTACAATATACACTGCGTATTTAATGGTATTTTGTTTTAGACTTGAAATGAAATGTCTAGAATAAATTTAGAATAATTTAGAATCAAACTGGCATGCAATCTGGAAGGGAAGGCTACAACTAATCTGACAACCCTGGTCGCTAGTGCGCCAGTTTTCGAGCAAAACTTCGAAGAAGCCAACTAAGCGCAACAGTGGTTGGAAATCGTACAAAAACCCTTCATTCTCGCCCTTCCTTATAATTAGGGCAATTTTTTGTCACTAAAAGTTCCTTTTTTTGGTTGTACCAATTAACAAAAGGAATGTAGAACCAAAATTTCATGGTTGTGGTGTCAATATTTAAGAAGTTATAAAGTTACTAAAAGTCACTTTTTGTGCATTTAGGTTACTTTTCATTTGTTAGGTCACTTTATTTTGCTTACTTTTTGCCTAATTCCCCTATTTATTCATCTTTCATTGCTACTGAAGAGATGAATTTACATTCTATGTAGCCTAATGCCAAGACTTTTAATATATCTTCTACTATGGTGCGGATTTTAGGTTTGCACAAGCCCATGCTTGTTCAATGTTCATATCACGTTTCACGTTTCATGTTCATAACCGTTTGCTCACTGGTGTTGGACGCTATGGTGCAGACATGTTGCGTTGGGGCTTGGCAGAGAGTGCTGCTTGTGAGTGTGGCGAAATGCAGACGGCAGCCCACATTATCAAGGATTGCCGGCTATATAGATCACCTCATGGTATGGAAGGCCTAATTTCCATCGATGACGACACCAGGCAGTGGCTAACCAACGGATGCCCTGACATATAGCGACAATACGAGAGAAGAAGATCACGTGTATTCCCGAAAATTCGTAAACGTTAAGTAATTTTTTTTTTTGATAAAATAAATTGTGTTAACTATATTTAGCCACTTGTTTTCTCTGCAACCGCTAAAGTGTTTGATTGACAGAAACTTCCTGCCAGAGAATGTAAAACATTACATAATTACGGTATGTCTAATTTGAATGCGTAATTATAATTTGAGCACAAATTGAAACTACTTTAGATGCTTTTTATGTTGAATTGCTGCTATTTCTTTCGCTTTCTTGTTTTCGTTGAATAAAGTTACTTTTTGGTTACTTTTTTGCAAAATTAAAGTCACCTTTTTGAGTTTTTTAGGTTACAAAAAAATCGCCCTACTTATAATTCAGATGGTAGGCTACAGCCCCCGACTTTGTAGAAAAACAAACGTCCAAATCAAGCGGCACTGGTCAGATCTACAGATCAGGCTATAATATCTTCCAGCGGGAATCAGGAACCAGATGAAAATATAGGCTATAGGCAGCCTAAATTGTTTAGGCTAATGTGAGACATACTACGTCTTTCTCAGTGCTGTATTCGTAGGGTAGGCCTATACGGCGGTATACTCTCTGCTTTTTCGAGCAACTATAGTATACCCTCTGGGTTTCCCAATAGAGTGCCTATGCTATTCTTAGGCTACTGATTCTTGACAACTATCCTACTAACTAACTACTTAAGCAGAGAGTATACTGCGTATACCGCCGTATACCCTACGAATACAGCACTTCTTTCTTGAACTTGTAGAATAGTGTAGAGTAGACAACTTGTAAGCCTATGCAGCCCACAGCTTACAATGATTCATTGACAGGTGTATGGGTTGCTGGTATTTCAATCGGCCTGATAGGTTTTGGTTTCGGATTTCGATATTCCGTCAGATCTCTGCAACAATGTAGCCTATTTGTTAAATTATACATTATGTAGGTGTTAGGCTACAGACTTAGACTAACATAAAGTAAGGTAGGCTTAAGTAGCCTATCAAGAAAAACAATAGTTTGATTTTTGAAATTAGTAGCATATACAGGGCCGTAGCCAGACCGCAGAGCAAGGGAAGCCAAGTTTTTTTAGAGGGGCGGAAAAAATTGAATCATTATAATTGTAGCTGTTGCTCGAGAATGTTGGGGCCCCCGGCTGGCTATGGGCCTGAGCATATAGCCTGCGTCAGAGTCGGATCAATTGCAATTGAACGTAAATTAACTTAACATTTTCATGTAATTACCAGTAGGCCAATAATTGAGACTTTTGTTGCTGTGTAATTGCAATTTCAAAAGATTTTGCTCCAAATTACAATTAGCCTACATTTGGTCAGTTGCACGCATGATAAGCAGGGTCCACAAAAGTCAATAAAGTCAAAGATTTTTAAGGACCTCGTCTATCCACGAATCAAAGAATAAAGTTGTTTTCAGCACCTAGGGGACTGTTTTTAAGAAGTTTATAGGTCAAATGAAGTCAAAATTGACAATAAAGTCAAAATTTTCAATAAACTCAAAATTTGTCAAATTATCGCTTTTGACAAACTTTTTGTGTTACTTGAGAGTAATTTTTGTCAAAATCCTCGAGGAAGCATTGTAAATCAGGAACTGCGATACAGTTAAACCATATTAACCCATAAAAGCAGGAAATATATCACAATGCCCAGTGCCCACTTGGATTATCAGTAACTTTTATCGCAAATTGTCCATTGTTTATTCATTGTTACGTCTTTAAATATTTTTTATAAAATATTCCCTCTTCACAAACGTGATCTTTTCGAAGATCAACCGTTTGGATTTTAGGAATAGCCTATTCATTCACTTATAGCTTGTCACGCCAGTGTCGGAGCCAGGTAAGAGCATTGTTTGTGATGTTTTTGAGGTCGTTGTCATCACATGAAGGGCTAAGGGGGCAGTTGGTGAGGATGTGCTTCATCGTCTGATTGTCTAGGCCGCAATCACACGTTGGGTCAGGAATCATCTTCCATCGGAAAAGATTGCTTTTATTTCTCCTAACTCCGCAGCGGGCTCTATTTAGGGATTTTAGGCACACAGCACCAAATAGCCTACTGACATTCTGTAATACAAAAATGCCTTTCAAGCAAGCTAAATCATCTTCAGCAAAAGTTAGACAGATTTGTCGAGATTTTCCTATCGCCAAAAAACACGACACACTTCTTATAATCCATAAAACAATTGACTTTTCGACAAAATATTACGTTTAGGTCTGAAATCGACAAAATATTATGTTTGAGTAACTGGTATCAATTCAAGGAAGAACTGTGCCCTCTGCAAATAAACAAGTTCGTTAGGTCAAAATAAAGTCAAAATTTGATAAAAATAAAGTCAAAAAAAATTTTTAGATCAAAATAAAAATGGCCCTAAATCAGTGGTTCTCAACCGGGGGTCTGCGGACCCCAAGGGGTCCGTAAAAGTTTCCGAGTTTGCAGCATGATTGATGAATTACTAAATTTAAAAATTGGTTGATTGTGCTTTATTTGTGTATTACCGTGATTTCCAAACTGTACTTCCCAACGAACTGATGCGATCTCCTTTGAAAATTCAAAGGTTTGGTTTCTCAACTAAAAAAAATATCATATAAATGAATTAATTTTTTAACAAGGCTATGTTCAACTTAATTATTTTGAGACAGCAGTCTATCTATTGATCAATGCTTAACTTAGAAATGCAAACGTTAGTCAGCAGTCTATCACCACTTACAGTTTTGCAATGACAAAGATTATAACGAATTAAGAAAATGAAGTATCTTCTGACAGGTGTTCTTTGCATTATAACGAATTAATATTGATTAGAAATGAAAAAAGGGAGAAATTATTTGTAACGGGCGCAAAATTCTACTGATTTTTGATAAAAGATTACTGATTTTTGATGTTGTGTGCCAACATAATGCTCATAACATAATTTTGTCAATGCCATCAATAGTCATAAGTGCGTCGCGAATTCAGCAAATTCTTCTAAGTGTGTCGTTTCGAAACTTATGTAAAATTTGATTCCATTATAGGAGAAGCGATATACCAAAATTTCACATAAATTTTTTTAAGGGTCCGCGATCGCTTCGAAGGTACCAAAAAGGGTCCGCCAAAACAAAAAAGTTGAGAACCACTGCCCTAAATTGATAAGCTATCGGTGCTTTTTGTTGAGCAGCTAGTTGGGGTTCAAAGGAGACTTCTAGCCTACATTGCAACCTAATCTTTATCATATGCAATTTTACTTGTTATTGATAAAACCGTAAAAAAATTTCGATGAACATTACATTTGGAAGTAGGCTAATCGTAATTTGAAAATTTCAGAACAATGTATAGGCCTATTTGTAAAAAAGCAATTAAAAGTTTTGATGGTTGGCCTACCGTAATTGTAATCAAATTGAACTGAAAATTGTGTAACTGATTCAACTCTGGCCTGCATATTTTGTTACTCTTTAAAATTGTGTAAGCCTAAGCAAAATACATCCATAAGCTGCATGTGTCCTAATTGTAAACTTAACCCGTCACTAAAAAGATTACCTCGAACTCAAAATAAAATGAATCAACAAACAATAAGATTCAGGGAGTTAGGACAATAAACTTCATGTTGTGTATTTTCGATATTAAACGTTTTAAAAAAGAACATCAAGTCTTTGGGCATATAATTTCATGCAGTGGCCGAGTGGTTAGCGCGTTGGGCTCGCAGTCGAGAGCCTGCAGGTTCGACTCCAGCCACCCGCACTTGCTGTTGTTTCTCTGGGCAAGAAACTTTACGATAATTGCCTCTACTCAGTGATCGATTTCGAGTAATGGGTAGTACCAAATTTAAGTCATATAAGTAGAGTAGACAACAGGAAACAGACATTGCCGTCGGCTGCAGCGTGGGTCAGGTGTAAGGTACCCTTCCCTAATAAGGCCTTTTTGATTTTGTCGCAAATTTATCATGAAATGGAAAAAGCGTGTACCAATGTGTGTTTTATTGTGTTTTAGCATCTTTAAAGCACCTCTCTAGAATAATTTTAATAACATATTGACCACGGTTTTAAAATTATAGTTGATTTGCTAATTACTTCTGAGTGGGCCTTAAAAGGGCACCATTGCCTTAATAAGGCCAGCCATCTAAACTCAATTTTTTAAACCATAAAGTGCGGAAAAAAAACAATACACAACATCAAAACCGCGAAAAATCCCAAAAACAATTTCGTTACCATAGTTTATTACAAAAAGAAATGTTAAACTTCACGTAATGAGTTCAAGTAAGTTCTTTTCCAATCAATCGTAAGTTCGTGCAAACAAGGTTTTTTTCAATCACAAGTTCAAATAAATTTCTTCAAAGAAATTCTTTTTCAACAATAAAACATTTACATGTCACAATCAGGACATGCAAATTCATCATCACCTTTTGTTAAACCAATGCAGTCTTCATGGTTGCCTACCACATTTTGCAACTTTCACGTTGCCTCATGTCGGAGACTGTATTTTCTAAACATAGGCTACTGGGCAACACCAATTTCCTACACTTGGACGTCTTTTCATAATTACTGTTTTCCCCTTTCGTTTTGCCTTTTCTCTCCCTTTTCCATACGTGTCAAACAGAGACTTCGATACAGTTGTTGCGCGATAATTAATGCTCCTTTTTCTCTGCCCCCGCTTCTTGCTTAGAGTATTTTCTGACGGTGTAGCCATAATGCTATGACATGGTGTTGATATGGGGGGCTGTGTTGAGATCCCATGACTTGTTGATGGTTGAGGAGAGATCCCATGACTTGTTTATATTTGTGGAGACATCTCATGACTTGTTAATGGTTGTTGAGACATCTTATTACTTGTTGATATTTGTGGAGACATCTCATGACTTGTTAACGATTGTGGAGACATCCCATACCTTGTTGATATTTGTGGAGACAACTCATGACTTGTTGACGGTTGGGGAGACATCCCACAACTTGTTGGTGGCTATGAAAACATTTCATGATTCGGTGATGGCAGCTGAGATTGGTCACCGACTGTATGGTCAATGTTGGTGACATCAATGAAGCAAAGACATGGTCAGCAGTAGACATGCTAGCAAATGGAAAAATTCCAAATCCTAATAAAAGCGAAACCCAATTTTCGCAAAACTGGAAACAGGTAAGTTATTTTGTGCCCTAACCACATGGTGGTGGTGTTTTGATCTGAGGTTGTACTTGTTAGCTGCCAGTAAGGGAGTATCAACTGCACTGTCTTTCTCCTAACAGCCCTTACAAGCCCACAATTGAATGCCAGGGGTACCTACCCTAATAAGGCCCATGGCTGATTTTGATGGGCCTTGTTAGGGCAAGTCTTCACAATCAGTTTAACATGAACTACCTAAATACAGGGTGACCCAAAAAAAGCGGGTCCCGCGTACACTTTATGTCATATCTCCTTTATTTATTCACCGACTGCCCTTCTTTTATAGGACATGGCAGAATCAACAGCGGTGAGTGCACCAAGACCCCAGTGGGAGCTGGGACAAAGAATACACTGTGTTAAATTTTACTACAAAACAAGCTCGTTTAAGAAAACCCAGCACAATTTCATGCATCAGTTCGAATGTGAAAAGGCTCCATCCAAAAGCAGAATTCAGAACTGGGTGAATCCCTTCGAAAAGTATGGGACCGTGGAGAACCTCAACGCTGCCAGTAAGAACCGTCCAGGCCACTCGGGACGTCCCAAAAAGTGGACAGCCAAGCTGGTCGAAAGTGTGAGAGAGTCTCTCCAGCAGAGTCCGAAACGCTTTGTGCGTAAACGAAGTCAGTCTCTCGGTATGTCCGGTGAGACTTGCAGGAGAGTGCTGGTGAACGATATCAGGGCTTACCCATACAGAATACAGACGATGCAGACCCTTACAGCCTCAGAAAAGAAGCAGAGGAGCGCTATGGCAGTCAAGATGCTCGAGAAGATCGAGGAGACACCAGGTTTCCTTAACCTCCTTTGGACCTCAGATGAAGCCCACTTCCATCTTGACGGAAAGGCGAACTCCAAGACAAATGTCTCCTGAGGGTCCTCCAGACCCACTGAAGTAGCCACCAAGCCCCTGCACTCTCCTAAGTGCACGGTATGGGCTGCAATCTTGGCCAGAGGCATCATCGGACCAATCTTCATCGAAGAATCTGGCGCAGCAGTAAACTTCGGGGGCCGAGTGATCAGTCTCAAGACTGATTTTGACTGGGCACCCCATAGCCCGGACCTGAGCCCCCCAGATTTTTTCCTTTGGGACTATCTTAAGGACAGAGTGTACGCAGGGAAACCCAGAACCATCACGGAACTCAAGGAAGCCATCAGGGAGGACATGAGAGCCATTCCCAAGTCAGTCTGTAAGAACGTCATGGACAACTTCGTGCTGAGCCTCAAAAAATGCACGGAGGTAAATGGAGGCCATCTAGAACATATGCTGTAGAACGGAGCAAAAAAGGCCTAAGACCCTAGTGTTTTGATGTGATGTTTTGAACATAATAAACTAGTTATAACCAAAGTTTCATTTCATTCAGACAAAACACTAAGAAACGGGGCCTAATTAGAGTTGGGGCCCGTTTTTTTTGGGTCACCCTGTACACTATCCAAGAAGGGTCAATATGTCAATACATGTTGAAACTTTAGACCCTTTAGCATATCCTGAAACTCTAACAAAGGTAGAAAACAAACACCACTTACGAAAAACGCCGATAGATTAAGAACTGAACAAAATTTTACTCCTGCAAGATAGCTTTCAGAAATTTACAACTAACTCTGCTGGCATGTGGTTTATTCTAGGAAACCAAATTACTTTTCTGTTCATTCACATGATTATCGCAGCCAATTAGATTACAACAGATGTTCCGTGCTTGCTTTGGTTTTCCAGATATGAAAGGGTGGGCCTTATTTAGGCACGGGCCTTATTTGGGCAGGGTACCTTACGTCGGAAGGCGTACACCGATGCATAGCGCTCAAGTCCGCTTTCCCGCAATGCAGGGTAAAGATATAACAAACAAACAAACAAATGCACTCAGACTTATCATTTTCAAAAGTTCTAGACAACAGTAGAAGCGTTTAGCTTTTAGCCTTTTTCTGTAACGATGATTTTCATCAGTCATTTTGTTGACAGTCATAGACCTTATCCATACACAGAATTAAAAATTGTGAACCCCATATCTGGTTGTTAGCCAACAATCCAACATAAATTGATAAATAAATTTTTAAAAGTAAACTTAGGCGAAGCACATACTTTGCCAGAGTGCTCTCCTTCATAATCAAAGCGGCTTTAACATGATGGGGTCTAGTACTGTCGCTTCGTACTTCAATAGATCTTCCATAGTTTTTTGTTGTGCATTTGTTCAGTTTAAGACGGGAAAGTGGGACTTCACGAACTTGAATTGTGTTTTGAACACCTTTGCTTTCGAGAACGCGAAACACATAGAGTCTCCGATTGCTGTAAACCTGATTGTCAAATCTCAGAACTTCCAAAGGCGGAAACCTATCTCCATCCATTCTTCCCAGTATAATGTCATCAATCGTGCGGTTGACCGGGTTGCCATTTTGGAACTTAGGCTTAATTGTGTCATGAGTAAATCGTACATCAGAAGGTGTCACGTCATAAGTGTTGTAGGACATGTCGAAAGGCGTTTCCTAATTTCACGTTCTGCAATGAACCAAACTGTGCAGGTCACACTTCAAAAGTATTGAAGTTCTTCCACTCAAATATTTTTTTTTTCGAAACTAATTTTTATAGTAGTTTATTTTCTCTCTCATAAATTCTGAAGTACGAGAATAATTGCAGCTGGGTCTAATGCTGATCATGCAAACTTCAAAATATTAGAAGAAACAGCAGCTTTCAATTGCTTTGCAAAGAATGAACTTAAAAGTTTTGTGGACAGCAAAAAAGGTTTGGTTACCAGTTCATCTCGGAAAATTCAAAAATTACCTTCAAAAAGCTAACTGAGCCAGTAATCTACCGAAAAGAGGTTGACCGGTGATAACAAATTTATATTGATCTTGCGTGATTGTTTACTTTTGTATATGGCATTTTTTAATACTGCTGTCTATAATGGATGTGTAGTAACTGAATTTTATGTAACGTTATAGTATGTAGCCTACAATATATGCAACATCAGTGGCGGCTCGTCTATAGAAACTGCAGAACTGCAGCACCCCCCTGCACATTTCAGAATTTATTTTTTTTATTAATTTTACGTTTTTTTTATTTTCTCAATAGATCCTACCGACTAGAAGTTTCATAATTTCTGAATTTTAAAAATTATTATGATTTTTCAAGTTTTATATTTGGAAGCTCTGAACTGCAAGCTCTGCAGTTGCCATCTTATAAAAAAAGAACGGTAGGTACTTTAACATTACCCACTCGTCGAAAAGATACGCCATCATGCGTGACATGTTCATTCGCGATTCAGCTGATTTCAGTCATGTGACTCGACACGTGATATTCTGATCGAAAAATTTTGATACAAAGAAATTTAACTTAATGCTTCACCACAACCACCGTTGCCTAATGGTTAGGGCAGAGGAGTAGTAATTTCGATTTCGTGGGTTCGATTCCCACCTTCTGCTAATACTATTTTTTCTTCTGCAACTGAACTGAGTGCAAGAAGGATCTTAATGGTAGCCACTTTAACAAGTCGAAATTGTGACTAAAACACAAAGCAATTTCACATTGAAAAGCAGGCAGTCTTCGACGAGTGGGTGATGTAAAAGTGCCTACCAAAAAGAACAAACAGGAATGGTGACGTCATGTTTGGCTGAGGTTGCTTTCAGCGCTTCCACTTTTGTGGTAATTACCACAATTGTGGAATTTTCATCATGCTTGTGGTAAAAATGTGGTAATGAAAAATTTGTGGTAAAAATGTGGTAATATGGAAATTTTGTGTGGAAATGTTGCCAAAATGTGGAAATTATAAATTTTGAAAATTTGACATAAAATACTATCAATAAATAAGAGCATTTAAACTGTTGTCCTCCAAAATCGAACAGATATGCAAAAAACTACTTATAATAGCATGTGACTAGCATGTTCCGCTGTTTTCGGTTTGATTTTGGAATGCGTCCTGACTTTTAACTTTGAAGGTAGGGTGACCATGTGATCATATTCATAGTCAATATGTCTTTCAGATTCTAGCTGCGGTGTCAAGTACAGTACTTTGCAGTGGCGTAGCCAGGGGTGAGGTTACAACCCCCCTTTGGCACGCGTGTGACGTCAAGATATTGAGAATGATGCTTTCAGTCTCTATGTCTCTAAAACAAAGTTTGCCTAATTTTAAACAAAACTGCATTAAAAGAGCGAGTTTTTCGAATGCTAAACATTCAAATATCTCAGCCAGGAATTAGCAACAAGAAAACATAGAGACTTAGCTTTATTAAGTTACCGAAAAATGCCCAAGAAAACATGATCTTATTCTTTTGCTATGCCACCAGACAGGGGCGTCTTTAAATGTAGCAAACCTAGCAAACCTCGCAAACCTAGCAATCGTAGCAAACCTAGCAAACCTCGCAAACCTAGCAAACGTAGCAAACCTAGCAAACCACAAGGTTGCCAGATAGTATTTTTATAATTGTATTTTTTTTAGTTTCTTGGCGTTTTATTTATCGGGTGCATGTCTTTTGTTAATTCTTGCAACAGTCGACTGCTGAGAAACCTTTTTAATATGTTATTTGTTTAGTGTTGATGTTCTATTCTAAAAGATATTATAAAAGATATGTTCTATTCTCAAAGATATCAAAATCTCTTCTTTGTTGGTTATGGTTAGTTTTGATATAAATACGTTTAAAGCAATGCCTTTGCGAACATTTGTGAGATATTAAAAGGTAATATTAACGCAATATTTGGTAGTCAGACATTCGGGAATCAGTATTCAATCTCTTAGACCATGATTGGGTGAGTTCACCAATCACTGGTTCTCTTAAAACCGAGCTGCGGACGATTAATAAAACTTAACTTTTGCAGGCAACCGTAGTTCCTGCCCTGGGCTGCGCCGTGTGACACACAACGAAGTTTCTAATGACAAAGTTTTTGTGTGTGTTTAGAAAGTAAGGGATATTTTGTGAACGAAACCGGTTTTTCCAAAAGTCTTTGTTATCTGAAGTGTGTTTAAAATACCTATATGCTTTGGCTCCTTTTTGGGCTACTTGCAAAAAAAATTGGCTTGTTTTTGGGATTGGTTTGAAACGTGTTTTTGGCTGGGTAATTTTGTAGTATCTGGCAACTCTGCAAAGCTTGCTTCTTTAAATGTAGCAAACCTAGCAAACCTCGCAAATCTTGAGAAAGGTTTCTACAATTGATGGCCGATGAGGTTTTCAACTGTTTATAGTTTGCATAAAATAGATAGGCCTAGACTAAAGACAACCTTACCATTACTTGCTGCTAATCTAAATCTATCTTCTTTTGAGAGACTATGAAAACCTATTGGGATAGGCTTTCAAATGCAGAAACCTTCTCAAGCTTTGCGAGGAATTTGGAGTTCGCGACATTTAAAGACACCCGCTGAGAAAACCTCATAACTATCAATTGACAAATGCACAAACCTTTCTCAAAGTCATAGCCTAGATCAGGGCTTCTCAAACTATGGGTCGCGACCCCAAATGGGGTCGCGTAATGAAATTTTGGGGTCGTAATGAAATTCTAGTGCCGGTGGGTTGTAGTCTTGCCATGATGTCAATTGAGCGCAACCGTCGGTGCGAACTGTCAAACGATAAAATATAATCAATCGTAACAATTGATGCATTGTTACGCTATCGTTGCTGTAACGTGCTGACCAAAAGTAACCTTAACGCTCGCATTATGATTTCAGAGTAGCTTATCAACTAGTTTCTGAAGGAACCAGTTACAAGATTAATTGTCTATGGATCAGTGGTTAGGTTTCGTAGATTCATGCGGTAACAATTGCAAGCACAAAGAAAACAATTGATAAGTCAGAAAGAAAATATAATGATCAAAATGATCCGTTTTAATGTCATTAACGTGGATGTCCCCATAATGCAACAAAACTTTAATTGCAACAAAACTGTTGGTGTTTTATTTAAATCCAAGATGTTGAAACTTGACTTTAATCCGATCATATATTTAAATGAAAAACGTATCTGCTTTGAGACCTAGTGAAATATTTAGGAGTAATAATTAACGACTTGCTATCCGATGATGAAGACACGAAACGACAATTACGGTCGTTGTATTGTGCTGGAAACATGTTAAAAGCAAGGTTTTCCAAATGTTCGATTGCTGTTAAAAATGTGTTGTTTCGTTCCTATTGTATGCCTTTATATGCCTGTCAACTATGGTGCAACTACCTTTCATCCAGTAGTAATCGCTTACGTGTTGGATACAATAATTGTTGCAGAATGTTGTTTAATCTGCGGAGACGACGCAGCATCACCTCTGCATTCGTTGATAACAATACCACAACTTTTCAAGCTCTCATTCGTAAAAATTATACCAGTTTGTAACACGATGTAACTTGTTTTCCAATCAATGAATTAATGAAATAATGCCAACAGACTGTTACTATCAATCTTTGTATGTGGTACAATGCAACTCAGCTCTCCACAACTTTTCAAGCTCTCATTCGTAAAAATTATACCAGTTTGTAACACGATGTAACTTGTTTTCCAATCAATGAATTTATGAAATAATGCCAACAGACTGTTACTATCAATCTTTGTATGTGGTACAATGCAACTCAGCTCTTCGGAGTTGAGTATCTGCTTTGTTTCTACATTTTATGTTTGATTGTAAAATGGACCATGTTGAGTCTGATGTAAATAAATAAATAAATAAATAAATGGGGTCGCATAGAAATATATTTTTCAAAATGGGGTCGCAGAGCAAAAAAGTTTGAGAAGCCCTGGCCTAGATAGTAAAACCTTGTCAGGTTTGCGAGGTTTGCTAGGTTTGCTACATTTAAATAAGCAAGCTTTGCAGAGTTGCCAGATACTACAAAATTACCCAGCCAAAAACACGTTTCAAACCAATCCCAAAAACAAACCAATTTTTTTTGCAAGTAGCCTAAAAAGGAGCCAAAGCATATAGGTATTTTAAACACACTTCAAATGCCCAAAACTTGGAAAAACCGGTTTCGTTCACAAAAGATTCCTTACTTTCTAAACACACACAAAAACTTGTCATTAGGAACTTCTTCGTTGTGTGTCACACGGCGTAGCCAAGGGCAGGAACTACGGTTGCCTGCAAAAGTTAAGTTTTGTTTATCGTCTGCAGCTCGGTTTTTAGAGAACCAGTGATTAGTGAACTCACCCAACCATGGTTTAAGGGAGGGAATACTGATTCCCGAATGTCTGACTACCAAATATTGCGTTAATATTAACTTTCAATAATATTAACTTTCAATATCTCACAAATGTTGATCGCAAAGGCATTGCTTTAAACGTATTTATATCAAAACTAACCATAACCAACAAAGCAGAGATTTTGATATTTTTTTATAGATGATAATAGAACATCAATACTAAACAAATAACATACTTAAAAGGGTTTTAAAAAACAGGCACCAGACAAATTAAACGCCAAGAAATTAAAAAAAATACAATTAATAAAATACTATCTGGCAACTTTGTGGTTTGCGAGGTTTGCTAGGTTTGCTACGTTTGCTAGGTTTGCGAGGTTTGCTACATTTAAAGACGCCCAGTAATTTTTCAAAATTTTCTGGAGAGCCCCCCCAGACCCCCCGCCGCTGGGTGTCGCCTTTGGCGAAGAGGCCGGCGGGCGTCAAAACCCCCCCTTTCAAAATTCCTGGCTTAGCTACTGGTACTTTGCTTTCTTAATTCGGACGTTCTGTTAATAAACTGAGTACGGTAGTTGTTTTAGGCCTTATTTTACACTATATAGTGTAAATATAACCAAATAATAGCGTTGCCGGATAAGGAATTCTGTTGTAATTTGAGAAAAGTTTAAAGCTGTTGAAAGCAAAAACTTGCATTTTAGAAATTTTTTTAGTTCTGGGTAAAGATCAAAACCCTAACCTTATTCCTAAGTCTTACCTTAACCCTTACTAACTTTAATCCTAACTCTGACAACACCTGATAGTAACTATGGCAACAAGTGGGTAAAAATAGCCACTGTGTTAATGTAAAAGTAAGTCGAAATACAGTTAAGATCGGGTAAAAAATCACAGTAAAAAATGTGGTAATCTGAGGACAAATGTGGTAATACAAGTGGTAATCTAGCTTTGTAAAAGTGGAAGCACTGGTTGCTTTAAAACTGCACAATTCCGAACTGCAAATTTTGCAGTTGCCTGTCAGGCTAGCTTTTGTTGCAAGTATACTTGATCGTTTTCAAACACAATGTTAGGTGGCTGCGACTGATGCTGTTACATTGTTAGACTAATGTGCTTTGCTTTCTGCACTAAAAGATAAAGCTTAGACTAGGTTATCATTATCGTTCTTACTTAATTAAATTTAAGCTAGGTTCATTGTTTATTTGTGATAATAAGTTAAGGTGAAAAATCTAGGGGTGTAACTGTAAGAACAACGCAACTTCTTAATTGGCTAGATTTTTTATCAGCATTTTGCTGAGCAGGGTCTGCCATATTTACATTAATTCCACATCGCATTGTTATTTTCAGGCTGTGTGTTGATGGTTTATAAGTGCTAGTCTACTTGTGCAGCAAGTTGTAGATTGGTAGAAGGATAGGTTATGACATGGGAGGCTGCAACGTGGTGTTGTCAATGTGAACTTTCATATACGAACAGTTAATAAAGTTCACAAACATTTGGAACCCTTAAAATTCTGCCTTGATGAAATACAGTCTACATCAACCACTGATCATACCATTTCAGAAGCAACAGGTATTTTGCATTAACTTACCAACAAAAAATTGCTCTGTTGGTTGCAGCTGTTTCATCAATCAACCAAATGCAATCTCGAGATATTGATGTGTTGAAAGTACATGAATATATAAGCAATTTCAAAAGTGCAATTTCTGTGATAAGAAACTCAAAAGTACTGTGAGAATTCTTCAAAAACACTTATGGCTGAAGCGAAGGAGGTGTGTGACTGCATATATATGCGTTGACATAATGGCTAGATATTCCTTCACCAAACAATTAGTAGCTGCAAAATTGTTCAACAAGAGAAGCTTCAATAGCTTTAAGAATAAACTGCCCATAGGCTACATGAGGTGGCAGTAACTATTGAAGCATATCCCATCAACATCATAGAAAAAGAAAAGTTTGAAACTGAACTTGCAGTATTCTGCAGCAGGTCGGACATGCATGAATATTCCGCGTTATTTGAATTGTTGACATTTATTCAGAAAAGTAATTTAAATGATGCTCTCAGTGAAATTTCCAAACTGGTAAAATTCCCCCTGACCATTCCTATGACCACAGCAGAACCTGAACGCTGCTTTTCAACATTAAAAAGAATCAAAACTTTTCTGAGGAGTACCATCGATCAAGAAAGGCTTTAATCACTAAATGCTCTTGCCGTCATTTCAATGGAGAACAATTTTTTCATCTCCCAGACATTAACGACAAAGTCATTTACCTTTTTGCTCAAAAGAAAACAAGAAGAATGGATTTTGTCTATAAATAAGCTTGGTTCCAGTTGATATGGAGCAGTTTATTTGTAAGTAACTTATGTTTTGTAGTTTATCCCACTGTTTACCTAAGTTGTATCCACTATCCACCCTAGTTATAGTGCATGTGCAGCGTCCACTGTAGGAACTTTGTGTCTTTTGTTTATTTGTTATTCATAGTGATGAAATAACCCATCATAATAAAATTTGTCAGACAACCCACGAGAAATCTTGTATTTCAGCAAAAAAAAAACTTTGCTGGATCATCCATGGCCTTGACTGAGTAACTCACTACTTAGCGGAGAGTTCAACTTGTCAATGATGCAAAACACCAATTTGGGAAAAGAAATGTCTGGACAATCAATGGCAACAGTTTTGTATTTATTTCTTCACAGACACACATAATCAAATCTTCAGAAGACATCCTAAAGTTAAGTATGTACTGATTAATTAATCTTTTAATGTTTCGGGTTAGGCCTATTAATAGCCTATCTAATTTGTTAAAACTGGTAACTATTTACAAAACAGTGCTTAATGTATATTATATATATGATACTGCAAATAATTTTAACCAATGTATATTGTATATATAGGCTAGATTGTCACTCTCATGTTGGACACTTCCTTGTTACTTGTTAATTAGGAGAAAAAGTCTGCTTTGAATTCATCGTATTTTTTGCCCCAACAATGATAGTTGTAGCAAGATCCCGATATCAATTGGGCAATTGTGTTTAAACTGGAAAATGGTGTTTTTGTGTTTAAATTTCACAACAATTTACTACCAGATTGCTTCTCCAACTGTTTTAAATATGTCAAAGAGGTTCACAGCCTGTGTACAAGAAACCATGATAATGATGCTCTAAACATTCCATACTTCTCAAAAACGCTTGTAACTCAGCATTCAATAGAATTCACAGGTGCAAAAACATGGAACGAATTTCCTTCTTCAATTAGAAAGAGTGATACAAAGTCACTTTTTGTCCACTAACTAAAGCAATGTTCATTTAAGCAAACAAAACGGATCGGATACACAATAGAAAGACAACGTAGAAAGGCTGTTTTTGCATTCTTATGAAAATTCCAGTTGAAATCCGAAATACTTTACAAAAGATTAGGCCTACCTAACAATAATGTTGACTGCTTGTGCTGTACTTTTATGTTTGTAGATATTAACAGCAA
The DNA here is from genome assembly GCF_918807975.1 of Aplidium turbinatum. Taxonomy (NCBI): domain Eukaryota; kingdom Metazoa; phylum Chordata; class Ascidiacea; order Aplousobranchia; family Polyclinidae; genus Aplidium; species Aplidium turbinatum. The sequence goes on along the minus strand of NC_137489.1, from coordinate 9,328,903 downwards.
ACGCAACACTCCATAACTAACACGACACCAAAGGAGATGAGAGCTTCATCAACACCATCAGGACATCATCATCTACCAGCTCATCCATTCCATCACCCACCAGGACAAGAAACAATAACTTAAACTGGATCTCAAACCTCAATCGTCGTAGGCTACTGTGTGGTGTGCAGTTTGACCATAGAAAGAGCTCAACATCTGCTCTCCTGGGCCATATCGAAACAGGCTTTTGCCTGAGGATGGGTTTCTTTTATGTCCGGTTTTCTTTCTCCATCTTATTATTATTATGATTACTGCTGAGTGCTCATCCACATCAATATTGGAACTGACAAGTTCAATCCACAACACTTTTCATTAGGATGTCATTCATTACTACATTTGTGCTTGTTTATGTTTTATTGTTTAATGTTTGTTTTTTGGGTTTTGTGGCCGTGCTAACTAGACATAGCCTACTACATGATTTTCTATTCAGGCACGTTTTAAACTTTTCAAGGTTATGCCACCTTTTCCCATTCATTAACGTGCTGGTAGGCCTATAGGCTATCGACTATTGTAGTTAGTAGTATCTTTTTGGTCTCGGATGCGTTAATGACAAAAATTAAAATGATTTACTGATTTTCATGTTATGAGCAAAATGTTCTCATTTATTACTTCAGATTTCCTATTTTGCACCAACCTTTAAGAAAACGCAATTTTTTTTATTTCAAAGTTCTAAAAGTCCACATTTTCAATTGCTTAAAATTTTCATTTTTTGTCCTGAAAACACCAGGAATGGCATTTTAGAGCATATAAAAGTGCAAAATTTTCTGGGGGGGCATGCCCCCAGACCCCCCTAGAAGGCTCGCGCCTTCGGCGCTCGTCTGTTCCTGTTGCATTATGATGTCATACTTGCCATCTAAATTTGCAGCACCCCCATCACCAAAGGCCACGAGCCGCCACTGTGCAACATTACTTTATATACAATACGAATATTTCATTTGAACTAAATATGTCACATTGGTGTATTTATTACTGAATTAGAACGTCGTTGTCAATCGGTAGTGACAACACACTCCATTGTTTAAAATTGATGGTATTGTGCTCGCTGTGACTGTGTACCCTATGTATCTACATTGAGCAGTGACTCTTTCTTGTGTTGGCGTAAAAGCGGAGTTTCGCGTCTCGTACTTCAAAGTTCCTAGGCCAGGGCTTCCCAAACTGGGGGTCGCGTAACGAACTTCAGGGGTCGCAGAGAGTATACCAATTTTACATAAAGTAGTGCATATTATCCTATGGTACTTTTCAGACGTTTATTTTATAACGCAGTTGTTAAAACTGATGTAACTGTTCAAAGCATTGTTCTTAACTGAGTTGTAGACTCTGCGTAAATAAGCCTAGCCCTGATAATGGGCTAGCTTGAGGACTGCATGACAGGACATACAGCTGGGCTTCATGCAAAAGTGCGATTTGCGAGTGATAGGCCTGCGCATATTGCATTTACACACCATGGGCTATGAGTCATTGCGAGACCTTAATAGCTAAAAAGAATATATCCTCATCGAAATGCTATTGTGCAAGATTCTGTGAAAATATTAACTTTATTAAGAGTCGCGCACTCAATACCCATATTTTTGCAAGTTTATACAGTAGGCTATGGTGAAATGTAATGAGAGTTCAGTTTAAATCCCTTTTACTGCATTGTGAAGTAAGATGGCTCTCAAAAACAAAACTTTAAAAGTGCTATTAACGTTGAAAAATGAAATCGTGGTTTTTCAAACGGAAAAAATTCAAACTTGATCCATTATTTCTGCAATGACATCTGACTTTCAAAATTATGCTATTTGTGAGATTTGCTTGAAAAATGGAAAGAACCTAAAATTTATCCATCTAAGGAAAAAAACACCAATGTTTTTACATTGAAATTAAGAAATCAAAAACTTGAAGCGTTCGTTAAAAATTTAAACATTTAGAAAGAAGAAGTTGAAAATAATTCATTTGAAACTTTTTCATCTACTGTAGAGTTTTTGACTAACAGTGATGTGGAACGAAATGTTTAAGCCTGCGGTCATCGACCACTTGTCAAATCTGTTGAAGCAGTTTTAACAGTATTTTCTTCCAGAATTAAACAATGCCGATTAGATTGGATCCAAAACCTATTTGTAATACAAAAACAAAATACCGAGCACCTCTCTTCCAAATCTCAGGAATAACATTCTGATCTATTTTCTAACTCTACATTGCGACTTGAATTTTCTGGAAAAAGTTTGACACTTTTTGGCTGGTTAAAGCGGAATGTCTATAGGCCTAATTATCTCACTCAGTAGTGACTGCACTCCTGCCGTTTGTGTTCACGCGTCTGTGCGAGTCAACGTTACCAAAGTTGACGACAATCGCAAGAAAATACCGTTCCAGACTAAGCAAGATTGAAACCGCCTTGAGACCAGCAGTAACAAACATTGAGCAACGACTGGATTTGCTTTGCAGCAGAAAGCAGTCGCACTCATCACACTGAATAAGTGTGTTTTCGGTTTTGTTTTGTTTCGTGTAAAGTAGCAGGTTTCGAGTATAGGTAGCTTGATGCTACTTTAGTTTCGTTCGAATTAAGCCTTTTAATAAATACCACAAATGTATATTTCGCACTGTTTATCATGTCAACCGTAAAGGGTCGCGGAAAATTTTAGGAGATTAAAAGGGGTTGCGAGCAAAAAAGTTTGGGAAGCCCTGTCCTAGGCTATAAGAGCCTAATGCGGTTAAAAAATATTTCTTGATCCGCTTTTAATTTTGCATCAAAATCAGCTCTGCCAGATTTGAATACTGATCTCACATTCACCAACCAAATACCGTAATAGAGTTGAATTTCTCCGGTTCGATTCGCCCAGCTTACTTATAAAATTTCTGATTAACCGCTTAAAATCAACATTGAAATAAAGTGCAAAAAACATTTAACGTATTATAGAGAACAACTACACGCCCAGTCCAGCCGGTTTAAGAGAGAAGCCCATTTACGGATCCATACAATGCGTGGTAAAAATTAATTTCAATTCGTTCGCCAATTCTATCCAGGCATTGTATTCTTGGATCCGTAATTGGGCTTCTTTCTTGCACCGCTTTGACTGGATGTGTAGTTGTTCTCTAATATGTTAAATTGCCTATACCTCATTTTTTTGTATATTAATTAATAGTGACTGTATCATTTTGTGGATCATGTTATAGGGTGATTTTGAATCACTTTAGTGCAAGAATGGTTTGCCGACCTCGGAACCCCTCTCTGACGTGTGTCACTCCGCCTCACTAATGTATCACCTAGTATGTAATCAGTTACCTTCATAATTTGTTTAAAAATTGTCATTATTAGGCCTAATCTATTTGTTTCTTTGCAACCGCATGACATTTCTAAATAACAACTTATTTGCCTTTTTCTAAACTGAATTACAGTAGGCTGCTGCGCTAACTGAACTGCTGTAAGTTTTACTGCACTATCAATCTATCATGGTTATAAAGTTGCAATGAAGAGGGTTCAATAGCCTACCCAAAATCACGATATGTAACATGATGATTTGTTAGTTGGGCTTTGTCATACATTTATCTCGAACACTCCAATAAAACCTCTACAGTTTGCATGTCTACAAGTATGCGAAACTGCCAGGATTAGGCTAAGCTCTGCAAGAAGCTTTTTCAGTCCGAGGATAAAAATTCAAACAATCAATCAAAGTGTGGTCAAAAATGTACTCGTGGTGAACATGCAAAAATTTGAAAATAAAATACATTAACTTGAGCTTGCAAATTACTTTCAAATTTGATAATGAATTTAAACTCAAATAAAAATTGATCGAATTTGCAACCTTGTTTAGATATGGATACTGTTTTCATAAAAAAAGCAATAGTAACTTAAATCAGCTTCGTAATAGGCTAGCCTACAATAATAAGTAGGCTATAGGAATTATATTATTATAATGTTATTACTGTTATAGTCATCGAAGTCAGTTGCTCTTGCGAAGACAACAACTGATTTAAGTCTACGTCTTTTGAGAAGCACATGAACAACTATCTTTTAGTCTACAGTTGACTAGTGACGAGACTCTGTAGCATACGGTAATTTTTAGCTAATTCAGTTTAGCTTTCTTTAAACAAACTGGAATTTCAATGTTAAATACCGTTAAATATTCCTGTTATACTCTTGTCTAATTAGACTCTAATAAACATTTGAATTAAACTAACAGTAGTCTTAGCTTGAAACTTCTTGCCCATAAGCTTACATCTTATAGCCCACGCACGGAAACATGAACCTCTGCAAATTACGCCATGTGTCACATGATGCTGGTTGTCACCGAAGGAGAGTCACTGCATACTGCACTATTGGGAAACTCTCTAAAGCAAAATTAAAATTTTGATTTCACGCAGCAGAACCCACACGCAACTATGAATTGACTTACGATTTTAACAAACTTGGTCTGGTACATTTTCAAAATTTCATTTCGTTTCGCTTAGAATCGCTTTTCAAAGAGTGAAAGTTAATTTTTGTCCATAAATCATTTTTGATAGCCTAAGTAGGCTACATGTAGGCCTAATCAGTAGCGTTGACATGGAGGTCCAGGGGGTACTTTTGAACCCCCGATGATTTTAGGAGCCCGTAATTTTTCCAAGGGGCCCGAGAACTTGAAGAAACCACAGCGTATTCTTTGCATATAGACTAATCTACTTTCTTAGAAATGTTTTGATTTGTGGGCCTGAAAATCTCATTGGTACCGGCTCCAAAATTCTCAATGGTCCTGCATGTATTTATTTGGGTACATATTTGCAACAATGATAGTAGCCTACTGTATATTGCAGATTCTCTATTTCTACTTGAGGTTAGTTTCTTCTTTGAATGATTCCAACAAAACGATCAACAACCAAACAAAACAAAAAGTTGAAACAGCAAACTATTGTTTATTCTACAACTTACAATTTCACAAAAACAAGTCGTTCAAGGTGACACGTCACGATGGTAGGCTATTAGATTATTTTCTACTGACATGTTATCGTCATTGCAAATCAAGCCTTTTGCTTTTTGCGAATGTAAAACAAATTGTGGAAACAGAAAGAAATAGAAATTAGCAGGCTAGTACAAACAGAAATAGAAAATAGTAGGCTAGTAGAAATAAAAGAAATAGAAAATAGTAGTAGAAATAGGAAAATCACACGGATTATCCCCTTTTTTAGCTGAAAGTAAGATATCTTCTCAGAAGAAATAGTAAAATCATCGAAAATGAAATTAATGAAACTCAAAGTGGTTTTATACCTGGAAAGGGAACACGGGAAGGAATTTTCAATATGAGAACTATACGTGAACGTTACAACCAAATCAATAAAGATGTTTATACTTGCTTTATAGACTATGAAAAGGCCTTTGACCGAGTTAAACACGAAAAATTGATGCAATGTTTGGCTGATATAGGTTTAAATGGAAAAGATCTGCGACTGATAGCTAATCTATATTGGACGCAAAAGGCGTAGCCTATATTCAGATGGAAGATGGTTTATCTGGTGCAATGGACATATAACGTGGAGTTCGCCAGAGATGTATACTATCTCCATGTCTATTCAACCTGTATACTGAAATGATTTTCAGACAGATTGATGGAATGGAAGGTATCAGCATAGGAGGTATGAATATATCCAACCTACGGTATGCAGACGATAGCCTACTGTTTTATTGGCGGAATCAGCAGAAGCTCTCCAAACAATAATAGAAAAGTGAACAATATTGGAAAGGAATATAACATGAAAATCAACACAAACAAGACGAAAACGCTGATGATTACAAGAAAAGAAAATGTACCAAGTTTAAATATTACTATTGACCGAATGCTGGTCGAGCAAGTCAAAAGCTTTACCTATCTGGGACACACAATAATTGAAAATGGCAGATGCGATACGGAAATATTGAGAAGAATAGAAATAGCAAGAAATAACTTCGTAAAAATGAAAAAGACATTAACAACACGCAAAATTAACATCAATACTCGAAAACAAATTATGAAATGCTATATAATATTATGGACTGAGTTAGGCTACTTTACAATGCAGAAACATGGACACTGTCATCACAAATGGTTAAACGACTTGAGGCATTTGAAATGTGGATTTATAAAAGAATGCTTAAAATTTCATGGAAGGATAAAATCACAAACAAAGATGTACTATCTAGAATAAAAACCAACATGGAAATTCTACAAACAATTAAATCAAGAAAATTGAAATATTTTGGCCACATGATTCGCAATAATTCTATTCAAAGACAACTATAGAAGGAAAAATGAACGGCAAACGAAATAGAGGCAAACCACCAAGAATTTGGACTAATGATATTGAAGACTGGTCAGGACTTAATTACAGTACAAAATTAGAAAAATCTCACAACAGAGAAACTTGGCGCCTCATTGCCTCTAACCCTCGACGAGAGGAAGGAACTTAATGATGATGAGGATATCTTCAGGCAACACGGCACATGCGATAACAACAATAATAGGCTAATTTGTCACTAGTGATAGCAATGGATTGAAGAAACATGTTCCAAAATAATGAAAAACGACCAGAAATGATCGAAGCGAATTTGTTGTCAAAATGAAATAAAATGTTTTAAAAATATTCAACATTTAAGAATGGACTCGCGCGACCCAAAGTATAATCACTAGAAGGTTAGAGCCTCAAAGAAGAACTAGGCTAGTTTTATTCAGAGCTTCCGTTTAAAATCAATAAAACTAAGATGACTTTCAATCATCTACGGTCCAGAGAAGCATGAAGCACCAGCAAAGAAAAAAAGCTTCAATGCCGAAAGTGTTGCCAGATTTGACCGAACATGCTTGATGAGAAGCAAAGCGTACCACACCACAAAGACGACGTTTCTACTTTTTCTGCGGAAGTGGTTGATGTGTTTTCTGGAAGAGGTGAACTTGATGTTTCTAAATCCTCTGGAATAGATATGTTAACATCTTCAAGTTCAGGTGGTATCTGAGCATTGTGAGCTGTCCTGTAAACAAATAGATCTCAGGAGTCACATTTTTATCTCACCGCACTGCGTTACGTTGTTATGCAATCGTTTGAAACATAAGTATTTTTTGTAAAGTAAAAAGGACCAAGGTCGATTAATTCATTTACAATAGCCAACAAGGTGTGCGTCACAATAGGCCACACCAGGCAATTTCAAGCGACTAATGTGCCAGTTTTCGAGCAAAACTTTGAAGAAGTCAATTAAGCACAACAGTGGTTGGAAGTCGTAGGGAAACTCTTCATCCTCATCCTTCCTTATAGTTCAGTTGGTAGACTACAGCCCCGACTTTGTAGAAAAACAAACCTCCATATCAAGCGGCACTGGTTCAACTCTCGGAGTGTGCGCTTGGGCAACCCATATAAGAACAGCTCACCATTCAGGGTAGGCCTACTTAGTGAGCGGAAATAATTTACAAACAACAAGCGAAAACGGCACTCGGTGCTTGCGTCAGTGGTTCAAAGACTCACTACGCAAAACTGCAAAGATTAAGCTCTCAAAGAAGCTTTCTCACTTCAACGATAAAGATTAACGCGATTAATCAATCTTTTTTCTAACTAAAACTTTGTAAGATTGTAAATTGACCCCATTAATTTGACACTCTGTCACACAGATTTTGTTTAGAACTGCAACACTACATGATCTTTTAACGCCTGCATTTCAATTTTTGTCAAAAAGATAAAATTTAATGAAAGTTCATCAACATCTCTCTATTCTGCTGACTCCTAAATGCTATAACCATTGACCAGCAGTTCTACAGTTGTCGTGATCATGCAGCCGCGTCACAGGACTCACAGCACAACGCTTGAAGACACTTTTGAAGGTGGACAAGAAGATTGGATTCTTTGCTTTTTTGTTCACAACTAGATCTTAGATTTTCGCTTGATTAGCTACTTCGCGCTCTTACAAAACTATTTGCAGTAATTGTCAATTAGACCTATATAAATTCGCAACCATGACCTTAAATTAAGCGGTATTATAAGTGAGATGACAGAAAATCTCTCACAAGAATCTTCCTTACTTCTTAATGATTGATTGAGGGAATCTTTATCTTCTTTTTTTTATCTTCGGACTGAGAAAACTTCTTTGAGAACCAGGGCCGTAACGACAGTTGTGGCCCCAGTGCAAACATGCCGCATAATGAGCGGAGCTTTCACGACCTCGAATTAACTGTGATAAATGTCTCCAGTCCTTTGAACCTGTTGTACCCAGTGCCGGTCTTTGGGGTGTGCGAACCGTGCGATCGCACAGGGCCCGCAAATTAGGGGGCCCGCAATTTACTCAGAAAATGCGGTAATATTTGTCATGTCCAATGGAAAAAATTCAATTCGATTCCCAAGCAAGTACCGGTATCCTTGAAGTCAGTTGCGGCTTTAGGGTGAGGCAAGTGCTGAAATTGTCGCGTCGGGCCACCTTTGCATGCTTTTAGGCCACCCACGACATTTCACCATGTGCCAAATAGTTAACATGGCAGTGTGACAACAGAATTTCGTTTTGTGACAATTGCATTTAAATAGAATACATGTTAGTTTCTATACAAAACCATTGTTATTATGCCATATATATGATATGTAGTTTTAAAACTAATCATTTAAAGGGCCCGGATTTTTAAAACACCATGTATCAAATCACTTAATATTCTATGAATTCAGGAAACTTCACTCTTGTGAAAATTTAAATGCATGTTACTTCCAGTATTAAACTATCATTATTATGCCCTATGCATGTAATTTTTAAAATCTAATATTGAAGGGCCCAGGTTTTTTCAAAGCGCCATGTAGGCTACCAAATGTTTAACATTGCTCAGTGACAACAGAAACCAAAATTTTCAATCTTGTGGCAACTGTGTTTAGATACATTTTACTTCCAGTACAGTACGGTACTAAAATGTCATTGTTATGCCATGGATTGAAAAATAACATTTAAGGGGCCCGGATCTTTTCAAATTGTTTCAAATTGATTACTCTGTAGTACCCAACCTAAACAATTTTTAAATCTTAATATAGGCTACTTGTTATTGTATTTAGATATGTATAATACAGTTTGTGCAGTAGGCTACATTGTACACTTATTCATTGCTTAGATTTTTTTCACTGAATAGTAATATAATCCTGTGATTGATTGATGATATATGAAGACACTGCTCTGGTTGCAACAATTGGGAGATGTTACCCGAATTGCTGCCTCATAAGCAAGAAGAAGAAGATTGATGATATACCAATGTCATTTTTGTACCAGCAAAGGTTGTTGAACTCAATAATAGAGTACCATTAGTGATTTATCCATTAGCTATACCTAATCATTGTAAAAGTGGAGCAAAGAAAAAAAGGATTTAAAAAAAAGTTGTTGAGCAATTATAATATACAAAGCATTCTTCAATTTCTAAATTTTTAAAATATACTAGTTGCAGTAAATGCAGTAATGACACCAGTGAATCTACTTCTTTGACAACATCTTAAATGATGTCACTACTGGTGGTAACAGATTAATTCCACTAAATTCTGAGGTCAGCTTTGCCTTATTCAAACTCCAGCTGCTTGCAATGATGTTAGATCAATAGCAGAAATGCTCGATTTCCTCTAAATGTGATGTGCTGGCTAATTTTTACCCAAATGACCTAAACGCCAAGTCTTTGCTCGAAGAGCTAGTGTGCGTACAAAATGTCTATTCAGTTAAATTTGGTGTTGATGATAAGAAATCCCAGATAAATATTTTCTCAAACGGCCTTAGCCATAGCATTTTTGCATGTATTTTACATCATTCACTATATAGCCCTAATGAACTACATGCAGTGGCTCCGAGAGGGGGGGGAAGTCGGGCCAGTTTCCCCCCTAGCAAAACATTGTAAAGGAAAAACGAGTAGTTTTTTGTTTTTGCACTTTTGAGGGGGGCCCATTTTTAGTACTAAAGTAAAAATGTACCAACTAAATAATCAACAAATTCTTAAATGAAGTGCGTAGTTCCCAGTATTTCTCAATCATTGTAAATGTCACTCTCGATTCTTCTCATCAAGAACAAATCATTTTCGTGTTATAGTAGGCGATGTTGAACAGCTTCAAGACGTAAAATCTGAAGCTGAAATGATTTCTGTATCACTGAACGGTTTCGATTGTATTGATAGTTTCAACTTGAAAACTTGCGCTGTGTTAGCTAATCTGGAACTATTTTTGCTTGACAACTGAACCTTAACTTCAAAATCTGCGTTGGCCAGGCATAGGATAAGTTAAAGGTATCAGTCCAAGCACGATTAAAGAAAGTAAATCCTGTATATTTTTTGTTTATGGATCATCATCATCATCAGTCATTATCTCCGCCTGCATCAGATTGCGCATCAACATGAGTTATTTGCTTCCAAGAGTGACGATTTTGAGCCAGCTCGCCCAGTGTCGCCAAGTTGAGTCCGGTCCATGATTGGATGTTGTCTTGCCATCGTTTTGGTTGTCTGCCACGTTTTCTTTTTCCTTCTATTTATCCTTCTGTGCAAACTTTGCTGATTCCGAATTGTGATCTTTTAATGTGGCCGAACAGGTTTAAAACTTTTGATTTTATTAACTTATTGCTGGAATTGGATGTAATTTTGTCATAGTTAAAAGATCTTCTGTTTTCGTGTGGTCAAGTAGCCTTTTGTTGGTCATGCTTCTCATGATGTGATTTGGAAGGTAGTGAGTTTTTTTCTTTATTTGAGTTTTTTGTTTATGGATGTTGTTGCTTAAATCTAGTTGGAATTCATAATGTTGCCTACAGACAGCGTTGTTCAAATGTCTTATCCTTTTTGGAGTAGGCCTAATTGATTATCTGTAAGCTTGTTGTAGCATCTTTAAAGTTATAGACCAGTCACAGAAGAATTTCTGAAAAATCTAAAGAAAGCTGTCCTATCATCTTGCAAAGAAAATTGACTTCGAGAATGTAATCAAGGCGGGGTGCAGTCAAACCCAATGCTTTACATTACCCTTTTGCAATTGGAGCTCTAAAGACGTTTCTTAAATGCATCAAGTTAGAACCAACAAGAGCTTGATCGGAAGCTGAGTCAATGCTAAAGTAGCCTGCAACTAGCAGTTTTAAATTTGTGACTGCTTTGCATTATGTGGATTACGGTCCTAAGCAAGATTCACTGATGAATTTAATGAAATTAAAGGAAGAAGTAATCTAAGTAAGAGAAAGCTGATTATAAATCTTAGCAATTATAAATTTAAAAGAAAATGACTTTGTTTTCCTGAGTACAGAACGCTTTTATAACTCCACTTAACTAGCTGAATCATTCGAACGAAATGTATTCTACCGTACATTGCAAAGGATTCGATCGTTGTTGGAATTGACAAATGCATCAACAAACTTAAACATATCGTCGATGAGTTTGAAGTTCCATGAAAATTTCATCGTATGTCTGTTGTGCAGTTGCGGGCATGTGGGACAAATTTAAACCATTTGTAGGCTACAACAATGACATTTTTCAAGACATTTTGGATGAGTTGGTACTTTTGACAGAAAGCCACACAGCAAACTTCAGCTGCAAACCAGAACGAACCACCCCATAATCTCTACACAAGGAATCATTGATTGCAACTTTCGAAAGGTTTTTCCATATAATTTTGTTATGAGTGTTCCGGTAGCTACCTCCAACGGTTATGCTTTGAGAACGTGGTTTTAGCAATTACTGAAATTTGTAAAGAATTGTTTGCGCTCCAGTATAGGTCTATGACTCGAAACCGATTGAAAAGCCTAACTAGACATGTTGTGCATCAATTCAGACGTCGCAATAATTTATCATCTGATGCTGTGATCCGTAACTTTGCATTGCAAAAAGTCCAGAAAGGGTTGAATTAAATCAGGGATGTCCAAAGTCCGGCCCGCGGGCCAACTCCGGCCCACGAAACGTTTTTGTATGGCCCGCGCCTGTTGTACAATGTGTTATTTTTGGCCTGCAGCAGGCACACAAAAATCATATAAATTCAACTTGCAGTTTTCAGAAAAATTATTGTGGCTGTTGGCCCGCGAACACTTATTATCAAGACTGGCTCGCGTGGGGAAAAGTTTGGACACTCCTGAATTAAATGCTTGGTTGAACTATTTTCGTTGCCTGTCGGCCTATTGTGTGTTTACAAGCTTTCTAGACAAAATAGTTTGCCTCAATGGCATTTTTGCTGCAAGTGTAATCCAGTGATTATATACAGTATTGATGATTTTTACATTGAACGAAGTTCTTTTCATGCTGAGGAAAGTAGGCTAATTTCAGCTTAACACGAACATGCAATGCAATATTTGCTAAAAAATATTATGGGGCCCATTTTTCGTGTTGTTTCCCGACTAGTGCTGATTTCTCTCGGAGGCCCTGACTACATGGCATGCTTAGTGTGCGCTATACCATAACCTTAAAATTGTTTTACAACATGTCTTTACTCTGAGCTACTAGATGTGGCATGCAAATAGCAAGTGCAGTGGTTTTCATTTTTTTATTATGTTATATATGATACTTCATATTTAACTTATTGAGATATACACCTCAATGTGCTTTTTTCCTTGGATTGAGTAGCTGTATTTATTTTTCAATATGTTTGTATAACATGAGGTATTTCACCGCAAAGTATTAAGATGCATGATTGCATGGTTTACGTACTTGATGCATGATGTCTTCAATAATAACACCTTCACTCGTCTTCAAAATTTCCCTTTGTTGTCTTGCCTGTTGTGGCTTAGTTTCATGTACGAATCCATTTCTAGCCTGCTTGATTATGTTTTAACTTGCATTTGCAGGAATGAGGCAAACAATTTAATTAAATGCTGCTCTGCCACTGTATAGAAACTGACTCTGACAGAGAATATTGCCCATCTTCAGTTGCGGGGTTACTTTGAGTTTGGCAGCCAGCAGTTTTAGTAAAAACTTTTTCTGAAGTGAACCTGCTGGACATTTTGCAAGCATTTCAAACAACTTCAATCTAGGTACCTACTTCTGAGTTCAGATGGATTCCGACCAATTTAAGCATAATAAGGAGTCCTTGCTGGTTGCTGCACAGGTACATTTGGTTGGGTTTGTTTCTTTTGCATTGTTATATTTCATGCTTAAATATTCCCATAAAACAATATGCACACATTTCATGAAAGTTGAGCATTGTGTTTTTGATGTATTTTCATTCATGCTTTGTATGCATATTTATGCAACCAAGTAAAAGTAAACCGATTTTCTTAAATCAAATTGGATCAGTAGCATAGCCAAGTGAGAGTTTGGGAGTTACACCCCCAGTTTTTTGTCTGATACTCATCGAGATGTATGACGTCTGTTTACATTTTCTAAACTTTGGGTTAACTTTAAAGCATAAAAGTTAGTGGCTTACCGGAATAAGATCGTTTTTTGATCAACCAAAGACAAAATTAATCAATAATAAAACTGTAATAATCTGGCAAAAAAGCGATCAACCTATGTCTCTAAAACAAAGTTTGCCTAATTTTAAATGAAACTACATTAAAAGAGCTAGTTACCAAACATTCAAATATCTCAGCCAGGAATTAGCAACAAGAAAACATAGAGACTTAGCTTTATTTCTGAAAAATGCCCAAGAAAACATGATCTTATCCTTTTGCTATGCCACCGGACAGCACCATTTTACAGTAATATTCATACCCAAATTTTTGTTGAACATGCTCTCAGAATGCACCAAATTCAAAGTAGTTTTTCAAAATTTTCTTGGGGAGGCCCCCCAGTCCCCCCGCCGCTGGGTGTCGCCTCCAGCGTGCACGCCGTCAGGCTTCGCCTGCCGGCCGTCAACACCCCCCTCCCGTTTCTAAATACGTTACTGAATTGGATCATTGTCCTTGAGGCCCGCAAAACATATTCCGCACATGGCCCGCAATACCCTAAGACCGGCACTGGTTGTACTTCACGGGTTTTGAAGTGTGTTTACTGCCATCCCTGCTAGTTATTTTATCATGAGAATGCCTCTCCAGGGTTTCTACTTTAAAACAACTATAATATCTTCGTAGTTTTAGACCTGATTGTGTCAGTTTTGGAAAAACACAAGAATTTTCACCCATTATATCCACTTCTAACAACACACGTTTCCAATTCTCTTGATTAGATCAATAAAATGTGCTTGAGCGAGTGAAAAAATTTAATAACCGAGAAAAATTGCGTGTTTTTTCTCTGTTCTGGAGTGAGCTGCGTGACCAGGTGCCTTCCCCCTCTGGCCCCAAGTTAGCTACGACAAAAACCTCAAGTAATAAAAAAAATCATGCACGAAAAAAGTACAGGCTACGTGTAGATCCGTGTAGATTCATAACACAATAACAACAACTTTTTCTTTAGTGTTTAACTTAAATGTTAAATCCGTTAACGTTGCTGAGTGTTATATGTAGGCTAGGCTATCTGGTACAACAAGTCAAGCTCTCTACCAAGGCTCAAACAGAACATCTTGTTAAAACATAATCAAATTAATCATCTGACTAATAACCTTTCTTCATTAACTTTTGCATTCACTACATGCCTAGCAGAGGTGAACGAAGTTACTTTTTTTTACTCCGTCTGCGCTTCTGCTCCGAAAGTATTGACTCCGGCTCCTGCTCCAAAATTCATTTTGAAGAAGTGAAATAAGCGTGAAACTACGGTACCTTTTTCAAATAGTTTTTAAAAAACACAAAAAAAACAAAAACACCCGACTAGCGAGTTGGTTTTTTTTTTGAAAAGCCCGGGTTTTTCTCAACCCTGCTTTTGCTACACTATGCCCCTACACTATGCCCCTACACTATGCCCCCTATCCTACACTATGCTTTTGCTACACTATGCTACCTTACAATAAAATAGTAAACTGCTTTGTTTTGTTAAACACGATTGACTTCAGTTGGTTATTCTGAAGGGCTGCGCGTCCATTGCGGGTGTTCAGAGTTTCTACTTTACTAAAACTATTTTGCTAAACACAAATCAAGTCAACCAACCTGTTTTCTTCCACATCACGTTTGAAAGTCGAAGTTTCATCATTTCTTGTGGCTGGTTGGATATTGACAATCGTCGAGCTTCTGTCAAATCGAATAAATCAAAAATGAAACGGCCGTTCATCGCCATCGGTTTAGTAGACTGTAGGCTACTTATTACAGTACGCAGACGATTGTTTTCCGAAAAACGGGACAGCCGATTGAAAGCCTAGTGGATTCTCTTGTTTTATACCAGTGGTTTCCAACCTGGGGTTCGCGGACCCCTTGGGGGTCCACGAGAAAGCATTTGGGGGTCCGTGATTACCTTAATGAATTTTGGAGAAAAAAAAAACTTTTTTATATGCACGGATGGAGCACCAGGTAGATGCTCGGGAACAAATGGATTTGCTGTTTTAGTAAAAAACGAAGCTCCTCGCGTGGTGTTGTTACCCATTGCTTCTTGTACAGGTACGCCTTAGCAGCAAAAACTTTACTAGCAAGTCTCAAAGAAATTCTGATACATTGCGTGAAAGTCGTTAATTTCATCCTGTCAAGAGGTAGGGTCAGATGACGGAGTAGGCTACTTTTGTACCATTCTGAGGTACGTTGGTTATCTAGAGAAGTTTTAAAACGACTGCAGCAGCTAAAAAATGATTTATCAACTTTTTTGAAAGCAAAAGGAAGTCCCCTCTCAAAATTGTTCGAGAGTAAAAGTTTTGTATACGTCATGGCCTACTTAGCCGATATTTCGGTCATATTAACAATCGTGGCATTTAAGGACCAGGAGCGTTTTTAGCCAAGTTGCCGGTTTGGAAACACAGATTGGCAGCAGGTAATTACGCTAACTTTCCAATGTTAAATCTTATCTTGATGGATGAAACTCAAAGAAAATGTACTCTTTTGATCTCCATGAGAGAAAAATTTTGCGCACATTTGAAACCCTGCAAGTCTCATTTCAACGTTATTTTAATTTAGAACACCTGCCAAACGAAGTTAAAGCATGGATTCGAAATCCTTTTCTTTTTGATTTGAACAACATTAGCGATGATAATGATCTCAGTAAAGATGACCTAATTGATTTGAGATCAAAAGAGTTATTACGCATTGAGTTTCATTCAAAAACTGTGGAAGAATTCTGGTGCTCACAACTGCAAACCTACCCATTCTTGGCAAAGCAAGCGATTATTGTTTTGTTACCATTCATAACCACTTAACCTTTGCGAGGCAGGATTCTCAGCTCTTGTTACAATAAAAACTAAACATCAAAATCGCCTGGACGTTGAAGATGACATGCGTGTTGCATTGTCAAAAACTCAACCACAGTTCAGTCGTTTAGTTCAGGAAAGGTAACAACAACCATTTCATTAAATTTGCTTACGTTGAAAAAGTTTCGACATGGCACTTTGGGTCCCTCAATGTTCAAATACTGCTGACATTTCTTGAACAATCCATTCATTTTCTTATTTGAGCAACTGTTTAACCTGATATTTGCCGCAGGATTCACACAGGGATATCTAGAACAACTAGTTGTTCTAGATATCCCTGGAGTCACAGCGGCAATGCAATATATGACACCGTACAGTAGTTGAGTAGCATAATTATTACAATAGTCAATAGTACTGTGATTGAACTGACTCGTGTGAAAATAAATTTCTTTGCAATAGTCAATAGTTATGTTAATTGAGTTTCAGGCAAAATTTAGGTAGGGGTCAGCAGAATTAACAATTTGTCTAAAGGGGTTCGTGACAACAAAAAGGTTGGGAACCACTGTTTTATACGGATCAGCGTTTACCGTGTATTGTAAAATACAGCTATTTGTGTTAACCTATTTTCTGTAGCTTATGCTCCGGTAGCAGCTTTGTTATATTTAGGTTAGCTTAGTAGGCGTAGCTACTTATGCGAACCAAAACAAATCTGCAGTAAAACTGTAATGTGTAATTAAAGGACTATAGGGAAGGCTTAATTTCAGCAGCGAGCCGAATAAATCAAGACTCAGCGACTATCAGAAGTGCAGGGATTCTTTCAAAGTTTTTACTCCAGTAATCCTTTTTTGTCGTTTTTACTAGAAAAAAATACAAAAACGATCTTTTTGTATATGTTTTACATTTATACCTCACCAAACGAAGGTTATTTCGCCAAGACAAAAATCAACATACTCTACCTGTCTTCCTCTGCATCGGTTATCAAAGTCAGCGTTTTGTCATTGCCTTTGTCTGTTTGAGTGTTGACAATGGTCAAGTCACTGTAAAATCCAATGAATCAAACTTTCAGTAATCATTCATCAACATTAATTTTGGCTTTGCGGGATACAATTATCAAACAACATGTTACAGGTAAGCCTACGGTATACCATATAGTTAACGGGGCGTATGGCTACTTTCTGTGTAGCCTATATG
The DNA here is from genome assembly GCF_918807975.1 of Aplidium turbinatum. Taxonomy (NCBI): domain Eukaryota; kingdom Metazoa; phylum Chordata; class Ascidiacea; order Aplousobranchia; family Polyclinidae; genus Aplidium; species Aplidium turbinatum. Next base: position 9,311,602 of record NC_137489.1, on the reverse strand, counting down.
ATATAGGCTACACAGAACATCGAGACCGAAGGCACACAATTTCTATTGTAGGTTACAAGGTGTCACCTAGCGCAGTGCTTCCCAACCTTTTTTAGTTCGGGACCCACTTTTAATGCAAGTTTTATTGTGCGACCCACAATGAGATATGACATCTTTATTATGGCATCTTTACTACTGGCGCACGCACTGAAATAGTTAATGCGACACAACCATGGCGATCTATAGCCTACTATCTATACTACTGGCCTTCCCAACGTACGTGATATAACAGCCAAATAATGTGGGGGCCTATACGAAAATTCAATTTACCAACTGACATAACTGTTACAACGTATAATCAGCAATTTTCGTTGGTCAAGTAATGTTTTTTAGACTAAAAATTGTAAATACAGTGCCAAAACGTAATTAAGATGTAATATTATTAAATAAGTGGCAAGAAAGCAGGACAATAGCTACATGTTAAGAATACCATGAGAATCAAGATATCAACAGAATCAAGGTACACGAAATCAAGAGTGACCCAACTTTCAAACCACTCAGTATGTTAAAAAATTCGTTTTCTAATCCAGAAACATTTGTTTGTTTGTAATAATTCATGCAAAGACGCCTTTTTTACGCCTAATACCTGTTAGTTGCCAAAACTTAATAGGCCCCCACATTATTTGGCTGTTGCCACGTTGGGAATGGGAAGGCCAGTAGTATAGATCGCCATGGACACAACACATCTAATTGTTACTTATTTATTACATTGTTGCATAATTGTTACGTAATGATAATGAAATAATTTTCCGATCTAATAGAAAACAGGGCGCACAATTCATGAAAATGGAAAGTAAGCAAATGAAGATAAGATAAGAGTAGCGATGGCGAAAGCGCAGTAGGCTACTATTCAAGACCAAATTCAAGATGTGAGATCCATAGAAATGTCGGTATATTTTAGAAAATTTTAACATTTAGAAATGCTTCGTGACCCATCTGAAATAGCTTCGCGACCCACCAGTGGGTCGCGACCCACCGGTTGGGAAGCACTGACCTAGCGCAAAGGAATATCATGAAAGGCACTGATCAGCCTACGATGTAAAGTAGCCTTTCAGAAATTTTAAAGTAGAACCTAGCCTATTTGGTGTAGAGGGGACTGCGCGACGTAACTATACAGTGCCAGACACCAACGAATATCTCATAGCAAAGTTTGGTAAAGATAGCCTATACGTTGAAATGAAGTTTTTTCAACAAATAAAATGTTTGTGACCATGCTGAGCCTATATTCTTAACTCAATTTCCTGCATATACCGTAACTGTCAAGTATAGAAAGATTAGAAACTTCTTCAGTCCTGAAGCAATAAAATAACTGTTGAAGTAAAATGTGATTTTGTTTATAAAATAACTTACGTGACATGCTTTTCTTCATCGTCTGCTAAATCCAACTCTTCGATCTCTATGATACTCTCATCCAAAGAATCTTCGTTTGTCGTCGCCGTCGCCAGGTCACTGATGAAAGTGGTTAAAACAAAGAAAAACTTTTGTTTTCAGTCAAACTCAAATGCGCCCCGCCCGGGGTAAAAATTAAAAAATCAGTACAAGTCGCGGGCCAGACTAGTTCAATATTTATTGCAAAATATATTTCAAGGAACTTTTGACTTTGCAACAATAATAGGTGGTTTTGCCAGCAATTTTGAGCATATTGGTTGCGCATTTACCGAAACATGATTAAAGTTTTAAAAAAGTAAACTTTGAATCTACCAGGAATGCCCGATCCAAAATAATTCTGTAGCCAAACTTTTGTCAAAAATCGTTAAACGCAGTCAAAAATCGCCAAATTTACACATTACAAGGATTTCAAGTCTTTCGGTGGAATGTTTAACTCAATCCCTCAACTGAAAAAAAAAAATTCGCAACTCCGACACAAAACTATACCTAAACTCCGCGGAAATTACGCAGAAAAATCAGGTCTTTCCAACACTGTGGGCAATTGTGACTAAAAATTTAAAAAAAGGTCAGTAGGTGAGTTAACATAATTTTAGGTTCAAGTGTCAAATTCCCGAGCATTCAAGCACGTTTTAGCATATTGATTAATCGCCAAACGGAATTAATTTAGCCAAATCAGTTCTCAAAATTCGCCAAAAAAAAGCCAAATTGTCAAACCATAAATATGAAGCCAAACGTTTTCAAAAATCGCCAGAATTCTGGATTTTGGCGCTAAATTTGTTAATATGGCAACATTTGAATCTACCCAGAATGTCGGTAACGCCTAGAACATCACACAACTAAGGCGAAAGAGAAAATTGAATTGAGTCCTGTCTTTGTCATGAGTTACCATGAAGGGTGGGGGAGAGTTGTATACCTGGGACTGGTATATAAGTCCCCCCCCCCCCACCCCCCTTGGTAACTCATGACAAACACAGGACTCAATTCAATTTTCTCTTTCGCCTTAGTTGTGTGATGTTCTAGTCTTTACCCAGAATGTCCTTTGATTGATTATTACAACATTAATTTGATAAAGCATATTGAGGACTGTGGCTCGAGCAAATATGCATTGCACAGCAGTAGCATAGCATCTTTTCACATATAAACTAGGTGGGCACTTGCCCACCTAGTCCCTTTGCTTGCCCCCCTAGCCCTTTCTTTGCCCCCCTAGTTTGAAACTAGGTGGGCAATTTTTAAGAGTTAATTTTTGTTTAAATTAGATCCAAGTTAAAGAATGTAGCCTACAGCTAATCAGTGGTTCTCAACCTTTTTTGGCTGTTACCCTAATCTCCGCCCTGAAGTGAGCCAATTACCCCAAGATCAATTTTCAAAAACAAAGTGTTTATTGCTATATGTATTTCAAAGGGCTAACTATGACAATCAAAATGCAATACAATGCTGAATACAAGATGACAATGCGTGGTAAACATTCAATGCGAAGGTTGGACCTGGACTTCAGCCGCCAGCTTTGTGATCCTGGGCTTTGTGGTACGATGAGGCTATCTTGTGTCGCTTTCGACATCCATGTGATTGCGCTTCTTTGTCTTCATTCCCAAGACAGTTGAAAACCTTTATTCACAGCGATACGTTGTTGAAAAAGATGTCAGGATATTTAATACAGTGTCGCTAATGTTGGTGCGTCCTGGAGTCTGCCAAACCAGGGTTCCAATCCAAGCCTAAATCAAGTTTCAACGCTTCGTTCATTCGGAGAGTGATAAATTCTTCTTTGGCCGGAAAGTCGTCATCATCCACCTGGCTGTCATCACATGTGAAGGGCTCAGCGCAACATTGGAGACTAGCCGTGTCCAAATTCGGAAAGTAGTTGGCCAAATATCCATCTTCTTGGCTTGCTGGCCTAAACGGTCAGCTATGTCCTCCTTCAACGCCGCTGTCAACTCAAGTCCATTGCCTTCGAAGTACATGTCAAGCGTCTGAAACTGCACTACTGTGCCTCTTCCAACTCGGTCGTTCCACAATTTAACCTCCGCGATAAATGCAGCTACGGCTACTTTGGTGTCGATCACAGTTACATTCTTGCCTTGAATTAAAAGATTGTTTTTGTTCAATTCACCAAAGATATCAGCCAGGTAGCACAGCTGGGAAATCCACTGTTGGTTAGGAAAATATTGAGCCAAGTCGGACTTCTTTTCTATCAGAAAAACATGGACAGCCTCACGAAGTTTGACCAGGCGGGTTATCACCTTGCCACGAGACAGCCATCGTACTTGTGTGTGGTACAGTAATGCTTCGTATCTTTCTCCCATCTTCTTGCACAGTTCCTTGAAAAGACGGCTATTCAATTCCTTTGCTTTTATAAAGTTCACAACCTTCACTTGCTTCATTGTTTCCAAATCAGGTCTCGTTACTCCCCAAAAATAGGTAAATTAGCCCCCGGGGCGGGGGTAATTTACCCTCAGGTTGGGAACCACTGAGCTAAATGAAAAGCTTTAGCATACATTTAGAATTTATGAGCCTACCTTTGACCTTACTTATAATATCCTTAGTGTTCAATTCAAGCAGATTAATTATCAATTTGTGTTGTGAGTAGGCAACCTCAAATTTTGTGTGAGATTCTAAATGTCTGAATTACCGAGGTTTGTTTCCTGATTTTCATCAAAATAAAATACCAGCTCTTTAGAAACATTTAATTCTGCAAAGATTCAACTCATTACAGTATCTTAGCAGTTATAGGCTATTATACCATAGTTCAGTGGTTCCCAACCTTTTTGTTGTCCTGACCCCTTTAAAAAAAATTATTAATTCTGCGGACCCCTTCCTAAATTTTACCTGAAGCTCAATTAACATACTATTAACTATTGTAATAATTATGCTACTCAACTACTGTACTGTGTCATATTGCATTGACGCTATGACTCCTGCAGCAAATATCAGGTTAAACAGTTGCTCAAATAAGAAAATGAATGAATTGTTCAAGAAATGTCACCGGTATTTGAATACTAAGGTGACCCAAAGTGCCATGCCGAAACTATTTCAACGTAAGCAAATTCAATGAGAAATGAAAGTTAAAAGGATCGCTTTTCCTTTTTTTTTCCAAAATTTATCAAGGTAATCACGGCCCCCCAAATGCTTTCTCACGGACCCCAGGTTGGGAACCACTGCGGCATAATTGTTTCTTTTTACTTTAGTACAAGAGACCTCTGCCCCTACTAAATGTTGCTAGATTAAATTTTATTACATTATTATTTACAAAATATTGTGGGCGGGGATGAATATAGGAATCAATTATGATACCAGTATGGGTCTCAAAAGTTTAGTCTAGTTATAATATGACTTTTCACCCACAATTTGCCTGAGAAATCTACTAGCCTACATGGTTTACGCTCGGGAAAAAAATGCCCTTTTTCCCGTCATTTACGCGCGAAAAGTGCCCTTTTTAACATAATTCTCGCGCTAAAAGTGCCCTTTTTTGAAAATTTGCCCACCTAGTCCCAATTTGTGAAAAGATGCTATGAGTAGTAGGCTACTTATAAACTAAACATTTTTAAGTTTTAATCACGTATAACTTCATTATTGTTTATTTTGTAAGTTTATTATTGAACCATAGGCATACGAAGCCGAGCAACGTGATCAAGTTTAACATCTTTAAGTTTAGAGTGGTGGGCACTAGTCGGAATTGTGGGTGAAACGCAGCAGCTAGCTGGCAGTCACTATCATCAAAAACATGGCCAAATCTGTTTTCCAAAGATTCCGCCAATCGGGTAAGTAATGGCAGGCACACAGCCACCTTGTTGCTGTTTCGAAGCTCTTATAGCCTTTTCCTCGTCATACCCATATAGGCCTTCTCTTCTGATTGCAGAATGTCCAGAGATTGGCATATTGGTCGCATTACTAGTGGGGTTTGTTTCAGTCTCACATACTTTAGACAGAAACTTATCCATTTCGACGTTCGACTACTGAGTCCTCGTCTACCTGTGTTCAAAGCTATGTAACCACAATCTACAAAAAAAAGAATCGCTTTACAAAAAAGAAGAACCTGAAATTTCTAAAAACAGGCAGCTAAGTGGGGAACAAACAAAGGATTGTGGCGTCACAGACATCAACCCTTATAGAACACTGCGAAATCCTATCTCGCAGTTTACGCGACCTCCTTTCTGTCGCTGGTAGGCTACACCGCAAAATCCTATCTCGCAGTTTACACAGCTCCTTTCTGTACCCAACCTCGCTTCTTGTCGCCAAATGCCTATAATCTCTTCCAAACAAATAATTTGACCATTACAAATAAACTGATTAACAAACGCCCAATTTTTGTTTGGGAAATTAAGTAACTGTAACTAGTAAATGTTGAAAAACGCTAAAATAGTAGCTAGTTACTGCTTATCGTTACTTTTTCAAAAAAGTAACAAAGTTACAGTTACAGTTACTCAAAAAGTAACTAGTTATGTAACTAGTTACTTTTTTAACTAGTTACTGCCCACCTTTGCAAGTTTATTACATTTACATAAACATAAAACTACGCAACAAATTAAGTATCAAACGTTTTCGACATCATAAGATGTCCTCTTCAGGAATAACATATATACAACTTTACTACATCTGAATAAAATACAATGGTTATTATAACTATAAGCAGGAAAAAACAAAAACTGTACAGTATACTTCTGACTAGCTCAAACTCAACGATATAGGCTCTGCGAGAATCAAAGGTAACTGCATCAAAAGGTGTTGAACAGATCACATGATGTGGTAGAAAGGCAAAGTGCGAAAAAAAGTAATTTTAAAATACAGAGAGCAAGAAAGATGAGCTGCAAGTATACAATTATTGTCTGTTCAAATGTGGATTGTTACGTTTTATGTACAAGGCTTCTAAGATTTTAGTTTGATACTCAGACCTGCCTCTGGATATGATCTTAAATTGTTTGATGGAAACGTTGTTTTTACATTCTGTACACGAGAAAATGTGATCTTTAATAGCACTTTTCTGTATGGAATTCAAATTCAAGTGTTCCCCAGATCTAGTCGATAAATGTCTTGTTGACATACCGATGTATGTATGTCAGGCTTGCATTGCAAGTTTATTATTGATTAAAACTTGAAGTTGTTTAAGATGCAGCATATCGGCGGGCCAGATTAAAAAAGAATTTAATACCATCCTGCGGGCCAAAAAATGATGCATCGCGGCCGGGAGTTTGACACATATGGTTTACACTGTAACCATAGGCGTAGCCAGGGGGGTGAAAGGGGCCATGCCCCCCCCCCAAAATTTTCAAAGTTTGGATTCCGAAGTTGAACCCATTGTTGAAAATATAATAAAATTTGTAGAAATTTATATCGTTTCCCAAGACATCTGGCTATTAACACTCCCCAGGACTTGTTTTAGACACACAGAAAGACACCAATAAACTTTGCAAATTGTAAATCGCGCAACGTTTACGCGATTTACGCTTCTTTTAACTAATCTGTGGAAGCAATTTCAGAATCGCTTACTCTGTTGGGTTTTTGTGTAGCTGAGTTTTTGGTGTTCTCTAATTTTAGCCGCAGTTTATGCCCGTTCGTGTGTAAAAGCTACCTTCAATAAGTTAATAGTTGTTTATCTGCTAATAAATTTTATACAAATATTACCCTGAAAGTGTTTCCAGAAAGCGCTATAATCCATTATTTGAGTATAATTTTGCACAAATTTTCCGGGGGAGCATGCCCCCGGACCCCCCTAGAATACGCGTGCCTTCGGCACGCCACTTCTCACCAGCTTTATTTTCTTCCCTTGCTCAACCCACCAGGATACGCCACTGCACATCAGGTGGCGATGTCTTAAATCAAACACTTTGTTGTTCTCTTCAAATCATCAACTATTTGCCCCCCCCCCCAATTTTTTTCTGGCTACGCCACTGACTGTAACTCATGAGTTGATCAGCTTGTTTCAATGCGACGCACATAGAAAACTGTAGCCTACTTGGTGGTTTGGCGACGCAACAATAATGAATTTGTAAGACTCGTGCCCATACATTACCAACGTTTGAAATTCACCTTTCTTCCACGACTTCTGTTGTTGAGCTCGACGCTTCGTCGTTTTCAGGTTGGTCGTTGTTGATGACAATAAGGTTTCTGCAAAGAGTACACTTTTAGGCTGCTTATAATAGTGTTTGCATTGAACTGCAGTACGGTAAACTATGAGTTTTAGAGGGTGGTAACAAGCGGCAAGGGGTTACGTCAGCCACATTCACCTAGTATTAAATCGTTGGGGCGTATCAAAAGTAACAGCTTACATACGATTTTAAAGCACTAACGAAGTAGGCTACTCTCTTTCTATAGGTATGCAAATTTTCCTGTGGTAAAAAAAGCTTGATCATCATGAATGAGAACACTTAGTATACGGTAGCCCAAGAGTTAATAGAAGGGTGTTCGGATACATGATGCGATAATAATGAGGCCCACCGGCTCCCTCTTAAAACAGCACTGATTGTTCAGGCTAGCTTTATATACAGGGTGTTTCAAAAAATTTGACATCATTGTACAGCCTTGTAACTTTGCTAATTATTGCTTATACGATCTCAAATTTTAACAGTAGGCTATATACAGATATAACATAAAAAAATTTTCAGACGTTTTTCGTTTTAGATGCAGAAATGCCATCATGATGCCATACAATAGCGTAGAAAAAGCATTTTGTGTACTGGAGTATGCTATAACACAGTCGAATAAGACTGTGCAGCGTGCATTTGCGCAACGATTTGGAATAAATGGGCCAGATGGAAAGCATATTTGGATATGACATAAAAATTTCGAACAAGAAGGTTACTTGTGCAGAGTAAAAGGATCTGGGCGGAAGTCCACGCCAGTAGAGAAGATTCGCAGAAAACTTGTGAGCAGTCCAGCAAAGTCCATAAGAAGAGCGAGTTTTGAAGTTCAAATTTTTGCAACAACAGTTTGGCGTGTTCTAAGGAAACGATTGCACATGAGACCTTACAAGCTGCAATTCGTCCAAGCGTTAACAGGCGACAAGGTAAAACGTAAGCAGTTCTGTATTGAGATGCACCACAAACTGGAAGAAGACCAGTTTGATGAAAAACTGGTTTTCAGTGATTCCACTTTTCACACAAGTGGTAAAGTGAACAGGCACAATGTTCGAATTTGGGGTGAAGAGAACCCCCATGCCAGAGTGGAGTACGTGAGGGATTCTTCAAAAGTGAATGTTTTTTGTGCAAATTCCAAGAAACATGTTCGTGGCCCGTTTTTCTTCGAGGCTAATGTGAATGGCGATAATTATCAGCACATGTTGCATACCTGGCTTATGGATGAACTCACTGCAAATGAAGCTGAGGACTTCATTTCCAGCAGCACGGTGCTCCACCTCACTGGAATCTTTCGGTACGAGCTTACTTGAATGAGAATCTACCAAGAGGGATTGGGCGTGCCGGTAATGATGAAAGTGTGCTGCTAAAATGGCCCCCGCGCTCACCCGACCTGACCCCCTGTGAATTCTTTCTTTAGGGATATGTGAAAGGTTTAGTGTACGACTGGACGTACCCCCTTTGCCCGCAAACTTAGTAGAAGTAAAGCAGAGAATCACTACTGCGTTGAAGACAATTACAGAAGACATGTTGCAACTAGTTTGAAACGAACTCGATTACCGACTTGACGTGTGCCGTGTTGCTGGCGGAGCACACATTGAAAATTTGTGAACATTTTTGAAAACCGATAACACATGTGTTGTGCCATTGATAGCGTGCAAAGGACAAGTGATTTGAAAATTTGACATGAAATTTAATATGTTTACCCTTGTACCTGTCAAGTTTCATTGGCTTGGAGTAGCCTACATAGTAGGCTACATACTTTTTGAGATAAGCTATTTAAGTCTCAAATGATGTCAAATTTTTTGAAACACCCTGTATTTTATATTGGCTATTTTATACGTCCTTAAAAGATATTACAAGCTAAGTTGCGTTGCTTATTTTGTATCAAATTATATTTACGTGTTAAATCTATTACCACATAGCCTACAGCAGTGGTTCTTAACCGGGGGCGGCGCGCCCCCCCAGGGGGGCGTGAAGCATCTCTCAGGGGGGGCACGAGCTCAAGAACAATTTCAGTTTTTTTTAATTACTTTAATGTTCTAGGACCTATGCTGTTTGTCATATTTTGTATTTTATCTTATTTTATATTGTATTTAGTAATTCTGGCTGTATTAGTTAGACCAGAACTTTACAAAACTATTTTGCGCTGAACTTCTTCAGATTTATCAAATTTTCTCGACGCTGCTTCATTTTTACTTTTTAGTTCAAATTGCTTTTTTACAGTTTTATTTACTTAATGCTCGATCACCTTACTTAATATTACCGGTACTAATGGCCTGTTTTATTTTCTTAATGCTCGATTGCTTTTTTACAGTTTAATTTAATGCTCGATCACCTTATCAGGTCACATGAGTGCTTAGCTCAGTGGCCTATCCCCAGACTAGTTGCAGTTACGTGGTACTATTCTTTATTCCTTTTCTTTGTTTGCTGCAGAGCATCGTAGGCTTCAGCGATTCAATGTTCTGGTTCTGGGCCAATTACCGCCCTGTTTACCCTCTTATCGCAACTCGGGCTCTTCGAATTCTAACAACGTTTGGATCCACGTATCTTTGTAAAGTTGCACTTTATGCTCTCGTTGCTATCAAGACCAAGTACAAAAACAGGCTGAGAGTTGAAGGAGACTTACGTTGTTCACTCTCTGGAGTTAAAACTCGCATTAAAAATCTAATCGCTAAGAAGCAGTGTCAAGTATCTCACTGATGTGTTGTACAATAAACAGTCAAAAATGCAATTTTTTTGGTATGATACTTATAGGGGGGCGCGACGCACATGACCATTACTGAAAGGGGACTTGATAGAAAAAAGGTTAAGAACCACTGGCCTACAGTCTATCGTAGCCTATGTAGTTACATCGACTCTTGCTTAACTTTGGTGACAGCCAGTATTTCATTTTCTATCTGGACGAATTTTGACTTCGGGTATCGATATGCTATTAGATCACTGTAACACAAAAAGACTAAATTGAAATAAGTGAAAATTAATGAAAGTAAAGAGATAACTGAAGGGTTAGAAAAATTCACAAACAGATGGCGATTTCTATTTAGCTTTTACACAAAAAAAAGGCAAAGAGCACAACGCAATAATGATAAACATTACTTATACAGTATGTATAAGTAGGCTACCCTACATCAAATTCGGTTACTTCGCACTAAAATCCTTAACAGCCTGTTTCACCTCATTAGTATATCATCCTAAGAGACTTATTCATAAAGAATATACAATTACAGTACCCTATAATAAAAAGTAAAAATATGATCATTACAATGACTAAAGTAGCCTATAGGCTAAATTTTAAACTTATTTTATATCGACACCAGCACTTTTCATACTGCACAAGATTTTGTCAACAAAAACGTTCTTTACGGCAAGCTGTAATATTAACTTCAGGCTTGGACCATAGACCTAGATTTTACAAGAAGGCAGATAACTTCAGTATCTTTTTCATGTAAGTACCAAAGTAGGTTTTGCTATCGGTGAATATAGCGTCATTTTCTGGGTTATAGAGGTATTGAAGATTAAAGCTACCAATTTTGCATGTATGACAAATAAAAACCACAAAACAAATACTGTATGCTGACTGTTTGAGTTAGTGTAAAAGGTGAGTCCCATACTTGATCCAAGCATCGGGGGATGAGAAGATAAGGTTTCCATTGTACTAAGCCTTCGGCACTAACGAGAGTAGGGTGGCCAGTTCCTTTCTCTCGGCAGCCTCTGCTTCAGCAACTACGCCCACCCAATTTATTACACCCTGGGTAGAAGTGAGCGGCGTTTTTCAACAACCAACTTAAGCTGCTGGGAGTCGAACCAGGATTGCATGATTGGAAGCGAGCGCCTTATCTGCTGCGTCATCCCATCGCTCTGAGTTAGTGTAAACTTAGTGAGTTAGTGTAAACTTACATAAATATTCCTACTAAGTTTTTTACAGTAATTTCGGCAATTATATGTTCTGCAGAATAATTGTCAAAGGTATTAGAGTAAACTTAGAATACATCCATACTTTTCTAGCGTGCTGTTCTTCGCAATCAAAGTGGCTTTAGCATGGGGTCTAGTACCACCGCGTCGTACTTCAATGGATCTTCCATAGTTTTCTGTTGTGCATTTGTCCAGAGTCAGAAAGTCAAGTGAGATTTTGGTAACTTTAATTGTTCTTAGATCGCCAAGGTATTCAAGGACGCGAAACACATAAAGTCTCCGATTGTTAAGACTGTAAATTTGTTTGTTAAATGTCACAACTTCTAAAGGAAGAAGAACATCTCGCTCTATTCTCCTCCATCTGATATCATCAATTGTGTCGTTGACCGAGTTTCCATTTCGGAACTGAGGATGAATTGTGTCATGAACAAAACGGACATCCGAAGGTGTCACGTCATAGGTGTCGTCGTAAAACATTTTGAAATTTGTCACTGATAGCTTTTTGTACGGTATGATTTCTGATAAACAAAATTTTGAAGATAATAAGCCAATTGTATACTACAGGGGGGCCAACACGTAGATCGCGATCGACCGGTCGATCGCCAAGTCCCAACTGGTCAATCGCGTCGGATTTGGGTTGTCAAGATTTTTAAAAGCGCGTTTTTCAATCAATATCGGTAGTCCTGAGAGGAAAATTGTCTATCAACTCGGACAATTTATTTGGTTGGATAAATTTAATCAGGGCTTCAATTGGTATAAAAAAATTCCTTGTTATACAGGCCTATTGAAGTAGATTATCATGTAAAAAGCAGGTGCCTTGGCAAAGATATAGCAGTAACTTTTCAATTTGATTGCTGCTTGAATTAAAAGAAGAGGCTAGTTATTCTTACAACTTACAAGGGTTGTTACGTGCGTTTATTGTAGCCTTACCCTCACCTAATCATCTCTACTAAATGAGCTAAAACACAAACAGAGCCTATTCTGCTTAGTAGCCTACTGACTATGGTCTGTAGGTTACTAGGCACTCGCTGGGCAGCTAGTTTCACCAACGGTGCAATCCTCGATCGTGTTAAGTTACTCAGCCCAGAAGTCACCCTACTGCAACACTGCTTCCGCTGGACAGGACATGTCGTACGGATGGAGTCGAGGCTTCCTCAAATAATGCTCCCTAGAAAACTGAAGACAAGAAAAAAAACCTTGGAAGACCAAAACTTCGTTATAAAAATAAGCTAGAATTTTCCTTGAACTAAGCCAGCATTGATCTGGAATCGTGGGAACAACTTGCCAGTGACAGGTCAATCTGGAGAAACAAAACTAGGGCTGGCACGAAATGTTTTGAAAAAAAAAAGGAAACAAAAGTGTTAGAATAAACAAAACATCTGAAAAAAAAAGCAAAAAACACTTTCCACTCTCTCCATCTACAATATGGCTTTTGCTCACGTCTATTCCATCACAGACTTCTGGGCATTCAGACCCTCCCCCGATAGCTTGAAAACAAAACCAATGCTTAGACACGAGCTTGAGCCAACGACGACGACTGATAAAGGTAAATGTGTGATAAATGTTAATCCATTTACAGTAAAGATGTTACAGGAAAAAGTTGCTTAGTGACTTCATGACCGACCGGTCGATCGCTAGTGGTTAAAAAAATTTCTAGTCGATCTCAAGCAATGAGAAGTTGGCCACCCCTGCTTGCATTATGCAAGTTACTATAAGTTTTGACAGCAAACATCCTCTGTAGCTAATGCAAGCAAAAGTTGCATTACAACCAGCAAAAAATTCCTCTACAGATTCTACTTCCATTCAAAAGCAACTTAGCCTACATCCTGCCATGAACCAAAACGTTAGTGCTGTGTCCAAACGTTCTTCTACACAAAAAGTTTGACACATCTTTATACGCCTAAGGAGCACGAACCATTTTTGCATTACCAGGAGAAACGCGTTTATTCCAAGATAAATTACTTTTCTTCGAATACGTTTAGCCTACTATATTCTGATTGGTCAAATTGTAGGCTACTTGCATTCTGTATAGCAGTGGTTCTCAACCTTTTTGTTTTGGCGGACCCCTTTTGATACCTTCGAAGCGGTCGCGGACCCTTAAAAAATATTTTATCTGAAATTTTAGTATATTGCTTCTCCTATAAATGCAATCAAATGTCTCATAAGCCTCGAAGCGACACACTTAGAAGAATTTTCTGAACTTGCGACGCACTTATGACGATTGATGACATTGACAGCTTTTTTATAAATTATATCAAAAATCAAGATAATTTTGCGAACGTTACAAAGAATTTCTCTCTTTTTTCATTTCAAATCAATATTAATTCGTTATAATCTTTGTCATTGCAAAACTGTGAGCGGTAAGATACTGCTGACTAACGTTTGGCTTTCGAAGTTAGGCCTAAGCATTGATCAATAGTCTGCTGTTACAAAAGAATATTAAATTGAACATAGCCTTATTAAAAAAGTAACTCATTAATATGATGTTTTTTTAGTTGGGAAACCAAACCTTTGTGCAAGGTCCTTTGAAAGTTCAAAAGACATCGCATCAGTTCGTTGGGAAGAACAGTTTGAAAGTCACGGTAATACACAAATAAAGCACAATCAACCAATTTTTAAATTTCGTAATTTATCAATCATGCTGCAAACTCGGAAACTTTCACGGACCCCTGAAATCGCTTCCCGGACCCCTTGGCAGTGGCGTAGCTAGGGAATGTGAAGGAATGTGCCGCCCGGGGCGGATTCAGATTTTGCCGCCCCTTCAAGAAAAAGCATGTGAAAATGAAATGCGTTTTTTATCAGATTATAATCAAAATCAAAAATCGTACTCTGAAAGTGCCGCTCCCAGACGTGCCGCCCGGGGCGGTCCGCCCCCACCTACGCCAGTGCCCCTTGGGGTCCGCGGACTCCCGCTTGAGAACCACTGCTGTATAGGCTATCTGCCTTCTTTTTTGTTAAGCAACACACCATACATTCTCCGTCTCAATATACAGCATACCCAGTGAACAATTGCTTGAACAATTACTTGAACAATTGCTTGCAGTAGCGTTGACATGGGGGTTCAAGGGTATTTTTGGACCCGGGCCCGGGATGATTTTAGAGGCCCAGAACTTTTTTAAGGGCTCGCAAATTGACGAAACCACCTCCCATTCTTTGGATATAGCGCATCTTTTTTTTAAAAGTGACTTAATTTGGTGCTCGAGGATTTCATCGGTACCGGGCCTAAATCATACTCTCAACGGCCCTGATTGCTTGGCCTTGGCCCATCCAGCCGAATAGTGATCGTTTGAATCAGGTGAAAGGAAAACTACAGGTTGCTTTGCGCACCCAATTAGGCTATTCTTATCCACATAGTCTGTTACGTAACTTTTCTACGCAAATGCTTCTGAATCTTCCTGCAAAATCTTACTTCAGTTTCTTTTTGCTTCTGACTATCACTACACTTATTAAGCTACAATAAATAGGCTACAGAACACAGCAAGAATGAAGTAAAACCTAAATGAAAACAGCGTAATATCAGGGTGAAAGGTTGACTTCGATGAATACCTTCATACAATTCTTCCAGCCTACGAGTTTCACATTTCTTATTGTTGTTTCTCTTATTCAAAGCAAGAAAGAACATACCGGGAAAGACCCGACTGAGAAATTACTGTTCTGCTTCAGGGTTACCAGATTGGCCTTTTTTAAGGCCAAATTTCTCGAATTTGGCTTTTTTTAGAGTCTAGTGGCCTTAGAAATTTTACATTTGGCCTTTTTCTAGATTTGGCCTTTTTTAAATTATTCTTCAAAATATATAGGCCTAATAATCAATATTTCCCATATATCGTAACCTTACCAGATGAAAACCATATTCACCATTGTTCAATGCATGTTCTATAGGCCTACTGTCTTGTTCAATACTCGTAATGTGACGCCGGCGGCGAGTCAGACTGCGCTCACCCTCTAAGCCAGATAGTGGTGCCAGATGTCACCACTGTAGCGGATTAAAACTCATCCTCTACAGCAGTGGTTCTCAACCTTTTTGTCTTGGTGGACCCCTTTTGGTGTCTTCAAAGCGGTCGCGGACCCCTAAAAATTTCAATTTGAAATTTTGGTACGGTATATCGCGTTTCCTTATGGAATCATATGTTACATAAGTTTCAAAGCAACACACTTAAAAGAATTTGTTGAATTCGCAACGCACTTGACGATTGATGAGATTGACGAAATTATGTTATGACTTATGAGCTATATGTTGGCACACAGGATCAAACATCGGTAAGCTATATGCTCATTTGATGTTTTTCTATAACTTTTATCAAAAGTTAATAGAATACTTGCGACTGTTACAAAGAATTTCTCCCTTTTTTCATTTGAAATCAATATTAATTCGTTATAATCACAATCATTGCAAAACTGTGAGTGGTGATAGACTGCTGACTAACGTTTGTATTTCTAAATTAATCATTGATCAACAATCTGTTGTCTTAAAAGAAATTAGTTGAACATAGCCAACATAGCCTTATTAAAAGGTTTAAGTAATTTATATGATATTTTAGTTAAGAAACCAAACCTTTGTGCAATGTCCTTTGCAATTTCAAACGACGCACCAGTGCGTTGCTACTTACAGTTTAAGAATCACTGTAGGCTAATAGGCTACATAAACAAAGCACAAACAATTTTTAAATTTCTTAATTTATCCGTGATGTTGAAAACTCGGAAACTTTTGCGGACCCCCGGAAATCGCTTCACCGACCCCTTGGGGTCCGCGGACCCCCGGTTGAGAACCACTGCTCTACAGTTCTTTTATACAATTGTTATTCTTTGGGCTACTTTCAGAAATATTTTTTCTACAATTTAATAAAATCCGCTATCAATAAATATGAATAGCCTATTATAGATATTACTTTGATAGAAACAGGTAAATATCCATTTGGCCTTTTTTACCGTTCCATCGCTTTAAAAAAAATGTCAAAAACCAACCGTTAGGCTACATGGATATACATGCGTACCGGTACCTTAAGTGCTCATTACAAAGGATAACCTACCTTTACAGTACGGTACTGTATAACATCGTATCGTACTTCTTAATCTTTGTTCTCTTCAGTAGTATCAAATTGTCCTGTTTTTGTATGTTCTAAGGTACCGTACATAATAATTGTTGCAATTCGGTGGTGGTATTCAAGTTTATTCCCGTTATTTCAGGAAAGCTTTCGCAAGTGCTGTAGCCTATTCTAGCACACAATCACATATTGGTCGTTGGTTAATTGTTGGTCGCTGGTTTGAGTCTTCATCCTTGGCTTACTCAGTCTGAGAATGGAGATTCAAACCAAAAGCAGAACTTTGTTTCTCAATCTCAGTGGCGAACCTTTTTTATTCATTGAAGTAGTGTGCCTGCCTCTGCACACTATAGTGTGTATGAATGAATGTGTAGTTAGATTTCCTGTTATGGAGTGGTGGCTGACTAGATAACTACTTATGGTCTTTCACTACCATCCGGATTGCGCCATAATGTAACCAACAGTTGTACAATGCATTGTTCTGGCAATTACATTTACTTTGCTTGTTTGTAATACATGGCGCTGTTGAAACAAAATAACTTGACTTGGCTTATCTAATCTTTTTCTTGTTTGGCCCTTTTTTGTATTGCTGATATTCAAAAAAAAAATCCAAGCTCGGATTCTGGCACATTGAGTCACGACTTACAATGGTTATTGGAAGTGGCTATTTTTCCACACTTAATGCAATGACTACAATCAGGTGTTGCCAAAGTTAGGATTAAAATTAGGAAGGGTTAAGGTAAGGGTTAGAGTTAGGAATAAGATTAGGATTTTGATCTTTGCCCAGGACTAAAAAAAATTTCCAAAATACAAGTTTTTGTTATCAACAGCTTTAAAGTTTTTTCAAATTTGGGCAAAATTCCTTATCTGGCAACACTGTTGAGGCTATTATTACACTATATAGCGTAAATAGCCACAGCCATGCTTATTTTATCTTGTTTGAGTTTGGCTTATTTTTGGCCTTTTTTCCACTTATTTGGCCTCAAGTTGGCCTTTTTTTTTGGTAAATTTGGCCTTTTTTTTTGGTAAATTTGGCCTTTTTTGCAAATTTCAGTCTGGCAACTCTGTTCTGCTTTTCAAGGCTGAATTGCTTGGAAACACATATAAAGGATTATAGCCTATTGTTTTCATATCACAAATATAAATTTAGAGCATCTTTGTACTCTGTCGTAGTTAAAGTCATTGTCGAATACTTGGCCTACGCCATTCATTTTGCAATTGTGTAAAAATTTGTTACCTTTAATTCAGCCTACATATATTCAATGTACCGGTAGCATATTTACAAAAGGTTCCCTATTTTGTGCCTATCTCGAAAACTGACCAATCAGAAGCCGTATCGCTTTCTTACGTCATTGCGTCATTTACGTTTTCTTTCTTTGGTCTTCTGCTAGTTGTCTTAATGTCTGGTACAGGAGCAGGCTGGTAGGTTAAAGTTCGCAAGTTAGTCAGTTAATTGAAATGAATGAAAGCGCGCATAAAATAATTATCAATGGAAAATGAGTTAGTGTAATTTTCTTGACACTCGATGTAGCAGTTATAGCATAACTGTAGCCTACTGGTGCAAGTGAAATTGAGCCTGACAAATTGGCAATGTTAATTTTATTTTTTTTGGTAGCCTAACCTAGGCAATTGCTGGCATCATGGCTTCTCAGGTAGCCTACCACCTGTGCAATTGGTAAAGCGGTTAGAACGTTGCAAACTTGAGAAAGCCTGTGCAATTAATATCTTTCTCCAAGCTGGCTAGTAAAACCACAGATAGTCTAGGCTGGTTGCCAGGGTCAGCAAAGTTTAAAAATGAACAGCTGTTTCGAATATTGAAATTAAGAGAGCGAGTAGGTTCTGCTATCAACATTTTCTATTTCTACGCATAAATTCGTTGTCCTTAAAAGATATCTGATTTCATCAGAATTGTAAGGCATGCAGTGCATGTATGGAGAATACGCCACTGAATTAAGCAATGTTTTATTAAAATTGCACACATTTTGCCCCCTTAAGTGGTTCTGTACGGTTATAGCTGTAGGCCTAGGCTATAATAGGAAGTAAATCAATATTGGCTAACTAAAAGGCTAGCTTGTTAGTAGTCCAGAAAATTTTTTATAAACAAAAGTATCTACATACATATGTTAAATTTTAGTAGCAATCCAAGGTTTTAATCGGATCTTTCATTTAGGTTTTATTGTGATTAATTCAGTGCTTTAATAATCTATATTTGTGAAATGGGGTTTGTGTGTTGTGTAACAAGCTGTAAAAGTGGGTACAAGTCTTGCAAGACTACAGTGAAAGTACCAATGTTTTAATTTCCGAAAGATGAAGAAATGAAAAAAAGATGCTGCCTGTTTCATAAATTTAATTGCAAATGTGTGGTGTGGAAAATCATGTCTGTTACAACACCTACAAAAGGTAAGAATAAGATCAAAAGAATGGCTTTAGTTTGATTGTTAAATTTAATTAATTAGATTGAAATTGTGTAGAGGGACAACAGTAGGCCTACTTATTATGGCCCAGCAAATAAGTTTTGCTCATTTATTCACCGTCTTCTGACTTTAATTCGAGGCAAAAAAGGTTCGTTTTGGCGAGGATAGTAGGTCTAAATTGTATGTTGTGTACCAATGGGTGTACACTACTCAGAAATTGCTAATGTGCACTGTATTTTTTCAGCTTTTCGAAAAAGAGATGAGATGTGTTCTCTAATTGAAGCTGATGGAATCAAACAACAACCGAGTTTGACCTTCTTGGGAAAAGCTAGAGATCTATTTATACTTTGGAAAAAAAGAAACCTTTCTGGGCTCACTTCACAGACATTTACTGCATGCATTCAGACCATGGGTGCGGTTCCAGAGTTCGCGCAACATTGATAACCAACCATCATTTCACCTATGTTATTTGTTATACCTCACAGCCAATGGAGTTGCTACTCTCATATAACTTACACCTTAGCCTAACAGTTTTTTCAAGCGTGTTTGGTATTGTACTGTAATGTTTATTGTATGCTTACTTCACATTTATTTACAACCAATCGTATAAAGTGAGTATTGGTGAAGTTGCTGTTGTATTCTTATTGAATAAGATCAAATTTTCATTGATTAGCAATACCTTATTGTGGCAGGGTAGATTGTCTATCAGTGTGTTGTGATTTGACTACATAATCTCCTGGTCATTCCGGACTATTTTTGATGGCCATATCTCGAAGAAGTATTTGCTTATTTTTTATTTCTTTTATTTAACATGTGATATATTTTATTAAATACAGGTCATCTTTACGAAGCAGACACAAAATGCTGACTTTTAATAAGTAATCACCCTATCTACGAAGGGATAGGCCTATAGCTGTTTGCATGATTAACTGTCTTAGTCATTGATTAAGTATATTTACGTCTACTTGTGTATATCACGAAACATAGTGTAATCTAAATGGCGATATAAAGTAGATATTTACACTATAGAATATTTGACTTGGGTAAATTTGATCAAAGTGTTGGAAGCATTAATTACGTTGTTCAAATTGCTTGTATCATCAATCTTATCATTTACTTGCTTCCTTGATTGTCACTATTGCATGGTATTGTGCTCTGTCATGTTACACCATCTGATGTATCTTCTTAAAGAAGTAAATTGTAGTAAATGAATTTTATGCATAACGTTTATGTTTTCATCTTACTAATAAAGTATCCTTAAAGATGACAATCATATTCCAATCATATGCAGGACATATTTAAGCAGAATGAAAAGCAGCTGTTTACATTTGAATCATGCCAGGTGGTAAGATTATTGGTAGCCTATCAACGAGCTCCTGCAGAGCGTGCTCTTTGTGACCATAGATCAATATAACCTGTTTAAAGGTATGAACACTGATCCTCTAGACAAGTTCCATGCAACGCACTTCTCTGCAGTGGCATAGCAGCCACTTGGCGGTTCTGGCTCTGCGCCAGGGGCGGCAAAATGAGGCTGCACCGTGCACACAGCACGAGAAATGAAGTAATGCAAAAATAAATAAAAAGTAAAACAAGAAAATGATTTACAAAGAGACAGCTAGTACACCTTAAAAAATTTAAGGATATAACAACAGCTAAAAAGCTCGAGTTGCTTCTTGCGTGATGTTGGATAGCTGTAGCCTGTACTTCGTCTGTTGTTCAATCTTTAGTAACATTTATTACGTCATAAATCTAGAGGAGTTTCTCAAAGCTCAAAATGATAAAGTCGTATTTACGTTCTACCATGAATGATGATCGGCTATCAGCTCTATCGATTCTTTCTATAGAAAGAGATTACGTTCAAAAACTTGATTTTGAAGATATTATCGCTGATTTTGCTTCGGCGAAAGCTCGAAAAATTCAATTTTGAGGCGGCTATTGATCTATTATTTGCCTAATACATTTGTTGTCCATTTTTTGTCTTTTATTTTGTCGTTGAGTCTTCCACATTTTTCTTTTATTTCATTAGAAAAACAAAGATATCCTTACTTAACGCCAACGGTTTGATTTCTAATATGCTTTGTATTTTGCATTTGGGTTGCAAACGCAGAAAGTTATGAGTCAAAATTTCAAGATTTCAACTTCAGTGAAATGTTTGCAACATATATAGGAATGAGATGTAGAGGTGAAATGCTTTCTTTTTATCCGATAGTCCAAATCTAAAATTGCAGATGGTTTGGTTTGGTTTTGAATCTTTATCCTCGGACTGACAAAGCCTTGATAGGTTATTCCTGGTACTTGTTCGCATACTTGTAGAGGCACTTGACGCAGGGCCGGTTACCGAGATTGGCAGAGTGAAGTTTTCCGATTGTTGAAGTCTTGTTGCCGAGAAATTATTCCATTCACTAGGTGCCGCTGAATGGAGAGCAGTCCTGAAATGCGTTGCTCAAGCGCACACCCCGAGAGTCGAACCAGCGCCGTGTGATCTTGAGCCCGGCGCGTAACCACTGAGCTATCGGGTTGGATAATCATCACGGTTCATTACTGCACATTGTATATTTGATATATACAAAAATATTACGAGATATAGCCTGCCACAGTACTAGCCTAGCGATTAGCCTGCCAGACAGCAGAGCAGACACGAACAGCGAGCAAACTAAGGTTGCCAGATGTTTTTAAAATTTATAGCCCAACTGCTACTGAAAAGTAACCCAGTCGTCGAAAGTGATGAAACAAGTCCAGAATATAGTCAAAGCTTTTTTTATGAATATAAAACAAAACAAGAAGAAACGCCACTGCTAACATTTTTCCGCGACTTTGAAATAAAACTAGCCTAACTCCAGAGGAAAACCGTAGAACTGGCAATCCTGGAGAAAACCTACGAACTCGACGCAATCACGCAAAGAAACTTTGCAAATGAGTTGACGTAAGAAAGCGATACGGCTTCTGATTGGTCAGTTTTCGAGATAGGCACAAAATAGGGAACCTTTTGTAAATATGCGTACCGGTAGCCTACAAAGTAAATGACTGAGTTATATTTGTTTACTCTTCTAACTTTTTTCTACTTTGCTCCTAATACTGTATTACTTCCTACTCCCACTAGGCTATATTGTCTCATTCTTTCATATGTTTCACAACAAGTTGGATTGGCGGTCTGCGAAAAGTTAACTGCTTTCATAAGCATTGCAATAAAAAAATGAACCCATGTATGAACCGCCTGGATGCAGGATTGAGACTGCCATATATACCCATGCCATACCTGGGCCTCTGACAGGTAGGCCTACTACTGCTCTGGGCCAGAGCAGACCTGGGAGTCATGATAATAAAGGGGTAACTCCACATTCCCTAAAGCACTACATACTCTAAATAAGTGGTGTCTCCTCAACGGTTTCAGTTTTGTATCGGTACCCAGGACGGGCTTTGCTTAATGCTTTCATGATCATTGCAATAAAAAATTGAACCCATGTCGGCCAAGCCCTAAGCTTATTACGATTGTCCGGGAAGAGCCTCTTGGCTACGCAGCCGTGTGGTGTGAGTCTTTGTTCGATGCTTGAAAGAATGTCTGTTCAAAACCTAATACTGTATGAGCAGTCCGTTGTGTCTTTGGCAAGACACTCAACGCTTGCTTGAAGGTAGATACAAACACTGGCATCCTTATTGTCTTCAAGTTTACTTGATCTAAATTTTCAACCTGAGGGCAATAGCCTGAATACAACAACAAAAGCATGTAAGTTGGGTATACATAAGGAGTTGAATTTCACATAAATTGCTTGAACAAAATTTCAAAGATAGGCTACTTTATTGTAGGCTAGTAACCAAAAGTTTACTGTGAACTGCATCTATCGAATCGCGCAGAAATTTTGCTTTCGGTTAGGCTACAAGCATTTATGTTCTACAAAGCAAAATAAGATGAACTGTAATTTTTAGTGACTGCTTGCACCCTTTGGTATGATTGAAAATCGAGTGGTTTCTTATATTGAAGCCTACTGAGAATTGTTTCAATCCTGATAGAACTGCTGGATATGCTTTCTGGAAGCATTCACACTACCACTGCTGAATTACAAAAGTTGTGGAATGCAGCAGAATGTTTCTCATTGGCAGGTTATTGACAGCTTTTATTTTAATTCAAAGTACAAATCATTGATTGCATTGCACGAAAACTCTTAGGCCTATAGCCTACAGGTTACATAATATTATGTGCTCTGTGAACAAAACTCAATTTGATACACACCGAACAAGTCTGCTACTTAAAATGCAAAGCACTACCGCAGGCCCAGATAGGTCTATTACGTTAAAAAAATCATTATTACCAATAAACTACGATTGTTAATCAGTTTCGTGTCTCGTTTTATTTCCGATCATTAAAGCAAAAAATATATCACTTGTCATAACATTGTAGGGGTCTGGAAGAATGATTTGTACTGTCTTGCTGCTCAGGGCCGTGTGAGCACCATCTTGCCCCCCTCCCCCCCGAAATCCACTAGTGGACTCATTCGTTTAATGATCTTAAAAATAGGACCAGAAAGCACTCGGAGCCGTAAGCTCTTTCAAGGTGGGGAAAAATGTACATTCATCATTTTAGCAAAGAGTAAACAACAACATAGTTAATATAGGGCCTATATTAACTATTTTTTTAACTCAACTAGGCTATATTAACTCAATAGGCATAGCCTGTATTAGTTGAGAAGGAGCGATCTTCCTGATGTCAGCACTACCTGACTACTCACTATAGCACAGCGAGCATTGTGTTTCGCTAACTACACCAGTGTACAGGGCCGAATTTAGTTGATTGGGGGCCCGGGGCACTTTTAGATCGGGGGGCCCCCGAGCCAAAAAATTTTTGCGTCTAGGCGTGAAAAAACACTTCTACGTCTACAGTACCATTAATCCAGCACTGTAGCCTACAGCATTTTGCAGAAACTTTAAAGACTGAAAGGAAAAATAACAACACAAAACCACATTTTTTCCACGTAGGGGGGCCCTTCAAAAGTCGGGGAGCCTGGGGCACCTGCACCCTCTGTCCCCCCTAAATCCGGGCCTGCCAGTGTAGCCTCCACTAGCCATCAAGACTTCTCCAAAAACATGCCGACAATGCAGTAGCGGATCAAGAAAAAAGTTAGCGGAAAACCAGACTTTTAAAAAGTTAGCAAATTTTATAACATGAATAAACAATGCAAGTTTTAGTGTCTAACAAAGAAAAACTGAAAGAAGTTGTAGGGGGTTTGCCCCCTAGAAAATTTTGACAAATGTAATCTTGTTTTCGTCAGTTTTAGGTATTTTTATGAGCAATAATCTTTTTTTTATCGAGTTGCATACTTTGTAGCCTATGTAATCAAATTTATCAAAATAAAATTAGATGGGTTAGAAAGGGTTCGGTTTAAAATTTAAGTTAGCCTAACATTTAAAAAAATCATTCACGACTACTGAAAAATTTCAATAATTTGTGTCTTGAAAGTTTGTATAGCCTTGAAAATGAAGTAGCCTTTCAGAAGGCTAGAACTTCGAAAATTTATCTGAGGTGGTATCCCCACACCCACATTCACCTATAACATGTTCACTTCATGAGCTATCTCGATTAACACTGGAATTTATCAATTTAATTTTAATTCACTGGGCGAATTGAGTAAGCAGTGTTTACTTTGAAATATTGCATCATTTTGTTGTTTTTTTTTGGGACACAAAAGCTTTTCACTTACTTGCTTAATCCCCAACTATGCATACTCACTACTCAGTATCGCCGAGGTGAACGAAATCCGACGAAATGTGGTTGAGAGAGCAAAGCAAGCGAGAAAAATTTTCAAAAATGGAAAAAAAATACATATTAAATGTAACCGGTAGGCTACATGTGAAATTACAAGTCGAAAAACGCTGCACAAACTAAATATGAGGGGGCCCCTAGGCAGGGATAGGTCCCCAGTCAGGGGTTTGGAAAGCATTAAATAATAAGACCTTGCATGATTTAAACTATTGAATTTCGAGTTTCTGTAGCTTATTTTTTTTTTTTAAACAGTCAAAAAACATTACGGACAAAAATGAGTGGGCTCCTAATTAGCCGTAGGCCTTCTCCCCAGCCGGGGCGTACGGACTGCCCTGTTGCTGCTACAACATAAATTATATTTTTGTGAGCTTTGGTGTTACGCAGTGTTTTTAATACAAAAAGTGTTCATTTGCAGAAAAAAGGTTAAATCACACTGTTTCATAAACACTCAATTATAATGTTTCAATACAGCCTACTCACAGTGGACAACTAGGCCTATCGTATGCAGAGGTCTATTGATTGAACATGCTAGGTGTCGCAATAAAACTCAGACTATAATAGGGGTAGGCTATACATATATGGGGTATCTCAAAGTCAATTGGTGACACCTTCAGGTTATTCAGTATGCTCAGCTGATTGTTTTAAGACCACAACTGGGTCATTTGAGTTATTTTCCAGGCAGTGCCGGCAAAAACAGTGTTTCGGATTGTACACTATGAATAATCCCAGATTTCAGGCCAAAAAGCCAAATGCAGTCTTGAGAAAAGTACACACGCATATGCAAAGTTCGCAATTTCACTTCAGATATTAAATCGGTACTTGCAACCACATGTAGCAAAGCGGGCATCACAATTAAGCAATCACGACAAGCTTTCAAAACCATCTCAAGGACTTTTTACAACCATACATATTAACCTCCAGGTCGATGATGTTCCAGGATATGTGCCTCCAACAGATGGAACTATGTCAAAAACATCCTGTCTGTCAATGGACTATGAATCCTACAAGCATGTGTTGCTTTCTCTACGAGTCATTGATCGTATAAAACATTTACAAGCGATTCAAAGCAAGAAAAATTGTGCCCTTGCAATATTGAATGCGCATGACGAAAAAACAATAGCAATATGTACAATATGATAGTAACACAAGAAGAAGAATTACAGAAGAATGGACATCCATAATAATAGAGTTCAGTGGTGGTAAACCATTTTGATCGAGACCTCTATCTTTTGCGGTGGAAACCAGAGAAAATGTCATAAGATTATTTGTGGAACAGTTGCATCGATTGTCTTTGGCAAGCAATAGACATTTCACTAATTGATCTACGGTAAAAAGGTTACTTCAATAACGACAGATTATGTCAGCAAAAATCTTGGCATCGAGGAATCCATTGCAGCTACGCTAGGGTCAAACCATATACCTTTGCATTTGCTTTACGTTAGTCATAATTGCAAAGTCTTCGATCGTGGTAATTTAAATGTAATGTTGAAATACGAGCAAAAACTCCACATGCGGGAGATTTTGATTGCTCACACACCCGCATTAAAATTATTTCTCTCCTCCAGCAAGGGTGTTGTATTTGCTGCTTTGGAAGCTCTATCTAAACTGGCAGTGAATGATGGTCATAAGTCATCATAATTCGAATTGTTTGACAAGGTCGTTGCTGAATCTTGAAATTCGAAGAAGCATAGCCAATGCAAGGAGACGAGATTTGGAAGCTTGGATCCACAGCAGCAACGATCTTGTATCACATTCCGGAATATAAGTCATTGCTCGAAAGCACAAAGTCGAATTATCAATTGGTGCAAGCTTGCCGCATATATTTGCAGAGTGACTTTGTTGTGTTGGGATTGAAAGTGCATGGTTTTCTTACCGTTTTACACTTCCAATTTTAAATATGGTTAAAAAAAACACTCAAACAGAGCTTGTACAAATATTAGCCTACTGGACTTGCACACTGCCTTGGCTAATATTCAATATTCTCTATTTAATATTCAGCAATGCTAATATTTTCCATGTCTACCACGTTCCGTATTCATTCTCTGTTGAAGAACCCGTTTTGGTGGTTGAAAAGCATTTGTATAAAAATTGTTGTTGCGGGCAGCTAAAGACCTTGCCATACAACGCGGCAGAGAAGATGGATTCGGTTCGCAGACCAGTGCCTCTTCACGTGCAACTGAAGTACACAAACTGGCTTCTTCATAGCTACAAGGTTTGACCAGCAATAATTTTGATTGTGAGCGTGACTTAGCCAAATTCGATCATTGGCCAAAAGATCAGCAAGCTGCTCCAACAAAATATTCACTGCCGCAGGAATCCGAGTGACCCGGCCAAATTTGTTCAAAGTAAATTCCATTAACACGGAAGAACAAGGCGAAGTTGAACCTGACCTTGATTCTAACTAAACAGTGTGACTCCGTGAGTGACCTTCCAAAAATTCCATCAGTAGAAGACATATTGACTGCATTGCATCTTACATATGACAACAATATAATTAATCAAGAACTGGGAGATGCTGATCTACAACGATCCAGGAACGAAGATGTTGAGGTAAATGAGCCGTGCATTGTAATTTGGGATGCTGAGAACAAAAGAAATTGGCATCTTGGAATTTGTATAAAGAACAATGGTCATACAACTTACACAATTGAGCATTTAGAAAGGGTAAGTCATCCCAATGAAAGTGGGAATCAGAGGTGGAGATATCCAAGCAAACCTGATGTCCAATGTGATGCGTCTATACAGATAATACCATGTAATATACTTGGTTCATGGGATATGTCAGGAAGGAATATGACATTTCTCTTGGATAACTGCCACATCATTGAGGGATTATTCAAAGCATTTTACTACAAGTAGTTTGCTACGTAGTACTATTATCATGAATCAGTATAACTAGTACACAGAACAGTATACTTATTAAATACTACCACATACATTGATTGCTTGCAGAAGCACAGTGGGCATTGCTAGTAGTGAATCCGATGTTTTTACTATGTTAACCAGGCTTGCAAATTCGTCTTCAGTGGGGCAAGAGTCAAGCGTGCTTTAAATAATGGCGAGAGTCTATATTTGTTTATTTAAGTAAAAAATATCACTTTTGCATAAGTCTAGTTGGACTCCGGCAGAGTAATTGCGTGACTGCCGGCGAAAGTGCGGCTCTAATACTCTCCTCGAGTTTACAAGACTGTAAACAATGACTATCTTGAATGTCACCACTGTAAACAGTAAGGAGAATTGCTGGCTTATGGCGACCTTATTGTTACAGACGGTTGTTCGCCTGGTCAAACGTCATGTAGAAACCGTTCGGGTCTACTGAATATTACGTCATGGAAATTCCTAAAACATGAGCCAAAATTGCACCATCGTCCGTAAGACTCGTGTCAGACCGGTTTAAACCTGTTTCAGTTTGAGACCTGTTTGGACATGAAATATTGCGTCACGAACTGCTCTCGTGCCTTTGAGTTATCACAAATTTTTCTGATTCATTCTCGAAGTTGTTTGTTGGAAGTCGGTCGCACATTTAACTGGTTTATTTGGTGCTTGCTAGCTGGACAAATTCTCCGTCTTTTATCCAAGTAATCTGTATCGTAGTGACAGTTTTAGAGGTGTAGGCATTGCATACCCATTTCGATAGCCGCGGGCTAATTTTACAGAAATACACTGTTTGAAAAGAAGTTCAAGTGTGTGTTTCTTCGGTCATTATATACAGACGAACGGATTTGGGAATCTTATGTTACAATTTTCCCACGAAGAGATTATGGTTTACCGCTGTGACCATTTATATACTTAACTGCATTATTAACGTTAAAAGCGTCATTTTCGATTTTATGCATTCCGGACACCGTTTTTGCCGGCACTGCCTGAGTTTTTCTCCAAATTTATTGAATTATGTCTTAAAATGCTCAGGAGACAATATACTTCAAAATAGGGGTGTCACGAAAATGATCCAGAATGATAACTTTTTTAACCATATGTAGGGGAGAGTGGGGAGGTTTGAGCCACTGGGAGGTTTGAACCATGGCTGTTATTGCGGATACTATAAAAGTAGAAATGACGTAACTATGTCTGTAGACAGAGGAAGTAAAGTGATTCCAAAGCATGTCTACGTTAGAGCGATAGCAGCAGCGATTTTAGCGCAAGCAGGTTAGAACTTGTTTTCCTTGCAAAAAGTAAATTTTAGGAATTTCAGTTTGTAGCTGCATGCCATCTTCGCTGTTTTACTTAGGCAATAGTTAATACTACCATGAGTAGTCCTATCTAAAAGGTGTTTAATGATGCTGGCAAATGCTCTGTAAGTGAAAGATTTAATAGCTGATTAGACAAGTTTCTTAAAATGGTGGCAACAGGGAGGTTTGAACCAGTTGATTCGGGAGGTTTGAACCGGTGGCTCAAACCTCCCAGAAGAAAATAAGTTTTAGTAGCTTCTTCTGAAATAGTTTGCGGTCTGTAGTAGTCAATGTATTGTAAGTCTAGTGCTTTAGTATGCATTTGGCTACTTATAAATAGGCTATACAGTCTATGTTAACTGTAGTAATATTGCGAATTGCTTACACAGGGTATTCCTATTGGCCACAGTAAATTACAAGCATTAGTTGAATTTAAGTTTTTATTTCCATCACTATGCCTCGCAAACATGTTAGAACTACAAGCCACGCATCAGCCACTCGTGAGGAGATGTTGCTTGCTTTGGAGGAAATAAAGAATGGAATGTCGATCAGAGAAGTTGCCAAAAGAAGACATATTAACAGGACCACTTTAGGTCGCTATTACAAAGAGTGCAATCGTCCTGGATCTGATAATGGTAGACTCTCAGAAAACATTGGCTATAATAGAACGAAGGTAAAAAGTCTGGTGTTTCCTTGGGAGTTGGAAAGTCTGCTCGCACAGCACATAAAAGACCTGGACGATAGATTTCACGGACTCACACGCACCAAATGCCGTGAGTTGGCTTTCAGTTTGGCTGACAAGAACAACATTCAGATGCCAAGTAACTGGGTGGTTTCTAAGATGGCAGGTTTGTTTTATTTTAAGCCTATGTTGTTTAAAAATTGAATGAGACTGTTCACCAGGCATTTAATTCAATAACATGATACGCTCTTCTGGTGTAAAATAAGCAAAACTATCACAAGGTGTTTTTAGTGATAATCTGCATTTATTTTCCGACGTTTCGTTAATCAGACACGATTAACTTGTTTATTAATTCTGTGTGGAAAATTGTGTACGGTAGCACATTGTAGATCACATTGGTTTGTTTTTTCGACATTACTCAACACACACCACCTCTCAATTCTTTCCCATAAACTTTTGCAGGAATTGACTGGTTTGAAGGTTTCAAGGAGAGACACCATCTGACATGTCGTAAACCAGAAGCGACGTCTTTAGGAAGAGCGACAGCTTTCAACAAAACAACTGTTGGGGAGTTTTTCGACAACCTTGGAAGAGTTATGGACAGGTCTCGTAACAATAGCCTAACATTGCTTTGTACTTAGCAATTCTTATGATCTGAAAAAGGCTTCATTGTATCGTTTTGTGTTTTAGGTACAACTTTGCTGCAAGTAGAATATACAACCTTGATGAAACAGGTGTCACAACCGTGCAAAGACCAAATCATATCGTGACAACGAAAGGAAAAAAACAAGTTGGTTCTGTGACATCTGCAGAGAGAGGAGAACTTGTAACAGTTGTATGTGCTGTCAGTGCTTCAGGTGTTGCCATTCCCCCCATGTTTATCTTTCCAAGAGTAAGATATAAGGAGGAATTTGTTAGACATGGACCAGCAGAATCCATTGGAGAAGGTACCAAATCTGGGTGGATTAACGAAGAAAAATTTTTGGTCTACTTGAAACATTTTGTGAAGCATAGTGGTTGTTCCCCCTCTCAACCTGTCCTCTTAATTCTCGACAACCATGAGTCTCACGTTTCTTGGGAGGCTGTGGAGTTTGCTGATAAAAGTGGCATTGAATTGCTGACTTTGCCTCCTCACACTTCTCACAAACTTCAACCGCTTGATAAATCAGTGTTTGGGCCATTTAAAGGCTATTACAACCAGGCTGTAGATGGATGGATGCGAACCTACAACAACAAAACTTTTCGGATTTATGACATTCCACAATGCGTTAAGGAGGCTTTTTTAAACGCTATGACGCCAAGGAACATCACTTCTGGCTTTGCCTCTACAGGAATATATCCTTTTAACAAAAGTATATTCACAGACACAGATTTTGCCCCATCACTTCTGAGTGATAGACCAAATCCCCAAACAAGTACCTCCCATCAACCTGAAGTGAATGAAGCTAATGTTATGGCCGCAGTTCCCAACACTATTGCTAACCGATCAACTGATAATGCTTATTTCTTTGAAGGTGCGACACATTTACCCGTATCTTCATTGCAAGATCTCGAGGAATATCACGCCTCAGAAAGCTTCATACCACCCAACGAAGTTATTCCATTACCATCAAGCAAAACCCCAAGAGTTCAACGCAAAAGGAAACGAGTAAAAAGTCGGGTTCTCACAGAGACTCCAGAAAAACAGGCAATAAAAATTCAGCACGAAGAAAGACGTGCAAAGCAGGAAAAATTGCTCAGAAGAAAACAAAAAATTATTAGACCAAAGCCAAAGAAACCCCCCACAAAACGTGTGCTAGCTCTTAATGAAAGCTCAAGTTCTGATGAGGATGATGCAGTTCCTTTGGACGATATGTCAGACACAGCATCAGAGAGTGGAAGTAGTGTAAATGAAGAGCAAAATCCCAAAGAACTTGCTGTAGGAGATTTTGTTGTTGTTAAATTTAATACCAAAGAGAACACACGTCATTACATTGGCAAGATAGATGACGTGGGCACAATCGACGAGGAGCCTGAAGCTCGCTTCTTGCAAAAGGTTCCATCTACAAATAAGAGTGGAAAGCCATCATTTACATTCAAAGAAAATGATGAAGGGTCTTTTCCACGAAGCGACATAGTAAAAGTTTTACCCAATCCACAAAAAGCGGGAGGAACTGCAAGAAGGGAGAGCCATTTTATATTCAATTGTTGCCTGAAAGAGTTCAATTTGGAATGATAACATATTGATGTTGACAATGCTTAATTACTCTTACGAGACAGTTGATTGACAGTTACTGGTCGTTGTTTGTGTTGCATGTTTTTTATTATTTTTGTACTTATACCGCTGTAAATGTTTGAGACATCTTTTTCATTGATTATTTGTGAAACAATGTGTATTTATCCAACTTTGAAAAGGTGGGTTAAATTACCCCAGTGTGGTTCAAATCACCCTTTTGAGTGGTTCAAATCACCCCAACCCAAGGGTGATTTGAACCACTTGAGAACTTTCTGAAAATACTTTATATTTTTCGTTGTAATAAATTTCATTTGCAAATTCACTTTGGGCTTGCTCAAGTACATCCTAGACTTGGATGTCATGCAAAAAAATTGCTGAAAAATTGAATCCTGAAGCAGACATTAGGAATATTGAGAAAAGTGGTTCAAACCACCCCACCCTCCCCTACAGCCTACCCCTAACTATAATAACTTAGTTGGGACAAAGTATTCTGATAGCTAAAAGTGTGTTGAAACAACCAGTGTAATTTAATACACCTTTTATATTATCTGAGCTAGGAACAGATAGCCTATTTTGATCATTTCTTTTGTTCTTGACGCGACGTTTCCTAAGCACAACCCAGATTAAAGAAATGTCATCTTTTACCAAAGTGGTTAGTTAACGCTCAAGCTTTATAAACCTTAGATTACTGTAGCTTGCAGTAGGCTAGAACCTACAATTTTAGAATACCATAACAAGTTAAGCAAGAACTATGCGAAAACAAGTCAAATGTAACATGCAGTAGGCCTAGTAAGGCTATAGCTTCAGAGTTAGAAGCTTTAAGAATAAATGGAGCTTAGTTATTTATGAAAGAAACATACCAGTAGGCCTATGTTTGTTTTTGCTTCTATGCAAGCGTAACCGAAAAAAAATCCAAATGAAATGCATTCTTCGAGGGAAGAATTTGATGGAGCTGAGCAAGCTTTAAACTTTCAACTGTGGTTTGCCAGGAAAACTTGTTGCATCTACTCAATTAAACTGAACAAATCCTTTCATGTCTTTGGCACAGTCTCAGCCAACGTAAACTTGGTTCGTGCCCTTTTGACAAAGAAATAAGACAAAGAATTATTGCTTTTAGACTGATTTACAGTCCAGTAGGCTAAATTATTTCTGCAAAGCGTGTTTCCTGATTGAGCCTATATTATTTTTGTTAAAGCTCTTGCTCATGATCTTATTGTTCAGCCTATTGTAGTAATTCAAAATTCTAAAGCCTATTTCAACCATGCGTGTTACTTTGAAAGTATGCATTTCGTTTTGCTGCTTATCCATATTTTCATTGATCTTTAGTCGAATAGAATGGGCCTGGATCTCCAACCAAAAGAGAGCTATTAGAAAGCTGGCAAACGTTCGAATGGCCTTAAACAATCATCGTGTTTTAGAGTCTCCAATGCACAAGTAAGTTGGTGGCTGTTATAAAAAATTAGACAAGTGGTTGGTTGGTTTTGAATCTTTATCCTCGGACTGACAAAGCCTTGATAGGTTATTCCTGGTAGTTTCGCATACTTGTAGAGGCTCTTCTTGACGCAGGGCAGGTCACCGATATTGGCAGAGTGAAGTGTTCCGATTGTTGAAGTATTGTTGCCGGGGAATTAATCCGTTCACTAGGTGCCGCTGAATGGAGAGCAGTCCGGAAATGCGTTGCTCAAGCGCACACCCCGAGAGTTCCTAAACTTTTGTGCATTCCTCCCATTGGCCACTTTGTAACTTTTCATATCTCCCTTAAGTAGTCTACAAAAACTAAGCAGAATGGTTGAAATGGTGGATTTTTTTTAGATGATTCGGTGCCTTACTAAAACGCCATTCTGCACTTGCAAGGTAGGCTACTAATAGATTTACGGCGAATTTTCACAGTCTGCAGATAGCAAGTTTCAATTCGCTTCTTTGTGAAAAGCCAATTTACCATTAACACATAAGGCCGCTGCAAATTACAACTTTCGACAATGTTATAAAAAAATTAGAAATAAAATGTTCAATTTTGTTTCATTTTGAAAATCACAACATTGTACGAAACTTTAGAGATTGCTTAATCTTATCCCAACGCTTTATCTAACTCGACGGTCATTTCAATCTTGCTTCCGGTGTCAAATTAGGCGACTTCACTGTAGATTAAAGCTTGACTGAGGGAAGTTAAATCTAGTTTTTAACGCCTTATAAAGGCTCTAGATTAGACGAATGAATATGGAGCCAGCAGTGATGTAAACTTCGATTAAAAATATTTGTTTTTAGGAACAAGTCAATTGTTTTGATGTGGCGACACCCTTGGGGAATAGAAAGCGAAGGTATCAGAGAAGGTAGTGTTAGAGGAAAATGCCTTTTTACGTACCAAAAAAAATACCTTGATAAAGCACTTGCTATTGTATTTCATTACACGGCATTTGACGACGATAATCAAATAACTTGGTCACACCCCAGGTTGGTTTAATCAATGAAAGTGTGTTGTAGGCCTACTGTAGTGGGCAAAGCGATTAATTTAAGTTAAGGTATTTTAAAAGGTTCTTAGAAGAAGTAGAGGTAGGCTACCTACCTGTATTGTAGAGAAATATAGAAAAGTTGCTGTTGCACTGCAAAACTGTTTGCTATTTTATTATAATGTTCACGTGTGTTATTTTGACATTTTCAAGTGACGTCAAAAAAGCTATTCACCAAACAACACTTTGGGAGTTGTAGACTATTTCCATTTCTGTGTAGGCTATCAATTAAATTCCAAATTTTTCGATAAAAAGTTGCCAGAACTGTCTCCTCGTTAAGCTAACTGAAAAAAATACAAACATACTCATATTATCTTGTCAAACTTGTACTAAATTTGTTAGCTACGGTTACCCCCCGATCCCCAACGGTTAGTTTGGTTTTTGAATGTTTATCCTCAGACTGACAAAGCCTTTGTAAGTTATTCCTGGTAGTTTCGCATACTTGTAGTGGCTCTTGACGCAGGGCCGGTTCCCGAGATTGGCAAAGTGAAGCCGGTTCCCGAGATTCCCTATTCCTGAGATTGGCAAAGTTTTCCGATTGTTGAAGTGTTGTTGCTGGGAAATTATTCCATTCACTAGGTGCCGCTGATCGGAGAGCAGTCCTGAAAGTGCGTTGCTCAAGCGCACACCCCGACAGTCGAACCAGCGCCACGTGATCTTGAGCCGGGCGCGTAACCACTGAGCTAACGGGGCGTAACCACTGAGCTAGTTACACCTTGGATGATAAGATAGACACGACATTCAAATTTCCTCAAAATGTAATGTTTATTTGCAGACACCCAGATCAAATATACGTTTGGTATAACCTAGAGAGTCCTTGGTATCTAAAACATGTTGAACATCGAAGCCTGAATGAATTTTATGGGGATTTTATCAATTGGACAATGACATATCGCATGGATTCCGATGTTTTTTATCCCTACGTTCAGCCGTCGCTGCTTAAAGGTGCATTGAAAGGAGGGAAAAGAGTCGTAGACTTTATCATATCTAAAAAAAAGAAAACAGCGGTAAGCTTTGAGAAATTTTAAGAAGGTGAGAGTTTGACAATAAAGACAAATCAAAGTATGGCACAGGCCTTCACAAAACAAAATAGTAGGTTACGTTTGGTCTACATTACAAGCACCAGTAAGCTAGGCCTATACACTATTTTATAGCAGCCTATCCTATTTCATGGTTGCTTTTACATTCAGTTAAAATTAGGCATTGTTAGGCTATAAATAAGAAAACGACTCAGTTGTGTCACAAAAACGGTTAGTTTCGTGTTGCAGACAAACGGATTTTTCAATCTGTTTTTTGTCTTTCAGTTGTGGGTTGTCAGTAACTGCGACCGAACCAAGGCGGCTTTGGATCGCTTTAAACTTGTGAACGAATTAATGGCTGCTGGTGTTCCAGTTGAGCGTTTTGGTGCATGCTTCAACAACTCAAAAGAGTATCACGAAATGTCAAAAGATCCACAGAAGATTTATGCGTATAAGTTTTATCTTTCGTTTGAAAATGCTCGCAACTGCCAAAGTTACATTACAGAAAAGTTTTGGGATAACGGCCTTATGTCAGGAAGGGTTCCAGTCGTGTGGGGGCCCAACAAGAAAGATATTGAAGCATTGGTACCTCCTGGGTCATACATCCATGCAGATGATTTTTCCTCTGTCGAAAACCTAGCAGCATACTTAATGTACTTAAACCAAAACGATGTAGCTTATCGATCGTACTTCAAGTGGAGAGAAGACCCTGACAATCCAGCCATAAAATCATTACTTCAACTTTACAAAGTTACCAGAGAAGAACAGCTTTGTGAAAAAGCTCGAAATAATCAAATGCACAGAAGCATTACCAATGTTGCGCAATATTTTTTTGAAAAAGATAGAAAAGAGTGTCTGCAAAAGTGAAAAAAATCAAAATAGGCTAATGTTGTGATTAGCTACTGTTTTTCGCATTCGTCGCATCACGGGCACTGCTTTGTTGCGTCGAACTCTCTTTGAAACAAGGACTAATATTGTATTTGCTTGCTTACATTTACAAATATTGAACTTTCGAAGCTTTTGAAGATATCATCTACTCCAGGGGTCACCAAATGGCGGCCCGCGGGCCGCATGCGGCCCGCCACGCCATATCGCTGCGGCCCGCGGAAGGTATCAGCGTACAAGTATAATCAAAAATACTTTTCTTGAGGAGTCAATGAGCATGAAGGTAAAAAATACTTTCCGGGAAGCATATTTTTGCTGTGCATACGATTCCACCGACCGACCATTCAGATTGTAGTTCTAGGTGGGGGTCGCTCAACGTTATTTCAATGCGATGTCCAGCCACACTGTCCCAGTGGTTGATTAAAACGTCTGTTTTCGAATTTCGAAATTGTCTGTGAGCATAGGGTTGCTTATTTTAAGTTTGTAAGTGTCATGTAAACACTAGTGTGCGTTTCACCGTTATTGTGTTTCACAAGCATTGTTCCCTTTAAGCAAGTTTTTGTTAGCAAAATAGGCCGGTGTGCCAACTCATTTTATAATAAATTGGCAAAGTAAGCTTATTATATATAAATTTAAAGACATTTTCTGGTTGTATCAAGAAAATGAAATATCTTCTCACAGGTATTGGTTGTAGGCCTATTATTTCTGGTTGTATTTTCATAAGACAACTTCTGCTTGTATTATGAAAATATTTAGTTCGGTACTGCAAAATTTTGTTAATCAACAATTCTTGCCATGCTGATAAGCACTGCAAGTGACAGTTGTCTAATAATCAAGAAATACGGTTTTATAGACTCTCACAAAAAGATGAAAAACCAACTCATTGCTTTTTTAGAGGGAACACCGTTCATGAGTTACGATAGAACGTTTTTTAGGTGATTTCTACAAGCGTTTGTTTCATGGTGCCTAGTTTCTTTCTCCCTGTTATTGGAGCCTATTTTTCGCTGATATGTTAGCAGCATAGCAGGTCACTGTTGTTGCCTGTATTGCGATGTGTCAAACATTTCTTTGGTTACTGAAACTGTTAATTGCAAGATATCTTTTGCAAAGCGAAGTGGCATCACTCTTGCTTGGCGATGAATATTCTAATGAAACCATTCGCCTCGCTACAAGTGCGCAAAACAAGTGGCCTTGTTTATTAGACATTGTTAAGAAAGTCAAAAGTGTTGTTAAAGGAGCTTGGCCTGGCGGTAGCGTTGTTCGACTAATTTTGTTGCTGCGGTATTCTAAGATAAATAGTAACAACATGTAACGCTGAATACTGGGTACGAAATGCGTTCATTTCTAGCA
Organism: Aplidium turbinatum; assembly: GCF_918807975.1. Taxonomy (NCBI): domain Eukaryota; kingdom Metazoa; phylum Chordata; class Ascidiacea; order Aplousobranchia; family Polyclinidae; genus Aplidium; species Aplidium turbinatum. Next base: position 9,274,159 of record NC_137489.1, on the reverse strand, counting down.
TAAGAGTCAACCTACCTAAAATTTTATTAGTGCGGCCCGCCACAGCTCTCCTTAGTGCCAAAGTGGCTCGCATGCAAAAAAGGTTGGTGACCCCTGATCTACTCCAAATTTTACCCCAGATTGTCGCAATTGTGTTTTCGCGCTTCAATCATCCCGCCTTAAGGCTGCTTGCAAAATCCGCTCCTTGGTCCGTAGATTAACTTTAACTTCAATTAATTTTAATTTCAAGTTTAGCCTTGATTTTACAATAAGCCTACAACAAAATATTTTAAGACCTTGTCCTCTGGTGTAATTTTTTTGAAAGTTTTATCCATGGCTCCTCAGACTATCTCGCGGGCTCGAGTTCAATAGTATCACCTGAACCATTTGCCTACGCCACTTCTTGCAGCAGAAGCATGACAAAGAGAAATCAATCTACGTGATTTTATTGAAGTAAAGCTGTGGCAGGAAGTCTTCCATTGTGGCAATTGAAAGGAAAAGCATAAGATAAAAGTGATCTATTACTTTTGTTGTCCTACTAAGATCCACTTATTTCTGATTTGACATTCTGATTGACATATCTGATTCACTGAGCAGATCGCCCATAAACACGGCACAAAAAGCCAACATTTCACTTAGTCACACTATGGCATCGGGAAAATATAATTTAGAATGTTGTAGCTTACTGTACTTGTATCTAGGGGCCCCGAGAGGGGGGAAGTCGCGCAATTTTTCCCCTAGCATAACATTGTAAAGGAAAAACGAGTAGTTTTTCCTTTTTTTCACTTTTGAGGGGGCGTATTTGTTCGCAACTAAAACAAAGTGTACCAACTTAAAAATAAATAAATTTTTGAGGGAAATGGGAAGACTAGTTTCAAGTATTTTTCCAGCATTGTACTGTAGATGCTACTTCATATATTTGTCATCAAAAACAATCCGTTGTCGTAGTTTCAACAGCCTTGAATGCTCACACTGCGAATCCAACATTCAGGACGTCGACCACCAGGTCAAGGAAAGCCCATCCACGAACATCAGAAGAGGATATTGAGCAGTAGCTTACACGCATGTGACGATGTTTTTAAACACTGGTCAAAGCGTCAAAAGCACCGCATATGCCACGTAGCCTACACACCATACGACTATAGGCCTACTACAATTTTCCTAAACTAAATAGTGAGGAACAATGGTAAGTTTGCTGCAAGTCTAGTCGAGTGGTTTTGGTTGATTTTCTTATCAAAAGAAGTTGTTTTTTATAACGATACACTGTAAAACTCTAATCTTCAAAGAAATTCAGGTTCACACTAAGGTAAGTAGGCCAAGTTCAGCATAAGAGATATGATGCATCGCATGATACAAATTTGTTGCTTTTATTTTTTTTTTTTTTTGAATTTGTTTTTGGAGCCCATTTTTCGTATTGTTTCCGGACCAATTCTGATTTCTCTCGGAGACCCTGCTTGCATCAACACTTGGCATTATAGGTTAATAACTTTACTGGTCATAACGTTTCCTATTAAAGACCGTTAAAAAATGCTAACCTACGAAATGTCACTCCTGCTTGGCAGCATGCATAGGCTAATAGTAGGTTTAGTGTAGGTCTCCCAACGTAGGCTACAAGCTACTTCTCCGAAGTTTTTTGAAGCCTTTGAGCACTCTGTTCTCGGTGTCAGGGGCAAAGCTTGCGCTCCCCTGCGGGTAACACGAATTCTGTTCGGCCAACAAAAATGACTTAAAAAAAAAAACAGGCAGTACGATTGCGATTCAAGACAGTCTCAATGTTTATGTTAGGCTATTTTTAGGAAGAAGCGCAAATTACGTAACAAACAGAAACTCCAGCCTTGTCCATTTGACTGCCATCGCACTGGTCTGGTAGCCTACAGCAGTGCATGCAACCCCGTCAATAACTAGCCTATAGGACTACCAGTATCTATAATGTCTTAGCCAAGGCTACTCTACATAGCCTACGCAACTGACTCCAAAGCTCCGTTTGTGCCAGTTGAGATGTATCTGCAGAACTCACTCACAAGCAAAAGTAGACAAATTTGAGAGCATCATATTTTCGCCAAACAAAAACAAAATGCAAAAGTAGCCTAAATACGTTTGAGATTTGAAGACTAAAATGGGAGAGTGGGGCTAGTCGGAAAGTTTTTTTGAAAGTGAAATTTAAGACAATTGGTGCATAACCTGACAACTTGAAGAACGGTAACTTAAACTATCATCTATGGTGTCCTCTATCATACAACCAAAAAGAAGTATTGAGTCAATTCAGCTTTTAATCAAAATTTAAAATAAACAAACATAGGCCTACAATTGATTTTTCAACTAACCCCATTCCTGGTGTTAGTTGAAAAACGTCAGTTTAATGCCCACTAATGAACTGGATACTCTTTTTTCAACCAACAAACATTTACATGGGGTTGTAAGCAAATATGTTTAGCCTACCTGCTTTAAAATCAAAATGCAATGAATTCTACACCCAGTGGCGCCGCCAGACCTTCAACAATGGGGGGGCAAAATATTGACAGTGCAAGACAGTAGTGTAGCCAAAAATTTTGAAAGGGGGAGTGTTGACGACAGCCGGCGGGCGCAGCCCGATGGCGTGTTTGCCAAAGGCGACACTTAGCAGCGGGGGTCTGGGGGGCCTCCCCCAGAAAATTTTGAAAAATTACTTTCAGTTTGGTGCATTCTGAGAGCATTTTCAACAAAATTGTGGGTATGAATATTTCTGTAAAATGGTGCTGTCCGGTGGCATAGCAAAAGGATAAGATCATGTTTTCTTCGGCATTTTTCGGAAATAAAGCTACGTCTCTATGTTTTCTTGTTGCAAATTCCAGATTGAGATATTTGAATGTTTGGTATTGGCAAAACTCGCTCTTTTAATACAGTTTCGTTTAAAATTAGGCAAACTTTGTTTTAGAGACATAGGTTGATTTCCTTTTTTTTGCGAGATTATTACAGTTTTATTATTTATTAATTTTCTCCTTGGTTGATTCAAAAAGCGATCTTATTCCGGTAAGTCACTAACTTTTATGCTCTGAAGTCAACCCAAAGTTTAAAAAATGTAACGTCATAGACGTCATACATCTTGATGAGTGTCAAACAAAAAGCTTTGAGACAATGAAGTTACTTTAGGCTATTTCTGATATATTCAAGTTTTGCATAACGAATAGCTGTTTAGATGTTAATCTAGATCGAACAAGCGATCTCAGCAGTTGCAGATGGCTTGCATCCTTGCACAGTTTGACGAGAAATTACATCATAGGCTAAAGCTTTTCTTGTAAACAATGTATTAACATCTGTAAATTCAATTTGAAAGGTTGAAACCCCCCTCCCTTGGCTACGCCACTGGTGCAAGACATGCAAGACAGTGGTATATTGTTTAATTTCTCTTGTTTTCTACCAGGGCTGGAAAAAATGTTTAGCTTCCCGGGAATCTGTTTTTTAGAGAAAAAATTTCCCGCGGCTTACAATCACGATAATGAGAACCCTATATTTTACTGATTTCGGGGGCTGACGTAAACCTTAAAAGTCATGTCGACATATTCTTGATGCCCTCCTTATCGAAAATTGTTCTTTGTAATACCGCTTTGAAGGAGGATTACGAGTTACGACTATGAACAAAAAAATAAATTTTAAACTTCATTTTGAATTGAAAAGACATGACGTAATGTTTTCCAACCTTAGTTATATATTTTTTCATTACGTAACGTCTTGTAGGAATAAATTGAAAATCAGTATGATCACTCAAAATGAAAGCAATGGGACTACGAATCCTCACTAAACCAATCAATCAATGGTCTTGTTGCACCGAAGATGACACCTTATATTTTACTGATCTCCAGAGCTGACGTAAACCTTAAGGCATAGATCTGTTGACTCAAAGCAAACCCTTTGAAGGTTGGGGGGAGGGGGCTGTCAATTCAACTTTTTTGTGTCAACAGTTGTATCTCTAAAACCACTGAGGCTGCGACTACGAGATTTCTTGACTTTTTCTAACTTTTATGTGCTTTTATCCACCTCTATTGAGCTGAAATTTTGAGCGAATAAAGGTTATAAATTGAAAGATATAAGGCATTTCTCAGCACATCCTCTGAAATATCTCATATTCTATTGTGAAACATTTTCCCACCAGCTGGATGAAAGTAATTAATTTGTCCCATGTCTCGTTAATCCTAACTGTTTCACAGCGTGAAGGGCATTGACTGTATGTAAAATAATGTAAAAAAAAATTAATCACAACATTACAATGCACGTTCTTCATTACTCTACCAAAAAATAATGTGTAAACTCACGCTACAAATTACACTCATAAGTGACCTCAACATTTCAACGTAGGCTATATGAGCAGTTCTAAAATTCACATAGTTTTAATTTTCGGATATGCTCAGCGTGAATAATTTTACAAAGTGAATCTCAAATTTTGAAACTTTGCCAAAATAACAGAGATATCACTCCTAAAGCATAAGAAGAATCGACAGCCCCCCCCCCCCCCAAACTGAGCAAGACTCCAGGAGCCCAACCTTCTAAGGGTTAAAAGTCATGTCGACTTATTCTTGATGCCCCCCTTATCGAAAATTGTTCTTTGTAGTACCGCTTTGAAAGTGGATTACGAGTTACGACTATGAACAAAAGAATAAATTTTAAACTTCAATTTGTATTGAAAATACATGACGTAATGTCTTCCAACCTTATCACATTTTTTTCATTACGTAATATTTACCACCACCAAACCACTTTGACGATCGAATTTGTTAATTTATTATTCGGTAAAATGTTTAGATCAGGGGCGTGCAACTGTTTATCTCAATGGGCCACAACGTACAATTATAATGAAGCTGAGGGCCAGTCTATTGAATAACACATGAATTTATATGAAAAATTTATTTAATGGAAACGTACACACAATCGTTACACATTGAGTGAGTGATTAATGAGATGTCTGATATCTTCTCTGTCCAGAGATCTTGCCAATGTCAGCTTTGACGGAGGGAAGTGGCAACTCGAAGTTGACTTGACAAGTGCTCATCTGTAAGCTGATTCCTGCATTTTGTCTTGAACAGCTTCATTTTTAAAAAGAACTGCTCTCATAATGCAATGCTATCATGCTATAATAATTAGCAGAGTGTTTTGCACAGTAGTGTCGCTTGATATTGTACTCTTTCATTAGGCTACTGCTATAGTGTTTTGACAAATCAGGCAAACAACATCTAGATTGTGTTGAACAACGAAGTAATTTATACACCACTCATTGTTGAACTTCCGGCTTTCATAATCAACCTTCCTTTTCTTACTTGTAGACATTTTTACTATGCTAAGCTTTTTGTAGAATAAATATTAATATATTCACCACACTGCACCCATAAAGTAAGATTTATGTTAGGGAACGTTCAAATATTACGTAACGCTTTTTTTTCCGAATTTTTGACCCCCCTCCCCCATGTAACGCCAAAGTAACGCTTTTTCAATCCCCCCTCCCCCAGGTAACGCTTTTTCACTACGAATTCAGCACAAAAAACTACCATTCCGTACTCGAAAGCGTTACGTAACGTTTTGCTTGAACCCCCTCCCCCCCGATGTAACGCTAACGTAACGCTTTGCATAAACCCCCCCCCTCCCCCTCGAAGGCGTTACGTAATATTTGAACGTTCCCTTGCTGAATCATTGCCAGAAGAACAAGGCGGTTTTCTACAACGCTTACTAATGACGCAACAATAATGCTAATGATGTAATAATGCTAAAAGTCAATACCGTAACGCTAATGATGATGTTACAAATAACAACATCTTCCGATCTAACAGTGAAAAGCATTTAAAAATAATGGGCTACTTGATGAAGAATGTGCGGGCCACGTAAATGGGTACCGCGGGCCGTTCTCTGGCCTGCGGGCCGTATGTTGCACACCTCTGGTTTAGATGATGTCACGTCATTACGCCGAATTGAGATATAATTTCATTTATGACGTCGTATGGATGAAAAACTTTTACAAGTTTTATACTCTGCTGAGATAAAAAAAAGAAACATAATTAATGATAAATATTGGAGAAATTGAGTCTCCTTTTACAACGTAAGAATTGAACAACTCAAAACTGCTAAAACAAAACGTTTTGTTTAAGTGAATGAATCACTGCAAGCAACCAATGCCAAAATGCGCGCGGAAGAAGTTATGGGAGTGTGAGGTATCAAAAATTTAACAGGTTGTTATTTTTCTACATCAATGTGACGTTAGTTAAAACTTTAAAAAGTCTATATCTTTGCTTCCGCAGAAAATCTTTTTATCTACTGTACAATTTAGTCATCAAGGTTTTCCATACTTTTTTTTAAAGAGAGAGCTTTTACCCCCCCCCCCCCCCTGCAACTTGAGTTGACTTACTTGAGGTTGGGATCCAAATATTAAAAAAATATATACTAATATGTATTAATAAAAAAAAAAATTAAAAAGATGATGCCCAAAACATTGGGGGGGCAGCTGCCCCGCCTGCCCCCCCCCCTGCCGGCGCCACTGTCTACACCAGGGGTTCTTAACCTTTTTTCCCTTATTACCCATTTCTGTTCAGATCAAAGTCCCATTACCCAAAATCTAATTTTATCTATTTTACCATATTAAAAATATAAAACAGCGTTATTCAACAAAAACAACATTTAATGTAAAGAACGGCATCAATAGTTTCAGTGAGACATTTGTGCTTTTTTGTGTACAATAGATGCAATATTGGGTGCGATTTTGGATACTGCACAAAGCAAGTCTGACTTCAGATCTAACAGCTTGTTTCATAATTTTGACTTCAAAGCAACAACACTTGAAAATTCTGATTCACAGAGATAATTGGAAGGGAACATAGTCAACAATGTTAGTGGTTTTGCACAACTTTTGGATATGCTTTCCCCATCATTTTCCCAAGCTTTCATCTTCAAAAGAATATAGCTCGCTCATCTCAACACTAACTCTAAATGTACACTTAGCTATATAAACTACTTCAAACAGCAACGCAGCCATCAAGCTTGCTCATAAAACAACTGTAACTGAACTGATTATACAAGAAAAATCTTACTATTAGACCGAGAGCCTACGACAGAAGATTTCACCCCATAAGGTACAAAAGGTTTGAGCCCTTGAAGTTACTGGGGTCAACCATGTCACTCACAAAAAGTATGGAAGATTGACCGCACCGGGTGGATCTGGACCCTAGAGCCCCCTAAAAAGCCCAAAAAGGGGGTTAATTTCACCCCATAAGGTACATGGACCAAACTTGGTGAAAACGAAGTTCTATGTCAGGACATCACAAAAATATCAAATCTAACAATATTTTCGAGTGGAAAGGTGATGTAAGACTCCCCCCAAAGTGACCCCCCAGGGGGTTAATTTCACCCCATAAGGTACATGGACCAAAGTTGGTCAAAACGAAGTCTTATGTCAGGACATCACAAAAATATCAAATCTAACAATATTTTCGGGTGGAAAGGTGATGTAAGATGCCTTCAAAGTGACTTCCCTTAATGTGACCCCCTCGGAAGGTTTATTTCACCCCATAAGGTACATGGACCAAACTTGGTCAAAACGAAGTCTTATGTCAGGACATCACAAAAATATCAAATCTAACAATATTTTCGGGTGGAAAGGTGATGTAAGATGCCTTCAAAGTGACTTCCCTTAATGTGACCCCCTCGGAAGGTTTATTCCACCCCATAAGGTACATGGACCAAACTTGGTCAAAATGAAGTCTTATGTCAGGACATCACAAAAATATCAAATCTAACAATATTTTCGGGTGGAAAGGTGGTGTAAGATGACTTCAAAGTGACTTTCCTTAATGTGACCCCCTCGGAAGGTGTATTTCACCCCGTAAAGTACATGGACCAAAGTTGGTCAAAACGAAGTCTTATGTCAGGACATCACAAAAATATCAAATCTAACAATATTTTCGGGTGGAAAGGTGATGTAAGATGTCATCAAAGTGACCCCCAGAGGGTTTATTTCACCATAGAGTACATGGACCAAACGTGGTCAAAACGAAGTCTTCTAGGGCACCACAAAATATCAAATCTAACAATACTCTCAGTTGGAAAGGTGATAAAAGACCTACCCAAAAGTGAATCTCCTCCTATAGTTTAATTTACTTCATCCCTTTCTCGAACCAACCTTGGTGTAACGAAAGTGCTATGCCAGGACAGTACGAATGGATTAAATTTAAAAATATTTTTATATAGGTTTTGATGAAATACATTCACAAGCTGTCCCATGATGCATGAAATGGAACTATAGCCTACTTTACAAAAAGTTTTTGTATAAATCATATTAAGTCAATCGAAAAAAGGCAACAGGACATGACAATACATGGCTTTGTAACACCAAAAACAGAAAGTACGTAAGAAGCATATAGGCTACAGTAGCCAGAAAATTGATCCAAGATCTTGATACCACCACTAAATGTGGACTTAATCGAACAACTGACTATCCAAATCAAAACGTTTCGAAATGAATCATTTGGAACGTTAATTTAGGCAGTAATGAACATTTTCCAGCTGCTACAATAAATAACCCAATAAACCCAATGTAGTAAATTTTTGTTTAATGCCATTTGCTTCATGTCTCCAATCAGTTATTGTAACTGTTCATTCATAAACAGAGATTGTTTGTGTAAATGTAAACGGTAACTCAATTGGTTAGCGCGTCACTTCTGGAACGAAGAAGCTTCAAGATCAATAGCGGCGCTGGTTCGACTCTCGGGGTGTGCGCTTGAGCAACGCACGTTAAGGGCTGCTCTCCATTCAGCGGCATCTAATGGATGGAATAATTCCCCGACAACAAGCCTTCAACAATCGGAAACTTCACTCTGTCAATCTCGGTGACCGGGCCTGCGCCAGTGATTCAAAGCCTCTACTAGTATGCGAAACTGCCAGGATTAAGCTCTGCAAGAAGCTTTCCCAGTCCGAGGATAAAGATTCAATCAATCAATCAATCACTGGTGTCGCTTTTACTTTCTTCGTCTTATTCTTCAGATTCATACAATTCTCCTGTTATATACAGAGAAATAAAGACTGTACGAAACAATTGCTATTATGCACTACAGATATGCGTAACATACAATAGTAATTTTATTATCTTTTACAGACGTCTATTTTTCTTCGAATAATGCAACATTGCAACTTACTATTAACTGGAAAAAGTTCAACATTTATTTGTTATTTAGTGCACCCAGGCATTTTTCTCAAGATTGCAGAAACTATTGGTTATAGGTTCCTAAAACGAAACTTTACAGCCAGTTATTGGCTAATGTTTACAGTAAGAAAGTAAACGACTGATAGACCAGGAGAAAGTTTTATATTTATAAAGGGTAACCCAAGCGACATCCAATGCTGTTTACCTTCTTCTTGACTTTCCTGGATGAGATCAGATTCCACGCAGAGACATCTAAAGATGCTTTATACCTTTACCTTCAAACCACACCACTTTATAAGAACCTCCTTCTTCTTTCCAGCCATACTCTAGCAGCAACGTTGCTGCTTGTTCACTTCTAGTTGAAGATAACCACCATCTTGTGATGAGATGTGTGCGCCTTGTCTTCTGGAGAAGTACTCGTAAACAAAGTGGTAGAGTACTACTATCTACAGTAGCTTCTGGTATGCATGATATCCTTTCATTTTCTTTTTTGGGTTTGTAGCCGTCTAAAAACATTTGTAAACGGACTTCGTTGACATAATTAATTTTCTTGTTTTTGTACATGTTACACACAAAGTTCTCTATGGCGATGATAGTGTCTTCACTAATTTCTTTGTCGTGTCCGAGTTGGCTAAAAGCTGCCTGCGCTTCGTGGTTTCCTTGGAGTAATTTCAGCGGCCGCACTTTCCCTTTCCTGCTAAATGACGAGGTGTAATCAGAATCTGTAAAGGCATGATATGCAGGTAAACACTTGCAAATCGTCACTCCAAGTGCGGTAGGCCTATGCAGCTGGTTGATGTTGATGTACCGCTGCGTGTTATTGCTTTGCAAGCCAGCTTCTATCCATATCTTTAATGAAGGATCAAAAGTTCCATAGCAACCTAAGCCAATTACAAGACAGTCAGTGTCAGACGTGCGGATAACCACATTGCTTGGGGCTGGTACATCGCAGACAGCTTGCTTTATCTCTGTATATAACAGGAGAATTGTATGAATCTGAAGAATAAGATGAAGAAAGTGAAAGCGACAGCAGTGACAATGAAGAATAAAGAAACGACCGTTTACATTTACACGAACAATCTCTGTTTATGAATGAACAGTTACGATAACTGATTGGAGACATGAAGCAAATGGCATTAAATAAAAATTTACTGCATTGGGTTTATTGGGTTATTTATTGTAGCAGCTGGAAAATGTTCATTACTGCCTAAATTAACGTTCCAAATGATTCATTTCGAAACGTTTTGATTTGGATAGTCAGCTGTTCGATTAAGTCCACATTTAGTGGTGGTATCAAGATCTTGGATCAATTTTCTGGCTACTGTAGCCTATATGCTTCTTGTGTACTTTCTGTTTTTGGTGTTACAAAGCCATGTATTGTCATGTCCTGTTGCCTTTTTTCGATTGACTTAATATGATTTATACAAAAACTTTTTGTAAAGTAGGCTATAGTTCCATTTCATGCATCATGGGACAGCTTGTGAATGTATTTCATCAAAACCTATATAAAAATATTTTTAAATTTAATCCATTCGTACTGTCCTGGCATAGCACTTTCGTTACACCAAGGTTGGTTCGAGAAAGGGATGAAGTAAATTAAACTATAGGAGGAGATTCACTTTTGGGTAGGTCTTTTATCACCTTTCCAACTGAGAGTATTGTTAGATTTGATATTTTGTGGTGCCCTAGAAGACTTCGTTTTGACCACGTTTGGTCCATGTACTCTATGGTGAAATAAACCCTCTGGGGGTCACTTTGATGACATCTTACATCACCTTTCCACCCGAAAATATTGTTAGATTTGATATTTTTGTGATGTCCTGACATAAGACTTCGTTTTGACCAACTTTGGTCCATGTACTTTACGGGGTGAAATACACCTTCCGAGGGGGTCACATTAAGGAAAGTCACTTTGAAGTCATCTTACACCACCTTTCCACCCGAAAATATTGTTAGATTTGATATTTTTGTGATGTCCTGACATAAGACTTCATTTTGACCAAGTTTGGTCCATGTACCTTATGGGGTGGAATAAACCTTCCGAGGGGGTCACATTAAGGGAAGTCACTTTGAAGGCATCTTACATCACCTTTCCACTCGAAAATATTGTTAGATTTGATATTTTTGTGATGTCCTGACATAAGACTTCGTTTTGACCAACTTTGGTCCATGTACTTTATGGGGTGAAATTAACCCCCTGGGGGGTCACTTTGGGGGGAGTCTTACATCACCTTTCCACTCGAAAATATTGTTAGATTTGATATTTTTGTGATGTCCTGACATAGAACTTCGTTTTCACCAAGTTTGGTCCATGTACCTTATGGGGTGAAATTAACCCCCTTTTTGGGCTTTTTAGGGGGCTCTAGGGTCCAGATCCACCCGGTGCGGTCAATCTTCCATACTTTTTGTGAGTGACATGGTTGACCCCAGTAACTTCAAGGGGTCAAACCTTTTGTACCTTATGGGGTGAAATCTTCTGTCGTAGGCTCCCAGACTATATCATGTCACAAATATGAAATACATAAAACCGGCAACAAAAATAATGCGAAAAATAAATCACTATGACGAAACAATTCTAAAAATGATAAAATATCACTGTGCTTGTTTGGTTGTTTTGAACGGACTCAAAACATCAAAAAAAGTATAAGTAATAAAGCAACTTTACCACTTACAGCTGTGACATTGTTTGTTACATCTATAATTTTAAATATTCTGGTTCAGCTGATTACCCACCTGCTATCCTGAAATTACCCACAGGTGGGTAATTACCCATAGGTTAAGAACCACTGGTCTACACCTAATCATCGTAAAAACATTTTTTAATAAACGCATTGTTAAAACTTGTGATGCCGCATATATAGCACTTTCCAAGTTATTCAAATTAAAATTTTACAATGTATGTCTGCTTAAAACAAGTACATTGGAGCTTATACCAAAAAACTTCTGCCTATCTTTAACGATATCAACGCATAAGATGTTTTTTAATACGCCAAAAAATTTACTTCGAAAACAAAAAAATACAAAATTGTCAGCCAAACCGGTATATCTTAAATTGACTCAACAAATCGAAACTAACATGGATTATGTATTTTTATAAACTACTTCACATGTTGGTAGTAAATATTTAAAAAAGTTATCGAGAGTTAAAAAAATGATCATTTTTCAACTAACCCCGCCTTCCAACTAACCCCATTCTCCCCTAAGTTTTTCTGGTTTTGCCCCCCAAAAATGTGACGAAAATAATTGTCATAGGCTATCAAAGTGTGGACATAGTGGTTGAGCTTGTAGCAGGCGTGATATGTTGTAGTCCAAGCAGGCCCGGATTTAGGGGGGGCAGAGGGGGCAGTTTCCCCGGGCCTCCCGACTTTTGAAGGGGCCCCCTATGTGCAGGGGGGTCTAGGTGGTACTTTTGGACTCGAGCCCGGAATATTTAGGGGGCCCGGATTTATAAGATTCCCCGCGACTTCAAACATTATCAAGATCTTGATATAATCAGATCAAGGAATTGCCACCAGAGGTTAAAACAGCCACTTCAGCAGTCAGATGGTACAGTACCGGGCCCTCTTCCGGGTATAGTGATTTCCCTAATCACAATTTTTTTTTCAAAAACACGAAATATTTTTCTGCACCCACTCTTTAATTCTGAATATATATATTTTTTGGTGGTAATCACTTCTAGCTACTTGCATCTACAATTCATAGCCGTAGGAGATGGGAGAACAGGGGGGGCGGTCGCTCCCCCGCTGAAAAACAATATTGCAAATTTGGGCAAAAATGTCCAGTTGTTTGGGCAAATCAATCTTACCACAATGTTTCGACGCCTCACCAGTTTAGAAACTTTACATAATTGTTGTAATTTATGAGATACATTATTATTTTTTAATGACTGTAAATGTATTATCACCGACTTTGAAAACTGTGGCATGTGATCTTGCAATCTGGGCAGAATGATAAGTTTCGATTTGACAACTGTAAAAAAACACAATTGGGAAACAGAGGTAAGCTTATTACTGACATTCACTAACATGTAGGCTGCATTTCTTCATGGGTAAGATTTAAAAGCCTACTGGATACTGGTAACTTTATGAGTTTTTTTGTTTTTTCTCGATATCCTACTAATGTAGTTGTTTATAAAAATCATTTCCAGGGCAAAAATGTCTAGTTATTTGGACAATTCAATTCTTACCATAAGTTTTCAACATTCTACCAGTTTAGTAACTTTATAGTGTTGCATTTTGTATAAAAAACATTTTGCTTTGAATGTAAAACAGAGTATCAACAATTTTGAAAACTTTTATATTTGGTATTAAAATTTGGGCAGAATGTTAAGTTTCGATTCAGTATTTGCAGAAAAAAATGCAAAATAATGCTTCGACAAGCTGAAATAAGCTTATTATAGATGTTCATTAGAATATCACACTAGCCTACATTCCTTCATTGGTAGAATTTTGAAACCCTGCTGGGTTCTGGTGACCTTATGAAGTTTTTGTTTTTTCTCTATATCCCACTATTGTAGTTGTTTCTAAAAATATTTGGGCAAAAATATCCAATTATTGGATAAGTCAATTTTACCATGAGTTAAGCTATGCTCGCAAAACTTGACTTAAATACTACAAAGATAGCATATCATTTTTAGATATGGTCAAACAAAATAAGCATTTGTTATAAACTTTAATAATCAACAGTTGTGAGGCCACATATACACACCACTTTTGTGAGCATTGATCCCGGCCACTAACTATAGTTATGTACAAAGTGAAAAAGTATATTAAATGAAAACAACTTGTGAATTTTCCTGTATTTAATTTCATGTTTTTGTGAGCTATGGTTTAACTGTTTTCTATTGTGAATTTCTTTGTATAAACTGCTGTTTGTCTTTGCCAGTCCCGGGGTTATTATGCTCAGCTATTTACTATCTATGACACAGTATTAGAGCAACAACAATCAAATATAAAGACAATGACACATGTTATGTTGTTTTGTCATCCAATTCATGCAGTTAATATATCAGGCAATATAAACAGTGCTATTTTTGTGTCATGTTTTGGTAATGTGGTCTGTAGCCTATTTTGTGGCAACGATTGAGTTTGAAGTTATTATCTGGGAAGTCATTTTTCTTCAGTGCTTGTGATATGAGTAGGCCTAGCTGCTTCATTGTGAAGTAAGATTATCTTTGTAATAATCTTCTGAAAAAACATTTTAGACAAAATTTGGGCAAGTTTTGAAAAATTTGGGCAAATTATGTTCGCCCCCACAAAATGTTTTGCTCTCCTACGGCTACTCTACTTTACAAAGAATTAATTTCAGCCGAAAACTCCAACAATTTTAAACATATTGATGAAGATCGTGATTGAGAGCAAGAATTTTGTGGTTTATGGAGAAATCCTTAATGCTTAATAGCACAGTTGGGGAAATTCGTGGATACAACAAATCTTTTAGAATATATAAATGATATTCCTCTTAATTTTCTACTTTGAACGGCATGTGTCATCCTCATTTTAACAGCACATCAGTAAAAGTTTGTACACAACCTTTATATTCATAACATTGTCGATGAAGGGGGCCCGAAAATAAATGGGTACCGGCAGGGCCGGATTTAGATCATGAGAGGCCCTAGGCTATTCCATTTGTGAGGCCCCTCCCTATTTTTGAGCTCAGAAATTCTCTTTAAACAACATCACATGTCATTGCTTAATGTTAAAAATATGAGTGCATTAAACTCTTCGTTCTTTTCATTTTCCACATTCATGGGTGCAAATTTTTAATTAAAAGAATAAAAATTTAGTTAAGGCAGTTTTGCTTTTAATTTCTCTGATCAAACAACCGTTACAACGATTGTAAACTTTATTTACGAGCAGTGGCGTAGCCAGGAATTTTGAAATAGGGGGGGGGGGTTTGACGGCGTATTCGCCTAAAGGCGTAACCCGGCAGCGGGGTTCTGGGGGGCCACCCCCAGAAATTTTTGAAAAATTACTTTGAATTTGATGCATTCTGAGAGCATTTTCAACAAAATTGTGGGCATGAATATTCCTGTAAAGTGGTACCATCCGGTGGCATAGTAAAAGGATAAGATAATGTTTTCTTGGACATTTTTCGAAAATAAAGCTAAGTCTCTATGTTTTCTTGTTGCCAATTCCTGGCTGAGATATTTGAATGTTTGGTGTTGGCAAAACTCGCTCTTTTAATGCAGTTTCTTTTAAAATTAGGCAAGCTTTGTTTTAGAGATATAAAGAGACTGAAAGCATCATACTCAATATCGTGACGTCACACGCGTGCCAAAGGGGGGGTTGAAACCCCCAACCTCCCCCCCGGCTACGCCACTGTTTACGAGGACATAAGAAGTAGTTACAGCCATCAAATAGAGTAAGACTAGGCTACCAAATTTTTTTTCTAGCTTTCGCCAAAGCAAAATCATACAACTTGAGACATTGTCGATCTCAGTCATTTTTGAGCCTTGAGAAAGATCTCTCTCCTGAGCAGTTAGTGACCATTAAGCTTAGAAACAGTCTTAATATTGCTTCCACATATTAAAAGGCAGTGTTAATTTTTTCCTTGCGCATAGAAGTTCATCAGTAAGTTTCGGGACTCGGGTCAACATCTTCCGGATACGCTTCCTTTAAAAGTTTTAAACCTTGGTTGTCAATTTTCAGTTTTAGCCAAAACTTTGGTGGGCTAAGGTTGTCACTATCATGCATAGCATTGCACGCTTGAGGCAAGGCTCCCTTTTCTTCTTGCAAATTATCTAAATCTTCTTTGTTAACAACAGAAGAAAAGTTGATGCTGCCACTCTCAACATTAAAAAAAAAAACACTACAGATTCTCCAAGAAAACCACTAGACTATTTCATACCGTTTTTTTTGCAGAGAAGACTGCGGCACTTTAACATAGAAGCTTCCAGCAGAAAGCGCTCAATAATTGCCTTTATTATGATGTAAACGAATAACGACGTAATAATGACTGTTTGCAACCATAGGCGTAGCCAGGGGGGGACAAAAGAGGCCATGCCCCCCCCAAATTTTCAAACTTTGGATTTCGAAGTTGAACCCTTTGTTGAAAATATAATAAAATTTGTAGAAATTTATAACGTTTTCCAAGACATCTGGCTATAACACCCCTAAGGACTTGTTTTAGACACACAGAAAGACTCCAATGAATTTTGCAAATCGTAAATCGCGCAAAATTTACGCGATTTACGTTTCTTTTAACTAATTTGTGAAAGCAATTTCAGAATGGCGTACTCTGTTGGGTTTTTGTGTAGTTATTGAGTTTTTGTGTAGCTGAGTTTTTGGTGTTCTTTAAGTTTAACCGCAGTTTTTGTCCGTTCGTGTGTAAGAGCTACCTTTAATAAGTTAATAGCTGTTTATCTGCTAATAAATTTCATACAAATATTACCCTAAAAGTGTTTCCAGAAAGCAATATAATCCATTATTTGAGTGTAATTTTGCAAAATTTTCCGGGAGAGCATGCCCCCGGACTCCCCTAGAATACGCGTGCCTTCGGCGCGCTCTAACCCCCACCACTTTTATTGCTTCCCTTGCTCAACCCACCAGGATACGTCATTGCACATCAGGTGGCGATGGCTTAAATCAAACACTTTGTCGTCCTCTTCAATTCATCAAATATTTGGCCCCCCAAAAAATTTTTTTCTGGCTACGCCACTGTTTGCAACTTGTGTATAGAATTTTCTACTCTGAAAAGCTTGATATATATAGGTACTTTAGGTAGGGTTTAAACTTGTCAAGTTTTTAAAAGATTTACAAACTTTGAAATCGAATTTCGAGGCCCCTGGACGTTGAGGCCCTAGGCTTCAGCCTGCCTAGCCTATTGGTAAATCCGGCCCTGGGTACCGGGCCCGAGAAATCCTGTCAACAGCCCTGCCTATGTGGAAAAAATGTGATTTTGTGTTATTTTTTTCCTTTTGGCCTTTAAAGTTTCTGCAAAATGCTGTGCAGTACTATGGACTGATGCTACTGTAGACGTAGAGATGGTTTTTCGCGCCGTAGGCTTGAAAAAATTTTTGCACGGAGGCCCCCCGATCTAAAAGTGCCCCGGGCCCCCCATCAACTAAATCCGGCCCTGAGTCCAAGCCACGCACTCATGAGTCTCCTACCAGTCAGCAGTTGTGAACTGAGCATGTGGCAGTTGAGCAAGTGACAACTGAAGTAACAATATTTCAGCAAATGGTTGAAGTTGAAAACAATGAAACTAAGCAAGTACGGTAGGCTAACAACTGAGCAAGCCACAGCTCGGGATGTCACAAGGCATTGTCCCCCCCCCCCCCCCCCGTTAGCTCAGTGGTTACGCGCCCGGCTTAAGATCACGCGGCGCTGGTTCGACTCTCGGGGTGTGCGCTTGAGCAACACATTTCAGGACTGCTCTCCATTCTGTGGCACCTATTAGTCGGCACAGTAGCTGAAATGTAGCCTACTTGCTGAGTTGAAGCACTTGCTGAGTTGTCGCATGCGAGTGATCTGACGACCCCCAGTCGTATACGATTAATAGCCGTCAGTGTGACACCGACACCCCTGGACACAATGGTGATGAGGGGTGATGAAGCACGTCTTCAAGTCTTTATGTAGGCCTACGAGTGACATTTGTTTCGATCAGAAGCAAAACATAGCACCATTTCAACAAGAACGAACTGAATTCAAAATGAACAGAATACTACAACCAAAAGTGTCACCGGATGAACAGAAAAGATCAAACGTCTGTGATAACACCAAAACTGGAACAATAGCCTAATAATAATGCCATGGTGTTATTTATTGTCGCTCTAGACTGCCATGGTCTTTTAGCAACAGGGCGAATATTTAATTTTATATCAGGTTTACGATGTCATCACATTTTTCTTCGAGTTCTCCTCACTGCATTATGCAAGAAGAACACAATCGGTACTGTTTTTAAAGTCATAGATTTGATTCGACCTGAAATTGAACTCAGATCTACCGCATTAGAGCCGAAAGCAATAACCCCTCGGTCACTGAGCAGGAACCAAACTAGAATTCCCGTTCGCTAACTGAACATAGCAAAGAATGCCTTAAAATAGGGGTTCGTTAGGTTAAAACAGATTAAAAAAACGTTCGATTTCACTGAACATTATGACTGAAAGTAGGCTACCGTTATCACCATTGTCATGTACATCGACAAGGAGCATAGTTTGCATTGGAATGTGGCGCTATATAAATGTTGTTAATATTATTATTATTAATTGCTATTTTCAAGAAAAAAACGTAAAGCAACCCCAGAAGCCTACAGACACCCTAGCCTGTACTAAATTCCAAGATGAAAGTAAAAAAAAAATTCCCTTGTGTTATGACTATGATTAGGCTAAAACTCTGTCAACCTTGGTGACTGGGCCTACGCCAGTCAGGCCCGGTGCTAGGAACCGCGGGGCCCAATTAGAAATGTGATGACGGGGCCCCTACTCTTCATAGCAAAATTTATGGGTGTTTATATATCATAAAATACATACCAGTACATACAAACTACAAAGATAGACATTTATTACTTGCTATAAAACAAATTAAAGGTAATGTGGATGTTTATTTACGATATGTTGTTTTACTTTTAATAGCAAAAAAGGAAAATTAGGCAATTAACCTTTAGTTTTTCAGAAAAAAACTTTTCTTGCCTTTTTATTAGCAAAGTCATTCAAAATAACTTCAAAGTCAATGGCTTTAGCAATCTCGCATTCTATAGAAAGCATTGACAAACTGTTAAGTCTTACTTGCGCGATTGTAGATCTCAAGTACGTTTTAATTAGTTTCAGCTTTGAAAAGCTTCTTTCCCCTGATGCAACAGTTATTGGCATCGTCAAATAAATCCTCAATGCAATGAAAACATTTAGGAAATGTTGTAAATCTATTGTTTTCTATCAAGTGTTCAAAGAGGGCATACGGCTTAATTCTGGGTTGAAGGAAAGTTTTTAGAGCTTCAAGTTCTTCAGCTAGCATATACCCATCAATATCTTTGTTTTTTTCTGTAACAATCTTTTCTTCAGCGTCCTGTCTTCTTGTGGTAATTGTTAAAGCAGCTTCAAGGTTTGATGTGTGCTCCCCTTATTTCCTCCTTTCGCATATCTTGAAAGCTATTTATAAATCCAAATAATTTTGCATGATCTTTAAGTTGTTTAAATCTACTTTCCATTGACTGAATAGCTTGATCGAGGACTAAGTTGAAGCATTGAACTCTGTACATTTCTTTTGGATCATCATTAGGTTGATCCTCTGCTTCATACAAAAACATCCGCTTCCTTCGACGTATCTTTTTTTCATGAAATTTTCTAGACTCCGGTGGTAATTCAATCAATTCAGCCAATTCATTTGCACCTATTAGAACATCATTAAAGCCTTCTTCTCTATAATTTCTTAGCCATGACAAGAGTGTTTTAAATGACTCTATACCTTCATTAATATCTTTTGTTTCACTATATTTTTATTTTACGTTTCAGTAGTATTTTAAACCTCGTAATACAGAAAGACCCCCACTAGCGTGGGGCCCCTTCAAGGTGCGGGGCCCAATTTGATCTAATCGGTCAAATCGGCCTAAAACCGTCCCTGACGCCAGTAGTTCAAAGTTTCTACAACTAAGTTAAGTTTCAAGTGTGTAGCCTAAACTTGCCAAGAATAACTTCTAAAAGTTTTTCGGACATAGAATGAAGATTCAATCAACCATACAAACAGTGTTGTACGCGTCAATGAAAAAAATTGACGGCGTCAGCGTTAGCGCGAATTGTCTAAAAACTTTACGGCGTAAAGTAGGCTACTGCGTCAGCTCTTAAGAAAATTGACGGCGTCAGCGTTAATTTCTAGCGCTATTTTAGCCAGGGTCTCACAAAACAGAAGTATTTCGCTTTACTAAGATTGTACGGCTCAATGGAAGTGAGATCAAATTCGTAGACAGTGTCAAATATTTGGGTGTTTTTCTTGACACGGCAATGTGTGACGACAAGGATATAAATCGACAAGTGCGATCAATCTACTGTTCTGCCAACAAATTAAAATCAAAATTTTACAAGTGCTCCAGTGATATTAAAAATGTTCTATTCCGTTCTTATTGTACTCCAATGTATGCATGTCATCTGTGGGAAAATTATCATCAACGTGACATTAATCGTCTGCGTGTTGCCTTCAATAATGCGTTTAGAATTATACACAATTTGCCTAAACACTATAGCGTACGTGAACATCAAGTCTTGTGTAACATCATAACATTTGATGCATTACTTCGTAAATATGTTTTTTCTTTTGTTGGAAGATGCGAAGTATCGTCTAACTCTATTGTTGCCTCCCTGATGAGGTCTGATTGCCATCGTATATCAAATTACCGTCTTCATTATAATAATTCTATGTATGCTATTATCTAGTTTTGATGGCTGCCATGTCATCTGATTGTTTTTATCGTTCTCAATACTTTCAGTTCTTGTAACGCTACCGTACCATTGTCTATAAACTTGTAACAGTAGATAGGCCTAGCCTATTTATTGAGATTTTGTGCATTTGCAGTTTGTGTATTATTTTGTTATTTTTTGATGTTATTTCGTTGTTGTTGTTCGTTATTTGTGCATTTGCAGTTTGTGTATTATTTTGTTGTTTTGTTTTGGATATGGACAGCTTTGTCTGATGCAAATAAATTATTATTATTATTATTACTAAGTTTAGGCTAACATTTGCTATAAATAAAGAGCAGGTATTATGTTTTGAGACTGTATTGTAGGCTAATTACCGTCATAGGTGGGCAAAGTTACTTTCAAAAGTAACTGAGTTACAGTTACAGTTACTTGGCCAAAATAGTAACTGAGTTACCGTTACAGTTACCGATTTTAAAAAGTAACTAGTTACCGTTACTAGTTACAGTTACTAGTTACTTTCAGTTACTCACAAATCTGAACATAAAATTCTGCACCTGGCCAGCTCTGCGTGCAAGTCCAGTTTAACCGCAATGTTTGATATATAGTGTTAGAGCCATCCATGCTAACATAACAGCACAAATACAAAACCAACAAGATTTTATTTAAAAAAAAATAATCACTGGCTTATATGTTTATTTCCTTTAAGAAATACGAGCATTTCAAAGTGCTGGTCACTCAGGCCTGCCCTTTTGGGCTTTAAAATGTCCTTGCCCAATCGTCGTCGTCGTGTGAGCCTCTGGGGCCGAGAGTCTATCCTTTTACCGCCCCAGATTCACGATGTTTTCGGACTACACTGGAAGGCTACTAGAGAGCAACCAGTCTTTGGTTTCATCATTCATGACACGCAGACCTTCCACTCCGTTAGGTGGCTTGAAGATGTTACAGTCATTGATGATGCACGCCCCGATAGTTCAATTGGTTAGCGCGTCACTTTTGGAACGAAAAAGCTTCAAGATCAAGCGGCACTAGTTCGACTCTCAGGTCATGCGCTTGAGCAACGTACGTTAAGGACTGCTCTTCATCTAGCGGCATCTAATAGATGGAATAATTTCCCGGCAACAAGACTTCAACAAGCGGAAACTTCACTCTGTCAATCTCGGTGACCGGGCCTGCGTCAGTGATTTAAAGCCTTTAGTCTACAAGTATGCAAAACTGCCAGGATTAAGTTCTGCAAGAAGCTTTCCCAGTCCGAGGATAAAGATTTAATCAATCAATCAATGATGTGGTCTGCGGTCTGTTCCTCGGCACCACATTCACAGGAGGAGGAAGAGGCCTTTTCCCATTGGTGCATGGTTGAGCGGAAAGGTCCGACGCCCATACGGAGACGATTGAGGCGCACCCATGCCTGTCTTAATTGGTAGTGTCAGGTCGATGGAGTGTGTGTCGGCGTCGGGGATGAACGAATAAAGTCTGGTGATGAACAAGTGCTGCAATGAAAACAGTATTTCTACTGCATCACTTGACGGAATGGGAGTGTTATGTTTTTAAAACAGTTTTTTTATCGGTCCAATTGTGAATCTGGATCCGCTTAACTTGTCCTCAGGGTCCGCTTCCAAATACTCCTGTAACAGATTCAACGCGCATTGCTTTCTTTTCTTGGTTTTTGCGTAAAGTGGTGCAAAAAGTCTTCCGTGGCTTTACCTAGGCTACCACCATCCACTTCAGTGTCGCTGCTACTCCCCTCTTCAGCAGAGCAGTTTGCTTCTTCAATTGCTTGAAGCATGTTCTGTTTTATTTTGGTCTTCAATTCAGCAGTGTCGCTTAATGATCAGGCATTAAACACAGATAGGCCTAAGTCTAAATTGTGGGTGGAATGCACTCGCAAGCTGAAAGTCGCTGTCCTCGAACCAATGACCAAATCTGGTTTGTATAGCTTCCACAAGAACGTCTACCAACGGCAAGCAAACAGCAATGCTGTTGCTGGTTTAAATCTCAGACAATCTTTTTAGAGGCATTGCAAGCGTTACACTAAATGCAATAAATTTCAACTTCTTGAAGGTAACTAACAAACTGACTATAAGCATCAACAAATTGCTTTTAATCGCTGCGTGTTTCTTGATGCTAATAGTCAGTTAGTTATACAGTAGAATTCGCCTATAGTGACACCTGAAGGGACCGCGGAAAAAGTGTCACTATAAACGAAGTGTCACTATAGACGAATGATGACGTCGTTGATAACGTCACTTGTGCAGTATCTGCGCATGCGCATCCCATGTTGGTTTAATTCAAACCCAGTCAGCAAATCAATCCTTTATGGTTCAACCTCTGCATACGTTAAATCAATGTAAAAAGATGGATTTGCTGGCTGGGAACTGGCGAATGCCGATAAGGACAAAATATGATTCCAACTTAAACTGGAAATACACCGTAAAGTGTCCTTATACGAAAATTTTTGAGCCCAAGGGACAGAAATGTGGTGTCACTGTAAGCAAAGTGTTCTTATACACGAAGTCACTATAGGCGAAGTCATTTCTATGCAAAACATATGGTTTGCAAACGGGACTTTGCAACAGGTGGCACTATAGGCGAAGTGTCACTATAGCCAAAGTCACTATAGGCGAATTCTACTGTAGTTACCTTCAAGAAGTTGAAATTTACTGCATTTTTATAAATATTTTCAGGTTCCTGATGAGGGCTTAAGTTAAATCGAAAACGTTTGACTGTTAAACTCATTTGTAAATATGTAAAATATATTATTATAATGCTCAAACCTGTTGTATTGTTGTGTCTTGCCTGTCTTTGGTACATATTGATTAATCGCCAAAAACAATTAGCCTAATTTAGCCAAATCAGTTATCAAAAATCGCCAAAAAAAAGCCAAATCATAAATATGAAGCTAAACGTCTTAAAAAATTGCCAGATTTCTGGACTTTGGCGATAAATTCGCCAATATGGCAACCCTTCTCCAACAGACAACAAAACAAAAGTAAAACCGCGCATGCGCAGTGCAGCGCCGATATATCTGCGAGAAAAGTGCATTATTGCGCAAAACTCAGCAAACACGCACTAAGCAAGACACAACCACGTGCAGAGAAATCAACGGCAATTAAAAACTTAAATTTCAATACAAAAGTAACTTGTAACTGTAACTGTTGAAAAAGTGCTAAAATAGGAACTAGTTACCGCGTTTCGTTACTTTTGGAAAATAGTAACGAAGTTACCGTTACAGTTACTCAAAAAGTAACTAGTTACAGTAACTAGTTACTTTTGTAACTAGTTACTGCCCACCTCTGATTACCGTAGCTGCTTAGCTTATTAGTTATTTCCTTGTAGAAACACAAACATTTCAAAATCTGCTGACAATCTGCTGCATTTGGGACGCATAATGTTCTTTCCAAGTGAAAACATGCGTTCCACAGCAGCGCTGAATGGTAGGCCTATTGGTGTGTTGTATTTCAAAATCAAGTTTTGAGAACGTTTACTTGCAAAAGTATGACTTAGTAGGCTATCACTGTGCCAGGCGTGCTGTGTTGGTTTAGCATATTATATAAATCTTTTTAGGAGGTCCACTGCACTGACATCGCTCTTTTTAGGGGCATAGGCTACGGTAGTGCTCTTGAAATAAAGTATCTTCAACCTCCGCGATGACATTCATTGATTTTTCGCTTTCTTTCTCTGATCCCTCGTTTTCGGTAGCCTACTGCTCACGATATGAGTGATCACTGATCACCATTTGGCGAACTCCTTTCGCTTGTATTCCAAGGAGCCATTCCAACCAACATGAAAGCCAGTAATTCGGATGAGTTGTGTTGGCCAGAATAGGCTACATTGTGAAACTCTCATTGTGAAACGAAATTTTTCATGAATGAAAACAAAAAATGACGCATAGCGCGTGACGCTTAAAATCGGAAAAATAGTTGACGGCGCTATTACTTCCGTCAACTAAAAAATCAACTGGCGGCGCTAGCCTCAGCGTCAACAAAAAACTGACGCCCACAATTTGACGGCGTCAACGTACAACACGGCATACAAACCAATATTATTTTTCACCGTTTAGCAGTAATGACAAAAAATGGATGATATTATGAGACATAAGCAAAAAATACATAACTAAAAGAGTGACAATATCTAAAACTTTTATCACACGTTGCTTCTTCTTCTTTATCACATGTTGACCACCTTTATTACTTCTTTATCACATGGCACGAGAGCTTTTCAAAAAAATAACTTTCACTTACGTACCCGCACAGCAAACAATGTCGGCTGATCGTTGGCCAACGGTCGCGAACGTCGCGGTCGGCTTTTCGTCGCAAAACAACCATTTGCCAACTAACATTATTTCTTTAACTGAACAAAGAATCAGTAAAAAAGGGTACAACATGTTATAATTTGGTGATATAAACCACATAAAACATTTTTTTTACCAAATATATATTGTGTAAAACTTGGTTGTTGACACAATGCTAAGGCAATGGTGGGCCAACGTCGCATTTGTTGTCGTGGGCATTCAGTTGAAAACCAACCTCCAGCCACCGATTGTTTATTTGGATATTCCGGGTGAAATAATGTTACATAATGAAAAGTACCCATTACAATTCTGTGAATTGAAGCTTTTATAAATTTTTATTTCAACAAACGTCAATATCATAAATAGGTTGTTAACACAACGTTGAACCAACGAAGAACCAACGTCACGTACGTCACCGTGGGCATTCGGTTGTCAGCCAACCTTTTGAGCATAAATTTCACTTTTGGTGTTTTTGGCAAACGAATTAAGAAATATGGCAAGTATGTATTATAAGTCTGTGAAATGAAGAATTTTTAAAGCTTATTTCAACAAAAATTCAATATGACTAATATAGTTGTTGACGCGACGTTGTGCCAATGGTGGACCCCACAGCGCGTTCGTCGCCGTATAGGCATTCGGTTGTAAACCAACCTTTCTACAACAAATATCATTTTTCGTATTCACAACAAAATAATTCGAAGCATTGGCCAGTATATGTTACAATTTGACGAAATTAAAGTGAACAAAGGTTTATTCTAACAAAAACGCTATATAAAAAATAGTTCGTTGAAGCGACGTTGAGCCAATGGTGGGCCCCACAGCGCGTTCGGCGCCGTATAGGCATTCGGTTGTGAACCAACCTTTCTACAACAAATATCATTTTTCGTATTCACAACAAAATAATTCGAAGCATTGGCCAGTATATGTTACAATTTGACGAAATTAAAGTGAACAAAGGTTTATTCTAACAAAAACGCTATATAAAAAATAGTTTGTTGACGTGACGTTGAGCCAATGGTGGGCCCCACAGCGCGTTCGTCGCCGTGGGCATTCGGTTGTGAACCAACCTTTTTACAACAAATATCATTTTTCGTATTCACAACAAAATAATTCGAAGCATTGGCCAGTATATGTTACAATTTGACGAAATTAAAGTGAACAAAGGTTTATTCTAACAAAAACGCTATATAAAAAATAGTTTGTTGAAGCGACGTTGAGCCAATGGTGGGCCCCACAGCGCGTGCGTCGCCGTGGGCATTCGGTTGTAAACCAACCTTTCTACAACAATATCATTTTTCGTATTCACAACAAAATAATTCTAAGTATTGGCCAGTATGTGTTACAATTTGACGAAATTAAAGTGAACAAAGGTTTATTCTAACAAAAACGCTATATAAAAAATAGTTTGTTGACGTGACGTTGAGCCAATGGTGGGCCCCACAGCGTGTTCGTCGCCGTGGGCATTCGGTTGTAAGAAAACCTTTTGCCAACAAAGCTTCATTTTATTTTATTTATTTATTTGCAATCAGACTCAAAGTCCATAGAATTGAAAATGCTTATGCAATTGAATCAAATAGTTTTCAATTAGAGAAAACACAAGTCTCACGAAACAAAATGTTACAATCACTCATACAAATAGCCTATATTAAAATGTTGCTTGACCAAATGCTGCATAAATTTGATTAAAGAAATTCATCTTCTTTTGATAAACGTTTTTACAGCTTTTCAATAGTTTATAAGTCAGTAAATCGGTTGCATGTCGGAAATTTTTGGAAATGAAATATAAGCCGTCGCCAAAAATTCATACAAAAATAATATTTTGTTGAAAATATAACCAAGAAAACTCAAAATGCAAAATTTTTGTCTTGTTTGAGGATAAGGAATTTCATTAGCCTACATCTGCCGTATTTAACGTTTGACTAGAATTAACTACATCAAAATAAAATAATTTAATTTGGACCAAAAAAATGATTTCATCATGTTTTTACAATAACCGCAAATATCCCCCATAAAGTAGCCTACAAATGATCATATCAATGTTTGTGGTGGGCAAAAACTATTTCTCAACCATTCAGACTTTCGAGTGTTCAATACAAATTACTTCCTTTAGCCACAAAACTTGTTGTTCTCATCTCGTTTGCTTCGAATTTTCGAAGTATTTCGTTTCGACCTAAAAGTTTCTTTTGAAAAGCAAAGTCCAATTTTTTCACATTCATCCAATGTTTGAAGATGTTGAATCAATGTAAAATGCCTGATTTTGTTTGCCAGTGATTTAACCCAAATAGAATTGTGGTTTAATTAAATCCAAAGTTTGATTGAATTGAATTTCAATCGGTTTGGACCAGCTATTGGCAATTTATCCCATTGACATTACTATTTTTAGATGGAGTACGAAGAACCCATAACTTGTCCACAGCAACAAGTTCAAATATCCATACCGCTATTTCAGACTGGCTGAAATACGCAAGAGATAGGGATTGAAAAGTTTGAGAAGAGGAAGACAGGAAATTTGATTTTAATTTGCCTCATGCCCTTTCTGGACCGCTGTTATATTTAGCATGTTCTTTGTTTTTGCTGTAATAGTTAGAAATAAAAACAAACTTAACTGCCATCTGTTAAGTTTGTTTTTGTTTTTGTCATCTTTGTAAGTTTGTTTTTGTAAGTTTGTTTTTGTCATCTGTTAAGTTTGTCCGGGTGAATTACTAGATTCACCCGGACAACAGAGCAGAAATTGATTTTCATTGATTCAACGTTCACAGATGTTGATACAAAAGCATGCTTTGCTGGCTGGCCATAAACAGCTCTTTGTTAATTAGGTCATGCATTGGTGTTAATTAGGTCATCCTCTTCTTTTTTCATTTTTTCCTATGCTGCCCTGCTTTCAAATTTATTCACAGTGAGTTGTGACGGCTTGAGGGCTTGTACGAATTACAAAGATAATATTACGGTGCTTTGGTATGTCAGCAAGGTCCAACCAATGAAATTGCGAAAGATTTTAAGCCTACAAGCTCCAGCCTCGAATAATATCATTAGTCGCCTGGAAAAGCATTGGTGAGTGCATAGGTACTGCATATCGCTGTTTTTATTGTTGTTAGCATTTTTGATAAAGCATGAGATGGTTCAATTAGTTCAATGTAGTACTATAGTTAATTATAATGCAATACCGATACATAATTATTCATAAATTTAGATTTTAGGACACACCTGGGTGTGTATTGTGCAGTGCATTGATTTTTGTGTTAGTTTCGATAATACTAAGTAGCTTATCTCTTGTTTTTTCAATGAAGTCAACTTTTTGTAGCAAGCTTGCGCGGTGCATTTTTTGTAAGGATTCTGAAAGTAAGGAAAAGGTTTCAGATGCTTATTTAATAGATCAATAAAAAGTCAATTCAACACCATTACTTATTTCAACTCAGTTTGTTTTAAATGGACACTGGTAAACAAAGTGTTTCCTCCTACATTGATAAAAAAAGCTCACCCTCAATAATTTGTTTATTTTTATGTCGCCAGTTTTGTGGCTCAGACTACTGTGTTGTATCGCAATTTTGCAATTTTGGTACGATCTAATTGATTAAAAGCAATTAGTTTTAACATAAAATCTAAAAAAACACTAAATTATTTGGTCAAGTTTTTGTTAGGTCATTAAGGTCATTTTCACATTTTTAAAGCAAATTGTTTTGAATATTCAGGTCGATAAAAACTTGCTCTATTTGTGAGGAATAGGCTGATGATGATGGATGATGGTGATGACGGATGATGATGAGGCTACATCAGATTTCGATAATCCTTTTTTACTCCAAGCACAAGGATGGTCGGCTTAAGCATTTACCCCTTTAGCCTACCTTATGTTTCTTTTTCAACAAACTCTCAGTTTTTAATGAATAATAACTACAGACAAAGCTTCTGTAGTTAATTTAATGCAAGGTTGCATGAAAAAGGTGTTTATTACAGTGACGAAAAATCATAATTTTTTATCTGTAATAGAAGTAATTCGCAAAATCTTTGAAGAAATGGCTTCAAAGTTTATTTGTAGCAGGATAATTCTCATTTTCTTTTCCAGGCTGTTGTAATCAATGTAATTCTGAGTTTATCCATGGGAGATACTTTCAGAGCTTTTTCAGTGTGATTAGTTCATTGCTTTATGGGAAAAAGTTGCTTGTTGGAGTTAGTTACGTGGCTTCAGCAACCAACCTTTTCCACTAGACATATTGGTTTGGACCAGCTATTGGCAATTTATCCCATTGACATTACTATTTTTAGATGGAGTACGAAGAACCCATAACTTGTCCACAGCAACAAGTTCAAATATCCATACCGCTATTTCAGACTGGCTGAAATACGCAAGAGATAGGGATTGAAAAGTTTGAGAAGAGGAAGACAGGAAATTTGATTTTAATTTGCCTCATGCCCTTTCTGGACCGCTGTTATATTTAGCATGTTCTTTGTTTTTGCTGTAATAGTTAGAAATAAAAACAAACTTAACTGCCATCTGTCCTACTATTTGCTTGTATGAATGCCTTTTCTAGCAATGTTGTACCGAGTGGAATGCTAGTACGATAGGTGATAAGGTTTACTGCGAATTGAGGCCTCGATCCCACGTCTTCGTGGTCATCATTTTCAGCACAGATTAACTCGAAAAAAGTGAGTTAACAACACGCCACCATGTGGTCAAAGTTAAGAAACGTTTTTGGTTTGGTGAAGTCGTAATGTCTAACCCTTGTCAGAGCAAAACGTGAGCGTTTGGTCGTAGATTAGCAAATGATGGCCAAGACTAGGCCCACGAGTAACCAAATCGTTTTCGCCACAGAGGGGATGATTGTAAATTGCGTCTTCCACGTCGACCCAACGAAAGCGTTTAGTCGTAGGTTGGCCAACAGTGCACTAACGTTGGTTCTACGATTAAACAACTCTTTTTTGCCACAGTGAGGATAGTTGTAAATTGCGTCGTGGATCCCACGTCGAACCAACGAAAGCGTTTGGTCGTCAGGTTGGCCAACAGTGCATCAACGTTGGGTCTACGATTAGCCAAGCATTTTTTTTGCCACACTGAGGATAGTTGTAAATTGCGTCGTGGATTCCACGTCGAACCGACGAAAGCGTTTGGTCGTAGGTGACAAATGGTCGGGAAAGGGTTGGCCAACAGTGCATCAACGTTGGGTCTACGATTAGCCAAGCCTTTTTTCGCCACAGTGAGGATAGTTGTAAATTGCGCCGTGGATTCCACGTCGAACCGACGAAAGCGTTTGGTCGTCAGGTTGGTGGCAGGTGGCAAATGGTCGGAAAAGGGTTGGCCAACAGTGCATCAACGTTGGGTCTACAATTAGCCAAGCCTTTTTTTGCCACAGTGAGGACAGTTGTAAATTGCGTCGTGGATCCCACGTCGAACCAACGAAAGCGTTTGGTCGTCAGGTTGGTGGCAGGTGGCAAATGGTCGGAAAAGGGTTGGCCAACAGTGCATCAACGTTGGGTCTACAATTAGCCAAGCCTTTTTTTGCCACAGTGAGGACAGTTGTAAATTGCGTCGTGGATCCCACGTCGAACCAACGAAAGCGTTTGGTCGCAGGTTGGTGGCAGGTGGCAAATGGTCGGAAAAGGGTTGGCCAACAGTGCATCAACGTTGGGTCTACAATTAGCCAAGCCTTTTTTTGCCACAGTGAGGACAGTTGTAAATTGCGTCGTGGATCCCACGTCGAACCAACGAAAGCGTTTGGTCGCAGGTTGGTCGCAAGTGGCAAATGGTTGGGAAAGGGTTGGCCAACAGTGTGCCACCGGGGGATCGACGTTTAACCAACCGATTTTTGTGACTGACGATTCGCCCAAGGTGGCCCGCTGGCCAAATTTGTTACGCGCCAACGTCGGAAACCAACGGAGGGCCCACGGAACGTTTCCGATGGTCTAACGTTGGACCAACGACACGTTGTTGTGCGGGTAGTGTCAGCTCAAGAAAGGGTCAAGGCAGTTTGAAATTCTTAGGCCCAAAAATATGGAATGATTTACCATGATTTACCTTCAAAACTAACTGGGGCTACGAGTATTTAAACTTTCACGAAAAAACTAACAATTTATTATATGAATGAACTTGGTCCGTGACTGTTTTTATTGTTACAACATTGACGATTACTTCGGATTGAACATTGTTAGTACTATAGGCTACGTATAGGCTTACTACTCACGAACTTGTGCTACGTACTAGCCTACTTATTAACGACTGCAATCTTATTAACTGTACTCAAGTCGGTCTATAAACTGACTGATTTTGTTAAAGCATGAATTTATAAAGATAGGCCTACCGTACTTTTAGTGTTTTTGCTTCGTCCTTTATGCTAGCAGTTAACAGTTGTTGTTTTTGCATAGGTGTTTTTTTCTTCTTAAACTAACTTAATTTTGTAGGACATGATATTTTTTCATGATGATGATATTTTTTGATGTTACAATGAAACCACAGAAATCCACTTTTTGGTTTACATTTTTGCGGAACTTATGCTTATCTTAGGAGCAAAATGGTTGGAACGCCTGGTTAATCTAATCAAAAAATAAAGAGCCCAAAATGTAGATACTAAACTCATGTTCAGCAAACAAACGTTTCGAAAACTATACTGTCTTCATCTTCATTGTTATAAATGTAAGCAATCCCTGATGCCGCATAGATTTAAATTGAATTGCGGCTGACGTCACAAAGACT
Source organism: Aplidium turbinatum (assembly GCF_918807975.1). NCBI lineage: Eukaryota > Metazoa > Chordata > Ascidiacea > Aplousobranchia > Polyclinidae > Aplidium > Aplidium turbinatum. The sequence continues at coordinate 9,242,706 of NC_137489.1, read as the reverse complement.
CATCAACAAGCTATTATGAAAGTAAAAAACGTAATAGAAGTCAGGTTTTTTCATGAAATGATGCGTAACAGAAGTCAGTATTTTACGATAAGACTTTACGAAAAAACAAATTACAATTTACTGGATCAACGAAATGGGTTTGACAAGTCAGAATAAGTGCTATACGGTATATCAGTTCAACGATTAAATAAATATAATGGTGCAGATGCCAAGTCCAAGTTCAATTGCGGAGATTTTTCTTTGATGAATAACGTTTCCAGAATTTTCAATTTCCTTAAGTCCTCCACTCTCCCTATAGTATTTCAACTTCTTCAAAATTAATCTTGTGGTCTGCATTGGTGCGCAAATGGTTTGCAACCTCAGATTCTTTTGAATTTTGATGATCCGGTTTGTGTTCTAAAATTCTTGTGTATTTATTCCTTTTTGTTTCTCCAATATAATTTGCTCCACACGAACAAGACAGTTGGTAGCCTACACTATTTGTGTTCTAAAATTCTTGTGTATAGATTCCTTTTTGTTTCTCCAATATAATTTGCTCCACACGAACAAGACAGTTGGTACACTAACTGTCTTGTGTAGTGTTTAGTGTACCAACTGTGTTTAGTGTACCAACTGTCTTGTTCGTGTGGAGCAAATTATATTGGAGAAACAAAAAGGAATCTATACACAAGAATTTTAGAACACAAACCGGATCATCAAAATTCAAAAGAATCTGAGGTTGCAAACCATTTGCGCACCAATGCAGACCACAAGATTAATTTTGAAGAAGTTGAAATACTAGGGAGAGTGGAGGACTCAAGGAAATTGAAAATTCTGGAAACGTTATTCATCAAAGAAAAATCTCCGCAATTGAACTTGGACTTGGCATCTGCACCATTATATTTATTTAATTGTTGAACTGATATACCGTATAGCACTTATTCTGACTTGTCCAACCCATTTCGTTGATCCAGTAAATCGTAATTTGTTTTTTCGTAAAGTCTTATCGTAAAATACTGACTTCTGTTACGCATCATTTCATGAAAAAACCTGACTTCTATTACGTTTTTTACTTTCATAATAGCTTGTTGATGAGTCTTTGTGACGTCAGCCGCAATTCAATTTAAATCTATGCGGCATCAGGGATTGCTTACATTTATAACACTGAAGATGAAGACAGTATAGTTTTCGAAACGTTTGTTTGCTGAACATGAGTTTAGTATCTACATTTTGGGCTCTTTATTTTTTGATTATGCTTATCTTGTTTGCAACGTTATGCCGATGCTTTACATTTGTCACATTAAAAACACGAGAAGCAGCTGACTCGATGACTAATATAGTCTTTCGCTGCTTCCTGTCTGTTGTTGAATATATTTGTACCGATTATATTTGTTGCTGAAAAAAACCCTTACAGTTATTTCAAAAAATGTTATAAATTCATCCCGTTTCATGTATTTCTTGTGGACACGAGATTCCTGTGGTCACGTGAGTCTTTTCAACTTCGATAAAATGGAGCTGGTTTCTTTGAGTGTCAAAATCTGTGTTTGCATTATTGCATATTGTTAGTATTCATTTAATCTAAATCCATGGTGGTCTTTTACACAATTGTCACTTTTCAGAAGAACTGAATAGAACATCTTGTGATATTTAACTTAGTAGCGTAATTGATGTAACTGATAGTGTGACTTCAATTAAAAAAAAAACAAGTCTAGTTGTCACATACTATTATTTTCGTTTGTTGGCCATAAAAGCAATCAGCTGGATTGATACAGAAGGTTTCAAGCAGTCATCATAAAGTACTATTATGGTAAGTGCGACTTATATGTTTTTATGCTTCATACAGGTGGATGTTGCTAGATATAAATGGTGCGGTATTCATGTTATTTGTGGGCGAGAAATATATGTACAAACACAAATGGCAAACAGTTTGCACAACAGGGATGGCAGCATGATACAAAAAGGTCTCCAAAGTCAGCCACCAATGTGTTAATATTTTTGTTTGGTTTTATACATTGCAGTGATTAATTTTCCAGTACTTACTGAGTGTTATCAGAGGGTACGGATGCAACGTAATTCGTACCCTGAAAAAATGGAGAAAAAAATTAAAAAAGCCAAAATAGCATACAGATTAGTGATGCAAGCCGCGCCGCGTACGCGGCCGCTTTTGACTTTTTCGCCGCGTGCCGCGCCGCGTGGAAGGTTGAAATGACAAAGCCGCGCCGCTTGCCGCGTAAACTTTCAAGAAATTAATTTTTCGTAAACGTAAACTTTCAAGAAATTAAACTTTCGTAAACGTAAACTTTCAACTTTTCAAGAATCAGCTATGAAACTTCAAATTTAAATTGGAAACACGGATCAGTTATTTTTCCCTTCGGAAACCCTAAGATGGAAAGCTATGCAAATGCAAATTGCAAATGGCTTGCAGTTGACAGGGTTTTAGGGCTTGCTTGTCAGGGAAGCTGTACGAATGTTTTTGGTTAGTAGCCTAGCTGATAAGCTCAGTTACCAGGCTATAGGCCTAGCGCAACTACCGCATTATTTACTATATCAGTTAGCCCAGTGAGTTCAGGCTATAAGTTTTACTCTTGTGTGTGTAGTTCATATAGCCACTGGCATTATAATTGCATTATTGTTTACAAAAAGTGTTCAAAAGTCCTGATACTGGATCCAGGAACATTCTATTTGTCTTAGTTTGTATTATGTCTTAGAACTTAGATGCATTGCTGATAAGAGAATATGATCTGGTTAGCCTGGCCAATTAGTGCACAACTGTATTGGTACCGTACTAGGTTACCAGTTATATGCCATGGATGCTTTTTCCTACAATTGACTTTCTAAATAATAACTCGTTAAAATATTTTTTTTTAATTTTGTAATTTGCGGTGTGCGGTGCGGTGCAGTGTCAAAGTTCCAGATAAATTGCGGTGTGCGGTGCGGTGCGCGGATAGATGAGTCAGTTGCGGTGCGGATAAAAATTTTGGGTTCGCTGCATCTCTAATACAGATCGGGGTTTCTGCTTAAACCTAACTTTTAAAATTTAATCGCATAAAAAGCCGAAGTCGCTAATCAGAGTTTCCGCAAGAATTTAAAAGTTAGGGTTAAGCAGAAACTCCGTTTCGTGATTTAAGAAAAGTGTATAGCCCAGCTGTTAAAGACAAAAACTTGTGATTTAAGACATTGAAATCCAGGCCGAAGGAAAAATACATGTTGTAGAAAGCAGCGGCGCAACTAGAAAAAATCAAAGGGGGTCGGCAACAAGAGAAAAATTAACAAATTATTTGTAGAAGTGGATATATCACAATTAGATTGTTAAAATATTAGCCTAGTGTAAATTAACAGCGCAATGATCCAATTGTGTGACGGGCAAAGCGAACCTTTTCGCTCTGTCTGCGCTTGCTACTCACTTTCAAAAAAAGTTTTCTGCGCTTTCAAAAGTAGGCAGCAAATTGTTTGCTCTCCAGACCCATATTTTAAAAAGTAATCCACACAAGCTTAGGGCCTAAATACACTACACGTCAAGATTGTAAAGAAAATTTAATGGCCGTCATTTTGATACCAAAATTATAAAATTGTTTAAGAATGTGTGAAGTTGCGACCATATGAAGATTATAAATCAGACTAGCCTAAAGCCAGCTGCAGTTTCGTTTTGTGGGTTAATAAGGTTGCATCCTAAGTACGGATACCCAAAGTAGAATTTTGAATCCTTACCGTAAGATTCGAATCCATCCAGAATCGAATCTAAAAACTGCTTTTTATTGGGTAATTGATGGCTTTGTAAAGCTTCTTTTTCATGCCGTTGTAAGCGTAAAGCTGAGCCGGTTTCCCGCACTTTAAGTTTACTACCCTGGAAAGTTAGCTATTTTGTTTTTGTGCCAGCATATTGCGTGAATAACAGTCTGTTAATATTTTGTACAGTGGTTTCACCAGCCTGCGGACACCGACAGTTTTTCATTAATAAATGTTTCCATCTGATTTTTTGCAAGTACTCAGCGGTGCTTCAGTCACTCACAAAAAATGAAATGTTTTTGTCAAAAAGCAATCATTATAAGACGACTTAACCAAATTTTCTGATAACGCTTGCATCTTTTTTTCTTGAGATCAATTTTTACTCATTTTCGCATATATTATATTATTAACATTAGGATGCAACCTAGTTAGTACCCTGAACAGTTCGTACCCTGAAAAGATTGAGAGAAATGATTTAAAAAAAGCCGAAGTCGCTAATCGCAGTTTCCGCAAACATTTTAAAATTTTCCCTCTGAAAAGAGCAAGAGAAAAAATAGCACAAAGCCGAAGTCGCTTATCGCAGTTTTCGCAAACAAACGTAAACTCTCAGGATCATTACCTGAAATTTTAAAATGTTTGCGGAAACTCCGATCTCAACCCTAACCCTTTTAAATGTTTGCTGAATCAGCGACTTCGGCAAACTCTTATGATTATTACCAAAAATTTTAAAATGTTTGCAGAAACTGCGGAAAAAAGGAAACTGCGATCAGCGAGTTAGGCTTTGTTCTATTTTTTTCTCTTGATCTTTTCTGTTTGTTTGCGAAAACTCCGATTAGCAACTTTGGCTTTTTTAATTTTTTCTTTCGATCTTTTCCTAACCCTCACCCTTTTAAAATGTTTGTGAAAACTGCGATCAGCAACTTTGTTTTTTTTTTCATTTTTTCTCTCGATCTTATTCTAACAATAAACTCTAACCCTTTTAAAATGTTTGCGGAAACTGCGATCAGTGACTTCGGCAAACTCTTAGGATCATTACCAGAAATTTTAAAATGCTTGCAGAAAAACAGAAACTGCAATCAGCGACTTCGGCTTTTTTAAATTTTTCTCTCTCAATCTTTTCAGGGTACGAACTAGGTTGCACCCCTACGGAATGGCTCGTTTCGGTGAGTCCGATCCCTTAACGGAGGATTTTTTCAATTTTTTTTTTAATTATTGGGTACTGTAGCCTAATTATCATTGCCGTTTTAGGGTTAGAGGTTAGGAACTCACCGAATCAGACTTACCGAATAGTAGCAGACCCGCACCCCTAACTTTACACAAAATCCTCTTGGCAAAGAACACTTCATATCCCGATTTCAGGATTTGAAATGGGGTACGAAGTGTTCAGGGGGCAAAATAGATTGCATCCGGCCTCAATTATACACTTAGGCATGTCAACATATTATGTAGGCATCGCATCTTTTTATGCATCCATAGCACCAAGTGCGAAACGAAGTTGTGCATGGTTTAATTAACGTATGAAGGTGGCCTCATTCAGAAAACGGCAAAATTAAGCTCTCAAATAATTCATGTAATAAAACTATTTTTTTTTAATAAATTATTGTTAATTTCTTCACTCCAAACTTACTCATTAGTTAACAGTAAAAATAGAGTGCATAAAATCGAATGCCACAAATGTCGTCCCTTGAAAGTAGTGCTGCCAGATGTTCAAGTTTTATTGTCCATTTAAATGTAGGTAAAATTAGGTTTGTTTTTTAGCAGGATATTTAGTTGTAAAATAACGCTTCTGGTAGGGATGGGCAAAATAGAATAATTAGCTATTCTAGAATACTGAAACCGAATATAGAATACAGATACCTATCTATTCTAGAATAATTGACAGTTTTTTTACCATCGACACATTTTTATGAGTTTGCAAAAACAATGAACATCACCAAAATTGCTTATTGCAGTGTAACAAATTTAGGCTTTCAAAATTTTCACCAGTCAAATGGGATCTCAACTTGATGGCAGTTAAACCTGCACTTAAAAACACCTCTCTGAAGAAGCAGATGTGGCAGGTACACAAAAATATTTTGAAACTAACTGATATAAACAAGAAAATTGGTTTGTGTTTGCTTTCAAACCAATTTACCAAACAAGCGTTTTCAACAGATGTAGTGGATGCTTTTAACAACCTGATGTACGGTACTGAGATAGGTAGCTATTTCTGAAGGTGGGGAAGCTAAATTTGCTGATTCATCTTCAGCTAAGACAAAGCTAACTACCCGACGGATACGCACCCGTAAGTACTTCCGCAAGATTGTGAGGACTACAAAGCGCTTGACAAGAAAGATCTCTTTAAACCCATTTGTGCCGAAAGTGAAAGTACTTAAACAAAAATTTAAAAATTTAAGTATTGCATAATCATAACAGGCCTCGAAATTCGTTTTTGTTAACGGCTGACAAACGTGTCCGGTCTGAGCAGCTATCTCGGCGGACAAATTAAGTCTCACGGCGGACACACCAGTTTTAACGTCGATCGTCATACTTAAATACTTAAAACTTCTACACTAACGCGTAACGCTACTATTTTTTGATGTGCAAAGCTTCACTACGCTTTTTTCTTTAGGTTTATTTTTGCGTGTCATGTGAGCGAAAGTGACGAAAAGAATAAACAAAACATTAGAAAAAGCGCAATTATTTTTTGCCCTCTCCGTGATGCGGTTGCCTCTCCAAAATAGCATCAGTATTTCACGAGATCACGGCAGGCTCGGGATTATAATCAGCGCAGTCGGGGCCTTCCAGGCATATGCGCATGAGAGCTTCTATAGTATCGCCCTTCAAAGACGTGCGCCAATCTCCACGCGGTCATTGCTTGCCGTTAAAATACGTAATACCGAGATCTACTCCATGTCTTTTCTCCAGACTGGTTAATTGAGGGAAGAGCGTAAATGCGCACTCTTGTTTAGCGATAAAATATGCAATTTCAAACAACCTCTTCATTTTGATTTTTTTTTTGTCACTCATATTGTCGAGGGCCTTGATGATCGGAAATTAATGGCTTGTGGGGTAAACGATGTGTTGTGATTATTGACAGAACTAATCCTTACATTCGTTGTTCCTTTAATATGTTATATGCGTCTATCACCACTAAATTTCCTAGTAGTAGATTCATCGCCCTCATTCTCACTTTCAGAATTTTCCCTGGGCCGTTTCATTCTTACTGTAATACCAAAACTTAAGTTTTGCTGCATCTTGCTGTAGTAGCCTTCTCGTATAATCTAACTTTGTAACCAACCTTGCCTTATCAATATTACTCGGTCAGAGATCAAAGCCAGACATTGTGACATAAGACTTGAACTGTTGCGCGTGATTAGTGTAGAAGTACCGGTACTCCCACCCGTTCTTAGGGAAGAATCCACCTTTGTTACGCTGATTCAATGTCATCAATCGTTAAAGCAACGTAAAAATCGAAAGTTTTTCTTCTCGAATGAAAGCTAAGGGATTCACCGATACAGTATTAACTTTTTCTAGATGTGCGCTATGGCAATGCGATAATTTCGCATTCCCAGCGCAAATTATATTCTTGCAACAATTGTTAGTGCTATGCAATGACGATTTGTATCGCTAGTTCCTGTGTTATTTCTCGGCGGACAAATATGACCGATCTAGATGGTGCTTCCCGCGGACATTACATGCTGTGACGGCGGACATGTCCGCCGTGAATTTCGAGGCCTGCATAACCTAAAAATACATTTCACAATTAAATTTTTCTTAATTATGTTAGTACTGGTCAAGAAAAAGACCGTCCTACATATAGGACGCTAGGCAAATCCGATATCAAATTTTGCAAGTTTCTTGTGCGTAATGCGTAGGCCTAATCGTTATTGCTCAAAGTGATAAATGGGAAATCTCTTGTCATCGAGCATTTTATTGAAATGAAAGTTCACAAAATACGAAGATGAGAATTAACAAAGCAACACATCACTGAAATAAGTCATTTAGCGGATCGAAATCGCTTTGAGGCCGAATTCGCCTACGTCAAGATGACCTCCATGTAAAAACGCCAAGAGAAAACTAAAATATTATCAAAAATTTCAGTAAATTACGATAATTATGTTATTGTTCTAAAAACAAACACAACTACTTTGTTATACAGCGTAGAAATCATAGGGAATCTTTGTTTGATACCACTTGATGCTTGGGAATTGATTGTCGCTTTTGCTTCATTTTGCTAACATGTGTGCCTGGCGACCTATATATAGGACACCAATCTTTTGAATCAATTTTCTCGAAAATTTTGCTGCTAATTAAATTTAAACATTTGCTGTAAAATATGTTGATACATAACAAATAAAGACAATGACAAATATTTTTGGAAGCTTATTTGCATATGCGGATTTATTGATATAATTTGACATGTACCTTCAAAATTTCAGAATAAGCAAAATCCGGAAAATTGAAAATAATGTCAAGTCTGAACAAAACAAGCAATTTTTAAAAAAAAGTTGTGATATAGGCTGCAAAAACACTCATAAACGTATTTTGACTTCATCTAAATCTAAAAACTGAACGTGTGAAGAAAAATTTTAATTTGAGTAGGTGTCCTACATATAGGACGCTAGGCATAAATGGGTTAATGCGAACAATGAAACTCATCCATTTTTCCTACGCCATGTCGCACTAAATTGATAAACAATTCTACTTTCGCTGCAGCGAATTCGTTGCGAACAAACGGAGTAGTACAAAGTCGATCGTTAAAGCAGTTTCAATTATCCGATTTTATATGCATTTTAAAACCGGTTAGGCTTCACAACCGGTTATTCAGTATTCTATTTTGCCCATCATTAGCTTCCGATAGTATCGAACCGACTCCTTTTGAAATTTGAGACCAATGCAGTCTCACAGACATTCGTGTGAAAGTTTCTCGAGTTCAGAGGTTTTAAATGTAGCTTTTTTTGCTAAAACAAGAAAAAGCAAGAAAAAATATGTCGTGCTTTAGTGAACAAGTGGGATGCAACCTATTTTGTCTTTTTCTGACTATTTTTGTGGCACAGGATATATGTATATATGAATAATAAATAGGGCATAACAGACACTACATAAAAGCATATCTTGGCAATAGGCTATAGCAGGGGTCACTAAACTTTTTTTCTGAGAGCCGGATTGCTGCGAGATTAACAGCTGCAGGCCGGATGCAAATTGCGAAAAGATATAAATTAGGCTACAACTATTTAAAATCTCCATTGACTTGAATTGAGCACAATAAATAACAAAGTCAGCAGTGGAATAGCAAAGCTATGATGAAAATCGAATAGTTGCTGGAAAAGTTATCCCCTGCTGTGGTACACAGCTACAGGGCACCGTGCTCTTGAAAAAACATTACATCTTTCCAAATTTTCTCAACACAACGTCAGTCCTTTACAAAAAGTTGTTAACTTTTTTTTCCTTAACAGTTGTAGTGCAGCTGTTATTTCCGCAGCACGTGGCGGGCCGGATAAAATCAGTTTGCGGGCAGGTTCCGGCCGCGGGCTGTAGTTTGGTGACCTCTGGGCTATAGTTATCATAAAAATCTTTTATACTGCACCCTACTTTAAAATGTTATTTCAGCTAGAAGCCCAAGTTAAAAGAGGTTATTTAACTTCAGTTTAATGCTGATAAAATTATAACAAATCTTTGTACTATGTGTGAAACATTACTTCAACGTTGTATATAGGTGTAGCAGGCTATAAAAAATTCAACCTGTCTGAAATTGGCATGTGTGTATTGTAAATCCAATGACCTTAAGTTATATGTCTGTCGTGCAAACATAAGATGCGGTGTCTTGATTTTCAGGATGCAAATGGTAGTGAAGCTGCTCATGAACCAGAGCAACAGAGGAAGCTTTTCATTGGTGGTCTTAGTTTTGACACAACCGATGAAAGTTTGCGGGAATATTTTGGTCAATATGGTGAAGTTACTGGTAAGACACACTGTGCTTTACATCGGTTAATTTAAAGTTTTGCAAAGTGTGATTAGTTAATTGTCCCTGCTAATTTTAAAGGCTTTTTTGAAATTGAATTGTTTTATAGTACTGGTAGCTGTACTATTTCATAAAGATCATGCTATTGTTTTCAGACTGCATTGTCATGAAAGATCCAAAAACTAAAAAATCCAGAGGTTTTGGCTTTGTAACTTTTCAAAAGATATATATGGTAAGTGTTGTGTAAAACTTTTGCTTTGGCTAACTTAATTTCCTCTGACACATTGTTGGATGCAATGATTCTGTTTCGTCAGCTTAATTTTGTCTTGGTTGCAAGGTACCCTGGGAGGAGATGAACGCTTTCCGGCTCTGCCTGTGCGGCGTAGGAGCGTCCTTCATTGGCGTAGTCTGAGCTGCAGCATCAAACAATAACCTTGTATAGTTTCATTCCACATGTACATCAATGATGAACTGTGATTGAAATTATCGACCTGGCCAATGCATATTCCATCACTTCATGTAGTCACTAGTTGGCAATTACCAAGGAGTGAAGCCGTGTATAGGACAATATAATTAACATAACTTTTTGTTTATGAAGGCATTTAAATTTTCTTTTCGGCTTGCCTAAAAAGTGCATGTGCCAAATTATTTATGATTTTGCAGGTTGACAAAGTAATGAATGAAAGGCCTCATAAGTTGGATGGACGAACAGTTACTCCAAAACGTGCTGTTTCTAGAGAGGTATGATATAATATTACCAATGAGGTTGTTTTTCTGGGAACTTAGTTGTGTGTTGCATTTAACTGACATCTTAGTCTTACATGCATTGTGATTGGTCTTTTTTCTAGGATTCGGAAAAGCCTGGTGCTCATGCCACTGTCAAAAAGATATTTGTTGGTGGTATCAAAGAGGACACAGAAGACACACATCTTCGTGAATATTTCAAAAAGTTTGGAGCTGTTGACATGGTTGAAGTGAGTTATTTCGTCCAAGCAGTTTTTATATATTTTAATGGCATAGACATTGTGCTTATTTAAAATATAAATTATCTATTTATTTCAGATTTGAAAGTGCTTTTTATCATCGGAATGGCCCGTTTCAGCTAGTCCGATTCGGCTAATTCCCTATTCGGGTACAGTCTTTCTCGGCTAGTTCCTTATTCGTCAAATTTTTGAAAATCCAACCATAATCCTTAAGTAAATCCAACGAACCAGCCGAAGACTGCAGCCGAATCGGACTAGCCGAATAGTAGCAGACCCTTTAATCATAGGGCTGCTAAAATGTCATGTGACACAAGTTTAGTAAAGAGTGTAAAAAAGCAGGGTCTGCTACTATTCGGCTACAGTTATGAATTGTATTTTATTCCACAATATTGTTTCTTTTGCATTCCGACAAAGAAAAATAAATTAAAATGTTTGAACTATTAAATTGAAATGTTTGCTCACATAAAATCGACATGTACGGTATCCTACATCACCGTCTGTATGCAAACTTAGAATATATTAGAATCCTCAACTATTATAAAATTCCAAATCCAACGATACCTTCTGTTTATTTAGAGAATTTTGTATTTTATTCCGCAATATCGTTTTTTTTTATAGTTGAAATTATCGAAGCTTTAGATGCGTGGGGTTTAGACCTAACCACTAAGATCTTAAATCATATTTATGACACCGGAAACATCCCTAGTGATATGGTACGTTCTATATTATAACTTCTAACGGAGGAAGTAACCAAATGAATTCCAGGTCATGTAACGCCGAAACCCAGGTTTATTCTAAACTGCCACTTAGGTTTTAACTTCATCTATTATGTCAAACGGTATTTGGCAACTGTCTTTTTTCGTTGAGACTTTATCTCATTAACCTCTATTGTTAATCATGAAAAATGTTGTTTTGATGTAAAACACTTATTTTGAACGAACCCAGACAACAAAATTCGTCATTTTTACATTGATTCAAGTTCAACGTCTGCAGACGTTGAATCAATGTACAAATAACAGATTTTGTCGTCTGGCAAGCTATAGGCTATTCAAATAAGTAGATACATTGCTTCATGGTCAGCATCCATTTTAAAAGAACATGTGATTGCCAGTTGAAAATATGACATTTTTTATTTGTTGTTTAGTCTGATAGTCTGATTTCATGTTTTTCGTAGGTTATGGAGGATCGTGAAACGAGGAAGAAGCGTGGTTTTGCATTTGTCACATTTGCCGATCATGATCCAGTCGATAAGATCGTTAATCAAAGATACCACAACATTAACAATCACAATTGTGAAGTTCGCAAAGCTTTGCCGAAAAATGAATTAGACAAGTACAAACCAAAGCCTGCCGGTAATGAGCAGTTTCACTAAGTTGCAGAACTTTCTTTCCTGTGGTTAAATATCTCGTTAATTTTTTTTTGTGTATTTATTTTCAGGAGACAGAGGCCCACCACCACCTGAGTATGGAAGAGATCGCGACCGAGGTATTGCGCTGCTTTTTATTAATGTATCGCTTTCAGCGTAGTCGATAGTTTATTCGTTTTTCAAACGTGTTCTTGCAAACTTTACTTATCCTTTTCTTTTGTTTACAGAGTACAGAAGGTCTCCCCCACCTGGTGAGTACCTGAGCATGACTTAAACTCGCGTACTTCATTTTCTACAACTTATTGCTGTGCAACTTTTCACATGTAACCCTCTCAGTCTGGCTGGTTCCTTGTCATGTCGAAAATCGCCATGTTTGTGCCAACTCAGTGGCCGCCTTACGCTGTCCACGCCACCTACATCCAAACATCTTCAGATTTTTGTATGTTTTTATGATGCTATATGGGACTTTTCTTAAATGAGAGATAATAATTGAATAGCTCTGGACAACACTTTCACTCCTACTCCAAGGGGACGTCGAGTGTGTTCATTTTAAGTTCAAGATTGATTGTCAAGTTTTGGTGCGTGGTGGAATGGTGCTTAGCACATTTTTGACATGAATATTTTTCTTGCAGCACACATGTACGATCGCTACCCTCCTCCAAGTAAGTTGCTCATGATGTGACATGTTTTAATAGCACGTTTTCAATTTGATGCAAGGTATCCTGGGAGGAGATGAACGCTTCCCGGCTCTGTCTGTGTGGCGTAGGAGCGTCCTTCATTGGCGTAGTCTGAGCTGCAGCATCAAACAATAACCTTGTATAGTTTCATTCCACATGTACATCAATGATGAACTGTGATTGAAATTATCGACCTGGCCAATGCATATTCCATCACTTCATGTAGTCACTAGTTGGCAATTACCAAAGAGTGAAGCCGTGTATGGGACATTTCATTATTCTAAAAGATTTTCAAACTTTGTGTTTATATTGCAATTAAAATTTGTAAGTTAAATTCAAAAATAACCATAGACCGATTTTTTATTTTGCAGTGATGGATCGTCATTGTGAGTATGAATTGTATTGTTAGGTGGAGAAATTTTAATTTTTCCGCTTAAAGTTAACGTTACCCATCCAACTTGATAGTCTACAACTTTCGGCTCTGTAAATCAATCTAGATAATTTTGATATTATTGTTGTGCAAGTAAAATCATTGTCTAAAATTTAAGAAGTAGACATATGTAATTGTGAGGGTTACGTTCATCTGGATATCAGTAGTGTTGACAGGGGGTTCATTGGACACGTTTCTGTTCGTCTGATAAAAACTGGCTTTTACTACTTGTGTTGAAGATCTGGGCACCTTATTTGCCTCAGTCCCAAATTCTTTTCTCATTGGTTCTGCTTGATATTCTGGTGGTTTATTCCCCTAACTTGGACTATTTATTGTTGCAGACGATCGTTATCCGCCGAGCAGTAAGTTTATTCGATTTTGACTAGTGAATGCAAAACTACAAATGCAACTTATGATAAATCTAGACTAATCTGAAAAAAATAATTAAATTTTTACGTAAAAAAAAAGTTTGAGGCACTAATTTCCTTGTGTTCAGATTATTTAAATCAACTTTACATTTTGTTAAAATGTGACTTCAGTGTATGATAGTGACTAGGTTAGTTATGGCAACCCTTTGAGTTCGCTTTTCTGCTGCAGGTTACGACCGGTACCCGCCAAGCTATGATCGATACCCACCTCCTTCAAGTCGAGGTAACATTGCTAGAAAACGTTTGTGGTGCTTTTGCTGTTAATTTAAGTTTGGAAATTTGTATAAGGAAGCTTGGGTGAAATGAAAAGGCTTCGTTTTGTTTATCATGTTCAATTCATTGTTTTAGATTACGACCGATATCCACCACCCCGTGAATACGCCAGCGAATACGGTGAGTTGTTAATTGCAGACTTTATTTGCTCAATTTGTTGCTCATTGTTACTGCTAGGTTACTGCTATAATAGCACATGATATGTATTTTTAGGCTGCATAATGTTATTAGGCTTTTTTGTTTGACAGTTTTACGTTGCGGCACGTCATGTGGTTTTGAAGTTGCGTGTTCGTAGATGTTTTGCGTAAAAATTTATCATGTGTTTTACAGATCGGTACCGCGAATACAGGGACTATAGCTCTCGATCTGCTGGTATGTATCCGCTATTTGACAATTTTTATGCAGTATTGCTATGTAATGCTCAACGATTTCATTTCCATTGTGATGCAAGGTACCCTGGGAGGAGATGAACGCTTCCCGGCTCTGCCTGTGTGGCGTAGGAGCGTCCTTCATTGGCGTAGTCTGAGCTGCAGCATCAAACAATAACCTTGTATAGTTTCATTCCACATGTACATCAATGATGAACTGTGATTGGAATTATCGACCTGGCCAATGCATATTCCATCACTTCATGTAGTCACTAGTTGGCAATTACCAAGGAGTGAAGCCGTGTATGGGACATTTCATACAGCACAAAGAATTTGCATTGTAATACTTCCTCTTTTTGTGATCTCTTAATCGTCATGTCTTCTGCTTTTCAGATTATTCTCGAAGCTCGTCAGATTATTATCGACGTGAAGGTACGTGTTATATATGATGTTATATTGTCGATTTTAGCCTAATTGCATTTTAACTGAGGAGGTATAGTTAGTTTAAGAAAAACAGAAAGCAGTATAGTATGGAAGTCTTGAATATTCGCATTAATTTATGTCAAGTGATGTGCTTTGGCATAAGATATTGAGTTGCAGATATTAAAGTGTAAACTGCTAGCTCTAAATATAAACAAGCTACCAAGTTGTGAGACTGAGTTGCTCGGAAACAGACGGTAGGAATTTTTACGTGTCATGTGTCGTAAACAAATAGAGCACTCTCGACATGTCAAAACCCAATGCACAGCGCTTAGATCATGTTCAAATTAAAAGCAAACTGTCCACTTTACTGAGTATTGCAACTGATATCTCAAACCCGCTCTCTCTGCTTGTCTGTCGACTGTTCACGTAATTTTTTTCATGGCAATATTTCTCAACAATTCTTGAGTTTTAATGAAAACTTGCAACTACAGTTGGTCAACTCAATTTTTCTGACACAGTTGATAAATAAAATAATTTATTGTGATTAAACGCTGAATCCGCATCTCAGCTTAGATGTCTTCCATCAAATCAGGTCTTTATAATTAACTCACAAAGGCAAAATAGGATGATTAAAACTCGAGCATTCGTGTATTTATCCACGGAAGGCATTTCATACTTACCTAAGTTAAACAAGCTTACTTTTGATGGTTTTATTTTAGGCAGTAGCAGAAGTTGTAGCAGCTACAGATCAATGGTCGCTCCGTATAGAAAGAGAAGTAGTGACATGAGTTATTACTCGTTCTACCCGTATCGCTGCAGCTATGGACAGGGCTCTTATAGCAGTAAATCCTCCACGCCGGAACCCGTTCCAGGGAGACTTGCTCTGCCAGCACCAGACAGCTTTAGTAGACAGCAACAGCATTCCACCAGCAATGGCACATCTCCAATTGTTTCCTATAAGGAACCCGTGTTGATCAGTACAACAGAATGCAGATCTAGAGTTTATATCGCGCCCGGTTCCAGACAAACTCCAGGTTGGTTAGTTGGAGAAAGCATTTCAGGCTAGTAAAATTTTTGTAATTGACTTTTAGACTTATATATAAATAGTTTTTGTACAGAGCAGGCAATCATGATTTATTTTCAATCTATCACAGTTCGGCTTGTGGTTTTCCAAGTTACTTGTAATTGTTGCACTAATTTTGTGTAATCTCTACTGTAATTTTTGCTGTGATTGTATTTCAGACTAGCAACATGTGATCATCTGTGGCTTTATTTTGCAGCAGCTTACAGTGACAGACCGGCGTATGACAGCTATCCACCCAGAGAAGGTAATGCTTTAAAATTGTATTGATAAACTGCATTATGATGCAGGGTACTCTGGGAGGAGATGAACGCTTCCCGGCTCTGCCTGTGCGGCGTAGGAGCGTCCTTCATTGGCGTAGTCTGAGCTGCAGCATCAAACAATAACCTTGTATAGTTTCATACCACATGTACATCAATGATGAACTGTGATTGAAATTATCGACCTGGCCAATGCATATTCCATCACTTCATGTAGTCACTAGTTGGCAATTACCAAGGAGTGAAGCCGTGTATGGGACATTTCAATCTAAAGCAATAAAACGTGTTGCCTGAACTACTTTGTTTGACGAAGAAAATTCTTAGTTCAGACACGCTAAATATAGTTTTCGTTTGAACAGAATTCATGTGTTCTTTTAGGAGAAAGAGACCGGGCAACAGCATTACCACCAAGCTCATCTGACAGAGAACGAGCATATGCAAGCTCACATTTGCCATCTAGCGCTTCTCATGAGAGGTAAGGTTTCGGCTATGTTGACTGTTTTTACCTAAAGCTCGCCGGTCACATGGCCAAGTGGTGAGAGCCCTGAAACGGCACTCGAAAGGGCGCC
The DNA here is from genome assembly GCF_918807975.1 of Aplidium turbinatum. Classification (NCBI taxonomy): domain Eukaryota; kingdom Metazoa; phylum Chordata; class Ascidiacea; order Aplousobranchia; family Polyclinidae; genus Aplidium; species Aplidium turbinatum. Next base: position 9,226,199 of record NC_137489.1, on the reverse strand, counting down.
GGCTCAACACCGCTCATGAGCATGTGGCTGTGTCTTTGGCAGGACACTTAGCGGCATACCTGAAGGTGGACTTAAACATTGGCTTCCTTGCCTTCTTGTCCGCTTATTCTAAATATACAACCACTTGGCGCAAGCCTGGATTCGACCTTAAGTTCAAGATAATCAATTAAATAAATGATAACACCCTTTGTCTTCAGGGATGTTCGTGACAGTCGCGACGTTCGCGATCCATACCAAAGAAGTTCGGCAGCCACTGCTCCCGAGTATGACTCTTATGCACGACCCAAAACTGAAGGTACTTTTAGTTTGTTAGTTTTGCTTACTGGACTAACTTAATCACAGCAGCCATCTTGAGCCGCCTCGTTACTTTAATTTGTTTTACAACATCAAATTTTCAGAAATTTCGAACGCAATCCTAATGACGTAATACCCTTTTGTTTCTGACAGGCAGCAATGGCTACGAATATTCATCGTACATGAACAGCAGCAGTAGCTATGGTCCGATGAAAAGCAGCTCGTACAGTTCATCAAGATCAGCAGCCCCGTATGGTAAGTTAGATTGATAGTTAACTAACAGATACTTCTTCAACCGCGCTCAAAAGGGCGTTGGTAAGAGCTCACGTTTTTGCTTTCGGTAAACTTGTCGTACAAGGACGTGGACACGAAGGCTTATTGTACAGTATATAAACTTTATTAAATTAAATACATTGAAATCTTCTGTGAAATATTTCACCAGTGTAGATACAAACGACCTGTTGTAGCCTGATGCTGTAGGTTCGCTGTGGTAGTAGCGGTTTGTCAAGAGATGTTTATTAAAGTGAGATTTCTGGCTTTGCTCATTGTTTTTATTTTTGCGCAGGATCCTACCAGAGTTCCAGCTCAGCGCCTACCGGAAGCTCCGGGGCTTATACCTCAAGTTCGCGCTACTAATCGGGCGGTTCGGTCTTGTAAGTATAAGTGAGTTGCATCGCAAGCAAGGAGGAGCGTTAGAGAGACTTGTGTCATCATGTTCTTGCAAAAAGCAGGATTCCGTTTTTTCTTTCAAGTTTTGTCAGAGAGGAAAACGCAGAATGCTCGTCAGAAAAACATTGCACTTTGTTTGTTCTGAGGTGTGGTCGCGATGAGGGTGGCGAGGAACGCTGGACTTGTTATAGATGCAGCGTCTTCTGGTTTGATAGTACACCAGTTGTTTTGAACTCTCTTTCTTTGTGCCCGGTTTTATATGAGAGTTTGCAGGGTAGGTTTGAAGCATAATTTGAAGTTTGTTGATTTGAATATACTGTAACTTGAAAGTCTAAACGAAATCCTGTCACATTCATGTTTCGAACAACTAATATAAATCTAAAGAACGTGACGCAACAACATGATGATGCGCATCGCTGTCTATCACAGTTTGATCAGTAGTTTCATTGCAAGTGCATTATGTGGTTAGACTAAGATTTTATCTTCTAGAAAATTAGTTCTGTAAGAAAAAAGTTTTCTTGTGCATAGTTGCACCGTATTTTCATAATTAGCTGCCCTCTCACAGTTGATTAAGTAGTTTGTGTTTTTTGCACTTTTCAGACTTTAAAACAGCGCAGTGCGTTGGTAAGGTGAAGTATTTGAGCATAAATGTTTTTTTGATTTTCTTGCAATAAGTGATAACGCAGCAAATGCGCAATTCAAGCATTTACAGTTGATTGTCATCTCTCAGTTCAACAGCTATGTTCCTTCCCCAGAGCATTTCCCATCTTCCCCAATGTTCTGCCTTCGGAAATCATTTGATTAAACATCACTTATAAAAGTATTCTGGAATTGAAATTCACTTACCACGTCATAGTTTTGAAAATTCAAGAAAATTGTTTCTATGATGAGTGGAGAAATCACTAGGATCAATGGATCATACCAATGTCATTTGCTTATGAACGTGGTTGGAAAATTTCAACAGCCTGAGATTTATACATGTTAGTCAAATGATTTCGTTTTTTTTTGTTTTGTTTTTTTCTCGGATCGTTCGCAAGCTGTCGGGAAGGAACATCTTGTAAAGAAAGGCTACAGAATTTAACAATGACTGGCAGCCTTCAGGGTTGAAAACCTAGCCCAGATAGCTTTGCAAGTTCACACAATGTAGCTCTGCCATCAAGATGTGAACCATAATTTCGAAATTGGACAAACAAAAATTTTTTGCCACTGTTTGCATAAACAGTAATCTACCATACCAATTAATGCTTGATTTAGGGTTGTTCAAATCAGGGCTTTAGAGCCGGCAGAAAAATGAAACTGCTCCAGCTCCGGAGCTCTTTTATACTACTGCTCCAGCTCCTCTGTTACCGTATTTTCTCGAACAATATAATATGACAGATAAAACCAAGCAACCACACGGCATTTAACATCATACAATTAGAGTGAACATAAAACTATAAACTACGAACGTTTTCGGCCATACAAGCTAGCCCTTTTCAGGTAACGAAAATAACTGAGTTTGCAATAACATCTACACTACATTGAAAATAACTGATTTACACAATGAATTGAAAAAACGAAATGCACAAGAATGAAAGTGAGTGGCCGTATGGCCGAAAACGTTCGTAGTTTATAGTTTTATGTTCACTCTAATTGTATGATGTTAAATGCCGTGTGGTTGCTTGGTTTTATCTGTCTATGGTTAAAGAAAGTCACCTCTCTACCAAAATTGTAATATAATATGGCTTCATTAATTGTCGCCCTTGATCAATAATCACCCTCAATTTAAGTCTTACGGAATAGCAGGAGCACATCAATTATCCAACAATTAAAAATTACCTGCCAACAAGTAACCCTATCAATTTGCTGTTAAATCATGTGAAAACTTTAGCATGAAGATATTCAATTCAATCACGAACCAATCAGATGTTACGTTGTCCGTGATGTATGAATCAGAACCGTTCAATTGTGACCATTCCAGCATTCGGCCAGAGAGTTGATTATTACTTTGAACTTTGGTAGTTACAGAAGAAGAGCAATAGCAGTGAATGAAATGATTCCATTACCCTAACTCTCTGCGCCAAGTCAGACTTAATTTAGCTACGATTTGCGTTTTTCTTTGTTTTTCCTAGAAACGCAACCTTGACGACATCATGAATAGCGTAGCTTCGTGGTTGAATTGGATATCTTCATGTTAAAGTGCTTACCAAATTTTACTTACAGCTCCTAATCTGTATGTTGTTTAAACTATTCCCTTTATAAGTTTGTAAAGGTCTGCAAACAAAATTGAAAAAGAGAAAAGCTCAAGTTATTTCTGCATGAGTGCGAATATGGTGTCAAACTTTGGCGTTTTTCAATCCAATTTCATTTTTTGATCTATTCTTGCTCTTGTCCACTACAGTGCAACAGTCCACTATTTTTTAATGAAACAACTGAACTTGCGTGTCGTAGCTACATGTGTGAGCTTTGCAAAGTTTTTATCAACAGCGCCATTTGTAGCCCCCCCCCCCCCCCCCCCCCCCCTTACCCAAATAAGTAGCTGAAGGCAGTTGCCTCCCAATCACGCAAGTAATTTTCAACCCCCTCACTTATTTTTGCAGGCAGTCAGACGAGCAATCACCCGAAACCATGTAAATATGTGTCATATCATGAACTATTGAGACTTTTGAGTCAGAGTGTGCGCTTGCTTACCATCGGTAATTGATCAGAGAAGAGCAAAAGCATCACAGAAAGATCGATCAAGTTAAAATTTTCCCGTCAATTAAAGCCGGTCACAGTGAGGAAGTGATAACAATGATGACGATTCAACTCGAAACACAGACGCGACAGCTGACGTTTTAAACAGATTGAAAGCAATGGTTTAGTAAGAAGACACGTTCAAGATTTCCTGTGGAAAATGTAGGTTTGCAGGATTTCTCTTTAACAATTCAGTTCGATCTCAAATCACTGACCGTTGTCAACAGCTTCATGCATTGTGTAGCCTAAGTGTGTCCCCAATTTATGTTAAGATTCGTGGACGTGTGGTAAAACGTCCAGGTGTAGCTGTCGTTTAAATTTTCTGTTCTGAAAGTCAATTAATCTTTACAGCTCAGCAAGGACGCGGCAGGAAAGCAGCTCGCATTCAGCTCATAGAATATTAATGAATTTTTGGTGTAGGTTTTCAGGTTGTGCAGCTTATATTTTTCTGCATGTACACTGTACAGTAACCACCGGCCGTTTCGTTTATCCCAATTTGATACCGCATTTAACTTATCGTCACTTGTATGTGCTTTTGCCTAGCAACATGAACTGCCGGTGAAGACGTCATTTTGCTTCGACCTTTTGGAGGAACTGTCGAGAAGAAGCTGTACTTGCACCCTAATAGAGGATGGCAGAGCATTGTTAAACACGATCGTGTATTTCCGTTGTGTTATCGTGTTTGTTGAACATAACCAGATTCCTTGCAGGTATGCCTCAATGATTCACAGCTAACCTTTTTATGTGAAAAAAATTCATTTGCATTCAATGTTTTATTTGCCATCAATGAAATCTGGCACCCGGTTTGGAATCAATAAACATCAAGTTTTGTAGGACTTGCTATTTCCTCTTGGAAGAAAAGAAAGACCAATATTGGTGAAGTAGTTTCAGCAAAGACGAGGCATTCCCAAAGAAATAGATTGGAGCAGTAACTTACTGTTTATTGAGGTCAAGATGCTTGAGTGTATGAAAGTGAAGCAGTTCAAAAAGACAGTGACTTGACAGTTCTTGTGTAATAAATTTTAGTTCATTTGTTCAGACAGTTGCTTTGATGTACAGTGCAGGTTCAAGAGGCAGTTTGTGTTCACATTCGCACGCTTTTTTCTTAAGTTTCAGTTAGAAAATTACTTGAGGCGATCTCGATGTGATACTTATATGAAATGATTTACAATGAAGTTCAACAATATGACCGCAGGGTTAAAGCAGAAATGTTAAAAATGTGCATTTTTCTAAAAATGCCGGTCACGCATCGGACTTCTTCAGGTACCTGTAGGAAAGTTGTCATAAAGTAGCGCGCTATTCGCTCGCAGTCCACGGAAAGAAGCTCATTTGGCATACAAAAGCAGCGTTTGAGATCAATTAGTGGTGCGAAACACGTGTTTTTAATAAAAGTCTTGATGGCTGCACTAGTATAATTAGCCAAACAAAATGCTCGCTGTTCTATAGTAAGTGCGGTACCGTAGTGCTGGCGGCGCCAGAAAGACCGCTCATTAACAGAAAAGGACCTTAGTGTAGGTTTCATGAGTGCGGAGATGGCTGATGAGGCCTATCTGTGCGGTGAAGCTTCTACTGCAGGATGGTTGGCTAGAGCCAGGGTTGTTTGAGGCTCTGGTCTTGCGATGGTCTCGTTTTTGATACCGTAATATGGGGTAAGGGAACGTTCAAATATTACGTAACGCCTTCGAGGGGGGGTTTATGCAAAGCGTTACGTTAGCGTCACATCGGGGGGAGGGGGTTCAAGCAAAACGTTACGTAACGCTTTCGAGTACGGAATGGTAGTTTTTTGTGCTGAATTCGTAGTGAAAAAGCGTTACATGGGGGAGGGGGGGATTGAAAAAAGCGTTACATGGGGGAGGGGGGTGTCAAAAATTCGGAAAAAAAGCGTTGCGTAATATTTGAACGTTCCCTAACTTTGCCACATCTGATTTTTTTTTTTTGCAACTTAGGCAACTAAGTTTATAACTTTTTGTTTCTGATTTTACATCACATTATAGCGTATTTTTAGCTGTTAACTTTGTATTTGCGATATCTGCTGCTGAATAATTCCAACAGAAAAAGGATAGAAATTTAAAGCCAAATTTCTGAGCTGTCTACTTTCACTTCTGCAGTGAAACTGAGTCAGTGTGGTAAGTTATTTTTTTCAACCAAAAAGAAGTGTTATTGATAATATTAAAGCAATATTATGTTTGCGTTACATTAAAAAGCAGTCTATTGGGTGGCCAAAGTTCCCCCACTAAATCACATTATTTTGGGGTAACTTTGGCCAGTGGCCAAATATATGTTTGATGCAGTATAAAGGATGTTTGCGTAAATTTAAAACCTTTTCAACATGCCGGTGTCAGAAGTGCTTCGCTCCCATCTTCAAAAATGGTAGTGTAGAACAAGTAAGGAAACAGCTTCGCGAAGAAGCGTCGATTGGATGTTGATTGTTGAGCCAAGGAAAAGCTTTCGTGGGCCTGTTGACGAGCAAGACACAAGTGATTCTGGTGCCGAGGAAGGCGGAATAGAGTCTCCAAAAGATGATGAACGGCATGATCTCCTGGATATAAATGGTTCTGTTTCCGAAGCAGTAGAAGTGGAGCCTCCAAATGCAGATGAACGGCATGATTTCGTTTCAGGGCAAGCCGAGACCGACTACGATGATGGTTTCATCTGAGGAAGAATTATGCTATTTCGGATCTGATCCTGAGTGGGATAACAGGAACCAACCCTCTCACTCCCGTAGGCTACTAATATTTTCGAAGAGTTTGAGGATTAAAGTGTGTCAACCGGCCATGCTAATATCTTTCATTGTGTCTTCAAATTGTATTGTTTTTGAAAAAAAAAACATTTCCCGCGTATGTCGTACCGGTGTGATTATCAGAGACCTAGCAGTCTTTAAACGCTTTTTTAAAACTTGGATGGTGGCCAATGTTACCCCAAGGCGGCTTAACATTGACATTCAAGGCATTTCATTTACATGGCCAAAGTTATTTTTAAAAAACTCCTTTTGTTACGTTGAATTTTCAGTTTCAACATATGTAGCGCTTGTGTCAGTTCATAAGCCTATGTTTTGAAATAAAATTCCACTTCTTAAAGATTAAGCATTCTGTGATAGCATTCAAGAAACAAAAAAGTGGACCAAAGTTACCCCATATTACGGTAGCCGATAACGTACGATGTTGCTCGGCTGATTCTGCGCCATGTTGGTCGTTCTGCGGTTAGCCTAAGTCTTCCCACGAATCTACGTCAATAGCGAATTCTTTTGTGGAAGCTTTTAAAGTGTCTTTAAAACGTTTTCTTTGACCACCTACATGGCGTTTGGACCTCGCTTGGCCTCGTTGCTTACCGTATCAAGAATGGAGCGCACTACTGATCATAAGGGCATGATCAGTGTCGGTCTTTGGGGTGTGCAAACCGTGCGATCGCACAGGGCCTGCAAATTAGGGGGCCGCAATTTACTAGAAAATGCAGTAATTTCCAATGGAAAAATTCAACAAAGGAATTAGCAACAAGAAAACCGAGACTCAAACAATACCCTCAGAATGGTCCCAAGTTCAAAGTAATTATTCACAATTATCTGGGGGAGGCCTCCAAACCACCCCCTCTCCTTTCAAAATACTTAGCTACGCCACTGAATTGGATCATTGTCATTGGGGCCCGCAAAGCATATTCCGTACAGGGCCCGAAATACCCTAAGACCAGCACTAGCATGATAATATGTATTGAACTGCAGTACTGTAGGCTACTGGTTTAGGACAGGAACTAACTAGGCTATGTTATGCTATGCAACATTTGATTGAGGAAGTTGGCAATAATCCGTACTTCAACAACTGACTTAGATAGTCACCGAAAAAGTTGGAGAGTTGCTTGTAGATTATTTCATCCACTGAGTGCCCTTACACAAAAAAAACCTACATGAAGAAATATGCTTAGGAGCGCATCAAGGGTGAACCGTTTTTTCTTGAAATTGCCGATAAATAACACTGGGCAACATCAAAATTATACCTCAAATAAAAATATGTTACCTAGACTAACTTTGGGATGCTGATTCCAAATCAGAATTGGTCTATCACGTTAGGATTTAAAGATATGAAAATTCACGAAATTCGAATTTTGCATTGATTGGCACCATATTATATTAAGGTAGCCTACTAAAGTAGGCTAGTATTGCGCAATTTTCTTTTCCAGCGATTTGTTGGTCTACAATGCATATTGTGTACGGTTTTGGTTTGGTTTTGAATCTTTATCCTCGGACTGACAAAGCCTTGATAGGTTATTCCTGGTACTTGTTCGCATACTTGTAGAGGCACTTGACGCAGGGCCGGTTACCGAGATTGGCAGAGTGAAGTTTTCCGATTGTTGAAGTCTTGTTGCCGAGAAATTATTCCATTCACTAGGTGCCGCTGAATGGAGAGCAGTCCTGAAATGCGTTGCTCAAGCGCACACCCCGAGAGTCGAACTTGCGCCGTGTGATCTTGAGCCCGGAGCGTAACCACTGAGCTATCGGGGCGGTTAATAGCCTATAGACATTATTTTGTAAATGCAATGTTCTACCTGATAATTAATGCGTTCTTGGCGATAACTATTGACTATGCGCACTTGGGCAAGGCTAGGGGAGACCGGGCAAGTTGTGCAAGTCCCCGTTTGGAAGGAAATAAAGAGCGTAATGAATCTTGAACGCCATTATTATATTTTACCTATAATGCCTTTAAAGCACGTAAATTGCAGTTATCAGTTTTTTGGGCAGGTTAGGCTTGATCAACGATATAAGGTGTTTAGGATCTAAATTCGGATGCAAACAAAATTTTGATTTTTTGGATGCACAATAGAACTAGTCAAACTTTAGCAGTAGGGGTCAATAGACACGTGATGTAGTTGTATTTTCGCAGGTAAATTTTTTTTGTACATTTGTTAGTTTTCTTGAAATTTTTTCTTTAAAAAAAGTGTGAATGAGGCAAGTTGTGCAACTATAATATGATCGTAATATGTTGCTCAACTTGCCCCTGGCACTAGTGTTGCTCAACTTACCCCATGGTGCTACACAGCTTGCCCACCATGGTGTTGCACAACTTGTTGCGCAATCGTTACTTAAACTTGAATACAGTGCAAAATAATAAATAAAACCCACCAGTTTTTGTCTTAAAACTTGGCTTATTAGCATGTTTTTGAAATGCAATACTTGAGTCTTGAAAAAGTTAGTAAAATAAAAAAAAAATTAGATTTAAAAAAAAACCTGCTCAACTTGCCCCGGTCTCCCCTATAGGGACTTGCCGAGTGGATGGTAATTGGTAAGGCTGTATCGATAAACCAACAACATCACTGTTTTGCAGAATTGTACTAACCAACTATTCAACTAACCAAACCTTTCCCTATAAAGCACTTTTGAGGGGATGCAATGCTATTTTGGTTTAGTTTAATCATCCTGGGTTGTGTTATGTTGTGCAATATGATACCTAATGCTGTTATTTTCACTACCAATTACTGTGTTGATTACATGTAATGTTTTGTTCTGCACAGCCAAAATTAGCTAAAATGACAATTAAGGGTTGTCGTGTGCATATATCATATCTCAAAAACGTAATGTGTTAGAAAAAATCTAAGGCCAGATTTGGATTCAGCATGGCCACATTAGTCTAAATAAACTTGAAACGAGCAAGGAATAAAAAATAAGTTAAAAAATGTTGCTCAGTGTAATGCCCTACTTACAAACTCCTTGTCAATTATATCTACGGTAACTTGAATATCTCTGGTGATCAGAAACAGTAGGTATGTTATAAAAATTGCATGTGCCTGTATATTTTCAGAAACACATAATAGGAACTAGCTAGCAAGCTGCAACTCTGTTGAGGGCCAGTTGGAGTTTGTCTTCAGAGCGGGACCTATACTTTCTTGTTCCTGATTTTCTTGACATATGCTATTGATTGATATTATTTTAAACAAGCACAGACTTAAGCAGTATAACAATTTTAAAAAGAAACAAAAACCAGTATTATTGATAGCCGAAGTTGTTGGCCAAAATTACCCTAAATTCATCTCGGTTGTATGTGGTAACTTTATCCACCCTGCTATTTCATGCAACTTTAAATAATACAGTAACTTATGTAGACCTATGTCCAAAAACACATCTTTTTAGATGAAAAAAAAACGGGAAAAGGTGTTAACTAAAATCGTTCAGCGTTGACATGAAAGTTGACATCGTACAGCAGAACTATCAAAATGGCTAGCCTTCTTTCGTGCAAAATTTCGCAATAACGAGTAGGCCTATTTCAGAATACCGTACATAAATAATTATGAATGAATATAAGCTATAGGCTACATATGCTTCTAAATAGGCTACAGAATAAAAGGTTTTAGATCTCTCTGTACAGGGTGAACAGAAAGTCCTTGAACCAACTTATAAACGATTTAATAATAAAAAATAATTAAAAGATATCACAACGAGAGCTTACAATAATATAAATAAATTTTTTCATTTACTTTCAATGTGCACGCCCTTCACTTGGATAACTCTCAATTTTTTGTTGAAAGTTTTCGACCGAGGTACGCAGCTCCTCCTGTGATGTTTTGGCCCGTTCCCGCATGAGTGATTGCTTCAGAGCATCAACACTTGGATGAGCAACGGAACAGGCCTTTGCCTCCAATAACGACCATACACGCAAAATCCACGGGATTCAAATCAAGCGATGAGGGAGGCCAAATTTCCTTGCTCCAGAATCTTGGAGGTTGACGTGAGCACCAGTTCTGACTCTTTCATGAGGTGTGAGATGGTGCACCATGTTGTAATAATTTAAAAAGGCTGATTTTTGTAGTGTTTCTTCATCTCTTCAAAGACTGGAACCAAAATATGTTTGATTAGCGATATGAATTGATCTTGACCCCTTGTTTTACGAAAATCAGAGGAGACTTCCACGTTTTGGGGATGGCAACCTACACCATGACAGAAGGTAGCTTTTGACGGCGGTAAGCTGTTCTCACAAAATCTTTAATATCTGATGAAGACTTTGCATAAATCCTATCATTCTGATTATCGAACTGAGTTTCAATTGTGAAGTCTGAAAAAGTGATCTTTTGCCATGCCTGCCTTCACTTCTCTGAAAAGAATCTGTACTCTTTTATGTCTTTTGGAGTTTTCTCATCTTGCAAGAAGACAATTAAAGATCCTTTTCCACAATGGTTCTCATTGAAGTGTTGCTCACATTCATGTCTTTAGCCGTTTGACGGATGGATCTGTTTGGGTTTCTTCTCACTCTTTCTCGGAAAACCTCAACCATTTTATTTGTTCGAGCAGTGCGAGGTCTTCCCGATCTTCAGATGTAAGTTACCAAGTTCCTTAAATCTATTCACAACATGGTAAACGATGGATTTGGCAACTTTTAAGAGCTTAATGATCTCAGAGTTGGTTTTCTTCGCACGGTGAAGCTGAATGATGCTTCTCTATGGCTCCTTTTAGACCTAACAATTAGACCTAAATTTTAACAAGATATTTAGCATATTAAAAGACGTAGGCCTACAAGTGACATTCAAATGTTTAATCATAAAATGAAAAAGTCCAAGATTCTCTATTCACCCTGTAGACTGTGTAGAGAGTGAAAAAAAAAATAGAACAAATTTTAAATATCCCAGCTCTTTGTCCAAAATTACTCTGTTAAACGTAAACGACATTTTAGCAACACTCACCGAATTATTTTTATATAATAACAGACTTAAATATTGGCCAATGGAGTGTCAGGATCTTACAATGATGCAAATAACAAATCAGTAATCCCAAGCAAACAAGTAAGTTAGGCTACGGTGGCCTTCACCTCAGGCTTAGTATGAAAATTACATGCCCTAAGTGCAGTACTGTATTTTGTGCAAAAGGTATTGATTGATAAATTGGAGCCTACCACTGAACCAAACACAGCTGTTTTGGTACTCTACCCAAACCTTTACCGTCTGTTGCAGCATCACTTGACAGTATTGAACAACATAAATCAAAAATTTGTAGTCCACTCTGCAACAACTTTTTCAACAGCAAAATTAAGCAACGGCCCAACTTGCTTCAAGAAAGTTCATTTTAAATTTGCAAAACAACACCGGTACGGTATGCATAGCCTATTTGTAATCTGCAGCGGATGAGGTTAATAACCAATCACAAGGCAAGCTTTAAATCAGCTGATTTCAGTCATTAAAGGAACGTTTCACCGTGGCCGAGCAGTTTGAGGATAATTACTTTAATTAGTCATTTCGATGAAGTAGATTCGACTTCCACCCTTGCTTATTTTTCTACTTTAATTGCTCAGCAACGTTCAAAGCAAAAATCAACTCTCCAGCTGAGTGCTGGAAGGATCACAATGACTGCACTCAGCTGGTTCATAAAGAAAATTGTCCTACGTTAAAGTGTCTACCGGTTAAAACCCCATCTGCTGCAGCCAACATAGGCTATTGCAAGCACTACTTGTACAAATAAGTCATTTCATGGCACATCCAGCTAGCTGTTGGGGCTGACGTTTAATAAAAAGTCCTTTAAATAATTAAACTGCCTTGCAATCGCGACTTCTGTGCTTAAAAAAAGTATGCTCCCATTAACAGCTATCCCGCGCTACATGCTGATGAACACTGGTCTAGTGATATCTTAAAGTTTAACTTTTATATAAACTCACCGAAATTGTGATGTAAGAGAAATCAAATGCTCAATTTAGGTCGAAAACTTCAAGAAAATACGTCCATAGTTACCTTTATTAGATTTAGCGTAACAGAAGGAAAATCGTATCATTGAACATCAGAAACAATTCGATACACTGAGCACTCTGTGTCTGGGATGTGCATGACGTCATGAGGGAAAGCACCCGATGGAGATTTGCAACCAACAGATGCGTATCCGCTTGATTGTTGTGTAAAGTCATTGCGAATGCAGTGAACTTGTGCAAAAAATGTAGTTGAATTTGAAGCTTTATTTTTTGCATAAGGTCGTCTTCCTCTGCAACAACCATTCAATGAGTTGAATATGTTTGTTGTTTGAGAAAATAAATTGAAAAGTGTTTGTGCGAACATGAATGATGATTGAAACTTTAGCGTTGATCTTTAAAAAGAGGGCAGTTCATGAGATGGGGGCAGTGACTTGAGGAACATACTGTAGTTTATAGTAATGGCGTGATAATATTCATAAAAAAATGGCAGCGTTATGTTATGAAAGTGAAGAGCCACATGACTAGCACGTCGCATATAGGCCAGCAAAATTCTTCATTTTTGCACTGATTCAACGTCTGTAGACATTGAATCAATGTAAAAATGACGGATTTTGTTGTCCGGGATGATCGATGTATGATTGTATGTCAGTTACATCATGCACTGTGCTAGTTAAGGCGCCCAGTAGGTAACACACAGCACAATAGTTTGCGTCAAACAAAAAACAATGTAACAAAACACGTACGATATACTGACCACATTGGTCGGGTCTTTAATGCTTAGGCTAATAGATTTATGGTTTAAAATTCATTAAGAAATTACTAAAAGAGACACGTGCAGTGAGAGACAGACCAATTAATATTTGTTAAAACTGAAACGAGCTGGCCAGATATCAGACGGCCGGATGTGTTTTGAACTGTTTCTTTCTGTGGCTCGAATGACGATGTGAGTTTTGTGTGACGTCACTCGAGGTGAGAAGAGGAAGTCGTTAAGTACAATTTAAAGATTCACGGTTGCAGTTATGTTGTTCGGATTGTCCACATACAAGTCACACAAACACGGCGAAAGATCATTATCAGCAGTTCATAAAATCAGTATAAAAGCACATATAAGCCGTCGAAGGAGGTGGATATACTTTATGCTGGTACTCAGTAGTGGCAGCTATGCGATGCATACTTTAAATGGCAGCGGTCTTGCGCAAAACCAAAAAGGAATTAAAATTAGGTCCGGCAAAAATATTTCACACCTTGTCCTAACCACCGCTACATGGCGCAACGCGACGCGATCATGCAAAGGAAATCGAAACTGGAACTTTGAATACACCACAAATTCATTACTGCTTAAAGGTCGAGCATAATCATGCCTTCAGTATTCGAGACGTTTGATTCAGGAAAGACGCGACGTCTTTCAGCCTCAATCTCTTGCTCGGTCAGAGTCGACGTTTTAGCGACTTCATAGAAAATCGCATGCGAATATTTTTGCCAAATCTGCAAAAGTTTGAATAAAAGCAGTCAATAGATTGCCACTACAAGTTAGCATTGTGAGTAATCTAACTCAAGAGCATCAAGAGAGCTCGTTAACGATAATACGAGTAGCTTCGAATATACGACTTAACATACGGTACAGTGCAAACATAGCAGGGTTGTTTCAAACTTAAACTTTATTATTTTTCTACCCAAGGTTATGGAGTGGGATCAGATGTACCAGAATCTGATTTCACAATATCTTAAAGGGTCTACCCAGTAACCAGGATACGCAAAACCTTTTTGTTTCCAGTCTCAGCTGAGCAAAAAAATACGGATCCCAAAAAGTAGAAATTAAATCCAACTAAATTTTTTTATTGTCAGTTCTACAAACCGAATAAGTATTAACTAACAGAAAGATCAACAAAACTTTAATTCTTACCGTTTTTAATTTCTTCTGTTTGGACTCGTCAACCATGGCATTGAGCTCGCAAGCAAGGTGAAAGATCTCCTGTTCTGTCCTTGTTGTGTAATATACCATTGTGTCGGTCTGAGGGCGGACGTGAAGAAATTGGTTAAATAGCAGCCTCGTCGTCGTCGTCTGAGCTTCTGGGGCCGAGGGTCTATCCTTTTACCACCCCAGATTCACGATGTTCCGCGTCATGGATGATGAAACTAAAGACTGGCTGCTCTCTAGCAGCCTTCCAGTGTAGTCCGGGAACATCGTGAATCTGGGGTGGTAAATAGCAGCCTGACCGGTACTCATGGATCCTCACATACGCATAAAATGTACCGGTCCTATTTCGAGCTGCATCGGGCTTATTTTAGCACAGTAGATGTTCATACACAAATGCCGCAATTCTCTGTTTACATAAAAAAGTTAATTATTGAAAGAATGGACAAAAAAGTTTACACGGCTACTACGGAGCAACCAATTCAATTAAAAACCGCGGCGTCAAAATTTCACAAGCGTCTTACCCATTGATGAGATAACTTTTTCATTTTAATGGACAGCCATAAGGACGCCGCTGCAATCAAGGAAGCCGATTGGTCCACCATGGCGTAACACTGCAGGGACAATTCAAGCACAAAACGAGCTAGCGTTAAGACTTCCATGTTCGATTTTAAGCATTTCGCGTATCGACGTAGAAAACGATAGGGTATTGGAATGTTGATGTCAAACCCAACTAGCGTCAAAACAGAACGCTCCATTGCAAGCATGTCCCGTCTCTGGTAGGCGTCGTCGCATATGTAAAGGAAATCGTCCACGTATGGAGGGTGACGCTCCTAAACAACACGATAGGATCAGTAAAAACTTCATCTGGTGTTTCTAAGGAGTGCAGATTCAATCATGATAGGGACAAAGTTATCTAAAAAAAACATTTTTTTATGTGCTGGTATAATGTTAGTCTCATAATCTTTAATCCAAGTGTTTGTCAGTCATTCTCACCATTCGATTGTGCAATGGACCGAAGTTTCAAGGAGCAACCGCAATTATACAACAAATGGTGGAAACACAATTGGTGTTGATTTTTTATTAATTTCAATCGAGGACAAATGCTTTGGTTGTTTGAGATGTAAGTTGTGAGCATCACTTCACATAAAAACGACCCAAACATTTTAACATTTATAGAATCATAATGGATTCGTTGAATTGCATTGATATGCATGTAACCTAGTGCTTACATCAAATTTAGCGGCAATAAGCAATGCAGTTGCACCAACAAGTTGCAAGCGTTCACGAACAATATTCTCCTTCTGGAGGTAGTGGTCAACCAATTTGACGGCAAGATACAAAGTTTCGTGATTTAATTCGAAGTTTTCTTGCACCTAAAGATACAATCAAACGATTTATGGGTTTAACTTTATAAAGTACCACTCACTGACCACTGACCAGTTATACCAGAAAGATATTTGACATAAAAAAGTAGATTCAAGTCGACATTGTCAAATGACGACAATGCAAAGGCTATTCACTTTCAATTTTGTCCTAGTTTTTATTTCAGGTTTCTCTTTCACAACGATTTTTTCATGCTGCCGCTGGTATAAGTGAGCACAACTAATATCAAAATTGAACGGGCCTGTTAATAAGAATAAGATACAATTGTGCCTTGGGAAGTCAGTGTGCTTGCCCACTGTGTAATAGACCCATGCCACCACTCACCAGTTAAAAACGGATAACTCGTTCTTTCTAATCTCTACTGAAAAGTTTCTAACGATACAAGCCTACAAGCTTACCAAACTTGTGAATGGACTCAATACAAATACGCATACTAGCCTAACTAACCAATTAAGAAAGCGTTTCCTTTATCAAGTTTAGACAGGTGTCAAACTAAGATTGCACTGCCAGTCTGCCATCATTCTTTTACCATCATATCGAGAAATTGGAAAATGGCTATAAAAATGTTATTTTAAGTAAGAAAACATATTCGTTTATATCAGAGGTGACGAACCTGCGGCCCGTCAAAGAATTTCGTGCGGCCCGCAAAACAATTTGACAATCGCTCATGCATTAAAGACAAAAGACATCTCAAAGCTGTTTTATGCCTTCACTGGTACACCGTTTCTTTGCTATTTTCTTGCCCTAAACCCTTTGCCTAAAAAAGTCGTTACAGGTCGAGGCTGACAGATGAAAATCTTAGTAGGCCCATGCAGTTGAGAGTTGCCACATTGTCTGTTCAACCTAATATTGAACGCTTAGTCAAGCAAAAAACTTTCCAAAAATTCTATTAAGCAAAAACATTCAATGCTTCAATGTTATTTTTTAATATTTTATACTTCAACTTCAATGCTGCATTAGATAGCTTCAGCTGTATGATTCGCATGGGCTTTTGTTTGTTGTTTGAAAGAGATTTCATTAATTGATTTGTTGTTTCGGAGCATAGGCTAATGGTCGAAACATTTAGTCAACTTGAGCAAAAAGGATAGAGCCAAAAAAGAAATCATGCTAATATGAAAGCAAATACTTCGAAAATTAAACTGTCTTCATTACTGTCAGTGCAAGTAGCCTGTTGCACTGTTGCTCTATCCTTTTTGCTCAAGTTGATTTGTTTTTATTTTTTACTGTTGTATGTTTCGATTCTGCGTAAAATAATTTCAACTGTATGGGTTTATTACTTTCATCTGCTACATCTGTTACTTTTCATGTTGCTACATCTGTTACTTTTCATGTTACTTCATCTGTTACTTTTCATGAATAATATCTTGAGTCGCTTCTAAAAGATTTCATAGTAGGTTGCGATTAAAAAAGTTGTGTGGCCCGATAACTCATGTGTAATTGACAAAGTGGCACGCGACCGCAAAAAGGTTTGTCACCCCTGGTTTATATGGTATTTAAGTTTACTTGATGATAAATTAAAAATAAAAAGGTAGTTACATGGCATCGATATTACAGTATAACATTTCTAGAGTCTCTTTACTTGTTAGCTAGAATCTGAACAACATACATGAAAATGGTCATAACACACTATTATATGTAGTGTACCTCAACCATCCAATCCACTAGAATCGCTCTCATGTCTGACGTCAGCTCTTTCTGGCAAGTGGATAAATACTCGGATTGAATAACAAAACTGCTCTCCCTCATCCTCATGTATTCAAATATCGTAAAAGCGTATTCAGGAGCCTCGTTGACATTGCCATTGTTAGCAGCGTCCACATCATCGTATTTCAACAAGCTTCGTTGCGGTGACACATCATATTCATAATACGAATTTGGTGTTGGTAGTGACTCAAGAATATCTTCGAAGGCAACTACACCACTAATTGCAGATGAGGTACTTTCTTGTGAACTGCAAGCATTACATGGGTTGTGTTACTGGTCTGGTGCATTTGCTAGTGCAATGTATACTTATTCCTTACAAGGCGGTTGGTAGTATAAAAGCTCAAGAAACACCTTTTGGGTATTTCACTGTATTTCTAATCTTGATTAAACTCATTTTATTTCACAATTATAAAACTATTGATTTCAAGACATTCTAACAAAAAGTATTGTGCTTATTTAATCAGGAAGATTGGCTTCCTTGACTTTCTGTCAGCTTATTCTAAATCGTCGGGCTTAAGCCTGGATACGACAAACAAAAATTCCATTCATTTCAACATTGAAAGTTAGCGCTGAGAATCTACGATTCAACCGATCAAAACTTACCTGGTACTAGTACTATCATCATTAGGCGCGGTGTGAACATCTGCTATCAGGTTTGGTACTGGTTTGCTTGAAACTACTTTTGCCTGCAGTCGAAGAGACCTTCTTTTTGGTTTATCTTTTTGCTGCTGCTGAGATATTATAGGCTTTTGTGGAGCATTCTTTGTATTTATAATAGCAGCCTAAAAATAGGATAAAAGATCAATAGATAAATAGTTTTGCACCTAAATTAGGCAATAACCAAATTTAACATATTATAATATATATTTAGCCTTAACATATAAAAACAGCAGACACATTTGGCTATTCGAGGTATTAATTCGATATACACAGTGTCTGCCACATTACTTTAACCACAGAATATCCAATTACGCGCCACATGACATTGATTGTTAGTTAGTCAAAAGCTGCAAGATATGACAATTCGTAACATACACACTTACACAATTAGTATACACAAATGCTATAACTGCAACTCACATTGGTGATATTTCCAAATGCAGAACGTTTGTAAATTGCTCCCTTAGCTGGTGAAGTCGCTGATCTTTTTGAAGCTGGGTTGGCTTCATTTGTGCTCTTTTTCTAAAAACAAACTCATGTTAAAAACTTTTCCACAAAACTAAATGTATTATATATTTGCTTTTTTCACACTTATTCATTGGTTGGTAGACAAAAAGAATCACTTCAATGAGAACAAAGAACACTTATTAATGCCTGTTCAAAACGGCATAATTTTATTTCTGTAATATTGATACCATGTCTAACATAACAATGGGGCTCAAGTTGTCAACCTCCCAGTGGTGAGCCCTGGTAATTGATTCTTGCAATCAAGCGAATGACAACAAATCGAGACAGTCTCATAAGCAAGAAGAAAAACATAACAATGAAGCACAGATGATAGCCCTGAAGAGTGAAGATGAAGACAGTATAGTTTTCAAAACGTCTGACATTTTCTTGCGATATAAACTTCACTTACCTGAAAGATCAGCCTACAAACAAAAGTAAAAAAGAATAATATAAATCATATTTACTTGTGGATTATTCGATGATTGAAATAAACTGTGATGTGGCATACTGAATGTTAAAATACATTAAAATTTTGAAAGCAAGGATTAAAAATTTCTGAAAAAGTGTGTTAAAGTTACAAGCTTTAGGTTAAAAATTTTATGGTGACTATTGCTACCACAAAAATGTAACTATAACCTCTGAGGCTATTCTTACGAGATCAATCAAACATGATTTTGTGCTAAATATATGAAAAGTTTAGCAAAAGGTTTGCACATCCACAATGACTCAACACAATTATGCAGTCCTCGAAATTAGCGGTGGCACACGGCAAATGGTCATTCTGCTACGGCAATAAAAATGCCGTCGCAAAATGAGCACTTAATTAAGACAAAAATTGTTTCACATTTCTTTCTGTGTTATTCACTCGCAGAGGGATTTTATTCAGCAGAAACATCGCACCAAGATGTAGCTTGGACTATTTTACTTGCTGTGAACACTCAGTGCCCCAGACACGTAACTTTTTCATGTTAAATCAACATATGACGATGTTGAATTGATGTAAAATTGACAAGCTGTCCAAACTTCTTAACAACTAATGACTAACCAAAAAATAATAACTCCTTAAAATTTCCGTTACAAACAAATAACAATCCTAATGAATACGCCACTTTGTACAGTAGTAGATAAAGTTTGCAGAGGTAACGAAAACAAGTAGAGAACTGGATCGGTAGAACTAAAGTGATCAAAAATCCAAAGCGTCTGATCATGCAGAAACACGCATCCATTAACGGGCACTTCTTTGTGTAAAAGAAAGAACCTTAGGAAATAACGATTTAACTTCAGCGGAAAGGGCAGTGCTTTCTATTCCCACAAGCCAAACAAGCATAGTTCAGCATGCTCAAACACTCAATGAAAAACAGCGGCAAAAGCATACGGCAATTGCCGCCGCAATCCAAGGTTTGTTGATTTGGCAACGGTAATGTTTTTGCCGTAGTAGATGGAAGCTAGTTTCGAGGACTGATTATGTGATCACTGATCAGGTAACCAGGTTTAATGAAAGCATGGCAAATTGGTTAGACGTCATGTTGTTGATCAAAAACCAATCTTTGTTCGAGTAGTCTTGTCAACATAAACAAAGTGCACAAATTAATCAGTCAAACAAGCTAATTTTAGCTTTCGGAGCTGGTATACAAGTCCCCCCCCCTTGGCAACTCATGACAAAGACAGGACTCAACCAAACATATAGGGTGAAACTACTTTAGCTTTGCTATACTGTTCACACACTTCAATCCACATGTTTTGGTCAATTTCTCTTTGTCATGAGTTGCCAAGGGGGGAACTTGTATACCAGCTCCAAGCTTTCATTTTAACCCATTAAAAGCCGCTACAAGTTCCCGTTGTTCTTTTTAGGTGATCTTTCAGCCACAAAGTTGTATTGTCATGACTTTTTGATTAGATCAAAAAAAAATGGTGATTTTGCTTTTTTGATGCACTTTTTTGTTTGCCTTTTAAAAGGACACCGGCCACATGGTCAAATATAAATCTCGCCATACCTTAACAGAAGCAGGTATTTGTTTTGGTAGAATTTTGTCAGATCTTTCTTGAAGGACGTTTTAAAATTATTGTATAAACATATTATATTCACGGTAACCATCGGCGTAGCTAGTGGGAGGGCGGTAGCGGTACCCCCAGTAGGCAGTTCCCCTCTCCCCGGTCGGCAGCTTGTGCGCGGCAGAATTTTTAATTGTAAACGAAAAATCATAGTAATAATCCTTTTTGAAACGGATTTGGCTCGAATTCTATTTGATGGCTCCTACTTAACGCGATCAGGGGTAGAAAAATCATGGTCCGCCCCAGCGGCACAAACCCTAGCTATAAGCTACGCCACTGACACTCGTTGTTGTCGGCTCCAGCTCGTGTCCGAGCATTGATTTCGTCTTCAAATCGAATTTGGCTTTGGATGGTGATTTCGTTATATGGCTTTGGAGGCCCAGTTTATGATGGAAAGACGTGGGCAAAAGTCACATTGTATTGAGGGTGGGGCTGGGGGACGTGGTAGTTTTAGCTTTTCTAGTGTTTCGTTTTTCTATGGCTTTTTGTACCCTGTTTTTTTTTTCGAAAATTTTCGTGCCTTTCCTAGATCTTTTTCTTTAGAGTGATCTGTCACTAGCAAGTTGTTCCCATGAATCCAGATCAATGTTTGCATGGTTGAGAGAGACTTTCAGCTGATCTTTGTGTCTCATTTTTGGTCTTGCGGGGGGCTCTAGTTCACCATAAAGCATTAATCGTGGAAGCCTTGTTGGGTCCATTCGCATGACATGTCTAGCGGAGGCGGTGTTGCAATAAAGTGGCTTCTGAACTGGGTAACCTAGCACGATCAAGGATTGCATCGTTGGTGAGACAATCTTCCCAACAAGTGCCTAGCATTTGCCTCAGTTTCCTCTTCCGGAAATTTTTAAGACGTTTGATTTCACGACGGTATAGGCTAATGTCCAGGTTTCACAAGCATAGAAAAGGGTGGATAGAACGGTACCCGGTCAATTGGTCGAAAGACATTTGGTCGACAGTCATTTGGTCGACATGACGTTTGGTCGACAGACAATTGGTCGACAAGACATTTGGTCGACAGGACATTTGGTCGACAGACATTTGGTCGACAGGGCATTTGGTCGACAGACATTTGGTCGACAGGACGTTTGGTCGACAGACATTTGGTTGACAGGACATTTGGTCGACAGGACATTTGGTCGAAAGAACGATTCATTTTAGAGTTAACTAACCCTAATCCTAACCCTAACCTAACCCTAACTCTAACCCAAATGTCCTGTCGACCAAATGTCTTGTCGACCAAATGTCTTGTCGACCAAATGTCTGTCGACCAAATGTCTTGTCGACCAAATGTCTTGTCGACCAAATGTCCTGTCGACCAAATGTCTGTCGACCAATTGTCTGTCGACCAAACGTCCTGTCGACCAAATGTCTGTCGACCAATTGACTGTCGACCAAATGTCTTTTGACCAATCGACCGGCCACCGATAGAACAACTGCCCAGAGGACCATAATTTTTGTGCGGATAGATATAGCATGGTTGTTGAAAACACGATGGTTAAGTTTTCCATAGGCACAATGTACTGCTTTTATGCGATGTTCAATATCATTTGACAGTGTAACAAACAGCCAAAAAAATTTGGCTATGTGGCCGGTGTCCTTTTAAAAGGGAACCATAAATATAAATCAAAATAAACAAACAAAAGAAGCAAAACCTTACACAAATTAGAGTGTAGTAGGAAGCACAATATTATAGAGTGTTAAACTATGAAGAGACATAATTCATATATTACTAATAGGCAATAAAACGTGTATGTTCCTCCTCACTTCACCTCTTCCGGCTCTTCTCATTTTTCAACAATCTTTAAACCTTTACAAAATCCAGAAAAAGTACGCTGTTCTCAAATATTTATCAGCACCTTCCAAAACAGACCTTAAACAACTACTAGCAAGTTCAAAATGATTCAATCAAAATAAGATGATGCAATACTGAGCCATTCAAAACGATGTCCTTTTAAAAGGACACCAGCCATGAATGGGTTAAATGCAAAATGTTTCTTGTCCTTGGCTATGTAACTTTCCCGTTCTTCTCCAGAGAACTAACAAAAGAACACAGGGGAGAATTAATTTGTAACTTAGGCTACAGCTTTAAACAACACATCGTTAACGAATAAGGTTGACCACCCCTGGCCTAGGCTATTTATCCAATGGCTAAAACAGCCTGTAACATGTTCATTCCAGGATGCAATTTCGTATAACCAAGTTAAGTTTATTTCTGACCGGTAAAGCAAAAAATAGTAGCCTACTTTCTATCACAAGTCTAATAAAAGTAGAGGTGACAAAATGTGACCATTTATTTGAAGTTGGAGGAAAAAATTGGCCAATGTATATAGCTGATACACGCTAGTGCAGCTTTGTACTAGTTCAAGAAAAGAGAATTCGGCACATTTATAACACTTGAAAAAATTAAAAATTGAAGAATACATATTTAATAAATACATAGGCTATAAAAATTTAACAATTGTTATGGTGGTGCGCTAATATTAAGTGTTCTCCTTCTTCGCTACTCCAGGGGTCGAGAAGCTCTGCTTTTTACCACTCTTGGGCAGTAGTAGCGACTCAGTCTAGATGTTTTGGCAGGTGTTAAGCAGCCACTGAATAGATTTGTCATCCAGTTCACGCAGACCACACACACCAATTGGCGCATGGTAAATGGCACCATTGCAGATGGTGTGTTCTGCAGTTTGTTCCTCCTTGCCACACTCACAGATCGCGGATGGAGCCATTCCCCATTTGTGCATGTTGGAGCAGAATAGTTCGATGCCAGTGCGCAGGTGGTTGAGCCGCACTCAGGCCTTCCTTGGCAAAAGCATTCCAGTTGGATGGGGGCCGATGTTGATGTCTTAAAGGAGGGCAGTGGTAAAATGCATGAAACCACTGACACTAGCCTAGTCAATGATATATCTCATCAATTCAAAACATCTTCAAACTAAGCAGCAGGGCAGAGAAACTTTAGTCTAAATCTGCAACTTCTTAACAAAAACACCTGCCTTTGTTGCTTTGTAGCAACCATGCCCAAAACGTAACTTCAGTCTTCAACTGCTTTCAAATTTCGTGCCCACTTTTGTTTTGTTGCATCTTCACTGTGATTGGCTGAAATTGTTTTCAAAATTGTGACGTATTTTCTGAAATCCCCAAATCCCAGCCAACATGCCCTAACTGTACAAATCATAGCGAGGTTCAAATAAAATGATATATACACCAAAACCAGCGAAACTGCAACGTCTCTTATTCATTGTCAAAAAAATGAAATTCAGCTGCGGTCAAGAGTATATATTTATCTCACATTTTTATTTCTAGAGACTGGTTTTCACTGTGTCGATACCCTGCATTGTCTTCACTGCATTGTTGCCTACATATTTTCGACATAATTTTTGTGTTATTGAAGCCCACCTGTTTAAACGTAGGAAATTCCTGACAAATTGTAATCGCTAATTATTTTGAACTTTGTAAACCTATATAAGATGCGTGGATACCTTTCTTTGGACAGTCGTTTTGATAATATGCCCAAGAAACTTAGGCTACTTCAATTTCCCGTAGTCGCCCCGTTAGCTCAGTGGTTACGCGCCAGGCTCAAGATCACGTGGCGTTGGTTCGACTCTCGAGGTGTGCGCTTGAGCAACGCATTTCAGGACTGCTCTCCAATCAGCGGCACCTAGCGAATGGAATAATTTCCCGGCAACAACACTTCAACAATCGGAAAACTTGCCGAATCTCTGCCAATCTGGATAACCGGCCCTGCGTGGCTGCGTCAACAGCCTCTAATGCGAAACTACTAGGAATACCCAATCAAAGCTTTATCAGTCCGAGGATATAGATTCAAAACCAAACCAATCAATTAGTAATGCGGACTTAGGTCCAAGGCTACATTGCATAAAATATCTTGTCAGTAGGCTAACTGTTATTTCTACGTTGACTCAACGTCTGCGCACGTCAGGCCAAAATAAAAGAGGAATAGTAGGCTACGTGTGCTATATGGCTTACGTAAGACTTCACTGAACATGTGGATTTGACCTTGACCGATGGTTGGAACATGGCCACCTAAAGATACGGCCTGATTTGTCACATTTTGCAGAATTTTCCAGGTTTTTCTAACTTTGGGCGAACGTCTAAATAAATTCTTCTAAAAATTAGATTTTTACGCTATCTTTATTCTTTTTCCCAGATGACACAATAGGCTTTAACATCCTCACATGTTGAAAAACAAAGAAAATTTGATTTTGTAGATTTTAGTCAGACTGTTAATTTTCAATAACAGTCTGATTTTGCGTTTTTCAACTTACTTTTTCTCATTTAGGCTACTACTGCTTCCCCAAGGCAGCAAAAAAGTTTTTTGTCATTAGGAAACCGCAAAAAGTAAAAACATCTCAAAAAATGTCAGTCAAGCACTAGCAGTAGCTGTAATCAAAATCTGCAAAATGTGACAAATCAGGCCGCATCTCCAGGTGGCCAGGGTTGGAACTAATATTTTTAACTTCACTATATTAATAACCTGTTTTAGCCTGCTGCTGCAATTTTGCTGTGGTAATAGAGAATGTAGGCTACTATTTTTATTTTTAACTCCGGCGTTTGCTAATTTGGACTTTGAATTCGGCTGAAAGTCACCCCTTCAGTGGATTGTTCCTTTTTTTCATTAATGCAACGTCTGCGTGTGTACCGTCTGCGTGCCTACCTATGTGGAAGGGGATTAATTTGCTGCCTTTATGACCTTAGGTTTCACTTCTTAATCGTTTTGAACAAATCGCTGTAATCAGGTGTTAAATTCTGCTTTAATTTCTATATTTAGCCTATACACTTTCTGCTACAGCCGCAAACATAAAACCTAAGCATAAAACCTAAGACCCTGCAACTGCAACCTATATAGGCAACTGTAGGCTATGTATGGAGACTGTTAGCCTACAGTGTAATGTAATAGTTCTTTACAGTCCAGGCTCAGCATCTTCACCTGTTGAACCAACCACAGGCCGCATTTATGCTTTGGTCATTGGAAGGTTTTTCGCCCCGATAGCGCGTGACATCCTGAACGAAGAAGCTTCAAGATCAAGCGGTGCTGGTTCGACTCTTGAGGCAGGGATATCTAAATAAGGGGATACAAAGGCTTTTATTATGTCTGACAATAGAAGGGCTTCTGTTTATCGTAAATAATCTCTGCTTATATCGTTAAATAACAACTGGCACCGATAGTAGTTTAATGAATCATGTTATGATAACCTGCATTGCGCTATTAGCATCAGTCCTGGATCTTCACTGCATGCTCATGGTTATATTTCTAACAGGGATATCTATAACTACGGGATTGGAAACTCTATCCAGTGCTATACATCAGTAGGGTCATCACATTACTACGACTACAGAAAGATTAACAATATAAAATACCGACTAAAAGATATACAAAGTTCGATTTTACAATAATAATACAAAATGTACACTCACATTAAAACTTAATTGATGTATAAAAGCACATTTACGCTGCTAGAAAAAAAAATCGATGAATCCAAAAAAATGAATGAATGCAACGAGTCCAAAAACTGCCTACTGTTGTTCTTTAGCATTTTGCGTAGCCTACTGCAAATAGGATCAGAAGTAAATGAGGAGTGTTCAGCAATCAGTGAAATATGCTGTTGTATCCTCAACTTATTCACAGACCAATCCAGTACGAAACCAATACGTTTACGATGTCATCAGAACTGAAACCAATAGTCATTCTGAAAATTTTTTAAGCAGCAAACAAAATACAACATGACTGCACCAATGGAATAGGCCTACCAACAACTAAACAAACCAGGCAAGCGTAGACCATAGCCTACAGTTTACAGCAGGTGAATTGATTGTTACACTTTGGTTGTTCGTTTAGCCTACTACTTGCTGCCCTTTGAGGTCAATTTATGTGATTATTTATCACAGCAGCGCACACAGAAAAGTGACCCTACTGGTGTATAAAATGGTTTTCAGTTCCACAGAGTTTCCAATCCCGTAGTTATAGATATCCCTGATTTCTAAGTTCAACTAGGCTACCTGTACAATTGCTTTACATTTAGCCTACCGTACTGCAAAGGCTTTGTTAAGAAAAACAGCTTACTAGTAACGTTTCAACTATCTTTCCAAACAAGTATTCTTTATATATGCTCGACATAACCTTTGCTAACTCTCTTTTGTAGCTGACTGTACCAGTTGCATTACAAAACTTTCTACAATAAAACAACCGCATGTTTAACGGGTTACAAACTACCGCCCTGGTAGTGTCATGAGAATAAGGCAATCGGTGTGAGCCTTCGCGTCCCCTTCTTTAGATATCCCTGTCTCGAGGTGTGCGCTTGAGCAACGCATTTTCAGGACTGCTCTCCAATTAGCGGCATCTAATGAATGGAATAATTCCTCGGAAACAACACTTCAACAATCAGAAAACTTCACTCTGTCAATCTCGGTGACCGGGCATGTGTCAATGATTCAAAGCCTCTACAACTATGCGAAACTACCATGAATACCGTAGCGTAGCCTATCAAGTCTTTTCGAGGATAGCCTATAAATTTAAAAACCAAACAATTGAAACAACCATGATCTGGCTTATTTTATTTTGGTTCAGTAGTTAGCCTACTCTCGTTTTTACTCGGGAGCGCTCGATCTCGACAACTTTCCTGTGTTATCTGTTGGTGACCCAATTTTGCTTAAAACTGTTGAAAATTGGTTCCTTCACTCACAAAACAATTTTGGAAAAACATTTTACATTTTACCTTTTCGTTATTAATGAGTTCGGATTGTTGGTGCGTTGTTTTGTTAGTTGTGTTTGTTCCAGACGGTTGTTCGCCTGGTCAAACGTCATGTAGAAACCGTTCGGGTCTACTGAATATTACGTCATGGAAATTCCTAAAACATGAGCCAAAATTGCACCATCGTTCGTAAGACCTGTCAAACCTGTTGAAACCGGTTTAAACATGAAATATTGCGTCACACGAACTGCTCTCGTGCCTTTGAGTTATCACAAACTTTTCTGATTCATTCTCGAAGTTGTTTGTTGGAAGTCGGTCGCACATTTAACTGGTTTATTTGGTGCTTGCTAGCTGGACAAGTTCTCCGTCTTTTATCCAAGTAATCTGTATCGTAGTGACAGTTTTAGAGGTGTACGCATTGCATCTTAATTTCGATAGCCGCGGGCTAATTTTACAGGAATACACTTTAAGAATAGACGTTTCAAGAAGTGTTTCTTTTTCGGTCACTATATGCAGACAAACGGATCCGGGAACTTTATGTTACAATTTTCCCACGAAGAGATTATGGTTTACCGCTGTGACCAGTGTTCGATAGTGAAAAAAGGCAAAAAAGCTTTGAAAATTTAAACATGCGCATGAGCGTTAATTCAGTTTGTTTGGATTTTTGTTTCCAACCATAGGCTACAGCTAAAACATAAAAACAAACAAAGTATAAGATCGGCGATCAATACCAGTTGTTTTGGTGGTGACGTACATTGTCTGCGTATAGTTTGCTTCTGGTCACAGCGGTAAAAAATAATCTCTTCGTGGGAAAATTGTAACATAAGATTCCCGAATCCGTTCGTCTGTATGTAATGACCGAAAGAAACACTCCTTTGAAACGTCTATTCAAAATTGTATTTCTGTAAAATTAGCCACCTGGCTGTCGAAATTGGGATGCAACACCGTACACCACTAAAAACTTGTCACTACAGAACAGATTATTTGGATAAAGACGGAATTATCGTCCAGCTGGCAAGCACTAAGCAAACAGTTAAATATGCGACCAACTTTCAAGCAACCATTTTACGAATGACTAGAATACATTGCTATATCTCAAACTCACGTACGCAGTTACCCAGCTAGAAAGCTACGTATATTACACGTTGATTTTTGGTTGATTTTAGGTAGTATGGTATCTTAGGTAGAATTCAGGTGTTATTAAGGAGTTTGTGTACACCAACACAAACTCACTTGTTTAAAAAACATTTTTTTAGAGACATATTTTAGCTATCATTTAGTATGACTAGTGTGTAAATATGATTCTAGAAGTTTTATCAGGGATTATTTTTTGAATATTACTCTTGCAAAAATTACTCTTGCAAATATAATACACGACCCAAGGTACATAGAATCTACGTGTCAGATACGAGGAAATTAGGTGTAATGCGGGCGTAAAACACGTAAAATCCACCACCAAATATACGTGTAATGCACGTGAAATAGTGTCTACACATATGCGTGTATTATACGTGAAAATTAACGTATAATACACGACCCAAGGTACGTAGAATCTACGTGTCAGATACGAGGAAATTAGGTGTAATGCGGGTGTACAACACGTAAAATCCACCACCAAATATACGTGGAAAACACGTGTATTAGTGTTGTCAGATACGAGGAAATTAGGTGTAATGCGGGCGTAAAACACGTAAAATCCACCACCAAATATACGTGTAATGCACGTGAAATAGTGTCTACACATATGCGTGTATTATACGTGAAAATTAACGTATAATACACGACCCAAGGTACGTAGAATCTACGTGTAATACACGTGAAATTTCTAGCTGGGTACTGTGACGTCATAGTGAAACATTGTGAAGCAATTCTCAACAGGTGTTCAAAGACGATGATGCAATGTTTCAACAGGTGTGATACAAGTCTTACGAACGATAGTGCAATCTTGGCTCATTTTGTAGGAAAAATTCCATGACGTAATACACTAAGATTAGGTCCCTAGCTAAGATTCACTAGACCTGAACGGTTTTATATGACGTTTGATTTGGTGAACAATTGTCGGGAACAGCTTCATAAAGATCTTAGAGGTATTAAAAAGTTTGAATCATATCATCATAACTTTTCCTTTTCCAAACACCCTTTTTTCTCATAGTTTTGTAATTAGTCTGAGCGTAAAATGCGAAAATATAGGGTATAGGGCCACCTGGAATAAATTGCGACCTTATACTTAATCTTATACTTAACCGTATCTGTAACTGGCGTAGACCTTATGGTCTCGCCGTCTGCTAATTCAGGAATTTCACATAGAAGCAGTGACGCTATAAACCTGAGATTTCTTGACTTTTACTTTTTTTTCTTGCCCCAACTTTTAATCCCGATTATGTTGGTATCGGATAATTGTGAAGTTCACAATAAACCTTTTGTCACAGCCAGTTATAAAATGCAAGAAATTTCCTGATATTCAATAGCTTGATTGACAGTTTACTATTAGCGTGCGATTTCATTTTGTGTCTGTCAGTCATAACTTCACAGCGCTAAAATTCCATTCTCTACCCAGGCAGCAAAATCCGTCATTTTTACATTGATTCAATGTCGATTTTGCTGTCTGGGTAGGGAGTTGGTCTTTGACGCGATTTGAGTCATTCTTTGCTAGCAGACAATGATTAGGAAGGTAATTAATTATTTGTGCAAATTGCTTTGTAGTGCAAAAAGTGCATGGAATACTGTTTGCACAAAAACGGAAAAACAAAATTGATGAAATTCTGTGTTCTATGCAAGAGGACTTTCAAAATAAAATGTGAACTGAGAATTTTGACCAAGAAATGGCGAAAATAGGTCAAAAACCGAGTCTTTATCACTTTTTCAACCTAAAATACACAATCACGAATATATTTTGCGAAATAAATGGATTGAAGTGATAGATAAGGCTTTTGACCAACGGCATACTTTTTCCCGTTATTATTTGATGTAAGCTGACGGAGTAATTAGCAATAAGAGAGACGTAGACCTAATGGTCTCGGCCAGTAACTCTTGCCGCCAAAAGGAAGCAGTGACAGATACGGTTAATTCTAAATACTTAATCTTCAATCTGTAAACCGTTTGTAAGTTGTTTTTCGGAATCACTTTGGTTATCTGGCAACTCTGAGATTTAATGCAGTTTCGCGGGAACTTTTTTATGCAGAAAAATACAAGTAACCTGAGTGACATCTGAAATTATATCTGCCTCAACTGTTACTCTTATAATTTTGATCAGAAGACACAAACTTTTGGTTTTGTAGTTTATTTGCCGTAAGATTTGTTGCAATGAACTGTGAGTTGTTAACAACCTGCAGTGCTCTTGGTTATTTGGAGGAAGAGGAATATTTTAAAGAGCCAGATTGCATTGGTATATTGTTTGGTTTTGAGTTTAGAGATTGTCATTGTAACTCAGTTGACAGATGCACATTTCATAATAATTGCCATAGATTGGCAATGGCTATAATGACAATGAAAATAATATTGTAGCTATCTATCACTTTCAAAAAAGTTAGTCTACAAATTTAACAAGGTCTTGCAACATTGGGACTCCAAGAGTTTCAACATTGGGAGTGTTTATCTACCGTATATGATCTAACATCTCTTGCTCCTCGTATTGCAAGAGTGGGACGCCAACAAATGTCTACTTTGTCTGGTGGCATTTCTCCATTCCACCCAGTCCTGAGGGTCTACTGAAACAAAATCTTTCAGACTTCACAGATCTTCCAAATGTTGTCAAGCCAACGCTTCTTTGAACATCCTCGAGTGTATAATGTCTTAAAGGGTTGTCTGTGGATTATATATTTAGTGTTCCTACAATAAATGGCATATTACTTTATTCTAATACGTTGTTCCCGGCTTACACCTGTATTTTATCCTTTTCAGATACCCTAAAATGTCTTATAAAGTATGTCCACAACGAAGACAGCACCCGTACAGTTCGTATCCAGCTTGGTGCGGCCCAAGTACTTCAAAACGATCTTCTCCCAATCATGTCACAGTTTGCCAATGACAAAGATTTGTTTCAAACTGCTTTAAGGTATTTTTCTAGAAAATGTGTTGCGCAAACTTAGTTGCACAGTAGGCTAATGTATATTATAAATTATAATTTTTTTAATTAAAATTGTTTTATTTTTTAGTGATTATTATTTTGCAGTTAGATCCTAGCCACGCATTTAGTATACAGGCCTCGAAACTTGTACTTTTTTCCAGCGGTTAAGCATGTTCTACCAGACTGGCCCTTTCAGCGGACATTAAATATCTCAACCGGACATATTTTTTGCATGTAGATTTTGCACAAAATTACACTACAGTTTTGTGTAGTCGTGTTTGTAGAAGAAGATTTTCTACAACAGAATAGCTCTGCAATGGTTGATGGCTTAATTAACCACCCTGAAGTATACAGGAGCAGATTGCTTGCAACTAAATTGCGTTAATAACAGTCGTGTAATGACGCAATAAACACAATTGAAAACAACAATCCAAATTTTCTTATTACAATAGCAACTATGATCTACTTATTCCGTGGTTTTTGCGTTATAGAGTCGTTGTGCCAAGCGATTACTGCCGGCACGGGGTCGTAAATCTCCAGCTCAGGACCGTCCAGACAAATGCGCATTACTAACTCAATAGTGTTAGCTCTCAAGGATGTACGGGATCGTACGCCAATCACCCAATATTCTTTTCAGCAAAGAAAAACACCTCTCAACATGTGAGAAAGACGATAAAGGAAGACACCCTCCCTTCTGTGCAGAAATTCTATTTCTATCGGTATCAGCGTGAATAAGGTCGCCACATTTGCCTAAGCACGTGCGGAACCCAGCGTAGACTTGCTTCATTGTGACGTTTCTTTTTAACAAACTATCAATGTAACGCAGTTGCAATAATCCTCATTGTTAAAATTAGAATACATATCCTGCCGAAAAGTTCAGACAACTTTATCTCAAGGCAACATTGCAAGGCGTTGAAATGATGTAAAAATGGCTACTTTTGCCATCAGCTCGTTAACCACGCCACTCTAATGTAATCTTTAAAGCAATTGCCTGTACTATTATTGTTTCAGCTCCGTATTTGTTTGCATTAAACAAACAATTGTAACAATTCAAATTTAAAATATATTTTTGCTGCATTAGCTCTATTTTTGTCAAGAATTTTGCAGCGGTCATTTATGACCGACCAATGAGTCGGCTTTGGCAGACATTCGAGGTCATTCCGGAGGTCATGACCGCCGGATATTTCGAGGCCTGGTATATCAAGAAAAATATTACCAATACTTGATTAATTTATTTTTTACTTTATTAAGTAAATGAATTTAAAGATGATACCGTACCTTGATTTAAAATTTAAAAAACAAGACATAAAGTGTTAAGCTGTTTATTGCAGATTGCATTTTCTCCCATACTTTTTACATTACAAAAGTACAATAATCAGAGTAATTGCATAGGCTATAGACCAGGGGTTCTTAACCTTTTTTGTCTCGTTTACCCCTTGCCGAATGAAAACAGTAAAATTTACCCCCACCATTTTGGTGGCCCCTTGTGATGCCATCGTGTCTGGTTTGGTTTTGAATCTTTATCCTCGAACTGACAAAGCCTTGATAGGTTATTCCTGGTAGTTTTGCATTTGGCATCACTTGTTTGTCAACTCTTGACGCTGGGCCGGTTTCCGAGATTGACAGAGTGAAGTTTACCGATTGTTGCCTGGGAATTATTCCATCCACAAGGTGCCGCTGAATGGAGAGAATTCTTGAAATGCGTTACTCAAGCGCACACTCCGAGAGTCGAACCAGCGCCGAGTGATCTTGAGCCGGGCTTGTA
Source organism: Aplidium turbinatum (assembly GCF_918807975.1). Lineage (NCBI taxonomy): Eukaryota > Metazoa > Chordata > Ascidiacea > Aplousobranchia > Polyclinidae > Aplidium > Aplidium turbinatum. Next base: position 9,193,111 of record NC_137489.1, on the reverse strand, counting down.
ACCACTGAGTTAACGTGGTGTTCATCAACCATGCCAACAAATGCAAATAAAGGAAATTGCAATCTTAGCAAAGTTGCAATCCACTTTGTGGTCGAAGTCCTAATTAGGTTGTGTACAGTAAAAATGTAGCACACATACGCTGCTGCAATGAAACTGACAGTCTTCTTGTGTGGAGCTAAAAGAAAAAGACGAAAAGTTACATTAAGCATAAATTTGAATCAAAATCGAATGCAACACTATCAGATTTTTAATATCTGAAAAAGTGAAGTTTGCTTTAATTTAAGATTCAGTAATTTTACCCCCTCGGTAGGTGAAATTTACTCCCAGGGGTAAATTTACCCCCGGTTAAGAACCCCTGCTATAAACGATAGAAATAACAAGAACCTGTAGTCTTGGTTATTGCTTATGTTTGAGGATGATATTCTTTCCATTGATTTTTATCAACACAACCTGGAATGACTAATAGTTTTAGTTTTACCCTTAAATGTTTGTTTACATTTTGAACATTTGATGTCAAATAGAAGAGCAGGTTGTGGGTGCTGTTCTTGTATCTTTTTATGCCTTTTCCACATTTTGAGTTGTGTGTTCTTTAAAATGACAGCATCTTCTCGAATGAAAAGTCTTCCAAGGGGCCTGTCTCTTGTTTCCTCTCAGTGTATCCTATCATGCATTGATTTATTCACTGGGTTGTTACTACAGATTCACCGTCAATTTAACACAACCTACTCTGCTTTGCTTTGGTGGGAAAATTCCAAAGGACACTACAATGCATCACCATTTCTTAGATGTGATGTCATATAATCAAGCTTATAAGGAGGTTGGTAATGCTAGCCTATATATAATATCTATATTTAAGGTGAAAAAACTCATTTGAAGTATTATGCTAACGGCTTCATGTGGGTACTTCTGATACATTCATTTACCACATGTCTAATATAAGTGCAGTTTGGTAAGTCAATTTATAATTTAATTGTTAATAAAAAGGAGGTATAACTGGAAATATATACAGTAGTACATTTTTGGTTTATTTCAGTTTTTAATTTTTGTTTACTACAATATTAATGATTTGTAATTAATAATGATGTAACCATGCAGTCTTTAAATAGTTTTTATTAACACCATCAGATGTTTGTTGATATAATGCACTAGCCTGCTGTAGACTTCCACTAAAAACAGACATTTTTCCCAAATTAGTGTCAATTTTTTTTGCATAGGCATTTGGCGAGCACAAAGAGATATGGAAAGTTTTTGCCCAACAAATTTATGGAGTCTTGGAAGCAGAATGGGAGGATAGAAGACCGGAAGATAGCTTGTTGGTAGAAAGAATACTTGTTTTAATCCGAAACTTGCTTCACACTCCTGCCACAAGTGAAGATCAGAAGAAGATGTCCACTGATTTGTCATCACATGATAAACTACTATGGTTTGTGAAGTAGTGTTACCTTAAATTTCTGCCATTCAATGATAAAAAGACACAAAATTGTTGTGCTGAAAAAATTGCTTTAACCTTGCATGGTCAGGTGCAGGTAAAACTTATCAGGTTCTCCTTATTTAAAAAAAAAAATCAATGAGTGCATTCAAAGTCCATTTGACAAAAAAAAGTAGACAAACCTAGCAACTAAAAATTTTGAATTCATTTTAATCTATCTTAAAAAAGAAACTTTCAGTTTTCTAAATTTTCTCACTTGTATGGTACAGTATTGATTTATGGTATGGTGCATCATTAGGGTAGTACATGCTAGTTCATGCAGTATTTGAGGGTTTTACAGATACTGATATAGCATGCAATATTGAACAGTATGGCAATTTACGTAGTACACGAGCTTGAGCCGACGGCTGACGACGATAAATGTGTGATAACTAAGTGCTGTGTTAATCCAATGATATTGATAGTAAAGGTGTTAAAAAAAGTTGCTTGGTGACTTGATCATCGACTGGTCAATCGCTAGTAATCACTAAGTTTTCTAGTCCATTGCAATCAATGAGAAGTTGGCTAAATGGCCACCCCTGGTATACAGTATATGTGTTTTCACAAAATCTGCATTCAATGAAAAGTACATCGTTATTTTGTATTTGAAACGTGTATTGCGTTGACCACATCAGTTTTATCTATCCAGGCAAATGCACCAGTCAGGGATAGATTCACTTCTTCTTTACTTGGCTGCTTCGAATACTGAACAAGAATGGTCCCTTCATGTAATTGAGATCATTTGCTTATTGCTAAAAGAACAGGTAAAATTCACATATGCATGAAGACTGTGAAGAGTTGATACATTTGTTTTTAATCAGTTGTGTTTCAATTGAAGTAAGTTTTTATGGAGAAGCTTTCACTCACCTTAGATATAACCTGGTCTACACAAAATTTCAGGTTTGGGTTTTGACAACTCATCTTAGCTAATTTTGGGGCGCTGAATCCGAAAATGAACTCAGATTTTCTCTATCACATCACGTTTTTGAGATATGAAATATCCCTAATTTTTGAAAAAAATCAATTTTTGCCCCCCCTCTGTTGTCAAAACAAGGAATTCTGATGCAATAAACACTGTTTTACCTGCAATAATCTAGCTTTAATTAGCAAACAAGTATTCTATATTATATTCACACAAATTTGCGTTGTCTTTATTAAAATTTCATGCCTTGGAATAAAAAATAGTCATGCAAAAGAGCAACCATAATAACATCAAACGCTACATTATGCTGACGAACATGTCGATAGGACAGTGACAAGGTATTATCTAAATTATAGCCTACAGTTCACACAATATGCACATAGACATTCCAATGGAGTGCAGAAATTCTGAAGACACACACAGAAATAGCAAAGTGCCAAAATAAAGATCGACTCAAAGGGACTTGGGCAGGGCGAGTTCAGAAACAGTCAAAAAAAGAGCTTTTATAAAATATGAACTCTTCACTTATAAGCTTAAAAATGCTCTTTTGAGGGACTTTCTTTTATGAGCAGCATCTGGATTTTCTCTTTTAAAACTCTAGCAATAGTCGGCCATCATATGACAATCCCACCGACCTTGATAACGTTCCTCCATAATTTTAATATCCTGGTGGAAACGTTCACCCTGTTCTTCACTAACTTTCCCAAGGTTTTCTGGAAACTCATATGCATGGCTCTTCAAATAGTGAACTTTGATGCTCATCCTGCATCCCAAATCTTCAAAACCAAGCAGTAGCTCCCTTAAGAGATCTTTATAATTTTCTGCTTTTCTGTTTCCCAAAAAATTTCTCACAACAGCACCGAAAGCATTCCAAGCTCTAGCCTCGAATGGCAACATTGATTTTGCAAAATTTTCATCCTTTAACAATTGCCTGATTTGTGGTCCATTGAAAATCCCAGCTCTTTTTTTCTCTTCACTAAGACCAGGAAAAGCATAACATATATACTTAAAACACTCTCCTTCATGATCCAAAACTTTTACATATTGTTTCATAAGACCAAGTTTGATGTGAAGAGGAGGCAAGAGGATCTTTTTGATATCAACTAACTGATCACGTATGATATTTTTGTCTCCAGGTGTCAAGGTGAGCCTTGGAGGCCATTCTTCTTTGTTCCAGTGCTGATCCTTGGCCCTGCTGTCCCAGTAGCATAGGAAACATGGGTATTTGGTGTAGCCACTTTGTTGCCCCAGCAAAAAGTTCACCATTTTTAAATCTACACAGATGAGCCAACCATGCTCATGGTATTTTAACTTTTCAAGAACAGTTTTGATGTTCTGATACTCTTCTTTTATTGTCACCGAATGTCCTATCGGAATAGAATCGTACACGTTACCATTATGAAGTAGAACACACTTCAAACTTCGTTTGGAGCTATCAATGAAAAGTCTCCAACTCTCCATTCGTCTGCATCATACTGTGGTAATCCCATTTCTAGAAGAAGCCCTTCTATATTGTTGCAATAAACGAAATCATTCTGGGAAGCAAAATATGGAAGCAGTTCTTCTTCTCGTTTGCGATAAAATGTCATGCTTGTACCAGCTTTGAGAAGTTTCCTTTCCTGTAGCCTTGATGCCAATAACTCCGCAGATTGCTTAGGTAAATACAAATCTCTCACTAAATCATTTAATTCCATCTGATTAAACTGGGAAGGCTTGTCTGACAGATTCTCGGGTGCTGGTTGAAAAAATTTCACTTTCTCCTTCACTAAACGATGCTTCTGAAGAAGAAATAGCCTCTTTGTGTAGTTCTGGAAGTGATGTAAATACTGGCAGTGGCTTTTCATCACTGTGAGGAACTGGCCGCAATGCCGAATCCAGATTTGGATATTTCAAACGATGTTTACTCTTTTTGTTATACCCTTTCACACTAACAAGACAAAAATAACAATCGTCAACATGATTTCGTTGCTCTCGCCAAATCATGGGTTATCCAAATTTCATTTGTGAACCTTTTCCTTGCGTCCAACTTCTCAGACATTCAACGCAGGTCTTGCACACTTTATGAGGAGCCCAGCTTTTGTCCTGGTCCCCCAACTTGACTTTGAAGTAAGCAAGATATGCCCTTTTTACAAACGTGGTAATATTGCATTGTTGAGACTTCAACATGAAGCATCCACAAATGTAACAAAGTATATCCGGATCATTACAACATTTTCTTCTTTTGCTGGAAGCAGACATAGCTTGAGATCAAATATAACCTTTCTTTGTTAGTAGTTTTCTAAGAGCAAGGTTTTCCACAGAAACACCACTATACCAAAAACTCTAACCGACTTGAACTCAAACTTATAAAGTATGAAAATACCTTTTCCTTCTACAAACCACTTTTCAGCTTGAACTCTGATGTTGGTCTGTACAATGTACATGTGCTTTATGAAACTTCTAAATAAATCTTCCTTACTAAGCAAGAATTTATTACTAAGTCAAATCTACTCCCACCAGCTGTCTTCCTACGATATTCCATCTGCACAGAGATAGCAGCTGACCCACAGATAACGCCTGAGAAGCCAAGACAGGGAGTTCAAGCCAGCATCGAAAAACTCAACGCTACCAATCTCCACTATGTCCTATTACGATTATCATAACAGGAATTTTTTTTATTTTAGAGGAAATCTGAACCAATTTATGAATTTAGTGTAAAAATATCTTTATGTTTGAAAGTTTATAGCTGTCAGAAAATAATTATATTTGACATTTTACTGCACTAAAAAGGGTAAAAATTGGTCAATTTCATAAAATAATGGCAACGATAGAAAGAAAACTTGATGTGATAGAGAAAATCTGAGTTCATTTTCGGATTCAGCGCCCCAAAATTAGCCAAAATCAGTTGTCAAAACCCAAACCTGAAAAAAAAGTTGAAATTTGTAGACCAGTGAATAATTAATTAATCACAACTTGTATTGCTGTCGAAACGAGAAACTGCTATATTTTCTTGTCCACTGTTGTGCTGATATATCACAGGCTGATATGTTGTAGCTGGTGTTTTGTTGTTATTAGACCCGTTGATGACAACAAGAAAATAATACATTCTTAGCTTTGTCATTGTTTCGATGTCATGTAGCAAGTAAAAAAGCAGACAGCAAATCAGTTTCTTTCAACGTTGATTCGTCGTCTGCAGAATGTTAATCGATGACAAAAGGACTGATTTGCGAGTGAGCAGTCGTAAAGGTGCTTTTGATACTTATTCTGTGAGATTACCTCTCGGTCATTGAAATTTTTTTTTTTTTTCAGAATGCTGAGCAGCTGGCGAAAACCGGAATAAACCGCTCTGCGGCTGAACGAGAAAAAGAAGGAGATGAGTTACAAAAGTTAAGAAAATTTGAAAATTCAAAAAAGCAACAATTTCGATCGAAGATGACCCCGTGGTATAAAGAAATTATTTGTAATCAGCTTTTCTTTGGTTGCATCACAGTGTGATAAATGGTTTCTCTTGTATTTCGCATAAACCGTGCACTTTTTTAAGCAAGTAGAAATTCAAAATTTAAAGGTTTTAAATACAGTTTTGAGTTTCATGTGCTGTATCATCACTTCCTCAATTAGTTTGAGTAGAGCTTTTAAAGGAATTTTGTGATGTATAAAGATTATGAACTACTCAAGACTACAACATTCATCCCTTTATTTGAAAGATATCTTGTATCTATTGAATACTATCAATGAATCAGGCATTCCCGGTTTGGGGGTACATACGTGATGCGGGGGACAAAGAGCATTGCCGATGACAAGGATGTTATTGTGCACCGCCCTTTACGTCACTGTGACAAAATATCGTTTGATGACGGAAAAACAAAGTTGAAAAAAGCTAAAAACCGACGGCCTATGATGGACGACTCAGTATCAAGGTTTGTTTCTACATTTATATACACCTATGCCGGCATATATACCCCAGATAGCAAAATCCGTCATTTTTGCATGGATTTTGCTGTCTGGGCTGTACTTGCAACAAAATGTATACGCAGAAAGGGTGTCACTTTAACCAGCGTCTTGATGCTTTTTTTGTGGTAAAGAAACTAGTATAGTGTACTGTATGTTTACGTAAGTCAGAAAACTGTCCCTTGATTGTGCCACGCCTTCTTTGATTCAGACGATCAACGATGACCGTACGCAGCATGCTGAAAGAATTTTGTAACGGATTGCTTGAGAATGGATATAACGTCTTGATGCGTGCCATTAAAGATAGACTCACAAGAGAAAAGGCACAAGATCATGACGAAACGTACTATTTGTGGGCCATGAGTTTTTTCCTTGAGTTCAACAGGTAACAATACACCATTTTAGTTTCGATCTTAAAGGTGTGTGCTTCCATGTTGATAAATTTACTGCTTCAACGTTTAGAATGGCTTCGTGTTACATAACGGCTTCACATTACTTGCTTCGTTCATTGGTCACTGTAGAGACGTTGGATAAGAAAAAACGTCTTTCAATTTCCATGTATGGTTCAGACTTTAAGCCTATTTGTCGAAATTGAGCATGTTTTCTAGGTTGGCTAATTTCCGAATCGAGCTTGTGTCGGAAACAGTGCAACTGTCAACTCTTCACTTTCTCGACACCCAGTTGGTCAACTACTTTGAGCTGATGGCCAATGACAAACAAGAGTGCCAGTCATGGGGGCGCAGGTAGTGCAATCTAGCCTTGACGAGAATTGAAACTTATCACTATCTGACAGATATCTGCTTTAGAAAAATATTTTCCATGCGTTTTCATTCATTTTTTTCAATGCTAAAATAAACTAAGTTAATTCGGATTATTGTGGCCTGTCTAATGTGAAATGCTTGGACCACAGCAGCTTGCCATGTTTCTGTTATTGATGCTTATTATGTTTTATGGAGCTGAATATTTAAGGCTGATTGTATCTGAGTTCAAGGTTTCTGTTTGGTTTAATCAAACCAAACAGACTTTATTCCCTTCACTCGCTACAAGGAACTAATTTTAAGAGATAATAAACTCAACAGCATTCAAACTGTCTGCATTGTAGACTACCATGCTGAGAATATGTTAGGTTCAGTTGTAACATAACAAGTAATAATCCATGCAATGGTCAATGTAACAGACGTTGGATTTTCAATATTGGTATTTTATGTGTACAGAATGCACTTAGCTTTGTGTTGTTATCACGAATTCCTTATGACTGTCCACACCATGGAATCATCCAATGACGTAGCTTTAAAGGAGAGCGCCAAAGTCTTGTTGAGTATGGCGCAGTTTTTAAACTATTTTGTTTTTCTTGTATCCATGTCCATCAGGTGTAGGCTGTCGCCGCTAAATACTAGTCCTTTTACCATTTCAAAAATCTAGTTCTCTACATTTGCAAAATGATTTTGCAGTATCTATGCCAATTGTCCTGAACCATTGGTCTATTTATTCCATTCTATAATGTGTAGTTGGAATTCTTTGCAAAAGAGTTCGAGAAAACTCGATTTACTGTTTTTAAACATACCAAAAACTTTTTGCAAGGTGTGCTTTGAGTGATGAATGGCTGTATTTTCTTGAAACGTTGCAACGCAACTTATTTCCAATACCTTGCTTTATGTTTTATTATACCTTCTCATTTCAGATAACGTATTCTACATTGTGGAATATCGAGAAATTTTTCTGATGCTTCTGCGAAAATTTGACGAGCGCAAACAGACTCAAAAATTTTTGAAGGATTTAATCAAAACAACGCATTTGTTCCTAAAAATGTTCGAAAATCACTGCAAGTACGCTTGTTTGGTTTATGTCTTTAAAATTAATCATTTTTTTTCCAGAGGTCAGACAAGGGAAAAGGGTTAAATCTATGTGAAAGCACATCGTCCAATTTGTAAGAAAAAATCCATATTGTTTGCATCAAATCATTTTTACTCGTTTTTGTCTTTCAAGGAATTCTACCATCGTGGTGCAGAAGAAAGTCAGAGCTCAGAAAAGAAAAAAGAAATCCACAACTTCAAATGGCACGTCAACGCCTACGTTGCTAAACGAAGAAGACAGGGCAACCAAGTGGGGACAACTTGTTGATAAAATTAGAGAAAAAGCCCAGGTGAGGCTTCAGAAATACTTATTAAACGTCATTGAGAAGTTTGTTTGTTCGTTGGTACGAATAACTTGGAGTTGGACAAGTGAGGAACGGATAGCATGCAACCTTCATACGCGATAAATTTTTTTACTTTAGATTAATTTTGTTTGCTTGCTTCGGCAACAACTTATAACAGCATTTTTTCTATTAATTTTGTAACACATTTTTCGAATCAGTTCTCAATGTTCGTACTATTTATTCAGATATGCTTAGACTTTCACGTACATTGCTATTTATATTAGCACAGTAAAATTTGTTATCAATACAGCACAGGGCAGGTAGTAATTGGATATTTGCAGTGACTGATAACCTGATCAATTCCTGCAAGCAGGAGAAGAGTGCGAGGTTTAAAGACGATTGGATGATGATGATTGTTATCTGATAGCGAGAAGCACCGCCGGCCACATTGGCGCATAGAAGAGAATCTTTACTACACTTTCATGCGACTTTTCTTTTCAACATACTACTTCAATATGTTTTTCGGCAGCCGATTGTAGCAATTGACAGTGATAGACCCCGTGTTTCGCCCATGAGGCTGGGCTCGTCAGTATCGCATATCGTCAGAAACATATAGTTGATTGGATGGTCTAAATGGCTAGCGTGGAAGCTACTCCGTTATGGTTAGCGAATCGCAACTGTTCGCTGTATTAGTGAGTCCTCAGTCTTGTGCTGATAGCGGGGAAGAACGCTCCTTTCTTCACAGTACTACTCCAACATAATTGATTTCTCTTCTGCTCCATATCAACCGGCCTTGAACCGGTTTTAACCGCCTTGGTAAAATCTCACTATTTTTAGGCGGCCACTGATCCCGAATGCATCCGGGCGACCGACGTTTTTGATCCAGTGTCAGAATCGACCGAAGAAACTCAACAACGACAAGCGGTATTAAAAATACAGAGACTTCTCTTGGACGGAGATTGCGAGGAAGCCATCAATATACTGAGAACAGCAAGGTTCGCTAGACACACACTACCCAGACAGTAAAATCCGTCATTTTTACATTGAATCAATTTAAAATTGAGGGATTTTGCTGTCTGGGTAGCAGCACTTGACACGCCTGCTGTCTTTGAAATAAATGTGATATTTTTTTATCAATAACTTCTAAGCTGCTTAGAAAACTAAGACTCCCTTATCTTGCTTTAGTGTTAAAGTCTTTCTTATGTTCAGAGAAGTTTGGCCAGAGAGAAATATATTCGGCAGTGCAGGTATCACAGCAGAGGAAGAGGTCACGGCGTTGCACGAGATATGCCTTGCTGATCTTACAAGTAATTCACCATTGATTTGTATTTTTATCAACTAAATTTAATTTATAACACCTATCACTAATCTGTGAATTGATTTGCTATAAATGTCTTATGAAATAAATTTTGTGAACACTAAAGTATGGTTATTGGTTAATCCCGTGTCACTTAATTGTTTCATCAGCTGTGTTCAGTGGTTGCTTTTACTTAAGTGCGTCGAATTGTTTTTACAATTGCCTTTGAATGTCGTCAGATGTGGATGATTCGAATGATGTCACGCCTGATAACAATGACGTCAGAGAACTCAGCGACGAGGAAGATGAAGAGAGGCTGCCTCAAAGAACGAAGGAAATTGAATTCAATTTGAGTGAATATTTGAAAAAGTAAGGGGTTCATTTCACCATCAAGCAAAATTCGTCTTTTTACATTGATTTACAGTCTCCGCACGTTGAATTAATATAAAAAAGACAGATTTTTATCTGGGTTGTATTGAAACAGGTTTGCCGATGGCAAGATCGTTCTTCCATACGTCAAGTTACTGAAGAATTTTGAGCAGAACAAACCTCACATCAATCATTGCATCGTCAAAATGCTTCACCGTGTGGCTTACGATCTCAAAATGTATGGCTTGCTCTTCCAGGCTTCTTTATTCCGCATCTTTCAAAAGGTAAGTGGATCCAGGCAAACGCGCAATTCCTTTGCCATAAAAATATGTTTGCTGGATTATGTTTTTGGCAACCTGTGTACACAGGCCAAGCCAACGTGCAACCTTCATATTTGACTTGAGGCTGATCTGCTGCGCTTGATAGTAATCAGTCACTAGCATACGTTGCTACTTTGAGTAGCAGTTGATAGTCTTTTTGTGTATCTTTTGTGTGATTTTGAGCTACTTTTGTGCTATTATCAGTTATCACCATACAAATAAATGAATAGATTTTGGCACTTGTGCTGGAAATCCGAAGATCATGTGGCAACCCTGTTAACAGAAAAAAAAGTTATTGCTAAGCTTGGAACTAAGAATTTTGCAGTGACTTGAGATTTAGTGATCACACTTTGGTACTTTAGATTTTCAAAACTATCATTTCAAAGACATATAAAGCACATTTGATTTAGAGTTTATAATCGAAATTACATCGGCCACCAGTGATTATTATAGATTTGCACGTTGATAAGGCCTGTGCATATATGTCGCTATTGCTTATAATACTATAATAATAGTTGTTGTGGTCTTCATACTGACCTGGTTTATTCAATACTTACACCTTTCGCGATTGTTTCAAAGGTTTTAACAAAAAAAATTGTATTTTAAATGCATGCGTTGCAGTGTTGCACCAGTAGCATTTTGGTAACGTTATCAACATAACGTTACCATCTCAGTATCTGTTTCAAGGCTGAAGAGATACCTTTACCTTTATCATGAAATTTTCAGGTCTTTGAAGCTGCAAAGTTAGACAAGTCGTTTTCGGAACTGTGTGGCTTTGCTAAGTGGTTGATGGGCAAGTTCTATGACGTAGCGCTCAGGAATGAAAAAATCTTCACCGAAATGTTATTTTGGAAGAACAACGCAGCAGAGGTTTATGAGCTGGTAGAAGGATATGGCACGTACACAGCTTCGTCCGGGTAAACGTCACGACTTTATTTCCGTGGTTTTATTTGTTGTCCGCCGTAAGCAAATTACGTTGCCATCAATATGCTGACTATGTCATCATGCTAACACTGGGTCAATTATTTTTAAAAAGCAGATGCGTTTCTGTATGATTTTTTAATACAATTTTGGTAAAGAGGTGGTTTTTTGAACCATATCCAAATAAAACCTAACAACCAGACGACATTTAACATAATATAGTAACATGAAAATAAGCTAAAAATTACAAACGCTTTCGGCCATTCTCATGTGTCATGTTAGCCCTTTTCAAGTAACCAACAGACTGATGTTCTTCATAAATTGGAATTAAAAAATTGATCTACGTATACAAAAATCGAAAAAAGAAACGCATAAGAATGAAACGGCAAGGCAGAGGAGAGGCAACATTAATAATTTTTTGTAAACGAATAAAAACTTGTTTATTGTTACGTATTCCTTAAATGTTGAATTATTTCGTGATTTTTGTTCGTTAGTTTAAATTTTATGAAACCTGTCAACAGAACTCGCAAGGGAACGCAATGGAGTGACGAAGAGAAGATGGAACTTCAAGCGTTGTACAACAGATATAAAAATGATCCTATGGGTAAGATTATTTCGAAATTTCATTAACAACAAAGTAATAACCAGTGTAATGAGTGTATTGCACTGCTATGGATGCTTTTCTATTGTCAATTTTTTGAACTGTGACCGATTTTGGAAGTGAGACTTTAGTTGTAGAAATTCTCATTGACACTTTTTAAATGGCAATTTTTCCTACATGGCTTCACTTATACTTCACCATGTCGTGGCAATATTGACGATAACACATCGTATTTCTATCAGACATTCCTTCCACTTTATTTCACATCCTGGAGGTTATTAAATTTACCATTGCCTTTGTGAAAAAACGTCGTTTCTCGTGTTTATGCATAGCATTCAACCGTCACAATCCATTGTACACAATCTGTAATACGAATACACTATAACAGGCCTCGAAATTCGTTTTTGTTGACGGCGGACAAACGTGTCCGGTCTGAGCAGCTATCTCGGCGGACAAATTAAGTCTCACGGCGGACACACCAGTTTTAGCGTCAATCGTCATGCTTAATCACTTTATCTTGATAATTCTTCGCCATTTGAAAGCTATAGCTACGGTTTAGAAGGCTTTTTAAAATTTCAGCAAAGTCACTGACTCTGAAAATCTTTCATCAGAACAACGAGGTGCTCTTGAAGAGTCAAAGCGCCGCGTAACTGCTTAATACGCCGCATACTGTACTGATTAACTTCCACCGAAAGAGGTCGTGTGGCTTCTTGCGTCACAATGCTCTGGGCACGAGTCGGAGAACTTCTACACTAACGTTACTATTTTCTTCTGTGCAAAGTTTCACTGGGCTTTTTTCTTTTGGTTAATTTTTGCGTGTCATGTGAGCGAAACTGAATTTTCCCTGGGCCTTTTCTTTCTTACTGTAATACCAAAACTAAACAAATTTTGCGGCATCTTGCTGTAATAGCCTACTCGTATAATCTAACTTTGTAACCAACCTTGCCTTATCAATATTACTCGATCAAAGCCAGACATTGTGACGTGAGACTTGAACTAAGTTGCGCGTGATTAGTGTAAAAGTAGCAGTGCTCCCATCGATTCTTAGCGAAGAATTCACCTTTGTTACGCGGATTCAATGTCACCAATGGTTGAAGCAACGTAAAAATCGAAAGTTTTCCTGCTTGAATGGAAGCTAAGAGATACAGTATTCACCTTTTCTAGATGCGCGCTAGAATGCGCGGAAATTATATATTCGCAACAATTGTTCGTGCTATGCCATGATGATTTGTATCGCTATTTCTCGGCGGACAAATATGACCGATCTAGATAGTACTTCCCGTGGACATCACATGCTGTGACGGCGGACATGACCGCTGTGAATTTCGAGGCCTGCTATAACTCAAACTCCACTCTATCATCATGGGAATGCAATCCAGTGCCATTTTAACGACTTTTTGTATTCACCCAACCTGACAACGTACTCACATCTACTGCATCTTGCATTGTCCATCTTCTTACTCGCAGACGTCGTCGATGGAATAATGTCAAGCATATCGGATGAAACACGGACCAGAAGGCAAATCTGTCACCAGCTTGTCGAGCAGGGATTGGTGGATAACTTGGCTGATCTCAAACGGTCCAAAGGGTAATTAAGTCTTTAAACTATATTGCATTATTCTGATCGTCTGTTTGAAATGCAGCAGGAAATACACAGCCTTGCTGTAGAAGATGTTTTTTTTTAGGACGTTTCAACGAATGTTTTTTTTTGTTACAAACTTTTGGAATGACTGTTTTTTGAACTTTCTGCGGCTATAAGCTTGCCACTTTTATTAAAACGTTTAACGCTTGCTTTGCTTTGTTCAACTTTGCTTGCTTTGTTCAACGATATTGCTAAAACCCGTAAGATAAGAAAAATTTGATTACAGGTTTTCTGAAATATTTCCGTTTATTTTTGAACAGGTCAAAGCAAGGTGTGTGGAGAGAGGATGAGATTGAGGAGTTGAAAAGGCTCGTGGAAGAGTACCTGGAATCACCTGGTATGACGTTTACGACTTTTGTGAACGAGGGTTTCTTATAACTTTTTCAGCAACTTATGAAATTGACATTTTTTTTCATTTAGATCCCATTGGAAATATTCTTCGAATGATGAGCAAAAAGCGGTCGAGACAAAAAGTTATTGAGAAAATATCGGTCTTAGGCTTAGTAGCAGACAGGTAAGTTGAGTGGGACGACAAATGCAGATAGTTTTATCCTTGAACTCTTAAACGTTTTGTAGGATGTCTCTTGACGTATCCAAAGTACAGTGTACTTTTAACTCTTTAAGTTGGAGTAGTATCTGGTGACTGTCAAAGGTTAGCCTCAGATGTCATTTGCTGGATTTTTCTAAAATCAGTCATCAACGTTATAGACGTTGAATTAATGTAAAAAAAAAGGATGATTTTGTAGCTAAAAATATTGAATGTTTGGTTACTAAGTGCACATGGCACATGATCTCCTCTGTGACTGTTACTTTGCAATGTTTGAAGTTATCTTTTTTTTTGACGTCAGAAAACAATTGTTTAAGAAGCGCGCCAAAAAGCAACGGCCAAGAAACGAAGCTGAACCTGTGCACATTGGTAAGTCATGGCTCACGTAGTTTCTCTGTACGACAGCAACCTTATTGCAAAAAGACAAACGATAAAAAGTAATTGGGTTTTGAAAGACATTGATTCAAACTACAACGAAACTAAAACTGCAAAGTTCAGCGTTTTCTGCGCACCGCTGTGTACCAATGAGCAAAGCAACCAATTGCATAATACAATATACAATAAATGCAAAAATTATAAGAGATATTGCAGTACATTTGAATCGGACTAAAAATTGAATGAGGCTGTTCACCAGGTATTTAGCTTAGGTTTTGGGATTACTTTTTGTACGTGTAGTTTATTTAGGTATACGCATGTTGTGGTAAAAATTATTTTAATGACAAATATATTATAGGAGGAGCTGACAGTGACGAAGACCCTGTTGCAAATGATGATGAAGATGCCTCCTCCAGTGACGAAGAAGAGGTTGCAAGCTTCAGTAAGTTTTTATAGTTCAATTTTTTTTTTTAATTTTTCAAATTTCTTATCGCTGGGTTTAATTCATATTCACACATATTCAAATACTTGATGGCTGATGCGCGAACTTGAACGTTTTTCACTTTCTTTGTTTTTATCTTCCGTCAGTTGCATCTACGGCTGATCGTTAAGTGTAACATCATTGTACTGATTTTAACTCCAACACTTGTAATCTTCTATATTTGATTCAAGGGTTTTTAAAATATGGCCATTTCAAATCTACACTGTTTTTTTCAAAATGTGTCAAAGTTTCATGGCTTTTGGCCACCTCTGAACATTAATACTTTACAAACATATTTCACACAAGTTAGCAAAATGGATGGCTTTGAGAAGGTAACCCGTAAACATTGCTAAAAAAATTTATCCCTGGTTTTGAATCGCCCTATTGCAGTTAGTGCTTTAAGTTGTTGTAAAACCTACTTGACACTACCGTCCCTTCATTCACATGCACACTCAGCCGATAGAATAGAGATGTTGGTGAGGAAGTGCGGATCATCTGGATACGACGAGGAAGTAGCCTGGCTTGGAACGAACTTGAACGGGGTGCTGAACGACAGGAAAGATCCGGATTTTGAAGGCGGTGATTAATACAATAGTTTTCAGTGTGCACTAAATTGGCTTAATAGCGATAAAGCGGCATTGTTGCTACACTGAGATATTTACTATATAGCACTAAGGGGCAATTAAGCTATCATGTAGCGCTATCATGCTAACGGGCCGCACAAAAAAAAATATTTTTGCACCGCTTGTTGGTTTGGCAGCGCTGAAATTATGTCAAAATGTCAAATTTATAGTTTTGGTGGTGGTGGTGAAGTTTGCTTTTGTAGTGATGTAGATTGCAGAGTAATATGTGCTTGGACCATTGAATGATGCTCATTGTCGCATCTTTTGTTGCTTCAGGAGAGCCTGTGCCCATTGTGCCTTTTAGCGAATCCCAACAAAATGCCATGGAGAACCGCCACTTCAAAAAGTTATTGAAGGCCGCAGGAATTCATCCTCCGGGTAACGAGCAGGTAAAACAGTGTTGTTCACCATTCCGCTTGGAACCTCAATATAGTTTTTTTTTTTACCATCCCGACGAAAAGCGACACATCCCAACATAGCAGAGATCCAGGTAGAAGCGACAAAACGCGAACGTTATCTTCGACTGCCACCTTACAGTTGAATGTTATTTACAGGAAATGTTTTGGCGGATCCCACCAACGCTTAGCGACGACGCCATTAGCCAAGTGACACATGTCCTGTCGACGCTGAAACGGAAACGAGATGCTTCTTCTGACAGGTTAGTTTGTCTCGACATTACGCTGGTCCGAAAAGAAACAAGATCATTGTTGAAATTTTTCAAATGGGCCACACAAACGAAATTGTGCTGATTTCGAATGAGACTGACAAAGTCAAGTTTCCAATCGTTGAAATGTTGTTTGTTGTCTGAATATTTCATCAAGTAGGTGCCACTGAATGGGGAGCAGTCCTTAAAATGCGTTGCTCAAGTGTGCACCCCTAGATGTAAATCAGTGTTGCTTAATCTTGGGGTTTCTTAACTCTCGACTTTTTACTTCATCACAATGCGTACCGCCACATATTATGTGATCAAGCACTAACAAAGCAACATTATTCTCAGCGACAGCAACCAGAGTAGCGAAGGAACTGGCTCTGGTCACCGACGGAAACGTCGAGCGATAGTTGACGACGATAGCGATGAAACCGAAAACAATTAGCTCTCCAACGAATATCAAACATCCAACATCATAGACCCCCTTCATATGTTAAGAAGTCTTCCTTTCCAAGTCGTGCATTGTGGTCTTTCACTAGATCTGTCGTATCCTCAACTGCCACCTGATTTGAGGATATAGAATTTGAACGCACAATTTTGTAGATTTTTTAACGCTTCATGGCTTCGATCATTATTCATACTTTTCTATTCTGCTCTCAGAATAAGTCTTGTTTTCTTTGCATTGCTACACTAAACGCAGTAGAACATAAGAAAATGACATTTTGCTTTTCAATGTTGTCGTCAATCATACATTGTTATAAATAAAGATTGCTTCATTATCAATTTAAACTTCCTTTACTTAATGTTAAGCATCCCTTTCCAAGATTTGCATCAAAGAATTCCCGGGATTTTGTGTGTCCCAGTCTACTTATCTATCTAGCCAATCACTCATTTTTTACTTTGGTTAAACGTCTGCAGATAATGAATCGATGTAAAAGGAGTAGTTTTCTGGGTTGATTGATTAAAACTTAGACTGGTCTTCAGAGCGAATGGTGTAACGTCATTATGAAAAATTTAGAACACATGTTTCTGTAACAATCAATGAAAACAATTAAAACGCAGGATGACACTTGATCAAAAGAACAAATAAATATTCAAAACAGGCTAGCTATCGCTAAACGATGTAAATGCAACTTTTGTTGGTGGGCTAGCTAGCTTATAATAATAATGCTTGTTTTGATATAGCGCTGTATCCATCGCAGAATGCGTTGCTCCTCGGCGCTTTACAAAGCAGACAGTGTCAATGCAGACCTATATAGGCGCAACTGAGTACATTATTACCCGAATCCATTCCATTGCTCAGTGCCAAGCAAGAATTAGATTCAGTACCATTTTTAAAAAGTATTTGGTATCCCCCGACTGGGTATCGAACCCATGCTTACCGATTCAGAGGCGGACACACTAACTTGTTCACTCGCAATGCTGTGGAAAACACTTTCATGAGTTTTGATCGACTTGAATTCTAGTGATGGATTGATCAAGGGAGAAATATAGAAAAGGAAGCGCCGCTGACATGCAGCCCAGCATCATGTAGAAGGCTACGTTTTGATCTGAAAATAAAGTTACAATACAAACAGAGCAAATGAAAATGTCACACACGGTGAGCCTGTAGCCTACCAGTGGTTTAAAACATCTGCAAGTATCCTGCTGAACGTAAAACACTCAACGCCAAGCTGCTTTCTTTGCGGATAAATTATGGATCGAGTGGTTGCAAATTGCAGACTTTTTATTGAAGCGGGGAGGGTGGATAATTTTATGAGGACGTTTTTTATGAACAGAGAGACCGCACGAATTTAGAAAAAAAGTAAAAAAAAAAGCAGCAAGAATACGATTAAATAAAAAAAACAATAACTTTTTTTCCTGTTTATCAACTTTTATCCTGTGTGATTTGTTTGTTGTTTTGATTAACATCTTTCAATTAACTTACAAATTATTTTTGTAACTTATATTTAAGAACTGGATAGTTAATTGAATCAACATTAGACAAGAAACAGTTGATTTTCATCCCGGTTTTCATCTAACAGATTTGGTGGTCCATATTACAGTGAGTAGCCCATATTACACAGCAGCTGTGTAGGCTAATAAGTTATAGGCCACCGCAGGGTCAAAATTTAACGGCAGTTTGTGCCGGAAGTGATAGGTTTTCGGTCTTGGTTTTCTAGCTACTTTGATATTAGAGTCTTTATCAGAAAAACTGGGTGTCGTCGAAAAATAAGCTAATATGTGAGGGCTATCGCAATTTTCGCTTTGGTGGTCCATATTTACCTTCTTTCCCTGGTAGGCTACGTCATTTTTGCCAGATTTTTTTCAAGTAGGCTATCCGGTTGGTTTTCGAGTGAATTAACACAACATTCCTACCCGAAATAGCACCAAGTGTAGAAAAGAAAACAACATTGGTAAGAATGGCAAGCCAGGCCAACAAGAAAGTCGCGATTCCTTCGTCAATGGGATAAGCCGCGTCTGCAGTCATTTCATAAGCCAAAGGCTGAACACCGTAAACTAAAACTCCAAGTATGACCAGGGAAGCCCATAATCCGTCTAGAATGCAAATTCATTGTTGCTGAGGTGTCGTATAGCTGATACTGTAGTGAAACTATTAGGCTACGTCCAAGAAGAAGCAATTGAATTACAAATATCCACCAATGCCCTTTCTTATAGTAGGCTTGGTAAGCTTGATCGTCCGGGAGGATGAGGTCACACCTAGTTCAGTGTGCTGCTTCCTATAAATCAAACAACGCAAGTTCTGTAAAACGCTTTGCTAGACACGTACAGTGGCGTAGCCAGAAAATTTTTTTTGGGGGGGCCAAATATTTGATGAATTGAAGAGAACGACGAAATGTTTGATTTAAGACATCGCCACCTAATGTGCAGTGGCGCATCCTGGTTGGTTAAGCAAGGGAAGCAATAAAGCTGGTGGGGGTTTTGTTATTTTTGCAAAATTACACTTAAATAATGGATTATAACGCTTTCTGGAAACACTTTCAGGGTAATATTTGTATGAAACTTATTAGCAGATAAACAGCTATTAACTTATTAAAGGTAGCTCTTATCTACACACAAACGGGCAAAAACTGCGGCTAAAATTAGAGAACACAAAAAACTCAGCTACACAAAAACTCTACAGAGTAAGCGATTCTGAAATTGCTTCCACAGATTAGTTAAAAGAAGCGTAAATCGCGTAAACTTTGCGCGATGTACGATTTGCAAAATTTATTGGTGTCTTTCTGTGTGTCTAAAACAAGTCCTGGGGGGTGTTAATAGCCAAATGTCTTGGAAAACAATATAAATTTATACAAATTATATTATATTTTCAACAAAGGGTTCAACTTCGGAATCCAAACTTTGAAAATTTGGGGGGGGCCATGGCCCCGTTCGCCCCCCCCTGGCTACGCCTATGGACACGTAGTCTATTGATTTGGACCTTCTGGTATTACTACGTCAGTAGGCTACTGCTGAATTATACGTTCTGATTTGCTGTGCTACGCGGCTCCAACTTTAATTTGTTTTCAAACGTTGCCTTCACCTGTGGAGAATACAAACGGCGGAACATGTATCCAATTCATTGACATAGCAATGACGTACAGGCACGCGAGATAAATGCCAATAACGGACACGATCCAAATAATGCTTCTGTACAACTTCAACCGATCTGCTAACCTGAAGGTAAATGAGCGTCAGATTTAGTTGCATTAAGGCTGAAGCCTGAGCATGGCATAAAGCAGGGGTTCTTAAACCGGGGTCCATGGACCCCCAAGGAAGGGGTACGCGGACTAGTTTTAGGGGGTCCATGAAGGCCCAATGGAAATCTTGGTGTAAAACTTCAGAAATGGAATACAGTTTTCAACAGAAAGGAGATTAAGTTCAAACAACGCTGATGATTTCTAGTTTGGCGTTTCCGGATAGTTGTTATCGCATTGTAGTTTACTGTTTTTTTGTTTTTTTTTGTTACGTAGTTACGTTTATTACGTTATTCATTAAAACTGTCTTTTAATTCCAAAAGTATTGGCGATTTTTGGAGTTCAGTGATGCAAGCATATCCTCTTTTGGTAAAAAGAGCCATGACTGCTATAATCCTTTTTGCGACTACATATTCATGTGAGTCAGGATTTTCATCCTTGGTAACTATCAAAACAAAGAGACCGATCCGGTTGGATGCAAAGGATGACATGCGTGTTGCTGTTGTCCTATCAAAGGCGAAGCCACAATTTCATGTTCTTGTTGAAGACAAACAGCAGCTTCCTTCATTAAACTAAATCGAAGATATTGAAAAACAATCTACATTCGCTATTTCTTAAATTTAATAAAACATAAATTTTGTTACCAATTCAATTTAATTTTATTGCCACAAAGGGGGTCCAAGCCAACTAAATTTTTGTTCTAAGGGGTCCGCGTTAAAAAAAGTTTAAGAACCCTTGGCATAAAGCCAGTGAGAGCAAGCCTAAACCTTGACAAAGCTACTTGAACTTGACTACAGCTTAGGCTACTTGAAAGATTTTTAAATAAAACTTAACGTCAGTTACCAAGACAAAATTACTCCAACAATAACTCCTCCAACTGATGTCACTGTTCCAATGTTTCCCATGGTTTTCTGTAAAAATAAAAATCCCGGTAGCTTTTTAAACACCATATTTAAGAACAACAGCTTTTCGCGGCATTGACTAACTTGTGATATTCCTTTGTCTTCGTACAAAACAGGCATGATTCCCGACCAAGCGTAATATGAGCCAACAATGGTGCAAAACATGATGATCATAGACCAGTACGTTCCATTTTTTCGAAGAGCTTTGATTCCTGTCTAAAAAATGTTGATATTAACCAAGAGCTGGAATGAGAGTATTTCATCTTTTATGGCAAATCAAACATTCTGCATTTCTCGTGCAATTGGATGTTTATGAACATTTTTTTCTAGATTGTAACTTTCCACTAAAGTAGCTTATTCACTTTTAGGCTAATACTAATAGTAGATTATGATGCTTAGGCCTATACATGAAAAACCTAAAAATTTCTTGTCCGTTTCAAACGTTACAACACACTTAACACAAAAGTTTAAAAAAAGAACAGTTCAGAATGCGAAAGACCTTTGCATGAACTACTATTTTTCTGTTGAAAAATTTTACTTGGAAATTCAAAAAACATGTTTTGCTCTATGTCAATTTTTCACGTTGCATTATTGCAGTATTGTTATTATTACAACGTAGGCTAACAGTAGACTACCATAAAATCAAGCCTGTTTGTTGCAGCACTACGGCTTGGAGGTGATGGTGGCTTGCTGGGGAAGTACGTTAGCACCATGACAAAAAGAAGAGTTGCTATTGCCAGCTCGATCAGCAAGTAAAGTTGTATTTCGTGTCTGCAATTTTTAATATAAAGATCTTAACATTCTTTTCTTTTCATTTATTGCAATGCTGTTGTAACAATTTAGCTTGTTTTTCTGCTTGATGCTTATGTCATAACTTTACCGCAAAAATCAACATTTGAAAAAATTGTAACAAAACATTACAGTAACCGGTACGGTATTAGATTGCTCTCAAATGTATTGCCATGATGTTTCGTGTTACTTTTAATATATTTCGCTGAGGTGGGTAATAGCGGGCTGGCGCTACTGTTGTAGAAAAACAAAACAACAATTTAACTCAGAACGAAATCAAGACAAAGAAGTTTGCCTCAAACAGTTTGAAATAGGGTAGGCTAGCCTGTTTGTTTTTGCACAGCACAGTGGGCTAAATGGCGAAGGACATTAAAACAACATTTTTTTTAGAAAAAATTATTATGTTTGTGTGATAAATTGTGCACTTTATGTGTGATAAACTTGTCACCTGATTTCCTTTGCATTATTTGAAATATTTTTTCCAGTTGTGTTTTGAGGCTGCTCGACAAGGTCTGGTCCCAACAGAAAAGAAAGTATTCCACCTTAGAAACAACGTTTACAAAATTATTAGACTGTTGGCATAGCAATAACGCCTCTTGAATGTTTTACCCTACTCCTGTAGCGCACCCAGCATGGGGCTAAGGGGGCTCAAGCCCCCACCAAACCCTCCACCAAAAATGAAGTTTTTGTATGTTCTCCATTAATACCTTTTGCTTACAGATAAGATATGAATAAGACACAACAATACAACAGGGCTGAACATTAGAACAATATATTTTACATATTTACAAATAGTTTTAACAGTCGAACTTTTTCAGCTTAACTTAAGCCCTCATCAGAAAATAACCTGAAAATATTTATAAAAATGCAATAAACTTCAACTTCTTAAAGGTAAAATTACATTAGGAAAAGGCAACTACATGAATAACTATAAAAAAATTGCACCACAGGGAACGTGATACCTAGGCCTACATCAAGTAAATGTTGAGGAGAATAGACTCGCCTCCAGTAAATAAGTTAATTGTTTGTTTAAATTTGGATTGTAGCCAGTAGCGTAGCCAGGAATTTTGAAAGGGGGGGTTTTCGCCTAAAACGACACCCAGCGGCGGGGGGTCTGGGGGGCCTCCCCCAGAAAATTTTGAAAAATTACTTGAATTTTGGTGCATTCTGAGAGCATTTTCAACAAAAATGTGGGTATGAATATTACTGCAAAATGGTGCTGTCCGGTGGCATAGCAAAAAGATAAATCATGTTTTCTTCGGCATTTTTCGGAAATAAAACTATAAGTGTTTATGTTTTCTTGTTGGTAATTCCTGGCTGAGATGTTTGAATGTTTGGTATTGGCAAAACTCACTCTTTTAATGCAGTTTTGTATAAAATTAGGCAATTTTTTTTAGACTGAAAGCATCATTCTCAATATCGTGACGTCACACGTGTGCCAAAGGGGGGGGGGGGGGGGTTGTAACCCCCAAAACCCCCCCCTTGGCTACGCCACTGATTGTAGCGTTTGATTAACTCTGCTTCGTGAATTTTGGTGTCAAATTGGGATTTGCCCTCGCGTAAAATTTTGAATGAGTCAGCAGAGAATTTTCGATCTGTACAAAAAGAACATCTATGATATGGTCTTTGATGTTTGTTTGTTTGTTTATCTTTATCCTGCATTGCGGGAAAGCGGACTTGAGCGCTATGCATCGGTGTACGCCTTCCGACGTACACCTGACCCACGCTGCAGCCGACGGCAATGTCTGTTTTCCGGTAATCTACTTTACTTAATACTTATGACTTAAATTTGGTACTACCCATTACTCGAAATCGATCACTAGGTAGAGGCAATTATCGTTAAGCTTCTTGCCCAGAGAAACAACAGCAAGTGCGGGTGGCTGGAGTCGAACATGCAGGCTCTCGACTGCGAGCCCAACGCGCTAACCACTCGGCCACGGCTGTAGTGTAAGCCTACTTTTAAAGTTCAGATGCTCTCGTGGTCAAATGTCTGGTGGACATATAGGCTACCGATGTAGGCTACCGTAGGTCAATGCTGCATCACACGGACAAGTAAAACTGTACCGGTATACGAAATTTGAGCAGAGAGACGAAGGCGTCTGGGACTTTAGTTCAAAATGCGAACCAATTTTGAATAGTTTGTAAGTAGGCAAAACGTCCACATCAAATTTACCGTACTGTTTACAAAATTAGTGTTTTGTTTCAAACTGCTTTCGTGCTAGTTGTTGTTTTCGCACTTATTTGTGTTGGCAAACAGAAAGCTAATTCTATTTTGTCATAGGGGAGAGTGGGGCTAGTCGGAAAGTTTTTTTTAAGTGAAATTTAAAACAATTGGTGCATAACCTGACAAGTTGAAGCGGCTTAAATTATCATCTATGATGTCCTCTATCATACAACCAAAAATAAGTATTGAATCAATTCAGCTTTAAAAGAAAATTTAAAATAAACAAACATACAGTTGATTTTTCAACTAACCCCATGCCTGGGGTTAGTTGAAAAACGTCAGTTTAATGCCCACTAATGAAGTGGATACTCTTTTTTCAACCAACAAACATTTACATGGGGTTGTAAGCAAATATGTTTACTTGCTTTAAAATCAAAATGCAATAAATTGTACATCTAATCATCGGAAAAACATTTTTTAATAAACGCATTGTTAAAACTTGTGATGCTGCATAGCCTATATAGCACTTTCCAAGTTATTCAAATTAAAATTTTACAATGTATGTCTGCTTAAAACAGGTACATTGGAACTTATACTACTTATTATCGTACCACGACGATATACTCGTAACATAGGCTACTACATGGTCATACCGCTATCAAAACATTTTCCAACTAACCCCACCCACTATTTTCCAACTAGCCCCATTAGCATATGACAAACTATTTTCCTAAAATATTCAAGCATGGTGCAATAAACTAAAATTTGTTTATTTCTTAGTGTTGTAGAACACTTACAGCTGACACACACCAAAAAACTTCTCCCTATCTTTAACGATATCGACGCATGAGATGTTTTTAAATACATGTACGCTAAAAAATTTACTTCGAAAGTAAGAAAACACAAAATTGTCAACTAAACCAACATACCTTGACTCAACAAATCGAAACTAACATGGATTGTGTGTTTTTATAAACTACTTCACATGTTTGCAGTAAATATTTAAAAAAGTTATGGAGAGTTAAAAAAATGATCATTTTTCAACTAACCCGTCTTCCAACTAACCCCACTCTCCCCTATATGAGAAAAAAGTCGACATCTATAGAAGATTGCGAGAGTAGACGTAGTAATGAGGATGCTGAAGGTGCTAGTAGCATGGAGTTCACTATAGGCCAACTTGTAAACTGATTGAGAGAACAAATCCTGATGTATCGGCAGCTGGTGGGTTGTGGGCCGTGAGTGCCTTTAAATAATCAAAGGGATGGGTACTGGGTAGCCTATTGGCCTATTGTCACCCTCATTATTATTGCAAATCACTTGGCCGACATTACTGAATTAGCCCCCCCCTAAATTTTTTTCTGGGTGCGCTACTGCCCTACTCTTTCCTCGACAAGCCTCTAGTCTAAACCCTTTTATTTTTCCGGCGACCAAGCATGGCCCACTAGAGCTTCTCGGCAACAAAATTTTTGCGCCTGCAGCCCAGATAAAAAAAATCCTTCATTACAACAAAAAGCGCTTTCCCTCACCCAACAGACCGCACTTCGTTTCTCAAACGTAGATACTGCTTCCCAAGTATAGTTTAGAGCTAGTCTTCGAGTTTTTATTGGTTGACTCTCAGCCTTCTTGCAAATATTTCATCATCAATATTTCTCGTCGCCGTGTGAGAGACTTTGCCATGTTTGTGAGAAAAGGTTGCAATCGTGTGAAGAAAAAAAAGTTTCACGTACAAGCGCAAGTGGAGAAAGAACGCTTGATATACGAACGCGAGTAGAGTAAAAAAAAGTTAACTACCAACGGAGTGAAGAAATGTTGGCTTGTGGAAGCCGGCAACCAAACATGGCCTACCGGCGCTGTAGTTTCGGACCGGTTTCGGAGGCCATTGGCCCCCGGGGAGCTTAAAGGCTTGTTAGACCAAGATACTGTTCGTTCTACTTTTCCTTAGAAAACAAGCACTTTTGATGAGTAATCTGTAGATTGACGCCATGAGATGAACAGCGATGAAGCGACGTCCACGCGTGATCTCTTAGCGATCGAAATGTTGTTATTTGTGAAGAATTTAGTTTCGACCAAAAATTCATTTCGAACAGTCATACCTAATCTAATATTATAATGACAATTTATTTTCCATACCCAAATTTCCGCTTACAGTCATGATTCCAGTGGCCAGGACTCTCTCTTTGAAAGGAAACCAAGTGTTTGAAACGAAAGGTCCAATGGCCATGGTAGGGCAGCCTGCCACGCCATTTATGAACTGTCCGACGTGAATCGCACTGAAATACATAAGGTTTTGTTGTTAACAACATTTTCAAGATGACATCATCGGCTCTTCTTGAGACTATAGTCACTACAAACTATCCAATGTAATAACATTTTAAGCTAATATATTGTAGCCTATAAGCATTTGTGCTGTGGTAGGCTATACTTAGGCCATGTGTAAAGTGTAGCGGCTATACTATATCGTCACACAGGGTCTTTCTTCGTCTCTGCTCTAGTCGTCAGAATGATGCAATGGTGACGTAATCTTTCAAACAACATAAAATTAGTTCAGTTTGTACTAATTGCTGTTTTGCAATCAATTAAATGGAATATTAAAACAAAAAATCAATTAACTTTGATTAAAAACTGGTAACAATTAATTTTTACTCTGTCCTGCTCACTAGGCTACCCCCTGGAAAACCCCAAATTATCCTACTTGGGGTAGCCTATTACTTGCAGGTTAAGAACCTCTAAAATATTTTGTCTAGTTAAAAGATTGCCCCTACGTAAAAAGCATGCAGATATAACCCAGTTGTCAGAGAGAACAAGTTTTTTTACTGTTTTGTTAGTTACAGACTTTCATCTCACTATTTTTGCCCACTGCCCACTGGAAGGCAACGTATCCCGCTCCCAATAAAGACGCACAGCGTTCCTGAAAGGAAATTGATGCTTTTTAAACTATTCGAAATGTCCATGTTTTGTAGCCTAATTTAGACACTAGCCATTGTGAACGACTTTGTGTAGGCTACTGGGTAGCCTATTAATTGTTTTAAGTTGTTTTTTTGCTTTCGTAAACCTCTTTTTAAAAATTTAAACAGACTTAGCCAAAATACGCAACTGCATGTCACAATTTTGTACAAGAAACTTCAGCTAGTCAAGAAATTGTACAGTAACTGCTGTAGTTATAAACAGCACATCTCGCCTACCTGTAACAATGGTTGTACGTAATCCAAATTTTACTAACAGCCACATGTAGAAAGGAAGACAAATTAACAATCCCACAACTCCCCAATCTGCTAGTAAAACAAAATCCCCTGTAATGTAAAGTAAACGATAATTAAAACTTATTTAGAGTTTAGAGTAGGCCTATACGAACATAAACTACTCAAATGAGATTTTTAGCCTACAACTGTCCGACTTCCTTTTCTGTACTATTGGAGTAGGCTACAACAGTGGCGTATTTAGAAAGTTTGTTAGGGAGGAGCAAGACTTTGTGTCATTCAGCCACGTAGCGGCTGACTCAGTGGCTGGAGGCCAATGGGGGTTTGGGGGTAATACACACCGGGTAGTATCAACGGTAGCGCACAGAAAGCTCAAATTTGGTGAAAATGGCTGTTAATTGGTTCAAATCTTTCTACTTGGGTTAAAATTAGACTTGTTTGACCCTTTAAATATGGGGGGGTATACCAAAATGTCATATGATGCGTCAGAACAGGGGGAAGGGGTTAGCTGAAACCGTCAGAATACCGTCAGATAGGGGGAGGGGGTCCAAAACCAAGAGCAAATCCGCAGAAGTAAGTTACTGTTCTAATCAATGAACCAACAAAAGATATCAAACACTTCAGAACATTAACAATAAGTTAGTCCTTCCGACCTCGAACACCTTTAGAACATTCTCGGCTATTCACCATGACAATTTACAGTTTAATGCGATGGCTGCGCTTGGCAAATATATCAATGACTGCATCATACTCGAGTACAATATCTTGTTTAAATACATCTGAGCTAGACCATCCAAACGTGGCTCGGTCATGATCGTGCAGTAGTAGTGAACTGAAACATCGCTCATTGGAGACAGTTGTAACTGGAAGCGTAGCAAAGATTCGAAGTAATTTATGATAATCAGATAAGTGCCATCCACAAGAGTCGCAGGTTGTTTATCCACAGAAACTGCAAGCCAATTCGCTCTCTTTTTTCGCAATTCAATAGTAACTGCAAAGCAATTGCTTGGTTCAACATCCAGCATTTCAAGGTAGAAATCGAACATCTCGTCGATCGGGCAGTCCTTATCTTCATGAATCAATGAAGGCAGAAATGTGCTGACTTTGAAAGCTAGCGAGCAGTGCTGATTGAATCTCTCGTGAATTTGTGCCATGCAATTGTCCGTGACGCGACAGTTTATCGAAAGACAGTTTATCTGACGACAATTCATCGAAACGACAGTTCATCGAACCGACTGTTTATCGAAACTACAGTTTATCGACCGAATCGCCTCCGCACGGGTGTAGGGCGCTTCTCTTACTTGATGCACAAATGGGGCCTATCAACATCTGCGGCATGCAACTGTGGTGCAGAGGAACAGACAGCAGATCACATCCTATACCACTGCCCGACGTTTACTCCTCCAAGGGCAGTTGGCCTGTCAACGCTGGAGGACTCTACAATCAAGTGGCTGCTCGAAGAATGCCCGGACATTTTGACCCCAATGAAATGTAGTCCAAAAACAACCTCTCATACGAACGAAGAAGAATAATCGATCGACTGTTTATCGAAACGACAGTTTATCGAACGACGAAGCACATATGCAATGGAATACTCAGGAGTTAAAGGTTAGGATTAATAGGGGTTAGGGGTTAAGGGTTAGGGGTTAGAGGTTAGGGGTTAGAGGTTAGGGGCTAGGGGCTAGGGTTAGGGTTAGGTTTTAGGTTAGGGTTAGGTTTTCGATTAACTGTCGTTCGATAAATTGTCTTTCGGTGAACAGTCGTTTCGATAAACAGTCGTTTCGATTAACTGTCGTTCGATTAATTGTCGTTCGATAAACTGTCGTTTCGATTAACTATCGTTCGATCAATAGTCGTTCGATAAACTGTCGTATAGTACCGCAATTGTCAAGAAAAGGAAGAAAAACTGTTCGTTTGAAATAGATCTTCGCAGTTTCAGCTGGAATGTTAGGTCGATGTTGTTGTCTAGGGACATTCGGATTTCTTCGCCAAAAACTGAGCAAGCCTTGCCAAAAAGTTGATGAAAAAGCCTATTATCACCCCTTATTAGGTCTTGCTCCTTATTAGGTCTTATTAGGTCTTATTGCCCCTTATTAGGTCTTGCAGGTGGGTGGGATGGCGCAGCGGATAAGGCATTGGCTTTCCAATTATGCAATCCTGGTTCGACTCCCGGCTTCAACTGGTTGTTGAAAAACACCGCTCACCTCTACCCAGGGTGTAATAAATTGGGTGGGCGTAGTTGCTGAAGTAAAGGCCGCCGAGAGAAAGGAACTGGCCACCCTACTCTCCTTAGTGCCGAAGGCTTAGTATAATGAGAACCTTATCTTCTCATTCCCCAAAGCTCAGTACCTGAGTATGGGACCTTTACTATTAGGTCTTGCAACACAGTTGCGAAGGATGAATCATCCAAGCAATTACGGTACGTCTTGCGCTGCAACTTTTTTTTTTTGCAAAATTTGTATTTTTTTTTTACTTTTTTTTACCTGATCATTAGGAGGGGCCATCGCCCTTTATCCTCCCCCCTAAATACGCTATTGGGCTACAACCTCTGATAAAATTAATAAAAGTTAGCCTACTGATGAATAGGCTATAAGAAATTTAAAATACGGTATGCCATGTGATGTAGGCTAACCTTTTGCATCAAAAGGATTCGAAAATGTAATAGTAATACATCAAAGTATGCTACAGTATGAAACTTGATTTACTTAACTTGTTTATACTTATTAATGAAGTTAAGTACATATTACTTATTACCGGTAACACTTATTTTAACTTCTATATACTTATCAATATTAATTAACTGCCTTTATATTTAACGTCATTTTTAAAACTTCTCATAAAATTTTATTCACTACCATTGTGCAAGTTTGGTTTGTTGTCATTTATCTTTCACGAGAAGTAAAAAATATGCTGCTTCTACTGCCAAATTAAAATTTTCATCAAACAATATTAAATATCGACTTCATCTGGATAGTATTTAACTTGATGAAAAGAATGATTTTGTTGTTGTTGTTAAAACATACGGACGATATTCGGACCCCTGATTTGCGAGTCCTGTAAAGACCGGTCCAGGTAGGATACATTACAAAGCTTTAGTCATGAACGTGCGTAACAAAAAGTATTTCTTTAAAACATTAAAAAAGAACTTTTTTACAGGACTATGGTAGGAGTCGTGGAGTCGGAGAAATTTTAACGTGTCCAAAGTCGGCGTCGGCCAGTTATAAACCAAGGAGATAGAGTCGATATTTTTGCCCGACTCCACAGCCCTCCTTTCTAAAGTAAAAATGATAGAAAACTTACTTTCAGTGAAACCAAAAGCCACTGTTGCGGATACGCTTATTGGGCTCCATGTTCCCGCGATCGCCGTTTGTATGAAATTGAGCAAAGAAACTTGAAGCAAAATATACCATCTGCGTTTGTACTTTTGATAACTTGTTTTAGCTGCAATACATTCAAGAAGTTAATCTTGTACATTCATGTAGCACTCAATAGTCAGTTCAGCACAGGCTATAGAATGTCAATTGTTGATTTGATATTGAATTTTACAATCGGTTGAAGGCAATGACGAAACGTCAAACGCCAATTCTGAAACAACAAAAACTAAGTCACCCAAAATTTAGGAAAAAGTTCCTACAACATCTACTAGGCCTACTCTACTACAGCCTGATTTGTCATTATCTGCAAAACGTTGCCGATTTTGATGCTTAGGCCTACTGTTTACAGGTTAAGTTTAACGAGAATCTTATCATAAACTCCAACGCACGGAATCAAGTATCGGAATCGGATCACCTTTATCCTGCTTTTAGCAGTAGCTTTGATAGGGAGTCCAGAAGGTAGGCTACTTTTGGATACGGACCCGAGCCCTGAAACTTTTCAAGGAGCCCGGAACATTAAGAAGCCACAGCGTATGGACTATGGAATGCAGTGCATTTTCTTCTAAATATCTTGATTTGGGGCTCAAAGATTTTATTGGTACTCGGCTCAAAATATCCTCTCAACTGCCTATAGCTTACTTACAGTCTAGATGAAATTTTCTACAAGTCACACTTCTTCACATTTTACAACATCTGCAAGGCGACATAACGGGTTGTGACATCGTCAGGTAATGATTTTACAACCAGCTTACGACAAAAAACGCTTTGGCAAATTTTATGTCTGCTACAGAATAGTCAGCTTCATAAAACTTACTTTGACATTGTTATTTTGTCATCAACAGGTTAATGACAGAAATGCCAATAAATTTTGAAAATTTTTATAGGAGTAGCGCACCAAAATTTAATGAAGTTTAATCACATTCTGTATCGGATTCAAAACTACTTTCCGTTGTTATTAAATTAAGCTACGGTACAACAAAAATCGCTAGACTAAAGTAACCTGAAGATAATACAGTTCTCTCCAACATTTTCGCTATTAAAAAAGCAATAGGCTATTTGCACCTACTTTTATCGGATCCACTGGTGGGAGTTTGCATTTGATCGTTTGCCTGTAAAATTTTTGAATGACTTGTAAAAGTTGACTCGCTGTAGGCTAGTTGATCTTATGATGATGATCGATATCATATTTTTTAAAATTTTGCATCACCAACCACCTAATAAATATTTCAAAGTAAGTTAGCTCTGGCTGTGTAATGTGTAGGCTATTGTGTAATGATTAATTCAAAAAAACGAACACTTATAAAGCTTGAAATGCGCAAGTGGTAAACTTAACAAGAAAACTGATCAGAATTTGAATTACCTTTATAGAGTTAATAATCGATTTTTTTTTAAAGTTGTTAGGTAAACGGTGAGGTTAACAAAAAGCGATGTAGGCTATAACTGTATAGGCTATGACGTCAAAAACTTTACGCCCTCTGTTCATCCAACAAATTGAGACATTTTGTAAAGTGAAGACAATTTAACTTTTGTAGTATAGGCATAAAAACCCTAAGCTAGTTAAAGAAACAAAAAATGTCAAACAAAAAGTTAAGTTTACCTCGATTTTGCTGATCAGACAAACCTGTGAAGACGTTTCATCATCACATGAATCTTCCATTTCTGTGCAGAGCACTCTACTCAGATAGGCTATAACGAACAGAGTCTATTTTACTGCAACGACTGTGCATTTAGAGCATGTTATCGGTTGTATCTATTTGATCAACTGCAAAATGCATTTCGATAACATGACAGTGACGACTTGATATGTGCAAATATCTAGTTAATTATTAACTGCGGCTTAAAGGGTGTGAACTGTAGTTTGTTTCCGAGTTTATTTAGGTCTGCAAAGGTGGGTGTCATTTGTTGAGGTTTTCATGTTGATTAAACTGGAAGGCTATTGGAGAGCAGCCGCCATTGGTTTCATCGTCCAAGACGCGCACACTAGGGTGGATTGAAAAAACGTTTTTATAAAAATTTTATTAGCTTGGGGTTGGAAAACTTGCAAAATTAGAATGTAATCTGACGAGAGCTTGATCTGCCACCAGCCACTTGAAAATTTACCATTGGGCCATTGCGTGTCAATTTACACAGTCAAGAAATTCAACCTCTTCAATTTTACTTAAATTTTACACACTCTTTCACTATCCTATATGATGAACACCTGCAAAATTCGAGTGAAATTTATTGAGAAACACGAGAGTTATAAAGCATTTAGTTTGGGGGGGTTTGCAGGGGGGGCACAATTTTTTTTATTTTTGGCCATGTTTGAGGCCCTATTACTGCTTAAGTAGGTTAGGTAAGAACCTAATTTTTTTACAGGTGATAGGACTTCTGCCAAATATTGAAAAAAACAACATCGTTCATATTGTCACTTTAAAAGGTTAAAGGTCATAGACATCCAAATCTGGCCGTGATGGAAATCTGAAGAATATTTGGCAACACTGCCAATAAAGAAAGGTTCAAATGCAGAGTTGCCAGATAGCCTTTTTGTAGGCCAAAAATCTGGCTTTTCTAAATTGCAGTTGCATAGGGATATCTAGAGAAGGGGATATGAAGGCTCGCAGCGATTGCCTTATTCTTATGACACTACCAGGGCGGTAGTTTGTAGTGCTTTAAACATGTGGTTCTTTTTAAAATCGTAGAAAGTTTTGTAGTGCAGCTGGTACAATGAGCTACAGAAGACGGTTAGCAAATGTTACATAGAGCATATTTAAAGAATACTTGTTTACAAAGACAGTTGAAAAGTTACCAGTAAGCCGTTTTTTTAACAAAGCCTTTGCAGTAGGCTAGATGTAAAGCAACTATATGGGTAGTTGAATTAACAAGTAACCATGAGCAAATAAAACATTGATTGATTGATTGAAATTTCGTCTGAAGAAAACATTATTGACCTATTGTGTTATTCGGTTACACTCAATTATTTCTCATTTACATTCTATTCAATTTGTTTGTCAAATTATATGGTCACATTGCGCTAGTTTCATGCAGCCTAACAGGTACCACTGAGAGTCACTCAGCCATTTCTTTTAGGCAGTGGCTATTTGACCGGCGCCGGTCTTTGAATCTGAAACACTATTTGACCGGTCATGATGTCACTATACAGTCACTTTTTTCTTTTTATCTTTCAAAGCAAAAGACGAGAAGCGCATATAACTTCTAAATCCAACCATCTCACTCAACTCGTAACGTGGCGCATGCGATACGTCGCCGCCTCCGACTCTAGAGGGACTGAGTTCGATACTACCCGGAAGCGTTCTTTTTTTTTATTTATTTTTTTTAAACTAAACTTTGACACGAAGTGCATTTTTTAGTCAGTTTTTAATTATTTTTTATGTCTTTTCAAATGTGAGTAATAAAGTTAGAGTTTTTTTAATTTGCTGGAATTTGAGAATTTCTCTGGGTAATTTTCCGATTGTGGCCGTGCTAACTACTGATACGGTATATAGCCTAGCCTACATAATTTTTCAATTCAGGCACGTTTTAAACTTTTCAAGGTTTTGCCACGTCTTCCCGTTCATTAACGTGCTGGGAGGTCTATATGTATCGATTTTTGTAGTTAGTATCTTTTTCGTCCCGGACGCGTTAATGACGAAAAATAAAATGATTGATTGATGTGACCGTGTTTGCCGAACGAAGCAATACATTTTTGCTCTCAACAAAATGCACTTTGGGTCAAAATTTAGTTAAAAAAAAAGAACGCTTCTGGGTAGTATCGAACTCAGTCCCTCTAGAATAGGAAGCGGCGACGTACCACACGCGCCACATAACGAGTTGAATAAAATGGTTGGATTCAGAACTTATATGTGCGCTTCTCATCTTTTGCTTTGAAAGAGAAAAAGAAAAAAAGTGACTGGACAATGACGTAATGACGGTCAAATAGTGTTTCAGATTCAAAGACCGGCGCCGGTCAAATAGCCACTGCCTTTCTTTTATGACAGAACAATAGGTCTAGGCTATACCTTTTTTTTTAAATTGTGATTATTTTTGTATTGTGATACTGTTACTGAAAATGTTTTTACTCGTAGCCTTGAACTATTTATTGGCTTGAACTTTTCTTGGTTGCACTGAAGTTTAAACGCCCTTGCTACAAGAGTTTATTGATTTCAAAAGTTTTTCCTATTTTTAATCACCCGGAATAAAGTTTATATTTGAATAAAACCACAGGACTTCACTTAAGGATCGCAGCAGCACATGATTTTTTTTTCTTTCATTAATATTACTGAACATCAGCCTATCTTGTTTCAACGTAATTTGCCGATGCTTGACATTTGTCACATTAAGAACTGGGAAGCAGCTGACTCGATGACTGATATAGTCTTTCGCTGCTTCCTGTCTGTTGTGGTATTTAGATAGCTATGGTACTATTTTATTCGTATTGTTTATAATTGTACCGTACTATTTAACGTTTTATTTTTCTCTTGTAAGCTTAGTTTAAATGGTAAAATCGTCATTTCCGTAGGGTGGCAATTGACTTGTAGACCGTATGGTCGTTTCGTTGTCTCCCTGTCGGTATGGGAACTTGTGTAACTTTGCATTGTGTATATTAATTGCATATTTCAAACATGTACCTATGTTCCTGTTACTGACAAATAAAACATTGATTGATTGAACCTGGTTTCGGGACTATTGCCAAGTAGCCTAATTAGTGAAGTCTCTTAGCTTAGTCAGCAGTCACTACATAGTAGGCTACCAACAGCATAGTAATGTGTAAGCAATTGATTCTGTAAACCATCTAAAAACTTCATAGACCTGCTAATTATAGAGTAATATTAATAATAATTAATAGAAAGAACCAATTTTATCAGAAACAGTTATATTTTAATCATTTTTTTGAAAGGTTAAGGTATAGCCTATTCTCCAAGTATTAAAAATGAGTAAGTATACAGTAAGTAAGGCATACTGATGATGAATTAAAGTGATAATGGATTCTAGTTTTTCTGCTACTACAGTACCGTAATTGTTTATTAAACAGAATATCCAAAATATTTTAATTAAGTTGTTAGCGTTTATTTAGCCTTAATAGAAGTAAATAAAAAATTTGGCCTTTTTTGGCCTTATTTTATATTGAATTTGGCCTTACTATAGCTTGAGTATCTGGTAACCCTGTTCAAATGTCATTTTGTGTGGAGTAAAAAAGCATAGATTATTATAGATTTATTAGATGGTACGTAGTAATCTACTAATCTTAAAAATCATCTACGGTGAAAGCAGGAGTTTTGCAGATTTAGCTGAAGTTCAGGGAATCACACATAAAAGTAATTTAGCAAAAGGGCTAAGCTTAGTTTGGTAGAAAGTGCACTAGATCTAGATTTTTGGTTGTCAAAGGTACGTTTTTAGAAAAACTCTGTTTTTCATAAAAAAGAAATGAGAAATGGCATTCTGACTTTCAAGTGGGATAAAAATAAATAGGTTAATGAGAAGTGCTTTCATCAGGGTCTGCATGTTGTTGCTGTCATATTTTTTACCGCGCATTTTTTATGTGCTATTTTATTGGGTGGATTACGCAGAACTAATTATTCTGCCAGCATGGCAGTTTTGTTCAGAGGGTGCAACCTATTTCGTCCCCTGAACACTTTGTACACCTATTTTGTACCCTAAAAAGCTCGAGAAAAAATACAACTGAGCTGAAGTCGCTGATGGGAGTTGCCGCAAACATTTCAAATTTATCTTAATCTTTTCAGGCCCGACGAAATAGGTTGCAGGCCTCGAAATTCGATTTTGTTGACGGTGGACAAACATGTCCAGTCTAAACAGCTATCTCAGCGGACAAATTAAGCTTCACGGCGGACACACCAGTTTTAACGTCGATCGTCTGCCTAATACTTTATCTTGATAATTCTTCGCCATTTGAGAACTACGTATATAGCTACAGTTTAGAAAGCTTTATAAAATTTCACCGAAGTCACTCTAAAAGACTTTTATCAGAACAACAACGTGCGCTTGAAGAGTCAAATCCAATTGCTCCTAAAAAGAGTGAAAAAGACTTGGGCGTCATGATAACGACTGATCTTAAAACATCCACCCATATCTCGTATGCAGTTAAAAAGGCAGAGATGGTCCTGGGTGTTTTAAAACGAACACTGGTCAGCAGGGACAAGCATGTCTTT
Organism: Aplidium turbinatum; assembly: GCF_918807975.1. Taxonomy (NCBI): domain Eukaryota; kingdom Metazoa; phylum Chordata; class Ascidiacea; order Aplousobranchia; family Polyclinidae; genus Aplidium; species Aplidium turbinatum. The sequence continues at coordinate 9,156,583 of NC_137489.1, read as the reverse complement.
TTAAGATTATATAAACAGTTGATCAGGCCCCACTTGGAATTTGCAGTGGTGGCTTGGAATCCTCATTCTGTTCGGGACATTGATTTGCTGGAGAGGGTGCAACAACGAGCAACAAAATGCATTTATGGGCTGAAAAACCTAACTTATGAACAAAGACTGTTTGAACTAGACCTTCTCTCGTTGGAAAAACGGAGATTAATTTTTGATTTGACAGAAGTTTTTAAATTAGTACACAATGTTTCGGTATCACCATCTTCCAAATATTTCCTTTTTAACTCTAATTCAACCAGAGGTCATAATTTTAAATTGCATAAACAGTTTGCTTAACTAAACTGCCGTTAATTTTCCTTTGCCAATAGAGTAGTCGACACTTGGAATAATTTACCATTATGCTGTAGTCAATAGTATGTCTATTGCGATATTTAAGCGACGTGTCGAAAACTATTTATGATTGTGTCTTATCTTTTCTGTTCCTTATGATTTTTGTTTTCTCTTCAAAAATTTCTTAATTTTATTTATTTATGTTTTCTTATCAATTGTTATTTGCGAGTATGTTAATATTTTTCTCCGTAGTACCATGTGTACTGGACCAGAATACAATATAATAATATCTGATTAACTTTCACTGCATGAGGTCCTGTGGCTTTTTGCGTCACAATGCTTTGGGCATGAGTTGGAAAACTTCTATATATACACTAACGCTACTGTTTTCTGCTGTGCAACATTACACTAGGCTTTTTTTCTTAGGTTTGTTTTTGCGTGTCATGTGAGCGAAAGTGATAAAGAGCAAGTAGGTTCGTTGTCCTCATTCTCACTCATAGAATTTTCGGTTCTCTTATTGAATTGTCCACGGGTCGTCTTGATCATTGACGTCATCAGACGATGTGATGTCATACAAAAAGGCGCAACTACTTTTGGGAAGAAGGAAAAGAGTGAAAAACAGCGAAATAAGTGATGAAGCGGAATGGATATCATATAGTGTAAATATAGCCTCAATGGCATTGCCAGATAAATTCTGCCCTAATTTGAGAAAAGTTTAAAGCTGTTGAAAACAAAAACTGGTATTTTGGAATTTTTTTAGTCCTGGGCAAAGATCAAAACCCTAACCTTATTCCTAACTCTAACGCTTACCTTAACCCTTCCTAATTTTAATCATATTGTCTCTACAAGCACATCTTTGATTAATTCATTCTTTTTTGATGTTGGTTACACAGGCCTCGAAATTCACGGCGGACACTGCAAACATGTCCACCGTCACAGCATGTGATGTCCACGGGAAGTACCATCTAGATCGGTCATATTTGTCCGCCGAGAAATAACACAGGAGCGATACAAATTGTCATTGCATAATGCATAGCACAAACAATTGTTGCGAGAATATAATTTCCCGCGCATTCTATCGTGAATCTGGAAAATGTGAATACTGTATCCCTTAGCTTCCATTCCAGTGAGTAGGAAAACTTTTGGTTTTTATTTTTCTTCAACTATTATAATATAATAATAATAATAAATATTTGATGTTGTAAGCACCGAGGTGCTTTTTCATCATTCTGATATACATAACGCATTTGCTGTTAATTAGGTTAACAGCTAGTTTCATAGCTAATAATTCTAACCATCAATAACATCTGATAACATAAACTTTTAGAAGACATATTAGTGGGAGCAGAAAATGAAAAAAAAATACTATTGATGACATTTTTCTTCTTCCTGACATTGATGATGGTGTATGACGTTGAATCAGCGTAACGAAGGTGAATTCTTCGCTCAGAGACGATGGGAGTACCCGTACTTCTACACTAAGCACGCACAACTTAGTTCAAGTCTTACGTCACAATGTCTATTGTAATATTGAGTAATATTGATAAGGCAAGGTTGGTTACAAAACTAGATTATGCAAGTAGGCTAGTACAGCAAGATGCAGCAAAATTTGTTAAGTTTTGGTAGTACAGTAAGAAAGAAAAGGCCCAGGGAAAATTCACTTTCGCTCACATGACACTCAAAAATAAACCCAACGAAAAAAGCCTAGTGAAACTTTGCAAAGCAGAAAATAGTAGCGTTAGGGAACGTTCAAATATTACGTAACGCTTTTTTTCCGAGTTTTTGACCCCCCCTCCCCCATGTAACGCCAACGTAACGCTTTTTTCAATCCCCCCTCCCCCATGTAACGCTTTTTCACTACGAATTCAGCACAAAAAACTACCATTTCGTACTCGAAAGCGTTACGTAACGTTTTGCTTGAACCCCCTCCCCCCCGATGTGACGCTAACGTAACGCTTTGCATAAACCCCCCCCTCCCCCTCGAAGGCGTTACGTAATATTTGAACGTTCCCTTAGTGCTGAAATTTTCCGACTCATGACAAGAGCATTGTGACGCAAGAAGCCACACGACCTCGTTCGGTGGAAGTTAATCAGTTATGCGGCATATTAAGCAGCTACCCGGCGCTTTGACTCTTCAAGCGCTAGCCGTTGGTCTGATGAAAGCCTTTCAGAGTGACTTCTGAAATTTTAAAAAGCCTTCTAAACCGTAGCTATAGTTCTCAAATGGCGAAGAATTATCAAGATAAAGTCAGTGTTAAGCAGACGATCGACGCTAAAACTGGTGTGTCAGCCGTGAGACTTAATTTGTCCGCCGAGATACCTGCTCAGACCGGACACGTTTGTCCGCCGTCAGCAAAAACAAATTTTGAGGCCTGGTTACACATCTTGCAGAAAATTTGAACAAAATGTTACCATAACACCTTGAAAAAAAAATTGATAATGAGCAGATTTTGATGTCTTTTAATAGATTCACATGTAGGCGATAAGGGTTGATATATGATATAATAATTTCAAAAATTTGGTCCTTGCTGTATCATCTTCCAACTGCTGGAATGGAGAATTGGGAGGCAGGAGATGAAGGTAAGTGATTTTATTTCTTTTCTAGTGCATAACAATTTTGTAGTGTTCTCCATTGTTGGAGTACCGGTAGTCATACGAATTTCCTTCTATAATCTTAGTGAATGGACTGTTTGGAGATAAGCCATGACGTGATGATATATTAATAAATTCTTGTCCATTTGTACCGTGCACCCTCTTGGTTGTTGTTAAATTTGCATTTCTTTCACTAAATGACTGTAGGCTAGTGGTCATACGTATTCTATGGAATTTTTCTGGTTCGGATAATCAAACTGAGGCTAGTTGTCTACTTGAAGCGGTTGACAAACTGATTGGTATCAACACAGGTGCATTGCTCTTAAAACTACATCGGTTTACTGTTGTCAGTTGTATCATTGAAAGAAGGCATTTCAACTTTGAAGTATCATCACGTTTCCTCTTGAACATCAACAACTAATTGCTCTGAGAGAAAGTGATGCTCTGAGAGAAAATAAAAATTTTAAGCTAATAAACTAATGTAATACTACTGTAATCACATATAGAGTTAAAGTTAAGTGTTCAACAGTGACTGGATAGTTTCATAATAATGTGATATGATATACTGTATACTGTAGCCTATTAAAAATGAAAGATCACTTTTCAACACCACTGTGCTTAAAAATTCCTCCCTTGACAAGCACGTCTTAAGTACATGCTGACCAATGACCATTAATGACAGTGTAAAGTGTGTAAATGGTGCATTGAAGTGAAGAAGTGTCAACCAGTTTTACAGTGTAGTTGTACATAGATATTGCTGTTCATCTGTTTGTCATTTAATATGCATTTTTTATGTGTAGTTGCTGCAGAAGAACGTTTTTCCTTTGAGGACAGCGATCGCTTTGATGAAGAGTCATTGTGTTCGTTTATGAGTGAGCCAGAAAGCTTATGCACAAATTGGAGGGGATGGAAACGACAGAGCAATTCTCTTGCTTTTGCAAGTGGAAACCAAATTGGTAAGATCTACTGGAAGATGATAGGAAAAATGTTTGTAACTCATGCAATTCAACATACAGTACTACAGTATTGACAATCAACATAATATGCATTTGATAATTTTTTTAAGATAACTAATGCTTTTTTACCAAAATTTTCCCTTATTTCTCAAACAACAAAGAAAACTTATTCTCTAAGTTAGAAAGACTTTTCTGGCCATTTTGCATATCTGCGGGCTGTAACGCATAGTGATAATTTTTTGGGTTGTTGTACTGCTAGTTAGCGCTCAATGCTGGCATTTGCGCAATGTAATCTCTTGGCATACGGTAGTTTATTTAGTATCGATTTTGCTATAATACTAGCATTTTCAGCTCATAGTATTCAAAATTTTTAGGCTTCATGTCATTCATATCAAAGTTAAACAATGAAAAGTATGATACAAAAGGCATTGTCCAAATTACGTATTAAGCAAGTGTTTAATCCTTGCTGAAAAAGCCACCTGTACATTATTGCTGTACAGCAGTGGTTCCCAATCTAGGGTTAAATTACCTGGTAGGAGGGTTATATGCTATTCTATTTCAATCGGTAACATGGCACAACAATCAGATTAAAAAATATATAGGTTAGAACATTTTGACACCATTCTCAACTACTTATTTGTGTGAGAAAGGAGTTGCAACTGTGATGGGTTTATAAACGAATAGGCTGAGTGAACGTGCAAAACGATCCATGTATTGACAGTATTGGCCTCGCAGATGCAGTCTCAGCCATCACACGAAAAACACTATTTTTTTGCAGTGATTGTTTCTAAAAACTTACTGTCAAAAAGTAATGAATAAAGTGATATATACATATATATATACAGCATTATGGTTGAGTTCTTTTACGAATTGAAATATTGTGGGTAATACACCATGATTGCTAAACGGAATTTGGATAACGGATTGAAAAAGGTTTTGAAACATTGCCGCAGTGTAGAGGCTTAATCACAAACTAGATCAGAGGTTTAGATAATTTGAATTATTATTTGCTTATGGCTGTGATGCTGTTACTTATATACAGGGTGGGCCAAAAGTCGGAATGGCCCGTTTCGGTGAGTCCGATTCGGTGAGAGCCCTATTTGGTGATTTTGGCCCACCCTGGATATCCTTAAGGTTTCTGCTTTATTTTGTTTATTGCCTCAAATTATTCAGTGTTTATTTCCCTTCATATTCGTCGGCTTGGCTGTCATTATTGGGTCTGCTACTATTCAGTGAGTCCGATTTGGTGAGAGCCTTTTTCAGTGAGAACCCTATTTGGTGATTTTTTTGAATTTTTTTTTTTTTGAAAATTATCGGGTACCGTAGCCTAATTATCATTGCCGCTTTTAAATCGTTTTAACGTCGCTAAACGTTGAAATAAGACCGTAACCCTTAACTCCTATCCTTAACCCTAAACCCCTAACCCTATAACGGTAATGATGGTTAGGCTACGGTACCCAATAATTTAAAAAAAATCACCAAATAGGGCTCTCACCGAAAAAGGCTCTCACCGAAACGGGCCATTCCGGTCATTATTAGTTGAGCAATGGACTTGTTTGATGTCGTTAGTAGTACCGTAATATGTTTTGGCTATTGGCATAGTATCATCTGTATGGATTGGAATAATGTTTGGAAAGTTGCATAATTTCACTTATGGATTCAGGTAACTTCAAATTGTGGGCAAACAATATTGTCATGCTTCCTGCTTTTTGTTAGCACCCTTAAAATGGTAGAGAATTAACTAAACTACCGAAGAAACGGCCAACCATTCCTTGTAGTTACTGGGAAGTACCCAGTAACAGTAACTACTGCATCGATCTCAATTATTATAAGACTTGTTAAACGCAGCACTTGTGCTAGTTGTGCTACACTTAATGTATATCTCCACATATTTTTGAAGCGTGCAATTGTCCGCATATTGTTGACATTTTCAGCAAGTCAGCATGCCTTTTTCACTTGTTAAAATAACTTTTCAAAGAACCAGCTTTTGTGCGTGGGGAAGTAGTACGAAAATATTTTCTTTATGCATTTTGAAGTGCCCCAAAGAGCACAACCAACAAACAGTCAAGCAGGTACCGGTACTATAAACTATAAAGGCCTCAAGTATCCTGATTAAGAGCATCGGCGTGTAATCTTATACTGTTGCTTGGCTATAATACTTTTATTGTAATTTGATTTAGTGTCTGACAACGTAAAAATGATATAAAAAACAGTGGTGTTCGCTGTTTTCTTGTCGTGATTCATTGCCTTGTCTGGTTGATGAAATAAAACTAAATGTTGTATGGCTGACTTTGCTGTTTGTAAATTCGCTATATATACATGACATCAGGGCTGCGATTTTTTCTTTCTTGTCGAACGACCAAAAATCCTACGCTTGTTTGTCGAATAGTAATATGACGTCACAAGAGTCAGATTATAAGCGTTTGGCCGCGAGTTACCGCACAAGTTGTGTGGTATCAGAGTTACTTACTTTAAGTTTTTAATCACACGCTGGTTGAGTGATTTCATCTACGACGGCAAAAACATTGCCGTCGCCAAATCAACACACCTTGGATTGCTGCGACAATTGCCGTATGCTTTAATGTTTAATCAAACAAAATTTTATGCGCTTCTTCATCGCGTGTCACACGGCGGTAGCCCAGAGCATCACGCAAGCTATTTTATGCGCTGCCAATGCTCTTGTGAACTGTAAAAAGTTTGCAACCCTATAAATACCGGCTTATTGTTACGCAAAAGTTATTCTTTCATCGAATGCTTATTGTTTACCGGTGTCGTTGCGAATATAAATCATCGTGAAAGAAGATACAGTTAAAAAGTGGAATTTACCTGCTATAGATTATCAAACAGAAGGAAAAGTTAGTGTGGTATTTTGCAATATATGTAAAGAATTTTTTGACGGAAACAAATCGGAATTAGAAAAGCTACGGGGTCAAGTTAAAAAAGTAGTACAAAATTGGATAAACGGTTCTTCGGCAGAAAAGAAAAATAATGCTTCTGATCATATGGCATTGCGCGTTCATAAACGGGCAGTTTTGCGTCTTCAAGTATTCCAGTGACGATGCGGCAGCTCATCCTCCCATACAGCGTCTTATGATTCCGATTCTGACAGCTAGTTCTTTATCAAACAGACTCGTGTTTGCTCAGTCAGTATCTCAATTGTGCCGAAATTATGTTAGTGTAAACGTAAATCGAGGCAATCATCTCGCAGTGAGATATTAATTTGTTACCGGTACCTGATTGAACAATAATATAACGTTATTTTCTGATAATTCAAAGTCGCTAGATGTCGAGTTAATGTAAAACAAACGTAAATTTCTTCTTGGGAATTGTTACGCAGGCAGCAAAATTCGTTATTTTTGCATTGACTTCACGTCTGTAGACGTTGAATCAATGTAAAAATGATGATTTTTGCTGTCTGGGTACGCAATGTAACCCGCCAGGAAAATTAAATAGGTTTGTGCTGACTCAAACGTTGAATCAACCCAAAATTAACTTACTTTTCCTCTTGAGTTATTTAACGTAATAGCGTGCGTATCGCTACTTTTGGTATTATTGCATCACTACAAATCAAACATCAGATAGACTACTCTAGTATATTTTTCGGTTCTCGTTTTTTTAATGTAAAAACGACGGGTTTTGCCAGCTGGGTTGTGTGCTTTTGTGAATGCAAATGCAAAATCGCCCATTACGTAATCACAGAAACCCTTTTAGTGGATGGAAGTCAAGTTGCAATTGTGTTTATCTGTCTACTATTCTTTATTCACATTGCAAAACATTTCTGCAATCTTGGAACAACAAGTGCATAAGTCAGACATAAATCCAAACTTGCAAATACGTTGACAATTAAAGTAGCCTATTTCGGTTATTTTATCTATAAAAAAAAACCGTTGTGTCGAATAGCACAAAACGTGTGTGGCGAAATGTTTGATGCCAGGCGTTGGAACTTCGATCAAAGCATTCTCCCGCAGTGTTCAAAATGGCGGCGCTGACGCCTTGGGAGTTTCTCGTGTGAAGCGTCGCTTTTAGACCTTGCTTTGAAGTACCTGGCGCAAGAAAGTTTACATAAGTCAGCACTCTTATGATTGCATCACGTGATGCCCCCCCCCCCCGATTGTTCCTCGACCTGACGACGTTTAGTCCTCTCTCAGTTTTTTTTTCCTTTGTATTTTCCTTTTTTTTCGTTTTTTTTTTTTGTAAGGCACGGCGTTTGTCGAATAGTGATGGCGCGTGTCGAGTGACCTCGTCACCGAAAAAGGCAAAAATCGCAGCCCTGCATGACATTGTCTCAAAAGTATGTTCGTATTTGATCGACCAGTCTTAAACGTTATCAGAACGTTGATTAATTGACAAGTGTTATCATACCTTTCTTGTTCAAGATTTAGCTGGCAGGGTTTTTGAAAATAATCCAAGACTATGTGTTAGTTTCTATTTTACCTCATTTGGTGTGAGGATGCATCTTGTCATTGTGTGCGAAACGTCAGCGGTGTTTCAGAACAATTTGTGTGTTTCTACTTTTACTTACCATTCATCGAATGAACAGTTGAACACAGAAATCACTGCTAAGCATTGCTATGTGGGTTCAGTATAACGAAAAAACAGTTGCAATGGAATTTTTTCCCTTACCATGACCTTATCTAACCATAAACTCTAAAGGGCATGTCCTATCTAGCTTTGTCCTAAGATTTGTAATGAAAACTTTCATTTGGGAATCCATTACTGTACGATTTAAAAAAAAAACGTTTGGAAAGTCAAATTCAATTGTTTTAAACTTTCAAATTGATGCTTACCAAGCTAATGTTACGCTTGGCCAGGAGGAATGGTTCCATCACTGATGGATTCATGTGCCAAAGCCGTTGCACTGCATATTCCCTTCGAGCAAGTGGAGAAGATGTACCCACCCGTGCCGGAAAACGTTCAGTTGCGAATCGCGTATTGGAGTTTCCCAGCCAATGAGGAAGATATAAGGTATGAAGCTTCTCTATCATTTCACCGACTAAAATTAGTGTTTGATTTTTATGTCACTCAATAGGAGAAGCAAATTAAAGCTAAGATAAATGCCATCAACCCTTTTTATACAGATCTTCTTTCATTTCTGAAAATGCTTCGAGAACTTCGTTTTTGTACATACATAGGAACAAAAGTATTACAAGACTCGGTCTGCTATTATTCGCAGAATCCGAGTCGGCGAATCCTTTTCGTACAAAACTTAGGACAAACCTTTCAAGTTTATGCTCTGTGTGTGGGGCTGTCAATTCTGTCTCTGGCTTCAGCGGATGTAGCCTGAGGCATCCTTCGCATATGACGCGTATAGCCACCTCTGCACTTGCACAAAAGTTATTTTTACAGTTATGTTGTTGTACAATGCCTTGACGTGTCTTATGACTCATCATTGATTGTAAGATACAGGTTTATTTTTCCTTTCATGCTATACGTTTTCACTCAAGAAGCCTTGTTTCAAATTGGCCTTGTTTGAATATACTTGTTATTGTTTAAAGTTGCTGTGGTTTGTCCCACAAGCACCTTTATTTTCTCTTCAACCAGCCATAGTTGCCTTTTTGGATCATTGGTTGCATTTAGATAATTGTGATGTCGATAGTGTAAAACGCGAAGTGTACTGGCTAGGTTTCTTCTTTCTCTTCTGTGCATTCTTTCTAGCTTTATTTTCTTAACTTTAACTGCTAATCGGTGACTGTCAGAGTTATTGAGTCAAACATCGCATTTCGCTGTTTCGCACACTTACAGCACGACAAATCGTGAGAGTTTCTTGACTGAAACATGTAACATATAGCCTACTGTATATTTATCGTAGTGGTAAGTTTTGGCGAATACTTTGCTGTAGCATTGGCTACAACCTTGTTCTTTTCAATCACAGGTCACGGCTATTGTAGAAAAATACGTTTTTGTCAACTAACCCAGCCTTGTTGTTATCATGATAAATTATAATGACAAATTCGTGTAAAAACGAAATGCTTATTCCAGCCAGAAAAGCAGTCCGTTTTAGATTGATTCAACGTCTGCAAACATTGAATCAACACAAAAAAGACTGCTTGGCCAGCTGGGATGTTACTTATTTGAGTCTCCGTTTTTAGACTTTACTCCTGTCTAGCCAACGGTAGTTCTGACGAGTTCCAGCGAGGTGAACATTTTGTTCGAGCTAAATGCGTTGGAAATGTTCTACAAATCGGCTTTCATCTCTCTGGTGACGTGAATCCTCCTGCCACCGCCATCAACAAAGTGAGTGTGACCTTTCACGGCGGAACGCAAGTTTTGTTGTTTGTTAGATCCAAATGTGCAACGATTCCATTCGTTTCAAGATTGTTATATAAAACAACTGATGAGCAACACAGCGAAGCTAAAACTCTTGAATAACATGTAAATTTTTCTTGTTCGCTTTCAGCCTTTTAATTCTCCCTTAGTTAAGAACTCAAAGGGTTGATGCATGCATACTTTGTACAACGTACATATTGGTACAGCGACCAAACAACTTTGTGAGGGATTTGAAGCAACGGTTTTATTTTTTTTTCTCGTTCGTCATTTGGTATTTTGAATATCTAGTTGTTCTTTGTTACTCTTTTACCAGATCACTAGCATTGTCATTGAATCAAACGGAATAAACGTTTATAAGTAAATACCGATAACCACTTTTCCCTAGCTGCTAGTTGGCTTACTAAGTTGGCAAACTCGACGCTGTATTGTTTCCCCGCTACGCGTTAACTTCCTTTCGGGACCACGTTATTGTGCTTGGTTACTGAATAGATAGTTAGTTTGTTTCTATCCTTTCATTAATAAGTTATGGTAGACAGGTTGCTTTGTTGAACCAAAACCAGGCGTATCTAAGCAGCAACACGGCATTTATCATGATTACCAATCGAAAACTTCCGAACGGTCTCGGCAGTGCATCCAGCCCAGGGGCGGGCAACCTTTTTAACACAAGGGCCAGTTAGAAAAATGTAATGCTGACAGGAGGGCTGCACATCAAATAAACACTAATTCATATTTTCGAAATTGTGTAAATCGAGATGAAAATTCCTTACGCAATACTGCCACTCTTCGAGCATGACCATCCAGGCTCTCATTACTGCCATTAAAGACACCTTTTAATGTAGGAAAATGGTCATTTTGTGTTCACGCAAGCTAAAAAAATAGCTGGAAGAAGATGAAGGGCCGCACAGAAAATGGAAAAGAGCCGCACTTTGTCCACCCCTGATTTAGCCCCTGTCAAGCCTTTAAACAAAAGTTAAAACACAAGGGTTAAACGTGTAGCCAAAGCGTTTGTGATTTTTTTATTTTTACTCGTAAGACAGGTGTCACGTCAGAATCGGCAAGAAGCCTTTCCTGGCTGCGGTGTTTTGCTGGGTTCATGCGAGTTTAATAGACTCGTTTTCTGAGTTTTTTTTCGTCAGTTTGACGTTACCAAATTGACAACTGATGCTGATACCTGTTATTCATTCACTGACGTGAAAGCGTATGCCAAGTGAAATTCAAGTCTTCACGTACAAAAGCCTTTTTAATTTTCAACTCAGCAGATTTGTTTACAAAGACTTGAGGTGTAGGCTTTCTTGTTTTAAAGCGAAGATAGCTTTTCACTCGAAAGTATTTTGTCGTCCAGAAAACCGTGAAGCTTTTCAATGATTTAATTCATGATAATTTTATGTGCGTCGTCTGTTCAAGCTCAGTTTTTTGCTCGATGTTTTAAACCATGTTTTAAACAGACGTCGACTTCAATACAATCACAGGCATTGACGTGAAGCTTGCATTGGACAACGTTTCATCAATGCAAGAGTCACCTTGCCACGTCTGCAACTGCACCGTGTTGCTCATGTGTATGCAACTGTGCGTGTGCATTCCCCCCTTAAAATATAAAGAAAGTAGTCGATCAGAATAGAATGCTCAACTTTTGTGAAAGAATTTGCGTGATACTGATGACAGCTTAATGCTCGAAACACGGTGTCTATCCCAGACAGCTAATCAGTCTCTTTTTACATTTAGACGTTGAAGGGATGTAAAAAAACGACTGATTTGCTCTCTGCAATCACTGTACGTGCATTATGCAGCACATTCGACTTATGCAGCACATTCGACTTCTGAACACGAACGAAAAAACGTTGCTTTGTTTCAAAACGGGTTTGCACTTCAATGGTGTATTATGAAAATATCTTTGACGTGAGATTGAACTAAATTGTTGTATTTTTTTCAGACCCAGTGCTGTGTAGCCGTTACGTTTGATAGATGCAAAATTACATCTTGCAGCTGCAACTGCGGTTTGAACGCGAAATGGTGCGCTCATGTTGTTGCGCTATGCCTTCTAAGAATTCAGCAGGTAATTATTATGTCATGAATGTGGGCGTGCTTGCAAACGGAAGGTTTGCCAATTCATTTGGTTGCTTTTTTGTTGTAAAATGGCCCAACTGTACCACTTTTTCTTGTGTTTATAACGTTTTTAAAATTTAAAGTTTTGGTCTGTCGATTATGTTCCTTTTAGAAGTTTTTGAATATATATGTTGTCAGGGCCGTAGCAACAAAGAACGTGACCCCCTCCGAACATAAGTCCGGGGCCCCTTCCAACGCAGAAACTGGAATGTAGTATTTATTTTACACAACATGCAGGGTTTATATTGTGTATACACAGTAGAGGGCACAGTTCCGCTAATTAGCGAAGCTAACGCTTTGGTTAGCGGATTAGCATTTTCGCTAATATTTAGAAATTTTAGCGGACTTGTTAGCGAAAGTAAATTTATTGGAAATCCGCTGATTTCTTTGTTAAAAGCTAACTTTTACATTAGCTGCGCCCACCACTGTGTATACATATAGGTCTACAGTGACAATGTGGACATCACATATATTCCATAATTACACAAAGCGTTTCTTTGCGAGCCTTGTTCTGCACAAATTGTAATGGGTCATAGTCCAGGGATTTGGCAATCTTGTTTTCGATGGTAATAGTAAGAGCAGAAAGCCTGTCATCTGTCATGGTTGACCGCAGGATATTCTTGATCAGTTTCATTTTGCTGATGGTCCTTTCAGCACTGGCGACAGTAACTGGTGTGGTCGGTCAGAAGAATTCTGGTGCAAATGCAAAGATTCGGATATACTGTATCTCCTGAAGGTTGTTCTTGTACGTTTAAAAAAATGCTTGCGTGACAAGTCCTCTCTCTTTCTCGATGATATATCGTAAATAAAACGATTCAATTCCATTATTAGTTCGTTTGCATCAATGTCTCCCTTTTTTCTTTTAATTTTTTTGCAGTGATTGTCCAGTTCTATTGTCCGCCCCATTAGCTCAGTGGCTACGCGCCCGACTCAAGACCACGCGGCGCAAGTTCAACTCTCGAGGTGTGCGCTTGAGCAACGCATTTCAGGACTGCTCTCCATTCAGCGGGCACCTATAGTGAATGGAATAATTTCCTGGCAACAACACTTCAATAATCGCAAAACTTCACTCTGCCAATCTCGGTAACCGGCCCTGCGTCAAGAGCCTCTACAAGTATGCGAAACTACCAGGAATAACCAATCAAGGCTTTGTCAGTCCGAGGATAAAGATTCAAAACCAACCAACCCAACCATTTTCTCTGAGACACTTCTTCAGGCTGCTAGCGTTGTAGGCCTAAAGAAATTCAAACAACTTGTACCACTCTACGAGTTGGTCAAAGCGCAAAGAAACAGAAGACATGGCCTGATCAGTGAGAACAAGAAAAAAATGCGATTTGAATTTTTCTTCAGCAGAAAGTCGACTCGAATCATCAGCACATTCGTAACCAAACATTCTCTTCCTACGTCGTACCGTGTTTTTTAAAAACACCTGCTCAATACCAATAAGCTCTGCTATTTCGCGTGCGTTTGTGACCACGCGGTTAGCCTATATCCTGTATTCTGATAGTCTTCCAAAAACTTCAGCGGAGAGGCCCTCATTCCTTGCGGGGCCCCCTCCGATCGGAGGGTTCGGAGGGCGGTTGCTACGCCTCTGTATGTTGTACTTCGGTATGACACATTTTTCCTGAAATTTCACGAAAGAAGAAAGAAAATCGTGGAGTTTTGTAACTTCTTTCTTTTTCTTTGACGAAATCATGGCGGCCGTGCAAGCTTCAAATTTGACTGGAGTGGAGACCGATCTGCTACACATGATGACACGTAGAATCGTTACTGAAAGTTAATAGTCTGAGAAGTAGTTGCAAAATATACATTGTCATTGTATAAAACAATGAAAACTATTAATACTACAAAAAGTGCTCAATGCTAAGCAAAAAAGCAAAGCAGAGCGAATTAAATCAAATATAGTTATTACTATCTGAATCCTTAACAGCCTGTTTCACCTTTAACGGATCATCAGAAGGGTCTTATTCAAATAGAATTAAGATTCTATTTGAATAAGATTTCAATAAGACCCTTCTGATGATCCGTTAAAGGTGAAACAGGCTGTTAAGGATTCAGATAGTAATAACTATATTTGATTTAGTCATTGTATCATATATATTTTTTGTGATTTTAGATTATCTTTGTGTTTGTGTTTTTAAACTTTTGCCAACCCTGAGAAGCTGGTACAACAACCCAATTCTGCTGTAGTAGCTGAGTTGTAAAACGTATCTTATCCGGGACTCTTTTTTATTTTTGTTAAAATTAACAAAAAGTGTGATATTTTTATGATAACATTGAATTCTGCTGGGTTTTAGTTTTACGAGAAAGAAGTTTTCCTGGATAGTCTGCATGTTGTGCGTCTCGTCAAGTGAAAGAGTAGCGCGGAAGAGGGTGGGCTCTCTGGGGGCGTCCCCTATCGTGACCCCAACCTAAACTTGTTGTTTCTACTACTGTACTACTAACTAATTCAAACCAGTTCCCACAATTAACAAATTAATTTGACGCCGCAGCCCACCACTGTGTGCTTTCGAGCTCCTGTTTCGGAATCACTGTCTCGTCTTCATCGGGACCAATTGCAGAAGTTTGCTCAGTACCTGATCAGCGAGTTGCCTCAGCAAATATTGCCAACTGCGCAGCGACTGCTAGATGAGCTGCTTTCGTCCGACTCAACTGTGATCAACACGCTCAGTGGAGCTCCAGGTACTGAGATCTAACAAATATTTCTGCGATTCAGCTTCACTCTCGGGGTCGAGTCCCCCTTCTTAAACCTGATAGTTGATATACTGTCTTAGTTTGCAAGTTGTTGTTAGGACTTACACTTGGAAGGATGCACGAAGATAGTAGGCAGCCATCAGCTCGCTTGTTTCAAGCGTGTAAACTAAACTTCTCTTCTAGTAACAGTTATTACCATACAGAACGTAGTTCCAACGATGGTTTCATTTAATTCGCTCTCCAATGGCTGGTAACTAACCTCAGTACGTTCTTCCATGTCACATGACAATTGCTCTTTTGATGTTCCCATTTGCCAGCAATCGGTCACTCAGTGTGATCAATTCCGTGTTCACAATATTTTAAATTACCGAATTTCTATAACATCTTCAAACTCATCACTTTTGAATTGATATTTAGTTTGAGAAGTGAGGACTCTCAATACCCAAAGGATCTCTAATAATTGGTTTCAACTGAGATCATTTTATTTTTACGATGTTATATGGAACATCGCAGATCCAACGGCGGGACCTAGCATGGTGGACAAGAGCTTGTGGTATTTAGACGAAAATGCTCTCAACGACAACATAAAAAAGACACTGGTGAAGTTCTGTGGTCCCACCCCCATCGTGTATAGTGATGTCAACTTCTTGTACCTGTCCTCCACTGAACCTCCCGCTGCGGCTGAATATTCGAGCCTACTTCGTCCTTTGAGGTAATTTGGGCCGGATTTTGTTTAAAATATTTTTTTCATGTTGCAACTTTCTCAGAGACCAAGTTAATACACCACGATTGTTACATTGTCTTATAATCAAGCTGCTCGTCAGCGCCCTATTTTTATTCACACAGTACAGTATATTGTAATCAAATTTTTAGTTTCATGGTGAAACAGTAGATTGTGGTGCTGATATTAAGGTGCATCATGCAATGTATTTGGATATGTAGCGCAACAGGGTGGGCTAGCCAGTTTTAAGATTTTTCAACAAGGCTAAGGCAGCAAACAGAGCATAAAATTATTTGGCTATTCTCAAACTTAAGTCCATGTGTCGGGTTTTGAGCCTTTCTTTGACCAACGTATCTTTTGTATCTTCAGAGGAAGAGAACCAGAAGGCATATGGAATCTCTTGAGTATTGTACGCGAAATGCTCAAGCGAAGAGACTCGAATGCTGTTCTTCTACTGGATATCGTTACCGAGCAGTGCCTATGCTTTGAACAGGTTTGCAGCCAGCGCGGACAGGAATTTTACTGCTTTTATTGCTGCTAAATTACCCGTATCAGTATAATCAGCCGTCGATTCTTGATACACGGTTTACTGAATGTTCAATGTTAATTGTGGAAGAGTAAATCATTGTGAAAATTGATTTTCTATAGTTTCCTGTATGTTTCACAATTATTGACCAGCCTCCCACATGAAGTCATTGCACGACTTCAAACAAGCCACCATAATTCCACACAGCATACTCGTCAAAGTAATGTCCAATTTCATATCTTGTCAATTAATTTTTATTTAGATATCAACACTGTCTTCTATTTTATGCGATTAATCTTGCGACAGATGAACTTATAACAACAAACATCTATTTGATAGACCGGTTTAAAGCAGTTTTTGTTGGCTAGTTGACCTCAGATAACCCATTCAGCAGGATGGATAGTAATCTGCGTTGCCAACAGGTTGCCATATGGTGGTACAACACCCGTACGTCGTCGTCGTCTTTACAAAGCGGCAGTGGCGGTCATCCTAGCTCTCATCGACCTTCCAACAACATTAGTTCTGATATAGCCCAGCATGCGGCTGCTAGCATGTGCGATGAGGTATGACCCGTAGTGCTGAACTGTTGCACCACTTGCAACTTAAATCTGACGTAATAATAACGTTTTTCGAACCTGGACGGATTCAGCAAGTGTAGTTGTTTTGGTTTGGTTTTGAATCTTTTCCTTGGTTTGACAACGTATACCTTATAGAGGTTTTTGACTTTAGGAGAGGTCGATTTCAACAAAACACAATGATGTGCAGGTCTTCATTAATTCGACCTTGCTAATGCATCGTGAATAAAGTTACTTTTCTGTGTTATATGGAGGTGATCGCTCCTATTGCCTCCCCCCTGAATCCGCCACCGTTTCTATGGCACTTTTCTGACTTATTTTCTGGGACAACTAAAAGTTCTCTTTTTTACATCATTTTAACATCGTCTAGAGTTTAAAATCATGCAAAAACGACAATTTTTTTTGGCTCGGTTACGGTTCATAGCTGGAAATCTTAAACAAAGAAACGTTTCAAACAAACGTGACCGAACGTAGTCGACTCACTTTTTGCTTTCACAAACCTTGAGTGGCCTTTTCGGCAGCAAGACAATGGGTTGTTCATTTCGCTTCTCTGCAAAGCATTGCTGCATGCAACTGAGCCGAGTTTATTTTCGTACAGTCCAACTGTCATCACAATTGATTCATTCAGCGAATGTCTTTGTTCATAACATGAGTCACAACGTTTTATGTGTACTGACTGACTCGTCCGATTTTCACCATTTTTTTCCTGATTCAGATTGTCACTTTGTGGCGACTAATCATTCTTGGGCCAGTTGAGAGCATCTTGATTCGCAAGAAAGAACTCAAAACCAGACTCTTGCAGTTCCATGACAAAACGCTGGAAATCATCAAGCGTGGAAAGTAGGTTTGACCTGTGCAATGAGCCGTGTCATTTTCAACCACTCGCATGTAATGCAGCAACCAGCTGAAGTTGTCATTTTTACAACGTATCGTGGCGTTGAAATAATGTGAAACGTTTGCTAGCTGAGTTGTCAAAAGTCACCTAAAGAAATAACTTCCTAAGACCTTCACTAGCTTGTTTGTCGTTTTTTTTTTTGGTTGTCTAAATTCTCAAATACATGTCATTGCTATGAGAATATGCGCAACAGCACAAATACAAAACAATCGCCGCTGGTTTTGATAATTTTGATACACTTTAAGATGTTGATTTTCTCATTCTGACTTTTTTCCTTGACATTTTCTAAGTTGTCGTCGTACAAATGACATTATGTGGTATTGTGTGGGAAAAGTTGGAAAAAGGCGTTTCAGTTAATTTGGACTGTAGCAACACAAACAGTATTGTACATTGTACAAGCAAAATGTTCAAAATCACTCGTTGATGCTGCTTCGAAGAATAGTTGGGGCCATTCTTCAATTGATCGCAAATCACTTTAATGGGCGTTTTCTTCAGGTACAAAGACGCCCATTTGGCTTTCTTCACGGGGTTTAAGCCAGCCATAGACGCATGCAATTTTGACTGGGCTGCAACTGAAATATCGCTTTGCAGTCACATAGTCCGGAAATCTAAGCAGACCAAACCATCGGCATCTACCCAGCAATCGAGGGCGAATAGAACACTCGGCAAAGAAAAACTAAATGTGAGAGTATGTCAATTTCGCTTACAATATACTTATTCAATTAATGTATTCAATATTCATTCAGTTTTGGTCACATTACCATTTATTTCTAACCAGGGTTGCAAACCTCTCCAGAGGTTTTAGTACCAGATGTTTAGAGAGGTGAGTAAAGGCTCCCTTTTTCCATCACGTGATATGACGACATTTTGTGATGTAATAGTCCACATTCTCCATTGTGATGTGTAGTGTACAAGGCTAGAGTTTGAGAACCACTGCTCAAGACATGAATCTGCAAAGTATTTTGTCAGCGTTTGGTTTAATATCTGATATAAAGTGTGACTGTACTGTCAGACTAGCGCAGTGCAGAACTGCACGTTCATTTCAGTTGGCGTAAAACTTGCCTGTGACGTATGTGAATCGTTTGTACACTCATCGGCCAAACTACAGTAGAGCTTTCCCAGTTGGCAAAATTTCGTATTTTTAAGTTGATAAAAGAGAAACACACAGTTTTGAGATAAGATTTCTGAATTTATAAAAAAAAACAATACATTTAGTGCTCAAATGTTCAACTTAGTGGTGCAATGCTACACCGGTGTCTATCGCTGTCAATTCTTGCTACAATCGGCTGCCTAGAAACATAACATGTGAATACTGTATTACTATTTTCAGCGGAAAAGTTTGGTGTTGCCCATTGTATCTGAACCATCGAAAGCAGCCGTCAAAGCAAAGAAGACCACAGCTTCCCACAGATTGTCTTTGAGAGGAAAGCTCGTGGATACAGGCAGCGCCAGTGATGATTCCTGCATAGAACGGGATTTTGAAGCCTTGCATGTTGGTATGCTGCCGCAATGCTGTGTTATGCTACTAACTTGTTAGTAATGTCAGTAAGTAGAAGATATATCCCATGCTTCTTACACGTCTTTTTTAAACGAAACTATAGCCTACTTTAACTAACGCTACGTTATAGCTGTTAATAACAATATACACTTTTGGTTGACAATTTGCAGTTTTCAATGTTAGGTGGAGTGTTTTTGTAAGTATACTATTTCATTACGTTCGGTTTTATTTTTATACTGCTCGCGGTACGCGAAGACGTAAACCTTAAATTGCGTTGATTAACTGCACACTGCACAGTTTACACGCCAAGATGTGAACCATTACACTGGTCTACAAAAAAAAAGATTTTTTGTGGGGGTCAGACTTTAAAAACTGATTTGAGGTAATTTTGGAGTGCTGAATTCGAATCTGAACTCAGATTTTTGAGGTATGATAACAAAAATATTTTTTTTGCCGAAAGTGGAAGATTTGGCATTGCGTTTACCACCAACATATGCAGTGCCATAGCGAAAGATTAGCGTTAGACAGGCAAAAATAACTTTATTAAGGTTAGTCGACAAGCATTGCCATAATGCTATAGGCCTGCGTCAATCTTTGCGATTTCATGCAAAACATTGACAGGGGGTGGTCAGTTATACTTGGTGCTTCGCTTTTAGCTTGTCATTATTGCTTTCTTGATAACGTTGCGTCGAAAACAGTTTGGTATCAAAACTGTAGTTTGTGGGTGCATTTCAGCTATGTATGCACCGCATGGCCTGGATTTCTGGATATAGCACAATGTGTATTGTGTAATGGGCAATGTAAACTCTTCCATTTTTTGACAGAAGTGACGATTTGTTATTAACGTGTCTCAAAAACCTGACGTGATAAAACAAATCTGAGGTTAGATGTGGATTCAGCACCCCAAAATTAACTTGGTTTTCAAAGTTCATACCGGAAAAATCGTGCAGACCAGTGTTATCTTGTTTCTTCATCAAAGCAACATTTGGAAGCAAAAATACGTTTATTTTGGGAAACACGCTGTGGCTAAACGTTGAAGAAATAGCTTCTGATACACCCTTCAAGGGAAGAGAACTCTGGTAAGGTTACAAGTAGATTAAACAAAACTTCATCTATTTCAACATCTTTTCTTGACCAGGAGGAGCCAATACTCATGGGTGGGGAGAAATCGCTGAATCACCTCTTGACTTCACATCCGATGATGGATCCTCCAGAGGCTCCCCGGATCACTTTAACATGTCCTCATCGGATGAGAATGATTTATCCACGAACGCTACGTCACTTAGAGGTGATGTGCTTTCATTGTTTCTTCAGATTTTTTAAGACTGAAGAAAACACACCATCTTATTTTAAATGAGAAGCAAACAGTATACTAAGCTCAGATATTTTTGTTACGCAATAACAAGACTGGGGGACAGCTTCAACTCGAGCAGCGATAGTCAAAGAAAAATCGATGTTTTTCATTTTGGCTTACATTCTAAAACGCGTGTCATCACGACTCAATCTTCCATTCTTCTCCCAATAAAAACCGTCGATATTTACAAAAATGTCGACCATTTTTTATTCTTTTTCGAATATGAAATTGAATGATGTGTCTCGTGTGTTCATAGTGATGCACATTTTTTTTAAATTTGTCTTTTCACATTGATGATGTTTAACTTCTAAATTCCAGAAAAAATCCAAAATTCCGTTGAAAGCAAACTCATTGAACCGAGCCAGCGCAGTATGTCAGGTGTGTAAACAAATGCTTGTGTGGTATGTTTTCACATTTTTTAAACACATGCTTTTTGATAACAACGGCGGTTGAAGGGTTCGGATAACTCTGTTTTAATTTGTCTGCACCGGAACTGTAAGCAATCGACGACAGCAACGCAAGTCTTTGTTCGATACAGAAAATTATAACAAGTTCAAAAAATATCACGTGTTCATGGGGTATCTTGCATTTGCTGCATGGCGTTTCTTATTATTCGCCACCGCCAGAATTACACAAGATTTTCCGTTTTCCTGCATTTTTAACTTTAAATTAAAGCAGTTTATAACCTAGTGTCCAATGGGCGAGTTATTTTTGTAGCACTAAGTAATCTGCTCCCGCGTTTAATTTAAACTGAACTTGTGAATGCCCACAGATCCAGTCGCAACAGAGGACTTGCAATTGAAGAAATATCGAGAAGAATTGGACGCTTTATTTACCAGGTACGCGTTAATATGCCAACTGAAAAGTATAAGCTCTTATTTGTCATACCAGTGGCTTGTAACCTTTGACTTGTTACAGAGCGGAGTCTCTATACGCATATGGAAGATCAAGAGAGGCTTGTGATCTTGCGACAAAACTTGCTGAGGAAGTGTTAAACAACCCTGAGGAACTTATCACTGAGCCAGCTTCCTTGCAGGTATGTTTTCTTATTCGGCTTCTTTTTAATTTAATCTTGCCACTGGAATATCATTTACTGCTTCAATAGCTTAGTGGTTAGATTGTCCGCCCCTGAATCAGTAGGCATGGGTTCGATACCCTGTCCCGTCACAACAAAGTTTTTTTTTAAAGTGACACTGAATCTTAATCCTGAACGGAATCAGGGTAACAATGCTCTCGGCTGCGCTACATGGTAAGACCCCTGGTACCACACTCGAAGGGGCGTCGATTCGACACTGCTCAAGAGCATGTGGCTGTGTCTTTGGTAAGACACTTAAAGGCTTTAAGGTGGACACGAAGATTGGCTTCCTTGCCTTCCCATCCACTTGATCTAAATCTTCAACCACCGATAAGCTTGGATGCGATAAAAAAAACACTAGTAGTTACTTAGTGACTCAAAACATGCTTATTGCCATTGTAATGTACAATTTTTTAATTCAAAATGTCACTCAAACGTTGTTGTGCTCCTTGTGCGTATTTTGCGCTGAAAAACAAAAGCATTGTTCTTGACACTGAACTGTACTGCAGGGCGACAGAAAAGCATGGATTCGTTTGAGTACTTCATATGCATGCAAATCTTTGGAGAGAGCACTCTTTCTCTGCACTGTGTTATCTGAGCATCAGCGCCACCATACCCTGGCCTTCAGAGTTGGATTGCAAGGGCTGGACTTAAAGAGGCTACCAGCGAGCAGCAAGACTCTGGAGGTAATAGTACACCATTGTTCAAGGAATGCTGAAAATAAATTCTTTTTTTTACTTGGTAGGCTATAGTTTATTGGGTTTAATTTTTAAAAATTGATTTTGGTTTAATTTTGTATTTATAAGTTTGAAATCCTTTTCCATGTGCCAATGTGCCATGTTTGTTTTCGACTTAGGTCTTTTGTCATATTTGTTTTTATTGACTGTAGGACACATTAATGGTATCAAAAATCATGTCTTGCTTTCATTGGGCAAACTTTTCGGTTTTACCACCGAATCCGACTTGTTGAAGGAAACCAGAAGAAACACTTGTAATATTACTTTGTTTTGAAAGAACCAATTAAAAAAAATTAACTTCATCAGGTCAAGCTATTCTACCAACAAGGGGAATTGGCTGCTTTGATGAAGAGACTCCCACTTGGTCCTCGAGAAGTCACTAAGCTGCAGGAGAAAGCGAACTGGCTCGCCCTGGTCGACTCCTCGCAGGAGTTCAGTCACGTGTTACCACTGAGGCTGGCTACTTTCGTCTTCGACGCTTTCTGTCAACCGAGTAGGTTTCGTTTTGCTTTTTCACAGTGTAATGATTTTTTAGTCAAACAAAATTTTATTGGAGGTAAATAAAGGAAACATGTTATTTGGTTTCTATACTGGGTATTTATTTAGTGATATTTAATAAAATACCACCCACAAAGGGAACGGATGTTTTGCATCAATTTTTGAATGTGTTTGTGCGTACGCGACATGCGTACTTGCATACTCCGCTAGTCCTATAACGTACACTTGTTGATGGTCAACTTTGCATTGATAGCCTCTAACGGACGGAGCAGTAGCAATCTCAAAGCTCGCGAAATTTCTCCATCGGACCAGGAGTTGGGATTCGAGGCAGCGGTCAATGCATTGGGCTTCAAGGTAAGCTGAACACTGAACAGACAGCAGCCTCAAGCCAAACAAAAGAATCCCATAAAACAACGACTCACTGACTTCAACACCATTCGTCATAGCACATGACTAGGGAACTGTGTTCCGAAAGCTGGTGCAAATCGCTATTACCACAGCGAACTCGCAGCATCAGGCTAAAACAGTTCGTTAATATCTACATTGTGAAGTAAGCAATGATCATGCTGCTAAAAGCGAAACTCAATCTATTTCATAAGCTAAACAGTGAACAAGCTTTGCAAAGGAGATGAATGATTAACTTTTACCCAGTCTGAATTAACACTCAAAGTAAATAATTGTAAAAAAATCCTGTTTTTTTTTCTTCGAAACACTAAGAGGAAAATACAACTTTTTAAAAAATTTGTAATTTTTGCTCGAATTTTTTAATGCCGTATGTTTGGTTTTAGTGGATTTGTTAGTTTTTGCCAATACCAATCTTAACATATCGAACACTTCAGGTTAATGTGTCGGAAGCAGAGCACCCTCTTCTGTGCGAAGGTACAAGGAAGCAAAAGGGTGAACTGACCATGCAACTACTCATACTGTACAAGGATCAACAGCACAAACTGCGAACGGTAACACACATTAACATATTTGATTATGAATGAAGAATAACACTTAAAGTTGATTGCTTTTCTGTTTGATAACACAACGATGACTTTTTGTGCGGTAATGATCGGTATTCAAATTCGCATGGAAGTTCTTAGCATGTTGTGATATATACATATTTGAATTTGTCTGACATTTTTTTAGATTCTTGACAACTTGCTAGATAAATCTTTGTCTTCGAATCTTCGTGCTTCTTCCGCTTTTCCGCAATTCAACGGATCCTCCCGACGCACCACCTCCTTTTCATCCGGCTTATCCCAGTCATCCAGCCGCTCACAACTATCACCGACGTCAGATCACGTGACGTCACTCGGCACCGTTTCAACTGTGAGTTGCTGCTCAGTGACGACTATCTTCGTTATTTTTTTCCCTTTTTTTGTATGATTAACGTAATTTTCTGTTTTATTGACGTGTCATCAGCAATTTTACTGCCAAGCTCTAGAAATGACTTGTCCACCATTGCGCAGGGTCAAGCGCCGGTGAACTTAAACGTAGACGAAAGTACAGACGATGATGGGCCAAGAAGCAATAGATCACCTTACAGTGAGTACCGCCCCTTTACACTTCATGTTCCTTTAACATTCAGTCTTACTTCTCATTCCCTACTTCCACATTCTTGCTATTATGTTGTCCAAGTTGGGCCTCAGTTTCCATTTTTTTTAATCCCGTCTTCAACCGCTAAGGCCTGTATTTTGTTATTTTAACGTCTAGTTTTGTGTTTGCGTACACTTTTGCTTACATGTGGAATATATTGCGGAAATATTTCAAGCTGCAACGTACAGTAAAATGTATGTTCCTCAATTTAAGAGTTCATTTTTTTTCTGAATAAATTGTTAGCTCTTCTGGTTTATTAATTTTACAAGTTTATTGTGTTAAGTTGTTGAATGACAATGAAATTTCTTTTATGTCAAAAGTTATTCTTTAATTGTAAGGCGTCCGTCTGAGTAAAGCTACAGTTGGCTACGACATATCTCTGCGCAGAACAACAAAGTCATTGCAGCTATGAAGTAGATATATCAGAGTGCAGTATTACTATCATAAGATCGACTTATTTCTTGTTAATTATCGATTTTTGTTTAAATTCGTATTTATTAAGGTGACGTGGATAACTCTTTACCCGGTCCTCATGGCGACGTGAAGTCATCCACGTCTTGTGATGACGACTATCCTTCGTCATCAACAGTGTGCAGTCCGCCTCGCCGAGACGCCAAGTTGTCGTATCGATCTCCAACGGTCAGACCGAAGCGAAAACAACATTGTAAGTTTCAACGTTGAGTCCTTGCTTTGCGTAACTTTTTTGACCACTGTTTGGCACATTGTGTCGAAACGGATCATTCACACGAGGAAAATATTTCGCTTTGTTTGTTTTTCTTTGCACAAGCTTGTTTTTTTGCTTACGTACAGATTTTGCGTACAGCGACGCACAAGCGTCACTGACTCATTTATGCGACGTTGCTCCTTCTCAGGTCTGGCCAACGTGAACAGTTCTGCGTCAGAAGAAGCCATGTTGAGTGACACGTCACCACGTTCCAGAAGACGCAACTTGAACAACGGATTGCTCAATAACTTTCCTCATTCGATGGCTGGCTCTGCATGGGCAGCACAGCGATATCCTTCTAGCCCAAGCAGTGATAGGTTTGTTTGCAAGAATGCTCGCCTATGTATTAATTATTTATTAGCCAGTTTTGACTTCAATTTTCAAAGCCGCGAATGTTTTTATATTGCAAAGTCAAATTATAGACAATCTGAAGCCAAAGAAAAATTTATGAAACGGTTATTTTACTAACAACAGTGCAAATTTATGTATGAAGGGATATTTTGACACGTATTCATGCTATTTTGACTCAGTTTTATGCTTTCAAATTTGCATGCAATCGAAAACCGATTGCATGCAAAAAAAATCAAATCCTTTTGTCTTCAGCGGCAGCAGCATCAGCAACGACTCGATGGGAACGAGTTCGGGTGAGAACAAACGGACTTTCGACAACGGACGAACCTCGCAGCCTAACCGCTCTCCCTTACGAGCGGACAACCCCCTCCCCCCGACCACAAACAATAGGGCTGGCTATAGTTACAAAAAGGTTTGGCTTTCCTTAACTTTTACGTAAAATTTTCTATTGAAATCGTGGCGTATCTCTACCCAGAAACAAAAATCGTACGCAACTCTTGAAAGTGGTGCGATGAAGCGCAGTTGAGTGCAGATATCGTCATAGATTTCCTTCGCAGACTCGTGGAAGGAACTTGATTGCAGTGCCCGATATTCCCAACCAACCATCTGAGGCGGGCGCTCATTTCTTCTTCGAACTGGCGAAGAATGTTTTCGTGAAGGCCGGTGGAAACAGTAGCACGTCTCTCTTTATGCAGGTTTGTTGCGGTGACTTGTTGCTGGTGTTTTTCACTGTCATGTTTCATAACATCAATGAGTACTGGCTTATTAATCTTCTGCTTGATGTTGTGACAATAGACTAAAACACCTACCATCGACATTAAAAAAAGTTGAAAAATCTGTTCAGAAAAATAGCACCTCAAGGCATTAACTCGAAAGTCTCAGTGAGCACTTGGTTTGTGGTTCGATCCTCTCAGGAAATGACGCATCGTTCTTCCATACTGTTTTGTCATACAATTGCGTTTGTTATCTCGTTAGATTGCTGCAGCTTGTATTACAGTCTATTGTGACTTCACTTTCTAAGCTGGCGATCCAGGCTCCAGCAGCATTCGGTCGTAAGTTATTGACAATAGCTTAAAATTTTAGCAGCCCCAAGGAAATGGCCAATCAGGTGTGCACAGAAATTTGGTCCTGGCTGCTTTTGAGATCGGTCTGTACGCCCTTGGTCTTCACAACTGCGTGTCTCCAAACTGGCTGAGCAGAACCTATTCCTCTCACGTCTCGTGGATAACAGGTAAACGTGTCTCCATTTTCACAAGGTATGACAACGTCAAAACAACGAAAAGGCTTTTAACAAGCAAAGATCGAATCTAGGTCAAGCGATGGAGATTGGCAGCGCTGCTCTGCACATCCTAGTGGATTCATGGGAAGGACATCTTACTCCTCCTGAAACTGCATCTCTCGCTGATCGGGCATCCCGGGGAAGAGACAGCACCACCGTCCGCCGAGCTGCTGAGTTGGCACTGAGTGTTCTTCCTCGCGCACACGCGCTCAATCCTAGCGAGATCCAAAGAGCATTACTACAATGCAGAGAACAGGTGCGTAAGGGGAATTTTGAAATATTTATGTCACTGCGCATCCGCATACACTGCAGGTATCGGTTGCTCAGCAGTTTTGGCGTCGCTTTTGTGGTGGACATGTTTCTTATCGCGTTAGCAGTGCGGGCGATATGTATTGCAGCCTAGCAGGCATGCAATCGAACACCGAGCTTTTTGGTTCAACGTTGAATGCGCTACCACTACTTCACAATAACTGAAAAAATCACCGCTTGTATTTGCTTATGAAACAGCATTTTTTATACCTTGGTTGCATTTTTGTCAAAACAGGGCGTTTCAATGCTAGAAAAAGCTTGTTACGAGGTAGAGCAAGCTGGCAGGGGCGGTGGTGTTTATCCTGAAATTCTTTTCGAAGTCGCTCGCCAGTGGGACTGGATTTATAAAAAGGTAACTTTTTTATATATCAGCTGTTAAGCATT
This sequence comes from Aplidium turbinatum, assembly GCF_918807975.1. Lineage (NCBI taxonomy): Eukaryota > Metazoa > Chordata > Ascidiacea > Aplousobranchia > Polyclinidae > Aplidium > Aplidium turbinatum. The sequence continues at coordinate 9,129,140 of NC_137489.1, read as the reverse complement.
GTGCAGAAGTTTTAAACCATGTACATCAAGATAAGAAATTATTGAACAACATAACTCAAAGGCAACTCAAATTTTTGGTCAAATCATCAGAAAAAAATGGTTCGAAGATTTCTGTAAGCGGTCGCCTTCTCGGGTGACGTGCTCATGGCAGATGAATGATATATTCATATAATTTTTAACAAAATAAATCAATCAGCCAACCAAGAACACTTTGAGATACTGCACGGTATCGGAAACACTGGAAAACATTGTTTACTGTAGCAGTAGTTAAGCATTGGAATGTGTTTGATGATTCGATAGGTGTTTGGTCTTTTTCTCACATTACGTTACGTTTAATTTTTGTTACTTGTTTGTAACGACAATGTATAGATAGTATAACTGGTGGTGCAGTACTGATGAGTCCAGTCTCATGGGCGAAACACGTTGTCCATCGCTCTCAATTCTTGCTAGAAGCGGCTGCCGAGAAACATGTTTTGATACAGACAGACTCAATGGGTAAGATTTTCTAAAGTGGCTCTTCAATCTTGTAATTAACTTCTTAACTCTTCCATCTGCAGGTTAACGAATCCGGTGATCACGATCTTCCTAGAGCAGTCATTGCAGCTCCTCCTGTTCCTGTGAACGCATTTCCAGCTCCTCCTGTAACCTCAGGTACTCGCATACCAGCAAAATGACCAGGCAATCTTTTGTAATTGTCGGGAGGCATAGCAGCCATGAACGAAATGATCATGAAAGTATCCTAGTGAGAAAAATCTGTCAGACGTTGAATCTATATAAAGAGGACAGATTTTGTTATTTTATAGCATGTTTTTCTACGGATGCATGTTATGTCCACCGAGGGGTAAACTGAGCTGTCAAAGTAAGAAAGATTGACCATACCATACTCGCTGGTTTTAAAAATTGCTGGTGTGGACAATTTATCGGAGAGTAATTAAATTATAACCACTCAATTTCCAATTCTCTTCGCAGGGGCAGTCGTTGCCGTTTCTCAACCTACGTCATCGAGCACCCTCACTAGTCAAAGTATACCCGTTTCCGTCGGGGGGATGGTGTTGCCTGGGGGGGTCGTTACAATACAGGTATAAGGTTACAGCTAAATGTTTTAGGCAAATATATTACAACACCACTCACATTCTTATAATTTTTTCTTTAGGCAAATGCTGTTCAAATCTTACACTATTTGTTATTTCTGTTATTCAGGATCCTCGTTTACCCATGCAGTGTCACCCCGCCCCCGTTTTGCATGGGTTCGGACCAACTGTTCTTGACCACCAGCTGAGCGGTCATCAAATCCCTGGCGTTACCCCTGGGATGCAACCCATGCACCAGTACCCCACTATTCATTTGAACCCCGTCACAGCAATCAACTTGGTAAGTCCACAAACGCATCATTGCGATCGTAAAATCGTCCATTAAAGTTTTTTGTTACTTCGTTTTAAATGGTAATCCCAAGATAGGAAAGCTCAGCTGTTTGATGGTTTAAATTTATTGCTCTTGCAATGTTTAACCCATCAAAGTTGCCTACTGTGCGCAAATGACAATCATCAAATCTGTGTAGAAAGCAAACTGCTTGAAGACTCACTTTCTCTCTGTTGCCTGGATTGGTTTATCATCATAATTCCAAGCGGAAGTTCATTTGTTGATGTCATAACTTCTTCAATCCCTCCAGGTTCCCATGCCCGCTGTGAATCTTCACGCGCTACAATACCATCCCGCTCCCGGCGCGTTTCTTCCCGATCCCCACGCTGCGGCTTTGCATCATCATCATCAAAATGCTCCTCCTCCGATGCCTCCTATTCCTGCGATCACCATGCCTCCTGTGTCCTCCCAGGTGAGACCAATGACTTTGATAGGATGCGATCTGCTCTTCTATCAAGGAAAGAGTGGCAGAATCTATTTTAGCAAAACTTTAAAATCAATATATTTTAATCTGTGATTTTAGCTTGCAAGCACTATGTAGCGGAAGGCAGTGTAGATTAAGTCAATTTCAACTTTTATCTAGTATTGGATTCATTCGATCTGCATGCAGGGCAGGCGTTTGTTACTGTTTTCGATTTCCCATTCAGAAAATCGCTCCTTTTTGACATTGACTCAACATTTATAAACAATTACTGGCTTTGTAAGAAATAGTTACGGAATGTATTGAAAGGAAAACTACAACTCATAGAAATCGACTGTTTTCTTATTTTGAAAATATATTTCGAAAGTTTTTTTTATCTTGGATCTGGAAAAAGTTTTTTTAGACGAGCCCCATTGTCCGGACTTTAGAGACCAATAAAGCACATCTGGCACAATATACAACAGAAGATTTTGTTTCCTCCAACAGCTCCAGAGTTCGTTCCGTGTTGGGATGCTCGCTCTAGATCTCCTGACGAAGCGTACGGAGGATCGCCCCATCCACAAATACACCAGAAATCCTCCCTACGCGGGGAACGTCATGTGGCTCATGAACCTCTCCATTAAGCTTGGTGAGAGAAGCACAGGATCCAATTGAGTGGAAGACTCATTTGTGTTGCATTTGAATTGTTTATAATTCACTTTTCTTCAGGGTTAGTTGCGTGATGGTCCCTGTTTCAAATTTGTTTCTTTTGCATCCAGGGATTCAGTACGTGCAGCAGTTCTGCATGGCTGCAGTTGGTGGGATATCATCTCCGTATGTCTTGCAGGACATCGCCGTAGAAGCCGCTAAGTTCTTGTCGGAACAGAACAACCAACCGGTGAGAAGTGAAGCATTGGTTTGAATTAAAACTGCTTTGCAAATACGAGACAATATAGTGATGAGAGTCAATTTTTTTTCGAATTTTGTGAAACTGGTAATAGCTTTGCTATCTGTCTGTGAATGTGTTCAAAGATTTTTGCATATATTAAGGGCATGAAGGTTTATTTTGCTTAAAGTTACATTTTTTCCGTGCCAAAGTTTCGTGCTCAGCGAATCATTTCAGTCTTGAATTTGTTTTAACGTTTGCGTTTTGTTGCTTCCGTCTTTTTCCAGACCCTTGCTAGGTTACAAGAAGTAGTATTTTCGCACTGAAGCTCAGAAATGAAAAATAAAACTAAACAATTTTGACACTCTCTAGCACTCCTTATCTCGCTAAACGTGAATTATTTTTCTCAAGATTTGCACCAATTTGAGGGTGTCGTTCATCCTCCCCATCATGAATCGCTGCTTGCAAATGTACGCTCACTTCATCCACAACCGCCTCTACCACCTCCATCCCTCCACGAACCAGGACGAGTTCGTGGCCCTGGTGCACACCGCCCGCGGAGCATTTTGTATGACCCCCGGCGGAATGATGCAGTTTAATGACGTAAGTGGCTTTGTCGTCACGTGATCACACTAAGGACTGATCGGTTGAAATTTCAAAGCGATATTCTTTGCAGAAAAGTAGATTAACTCGTTAGGAATGCATGCCTGCGACGAAACTTAAAATAAATCAGGGTAATGGAATTACAGATTACATCATCGACTTTAAAAGAAGCTAGTGAATAAATCTGCTTCAAATGGATATTAATTTCATAGAAAAGAAAATAACAGCAAGGTCGAAGGCATATTTCAGTTAAATGGGGCCTCGCCGATTCACCATCTTCTGCCTGTGGCTCAGATTTTCAAACTGCACACCACATTATCTATCAATGTCATGTATACCGACCACAAGATAGACATGTGGACCTAACAACACTCGATGAATACACATTACACAATCCATTGGCTGCTGCACCTGGATGTAACAACGTGATCTGTGGCGGCCTCAAACGCAAGAAGAAGAGTTAAATGGCTGCAAAACTGCCTCGCCAAGTGATGAGAGCCCAGGCTCGAGAGGGCCTCGGTTCGACACCGCTGAAAAGCATGCGTTTTTGTCTTTGGCTGGACGCCTGAAGATTGACATGAAGATCCCGTTCACTTTATCTAAATTTTCAACTGCCGGGCTTAAGCCTGGAAACGACTAAAAGTTAAATGGTTCAATCTTTCAATTATTTTTGTAAGGTTTACATATGAAGTCTTGATTCTTACAACTTTAAATGCTCTCTAGGTCCTCCAGAGCATCCATCGATCAAAGAGCTGCTCTAAAGAGCTCTGGCAGAAAATCAACGCCGGTTTACATGCATGATGGCATCTCACTGACTTTTTTTGCAGAAATATTATTTAGATTGCGTGGTGGTCTCTTGCTGGTTGAATTTGTGCATTTGCGTTGCAAGTTACTTAGCGTAATTTTTACGTCAAATTAACGTAGGTAGTATTGTACAAGAGCATTAATTTTCATATTTTCTCGTCGTTGTGGCAACACTAGACGACTGTTTAATTCTTAAAAACGTAATTTTTCATTTGTTGTGTTTGATAGAATTTTAATTCATCTTTTCTTGTCTTTTCTCCAAGACGGTATCGTATCCAGGGCCGGATTTAGCTGATGGGGGGCCGGGGCACTTTTAGATCGGGGGGCCCCCCTTGCAAAAACCATCTCTACGTTTACAGTAGCATCAGTCCAGTACTGCACAGCATTTTGCAGAAACTTTAAAGGCCAAAAGGAAAAACATAACACAAAATCACATTTTTTCCACATAGGGGGGCCCTTTAAAAGTCGGGGGGCCCGGGGCAACTTCCCCCTCTGCCCCCCCCCCTAAATCCGGGCCCGATCGTATCGGTCTTACTATCGGTCAGTATCGGTCTTATTAGACTACAACCTCTACCTTGCTTACTAGTAGAAAAGTTAATGCAAAAATTAGTTTTTTTCTAGCGATATTTGAGCTACAATAATCAAAGTTCTTATTGGCCGCCTGTTTGGTGTCATTTTTTTTTTTTTTTTGCAAAACCACTCGGTATTTTTATTCCTTAGGCAATTCTGTTAGTCTATGAGTATGTAGTCGTAATCTATCTGTTTCTCTTATAATCGTTCTCCTTTCGTTTAGATCGAGTTTCGAGAGCGATATTAGCATCTACTGCTTCATATTTTATAAGCGGGATACTCCAAACATCCGTTCACCCAAATTGAAGTTTGATAATAATAATCTACTGGAAAGTTTTTTTTTTTTCAATTCGGTGCCTCCTCCATTGGTTCTTCCTTGTCTCCGAGCAAACACAATATCATTTTTTATTGACAATTTTTTTATGTTTTTCGCTCGTTGTGCTTTGACCTGGCCTGATGGTTATTATAAACAGTGTGAAAGATGCTATTTTTCTTTTTTTTTTTCGTTTCGACTCTAAGCTTTGCAATTTGTTGTTAATACCATACAATACATCGTTTTTTTTTTAAGTCTTTTGGTTAAGGTAGTTTTCCAATTGTCGTTTTTTACAGCATCACATTGTATGTGTATTTTACATCTCCTAGTCTTGCAATCTTTCCGCTTCTGTGAAATCCAAAACTCTTTCGTACTACAGAAGAAAAGAAAAACTATGAAACAACATCGGGTAAAAACTGTTTTGGTGCCGAGATTCATCACCTAAAACAGAAAAGTATTTTTCCCACGAGAGATTCGAAGTCGGGCAATGAAATTATTGTTCGGATGATCTGGCGTCGTGTTTCTGTGGCTTTCTGCTGTGGCCGAGACTTTGTTGTAGGCAATCCGAAGAATGCTAAACTGTCTTCTGATGTAGATACAACTAAAAGTTACAAAGAATCTACGTAAGCACGACAAGTTTCAACTATTTTCTTAAAACATTTTGCAGATAGTTGATGTAGTTGTAACAATATTGCATGTATTGTATATTGTATCATATAGTGAATAAGCAATGAGCATGCTGTTGACGTGGCCGCTTTATTTCTGAAGGATCTGTGTCTGTCAATCAACATTGCTCATAAGTTTGGCTGTTGTAATTTTGTGACTGTCAGGTCTTTCGGTACTTGTGCGAATGATTCTTTAATCAGCGATACTTTCAGACGGTTCCAGATTTGTTTCCAGACAGCAAATCAACCATTTCTTACATTAAATCAACGTCTGCAGACGTAGAATCAATGTAAAATATGGTTGATTTGTTGTCTGGATTGTGGTTGCTTGGCCAAAAAAAAAAACATCAATTTATATGCGAAGTTGTGAAAAGCTTTAAACTTCGCCAAGAATGTCTGTTAGACATCTACCCTTTTGCATGCGAAGTGTTTGAAGGCGGCCAAACTTTCTTAGTTGGTCGCTCTACCTCAGCACGATGTCTCTCGTGGAGAGCACTGTGTTTTTGTCTTGCGAGTCTCAATTAATCTTCTTCTTTTTCGAACTGGTTAACTTCTAATCCTGTGTCGTTCTGTGGCTATTTGTCTGTTTTCCACATTTCGAAATAAAATACGAGAACGACAAGTCGACAACCGACATTGTATTTACGTTGATATTCGCTTTATTTTTGTAGCATTTTGACAACGTTATTAGTGGAATATTGGCACACTTAAGAAGGTGACCGTAGGCCTATGTTATCTGAATGATGACTGGGAACATTTCTTGTAAAGCAAAGTGGTGAGCTCTTGTGGGACGTTCAAAAGGGCGCCGGTTCGATGCCGCTCAAGAGCATCCAGTCGTAATAATACACCGACGAAGGCGACACAAAGTTTGATTTCCATATTTTCTCGTTCACTTGATCTAAACTCTACATCACCGGGCGTAACCCTTGCGACTACAAAAATATGCTGGGCCAGACGTCCAGAAAGCGCCTCTTATGTCTCTGTATTTGAGTTTATTGCGTCTGCTATGTGACAATAAGTCGCCGAGCAAAACAATGGTGATAGATGGAAGCAGTGATAGCATTGCCGGTAGTGATTGGCAGTAGCCCCTTCCAGATCACACATTTACAAGTGCAAAAATTGTCCCGATCCCATTCTCATCACTTTCATACTTTGGAAGAATTTATCGCAAGCCCGGTTTTAACGCAACCTTGGAATACAAGAAAGTTTATTTGAACACGTACAAGTAGCCTAATTATTAGCACTAAAGAAAACAATTAAACATTGACTTTCATCATATTAAATTTGCGTTGACTAACTTTTATTTCTTACTGATAAATCAACACGAATAAACATGTAAGACAACGTTTTTATAAGGTAAATAGATAGAGATTTATTGGTTGCTGCGAATAAATGTAGCCTACTGTAAACTAAAACACAATGTAGCCTGAAGTATAACCGCTAAAAAGATCACAATTTATATACAAAAAACTGTTGCACAATAATGGATAGCAACGGGAGACTGCAAAGTGGCCATTCGTCAAGCAGCCACCCTCAAACTCATCAATGATAGTAATTAGCCAATTGAAAAAAAGGAAATAATAGTAAGATGTAGTGGAGAAGTAAAGTTTGCTGTTCCCACCACTCCTCGACAACAATTATATCAAATCGTTTGAACAGAAGAATAACATTGTCTTGTTAGACAGACTAGCAGCGTTCTCATAAGCCCAACAAACCATAAGAAGATGCATTTATGAATTCATCAACTTAGCAAGATAAAACGTTAAATATTTTTGCATCTGTGCCAGATAAAAATACATGCCAAAGCGTCACTCGTAAATAAAATTGATTCCAGTGCCAGACAGTTTTTCTTCCACAAGTTTATCCACCTTTTCGGATTGAGCAACTGTGAAGTACTCTTTCCAGTTTCCTATTTCACCTGAAACAAGTAGCCTATGTATAAGTCTGCATATAGTTTCTGTACCTTGAAAAGCATTCTTCACTGCTCAAAAATCTTAATGCACGGGAAACAAGCACTTCACATCATGAACATAAATATTCAATCTTGGCCCTTTGAGATAATTGTGTCTTGATCATAGAAAAAAGTCTAATTTTAAACGACATGGAATTTAAAAATAATTTCTAGACGAAACTTAGTGAAGAGGTAGGATAACAAAGGACGGATTTGTAACAATGGAACGTGGGGAGGAAAACGAGAAAAAGACTCCAACAAACATGAAAGAACTGCACAAGTGAGAATGCGAAACCTGTGGGTCTACAAGAAGACGATGCAAAAATTGTTATCCTCACCTTCTATCTCAGCCTACATTGTTGAAATTAAAGATAGAAAATAAACTTGAAGTAAGTTCATTTTTTATGCATGTCCCAGGATGCTCAGTTTTAATTTGTCAAAATAAGGTTTTTAGTGAAAATTTTCGTTTAGACGAATTGAAATCGTTTTGACAGTTTGTTCATCATTGCCTTTAGACCAGTGGTTTCCAACCAGGGGTCCGCGGACCCCTTGGGGGTCCGTGAGAAAGCATTTGGGGGTCCGTGATTACCTTGATAAATTTTGGAAAAAAAAACAAACGAAAAGCGATCTTTCTACATTCATTTTTCTGTTTAAATGCAAATGTGTCAAGTAGGCTACACCGTAATTTTAAAGCGCTCTGTCAAGAAGTAGGGTCAGATTACGAAGTAGCCTACTTTTGTATCATTTTGAGGTAGCCTACGTTGGTTATTTAAAGGAGAAGTTTTAAAACGACTGCAGCAGCTAAAGAATGAGGTATCAACTCTTTTGAAAGCAAAAGGAAGTCCCCTCTCAAAATTGTTTGAGAGTAAAAGTTTTCTATACGACATGGCCTACTTAACCGATATTTTCGGTCATATTAACAATGTTAATCGTGGCATTCAAGGACCAGGTGTGACAATAATTGATGCAGCTGAAAAACTGAAAGCGTTTTTAGCCAAGTCGCCGGTTTGAAAACGCAGATTGGAAGCAGGTAATTACGCTAACTTTCCAATGTTAGAAGATCTTATCTTGATGGATGAAATTCAAAGAGTATCCTATGTACTCTTTTGATCTCTACGAGAGAAAAATTTTGCGCACACTTGGAAACCCTAAAAATCTCATTTCAACGTTATTTTAATTTAGAACACCTGCCGAACGAAGTTGAAACATGGATTCGAGATCCTTTTCTTTTTGACTTGAACAACATTAGCGATGACGATCTCAGTAAAGAGGACCTAATTGATTTGAGATCAAAAGAGTTATTACGCATTGAATTTCATTCAAAAACTGTTGAAGAATTTTGGTGCTCACAACTGCAAACCTACCCATTCTTGGCAAAGCAAGCGATTATTGTTTTGTTACCATTCATAACCACTTACTTTTACGAGGCAGGATTCTCAGCTCTTGTTACAATGAATACTAAACATCAAAATCGCCTGGACGTTGAAATGAGTGTTGCATTGTCAAAACCTCAACCACAGTTCAGTCGTTTGGTTCAGGAAAGGCAACAACAGCCCTCTCATTTAATTTGCTTACGTTGAAAAAGTATCGGCATGGCACTTTGGGTCACCTTTAATATTCAAATACTGCTGACATTTCTTGAACAATTCATTCATTTTCTTACTGTTTAACCTGATACTTGCAGCAGGAGTCATAGCGGCAATGCAATATGACACAGTACAGTAGTTGAGTAGCATAATTATTACAATAGTCAATGGTATGTGAGTTTCAGGCAAAATTTAGGTAGGGCCGTAGGGGTCCGCAGAATTAAAAATTTGTCTAAAGGGGTCCGTGACAACAAAAAGGTTGGGAACCACTGCTTTAGACCATTATATAGTCTGTTTGGTGATGCGATTTGAAGCCTGCAACCAAGTGATCAATTTACTTTATCAATAATAGGCTACTTGCAGCAAAAAAAGTGATTGAAGTTTTTCAATGATGTTATGAACACAGTGTTTGAACGACATCAAAACATCTACCTTTGCGAAAGAAACCGATCATTTTATGTTCTTGCGATGCATTCTGCTTCATCGATTGAAAACTTGTAGCCTTTATGATGTCTGCCACCTCTTCATCACTCAGGTCAACATTGAGAAAGTTGGCGATTTTTCGAACTTGATTTTCCGCACTCTTGAAGACATAGTAAACATTACTACTGTATTAGGCAAAGGCAGCTAGGCTTCTCAATGCTTTGATACGAAAATATTTCACTTTGATGCTAAGGTGTAGTCTAAGACAGTTTTAAACATCACAGCTGAAAATACAAAGTTTTTTTTACAGCAGTTTAGTTTGTCATTCCTGCAAGCCAAACATAGCAGAGGTTTAAAATAAGATAGCAGCGATATAACATGACTCAACAATATTTAACAACATTAACATCAGTGTGTGATGTGTTAACACATATGCAGACTAACAAAGAAGCAGGCTAAACGCAAAAATGTTTTCATGCATCAACATGAAAGCCATAAAAAAACATAGGCTACTAACATGAGAAAAACATTAAACTAAAGAAAAAAATTAATGATGACAACCAGTTTAAATACAAAGACTTACAATTTTGAGATCCTCATAACAAACGAACAAGACATTGGCGTTATTTTTGTGCTTCCACCATCCAAGTAAATTGTCCAGATACCACTCGTTTTCTTTCTGTAATTGTGGAATTTTTCCTGAAAAGAAATTTATAATAAACTATGATAAATCTATAAGACATTTTCCATCCCAGGCTCAAACGAAGGAAAACATTTTGAACTTGCTCTATTTTTGCATCAGTGACGGAAAGTATGCACTGACTGACGACTGTTACAAGGATCACCAAACGAGACTTCGTGATACTGTTGAAGCGAAATGGTGACTTCGATCTTGCAATTACTGTAAGTCTGCAGACGTTGAATCAATGTAAAAAGAGATTGGTTTTCTGGCTGGGGGATGTTTTTTTCAAAATCTTTTTGGAATGTTAAGATTATTTATTTAACTCGGAATAGGTAATATGGTGATCAACTGTCATTTATAACATTTTTGCTTCCTTAATTTGGCCATGAATTGGGCCAAAATAAAAAGTAGATGTTATATTATGTAAATTGTTTGTCTGACTTAATCCGACTCTTATCTTACTTCTGAATCATGGTCCATTCTTTCTTTTTACCATCCTAGATATATTTTCACTCTTTGTGCTCTCTCTCCGGCAATATTTGGAGCTGGAGCAGTGATTCTCAACCGCGTCCCATTGGGCGCGTGCGGCCCTCAACTATTTTTCTTGCGGCCCTCATCGATGCAGAAAAATTATTATTTGTGCTAAAAGAACTGCCCAAAATGGCTATAATACATGGTTGTCACATAACTTATGTGCTAGCAAAGAAAATGCCTCATAATATCGTTTCTCCACACTACAGATACTGAGCAATTAGCTGTGTTTAGCAGGGGAGTTGATCATTCACGACACAACAAAAGGATAAATTATACATATGTTTCACTTCCATAACCACATTTTGCCCGGTCAAAATTGTGCTCAGTTACAACAGATAAGTGTCCTTCCATGTTAGGAAAGAATCAAGGTTTTTACGGATTCGTTAACGGATGACGGGAAGAAGATAATGTTAACCATGTGATGTGGCACCACTGCATTTTACACAAAGAAAATATTGTTGTTAAGTCACGGACAGATATCTAGTGTGATGTAGTGTAGCTTATAGTGGTTGAAATTATAGTTACAACAGCTTACAGGCATAATCTACCTGCTATTGCGTTGTCGAAAAAATCATTCCACCCGTCTCCAGTTAATTCCTTGATAACCTCGGGATTCAGTGGAAGATTTTTTATCATGTGGTAGAATGAGACCATTTGATCTTTCGGATTTCTCATGGTGTATATGATCTAAAAATATAATTTTCTTTAACTTTGTATCGCTAGTAGGTCAATCAACAAAAACCACCTTGATCATAATAAACCGCCCGTTAGCTCAGTGGTTAAGCGCTCGACTCAAGGTCAAGCAGCGCTGGTTCGGAACTTCCGGATGTACACTCGAGAAACACATTTCAGAACTAGTTTACTGTACATTCAGCGGCACCTAGTGGCTGAAATAATTCCCCTGCAACAACATTTCAGCAACTATCGGAAACTTCACTCTGTCAATTTCGGTGACCAGGCCTGCGTCAGTGATTTAAAGCCTCTACAAGTAAGCGCAGCTGCCAGAATTGAGCTCTCAAAGAAGTTTTCTCAGTCCGCTGATAAAGATCAAATCAATCAATAATGCGATGCAAATATAATAATATTTTATCAATCCTTACCTTAGGCCTCCTATATGATATTTACAAAGCTGCGGAGTAGATTTTTTCTGGAGTCGCTCATTAGATTGATTCGTTTCGAAACGTTATCTTCGGAATGAGAATGTCTTTTTAAGGTTATTCTTGGCAGTTCCGCGTACTTGTAAAGACTTTGAATCACTGACACAGACCTAGTTAGCGAGATTGGCAAAGAAAAGTCTCCGATTGTCAAAGCTGGCTGTGAAAAGTTCCATTGACAAGCTGCCGCTGAATGGAGAGCATTCCTTACAATGGGCACACCCCTAGAGACGAACCGGGGCTTTTGTTTCAATCCTTCAACTTTAGCTAGATAATCGTGAGAAATCGATATAATACATTTGTGGGATAGTGTAACGCCGTGGTGGAAATGCCTGAGGAACGCTCCATAAAGCTTTCTCGACACCCATAGAGACCATGTGGCTGTTTTTTCTCAAAAACTTTTATGACATGCTTGAAAATGACCACGAAGAGTGGGTTCTTCTCTTTTCCATCCACTTTTCTAAATACTCAGTTATGCGGGCATACGCGAAATAGAAAGTGAACACACAACATTCCTCTTGAAGTAAAAATTACCTTTCCTCCAGCACTGATCGTCTTTTCCACATTGACTAACTCTTCACTAAGGTGAGTTCCTAATAAACGGCGTTTCCATGGATATTTTTCAAAAACGTCGTATTTTTCCTCTGTAACAAATAAAATTTGTGAAAGGGAGTTCATTAATTTATGAACCCTTTATCATTATCCATTACGCGTGGAAGAAAGGCCATGGTTGACAAGTAAATATTCCCAAACTTTTATTACGTAGGCTATTTTATTAAAATTCCAAAAAATAAAATTCCATTCTATTTGAATAAGTTTATACTGATAAAGCCACACTTGTGTGGCGAAAGCTCTGTATTTAAATAAACCGATTCTTTTGATTTGGTGTGGTATTTTTTACTTTATTTTTTTAAACATTGTTACATTTAAAAAAATTATCAAGCTATGCATTTTCAGGTTAGGTAAATGTAGGGCGTAAGTAAAACGATACTTACTAATGCCACATTCTAGGTATTTATGCATATTCAAAGTTTTCAGTAATTCTTTTGTTTTTGGTTCATCTTTGTACAAGATTTCCGTTGCTATGCTGTAGACCCATGTAGTTCCTTTCAACAGAAATATGATTTTGTGTAAAAGAAATATTATTTTATGTTAAAAATAATTTGTTTAAAGAAAGCTTTGGTGCTTTCCATCTTTGGTTTCACCAAATCAATCGGAAGTTATAGCAAATCCGGGAATTCGTGGACACGTTACCATACTGAAAAAATACGTTTTTTCTAAATTCTAACTCGTCCCAGTCAAACCCCATATCAGTTCCATCGTCTCGCTCAGGGGTGAATGCATCTTCATCGTCTTCGTACGCCCACTACCGCCGCTATTTTGCTCAACCGCGAATAATTGAGAGTTGCATTTCTTTCTGCAACTCTGGCACTGAAGAACAACCCCCAAATCATGGTATCATCAACTATTGTTGTAAAATTTATCTCAAATGGGGTAGAAAACCTACGTTTAATCTAGGAATGACAGAAAAAATTCTGTAAGAGACAAAGTTGACCGTTGAACGTTATCCTAAATTGCTTTTAAAAAAAAATACAACAACAAAAGGGTCAAAAAAAGGTTTTAAAAAGTTTCTCGTATTTTCAAAATGTGTTGCTCCAACAGATTATTTTATCACAATAACTTTGAAAACATTTTTAAAAACAATAAGTTACTAGCTATACCTGTTTTAGGATATGTTGCAATTATGACATCACCATTCCATGGGGTCAAATTATCAAACACCCAGTTTGCCAATTTTAGGGAAAACAGTGGTAGAGATCGACGGCCATCTTCTTCTGTGATGCCTCCCAAAAATACTTTCCTGAAATATTCTATAAAGGGTTCGGGGTCTGGTCGATCTTCTTCAGGCAAGGCAAGTAGTGGCATCATTGCCAACCGCTTTGCTACAGCATCGATTTGTTCAGAAGGTTTTGAGCCTGGTTTGCCAGAAACTGAGTTGTGAGTAGCAGCCATGATCTCACAAGCTTTAACTTGAATGCAAATATAAGTTATGTATCTGGCAAAACAAAACTGATAAGCACACAAATCCAAGCAATTCCACGGCATTTACCATGATACCAAAAATGTGAGCGTTTTCACCTGTGCATCTGGCGTTTGTCAAGAATCTGAACACTTGTGTAAAGTTAACCGAAACGAGAAATGATAGGAAAAAAGATTGCCAAACAAAAGGGATTAGGACACAAAGGGTGATGGTTTAATTCAATGAGTTTTAAAACAAATGACAAGCTTCTCCGGCAGACAACTGCTCCGTTAATATCCAACAGCACACATTCATGTGAGAACAAAGTTTATAGAGTGAATACGATTCAAAAATTAAATACAAGACAATTTAGGTAGAGGTAACTTTTTTAAACCATAAACAGACGTAACCCAGCAACAACACTAGCCTACATTTAACATGATAAAAACAAAAAACAAAACAATAAGCTAACGTTTTCGGCTAATCATACAACCCTTTCCAAGAAAAAAATTTTTGAAAGGAATACTAAAGAATAATACACTATCGCAACAAAATACGGACACTAATCTAAACATTTGAGAAACTTGCTTAACTAGCTCATACAAACTGATAACTAAAAATTACGCTGCACAACGGGTCAAGTATTTGAGAGGTGAAATTAATTAATTGTTCAGAAAAGGACTCAAGCAGATTACGCAAGATGGACAGAAGCACAGCACGAGATAGTGGCACAAACAAAGTAAAAATACGAGAAGCACAAGACGTGACAAATCAAACAAAAACTGTTAAAAGATAGGAAGCTCCGCCAGCAAATAATTGCCTGTTGGGCCCTGGGTTGAAAGATTTGATTATCAATGCCTCGTGAATCTTGGTGTCGAATTCGGACAAACACTTACGAACAATTTCGAAGGACTCCAATGAGGGATTATTGCACTGTTTTGATTCAAATTAGCTAAATTCAGATGCTCTCCTACTCTTGTCACCTTGTAGGTATGGTGGTGCACCTTAAACAATGTTGTGGAAAACTTATGCACCTTATTTATTTAAAAGGTGAATCGCAATATGAAAATTATCTTGCAAAGAGCCTATTACGGTATTAAACACGCAAACAAAGTTGAGGATATTATATTAAATGACTTTATTGTTATTGCATTTTATTAACAGAACTCAAACCGAGGAATGCTATCCCTTCCAAGTGCATCCTTCATCTACGCGTGTGATTGCACATCGTTTTCAAAAGTTGATAACACACCAATAAAAAAAAAACGAGCGGTGTTTTTGAACAAACAGCTTCAGCCGAGTGCCAAACCAGGACGGCATCATTGTAAAGGAAGCGTCTGACCTGCTTGGACCATCATCAATTAATATTTTTATATTTTTGAAAAGCACAATGAAAACCTATTGAACTCAAAAAACAATTTTTAGTGAAGCCTACTTCAATCAAATCTTTTTTAATCTAAAACAAGTCGAATTGTTGCGGAAGTATCTCAAACTACAATTGTTCAAAATTTTAATACAAAAGAGGTTTTTATAGTGCAGCTTCCTTTTTTTCTTTTCTTGAACGAAAGCACTTCTATCATTTGCTGGCTTCATACTTCATAGCCACGTTTCCTTCGTGAATAAAAACCGTCATAATCTGCTACGTGGTCTTTCCTCCCCCCCAAGCTGCTACGTGGTGAATCTCTGTGATACAGAATTTTGTGTCGTGAATATTATTTTGAAGCAGAAATGAAAGATTATAATTAGGCTAAAAGCAAATAGCTGAAATTGTTATATCGTATTGCAAAGTGTGAAGTAGATTAAATGACCTTAAAAGGGCACCATTCTCCCCTGCCCCCTCCCCGCTTCCGGCGCCCCTGATCTTGTACATGCATATTTTCAATTATTACGGTTTTGCCACCTTTTTCTTTTGTTGGTTTTGTTGCTGTATTTTATTTTTACAGTATCGTTTCTTTTGCGTTTCAACAAAGAAAATTAAATTGAATTGAATACTGCCTTTACGAAAAAATGTATATTTATCAATAGCAGTTTATGGCACCATTCTGAAGTCAAAGCAGACTTGGTTTGTGCAACAGAGCGTGACAATCATTCATAC
Source organism: Aplidium turbinatum (assembly GCF_918807975.1). NCBI lineage: Eukaryota > Metazoa > Chordata > Ascidiacea > Aplousobranchia > Polyclinidae > Aplidium > Aplidium turbinatum. The sequence goes on along the minus strand of NC_137489.1, from coordinate 9,113,035 downwards.
ACAACCGGCCAGCAGTCAGGCTGCGAAGAGTCGATACAATATTGTCAATACAATATTTCTGCTTCGCAGCCGCCAAGAGATATTGCAGCAAAAATCAACATGAGTGTGTTTGCTGGATTGTGACTGTGAGTGACAAATATTACTGGGCCTATCGTAAAAGCAGTACAGTCCAGTTTAAGCCTCCTATTTCTCTATTTCCGGTGGGATGGTGTAGCGCACACGGAGCTTGCATGCCAATCATGCATTTCATGTTTGACTCATGGCTTGTTGAAAACAAAGCTCACCTCTACCCAGGGAGCAACAAACTGGGCGCAGTTACTGAAGAAAAGGCAGCGAGAGAAAAGGAACTTTAGCCACTTTTCAATTAGTGCCTCAGGCTTGTTGCAATTAGAACCTTCCTAGGCAGCAAATCAGTCGCTTTTTTACATTGAGTCAACGTTTGCAAGGTCGTTTGCGTACGTTGAATCAATATAAAAACGACTGATTTGCTGTCTGAGTTGTCTTTTCATATCCAAAGCTTGGAACCATTTTTACTCTTTTACCTTACGCTCGACTATATTTTTACATATTTTACATGCATCAGCTGCTTTTTTTTTCACCAACTAACCTACTTTCCTGCTGTTCAACATTGTTGAAGGAACGTAAAGATTTAGTTTATTGTTGCAAATTGCTCATATTTCTGCAATTTGTAATGGTTGTGATTTGTCAGTAACACACAAATGCAAAACGCACACAAACGCAATAATGACGAATAGTCATCATACCTCAAATGTAGAGGGAAACGATAAATCAGACTTATCCACAAACAAGGTCAATGGATCAAACGACTTCACAACATTGCGTTAGACAATGTTTTTTCTTATTTCGTCAGTGTGAATAAAATTTTCGTTGATTTCGTCATATTTTTCGTGTTGACGCTTTATGTTCAACACACCAACATTGCCATCTTTCCTTCTATTTCATCAGCTCAAATTAGTTGTGCGGCTCACCAACCCGTGATTCTACAACGTCACTTCATTAAACGATTACGTTCTAAAATTAGAAACAAACCAAACTGCTGTTCGTTAGCTTTGACAACAGGATAGCTTTTCATCTTTAGAAAACGTGTAAGAAGTTAGACTAAGAGGATATGAATAGTTGACATAAATAGGGCCAGCTATAAGACCTTTCTGAAATTTGTGACGTCATCAATCTTATGATAACTGTGATTTCGTTTTCAAGAGTCTGTATGTTATGATGAATTCAAAATTGTGAACAAAGTTAATTTTTGAAAATTTTGTCTCGATTTAATTACATTTACCAAAATCAAATTTTTTTTGTATTTGTGATATATGCTCTGTTGTTTAGGAACATTTAGAATCGTCTGTTTTCAAAAGATTTTCAATTCAAAATTTAGGTGAGTGTCATTCAAGAACGACATGATCAGCAGTTTGTTTCTCCGCGCCGCATTTGCAGGCCTATGAGGCCAGATCTGGCCCCCTCACATTTCTTTTAATTACTTGAAGCACAGTAATGTCATGCACTTGGTTTTTCTTGACTTCCAACAATTGCAAGGCGGATCTGATGATGCAAAGGTTGATAGCAAAAGTTGTGTAGTTTGTTTGCAATTCAAGGTTTTGGTGAATTTTTGCTGTTTTTGGCCAACGTTTGGCAAAGCAAGAAACCGATTTCTTTTCGCTTACAAGCGATAAGCTCATAGTTGCTCCGTGCATCAACATGCGCAAGGAGAGAGACGTATCGCGGAATTTTTCTTTGTTTTGTTTGACCTAAATTTGTCCCAAGCTGATAGCTAGGGCAGTCCAGTCAAAAAATCACTTTTTTATATTGATTCAACGTCTCAATACGTGAAACCAATATCAAACAAAAAATATTTTGTTCTTGGGTGGACAATAGAACATGTTATTCCTTTTTCACAGTATTGTGTTGAAAAATCGTACACACTGCCCAGCCCAAGCATTTTTTGTGCTATAATATACCTGCCAGGAGCACGCAGTCGTTCATAAAAAAGAATACGTTCTATTTTTTTCTTTTTAGCGACTCGAGAAATAGTTATCCACCACCAAATGATCACATGCAAATGATTGAAAACAGTAGAAGTTTGATCCTACAAATATCCATTGCCGGCGTATATAATGCGTTACTGTACGAAAGACATGCAAAACCATGACAGACCAAAATTCTATGAAATAATAGCATTTGTAACATAGTCTTCTTCTTCGTCGTATGAGCTTTCTTCCATATATATGAGCTTTTCTTACACTATGTTTGGGCATGAGGTCATCAGCCACTCGACAGTCTCGTCATCCATAGTGATGTGCTGTGTCACAAAATGTAAGTCAACCGTGCAGAGGTTGAATCAATGTAAACAGGATAGATTTTAGTAGCTGCAGACAATTGTTTGCCCTTTTACTCAAACCAAACCAAGACTGCTTCAGCTTCGGTATGGTGACAAATGGGCAAATGCAGTACTGCAGTTACATACCTTGAATTCTACGGTTATAAAACATTGCATTAATCATCAGTTTCATACTGGAGCTGAGGTGCGAAGCGTTGCAATATCGCTAATCACTATGCTGTTTGCTCAAGCCTTAAGCTTACTAAACAAACTTTGAAAGAATGGTTAGTCGGCGAACATTGAAATCCAATGACAATGCAAAAAAAGATGGAAGGAGTGTAAAGCCATACAGTCTTTCAAAGCATTTCGAAGAAGTGCTTTTTCACTCAAGACAGGAAAAATGGGAGGTGCATTTTAAATACGTTATTTTTATGTACATGGCAATTATAGTTTGATGTACTGCGGCAATTTGCAGCCTACGTGGCAAATTTTACTTTTGCTTTGAAAAGGATTCAATTTAGGTCCATCTTGCTTGTGCAGGCTCAGGGTATTCGACAATATCAAGAAGTTATACCTCATCGTATGTGATCAATGCAGACGACCTGTCTTTAGCACATCTCCCTTGTTTATGACATTGAATCGCTATTCACTAACTTAGTGTTCGCATAGAAGATTTGGTGGAAGCAGTGAGGTGTAGCTGCGAAATAAATTAAAGAAATGTAAGATTGATTTAACAAATTGAAAATAAATTGACAGTGAAGAAATGAATGTTGAGCTACTGTGCATACCGAAAGTATCGACAAACCATTATAGATTCTTGTAGCTCGTGATCAGCCTCGTTGTTGTTTTTAATTAGCTGCTACAAAGGCTGTAATGGAATGTTTCCATACCTCGTGCTCAGCAAACTCATTGATTTTACAGCTGAATAATTTTTGTTTACACTTTTCTATATTTTCCGGTTACCATAATGTTCTCAATCTAATATAAACTAATTCACGTCAGATAGACTAAATAACCGCTCAGTGGTTGACATTAAACAAAAAAATTGTATTTAAAAAAATAAGTAGCCTACGTTAGTTCAACAAAAAGTATTTCAACAATCATGGCTGCCACTCAAAAGCCAGTTTCTGGAATACAAGGAGGTTTAAAACCTTCTCCTGAACAAGTGGAGGCTATGGCCACGCAAGTTGCGATGTTGCCTTTTATTCACTTGTCCGAAGCCGACCGACCGGACCCTAAGCCCTTCATAGAGTTTTTCAAGAAAGCAATGACTCAACAAGGCATCCAAGAGGAAGATGGCCGTCGGTCCTTTCCAATGTTTTCCCTAAAATTGGCTAAATGGGTATTTGATAATTGGACTCCATGGGAAAATGATGTCATAATTGCAACATATCCCAAAACAGGTATGGCTGATTAGCTGATGTATTTCTTCTCACTGATGCTTACCAGATGGTTATGATTGTAGGTTGCGTAGTCAGGTGTTGAGATCGTATGTGCAACGTTAAAAAAAACGTCTGTTCAACATCGCCCTGAGGCTATGCCTCGGTAAGACACTTAATTATTCTCTCATAGCCGAGTGGTGATCGCTCTGGTCTTTTAATCCATTTGGTTTTGCCAAAGAATCGGGTTTCTTGTGTAAAAAGACTTGTTTCAAATACTATGCACTTTATAATAAAAAATCACATTTGCATTCAAAGGAACTACATGGGTCTACAGCATAGCAATGGAAATCTTGTACAAAGATCAGCCAAAAATGAAGGATATACTAAAGGAATTGAACTTACATAGATATCTGGAATCCACTATCAGTAAGTCATGTTACCATGGGCTCCGTTAGAGGGGGGGCGGGGGGGTGATTACCCCCCCACCAATCGGAGTGGGGGGGGTAACTAATGCAAAATTACCCCCCACTAATGTAGAGATAAAAATTTCATTTTTAATATATTTTTTACTTTTGTGTTTTATTTTTATGTTTTTATTTATTTTTTGCACAACTTTTGAGGTTTTTGCTTGGAAACTCCGACTCGCAAGACAACGCCAAGTCATCTATGGCCAAACTATGAATCCTGTCAAAAATATACGCATCGCAATGCGCTGTGTGTGACGTCATAGTTTCTCACTGCTACAAACTGTTTAATTTCGCTTTTACCACTCACGAACGAAACCCACTGCAGTTGCACTGTTTCAATGTCTTTATACTTTTGGTTGTTGTAAAAGTTAATGCATTTTAGCTTTTATTTTATTTTTTTGTGAATTGAATGTAGGCCTAGACCAGGGGTGCACAACCTTTTTGCTATTGCCGGCCGCATTCAGATTAATTCTACAAAGCACGGCCGCTAGTGAGTTTTAAATGATTTTATTTTAATTTGCGTTATTAAAGTGAAGAGTTTATTCGTTAATATCTACTAAACTCATCATACTTATACCTAATAGCGCCATAACACTTTTTGAAATGAATTTATTCCGTCTGCGACATTGCAACAAGTGACTCCCTTGATTTTGCATACGAGCAGATAAAATTGCTAAGTTGAGAACCTCTCGAGATACAGTCTTAGTTGAGACTCCAGGTTTCCGTCCAACAATCGCGTTCGGTAGGCTGCTCTTTTTTTAGGTAGGCTACTTCATTTGTGAAAAGGCAGACTCGCACACGTAGCCTAAGGGCTTCCGAAAAGAACAAGAGTTTCTCTTGCCAATTCTCGCAACATTGGATAATCAAGTGCACTTTTCCACATTTTTGACACAGATTTTCCTCGACTTGTCTAATTTTGCGTAATTGTGTGACATATGACGACGAAAATGCTGCTTTGCATTATCTCCTTTAACAGTTTTAACTACTTGACTGCATATTAGACACATCATAGTATGCGCTGCCGTCTCGATCATGAAATAATCCAACTCCCATTTGGAACTAAATACCCTTTTCTCCTCTGCTAGTGTTCTTTTTCTTTTTAAGGACATAATGCAATGTAGGCTAATGTTACAATGAAATTGGGTCGAGGAAAAAGTTTTGTCTCTAAACGATTTTAACAATACAGTCTAGCCTACAAAAACTTACGATGAAAATGTTTTTCAAGCTCTAAAATTTGAAGGTATCCAGTGGTTCTAGATATCCTTGTAGCCTATGATATTTAAAATACATTTTTTTTTTTAATGAAATAATTTTTTCATTTCAACAATAGAACACGGTCGCCAACACATGCTTATGAAATTAGGCTACGTGTTAACGGCCGCATAATTATTCATCGACGCCGCACGCGGCCATACGGCCGCAGGTTAAACACCGTTGGCCTAGACCCTAAATGCCGAAACTTTTCTTTCACTGTAGATGTTATGGCACAGGTTATCGTGTTGTATTCATGCAATTGTAAATTAAGTTATAGAAAGCTTGGACCTTAACGCTTTTGATCTTTTAAATCTAACCATTTAGCGTCTGAAGCGCAAAGTTTGGAAGACTTGAGCCAAGGAAGAATACAGAGAGGAATTTTTGCGTAGGCCTACGTCCCCTCTTCCAGTCAAATTTGTCTAAAAACCTCAAAAAATGTGGCAAATATTAAAGAGCTTTTGCTCGCGATTTTAGATTCGTTGAAATAATTTTTCGACCTTAAATCGTGCTGAAAGGCAAAAATTTTGCGCCTTCGGCGCGAAATATGCCGCCTAAGACGCTGTATAAGAAATTGAAGCTTTCAGTAATGCGAAGGAGGGTCTGGGAAGCGACCTCCCAGAAGTATATGTGATGCGATAATCCAATAAGCCCCCTGTCGATGTCAAAACATCGTTCCCGCTCTGCTAAAATTACCCCCCCCACTCTCAGGAAGTGTCCGGAGCCCCTGCATGTTACAAACTATAACCAACAGCGACTGAATCTATGATAATGGCTTGCTGATGCAGCAAAATCAAATGATAAACTCAGACGTAGTTTAGGATTATTGGTGTTCGTTTATTTACCTGCTTAAAAATGATTAAAAGCACATCAATTAGTTAACTTCTTTTCACAAATTTTAATTATTCATTATCATCACGTGCCGTCTTCGATCCGAAGGTGGGCTGTCATTTTCTTCCACAAGTCACATACTTCCGCTACTTTTTTTGTTTCTCCGATGCTTGACAAATCAGCCCACTGTATTACGTCATCTCCCCATGTCCGTCTCCTTCTTCCCCTGCACTTCTTTCCTTCCACCATACCTTCAATAACCAATTGATGTAGCTGTCCTGCCGATCCTCTTAAAATACTTCCCGCAAATTTCATCTTTTGTTTTGCTAAGTCGTTTGCCCATCTATCTTACACTCCAATTCTTTTCCTAATTGCTTCGTTTGTAATGTGTTTTTTATATGATATTTTTAATATTCTTCTGTAACACCAGAGTTGAAAAGCATTAATTTTTTTGTGAATTTCTTTGCTGTAGGATCAGGCCCGGATTTAGGGGGGGGGCAGAGGGGGCAGTTGCCCCGGGCCCCCCAACTTTTGAAGGGACCCCCTATGTGGAAAAAAATGTGATTTTGTGTTAATTTTTTCCTTTTGGACTTAAAAGCTTCTGCAAATTGCTGTGCAGTTACAGGACTGATGCTACTGTAGACGTAGAGATGGTTTTTCGCGCCGAAGGCGCGAAAAATTTTTTTTGCACGGGAGCCCCCCGATCTAAAAGTGCCCCGGGCCCCCCATTAGCTAAATCCGGCCCTGTGTAGGACCAACTTTCACTTCCATATGACATGACTGGTTTGATGTAACAAGATAGAAGTCTCAGATTTAATTGCAAATTTATATCTCCTCTTAAAAATTCCTTGCATTTCCAAAATGACGCTTTTCTTTAAAATTTAATTATTACAGAGGAAAAATACGACGTTTTTGACAAATACCCATGGAAACGCCGTTTATTAGGGACTCACCTCAGTGAAGAGCTAGTTAATGTGGAAAAGATACTTAATGCTGGAGCAAAGGTGGGTCCCAATTCTAAGAGGAATGTTGTGATGCTGTGCATTCACTGATCACATAATTATGGTATTGCAGTAGAAATAAGCTTTGCTTGTAGAAGAACATTTCCTGTTGCCAGTGTGAAATATTATGCTCGCTAATATGTTATCTTGTTGATTTAGTTGCATCGATAACGTGTAGTATTGGGCGATACTTCTGTAGTCGAATGCTAAGTTTCCTTTCCCCCAGTTTGCTTCCTTGTCAGATTATAACCGAAGAATTGAAAATGGTGTCAATCCTTTTTTTGCATCAAGAAATGACCATGACCCAAGATAACTAAAAATATTGAGAATATAGCCACTGGTCAAAAACTATCCATAATAGCAAACAGACAATTGCAAAAAGAGCTCCACTTTTGTATAGCTAAAATATGATTTAGTTTTATCAGCTTCTTTTTTCGTATGAGACAGGATTGTTAAAATTTCAGGGCAAGTGATGGAAAGCCAGGTGAGTCTAGCTTCGTCCAGTGCTGCTATACCATGCATTCCATTTGGTGCCTTGTAAATGGAACATTCAAGAATGACATGGTCAGCAGTTTGTTTCTTCGCTTCGCACTCGCAAGCTGATGATGGAGACAAACCCTACCTGTAGCCAGTGATGTACACGCATACAAAAAATATTGACGCCGTCAGCGTAAACGCAAACGTTCGAAAAATCATACGCCGTATGCATCAACGTAACTTGTAAAAAAAAGTTGGCGGCGTCAGCGTCAGCGCATACACTAGCGTAAACTCATTGTGTTTGCTAGGTGCCAAACATTCACACGGTATAAACCACTCGAAACAAACAAGTTTTATTTTGAATTTCCACGAAGAAACACAAGCATCTGAAAGTGTTCATCTGACATTTTGCTGTGTTTTGGTTCCAATATGTCTTTGCCCATTGAAAACATTCTTTCAACTGCAGCGCTGGAAGGTATTGGCGTGTTGTAGCGAAAAAAATACATTAAAAAGTATGCGTTGACGCTATGCGCTAAAAAACTGCGAAAACTTTACGGCGTAGCCTCAAGCGCAAACTATTCAAAAAAATGTGGCCGTAAGCGTTAGCGTAAACAAAAAGTCTACGCCGCAAGTCTGCGGCGTATACGTACATCTCTGCCTGTAGCCTACATGTTGGAATGGAAGCGGCCGACTCCTGTTCGGATTCCGTTAAGTTAAACCCAAGTTGGCCGGGGTGCGAAATTGTTTTTCCCACAAACTTTTTGTTACTTCGCGTAGAGTTAGTATTTATAGGCTACCGTGTGAATGCAAACGTTTTTGGTTGCCGTGTTTGGTTCAGTGGTTTCGTCTTTTGCCTTATATTCGTGAGGACTTCGGTTCGACGCCCATCGAAGTCATTTTTTTTCTTTACATTATTTTTTGCGGTGCACCAAAGCTTTTCAAAAAAGTAAGGTTGGGGTTAATGGGTTAGGGTTAATTCTTAATCAATTCGGAAAATCTTACTTTGAGACTAGTGACCAAAATCAGTTTCTTTCCTCAACTTTTTTTAACTTGTCTACACTAGGTGTGTCTCCAGGCTACGACTTTTTTTCAAGTTCATTGTTTAGATTTGGACCTGGAGGGCGAAAATCAGCTGCTGTGAGGGCGAAAATCGGTAAAAACAGTTACTCGCGCTGCGCGGTAGTGGCTACACTTACAGAAATATGCAAATGAGACAGAAAGTTCGTGGGAAAAAAGATTTCGCGGCCGGAGCAGATCCATATCAGGAGGGCGTGCCACCGGGTGAGGTATAAAACCGTGGATTTTGGTGTCGGCGGCACACCATGATGCATCCCAAATGTCTTCCATATAATGTGCTGCGCTGATTGTATGATCCCTGAATGGTTGTAATAATTCAGCGACAGCTGGTACACAGGAGTGTCTTGAATTTAGCCGCCGGCAGGGCTCCTAAAGTGGGACGTTGAGTTTTGTATGGAGCAGGTGGTTGAGATCTTCTGCCCCGCGAGCGAAATGTATGTATAACGGCTCCCTTTCGGCGAAGTTCAGCAGGTTGGATGCCTGCAAGAATTGGTAGGAGTTGGGCGCAAGCATCCAGTCACAATTCGCAATACGTCGTTGATTGGCCGGTCGATGAGGCAGGTGTGGGCACTGCGGCACCTGCCGGGGGCGCAGTATTCAGCAATGGAGTGAATCTAAGCCAAGGTTGCAGTGCGCAAGGAGTCAGTGCCTGCACTCCACTTGTGGCTGCCAAGCGTTTTAGCAAGGCAACCCGAGATATTAGCGGAAATATCTGAATGAGGTCTTTAAGTTTTATATTTTCGCTCATTATATTTTAGATCATATATACGATGCGGAACCCAAAGGATCAAATGGTTTCTCTTTATCACATGGTGAAAAAGGTTCCATTAAATCCTGCGGTTACCAAAGAATTAATTGGAAACGAATGGACTGATTTCTTCAACAACGTGATATCAGGTGCAATGGTGTCGTGATTCAAACATTGTACTTGACGCAACCGTTAATAAGTAACAATATTATCTGATTAAATCAGCAAACAGATGCAAATCGACGTGTAAACATTCAGTCATTTTCTCACTCGAGAGATCTTCCTAGATGAACTGCATGGTGGTTGACACATGCATAAACTAGGCTAATAATCTGCAATTATAAACTAGGCTAAATAATCTGCAGTATTTCAATTACAGACTATGGCTAGCCTACAGAATATATTTCATAATATGTTATTTAAATTTTGTTTCAGGTAAAATTCCAAATTTACAGAAAGAAAACGAATGGTATATCGACAATTTACTTGGATGGTGGAAGCACAAAAATAACGCCAATGTCTTGTTCGTTGTTTTTGAGGATCTCAAAATTGTAAGTTTTTGTATGGACTCTTGTACAGTTTCTCACTTAACTTCTTTGTAGCTCATTTGCTTTGTAGTCTTTTGTTATTTTGTAAAACGATTATGTAGGCATACGTAAAATCGTTTTCTTTGTTTGCCTATTTGTTTGTCTATTCACACGTTTGTTGAATTGTTGTTGTTAAATGTTGATTTGAGATTAGTTTTTGAAAGTATTTCCTTTTCAGCTTTTGTAATGAATAGGATTGGAAACACTTCACTTCAGCATTAATAACGGTAGCCACTTTAACAAGTCGAAATTCTGCTACTGAAATTGATTAGAATGAAACCGCCAACCAATCATAAGCTACGGTTTAAGTGACGTAAAAAATGGCGAAAAGAAGCTGATAGAAAGCAAATTAAGTGATGGATTTTTTGTCAGCTGGTTGGCTTAGGGGTTAGGGTTAGGGCTAGAAAGTAGTCATTTCATTGACGCGGGTTCGATTCCCACTACTGCTATTGCTCTTTTTCTTCTGTAATTACCAAATAAAGTTCAAAACAAGCATTAATTCTCTGGATGAGTGCTAGAAGGATCACAATTGGACGGTATAGCCTCTTATAACATGTTCTGATTGGTTGGCGGTTGCATTGCTAGTCATTCGCAGTGGCAGAATTTCGACTTTTTAAAGTGGCTACCATTAATAACGACATCACACTTCAGCAAAGCAGAGCAACTTATTCACATCCAAGTAGTGATGTCCAGAAACATGAAACACGACTGCTGCGTGATTTTCTTTGAAATAAGGGAGGGCCGCGCAAGACTCCAACCTCACTCTCTCGTCTCAGGCCTCCGAATCTAATGGCAAGACATGGTCAGGACAATTGGGTGAAGCATGAGATCCAGTAGAATGACCATAACGTCTTTTGTGTCACGTCATGCTCTTAGGCACGTCCTGCAACTATGAAGCTAGCCTAAATGGTGCCTTCGTCTTCGTGTCCGTTAAATTACATCAATGATAAGTTTCTTCCATACAGTGAGTCTATCTTGTATGTCAAATAGTAATGTTTTGCATCTTTTTCTAGAACCCAGAAAAAGAAATTCGAAAAATTGCCAACTTTCTGAACGTTGACCTCAGTGATGAAGAGGTGGCAAACGTTGTGAAGGTTACAAGTTTTCAATCCATGAAGCAGAGCGCGAACCAGGAGCAACAAATGCTTGAATTTTTTCGCAAAGGTGAAGGCTTTATATTTTTTAGATATTTTTATCACAAAACCCTCACTTGAAAAAATTTATTTTTACTGTGAACAATTAAGAATTTAAATTTTGACTTCCTGTGTCTTTGTTGGACTTCCGTTACTTTTGAAATAAAACACCAAATAAAAAAAAAACGACAAAGTTCACTGTTCCCTGAACATTGTGAAGTACAAACAAAAGTTTATGTGTCTTAAAATATTTGTTTTGGCGTGAATGATCAATGATAATGGCATTTTGTGCCCTAGTCGAGTGAGTTCAAGTGACCGATTTGCTAATTTGCCTCAAATTAGTTGATCGATTTCCGCTGAGTGCCCCACTAGAAATACATGGTGTAAATTTACAATAAGTTTTATGAAGGCACATATTCGGTAATAAGCTATGTTACTAAAACTGACAGTTTCAAGGAATCAATTCATGCTAAGGGCTTTTGATGAAAATTAGTGTTTTGGGGGCCCATTTTTGTATTAGGCTACTTTCCGACCAGTACAAATTTTCCCGAAGGCCTTGGCGTATTTAACTGGCAAGTCGTTTCGCCGGAAATCACTTTCTTCGGTAGAAAATGAAACTGAAATGAAAGATTTTGCTTCAAAAGGAATTTTTTTCAATGTTTAAATTAAAAATATTATTGTTTCAAACATCCAATGTTTTCATTCAACATGAGAACTTGTTATTGTAGTTTGTGAAAGCTATTTATTTTATTTTTATTCTTACAGGTGAAATAGGAAACTGGAAAAACTATTTCACAGTTGCTCAATCCGAAATGGTGGATAAACTGGTGGAAGAAAAACTCTCTGGCACTGGAATCAATTTCATTTACGAATAACACTTTTTCATATCGTTAGGGCCGTGTTAATCGCCCCACGTATCCCTCAGCCATGGGGGACGGCTGATAAGAGATCCACTCATTTTAGTCTGTTAATTGTTTTTTGACTGTTTAAAAAATAAAAAAATACTATAGAAGCTCGATACAATCAATGGCGAATTGAGTCATGCAAGGCCGTATTTACTGCTTTCCAAACCCCCGACTGCGGGTTTATCGCTAACTGGAGGCCCACTCATAACCCGCTCATATTTAATTTATGGGCCCACTCATAACCCGCTCACATTTCGTTCATCTTGGCGATATTGGACAAAGATAGTTGGAGGTTTAGGGATGTGAATAGTTTTTTCGTGTATAGAAAAACAATTGCTAGGCTGCAATCATTTGAAGTAAACACTGCTCACTCAAATAGCCTAGTTTTTTAATAATAATTAAATTGATAAATTTCAATGTGAATCGCGATACATTATGAAGTGAAAATGTTATCTGTTAAAGTGGGGACACCTCAGGTAAAATTTTCGAAGTTTTAGCCTGCCTGCTGAAAGCCTACAACACACTAGGTTGTACAAATTTTCAAGAAATAATTTATTGAAATCGTTCTGTAGTTGTGAATAAAACATTTTTGAAATGGTAGAGTAACATAAATTTTAAACAAAACTTCTACCCCAATCCAATTTTAATTCGGTGAACTTGGTTACATACAGAGCGTGCATCTTGATAAAAAAAAATATTGCTTCTAAAAATTCTTAAAAATTGACCAAAACAAGATTATATTTGTCAAAATTTTCTGAGGATGAAATTCCCCCACACCCCTTTTCCGTTTCATTTATTTGGACATTAAGTTTTGCATTGCATTGTTCACTTTTGTTATAAATTTTACTTTGTTAAAATTCTGGTTCTTTTCCAAGTTATTTCTAGATGCCCTTCTGCATTGTCGGCATAGCCTATTAACTATTTTTTTTCTATAAAATTTTACAAGTTGTTTACTCTTTGCTACAATGATGAATGTAATTTTTTCCCAATATTAATTTGCCGCTCTAAACGCTTTCTGGTCCTATGTTTAAGAGCAATCACATTGGACCTACTAGTGGATTTCGAGGGGAGGGGCGAAATGGTGCTCACACGGCCCTGCATATCGTTGATGTATTTTTAGATTTCCAACAACTCAAGTTTGCAAAATTGATCAACTAAAAACTCTATCTATTACTGTAAATCAATTATTTACTGAAGTTGTCTACTGTTCCATCTCGCGGTTGTGATTAAGCAGTCAGTTTAAAAACTGACAATTTTGTGCTATCATTATTTGCTCAAAGATTCAGTTAAATTGTTATTCAAAGATGAGTGGCGATTACTGTTGTCAACCGCGCCGCTCAGTGTGCTTTTGGTTAATACCAAATACAAAAATTTGTCCTGGGCACGACGTTAAAACTGCAATCGGTGGGAAAGGCTCCAGTGTGGGAAACTCTGGAGTTATGGGGAATATGGAGTCACCCCTTAGTTTTCCATTACTCCCAGGTCTGCTCTGACCCGTAGCAGTAGCACCTGTCAGGGCCCCAGCTATGGGTCAAATAACACCACTCCGGCTTGTCACCTTATTCAAACCTGGATGTGTGGCAGACTGTGCGGAAGAAGCTCATCACTGGATATAGCTCAACGGACAGGAAGGCACCATCCAGTATCACAGTTGCAGGACGTGCCCAAGAGCATGACGTGACACGTAGACGTTATGGTCATCCTGCTACATCTCATGCTTCACCCAATCGTCTTGACCATGTCTTGCCATTGGACCCTGAAACCTGAGACAAGAGAGTGAGGTTGGAGTCCTGCGCAGCCCTCCCTCACTTAAAACAAAATCACGCGCAAGTCATGATCCACGAAGGGCGAACATCAATACCAAATAACCGCATGTAGTGCTTTATTATAATGTAGGCCTACATGGTTTGAGTTTGCAGGCAATAGTCCTAAAAAGGGCGTAGGCAAATCTCTTCAGAACAGCGCACTGTTTATTATAGCGAGAAAAATCTTAGGCTAAGCTATGGTCGAAGGGGTGCCACTCCGCAATCGACAGCACACCTTCACGTGTCTTGCCAAATACACGTGACACAGCCACATGCTCTTGAGCGGTGTCGAACCGACGACCTATTGAACGTTAAACCAATTAAGGCGCTCACCACTCGGCTGTGCAGCCGACGTTGTTGGTCGAAAATAATTTTGTATAATAATTTGGGGGCAAAGATAATTAAAAAGTTCTTCCACTGTAGATTTGACATTCAAGAAATTGAGTACGACAAAAAGTATAGTAAGACAAAATAATGGATGCGTATAGCCTATATTCAAAATTGATAAATTTCCTTCTAAATAGCGAGTATCTAGAGTAGACTATCAAATACAAGACTGCTTGAGTCAATGTAAATAGGAGCTCTTTTTTAGGAACATCACAGTTCAGGCCTGCTTCGTAGTTTTGATAAAGATTGGACTAGTTTTGAAACCTTCTCATTTCAAAGATGGCCTGATCTGCATGATGTAAAGTTAGACTAACTTTGTATTGCCTATAGTCTACTTCCTACTAACTTACATCATTTAAATAGTTTAATTGATTTTGATTGGATGATCCTCAGCTCACCCTATAGTCATTTCAATAAACTTAATTATTACAGGTTTATTTTGTTGTGCAATATTATAACAGCAAAATCATTAAATGATGCAGCATGCTTAACGAACACAATTGAAACAAAGAAAAATAACAAATGTACACTGCATCTTTGAAGTAAGTAAATCACAACGGGAAGCTGCGAAGTGACCATGACGGTCTTCGAGTCAAGCAGCTCAATGCTCATACCGTCTCTTCTCCGGATCTCTGGCCTCTGCTGTTATGTAAGTTTGTTGTTGATCGTTAACATTTAAATTCCCTTTTTCTACTTTCAAAGTTTTGCGCTCGATAATTTTTTGTCTAGAAGTTGATTTTTCATTTTGTATGTTCAGTTCAGTTGATTTCAGCATTCAGCGACATGATTCATGTTTTTTGCCATGCTAGACAAGTAGTCACTACCTGGTTTAGCCCCCTGAAAAAGTCAGTCGTGTCTGATTGACGAAACATCGGAATAATAGCAGATTGTCACTTTATACTGTACATCTTGTGATAGTTTAGCTTAATTTGCACCAGTAAAACTCATCATGTTATTGAACTAAATGCCGTGACTTCTGGAACGAAGAAGCTTCACGATCAAGCTGCGCTGGTTCGACTCTCATCAGGGTGTGCACTTTAACAACACACGTTAAGGACTGCTCTCCATTCAGCGACATCTTGGAATAATTCCCCGGCAACAAGACTGCAACAATCGGAAACTTCACTCTGTCAATCTCGGTGACCGGGCCTGAGTCAGTTATTCAAAGCTTGCGAAACTACCAGAATGAAGCCCTGCAAGAAGCTTTCCCAGTCCGAAGATAAAAATTCAACCAATCAAATAAGAGCAATACTTGCTTCAAATCTATAATATTATTGATCTTTAGCCAGTATCGAGGGATTATGTGGTTATGTGATTTTCATGGTTCAACTTCCGAAGTGAAGAAATTCTTTTCCACCCAGTTATAAAGTCAACCATGGCTACAGGGGCGCCGGAACGATTTTTGACTGGGGGGGGCAAGATTATGAAAAAAGGGCACTTTTGTGGCGGAAAGGCCAATTTTTTTAAAGTTTTAAGATATAGCGATAATGTTCATCTATCCGCTCACTATCGAGTAATGATATAGGTGTCCGCCGTACGGTATACAAAGAACAATGGCACGGAAGGGCATCATGGTATGTTGTAATGATGTAACCTACTGACTACTGTGATATAGAATTTTGTGTCGTGAATAAGTTATTATTTTGAGGCAAAATGAAAGATTATAAGTAGGCTAAAATCAAATAGCAGAAATTGTTATATTGCAAAATATGCAGTAACTTACATGACCTCAAAAGGGCACCATTGCCCCTCCTGCCCCCCCATCCACAGAAAAATTGAGGGCAGGGGGGGCATCCGCCCCCCCCCTTCCCCCCTGCTACCGGCGCCCCTGCATGGCTACCAACTAAAGTAAACTATCCTCAGAGTAGCATAGTAAAGTTCACATGCAGATGATGTACTTAGGCCTATTGCTATGAAGACTACCCAGAACTTTGTTACAAAGAATTCATAAAACATTTCCCTGATAACTAAGACTATTTTTTATAGTAAGTTTTAAACTTTCAGCATGGACTTATTATAATAATTTCATCCGGAATTTCATCCTTCCCCAGTTCAGGAATTTTTTCATGAAACCTGACCACCATATAGCCTATCAAACTTTAATCAGGCCACACTGGTGATTTTGTGACGTATCAGTTACCAAACATATAGGCCTGTCCTGCTAATGTTAGCCTAATTGTTAATGTGATAGGCTTGGTAGTGATGTTCAACCGGTGTTCTATGGAACACCAGTGTTTTGTGGTCCCAGGTGTTCCGCGAAAAAGTGTTCTCTCACGTGATTCCGCATTGTTATCACGGGGAGGTTCTGTTGTTCAGAAAAAACACTAACGAGGTCAGGTTTGGTGGTTTAAATGCAGCGATCTTGTGTAAGCGTAGCATTGTAGAACCTGATTGTAGACTGGTCAATTTACACTTCACAGACAACAAAATAAGCTACAATATTACACTGAAAAAAAGCCCACTAAACTGTGCTTCGATTGAATATATTGTTTTCAACAAGGCTGTTCAAATTTTTGTCGGTTTTGTTCATTGTTTCCCAAAATATTGTAGTAGATAAGTTTTTCCAGCTAAAAAAGTTGAAAAACACTAAAATAATTGCCGCAAATCTACTAATTTTTACTTAAATCAGACAGTTTATTTTAACCGAAAATTGGATCTGGATGCTTAATCATTTAATCGACGTTGCATCAGACATGTTCTTGCTGATTGCGTCATGGGGAGAGGCTTTTACTGATTCATCATACTTTCCACGTTGGCACAGAATGTGCAACAATCCAGCTGTTGACCTTTGAACCTATAGCATCTGACGCGAACTATGCCGACGTCATGGCTAAGTGATCAACGTCGTGTTTTCTGTTTTTGTGCTGTACTCCGTTTTACAATATGTTGAACTTCAATTTTACCTAATCATGCTCAACAAGAGGTTACAAAATTGGTTCGAATGAAACTGCTCAAAATGCCTACAGCAAAATCAAGTGTAGCAGCTACTATCCGGAAAAAGCTTACCCGGAAGGAAACATTGAAGTCATCGTAATTCAGCATCAAACGAAGATCACTTTTTCAAAGCCCGTTACTTTTTACGCTTACTGGTGACAACGTTTGAGCCATAAGGGTAATAATTTATTGTAAATCCGGTGCTCTTAGAAACCGAATCCAACAATATAACGCATGTCCCATTTAGAGACAGATCCAGTGAGTAACTTTCCGACACCAATTTTAACAAAACTTTATGATATGTAGGTCAACATTAATCCGAACTTGCAAATAAACCGTCAGTAAAGTTATTTTTCTGTGGGTTAGGGCCCCCCTCTCCTTGAATCCGCCACTGGTTCCATTGTCCTACCATAGTTACGTCACTGATCATGTATGTGTCAGCTATGTGGCCGAGTGATGAGAGTGCTTGCACGACGTTTGAAAATGTGACCGTGTTTCATTCGGAATTCCAAAAGTGTTCTACACCCAGTACCGTTGATAGCGGTGTCCAGAGGTACTTTTCGACACGGGCCCGGATAAGTTTAGGGACCATAAACTTTTTAAGGGGCCTGGGAGTTTGAACAAACCATTAGGTATTCTTTGGATGTGATGCGTTTCTCTTTTTTTTGAAGCCTGAGGACCTCATTGGTAGCTGGACCAATTTCTCCGCTCAACGGCCCTGTCTACACCTATACCGAAAGCATGCGACTTTGTTTTGGCAGAATGCTTAAAAATATCATTAAGACCTTTTGCTTAAAGGTAGACAGATAGATTGGCCTTCTTGTCTTCCATGTCATGACTCATGAGCCTGCGCATACGACAAGTTGACAACCATTATAAAATAACATTTGCAATATAGTTTATTCGTGCTATAAAATATTTTAGCTTTGAATAAACAATGAGATCAATTAAATGACATGTTACAAGCAGAAACTTTACATATGAAAACAATTCACTTATGTTTGCTAATGATGCTGAAAAAATATAAATGACTAAGCATATGATTTATCAAGCTCCAAATATGTGTTATCCAGTATAGGCCTGACATCTTTCTGACAAATAAATAACGTTATAACGTCACTGAGGTTTTAACTGAAGATTTTTCGGTGTCAATTTTTTATTACTTCACTATCGACACTCCCACCGGCGCCAGCAGTGATGCAATGAGGTGGCGCCCAACCTCTATCGCAGTGACAATGTCCAAGGTGATTACAAACCTGCAAATATAGAATATTGTTGGTTTTCGTATAACGTCTCATACCTATGCACGAAATCTCTACGATATTGAAATTATTGAGAAAAGAGTAAAACATTTTTGGGCTATCTGATTTCGGGAAGATCACTTTTGACTAAAATCTCACTTGGTTGATAAAGAAATATATCACCCAATTCAATCTACATACCCTGCTTTTTTTAAGTTGTAACAAACTTAAAGCAACAAAAATGATAAAGCAGTCAGAGTGATAGGTTACATATTGCACACTGCACAGTGTCTTACCCCGTGTCTATTGCATTTTGAAGAACACGTTGAGTTTGAAACAGTTATACATTTTCCACGATAGCACATCTAAAACATAGAACAGAGCATTGGTATAAAATCAACACTTTTGAGATGGACACACGCTATGCGACATGTTTGTTATAATTCTATTTTATTTTTAAAAAAAATTTTAATGGCGCGGTTGGTTGAACTTTTATTGAAGCTGAAGAAAGTCCCATATTCAGTAAATGATTAATCGAAATGAAAAAGAAAATAAAATAGCTATATTTTCCTGTCGCCCATTTAGGAGATATAGCATACCGTTTTGTAATGGAATTGAGCACATAAAAAGAGAGACGCGTTATGACACCATTCAACATCTCAATTGACTATAGCAAGTTGCTAAAGAAGATCATAAGTTATTCTTGTGAGGTGGCAGCTCCCTGGTCAAAAGTTTAACACAAAAGGAAAAGAACTAAGAATAAACTACATTAGGCTATATCTAAGAAAATAATTACACACTAAGAGAAAACAGCTTTATAAGCCTTTATTACTTTTTCAGGAGCACAAACAGTCCCATCTTTCACAAGGCCAGCATCGTTTTCAAACGTCGCTTTTCTTCTTGGAGATGCAATCGTTTTACAAACAATTTTTTTCCTTCCGTATGTTAGTCGATTGTTGAAAGCTCTTTTAATTTTTTTCGTATTCGGTTTCTTTTCACCTCCGTGGCATTGAAGCTTACCGCAGAGAGCATTTCTGCGGGATGAAACCACAAACAAATTTCAGTTTTAATTATAATAGAAATGAAGTTAATTCAGTATTAAACGCTTAACTAGTTGCTTACTATGAAGTACAAGTTACTAAGACAGTAAATTTCACACAGAGATTGAGGCTCCGTCTTGGGAAAATACAAGGCTACGTTTTAATGGGATTTGATATTACACCAGCTTTGAAAATTCAAAAATGATGAAGTATTGTAGTAAATTTTAAACTGACAAAATTGCAATTTCTAAAGCTTAACTTTTTTTACTTTCATCTTAAAGTCACAATGGACAAAAAATATTGTCATAATTATTTTTATTATTAAAGCACACTAAACATAATAAAGTCAAAAGTATTCCATAGCTTTATTTGCCACTTTTGAGGACGCCACACCGCATAGCCAATTGCAATTTTAAGGTGCAACATTTCAAGTACGATATTCTGCAAGAACCAACTTTTTGGAACACTTTGAGAATCCTCCTGTATTTTTCGGCCCACAGTTTCCGTTCATGTTTCCAACAGCATTTACGTAAGTGTAACAAACGTCTGCACTGCTCGAAGCATCTAAATCGTTCATAATTATTGTTTGAAAACTAACTCACTCCAAATACACTATTCTAATACAAAGCCTTTTTAGATTAATGCACTAAAAACAGAAATGCCTTTCATCGATTTAATCACTTTAGCTAGCGCCAAAGGACATTATGTCAACTATGGACATTGTACAATTGCTATTGACAGGAGTTTGTGTACAGAAAAAAATGTTAAAACAATGGGACTGTATAAGTGTAGGCTATATAGTCCAACAAAATATAAAACAGCAGTTAACTTTTTTTGGCAACATTTCTGGTCAATATCATCACATATCTGCAGATTACAAATATTTTCATAAAATTTGATTTACTTTTTCCCCACAAATCCTGACAAGCTAAATCGTGCGTGCGACAGGAACCATCATAACAAAAAGCATCGATAAGACCCAATCCAGCGTTTATGCCAGTTCTTCTTCCAGAACAAGGACTTCCATTTTCCAAAAATACATCGCTTGGACACTGCAGCAATTTGTTAGAAGATTTTCAAATAGGCCTACAAGGTTTAGGTTGATGTAAAAAAAATATTAGTTTTGTTTCGGTAAAAAATCACAAACGTGGTATATAGCTTAACGCTACTTTGTTGCATTGATACTGAACAAGGTTATATTCTTTTTACAAAACTATTCCATAACGTAATTTACGTATAGCGTCACTGCAGCGTCATCAACTCAACTAAACATTTGCAGACCACGAATATCACGGTCACGCAGCTTTCCACCTACTGTATGTTCATGACGAGTTGATTGGTGGTACGAAACATGAAAATTGCGAGTAAAAGGTTGCACATCGCTCGAAGCTGCAGGTTTTCGTCTGACTTTGTTTAGGAGTTAACGTCAGAATTTAAGTTTCAGGGCTTAGCATTTGAATTTACTTTGATTCTGACGTTAGCCCCTGAAGAGGGTCAGACGACAACCTGCAGCTTCGAGCTATGTGCAACCTTCTAGTTCTACTCGCTATGTTCATGTCGTTCTTGAAACAGTAGAGGTGGCTTCTGGAATAATAGACTGATGGTGTTATGCAAAATTAATAACAATACGTACATTGAAAATAATTTTTCGATTTTAGTATTTTTATAAAGTATAGTAACTTACCATAATATTATCTTAAAAGTGGCCTACAGGGATATATTCCTAAACAGACAAATACATTTCACTTACTTTTGCAGAATATCCTGTGCAATATTCCGGCAAATCACATTCATTTCTGTCGGTCTCTCTACATACTGTTCCACCTGACACAAACTGGCATTTGTCACAGCAAACTCCACCATCACATACTGCTCCGGGTAACAAACGGCACGTAATTGGATCACAGCACTTGCTGGTAGATGTATAATACAACCCTTTATAAACATGTAACTTGAAATGGTTATATTTTAGCTAATAGGCGAGAGTAACTCGAGATAACTACAAATTGCTAAAATCAAGTTAACTATAAGGTATGTAGGGAGAAGTGTTCTTCCTGACAGACAACACAAAGTCTTGTGCTGACTGGTATAAAAAAATTCCTTTTTGCTTGGTTTACTCATAGCACTTGCTGGTTTGGTTGTTTGTTTTTTCCACAACTGTAAAAGTTCAACTGACCAATAAAGACGGCGATCGATACTATGTGGCATGAGTAAGCGGTGCGATACTGAAAAAAAAAAAGAGAACAGCCTCATGGGCGAAACACGAGTCCATCGCTGTCTGTTCTTGTTACAATTGGCTGCCGAAAAACTTAACAAAAGTAGTTGCAATGTGGTCTTTCAGTTTTGTACCTTCTGCACACGTTTGGATGTCCACAATCACATTCTTCTCCTTCATCTACAAAATGATCTCCGCATTCAGGCTCATTGGTCCCTCGCGTTGCACAATCCGGAGCAGCCCACCCAGGGTTACAATGACAATGATCGAAGTTATCACAATGCTGAAAATAACGCAACAACCCTGACTTACTTTGATTGAGGATGTCTTTAACCTCGGACTGGGAAAACTTTGTGAGATTAATCCTGGCAGTTTCGCATACTTGTAGACTTGTAGAGGCTTTGAACCATTGAAGCAGGTCCGGTCACAAAGTTTGACAAAGTGAAGTTTCCGATTGGTGAAGTGGGGTTGTCTATGAATTATTCCACTCCTAGGCACCGCTAAGTGAAGAGCAGTCCTTGAAATGTGTTGCTCAAGTGCACACCTTGAGAGTCGAACCAGCATCGCTTGATCTTTCAGTTTTCTCGTTTATAAAGTCAGCTTTTTTCTTCTGAACGTCTCTTACATGACGTGTGATAGGCCTACATGAGCAAAAGCATCAATTTCTTGATGCAGTAAAGTTGCCAAATACAGCCACAAATCTACTTTAATATAATGTAGCCTACAGTTAGTAGTGAAGGACGCGAAACTTGACCTTACCCCATGACCATTGCACTCGCATTTTTTCGGAATGTTTGATGTATTTGTGAGCTTCCGGCAAACTCCTTTCATGCACACCTAAAAATGTACAAAAGCAAAAATACGTTTACGGTTTTATCTTCACTTGGTTCAAGAGTGTGTCCCTCTCCTTATAAAGCCAGTATTTGTAATATTTCTATATGCCAAGTTGGAGAATGGTAGTGCATCTGTATTAGCCCAGGGCAATGACCACTTTTGATGACCCCTGCAGGTGCACGGTAAGTGTGGAAGATCTGTGTTGACAGGTTTGCAGATAGAGTTATTTTTTGCAGATAGAGCTACAACGATTCTTCCGACAACTGACAAACATGTAGCTACAACACACAAATTTATCATAATTCTGAGATTTTAACAGCCTGTTTCATCTCACAGAGATTCGCCAGGAAGATCTTATTTAGACTGAAACTGTGTGTTAAACATCGGATGCATAGTAACAAAAACTACAACAGTCTACGCAGACAGCACCTTTTCAGGACCACACATTGTTCCATCTTTCACAGAACCAAGGAGCCTCCCATTAGATGACAACTTATTAGATCCAACTGACTTGCATTGCAATGTTTCACGTCTAGTCACAATATTGTTTTGATACGAAAACTGAACTCCGTTGATGATAGGACTTATTGCTCCTCTTTGGCATTGTAAGGTCCCGCAAAAAACATCTCTGTTGAGTTATAAAATTATCACAGGGTCTCGCTATGGCCTATTTTTTGAATAGAAAAATTGAAACTATTGCTTCAGATTAGATTTTTACCCAATAAAGTTTGTTTTAATAAATTTTGATTGTCTGCAGCTTGTAAATTACATCCTTTTCACCAGCAAACTGACAATTTTTTTTTTATTAAACCTAGTGTTATTGTGTCAATGAGTTAAACCTTACTGTCCCTTGCAGAAAAGTTACTTTAAAGTTAGACAAGAATAAAAACTAAAAACGTTCATATTTACATCTATGTAATGTCGCAAAACACGTTAGGTGGCAAAGTTTTCACACGAGAACAAATAGACCAAAATTATTCTGTAAATGAGTGTCGTGTCACTCATAACTTGCTTACTCTTCACTGCAGTGTCTGAAGTTTCCTTCTGCATCAAAGCCACAATTTCCATCAAGTCTTCCTCTTGCATTGAGAATCGTGTAGCACAAATCCGCACTGTTTAATGAGCCTATAAATTACAAATTTACTAATAAAAGTCACAATTCATTACTTTACATTCTGTTACGGTTAAAGAAAAAAAATCGGTTTGACCTGAACGCACGCTGCACTGTTTGCAGTGGTAGTACGACAGTTTATCGAACGACAGTTTATCGAACGACAGTTTATCGAAACGACAATTTATCAAACGACAATTCATCGAACGACAGTTTATCGAAACGACAGTTTATCGAAACGACAGTTTATCGAACGACAGTTTATCGAACGACACAGGGCCGTAGCCAGACCGCAGAGCAAGGGAGGGCCAACTTTTTCTTAGGGGGGAAGCCGAAAAATTGTAAATGGGCAAAATCATTATAATTGAAGCTGTTGCTCTTAAATGTTGGGATTTTGCCAGGGAGGGCGAAATTTTTTTCAGGAGAGGCGAGGCCCTCCCTGGCCCCCGGCTGGCTACGGGCCTGGAACGACAGTTAATCGAAAACCTAACCCCTAACCTAAAACCTAACCCTAACTCCCTACCTCTAACCCCTAACCACTAACCACTAACCCCTAACCCCTACCATAACCCTACCCTTAACCCCCAACCCTTAACCCCCAACCCCTAACCACTAACCACTAACCACTAACCCCTAACCACTAAACCCTAACCCTAACTCCTAACCCTAACCCTACCCCTACCCCTAACCCTACCCCTAACCCTACTCCTAACTACCCCTTAACCTCCAACCCCTTAACCCCCAACCCCTTAACCCCCAACCCCTAACCCTACCCCTAACCCCCAACCCCTAACCCCTTAACCTCCAACCTCTAACCCCTAATTCTAACCCTAACCCCTAACCCCTAACCCCTAGCCCCTAACCCCTAGCCTCTAGCCCCTAGCCCCTTCGATGAATTGTCGTTCGATGAACTGTCGTTTCGATAAACTGTCGTTCGATGAACTGTCGTTTCGATGAACTGTCGTTTCGATAAACTGTCGTTTCGATGAATAAATTGTCTTTCGATAAATTGTCGCGTCACGGTTTGCAGTAACATGTAGGCTATACTGTAATTTTTTTTTCAAAATGGCACATCAGATTCTAAAACTTGGAAAAAAGAAAAACTTTTTGATAAACATACCACAATTGTCGTTGAAAAAAAAACAATTTTTATTGCTACAGCAAAAGCGAATCACGTTGTTCCAGTAGCGTACAGGAGGTATTTTTTTGGACCCAGGCTTAGGATGATTATAGGGCCTGTAACCTTTCCAATAACAGGAAAGGTTACATAACCTAACCTTTCGTCGCGAAGAAGCCACTCTGTCCCTCGGTCGACGGGCACTGGAGCCTAACCATCTTCTCCACCACAAGATCTCTGCCTTCCCAAACGGGCACCCCCGCCGACTGAAATCAAGACACCCATTCGTGCCAGCCGCTCGGCTTCTGATCAACGAAGCTGATGAACAAGACATCTCTGCGGCTACTTGGGCGGACCATAAATGGAATTCTGAATGGAAGTCAAGCACCACCAGACTCCATTCATTCAACCCCGACGCCGACACACGCCCCATCGGCCTGACACTACAGAGACAGGCATGGGTGCGCCTCAACCGTCTCCGTACGGGCGTCGGGCTTTTCCGCTCAACCATGCACCAATGGGGAATGGCTTCCTCCTCCTCCTGTGAATGTGGTGCCGAGGAACAGACCGCAGACCACATCATCAATGACTGTACCATCTTCAAACCACCTAACGGAGTGGAAGGTCTGCGCGTCATGGATGATGAAACTAAAGACTGGCTGCTCTCTAGCAGCCTTCCAGTGTAGTCCGGGAACATCGTGAATCTGGGGTGGTAAAAGGATAGACCCTCGGCCTCAGAAGCTCAGACGACGACGACGACGACCTTTCCAATGGGCTGGGAACTTGAAGAAACCGCACCGTGTCTTGATTGGATACAATTACAATGCGTTTTGCTAAAAAGTGCCTCAATTGGGAGGCCTAGAATTTCATAGGTACTGTGCCCAAATTATCCTCTTAACGGCCCTGCGATCACCATAATAACTTAGAGAAAGTCAGGTATTTCTTCGATTTAGTGTGATACTGATTGAAGCGAGGCATTTTGCAGCATGCAAACTAAAGCTCCTTCGGCTGCATATAGGTCTACTCATTGCTAAAGGCATACTAAAGAAAAATTTCAAACCGGAATTAAGCATTAAAATGAGTAAACTGAACATTCAAGAATACATTTCAAAAAAAATTACCGAAAAAAAATTGTTTTCAATGGCGCTGGCAAGGCCCAAAGTCCAGTGTTTCATTTATTTTCATTTTTTTCAAAATGACCAAAACGTGCAAACACTGCTCGAGAATACGTCATAAAAGCCAGCAATAACAAAAGCCACGTTACCACATCTGATGTTTTGAACAAACTGTCTGCTGTTTTGATGTTAAAATGTGCTGTTTTGATGTACATACATACATAGCCTACAGTCAAATCGCCCGCAGTAACAATTATTGCGTGATCAGCTGATTGCTAGTCTCTAGTGACGCAGACTGCACAGTCGCACGCTTCGCTGCTCAAGCCCAATCTCGTTTTGAAAGCTCTGACTCTCTGACAAAAGCACGCGCGCAATGGTGGTCAGACCGCAATGGGGCAAAATTTTATTGAAAATCGTTTTATGGTAGCATGTTAAACACAAAGAACGTGGAAAATCGCCAAGTCAGGTTTTTCCTTTAGTACCCCTTTAAACTTAACCACCAGCAAGTGTTTTAAGTATCAAGGAAACATGTGCAAGAAAAGGTTAAACATCACTGGTGTGGTGGGAACCACCAGTTGGCTACAAGCTTGTTTAAGTGTACATACTGAACTTACTTCCTCCCCATATTTCATTGCATTGCCTTTCTCGGGTGAGGCAAATGCCTTGGTAACACATTGCTTTCCCATCATGGCAAAGAGTTCCGTCTTGCTTAAAAACATCGCCTGGGCACTAAAATAATTAACGTTTAGTTACGTGAAGTTGAAAGCATACATTAAAGCTAAAAACATAAAGTTACCGATGTTAGTTTCTTTTTATCAAAATTTTCATTTCTTTCACTAAGTCGGTATAGCCTGCTTTAGAATAGATACGCATTGCAAATTAAACGTTATTTGTTTGCAGACTGAGAATTCTGACATCCATATAGGCTTCATAGACTATCCTGTTTACAAAGGAATCTAATCTTCGATCGTCAGTGTTCAATCACAAATAATCTGTAGCGTACAGGCTTATACATACAATACAAGGATCCTATCCATTAAAAACATACTTACATTGGCCGATGTTCCTGTGCAAGATTCGTACAAATCACAAACATTTCCATTTCTTCCCCTGCAAATTGTTCTAGACTTTAGATACTGGCAATCAGCACAGCATACCCCAGAATCGCATTCAGCCCCTGGCAGCAATCTACACGTTGAAGCGTTGCAACAAAGGCTGAAAAACATGTTAGTTTTCAAACATAGGGGACTTGATAAAAGAAACTATAGCATAGTCTAGTGCTAAAGTGGCAGTTACTGAGCTGCAAATGTAGTAAATTGTAGTAAATAGGTTACAGTTACTGCATAATAAAATTAGTGAATACAATATAATTAGCAATAGTAATAAATAATTGCAACACTTTGTTGTGGTTTTCTTATTTGCAGGAGCATTAATCGGATTCAATGCTAATTTACTGAGAGTTTTCAAAACAAAAAATAAATGAATCGAATGTTATCGATATAGTGCTGTGCCTTTGTCATAAAAAATGACTGAATTAACCTACATTAGAAGTAGCTTAAATTAAGAGTTATATCTTTTTTATCATATTAAACTGCGAGCAACAACTCTGAACAAAACGCCACCACTCAACATTGTACCCAATCAGCTCAACAAATCGAAGTTTTCGAAGTTGGTTGGTTTTTAAATCTTTATCCTTGGTCTGACAAAGCCTTGATAGGTTATTCCTGGTAGTTTCGCATTCTTGTAGAGGCATTTGAGGCAGGCCGGTTACCAAGATCGACAGAGTGAAGTTTCTGATTGTTGAAGTGTTGCTGCCGGGGAATTATTCCATCCATTATGTGCCGTTGAATAGAGAGCAGTCCTTAAAATTCGTTGCTCGAGTACACACCCGGAGAGTCGAACCAGTGCCACTTGATCTTGAAGCTTCAATTCGTTCACGAAGTCACGCTTATCAACTGAGCTATCGGGGCCGGAACAGATTGCATGAAATGTTACAGATAAGAAAAGACGCCAAGCAAATTGATCAGAAAATAAACAAAAAGGAAGAACCACTGGCGTGCAGTTGCCTCTTGATTGAGCGATCATTGTATTTAATATCCAGTGCTTCAAGAATTTTTGTTTGAAACATAGACCTGCGTCAGGATACTAATTTAAATCCATGATCAAAAATTTTTTTTTGTATCTTTTGAATTTATTTTTAGGCAGCTTACCTATTGCACTCATCGATATGCCCACAATCGCATTCTTCACCGTCATCAACGACGTGATTACCGCATTCCTTTCCTGCTGCAGTCCCTCGAAAGCGGCAGTATGGCTGTTCCCAGCCAACGTCACAGTGACAGTGGCCATCATTACTGCAATGCTGCAAATAAATAAGTTACGATTAAAACCAAATTAAATAAACGGTTTGGAGAGATTCGACACAGAACAGCACAAGATCAATAAATAACAATACATGAACGAAACTGCAAACTTTCTTCAAAACTGCTTTATTAAACTCAAAACGTAGAGGTCTCACCCCATGACCATAACATCTGAAAGGACATGATGATGCTCTGGATGATATACATCTTCCTTCGGAGCAAACCTAAGTTGCAAATGCAGTTTTGTTACGTTTTACTATAAAAAGAATTATTATGTTGTAAACGTTGGACTACAATTATTACAGTTCATCTTATGTCGTCATGGCGGTGTTCGAGTTTCCCTTACTAAGGTTATTATGTTACAAAAATTAAGCCAAAATAGAAACCGCACTTAAAAAGATGAACAAATCTTCTTGCGAAAACTTACATTTTTGTGAAGCATATTTTAAAGAAACGTTGTTTTCGACAAAAAAGATATTTTTAATTTCACCTTCAAGGCTTCAATTTAAATGTAGGTATACAATATAAGTAATGCAGCATGTCTCCAATGAAATGTTTACTTTATGTTTTGATGATATGCCTTCACTTGCCTTATTTTCTGCACACTTTGTCCCATCCCTGACTAATCCTTGATAAGCAACATCAGTCAGAGCTGGTTCCGAAGCAATGGTTTTGCACACAAAAGTTTCACCAGTTCCACCAACACCAATGGAACTTGAATATGAAGCACGATTCCGGTCTATAACAGGTTGAAGACCTCCTCCTGAACATTGCAGTTTGCCGCATCTTGCGTTTCTGATTTAATAAAATAATTTTGTCAATTAGTTAGTTGGTAGGTAGGTTGGTTGGTTTTGAATCTTTATCCTCGGACTGACAAAGCCTTTGATAGGTTACACCTGGTAATTTTGCATACTTGTAGAGGCTTTTCAAACAGGGCCGATTACCCAGATTGACAGAGTGAAGTTTCCGATTCTTGAAGTGTTGTTGCCGGGGAATTACTCCATCCATTAGGTGCCGCTGAATGGAGAGCAGTCCTTAGAACGCGTTTCTCAAGCGCACATCCAGAAATTCGAACCAGCACTGCTTGATCTTGAAGCTTCTTTGTTCACGAAGTCACGCGCTTACCAACTGAGCTAACGGAGCTATTGTTAATTTAAAAACTCAAATTAAAATTTTTGGTATCGACTTGTTTGTTAAATCAGCATCATGGGTTACAGAGAAGTGCCTAATCAAAAACTTAGTAATTTTTTACATTGGAATAACGTCTGCAGAATTGTGAAAAATAGTTGATTGTTTGCCTGTTTAGACTTAAGCATAATACGGATTTTTAGATTAAACTATAGATTGAGGTAAAGAAACTCTTTGCAATAGCTTATTTATAGGCTAGTTTGATAGGCTATTTGTTTTCAAAATATTTAGTTTGTTAGTTTGCAATTAGTATTCTAATTGGTTATTGGTAACCAATATGAAAATCTATATTTGAGACGTATTGTTAAAACCCTTGCCTAGTTGGCCTACACTTTTCAGCTTTTGTACTTTTAAAACTCCGAAGAATTTTATAAGATAATTTGAAAAGTAAAAGTTGAGTGTAAATCATAAACCCCCAGGCAACAAAATCCGAGATTTCTATATTGATTCGACGTCTGCAGACGTTGAATTAATGTAAAAATCACGGAGTTTGCTGCCTGGGCCTGGAGCAGTCCGCCTCGTTAGCTCAGTTGGTTAGCGCGTGGCTTCGTGAACGAAGATGCTTCAAGATCAAGCAGCGCTGGTTCGACTCTCGGGATGTGCGCTTGAGCAACGCATTCTAAGGACTGCTCTCCATTTAACGGCACCTAATGGATAGAATAATTCTTTCGCAACAATACTTCAATAATAATCAAAAAACTTCACTTTGTCAATTTCGGAAACCAGCCCTGCGTCAAAAGCCTCTACAAGAGTATGCGAAACTACCAGGAATTACCTATCAAGGTTCTGTCAGTCCGAGGGTAAAGATTCAAAACTAAACAAAACCAACCAAATCAATTAGTTAAAGTAGACACCGGCAAAGATATAAAATAAAGAAATAAAACCTAACTTCTGTCGATAAATACAATAAATAGCATACTCTCTTGAGCATGCAATGAACGCTTGCTCGGTTTGATTATATCCACAATTCCCAACTTCATCACCACGTGCATTCAACTCCTTATAGCATATTTCGTTGCTGTTAACAGAACCTACACAACACATGATAATTAAAGAATCAGTGTAAATCCTTAACTTTTGAGACACTTCAGTTCAAAAACAAGTCGGCTTTGTCGATATGCTAAAAGAAAATGGAGAGCAATAGACTAAACGTTGAACTGTGTGGTAAAAAGTCGAGCTGATGAATTTTAACATAAATTGAAGCAGGACAGCCCACCTGGTCCCCATGTACTCTCACATTGCACATCAAAGTTTAGACAAACTCCTTCAACGCATAAAGCAGTCTGGTTGTCGCATGGCGATCCATTTTCAAGGAACAAGTTGTCAGGGCACTGCATTTACAATATATATTAAGTTGTTTCAAGAGGACTTTGGTATGTAATAAAGTGGTATGTTTGTTTTCTTTTGACAATAATAACCCAACATCAACGCAAATAAATAGTGATACAAATTTGAATTTTTTTCTGTCGAAGTGATTTCTGCTTTGTTTTGCTTAACGATTGTTCAGAATCCAAACCAGAATGATTGATGTGGTGATGAAGGAAGACGCAACGCAACATGTTTAGCTGCTGAATTCAATGTAGTATTTCACTTCACAAACTTACATGAGCTAAATTTCCAGTGCACCTTTCCACTAAATCACACTGCTCTGACATCTTATCTCTACACAATGTTCCAGCCGTCTTGAAGCGGCAATTAGAGCAACATGTCTCGCCATCACATTGTGCTCCCGGAAGAAGTGTACATGAAGATGCATTGCAACACGTGCTATAAGCGACATTTAGATTAAGTCCCATTAGTATTTCAAAGTTGTTGAAATAGCTTTTCTTTCTGTTTCGCCAAACAGTGACGAACCAGTTTTTCAATTTTTGTAAAACAGAAAAAAAGATTGTGGACGAAATGCTCTTATGGAATTGCTGGAAGCTACAACAACTCCGTTGTTTAAGATAGACTGCAATACTTGTCCACGTAAGCTATTTTAACTAACTTTTGAAAAAAGCACGATTTTTTTTTAAACAATACAAATAAATGGAGATTTTAAAGAACTTTTACCTTGTGCAATCATATGTGTGGCCACAATCACATTCTTCTCCTTCCTCAACGATATCATTCCCGCACACTCCGACAAAGTACATCCGATTGGGCAAGGGAATGTTAAGAAGACAACTCTCGGTCCCAAACTTAACATTGTTTTCTAGATAAGCATGACTACATGAAGACCAATCTGTTGGAGGTTTGTATCTGTGAAGATACGTTGTTGTTAGATTAAAAGCTTTGGTACTATCATGCTCTCGCATACCTAGTCTATAGATCAGTGCTTCCATGTTGGGGGTGTTTGTAGCTTGTACCTCCTGGAAGTGCGAGAAGGTGCTGTCCGGGGTGCAAGAATTCAGTGATTTAGGATAAGAAAGCATAGAGATTATGTAAAAACACAAGCATAAAAGTGATATAATCTATCATTCCTTTTATTACTCCTCCGTATCTTTATATCAATGAATCAATCAAAAAAATTGTGTTAAAAGTTGTGTCTATTTTCTTTGTTGCAAGTTGCTCCTTTCCCAATTATTGTCGGTGACCTGTTTTTTCATGTGTTTCTCGGCAGTCGAGTGTAGCAAGAACTCAGCGATAGACACGTATTTTGCCCATGAGGCTGGGCTCATCAGTACCGCACCACTAGTTCTTGTTTTTGGGAAATAGTCTTGATGGCTAGTGTGGAGGCTATACACCGGTATGGTTAGCGAAACACAATATGCTCGCTGTTCTATAGTGAGTAGTCAGGTAGTGCTGACGCCAGGAAGATCGCTCCTTCTCACTGACCTGTTTTTTCGTACCGTACTGCTTTTAATACGTGTTATGTTTTCTTTTATAATGACCGAGTGGTTAGCACGCTGGGCTCGCAGTCGAGAGCCTGCATGTTCGACTCCAGCCACTCGCACTTGCTGTTGTTTCTCTGGGCAAGAAACTTTACAATAATTGCTGGCTGGAGTCGGCAGGAGTCGCTGGAGTCGGAAGCAGTGGCCGAGTGGTTAGCGCGTTGGGTTCGCAGTCGAGAGCCTGCATGTTCGACTCCAGCCACCCGCACTTGCTGGTGTTTCTCTGGGAAAAAAACTTTACGATAATTGCCTCTACCCAGTGATCGATTTCGAGTAATGGGTATAGTACCAAATTTAAGTCATAAGTAGAGTAGATAATCGGAAACAGACATTGCTGTCGGCTGCAGCGTGGGTCAGATGTACATCGGAAGGCGTACACCGATGCATAGCGCTCAAGTCCGCTTTCCCGCAATGCAGGATAAAGATATGAAAAACAAACAAACTGACCGATCAAAATAGGAGGTGCGAGATTTGTTTCATCTATCATGAAGGGATGCCAGTTTCGCAACAAATCGTGGAGCTCTGCCACACTATTAAGTAAAAAGTGCATAAATTTCCAACCTTACCAATAGTCTCCGTTTTCCACCTTCTTGCAGGTTGGACAATGGACATGGCATAGATGGAAAATGGGAAAAATTTCCCAATTTTTACTTTCTCATTTTACTAAATAACCATGATCACTTTTTTTAATTTAAAGTATGCTATTGAGACTTAGAAGATTTATTGATGTTGGCATATACTCTTTGTTATGACAAACGTGTATTGCTTAGGATTGTATCGTTTGCTTGCAACCTGGTATATTTAAGTCTTGGTGAAAGTTTAGGTATTGGGAATATTATAGTTTTGATCAGCTTCTTTTTTGTTTCTAATTTTATATCCTTGCTCTTCCAAATGCTATTCATTCCAACAAATGCATTTCTTCCCAGCGCTATTCTTCTCCTTATCTCTGGTGAGTTATTAGAATCCCAGCTTATTTTTGAGCCTAAAAATATGAATTCATTCGCTGTTTCAATTTCTTGATTTTCGATCTTGATGTTTATGTTATCTGCTTTACCAGTTGTTATAATTTTTGTTTTTTTGATGTTGAGTTTCAATCCAGCCCTTTCACTTTCCTTTTTCACTTTGATGATTAAGTCTTCAAGATCTTGTGCGTTCTCGGCCAAAAGGGTAGTGTCATCTGCATATCTCAAGTTGTTTATAATTCTGCCACCGATTTTCACTCCTATATTGGAATTACTCAACCCTGCTCTCCTCATGACCATTTCTGTGTACATATTAAATAAAGAAGGAGATAAAATGCACCCTTGGCGTGTTCCTTTTTCAATTTTAAACCAAGCTGTATTTCCGTATGCTGTTCGAACTGTAGCTTCTTGATTTTCATACAATGACCTTATGAGTTCCAGCAGGTGCATTGGCGTTCCCATGTCTCTCAGACTACTCCAAAGAATGTTATGTTGGATAACATCAAAAGCTTTCGAATAATCAATAAAACACATGTACAGATCTTTTTTGTACTCCCTGCTGGTTTGCATAATCCATCTGAGATTTGCAATTTGGTCACGGGTACCTTTGCCTTTTCTAAAACCAGCCTGCTCATCTGGCATTTCTCTTTCAATAATTGAGCCCAGTCGTTTTTGGATGATTTTCAAAAGAATTTTGCTTGCATGAGGTATTAAGGCTATGGTTCGATAGTTTGAACATGTCCGTATGTCTCCTTTTTTTGGAATTGGAATAAATATTGATCTTTTCCAATCTTTTGGCCATTTTTGTGATTTCCAAATACATTGGCATAAGGCCAATAGTATTTGAATTGGCACATGTCTTAATAATTCTGCTGGAATTCCATCGACTCCTGGAGCTTTATGTTTAGATAGTTGGTCTCTTGCCCAGATAACTTCTTTTTCCAGTATGTCAGGTTCAAGGTCAAACTGTTGACTTTTATGTTCTTCAATCTGTGGTTGCAGTTGAGGGTCCTGATATAACTGCTCAACATACTCCTTCCACCGATTCAAAATTGCTTGTTTGTCATGCAGATCTTCTCCATTTTCTCCACGTACTGTAGCATTCTTGGCCTTGAAGGTTGATCTTGCTTTCTTTACTTGTGAGTAAAGCTCTCGCATGTTCCCAGTTTTACTTGCTGATTCCATCTTCCTACATTTTTCTTCCCAATATATGTTTTTATCTTTCCGAGCTTGTTTTTGGAATTCAGCATTTAGCTTTTTGAATTGTATTCTGTTTCCATTTGCTTTTGCTTTCCTTCTATGTTCTGCTAGTTTATTTGTTACAGGGGAAATCCATTGAGCAGATTTGGATGTCTTTTTACTCGGTACATTATTTGCAGCTGCGTCCAAGATCTTTTCCTTTATATTGTCCCATATCATATCAGCTTGCTTATTTTCAGTGTTAAGAAATTTCAAACTGTTTTCAAGTTCGGCTATATAATTTAGTCCAATCTGTTCTGTGTCATATATCATGTTTCTTTTTTCCTGTTTTGTACCGGCATTGCAAAAACGTACTTTTAGTTTGGTTACTAGCAACTGGTGATCTGTTCCACAGTCTCCAGTTGCTAGTCTCCACGCATTTGAATTGTGGTGTTGAAGAAGGTTACTGCGTGTTCCTTGGACAGCCAAAATAACAAATGAGAAAATTCTTGAACAAATTAAACCGGACATATCCCTAGAAGCTAGAATCGTCAGGCAGAAATTTTTATATTTTGGCCACATAATGAGAAGCAAATCAGTGGAAAAAGACATCATGCTTGGTTTGGTGAGCGGAGGAAGAGGAAGGGGGCGCCCGAAAACAAGATGGCTTGACACGATTGTAAATGACAGTGGCATGGGAGTGCATGAATTGAAGGAGGCTGCGTGGGATCGAGAGATGTGGAGAAAGATGACGTATAGAGTGACCGAGAGTCGTAAACGACTGAACGGATGATGATGATGAAAGTTCAATGGAAACCAAAGCGTCTAATTTGTAGATCTTTCTTACTAACCCTGTAGACTCCGTCATAATGCAGTTATCCCTAGATGTAGGACATGAGCACTCTGCAGTGTCATGAGCCATTCCAAAATTGTGCCCAATTTCATGAGCTAAAATTGCGGCGGTGTTGATGACGTTGGCTGACGTATCCTGAAACGACAATGTTGTCACCTTTATAATTAATTGACTTCGTTTTTTACTAGAAAGGAAACTTAGCAACCGTGTTTTAAAATGTTGGCAAAATGTACTCATTTAGGTGATCTCGGAAATGATTGATACATAACTGCTACATTTCTTTGCTTAGACTATATCAAAGTTATAGAGCTTTTTTGAAGCACGTTTTGATGAGTAGTTAAAATTATTTAACTAGCCAAAACATTTACTACTAAACAACAAGATCGACCAATGTAATCAAATGCCTTCGACAAGCAATACAATTCAATTCATTCAATACAAGCAATGCAAAAGGGTCAGAAACGGTCGACCATTTTTTCAGTTTCTTTGAAATTTTATACAGTACAAAAACAAAAAAACTGAAAAATGCGATTTATTTTGGTAAGTATGCCAAACTGTTCTTGAATTTTAATAGAAATCAGCAATGCAGAGTCAAATCAGATTACCATGTAAACGTCAGTTGTCAAGTTACGATTGGCAAGTCAATTTCATTCGATATTTCAAAGTTTCCAGCATTCTCCATTTACAATAGGCCTACTTTAATTTAAAAGAGTGTTTGCGTAATAAATGATTTAGAAAAGTTGGCTTGACAAATAAAACTGAATGTTTGCCCT
This sequence comes from Aplidium turbinatum, assembly GCF_918807975.1. Taxonomy (NCBI): domain Eukaryota; kingdom Metazoa; phylum Chordata; class Ascidiacea; order Aplousobranchia; family Polyclinidae; genus Aplidium; species Aplidium turbinatum. The sequence goes on along the minus strand of NC_137489.1, from coordinate 9,076,851 downwards.
TAACACATTACATGGCTTTCTAAAGATAACTACGTCCTGCTTCTTGAAATTTTGTGGATTTTGTCGATTGCTGATATATTCCTGGTAAAGTTTTTTTTTTAATCAAGTTGCTTATATCTTTCACAAACTTGATTAACTCCTCCAGAACGGGAAGTGCACATGGTCCCGGATGAGGCAATGCCAACAATAACTTCATCAAAGTCACGGCCATAAAGAAGGTGGAAGTTGTCTGCATACACCCACGGGGAAGATGCCGGCTCAGAAAGCATCATGGCTTCACGAAAACCCAGAAATGCATCCAACGCCTGCAAAATAAACAACAAATTTCCAGCAATATGTAGCCTAATCCTTTAACGAATATAAAGTCAAAACACAATTAGGCCTCGCTCCTTTACCCTTAAAGCCGATACCCACCCTATTTATTTATTTTACCAGTTGGGCAGAAGGTTTGTGTTAATCTCTTGTCTGTGTTTTTGATGTTGAGACCGGCTTTATACCCTCTCATAGCCTCTCGGTGTTGTCGGGACGAATATCGAAAGGCCAGGGTGATATAAAAATAAACTCTTGATCCCAGATGCTCAAATGACGGCGGTGGAAATACAATATTGATTCTGTATTGATCTTGTTAACTTGCAAAACCAAATCAGAAATCAAACGCTCTTCTTTATAGATTGCAATATAAGTGACAGTCTACAAAAATTGTACATTTTATTTTTTATCAAGCTAAAGTATTTCACAAACATAATATAATAATAATATTATTGCATTATAACAATATAATTATTGTATATAATAATGTTATTATTAACTCACCGATCTATGCTGGGTTTTTGCTGCATTGTACAAAAAATTTGAGAGCGTAAATTACTGTTTTCCAAATGCTGAAATAGGCTACATCCTACATCAGGAGCTTTCAGGCGCATAAATTAAAAAAATATTAATGCCATACTTGGTTCCAAATATAGTGAATGAGAAGATAAGGCTCTCGTTATACTAAACCTTCGGCACCAATGCATAGCAGTTGTCCATTGGACATTGGACTAAGACGTGTGATTTGGTATTAATGCACTTCACATGCATAGTATTTGTCAAATGACAGACATATACAACCAAGCAACCACACGGCATTTAGTTAAATGCCGTGTAGTTGCTTGGTTGTATATGTCTGTGGTTGAAGAAAGAGACCTCTTTACCAAAATTGTATTTGTCAAATGTGAAACAAAAAGTGTACGTAATAAGTAGGTTACTACGAACTCCTTAAAATGTGAATTCATAATACGCTTGTAAGACCATAGCAAAGCAAGGTAGTTTATTGTCGGAGCCAACTTTTACTCATGTGTTGAATTAAATTCTAAAAGTTCATAACCACCTGCCAACAGTTGCTTCAAAAATAATACCCCAGTAGAGGTCAAATGCAAAGGATAAATTAATTCGAGGATGGTAGCTTAACGAAAGTTTATGCGATGGTTTTGCAAAAACTTCTGTGGACTACTGTGCTGGAAATTCTCAAGGGGTTGTTGGTTGTAGAAATTATCTTACAGAAAGATACAAGATTTTCATAAACTCAAAAATAATTCTCCTAATTTAAGATATCACAAATGCAAGGCCATGATTATATCAGAGGTTTACCTCTTGAGCGTTTGCCGACAATTTCACCCTGTCAGCGTTTTTCCAAATTTCTAAGTGTGCCAAAACAATTCGCATTCCCAACTTATGATAAAATGCATCCACGTAGTTGATAAGTTCTTTGACATGAGCTTCCAGATCTCCAGTTGTGGAAAACCTCTTGGCCTTTAAAACAACAGTAGTAGCTGTGGTGGAAGTAGCAGTAGCAGCAGCAGCACTTAGCATATACACTACATGGGCCATATTAATAATAACTAATTGTACTAAAACGTGTAAAAAATCAAATACAGTACCACAAACTTATTTTTAACTTTGTATGCAATATGTTGGTAGTTTAGTTCTGGGGGAGTGCGCTTGAGCCACTCATGGAATGCTTTCTATTCGGTGGCACCTAATGAATGAAAAAATTTGCAGACAAGAACACTTTGACAATCAAAAACGTCACTCTGTCAATCTTGGTAACTGGGCTTGCGTCAGTGGTTCAAAGCCGCTACAGGTATGCGAAACTGCCAGAAAAAAAACTTTCAGATTTTTTTCAGTTGGAGGATAAAGATCCAAACCAGGCAAAAATTTGTAGTTCCAATAAAAATTCAACTTTAAAATATGTTAATTACTGTGTAACTATCAGCAACAATCATGAGCTCCACATATTTGATGTTTTGCTGAGTCACTCCTCTTTTTTGTCGAAGGTGAGCAGAATTGATAAAATCTGGAAAGCAGAGCGTTATTGCAGCATATAAATATGTGGTAAACTAGCAATCTATCACAGAAACTCAACGGGTTAGCTTCATAACGAAAAACAAAACTGAAAAACGTTTATCTAAGGCTAGTTGTTTCCGAGGGTGCAGTTGGGCAGTATAAATACCTAAGAGCAACATTTCATTTAGTTGGGCTTTTACAATGAAGTTTAGTTAAAGTTTCTTACAGCGCCAACCAGATACATCATGCTATCAATCTAAATTAGGTCTATTTGATACAGAAGAATTTTTCTTTATCAACACTTCAAAGAGATGAAGAAAAAGTGTCGACATAGGCGCAGTATCGACATAAAAAAATCAATATAATTTGTTCTTAAATTCGGATTTAGCTCAATGTAAGAGCCTGGTCAGGGTACAATGTGCACTCTAATCAGCACTGCTGCAAATTTTTCTGTTTTTAAGTGCACTTTGACAAAAAACAACTCAAACAAAATGGTGAAAAATAGCGTAAGTTGTATTTAAATTTAATATAGGCCTACACGGAGTCGGTACTGATGCAGAGCAATGTGGCGTTGCTACACCGTAAGGCACAGTGCAGTAATCTTGCAAAATATTGTTAATTATTTTGTTTTCTTGACTGATTGACTACAGTCGCAACAACGTCCAGTTTTAAAACGTAATTTAGTATGAAATTAGTTTTGGCTTTTCACAGTTCAACCATTTCACAACACATCGGTTATTAAAACATAAGTCCCAAAGTGAAAAGAAAAATTATAACTGGCACAATAAACGAACAAAATGCTCTGGAGGTTAAAAAATGTTGATATAGGCGAACTGACGATATAGCCGATGTCGATATAGGCAAGCTCGAATGTAAAAAATGCGTGTTAACGGAAAAGATTTTTAGGTAGGCCTGCATGGAACGGAGACTGGAACATATGCCGTGACAGAATTTAGCAAGTGAAACTATAAACATCACCTGAATCTTTTCAAACATATTTTAAACGTACAAAAATACCACATTCAACAATGCTACATATCGCAAGATGAACAAATTTCTATTCAATACTTTACATTGTTCGGAAGCGATAATAAGCAATTGCTGACCTAAAATTGTTTCCGCATTCTGCTGCATGTCTTTATTGCCGCAAGATTTGCTTTCTTCCTGTTTCTTATCGCTCGGCCGGTATATGACGTGATGAAAGGTTGCTATTTCACTTCCTTCCCTTGCAAGAGGTTCAATGATGAAAAAGTCGTCAGGCAAAATAACACAACCCCTTCAAAACGTGAAAGAAGACGGTAAAAAATCTTAAAGTATGTTTCATCGTACTAGCTCATCATTTTAGCCCATTTAGATGCTCAATGACATGGAGCCCTAATTTAGAGAAAAGGTATTTTTCCGCCACTATTTAAGGCAAAAGAGTGCTTTAAAAAGTGGAGAAATCCATTGTTTTTATCCACTTTTAGTTATTACCTTATACTGCATGTATTGTTTTAACGCCAGTTTATTGCCAGTAGGCTATCCAAACGTTTGATTTACCACAAATTTAAATTACCAAGTCAAAGACCATCATTTTACCTCAAACCACGACATGTGCTCAATACAACTTGGCTGCCTGGAATGCCGTTCACTTCTCCTTGATAATAGCAGTGGTCATAAACCTGAACAATGTAATTTTGATTCATCATTCATAGATTTACATTGCAATATTAAGTTGCAAGATCATAAAAAGTGAAGCAACTAGCTCGCCTATTAATCTTACGTTTTTATTTGTTTCTTTCGTGATCAAATTGTCATCAGTGGAGTAAGTTGAAGTCGCAAAAGTGTGTGGCAATAAATCGTGATTCAGAGTCAGATTGAGAGTAAACTCTGTGTCTTCAAGGTCAACCACAAAGAAAGCATTTGTCTTGTGAATACCTGTTACCTGTGAAACACAAAAAAAACATCCGAGTTAGTTTTTGTAGGCTATGGTAGATATGCACACCCAGGGCCGTTGAGCGGATAATTTAGGCCCGGTAACAATGAGATCCTCTGGCTTCAAATCAACACTTTTAAGAAAAATGTACTACATCCACTAAATACAAAGTTGTTTCCTCAAGCTTCCGGCCCCTTGAAATGGTTACGGGCCCCTAAAATCATCTCTGGTCCGGGTCCAACAGTACCCCTGAACCCCTTTTGTCAACGCTACTGTGCACAGCATACGTCATAGTTATTATTTTACTTTGTGTTTGTCAGTATGTCTGCCACAAAGCACACTACTCCTTTTCTCAATCAAATAAAAAGAAAAGCTTGTGAGCTTGAGTTACGATCTTTCTAAGCTAATGTGACAAAAACAAAGTGCTTTTCACGTACTATTTGCTAACATGAAAAACGCTATTAGCTTTTAGACGTTGAACTCGTTACGTGGTGAATTCGAAACGAAAAGAAACAATTTACTATTTATTCGAGCTTATTGGTGTTTAGGACAAAAACATTTCAAATTATTTTATGTGTTTAAAGATAGGTCTTTTAAAACTTGTCATATGATTTCGCTTCGACACTTTTGAAACTAAATTTCTTGTAAAAAATTTCATTTTGTCTCGTTTCGACAAAAAAAGCACCACTAGTGCTACGTAATACATACGTCGGGATGCTCGGTGCTTAGAGTACTGTGTTTTACTTGTCCACCACCATCTTGCAATTGATATGGAATGAACAGGTGATACTTCGTCAATGATGATAGTAGTTGGTAATTAGAAGATGACTCTGCTTGAAACAAATAACTTCTTTAATATAATCTTTAAAAATGGCAGCACTGAGCTTCTAGGAAGCATTTGGAGTCGATTTTTTTATCAGTTTGGAAGTGCGATGAATAAATATTGTATTTCAGATACATAGGTTGAAGAATTTTAAAACAAAAGTGTTCAATACGTCATACTAAAACAATGCAACGTAACAAAATTACATAGGAATTTCTTTGGCATTATTTTTCTTGTCAGAGGAAATATCAGGAGCAAAATGTAAACACGTGTATAATATGCTATTTGAATAAATTTGCGTATGGAATATTCAAATTCTATTTGGTGCTAGACAAAAAAAAAATAAAGATGAAACTGAAAAATGTTGACAACCAAACTGACAATAAGCAAGAAAAGCAGCAGTAGACAAACTAGCAGTTCACACCCACCGAATTCGAAGTTAACACACTCTGGCGCAAGTTAACTAAAAGCACTGAATGTACAGAATGTACTGGTTTGAACTGAAGAACTTTAGTTGTACTATAAATATGTGAAGAACCACACAGCCATGTAAATTGAGTTCGTTGGTAGAAGTACAATCAATCTCTACATTGGCATGAGGAACGCAAACCATTTTAGCAAGTTCTAGCACTCTGAACTACAGTATGATATAAGTACTTAGAGAATAAATAAGATTACGTAACACAACACCATAACACCAGAGATAAACGATTAAGTGTAAACAGAAACAGTGTCCGAAAGTGAGCAAGAATATGCGCTAAAAACATATTCAAGACAAATCTAAAAAAAAAAATAAGCAGGTTTTTTATTCAAGCAGCACCAAAAACGTATTCCATCACCTGTCGTTTCTTCTTCTGAAGAAACTGGTGATCCATATCCGAGGAGATGGTTCTTTGACAATACACAAAACAAAACGGGCAACACAAATGCTCTCATGATGAATTGGCAACTGCAAAGCTAAACAATGTTTTTTAAACCAAGGAAAGTTTGAGAACAATGTCTATGGTAGACTGCAACTTCAGTTGCTTTTTGTTTTATTCACAAGCAATATGGTGTGTGTAAGTCTGTATACACTATACGACGTGTGACATTCTGCAAACAATGTGAATGAACAACCATATCTCCTATTTTAGATGGAAAATACTGTACCTAAAATTAGTAAGAATAATTTCATAAGAGTTGTAATGGCGCTGTAGCAACAACGCCCTTCTCGTCAGCACGAGGCCCCTGTGGTACGATATTGATGAGCCCACCATCCTCGTTGGCAACACACCTGTGTCTATCGCTGTCAATTCTTGCTACTATCGACTGCCGAGAAACATATCTTGCAAAACAGTGAATTGTTAAATGTGGTGTGTATTGTTTCATTTAAAATCTAAGCTTTGTTATGTTGCAGATAAAACAGATCAGCAATGTTAGGCTACTGGGAAAAAAGACTACATCTGAATGCTGGTGTTATTTCAAAAATAAACTTCGCCGTCAAAGTTACCATTGTACACAAGAAAACAATCGATCTCTTTTTACTGAAGTTGTATATTTCTGACAGAGTTGTCATTTTAAATTTACAACAACTCAATTTCAAGTTTAATGCGATCAGAATTCGAATCGTTTTAACCAGTAGCCTACTACGTACTTACGAGTAACAGATTTGTAGCCAACTTACACTACAAAATAAGGAGGCAAACAGTCCCATTCGAAGATGGGAAGATGTTATGTATTTGGCCATAATATTTTAAAGCAAAAACAATGAATCGCAACGTATTGAAAGTATTCAGTATTCTATCTTCAAGTCCTACTGCCTCGTTACTTTGTCCCTAACATCAAACCCTTCTCATAAACTTGTAGCTAAGGACATATGCGTGGGTGCATCTCATTCGTCTAACTTAAACCTGCTTTTCAATGAAATCGTCAAATTGTGTAATGCCTCTATTTACCCCTACTTTAGTTTATAAAAACTAATTGCATAATCAATGGCATTTGCTGATCACGTCTATAAAAACCCGCATACCAAATCTTTTAAATGCACCTATTGTAGCCTAGTGGACTTTTGCCTTGCGCCATGCCCTCCAGTTAGCAGCAAATACAAGTGACAACAAGCTTTTGGCGACAACCGACACTAAAACAATTTTTCCTTAAGAAACAATCGCTCTTTAAAATGCTTCACAAATATCCGGGTCTTTGCTTTTGCATCCTGTTGGAAAGTGGGATGTAAGACTGCAACGCTTTTTATCTGAAACCATCAACTGCTTTCGGTCGAAAGTAAATACCACAAGATATTGTGTTTGTATTGGAGGTTATCACAATGTTATATAAGAATTACCAAAGTTAGTTAATGCAGTAATTTACTCTGTAAGCAATTTTCTTTTGCAAACCAAATTAAAAAGCTGCGTTCTCGTCTGCAAAACCAATTTGGTATAAAATCGCCCTGCTTGTCAATCGAATGAAAATAGGCAATTGTTGACTTATTCGGCCAGGTAGTATAAAGTGATTTAAGATATTTACAAAACGTTCAAAGAGCTTTTCAAAATACCTTCTGCGTTCAAGCAGGCTATTTAAGCCATAAACTCGTATAAAAAATGTCTCTTGTTATTTTGCAAAAATACATTATTACAATTTACAAATCTTTCCAGCTACCAAGTTTTAATTTTCTGTTCAAATTTTTAAACGATGACAATTGACAAAACGTTTGCATTAGAACTGAGCCTGCTTTGGAAGTGGAGTTTCTTCTATAGTAAATGCAGTAGACCCTATAGCTGCAAAAGCTTTGCCGTAGCGTAGCGCAGAGTAATATGCCTTGAAATAGGCCTACTTTATACTAATTGTTTTTCTTCCTGTGTCAATCCCTGTTTATATTGATGTAGAAACACTTTTTTCTTCAGCAGCCTACAAATACTTTCCCTTTTTTACTTTTTGCAGTTACAAGAAGAACGTCACAGCATACTCCTTTAATCGTTTTTTATCTTTGATTTGGGCACTAAAGCCATACTAGCTCCGTAGTCTTAGCCCATATGACAGTAAGCTTGGGCACTTTATTACTCAACCAAACAACTGAACATACATGTTTTACATCCCTCAAGTAATTGCCATTCTGTGGCTTGCATTCTTTTTTTTATTGCAAATAGGCTACATCAACAACAAAAGTAAAATGAAGAAGCCATGATGATATTTAAAACAAAAAAACTGTCGTGTCTTCAGTCTCAACCATGGGAAGGCAGTTAAAATAAAAATATAGTGAAACACATTTTCCAAATTTTACTTCAAGAAATTACACTTGCAGAATGTTACAATACCAAATCATTATTAAGAAAACGTAGTGCATTGTTGAAATAAGTTGAAATAAATAAGAAAACGTAGTGCATTGTCTGACAAAGTGTCCGTGTCTGATAAGCTACTGTAAATATAGCTCTCCTGCTCCACCAAACGGAAAACCTCATGAAAGTGCTGAGTTCCTTATTGTTGACTGCTGAAAGCGAGTGATGTCACAAAGCGAGAATGTCAATCAAAGGGGAATTTTAAGTATTCTAATTTCGCAACATAATGCAAGACAGTCGTATCTTAGCAGACTACAAATCAGCTGAAAAGTTTTAATGCAAAAGAAAAAAGAGTATTTAGCAACAGCTGCCGAGATTCGTAGCCTACAGTTGAACGAACATATACTGTAATACAGTACACAAAATAGGCTATATTGTAAAATAAAGCAGTTTGCTATCAGTGGAATTCATAATGATGCACGCTGTATGGTACTGTATCATGAGCACAGGTTATGGGATATGTTGTTTGACATTTAGGCCCTCACAGTAATGTACCTTTGTAGTCTAGTCCTACTAGTAGGCTATTGTTACAAAAGACTTTTCAGTTGATTGAAATTTAATTTTTTTGTGCGAAAGTTTGTGAACAGTTTAACAGTAGCCTAAGGCGTGTAGCCTAATGTGCTGCTTAGCAGGGGATAGGGCGTATGGAAAATTGTACTGGTAAACGTCTTTCTTAATTACCACGTTTTTTTGTTTTCACCCGTTATCACCAATCTTGATTTTGATTTAGGCTAAATGTATTAATCATAGTGAGGGGAAATTGTGATTCAATTGTGAAATTGCATTTTATTGGAATATGCTGACCTGTAATTAATGTGTCATTATTCTTTCATCTTATCATCATCGAAACGGTGTGTCCCAAGAAAAAGTGTTGTAAATGCTGCTATAAATTAATACCGATGATTCCCCTACTCAGTGCGTTGATATCCGGTACGTGAAAATGCGGTTTGCATGCGTCATACGATGTGTCTGATTCTAAAACAACAGTGCAATTTTATTATTTTTATTTTGAAACGCTGTGTCACAGCATAACATTTAATCCAGTGGTTGGTTCAGAAAAACGACCGTACTTTACATGGTTTTGTTCTTTTGGTAACTGTTTTATCGATAAAGAAGAAAGATAAATTAAAAAAAGCTGTAGCATGAATTGCAGTAGAAAACAATAGCAGTAAATCTATAAAAATAAGTAAATAAGTGCATGATTGGTATGTTCTACCTCAGCGTGGCTTAATCTGTCGCTAACTACAGTACAGTTTATTATTTTTTTGTGACTACAAGAAAACATCATTCAAATCTTCAATTGCCTTTTTTCTTTTCTTACTTAAAAGTTTTCCTGGAGTGAGTTCCGTATGTGGAGGGTAAGGTTGCGATTGTAGTAAATATTTTGGACATTTGCAACGATTAATATAAAAAGATTTTTCTGGTTGTTAGCTACGAGATGATGTCCCTAAGTAGGAGCATATTTTACGTGAGTGCTGTCCTGCAGCACAAGTATGGTAACTTAACCTACGGTTAAAGGGAAGGTCAAAGACAGGCGCGGATCTAACAGTTTTTTTCGGGGCGGGGAGGCAGAAAATTTGAAAATCAATTAAAAAAAAAAGAAGATAAAACAGATATGAACAAGGATACTACGGCATATACGAGATGCTACAAAATAGACATTAAAACAACCATTTTCATGAATTGTGAATGTTTATAAAATAAATTTTGCTGGAATAAAAAATTGCTAAGCATGCAAAGTAGCTCAAACTTGAAATCTGGTTTAAAACCCTGTATGCAGTGTCCATGACCAATTGGATATTTGTATGTTTGCAGGCATATAGGCTACGGTAATTGATGGAAATTATAATGAAAACTATAAAACAGCCATTCAAGGTTTCAGATTGTTTCAACTGACGTCATTTGGTTCAGCATTGGTTTCAGCTGAGTCAGCTCCAACAAATGTTGGTATTAAAATGTATTTGAAGTTGTATGAAAGAAAATAACGGAGTCTGATCGATGGATAATTTTAACCATAATAATAACAAAAAATGATTCCCCTCTCCCCTCCCGGGATAAGTTAAGTCCGTCGTGAAACTAATATCAGCTGTAGAAGCATATCAAACCATTGATGCAGAAACATACAATTTCAACAATTTCTCACAAAATTTCATTGCCCCCCTGGGCTCCCCCATAAATCCGCGCCTGTAAAGATGATGCATGACGAGGTGGTCTATGTTATTTTTGGTAACTTACTCAATTCAGCGCTTTAGTCAATGTTAGTTGAGCTGGTTCATGGCATGACAGAAGGATAGCCTACTTCCTCTCTAATGTTGAATTGTTACATGAAGTCAGAAGCTTTGTTGGTTTTGTTGAGAGTTCTGTGTTAGTGTTGCGATAGACGTGTTTTGTTGTTATAAAAGTTAGCTGCTCAACAGCCAATTAATTTTTGGCAAACATTATATGCATTTCAAACACACTCTTCCCTTCTTTTGAAAAAAAAGTGAAGAAACAAAGACCTTCCCGAGCCTTTGAGCTTAAAGCAATTTTCTATAGCAGCTTTTTACCTGGTTGGTTTTTGAGCCTACTTATTGGTCGAGTTGTAAGAATGCAGTAGGGTAGCATATTTTTGAAACTACAAAAAAACTTCCTTTTCTTGAACCTACCGTATGCCTATGACACTAATTTATGAAAAATTACTCTCGAGGGTTCTTCAATTAAAGAAGTTGGAACAGGCAAAAGAACCTGCTCTTGATACAAAATATAAAAAAATTATGCAGTGGAGCAAATTTGATCATAGCCTATTTGAAAAGAAGACAATAAGCAATAAAAATATATTTGAGATACCGCGTCAACTACAGAAGCAGGTTGGTTTAAGTCTCAATTTTTTAACGCAAACCATTGTATAGTGCTAAAAATAAACAAGGGTTGTTGGCTGACATGATATTTTGCTTTCATGTTCTTCGAGATTTAACAACTTTCAAAACCAACCAGAAAATCAGAATTAAGGCAACGAGTACGTGTGTCCTATAGGTGGGAGTGAAGAAAATGTTTACGCAATTGATTACAGTTAGTCAGACAAGTATGTAGTTACGACATCGTAAATGGCTTGAGGCTTGATAGTAAACAGAGAAAATTTCTCACTTTCAGTGTCTCGTAGATGAGGACATGATAAACTGTGTTCAAACTACTGATAGTTTAACAACCCCATATCATCAGCTACCGTACTCATTGTATCTTCATAAACACAAACTAATGTGTTAACATAAACTAATGGCTAAACATAAACAGATGTGTTTCATAAACAAATGGTGGCTTACGGTACTGAAAATATTGTTGATGCTCCGGAAAAATATGTCGAAGCTTCAGTAAACACATCGGACCATACACGATTCACCACAGAATGTTATGACAGTCGGATAAAAATGCTTAGTTTCAGAATGATAAAATATATAAACTGTAGCAGCTGCAATTATCTTATTGGTCGAAAAAGTGTCTAGCCTATGTGGACAAAATCGAGTGTTTTCATTGGCTGAACCAGACATATGAGCAGGTGTTTGCTCACCAGAATTCAGTTGGATTTTCATCTAGACCAACTCAGATGCGCGGCAGGCATCGACACATGCTTATATGGCTGGTCCTAACTACTTTGTGTCAGACTATTTCAATGTATTAAAATAATTATAATAATCAATGTATAATATAATATGTGTTGTAGCCTTGTCCAGAAAAGTTAAGCCAGGGTAATAATCAGGACTCACGAACAATTTGAACAAAGAACTCAAACCCCGATTAAGTCAACTTCAGTAAATTACGCTAATCGAACTATACAAGATTCACATGTGCGCTCTAGGCGACATGTGGGCGTCACAATAGCAATTATGTTTGCTTGTCTAGTTATTGACAGTTAACTGTGTGAAGAATGGAGCTGTAGGCAACAGCTGTTGATTTTTTTGAGCTTGATCAGACGCGCATATTCAAACCGCTCGTTGTTTCTGTAATGATGAGTATAAATAACCTAATACAGTGTGTTATTTACATTTATCCCATCAGCTTAAAATCATGAGATCACTTATTAGGAGAAAGGAAGTAGAAGGTCTCTGCCTCTCAGATGATCCAATCAAAGATTGGGTGCTCGTTTGTTATAGGCCTCCTAATAGGTTAGTGCAGTAAATAGTGTACAATGCTGCTGCCTTGGGGCTATGAAAATATAACATCAGGTCCCAAGAAAGAGTAAAATAAATAGAAGCTTAAACGAAAAACTTATCAGTATGTCAAACATCTTGAGATTAGTTAAAAAAGAACCTGCACAGACCTATGATGTATCTTTTTTTCGGTATCCGACGTTTTTTTGTAAACAGTTGTTCGTAACACGATTGTTCGTAAAGTTAATTCTTCGTAACACAATTCTTCGTAAAGCATTTCTTCATGCTTGCAATATTGTTCGCAAACAATTGTTCGTGAAACAATTACAATTGTTTGTAAAGCAGTTATTAATTAGGGCAGGGTGGTCCAAACTCTAGCACGCGGGCCGCATGCGGCCCGCGTGAAGCTTTTGTGCGCGCGAACACTTTGTGCATGCCGGAAGTATCAGTGCTAAATCCAAGGTTTAAAAATACACCTACGTTTTATAAATACATTACATTCGCCATAACCCTAAATAAGTCGCGCATAATCGGGTCAATAGGTAACTATGAGGAAACAATGTCGGTTTGTGACGACACAAACGTGCGTTGATATTTTGCTTTTGTTGTTAGCACTTTCTTCGTTATTAAGCGATTAAAAAGCGACACACGGAACAGAATGGCTGATGAAACCCTGGATGCGTGCTTACCTCTGTCGACCACTGAATTTAAACCAGAGATCGACACTATATGCAAAAGCAAAAAACAATAAATTGTTTTGATTTGCTAATTTGTTGACGTGTTATGTATCGTATCTTTTTTACTAGCTGAAAATCACTTTTTGAGTCGCAAGCAGAGATTAAAAATTGAGTTAGGCGTGCAGCAGAACATTAGGTCGATCAGAACAGCAAACTCAGTCCTTTCATTGCAACTGTATTTTGTCAGCGACAAGATTTGTTACTGTTCATAGCCTGCGAACAGTAAGAATGTAGCTAAAACAGATCGAAATCTATAGAAAAGAAGTTCAAAATCGCAACCTAGTTAAGTTTTTATTTAACAACCTTTCTACAACCCGTTATCCCTTGTCACTATGCGGGCTGCGGCCCGTGAAGTTTTTCTCAAACCTTAATGTGGCCCTTCATGTTCGCAGTCTTGGACCACCCTGAATTAGGGTATGCTAGAGATGTGCTAATTGCACTTAAGACGTGCTGTAAACGAGCAGACAGAGTGTAAACTGTTAGGCTGTACTGTAGAGTCCCTGATTCAGAATGGCATTACAGTTTGTGCGCAGTGAAAAAGGAAAGCCAAAACTTTTGTATGGTGGCCACCTTTATTACAAAGATTATAGTGCACTTAACGCACAAGGGAAAGCAACTACTTATTGGAAATGTGAGCATTTTCAAAAGAAATGTCCTGCACAAGTAACAACTGCTATGGCAGCCATTGTACGATCCAGAGGTGAGCACAATCATGCTGGAGATGCTGGACATGTCGAAGCAGCAAAGGTCATCGAAAACATTCGTTTTGCAGCAAAATACAGTCGTGATGCCTCGTTAAAGTTCCCTAGTCTCAGCAGAGACTATTGGAATCAGTCAAGCCACGGCAGCAAAACTGCCTAGCGTGCAGAGCATGAAAAGGACAGCAGTCACCAAAGACTAACTAGAGTCTCTAAACTTGGCGTCAAGACTTTCAAGATGATGAAATTTGTGATTACTTGCGTGGAATTACACACAATAGTTCATACTAAACTTGGCTGGTGAACAATTTGTTCGAAGTTAAAGTAGAACTTAAAGTAGTATTGGTAATGTAAGCGAAGAATTGCTAAACACAGACAATTGCTGTATTTGAATAAATACAAAAAATGTGCTTTTTCATTGTACTTATTATTTTATGTCGTCGCAACTTGGTTATTCAGGAAAATTTGCATTATGCTCCTTCATCGGAAATTTTAACACAAACCTTGCTGTTGCGAAAAATTGTTTACGAACAATTGACGTGTCACCTGCTGACGAACAATTCACCTATACGAAGAATTGATGTACACGAAGAAATTGTTTTACGAAGATTTAATTTTACGAACAACTATTTACGAACAATTGTTTTACGAACAACTGTTTGCGAACAATTTACCTATAAGCCTTTTTTTCTTGCTATGTTTTATTTTGCTGTTTACTGTAGCTTACAGTATCTTGAACCAGTATGCTCAATTGCTCAAGTTAAGTTATTTATTTGCAATCAGACTCAAAGTCCATAGAATTCAAATTTTTAACAGTCATCACACAAAATATCAGACTAACACAACATCAAGCAGGCTACATCAAACAACGTACAAAATACTGTTGTAGTGAATATAAAATGTAGAATTAAAGTAGTAATCAGAAGACATAACATTGCGCAAAAGTGGATTAATTGATCTTTTGCAACGTTCTACAAATGCATAGCAATTTTTTCTTAATAGAGCATCAAATGTTAACACGTCGTTCTGTACCTGATACACTCTAGCACTGTCGCATCTCGACAACTTGTGGATAATTCTGTACGAGTCGTTGTAAGCAACTCGTATGCGATTTAAAGTAGAAGATTTATAGTTACACCATAGTTGCGAACCATACATTGGCATACAATATGATTGGTACATTACATTTTTAACTTCGGTAGAGCAATTTCCAAACTTGGACCTAAGCTGATTGGCAGCGACATAAAGAGATCGCACTTGCCTTTTAATATCTGCGTCATCACTGATGGTATCATCAATCAGTATACCTAAATATTTCACTTGTCCAACAAATTTAATTTGTGTATTGTACAACCGCATGCATGGAGAAGTCAAAACTTTAAATTTGCGACATTGATGGACCAATCCAACAGTTTTGTTACAGTTGAAAATAATGTCATGTCTAGAGTGAAGTGGTTATGTAAACTTTGTGTCCAATCATGTTAAAACATAATTTGAATGACTGAAAAAAGCGGGGGTAGGGATTGGGTGAAAGTGTCCCGTGAAACGTTTACTCAAACCACGATTATGGGATATATAAACCATGTTGCAGAGATATCGCTAATGTTTCAGAAAAGTCAACAATACGAAACCTAAATGCACTTTCATTTAAAATCTTTAAAGACAATCTAATTTCCACACAAAATAAAATACTGAATGTGAATCCAAAATCCGATCATATTGATTTTATTTTGGCAAACCACACGGTTTCCAGATGCTAGTGACGTTATTAAAGCAGGTGACTAACGACAAATGAAGCAGCTTTTCAGAAAAAGATATTAGGCTATGTGGTATTATTAAGCGTATTTTTACCACTCAATAAATATTTTAATATAAAGCAAGCATCAATTTAAAGTAATAGAACCGTTGTGATGAGGTAAAGTTGAACTATAAATGTCAAAATTCAGTTTGCATCAGAAAGGATGTTGAAGTCACAATAGTATAAGCTTAAATTCTTAATGTACAGGCATAGGTCTAACATTTCTTGCTTCCTTGCCTACTTTTAAAAAAAATTCTTAATATAACAGGTATAAAATCAGTCCTAAGGACACTCACTGTGTATATAAAAATGGACGTTTCTAGAATGGCCATATCAAGTAAAGGTGACACCACAAAGCAAGTGGAAAAAAGGGTTGACACAAATGACAACACTAAATGTAAGAGAAGTTTGTATTGAATCTGTGGTTAAGATGCATAAGAAATGACAAGCTTGTAAAACTTTTTGTCATGATAAGCAATGCTGAAATACTGCGTCAAATATTTTATGACCTCCACGAAAAAGAGATTTTTTACAGAGTTATTTTCCATTATAAAGGTTGGGATAAAAAACTTAAGAGAAGTGTTTTGTCATGGCTGTAAAAAAAACTTACACTGTAACACATATCGATTTACAGAAAAGTCACGTGGCTAAAAATCTACAATCGTTTTCATGAGACTTTTAGGTTAAGTTTTACGGCATCTTGCTAGTGGTAAATTAAATAACCTAACAACAACAACAAATATTGTGGTAAAGTCACAAGCGTTAGCGCAAAAAATAGAGGAAAAGTGCCTTTCATAAAACAGAAAGAACTCACGGATGGGATTAATATATGACTAATATGAGTTTAGTTGATCAATCGAAATTTTAAAATAAAATATGCCTACTTTCACAGTTACTTTCTTAAAGTATCCACTAATTCTTCTTGCATAACACTTCAATCAGAGCATCAGATTATGTTGAATCATATCTTTTTTGTTTAGCCAGAGTAACACTTATGGAAGATGCATTCAAAACCATAATTCATGAAGTTGGTGAGGATCCCAGCAGGCAAGGATTAGTGAAAACTCCAGCTCGAGCAGCCAAGGCAATGCTTTATTTCACAAAGGGATACACAGAATCGCTGGACGGTATGTAAGCTTTTACTTTGAAACATGTGAAATCTACGAGAAACTTTTTTTTGTTTATGCTTTAGGCTAGATCTTAGCTAACTTGGAACAAATTGGTGATGAAACAAATACAATAAGTGGTTGGGTTTTCCGTGATTTGTCGTTAAAAGGATTCCGTTATCCTGTGAGAATTTGTGAAAATAATTATCGATTATCTTTTATTAATTTAATGGTAGATTTGATTAGTTAATTTTTTTTGAAAAAATTACTAAAATTATCTGAACGTATTTTCTGCTACTTGCAACATGTACATATAGCCTATGTTTTTCCACTGTTTTTATTGAAAATAGGTAAAAACATAAAATGAGGTATAGCCTAGGCCAGGGGTCACCAAACTTTTGAGAATTGCGAAAAGATATACAACTATTTAGAATCCCCATTGCCTTGAATTGAGAACAATAGATAACAAATTCAGTGGTGGAATAGCAAAGTTGTGATGAAAATCGAAAGATTGCTGGAAAAGTTATCCCCTGTTGTGACACACTACAGGGCATAGTGCTCTTGAAATAACATTACATCTTTCCAAATTTGGCCTAGACTGTCCCCATTTGTGGTGGCCTAATGATAAAAACAGAACACCAACATGTAGGCTGCCTGGTGGAAACATGTACAAGTTCAACATACAACAACGAACTATCAGAACGAACAATTTTAACAAAGAAGTCTCTATTACACAAAAAGACAAAGCAGCTGTTCCGCAGCACGTGGCGGCGGGATGAAATCAGTTCGTTGGCCGGTTCTGGCCCGCGGGCCGTAGTTTGGTGACCCCTGGCCTAGGCAAAAAAAACGCAAATCCCACGAATAAAATTATAACAAAAATTACAAAATCTCATTAAATTGTTTAAATGTGTAATTTGCCATGGAAGCAAACACTTTGAATAAAATGTTGCGTGACATTAATTCACAGTCAGCTTTTTTTCTTACAGAAATCGTCAACGAAGCCATCTTTGATGTGGATCATGATGAAATTGTTGTTGTTAAAAACATCGAAATGTTTTCCTTGTGTGAACATCACTTAGTGCCTTTTACTGGATCTGTAAGTGCTATAGCTGCTTGCAAAATGTCACAGGAACTGCATTGTAGGCTATTAGAGACATTATATGACAGGGCGGGCAGCTCAGGTTTTCCAGCAACATTAGAAGGGTCAATTGTCGATTTAACAATTTGTTCGGTCTCGTTAAGAGTTTTCTTTCAATGACAGATCTTAAATTACTAAAAACCAATTTCACTGCTCTACTGTAATATAACCTATAAAAAATAAATCAGAAAAAAATACGTTACTCTTCTATTGCAGTACCGTTTAGCCAAAAGCTGATTTAGTTTCGCATTCCAATGATCTAAAATCTTTGCACTAGCCTATATGCGGAAATTTTTAACAACATTTTGTTTTACTGTATTCAACAATTAGACAAATAAATAAACTTTTTTGCATAGAAAAAACTTTTAAATAAGTGTTATCATTTCATAAAAAATTACTACGGTAGGCCTAACCTGCGATTTACGTTTTCCCTTAGAAGTTATCTGACACCAAGCATTTTCTTGACTATAAGCATTATTGGGTCCATATTTTGTAATTTACCGATTGAAACGGCATACATATTGCATATTTTCGGTCAAGTCCTACTAGACTACATATAACAACATAAAATTGTGACTTGTGACATTATTTATGTAATTTTATTTGATTTTTGGTTTGGTTTTGAACTGGCAAAGCCTTGCCGGTTACGGAGATTGGCAAATATGCTTACGTAATATCGGTAGTGAAATTATGCTGAACTGCTTGCTGGGTAAACAGTTTGCACTTTAATCCTTGTTTATTTAAAACCAATTTTTAAATACTTTCTGCATATAACCTTATACCTATACAATACCTCAGAACCTCTTCGTGCTACTTGCCAGCTACCTATGATGCAAGTAGGCTACGTTATGCAGATTACGTCATCTGAAGTGTGTGTTTTGCGTTATTTTTGCAGGTGGCTGTTGGATACATTCCAAACAAACGTGTGATTGGAATTAGCAAACTGGCCAGGTAACACAGTCTGCTTTTGCATACGTAGGGTCAGTGGCTCCGAGAGGGGGGGAAGTCGGGCCAGTTTCCCCCCTAGCAAAACATTGTGAAGGAAAAACGAGTAGTTTTTTGTTTCACTTTTGAGGGGGGCCCATTTTTAGTACTAAAGTAAAAATGTATCAACTAAATAATCAACAAATTCTTAAATGAAGTGCGTAGTTCCAAGTATTTCTCAATCATTGTAAGTGTCACTCTCGATGCTTCTCATCAAGAACAAATCATTTTCGTGTTAAGGTAGGCGATGTTGAACAGCTTCAAGACGTAAAATCTGAAGCTAAAATGATTTCTGTATCACTGAACGGCTTCGATTGTATTGATAGTTTCAACTTGAAAATTGGCGCTGTTTTAGCTAAGCTGGAAGTATTTTTGCTTGACAACTGAACCTTAACTTCAAAATCTGCGTTGGCCAGGCATAGGATGTTGTATCCAACATAAGTTATCTGAGAAAGTTAAAGGTATCATTCCAAGCACGAGTAAAGAAAGTAAATCCTGTATATTTTTTGTTTATGAATCATCATCAGTCATTATCTCCGCCTGCAGCAGATTGCGCATCAACATGAGTTATTTGCTTCCAAGAGTGGCGATTTTGAGCCAGCTCGCCCAGTGTCGCCAAGTTGAGTCCGGTCCATGATTGGATGTTGTCTTGCCATCGTTTTGGTTGTCTGCCACGTTTTCATTTTCCTTCTACTTTTCCTTCTGTGCAAACTTTGCTGATTCCGAATTGTGATCTTTTAGTGTGGCCGAACAGTTTTAAAACTTTTAATTTTATTAACTTATTGCTGCAATTGGATGTAATTTTGTCATAGTTAAAAAAACTTCTGTTTTCGTGTGGTCAAGTAGCCTTTTGTTGGTCATGCTTCTCATGATGTGATTTTGGAAGGTAGTGAGTTTTTTCTTTATTTGAGTTTTTTGTTTATGGATGTTGTTGCTTAAATCTAGTTGAAATTCATAATGTTGCCTACAGACAGCGTTGTTCAAATGTCTTATCATTTTTGGAGTAATTGATTATATGTAAGCTTGTGGCATCTTTAAAGTTATAGCCCAGTCAGAGGAAAATTTCTGAAAAATGTAAAGAAAGCTGTCCTATCATCTTGCAAAGAAAATTGACTTCGAGAGGATAATCAAGGCGTGGTGCAGTCAAACCCAAATGCTTTACATCACCCTTTTGCAATTGAAGCTCTAAAGACGTTTCTTAAATGCATCAAGTTGGAACCAACAAGAGCTCGATCGGAAGCTGAGTCAATGCTAAAGTAGCCTACAACTAGCAGTTTTAAATTTGTGACTGCTTTGCATTATGTGAATTACGGTCCTAAACAACATTCACTGATGAATTTAATGAAATTAAAGAAAGATGTAATCTAAGTAAGAGAAAGCTGAGAAGAGTAGGCTACTACTCGCAAGCTAAAGTTGCAGTGGCAATTATAAATTTAAAAGAAAATGACTTTGTTTTCCTGAGGACAGAACGCTTTTATAACTCCACTTAACTAGCTGAATCATTCGAAGGAAATGTATTCTACCGTACATTGCAAAAGATTCGATAGTTGTTGGAATTGACAAATGTATGAACAAACTTAAACATATCGTCGATGAGTTTGAAGTTCCATGAAAACTTCATCGTATGTCTGTTGTGCAGTTGCCGGCATGTGGAACAAATTTAAACCATTTGTAGGCTACAACAATGACATTTTTCAAGACATTTTGGATGAGTTAGTACTTTTGACAGAAAGCCACACAGCAAACTTCAGCTGCAAACCAGAACGAACCACCCCATAATCTCTACACAAGAAATCATTGATTGCAACTTTCGAAAGGTTTCTCCAAATAGTTTTGTTATGATTTTTTTTGTGTTCCGGTAGCTACCTCCAACGGTTGTGCTTTGAGAACGTGGTTTTAGCAATTACTGAAATTTGTAAAGAAATGTTTGCGCTCCAGTAGGCCTATGACTCAAAACCGATTGAAAAGCCTAACTATACATGTTGTGCATCAATTCAGACGTCGCAAAATTTTATCATTTGATGCTGTGATCCGTAACTTTGCATTGCAAAAAGTCCAGAAAGGGTTGAATTAAATCAGGGATGTCCAAAGTCCGGCCCGCGGGCCAACTCCGGCCCACGAGACGTTTTTGTATGGCCCGCACCTGTTGTTGTACAATGTGCTATTTTTGGCCTGCAGACACATAAAAATCATATTAATTCAACTTGCAGTTTTCAGAAAAATTATTGTGGCTGTTGGCCCGCGAACACTTATTATCAAATCTGACTCGCGTGAGAAAAAGTTTGGACACTCCTGAATTAAATGCTTGGTTGAACTATTTTCGTTGCCTGTCGGCCAAGACGGACTATATAGTCCGTCTTGCTGTCGGCCTATTGTGTGTTGACAAAGCTTTCTAGACAAAATAGTTTGCCTCAATGGCATTTTTGCTGCAAGTGTAATCCAGTGATTAATTATTGATGATTTTTACATTGAACAAAGTTCTTTTCATGCTGAGGAAAGTAGGCTAATTTCAGCTCAACACGAACATGCAATGCAATATTTGCTAAAAAATATTATGGGGCTCATTTTTCGTGTTGTTTTCCGACCAGTGCTGACTTCTCTCGGAGGCCCTGCGTAGGGTAGATAGTAAGCTGTTAAGCTACAGTATACAGCTAATATTTCACAATGTAGATTTTAACGACCTGTTTTAGCCTGATGCTGCGAGTTCGCTGTGGTAATAGGGAATTGCACTAGCTTCCGGAACACAGTTCCCTAGTCGTGTGCTATGACGAATGGTGTTTAAATGGGTTCAAACATTTCCTTCATATTTGAAGATGATTGAGTAGATATATTTTTTGTTCAAAAAAAAGCAGCTTTATTGCAGATATATTTTTTGTTCAAAAAAACACCACTTTATTGCATGTGTAGGCTATAGCATAGTATAGGCTACTAACAGAAAAACAAATGCAGAAATGTAATTTTCCAATACAAAGTGATTGATTACTGTGTGATCAATCACAGATTACAATACAAAGTGATCATATGGGGAGAAATTTTTATCTTTTTGAAAGTTTGTATGATTAGTCTCCAACAAGTTTCTTAGATCTACTTTTAAAATTGAATATGAAAAGGGAATTGATAGGATAGAATGATAGATCTTTTAGTTATGCAAGCTGTACCTAGGGTAATACTAGGCTACGGTAAGACCATTCAAAATTTTTTTAAAATGCAATTTAAATTCAGTAAAATTTTTGCATATCGGTATTCAAAATCCTCATAAAATTTTCTATCTTTTAAACTAAAAAAAGTTGAAAAAAAAAGTTTTTTTTTACTAGTAGGCCTAGGCCTATTGTTGCCTTAAAAAGCAAAGTCACTGTTTTGATATTCTGTTCGGTTATAAAAGACATCGAACAGTAAAAACAATCAGTAGAATCACTAATTGATTCATCTTGACGGCGTACACATTGATTTGTTCTCGCTATATAAGTGGTCAAAATGTAGGCTAGCTGGTTGTAGAAGTTCTATAAACTGTCCAAGGTTGAAGTACTTCATTTCATATAGCATCATTTCACTGACATCTAGCGTAAATAATAAGGTAGTTAACATAGACTCAGACCATATATTGAGACTTAGCCTACAACTCTTTCTTATGGATATGTTCGCATTTTTTAGAATAAAACTTTTGATTTTCAGGATAGTTGAAATGTATAGTCGACGCCTACAAGTTCAGGAAAGGCTGACGAAACAAATAGCTCAAGCTCTCGTTGATGTCCTTGAACCAAACGGTGTCGCAGTTATCATCGAAGCGTCGTGAGTCGATTTTGCATGTAAATTGTAAAGCTTAGCCTATACTGTTGTACAGTAAGCTACAGACTGTGAATTTTATATTCGATTTTAAGGCTATTCTAAGCAAACGTGTTTCAAAGTTTCAATTCAAATCAACAGATTTTTTCTGTTGTCAAAATATTTTCCCTCCTAGCTCTGGTTAGACCAGCGGTTCTCAAACTTTTTCAAAAAAATTGTTGAACGGTCCCCCTGCGATTTTTTCAACGACTCTCGGTCCTCCAAAACTTAAGGCAAATTAGCGCAAAAACGGCAAATGATTAATAGTTTATTTGTTATATGCAATTAAAAATGCACACGTCAATAAAATGGGTGCATCTGCTTGGGTGTTATCAGTTCTATGTTAGGTTCCGTTTGGTTCAATATGATCTTGATGTGTTACCAAATGTCTTTTCAGCCTGCTAGGTTCTAGAGCAGAACTTGCTAAAACTTTACAGCACAGCACGCACTGCGGCTTTTTTTTCTCCTCCAGAATGTATCGCAGTGAAACCAAATTGAACATAGGAATCATTGAATCTTAATTTTTTTCGAGGCTGAACCATTTTCACTTTTTGTACTCAAATTTAACTTAAAAATTCAATTAGTAAAGTGAAAAAGTTCTTAATTTTAGGCTAATTTGAGTTTGACTGAGGCTAAAAAAGCTATAAGTTCGAAAATGCATTCAATTCAAAACTTAATCAGTAAAAAATAACCAGCCTTAATAAACTTCGCCTAACCCCTTTTTAGTCAAGTATAATTCGTAATTCTGTTCTTGATCTGGTAAACACGACTGTTGTAAAAGTACGTCACCACTATGCAGTCCTTGATGTCACAAAGTCGATAGAAACGAAACAAAGGCTATCACAATCAAACGAAAGGCCGGGCTTAAAAAACTGTGTGGAAGGATGACAAACCAGCTTACTAAAATATATCTGTTAAGTTTGGTTTGGAAAATAAGTTGCCTGAAAATTTTTACTTCCTACAAAAATTTTTTCTTCGGGATCGTGTTAATTTTGCCGGAAGGTGCTTCGCGGACCCAGAAAATTGTCTCGCGGACCCCAAAAGGACCGCGGACCCCAGTTTGAGAACCACTGGGTTAGACTCTATGCAGTATGTGGATCGCCTTTACGTGAAGCACCGTGGGCTACATAGGCTAATCGTATATTCATTGCAGGCATATGTGCATGGTGATGAGAGGTGTAGAAAAACCGAATTCAAAGACATTGACAAGTTGTATGTTAGGAGTGTTCAGAGATGACCCGAAAACTAGAGAAGAGTTTTTAACCTTAACCCGAAGATGATCAAGGCACTCCTCTTCATCTTCAGTGCAATATGTAGCCTACAGGCTACACTTAAGAAGAGATATTTATTTAGGCTACAGAAAAAAGTATATGATGCCTTTTACCACAGACGCTACCGTACAGATAGCAAAGATAAAGAGTTCTTGCATAGGAACTTTCACTTTTTGGCTAGGCTATATTATTTTAGCAAAAGTATCTTTACATGCAATGCGTTCACTTTATTGTCTATGAATTCTTGATGAAAGGCCTGAAGACTAAATTTGAGCAAAGTTTCGGAGACATTGATTTATTGTATGTTTTTTATCGTCGGACGGAGAAAGCTCTTCCGAAGCAACCCATAGGTTCGCATGATCAACGAAGTTTTGAACAACTGTCGTAGCCTACGCCGTGACGCTGAAATTGACAGGGTGAAATTTCCGCTTGTTGAAGATTTTTTTTGGAAATTGCTACATTAAATAAATGCCGCTAAATACAGCTGATAATAGAGTTTATAGATAGAATTTATGACATGCGTTGCTGTCAAGCGGGCACCGAACCCCAAAACTCGTACCATCGTTGCTTTTTATTGGGCGTTTATAAAACTGAACCATAGAGTTCAGTTCAGTTTGCTTTGTTCTGTTGGCGAATCAACAAAAATATACAAAAACACAAATAATTCCCACAAGGATGGCAAAAAGGTCACCAAAGTCAATTGCCACCCAAACATCTAAACAAACCACCAATAATTAGGAACATTAATAATAATAGGCTACCGGTAGAAAACACAGATAAGTTAATACATGGCCTAATGCCGATATCGTACATGGCAAAACAAGGCAACATAAAAGCTGTGCAAGGAGATAAGCAAACGATATGTTAACCCTTTGCTTTTCAACGTTTTTTTGGAAGTTAACTGCTCAAGGGGGGGCCGTTTTTGGATCAAATTCAATCAGCTGTTACGTGTGATCCGCTGGTGCTATTTCAACAGAAGTTGCACTGGTGTGAAAAAAAATCATTTGTCTATAAGTTTGAAAAGTCATTATTCTAAAATTTTATATGTGAAACTTGATATTTCAACTTTTGCAAAGATACCCAAAAACGACAATTTTGATTTAACTTGCCGCCTTTAATTAACCGTGCTAATCCGATTTCATGCAAAATTCTAAAGGACAAAGAACTCGATCAACCGCACGAAGTGTGTGTGCGGTGTGCGGACTCATTGCGTCGATAAAGATTTATGCGAGCAAATCTTATTGTAGGCTACTCATTAATTATAAAATAGTTACAGAGTAACATTGTTACATGAATTTGAAAAAAACAAAACTGCGTTGTTTTATATTTTTGTCCTGAACTAATGCTTTGCGAAACCCATGGCCAGCTTCTTGTTTTATGGAACCAAACTTCTCATAAGTAACACCTTGGCTTACTTGAATAGCTGTTTACATGTTCGTTTGTGTATTTTAGGTCTACAATTGAGTTTGTAGTATGAATATTTTTAGTAGAGAGAAGACAATTGAACAAGCTGTTGAAATTATCTGAAATTTCTAAGTTCAAATTAGGCGCTTTTGGAATTGTGGATTTGTGTCAAGTCGCATCACAAATATCATGCCGGCTACATCATAAGTCATTTGGCTTACGGGTGTTTATAAACATAACTCATGAATTACATCCACTAAAAATACAGCATTTACATCAACAAAGCTAAGTTCGAAGTTCACTTTTTATTGTGTGTCAATCAATTTGAAAATGCATTTTTAGTCCGCCAACGTCGAAACAATGCAACAGCAAAGTGAGGAACATGGGTAAACAAAGGAAATGTGAAATAAACCCACAGTCAGCAGATCTACATTAATTTAACGTTTACAAATGTTGAATCAATGTAAAAAGACTGAATTGCTGACTTGGTCGTTATTGTTTGGAACACAAAAAATACGCGTAAACGCGACGAAGCGATACAAGAGCAAAGCAGCGATTATAATTTCTGGCCAAAAAAAATGGACTTATGACTTGAAAGATAAAAATGATTATAACGAAGCTTCAAAATTTGTCATAAAAAATATTGCAGAGGTACAATAAACACAATCATTTTGTGCTAGATTGTGAGAAGACTTCCTAGATTCTTTTCAAACATTTGTAGTATTGCAAATTATTTTGTATAACTTCATATTGCCAAAAAATGGCTTCTTGGTTGATAAAACGTGGCTACAATTCTATAAAAAATTCTTAGGCCTACTACATTGAAGTAATGAAATGTTTTTTTTGTGATTTTTTCTGATGACGTTTTACAACATCCGAAAAGTAAAAATAATAATGATGAATAATTTCACATAACCATGGTTTGTAAACGCTTCACAAAAATTTTGCGGAAATTTTACTGTTAGACGTAAAACGTTTGTAAAAGAAAACTGTCGGGTTACGTATTTATAATGTTTATTACGCTGTTATCTAGTTATAAACTGCCTTTGTTGTCTACCTTTGTGGTTACCGGCCAGCTTAGAGCAGCATGCAAACTACGCGTTTATGGTATTTGCATCGTGTTATGATTCCCACAAATTTCCCACAAGGTCTTTGTTTTTATCTTGATATTTTTGTGCCTTTTCTGCCCTAAACTTGAAGTCACTGTGCAGCACAATCCACACCGGTTTTTAGAAATCCACCATCAACATTGAAAATCTTTTGTGTTGTGCACCATTTCAAGTAGTGTCTTCCCCTGAACTGTTACACAAACCGCCCAGAACCAGGTTGATTATGAATATTATAGCCGTTGAGTGGCCGTTATTGTATGTGTGGATTTATTAGCTGTCTGACTAAATTCATGCCAAAGTCGAGCAAATTCTGCTTTCGGGAAACCTGCCGTTTTTTTCGGTATTTTTTGTTGATAAGTTTAGGCAGCATTTTTCCAAAATAAATGAAGACATCGGTATTGTTCGTCACTTAGATTTAGTTTTCTCAGCATTGTTTTTTCATTCTTTGATCCATTGGTTTATCCCACTTTAGGAATAATCAGATCGTTTATAAATGGCGGGTTTTCACAATAGCCGGCCTCTTATACATTGGCGCAACGTATTCAGATGTTGAATCAATGATCAAGAAAGCCGATTTGTTGTTTGTCTGATGTGACGCCGAGCATTATGCCTAGTCTACAATACAAAATATTTTGTAGTGAAGACATTATCATCTTTATTTTGCGCTCTTTGGAACAATACACAGTGCACCGTCGAACAAAAATGCAACACATAACAAGTAAGCGTAGGCGACATAAAGCCGCGAAGGGACATGTAGTCATCGAGTAAGCTGCTACGTGATCTCATAATTTTGAGCATACTGTATCTCACAATTACTGTTTGCAAAAACGCCATTTTTTCAGCTTCTTCCAAAAGCATTTGAAGTGATACATTTTCCCAATGGAAAGTTTTGCCAATGAGAGTATTTCCATAGAACATTTATTTCGAAACCAGGTTTTTCATGTCACTACTCACTACCTAAGGGAAGATTTCTTATTGTAACGCTTTTTATTCGTCAATGGATATTTGCTGGTTGAAACAACTGTTTTGAATAGTTTGTGGCCTACATTGATCATAGATTGCTTTTCTTCGTAAAGCTGATAACGCAAAAAACGTTTGCTATTATTGTTTCTAATTAACAACTTTGTGACCACTGGCTTCTTTTTGTAGCATTAGAAATAACGTGCTTTGTGTTATTGAGGTCAAACCAAACAAAGGAAAACAAGAGGACGTTTCTCTCTGCTCGCGCATATCGATGCACGAAGCAATTATGAGCTCATGGCTTGTTATCGCAATGTAATCCATTTCACGCTTTGCTGGAAGTGAGCTAGAAATATCAAAAATTCACCAAAATCTTGAATTTACAAGAAAACTACACAACTTTTAGCATCAAATTTAGTATCATCAGATCCGCCTGGCAATTTTAGGAAAAGTCAAGAAAAACCAAGTGCATGGCGTTACTGTGCTTCAAGTAATCAACGGAAATATGAGGGGGGGGCCAAATCTGGCCTCCCTTTGAGGAGCAAAGTGTTAAGTGATTAGGCTATATTGGACAAATTCTTGAAACAATTATTGTAAAATGTTTCTTTTAGTATTTGATTCCATGGTAAAACTCCATTGAAACATAGCATCTTGTTAAAGTTTGAAAGGCGTGAAGTGTTTCGACTACTTACTTAGCTATCCAACAACAGTGAACGTAGGCTAGGCCACATAAATGTTTTCAAGCTTTAGTTACATAACAATGCTATTGAAAGGATTGCTTGATTGGTACCCGGTCATTTGGTCGACAGGACGTTTGGTCGACAGACATTTGGTCGACAGGACGTTTGGTCGACAGGACGTTAGGTCGACAGAACGATTTATTTTAGGGTTAGGGTTAGTTAACTAACCATAACCCTAATCTAACCC
Organism: Aplidium turbinatum; assembly: GCF_918807975.1. Taxonomy (NCBI): domain Eukaryota; kingdom Metazoa; phylum Chordata; class Ascidiacea; order Aplousobranchia; family Polyclinidae; genus Aplidium; species Aplidium turbinatum. The sequence goes on along the minus strand of NC_137489.1, from coordinate 9,048,399 downwards.
TGACTCTAACCCTAACCCAAAAATGAATCGTTCTGTCGACCTAACGTCCTGTCGACCAAACGTCCTGTCGACCAAATGTCTGTCGACCAAACGACCGTGCACCGCTTGATTGGGGCTTTGAACCATTAACGCAGACCAGATTACCGAGATTGACAAAGTGAATTTTTCTCTTCTAATTGGAATACTGATTGTGTGAATTATTGCAATGGGTGCAAATAAAAGCATGATTATTTTATTATTTCATCCACTAGGTAGCGCTAAATGGAGAGTTGTTTTTGAGTTGAAATGCGTTGCTCAAGTGCACAGCCTGAGAGTCGAACCAGCTTCGCTTGATCTTGCGGATTCTTCGCTTAAAGTTTCTACAAGTATACGAAGCTGTCAGGAATAACCTTTTCAGAGGCTATTTTTGAAAAAGTTCAAACCAATAACTTCATTTCTTGTAGTTGCCAATTGGGGTAAGATTGTTTTCATGGGTTAATCTTGTAGTAACTTATTGATTATACGAAAGTCTTCTTTATTTCTTAGGTATCATTGGTGCACTTCGATGGTTGCAAATTGTTTGTTGTACAGCAGCGCTTCTACATTAATTGGCTCAGCTTTTGTGGGTGTGCTCACTTGCGTTGCATGAGCTATTGAATGAATACGGGGACATAGGCCTACTCTCACTAAATCCCCTACATGTAAGATAAAGCGCGATGCCGGGGTTGGATCTACCTTGGTTTGGCAGCTCATCTGTAGTCAAATCAAGTTTGGGAGTTGCATGACCTTCCTTGCCTGACAGATGACTCGGTGCTCGCAAGTTTATCAACGAAGAAATATATTTAAAAACTGGCTAAAAGATAAACAAGCTTCAAGTGTGAAACTCCAAATGAAACTGCCGCTACTTAATCCCCGAAGAAATATCCCGTAAGTTGTCGAAGCTAAGCTTCGGTGCAAATGTGAACACGCCGCGTTGATATAGATTTGGTGATTTAAAACTTTAAAATTGAAGATGCCAACGACAGAGAGAAATCGAGGAGTTGCAGCGGTCAACTGATTGACCCTGACGTTTCAGAATGAAGACCAGGCTTCTTTGAAGCAAAATAGAGAAAGATTTGAATACGAATTTAAACTCTTCACCCTTGAACGTCTTTAATATGTAGCGGTCACTATTTCGTTATTAGGTACTTTTGGACACAAAACTTGATAAAACCGAGTATTCTTTGGATATGATGCGTTTTTCTTAGAAGTGTCATAATTTGCAAGCACGAGGATCTCATAGATATTGAGCCCAAATTATCTTCTCATCAGCCCTGACTGTAGGTATCTACTTGATACATTTCTCTACTTTCATACACCAACAAGAAAAACATCATTTTAGTCATGTTTCAAAGCAGCAATAATCAAAAACATAATTCAAACAGGCACAAGCAGTTCGATTAAATTTCAGTATCATGTGTAAGCAACAGCAACGTCATAATAACAAAATGATATATATTTTAAATACAAACGATTATAAGCGGCCAAGAAATCATTAACGCCTCCGCATTTAAATTGTACTAGAAATCAGCGACCATTTCCAATTTGCAAAGAAAAAAATTCTCGAAATTTACAAATTGTGCTACTGCAAAATATCTCGGCATAAGTTATCATTTTTGGTTTTGTAAGCCAAATTATTGAGTTCTTGGAATCTCAAAATACCAAGTGAAATATGTGCAGTACATTTAAGAGTCAGGCAAACCTACTTTATGCAATTGATTGAGTTTCGCTTTTAGCAGCATGATCGTAGCTTACTTCACAAGGTAGATTTAAACGATCATCATAGCACATGAGTAGATCATCATAGCACATGACTAGGGAACTGTGTTCCGAAAGCTTGCGCAACTTACTATTGCCACAGCAAACTCGCAGCATTAGGCTAAGACAGATCGTTTAAATCTACCTTGTGAAGAAACCTACTTTATATTTCAATCTTTAAATCAGCAATGCAAAGCCTGCAAATGCTCTCAGTACGACATGTGATTTTCATCTAATACGAAAAATGAACAAGACGCAGATTGCGAGAATAGATTTTTTGTTCAGTTAAGGTTTTACACTTTCCTTATTATTTGTGTATATATATTTTTTCGCAATACAGTTTATTATTTTCAAGTTTTCAAAAATATGAAAAATTCTACTTGTAATAAAGCAACACACTACCCTGCTAAGGCGCTTTAATAAGATTTCATAGTAGCACTGAAAGCGCACTCTATAGCTCGCTACAGGAATTAAGACACGTACAAGCACACGTCAGATTATTTGCAATATAGGTAGCCTAAATCTAGTTTGTTAAGATTGAAGAACCTGGACCTTACTAATCCGCGTTGAAAGTTGGCTCGATAAAGCCTCACCCAAGATTGTTAGCGGTAATTAACATGGCACGCAATATAGTGAATGACTGTTTTGGCAGTTTACAAACAAATATTACAGCAGCTCACTGCGTTAATGCATGGCATATTTTCACGTAAATTAAACGTTAAATTTTTAGTAAAAACACATCGGAAATCCAGCAGTTTTATTTAAGCAGCAAAACAACACAATTTGCGGTCGTGCAAGTGCTGCACCGGCCTGTAGTTATCCACAATGCAATTCTTCCCACTCCCTTTCTCGCAGGCGTGTAGCGACCTGAAGACTTCCAGCTGCCATGATGAAACAAACAGGTGAGCGGCAGTAGCCCAGACAGCAGAGTTAAGGAAACTTTTAAAACCAATAAAGTATTTGTCTTGAGATGGCTTTTTTAACATTGGCATTTTTGAAGTTTGGCCTTTTGGTTACCGAACCATGACCGAACATTTGCTAGCAACAAAAAATAACAAAGCCAGGGCCTACTTAAAATGGATTAAGGACTTGTTATACAACTTCGTGCATTCTCTAAATAAACCAACTTAACTTTGTTGTCATAAGATGGCACTCAGTAACAATGACACAGCAAATTGATTAGAACAACGTAACTGAGTGCAAAATTTGACGAGTAAGCCCTAGTTGACAAAATAATGCTCCAGTTTCATCACAGTCTTAGAAAATTTAGTTAGTTATGGACAAAGGATCGTCGCAGCATAGTAGCCGCTCAGATAGTCAGACAGATCTCCTCCATCAGTTTACTACTAGAGAACTTCAAACACAGTCTTAGAGTGAGATAACAACGAAATATAAGCTGAAACATATTTAAATTCATGAAACATAAGAGTAAGCAAAGCCTTACATTCTTTCTAGATATCTTGACCGGCTTGATGAGATTGATCCACTGAACGCATTCGGACAGCGGAGGCGTTGTCAATGAACCCTCATAACTAGCAAATGAACTGTGATCTGAAAAATTTTTTGATATCAACTCGATGCACAGTGGCGCTGTAAGCTTAAAAAACGAACGTCAGGCCACCCAGTAAAAATATTGAAAGTCAAATTTCGATAATTCCAGACCCATCGTGATGGGTCGACAAACAACATACCTTGAGGTAAAAGAGTTCTTGCGTCAAAACCTCCTTCAAATTTATGATTGTCTCCCTGTATAACGAAAAACGCCACTGCGAGTTACTGTTGACAACGCTTTTCAAAGTGACATGACATTCACGAGTACGCGCTTATGTATTTGTGAATGTAACTTTCCACACAGCAGTTGGTCGCCAACTCGAGTCCATAGAACTTAGGAGATAGATCACTAATTGCTACATCCATACAAAAACCGTTTTGAATGTCACAATCAGATAGTTTTTTTTTATGAGTACATGACTTTCCACAGCACACGAAAGATACTAACTCTTTCTGAAGCGTACCTTATACTTGACATTTGATATTAGCTCAGCAACCCTGTCGTAACTCTCCGCTCCAGTGTCGTCTGCCTGGAAGAAGTAATAATGTCAATCAAACACCTTTTTATTTGCAACGACATGTACATCACAAATTCTCTAACTTTAAACTTTCTTTTGTAAAAAAATGATTACATTGCAATGAAAACGTCAAAACATTAGATAGTTCATAATGAGCATTGGACAGGCATCTAGAGTTCTAAACAAACAGTTAACAAACTAGTACCGTATTGTATATAATATATATACGCCAGTGCAGTACACTATGCTTTCAATACGTTGTCTCTTGATTTGTAGTATTGTATCACTCACTTCAAGAAATGCTCCAATCACGCACAACCCATCTCCGTGTGCAAGAGCGTCATTGAACGAAGGGTAAGCCGTGTTCAGGTGAACCAAATGGACCTGGAATGAATAACTTTTCCAAGCTTGTGTGCTTTAACTGTGCAATAGCCCGAGCCGAGACCAGCAATTGCTTCATAGATGGCTGGGAATGACAACAGTTTCATACAAACAAGAGGTTCTTCTATTGCGCAACAATAAAATGCATCTGACAGTGCAATACAGACCAAGGGTTCACAACTAGGGGGTAACTTTATTCCCTAAAGGCAAGTTCCATTTATCAAGGAAGATAGTTTGGTAAAAAAATGATACCAAAAATCTTGAGCTAAAAAAAGCTGAAGAGTAAAATTATCTTGATAATTTCATTCAGCAAGGGGTAAACGAGAGCAAAAAGATTAAAGACCTGTATAAATCATAAAGAAAGCATGGAACGAAGCAACGCGAAAAAAGATTGCTCATAAATCTTTTCCACAAATAGCACAGTATTCAAGTCAAATTGTCAAAACAACTACCTCAGCTGCAAACTCTTTTCCATTCAAGGTGTGCTCAGAACCACGAGAATCTTCAGCACCCCAATGGAAATGAAACTGAAGCAATCGAAATTCTCCGGCCAAACCAGCCCCGGTCAATTCTGTAATACACTTATATGAACTAAGCATTCTTATTCAATTAAAAAGATAAATAAAACAGTAAATTAGCAGCCCCTAAATATCTCGGAGTCTTCTTACATGTTGTGCGGTGTCTGAGCCCAAAGCCATAGACCACAATTTCTCAAAAGGCAATTTACTAAATTTTTACCTTGAAAAGAAAAACTTACGTGTCTAACGCCTATCGCTGAGTTCTTGCTACACTCGACTGCCGAGAAACACATGTTTTTGAGAAAAGTCTTGATGGCTAGTGTGGAGGCTACACCGGTATGGTTAGCGAAACACAATGCTCGCTGTTCTATAGTGAGTAGTCACTAGTCAGGTAGTGCTGACGCCAGGAAGATCGCTTCTCAACTTGAAAAGGATAGTAAAAAAATACAGACCGTTTTCTCTTGTACTGGCAAAGTAGAATTATAGGCCTACTAAAAAGCTATCTTGAACCTTAAAAAAGAATCTAAAACCTATATAATATTACAACAACTCTGACATATATATACATAAAATATAGATGGATTACTCACTGGAGTTTGCTCCATCTGCAACGAAGGTGACAGAATAACCATTGTTGTTCAAATGAGTGATATCATTAGGAGCATAGTCCAAATGGATGGTTTTGAGGTCAGAATTCTAAATAATAAACGTTTTGAGAAATATGAAACTATGTCGTTTCATTAGAGATCAATGCTATCATCGCACCGCAGATACTGTCTACAAATATGCAAGGTTTGATTTTAATTGATTTGAGATCATAATATCACTCATTGTACATAAAGTAAAGGGGTCAAGTGCTATTGCAATAGATCTTTGAAAGACACACCTTTGCCTCTTAGTGTTTTAAGTAAGTTGTATACAATATATGTAAATGTTTTGTGAAAGCAAATATTTTAATTAATAAGCACTTCACTTTAATTGCAAACCAAACATTTACTTTTAGCAAAACCTTTTATGATAATTGATGAGACTGACCTTAGAAGCTATTTGAAAATAATTTACTTCCCTTTATTAGCCAGAATTACTTTTATGACATGTATCGTGAGCCAGAAAACTGTAAAAGCTTAACAGATACTCAGATAGCATGAAAATTGCAAAATATATCATACTTTTTCCAGATCCTTTTCTTTGATATCAATTGGTGATTGTCTCTTGCCATTGGCTATGGGATAAAGTGTTGACCATTTTTCAGGAGCTAAACAAAACATAAGTAGCTAAGTACTATATTATATACTTTGCCGTTTTGAATTATTTCATGTTTTAAGGATAAAAACTTTACACATATTTTATTATTTTATAGAATTTATAAAAAAGTGTGCATAATTAATTAGAGCTTGACCGATATATCGGTCAGCCGATATGTATCGGCCGATATCAGATGTAGCCGATATATTGTATCGGCTATTTTTCGCCGATAAACATCGGCCAGCAAAAGCACACTCAAAACCAGCCATACATGCCTTTAGAAGAAACCCAAGTTGCTCAAACGTGCTTTCATAGCACGAACAATCGTTGTGAGAATTTAATTTCCAGCCCATTCTAGTGCGCGCATCTAGAAAATGTTAATACTGTATCCCTTAGCTTCCATTCAAGCAGGAAAACTTTCGAGTTTTACGTTGCTTCAACGATTGATGACATTGAATCAGTGTAACAAAGGTGAATTTTTTGCTAAGAATCGATGGGAGTACCGGTGTACTTCTACACTAATCACGCGCAACTTATTTCAAGTCTTACGTCACAATGTCTGGCTTTGATTTCCGAGTGATATTGATAAGTAGGGTGTACCAAAAAAACCTTACTTTCACTGATCTTGCTGTTGGCTGGCAAAAAGTTGTGTTTGGGGTCAAAACTAATGCTAATATAAAAATTTTTAAATTTCATTGTTGTTTGACGCCTATTTTCTTTACGTTTCCATGGAAACAACCCAAATTTAAAAAAATAGCGTAACTTGAAAACCACTATAGTTAGAAAGCTGTAATAAACACCAAAATTTCCAGAATACCAATATTCCTATTAGTGTTTCATACATTTTATTGGTCTAGGTAATGTAGTTTTTTAGATATTTCCTAAAATAGCGTTTTTGTAAAAAAATCTTGATAATTTACTCTAAAAATTATTATTTTATATAAATTTTTGCTATAGCTGGCTAAAGTGGCAATGTAACAATCACACAATAGTCTATTGCTTATCACAAATCACAATTGCTGAAGTTAAATCTGGTATCTGAAGCAACATTGAATGAAATCTCATCTCTGGCAGTCTGGTATTATGTCATATAGAGCCTTGGTTTACTGCATCCAATTCTCTTGATTCTCCAATCAATGATTTAAAACTACATTGCCAGTCGAGGAATGATATGAAAGAGATACAAAAATATTCTGCAACTATACCTCCACTTTTTATTGAAATAACTTTCAGCGTATTTGACAAAGTTTGATAAACATTTGTGGTACCTTTCTGAGCGCCTAGTTATTTTTGCACTATTCAGCGATCATGCTTCCTTCACTCAAAAACAGGAAATGGCTAGAGAACTTTTAAAGTATGATGGAGCATTTAAATCAAGTAAACTTCCAAAATCCAGCAAATGCCAGTTCTTCAACAACAAACTCAACTCCACAACCTTATAGGAAAAGACTCATGGACTTTGTTCAATTTGCTCAAATTAGATACAAGTTTTTTAACAGCTAATCCCAAGTTTTGGCACAAAAATCTACTGCCTTAAAGGTAAAAAATATATATAATCAAAGCAATCCCAGTTGTCAATGATGCATCTGAACGAGCATTGGGTCTTCTTACTGAATTTTATAACAAACTCACCCGAAATGCTACAGCAAAACAAAACATTTTAAAGATTATTAAAGGATTGAGAGAAAAACAAGCCACATCATCAAAAAGAGTCACTAAAAAAGGAATGAAACTGTATTTGTAAAAACTACAAATCAAGCAACATTGAGTTTCATTGATAGGGGGGACCGGGGTATTATGAACCACGGGGTATTATGAACCAGGCCATTTTCTAGAAAACTGTTGGAAATCCTAAGATCTCATTTGCATATTTTAATTACAGGATCACCATGCTTTTTTTGGTACCATCATTTTTGGTCAGCAGTTAATTGTTCTCAGTAGAACTGGAAAAATGTAGTTTTAGAGGTCAAAAGTAAATTCAGTTATCCATTTTGGTAGGCCTGCCATGCTTAGTACAGGGACTCTAGAAATCTAGATTTTTATTCAGGGATAGATTATAGTTATGAAGTACTGATGCAAACTGATTTTAAGCTTTATGTTGATTTCATTTTGTTAGGCAATAGCTTGAATAAGAACACTCTAGCCGGGGTATTATGAACCAGATGGTTTATACCGCAAAAGTGAACATTCAATTTCAAGAAGCCCCCATCTGGTGATATGAAATATGTAGGAACTGGCCAAATCAAGCAGGTTCTCCCTTATTCCACCTACACAGGGCAGACAACCAGAACATTTGGCTCAATCCGATTTGAATGCCATTTCAACACTGCACATGAAATTAACTGATTAAGTAAACTGAACATTAACCTATGTGACTGAGTGAACTGTTGTGATTTCATAATCTGCATGCCTTTGAAAAATGTAAAAATAAATTTTGTGTGCTAGTTTTATTTACCAGTGGTAGGTCATGATTTTTTTCACTGAATCCATTGCTAAGTTTGCATGCAAACTACACAACCATCGTTGTTAGGAGACCAGTTGTGTAGATTACTACGCAAGTGAAGACTTGCTGACTGCATTGGAACCTCACAAATTCGGCTTTTCCTATTCAAATAATGCAAATAGTTAAACTTGAAAGGCAAGAAGTTCCTAAAAATCTTCTTAACCCCACTCTACAAATTTCCAGGTTGATAATCACTGCTTTGAAGCATTTTATGGAAAGTTGTTTATTGGTTCATAATGCCCCGGCAAGGTTCATAATACCCCAGGTTTATGAAAAACTGCAATAATTCAAATTTTTGAGAATATAGTGAATTGTGCTTGTGATATGTTATAGACAATGTTAAAGACTATGCAACCTGAAAATTTCATAAATCTAGATAAATTAGGGAGCAAAAGAGAGCATCCGGAGTTTTTGTGGTTCGTATTGCCCTGGTCTCCCCTATGATGTGTAAAACATTGCATATCGCATTACGGCTACACAGGTACCGGACCACTGGTAGGCTACACCTTTTGTCTTGAGCATTGTCAAAGGAAGTAAAATAGTATTGCTTACTGTATACCGGTAATTTAAGTGTTTAGTCAAGTACTTTAATTTTTTGTTTACATTGCCAGACTATTGTGTGATTGTTACATTGCCACTTTAGCCAGCTATAGCAAAAATTTGTATAAAATAATAATTTTTAGAGTAAATTATCAAGATTTTTTTACAAAAACGCTATTTTAGGAAATATCTAAAAAACTACATTACCTAGACCAATAAAATGTATGAAACACTAATAGGAATATTGGTATTCTGGAAATTTTGGTGTTTATTACAGCTTTCTAACTATAGTGGTTTTCAAGTTATGCTATTTTTTTTAAATTTGGGTTGTTTCCATGGAAACGTAAAGAAAATAGGCGTCAAACAACAATGAAATTTAAAATTTTTTATATTAGCATTAGTTTTGACCCCAAACACAACTTTTTGCCAGCCAACAGCAAGATCAGTGAAAGTAAGGTTTTTTTGGTACACCCTATTGATAAGGCAAGATTCGTTACAAAATTAGATCATACGAGTAGGCCATCACAGCAAGATGCAGCAAAATTTGTCATGTTTTGGTATTTCAGTAAGAAAGGCCCAGGGAAAATTAACTTTCGCTCACATGACATGCAAAAATAAACCCAGAGAAAAAAGCCTAGTGAAACTTTGCACAGAAGAAAATAGCAGCGTCATTGTAGAAGTTTTCCGACCCGTGCCCAGAGCATTGTGACGCAAGAAGCCACACGACCTCGTTCGGTGGAAGTTAATCAGTTATACGGCGTATTGCAGCTACATGGCGCTTTGACTCTCCAAACGAACCTCATTGATCTGATGAAAGCCTTTGCTGAAATTTTAAAAAGCCTTCCAAACCATAGCCATAGCTCTTAAATGGCGAAGAATTCCGACCGGACAAGTTTGTCCGTCGTCAGCAAAAACGCATTTTGAGGCCTGGGTTGTTTCTTTTTTGTTTGGTGTTTTTCTGTAATTAGTGTTAAGAATGATTCTTCCATTACAGTAACTAATGCATAAACTTTCTTGGACTGGTTTGTTGCTTAATAACTTTGTTGGTAACTAATTTTTTGTAGCTGATATATATCGGCCGATATATATCGGTATCGGTCTAAAATTTTTATAAATATCGTATGTCGGTATCGGCCTGAAAAAGTGATATCGGTCGAGCTCTATAATTAATTATATAAGTAGGCTATGTTATGCTTGTATGTTAACAGCTCATATGATAGTGTTTCATAATTACAATTAAAGTAACTTACTAACTGCTGGCTGGTGGTACCCCCACTGGGCATGTTCAGCCATCTTGTTTGTATGTTGAACTCCCTAAAAAATTACACAGTTTTTATTATTTTTTTCATATTTAAGGACTATTATAATGTAAACTTGGAAAAAGAAAGATTACTTTTGAATAGTCCAACAAGTATATACATTGTTGACAACTTAAATAAGAAGGCTGTTGTTTTTGGGTTGGTCAAGTCAAAATCAAAAGCTTTTTTTGTATTATTTGCTGTAATGATCATGAAGACTGCAGAACTACAAGCAAAGATATTATAATGATTCAGCAAATACAAAGCAGCACTTGTTTCAAACTTTGCATATTTGCAACATAAACTGCAAACAGAAGGGTGGGTGGCAAGTTGTATGTACCGATACATGAAAGATATTAAGGTAATGTCATGATAAATCCTTAAATGCAACAGCAATGCATAAATTCTACACCCATTGCAGCAACAATAACAAGCACAGGTTGAAAAGTCAGAATGTATATATACTTTTAACCCTTACAAAGTTGAGTTAGTTAGCCTAGTTCCTAAAAATTATATTTCTGAAAGTTTCGAAATTGTTGTTTCAAGTTAGAAAGACAAATTGTTTCAAGTTAGAAAAGCAAGCAACGCTTCAACTGAGTTATAGGCTGCAACAGGGTTGATTTTATGCATAAAACTACATTATGGCAATACTGCTAAAGGCAATATAATACTCTACATATAATAAGCTACACAAACACATTTACATATGTCGAGCTATAAAGTTTATATATGAGCAATTGAGCACTAGCATTGCTTTTAAACATGTAAACAAAACCATTTACAAAAAACATAGCTACTGCGATAGAAACTGGTGCATTTTTTATTACCAGAACTTTCCTTATGATAAACATTAAACAATACCAAACAAAAGCAAACAGAAAAAATTACAAGCATGTACAAATTTAGCTTGATCATTTATACTAAAGTATCAGAGGACTGGTTGCAAAAATGTATTATATCCAGTTCATCTTACATTTTGTAGTTTGATGCTTCGTGTCAATGAAACCTGACCAGCAGATGCACTTGAAGGAAAAGTAGGATATGTGCTTTTGGAAAGACTTCTAGTCAAATTTTTTAACATAGTATTGTATTCAAATGAGGGCTGTTTTAAAGTAATATAAACACACACAGTTACATTGCTAATAATGTTTATAACCTTTACATTCTTGTTTGTTGCCTACAAACTCTTTACGATTGTAAGCTATCAATCTAAAAACAACTGATTTTTTGCATGCAGGCTATGTACCTATGACTGATTTTTCAAATTTGATAGCTTTAAGGCACAAGCATACAAAACTTTAAATTTTACAAAGTGGCTATATTTACAGTGGCTTTTGCCATGGTGTGCTATCAATGAGCTTTGATTCATTGCAGATTGACCAGTTAACTTTTTTGTTTGAATTTGGAGAAATTTTCATGTCTGGAAAAATTCCAGGTTAAATTTACTCTGCCCAGGATCAAATAACAAGTCTTTGTCTTTAACGACTTTAAAGTGTTCTTGAATTACCAGGATAGAATTCTTTATCTAGCAACATTCATTGTGAAAGCTGTAGAAATTATAAAAACTTTCTAAATTTTAACCTTACTTTAAAATTATAGCCTACTACATGGTATAATCTTAAGTTTACCCATATTTTTAAAAACAAAGTGGCTATATTATATGTATTAATTAGTTGCTAAGGCTATGACTAAAAAGCATTGTTTCATAGCAGGTGTTTCCAAGTTTAGAGTGAAGGTTACAGTTAAAGTTTTGTTCTTTACTAAAAACTTCAAAATTTTTCAAATTACAAGTTTTTATTTAGTTTAACAGCATTAAAGTTTCCCAAATTAGAGCAAAATTATTTATACGGCAAGTTGGCAACATTAGTGTGGTAAATATAACCGCTGTTATTTAAAAATGGTGGTGTCTAGAAAACTAATTTATCCGTGATAAATCGCCATTCAATAAGCTGCGGTTTGACAAAACATTGGGTCACATTGCAACCTGCTCATAACAAGGTAACAACAGTAGTGGAATTGGTTTGGTTTTGAATTTTTATCCTTGGACTGACAAAGCCTTGATAGGTTTTCCTGGTTGTTTTGCATACTTTTGACGCATGGTCGGTTACGGAGATTGACAGAGTAAAGTTTTCGATCGTTGAAGTGTTGTTGCCAGGGAATTATTCCAACTGAGCTATCAAGGCAGACATGTTATATGTTTTAAAGACTAGCTTAATATGCAATCTCCTAGTAGTAACCTTGACCTAGCCTATGGTGTTTCACTTGGACTAGACTAAAATTAACTAAACCATAGTTCGTTTACAGGTGTTACAAATATAATAACACCAAAACATCGCATCTTGGCTTCAAAACAATGTTTGGTTCAAACTGAAGCTTTACAAGACCCTATTGGCTACTACATCAACTTTCAGCTTGTCTAATACTCTCATTTAAAGCTTATGGTAACTAAACCAATTGATTAGTATCAAACTCTCAACTGTCAAAACAAAAAAAAGTACCGGTACATTCCAGTTTGTAACAAATCGGCAGCCGTGGCCGAGTGGTTAGCGCGTTGGGCTCGCAGTCGAGAGCCTGCATGTTCGACTCCAGCCACCCGCACTTGCTGTTGTTTCTCTGGGCAAGAAACTTTACGATAATTGCCTCTACCTAGTGATCGATTTCGAGTAATGGGTAGTACCAAATTTAAGTCATAAGTAGAGTAGACAACCGGAAACAGACATTGCCGTCGGCTGCAGCGTGGGTCAGGTGTATGTCGGAAGGCGTACACTGATGCATAGCGCTCAAGTCCGCTTTCCCGCAATGCAGGATAAAGATAAACAAACAAACAAACAAAGTCCTACGGTAGTTTATCTCCGTTTTCTACAATCACCGAAAACAAGTAAACAACATCAAATCATCCAGCGTTGCCAGATGCCGCCAAATAGATTTCCTAGCAGCTGCTTTCCAAAGAGCGAGTGTCGGCTATTTCTGCTGCAAGTTGGCTTTGAGTTTACTTTTGTTTTTGTCGACTCCAAAATAAGTTATAAAAAATTGTTTAGCTTAGTCAGAAGCTGTTTTTCCTTCTCAAGCGCCGGTTCTGACGTCACTTTTAGGAACTGTATTACAGCTTCAAAAAAAAAAAAAAAATTAACTGTCTGAGTGCTGACTTTATTTCAGGTAGGCTACCGTACCTCGAAATCGGGGACGAAATTTACCAAATTCCAAACTTTATTCATTTCCCAAAGAACTTCAAATATCCCCAAACTAGAAAAAACTCCCCGTCTAGAAATAGTAAGAATGGCTTGCTCCCACTTGAAATGAGTAAAAATTAAAGAAGAGCCAGATTAGAAATTTTGGTGTTTTCTTGAAAAACAAGATCCGGATATGGAGTTTAAAATTTGTGCAAACAGAAGAAACCCAATTCGAAAAAATAAAAATAGCTTGATATGCAAAGTTCAAATCAGTTGTTTTTATTTCTGACCATCATATCAAAAACAATACACGTCAACACAGCAAAGGTTGAGAAAAAGATAGAAGCTACAAAACGCGACAAAATTTAACTGAAAACAACTGAATGCGTTGTTGAATTTTTTAAGTTTTCATTTTATGGATTCATGCATGACCAGTGTTTTTATAATAAATCTATCCAAATTTAAGATGTTTTTATGCTATTTTATTCATATTGTTTATATTTATACCGTACTATTCTTGCAACATACAAAATAAAAGGTTTTTCTCTTTTTCTCATACGCTACGGGCATTGGGCAACTTTAATAAAGCTTCAACAATTTTCTAAATTAAAACAATGTTGCCAAATGAAAAACTTCATTCAATTTGAGAAAATTTTACGATAGAAAGGTAAAAAATCAATATTGGGAATGTTTTGAGGCTCCAGAAAACTGAAAAAAAACGTCAAGGCTGCACTAAAAGTCTAGACTAGCAGGACCGGCGCCTGAAGGTAAAAGCCTTTTTTTAAATCTAATTTTTCAAAATTTATATAAAAAAAAAGGGAAAAAAAGTCTCAAAATAGAATAAAGACACTTTTTTTTACTGATCACTTTGAAGTTACCGCACCAAAAGTATTTTTAAAGCCGATTAGTGGAGAAAAAGTGTTGAAACTAAGTGATTGGGGATTTTGCAGTTGTTTAATTTTTACGTGAGGCTGATAGAAAGCTGCTTGAATATTAAAGTATTTTATATAACAATGGGTGACCAATGACTATATATACTTGGTAAATTGCCATGACATGTTTCAAATGGCTGTGCCCTGTGCTCAAAAGTTGCTGAAGCAAGTGAACAGTAGGCTAAACCACTGGCTAATGAGTCACCAGAAATAAGGAGGCTAAGGTAGACAACTTTAACAATTTGTTACTTTTACTTAATTTAGGCCTGAGGAAAAAATTATTTCAGAAAACAATGCAATATTGCGTTACGCAACCACAGCCTACATCACATGCGTTAATTTAATTGTCAATATAATTGATTGTAGGAAGCCAAGTGTTTTAGAAAGTAGCCTAATTAGCAATGGAATTCAAAATGCACCAGTGAACTGAATAATCCAATTATCGATAAGCCCAGAATAAAGTAGTTTCCAATTAAATCTATATTAGCTAGTCTACTATCTATGAACCTACCTTTAAGTAAACTCCAATGAAACAGTACAGGATAGTCTCAGACAAACTATTGCTATTCGGATGAGACGTTTATTATCAGATATCCTACTATAGTCTACTCCAAGTCGCAAATCCAAGTTTATAGCCGAAAGCAAATCTGAATGAAATTTTACAAGTCAATACAGTTGGCTTAATATTGGAACGTTTAACAAGGCTGCAATGCTGCAGTAGGCTCAGCTGATTTAATTATGACCTAATTGATTAATGTGACGTCATATCACCTCGGCCTAAAAGTTAACAATTTTAACAAATTTAAAACAATGAAAGCTATTAATACTACAAAAAGTGCTCAATGCTAATCAAAAAAGCAAAGCAGAGCGAATTAAATCAAATCTAGTTATTACTATCTATCTAAACTAAACCCTTGACATCCTGTTTCACCTAAACGGATCATCAGAAGGTTCTTATTCAGATAGAATCTTTATAGAATTAATAAATTCAAATAGAATCTTTATTTTATTTCAAAAAGATTCTATTTGAATAAGAACCTTCTGATGATCCGTTTATAGGTGAAACAGGCTGTCAAGGGTTCTTAGCCCCGTGCTAATTAATCGCTAATAACGGAACTATGAAAATCACAGAGCCAAAATATTTTACAAGGTAATAGCCGGCATATTGTGCGTATAAAAATTAGATTTTTACCCTACCAATTTATTGAAATAAAGTGTTTGAGATAAAAAGACGTCAGAAATATGGTTTTTATTCTACTTTCCCGAAAATAGCTTCAAAATTGAAATATTTGAATTATAACATAGATCTACCCAGCTAGAAATTTCACGTGTATTACACGTAGATTCTACGTACCTTGGGTCGTGTATTATACGTTAATTTTCACGTATAATACACGCATATGTGTCGACACTATTTCACGTGTATTACACGTATATTTGGTGGTGGATTTTACGTGTTTTACGCCCGCATTACACCTAATTTCCTCGTATCTGACAACACTAATACACGTGTTTTCCACGTATATTTGGTGGTGGATTTTACGTGTTTTACACCCGCATTACACCTAATTTCCTCGTATCTGACACGTAGATTCTATGTACCTTGGGTCGTGTATTATACGTTAATTTTCACGTATAATACACGCATATGTGTCGACACTATTTCACGTGTATTACACGTATATTTGGTGGTGGATTTTACGTGTTTTACACCCGCATTACATCTAATTTCCTCTTATCTGACACGTAGATTCTACGTTCCTTGGGTCGTGTATTATACGTTAATTTTCACGTATAATACACGCATATGTGTCGACACTATTTCACGTGTATTACACGTATATTTGGTGGTGGATTTTACGTGTTTTACACCCGCATTACACCTAATTTCCTCGTATGTGACACGTAGATTCTACGTTCCTTGGGTCGTGTATTATACGTTAATTTTCACGTATAATACACGTATAAGTGTCCACACTATTTCACGTGTATTACACGTATATTTGGTGGTGGATTTTACGTGTTTTACACCCGCATTACACCTAATTTCCTTGTATCTGACACGTAGATTCTACGTTCCTTGGGTCGTGTATTATAGGTTAATTTTCACGTATAATACACGTATAAGTGTCGACACTATTTCACGTGTATTACACGTATATTTGGTGGTGGATTTTACGTGTTTTTACACCCACATTCTATCTAATTTCCGCGTACCGTATCTGAAATCAACAATTTAACACATTTGTAGTTATTTAACACATTTGTATAACACATATTGTTATAAGAGGCTACACTCCAATTGTGACCCTTCTAGCACTCATTCGGAGAGTTAATGCTTGTTTTGAACTTTATTTGGAATTAGAGAAGAAAAAGAGAAATAGCAGTGGTGGGAATCGAACCCGCGTCAATGAAATGACTACTTTCTAGCCCTAACCTTAACCCCTAAGCCAACCAGCTGACAAAAAAACCATCAATTAATTTGCTTTCTATCATCTTCTTTTCGCCATTTTTACGTCACTTAAACCGGAGCTTATGGTTGGTTGGCGGTTTCATTCTAGTCATTTTTAGTGGCAGAATTTCGACTTGTTAAAGTGGCTATCGTACCAAACCTTAGTAAGTAATTGTTTAATATCAGTAAGCGAGACCACTTAAATTTACACTAAGAACTATAGTTAAAAGATCACATTAATTTGCGACTAAAAAATGTCATGAAGTTTCCTTTTTACATAACGTAATAAAAACGTGTAAAGACACCTACAAAAACACATAATCTAACTTATATCCTAAAAAATGCGGAGGAGCGTGGTTGACACCAATCCACTTGAGTGGAGAATTCTTTCTGTTTATACCGTCCTTGGGAGGTAGTTTTACCTAACACAGATTAAAAATTGCTCAAATGAACGAAAGAACTTCAACACGTTTAATATACGTGGAAAACACGTGTTACTTTTCAACAGATGGAAACGTGCAATACACGTGGAAACAACATATAATCAACATACAAAAAATTCCGGTAAAACATCCTTCTGCTGGGGTAAACATTTTTTCTCTTTTGTATGCCCTCTTCTGGATGTGATTTTACCTTATCTACCTTAAAAATTAGTCAAATAATCATAGGATTTTGAACACGTGTAATATACGTGGAAAACACGTGTTATTTTTGCAAGAGTTATATTCACAAAATAATCCCTGATAAAACTTCTAGAATCATATTTACACACTAGTCATACTAAATGATAGCTAAAATATGTCTCTAAAAAAATGTTTTTTAAACAGTGAATTTTTGTTGGTGTACACAAACTCCTTAATAACACCTGAATTCTACCTAAGATACCATACTACCTAAAATCAACCAAAAATCAACGTGTAATATACGTAGCTTTCTAGCTGGGGAGTAATGCTAAACTAAACAAAAATTACTTTTGCTCATAAATATAAGGCATTTTTGGGCGTTTTTACATTTCAAAGTAATTGCACTAACATTTATGTTGCACTTGCATTAAATTATATAGGCTATACCGTAGCCTATCTAGCATTGCACGAAAATGTCTAGCCACCTGAGACGAAATGCTTATTGTGAAGGCCAAGAAGGTAGAAAAATTACCAGTGTAGGTTTAGAAAATTCGCCAAGAACAAAAACTATAAGTCAAGAAATTTCACATTTCTAGCATATTTTCTTCTGTGAAATATTTCACTACAAGAGTGGGGCGTTCTCATAAAACCCCGTGTCGCTACAGATAAGGTTAACAAAGATGAATATCACATTTACCCCCAATAGATAAAATTGTGCTCATTTATTGAAAAAACGAAACAAATTACATCAGTTATATTCAATGCGACGGCTGCCCTTACTTTTTGGCAACGAGTTGTTCAATGTCTGGTAAAGTAGGAGATAATGCACAACAAATATCGGATTCAACATGAAGTTGGTTTCTTGGTTTAGATTTGATAGTAGGCTAAGCAATGCAGAGAAGCCGCATTCGCATAGGTAAGTTGAAGAAAACGTGACCAGAACATTCAGAGCTTGAACCGTTGAACACCTATCCTTTGATAGCAATGTTATATTTTAAAAACTTTTCTTTTCTAGGTTGCAAGAGTGAAACTCATCTTTTGCAAAAGAATTGTTTGTTAATTCTATAAATTTTTCTTGGGTTGCTGCAGGAACATCTTTCAGTTTACATACAAAAGGATTTCTCACTACTTTCATCAAAATGCTGCCAGTATTTATTTCGGGAAAATATCGTTCAAACTCCTCCTGCAAGTTTTGAAGATAGCTGATGATGTCATCCTTCTAGTTTTGATTGGGATCATCTCCATTCAAGCAGTGAAACGATATCTACAATAGGCTACCAATAGGGGAGATGTGGGACCAATGATACAAGGGGACCAATACAACACAGCTCGTTTTTGATCCCTACTAAAAATTAACTTTTTTTTTGATAGTTATTGGAACGAGATTACATAAACCTTCTTTGCCACGAGGTTTGAAAGTTAGGTTGTTGCAAATGCAGAAATGAGAGACAAAAGTATGTTTTTGGCAGGCAAAAGTAAAATGTAGTACTTCTGGAAAACTTTCAATATTATGTTCAAGTGTTTATTATAGCAAATGCTAAGTTTTTCATGTACTACGTAGGAAGGTATTTTACAAGATTGGTAGGCTTTATGAGAAATAATAAGTCGAGTTTTGTGAAACTATCGTTTAATTCAAAGTTTTTGAGATGGGGGAGCTTTGAGACACTGTTAATTGAGACCATGTCTCAAAGGTCCCTGTCTGAATTTGAAAGTATTTTTTGCAGAAAATGCCTATGTTAAAGCCATCCGAAGGCTTAAAAAGGAATTTTTCAAATGAAGCTTCAAATAATGCTTTGCATGACATTGTTTAATATAACTTATCTGTGAGAAAAGCTGCCAAAAAACATAAATTTGATCATACCACTCTTGGCAGATACTTGAAGGATGGATGAAAAATGAGCCATTTTCTGAAGTGTTGTCACACTTCATTAAATTTATGAATTTCTCCAAATCAATCTAGGTATTTCTGGAAACGTAGCCTACAATGTGAGAATTCTGTAACTTCTGATGAGCATCACCAAACAGGAGAAACTGAGCCTTGTACCTCAGCTTCCTTACAAAAAAATGATTCGATTTTGTTATCTTCAATACGGCCATATCCAAAAGCAGTTGCAAAAGGAAGAAAGAAAAAATCACGAAAACGTAAATCAGTTGTGAAAATCTTCAGAATCTAACACAAGCAGTGTTGTGGAAGTTCATCTAGAAACTGACGTTGAGAGTGTTTGCACCGATACCAGTGATGTTTCATGTAAAGAAAATGCATTGCAAAACATAATTCCTGATTGTCTTTCTGCTGGAACCTATGTAGTGGCCAAAGTTCATGCAAATGCAGATGTTAAATTTAAACATTTCATCGGCCGGCTTGCACATGGACCTGATCAAGATAATGACTATGAAATGGAGTTTTTAAAACTAAATTGAGAAAACATCGGACAAAATGAAGGATTGTTTTGTGTTCCCAGGAAATGAAAATGTGGCTTATGTGTCTCATTGTGATATTGTATGTCTTCTGCCAGACCCAACCTCTGTTGCCAAAACGAAACGCTTGTCTGGTGTTTTGAAATTTGCAATAAACTTGTCACAATATCACATTGCTGTCTGTGACGACCCCTCCCCAGCCAACTGTTACTGTTTAAACAATTTTGTATTGAATCAGCTTGTTCGTTCTTCCATCTGTCCATGTTCGTTCTAGAAACGTCTTGTTCTTTGGTTTTACACGAAATGCAATCTTTCTTCAGAAAAAGTACAGTTTTCGTGTAAGTAGTAAACCTGTCTCATTGGTCCCAATGGTGTGTTGCAAAGGTCCCACCCAGGTGGGACCAATGATACAAAAAAGTGAACTTTTAAAAAGTGAAATAATTTTTTAATCTGTGGTCCAATCCGAAGCCTTAGCTATGCATAAATACAGTAAGAAGATGTGCTTCCCTCAAACGCTTAAGTAGCCCTGTACTGCCAAAATCACGCGCGACAACGGAAAAAATACCCATTTTGTTTCATTGGTCCCACATCTCCCCTACCTACAGCTGGCACAATTTTTCTGTCCCGTCAACTGATGTGGATATTTTGATTGATAGCTCATTTACCCCACAACACGAGGAAATTTACCCCCAGTTTAAGAAATGCTGGTTTAGATAGTGTTAACAAATTTATATGGACAATAAATTTGACAAACGGTTGTAACTTAATTCAATTCTTCTTTTCTACTTTCAAGCTAAATGTAGCTTTATTTACATAGGATCTACAAGGTTTAGCTTCTGTCAGAGCAATTGCAACTCTAAATTGAACCAATCACAACCTTTAAACCAACTCCAATAGAAGGTTTCAAAAAAAAAATTATTTTACACCAAAATGAAACAAAATTTGTATGATAGGCCTTTCTCAAAATTTCTAAGTATTTTCTAATTTTAATTTTTAAGTATAGCTACTGTAGGCCTACTGCATTAAACAAGACAAGGAAATTATTAATCTTTTAACAAGAAAAAATTTATATAAAAAAAAAGAAAATCGAAGTAGGCGGTCGTAGCCTATGGGAAACTGTACAATCGTTGTTCATTCGCAAAGCAAACACGACTAAGAATGTAGCAAGTTGACAATGGCGATAATTACTGCAGAAGTGAATCAACCTTGATAAAATCGTTTTGCTAGTTTTATGATACTGCTGTGCGATAAATGCGTGGAAAGTACACATTGTATATCTTATTTCTGCAAGATCTACGTCTTGACTTACAATGTAGTACTGCCACAAGTTTTCTCGCAGGCCTAAGCTTATCTGAACAAATACTTCCGTTTGGTGCTGATGAAGTTGCTTCTTGTATGTAGCCTACATTGAAACTGATTACTTTAGTTATCTCGACATTGAATCAATGTTATTGATGATAATATTGTATCTACGTTCATAGAGCTAGACAAAACCAATGCTTTTAGCTGGGCCTTGGGCGAAAGGTAAGTTACGTGCTTCCGTGCCTTAATCCTGTGGCAATAAGCTTACTACACCAGTTTAACTTTTCAATCTTAACTAGTCTTCTTCAGCAAAAATTCTCTATAGCTCAAGATATTTACACAACTGCCCAGTAATGTCAATAATGACTTTGCACCGGGCACGAAAGCCATAGAAATTAAATTATAGTTAGGGTAAAAATATAAGCCATTTGGTTGTTTGCACACTGGCGGCTTGAATAAACTTAACTTCATCATTGTATTTACTTAGCTTCGGACTGATTAGCTATAAGCTATATCTGAAAGCGAAAATTATCACGCACTCCGTCGTAAGCCATACATGTAGTAAATTGTTAATTAATATCTCATCCGGCAAAGCTGCAGTCTACTCTCAGCAACAATTTTTTTCAATGTAGCTAGGCGATGAAAGAATTGCTTTCTTTCCCGAACTACCATATGACATTCTGCAAACAAAGTTTACTGCAGTTTTTGCTGAGCTTGTAGCTAAATCGCTCACTAACATTTCAATGCATGCTGAACAGAAAATTAACAGAATTGTAACAATCTTCTCAGAACACTTGCATTCTAAAGTAAAATTCATCTCATATGAACATCTCCAATCAGCCTGCAGAACACATCAAGCTATTTCACACAATTACATTGCCGTTTGCGTCTTCCTTGACAGCGCTTGAAGCTTTTTTTAGAACAACATAAGCTTTGACTTCATGAAACAGACGCACAGGAAATTCTTTTGCACGTGACAAAGGCTATAAATTTCCACCAAGGTTGAATATAAACCTCAGGCCTATATAGAACATTTATTTGACATGGTAGACTGAGCGTCAATAGCCTACGCAATAGCAACTAATAAACTCAAAACGTAAGCGTTGAAAACTGGTTTACGTTGACAACTGGTTATTCGACGGCAAATCAGCAACAAACTACCATTGAGTTTTAAAAGTTAGACCTCTAGAGACAGTTATTTTCAGATACTACATGAAATAAGCATATAGAATTTACAGTATACTGTAGATCTTTTTTTATTTCTTTTCGGATATTTACTGAGGTATATATTCGAAGACGACGCACTGTTTGTGAGATAAGCTGAGTAAGGGCGTAATCTCTTGAAAACAACAAAAAAGGCGGGAAAAACACTTCGTTGGTAATACTGGTAAGAGAAATGTAAACGCTATAGAGCTAGGGTCAAGCTATGTTATCTCAAATATTTGCGTCAAAACTGTGGCATTTGTATGACGAAATGTTGGCCGCAGACCTCTCAGATCGATTTGATAATGTAGTGCAAAGTACTCTCCAGTCTCTAGGTAAAGTATCGCTGTAAGGAGTGGGCATTTAAGTTAGCCTATTTTTAGCCCCTAACCCAAAATGATTTTAGCGACCTGGAACCTATCTAGGCCGCCCGGGAGTGTAAAGAAAACACGTCATATTCTTTTACTGGCCTACTGAATATTTGCATGATTGCATCGAGACGATTTTGTTTTATAAACCTTTTCTGTTTTTTGTTAATGAGCTATTTGACGTTTTATTCAACAAATTGGTCAGCATTTTGCTTTCTCTTTACTTGAGAGAAATCTTTTTTTTTGGTGGGGAGGGCTGTTTTGTCATGCTGTTATAGAGACTCCAATATATCATTTAGACCGGCTCAAAATATTTTCTCTACGGCCCGGTCTATTTGCGAAATCGGCAACTTTTTTATGGCAAGGGTGGCCAAACTCTTGCGGCTCACCAATAACACCTTGCGGCTTTTAAAAAATAAAAATTGAGTTGAATCCTGTTAATTGCATCGCAATTCAAAGCACCAATAGAAAGTCGAAGCAGAGGTTCTGTTCGCAGTTTGTTTTTTTAATAAACTTTACGAAGGAGAGCTTGGCAGCTCTCCAACGTGTAGTTTGGAAAACATCATCACCTTGGACTGATAAAGGGTAAACCCCATGGCCCTAGCGACTTAGGCTAAACCATCATGGTAATTTGTTCCAGTTTGTCTACCACTCATACGCTCTTAAAACAAAATTTTTGTTTTATAAAAGACATTGACATCTAAACCAACCTCGTTAGGCTATAAAGTTTGTTATAAACAAATAGCCTACGGTACGGTGGTAAAAACTTCAGGTTCTTCTTATCCCAATTTTCTACCCTAAAATAAATCTCTTGGAGGAAACAGAAATGTTTTTACTAGTAAGAAAAGTAGCTCTAAAAACCTCTAACTTGATTTATTTGTTTATTCAATTAGTTAGGCTCACGGTATTTAAGTTTAAACTTTTGTATTTTTTGGAGAAAAGATGTTCCATATTTGGGAAACTACATTTTCTTTGAGTGGTCAGGAACTTTTTAAAAATCGTCAGCAAACTCCCAAGAAATCACTCACCTCTTGGAATCCCTGTTGCAGAGGCTTTGAAACAGTTGCATAAGCTCGTTTAGAGAGATTGACAAAGTTTAGGTTTCTGGTTATTGTAGTGTTGTCCTGTACTCCTGTTGTCTGCAAATTATTTCCTCCAGTAGGTGCCGCTGAATAAAAAGATGTCATTGCAGTGCGTTGCTCATTGCTCAACCGTACAACCCGAGAGTGGATACGTTGGGAATTTATATGCGTACGTAGCGTTTTTACAACACACAAAATGTCGAATAAAAATCACTAATATAATATCAAGGGCCTTTTGTTGCAGACCTTTTGAAGCTGCCTTGCGTACCGCAATTAGTCCACGAAGGCAGGAACTCCAGTTCGGAATCACTGATCTCGCCTATTTGTTTACATTTTGCAAGGACGGTCGCTTAATCGATTGCGATATAGTAAGTTAGTCGGTATGAAAAAAAGCAAAAGCAACCAAACATACTTTTTTTCTAAAAAAATGTGGAAAATTTTTTTCTGAATCTATTTAAATAGAGTAGGCCTATTTAGAAATAAATTCATGTGGGTTTTTGTTTAAACTGACTGACTGACTATGGGAAGCTTTGAATTCGAAATAAAAAATCTTCTTTGAGAGCTTAATCCACATTTGTAAGGTCACCCAGTTACCGAAATAAACAGAATGCCATTTCAGCTTGTTCTTTAAGTAGACCTAACTTATTAGCCTATTGTTTGTGAATTGATTGATTGCTTGTGGGAATCTTCATGTTCGCACTAAGAAAGATTCTTTTTTCTTTGAGAGATTATTTTTGGCAGTTTCGCAGAGAGCCACTTTGGATGTCGCCAGTTTAAGGGCTCATTAAATATCTACTGCTGCAAATTTACATACAATGATCGTTGGAAGAGTAAGTATTCAGAACAATAAAAACAATCAGATGACATAAGGTCCGATATAAAGCGATTTGAGGAGTGTATGCAATGGTTAATAAACGAAAACATGTTTTTCCTCAACAAAGCATCAAACGTTGTTATTGTAGCTGACGCTGCTAGTCAGCAATCGCGCTCATATACAGGCTACAGCCATCAGCAAGACGGCGACATTCCTAGGCATAACTGGCGAGGAATGACCGGGACACGAAGTCGTCTTCTCTACTGTACTGTTTATCGACTGAACTTCACGGAGTAACGCTTGATCACAAGTAGAGCTCTTCACGATTAAGTTGTTTATTAACTTGACTTCTAACTTCCAAAGAACAGAATCCGAACACACCAAAAATGAAAACACCGAACGACTAAATAACTCCACCACCAAGACTTAGTTCAGCATACTGTCGTTCTGCATCACTAACTCAATTTTGTTTGTTTGTTTGTTTTGTTTGTTTATCTTTATCCTGCATTGCGGGAAAGCGGACTTGAGCGCTATGTATCGGTGTACGCCTTCCGACATACACCTGACCCACGCTGCAGCCGACGGCAATGTCTGTTTCCGGTTGTCTACTCTACTTATGACTTAAATTTGGTACTACCCATTACTCCGAATCGATCACTGGGTAGAGGCAATTATCGTAAAGTTTCTTGCCTAGAGAAACAACAGCAAGTGCGGGTGGCTGGAGTCGAACATGCAGGCTCTCGACTGTGAGCCCAACGCGCTAACCACTCGGCCATTGCTGCCATTTCAAAGAAGAGAACTTTAATTTTAATTTCGGAATTGAAGAACTTCGTTTTCACTTCCATTTTACATTTGTCTCTTGATTGCAAAATAAAATTTTAGCTTTTCGTTTTCGTTGACATTAACATTAGGAATCATGGTTTCAGTTCCTTAAAAAGAACTGTAATTTTGATTGAAAAGGCGCAGCCACCAGCATTGCAAACTCTACACGCGACCATATAACGCAACACAATGGTACCTAGATCTACGTGTCGATGGAGTACAGTAGAAATGCGATTTTAGGCGTAGCCTAATGCACAAATTGATTACAAGACTGCATTCCGAGAGCACGCGGTATTTGTTAATTGGAGAGGAAGGTTCTAGAATCCGACTTGACGTCAGTGAAGTGAAGCTCGTTACGTCAGAGAAAATAGCTCTCGAGCGCCACAGACAATATTCCAGAATCTGACTTGACATCAGTGAAGTGACGCGCGGTAGGCCTACGTCAGAGAAAAAGAACTCTCGAGCGCCACATTCTATTTCATTACTTGATATTCACGGGCACTGACATAACGAGGCAAATTGTGCAATATTCTGAAAGAATCATTGTAAGCGACACGTAATCGTTTTATACTAGAAGATTTAAACTTGTTCCACAACTGGGATGCGTAAAACGACATAGCCTACAATAAGAACGAAAGACAATGTTTTTTACAGCTGGTGAGCATTTAGAAAAATGAGATTTTGCATTGTTTGCAGCACAGTAGGCTACTGAGAGCGTAGGCCTACTTGCCTTGAAATATCATTTTCATCTGAGAGAACTCTCAATAAATACACCCAGGTATTTTATAGAGTCTGTGAACTTATGAAGACAATTTCAGATTTACCTAGATGTACCCAGTGCTGTATTCATAAAAAAAGCACAGGGTAGCCTATATAGCCTACTGCCAGATTTTTCAAAATGATAAATAATACACAACTTGCAAAATACTAATCTTTATTCTACCATAACATGAATTATCAACATCAGAATTGGACGAGAGGTAGCCTACCAAATTGTTTATTTTTCTATGAATAGGCTACATCCCAAACAGCCTGCCGAGAGGAATCTACATCTTTATCCTCTTTACAAATTTGGGATTTAGTATCTTTAGCTGATCGGTGGTTTAGCAGCCAGGATCTTCCATATTTTTAGCGGTAATTTGAGCCACAGGTGGTCAACTGCAATTAGCCTAATAAACATCAAACAGCTCACATTTATCAATGAGCAAAGGTGCTCTTAAACCTGTGATAATATTGTTCATTAAACTGAAACCAAGTTCACAATCTGCTGTCGAACGAGGTAAAGTTGAAATAGCTGTCCAGAGCGACTTCAAATTATTGGGCACAATTTCAACTTTTTCATGAAAGTTTCTTAATCCTTGGATTGACTGTATTTCATCAATGTAAAAGCGTTTACAAATTTTTCTCACCTCTGCTTCTCCATGACGCAAATTTCCTTCTATCATTTTTTCAGGTTGTACCGTAGGCTACTGTAAGTTAGCAATATCAACTAGTAAGCTAGCTGACCATGACCATTGTCAGTGTCGGCATTAGTGCAAAGTCTCATTTGCATTCTGCTAACAATGCTCTGAATCAAGACGTAGGCTACCAGTGGCGCGGGAACTATTTTTCTCTAGTGGGGGCCGAAGATTCCGTAGTGTTGTCAGCTTCTGGGGGGCTTCGCCCCCCAGACCCCCCTTATGCAGGTGAACTTTAAAAGCGGGTTGTAGGAATTCGGTCCCTTCCTGTGCAAAAATCGACGCCAAATCACACTTTGTTATTGTAGCAAATGAAGAACGGTAACAACAAAGCAGCTGTTCAGGAAATCAATATGAAATACGCTTCCGAAGAGTGTTTTTCGCTCAAGTGTTTTTTCTATAAACTGTGTCATGAGTTCTTTGACATCGACAGTGTTTTAGTGGACATAATCATGTTTTTATTTGCGCTCATTGCGATAACATACAGCCCAGCTAGAAATTTCACGTGTATTACACGTAGATTCTACGTACCTTGGGTCGTGTATTATACGTTAATTTTCACGTATAATACACGCATATGTGTAGACACTATTTCACGTGCATTACACGTATATTTGGTGGTGGATTTTACGTGTTTTACGCCCGCGTTACACCTAATTTCCTCGTATCTGACAACACTAATACACGTGTTTTCCACGTATATTTGGTGGTGGATTTTACGTGTTTTACACCCGCATTACACCTAATTTCCTCGTATCTGACACGTAGATTCTACGTACCTTGGGTCGTGTATTATACGTTAATTTTCACGTATAATACACGCATATGTGTAGACACTATTTCACGTGCATTACACGTATATTTGGTGGTGGATTTTACGTGTTTTACGCCCGCATTACACCTAATTTCCTCGTATTTGACACGTAGATTCTAAGTTCCTTGGGTCGTGTATTATACGTTAATTTTCACGTATAAGTGTCGACACTATTTCACGTGTATTACACGTATATTTGGTGGTGGATTTTACGTGTTTTTACACCCACATTCTACCTAATTTCCGCGTACCGTATCTGAAATCAACAATTTAACACATTTGTATTTATTTAACACATTTGTATAACACATATTGTTATAAGAGGCTACTGTCCAATTGTGACCCTTCTAGCACTCATTCGGAGAGTTAACGCTTGTTTTGAACTTTATTTGGAATTAGAGAAGAAAAAGAGCAATAGCAGTGGTGGGAATCGAACCCGCGTCAATGAAAGCCAACCAGCTGACAAAACCCCTAAGCCAACCAGCTGACAAAAAACCCATCACTTAATTTGCTTTCTATCAACTTCTTTTCGCCATTTTTACGTCACTTAAACCGGAGCTTATGATTGGTTGGCGGTTTCATTCTAGTCATTTTTAGTGGCAGAATTTCGACTTGTTAAAGTGGCTACCGTACCAAACCTTAGTAAGTAATTGTTTAATATCAGTAAGCGAGACCACTTAAATTTACACTAAGAACTATCGTTAAAAGATCACATTAATTTGCGACTAAAAAATGTCATGAAGTTTCCTTTTTACATAACGTAATAAAAACGTGTAAAGACACCTACAAAAACACATAATCTAACTTATATCCTAAAAAATGCGGAGGAGTGTGGTTGACACCAATCCACTTGAGTGGAGAATTCTTTCTGTTTATACCGTCCTTGGGAGGTAGTTTTACCTAACACAGATTAAAAATTGCCCAAATGAACGAAAGAACTTCAACACGTTTAATATACGTGGAAAACACGTGTTACTTTTCAACAGATGGAAACGTGCAATACACGTGGAAACAACATATAATCAAAATATAAAAAATTCCGATAAAACATCCTTCTGCTCGGGTAAACATTTTTTCTCTTTTGTATGCCCTCTTCTGGATGTGATTTTACCTTATATACCTTAAAAATTAGTCAAATAATCATAGGATTTTGAACACGTGTAATATATGTGAAAAACACGTGCTATTTTTGCAAGAGTTATATTCAAAAAATAATCCCTGATAAAACTTCTAGAATCATATTTACACACTAGTCATACTAAATGATAGCTAAAATATGTCTCTAAAAAAATGTTTTTTAAACTAGTGAATTTGTGTTGGTGTACACAAACTCCTTAATAACACCTGAATTCTACCTAAGATACCATACTACCTAAAATCAACCAAAAATCAACGTGTAATATACGTAGCTTTCTAGCTGGGAGTACACTGCAATCACAAATGCGATACGACAGGAAGCAGCGAAGTGACATATAGTTTTCGAGTCAGCTGCTCTCCTTATTTTGGCTTACCTTTAAGTGTCTTTCGCCGAGACACAAACGCGTGCTTTGGAGCGGTGTCGAACCCACGTCCTTTCGAACGTCGCACAGACGTTCTCACCACTCGGCTACGCAGCCGACGAATGCCGACGACTACGCAGCCGGACATGCATCAACGCAAGATGAGTAAGTCTTTTTTGTGTCATTGAGCTTCTCAAGCATGTTTTCAGGCGTTTAGAGCAGAAAAAGAACGTTCTGATGATGCAGCTGAAATCGGGAGGCAAAAACGGAGCTCCACGAATTTCCGCGTTTCTTTGAAAAGATCTAGTGCTTGGAGGTTTAGTTGCTATAGTATCTCAGCAACCTTTTTAACGGAGTTTGCGATTTTTCCACTTACAACATCGCTGAGCAAGGTAAGTTGCGTTTTTAGGAGATTATTCTGATGGCATCGGGTAAGCTGATCTCAGTATCAGACCTTTCGTCACCGTTTGCACAGCTCAGAAGGGCCTTCTCTCTGTTGGCTGCTGTAAGCAGATCCGCCTGGTTGAATCTTCGATCAAGCTCAGCTTGAACCAAATTAAGGGCTTTAGTGTATTGCCGTTTCCACGCTCCTTCTCCCGCAGACGACAAAGCATCCGATTCCTCTGTGTTTCGAAATCTTACTGGAGTTTTGCTCACTCCGGGATCTTTTGGCGTCTTTAGGTTATTAGCAGACGTAAAGACGTTCGCTGCTTCCATAGGCTTGTAAACGGATTTATATTTTTTGAGATTTTTGATCTGTTTGTGGAGAATGGTGATGGATTCTAAAGCTGTAGAAGCAGAGATCTTCTTGTTTTGGAGCTACCTTGCGACGGCTTCTGCAGCCTGAAAAACTTTACCGCTGCAGGTAATCGCAAAATAAGGTCGCATCGTGCGTGCTTGTTTTACCAAGCCGAATATCTTTGTACGTGCGTCTCCTCTCATTGCACTATCTTCTGTCACGTCTGTCAGACATTGCAACAGAGTAGGGTAGCACTTAACAACACGAGCGAGGGCAGAAGCACGAACGCACCAACGAGTAGGACACAAACCCAGCAAATTGCAGGCAACTTCATCGGTACCAAAAAGCGACATGAATAAATATTTACGTTTAGACGATTCACGAATTACAACTGCAACTGTTTAAACGAAGTGGGCATCGGCAACAAGCCTCACCTCCTTTACAACGTTATGTACCTTAAATTGTCAGAATTTTCTAGGGGGGGGGGCTGAAGCAATTATCGAAAATTCCAGGGGGGCTGTATTAGCTCTAGGGGGGGCTGCAGGCCCTTGAGCACCCCTACTTCCCGCGCCCTTGTATGCTACCCTAATCCTATATAGTCCGTCTTCCTCTGAATAAATTGATTCGCGTTAATTGGCACCATTTCAGAATTCTGTATCAGAGGAATATTTCTGAACATCAAATTATTCTTCGCTGCTAAAGCCAACTGTGTTTTTTCTTCCGGATTTTCCTTGAAACTCTCAATAAATCGTATTGCCTTTTTAATAAAAGTTCGGCTCTAGGTAAAGTCGTACTTCGAGGCTGAAGTTCAATAGATAACATGGGTAATTCTTGCAGAACATTATGCATTAGGAATCAGTAAGGATAGCATAGGCAGTTAGGCACTCTGTTTGGAAAACCAGAGGGTACCGGCAGTGGCGGATTTAGGGCAAAATTTTAGGGGGCGCCAAAGAAGTATGGAACAACCTCGCCGCAAATGGCTTAGGAAATCATTTTTGCGTTTTTATCAATAAAGTTGCCTATCTAAGTCAGGTAGGCTACCAGTCATTCCCACATCACAAATCAACACCACAAGTGATAATCAGTTGTAAAGTTGAGGCATGGTTGCGGCAATGCCATAATGCCGCTCGTGGCAATTAAAAGCAATAACGAACGTGAAATGATAAGTTAGGTATTTTCCACTAAAACTTTAGGCTATACAACAGTGATTGCTCCAAGTGAATAAAAAGGGATAACTACCAAAATCCATTTCAATAAATCACCAACCTAGAGTGCCTGAAGCTCACTGGTGCATAGCCCAAAAAAATGCCTTATAAAAAACATTCAATCGGTGAGGCCTAGGTGTACTTAGTACAAGTGAGTGGTAGCCTACTCAGTTAAGATATTGCGAATAAAAAAATAATTAAAATATGAACAAAGCGCTCGCAGCAATAAGAGTCTACTATTTCTATTTTGTAGAATAAGCGAAATCGGGCCTATATGCCCTATCAGCAAAACAAAATATTGTGAACTGACAATGATGCAATGGAGCAAAAGAACAATACGATTAAACTACTCATGCTGATTGATAATGTTGCAAAAACGTCTCAATACGTAATTGTAATTTGTAACAACGTATAAAAATGACATTAGATTTCCTCAAACAAGTAGTTCGATCACATGTTTTGAATAAAATACGTAATAAATTTAGCAGAGATGTGTTCAAGACCATCGTAGGCTGGTTATTCGTTTCGTTTTGTTTTAAAGCAACTTTTAAGCAATAAAAACCATTTTTTCTTAAAAATTCCATTTTTTATTTAATTTTTTGGAGAATTTTGGATCTGTTTTGATTGGGATACTGTTGGGGTAGTTTTTAGATTTAATTGAGCTGGAAACTTTAGATACACTTGGCAACGCTGGAGCTAAGTTGATGGCTGCTGCAGGCGGCAGGCATAGCTTGAATCTTTTGCTTGTGTGTGCTAATGCAGTGGAAAAGCTAGCTAAGAAAAAGTGCAATGTTTACTCAAAAGTTTATGACTTTAGTCTGCACTTGTATGTACAGCATTCTAAAAGTTGTTCTGTTTTACGTAGTTTTTTTTTTTGAAGTACGGTAGAATTGAGGAACAGTTTATTTATTTTGGTTTAAATCTTTATCCTAATAAAGTCTTTGATAGGTTACGGTATTCCTGATAGTTTCACATACTTGAAGAGGCTTTGAACCACTGAAACAGGACTGGTTACTGCGATTGATAAGAGTGAAAATTTTCGTTGTTGTTGAAGTGTTGTTATTCATTCATTTTAGTTTTCATCATTAACGTGTCTGGGCTGAAAAAAAAAACTACTAACTACAATAGTTGTTATATGGTAGGCCAACCAGCACGTTACGGTAATGAACGGGAAAAGGTGGCAAAACTTTGAAAGGTTAAAACAAACAGCAAAAAATAAAGCAAAAACAAAGAGAAACACACATGTAGTAATAAATGAAAGCCTAATGAAAAGTTTTGTGGATTGCATTTGTGAATTATTCTATCCGATAAGTGCTGTTTAACAAAGAACACTCCTGAAATACATTGCTAAAGCTTATAGGCCTACCCCAAGAGCCAAACCAGTGCCACTTAACATGAAATTTCTTCATGTACAAAGTCGGCACTTAACAGTTAAGGTAAAGGAGCAGACCTTTTCAATACCAAGTGATGTTACTACCTACAATTAGGATAGTGGACTTTTGTCGCAAACTGTGCAACATTAAAATGAGAAATGAAATTTACAAAATCCAGCCTATTAAGTTTCTAAAATTTTGAGGTAAGCTTCTCAGCAAAGCATTAAATGAAATTCTTGTATTAATTCAATTCACACACTTTCTTACACAGTTTTCACAAAATTTTACTGTAAAATTGTGAGCACGGTTAGCTCATAAAAATGAAGTATAGTTATCTTGGAATTATTATTGTGTGTGCCATGATATGGGAAAGTTTGTCATTCCAGGAATTTAGTAGTTTTGGTGAGTACCTTGTAAATTCAAAATATTCAATTTTTGAAGGCGCATTTACACGACGACTGTTCGGCAACACTAAAAGGTGGAAATGCAGAAGCTCGGAAATAAGCCGGTCGTGAAATGGCGTATTGTCAGCAGAAGTAGCGATTTAATGCCGATGTAGAAAACGCGGAAATACGATCTTGGCGTCCATATTGTTTAACATAGCGATAACTTCATCATGAAAGAATGAAATGTTGCAACATGGAAAAAGGCGGAAATGCGATTTTTAACAACAGCTCACCACCGAACCTACTTTCATGTTGAAATATCATTGAAAGATATTGTTCAGAAGCAATTGTGAGGTCATTAAATACTTTGACTGTTTTAATTCCACAGTTATTGGAGTAAATTTCGAAATTTAATGGAATTTATTGAAATGAAAAAGGCGGAAATGCGATATTTAGCCACAAGTCACCACAAAACCTACTTTTATGTTACAATATCACTGAAAGATATTGTTTAGAAGCAATTGTGAGGTCATTAAATACTTTGACTGTTTTAATTCCACAGTTATTGGAGTAATTTTCGAAATTTAATGGAATTTATTGAAAGAGGAAAAAGGCAGAAATGCGATTTTTAGTCACAACTCAATACCAAACATTTTCTTATGCTGAAATATCATTGAAAGATATTATTTAGAAGCAATTGTGAGATCATTAAATACTATGACTGTTTTAATTCTAAAGTTATTTCGGCTTATTTTCGCGTTTCCGTATTTCCACCTTTTAGTGTTGCCCACGACTGTTTGTTGCTTAATTAAGCTTAACTTTTTGTTTATTTATGATAATCGTACTTAGTGCTGCTTACTGACACTTAAGCGAGAAAAAATACACTCCAGTACAAACAGCTTTGCCAGAACACTCACTTAAAAGTGAGTTCACTTGAAGCGTGCAAATATTTACACCAAAACCTCAGGTCTACTCTCAGTAGCCTTGTCTGGCTGTTAGGCAAGCAACTAGGAAGTTTTTAGTTGTTGTTTTGTAATGGATGCACCCATTGGCGTAATTTTTTTTAAAAATTTGTCGAAATTAGGGGTGCTCTAACTCTAAGTTATCTTATGAAAATTGTCAATATAGGCTAATCAATTGAAAACCTGACCGATGGAAAATGTTAAAACAAATGACTCAATCTAATAGTAAATTCAACCATGTTTAGCCTACGTCATGAAACGTCGAATCAACATAAAAGATAATTTTGTCGTATGTGTAATCGAATAGACTGCAGCGGTGTGTCAAACGATCAGATAGAAATGAAAACAAGTATTACATGCGAGGCGAAAGTGATCTTACATTGAATATTGAAATATATTCGACTTTAATTTGTTCACGTCTGCCTTATAATGCGGCTTGCTATAAATTAATTACATCCAAATTTGTTTCTGCGGGTCGTTGTCTTGGAAACAAACTCCGTGACAAGTTCTTCCATGTTTAATTTCTCCGCCAATTCGCGATGACTACCCTACCTATAACGGCCAAATTGTTCAGTCGTTGTTGCGTTTGAGTGCTGCGAAGGTAGGTCTTCAAGCGCCGTAATAACGAAAAGGAACGTTCGGCTTCACAGGAAGAAGTCGGCATAACAATGTAAGTTACCAAAGCTGCATATATATTTGGCATTATATCGACCATTGACGGCTGTGCAATGAATTTCTGACGTAGAGTATTCACTGTCACAACATCACCGTCACGTTTGCAACAAGCGAACCACTGTTTGCGTTCACGCAGCAAATCCTTGCGTTCCCAATCACCATCATAAAATTGGCTTACTTTCGTAACATCGGCTTCTTTCATTGTGGGATTCTCTAGCAGCTCTCGTAGCAAGTCTGCCATTCGGTATGATGAACAAGGGAAACGGCTAACGATTGCATCTGACGCCGTTTGCAGAATGTTTTTGTAGACGTTTGAGTAGAAAACAGCAATTTTCTTCGAGCCAGACAAATTGTTTTCTCTCGAACGGCACTTCTTGACGCAGTGCGCGTGTTTGTGCTTAATTGTTACGCAATAGTACAATCATGTCTGCCTTTGATATGTGTGGCGCTTAGGGTGGCCAAAAAAAATTGAAATTTTTTATTTTTGTTTGCACACCCTCTCATTTTAGGAGGATTCATGAAAAAATGACACTGTGAAAATTTGAAGTGAATCCAACAAGAGGAAGTGCTCTCCCACCGACCTCAAAGTTTGCTTTCTTTGGCATAATTTGTCAAAATTTTTTGAATATGTGACGTAATTCTTTTTTGACTTATCTCTACATTGCAGTTGCAGCATTTTTGTGTTAACCATTGTTTTACTCTGAATTTATGATATAATAAGTGTTTCCACATGCAGAAAAACAGAAATAATACGCAAAATAGATCACATTAACAAGCGTTTGGTATGAAATTAAATGCACTAAACTTTAGCGAAAACCGCATAAAAGTACGTTCACCAGTCACGATCGCAACGCTTCAGGTGACAACACATTGCCCAGAAATTGCAAGAGAAATGTTTGTAAAGAGTCAAGCCATTGGTTGACTTTATTGCACTTGTTGGAAGCAGCTTCCTGTGGTGCTCGACCACTTGATGGAGAAGCTGGAGCTGTTGTTCATTTTTTGTCAGGACTTCATTGAAGTCAGTAGCTAATTTTACTGCCCGCTCTGCACAATCATTGACGGCTTTGAGATGACGCCAAACTTTGCATGCTTCTTTATAATCATCACGGTCACGCCATGTGTCGACAGAAGCAGTGACTCGAAAAGGTTAAGTGAACGCTGTGTTACAAACTGTGCCAGAGACGTTAAAACTTGACAATTTTGTTTGGGGCAACACGACGAACATCTTTGGGAAATGGATCTTTCTTAAGAGCATTAACGATTGCCTTCTTTTCAACATCTGTGTTATTATCACTGAATAAAGGCAGTGCAGCAAGATCCTCACTGAAGTACCACAAGCGCAACCTCAACTTTTTTCTGCCACTTGAGAAATTGCATTGTCAACCTCTTTATAATCCTCTGTGAGCTGTAGCATTGCTAGGTCATTTGTAGGGGCAGATATTGATGAAGGTGCTGCAAACCAAAAAGTGGCATAGATGGTAGTAGTTAATATTACTTCATCTGCAACTGTACTGCACGCAAGTGGCAGTGTAATCTTATTGACCTTCATCTCGTAGTAGAGACGGCGAAGAACCACACCCCATACAGGCAGCTGACATGGCCCTCAAGAGAGTCAACAAATGGACACCCACTCTGACTCTCTTGAGGAGCCATGTCAGCTGCCTGTATGGGGTGTGGTTCTTCACCACCTCTACTACGAGATGAAGATCAATCAGGTTACACTGCCACTTGCTTGCAGTACAGTTTTTGTGAGTGAAAGCTAATATCGCTACCACTGCAAAGACTCACGTTGTTACCAAACTAAAGCGCATCCATCAAGAGCATATAGGAGAATCAAAGCACAAAGGGAGGCGAAATCCAGCTTCCCAGCTGACCTCAGAAGCTGACTTCACCCAGAGCTTGTGCATTATTTGATATTGCACATGCTAACTGGGAATGCCGCACAACAATACCAGAAGACTGCCAGTTTTTGATAGACCAATGTGGTGCATGACAGATACTGATGACAACAGAGGACCCAATGCATCGGCAAGCTGCTGCAAAGTATAGAAAGCGCAAAGATGATGAACAGAGACGCAACAGAAATCGCATTGATCCAGTACCATCAAGTGCTGCTGCTTTCTCATCTGAAAATGATCAGCAGATGATGAAGATTCTTCCAGTGACCCACTGTTTGCACCGTAAATCCAAATAACACCAAAACAAAAGAAAACCCAGTAGGAGCAGCCATTACCAAAACGCTGCATTATCGAATTTACTGTTTAATGCAGCACTGAACAGAACTATAACATCGACAAGTCAAGATGTCGTCAAGCAACGATGATCGTCACTCCTGCTCTTGCTGCAGCTGGAATTGATATAAATGAATTGACAATGTCACATTCCTCTGTCATGAATGCTTGAAACGCCTCACGTGAAAGCCTGGCAGCTGCAGTGCGGCAAAAATTTAAACCAACAGTTCCACTTTTCGCTCATTTTCATGGTAAACATTTGACTAATGCCAATGGCACAAAGTGCGACTCTTTGGCCATTGTAGTTTCTGGTATGCATGTTGAGATACTGCTTGGCATTCAGAAGCTGCTTGTTGGAACGAGATCATTAATGGGCCAAAAAGTAGTGGAATTCATACACAAGTTGTAGCAGAGCATTTAGCTGCACTTTGTTTTGACGCGACATCAAGCAATACGAGAATCCACACTGGAGCTATCACTGTCGTGCAACAGGCATTTAATCAAAGGTTGCTATTTCTTGCATGCCATGATCTTAAAGTCGTCAATGATTGTGCAGAGCGGGCACTGGGCAGTCAAATTAGCTACTGACTTCAATGAAGTCCTTACGGAAAATGAACAACAGCGCCAGCTCCTCTATCAGGTGGTCGAGCACCACAGAAGCTGCTTCCAACAAGTGCAAGTAAAAGCCAGCATGCCAACAGCTCCATTAAATAAAATCAGTGGCTTGACTCTTTACAAACATTTTTGTTGCTTTTTCTGGGTAATGTGTTGTCACCTGAAGCGTTGCGACCGTGACTGGTGAACGTACTTTTATGCGGTTTTCGCTAAAGTTTAGTGCATTTAATTTCATACCAAACGCTTGTTAATGTGATCTATTTTGTGCATTATTTCTGTTTTTCTGCATGTGAAAACACTTATTATATCATAAATTCAGAGTAAAACAATGGTTAACACAATGCTGCAACTGCAATGTAGAGATAAGTCAAAAAAGAATTACGTCACATATTCAAGGAATTATGACAAAGAAAGCAAATTTAGAGGTCGGTGGGAGAGCACTTCCTCTTGTCAGATTCACTTCAAATTTTCACAGTGTCATTTTCTCATGAATCCTCCTCAAATGAGAGGGTGTGCAAACAAAAAGAAAAAATTTCAATTTTTTTTGGCCACCCTAGTGGCGCTGCGTGCCACACACAAATGTAAAACACTGAAAATAATGCGCTTTGGTGAAACGACTTTCAAGAAAGAAAAAAAACGTTATTTAGCAATTAAGCAAAAAATGCAAATTTCCAT
Organism: Aplidium turbinatum; assembly: GCF_918807975.1. Taxonomy (NCBI): domain Eukaryota; kingdom Metazoa; phylum Chordata; class Ascidiacea; order Aplousobranchia; family Polyclinidae; genus Aplidium; species Aplidium turbinatum. Next base: position 9,010,252 of record NC_137489.1, on the reverse strand, counting down.
TTGAATCGGTGTATTTTGTATGCAAACCAAGACCCAGGGGTGCTCTCGCATTTATGTTGTTAATTCAGATTTTCATTTTGGGGTGCTCAAGCACCCTTCGCACCCCTGAAATGACGCCTATGGATGCACCCATTGTTTTTTGATCACACTTGTTTCTAACTTTTTAATTTCACTGAGGTGTCTAAATACTTCTTTCAGATGTAAATTGCATATTTTTTTTGCAACCTTAGCTTTTTTGCAGCATTTTTTACACTAGTTTGGTTTTTATTTTTGACCATCACAACAAAAATAATACTTGTCAATATTTGGAAACCATTATTGAATGACTGACAACAACTTAAAATGCCAACTCACACTTTAATCTTCGTGTCCACATTCAGGCATGCCTTTCGGGTTCGGCCACGTACCTGAGTGGTGAGATTTGATTTCTGAATTGTAGAACATTCTCTAATGTTGGAACAATATACAGATGTTCACATCGAGACAAAATACAAGTGTTTATCAATTGTACTTTGCAGATTCAATAAAATCAGAAAGGAATGTTTATCATCCGGTCTTGAGCACTTTAAAAAAATATGAAATGTTTAAGCCTTCTCAATATGAGGATTATTTTCATGAAAGAAAAAAGAGACACCTCTCTACAGAAATTCAAAATGTAAGTAGTATATGTTGTACTACTATATAATAATGTTATAACAAGTGCAGGCTGTTAGACCAGTACCAGTACGTTTTATTGACCATGTCTAAGTTTAACTTCAAGTTTAAGTCTGGTGAAGCACTGCATTATATTCAAACTTTAAAATACAAATTGTATTTGATAATATGAAGAATGTTGAAGATACACTATTAGTCACTAATAGAAAAAAACATATTAATATTAGAAATATAGTTGAAGGTAGATGAGGAATGCAGGATTTTGTGCCAATGGCATGACAAGCAACACCCAGAGATCCAATGGTGCAATAGAAAGATGCAATTAATTTAGAAACCGTTGTTTTGATGAAGCATTTACATGTAGATGTAGTGAATGCAAATACAGCAGTTTTAAATTTTAAGCCCACAGTTAATATGCCTGGTTAATTGCTAAGCCTTATTTAGTCTAACTAAAAGTCTGCTTTATAAAACTAAATTCCATTCAATAGTATATATAAGCCCAATTTTTTAAAATATTTTTATGCAATGAAGTAAAATAGTGCCACAATTTACCATTTAGTCCTAGTGGAAGTGAAAAGTAGTAGCCTATCTTTAATAATTAATTATTTAATCATTAAAAAAGATGTAGTATATATAAAGTTTTTATTATACCGTGCTCAAATTATTTACAATAACAAAATTCGCTCAACTGTATAATTGTAGTCTAAGAATTGGAGTATATACTTTTTGAAAACACGGAGCCCACAATCCCACATTTGCTTTGGACAATATCAAAGTGGTTGCTAACTGTATTTTATATCAACAGAAACCTGGCTTGCATGTTGCACAGACATTTTTTACAATTGAGTTCGAAGGCAAAACTTTTATATTGGATGTTTCCATCAATGAAGAGCTGCTACCTCACTCATTTAATGTGGCAACATTTTCAGAAACAGGAAAATTGCAGTTTCACAAGCCAGCAATACAGGCAAGCCCATGTTGTAGAACATTTTTATAAGTGAGTTGTAAAACTGCACTTAAATTTTCGGCTCACTGTTGGTGTATACTTTCAGGAACGAAACCATTGCTACTATCAAGGCCATGTGAGAGGGGTTCAGGGCAGCCAAGTTATAATGAGCACTTGTCATGGACTGAAGTAAGTATCAGTGTTCAGGTAATTTAAGCTTGGAATTGTGTTTTTTAGAAATATGTTGCTGCCATATAAAGTAGCATATTGTAAAGTATTGCAGTGGTTATTTAACATCACTTTTTTGTTGAAATCGTTCTCGCATTCCAAGATGCACGAACAATATATGCATATTATATGTGGTGTATGCAGAAGGCCAGGGCACAGAGGAATCTTGACTTGCTTCCAAATGTCAATTGTCGAATAAAGTTTCTTGCTTGTTTTGTCAGTGTGGAACTAATTGGATCTTATTCTATTACTCAATTTCTGATTGAAAAGAAACGTAAAAAAACTAAGAAAAAACAACTAAAAGTTGACTCTATTCTTTGTTAAATTGCTGTTCACCTAAACTATAATTAATTTAATAAGCTCTTTGAAACCTGAAGGAATTCTAGCGTTTGGTTATTATTACAGTCAAGTCAGGGGTTCTTAACGTAGTTTACTTGCTTCCTTAGGATTTACAGCAGTTTGGTTTATTATGTCATTTTAATCCAATTTGCTCTGATGTGAGATTGTCAGACATTTATTATAGTGTACTGTACAGCAAAGGTGAGCTTTTTTCCCAATTTTACGCAACACTGCATCATTTCTCCATAGATTTATCCGTTTCAAATTGTCTAATGTCTATGGTCATTTCAATTTGTGTTGGCTCAACTGTGGAGTGTGAAAGTCAAAAATTTCATATTTTTACCAGGCGAATTAATTAATGAATATCAAGCTTTTTTGTTTTTAACATACGAGACTGCATGGAAAAAATCCCCATGCATGATTCTGCCGTGATTTGCACTCGGAAAAGAATTGTGAAAATTACTCAATAGGTTACTAGCCGATGTTGACCGAGTACATGCGTTGTGCGAGTAAACCACTTCCGTCATTTGTAGCTTATGATTCAGCTTCCTTGTCACACGACACCTTTTTAAAAAATGTCAACACGCCTGACAAGCGTTATTATTTTTTGTCTGCTGACGTTAAAACGACGTACAACTGAAAACGTTGGTAAGCAATGACAATTGACATTTCTTTCGTGCTTTATTGTATTTGTTGCGCTGTGGAGGATGGGTTTAGGTGGCTCACGTTTCCATTGAGTATTTTTTTTCCAATATTGCAGCTATCGCCATTGTGTTTGTGAATACAACGAACCATTATTTCAGGTAATGCTTTAAAAAGACGGGCAATTATGATTCAATGACAGTGATTTTACGTTTTTGACTTATCAATCTTGCGTTGTTTGTCAACAATTTCATTAGTATAATTTGTTGGCTTTGCTTGTCATTAGCTTTGCTTTTCATTAGTACATATAGTTTGAGAGTTTGCTTTCTTCGGAATGGCCCGTTTCGGTGAGTCCGATCCCTTAACGGGGGATTTTTCCAATTTTTTTTTTAATTATTGGGTATCGTAGCCTAATTATCATTGCCGTTTTAGGGTTAGGGGGTAGGGTTAGAGGTTAGGAACTCACCGAATCGGACTCACCGAATCGAACTCACCGAATAGTAGCAGACCCTGCTTTCTTACACCACACTCACGACAGGCATGGCACAACAACACAATAGGATTGAGCATACTAAGAATATATTGAATATGTTGACAATTTACGTCAAAGTTTTGAGAAAGGTTTGTTGGTGATTTCGTACATACAGCACGTCGCTGCCATGCATGCAACAATGTACCGTGCTTGTTTTGATGATCCTACATAATGACTTTCTATTGACCTTGGAAGTGTTAACACGACTGCCCGCCCAAGCAGTAATTGGCAATCATAGTGTTTCCGCAGTGACTAAGTGATCGAATTGATCGCGCTTTCTCCAACTTGCGCAAAGTTAATTGGGTTTTTATTGCGGTTACCCAGTCCTATACTGGTGAAGAATGCGGTGAAACGTGATTGATTGATTGGTGAAACGGTGAAGCGTCATTTGCGTATTTTACAAACCATCAATAAATAAGAATCAATTGTCGCTTGAAGTGACTATACAATTAAAACCGCAAACTTTCGTTCGTACGACGAAGCTACAAGGCTAGCGGAAGCACAGACGTTGCCTCCCACATCTACCAATGTCTGGCCACCCTGCAGCTACACAAAAATCAAAATTGTGGTGTACCTTGCTTATATAACCTACCGGGTAAAACGTTTTCTTAAAGTGAGACATCTCGCTTGTTTTAGTTTTCTATTTTTTCACTTTGTTTCCCGACGTTTAACTGTCGGCCGTCTGTGACTTCTTTGTTGGATGAGTTGCATTTTTATTTTCTATCCAAGTCAGAAAAATTTTAATAACAAAGAAAACATTCAAGGCTTTATTTTTACAATTTATTTTTAAACATTTCAGGTATTGACTTATCTCGCTTGTTGTTAAAAAAAAGTATCACACTTTGCCAACTTCCGCAGTAACATGGAAAGAGAAAAACGAAAGCAAAGTGCAAGTGATTTTTCATGTCTATTTTTTTTACTTTTTTCAGAGGTTGCATCATTCTCCCCGACGACTTTCTCATCTTTGAACCATTGCTCAACACAACCACGCAACGCTACCAACATGTTCCGCACGTTATTTATCGTTCAAAAGATGTTATAAGTGACAAACCAAATGGCACTTGTGGACAACAAGATTCTCCATCTGACCTTCACTCATTCGTCAACAACTTGCACCAAGATGCAGCAGGTACCAATGCAAAAACGTTAAATGTTTTTCGTGTGATGTCATCGTGAAGCCGAATCCATTGTGTCGCGTTTAGAGCAGTGTTTTTGTTTTCGTGATCGTTCTACGTGTGACAGAAGCATAACTGCCTTTGGCGGTCGTACTCCGATGACCTATTCCAGTAGAGTTTCTAATTTATTCGTCGTGACTGATCTTAATTGTCAGTAGTAGGTTTATCTATTGATTTGAAAACGCTGATTTTGAATTTTTTTTCTATGTAAAATGTGCTGAGTTTGAAGGACTTTACCAAAATTGAATCATGTAGCAAACTATCGTTGTACACTTACTTGCTAATCTAAAATGTTCTTGTTTTATGTACAAAATAATTTACAACTTAGTGTACAGTCGTATTACTGTATGTATTTGCAGCACTATGTTAATCCCACTAAAATAATTGTACAGAGTGTTCATAAAGTCCTGTTACAATTCTTAATGACGAAATTTTAACAATGGTTTGAAGATTGTGTCATCAAAAAATGGAACGTTTAGGCCTATGCATTTTCTGTTTAGCAACCCTGATTTGAAAGGTCGCCTACGTTGATATTTTGCATTACAGTTACGTTAAGCTGTTTTTTGTGTTTTAAAGCTATGGTACGCAAAGGTTCTCTCAGCTTTATCTCACAGTAGACTGCTTAACCGGATGAGAGTGGTCCTTGCAGACGTCCATTGAGTTTTCAAAAGTCAGCAAACCCGGTGAAATAGAACAACTTCCGCTGTTTGTTATGGTCAAGACGTTAATAAAAATACAGTAGAACTCGGTTAATCCGGATTCGATTTGACCGGCGATTCCATCCGGATTAGGCGAAGATCCGGATTAACCGATGACGGTTCTATCAAACCTAACTCATTTGTACTTCCAGTTTCATCCGGATTAGGCGAAGATCCGGATTAACCGAATCCGGATTAACCGAGTTCTACTGAGGCTATTTGCTTTCTATCGAAAGCCGACTGATTTTCTGTTGTCTTTAGGTCTTTTTGGCGCGGCCATCAGAATGAAACGCGACATTTCGAATGAAAGAAAATTTGTTGAATTTATGCTCGTTGTGGACAATGCTTTCGTAAGCTTCACTGATTTTTGTCTTTTAGCTTACTGTATGAATATGGGCAGCTATTGGTTGCTTTCTTTGTAAATGTTAAAGTTGGATATTGTGTTTTATTAATGCTGAAATCAACACACCTTGAGAGAGGGTTGATTTCAACCTATTTAGAATATAACGTGTACCTGATAAAGTATTGAAAAAAGGTGGATCAGTTCCTACACAAGTTCAGACCCAGTGAGGATTTTTATGAAATATCTTTTCATAAAATGAAATCTAGTTCAACTTTTAAAGTGATTTTTGTTTACGCTGCCTGCCTTATGTCAGTCACCTTTGTACTTATAATGCCTGTATTACTTGTTGTAACTTGTGTGTATGTGCGCGAACGGACTTGTTCTTCTCTATTTTCTTTGTATTAAGTTTTCTTGCTATGAAAATACCTGTATATAGAAACTATCGTGCAACTTCTGTTTTATTTCTTTTTTTTTTTTAACTTTAGTGACAAACAAAAAAAACGACCAACTTTACCTTAACCAATCTAAACTGATGAATTTTTGCTCAACGTAGTCAAAAAATGAAACGTGTAACTTACAAAAAATGTGAGATCATGTGAAGGCAAGCGCGAGACTAATTTAGTTTCTTGCGCGGGCTTGCGGTGATCGAAGCCAAACGTCACATGTAATCCTCTATTAGTTTGATAAATTAGCCACATTTACACTCTTTCTGCTTGCTCTCAGAAGAAGCTGAAGCTAGCTTTTCTGTCGTGCCTACATGATTTCCTTCCTGCTACTATCATTTTCTTGTTCGATTTTCTTTGTGTTTGGTTTGTGCCGAGTTATGACTCAAAACTAAAGCTGCAATTGCACAAACGACCTTTGTAGATTGTCATGCGAAATATTTTAACATAACCACGGTTGACAGGTTAATATTTGGTATACCGTACGTGTGTGCTCGACCGTATAAAAGTACACGATAGACTCCTAGAAACAAAATATTTTTAAATGTCACTATCTTCCTGCCTCTTTCTCGAGTACCGAATGAGATTCCGTGCATTAATAAGTTAATACATTTAATTTTTAGTCCCTGACTTAATATTTTTTCATCTCAGGCTGAAAGACTTGGCGACCCAGTGGCAATTCGGTCCCACGTAATAGAACTTGCCAACTACGTTGACGGCTTTTATCGAAAATTAGGCATTAGAGTTGTATTATCGGACGTTGAAATTTGGTCACGTGGAAATCAGTTTGAAATATCCAGCGATGCAAGCACAGTAAGTGGAACTTGACATTTTGTTAGAACATTCTTGGTTTGTGATGCAACTTGTTTGTAAAAGTTTAGGAACGAAGTTTTGTTTTGGAATTTTGTTTGTAAAAGTTTAATAAAAGTGTACTTTAGAATCGGACCACCGGACTTGCGTCGTACATTATCATCTAGTACGGCAAGGTACATTGTTAATGCTTGCTTTGTTGTACAATTATTTCGCACTCATAAATTCTTTGAAACCGCAACGTCTATTCGTCGTTTGTGCTGAATGTTACTGCTTAGTTGTGACGTACAATATACAATCTTGTCACATTGACCAAGCGACTTCACGGCATTTTTTTTACTGCCAGGCATTGGATCAGTTTCTCAATTACCGTCAACAGCGAGCCGCCACTGAGCAGCCGTCCTCACCCTGGGTTTACGCTGATAATATTCATTTGTTGTTTGGTAAAAGCTTTGACGGAACAACTATAGGCATGGCATCGGTTGGAACAATGTGTAGCTTTCGCTCTGGAGGCGTGAATCAGGTAAATGCGAAATTCTATTATTTTGTTGTTTTTGTATGTTTTAAATTTTCTGCTAACTTGCTTGCTCATAATTTTTTATCCTTATATATATGGTTGTAAATACCTAATCAAGCATTTTCCAATCAGCGTTTTAATGTATGACGTCACGGATGTCACATGATGGAAATGTTGAAAACGCGTAACCAGTTTTATTGTGAAATCAGCTGGAAGTGCTCTGTCATTTCATGACAGCTATCACGGACGCACAGTAAATTACTACTCTCGGCCAAATGCATTACATCCTACTGCAATAGTTTTATTGTGATGGTCGCAATTTAGTTTTTCGGAACAACCATAAGAAAACTTTTAAATCACAGATAAGCCTATGCGTTTGTAAATGTAAAACAATGTTAAGTACGAATGCACACGTGGTTAGTGGTTACTGGTTGCATGATTCAGCAATTTGGGCAAAAATTTTACACCATTTCTTAACATTGCCAGGACACAAGTAGAAACGTATTGAGCACAGCAGCCACTGTGACGCATGAAATGGGTCACAACTTCGGGATGCGTCACGATACCACGGACTGTGAGTGTCCCGCACCTTCTGCTTCAGATTGCATCATGGCTTCTCGATCTGGGTTAGTGACAAGTTTAGATCACCCACACATTTTGTAGCTTTATTTTACAATCACCTTCACAGGTATCCTATTAACATACGTGGCGTTTTTGGCCAACTTATATATCATAACGCACTATGATGAATCTCCCACTCCCTCCCATCTCAAGGGTGTTATGTGCATGTGCCAGTCCTACAAGTTTAAAAAAAAAACATGATACACTCTTTTGGTGTAAAATAAACTATTACAATGTGTTGCAAGTGGTAATCACTAATCACCCTTTATTCCGATGTTTCGTCAAGCAGACACAATTCACTTGTTCAGGGGACTAATCCGTGGAGTGCTAAGTGACATTTAAATGAATAATTTTGTTTTGCGTTCGTAATGTTGGTCTGAGAGCCTTAGAAATACTGTAGGCTTTTATTTATAATAATTTCTTTTTCCCTTTCCACCCACCATTTTAATCTCATCATATGACATGCAAAGCATTACTCATTTCTTTCTCAGATTTTCTGATAATCGGGCTTGGAGTGACTGCAGTCGAGATTACTTGAAACAAAGCTCTCGCCTGGGCATACAAAACTGCTTGGTGAACGTTCCTCCTCGGTCGCGTATATATGGCGGTGCGAAATGTGGAAATGACATCATTGAAGAAGGAGAAGAATGCGATTGCGGCGTTCCTGAGAATTGTCAAAGGTGAATTGGAAGCATTGTGACTTTTCGCTTTCTTCTTATTCTTTCATATGAGACAGGATTGTTCAACTTTCAGGGCAGATGATGGAAAGCCAGGTGAGTGTAGCTTCGTCCAGTGCTGCTATACCATGCATTCCATTTGGTGCCTTGTAAATGTCATTCAAATCCTTCGTTATTCAAATCCTTTGATAAAAATTTTCAACTGGATGTTTTTGAATGTCCAAGCTCAAATTGAAAGTGAAAGACTTGTTATCTGGGTTGTATCATATGAGACAGTGCTGATTGCTACAAAAAGCCTGTATTAAGATTTCGACAAGTTGAAACACTGGAATTCGTTTCTAATGTTTTGAAAGAACTTTGCTTTTTTAAGATTTACTCCACCTTAGGTCGTGTTTGTTTTTTGATTTGAAGTTGCTGTACGTGTTTTTTTCTGAATAGAAAATACTCTTTTCCAATAACAAACAATTTGACATAATTAGGCTTAATCATTAACTTCTTGGTAGTGTTTGATTTATTCACAAACAAGATTAAACGAGCGGTATTTTTTGTCAGTTTGAAAATTAAGCTACGTCTACGATGATTTAACTCTCAGTCTGTGTGCATTTAGACATCAACTTGTAGCGCAACTTTCCTCCTAGAACAATTTATGCACAAAACATACCTACAAGTAGAAACTTTGAGCTCCCAACGACAGTAACTAGGACCTACGTTAGTTGTTCAAAGCTTCTACAATTTCAAATACGCAAAAGCGTTGGAATTTAAAAGAGGCTTTCTCAGACCGACGTTATTTGCGCTTTTTGGTGCCCTCTTGTTTGCACCATTAAGCTATTCCCACCTTTCAAACACTTAGTTTGGGTGGACAGCCAGCTCCAAAAAACCGCAGTTGTCCATAGCTTTTTGACCGAAATTTCCACTTTTACACCATTAAGCTATCACCATCACTTACTTTTTCCAGTAAATGCTGCAATGCTACGTCATGCCAGCTGCTAGCTAATGCTCAGTGCGACCGAGGATCGTGTTGCAGTGGGTGTCGGTACATATCGTCTGGTAGTGAATGCAGAGGTACTGACGGCAACCAATGCGATTTACCAGAATATTGCTCCGGTCATTCTCCAGATGTAAGAAATTTCAGAGCATTTGCTTTTGCACAAATTAAGCGCTCACTTTTCATAATATTAACTATTTTAGTCTTTTTAGCAACTGATTGTTTGTATTGATAACAATGTATGACACAATGTTTTATCATTGATGCTGTTTGCAGGCAAGAAGCACTGTTCTATGTTAAGTTAAACTTTCGCCGAAACTTAAGTCTTAAAAATTACTTTATTCATGGCTACCTAAAGATACGGCCTGATTTGTTACATTCCGCAGACTTTTCAAATTTTGGTAACTGCCTGAATGGAACTTTCTAAAATTAATGTTTTAACGTCTTTTTTGTTTTCCCCAGATGACATAATAGGTTTTAGCATCACCATTCACCAGGGGCCACATACTATGCTCTTTGTACGAACACGAATATTTGTGATTCGGCAATTTGGTGTACTATGGTCTTCGTTACGAAAACTTACGAATATTCGTGTGAAGATATTTTTGTTCGTACGAATATTTTTTTGTTCGCACAAAAATTATTGTGTACCTACGAAGACATCTGCGTCCCTAGGAAGACTTGTTTGTACGTCATAATTTTTCGAAAATCTTCGTAAGAAAGGAACTTTGTGGATTTTTACGATTGGGCAAGACCATTCGTAACTTTCACGAAGATTTTTTACAAGTAAAGTTTAGCTAGACCCAAGCATGCTTGCTCTCTATTGCAGTTTTTAGGATATCAAAGCAAGAAAATTTATTAGATTTGCAAAGGCACTTTATACCCTGTTATTTTTTTGGTGAAAGATATTACGATGTAGAAATACAAGAAATAAGCGGAAGTTGGAAACTCATAATTTTCAGCAACAATAGTAACCACTGCAGGCTACTACGTCTATGCGTTTTCGGAAAGCTGTTTTCGGAACATTTTCATTGTTTATGACATTTATAACTTGTTTGATTGCTAGGCTGGCTAAAAAAGAACTGTAAATTTATGCAATACGTTTTAGCAAAATTTTAGAAAGCATTCTTGTTGAGTAGGCCATTTATAATCATGCTTGTTCTTGAGTAGGCCAATAATAATCATTGTTTTAAATGTAATTGTCATAATTACTTTCTAGTAAATGACGTTTTTTTTTATTCGTAAAAAACTTTTGCGCTCCAAAGATACGAACAAAACTTACAAAGACGAACACGAAGATTTAGATTTTGTTTTGTCAAAAACACTTGAATCGTGTTTTATTTTTTATTCGTGAATTGTTTTAGGGAAATTTTGACTGTTAGTAAAACATTTTGTTAAAATTAAAATCTTTATGTTTTAAAGTAGTCGCACAAAACTTCCCGAAGAAAATATGTAAACACGAACGGCTTAGGAATGTTCGTACGAAGAGCATAGTATGTGGCCCCTGAAAAGCAAACACAATTTGATTCACTGAACAGTCTGATTTGACGTTTTTTTTAATTACTTTTCTTTCTTGTTTACTGCTTCCCGAATGCAACAAAAGGCTTTTATATCAATACGAGTCAGCAAAAAGTGGAAAAAATCTCATTTTTAGAAAGTTCCGGTCAGACAGCAACAGTCGTGAAAATCTAAAATAAGTGACACATCCGCCGCATCGCCAGGTATCCACGCTCTATTAAAAAAAAAGTTTCAAAACGATTTCGCTCCAGCATTCTCTGTATAAATTTAAATATTAGTTATTACAATTATTCTAAAGCAAGCGCAAGGCGCATCTTTACAAAAGATATTCGCTGAGTTGGTGTAACCTAACCTAGCTTCTATGTTTTTAACTTTTTAATCACTGTGCTGGATTTCTATTTTTTTTTTCTGTTAACTTTCAGTGCCCTAGCAATGTGTTTCTTGAAAACGGCATGCCATGTCGTGATGAGGAAGCCACCTGCCAGGAAGGAGTCTGTCTATCGTACGACATGCAATGCCAGACAATTTGGGGACCAAGTGAGTGATCGTTTGATCATTTTACACTACTATGCATTGTACATTTATCTGTCATTTTGAAAAAATGGTTTGCTTTTGTAAAAGTATTCCAGAGTTTTTTCATCTGCAACAATAGTTTCTTCACAACTTAATTAAACCTTCTTCAGCACATAACTTTCAGAATTGTCACTCAGCTGCTGTATAGACCTCGCTTTTTCACCTTAAAAGAATTTTTTTATATGGATGGCGTGTATGAGTAATGAGTATTCAGAATGACTGTGTCTCCAATACATTTCAAAATGCTTTTGAATACTGTACAGCGAATCTTGCCACTTTGCTATAACTACTTTTGGTTTAATTTCTTGATCTGGCCTTAGAGCTTTATCAATAATAATTTATTAATTACCTAGCGAAGCAACGTACCGATTCGCCTATTACTCTGTTATCATTTGATGCTGGCGAGAGTAGGGATGGGCAAAATAGAATAATTAGCTATTCTAGAATATTCTAGAATACTGAAACCGAATATAGAATACAGATATGTATTCTAGAATAATTGACAGTTTTTACCATCGACACATTTTAATGATTTTTATGACTTTACAAAAACAATGAACATCACAAAAATTGCTTGTCGCAGTGTAACTTTCACCAGTCAAACGAGATCTCAACTTGGTGGCAGTTAAACCTGCACTTGAAAAACATCTCTCTAAAGAAGCAGATGTAGCAGGTACACAAAAATATTTTGAAACTAACTGACAGAAACAAGAAAATTGGTTTTTGTTTTGCTTTCCATCAAACAAGGGCGTTTTGAAGAGATGTAGTGAATGCTTTCAACAACGTGAGATATGTATCTATTTCTGAAGCAGGGGAAGCCAAATTTGCTGATTCATCTTCACTACTGCAAGCAGCATCTTCAATCCCACAGCTCAACAAGTCGTCCATGTCACTGTACTGGCATGTACGGTATTACAGGCCCGTAGCCAGCCGGGGGGCCTCGCCCCCCCACCTAAAAATTGTTGCCCCCCCACCTAAAAATTGTTGCCCCCCTGGCAAAACCCCAACATTCTCGAGCAACAGCTACAATTATAATGATTTTGTCCATTTAAATTTTTTTGGCCCCCCTAAAAAAAAAATGCCCCCCCCCCCTTGCTCTGCGGCAGTACAGTAAAAGAGCTAAGACAAAGCCCCCGTACGTACTTCAGCAAGGAGGGTCGCTAATTCGCACACCCTGTGGTCGACGTTGCCCTGCATACGAGAGTGGGAGCCCACAATGTTGGGTAGCTTAGGGAACGTTCAAATATTACGTAACGCTTTTTTTCCGAATTTTTGACTCCCCCCTCCCCCATGTAACGCTTTTTCACTACGAATTCAGCACAAAAAACTACCATTCAGTAATCGAAAGCGTTACATAACGTTTTGCTTGAACCCCCTCCCCCCCGATGTGACGCCAACGTAACATAAACCCTCCCCTCCCCCTCGAAGGAACGTTCCCTTAGCGAAGGCAAGTCGACTGTTGTATTCTACCAGAAACAACTTAGGTTTGTGGTACCGAAATAGAGAAAAATCCTGAAAGCGGATTAAGCTGTTTCGTACCACACTTCCGCAAGACTGTGAGGACTACAAAGCGCTTGACAAGAAAGATCTCTTTAATGCGAACAATGAAACTCGTGCGTTTTTCCGACGCCGCATCGCACTGAATTGATAAACAATTCTACTTTCGCTGCAGCGAATTCGTTGCGATCAAACGGACTAGTACGAAGTAGATCGTTAAAGCGGTTTCAATTATCCGATTTCATATGCATTTTGAAACCGGTTAGACTCTACAACCGGTTATTCTATATTCGGTATTCTATTTTGCCCATCCCTAGGCGAGAGTAGTAGTAACTTTCATTTTTATCTTGACAGCTGCAACAAGCGGTGCACATGTATGCTACGAGACGGTCAATAACTTAGGAGATGAAAACGGCAACTGCGGTCGCAATTCAGCCAGGACGGGTTTTCTCAAATGCCATGAGCGGTATGTTTGAACACTTGCCAAGTTCTATTGGCTCAATGTAAACTGATGTTATATCGAAGTTGTGCCTGTATTATCGAACATGTGTCGGTTGTTGCCACAATATCTACCTTTTTGTCACTGAAGCGTTCAATTAAGGTTGTGATATGAAAACTATGACATTGCATGAAATTTAAATAAATTGGAACTTGAAATACAGATCAATAACAGGACTGAAACGATTAAATATTTCAATTCTTTTTTCTCTGGGTTACATTTAGAACTATTTCATAAAGTACTTCTTGGTATTTGCATGTTTTGATGGAGTATTCCGGAGTAGCAGTATTTCAAATTGCTTCGCAACTGCTGTGAAGTTGGTTTACTGTTAAAATTGACATTGTTGGTAAAAAGTTTTCATAACAAAACAGCATGATGGCACAACATAATGCCAGTTCAAAACAAACAATTGACGATAGTTAAAGCAAGTTAAGTACGTTTTAATAAGAAAACTAAGCATTGTGATATTGTAGTTCTGTATAACCATGTTTTATGCACGTTTACTTAATTTTGGCTTGATTGACCGCAACAGTTCACAACTCGATTATTTAAGACACTTTCATTACCAGGGATGTTAAGTGCGGCAAACTACTGTGCTCCGGTGGCAGCAGTAGACCATTAATAGGAGGTTCCCGAGGAGCGTTTTTAAACAGGGTTACCTTGGGAAGTGAAAAATATGAGTGCAAGACAATCCCTTCTGAAATTACTCCATCTGATGAGCAAGACCCAGGCTTGGTTAGGAGCGGGTCGATGTGCGCTCCTGGGAAGGTAAATTTCAATTTGTTTATTTCATAATCACCAGTCGAATTACACTGTTGACCAAACTGAATGCATTTATTTGTAACCGGTTGAATCAGAATGAATGTAACTTTGGTTGGTGAAGCAGAATCTCAAAGTGAGTGCTGATGATTGAAGTTGGACTTGAATTTGCTTAGTCGTGTTTAGCGTCATTTTCGTTTTCTTTAAAGAAGCTCATTTTCCAAGTTATGCCAAAGCTGGAGTAAAACTTTGTTGTCTAGAAAGACGCATCATGCTTTATAGCATTGCCATGTTGTCATGCATGGCAGTATAATTATAGGTTAAGGCTTTGATGGAGAGTGTTTTATCGTACTCACAAACACAGGATAAAACAAAATTGGTTATACAGCACTGTTTAGCATCCTTTTAATTTAACATAAAAATGCATTTTGACTTCAACTGACAACAATTTCATGCTATAGCAAGAGATGAATTGATTTACCAGACAAGACGCACTTTTGTTTAGATATGCTACAAAGGCGAGTGTCGGTATGCAGCCAATTTAACTTGCTCATCATCCTGTAATGGACGTGGGGTATGTAAAAGTTACACGTATAAATTCCCTACCTTTCTATTTGTTACATGTTTTCAACGTTGGCAATAGTATCAACAACATCTTTAAAACTCCTTTGTTTATTAGAAATGACACTTCATAGAGTTGTGATATTTTTTCAAAGAGTTTGTTTCACCGAATGCGCAAGCTCAACCCACATTGCTATCCCATCAAATTAAATGATTGTTCCCAACGTTTATTGACATATGAATTACATAAAGTGGAAAGTGCTAAATGTTACAATATTACTAATGTTTTGAAAACTTAAATTATTCTTTAATTAATTTTAATATTTATTCTTGAACTGACAAAGTATTTTCGGAGATCTAACCTAGGCAATTTTTAGTATTTTTAAAACATCCATTGCATCCCTGCAATGAATTGTCTACAATTAGTATCATGCAAGTTTTCTTAAATGTGAATTTCTATTTTCACTTTTCACAAAATTTTCAGTGTATGTAAAACTTTATGTTAAGAACCTTCCAGACAAAACTTAAATTTTCACCTTATTTTGATTTCTTAAACCGAATAAAAAGTTTGTTAAGTACAAATTGACGCTTTTGATTTCCTCAATGCAGAGATGCAACAACCTGGGCCACTGCCACTGTGATTATGGTTACGCCCCTCCCTATTGCAAGAACTCGGGAAATGGAGGGAGTGTGGACAGTGGAGCGAGCTCTGGGGCAATGAGTGAGTGCACTTGCGTTGAAAAAGTTTCTTTGTTTGTAATATTCTACCTGAACAATGCTTTTGGGCAACTTCTTTTGCCAAATTTCCCTTTTTGCTACCGAGCTTCGCAAAACAAATATTTTAAGTTATTCTCTACCTGACGGTGATTGGATGTAATCTGCTCACTGCTGAAAACTGTTTTGAATTATCGTTTTTGTTTGGTGACTTCGTTGATTGTATGTTCTTGGGTTACAATGACGTTTGCTATTGTAAGTGACTGTTAGCAGTAGATGTCAGGGATACATAAAAAGCATTGAATCATTTTCAGACATATTTTATTGTCTTGTTATTGCCCACACAGTGTTGAGTAGCACTCCTTACTCGCCAGTTTGCAAAACCATTAAGTTTTTATCTCAGTGGAATGATGATGATTGTAAACATCGACAGGCACTCAGGTGATCTTGCTCTTGGTGATGTTCCTTGTTGTCTTCCCGATCGTCCTGGGAGGAGGTTCGTACGTGTGGTATCGGTGGTGCGGTGGAAGAAAGGAAATTGGACAGTGGAAGAAAAATAGGTTGGTAGAATGATGCATATCCATGAATTTGTGGTTATTTAACTTGGTTTTTACGAAGAAGACTACTGTACGTTTTTTGTGTTGTTGAAAATATAAATGTGTAGAGATCCCCACCGAAATCTTAGTGTTATTTTTTGAAAACCTTTCGTTTATGATAGAATAGTCATTAATTTCTGTAAAATAATGTTAAATGTTGCACGCTGGTTTCTCTGCTCTACTTTTTGGAATACACAGAATTTTCTTGATAAATAAATCGATTGCTGTTTGCTGAAAGAAGCTATATTTATTAGTGACTGATATTTGAAGTAAGTCTGTTTAACCAAATCGTTTCTCGTCTTCAGAGAGGAAAGGCTGAAGGCCGTACGCCGAAACAAGCGAGCTGCCAGGGGCAAAAATGCAGTTGGAGGACCGACTACGAGAGTTTCAAGCAATGTTCCTGATGTTGGGTTCAGTAATATCAATTCAGCTCCAATTGTTGCAAGTAAATATTAATAATCAAAATTTTAGTGATGATCATTTTTATAACAAAACAAAAGAAATTGTGAACTTTTAACTGTAATCATGCAGCATTCGTTAAGCATTAGAAAGACTGATAGACATCGTCCTTTTTCCTTTTGTAAATCCAGAAAGCAAAACCTGTTATTTTTACACTGATTCCACGTCTGCAGACTTTGAATCAATGTAAAACTTGACGGCTTTTGCTGTCTGGGGTATAGTTAAACAAAGTTGTTAAGTTTCAAATCAAGCACAACATCTGAAATATCGTATATCGTTCCCGAGACTCTAACATCGAGTAAGTTCAACTTCCCAGCTTGCAAAATCGGTTCTTTTTACACCAATCCAATCTCTGAAGATATTCAATGAAATGAAAAAAAAAACTTGGCAAACTGTGTTTATTGTAGAAAGAGAGAAGCAGAGTGTATCACACGAAGTTCATAAAACAACTTTGTTATGGAGTTTTTGCTACACAAGTGTGGCTGCGTCAGTGCACACCGTAATGGAAATAAACAGGTTTTTATTGTGATAGGAATAAACAGGTATTTCTACTAAATCAACGATGTGTTTCAGAGCCCCCCGGCCAACCGAGACCAAGCCGACCACCCAACCTTCCTACTGCTCCGAAACCGAATGTCACACCAAATCGACAGTATCGGCCCGTGGCACCACCACCCCTCAAGCCCTCATATCCTGCCCCACCCCCATCCGCGCTCAAACCGTCCCCTGGGTATGCACAGAAGCCATCACCATTCATAAAACCTCCCATAAGATCAAAACCAACTACTCCGGCCCGCTCAGCACCTCCCCCGCCTTCTGCTAATAAAACAAAGGTTTGTGGGTTTCAATTATTTTCAACTAAAAGACGTAAAGAATTTCTTTGTTGAAATAAAAGGTCATTATGACAGAATGTTCTATCGTAGTATTCTCAGCTGAAAAAAACATTTAGGAGTTGTTCAACTATCAGATGGCGCCAGTTCTTTACGTTGATCTCCATCTGCCATTTCACATTAAAGTATGTTCTTTGTTCTCATATTTTATATCACAATACGACAAATTTTGACAAGCCCTTCCCCCAAGGGCGTCATGATATTTGAACAACTCCTTTCATTACATATCAGCGAGAAACAGTTCTCACTGCTTCGACTGGCATTTTCAGCTTTTAAGATTTTTTTCATTGTGTTGTCAGTGCTTTATAAGTTACATGAAAGCTTTAATTTTTGTAGAATAATTCTGTTCGAGCTCCTCCTACTTCACCAAAATGGCCAGCATCGTCTGTTCTGTCCCAGCCTTACTACAGTGCCGTGTTGACCACTGATTCCGAATCAGATGAACCTTCGTCAACGTCAGTTTTACAACGGGCCAAGAAGTTTGATGCTGCAACATAGAAACGTTTTTTTGTTTTTATTTTCTTTCGCACACCTAAGCACTCAGCATTGTAACGTTTTCCTACAGCTCAGTTTTGAATCCAAACAGGGAAGAGCTTGATTTTTCCATTTGAGTGCCATACCACAATTATGTCTTGAAACACAACTGGAGTGTTTTTTTTTTATCGCGATGCTATATTTCCTCAATCTAGCACAATAGTTTTTGGTTGAAACTTTGCAGGAATTGGGTCGTGTGACTGCCTTGGTTTGACTAACATGCTATATATTAACAATATGCCATTTTTTCGTTTACTTGTAGCTCTCGTTTCTTCATTGTCCCAGACAGCAAAATCCGCCAATTTTACATTGATTCAACGCCTGCAGACGTTGAATCAATAAAAGTGACGGATTATGCCGTCTGGGGTGTTTCCAACTATCGTGAACAATCCTGTCGTGCAGTCAAACAAATATCCACTTTTATTTTAAGCAATCTTTCAGCCGACTTCGAAACCATCGTGTAAGCTTTCAGTCGAAGTGTTGTTTATGAAGTAGCGTTTCGTGTGCAAGATCGCCGCATTTAACAAGGTTAGGTTCTTGTGTTTCGGTTCGTGACATGACGTCATCTGCTCAGTTTCGAATGAGCTGTCAACGTCAAGATGCGCTTCCCAACCTTTCCATTTTTTCCGAAGATCGTTCTCGTTGTTGTTGCTTTTTGTTTATTGCTTCAGGTATCCAAAGGGTTCCTTGCTTGTTATATATCGTTATTAGATGAAATAAACTATCTTTTTCGTCAATTGGATTTTAAGTTCACAACATGGCGACCTTTATACCCAGGCCATGACAACATTCGGCTGAAAATTAGACTGAAGACCAATCTGTTAGTAGCCAAAATCGCTAGTACAAGTTGATAGTTTGAGTTTTAATTAATAAATATAGTCTTTGTGTATACTTTGTGTGATTTTAAGTTACTTCTGTGATATTGTTACTATTCAAATAACGGAGTAGATTTTAGCACTTGTGCTGGAAATCCAAAAAATATTTGGCAACACTGGTAAAAGAGAAAATGTGTCATTTTTTTAACGTTTTATTAAGAGTTTTGGAGTGTTTTGAGATTCAGTGATCACACTTTGGCAATTTGAATTCTCAAAACTATCATTTCACAGAGGTATAAAGTAATTTTAGCTTAAATTGCAAAATCAAAATTACATTGGCCTTAAGTCAGATCTCCAGTTCGCGCACGCTGTCAAATCCTGTGTATATACAGTAGATCGCTATAGTTCACAACGAATGTGTAGGAAAAAGTTAAGTTTTCAAAACTTTCTATTTTGATATCGTTTTATCGTCACCAAAAGTTGAAATGATGTAAAAATGATAAATCTTTGTAAGCTGGGTAAAGATTTTTTGCTTTTGAAGCTTTACTTAACTCATTGACGAAAGCTTTCTAAATTGAAACATATATCACCTGTAAAAATTAGCTTCCCGAGTTCTCTTTGCTAAAAAAAACTTCGACTGCGTTGACCTATTGTTTTTGTCAATAGTCTACCTGCACTTCTATCTGAAGATTATTATGTTTCTGATATGCAACGCCAAGCACTTGCTTGATTAATGGGTGGAGAATATCCTAGAAATATCTACAATGCAGTTTAATTAAAGCGCTTCAGATGTGAACTTGTAGTTAGATGTTATTGAGGTATGAGTTTCGTTGGTGTAATTTTTATTAGTTTGTCTTTCAACGTGCAAGGTCTCAAGTAGTTCGCAGTGAAAGATGTTTTTGTTTATTGCAGGAACAGTTGTTCAGCTTTTAATTTTTGCTGCTGCTGGAAAAAAAACTGCTCTGCTCGTTTTCTAGCACTGTCTTAAATAGCAGCTTGCCTATCGAAATAGCAAATAAGTCACTTTGTATGTGTGTTCGTTAACAAATAGTTTTTGAAGTTATCCATATTTCATGCGCATTCTTTTGTAATGACCGCATGGAGCAGTGGTTCTCAACCGTTTGTAGCTTGTGACACACCAACACTTTTCAAAAGGCTTACAACAAACGTAAAAACTCCGTGATTTTACAACATTTATCCCAAAAACCATACGTTTTACAAAGAACTTACCAGACTATGTGATTGTGCATGAATGTGTGTATTTGAAAGGCAAATCAAATCCAACTGGTCTTCAGAAGCTTGTCAAACGTAGCATGTGAATAACACGTTCATTGTACTGAAACTAAAGATGCTGGAGAATAAATTACGTAAAACGAACAAAAGACAAACGAATTACAACATTTCATAAGCAGAGTTTCCTGAATGTTATTGTCACACTCTGAAAGGACTTCCAACTTTTTGAGTTCGACACTCAGTTGCTTAGGTCTATTCTATATGTTGCTATTAACAAACAGGCACGTTACACAGCTACATGAATTTGATTTAACACCACAGTTAAGCTGGCTACCGCTGACACGCAATGTTTTGTATTTAAGTGTTTTATTGCAAACGTGGTGTAGTTGCATGTGATCACCATTTCTTCGATTGTTTTTTTTTTACAAGTGAAAATTAATGTTCACAAAAACTTTTTTTTGTTAAAATCATGTTTTCACTCTTGCAATGAACGAAAGTGCAAACACTTCTTCATTTTGTTCAAAAATCTAAACTGCACCCTGAAAATATGCTGATAATATTTACTGCTTCAGAAGAGTAACTGTTTTTAAACACCGAATGGTTGTTTGTTGGTGCTTGAAAGAATGTGTAAATTATTTCTAGTCGACGTGTTCAGCATGCCGTTTTTATATCACGGTATATTTCAGATCCAGTTATATTTGGTCATGAGAGAACAATCCAAGTACTGTTAGGATATAAATATGCATTAGACTATTAATCGTAGAAACAATAGTTCATTCCACGTATCATTTATTTTAAATGCTCCAAGTATGTATTCTGCAGTGAAGGTATTGTTTCCCAATTTGTCAATGATGCATTTTCATAAGTTATTAAAATGAGGTCATCAGTTACGATATGTATATGTAATAAACGTTTGAATGCTTTATAATATTTTGTATTTCTTCCTCACATATATCGTTCTGTTTCTGTTTTTACGTCACCATATCAGTCATGTGTAGCAACATTCTAGTGATGTTGAACAGAGCATGGTTTGATAGCTTTCATGTAACCGACGTTACTTATTTTTATGTTATTGTGAAAACAACATATATATTCCACCATTTTCTCATTTAATGCAATTCGTTAATCACTTGACCGACTTTTTCAATTTAGTGAAGTCGTTTTTAGTACATGACGATATATATATTTCTTTTGGATCGCAAAAAATTAGACGAGCACGTTTGTCCGCGATTGACAATTAGTAACCTCGGCCTATTGTGTTTTCTTCCATGATACTGCCCAAATATCCGATCAAAACAACTTTTATTTATACAATAAAATTCGCCTAATTCATTATCTCAAGGGGATAAAAAAAAGTTATGAATTAATAGAACTGACGAACTATGCAAACAGGTCGAAACTATATCGACTTCTGTCGGATCGACAAACATATGACGAATAAGGCGAACTGACGAATTAGTCGAATTTTACTGTAAAAACATTTGGTTACATTAAAGTTCGGCTTACATTAATGATCGGCCAACCCCACTAGTGGGGAACAAGCCGACGATGGATTATGATGATGAAAGTTCTTGATTTTTTTTGTATTCTTTTTATATTTCCACTTGCTCCAGGCAAAGTGTGCCTGGAGCAAGTGGAGATAAAAAAAAAACGTAATATAACCTAGCTCCTAAAATGTTCTCTCACATTAACCTCAAAAAACGTTTAATTGATGTTGATAAAGTCAACCTATGTATTAAAACTCCCAAGAATACCATCTCATTATTTAAGTTGATATATTCTTATCAGCATTGCTTATCGCTAGTCATATTTTTGTTTTCGCTGGACAAGTTGCATTGAGAAACGTTTGTTTTTAACACTAATTTTATGTTACGTTAAACTAATGTTACGTGGATGTAGAAGATGAAATGTTATTACTTATTGCTTGTTATTGCTGAAATTTTCTTCCATTTTTCTTACATTTTATAATATATGCACTAACTGATGTGAGAATATTGTTTGTAGTTTTTGCTTTGCCAGAATAGTACAGCGCCAAAGCATCAACATTATCATTTTGTATTTCAGATGTTTTCCTCCTGTTTAAATCTTAGTGAGTTTTTAAGCCTACACAAAAGCAATGAAGCAATGGACCACTATTTGACCACATGCACATGTGTTGTGTAAGCGCTGTGATGATTTCAGATTTTTTTGCGGTGCAGTGTACACTGTACAGTGTACAGTAGGGTGTTTCATTTTTTCACCATTTTTGAAATTCAAAATGCCTGGGGTCCCATCTGGTGGTATTTGGGGAAAAAAGTTTACACCCCAAATTTTTTTCAATTATGACGTCATATTGAGGTGGTCCACGAGGTTTGAAATTTTTGGGCCTCAAAATCTCGAAATTTGGCCGTATCTCCGGAACCGCTCATCATAGATCGACAAAATTAATATCAAAATGCGCAGAAGGGTCGGTTTCCTATACCTGATGTAGAGAATATTAAGGTCTATCTGCTTCAGAAAAAAAGTTATTACAAAAAATCTGATTTTCGGTGTATTTTCTCCTGATGAACAGAGATCAGGTGATCAAGATAAAAGTTTTTCTGTATTTTTGCACTCTGAGAAGCTGTTATTGCGGAATAATAGTTGGTGTTAAGGTTTCAGTACTGGGCTTGCCTAGTCTTGCTATCTGGTTAAGCAAAGCCTCATGTTGCATTGCTCCGGGACTCTTCTTGGCACCGTCCACAAAAGAAATGACATGGGAAAGATATATTTCGTTTATGTAGAACATGCATTAAAGGGTATGAATATCATGACCAACTTCATTATTAAAATAATTGACCAGTCGAGTATTGACTCCGGACTTTTTTCCGTGTTGAGAGCAGTCGTATCAGCCATGACTGAATATACTTGGGATAGGTGAACTCTGCAAGCCTCCTGGATGATGGTGCCAAAAATCAGTTCTGCAGTGACCAACACACTTTTAGGAAAAGATTTAACAGCAAGCACACTTTCGTGCTTCATGCCATTATCATCAACAAGTTGGCCCAAGAAAACGTATCGATCTATTTTATCGACAACGCGCCCATCATAACATAACTGCATGGCAGAAGCTGAGTTGAGAAGGTTCTCACTTTCCATCAGAGATTTTTCTCTCGTTTTTTTGTCGTTGGCGGTATACTGTCGAAGGTGATGCAGCATTGCAGCTACTTGATCTTTTCCAAGAACCGACCTCATAAGATCTGACTGCTGGGGTACCGAAGTCATCCTACGATCAGCAAGTACACAACTTCTATCATTTATGGAAAAATAATATACTTTCTTGTACACTTTTCCCCAAACAGCTGGTTTCAGAGGCTCGTATTCCTTATCATCTTCCCAATTCATGTCACCATCAGAGTCGCTTTCGCTACTGTGTAGACATCTAGCTACTTCATTTCTTTTTCTCTGTTTCAAACATAGTAGTGCCGATGCTTTGGCAGATTGTATGCTAGAAGTGCTAGGTTTCTCTGTTTGCTAAGCACTGGAAGACCAGCTTTGTTCCATATGCCAACTACATCTTTCAGCAGTTCATCTTTTACATTTTGGAAATGAGGTATTTTCTTAAAAAACTCAGGATTAGTTTCGGCTACTTTCTTCCTCAAGTAAAAATAGTGACTGACTATGTCTGAATTCAGGGGAAGCACATTTATCTCCAATACCTTGAAGTTTTGCATCAACTTACTAATACCTGACCTTAATGCCATAATGACACTTAATCTAAAGCAGGTGAGCAGCATAGCCTACCTCTTCCTCAACAGTTACATTAATATTATAATAGTACTGTAATACCGGTACCTTCAAATTACCATTTCATCTCTTGCAAAACGAACAAGGACTATTATTACGCAATAGCAGCTACCAAGATAGAAAAATACAGAAAAACTTTTATCTTGATCACCTGATCTCTGTTCATCAGGAGAAAATACACCGAAAATCAGATTTTTTGAAATAACTTTTTTTTTGAAGCAGATAGACCTTAATATTCTTTACATCAGGTATAGGAAACCGACCCTTCTGCGCATTTTGATACTAATTTTGTCGATCTATGATGAGCGGTTCCGGAGATACGGCCAAATTTCGAGATTTTGAAGCCCAAAAATTTCAAACCTCGTGGACCACCTCAATATGACGTCATAATTGAAAAAAATTTGGGGTGTAAACTTTTTACCCCAAATACCACCAGATGGGACCCCAGGCATTTTGAATTTCAAAAATGGTGAAAAAATGAAACACCCTAGTGTACAGGCATAGGCTGCATTTGCAGTGCGAGCTGTAGACAGATTTTTGTGTTCATGACATCACTGCACCACTGAGCATTTCTGTCCAGCAGTATGTCAATGGTGTGTAATTAAGCACTGCAATCTTATCAAGATTACAAAAACTATATATATATTTACGCTGCTAAAAAATATTTGAACGTTGTCCTGCGCTTAACCGTTTGATACTTAGCCTAACCGTCAATCAAGTCAGCTTCGATCTCCTTCAAAAACGACACGAATATTCGATCCCTTGTGAATGAATTAGGATGCCACCCCGAAATAGACTAACTTTTTTGTAATGTAGGCTACTGCCCCTACCTTTTTGACAATACTTTGCATGGTAACCATCATTTTCTTTCGGCAAGCGCTTCTTGGTGAATTATGTGATGTAGGCTAGCGCAATGCATTCGATCCTATTTTCGAACAGCAATTCAACGGGATCAGTTTTCAGCGCCATTTTTTACTATAAAAGAACACTTTTAAACCTCCATAAATAACAAAGTCTAAAACTGCAGAAATGTAAGAACTTTTGGTTCCGTCTATCAACAGGTCAATCCAAAATCCTCAACACACAGCCTCTTTCCTCTGCTACAAAGTTCCAAAAGAAATCACAAAGCAGATAAACAAACGGCACTCTTGATCTCTCGCGAATGACTGCTCGTAGCAGTGAAACAAAAAGAGAACAAATACAGCAATGCGTAGCTGAAGAAATTTGCAACCAGCTTGCGCATGGAAAACGGCAGCCAGTGCGATAAAAATACAGCGGAAAATAGAAAGAGTGACATTTAGAGATATCTGGAGACGGAGTCATGGTTTTTAATCTTGGAACCAGACAAACTTTTGTGAATTTTTTTTATTCAACTTCCATAAGAAAAGCATTTTCAAGTCTTTTTCGCAAGAAATTCTTTTCTAGAACTCGTTTAGCAAAAGATTTGCAGTGCATTCAAAGCCAGGATGGAAAATTAGCGCTCTTGACCATGAATCTGACAACAATTGCTGTGTGGCGTTAGCTTCTGAGTCCTTTTAACCTTGCCTGGCGTTTTATTTTTCGATTCGGTGAGTGGCGTTTATTTTGGGTTCTTTTGAAAATGTTACTTATGCGTTTAAAACAATGATTTTACGATTAACTTGAGTGAAATATTGAGTGCTGAGATTTACAGAGTGTACGATAATCAGGTGCATCAGTAATCACTCAGACCACGTTAGGGTGAGTTCTGTGAAACCAAGCCGCAGGCGACAAACGAAACCCACAAAGATGAACGAAGCTTGTTTTTCCAAGCGTTTTGATCAGTTTAGTTTACGTAAAATGGCTATATGCTTTGAGTAATTTTAGGGCTACTTGCAAAAAATGTTACTGTAGGCTACTGGTTTTGGGATTTTTAGCTGGTTTGAAACCTGTTTTTTCTTGAAAAGTTTTTAGGCTCTGGCAGCTCTGCTTCTGACATGTTATTTGTTTACAAGCTTTGGCTTTGCAAATGAACTGCGGTATGCATTGGTTTGGGCAATAACTTTTCAGTGGTTGAAACAGCATTAATAGCAGCAAGCTAGTGTAGTTTGACTGAGACAGAATGGACTGTATTCACTAGGGTATTAATGATTTTGATGTACATTCCATCCCGCTTCGATAGCTCAGTTGGTTAGCGCATAACTTCATGAACGTAGAAGCTTCAAAATCGAAGGGTGTTGGTTTGACTCTCGGGGTGTGTGCTTGAGCAATGCATTCTAAAAGCTGCTCTCCATTTAATGGCACCTAATGCATGGAATATTGTCCCAGCAACCACTCTTCAACACAATCAAAAACTTTACTTTGTCTATCTCAGTAATCAGCCCTGCGTCAAGGCTTTGCCAGTCCAATACTAAAGATTCAAAAACCTAAACTATCAAAACTAAATTAGAATGAGATCTAAATCAACAAATGCCTGATAGGCTACACTGATGTTTTTGTAGAAATCTGGTGATAAGTTATATCAAGTAAAGTTTCAAAGAAAAACAGCATTGTATCATATACCGTACCAGCTCCAGAAGAAGTCTTGATAGCTAGTGTGGAGTCTACACCTGTATGGATAGCAAAACACAATGCTTGCTGTTCTATAGTGACTACTCCGATAGTGCTGATGCCAGAAAGGTCGCTTGTGCCCAACATTGCATCCATAAAGTGGTGATGCTACTTATTTTATAGTTATAGACAGTTAGCATTGACAGGGATTTATTGGGTAGGTTTGGACTCGTGCTCGCGTTAATTTTACGGCCGGACAAGTCTGAATTTGAATGCATATTAACTATTAGAGTACAGTAGCCTAAAAGCTGCCCTTTTCAAAGCAAAACTAACTTTTCTAGTTGGGATCTTTTGATGTATAAATATAGGCCTAATCTGTGACCGAACATTCAAGTTTTATATATTTCTTTCACTTTTGTCTTGTTCATCAAAAGCTATTTGTATTTTTATGTAGGGTGCTTTAAATATCTGATAAAATTGTGTGCAGTCTTGTGAAATTCCAAATACTGTTTAATGACTAGTAGCTTCCGGGTAATTCCATGTCAAATCATCCAGGCCAGTTTGGCATAGCCGCCAAATAAGTTGCTACTTTGTGTGTTTAAAGAAATCTTCACTCTGATTTCAAAGGTAAAAATTTTTTTGAAATCGGACCACATATAACCAAGTTATAGGTGTTTAAATTATGGCTAATTTGGTGTTTGCTCAATCGTGAAATTTCATAAAAATATTCCACAACTAACTTTAAACGTTTGTAAGTCAGATTTGATTCAACAAATATCATTTATTTTTGGCAGTTTTATACTTTGACCTGCACTTGACAAGTTAGTATAGTCAAAAAAATATTGAACAACATTAAATCACTTAACCGGAACAAAACATAATGAACGTCGTTGAAAATTACTGAAGCGGAACGGTATGGTTTTTTGCTAATATCACTGTGCTGCCAACTCCGATTTTGACAAATGAGGTGTCATATGAAAGATCTTGGTGAGAGGAATCTGAATCCAAAAGATCTTCTTGTTTATTAATGTTTATCTTACAATTATGCCATCTGGAAAAAACATACAGTAAAATGTAAAAATTGTATCATATTCCTTATATACTTTTTCATTTTTATATTGGTTTTACAATTATTGTGCATGTAAGAACTGAAAAATACAGTTCCACTACAGCGTTAATATATTATTATTTTATGTAGAAAACTTCACTCAAACTTTTAGCATTAAAAAAGGAGCTTGGTTTAGTCCTCCCTCTAAACGTGAAATGGTGTGCTCTTGGACGTTAGTCAAAATCTTAGACGAAACATTGGCTTGGTTGAGCAATGTCATAATCAACTTTCGAATTCCTTTACAAATTACAAGAGTACTAGGATAAAAATTACAACCCTGTATTACACTATCTACACTGCATATACTATAGACAGCTATATTCTTCTTTTCGTGTGTCAAACAATTGATGCCCAAAGCATCACGCAGGCACTTGCTCTGCTGTTGAACTCAAATCTTCCAGGTCTTGTCCACTGCACTTTGATTTCAGGTTTGGGCATTCCAAAAGATGTTCCATGGTTTTACCAAGGGTGTCCGCAGTCACAAGTGAGGGATCATGGGTATAACCCCAGCCTCGCATAGAGAAATGGAAGAG
Organism: Aplidium turbinatum; assembly: GCF_918807975.1. Taxonomy (NCBI): domain Eukaryota; kingdom Metazoa; phylum Chordata; class Ascidiacea; order Aplousobranchia; family Polyclinidae; genus Aplidium; species Aplidium turbinatum. Next base: position 8,982,080 of record NC_137489.1, on the reverse strand, counting down.
AGGTACATAAAATCAACCACAATAAAAGGTACCCATAGATTTCACTGTTTCCATCCACTGGAAAGAACAAAAAGATTCTAACATCCAAATAGACTCCCAATCATACTGAAAGCAAAAATTTTCAACACTTACGTTTTACCAGTTGTGCTGTACGGTCTAGAATGCGTAAATTGGACATCATCAACAATGAAAAAACTCACTACCTTCCAAAATCACATCATGAGAAGCATGACCAACAAAAGGTTACTTGATCACACGAAAATAGAAGATCTTCTAACCATGACAAAACTACATCCAATTGCAATAAAATCAAAAGTTTTAAAACTGTTCGGCCACACTAAAAGATCACAATTCGGAATCAGCAAAGTTTGCACAGAAGGCAAAGTAGAAGGAAAAAGAAAACGTGGCAGACAACCAAAACGATGGCAAGACAACATTCAATCATGGACCGGACTCAACTTGACGACACTGGGCGAGTTGGCTCAAAATCGCCACTCTTGGAAGCAAATGAGCCATGCTGATGCGCAATCTGCCGCAGGCGGAGATAACGACTGATGATTGATGATCCACTGGAAGACTCCAAGATCGGAATGAAGCGAATAAGCAGTGACAACAGCTATGCCTTAATTGTTGGACTAAACATTGATCACACAATATCAGAAAAAGCAACAACAAAAATCAAAGTAACAATTGGAAAATATATTGCAGCAACATACGATGATAAATGGTATTGGAATGGTTGAAGATATGGACGAGAATCAGGAGGATGCATTTGTTAATTTTATGGCACCCAATGGCCCATCTCGCTCATTCCACTGGCCTCAATTTGCTGACAGAGCATGGGTTCCCTTTGCTCACATTTTGAATGTAATTGACGCACCAATATTATCAACGTCATGTGGCCAGTATCATGCAAGTGAAAGATCAATGGAAAACATAAGAAGTAGTTGGCTTGAATTTAATACAGAAGTATAAATGAGTAGCTTACCTGTGTCTGGCCTGATTCAATATCATTTCAATGTTTTATTTATTTATGGCGTACTACTGTTCTTATTTTGATTTTTGGGCTATATATTGTGACATGTACTTTGTCAGTTTTGTTATGCATATCAATAATATAATACAATACAACACCATTATTTAAGCCCTAGTCCAGGCAGGGAGGCTTTTCGCCCCTCCCCCCAGTACACAAACCAATTTTTTGGCACTTTTATGTAGATATTTCTGTCTGATTCTCAGTGTAGCTTCCCAACTTTTACTTGGAAAACTTTTTGTGAACAAAATTGTTTGTACTAGGGGTCAAATGGGGTTAAATTTTGTACTTGGGGTCAAATGACGTCATCAAAAATAGTCACTAGCCTACTCTTGAAAATGCACAAAAGTCATGTATATGTATATCTTATTGTGTAAGCCTATGTTCTTTATTGTATTGAAATAAGGTTCTAGAGTAGATAAGTTTCTTCCAAGGAAACAATATCCTAGAACAAGCCTTGAAATTTGTACTTTTTTCCGGCGGTCAAGCATGTCCTACCGGACTGGCCCTTTCAGCGGACATTTAATATCTCAACCGGACATATTTTTGCATGTAGATTTTGCACAAAATCACACTACAGTATTGTGTACGGTAGTCGTGTTTGTAGAAGATTTTCTACAACAGAATAACTCTGCAATAGTTTATGGCTTAATTAACCGGCCCTGAAGTATACTGGAGCAGATTGCTTGCAAATAAATCAGTGCGTTAATGACAGTCGTGTAACGACGCAATAAACACAATTGAAAACAACAATCCAAATTTCCTTATTACAAAAGCAACTACGATCACTTATTCCGTGGTTTTCGCGTTATAGAATCGTTGTGCCAAGCGATTAGGCCTACTGCCGGCGCGGGATCGTAAATCTCCAGCTCAGGACCGTCCAGACAAATGCGCATCAGTGACTCAATAGTGTTAGCCCTCAATAGTGTTAGTGTTAACTAACTAACACAATAGTGTTAGTCTAACACACTCCCTTCTGTGCAGATATTCTATTTCTATCAGTATCAGCGTGGATACGGTCGCCACATTCGCCTAAGCACGTGCGGAACCCAGCTGAGACTTGCTTCTCTGTGACGTTTCTTTTTAACAAACGATCAATGTAACGCAATAATCCTCATTGTTAAAATTAGAATACATATCCTACCGAAAAGTTCAGACAACTTTATTTTAAGGCAACATTGCAAGGCGTTGAAATGATGTAAAAATGGCTACTTTTGCCATCAGCTCGTTAATCACGCTACGGTAGGCTACTCTAATGTGATCTTTAAAGCAATTGCCCGTACTATTATTGTTTCAGCTCCGTATTTGTTCGCGTTAAACAAACAATTGTAACAATTCAAATTTAAAATATATTTTTGCTGCATTAGCTCTATTTTTTGCTGCATCTAGCTCTACTATCTCTAAGAATTTTGCGGCGGTCATTTATGACCGACCAATGAGTCGGCTTCGGCGGACATTCGAGGTCATTCCGGAGGTCATGTCCGCCATGACCGCCGGAATTTCGAGGCCTGCTAGAAAATATTTTACAAAGTTTCATGACCTTAAGTTAAGTAGAAATCGAGATATTAAGCTTTTTCTTAAGGGGAGGGCAAAAAATCCCTCCCATGCCTTTGGTTGGGTCCAAAAAAAACCTGGAGTAGGGTTAAGACTACTAATCAATTTCTTGAGCTTTAGATTTGCATTTTACAACATTTAATAGTAACATCATAATCACTGGCGCCGACTTACGGGGTTACGAGGTGGCCACGCCACCCCATAACCGTTGTGGCGGGGTGGCAGCCACCCCGTTTTGGTTACATTACTTACTGCAAATAAATGTAATTTGAACGGACGTTTAAATAGCAGTGGGCTATACTGGGGTGATTTTTCAAAAACAACAGAACTAGAGTTTAAAAGGTGCTTGTGGACATACCTAGGAATGTTTAAAAAAATTTTTTTGATTTCGTGCAAATTCCGGATGGAGTCCGGACTTTATGTGAAAAATACAAAATGGTCGCCATACAAATTGACGAATCTGCAATAAATCTGCTTCCTGTCAAGCTTTTGGGCTGATTTTGGTGTCAAAAGAAGCAGAAAGTTGAGCCTGTTAGTGCAAAAGAACAATAAACACTTAGTGTGTATGGGAACTACAAAACATGGAAAAAAAGTGCCTTTTGAAGCTTTTCAAATTCTTCAAAAATTTTCACATTTTACTTCATTTCAGACTTTTAGATTTGAGTTATTAGAAATTGCATGTCAAATTCTTCAAAAAAAAACGAGAGCCGAGACTGAAGTCATACCTTTGAGTAGGCAAGTCAATTGTCGCCTCAGTTGTTGTCCCAGCTCTAGTGAAGCTTGTGGCTAGGGGTGGTGATGGCAAGACTACTTCCATGGCAGACGAGTTTAGCCTGGTGTTGGAGGAGAGTGGTACTCACAAATCCTTCTCGCTCTATGAAGACCGCAGATTCACAAGATTGGGTCACACTGCTGGTGCGTTGGTTGATTGTGTTCTCCATTTCAAGAAGATGCTATCCAGAACTAGCAAGAATAACCTCCTTGTCAGAGCCTGTTCCCTTTACCTGGAGAATGAGTTCATTGTGGCATCACTAAAAGCATTGTCTCACTTCTGTCACAAAGTGACAATGCCTTACCTTAACATGGTAGAGCGTTGCCAACAACCCGACCTCGTCAGGATCCTTCCTAAACTACATAATGATCTTGAGAGGGCTAATCTTGAAACCCTGTCTGAGTTCCACGTTCCCTGGAAGCATGTGAATGCTGAATCACACAGCCCCACAACAGACCTCGACCACTACTTAATTACTGCTATGGCCAAGCAGAGTGCGCTTGGCCTGAAGATGCAATGCGAAAGAGAGTATTGGGAAGACGAGACAGAGAATAGCCTAGTGAGAGGAGTACAAGAATCCATGCACTAACTGAAGAAATGAGGGTAAACCTCCCCACAGAGAACTTGCTTGCAGAAAGATACTTAGCCCGATTCGGAAACCTTGCAGGACTGTCAGCAGCACATTCAAATAGATACTTCAAAGCAAAACGAATGATGGCGTATGAGCGATCTTTCCAGGCTAGATTGGAGGGCAGGAAATCTTCAGCCACTCAGCAGTCTCGTTGTCCAGGACCCTCAGACCATGCGCACCGTGTGGAGGCCGGTGGATTAGGCAGTGATGGATGACATGGTCTGCAGTCTGTTCAGTGGCACCACACTCGCATTCTGATGAAGGAGCCAGGCCCCACTTGTGCATTTCCGAACGAAAGCGGCCAACGCCAGTTCGCAGGCGGTTAAGCCTGACCCACGCAAGCCTTGCGAGGGACATCCCTGGTGGACGGGGATCGGCGTCGGGTATGAAGTCACGGAGCGTGGAGGTGTGGTTTTGCCACTCCGTGTTCCACATATGGTTCGTCCAGTGTGCCGCACTTAAACCAAGTTCTTCTGCGTTCTTAAGTAGTTGTTGTGCGGCAGGCACAAAGGGGCGTCTTGATTTCAGCCGCTGCTTTATAGCAAAGCAAAACGAATAAGAGATGATCTTATGTTTGCTAAAGATGCACCAATTAACAGTGAGCTTGCATCCGCAAAGTGATGAAAAAGTTAGATGAAATGGAGATTGCATGGACAAAGACACAGAAAGAATTGATGAAAACTAAACTGAAGGAATGCATGAAAAAGAGCAGGAAGGAGGGAGATTTCCTCAACCACTTGGTGGATCAATGTAAGGTACATGGAGGGCCAATTACAAAAGTAGAAGAGCTCTGAGCTCTTCCAACAGCATCACCATCCACGCTGAAAAAAATTCTCCGGATGGAGATCCAGTACCAACGGATGATTCATCCACGCGACAGCCAGGCAAATCCCAGCCTCTACAAAGTAAACAGCTTGAATGTAGATACCATGCTGCTGAACCTAGCTGTCATTCTTGGAACTGAGGATGAGGATGTTGGGACCATCTTCCCAACAGAAGATGAGGTATATGCCATCTTAACCTCTACTTCTGCAACTTCCTCTGGTGACACAGATCAACCAGTGAAAATGTGTATTGCAGCAGCAATTCCTGAACTCCATAAAGAATACCCTATAGGAACAAATGTGGCTGTGGTGTGGGACGGAGAAAACAATCAACGTCAGTGGTTTTTGGCAAGGGTCTGCCATTTAAACGATGATGGCACTGTAGAATGTGACCACTACCAACAATACCATGTGGAAGAGACCAAAAAGAGATGACATTCAGGATGTAAATCCTGTTCAAATCATCCCTGTCACAGTAGAGACGGAATGGGTGTTCCAAGGTGTGACGACAATTGTGTCGTTACTAAAGTGTATAAATGTTTATCAAATATCTAGTGTATTTCATGACATTTTTATGTGAATTTCATATACCGGTAACAAGTTATGTGTATATAGTGTTGAAATTGTCATTATTATTCTTGGATGCAACCAGTAATCTCACGTTGCACCAACAAACGTGAAAAAATTATAAAAAATATTGACCAAAATATAATAGTTTCAAAGTTTTAGAGAACATCCAAGCATGCTGGGCGTTTTGTTGCTCTTTTAAAGTAACAGGCTCAATTTTCTGCTTCTTTTGACACCAAAATCAGCTCAAAAGCTTGACTGGAAGCAGATTTATTGCAGATTTGTCAATTTGTATGGCGGCCATTTTGTATTTTTCACATAAAGTCCGGACTCCATCCGGAATTTGAACGAAATCAAAAATTTTTTTTTGCACGTTCCTAGGTATGTCCATAGGCACCTTTTAAACTCTAGTTCTGTTGTGTTACTTGAAAAAAGTCAAAATCACCCCAGTATAGCCCACTACTAGTTTAAATCTTTTTTTGATCATTGGTTTTCGCTTCAAGTCAACGTAAAGCAAGAGGGTAACCAATACAGTATTGCGAAGAAAATGATTGTTTTTGTCACAAGCATGATACTCGCGTAACAAGCAAGTTACGTGAGATTACGCAACACGTGGCTACGAGTTTTTTCCTTGTTGTTGTTGCGATCGTTTTATTTGTTACTTGTCATAAGTCATTGTTACATTCATAGGCGCCGACTCCAGGGGGGCGGGGGGGCGCCGCCCCCCCGTGAATTTAGCTTGGGGTGGCTGCCTCCCCGCAAATTATTTAAAAAAAATCCTAAATCAAATGTTTCTAAGTTCAGATTTGCGTTGGTTTGAGCTTCATTGCGGATCGATCTCAATTAAATGATCTACTTGTTGCAACAATAGCGCTGCTCCTAAGATAACAAAAGAAACAGAAGTACGGTAGCTGATAAACGCCAGCATGGTGCCGTTGAAGCATATTAACAATGATTGAAAAACGTTTTTCTTGATTTCTTCTGCTTTGTTTTTTCTTGGGAGTGTCAATAACGAGGTGCGGTTTGCTGTTTGCTCAGTTTAGTATCTACGCGAGACGCGTATTAAGAGCTAAAGTTCAAAGTGACCAGCATATAATTTGAAGTAGCCTACAGGCCTCGAAATTCGTTTTTGTTGACGGCGGACAAACGTGTCCGGTCTGAGCAGCTATCTCGGCGGACAAATTAAGTCTCACAGCTGACACACCAGTTTTAGCCGTCGATCGTCATGCTTAATCACTTTATCTTGATAATTCTTCGCCATTTCAGAACTATATAATAACTACGGTTTTAGAAGGCTTTTTAAAAATTCAGTAAAGTCACTCTGAAAGGCTTTCTTCAGGCCAACGACTTGCGCTTGAAGAGTCAAAGCGCCGTGTAGCTGGTCAATACGTCACATAACCGATTAACTTCCACCGAACGAGGTCGTGTGGCTTATTGCGTCACAATGCTCTGGGCAGGAGTCAGAAAATTTCTACACCAACGCTACTATTTTCTGCTGTGCAAAGTTTCACAGGCTTTTTTCTTTAAGTTTATTTTTGCGTGTCATGTGAGCGAACGTGAATTTTCCTTGGGTCTTTTCTTTCATACAGACTCACTGTAATACCAAAACTTAACAAATTTTGTTGCATCTTCATGTAATAGCCTACTCGTATAATCTAATTTAGTAACCAACCTTGCCGTATCATTATTACTCGGAGATCAAAGCCAGACATTGTGACGTAAAACTTGAACTAAATTGCGCGTGATTAGTGTAGTAGAAGTACCCGTACTCCTATCGATTCTTAGCGAAGAATTCACCTTTGTTACTCTGATTCAATGTCATCAATTGTTGAAGCAATATAAAAATCGAAAGTTTTCCTCCTTGAATGGAAGCTAAGGGATACAGTATTCACATTTTCTAGATGCGCTGGAAATTATATTATCGCAACAATTGTTCGTGCTATGCAATGTTGATTTGTATCGCTAGTTCCTGTGTTATTTCTCGGCGGACAAATATGACGGATCTAGATGGTACTTCCCGCGGACATCACATGCTGTGACGGCGGACATGTCCGATGTCCGCCGTGAATTTCGAGGCCTGAGCCTACATTATAAAGCTTGACGATATACAATGGCATATAGACGCAAAAAAACATCAATGCTGACAAACAAACATCAGCATTTTGAATGTAAGCAATCAGTCGGCTAGAAAGTTTGCCCCCCCGGCAATTTTCAAAACCCGGCGCCTATGGTTACATTTGTTAGGTTTACAATGGGATTTATTAATCAATAAAATACGATCTTTCCATTGCCTCCCTCAAAAATCTTTTTTTTAAATTTTTAACCTACTTGCGATCTACCATGACGCAACAGCGATTGAACCACATCCTAATTTTAAATGTTTATCAAGCTGAAGCTTCACGGTTATAACTTGACCAGTTGATTAACAGTTGGATTGACAGAGCTGCTGTTCGCAAAAATACTTTGTGTCAGAGCAGTGTCAGTAAGTCAGAGCAGCAACGTAACAATCAAATTCACGACATACCTCCTGTGCTTTGTTTTAAAGTTGCTTTGTAAATTATCGAGCTACAAATCAGGTGTGAAAAGACAATTGCATCTACGAAACACGCTTAGTAAAAATCAAACAAAAACATGCAGTTTGAAAGTGTTTAGGTTGCCATATTGTGCTACTGTATTCGCCACCCCGTGCAAAAATAAAAGTCGGCGCCTATGATCATAGTCAGTGATGTGCGCGCATACAAAAAATATTGACGCCGTCAGCGCAAACGCAAACGTTCGAAAAACTATACGCCGCATGCGTCAACGCAACTTGTAAAAAAAGTTGGCGGCGTCAGCGTTAGCGCATACTCTAGCGCATACTCATTTTGTTTGCTAGGTGCCAAACATTCACACGGTATAGACCACTCGAAACAACACACTTTTCAAGCCACTTCGCGATTTCTCGTCACAAGAAATTATCTTTTTGGCCGGAAGGCACATCTGGCATTGAAAATATAAGTTTTTGCCTTTCGAAGAAGAGCTTAAAATACTTTTCTATGTAGGGCCATGGATTTGTATTATCATGCTCCATTTCACTTGGAGATTAGTATTACCGTAAGTTATTCCCTGAATACAATAGTGTAGTGTAAGAAACTGTAGCATATGCCTATCAAGAAAATTCTAGTATTATACTAACTGTCGCTCCCTAAAAATCCATTATAAAAAACAATCTTTTTAAAATAATTCCGTTTGAATAAGACTAATATTGCTTTTAATGCCATAATTCTCTCAGTAAGCTCTATGCTTTTTTCTGATAAGATTTTTAAAAAGTGGATTAATGAAAGACAAAACTGCCAGACACAAGCAAGTTTAGATTCTGAACTGCACAACTCTTTGTTATTAGCATTCAGGGATAGTTAGCATTACTAGTGTTATTAGCAGTAGGCTACTCAAAAGCCTCTCACAATTGGCCCCTGGATGCATGTTTTGCTAAACTGCTCATCAAGTTACAAAACATATATAATTACATACTTACGCAACAGAATGTATAAATTGTCAAGTAAAAATTACCTTAGCTTGATAGCCTACTGTATGTAGGCCTACACATTACTACGCAGTCTACGCTACATAGCCTAGCCTACAACAAGAATAATCGGCAAAGTAATGTACTACATATAACATACAGAGTACAACATCATGCAAGCAATCACGGTCGGAGACCAAATATTTGAGTTTGTTTAGATACATAGGCTGCACTGCTCATTGCCTGAGAAGTTTCTGATTTGCCCCAAAATGCAAGACTTAACTAATATAAATTAAAGTGCTCACAATTGCTTACAAACACCTTCAACACTGCTTGACTAAAAAAACTTCACACTACGAAGCCAAGTCATTGTTTACATTTTACATGGAGCGGCATTACCAACCTACCTACTTGCTTGCTTACATTACATTCCTGTTTTGACCCGTAATTTACTAAGTAATTTCTCAGTAGGCCTAAGTTGTTTTAACTAATTCTTTCTTTTTTTCTGCAAGACTTCAGTCTCCACGTGGGACTCTAGCGCCAAAGGCAGTTGTGCGATATACAAACAAACTCCAGCTGACTGAACAATAGATGACACTGTGACACAACACTAGAACAATTGCAAGACGTTAACATTTTGCAGTTTGACAAAAAAATTGCAAACAACAACTAAGACATTAAAAAGTATGCGTTGACGCTATGCGCTAAAAAACCGCGAAAACTTTACGGCGCATCCTCAAGCGCAAACTATCCAAAAAAATGTGGCCGCAAGCGTTAGCGCAAACAAAAAGTCTACGCCGCATGTATGCGGCGTAGAATTTGCGGCGCATACGTACATCTCTGATCATAGTATTAACTGTGTTTTTTATACAATGTTAATTGTAAAAATGATAATTTTAGTACAATTTTTACTTTTTAGTGTATGTTTTTTCCAGGTGGCATAATTGTAAGATAAACATTAATAAACAAGAAGATCTTTTAGATTCAGATTCCTCTCACCAAAATCTTTCATATGACACCTCATTTGTCAAAATCGGAGTTGGCAGCAAAGTGATATTAGCAAAAAACCACACCGTTCCGCTGCAGTAATTTTCAACGACGTTCATTATGTTTTGTTCCGGTTAAGTGAATTAATGTTGTTCAATATTTTTTTGACTATACTAACTTGTCAAGTACAGGTCAAAGTATAAAACTGCCAAAAATAAATGATATTTGTTAAACCAAGACTGAGATACCAGGGTTTAAAGTTGACTATGCTATATTTTATGAAATTTCACGGTTGAGCGATCACAAAATAGACCATGTTTCAAACGCTCATAACTTCGTCAAATGTGGTCTAATTTAAAAAACAAAAAAATCTCTAGCATCAGTGTGTGAATCTCTACAAAACTACAAAAAATCACGAAAATTAATGATCATAGCAAACTTTACAAAATTTTCTGGATGATCTGACATGGAATTACCATTCCAGCATCTGACAGCACTTCCACGAGCCTGTAGTTGAACTCGGCTGGCCAACCGGTAGCTCATAAAAATGAAGTATGGCTTTCTTAGATTTGTCATTGTGTGTGCAATGGTAATGGAAACTTTGTCATTCCAAGAACATGGCAGTTTGGGTGAGTACCTTATAAATACTTCAGTGTTTACGATCACCATATATGGTAACTATAGTCTCTGAGCCTATGGTCTCCTAATTGGTTCATCTATTGTTCTGGTTAAACTATTGATTATGTAAACATATCTATTCCACCATGAAAATAAAACATTTAATATATAATGTGCAAAATATAATGAATATGCAGTACATAATGATCTATATGCACAAGCTTTGCCACCAAGCAAACCATGTTATGATTGGAATAAAAATACTATAAAAAAGTTAATGTCTTCGGATCCCGTGAAACCCTCTGGAATAACTATCAAATAAATGCAAGCATTGAGCAAGGTTTCATTCCGTCCCCATTCGTGGTCATTGCATGGGTAGAATAAGATAAAGATTCAAGATTTTCTGAAGTTTGGTTAAGTACGTTAAAGCAATGCAAACGCAACGTTTACTTGCCATTTACTGTAACACACCTCTGTCTAAAGTCTAAACAATACCGTTCCGTCAACGGTTTCAACAATACTGAGTTCTGTAAAGAAAACGCTTGAAACTGAACATAGTGATTGATTGATTGAATCTTTATCCTCGGACTGGGAAAGCTTCTTGCAGAGCTTAATCCTGGCAGTTTCGCGTACTTGTAGAGGGTTTGAATCACTGACGCAGGCCCGGTCACCGAGATTGACAGAGTGAAGTTTCCGATTGTTGAAGTCTTGTTGCCGGGGAATTATTCCATCCATTAGATGCCGCTGAATGGAGAGCAGTCCTTAACGTGCGTTGCTCAAGTGCACACCCTGAGAGTCGAACCAGTGCCGCTTGATCTTGAAGCTTCTTCGTTCCAGAAGTGTCGCGCTAACCAATTAAGCTATCGGGGCTTTTTCCAACTATACACCTGCAACCTGCAAACTTTTTTTTGGAACTTTTTAATTTTGTAGCATTTTATATAACTAATGAATTATTTCCCATATCATTTGTTTGCAAATTTTTAGAGGCTTTTTTCTCACGGTTGCATTCTCACATCCCACAGCCAAAACAAACAATCCATTAAAAAGTTGTGTTCAAAACGATTTGTTGATTGATATCGTGTTTTTGGGATGCAATCTAGTTCGTACCCTGAACAGTTCGTACCCTGAAAAGGTCGAGAGAAAAAATTAAAAAAAGCCGAAGTTGCTGATCGCAGTTTCGGTAAACATTTTAAGATTTTCCCTCTGAAAAGATCGAGAGAAAAAATAGCACAAAGCCGAAGTCGCTGATCGCATTTTCCACAAACAAACAAAAACTTTCAGGATCATTACCGGAAATTTTAAAATGTTTGCGGAAACTCCGATCTCAACACTAACCCTTTTAAAATGTTTGCGGTAACTGCAATCAGCAACCTCGGCAAACTCTTAGGATCATTACCGGAAATTTAAAAATATTTGCGGAAACTGAGGAAAAACGGAAACTGCAATCAGCGACTTAGGCTTTGCTCTATTTTTTTCTCTCGATCTTTTCAGTTTGTGTGTTTGTGGAAACTACAATCAGCAACTTCGGCTTTTTTTAATTTTTTCTCTCGATCTTTTCCTAACCCTAACCCTTCTAAAATGTTTGCGGAAACTGCAATCAGCGACTTCGGCAAACTCTTAAGATCATTACCGGAAATTTTAAAATTCAGATAACATGAAACCAAGAAACTTTCAGAAATCATTAGTTAAACTACCATTCAACGTTTTATAGGCAGAGAAAACTTTTTCTCGAACCGTAGAAAATTTCATTGTCAGATCACCGCTTCAATGCGTGATGGAAATCTACAGATAAATCTGCATCAGGCATTGCAGAGTGCAAAAAACAGTGTTGCAGAACGCGTTTTCGAATATTAAATTCTCATCAGTGCAACTACGTTTATGAACGCAATAACAACGGTTAAATTTAAACTCAATACAATACATTACAAACATTATAAGGACATATTCTCAGTGTTCAATTGAATATTAATAAATCCAGAGACATCAGAAAATCACTTCCCGCATGCAATTCCAGACCGACATTACTCGCTTAAGGTTTTTTTTTGTTAAAACAAACTTAATGTTCAAAGCAAAAAAGCCATCACAATGAACATCTACCGAAGTATACTAATTTACAGTACTTAAATAAGCACTGAAAATTAATAGACGGTATTGTTATTAATATCAATTCAATATGATTTCAGTGATTATAATACAATGTAATACAGTAGCGTATCCAATTAATTAGCGACGACCTTCTAAAGTACACGTTAATTCGAACAGAAATAAGAATTTATCAAAAGTCTCAGTCATTTTAGAAAGATTTTACCACCGGTTACAGGACCATCTTTGCTTGTTTCCTTGACAGAGTCAACTCTGATTGATCATATACGCCTTGGAGAATAGCTAGTTGAGAAAATTCAGATAACATGAAACCAAGGAACTTTCAGAAATCATTAGTTAAACTACCATTCAACGTTTTATAGGCAGAGAAAACTTTTTCTCGAACCGTAGAAAATTTCATTGTCAGATCACCGCTTCAATGCGTGATGGAAATCTACAGATAAATCTGCATCAGGCATTGCAGAGTGCAAAAAACAGTGTTGCAGAACGCGTTTTCGAATATTAAATTCTCATCAGTGCAACTACGTTTATGAACGCAATAACAACGGTTAAATTTAAACTCAATACAATACATTACAAACATTATAAGGACATATTCTCAGTGTTCAATTGAATATTAATAAATCCAGAGACATCAGAAAATCACTTCCCGCATGCAATTCCAGACCGACATTACTCGCTTAAGGTTTTTTTTTGTTAAAACAAACTTAATGTTCAAAGCAAAAAAGCCATCACAATGAACATCTACCGAAGTATACTAATTTACAGTACTTAAATAAGCACTGAAAATTAATAGACGGTATTGTTATTAATATCAATTCAATATGATTTCAGTGATTATAATACAATGTAATACAGTAGCGTATCCAATTAATTAGCGACGACCTTCTAAAGTACACGTTAATTCGAACAGAAATAAGAATTTATCAAAAGTCTCAGTCATTTTAGAAAGATTTTACCACCGGTTACAGGACCATCTTTGCTTGTTTCCTTGACAGACTCAACTCTGATTGATCATATACGCCTTGGAGAATAGCTAATCTGATGTCTCTGGATTTATTAATATTCAATTGAACACTGAGAATATGTCCTTGCCTGATGCCTGATGCAGATTTATCTGTAGATTTCCATCACGCATTGAAGCGGTGATCTGACAATGAAATTTTCTACGGTTCGAGAAAAAGTTTTCTCTGCCTATAAAACGTTGAATGGTAGTTTAACTAATGATTTCTGAAAGTTCCTTGGTTTCATGTTATCTGAATTTTCTCAACTAGCTATTCTCCAAGGCGTATATGATCAATCAGAGTTGACTCTGTCAAGGAAACAAGCAAAGATGGTCCTGTAACCGGTGGTAAAATCTTTCTAAAATGACTGAGACTTTTGATAAATTCTTATTTCTGTTCGAATTAACGTGTACTTTAGAAGGTCGTCGCTAATTAATTGGATACGCTACTGTATTACATTGTATTATAATCACTGAAATCATATTGAATTGATATTAATAACAATACCGTCTATTAATTTTCAGTGCTTATTTAAGTACTGTAAATTAGTATACTTCGGTAGATGTTCATTGTGATGGCTTTTTTGCTTTGAACATTAAGTTTGTTTTAACAAAAAAAACCTTAAGCGAGTAATGTCGGTCTGGAATTGCATGCGGGAAGTGATTTTCTGATGTCTCTGGATTTATTAATATTCAATTGAACACTGAGAATATGTCCTTATAATGTTTGTAATGTATGATATTGTATTGAGTTTAAATTTAACCGTTGTTATTGCGTTCATAAACGTAGTTGCACTGATGAGAATTTAATATTCGAAAACGCGTTCTGCAACACTGTTTTTTGCACTCTGCAATGCCTGATGCAGATTTATCTGTAGATTTCCATCACGCATTGAAGCGGTGATCTGACAATGAAATTTTCTACGGTTCGAGAAAAAGTTTTCTCTGCCTATAAAACGTTGAATGGTAGTTTAACTAATGATTTCTGAAAGTTCCTTGGTTTCATGTTATCTGAATTTTCTCAACTAGCTATTCTCCAAGGCGTATATGATCAATCAGAGTTGACTCTGTCAAGGAAACAAGCAAAGATGGTCCTGTAACCGGTGGTAAAATCTTTCTAAAATGACTGAGACTTTTGATAAATTCTTATTTCTGTTCGAATTAACGTGTACTTTAGAAGGTCGTCGCTAATTAATTGGATACGCTACTGTATTACATTGTATTATAATCACTGAAATCATATTGAATTGATATTAATAACAATACCGTCTATTAATTTTCAGTGCTTATTTAAGTACTGTGAATTAGTATACTTCGGTAGATGTTCATTGTGATGGCTTTTTTGCTTTGAACATTAAGTTTGTTTTAACAAAAAAAACCTTAAGCGAGTAATGTCGGTCTGGAATTGCATGCGGGAAGTGATTTTCTGATGTCTCTGGATTTATTAATATTCAATTGAACACTGAGAATATGTCCTTATAATGTTTGTAATGTATTGTATTGAGTTTAAATTTACCCGTTGTTATTGCGTTCATAAACGTAGTTGCACTGATGAGAATTTAATATTCGAAAACGCGTTCTGCAACACTGTTTTTTGCACTCTGCAATGCCTGGTGCAGATTTATCTGTAGATTTCCATCACGCATTGAAGCGGTGATCTGACAATGAAATTTTCTACGGTTCGAGAAAAAGTTTTCTCTGCCTATAAAACGTTGAATGGTAGTTTAACTAATGATTTCTGAAAGTTCCTTGGTTTCATGTTATCTGAATTTTCTCAACTAGCTATTCTCCAAGGCGTATATGATCAATCAGAGTTGACTCTGTCAAGGAAACAAGCAAAGATGGTCCTGTAACCGGTGGTAAAATCTTTCTAAAATGACTGAGACTTTTGATAAATTCTTATTTCTGTTCGAATTAACGTGTACTTTAGAAGGTCGTCGCTAATTAATTGGATACGCTACTGTATTACATTGTATTATAATCACTGAAATCATATTGAATTGATATTAATAACAATACCGTCTATTAATTTTCAGTGCTTATTTAAGTACTGTAAATTAGTATACTTCGGTAGATGTTCATTGTGATGGCTTTTTTGCTTTGAACATTAAGTTTGTTTTAACAAAAAAAACCTTAAGCGAGTAATGTCGGTCTGGAATTGCATGCGGGAAGTGATTTTCTGATGTCTCTGGATTTATTAATATTCAATTGAACACTGAGAATATGTCCTTATAATGTTTGTAATGTATTGTATTGAGTTTAAATTTAACCGTTGTTATTGCGTTCATAAACGTAGTTGCACTGATGAGAATTTAATATTCGAAAACGCGTTCTGCAACACTGTTTTTTGCACTCTGCAATGCCTGGTGCAGATTTATCTGTAGATTTCCATCACGCATTGAAGCGGTGATCTGACAATGAAATTTTCTACGGTTCGAGAAAAAGTTTTCTCTGCCTATAAAACGTTGAATGGTAGTTTAACTAATGATTTCTGAAAGTTCCTTGGTTTCATGTTATCTGAATTTTCTCAACTAGCTATTCTCCAAGGCGTATATGATCAATCAGAGTTGACTCTGTCAAGGAAACAAGCAAAGATGGTCCTGTAACCGGTGGTAAAATCTTTCTAAAATGACTGAGACTTTTGATAAATTCTTATTTCTGTTCGAATTAACGTGTACTTTAGAAGGTCGTCGCTAATTAATTGGATACGCTACTGTATTACATTGTATTATAATCACTGAAATCATATTGAATTGATATTAATAACAATACCGTCTATTAATTTTCAGTGCTTATTTAAGTACTGTAAATTAGTATACTTCGGTAGATGTTCATTGTGATGGCTTTTTTGCTTTGAACATTAAGTTTGTTTTAACAAAAAAAACCTTAAGCGAGTAATGTCGGTCTGGAATTGCATGCGGGAAGTGATTTTCTGATGTCTCTGGATTTATTAATATTCAATTGAACACTGAGAATATGTCCTTATAATGTTTGTAATGTATTGTATTGAGTTTAAATTTAACCGTTGTTATTGCGTTCATAAACGTAGTTGCACTGATGAGAATTTAATATTCGAAAACGCGTTCTGCAACACTGTTTTTTGCACTCTGCAATGCCTGATGCAGATTTATCTGTAGATTTCCATCACGCATTGAAGCGGTGATCTGACAATGAAATTTTCTACGGTTCGAGAAAAAGTTTTCTCTGCCTATAAAACGTTGAATGGTAGTTTAACTAAATTTTAAAATGTATGCGGAAACTGGGAAAAACGGAAACTGCGATCAGCGACTTAGGCTTTGTTCTATTTTTTTCTATTGATCTCTTCAGTTTGTTTGTTTGCGGAAACTCCAAACAGCAACTTCGGCTTTTTTGAATTTTTTATCTCGATCTATTTAGGTTACGAACTGAGGGTACAAACTGTTCAGGGCTGGGTTTTTTTTTCGCTGAGACTTTTCGGTCATTTGTCCGAAATGACTTGAAAAAATTTGGTCATTTTTTATTTATTTCGGTCATTTTTTCTGATGGTAATATTTCCTTTGAAGTAGCTGATACAAACGAAAATTTGCACTTCCTGACTAGCTACAACATTAAGTTTCGCTGAGAAACGTTGTAGTGTTTTATATGAGAAAAGTTACTGTAGAACAGACAAACATTACTTCCAGTCTTCAAAATTAGCATATTTTTACTTTTGCAAAAACATTGTCGAGGCCAAACGGCAAAAGATGAAATTGCCTCGGCAATTGCATGTGAACGTTTATTACGAAAAAATTGTACCAAAACATGTAAAGCGAGAAGCGAAAAATATACTAGAGTAGTCTATCACGACCGCACTGTTTGATTTGTTGTGATGTAATAATACCAAAACTAGCGATAAAGCGAGCAACGTGATACGCACGGTAATTCACGTTATATAACTCACGGGGGAAAAGTAAGTTAATTTTGGGTTGATTCAATGTTCAAGGCAACACAAATCGATTTAATTTTCTCTGCGGGTTATATTGCGTAACAACAGTACCTAATAAGAAGTTTACGTTTGTTGTACATTAATTCGACATCTGGTGACGTTAAATTATCATAAAATAATGTTAATTGCTCAACCAGGTACCGATAACAAATTAATAGCTCCTCGCGAAAAGATTGCCTTGATTTACGTTTACACTAACATAATTTCGGCATAATTGGGACACTGCGAGCCACACAAAGTCGCGAGGCGCGATAAGGAGTAGATGCTTAGACTAATTTGACGTCTACTATCGTTGAATCAATGCAAATAGGGTGATATTTTTTTTATAAAAGATTCAATTCTCCCAGCTGGGCACGTGTCTATACTGTCTAAGCGCCGGCGAAGTAGGAAGTAACCCAAATAAAACATCCAGCAATAGTAAGAGTCTGGTGTAGTCCAAGAAAATTATTTTTTTTGTAATCTTTCGGTCCTTACAAGCGCTCCTGTGGCCTCAGCATTTTTATTGCCATTGCTAATGCGCCATTCACGCATCTGCGTCAGCAATTGCCGAATGTCCACGCTAATTTCGAAGACTGACTTCTGTATTTGCGTTATCACATATAATAAGACATTGGATCAACGTTTAAACACTAAGTCTATGTCTTGTACAGGCCTCGAAATTCGTTTTTGTTGACGGCGGACAAACGTGTCCGGTCTGAGCAGCTATCTCGGCGGACAAATTAAGTCTCACGGCGGACACACCAGTTTTAGCGTCGATCGTCATGCTTAATCACTTTATCTTGATAATTCTTCGCCATTTGAGAACTATAGCTACAGTTTTGAAGGCTTTTAAAAATTTCAGCGAAGTCACTAAAAGGCTTTCATCAGACCAACTGCGTGCGCTTGAAGAGTCAAAGCGCCGTGTAGCTGCTCAATACGTCGCATAACTGATTAACTTCCACCGAACGAGGTCGTGTGGCTTCTTGCGTCACAATGCTCTGGGCACGAGTCGGAAAGCTTCTACACTAACGCTAGTATTTTCTGTTGTACAAAGTTTCACAGGCTCTTTTCTTTAAGTTTATTTTTGCGTGTCATGTGAGCGAAAGTGAACTTTCCCTAGGCCTTTTCTTTCTTACTGTAATAGGTACCAAAACTTAACAAATTTGCTGCATCTTGCTGTAATAGATTACTCGTATAGGCTAATCTAATTTTGTAACCAACCTTGCCTTAACAATATTACTCGAAGATCAAAGCGTAAATTGTGATGTAAATCTTGAACAAAGTTGCGCTGATTCGTGCCCTTACTCCCATTGTTTCTTAACGAAGAATTCACCTTTGTTATGCTGATTCAATCGTTGAAGCAAGGTAAATATCGAAAGTTTTCCTCCTTGAATGGAGGCTAAAGGATACAGTATTCACATTTTCTAGATGCGCGCTAAATGCGCGGGAAATTACCGTATATTCTCGGAACAATTGTTCGTGCTATGCAATGACGGTTTGTATCGCCAGTTCTTGTGTCATTTCTCGGCGGACAAATATGACCGATCTAGATGGTACCTCCCGCGGACATCACATGCTGTGACGGCGGACATGTCCGCGGTGTCCGCCGTGAATTTCGAGGCCTGCTTGTATTTCCGATTGACAAAAAATCGTACAGTGGCGCAAGAAGCTTCTTTGCAATCACTGAAATCGATTTGAGCGCGTACATATGTTTTCTGACATTTTGACCGAATTGACTATATATATATACATATTTGTTCGGACATTTTGACTGAATTGACTATATTTTTTTTGGACATTTTGCTAAAAAATCGGTCAATGACCGATAAATGACCGAAAAAAACCCCCCAGGTTCAGGGTAAGAACTAGGTTGCACTGCACCCGTGTTTTTGCGTTCACTCAGACATGAACAACGCAAACAAGGACTTAAAACATAATTGCAGTTGTATTTAATTGCACTGCTTTCCACATAGGTGAGAGCTAGTCTTCAAGTTTTTATAGGTCGACAGCGATGCTCATACTTTGCCTTGTTGGAGAAAAACATTTTAAATATATACATAATGGAAAAATGTTGACTTGTCGAAGCCGTCCTAACATGGCCTACCGGCACAGTAGTTTCGAAGGCAGTTTAACATTTGATAACTGTTTGTTTTTTTTTCTTGCTGAGACTTAAGTTGAGACTTTTTCGCTGACACTTTACTTATTTAACCTCTATTATATTATGTATAAGTATAACATAAGCTAATTTCTTTGAATAAACAAATGCCAGTGCTGTGTCATTTTAAAATTCTCCGACAAAAGCTTTTTTCAAACTGAGATTTTTCTGAGTTAGATTCTCCAAATACAGTAGCAGACTGTGAAATCGGATACAAATTCTCTAAATAAACACAAGCCGTCGCTGCTTTTTCAAGAAATCACCGAATTTTTTTTTTCCAAAAAAGTCTGTCTCCAAATCGGCCTCTTCGAACTAGATTCTCCAACACGGGCTATTCTGCTTCTAGTCTGCATGCACGCGATCAGGAAGTTCTTGCAACTTTAACAATAAAGATTGTATTCAATTTTTTATGTTTTTTTTTAAATTTGGAATTAATTGTGTATGCAAAACATGCAATCTTTAAGTCTTTGAAACCAAACGCAGTTTGATCTTTGAGTACCGGTATTGGCACATTCTATAGTGGTGATACGGTATGCCTATGTTACTAGCCTGTTTTCACACAAGTTCCTATCAATTGTATTTAGCAGATTCAATAAAATCAGAAAGGAATGTTTATCATCCCATCTTGAGCACTTTGAAAAAATATGAAATGTTCAAGCCTTCTCAATATGTGGATTATTTTCATGAAAGAAAAAAAATACACCTCTCTACAGAAGTTCCAAATGTAAGTAATACATGCAGTACCATCGTATGAGTTGAGTAATAACATTATGTTGTAACAAAAGTATGATACATTTTTCAGACCATACGGTACTCAGATTTAACTTCATTGCATCAATCTAAGTTCAACAAAAAGTGATTACGTCTATTTAACTTTTAAATTAAACAATGAAAACTATTAATACTACAAAAAGTGCTCAATGCCAAGCAAAAAGCAAAGCAGAGCAAATTAAATCACATATACTTATTAATAGAATCTATTTGAATTTGAAAATCTATTTGAATAGAATCTATTTGAATATTATTCAATAGAATCTATTCAAAATCTATTTGAATAGAATCTATTTGAAAAAATTTTGTTGAGAGTAATTTTATTAAGAAATCGAAAATCTATTGAGAATGAGGTTAGCATGACTCAAAGTGGATTTATAACTGGTAAAGGAACACGAGAGGGTAATAGGGTATACTTAACTTCAGAATAATTTGTGAGAGTTACAATGCAGTAAATAAAGATGTATATGCAATATGCATGTTTTATTGATTATGAGAAAGCATTTGATAGAGTTAACCATGAGAAACTGATTTATTGTTTGTCCAATATTGGTATGAATGGCAAAGACTTACGTTTTATTATCAATTTGTACTGGAATCAAAAAGCATTTATTCGCATGGAAAAAGATTTGTCTAAAGGAATTGATATCAAGCGTGGAGTACGCCAAGGATGTGTACTTTCTCCATGTCTTTTTAATTTATATACAGAAATGATTTTTCGATCCATTGATGATATGAGAGGATTAAAAGTTGGTGGCTTGAATATAACAAATTTACGCTATGCTGATGATACTGTTCTGTTGGCTGAATCACAAGAAGATCTTCAAGAAATATTGGACAATGTTAACTCAATTGGTAAAGAATTTAATATGAAAATTAACGCTAAAAAGACCAAATCAATGATAATCTCAAAATCACCAGACACTTCAGTACTCCAAATTATAATTGACAACGAAATTATACAAAAAGTAAAATCTTTTTCATATCTTGGTCATTTAATAACTGAAGATGGGAGGTGTGACCATGAAATTCTTAGACGGATAGAAATTGCAAAAACTACATTTGGAAAAATAAAAAATATTTTAACCAATCAACGTTTAAATTTATCAACTCGTCTCAGGATATTAAAATGCTATATTTGGTCGACCCTATTATACAATTCCGAAACTTGGACAATGTCACAAAAAATGGAGAAACGGATCGATGCCTTCGAGCTCTGGACATGTACAGGCAAATGTTAAAAATTTCATGGAAACAAAAGATCACTAACGATGAAGTACTCTCCAAATTCAATTCAAGCAAAATG
Source organism: Aplidium turbinatum (assembly GCF_918807975.1). Classification (NCBI taxonomy): domain Eukaryota; kingdom Metazoa; phylum Chordata; class Ascidiacea; order Aplousobranchia; family Polyclinidae; genus Aplidium; species Aplidium turbinatum. Next base: position 8,960,311 of record NC_137489.1, on the reverse strand, counting down.
CTCTTACAAACAGTCAAAAGAAGAAAATTGAAGTATTTTGGACACACAATAAGGCAAAATTCATTACAAAGATCATTAATAGAAGGGAAGATAAATGGTAAAAGAAGTAAAGGCAGACCAAGAATGATTTGGACAACAAACATCACAAAATGGACAAAATTAACTTATGAATGTGCACTGTGTAGTACGCACAGCTCATGGTCGAGAACAATGGCGCATTGTATCCAACCCTCCATACGAGGAAGGAACAAAATGATGATGATTTGAATAATTAAATATGAATTCAAATATTCAAAATAAGGACCTTCTGATTGTCGTCGTCGTCGTGTGAGCGTCTGTAGCCGAGGGTCTATCCTTTTACCACCCCAGATTCACGATGTTCCCGGACTACACTGGAAGGCTACTAGAGAGCAACCAGTCTTTGGTTTCATCATCCATGACATGCAGACCTTCCACTTCGTTAGGTGGCTTGAAGATGGAGCAGTCATTGATGATGTGGTCTGTGGTCTGTTCCTTGGCACCACATTCACAGGAGGAGGAAGAGGCCATTCCCCATTGGTGCATGGTTGAGCGGAAAAGCCCTACGCCCGTACGGAGACGATTGAGGCGCACCCATGCCTGTCTTGGTAGTGTTAGACCGATGGGGCGTGATTCGGCGCCGGGGATGAACGAATAGAGTCTGGTGGCGGTTGACTTCCATTCAGAACTCCATTTATGATCTCCACTTCTGATCATTTATGATCAGAAGTTGAGCGGCTGGCACAAATGGGTGTCTTGATTTCAGTCGACGGAAGTGCTCGTTTGGGGAGTGCTCGTTCTGATGATCCTCCTTTAGGTGAAACAGGCTGTCAAGGGTTTAGATAGTAATAACTATATCATATTTGATTTAACTTTTAAATTATGTTCTAATCTAATTTGATAATATGGAAAAAGCCGAAGGTTAATCATAAAAAACAATCCATTAATATTAAACATGCAGTTGTAGATAGATTAAAAAGTAAAACTTTGATTAACATAATTATAATCATTTAATCCAAGAATAAATATGTGTGATAGTTTACTTATACTGTACGGTACTCAAACTATGTACAAAAGCAGAATTCGCTCATTCACGCCGTTGTAATTTAAGAATAGTCTGAGTAAATATTATTTTTTAAAAACATTTACATTTGCTTTGGGACAATTTCAGCCTGGTTGCTAACTGTATTTTATATCAACAGAAACCTGGCTTGCATGTTGCACAGACATTTTTTACAATTGAATTCGAAGGCAAAACTTTTATATTGGATGTTTCCATCAATGAAGAGCTGCTACCTCACTCATTTAATGTGGCAACATTTTCAGAAACAGGGAAATTGCAGATTCACAAGCCAGCAATACAGGCAAGCCCATGTTGTAGAACGTTTTTATAAGTGAGTTGTAAAACTGCACTTAAATTTTTCGTCTAACTGTTGGTATATATATACTTTCAGGAACGAAACCATTGCTACTATCAAGGTCATGTGAGAGGGGTTCAGGGCAGTCAAGTTATAATGAGCACTTGTCATGGACTGAAGTAAGTGCTGGTTTTCGTCAAATTTTACTTTTAACTTGAAATTATGCTTTCTGAGGAATATGTTGCAGCTATGAAGTAGCATATTGTGAAGTATTGCAGTGTTTATGCAACATGAAATTTCTATTGAAAGAAGGGTTTGGAAACACTCTGGCATTGCAAAATGTTGGCTTGACGGTATGTTCCACGACTTACAGTCTTACAAAAAGGTGCGCTTTCTCATTTCTCCTATTTTATGAAGTTTAAACAAAACGGTAGCCTACCGGTAATGACGTACACTGAAGTTTTGCAGCATGCAATTACTGCAATGCATATTGCATTTGGTAAAAGCTTCAGCGAGTTCAAAGAAGAAAGAAAAAAACACCTTAGCCTTTCCAATTAAACCTTTAGTTGTTGATCTATCTCAGCTTCACATGTCCACAAAACTATTGTTCTGATTTATATTTACGGAAATACCACGAAGTACGTTTGTTACTTTTGTGGCTCTTAGCTGGTCATTGGTCATATCGGCTGGAAACTGACGTAGAATGGCTCTTTGGTGGAAAAAGATTGCCGACCCCTGTTTTAATTCAATTACAGTATACTGCGTTGTCAGTCATGCATTTATACTGCATCAAAATTGCTTCTTCCCCAAATTTTCCCAATATTATTTCTCCATTTCAAATGGTTCATCGTTGTTTGTGCTAGTTTCACTTATGAAGTCAAAAATGTTCATTTCACATTTTCAACCAGTTATATGAAATGTAAATCTTGTTTCAGTTTCTATCAACACTGTTTTGACATATATGCTAACTCGGCTGATAAAGGTTATTATATTATCATTTTAACGTCTTCTGACTTAAAGCGACGTATAACTGAAACCGTCGGTAGGCAATGGCACTTCTTTGTGCCTTTTTTGTATCTGTTGCCGTGAGGACGATAGGATTAGGTAGCCCACGTTTTTATTGCATTTATTTTTTTAAATTGCATCCAACGCCATTGTGTTGATAAATGAAATTAGCCATTATTTCAAGTACCGTAACTAATACATTAATTAATTCAATTGCAGAGATTTTACATTTTTGAGTTATCCACCTTGCGTTGTTTCGTCATTCATTACGATTTCGAGAGAGTTCGCTTTTTGTACCACAGGCACAACAACACAACAGGATTGAGCATTGTAACAATATATTGCACTTATTGAAAATTTACGTCAAAGTCATGAGAAGGGTTGTCGAAAATGCTGTTTACTGTAGGTATGCAGTATAGTGATTCAGGCCTCTAAGCTCCTTTATCTTTCCGGCGACCAAGCATAGCTTACCAAAACTCCTTTCCGACGGCCAAGTTTTCCAAAAAAAATGAAAACATTGATAAATATAATAAACATTTATATATATATAGTACTACTGAAGATGAAGACAGTATAGTTTTCGAAACGTTTGTTTATTGGACATGAGTTTAGTATCTACATGTTATTTTTTGATTAGATTAACCAGGCGTTCCAACCATTTTGGTCCTAACTTCCTGATATTTGGTTACTCTTGATATTTCTATGTTGGTTTGGTTGACATACAGACCAATGGCAGATTCTACCGCACGTTTTAGTATTTTTTGATTAATATATGAGTGGTTTTTGAATAATTCAACGACAGTTCATTCTTAGCCAGGCATCAACTTTATGTAACTCAGAATTAGATTCTTCTTGCCATGAATCCAAGTCCTTACCTTGTAAGGCTAGATATGCGTCCTCAGCAAATAGTGTGGTATAAAAATTAGATACTAAAGGAAAGTCATTAATGTATATATATACATCAGAAAGAAGAGAGGTAATGTGGAGCCCTGAGTATGATTGTAATTTGTAAGGTAACTTTGCATCAGCTTTAGAACACTGTAGAACAGTGCCCCGAACGCTATAGATTGTAGTATAATGTTGAAGTTTTTATATTTGTATTTTGTGGTCGACACTGTCAAACGCCTTTGATAGGTCTAAAAATGTACGATAAGTAGAAGATTGTGAAGAAAGGAGCGTTCTTCCCGGCTTTCAGCACAAGTCTAGTAGTACAGCGAGCAGTTGCGATTCGCTAACCATAACGGTATAGCTTCCACGCCAGCCATAGCAAGAGTGACAGCGATAGATACCGTGTTTCGCCCATGAGGCTGGGCTCGTTAGTATCGCAGCCTATTGAGTATTGTTTCCACAAAAGCAATGTGCATTGTGCAATTAAGTTTTCATGTCTATTTTTTTTTATACGTTTTTCAGAGGTTGCATCATACTCCCCGACGACTTTCTCATCTTTGAACCATTGTTCAACACAACCACGCAACATGCTCCTCACGTTATTTATCGTTCAAAAGATGTTATAAGTGACAAACCAAATGGCACTTGCGGACAACAAGATTCTCCATCTGACCTTCACTCATTCGTCAACAACTTGAACCAAGATGCAGCAGGTACCAATGCGAAAACATTAAGTGTTTTTCGTGTGATGTCATATTCAAACAGAATCCATTGTGTCGTGTTTAGAACAGTGTTTTCATTTTTCTTCGTGGTCGTAGTTATTTGTACATGTGACAGAAGCACAACTACCTTCGGAGCCTGTCGTACTCCGATGACCTTTCCCGGTAGAGTGTCCAATTTATTCGTTGTGAATGATCTGTATTGCTTGTTTATCTATAACCATCGTTGTACATTTACTTGCTAAATCGGAATGTCCTTATTGTAGAGTACGGTATATATATGTATCATATATACAACAAGCAATACAGATTATATATCATATATATATATTACTGTGTTTGCGCCACCTGTTAGTCCACTGTTGCAAAATATTTACGGTACCGGTACGGTAGTTTCAATAGTTTAAAGATTTTTTTTTATCAAAAAATGGAGCGTTTATACATTTTCGGTTTGGCAACCCTGCTTTTAAAGGTTTGCCTGTCAGTCATGCTAGTGCTGCAAGAATAGTTGGAATTTTGTATTACAACTACGTTAAGCCGTTCTTTGTGTTTTAAAACTAAGTACCGGTACTTGAAGCAGCTAAGTTGTCAAACACAGTAGACTGCGCAAGCGTAACCACTAAGAGTGGTCCTTTCATACGTCCATTGAGTTTTGAATATTCATCACCACCATGTGAAAGAATAACTGTCGCTGTTTGATTTTGTGGAGTACCTCGGGCATTCAGTAGGCCCTCTATGCATTCGTATTGTGCGCTATCGAAGGCCGACTGATTTAATGCTGTCTTTAGGTCTCTTCGGCGAGCACACAAGGATGAAACGCGACATTTTGAATGAAAGAAAATTTGTTGAACTTATGCTCGTTGTGGACAATGCTCTTGTAAGCTTCACTGATTTTTTCCTTTCACCTCAGGTTTTGCTTGTTCTCTCATAAATGTTAAATTGGATTTTATGTTTTGTTGATCATGAAATCAACAGAACCACTCTCAGAGAAAGCAAACGCAACCGATATCTGATAAAGTAAATTAAGAAAAACTGAATTAGTTTCCACACCAAATGACATCCATTAAGGATTTTTATGGAAGGTCTTTTTATAAAATGAAATACGCTGCCTTATGTAACTAGTCACTTTTGTACTTATATATATCACTTGTCGTATGTCTTGTCTATTCGTCAATTAGTTTGATAAATTAGCCATAGCCTACTTACACTCTTCTATCGTGCTCTCAAAAGAAGCTGAAGCTGGTTTCTCTGTCGTGCTAACTTTTTTCTTGGTCCACTTTGTGTTTTGTTCGTGCCACGTTGTGATTCAGGCTGAAGGTGCCAATAGCACAAACGAACTTTGTAGACTGTCATTCACAACATATAAGCATAACCGCAGCTGACAGGTTGATATTTCATATGTGTGTGTGATCGTCTGAAATACACGATAAATTTTGAAAGTATTTAAATCGCTGCCTCTTTTTTGACTACTGAATGCGATTCCACGCATTACTAAATTCAACATGTCGAATTTTCATCCCTGACTTCTATTTATTCCATCTTAGGCTGAGAGACTTGGTGACCCAATGGCCATTCAGTCCCACGTAATAGAACTTGCCAACTACGTTGACGGCTTGTATCAAAAATTAGACATTAGAGTTGTATTGTCGGACGTTGAAATTTGGTCACATAAAAATCTGTTTGAAGTTTCCAGCGATTCACACAAAGTAAGTGGAAATTGACATTTTGTTACAACATTTTTAGTCGCTGATAAACTTGTTTTTAAAAGTTTTATTGAAGTATATGTTGCAACAGTGGTTCCCAAATCCCAACCTAGAAGGAATATTACATATTTTATGGCAAAGTTATTCGTTACTACTAGGCTACAGTCTGTTCAGTATATAGATTTTTAAATTGACATCGGCTCTTTTAATTTATTACCGTATATCGCGGGTCACTGCTTTAGAAGTCAACAGGAAATTAGTAATATTCTTCTTTGGAATCTGCAGCAAACTATGGCATTAGGAAAATGCAAAAACCTTTCTTTGTCAGTTAGAACAAGACATTGGAGTACAGAGACATGAACTTTCATATTTGATGATGGACAGGGATGTTTGCAGAAACTGTGTTGACTGTTGATGATGTCCGGGCATGCCCGAACATATGGTGATGATGTCACTTTGTAATGTATGCAGTGGACTATGATATCTACCACATTGGTTTTGTGAATGAAAGTTAAGAGATGATTTCAGAATTCTTTTATTTATTTTTCTAATCTAAGTGTTTTGCGTGGCGATTAAAACAATATGGTTTAAATTTTTGAACCTGTTTAAGAAACCATAAACAGACATAACTCAGCAACAACACTACATTTAAGATTATAAAAACAATAAGCAAACGTTTTCGGCTATTCATAGCCCTTTTCAAGTCTATAAGAAAAATGATTTTTTTTAAAGAAATGCTATAAGTATCATACAGTATCACAGCAAAAAATATGGTCCAATCTAAACATTTGAAAAATTGCTTAACTAGCTCACTCAAAATGATAACTGAATCGCACAAGCTTCGTGACACGTTTACCCCTTACACTCCATAATACCATTTTAATAAGCAATGCTACGTAGTTCGAAAAACCATAGTAACTATATTTGTAGTGGTTTATTCCAAAATGCAACAACATAAGTACACAACTAAAGGGTGAATTAAAGTGCAACTGCACGATTGAATTAACATAGGCTAGAATCCATTGCCAAGACATCTGGAACCTGTTGAATAACTCACTTCCTTACAATTGAGGCCCACAGTCGAGAAACCGACCCTTTTCGCACGCTCTCTAGCGCTTTTCTCTCACGCTACCTGGAAGTAGCAAACTCGTCAACGCCACCTAGCGATATGACGTCAGTTGGAGTCGAGACCAAACTAGCCGAGATAGGCTTGGTTGCTACTGAATGCGCAAATTTATAAGGCATCCATAGTGAAGACGCATCTTTCAGCCAGCATTATACAAATTTAGTTGTTCATGCTTGTGTGCCAGGAGTGGTTTGCGAAGCCCATCGCCGAAGGCTAGTTTCGTAGATTACAACAGCCAAACTTGGTTATATCGAAAATATGTTGTATTGTACACCAGCTCAGTGGCCGAGTGGTTTTGCCTTCGGCTCTGGTGCTGGTAGATCTGAGATCGATTCCAGGTCGGGTCAAACCAAAGACTTTAAAAACGGTACCGATTGTGTTCTATCCTGCATAGCGCAGTGAGAATGAGTCGGGTAATAATGTGATAACATCGTAAACCTGATACAAATTAAAAATGAGCCCTGTCGCTAAAAGACCTTAGCTGTTGTAGAGCGACAATAAATAAAACCATAACATTATTATTATGTTGTATTGTACGGTATTGCAGGACATAGTACAGTCGACTATCATGCGATAACGCTTTAGCATTCATTGGGACTGTCTTCGGCGGTGTTGACATCTCCGTTCTATAAAAATAATCTAGATGAAGCTAAAAAAAGACTAGAATAAGCCAAATTGAAGCAGAAATAAAGTAAAAGGATAAACCAACATACAATACTGATGACAAATCACATTACGACACACAAATCGAAAACAAACCAAACCAAAAAACACCAAATCGAAAAATAAAAATAAACGAAACGGTTGCAATAAACCAGGTTAAATCAAGACTAAAATGTTAACACTGGTCTTTGGAACCTAGCATAGTCTCCATCGTCACTGGGATACTTTCTGCGGATAAATGACACAATGCAGGATGGCAGCACGACTCTGTTGGACTTGCCCAGAACTTCTCCATCCAACAGCCACTCCAGCACCTGCCTATAGGCGACCAGCCTGAATTGCCTGGGAAATGTAACAGCAAGTCGTTTAATAATGAATGGAACAATTACGCAACCAGCTCTTGAAAGGCTGTTGAACAATGAACACTAAACAAGCTCAAGTGAACGCACTCATAAGAAAAAGAGATGTCAATAGAAATGTAAACCTAATAGCCTACAAGGCAATGAAGGAATATACTTCATATACTGGTTCCACCCATATGCAAATGGATATGTTTTAAGAGCATACTAGATATGCCGGTTATAACATGCAATTGTTACACTACTAAGGTAACTCTACAATACTCCACCAATCTTTTTGACTATTTTATTTCAAATATTGCTGCCCTTCAATTGTTGTGTCCCACGACTTCTCGGATAGTTCATATTCAGACGACAGATAGAAAAATGAAGAATGAGCAGATGCATCTTTATTTTTAAGTGGGGTAGAAGATGCAACTGGCTTAACCAGACCGGAAAGCAACATTGTTTCAGTGTTCGTGCCCACGGTATTTCGTCCAAACCACGTTTGGGTACCTGTTGACAACTAATGCTGTAGTAGTGGCACAATAGACTGTTATGAGTAGTTGTAAATAAGCAAAAAGAAACATTTTAACATTGACTGCAGAATCAATCAAACTTTAAAAAAAAGATAGCAGATAAGCACTTATTGATGTGACTCACCAACAGATCGCTTTGTAGTCTGCTCCTGTTTTAATGAAACCTGACAAGCCTTGGATTGGAAAGATGCTGTTTCACACCGGGTGGAAACATCCGAATGACTCACTTGAAAACTCGCAGCTAACCATTTGTTTGTCAACATCCGCATTCCGCAACCTCCAATACCTAATATGTATTGTAAAGTACACTTTGCTTTATTAACAACCATTGAAGATTATAACGTTTTGAAATTGGTACCATGCCAGTATTAGATGCACTTGAATTGTACATAAGAGATTAATGCAACAGCATTATGCGGTGATTTTGACTACTGGGTAATTTACAAAAAAAGAATGAAATATGATTGAACGATAAACCCCTCGGCCACCACCAGAGATAAAAGAGGAGGACATCACCCGTAACTGAATACAAGCAGCACATTAGATTGAACCTGTAGCCTATATTAATTATGTTGGTTCATCAATACAACAATGCAAGGCTACATACTGTCATCTCATCATGCATAGCAACGTCAATGGGATCTTCAGCAGCAGACGGCACAGCTTGTTGAGATGCAGTGGTTTTACTTTTCTTGGTCGAACCCGCACCCATTTCATCATTCATGGCCTACAAAAAATTGACAATTAATATCAGATTACTGTATGTCTTACGCACCTCCTGAACACATATGAAGACCTGGGTAGCACAATTGTAGTTTGGGCAACATTGAATTATGATCAGATTATGAATCCCACTAGCTACATTCTGTAAAAGTTAGGAAAGAAAACAATCTGGACATCAAATTTGTATAAAAAATTGCTAAGCCACATATTCTGAGCCAAAAGTTGTTAATCCCAATTGAGAGATAAAAGGTGTTATGTCAAAGTAAGTACCGACCGTAAGCAACACAGTAAGTTTTGCAACCTTGCTGTTTTGCAAGGTTGTGATCTGTTGTAATTAGACTATATAATAACAGTGGTACCGGTATTACATAACTACTTAATCGTTTTGAGCAGATGGCACATTGTATGTTCATAAAATTTAAAACAAGTAGGCCTAAAAACATTACATAGGATATGCAGCCTATTTCTATAGCTTCTATTGTGTAACTACAAACCTTCACTATTGTCCGCTTTTGCATTCGATGATCTCTATCCAGCTTAGATGCAGTAGCATCAGACGTACCGGTAGCAGAAGTACATTTTATGGTGGGAACAGCAGATTTCTTCAGAATGTAACGTTTGCAAAATCCCATATTAACTTCAAAATCCTGCTCAAGAAAGTGATTTGAGCAGATAAGACTGGTAGGGAAGGGTCTATTCCATTTGCGGACTTGATGAGCAAACTTGCACCAGTTAATTCGCAAACGTTAATCGTTAGGAAAGGCAAAAAATGTCACCTTTGCACCAGAAACAAATTTTGTGTGATAGATAGAGCAAATTTTCACCATTTTAAATGTTTGGCTCAGAACTACAATAATCTAAGAAACGAAGTTGCAAGAGAAATGTTTTGTTTTAAAAGTTTTATATATTTGAACTAAAGACTTGAAGCTTACAAGAATGTCACATAACATTGGTTAAGATGTACCGTACTTTACCTTGCATGGCCTATGACAGCTTTGGTCTGTCCCTTCACCAACAATTTCAATGGATAAGTCAACACACCTGGCTTATTTTTTTCAAAAAGAGCCTATACTACCTGTCTTCACATAAAAAGCACGTGCAACAAGATCGAAGCAGCGAAAAAAAACTTCCTTCCTCTAGGTCTAGGACAAACACAACTAGCTAAACTAAAACTAGTAAAAGACTTGTAAAACCAGTTGTCGCTTCGATCTGACTGACTCCAACTGACGTCATAATCTGCGTGTTGCGCAATGCAGGCGGAACGTGGCCAAAAATACAAGCGCGTGGAAAACCATAGTTTTGATAATTTTTATTGAGATAATTATAGCCTTAAAAAGTAAGGGCGAGGTTGGTATTTATAGATTGAAACATGCTCTTTCAGATAAAGTGCGGTCAAAGTCATCGTGCAGTAGCACTTTAAAATGGTAGTCTACTTTACTCACACTTACAATATACAGTACAATCTGAGTGATCTTAAAAAACGAAGCTTCACTATTTCATCTATTCTGTCCACCTTGGGCAGTAGAGGGAGACTGAAAAGTTTTATAATCAGCAAAGGGAGGAATGCTCTTAGTCTGAACAAGGTTGGGAACCACTGCATTGTAATCAGATCACCTGACTTGTGTTGTGCGTGCATTATCATCTAGCACGGCAAGATAATGTTTGCTCTGTTGTATAATTACATTGCACTCATAAATTCTTAGAAACCGTAACGCCTCTTTCGTGGTTTGTGCTGAATATAACTGCTTGGTTGTGATTGTGACGTACAATGTACAAATTTATGACACTGATCTATTAACTTCGTGGCATCTTTTTTGTTGCCAGTCATTGCGTCAGTTCCGAGATTATCGTCAACAACGAGCCGCCACTGAGCCGAGATCTTCACCCTGGGTTTATGCTGATAGTGTTCATTTCTTGATTGGTAAAGACTTCGACGGGACTACTATAGGTAGAGCATGGATCGGCACTATGTGTACCATTCGCTCTGTTGGCGTTAATGAGGTACATGCGATTTAATCACTTTGTGTTTAATGGTTTTAAGTTTTTTGTTAAAGTTGCTTCTCATATGCTTCTCACGGTCTCATAATTGTTATCCTAATATTAGCAGTGGGCTATAAATGGGCAATTTTTAGTTTTGCTTTAGGGACAGTTTTTTGTGTTCCATTTAACCTATCTCAACATAAAATGACAAAATTTTTGGTCTAAGTTCCAAGAAAAAGGTGTGCAGGGCAAAAATTCAAAATGGCTGCCATTTTCCCTGAAAAATCACATTTTTAACCATAATTTGGTCATTTTAGGGTATTTTTACCTGGTTGTGGTGTTTTACCCCATGTTTGTGGGGTCAGGCAATCTGTTTAAGCAATAATAAGTAGGTTTTAACTTTCATGTGTAGAGTTATGACATAGTTTGACAATATTACCCACTTTTTTAAACGTATTTCGTGTTTTTTTTCCAAGCATCAGCGGACTACAAACTGTATGAAATTGTCCTGCCTTTAGCTAAATCAATAAAAAACTTCAAACACAAAAAGGCACTCTGTCAGGAAGTACCGTAGCAGCTGCAAATGCCCTTGTAAATAACAAGCCCACAACAAAAGTAACTACACTTTGACACTACACAGAGAAGTAGGATAATAGACGGTGATTGGCGTCTATCCTACTTCGGTGATTCTCATCTTAAATTTTTTTAATGATGGGTACAGTACACTGAATGTAAAATGATCTCTCTACGTCCTCTCTTCTTTGCCTTTGAAGATAGAGACCAAATAGTTGCCCTTATTGTTGAGACGATGAAGAGACTACAGGTAGCTGCCAATGACCCTCGCTGGACTGCAGTAGCCTCCGTCTTTGGGAGCAGATTGATGCCCTCACGACAGCACCTGCAAGCAAAAATCTCAAGATTGAGATATGTGTTGCAGAACAACTGGCATTAAAGCATGTGCCATATCATTTTCTTTGTAAGTCCCATAGGTACATGTGAACGGTTTGATACAGACAATCTCACAGCTATGGCTGCTCTCGAAAACAAAATTGGTCTTCGTAAACTCATTGTAAAGAGAGAGCCAGCATTGCAGGCCTAGCTCCGGAAAAAATCTGTGGTTGAAACTATTCTGGCAGCTCTTATAAAGCTCTTAGCCCATGAGGGCAATGGCAAGACAGCATCTTTACGGAATGGCCCGTTTCGGCGAGTCCGATTCGGCGAGTCCGATTCGACTAGTCCGATTCGGCGAGTTCCCTATTCGGCGAGAGCCTTTTTCGGCGAGTGCCCTATTCGGCGAGTTTTTGAAATTTTTAGCAAAGGTGTAGAAAAAGGTAGAAGCGACAAAACGCGAACGTTAAAATGTGCTTGTGACCGAAGTAAGTTATTGAGTTGAAAGAAATTTGGCACGGTCGCAACACCTTCAGAAAAATTTAAGATATGAAAGAAAAATAAAACCAAGAAAATGTTACAAAAAAAAATCATGTTTATGTCTATAAGTTAGTACTTTTGAATAGTTAAAATGATTAGTTTGGATCAACAAATGTGTGACCTACAGCTTAGATTGAAAGGAAATTATCGGGTACCGTAGCCTAGTTATCCCGACCAGCAAAAATTTGTTCCAAGAACCCAGTTAACCTAACAGTTCATTTTTACATTGTAGTAACAGAATGAAAAGGCTAACCAAATGTGTGGCCTATCGTTTTAACGTCGCTAAACGTCGTTGAAATCGTATAGAAAAGAGAACTTTGCTGACTAGGATACGTTGAAACTGAGAAACATTCACAGAAGCCCTACGATACGTTGCATTTTTAAGATAATGTATTCAGACCCAGACGTTGAATCAATGTACAAATCAAATGTTATGCTAAATGGGTTCTTGGAACAAATCTTAAGGCTTCTGTGAATGTTTCTCAGCTTCAACGTGTAACATCCATTTATTGAGTTTTAAAAAACTAAGAAACGAAGTGTACCTACAAAACACAATCCTTAAATATAAAGCGAACAAAGTAGATCTGTTTCACACAATGAGAAAACTGAGAACTGGACGCTAACCTGAGAACTGAACGCGAACTGAGAAAACAATCAACGTGAAGCGCTCTAGGCAAGGAAACCAGAACGTAAGAACATAATGTAGACTAAACCTAATTTTACAACACAACGTATCCTAGTCAGCAAAGTTCTCTTTTCTACACGATTTCAACATTTAGCGACGTTAAAACGATGTAAAAACGGCAATTTTTGCTGGTCGGGATAACTAGGCTACGGTACCCGATAATTTCCTTTCAATCCAAGCTGTAGGCCACACATTTAGTTAGCCTTTTCATTCTGTTACTACAATGTAAAAATGTACTGTTAGGTTAACTGGGTTCTTGGAACAAATCGAAAGGCTTCTGTGAAAGTTTCAAAGTATCCTAGTCAGCAAAAGCTCCCTTTTCTACACGATTTCAACGTTTAGCGACGTTAACACGATAGGCCACACATTTGGTTAGCCTTTTCATTGTGTTACTACAATGTAAAAATGAACTGTGTTCTTGGAACAAATTTTTGCTGGTTGGGATAACTAGGCTACGGTACCCGATAATTTCCTTTCAATCCAAGCTGTAGGCCACACATTTGTTGATCCAAACTAATCATTTAACTATTCAAAAGTACTAACTTATAGACATAAACATGATTTTTTTTTGTAACATTTTCGTGCCAAATTTCTTTCAACTCAATAACTTACTTCGGTCACAAGCACGTTTTAACGTTCGCGTTTTGTCGCTTCTACCTTTTTCTACACCTTTGCTATGTTGACGTGTATTGTTTTTGATATCATGATCAGAAATAAAAACAACTGATCTGACATGACGAATTCAAGCACGTTTTAACGTTCGCGTTTTGTCGCTTCTACCTTTGCTATGTTGACGTGTATTGTTTTTCATATGATGGTCAGAAATAAAAACAACTGAACTGACATGACGAATTTTAATTTAATAGTTCAAACATTTTATTTTTATTCCTTTCTGCACGATTTCAACGTTTAGCGACGTTAAAACAATGTAAAAACGGCAATTATAATTAGGCTACGGTACCCAATAATTTCCTTTTAAAAATTTCAAAAACTCGCCGAATAGGGCACTCGCCGAAAAAGGCTCTCACCGAATAGGGAACTCGCCGAATCGGACTAGTCGAATCGGACTCGCCGAATAGTAGCAGACCCGCATCTTTAGCAGTACATTTTGATTTGATTTTAGAGGAAGCTGGAGTATAAGTCGTTTAGCCTCTACAAAGAGCGACATTTTACCCGACTTGCATATCAGGCAGGCCAGTCTATGATTACATTCATACATGAAGCAGTTACTTGCCAAGACACTGCGTAATAATCTTGTTGTATCTTGTAAAATTTACCTTGAGAATGATTTCATCATAGCAGGATTCAAAGCACTTGCATTTTTTACATACCAAGTAACAATGCCAACGAGCAAACCAGGATTTGTTAATTGATATCCTACAGCCCTGCAGTGACCTTGTTGAAAAAAGATACACAGTACACACCCTACGGGACTACTATGTAGAATGGACAGTTGGACACATGTGAAAATGGAAGACAATGCTCCACAAAGCGATCTCGACCATCTTCTTAGAGATGTGCAATTGTGCATCCAGGCTAGAAAAGTAGAACTGCAGTGCCAGCGTAAGTATTGGGATGTTGATCTTAGTGCTGCTCGAGCAACTCTTCTCCATACACTGGCATTCGACCAACCAAAAACTTGCCGACACAAACCATTTGAATTCAGCACTTGGCCAAGTTTGGTTATCTTGCTTCACAATCGGCCAAACACTCAAACAGGATGTTCAAGGCAAAAAGGATCAAAGATGACCTTATGCTAGCCAACGGTGGGTAAACTGCGGCTCGACAACATAAATTTTGTGGCTCTTGTATTGAATCGTAATATTACAAAAAATTAAGCTTATCCTTTATAAATATGTTAACTCGCGCTGTCAACCAAACAGTGGTGTACCTAAGGTATGGTAGGCATGGCTCGAGTCATGGGCACCACATTGATAGGGCGAAAATCGGTTGGTAAAAATTAAAGTTTGTGTCTTACACTTTCTTCAAAATCTAATATGCGCCCAATACAATACAAAGATCAAAAACTAGTCTCTCTTTTTGTGTAATCATCGTAAAACAATGGAATTGTGAACATTGTGCCTCTCCTGACTCATTTTGCGATTAGTCAGCAACAATTGGAAGAAGCAGCGAAAATTAACATTAAAGTATTATTGAGCCTATAAGCATGATTACAATGAAATTTTGAGACCAAGAATTAGGCTATAGGTATGATTTATTTTTACGTGCTGTGCTGGCGCTGCTTAGCACTTAGCAGTCTGAACTGAAGTTTTGAGGTTCATTCACAACTTTACAAGTTGTGCTTTATGAATATTCGGTACCGTACTTTTACCTAACTTCATCAAGTTATCAAACGGATAAAATGAACGCAATTTGTAGTAGAACACACCAACGTTGGGGTTGGGAATGATTCGCTATCAGTTTCTTCAATATCTGGCTAGCTAGCAGAAAAACTAAATTAATTAATATTAGTATTTGAAAAAATCTGCAGGTTCCAGAGAATAAATATCCAGAATTCAAAAAGACCAGTGCACGACTCATTTCTGTTTTTACTACGACTTATTGTTAATCTTTATTCTCTGCAATGAACTTTGTAAAATCAAAACATCGTGCAACCTTGAAAAATGAACACTTGGAAGAATTAATTCGAACAGCATTTACAACTTATCGTCCAAGTTTTCAGAGAATAGCGAGTCAAGTACAAAATTGATATGGATGAGCATTGAGCAATTATTGTGTTTCAATTGCTGTTATGTTATTTTGTGTCAACTGAGTTTGCGGCTCGCTGGTGTTAATGGTTTATTCACAAGCGACTCTTTCTTTGAACAACTCTGCTCACCCCTGTAGCTAGCCTATAATAAAAACAAATCAATGAAGTTTAGCCGTCAACCACTACTATTCTCACAACTAGATTTAATGGAGGTGACCTGGAGCAACAAGCAGAAAGAGAAGAAAAAGAAAAGGTTGAAAGAGAATTTACAAAAGAAAGTGAGAGCGAGTGATTTTATTTACCAACTCCTTGTCATCATCATCATAATCCATCGTCGGTTTGTTGCCCACTAGTGGGGGTGGCCGATTGTTTCCGCGCAGCAATTGTTTTAATCCTTTTTCTCCATTTCACCCTGTCCCTTGCATCTTCCTCCTTCAGTCCGACTTTTTTAAACTCATCCTTCACTTGTTGTTTCCACGTTCTTCTTGGACAAACCGCGTTTCCTCTTCCCATCCACCTTTAGATCTAGTGCCTTTCTAAGAAAATTTCCTTCCTCCCTCCTTATCACATGTCCATACTTGTGAAATGAAAAAAACGTGGGGGGCCTTTCACATCTGTCCATGAAGTAAAAACTCTTGTTTCTAAAACGCCACCTGAGCTAAAGACATTCTTAAGGCAAGAAATCCAATATCAGAGAGTCACCCACCAACATGATGCAGATGTCAGCAGCGATCTTTACCAGGTCAACAAGGTATCCCAAGAGGACATGATTGAGAACCTCACTGTACTCCTTGGAGGTGATTTCCAAGTTGAGGAAGCAGTGGTCTTCCCTTGTGAAGAGGAAATAATGCAAACACTTACAGGAGCTAAAAAGGCAGCGAGTCAGGATAAGGAAGGCCTGGTGTTCCAGCCAAACCAGTCACTTAGGGATGTGGGAGAAAACAAAAGATGGTACGCTGGGTTTTCCCTTGACAATAATGGGGGTGGAACATTTCGAGTGGACTATCTGACGCGTGCTGGCACAGGAGATGAAACTTGGCAGCGACCACCTGGCACTGATAACATTCAGGACACTATGGAGCAACAGACCGTCACTGTGACAGTTTCAGGAACTTAAGTCTTTTCTCGGAGAAAACCATGTTACATTTTAATCAATACCCCTATAGGCTAAAATTGAAACTGTGTTTAAAGAAATAACCCAATAAAGGTGAAAAAATGATAAATTTGGTAAAATTTAGTATTAAGTCAACCTCTAATCGTCAGTGGCTTTTCTGATATGCACTAACAGATGGCCTGACCCCACAAACATAGGGTTGGACACCAGAACCAGTGAAAACAACCCCAAAATAGCATAGTTATGGCTAAAAATGTGATTTTTCATGAAAAATAGCGGCCATTTTCGATTTTTGCTCGGCACGCTTTTTTCTTGGATACAAGATCAAAAATGTTGTCACTTTATGTTGAGATAGGTTAAATGGAATAGAAAAAAACTGTCCCCAGTGAAAACTAACAAAAAAAGTATTTTTGACCCATGTACTGTATAGCCCACTCACTAATATTAGCCCACTACTAATATTACACTTTTATTGCAAACAAAACTTTGTCCATAGTAACTACACAAGAACGACAGATAATATCCAATGAAGCATTTTCCAATCAGCGTTCACACATGGTGGAAACGTTGAAAACATTTAACCAATCTTATTGTGCAAATCAGCTGGAGCTGCTCTGTCATTTCATGACAGGTGTCATGCACGCAGAGTAAATCACTAGTCACTACTCTCGATCTTTACGCTTTATATCTTACAATAATAGTTTCATTGTGATCGGAGAAATGGTGTGTGTGATGGCAGCAGCTTTGTTTTTCGAAACACCCGTAAAAAAACTTTTAACTTGCAAGTAAAGTCTTCAACTGCCAAGTAATGCTGTGCGAATGCAAACGTGGTTACTTGTATGATTCAGCAATTTAGGCAAAACGTTACAGCATTTATTGACACTGCCAGGACACAACTCAAAATGTCATGAAGACAGCAGCCACTGTGGCGCATGAAATGGGTCACAACTTGGGGATGAGCCATGATACCACGGACTGTGATTGTCCTGCATCTGCCGATTGCATCATGAATCCTACAAGTGGGTTAGTTACAACTACACATTTTACTGATTTTTTTAGAACCACCCGTTTAGATATCATATGACATACGTGGAGGTTTTTGGCTTATCCATATAACCCTAAACGATCAATCTCACATTCCTTTCTTATCCCAGGGGTGTCATTTGCTGCTTCGCCAGTCTTCAAGATACGCTCTTATGGCGTAAAATAAACTGAACTATGAGAGTATCTTGCAAGTGAGCCTATATTCCGACAATCGGACACTACTAACTTGTTCAGGAGGCTAATTTGTTCATTGAGGGCTAAGTGACATTTTAACAAATTATTTTGTATTTGTATTTTTTGTAGAGATAGTGTAACCATTATTTCTAATAAATTTCTTCTGCGTGGTCACTCACCATTCAACCTTATCATGTGACTTGCAAGGCATTGTTTGCCTCTTCCACAGATTTTCTGAGATTCGGGAGTGGACTGAATGCAGTCGAGATTACTTGATTCAAAGCTCTCGCCTGGGCATACTAAACTGCTTAGTGAACGTTCCCCCTCGGTCGCGTATATATGGCGGAGCAAAATGCGGAAATGAGATTATCGAAGAAGGAGAAGAATGCGATTGCGGCGTTCCTGAGAATTGTCAAAGGTGAGTTGAGAACATTGAGTTTCAACTGTTGCGGCTTTGTTTTGTGATGGCTGAGTGGTGAGTACTCTATGCAGCCTCTGATAAGAATTGTAAGTGCTCAAATTCAAATAAAACGGGATGTTGCGTTAATGTTATAGAAACTCTCATGAAACTATGCTGGGATGTTGTAACCTCAGCAATTCACGAATTGTAGCTAGATTTGAGTTTTGCCTGTAAGGCTTTGTGTCGTCTAGTCATCGTTTATGAAATTATGCTTATTGCTACAAGAAGCCTCATTTTAAATTACGAAATGGTCACAAACTAGGATTCATGTCCTCAGTCTGGTAAATACTTCAAATTTTGTCACACTTCAGCGGTATGTTTTGACGCAACGTTATGATAATGATGCCTCCATCGCCATAGGACTTCTCGATCCAGAAACATGAGTTGCACGTGATTTTGTTATAAGTAAGGAAGGACTCCAATCTTACTCCATCGTCTCAAGCTTTAAAATCAATGGCAAGATAGGGTCGGGACAATTGGGG
Organism: Aplidium turbinatum; assembly: GCF_918807975.1. Lineage (NCBI taxonomy): Eukaryota > Metazoa > Chordata > Ascidiacea > Aplousobranchia > Polyclinidae > Aplidium > Aplidium turbinatum. Next base: position 8,941,154 of record NC_137489.1, on the reverse strand, counting down.
AAGCATAAGATGCAGCAGGATGACGTCTTGCGTGCCCCGTCCTGTTCTTAGACACGCCTGCAACTATGATACTGGATACTGGGTAGTGCCTTCCTGTCCCTTTAACTACATCCAATAATGACTTACTTTCGTGCAGTCTGCTACACTCCCAGGTTTTCAATAACGCGACAAGCCTAATGCTGCTATTTGACTTATAGCTGGATCCAGTGATGGGCATTATGGGCGATAATTTACCGGCGATAATTATCGGCGATAAATTTTTATCGCCTATCGTTATCGCTCCATTATTTTTTCAGTTATCGTTTATCGTTATCGCCAAAGGCAATATTTGATTATCGCCGATAATCGCAGATAAATTTTATTTCGGATCAACAGTTTCAACACACAAGTGGAAAGACCATGAAAAGTAATAATAACCAAATGCGTAATTGTCATTTAACTTAAAAAGTTAACCCATTTGTGCCGAAAGTGAAAGTACTTAAAAAAAATTTCGGAAAATTTAAATATTGCATAATTATGACCTAAAAAACATATCACAATTATTTTTTTCCTAATTATGTTTGTACTTTTTAAGAAGAAAGCCGTCCTATATATATAGGACGCTAGGCAAATCCGTTATCAAATTTCATCAGTTTCTTGTGCGTAATGCGTAAGCGTTATTACGTTTTACTTATCGCTCAAAGTGATAAATGGAAAATGTCTTGTTCATGTCTTGTCGTGACATTATTGTCATCGAGCATTTTATTGAAATGAAAGTTAAAAAAATATGAAGATGAAAATTAGCAAAGTAACACAACATCACTGAAACAAGTCATTGCGGATAATGATATTGCTTGAAGCATTTGACATGCAGACCGACATCACATTTTTTGCATCTTGTAGTAGTTTTTGCTTGACAATAGGCGCATCGAGTTCCGTGGTAAAATTATGCTAAATACCTTTCTCATTTACCTATGCGACATAGCCTACCTCAATCAAACATTTTTATTCCCACTAATACAGTGCCTATATTGTAATTCTTCTTTCAACAACTCAGCGTTCTGCCATTGCTTTAATGATAGTGTTCACAAAGAAAACAAAAAGATTATCTAAAATTATCAGTAAATTACGATAACTATGTTATTTTTCTAAAATAAACACGACTAATTTGACAAGCTTGATGGGTTTCACTGTATGCACATTTTTACTACCAATAACGCTTAAGATTACTTATAAATTTTCAAGCATTTTGCGTTTTTTGGAATTTTTTCAATTATTGCAGACTTTGCTGTAAACAGCCCTTTAAGCAGAAAGCAAAATACAAAGTTTGGAAAGCATCCAACTGGTGTCTGAAGGTATATTATAATTATAAGCACGCATAGCCGTACGAGACCAAACCATTTTGGGGGGGCAGAACGTAAATTTTCCCAAATGTGCACGCTTTTATTGAAATTTCCCAAATATAATGTATGTGGTGCATGATTACAGTGAAAAACTAACATATAGCTAACAAGATCACCAGCAGTGGCGTAGCCAGTAATTTTGAAAGGGGGGGGGTTTTGACGGCGTGTTTCGCTTGCGGCGACAGCGACACCCAGCAGCGGGGGGTCTCCCCCAGAAAATTTTGAAAAATTACTTTGAGTTTGGTGCATTCTGAGAGTATTTTCAACAAAAATGTGGTTATGAATATTCCTGTAAAATGGTGCTGTCCGGTGGCATAGCAAAAGGATAAGATCATGTTTTCTTCGGCATTTTTCGGAAATAAAGCTACAATTTTCTGTTTTCTTGTTGCTAATTCCTGGCTGAGATATTTGAATGTTTGGTAATGGCAAAACTCGCTCTTTGCAATACCCAACCCCCCCCTGGCTACGCCACTGATCACCACCTAGCTAGAATTTCTTATCAAAGTAATCAAGATAGAACAATTGAATTCATCTTTGAAGATACCTTGCTTGTGCATTGCTCGATGCTTCTGCACTTTGGCATGGTAAGTAGGAGTAACAAATATTGTTTTACCACACCACAAATAATGAACAACGCCACTTAAATATTCATTTGTGATGTCATAAAAGACTCAGAAAAATAAACATTGCAGGAAACCGGCTCAGGGTGACCATGCGGATTCAGAAAAAAGTACGTAACAATAGAGAAGTTATAATTAAATGTAATAAAACACAGACATACTACTTCTGTTCAAATAAACCTTGTTCAATCAATTAAAGTAGTTTTGATGATACGAATTTAAGTACAAAAAATAAAAAGGTCTGGCAGCACTACTTCTAAAAATATAGTTAGGCTAGGTAATTTGATGACAAAAATAACTAAGTTTAATATATTCTAAGTTTGCATACAGACGGTGACGTAGGATGTTGGATTTTCAAAAAATCGCCGAATAGGGAACTCGCCAAACAAGGCTCTCGCCGAATAAGGAACTCGTCGAATAGTAGCAGAACCTTTTATTAAAGTAACCAAACAAAGCTAAGCAACACCACAACATTACTTTTAACAGGTATAACATGGTTTTGTTAAATGTTGTGGTGTTGCTTAGCTATGTCTGTTTATGGTTGAAAAAGTACTGTGACCTCCCCACCCGAATTGTTTTTATAAAAGTAGGCTATTCACTAGATTTATATAAATTCATATTTTGTAGTTGCCCAAATCAAAATGATGCATTTATGGATATTATGAAAAAAATGAAAAAATTTGTAAATTTTGATGCCGAGGCAACTGCATCATGCCAATTTGGGCAGTTTTATAAATAGATTATAATCAGATAATTTAATATTTTTTGTTGCCCAAATCTAAACGATACAGTTATGTAAATGGGAAAAATTAATGAATTTGTTCATTTTGAGGAAACTGCCTCACGCTAATTTGGGCAGTTGCATAAACAGACTAATCAGTTTCATCAAATAATTTCATGTTTTCAGCTGCCCATATCAACACGATGCATTTGTGAAAATTAATAAAATTAGCTATATAGCAAATTTTGCGTTTTGATTTGGGCAGTTTCACAAAAGTATTAGAGACATATTTTGGTGGCTGCCCAAATTGGCATGATGCAGTTAGTTAAATGCATTTCGTACTACAGTTTGATCACCATGCAATACAATAACTTACATCAATACGGGTGTGCCAAATTAAAATTTTGCGGCACATTTATTGTGTAAATAAGAGACTGTACTTAGTTTGATAGGTAAAAGATATTAATTTATAGTTTTTCTTAATTCATGCAATTTTGTAGCTTTTTATATAGCAATTTTTGCCCTAATAATTTCAAGATTTTGCCCGAATTAGCGACGATTTGAAACAACAGGGGGGGCAGCTGCCCTCCTGGCTCGTACGGCTATGTAAGCACGGCGGTTACCTCAGTAGTTTGATTCTGGATCAAGAGGTTGAAGATTCGATACCCACTGCTTCTGTTGCGATTCTATTCATGCATAACTTACAAAATGTTTTGTCCCTTTACAGTATATTATGTTCGATTTTTCGTCATGTTGATGAAAACAGTTCGTACTGCATGGAATGGGGCATTGGGGCAGCGCTAATCAAGAAAAAAAATTATCGTTATCGGACATTATCGGCGATAATTTTATTGTTTATCGTTATCGCTAACTTTTTTTTGATTTATCGTTTATCGTTATTATATCAGTTATGATTATCGTTGCGTTACGATAAAATGTAGCAGTACGATAATTATCGTTATCGCTTAACTGAAAAATGAGTTATCGTGCCCAACACTGGCTGGGTTTGTGGCCTTGACAGGTGCTATAGCAGTGTTTCTCAACCTTTTGTGGTTCATGACCCCTTTTAGATATTTAATTCAGCCTGCGACCCCCTTCCTGCTATGTTTTCTATAGATATACAAATTACCACAAAAATACATTTCAATAACATTTAAAGAACATTCAATAAATTTCAAAGAACTGCTGAATGTCACAACTTTTAATGCGACGGTTGACTCTGCAACTGCTAAGCCAACTTCGAAATTAGTGGTTGAGTGCTTGATAACGCCAACCTCATATCATCTTCAACTTTCTTTCGATGTCTTGCCTTCGTTTTGACATGGACAAGAGCTGAAAATCCACTTTCACAGAGGTATGTTGTAGCAAATGGTAAGGTAAAGGTCCCAAACTCAGATACTGAGCTTTGGGGAATGAGAAGATAAGGTTCTCATTATACTAAGCCTTCGGCACTAAGGAGAGTAGGGTGGCCAGTTCCTTTCTCTCGGCCGCCTTTACTTCAGCAACTACGCCCACCCAATTTATTACACCCTGGGTAGAGGTGAGCGGTGTTTTTCAACAACCAGCTGAAGCCGGGAGTCGAACCAGGTTTGCATAATTTGAAAGCCAACGCCTTATCCGTTGCGCCATCCCACCGCCTTATCCGTAGCAAATGGTAGTGCGGTAATATTCGAAAAGCTAGTTGATAGTTGTGGGTATGATTTACGCATAGCATAGGTGTAGAGCCGGAGGTGCAGGGGGTGAAATCGCACCTCCAATCTGTCGAGAATTTGGGCAATTTTTCATATTTGGGCAAGATTTCACACCTATCTATCCTCCTTAGTCTTCAAAAGGAGAATTTTCGGAAGATACAAATAATGCCAACCAACAAAGCTTGAAGTTGATATCTGAATTCTACACCGTGGAACAGGATTTCCTGGAATCAGAATATCAACTTTTTCACCAACTCACTCGCAACAGAGAAATCAAAACTGCTGTAGCCTACAATGTACAAAATTCCTGATTTCAAATGGATTAAATAAAACTATGCCCCACTTTGCCAAAGCTGCAAAAATTCTAGCAACAGTTCCTGCAACTTCATCTTCAGCTGAGAGTTCTTTTTCCGGATTACGACGACTGAAAACATATCTGAGATCAACAATGGGCCAAACACAACTGTCAAATTTAGCTTTGTTGCACTTGGAAAGACCAACAAGAAATAAAGTGGATGTCAATCGCATTATAGATATATTTGGACAGCGAAGTGGGCGAAACAAATACTTCTTTTAAATTTGTGTAGCCTATACCACCAGTCTACCACTAATCAATACTTTCTAGTTCAGTTTTGCAGGTTTAGAGCCATGTACTGGTAGTAGGCTACAGCATTCTACTGGTTCGTTAGTGTAGCGTCAATTACTCCCTTCAATTGTCTTTTGATGAATTTGTTGTTTTGCAAATTTGCATAGCCTATAATGGTATACCGTACTGCATAGGCGTAGCCAGGAGGGGGGGCAAAAGGGGCCATGCCCCCCCAAATTTTTCAAAAATTGGATTCCGAGGTTGAGCCCTTTGTTGAAAATATAGTAAACAAAATTTGTAGAAATTTATAAAGTTTTCCAAGACATCTGGCTATTAACACCCCCAAGGATTTGTTTTAGACACACAGAAAGACACCAATAAATTTTGCAAATCGTAAATCGCGCAAAACTTACGCGATTCACGTTTCTTTTAACTAATTTGTGGATCAATTTCAGAATGGCTTACTCTGTTGGGTTTTTGTGTAGGCTATTTATTGAGTTTTTGGGTAGCTGAGTTTTTGGTGTTTTCTAATTTTAGCCTAATCAGTTTTTGCCCGTTCGTGTGTAAGAGCTACCTTTAATAAGTTAATAGCTGTTTTTCTGCTAATAAATTTCATACAAATATTACCCTAAAAGTGTTTCCAGAAAGCGCTATAATCCATTATTTGAGTTTAAATTTGCAAAAATGTTCCGGGGGAGCATGCCCCCGGACTCCTCTAGAATACGCGTGCCTTCGGCACGCTCTAACCCCCCCACCACCTTTATTGCTTCCCTTGCTCAACCCACCAGGATACGCCACTGCACATCAGGTGGCGATGGCTTAATCAAACACTTTGTTGTTCTCATCATTTCATCAAATATTTGCCCCCCCCCCAAATTTTTTTTCTGGCACAGCCACTGTCCTACCGTAGGCTGCCACTGTCCTACCGCCACTGTCCTACTTATCATACCAGTGGCTTTGTGGAAGCCTTGTCAGTTGATGCCTTATGCTGTTTTTTTAAGGCTATATTATTGCTTTTTCTTACATGTGTAGTACTTTTGTTTAGGCCAGTTGATTATATTTGGGCAAGAATTCTTTTGCACCCCCAAAAAATATGCTTCCCGTACACCTATGACGCATAGCACACCAGAACTGAGAGAGTGGCATTTCATGAAAAACGTCACATGCGGAAGAATCATTTTGAAGATCATAAAATTGGTCTTGTAATTCATCTGGAATATCAGCAACATCCAAAGCAGTAGAGAACGGATTTCGTTCAAATGCGGCATCTCTTTCTTTGAGCTCATAGAAATATCGTTCTATCTACTTGCACAAACGATGATAAATTGGCGTAAAATCGAGCTACGCGTCCTCTTTCGTAACAGTGCAACCAATTAGTCACTTGCTACGACATTACTGTAGCCTATACTAAAGTGATTGCTGCAAAGATTTTTTCATTTATCCGGAGATTTTTGCGATTTAGAAAAACTTTTATGAATATCTTTGCGACCCCCATGACATGACCTTCGCGACCCCCTTGGGGGTCGCAACCCCCAGGTTGAGAAACGCTGTGCTATAGGCTACTGCTACATGCGCAAGTTTGCAAATTTTTGATGGATAGACACAAAATCGAGAGAATTTGACCTAAACAAACCTTTTTTTCTTCCACTTCCTCTAGTATGAAAAATTATCGCTTTATTTCATATCGTTTCAACGTTTCACGATGTTTCTCTCGCTCTCTCTTGTAGGCTTACGCTTAGTTTCCCTTTAAACTCTCTTTTACAAATGTTATTTCATGTCCTTGCAACGTTTCACGATGTTGAAACGACGTTAGAATGAAGTTTAGCTGCTAAAGCAGCGCTTTGAACACCTTTATTGCTTTCATCATACATTGAGGAACAAAGTAATATCATCAAAACGTTTGTAAAATTTGGAAAGTAAAACTCAAACAGCTTGTCATTCCCTTATTGCATTTAGAACATTTGTCGATTCGATTTTATTTTTTATTGCTGGCGCGAACATGCCGAGAACGATAAAGTAAACACACGAATTTGGCATCAACAAAAGGAAAAGATGAAAAAATCAAAAGGTTTAAAATACGCATCCATGAAACAGTGTTTGAAAGACAATATCTTAAAAATACACAGCCTCCAAACCTAGAAGAAAAAAAGAAAACCTTTATTTTGTCGGTTGTAAAAAAGGCCAATAATCAACACTTGCAAGTGCAACAAGGGAGGTTTAAACTTTACAGCACACAAAAGTAATTCAAAAAGTTGACAAGTTTTCCGAACTTTGTACTTTGAGTATATCGCAGGGTTGCCAGACCAAAAATAATTCTATAGCCAAACTTTAGCCGAACAAGAAGCAACTCAAAACTAATCGCTCAGAATTTAAAATTCAAAAAGTATTAGAAGCCCAGAAGTGATTGGTATTTCTCAGTTGTATACTTCATTTGTGATCTGGTATATACTTAGCCATACAGTATATCAGGTTGGAGAGCACTAGTGTTTCCACCAGAAGTGTTCAAGTAGCCACTGGACGTATTTCCTTATTCTCGAGTCTTGGCTGGCTGCATTAAATTTTTCACTTATTTTTGTGTTTGAAATTCGGCCTTAGCTTTATTGAGATTGTATATTATAGGCTAGTATAGGGTTTCTTTATTAGAAAGCAATATAATTTTAGTAAGCTATGAACCCAAATGAGGGCCACGATATTGTTTTTGCGGGCCGCACTGTGAGCACCCCTTGGTTTACGCTGTTAAGCCATTCCCCCAGCCATATACAGTACTACAGTAGTTTGGGTAGGTTGCAATCTCCGAAACACAGCAGTTTTCAATAGCTTTTTGACCAAGATTTCTGTCACAATCAATGTGCAAAGCCTCGCGTCGGGCTGCTTTGCGTCTTGACAGAATGTGCTGTTTTCATTATGGAATTCTTGAGCGATGTGTTATTATCGGTTATGACCTGAAGTAACCTCTGATTGAGAAATTTGTATTATGTAACGTATTTCTAGAATCATCTGTAAGCATGCAAATCTAGAAGGTTCTGTTGTTTTTCATGATTTCTGAGCGTCGTTTGTCATGACGTCATAAGGTTGTTTATCAGTAAATGTCCGATTGCGAAATCGTTATTATGTAAGAATCTTCTTGCGAACGTGACCTTCTAGAGACTTCTGTTGTTTACCTTTTAAATGCTACGTGACCGAACGATGGTTCTTTATGATGTAACCTTCTCGAAGTTACTGGACTGGACAGCCAACTATAAATAGTGGTGTAGTTTGTATTCTGATTATTCTGATGATGATTCTGAGATTATTATTATGGTGATTATTATGATGATTATTATTGAGTTGGTTATGAGAGTTGTGCTATGAGTTGTGGATCGGTAGTTGATGCAGAAATTAGAGTTATTTGAGAAGCCGTTCGTTAAAGTTCTTCAAGAAGTCAGATTATCATTTCGCTAGTAGAATTATTCGACATTTAATTGACTGCTTTTCGGTTGACCCATTAAACTACGTCATTGAATCTTTCCAAGTCTTTTTCCTGGTAAGAGATAGAAAGAAACCGTGACAATTTCCATTTCATTTTTCCAGTAATTGCTGCAATGCAACTACATGCCAGCTGCTAGCTCACGCTCAGTGCGACCGAGGATCGTGTTGCAGGGGGTGTCGGTACATATCGTCTGGTAGTGAGTGCAGAGGAACTGGTGGGAACGAATGCGATTTACCAGAATATTGCTCCGGCCATTCTCCAGATGTAAGAAATAAGCACAAATTAAGCGGTCACCTTTCATAAAAACTATTTTCGTGTTTTTAGCAATTGATTGTTTGTATTGATAAAATTGAATGACACAATATCTTGTCATTGATGTTGTTTGCAGGCAAAAAGCACTATTCTATGCTTAAGTGCCGTTGAAATTTGAGTCGGAAAAATTACTCTGTTGAAAGACAATTTTCAAAACGATTTCGCTCAAGTATCCTTCGTATAAATGCAGCTATTAAAATTCTGAAACAAACGCAAGCTGCAGCATTGCAAAGGATATCCGCTTTTTGTCGTATCCAGGATTACGTTCGGTATTTAAAGATTTAAATAAGTGTACGCAAAGGAAAGCGAGCCAATATTCGTGTCCATCTTAAAGCCTTTAATTAAGTGTCTTGCTAAAGCCACAGTCGCATGCTTTTGAGCAGTGTCGAACCAGCGCCCTTTCGAGTACTGTACCAGAGCTCTCATCACTTGGCTATGCAGCCCACCATGACGCTGAGTGGAAGTAACCTAGCTGACTACTTACAAATTACTCATGTAAGAACTACTATGTTTTTAAATTTGTAATCATTGGACTGGATTTCTACCCTTTTTCTGTTAACTTTCAGTGCCCTAGCAATGTGTTTCTTGAAAACGGCATGCCATGTCGTGATGAGGAAGCTACCTGCCAGGAAGGAGTTTGTCTATCGTACGACATGCAATGCCAGACAATTTGGGGACCAAGTGAGCGATCGTTTGATCATTTTACACCAATGTGGATTATTTAGTGATCTGTCATTTTGAAAAAAATGGTTTGCTTTCCACAAAATATTCCAGAGTTTTTTCATCTGCAACGATAGTTTCTTCACAACTTAATCAAACCTTCTTCAGCGTATAACTTCAGAATTGTCACGCAGCCACTGCATAGACTTCGTTTTTACATCTTGAATAACAATTTTTTATATGCGTGTATGAGTATTCAGAATGACTGTGACTCCAATACAATTCTAAATGCTTTTGAACACAGCGAATCTTATCACTCTTCCACAGGGGTGCCCAAAGTGCAGCCCATGAGCCGCACGCTTCCCTCTGGAACAATATCTGCGGCCCCCGTTTGAGCTCATAGCCTAGTTAAGTTGTACTTGTATGGCTTATGATAAAGAAATCTTAGTACTTGTGGACAGATTTCTCGGACTGTTTTGAATTTTTGTAGTTGAAACGGCATAAATTTCTAAACTTGTAGCCCAATACACAATACAGTATTATAAAGGCATTTATTAACGAGCAATGAAAATAGAAAAATAAAAATCAAGCCGTAAGGAGAACAATTGGTCTCTCATTACGCAAGATGGAAGATGCACCAGTGGTGCAAACGCGTCATTTTGGAGATGTAAGGAAGTTTTAAGAACATATATACTATAGGCATAGGTATGCAATTGAGACTTAAGTTTATTATCATGTTATATCAAATCAATTATGTCATATGGAAGCGAAAGTTGGACTAAGCATGGCCACCTGGAGATGCGGCCTGATTTGTCATATTTTGCAGATTTTGATTACAGCTACTGCTAGTGCTTAACTGACATTTTTTGAGATGTTTTCACTTTTTGCGGTTTCCTAATGACAAAAAACTTTTTTGTTGCCTTGGGGAAGCAGTAGCAAATGAGAAAAAGTAAGTTGAAAAACGCAAAATCAGACTGTTATTGAAAATTAACAGTCTGACTAAAATCTACAAAATCAAATTTTCTTTGTTTTTCAACATGTAAGGATGTTAAAACCTATTGTGTCATCTGGGGAAAAGAATAAAGAAAGCGTAAAAATCTAATTTTTAGAAAAATTTATTTAAATGTTCGCCCAAAGTTAGAAAAACCTGGAAATTTCTGCAAAATGTGACAAATCAGGCCGTATCTGTAGGTGGCCATGGACTAAGTTACACCAAAGAAATTCATATAAAAAAGCCTTCAACTGTAGTGCTACAGAAGAGTAGCAGAAGTATTATATGAAAAAACACATTACAAATGAAGTAATTTGAAAAAGAATTGCGGCACAAGACAGATGAGCAAACACTTTAGCAAATCAAAGGATGAAATTCGGAGGACAAATTTGGAAAGGATCGGCAGGTCAGCTAGCCTACATCAATTGGTTCTTGAAGGTATGTTGGAAGATGCGTGGGAAGAAGGAGACGAACTTGGGGAGATGATGAACAATAGTGGGTTGACGTGTCAAGCATTGCAGAAGCTGAGGAACGTGACGTGTGGAAGAAAATGACAGCCAACCTTTTGCTTGAGCGCACGATTGCACATGATGACGATGAAGACCAACAAGTCCAGGCCTCGATATTCACGACGGACATGTCCGCCGTCACAGCACGCGTCACAGCACAGCACGGAAGTACTATCTAGATCGGTCATATTTGTCCGCCGAGAAATAACACAGGAACTAGCGATACAAATCGTCATTGCATAGCACGAACAATTGTTGCGATTGCGAGAATATAATTTTCCGCGCATTTTAGCGCGCATCTAGAAAATGTGAATACTGTATTCCTTAGATTCCTTTCAAGCAGAAAAACTTTCGATTTTTATGTTGCTTTAACGATTGATGACATTAAATCAGCGTAACAAAGGTGAATTTTTCGCTAAGAATCGATGGGAGCACGCGCAACTTAGTTCAAGTCTTACGTCACAATGTTTGGCTTTGATCTCCGAGTAATAATGATAAGGAAAGGTTGGTTGCCAAATTAGATTATACGAGTAGGCTATTACAGCAAGATGAAGCAAAATTTGTTAAGTTTTGGTAGTACAGTGAGAAAGAAAAGGCCCTTGGAAAATTCACTTTCGCTCACATAACACACAAAAATATACCTAAAGAAAAGAAAAATGCCTAGTGAAACTTTGCACAGCAGAAAGTAGTAGCGCTAGTGTAGAAGTTTTCCGACTCGTGCCCAGAGCATTGTGACGCAAAAATCCACACGACCTTGTTCGGTGAAAGTTAATCAGTTATGCGGCGTATTGCAGCTACACGGCGCTTTGACTCTCCAAGCGCACCTCGTGGTCTGATGAAAGCCTTCGCTGAAATTAAAAAAAAACAAAACTTCTAAACCGTAGCCATAGCTCTTAAATGGCGAAGATTTATCAAGATAAAGTGATTAAGCATGACGATCGACGCTAAAACTGGTGTGTCCGCCGTGAAACTTAATTTGTCCGCCGAGATAGCTGCTCAGACCGGACACGTTTGTCCGCCGTCAACAAAAACGAATTTCGAGGCCTGAAGTCCAAGTAACAGATGAGCACGTGCTCGACTCTTGGTTTGTAATCATTCTGTTACGTCATAATCATAATCTATAATATTTGTTAGGCAGTTGAAGTTGCACAATGCACATACAACCAAAAACGTTTCGTGATTGGTCTCCCTACAATATACACAATCTTAAAGCTTAGGCCCTCAAGGACAAAAATGAGTGAAAAATTTAATACGGCCCGCCAAGACTAGCGAAATGCTGCCTGTGGCTACAAAACTATGAGCAGTTGGGCACCCCTAGTAGTCTTCTATAATATAACTACTTCCGGTCTTCCGCTGTAATGTCTTGGTCGTGCTTTAAAGTTTTATCATATTTATAAATTACCTAGCGAAGCAATGTACCAATTTGCCTATTACTATGTTATTATTTGATGCTGGCCAGCTAGCCTACATCAATAAATGTAATAAACGTAATAGCAATAACAATAATGTAATAGTAGTAGTAACTTTCGTTTTTATTCTGACAGCTGCAACAAACAGTGTACATTTATGCTACGAGACGGTCAATGTTTTTGGAAATGAAAACGGTAACTGCGGTCGCAACTCAAATAGAACGGATTTTCTCAAATGCGATAAACGGTATGCTTGTTTTAGTGTGCTAAGTTCACCAAGTAATGCACTCTTACAATGTAAACTAATGTTGTATCAAAGTTGTACCCGTATATCTTAGTCGTTTCCAATCTTTGACGTATATTCACGCCATAGCATTCATGATCATGGCGGAGACTTGTATACCAGCTCCAATAATTAATTTGATATAAGGTTGAATTATATTTTACAAAGTGAAATTTGAAATACAGATCTTCAATAATAGGATAACAACGATTATATATTTCAATTCTTTTGCTTTAGGTTACATTTAAAACTACTTCATAAAGAACTTGTTGGTATTTGTATGTTTTGATGGAGTATTCCGAAGCAGCAGTATTTCAACGTTCAGTGCAGCAAATTATTTCGCAAATGCGGTAAAATTAATTTATTGTAAAAAATGAAGTTGTTCTTTGAAAGGTTTTATAGCCAGAGGCACAGCACAATACCAGTTAAAAACGAACAAATTCACAACAGTCAAAACAAGTTGAGTCTTAATTAGAAAACTAAGTGTAGTTCTGTTTGATTCACTTTTTGTGGTTGGATGGTCCACTGGATAAGACGTTGGCTTTCCAATTATGTGAACCTTGTTGGACATGGACATCCGGCTTAAGCTGGTTGTTAATGAACACCGTTCACCTCAAAGAGTAATAATTATATTGTGGTTTATTTATTGTCGCTCTACAACAGCTAAGGTCTTTTAGCGACGGGGCTCATTTTTAATTTTTTTATTAGGTTTACTATGTCATCACATTAATGCCCGACACCATCTCACTGCGTTATGCAAGAAAGAACACAATCGTGTTTAATGTCTTTGGTTTGACCTGACCTGGAATCGATCTCAGATCTATCAGCACCAAAGCCCAAAGCGAAACCACTTGGCCACTGAACTGGTCCGCTCACCTCTACCCAAGGTATAATAAATTGGTTGGCATAGTTGGTAAAGGAAAGGCGGCTGAGAGAAGGGACTGGCTACCCTACTCTCGTTAGTGCTGACGGCCACTTTCTCATACCCTAAAGCTCCTATGGAACTACCTTACCTACTTAGTTTTGGCTTAACTGAACGCAACAGTTCACAAATCGATTATTTAAGACACTTTTATTGCTAGGAATGTCAGGTGCGGCAAGCTACTGTGCTCCGGTGGGAGTGACAGACCGGTGATAGGAAGTTCCCGGGGTTCAATTACATATGATGTTTCCTTTGAAGGAGAAAAATATGAGTGCAAGACAATCCCTTCTGAAGTTACCCCATCTGATGAGCAAGACCCGGGTTTGGTTAGGAGCGGGTCGATGTGCGTTCCTGAAAAGGTAAATCCGAAATATTTTTTTTCAATAATTACCAGTAGGGTAACACTATTGATCAAATTGAACACGTAAAGTTACGTTTGTTTATAACTGGTTGAAACCATAATGAATGTAACTGGTTGAAACCAGAACAAATATATACAACTGGTTGAAACCAGAACAAATATATATAACTGGTTGAAACCTAAACGAATGTAACTGGTTAGTATTGCGGCATTTAAAAGTGATTGCTGATCTTTGAAGTTTGACTTGATTCCTTTTCCGTACGAATATTCTTTGCTGTGTTCAGCTTCATTTTGTTATTTAAAAGCTCATTTTCAAGTTTGTGCCAAAACAAAAGTAAAATTTTATGGTCTAGAAAGACGATGCATCATGCCTTATAGCATTGCCATGTTGTCATGCATGGCGGTATAATTATTGGTTCAAGCTTTGATGGAGAGTGCTTCATCTTTTCCACAAACACAGGATAAAACAAAATTGGTTATACAGCACTGTTTAGCATCCTTTTAATTTAACATAAAAATACATTTTGATTTAAATTGACAACAATTTCATACTAATAAAGCTAGAGATGAATGGTTTACCAGACAAGACGCACTTTTGTTTAGATATGCTACAAAGGCGAGTGTCGGTATGCAGCCAATTTAACTTGCTCATCATCCTGTAATGGACGTGGGGTATGTAAAGGTTACACGTATAAATTCCCTACCTTACTATTTGTTTCATGTTTTCAACGTTGGCAATAGTACCAACAACATCTTTAAAAGTCTTTTGTTTATTAGAAATGACACTTCATAGAGTTGTGATATTTTTTCAAAGAGTTTGTTTCACCGAATGCGCAAGCTCAACCCACATTGCTATCAAACCAAATGGTTGTCCTGAATGTTTTCTATTGACCTACAATTTACATCAAGTTGAAAGTGGTAAATGTTACAATATTAACAGTGTTTTGAAAACTTAAATTATTCTTTAATCAATTTTAATATTTATCTTTACACTAATAAAGCATTTTTAGAAATCTAAGCTAGGCAATGTTTTGGTATTTGCTAAAGTGTTTCTGATTAATAGAGAATTTTTGAAGCATGCATTGAAGAACTTGCAATGTATTGTCCACAGTGTAGTATCATGCAAGTTTTCTTAAATTTGAATTTCTATTTTCACTTTTTACAAAATTTTCAGTGTAAGTAAAACTTTATGTTAAGAACCTTTCTGGCAAAACTTAACTTTTCACTTTATTTTGATATCTTAAACCGAATAAAAAGTTTGTTAAGTACGAATTGACGCTTTTGATTTCCTCAATGCAGAGATGCAACAACCTGGGCCACTGCCACTGTGATTATGGTTACGCCCCTCCCTATTGCAAGAACTCGGGAAATGGAGGGAGTGTGGACAGTGGAGCGAGCTCTGGAGGAATGAGTGAGTGCACACCAATGCAGTGAGGTCAAAAGGTTTCTTAGATTGTAATTTTCCCATCTGAATTCTGTTTTAGGCCACTTCCTTTGTCGAAGTTTATCAATTTTGCTACCGATTTTCGCAAAACAAACATTTTAAATTATTCTTCACCTGACAATGATTGAACGGAATGGCCCGTTTCGGAGACTCCGATTCGGAGACAGTTCTTTTTGGAGATTTTGAAAGAATGACCGAAAAGTCTCAGCCAAAGGTCTCAGTCGAAAAGAAACAGCGTCTGTGACATCAACTATTATATTGGTCCGCGGGCCACAACTGTTTTACACATAGATAGACTATGTAATGACTATGTAAAATCCATAAGTAGCCTCAAAGTAGGCAAAGTGTGGTGACATACCATCAGCTCCGTCACAACTGGGCTATGTCCTTGAAACCAACCATTCTACTGTGCTGTCAAGTGCCCGCACTTGCGATCACTGGAAGTATCTGTTGTTTACTATATTGTGACGAATGTGTGCGCAATAAATGCCACGCCGCTACCTCACTTCTAGCTAGCCTAATTTCACACTGGTTGAATTTATCGAGTTGCCAAACAAGAAATAATGTTGGCTAAACGTTGCAAACTTGAAACATAAATGAAAATCGTGTAGCGGGCCACACAATATTTAAAATCTAAACATTTCCGCGGGCCAAAACCTTTAAGCTCGCTGGCCACATTTGTCCCGCGGGTTACGTTTTGCACACCCCTTGCCTAATTTATAAAATGATTGTTGCTACATATACCCGCAAGGTATCGGTTAATTTATATTTATCTCACTGTGAAACAATTACAACATAACTCGAATCGTCTGCCTGGGTATGGGAAGGTAAACACAAAAACCGCCCATCCATATGATCCCTACAAATTCTCAGTCAGTGGTTCCCAACCTTTTTTTGTCACGGACCCCTTTAGACAAATCATTAATTCCGCGGACCCCTACCTAAATTTTGCCTGAAATTCAAATAACATACTATTGACTATTGTAATAATTATGCTACTCAACTACTGTACTGTGTCATATTGCATTGCCGCTATGACTCCTGCGGCAAATATCAGGTTAAACAGTTGCTCAAATTAGAAAATGAATGAATTGTTCAAGAAATGTCAGCAGTATTTGAATATTAAGGTGACCCAAAGTGCCATGCCGAAACTTTTTCAATGTAAGCAAATTTAATGAGAGGGCTGTTGTTGCCTTTCCTGAACTAAACGACTGAACTATGGTAGAGTTTTTGACAATGCAACACGCATGTCTTCTTTAACGTCCAGGTGATTTCATCAAGGTAATCACGGACCTCCAAATGCTTTCTCACCGACCCCAGGTTGGGAACCACTGCTAAATAAACAGAAACCATCGCTGGATTTTCAATAAATGACCAAATCGGCCGTCTTCGAAAAAGGCTGTCTCCGAATTGGGGTATCTCCGAATAGTCACAGACTGATGATCAAATGCAATCTAGCTCACTGCTGAAAATTGTTTTGAAGTGATAAAAAATTGTTCTGGCATTGTGGCTTCGTTGATTGCACGTTCTTGGGTTACAATGACCTCTGAAAAATATAAGTCACGTATGGGGGGAAAAAGCATTGAATCACTTTCAAACATATCTTTTTGTCTTGTCTTTGCCCACATAGTGTTGAGTAGCACTCCATTAAGTCTTTTTAGTGAAATGATGACGATTGTAAACATCGACAGGCACTCAGGTGATCTTGCTCTTGGTGATGTTCCTTGTTGTCTTCCCGATCGTCCTGGGAGGAGGTTCGTACGTGTGGTATCGATGGTGCGGTGGTAGTATGGAAATTGAAAAATGGAAGAGAAATAGGTTGGTAGAATGGTGCATATACGTTTGGACATTGTTTATTAACGAGTATGACTGCTGTGTGCTTTTTGTGTTGTTGAAAATATACATGGGTTGAGATCAGCACCGAAATCTTAGCGTAATTTTTTGAACACATTTCGTTTATGATAGAATAGCCATTAAATGCTGTGAACTAATGTTAAACGGTGCACCCTGGTTTCTTCACCCTGCATTTTGCCATGATTTGTGTTAAAAATAAATTGATTGCTAATTATATTTGAAAAAGTGACTGATGTTTGAAGTAAGTCTGCTTAAACAAATCGTTTCACGTCTTCAGAGAGGAAAGGCTGAAGGCCGTGCGCCGAAACAAGCGAGCTGCCAGGCGGAGGAATACCGGTGGTAGACTGACTGCGAGAGCTTCAAGCAGTGTTCCTGACGTCAAATTCAGTAATATTAATTCAGCGCCAATTGTTCCAAGTAAATAGTAATCAACATTTTTTGAGAATGAAAGAAATTTATCGTTTTACAACAAAACAAAAAATTGTGAATGCTTATGGCTGTAATCTTTTTTTACCCCAGTAGTTTTTTTTTAGTATGTTCTTTTCAAACTTGAAAATGTATGACCGTTGTATGCTTAGTTGTCTTTCAAAACCATGTGCTAAGAAACCACATTTCAAAAACAAACCTTTCACTCAAACATTGAGTCACACTATGGTAATGTAAGCACAGTCTGAAGTGGTCTTGGGAATTCTAAAACCCAACTTGGTTGGTCCAAAGACGAAACGTCTGGCAATCAAATTGCTAAGTTTCCAACAGAACGTAACAACAAATCTATTTTATGTCGTCCCGAGAATCTAACGTCAGGTCAGTTTAACTTCAAACCAACGATTTGTTTCAGAGCCCCCCGGCCAATCGAGACCAAGCCGACCACTCAACCCTCCTACTGCTCCGAAATCGAACTTCATACCAAACCCCAAGTATTGGCCCCCAGCAGCACCACTCCTCACGCCTTCATATCCTGCCCCACCCCCATCCTCGGTCAAACCATACCCTGGTTTTGTACAAAAGCCAACATCACCAATGAAACCTCCCATAAGATCAAAGCCAAAGATTCCAGCCCGCCCAGCACCTCCCCCGCCTTTTGCTTACAAATCAAAGGTTTGAATTTTTTAATTACTATCAGCTAAAAAACCTTTTGTTCTGTTAAATGTCAGTGAGTGAAATTTCTTGTTAAAATGGAAGGTTCGTTATGACACAATGTTCTATTGTATTGTTTTCAGCTGATAAAAAGGTTTGTAGGTTGTTCAAGTATCGGATGGGGTCAGTACTTTACTTTAACCTCTCCCACCATTTGACATCAAAAGATGATTTTTGTCCTCATCGTTTGTATAGCAATAGGACGAATTCTAACACCCCTCTCCCAAGGGCGCTAGCCGCCAATGATATCTCAACAGCTTTCATTACACATATTGCGAGAAACAGTTCTCGCTTCGACTTGCATCTTCAACGTTTCAGGTTTTTTCTTCGTGACGTCATTTCTTCATAAGTTACATGAAAGCTTTTCTTTTTTTTGTAGAATATTTCCGTTCGAACTTCTCCTACTTCACCCAAATGGCCGGAATCGTCTGTTCTGTTCCAGCCTTACTATAGTGCCGTGTTAACCACTGATTCCGAGTCAGATGAACCTTCATCATCAACCTCAGTTCTACAACGGGTCAAGCAATTTAATGCTGCAACATAGAAACCGGTCTTTTTTGTTTGAATTTTCATGCGCTCATCTCAGCATTTTAACGTTTTCAGATAAATCAGTTTTAACTCTAAACAAGGAAGAGCTTTATCTTTCTATTCGAGTGCCATACTACAATGTCTTGAAATACAACTGGAGTGTTTTTTTCTCGGTACTGCCATTTCCTAAGCAAGCGCTATTGTTGCTTCAGATCAAAATTTTGTAGAAATTGGTGTCGTATGACGGCTTGGTTTGACTGCAAGGCTGTCTTCACTTGCTTGTAAATCTCGTTTCTTTATTGTGTTTCCAAATATTGTCAACCGTCTTGCCGTGCAGTCAAACAAATATCCACTTTTATTTTAAGCAATCTTTCAGCCGATTTCGAAACCATCGTGTAAGCTTTCAGTCGAAGTGTTGTTTATGAAGTAATGTTTCGTGTGCAAGATCGCCGCATTTAACAAGGTTAGGTTCTTGTGTTTCGGTTCGTGACATGACGTCACCTGCTCAGTTTCAAATGAGCTGTCAACGTCAAGATGCGCTTCCCATCGAATCATCATGAATCGTTTTTTTTTTTCGTTGATCATTGTTTCAATTGTTTTTGTTTATTACCTCTGGTATCCAAAGGGTTCCTTGCTTGTTATTTGTCAACTAAAAACATTAATTACCTTTTTCGTTAATTTGACTGTAAGTCCTTAACTACTGCATAAGAGAAAAACTGTTTTAAGTTTGCTAAATTTTCTATTTTTATATCGTTTTATCGTCACCAGAAGTTGAAATGAGGTAATAATGATCAACTTTTGTAAACTCAATGAGTAAAGATTTGTTTGCTTTTAAAGCTGTACTAAGCTCATTGACGAAAGTTTGCTTGATTGAAAATAGTGTTAACTGTAAATATTAACTGCCTGAGTTCTCTTTGCTGAAAGGCTTCAGCTGAGTTGACCTACGGTATTGTTTTTGTCACTAATGGCTACCTTCGCTTCTATCTAAGGATTCATCTTGCATGCAATGCCTATCACTTGCTCAGTTCAAAGGTTAAAGATATTATAAAAATGTATACGATGCAGTTTAAATAATGCGCTTTAGATGTTTACTTGTTATTCGATGTTATTGATTCATGAGGAGTTTCGCTGGTGTAATTGTATGAGATTGCTTTTAGTCAATGTGCAAGGCATCAAGCAGTGAAAAATGTTATTTGTTTATCGCAAGCACAGTTAAGTTTTTAATGCTCGAAAGAACTCACCAGGTACTACTTATTTTTAGCACTGTCCTAAAATTCAGCTTGCCAGTAACGTAGAAAATACGTCACTTCAGATGTACTCTACATTCGCATGATTATCCATCTCATAAGCATTTTGCTTTATACTCGACATGTTCAAACAAGGTTACGCATTCTCAAATAGTGTTTGACGGCATCTGTTTACGTTTTCGCTTTGTTGAAATACTTTTCAAAGCTTGTCTTATTTCATGCGGATTATATTGTAATGACCGCATGGAGCAGTGGTTCTCAACCGTTTGTAGCTTGTGACACACCAACACTTTTCAAAAGGCTTACAACAAACGTAAAAACTCCGTGATTTTACAACATTTATCCCAAAAAAAAGGTGTTTTACAAAGAACCAACAAGGCTATTATGATTGTACATGAATGTGCGTATTTGAAGGGCAAATGAAATTCAACTGATCCGCAGTTTGAAGCTTGCCAAACGTAGCATATGAATAAAAGATTTGCATTGCTCCGCAACTAGAGATGCTGGAAAATAAATCACTCAAACCGATAAAAGGCAAACAACTGCTTGTTACACACTAAATTGCAAAATATGATCAACAGAGTTTCCTGAATGTTATTGTCACACTCTGAAAGGACTTCCGACTTTTTGAGTTCGACACTCAGTTGCTCAGTAGGTCTATTCTAAATGTTGCTGTTAACAAACAGGCACGTTACACAGCTACCTGAACTTGATTTAACATCACAGTTAAGTTCATTTTAACTTTGAAAATATCGATACAAAAATTTTTAATTTGGTACTGAACATTAAGCAAAGTTCACATAAGTTCAAGGTGTTGTTCATGTAATCGCCATGTCTTTGATTGTTTTGTTTGTTTTTGTTTTCGATTGTAAATGAAAATTTATGTTCACAAAACCATTTCTTTGTTTCAATCAGATTTTTAACCCTGCTATCAACGAAAATGCAAGCACTGTTCTATCGTGTTCAAAATTCTAAACGGTACCTAAAAAATGTGCTGCACGCTTTTGTACCCTACAACATGGGTTGATAATATTCACTGTTTCGGAGAAAAAGCTGTTTACAAACAGCGAAGGATTGGTGCTTGATCTAAGAATGTGTAAATTATATCTGGTCGACGTGTTTAGCATCTGTATATCATGATCTATTTCAGGAGCAGTTACATCTGGTCATCATAAAACAAACCAAGTAGCCTACTGTTATGATATAAATATGCATTAGATCAGTAAATCGTAGAAACAATAGTTCATTTCACGTATCACTGCTTTTAAACGCTCAATGTTGTTTTTTGTTATTTGATGTTTTTCCGTATTTTCATTTGCTTCAGGCAAAGCATGCCAGCCTGTGTGAAATGTAACAGAACCTAGCTAACGAAATATTCGCTTACTGCATCGCATCAACTTCAGTAAACGTTGAATTCATGTTAATAAATTCTACCTTGTTTCTCAGAACTGTTTAAAACTTTCTAGGTCGAGAATATCATCTCATTATTTAAATTGCAAGTTAAAAATATTTTTGTTTTTCGTTGGACAAGTTGCATTGAGAAACATTTGTTATTTAACACTAATTTTATGTTACAATAAACCAATGGAAAGTTGACGTAAAAGATGAATATTGTTGTTGCGATTGCTTGTTAATGCCGATTTTTTTTTCATCTTTACGTTTTATAGTATTATTATTGTTATTTATGTTGCTTGAGATGTGCATACATGTTACACATCTATATGGAGTTACATGAAACAAAAAACCGTATAAAGGAAAGACTACAAACATAAGCATAGGCAGTGCAAGAGTACATTGCTTGGACGATGACACTTTACTACTACAATGAGTAGATATCAATCTTCCTTGTACTGTAGACTACAACAATTTACAAGCAACATCATACAATTTCGATAGTAGTTAAATATCATCATTTAGCAGGGTACGAATTAGGGATTTTCGGAGTCTGAGCAGCATAACAGAAATATATACAACTTGCGTTTGTTTTCAGTAGGAGAGCATCGATAGTTATAATTATGTACTAACTAATGTGGGAATATTGTTTATAGTTTTTGCTTGACAGAATAGTACAGCACCAATGGTAGAAGCATCAACGTTATCATTTTGTATTTCAGATGTTTTCGTTTAAATCTTAAATAGAGAGTTTTAAAGCCTAACTGTCAGCAGCAGTGTGAGCATTTGCCATGGAAGTTTAATCGTTTGAAAACCCTTGTACAAATGCAAGCTTTGGTGAGTAAGTTGAGAGAAATGAGTAAAAATCTGGCTTTTAAAAGCTGTTTTCTGATTCTGGAAGTGATCTCACAAGCATTGTATTAGCTTTGTTCTTTTACCATGATAGGCCTATAGCGTTTTTTTATTTATTGAAGTCACAGATTGAAAAGAAGTTGACAGGAGAAAAGTGAAGTAATTTTACAAATGTTAAGAAGTTATAGGCTACAAAAGTTAAGGTATCGGCTGTAACTTCAATAAGCAAAGGGAGAAATTAAATGTTACAAGAATAGCAATTTTATTCGCCTTGATAAGGCACCTGCAGCTAATAAGGCCCGGCCAGTAATAAGGCCCGCCCCCTGGATCTCCGTTGTTACAAATCTTTTAAACAAAATTGGAAGCTCTGATTGCTGCTATGGTGAATTGAGACTAACTGGTAAAGTTTCACAGCCTAAAGTTGAGAACTTTTTGAGTTACGGAAAGTTGAAGTTTGGGGGGACTGAAATTGAGTGGTTTTATTAATTTTCACATATTTTAGACTGTTTTGCAGTTAACAAACCGCTTTGACTTCCGTTTTTTTGCATTTTATGTGAAAGATATGTGCATGCTAATGCAGTAAAACCAATAAATTTGAACTTATTTTCTAATTAAAGCAAGACTGATAATGACGATCAGACTAGGCTAATTTTGGTAATGAGGTCCATGGGCCCCTGGGGTAACGTTGTGCACCCCTGGTTAAGAAAGTGAGGGTTAAAGACTTGAGTGACCTAAACAATTCTTGTTACACCATTAATCCAATTTGTTATTGCAATGAAATATCATAATTTCAGAGTCAAAATACTTTATCATCCCTACCATATCTAAAAACACCATGTTGCTTTTTTAAAAAATGGAGCGTGGGGCGGGGGAGGGAATAGTTGTCTCTGTGTAAAATTATTAGTTATGTGCCTGTGTTGTCAATTAGAACTTGTTTTGTGGTGTTGTTATAGTGAAAATACACATTTTCCATCACTTTTGGTGCTAATTCAAACCGGGCCTTATTCACAACACGTGCATCTAATAAGGCCCGCTTGAGATTTTTTTAAATATTTTACAACCCCTTTTACTTAGAAACTTGTTTCATAGATATGTTGTTTAGGTAGACCCAAAGTATCCTCATTCCAAGTTTCGTTCAAAATTATGCAGTATTTAGAAAAATATTGAGCTTTGAAAATTAGCGGGCCTTATTAGCTGCAGGTGCCTTAATCCTCTTTTAGAGAAAGACTTGTTGATTGCAGACCAGTAGCATCATCCTTTGTCGGAGACCTTGAAATCATATGAAGTGTATGAGCCTAGTCGGTATGAAGATATTGAACACAAATGAAGGAGTCAAATATTTCAGTTTATGGAACGAAAAAACAAACACTTTGGATCTGAAAAAAAAGTAATGTAATCTCTTATTTAAGTTATTGTTTTACCAGGATGTTCGCTTGCATTCCATGAGGGCCTACTTTGCATAATAATTTCAGCGGGAAACAGGCTACGCAGTAGGCCTACCTGTTTGTAGAGAGAAATATTCTTTTATTTTTATACAGTGGTAGCCTATCATAACGTTGAACTTTTAGTTTTAAAAGATTTATGTTTTATGCAGAGTAGGCCTGTTAAGTCCTTAATTTTTAAATCATAAGCGTATAATTTTACAATTGTTACACCTTGAATGTGACTGTTTTATTTCCTCTGTGACATGTGTGCTGCCCAGTCCAGATGGAGAGTCCACAATCAATATTCTTAGTGTAGACCTAAATGAAAAATTTCAACCTTGATAATCCCTTGCAACTAAATCCCGATGGTAGCCTACAACTACAATCTGTGGTGCAAGACAGACAGTAAAACCTAACTTCAGTTGCAGTTTACTTTTAACATTTATGTCTATGAACTTCCAAATACTTCCTCTAATAAATACGTAGGCAGATGACCTGACCACCCTTTATTCACATCACAAATGGTATCGAAGCAGTAGGCTACAGAACACCTTGACCAAGGATGTGGACATTCTAGGCTATCTTCTGCCTTCCACTGATGTAATAGAAACTTAAAGAGAAAAAATAACGGCCGGACACTTCCTTTTGAAGCCACACCCACATACCTTGGGGTTCGACTTGACCAGTTTCTTACATACTGCAAACGTCTTGAACACTTGCGCGGAAAAGTTCAGCTCGCACCGCACGTTTGAAACGTTTTGCAAGCACAAGGTGGGGTGCTAGCCCCTTAGTACTAAGAACAGGTGGTTTAGTCTACGCCCCTGCTGAATACTGTGCTGCTGCTTGGTGCAGAAGCACCCGTACTGACCTTGTCGATGTGCCAATCAACAAACGCCTGAAAATTGTCACTGGATGTCTCCTACCAACTCCAACTGACTGTTTGCCTGCCCTTGCAGACATTGAGCTAGCTACACTAGGGCGCCAGCGTGCTATCCTTTCCCCAAGCAGTAAATCCCTAAACCCCGGCCACCTGTTACATGCAACCACACTGGCAAAACCTTCACAGCAGCGGTTAAAATCAAGAAAGCTATTTGCACGCGCTGCACACGACCTTCTGGCTGCCTCTGGTGGAGTAGTAAACAGTGGTGCCATGAGGCGTGGTGTGAACAATGATCAAGCAGCACATCTCCACTTCGTCAAGTATTCGGATATACGTCTGAAAACCAGTTGGGTCACAGTTTCTTTAGACTTACCTCATCAAGTCGTTTCATTTTCGACCACTTCGTGGAATGGAGGGTCTGATCTCCTTTGACGATGACACCAGGCAGTGGCTGATCGACGGGTGCCCTGATATATAACAACACGAGAGAAGAACTTGAAGTAACCGCGACTCTTGTTAAAACTTGTTAACGCGGCACATAACTTGTTAAAAAGCTTGTAAACTATGCTTTGGGTTATAACACTTAGGCCTACATCAAACGTGATCTACGTATTTTCTCTCATTGTTGATCACTCACTGCTGTCTTTACCCACTCAGGTCGATAAATTACTGCAACAAATAATAATAAGTTATAGCCTATTTATCGGCCCATTAACAAGTCGATAAAATCAGTTAGGTTTGGAAACTCTTATTGATACCGTATAGCTTTTAGCCACTGTGAAAGCGGCGGCTTCTTTAGTAGATATCTTATTCCAAAAGAATAAAGTACTAAATATTTGAATAAGATTCAGAAGAATGGCGTCGGTTCGACACCGCTCGAGCGTGTGGCTGCGTCTGCGTGTTTGGCAGGACATTTAAAGGCATCGCCTGAAGGTGGACAGGAAGATTGACTTCCTTGCCTAGTTGCATTACAGTCTAGCCTCGCCTACTTAATTTAAATTTTCAAACACCGGACGTAGCCTAAGCTTGGATATGATGACCGCAGTTCTTTACTTTCCAGTTCTGCCTACTGTTTAAGTCTTAGCCTAAATAATGAGTTGTAAAGTTTAGTTTACACAATAATGAAGCAATGGACAGTGCTCTTGGCTGCAATGTCATTTGCCATGGAAGTTGTATCATCTGAAAACCCACTTTATAAAAGAACAAGTTTTGGTGAGTAAGTCTATCCAAGTAAATATTCCAGAACGTTCGTCTTTGTAATTCATTTTTTTATACTGTATTTAGCCTATTGCATTTAATACCCAGAAGAAAACGTTACTAGCCTAAGCAGTGACAACCTCCTACGAATTTGAAACAACCTTTTTCACCACGTGTGTGTCGGATAATTCAAAAATCACGAATATCTCTAAAAGCATCAATGATATAAAAAAAATAACTGAACTTTTGACACCGGTGCACAAAACGACACCAAAACAGTAACTAAACAAAAGTTTTATTAGCCTACCTAGTGTAATTAGCAGTTCTAGATTCGACAGCTCCTATATGGCCACTTTGTTTTGACAGGATGATGTCGAAGAAAAGCGTTCAGACATGTTAGATCAATTAGAAGATGATAGCCTTATTGTAGGCTACCCTTCCATCTCACAACAGTGTCATTTTTGTTCATTTGAGAGATAAACATTAATTACAGGCCAGGTAGACTTGAGGTCACCTAGTAACATTGAACATCCTTTGTTGGAAACTTTGAGATCATATGAAGTTTTTCAGCCTCGTCAGTACGAAGATCATCGCCACGAACGAAGGAAATTGAATATTTCAACTGAAATGCGAAATGTAACTCTTAAGATTTAATGTTTGATTGTGTTTTTGCAAGTGACATTTTAGCTAGAAGTCTTAGCAGTTACAAAAATAGCATGCAGGAAAATTTACAATTGTTAAGTAGTTAAGTATTTCTAAAGATTGAAGCAGTGAGAACTATGCATTACGGTATAGCAGCCTAATGATGTTACTGAATAAGTTATATGATCCAACAGTATCAAGCTTTTCTTTTAATGGGCATCTTGAATTCGATGTACTGTAGGTCTACTTATTTTTCAGAATCGTAGTCCGAGCTGAGAGCAATATCGAAATGATCAGAGGGTTTGCTAATCAAAGAATTAAATAGGCTGCATGGCCAGAAAAAAATTATGTTGCTGTGATATAGATCTAGTTCCGTTCGTTTGATGCCTCGGTGGCTACACCGAGCTTTCTGAACAAACAAATCGTGAGTTGAAGCAAGAATGGTTCAACTTCTCGGAGTGTGTGTTTCATTAATAGCCTACTTTTTAAAGAGAATTTGCGTGAGATAGAGAAGTTTATCAGAAACAACACTTCAAATGTGTCAAACTTGGTGGCTAACCCTGTGTCAGTGATTGAAAGGCTCTATACAAGTATGTAAAAACTGCTAAAGCTTAGGTTTCAAAAATGCTTTCTCAGTCAGAGGATAAGGCTTAAGTCATATCTTGTGGCGGATAAATATCTTGTGACTCCATTTTTAATCATTATTCTGTGACCAGGAAATAGGCTTGCATTCTGATGCGGCGTATTTTGCTTTTGAATTCCAAGGGAAAACGTACAACCTCGATGTGTTCATCAACGATGTTTTGCTTCCAAAATCATTCTTTGTTGCTGATATTTCAGAAACTGGAGAATCAAAAGTACACAAACCTGCTGCACATGTAAGCTTGGACTGAGTTATAATGCATCAAGTCCCTTAATTTTATTGCTAATTGCAAAATCGACCACTCCGATTTTGCCATAAGTAGTCTAATAAAGAATAAAAAAGCGGAAAGTTTAAGCAATGATGCTACGACTCGGTATTTACAGTTTAAGCTGATGTTTTTATAAGTGAAAATCGCAAGTATAGTTGGCCTACAATTACCAATCATTTAGCCTACTGGTCACAGCGGTAAACCATAATCTCTTCGTGGGAAAATTGTAACATAAGATTCCCGAATCCGTTCGTCTGTATGTATCGACCGAAAAAGAAACACTCCTTGAAACGTCTATTCAATAAGTGTATTCCTGTAAAATTAGCCCGCGGCTATCGAAATCGAGATGCAACGCCTTACACCTCTAAAAACTGTCACTACGATACAGATTACTTGGATAAAAGACGGAGAATTTGTCCAGCTAGCAAGCACCAAATAAACCAGTTAAATGTGCGACCGACTTCCAACAAACAACTTCGAGAATGAATCAGAAAAATTTGTGATAACTCAAAGGCACGTCAGCAGTAGTGTGACGCAATATTTCATGTTTAAACAGGTTTCAAACTGAAACAGGTTTAAACCGGTTTAAACAGGTTTGACACAAGTCTTACGAACGATGGTGCAATTTTAGCACATGTTTTAGGAATTTCCATGACGTAATATTCAGTAGACTTGAACGGTTTTTATATGACGTTTGATTAGGTGAACAATTGTCTGGAACATAGCGGCCCCTAGTTATGACAGTCTGACATGGCATAACTAAAAAAGAATTGACGACAATTGTGAGCCAATGAATAAAAACACATGATACACAAATTGTTTGAATCACTCACGTTTAAGTTAATACGCAAATACAAAGGGCATGCAAAGAATGAACAGCAATAAGAATAAACACGACGATACATGAAATTGGTACCATAGGTATTAGGTACACGCAAAAAATGACGCTATATACAATGGTTGCGATAATAACCGACTGTTCTGGGCTCAGACAAGTGTCGGCCACCGCAGACAAAACCAGGCTCAAACCCTAACACTTAGGTGTTCTTTACGGGGGCGGGACACGAAATATCCCTCAACACATAGTCTACTTT
This sequence comes from Aplidium turbinatum, assembly GCF_918807975.1. Lineage (NCBI taxonomy): Eukaryota > Metazoa > Chordata > Ascidiacea > Aplousobranchia > Polyclinidae > Aplidium > Aplidium turbinatum. The sequence continues at coordinate 8,912,636 of NC_137489.1, read as the reverse complement.
CACTTTCCCCGTACTCTCATCATAGTTGCAGACGGCAACTTTAGCTCTACGAACCACAGGCTTCCCTTTCCTAATTTGTGGAACTACCTCATGCACCCTCCCAAGTTGATACTTCCCACGTTTACCAATGTCCTGGAGAGAACCTACCACTACAAGTTGACCAGGCTCCAAATTCTCGGCCATTTTTAGCCATTTTTTCCGGCCCTGAAGACCTGGCAAGTAAAAATCGATCCATTTACTCCAAAACTGATGAGAAAGTGACAAATTGAACCGATAATCCCTTCTTAATTGGTCACGATCATGTGGTTGCCCAACAGCACAGTATGGGTCTAAGTATGGGGTCAAAAGTGAGGCAGGGGTGATGACAGTAAAATCCCTAGGGTCGTCACTCAAAGGTACCAAAGGGCGTTCGTTCACGATCCGAACGGCACTGCCTGTGTACGTAAGCAGTTCAATAAATTTGGGCTTACGAATTGAAGAGTCCAAAATGTGAAAAAATGCAATTTTAAATTGTTTAACCATTGCCTCCCAGGCGCCACCTTGCGCCGGAGCATACGGAGGTATAAATTCCCAGTTTATCTCTCTCTGTCTCAGGGCGTTGTGAAATTCAGCTGATTCTATCAACTCGGGTAACTTCTTAGATGCTGCCTGAAAGGTACTTCCATTGTCGGAATAGATAGCATTAACCTGCCCACGTAAATCTGTAAACCTTGTAAAGGCAAGTAAAAAATCACTCAGCGACAATGACGTAACCAGCTCAACATGAATAGCGCGAGATGCCATACATGTGAACAAGAGTCCCCAAGCTTTTTTGTGACTTCTACCTTCAACAAAAGTTAAAGGTCCAAGATAGTCTAAGCCGCAATCAAAAAAGGGTTTCCTATGCGCAGTTGTGCGAGACAAAGGTAAATCAGACATGAGCTGCCTTATAGGTCGAGCTTTCTCAATCGCGCATACACCACAGTCATTAAGATACCTCTTCACGGAGGCATTACCATTAGCGATCCAAAACTTCTGTCGCGTAGACAACAAAGTGTGCTGTACTCCACAGTGCGCATTTCCATTATGATGCGACAGTACAACAAGCCTAGTGAAGGGGTGCTTCGAAGGCTTGTTCAAAATCACTTCCTCAAGGGCATCCGGCGATCGTTTGGTCATTAAATGTACCACATCGCCATACACGCTCTTCTGAACAAACTTCACGGCCAACTCTGAAGCACTGTTAAGATAAGATGCATCCAGTTTTGGCTTCACAAAGCTACGCTTTCTCGTTTTACAGCACAAAAATTCAACAAAAGCAACCAAATAAGCGATTCTCTTTTTCATAACATACAAAGAAGGTGCGGCCTCGATCAATCTGTGAAGGCCACCCTGTCCAACGTCAAGCGACTCCTCTTCGTCACGAAGATATAGGCTATGGACAGGTACTGGAGTGGCATTTTCTACAGATGGAATTTCCTCACACTGGTAGAGAAGACTAGAACCATTCAACCACAACTCTCGAAATTCCTTCTTTGTAATAAGATTTGGCTGTGTGCCAACATCAGCTGGGTTCATATCAGTAGGGCAAAAACGCCAATCCTGGGCTCCAGACAACAATAAAATATGCTCAATTCGACGCGTAATAAACTTATTCAAACGTAAATCAGGGTTTTTAACCCACTGCAACACAGTACGAGAATCACACCAAAAATACTTAAGGCAGTCGGGCATCTTCAATGCCTCGTAGGCCTGCTTCACGAGTCTTGCTGTATTCAAAGCGGCAACAAGCTCTTTCCTAGCTATCGGCCAAGAAAACTGATTTTTTACAACAATGGTAGATTTACCCAGAACGAAAGACACACTCGGAACTCCGTTAACCAGTCTACGTAAGTAAACAACAGAAGAGAAAGCTTGATTCGAAGCATCACTAAACCCATGCAATTGATATGAAACAATATCATCCGGACTGCACACACCAGAGTTTGCAAAATACCATCTCGGTAACGAAAAATCCTTAAGCAGGTCCAAAGAGCGAAGCCACGACTCGCACTCTTTAACAAAGCTATCAGGGACCTCGGTGTCCCAATCAAACTTGTCTATCGCCAATTGCTGAAGTATAAGGCGTGCTTTTAGAAAAAATGGCGCTCCAAAGCCTAGCGGATCAAAATTTTGTCCAAGCTGACTGAGCATACTTCGGCGCGTGTGTTTAGCTAAGGGCTTTAAGGAACATGCGATACGCATCTCGTCAGACTCGGTTTGCCACACACAACCCAATGTCTTCGCTGATGGCAAAGTCATATTTTCAGTCTGAAAGTCAATGTCACGAATCAAAGGTGAAAGCATCTCATTATCCAAATTTGACAAGACAATCATAGCCTCCTTGTTAGCACTCCACTTACCAAGTTTAAACCCACGGCTATCAAACAAAGCAATTGATTCATGAGTGATTTGCTGAGCTTCCTCTAAGCTATTAGCCAAAAATATAAAATCATCCATGTACAATGTACATATTAGTTGCAATATTGCAGAGTGCAATATTGCAGAGAGTCAATATTGCAATATTGCAGAGAGTCAATTCACCAGCATTGCTGGGATTCTGCTCGATCATTTTCTTTATAGCCAAGCAAGCGATATACGGGCTACTCTTTATTCCCCAAGGGTGTACACAAAAACGAAATGGTACCATCCTACCATTTTCAAGGTCATCATCTTCAAACCACAATATACGAAACAAATCCCTTTGCGACTCAGGTAACTTTATTTGAAAGAAGCATTTAGTCACATCAGCCATGAGACCAAATCTACCAAGCCGAAATCTAGCCAAGACATCTACCAGAGGGTTTAACAAGTCAGGACCCGAAAACATTACATCATTAACACAAGTTCCTCGAAATTCAGACTTGCCATCGTAAACAATGCGCTTTTTTAATTGTGACGTAACAAAGTATGGTAAATACCATTCAAATCCCTTGACATTTCCTGCTTCACCAGTACGCTCAATATAGCCATTTGATTTAAGATCTTTCATGGTGTCAGTAAGGAAATCACGAAGTTCAGGTTGTTTTAAAGCCTTCTTCCTTAAAGCAGCAACTCTATCTGACGCCAACACAAAATTGTTAGGTAGATCAATATCTTCCTTCAACGGAACAGGTATCTCAAATCGACCATCTTTCAACTCAATATTCGGTTCAACAAGTTCTCTAGCCAAAATGTCATTGCGAGACAATTCACAGGTTTCATTTTGCAAGGTCAAATCCTGAATGACTTTATTCAGGTCTGCTATTTCCATATCGCGAGACTCAATTTTACGCTGAAAGCCAGAGATGACATCCGACTCTGAAGACGTCTGCACTCTGCACACGTTAGCAACGCTTTCATCTAAGGGTGACTTAGGCTACCACCACAAGCCAACCAGCCGAGACGAGTGAGTAAAGCATGCGGTTCACTACGATTTTCACCAACACGCTCTTCATTTGCACACATCAAATAAGCGTTGTCGTTGCCAATCAGTACATCTACAGTACTACAATCATTCAAATGAAACATATTCACGTCATGAAAATGACGGAAACCATTTAAATCTTGTTTATGCGGTAAAGTTTTAACATCGTCAGCCCAAGCTGGGTTAACCACCGAAGTTATATCACAAAACAGTTCATCTGTCTCTAACGACTGGATGTTGAGTTTGACAAGGTCAGCACAAGTAGGTTTCTGACCAGCCAGGGTATCCATTTTAAACGACGCTTTATCGTACGGTCTAAGATCAAGTTCACACACCAAATCACTCGAAACAAACGTCAACTGCGAACCAGGATCATGCTGACAATACACCAACTTCGATTTGCCAGTCATTGGATTCAAAACACGAGCAGCAGTAACGCGGTTAAAAGCTGCTTTAACATTTCCAATCTTAACATTACGCACAGGAACTCTGGCACGAGCATCATCTTTCCCAAAAGAATCCAGAGAATCACGTGACGTCACATAAAAATCATGCAGAAGAAAATAGTGTTTCCTATCGTTGTTAGGCCCACACTTACGACAGTTATTTGCATGAACGCAATCTCTAACCATATGCTGGCGCAAACAATTCATTCATTTGCCAGCTTTCACAATGACATCTCTCCGATCTTTAGGTGTCAAGCGCAAAAATTCTTTACAATTAGACAAAAAATGATATTCAACTTGACCACGTGACGAACAACAAATGCATGCCGGCAGGTCTTTACGTCTAGCCTCACCACCGCGCGGTGCGCCAACAACAGTCGAGTACTGCGAACTCCCTGACTTCACATCATCGTGGGGTTTTACGGACGTCTGCCTAACCGGACATGAAGGCAATTTTCCTTTGCCAAACTTTTTAAAATGCTGCGACTCACCAGAATCGCCCATTAGCATAATGCTAAAATCAGTCGACTTACGCGTTTCCTCTCGTACAACAAAATCGAACAAACTCTGAAAAGTAGGCTCATTAGTGCCACCATACTGATCACCTAAAAAGTCAAGATAACGCTGCTTAGCGTCAAACGGGAGTCGCTTAGCCAAATCCAAAACAAAACGTCCTTCCAATTTGTCACGCTGACCATAAGCTTGCGCGTAAAGCAAACACTGCGATAATTCATCTTTAAACTCTTTCAGATCACTGGAAGAGGTCGAAGTCAATTTGCTACCATAGCGATACTTTCTAATTTCCGGTTCTGCAAAAAGACCTCCACGAACCCCAAAACGCTGGGACAAGCGAGCTAACGACATTTCTATCCTGTCTTCCTCTGACAAGCCAGGGGTGTCAGAAACCAAATTAGCAATCGTTTGCGCAGCTGTTCTAACACAAGCTGCTTGTAACAAAGTCAAACAAGTCCCCTTAAAGGGCGAAGCTGCCATTAAGGCCGTAACACGATTTTTAAAGAAGATAAATGGCATATTATTACCATCGTAACCAATCAAGGCCGCCTTATCGAAAAACGTCCTACTATTTTGGTATTCAAAAAAGCAATCCTGCTGTTGAGAACTCGATTTAGCGGGAGAAGACAAGCTATATCCCTTAAGGGGCTGAGTGGGCTCAGTCACGTGCACAGCCCGATCACGATCCTCACACACGTTAAAATCAGGAGACGCGATACGCCTCTCACAACCACCCAAATTACGTGTAGCTGGGCGATCAAAACCTAGCGGCGCAGAAAACTGTGAAGGGGGCAAAGCATTACTACTAATGGCGGCCCCGTGACCTGTACGCTCTGGGGGAGGAGTTCGGTTGTAATTCGCAGACCTTGGCTCTACAGCATTCGGAAGACCCTTAGCCGCGGCCCCGAGACCTCCTGAAACAGCTGGAAAACGTGTGGATTGCCCTGGTCCACTCACAGGTTGAACGGGCGTTTGGAAAAGGTTATGTAAATTAAACTGCGATTGATGTTCATTTCTGGAATGCCTAGAAGAGCCCTTCTTAGAGCTACGCCGAGAGCCCACCTCTGATCGATATTCAGCTAAAACTACCTCTTTACGTTGTTCAGCCCTCAACTGAGCGTCTTTGAGTGCGAACTCAGCAGCTCTCGCGGCGGCCTCAGCTGCTCTCGCTTCGGCCTCAGCTCTCGCGGCAGCCTCAGCTCGAATAGCCTCAGCTCTCGCGGCAGCCTCAGCAGCTCTCGCTTCGGCCTCAGCTTGTATCTGGAGCTCCTCTCGTCTTAGCTGCAGGTTAATTTGTGCCACTATCCGAGACGAAGTCCTAGACATCCTAGTGCTTACATTTGAGGCGCTATCCTCAGGATGTATGTCAGCATCCAACATATCTGAGAACTCACTTTCTTTTTGTTCAAAGTTATTTTTTAACGAGTTAAATTCGGGATCTACCCTATCACGAAGTTCTGCCAAGATTGCAGAGTTAAAGATTTTAGTCAAAAGAGCATGGAAATGCCGTAATTCCTCTTCTAAAGTAGATAACTTAGATCTAAAAATTAACAGTTCCTGCTTATCACTCAAAGAACCTAGGGCTACAGAAAGTTCCCCAATTTCAGTCAAAATATCCCTTCTAAGATGCCGGGCCTCTCGAACTGACTTAGCCTCATCGTTACTGGGTCCCTCCCCAGAATGGCCTGCCCGACCGCAAAGAACATCATCAGGCTTAAACTCAGTCGAGTCTACGGCGGTCGAGTCCTTGTCGCCACCGAGTGTAGACATATTAAATGTTGGGGCTAAATTAACAATTAAAAAAATTAAGTTACACAAACACACAAAATTATTAGGCTACAGTAGTTATAAAAAACTTAACTGCAAAGACCGTAAAAATACAAAAAAGAATTTAAATGCACGATACCGTAGCTGTACGGGTATGAAGTCCTAAAGTCCACAAACTTGCTTGGATTCTTCCACTTGAATCTACAAGCACAGATGGATTGTCTTTTAATCTTCTTTCTTGCCAATGAATGTCAAAGTTATTTTTTTTTCTTCAGTACCAAACTGAGAAGAAATGTCTTTACTTTTCTTTGCTTCTGTAAGAGTGTAGACTACCAACCAACATATCTTCTTTTATTATTTCTTGTACTTCTAAGTAGTTCTTCTGCACTAGCTGACAACAAACACGTCGTTTATTTTTTATGCCTTCAAGTGCTTCTTGACCTACCAGCTAACAAAAATCGTCTTTTATTTTTTATGCCTTCAACTGCTTCTTGGCCCACCAGCTAACAAGAACTCGTCTTTTATTTTTTGTGTGCTTCTAGTGCTTCTTGGCCTACCAGCTAACAAGAACTCGTCTTTTATTTTTTATGGTCACAGCGGTAAACCATAATCTCTTCGTGGGAAAATTGTAACATAAGATTCCCGAATCCGTTCGTCTGTATGTTTCGACCGAAAAAGAAACACTCCTTGAAACGTCTATTCAATAAGTGTATTCCTGTAAAATTAGCCCGCGGCTATCGAAATCGAGATGCAACGCCTTACACCTCTAAAACTGTCACTACGATACAGATTACTTGGATAAAAGACGGAGAATTTGTCCAGCTAGCAAGCACCAAATAAACCAGTTAAATGTGCGACCGACTTCCAACAAACAACTTCGAGAATGAATCAGAAAAATTTGTGATAACTCAAAGGCACGTCAGCAGTAGTGTGACGCAATATTTCATGTTTAAACAGGTTTCAAACTGAAACAGGTTTAAACCGGTTTAAACAGGTTTGACACAAGTCTTACGAACGATGGTGCAATTTTGGCACATGTTTTAGGAATTTCCATGACGTAATATTCAGTAGACTTGAACGGTTTTTATATGACGTTTGATTAGGTGAACAATTGTCTGGAACACCTACATAAGGTTGGATTGGGATAAAATCACACGGAATAACTATATATGTTATCCCTACTCTCTTGAGTCAGTTGATGACATGTGAATGAAGAAACTCTTAAGATTAAACAACAATGCTTCGCATCTCCCGGCCTTTGCAAGTGACTGACGAAGTTTGAGGGCAGCTCTCAATATAACGGATTCTGGTGGATGAAGTACTAGTCTATAAGCCACAACATTGCAAATGGAAGTGGGCTCTTTGCTTTGTCAATCATAATAGTTTCTAACGAAAGTCTGATTTGGCAAGATACCAAATGCTCGAAAAAGAACGCCTCAATTGGACCCTAGCCTTTCCGTGTGATTAATTTAAATTTTTAGTCACCAGATAGGTCTAGCAAAGGCACAAGAATGAAAACGCTTGTACTTTAATTTTAGGAGCAAAATCACTGTTACTACCAGGGAGAAGTAAGAGGTGTTTCGAACAGCAAAGTTATCATGAGTACTTGTCTTGGACTAAAGTAGGTCAAGTAAAGCATAACTTACTGATGTTGAAATTGTGCTAGCGTGACCAAGCGAACCATGTTTAGTGCCAATGTTACTATTTCAAGTGTGCTGTAGATTGTGCAGAAAACATCACTAAATTGAGGAATTGCATTAACTTTCAAAAAATATATTTGTGTTTGTGGAATTTTACCTGTAGCCTACATCTGTTAACAACAAATAAGTGTTTCTCCGTTATTTGCTGTCAATCTTCTTGTATTCATAACTATACTTTTGAACTTCTTAGGGGATGTGTTATACTACCTGACGACTCCTTTATTTTTGAACCATTGTCTGATACAACAGCCCAACCTAACCAAGCCACACAGCACGTGATTTATCGTTCACAAGACATGACGAGCAACAAGCCAAATGCCACTTGCGGACAAAATGGTTCCCATTCAGATTTTCACACATTTCTTGACAAACTAAAGTCACGTTCTAGAGGTAGGCTAGCTATTATGATTGTATAATGTAAGATAATCAAGGCACTAGTCCGCCCCGATAGCTCAATTGGTTAGCGCGTGACTTCTGGAATGAAGAAGCTTCAAGATCAAGCGGCACTGGTTCGACTCTTGGGGTGTGCGCTTGAGCAACGCACGTTAAGGACTGCTCTCCATTCAGCGGCATCTAATGGATGGAATAATTCCCCGGCAACAAGACTTCAACAATCGGAAACTTCACTCTGTCAATCTCGGTGACCGGGCCTGCGTCAGTGATTCAAAGCCTCTAGTCTACAAGTATGCGAAACTGCCAGGATTAAGCTCTGCAAGAAGCTTTCCCAGTCCGAGGATAAAGATTCAATCAATCAATCACTATGTTCAGTTTCAAGCGTTTTCTTTACAGAACCCAGTATTGTTGAAACCGTTGACGGAACGGTATTGTTTAGACTTTAGACAGAGGTGTGTTACAGTAAATGGCAAGTAAACGTTGCGTTTGCATTGCTTTAACGTACTTAACCAAAATTCAGAAAATCTTGAATCTTTATCTTATTCTACCCATGCCATGACCACGAATGGGGACGGAATGAAACCTTGCTCAATGCTTGCATTTATTTGATAGTTATTCCAGAGGGTTTCACGGGATCCGAAGACATTAACTTTTTTATAGTATTTTTATTCCAATCATAACACTGCTAAGCAGATAAACCACATGTTGTTATTACGTGCTAGATTTTTTCTTACTTATGTGTTGGATTTTTTGTGTAGCAACTTCCAATAAAGCAATATCAACCAAGAATCGTAATGCCACTCTTCCAAAGAGATACGTTGAGCTTTTGTTGGTGGTCGATTTTGCTCTTGTGAGTATTTTTGCTTTGCGTACGTCTGTGATTGCTTTTGCACTTTGAGGCATTCTTGGGTTATGTAATATGTTGTTAGTACGAAACTCATGAAAGTCAACAACGATGTAAAAATCTTATTTCATAACTGCTGCTTAGGTCCTAAGGAACCTAAGGTCCTTAACTCCTTAGGTCCTTAGCAAAAGAAAGCATGCAGTTTGCCTCTCGTTTGTTGTGGCGTAGCTGTGGTAGATTGACTTTCTGCCTTGGAATTAGTCATTCTTTTTTCTTTTATCTATTTTATGTTTACCTTGGTAGGCCACAAGAATCGGAAACTCATCAGTTATCGAGTCTTATGTGAAAGAACTTGCCAATTATATTGACGGATTCTATCAAATATTTGGTGTCGGTATAAGAATTGTGCTTTCTGGTATTGAGGTTTGGTCCCAAGCAGACAGAATAAACATATCAAGTGATGCCACAACTGTAAGTCGGAGAACCTGTATCGTTGCTTTTACTGTCAGCCCACTGTATTTTTTGCTGGAATTCCCAAACGAGATCAATGTCGTTTCAAAAACCAAGTAGGCCTACTTCACCGAAGCTGTCGATTAGTTATGAAAAAAAAAAACGTTTTCTTTTATTGTAGCCTACTTTACTTTTATAATGTGGCGTCAATATTGTTTGTTGTCTATTTGATAGCAAAAACAGTGCCAAGTTGTAGCCTATATACCAACTGTCGCATATAAAAATTGATCTTTTTTACTGTTACTATAAATTTCAAGTGTATTTGTTTCTGTTTTCTATTGACATTGCTTTGCTTTCTATTTCTCAGACATTGAATAACTTAATTGTTTTTCGAGTACATCAAATGTCTTCAGAGCCGTCAACCTCTGCTTGGGTTTATGTTGATACTGTGCATTTGTTGCATGGGGCTCCCTTCAACGGTACGACCGCAGGCCTGGCGCCTGTCGGCACGATGTGCACCGTACAATCCTGCGGTGTTAATGAGGTAAATGACAACATCATTCATACCAAAAGCAAAAATTACCTTTTTTCGATTTTTTTTCGTGAAATCATTCAAAAAATTCTGCACAAGCAACCTTCTTGTTCGAACCTTTTTATGTCATGTCCAGTTCCATTTGGCCCTTTTCTTCCAAATCATTCCACAAATACACGCGCTGCAGTCATATTCGACTGTGTTCTAGCATACTCCAGTACACAAAATGATTTTTCTACGCTATTGTATACATCTAAAAAGAAAAACGCCTGAAATTTAAAAGATAAAATTTCATGTTGTAGGCCATCTGTACATACTGTTAAAGTTTGACATCGTATAAACGATAATTGGCAAAATGACAAGACTGTAGGTTACAATGATGTAAATTTTTTTGAAACGCCCTGTAGATTCTTTTCATTCAAGTTACACATGTTTGGAAAACAGGATCCAGGCAACGATGCTTTTCGTGTAGCAACTATTGTAGCTCATGAAATGGGACACAACTTCGGCTTCCTGCATGACACCGATCAATGTGACTGCCCTACAGACGCTCATTGCATTATGGCCGCATCTATTGGGTGAGTTGCAGTGAAGTTTTTTTGTTTGTCGTATCCAGGCTTACACCCGGTGGTTGAAGATTTAGATTAAGTGGACGGGAAGGCAAGGAAGCCAATCTTCATGCCCACCTTCAGGCATGCCTTTAAGTGTCCTGCCAAAGACACAGCCGCATGCTCTTGAGCGGTGTCGAACCGGCGCCCTTTCGATTGCCGCTCCAAGGCTCTCACCACTCAGCTATGCAGCCGACATTGTGAAGTGAAAAGTGAAGTGAAACGCAAGTGAAGTGAAAAAGTTGAAGAAGTAAAGTGAAAGAAAAGTGAAGTGAAGCGAAAAAAGTGAAGTGAAAAGCATGAAAATAAAATTTGTTCAAATGTGATTGCATATTGAAATTAGATAGCAGAGTATGAATAATAATAATTGAGAGATCACATGAAGTTACGGAAAATGAAGCCAATTCTCTTGCTTGTTCGCCATCTTGTTTGACCGAAAACATGGACGACTTAGTACTTGTTTCAATGGTAGCATGTGCAGAAATGTCTTTACCAGCAGAACCTTTTTATTATATATTGTTACTATATTGGCCCATCTTATATTCTGTTATATCGTGACATGCGCCTGCTAGTCGCGCATTGGACTTTTTAGCCATTAAAGAGCCTGCAAATGACATGACTTAGAACTATAAATTTTCGTTACGAAGTAGGCCTACCACTATATATGTTGGGCTACACCTACGGGCGTTTACTGACATCATTACTTTTTGTTTCTAACTATACTGCCAGCCTTTCGACAAAATTACGTTTAAGTAGCTTATCCTAACAAACAAAACACCGTTTTTTTTAAATAGACTTTTTGTTCCGTTCAGTTAAAAGTAACCTCTCAAAATTGCATGAATCATTTCTTGACTGGGAATTATACAACACAGTTGATGATGACTTCAACGCCTTTGTTCACAAATTTAATTTTGTTCCAAATAAACAATATCCGTAAGCTACACAGTAAAATATCTCATGGGGGTACTTAGAGAAATGTGTTACCGCATATTTTTTCGTGCCTCGACACTGTAGGTTCAACATAAATTAAAGTAATGTTTTATTTTCTGCTATAGTGCATTGAATCGAATGTGGTGTTAAACTGAACTAAACTTGATTGTTAGGAATAAGTCAGCTGTATCATTCTATCTATGGGCAAAACATTCGTGAGCAATTTGAAATATGAATTTAAAAAAAAAATGTTTTCAATATTCTTGTATTGTTTATTAATTTTTTAACTCTACTTTTGGAATGAAATTCGTCAATCAATTTAGTTTTTCTGGGTTGTGTTCTCTGAGAGACTGAAATATTCACGTAAAAGTAGGCCTATGTGCTGGTATTTTCAACAGACCTCGGACAAAAGCAATAAAAGATTGGTCAAACTGCAGTCGAGGGGTATTAGAAAATTACCGGGAATCTCACATCCAAAGCTGTTTGTATAACGTTCCCTCTCCGTCACGGGTATATCTCGGGCCAGAGTGCGGAAATGACATCGTAGAAGGAAACGAAGAATGTGATTGTGGAACACCAGAGTTTTGTAAAAGGTTCCGGCCTCTATTTGTGTATTGGATTTTGTGCCATATTTTTTTAAATCTGATGCATATGGTTAGAACTTTGTCCAAATTTCGAGTTTTTAATGCCTTTTCATGCTCATTGGACTTGAAAGTTTTGTAGTCTTTACTGGTGTCATTACAAATCTATGTTAGAAGTTAGTTTGACATTTTTAAGTACCCTAAATAGTAAAATTTTGATGAAAACAACGGCTATCATCCTAGCAGACTAGAAAATAAGAAAATCAATAAAAAAAATGTAAATTTTAATGTTTCCATTTATTAAAGTCTGTCAATCTGTTAATGAACATCAAGAAAATAATAAGCATACTTGTGTGAAAAAAGATTATCTGAAATTTGCAAAAATTTCACTCGTTTTGCATGTGTTTTTCACATATATTATTTTTTAGTTTTTGTTGCGACCCATCTACTTGTAAACTCCTACCCGGAGCTAAATGCGACGTGGGACTATGCTGCATTGGGTGTCAGTACACCTCTGCTGATACTGAGTGCAGAGGAACCGAAGGCAACGAATGCGATTTTCCAGAGTATTGTACTGGCCTATCTGCTGACGTAAGAGATTTAATTATTACATTCAATTTATGGTAAAGTTATATTTGCTAAAAAGTTCATGTTATGTAGATTACTTCAGTACTTGATCTCATTTATGGTCGACGTGTTTCTTTTGTGGATTTTCATATTAAGGATTTTAAGTTTTGTGAAGTCTCTACATTGTTAAAGCTTTTGTAGAGAGTTTGCTTTGTTGAACCATAGAGAAATAAAACAAAGTAACTTCAGCGGGTTTAACATGATGTATTACATACACAAATATAACATAATTAAAATAAACTCAAACGTTTTCGACACGTACATGTGTCCTCATCAGGAATTACATATCTGCAATATAAATAAAATGAAAATTGTAAGGTAAATTTGACTTACAATTTGTATTTTATTTATATTGCAGATATGTAATTCCTGATGAGGACACATGTACGTGTCGAAAACGTTTGAGTTTATTTTAATTATGTTATATTTGTGTATGTAATACATCATGTTAAACCCGCTGAAGTTACTTTGTTTTATTTCTCTATCTCTACATTGTGTATTACTATCATACGATCAGTTGTTTTACATCCAGAACCTACAAACTTAACGTAATATTATCAAGACTGAACAGTTTTGTGAAGAAGTGTTTTGGCGTGTTGTAAGTTAAGTGTTGTTGTTTCATGTGTATTTCTAAAGTAATGAAGCCGTTGTTTGCGTTTATTAAAAGTTAGTTTTGGCTGGTCCATGAACGTGTAGACAGCTTGATAATTTAGGACGTGTATCAAAACAGTATGATGATGATTATTTTCCTGATCTGATACAGACGTTGGCAATCATGGTCTTCCAAACTTCTCTGTCATTTGTCATTCTTATAAAATCGTTCATTTTAACTCTTGTGTTTGTGGCCCATTGATTCAAACTGTTTAACAGTATAGTATACAGTATAAAAACAGTATAATGTAATTTAATGTATGATGTAATTTAATGTATAATGTAACAGTATGATGTAATTTAATGCTGTTAGATGAACAGGCTTTTCTATGAACTTCATGTCCTGAAACATGTCATATGAATATTTATTTTCTTTCTTTTTTTTTCAGCACAAAATAAAGAAAAAAGCTACGGTTGTAGATAATAATAATAATCAATAAATTCGTGGCATTGTACACTTTCTACAATCCTTTTTTCAATTCAAAATTAAACATTTTTGTTATTGCATTAGTGCCCCGAGGACATGCATTTAAAAAATGGGATTCCTTGCCAAAATGCTACGGCTTACTGCATAAAAGGATTTTGTTATACCCACGATTTCCAGTGTCAGAAAATGTGGGGACCGAGTGAGTGGTCACATGGTTTTATAGATATAATTTGCATTTCTATCTTTTTCTTAAAAACTTCAACGTAGATAGCAAATCCAATTCACGTACATTACTCAGCCGGGGTTTTATAGGAAAAAACGTTTTTTTGTGTACGAAAAAAAACGGGTTTAATGGGAAAAACGTGTTTTATTAGGTAAAATTAGCCAAACACCTATCCATTTGAAAAATTATCTGAGATGATCAACTTAAAACCGAACAGATCTGAAATCGGACCCATGATTACAAAGGATGTTGCAATACGAATGCCAACTTATTTCAATGAGAGGACTGATTCGTGACTAATACGGTTGAGCTTTTGGGTTTCTGTACAAAATTCCACAGATTGTGTAGGTTACTTTTGCTGATTTGATTCGTTCGGGATATTTTATCTTTGGGGCTACCTTGTGGTTTAAATCGATTTTCCAACTACTGTAACCGAAAATATACAGTATAGCCTGCTTAAAATTCTGAGTCATGATGATAATTAATAATATTATAACTATTAATAAATAAAAACGATGTCAATTTTTTAAATTAGCGTTTGTATTGCGGCAACATTTTGGCTTATCCAAGCCCATTAACTTGAAGTACTTGTGACATGGTAAAGTAAGCTTTAAAAATTTAGTTTATTGCCAACTAAAACCTTTTTGAAATTTTACTCATTTTGATGAAAAACCAAAGGCTTACTCATGTCATCTTGTGCGTAGCTGCCAAAGGAACTCCAGTTTGCTATCGTTTAAATCAGTTGGGAGATCGGAATGGCAATTGCGGCCAAGTCGGAGGAGTGTTTTTGCGGTGCAATCGAGAGTGAGTTGTTCTGCTCAATGATTTATGTTGCCACATTTGGTAGAATTCTCCTGAAACAGTGAAAGTCTATTCTTGCTTCAACTTCTTGTCTAGAGTTGGAACAGTTACACAGTTTTCATTTCAATGACATTGCTTTGAAATTTTTTAATTACAATTACTTTCAAATGTCAGAAATTACACGTTTCAATTACAAAAATTAAACGTTTCAACATATATGTTCATCGATGATTTTTTTCACTTTGATTTTATCAAAAACAAGTAGAATTGCATTAGATAAAGATTAGGTTGCAATGTAAAAGTCCTTTTTAAACCTCAACTCGCGGCTCAACAGAAGCCTACTGACATCGTGCGTGCAATTTATCAAACGTAGCCTAATTGTAATTTGGACCTAAGTTTTTTGCAATTACAATTACACTCAACAAATGTCTCAATTGCAATTGTAATTAAAACAACTCTGGTATGACGTAGTAGCAGTCATGTTATTTCACTTAGGTGTTGTTACCATTGGGTTGGCTTAACATCAAATCTTTTGAAATTATAACTGAAATTTCATCTCGACAATTAGATATAGCATTAATCGATGATGTGTTATGCGGTATGGGGGTCTGGTCAACATACATAAGATGCTGGTTCAGCAAAGCCACATTAAAACTCTCATTGCCATCAATGCTATTAAAGCGTCCAAATGCCAAAGCGGTTTGGTTTTACTGAGTCTTTTCGGGTAGCTGTAGTCATGACGTCACTCGAAGTTTCTTTAGTTGCCTTTAGTTAGTTTATAACTCTAACCCAAGATCATACTGCAATTTTGTTTTAATATCAGTAATTATCCTTGCAAAGAAAGTTGTGTAAAGCATATCCAATAACCGGTCACTTCGAAAACCGCATGACCATAGCGATCAACATACACAGGCCTTGGCAACGTGTGCACCTACAAGTAGAATGATGACTGGAGGCCGATGTAATTTCGATTTGGACTCGTTAAATGTACATTTTTTCTCTTTGAAATTATAGTTGTTAGAAACAAATTGCTGATTACTTTACTGAATCTCAAATCGCTGCAAAACTCCTGTTTTTACTTTAAAAACAATAACACGGTTTCCTTTTATCAGTGTTGCCAGATTCTCAACCGATTTCCACCAGCACAAGTGCCAAAATTCAATTCAATATTTGCGTGGTAACAATAGCACAATGGTTGTTCAAAATCACTTAACTATATACAAATACTATCTTTTTCAACTGCTACTCAGGCTTATCAAATTCTACAAACGGTTCTAAGTGCTACTATGTGTTGCAGATCGCCCTCCAGTCAAATTTAAAGCTTGCATGTTGTCATAGTCTGTGTATAAAGATATCCGTTTGCATGATAAAAATTTCGCATATTGACTTTTATTTGCAATGTAAAAATGACGGCAGCCAGCACCTGTTGAAGCTGATGCTTGCCTATAAAAAGCGAAGGTTTCTAATGACTGTCGAAACTTTAAAAGTTATATGCAATGAAACTTTATACATGAATATTGAATAGGCATTTTAAATATTGAGGAAAAGTTTAATATTTTCGTAGTTGTCTAAGCAGAATATATTTGATATTCAGATGTTCATGTGTGTGTTGTCGCCATTGTGGCATTTGTCAAAAGTTATTCTTTTTCTGTTTTTAGAAACCTGTTGTGTGGAAAACTGATGTGTACTAGGGGAGCTGACCGCCCATTGAGATTCGATATTGAAAGTGTTCTCTTTACCAATCTAATAATAGCTAGCGGTGTGTATCAATGCAAGACACCCCTGTCAGTTATCGGGGTCACTAACAACCGTTTTCTCGTTGAAACAGGCGCACAATGTGGTCCAAACAAGGTAAACGTAATTTCTTGAACTTTTCCTGAAGTACGTTGTCACAGTTCGCTCTATGTCTTATACACATAAAGAGACTTTGGAAAGATTAATAATGTAATTTATTGGGATATCAAACGTTGAACATTCAATTAAATGTCAAACAGTTCTACTTTCGAGATTGTTGATTGCTTTCAAAAATACAGCAAACTTTTTCGTTGACTTCAAAATAGATATATGCTACCACTTGCAATAGCAACTTTACAAAGGTCAATCTTCCACTTTTACCAACTATTGAATATCAGCTAGAACTCTACATTCGTCTTCTGCATATTTTTCATTACGACTTCTCAACTTCTAATACACAACTCTCAAAATCATACTCAAATCACGCGGCTATTTGCACAGCTAGTTTGCTTTGACCAGAAGCTTCCAGAAACAATGGTAATATTACATCACAAGAAAACTCATTCTCTGGTCAACAAGTCAAATACGTTTCGAGAATCGCACGAACGCAAAATCTTCTAGAAGCAAGTTTCGCAATAAAAATGGCGTAATTAAAGGTTAGCCTACTTTAGGGCAATAACGCCTCGTAAGAATGGCACAATAATCTAACACACTTGCTCAAAGAACATATAATGTAGCCTGCCATGGGGCAACGCATATCGATTGTAACATACCTGTCCTATAGAAAGCATGGCGTTTGTTATTATATTGTTTTTTTTTTTACGTTTTTGTGATGTACTTGTAATGCCAACTCTTCAGCAACTTGATAACTTGCAGATTTGCTCGCAAGGTGGTTGCTTTCGCTTGAAGCCTAACAATTGCTCATCAGTTTCTTGTAATGGAAATGGAGTAAGTTGTGGTTGTGAGACTTTTCATTCCTTGTCTGTCTACTTACGGTTTTCTTTTTAACTTGATTGGTTTAAAAAAAAGTAAGTTAACAAGTGGAAAATAAACACCACTTGTCGTTT
Organism: Aplidium turbinatum; assembly: GCF_918807975.1. NCBI lineage: Eukaryota > Metazoa > Chordata > Ascidiacea > Aplousobranchia > Polyclinidae > Aplidium > Aplidium turbinatum. The sequence goes on along the minus strand of NC_137489.1, from coordinate 8,894,918 downwards.
GAACCACCTGTTACTGACATTTCACCGGTTCCTATTTTAAAACACTCCCAACAGCAAAATTGTTATTTTACATTGATTCAACGTCTGCAGACATTGAATCAATGTAAAACAGCATAATTTGCTGTCTGGGACCGCACCAGCAGCATGAACACACAAAATGTTCTTTTTATTTTTCACTTTAGTTTAAAATTATTTAAAGTATTCATTAACTAACTTGCTAAATATACTTACTTTTTGTAAGTTTGTAATAAAACTTTAAAATGAAATCCTATTTGTCATATTTCATCAAAAAATCATGTTCGAGGTCTCAGAAAAAGTTTTTTCTTTGGATGCAAAGTACGATTTTTGTTTCACAACATACAGATTTTATAGTGCCACAGGATGTCTATTGAAGTGCAATTATATTTCATGTTGAACTTTATAGCACGTTTGTTTCAACTTGCCACATAGAAAATCAACCTTTTTACCTTGATTCAACGTCTGTAAAAATGTATAATGTTTAAACAATGTTGATTTGCTGTGTGGGTTGTTTTGTAACAAACGCTCATAGTTTGAGTTGCTATGACGCGTGGAATTGGCTTGTATTAACTCAATAGAGTTTGCACAGCAGTAAAAAGACTTGAGATCTCAAAGCAGCCGCCATCCGACATACAGTGTTATAGTTTTCTCTATCAGTTTCAATGCATGCAACATTGCAACAAGTTTAATTCAGAGTTGCTTGAAAGTGAATTATTGTGATAAACAATACTGGTAAATTTGCAATGTGGTGATCAACTCTTCAAATGTTACAGAAGTGCGACAATTTGGACAATTGTCACTGTGATGCTGGATTTTCCCCACCTGACTGCAAAGTACAAAGCAACCGAAGTAGCATTGGCAACGAAAATGGAAACAAAACAACTGCTGTATACAGTCAAGATGGTTCAGGCAACACAACTGATGTATTTATTCCAGGTGATACCAACAATACAACTAATGCGTTTCTTGAAGATGCTACACACGACACAACTCATTCAGTAATTGAAGCTGCTACACACGACACAACTCATACAGTAATTGAAGATGCTACACACGACACAACTCATACAGTAATTGAAGCTGCTACACACGACACAACTCATACAGTAATTGAAGATGCTGCATACGACACAACTCATACAGTAATTTAAGCTGCTACACACGACAAAACTCATAGAGTAATTGAAGCTGCTACAAACGACACAATTCATACATTCATTGAAGATAGTACTGTACAAGTAATAAAACTGATATGTTTACTGAAGATAGTCGTAACAATATGACTGATGTGTTTATTGAAGACGTTACAGACAACACAACTGATGTGTTCAGCGAAGATTTTACAGACAACACAACTGATGTGTTCAGTGAAGATACTGAAGACGATGAGAGTACATCGGGTGCTTTTGGTAAGTGGTGTTCAGCATGGATAAAGCCAGTAAGAATTTTAAAAATTGTCTTAATTCTTGTATCAGCTTTGTTTAATATTCTAAAAGCAAAATTTTATAATTCATCAAACACTTACAATATTTTGTGTTGTCAGATTGGCGGCGGCTCACCATTACATCTGTATCAGTCATTGTAGCACTTCCAATTGTAGCTGCAGTCGTCCTATTAACATATCCCAAACTGAAAGCCTGGAAAAACAAAAGGTAAAAGTTATGTTGAAATAAAGGTTAGAAACACTTTTGCTATGTAGATCAATCAATAAAATGGAAATTACAAAGGTCTTCAACATTATGATAAATAACAATTCTGCGAAGGACACGTTTTCTAATTGCTGAGCGCAGATGGGATGCTAGAAGTTAGTTTCTGGTACTGGAAAGCTTTTATGGCTCTTAATTCCGGTTTCAGTTTTGTTTTTTTACTAATGAGTTTTTTTTCTAGTAATAATTAACCCAACGCTACATATATTTTCAAAACACTTTTCCGATTTAACTTAAGTCGTCTTCTTTCCTTGTCATGGTGGCCCTTTCAATAGGGAATTGCACAACAAAATACACCAATCAATCAACTCATTACAATGTTGTATTTGCCAAGACGGGCAGGTTTTGAAATTTTCAGTAAAAACAGGCTATCTCTGATATTTATTTACTTTTAAATTTAAAGAAACTTGACTGTAACGATATCAGTAAACCTCAATTTGTTATCGACGAACTTTTCTATCAGTAACTTCTCAAAACGAAGCTAAGCTAAAACACAGAATTTGGCATAATCTTTGTACAAGAAAATAATAAATTCAAAAAAAGTTTGAGTGATTTCGGCTTTCATGTCGTCTTCATAAAACGTCACCAGAGCTCAGTTCTTGAAGAATTTCCATGTTTAAAAAATATACATATACAATATTAAGTCTAAAGACCAATGGCGTCTAGGTAGGTCGCATCGGTAATTCAATTAGATGAGTAAACTTAAACTTTGACCTCCTGTATAGGGTTCAATACAACATTACAAGTTTTATAAAACAAAAACAACTTCCGTTTTTTTGTAACTGTAAGCTATGACAAGATGTTTAAATGTTGACTAGATACATCTATTGGTACTGTGGTCTAGTCACATGAAGAACACAAGAAATCTCTCAATAGCTGCCTGGTGGTACATGGTCTCATTCTGCATTACGAGTTTTGTTAATTTGAAATCCAATGGTTTTTGAAGCTGTTTTGTTGCTAGTAAATTTTACTATTTAATTGTTGTATTGTTTTCTTAGAGCCATCGAGGATCTGAATGTCAAATCCTTAATGAGGAACGATACTTCTTCTTCATCTGCATCATTTATGACAGCTATTTCCACTTTTTCTTTTGCCAAGTTTAGTTCCGCCATTCTGAAGAAGGTTGATTCTTAACTACAATTTAACCGGTTCAGTGTCCAAGTGGTTATCGCATTCGGTTGTGGAGCTGGTAGATCTGAGATCGATTGCAGGTCGGGTTAAACCAAAGACTTTAAAATTGGTACAAATTGTATCCTTTCTTGCATAACGCAGTGAGAATAAGTCGCGTAATAATGTGATGACATGGTAAACTTGATATGAAAAGTAAAAATCAGCCTTGTCGCTAATATACCTTAGCTGTTGTAGAGTTACAATTAATAAAAATATAACATTTTTATTGTTATTAGCTGCAACTTTGTAACACTGTGTACTGTGGAATGCTTATTACCGTTATAGAGAAATTTTGAAATGGAGATACTTGAAATTGATAAGTAAAAACAAAAATAGTTGCAAGCCTACAGTTGAGTATTAAAGATGAGCATTGGAAACAATGTTTTGTATGCTTGTGAAATATCAGTTACTCGACGAAATCTAAGAAATTAGTGGTTTGCACATGAGTAGGCCTACCTAACGAATCTTCAAAAGATTTAAAATGTATAGCGCTGTGGATTTAGTCATTGTTATTAGAGATCAAAAAGGAATGCGTTTTCAGACCCTTATTAATTTACTGCTAAATTGAAGCAGGAATGAAAACCTTGCGAACAGGTCCCCTTTTTCAACGTACCTTTGACCTTTCAATTCACCAAAGAATGGAAGTTTCTTGAGAACAGCCAGTTAAGTGTTATTTTCGGTATATAAATGTATTATAAACTCTGTGGATGATATCAAACAAAGTCACCCCACACTTCCTACAATTTTTGCTATGTGACCGAAACTTAGCATCGGTTACATGAAGGAGCTCTCTCGCCGTCAGGCGCACAATTTAGCGTACGCGCTCATGCAATAGCAATTGAAACACTTGTCGTTGCTGCAAGCACGAAGCTCACCAGCAACATCGTCCGTGAAAAACAAGATGAGAATGTAAAGAGAAATAAACCAAACAGCAGAATACAAGAATCCATCTTTGACTTCACCGCGTTTTGCAAAGGCACATTATGTAGACCTATCAGAGAGAACAGTTGCTTCCACACCAATAGGCGAAGTCGTTGGTTGTGACAAGTTAAAATGACTTCTGGCTTCCAATTGGATCCAAGACATTGAAAAGACCAAATGGCTTCTCATTGTTGGACTTTCATCAAATCATTTTAGGCTTACCCCTATGTATCAGGGATTCAAATGTTCTTATTTTTTTCTGCAGACGATTGAGAAAATCAAATTCATTGTACACTGTGATGATTGAATTGTATACCTTCGAAATTCAATGTAACTTACTATGCGAAGTTTTGTGACGACATTTTTAGAAGCAGTATTTCACCTTAACTTTTATTTAAAATATGATGCAGATATGTGGTCTGCTATCCCTCATATTGAGATTTTTAACTGACCAGTTTGGACTATCATATTCGTTGTGGAAGCGTTTGTTCTGTTCTTTTTGTAATAAGTGCACCTTTACGTCATTCAGTGTTCACTATGTGACGTTGAATTATATACGTCAGTTGCGTTTTGCTTCGCCCGAGGAAGTTATTGCTGGTATGCAAAGTATTAATATTGTCGTTTCTTTTCAGAAGTTTTGCTTAATGATTAAGTCTTGAGTAGTGAACTTTTATAATTGTAATTTCATTGTATTTACAATGAAGTGATCGAGCGTGGTTTTGTCACATTGGGAACATCTGCCATGGAAGCTGTATCACTTGAAAACTCTCATTATAAAAGACTTACAAGTCTTGGTGGGTAAGCTGACCGAGAATCCTGAAAAAAGTTGGTAGCATAAAGCTATATCTTGACCATTGAAATAGTCTTTGAAATACAAACAAACCGACTGTGTAATGTGAAGATCAAAACTATATAGCCAGCGCGTGTGCATCCAGGCCCGGATTTAGGGGGGGGGGGGGGGGGGGGCAGGTGCCCCGGGCCCCCAACTTTTGAAGGGCCCCCCTACGTGAAAAAAATGTGATTTTGTGTTATTTTTTCTTCCTTTCAGCCTTTGAAGTTTTTGCAAAATGCTGTGCAGTGCTGGATTGATGCTACTGTAGACGCAGAGGTGGGTTTTCGCGCCGTAGGCGCAAAATTTTTTTTTACAGGGGGCCCCCCGATCTAAAAGTGCCCCGGGCCCCCCATCAGCTAAATCCGGCCCTGTGTGCATCTGCGCATATTTTAAACAAATAAACGTTTTGACCAAAATTTGTTTGCTATTATTTTAAAACTAAAGTATTACGTACGGCTTTGTTTTCGATTCGAAACACTTGAATGAAACCTAAAACACACTACATCTCCAAACGCTCATAGTTGCCTTGTGCCATTCAGGCTACTACTGTGTCAGGAATTATGAATTTTGCAGACCTGAAAATGTTCAAAAGAAAGAACAAAACTTCTTATTTGTAGACTACCATTGTTTATTTATTGGCCTTCTGATACCACTGTTTTTTTTTTTCTGTAACAGCATAATCGTGTGGGCTTACGAGTAGTGGATTGTAAAGAAATGGCAGATTTTAACTTTACCTTAGTCCAATTACCAGCAAAAAAGTGACAAGTTAGGATTTACCTGCATGCAATAACATCTGTTTTGGGATCAGACATTTTAATTTTGTTTTATGGACAAAACGAAAAAAAAACAAGCAATATGAGTCAAACATTTTGAAAACTATCTCATCAAGCAGATTTGTACAATTGGAGACGCAGCGACCGCGACAACGACGATGGCAATCAACAACCACAAGGGTTTCGAAATGGGTTTCAAAACTGCTAGCACGTGCATGACTGCACCTGCGAGGTTCTTCGCATTGGATTTTTAGCACAATTTCGAGAATAGAAGAAACGAAGTAAACTAATGGATTTTTGGTTGTAAGTTATCCTCAAAATCAATTATGACAAGAGAATGCAAACTTTATTAACTTTCTTCACAATGTAGATATTAACAACCTGTGTTAGCCTTATGCTGCGAGTTCGCTGTGGTAATAGGGAATTGTACCAGCTTGCGAAACACAGTTTCCTAGTCATGTGCCTAGTCTAGTTTATTCTAGTCTGTGCCTATAGCCTGGTTTATTAATTTTGATAAAATTTGTAAAGGCTACAAAGTTTTACGTACAAACACTTAAATTTGTTAAATTGTTTTAGTAAGGTTAAAACCTAACCGTCTGCTTTTGTATTTTCAGAATCACCGAGTCTCAAATATCAAACCCTTGGTCACAAATTAAATCATTCATGATCACTAAGGCAAGTTTTTGCAACTTTTGCAACTTTTTTTTACAGCTTCCAACAGCTTCCGAAATACTCAGAATTTTTATAATACGATGTTTTAAGCTGTTTTCAGGAATTTTATATTGCAACTTTTTGCAACTTTTTTGTTTTTTACATGCAACTTTTTACTGCAACTTTTATGAATATTTTGCAACATGTAAAGTGTGACTTAAAAAACATGCTACAAAACTATTTCAAGCATAGTTCTAATTTCTTTATTTGCATAACAAAGAGCTATGTGACGGATTAACTGCGTCTCAATGTTATCTATGACGCAACAGGTGGCTTGCAATGCAGAAGTTGCACAACCTTAGCCAAGAACAGCACTTGCCAATCTCGATTAGAAGTGAAAGTATGACTTGGCTTTTGGCCAAGCCCACACAAAAGTAAATAGATCATGTCTAGTCTTTCCAGGTCAAGTGTTGTTGTATAGCTTAGTTAGTTAAACTGTGTGCTTATGAAAGAGCATTAGTTATCTTGCAAGTAAGAAACAATAACCATAATATCTATTAAGATGACAGTGTTTGGAATAGAGCAGTCAGTAAAATCGACTTTAGATTACCGCTACCTTAAGTTGCTCTGCGAGCTGTTAGTAATTGACAAAGAATAACTTTTGATCTTTAGATACATTGTTTAAAAGAATTCGTGGATAATAGAATTGGTAAAATTTATACAAGAATGCCAAAAGAAGCACAATCGTCACTTTCCAAAGTGCGAGCCTATGTAGCACGCTACCCTGCGGAATTCATGGTTACTGCTCGTGGAGAACTATTCTGTACGCTATGCTCTACAACTGTGTCGCATGACAGGAAATCTTCGGCAGACAAACATCGTCAGAGTACAAAGCACCACAAAAGTCTGTCATCAACATCGCAGCAACGACAGCAGCCACTAAACATACCAACAACTAGTTTTGACTGGAATGACTATGTTGGCAAAGTGACAGGTGCTTTCCTTTCAGCAGATATTCCCCTCTACAAACTTAACAATCCTGATCTGCAGGCCCTGTTCAAATATCTTGGTCAAAAAGCTCCATCCGAGTCAGCATGCCGAAAGCGAATCGATGATATGGGGAAATGGGAAGTTGATCGAATTTGCAAAATTCTCTCAGATAAGGTCATCTTCATAGTCGTGGATGAAGCCGATTTTTCAGGATGCAAATATGTAAACACCCTAGTGGGAGATATAGAAGAGCCAGAAACAACTTATCTGTTGCATTGTAAAATTATTGATGCTTCACCAAATCAGCAAACTGTTATTCATGCCGTAGATGATGCAATTCGCACCCTCCAAACAGACAGAAACAATTTTGTTTTATTGCTCACAGATGCCGCAAGGTACATGACAGCAGCAGGTCGTGTTCTTAAACAAATGTATCCCAGGCTCTTTCACATAACCTGTGTGGCTCATGCTTTGCATAACGCAGCTGAACGAATCCGTGCTATCTACGAGGATGTTGACAAGCTAATTGCCGCAGTAAAAGCTTCAGTGGTGAAAAATAAAGATCGAAGAGGAAAGTTTTCAGCAATCAACAGTCCCCCGCAACCTGTAGTCACCAGATGGGGAAGTTGGCTGAAGGCAGCAGAATACTATGCCAAAAACTTTCCGCAAGTTCTTGAGATAGTTAATGCTTTCGAAGGTACAGGGCAGTTAGTGGTGAAAGCAAAGAAAGCAGTTGCAGCTGAAAGCCTTCCTAGAAGCCTAAGAGAAATTTATCAATGTTATATTAAACTCATTGATGAAATACAAAGAGCAGAGAGCCCAAAATATACCGTCGCTCAAGCGTATGAAAGAGGATACACATTTGATTTTGGCAGCGATCCAGCTGGAATAAAATTGTATTTAGCTCACAGATTCGAACTGAATTCTGATCTAAAAGCAATTGTAGAAATGACCCGGCCAAACATCAGTCCAGAATTGTATGCCAAATTGTTAAATTGCCAAGCAACTTCATGCACTGATGCGGAACGAAGTTTTAGCATGCTGCACAAACTGTTGGCAAAATATCGCCATTTCTCCCCAGAAAATGTTTGGAAATATTTAGCGTTATATGTAAATAGATCGCTTGAGTAAACCACTGATGTTTGAAATGCTTGTGTATAAATGCAACTTTTTACTGCAACTTTTGTTAAAAATAAATGCAACTTTCTCATTTTTTTAGTGCAACAAAAACTTGCCCTAATGATCACTGTAATTCCTCGTGGAGTTTAACATTATTTCAAGTACGTTGACTGAGCTGTAACTTTCTAATATCGTGAACTGTGTTGATCTTGCCTATGGTTTAATGTTTATTGCTGCTTGTAGCCTACTTTTGAGAATGATTTTTTTTGAAAGAGTGCATTTTGACTCCACTGCGATATAATGCAATGGTTTGTATGTTTCCATTGGCCTACCTATGTGTAAGTAGGCTTACGTGTGGTTGATTTGCAGCCTAAAATACTGTATAAATCACTTTGTGTGTATTGGTGTGTATTGTAACGGTGTGTGTTGAATCAATGGGCTATGTTGTTGGTCACGCTTAGATTTTAATCGTTTTGTTAAATGTTTTTAAGGTATATATGGTGTTCTGTGTTTTTTTATCCGTTGGTTGGCCTTTCGACCTACTTCGTATCGTAAAACTGTTAGGTTACTCTAATGACATGACTTGCAAATACACATATCATGGCTGCCGAAAAATAGCATCTCGATGAGGGATGATTTTGCCTGAGATCTCTTTTGTTTTTGTAGTATATGCATTTCATTGCTCGTAACAACTATCCTACTGCTATAGCCTATTTTACAGTGACAAAGCGATAGGCTAGAATTTAATTCACTTGTAAGCTAACTGTGGATGACAATAAAACACAAAATATATATGTTGCTTAAAAAACAATAAAAACTATTAATACTACAAAAAGTGCTCAATGCTAAGCAAAAAAGCAAAGCAGAGCGAATTAAATCAAATATAGTTATTGCTATCTGAATCCTTAACAGCCTGTTTCACCTTTAACGAATCATCAGAAGATCTGAAAAACATGCAAAAACAATAAATCAGTAATTCTTGAAGAGATATTAAATATTTTAACTGTAATTTAATCTGCAAAAAACTTTTAAACCTGTAATTCCTGAAAAGATATTAAATATTATAACCATAATCCAATTTGCAAAAAAACCCTCAGAATTACAAAGGGCTACTTCCATCCGTTACTACAAAGCCTCAATTAGAATGTTCAGCTTGCAACCAAGCAAAATGATGCCAACACCTGTGACATCACAATGAAGCAAAATGCCATAAGGATAAAGTAACCTGTAGTAACCTGAACAAAATGAAATTTAATTTTTTATAAAAACCTGTAAAAATCAAATGAAATTTAGTTTGAAATTTATAACTTGTAAAAATCAAATGAAATTTAAATTTAGAACCTGTGCAATTAAAAGGAATTTATTTTATTTTGAAGTACTTGAGTTTAACTCTTTCGCGCCCAGCATCATTTTAAAATGATTTGCGGTTTAATGCGAAACGCCCAGCATCATTTTAAAATGATCTGAGGTTTAATGCGAAATGCCCAGCATCATTTTAAAATGATGCTGTTTGATGCGTGATATAAAACTTTGTGTTTGTAGCAAAATATCTATAAATTTACTGGTCCCTTGTAACATGCTTATTTTATTGATATTCTCGTGTTTTTCAAAAAAAAAAAATGCTCAAATTGGACAAAGTGTGCTTACTTTAACCAACAGTTAAAATAAAAGTATGTATATAAAGGAACAAGGCATGTTTGATTTTTCCTTGACACTTCATATCATTAGGAAGTCCACTGAAAAAAAAAATCTTTTTTAGGTTCTACAGAAAAGGTGGGAGTATTTTTTTTGTAAGATGCTTCATTTTCACAAAATTTTCAACAAACAAAAAAGTTAAAAAAGTGCACATTTTGAAAACACTGTATCTTCAAATATGTTGTATTAGGAAAGTAGGTTCTAACATTTATAGTCAGAACTTGAAATTATCTTTCCAATGAGATATTCCATGTCAAAATACACAATCGGTGTTACGCGTGTCAACTCGTTAAAGTTAAAGAAAAAAAAGAGAAAATGGCTGGGTTTTGCGGTCAAACCGTGCAAAATCGCTGGGCGCGAAAGAGTTAAATTTGTTTCCATGGCGACATTTACCCACCAATTCAGAACGCTTGTTCAGAAGATGGTTACTATCAGCCTTCAGAATGGCCAGCTTTTCAGCCAAACAGAGGCCACAATATAGGCCACAATATATGTTGCTTATATTTTTTATGCAAAACAATGTAATACACAGATTAATTAAACACCTGGCCCACAATCTATCTCTCACTTCTCCTTACCATATCGTTGACTTTCATGCGAGTCGATTAATCTGCTTTTTGATGGCCATTCTTCCTCTTAAATGATTAGGCCAGCTTTCACGTTGTTGATAAAAATATCATGTATTTTATGTGTATGATGATGTGACACTGACGGTTGTTAACGAACTATTTGTTCTTACATTTTTGTTGCTTACTTTTGCAGCAGTGTGGCCTAATGAATGTACACAATAGCCTAATGTTGAAGTAACCTAATGCGATAAGTTATTTTTTGTTTTGCATGAAACGTATAGTGTCAGTATCCGAAATTTTCATTTTTGTTCTTTTTCTTGCATTAGATGCTTTGCTTCCTGTTTAAGTTTTAGATAGTGAGTTTAATAATGCGAATTTTATTTTATTAACCATGAACCAATGGCCGGTGCTTGTTGCTGCTGTATGGACATTCGCCAGGGAAAGTTTGTCATTAGAAAATCTTCAATATACTAATTCAAGTACAGGTAAGCCGTCGCTGAGTAGTCAAGAAAGCTTTGTGTAGAAATCTATAGCCCACCTTGGCTAGAAACGTTTTTGTAAAACTTTTTTGCTGTGAATTTACCTTAGCTTATATACTTTGTTACTTTAATACTTTTCAGAGATATCGTATAAACATGATAATGCTGTTACAAAAGTTAAATAAGTGATACACCCAATTCAGATGAATAGTCTGAGTGAGAAAAGCAACCTACACCTTCTAGGTTATACAGCCCAGGTGGCTTTTTTGTTAATATCTTAATTATGTTCAAAATACTTGTTGATTCCAGGCCAGGTTGACCAGTGGTCACCTAGTAAAATCGATCATCCTTTACTGCAAACCTTAACAACATACGAAGTATTTCATCCTCGACAGTATGAAGATTACCAGCACAAGCGAAGAAAGTCAAATGTTTCAACCGCAATAGCAAACGTAAGCTTTAAGAACGTTCTATTTTTGAATCCTCGCATGCAGTTTGAATGCACCAGCTGCCTTTAATCCAATGACTATCAAAAGTTGGAAACTAATTTTTGGTAGCCTACTTGACCCAGAAACGGGTTCTGCCACACATTATCATAACTTTTTTGATCGCATTTGTACAAAGCGTAATGATTTTAGCCTATGGCTTAATTCGTTGGTCAACAGAAGTATATTTTTTTTGTGATTTTGGGTACTTTTGTGCTATAATTACTATGCAAATAAAGGACTATAGGTTTCAGCCGGAATGGCCCGTTTCGGTGAGTCCGATCCCTTAACGGAAGAATTTTTCAATTTTTTTTTTTAATTATTGGGTACCATAACCTAATTATCATTGCCGTTTTAGGGTTAGAGGTTAGGGTTAGAGGTTAGGAACTCACCGAATCAGACTCACCGAATCGGACTCACCGAATCGGACTCACCGAATAGTAGCAGACCCGGTTTCAGCACGTGTGCTACAAATTTGAAGAGCATCTGGCGTTAAGTCGCTACGGTTTGGTGGTATATTGGCTAAGTCACACAAATATTGGCCTTTGGTACACTTTTTTGAAACCTTTTTTGACGAGACCCGAGCCTGAATTCTGTAAGAAAATCTATGACTTTATTTTACATATGATCTGTCTGCTTGTCTTACATATGATCTTGACACTGTCTGCTTTGTAAAGCGCTGAGGAGCAACACATTCTGCGATGGATACAGCGCTATATAAAAAAGCATTATTATTATTATTATGATCGTTGTACCAGGAAATTGGCTTGCATGCTGAAATAGCGTATTTTGCTTTTGAATTCCAAAGAAAAACACACAACCTTGATGCGTCTATCAATCAAGTTTTGCTTCCACAATCATTCTCTGTCATTGATATTTTAGGAACTGGAAAATCCAGAGTACATAAACCTACCGTTCACGTAAGTTTCGAATTGCTTAACTTGCGTTACCGTCTTTAGCATTTGGGTGCTTATAACTTTCCACTTCGACACTCAATTGATAAATAGGCTACTATGAGTAAAGAAGTGACAATTCTAAGCAACTCTCGTGGTTTATTAACACTGCCAAAGTAATCATATCATACGGTAATCCTTTTTTACTTGGCAATGCAGACTGATCATGGGAAACTAACAACTTGATTGTTCAGTCTGAGAATATCAACTTAAGCTTTGGTAGAAATTCAATCTCAAATGCAGTAGCTCATTAATATTATCAGTTTTAAGACTTTTTTGGTTCTTCGATTTTGTTACAATTGAAAACCTGAACATAGGCATAGTAGTAAGCCTACGTAATAGGCTAGCTGGAGAATGAGTAAAGAATTTTGACGAGTCGTCACGTTCTGACAGTGAAGGGTGACAACATGTAACCTACTTTTAGTCGTAGGCTACATGGTATTACCCTAGCAAGGGTGTCCAAACTTTTCCCCAGGTGGGCCAAATTTGACAATACGGGAGTGCCCACGGGCCAACAATCTCTAATCACCTTGTTTTGTACGAAGAAAGGTGCTGGGCGTATTTATATTGTATTACATATATAAAGGTAAAGGTGAGTCCTATACTTGAATCCAAGCATCGGGGGATGAGAAGATAAGGTTCTCATTATACTAAGCCTTCGGCACTAACGAGAGTGGGGTGGCCAGTTCCTTTCTCTCGGCCGCCTTTCCTTCAGCAACTACGCCCACCCAATTTATTACACTCTGGGTAGAGGTGAGCGGTGTTTGTCAACAACCAGCATAAGCCTGGAGTCGAACCAAGTTTGCATGATTGGAAAGCGAGCGCCTTACTCGCTGCGCCATCCCACCGTTATATATTATATAGTATTATATCATATTAATATAGCATAATAATATATATTTATATACTACATAACAATGTACAGTAGTATTGTATACGACAAAGCATTATACAAGTATTTTGTTACATGAACCATAGACTTGTTATATGAGACACATCACCGGATGTTGTAAGTGTGGCTGAGTAATCTGCTTTTTTACAAATCAAAACATCCAGAAATCAAGCGTAAAACATCACGTGTGCGGGAGTCGTTCAGTTTTGATTCAAGTGGTTCTTGTTTAAGTTGAGCCTGTAACCGAGAACGTCTGCTCAGCGCTCACACAAATACGTTGAGTCGAACAAGCTTAACGTTTTCTTTGCAAAACGTTCGCATTTCAGGAATTTTTTTTATCCGGCTGGTATAGTAAAAAAGCACGAGGAAAAGATGCTGCTGTCGGCGTTGGCACTCGACGTTGCAATGGAGCTTATCCGGACTCAGGAACCTCATCAGAGTTCACGCAGAAAGAAGTGAATAGCGATGCCCTTTTCAATTGCGCGGCAAAATCCAGAAAACGGTCGTTAAATTCCTTAGCAAGGAAATAAATGAATGCTCGATTGTATCAGGGTATTGCACATCACTATATTCTTCAGGACAATAATGGTTGATTTCGCAATTATGAAGCAATGGTAATTCTAACTTTTATCGCCGGGCTTTTCTCAATTCTGTAAGAAAATGCTGTCTTGCTTAACATTTTAAAAACACAAGTTGGTATGATTTCTGTGTGTCTGCAGGCGAAGAATAACACATTGTGCAACAACAGGCGCCGGCCATACAAAAACGTGTCGGGGGTCAGATTTGATCCGCGGGCCGGACTTTGGACACCCCTGCCTTATTGGCTACTAGGTTGAAGAGTTCGTTTGGCCACAGAAAAATTGCAGTAACAACGAGTTTAGAGTGGTTTGAAGTGTGGGATGATTGGAAATCACTTTTGTCGTCTAACTATGAAAGGCATTTGGCTACTAAAGATACTTTCTTCTGTTTAAATACTTTAATTTCAGGAGCAAAATCACTGCTACTACCAGGGAAAAATAAGAGATGTTCCTGGCAGCCAAGTTATCATGAGTACTTGTCATGGACTAAAGTATGTGGATATCTAGTGCAGTGAAGTTTGCTTGTAGCGTGCAACCGTAATGTTGTAGCATAGCAAAGATAAGCAAGAAGTGGTTATGAGAAGACCTATTTGTTATGGACTACAGTGCGTGAAGGTGTCGCATAGTATATGAAAACAGTTTTATCAACAGTTTTGAAACAGTTTTATCAACTAATTCCGTTTTTAATTTCTTAGGGGGTGTATTATTCTACCTGACGACTTCTTCATCTTTGAACCATTGTCTGTTACAACAGCCCAACCAAACCGAGACACCCCACACGTAATTTATCGTTCAAAAGATGTGATAAGCAACAAACCAAATGGCACTTGCGGACAAAATGGCTTTCAGTCAGACCTTCACTCATTTGTTAACAACCTAAAGCAACACTCAGCAGGTAGTTTCTTTTAATATTTTCAAGCTGCGTAAAGATGGGAAATGGCAATTGTCATACTTGTCGTTAAGTAAAAGGATCACATGATGTGCAAATGATCAATAAAACCCGCAAAACAAGCCCAACAATCATCACGCGCAGAAAATGTAAAATCAAATGTAATTGGTTGTTCACTAAGGGCTTATTGGATTTATTTCATAGCTTGTAAGATATAACCAACCTTTAAACTTGATCTTGAAGTCTACAATTAAACGTAAATACAATGTCTTTGAATGAGCAATTATACTGCACGTGATAGCTTTAACTGTTTGTGTTGTGTATTACTTGGTCTACATCTGATGTGATGTATTTCTTTGCATAGCATTGTAGTGTTTGCAGTTCCTGTTGTCTGATAACGAGTTATTTTTGGTTTCAAAAGATGATTGTTCGCAATTTCTACTATCCTTAGAATATTTTGTAATTGCAGTATAGGCTACCAGGAATGGCGAACTGCTAACCCAAAACAGTCTAAAATCATAATGGTGCGTTTATCACAAGTAACTATAGGTGCTTATAATGTAACAAATCTATTCTGCGCTTAATTGTTAGCAAATTGTTACACTCTTTGGTACAAACCTTGATTGCACGCCGTTTGGCTACTTAGGATTAGTGTGATCTAAAATAAAAGTGAAATAAAACAGAGATGGAGGGTTGTGACTTTCCTGCTGTTTAATCCCATGCTGAAAGTATAATCAATACAAGGTGAAACTTCTGCCAAATTCGTTTGAAACCATAAAGAGATTTGCGATAGTTTTGTTTGGTTCTTTATATTCATGCAAATCCTTATTTTCAAACGTAAGTGTTAACAATCAAGCATCCTCTATCTGCTATGCTTAAATATGAGAACTCTTTTGTGAACCATGTTATAAAAAAGGCTTGACATCTCTGTGGTACACCTTTAGAATTCTGACAAATTTCTGAAGACCAAATAGGTTCCATTTATTTATTTGTGTCCTTGTGTGTAGTGCTGCCCCCCTTTTTTTTTTATATGCGATTATGCTTCATAGAATCTACAGATAAAACGGCTTCAAGAAAAAAGCGTGATGCCACTCTTCCAAAAAGATACATTGAACTTTTGTTGGTGGCCGATTTAGCTCTTGTGAGTGAAGTGTTTTACCTTGCTGGTTGTTTAGCTTTCATTGTTGTAAACATGAAGGAATATGCAAACCAGAAATCATGTAAAGTGTAATAATATCTTGCTTCAAATGTAAAAAATGCTGCTTTTTGAAATAGAAGTACTTTAGTACATTGGTTCCCAAACACTATTTTAAGTGCGATCCAAATCTGAGTTTGGTAAACACTTTGCAATCCAAGACACGGGCAACCTGTAAAAACAAATTTAGCACGCTACCATTTTTTCAATCTATTTTTTTCTATCTCATTTTGGCATATTTGGATTGTCCTTGCATAACTCATATTTTAACCAGTGACGTGCGGTGAGGTTCCTAGATGGTGAGGCACTAATTTTTTCAAGTCACTTTTACAATAAAATTTTTTAACAACCAAAATGGTATCATACTAATCAAAAAAATTAGCAGCATGCTTTCACATTTATTAAAAATAAAATCCATGCGCCTATTCTTTTGGACTAAAACATTTGTGACTTTGTTGTATAGACCCTTCTTTAGTCCTAACATTATTACTAGATATTAAAAACAAGAGACAGGGAAAGCAGAAAAGGCAATTTTTAAAGCATAGCCACTTCTTTTTTGAGTAGCAATCTCTTTGAAAGTTGCAAGTTATTATTTTTTTTTGTTCAGTCGTCTGATGCAAACCTTATAAATTTAGAACTGTTCTTCCTTTATTTATGACTTCAACTTTGGATTGAAAGTTTATTTTTTAAAAATCTCTCAGATTTGATACTAAATCTTCCTCCATTTTTTAGTTAAATTTTATAAGAAACAATCCTTTACACTGCAAGAAGTCACATACCACGTACTATGCGGGCATTCCAGCTTGACGAAAAAGGTTTCATAGCTGTGACGTCACATTTGAGGCGCGCCTCAAATCGTAGCTAAATCGTTCATGATGATTTCTAGCGACTTTGCGAAAGAAAAAGGCACGCATAATGCAGTGTATGGAAGTTTTCTGATCTGAAGTGAGGCACAGCTTGGCGTTGCCTCTCCTCGCGTATTTCAACGATTTTGACCTCGTGAACGCTCGATATGAATATCGCCACAGAAACAAAAAAAATTAAAGCACAGTTTGGGTGTAGAAACGTAAAATTTGGGGGAAAGGGGGCACGACTACAGCAATTCACACAAATAAAAGCACTTAAAAACGTGCAATATTTACTACTTTTTAACAAATAATATTTATTCTGTGATAACCATATCTTTGATATAAATTTTGCTTTGCCAGATGTTGGCAGGTGAGGCACTGCCTCACCTGCCTCCCCTGACTGCACGTCCCTGATTTTAACCCTTCGTAACCCATAGGTTGGGAACCACTGCGCTAGCATACTTCAACCGTCTAAAACTGTCCTTTTCGTCTATCAGCCTCGTTGTATTTTGTTGTCTTGTGTGTTATATTACAATGGGTCGATTTTTTGTTTCATCTTATTCTTGCTGGAATGTATACAGTAGGTAAACTACAGTAGCCTACACGTCAGAAGCAAAAAAATGGGAGAACTTAAAGAAATGACTTTGAGAATGAGATTAGAGAATCTTGCAGACATACGGTAGCCTACGTTTGTTATAACAAGCTTTTAAATAAACTTTCTTCGTTCAAAGTAGCCTATGTTTGTCTTCATCTTTGTAGGTCACAAGACTTGGAAACTCAAAGGCCGTTGAATCTCATGTAAAGGAACTTGCCAATTATATTGACGCAGCCTATCAAATACTTGGTGCCGGTATCAGAGTCGTTCTTTCCGGTGTTGAAATTTGGTCTCAAGCGAACAGAATGAACGTATCACGAGTTGCTAAGGAGGTGAGCTCGAGCAATTGTTTTGTTAATTTTCTTAGTATTGTTGAACCATAGGCATACGAAGCCGAGCAACGTGATCAAGTTTAACATCTTCAAGTTGAAGATGTTAAACTTGATCACGTTGCTCGGCTTCGTATACCTATGGTTCAACAAGACACTCTCTACCGAAGCTCTTTCTTAGTATTGTTGGATTTTATTTATTGGTACTTTTTGCTTAACCTCTTTGATAAATTAAATATTTTTTTCTTTCAAAAACTGGTCTAGGCATATTATTGACTTTCTGTAAACAACTTTTCTGTATTTTTAAACGCAAAGAGGAGCTAAAAAGCTGTTTTTTGACGCCAGCTATGGCAAACGTCGTCATTTTGAAATGTTGCAAAACTCGCCGGTTTGCAGATGGTCACATGCAAACGTTGGTTTGTTTATTTGTTTGCAACAAGATTTCTGTGTGATATAATTGCTGTTATTTTTGTAATATCAGTGTATGGTCGTTGAAGACTTATAGTAAATGAATGGCAATGAAACAAAAATTTTCATGTGCACTTCCAATCAGTTTGTCCTCTTACTAAAACACTGTTAAAATGTCGAACCAGCTTTCGTGAAGCATTGACCAAAGTTTGTCGGAACTGGGCCACGTACATGACCAATTTTCTACCAATGATACTTGACTTTTAATTTTCAGACATTGTTTAACTTAATAGACCTTCGACATGATCTAATGGCTTCAGAACCCTCAAACTCTGTGTGGGTTTTTGCTGATACCGTGCATTTGTTGCATGGTGCTTACTTTAAAAACTTGATCGCAGGCTATGCGCCTGTCGCCACGATGTGTACCTCATCGTCTTGCGCTGTCAATGAGGTAAAAAGTTTGTTTTTATTGCTTTTCAAACCATTAACTAGTTCATTTCAAAACGTCTCTGGAAGCTTAATTTTTGATGAAATTGTTAAAGATGTTAAAAAGTTTTTCAAGCTCTTTGTTCAATTTGAAAAAAAAATCATCTCTAAACCTAGAGTCTCTTTTTAAGCAAATTCTTGTACTTTAGTTTTGAAACACTAATGCAGTTCCCGCTGCCGAGGCCTTTTTGTTTTTTGATACCTTTTTCATTTTTTGAATGAAGTTTCAACAAAAATCAACATACTCGGTGGTTAAAGACCGTTATTCATGTTTAGATAATATCTTGATGTATTTTCATTAAATGTATATATTAACCATACTGCTGATAATTCTGACAAAAGTTGTACAAATATACAATAAGCACTGAAAAGCATATATGTTTGGAGGTAATTTGTAGAATACATCAGATGATGATGATATGATCATATGATGATCAGCCAAAATTGTTAAAAACATGTTCTGTCAATAGCCTCACAGGAGTTGCAGCTAAACTGTCAAAAAAAACTCAAAAAGCTTAGCCTAGCCTAAATCACCATTTATAATGTTGCTTGCTACACTGCTTTTTGTTCAAGTCTTTCTCACCATTACTCTACACACTTGTCTTACCTTTAAAGCAAAGCAAACTTAGACTACTACATCACTTCATGAGTTTACTTCCAGGCTCCAGTCTTCAACTGAACTGACAAACCAATATCGAACACCCCATTAAGAAGTTCGCGCATGCGCACAACGACCCTCTTAAAGCCCAACGACAGAAGCAAAATTTGTTCAGTCGGAAGTTCCCTTCTTTGTAGTCCCGGGCTGAAGTGCTCGTGAATAATCACAAATCGATGCCAAGAGAAATTTGCCCAACTAAAACTCTACTTTTTACCAGTGTCAAAATGTTAGTGTCCGTTTATTCTTGAATGTTGGTTGTTGAAATCTTTGCACAAAATCCAAGAGGCAGTTTGATCATGCGTTTAACTATAAACTCATTGACCAATTGAGTTTTTTTTTTTGAAACAGGACATGGACAGCAATGTATTTAATATTGCAAATGCTGTAGCTCATGAGATTGGCCACAACTTGGGTATGAATCATGACAGGGCGAGCTGCAGTTGCCCTACAGACGCTGATTGCATCATGGCCCCAGCAATCGGGTAAGTTGAAGTTAGTGTAGATCGCTATGGTTGCAGTGCATTACAAATCATACAAAGCCAATTGTTCTATAAGTCGACGATGGAATCATGCGGAAGGGTTCCTCTTCACTACTTACCAACTTATTCACGTATCTCTCATGTCTAGTGACAGACGAAGCAACAGAAATGCCTCTCATCGGTCCATCTAAAATATGGTTTTAAAAAAGGACAGGTTTACCCGTCAACTGAAAACGTTGTATGTTCTCTGTTTGTTTCTCTAGGCTTTCCATCTGTTTTAAATACGTTTTTTAGCACTTTCACCTCTCTCTCCTCCCACCACTGAGCAGATTTTCGAATTATATCGTTCATGTCATCTTTACTCTAACGCAATACTCTTCAAGCGTTTCATTTGATATTTAAGAGCTTAGTACTGAAACAACTCCACATCACTTTTTAAGAGACCCCCATATGGAAGTAGCTAATGCTTGCAGCTGCCAAGACATAGTTCCGATTCAATTGTCTTCAACAGAACTAAAACAAAAAAGGATTGGTCCTCTTGCAGTCGTGATTATTTAGAACAAAAACGGTATGCTGGCACCCAAAGATGTTTATACAACGTTCCCTCTCCGTCACGGGTATACCTCGGGCTAGCATGTGGAAATGGAATCGTGGAGAAAAACGAAGAATGTGATTGTGGGCCACCACAGCTTTGTAAAAGGTAGATTTGCTGAGCTTTTATCATGTGCCGTACAATTGTTTATTTTAAAGATTTTGACCACATTAAAGCATAGATAATGTAAACAGAAGGATTGTCGTGAGTTATGCTGGGTATGTGCAACTTAGATCCTAAATTCAAACTTAAATTTATCCAAGGTAACCTGTAAGTCTAGCGATTTTATGTTTTTTTTAGTTTTGAGCAATTTCTTTCATTTTCTGCACTTGGAATGATCATTAAAAGTTAATTTGAAGTTTATATAAGTTGTAAAAAAATGACAATTTTGATGAAATTAAATAGTTCGCAATGGTTAAATCAACAACAGCTGTGAGGTATTTGTGCCTCGTTAACTTTCACAATGCTTAAAAATACAACATTGGATTGTTTTGAATAGGTTTGTCGTTTGGAGACCACTGTGTAGTTGCAAATTGAGTATCATAGGCGGTGGCCTATGGTTTCAATGCTTGCTAAGATTAACCGTTTTCTACTATCAGTGCTTGTTGCGACGCATCTACTTGCAAGCTCCTACCCGGAGCTGCATGCGACGTGGGACAATGCTGCACTGGGTGCCAGTATGCCTCTGCTGATACTGTGTGCAGAGGAACCAATGACATCGAATGTGATATTCCAGAAAATTGTACTGGCCAATCTGCCGACGTAAGAGTTATATTTGATTTTCTTACGATATTTTATTAAAATCATAATTTTATATATCAATAGAAGATTCCACGGACGCTGTACTACTCATCAAGCTGTCAAGTTAACCGAGGACATTGACTATTGAGGAAAGTTTTGAGAAAGGCAACAAAACAGGAGTGATCTTGGTGGACCTTACTGCTGCTTATAACACTGTGGGGCACCAAGGGCTAGCACTAAAATTCCTCCGTATGATCCCCGACAAAAATGTAGTGCGATTTCTCACTGGTTACAAGAGTAGGAGTTTATTGCTTGCCTACTATCCCTCCTCTGTCTGCCTCAATCATACTTGCAATCGTTATTTTTGTTTTGATTTATTGAGTCTGAATCGATCAATTGAGTCGGGATAAAAACCTGATTTTTGCACACACTTATGATTCTTCACAACGATTAAACTCAAATCCAAAGTACACACATATCACAAAGTTGTCCTGGCATTCCTCTCCCTTGCTTTACCAATACTGAGTTAACACAAAAAGGTAAATGGTCTCTAGACACAACGGCTCCCGGCAAAGCAACAATGAAGGGTGAAACGTCTTAGTCATCAGGCTATAGCCACGTCACGGAGAACAAAGAAACAACGCAAATTCAACGTTACTTAAATCAGCCAGCCAGGTTACAAAATTCATCACAATTACAAATTAAGAGGGCGATTGACCCGCCGGAACACTCACAAATATTCAGGAAAAGCGGACCTTTTTGCTGAAAACCAATGATGGGAAGTGCAGTAGGCCGCGCCGCTTAAGAAACGGTGTTCCACAAGGATCATGTTTATCTCCCCTCCCATTTACATCAGTGACATGCCAAAAATTACGTCACGCCAGTACGGCTATGCTGATGATCTGGCACTACTCCATTCTGACAAATATTGGCATGTGGTAGAGGAAGCACTTACAGACGAGATGGTCCAAATCGCAGATTATTTGAAGTTGTGGAGGTTGAGATTGAGCCTGGCAAAGACAACTGTCACACCCTTTGACCTTTGCAACATGGAATCCACACGCCAATTGTCAGTCTTTCTTAACGAAGACCCTCTCCCACACAACCCGTGTCTCACCTACTTAGGACTAAAGCTCGACCGACAATTTACCTACAAACATCATGCTGAAGCCCTCCACGCTAAGTTATCAGCACGCTGAGATAGCAACTTGCTGAGATGCTTAGCTGGGACATCCTGGGGTGCTAGTACCTCCACGCTCCGCACAAGTGCTCTTGTACTTGTTTACTGCACCTCCAAATAGGATTTCTCCGCTTGGTGTCGTGGCGTACACCAACAAAATTGACACTGCCCTCAACACCACCAAGAGAATAATCACTGGTTGCTTGCTTCCAACTCCCAATGACTTTCTGCCGGTACTACTAGACAGGCATTGCCTCAGCTAGTCTGCGTAAGGAAAATCACGTAAGTAGTCTGGTTTTGCAAGCTCTATCAAGCGATGACCATCTCTTTAACCAGATTGTCTTAAACTCACACTTCCAAAAGCCCTAGCGCTTGAAATCTCGACACACTTTTCCCCACCATGCTGCAGCTACCTGCAACTCCAACTTTCGAAGTTTGGAACAGTGAATGGAAAGAAGTCACGAGACCAATTCAATTTGCAGTCTTTTTCAAAACCAGTACACCACCTGGAGCTGAACTACCTTTGAAAGAATAGGTGAAGCTCAATTGCTTGCGGATTGGGGTAGGCCGTTTCAATAACAACATGCTTCAATGGGGCCTCGCCCACTCAACATCTTGTGCATGTGGCTCAGATTTTCAGATTTCCTACCACATTATCTACCAATGTCCTGTATATATACGGACCCCAGGATAGATATGTGAACTTAACAACGCTCGATGAACACACAATTCATTGGCTGCTGTGCCTAGATTTAACAACGTGACCTGAGGCGGCCTCAAACGCAAGAAGAAGAATAGAAGATAAGGAAAATCAAAACATTAAGGGATTTAAAATGTCCATGAATAACATGGCCACAAACATAGCCGTACGAGACCAAACCATTTGGGGGGGGGGGGGCAGAACGTAAATTTGCCCAAATCTGCACGCTTTTATAGAAATTGCCCAAATATAATGTATGCGGTGCATGATAACAGTGAAAAACTAACATAACAAGATCACCAGCTAGCTAGAGTTTCTTACCAAAGTAATCAAGATAGAACAACTGAATTCATCTTTGAAGATACCTTGCTTGTGCATTGCTCGATGCTTCTGCACTTTGGCATGGTAGGTAAGAGCAACAAATATTGTTTTACACACCACAAATAAAAAACAAGCCCACTTAAATAGTCTGTATAAAAAGTATAAGGTAGGCTACTGGTTAAAATTAGACCTATATTGACCAAGTGCACTGATTGATAGACCTTAAAGTTGAAACAATGGAGCCTGTCTGCAGTTATATGATTACACAAATCATATCAGGAAAATCAGCAACAGGAAATATATTAGTACTTACTAAAATGTACTGTATGGTTGTTTGTATTTACTGCAGGAATACATACAAGAATCCTATAATGAGAATTACACTTACAGGCAAGAAAATATACCTACCTAATTTTCTAATATTACACCCAGCATTCTCTAAAAGGAAATTTTGAAATTGATTATATTTGTAATTGGACAATATAAATGCACTCATGATAATATGATAAAACCCAAGTTTGCACATTTTACTTTAGATTCTAGGATGTCTCACCCTAATTAAGCATCTTTTTGAATGAAATTAAGATAGGTATACACATCCAGATATAATGTTTTAGGTATTGTCACGATTTCTTTCTATCTCTTACCAGGAAAAAGACTTGGAAAGATTCAATGACGTAGTTTAATGGGTCAAACCGAAAAGCAGTCAATTAAATTCACGGATAGTTCTACTGGTGAAATGATATATAAAAACGCTTGAAGGACTCCAACGAATGGTTCATCACTTCCAACAATTAATCAAAGTAATAGTAAACAGCAATAGATTCCAATGCTTGCGACTATTGATCGAGTTTAACGTGATCCACTCACAGCTTCTCATACGATTCTAATTTCAATCAGAAATTATATTAGCATCAACTTTGCTTTACAGTACTCGTATTCAATACTTCCACTCTCGATCAACAATAATCTTTGCGTCTATTAACAACTGCTACTACTACAATAATGAACTCTCATCACCAACTCATCATAATACAACTCCCATAATAATAATCTCAGAATCTCAGAATAAACATTACACAAACTACACCACTATTTATAGTTGGCTGTTCAGTCCAATAACTTCGAGAAGGTTACATCATAAAGAACCATCGTTCGGTCACGTAGCATTTAAATGTAAACAACAGAAGTCTATAGAAGGTCACGTAGGGAAAATGATTCCAGAAAACACGTTACATAATACAGATTTCGTCATCAGAGGTTACTTCAGGTCATAACCGACAATAACACAACGCACCAGAATTCCACAATGAAAATAACACGCTCGTTGAAGATACAAAGCAAGCCATCGCGAAGCATTGCACCTTGATTGTGACATACGCCCCCCCTTAGAATATTGTTGCAAACAATATAACAACACAATCAATACAAAACACACCATAAAACAATTAATTACTCAATAATCAGTTCTCATAAGTCTATCGTTGCATGATCTACCAACGATAGCTTTTCTCAAAACAATAGTCACGTTTTCTGCGAAAGTCTCCAACGTCCCCAACATCTTCAGTGCATCGGCGAGCGAGATGACCCATCTTCTTACATCGGAAACACCTCCTCTCCCGACAGTCCTTGGCGAGATGACCTTCTTTATGACAATTGTAGCAAGCCTTTTCATCAAAAAGGCAGCTCCTGGCTATGTGTCCAATCTCCCCACATCGGTAGCAGTGGTTGTCACGGCAACGTCTATTTTCCGAATGTCCGCCGTCAGCAACGCACTCCCTGGCGAAGTGTCCGCGTCTACCGCATCTATAGCAAACTCCAAATGGTCGTCGCCTGCCTCTTCTCCTCGGTTCGTCGCGCTCGTAATATCCGTCATCGTGGGATCGTTGCTGATTATCTACAGAACAATCTCGAGCAAAGTGACCATTCTTGCCACAAGAATAACAAGTAACTTCAGAATCTCTCTCAAAAACATTTCCGATTATCAGATCAACTAAAGAGTTTTGTAAACATAACGCTTTCACAGTCCCACTACAATACGGAGTTTCGATATATATCATCGCTAACGGTCCTTGGATTGAAGTGGTATCTATCCTTGTCACATGGCCAGTTTTTCCCGTTAACTGATTGTCATTTACTAAATCTCTCCTCACCATTATACCCGTAGAACCAGAATCACGTAAAACTTTTACCTTTTTGTTTCCAACTGTTCCATCCACTACTGGTAGGTAATCTTCAGGTTTTATTTCTTTATAAGCATCTTCTTTTGTCTTCTTTCCCGTTTTCT
Source organism: Aplidium turbinatum (assembly GCF_918807975.1). Classification (NCBI taxonomy): domain Eukaryota; kingdom Metazoa; phylum Chordata; class Ascidiacea; order Aplousobranchia; family Polyclinidae; genus Aplidium; species Aplidium turbinatum. The sequence continues at coordinate 8,869,379 of NC_137489.1, read as the reverse complement.
TCTCCAACTGATCATCTTCATCCGATCTCTCATTTTCAAGCGTGGGTTTAGGAATCATTAACGCACAACCACCTCGATAAACGTCCGTGTCTTTATCTTTTCCAGACTGATTGGATAAGGAAAACGACTTGTCCTTGCATTCCTTCGCTTCGTGTCCTTGCTTATTGCAACGATTGCACCACTTTCTCGATTCCTGATGATTTCTGTTAGTCTTTCTCCGTCAGTTAACAGACTTATGACCTAAGCCATTACAATTAAAACAACGTACTTCTCTTGGAACCGCACCTCCTTTAAAATTATTTGTTTGCTCCTCGTCATTATCGCATGACAACGTTTCTTCAGTCGACAACTTCTCATCATGAGCAACTAAGTACTGTTCTGCCACACTGGCTATCTCTTCTAGATTCTTTGGACTTCTCTCCATTAAATAAACAGACAGATCTTTTGAACATGAATCTGTGAATTGTTCCTTAACTATAAGGTTTGCCAATCCGTCCAATGATTGGTCGGCCCCCGAAAGTTCAAACCATTTTAACAAAAGGTTTCTTAAACGTTCAATAAATTGACCTGGACTTTCGTGTTTTTCAGGCTTTGCCTCACGGAATCTTTGACGGTATCCATGCTCGGTAAAATTGTATCGCTTTAACAGAGCTAACTTCAATCTGTCGTAGTTCATGGCTTCTTCTTGCGAAAGTCTTGAATATACATCAAGAGCTTGTCCCGATAATAACATGCTTAGCTGGGTAGCCCACGTCGACTTCTCTAATTTGGCTATTGTAGCATATCTTTCAAATCTTAACAAATAACTATCCAACTCATCTTTTTCTTCAACAAATGATGGCAAATCTGGACGTCTAACTTGCGCCAAAATAACATCTCGAGCATTATCATTAGTAGAATTAGATCGCTCACCAATGTCCAGCTTTTGTCTTTCTAATTCAAGTTTTAACTTTTCCAATTCATATTGCGCTCTTCTTTCTTCAGCTTCTGTTTCGTACTGCCATTGAGCACGTTTTTCTTCAGCTTCGCGCTGCGCTTGTTTCTCTTCAGCTTCTCGTTGAGCTTGTTTTTCTTCAGCTTCAGCTTCGCGCTGCGCTTGTTTCTCTTCAGCTTCTCGTTGAGCTTGTTTTTCTTCAGCTTCGCGCTGCGCCCGCTTCTCCTCTGCTTCAGCTTCAAGTTCTGCTTTCCTTATTTCACGAGCAGCTCTTCTATCTTCTCTTTCGTCAGCTTCTCGCTGAGCTTTTTGGTCCATTATCTTGTGATACTCTTCCATCACAAACTGAGACTTTTCATTACCAGTCAGCCCCATTCGTTCAGCCATGCTCCCTAAGTCTTCAATCATCTCATGTTTGACAGTATCCGCCATCTTGACATTAATTTATTATTCTTTCAATAAATCTTTGGTATTCTTCGGTTTTTCGGTTAAATTTTTTCGGTTTATTCCCGGACGAGCCCCCAGAATGTCACGATTTCTTTCTATCTCTTACCAGGAAAAAGACTTGGAAAGATTCAATGACGTAGTTTAATGGGTCAAACCGAAAAGCAGTCAATTAAATTCACGGATAGTTCTACTGGTGAAATGATATATAAAAACGCTTGAAGGACTCCAACGAATGGTTCATCACTTCCAACAATTAATCAAAGTAATAGTAAACAGCAATAGATTCCAATGCTTGCGACTATTGATCGAGTTTAACGTGATCCACTCACAGCTTCTCATACGATTCTAATTTCAATCAGAAATTATATTAGCATCAACTTTGCTTTACAGTACTCGTATTCAATACTTCCACTCTCGATCAACAATAATCTTTGCGTCTATTAACAACTGCTACTACTACAATAATGAACTCTCATCACCAACTCATCATAATACAACTCCCATAATAATAATCTCAGAATCTCAGAATAAACATTACACAAACTACACCACTATTTATAGTTGGCTGTTCAGTCCAATAACTTCGAGAAGGTTACATCATAAAGAACCATCGTTCGGTCACGTAGCATTTAAATGTAAACAACAGAAGTCTATAGAAGGTCACGTAGGGAAAATGATTCCAGAAAACACGTTACATAATACAGATTTCGTCATCAGAGGTTACTTCAGGTCATAACCGACAATAACACAACGCACCAGAATTCCACAATGAAAATAACACGCTCGTTGAAGATACAAAGCAAGCCATCGCGAAGCATTGCACCTTGATTGTGACAGGTATGTTGCTCTCATAGTCAAATTTCTGCAGTATTACAGGCGCTTGCTAACTGCTGACATCAGAACCAAGGGACTATACATCTGCAGTAAACTATCGTACGGTACACATAACAAATGCATGCCACTGTGCAGCAGTAACTGTTGAATGCTTGAGCTAAAAACTATAAAAATATGCTTTCTACATCATCACAAGAAACACTTTCTATGCATGCAGCTTGCCAACATTTTTTTGCAACCAGAAAAAGCAGGTCAAGTTAATGCAAACAACTGGATCTGTCTCCACAGAACAGAAGTCAAGATGTTAATGAAAAAAGGTGGAGCTGCCATGTTTCACACAAGATCTTGCAAAACAAATATTTTGCCAGCTTGCATGGCAGGTTTTGAGTTTGGAAAGCTTTGAAATAAATGAATATATTATGATTGGTTTGAGATTATATATTTCAGCAGTAGCATTTTAAATGTTGGTGAAATTAACATGACACAGTTGCATAAACAAACTAAATATATATTTTATTTTTGGGGGGGGGCGCAATTGCATCATTTTAGTTTGAGTAGTTTTATAAAAGTAATCAAACAAAGCTAAGCAACCCCACAACATTAACATTACATTTAACAGGTATAACATTTTTTTGTTAAATGTTGTGGTGTTGCTTAGCTATGTCCGTTTATGATTGAAAAAGTACTGTAACCTCTCCACCCGAATTGTTTTATAAAAGTTCACCAGATTTATATAAATTCATATTTTGTAGTTGCCCAAATCAAGATGATGCATTTATGGATATTATGAAAAAAATTAAAGACTTTGTAAATTTTGATGCCGAGGCAACTGTTTGTTTGTTTGTTTGTTTATCTTTATCCTGCATTGCGGGAAAGCGGACTTGAGCGCTATGCATCGGTGTACGCCTTCCGACGTACACCTGACCCACGCTGCAGCCGACGGCAATGACTGTTTCCGGTTGTCTACTCTACTTATGACTTAAATTTGGTACTACCTATTACTCGAAATCGATCACTAGGTAGAGGCAATTATCGTAAAGTTTCTTGCCCAGAGAAACAACAGCAAGTGCGGGTAGCTGGAATCGAACATGCAGGCTCTCGACTGCGAGCCCAACGCGCTAACCACTCGGCCACGGCTGCCGACATGCCAATGCCAAAGACATGCATCATGCCAATTTGGGCAGTTTTATAAATAGACTATGATCAGATAATTTTATACTTTTTTGTTGCCCAAATCTATACCATACAGTTATGTAAATGGGAAAAATTAATGAATTTGTTGATTTTGGGGAAACTGCCTCATGCTAATTTGGGCAGTTGCATAAACAGACTATTCAGTTTCATCAGATAATTTCATGTTTTCAGCTGCCCAAATCAACACGATGCATTTGTGAAAACTAATAAAATTAGCTATATAGCAAATTTTGTGTTTTGATTTGGGCAGTTTCACAAAAGTATTAGAGACATATTTTGGTGGCTGCCCAAATTGGCATGATGCAGTTGGTTGAATGCATTTCGTACTACAGTTTGATCACCATGCAATACAATACATCAATACGGGTGTGCCAAATGAAAATTTTGTGGCACATTTCTTGTGCAAATAAGAGGCTGTACTTAGTTTGATAGGTAAAATATATTAATTTATAGTTTTTCTTAATTCATGCAATTTTGTAGCTTTTTATATAGCAATTTTGCCCTAATAATTGCAAGATTTTGCCCGAATTCGCGACGTTTTGAAACAACAGGAGGGGGCAACTGCCCCCCTGGCTCGTACGGCTATGGCCACAAAACACACGTACATAATTTTGTCCATTCTTGTTGCAGGACCACTGCTGCAGGCCTGTAGTTGTGGTTTGTAAATTATTCTATCTTTTAGGTGACGGTGAATGGAGCTTTGTCTTTGGAGTGCTTTGTTTAGTTGCACACACTAAAAGCTGAACCATCGTTGTTTCAATTTTTTATTTGCAAAACAAGAAATTTATTTCCCAGCTGAATGAACTTCATTCAGTATTATCATCGGTTTAATGTTTCATTCTCTACAGTGAAAAGTTAGATGAAAAAGGTGGTAGCCCACACTGCTCAACTACAAAACTTGAAACTTGTGCTATTCCTGTGCGGTTTCGTTCAACACAAACTTGATAATACAGTAACTGTTGTAGAGCTGTTGCAGTGGTATCGTAGTTTTTCCATAAAACAGTTTTAACCTCAATCTCTTCTGTTTTGCATATAGTGCCCAGATAACGCTTATTTTGAAAACGGACTTCCTTGTCTAAAGGACACAGCGTATTGCGCTGATGGAGTCTGTCATAACCACGACGCACAGTGCCAGGTCATTTGGGGACCAAGTAAGTGTTTATATTGACAAAATTTTGAATAGGCTGAGCCTACTACTTTTCCTTTCAAATATACTCTACGTGGAACCTGCATTTATAAGTCAAGTTTACATATATTTTCTCAGTTTGTGTCATCACATTTTGATGCATGGATTTTGGATATGTTTGATACCAGTAGTTTTTACTGAGCAATCCTTTTAACCCTATTCGGACTAAGCTATTTTTGTGAGGTAATGGCCTGACGTGTGGACTTATTCCATCCACACTTTCATTTGCTAATAACTTTTGATATAAAAACGTTACGAGGTTGCTTTTTTCGCAAAGTTAAAGCAAAATTATTGACAAACTGGTTAAAATTTTAAGTGGACACACATACTCTACCAGTTATTTGCTATTGCTTTTTTGGTAAAAGTAGTCATTTTTTTTTTAATTTTTCTGATGTCTCCGCCATAATCTCCTGAAATCGTTATTATCTTCGTAAAAGGCACACGGTCCAGTCATGCATGTAATCCGAAATGGTCAGTAGTCATGTAGGTCACGCAGTAATCTTTGAAGGCACAAAACAATACAAATGTTTGCTAACTTGCTTGTACAAGATGATAAAGTTTTTCAGATGACCTGGCAATTTTAGGAGTAGGGTGTCAAAAACTGTTGATAACTAAACAACTATACCACATAAAAATGTCATTTTATTACTAAAACAAAGATGAATAATTTTTAGGAAAAGTCATAAAACTTCAGCTAATTTGAGCCAGTAACTTTTATGTAATCGATGAAAGTTTTAGGTATGGACGGAACCCGTCCACCCGTTAGTCCGAATAGGGTTAAGTTGATCCAGTCTTTTCTCTCTGGCTATAGAAGGACTAGAAAAGGTATCGTAAGCCTAGTCTGATTTACATCAACTTGTCTGAAAAAAAAAACGTCCAGAGAATTATAGCTTTGATTTCGTCGAAACACGTTCCATGAAATTTGAAGCCTTGAATACCTGGACGTCAACGAAATCATACAAACCAAGGGCAAAACATAATGAAGAACTGCCATCATTTCTTGTAAACTGCAACATTTCAATTTCGGCATTGTTGTTCTTTCTGAGAGTGTGCGAGATTGGGGCAGGCCAATTCAAGAGAATAGTGCAGTCGTTTCATTTTTGTGTCAAACGACAACTACCCTTTTTATCATCCCAGAATATTGACTCTCTTGGATTCTATTGGCCAAAAGTCAGCATCCAATCGTCATCATACCTTTGTCTCCCACAGTTGTTATAAATTACAAACCCAAAGATTTTTTAGTCAGTTAGATCATGCACACGTTATAGAATCGTCATCAATTTTACAAATCGGCTGCATTGCAGAGAGTTGAAAGCCCTGGAACGACGTTCGAAAGGGTGCCGGTTCGACACCGCTCAAGAGCATGCGGCTGTGTCTTTGGCAGGACATTTAAAGGCATGCCTGAAGGTGGTCACGAAGATTGACTTTCTTGCCTTCCCAGCCACTTAATCTAAATTTTCAATCACCGGGCGTAAGCCTGGATACGACAAACAAAAACAACTTTACCAGTTGGTAGGCTGACGAATTGGCCCGTTAAAAGCAAATATCTAAAGGAAAGGATAAACATCTGTTCAAATCGCAAACTTTTGCTGCTAAAGTAGGCCTATGTGAAACAAAACGTAACAAAAACCAACACCTTTTCTTCGAAAAACAAAAACAAACAAACATTAGAGTTGCGATTGGGACATTTTCTGAGCCTAAGTTTTATCCTAGACTAAGGTATTTGAAGTGTCATAACTCTAAAATTACTATATAATAGACAGTGAGAAAATTACTATTGTGGGCTCAAAATAATATTTCTTTGGCGTGAATGGACTGTAGCAGTGGAAGGTAGGGGTGAAAAAAACGAAATAGTTTAAGAAACACTGCGCTATATAATATAACCACTAACGCAGACTGCGTTGTTTTGTAATTTAATGGAATCGTGCGACATGTTGGTTAATTTCAGTCTTCTGAACTAAATAATTGTGACGTAGTGAAAAGAACTGATATAATGAATAAAGAAATGTTTTACCATGAATCTATACCAGGGGTGGGCAAACTTTTTATCTCGAGGGCCGCATTCAGAATCTGAATTTGTTCGAGGGCCGCAGTATAGTACAATTAAGATTATAAACCAAAACATCAAATCTAAACTAGTCAAAACACAAGCTTTTATTTATTTTTAAAGTGACGAAAGAAAAGGAGATTTTATATACAGTAGCCTACATGTATTACATAAAAGATCTAAAAAAAATGTTTGTCTCAGTTATTTATTTGAATACAACCCACATCAAGATAACACTTCGCCAGACGCACTTTGAGCGAATTAAACAGAATACATCTGTGAGCGAATTTACATAATCAGAAAAACTATCTCAATCGCCGCTTTTCTCTCTACCAGCACCAAGAGTCTTGGCCTTGATCCAAGACTAAAACGACAAAGAAAGTTTCATGATGCGACAGGCTGAAGTCAGAAACTTCGATTGTGACGTAGGCCTCATCGACTGTTTAGCAATGGCTGCTTTGACACTAATAATAGCCATGCATTCATGCAAGATCACTATGTGGCTGGGGAAACAAACCACTACAATGCGACAAAAAGACTATAATTTATCTTTATCAAGACGAAATTTATAAAGAAAAAGTTTAATTAAGTCATTGTAGTAATTAAAATTTTCAAGCAATTTTAGGATTATTTTTTTATGTAATTGCTTCAGGTTTTCGCGGGCCGTACAGAAAGTTGTTGCGGGCCGCATGCGGCCCGCGGGCCGTAGTTTGCCCACCTCTGATCTATACTGTAGAGTAAATCTAAGTGTTTTTGCATGAAATGTTCATAATATTGAAACACTCACCCGTTTATTTATATCATATGTGCAGCGGCCACAACTGGTCCAAATGCTTGCTACGTAACTGTAAACGCGGAGGGAAATAATAATGGCAACTGCGGTCAGTCGGGATCGACATTTCTCAAATGCAGTGCAGCGTGAGTTTTTCTTGTTAGTGTTACATCAAGACTTCCAAACTCTTTTATTGAGTCAAAACTTCAAAAAATCATTCGATCCGATTTAGCAGATGACGTCGATCAAGTTTTCTGACGTCAGTCTACTTTGGAACAACAAACTCTTAAAAAAAGATTTAGCTCAACAAACGTGGAACCATCTAACTTAGGAAATTCTCACTTTTGTATATTGTTATTAATCAGTGCTGACTGTTGATTAACTGCGTCAAAAAACTTTTGTTTTTAGCCTACCCGGGCGTAGAAGACATTGTGTATCTCTGATGGTATACTATAGCTCATTGTCCGTGTGACAATCCTATGACTATGACAAAATCACTTCGTCCTCTTAGTTATCTACTTTTGTGTCCTCTAACGTTTATCAATTTTGTTTTGTTTTTTTGTGATCAAATGTTTAATTATAAACCGACATAACTCAACAACAACTCTACATTTAACATTATAAAAACAAAAAAGCAATAAGCAAACGTTTTCGGCTAGTCATACAGCCCTTTTCAAGCCTATAAGAAAAAAAAATTCTAAAAGAAATACTAAGGAATCATACACTATCACAGCAAAAATATGGTCAAATCTAAACATTTGAGAAACTTGTTTAACTAGCTCACTCAAAATGATAACTGAGAAATTACGCAGCACAAATGTTTAATTGTTCTAGAAATGCCATTTGTGGAAAGCTTGTTTGTGTTGGGGGAGCCGATGACCCAGTGGTTGGTGGCCATTTCTTTGCGAACAACGTCAAACTAAGCAACAATGCCGTCCATAGCTGCAAGACATTACGCTCAGATTTTGGGATAATTGATGACCCCGGTCTAGTTATAAATGGTACAAAATGTGGTCCAGGAAAGGTAACTATACTTTTTTGGGGTTTTATTGAACAATTATAGCCCATAGTGACTTTACCCAGACAGCAAAATCCGTCATTTTACATTGATTCAACGTACGGGTAAAAACTGCAAAAAATGCCTGCTCTTCTTATAGCTACTGCAGGCCATTTGCACGTGACACAGTTCATTGATCATAGTTTTAAGTTTAAGCAAGGAGCATCCTAATCTACTGATGGAAAGTTTCAATTTCAGCCATCCAACATTAATGCGAACGGGATTAGCCTTTACTCTGTAAAGGGGCAGCCTTAAAACAACTGTGACTGACCAACAATCAAGAGAAAATTGAATTTGTATGAAAACTGCTTACATTGGGCGTCTCCATTGGAGAAGAGCGATAATTTGTGAATGATTGTATTTTCCGACTGGTTGGAAGCAGTTATAGAGCCCGAAATAAAGCAGGCGTGATCCACCCTACACCGCCAAGAATGCTTTGTAGTGCATTCAGTGAAAGGGAAGGATCAGGCCTATAGCTCTTTTCCGAAAATGTAACCTAAAAAGCATTTGGAGGAAAGATACTGCATATACTGGTGTAACGGTCCAGGAGTTACTGCGGTCCAAAAGTTACCGTGCTGCTGCAGCGTGGCAGTCTAGAAGTAACGTCAGACCACAAATGACCAATGCTGCCCGGCGCTTCCGAATGCAATACAAAAACAAAAATTTACAACTAAGTTTAATTGACTAGTTGCTCTCAAGCTAATGCATACCTTTTCATTTAAGATTAACCAATGCTTAAAATTGTCAATGTAACTTTTTGAGCAGTAGGAATTTCAATTATTTTCATAAAAAAAAAAAATTAATTATATTTGGCAACCCTGATAACTCTTGGACTGCGGTCACTCCTGGACCGTTACACCGGCTTAGAATGGTCCTGTAACTTTTATCGGACATATTCAGACATAACCTTATTTGACTAAAAGGTATAAACGCTCTTGCAAGGTAGGATTCAAAGAGAACTCCTCTTCAATAAAATGTGGCTTTTTGTGGACAATTTATTGTGTAGACGTTTTTGCAGGAACTAAATTTAATTACTTTGCATTTTCTTCAGTGTACTTTTTGTACTAAGACCTACTACACACTTTTCGGTACTTATTTTATTATTTCTGATAACTTTCAGGTTTGCCAAAGTGGAGTTTGTAGCCAAGTAAAACCTTTGACGTGCTCGGATTCTTGCAATGGAAATGAAGTAAGTTGGAAGCGTAAGGTTTTCGTGCAGTGCAGCCACAGCACTCTGCGGCTTTACTTGAATTCATTTTTCACTTGAACTTTTATTTAAAAATTCATCAGTGATATGATTGATTAGTAAACGATTTGTCTTGATTAATCAGTTATTTTTTCAAAAGAGCATGCAATTATAGCAAGCAAACATCTTAGGCGGACAAAACCTACAAAAATATGAGAACCCATCAGTTCATTCTTGTTTGAAATGTTGTAAAAACAAAAAATATATCCAAACCGAAACAATGGTTATAAAAAAGAAACCGAAACTCGTATTTGTAATTTATCAGGCTATGGAACAATTCTTGAATGGGTCTAAAAATTCAAATGCCTCGATACAATGATGAATAGGGATGCAACGGACGACACAGAAGTCAACATAAGATAACACAAGCAAAAACAAGCTTCCAACAAATGAAACCAATTCTTTGCAATTTAAGTATCTCCTTTAAGACAAGGTTTAGAATTTTAAGTTGCTACATTTATGCTGTTTTTGCTGCTGAAATCCGGATATCTCAACAAAAATGGCTGAAAAATTAATGCTTTTGAGATGTGTTGCTTTGGAAGAATGCAACTTATTTCATGGCTTGCAAAGAAGACAAATAAAGACATTTTACACCAAGTGAACCAAGCCAGATCTCTGTTTAAAAGTATTAAAACCAGACAATATAAATTTCTCGGCCAAGCAATAAGACAGCAAAAGCTGGAGCATCTCTCTTTAACTGGTAAAATTTTTAAAAAGCGGGCACCTGGCAAACAAACCACACTCATTTGAAACAATTTAACGACAAGACAGAAACAATCATTCATACATGACATAATAGATATATTTGGTCTAATTTATCCGCGGCTATCGATGCCTGGTTCAAGCAAGGCAATTGAAGAAAAATGTGGTTCTGATTCCAACGCGTGGAATAGGGCAAAGTAAAACTGACATAATACGATTGGCGTATTTGTGAGGTCCAAAAAACTGAAGCAGCTGTCTTCCATTACATTATGTTTAAACAAACTGCTGCCGAAACAAGTCCTAATTTAATTGGCTTAAAAATTATTTAAAGTATCTAATTAGATGAACAACCGAATTGAACGATTTGAGATAGGTGGCTACTTTTCAATTTTTACAGAAATGTGACACTTTGGGAAATTGTCAATGTCCAGCTGGATTTTCGTCACCCGGCTGCAAAGCTGTGAACAACGGGGGTAATAAAGGTGATGGAGGTCAAACGGTAACACCAGTAGATAGTAACGACAAAACCACGACAAACGATGACATTGACGCAGTCGATGACGTTGATGTGTTCATCGAAGATGGTGCAGACGACAACGATAGTACAGATAGGCCTACCGATGACGGCGACAATGGAGTGGCAAATTTTGGTAAGTTAATAAAAAGCAATTTATTGATATTGAAGCCTGGTTTTTCGCATGTCATCTCATGAGGTCGATAACTGTAGGAGTTTTAGAAACAAACCAAGATATGTTTTTGTTCAGTGAACGGAAATTGCCACTTGTTTAAAATTGGGTATCTTGATGCAACTTATCGTCACTTACACCATTTTTTGCTTATTAGATTGGCAACGGATTAGCATTATAGCTGGAACAGCTGTTGGTACACTTCTAACGTTAGGTGGAATCGGATTAACTTATGTCAAAGTCCAATCCTGTAGAAGAACGAGGTAAAAGCTTATGTTGGAATACATCAAAGACACGTACTTGGTTCTACCACCGCACAATAAAATTACAAAGAGACATACAGTACGTAATGACCGTGCATTGTTATGGAGAAAATGTGCAACAAATGTCCACTTTCATAGGGGTGATTTTTAATTTCCACCCTACACTCGGGCAGGGTGGATATTCCCGCCATAAAAGGTGGATCTTTCCTTCCTTTCAACAAAGATAGAAACTTTCTGCATAACATTATCGTAGGCTACTACTATGTTTTCACCCTAAAACAACACAAATTTCTATCCTTGGGAGTAGTTTCTTTCCATCATATAGGCTCATATAGAGGAGATCGTTCGGTCAATGAAGGAAGATAATTTTACCTTTCCAGTAAACATTTTTTCCCAATATAATCCACTGTCCAAGTAAGCTATTTAAATACCTATTATCCTTGTAGCGCATATATTGAAAATATGCAAGCTGAATTTGGGGAGGTAGGTGAACTTTGGGGGAATAGGATGAATATGTGTGAAGAAAATGAAACAAAAAAAAGATTTTCACTGGATTCTTTTTAGCCCAATGTTACAAATTTGCAGCACGTTGTACTGCTAAATATTCTATTCATTGGTACAAGATGCCGAGCTGATTAGTTTCAACAACACCGTTGTCACATTGTAGTTTACAAAATGTTTTGTGATGGGTAAATAACGTTTAATTCCAGTTTAATTGCATAGGCGACAACAACGACGACGACAACGGCGGCTTGCAAGAAGAGCAAAAACATAAAAACGTAATCTAGCATTTCTAATACACGTTTATGATGCAGCACAAATGCAAAGTTTCCAACATTGGTTTTCAAAATAATTTTAAGACTAGAAAAATCAAGTAAGTTTGTAGGTCTTTTATCAGCTGTTAAACCAACTTATAAGCTTTACATACGTACAAATAGTTTTAACAGTCGAACGTTTTCGGCTTTACTTAGGCCCCCATCATGCTTAGGCTAACCCTGTTGTGTTGTTGTGCCTTGCCTGTCTGTGGTACAAAAAGTCGAACTCTCTCCCGAAACAATGCTATAAGCTTTAGTCTGCTGCAAAGCTTTGTGAAAGCAAATTTTACATGATAGGCCTATGCTTATTACAAGTTTCGTATTTACTTCAGTGACGTATTCTCGTTCGACGTTTCATGTTTACGTCAAGTTACGTACGTACTTACGTCAAAGTTATGTATTTTTGTTTAACGTTTTGTGTTTACGTCAAGTTACATACGTAGTAACGTCAAACTTACGTATTTCCGTTTAACCTTTCGTAGGCTATTTACTATTGGTGAGCAACTTAGCAGTGATTTCTAAGTATCGATGCACAAGTCGTTTCTGAAAACAGTAAGTAGTCAGACCAATAATTTTTACGAACAGCCATTTTCGCATTTGCTTTTACATATAATTTGCGTTTCTTAAACTGACAAGGCATTTGGAGTTAATGAATTTGTTCTGTCAGCATTCGAACTTTATTAACTGCTTTACTGTATTCTCAGAACTTCTCAATGTCAAAACCAGTGATGATCGAAGAGTAGCTTAAATTCAATTCCGCATGGGAACTTAATACTTATACTACTGTGAAGCACATCGGTTTTTATGTGTAACTTTTTAGCAGCATGCATAATTGTTTTATTTTTGCACTGATTACATTTTGATTATTGTTTCTGATAAATTTTGAAAAAGCTGCCTCTGGGGTTTGTCTTTAGTAAAAAAAAACAACGTTGGCCTATACTCCGAGCCTACAATAGACTAACTTAATTTTGGTTACAATTACCGATTCACTGTAATCTCATCGCGGTAATTTCATCGTGGTAATTTCATCGCAGTAATTTCATCACATGGTAATTACATTGCATACATTGTCATCGCATTGTAATTACATCGCAAGACAGACATTGTAATTACATCGCAAGACAGACATTGTAATTACATCGCATAACCCTAACCCAGGGGTTCCCAACCTTTTTATGTTCTCGTACCACTTAGCCACCACGGATTGTCGACACGTACCACTATTTTCAGAACAACTAATTTGATCCAATATTAAATTATTTGCAAGATGATGAATCTGGATGTAAAGTCAGCGAAAGTAGCAAAATTACCAACAAAATATCACAGAGTCCATTACACCACACAGCACAGAACGCATCAGAATAACAAAGAAAAAGATACAACTAAACACAAACACAATACAACTAAATTTAATGAGATTTTTGTTTATCTTTCACCAGTTGATCGATGCGTGGCATAACTTTGCTAAAAGCACATCTGAAGTCATGTCCAGGGGCACTTAGTCGGTTTCGATTTTTTGATTTGATGTTCATAAGAATAGAAAATCCCTGCTCGCATTCCCAAGTAGAAGGAAAAATCAGTAGTTGTGGAATAGCGTGGGAGGCTAGCGTTGGGTATGAAGAAGCCATACTAAGCCAGAAGTTTATTGCAGAACATTCTTTGCGTTGTTTTTTTGCTGTCTGATCCTCCTGCATGTCTATCAGTTCCTCTTGTTCTCCTGTACCAACAGGTAGGTCGGCTGGGTCCACTGAGAAAGGATCTGTGATGTATGGGCAGCTTGTGATATCTGGAAAGTAATGCTGCAATTCAGCAGTTAGCAGCGAGAGGTGCTGGGTAATTTCTCTGGAAAAGTCATCACTGATTTCCATTTCAAGGGCTGACAGAAATTTATACATACCATAGCGCTTGTTTTCCACATTTTTCCTCCATAATTCCACCTTTCGGATAAAAGCTCCCAGTTTTGAAACAAAGTTTACGACAGTGCAGTTTTACCCTTGAAATGACAGATTTAAATGATTGAAAGCTTCAAATATATCTGACAAATAAGCCAATCTTGCATTGAATTCCTCGTCTTCCAGATCGTTTTGAAGTTCATGGTCTTTCTGTTGGAAAAATAAAAGTAATTCATTCCTCATTTCAAAAAGACGCTTAGTTGTATTTCCTCGAGAGAGCCATCGCACTTCTGTGTGATAGAGGAGACAAGTGTGGTCTGAGCCGAGATCTTCACAAAGAACTTTAAACAATCGAGTATTTAAAGCTGATGTTTTAACAAAATTTACGATTTTGACTACCCTGTTCAAGCACATTAACAACTTTGCAGGAAGAACCTTTGTGCAAAGAGCAAACCTGTGTATGAAACAGTGAACACTTATGACGCGAGGTGACACAGCTTTGACATGGGCTTGAAATCCAGACTTTCTACCGAGCATAGAGGGAGCCCCATCTGTCGTACATCCGACAAAATTTCCCCAATCCAGTTCATTTTCCTTGAAAAAATTATCTAAAGTGTTGAAAATATATTTTCCTTTTGATGTAGTGGACACCTCATGATTCAACAATAATTCCGTTTTTACAGCATCGTTCTGTGTAAAGCGGACGTAGACAAGCAGTTGGCAGCAGTTTGTGATATCTGTGGATTCATCAAGTTGTAAGGCAAATCCAAACTTCGAATCTCTTACTCCTGCAATCACTTGGTCAGTGACATCAACTGGCATTTCCTCGATGCGTCGTTTCACAGTATTGTTAGAAAGCGATACACTATCCAACTTTGCCACTGAATCTTCTCCAATCAAGTTTCTGACTAATATCTTTGCTGCTGGCAAAACAAGTGACTCCGCAATGACATGAGCTTTTTTTGTTTTGGGCCACCAGAAGAGATACTTCATAGGATGCCTTCACAATTCCGGCATTATTTCGGTTAAACTGGTCTGTGGGATCCATGCGCTGTCGCTTCACGTTCTCCCCAAGTCGCTCAAAATAACTCTTATCTCGATTCATCTTATCTGCATGATTGGACTCAAGATGCCGCTTAAGCAAACTTGGTTTCAAAGCTGCATTTGAAAGGGTTTTCATACAGATCACGCACTGAGGTAAGCTATCTCCACGATGTTGAATAGCAATAAAGCCATACTTAATATAATCTGCGCTATACTTTCGCTTCGACATTTTCAAATATTTAGACAAAAATGTAATGCTGTTCAGGATTCAGCCACTACACGTCGGAAAACCAACATCAGAATGTGCAATGTAGTCTGTGCAATTCTGCAATTGCACAGACTACATTGCACACGTAATAGTTTCGTCACAGACACCATTCACATTGCACACATAATAGTTTCGTCACAGACACCATTAAGTTCGCACAGCAGAATTGTATAAATAACAATGACAGCAGGGAGCAAGATCGACAAAAGTGGCTTACTGAGTGCAAAGAATTTAGTACGGAAAGAAATAAAAGTGTTGTTCGCATATTTTAGAAACTCAAAATTAAACAATTGTTGCAATAGGCCTACTTTATTTGACAATACTACTACATATCGCATGCAACGGAGAGCTGCTCGCGTACCACCTGAAAAGCTCCCGCGTACCACTAGTGGTACGCGTACCACCGGTTGGGAACCCCTGCCCTAACCCTTGTAGGTGGTAGCCGCAGAACGCAGCTGGGCAAGAACGCAGCTGGTGAGATAACGCAAGAACGCAGCTGGTAGCCTACGCAGCTCTCATACTGCGATGTAATTACCTGACGATGTGATATACTGCGATGTAATTACCATGCGATGAAATTACCACGACGATATTACCACGATGAAATTACCGGACACCCAATTACCAAATAAAAACGTGTTGTACAATAGGAATTGGTCTTCGTTAAAATGCATGCCACTTGTTTGTTTGGTAGAAATTTATTCGTTCTCTGTACCCTCGGACAGGGGGTCCACTCATTTTTACTCTGCTTAATGCTCTTCCATTATAATTATTTGAAAAAATACTGTTGCAGAAGCTTGATATCCAATAGATTACATCGGCGGGTTTTATCCTCTTACATCGGCAACGTTTGTGCCGATCCGCCAAAAAGTTGCCTTTGTTTGTATGATGAATCACTTTTCGCTTTGTTGTTTCTGTATTTTCCTCATGTAGGCATAAGTTTATGCTATTTCTAATGTTTTCCTGCGAGGCTAGGCTTATTTCTAGAACTAATGTTGTTCAAACTGATCGTACAAACAGTAGCGGGTCTAGGGGAGTGGGACACTTGGTCACATGACCCACCCAACCTCTAAAAAAAGTATGTAATTTTTCTCCGTTTCTAGAAATTGTTCCCACTCGTTTCAGATTAAAAGCATCCATGAATGTAATATAAAGATCAATCGCTCAAATCTAACGAATCTCATGGTCCTCTACTTACCATCGATAACCTGCTGCTGCCTTCGTTTGAATCAATTGATTTGCTTTTTGAACGCCATTGTGCATGATAATTAGGCTATAGCTTTCATGTTGTTGATGAAAATCCTATGTGTTTTATGTGGAAGATGACATGACATTGTTACCGAAAATACTTGTTCTTACTTTTTGTTGCTTTATTTTACCTCACTGTCATAAGTGTCATAAAAACAGCACTGTCTAATTGTACACAATAGTCCTACTGTATGTTGAAGTAGCCCACTGTGATGAGTTACTTTTTGTTTTGCATGCACGGATAGAGCCAGTATTCGAGGCAAAAATATTGTCATTTTGTAGATGTTCTGCCTCCTGTTTAAGTTTTAGATAGTGAGTTTAAGAATGCGAATTTCTTTTCATTAACTATGAACCAATGGCCGGTGCTTGTTGCTGCTGTATGGGCATTTGCCAGGAAAGGTTTGTCATTTGAAAATCTTCAATATACTAATTCAAGTACAGGTAAGCCGTCGCTGAGTAGTCAAGAAAGTAGTGTTTTGAAATTTAAAGTTAACCTTGGTTAAAAACGCATTAAAACCACTCACTGAATCTACAATAACTTAATGCTGATAGAAAAGTTGATTAAGTGATATACCCGAATTCAAACGAATAGTCTCAGCGAGAAAAGCTGCGTACAACTGTGTTGTTACATACGTAGCATTATTGTTAATATCTCAATTGTGTTTAAAATACTTGTTGGTTCCAGGCCAGGTTGACCAGTGGTCACCTAGTAAAATCGATCATCCTTTACTGCAAACCTTAAAAACATACGAAGTATTTCATCCTCGACAGTATGAAGATTACCAGCACAGGCGAAGGAAGTCAAATGTTTCAACCGCAATAGCAAACGTAAGTTTTAAGAACTTTTGCAAAATTTCACTATAATAGTTTTTTTGTAGTGTTTACAATTGCCTGAATACGGAAGTTCTATGACTTTATTTTAAAACTATTGTTTCCAGGAAATCGGCTTGCATGCTGAAATAGCGTATTTTGCTTTTGAATTCCAAGGAAAAACACACAACCTTGATGCGTCTATCAATCAGGTTTTGCTTCCACAATCATTCTCTGTGATTGATATCTCAGGGACTGGAAAATCCACAGTACATAAACCCACCGTTCACGTAAGTTTCGAATGGCTTAACCCTTTGAAGGTTGGGGGGGTTGTCAATTCCACTTTTTTGTATCAACAGTTGTATCTCTAAAACTACTGAGGCTGCGACTACGAGATTTCTTGATTTTTCCTTGCTTTTATTCACCTCTATTGAGCTGAAATTTTGAGCGAATAAAGGTTATAAATTGAGAGATATAAGGCATTTCTCAGCACATCCTCTGAAATACTTCATATTCTATTGTTCAAAATTTTCCCACCAGCTGGATGAAAGTAATTAATTTTAATCAAAATAAATTAAAAAAAAAATTTAATCACAACATTGCAATGCATGTTCTTCATTACTCTACCAAATAATAATGTGTAAACTCACGCTACAATTACAGTCATAAGTCACCTCAACATTTCAACGTATATGAGCAGTTCTAAAATTCACATAGTTTTAATTTTTGGATATGCTCAGTGTGAATAATTTTACAAAGTGAATCCCAAATTTTGAAACCGTGCCTTAAAAAGTAACAGAGATATCACTCCTAAAGCATAAGAAGAATCGACAGCCCCCCCCCCCAAACTGAGCAAGACTCCAGGAGCCTAACCTTCTAAGGGTTAACATGCGTTAAACCATTAGCCTACCTTCTTTAGCCTTTAGCCAGCCCTTTGAGGACCATTAATTTTCCCCAAAAAAATATTTATGTAGAATTTGTTTGTTTACACTTCATATGTCATATAAACAACACCTACGCAAAAAAAAAATTAAAAAGCATGTCTATCCTAAAATTAAGCATAGATATCTAATACTACGTTAGAACATCAGCAGTGGCAAATTTTTTAAAGTTAGCTTGGGAGTAATCGGCTAATTTCATGGGACACATATGTCCCATCGGTCCTCAAAGGGTTTTAAAACTTTCCACTCCGACAACTCACAAAATACCAGAGAAAAAAAAACCGACAATCCAAGCAGGATTTATTAAAACTGCCAAGGTTTATCACAAACCTCTCAAACTTAGATTTACTTATAATATGTTTTAAGCCTTCCATGATATATTGTTTCAAAATTGTTTAATTTCAGGAGCAAAATCACTGCTACTACCAGGGAAAAATAAGAGATGTTTCTGGCAGCCAAGTTATCATGAGTACTTGTCATGGACTAAAGTATGTGGATATTTAGATTAGTGCAGTGAAGTTTGATTGTAGCGTAGC
This sequence comes from Aplidium turbinatum, assembly GCF_918807975.1. Classification (NCBI taxonomy): domain Eukaryota; kingdom Metazoa; phylum Chordata; class Ascidiacea; order Aplousobranchia; family Polyclinidae; genus Aplidium; species Aplidium turbinatum. The sequence goes on along the minus strand of NC_137489.1, from coordinate 8,850,457 downwards.
AAGGAAAAGCAAGGGGTGTTTCTGACTGTCAAGTTATTTTCAGTACTTGTCGTAGATTGAAGTACATGGAAGTGTAGCATAGTTTATAGTTGAAACAGTGCAGGGTCCTATTAGCTTTTGAGCAATAGATATTCCTCAGAAAAAGCTTATCAGTTTCTGTTCTTATCAACGCCTGATACTGAAATTTAATCTTGTAGGAAGCATCGTATTATTTGGCAATGTCATAAGTAAATAACTCATCTAAGTTATTTGTAATTGAGCTGAGTTTGATGTAACTGGTACAATAGTCTACATTTATTTATCGTTTTGAGTAATAGGGGATATAAGAGCTAAAAACTATCACACTCGGAATTTGTCGTACAAACGTAAACGGCTACTGTATGGCGGTGTAACTGGCATAGAATAGCTACAGTATGATATATCTTTTTTGCTATGGATATTGGATATGCTACATCTTTCTCCATAGATATTATTAGTCTACTTTAAATACGAAATAAAAATTCTTCAAGTCAGCTAGCAGTTACGTTTCATTTGCTGGAGACTAATTCCGTTTTTTTTACTTATAGGGGGTGCATTATTCTACCTGACGATTTCTTCATCTTTGAACCATTGTCTGTTACGACAGCCCAACTAAACCAAGACACCCCACACGTCATTTATCGTTCAAAAGATGTGATAAGCAACAAACCAAATGGCACTTGCGGACAAAATGGTTCTCAGTCAGATCTTCACTCATTTGTTAACAACCTGAAGCAGCACTCACCAGGTACTTTCATTTATTAACATTTTCAAGCTGCGAATAAACTGAACATGTAAAAATTGGAGACAGATGTCATACTCTTCCGTAAAAGGATCTATCACATGAGGTGGACATGCTCAGCAAAACCCGTAAAAACAACCTTCAATAATCAAAAGCTCTGATGATGGTAAAACCATTGACATGTAACTAGTTTTTCACTAAGGGATTATTTGGTTTTAATTGTAACTTGTAAGATATAACCAGCCTTCAAACTAAGATCTTGAAGTCAATAATTAAGAGTATTAATCTCGTTGAACGAGCAACTACTACATGTGTCCTTGGCGGATAAAACTGTTTGTATTGTTTATTACTTAGCCTACATCTCATGTAATAATAATAGTAATAACAACATTTCTATAGCACCACATCCACAGAGCAAACAATCCTCTGTTTGCTCCATGCACTTCATTTCTTTACATAGTGTAGTGTTTGAAAACCTGACTATGTTGAGCTAAAACCTAAATATCGAGTTATTCTTAGTTTCAAAAGATGATTGTTTGCAATTTCTGCTATCGTTGAACATTTTCTAACTGTATTTTACATTGTCTGAAGACTGAATAGGTTCGATTTAATATTTATATCCATGTGTTGAATTAAATTGGTTTGAAGTGTTTTCCGCTTTTTGTATGAATTCTTGTTCCACAGAATCTACCGATGAAATATCATCAAGAAAGAATCGTGATACCACTCTTCCAAAGAGATACATTGAACTTTTGTTTGTAGTCGATTTTGCTCTTGTGAGTGAAGTGCTGGTGGTTGTTTAGCGTTGATTGTTGTAAACATGAAAGAATATGCAAACCAGAAATGGTGTAAAGTGTAATGATATTTTGCATGAAATGTGATAATGTGAGGAATGCTGCTCTATCTCTTTGGCGTCCAGTGTTATTTTTTCTGCAGTTTGATCGAAGAATCCAAGCAGTTTTGTTGGGTTTCCTTACAGGTCTTGATGTCTCATACACCTTTCAAATTTTTTTTCTCCAATGACCTTGAATTTTTTTTACTTAGTGACACGCATTTTGAAAGAGATCAATAAATGTAGAGGTAATTTGTTACGAAACTTAGTGGTTGGTGCGTTTGCCCCGTAATCGGTAATCATGGGTTCGATATCTTGTCGGATCATACCAAAGACCTTTTAAAGCGGTACTCAGTCTTATTTTTGCTTGGCACTCAGCAATGGAATGGATTCGGGTAAAAACGTACTCAATTGCGCTTTTATACGTCTGCATTAACACTGTCTGTTTCATAAAGCGCTGAGGAGCAACGCATTCTGCGATGGACCCAGCGCTATATAAAAACAAGCATTATTATTATTATAAAACAAAGCTTTGTCTCACCCATTAACGAGCATAAATTTAAAATGATGTTGGATGCGAAAGGATTAACAATAACATTGAATTGCACTAACATATACTTTAGCGTCCAAAAATGTTATTTTTCATTCGTTATCCATGTCATAGTTTGTTGTTCACTGTGGTTTATTGCGATTTGGTAATTTTGTATTTCGACTTAACATTGCAAGAATGTACAGTAGGCACACCACATCTTAAAAAAAAAACTTTTTAGTGAACTAAGAGGAATTGTAGACCCACAGTAGCATGCGTTTTTCTATTGCAAGCTTTTAAATTCACTTCATCCGTTCAAAGTACTTAGCCTACTCGATACTTGTCTTTAACTTTTTAGGTTACAAGACTTGGAAACTCAACGGTCATTGAATCTCATGTAAAAGAAGTTGCCAATTATGTTGACGGATTCTATCAATTGTTAGGTGCCGGTATCAGAGTCGTGCTTTCTAGTGTTGAAGTTTGGTCTCAAGCAGACAGAATAAACGTAGAACGCATTGCTGATCATGTGAGTTCGAAAATTTGTTTTATTGCCTTTCTTAGTATTGTTTTCATTTGTCCTGTTTGCCAAACCTCATAGACAAATTGAAGGGTTGCTTTTTTCAAAAACCGAGCTAGGCCTACTTAATTTAAGTTATTGACTTATAGTAAAAAAACTTTTTTTATTCTAAACGCAAGAGGTAGAAAAAAAAGCTGTTTTTTGACACCAATCATGGCAAACTTCGTCATTTTTCAATGTTAAAAAAACTTGCAGTAGGCCTATCGTAGATGGTCACATGCAAATGCTTTGCAACAAATTTTCTATGAAAAACAATTGTTGCTATTTTTGTAGTAAGGCTGTCTGGGCGTAATCCTACATGTTTGGTAGTTGAAGGTTCATAACATTTCAATGGGATTAAAAGAAAACAGATCTTTATGTGTACCTTTAAGCATTTTATTCTCTTACTAAGACATGTGCCCTGGAAAGGTGTCGAACTAGTGTTCGTGGAGCGTCGGCCGGAGACCCAGAGTTTATCGGAACTCGGCCGCTTAACCACTTCTCTGACAATAATCCTTGACTTTTTACAGGCATTGAACAACTTAATAGATTTTCGAAAAAATCAAAGTTCTACAGAACCGTCAACCTCTGTTTGGGTTTATGCTGACACCGTGCATTTGTTGCATGGAGGTTTCTTTAACGGAACACTGGTAGGCTTGGCGTCTGTCGACACGATGTGCACCAAGTCGTCTTGTGGTGTTAATGAGGTAAAAAACTAGTGTTCATTCCATTTCAAGTCATTGAAAAGTTATTGTTTCATTTTAAAATCACTTTCGGGACATTTTTTCTTCGTGAAATCATAAAACTTGTAGAAAAGTTTTTCATGCTCTTTGATCGATTTCAGAGAAAAATCGTCTTCGAATTGAGAGAACCCCTCTTCAACCTTACTTCTTGTACTTCATCTATAGAAGCTTTGAACCACTAATGCAGGCCCGGTCGCTGAGACTGACAGAATAAAGTTTCAGCTTTTTTTCTTGGAACGATATTGTCTGTAAAGCAGGCCTGCACAACATACGGCCCGCGGGATGATTCAAATATATTGCACTATTACTTTCCGTAGTAGTAGTAGTAGTCCAGTTTTAATCCGGTGATGTTTCCGTTACCGAGGGTGGCCGGATTCACCTCCAAGTGCCGCAATCGCCTTCACACCTTGCCTCCACATCGATCTGTCTAACGCGTCCTCTCTTGTCCAGCCCACCTTGCTGCTTTCCTCCTCAACTTGCCTTTTCCACGTTTTCTATGTCTTCCTTGTTTTCTACGACCCTCCTCTTGCAACTCCAGCGCTCTTCTCAAAACATCATCTTCATCCCTTCTCAAAACATGCCCATACCACCTCACTCCATTCGCCTTCGTCAAATTACCAACATTCTCATTCAACCCAATCAAGTTCATAAGTTCTTTGGTATTTCTTTTGTCCATTAGCTTCACACCACACATTGCCCTCACCATCATTCTCTCAGTTCTTAAAATCACCAATTCGTTTTCCCGTAAGCACCATGGATCACTTTCGTAGTGAGACACATAGCAGAAATTACGTTTTCAACCATCAGTAGTAGAGAGTCTCACTGATCAAATTATGTTTTGTTTTGAGACAGGACACGGATAGCGACGGTGTACTTCATGTTGCAAACACTGTAGCTCATGAGATGGCGCACAACTTGGGCTTGATGCATGACACCGATCAGTGCACTTGCCCTACAGACGCTGATTGCATCATGGCCCCAGCAATCGGGTAAGTTGCAGTTTAGATCGCTAGGGTTGCAGTTCATTAAAAATTATAAAAAGCAATGCAATGGAAACGAAAAGGCTCCTTTTGACTACTTCTTATTTTATTCGCCTATTTTCATATAGCTAGTGATGGATGAAGCAGCACAAATACTCGCCATCAATCGTCGTTTATATTATTGTCTAAAGATGCTCAGTTCACACCTCAACTGTAAATGTAATGATTTTTACACTTGATTCTCTCAGCTTTCGATCAGTTGTTAAGTAGTTTACCACGTTTTTAGTACTTCACACTCACCTCTTTCCCCTATCACAGTGCGGATATTGTATTTCTATCACATTGTCCATGTCATCTTCTTTCCGACATAATATCCTTGGCCTTCAAGCATTTCGAATTGGTGTTTACGAGTTTATATACTCCTAACAAAACAACTCCATGCCACTTTCTAAGAGACCCCCACGTTAAAGTAGCTATTGCTTGCAGCTGCCAAGACATAATTTCGAATCAATTCTCTTCAATAGATTGAAACCAAAAAAAGACTGGTCCGATTGCAGTCGGAGCTATTTAGAACAAAACCGGAAATCTGGCACCCAAAAATGTTTATACAACGTTCCCTCTCCGTCACGGGTATACTTGGGACCACAATGTGGAAATGGGATCGTGGAAAAAAACGAAGAATGTGATTGTGGAACACCACAGTTTTGTAAAAGGTAGATTTGCTTAGATTTTATCACGTGCCTTACAATTGTCTATTTTAAAGATTTTCACCACATACACAAAGCAAATGGAAAGGACTATCATGTGTTAGTCCCATGTAGGCCTATGTGTAATTTGGGTCTTAAATTCAAACTTGGCTTCATCCAAGATAAGCTTTCGGTCTAGCAATTTTTTATTTTTTTGTATTTTTAATGAGTTTTGCGCTTATCTTTTCTGTTTTTACTTCTTGATCGTTAAAAGTTGTTTGAAAGTTATAAGTGGTAAAATTTTATTTAAAAATAGATTTTTGCAACAATTAAATCAACAAAACATAAAGTTGTGATTTACTATCATCTTATTTCGCCTTAACCCTATACGAGATGTTGGACGGCCTCCTTAACTTTCATAATGCACCACATTAGAAATACTACGTTGGATTGCGTTAAACAGGTTGTCGTTTGGAGACCATTGTGTAGTTGCAACTTGTACGATATACAGTAGGTCTACATCGCTTCTAGTTTTGCTCAGATTATCGCTTTCCCATTGCATTTTAGTCTCTGTTGCAACGCATCTACTTGCCAGTTTTTACCTGGAGTTGCATGCGACTTTGGGCTTTGTTGTAAAGAATGTCAGTACACCTCTGCTGGTACTGAGTGCAGAGGAACCAAGGGCAACGAATGTGATTTTCCAGAACTTTGCACTGGCCTATCTGCCGACGTAAGGGTTCAGTTTGATGTGTTAGTTAGATTTTTTATGATATTATATTATCACCATCATTTTATTTGTTTTTGGTTTCGTCTCCGAACAAACTAGAGTGGGCTACTATATAATTGCAATAAGCACAATATTTTCGCTCACCAGAAGAAGAGAAGAGGAACCAAAACCAGGGCCTTTGAGAAGATAATTTTGGCCCGGTACCAATGATCTTCTGGCCCCAAATTAAGCACTTCTTCGAAAAACACTCAAAATACAAAGAATAGGCTGTTTCCTTCAAGTTCCCGGGCCCCGTGGAAAGGTTGTGGGCTCTAAAATCATTCCGGGCCTGGGTCGAAAAGGACCCTCTGGACCCGGTCAGCGCCACTGACTGAAGCATAAAGGATTTAAAACGTATATGAATAACATGACCAGTTGACCACTGATTAGCATGGTCACAAAACCCACCTACAGAATTTTGTCCATATACTTGTTGCAGAGAGTTTGTCCATGGACTTCTTAATAAAGCTTTGGTAGAGAGTTTGCTTTGCTGAACCATAGAGAAATAAAACATAGTAACTTTAGCGGGTTTAGCATACTTTATTTCACACAAAATCGACCAATTTAAAATCATCTCTCGATCGACCAATTTAAAATCATCTCTCGAGGCAGATCTGATTTTCAGACTAAGATCATGGAAGCCTTAAGAATCAAACGTAACAATCCATCTCTCAACCGGCAGTTATTCGCCTGTGGCTCATCGTTCCTTTTGTGTGTGTTCTAATTGTTTTGTCCAATGCCTGTAGTCTACACCTCACGTGATCTGTTTCCCATCGCATAATTTACTCGCAATCATTCTCGTATCATTTGTTCAGTTTGTGCTTTCAGTCCAGAGTGTCGTTACAGTTACAGTGCATAGTCAAATTTATCTTACGATTTTTCATTTTATGTATTGCAGATTTAATTCCTGATGAGGACACACGTACGTGTCGAAAACGTTTGAGTTTATTTTATTTAATTATGTTATATTTTGTGTGAAATAAAGTATGCTAAACCCGCTAAAGTTACTATGTTTTATTTCTCTAGACTTCTTAATAGTAGGATCTGGACTGGAAACTGAATTTCTGATGTGACCAAACAGAGGCCAAAGGTTTATCGCACACTAAGTTGAAATGCAGAGTCAAATATTCATATGCAATAGAAAAAATTTAATATAAGAAAAGTAAGATGGCGTTCTGTGGATTATCGTGCTGCTGGTTTCAAATTTAGTGAATTACGTTCGATTCCCTGGCAAGTCAAATAGTAGGGTACAATGTTATGTTAATTTAACTGTAAGCTTAAATAATTCAATAAGTTTGGCATACAGATGTTTGCATTAAAGTTTAAGACTTAAGAGGAAGAGCATTTTTCATTAGCAGTAGCACTGGGTTCGATTCGAAGACAAGATGCATGAAAATAAACGTGGGCACGCAAAGTGCGGAAAAAATTTTACACGACAAATTGATAAATAACTTTCAAGTCTGCTGCAAAATAACACTTTTTGGTACGGATTATCATTTTTTACTTAGCCGAAAGCATTTTAATTTTCTTTTGGAAGTATTCGCATCTTTTTCGGTGATTTTTCGACATAAATTTTTTCACATGCAATTATAAAAGCGTGCGGCGATTCCTTCAATAATGCTATGATTCCTGTTGCACATAGCTGGAACTGAAAAAGGTGGCACAAGAGTTTCTTCATAAAAAGTTAATAAAACAAGCTTTTTAAATATTTCTCGTTGGTTTAACCGCAGAGAAACAAGTTCATCATTTCAGACTGTGACACCTCAGCAACGATTTTCCAGCAAAGGACGCCAATGTTGTATATTTTTTCAGTTAGTCGCCAGAGACCGCCTCGACAAACTTCTCGAAAAAAGGAGTTGATATGTTCTGGAAGATTTTCTCTAAATTCTTCTACAATTTCAACAGTCGCTTCTTTGCAGGAATTGCATTTGTATGACTTTACTATCGACTGACAGCAGTAGCCCGTAACGTAATGTATTATGACTGCACCAGTTTCAGTTGGTGCGACATTGAAAAGAAGTTCAGCTTGCAGGGTAACATGCCATGTAGATGTCACCTCTTCTAGCTTTGTAGGCTACCACTGCTTGATTTGGAGGCTTCATCAATGTTAGTGATTGAAATTCCAGAATATTTCAACAAAAAAATAGCTCGGAGTTTATGATCACTTTCAAAAATTTGTCGCATGGAAATGAAACAATTTGCTCTGCTAAGCTTTCGTATATGCCCAGGGGCGCCGGAGCGATTTTTGACTGGGGGGGTGGAGGATTATGAAAAAAGGGCACTTTTGTTGCTGAAAGGCTATTTTTTTAAAGTTTTAAGATAAGATAGCGATAATGTTCATTATCGAGTAATGATTTAATACGTGTCCGGTATACAAAGATTAATGGCACGGAAGGGCATCATGCTATGTTGTAATGATGTAACCTACTGTGATACAGACTTTTGTGTCGTGAATAGTATTTTGAGGAAATAATGAAAGATTACAATTAGGCTAAAAGTGAATAGCAGAAATTGTTATATTGCAAAATGTAGGCTACAGTAGCTTACATGACCTTAAAAGGGCACCATTTCCTCCTCTGCCCCCATCCACAGAAAAATTGAGGGTATGGGGGTATCCGCCCCTCTGCCACCCCCCGCTTCTGGCGCCTCTGTATATGCACTGTTTCCTGTCCAGATCCTACTATTAAGAAGTCCATGGTTTGACCCATGACGCAGGGCTATAGTCACTTGAGATAGACGACGAACTTATCACTTGTTGTGGCTTGTAAATTATTCCATCTTTTAGGTGTCTGTGAATGAAGCTTTGTCCTTGGAGTGCTTTGCTTAGTTGCCCACACTAAAAGCTGAATTATCATTGCTTCCATTTTCATTTGCAAAACAGGAAGTTTATTCCTCAACTGAATGAACTTTATTCAGTATGATCACTAGTTTAGTGTTTCATTCTCAATCCTGAGAAGTAGGCTACCGTTGTCTAACCGTTAGATGAAGAGGTAGTGCCCACACTGCTAAACTCGAAGCTTTCGCTATTCCTCTGCTGTTTCGTTCAACACAAACTTGGGAATAGCAGTTGTAGAGCTGTCGTAATAGTAGCATGACATAAAATATTTTTTTAACTTAAACTTTTTCTGTGGTTACTTACAGTGCCCGGATAACGTTTACTTGGAAAACGGACTTCCCTGTCAAAATGACACAGCGTTTTGCGCTGATGGAGTCTGTCGAACCCACGAATCACAGTGCCAGGCCATTTGGGGACCAAGTAGGTAGTTATAGGCTATTGACAGATTTATCAGCTATAATCCAGATTATTGCTTTTAAACTAAACACGGTGAAAACAACTGACAATGTCTTAAGATACCTTTTACTTTCGACTACTGTAGGCTATATATTAAAGTGTTTTTGCATGACATGAGTTCTAATGTTTATGCAGTGGTTCTCAAACTTTTTTCCTTGCGATGTCTTTGGGAAAAGTTTGCTGGAGTTGATAGTAGCCTACCCAGCGATAGAAATTACAGTAATTTTTATTGGTTTGTGTCTTCAGCCTTCATTTGTCTCGCGGTGAAGTGAATTAGAATTTGAGCTATGTGGTTGTTAAATCATAATGAGTTGCTACAGTTTCGTAATAATGAGTTCAAACGCACATGTCAGGGGACATAGCCGTACGAGCCAGGGGGGTAGCTGCCCCCCCCCCCCTGTTGTTTCAAAACGTCGCGAATTCGGGCAAAATCTTGCAATTATTAGGGCAAAAATTGCTATATGAAAAGCTTCAAAATTGCATGAATTAAGAAAAACTACAAATTAATATCTTTTACCTATCAAACTAAGTACGGTACAGCCTCTTATCTGCACAAGAAATACGCCGCAAAATTTTCATTTGGCACACCCGTATTGATGTATTGTATGGTGATCAAACTGTAGTAGGCTACGAAATGCATTTAACCAACTGCATCATGCCAATTTGGGCAGCCACCAAAATATGTCTCTAATACTTTTATGAATCTGCCCAAATCAAAACACAAAATTTTCTATATAGCTAATTTTATTAATTTTCACAAATGCATCGTGTTGATTTGGGCAGCTGAAAACATGACATTATCTGATTAGTCTGTTTATGCAACTGCCCAAATTAGCGTGAGGCCGTTTCCCCAAAATGAACAAATTCATTAATTTTTCCCATTTACATAATTGTATCGTTTAGATTTGGGCAACAAAAAAATATGAAATTATCTGATCATAGTCTATTTATAAAACTGCCCAAATTGGCATGATGCAGTTGCCTCGGCATCCAAATTTACAAAGTCTTTAATTTTTTTCATAGGCCTAATATCCATAAATGCATCATCTTGATTTGGGCAACTACAAAATATGAATTTATATAAATCTGGTGAATACTTTTATAAAACAATTCGGGTGGAGAGGTTACAGTACTTTTTCAACCATAAACGGACATAGCTAAGCAACACCACAACATTTAACGAAAAAATGTTATACTGTACATGTTAAATGTAATGTTAATGTTGTGGGGTTGCTTAGCTTTGTTTGGTTACTTTTATAAAACTACCCAAATTAAAATGATGCAGTTGCGCCCCAAAATAAAAAATAAATATTTAGTTTGTATATGCAACTGTGTCATGTTAATTTCACCAACATTTAGAATGCTACTGCTGAAGTATATAATATTCCTAAATGTTGCTCCTATCTACCATGTCAAAGTGCAGAAGCATCGAGCAATGCACAAGCAAGGTATATTCAAAGATGAATTCAGTTGTTCTATCTTGATTACTTGGGTAAGAAATTCTAGCTAGCTGGTGATATATTTGGGCAATTTCTATAAAAGCGTGCAGGTTTGGGCAAATTTACGTTCTGTCCCCCCAAAATGGTTTGGTCTCGTACGGCTATGTCAGGGGATAATAATATATATTTCACCTTAAAAAGAGAATCATCAGAAGGTCCTTATTCACTTATATATATCATCTTACGTACAGCGGCCACAGTTGGTCCAAGTGCTTGCTACGATTCTATAAATAAGGCGGGGACTGATAATGGCAACTGCGGTCAGTCGGGATCGACATTTCTCAAGTGCAGTGCGGCGTGAGTTTTTCTTGTTAGTGTTACATCAAGACTTCCAAACTCTTTTATTGAGTCAAGACTTTTAAAAAATCATGCGATCCGATTTAGCAGATGACGTCGATCAAGTTTCCTGACGTCAGTCTATTTTGGAACAGCAAACTGAAATTCGCGAATTTAGTGTGGCAGTCTTTCCTTCTTTGATTATTTTATCACATTATGCACCCTTTTGGATTACTAGTGAAGTCAAAAAACAATAATGAAAAGTTTAATGACGAAGTTTTATTGTGGTAAATTATTATCGATGTCTTGGTTATTTCAGAACAGACATTTCAGAAAAGCAAAAGTGCAAACTTTGTTTCAGAATTTAAATTTTAGACAGATTGTTTGTGCGAACAAACGACTCCCATCCAGAAACTTGAAGAACTTGCTGGATCTGCTTGGTAATCTTTCTTTTGCATCTTCTATTCATTACTCTTTGATCAAAAGTTTAATTGTTTTAGAAATGCCATCTGTGGAAAGCTTGTTTGTGTTGGGGGAGGTGATTTTCCAGTGTTTGCTGCAAGTTTCTTTTTGAACAACCTCAAACTAAGCACCGATCCTGTTGTTTATAAATGCAAGACATTACGCTCAGCGATCGGGACAATTGATGAGCCTGGTCTAGTTGTAAGTGGCACGAAATGTGGTCCAGGAAAGGTAACTATAGTTTTTCGAGTTTGTATTGAACAGTTAAATGGTGACTTTGAAGGCTGTGCTGACTGACGAAACGTCAGTAATAAAAGCTAGGCATCATCCTTAACATCATGAAGTAACCTAGAAGAATATAGTAATTAGAACCAAAAGAACGTAAGTCATTTCGTTTATCAAATGCCTGGTGAACAGTTTCACTCTGTTTTTACTTACTTTGTTTCTTCTTCACATTTTTTTGTATCAACACTTACTAACACTGTTCGGTGCTTGTTTTATTTTTCTGATGACTTTCAGGTTTGCCAAAGTGGAGTTTGTAGCCAAGTAAAACCTTTGACGTGCTCGGATTCTTGCAATGGAAATGAAGTAAGTTGGAAACGTAAGGTTTTAGCTCAATATATTCAGGTTTTTATGCAGTGCAGCCACAGCACTCTCAGCCTTGCGTAAATTCAATTTTAGCTTAAATTTTTGTTCAATAACAATAGGCCTAATTGTCTTTTTTTAGTTTGCGCCCATTGCAACAGCACACAGTACAATAAGATTACAGGTGTAACAAATGGTATGATTTGTAGCCCATTTGTCTTATATGATCAGTTATTTTCTCAAAAGCACATCGTGCTATTCTAGAAAGCAAGCATTAGCCGGAAGAAATAATCTAATTGAACGATTAGTGATAGGTGGCTACTTAGTCTACTTTTCAATTTTTACAGAAATGTGACACTTTGGGAAATTGTCAATGTCCAGCTGGATTTTCGTCACCCGGCTGCAAAGCTGTGGACAACGGGGCTAATAAAGGTGATGGAAGTCAAACGGAAACCGTAGATAGTAAAAACAAAGAAGAAAATATAGAGGATGACGTAGATGGAAAAACCGGAGACACCACAAACGATGATAATAACGAAGGTGACGCAACCAATGACGTTAATGTATCCTCCAAAGATGGCGAAAACGACAACAATGGTACAGATTTTAAAGACAGCGACAATGGATCTGCAAGTTCTGGTGAGTAGAGATAAAGCGATTTATTGAAGATTGGTTTATCACATGTTATCTCATAAAGTCGATAACCTCAGTACAGAATTTTTTAAACAAACCAAGATTATTGTTTTGTTTTTCGTTCAGTGAACTGAAATTGTATAGCCTAGAAGTGAGGGCCCTAGTTTGATGTTCGAAAGGGCGCCAGTTCGACAGCGCTCAAGAGCATGTGGTTGTGTTTTTGGCTAGACACTTAAAGCCGCGCGTCAATTGTGGGAATGTGGGGTGGCGCCCCTGCGACTGTAGCCTTATATTCCTCTCTTGATTATGTACAGTAGGCTACACTGCTCTAGAGAGAAATACCTACGGTACTTCTTAAGGCTATGGCCTACTGAACTGAAATTGCCACCTGTTTGAAATTAGGCTAGGATAACCTGAAAAAATGCACATACAATCTTCTTATTTGAAGTGTTGCAGACGCTATTTATGATGATCAGCAGTTTCATACAGTGTGCCAATAACAAAATTATATGCAGATGTGCTTATACACAAACACATACGCGATGTTGCGTTAAGCATGTTGCTGTAGTGTAGAACAGTGATTTCTAAACTCTGGGAGACGAAGTTCATTCAATAGATCGTCAGGGATATGTTGACTTTCTACCCATTACAAGTTATTTTACTAAAGATTTTCAAACTTAATGTTTTGTTAAATTTGCTCGAGCGAATTTACGCGTCCATCAGCAATATGTTCATATAAGACAGTTTGTGTGCCTATTAGACTACCAAGTATCTTATTTTAAAAGGTTAATTTTTTCGCTTTATTTCAATCCAATTTTGTTTCACTTTGAATTTGAAACGAGACGATTTACCAATTGAAAATAACATAAACTTAAGAGCAAAATGGTTGGAACGTCTGGTTAATCTAATCAAAATATAAAGAGCCCAAATTGTTGATAGTAAACTCATGTTCAGCGTAAGTTTCGAAAACTACAGGCCTACTGTCATTTTTAGCGCTGAAGATGACAGTTTAATTTTCGAAACATTTGCAGAACATGAGTTTAGTAGGCTATTCTACATGTTGGGCTATTTAGTATTTATGTTTTGATTAGTTTAACATGAATCTCTTATTGGCTTATCAGTAGTAGCCTAATATTGTATATTTTGATACAACTCTTACAGTATTTTTATTATCAGTTTGGCAACGAAGCACCATCATATCTGGGTCCATCGTATTTGGTGCACTTGTAACGTTAGGTGGAGGCGTGTTAACGTATATCAAAGTCCATTCCTGTAGAACGAGGTAAAAGTTATATTAAAATAAATCAAACAAACGTTATTCCTAAATTGTAGCCTACCGCCGTCCGCCATACAATAAAATACAAAGAGATAGACGTAGTGATCCTGCACTGTTATAGGGGGTTATAGGTGAATTGTTCGTAAACAGTAAGTTGTTCGAAAAATTAATTCTTCGTAAAATAATTTTTCGTTAATCATTTCTTTCGTATACAACAATTGTTCGTATAGTGAATTGTTCGTATACAGGTGATAGGTCAAATGTTTGTGAACAAATTTTCAGTTGTTACTCAGGAGCGCCGGCAGCGGGGGCAGGGGAGCATCATGGAGGGACAGGGGGCAATGGTGCCCTTTTAAAGTCATGTAATCTACTGCACATTTTGCAATATAACAATTTCTGCTATTCGCTTTTAGCCTACATATAACACAGGCCAACAAAAAAATGTTGGCACAAATAAAGATGAGAGTCATTTTAAAGTATTTCAAGGCCCCTGACTCCGAAAATGCACTTAGTTTTTTCGAATTGGCTCTAGTTTTCGAGATATTCGACAATGAAAATATTTTTGAAATTGTTAATCATAAGCTTTCAATCAAATGCTCAAAATAATATTCACAGCATAAATTCTGCAACACAGTAGGTTACATCATTATAACATAGCAATAGCATGATGTCCTTTGTATACCGGACACTTGTATCATTACTCGATAGTGAGCTGATAGATGAGCATTATCGCTATATCTTATCTTAAAAGTTTTAAAAAATTGGCCTTTCAGCAACAAAAGTACCCTTTTTCATAATCCTGCCCCCCCCCCTCCTCAGTCAAAAATTGTTTCGGCGCCCTTGTTGTTACTCGTGCAGGACATTTCCTTTGAAAATGCTCAAATTTTCAATAAGTAGTTTCTTGCCCTTGTGCGTTAAGTGCACTATAATCTTTGTAAAGCTGGCCACCATACAAAAGTTTTGGATTTCACTTTTCGCTGCCATTGTGAATCAGGGACTCTACACTCTGTCTGCTCGTCTACAGCACGTCACATCTTTAGCATATACGCTACCCTAATTAATTGTTCGTAAAGAATTGTAACTGTTTTACGAACAATTAGTATTACGGTCAATTGCACGGACGAAGAAATGCTTTACGAAGAATTGTTTTACGAAGAATTAACTTTACGAACAATTGTTTACGAACAATTGTTTACGAACAATTGTTTACGAACAATTGTTTTACGAACAACTCTTTACGAAAAAAACGTCGGACACCGTTATAGGGGGAGATGTGCAATGAATGTCCATTTCCATAAGGGTGATTTCTGATTTCCATCTTATGCTCAGGCACGGTGGATATTCTCATCATGAAAGTTGGATACCTCCTTTCTTTTAACAAAGATAGAAAATTTCACATTAACATTATCCACCCCAAAACTAAGAAAATTGTTCGTTTTTTCCTCTATTCCATAGCTAATAGCTATGCATCCCTGCCTGAAAACAGGCTCCATTGTTGAAAGATGCATCTCAGCAACATATCCAACTTATAGTTATTAACATAGTGGTAAATTAATCAACTTGTTCTGTAAGCATTCGAACTTTATTAACTGCTTTACTGTACTCTCAGAACCTCTCGACGTCAAGATCCGTGATGATCGAAGAGAAGCTTAAATTCAATCTCGCATGGAATCTTAAACCACTATGAAGCACATCAGTTTTTAAGTGTAACTTTTTAGCAATGTGTAGGCTTATTATTGTTTCATTCTTGCACTGATTACCTTTTATCACAGTATCGTTGCTGCTGAGTTTTAAAAATAAAATTTTAAAAAGCTGTCCATGGGCCTGTCTTAGGTACGGTAATAAAAAGTAGGCCTGCCACTAGAGCTTGCAGTAAACTGACTTACCGTACTTAATTGCTGGCTGCTATCAGACTGGTTGTGAGTCCCATACTTGATCCAAGCATCACGAGAAGATAAGATTTTCATTGTACTAAGCCATCGGCACTAACGAAAGTAAGGTGGCTATAGTTTCTTTCCCTCGGGTGCCTTTCCTTCAGTAGGCTAACTATCTCCATTCTCCACCCATTTTATTACACCCTGGATAGAGGTAAGCGGTGTTTTTCAACAACCCGCTTGAGCCGGGAGTCGAACCAGGATTCTATGATTAGAACTATTAGGCTCCCGCTGCACATACTAACAGAAGTGGAGATCCGTTATGGTACGGTACCGTACTTTAAAAGTTAGTCATTTCGATGGCGTGAATTCAATTCTCACCCCTGCAGTTACTCTTTTTTCTTTTATAGGCTAATTAGGCTACCAGGCCTTGCATCAAGAGCCTCTACAAGTAACATATGCGAAGCTACCAGGAATAACCAATCAAGGCTTTGTCAGTCCGAGGATAAAGATTCAAATACCAAACCAACCAAACATAGTTCAAAGCAAGAATCAATTCTGGCTGATCGCTAGAAAGCTCACAATGCTGCAGTCAGCTGGTTCATAGAGAAAATTGTCCTATGTTAAAGTTTCTACCGGTCCAAATACCTTCTCTGCTGCAGCGACCTACAGGTTACAAATACGCATCCCGTTAATAGCTTGTGGTCCGACTAAGTTTGGAGAAATTTAAGTGATAGATAGATAGATGTTTATTAGCTGCTGCGAAAAAGATGCACAACAAGTCAAAACACAATGTACGGTACATAGCAAAACTGTTGAAATGATAACAATTAAAAATAATAAAAGCATCACAACAGCGGGAGGCTGCAAAATGACCATTCAAGGTCTTTAAGTCAAGCGGCCACCCCTCAACTCATTAATGATAACTTAATTATAATCGGTTAATTGAGAAAAAGACATAATAATAAATAAATAACAGTGAAGCTGTCCAAGATGATAAGAAATTAAAAAAATTCAGGTAGGCCAACGTAGTAGGCCTAGCCTGTGTTACAATTGCAAGTCAGATTAGTAATTTAGCATTTGCCTAATATGAGTCAATAATTTTCTTTTTGTACATTCTTTTAAAGGTTGTGAAAGAGGATTTGCGAATTTCATCTGGTATGTTATTCCAACTTTTTGCGCCAGAGTATTTTATTGAGCGTTGTAGTTTTGTGGTGGTGTGTCGATAATAATAGTAATCTAGGTTGGTCGAGTTTCGAGTAGTAAAGTGTTGAATTTCGTTGCATTTTTTAAAGTAGTTTTGAAAAGATTTGGGTAATGAGTTAAAACAAAACTGGTACATAAATTTAACAATATCAAAGTTCTTATCAAAGTTGTGTTATCAAAGAGTGAGGTCAATTTTAGTTTAGTTTCGAAACGACGAAAGCCTTTCGCTGCTCCTTGTCTGTCGCAGAATGTTTTATAATGCTAGTTATTTCGTATTGGTTATAACTGCAGGCTACTATTCTCACAACATAGCCTACGAAAAAAAGGTTCTTTCTCCTATCTGGATATTAAAAGTAAGCTACATCTGAGCATGGATTACTGAATTAGATTCCCATCACTGAATTAGATTCCGTGATCCATGATCTGAGCCAGAAAATCCGGACTCCGTTTGCTGCTCCTAAATCCGCTTTGGATACCTTACGGAAAAGAGTGCTGCTATGGAGATTCGCCAAATGCTAAAAGGTTACACCATGTAGGCTGCATTATTTTTGGTTAAGCGAGCTAGTTACTGCTCTGTAACTTTTGGCCTTGTGCATGTTTTGCATGTTTTGAGTAGTTTTTAGAAACCAGACCCACTCTAGGAATTCTTGTACTGTTCTCGAAAGTGGAGAACACATTCAATAAGACTCTTACCGTAGTCAAAAAACTAGCTTCCATGTATTGGAATATGTTGTAGTTTAGTAGACTAGCTCAAATTGCATTTCGTACGGGTAGGTTGCGTTTTTTGTTAAATACTATTGATCATTAAATTTGCACATGTTGAAACTTCTCAATGAGAGGTTTTTGATTTCTTATCATTGTTTTCAATTTAGACTACCGGTAGTAGTTTAACTTGTAATTATGGTGGTGTCTTTTACCCTAAGTCAGAAGTAAAGGAGGCTTGTGACAAAAAACAACAACTTAACCTCGTCTAAATATATACTAGTTTAGGTGTGTTTGAAACAAAAATATTGTCCGGCATGATATGGTAGCCTACCGTACTTCAATTATGAAACTGGATCTTCAATTATTGTGTGATGTGCAGTCTGATAATAAAAAAGCTCAACACCTTGCTCTCCTAGGCCATATCAAAACGGACTTTTGCCTAGGGCTACCATATGTTGTCTTAGAAGGATTTTTTCTCTTTTTTTCAAAAAAATGAATTGTCCTCTGAGGACACTTGAAAATGCTCAAATGTCCTCTTTTTTGCATTGCTTTTGTTTTCAACAAGGTTTGATATTGATGTGACGTTTGGCGAAAGCTAAATAAGGCTAAGTAACGATATCAAAAAGGAAAAGAATGTTTTCTGTGATCTGTGGCAGAAGTAGACTCTCCTTGCTTAAGAAAAGTGTTTATTGACTTTGAAGTTGACAATACATTGCTTGCTGTGAATATGGTAGATACATTTATTTCTGTGGCAAACAAAGGCAGTATTACTCGATGGCATTGTTCGACTCTTGTGTTGCCTGTTTACATGAATAAACCGCTAATTTCATTTTCCGAGTTCACATCCTTTGATTGGTTGCTTATTCTGTCTTACACCAAAGAATAAGATAACGCTTTTCAGCGATGTGTGGAAGTATCTGTCAGAAAAAAATGTTGGCATTGACAATGCTAAACTGTTCGATCTATAGGTCTACCAAAGCTAGTGGAAAGGTGTCTTAAACCTGATAGCTAGCTTGCAATAGCTTTTTTTAAATGATGGCACATTAAAAAATGGACAAAATAGTTCAAACATTGCAGAACTATGGATTTTTTTAATGAATTGTTAAAAATTGAGCAATTTTTTGTCTGCAATAGGCTATGGCTCAAAATGCAAATGTAAAACTCATGTTTTCTGTGGTGAAAATTAAATGAACAGCAAAATGTTCATCGACTTAATCTGACAAATAAATATGTTATGTTTTTTAGTTCTCAAATTATCTAAGAAGATGTAAAAATTGTTTAAACGTAAAAATCCACTTGCATTTTACTTGCTTAGGCCTATATACTAACCATGTCCTCTTTTGGGGTGATGAAAATATGGTAGGCCTACTTTTGCCTGAGGATGGGTTTCTTTTATGTCCAGTTTTCTTTCTCCTTCCTATTATTCTTATGATGACTGCTCAGCCACATCAATATTGGAACTGCCAAATTCAATCCACAACACTTTTCATTAGGTTGTCATTTATTACTACATGTGTGCTTCTTTTTGTTTTATTTTTTTGCTGCTTGTTTTTTTGGTTTTGTGGTCGGGCTAACTACAGACATATAGCCTACTACACTACTACATGATTTTCCATTTAGGCACGTTTTAAACCTTTCAAGGTTTTGCCACCTCAAAAAACATGATTGTTAAGGAAAACAATCGCAAAAATGACTTATAATATGTTTAACCATTAGTCACAATACAGTTATGATTATGGTAATGATAGCCTAAGAATTATCAAGTAATGAAACAGGTTTATCTTGTGGGTTAAAAATTATAGGTTTAACTTCATGATGTCTGGACTCTGGAGGATGTCGGTTTTCATGGGTCCTATGCATGTATGTCTGTGACACATTGTAGCCTAATTTTACACAAACTGTTAGAAACTGTCTAGCTTGAAAATCATAATCTAGGCCTACTACAAAATACTATGTTACTACAACAAAGTCTATGCTAACCCTTTTTTGTTATACTGTGACAGGCATTGTGAGTGGAAACTGTTAATACTGCACTCTTATTACTTGTACCATACCATAGATTGTTTAGTTTTTCTGGATACGTTTTGCTGTTTAATTTGTCGCTTGTTAGTACCCAAGCTTGTAACTGTATGTATGAGTGATAGGATAAAGTGTACCTACTCACTAAAGTCGTAAAGTATTTGACAAGCAAGAGCAGTTGAAATGGCTTCTGCTGAAGGCTCTAACTCATTGACACAAGTTCAAAGTGCTTTACAATCAAGGTATGATTTGAAAGTGTTGCTTGGTGGTTCTCGATGTTTTATTTTGTACCATTTCATGTCTCAAATTCACCTAATGTTGCATTAGTAACTGAACTTTGCTGCACATCTCCTCAATTGGCTTTGCATACTACAGTACCGGTACATTGAGAATTACTGTTGAAAGATAAAATGATGAAACTGCAGTAGCGGCATTAATTTGGTATGTCTCGTTATGGTAAAATAGCACCAATCAAAATGATTTTGTTTTTGTTTTTTCTTTTACAAATTTAAATAGTTTTTACTCAGGTATGCAGTTGGCATATTTTTAATCAGATTGCTTTGTTTTTTTCTTAGATTTTCGTTTGCATGCACTGATACCTTGCATTTCAGGTTCACAAACATCAAGAATTTGATACTAGATGGAGGTTTAAAATTTTTGTTGACTCTCTTCGTCTGGACCATCGGGTATTACAGCTACAGCCCTTTGTGGTTGTTTTGCGGTAATTTTTTTAGTGTTTGTTAAATTTGTGCGAAGTTTACACATGTTAACCAATGTAACTAAGTTTGAGTGGTATACTTTGAAAACTTCATTAGCCCACATGGCTTATTCCTGTGTAGATTTACAAAGTTTTTCATTTGTAAATACATAAAAATATAAAATAATTTCTGTCATGAATGGTTTGTTACTAAGTCAAATCATTAAATTTGTTAACCTAATTTTTGTTCAGTATGCTTGAATATCACTACTTAAATGTGCTTTCTGACTCAACTGCTTGTACTTTCTTGGTATTGGGTAACGGTTGTGATTCACCAGAGAAAGGTATCAGTTTCTATGCATGTAGGCCTACTATAGTATATATATACACCTTTTTATTGTCAACTGAAAAAACTTTTTTGGTTCTGTTTATATCACATTTGATTGTCTTTGTGCATTATTTACAATGACAATACATTTCACAACAATCAAATAAGATATATAATTATATATATGGTAAATTGATGACTGCTTATCACTCCCCCATACGAAGTATTTCTCCGAACCAATTCTGTAATTCTATTTTTGCAATTTTATAAAAAATAACATTGACTTGCTAAAATAATCTAAAGGTCTTTCACATATTTGAATTTTGTCTACTTTACTGATATTTTTAGGTGTTTGTGTATCAATATTTGTTGGTGAGAAAATAAGAAAAAGAAGAGCTATCGCAGAGGTAGGTTACTTCTTACACTTAATTTGAATCCTGTTTGATATATCAATACGACATCTTTTTTACATTTTTTTAGGGTATAAATGTTGTTAAAAATAAAAAAAAGTTTCCAAATTTCAAAATCATTCACCACACATACATAATTTATATAACACGATTTTTATTGCCCAGATTACAAGGAAAAGTAGCGACGATCCTAAACAGTTTATGGAAACAGTTAAACAGATGTATCAGTTGAATGGAGAACCTCTTCCATCTTGGGTTGGTATTGTTTTTGTTGTGGTTTGATGTATTTTGCCAATTACCACTATCTTGTTGCAGTTGATCATATGGTCTTCGGGTTTTCACTATCACAACAGTGTGTGTTGACTGTTGAGTTGTTCTTTTTATACGTGCTGACTACAAAACTTTTCTGAAACATGATATTTATTACCGTATGATTTATGAACAATGAACATATTAGTTAAAATCTTGTTAAAAAACATTTTTTTTTACTCAAGTACTAGTTTGTCTTTGATTTATTAATGTTGCAAGTTAACAACTGATGTCGGTTCAGAAATGTCAACCCTTTTTGTACTGTATATGAATAGTGCAATTAATACACCTATTGCACCATGCGTTTGCACTGTGCGATAACTCTTGAAAATAACATAGGTTTTCTAGCTATCCTTATTAAATAATGAAAAGCAGAAACAATAAAATATAAGTGGAAAATGCACCACATGCTTTTGATAAAAGTTAATATGCTATTACATCAATGTGTAGATGATAAGAAAACCTTAAAGTGAATATATGATATTTAGAAACCAAACCACTTATCAACATCGAATTCAACGTCTTTGTTTATTTATGGACTTAATTTCCAATGACCTACACCTATATATTTATAGATTCATTATCCTGATATTGAAAAGGCAGAATGGCTCAACAACATAATCCAGCAACTGTGGCCTTTTGTTGCAAACTTTGTCAAGAACTTGGTGATGGAAGATGTAAGTGTCTCTCATTCTAATTCCACTTTCCATGTTTTTCTTGTTAAAAGCTTCTTGGTTCATCATTGTATCAAGCTACTTTTATAATTATCTCACTGCAATAAAAATAGAGTGTTGCTGGTGCAATGTTCGAAATTTTTACAGAGCATAATCATAAAAAAATTGAAAAAATTTTAAACTTGAAATTTAAGTACTTAAATTAAAGGTTTCACAAAAATAGGCAACAAAACAGTAATTAACAATTGAAAGAAAGGTTGATGCAAGACTTAAGCGTTTACGGTTTTCTTTTCAAACTTGATAAGCACGTTTAGTTTTGTGTGCTCAATGCTCATGGTTGGCCAAAGTATCAGTCTATCTTTCGATGAAATGTAATTAAAGATTAACTCAGCAAGCAATAAAGTTTATATCGAAACGTGCTACGCTGATCTTTCGACGTTACTTGAAGCTTGTTTCGCATTCAACAATGTTTGTTGAACATTTTCAACTGTTTCAGTTCCTTCAGAAGTTTTATTTGTTTCTGTTTGTTTAATCAGTCAGTTTTTCTGGCAAAACTCCACAAAAGGAAATATTAATGCAATAATAAAATCTAATTGATTCTTTCTAAAAATTGACTTGAATTATTTGTGACCATTGCCATATCTTTGGTTTAAGGTTCAAGCTTCAATTCAAATGTCTTCTTCGCTGTTATCTGGGTTCACTTTTACTGATGTTACTTTGGGTGATAGAGCACCTAGAGTGACAGGAATTAAGGTCTACGGAAATGATCATACGCGTCGGAATGAAATCGTCATGAACCTTCAAATTGTGTGAGAAATACCTTGCAGTTTATTTCGTACCGTTTTGGCTCATTGTATTTATACCAACCATCCAATCTAATCAGAAATCATTTCAATTCTTCGTGCAAGCCATCTGAAGAAATACTTGTTATCTCTCGCTTTATAAGAAAGTGTCAGTTAAGTTGTTGTTGTTTTTGTTTTGTTTTTAAATTGGAGATGTTTTTTCCACAAAGTTTTCATCTTATCAAATGCTCCAGATGCATTTCAGCGATCACTCTCTGAAGATTGTGATGGGTAAAGAATCTATGTACGGTAATATTTTTCCCAAAGTTCTAATCGCCACGTGAAGTCCAAATAAATATCCATTTACAGTAATTAGATTTGTGTATAAATTACTTATAAATCTGAACTTTAAACTTATCAACTCATTCGACAGTGTTGTCATACAGTTTTGGCAGATTGTTTCCTTTGTTATGCTACAAATATCGAACCAATGATATGTAGGAAGTGTAGGCTATTTCATCTTTAAAGAATAAAGCAAACTTAAAATGAATGTATAATTTAAAAAAGTAGCCACCGCATACTCAAAATTTTAAATCTTTTGTTCAGATATGACAGCGATTGCAACATCGGGGTGTGCGTGAATGGCTTACAAGCTGGCATACGTGACTTACATGTGCAGGGATTGCTCAGGGTTGAGCTATGTCCGCTTATTGAGAGAATGCCACTCATCGGGGCCGTGTCTGCTGCTTTTATCAAAGACCCGGTAAGTACAACCGCAACCTACTTCTGAATACCATGACGCGTTTTACGCGATTAAAACGTCATAATGTTTGTCGTTTCAACATAGCATTGCCAGTCTTGAGCGACAACACCGCAACCAAAATGACGTCAAATTCGATGTGTCCGCACGGCAGCTTACGTTGTGCTGCGTGATGTCGGTTGCCTTTTATTTTGTAGAAATTAGAAGGATTGAGAGGTTTTTGCATCGATGTGACACCGCACACGTTTTAAAGAGTTCTTTAATTGTAATCTTCTTTTGTAACCTTATAACTGAATATATTATTAATATCGTCATGTACAGCACCCAGGAGCATAATTTGCGCTGTGGATTTGACGTTGTATAAATCCTGTTAATATTATTATTTAGAATTTAGATGATACCTTTGCATGTTCAGATTATTAATTTTGACCTGACTCATCTGGCGAACATATTTGACTTGCCTGGCTTCGACTCGTTGCTGCGAGGAGCGATATCTGACGGAATTGGTGCCATGTTTGTACTGCCTGAAAAATATATCGTAAAACTCTTTCCAGATGTTGACATCAGTCTTCTAAGGTTTCCTTTGCCTCAGGTAATTGATCTGGCCGCCATTGCTTTGCTATTTCATACACTGTGAGCGTTATTGTTGATTGTAATTCTTTGCGTGGAACATGACATACACCAAGTCAAAATACGATTGGAGTATTAGCTCTAAATCTCCGTTGTTTTGCTTATTCGTATGCTACAAAGGATTGGTGGAGTCTGCATCTTCTTACCTCGTAAGACATGTCTACTGTGCAATTTTGGAAGGACGTTCTGATACCAATCTCGTTTCTATGGCAATAGCCAAACAAGTTGTGCTTTCACACATGAAGCGTCCGCATTCTGATGTCTAACGTCTGACATAGTATGCTTTAGCTTGTTTTTAGCGAAACTGCTAAACAGATCCCTTCCTTAAAGCTAATTATTGTAGCTACAATTGCATCTTAATAGCACCAATTGCACCGCCTTAGCACCGTACAGCTACAATTGTCGCGATGTAATTTGAGTTTGTGACACACATGAGTTCTTCACCCCAAAACACAAAAAGCACTATAATTTATGTTGACGAAGATTTGGAATGCAGTTTTGCTTTGTGCTTCTACTTTTCCTAAAGTAGCTACCCAACGGTGGTATGTCACATAACTTGTAAGGAGTATGAGTATAAATCTCCGTCTGTCATTAAAAACTAATCGTAATCAAATGTACAAAACTTTTGTGCTTTCCAACTCCAGGGTCTTGTACGCGTTCATGTGCTTGATGCTCAAAATCTTGAAGAAAAAGACAGCAAGGTTATGGGCTTTGGAGGCGGAAGTGACCCTTACGTTTGCGTCAAAAGTACGTTTTAGTTAACGCTATTTCAACACGAAAAAAGTGATTTTTTTTCAGCTAAAATGGATCAATGTTTCCAAGTTCCGTCCCAGACAGCAAATCAGTCGTTTTTTACATCGATATCGTCTTGAATCAACGCAAAAGAACGTCTGATTTGCTGTCTGGAGAGTGACATTTTGTTAACGCATCTCAACCTTGCGGTTTTCTGCATAAAATCTGTTTAATTTGGTTGATGTCTTTCTGTTAAAAAAATTTCACAATCAAAAGCACACATTTCATGGATGTATTGTCCAATGCAGTTATTTATCAACTCCAACGTTTCCCAGCTAGCAACATTTTTTCACATTGATTCAACTTCTCTAGACATTGTAGCGATGAAAAACGTCAACTTTTGCTCACTGAATTTTAAAACTTTTCAAACTTTTTTGATAGAGAGTAGAGGGACTTGCTTGATGAAAAATTTTTATCTAAGGACATAATTTTCTTGTGGTTTTAGTTGATACTTTTTTATGTATTTCTGATGTGTTTTCTTTTTGTTTTTAATGTGGTTCAAAGTTGTGTGTTTTTATTTCCCACGAAGCTTTCGAGAGTTCTTGTGCGAGGTGAGACACGTCTTGGATTGGAATATTTTTATTTTGTTTTCGTCATCACTTGTTCTTCACAGACAATCATCAAGATTATTGTTTTTTTTTTGTTTTTTTTTAATAAAATTTAGCATTTATCTGTTCTGCGTGTACTTGAAGCAATTTTTCGGTTGGCCTGCTTTAAGAGTATGCAGCTTTATTATGTTGGTACAGCATTGAGGTTTAGTCAAAATGTTTAATACATTTTGAGCAAAAGCGTAGGAAAATGATCTTATGGCAAAGTTAAATGGTTGTGGTTATGATTCCAATTTTGAAAATCTTCATTTTGTTTCTGTATCCATCCTTGCTTATTCATCACTGATTTTGTCATTGTTCCTTTGTCGCGATGCACTCGGCGGTAATGTGTTATTTTGTAATGGTATCATATATTACTTCGCAACTAGCATATTCATTGTTCAGTCGATCTCATGTTGGAGAGTTGATGAAATTCTTTTGTGAGTTTTTTTTTTTAACTTTTAACGTGAGAAAATGCAAGTCTTTTGACACCGATACCGGCAGGCCTATGTTGAAATTTTTAATTCCATTGTTTCAATTTGACTTTTTGTCAAAGTTTTCTCATTTAAGTTAAAGTGGCTGTTGGAGTGTTGGTAAATGATTTTTGAAACAATGCATCTTATCAGGATCTATGACTAATGCAGTTAATCCAATACAGATTCATTAAGCTTGATCAATGAAAAACAGATTTCCCAATACTAACATTGTTTTTCAGTTGGTTATCGCAACAAATTCAAAACGAAAATCGTCCAGCATTCCGTCAACCCGGTCTGGAACGAATCATTTGACGCGCTCGTGACCGACATCCAGTCCACGTATGTATGTTTCACTCTATATGATGACGACGGAGCACTGAGACAAGATTTTCTTGGAAGGTGAGGCCTGCCACGTTGAAAAACAGCAAGACTGATCTATTCTCCGAGATAATTTTTATTTGGAAGCTTAGTTCAGAGAGTTTGAACTGCTGATGCAGATCCAGTCACCGACGGTGTGAGATTTTCGCTTGCGTCTATAAAGTTATAGCATTGTTTCTGAATAGTCTTTTTAAATGGGCGTAGCTATTCTTGAAACCGAGCCAATGAAAGATTAACAGAAAGGTCTTTTCTTGCCCATGTTGCTGTGTTAATGTTGCGATACTGGGAATTTGAAAACCTATTAACCTCCCGCCTGTGTCGATCACTGTTGATGTGTTTTAGCGCAAAGGTCCCGGTGAGAGCAATCTTTGAGCAAGGCATCATTGACGAGGTAAGGAACATCAATAGACAGATAGGTGATTGTTGTCAACATCATTCAAATTTGGTTTTGCTCACAATAGTGCGATTGATCTCTATCCTTGTAGCGATTGTTTGCTTGTAACTGTACCAATAATTTTTAAAAAAGGAGTGGAGGAGCGAAACAGTGTGCCAATGTATGCAGTTATATATTAGTTATATGACGCTGGCAATGCAGTGAACAATAAAATACCTTTCGATCGGATTTTTTTTTTTTAGTTGAAGGTCGATGTATGTGAAATGTTCTGTTTCTGAGATATCTAACAATTCAGCAGCGCGCCCCAACAATACATAACATTTTTTTTTTATTTAGAGTATCCCGTTATCCGAAGTGACGAAAGGAAAGCTACATGTCCGCTTGGAATGGTTTGATCTTTCCTCTGATCCTAATGACTTAGACGAGGTGCTTTGGTTCAGTGGACTTTGGTGACTTAGTTTGTTTGTCAGCCAACTTATTGTGGCTTACAAAGATTCAAGATCCTTCACCTATTAACATCTCATTTATTTTGGACAGGCTCTGAACATAAAACCAACTAATGGAATCGTTCACTCTTCTTTCCTGAACATATATGTGGAAAACGCCCTTCGTCTGCCAGTATGTAGAAGCTTTATATCGCTTTGTGATAAGTGAAATTTTTTTAACTGTACGATTTTTTAAGAACTTTCTGTTACACGCAGAATGTCGCGCAAGATGCCTTGAGTCCAAGCCCTCTGTTGAAGATTACCGTCTCTGACAAACCTGCCTTCAGAACAAAGGTTTGGAGTATTTATTTAAATAACTGTGCCATTTAAGCCGGCGTAATTATGCAACTTATAAGGGTAACAGCAGGTATGACATCTTCAAACAAACTTTAGAAAAACCCGAATGTAACACAATCGTAATTTAACATTTAATGACGTTAAATTAATCATGCTGAAACGTCAAACCAGGTTGTACCTCACTCCAACGATCCAGTGTGGGAAGAAAACTTCCGAATTCTTCTTTCTGATCCTCGAGAAGAGGAAGTTTCATTTGAGGTAAACCTACTGGATCGACTTGTTCTCATCTTTTTTTGTCCTTGCTGATAGTTTGATTGAAATTTTACTTAATCCTTGTTTTAATAATTCATGTATTGGCGAATGTTATTACGTTTAACATGATAAACTGCGTTCGGTAAAAGGATTTCATTATTCGGTTTATGTATTGACCATCACAGATACCGCCCTACTATTTCTGAAATCGTTGTGAACGATTTGTGTTAGAAAGAAAGGGAATCCAGTAAAGATTCTTTGTTCTTAACAAGGTTGATACAACAATCTTTACTTTATTTTGTTTTTTGTAAACGGATGTTCGTTTTGGATTCTTCAAGAAATCTATTTCGGTTGATGAACAGTTCAAAATCTGAAATAAGAAATTTTTTTCACTGGATCAAAAATTAGTGTGTAATTTATCTGAATACTTGATGCTAGCTTAAAGACAAACAGACTAAGTTTCAAGCTCTTCGTCGCTTCGACATTGCCCGGTACAAGATAAGACCTGGAACAGTAGGCAAAGCTATAAGGAGAATATCAAGAAATTCCATCGAGAACGGGGTACAAGACTTTGGTTTTCTCGGTGTGCCAACGATTTCTGTTCCTTTTGAATGTTTTTCGAACCTTTTTGTCAAGAAATGGAATGCCGTGGCTAAGTTGCTCTTTCCACTTGCTTGTGAGAATTTCGCCATCTGTAAACTTTCTGTCGCTGTGTTTTGCAATGTATAGCGCAGGAATTCTCAAACATAATAATCTGTCGACCCCTTCAGTAAAGTTTCAATTTCCTCTCGATATTTTATCGAACATTGTTAAACATTATTTGAACATGGACTGAGATCGAATTTCCACTCCACAATCGTCATAGTTTGCTTCAGTTTTGGCCGATTCCCATCTTTGCATTAGAAACTTCTTGACTGACCTCCACTTATCAACCCTATGTCACTTATGTCTCTTGAGAGCTCCTGATGCAATGCAACTTTATATGCCGCTTGAAGGTGTTTGTCAACTTTTCGCTTTATAACTAAGTTCTTTTTTTTTTGAGCCAATGCTTGTTTTTTAGTAATGTGATGACCTGAGAGCACTTGTTGATTTGCTTGTTCAAAGTTTGCATTTTATTTTACTGTTTTTTTCGATTAATTTTGTCCATTTTTGCCTATTGTTTCGTCTTGCTGAAGCATGATTGTGTAGTGCAAAGTACACTTAGTGCATCCTTATCGACAACTGCAAATCTCGTTGGTGTGGCCGTATTTGATTTTACTATAATTTATTGATTGGAAGCCTTCATCACGAGACATGTGGAATGTGGATACTTAAATTTCTCATTTCTTTATATCATGCATTTTTATATGCATAAAAGAGGTGTGCACGAAAGCATGGTTGATGAAGTTGAAAGTGAATAACAATATTAAGCAAGCAAGATTTTAGTGGGTTTGATGATAATATAATTATGTGTGTTTTTATATATAGCGCTGTATCCATCGCAGATCTGCCTTGCTTCTAAACGCTTTACAAAGCAGACAGTATCACTGCAGCCGTGTGGAGGCGCAACCGAGTGCATTTTTACCCGAATCCATTCCATTGCTCAGTACAAAGCAGGAATAAGATTGAGTACTGCTATTAAAAAGCCTTTGGTGTGACCCAACAGGGTATCGAACCTATGACTACCGATTCAGAGGCAGGCACTTTTACTACTAAGTCACCAAACCAAACAATCATCAGGCTACTCCCAATATTGTTACTTTGTTTAATCAAGTTTTGTTTGTAATTATATACAGTGATAAATTTTGATCAAGTAATTTAATTGCCATATGTGTAGGCACAGATGTAGTTTTATTCTGAAAAACTTGAATCTTATCACAACATTTTATTCTAAAATAAATATTAGCAGAGTTGATCTCATTAAAATTTTTGAATTTTCAGATGGAGGATTCTGAAGTTCGTCTTCAGAGCTTGGGTTCGTTTAAGTTCTGCCTTCAAAAGCTTCTGGAAATGGACGATATGACGATAGGCTGCCCTTTCCGCCTGAAAAACTCTGGCCCTAAATCCGAGTTAAACATTCGAATGTCTTTACGGGTAAGATTACATGAGATTTGATGTTACAATAAGGGTTGTGGTGTCGTGCAAAAATTTGACGACTCCGACTCCTCGGTTTACAACTAGCCTACTCTGGACACGTCAAAATCTCTCCGACTCCACAGCCCTGACAGAGCTGTAGAATCTAACGAAAGATATAGCCTACGACGTCGGTTTATAACTGGCCGACTCCGACTCTACAGCCCTGGTTACGGTAGACTATTACTCTCATTATAAATGAAGAAAATATTAGCAATATATATTTTAATATAGCACTGTAGCTATCGAAATTTAACCCCTTGATTAAATTGATTTAACCCCTTGATTAAATTGATGGAAAAACCTAACAATCAAAGGCGAACTAAAAGGAATACTCTTTCATGCCATTTTCCTATTACTTCGCCTTTGATTGTTAGGTTTTTCCATCAATTCTTTGACGTAGCTAGAGTAAAACGTTGTTTCATTTCTTTGCACCTTCATCATTTGATTTTTGTGCTGTTTGCTTTCAGCTTAACTGAAGATGATCTAGCTTTTAGCTGATCGAAATCAATTTTTAGCTACATATGATTGAACTGACTCGTGTGAAAATAAATTTCTTTGCGTTTATAGTTTTTAGCGTCACACCATTGTCTTCTTTCAATCTTTAGTTGCATGGGAAGCCACGTTGTTCAATGCTTTTGTTAGAATATGTCTCGCTTGTTTGCGTGTTGAAACTCGGTGATAAGAAATGCATAGGAAAAGCCCTCAGTAGCAGCGGATGAACTCAAATGCAGCCTAAACACAGCTGCTGCTAGTGATTTCACGCAATTGAAACCTCAGAGAAAAGTACTTATGTTTGCATGCTTGTCATTTTATGCGAGAGAATCCAAGTTCAACCTATTCCTTCACAAATCACCAACTGACCCTTTTGCAGAGTGTTTGCCGTTTGGGTTATTGATCCCACGTAGGCTACGTCTACTCAACGCAAATACAACTACTATTGTGTTTATAAAAATGGATTTTTTATCACTCATTTGATATTTGCCACTCAGGCAGTTTCGGCCAAAGGTTTTACTCACGTACGTTAATGAAGTTCAATAAATCTGGATGCTATAGTCTGGATATACGCTTTTTTGTACCAGTAAAGACATATCATAGTGATTTCAGCTTTTGCAATTGACTCTCTAATAATTAAGCTTCTACGCATTTAAAGACGCATGCTAGAAATTTTGTAACAAATTATCTCACACGAACCGCAGATTCTGAAGCTGAGATCAGTGGCTACCTCAGGTGATCTTACATCCACAAATATTTCGCCTCTGTCAAGCGTCCCTGATGAAGACAGCAAAATAGAAAAGGGTGAGATAAACTGGTCACCTTTCAACGTTTTG
Organism: Aplidium turbinatum; assembly: GCF_918807975.1. Classification (NCBI taxonomy): domain Eukaryota; kingdom Metazoa; phylum Chordata; class Ascidiacea; order Aplousobranchia; family Polyclinidae; genus Aplidium; species Aplidium turbinatum. The sequence goes on along the minus strand of NC_137489.1, from coordinate 8,819,084 downwards.
TTTTCAGTTATTTTGTGCCCGTAGATCTCAGTGAGATTGCATTGCTCCTCAGTGGAAGTAAATACTGAAGATGTTACTTTTCTTTGAGCATAGATTTTATTTTGACTGTTGTAACTTCAAAAAACACACCTACTTGAACGCCGAAAGCTCCGCGAAGAATGTAGGCCAAATTACTTTTCAGTCTACAGTATCACAGCTAAAAAAGTATGTTTTCCTGAGACAATTCGTTTCGCCGGAGCTTATGCCCATTACAATATGATAGCCTATGGTGGCATATGTAATGCAACCGAAAGTATCAAACGACAATGCAATTACTGAGTTGGCTGCTCCCATAACAAAGTTTGCTGTGTACTTTTTTGCAGAGAAATCACCTTCGAAAGTTCCATCATCGTCAACAAGTGACAGGGACTTCAAAAGTGCTGGTTTTATCAGCTTGAACGTAACCCATCCAACAACAACCCAACCCATAACCGAGGTCTCTTCGAGTGAGTGGTATCTTTGTTGTTAATGATGAGCTCATCAAATTTTTGTTACTTTGGTTAATTGTTAAGTTTGCGAAAATAATATATTTCATCCCATGGAAAGCTGTGGAATAAATTTAAAAGGCCTCGCTTGAGGCTACTAGTACTAGTTAGTAACGTTTTGTTACTTTTTGATGGTAACTGAGTGTTGCGTCTGATTTTGAATACAACACGAGCAGCACGTCACTGAAACTTAAAATAATAGACGTTAAAATAACCACCAACCTTTGATGCTTCACTTAGTTTAATTCATTTTGTCATAACAGCTCCACCTTTAATCTTTTATGTCACGTGACCATGTTTTACCAATGACGCTGCAGAAAGCTTGCCAGAGCCATCCGGGTCTCCCAGGAAGGGGGTTTCCCGAGGGATTGAGAGGTCATCGAGTGTAGCCTCTGTGCTGTCCAGCCCAGCCGCTGTTGAGAACCTGAGAAGACGACTCAACGCCAAGTGAGTGGATGATAGAGATGATTTTATGTCTGACTCAATCACACAGCAACTTTATCAAAAGTGATAAAAAGTTATCCTGCAATTGGATGTGTCCAGAAAGAAGAAGATTTGATCAGCAACCATCTTTAAATAAACTATACAAAAATAAGTGACTTCTTAAAATAGGTGCAATGGTACATATGTTTCCTAAAGTTATTTGTTTATCTTTATCCTGCATTGCGGGAAAGCGGACTTGAGCGCTATGCATCGGTGTACGCCTTCCGACATACACCTGACCCACGCTGCAGCCGACGGCAACTTACTCTACTTATGACTTAAATTTGGTACTATCCATTACTCGAAATCGATCACTGAGTAGAGGCAATTATCGTAAAGTTTCTTGCCCAGAGAAACAACAGCAAGTGCGGGTGGCTGGAGTCGAACATGCAGGCTCTCGACTGCGAGCCCAACGCGCTAACCACTCGGCCACTGCTGCCGATAATTGCTATTATTACGTTTAGCTGTTCATCAAGATTATTTAGCCTACCTTTTATACTCATGTTGGGTTATGGAAACTGGAAGCAGATAAGAATATATATATATATTTTTTTTTACTGACGTTTTGCAAACCTTGGCAATGCGCATCTTCAGAACGAATGACTTTCGATGCAAAATTAAAGCCACCAGATATGTTTAGTTGGGCAACTTCTTGTTTCCTAAATTGGCAAAAGAAATTGAAAACTAACCATTTATAATTGAAGCCATTCCTGTTCTCATATCCATGTTCCTATGTTTTTCAATACTCTGACCACAGGTTGAGCAACGGCATTGGCGATATAGGGGAAAAAGAAAAGATTGGCTCCGGACTTGGAAGGATCAGGATAACATTGAGATACCGGCAACCCACTTTGATTGTCCTCATTGTCAAAGCCGAGTAAGTAATTAACCTTTACCAGATCCTGCTGCAAAAAAATATGCTCTTTCAATATTTTTATGTTGTATAAGCGCATCTATGCAATGTTGCACCGTGGAGTGAGATTTAACGTCTGCAGACGTTGATTCAATGTAAATATGACGGATTTTGCTGTCACTCTGGCAGTCAATTATAAAGAATGCTCGTATTCAAAAAAACAATTTTTCGCGTATTTTTTTGTTCTTTTCTTGAAGCCTAATGACAAAGGTTGATGTTTATGAGTTCGACACCCTGTATAAGTCTTACCACATTATTCATTACTACACCTTACCACATTACTACACCTCACATTACTCTAAATTTCACTCTTGCTTAGCTCTCAGCATAGAGCGAGTGGATTTAGGATAATCTTGAACTCAGGTGCTCTTCCTCTGCACTGAAACTGTCTGTTTTGTACAGTGCTGAGAGTAAAGGGTACCTGCGATGGGTGTAGCGCTGCATAGAAGCGTACACCAGGGTTACTACTTCTTGCTCTTGGTGTTTAGGTTTTGTCTTATTTAAATGGAAAATTCAATCAAAGTCAAACTTGGCTGATTTTGTTTACTTGCTTTGTTTAGAAACTTGATAATATGCGACGAAGATAAAGCGACATCAGATCCTTACGTTCGCGTACACATCGTACCATACAAGAACCAACGCAAGAAGACTAAGGTGATCAAAAACAGTCTCAATCCTGTATTTGACCAAAAGTAAGTTCTATGATTGTTTCCATCTCATGGGACTGAATGGTAGAAATGGCGTCGAAAAACATGTTTTTTTGTTTGAAATAGAAAACTGCTTCTTCTTTCAATGAAAATAAATTAGCTGATTTTTTACTTGCTGTTTGAGAAGTATAACTGCTTTGTAACTAATTTGATTGCCATTTCGTCGGAATGTGAATCCTCGATTCGCCGATCAAATACGGCTTATTAGGAAGTTTTGATTGATGTGTTATTTTGAAAAGGCTGTTTTCTACTGCGACATACTCCGGTGTTTTAAGTATTTGATTTAACATGTAGCCTAAAAAAAACCTTTGAAAATGTGATTTTCTGAATATAATCTTCACATAAAAAAGTTAGTTGTGCGTGCTAGCAACCTTTTCTTCTACAAGTTCAGCGATGTATCTTCCGCATATAGAGCATCGATTTTCATGCAATCTTTCCGCTGCTTTGTTAATCCACAGATTAGAGTTTGAGATACCAGCGAAGCAATTCGGGCGCCAGAAACTAAACGTCACTGTGAAGAATCAGACCGCTTTCTTATCACAAGACAAAGTGTTAATGGGACGAGTTATAATCGATCTGGCAGAACCAGATCTCTCTCAACCGTTCACACAATGGTAGGTTTGTAACGTTCATATCATTAACCTCTCTCCCTAAAGGCAAACTAGGCTACATAGTAGGCTACTACGATTTGGCTTTGTTATTTTGTAGATGTTTTGTGTGTTCACTGCTCACGTTTGCGCTTTAAGTGGCCAAGGAGAAGTGTTTTTGCATTGTGTGTAAGGAAATTGTTAAACATGCAAAACAACCTAACAACGTCAGTGTTCCGATGAAAAAATGTTTTTCTACCGGTGTGGACTAAACCTCAGTGGATTACTTGCCGCTGTATTTTCAGTATCATGTTGGTAGCCAACCTACTGGGGTATAATTCTTACATTTTTTTTGTTTCTTAGACGTTGTAATCCAGATAGCAAAATCTGTCCTGCCAAAATCGCCTGTAGACGTTGAATCAATGAAAAAATGACAGATTTTGCTGTCTGAGAAATAGACTACGTCAGCTGCATTTAAGTCTGTGCTTTGCTTCAGTTGATCAAAATTGTCTATTTCAGGTATACTCTGACGATCCCAGATGGAAAATGACTGTGTGATTGACGATTTGCATGTTATCATCAGATAGCGCCATTCTCTGTTCACAGATTGGCTGTCAACGATTGATAATTTTCTTTTCGCATGACTGCTTGAATTTGCAATTCCGCTTTTTTACTTTTAATTTTTGTAAAAATTATATGTTTTTTAACAAAAGTTCCAATAGGCCTACTGTAATTCGTAGCCTACTACAGGCTACTTAGTTGCAAATTTAGTGTTGCGTTACTGTTTTATTTTTAGAAATAGGTTATGTTTTATTGCTTTTTCGTTTATAGCTGCTATGATTTTACAACGACAAATTTTTTTACCATTAATGCGACGTAGTCGATAAAATGACTGATTGGCGTATATTTCTAGATGTTGTCAATTGGCATCGTTTGTGTTTCTTTAAATTTTAAATGTTGCAGCTCTATTTGTTTAAATATGCAGTGTGTAGGCTAATTTCGTTTTTCTTTACGCCTAGTGTCCTGCTAACTGCAAAGTTGAACCAAGGCACATCAGTTTAATCAATCCATTGCAAGATTTGATACCGTTTGAGGCTTTTTTATGGCTTCTTCAGTAGGTTCTTATGTAAATAGAATCAAAATGGAAGATTTAATTTCGATAGCTGTTGTGTTGTATTTAAGTAAGCACTCGATGACTTGTTTTGACAAGGAGAAAGACTGACGACGGTACGGTGGGCTACCACATTTTTGAATTGTTTGAAATAAATGCTGTGAATTGAAAAACATATTTAACTGCACAGCCCTAGGCCATTGATTTTAGTACAACTTGTGTTCCATGCAATGTTTAGTTCACATGGAAACTACTTTGTGACACTTTGTAAGTTAAAGTAAACCCCATTCAGTGTTTAAAACAATGAAAACTATTAATACTACAAAAAGTGCTCAATGCTAAGCAAAAAAGCAAAGCAGAGCGAATTAAATCAAATATAGTTATTAGGCCTAAGCCTACTATCTGAACCTTTAACATTTTTCTGTTTGAATAAGGTCCTTCTGATGATCCTTATTTAGGTGAAACAGGCTGTTAAGGGTTCAGATAGTAATAACTAGCCTATATTTGATTCCATTCAGTGTTTAAATATTTGCAGTTTAATAATTTGTTGCAATTGCCCACATTTCTTCATCAGGCGAAAGATACTTTCTTGTAAGCTAGTAGCCTACGAAACAGCAATGGTCTATTTTCAGGAGTTTGCTTTCACTTATTTCGAGATCACAGATCAGACTTGCTTTATTAGTTGAACGCCTGGGAACTTGTTGAGCGATGACCTACCAACACCGGGAGCCCCCTCTAACACATGCAAACAGGTTCCCAAACGGTTACGGTGGTCAGCAGACAACCCTTACCCCACAGCTTTAACTTGATGACTGTTAAGCAATCTCGTTTTTTTAAAAGAACTGTGACGGCGCTTTTTCATTCCTATTTTTATACTCTGTATATTGAGCTGCATCACTGTTGATTACATAGAGATAGATTGAACTTGTTATTTTTATATTTGTTTGAACATACCTAACATCTCATTGCGTCATTGAGATATGCTGTATGAGGTAGTAGAGCGTGCTAGGCTAGAGTACCGCCTGTACTTTTTTTCACTCAAGTGTTATAAAACGTTCTAACTTGTTGGTGTTTGCAATTTTTTTGATTTTTGGTTTCTAGCCTATTTATATTGCAATATCCTCCTTTCATTTGTTGCTCTCTGTAACACTTTAAAATATTATTGCATATCTTTGAAACCTGTTGTGGTTGTGTCGTTTTAGAAGCAAATTTCAGCATGAACAAATTAAAACTAGCTCACAGATAAATAGTAGCCTAACTAGCTAACTAACTTACCTATAGTATAAGAGATCCTAGATCACCGTGTTAAAATTCTACATCTGTCTTTTGTTGCAACAGGCCACTGTTACAAATCATGGACATTATGCATAAGAATGAAATTTCACCGAAAACGTGTTTTCTGTACCGACGTTAAAGTGGTAGTGCCCTGTGGTAGTGTATACAGGGGCTCCGAGAACGGGGAGGGGTCGGGCAACTTTCCTCCCTAGCATAACATTGTAAAGGAAAAACGAGTAGTTTTTCATTTTTTCACGATTCATATAACCTATCACTGAATCTCAAATCACAAGTAGGCTAGGCTACAAAACTGCAAGTTTTAAATTTACAAAATAAAATAAAATCTAGTTCAATATGTAAAAGGTAGAAATAGAAAAATCACCTAAATTATACACAAAATCGGTATTTATCAGCTACTACTTGGACTCAGACTATCAATTTATACTAGCGATTCTGACTGCTATCAAGCGTAGCAGTAGGGCCACCAGTCAAATTTAAATCTCGCATGTTGACAATTGACATGGCCTGTGTGCATTGGTGCAATGTGTGGTAGCAATGAGAATTTGAAACTGCGTCAAACCAAAGGCCTATTCCTTTGTCAAACTCTAAATATTGCTCAGAGGTATCTTGTAACTTATTTTGTATGACACAGTGATCTTTTTGGCTATGTCACACTGGGAGAAAATTTTCTGAAAATCTGGCAGCACTAATTAGTAGTTGCAAAAGTTTGCCTTCAATGCTTTGCAGGAAAACAACAAATTAGGGTGCTCTTCCACAAGACGCCCTGTTGGTCAACCAGACAAAATGATGACGTCACACATTGGAATGGACTATTATGAAGGAGGAAGTGCGGGGTGGAAATGGAACGAAATACACCAGAAGGAAATTGTCTCCCATTCATTCATTTCTTGTTCAATTTCAACAAATTTGCTATTGTTGGAAAGCACAAGCATAGATCTAACCAACTAAATTAGTACCAAGTCCCAAAATACTACTAGCTCCATCTGGTGGCCACCTAAACTTGACCAAATTCAAACCATCACCAAAACTTCATTTTAAATGATAAACAATCTAAATCAAATCTAATTAAAAGAACATGTTACTGTTTGTTGAAGTGCTAACTTTCATTGTTATATCTTATTCAATATGCGCGCAATCGTGGCCACCTAAACTTGACCAAATTCAAACCATCACCAAAAGTTTATTTGGAATGATCAGAACATTAAACGACAGCCAATTAAAAGAACATGTTACTGTTTATTGAAGTGCTAACTTTCATTGTTATATCTTATTCAATATGCGCGCAATCGTTGTTCGAAGACAGCCCCCCAACGAAGCTTTTGCCCAATGCATTTCAATGGCGAATCGATCCTCTTCCAGTTCACGCCCTGCATGTTCACGATAATTAATTGTCTCCCATTTATTCATTTCTTGCTCAATTTCAACAGATTTGCTATCGTTGAAAAGCACAAGCATAGATCTAACCAACTAAATTAATACCAAGTCCCAAAATACTACTAGCTCCATCTGGTGGCCACCTAAACTTGACCAAATTCAAACCATCACCAAAACTTCATTTTAAATGATAAACAATCTAAATCAAATCCAATTAAAAGAACATGTTACTGTTTATTGAAGTGCTAACTTTCATTGTTATATCTTATTCAATATGCGCGCAATCGTTGTTCGAAGACAGCCCCCTAACGAAGCTTTTGCCCAATGCATTTCAATGGCGAATCGATCGTCTTCCAGTTCACGCCCTGCGTGATCACGATAATTAATTGTCTCCCATTTATTCATTTCTAGCTCAATTTTAACAGATTTGCTATCGTTAAAAAGCACAAGCATAGATTTAACCAACTAAATTAATACCAAGTCCCAAAATACTACTAGCTCCATCTGGTGGCCACCTAAACTTGACCAAATTCAAACCATTATCAAAAGTTTATTTGGAACGATAAGAACATTAAACGACAGCCAATTAAAAGAACATGTTACTGTTTATTGAAGTGCTAACTTTCATTGTTATATCTTATTCAATATGCGCGCAATCGTTGTTCGAAGACAGCCCCCCAACGAAGCTTTTGCCCAATGCATTTCAATGGCGAATCGATCGTCTTCCAGTTCACGCCCTGCATGTTCACGATAATTAATTGTCTCCCATTTATTCATTTCTTGCTCAATTTAAACAGATTTGCTATCGTTGAAAAGCACAAGCATAGATCTAACCAACTAAATTAATACCAAGTCCCAAAATACTACTAGCTCCATCTGGTGGCCACCTAAACTTGACCAAATTCAAACCATCACCAAAACTTCATTTTAAATGATAAACAATCTAAATCAAATCCAATTAAAAGAACATGTTACTGCTTATTGAAGTGCTAACTTTCATTGTTATATCTTATTCAATATGCGCGCAATCGTTGTTCGAAGACAGCCCCCTAACGAAGCTTTTGCCCAATGCATTTCAATGGCGAATCGATCGTCTTCCAGTTCACGCCCTGCGTGATCACGATAATTAATTGTCTCCCATTTATTCATTTCTAGCTCAATTTTAACAGATTTGCTATCGTTGAAAAGCACAAGCATAGATTTAACCAACTAAATTAATACCAAGTCCCAAAATACTACTAGCTCCATCTGGTGGCCACCTAAACTTGACCAAATTCAAACCATTATCAAAAGTTTATTTGGAACGATAAGAACATTAAACGACCGCCAATTAAAAGAACATGTTACTGTTTATTGAAGTGCTAACTTTCATTGTTATATCTTATTCAATATGCGCGCAATCGTTGTTCGAAGACAGCCCCCCAACGAAGCTTTTGCCCAATGCATTTCAATGGCGAATCGATCGTCTTCCAGTTCACGCCCTGCATGTTCACGATAATTAATTGTCTCCCATTTATTCATTTCTTGCTCAATTTCAACAGATTTGCTATCGTTGAAAAGCACAAGCATAGATCTAACCAACTAAATTAATACCAAGTCCCAAAATACTACTAGCTTCATCTGGTGGCCACCTAAACTTGACCAAATTCAAACCATTATCAAAAGTTTATTTGCAATGATAAAAACATTAAACGACAAACAATTAAAAGAACATGTTACTGTTTATTGAAGTGATAACTTTCATTTTTATACCTTATTTAATATATGAGCAATCGTTGTTCGAAGACAGCCCCCCAACGAAGCTTTTGCCCAATGCATTTCAATGGCGAATCGATCCTCTTCCAGTTCACGCCCTGCGTGATCAATGGTGAATCGATCGTCTTCCAGTTCACGCCCTGCATGTTCACGATAATTAATTGTCTCCCATTTATTCATTTCTAGCTCAATTTCAACAGATTTGCTATCGTTGAAAAGCACAAGCAGGGATCTAACCAACTAAGTTATAACCAAGTCCCAAAATACTACTAGCTCCATCTGGTGGCCACCTAAACTTGACCAAATTCAAACCATTATCAAAAGTTTATTTGGAACGATAAGAACATTAAACGACAGCCAATTAAAAGAACATGTTACTGTTTATTGAAGTGCTAACTTTCATTGTTATATCTTATTCAATATGCGCGCAATCGTTGTTCGAAGACAGCCCCCCAACGAAGCTTTTGCCCAATGCATTTCAATGGCGAATCGATCCTCTTCCAGTTCACGCCCTGCATGTTCACGATAATTAATTGTCTCCCATTTATTCATTTCTTGCTCAATTTCAACAGATTTGCTATCGTTGAAAAGCACAAGCATAGATCTAACCAACTAAATTAATACCAAGTCCCAAAATACTACTAGCTTCATCTGGTGGCCACCTAAACTTGACCAAATTCAAACCATTATCAAAAGTTTATTTGCAATGATAAAAACATTAAACGACAAACAATTAAAAGAACATGTTACTGTTTATTGAAGTGATAACTTTCATTTTTATACCTTATTTAATATATGAGCAATCGTTGTTCGAAGACAGCCCCCCAACGAAGCTTTTGCCCAATGCATTTCAATGGCGAATCGATCCTCTTCCAGTTCACGCCCTGCGTGATCAATGGTGAATCGATCGTCTTCCAGTTCACGCCCTGCATGTTCACGATAATTAATTGTCTCCCATTTATTCATTTCTAGCTCAATTTCAACAGATTTGCTATCGTTGAAAAGCACAAGCAGGGATCTAACCAACTAAGTTATAACCAAGTCCCAAAATACTACTAGCTCCATCTGGTGGCCACCTAAACTTGACCAAATTCAAACCATTATCAAAAGTTTATTTGGAACGATAAGAACATTAAACGACAGCCAATTAAAAGAACATGTTACTGTTTATTGAAGTGCTAACTTTCATTGTTATATCTTATTCAATATGCGCGCAATCGTTGTTCGAAGACAGCCCCCCAACGAAGCTTTTGCCCAATGCATTTCAATGGCGAATCGATCGTCTTCCAGTTCACGCCCTGCATGTTCACGATAATTAATTGTCTCCCATTTATTCATTTCTTGCTCAATTTAAACAGATTTGCTATCGTTGAAAAGCACAAGCATAGATCTAACCAACTAAATTAATACCAAGTCCCAAAATACTACTAGCTCCATCTGGTGGCCACCTAAACTTGACCAAATTCAAACCATCACCAAAACTTCATTTTAAATGATAAACAATCTAAATCAAATCCAATTAAAAGAACATGTTACTGTTTATTAAAGTGGTAACTTTCATTGTTATATCTCATTCAATATGCGCGCAATCGTTGTTCGAAGACAGCTCCCCAACGAAGCTTTTGCCCAATGCATTTCAATGGCGAATCGATCGTCTTCCAGTTCACGCCCTGCATGTTCACGATAATTAATTGTCTCCCATTTATTCATTTCTAGCTCAATTTCAACAGATTTGCTATCGTTGAAAAGAACAAGCATAGATCTAACCAACTAAATTAATACCAAGTCCCAAAATACTACTAGCTCCATCTGGTGGCTACCTAAACTTGACCAAATTCAAACCATTATCAAAAGTTTATTTGCAATGATAAAAACATTAAACAACAACCAATTAAAAGAACTTGTTACTGTTTATTGAAGGGCTAACTTTCATTTTGACACCTTATTTAATATATGAGCAATCGTTGTTCGAAGACAGCCCCCCAACGAAGCTTTTGCCCAATGCATTTCAATGGCGAATCGATCCTCTTCCAGTTCACGCCCTGCATGTTCACGATAATTAATTGTCTCCCATTTATTCATTTCTTGCTCAATTTCAACAGATTTGCTATCGTTGAAAAGCACAAGCATAGATCTAACCAACTAAATTAATACCAAGTCCCAAAATACTACTAGCTTCATCTGGTGGCCACCTAAACTTGACCAAATTCAAACCATTATCAAAAGTTTATTTGCAATGATAAAAACATTAAACGACAAACAATTAAAAGAACATGTTACTGTTTATTGAAGTGCTAACTTTCATTGTTATACCTTATTTAATATATGAGCAATCGTTGTTCGAAGACAGCCCCCCAACGAAGCTTTTGCCCAATGCATTTCAATGGCGAATCGATCCTCTTCCAGTTCACGCCCTGCGTGATCAATGGTGAATCGATCGTCTTCCAGTTCACGCCCTGCATGTTCACGATAATTAATTGTCTCCCATTTATTCATTTCTAGCTCAATTTCAACAGATTTGCTATCGTTGAAAAGCACAAGCAGGGATCTAACCAACTAAGTTATAACCAAGTCCCAAAATACTACTAGCTCCATCTGGTGGCCACCTAAACTTGACCAAATTCAAACCATTATCAAAAGTTTATTTGGAACGATAAGAACATTAAACGACAGCCAATTAAAAGAACATGTTACTGTTTATTGAAGTGCTAACTTTCATTGTTATATCTTATTCAATATGCGCGCAATCGTTGTTCGAAGACAGCCCCCCAACGAAGCTTTTGCCCAATGCATTTCAATGGCGAATCGATCGTCTTCCAGTTCACGCCCTGCATGTTCACGATAATTAATTGTCTCCCATTTATTCATTTCTTGCTCAATTTAAACAGATTTGCTATCGTTGAAAAGCACAAGCATAGATCTAACCAACTAAATTAATACCAAGTCCCAAAATACTACTAGCTCTATCTGGTGGCCACCTAAACTTGACCAAATTCAAACCATCACCAAAACTTCATTTTAAATGATAAACAATCTAAATCAAATCCAATTAAAAGAACATGTTACTGCTTATTGAAGTGCTAACTTTCATTGTTATATCTTATTCAATATGCGCGCAATCGTTGTTCGAAGACAGCCCCCTAACGAAGCTTTTGCCCAATGCATTTCAATGGCGAATCGATCGTCTTCCAGTTCACGCCCTGCGTGATCACGATAATTAATTGTCTCCCATTTATTCATTTCTAGCTCAATTTTAACAGATTTGCTATCGTTGAAAAGCACAAGCATAGATTTAACCAACTAAATTAATACCAAGTCCCAAAATACTACTAGCTCCATCTGGTGGCCACCTAAACTTGACCAAATTCAAACCATTATCAAAAGTTTATTTGGAACGATAAGAACATTAAACGACCGCCAATTAAAAGAACATGTTACTGTTTATTGAAGTGCTAACTTTCATTGTTATATCTTATTCAATATGCGCGCAATCGTTGTTCGAAGACAGCCCCCCAACGAAGCTTTTGCCCAATGCATTTCAATGGCGAATCGATCCTCTTCCAGTTCACGCCCTGCGTGATCAATGGTGAATCGATCGTCTTCCAGTTCACGCCCTGCATGTTCACGATAATTAATTGTCTCCCATTTATTCATTTCTAGCTCAATTTCAACAGATTTGCTATCGTTGAAAAGCACAAGCAGGGATCTAACCAACTAAGTTATAACCAAGTCCCAAAATACTACTAGCTCCATCTGGTGGCCACCTAAACTTGACCAAATTCAAACCATTATCAAAAGTTTATTTGGAACGATAAGAACATTAAACGACAGCCAATTAAAAGAACATGTTACTGTTTATTGAAGTGCTAACTTTCATTGTTATATCTTATTCAATATGCGCGCAATCGTTGTTCGAAGACAGCCCCCCAACGAAGCTTTTGCCCAATGCATTTCAATGGCGAATCGATCCTCTTCCAGTTCACGCCCTGCATGTTCACGATAATTAATTGTCTCCCATTTATTCATTTCTTGCTCAATTTCAACAGATTTGCTATCGTTGAAAAGCACAAGCATAGATCTAACCAACTAAATTAATACCAAGTCCCAAAATACTACTAGCTTCATCTGGTGGCCACCTAAACTTGACCAAATTCAAACCATTATCAAAAGTTTATTTGCAATGATAAAAACATTAAACGACAAACAATTAAAAGAACATGTTACTGTTTATTGAAGTGATAACTTTCATTTTTATACCTTATTTAATATATGAGCAATCGTTGTTCGAAGACAGCCCCCCAACGAAGCTTTTGCCCAATGCATTTCAATGGCGAATCGATCCTCTTCCAGTTCACGCCCTGCGTGATCAATGGTGAATCGATCGTCTTCCAGTTCACGCCCTGCATGTTCACGATAATTAATTGTCTCCCATTTATTCATTTCTAGCTCAATTTCAACAGATTTGCTATCGTTGAAAAGCACAAGCAGGGATCTAACCAACTAAGTTATAACCAAGTCCCAAAATACTACTAGCTCCATCTGGTGGCCACCTAAACTTGACCAAATTCAAACCATTATCAAAAGTTTATTTGGAACGATAAGAACATTAAACGACAGCCAATTAAAAGAACATGTTACTGTTTATTGAAGTGCTAACTTTCATTGTTATATCTTATTCAATATGCGCGCAATCGTTGTTCGAAGACAGCCCCCCAACGAAGCTTTTGCCCAATGCATTTCAATGGCGAATCGATCGTCTTCCAGTTCACGCCCTGCATGTTCACGATAATTAATTGTCTCCCATTTATTCATTTCTTGCTCAATTTAAACAGATTTGCTATCGTTGAAAAGCACAAGCATAGATCTAACCAACTAAATTAATACCAAGTCCCAAAATACTACTAGCTCCATCTGGTGGCCACCTAAACTTGACCAAATTCAAACCATCACCAAAACTTCATTTTAAATGATAAACAATCTAAATCAAATCCAATTAAAAGAACATGTTACTGTTTATTAAAGTGGTAACTTTCATTGTTATATCTCATTCAATATGCGCGCAATCGTTGTTCGAAGACAGCTCCCCAACGAAGCTTTTGCCCAATGCATTTCAATGGCGAATCGATCGTCTTCCAGTTCACGCCCTGCATGTTCACGATAATTAATTGTCTCCCATTTATTCATTTCTTGCTCAATTTCAACAGATTTGCTATCGTTGAAAAGAACAAGCATAGATCTAACCAACTAAATTAATACCAAGTCCCAAAATACTACTAGCTCCATCTGGTGGCTACCTAAACTTGACCAAATTCAAACCATTATCAAAAGTTTATTTGCAATGATAAAAACATTAAACAACAACCAATTAAAAGAACTTGTTACTGTTTATTGAAGGGCTAACTTTCATTTTGACACCTTATTTAATATATGAGCAATCGTTGTTCGAAGACAGCCCCCCAACGAAGCTTTTGCCCAATGCATTTCAATGGCGAATCGATCCTCTTCCAGTTCACGCCCTGCATGTTCACGATAATTAATTGTCTCCCATTTATTCATTTCTTGCTCAATTTCAACAGATTTGCTATCGTTGAAAAGCACAAGCATAGATCTAACCAACTAAATTAATACCAAGTCCCAAAATACTACTAGCTTCATCTGGTGGCCACCTAAACTTGACCAAATTCAAACCATTATCAAAAGTTTATTTGCAATGATAAAAACATTAAACGACAAACAATTAAAAGAACATGTTACTGTTTATTGAAGTGATAACTTTCATTTTTATACCTTATTTAATATATGAGCAATCGTTGTTCGAAGACAGCCCCCCAACGAAGCTTTTGCCCAATGCATTTCAATGGCGAATCGATCCTCTTCCAGTTCACGCCCTGCGTGATCAATGGTGAATCGATCGTCTTCCAGTTCACGCCCTGCATGTTCACGATAATTAATTGTCTCCCATTTATTCATTTCTAGCTCAATTTCAACAGATTTGCTATCGTTGAAAAGCACAAGCAGGGATCTAACCAACTAAGTTATAACCAAGTCCCAAAATACTACTAGCTCCATCTGGTGGCCACCTAAACTTGACCAAATTCAAACCATTATCAAAAGTTTATTTGGAATGATAAGAACATTAAACGACAAACAATTAAAAGAACATGTTACTGTTTATTGAAGTGCTAACTTTCATTGTTATATCTTATTCAATATGCGCGCAATCGTTGTTCGAAGACAGCCCCCCAACGAAGCTTTTGCCCAATGCATTTCAATGGCGAATCGATCGTCTTCCAGTTCACGCCCTGCATGTTCACGATAATTAATTGCCTCCCATTTATTCATTTTTTGCTCAATTTCAACAGATTTGCTATCGTTAAAAAGCACAAGCATAGATCTAACCAACTAAATTAATACCAAGTCCCAAAATACTACTAGCTCCATCTGGTGGCCACCTAAACTTGACCAAATTCAAACCATTATCAAAAGTTTATTTGGAAGGATAGGAACATTAAACGACAGCCATTTAAAAGAACATGTTACTGTTTATTGAAGTGCTAACTTTCATTTTTGTATCTTATTCAATATGCGCGCAATCGTTGTTCGAAGACAGCCCCCCAACGAAGCTTTTGCCCAATGCATTTCAATAGCGAATCGATCCTCTTCCAGTTCACGCCCTGCATGTTCACGATAATTAATTGTCTCCCATTTATTCATTTTTTGCTCAATTTCAACAGATTTGCTATCGTTAAAAAGCACAAGCATAGATCTAACCAACTAAATTAATACCAAGTCCCAAAATACTACTAGCTCCATCTGGTGGCCACCTAAACTTGACCAAATTCAAACCATTATCAAAAATTTATTTGGAAGGATAGGAACATTAAACGACAGCCAATTAAAAGAACTTGTTACTGTTTATTGAAGGGCTAACTTTCATTTTGACACCTTATTTAATATATGAGCAATCGTTGTTCGAAGACAGCCCCCCAACGAAGCTTTTGCCCAATGCATTTCAATCGCGAATCGATCCTCTTCCAGTTCACGCCCTGCGTAATCACGATGATTAATTGTCTCCCATTTATTCATTTCTTGCTCAATTTCAACAGATTTGCTATCATTGAAAAGCACAAGCATAGATCTAACCAACTAAATTAATACCAAGTTCCAAAATTTTACTAGCTCCATCTGGTGGCCACCTAAACTTGACCACATGCAAACCCTCCCTAAAACTTCATTTTAACTGATAAACAATCTAAATCAAATCCAATTAAAAGAACATGTTACTGTTTATTGAAGTGCTAACTTTCATTTTTGTATCTTATTCAATATGCGCGCAATCGTTGTTCGAAGACAGCCCCCCAACGAAGCTTTTGCACAATGCATTTCAATTACGAATCGATCGTCTTTCTGGATTCACATTGCGTGATCGCGATAATTAATTGTGTCCCATTTATATTGAAAAAATGCTAAAGTCATAGAAAGTATTAGGATCAGGCACACAAATAGCCTAGTTGGTGGTGTGATGGCTTGTCCGAATCAAGTAATGTAACAAACACTGATCAATAGGAAAGCGATGTGTGCTCTAGAGCGGTGTAGAACTTTGATCCTTTGGGAGGTCGTGGAAGAATTCTTGTCACTCGGCCCTCAGTCGACATCTATTGGAAAAGCTCGGTTGAGGAAGCAAGTGATGTCAGCTCCAAGTGCAGGAGCCAGAAAATTGTTCCTATTTGGATGGAGAAACCTCTGCAAATAATAAAAAGCAACAACAACCAGCGAGACAGTGGGTGCGGATACTTATGTTTTGTTCAATGCTTAGCCAAGAAATTTTTTCGCAACACATAGGCTAAGCCTAATAAACCTAGGCTTAAATATGGATCAAAGGTAAGTAACGAAACCGTAATGAAATGACTTGGGCTTGCATTCTCGTGTTCTTTCATTACCACACGAAGCCACACTAAATAACCGTTTGTGTTTGAATGTTTTGCTTGGAGACCCAGGGCCTATGAGAGGGGGATACTGAGGGTACGGCGTACCCTTGAGGGCCCAGGCCTGTGATTGTTGGGAGGCCCAAAATTGTGATTTTATACTTTACGCGAAAACATGATGGTTAAAACCACCCTAAACGACTAAATTCAAGCATAAAAGTTGTTATCATTTAGTCCTGGGGGGCCCGTAATGTAGCAAAAAGGCCCGGAGAAGTAATTGAGTGCATTGCGCGCAAATTAGGGGCCCAAAGTGGTGATTTAATGCTTTACGTGCAAAAATGTTCCATTTTAAAGCACCCAAAATTAAATCGTCAAAGTTGGTTTTTCTCCTGTTCGGTTAGGACATAGGGAAGCAAAAGCAGGGTTGAGAAAAACTCGGGCTTTTCTTAAAAAGCTCGGGTGTTTTTGGGCTTTTTTGTGTTTTTTTAAAATTATTTGAAAAAGGTAGTTTCACGCTTATTTCACTTCAAAATGAATTTAGAAGTTGGAGCAAGAGCCGAAGTGAATACTTTCGGAGCAGGAACGGAACCGAGTCAAAAAAAAGTAACTTCGTTCACCTCTGCTAGGCATGTGGTGAATACAAAAGTTAATGAAGAAAGCTTATTGGTCAGACGATTAATTTGATGATGTTTTGACAAGATGTTACGTTTGAGCCTTGGTAGAGAGCTTGACTTGTTGTACCGCAGATACATATAACACTCAGTAACGTTAGTGGATTTAACATTTTTTATTAAACACACAAAAAAACAAGAAAAAACTACTAAATCCAACGTTTTCGACACCAAATCATAGTGTCCTCATCAGGACTAATTATAGGCTACATCTAAGAGAAATAAATGAATGAATTTGAAAATTTTGCATTAAAGCTGTAAGCTACAAGCGACACCTCTCAACAGCACCGGCATCAACAACTGACACACGAATTCAATGCAGGATAGCTTACGCAATTGGCGAGGAATAATTGGCGAGGAACAGATCACATGATAGGCTATGTACAACACAAAACACTAAATAATAGTTTTATTGCAGCCTGATGCTATTATTGCGCACAGATGACCAATTTTGCAGTAAAATGTTGTATGGTGTGTAATACGCCTAAGCAAAATCACGCGCTTTGCCAAAGACAAAGGGGGCCCGGAATGACTCTTCGTACCCCTACAGAAAATTTCTTTCAGAGGCCCTGTGGAGACCTCAGTGCAACTATTAAAAAACACGAAGATTTAATTTTTCTACAACAATCGACTACGGTACATTATTGTGTACTAAAGTGATTGCTGCAAAGATTTTTCACTTTTCCAGGATTCTTTGCGATTTCGAAAATCTTTTATGAATATCTTTGCGAACCCCGTGAAATGACCTTTGCGACCCCCAGGTTGAGAAACGCTGCTTTACACACAGGGGCACCGGAACGATTTTTGACTGGGGGTGCAAGATTACGAAAAAAGGGCACTTTTGTTCACTAAAAGGCCAATTTTTTTTCAAGTTTTAAGATAAGATATAGCGACAATGCTAATCTATCAGCTCACTATGTATTGAGTAGGCTAATGATAGCCTACGAGTGTCCGGTGTAGGCTACAAAGAAGGGCATCATGCTATGTTATAATGATGTAACCTACTGTCAAGCTTCAAAGCAGCCTGCGGCCATGGCCGCTAAGTAGTGCTTGAATGACCGCCGGTGCTACCTCCTCGGTCGGCCAAGTTTGGCCGCCGGTTTTTTTTAGCCAATTATTTAATTTCGCAATAGAATGATCGTGGATTAACTGTCGAAAATATGTAGTATCAAAGAGTTACGCAAAATTAGGTCAGCGCGTCATAATCGCCACTGTTGCACTAGTGCGGGAATATTTGTTATTGATGGAATATATCCATCTGCGGTCACCAGCGTTGTAAGTCTTGATTGTAATTCCAGACGCTTATTTTAACACAGTCTTAATCCGAAGTGCTAATTTAGCCTACATCGGCTGGCAATAATTGTCGTTTTTATGTCGATTCAATGTTGTCGGACATTAAAAAGGAGAACTAGATTAGTTAAGAAGGAGAACTAGGTTAGTTGACATCCGAGTGGAAACATTTTTTGATCATATTTTGCAAAAATTATGCTTCTTTTAGTAATGTCCTTCAGATCATTGAAATACTTATTTTATTACCTTGCCGTCATCGTCAACACATGTTGAACGTTGCTTTTCGTTGCTAAACTGAATTCTAGGGGAGTGGCGAACTTCTTTATAATCAGCCACATTGGAGACACTCGTGCCAGTGTCGTTAGATGGTCCCGCAGTACTGGATTACAATCCCGATAAAGCAGTTATTACGTGGTGCAACGATTCAATTTTAGGACGTCGCCCAGGCCCAGACTTCAACAACGCTAAGTGATCATTTTTGCATTGTTTCAAGTTTAATTCTATTTACTTGTGCTATCGTTATTTTTATTTTGTATTTTGGCCTCCAAGCACGCAGATTTGGCCGCCGAGAAGGTGCTCCCGATAGGCCACGATGGCTTTCGGAAAAAAAAAGAGTTTTAAGACCTCTTAACTGTGTTGCAAAATTTTGTGCCGTATAGGCTATATTATTTTAAGGCAAAAATGAAAGATTATAATTAGGCTAAAAGCGAATAGCAGAAATTGTTATATTGCAATATGTGCAGTAGCTTACATGAATTTAAAAGGGCGCCATTGCCCCCCTGTCCCTCCATCTGCAGAAAAATTGAGGGCAAGGGAAGCATCTGCCCCCCTGCCCCCCCGCTTCCGGCGCCCCTGTTTACACATTATTGCTATTGAGATCACGTCCTTGCAATGGGAAACATGTAAAAGCTACATTAACTGACAAACCTCGCGTAGAAACGCCATCCATTGCACAATTGTTGTATGACCAACTTTCGTGTACTCCTGAATTCCTCTTTGCGGTAAAGCGTCTTTTGCCCAATGAAAAATTAATTTGATTCCCGTTTTGAGATCTAAATGAGATTTTTCGAAGAAGGAGCCTTTCCGAAGTGATGTTGTTGTTCTGCAGGTCTACACGAAACATATGTAGGAACGGCTGATGAAATTGTTACAATTTCAAATGCTTGCTGAAACATTCGCCATAAAAATGTGATATCACAACTTGTTGCAGGATCAAGGCGAGATGTAAAAAGGCTGCAGCCACAGGCCCACAGAAATAAGTCCATTGATCTCAATTCACATTAAGTAAGTTACGTGATCTGGAGCTGAAACAATTTCATGACCTACTCAGTATCAGGCCAAAGGGGAGCTTAGTCACGCGTCCACCCTAAAGCAGTGCAATTTGTTTTATATTTTTGTCAAGTTGTCTCCTCCTTTTACTCGTTCAATCACATGATAGCCTATCAAGCTTGGATATCGATGCATATTTAAAGTTAGTAGAAGAGTTGCGCTGGTAACGGAACTTGGTCAATGCAGTTTTCCTAAACAAAAGTATGCCTCTTACCACTACATTTAATCACTCAAGTAGGCTACTGTCTGAAGTTAAATACCCCATCCCAGAGGAAGTACAAGGCTGAGGTAAAGTACGCTTTGCATGCAAATGATGACCGCCAATAAACAAAACTTTATTGATGTAATCTATTGAATATCGAGCTTCTGCAGCAGCATTCATTTGAAACAGCCGAAAAATCGTTTAGACCGAAAATATAATTTATATTGGTTTCGTTTCGAAATAAAACATCTTTTAGAAGGATTTCGTTTCGTTTCGAACAGCTCAACTAATTTTTTCCATTTTTTAAATCAATTGAACATGCGCTACCTGTTCTTTGCATCGCCAAAGTTTCCCATCCACCAGGCTTGTCTTTACTCCTTCCGCCATATCGCTTCCACACTTACCACAAGTACGTCGTGTCGAAAGTAACCCATGCTGCCTCAACCAACCAATTGCACTGGTAGTGCTTAAAAACACTCCACTTTCGTGCATTTCGTCATACGTAATATTACTAAAATTGGGAAAAGCCATGATCGCGCCGTCCAACAAGTAACACAAGTGAATTAGAGTCTCGAACTTTAGTATTTAAAGTTTCAAAAATTTTTTGTAGGTTGTGATATCATATTAGGAAGAGAGCTGCATGATGTCTTTGAAGTGACATGAAAAGAAAAACTGTTGATATCAACAGAAAGATTAATCAAGCTGTTTACCTTGTTCGATCTTTAACAACGATCATGCTGCTAAAAGCGAAACTCAATCTATTGCAAGTTGCTTTACCATCAAAATGTGTTTTTAAAATTAGATGTTCTCTCAATTTCCCCACACAAAAAAGCAAACCTAGAATTGGTCCTACAACGAGCATTGAAATGCATTGGGCAAAAGCTTCGTTGGGGGGCTGTCTTCGAACAACGATTGCGCGCATATTAAATAAGATATAACAATGAAAGTTAGCACTTCAATCAACAGTAACATGTTCTTTTAATTGGATTTAATTTAGATTGTTTATCATTTAAAATGAAGTTTTGGTGATGGTTTGAATTTGGTCAAGTTTAGGTGGCCACCAGATGGAGCTAGTAGTATTTTGGGACTTGGTATTAATTTAGTTGGTTAGATCTATGCTTGTGCTTTTTAACGATAGCAAATCTGTTGAAATTGAGCAAAAAATGAATAAATGGGAGACAATTAATTATCGTGAACATGCAGGGCGTGAACTGGAAGAGGATCGATTCGCTATTGAAATGCATTGGGCAAAAGCTTCGTTGGGGGGCTGTCTTCGAACAACGATTGCGCGCATATTGAATAAGATACAAAAATGAAAGTTAGCACTTCAATAAACAGTAACATGTTCTTTTAAATGGCTGTCGTTTAATGTTCTTATCCTTCCAAATAAACTTTTGATAATGGTTTGAATTTGGTCAAGTTTAGGTGGCCACCAGATGGAGCTAGTAGTATTTTGGGACTTGGTATTAATTTAGTTGGTTAGATCTATGCTTGTGCTTTTTAACGATAGCAAATCTGTTGAAATTGAGCAAAAAATGAATAAATGGGAGACAATTAATTATCGTGAACATGCAGGGCGTGAACTGGAAGACGATCGATTCGCCATTGAAATGCATTGGGCAAAAGCTTCGTTGGGGGGCTGTCTTCGAACAACGATTGCGCGCATATTGATAAAGATACAAAAATGAAAGTTAGCACTTCAATAAACAGTAACATGTTCTTTTAATTGGATTTAATTTAGATTGTTTATCATTTAAAATGAAGTTTTGGTGATGGTTTGCATGTGGTCAAGTTTAGGTGGCCACTAGATGGAGCTATTAGCATTTTGGGACTTGGTATTAACTTAGTTGGTTAGATCTATGCTTGTGCTTTTCAACGATAGCAAATCTGTTGAAATTGAGCAAGAAATGAATGAATGGGAGACAATTAATTATCGTGAACATGCAGGGCTTGAACTGGAAGACGATCGATTCGCTATTGATCACGCAGGGCGTGAACTGGAAGACGATCGATTCGCCATTGAAATGCATTGGGCAAAAGCTTCGTTGGGGGGCTGTCTTCGAACAACGATTGCGCGCATATTGAATAAGATACAAAAATGAAAGTTAGCTCTTCAATAAACAGTAACATGTTCTTTTAATTGGATTTAATTTAGATTGTTTATCATTTAAAGTGAAGTTTTGGTGATGGTTTGCATGTGGTCAAGTTTAGGTGGCCACTAGATGGAGCTATTAGTATTTTGGGACTTGGTATTAACTTAGTTGGTTAGATCTATGCTTGTGCTTTTCAACGATAGCAAATCTGTTGAAATTGAGCAAGAAATGAATGAATGGGAGACAATTAATTATCGTGAACATGCAGGGCTTGAACTGGAAGACGATCGATTCGCTATTGATCACGCAGGGCGTGAACTGGAAGACGAACGATTCGCCATTGAAATGCATTGGGCAAAAGCTTCGTTGGGGGACTGTCTTCGAACAACGATTGCTCATATATTAATTAAGGTATAAAAATGAAAGTTAGCACTTCAATAAACAGTAACATGTTCTTTTAATTGGTTGTCGTTTAATGTTTTTATCATTGCAAATAAACTTTTGATAATGGTTTGATTTTGGTCAAGTTTAGGTGGCCACCAGATGGAGCTAGTAGTATTTTGGGACTTGGTTATAACTTAGTTGGTTAGATCCCTGCTTGTGCTTTTCAACGATAGCAAATCTGTTGAAATTGAGCAAGAAATGAATAAATGGGAGACAATTAATTATCGTAAACATGCAGGGCGTGAACTGGAAGACGATCGATTCACCATTGATCACGCAGGGCGTGAACTGGAAGAGGATCGATTCGCCATTGAAATGCATTGGGCAAAAGCTTCGTTGGGGGGCTGTCTTCGAACAACGATTGCTCATATATTAAATAAGGTATAAAAATGAAAGTTATCACTTCAATAAACAGTAACAAGTTCTTTTAATTGGTTGTCGTTTAATGTTTTTATCATTGCAAATAAACTTTTGATAATGGTTTGAGTTTGGTCAAGTTTAGGTGGCCACCAGATGGAGCTAGTAGTATTTTGGGACTTGGTATTAATTTAGTTGGTTAGATCTATGCTTGTGCTTTTTAACGATAGCAAATCTGTTAAAATTGAGCAAGAAATGAATAAATGGGAGACAATTAATTATCGTGATCATGCAGGGCGTGAATTGGAAGACGATCGATTCGCCATTGAAATGCATTGGGCAAAAGCTTCGTTAGGGGGCTGTCTTCGAACAACGATTGCGCGCATATTGAATAAGATATAACAATGAAAGTTAGCACTTCAATAAACAGTAACATGTTCTTTTAATTAGATTTGATTTAGATTGTTTATCATTTAAAATGAAGTTTTGGTGATGGTTTGAATTTGGTCAAGTTTAGGTGGCCACCAGATGGAGCTAGTAGTATTTTGGGACTTGGTATTAATTTAGTTGGTTAGATCTATGCTTGTGCTTTTCAACGATACTAAATCTGTTGAAATTGAGCAAGAAATGAATAAATGGGAGACAATTAATTATCGTGAACATGCAGGGCGTGAACTGGAAGACGATCGATTCGCCATTGAAATGCATAGGGCAAAAGCTTCGTTGGGGGGCTGTCTTCGAACAACGATTGCGCGCATATTCAATAAGATATAACAATGAAAGTTAGCACTTCAATAAACAGTAACATGTTCTTTTAATTAGATTTGATTTAGATTGTTTATCATTTAAAATGAAGTTTTGGTGATGGTTTGAATTTGGTCAAGTTTAGGTGGCCACCAGATAGAGCTAGTAGTATTTTAGGACTTGGTATTAATTTAGTTGGTTAGATCTATGCTTGTGCTTTCCAACAATAGCAAATTTGTTGAAATTGAACAAGAAATGAATGAATGGGAGACAATTTCCTTCTGGTGTATTTCGTTCCATTTCCACCCCGCACTTCCTCCTTCATAATAGTCCATTCCAATGTGTGACGTCATCATTTTGTCTGGTTGACCAACAGGGCGTCTTGTGGAAGAGCACCCAAATTAGAATCAGCCACCAGCTACAGCCCACTGTGCTGCATAGGTGGAAACTCGCAGCGGCAGTCCAGTAATCGAATCGTCTTGGGGTTGTTATGGCAAAATTTAACTAGCTCAAAGACATAAAATATGATAACTACTCAATGACAGAACACTCAGTTGAGTCTTCACTTACCAGTAGCTTAGTTTGTTTTTATTTCTGACCATCACAACAAAAAATATATGCCGAATATAGCAGAGGTCTTGAAGAATATAGAAGCGATAAAATGCAACTGTTTGATGACAAGACTATCAGTTTAAAATATAGCATGGTCATTATACTTTAAATCAGATCAAGTCATACCGTACTGTCTCGGTTAAGTTCCTTTATGCTTAATTGCTTACAGCAGCTTAGATAGATAAATCAAGTAATAACGCAACATAAATATTATCTAAATTGTTGCTACACTACAGAAGTTCAGTTTGTTTTGTTGGCGAAAAAGAAAGAAAAAAACAACAATATACGGTACAAAAACACAAATAATTTACACAAGGATGGCAGCAAAAGGTCACCAAAGTCAGCTGCCACCCAAACATTTAAACAAAAGACCCAAAATTAGGAACATCAACACATACCGTATAGCACAATACCAGCACTTTACATAATACCTTAGCAGTGGAATAACACCTTGGGGCAACATAAAAAAAAACTGTGCAGAGAAATAAGCAGATGATATGTTTTAGGAGTGATCATTGCACAAATTCTTTAATAAACATTTATATTTAAATTTAACTTAAGACTTTTCTTGTATTTCTTTTGGTATTTGATTCCATAGTTTCACTCCATTAAAACATAGCATCTCCTTACCAGAGTTTGATGTTGCAGAAGGCAAATATAAATCATTCTTTTTGTTTTGACGGGTTTTATGATGGTGAATTTTGTTTACAAAAATAAAGCAGCCAGCAAAGGCCCGGGCAGCATTTTGTGCACATATTTGTACATAAATTTTGCAGTCTCTAATTTAATAGTATTGCCAATTCTGAGCACATTAAATTGGTGATAAAGAACAGTTGTATTTGTTGACCTCGGCAAAAATAAGAATAGAAGACAAGCATTAAGTCTACTGTACTGTTGAACATTAAACCATAAACTGTTCGAAAAAAGGGAAAATAATTGAAGTCACTTGTGTTGACATCATCATCATAATCCATCGTCGGTTTGTTCCCCACTAGTGGGGGTGGCCGATTGTTTCCGCGCAGCAATTGTTTTTATCCCTTTTCTCCATTTCACCCTGTCCCTTGCAACCTCCTCCTTCAGTCCAACTTTTTTAAATTCATCCTTCACTTGTTGTTTCCACGTTCTTCTTGGACGACCGCATTTCCTCTTCCCATCCACCTGTAGATCTAGTGCCTTTCTAAGAAAACTTCCTTCCTCCCTCCTTATCACATGTCCATACCATCTTACTCCATTTGCCCTTGCCATTTGGTCTATGGTCTCTCTCATCTCTAGCATATCCAACAATTCTTTAGTCCTTTTTTCTCTTCTCGTTTTCACCCCACACATTGCTCTCACCATTGACCTTTCCGTTCTTCTCAGGATTGCCAGTTCACTCTCTCTCAATACCCATGTCTCGCTACCATATAGCATTGCAGGCCGCACACAGCTCCGATATACTTTCCCTTTCATCCTTAGTGAAAATTTTCTGCCATACAACATTTCCCCACATTCCCTGAACTTTGCCCAGCCCAATCTTGCCCTTGTTGTCACCGCTGCTTCACATCCACCACTTCCATCTATCCGATCACCCAGATAACAGAAGTCTGTCACTGTTTCGATGCCATGGCAGAACTCATCATCATGGCCTTCCACTTCATTCCTTCCTTTACTGCATTTCCCACAAACAAAACACTTCGCCAATCTTGTTGCGGCTCTCTTGACATTAGCACATCTTGCATGTGCCCACATTCCTTGCATTGCATTGAATTTCTCATCACTCTCTTGCCACATATTCCACAGGGATCTACTTAGCTCTCAACAACTGTTCCTTCTGCTCCACTCACCATCACTTTTGTTTTTTCAAGATTCACCTTCATACCCTTGGTTTCAAATGCTTCTTTCCATTTCTCAAACTTTCTCTCCAGTCCCTCCATACTATTACTTGTCAAGACCAGGTCGTCTGCATACAAAATTTCACTCAATAAGCCCTCCCTCACTCCTTCAGTTACAACGTCAACCACAATAGCAAATATCAGAGGTGACAAAACTGATCCTTGGACACCAACCTTCACAAAAAACTCGTTTGAATAATTTGATCCAACTCTCACTTTTGTTCTTGCATCCTCATACATAGACATCACAGCTCTCACTAACACCTCTGGTATACCTCTTTTCCTCATTGCCCACTCCATCACTTTCCTTGGTACTCTGTCAAATGCCTTTTCTAAGTCGATGAAACACATATATAGTTTTCTCTGCTTCTCTCGGTATTCCTCCTGCATTCTTCTCAATATAAACAGAGCATCCACTGTACCGTACCTTTTCCTGGCATAAATCCAAACTGCATATCATTTAATTTCACCAATGTTCTCAACCTCTTTTCTAGTATTCGCTCCACAATTTTCATTCCATGCTCTAGTAGTTTTACACCTCTATATGCACTGCAACTTCTCACATCCCCTTTTCTCTTGAACAGTGGAACAACAGTACTATGCTTCCACTCCTCCGGCATTCCCTCTCCATCTAATACCCTTTGGCTAAGTTGTAGCATTACTTCAATTCCCAACTCTCCACTTGCTTTTATCATCTCTACGCTCACTTCTGATGGACTGGCTGCTTTATGCAGTTTCATTTGCCGCATTGCCTCCACCACTTCATCACGAGTCGCCTTTCCCACTGGACCCTCCACTGATAGCATGCTCGATAAAGAAATGATTTATTAACTACAAGGATTTTGGCACGGTTGTAACACCATGGTATAATCTACTACAGGTAGATGAATCTATTTTCTCAATTTTAAGACATGATGTCTTGCAACTAGGTCTTTAGATACTTAGTGTAATGCAGCCATTGTTTTATTTTTATATATCCTATTTTACATTAAAAAATAACCTAATATTTGGTTTTTAGTTAAAAATGTAATTTTATTGTAATTTTTTTAACGGAAGAACAATTTTGTATAATCTTAATTACGGTATGTTTTATGTTAAATGTATATAATTCGTAATTGAAGATGAGCGATTCCAAAACAGAACAAACTTCAATACTTGACAGTGAAACAAGTTTAGATTATTATGTCACTACTGTAAATGGTCAAATGGCTGAAAAATCAGGTATGCATATTCATAGATGTTTTGTTAAACTTATAACTAAGCACAATATTTTAAATTTGTTAATCAATGATTAAAAAATAATTGTAACAAGGCATGCATTTATGTTTCTACAGTATTTTTGGGTTATGATTGAATGAAAGTATTAGTTAGGCCTTAGGTATTAATTTCATAGCCTAGGGTACAACAGTGGTTTCCAAGCTGTGGTACATGAGAGTCTTCCAGGTATAATGTGAGCAACTCACTTTAGTTGACAAGAGTTAGATAAGATTGTACATTATTGTATCATATCATAATTCATTTTATTCTAGAGGAGGATCAAGTGTTTTTGACGTTACAGGGTTTTGATAATAATTAATTAACAAACTGAAAACTGGAACTGTCTTGTTGCGACTAGGTATGCTATGAGGCATGGTTTCAGATGCCCTATTAGCAAAGTTATTCCTCCCATTGACCAACTAGTGGAGAAAAACAATTATATACACCGCCTTATTAAAACTATGATGCCTATATTTTGTCGTTTTTTTGTTTTTGAGCCCTGTACTGATAGTGATATTTGTTAACTTTTTTGTTATTTATTGTATATTTTTGTGTTTTTATGGATATAGGTGTTATGCAAAATCTGTATATACAAAACTTTGCATTGTAAGCGAATAGAAAAAATTTGGGCAGCAATGGTTTATTTTTTGGCCACTTTTAACCAACCTAAGGTATCTGTAGTTTTCAACTGAGCAGTTTGATGCATGGCACTTGTTCTCTGGATAATACTCTGGTGTATTGTTTGCATTTAGATACTGGTAAACCGGTAGCATCAGCAATCATGTAACTTATGTTGAATTATATAAATTCTTTTTTTGGCACTGGTATTTCAGATGAAATGTAATTTATTTCTTATTATTGCTTTGAATTATTTCTGTTGTAGATTCAACTACTAATGCAAAAGAAGAGTCGGGTTCAGGCATAGTAGTTTCTGTTAATCGAGCTGGCTCTATGACAGTTCGTAAACGAAAAAAATCAAAAAGAAGAAAGAAAAAGTCCAATCTTGGTGAATAATTTATTGGATTGATGTTACAATAGAATTTGAAAATTCTCTTTCCAATGTTAATTTTCATTAAATGCAAGTGCTGCAGCACACTGCTCATACCAGCTCTTGTCTATTTTTGTCCTGAGTGCTGTGTACACATTTAGTGTTTCAGTGCTCAATGCCACTAACCATTCACTTTGTAAAGCTGTTAATCAAACAAAATATTTTTTTGTATGTTGGGCAGACCATCAGTGTAAAGCAGTGTAGAGGCAAAAAACTATTTGGCTTCGTTTCTTTACTCTTTCACCCCTCATAAGCATGTCCTTACTGAAGCAGGTGTAGCTGGTGTCTTGAAGTAGGCTAGTAAACAAAATCCGTCTGTTAGAGTTCATAATTTTCTGCTATTAAGAACCGTAGCTTTTCGGGATAACCTGGACAGTGGACATTATCTGGACTGGACATATGTCAACAACATTGAGTGTTAAGTGAATAACTTGTCTACTTTATAGGCTCAAATAAAAATGGCATGATCATTGATCATGAGTAAAACTGTAGCCTATGTAACAAATCCTGATCATGAAGACAATGTGAAGCTACACCTTAGCTTGAAATTATCTATAAATAACAACTTAATTACGTAGAACCTGTCAGTCTGTTACCATATACAGTGAACACACCATCCTATTTCCTTCATTCGATTGTAAAAAAAAAACATAGCATATTTCCTTTCAGCATACACAAACTAAAACTTTATATTCTTTTTGCAAGTTAATTCATGTGACATTGTATTTCAGGAAACATAAATGTTAATTAAAAGCATCACCATTTTGTTTATGCAGCTTTGGAAGAAGGTGGCATCAAAACATTGGATGATATTATTCCGTAAGTAGTCTAGCTTGTGTGATATGATTTTCTGAATTAAAGTGTCACTTTCTAGTTTCTTTTCAGTGTGTTGATAGTTGCTTTATAATGACAATTATCTTAATGGAAACTTAATTATGACTTTTTTTAAACATACAATGTGCTTGCATTAGTGAAATTATGTAAAATGTTCAATGTTTCAGATCACATTCAACTGGCTCTGATAGCAGCCAAAGCAAGGTGCCTAGGCGCTCATCTTCCTTGTCTGAAAAGGACTCAAAAAGAAAATCCAAACTGGTATTTTCTGATGTCATCACACGTGATCAACAACACAACACTAAAGCACTTAATCAAAACCAAGACTTAGATGTAAGGATGTTCTAGACTCTATCTAGAGTTACTGTATAGCCTACTAGGGGCATTTTTTTTAATTCTGGTTCGTATTTGATAAGACTTTGTCTGGTTTGTTTTGTTTAATAAAATGGTGTTATAGTTTTAGTTATAATATACTTTTACTTACTGCTCAAGAAAGAATGTTGTGACACATTATTTACAATCTTTTCAAAAAATGATCTTGTATTTATTTTTAAACATCACCTTTAAATTTTAAGCATCACCTGCAAAACTGTCACACTAAAGATATGATTTATTAAAGAAATGTTGTTTCAGGTTTCATGGTTTTGCAGTTGGCCCTGGACAATAAATAATTTGCTATACCAGATTGCATTTCACTAAAGTCACAAATCACGGAGCTATTTAGATATTAATTACCGGTATACAGATGTGATTCAAATTTTCGTGGAAAATGTACTGAAAACGATGCTTTTTTGTACACTGTTTTTTACCATACCACAGCTCCAAGATGTAATGATTTGTCTTAAAGTAAAATACATAAATAGTGATATGTGAGCGATATGCACACAATTTCATTATTTTGGCTTAGACACCAGTGTTTATCCTGCAGTAGTTTGGCAATCTCTGCATTTCCTAACTTATCTATATACGCTTTTGATTTTTTCGTGATAGGCTGTGGTCAGAAGACGAGTAAAAAAGCGGAGTTCTTTTAAAAATAATCGACGTGGAATGATATTGGATAACTCTGAAGCTGATGTTTCGACAGCTACTACATCTTCCTTGCCGGACACAATACCGTACGTAGTTGCACTATTTAAAGGTCGCCATGGCGAGGTGTTCACAAGGCGTGCTTCAATGCCTGACCGTTTAAATTAGAAGATAATTCACTTTCTACACGGAGTTGTTTATTGGATGCCGAAAACGAAGTGTAGCAAATTGTATTATTGCCTTTAATATGGCATTGCCGATGTGATGTGTGTGTGATGTTTGCTTTTAAACTGCATTGTATAGCAGACTACCGTGTAGATTATATATATAATGTATGGTACAATATCAGGCAGCAAGGCTCTTAATTTTAATTATTTGCTTTTTAAAACTGGTATATTGAATTTGTAGATCAGAATCAACATCTATTCCTTCCCACGTAAGTTGATTTATATGACATCACTTTGACATCATCACATCACTCATCAAGGCCACGATCGAACGAAAATAGAAGTCGTCCTACTCGAATTTCACCCTTGATAGGATCATCAGTGATACAGAATACAGATCCATGTGGTCTTGAGCGGGCCTACTCAGTCAAGGACGTCCTCAATTTCCATCTGGATGAAAGTTCGATTCCCGCTCAAGACAGCTTGGATATGCACCAGTTGCACCACTGATGACTCTAAACAAGGGTGGCGAACTCGAGTATGGCGGCTTCTATTTTCGTTCTTAATTTCTCCTTAATGACCTACCAATCCTCACATCTCTACTATTAGAACGGAATTATACCGTACTCGTTTAAAAACAGATTTATGAATCTTACTGCACTTGATTTGAAGATGGTACCAAACAACGTTCTGCAAAACAATCAAATGCACATTCTTGACCAAATTCTTCTGGTGCTGGGTTATATTTTCAAAGCACTCGTGTGTCAAGTTTGACTGAGAAAATTAATTCTACTGCAGACATGCATGTGATGAAATCACTTTAATGTAGTCGCGTAATACGTTGATGTAAAAATTGCTCATTCTCTAATCTCGCGCTTCCAGGAGAAAGTTCTAGATTGTGTCACGTTCTGCTTTGTTTTAGAATTCCCAGCCTTCTCTTTCGTCAGTCCAAAACACCAGCGTCGATTCTCAAGAGCCAATCAAGAAGGTACCTTGTCCGGTGCGTTTATTATTTTTGTCAATTGTTCAATATTTTCCTCGTCTTACCAACCGTTTGACGTTTTCTCTATAACACGCGTGTAGGTATGAAGAAACTACATACCTGCAAGTGGCCTAGTGGTGAGAATACTTGGTTGACTGCTGGTTCTGTTCTGGTGAGAATGCTTGGTTCGCCACCCATTGCGGCTATGTTTTTGCGACTCACTTATCGCCCTGTCAGAAGGTGGACATCACCAGGAAATTAGCTGAACTGGTGACATAGTCTTTCGCTGCTTCCTGTCTGTTGCGAAACTGAGTTACCATAGCAACTGGGATTCTTGCGACTGTATGTCGTCACAACAAACAAGACAAAAAGGATTCTTTCAATTGGTTAGCTGCTATTCAATGTAGTTTTGTGTCACATTGTGTTTGATTTTGTAGGTTTCTTTACATGCGACAAGATGATACTAACGTTGGGTTTATTTCACGTGACTTCAAGTAATATCGCGTTTTTTTGCACAGAAGCTGAACAGACAAGATGCCCTTGCCACTCTGAACGCATTCATGGTTGAAGTCCAGGAAGCTACTACTGTTGCTAAGCAACAAGAAGGTGAAAGAAAAAAAGGTTAGAAAAAAACTCAACTGTTTGCTACTATGTGCTGAAGTATTTTACTGATGTTGTATTGTTTTACAAGTGAAACTCTTTAGTCTTTATCTTATATAAATTCTATTTTCATTTTTAGATCCCAGCTTGAGGAAATCTCGATCTTTAAGCGAGCTGGTAGAAGACACCAAAGGTTGTTATTCAGCTCCCAACATTCCTCCTGATCTTCCTGAGCCGATTTCCAGGAAGATTTCTTCCTCTTCAAAGCCCCCTTTACACAGCCATCAAAAGTCCGAGAGCTTTGGACAACATAGCATTGTGTCCGGAAGCGTTTTCATGTCTGATCCAGATGTGTCCATGGAGCAGAGTCCAATGATGACTGCTGTGCATCCTCCTTTAATTAAGACGTCCTCAGATGGGATAAGACGATCCCACAGATCGCATTCAGTCATGGACATTGGGATAGGTGAGTGTGGAAATATTTTTTGCATTTATCTAAGTAAGCTTCTAAGTTAAGTATCTTATTCTAAGTAACCAAGTAAGCTTCATCGATGAAAACAGATCAACATTCTAATGACCAGCATGAAGATTGAAACCACGGTTGTTCGTTTTCCAACTCCCGAATCACTTTTTGGAAAGGTGTCATATTCTGGCGGTTTCAGGTTATGTAAAACCGGCTGGGATGTGCTTTTTCAATACCAGCATACACGATTACTGTACTAAAGAAAAACAAAATCTAGGATACGCTCAGATTTTGGAGACTTGAGCAGGCAGTTTAAAAACTTTTGAACTTAATTTTATAATCAAGCATTGTGAATAAAAAAAAGTGGTTCAGTCTTGATACAAATACATTTTTGCGTAGAAGCGACAAAGTTACAAATTTCAACTTGACAAAGCGTTGCTCTCTTACAGACAATGATACAAGTATTCTCAAAAGACTGATTTCTAGCGACAAGTCTGCACTAGGTCTTATGGACCGCACCCAGTCCCAACAAAAAAAGCCTAAAGGTAAGAAACATTATGGCGCATTGAAAAGCTATCACCAACCTCAGCGTACGAGCGGAAATTGAACAGTAATAATTTGATTCTAGATTTTGTTTTGATTTTTTGTTTGTTTTATTTGTTAAGATCTGGACTACGGCATAGCGCATTTGGAGCAAGTATGTAAACTCATGGAACAAATAGGTGAGTTTGAAACGTTGTCTCAGCAGACGTTGTTTGAATGCAAAGAGGGTGAGTTTTTGTAGCAAGGATAAACTTTTGGTCATGCCCGTCACGCCAGCCAGTCACGAAACTGCTTTGATTTATCTACAAGTCAAGTGAAATATTTCCAGATCTCACAAAACACACAGCTTCACAAATGAATGAGTCGTTTTGCCAAGTCATGCATCAAACGGCAGACAGCATTTGGCTGACACGCTTATGGCAAAACTTGGCATTTGTTGTTGCTATTTGGTTAGAAAACGTCTGTGCAACGTTAAATCGGTAACGCGTAAGGTTTGACCTTTTAGTCAAGTATCATTTGTGTAGTATTGCAATACGCAGTGGTAACAGCCGTTCCTTTTGAACTGGGTATAATTTTTTCAACACAAAGCAATTAGTCAAAAAAAAAATGATTCTAATTTGTTGCCTGCTGGCTGCAGACATTCACCTCACTACCGTAGTTCGTGCACGTTTTCAATTTAACTAAGATCTGCTATCAGTTCCTTGGCTTGCTGGTATATCGCATATTGTTTCTTTAGGCTCTTTTAGGGTAAATCATTTGCAACCAAGCCGCAAATATTGTTGTTGGCTATTTTAACTTTGTTGCTGCCACGACAATGGCATGGCTGATGACGTCATCACAGCACCATGAACAGTCAAAGATTAAGTCAAATTGAAATACATTGATTAACATTTGATGTATTTGTCAGGTGATCTTCGTGATCAAAATCGGGCTTTATTGAAAAGGGTGCGGCAGCTGGAGAGGCAAGTCAAGGAATTGACGGAAGAAAAAAGTCAGTTCTTGTTTCTTTAAATTTTTGTTGTTTTTGCTTGTTCGAACCATAGGAAAAATGTAATTTCTAAAATTGTCCATACATCAACTTGTCTTTCATTTCATCAGTTGCGCATCAATGTATTGCCGCTGAGTTATTTCGTTGTTTTTTTTTTCAATTGATATGGTGAGAGTAAACTTTCTGTTGCCGACAAGCTCCATGATTATATTGATCATGTTTCTGTCTGGAAGCAGCTTGTCAGTAAGGCCACGGTGCCATACAGTATCGTCGGCAGTCGATAGGTCTAGAGAAGGCGGCTCCGGCCTTTTTAAGTCTCAAAACACTCCTTGATATCTAGGTGAATGGATGACCTGATCCACAGTCAATTTCCTGCTCCGAAACCCAGCTTGCTCTTTCGGAAAGAGCAGGTTGACCCGGATGTACTGTACATCTGCCATTCGAAGAATCGTGATCACTTGTCTTATACATTGTGTTTGGATTAATTGCGTGATTTCGCCTCACATAGAATTTTTTAACCATATTTCAAAAGTAGAATTTCGATTTTTTAGAATTAAATGAACAATTACTTTTTGTTGGTAAAGGTTCTGCTGTTTGAACGCACACCACTCTTTTACGGGTTACATTAGGGTAATATTTACCTCAACTCACAATTTTAACACCATTTTTCACGTTGAGGTAATTTAGAACCTAATATGAGAAAACAATGGAGCGATTTTCACTTCGCGTTCATGCGCAGTCGTCGTCTGAGCACATACCTTTGTGTTTTAATTGTTTTCTAGCTGATGCATTCGTTTTTATCTGAGTGCCGTTTGTTTCCGGTTCCCGATGATATCTTGCTACTGTCATTCGCTTGCGTAGTTTCTATAAACAAGCTTGTTGGAAACCAGTGCTGATTAAGTCCATGCAGCATAAGTTTCCATTTTTACGTCCTGTCAACCTATGGAAACATTGAAACGATGCAAAAAGATGTTAACATCGCGTTGAATTAAATGCGTAAGCGACTCGTGTTCAGTAGTGCGAAGGTGTCGTTGGTGTGGGTGGTGACTTAACGTGCCTTTTTCACACTGGTACAAGTACTGAAACCAAACGATAACTTTGGAATTGTAGTGTGGCGGTTGCATAAGAAGGTATACTAACGTAACTTATATTTATTATAGGAAGTTAAACTCTTGATTAATATCCACTACAGACGTAACCCAGATTTCGTTTTGCGAGTTAAAAAACAATCTTCAACTGATCTTTTTTGTTTGCGTTCTAAATGTCGTAAATTGCCGAATTATTAATGTCGTATTATTATGTACAGTACAATTAAAAAACCTCACCCCAAAAGAAATTAGATTGCATAAGTTTTGGTAGAGAGTTTGCTTTGTTGAACCATAGAGAAATAAAACAGAATAACCTTAGCGAGTTTAACATACTTTTTTGTGTGTAAAAAAGTATGTTAAACCCGCTAAGGTTACTCTGTTTTATTTCTCTATTTTAGTAGTAGCAATCCAGTTTTAATCTGGTGACGTCCCCGTTACCGAGGGTGCCCGGATTCACCTCCAAGTGTCGCAATCGCCTTCACACCCTGTCTCCACATCGATCTGTCTAACGCGTCCTCTCTTGTCAAGCCCACCTTGCTGCTTTCCTCTTCAACTTGCCTTTTCCACGTTTTCTTGGGTCTTCCCTGTTTTCTACGACCCCCCACTTACAACGCCAGCGCTCTTCTCAAAACATCATCTTTATCCCCTCTCAAACCATGTCCATACCACTTTACTCCATTCGCTTTCGCCAACTTATAAACTTTTATATATTTAGATTACATTGAATTCTACTTTACCACAATGCCTTGTAAAAAAAATCTCAAATGGTGTTTGAACAATTGCTTTCAGGTTTTTCAAGTTCACTACCAAGCTCAACAGATCCACAGCACGCCCCACCCAAGCGAGGTGCTGATCGTGTAGGAAGACTGAAGAACGCCATATCAAAGTTAGTTTCTCGGTTTGGTTCGGTTAGAATTTGCATCAGTTAACCGCGCCCCCGCCTTGGTGTGATGTATTTATCTCGACAACAAAATCCGTTATTTTTGCATTGATTCAACGTCTGCAAACGTTGAATTAATGCAAAAATGACGGATTTTGTTGTCTAGGTAGCTACACAATGCTTAACGTTTACTGTGTGATGCATGATAAATGCCAAACTGCCAATGTCTGGTGATCATGTTGCTCTTTGTAATGTGATGCACGTAACTGATTGTGTTGTTGATTGCGTACCAGTGAGGAAAGCAACATTTTTTAATTTTGTGATAGTTTGTAGAGAGTGAAAATTAAGATACGGACGCCCACGTTGCTGGATTGGTCATTTCTGTTATAAAGCCTGTTTTTGTTCTATTTGATAGGCGACAAACTCATAAGCTCTTAGTACATAAGTTTCATATACTAGTCTCAGTGATGACCACATCATCAACGATTGTACCATCTTCAACCCATTTAACCGAGTGGAAGGTCTGCCTGTCTTTCATGATGAAACCACAGACTGGCTGCTCTTTTGTAGCTTTCCAGTCCGGGAACATCGTGAACCTGGAGTGATATTAAAAGATTCTTAGCACCACAAGCTCTAACGAAAAAGTGATAAAACTTGTTCTGCAAAAGCAATGACAATCCCGTACGATTTTAATCTACGAATGTCTTGTTTTAATCAGAACCCGTAAGTCAAGCTTTGAAAAGAGCCAAGCTGGCAATGACTCGAGAGGCATAAGTCAGCCCTTCCTGCTGACTGACGGTAAGTGATTCATAGAGTTGAAGTTATACATCCCATCCAGCGAATCAGTCCAATTTTTACGTTGATTCAACTGCGAAGGACTGATTACTGGCGGGGCTGCAGTTTGATTTTGTCGAATTACCTGCCTAGCTCGTATAAGCTGCCATTTTTACATCATATTACATTGCTAGCCTCTACACGTTGAAACAATGTAAAAATAACAAGTTTTGCTACCTGGCAACGTATCCATTGCTTCAGGATTCAATGAGCCGCCACAGTTTGCGTCATCCATGCATGAGACGACGTTTGGTGGACTTCGCCGCGACCGATACATTCCCAACAGCAAAAGCAGTGGACACTTAAATAATACCAAGTTCGTTTCTATATTTTTGGTACCCGGACATTTTGCCGAAAGACATTTTGCTGAATGGACATTTTGCCGAAACTCCTTTTTGTGTTATATGTATCGATATTCTCCACAGTGTGTTTTAGTCTATCGTTCACAATCTTAGTCCTTTCGGCAATTTGTCCATCGGCAAAATGTCTTTCGGCAAAATGTCCGTGCACGATATTTTTGATATTCACCCAGTTAACGAATATGTTCTTTCACATAGATTTAGTGTTTGCGAATATTCAATCAATGTAAAAAGTAGAAATTTGGTATCAGCACTTGCATACATTGATATTTTAACCGTTTTGTTTTAACCCACTTTTGATCGTTTTTGGAAGCTTGACATTACTTTCATCATTCGTATAATTTTTATTGTGTTCATAATCTCTTCATAACTCTACCATTTTCAACACACTGGCTCGGCGTTGACGTTTATTTTACGTTTTACTGAATTTATTCTCAGTTGGAAAGTTTTTCCTTGGCGCTATTTAGTAAAAATATTAATATTCTAGTTAGAATGGAATTTCTTTTTGAGAAGTGGCTAGAGCTAACATTGCTACAGTCACGCTCAAAGATGTTAGACACGCTTCAACGAAGTCACCGTCCCTACCCAACCAGTAAAGTTATTTGCATTGACACAAACGTTGAATCAATGCAGAAAGTTACTGGCTTACAGGTCGGGTAGTGACACAAACTCTTTAATTGGCTTCAATGAAGCAACGCCAGCTAACAACTTGTAATGTGGGTATTGATGTATCTTGCAACCTAACAACTGGTAATGGTCCTTTTTGGAATTTGAGCTTCCAGCTATTGTTTTACGTTAAATTTGCAAGCTCTCTTAGAAAAACATCATCTTTTATCAACTTCTCCTCATTCACAGTCTAAAATCTATTGATCAAACTTTGCATCATAATCCTGGATGAATTTCAATAAGAGAGTGATGCAAATGGAGCTAGTCTTGAACTCTGCTCCTCCATGAATCTCTTGTTCTTCTCATAGGAAGCCAGCTTACTCCAGAGACGATCTTGACCTCTCTCCAAGAGGACGCTGGAAGTTCTGGAAAGTTCCATCAAGAAGCATAGATCCCCAGCCATCTAGAAAACAAGTTATCTCGTCCATCAAAGCTGAACACGCTCAGGTATGAAGTGACATGGTATCAGAGATTTTGCTAAAGATACTATTGAGTGTTTTGCAGTTGGCAATTTTCTAAAGAGTTTACTACAGCGTTTAGCACAAGCACTGGTTTTTAAACCGTTTGCCTTGCCACGCCACATCAAAAATGGAACTGTAAAAGAACAACTTCTGTTTCTGCATGGGTTTATTGTATCGCGCATACTTTTCTTTCTGCAATTGTGAGACTGCGTTACGTCCAAGCGTATTCAGCATCGTTCAACCATGATTGTATACAAAATTTCTTTCATAAGCTTAGTTCAGTAAACTGGTTCCCGTTTCACACAAAAAGTCGTTGCGAAACTACCACATCTGTTGATTCAATTGACCTACACTTTAAGGGCTCAG
Source organism: Aplidium turbinatum (assembly GCF_918807975.1). Taxonomy (NCBI): domain Eukaryota; kingdom Metazoa; phylum Chordata; class Ascidiacea; order Aplousobranchia; family Polyclinidae; genus Aplidium; species Aplidium turbinatum. The sequence continues at coordinate 8,780,234 of NC_137489.1, read as the reverse complement.
CCACTCATCTGAAGAGCGCAAGCGTGACATTGGACGCTCTGCTCAACAACATTGACAACGACTTCAGTCAAAAGATGTTGCAATGGCAGTCAAGCGTCAAGTCAAGCAGAGGTAGGTTTTGTCGTACAACCCGAAAGCAACCCAGACAGCAAAATCCGTCATTTTTACATTGATTCAACGTCTGTAGATGTAAAAATGACGGAATTGCTGTCTGGGAATCTGCCGTGAGCTTTGGTTTTGTAACTTCACGTCACCTTACGCTACTTTAACTCAACGATTTCACTCTTTTTGCGTTGATAGTAAACTGGTATTTTTGTGTAGCTTGCCAATTTAGTCTCTTAACCGTTTCTGAGTTGATGTCGTTATCACACAATAAATGACGTCACCAGCTGAAGATAGCATGGTCCTGATTCATGTCCTGATTTCATTTGTCGTTTGAAAATCAAGATGTTTATTTTTCTTAAGTTAAAGTAAATTTAAATCTCGTGCCCTGTACTGACGACAGCAGAAATATACGCATAAAACGCAACAAAATATTCTGTGTAGTTACGGTTTGAGGGATATATCGCTCAGTTTAGTGAGTGAGATGTTTTCAGCTGATATGTTGTACATACGAGTTATTATCACCAACCATCCGTTTTACTTGGGTTGGACTTTCGGTGCCGGAATAGTTTCATTAGATCGTTTACCGATTGATGACAAAGAAAGATTTGACGTCAACATTTTCACGTCACCACGACTAGACCGAAAAGATGGCAATTTGACAATCGGACCATAAAAAATCTACACTTTGTAATAGGCTAACTTCTGTTATCAAACGTTGTTTAGACGCAATTGAAAACTAGAAGAATTCATTGAGCATGGCTCCTGACAGTAAATTGTTGTCTTGAACACTTTCTTCGGTTACTGAAGAAGGTACTGCTATTTCATCTATTTCATATTTCTGCTATTTCATATTTGCCAGCATTCATCAAATGCTGGCATTTGCACAACAATCTAACCTCTTAGTGTTATTTATTAAATAAGAATCGATTTCGCTATAGTAATAGCATCTTCAGCTAGCACATGTAAAAAAGATAATTTGAAAATACGTAAAACGAACAAATAAAGCAAACTCCGATATTATCAACATGCATAAAATTCTATTCTAAATAGATGGTTACATAAAATCAAAATCAAAACCTGCAAGCCTAAATCTTAAACTGGTGTTCTGCCACGATTTTCAACACTATACTGGTACAAAATTCAAGAACACATGAACATTATCATCCATCAAGTAAATTACAATCGTTCAACCAGACAAATACAAAGAAAAACGCAATTTAGATTACAGTCCACTGCCATGAGTTTACATTGATATAACGCCAAAAAGAATAACTTGTGAATGGGCATAGTTGAATAATCTACACTACAGGGGTCGGAGGTTGCTGATGACATGGGAGTAACAAAGCAGACTAAGTGGTTGGTCGAATCAATTTTTGTATGTTAATGGTGGCTTTAATTTTATGTAGCCATTTATCTTCAGCGATGTCTAAATATTGTTTGCTGGGTTGTTCGGCGAAAGTAACAACAAAGCAGTCTGCCAGAGCTGGTTTCTTTTTTAGTTCACTGTTGTGGAATTTTGCATAATGTTTCAATAATGCTGCTTTGTCACCGGATTTATCAGAGTGATTAAAACTGTTCCAAATAGATCTGTGTGTGGCCCAACGTGTGGAAAACTTTGTGATGGTTTGGCCTACATAGTGTTCGTGACATATAGTGCATGTTGCAATGTATATTCCGTAATTTTGGCAAGTTAATTTTTGTTTAAGACTGAAATTTTTGTTGGGTTTACATTTAATAGAGGTGCATTCTTTTATCATAGGCTTATGCGCTCCATGGTTACCGCATAGTGCACATTTGCCGCATGGTTTGGAGAAGCCGTTGGTTGGTGTTTCTGTATTCAGGGCAAGTTTTTTATATTTTGTAAGTAAATTTCTTAGCGTGCTTGGCTTTTTATATGTAATCATTTGATTGGGTTGTAGTTTTTTCTCTGCGTTGGTGGTCTTGAGTAAACTAGGAAATGATGTAGGCCAGATTACTCTGTTGGCTTTGGTTGCATTTTTTTCTGTGGGTTTAGGTAGTCGTTCTGTCCATTTTTCAGCAAGTTGAATTTTTTCTTTGGTAATTTTCTGGGGAAAGTTTGATTTCAAAGCTTTGTTTTTAAGTTGTTCAAGTGCTGCAGTATAATCGTGTTGTGTTTCATTCAATCTCCTGAGTCGTAATGTTTCTCCATGTATGATTGCCTTGAATGTGGGGTGATGTGATTTACCATTGAGGTACAAGCGGTCTATAGCTGTTTCTTTGGTGTAGTTGGTGGTCACAAATTTGAAGTTCGAAGTTTTGCAAATGCGGTGGTTAACATCTAGAAACTCAACATTTTTATCGGTTTGGGAGGTGTTGATTTCTCTGAAAGTAAGTTACAAGTCGTGATCGTGAAATGCTGTAATCAAGCTATGTTTTATCAATTCTGTAGTCTTTTGGCCAAATGATATCCAAATTATGTCAAAGAAGTTTTTGAATTTTTTTTTTCAAACATTTTTTACATATTTTTGAAATTCATTGAACGCATCGGTGTGCTGCCGTTACTTCAATATCAAATCACATTACCGTTTACAAACGTCTAAGGCCCGTTGCATTCGTTACGCTAAGTTGTTTGCGTGTGATATACACTCGAAATCATCTGTTGGATCTAAATAATGCTATTCACTGCAAAATTGGAGAAATGATTAGAATTTTTTCTTGACCAGTTCTTTTGAATGCGGTTGCACTCGATTTTCTTTGTTTTTACGATAAGATAGTATTTGTAAATTGCTTATAACCTAGCGATTGCTTAAAACCTTTTCTGTTGGTGTTGAAATTGACGAAGACCAAACCCATTGTACAACATGTCGTGGTGGTATAAAGAATTAAAGGTGCGCAAGAAAACGCGTTTTCAATTTCTTGCTAAGTTTTTTTTTGCAAATATATACTTGAGATTGTTTGGATGGGAGTTGTTTTTAGTTTCAAAAAGGAAACCTGCAAAGCTTGTTCTTTTCTTCAGCCCATTCCCGCTCGTCAGAAGCCGGATCAGAAACTCACAGCCGAGGCAACCAGTCGAACTCTGGAGTCCCTTTATCTCCATCTGGTGACGATTCTCGTCGCTTCAAAGCTCATCACATGTTGGCGTAAGTTGGTCCAGATGTTTGAACATGCTTTTTAATCTGTGTCCATGCATTCGCGAGTGCCGAATCGTCCCTTGAGGGACATGCGATGCTCTGTCTCCATGAGTGGAGCATTACACAGATAGGCCTATTATTTTAGTACATCAACCAAACTCATAATAATATTTACATTAGATTGATGGCCGCATGCTAATGGGCTAAACAGGACCGTTTTTTTTATCTTCAGTGATGAAAAATCAGATGCAGTTCACAAGTCAAGCTTCCGAAAGAAGTTGAGCAAATGGGAGAAGGCAGCTGCCAAAAAGTTATCCTTAGAAAAGTAAGTGTTTGTTGTTTTTGACTGTAGAAAACATCAAATCAACGTCATCAGTGATCAACTATAATTTGTTGTTGTTTAACATTTCAATCTTGAATTAATTGTTGCGCTTTTGTTTTTTCAGACGAAGCTATTCTGTTGGCCGAATGAACATGCTCAAGGACACACCAAGTGGTCAGTATTGCAAGGCTGCTAATGTTATTTTTGATTTTACAAACCCCGTATTTATTTGTAACGTTCTGGTTGATGCTTGCCTTTGGTTTGAAGATTGAGAAGTGGACGAGAAGGCAAGGAAGCCAATCCGTGTCCACCTTTCAAGCACATTTTTAAGTCTCTTGCCAAGACGCAGCTGCTACTTTCAACAGGTGTCGAACTGACGTTTTTCCATCCCTTAGTCACGCAGTCGACTTGAATAACTTTTTTAACTTTTCAAATCGGCCCATTTTTTAGTTATAACACGGAGACAAAACCTTTTTTTTCAAAAACTGCATGTGCCTAGTGGTTGATTGATTGAATCTTTATCCTCGGACTGGGAAAGCTTCTTGCAGAGCTTAATCCTGGCAGTTTCGCATACTTGTAGAGGCTTTGAATCACTGACGCAGGCCCGGTCACCGAGATTGACAGAGTGAAGTTTCCGATTGTTGAAGTCTTGTTGCCGGGGAACCGGGAACTATTCCATCCATTAGATGCCGCTGAATGGAGAGCAGTCCTTAACGTGCGTTGCTCAAGCGCACACCCCGAGAGTCGAACCAGCGCCGCTTGGTCTTGAAGTTTCTTCGTTCCAGAAGTGACGCAGAAAGTTACTAGAAAGTTAATACCTACAACCGTCTTGTAAACTGGCCTCTCTATGACATTCCTCTGCAGATCATAGCCTGAGTCAAACTATCGCTGAACCTCACACAGGTACCATAAAAAACAAGAGCACAGGAGAATTTATACTTACAGCGATAGGGTATAAATTAGGTCTGCTGCAGTGCTACACTCTGCAATACGTTACAACGATCTCTCAACATGAAAGTCGTGATCTTTTCAAATTGTGATTTTCAAACCTTTTCAAAGATACTTCCCATGATCTCATATCGTCAGGGGCAGATTCACGTATATTGCGCAACATTATCATACGACTCACGAAATCTATTTTTATTGATTTAACCGTTACAGACGTTAAATCAATGTAAAAAGGAGATACTTTGTTAGTCTTTGTTGCTGTGTTCAAATACTCCGCGTTCAAGCTCTCGGAGATTTGCTTTCACATAGCTAAGGGTGGACTTTGTTGTTGACAGTTCACTTGCACGTACATTACTGGCGTAGTATTTATAATTGTCTTCGTTGGCAACCTGATAGTGATTGCACTGAAAACGACCTTACACGATTTTCAATTCTTTCTTGTGTTGAAACCAAACATCTTCATTTGACCTGACTTTCTTGGCTGTCATTACCACAGTTCCGGTGCAGTATCTACTAATGTGGCACCTTCGCAAAACTTCAAATTTTCATTTATTTTTTATCGCTTTCCGCTGTTTTTTGCAGCTGCGCCTGTCACAATACGTCACAGCAGGACAATGTCTGCTGAAGCCGACTTCCACAAGTCAATGCCATGCGTTATGACTGGTAAGTTGGTCGCATCATCATTTCAAACACTTGCTCGGGCAGCAGCGATAGCTGTTGTTTAGGATTTGACGTTTTTTAAGTTGTGACAGCGCCAGGCTCAGAACAGAAAACTCCGAGTCCACTACGCAAAGTCATATGTAAAAAAAAAAATTTTGATCTTTTTTCCCAGTTTTTATAAAAATTAGTCGACTCTTTGATGTATGGTTCAATGTTTTTTTCGTAATTGCTAGACGAATAAAATATCATGTACATTTGCAGCCTCTTCAGAAAACCGTTTACAACAAGCGAAGAAAAGTTCAGGTAAACATGCCTTGAAGTACGATAAGTCCATAATCAGATGAAAGCCCTTGTTAGTTGGTTGTGTTTAAAAAGTTTTGCCAACACACTCACATTGGCCCAGAAAGCCAGCCATTTTTTCAACTCAACCTTCAACGCTTAATTGCTTTTATAAATGCTTTTTTTATCTAGTCAAATTTTTGTCTTGCGTTGAAATACCAAGAGCAATTATCATACTGAAATAAATACATAAAAGGACGGAAGCATTTTTGTGAAAAAGATTTCCTACATTAAATTTACATATTTTTGCATTTGTGTCTAATTCAGTGTACAACTCCGTAAACTCCGTTGAGTGGGCAGGATTACAAGAAGCCTTTCCTACATCCGAGCAATTCAACGAGAAACCTTTATCAAGGCAAGACTAGCTACTGACGTAATGATGCTCGTACAGCATGTAGCAACTGTCTACGTAATTGGAACGTGGATTTACAAAGTAGTGTAAACTCAACACGTCCAACTGAGGCTGATTTCTTGCAAAACAATTAATTTGAAGAAACCGCTTTTGCAACATTTTCATTCAAATTGTGATGAATGTTCAAAAGGTGCCTACTTTATGTTGGCAGTTTTGAACGTAGTTGTATATCCAAACGTCAAATGACGAAGAGATCAGCTAATCTGAATGACATGTTTATTGTGTAGATTGTATTGCATTATTTTCTTCTTGAACACCGAAATTGTACGTGATCCAGTTTCTAAACCCGTTTGCAAAATCATGAGTACATTCACCGCCCCAGACAGCCAAATCCGTCATTTCTTCATTGATTTAACGTCTGCAGATGTAAACTCTGCTGTAAGCTCCGGCTGCAGACGTAAATTCAGACGTTAACAACAAAATTCGTCATAACAACAAAAATGACGGATTTTGCTGGCTGGGGCATCTCATATTCTTTATTCAATTACATGTTATTTTCTAACCAGCGCTGTTTCTGACTCCGTTTCAAAACGCTCGTCCAGGTTGCCTGATGGTGGCCATTCCCGTCTGCCACCGCCATTGCGCAGAATTAAGGAGAGCAACCAGGCCCACAAACGCAGAAACTGGTCTTTTGGAAAGAAAACTCCTCACAAGTATTACCTTCCCAACTCTGGTGGGTTCCTAAATTAAAGTGTTTTTGTTTTTTTTGTACTCAGATTAGTGCCCAGTCGGTGGTGAAAAACAATTAATCAATTTAAAGGGTTTTAATCAATTTCTACTATTTTTGATCATTTATATTTTGTCTAACCTGTCCTGAACGAAAAAGTATTAGTTACGATTTGCGGTATACCAGCATGTCAATGAACACAAAAACGGTCATGTTTACTTGCTTGCACGACATGGGTCATGTTTAAAGCTTGAATTTACCACATACTTCCCGAATTATCACTAATACGATTATGTACGTTTTGACCTATAACATGTCTGCAAATTTGTTTTCAACTTCAGGTGACTTCCAACTGCGTTCGAACGTGGAACTTGCTGAGTCGATGGGAGATCAGTTGACCTTGCAACTCGACCAGTATGACGTGAAGGGTATTTCCACAGGTGGGTTGGATAAGCGTTAGTCATAACTTAACTTCAAACAATCAAACAAAAATGATAACAACCGAGCTAAATGGCATTGCAACAACACAAACAGAACAAGTTTAGCAAAGATAACCTAATAAACCTAACCTAACCAAAGATAAACCTAACCTAAACCAAAGTAAACCACACCTAGATTGATACAGGTTAAAGTTTAAATTGTCGCATTTTCCACCAAATGTATCATTTCTGGACTAAATTTCGTTGGTTTGAGAAACACTTTGATTTGCTTAGGTGCAAACGATGAAGAATTGATTCACTTGAGAAGAAACACCGCCATCCTGAGAGAGAAGGTAACATTTAGCCATGCGTAGATAAACCCCACAATAGGAAGTAACAATAACAAGAACGCTATGGTGTGTCGACATGTTAAATATACTTGTTAAGCAAGTTTTATGTACCTCCGCACCTTGCTTTAACTACCACATCATGTGATCTGTTCAACACCTTTTGATGCAGTTACCTTTGATTCCCGCAGAGCCTATATCGTTGAGTTTGAGCTAGTCAGAAGTACTGTGCAGTTTTTGTTTTTTCCTGTTTATAGTTATAATAACCATTGTATTTTATTCAGATGTAGTAAAATTGTATATATGTTATTCCTGAAGAACACATCTTGTGATGTCGAAAACGTTCGATACTTGATTTGTTGCGTAGTTTTGTGTTTCTGTAAATGTAATAAACTTGAATATGTTAAACTTGATAACGTTACTCGGCTTCGTATGCCTATGGTTCAACAAGTTTTATGTATTTGAAAGAAATAAGCCGAAATCCTTAATGTTACTTTGCTTTGTGCGTTTGTGGTACTCTTTAACAAAGTGAACTCTCTACCAAAGCTCTTTATTAAATGATATTGATTGAAATCCTATTGAAATGATTTTACTTTCTCCGCTTCAAAGAGCTGCCACAGTATTTACTCATCGTTTGAACTGGATTTTTTTTGCAGTTGCATAAAATGGACGGTGAGTCGGAACAAGCATCCTATTTAAGGGGTTAGTCTCAAATGTAATAACTGTTTTGTTTTTTTTTGAAATTTGTTTGATTTATTGTCATTATAAATTAACTTCCCATTGGTCTTGTTTTACCAAAGATAAAATGTTTTCTTTTTTTATTATTTCTGTCATGATTTCAACAAGTTACATTTCTTTTTGCGTTGAAAACTCTTGTTTTTTATTATTTTATGTTTTCACATCATTTTGTTTTGGTTTCAATTTATCGTAGATTCCGCGGGATCCGGGGATGCAGACCGAAGAAGGTTTGTACGGCATGTTCGATTTCTTTTTGAAATAAAACACCTTTTGTCTCCACTTGTCTTTCTAAATACTTGCCTCAACAGTGAATTATTCACCGATTTTGCTAACATACTGATTAAGTAATTTTTTACGCGGATTAAGCACTTCTTCGTACGCACCAACCATAATTCGTTGATTACTGACTCTTGCATAAACTCCGCACCTACTGATTCTCGATTAACTAATCGAACGATTGGCTATCAGCCGCTTAGAAGATTCGTTGTTGTTGCATCCAACGAATAGTCTCTTTGAGTTGGTTTCGAAACATCAACTCTGCACGTGTGCTGCATGAATATCATGTGTCATTGGTTCATTTGAAAAATATAATTATTTTTAACTGTCAGCTTATTTAAGTCAAACTCCACTTAATTTGATGTTAAAAATCTATTAAAAAAAAATTGTTTAATCTCTGTTACCAGGCAACTCCGTCAGGTTTGCTAAGAATTTACAAAACATTTGTGTACAGATCAAAGTGTCCTTTCTTCCCGGCGATCAAAACACGTCGGAGCGCTTCATCTGTCTTCGTGTGACGTCATGACCTCTCCGGGTTCGATGTCGCCCCTAGTTGAGGAGCTCGAATCCCCGCTGATGTATTTTAGTTTGCCCGATCTCTGTTTGAGCTCGAACATCAGCCGCTTGGCTGATCGATGGCAGGAACACGAAGGGAATCGCCGCTACACGGTCACTGTGGTAGACCGGAAGAACTCTACCTTAAAAGCGAGAAAACGTCTGTCAAGCAGCGCACCCTCTGTGACCGATAATCCTCCCGATGACGACACTGGAATGGCGTCACATTCTAGAACAACATCCCTCACGAGAAGAATCATGAATAAAGGGCAGCTGAGCGAACTGCGAAGGCGTTGGGAGGTGACCAAGTTACAAAACAGCAGGTCAATGAGAAAAAGTTTCAGATTTGATCCCTCATTTGTGGAACCTCTTTTGGTCAACGAAAATGGCCGACGAAAGTTGAAGAAAAACCGTAGCACCATCTCTCACAAAGTCATGAAGCGTTTCAATATTGTTTCACCAAAATCACGGCGGACCACGTCGCCCAAGTCGGCCCGGCTGCCTGACAAGAAAAGCAGGCAAAACGGTGTATTTGCTTTCAAAGAGAAATCGGTCAAGTCTCCTAAGATAGCTTACTCCGTCGATGACGATGAGAGGTTTCAATTTCAAAGAGAAACAAAGCGAGAGAGCAAAGAAAGAGCAAAACAACGCAAAAGTAACGTAGGGAAAGACACAGCAATTTCTTCAAAGCAACAGCAAGCAAAGACGACGAGAGCCATTGAATTGTCCGAACGGTTCACAGAGGACTCCCAATATCGCCACAGCTCTAGTCCCACAAAGATTACCAAGGGCATTGTCAGCAGGCTGAGCAAGCACTTTACTGGACACGACAGAGAAGAAAAGAAAGCTGCCAAATCGTCAGCTGCCTCCTTGAAAAACCCGATGTTCTTGAGTGCCAAGAACCGTTTCGAATCGAGGTCGAACAGCGAATCGAAATCAACGTCTTCAGCTGGCAAGAGCGGCGAATCGTGAACGCTCATTTCTAACGTTTCTTCTGACTTTAATACTAACTTCTTCACTGTGCTTTACCAGAGAAACATTCACATCTAAACAACACGACTGTTTAAAAATGCCGCCGTTTTTTTTCTTTTTACAATGAAACTTTTGTCTTGAAGGAAGAAGCAGACTGGAACAAACTGTTTTCACGCAAGAACGCTTGGGTGTGTTTTAGCACCCTGGTGGTGGTCAGGGTTTTATTAGCTTAAATTGTCCAAAAAGCGAGCAAAGCAATCGTTCGTCAGTCTTGAATAAAACTGTTTTGCGTGTTTTGCAGTCTTTGTTGAGTTCAAATCGTGTACATGTTCCGTTCACTCGTTTTAACTTGTCAAGCTCGCTTTATATGCAAGTTAACCACGTGCAGTAAAAAAAATTTCCTCTTCAGATACTGACAAGTTGTTTACCTTTTTGCCTGCTGCTTTTACTTTTATAATCAGTGTCCAGCGATGTATTTTTGAGTTTAACATCCTATTGCAGTTTTTTTTATTACGCTGCTTCAATGTTTCACATCCTCGTTCAAATACTTGCCTTGTCTGTTAAATACTTTGTGAATATAGTTTTCTAACAAAATATTTTGCTACACAATATTTTCTACCCAGACAGCAAAATCTCAACGCCAGCAGACGTTGAATCAGTGTAAAAATGACGAATTTTGCAGTCTGGGTGCTATTTGTTTAACTCGTGTCTTGTTACGCGGCGCCTATGCAATGATCTTACATATTCTCGTTACAAAATTTCTCGTCAACTCAATATCATGCATTAACTAGTTCAGGAAAATCACTTCTTTTTACGTTGATGCGTCGTTTGCAGACGTTGAATAAATGTAAAAAAACTGACTTTCAATGACATGTCTTCAAATGACACAAATACCTGACTTGCTTCACGTAATCGTCACAGCTTGTATCTTTGGAATTTAGTATGTTCTTTCTTTCGTCAGTGTGTTCTTTCGTTTTTCGTATGTGTAAATGCCAGATCGCACGTCAACTAGCAAAAAGTTCTCATTTTTACATCGTTTCAACTCCAAACGTCTGTGGAAGATGAAACGACGTAAAAATGAAAATTTTTTCCAGCTGGTGCAGAAGTTGCTCAGTGAAAATAAAGCATTGTGGCCTACTCCGTGAGTACTTGAGGTGTTGGCTTGTGCCAAAACAAAGTAGAAAGTTTTTCACTCGTTATCTTAAAATAGTTTGATTGTTTTTCATATCTTTATCCTGCATTGCGGGAAAGCGGACTTGAGCGCTATGCATCGGTGTACGCCTTCCGACGTACACCTGACCCACGCTGCAGCCGACGGCAATGTCTGTTTCCGCTTGTCTACTCTCCTTATGACTTCAATTTGGTACTACCCATTACTCGAAATTGATCACTGAGTAGAGACAATTATCGTAAAGTTTCTTGCCCGGAGAAACAACAGCAAGTGCGGGTGGCTAGAGTCGAACTTGCAGGCTCTCGACTGCGAGCCCAACGCGCTAACCACTCGGCCACTGCTGCCGGCACTGGGCCACTGCCGGCAAATATCTTAAAAGTCTAATGCACCCGCGTCTGGGTGCGTGATAACCCTTACGCAGATTATTCTCACGATAAAAATTTATTTAGACTTTTGTAACATTCCATTCGCATGCACTGTATCGGCTATTTACACATGTTTAAATAATTTATAGATAGAAGTTGCAGCTTCTAATGTTAGCTGTTAAATTTTAAGCAACTGCTTTATATGTATCGTTTCGTGACAAGCGCACAAAAACTACGCAAGATATCAGTTTCTTCGTACGGCATCCCACGCTTTCAATCTATACAAAAATTGTGAAATAGATTTTGACAAGATCATCGAAACTTTATAATTCTTCTGATTCGGTGAGCATCTGATGGGCTTGGGCTTCTGGCGAAAGTGCTTCTCTCATGTCGACGCCTGCCACTTTGGCCAGGTTTGCGTACCGGTGAGGCGTCTTGATGCGGCGACGGTTGCTTGGTACATTGGCTATCGGAGCTGAAAAATTATTTGTATTTTAATTCACGTTTTGACATGTAGGCAGTTCTGCGCGAAACCATTGCGAATAAAAATTTCTCTATTTTTGCATTATATTTGCTTCGTTGGTTAGCTCAGTGGTTGCGCGCCCGACTAAAATCAAATGGCGCTGGTAAATTTCCGTGGAGGACAAAGATCAAATCAATTTGAAGGACAATTAATGGATTAATTCCCCGGCAACAATCGGAAAAACTTCACTCTGTCAATCTCGGTAACCAGCCCTGCGTCAAAAGCCTCTACAAGTATTCAAGACTACCAGGAATAACTTATCAAGGCTTTGTCAGTCCGAGGATAAAGATTCAAAACCAACCATTAAAATAGAGCACTGAATGTGAACGAATGAGGTGCTGTACTCATGTTCGTGTCCCAAAGCTTAGGGCAGGTAAAAACGAAAGTGTGGATCACTTTGGAGAGGGAATACTTACAATACACATCCAGCTTGCAGTTGCAACTTGCAATTCCTGCTTTGTTGGCCGCGCTGCAAGTGTACCATCCTCCATCACTTGCATACGACTTAGTAATTTGAAGACAAACGTAGCCAGAATCATCAGAGTACAACCTGCAACAAAATCTCTTGAGTTGCTTTAATGAATTATTGCGATACTCACTTATACCTAGACATTCCAGAAGGCTGCGTCTTTAGTAAGTGCTTCAGGCATATTTTTCCAAGTGACTCCTACCAGACTTTAAATTAACCAATTAAATTAGGCTAGCCCACTGCCCACATGTAAACTATTCTCTCCACGTTGAAAACTGAACAAAGACTCGTGTTATTCTGTCTGTAGTGGTAGCTGAGTTGCGGTTGGTTAAAAGAAAGGTGGAAACTTGCTGCCACCCAGGGCCGGATTTAGCTGATGGGGGGCCCGGGGCACTTTTAAATCGGGGGGGGCCCCGTGCAAAAATTTTTTTCAAGCCTACGGCGCGAAAAACCATCTCTACGTCTACAGTAGCATCAGTCCAGTACTGCACAGCATTTTGCAGAAACTTTAAAGTTCACATATAGGCTACCGGTATGAATGAAGTAAGCCATCTGCAACCAACAAATTTCTGTGTGTTTCATATATCCACGTAGTTTTAATGCACTTACTGAGTTCTGCTATCGGCAACTATTTGATCGGAACCCCGCTTCCAAGTGATGACAGGTCGAGGAGCAGCGATGACGCGAGCCTCCAAGCGGACAGAATCTCCTTCAGCGATACATTGGCCAGCCAGGCGCTGTACAAACGCTGGTGGTGTCATGTGCTCTCTCGCTGCAAAATAGCGAAAAGATCACCAAAATTTAAACCAGTTTTTAAAATAATTAATCACGAAAAGCTAGAGATGTAGGCTAAGTTAGCCTATAATCCACGCTACTTACGTGTAACATGCAGTTTGACATGAGAGACTGAGCTTCCAGCTATGTTAGAAGCTGTGATGGTGTATAGGCCTTCGTCCATTGGTGACGCTCTTTCAATGAGTAGACTGTGTACATTATTTTCACGCACCAAGATTTTGTGATAAGCGTCTTGTCGCACGGCTCGGCCGTTAATTAACCATACTATATCTGGCTTCGGTAATCCAGTGACCTAACAAGAAAAGTACTATTGCCGTCTTTCTGCTGTGAAACTAAAATATTAAATAAATTAAAAAAAACATTACCCATAAGTCACACTCGTTGTGGACACAAAGTGTAAAAATAAAAAGGCTTTAGCCTTGTTTACTGGGAGTAGCTATAGACTTACGATGCATTAATTTTTGCTTGTAGTTTACTCATTTGGCTGCAGAGCTGCCCCAATTAAAGAATATGCTGTAGTTAGGGATCACTCTTTCGGTGACATTATGACCATCCAGTTAGCACAAGGGATAGCCCACTTCTTTGTTGTGAGAGCTGCAGGTACCAGGTTCTCAACGAGTAGCCTAGGCTTTTGCTCTTCTGGTTCTGTAAATTTAAAGTATTGAAAAAAAATGAACTATTGATAGCTTGCCTTGACATCAAACCGAATAAGCTTTCCCTCTTCGCCTTGGACCTCTGCTGCAGGCTTTTGTAAAAATGCTGGCCGATAATATTTTTCTACTGGACTTTCTTCATCTGCAGCTAGTTCGCCTTTTCCAGGTAATCTATATATTTGAACGGCATAGGTAAGTAAACCAATCCACGTCTCTATTAAAAATATCAAACTAGACAATATAATTTTTTCGTAGTAGCCTACAAACAGTAGCGTTGATAGGGAGGTCCAGGGAGTACTTGTGGACCCGGCCCAGGCCTAAACTCTTCCAAAGAGCCCAGGAACTTACAGAAGTCACAGATTATTCCTTAAATATTGTGTTCCGTTCTTAGAAGTTCAGTTTAGTTTGTTTTTATTTCGGACCATCACAACTAAAATGAATCACCGCTTATTCTTTACATATGGTGCATTTTTATTAGAAGTGGGTTTACTTGGGCCCAGAGAATCTCATTGGTACCGAGCCCAATTCTCTTCTCCGCGACCCTAAATGTGGTATACACCGAGCAATGAGCAGGCAAGGTTAGTGCATGCATTGTTAGTAACATTCAACGCTTCACAACTTTTCTCTGATGGTGCACTTCCAAACGTTTAAAAAATTGCCAAAATAGGTTACTTTTATTTTCGCCGCCATGCTTACAGAACAACAATAAAATGTGGGGATCCAAACTCACTTTTTGATTATAACAATCAATTATAATATTTATTATTGGTGGTTATATTCAATAACGCAATCACAAATCACAACTGTAAACTATAGTATTTTTGATACAAATAAAAATCAGCAAGCCCGAGAATAAGCTAAAATAGGCTAAAGTAGCTAAAAAAAATGTTTGTGTTAGAATTTTCCTGCAACACACTTCGGTTTCTTTGCTAGGCACATATAGGCCTGTCTTATCAAATTGTGGAGCACAAAAGCAGTGTTAGACTATGGTTTATATCTATGCACAGCAAATTGAAACTTTTGTATACACATTTTCTTACATGCATTCTTCAAATGACGGTGACTTTGATGATTTGGCACCCGAAGAGGCAACATGATTTGATGTGGCACTAGAAGACGCCATGAGCGTTGTTAGTGAGTGTGGTGACGCCATGCTTAAATTTTTCAAATTATTTGGTGTTTTAAAAGAAAAATGCTAAAGGAGTTCACAAATAAGACAAATTAGTTCTAAAAAAAATTGAAGAAAACTGTACAAGTGCCTGTAGTTTAGTCTGATGCATGCAAATAAAGTTCTTTCATGTCATATTTAACATCAATAGGAGAAAGCTTTAATAAAGGATTTGCTTGGGTACACAACAAATATGAAAATCAAATAAGACAATCAACTCAAGACCACGGTATCATGATAGAAAACTGAGACATTTGACATGAGTGTAGAACTTCGAACATGCAAAAACATGTTTTTGATGCTGTAGGCCAGTGGTTCCCAACCTTTTTGATCTTGCGGCACCCTATCAAAGAGATAAATAGTTTGCGGCACCCTAGCAAAACTGGATCAATTTTATGAGGTTTCTGTATTTCAAACAACTATATGAAATAACACAGAATGAGTTGTACAGTATAATTTGAGCTTGATTTCTTGCACAAAGTCCCTTAGCCCTTAGAAGGTTGGGCTCCTGGAGTCTTGCTCAGTTTGGGGGGGGGGGGGCTGTCGATTCTTCTTATGGTTTAGGAGTGATATCTCTGTTACTTTTTAAGGCACGGTTTCAAAATTTGGGAATCACTTTGTAAAATTATTCACGCTGAGCATATCCGAAAACTAAAGCTATGTGAATTTTAGAACTGCTGATATACGTTGAAATGTTGAAGTGACTTATGACGTTTGGATTATTTAGTATTTTTTGGTAGAGTAATGAAGAACATGCATTGCAATGTTGTGATTAAATTTTTTTTACATAATCTCAATTTGAATCATTTAATTAACGAGACATGGGCCAAATTAATTACTTTCATCCAGCTGGTGGGAAAATTTTGAACAATAGAATATGAAATATTTCAGAGGATGTGCTGAGAAATGCCTTATATCTCTTAATTTATAACCTTTATTCGCTCAAAATTTCAGCTCAATAAAGGTGAATAAAAGTTCGGAAAAGTCAAAAAATCTCGTAGTCGCAGCCTCAGTGGTTTTAGAGATACAACTGTTGATGCAAAAAAGTTGAAATGGCAGCCCCCCCCCCAACCTTCAAAGGGTTAACATCTGGGGGCACATTCGATAAAGCCACTCGCATTTCTTCCTCGACTATAAGCAGTCGTTCTCGTTTTTTAGTTTTAATGTTCGTTAATACGGAAAATCCACTCTCACATAGGTATGATGTGGAAACTGCAGCAAAAGTACAATAGCTTTCTTTCTAACGCAAGGATATTCATTTTGAATTTTTATCCAGAACTCGTCAAATTTTTATCCAACATAAGTTTCCAATTTTATAATGTTTCGCAAACAATCGTGCAATTTTATAATCGTGCTGGTTCACACAATTCGATAAAATCCATCACTGCAATTTGACTTTGTGCGCCGTGAAACGCAAAATAAAATCATGAAACCTGGCGGTAATGATGCGTTGGTTTTGAATCTTTATCCTCGGACTGACAAAGCCTTGATAGGTTATTCCTGGTAGTTTCGCATACTTGTGGAGGCTCTCGCAAGGCCGGTTACCGAGATTGGCAGAGTGAAGTTTTCCGATTGTTGAAGTGTTGTTGCCGGGGAATTATTTCATCCATTAGGTGCCGCTGAATCTAGAGCAGTCCTAAAAATGCGTTGCTCAAGCGCACACCCCGAAAGTCGAACCAGCGCCGCGTGATCTTGAGCCGGGCGCGTAACCACTGAGCCATCGGGGCGGACGTTTTTTTGGAAAGAACAGCAACGAGTCAAAATCTTTTTTACGTTGTTTTTCCTGGGCGAGAAAACAAAGGCTTACCGCGGATTAGAGTTACAATAAATAAATTCCGCACTTAACGGGTTAAAGTTAAAATAAAGATTGGGCCACAGTATTGCAATATCTCGCGGCACCCTTGAGCATTGCAATTGGCACCCCAGGGTGCCGTGGCACCCCGGTTGGGAACCACTGCTGTAGGCTAATAACTAGTTGTAACTAGCTGTAACCAGTTGCTTTATTTACCTTTGTTTTGAAATTGAGTTTGTTGGAGACTTCACTTCACCCCCACCGCGGTATTCAGATATCATGGCTAACCTTCCTGTTGCGCTAACTTTGCCCTGGAGTAGGAGTTTTGCAAGAAAATCATGTAAAGTGACGTTGTTTTTATGTAAAGTTTGATATTTACAGTGCACGGAGCCCATTTATTTCAAGAAAAGTTCTCGATAGCACAATCTGTGATTTTGTCAAGGGGAAAAATAGCTAAAATGTGCTCACTGATCACCTATTTTGTTTCCAATGCTCTCAGATTTCAAACACAAAATAAAGGCATAAAGAAATTATGAAACAAATACAACAGCCAGAGATAAATAAGCTACAGGTTACAGTTAGTTTAATAAATACCAAAATTTCATCCCCAAACTCAACCAGAATGCTTAAAGTTTACTTTGACAGAGTCCCCTATAAGTCAGCAGTTGTGAAATGAGCAAGCGACATCTGAGCAAGTGACAACTGAGCTAGCAACATTTCAGCAAGTGGCTGAAGTTGGTAAATGATGAAACTGAGTAAGTAACACCTGAGCGAGCCAAAACTTGGCATGTCACAAGTCAGCAAATTCAGTTTGGCAAGCGATGACCAAGCAAGTCAGACGTGAGCAGGTATTCAGGTAAATCTTATTTGCTGACTTGGCAGTTGCTGAAATGTAATTGCTGAGTTGAAGCACTTGCTGAGTTGCCGCATGCTGAGTGATCTGACGACCACACAAGCAATGCATTTACTTGTGGATTTATTGCCAATGCGGTATAATTTCCATCATCTTCGACGCAAAGATGAGGAATATGCAATTCATGTCCCCCATCCTCATTCTTTTTTTGAATGAAATGTTGAGATCGCTTTGAAATTTGCTTTCCATCTTTGAACCAATAAACCTGAAGCAATGTTATTTGAAGGAGTAATCAGACTGAAATGTGAAGATTGAAACAGCTTAATCAAATTAAAAATTAGTAATAGGGTTGTAAACTTAATGAAACTGTTTTTTTTGTTTTTTTTTGCAGAGCTTGAACAAATTTGATCGACGTCATAAATTCAGTAGGCTAATCTTGGAAAGCAAAAGTCTTTTGGATGTAAAGGTAAAGTCGAGTCCTATGCTTGAATCCAAGCATCGAATGAGAAGATAACTGCAGCAAAATCCTTCCAGTAACCTATCGGTGACAATGAAAACTGTAGCTGGTTTAATGAGCCCTAGTGTTTTTGTTTGTCTTAGAATCCTATTCTAGTTGTTGTTTTCATTTCTAAAACTATACCTTTTGCTGCATATGAAGTTGAGATTAAACTTACAAACACTTGAAAATGTAGGACACGAATTTTAACCAAGACTTACAAAGGTGCTTGTAAGCTACAAGACCTATCCTAAAGTATACGATCTACAATTACGATCTGCGTGTCTCCGATAAAGTGTCACAAATTTTCAAAGTCAGGTTATGGCCTTGAAAGCTGTCTTTTCACATTGAAATTGGTAGGCCTACCTTGGCTTTGGGATTGGCGGAAACATGACACGAAAATGTGGCAGACGTTGTGTCCATAGCTTTAAAGTTTTTTAATCTTTGTGTGAAGGTTGGTGGAGCCTAAAATACAAAACGAGAAATGCAGACATCGCTTCGATGTTACAAATTATTTGTGCAGTGAACATACGGTGTTGCTGTGTTTGTTCGAACTGCACCATACTGTATCATGAAATTAATGTCGAATATCCTATATGGCCTACATGCTACTGTCCGATCCAGTATTGATAGTTGTACGCAATGATAGCCTATCTTAGTTTTAACATGTTACAGAATTAAGAAAATCAACAATTAAGATCATAGAAATATTCTACTTTCAAATTGATTTTGTCTTCAAAGAGTGGTGTTGTTAACCAGCATGATTGTTATCTAATACTGCTGTTCGCAGGCCCGGATTTAGGGGGGGGCAGAGGGGGCAGGTGCCCCGGGCCCCCCGACTTTTGAAGGGCCCCCCTACGTGGAAAAAATGTGATTTTGTGTTATTTTTTCTTCCTTTCAGCCTTTGAAGTTTCTGCAAAATGCTGTGCAGTGCTGGATTGATGCTACTGTAGACGCAGAAGTGATTTTTTTTTGCAGGGAGGCCCCCCGATCTAAAAATACCCCGGGCCCCCATCAGCTAAATCCGGCCCTGGCTGTTCGTATGCAGTGCACCATTGTAGGATACCGTACTCACATTTTATCAATGTGAGCGATTTTGGCAGTAGGTCACCTTTATCCTTTGGCTTTTTGTGACTCACGCAATAGCCTGGTCAGGTGAACTTGGTTTGTCCAGCTGGGCAATGCGCTTCAAGAATGCTTCACTCAACCACAGTTAGTGCAACATTACTCCACAAATATGCGAGAACTTTTCATTAACTCGGTGACCTGACCTGGACTTGTAGTCTTCTACTCTAGGATCACTATGCAAAACTTCCATGTATTGCAAACTTCAGAAGAGACTTTGACACTTCGGAGACAAACACTCAACTGCTCAAGCAATCATGAGAAAATGTTTAAAAACTGTCATGGAGTGTCATCGATCATAATCGGCGTTGCTTAGCTTACTTGCTTATCGACAGGAACATTTTCAAAAATTGCGTCTTCCGGGTCTTCATTGACGGGAGGAGTTCTCTCCAATCTATATTCTATCTCGCTCATTAACCTCTGTTCAAATGTGGATATCTTGTACTCCTGCAATGAAGTAAATATTTATGGTACATCACATTAAAAAATGTAGACAGGCATCTTAGCCTACCTGCGTATATGCGTTTTTACATTATCTACCCCCTATTGCTCAATTGAGTTGTAACGTTCTGAACAAAGAAACGCTAACATCAAGCAGCGCTATGTGGACGGGATGTGGACTTGAGCAGCGCATTTTATGGACAGCTCTCCATTTAGCGGCACCTATAGTGGATGGGATATTTCATAGATAATAAAACAACACTTTAATAACAAGCGAAAGCTTTACTCTGTCAATCTCAGTGACGGGCCTGCATCAGTGGTTTAAAGTCTCCACAAGTATGCGAAACTACTAAATATCTTGCATTTATGTATCGCATTTAAAACAAAGAATCGCTTGGTCGTTGGTTCCTCATTAAAACCAAGTGAAATAAAATAAGGGTGAAAACATGGTAGCAAAAAGCACAACAATCATGCAGCTAAGAAAGAACATTATTTGGGGAAGATCATTAGTAAGAAAGATAGAGATGAAGGCTTTTGAAAAGAAAGTAAGTGATATTATATTACACTTCAAACCACATTAAAAACGTTCGACATGTGTAAACATCTTGAAAAACAATGTTTTTCATGCTCAAGCAAGATTAATAGGATGGCCTACAACCGACTTTGACTAGTTTGTTTATGCGATTTATCTAAAATCCAGTGTTTTAAAAGAAAAAAAGATTCAAAATAAGCTGCCTTCAGGCCACATGTTTACATTAAAGTCCAAACAACTAATATGATCCGATATGTTCACATCACGCAAAGATGATTTGTGTGAAATGTAGACTGGTTGACTTTCAGCATGAAGAAAAGAGAAAATACCTGGGGTTCAATTTCAAGAATTGCTGCAAGCGTTGGAGAGTAAAGAATGTAATCCCCTTGCTGTTGGCCTTCCTACGACAACAGAAGAGAAAGAAAAGAAGAAGGTTAAGCTTTCAGCCTCAATAATTATCATCGGCACCTGCGCATCTGGAAGTTGGTTTGGAATTGTAGCTGTTGCGGCCATGGAATGCCTAAGCTGAATATGTTGAATGTCTCTCTCTATAATAGCCATTTCTCGGGACGGCCTTTTCTGCAAATTCATATTCCATTAAGCTTTTTTTTCAAAAACTTTCTTTTCTTTTTGGTTTGTGGGTTTTATCACCAGAGGAATTCACAGGTTCGTCCAAATTCACTTTCATGAAAATTTCACGATCTAGTTTATCCCTATGTCCACGGACCACGTCATGACGTAACGTCATTCTATCAAGAAAAGAGATTGTAAAAGTTTTTTTCTATCAGACCAACTTTAAATGCGGAAGTTGCAATGAATATGCATTCCAACGTAGGCTATAGCCACAGATCACATCTCTACAATATAACTAGATTGAATCCCTATTATCAAAGTAACCTTATACATACAGCCTTTCACCCTTTGCGGGATTGTCAGAAGGTGCTTCTGACGATCCCTCAAAAGGTAAAACAGACTGTATACAAGTTGCTTTGATAATAGTGATTCAATCTACTTGAAGTAGCTCTGCTTAGCATTGCGCTTGACATTGAGCACTCTTTTGTGATATTATTAACATTTGTCGTATCTTTACAATATGTGTAGGCCAATCTTGTGTGAGTTGTTTGTGGTTTTACAACTGAAACGTATGGTTGCGACTTGCGAAGACTAGTTTCTGTTACAGACGGTTGTTCGCCTGGTCAAACGTCATGTAGAAACCGTTCGGGTCTACTGAATATTACGTCATGGAAATTCCTAAAACATGAGCCAAAATTGCACCATCGTCCGTAAGACTCGTGTCAGACCGGTTTAAACCTGTTTGGACATGTTGTTGCGTCGCGCTACTGCTAGCGTGCCTTTGAGTTATCACAAATTTTTCTGATTCATTCTCGAAGTTGTTTGTTGGAAGTCGGTCGCACATTTAACTGGTTTATTTGGTGCTTGCTAGCTGGACAAATTCTCCGTCTTTTATCCAAGTAATCTGTATCGTAGTGACAGTTTTAGAGGTGTAGGCATTGCACCAGTCATTTCGATAGCCACGGGCTAATTTTACTGGAATACACTTTGAATAGACGTTTCGAAGGTGTGTTTATTTTTCGGTCATTACGTACAGACAAACGGATCCGGGAACTTTATGTTACAATTTTCCCACGAAGAATTATGGTTTACCGCTGTGACCATAAAAAATAAAAGACGATTCTCTGTCTAGTGTTTGGCACAGAAGCACTTAGAAGCAATAAAAAATAAAAGACGAGTTCTTGTCAGTTGGTAGGTCAAGAAGAAATTAAAACATAAAAAATAAAAGACGAGTTCTTGTCAGTTGGTAGGTCAAGAAGAAATTAAAGCAAGAAAAATAAAAAACGAATTTGTTAGCTGGTAGGCCAAGAAGCACTTGAAGGCATAAAAATAAACGACGTGTTTGTTGTCAGCTAGTGCAGAAGAACTAATTAGAAGTACAAGAAATAATAAAAGAAGATTTGTTGGTTGGTAGTCTACACTCTTACAGAAGCAAAGAAAAGTAAAGACATTTCTTCTCAGTTTGGTACTGAAGAAAAATAACTTTGACAATCATTGGCAAGAAAGAAGATTAAAAGACAATCCATCTGTGCTTGTAGATTCAAGTGGAAGAATCCAAGCAAGTTTTGTGGACTTTAGGACTTCATACTCGTACAGCTACGGTATCGTGCATTTAAATTCTTTTTTGTATTTTTACTGTCTTTGCAGTTAAGTTTTTTATAACTACTGTAGCCTAATAATTTGTGTGTTTGTGTAACTTAATTTTTTTAATTGTTAAATTTAGCCCCAACATTTAATATGTCTACACTCGGTGGCGACAAGGACTCGACCGCCGTAGACTCGACTGAGTTTAAGCCTGATGATGTTCTTTGCGGTCGGGCAGGCCATTCTGGGGAGGGACCCAATAACGATGAGGCTAAGTCAGTTCGAGAGGCCCGGCATCTTAGACGGGATATTTTGATTCAAATTGGGAAACTTTCTGTAGCCCTAGGTTCTTTGAGTGATAAGCAGAAACTGTTAATTTTTAGATCTAAGTTATCTACTTTAGAAGAGGAATTACGGCATTTCCATGCTCTTTTGACTAAAATCTTTAACTCTGCAATCTTGGCAGAACTTCGTGATAGGGTAGATCCCGAATTTAACTCGTTAAAAAATAACTTTGAACAAAAAGAAAGTGAGTTCTCAGATATGTTGGATGCTGACATACATCCTGAGGATAGCGCCTCAAATGTAAGCACTGGGATGTCTAGGACTTCGTCTCGGATAGTGGCACAAATTAACCTGCAGCTAAGACGAGAGGAGCTCCAGATACAAACTGAGGCCATTCGAGCTGAGGCTGCCGCGAGAGCTGAGGCCGAAGCGAGAGCTGCTGAGGCTGCCGCGAGAGCTGAGGCCATTCGAGCTGAGGCAGCCGCGAGAGCTGCTGAGTTCGCACTCAAAGACGCTCAGTTGAGGGCTGAACAACGTAAAGAGGTAGTTTTAGCTGAATATCGATCAGAGGTGGGCTCTCGGCGTAGCTCTAAGAAGGGCTCTTCTAGGCATTCCAGAAATGAACATCAATCGCAGTTTAATTTACATAACCTTTTCCAAACGCCCGTTCAACCTGTGAGTGGACCAGGGCAATCCACACGTTCTCCAGCTGTTTCAGGAGGTCTCGGGGCCGCGGCTAAGGGTCTTCCGAATGCTGTAGAGCCAAGGTCTGCGAATTACAACCGAACTCCTCCCCCAGCGCGTACAGGTCACGGGGCCGCCATTAGTAGTAATGCTTTGCCCCCTTTACAGTTTTCTGCGCCGCTAGGTTTTGATCGCCCAGCTACACGTAATTTGGGTGGTTGTGAGAGGCGTATCGCGTCTCCTGATTTTAACGTGTGTGAGGATCGTGGTCGGGCTGTGCATGTGACTGAGCCCACTCAGCCCCTTAAGGGATATAGCTTGTCTTCTCCCGCTAAATCGAGTTCTCAACAGCAGGATTGCTTTTTTGAATACCAAAATAGTAGGACGTTTTTCGATAAGGCGGCCTTGATTGGTTACGATGGTAATAATATGCCATTTATCTTCTTTAAAAATCGTGTTACGGCCTTAATGGCAGCTTCGCCCTTTAAGGGGACTCGTTTGACTTTGTTACAAGCAGCTTGTGTTTGGACAGCTGCGCAAACGATTGCTAATTTGGTTTCTGACACCCCTGGCTTGTCAGAGGAAGACAGGATAGAAATGTCGTTAGCTCGCTTGTCCCAGCGTTTTGGGGTTCGTGGAGGTCTTTTTGCAGAACCGGAAATTAGAAAGTATCGCTATGGTAGCAAATTGACTTCGACCTCTTCCAGTGATCTGAAAGAGTTTAAAGATGAATTGTCGCAGTGTCTGCTTTACGCGCAAGCTTATGGTCAGCGTGATAAATTAGAAGGACGTTTTGTTTTGGATTTGGCTAAGCGACTCCCGTTTGACGCTAAGCAGCGTTATCTTGACTTTTTAGGTGATCAGTATGGTGGCACTGATGAGCCTACCTTTCAGAGTTTGTTTGAATTTGTAGTACGGGAGGAAACGCGTAAGTCGACTGATTTTAGCATTATGCTAATGGGCGATTCTGGTGAGTCGCAGCAATTTAAAAAGTTTGGCAAAGGAAAATTGCCTTCATGTCCGGTTAGGCAGACGTCCGTAAAACCCCATGATGATGTGATGTCAGGGAGTTCGCAGTACTCGACTGTTGTTGGCGCACCGCGCGGTGGTGAAGCCAGACGTAAAAACCTACCGGCATGCATTTGTTGTTCGTCACGTGGTCAAGTTGAATATCATTTTTTGTCTAATTGTAAAGAATTTTTGCGCTTGACACCTAAAGATCGGAGAGATGTCATTGTGAAAGCTGGCAAATGCTTGAATTGTTTGCGCCAGCATATGGTTAGGGATTGCGTTCATGCAAATAACTGTCGTAAGTGTGGGCCTAACAACGATAGGAAACACTATTTTCTTCTGCATGATTTTTATGTGACGTCACATGATTCTCTGGATTCTGTTGGGAAAGATGATGCTCGTGCCAGAGTTCCTGTGCGTAATGTTAAGATTGGAAATGTTAAAGCAGCCTTTAACCGCGTTACTGCTGCTCGTGTTTTGAATCCAATGACTGGCAAATCGAAGTTGGTGTATTGTCAGCATGATCCTGGTTCGCAGTTGACGTTTGTTTCGAGTGACTTGGTGTGTGAACTTGATCTTAAACCGTACGATAAAGCGTCGTTTAAAATGGATACCCTGGCTGGTCAGAAAGCTACTTGTGCTGACCTTGTCAAACTCAACATCCAGTCGTTAGAGACAGATGAACTGTTTTGTGATATAACTTCGGTGGTTAACCCAGCTTGGGCTGATGATGTTAAAACTTTACCGCATAAACAAGATTTAAATGGTTTCCGTCATTTTCATGACGTGAATATGTTTCATTTGAATGATTGTAGTACTGTAGATGTACTGATTGGCAACGACAACGCTTATTTGATGTGGGCAAAAGAAGAACGTGTTGGTGAAAATCGTAGTGAACCGCATGCTTTACTCACTCCTCTCGGTTGGTTGGCTTGTGGTGGTAAGTCACCCTTAGAGGAAAGCATTGCTAAAGTGTGCAGAGTGCAGACGTCTTCAGAGTCGGATGTAATCTCTGGCTTTCAGCGTAAAATTGAGTCTCGTGATATGGAAATAGCAGACCTGAATAAAGTCATTCAGGATTTGACGTTGCAAAATGAAACCTGTGAATTGTCTCGCAATGATAAGTTGGCTAGAGAACTTGTTGAACCGAATATTGAGTTGAAAGATGGTCGAAATGAGATACCTGTTCCGTTGAAGGAAGATATTGATCTACCTAACAATTTTGTGTTGGCGTCAGATAGAGTTGCTGCTTTAAGGAAGAAAGCTTTAAAACAACCTGAACTTCGTGATTTCCTTACTGACACCATGAAAGATCTTAAATCAAATGGCTATATTGAGCGTACTGGTGAAGCAGGAAATGTCAAGGGATTTGAATGGTATTTACCATACTTTGTTACGTCACAATTAAAAAAGCGCATTGTTTACGATGGCAAGTCTGAATTTCGAGGAACTTGTGTTAATGATGTAATGTTTTCGGGTCCTGACTTGTTAAACCCTCTGGTAGATGTCTTGGCTAGATTTCGGCTTGGTAGATTTGGTCTCATGGCTGATGTGACTAAATGCTTCTTTCAAATAAAGTTACCTGAGTCGCAAAGGGATTTGTTTCGTATATTGTGGTTTGAAGATGATGACCTTGAAAATGGTAGGATGGTACCATTTCGTTTTTGTGTACACCCTTGGGGAATAAAGAGTAGCCCGTATATCGCTTGCTTGGCTATAAAGAAAATGATCGAGCAGAATCCCAGCAGTGCTGGTGAATTGACTCTCTGCAATATTGCAAATAATATGTACATGGATGATTTTATATTTTCGGCTGATAGCTTAGAGGAAGCTCAGCAAATCACTCATGAATCAATTGCTTTGTTTGATAGCCGTGGGTTTAAACTTGGTAAGTGGAGTGCTAACAAGGAGGCTATGATTGTCTTGTCAAATTTGGATAATGAGATGCTTTCACCTTTGATTCGTGACATTGACTTTCAGACTGAAAATATGACTTTGCCATCAGCGAAGACATTGGGTTGTGTGTGGCAAACCGAGTCTGACGAGATGCGTATCGCATGTTCCTTAAAGCCCTTAGCTAAACACACGCGCCGAAGTATGCTCAGTCAGCTTGGACAAAATTTTGATCCGCTAGGCTTTGGAGCGCCATTTTTTCTAAAAGCACGCCTTATACTTCAGCAATTGGCGATAGACAAGTTTGATTGGGACACCGAGGTCCCTGATAGCTTTGTTAAAGAGTGGGAGTCGTGGCTTCGCTCTTTGGACCTGCTTAAGGATTTTTCGTTACCGAGATGGTATTTTGCAAACTCTGGTGTGTGCAGTCCGGATGATATTGTTTCATATCAATTGCATGGGTTTAGTGATGCTTCGGCGCAAGGTGGCGCCTGGGAGGCAATGGATAAACAATTTAAAATCGCATTTTTTCACAATTTGGACTCTTCAATTCGTAAGCCCAATTTTATTGAACTGCTTACGTACACAGGCAGTGCCGTTCGGATCGTGAACGAACGCCCTTTAGTACCTTTGAGTGACGACCCTAGGGATTTTACTGTCATCACCCCTGCCTCACTTTTGACCCCATACTTAGACCCATACTGTGCTGTTGGGCAACCACATGATCGTGACCAATTAAGAAGGGATTATCGGTTCAATTTGTCACTTTCTCATCAGTTTTGGAGTAAATGGATCGAATTTTACTTGCCAGGTCTTCAGGGCCGGAAAAAATGGCTAAAAATGGCCGAGAATTTGGAGCCTGGTCAACTTGTAGTGGTAGGTTCTCTCCAGGACATTGGTAAACGTGGGAAGTATCAACTTGGGAGGGTGCATGAGGTAGTTCCACAAATTAGGAAAGGGAAGCCTGTGGTTCGTAGAGCTAAAGTTGCCGTCTGCAACTATGATGAGAGTACGGGGAAAGTGAAAGTAGACTGTGTGTTGAGGGATATTTCGTGCCTCGCCCCCGTAAAGAACACCTAAGTGTTAGGGTTTGAGCCTGGTTTTGTCTGCGGTGGCCGACACTTGTCTGAGCCCAGAACAGTCGGTTATTATCGCAACCATGGTATATAGCGTCATTTTTTGCGTGTACCTACTACCAATGGTACCAATTTCATGTATCGTCGTGTTTATTCTTATTGCTGTTCATTCTTTGCATGCCCTTTGTATTTGCGTATTAACTTAAACGTGAGTGATTCAAACAATTTGTGTATCATGTGTTTTTATTCATTGGCTCACAATTGTCGTCAATTCTTTTTTAGTTATGCCATGTCAGACTGTCATAACTAGGGGCCGCTATGTTACAGACGGTTGTTCGCCTGGTCAAACGTCATGTAGAAACCGTTCGGGTCTACTGAATATTACGTCATGGAAATTCCTAAAACATGAGCCAAAATTGCACCATCGTCCGTAAGACTCGTGTCAGACCGGTTTAAACCTGTTTGGACATGTTGTTGCGTCGCGCTACTGCTGGCGTGCCTTTGAGTTATCACAAATTTTTCTGATTCATTCTCGAAGTTGTTTGTTGGAAGTCGGTCGCACATTTAACTGGTTTATTTGGTGCTTGCTAGCTGGACAAATTCTCCGTCTTTTATCCAAGTAATCTGTATCGTAGTGACAGTTTTAGAGGTGTAGGCATTGCATCAGTCATTTCGATAGCCACGGGCTAATTTTACTGGAATACACTTTGAATAGACGTTTCGAAGGTGTGTTTATTTTTCGGTCATTACGTACAGACAAACGGATCCGGGAACTTTATGTTACAATTTTCCCACGAAGAATTATGGTTTACCGCTGTGACCAGTTTCACATAATTAATTATAATAAGGTTGTAAGTAAGTCACTTAAAAAAGATTGTTCACTTTAAGAATAAAATAGACAGTTTAGTGGTCTAGTTGCAAAGGTAGCCTTTAGTCACAAAAAGTCAAATTAATGCTGGTTCTATGTGATAAACACAAAAACTTCGCTACCTGGTTTCCAAGTTTTGTTTGAGGTGGAGAAGATACAGTGTTAGCCACTTCTTGTATTACTTGATCTTTTTCTACTTTGAAGTTGTGATTTTCATCTGGAATATGTCTAGAAATACAGATGTTTAAAATCAGCAAATAAATTGGTCACGCATAACTCAATCGTAGGCTACCAAGTAGCTGAGTAGATGTAATCCTAACGCGTTTATAATGTTTTAAAAACGTTGTTTGCTTTATCATGAGCCTAACAAGGACCAACATGGATCAACTTTAGGTTTATGCGCTTATGCAGTGCTCTTCATGGACAGCTTTTCTTCAACAACACCTATTAAATGGAACAATATTGGTAGACAAGATTTCTACAACAAGAGGAAAATGGTTCAAAGCTTCTGCAATCTGCAAGTATACAAAAGTGCCAGGTATGAAACTTCCAAAGTTTTTCAATCTGTGGATAAAGATCTTCACAATATAAATCGTCCAATTAATAAATTTTAATCATAACATGGTGTGAATCAGGGATTCATAGTATAGGGATCAACAACTCGGCAGGATTT
Source organism: Aplidium turbinatum (assembly GCF_918807975.1). Taxonomy (NCBI): domain Eukaryota; kingdom Metazoa; phylum Chordata; class Ascidiacea; order Aplousobranchia; family Polyclinidae; genus Aplidium; species Aplidium turbinatum. The sequence continues at coordinate 8,751,352 of NC_137489.1, read as the reverse complement.
CTGACAAGCGGAGTGTAAAAGTGTTGCCAGATATTTTTTTAATTTTTAGAAAAATATTATTTTGGTATTTTTAAAGTAATAGTCCTCCAAAGCTTGCCCGTGAATAACTGTTTTAAAACTAATCTAAAAAAAAATTATTATTCACTTACTAAACTATCATATTTTTTGCAAATTTAACCTCTCTTTCTAAGTTTTATTTAAGTTTGTGCATAAATTCACATTCTTATTGCAAAGTAACACAACTACAAACTACTTTAACTCAATCTTGTGCAACTTTAAACTTCAGGTGAGTTTTATTTTTTAAATAGACCAGCTTTGGGCGACCACTACTCTTTAAAAATGCCAAAAAAATTAGTTTTTCTAAAAATTTAATATCTGGCAACACTTTTACACTCCGCTTGTCAGAAATCCAGCCTAGTTGGCGATCCCTATACTATGAATCCCTGGTGTGAATGCAGATTTAACAACAAATTGGCTAAAAATCCAATTGTTACATGAAACTGAATATGTAAGATTGTTGAATGCATACAGCAATGGTTCCCAACGGGGGGTCCCCGAAGCGATTTCAGGGAGTCCGTAGAAGTTCCCAAGTTTGCAGCATGATTGATAAATTACAAAATTTAAAAATTGGTTGTGCTTTATTTGTTTATTATAGTGATTCTCAAATTGTACTTTGCAACCCAGTGGTGTCTCGTTTGAAATTTCAAAGGACATCGCACAAAGGTTTGGTTTCGTAACTAAAAAAAGTCATAAGTTATAAATGAGTTAAATCTTTTAATAATACTGTGATGGCTATGTTCAAATTAATTCTTTTTAAACAAAAGATTGTTGATCAATGCTTTCTTTAAAAATGCAAACGTTTGTCAGCAGTCTACCAGCACTCACAGATTTGCCATGACTCTGATAGATAGCCTGATTTTTGACAAAACATTAAATGTGTGCCGAAGTAAATAGCTCATAGTCTATGCCATCAATCGTCATAACTACGTCGCGAGTTCAGCAAATTCTTCAAAGTGTGTCACTTCGAAACTTATAGAACAGTTGATTCCATTAGGAGACGCAATATACCAAAATTTCCGATAGAAATCTTTTAGGGGTCTGCGACCGCTTCAAAGGCACCAAAACGGGCCTGTCAAGGTAACAAGGTTGAGAACCACTGCAGCGACACGTAAACGATCACCAAGTGTAGACAATGTGGCAGATGTGTGGCACGAATTCAATAATTTGAAATGCATATGATAATCCTGTGCATGTGGCTTGTAGTAAACCAACTGTCTCTCTGAATTCCATCAGAGATAAAATTTTCATTGCAAAATATTTTAAATGAAAAACGAAAACCATCAGGCGTAGCCTATACAAAGCTTATAGACTATTCCGCAAGATAATAATTTGCTTGTGCAAAAACTTCATACGTTAGCTCATTGTCGCAGATAGCAGTTGCCATGGCTACTTGTCTCGATGCTGAAGATGAGGATGACGATGAATTGATGCTGATGATATGAAAAAAAAAACAAGAGAGAAAAAGAAAACTTTAGCAACTATTTGGTTTCACTATATGAGAACCATAAGCATACGAAGCCGAGCAACGTGATCAAGTCATATTTAAGTTTATTACATTCACAAAAATACATAGCCTAACTACGCAACAATATCTCATGTGCAGAATGCAAAAAAATGTTTCTATCAAGCCATTTGAGATCATGTCCAGAGGCAGGTGTGAGTGTCAAACGAAGATCTTAGAAACCTTGTACATAAAACGTAACAATCCACCTTTGAACAGACAACTGTATGTTTGCGGCTCATCTTTCTTGCTCTCTTTATTTTAAAATTAGTTTTTTCGCACCTTCCTTTCTACCACATCATGTGAATCTGTTCAACACCTTTTGATGCAGTTACCTTTGATTCTCGTTAAGCCTATATCGTTGAGTTTGAGCTAGTCAGAAGTACTGCGCAGTTTTTTGTTTTTTCCTGTTTATAGATTTAGTAAACCACTGTGTTTTATTCGAACGTAGGCCTAGTTAAATTGTATGTAGGCTATGTTATTCCTGAAGAGGACATCTTGTGATGTCGAAAACGTTCGATATTTAATTTGTTGCGTAGTTTTGTGTTTCTGTAAATGTGATAAACTTGAATAATGTTAAACTTGATCAAGTTGCTCGGCTTTGTATATGCCCATGGTTCAACAAGACAAACTCTCTGCCGAAGCTCTACTATATAAGACTAAATTAAAATAAAATTCGGTTGCCCAAGTGCGCAATGCACCGTTTTTGATCTTTTGATGCATGCACATTGCGCACCATCAGCAAAACTTTGTAGTCTGCTGCAAAGATTTGCTGCATTTGCTTGATTTAAGACCTCATAAGATCCTATGAAAAATTATACGAAAATGGGCCTTGAAACAGGCTCTTGCCGAACACTTCAAATTAAGAACATACTGTAAATTGTATGGCTATTGTGCGCAGGAGTGCAGGTCTGAAAAATTGCGCTGATTTCGAAACAGTAGGCTAAAATTCATCATTGAAGATGTGTCATACTTTGTGACTATCTGAAAAACTTTATCACCTGCTGCCACTCGAGGATGTCAAGCGCGAATGATAATTTTGAAGTTGAACCGATGAGCAAGCTTTAGCGGATGATGACGTTGTTTCCGTTAGAGGAGGACTCAAAGGTCGTTGGATAGCCAGTGGTGTGTTTGCTGACGATGAGTTACTGTTAAATGGGTTTTTCTTTTCTTTGCAGTTGTGAAGTGGGTTTTTCGGTTCAAAATTTAAATGAGAAATATGATTTTCACAAGTTGAGTGATAATCTATGGATGATGAACTCGATGACATAAACGTGCACGATGATTGGCTGTAAAATAAATAATAATAATAACAAAACTTCATGATATTGTCTTTTAATTTAAATCATACAGTATTATCTTCAATGAGCTGTAATGATCTTGACCAATCTACTTTGCTAGCCTATAATGTACGTTGTAAGTTCATTCAAAATATCTTATTAGCTGCAAAACATTTTTTATCTCACTAATCTTACGTAGTGGAAGGCAAAACTTGAGTCAGACGTGGTTGTTGAAAGTTCTGTACAGATACGGCAGCAGCTTTAGTTGCAATGCTATTTTGACCACCGCCTGTAAAGAATATCGTTGTTTCATAATCCACTGTATTCAATAGGATAAAAGATTCTACAAGGCTACCAAACTTCTAGCCTAAAGACTGTTAAACCCTACCAGTTAAAAGCTGGTCACTCGCGAGTATGCTGACTCGTGCTCTGTGTTAAATTTATTAAGGCGCACCATAGTTTGTTTAGTTAGCATATCACATTGGAAATGGATCACAAGTGAAGGCAAAATGATTAGTTATAAACCGCGTTCACTACTTCACCTTAACGTGAAACAGGAGATATCCAGCAAGTAGCTTTAGGATAGGAGGGTCAATTTCAACAAAACACAAAAATGTGTAAGTCTACATTAAACTGACCTTTCAAATAGGCCTACACGGTGATTAATGTTACTTTTCTGTGTTTTAGGGGGGGTGATCGCTCCAATCGCTCATTTCCTGGATTTGCCACTGACATAAACTAGGTTTAGCCTACAGTAGCCTACTTCTCGCTACAGTACCTACGTTTTATTCAATTTTGAAGATATGCCTTTATTACTTGAACATCGAACCGTTGGATAACATTCTATCACTAATATGACGACGTTGAAACTGGCATTATTGGGCATTTAAATATCAAACCAACCCAGTTTTATGTGGATGCAGCAATGCAAAACATTATTATTTTTACCAATTGGACTCGGCGGTTTAAACGTTTAAGGCCAACATAAACTTCCTTGCAAGACCGGTAAATACTATACAGGGCTGAAAGAAAATACGTGAGGCCCAATTTCAAGCAAATGTCATGTATCTGGTCATGTGTCAAAACTTCAACGTAGCTTCAAATATAAAGGTGTGGAAATTTGGAACTCAATCCCGTTGGAAATGAGAAAAAAATCACATAACCCATTTAAATATCATTATGAAAATTTTCTACTATCGTAGCCTATTACTAATGTTGATGGCTTTAGGCCTATATAGATCTCTTATTAGCTGACTCGTTTATATTGTGTTCACTTCAACAACTATACTGTAAACTTATGTTTCAATTGTTTTGCTTCGTTTGCTTCTTTTATGTTTAATTTGTTACCTTTTCTTTTGTTGAAGGTGGCTGCTTGACTACAAGACCTTCCAGGTCACTTCGCAGAATCGCAGCCACCCGTTGCAGTATCCACAGATTCTACGTGATCGTTTGTACTATTTGACCTTGCTTAGTGTGTATTTATACTCGCAACAAAATAAACGCCAATCAATCAATCAAACTAGCTCTCTTTAAAAATTTAGATAGGCTCTCATAAAGGCACGTGTGTTACGGGAAAACAAAAAGCACCATTTTTACTGTATATCACGCCCCTCAAAACTCTCCGAGCCACTGAAGAGGACCCATGCCGAGTTCAAAAGTACGTATCTTATAATGTACCTAATTGCCCACTAGATCACTTTTCAAACTAAAGTTTCCTGTCTTGCAACTTAAATCTTCATTTACAAACAGCATCATTTTGCAAAAGCAATTTGAAGAATTTCAACTTCTGTTTTCGCGTTGCAGCACAGCGAAGATATACTAAATTGAAGATTTTACAACTTTATCAACATTGTAAGCAAATCTTTCTAAGAAAAGGCAACAGGAAAAGCATTTGTAGTTACTCATGCAACAGCTTTGCCATAAAAGGAGTCTTGTAAAATAATTAAGCTGAAAGAAATTACTTCAGAAGCCCAACAAGGTAACGCTTCAAGATATGACGAAAATAAAGCTCACATTTTATTGCCCACCGCACAAGAACTAGCGTAAATACGTCGCTTTATATTGTTTACAAAGATAAAATTATCGTCTGTCTTATGCTTACAGCAGGCACAATGCAGGCTGCGCACTGTGTAGGAAACATCACTTCGCATCGCACACTGCAGCCTTCTCATTTTTTTGCAACGTGGATGATACTAAACAAATGTTTCAACTTCATTTTGACCATAGGTCTTTGTTTTAAGAGCTAATTTTCTAACTTGGAACAAATGTGTTGTCTACATTGAAACAAAATGTTGCCATTCATCAATGAAGGTAAAAGTTCCCGGCCTTTCTACTCTCATTCACTCATTGTCAACCGTCTCTACGCTCAAAATAAATTTTTCCGTATGCTTTTTCAGACAAAGTTTTTTGGAAATGTAGTTTATCTCTTCTTTATTCAATAAACTTACTCCCTCAGTGGATGAAATTTACCCTAAGGACATAAATTCACTCCCTTGAATTGTAAGGGGTAAACATTTGTTTTAGCCATTGTTTTTTTTTTCTCAGTAGTGGACCGGACCGACAAAGGTGGTTTACGTCAAACAACTGTTTCAGCCTTCATAAGATTGTAAACATTAGGGCTTAGATTAGAAACATGAATTAGCAGTTGATTTTAAAAGTAGGCTAAAACCCTAGGTTGCCTAGCATTTTTTACCTTTGATTGTTATTTTGCACGATGTTCTTGCAGTTCCGGCTTTGTTAGTGGCCTCGCAGGTAAATATACCCGTGTCTTCAGGAAATACTTCACCAATTACCAGTGTTGCAACTTCTCCTGATAGTGCCCATAGAAAGAAATCTTGTTAAAAACATTGGTCGACCTAAGTCACTGCAAATATTTCTAAATTAAAACTTACCGTAACTAGGATATTACTGATGCTAAAAACTAAAACTTTAGACTTGTTTATATAGCTGTCTATTGAGTTACGTTTGGTGTACACACATTTAACAATGCGACAATTAATCACTGGTGTTTGATAATTTCCAGGCAGTTAATCACGCAAGGTCACATTCGGTCACACTAAACATTTTTGGTTCTTCATGTAACAATAATAAATGCTCAAGAAGATTTTGATAAAAATTAGCAATGTGATAATGTTTTGAGGACACTTTCGTTGTTGAAATGTTGAGTGAGGAAATATCATCGAGTCCTCCCGGTAGCTCTGTTGCTTAAGCGCTTGGCTTTGTGCAAGAAGACATCAGCACAAGATCAAACAACACTGGTTCGACTCTCGGGGTGTGCGCTTGAAGAACGCATTTTAAGGATTGCTTCCCATTCAGCGGCATCTAGTGGATGGAATAACTCGCAGACAACAACATTTCAATAACAAGTGGAAATTTTACTCTGTCAATCTTGGTGATCGGGCCTGCGTCAGTGGTTCAAAGCCTCCACAAATATGCGAAACTGCCAGGGTTATATTCGCAAAAAAGCTTTCCTAGTCCGAGGACAAAGATTCAAACCAACCAACATCAAGCTAATCACTTTTATAATTCTACAATCAATTTTAATCCATATTTTTCAACTAAATTGTTCACTATTTTGGTTTGTCAAAACCAATGCTATAAGTAATACTGCAACCTTTGTGAAGCATTCGAAAGTCTGCACAGTCATCTATGACGTATCCTTCTCTTTGCCATGTGATCTTTGGCGGTGGAACTCCCTTCACTCGACATTCCAATACTAAACATTCTCCTTGGGAGGATGAGAGATCTTGGAGTGTTTTATGAAAAACTGGAGGAACAAAGAAATTTCTTTTCTCTTGTTGTTGAGATTCACTGAAAAGATATTTTAGCCTAACTTTAATCTCTTCGAAGGAATTATTGGTTATGGAATGATATTCAAAATTCTTCTGCTACTCTACGAATTTATGGAAAAAAAAGATTCGGCTGGATCGCTACACAGCCTGAACTTTGAATTTAGTGACCGAAGATTTGGCCCTTCAGTGATCTTTTGTGCACTTTGCAATGCGTATTTAACAGCGGATGATGCAAATTTCACGTCGTAGAATATAAAATTTTGAAAAGGCAGTATGCAAGTATTGCTGGATCATAGTACTCGAAAATCGTTTATAAACCAACTGATCAAACCTACCTCATACTATCTTGTCTTTTTAACAAAATAGAAGTATCTTTTATAAAATTGTACTGATACAATAATAGGAAAGAAGATATGCATAAAAATTCCTGTAAAAAAGGAGAAAAAAAATTCAAATATTGATTAAACACAGCAGGCTTCGTAAAATGCAAAAATAGCTTGAAAGCGTTGGAACCTTTTTAAGAAGCTTCAAACATTTTAACAACCGACTCAAGAACGGGGTCTGGCTAATGTACAGTAGGACACAAGACACAATAATATGGTATTATCACTATGGTATTATTATGGGCGTCAGCTGAAGTAGTCAACAATTTCATGGAGTAGGTTACACCAATATTGCTCTTAAAGTGAGCGGTATCGCCCTTGAGGTGCCATGAAGATGCAATAGGGGGCGAAAACCCCCGAAAGGGCGATTGAGCTGCGATAGGGCATTCTGAAAAAGTTAAAATAATCACGAAACGTGTTTTGTTTATCTGCTGGTTGTAAAGTATTTAGAAATCGCTTTTCCATCGGCAAACGGGGTGACTTACCATTGTATACAACTAAAATGTCTCCAAATATTACAGAGTTTGTTGAAGAAACACCGTCCACTATTTATGATTAGTCTACTTGTTTAATTTTGTTCATTTATAAGACGGCAGTGGGCCTACATGAAGTTTCCAGACCACTGGGCTACACGAACCTATGAACTCATGTGTCGGTCGTTGTAAGTCAAGTTATTATTAACCGAATAAACCGAATTATGGATAAACACATGGTGGGTAGACAGCAGTTTTCTAGCCCCTTTTCGTATATCAGTGCTCTGTGGAAATCGAAAAACGTCAATAATTGTTTGTTTCAAGCTTTTATATTTGAAGAGAAATATAGGCTACTAAAATTTTTAAATCTCCAAATTTCTCTGGTAACAGTTAGAAGGAAAAAACTGATACGATTTGGTTAGATCAATAAACATTGCTCCTCACCAAAATCATCTAAAAGGCTTTCGTCTAAAGACAAAGATGAAAAAAGCTGTCCTGTAAACATCAAACTATGACTAAGGTGACTAAGCAAACTCTGCTGTGGAGGACAGCAACTGCCAACTTGGAAAAGAATCTTCGCTGTTCCGCTTCTCAGTCAGGATTTAACTTTTTCTGGAGTTTTATGCGCAACTGCTAAATTTGTTATGTAAATTTTTCGTTTGGATTCGAAAGTTAAAGTAGGTTATTAGGTTAACACAGTCCAAAGTCGTGCTCATAGCTTTAATTGTTGTTCCGCAACTTTCAGCCATGACGACAATTTAAACTAGTTGGATTTTTCCTGAGCAGTTGTAATTCCGACAAAACACTTGATCAGTGACTAACTATACGAAAGTGTGCATTCAGAAACTATTAGATCTGCACTAGATTGTTCATATCTCTCGACGACTGAAAATAGTTACGAAATTAAGATAAGAAGAGTGAAGTTAAAATGCAGATCTTGTTTCCAGAAAATATTTTTCACTGAATTTGTTGTTACACTATAGATAGACTAAAATAATATGCCGCAGTAAAATTTCTCAACAACGGCACCAGTTATCGTTATGATATATCGAATGCAAGCAAACACTAAAAATTTTGCTGCTATTTTCTTCAATAGGCTATTTCTAAATTTTCTATGGCCTACGAACTTTGCAAATCTTAAAGCTAGATTATTAGACTATCAAACGCAGTGTCTGCATGCCGGCGCAAGTCAACTTGACGTCATCAACAGAACAGCTGAAAAAGATAAGTGTATGAGCAAACTCCAAACGCATTTCCACTCACGTGACTTTGCTTCATATGTATTTTATTGGCTCTATTCTGTGCTTCAACGCCTGGTATAAGAACTGCTTAATTTATTATATCCTTACCGGCAAGACAGAAATAGCAGACGTTGAATCAATATAAAAATGACAAACTTTTATGTCTGGGAATGCGGCGACTGTGATAGGCCTACTACGAGGACTGGATCGTCATGTTTAGCATCATCTTTCGTTTCTTATCAGCTCTCCCATTCCAAACTTACCCAAGTTATCTGCTATGATGTCACTTCACCAGTGTGTTCTTTAACCCAATGACAGACTATCTACATTCGTACTCTATGAACACTTGCACGGTTGGTTTTATATCAGTGTAAACTACTGCACTTGCAGTCTCCATAGTAGGCCTAGCAAGTTTAAAAACTGCGTTTTGCTACATCAGCAGACAAGCCTAGTGGGGAGGGCTATTATATTCAAAAAGCCCAGTTTCTGCAATTCCTTAGGTTTGATGCAGTCAATAAAAGTTAGTTTCAAAAATGATTTCTATTTAAAAAAAATTATCGTTTCAAATTTCACTTTGCAAGGAAACTTCATCGATAGCCAGAGTGAAATCTTTCAAGGTTTCTGTTGCAAATGGCAACTAAAGCTCTCCAATGTCGACACTCAGCACAACGTCTCTTTTTTCAAACAGCTGTGCAATGTACAATTGTACATGCTCTTATTGAATTTTTCAACATTTTTTCAGTTTGGCAATTTGATTTCACTTCAGCAACAATCGGAAACTTCACTCTGTCAAGCTCGGTGATTGGCCTGCGTCAGTGGTTTAAAGCATCTGCACAGTCCAAAAGCCCCAGCGCTTGAAATTTCGACGCCCGTTTTCCCGACATGCTGCAGCTATCTGTAAATCCAACTTTCACATTTTCGAAATTTGGAACCGTGAACGGAGAGAAGTTGCGAGACCAACCCAATTCACAGTCCTTCCCAATACCAACCAACACTCCATTCGGAGGCCCAGGGCCTCCGAGAGAAATCAGGACTGGTCGGGAAACGATACGTAAAATAAACCCAAAAAAAATTTTTTCAGCAAAAATGAAAGCAACGAATTTGTATCATGCGTTGTGTTGCCAATTGCCTTAAAACTTGCCTGAGTTCATTTGTATTCGTTGATTGACACGTTTGTTTCACTTACTCTGTATTGTGCCTGTGTTCCTTGTGCGTTGACTAATCAGTTCGTTACAAACCCGATCAGTTGTACAAGTCAACCAGCTCAGTGGCCGAGTGGTTTCGCCTTCGGCTTTGGTGCTGATAGATCTGAGATCGATTCCAGGTCGGGTCAAACCGAAGACTTTAAAAACGGTACCGATTGTGTTCTTTCTTGCATAGCGCAGTGAGAATGAGTCGGGTAATAATGTGATAATATCGTAAACCTGATACAAATTAAAAATGAGCCCTGTCGCTAAAAGACCTTAGCTGTTGTAGAGCGACAATAAATAAAACCATAACATTATTATTAGTTGTACAAGTGTTTAGTTGCCAGTCAGATGCCTAATTCTATTCTCAGTTATGTGGTTTATTTTCAGTAGGGGAAGGTTTGGTTAGTTGAGCCGGGTAACGGTTGATCCATCCGGTTTTATCGCAACGTCGTGCATGATTAGTCAACCGTTTCATACCAAAAATATGGAAAAACTTGAAGTCCATCAGCACATGTAGTTTTAGGGATTTTCTACAAGCAGAAAAATTGTGAAGCAGTTAAATGTAAAATGGTAGGTAAAAGTAGTTTTGAAAAAAATAAGAAATGTGTTATTTTTTCCTACGATGTTTCATCGTTGTCTTAATGGAAATACTGGGATAGGTGAGGGTAACTTACTCTTTGTTTTAGTAGTTCTCGTTGCTTGATTAGCCAGTTGGTTCTTGGCAATTTTTCATGAATTTTGAAAATGGCGGCGATGTTAACAGTTGAGCCACTTCACCCACTTGCAATGTTCACGGTTGAGCCATGCCTTTATCATAAGGAATGTAGTTTATGAGCCGATGGTCCTTACGTACTGCCCTAATTTTGTTGTACCGTACTGTAATTGATGCGTAAAACTGGTGTCCTACCCGGGGGCGGTCCACTGCCCCCCTTAAACTTCCATAAGAGTAGTTTTTTTTGTAATGCGCCAGTTTGAGGGTATTTTTTTTAGCACTACCTCCCTTATATTTTTCTCGATTGCAACGCCACTGGTTGCTAATGTTCGTTTTCTTCACAAACCTCGCAAAATCGTTTCAGAAAGATAAAAACACCTTCGTGCAAAGTTTCCTATTCAATGATTCTCAGTGTTTTCAGAAATATAAATTTCTGTTCGTTCAGTGTTCACTGTTCTTTCATTTTAAGACACTAGACACAATACACAGTTTAAAGTTTTTTTGATTGTTTATTTGCAAGATGTTCAAGAGAAGAGTTTATTGTGTTTGATGCAGATTGAGCTCTGTTTTGGGATATCTTTTGGAAGTGAAATAATGGTGGATCAACCGTGAACAACGGGTGGCTCAACCGTGAAATTTAGGGTATCATTTGAGCCGGCTAAATTTCAATTTTAAAATGCCGATAAATGATATAAATCGGGGTCAGTCGCAAACACAAACATGTTCACAAGAACCGCATAAGACTGAAATTTATCATGATGGATTCGGATTTTTGGTAAAGTTTGTCGTTAAATTTTTATTGCAGAAAAATCGATTTCTGGCTCAACTAACTACACCTTCCCCTAACTCTTTGTGTTTTTAGATGCTTCACTTCTAAGTTAGTTAAAGCATTCAATAAAGTAAAGTTTCATCACAATTTAACTAACTTAGTTGTCATGTACGATGAAACGGTTGATGCAGCCGTCACGATTAGACATCGACGTTAATTCACCTGCGGCTTCAAAGCAATGGCGACACTGGTCAAGAACCTTCGACAACTATATCTAAGGGAAAAACCTAGAACATCACACAACTAAGGCGAAAGAGAAAATTGAATTGAGTCCTGTCGTTGTCATGAGTTACCAAGGGGGGTGGGGGGACTTATATACCAGTCCCAGGTATAGAAGTCTCCCCCACCCCCTCGGTAACTCATGACAAAGACAGGACTCAATGGACATGACTCTTTCGCCTTAGTTGTGTGATGTTCTAGGCGTTACCATATCGAAGCCCTAACCCAAGCACTCCCTGAAGAGCAAAGGCAGAGGGTGGACAAGCTTAAGATCCTCACAAACTGTGTCTCGCATGGTACTTTTGGGTACCCAGACATTTTGCCGAAAGACATTTTGCCGAAAGACATTTTGCCGAAAGACATTTTGCCGAAACCCATTTTGCCGAAACCCATTTTGCCGAAAGACATTTTGCCGAATGGACATTTTGCCGAAACTCATTTTGCAGAAAGGACTAATTGCCGAAAGGACTAAATGCCGAATGGACAAATTGCCGAAATTATACAAATGCATTTTATGTATTATCATAACCTAATAACACATAAATGTCATTCACAAACAGATTTCACTCACAAATTATGTGCGACAGCGCGTAAGTATCCGACAGAAGTGTTATATGTATAAGCGAACGTCTAATACTGATCTCCAAAACCTGTGGAGACTGCATAGCCTATAGCCTATACTTATAGATGAGACTTGGTGTCACTTCAAACTAATACTGATTTCCAAAAACTGTGGATACTGTATATAAAGCAATTTTTAGGCAAACAACAGTAGCAAAGTAATTACTACAGTATTTCAAAGCCACTGCTTGCATGGTAACGAGACTTGGTGTCACTTCAAAATAATTATCAGTTCAAAGGCATTGCTTGCATAGCAATGAGACTTGCGACTTGGTGTCACTTCAAAATAATTACCAGTTCAAAGGCACTGCTTGCATAGTAACGAGACTTGGTGTTGCAGCGTTGCTTCAAAGTAATTTTTAGGCAAACAAACAGTAGCAAAGTGATTCTATTTCAAAAGCACTGCTTGCATAGTAACGAGACTTTGCGTCACTTCAAAGTAATTTTTTTCCAAATTGTTTCGGCAATTTGTCCATTCGGCAATTAGTCCTTTCGGCAATTAGTCCGTTCGGCAATTAGTCCTTTAAGCAATTTGTCCATTCGGCAAAATGTCCTTCGGCATAATGTCCTTTCGGCAAAATGTCTTTCGGCAAAATGTCTTTCGGCAAAATGTCTTTCGGTAAAATGGGTTTCGGCAAAATGTCTTTCGGCAAAATGTCCGCGCACGGTACTTTTGAGCACATTAAAGAGTGCGAAACTTACGAAGCGGCTGTTACTACGTTGAAGAACCTATATTCTAAAACTCCTAGCGAGATCTTCGCCAGACACCTGTTCGCGACTTTAAAGCAAGAACCTGGACAGTCGCTAGACGAATTCTTACTGACGCTTCAAAAGCTCTCAAGAGATTGTAATTTCCGGGCAGTGTCGATCGAAGAGTACCGGAATGAAATGATTCGAGACTATTTTATCAACGGGATCCTATCCCCTTCGACAACGGTTGCTAGAAAATCGCCAATTAAGCATCGAAACGGCTGTTGAACAAGCACGGGCTCGAAAGCACTCCGAGCTCTATTCGCAAGCACACACGACAGGTCTTGGATTATCTGCAACAGCGGTAGCCGAAGAAGTGACTAAAGAAGAAGCAAGTGAAGGGACTGTCTCAGGAAGTGTGAGTAAACTGTGCTTTTTTTGCGGGCGCCAGTATCACGAAAGAACTGTGTGTCCCGCTAGGAATTCTGTTTGTTTTAAGTGCTCGAGAAAAGGACATTTCGCTAATGTTTGCCGATCGAAAGTCCAGCAAGGAGCAAGCACCGGTGCAACGATGTGTGCAATCCATGAAGCGCCAACGTGCTTAAGGCAAGCGAGTACTACCGCGGTAGTGTGTGGTACTAAAGTTTCTGCATTGATTGATACCGGTAATACCGGTAGCTCGTGCAGTTTTATCAACAAAGATACCGCAAAGCGGTTAAACCTACATGTCACTCCTTGCTGCAGCAGTGTATCAATGGCTTCATCAAATCTGAAAAGTAATGTTCACGGCAGTTGTACTGTCGATCTTAGTATTAATGATTGCAATGCATATATCTTGACGTGCGTTTTAAAGTACTTAACCATTTGTGTAGCGATATATTGTTGGGGCAAGATTTTCAATCACAACATAACCAGGTAGTTTTTCAATATGGCGGTAAAAAAGATGACTTTATTATTTCGCAAAGTACGTGTGCGCTGGCCTCAGCTTCTGCCAACAACCAAGAGTTCATAAATAAAGAAATTACTCGTCTTTGTACTGAAGGTATAATTCGACCAAGCATTTCCCCATGGCGTGCACAAATAGTACGGTAGTTGTAAAAGATGTAGAAAATGATAAACGCCGTCTATGTGTTGACTATTCGCAAACTATCAACCTGTTTACGGAGCTCGATGCTTACCCTTTACCTAAAATCGATACTTTAATTAACGAAATGGCAAATCATCACATATTTTTTACATTAATTTGATCTCCGTAGTGCCTACCACCAAGTCCCAATTGCTAGAAAAGATTACATTTTTACGGCATTTGAAGCATGTGGGAAATTGTGGGAGTTCACCAGAATCCCCTTCGGAGTAACCAATGGGGTACCGGCCTTTCAGAGAGAAATGGATAAGCTGGTCCAAGAAGAGGATCTGGTCGATACATTTCCATACTTGGACAATACCACTGTTGCTGGTCGTGATCAGACAGAGCACGACAACAATGTCAAGCATCTACTCCAAGCACTCACACTCCGGAACTGGACTCTAAACGAAAAGAAAACTATTTCATCGATCGCAGTGTTAATATTCTCGATTATTTAGTGGGGAATGGTATAATAAAACCTGATTCAGAATGATTGCGACCCTTAAAAGAACTTCCACCCCCTGGAAATGCGAAGTCGTTAAAGAGGGTCCTAAGGTTATTTACTTACTATGCTAAATGGATATACCGATTTTCTGATAAAATCTCCCGTTTGAAACAAGTGAAGTCGTTCCCGTTAAATGATATCGAGTTAGAAGATTTCGAGGATCTGAAGAGAGGCATCGAAAGAGCTTCACTGCGTTCCACAGATGAGGATTTACCGTTCGTTGTGGAATGCGATGCGTCAGAGGTCGCAGTCTCAGCAACCTTAAATCAAGCCGATCGACCTGTAGCGTTTATGTCTAGATCATTCCAAGGTGGTGAATTACACTATCCGGCTGTGGAGAAGGAGGCTACCGTACTGCCATCGTGGAAGCGGTGCGAAAATGGAGTCACTTTCTTTCCCGTCAACACTTCACTTTGATTACTGATCAGAGGTCCGTAGCGGTCATGCTAGACAACCGTAAACGAACAAAGACTAAAAACAATAAAATCCAGTGCTGGTGGCTTGAACTATCGTCGTATAGTTACACAATCAAATATAGGCCGGGGAAAAATAACGTCGCCCCTGATTCATTGACTCGGGCTTTCTGTACTTCGATATCGTCAGAGCTTGATCTAGCGAGCATACACTCAGCTCTCTGCCACCTCGGAATGACACGATTGCTGCACTTCGTGCGTTCTAAAAACTTACCCTACTCTGCAGAAGATGTTCGCAAAGTTTGTTCTGCTTGTCCGACATGCTCGGAGCTTAAACCATCATTTTACAAACCTGAAGAGAGCCAACTCATCAAAGCGACTCGTCCCCTAGACAGGATCAGTATCGACTTCAAAGGCCCCTTACCGTCTACGTCGAATAATAAATACTTGCTTGTTATAACTGACGAATATTCCAGATTTCCCTTCGCCTTTCCATGTCGCGATATGCATGCTTGTACTGTCATTAGTTGTTTAAATAAATTATTTACGCTTTGTGAAGTACCCAACTATGTTCATTCCGACAACGCTAAGTGTTTTACATCTGGGAGCGTTAAGGATTATCTGTTGAAGCGGGGCATTGCTTCTAGCACATCATCGCCGTATCACCCAACCGGAAATTCACAAGTCGAACGCTACATCGGCATAATATGGAAGTCAATTCGTCTGGCTCTGAAATCAAACGACCTTCCTATCTCTTGTTCGGAAGCAATGCTCCCAAATGCGCTTCACGCAACCCGCTCTCTTTTAAATACCTCGACTACCGCAACTCCACACGAATTATTCTTTCGATTTAACAGACGCTCTTGCTCAGGAAAATCCATACCAACGTGGCTTACACATTTCGGCCCACTATTGCTACGTAACTTTGTAAAAGCACACAAAAACGATGACCTGGTCCGAGAAGTTCACTTGCTGGAAGCCAACCCTAACTTTGCAAGTATCCGGTATCCTGATGGGAGAGAGAGTCACGTCTCAATCAGCGATCTGGCTCCTTGTTCGCCGCTCGACGAAGAGACCCAGCCAATCGCCCGGATTCATGAGGAAGTTGATGGCGGTGAGCCTACTCACAGTACTTCATCCGAAGAAAACATTGAACCTGTCTTACGCAGATCAACTCGATCTACTCGTGGGGTCCCTCCTGCCAGATACGGTGACGCAGTTTCACATTGAGCGGGGGTGAATGTTGTCAATTGCCTTAAAACTTGCCTGAGTTCATTTGTATTCGTTGATTGACACGTTTGTTTCACTTACTCTGTATTGTGCCTGTGTTCCTTGTGCGTTGACTAATCAGTTCGTTACAAACCCGATCAGTTGTACAAGTGTTTAGTTGCCAGTCAGATGCCTAATTCTATTCTCAGTTATGTGGTTTATTTTCAGTAACTCTTTGTGTTTTTAGATGCTTCACTTCTAAGTTAGTTAAAGCTTTCAATAAAGTAAAGTTCCATCACACGTTGTATCATATGTTTTAAGCTGAACTTGGGCTACTTTCCTCAGCGCAAAATTGAATTCCTTTTAAGTTTAGATTTTAACAACCTATCAATATGAAAAAAACTTCTTTCAATATAGGCTACTGTAAAAATCAACAAAAATCACTCGACTACACTTGCAGCAAAATTGCTGAGGTTGATCACTATTTCGTCTAGAAAAGATTGTAGAGTCGTATTATGGTTTGCACATCTCATACGCGGTGCCTTTGGCACATTTAACCAGTCTTTAAACTGTCATATATCAACATCTCCACATACTGCTCCATATCCGACACTGATTTTGGTGACTAGGCAATCCTTGACCAGGTGATCGACGTCCTGAATGATGGATTCGCCGTGTGGGCATCCAGGAGACCAGGACTGCTGAAAGTGCCCAGCCTATGTAGTGTTTGAGCACTTGACAGTGCGGGGGTGTTTGCTGATGATCCTGTTATCCACTCTTGTCTGTTTGTTGAGTGGAATTTTGGAAAAGCTGTTGTAGGGTCGGTGATGACGTTTCCTCTTCTTGACAAGTCTGCGTACCAGCAGCCTATTTGTTCCAATCATGATGCAAATCGAACTTATAGTAGCTGGTAATTTTAGTATAGGCTAAGTGGAGAAAAATTTATAAGCACACAATACAGGCAATGAAAATAGCTCAACAAAGCATTCAATCCATTCCGGACCTTTTGCAATGCTAAGTTGCGGGTCACAGCGACAAGTAGGCTAATAAAGATTTTGCAACGTCTGATTTGCACATCATGCATACGCTGTTCAATAGGTTTTGAGCGTAGCCACGGTTTTGAGTCATATTGAATAGTAAACAATTCTTTACAAATTTCTGTGCCCTAAAATTAGGTTTTGAATCTTTATCCTTGGACTGACAAAGCCTTGAATAGATTTTTTCTTGTAGTTTCAAAACACTTGTAGAGGCTTTTGACGCAGGGCCGATTATCGAGATTGACAGAGTGAAGTTTCCGATTATTGAAGTGCTGTTGCCGGGGAATTATTCCATCCATTAGATGCCGCTGTATGGAAAGCAGTCGTCAGAATGCGTTGCTCAAGCGCACACTCAGAGAGTCGGACTGGCGCCGCTTGATCTTGAAGCTTCTTCGTTCACGAAGTCACACACGCTAACCAACTGAGCTATCGGGGCGGACATCTATCCATTGAATATCTAGCTATCCATTGAACACAGTTCTTTATCGCTGTATGAATTGGTTAGTCGAGTGAATATTGTTTAAAACTGTAATCTACAAAATGCAGAGAAGCATAGATTTGAAACTGTTCAAGTAGGCTGTGGTCACAACGGCAAACCATAATCTCTTTGTGGGAAAATTGTAACTTAAAGTTCCCGGATCCGTTCGTCTGTATATGTAATGACCGAAAGAAACACTCTTCTGAAAACGTCTATTCAAGAATTGTATTTCTGTAAAATTAGCCTCAAGGCTGTCGAAATTGGGACGCAATACCGTACGCCACTAAAACTTGTCACCACAATACAAATTACTGAGATAAAGACGGAAATTTCGTCCAGCTGGCAAGCACTAAGCAAAACAGTTAAATATGCGATCAACCTTTCAAGCAACAATTTTAAAATGACAAGAATAGATTGCAATCTTCCAAACGCACGTAACCATCTTATGTGACGTAATAATGATAAGCATTATGAAGCTATTCCAGCACCTGTTAAGTTTGGCTTACACCATATCTCGTAATTCAAGATTTAACGATGATGTAATGTTTCAACAGGTGTAACAAAGGTGATGCAATCTTTGCTTATTTCTAGCAATAGTCCATATGACGCAAGACGTCAGGTTCAGTAGACAACGGTTTTATGTAACGTTTGATTTGAAAATTGTCCGTAACAGACTGCTTGGATGAGACAGCTTTCATTAGAATTTCCTACCTGGCCGGGTTACAATTGAAAATGACGCAAGCATAGCTTACAGTTGATTAATTACTCCAAAAATGATATGACATCTAGACAACACTAAACAATAGAAACCCTATAATGATACAGAAATCAGTAGGCTTAACAGCATCAAATTTTACTTCTTGAAGCAGTTTAACATAGCCTACTTTAATACAAGAATGATTTGTTCTTGATGAGAAACATCTCAAGTATCTACCATGCTCAAAAAATGCTTGGAACTGCCTATTTCATTCAAAAGTTTGTTAATTTTTTAAGTTGGTAGCCTACACTATATCTTAGTGGCAAAATGGGCCTCCCTCAAACGTGAAAAAACGAAAAACTACTCGTTTTTCCTTTACAATGCTATGCTAGGGGGGAAAGTTGCCCGACTTCTCCCCTCTCTTGGAGCCCCTGCCCGGAGCAGAACTACCTCGGAAGGAATGGGTGAAGCTCAATCGCCTGCGGACTGGAGTAGTCCGTTTCAAAAGCAACATGTTTCAATGGGGCCTCGCCGATTCACCATCTTGAGCGTGTGGCTCAGATTCTCAGACCGCACATCACATTATCTACAGGCCCGGATTTAGGGGGGGCAGAGGGGGCAGGTGCCCCGAGCCCCCCGACTTTTGAAGGGCCCCCCTGTGGAAAAAATGTGATTTTGTGTTATTTTTTCTTCCTTTCAGCCTTTGAAGTTTCTGCAAAATGCTGTGCAGTGCTGGATTGATGCTACTATGGCCGCAGAGGTGGTTTTTCGCGGCGTATGCGCGAAAATTTTTTTTGCAGGGGGCCCCCCGATCTAAAAGTGCCCCGGGCCCCCCATCAGCTAAATCCGGCCTTGATTATCTACCATTGTCATGTATATCGACTTCAGGACAGATAAGTGGACCTCACAAGCTCGATGAACACACAATCCATTGGCTGCTGCGCCTGGATGTAACAACGTGATCTGCGGCGGCCTCAAACGCAAGAAGAAGAAGTCTCTGCAAGAAATTTCTAGGATTAAGCTCTAAGTAAACGCTTTTTCAATCTCCGAGAATAAAGGTTCCATCAATCAATCGATCAGTCAAACAGTTATTTGACGGAAAACGTTTGAGATAAAGTTTATTTGAGTATCAAGGGACGTTTAAATATCTTTTTTTTATCAAAATTCAACACGTTGAATTCAGTGGCGTAGCGTGACTCATTTGATTGGGGGGAGGGCACTCCAGAATCACAAATATTTAACTTTAGGCCTACATGAAAGTTTAGCGACAAGCAATTTTGGATCTGTAACATTCCAAATTTTACCCATTATCCAATAAATGCATTTGTAATAAGCCCTGGCAATTTTCCCTCTTCTAATTAATGCAATTTTGAAATAATAATAAGATACTTAGACCTATCCATGGTCTATCCTAACACGAAAAAGACTCATAACAGACAAAAATAAACCAATGTGCGTTTTTTGTTTAAGATATTAGTAGGCTACAGTTTGTGACTTAGTGAACAATGTAGGGTAGGGTATGGGCTGTTAATGTAATTCACTGTCCACACTCCACAAATAACCTATCGTAAGCCATGTTTTACGGTTTTTTCTGCAGAGTAGCCTACAAAAACAAATTTCCTGGGAGTAGGCTACTGGTAACGATAAGATTACATCACACTACTTGTTGTAGTGATTTGCTTTTACTCTGGGCTGGAACAAAGTAGTTCAATGGTGTTATTAACTTTTGAAAATGTCTTACAGTCGTACGCCCTTGTTGATGGAGCGTTTCGATCGTTGATGTCATAGGCTACTGTTAAATAATAACCAGCATCATAAAAAAAATTTTTTGCAGTAACAAATTAGCATCAGTAATTCAACCAGCATCGTCATTGGCAAACAAAACAACAAATAACCAAGGACAATAAATTGATGATCTACAATTTCACGATAGGCAGTGCGGATTTATCATTAGACTAGAAAGGCTGAAACCTTAGGGCCTCAAAATTTAAGATGAACCACGTAGGCCTATAACTTAGCCTATTAAAAAACACCTAAACATAGTCTGCATATTTGGAGAAATTTTCAATTGGTACGGTAATAACGTAAAATTTGCTAATTTTTAAATGATGTTACTTAATTATTTTTTGACCAACAATTCCTATTTTACAGTACCGGTAGCCTAATATTTCACAAAATGTTTACAATCAAATTACAAAATTTAAATAGTTAATTTCAACACTTGCGTGCAGGGGCGTAACAGGGGGAAACTGTTTTTGTTGGGTGCCAGTTGATTAGTAGACCGTATGGTCGTTTCTTTGTCTCCCTGTCAGTGTGGGGACTTGTGCCACTTTTGCAGGGTATGTAAAACTTGCATGTTTTGAACATTCCTACAGTCTCTGACAAATCATTCATTCATTGAGTTTCAGGTCTCGCAAATAAACAGAATAAAACCATATGGTTGTTTTGGGTTTATGTAACTTAAATAAAACCTTTGCTCTCTCCTTTTTCCGCGCTTTTACAAAGTAAGCAGCAAAGATTTTGCTTTCCAGGTCTAAATATATAAATTGGATTAAAGAAAAACTTAGGCCTGGAGAATAGCAAATTTTAGTCAAATTTAGAAAGGAATTTAATTGTGGTCATTTCAGTCCAAAAATTTTCGAAATCGATAAAGAATTCGCAAAGACAGAACAATTCAAAGAAACCCATATGTGACAAACAAGCAATTGACTCGCCAAGTCAAGTCAATTTATTTTGTTTTAACAGCGCCATATATTAACAAATAATCAGAGTAAAATGTAATTGTCAAAACAATGCATTGTACAACTGTTGGTTAGATTATGGCGCAATAGAATAGGACGCCAGCCTCAGCTTTGAAAGAATAGGGATGAGGAAAGTAAATAATTATCCAGTGAAGCAATTGAAGTACAGTACGGTAGAAAATTTATCAAACAACCATGTGGATTAATTGTTTTACATTCTATTGTGTAACATCTTGTTTGCTGCCCATTATCAAATCGGTTCAAAGTTTGTCCTAAAATTGTTTGTTTTAAATTCAGTTGTTTTTTAAACTTTTCTGGATTAGTGTGTTTTGTATCGGTATAAATCAATTTAATTAAACCAGCGCAAGAGTTTTTAATGATAATTTACTTAGTTTTTGACATAAAAATCGAACGTTGGCCAGCAATCAAGCCTAGTCAGTTTTTAAGCAGGGCTGCCAGACAAGTTTGGATCAATCGCACTTAGCCTAAATCGACAAAAATGCTTTTTTTTTCTTGCTTTTATTTCAATGCGAAGTGTTTGATTTTTTTAATTGAATTTAAATTTTGTTGCTTTATGTCAGTGGAAAAGTGACAAAAATTGTCATAAATTGTTATTTTGGGCTCAAACTTTGTAATGATACGTCGTCTGGATTTGATTTTTGTTAAATTTCGTCTGAAGAAAACATTATTGACCTATTGTGTTATTCGGTTACACTCAATTATTTCTCATTTACATTCTATTCAATTTGTTTGTCAAATTATATGGTCACATTGCGCTAGTTTCATGCAGCCTAACAGGTACCACTGAGAGTCACTCAGCCATTTCTTTTATGACAGTTTAAACGCCCTTGCTACAAGAGTTTATTGATTTCAAAAGTTTTTCCTATTTTTAATCACCCGGAATAAAGTTTATATTTGAATAAAACCACAGGACTTCACTTAAGGATCGCAGCAGCACATGATTTTTTTTTCTTTCATTAATATTACTGAACATCAGCCTATCTTGTTTTAACGTAATTTGCCGATGCTTGACATTTGTCACATTAAGAACTGGGAAGCAGCTGACTCGATGACTGATATAGTCTTTCGCTGCTTCCTGTCTGTTGTGGTATTTAGATAGCTATGGTACTATTTTATTCGTATTGTTTATAATTGTACCGTACTATTGTCGCAACAGACGAAATAAAAGGTTTCTCTCTCTCTTTCTCTCTGTTGCAGCATCATTTGACACTCTACTAGGCTACATGATTGTTGAAAAACACCGCTCACCTCTACCCAGGGTGTAATAAATTGGGTGGGCGTAGTTGCTGAAGTAAAGGCGGCCGAGAGAAAGGAACTGGCCACCCTACTCTCCTTAGTGCCGAAGGCTTAGTATAATGAGAACCTTATCTTCTCATTAGTAGGCCTATCCGTATTCCGAGTATGGGACCTTACCTTTACTACATGATTTAGGCTACTATTCAGGCACGTTTTAAACCCTTCAAGGCTTTGCCACCTTTTTTCCGTTCATTAACGTGCTGGTAGGCCTATATCGACTATTGTACAGTAGTTGATAGTATCTTTTTTGTCCCGGACGTGAATGACGAAAAATAAAAGGAAATGAAACTGCGACAATGAAAAAAGACTCTTTTTCAGACCCTGTTGGTTTCACCTAAGTAGCCTAATATTTTTCACTGTGATGTTGAAAAATGAATTCATGAAACTAAACTTCTAACTGGAGAGCTTTGAATAGTGAAACAAAAGCAGAAAGTGCTTGGCGTACCAGCTGGAATCTTCCAATCACAATAGTGAAAAGTACCAATCTATCCGTTAGCTCAAGAGCGCTGTTTTTCGATGACGTCTTGGTGTTTTCCGCGTTACTAAAAATACATTGATCATGTGATGTAACTCGACCAATCATTTTTCTTCTATGAGAATGGGGAATGCCCATGGTGAGGCACCGCCATACTTATCAAAATTTGTGATCGAAATCGGTAATGCACCTAATTTTTGTTGTTTTTTTTTGGTTGCAGCATGTCCAGGTGACTATTCGTTTGAGTGATGTGCTTTCGTCATTATTTGGAAAATCACAAGCAGAATATCGCACATGCAATTGTACAGAATTTTTACTCAAGACAGTCAGTCCGAAATATAAAAAGATAAACTGTAATGAGGACAAGAGAAATTGAGCAGGAGAAGAGTTCAGCAGGATCACTTAGGCCAACATTGGTAGCTAATTAAGTACCATACACTGCGCTAAGTTTTAAGTGCACTCTACAATTCCCTTTTTTAGGTTAGGGCTGTCAAAGAAAAATCAGTTATTCACTATTGGTTTGAAATCACACCATAAGAGTGAAAAACCGATTTAATCCAGCTGTATCGTAATAAAACCAGGTTATTAGAGCTTTACTTTCTTCTGATATGTTCTGTGATAGAAAGCTTACACCAGCCAGATAGCTCAATTGGTTAGTGCGTGACTTTGTAAACGAAGAAGCTTGAAGATCAAGCAGCGCTGGTTTGACTCTTGCGGTGTACACTTGAGCAACGCATTCTAAGGTCTGCTCTCTGATCAGTGGCACCTAAGTAATAGATATAGATGGAATAACTCCCCGGCAACAACACTTTAACAATCAAAAACTTCACTCTACCAATCTCGATAATCTCCTGTGTATCAAAAGCCTTTGGTAACGATGTCGTCCCTTGACGATATCGTACCCCCGATGTCGTCCCCTCATACATTGTCTTGCGCAATTATTTACGCTGCCAGAAGAAGCTTCATATGCAGCGGGCTGTTAGATTTCAGCTTGAGCGTCAATGCCCATATTGTCCCCGGTAAGTAATTATGAGTAACGTTGCCAAATAGACTTCATATGCAGTGGGCCGTTGCATTTCAGCTCGAGATTCATTTCTAGGCTAATTGTTTTTATCTAAATGTTCGCTAAAAAAGGAAAAGGTGGCAAAAAGTTTAGGAGCTGGTATACAAGTCCCCCTTGGCAACTCATGACAAAGAAGAATTGACCAAAACATGTCGATTGAAGTGTGTGAACAGTAAAGCAAAGGTAAAGTAGTTTCACCCTATATGTTTGGTTGAGTCCTGTCTTTGTCATGAGTTACCAAGGGGGAGGGACTTGTATAGGCTACCAGCTCCAAAGTTTGCTTCAACTTGAAAAAGTTTATTTCGAACAACCCTAATTTCTACCTACATTTAAATGGACAAAAAAAGTTGAACATCTGGCAACACTGCTTACAAGAGAGGACATCGACCTGGCAGGACAGGGGGTCTGCTACTATTCGGTAAGTCCGATTCGGTGAGTTCTTAACCTCTAACCCCTAACCCTAAAACGGTTAGGCTACGGTACCCGACAATTAAAAAAAAAAATAAACAAATCCCCCGTTAAGAGATCGGACTCACCGAAACGGGCCATTCCGAGGACAGGGTGCAACTTAATTCGTACCATGAACAATTCGTACCGTCAGTTCGTACCTTGAAAAGATGAGAGAGAAAAAATTAAAAAAGCCGAAGTCGCTGATGGCAGTTTCCGCAAACATTTTAAAAGAGTTAAGGTTAGCCTTAGGGTAACGGAGTATCGGTTGGGTATCGGTATTCGCAAACAAACAAACTGAAAAGATCGAGAGAAAAAAATAGAACATTGCTGATCACAGTTTCCGCAAACATTTTAAAAGGGTTATGGTTGATCGGAGTTTCCGCAAACGTTTTAAAAGGGTTAGGGTGTTTCCGCAAACAAACAAACTGAAAAGATCAAGAGAAAAAAATAGAACAAAGCCAAAGTCGCTGATTGCAGTTTCCGTTTTTCTGCAGTTTCCGCAAACATTTTAAAATTTCCGGTAATGATCCTAAGAGTTTGTCGAAGTCGCTGATCGCAGTTTCCACAAACACTTTAAAAGGGTTGTAGGGTTAGGGTTGATCGGAGTTTTTGTAAACATTTTAAAAGGGTTAGGGTTGATCGGAGTTTCCGCCAACATTTTAAAATTTCTGGTAAGGATCCTAAGAGTTTTTGTTTGTTTGCGGAAACTCCGATCAGCGACTTCGGCTTTTTTTAATTTTTTCTCTCGATATTTTCAGGGTACGAAATTAGTTTTGTTTATCGCCAGTAAAACAATAAACTGAACTGTTCATTACGAGTTTGGGTGCATCCATGTTGACCAGGCCAGCAGGCCATGCCCACGATTTGACATGTAATTGATGACACAGTTGATAGTGTGGTCTGTGATGGTCTTGTTCAAACAGTGGTATTGTTCATTGCATGCATAACTATCAACCGCGCAAAAGTGTAAAATTCTACATGAAAGTGATTGTATGTATGTCTCTGCAAGTGCATTCTGATATCCTAATTCAGCCTTTTGTTTGCTCAATGATTCGAGTGTCATCATACGTTCACAGAACTCAAACCATTTTCTTTATATTAAAATTATCTAGATTTTTAATTGAATCCTTTTGGGAATTTCACGTAATTAATAATTTGCAGTTGTTTCCAGTTTCTATTTATTTTTATCTTGTATATGATATAATATATAATTGTTTTGTTTTCATTAGTTGATTCTGATGTCTGCAGTCATTTGTATTTTTGACTGAGGTGTATCATTGATTATATATATTATTATTATTATTTATTTGTATCAGACAAGGTTGTCCATATTAAAACCAAAACACAAAAAAGGGTTTTGATGATAACGTATATAAACGTCATCTACTTTAGCATCAATGGTGTCAATTCAGTAACTTAAATCATTATGTTTAAATGTTAACAATAAATAGTGCTACAGTATACATTGATAATATAATAGAAATTAATCAAAAATACTTCACAGTTATTGTTTCAGATAGTTTTAAGCTTCATGTTCTGATCAACGTAAGGTGGCATACTTTAAAATTTCTGGTTTGATTAGTCTTGGCAACAACACTATCAACGACAGTAATAAAAGATAATAGAAAAATACTTAGAAAATACCTATATATTTGGTTATGAGTATATCATCCACAACCTTGCAAAACAGTACAAAAGCTAACATGTTTCCTGATGAGGTAGGTAATAGGTTAGATGTTTTTTTTTTATTATGAATATTAAGTTGAAGTCACCTTTTTCACTGCATTGCTAATGTTGAAGTCCAATATCTGCTGAAAACATAGGACCGTGTCTTGGCAAGATATGCAATATGCATGGACATGTTTGAAAGAACACAAGATTGATTGTCATTGTCATCTGAATTGCGTATGATTAACTGGTAGCTTTTCAAAAGCAGAGGAGCAGTAAATTACTTAGGCTACCCAATCACAAATCTTGAGATGTTTTTTTTTTTGCTTAGAACTGTTAGCTTCGATACTGGCTTTATTATGCATGTATTTAAGAACTGATAGAATTTAAATATAGATACCGGTATGTATCATTTGTATTTATTTTTTTTCCAGCTACAGATCTGTGTCTTACTATCAACAACCATTCATACACATGTTTAATTATAGTTTAACCCTTCAAGGTTTTACATACTTTTCCTGTTCATAAGTGCATTGGTACGGTATATTTTGGGGTCCACATCTTTTAGGCGCAGACACCAGACAGTTAGGCGCCAGTCAGATAGGCGCGCACACTGTGGCGTCTGGATATTTAGGTGCGGAGGACTGTGGCTCCTGTTCATTTAGGTGCTATTCCTAGTGAAGTCTGCAGATTGTATCAGCTTGGCAGGTAGGGCAATGCTTTTCACACAAAATGTTATATATATATTGAACAGAAAAATATGTTGTTTTGTTAATACGCATGTGGAGATGCGTAGCCGGTCGTTTTGTCGACAGACATTTGGTCAACAGGACGCTTGGTCGACAAGACGTTTGGTCGACAAGACATTTGGTCGACAGGACGTTAGGGTTAGTTACGGTACACGACAACTGGGTGAGACAAAGTGGGCGATACCCACATGGGCGAGACCAGGTGGGCGACGAGACAAGTGGGCGACGGACCAGGTGGGCGACGAGTCAAGTGGCGATGAGCCAAGTGGGCGACGAGCCAAGTGGGCGACGGCCAAAGTGGGCGACGGAAGCGAAAGTTTAGCCGTTCGGAAAAAATATGACTTTTAATTTTTACTTTAAAAAACAATGATTGATTTGTGGAAGGGAATATGGAAACGTTAAGCTATAATGGTATAAAAACGTTATATAGTATTAAAACTTTTTTTGAAAATACAATTTTGGTAAAGAGGTTACTTTCTTCAACCACAGACATATACAACCAAGCAACCACACGGCATTTAACATAATCCATTAAAATTGAACATAAACTATAAGCTACAAACGTTTTCGGCTATACACACGTTAGCCCTTATCAAGTAACAAAAAATAACTGCTTATCATATCTACACTGAAAATGAATAACTGATCTAACTCTGAATTGAAAAAACGAAATGCAAAATGAAACGACAGAGCATAGGAGAAAGGCACATCACATGGCATTTAAATTACACGAGGCAAAGACGCATCATATGACGTATCAAGAAAAGACGTTGAGTAAATAAGAAGCACCTGAGGCAAACAACTGTGTATTGAGGCGAGGATTGTATGATTTTATTAGCAAAGCCTCGTGGATTTTAGTGTCGAATTCGGTGGAACATTTACGCATAATTTTTTGAAAGGGCAAGATAACAATTTTGAGAATTGTCCAGGGATTAAAATTACGAATCCCTGGATTATCACCAAGTTTCCCGCGGCTACGTCCCTACTTTAAACGGATGCATTGGATGCCTGTTCTGACGACTGAAAACAATGCCCCCTTATTTTAATGGTATAGGCCTACTCATAAACCGCTTAAAGCTGCTCCCTTTTCAAAAATTTATTTTAATGGATTATTTTTAGAGCATCAAATTTATGCTAATCTCCGTAGTTATGATTCGTATGTAAGTTTTTACATGTATTTTAAACAATAACACACTCGAACAACTAACAAAAACTTCTGTTTCGCTTGAAAATCACTACAAACATTCAAATGTCTAATGCATGTACCTACCAAACCAGCTACTTAGTAGTTAAGATCTCACCACTGGCTGACCTAGTGGCCTACCGCAAGTGTTTATAATGTTCAGAGACTGGATTGTGTGTTGCAAAATAATGTGTCAAGATGATGTCACAATGCAAATTAACATCAAACAGCAAGCGCTATCACTAGACTATGCTAGATTGCTAGACTACAAAAAATAATGAAAATGTTGCTTCCAATGCTTGGTGAAACTCAGCATGAGAACTCTCATTGCTTCCCTTCCACAAATCAACCATTGTATTTTAAAGTAAAAATTAAAAGTCATATTTTATACTGACAAGCTTTGATAACGGTTAGGGAACGTTCATAACTGACTTCAACCACTCTTTGGCCATTCGTTTGTCTCTTTTCTGAGGGGTTTCTCTTAAGCTTCACGATAAACCCTGACGCCGCAAATTGCAAAGTAATGTGACAAGATGATGTCACAATGCAAAGCGCTATTACACAAAAAATAATGAAAATGTTGCTTCTAATGCTTCATGAAACTCAGCGTGAGAACTCTCATTGCCTCCCTTCTACAAATCAACCATTGTATTTTAAAGTAAAAATTAAAAGTCATATTTTTTCCGAACGGCTAAACTTTCGATTCCGTCGCCCACTTTGGCCGTCGCCCACTTGGCTCGTCGCCCACTTGACTTGTCGCCCACCTGGTCCGTCGCCCACTTGTCTCGTCGCCCACCTGGTCTCGCCCAAGTGGGTATCGCCCACTTTGTCTCGCCCAGTTGTCGTGTACCGGTTAGTTAACCCTAACCCTAAAATGAATCGTATTGTCGTCCAAATTTCCAGTCGACCAAATGTCCTGTCGACCTAACGTCCTGTCGACCAAATGTCTTGTCGACCAAATGTCCTGTCGACCAAATGTCTTGTCGACCAAATGTCTGTCGACCAAACGTCTGTCGACCAAACGTCCTGTCGACCAAATGACCGGGTATCGTGGAGATTAGGGTGGCTCTTAAAATTAAGTTTTTGAATTTTGCTTGGGACACCCTTTCAAATGGTGAGGTTGTCAGAAAAAATAAATCTTGCAAAATTTTTTTTAATTTGAAGTTGATTTAGAGGTGGCCCTCCCCCCTAAAGTTCTGTGCCCTCCCTCGAAATACCAAATCTGCGTATCTCGAAAACCACTTGAGCTAGAGATACAGTTTTTGTGTTAAAAGATGCAGAAAACATGGTTTTCTATCTGCTTTCTGAACATTGAATGCATCTATCTTGAGTAGAAAAGCAGTTATTTAGAAAAAACGCATTTGACCAAATCTTGATTTTACAACCTTTTTTGTGACCACAAAACCGTCTACAAAATTTCTTTTTTTTGTCTTAATTTTTGCACCTTAGAGGGAACACTGGTAACGGTATTCATTTCAAAATGTAATTCTGGTCAGTACCGGAAGAAGCAATATTATCGACAATATTTTACATATTGCCTTGCGTATCGTGACAGGATATCTGCGACCTACACCATCGGACAATTTTCCTGTCCTTGCAGGAAACCAACCAGTTGAGTTTCAGCGCGAAGAACCATCCTGTCTCTTTCTCGTCGCACTACGAACCCCAACCACTTGCTCCACTCAAGTCTCTACTAGTCTGTGTGCGAGCAATCGAGCATCCTCGGCAACTGAAATCGAGACACCCATTTGTATGTGACGCACAACTCCTGATGAAAACCGCTGAAGACTAATCCATCTGCGCGGCTACCTGGGAGGACAACAAATGGAGCTCAGAGTGGAAGAAGAACTCCTCAAGACTCTAAAGTTGTATCTCCGACACCAGCCCCCATCCAACCGGAATGCATAATTTGCCAAGGAAGGCCTGGGTGCGGCTCAACCGCCTACGTACTGGGCTAGCCTACTGGAGTCAGACTATTCCGCTCCAACATGCACAAATTGGGGATGGCTTCATCCGCAATCTGTGAGTGTGGCGAAGAGGAACAAACCACAGACCACACCATCTGTAACTGCGCCAAATGGTGTGCGTGGTCTGCTTGAACTGGATGACGAATCAATGGACGAATCAAAGGATTGCTGCTCAACCATCTAAACCGCATCGCCACTGCCCAAGAGTGGTAAAAGACAGAGCCCTTGACCCCTGGAGTAACAAAGAAGGTTTAAACGAAGAAGAATTGACAATATTGTTCTTGTTGGAATTTGAAAACAGTTTCCTGTGTTCAGTAACAACTTGCAAAAAAAACTGAAGTTGGTATATACTCATCTTCAGTTAAAATTTTGTTAAAATCCTGGATTAGACTTAGAGCAACTCCTCTCTCTGCTCTGTCATTCACTACTGAAAGTCCCTTCACCATGTGTAAAGCTTGAATAAATGCACCATCTTCAGTCCAATGAGCAGGATCTTTTGAAGGTATAATTATTTCTTCATCTTCATCCAACAGCTGAAAAAGCCATTTTGAATTAGAGGTGCAATACTGTTCTAGACCCTTATTGCTAAGAAACGCATCTACTTTGATGCTTGGTCTCCTTGGTGGACGTTCTCCTGTTTCATCTAACATGGTTGCCACCATTAGCTTTTTACTTTCCACAGACAATCGAGAGTCAAACAAGGCTAGTCCAACCATTTCTTCGGACAGATACCATAAATGCAGACCAAGCTTTTTGCATAAATCGCCTTCGCCATCCAACAAGCGCAATGCATATCACCTGAAGCTTGAAAGCGGATTCCACGCTCAGGAGTTTCTCCAAGGAATATGATAAAAAATGGGCATTTTTAGCTATGCATGAATGCATAAAAGTTTAGGAATACTTATATCGTTTATTGATTTACCAGTTTTACAGGTTAGTTTATGAACTTTGTTTATTGAATAGCTTGGGCCACAATACTTGTTTAGCACTGTTTTGTGCTAGAATACCGAAAACAGGTTTTTTCTAAATAACTGCTTTTCTACTCAAGATAGACGCAATCACTGTTCAGAAAGCAGATAGGAAATCATGCTTTCTGCATCTTTTGACACAAAAACCGTATCTCTAGCTCAAACAGTTTTTGAGATATGCAGATTTGGTATTTTTGAGGAGGGCGCAAAACTTTAGGGGGGGAAGGCCACCTCTAAATCAATTTCAAATTCAAAAATTTTTTGCAGGAGTTATTTTTTCTGACAACCTCACCTTTTAAAAGGGTGTCTCACACAAAATTCAATTTTTTTTCATTTTTTGCCAAATAAGAGCCACCCTAGTGGAGATGAGGTACGAAACAACGCTCTACTACTCTTGATATTAGCACATCTCCACAAGACATTTGCTATGCATCCTCAACACAGGTTGCAGCCAGATGGAATCTTACTTAATCTGTTTTCTTTTGCAATTTCTTCTACTCGGGATGAATTGGTCGTGTGGCGAGTTCGTATGAGACAACACTCTATTACATGAATACATTTCTATAGGGCATTTGAACTCTGGCTACAAGTTGCAAGCATAATGGTGCGACTTTGCTCGTTATTAAACCTAGTCGGGGTTTTGACGGAAAACTAAGTTACTCTTCACTCAAGCCTACCACCCGCTTGAATATAGGCTACGGTATATTTTTTACTGATGTTTAGTGTAGTTATTATTTGACTCACTAAAAGTGAACTCAGTCATGTTCGGAAACTTGAATAATTTATTGATAAAGCTTTCGCCGATGCAAACCTGGACTAACAACAAATAAATGCCGAACACACGCATTAAAATACAATATATTTTTCTGTTCCATATAATATAACAAGTTTTGTGTGAAAAGCATTGCTGGTTTAAGCAGCTTCACTCACGGAAGCCATGACATATTTTTCTGTTCAATACAACATTTGTGTGAAAAGCATTGCCCTACCTGCCAAGCTGATACAATCTGCAGACTTTACTAGGAATAGCACCTAAGTGAACGGACGCCACAGTGCTCCGCACCTAAATATCTAGACGCCATAGTGTACGCACCTATTTGACCGGCGCCTAAAAGACTTGCTCCCATATTTTGCATGTTATGCTGTTCTATCTCTTCTGAGGCCATGTTAATGATGAAAATGGATATCTATTTTTATAAACACACTTCATACTTATTTTAATTTATTGTATTGTTTGCAGAATGAAGGAGAACCTAAACTTGAAATTATAGAACATCCAAAGTCACGTGGCTTTCGCTTTCGTTACACATGTGAGGGCCCATCCCATGGGGGAATTCCCGGGGCTAGCAGTGATAAAAATAAGAAAACTTTTCCAGCAGTAAAGGTAATGCATATCATTTGGGCAGTGTCATAACTTTTAAAAAAAATCAATATGTTAATTAGTTATGTTAGTTTCACTAACGATTAACAGTAGGCCTATTGTATAGCCTACTAACATGTGTTTTTAACTTTTTGTATTGATTTTTTTTTTACAACATTCCGATCTACTAATCTCAATTAGTAATATACAGTTGGAAATGCTATTCACTGATGGATTCTCAGTTTTTTTCTTGCAGAAAAATTTTTTATTGAAAGTTTTTATGTCATCAATTATAAATATGTATAATACATGGTTTTCTGATTAAAAGCAAATTAATAAAATAACCTTTATGATTGATCATGTTTGTAATGTAGAATGTTGCGTACGCAAGTTTTTGAAATTACTCTCTACTTGTTTTCATATTTTTCATTAGGAAATTATCTTGTGTTGATTCTCAACATACTTTTGAGAAGTTTTGGACTTTAATGCATGATTCTAGATTTCTAGAAGGTTGTTTGACCTGTACCCATTTTAGACATTGAGCAGTTTATATTTACAAATTGGAGTTTTTTTTAGGCCAGAGGCTTGCAAGTGTTTTTAATAGTAGGTAGCAAGAAAGGTTGTGCTACAAGTTTGATTCTTCTAAAATGCCTACAAATTTATGCATGCCTTTTGAAATAAAATTGGTCAAAACGCACTAAAACTTAGTTGTAGTTTAAGTGCTTTTATTCAGTACAGGTCCTGCAGCTAAATAGGGACTTAAATTGCATTTTTCTCGTAATTTCCAGATTTCAAGGATGAAAGTAGTAAAATTATCACTTTAACTTTATTAATGTAATCCTTACAATCTATTTAACAAAACTATTCAATATTGATGGCCCTTTGCTTTGATAACTTTGGATATTTTCTGGCGAAACCGTGAATAACTTCACTTCATCGGTATCGAGATTCCGGAATGTTCTTCGAACTGCTGCTTTGAAAGAGTTGAGGTAAGGGTGTAGAATTGAGTTAGACTGTCCTTCAATCACTCTGAATAACCAATAGTCACAAACATTCAGATCTGGAGAGCTAGTAGGCCAAATGTCTCGAGACAAACATGGGAAGATTCTCCTTCAGATAAGTCTGGACTGTTTTTGCTCAGTGCACTGGCGCAAAGTCTTAAACAAGCATGACTTCGGTAGCATCGTGGTTTCTATGAATCCAGGGCAGTAAACTATTATTCAGAATCTTCAGATACCGGTACTCCGTTGTGTTGAAAGTCCAGCTTTGATGAAATGAGGAGGCATCACTTTGCCATCACTTGCCACGGCTGCAAAAACCATCACTGTAGCAGAATTTTTGCTTTGCATCAGATGAGGAACTTCTGAAGGGTCACGGGCAATAACTCGTGTGTTCTGACGATTTGCAACCTTGTCCACAATAAACATTTTCTCATCCGCTAAAATTTGAATATGTCCTCCTTTGTTCTTGAGATGATTGAAAAACTTTAGACATCTTTCAACCAGGGTTGAGAAAAACCCGGGTTTTTTTAAAAAAGCCCAGGTTTTTTTGGGTTTTATTTAAAAAAAAGATTCAAAAAAGTTAGATTCATGTTTATTTCACCTCAAATACTACTTTTTACCAATGAAGTGCCTCTCACTCACAGTACATACCAGTTGGCATAACTCAATAAAATAATGCACTAGGGCTGTTTAACTATGAGGCCTTCTTGCATAAATGAGTTTTAGTGTAGTACAAAATGGCATTACTTGATTTTTGTGTACAGAAATATTCGCTGTGTTTTCAATTTATCCTTGGAAATTTCCTTCACAATCACATCCTTAAGTCCTAATTTGAAGTTTGTTTCAAGTATGGTACCTTGTAGTACTTTGGTTCATTTTTTCAATGTTCTGATAAAAATTGGACAAATATGATGCTCTGGGTTTTTTATGGGTTTTTTTGGGTGTTTTTAAGTGTTTTTTTTTAAAACCCACCCGGTTTTTTTTGGGTTGGGTAAAATACCGACCACCCTGCTTTCAACCCTGATTGATCTTGAGCAAGCAGTGAAGAGGTTGTTATGTGTTTTCGCCTAAGACTACATCCTAAGGTCTTCATTGACTGCTCTGCAGATGGTACTGTGACTGACATGGCCTCTTTTGGCCAGTTTTGTCATCGACTGTATTGCCAGTGTATTGGGTCTGCCTTTATGGACCTTTCCAGCCCCACCAGAAAGTTTTTATTCACTTTCGATTCTTTTAAGAGTTGTGGATATTTCTTTCAACTTCCCCTAGGCATCAAACTTGGCCACAACTTCATAAACAGTCGTTTTTAGTAGCCTGTGCTCTTAATCATATCCGAAGGAATGCTCTCCGCACATTTCAATTCGCATATGATTATCCGTTTTGTTAATTCTGCCAATTTTTAAAAAGTTTGTCTAAATATTACTTTACTATCTTTTAGAACACCTTTATAAGATCATCTGCTGAAAGTTTCACCTTGATCAGAGAAGTAAAAAAGAAAATTATGCAAAAATGAAAAAGTCCCAATTTAGCTGCAGGACCCTGTAAACAGACATATCATAATGTTTAACTAATTGTTAGTTTTCAGTTTCTAAGTTTTTCGTTAAAAGTGAAAGTTAAAAAGGTTAAATAAAGTTTTTATGGTAGTTCACTAAGTGAGTACTGAGGCCGTGTTTTTTATAACTTGCTATTCAAGGGGAACTCATTAGGTTTGGACCTAAATCTAGGTCAAACTTGACAATGGGCATCATCTTCGTGAAGTGTTGTTATGTTACTTTTCACAGTTTTAAGTGAGCCATTTATGTGTAAACTTTTAGAAAAGGTGTTGATGATTCTTTTTTTCATCTTAATTTTTCTACAGATTGTCAACTATCAAGGGTATGCGAGAATTGTAGTACAGCTGGTAACTAACGAAGAAAACCCCAGACTTCACCCTCATTCTTTGGTTGGTAAACAGTGCCAAAATGGTATTTGCACTGTTCAGTGTGGACCAAAAGATATGACTGCGACGTACGTTTTAACAAGTTTGTTAATCTTTAATCGAGTTGAAACGTGTTTGCACTAGCACTAGAACATTACTATGCTTTTTCTGTTTCAGTGTTCTAGTCATAAATCATTCAACAATTTAAAAGTTAAGAATGGTTGTAGAAGACCATGCGGCAGGGTGGAATTTTGAGCTTTGAACAATAATCTATTTTAGGATTTCCATCAAAATTTCCACATACCATATGTTATTTGCTCCAACACCACAACAACCTATTGCTTGTAAAACCTAACCACTGTTATATATCTTGTGTGTGCAACTGTTGGTGGGTTAAGGACCATCTTTGAAATCCTAGCATTCATCCTACCCCACATCTTCCTTACTTGGGTCTGCTACTATTCGGTGAGTCCGATTCGGTGAGTTTTTAACCTCTAACCCCTAACCCTAAAACGGCAATGATAATTAGGCTACGGTACCCGATAATTTAAAAAAAAATTGAAAAAATCCCCCATTAAGGGATCGGACTCACCGAAACGGGCCATTCCGTCCTTACTTAGCACTAAGTTTTACTCACTGTTGAGTGTTGTAACTTGAATTTGCCTCAAACCATATTTCTTGAAATTGTGTTTTGTTCTCAGTTTTCCTAACCTTGGGATCCAACACGTGACCAAGAAAAATGTAGCGTCTATCCTCGAGGAAAGGTATATCGCTGCTGAAATGCAACTGAGCTCAATCAATGATGGATTTCCTCAAGAAGTTCAAAGAAACATTAAAGGTTCGAGCATTCCTAATCGTTTTAATTTTACTAACATTTTTCTTCAATGCACTGTGGCATGACCTAACATCATGCACTATTCTATCAAACATCTAAACACGCTGAAGCAACCCAGAAAGAACGAATTTGGCTAGCTGTTCTTTGTATGACAATATTTATTTTTTGATTATGTTTTGACTAAGTGGGATGGCTAGTGCAGAGTTTCTTTTTCCAAAATGGTATATGGGGTAAATGGTTGATGCGTTGAATGTTTCCACAGTCCATTCAATGAGTTATATGATTGTTTACTTAAAGGCTAATGAAGTACTCAGAATGGATTTGTCAGGCAATACTTTTGTTTTCTATTCTGAAACTACATCACATGCAAATTTTAAGTTGCTTGCTTGTACCCTGACCTTTAATACTTGCAAACAAAAATCCGTTCTTTTTACATTGATTCAACGCTCTGCAGGTGTTGAATCAATTTAAAAAGGACATTTTGCGAACTGCGTACCGTATGTGCAGACGAAGACCGGAAGCGGATTGCTGCGAAAGCACAGAGTGAAGCAAAATCAATCGACCTCTCCGTGGTCCGGTTGATGTTCATCGCTTATCTCCCTGACAGCAACGGAGCTTTCACGATCATGCTAAAGCCCGTGATATCCGAGGCGATTTTTGACAGCAGTAAGTTGCGTCTGAATATTATTTTTTAAAGCTGGTACCGGAAGTGTTGTGATTGGTCAATGGCGAAGAAGTAAGCTGACCCAGTCAGCAAATCAGTTGGTTTTTACAACGACTGATGTGCTGTCTGGGTAGTTAGTAGTTTAAGTTCTTAACCGCTTCCATCAATGATGCAGAAGCGCCGAATGCCGCAACTTTAAAGATTTGTCGCATGGACTGCAATGCCGGGAGCGCTGGTGGAGGTGATGAAGTCTATCTGCTCTGCGACAAAGTGCAAAAAGGTAGAACAACCCGATATGTTAATAGTTTATCTACCATTCTACACATGACCCTTCCAACAGATCAGTTCCTTTTTATATTGATTCAACGTTTTCAGACGC
Source organism: Aplidium turbinatum (assembly GCF_918807975.1). NCBI lineage: Eukaryota > Metazoa > Chordata > Ascidiacea > Aplousobranchia > Polyclinidae > Aplidium > Aplidium turbinatum. The sequence goes on along the minus strand of NC_137489.1, from coordinate 8,714,159 downwards.
TAAACCTATACAACAAAGCTTAATTTTCGGACTGGGTAAAGTTAGATCTCCCTAATCCGACCAGTCTCGTTTCTAGTCAAATTCTTTCTGGTTTAATTATCCTTACATCGAGATGAAAATTGAAAAGTAAAATATTTGAAATTCACAAGAAATCTGCTCCTACATATTATCAACAAATAGCTGGAAACTCCAATTGTCTAAGTTCCGGTTCTGTCGAGGTTGGAAGTTCCAAACTCTCTTTAAAACTTCACATGGCGTTAGGTTGTGCTTTTAATGACAGTAGTTTCGATAACAAAGATGCTATCAGGCGATATTTTTTCTCTTCAGACGATATTCAAGTCCGATTTGTAGAAGAAGACATGGACGGAAGAGATATATGGGAAAGTTATGGCCAGTTCTGTCCTACAGATGTCCACAGACAATTCGCCATTGTATTCCGCACTCCCGCCTACAAAGACCAAGGCATCAAATCGCAAGTCACTGTCAATGTAGGTGTTCTGATGAGTCTTAATTTCCTGTGATTGTTTTACTGTGATATTATTTACAACCTTGCTATTTGCTGTGAAACTACACACAAACATCTAACATACAACCAAACACGCACCTTTCACATAATACTCTCATTCAAAACTAATGTTAAGTATCTATATATCTGACTTTTAGAAAGTTTTTATTCCAATCCTCTGTTCTACTCAGGTCCAGCTCCGTCGGAAGTCTGATGGGGAAGTTTCAGATCCAAGACAATTCACATATTTACCAAATAAAACCGGTCAGTCCTTGCCCTGCCAGCAACCCAGTCCTTCATTACATTGAATTACAGTGTAAAAAGGACTGAATTTGTCGCCTATGTAGTCGATTGATTAAAAGTGTAATTGATAAAGTCAGTAGCCTTGCGTACGTGACATGAAAACTTTATTTTTGAATACGCTAGTTCAGCTCACAAGTATGCTAATGCAATGACATATGTGACTGCAGTTAGTGTAATTGCAAGTTTGAAGAAATTATTCTGTATTTTTATTCAAGACCGTCTTGTAGTAACTGGTGACGGTTGCTTCTGGCTTTGTCTCATCGGTCTCATCAGTACCGTGCTGACGGTGGTGACCACCGTCAGCGCGGTACTGATGAGGCCGATGAGGAATTATCAATGAAAATGCAATACGAGTTGATTAGTTTGTGTGTTAAAATACATAAAAATGATAAAATATCTTCATTTTAAACAACTATTTGTTTTTAGACTTAGACTACATTGATAGAAAGCGGCGCAAAGTGATGCCAGATTTTCTAGATCACATCTCTGGAGCCAACAATCAGGGTGAGTGGTGCTTTGTAATGTATGTTGCATTGTTGCTTCATTTCTATAGGTTGGAATTCACCGTGGAAAGTACGAAAAGTAAAAGAAAACCAAGACATTGTGTTGTTTATGATGCAGGAGCGTATTCAATGAGAATCTAAGATCAAAGTGTGCTTGTGTTCACCGCAATGTTACACCTGCAAACTCTTAATCGCCTACCACGGTGTACGATGAATTTCATTCATAAAACTCTGTCGTTTTTCCTTAGATAATATGGTTACAGGCCAGCACTTGTGTAGAAAAACTTTGCATTTAAATAGACAATTCAGAATTTGCATTTACTGTAAATAGGCATTTAAATAATTCGCATTGAAAGGACCAATGAAAGTATAAGTTTCGTTTATTCGTGCAGATGACTAAAATGCAAATAGTTAGACGTGTTGTTTTAACAGGTTTCAACTTTGGAAACACTGGTTCCAGTGTGATGTCAGGCGGCTATCGATTTCAGGGGTCCCCCAATTCAAATAGCGGAGGGGGGAAAGGTAAAGAAGCACGCCTTTCTCCAGTCACACAAGCAAACCCTCAAAAAGGCCCTGTGGATCCAAGCCTGTTACTTATGTTCAACTCGGTCAAACACGAACCGGTAGGCCACGATCAGTTCATAATTTTTTTTTTCAATCATGAAAACTTAGGTCCGAAAGTAAACAACAACTTATACTGTATATATTTACTTTTTTTCCTTAGAAAAGTCCTCCACAACACTTTGGAGAACAAAGTTCGCAATCGTATTTTAATTCTTCTCAGGTATGTTCTTGCTTATTTCTTCGTAGCAGCGTCAAAAGTTCTCAGTTGCCTTCACTTTTGACTTGTATTTACGAAATACCATACTTTCTACACCTTTTGAACAACTCGTCTATTCTACATGTATTTCAGGCTTCAGCGTCTCCCATGAGCGAAGGGAGTTCCTCTCATGTGCCATCGCCTCAGGTAAGTTTCAGATGTACGTTTCTCCCTGTTACTAATAACCTAGTATCATATTGCATATTGTTTCTGAGAGTGCTATCATTGCTATTTTTCCAATTGTTTTTTTTTTCAGTGTTTTTGTAACAAGTTGATATTGTTTTATCCATATGAAAGAAAATTACGAGACTTTTTTATGCGAAACTTAAACGACTCAAGCCAAGACGATATCATTAACGCATCATGTTGTATTTTCATACAATTTTCCACTTGAGTAAACTTGTTGATGTTGTTTGTGCAGTCGGATACCGACTATTTTCCCGGAACTCAAATACCAAAGCCCAAAAATGCAACGTTATTTCATGCTAGACCAAAAGTAAGTAGAAACTTTTATATGTTTTCCCCATTGGCTACACACAAAGCACCTCTTCAGAAATGTTTCATTTGAGCTTTGTACATGTTTTACATGGATTTGCACTGATACAACTGCAATCAACGCTAGATAAACGTGACAAGGTCACATGCATCAAAATCCGATTACTTTACCACAAATGCAAGATATAGTTTGGTGGCTATCAATAAATAACAAAGGCACTGCGAGATGTTGATCAACCCCTCGCTGATGTTCGCTGTCATTCAAAACAGGTTGAGCCTCACATTGACACTCAAAGCAACCCCGTTTGGAACAAACAATACGAAATCCACTTGCAAGAAGAAATCTCATTCCAACAACAACAGCAGCAGCGCATCTTCAACCAACAGAGTACCATGACTCGCTCGGAGCAATCGATGAAGCTCACAGCAGAAGACATTGACTCCATCGTTGGTTCTGTGACCGACAGCGGCATCATTATGGCGACCGACTTCACAGACTCATTACCCGCACAGGGAAACGCCACGACCCAACAACATTACAACCCTCAGTCGTTCGACCAAAACCACAATCCTCTTCAAGTTAGTTTCGCTTCTGCTATTTGAATGCGAGAAGTGATTAAACTTATTTTTTGATGCTTTTTAGTTGTGTTAACACTTGGTGATATGGTCTGAGGTAGCCTGTTGCTATAAAAACTATTTGATTTTTGTGGAAATAAAATCTTTTAACTGGTAAGAATTCTTGTTTATTTTAGATTGTTAAGTCCGGTGATGTAAAGCTTTTTTTTTTTGCTAGACGCTTAGTACCAATCATGATAACAGATGTTGTTTCCATGTTAAAACACCACTTTTACTAGTTGGGGTCCCCGCAATACTGTCTTTAACACCATTTCTGCTTTACTGTGGTGTGCCTTCTTAACTTGTCTACATATTTTTATTTTGAATTCGCAATGAAACATTTTCAGGCTGTCAACAATCCAGATCAGATGGGCCAAATCTTAGACGAAATCAATACTCTAACTGGGCCTGGTAAATATTCTTTTTACATTGATTTAACACAAAAAGGCACTGATTCTCTGGCTGAAATGGTTGCCGTTGCTGCTTACATTTGTTGCCTTACCATACGATTTTCATTAACTCAGTGTTTCATCTCTTGTGGTAAATGTTTTAACAAAGTCTTTTAGAAAATCAAAACACCTATGATTATGATCATTGCCTATTCACCAACAGGGAGTGGAAGTTCTGGCCTGTCGAGTTACTATGATCCTCTGATGACAGCTTCTGTTGGACTGCAATCCACCGTGGCCTTATCGTCTCGTTGTAACGTGGGCGAGTTTAATCCATACGATTTCTTTGCCGACATCGAATCGGATGCTTTGGGTGTAACAAGACAAGTTCAGAACAAGATCACCCTGTCTCCTGTCGGTGACGACACCATTGACGATGTCGACTTCGCTGCCGGCTACGATTATGATGCGACTGAACCTTTCGATCTGGTGGGCTCCGTAAAACCTGTGGTAAGTCCCTCAAAGAAGATTCAATTTATTTGCCTTTTACGATTGTAATCATTTACAATGACCTTCACAAAGGACCTCTAAAGCGGCAGCAAGTAGTCAAGTAGTATAGCATTTCTCTCCTTTCAGTATGACAAACGTGCCGTTGCCAGAAAGTTTAATACAAAATTAATGCTTGCCGTCACTGTTTAGTTATCACTCTTTTTTAGTTCATGTGTGTATGTTGAAAGAATAATTATATTTTCATTGCATAGGATACGGATAAAGCCGTCTTTACCATGATGGAAGCTTTATCTGAAATAAAATAAAGTTATTGAACATGATTGATTTCATAGACTGTTTTTGAACCTGAATGTAACCATTATTTTGTTATTTTTTATTTGCAGGAAACTGGATCACGCGGGTTACGGTTGGTCCAATCAGGTACGTGGTGAAGGTTATACGTTTCAAACCATGAATCAACTTACTAACATCACCTAAACGTAAATCAATTTTCCGTTTTGATACGGTCAAAATTTTAACGATTCACGTGTTTTATTTGTTTTTTTTCGCGTTTTTTAAAGTTTTTCACCGCTGATAAATCTACCGTCTGCAGACGTTGAATCAATGTAAAAAAGACTGATTTTCCGACTGGGTATTGACATAACCTTTGTTATCAACCAGATGAGATCAATACTTCTACCAGGCTGGCTGGTCTATCGCTCACCGACGAGTCTTACCAGTCGGCCAAATCGGCATCACCTCAGAAACGTTCACCAAAACCAAAGCAAAACGTCCAAAGTCCTCTGCAAAAGCCAACGTTTGTACAACAAGCCAAAGATACAATTAAGGTGCTGTTTGGAGTTGAGGATTTACTTTTCTACCAAGCTAGTTAGAGACTATTTACAACGAAATGACCACTTGCCTTAAAGATTTTTTCGTTATTTTAATTATATCTGTAAAACTTAAGACTTTTTAAAGAGGTCTCCCCATTGTGGGTTTGAAAAAAGTTACTGTGCCAGTCTTTTATTTGATTCAACAAAACAATCAATGACCCAAACTTAACCAACTATATCATATCTGAAGTAGTAACAATCAGAACTCAACAACGTATGAACCTCTGGGTCCTAAGCTTTATCATATTACAATTCCATTTTTGTCAGAATGCACTAAAAGACTACCAGAGCAGCCAAATCTTTGATCTCCTCATCTGAGACACGCTCCCCTTCCAATCCGTTTGAGTGCCGGCTGCTTCACATACAACTTACAACTAACAACTTACTATGATATACGCAGGTTGAAGCCGCCGACAGCACCAGCAACTCAACAAAAGAAGCGGCCGATCCAACCGCACTCGAGACTCTGTCGTCATATCTTTTAGAATGGTCGAAGAGGACGACATGTGCTATGCATGACTACTCCGTGACTGGGGATGTTCGCATGCTGCTTGTCCTGCAAAGGCATTTCACTTCGATCACAGACGAGAACGGGGACACGTAAGTGTGACGAAATTATGACGTTCTTTTGCATTTGATGACGTCATCACACTTGTAACTGTTCACAAATTCGGCATTGTTGTGCTGAGGCTAATGTGATTGACAATTTAGATTTTAGAACATATATAAAATTTGCATAATTTGAATTGTATCGGAAAGCCCAGAAATTAAATCTCAAGTCGTTATTGTTTGGACTGACTGCTTGCACGATTTGCTGTTAATTCGTATTTTTATAACGAAAAGAAACAGAAAGAGTGTTTTGGTGTCTGTGAAAAAGCGTAGCTATAAGTTGCAATTGCAGTCACACGACTTGCTTTTACATAACTTGCTGTTTGCGTGAAAAAAGAGTTTCAACAACACCGTTTCATGCATTTGCAAAGTAAACGCTTCACAGCATTCCACTGCGTGCCAATTTTTAGTGCTAAAAACGCGATGAGTTTGGCTTTCTTCCCAGGTGTAATGACGCAAAATAAAACTACCGTAGTGCAATGTAACGGCCTCGATATTTGATTTGCAACTACGAAAATTCCAGTAACCGATTTCTTGTTTGCGTGCTTTTGGTATTTTCCTGACAAGCTCTTTTTAACTGCGTGTCGTCACGGTTCAGCGACTCCAAATAACGCTTTCGGTTCCTTTTCAAGAAAGAACTTACGTTCACATCGCTTCAGACTCCTGACACTATGCTTTCCCCGCAGTGTGGTACACGTCGCTGTGATTCACGACCAACTTGAGGTGTTGACGTCGCTCCTGGACATCATTGTGACGTTGGACGACTGCTCAAAGATTCTGAACAGCGTAAACAAGCAGCAGCAAACCGCCCTCCACATCGCAGCACTCACTGATAACGTTGAAGCTGTCATCGTAAGTGTCGCTTTGAATCACAACAACCAATAAAGCTCTGGCACCATTTTTTCCTGAAAAATCTGATTAGTAGAAGCATTAAATTATTTGCACTGCCTGTAGTGTACACTTAATATCTCCATTGTTTTTCAACTCGGTGAAGTTGTTGAGATTTTATCAATTCGCTTATATTCTTGTGACGCCCGTCATAGCGTTTGCATTTTGTCGCTTCTACCACCTTTCCTTGACCCTTCCTATGTGACGCGTTAACTGCTGTGATGGTCAGATCCAAAATGAAACTGAATCGAACTGGAGTCAAATCCAGGCTAACAACATCGCCAGACATTGAAATAACGTAAAGCTGGTAAATTGGTAGTTGATGTAGGAGATTCCCAGATTCCAAAGCCCGCCATTTTTTATTGATTTTGGTGTCTGGGTCGGTGTTGCACGAACAATCCGTTTATTCAAAACTCCTCAGGATCTTCTCAAAGCTGGAGCCGACCCGCTGGTGACCGACAAGAATGGAAATCACTCGATCCACGTGGCCAGTCGTCATGGCAATGCTGACATCCTGGCGCAGCTCTTGAGTTCGAAACAAATCAAAGGGAGAGACTATGACGTCAGGAATCACAAAGGTGAGTTCGTAACACTGAAGCTGCTGTCGCAGCCGCGGGCTGAATTTGATAGCTTAGCATTGTAATTACAAGATAATTGACCGACTCAAAATCTACCCAGATCACTGAATTGGTTCGACGTCTGCAGACGCTGAATCAATGTGAAAAGCACAATTTTTACGAGCCAGAATATCACATGTAGCAAAGTAACGTTGTGACTAAAAGAACATCTTTTTCTGTAATTTTCCGTTCTGTCACAGCCTCATTTCTCGTAATATGAGATTTTGAACACAGCTATTGACTTGTCTACTGTTGCGTCGATCCAACGCTTTTTGACGTTCTTTTCACATAAAAAGCATGTTTCCTTACTTCCCAAAGTTTACTTAACAAAACAGCCAGTTTAAATATTAACCAGTTTAATTTGGCGACTTGTAATTGTAGAAAGCACCACTACGGAATTTCCCTTTGCTCTAGAAGCGTTCAGGCAACAGCATGATTGAAAGAAGGTTGTTTACAAAATGCACGATTGAGACTATGATTGAGATAAATGGAAACTTCTGACAATCCAAATTTTGTGCTTTCGAAGCGATGGTTTGACGTCATGTTAAGTCTGTTGTTCACATGGCTGAAAGTTACGAAGGGTGTATTTTACTTTTTTAGCGTGTAGTGTAGAATAGTTGCTAAATCAAAAATGGATTTGGTGTGCGGGTAAAAAAGGAATATTCGTTTTCTGAAAAATTACTCTCACCAAAGAGGGACGCTCGCTTTTTCGACCAAAATAGAAAGGTCAATTCTTAATTTTATCATTTTTTCTACAAGCTTGCTTTCGACAAAAAAAACTAAATTACTTTAAAATTAAGTTCACTATATCGCCCCGATAGCTCAATTGGTTAGCGCGTTACTTCTGGAACGAAGAAGCTTCAAGATCAAGCGGCGCTGGTTCGACTCTCGGGGTGTGCGCTTGAGCAACGCACGTTAAGGACTGCTCTCCATTCAGCGGCATCTAATGGATAGAATAGTTCCCCGGCAACAAGACTTCAACAATCGGAAACTTCACTCTGTCAATCTCGGTGACCGGGCCTGCGTCAGTGATTTAAAGCCTCTACAAGTATGCGAGACTGCCAGGATTAAGCTCTGCAAGAAGCTTTCCCAGTCCGAGGATAAAGATTCAATCAATCAATCAAACTGTATAATCAATAAAAAGTAGGCTAAAATATTTTGTAAATCAGATAAAAACGTAGATCTAGTGTGGAGGATAAGCCAAAAGCGGATGTAGTTTTACATCACCTTGATGTAAAATCCCTAGACTTTATCAAACGCGCACTGTAGACGGCGTGAGGCTTCGTCCATGAATCTTATATCAGTAAACTTGTCAATGGTTGAACGAGCGAGAAAAGCCGCATATACCGTTGCACTAAAGCCACCTAGTCATGGACTTCTAAATAGTAGTATCTGGACTGGAAACTCAGTGGGCAACATGAGGCCAAACAGTTGGTACAACAGTTGGCCAACAGCCAAGTAACTAACCCTGTTGGCCAACTGTTGTACCAACTGTTTGGCCTCATGTTGCCCACTGAGTTTCCAGTCCAGATACTACTATTTAGAAGTCCATGACCTAGTTTTCGTGCAAAGCAACAACAAGGTGCACTTTGAAAGAACCCAACCAGCAAAACTGTTTATTTTTACATTGATTTTACATTTATTTTTACGTCTGCCGACGTTGAGTCAATGTATAAGGGACCAGTTTTGCTGTCTGGAAATGCCTTCTGTTTGCTTTGTTATGTTTGACAAACTGTACGTCACGTCACAGGTTGGGGATGCTACCACCTAGCGGCGAAAGCGAAAAAGGGCAATCGGCAATGCATGAAGCTGTTGAAAACACGAAATTTCGACGTCAATATGCCTGACACGATGAGCGGAAGAACAGCACTTCACGTTTCTGTGGAAAATAACGACCTTGTTGTAGCTGGTTGTCTCATTTCTGAGGTAAGTTTAAAAGTTGAAATTATTTTACTTCGTACAATCAACATAAAATAACCGATAACTTGCTTTTGATTCGTTTCTAGCACTAGTTGCTACGTTCATCTGATGAAATTGAAAGTAAAATTAACAACAAACAAGATGGTTTATTGCTTCACTGATGTTTCGCGCACCATGACAATGCGCATCCTCAGAGCGAATAACATACAAAATAAAATTTCACCAAGTTATTGTCATGGTGCGCGAAACGTCAGTGAAGCAATAAACCATCTTGTTTGTTGTTAATTTTACTTTCAATTTCATCAGATGAACGTAGCAACTAGTGCTAGAAACGATAATTGTCCTGATGAACACCCAAACTTTTCAGTATTCAGTTTTGCTTTTGATTGCTAGTATCTGACTCAGCACCAGTTAGTGAAATCTTGAGCCTATGTCTCTTAGTTGAAACTAATAAAAGCAAAAAAAAACGAAAAAAACGAAAAAAAAAAATAATAATAAAAGCGATTAAGGAAAATGACTCGACAACATAAAACAAACGTAGTTTAGTACAAATTTAACAAGAAAGATGCCCCTCCAGCGAATAATTGCTTGCATTAGTCGATGATTAAAAATCACAGGTCTGGCAATATTTTCTCGTTGGAACCTCCAGCCGTAATTTCTTTGTTGCTTTTATGCTGCAAATAATTTTTTCTAAAATCGACGTCAAATTTTCTTTATTAAACCTTCGGAAAACTTTTCCGCAGTGCGAAGCCGACCTTGATGTGAGCACATTTGACGGTTACACTGCCCTCCATCTTGCCGCCGCCAACGATTGCTGCGAGATCGCCACCCTTCTGTTGGCTTGTGGTGCGGACCCAGAGGCTAGCTCCCTTCCTCCTGGCAATGAAGGTGATGCCAGCAGCCCTTTTGACCTCGCTCAATCTGATGAGGTATGAGAAGTCTTGGAGCGATTTCATTGCCAGATGTTATACGTAACTGTGCGCATTTGGTCATAAAAGATTAATTTGCCAGTATATTTCGAGTTCTGTTGCTACTCAGCTAACAAACCCAGTCTGCAGACGTTAAATGAATGTAAAAGTGATGGATTTTCTGTCTGGGTACGCTGTTGTTTTTACATCGTTTCAACGGCGATGGATCTAAAACCGCAACGTTTATTTTCCAAGTTACTCATAAATAGACCGTTCTTATCGGTTGTAAATTGATCCAATTTGCCTTGAATGTAGTGGATCATTTTACGAAACAAGAATGTTCAATAGGAGTTTTAGTCAAACATCAGTTTCGTAAATTATTGAAGAATGTGTTTATATGCTAATTCCAGTAATGCCCTTGCGTTTTTTTGTTTTTTTTTTGCAACGCATCAATTTTTTTTGGAGCATTGCATCTTGATTTGTTATGTATTTTACAAGCAGTAAGCACATCCGACTCTGGTACAGTAGATCTACCTGAAGTCTACTCTAAACGATGTGCATTTGCTGCGATCGAAAAAGAATAGTTAAGTAGTACCATCTGCGACTTGTAGCTTAATGTAGCTGTTGGTTTTGTGAAATATTTAGAATTTTTTTAACTTTTTGTAGCTTCGCGAAATACTCCATGGCAAAACCTGTCGAGATAATGAGTCATTTTTAAATGAAAGTTGGAAGGATGAAAATGGTGAGTCAGCTATATTGAATATTGATACTTTGTTGATAGTTGTGCTGAGTAATGGCGTAAGGTCGTTGATGATGGCGTAAACTGCCACCGATGGGAAAGGCTATGGTGTCGGAAATCTGTAAATTTTCGGGAAATATGGAAATGTTCCTCAACTTCCCATTACTCCCTAGTCTGGTATGGCCTGTAACAATGGCATCGGGCTGGGGTGCAGGTCGAATAGCTCTGTCATGCTTGCTACCATCACAGACTCAGCTCTCGAGGTAGTTTAACGGGACGAGAAGACACGACTCAGTATCATAATTGCATGGCGTGACGCGAAACACGTCATGGCCATTGGCCATCCTGCTGCATTTCATGCTTTAACCAATCGTCTTGCCATTAGATTTTGAAGCCCCAGACGAAAGTGTGAAATTTGAGTCTTGCGCAAGTCATGTCGCATGTCAGTTGTACTGGCAGTTTGACATCTGATCTCGTTGCTGGTGGACCAGGACTTTGTTCAGGGTATTGCGGTCCTTAGTTTAACTTAACTACAGTAGTAGCTTCATGCTATCAACCATTTAAACTTGTCAATTTTGATTGGTTAGACCTGATTTTTCTCGATCCTGTTTTACGCGTGAAATTCTGCAAGCTTCTCAACAATGAAAAAACCGGTTCCGACTGGATTGCTCTGGCTGATCGTCTTCAACTTTCCTTGTTTAAATCTTTTCTGAGAACTTCCGACAACCCGACGGACTCTCTTATTGACAGCTATATGGTAACGAGATTTTGTTGTTGTGCTGAGATATTCTTCATGTTTGTGGAAATATAACGCTGTTGTACGTGTGCGACGTGCGTGCGTAATCGATTGTTTAATGTTTATACTATTTCGATCTCGAAGCCTAAGTTCCAATGGTTAAAATCTTTCGAAACTTATAAACGTTGTGTAGAATAAGTGTAATACCATGCAACAAGCGGTTGCCAGAAAATGAAAATCACTATCTAAGTCATGTTTTGTCGACATTGAGCAAAGCTTGTTTTGGGTTATGACCACTGTGTAGTAGCTCCTCTGCGCAGTTGTAGGCTACTGTGGTTGTAAAAGACATTAACTTTCTTTAAAACATTGTATGCGGTCTGCACTTTAAATCACGGCAAATTTGGATGCTTCAACGTTGTTCATACTTGTAGGATTGTCACGGTTCAGTGGATGGATTACGTTCCGCACTGATACACATCGGACGTCACGACGCCTTACAGGTGCTCAATAGAGCCTTGTACAAGGGAGACCATCTGCAGGAGGGCTTGAAAAAAACCGGCGCAAGTTACGAGGTGAGGTTGTTTTGGATGATTGCATGTGTTGTATTTGCTACTCAGACTAAAATACGACTGATTTTCTGTCTGGGTAATGACGTTTCTGACTGAACAATTGTTTACAATGCTAAAGTTCTTTTTTTTTCAGGACCTGGACAGAAACGACAGCGCTTTTGGCAGCATGCCCATCGTCCAGACATGATGCGGCGAGCTTTACGTGCACGGCTAGTAATTAAAATTCTGAAAATCGACGTTTTTTCGATGCAACATGCCCAGTTATTTGCCTGCGCATTACCCTGGTTACCCGGCCAATGGCGATGACAGCAAAGAGGTTATTTCATATTAAATCTGAAACCGCTAGGAGCGTTGTGGCGTTCCCTATCGATTCTGTGTCGTAGTTGTACAAACAAGACAGAAACGCCACAAACGTTTATTGAGTTGGTATGGATTTGAACTTTTGAAAAACGTGTGAGAAAATAAAATTCCTGTGTGAAATTTTGCCACTTTTTGCGTTTATAACACTGTATTGGCACGTATATTCAAAGTAATATCTGCAGTTGTACATTGCCGACCTTTCGTGATGTCAAAACAAGTCGTTTACATTGCACCATTACTTTGAACTTTCTCCATTACTTTGACAAAACATTTGAAATGTTCGATGCGTTGCAGAGCTTCCAAAGCCATGTAACTCTTCATCAGAGCAATTTAATGCTCTCCTGTTTTCTTTTCAGCCAATAAGTCGGCTCTGGTTGGTGATGCATAATAGTTTTTGCATCTAAATCGTGTAAATAAGCGGCGGTGTTGTTGAGCGTTATTTTTTTAAATGAATTTTAATGCGTTCATATCGAGCCAGAACTTCCGTTGAATCGAAACGTCGCCATTTGCTTCATCTCGTGCGGTCGCAGCTGGTTTTCTGCCTATCTGATGGCTTTTTAATTTGTACATAATAATATCATTGTTTACAGAAGTCAAGTGTCATTGGTTTGATGGCTTGTGGATCGCGACAAGTTAAGGCTTTTTTTGCCTTGTACCTCATGAATCAACAGAGTATACTTTTTATTTCAACTTGTTGTTTACTTCAAATACGCAAAATAGCATTTTTTGCGTAAACTTAACCGGCATTTACTTATACGAATTGTACCTCATGAATCAACGGGGTAGCCTATAGTTTTGTTTTATCGGAAGTCGTCTCTTCTAGTTGGTGAATTTAATTAGATTTCAACTTGTTGTTTACTGCAAAGACGCAAAATGGCAGTTTTTGCGTAAACTTAATCGGCATTTACTTTTACGACGCGTATTTGCATATAATGATGTATAAATATTAATAAACCAGTAGCATCGCGATCATGAACTGTGGCGTTGCTTTTGTTCTTTCGGCCTCATCTGCCTGAAGTTGGCTGGATGGCAATGTCCCATAACAATGAAGACAAATCTAGGACACGTTGGTTTTACCTCGACGGCCCCTGCATCGTTTCTAGCACTAGTTGCAACGTTCATCTGATAAAATCGAAAGTAAAATTAACAACAAACAAGATGGTTTATTGCTTCACTGACGTTTCGCGCACCATGACAATGCGCATTGCGCATCCTCAGAGCGAATAACATACAAAACAAAATTTCACCAGGTTATATACTGCAGTGCGATTGAAGGCAAGAAAAAATAAAATTGCGGGAAAGGTAAGCATAAGAGGGAAACCTGTGGTCATGGATGTGTGTAGCCTACCTCAGAAGCAGTTCAGGCAGGTGGATACGACTAAACCTGATGGAAGAACCATTTGAGACGAATTAGTTGCCACAAATTTAAACAAGTCTAACATTAGCCTACAGTTACAGAATGCGATACCCTTGGTGTTCAGCTGTAAGATGGTGGAACGACGGTAGGCTACTTGTCAACAGTGGAACTGCCGCGCTTTGAAAAGAGCGGTTCCCGTGAAGTCTTTTGAACGTTTCGGGTTGAGGTTAGGTTTCGACAGTTTTCGTATTTTCATACTGTTGCTCGACACCTGCCCAAACATGTAGACCCAGTCGCCGCACTGCCCAAGGGTGGTAAAAGGCAGAGCCCCTCGACCTGTGGCGGGGAAGGGTTCACACGAAGAAGAAGCCTACAATTTTTGCAATCGTCCGAGGGAAGTTGAACGTTTTAATAGTCCACTTTAGGGTATGGAATGGCAGACGTTGTTTTCATCTTCCAATCTAAGATTTTCTTCCGTCCCATTTCTATCCCATCTAAAAAAAATTCTTCCATCTGCAAATTTGTGGCTTTTGCGTTGTAGGCTATATGCCACAAGCAGACTTGGCTATAGGCTAAATTTGAGCTAAAAGTTTAACAGTGGTTTATTTCTAAAAATTAAGTTCCGTTTGGGTTAGAAGTTACAACTACAGTGGAAGAAAGAAATATATCTATGGTCTTGAAAGTAGTTTTGTTTTGGTGCAACTTCAACACTCGTGCAGGGAACGCAGCGAGATCGAATGCGTTTGAGTGGCTTTGTTCGTTTTCAATCCTGAAACGTTAGGGGCATCTGACTTGGATAAATGTATGTTTTTTTCGATGCCTGCCGGTGTATCCAGGGCCGGATTAAGGTTTTAATGAACCTGGGGCTATATGGTAATCTGAGGCCTATATTATATTTCATTCCGCTTATTGTACCAATCACAATTAAAATAAAATAACAAAAATTATACCCGAACTACAGTATTTAGCCTACTTATTGAACACATTCAAATGATATGTTTTCTAAGTTTTAAACAAAGCAAAGCTGGTAATAACATCATGGGTGTCTATTTTTTTTTCCAAAATTTTGTTTTCAATGCAGAGTAGAGCTAAGGAATGCAACCTCTTCTGGCCCATGGTTGAGCGCAGTTGAACGCAGTTGATTCTTTACTCTTTTAAGCACTGAAAATGAGCGCTCACCTGAACAATTAGAAATCATCAGACAAAGATACATTCTTAGTAGGCTATTCAATTCAATTCAATTTATTTTTCTTTGTCAGAACGCAAAAAGAAATGATATTGTAAAAAAGAAATACAGTAACAAAACCAACAAAAGGAAAAGGTGGCAAAACCTTAATGGTTTAAGACGTGCATAAAAAGATCTAATATTGCGGTATTTGCATCGATAAGTATAGTTAAGCACGGCCACCAAACCTGATACTGTAAAACAAGTAGCCTAGATGAATTAGTTAAGAATCAGTCGCCTCCTCGTTGCTGAAACAATTGAAGCGCCAATTCTTAAAGCAACGAGAACACGACTGAACCTAACAACATCACAAAAACAAACTAACACACACACACACACACATATTGTAATTAGGTAATGGACTATCAAAACATGGATTATTTACAGATTTTATACAGAAATAAAGTGTTCGCAGCAACGATATTAAGTAGCCTATAGATTGCAGAATAAATACACAATATGGCAGCTCATTATCAAGATAAAATAGTTAAAAAAGCTTTGTTTTTTAAATTAATTTCTTGCACATGTAAAAGCATAAGAAGCATGATGGTATATATAGCAGCGTGTTTTTGGTATTGCCAATAAGAGTTGAATCATCTTTTATAGCATCAGTGAGGGATGGAGTGTTTTTGGTATCGCTAATGAGAGGTGGAGACTCTTTGGTAGTGCCGATGAAGGATGTAGTAGTGTCTGAGTTGTTTCAAGTATCTTTTCCAAACCAACCTAAACAATAATCTTACGACAACAGATATGTTAGGAAATGCACACATGAACTCATTTTCATTGATAAATCTAAACACTTGAGTTTCTTTCCTGCATTCGCTGTTAAAATGGTGTTGTTTTAGCAATGAAGAAAAATGAATCATCTCTCCAGGCAGTGATTCTTCTAGATCATCTGGATAATTGTGAAGCAATGTTTTTGCACTCTCTTCAATGTTTCAGTTAGACATGGTGTTTAATTCCGCCAGAAACGAAAATATTATTTGAAGACGATCGTATGCTGCAATTCGGGATTTCATACACAAAATAATTTGGGCTATGTTTGGCAAATATGAGTTAACTTTGAATCTGCTCGATGGATCAAGTGATGTGTCTTCAGATCCACCTCCGCTATTCAAGCATACTTTTCTTCTTTCCTTTCTTGAAATTTCTTCAATATAATGATGACAACCACTTAATACCCTACCCTTTTCTTCGAATTCTTGAAATTGGGATCTTGATGTTAGAACAAAGTCGTGGAGATCAAGAAGAAAATTTGTTGCCTTATTCAAAGTAGTTTTGCCATCCTGCAGTGCCAGACTAGTTTTATGAAACCGTTCCATTATGCACGACCATAACTCAATTAAATTAACGGTTAGGTCTCGCACCTCCCTTGGAAATTAGCTGACACCTCCTGGGGAGGCATGCCCCCTGGTTAAGAACCACTGGTTTACACAGTTAGCATTCGTTGTATGATTCTCGTCCTTTATTCTTTAGATCATGACAATAAGCATGTCAGTTGCTCTTAGTAAGTTGTTATCGATGGGCCTATTTTTTTGGTGGGCTTGGGGCTGCAGCACCATCAGCCCCCGCCTTAATCCGGCCCTGGGTGTATCGTTGACATATTTTTGCAGTTGGTGAAATGTGGGAGTGGTTGCGTTTATGTGAGTTGCTGCGTTTGGATGTTCTGTTTTTGCGCTGATTTGTATCCATGTGTTTTGGAGTTTGTAGCGAGGCAAGCTTAAGCCTTCTATCGCTTGAGCTTTATTGAAATTTGTGGGGGCACCTTGATTTGAGTAACCGCATTTTTCTTTCGTTGCCTCCACGGTGTAGATTCCATATGGATAAAAATTAGCCTATGTGTTTGATATAGGCTACTACTTTTTTGCAATGTAGCTTATAAAGGCGTGAATGTGGTCGACTCCTCGTTGTCGAATTGTTTCAGTTTAAGAAACGTAATCAAACAGAAACCTTTTACTCATCTTATTTTACAAATTTTGTAGCCTAT
The DNA here is from genome assembly GCF_918807975.1 of Aplidium turbinatum. Lineage (NCBI taxonomy): Eukaryota > Metazoa > Chordata > Ascidiacea > Aplousobranchia > Polyclinidae > Aplidium > Aplidium turbinatum. The sequence goes on along the minus strand of NC_137489.1, from coordinate 8,697,232 downwards.
GTCTTAACTATGTGTTAGAAAGTTAATGATGGAAGACTGTTCCACCCAGTCATCCTAATCTTCCATCCCTTTCCAATTTCCATCCTTGAGTTTTTCCATCGTCCATCCCATAATCTGCTTTCCATTCTATCCAATCCCATTCCCTACTTCCGGGTTGCAAACAAAAAGATTTTAGTCGGCAATTGTGATTCATCACTGCAATGCAAGGCCACCACAACAACAAATGCCCGTGCCAAAGTTGAAGATTTAGGCTGGACGGCACTTTTAACACGCATTCTTTACAATCAAGCCCTTCACTCAGCAAGGAAAGCATGAAAGGAGTTCCCTTCCTGGCTGGTGATGAAGTGTAGGATGCTATGAATAACTAAGCTTACTATATTTAAAGACAGCCCACAGAATTATATGGCAAAGGAATTCAATCTAAAATCAAGATCAATGTTTAGTGACACATCATAATAGTGGATGCCAATGCATACAGGGCCATTGAGAGAATAATTTTGGACGGTACCAATGAAATCCTCGCAGCTAAAATCAAGACACTTTTGAAAAATGCTTTAATCCAAAGAATCCGCGGTGATTTCTTCAAGTTTCTGGGCCCCTTGAAAAGGTTACAGCCCCCTAAAATCACCCCGGGTCTAAAAGTACCCCCTGATTAGGAAAAGGATTTAAAGTTGGTCTAATCTAGCAAGAACATGATCCTTAACTATGTGCCTGGCTGGCGTATTGTGCATTAAAGTCTTTCGCAATCATCCTTGTGCTGTTGTGCAACATTTCGCTGTGTAAGCAAGTCGTAAACAAACAATTGCTGCTGAGTAAATAATAAATTGCTTCACAGTGCAATGTACAAAACTCATCTTGTGTGTTAGATATTCTAGCTTGAAACATTTGTCGTTTTTATATCTGCAAACGTTCAATCAATGTAAAAACGACGGACTTTATTCGCTAGGGTTGGCGTCAGCAAGCTTATCAACTGTTATTAAACTTTTCGCAAACGCAAACGGATGGTGGCAATAGACATCAGCAATAAATCTGCCTTTTTCACTTGTGGTCTGGTCAGCATGTAAGTTGCATGACTGCGAGAACGAAATGCAATTTCGCAAGTGCGGTGACCGTGATGCGCCAATTTTGAGAAACAGTGGCTGCATCAATCCACCGCAAAGTTCGCTTGAATTGTTTTTGACATGCCAATACCGCAGCAGTGAGCTATTTGCTGAGGTAAGTTTTGCTGCCAGTGTCAGCACTGATATAGCAATAAGCGTCAGCCATTGGTACTGAAACATGAATTTGTTGGAAAGAACAACAACGCATAGTTATGGCGAAAAAACTAAAAAGTGTTAAAAGTGATTGTTAAAAGCAATGGTTTTGATGAGCTTTGTAGCCTAAGTTAAACACAGTTTATTTAAATGCAGGAACCGTCCCTAGGCTAATTGTTTACAAAAACGCTAGTTGCAACGATGAAGTTGGCTTTTTCCTGTGTTTTGCTGTTTGTGTGGGTTTCTACCGTCTCAGCTGACTGTCACGTGAGTATTGACGATTTCTTTTTGTTCAACTTTAACTGTAGGCTGTAGCTGAATTGTGTTTTGTGTCTTGTAAATCATTTTCGCCGTTTTCCGATTAAGTCGGCCTAACTTGGAGGCATTCTTCTTTTTAAACATTAAAGTTTTCCACCTTTTCCTTTTGTTTGCTGTAATTCATTTCCACAATATCGTTTCTTCTGCATTCTGATAAAGAAAAATAAATTGAATTGAATTGGTCCTTTATTTCAAATGTTTTAATCTCTACACTCTGAATCTCTACACTCTACCCACACTCTACACTCTGAAGGTTCTTGGTTCGAAGCAAGTCAAAAACACGGGGCTTATATGAAGTCTTCTGTAGTTCTGTCACTGTCAGTAACGTTTGGATCTAGGATCACTTGGTTACGTGCCCTGCCGCTGTGATAAAGACACGTGGTCTGGTAAAAAGCGAAACCTGAGTTTCGTGACAAAAATATTGACTCAAAATAACCATCGATGAGATGATAGTCTAATAGGCTACAGTGGTTCCCAAAGTGGGCGCCAGCGCCCCCCTGGGGGCGTTTGCGACCATGAGGGGGGCGCTAACTATAAAGTGGGCGATTCGGGGGCGCTGATAGTAAATCGGGGCAGTTACGAGAAGAGCATTGCAAAGCATTTTTTTGTCATGTTTTGCTTCAAAAAAATACAAAAGACGGTGGTTATAAGAGCTCTGTGGCAGATATTGTGGCAATTATGTTGGCAACGTCGTTTCGCAGTGCCTCACAAGTTAGTTGAGGTCGTAACGTAACGCATGACAATTTGAAGCACTCCCATTACGCAAATTCCATCTTACAATCTGAGAGTATTTTGATTTAGCGTTCGTCTTAATCTATCTTTGAAGTCTGTCATCAAAGCAGTAAATAAAACTAAAGCGCACGCTCTGAATATACGCTTATTCAAACGATTGTGCAATGAGAATGATGAAGCTTTTGAGCGCTTACTACTCCACACCGAAGCACGATGACTTTCCAAGAGAAATTGCCTTGCACGATTTTATTCGCTGTTTGAAACTGTCGTGGAATTTCTACAAAGTTGTGACCCTGGCCTTGCGAATGACGTCCTGGTTGTGAGAAATGATATCGCCTACTTGTCAGACATATTTTTCAAATTTAATGAATTGAAATTATCCCTTCAGGGTAACGAAATCTCGTGTTGTAAGCCTATCAGCGAAATTTAGCTAAACGAGAATTTGACAAAGGCATATCTGATGTTGATGTAGAGACGTACAGCAATCATCTTCAAGAAGTACACAAAGGCATGGGAGTTCGATTCCAGGATGTATTCCAGTTAGTAATCCATGACTGGATAATCCACCCATTCTGTGAAATTTTCGAACATGGAATTCTTGAGGAGGAACTGATAACATTGCAAAGCGATTTTGCACTCAAACCGAAGTTCAATATCTCGTATCAATTGTTCTGGCTACAGAACCAAATCAAAGAGAAATGCGCTCACGTGTAGAATCGGGTCAAAGTTTCTATCATTGCCTTTCCCAGCTCATACTTGGTGGAGCGTGCTTTCAGTGCCGTGACAACGCTTCTGGATAACAAAAGAAACCGTCTTGACATAGTTAGACGGGGAGACTTAAAATTGTTCCTATCCAAACTGAAACTCGATATCAAGAGGCTGATGACATTGCACCAACCTCATCTGTCTCATCAGAGTTGGACTTTAAGTTGTGATGAATGGAAAATAACTTTGGTTCTACTTTTTTTGTCAAAGGGGGCGTTTGATACTCTGTTCGTTGTCCAGGGGGGCGCTATTAAAAAAAAGTTTGGGAAACACTTAACAATCATTCGCTATCTCCGCTTGCAGCAGATTGCGCATCAACATGGGTTACTTGACAGGGTTCCATGTGATTTTATGAGCCGTACTGCTTCCATGCTGGCTCAAGGCAGATTGGAAGAGGGTGATATATCACCAGATTAGTACCCGATTTATCCTCACTGCGTTATGCAAGAAAGAACACAATCGGTACCCTTTTTTAAGTCTTTGGTATGACCCGACCTGGAATTGAACCCAGGGCTACCAGCAGTCCAGCACCAAAGCCGAAGACGATAACCACTGAGCCACGGGTGCTGGTCAGTGTTGGGCGCGAGAACTCATTTTTCAGTTCTTCTTCTATCGAGTCTTCTAAAGTTTGTTGATACACCACAGATTGACACATTCTTTCGCAACGGAGTTGTACACTGACAGGTCCCACCTACTGCACCGGGTGGCAAGCCGAGGGCAAACAAGAAGGTGGTCCGCTGTTTGGGGCTCGGTGCCACAGATACATACAGCAGGGCCCGTGTCGTAGCCCCACTCCACCATTGCAGACTTAGTACGTCCAACACCGGTTCGGAGTCGATTTAATGTTTTCCACTTTGCCCAAGGAGCGTTTGCTCCTGGGGGGAGGGACTCTGATGGTGGGATCTTCATTTCAGTGTATGATGGGTCGTTTTCGAATTGTTGTTTCCATTGCTTAAGTCTTGTTTCTTCTTTTGTTGAGGTTAGTGGCTGAACGTCTGTTAGGAAGCTTTTTCTTGATTTCAACCGGGTTTGTGCAGCAGTTTTTCCATATAGAGGATGTTTTTCATCACATATTTGTTTTAGCCTTTCAGCTTGACTGCTAACGTCTCTTCTTATGTATGGTGGTGCAATACCAGCAAGCAGATAAAGTTTGTTGGTATTTGTGGGCTTCAGACACCCAGTAATAAGACGACAAGAATGATTGAGTACAGAGTTAAGCTTCGATGAGTGACAGGACCTGTTCCAAACAGGGCATGCATATTCTGCTGTGGAGTAGCACAGAGCCAATGCGGTCATTCTGAGGGTTTGTGGATTAGTGCCCCACCCAGAGTTGGTAAGCTTTCTCAGGATATTGTTTCTGGTGTTAACCTTAGCCTTTGTGTTTTCAATGTGCTTTTTGTAGCTGAGAGTACGGTCCAGTGTCACTCCAAGGTAGACGGGGTTAGGGCAATGTTCCAGCTCTGTTCCCGACCAGGAGATTTTGAGGGTCCTTGTAGCTTCTCTGTTTTTTAGGTGGAAAGAACATACTTGTGTCTTTGAAGGGTTAGCTTTGAGGTGATTGTTGGTGTGATATTGTGTTAACTCCTCGAGCGACTTTGTAAGGTTTTGTTCTATAGCAACAAAGGTCTTTTCTTGTGATGTTATGCATAGATCATCGGCGTATATAAACCGCTTAGTGTGTTGATCTATCGGCTGATCGTTGGTGTATTTTTTAGTTAAGCGATAACGATAATCGATAAACGAAAAATGGCTAAAGCGATAACGATAAATCAAAAAAAAGTTAAGCGATAACGATAAGCGATAAATTAGCGCCGATAATGTCCGATAACGATAATTTTTTTTCTTGATTAGCGCTGCCCCATCCCATGCAGCACGAACTGTTTTCATCAACATGACGAAAAATCGAACATAATATACTGTAAAGGGACAAAACTTTTTGTAAGTTATGCATGAATAGAATCGCAACAGCGGCAGTAGGTATCGAATCTTCAACCTCTTGATCCAGAATCAAACCACTGAGGTAACCGCCGTGCTTATAATTACACCTTCAGATACCAGTTGGATGCTTTTATCAATTGAGTTACACTGCCGCTTACGTGCAGTAGGAAAAATAATTAAATCAAATGAAAATACCATAAAAAATTCCAAACTTTGTATTTTGCTTTCTGCTTAAAGGGCTGTTTACAGCAAAGTCAGCAATAGTTGAAAAAATTCCAAAAAACGCAAAATGCTTGAAAATTTATCAGTAATCTTAAGCGTTATTGGTAGTAAAAATGTGCATACTGTGAAATCCATCAAGCTTGTCAAATTAGTCGTGTTCGTTTTAGAAAAATAACATAGTTATCGTAATTTACTGATAATTTTAGATAATCTTTTTGTTTTCTTTGTGAACACCATCATTAAAGCAATGGCAGAACGCTGAGTTGTTGAGATAAGAATTACAATATAGGCACTGTATTAGTGGGAATAAAAATATTTGATTGAGGTAGGCTAGGTCGCATAGGTAAATGAGAAAGGTTATACTGTATTTAGCATAATTTTACCACGCAACTCGATGCGCCTATTGTCATGCAAAACCTACTACAAGATGCAACAAATGTGATGTCGGTCTGCATGTCAAATGCTTCAAGCAATATCATATTCCGCAATGACTTGTTTCAGTGATATTGTGTTACTTTGCTAATTTTCATCTTCATATTTTTTGAACTTTTATTTTAATAAAATGCTCGATGACAATAATGACATGACAATACATGAACAGGCACTAGGAAAATTGCCCGTCGGATAATTGCCCGTCGGATAATTGCCCGCCGGAAAATTGCCTACCGGAAAATTTCTCGTGTGGGAATATTGCCCGCCAGAAAATTGCTCGTGTGGGAACATTGCCGTCGAGAAAATTGCCACCCGGAAAATTGCCACCCGGAAATTGCCCGTCTTTGAGTAAGAAAATAGCTGCGAAAAAAAGTCCAGCTGGAGCCTGTATTGAACCATTGTTCCTCAAATAGTTTAAACTTAGCACCCAGCTGTGATAAAAGGCGTGATAAATTTTAATCTGCAAATGCAAAACTAAATGAAAAAATGCTTCTGGGGAATATAAATATCAACTCTCTATCTCATACCGACAAAAGTATACAGCTTTACACTGAGTTCTGAGGACAGTCTTCTTTCAGATTAAGCTATTGTCTCAAATTTTGTCACCCCAAAATGGTAACCGTCATAAAAAGTGAGCGCGGAAAAGACTTTCTTGTAAATGAATTGATGGATGTATTCTCATTATTTGCCTTCTGTATGATCGCTTTGGTTAACACATGAGCAACAATAGTAATCATGTAAATTTCTGATATCAATTAAACCTTTCCCATACTTGTCATTCCCGCATGAAAGTTGTTGCTACTTTCAATGTCTAAATGATAAATTTATGATGTGATGTGCCTTTATTACTGCGAATTATCTAATGTACATTTTCAAGTTTGCTACAGATTAAAGTAGGCTACTTCATGAATTTCGCCTAATACATGACAAAGATCAGTGTCAAAACGTGATAATTAAATCTCGTCGCACCAATCTGGTTGCAAGGGTGCTAAGTTTAGACTATTTGAAGAACAATGGTTCAATACAGACTCACAACTGAATTTTTTTGCAGCTATTTCTTACTCAAAGACGGGCAATTTTCCGGGTGGCAATTTTCTCGACGGCAATCTTCCCACACGGGCAAGTTTCCGGCAGGCAATATTCCCACACGGGCAATTTTCCGGCGGGCAATTTTCCGACGGGCAATCTTCCTGTCACGACATGAACAAGACATTTCCCATTTATCACTTTGAGCGATAAGTAAAATGTAATAACGCTTAAGCATTACGCACAAGAAACTTGTGAAATTTGATAACGGATTTGCCTAGCGTCTGATATATAGGACGTTTTTTTTTCTCAAAAAGTACAAACACAACGAGGAAAAAAATAATTGTGATATGTTCTTTAGGTCATCATCATCAACAGTATCATAGCCGATGCGGCCTTTGATGAACTAGATGCTCAGTTCGTAAATTTTTCCAGTGTTCCCTTTGTCGCGCAGTGTCCCAAAGTGTTCTTGGTTGGCTGATTGATGTATTGAAATTGGATATAAATGTTGTTCTTTGTCTGCCACGAGCACGTTTCCCGAGAAGGCGGCCGCTTAGACAGAGATTTTCGAAATCTTCCTTTCTGATAATGTGACCGAGAAATTTGAGTTGCCTTTGAGTTATGTTGTTCAATAGTTCCTTATCTTGATGTACTTGGTTCAAAACTTCTGCATTTGTGATCATAATTAGGTCATAATTATGCAATATTTAAATTTTCCGAAAATTTTTTTAAGTATTTCACTTTCGGTACAAATGGGTTAACTTTTTAAGTTAAATGGCACTTACGAATTTGGTTATTATTTTTGGATTAAAGTTATATCGCCGAGCTAGAAACAAATCGATCTTATAGTCTATAACCGATCTTGTGTTGTTATTGTGTGTGAATTTTGTCTTTTAATCTGAGTTTGTGACGTAACCGCACGTCTCAAGGCAAGTTCTTGTAATTTTAGTTAATCTACTCATCTAAAGATTTAATGCGCTTAAAACAGTAAGTTTCATGTTTTGACGCGAGGGATTTTATTTTTTTACGACAATCACTAAAAACTAACACTTCTAACGAAAAAAGAAAACACAAGAATAAAATAGTTGATCGTGAGGTGGCGCGAAAGACTGTGTTTCCGATGTAAAAGCGGCCTCGTATTGCGACACTTTCACAAACCACTTGCCAATTTCTTTCGCTTCGCTTCAAAGGAATCTGTACTGTCTGTGCGCTTACATTTCAATTGTAAAATTCACTCGCGATTGCCGATTGCAGCAAAACCACAAGAGACTTGTTGCATGCATTTCATTGCATTGCAATTTGCAACTCTAAAAATTATTGTGTTGTCAGGGCCGTCGCTGCAGGGGGGCGTGCCCCCTCCCTTGACAACGACCTGTGCACATACACTTCAGGCACTAAAGAAGAACTGGTTTTAATTTTAGTTTCATTAACTAGGTGGCTAGTAAAAATATTACTTTTCATGGTCTTTCCACTTGTGTGTTGATCCGAAATAAAATTTATCGGCGATTAATTATCGGCGATAATCAAATATTGCCTTTGGCGATAACGATAAACGATAACTGAAAAAATAATTGAGCAATAACGATAAGCGATAAAAATTTATCGCCGATAATTATCGCCGGTAAATTATCGCCGATAATGCCCATCACTGGTGCTGGTGATAGTCTATATGCTGTCCAATTGGTTCCCGAGTCCGATAGGAACTAAACTCTAGAGGCTAGAGCAGTGCTTCCCAACCGGTGGGTCGCGAAGCATTTTAAAATGTTAATGAATGTTAAGATGTTCTAAAAAAAATACCAACATTACTATGGATCTCACAAGCCGCAGTTTGGTCTTGAACAGCACTGCGCTTTCGCCATCGCTACTCTTATCTTCGCTTTACTTGTTGACATTCCATTTTCATAAATTGTGCACCCTGTTTTCTATTAGATCGGGAAATTATTGCATTATCATTACGTAATAATTATGCAACGAGGTAACAAATATGTAACAATTAGACGTGTTGTGTCGCATTAACTATTTCAGTAAGTACGCCAGTAGTAAAGATGCCATAATAAAGATGTCATATCTCATTGTGGGTCGCACAATAAAACTTGCATTAATAGTGGGTCGCGAACTGAAAAAGGTTGGGAAGCACTGCTATAGAGTGTTTCGAAAGTTTTTATAACGCAAAAATGTTAATTCTTGGCTGTGTGTCACTGTCATCCTATCTACACTTCGAAGACTATTATATTATGATGCTTCGAAAATACGTATAGCCTACTGTCCAAATGCCCACTAGCCTACAATATTTTGAAAATCATAGTCTGAACTAAACTTATAAATAATTTCAGGTCAACTAGCTAATGATCCTATATCAATACCATAAACCTTTTGCAAATTAGTTTTCACAGCTATCATCTCAATTTATGGTTCATGCATCATACAGGATAAGATCAAGTGCTATGAGAATCAAGTCAATAAGCTTGTAAACGATCAGATTGGAGTAGAGTTGAAAGGTCACTACACCTATCTATATTTGGTAAGCGCAATATGCTAGCGCTTTTATTCTACGGCTATTTGTTACCGATGCTTTTTTTTTGGTGCTGTACCAATATGGCAATCTTGTCTGATGCACACTATTACTAATAATAAAAATAATTTTAAATAATAATAAAAACAGTTGTAGGCTCAGTAGCAAACAGAGAATGTTGTTGATATGTAAACTCATTAAGGTGGCCTACAATGCAATTCAATTCTGAGCTACAATACAATGCAAATCAGAGAGTCGATTTCCGTAACTTCTAATTTTTAAGTTGTTGCTGGGCAATAGACCTACCAGAGTTTGTCCAAAAACACCTTTATGGTTTTATTATGACATTGAAAGCAAGTTGTTTGTCCTTTGTTTCAGTCGTACCGTTTCTTGCAAGTAGATCGATATTACCCAAAAGTATCGAAATACTTTCGAGAAAAGTCAGATGAAGAAATGCAGCATGCTGAAAGATTTATTACGTATCAAAATCAGCGAGGCGGAACGTTCGATGTTGGACCAGTAGATGTGAGTAAAATGTTATTGCCATAGCGGTGTATTTTCACAGACCTTCACAACCTGCGAACTGCAAGCCTGCCTGACTGAAGGCCGATGTACTTATTCAATTTTGAACTCTAAGCTAAATTTACTTTATAAAAACGACAGTTTTGACAATCCTAATTGCCGAAGTGTGATCATTGAATCTCAAATCACTACAAAACTCCTAATTTAACGTTGAAAAAAATGACAAATTTTTTCTCAATTACCAGTGCTGCCAGACGTTTTTTGGATTTCCAGCATAAGTACCAAAACTTAGTAGCCTACGTTAATTGAATCGTAGCAATAGCACTAAAGTGACTGAAAATCGCACAAAATATAGCCTACACAAAAACTATATTTATTAACTAACAAACTATAAACTTATACTAGTGATTTTGGCTACTAACAGATCGGCCTTTAATGAAATTTTAAGCTGCACCTTGTCATAGCCTGTGTATAAAGTACGCCATGGTTATTTACTTATAGGCTTATAGCCTACCAACAAAAATATCCCAACTTTTATGAAAAGATGATTAGAATTATATTAGTAAGTTGTTAATCTGAGTGCTGTTCTGTTTTGAACGAAATTGTTGAAAACGATTCAACATGGCACTTGACTATCTCCGAATAATTGTCACAAAGTTCAAACTGACTTTTTTTCACCAAAATTAGATTATGTAATAGGCTACAGAGCAAATAAAATCTTTTTTTTTGTAAATTTACAACTTGTATTGTTTAACCAAGTCTGCAACATTTATCTTGATTTTCTATTAGCGAAAAACTGATGGCCATTGTTCCAACGTCCGCACCTTAAAACAAGGATTTTCTTGTGCAAAGGAACTTGAAATGGACGTCACTCGAGCTTTGACCAAGTTACTCAGGTAACAAAGTGTGGCCCGCGTATGCGCATGCCAGTCTCACTAACAGTGGCGTAAACAAGGGGGCATTGATCCGTGAATTTAATATTTCCTTGGTTTTTAACAATATTGTAATTTTCCATAACATATTGAATGGGAATGCCGTACTTTACTTTGATAAAGTTCTGAAAATTTTTATTTATAAAGTTCTGAAACATCATTTATTTTGAATAAATTATTTGAACAAGTTTTGACATTCAATGCTAAAACGTATGAAATACCGTCAGGGTAAGTTGCTTAGTTAATCATGTAATTTGTTGGTATGTAACTACTAAAAGTAAGTCCGCTTCAATTTCTTTTTACTTGCAGTGATGTGACTGACGTGACCAAACTTGAAAACTGCAGCAATCTTTCTCATTCTCTAAGAGACCTTATTCTAGCACAGGTTAGCTGCCTTTGATACCGTTTTTCGATTTGATGAATTGTTTATTTGTAGTTATTTGTTATTTTGTAGTTGTTTATTTGTATTTGTCTATTTATAGAGTAGTGGATATAAAACGCTAGCTAGGCCTTCCAGTGGGGGGTCTGGGGGGCCTCCCCCAGAAGTTTTTGAAAAACACTTCCAATTTGGTGCGCTCTGAGAGCATTTCCAAAACAAATCAAAAATAAAAATCTGTCAAATTGTGCTTCGCCTATGTCGTGATCATACATTCATTTAATGTTTAGAAGTCATAAACAATCTTAATTTTAACGTTGCAGGACCAAAATCCAGTGTTGGACATGGAATAATAGTTGTCTAAATATTTAATTCGTCATGAATGTTCATTCTCAGATATTCAGTTAGGCCTACACTACAAAAACTAACGCTTAGGCCTAAACATTACAACCGCAAGCAATTTGTACAAAAAGCTGGATAAGTTTGCCTCTTGCGTATAGAAGCTTAACGAACTAAATATTGCATCCGCACCTGTACGTTCATTGGCGAAGTAACGTTATATCAACGCTGTAAAAAGGGCAAAGGCATGACTATGAAAGCTAGTAGAGTAGGCTAAAGTACATGGCGAGGAGACATCAAACAACAGCAACAAGCTTTTTGGCATTATGATGCTGTGCGTGTACAGTGACGAGACGAGAGACCATTCTGTGCGTATGACCAGTTAGTCTAGCGATTGAACGCATTGACGTCACTGGGAAAGCAACTCTAACCATAACACATCTGATTGGCTAAGCAGCTGGTGACGTTTTGCAAAACGAGTGAGGATTGGATAAAACGAAGGCGTTTTTTGACGTTTTTGGACGTGGGGAAAGCAACTTTGCAAGTTGATTTCCCTGAAGCCTCAGTGGTTGTTTCTGACAGGAGCGTTTGCGTTAATTGGCATTTATAGGCAAGACATGCGGTTTGGTGAGGACTTAGACTACTCACAAGCGTTACGAGTAATTCTAGTCACGAACACAGTAATTTTCAAGTTAAAATAGACGTGATAAAAATAATAAGAAGTTAAACCTAGAATTCAGTCATTATATTTTGCATAGTTTTCGCTCAGGTAAACACTGCTTTCCTTGCTTTCCCTCACCGATCGTCACTGACTTAGATGTACTTTAAATGTAGCTTAGTGAGGTTTTCTTAAAAGGATCTTGATTGTGTGACCGAGAATTTCCTTAGTACCGGCCAAATTATCTCCTCAGTGGTCTTGTTTATATTACACCCTTCACCTTCTGAAACCGATTGATGTTAAGAATTTTTTTCACAGCCCATCGTTGTGACCTACCGAAAAGGTGAGCTAACAATTACGGAGCATCTGTACGAAACCTCCTGCGCTGCACCAACTTTCGATAAAGTCGAATATGTTGAGGTTTGGAATTTTTATTTGCAACGTTAGTGTAATATTTAGGAACGTACACACGTTTCACTGCAACACGTTATGCTCAATAGCTTATCTATGTCCACCACAACACTTAAAAGGTGGTGCATGATTTTCGACTTTGACTTCTGTGGACTAACGGTATGATATTCGTCTTTGATTTTAACTTGATAAATTGTGCGGTAAAACTAGGCAACGTAGCCTACGCACTTGCACCAATTAGGCCTACATTAAAATATAAAAGCTCTTTTTTGCAGTTTACGTGCGGCAATCTTTCGGTGACACAGTAGGCTATCCTGATAAAAAGCAATCGTTTTTATTTTTTATATTTTTTTATGTTGTATTTGTTTTACTATACTCCTAGTGAGAATAGCCTATTGTAAACACTTCATCAAAAGTTCAATCTGTCAAGATATAAGAATATGTTTATTTTTAAGCCGGCCATATGTGCATCGCTTGCCAAAACATGTTCTAGGCTTCCAAAATATGTTAGTCGACCAGCTACTAACAATTTACTTTATCAATAGGGTTATTTAAGTAAGATCAAAATTTCGTGTCATTTTATGAGTCCTTTACGTGGGGATTGAGGGAACGACTACCAACCCTGAAACGAGCTTTCTATTTATTCATCAAAGAGTCAACTATCACCACTTTGTTTCAGCTTGCTGAGATGATATCCCACGAGTTTTTGGGACATCAAATTGAAGACACTAAAGAGCTTGCAAACTTTGAAGCTACGCTCAAAGGATTTAGAAGTGAAAATGAAAAATTGGGAAGTTTCTTGGCGGATAAGAATTTTGATTTGTGAACAATTGCAACGGATAGTCGACGTCTTCAAAGCGTCCACATGAAATGAAAACCTTACGATGACATTTAGCTACAGTAAATTTTGTATGATTTAATTGTGCGTCGAAAACTGCTCTCTTCTTACTTGACCGCCCCTCAAGGTTGCTTAAGGAGAATTTCAATTTTAGATTTTAAAGTCCTTAAGCAACCTTGAGGGACGATTCACTCACCATTGAAGAGACGTAAGAATGTAGCCTACCAATCTGTAGTTTTTCTAAAGTTTTCTTAAGTGATGCAACTTAATATGAAATGAGATTGTTCTTTGATCATCTATCCAACAAACACGCATCGTTTTTTTAACGTTGCAAAATTTGGAAACGCTTTAAAAGAAGCTTCCCAAAAAAGGTCAGATGAAATTATCCATTGTTCGCCCCTATAGCTCACTTGGTTAGCGCTTGACTTTGTGAACGAAGAAGCTTCAAGATCAAGCTGGCTCAACTCTCGCGGTGTGCGCTTGAGCGACGCAGCAACAAGACTGTTTATTTATTAAGATCACTTAGATCAGCTCTTAATCTAACTGTCTTGAAGTTAGCCTTTGGTTTGCTCCTTGGCAGGGTTGGAAGTTACGACTATTTGTCACTATTCGATAGCGTTATTTGTTGCTTTCTGAATATCGAATGCTTATACCTATTCCTTTTAAAAATAAATATCGAATGCGCGTTATTCACTGCTTTTTTATGCAAGCAACGAAAGCATTGGGCCTATTCGTTTTTCACTAATCGACATTTAGGAGAACTGCTGAATCATTTTTTTGTTGTTCACTTACTTCGTCGTCAAAACGAATTTACGAGATTTAGTTTTCGAATTACTATCCAATCTAGTTCCCTAAAGGTTATCGAACTTTAAAAGAGTTAGGAAAATTTTGCGGCAACATAGTTCAGAAAAACCATGCCAGTGAGAGTCGTTAACAGTCAATCAATCAATAGTTTATTTGTCAGTAACAGGAACATAGTACATGTTTGAAATATGCATATACATAATGCTAAAGTTGCACAAGTTCCCATACCGACAGGGAGACAACGAGACGACCATACGGTCTACTAGTCAATTGCTACCCTAGTGTTGCCAACCTTTTGGTTTTCCCGCAAGTTAGGGCTTGTTTTTTTTCGAGTTTGCATTTTTTTTTTGAGTTTGCGGGTTGCTTGTTATTTTTTTAAAATTATTTTTAGTAATTGTTATTCATTGTTTTTTTTAAAGTATCGATAGCGGAAAGTCATTGCTTTTTTGAGCACTATCGAATAGTGAAACAGCCATTGCTTTTTGACTAACGACTTCCAACCCTGCTCCTTGGTTATTTTAAGGTTAACTTAGAAACGTTGCTTAAAGGAATACAGTGGGGTAGATAGTATTTCAACTTTTAATTTGGATAGTTTTCGAGCACGTTGTCCATAAATAAAACAATAAAACTGTCTTGAAAGGTGCGCAATTTATATTGCTAATTATGTCGCTCCAAAATTAAACAACTCATGAAGAGATCGACAAACGTTTGAACAATTTTCAAACATACAGCAGGTTAGGTCCCATCCAGGTTCTCACTATAAGCTTTCAGTATTAGTTAGACTAGAGTGGCCAGTTCTTTTTTCTCGGAAAGTCGTCCTGGCAGCAGCTCATTCCAACAAATCCTTTGGAAATGCTGACTTACCAGCAGTGGCGTAGCTAGGGGGAGGGGGGGGCGGACCGCCCCGGGCAACACGTCTGGGGGAGGCACTTTCAGACTACGATTTTTGATTTTGATTATAATCTGATCGGGGACGAATCTGATAAAAAAACGCATTTCATTTTCACATGCTTTTTCTTGAAGGGGCGGCAAAATCTGAATCCGCCCCGGGCGGCACATTCCCTAGCATTCCCTAGCTACGCCACTGTTTACCAGCACAAAGAAACATGGCTTCTTGGACATATAACGGTCTTTGGCAGGCAACAAATACAATAATTAGAGTAGAAATGCCTGCCACGTCCGTGAAAACAAACGCGAGATAATGGAAAAATAACTTCCAAACCCAAAAGAGGGCAGTCGAGCCGCCAGAACACTTAGGTTACTGTAGATTATAAATTAAAAAAGTAGACTGAATGGAATTATTGTTATTGGCGGTCCGTTATTCTTTGAGGTGGAATCTCCATTGAGTGGAGTCTTATTTTGATATTAGTAGCCTGGGTTGATCGATTCTGGTTCAAGTAAGAACTCTTTGGAAGTCCGGTTTCCAGGCAAGATGGACCATTAAGATTGCTTTGATGCTACTGGTTTTATTACCTACCTTTGATTTATATTTCGACCATGTTATCATTTGGTGTCAGAAATGTTCTTCTCTAAAATTTGAACAAAAAATTTAACTTACAACCACGAGTTCGTTATTGGTTCTTCTGGCTGTCTTGCAAATAATAAAGGTTGGTTTTGGTTCCTTTAGTTGCAAGAATTTTTCAATTTAGTCAGGCTATGACCAATTATTTCTGTTCTTAGCCTATTCTAGGAAACAGCATCATTTGCTTTCCCAACAATTTTTTTCTCAGTGCTTGATACAACATCACGTCGTTGTTTGGTTCATCTCAACTGCGTGGCCGAACGATACGAACTCTTCCACGACGGTCCAACGTTCTACACCGCTGGAGGCTAGTAGAGCACACTTCGCTTGGTTGGTTTTTGAATCTTTGTCTTCTGACTGACAAAGATTTGATAAGTTATCCCTGGTAGTTTGGCATACTTCTACTGTAAAGACTTTTGACGCAAGCCGGTTATCGAGATTGACAAAGTGAAGTTTTCCGATTGTTGAAGGGTTGTTGCCGGGGAATTATTCCATCCATTAGAACTTAGGTGCAACTGAATAGAGAACACTCCTTAGAATGCGTTGCTCAAGCGCACACTAGCGCGGCTTTACCCGTGGTAGGATGTTTTTCGTGGGCTTTTCTTTGCCTTGGTAGCCTACTTTGGAGAAACGTCTGGAGAAACTAAACCTAACGCACAGTGGCGTAGCCAGAAAGAAAATTTTTTTGGGGGGGCAAATATTTGGATATTTGATGAATTGAAGAGAACGACAAAGTGTTTGATTTAAGACATCGCCACCTGATGTGCAGTGGCGTATCCTAGTGGGTTGAGCAAGGGAAGCAATAAAGCTGGTGGGGGGTTAGAGCGTGCCGTTAGGCACGCGTATTCTAGGGGGATCCGGGGGCATGCTCCCCAGAAAATTTTTTGCAAAATTACACCCAAATATGGACTCATGGATTAATTTACACTCATGGATTACTATTACACTCATGGATTATAGCGCTTTCTGGAAACACTTTTAGGGTAGGCTAATATTTGTATAAAATTTATTAGTCGATAAACAGTTATTAACTTATTAAAGGTAGCTCTTACACACGAACGGGCAAAAACTGCGGCTAAAATTAATTACAGAACACCACAAACTCAGCTACACAAAAACTCAAAACAAACCCAACAGAGTAAGCCATTCTGAAATTGCTTTCACAAATTGGTTAAAAGAAACGGAAATCGCATAAATTTTGCGCGATTTGCGATTTGTAAAATTCATTGGTGTCTTTCTGTGTGTCTAAAACAAGTTCTTGGGGTGTTAATAGCCAGGTGTTTTGGAAAACGCTATAAATTTCTACAAATTTTTATTACATTTTTAACAAAAGGCTCAACTTCGAAATCCTAATTTTGAAAATTTGCTGGGGAGGGCATGGTCCCTTTCGCCCTTTCTGGCTACGCCTATGCTAACGCATCACGCATCCTACTGCGTCCCCTATGTTCAATCAATCTACGGTAGGCTACATTGATCATCAACACTCTTGATGACGCACCACAGACGATCGAAAAAGCAATTTGTTTTTCAATTTTTTTTTTATTGTTTTTTATGAAACTAGAAAAAATAAAAAGAATACACCATAATTTTTTAATGTGATAAGTGATAACGCAAAGATGTGAAAATTTAGTACAGTATCACAATTTTGAGAAGTCTTTTGTGAGATAAGTGGGCTGTTGTTGAACAAGCAAGCATTAATCAGAACAAGTCAAAAGTATTGAGTAAGGATGTAGGCAAAGAAACAATGCTTGTGTCGGCTAGCAGGGTACAGAAATGACACTGATTTCAACATATTTGATAAAAAATCATAATTTTTTAAAATAAAGAGAAATATATGTCCAAAGGTAGTACCAGAGCCACTATAAGCGGCTCTGGTAGTACGGTGGATGCGTCCTGTCCGAAAAACAAAAAAATCTCTTGAACGCATTTGACTTCATTCAACCGTGTCTGTCGCATAAATCAACAATATTTTTAATTTTGGTTGATAATGATTTGGCTTATTTGGTTTGGTCGTAGGCCTAGTCGTCTATTTGTATACCGAGATTGCTTTATTGTTTCACTTGTAGGTTGTAGGAAGAAGTGACAGGGTGAAAGTAGTAGTAGTGTTGAATTTTAGTCAGTTGTTCACCGCTAATGGTTTAAGCTATTATCCTAAAATTAGGCTATTAAATAAAGTTAGTCTGCACTGATAGCTCAGTTGGTTAGCGCATGACTTTGTGAACAAAAAAGCTTAAAAATCAAGCGGTGCTGACTCGACTCTCGGAGCTGACTCTCCTTGAGAAATGGACGTTAAGAACGGCTCTTCATTCAGCTGCACCTAATGGATGGAATAATTCCCGGCAACAACATTTCAACAATTGACAACTTCCCTTTGTCAATCTAGGTGACAGGGTCTGTGTCAGTGGTTCAAAGCCTTTACAAGAATACGAAACTGTCAGAGTTAAGCTCTCAAAGAAGCTTTTCCAGTCTGAGGAAAAAGATTCCATTAATTATCCTACTATTCAACGTTTAAGTTGAGCTGATAATTTGAGTTTGAAGTTTGAGCTCCAAGCCCATTTGGAGTTTAAAATGTGGACACGATTTAAAATCAACTAAATATAGGCCCACCTTCCACTGGCAGGCCTATGTGACTACGATATACAGTATGGTGCTTTTCAAGATATTTTCTCTATATTATACGGTACGGGTACTGTGCTACTACTGTGTACACCATCATCTAATTTCTTGCAGTCCCTCTACATCCACTCTACGTCTATGTAGCATATCCAGTATCCACAAAGTCAGCACTTCTTCCAGGCATTGAGCCAACATTTATTGTAACAAATCTGAAAGTCTGTTACGGTTTTCAGATATCCTTGTCAGGAGTCCTGGTCTCCCAAAAGGTTTTCCCAGAGTCCGTCATTAAGTTCACTCAGGTGCAATCTAATTCGTACCCTGAACAATTTGTAGGCCTACCCTGAAAAGATCAAGAGAAAAAATTAAAAAAAGCCGAAGTCGCTGATCGGAGTTTCCGCAAACAAACAAACTGAAAAGATCGACAGAAAAAGATAGAACAAAGCCCAAATCCTGATCGCAGTTTCTGTTTTTTCTGCAGTTTCCACAAATTTTAAAATGTTTCCAAACATTTTAAAATTTTTGGTAATGATCCTAAGAGTTTGCCGAAGTCGCTGATCGCAGTTTTCGCAAACATTTTAAAAGGGTTAAGGTTAATCAGAGTTTTCGCAAACATTTTAAAATTTCTGGTACTGGTAATGATCCTGTTTGTTTGCGGAAACTCTGATCAGCAATTCGGCTTTTTTTAATTTTAAATAGATCAAAAGCCGAAGTCGCTGATTGCAGTTTCCGCAAACATTTTGAAAGGGTTTAGGGTTGATCGGAGTTTCCGCAAACATTTTAAAATTTCCGGTAATGATCCTAAGAGTTTTTGTTTGTTTGCGGAAACTCCAATCAGCGACTTCGACTTTTTTAAATTTTTTCCCTTGATCTTTTCAGGGTACGAATTGAGGGTACGAATATTGTTCAGGGTACAAATTTGGGTGCATCCGTTCACTCCACTAACCACACCAAACACTATACTGTACAAAGTGTGAAAATAAAATTTTCATAGCAATTGTTTTTTGTTTTTAATTACAAGTTAATTAAGTTTGGTCAGCTCAATAATTTTTGCCTGCTTCTATGGCTCATGCAGTTAACCAACCAATTCTGAACAAAACAATGACAAGATCACGGAACAGCCCTCTTAGGGTGTGCACTTAAACAACACTCTTTAAGGCCAGGTCACAGTGTGGCACTTAGTAAATTGAATACTTCAAACAACAACACTTCAATAATTGGACTTGAACAATGAACACTTCACCCTGCCAATCTTGGTGACTGACCTTGCATAAGTGATTCAAAGCCTCGACAAGTATTTGAGACTGCCTGGATTGAGCTTTCAAAGATGCTTTCTCAGTCTAAGAATAACGATTTCTGAAATCAATCAAAAACTCTTTTGAGAGCGTTTCCAATATGGATAGTGGAGTACCATCTACCATCTAGGTTCCAATCCCACCTGACAAAGAAGTAGCGTAGAGTTGAAAATCAGAAACGGCATCAGGCTGTAAAAACCTTGCCAAATGTTATTATTATAGCAAAAGTTTCTATAGAAGGTAGAGTAATGTCTACCTACTAGGGCAAACCTCACATGAGTCACAAGGAACCTGTAAAAAGTTTGCAAAGACTACTGAGTCCACAAATTATTGGTTGTCATCGTAATGGATGTATTTTAGTTATCTAGAGTCTACTAGACTATCAACTTTGGTGATCCTTACTGTTTGTGGATAATATTGTGCTAACAGCAGAATCAGTTGGTAAACTTCAAGCATACTACTGTACAACGACTAGAAAAGAGGCTTAAATTCATTGGATCAGTCATAAGATGATGGTGTACACAAGAACAGTGTGGCGGTTAAAGAGTTACACCACTCCAGAAGTTTCTGTAACCTGCAGTCTGAAAGTTAAGTCATATTAGATGCTACTTCATACTTATGACAGAAAGAGTTGCCAGATGTGAGTAAACAACTTTTAATAATATTAAACAATTCGAGAGTGATAAGTCATTGTGGGCAAGAAGTTAAAAGTATTGCATGTTTTTTATTATGAAGTAAGTGCATAAATAATATTACCATAAACGATGTTGCATTCAAGCATTAGTCCTTCTCTTGGAATGTATTAAAACATTTGGCAATGCAAGTAACTTTTGAACCATGACATTGGGCAACACTGATAAAATGCATGAAGAACCATTAAGAAAGAATGGCACTTGGAGCTATCAGTTGACATGGATTGGTGCAGGATACCAAACTCTTTTTCTCCTCCACTTAGAAATAACCATTAAAATAACTGACCAATGTACTCGACTGCTTTGGACATGATTGTATTCTAGTTTCAATGAGTTAGTTTATTGCAAATTGTGTGATATGTTAGTCGACTTGTGTTTAGTTGTGACATCATAGTCCTTGGCATCTTCTTGGGTATTTTCTCGATTTCTAAACTTCAGCTGGAAAAAAACGTCGTATCTCTTTCATTTCTGGTTCACATCAATATTGCCAGACAGATTGTTTACAATATAATACTTGCTCCATGATTTGAATTTTTGTGGATTTAAGCTTTGGTGGGAAATCAGCTGCCCAGATTTTATGATTGATGCATAGGCCTACTAAGAAAAATGGTGCTTACAAGTGTGACTTAACCTATTGTTTACTGGGACAGTTTTTAGCTATTTGATTTATAATTGCTGCAAATAAGAGTTCAAAGTCTGGTTTATAATAGAGTGGAATTTTTGATGTTGCTTTGCCTGCAGTCAGGGCTGTGGTCTTACAGACAGTAGTTTTTACCTCAAATTTGTAGCCTACTTATTATTTTTGCTAACAGCACCAGTATTATTAATTTTAAGTTGCATGCAAATAGACTACCAAACAATGCTTTTTTATTTTTTCATTATCGTAATGACATACCATTATGTTGTTAATACTAGGCTAGATAGTTCTTATCATTTTCCTCCATGTTTTTTAGAAGTTGCAGTGAACATTTGTCATTAGGATTTAGCACTTTTGAATACACTGTTCTTAATTGAAGTATTTTTTATAGAAGTTGTGCTGTGGATTCATGTTAAAATTTGCATTTTTTTTGAGATGCAGCAAATTTAAAGAATGAGCAATAACTATAAGCAAGAGTTGAGCAACTCAACTGCCATCAGACAAGAAATAAAAAGGTATGTATGGAAGCATTGGTTGGTTTTGTGTCTTTATCCTCGGACTGACAAAGTCTTGATAGAGTAATCCTGGTAGTTTCACATATATACTTGTAGAGGCTCATCATGACGCAGGGCTGGTTTCCGAGATTGACAGAGTGAAGCTTCCAATTGTTGAAGTGTTGTTGCCTGGGAATTATTCCATCCATTAGGTGCCGCTGAATGGAGAGCAGTCCTTAGAATACGTTGCTCAAGCACACACTCCAAGAGTCGAACCAGTGCCGCTTAATATTGGAGCTTCTTCGTTTATGAAGACACACGCTAACCAACTGAGCTATAGGGGTGGATAGCTCAGTTGAAAATACAAGTTGAAACTATGCGTCTAGCCGTCTAATATAAACTGTAGGAAAAGATTGTGTCTACAGGTGTAACAATATAACATATTTTAATTTGTCTACCTTGTCATGTGTTTTCTACATAAAACAAATGTTGTGATTCAAACCCTTTGTTCAGTGGTTGCCCAATATCCAAAGTATAATTGCTAAATTGCGCATCAATTAGCAACTTGTGTATGATCGCCGATCGGTTACCTCAATGAAGCTCTGTTGGATATTTATTTAGCCTTCTTTTCAGATTTGAAGGAGTCCATCCCAACATATACGCGATATACAATCTTATCGAAAATGTGTCAAACGTTGATTTGCAAACTGAGCTCAGAGATCGTATGATAGAAATTGAAGGTAAAGTACTCTGCCAGAGGTTTTCTTTCATCACTGTGTGTAAGCATGCATTTATTACCATTATGCAAAGCTCTACTTATCACTTGCGTATGCAAATGCAATGCACAAGTTGAAGAATGGAATACAAAAATGAATGATTTACATACATTTCTTTATGTTTTAGATAACGTTATCTATTCTTGTTGTGGTCAATGCATATTTAGTTCTAGTTTATTTTGTCATTCTACCTGGGCAATTTAATAGAGGATGTGGTTTGTAGCAGCTTTACACCAAAACCTAACATCTTTTTTCCATGAAAGTTAACTTGGTGAATGAGTAGTTATAATACTCAGGTCAGTCTACAATAGGGTATGGTTTTAATCTTAGTTTCAATTGTGCAATGTGCATAGCAAACAAATTATTTAACTGATTTTTAGGTTCCTTTGTGAACAGCCAGGAATGGACTTTAAGCAAGTCTGTGCCAGAAATAAGACTGGTATGTTAATAATTATATATAAATAGGTTACTGTTTTCAAACTGTTATTTTTTTGCTATTTTTACTCTGTTTCTTGTCTTTTTATTTACTTTAAGTTTATTTGTTTACGTGATGTGCAGGGTGCCACTGTAGGCATATTTCTTTGTAGTTTGAAATGTTTACGTAGTAATGTTATATCTACATTATAGTTTAATAGTTTAATTAATTCACTTTACATCCAAAATATAGCTACAAAGTTGTTTTTAACTTAATTCCTTAGGGATGAGCAGTACATCCAGATCTAAAATCTTGCCTTTTCCAATTTACATTCGATATTGTCCTTCTTCTGTCACACTGTAACAAACCTATCAAAAGGTGGAAATTAAAATTGAGCTGTGAATTAAGAAACACTCAAAAATACAATTTGTAGACAACGTACTGTGGTAGTTTTCAATCTGTAGGTAATACCGTAGTAGTAGCAGAGTAGTTGATTGACTACATTAGATTTCTCTTCTATATTCACAGAGAACGAATGAAGCTCTTTAGCTGCCTCATTTATGATGTTGTGGAATAAGAAACTACACTGTGTTTCACATATTATAATACACAATTACATAACACATATGCGACATATTACTCTGTTCTTTTAGGGTCTGCTACTATTCGGTGAGTTCCTAACCTCTACCCCCTAACCCCAAAACCCTAACCCTAAAACGGCAATGATAATTAGGTTACGGTACCCGATAATTTAAAAAAAAAATTGAAAAAATCCCTCGTTAAGGGATCGGACTCACCGGATCGGACTCACCGAATCGGACTCACCGAAACGGGCCATTTCCGTTCTTTGTTCTTTTAAGTAGATTGTGAAGACTTGGTTTCAGTTTGGCAATTCTTCATTATGGAATGAATTACTTTGTATTTGCCAAAATCCATTCTTTTCACCTCGATTCATCGTATGCAGACATTGAACAAATGTAAAATATATTGATTTTGGTAGTTGGACTATTACATTGCTACCCAGAATAGTCCAGATTTCTTGTTTGTCTTTGTGTTGGTTTGAATTGATGATCAGCTCTGCAAAGTGGTGGGATATAGTTGCAATTGTTTACCTGGATATTCAAACAAAGTTAAACTGTTGCAACATGAGACTGGTTGGACAGTTTTTTGGCAACTGTTCACTTTTGCCAATGGGTTTTTGTTTTTCTGATCCAATGATTGCAAGATGCGACGCTTCAGTTTCATACTCAATTTGCTTCGTAGAGATATGCCTTTGCGTAGCTGTTTGTTGAAATTGCACTAACAAGGGAATTGCCGTCACGTGTACTGTACAAGCTTATACTTATTGCGTAAAAAAACAAACTTGTTTATGAGCTGTGACATACAAACAAAACTCGTTTGAGGAAGAAGTTGTTCAATTAAGAAATCAAAATTTTGCCAATGATGTTATAATTATATATTGGTTTGGTGCCGATAGAATAGTGTCTCTCGCAAATCCACATTCCTGCAAAGCATTTGTTATGGTAGTTCTATGCCAACGCTCGTTTCTTCCTGTAATTATCACATGTTAACGACCGCATTCAGGTTCCGGAAGAAGATACACTTCCCATTGATTTATTGCTGCTGGCACTGAAACAGTTTCTTCCGTTGTTTTTTTGTACATTGTTATCTTCACATCAATTTGTTCGCAATTATTCACCAAAATTTGACTTTTCTTATTCGGAAAATGATAAATGCCATAAAAATAGCTCTTTTAAGAGCATGTATCTTACGCTATGCATCTATCATCAAGCCCGACTGAACCCGGAAGAAAATAGTTTTTGGCTTAAATAAACAGTAACATCTTTGTTGCTTCGGTTGCAAATCTGACACTTAGTTGTTTTCCCGCACTATGCAAATAGTGGCTCATCGGCAAACCATTTTTCAAAGGTATGCTTCTAACGTTGACGAATCTTGGCAAATACAAGGTTTTAAAATATTTCATTTTCTTTTATGTAAAAACAATTATTAAGTTATTTCTTGTCAAATGGATTCAGCTGCTTGTCGTGCTTGTTGACTGCTTATTGGCGGTGTTTAAGCACAATACATACACAATTTTCCAACTTTTCTTAAAGCATCCGAATCTGCGAGGCATGTGTCTAAATTTTGTGGAATGAAAATTAGCTCAATTAAGTGAGCAACTAAATCGCATCTGAGCAAGAAACACAACCAGCAGTGGCAATTATTGCGTGACGTTCTAATGATGACGTAACGTTTTTACTGTATCGATCTCTGTGCTGTTTCGCTGCAAGGAACCTTCACAGTTTGCACTGTTTGAAACTTGAAAATCGATCGCTGTTTTTATTTCGTATGGTGTGTAATCCTTTAAGTGAAAGACTTTTTTATTTCTGTCACCCGAATGTCAACTGATAAGAGTTACAGCAGAAATAGAAATGCAGCCGAAAGAAAAACTAGTAATTTTGAAGCGAAGTTCATTCTGTGTAAACACCAGCGGCGTGTTTTGAATTCCGATTACATTGCGGACTATACGCTGTCATGCGGACTCAACCAAATCATGATTTGTGACAGGTGGTCATTTTCACGAGTCGCTCACACTTATTTTTATATATGAAGGCTCAAGTGCTTGTGGCTAACTTCTGCAATACCAGGACGTATTTGTGTGATGTTTGCAATATCTTGTACACTGACTTCATGTCTTGTTGATGCAGTGGCGGTGCTGCCTTTGAGAGTAAACTCATTCGTAATTTAATGAATAATAATAAAAGCATGTTATTTTTTTTGATTGATTTTTTCAATTAATGTTGCAATTATGTCCTTGTTGCATTGCTTGAACTTTACAAAATGGACAATTTTCGTCTGCTAGGAAGGAGCATGGAGTCTGTGACAAGGTTTCGTAATGTAACTTTAGCCTGCTCCTTGTCGCACTTCAGATTGAAGACGACCATATCTCTTTTTTCTCATTTTCATTTGTCCGCAAAACTCAAAAGCAGACAACAAAAACTAAATAAAGAGAAGAACATATGCAAACAAGATAGTCTAACTAATGTAAGATGTAGATTGGAGTGATTTTGTCAGTCCCAGCTTATTCGTTTGTTTCTTGCGGTCTGCGTTGCTTGACATGGAATGGCTGTACTTTGAATTGTTGTTGAAGTACTCGAAATCGCGTAGACGATGATGAACAGTAATAGGTATTCTGTGGGAAATGATGGGTTATGAGAATTGGGCATATAATAAACTAAAAACAATCATAACACGGGTTTCTTCAAAAACACTGTCTGAGCAAACGGCTGCGAAGGCTCACACGCTGATGAGTTCTGTTCATTTATTGACAATCCGCATTTCATCCATCTCAATATCGCACCAGAATTCTTCTTTCAACTGACCGGTGGTGAAAAATTGATGGCTACTTTTGTTGGTTTTAACGTCATCGGACAAAAAGACAATTTTCACCGGATGGCTTGTCGATGTGTGATGTCACGAAGTTTCGTGAGTCAGTTCCAGTGAAACTGGTAAACATCGTTATTTTCACACAGTCTTGATAACAATCCTGATTTTAAATCGTGCAATTACGCGTATTCGACGTCTTTAACAACTGTATTCAACGTTTTCAAAAGTCGATTCAATAAAATAAAATTTGTTAGCGAAAAAGTTACTAGTGGCGAGAATTAAGATGATGGTGTAACCACGTCTTTACGAAATTTAAAAGTACACTTTTTCAGTTTTCAAGATTGAGTTTTTAGACCAAGCCGGGTGTGATTTCCCAAATAGCAAAGTCCGTTATTTTTGCATTGATTGGACGTCTGAAGACGTTAAACGTTGAATGTGTGAAGACGTTGAATCAATGTAAAAATGGCACTTTTTATTGTCTGGATTTATACAGTTTCCAATTTCTTTTGTGCTCTATTGTTTCACTTTACTGTCACAGTGAAAAGATTTCTGGGTGCTGTTTTTTTATTTTGAACTATTTTCGTGGGAAATCAACCACGCTTTATTGCTGACAACAAAAGTAAAATTTAAGAACGGTAAACACCAAATGACTTTTATTTCAATTGCACAATTTTTTGTATCTTAAACTTAAAGCACTTTAGTTTGTGTACATTTAACATTAGTTGATTGCGCAATATCAGCATCCGTACCATTTTATCTCGATTCAGCGTTGTTGGGTCTCAATTCCCTTACCGCCCTTGTTGATTACGATTGCACCACTGTGTGTTATGGCTTTTATGTGCGTGCATTATTCGCATATTTTTTTTATTCAATATGAAAAAGTGGCCGTCGAAATTATCCACTTGCATGTCCGTTTTGCTTTATCATATGAACATTGAGCAATCTTTGTTGCAAAGCCTCCCACATCGTTTTTGAAGAATAACTTTTGTTTCCCAAAAAGAAATCACAGCAAGTAGAAAATAAATCATCTTTCTTTGATGCAGTATCAATTTACCTAACCATCTGCATATCAATTTTCTGTCATCAAAATCGTGTGGTCAATATGTTCCAAAAAACTCACTTGAACGCTGTTTTGATATGAATTTATCTGCACATGGCATATGGTGGACGGTCGCATGTGTTGAAGCGCCAGTGGCGTTTTGCTAATTCAATATTTATAGTTCATGGTTGGGTGGTTTAGTTTAAACAAATTTTGTTCAATTTGATCTCTTGTCATTTCACTTCACAGCCATGCAATCCTGGAATGTAAAAATGACCGAGTTTGCTGTCTGGTTGTTTGCTTTTGCGTTTATTTCAATTGCTTATTTTCCTACCTGGGTGAAGTTACTTCCCTGGGGGTAAATTTCCGTTGTCATGATGTGAATTTAATGAAGCACTGAGATAGACTGCACAGCTTCTCTCAAATGCACAGTTTCTTTCACCCTAAATCATCAGTCTGTGTATATTTATTACCTTCGCGAAGCCTTTTAGTGTCTAATGGCAGTACAAAGTTAAAAAACTTGTAATAATTAGTAATAATGTCACAGTCGTAAAATACGGTGTGTCTGTTTAGCAAAGTGCAGTTGTATTGATATCTTGCACACGGAGCTACTTGGCTCCCTGTTGGAAGGTTTTGAGAATAGCTGGATTACAGATGGTTGCTTGTGTCTGCGCAACTTAGAAATCAATTTGATCATTATTTTATGCATTTAATTTTATCGCAAATGTGCATAATAGTTAACATTGTAGCCACCGTCTCCCAGTAAACACTTTTTCAATTTCCAGTTACACCCTTGTTTAGCCTAACTTTGCACTTGGAGCTGTAGAAACAGCTTGGTCTAAAGAAGGTGTACATTGTACAACTACATGGGCAGTTGCTTGGGTATATTTTTCATCAAATTCTTCGTTAAATCACAGCACAACATTCATAACCTTGATGCTATCTATACAAAAATTGTGATTTTTGTTTAATTCAACAATAATCATAGGCATACAAAGCAGAATAACGCAATCAGATTTAATATATTCACGTTTATTTTAACATTTACAGAAAACAAAAACTACATTGAAACAAGTTACCAATGAATAAAATACATGTGAATATGTTAAATCTGATTACCTTTGGTTAATTTGGCATCTTTCTTTCAAGCGTTTTCTCTGATGATCGTGTTTTCGGTTTTTTAAGTGTCTTAAGGTAAGTAAATTTCTTCTTGTGTCTGCCACTTCACGGAAAATATGAATGTGGTTGATTTATCAAGTTCAAGAGGAAATGCCATACAAATGCCAGTTCCGCATAACTGCTTAGCTCTCATTATGGCTTCCTCCCGGCAACCTAAATATAGAAAAAGAATCACAGTCTGCTATGAATGACACCACATCAATTTTTGAGCATGTCAAAAAGCGTAGAGCGACCGCAACACATCTCAAGTCATTTTAGGCAGGTTGTAAGTGGTGCCAATTATCATAGCTGTTAAAATTAGTATTGCGACTGTCCGGAGTAAAAGCGACAAACACGTGTCTATCGCTGAGTTCTTGCTACACTCGAGTGCCGAGAAACGCAGGGTTGATCGTTGGGTATCATTTGCTGTGTGACGGTCAGTCATGAGATGTGTTTGCAATAAACAAATTTTGTTCTATTTTACATTGACACGACGTCTGCAACAGTGTCGCACACAGCAAAATCCGTTATTTTTGCATTGATTCAACGTTAACAGACGTTGAGTATTTTAATTGGTTGATTTCTATCTAGTAAGTGTCAGGTATTGCGCCATACAAATTTTCACAATTGCAAAGTGTAATGTTTTAGTTTTCTCGCTTGCCCCAGTGATTTCTCTGAACTGCACCACATCTCCATTCAAATGGAGTTACCAAAGCTGTAAAACTCACTCGCACCACTCTTGAAGTGCTTTCAGTTATTCGTTTTTGTTTTGTGCTAATGATGTGGTAAGCGGTTGTAAGCAGCTGAACTTTAGGGGTTTGTGAAGTACTGGGCAGTGGACAACTGGACATGTGTTTCAAAGTAACACCGGACAAACAAATAGACCTCGTGTTGCTTTGAGCACTATACGAATACCTGAAAGGAGGCAATGTGTCAAAAATGCGTTTTAAGGGAAATTTGGACTACTCAGACTTTTATTTATCGTAAGGCTTTTAAACTTATAATGAAATTCACACTCAATACAGTTGTATGCCGCAACGTATTCTGGAATTTGCATTAAATATTAAGTGAGGTTGTTGATTAGTTGATTGTGAAAATCTTTATCTTCGGAGTGAGAAAGTTTCTTTGCAAACTGTATCCTGGCAGTTTCGCATACTTGTAATGCAGAGGCTATGAACCACTGACGTACGCTCGGTCACCGAAATTGACAGAAGTTTCCGCTTGTTAAAAAGTTGTTGCATTATTCCATCGACTGGCACTGGAGTTAAACGGTAGTTTGGTGGTCTTTGAGTTATCGCCATTTATAACCTTGTGAAAGCTTAGGTAGCCTATTGTTAACTTTTCAATTTTACTGCTACGTTTTGTGTCCAGAACTTTCCAACTTTTCAATGAACTTCAGAAACAAAGGACGCTTGACTTTTCTTGTAAAAGTTAAAACAGTGTTCTCTAGCTTCAAAGCGACGTTAAAAAGATGAAATTCGTTGATTAATTCTTTTGTTTATTCAAAGGCTTGCTTGTCAAAGCGCGCTATTCAAGTTGGTAGGCACTTTAACATCACCCACTCGTCGAAGAGTGCCTGCTTTTCAATGTGAAATTGCTTTGTGTTTTAGTCACAATTTTCCTTATAAACTCCATTGATTGCAGTCATTAAGATCCTTCTTGCACTCAGTTCAGTTGCAGAAGAAAAAATAGTATTAGCAGAGGGTGGGAATCGAACCCACGAAATCGAAATTACTACTCCTCTGCCCTAACCATTAGACAACGCTGGTTGTAGCGAAGCATTCAGTTAAATTTCTTTGTATCAAAATTTTTCGATTAGAATATCACGTGTCGAGTCACATGACTGAAATCAGCTGAATCGCGAGTACGCTTTTCGACGAGTGGGTAACGTTAAACGTCATGTTTGTCAGTTTCTGCTTGACTTGATTTATTTTTAATTAATTAAACTACCATTCAGCGTTTTATAGGCAGAGAAAACTTTTTCTCGAACCGTAGAAAATTTCATTGTCAGATCACGTATTGAAGCGGTGATCTGACAATGAAATTTTCTACGGTTCGAGAAAAAGTTTTCTCTGCCTATAAAACGTTGAATGGTAGTTTAATTAATTATTTCTGAAAGTTCCTTGGTTTCATATTATCTGATTTATTTTTGGTCTTGTACAGATGATTGTTTTTTTACAATGTACAAAGCAGCATGAAAAACTAGGTGCCGCATCGAGCATAGCATTCAATGGATCAAATTTTGTTGTTTCTTAGCTGACTACTAAAGTGATCATAGTCTATGGAGTACCGTTATCTTATCATCGGTACAATACACATTTGTAAGCAAAAAGTCAATACAAGACCTGGTTTCATGAAAGTGTTTTTGTTTGTTGGAGGACAATGTTTGTAAGGCGATTGAACAAGCACGTCACTGATTATAATACATCAGTATTGTGAAATTTTTAGCATCACTTTCATACACATCTACACTTGACACATGGTCTACTCTACACTGAACTATACCAATGCACATTTTTGCACATCCTGAAAACCAAAAAAAAAAATGTCAAAGTTTTGACAGTAACATCAGTAAGAAACAAAAGGTTTCTGAATAAGGTCGAAGCAATGCAAAGCACTTTATCTCTTAACATGATGTCTTTGGATTATACTAAAAGTGATATCAAATGTTTTTAAACGTGTGTACAAAGATTTTTTTGATGTTTTGTTCATCTTCATTATCCAGGGTGTCCTTGGGAGCATGACGAGCGGAAAGTCGGCTTTGGTACACCGCTTCCTCACCGGAACCTACTGCAAGGAGGAGTCTCCTGAAGGAGGACGATTTAAAAAAGAAATTATAGTCGACAATCAAAGTCACATCATCCTGCTCCGGGATGAAGGCGGTCCACCAGAGGAGCAGGTGAGGTTTTTCTAAAATAACGTTGTAGCTATGTAAACTGATTGCATGTCAAAAAAAAAATTGTAGTGTAAATTGGGAGCATAACGTCTATAATTTCTTGAAATTTGAATTTCAGCTTTTAATTTACTTGGACGTTGAAACACTATCATTAGACAACTAATTCTGAAATGTCACGGACAGATGACATCTGTCTATTATTAGATAGAATTTAAATATTTGAATTTCAGTTTTTGTACACAACAAATGAAGACTGCACGTTCTCCATTTTCACTTATTGTATTTTAAACAGTTCTCTTCTTGGGTTGACGGCATCGTCTTCGTGTTCAGTCTTTCCGACGAAACTTCCTTTCATTCTATTTACAATTATTATCGAAGACTCGTGCAATTCCGTAACGTCAACAACCTTCCTCTGATTCTAGTTGGCACCCAAGGCAAGTGCTCAGCCATGCGCTTGTAGCAGCTAACATTTGTACACAAATTGTTAGAAATTAGAATAACTTAAAAACATCTGCATGCATTGGTCCACCGTTTCGACCTAAAGATTTTCTATATATAATTTTGTCGTATTCAGATTTATAGTCGGGGGTTAACGATTAAATTAAGGCTAGGAAGCCAATCTTTGACTCCTCATTTAGTATCTTGTCAAGACACAGCCGCCTGCTTTGGACTGGTATTGAACCGACTTAGACTTGCATTTTTCCCATGCAGCCGACGAGAAATATACTGATTCCCAACAAGCTGCTATGAGTAGATTACGTAAATCCCAATACAACAAAAGGGTAATTGACAATTATTGTTAACTTGTGCCACAGCATAACTCATAAACGGACAGATGCACGTTTACACAGGGGACTCAAGTTTGTAACGATCGCAATTGTTTCGTAGATTCCATCTCAGCCGACAGCCCACGTGTTATATTCGACGATCGCGCGAAGAAACTAGCAAGCGATCTGAAGAAATGTGTTTATTATGAAACGTGTTCAACTTATGGTTTAAACGTCGATAAAGTTTTTCAAGACAGTAAGTCTGTTTGAAAAAGTTGATTTGAAATCTTTAAACTCACTAAGTATACGTTGTGTACGCATGTGTTGTATGCAGCAGCATCGTAACTTTCTGAATTCGAAAGTATTTTTTAGTAATTTTTGTCCATACAATCAACCGTTGTTATTTAACCGAGGTGCCCAAACCTCTCTTGCATGTTAAATGTAGAAAGTGGCATTTGTTGCGTTTCTTGTTTGACAAAGCATTTCCAACATAACTGCAGCTAATAACCCCCTCAATGCAGCCAAGTCCGTTCAACCCCTGGCACAAATTGGCCGCATTAATAAATCAGTCCTTTTTACATCCATACAACGTCTTCAGACGTAAGAGTCGACGTAAAAAGACTGAATTGTTGGTAGGATAGTTGCCAGCCTTGCTGAGTCACTTCACTTCAATTCATTGGTGCACGAGCATATTCACAATTGGTGAAATCGCAATTCACGAGAGTGTTGGTTTTTCAAGCCTTTTCAATAGTTTCCCTTCTCCTTTGATCGGTTAGTCAAATCTCAAGCTTGTTTGTTTACAAAGATCTTGCATTTGCTCATCAACCGAAATGTATGCCACCCCAGACAGCAACATTCGTCATATTTACATTGATTCAACGTCAGCAGAGTGCAAACGTTGAGGTACGGCATGCAAATGACTGATTTTGCGATCTGGGACACGGTAAATGTGTCGAGCTTAGCAAGAATAAAAGACAGTATCCCAGACAGCAAATCAACCATTTTTACATTGCAGACGTTGAATCAATGTAAAAAATGGTTAATTTGTTGTCTGAGATGTCAAGTCAACAAGAAGTTATCTGGGTTTAAAGTATGTTTTCTGGTTGGATTATTGCGAAGCTTCATCTAAGCCACAACGCTTAATGTTGCGTGCTGTGCATATAGATGGTTGACAGCGAAAGTGACAAATTAATCACACATGGTTATTTACATTCATGAATCACCTAGGTGAAACTAGGTCTTTCAATATTGGTTATTAAGATAATTTCCGCTACAAAGTCACATAGTTATTATTTGAATATTAATCCAACGTTACCGAACGTTACCTTAATGCACGCAATTTTTTCATTGAGTTTGTACAAAGTGCATTTCGCACTCCTTGCCATGAGCTGCGATTCAGACAGTAAAACAACCGTTTTTTACATTGTAAAACTTGCTACAATGTAAAAAACGGTTGCTTTGCGGTCTTGGGCAGGTGTCAGTGAAGCATCAACACTTTTGTATTCATTGCTTGCACTTTTAAAATCATCAAAACTCAGCCAGAAAATCAGTAATTTTTTACTTTGATTCAACGTCTTTGCTTACCGGGATAAACACGGCTAGAAAAGTAAATATCTCAATGAACGATAAAGCTTTTTGATGGTAAGAGTTAACCCTGACCCACCAAATGAGCTCAATTTTGACTCGATAGCCCATAACTTTTCTATCATTTTCACCAATCAGTGCTTTTATGATTTCCTGTTTTCTTGCCATGACCAGCCAGAGAAAGTTGCCCGTTTACATTGTTTTGCCGTCGCAAGACGCCACTATGTAAAATGGCAACTTTTGCTGAAGTTGTTGTACAGTTTTTTTATGATTTGGCTTTAACAGTGATCAATCTGAAGACGTCTGAATCAATGTAAAAGTAATGGATTTTGCTGACTGGAGCGCAGCGATACTGGTCATAGCATCGTGTTGTTACTGTGAATTTGTGTCTAAAATTAATCGAGGAAAACATCAAACAAATTTTGTCTAAATCGAACACACGGAAGAAGCTCGCATGGAAATCTGAAGCTAATTTTTGCTATGAATCTTCTTGTACTTGTTTTTTCATACACTTTCCTGTAACAGTTAAGAAGACCTTATGTTACTATCTCTTATCTATTGAAAAAATTTCCCGGTCAGCAAATCAGTCTTTCTTTACATTGATCCAACGTCTGCAGATATTGAGTCAATGTAAAGAAAGAACAGAATTTGCTGGATGGGTTAATGCAAGCTCCTTTAGAAACCACTTCAGAATAAATGATTTTTATATCGATTTCCGACGTCATACACTTGACAACAGAATATGTCATTTTTACATTGATTTAACGTTTACAGACGTTGAATCCATGTAAAAATGACGGTTTTGATGATTGTGTTGATGTCAATGTAAAATGACAGCTTTGATGTCTGGGAGTGGGACCCTTGCTGGTACAAAGTCATTGTTTTTGCTATAAAACCGCTAATTCCGTCAAAGAGTTTCTCATCAGTTGCTACATGCTTTTTCTCTTCAAAGCTTAACTAGATGACTTTCTTCCCTTGAATTGACTGGAAATTTGACGTTTGGCAATGTCACTTAATCCATTGTTGACGCAAAGAAGATAATCTGCTTTTCGGGTTTCGAACAACCTGTAAGTTCATAACAACCGTTAGGAAACTGTGAAGGGAGCGTTCTTTCTGACTGTCAGGTCAGCACAAGGCTGAAGCTGCCACGCTAGCCATTTAGGCCATCCAATCAACTGTACGTTAACAATTTGTTTGGTATTAACTTTATTTCTTTTTAGTATCACAAAGAATATCCATAATGAGGAGAAAGATAGAGCTCATACCAAGTCCCCACATAGTCACACACTCAACCCCCCTCCAGCGGTCGGTGAGCACCTCATCTGGCATCTACGAGCACAACGGGACCACGTCCAGCAACGGCAGTGGCAAGTCTATGCACGGTGGGTTTTGCGGTGGAAAATTTTTAGTCGAAATGTTAAAACAGAAAAATCATTAAGTCATGAATTAATCAGTGATTTTTAAAAGTAAAACAGGTTTTTCTTCACACTATTTTCTTGTCTTGCATGGCTAAGAGTGTCATTCTACAACAGGGGTGGAGAACCTAATTACTATCACAGGGTCGCATAAGTTTTGAAATAATATTTAGGGCCGCAAAAATTATGATTTGATATGCAATCTGGCAAACACGTGAAGAAATTGCTTGTTCAAATCAGGCTAACACATTAGTTTTTATTCTATAGTGTAGAAGTCAGTGAGTCGTTTGTTAGTAAATTGTTTAGTGTGTTAGTATATTATTTTGTTGGATGTACTTCAGTTATGTATGTGTTGATGTCATTTTTTTGCAAAGTATTTTTGTGTTACTTATACCCTTTTCTTTCTATTCTTCATAGTTTCCTTGTTTGTATGTGTGGCAAGCATTGAGACACCTGGTTGAAAATATCTCTCTGCGAAAACAAGAGATGGAAACTGTTTTGCTAACTTAACAATACAGTAATGATAAAAAAAACAGCTTCCGACATAGATTCAACGTTCACTAAACCAATACTAAGCCCGTCAATCCCCTGACCTGTTGTCGGGTTCCTCGCTTATCTTCGAATAAAAGCCGTCTGTAACGTGATACGCTAAGTGATTTGTTCGTGTATCCCAGAGTACTTTCTCTTTCCCATTACAAAATCATGCCGTGCACGAGTCCCAAGTTACAACTTTTAAGCGTGATAATTCTTGATAATTTAAAAATGATATTGAAAGGCCAAAGCCCTGTTCACTGGTTATCTTACCGCTGCATTAGTTATGATAAACTTTCGGAAATGTATGACTACTTTTTCGTTTTTTTGTTATAAACTATCAAGTCAAATGACATTTGACTGGCAGGCTGCTATAACAAACCAAACGAGCAAAATCTCATTTTTCATTGATTCAGCGTAAATTGATCTGTATTTGGCTTCATGAACCGGTACCGTGAGATTGGATTAAGATATTTCAATAAGCGACGCCCGTTACTGGCTGACTTTATAAGGTGTTGCATGCGCACACAACCGGAGTATATTCTCGCTTACCAAAGTTACCTGCTGCAACTGATATGAACACTTTACGCTTGAACAACTTCATTGCACATGGCAGCCACGGCAATTACATATTGTCATAGGTGAAGCTTGAAAGCAATGATCAGATCAGCACATATTCTGTGATTAACTCAACATTTTAAATCAACTTTTCAATCTTACTTTCAGGTGTAGAAAGCAGCATGTCCATCACAGGCCTGTCAACCCCCACTCCTCTTCGTAAGAGCGTAAGGAGAAAGTCCAACATTTTTTCTGTATGTTTATTTTTATCAATTTTTAAAGTTTAGTCCACTTGGTCGTTTTGTTTCGTGCTTGTGTTTCACACAATTGTAAATATTCACGAATTAATGCAATGGTCGAAAACAGCATATTGATGGTAGTGTTATGTTAAATAGACGAAAAAGTTACAAGCTTACTCCAATAACCAAGTCAGTACTTAATCATATTTATACAGTATATCGTATTCATATATAGTATATTGACAAAATTATTTGAATACGTATTTTAATGCTTAGAACTTAGACAAATAATACAAAAGCCAAGTATGCCAGTATGCTCTTGACTGGACAAGAAACCTCTATGTTATATTAAGTAACTTATTATGTAGGCTGAACTGAAAACTTCCTTCCTGTACCGAGTTCGAACCTTTGCTACCAAACCACCAACAAAACTTTCTATGATATTTTTTCGACGTCTAGCGACATGGAAACAATGCTAAAGGGAAAACCTCTCCAGACGTTGAATCAGTGTAAAAAGCAATTGATTTGCTGTTTGGGTCGGTATACCGAATTTTTTTTCGTGTCGCTCAGGTTAGAAAATCCAGCGAGTCATCGGATGACAAGAAGAAAGGCAATGGCGACTTGGGGTTTGGTCGCAACATTCCAGTCAAGCAGGGGTGGCTTCTCAAAAGGACCTCAAAAACGAAAATTTCAAACAAGGAATGGAAAAAGAAATATGTCGCCCTGGAAGACGACGGAAATCTAACATACTACAGCTCTATGAACGTAAACATCTTTTGATTAACAAATCTGACTTTGAAGAGAAATGATCAAAATAGCCATTGGCTAGTGGCTACGCTCTACAAGGTTTCGAAGACAAGTGCTGTCGCATGCTAAGCTAGTAGCGAGCGACAAGTAACTTTGATGTGCGATTTTGTAAATATCTTCTTGTCTTCATGTAGCATTTGTGTGGTTAGTTGAAACTAAACATGTGCAATTCTCTAGTTCTTCAGCCCATTCTTCCATACCCTAACAAGTATAAATTTTCAATATTACAAGGTTTTGTTGATATTTTTTTTAAAGATTCAGATTATTTTTGACTTGTCGTGACACTCATCCACCAATCTTCATTAGACATTCTATTTATCTTCCAGCATTACATGGAGAACATCCACAAGAAGAGCTTGTTTGTTGTCCGAACAACGATTAAAGTCCCAGGGAGGCATCCCTCCTTCAAGTCTTCTCCTGCTCCTAAAACCGGTTGGTGAACTAATCCTGATTTTATTTGTGAATCAAATGTTTCATAATTCCCGGTTAACGAATTAGTCAATTATTGCATTGATGCAACGTCTACAGTCGTTGAACTAATGTAAAAATGATTAATTTTCTACCGAACTTGGTTCTTAAAGGAGTATGGGGCAGTTTACGTTTAATTTCCAAGCTTTTGCTTGGCTTGAATTCTCTGCTCGGAATTCAAATCCACAACTTTGAATAAATTTATTGCCACCCCCACGGGGTAATAATTAACTCAAAAGCAGTATTAGCCTTTATTTTTGAGCATCGTTGCTTCCTTGATATTTTTTACATGATCTGGTCAGGGTTCGAACTTAAGATTGTTAGAACTGGTGACGCTGACCCGAACCATACTGCCAACGACGTTTGCTGGCGATTGATCGTATTCTTATCGTGTGAACCAGTTTTTGTTGTTGAAGAATGCTACAAAAAAGCATGCTATTATTACAGCTCAACCTAACTATAATAATCGTCTTCATTCGCCAGTTGCAGACAATCACTTCGAATTCCACCTGGTATCCATGGATGGAGTCACGTGGCAGTTTCAGTCTCAATGTGCAATCGAGCGTGACGAGTGGGTGACCGCCATTGAGCGACAGATCATGTTGGGTTTCCAAAACAATTCTCCTTACAAAACCAATAATGTGAGTTGTTTTTTAAGAACAGTTTTAATTACGCTCATGAGCAAAGACTGTTGCAAGATGTAGTTTAACTTCAATTTTAATCTCTGGCAAAGTATGATGCCGAAACTGGTTTTGATCTTTTCATAGTCGTGTTTCAAATAATGGTCTTAATTGTTCATTGTAAACCTGCCAGAACTTTGCGTTTTCAACTTCAATTGCTCTTGTGAAACCCTTCATGTAAGACACAATATGGAAATCGCACCTTCCCAGTTGTTGCTGCCAGTTACTGGAATTGTTTGCCTATTTGTGTAAAGAAGCTGAAAATTTAAATGAATTTAAAACTCGCTTGAAAACGTTTTATTTCACTATGACTGAAAGTACTGTATTAATTATCACCATTGTCATGTACAGCGCCCAGGAGCATAGTTTGCACGGTGGATGTGGCGCTATATAAATGTTATTATTATTATTATTAATAATTACTCTAAAATCTGAGCTACTACAAGATCTAAAAAGGTTTTTTTTTGCCTTGATCATTGGACTGATTGATCGAAATAGCTTTAGACTCGTCGCTGCACCCTCATGGGTAAGCAGAGAGTTTTCTACCAGTTTTAAAAAATCTTGTTGATATTTTCAACCCCCTTGTCCTCCAGGTATGTGGGAAAACATACAGTGAAGTCGCCGGGAATAGTGTGTGTGTGGATTGTGGGGCGAGCTCCCCCACTTGGGCCTCTCTTAATCTCGGCTGTCTCATGTGTATCGAATGCTCTGGCATCCACAGAAACCTGGGGACGCATATCTCACGAGTTCGCTCCTTAGGTAAGTTGGCATTGTATGTTTTGTTATACAATAGGCCTACTGTATTTTTATTTTTAGATATTTTTATTTTTGATGGTGATATATTTATGATTAAATCGAAAAAGCTTTTCCAAATTTTATTCATGATAGACTTTGAATACCATTCGACTCGTAGAGGTGTGTGCCTACTGTAGCTTAGCACTTGCGCAAGCTAACTATAGTTTTTGAGATGAGTAGTTTCAAGTTACCACTTTGGAATGATGACTTGCATGAGCTGTTCTGTGACAAAGCAAAATTTTATCTAAGTTATGCAAGCAGTCTAGATTAGAAAATTTCATCGTCAGTGTTCTCTGTTCTGTGCTTGAACGCGACATAATTTTTTGGGAATTTGCGCAGAACTAGACGATTGGTCACCGGAATGTTCAGCCGTGCTTGAGAAAGTTGGCAATTTTATCACAAATTCAATTTGGGAAAGTTCATTGACCTCGTTACATCACAAACCTATCCAATCATCGAGCAGAGAAAAAAGAGAAGCATTCATCCATGACAAATATGAACGCAAAGCGTTTCTAATGCCGCTACCTCAAAAATACGCCGTGGACCTGGGTAATAAGTTGTTCAACCATTCTTTACAGTTTTTCACAGCAAATCAACTGTTTTTACAACGTCTGCAAACATTGAATTAATATAAAAAACAGTTGGTTGGCTGTCCGGGTAGCGAAATTTTTTTTCCCACGAGCTTTCTGTCTCATTGATTCTAGTCACTCTAAAAGTAAGATTTTCCGAAAGTGTTTTGAGAGATTGGTTGATTCAGATTGCGAAATAACTATTTGCCAATGAAATTCTGCCATGATAATAAAATATAAGCTTTTCCTAACCCT
This sequence comes from Aplidium turbinatum, assembly GCF_918807975.1. Lineage (NCBI taxonomy): Eukaryota > Metazoa > Chordata > Ascidiacea > Aplousobranchia > Polyclinidae > Aplidium > Aplidium turbinatum. The sequence continues at coordinate 8,657,562 of NC_137489.1, read as the reverse complement.
ACTTTTTTTGAAAAGCTCTTGTGCACCGCAAAAATTAATTTAAAGAAAAAATAACTTCGACGGGCGTCGAACCATCGATCTCACGAACACTAGGCAGAGGATGAAACCAATGAACCAACCGTGCCAACGAGAAAATGTTGCATTTACACGGTTTTAATACAAACTTTTACCAAAATATGTAAATGAGACAGAAAATACGTGGGAAAAAATTTCGCGTCCGGGTAGTTTTGACGTTAGCAAATCGATAAAATCTTATGGGATTGTACAATTGCGTGTAAAAACGAACATTGCAAACTACTTTAGTCGAAAGCAGGATGACTTCGCCATTAGTCCTGCTAGATTGCTAGAAAAATGCCGTTTAAAATCCCAACTGGCAATTGAAATCGTAATGATCCGCTGTGGCCAAGGGTAATTAATGACAACTGTGAGAGCTTGTACTTAAACGTCGTGCAGTTGAAATTGTCATTAGCTAATCGATCATTTCAGGTTCTTCGTTATGTTACGCCATAGCTGACGGTGATTATCAGCTCATAATGCACCTGCTTGCTCACGTGACCCAGGCGGAGATTAATCGACCAATCGGTGAGTTGTCGTTTAAACTTAGCTATGTTTATTATGCTACTTCTTATGAACAGTGCAAGAGCATGAACTTGTGGTCAGTTATGTGCTGCTAACCCTGTTTCTCTAATTGTACTTTACTTGCCATTTGAAGTTTTTTTGCTCATGTAGTCTGAAGTGATGTTGCAAAGAGTCTGCGTCGGGCATTCCCTAAATTTGGAATGGCGTTCATTTTATATTTGTTGATGTTGAAAGAGATTTGTAGATGGTGGTTGCAAAAGTCGTAAAATAACACCCCCCAAAACAAAATGTTATCTGAGTGGCCCGCATTATTGCGGGCCTGGGGTGTGCTGCAAACACTCCACATATTTGATACAATAACACCAAAGTTTTAAAATACCATTTCACCAGAAATTGTTCCCCCAAAGAAAGAGAAAACCTAACTGAAAATCCGCCCAGGTGTTGTGAATAACTAACTTGCCTACACTCCATCTCAACCAAGTCCTGCAACTTTTATATCTTGTCGTCAAGGACTTGTGCAATTGCCCTGATGCTGGCTGTGCCAGTGTTTCACTTCAGCTTTTTTTAAAACGCGCCCTCTTGCTTTATTACGCAGGTTCAGAAAGGCAAACACCACTTCATGTTGCCAGCTCAATCGGTGATTTGGCCTCTGTTCAGCTTTTGTTATGGGTAGGTATGACTTGCGTAGAACGACCTGCTTCTTTGTGATGCTTAGAAATTGATAAACATTTCAGCTGTCTTCACAGAAATCCTTTTTTTAGTCTAGATAATTATTGTTATTAAAAAAATGTAGCCTACTGATTTTTGATTTGCATTAAACTTTGACCTAAATAATTATATTGCAAAATACCAGTAAAGTAAGAATGGAATGCATGCGGTTTTTATCCTTTTTCAGTTTGATCTTTAGTTCTTCATCACTCTATTTCTTGCAGTTGAAAGCAAGTCCTGGTTCCCATGACGCGCTGGGTCAAACACCTATTTCGTTGGCGGAGGAAAATGATCACTGGGAGTGCTACAAAATTCTTACTGCCAGGAAAGGGTCGCTAAATGGCGCCGGGGAGGCCTCAACAAAACGCTGCAACGAAGACGTAACTTCAAGTGAACTCCCTACTCGCCCGCACATAAACTACATGTATACAAGTGCGATTTAAGCAAGCTTTTTTTTTTGAATCCGCTTAACTTTACGTCGATAGCAGGTTCCGTGACCTTAAAACTACCTTGCAAATTGCATCTGGAAATGTTTTTAACGAAGTAAACACTTTGGTTGTTTTTTCTCCCATCCAAGTTTGAAGAGCAGAAGCCTCTATCATCATCCAGTTACTTTTAAGCCTATTTTTTAGCCGTCATCCTCTTTTTTGTATTTTATTTGTACAAATTTTCATCTCGTTAAGAATCCTCTGGAAAATTTACTTCTTGGCATCTCAAGTGATGAACGCGATTTCTGTTGCACTTCAATGAAACGTCTTTGCACGTCAAGTATGCGCAAACTGGTCTCTTTCATTTACTATTCAAACGCAATGCTTCATAAGCTTCCAGATTGAAGACATTTTTTGTCATGGCAAAACAGTTTGGTTCTCAAAACATTTTTTTGTTTTTTTATTATTAAAATGTACGAGAAATGTGTTTGTTGTGATTTTTTGTAGCCTATTGACCCCCATCAATGCCATAACACTCCATACCAAGTCCGTGACGTCATTAGTCAACCATCTAGTTTCTTTCAAAGCCATGTAATTCCACAGTGTGCACCACTTCACTAGCTATTTTTTTCATTGATTCAACGTTTACAAACGTTATAAAGAGAATGATTTGGTAATCTTACTCCAACAACGTCTCACATAACCTGGTTAACTCCATTGTATGATGTTGTTACGTTGATTTTATGGCGATAGATGTCGAAATTACGTAATCATTATAATATTTCGCTGTTGTAAACCATTTTTCACGTACTCGTGATTTTTGCTTTGATAGCAAATTTCATTATCTTGTATTTTGATTCTCAAAGTCGTGATTTATAATTTACTGTCTCGGTGTTGCAATTCTTCAACCAGTATTTCGTCATTGTGATCCCACAATGGTATGCCGCTGCCATGTCGTCGTTGCGAAATGTTTGCCCGTTTTCATATCTTTTTTGTATCCGTCTCGTGCTAATTATTTATTCAACTGCAGTGTGGACATTGTCCGCCGCACTGAGAAGTAATGCAGTAAATACAAATATTGATGTTGGCTGAGAAATCTTGCGAGTTCTTATTCTACCTCTTTAACGGGAATTTTTGAAACTCCCATGTTACAAGAAGATAAGCTTTGATCGACAGAGCAGACAGATGGGTTTCTTCTGCATATATTTAAGTCAACAAGCAAGAATAAGGTTTACAGATATCACAAGTATTTGTTTTTTCTAAACACCTAACCAGCAAATCAGTTCTTAACTGAAAGACCCTTATTTGATGGCTGTAACACAACTACGCTAAGCTTCAACAATACATTAAAGTTGCAGTAGGCAGACTTTTAACCCATATCCTCCTAGAAAGTGTAAAATTGACAGCACAAAAGGATTACGAACATAGAGATGCCGATTGGGTTAAGACTCAGTGATTCTCAAACTGTGTGCCGCGGCACACTAGTGTGCCGCCACAGATTCTCAAGTGTGCCGCGAATCTTTTTGAAATTTTGGAAAAGAACTGTATAAATATTTAAAATAAGCCATTCAAACAAGCATGCGACTTAAAAGCGCTTTTAACTCCTTCAATAGATGATAAATAAGCACATGTGACGATGAAACCAATTATGGCATTGCCGATACAGCAGGGTAATTGCCACGTCACTATTGGGCTGCTATGTTAGCTATTGCTAACATCACTTCCCACCATTTGGAAGCAATGAATCAAACAATCTTTCTGCAGAAGAAGAACAGCTCATTGATTTAGGAAACGACCCATTTTTTCAAACGCTGTTGCCACAAAAAACTTGGATATGTTTTGGCTGTCTGCTTCCAAATTCTATTTCATGATCCGTGCTAAATCAATCAAAATTATATTACCATTTGCATCTTCCTGGCTATGTGAACATGGCATTTATGTTTTGACTGAAATTAAAAGCTGTAAACGAGAGAGACCGCTTGCATTGGAATTGACGATGAAATTCGGGTATAGCCTATGTCTGTCAACAATGCAACCTCGTTACAGTCGAAGCTTATAATTGGTATAAACAGGCGCGGATTTATGGGGGGAGCCCGGCCCCCCCCCGAAATTTTGTGAAAAATTGTATGTTTCCGCATCAAATGGATTGATATGCTTCTAAACAGCTGATATTAGTCCCTCGGCACCACAATTGATGAAAATGGTTGTTTTAATGTCTATTTTCTAGCATATCGTATATGTCGTAGTATCATTGTTCATATCTGTTTAGCTTTTTCTTTCTTTTTAATTGATTTTCAAATTTTCTGGCCCCCCCCGAAAAAAACTCTTAGATTCGCGCCTGGGTATAAACAAGCACATCCATCGCATTGACACGTGAAAATAACTTTTTTTAAAGCAACTTTTCTTCTTTTGTAAGTGTGCCGCGTGCGTTTTATATTTTTTCTAATCTGCCACAAGCTGAAAAAGTTTGAGAACCACTTAATCATTAAGTGGTTAAATAATTAGCTGAATTCTTTTAACCTAAAAGTTGTTGTTAGTCAGATTAGCCTGACTCTAGGATGATATGGGTTAAATAGCACACAATCTTAATAATAAAAGGGTGAAATGGAGAAAAGGGATTAAAACAATTGCTGCGCGGAAACAATCGGCCACCCCCACTAGTGGGGAGCAAACCGACGATGGATTATGATGATGAGGTTACGACTTGTCGGCATTACTCTTTTGTAATATATGCTCAAGCTCATAATCAGCTCAAGCATATCATCAGTTCAAGCAATAATATGTAACATAAATCGCATTCAAAACCACTGCAATCACACAAAAAAATGGAAAATCTGTAGCCTGCAGTAATATAAATCCAGTGACAAAAGCATGTTTGTACCCTATAGTGAATCCAACAACGTATCCGCTTCTTCTTCTTCTCTCGTATTGTCATTTTAACGTATCCGCTAAAATGATATCACAAAATTATATACGACTCTATGGCTAGGCTAGTGATGTACCGTTTTGGGGCTGTTTAAATATGATACGAAGCTAAATACGACCTTTGCCATCGTCTGGCAACCCTCCCCAAGGGTGTCGCATGATATTTGAACAGCCCTAACGACGCTCGATAATGACAACAGGAAGATTATTATAAATACAATCAACAGCACACTCCTCAAAAAAACAATTGCATGCAATTTTCAAACGACATCAAATTTCATCTGTTGTAGCTTGCAAAAGTACATCGCTGTTACGTGGCAAGACGTTGAAACGGCAACTTTTGCCAACCGGGCTTTACTGTTGACAGCTCAAGGTTACATTTGACTTTGAACAATCAACAGCTGCTTCCAACGATCAGACGCCATATTGATCGATTTTCTAGCGATCTACAGGACTTTGTGCCTGTTTGCACTATTGCATTCACCTTGTGAAAAAGCGGGCACTACCAACGTTAACACAGCGTCAGTTGAAGAAAATGCAGCGATTTAATCTCTAACTATAAAACAGTGATCATAGATTCAAAACTAACTGCAAAAACAACGCGCTTCTTTACACCGTTACCAAGTGGAGTTTAAAATATAAAAAGTTAGTTTTGTGAAGGTGTATGACGAATGGGTATTATCTACATGCATTTACAGTGGATTGTTCATGAAGTAAAAACTGATAAACCTCATTCAACTAACATGACATTAAAAGCACCAATGCACAACATTTCTTAAAACTCATGAAGAACACAACACACTAAACTTGGCCTATATATTGCCTCACGCAATTAGCGAAAACTGTTCTTTTTACATTGACGAGACGAAAAAAGACGGCATTTACTAGTTAGGAAAGAGGTAGACGATGTTACATGTGCTCTGGATGATCTTGAAGACATCTGATGAAGCTTTCTACTGGATGTTTGTTATAGAAGATGTTGTAAACAGCCACGAACAAAGGATATCTGAAACACAGTCACGCCGTTAAACTAGCACTTGCCTAGCAAATCATTTTTTTTTAGTTTCACATTGATTCAACGTCTGCACACGTAATAATAAGGGATTGCCGATGTAGAAAAATTGACTGCTTTGTTAACTGGTACGGCTGGCAGATCTCAGCCGACCAAAGTTCCTTTCAACGTCATGGGACATTGAAACAAACAACAACACTTCAACAATGGGAAACTTCACTCTGCCAATCTCGGTAACCGGCCCTGCGTCAAAAGCCTCTACAAGCATGCGAAACTATCAGGAACAACCTATCAAGGCTTTGTCAGTCCGAGGATAAAGATTCAAAACTAACTAAATACAGAAACTGTAGCTGGGTTTGCATGTTCCACTTACTCGCTTTCAGCTATTTTCAGCGTCTGCAACACCTTGTAGACTTCGGCAGCTGTTTGTGGACCTTGCAATTTCTGTCCGTTCAGCATTTCCTTTTCAAGTTCTTCTATTGTCTGCGTGGGTTCAGTTGACAAAAGAGTATATTAATCCAATTATACAAAGGATAATGTCTGGCAGTATTACAGAATAGATATTTCCATAAAAGAGTCAGAAAAAAAACACATTCTTTCACTAGTTAGCTTACAGTTCATTGAAAATTCTGTTTTGAAACCGTTTAAAGACTGTAGTGCTATGAAACGTAGAGCACTTTGCGAACCTTATCACTTTTGGCAAATGCTTCTGAAACCCGTTTGTTTCTTCCTCCATAGCAAGTAGTGACGAGGTCAGCAACACCACAGCTTTCAAGAAAAGTTGCCATTTGGGGAGGTTTGTTGGGGAAGAAGGCCTGCATTAGAACGTTCAGTAGAAGCTTTCAGAGAGGTCTAACAGACCTTAATGTAAAACTTCCCTTTTATCAGATGACTACAGAAAAGCATACAAAACCGATCAACTGCAAAGCATTTCTTTATTGTTTATTTGTGTCATGTCACTTTGTATTTGATTTCCCATGATGTTTCCATGAAATCGTTACCGATAACTTTTATATTGCAACACGTAACATAACACTTCACAAAAACTTATGATTTATGATCTACAAACTGAAAAGTAATTTTTGTACACAAAAATTAAAGTTAGTCATCACCAGAGAGCAAATGCTGTCTCTTCTACATTGATTCAACGGATGTCGACGTCGATTCAACGGCTACAGAAAAGCCACTGTGTATCTACAATTTTGCAGAAGGCAACGTTCGATAAGTCAATTACCTTTGCAAACTTTATCATCTCCATCAAGCCGAGCCTTATGATTGCAGCTGTTGTGTTGTCTCCATAATTTAATGCACTGACAAAACCGGCCCCGCAGGCGACAATGTTCTGATAAAATTAAAAAGTCAGCTGAATGGCGCAACTTTGTAAGGCGCTGAAGCACAATCTCAGCACAGTTTATAATTCCAAAAAAATGTTGAAGTGCAAATGCATACCAAAGTATTGCCACTAGGGCAGGGGTTCTCAACCGAGGGGTACTCGTACCCCTTGGGGGTACGAGATTAAACATCAAGGGGTACGAAGATCCTTGGGCCATAGAGCAGCTTTACAAACACATTTCACAGTACAGTTTTATTTTGGAATTGTAAATGATATTATGCAGTTTCACAAAGATTTTTACTCCTTCATCTCGACAAATCCCGGGATTAAGGAGTAAAAATCCCGAGAAATCCCGATCCCAGGATTTCAAATTTGATCTTGAAATCCCAACCCTAAACTTTTACTGCATGATATCGGTCCTTCAAATCAAGTAACGTAGCTTGGTTAGACTGCGCCAAACTTACCTTCAAAGCACCGCAGATTTCCACAGTGTTCGAATCTTCAACGACACAAATACGAAAGTTTGGAGTTTGCAATAATCTTTTAAAAAGTTTCCCGTTCTTTAACGTCGTACAACCTAAAAGCAACGAAAAAAAAAGTCAGACGATAATACTTCAAAAGCTTCACACATTGCACTTGCATGATTCTTACCGATGGTGGTTTCACAAAACTTTTCGTCAGCAACTTCGCCCGCAATATTAGCACCCATCAACACGGACATGTCTATGCCAAGGGAGCTCCGGATGACGTCACTGATCAATTGCAACCCATCTTTCGTGTGATCCATTCCCTGGTGAACGTTGTTGTAAAAAATTAAATCATGCAACAAAGGATTTAATCATGTGTACTTTTGTTGACGTACGTGACTTAGTATTAAACACCAGTTGGTGATATGATATTGATTGTAAGATTTCTTAACCTCGCACTGAGAGACGTTTTATTGATAGCTAAATGTTGCCAGTTTCGCATAGTTGTAAAGGCTATGAACCACTGACCGAGTTTGACAACGTGAAGTTTCGGATTGTTGTTAAAATGTTGTTATCTGTGATTTAAACCATCCATTAGGTGCCACTGCATGGAGAGCAGTCCTTAAAATGGATTGCTCAAAATGCAAGAAACGAACTAGCGCTGATGTACGTATCTTGCCAATGGGGATGTGTTTGCGCGCACGTTATATTTGTAAGACAATGACATTTAACCAACTGACCTCCAGACCAGTGCCTTACAAAACATGAACATTGAACATGGCAACAAACATGTTTCAATAAATAAGTTAAAAAGATTCATATTAAAATTCGAATGTTTTTTTATCGTTCGGACAAAATCTTGACACGTCCTACGTGAGTACAATTTGTGCCTCAGCAGCACTCTGAGTTGATACGAAGGTCTGGCTTCTTGGAACCCAAATTGACTATCGTTGCTACAATGTCTTCTTTTCGAAAGTTGCTAGGTTTCACGATCGTAAAAATTGAAGACAAGTTGCTTTGCTAGCGTGAACAAGAATTAGAAATTTCAGAGTTTCATTATGTTTTCCATAGTAACAAGAATAGCACATATAATAATATTGCTCTGCAATAATTTTTGAGTTAACACTTGCAAAATATAATAAATGCAGTTTCGCAAAAGCAAAAACCTTAATTAAAGAAATTCCGACAGCTCCAGGCTTGATGTTTCCTTTCAGCTTGTCACAGAAGCCTCGAATGAACTGATGAGGCACAACAAAGATCATCATATCAGCACCTTTTGCTGCTTCCACAAGGTCTGGAACAGCCACCTAATGAAAACAAACAACAGAGTGAAATAATTGTGAATGTGCTTCAGAGCGAGCTTAACAATGAAATTGTCTGCTATGTTTGAGACTTGGAGCAATATGTGATCTGTAAGTTTACAAAGATATGTATAAAATGCAAACGACATGAAAACCCTGTTGGGCCAATGTGAGCACAAAATTTTTTACCTCGAAATGTTGTAGTTTACGAAAACATGTATGTAGAAGATTACACACATTGTTCAAAAGCACAATACACAAGAAAAAATTAAATATAAAGGTTCCCTACAGAATATTATTAGTTTATGTTGAAAAGAATATCATCATCAACATCATTTTCAGATTGTGGTAGCCCACTGCTAAGCAAAGGCATTCCTCTTTTCTTGCCAATCCAGTCGATCATGTGTTTTTATGTACAAGTTTGTTGTTTCACATTCTTTGTTAATCTCGTCTCTGTATCTCATTCTTGGCTTTCCGAATATAGAAAAATGAGAAAAGAGCATACAGTAGTCATTTACAAACTAAAGTATGTTGCAGCTGTGCACTGGTAATAGATTTGGTATTTACAGTAGTTGTTGTATATTAATTTAATACCAACTTGGTGACTTAATAGTTAGAGTGTCTGCTTCTGAAATAACAAGCATGACTTTGAAAACCTATCAGGTCATCTTAAAGTGGTACTGTCAGGTCATCTTAAAGTGGTACTGGATCTTATTCCTGCTCGGCACTCAACAAAGCGCAGGAATGGAATCAGGGTGAAACTGAATGTACCCGACTGTCCTTCTGTACGGCTGAGCAGACAGCCAGACACTGTCTCTTTTGTAAACCATTGAAAGCAATACAATCTTTGATGAATGATTACAGCTCTATATATAAACACATCTTTATTACTAGTGTATTACTTGCCACATTCTCAGGTAATTTATGCTTTGGGAGATATTTGACATTTTCATGTTCAGTATTGATGATTTCAGTAAGTTTTCTTCCGTTAATCATCTCTTCATAAACATACATGTTCACTCGAGTGTGAAAATCATCAAGTTTTGCACAGTTTGCTCCAATGATTTTAGCAATAGCTGATCCCCTGAAATGTCATTCATAAAAGTCACTTTAGCTGAGTTATTTTTGGATGGATTATGATTGAAATTTTCAATTGCCATAGGTTGACAAATAACAAGGAGGAAAAAAATAAACATTTGTGTTTATTTTTAAGCATACCATTCATAGGCGTAGCCAGGGGGGGGCGAACGGGGCCATGGCCTCCCCAAATTTTCAAAGTTTGGATTCCGAAGTTGAACCCTTTGTTGAAAATATAATATAATTTGTATAAATTTATATTGTTTTCCAAGACATCTGGCTATTAACACCCCCCAGGACTTGTTTTAGACACACAGAAAGACACCAATAAATTTTGCAAATCGTAAATCGCGCAAAGTTTACGCGATTTACGCTTCTTTTAACTAATCTGTGGAAGCAATTTCAGAATGGCTTACTCTATAGGGTTTTTGTGTAGCTGAGTTTTTTGTGTTCTCTAATTTTAGCCGCAGTTTTTGCCCGTTTGTGTGTAGATAAGAGCTACCTTTAATAAGTTAATAGCTGTTTATCTGCTAATATGTTTCATACAAATATTACCCTGAAAGTGTTTCCAGAAAGCGTTATAATCCATTATTTAAGTGTAATTTTGCAAAAATTTCCCGGGGGAGCATGCCCCCGGACCCCCTAGAATACGCGTGCCTTCGGCACGCTCTAACCCCCACCAGCTTTATTGCTTCCCTTGCTTAACCCACCAGGATGCGCCACTGCACATCAGGTGGCGATGTCTTAAATCAAACATTTTGTCGTTCTCTTCAATTCATCAAATATTTGGCCCCCCCCAAAAATTTTTTCTGGCTACGCCACTGATACCATTATGCTGCTTTGTAATGGAATTGATACCCTAACCAAATATTTATATTTTAAGACAGGTACGCAGTGCGCACTGTACATGGCAATACACATAGATAAAATCAAGTATAAGTAGAGTATGAAAAAGGTTCAACAAAGTGTAGGGGATTTTGTGTGGAAGAGGGCTTTCCCAATTAAATGAAAGACATTGTTTGTATAAAATGCTCAAGAGGTACAATGTGCTACAGAGCAAAAGGATGGGCAATGTAGATTAAAGATATTAACAGAATGGAAATAGCAGAAATGAGATGCAGAAAAACCTTGAAGAATAAAATTAGAAATGAAAGTATCAGAGAGATGACGCAAGTAAAAACATCTGTAAGTCCCACAAAAGCCAATCTTAACAATAAATTAACAAAATTTAACTAACAATAACAACTTTAATGATTTTATAACACAATGTTTCAATTAACATTTGAATTAGTTACAAGGTAAAAGTAACTCACAACATACCAATTTCCTGAGCCAATGATGCAAACTTTGTTGGTCATTGTGAAGTTAGAATCAACACAGGTACGTATTTACAAATTACTTAACAAATTACAAAACACTTAAAATATACATATATGACAAATTTAATTTGTAAACAGCTTAGACAAAACGACTACACGCACACATAATAATATAACAAAAATATAAACAACTAGCCTAGCATACAATAGGGGTCTGCTACTATTCGGTGAGTCCGATTCGGTGAGTTCGATTCGGTGAGTTCCTAACCTCTAACCCTAACCCCAAACCCCTAACCCTTAAACGGCAATGATAATTAGGTTACGGTACCCGATAATTAAAAAAAAAATTTGAAAAAATCCCCCGTTAAGGGATCGGACTCACCAAATCGGACTCACCGAATCGGACTCACCGAATCGAACTCACCGAAACGGGCCATTCCGTACAATAGAATACTTCAGTTCTCTTTATTACAGAACTTAAACTTGTGCCACAGATAAATGGTGGCCATTTCAAAATCAACCAAAAATTAAGGTCACCGGGATATCTCTTTCAGACACGGTACCTCTTACCTGAATTAGTGAAATCTGTGCAGCACTGTAGTTTGAAAACTAAGCTAGACCATATAAATGTTTGGTATTAACTTTGTTGCTATTGTAACAACCAAAATCAGTTCAAATGTAAAGAGAAACTAATATGTAATAAAATTTCTTTACACTTGTTATTGCACACATGTGTGGATAACATGCTTCAAGAAATAGAAACGACTTGTAAAACTGAAAGTTTACCAATAAAAAATACATATTTAAAAAAATCACAACACTCTACAATGACTGCATGTTTTACTGTTCAAATCAAAATTGTTGCATCTACAATTTTCCATCTCTTAAAGAATATTTTCACTGCACATCAAGATAATGATCAAAAATTTACAGCTAACTTGATGCCTCGCTCAAAACAGTGATTAACAAAACCTATAATTTTAGATTTTCCTATTTTAACAATTCAATTTTTGGAGTTTTGTAAGAGTAAAAATGATGGCAAAATCAAATGTGAAATACACATGGCGCGGAAACTTGGAACCTTACAAAAAAGTTAACTCTTAAAACTAAGATCAATGCAAAGAGCACATTATGATGAGTTTAAAATGGTGAGACAAAAAAACTGCTCAATGGATTTGAAATCAATCAAAATTATGGGATATATAATGTAAAAACTATCAAAAAAGTAAAATGGTCATGGATAGGTCATATAGCAAGACATCAGGATAACAGATGAACTAACAACTTGGACAGTGGACACCATTAGAAAAGAAATGCAAACGAGAAAAATAAAATAGAGAGACAAGATTGAAAAAAATGTGGAACAACAAACTGGTAAACAAATATAAACGATCGACTGGATTGGGAAAGGGGGCAACCACAGGCTGAAAATAATGATGATGAATGAAAAATAGCTAGCTTATTCCCCTAGTTCATCTTTTCAAAAAAGAAAAAGAACGTGGAGCAGTATTGAAATTGCCAAGCAAGAGGTAACAGTTTCAAGGTACAAAGTTTTCAATTTGCTGGAAAATTATTAAAATCAAACATATGAAGTGCACTGCTAGTCTACGAGAAACAAAAGCTAAATTCGTAAATTAGTATTACCAACACCAAAATAACTTGAAGGGAAAATTTTAAATACTTTCCAGCTAACATTACCCTTAAAAAATTACAAGCTTTTTGACTAAATTACAAATTTTCACTTGGTGAAAGATTACATGATTTTGTCTTTGTGGAAACTCTGATTGGCAGCTTTGGCATGGCTACATTTTTTCTTAATCTCTTCAGGAAACAAATGGGACAAACTGTTTATAGAATGAATTACTGTAGGAATCACCTGAAATGCTGCACAGTAGCATACTGTGTGCACCTTACTTTCACTGATCAGACACGAATAACCATTCAAATAAAACTAAACTTGACGTACTGTAATAGGCTAGTACGGTAATGCTTAAATATTTGCTAACAACATAAAGCATTAGTTTGTGCATTTGCTGACTTTGTACCTACTTTTATAGAATCTGATTGGCAAATAAATGTAATTCCCAACTCGTTTTTTGCTAGGATGCAACGTCTTTTTTTCGACTACTTTTCATGAAGCTCCAATAATTCATGACTTCATGTGCAATGAAGAACGATAAGATTGCAAAAATGCCACATAATCTTTAGCTCACTTAAAATTAGATTGTTTAAGCTTTTGGCCGAAGGTAAAAATCAATAGAGCCATTCCACTTTATGAAGCAGTAAATTGATCAAGACAAACTAAATTTCACTACGACATCTGTGACTATAAACCTGCCAGAACTTTGCGTTCTCAACATCAATTGCTCTTGTGCAACCCTTCATATAAGACACAATATGGAAATCGTACCTTCCCAGTTGTTGCTGCCAGTTGCTGGAACTGTTTGCCTATTTGTGTGAAAGAAGCAGAAAATTTAAATGAATTCAAAACTCGCTTGAAAACGTTCTACTTCAATGAACAATATGACTGAAATTACCGTATTAATTATCACCATTGTCATGTACAGCGCCCAGGAGCATAGTTTGACTGTGGATGTGGCGCTATATAAATGTTGTTATTATTATAAACTTCACTCCTGCTCCAAATCTTCCTATTTTAGGGATATTGACTCCATTGCAATTCTAAGTGCAAACCCTAAACCACAATGTAGTTACTAATGCTGTGCAAGGACTGTTTTAAGCTTTCCATAACAAGCTGAATCTCTTCTTTCATTATTCACTGCTTCAACCACTTTGTTTTCTCCCAAAAGAATTAGCCTACTGTAATACAATTTCACAACCAACATCACTCATCAAAAATAGCTTTCATTAACTACACACCACCTCAGCGCAGGGTTGCCAGATCCAAAGTAGCTTTGCCTGCCAAATGTTTTATAAAAACCGCCAAAAAACTGCCAAATTTTTCAGGGCTTCAAAAAAAACTGCCAAAAAAACTGCCAAACTGTTAGTGTTAGTAGTTACTTGTCCTGTTAATCAGAAAGGTCATACACCATACTATTTGGTGCTACATATAGCTCTGTCTGATGGTATATTGTCTTAATTTAACTTGATAGACCACTTAGTATGAATAATAATACACAAACTGCATGTATCAAGCTAAATTAAAACAAACTTTCAAAGGTTGTATGCAGCCACATAGTTGGAGCTATCAAGCATCAACCAAGCGCAACCAGACGAAGGTGATAAAAACCAATTGGCCTTGTAGTGCATGTTTTTACAAGTGGATGTGGAGCTATTCTGGCATCCGATGGGTTTTCACATGCAGTTATAATATCAAACAGCTGTCTAAAACTTTTGCATTGCAAATATTCTGTTTGAATAAGCTTAACTGAAGGTGATCTACAGTGGCGTATATAAGGAAGGGGGACCACCCCAGGCGGCACGTCTGGGGGCGGCACTTGCAGACTACAATTTTAGATTTTGATTATAATCTGAAGAATCTGATAAAAAAACGCATGTCATTTTCACATGCTTTTTTACATGCCATATATAATTGACTGCATGTACGCCTTGTACGGTAGCCTACTGGTGAGGAACTTCCGGTACCAATTCAGCAGCTCAAGTCAACGAAATTCCTGGTAGGCTGCACAGTGACCGTGTGCTCTTCGAGACAGTAGCCTCCCGTAGGGCGTAGGCTATAGGTTTATAGCCTACCTGTATGTCAACGTGTTCTGCCCAGCCAGCCATTCATACACAGTACAGCATACCGGTAGGCCAAATACGATCCGGTTCAAATTTCTACAAGATCTCTGGCCTAAGCTATGCTTTCAACTAAAACGGTGCGATTGCGCATCATTAACCATACCCTGTTAACACTTACTATTGGCAAGAAAATAAATGTCAAAACCGCATCCCTCCAGCTGCCCAGTCCAACTCCAACTTTGGTTGGTGACTGGTGAGACTGGCCAGTGGCCTCTGGTCTGGAGCTTCCATTTCAATAAATCAGGAATTCGGAGTTTCCACTCCATAAATTAAAGTTTTTTGATGGACTTTCATTAATAAAAGTTTTTGAAAAAACTGTAGAGGTGAGTTGTACCAGTACCGTAATAATTACAAAAAAATGCCAGACACAAAAATAAAAAATGCCAAAAAAATGCCAAACTGCCAAACGTAATTTTCTCCTGCCAAACGCTTTCAAAAAACGCCAAATTTGTGGAATTTGGCAGGAAAAACGCCAATATGGCAACCCTGCCTCAGCGTTAGAAAGCAAATTAAGGTAAACAATATCTGTTGAACAGAAGAATATAGCCTAGCATCATGCTACAAAATGCGGATCGGAAAAATCCGCTGCTGGGTCAAACGGAAAATCCACAACTCATTTACTGTATTACAAAACAATTTTTTGTTACAAGTAGCCTACCGTAGTGTATAGGCCTAAAATTCAAAGCAAGGCTTAGCGCTCACCTTTACCAGAATGTAATGAATTGGGTGGACGTAGTTGCTGAAAAAAAGGTAGTCTGCTAGCCGTCAAGCCGAGAAAATGCAAGCCGTCTGACCAGAGATTAATTTAGATCAAATTCGATCTACTGTAGATCAAATTAGATGAAGATTAAGCGAGAAAATTTTGTAAAACCACAAAAAACGACATTTTTTTTCTCGATTTTCTAGCACATGACCAAATAGATACGGTACCCACCAGGATCCGCTACTGTTTCGGCATACCGGCAGCCTACTATAGCAAAAATTTCAAAACGTCGAGGCAGTTGGCTATAGCGTTTACAAGAGGTCCAAAAGATGCTTTTGCACCCGAGCCTGGAATTATTTTAAAGGCCCGCAATCTTTTCAGAAGGCCTGAGAACAGAAAACTCAGGTTTTCTGGAATTTTATTATTTGTTTTCTTCAAAGGTATCTTACTTTGGGAAGCCCAGGCTCCTCCTTCTTACCGAGCCCAAATTGTGCTCTTAACATCATTAATTGAAGGCCTAACTTTGGTTTAAAATAACTCCAAGGGATGTTGTGTAGAAACAGCATATATAAAATCTACATCCCATATTAAATTCTGTTTGGTTTTTTTGCTCGATCGGTCTGCGCTTGGGCGACTGTGCCATCAGTGGCGCAGCTAGGGAGGGGTGTGGGGCGGCACTTTCAGACTACGATTTTTGATTATAATCTGATAAAAAAGCGCATTTTATTTTCACATGCTTTTTCTTGAAGGGGCGGCAAAATCTGAATCCGCCCCGGGCGGCACATTCCCTAGCTACGCCACTGTGTGCCATGCTAATGATGCCAAAAAGGCTGAAACAAGCTGTAGGCCTGTGACTTGTTTGGTGGGTGGCTATTTTTTTGTTTGTTTATCTTTATCCTGCATTGCGGGAAAGCGGACTTGAGCGCAGCGTTGCCAGATGCTGGAAGCTGCTTGGCACCAAAAAGTAACTAAAATTTCACCAGATTGCATGCAATTTCACCAGATATTTAAAACACCCTAAATAAAGCAATTTGGCCTAAAAATACAAATAGTTTTTGAGACATAAGACTAAAATGAAACAAATATGCAAAACATAATTATGTTTTGTCACACATTGCATACACGGATTATAACTGTAGCAGTCATAATTATCAGTATAAACATCAAAAGTTCTTAACCAAAAAAGTTGTTGTTTTTACTTTAAAAGCGGAAACTTTTACTGCCAGGGTTAAAATGCACTCCGAGATGCAATAACATCCCGATGAAAAAATTTGAAGGACTTATGCATATCCTGCACAGGATATCCATAAAAATGAAACAATTAAGTGGCCACTGTATGCATGTGTAGCCTATGTAGGGTCACTGATGTTGATAAACTTCTAGTTTTTGGACAAAAAACAACCTCCTTCACTAATTTTTAATATAAAACTTGCCTTTTTGGGCAGTTTTTTAGTCGTCGTCGTTGTGTGAGCCTCTGGGGCCGAGGGTCTATCCTTTTATCACCCCAGATTCACGATGTTCCCGGACTACACTGGAAGGCTACAAGAGAGCAGCCAGTCTTTGGTTTCATCATCCATGACACGCGGACCTTCTACTCCGTTAGGTGGCTTGAAGATAGAGCAGTCATTGATGATGTGGTCTGCGGTCTGTTTCTCGACACCACATTCACAGGAGGAGGAAGAGGCCATTCCCCATTGGTGCATGGTTGAGCGGAAAAGCCCGACGCCCGTACGGAGACGGTTGAGGCGCACCCATGCCTGTCTTGGTAGTGTTAGACCGATGGGGCGTGTGTGGGCGTCTTTAAATGTCGCAAACCTAGCAAACCTCGCAAACCTAGCAAACGTAGCAAACCTAGCAAACCTCGCAAACCTAGCAAACCTCGCAAACCTAGCAAACCTCGCAAACCACAAGTTGCCAGATGGTATTTCATTAATTGTATTTTTTTTAATTTCTTGGCGTTTAATTTGTCTGGTGCCTGTTTTTTAAAACCCTTTTAAATATGTTATTTGTTTAGTATTGATGTGCTATTATCATCTATAAAATGATATCAAAATCTCTGCTTTGTTGTTTATGGTTAGTTTTGATATAAATACGTTTAAAGCAATGCCTTTGTGATCAACATTTGTGAGATGTTGAAAGTTAATATTAACGCAATATTTGGTAGTCAGACATTCGGGAATCAGTATTCCCTCCCTTAAACCATGGTTGGGTGAGTTCACTAATCACTGGTTCTCTAAAAACCGAGCTGCAGACGATAAATAAAACTTAACTTTTGCAGGCAACCGTAGTTCCTGCCCTTGGCTACGCCGTGTGACACACAACGAAGAAGTTCCTAATGACAAGTTTTTGTGGGTGTTTAGAGAGTAAGGGATAGTTTGTGAACGAAACCGGTTTTTCCAAAAGTCTTTGTTATTTCAAGTGTGTTTAAAATACCTATATGCTTTGGCTCCTTTTTGGGCTACTTGCAAAAATATTGGTTTGTTTTTGGGATTGGTTTGAAACGTGTTTTTGGCTGGGTAATTTTGTAGAATCTGGCAACTCTGCAAGGCTTGCTTCTTTAAATGTAGCAAACCTAGCAAACCTCGCAAACCCGACAAGGTTTTACTATCTAGGCTATGACTTTGAGGAAGGTTTGTGCATTTGTCAATTGATAGTAATGAGGTTTTCTCAGCGGGTGTCTTTAAATGTCGCGATCTCCGAATTCCTCGTAAAGCTTGAGAAGGTTTCTGCATTTGAAAGCTTACCCCAGTAGGTTTTCATAGTCTCTCAAAAGAAGATAGATTTAGATTAGCAGCAAGTAATGGTAAGGTTGTCTGTAGTCTAGGCCTATCTATTTTATGCAAACTATAAACAGTTGAAAACCTCATCGGCCATCAATTGTAGAAACCTTTCTCAAGATTTGCAAGGTTTGCTAGGTTTGCTACATTTAAAGAAGCAAGCCATGCAGAGTTGCCAGATACTAAAAAATTACCCAGCCAAAAACACGTTTCAAACCAATCCCAAAAACAAGCCAATTTTTTTTTGCAAGTAGCCCAAAAAGGAGCCAAAGCATATAGGTATTTTAAACACACTTGAAATAACAAAGAATTTTGGAAAAACCGGTTTCATTGACAAACTATCCCTTACTTTCTAAACACCCACAAAAACTTGTCATTAGGAACTTCTTCGTTGTGTGTCACACGGCGTAGCCAAGGGCAGGAACTACGGTTGCCTGCAAAAGTTAAGTTTTATTTATCGTCTGCAGCTCGGTTTTTAGAGAACCAGTGATTAGTAACTCACCCAACCATGGTTTAAGGGAGGGAATACGCAGCTCGGTTTTTAGAGAACCAGTGATTAGTAACTCACCCAACCATGGTTTAAGGGAGGGAATACTGATTCCCGAATGTCTGACTACCAAATATTGCGTTAATATTAACTTTCAACATCTCAAAAATGTTGATCGCAAAGGCATTGCTTTAAACGTATTTATATCAAAACTAACCATAAACAACAAAGCAGAGATTTTGATATCTTTTTATAGATCCACCAGACAAATAAAACGCCAAGAAATTAAAAAAATACAATTACTAAAATACCATCTGGCAACTTGTGGTTTGCGAGGTTTGCTACGTTTGCTAGGTTTGCGAGGTTTGCTAGGTTTGCTACGTTTGCTAGGTTTGCGAGGTTTGCTAGGTTTGCGACATTTAAAGACGCCCGCGTGTGTCGGCGTCGGGGATGGACGAATAGAGTCTGGTGGCGATTTACTTCCATTCAGAACTCCATTTATGGTCCGCCCAAGCAGCCGCAGAGATGTCTTGTACATCAGCTTCGTTGATAAGAAGTGGAGTTGCTGGCACGAATGGGTGTCTTGATTTCAGTCGACGGGGGTGCTCGTTTGGGAGAGCAGAGATCTTGTGGTGGAAAAGGTGGCTAGGCTCCAGTGCCCGTCGACCGAGGGACAGAGTGGCTTCTTCGCGACGAAGCTCAGCGGGTTGGATGCCAGCGAGAATGGGGAGATTGTCCAGTTTTTTAGTAAAAAGAACTCTCCAAAAAGCATTGTTTCGCCATTGCTTGCAACCATGCCAGTGGCAAAAGCTACACGATTGCTGGTACAGTGCTGTTGTAAGATTCAAGGATTGATTGAAGAGTGCAAATTGGTAACTCTGAACTTGCAACACACTGCCATCACGCATGGGCAAACCTCTCGCATAACGTTTTCTGCAAGAGCAGAGATTTTGTTGCTACAAAGTTTAAAAAATTTTGAAAAACCCTAAGTCGTGAATATTTCACCAGATTTCACCAAAACGTTGTCTGGTTCCAAGGTCAAAAAGCGTGGTACCAAAGACCTCTAAATTTCACCAGATTTTTTTTATTTGGTATCCTATTTCCCCATCTGGCAACGCTGCTTGAGCACTATGCATTAGAGATGCAGCGAACCCAAAATTTTTATCCGCACACCGCACCGCAACTGACTCATCTATCCGCGCACCGCACCGCACACCGCAATTTATCTGGAACTTTGACACTGCACCGCACCGCACACCGCAAATTACAAAATTAAAAAAAAATATTTTAACGAGTTATTGTTTAGAAAGTCAATTGTAGGAAAAAGCATCCATGGCATATAACTGGTAACCTAGTACCAATACAGTTGTGCACTAATTGGCCAGGCTAACCAGATCATATTCTCTTATCAGCAATGCATCTAAGTTCTAAGACATAATACAAACTAAGACAAATAGAATGTTCCTGGATCCAGTATCAGGACTTTTGAACACTTTTTGTAAGCAATAATGCAATTATAATGCCAGTGGCTATATGAACTACACACACAAGAGTAAAACTTATAGCCTGAACTCACTGGGCTAACTGATATAGTAAATAATGCGGTAGTTGCGCTAGGCCTATAGCCTGGTAACTGAGCTTATCAGCTAGGCTACTAACCAAAAACATTCGTACAGCTTCCCTGACAAGCAAGCCCTAAAACCCTGTCAACTGCAAGCCATTTGCAATTTGCATTTGCATAGCTTTCCATCTTAGGGTTTCCGAAGGGAAAAATAACTGATCCTTGTTTCCAATTTAAATTTGAAGTTTCATAGCTGATTCTTGAAAAGTTGAAAGTTTACGTTTACGAAAGTTTAATTTCTTGAAAGTTTACGTTTACGAAAAATTAATTTCTTGAAAGTTTACGCGGCAAGCGGCGCGGCTTTGTCATTTCAACCTTCCACGCGGCGCGGCGCGGCACGCGGCGAAAAAGTCAAAAGCGGCCGCGTACGCGGCGCGGCGCGGCTTGCATCACTACTATGCATCGGTGTACGCCTGCGGGGGAGGGTCGCTACTCCTCACACCCGTTGGTCGACGTTGCCTTACATGCGAGAGTGGGAGCTCCCGATGTTGGGTTTTCCTCAGCGAAGGCAAGTCGACCCTTGTGTTCTATCAGAAACAACTTAGGTTTGTGGTACGTAACGAAGTACAGCAAAATCCCGAAAACGGATTTAGCTGCTTCGTGCCACACGCCTTCCGACATACACCTGACCCACGCTGCAGCCGACGGCAATGTCTGTTTCCGGTTGTCTACTTTACTTATGACTTAAATTTGGTACTACCCATTACTCGAAATCGATCACTAGGTAGAGGAAATTATCGTTAAGTTTCTTGCCCAGAGAAACAACAGCAAGTGCGGGTGGCTGGAGTCGAACATGCAGGCTCTCGACTGCGAGCCCAACGCGCTAACCACTCGGCCACGGCTTATAGTCGTTACCACGGTGATAAAGGGAAAGTTCGTTGGTCAGTGAGGACTGAGGTTTATCAAAAACCCAAATTTTGTCTTGGCACGTTGCTGTGGTAGACCCCGCAAGCCGTGATTTCATGTTTCTTGTGTTTTAGCAATCTTACAGCAAGCTAACAACACAAGGTTTATGTTAAGGTAGGGTTGCCATACCGTCCGGAAAATTCCGGACATGTCCGGAATTTAGGGTGAAATTTTGCGTCCGGGAGGAATTTTAAAAAATGCTCAAATGTCCGGAATTTTATGATGGGTGTTTTGGGGGAATTAAAATTGCGGGAATAATCCTGTAAATTAAGGGTGTCCTAGAAAATTTGCTCAGCCAGCTCATTTTACTGCATCTGCAATCGTACTGTGCACACTGCCAATCCAGAACATTGTTATTTCGTACCTTGTGCATTTTTTTTACTACGAGGTTGTACGGAATTATGATGTAACAGAGCGTTTTCCTTATCAATGATGTTTACCACTTAGAAGTCAGTGTTACCATTTTAGTCTTCTTAAAACCAAATCTGGTTTATTTTGCAACCGTTTGGTAATTGGTTTATTATTTTTCGATTTGGTTTATTTATTTATTTTTTTTTTGGGTTTATAATTTTTTTTTTAACATACTTTATCGGTTCGTTGCAGTGATTATTTCACTCCAACAAATTTTTTAGTTTATTTCTGCTTCAATTTGGCTTATTCTGGTCTTTTTTATTTAGCTTCATGTGTCGTAATGCGATTTATCAGTATTGTATGTTGCGGTCTATTTTTTTAGTGTATTTCTGCTTCAATTTGGTTTATTCTGGTCTTTTTTTTAGCTCCATCTAAGCGTCATCAAGTTGAGCGTCGCGATTATGAAAGGCATATTGACTCTTCAATATAATTTCAAAGATATGTGCTGTAGTGAATTTTTCTCATTTTTGAAATCACACAAGGCCCTATTGAAGAGAATTAGATCTTCAGAAAAATATGCATGGTCAGAAGAATAAATTTGTAGTGACTTGACTTACAAGCGTGTCTTTAATTTGTTTAAAGCATGCAATTGCTTTTCTTCTATTTTCGGCACAACCTAATTCTCATTATTATTTTTCACTCTGAAGTTGAGATTTTTTCATTGACGGTCCGTAGCTATATTTAGAGAGTGCTTACCCTGCCTGGTTTGAAATTCTGCTCGTGACAGAAGACAATACTTTTCACTTCGGTAGCTGGCGCTTTAGCATGAGTATCGTACAACGTTTGCAGCTTTAGCATTTCGGTAGCGAATATATATGGTCTCATGAAAATAGTAATGCACTGTCCGGAATTTTGCTTTTTCAAATATGGTAACCCTATGTTAAGGTCTATTTGAACAAAACAAATTTGTGCAATCCACAATTTTTTTTCAAATGCTTTATGCCAATCTTGCAAAGTACAGTAGTTTGGTGGTGTGGTTCTATCAGAGCCACTGCACTCTTGAATCCTACACAATTAATAAATTCAAAACCCATTACGGTGACGTCACAAAATGCGGCAAACAACCCAGTGGAAAATCACTGAAACTTCGCGATCAGCTGATTTTTGAATCAACAAAGTCGCGGTGTTTGCCGCAGTGCACGTAGGTAGGCAATGGGCTGCAGTGTGGTGCTTCAGATAAGCGAGCTGGGCCAACCTCGCGCGAATTTTTGCATCCAAAGAGAGGTTTTCGTGTGTTTGTGAAATTTCTCTGATAAAATCGTGGTTATAAAAGTTTGCAAACCAAAGAAGAAGTTTCTTTGTTTTAAAGCTAGGCTGCTATCCGTTTTGACATTGTCAAAATTGTCATGGTAATATATATAGATTGCGGTATGCAGAAACTTGGTTTAGCCTACCTGTAAATTTTGGATTTCTATAAAATTAATATATCATCAAAACAGCCAAACATTAGAATTTAGGCAGCCTAGTTGGATTTGCCTAAGTTGGACACACATAGCACAGGACATAGCCTAGCCTTAGTTGGACAATGGACATACATACCTAGCAAGAAGCAACTGTTGGAAAATTCAATGTTGACTGGGATGGTGCAAGGCAAACAAACAAAAGGACGACAAAAAATGAAATATTTTGACAATATCAATCACATTACTTGAATAAAAAGCATGCTGGAAGCACTAATAAAAACAAAAGACAGAACAAAATTGAGGCAGTTCATAAGGGAGATCACAGCTGATCAAACATGATCATTCTGCTGAAAAAAAAAGAAGTTGGATTTACGCTCACCAGTCCACTTTGATCAATCCATATTTTCGGTTGGTTTTATATTTGACCATCACAACAAAATCAACGCATGTTAAACATAGCAATGCAATACTAAACAAATAATTATGGTGTATTATATTTATGAAATTAGGATTGAATTGTTTCCATACAAAAATGATGCCAATTGCAGTCTAGCTCCTTCAACAAGATAGTGTAGATGGTTTTATGTATAGGCCTAAAGAACTGCAGTAGAATAGAATTCAAATTCATGTGAGGTGTGTAGGCTACCATGTATTTGCATGTGACAATGATGTGAACATATTCTCTACTATGGTAACATTAATTTTAATGTTTGAAGATAGACATGCAAGCCGATTTATTATAAAACAGGTCCATTTTAAAGCCTTAATTATTATCGCATGATGTATTAAGGCAGTGGCTATTTGACCGGCGCCGGTCTTTGAATCTGAAACATTATTTGACCGGTCATGACGTCACTATATAGGCATTTTTTTTCTTTTTCTCTTTCAAAGCAAAAGACGAGAAGAGTGCCTATATAAGTTCTAAATTCAACACCTATGTTCAACTGATTCTATGGCGCATAGGATACGTATCGGGCTGGTGCTCCAGAGGGAATGAGTTCGATACCGTACTACGCGGAAGCGTTTTTTTTTTTTAATTTTTAACTAAATTTTGACCCGAAGTGACTCAATCGTTACGCTTCTGCATTTTTGTGGTCAATTTTTAATTTGAGTAGCCTACAGCCCAATTTTTAAGGTTGTTTCAAATATGAGTAATAAGGTTAGAGTTTTTTAATTTTCTTGAATTTAAGAATTTCTCTGGATAATTTTCCGTTCGTCATAAGAGGATGTGACCGTGTTTGCCGAACGACTCAAAAATGTAATGCGTCGTTCAGCAAACACGGTCACATCCTCTTATGAGAATGAAAAATTACCCAGAGAAATTTTTAAATTCTAGAAAAATAACAACAAAAATATTGAAAATTAACCTTAAAAATGCAGCAGCCTAACGATTGAGTCAATTCGGGTCAAAATTTAGTTTAAAATTAAAAATAAAAGAACGCTTCCGCGTAGTATCGAACTCATTCCCTCTAGAGCGCCAGTCGGAGACTTATCCTACGCGCCACCGAATCAGTTCAACATAGGTGTTGAATTTAGAACTTATATAGGCACTCTTCTCGTCTTTTGCTTTGAAAGAGAAAAAGAAAAAAATGCCTAAATAGTGACGTCATGACCGGTCAAATAGTGTTTCAGATTCAAAGACCGGCGCCGGTCAAATAGCCATTACCATGTATTAATATGAGATGTTGCAAGGCAGAGTACTTCTTATTCATCTTTATGTTTCAGGGTGTTTCAGCTTATATGTTTCAGGGTGTGCTTTTATGTTAAACAAAATGCGTCTATTTAGCAAATTGCTCAAAGCAGGTATGCATAGTACTGCCAAGTCATCTAAGAAGCATGACTCGGTACAAAAAATGATTGAACATTACAGTCGCTTTTCACCAAGCCCACTTTCTTTACGTCAGTTTCTGGATTTCGGTATGTTTTAACATATTTCTTTGCTTGTTAAGCATTTAGTTAGGCTTACAGTGAAAGTAACTAACTTGTTTAAAGAATATTTTTCTTATTTAACTAAACTAATTTAACTAAATATCTCATTTACGAAGTAAAATCTTTATGAGTTGGGATTTCATTTGGCAGCGTGTTGTTATCAAGTGGCAATGAAAAGTTTGTGGTGGGGTCAGTATCTTCATCAGTCTACCAACTACTAGATTCCTACTTGAATCGACTAGGGCAACATCACTCTATTCATTAACGTTTTGAAAGCTAGGCTTGGAAAATGCTGTAATCTTTTACTGTCAGATCTCTTCACATTTTGTACACCCTCTTTTAACGCAAATATACAAAGTGAGTTTGTGAGGAATTATGTTTTTATGGAATGCGAAATTAACTATATATATATATTATATATGACAAGTTAGAAAACACCAAATTTATTAAGTACGGTAGTAGAATAAAAGTTACCAAAATTTGTTACAGCTTGTCATGTTCACTACAAGACATTTTACAAAGCCAACTTTTGAAAAATACAAAAGTGCATTTGCATAATATAATATAATAATTTATTTGCATCAGACAAAGCTGTCCATATCCAAAACAAAACAACAAAATAATACACAAACTGCAAATGCACAAATAACGAACAACAACAACGAAATAACATCAAAAAATAACAAAATAATACACAAACTGCAAATGCACAAAATCTCAATAAATAGGCTATCTACTGTTACAAGTTTACAGACATAAAGAGTACATTCTGTTTTCTGACCGTAAAATTGTTAAAGCTGTTTTAAATACTGTAATAACAAAAAATTGGAGCCCAGACACATCTCACCTCTTTCTGTTACAGTTTTCTGTTTCTGTTACTTGGCACCAGCTCCTTGCCACTCATGTAGTTGATGCCTGTGCTCGTAAGGGTTATGATATATATAACGTTTGACGTCTTTTTTGATATTAAACATATTCTGTATCATCAATGGATGAACTTTTGTACAAAAACAATCAAAGGGATCATAATTCTTAAAGTTTAAAAAAGGTCATCTTCAAATTAAAATTTTGATGGTCATGTATTCACAGTGCTTATCAGGGGAATTGTTGACCTTTAAGCATGAACTCTGTTATGTCAAAGTTACATTGTTATGTCACAGTCATTCCACAATACATTGCATCACATAACAATCTACGCTTAAAGCTAAAGCAGTGTTACAGGTTTGCAGTTCCACAAGCTCGTCAATGTCTTGAATTAACTATTTTACCTTGATGTTTGTTTCAAAAAAAAATTTTTGAGCTATGCTCAACACAGAAACATATCACATCAGAAAAATCATATTGAATGTTAAAACCAACAAGGATATTTGGACTAATAACTTAGCTTAAATTTCCAGCAGACACAAAAAACGAGGAGCCATTCCAGAAAATTTCTAACATTAGTAAGGTGAAATTTAAGAGCCAATGTTGTCTTTCATCTATTCTCATGCCTTCATGAAGGATCTTGCAGAAAAAAAAGCAAATTTATTTCATAGATTATCGCTATGCAGATTGGTTGGCTGATCAGATGTATTATTAAGATATCTAAGAATTTAGCTAAATCATTTGCAACAAAAATCTTCAAAGTCATTGGAAAGCTACTGGAAGCATGAGCCATCTGCTCTTGAGAGCTCATAAGGAAGTCAATGCACAGAATGTGCAATAAAAGTGATCTATGTAGTGATCTATCTAGTTGTAATCTATGCTGCTTGCAGAATCAAACAACGACTGTAGCATAGGTTTATTCTGAGCAACAAACAATGAATTGTTATGTCAAAATTGTGAGATATTTGGCAAAACTTTTTTTTGATATCATTTGCATCTAACAGCTATTTTCATCCAAAGTGTAGCCGAATAGGTCTTGTTTGAGTTATAAGTAAATTATTGCACATTAAATGTCCTCAAGCATATTTTTTTCGCCACTGTGGTCTATATAGAAAAAGCTATAGACAACATAAGACAATTGACTAATAAAACTTTTCTGTTTTTTGTAAACCACCCCAGCAAACTGTCCACTTGAAGCGGTTGACTGTCTCATATCTTTAGTATAGTCCTGTTACTCAATGCAACAAACAGTTTACCAGCCTCATTTTTCAATCATAAATTGATTTCACCATCACAGCATCCTCAGTATGATCATTTCAAGAGCAAAAATAATAATAAAATTCTTGAAAGGGTAAGGTTAGGTATTGTGGCATAACAATTGCATGTTGCGCCACCATGTAAACAATCAAACAAATTATATAATCCATTACTATGTAATTACTAATGAAGATACCTAACATGTAAAATTAAATAGAATAAAAAAACAAAAGTCTATAACTTTTATCAAATGAAGTAAAAGATCTTTTACTTTTTTAACCCATTTATGCCTAGCGTCCTATATGTAGGACACCTACTCAAATTTACAATTTTTCTTCGCACGTTCAGTTTTTAGATTTAGACGAAGTCAAAATACATTTATGAGTATTTTTGCACCATAATATCACAACTTTTTTCAAAAATTGCGTTTTGGGTTGAGACGTGACATCATTTTCAATTTTTCCGACTTTGTTAAGTCTGAAATATTGAAAGTACATGTCAAATTATATTAATAAATCTGCATATGCAAATAGGCTTCCAAAAATATTTGTCATTGTCTTTATTCGTTATATATCAACATATTTTACAGCAAATGTTTAGATTTAATTGGCAGCAAAATTTTTGAGAAAATTGGTTCAAAAGATAGGTGTCCTATATATAGGTCGCTAGGCACACATGTTAGCAAAATGAAGCAAAAGCGTCAATCAATTCCCACGCATCAAGCGGTATCAAACAGCGATTCCCTACGATTTCTACGCTGTATAACAAAGTAGTTGTGTTTGTTTTTAGAACAATAACATAATTATCGTAATTTACTGAAATTTTTGATAATATTTTAGTTTCCTCTTGGCGTTTTTACATGGAGGGCATCTTGACGTAGGCCAATTCGGCCTCAAAGCGATTTCGATCCGTTAAGTGACTTGTATCAGTGATGTGTTGCTTTGTTAATTTTCATCTTCGTATTTTGTGAACTTCCATTTCAATAAAATGCTCGATGACAAGACATTTCCCATTTATCACTTTGAGCGATAACGATTAGACCTACACATTACGCATAGGAAACTTGCGAAATTTGATAGCGGATTTGCCTGGCGTCCTGTATGTAGGACGGTCTTTTTCTCGACAAGTACTAACATAATTAAGAAAAAATTAATTGTGAAATGTTTTTAGGTCATGATTATGCAATATTTAAATTTTCAACAATTTTTTTTAAGTAATTTTACTTTCGGCACAAATGGGTTAATGTCCATTTGTATGTTCCATGGACATTGGACAGATATTGTTGTTAACAGTGTTTGGGTCCCAGAACTACCACTTCTTCAAATTGTTGAGACTACTGATAGTGTCCATCATGTAAAAGCTCTGTTTGGCAAAGCTATGTTCTTTTTCTGCAGGATGTATGTGGTTTTACATCACCCATGCATGATTTGTTTAAGTAGCCTACAGCTACTTACTAATTTTAGGTGTCAAAAGCACAGCTTGTACAAATGATGTTGCTGGTTTCTCAATGTTGACTTTGAATGATAAGCTTTATTGAAGGATTTTAATAATTATAGCAGTATATATGTTCTGTCATACTAATACTACTGAACAAAGTGTACAGGTCTTTTAACTAGTCGCAAAATAATTGGTTTTAAATAACATTAAAAAAATGAATAACTTCTTAATTATCTGTTTCATTTTTAAGCCCTGATGATTTTATTGGTGAAGTATTGATGGCACGTTCTCATATATATATATACATATAGTTTATAGTTGGCCCACTTTGAAGACAGGTAAATCTTGTCAAACTGGTTTGTGCCATGAAAATTAGTTTTATCTGTCAGTGTGGAACACTAGCAGAATCTTTATTTGAGATTGTAAACGTTTCTGTGCTTTGATGCTGCAGTATTTAGATTAATGTATACTTTTGTTGTATTGTTCTCTTTTTTGCGTCAGCATAAAGCGTTTTTCAACTTTTTAACTTAAGTCAGTTTGACAGAGTATTGTTCAACCAATAGTTGCGATATCATCAGTCAATCAATCGATTTAAAACGAATTCCAAGCATATCTGCTGGATTTTAATGAGTTTTGAGAGTTAATTGGCTGTTTTTCTCAGTGCTGAAATCTACCAAGCAGTTATTGTGTGTGTTGTCACCTTCTCCTTAATACTCGTCAGTCGTCACTGTGTTGTTATTGGTTAAGATTTAATGGGCGTGTCATTCCAGTCATCAAGTAGCAAAACTTGTTTTTGTCTTGATTCTAGAACGCGCTATTACCCTATAAAACAAAACATTTAGAAAATAGGCCCAAAACTAAGTAATTAATGCAATGCTGCAAAGACCTACTTAACTGCAAAGCTTTATGTTGATGGATAGTTGTCTGGGTAACTTGCGAATGAAGCTTGAGCTTTAAAAAACAGACACTTGATTTATGGACTAATTGTGCAGCATTTCAGTGATAATTGGTGGTTGGATTGTCTTCATTTGACACAGTTACTTGAATTCCAATAAGCTGCATTGCAACTTGTACAGTTGACTGCTCTTGCTTTAGCTAAACAACAATAGCCTATTGATTATATCTAGCCTGAGTAGTGAGTATCACACAAAAATATAATCTTTTTAATATGCTATTTTTCAGCTCAGAAAACTGGCGATGAAAAAATGTCATTTTTTTGGCTGAGGCAAGAACTACCTACTAGACTGGCCAACATGGTTAAGGTATGTTACTACTTTGTAAATGAAAAGTATTGTTACTACTTTCAAATAGAAAGTATTCAGATTTGGTAGACAACACCAATAGCAACATCTTTTAAAGTTTACTATTAAATTATTTTTGTCTTGTATTTATGATTTGGTTTTTGATCATAAAGGAGCAGATAGGCCTTTTTTTAACGACTCCGGTCACGTCAAAATCTCTCGGACTCCACTACCCTGGTGTTTACAGCTTGTGCGTTTTGCTGCTTGAGTTCTTTTTTTTTCCTTTTAAAGTCCTTGCGTATTGAAGAACAATATAATTTTACCAAGTATTATAGCAACGGCACTACATTAGAAAATTTCATATTATTTGACTTGTGATAAAGAATAAATGCAACGAGACATACGTCGGTTGTTTTTGGTTTGAGTAAACCAAGCATGTTGGTGTTTTGTGCCCAGGAAATGAATCGACTACCCGACCATCTTCTGGCTATGCCTTCGACACGGCTGGTAACTTCTTGGTATCAACAATCTTTTGAGGAAGTCATCGATTTTGATAAAAATAAAATTGACGAAAAGAATCTCAA
Source organism: Aplidium turbinatum (assembly GCF_918807975.1). Classification (NCBI taxonomy): domain Eukaryota; kingdom Metazoa; phylum Chordata; class Ascidiacea; order Aplousobranchia; family Polyclinidae; genus Aplidium; species Aplidium turbinatum. The sequence goes on along the minus strand of NC_137489.1, from coordinate 8,627,031 downwards.
TCGGTAAGAAAGCTTTGTTTGTTTTTTTCCCTTTAACTGTAAAAGTACATCACGATAATACTGCTTTTTTATCTTGGTATATTTCCTTTCTGTTTTGGATCGTTGTGCACAGCTATTGCTAGGGATGTAGCGTCGGAAGGATTTTGGCATGTCCGGAATCGGAGTCGTCAAAAAACAAGGCCGACTCCGGCTTCGTACAAAACGATGAACAATAAAAAAATTATTTGCAATATTTTTTCAATGTGTTTTTTCTTGTTCTCTGTATTGCACTCTTAAACGTTACCAGAAAATAGAAGTGTTTGTTCTTGCCAATTTTTAAAAAAGTCGATTTAATTTCGATCGCAACTTATATGACTGAAATTAAATTTAAAAAAATGAAAAATAACAAAAGTTTAAAAAACTCTGGCAACCTTCAAAAATCTGCCAGCACTGAAATCGGAGTCGGCCAGTCATAAATCGAGGAGTCAAAGTCGTATAATTTTCGCCCGACTCCACAGCCCTGGCTATTACCTCATTGTTATTGATCCAGAATAATTTGCTATCTGCCTGACAGGACATGAAAATAATATTCCTATGGCTTTCTTGTTGGTAGTTTCACTCGTTGTGATTGCAAATTTCCATCTTTTGGCAATCTCCATCTTTCGTTGCAGCGATTGTATTAAGGCTGATACGAAGGTACGTTAATTATTATCTTGTTTGATCCAGTTTCAACCGGATTCTGCAAGGAATCATTCACAGACATCGTAACGTTGTCGAAACAATGGCGCACGGGATCATGGAGTGGAAAGACCTGAACGACCATACTGAGAACTATCAGGATAAAATCCAATACTTTCTTGATCGATTTTACACCAGCAGAATAGGAATTCGAATTCTCATCAACCAACACAGTACGTAAATAATCGTACTTGCTTTGATTGGCTGTTTAACACGTTAAGTGCGTAATTAATATTTTGCAACTCGCCATATTTGACAACTCTTGGTCGTTTGCGTCGCATTATTACTTCGTAAGGTGTTGGGGAGACTCCAACACGCAGCGCAATAAGCTTTTCTTTTGTAGTTTTTGCTTCATTTTGTCTTTTTGACTATTCCGAAGAAGCCAAAATTGGCCTATTGTTTTCTGATGTAATCGCATTTTGCTGCGTTATTTCTGTCAGACTGCAGTTGTCGTTAGAAACAATGTTCATCGGTTCTTCACACGCTGTTTTAGCGCCGTACAGATTAAGGCGAAGAGAACGGATCGAAATTAAATGCGCCATATAACTGTAGTATTACAAGGCAAATGTGTTTAGTATTGTTGTTTGGCGAGTCTTCTGAAAAGACGCCCAAGCTATTCGGAGCAATAGATCCAAATTGCAACGTACGCTTAGTGGTGGAAGATGCCTACAGCACTGCCAAGTTTCTTTGTGAACAATACTACCTGGGTGCTCCTTCATTAGACATTAAAGTACATAACGGTAAGTGGCTGTTGTGTGCTTCTGGACTATTTTTTGTTTCAATTAATCTTCATTGCCATCACGTGTGTTGACGTTTGAATAATTTGGATTACTGTATGAGTTAGTTGTCAGGTAAGCAACAAAAAATTTAAACAATGAAGGAAGTTGCTTTAAAAAATATTCTGCCACTCTCGTGGGAACAACACTCTAATTTGGATGATGATATAATTTTTTTATAAAGGATGAGCTAGACTTGTTTCCGGAGCTACACATTTTTCTCATATTTGTAAAAAAAAAAATTTTGAGAATGCATATTTTCACTTTAAAAAAAATCAAAATATTTTTTAATTTACGGAAGTTCTGCAACGAAAAAATGCAGAAAAGGAGTAGGTTTCAGCTCTTCCAAGTCCCGGCTGTGAGTGACCGTGCCAACAATTATTGTGTACAAGGAATGCCCATTGCCCAATACATTTGCTTCTCAATGCACTTGTTGATTGAATTGTGGTAGTATATTAGACAGCAAAAATCCGTGATTTTTACATTGATTCAACGTCTGCAGACGTTATATCATGTAAAAATAACGAATTTTGTTGTCCGAGATGGTGTTGATTGAACGAAAGTATCATTGGATCATTACACTGTCGGTGCTACATATAAACATGTTGTGAACTTTTAGCTGTGGACAGTGAAAATGACGTCAACATCATCTACGCTCCGTCCCACCTTCATCATATTTGCTTTGAATTGTTCAAGGTAAACTTGTTACAATTGTACAACCATTCTAAAGTCCAAAGTGGGCTGTTGCACTTTCTCAGACCGAAAAATCCGTTTTCCGTGTGCAGACGTTGAATCAAGGTCAAAATGATGGATTTTTTTCTCTGGGTTCATGGTTTTTACTTTCCTGTAATTGAATCACTGCTACCGGATCAAGTTTCACAGTTGTTATTGCAAAAGATTGAAATCTTGTCAGCCGAAAACAATAAACAACATATTATTCAGAATGCAATGCGCGCCACTATGGAAAACCATCCGCACGCTTGTGACGTGCCACTTGTGCAAGTCAGCGTTACCAAGGGAACCACGGACTGCGGAATAAAGATATCGGACGTAGGCGGCGGCGCGCCAAGGGAAGTGACGACAAGGTGGTTCGAGTATTTGTACAGTACAGCTCCAAGACCTCCGCGCAGCGAAGACGCTCGAGTTACGCCTTTGGTAAGCCGAATGTATCTTTTTCGCTAGCTTAGTTGTTCTTGGAGGACTGCAATCTGCACCGCGACCCCACTTGAAATGGGAATAAAGCTGCAAGAATAAGTTATTCTTAATCAACAAATCAGTCCTTTTTTACTTTGTCTCAACACCTGCACACGTTAAATCGATATAAAAAAGGATTGACTTACTGGTTGAGATGAAACATTTAGGGTTGAATGCATCAACAGTAACTCATCACCGATTAAGTAAATCGGCCGATCAAGCTGCATATTCCGCGGTATAGCCTTTTTTTCTTTTTGCACCAAACTTGATCAACTGATTAGAATCGCCGATTATATTGATGCTTAGATGACCTAGCCGCAAACTGATTTTCGATTAGCTAATCCCAGGATTAACTTAATCGTACATCCGATCCTTTCTGTTTAGTCGCTTCTTTGTTGTAAAGTATACAACTGTACATTGTTGATAGCGTTTTCAAACCAATATATTGTTCTTGTTGAATGCTGATCATTGCTCTACAAAAACTCCTCTAATTTAACGCATTATTTGAAGATGTGTTGTGCCCACTTGAGTCATAAAAAGAATTAACAAGCGACCAATCATGGAACGAAAAGCTATTAAAACGTGATAATTAATACTACGTATATGGCTGCACAAGCTATGATACAGTATAGAAGCTGCACACGGAACCAATACATAACAATAGTATTTAAATATTACTTTCGGTTTTGTTGAATGTATCATGACTTTTTTTTATGATTTTCTTCGAATTAAATCGCAACAGTTTTTCCAGCAAATCTCCAGCCCGTAATCGAGTCCATTTTTCACATTGACTTATTATCTGAACGTAAAAAATGACTTATTTGCTGCCTAGATTCTGAAACTACCATTCCTAAAATGAAAGACATTGTTTTTGTGTATTTTTCTACAAAAGGTTTAGTCGTGTACCCAGCCATGGGCTGCCATACGAGAGCAATGAACGTGAACAAATGTGGATTGCCTTCATCCAAACATTAAGTTTCAGTGTTAATATACTCAACTTGTAGTTGGCAATGGCTCAATGGCAAAAAGTCAAGGCTCAATGTTCACAGTTTATTTTAAGCTGTGTAATTTTAACGTCTGCGTGGTTGGATAAGATACTTTTTTGATAACACCCGTTTATCTTTAGGCCGGTTATGGTTATGGCTTGCCTATCTCAAGGTTGTACGCCAGATACTTGGGTGGTGACCTCCAAATACAATCCATGGAAGGCTTTGGAACGGATGCTTATGTTTATTTGAAGGTAACTGCAATCTTGTTTTTCATGATGATCACATCACAATTTCGCTTTGAAGATGCCGTTTTGTGTGGGAACCGCCCGACAACAAATCATTCCTTTTTTGCATTGATTCAACGTCATCAGATGGCTCCTTAAAAGATGGTCTGCAGATGTTAAATCAATGTGAACGAGGCCCGATTTGTTGTCTAGGGCGGTTCTCCCACCAGCGAATCAGTTCCTTTTTTCATTAATTCAACGTCTCCAGACGTTCAAGAATTAAAAAAAAAACATTTTTAAAAAATAAATCATTCAAAGCTTATTTATTGATTGTATTTGTTCATTTAGGTATATTTTAATTTTTTACAAACGTGATTTCCTCGTTGAATGTGCCGTTGAAAGACTGGCTGTGTATCATTCTTGCTTTGTGGTTTAATTCTAACGCACTTGAACTTCAATACAACAACTTTAAAGAGATACAAAAAGTCAAGTTTTTAATCCGGCTCCTGGCAGAAGTCGACTAGTTTTTTGTCGATTCAACGTCTTTTAACGTTAAAAACAACGTGATTATCAGTTATATTGATTACAAATTTGAAGACGTTAAAGCAATCTAAAAAGGACTGATTTTGTGGCCAAGTTACCAAAGATTTCCTTATCATTCGCTGGCTTTGCTTTCAGTCCTTGTCCACTGCAGCGGTGGAGACCGTCCCTGTGTTCAATTCTGCCACCACCGAGCAATATCGACGTCCAAGTTTGACCGGGGATTGGGTCGTGCCAGCTAACAAAAGAAATTTCTCCAATCCCTTTAACGGTAACGACTCAAAGAAATGATTGGCCAATGATTAACAGTTTCTTTATGTGCTCATGATTGCATTCTGCTGCAATGCCGGAACGAGTTGTTTCAAATGCATTGATACCACATCAGACTATGTTGAATAGACGTAATTTGTCGGCTTAGCAACCAACGTCAATGTTGATTGTACAAACGCCACATCTAGACAATTTTGATGCAAAGTGGGTACAAATTTCTAATTTTATCTCACTACGTTATTCAATGTTGATTCAACGCCTAAGTCTTTAAAGCCGCGCTATTCTATATATATCTCTTTTGCACTGTGTGTTACGCAACGTTAGCTAGATTATTGCGATGTCGTTATTAGCTTTCGACTGTTGTCAAGCCTACATAGGATCTAGGCTAGGTCGAAGCTTGACATTACATTGCACACAATAGATTTGTGAGCAATGTGAACTGCAAATTTTAAAGTCAATCCTTTCTCTTTTAATGTTGTTCCATAGGCAACATGATTGGATTGCGATGTACTGTATAATTTTGTTTTGGGTTTTAAATAAAATCAAAATATACCACTCCATGGCATTAGCCACTAGCAGTGATTTCTTGTTTTTAATTCTGTACTTTTGCGCCCTATTTTATTTCTCGTCATTTATTTGTCCAGGACAAAAGTACTGTCTACGCAACAGCATGCCAACTACTCAGACAGCAAATCTGTCGTTTTTTACATTGATTCAACGTCTGCACACGCAAAAAAAACAGATTTGATGCCTGAGTAGCAGAGCAAAATGTCCTAACTGTGTAGTGTATGTAAAGTTTAAAATGTGGTTTTGATGTCGAAAAAAATCACAGGTTTTTAACAAACTTTTGACAACGAAGGTTCGTAGATTCGTGTCATATTTACCACAAAAATGATAAAAATTTCTTACCCCACCAGTGCATAGATGTCGTTGCTCATTGCTCAATGCAAGTTTTGCTTGAAAGAGGTGTTTGTTTGATTACGTCGTGGAGGATATAATATGTGAACAATATGTGAGATATGTGAACATCATATGACGCCCCCGGAGACTCACTGTCAGAGCTATCACGTTGATAAACACGTCATATAGCAGGGCTGAAGAAAAGCTAAAAAGCCCCAGACAGCAAAATTCGTCATTTTTACATTGATTCAACGTCTGCAGACGTTAAATCAATGTAAAGATGACGATTTTTTTTTGTCTGGGGCGTATGGTGTTCGAACCGGATCACATTTTCTTTGCATTGATATCTCCCCTGCCAAGTGCAATTTTTCTGGTTATTTAGTTTCAAAAGGCAATCAGTCACAAAAAGCCATTCTCTTAAAGGTTTACATCAGCATCGTTGTTATCGCACGTCTGTAAATTATAGTTTCGATGTAGACTGGCTGTAATGTAGTTACGCCTTGTTGACATATGGACCGTGCACTTTGACCCAAATCTCTGCGGAACTTCATGTCAAAGCTGGTAGGCTAATATTGTACTTTAAAGAAAAATTGTAACCGAGTAATTTAAAACCTGCTTCGTACTCCTATTTTCTCGTTTCACCGTCAGTACATACCACACCACCTGCATGCATGCATTTGTATCTACTATGCGCCATTGTTGAAGTTGCAAGCAGGGTTGAGTGATAATTCTTTCATTTGGACTTTCAGCCATTACCCCCTGCCCTTTGCTTTAAACCAGGGATATCTAAAGAAGATTAGAAAAGATTTTTCTTTAGATATCCCTGCCTTTAATATCCATCACCTCAATTAGATGTTTACTGTCCGTATGCCATGACTTGATTTATTCCGAGTAGGTTTTATCGTTTTCATCAACACATATTTACAGTGAGTTTGCTTTGCAAAAACGTGCCGTGGTGTTATGAACCTTGTCGGCTTAGCTCGTGCCTCAGACAGCAAAACCCTTTTGGGCATGGCCCCAGACGTTGGATCAATGTAAAAATGACATTTTGCTGCCTGGGCCAAGTATTTATCGACCAAATACAGTCATGAATACTAAAAAGTTTGGGTGTTCATCAGGACAATAATCGTTTCTAGCACTAGTGGCTACATTCATCTGATGAAAGTGAAAGTAACAACAAACAGGTTGATTTATTGCTTCGCTGACGTTTCGCGCACCATAACAATGCGTATCCTCAGAGCGAATAACATACAATATAAAACTTACAAAGTTACAGTATATACTGCAGTGTGGTTGAAGGCAAGAAAAAATGAAACACACATTTTAAAGGTTGGCCAAAAGATGTGTGAGCGGTTACTTTCCACGTTAAATCACGTAAAAACTCCAACATTAAACATAAATTCGAAGCAGTGGAGACCAACAGAAATTCGAGACGAAATTAAATTACAATCACATTTCCAATTGTGTTCAAATAGGCATGAACCCTGCTTGTCAAAACAATGAAGATTTTGAAGATTTCGGTGATGCATTTCGGTCGTTCCGGTTGAGTTAAGGAGTTTGAAATTATTTCAAAGGTCTGACGTGAAAGGTGAAACTGGAAGTTACCCCCAAGTCAGGGCCACTGACCATACACGGGGCAATGTGTGCAGAAACTCGAGGTGTATGTTGCATGAGCGCAGGTTACAGATGGTACGAAGATTTAAAGTAAGCCAATCTTCGTCCACTTTCAGGAATCGGTGCGACCGACCCACTTGCACCCCCGGCTATGGATTTGGGCCATGAATATTTTGCAGTTCCCTTCACCATGGCTACTGCCTGATATGTTACATGCTTCAAGACTTCCAGATTTAGCCAACTTTTGGTAAACTGATCAAAAAATCTGATTCTAGAAAGTTTTAGTCAGACGGCTACGATGGCAAATATCTACAAAATGTGAAAAATCAGGCAGCATCTCCCTCTCCAGGTGGCAATGCCAACGTTTTTCAGAAGGGAATAGGTCAGCTTTAACGATATTATATAGTTGCTTGCATGGAATACTCCCCGATGGAATATTATTGAAATTGTACACATACGCAACCGTTAAGAGGCTAAAAACGGACAAGTAGCCTATCAACGCTACGCTTTTTGCAGTAGTATGAGCGACGTTATGCTCGGTGCTCTTTTGCGCATTGTTTCTGATTCGCTTCATGTAGCAAAACTCTTTTGGTTATTAGCAACGTTTAAATCGTTGATTGATCGAATCTTTATCCTCGGACTGGGAAAGCTTCTTGAAGAGCTTAATCCTGGCAGTTTCGCATACTTGTAGAGGCTTTGAATCACTGACGCAGGCCCGGTCACCGAGATTGATAGAGTGAAGTTTCCGATTGTTAAAGTTTTATTGCCAAGGAATTATTCCATCCATTAGATGCCGCTGAATGGAGAGCAGTCCTTAACATGCGTATCTCAAGCGTCGTATCTCATGCTATATCTCAAGCCAAGCGTCCTTAACATGCGTTGAGTCAGCACCACTTGATCTTGAAGCTTCTTCGTTCCAGAAGTCACGCGCTAACCAACTGAGCCAAAGCTATCAGGGCAATAAATCAATATGGAATACATTTGGGTACCGTAATAGAGTTATTTCTTTGTAAAAGTGTGAGGACCGTAAAATAGAAATACAATAAACTCTCAATTTTTTGTGTTTAGGTCATTTTTTATTGTCTTTTGTCCTTGTGGTTTAGGCCACGTGTAGCCTACTCGTTTTTAATTTCCTTTTTTCTGATTTCGTCACAAATTCCCTTTTAAATAAATTTGTTAATCACATTTTCTCAAATGAGGAAATTTCCTCACAAGTGGACTCACAGGTCTGCTCGCACTCACCACCACAACTCACGATAAGCCCAAAACAAAGGCGTTTAATATATTGCAAAGAACACCTTAGAATGGTTTACAACAACAGTTTAACGAGGTGCGCCAATATCTTGTGGAATCTATAAATCAGCATGTTACACTGGTACAGAAAAAATTTGAAATCAAGTACCGTAGCCTACAAGCCGTCGCTGAAGTCACACAATAAAATCCTGTTGAAAATCTAAGCGCCAAAATAGAAGACATTTGAGCATTTTTGAGTGTCCTCGGTCTCGGAAAACTATTTATTTATCTTGAAAGAAGAGGACAAATGGTAGCCCGAGTACATGCCCCAACGCTTCTCGCGTCATATCCCAAACAATGAACGATACACAGAAGTTTATTATAAAACAACGATGGCAGTAAGCACAACAATTGTTATGATTCGCACATTGGGATACAATTTTCGACACGGCAATGTACATAAGCACCAACACGATTCGGAAAGTGATACACAGACGGCGGTTGTGACGTCATGATTTGGTTTTCTTGCAAAACTTCTTATGAACGAACCAGTGAGACTTCTGGCATCTCTTGGAACAATAACATGCCTGGAAAACACGAAAGCTTAAGCAGTTATCTCCACAATATAGATCACAACAGGCTGGAGATGTTTAAGTATCGAAGCGCTATTTTCTTTACGTCCATATGTCATTAGTCAGTATTCTAAGGAACGCGATGTGTGACAGTTGAACAGTTTTAAATATGGTTTAACATTGTGGTAGGAAGCATGCACGACAACAGCACCTACGTAACACTGAGCTGCAAGCGCGAGGCCGAAACGTTGGGCTTTATAAATAGAACTCACCTGCTTGCAGGCACTGCAACGTAGCGTGGATGCGTCAGTCGCACACGCCTCACAAACGTTATGACGCAGTGACGTAGCTTGCATGCCGTTGAACATGGTTAAGAGACAGGAAAGAGATGTGGGGTTGGAACCCTGGTGATGAAACCAGCATTAAGTTTAGTTTATCTAAGCTACTAAAGTTAGGGTTAGTGTGATGCTTTTACGTGATAGGACTACTGTCGCTATCGCTGCAAATTCATCACTCACCAAACGAAAATGAATTGGCACTCATACAAAAGACACCATTGACTGATTTGTTATGCTCAGTTGCAGAAATATGACGGCGTAAAACAAAGTTAGAGCCCGTACACTGACAGTCGAGCAAAAAACAGAAGTTTTAACATCATAACACAAACCCATCGGTCTCCAACGTAAGAATTGAAAGTCACATAAAGTACAAGAAGACTTACGAACAGTCTCACACAATATCCAGCTTTTCTGGAATGAAAACTAGATTTCTTACTATGACAACGGGGTGTATCGTGGTGACAAACTGCTGCATCAAAGGAAGGTCCGGGTAAGGAAAAGTCAAGATCGACTTTCGTATCGTGGTCTCCACAGCAAGCTGGAAGGCGTCACCATCGGCATGCAGCATCCTGGAATTAAATGAGACTTTTCTGCCATTGTGTATTATGGGTCATGAAATTTTCGCGTTGTAATAGCCTACTATATATATAATATATATATAAGTCAGTGGTATAGGTTTAAGTAAAAATCGAATAAAGACTTAAAATTAAGCAGACAGAAAGGAGAGAAAGTTTATTTTTCTGTCCACATTCAAGTATGTTACTGAATGTCGTGTCAAGATACAACAACGTGCTCTTGGTAACTGTGAAAGTGTGAGGGTTAGAAAATTAGAACAACTGTTTCTAAAACATAAAAGAAACTTTTGTGCACTATATGGATAATGCAGCAGGAAATATCTCAAACTAACAAAGTGTATACAAATGTGTTGAAGCAACAACAACGTTTAGATATTCGATTCTTTACGTAATAATGCTGGGATGGTGCAACGGACAAGGCGTTGGCTTTCCAATTATACGAACCTACTTCGACTCCTAGCTTAAGCTGGTTATTGATAAACACAGTTCACCTCTTCCCATGGTGTAACTGTAATAAGTTGGTTGGCATAGTTGCTGAAAGGCGGCGGAGAGAAAGGAACTGGCCACCCTACTCTTATCATTCTCCAAAGCTCAGAACTGAGTATGGGACTTCCGACTACCTTTACCTACAGTACCTCTTCACGAAATAGTAAAAATCTGTTTACAAATACATGATTTCTTGATTTGAGGAAGAAGTTGAGCCCTGCTTTGGTGTTCTATTGCCTATGATTGCAACTAGTTCAATAAAAAATACCTACTTTTTGACTAGAGGATCTAAAACAGTGGTATGATTTTTGTTCATGAATTCCAGGCACAATGACAAAATAGAGGAAAAGTAATGCAGTTTCACGGCTAACATTTCGTCGAAATCGTTCCTGCAAAAGTGAAAAAACACGTAACAGAACATTGAAAAAATCAGTTTTATTTGTTACATAACATACAAGTGAGGATTTGCCCAATCAGTAAATTAGTCCTTTCTTGCGTTGATGCAATGTCTGTTTCCTGCGTTTGGTGATTGAAAGGCCTTTTATGGGCGTTTATTCCAAATCTAGCAATTACTAGCAAGTCAAATTACTAAATGTATTTCCATATCATTAGCTTCACTAATACTAATATACCACCATATCATTAATACTAGTATAATAATATTAGCGAATAAAAGTTTTTCGGTTATATCATGCTTTTGAGAGTCTTTGGTGTTTTCTGGACCACTTTGATAGGCCGTCATTTTCCCACCTTCCCATACAGCAAACTTCGCCATTTTTACATTGATTAAACGTCTGGATTTGGCCAACATGTTTCTCCACTCACTTTGATCTGACGCACTTGGCAAGCAAATCATGTAAAACCGCGTCTGCCTTGTTCAATACAACAGCGTCGCACAAGGCTGGGCTGTCCATCACGCAAAATATTATCTGCAAAATATACACTAAATAACTTGGAATCAGTGAGGACTGTTCAGTAGTTCACCATATGTCTACTGTCTAGCGTCTACGTGTGTCAAACCAGTCTCAACATTACAGTTTTCATTGTTTTCGTGTGTCCTCGCGAACAACGTACCAACTACAGCACTGCACACGCTAAAGCAGCACAGAATAAATAGGAACAATGGTAAGAGCTTGCAAGTTATCTGAATATAGTTCTCTAAGTAGTTGGGGAGTGAAATAATACTTGTTTGGTGGTTACTGGTCAATCTGCATCCTAATACCAATAGCAGCATAGGCGCCGACTCCGGGGGGGCGGAGGGGCGGCGCCCCCCCGTGAATTTAGCTCGGGGTGGCTGCCCCCCCGCAAATTATTTAAAAAAATATCCTAAATCAAATGTTTCTAAGTTCATATTTGCGTTAGTTTGACCTTCATTGCGGATCGATCTCAATTAAAAGATCTACTTGTTGCAACAAGAGCGCTGCTCCTAAGATAACAAAAGAAACAGAAGTACGGTAGCTGATAAACGCCAGCATGGTGCCGTTGAACCATAGTAACAATGATTGAAAAACGTTTTTCTTGATTTCTTTCGCTTTGTTTTTTCTTGGGAGTGTCAATAACGAGGTGCAGTTTGCTCAGTTTAGTATCTACCCGTATTAAGAGCTAAAGTTCAAAGTGACCAGCATATAATTCGAAGTAGCCTACAGGCCTCGAAATTCGTTTTTGTTGACGGCGGACAAACGTGTCCGGTCTGAGCAGCTATCTCGGCGGACAAATCAAGTCTCACGGCGGACACACCAGTTTTAGCTGTCGATCATCATGCTTAATCACTTTATCTTAATAATAATTCTTCGCCATTTCAGAACTATAACTACGGTTTTAGAAGGTTTTTTAAAAATTCAGTAAAGTCACTCTGAAATCTTGCTGTAATAGCCTACTCGTATAATCTAATTTAGTAACCAACCTTGCCTTATCAATATTACTCGGAGATCAAAGCCACACATTGTGACGTAAAACTTGAACTAAATTTCGCGTGATTAGTGTAGAAGTACCTGTACTCCTATCGATTCTTAGCGAAGAATTCACCTTTGTTACGCTGATTCAATGTCATCAATTGTTGAAGCAACGTAAAAATCGAAAGTTTTCCTCCTTGAATGGAAGCTAAGGATATCATACAGTATTCACATTTTCTAGATGCGCGCTAGAATGCGCTGGAAAATATATTATCGCAACAATTGTTCGTGCTATGCAATGACGATTTGTATCGCTAGTTCCTGTGTTATTTCTCGGCGGACAAATATGACCGATCTAGATGGTACTTCCCGCGGACATCACATGCTGTGACGGCGGACATGTCCGCCGTGAATTTCGAGGCCTGAGCCTACATCATAAAGCTTGGCGATATACAATGGCAGATAGACGCAAACAAACATCAGCATTTTGAATGTAAGCAATCGGTCGGCTAGAAAGTTTGCCCCCCCGGCAATTTTCAAAACCCGGCGCCTATGAATAGCAGCACTACCTAAAAACTCAAATTTACAAAAAAAGCAGTGGTATATCATATTGAAACACATGACCTATGCATTGCAGTATTGCATACGACAACAGTGAAATTATAACCTTTAAAGTGATGCCACATTTTAACTGGTTAAAAGGTGTGAGCTTTACGGTTCAAAAGATGTTTCGTCAGGCACGAGATAAGTGTTCACTTAATTGAAAACGAGTTCAATACCTTCACAGGATGAGGATTGGACAACGTAATTAGTTTTTGAACATCCCTGGCTGCAGCTTCAGGAAGGCGCGGTTCATTTCCGCCCTGGCTCGTGAAGTAAGGTTGGAGCTTGTCAAGAGACAAAAAATTTTTCATCAAATTTGCACACTCGTGCTGACCTGGAAGTAAAAAATAACTTTAGTCACCAACTGGCAAAATCCTCCCCAGACAAAAAAATCTGTCGTTTTTGCATTGATTTAACGTCTGCAGACGTTGTAGTTACTCTTGTAGCGTTTTTTGTAGTGACTCAGTTTGGAAATCAAAATCACAAATTAAATCCGTCTGCAATTGTTGAATCACTGTAAAGCGACAGCTTTACCTAACTGGGTTCACAATTTAAAAAAACAAAACATGCACACTTACACGAATTAATTTGGTTGTCTGGTACACAGTTTTGTAGTACCTTAGTTATTTTAGTTTTTAAACCATTTTAATATGTTTTATTGACCATGAACAAACATTTTAAATAAAAACAATTGAAAACACGACATACTGACCGACGAAACCAGCCAGTGCAACGGCAGTTTTGCCAATGGAATTCGTCTTGGCGATGTCCGCTCCATGCTGAAGCAACAGATCGACTGTCGATATTTTACCTGCAATTAAAAACTTCTGTAACTTGTAGCATCAAAATGTATTACCCTGGTTGCAATATCAATGCGAACTTCTATACACCATTTCACAATCAAAATGTAATACAAAATTTGAGTAGAATGGACAAGAAAATGAATCTACCAAGACCAGGAAAAACAGCTAAAGTTGCTTTGAAAGGTAATTTCGGTTGGTTTCATTTGATAGAAAATTGGTGCAAGACATCACTTACCAGTAAGGGCTGCCATCATGAGAGCAGTGTACTGGTTTCCAGATTCAACTTCATTCACCCGTGCACCACAATTCAATAAATGTTCACAAATTTTAGTTTCACCTTTGTATGCCGCTTGCATGAGCAGTGTCATACCTGTCTGAACAAAACAAGAAACTAATTTTAAAATTAGTCAACTATCTAACTGTATAATAAGCAGCCATTGAATTTAGTGTTGACAACCGGAAATTGCAAGGTAAATGCTAATGTAATTAAACAAAACCCTATCTGGCTGACATGGTCGAACCTGGCTAATCATGTTTGCATTCGGGTTATATGAGAATTTTGCAAAATTTTACGATGTTTTTCGTGCTTTGGCAATTGCTGACGCAATTAAATAATCTGTAACTTTACATTGGCAAATATTTTGCGGTAACAAAATTATGCTAATTTCAAAGGCTAAATTAGCAAAATTTTGTTTTTTGTAAAAAGTAGCGTAAGAATTATCACCATAAAACTTTATAGATTTCATGCCTCAACTGCACACTTATTTAATATTTATGCTAGAAAAATTATAGGCGTTGCACAATACATGTAGTGCAATCTACAGTAAAACTTTACTATTATCAATCATATCACATCACACCACCTCATCAGAAACATTGGGTGTAGCATCTTTTTCACAGAGAATTGTCTTGATTGTGTCAAGTTCTCCTGCAAAACAAATATATACACTCTAAAAATTCTCTCACACAGACTATTATTACTTTTATCTATACCAGACTTACAAATTTGTCCATTAGTTAAATTTTTTGAAAATACCATGTTCATATTAAATGTACCGTACTAAACCCTAGCCATCATGGTCATGGCCTTAAAATTTTTTTCAATGCCAAGTGTGTATGTTTGTTTCAATAGGGTGAAAGCAATAGAGGTAAAAACGAGGAGGGAGAAAAAGACTGAAGAGCTGATGAAGACTATTGAACAACTTGCAAGAGCAAATGGAGTAAGATGGTATGGACATTGGACATGTATTAAGGAAGAAGTTTTCTTCAAAAGGCATTGACTTTGAAGGTAGATAGGAAGAGGAAACGGAGACGACCAGAAAGAACAGATAAAGAATGAGGCAAAGTCAGACTGAAGGAAGAAGATGCGATGAAAAGAACGAGACGGATAATAGGAGTGAAGGTGATCATTGCAAGGAAATAATGGGCCACTCCCACTAGTAGGAACAAAACTGAATTTAGATGATATTGAATAGCACTCATTATGTAATGCAGTGAATAAAACAATACATTGTATAATATTGAAATAGTGGTAAAAGAATCTGGTCAGACACCACCCCATGACAACAAATTTGATTACAAAGTCATACACACAGGTGTGCACAGACAGGCGCACTACGGTACTTCAATACGATAACTGAAAAGAATTAGCATGTATATCACAAAATTAACTGTATCAAGTTGCGCTAGATTGCACTGCTACTATGATCAAGTGGTTGTTTTAAAAGTTAAAAAACATGCACATCTAGCATACTACAAACCTTCATTGACAGCAGCAAACAATTTTGCAGAAAAAGAATCCATGCTAGGCATTGGATTTAAAAGTTAATGGTAAATACAGCAGTACAGTTTTATTGCATAAACAGATATGTCACAACCTAAAACTGATAACTTGATCAAAGAATGGAAAAACAGGTAAGAGCTAGGCTATGCAGTAAACATGCAACTTAAGCCAATAATTGTCAACCTTCTTTAACTGGTGTTAGGCCTATACTTTTGACTTGAAGTGGCAGGGATGTAGGCCTACAAGTGTTTTGAAATATTGTTTCGGTGAATGATTAGAATTCTATAAGGCCTTACTATATATGTACAATGTACATTGAGTGGCCAAGAGTACGGTACCTACTTGCACAACATTTAAAAGGATGTCGGTTAACACAGACAGCATAATTAAAACAAAGTCAGCCTTCTCCTGCTCTAGGCTTCAAGCGAAGCGTGGTGGCGTACTATAGCATTGACATTACAACCTAGTTAATTTTATGAATTGTATGTTACTGCGATGTAAGCTATGGTAATTAACATTAGCAATGGTGTGGCAGTGCAATTTTAAGATAGTGGTAACACTGTTTTATCAAAGTAGGTTTAACTTTTGGGTTTAAACTTTTGGGTTTTGCCATCTTTCCCTTTTGTTGGTGTCAAATTCGTATGTTTACTTTGCCGTTCTGTACATGTTTGCGCCAGCAGCAAAAAATAAAATTGAATCTTTTTGTCAAATATATGGTAAACCGTTCAAAAGGAGTGAACTTCCTGGGGTCAGCACAAGGCTTACTGCTCAATATAGGATTACTACGAATTACCGGTCTAGCCTTCAAAATAGCCATCAAGATTCAAGACATGCGATTCTCACTATACTTGAACTTTACTAACGACTGTAATAACGAGTTACGAACAGTGTTGTCAGGTTATGTTACAAAAACAAGCAAAAAATTTTGAAAAACAAGCCCAAAACAAGCAAATTTACACAAAAACAAGCCCAAAAACAAGCAACAAAAAACAGTCAAAATAGCAGTTAAAAAGTTGCAATATGGCAAATTTTTATAATACAAAACATTCTACAGAGAAGTAAAACATAGTAACTTTAGCGGGTTTAGCATAGCCTACTTTATTTCACATAAAATATAACATAATTGAAATAAAATACACTCAAACGTTTTTGACACGTAGGCTTACGTGTGTCCTCATCAGGAATTAAATCTGAAATACGGTACATAAAATGAAAAATTGTGAGATAAATTTGACAGTTGTTGACTGTTGTGTGTGCTGGAATTCTTGAAAAGTGTCTAGTGCAGTGGTTCTCAACCTTTTTGTCTTGGTGGACCCCTTTTGGTGCCTTCGAAGCGGTCGTGGGCCCCTAAAAATTTCTATTTGAAATTTTGGTATATCGCGTGTCCTCATGGAATCATATGTTACATAAGTTTCGAAGCAACACACTTAAAAGAATTTGCTGAATTAGCAACGCACTTGACGATTGATGAGATTGACAAAATTATGTTATGACGTTAGAGCTATATGTTGGCATACAAGATCAAACATCGGTAACCAATATGCTCATTTAATGTTTTTCGATAAATTTTATCAAAAGTTAATAGAATACATGCGACCGTTACAAAGAATTTCTCCCTTTTTTCATTTGTAATCAATATTAATTCGTTACAATCACAGTCATTGCAAAACTGAGAGTAGTGATATATTGCTCACTAACGTTTGTATTTCTAATTTAATCATTGATCAACAATCTGTTGTCTTAAAAGAATTTAGTTAAACATAGCCAACATAGGTGGATACTAACTCTAGTGTTGCCAGATACTAAATCCGTTTAAACAGAAAATTAAAACAGCAAAAGTTCCAGAACATTTAAAAATGTCATAATAATTTAAAACATCTAACAATTATACCAATAAAATGAAATATTTAAATAAAAATAAAACAACAAGCTCAAAAAAAGCAACCCGCAAGTCTTAAAAAAAAAAACCACTCGGCAGCAGTGGCCGAGTGGTTAGCGCGTTGGGCTCGCAGTCGAGAGCCTGTATGTTCGACTCTAGCCACCCGCACTTGCTGTTGTTTCTCTGGGCAAGAAACTTTACGATAATTGCCTCTACCCAGTGATCGATTTCGAGTAATGGGTAGTACCAAATTTCAGTCATAAATAGAGTAGACAACCGGAAACAGACATTGCAGTCGGCTGCAGCGTGGGTCAGGTGTACGTCGAAAGGCGTACACCGATGCATAGCGCTCAAGTCCGCTTTCCCGCAATGCAGGATAAAGATAAACAAACAAACAAACAAAAACCGCATACCCAGAAAAAAACAAGCAAACCCAGAAAAAAACAAGCCCAAATTCGCGGGAAAACCGCAAGGTTGGCAACACTGGTTACGAACTTACGAGAAACATCATTCTTAAGTAGCAGTGTTGCCAGACGCTTTTAGGATTTCCAGCACAAGTGCAAAAAAGGTAAATACTAACTAAAACCTGACCATAGAATCAATAAAAAATTAATTTCCAGTTTTACCTCTTGGAAACCCACACTTTTTTCCTTACAACTCATGCTTTGCTTTTGAGGAAAGCCACTTTAACATGAATAAATTCAGCCATTGCTACTGAAACCTCGAAAAAATCAGCCTAACAACAAGAAGTGATTCTCCTTATATTCCGATATATTGCAGAATTAACACTTGCAAACAATCAATACGGTACATGGGGCCAACAGTTTGGAACAAGCTTCCCCCTACTATAAGAAATGAATGCAAAACTGTAAAAGGCTTTAAATCAAAAATGAACAAGCTAAATCTTCCTTGACATAATCCTATCTAAGTATTACATCAGTGCCGGTGTAACGGTCCAGGAGTTACTGCGGTCTGAAAGTTACCGTAACTTCTGGACCGCGTATACGCGGTCTGAAAGTTACTGCCAGTCCAGAAGTTACTAAAACAGGGTTGTTAGGTTTGATGCTTGCAGCAGATTTGTATAAATGATTTCAATGTTGGAAACATGTTGAACTTGAAGACTTGATAGAGCTTCGGTAGAGAGTTTGTCTTGTTGAACCATAGGCATACGAAGCCGAGCAACGTGATCAAGTTTAACATCTTCAAGTTTATTACATTTACATAAACATAAAACTACACAACAAATTAAGTATCGAACGTTTTCGACATCACAAGATGTCCTCATCAGGAATAATATACATACAAATTAACTACATCTGAAAAAAATACAATGGTTAACTAAATCTATAAACAGAAAAAAACTGCACAGTACTTCTGACTAGCTCAAACTCAACGATATAGGCTCCACGAGAATCAAAGGTAACTGCATCAAAAGGTGTTAAACAGATCACATGATATGGTAAAAAGGCAAGGTGCGAAAAAACTAATTTTAGAATACAGAGAGCAAGAAAGACGAGCCGCAAGCATACAGTTGTCTGTTCAAAAGTGGATTGTGACGTTTTATGTACAGGGCTTCCAAGATCTTAGTTTGATACTCAGACCTGCCTCTAGACACGATCTCAAACTGCTTGATAGAAACGTTATTTTGGCATTCTGTACATGAAAAAATGTGATCTTTAATTGCGCTTTTCTGTATAGAATTCAAATTCAGGTGTTCCCCAGCTCTAGTCGATAAATGTCTTGTTGACATACCGATGTATGTCAGGCTTGCATCACGCAAACAACTGAATTTATAAACGACATTAGAACATAGAGCAAAGGGCGTAGGCGACTTTAGCTGAAAATATCTGCCTACTTTGAACGTTCTATAAACAGGGTAATGTCACAATCAAATTTCTTTTTGACAATTTTAGCTAGATTTTTTGAAAATTTTACCGAATCTTTTCCCAAGAATGGTATATCAAAAAAGTTGCTAAAATTAGTTTTTTCGCACCTTGCCTTTTTACCATATCATGTGATCTGTTTAACACCTTTTGATGCAGTTACCTTTGATTTTCGTGGAGCCTATCGTTGAGTTTGAGCTAGTCAGAAGTACTGTGCAGTTTTTTTTGTTTTTTTCTGTTTATAGATTTAGTTAACCATTGTATTTTTTTCAGATTTAGTTAATTTGTATGTATATTATTCCTGATGAGGACATCTTGTGATGTCGAAAACGTTCGATACTTAATATGTTGCGTAGTTTTATGTTTATGTAAATGTAATAAACTTGAAGATGTTAAACTTGATCACGTTGCTCGGCTTCGTATGCCTATGGTTCAACTTGAAGACTTATCCACCATTGCATCTTAAGTACATGGTTTACAGCAGAAACGTAATTGGGAATGAAGCGAAAATAAGATGAAAGTTAAAAGATGAGTTTTGTACCAGAAACTGTTGCTGTATTGGAATGAAATTTTAATTTGTAACCTAACAATTTACGTATAGGCTATCATTTTAACCTGATTTGTTTGTATTATACCAATTGAAGTTGTGTCCGTGCGTTGGCAAATAAATTTGCATGGGGAGGTGATTGACTAGATGACCACTTATATCCTGTAGTCTTTTACTGTCATCCTGATTGTGCTATAGCCTAATGCAACCTACGATTCACAATGTAGTGTTATGAGAGTTTTATTGACTCGTTGTAGGCTATACGGCGCTGTTGAAACAAATAATTTAATTGATCATCGCTCCAAACATTCCAAATTTTGAATCGTCGCTATACGTGAATCAGTGGTATTTAATAAGCTACAGGCCTTAATGTAGGCTATCGTGCAAAGTTTGCATTTGGAGGCTGACTTGTTAGCCGCTGGTCTTGAGTTGTAGTTGACGAACATAGTCTTTGACTATATTTTATGTATTTCATGAAAGTTAAATTTTTGGTCTGGTTTTTCATAACTACCGTTTTGAAAAAATATAAAGTAACTTAGGCTACATGTAGGCCAACCGATAGTCAAAACGCCATCAACCTTTAGTGAGTATAGGCTATCACAGTCTCACACGCGGGGAAGGCTTTAACTTTTACGAAAGTGTTGAACACTTTGAGATTCCAATAAATTTCGGTTAAACTCCCATCGAAAACACGTGGCACGAAACTTAAAGTCAAGAATAATGGTTTCGTGGTGAGAACATTTATCCTTGGAATTCATCCTTCGCATAGCCTACTTGCAGAGGGTTTAATCTACTGACCAAATATAGTTTAAAAATTGTCAGTCCATTTACAAGTTTTCCCAAACGAATTTCGAAAAAGCACACCCACTTACAATAGCAGTAACTTTTGGACTGCGTCTGCTTCTGCGGCGTTGCAGTCTGGAAGTTCCTGTCAGTCCAAAAGTTACCAGAGGTGCCCGGCGTTTTCAAAATCGACAGAAAAGCGAAAATTGTTTCAACTGAGTGTAATGAATTTATTGCTCTCAAACTAATGCCAGCTTTTCAGTTAACATTACAAAATACTTATAATTATTAATCTGACCTTTTGAGAGATTAAAAATTTAATTATTTTTCAAAATAAAATTAAAATGAAATATTTGGCAACTCTTGTAACTTTTGGCCTGCCGTAACTCTTGGACTGCTACACCGGTCTTAGGGTTTTTCGGGCCCTGTGCGGAATATGCTTTTGCGGGCCCCAATGACAATAATCCAATTCAGTGGCGTAGCTAGGTACTTTGAAAGGGGAGGGGCGGCGGTGGCGGCGTGATCGCTAAAGACGACAACCAGCGGCGGGAGGTCTGGGGGGCCTCCCCCAGAAAATTTTGAAAAATTACTTTGAATTTGGGACATTCTGAGAGCATGTTCAACAAAAATTTAGGTATGAATATTACTGTGAAATGGTGCTGTCCGGTGGCATAGCAAAAGGATAAGATCATGCTTTCTTTGGCATTTTTCGGAAATAAAGCTATGTCTCTACAGTATGTTGAGTCTGGATGCAACCTATTTCGTCCCCTGAAATCGTGTAGCAAAATTAAATTTCGACTTTTTTCGTTCCCTGAAAAGATCAAGAAATTTTGAAATGTTTGCGGCAACTCCGATCAGCGATTTCGGCTATGTCGTTTTTTTTCTCGATCTTTTCAGGGTACGAAATATTCAGGCGACGAAATAGGTTGAATTCGTTGAGTCTCTATGTTTTCTTGTTGCGAATTCCTTTGCTGAATTCACTTGTTGAATTTTTCCTTTGAAAATGACAAAATTACTGCATTTTCTGAGTAAATTGCGGGCCCCCTAATTTGCGGGCCCTGTGCGATCGCACGGTTTGCACATCCCAAAGACCGGCACTGATTACATGCACCAAACATACTAATACTTTTTTTTTGCCCAGAAATGATAGACTAATGTGTGTAGATTTATTAGCAAAATAGTAAGGTTGTAAGTACTCCTACTGGCCTTCTGGTTCTTGTGTTTTTTGTCCACAGAAGTTCTACAGCGTCTGCAGAAGTTTTTCCATCCTCTTCGACCAATCGCCATCTTTCGGTGAAGCGGTGGCCATGTGCTCCAACCAGTTGTTTTATATCAATATCTTGGACAGGATCGTCATAGTATTGTCTGATTGTTTATCTATTTTTCTAACATGCTGAATTGGATTTTTTTTCACTTTTGTTATGGTTTAACGTGTAAAACATACGGTAACCCAAATTTATCATATTACTGTGACATGCCACTACTAGGCTACATCCCAGCTGGCGATGCCTGTCGTTTTTGCATTAATTTAACGTTTGCTAACGTTGGATCAGTGTAGAGGTGACGAGTTTACCTGACTGGGGTCTAAAATTATCGCTTTAACAACGCAACTTTCATCAAAGCACGCTTGATATCTTCAAGACATAACTTCCCTGAGTATAATTGAATTTCCGCAAGATGATGATGTTGTTTTTGCTAGTTTGTTTTATTTGTTTTGTCATTGTTTTCATGTCGTCAAGTTATAGCCTATCTATTTTGTGAGTCGTGCAAGGCCTATGGTGCGTTGCGCTTGAAATGGTTTTGTCCGTGGTAGGATTTCTTTGTGGGGTTTTCTTTGCCTGCCTTGCTCTTCTTTGCTATGACTGATGAGCTAAACGCATCAAGACGTGTTCCCCTTACGACCATCAGCACTCTTGATAACGCACCATGGCCGATCTTCATAGCAACTGTCCATACAAATCTTAAATATATCAGCTAAAGCTATGTTGGCTAATAAAGCTATAGCCTAAATATATGTTGTTTATGTTTTGTAACATTTTTTTTTTCCTGTTATACCGTAGCCTATCTTATATTTTTCTGAAGATGTTGCGACCGTGCCAAATTTTTTTCAACTCAATAACTTAGGCAACTTCGGTCTCAAGCACGTTTTAACGTTCGCGTTTTGTCGCTTCTACCCTTTTCTCGACCTTTGCTATGTTGACATGTATTGTTTTGATATGATGGTCAGAAATAAAAACAACAACTGAATATGTTATAAAAGGCGGCCGTTCAATTGTGACCTTTCCACCAGTCATACAGAGAGTTAATTCTTGTATTGAGCTTTATTTGGCAGTTACAGAAGATCAAAGAGTAGCCTAATGGTAGGGGTGGTAATCGAAACGATTACTTTCTTGATTTGCTTTGTATCATTTTTATCGCTTTTTTCACGGGATAGGGGTTCGAGGTTTCAGTGGCAATGACTGAGTTTTTTCTTGTTAAATGGCTACCGGTACCACTTTTATGTTTGCCGATTCTATGGTCAGGTTCTAGCGTTTACTACATTCAGCACGCAATAACCAATCTGGTAAACTGTGAGCAGGTCCACAGTTCTATTTTACACAAAACTACGATTAGGCTATAGTAAACTGTATTTCTTTCACGCGGGGACATAGTGTGTAAGTCTAGCTCACTATATCCCCGATTCCACGGCAAAAACAAGACAGATCACAAAACGTAGGCGTGTAGCCTAAATTGTAAGTTATTCATGATGAAGGCTATCCGATGGCCGATTAGGCTAAGCTTCCCTAACATTACGTTTTTTCTGTTAAAAATTTGTTGGTTAAGTGGGTACGGTAGTGCAATATAAATTATGACTGCAATTCACTGTCCACATATTTTTGCATGTGGTATTTGGCCAGTCTTTCCCATAGAGTACGAAAAGTTTTTTCTTGTAGCCTAAGCCCTAAAGTAACTTATGCAAAATCTCTTTACAAACGTTGTGACTAATTGTGAACACCCCCCAAAAAAATTGTGAAATGCAGTGTGTCTTGTTTGAAATAACAGGAGTGAAAATAATCAGTAAGCTAAGCTATAGCCTATCTCAAATAAATATTTTTGTTACATAAGTCCATGCATTTTTACTTCATGACGCTTTCTGCATTGTGAGCTACGATACTCATGCATTGGCTATTGATATTCATTCTTTCAAGCGCATAGAATGAAACCTAATTGCTACGAACTCGAAATGAAAGACAAAGCAATTTTTTGTTGAAATTTGTTTCAAAAACGTTAGGCCTAGCCTACATTATAAAACCTAAAGTTGATTATGTTAGCTAGCTGTCTCAACAAACAGTCCTGTCCCATGGTAAACAAACGCCCCTAGTATCATTGTCCGACTCTCCGGTTTGCGTTTAAACAACGCAATTCAAGGACAGCTCTCCATTCGGCGACACCTAGTGGATGGAACTACTCAGACAACAACACTTCACTCTTGTCAAACTCGGTAACCGCGTGTGGTCCAAAACCTGTAGGGCGTGAAACTGCTAGGATTAAGCTATGGAAGAAGCTTTCTCAGTCCGAAGATAAAGATGCTTACAGCCAATTTATTCTATTAATATAAGCTTAATTTTTTTAAATAGCATGTTCCCGAAAGTCAGAAAATTTATTTTTGGTACGCAAAAACAGCAATGTAGACGAATAGGTATAATCCTACGCAGTACTGCATACAACAAAAACAACGCAGTTGGAGGCCTCGAAAAAACGAAGGTTATCCAAACGAGGGCCCCCCGTGGCATTCTTTAGAATTTAGATGACCAAATATGTATAAAAAATGAAAGCAGTTCGAAAAACATAGCTAAAGTAGCCTAAAACACACTAAAACAACCGCACTCCAGACGCTGTCATTCCGCAAAAACATGATGACACAACTGGAGGCATCGAAAAACTGCATGGTTAGGCCTATATCTAAGTCAGATGCCCCACTGCTCAACATGACCTGTAAATTATTTATAATATTTTCACAATTTTTCGAATTCTTTCACAATACAATTGTTTGTTTTATACGAATTTCATAGAGATAAAAAGCAAAGATACAAATGAAATCAATACACACTAACTACAGTAGAATTCGCCTATAACGGCTTCGTTTATAACGTCAATTCGCCTATTACATCACATTTCGCTCGGTCCCGGCAGAATTCCTATCTTTTACGTACATTGTAGTTCGGCTACAACAGCATCGCCTATAACGTCAATTCGCATGTAACAGCACCCTTTATTGGTCCCCAGACGTCTTTTGTTCGTTTATAACGTCACTTTTAGGCTTTAAGCCATCACCTTCACCACGAACGGTCAGTCTTTTAATCCAGTTAGCGCTGCTGCTTGCAAAATGTCTTCCCTTTATTTGACTACGTCGTTCGCAGCAGGGACTTTAATTAACTTTTTTCCCGCGTGAAAAACTATCACGTGTAAAAAGCATCTCTACAGCTGACCTTTAAACAACTCAAAGCCACAGTTGCACGTGCAGTACTGTATAAACTAGAAGCCGCAGTGTTACACAGTAGCCTACAGTAGAGATCTCTGAAGCAAAATGCCAAACAAACGAAGACATTTCCCTCTTTGGAAAAAATATGAAATTGTTAGCCGATTCAACAGCGGTAAGGCTACAAGCGTATCAGAGCTTGCAAAAGAATATGAAATTCCGAGAAATTCCAATTCATCATTGCAAACAATGTCTTTCTTCAACACCTCTTTCTTAAATCAAAAGACAGTTTTGGAAATAGTTTGCGGTAGTTCGTCTATAACGTCAGTTTTTGCAAATCCCCTAGAGCAGTGATTTTCAACCGGTGTTCCGCGGAACACTGGTGTTCCGTGAAAGATCGTCAGGTGTTCCGCAAGAAATTTATTAGTTTGACTAGTGTTCCATGGAACACCGGTCGAAAATCACTCCTTTGACACAATTAATCCACACTCCTCGCGATCGCAAAAAGCAGCGCATTTCAGGTTGAAACGAAGAAAGTTTTAATTATTGCATCATAATATCAAAAATTATTGTATTAATTATTGCATCATAATATCAAGAGTAATTTTCGTCAGCAGAAACTTAGGGTTCAGATAAAGAACAGTTAAGCAAAGGACTTGAAGGTTACTGAAGAGTTAGGTTTGCAGCAAGTGGTTATTTTATTTATGTTTGCAGCAAGTGGTTATTTTATTTAACAACTTATTGTTACTTCAACAGTGCTACAAATAGACTTGAAAACAGTACGAAAAATCATAATTAATTTTAGCTTTCGAGTTTAAAGTTTAAACTGGTAATAATGGATAGATATTTGAAAAGGAAATGTGCAAATGAACAGGCTAGTTCTGGTAACAATGAAAAGAAAGCAAAATCTGTGATGAGACAATACAGTGAAGATTACATTTCGTTTGGATTTACTTTCTCTGGTGATCCTACTGCCCCGATCCCATTATGTATGATATGTGGGAAAGAGCTATGCAACAGTGCCATGGTTCCAGCCAAGCTGAAGCGTCATTTAGAAACAAACCACCCGTCATTAAAAAACAAGAAAAAAGATTATTTCGTTCGCCTTCGTAAAGACATTGAAGTGCAAGCGAATTTCATGAAACGAGTAACAACAGTATATGAAAAAGCTCTAAAAGTGAGCTACCTTGTAGCTGAGCTTGTAGCTAAGTCAAAGCAGCCACATACTGCAGCAGAAAAAATAATACTACCGGCTTGTAAGATGATTGTAAATGAGATGCTTGGTCCTGATGCAGTTAAACAAGTAGCTAAAATCCCGCTCTCGGACAACACAATTGCTAGACGGATCGAAGACATGTCTGTGGACATCGAAAAAGTTGTTTTGGAAAAGGTACGTATCAGCGGAAAATTTTCATTACAACTTGATGAGTCGACAGACATCAGTGGACATGCTCAACTCTTGGCAAACGTACGTTTTGTGGATGGTGATTCTATCACAGAAAACTTTTTGTTTTGCAAGAGACTGCCTGAGAAGACAACCGGGGAAGAAATATTTCGTGTTACCTCAGATTATTTTGAACAAGGAGGACTTGAATGGAAGAACTGTAATAGTGTCTGTACAGATGGAGCAGCAGCCATGGTCGGACGTCACAAAGGCTTTGTTAGCAGAGTTAAGGAGAAACACCCAGCTGTCATACTTACACACTGCTTTTTGCACCGAGAAGCCTTAGTTGCAAAAACTTTGCCAGCAGATTTAGCTTCTGTGCTTGATGCTGTGGTGAGGATGGTTAATTTTGTCAAAACAAGACCACTAAAAAGTCGCATATTCGCAGCTTTATGCGAAGAAATGGGAGCAGAGTATACAACTTTACTGCTTCACACGGAAGTCAGATGGTTATCAAGAGGAAAAGTCTTAGCTCGTGTTTATGAATTGAAAAATGAGCTAAAGATATTTTTAACGGATGAAGGCTTTGATGGGGCAAAGCTGCTGGCATGTGATGATTGGTGTGCAAAGTTAGCATACATGGCTGACATATTCCATCATTTAAATGAATTGAACACACGGATGCAAGGCCGAAATGAAAATCTTCTGACAAGCACAGATAAAATACATGGATTTCGTTCAAAAGTGCAGCTTTGGCAACGACATGTGAAAAATACAGTCCTTGATATGTTTCCACTCACCCAAAAATGTCAAAGAAATGTGAACACTGCTGCTCTATGCGGGACTATAGAAAAACATTTGAAAACTCTCGAGGAGAAACTGTCTTTTTATTTCCCTTCTGCTCCTACCGAACGCTTTGACTGGGTCAGGGATCCTTACAGCTCAGCAACAGCTTTTGACAAAGTCATGACTGTACAGGAGCAAGAAGAATTTATTCAACTTAGACAAGATCGCACGTTAAGATTGAGATTTTCCAATCTACCTTTGGAACGTTTTTGGGTGATGACTTCCAAGGAGTTTCCTATTGTGGCAAACAATGCTATTTTGACTTTGCTTCCATTTTCAACAACTTATCTGTGTGAGATGAGTTTTGCAAGCATGACTGCTATAAAAGTTAAAAAACGAGAAAAATTGAGAACTGTTGAGGAAGAGCTTCGCGTTTGTCTTTCTGCAATTCCTGCCCGAATATCAGCTTTGTGCTCATCCAAACAGGCCCAGATATCGCACTGAGAAAGCTGACAGCCAATAAATTGTTGTTGTGCTGTTTATATTATTGCATCATTATAAAATTTCGTTTGGTGTTCCGCAAGATTATTTTAATGCATAAACTGTTCCGTGGCTCAAAAAAGGTTGAAAAACACTGCCCTAGAGGTGCCGTTATAGGCGAATTCTACTGTACCAACAAAACGTCCTTTGCATCCAACGTTCTGGCCAAATAACTCACGACTGAATAAACTAAAACAAGATTGTACAGTAGACAAGTCGGTACTCAGAAGATTTTTTTTGTGGAAGATGGGGTACACCAAGGATCGGTGTCGTCACTTCTTAGTTCTTATATTTGTTATTGTGGTTGATGTTGTGACTGAAGAGTAGGGAAGGGTTGCTGAGCAAAATTTTGTATGCGGATGATCTGATCTTGATCAGTGGTAAAATGAAGGGACTAGAAAAAACGAAATAGCCTACGTAGGCTATCATTTCAACCGGATTCCTTTGTTTTTAGATACCGTTGTTTTACTCCGAATGTTGCATTGAGTTACGTCCTATATCAACTAAAAATCATTTTATGATCAGTCATTGTGTTTGTCCATTGCACATGTAATGTCTGCTAATAGCATTAATTTTTATAATATATTAAAATATATAGAAAATATTAAATAGATATTAAAATATTCTTCTATAAGAAAACAGAAAAACAAAGCCCTTACTGTTCAATTTCATAACCCGCAGCCCAAGTAAATACAAAGACAAACTCGAAGAATTTCTGACGGAAATTAAGCGCTAACCAGAATCTTTACACAAAAACTCTCATATAAATGCTGGTGGCGTTGTAGTGGGACCAATGAACAGGTTGGAATCAATGAACAATGCCCTTTTCTTTGTGTGAGGGATACGCTTGGTTACTGTCACGTGGTTTTGCGATCTGCTCCACGTGTAGATACAAGTTATTTTGCAAGTTGATCCACGGTTAGCGGGAGAAAAAAATCCATCTATTCCAGTTTTGTGTTGCAAAAGTATAATTTGGAGGTGCCAGGAAAAGTTTTCTTATTTTCTGACCGTTAGTTGAAAAACCTTCTTAGTGTGGTGGGTAAATAACATTAGAATGATAGTTTCTGATTGGAAGTGAAAAGGGATAAACTTTATCAGGTACAGCTACAGACTTCATTTTATGTAAGATGGCTGACAAGGGGACCAATGAACAGACTTCGGGGTGGGACCTTTGACGATAGTTCATTGGTCCCCTTGCTTTAAGACTTCAATCAATAAAAATATTTTTCTAGAAATCATGCCTACTTTTAAAATTTACAAAAACCTGAAAGGTAACTTTGCGACTGCACAGCTTGAGCGGGCAGTCAAAGACGTTCTTGAAAAGAACGAAAGCATTGCAAGTACTGCTACAAAGCATCGCATCAATCGGATAACTTTGGGTCGCTATGTAAAGTTTGCTGAAGAAAATCCTGGAGCCAAAATTGAAAAAAAATCCATGGCTACAAAACAATTTCTTTTTTTATTTTCCCTTTATATCTTAAATTTTTCTGAAGGTGTTGCTACCGTGCCAAATTTCTTTCAAATCAATAACTTACTTCGGTCTCAAGCACGTTTTAACGTTCGCGTTTTGTCGCTTCTACCCTTTTCTCGACCTTTGCTATGTTGACGTGTATTGTTTTGATATGATGGTCAGAAATAAAAATAACTGAACTGAAGTAATGATGATTAGGCTATAATAAGGCTTAATGTTTTAATCGCTGTCTCAAAAGCTTATAGTATTTCGATATCAAGTTTCGTTTCTATACTTCTCGTACCAGAAAGGAGCAATGAATCTAATTCAGTAATAACGCATTGATGAAATATTATGCCTAATTGTCATACCGTATAATGATCCATTAAGACAGTTAAACTAATAACCAAACTACACATAACCTTAGCTTGGATTTATACGGCCAATCCTCTCTATTGGGTTATTACGCAGTAACTGATTTTTGCAGGTTTTCCCTGTTGAAGAGGAACTGTGTCTCTCCGAACATATAATCACATCTTCGAAGATGTTTTATGGTTTACAAAAAATTCAAGCCCGGAAACTTGCTTACCGGTTTGCAGCAAAAAAATCCTGTCATCTGAAGACAGTGATGATGAAAGTAATGCAGTGTCCCTTCACGACACCACAGACGAAGAGCTGGAAGATTCAGAAGAAGAAACTGAAAGCACTCCTTTGAAAATCTTGCCGAACAACTTTGCAGTAATCCGTGTGAAAGCCGGAATGATATTTCAAAACTATGTAGCAAAGATCATCACAGGACCTGACGAAGACAAAGATTTTGAAGTATCTTTCTACAGGAAAGTAAAAAAATGGATTCATGTTGCCCAAAACAGAAGACCTAGCATCCGTTTCGCGTGATGACGTTCTTACTGTGTTGCCCAATCCCCCTTCGTGTGCCAACACCAAGAGACTGGCCAACGTTATGAGGTTCCCGGTGGACCTGTCAGAATTCAACATGAAATGAACAGTTTGTTTGTCCAAATAAGAACAGTTGCTTGTACCTTATTATGCTTTAATTTATTAATTGTAAAGTCTCAATGTTTGACGTTAACTTGCGTAAGTTTGACGTTGGCGTGTATTTGTTTATAGGTCCCCACCTCCTTGTCCATTGATCCCACCAGAGTGGGGACCAATGAACCTTTGTTTGTTTTTTCAAACATATTATTTTAAAGACTAAAAAATGGAAAATAAAACTTTCTTTCTTTATTAAAAAAACTTCTTCATATAACGCTTTGTTTGTAAAATAGGCAGTGCTCTTGGCTTTTTTTCAGTGTTTAACCCGGATCAGAAAAATGGGTGTTCATTGGTCCCACATCTCCCTACTTTACATTAAAAATAATATCAGTTCAAATGGACCAAATAGAGAGAAAGTGTGACGTCATCACATAGCAACCCCACCATCTTTGTTCTAAACAACTTTTAACAGCCACTGCGAAAGTATAGGCCTACAGGTCGACCTTCTTTTGTTTAATATCATGGTTCCAAAAAGTATGGTCCAGTGTTTTGCGCTTGATTGTAACCATCAATTCGAAAGGGATAACTGCAATTTTTAGTTTGTTTACTAAGCAACAAAAAGATAAAACGCTAGGTGGAACTGATAATGTGTAATAATGAAGAGCCTACCACTTCTTTCAGGGTGTGCAGTTGCCATTTTCATGACGGTGATCGAAAAAATGGGCCAAAGCTTTTGAGAAAAACAAAAAACAAGTTTTTTTACTTCAGAATTTAATCCCAGTAAGATAAGACTGGTGGAAGCAGCATCCTGTGACATTATCTTGGACCCTGACAATGTTATACCAGGTACACATTACCAACTAGGTTATACAGTTCTGCTTAATTTTTTTATGTATGCAATAAATAAAAAAAATAAAAAAATAAAACAATGAAAAAAACTACGACCAAGTCTGTTGAATATTGTAATGTGAGGAGTTACCAAACATTTTTGACAGACACCTGCCACCTCGGGTTGAGTTGAAAATGCAAACTATGAGACAAGATTTGAACAAGTTGAGAAGAAAGTTACTCGCAGGCTAAAGTCAGTTTTGTACCATTTTTCTTTGTAGAATTCAGTAAAAGTGCTTCCTCTCAAACAGGACCAAGTAGTACAAGTGTTATGTTACAGATAGAAAATATGCAGCTGACAAATATAATAAAAGAAAGGTATGAAAAATCTTGAGCACAACACATTTCACTGTACTGGTAAGAATCTATGCTATGTTACAGATTGAAAACGAGCAGCTGACAAAACAATAAAAGGAAGCTGAAAACATTTTGAATGCAACCCATTTCACTTTACTGGTAAGAATCTTTCACAGCAAGTATTATGTATGAAGACAGGTCTGCCAACAAGAGAAGTTTTCGATATTGTGGTGCAATATGTAAAACATTTTTAATGTTTGCTTGTGTATTTCAGTGGATGAAAGCCGGAAGGTTGTGTCTATGTCCATAGAAGATCAATTTTTTTATTAACTCTAAAAAAAAACAAGACAGAACTATTCAAACATACTGTCACAATCAATGTACGTCGTACGAGGCCTCGCGTCGGGCTGCTTTGTATCTTGACAGAACGTGCTGTTTTCATTATGGAATTTTTGAGCAATATGTTATTATCGGTTACTGACCTGTAGTCCCCTTTCATTGCGAAGTCTTTATTATTATGTAACGTATTTCCAGAATCTTCTGTAAGCATGCAAATCTGGAATGTTCTGTTGTTTTTCACAATTGCCGAGGGACGTTTGTCATGACGTCATAAGGATGTTTACCAGTAAATGTCTGATTGCGAAATCTTTGTTATGTATTGTATTTCTAGCACCTTTTACCCTACGTGACAATCTAGAAGCTTCTGTAAACTTGCTTGTTTATGTTTAATGCAACTTGAGAGAACAATGTGATATAACCTTCTCGATGTTACTAGACCGAACAACCTTCTATAAATAGTGGTGTAATTTTCGTAATCGATTATTATTATGAGTTGATTATGAAAGATGAAGATTATTGTAGCAGTGGTAGTTGGTAATAGACGCAAAGATTATTGTTGATCGAGAGTTGAAGTTATTGAATACGAATAAACAAAAGCTGATGCTAATATAATTTCTGATTGAAATTAGAATCGTATGAGAAGCTTTGAGTGGATTACGTTAAACTCGATTAATAGTTGTAAGCGTTGGAATCTATTGCTGTTCACTGTTACTATTATTTTGATCAGTTGCTGGAAGTGCTGAACCATTCGTTAAAGTCCTTCAACAATTTTCATTATCATTTCACTAGTAGAACTATCTGACATTTAATTGACTGCTTTTCGGTGATATCCCATTAAACTACGTCATTAATCCTTTCCAAGTCTCTTTTCTGGTAAGAAATAGAAAGATATTGTGACACATACATTTAAGTGAACTATTCAATTGCAGTTCAGCAACAATTTACATCACTTTAACCTTTATTCATGTTTTATATAAATTGTTGTATAAAGATATCAAGACCACAGTTCCATCAAGGGAAAAAAATAAAACTTTTCTTCCAGGTGTTGTTGTTTTATTTGAAAACCCCAAAAAGTGGTTCACTGCACTGACATTGCCAGTCCTGCATTGATGTCAGAGCAGAAGCTGACATACTTTAATTATAGAGATACGAATTCCTTTAAGGTATTAAGTGTGGCACCAAATACTGCATCCACCTCTGTCAGTGATTTGCATCCTGGATGAACTTCAGATAAAGTAGTAATGGTAAAATGTGGGATCCTGCATGGCGTGCCCCTTGAAAATACTGCGTCTACAGAGTATTGGTCCGCTAAAGGCCGCCAAGGCTAGAACGTGGTTTGCGGAAGAATAAAGCAGCAGATTTTCATTCTCGTTTTGTCAGCCAGGGTAGCCAGGTTGGCCTTTTTCAAGCCAAATTCCTCAAATCTGGCTTTTTTAAGGCCTTTGGCTGAAAGATTTACGGTTTGGCTTTTTTTTAATTTGGCTTCTTTTTGAAATTTGACTTTTTAAACAGTTATAGATTTTTTTTTACTTTTTAGATACTGAACATATATACCTGCAATTTTTCCCGTTGCTAATTCCGTAAAATCCTGACTAAGTGTGAACTTATCAACAGCAAAAATGAGGTCAGGTGTCAGATTAGAATCTAGAATAGAATTATACAGAATCTTTTCTTTTTCAGTGGTGCCTACCGCCTGTGGTAGTTGTAGCAAACCTTGTTTTGGAGCACTTGGTGGCTATACAATACGGCAACCTGATTTGTGAAAGGTTGATATGAAGGGCCTTCTTCACAAGACCATGACCAAGTTGGGACAATTGTGAAGGAAGTGACAAAAGTCACTGGTGGTACAAAAGTTGAAAATATATTATATTGTGTCACTACTGTTCATTCCATTCTGACATTGTCTCCTGAAGAGTTGTCAGAGGAAAAGCTTCGAAATGCAAGCTTTATTCAATGCCATTTTTGCAGTTATAAAAGTATAGGATACACGAAAACAGAAGCTTATACTGTATGTATGAAAATTAATTTTAATTTTTTTTACTTTAATTGATTTGTAGCGTTCATGCTTGCTGAATACTATCAGCATACAGTATTTGCAACTTGGTATTGTTTTTATTGCTGTAGGTCTATTAACTTAAAGAAATTTCTGTTTAATCCTTATTTGTTTTGTCAAGTTTTTGATCTATTTGCTTTGTCATGCCTAAGCCATGGGAGAATACTTACGATTTGGGTAGAAAATGCAATCCTGAATAGGAAAAAAAGTTTGTGTGGCTGAAAAAGAGCAGCGTTGTTTCATCAAATGGGTACTGCAGAATTTGCCACTGCACTATCACTCCACGATTAAGCAACTTGGCCGCTCATGAACAAACTACTAAGCATAAACGATTTGTTTCTCTAGCTGGGCAAAGTAAGCTGAATATGGACACTTCAACGAATCTTAGTTCTACTGTAGTTAAAAAGGCAGAGTTACAACTTGCTGTTGCAGTCGCTTGCCATTGTGCTATTCGCAGTATCGACCACTTAGGGGAGATAATTTCAGGGCATGCTGGCAAAGGCAGTTGTTTATCAAAACTGAAACTGCATAGAACAAAATGTTCATGCCTTATCAAAAATGTTATTGCCCCATCTCTAAAAGAAGAGTTGATATTGGACTTGAAGAAATTAAAGGTGAAGGTGTAGAAGTTACTGTAGATGTAAAGCAATGCTTGAAGAAGCTTTTCAACAAGTCACCAAAAGATTGCCATCATCTCAGGAAATGATTCAAAACTTGGCCCACCTAAGTCCTACTTATGTTTTAAGTCAAACATCACAAGCTTCTTTTCTTAACTTGCCTTTTCTTCATCTTGCTGAAAGTAATCTTACTCTTTTGTTTTGGAAGACCAATACAGAAAGATAATTTTGTAGATTGGAAAGAAGAAGAACCATTTAAATCAAACAATGAGCTGCTATGCAACACAAAACAATTTTGGTTAGGAGTCGTGAAAAACTCTCAATTTAAAGAGTTAGCTTGATATGCGCTAACATGCTTGGCAACTCCAGTCAGCAATGCTGTTGTTGAGAGAATTTTCTCACTCATTACCTGTTGTAAAACTAAGCCAAGGAACAGACTGCAAATCAACACCTTGGATTCGATTGTCAAAATTAGGACTGATTTATTTTTTCAAAATGCTCCAAAGGCTTTAAGGTAACTGATAAAATGCTTAAGTTGTTCAATGCGGACATGTACAGTTGTACACGCAAAGTGAAATCATGCAAGACCCTACTGATGACTTTGAATCGTTTTTTGTAATTTTTTTCAAATATGATTTATGATTTCATGCCAGCACCTAATGTTTCCGCTTATACGTTGGGTGCACCTTGCAAGGTGAAGAGTGTAATTGCCCCTCACGTGCTAAATTGTAAGTTTATTTTGAATGTGCAACAGATTTTTAAAACAAACTTTCTGGTCTTCAATCAATATTTCACACTCTTTTTAAGAATGCAAGACTTCTTATTGTTTAGTTCAAGAGTATTTTGAAGGGCCTTTTCTTAGCCAAACACATTTTTGTTCTGGCCATGCTCTCTGCATCCTGCGAGGTAAAAAGTGTTACTTTGTGCTGTTAATTCGTTCATTTAATAACACCAAGTATGTGATGCTAACTTGTATTTAGTACTGGATAGTCGTGTCATGCTTTTTTTTGGTTTTTCTCAGGAGATATTGGGCTTTTTTATTTTCATTTTGGCTGGAGTTTTAGTTAAGTTTGGCTTTTATTGAGCTGGCAACCCTGTTGCCAGCGAATCAGACAAACGTATTTTTTAATGGAAAGAAATTCATACTCGCAAGTTGGAGCAATGTTAAAAATAAAGTCAAAACTAGACCAAATTTTTTAAGATTTAAACGCAGAAGTCAGCTTTCTAGAACAGAAATCTACGAAGTTGTAAAAAATGTAAATTTGATATAAAGAACATTGTCCGCATAGCTAAAAGAAAAGGTTTTGTCGAGGTTACTTGCACCGAACGGCAGTACGTTCTCAATCTTCACAAAGCACTTCAATCGATAGACGCAATCTTGAAAGTTGGGTTGTACCACTACAATCAAATCGATGTGAAAATTAAATGGGTACCAATCCCTTT
This sequence comes from Aplidium turbinatum, assembly GCF_918807975.1. Classification (NCBI taxonomy): domain Eukaryota; kingdom Metazoa; phylum Chordata; class Ascidiacea; order Aplousobranchia; family Polyclinidae; genus Aplidium; species Aplidium turbinatum. Next base: position 8,591,181 of record NC_137489.1, on the reverse strand, counting down.
ATAAAATCAACATATCACCATGGAGAGAAGCAAATTTTGGAAAACCCATTTCCATCAACTGTGTGAAAGATTTAAATGGACTGCCGACAGGTTTGAAAATAGTCAAAATGCAGCAAAAAGACTTAAGAAACCCATCCCAAGTTACATATAAGTTGATGGAGAAAAACTGTACGTGAATTACCCTGGACAGGAACTAAACTGCAAAATATGTGGCGATACAAGTCAAAAGCTAATAACCTGTCCAAAAAAGAAATCCAACGAACAATTTCCATCCTTACCGTTAAAAGAAAAATCTAATATTGTGAAAATCCCTAAAGAATTAATTATCCCGACGTCTCATATACAACGAAGGTAACAAAATGATACCTGGAAAGCCCAGACAACAAAAAACCGAACTCCAAACCGACGCCAAGAAACGACTATGACGTGCACGCACTGTCAGGAAGAGAAGATGATGGACAACTTTTCGACCTATCACTGCCCTAACTGCTCAAATAACTTCTAGGTGATAAAAGCATGCTGTGACCCTACAACTTCATTTTCAGTTCCAGAGACCCAAAAAGGTAACACTTTTGATTGTGGCATATGCAAGAAGCAAGGCATTGTTTGCTTTTGCAACACGTTAAACACCTTCTGGAAAAATCCAAAAGCAAGATTTGCCAAAATATAAAATGCAATAGAATTACTTTGTACTGTAAACGTGAACAATTTTATGTAAATGAATGTGGTAAGGAACCTTTTCAGTGTCAATGCGTTTTTTTGTGTTTTCAAAAACAAGACTCATATTAATGATTTATGTACCGTACTGTACTTCTAGTACAATTAAAACGGCAAAAAAAGCAGATTTTGTTATTATTGTGGCTACGTACACCTACATTCCTACAATACATGCCACCAATCACGCATCGCACAGAACAATTCTAATACCTCACTAACTATTAGCAAGAGCGTGATGACAAAGAGCAACCCAGCAAGTTCTATTTAAAACCGGATAAACGAATAACTTAAGAATTTTGCAAATCAGCCCATAAAGCATGGTTTGCTAATTTCAACAGTGAGCCAGGAGTGGAGCGTAGTTGATGATTCAGACAAGATTGAAGCTTTAATACTTGTTTGGATACACCAACTATGATTTCAGTGGAGCCACTATTACTTACAAAAACAAAAACCATGTCAGCTCATGAATTTTTTGGATTGTCGTCGAAATAGAACTACCAGCTACCATCCGCAATGCAATGGCTTAGTAGAGAACATGCGTTCTGAAGAGGAAATGGTCTACAAAATGAAGTTGCAATGTGGAAAGAGGAGTTGGGTATTTGTTTGCTTCAGAAGAAGCAACTGCTGCAATAACAAGTATTGTTCAACTCTAGAAAAAATAAGAAGTCCAGCTCAAGCGATATCATGTTTGTTTACGTCAGGGAACAATAACATTCCTTTCAAAAATTCTAAGCACAAGTTTTCCACCCAAGTAATAGTTTCACTATTGTTGGCTTATGCTGCTTCCGCATCATGCAACTGCATAACATTATCTGCAATTCAACAAAAAATCTTGCTACCCACTTTTTCACTGGAGAACTGGCAAGTTCACTTCAAACACAAACGCCACTCATTGTCGAAGTATTTTCTCCTGAGATGAAACTTACTCCTGATGGGAGAAGTGTGAATCGCTTACTGCTTGGTGATTGGTCAATTCTCGGAATGGCCCGTTTCGGTGAGTCCGATCCCTATTCGGTGATTTTTTCAATTTTTTTTTTAAATTATCGGGTACCGTAGCCTAATTATCATTGCCGTTTTAGGGTTAGAGGTTCGGGTTAGAGGTTAGAAACTCACCGAATCGGACTCACCGAATAGTTGCAGACCCGTCAATTCTACCTTAGGGTGCCGAGCTGAAATAGGTTTTACAAATATGCCGAGTGGACGATTTTATAATGTACTATAGTTCACGTTCACCGTGGTTTCACGCGATGTCACTCAGACAGCAAATGCATGCAACGTGCTGAACGTTGTTGTGTAAACAACCTGTATAAATGGCACTGCAAGAAACTACACTTTTTGATAAGATAAAAATGGCCTGTTCCATAAGCAGATTTCTGCATAATCGTTGCATTGGGCACAATTATACATGTCTGTGGTGAGTGGCTGGACTATGTGACTGCTTTATACTCCATCATAAATATTTGGTTTCATACAAATTAAGGGTTGAGAAAAACCCGGGTTTTTTTGGGTTTTATTTAAAAAAGATGCAAAAAAGGTAGATTCATGCTTATTTCACCTCAAATACTACTTTTTACCAATGAAGTGCCTCTCACTCACAGTACATTAGACTGGCCCAAAAAAAGAAAAATTGGAAATGTCATGCTCCACAAGCATTTTCTTGTTGCATTTAACCTAAAACTTACTCCTGCCAATTTTTTTTCGATTTGAAGAATGTTTGGAGGTAACTCATAACTTTACATTTTAGGGGAAAAATGGCGAATTTACAAAATTTGACGTATTTCAAGAATTTTAACAAAACTTTCATTTATTTTGAGCTGTTTGGTATACTACATTGCATATTGGAAATTTATGATGATAATATCTTATTCTGTGTTTGATCATGCAATCCAAAACTAGAAGTTCTCCAGAAATTTGGATGGTGGGGCATTTCCAAGAAGATATTACCTCTTCCGGATTACCAAAAATTAAAGAGGTTCTTCGAAAATTTATGTTTATAGGTGAAAGTGCTAAAGTTTCAGTAAATGCAACAGTTAGTTTCTGGAACAGGGCACTACCCAAAAGAATTGATTCTACTATCAGAAAATTTAACAATCTGCTTAAATATTATCATGCTTTAAAAGCCAACCGGCTCAAACAGCAGGACTGGTATAAAGCAAAGGAGGGGTTATTCAAAGCTGATTTAGATAACCTATTTAATATCTCAGCAAAAAATTGGAAAAGAACAATGTCAAATAAAAAAGACATGAAATTCTTGCGTATGCAGCAGATTGATGCCACTAGCTGCAACATGACTGGAATTGATAAAACCCTGGCACAAACAGAGTCACGTAAACGAATGCGAAGTGAAGCATTTGCACACTCGATGCAGCGCTCAGCAACCAACAGCCAACAAACTGTACCACTTGCTGAAATATTATCGGAGTCTGGTAATTCCACTGAATCATCATCTGAAGAATCAGAATGATTTCAACCAAGCACTGCCATCAACTTCAACTTCGAAGATTAGAGTTGTCACCAGTGAAGTTGCAGCTTCTCTGGATCGCACCAATGGTACAGACCGTGATGCAATGCTCATTATGGGAGCATACACCCAGGCCATGGGCTATAATCTAAATGATGTCGTTCTCTCAAGAAACACTATTAAAAGATCCCATATTGTAACACGTAAAGAAACAATTGCATCAATCAAGACACAGTTCACACCGAAAATCCCACTTCTTCTGCACTGAGATGGAAAATTATTAATCGATGCTAGTGGCCAGAGAATGGTAGATTGCATTGCTATCCTAGTCACTGGAGGAACAGAAGTAGAGCAACTTTTTGGTGTACCAAAAATTGGTAGAAGCACTGGGCAAACACAAGCTGATTCATGCTTAAATGCACTTGAAGAGTGGAAGCTGAAAGATAAAATTCAAGGGCTCGTTTTTGACACCACTGCAATCATTTTCCATCCCAGTGCAGAAGAAGTGGGATTTTCGGTGTGAACTGTGCCTTGATTGATGCAGCTGTTTGTTAACGTGTTACAATACGGGATCTTTTAATAGTGTTCGTTGAGAGAACGACATCATTTAGATTATAACCCATGGCCTGGGCGTATCCTTCCATAATGAACATTGCATTACGGTCTGTATTATTGGTGCAATCCAGAGAAGCTGCAACTTCACTGGTGACAACTTTAATCTTCGAAGTTGAAGTTGATGGCAGTGCTTGGTTGAAATCATTCTGATTCTTCAGGTAATGATTCAGTAGAATTACCAGACTCCGATAATATTTCAGCAAGTGGTACAGTTTGTTGGCTGTTGGTTGCTGAGCGCTGCATCGGGTGTGCAAATGCTTCACTTCCCATTTGTTTATGTGACTCTGTTTGTGCCAGGGTTTTATCAATTCCAGTCATGCTGCAGCTAGTGGTATCAATCTGCTGCATACGCAGGAATTTCTTGTCTTCTTCATTTGACATTGTTGTTTTCCAATTTTTTGCTGAGATATCAAATAGATTATCTAAATCGGCTTTGAATAACCCCTCCTTTGCTTTATACCAGTCCTGCTGTTTGAGCCGGTTGGCTTTTAAAGCATGATAATATTTGAGCAGTTTGTTAAATTTTCTGATAGCAGAATCAATTCTTTGGGTAGGTATACGTGCCCTGTTCCAGAAACTAACTGTTGCATTTACTGCAACTTAAGCACTTCACCTATACACAGACCTGTCTCTTGATGAAGAAACATAAATTTTCGAAGAACCTCTTTATTTGTTGGTAATCCGGCAGAGGTAATATCTTCTTGGAAATGCCCCAGCATCCAAATTTCTGGAGAAATTCTAGTTTTGGATTGCATGATCAAACACAGAATAAGATATTATCATCATAAATTTCCAATATGCAATGTAGTATACCAAACAGCTGAAAATAAATAAAAGTTTTGTTAAAATTCTGGAAATACGTCAAATTTCGTAAATTCGCCATTTTTCCCCTAAAATGTAAAGTTATGAGTTACCTCCAAACATTCTTCAAATCGAAAAAAAATTGGCAGGAGTAAGTTTTAGGTTAAATGCAACAAGAAAATGCTTGTGGAGCATGACATTTCCGATTTTTCTTTTTTTTGGGCCAGTCTACAGTACATGCTGGCATAACTCAATAAAGTAATGCACTAGGGCTGTTTAACTATGAGGCCTTTTTGCATAAATGAGTTTTAGTGTAGTACAAAGTGGCATCACTTGATTTCTTTGTACAGAAATATCCACTGTGTTTTCAATTTATCCTTGGAAATTTCCTTCACAATCACATCCTCAAGTTCTAATTTGAAGTTTGTTTTAAGTACCTTGCAGTACTTTGGTTCATTTTTTCAATTTCCTGATAAAAATTGGACAAATATGATGCTCTGGATTTTTGATGGTTTTTTTTTTGTTTTTTTTAAGTGGGTTTTTTCAAAAAAACCCACCTGGGTTTTTTTGGGTTTTGTAAAATACCGACAACCCTGATACAAAATAAATGCTTGTGCAGGTCTTCTAAAACAACTTAAACGCAAGTTTACAAAAAAATGTATGAATTCATATTACTGTTGTCGCCTTGCAAGAAGTTAATGGTTCTTGATACTTTTTGAGAAAAGCTTATTGTTTATATATTTTATCTGTGTGTTTGTATACATAATAATGTAATAGTGTTTTGTTTACCGACAAAACCAACAACACACTCAATCTCACTCTCTACGAAAAACAAATAGAACAAGTATCAGAATTCATATATATTATATCTTGGCCACCGACTATCCCCAGCCAACAATGGAAAGACTGCAGTGCAACACCGAATTGGCTTAGGCTGGGCAGCATTTAAAAAGAACAAGAAGATTCTAACATCCAATAGACTCCCAATTAAACTGAAATTAAAATTTTTCAACACGTACGTTCCACCAGTCGTGCTGACAGTCTAGAATGCGTAAATTGGACATCATCAACAATGAAAAAACTCACTACGGTAGCTTCCAAAATCACATCATGAGAAGCATGACCAACAAAAGGCTACTTGACCACACAAAAACAGAAGATCTTTTAACTATGACAAAATTACATCCAATTACAGCAATAATAAAATCAAAAGTTTTGAAACTGTTCGGCCACACTAAAACATCACAATTCAGAATCAGCAAAGTTTGCACAGAAGGCAAAGTAGAAGGAAAAATAAAACGTGGCAGACAACCAAAACGATGGCAAGACAACATCCAATCATGGACCGGACTCAACTTGGCGACACTGGGCGAGTTGGCTCAAAATCGCCACTCTTGAAAGCAAATAACCCACGTTGATGTGCAATCTGCTGCAGGCAGAGATGACGACTGATGAATACATAATAAATTATTATTATCAGTCGTTTATTATAACGGACTGGAGCGATGAATCTTGCTTAACAAGCAAAAATACGCTAAACTTTAGGTCCGTAAATGTCGACTACGTTGTAACAATGTAACATATTGACCATTGGTAGTTCACCATATCATTAACCTTGCCTTCTCCAACACTTTCCAAGCACCAGAAGCTTAACTTCAAATATCTCCAACTCCAACCCATTGGTAGGTAGTACATGATCGTACAAGCAGTTCATTATCTTTGATGACGATACAGGGACGGAGAGTTAATTTCCGGTAAATGACGTACCCCAGCATCATCAAAATTTGGGTTGATTTTCACGCGGGAATGTGGAAACTTTGGACCCAAATGTTGCCATCTAGTGACAGGAAATACTACATACGAAGCACGGCCAGTGATTAGGCCTAGCGGGATCTGAAAATAAGTATTCATCCCACTTTTAACTGAAATTTTATCACGAGTCAAAACCGTTATTTTGTAACACATAATATTGGTACAATATAATTATATACCAAAACTTATTGACCAGAATTTAATGTGTTTCATTACATTTAAGCTAATTTCAATATTTTTGTTTTACGGTAGCATGTTTTGTAGTAACCTGGCCATTATTATTTCTTCAATGAAACGAACAAAGTCATACCGAGAGTAAAATTTTAAGTCGTTTTTGAAAGTTGGGAACGTTGTTAACAATCAAGTAAAAGCCTGTTTACAAAGTATACACAAGGTTTAATGCAGCAACATTTTGTGGTACGGTACCCAAACAAAAACATATTATGCAACAGAATAATAATAAAAATAATAAATATTGGTAGGCCTAGTGAGTAACAAATCATGACTCACCGGCCCAACTTTGTTGCTATCATCGCTCAGTGCTTGATTATCTCCTTCCACCCAACAATGACCGGTTGGAACTTGAACAAACCGGTTTTTATAACCAAGTGTTGTTACTGTGTCTCCTTCCAGTCCGACAACACGTTTGATGTTGATTTCGTTTGGATCACGTGGTGTCCTAAAAAAGTAACATATATACCACCGCAGTTCAAGAAAAAACGTGAAGCTTTCTTTCATATGAAGAAGTAACTCTTGTACAGATTTATTTGTTCATCTTTTCAAAACCCATCAATATGCCTATTACTTCTACAATACCGTTGTAAGACTTTTGGCAACAAAAATAAATTCATCCTATGAACTGCAGTAGGCTGTTTGGAAAAACCCCGCAAATCAACAAGCTTACCTTGTGCTTCTCAACTTATGTATGTAGTTAAGATTTCCAGGCATGCTGTTGCATTCCGAAACACAGAGCATTATTTTTAAACCTTGAACCTTAGGAACAAATTTTCACCTCTTTTGATTTTTACATGACTATTTTAGTGCCTTTTTGTACTTTTTTGGTAATTAATGTATTGTTTTTATCATTCATTTTATCAAACGTACTTACATATAAGTGACCACATCCCCTCTTTGTACAACTGTATGGTCTCTCATTGGTCTTCTGTCCAACAAAACCCAATCATTAAACCTTGCCGATTCTTCTGGGTTTATGGTGGGCTGATGACAGAAATTCAGTAAAAATTGGTACAAAAGAAAGAATTTAACAAAATTTTGCTTCAAGTATCACAGCAAATGTTGTAATTACAAATTACAACCTTTTCTTTTTGCAAAGACAACATAAACAATTGGGCTGTAAAATATTACATAAATACTGCTTGATACCTGTCAAAACATATCATTTTTTGTTTTGTTTTGCAAACACACAAGAAGTGTACGGTACAAGAAGTGTAAGAAGTGTACATCTCGTATTAGAATACAGATGTTATGAGCAACATAGATTTTTATCATAAACTGAAAATTAAACTTCAATTTAAAGCAGAAGCTGGTTTTGAAAAGACCAAGCTATTGCACTTACGCTCAAGTGTACTAATGCCATGCTAACTAACTGGAATGTTATTAGCTTTAATGCTGCACACGTGATTAGTTTGTTTGTTTTTAAAACTAGTCCCGCTTTCAGCATTCTTTCAAAGAAGTTTGAGGGCTTTGAGCATTTGAGAAGCGGAACTGTCGAGTGTGATTCTTAGCTATACGCACCTGCATAGACCGACCAATCACCGAAACACAGTATACATATCGTTTGGTCGTGAACAACAGCACACTGAAGGCAGCAGCAACATATATTGCTATTGCAGTGATTCCATCCTTGCTCTGCTTTTCATTTTTGGTTCCTTGAAACCTAACGTAAAATTACCTTGTTGTAAATGTAATTAAGCTCAATAGCAGTAACATGTATGAATGTGTTTCAGTGTACCATAAAAATATCTACAAGTGAGCAGCACTACATGATTTACCCACTCAATTTAAACACAAAAAATAACTTTTAAATTTTCTCATCAGAAAGTTTAAATATACTCTATAACTGTTGTATACTACAGCAGTGACCGTAAAACATACAATTTTTTTGCTAAAACTGCAAAGTACCGTAATACTGCTAAAACTGACATCATAATAATTCTATATCAAGAATGACTAACAGATGTTATCAATTTAGATGCATCAAAATAGCTCAATACCATTTAATTTTTCAACATGATTGTAGCATAACAATCGATTTAGCTATGGCCTATGGTTATAACATCTTCATTTTATTCCATGTGCAGCTTAATGAAATGTTACACCACTGAGCATTGTGAGCAATCAACATTATTTGCTTGGTATTCCTATTGTCAGATGTCGGAGGTGTTTGCGTTCAAAAGTATTGCATGCAGTTTTAGCATATCAAAATACACCTTTTATTAGTCACTTCCTGTAACTTATAAGTTATATATATATGAATTATATGATGGGTTTCTCCATGAAAGCTGAAACCGTTTAAGTTATTTACTTAAATTGAATAATGATTATTTTTTTGTGTTTAAGTAAAAATAATGTTAAATCCTGTGTTGCTGCTAACTTTTACATGTTTAGTGTAATACCGTAATAGCCTTTATCTATAAGAGGCAAAAGCAAGCAAGTGCAGCCACAAGCTCACGTCTAAACATGATACTGAACTAAATCTTTGTAACAAAGCATTGTGACACAACATAATAATATTAATAAACAAAACATATTTAAAGCAGTGGCTGTAACCATAACCATGTATTGTACCCCCATTTTTAAGTTAAAATTAGGACAATTGTAAAATAAAACAAATTTGCATTTTGAACTGCGCTGCAGCTTTGTTCAAACAAATTAGTTTTAAGTGCTAAAAATGATCACTTCTTACTTTCTTAATCCTCTTGCAGACACCAGCACAGTTTCAGAAAATGAATAAAATTTGCTTCTGAAACCAGAAAATCCACGTGCAGATAAGCAGCCAATTAAACTATTCAGTAGCATTTTCTGAGCAACAAATAAAATAATTTCAACTACAAAACAGTGACAGCAGTCAAGAGTTAAGGTGGCAAGATTAATTTGAACCGCAAACCTGTTGCATCTAGCCAGGATGGGTTTTTGTGTTGCTGTGACACTTCAAGCCAATCTTCAAAGAGCTAAGCAAGGGACAACAATGCTGAATTCCTTAAAACAGTATGCATTTTGGGCAGGCATACATGCAGTAATCTTGCAAATAATTTCGTTTTTCCAAGTCGATACTACAGAACACAATGCTTTTTCTAAGAGTTGAGGATATGAAAATGAAAATATCTCACAGTAGTGAGGGTTGGAAATCTTTTGGTGAATGGACGTAATGAGTTTTATCAAAGTTTTGTGTACACATAAAGGAAGCATTGTAAGGCAATTTTCTTCACTTATGGTTTGGTCAAACCAGTAAACAATGGGGTAATTAAGCAGAACACCATAAACAGTGCACAGATTACATCGTTCAGGTAAATGGCAATGCACTACAGGTACAGCAATAGTATCAGTCTGAACTGAAGACTGATCCACTTTTTCTTCAGAACTTGTAGGGGATATTGTTCTTTGCAACTCCATTTCTTTTTGGGTATTCAACAGCATTTGCAGCATGTCTTCATGCAACGTAAACATTTTGTTGAAAACTTCTTCATGGCCAGAACTGACCACTTCCGGATGAAATAAGTGTTTGCTTATATTCACAATGATTTGTTTTGAATCAGAAAATGGCTTCTCTTTGTTTTTTTGAGCTGAAAACCTAATCATTCCCCGTCGAGCATTCAACAAGCATAATTCTATATTGACGAAAAATACTTCACCATTGCTCAGAACAAGAACACAAAAACCTTTCAGATTGATTTGATCTCCAAAACTTTTCACAATAAAAGTTGCCACAGTCCTGAAGTCGTCATGAGTACACACTACAGAATCCAATAAATATGAAGCTTTAATTCCAAAAACGACAGCTCTTACATTGGATATCAGCAAATTGATCTTGTCATGTTTAGCCTGCTTTCCTAAGCATTTCCTAATTTTATAAACCAAGTGTTTATCCATAGTTATGAGCTGCAAACAGCAGCACAATACGATCAGGAAGACCGGTTAAACTTAAAGCAATATAAACTCCCACAAGTAAGCTGCAGAAGAGGACATTAGTAAACACTCTCTGCATACACCAAGTATGAGTAGACAGTAACGACACTGGAGAAGAAAATCAAACTACTGCTCACAGCAGGGCCAAATAAAAGGATATATACACGACTTTATGCCACAATCCCTAGGATGCAAGACTCAAATGCCACAAGGCCCGAATGCCATAATGCATGGATAACGCAGCACAGTGCTATTTTTGTTCACAATGAGGTCAAGAAAGAGATAATTTTGTTCAGATATCAGAAATTATTGGCTAGCCAAGCAGTTGGGTTTTGTGATGAAATAAAAAATGTGTGATTGATATAGAAATTTCTAAATTTTTTGCTTGCGTTGTCTTCATTCTGTTATGTGGAATAGCAATTTTTATATTTTTGTTTATGGAGAAAATTGAAATTGGTACTGCGGCAAGTCTTTTAGGCGCAGACAGTTAGGCGCTGGTCAAATAGGCGCACACTGTGGCATCTGGATATTTAGGTGCGGAGCACTGTGGCGCCCGTTCATTTAGGTGTCATTCCTAGTAAGTCTGCAAATTGTATCAGCTTGGCAGGTAGAGCAATGCTTTTCACACAAAATGTTATATTGAATAGAAAAATATGTTGTTTTGTTAATGCGCGTGCATTTATTTGTTGTTGGTCAGGGCTTCAGTGAGTGAAGCTGCTTAAACCGGCAATGCTTTTCACACAAAATGTTGTATTGAACAGAACAATATGTCATGGCTTTGGTGAGTGAAGCTGTTGAAACCGAAAATGCTTTTCACACAAAATGTTATATTGAACAGAAAAATATATTGTTTTTTTAATGGGCGTGTTTGGCAATTATTTGTTGTTAATCCAGGTTTACGTCAGCAAAAGCTTTATCAATAAATTATTCAAGTTTCCGAACATGACTGAGTTCACTTTTAGTTATATAAGTCAAATAATAACTACACTAAACATCAGTAAAAAATATACCGTAGCCTATATTCTAGTGGGTGGTAGGCTTGAGTGAAGAGTAACTTAGTTTTCCGTCAAAACCCCGACTAGGTTTTGCCAAAGCTGAGCTCATAAAATCTGCAGACTTTACTAGGAATAGCATCTAAATATCCAGACGCCACAGTGTGTGCGCCTATTTGACCAGCGCCTAAAAGACGTGGACCCTCATTCGGGTCTTGCGTCATTCAAACCGCGGTATTAAGTCTTGTTTAGCAAATAAAAATTGTGTACGTCATTAAGATGACATAAAAAAATATAAATACACAGATATGAACAGTAGGGCGATGACTAAATTTTTTTTTGAGGAAATCGAAAACGCCTGCTATGGGAAACAATGAACTTTTTTATGTGTACCAAGAATGTGAAATTTTTTTTTGAAAATTTTTCAAAAACCTCCCCCACCAATTGATATTTCTGACGTCACTTGGGTACATTTATCTCCTTTTTTATTCCTCATACATTGTTCAAACTTGTTACAGACTCTTTACCATACTAAAAAGGTGGCCCACAGTATGGTGCAGATTAAAAAAAAAAAATTGTCGAAAAAAGTCAAGGAGGTCCAGAGATTTTACCCTTTTTGTCAATATTTTTTGCAACAGCGCCTCTAGCGGAAAATTTTTAATTAGTGTAACTTCATGAATTCTTAAGCGATTTCGGCAATTTTTTTTGTCAGATGGTTTATTTTTGATACTGGGTGACTTGGTAGTTTGTTAGTTGTTACATTTTTACCACTAGATGGCAGTAATTTGTTTTTTTTTTGTGTAAAACTTGCAAAGTCCTCAAATCGACTGCATGATAGGCCTACCCAAATTTATCGTATATTTCCATGTTCTTTTGCAATGTTTCAATATATAATCAGTAAAAATTACTCTACATATTTTCTTAATGTACTACACATGACTCACAATCAGTTTCTTCGTAATATGAATGGCAAATTGTATTATTGTGACAAAATCATTTTTAAATGCAGTACAGGTACACAAAGTATTAATACACAATACTTTGTCCTTAACAGCTTCACAATTTGTTGCATGCAACAAATTTCACACTCAAAATATTTTTCTTTGGTGCACTTATGGAGTTCTTCCATCAGCTTAACAGCTCTTTCAGCAATCATATTCGAGTTAGGGATGTAGAGAACAGAGCAATCCTGGTTCCAATGTGTTTTCAAGCATTTCAGTGCACCGTCACACTTAACATAAAACATATTTAATAAAGCCTAATTTACTGTTGGTATTGGTAGTCCGGTATAACCTTGAACTATTTCATAAACATTGTTTAGGCTATTCAAGAGTACAAATTTGATGAGGATGATGCTTTTATGATATAAATAGTACCGGTACCATAAAGTTACTTCAAAATATCACGGTTCACTATGGTTAAACACTAGTTTCACTTACTTTGATTCCTTCAACAGCCAATAACAATTTTGGGTATGCCTCCTCTGAGTATCTTTGGTCAGAAAACCATTGCTCTTGCCATCCATTAGCAATAAAGTGACATAGGATTTCTAATTTTCCTCTCCATTGCGGGATCAAGAAGTATGCAATTAAAGTATAAATTGCTCGTGAATTCCATCTAGCATTGTGCAAAGAAGGTAGTTTTCTCCATTTTATTTGAGGAAAAACATGATGCAACTGTAAAATTATGAATTTTAAATTGATTTATTAGAAGATGTACCTTTAGTAATCTTACAGCACAGCATGTTCAAATTTTAGCTCACCTTATAAAATTGAAAAGAACGACACAGCTCATATAAGAATTTGAAGTCATCTTTCCAACCAGGATTTTCATTGATGTTGACACAAACTTCTCCACTGTAATATCTCTGCAATTCTTCATATCTTTCGGAGATATCATCAATAAACTTGTAACTCAGAGTTGGTTTGGTGGAATGTTTGCTGACAAAGAAATCCAAGACATGCTTCAGAATTCTGTCCAGTATATGGTGTTGACAACCAATATATTGTGGTCGATCCAGTCCCATCTCAACCATTTTTGTTTGTAATTTCACCACTATGCCATTTAGTCGACCAATATTCACAGCGGCTGTGTCACAAATAATCATTTTGATACTGGACCAGGCTTCATATTCATTCAAAATTCGTTCCAATTCATTGTAAATATCTTGAGCAGATCCACTTTTGCACTTAGTATTCCAAGACGATCTCATCTTCCTTTCAAACCCATCTTCTGCTTCTTCTGATATTGTGCTCTCGGAATAACTGGAGGCCCTGTCACTTTTAGAATCGCTTTCTTTGCTGGACTCATGATATGCAATCCAAAACAACCAATTAAGCACCCCCAACTCCAAAACCCAATACCGGTAACTAAAAAACTAACTTGATAACTAGGCTTACTTGAATTCAATTGCATGATATAGGCCCATTAAATAGACTAGGCTACGCTTTCAAGATTTTATGTACAATACAACAAGCTGGTAATAATTAATAAATCAAATGATTTCAATTATTTTTTTAATTATTAGCAACTTCCAATGCTATTAAAAACTCTTGTCTGGTCTAGCTTTATAGGCTATCAGTTCAGATATAAAGCACTAGTGCCCTCTAGTGACAAAATATATCAAAATAAAGTAACAATAAACCTCCTCAGCATTCAAAATGAGCTTATTGACAAAAAAATTTACCGAAATCGCTTAAGAATTCTTGAAGTTGCACTAATTAAAAATTTTCCGCTAGAGGCGCTGTTGCAAAAAATATTGACAAAAAGGGTAAAATCTCAGAACCCCCTTGACTTTTTTCGACAATTTTTTTTTCAAAATCTTCACCATACTGTGGGCCACTTTTTTAGTATGGTAAGGAATCTGTAACAAGTTTAAACAATGCATGAGGAATAAAAAAGGAGAAAAATGTACCCAAGTGACGTCAGAAATATCAATTGGTGGGGGAGGTTTTTGAAAAATTTTCAAAAAAAAATTTCACATTCTTGGTACACATAAAAAAGTTCATCGATTCCCATAGCAGGCAAAAAAATTTTTTTTTAGTCATCACCCTAATGAACAGACAAACATATACGATCATAGGCGTCGAAATAGGGTGGGCGGCGCCCACCCTGTCGTGAAACGAGGGTGGGCAAAATATGTTTTGCCCACCCTGTTTCAACCCACTGCAGCGCAACTTCTTGTTTTACGTTATGTCTCTCGCTAGGTATCCGACAAAATAAAGCAATTCCGCAACAATGCTGCGTTGAAAAAATGCGGTACTCACTGCAGTGTTGTTGCTACGGCAACTGCCACACGCTGGCAATTCCTGGGGAGAGAAAGCACAGTTTGATATTTTCTCCAAATGATCTCACTTTTGTTACGTCACAATTAAACTTCAGTTCGGGGTCAGCGACCAGCGTAAGGGAATATGAATATGACATCATAATGAACATGACAATAAAATAACCGATACAAATTAAAGACGTACTGAAACAATCGCTTTTTACAAATCTTTCCTCACAAACTTGTTGCTGGGTATAAATTGGGGCACTGCGCGATGTTGTCATTTCATTTATTGAAAAGTTAAACATGAAGCAAAGTCAAACATCTATTCGCGCATTTATAAAACCAGCTTCCAAAAGGCGTCGAGATGATAACGCTGAAGAAGCCACGTCCAGCACAAATGAACATAGAGATGACATTGATGAATAAAGCAGTGCTTCAAGGATGGACAGTGTTGAAGTCAATGTCTCAGGCAATGCACCGGTAGTTGTAGAAGATAGCATGAGCCACGGATCTCTTCCTGCTCCATTTGACGTTTGCATGCTGCCGGATCAGCTTCCGGCTTGGGAAGGTTGTGTGTTGCAAAGAAAGCTTTTTTCTGAATTCCAGTGGATGCGTCTTAACCCTGATGGTACTTGTTACTGTAGCTGCTGTTTATGGGCCTCGGAAAATAATCGGTTATCTGCCGCAGACCAACGGAAGTTATACAGCAGCAATATCCGCACAGTCAGCAGTCACCTGTCCGAACATTTTGCGGCAAATTAAAGATAACAGGTCACGAGTCATGCGCTGTTTAGGTCGCAAAAGAAAACATAAAAGAAGTTTGTTTAGTTTTGCAGTGCTCATAAGATCGCAAGGCGCAAGAAAGCAAACATCATACCTGTTAAAGCTTAATTGCTGC
Organism: Aplidium turbinatum; assembly: GCF_918807975.1. Taxonomy (NCBI): domain Eukaryota; kingdom Metazoa; phylum Chordata; class Ascidiacea; order Aplousobranchia; family Polyclinidae; genus Aplidium; species Aplidium turbinatum. The sequence goes on along the minus strand of NC_137489.1, from coordinate 8,575,471 downwards.
AGCGACGCTAAACGCAGTCTTTGTGAGAAAGACTAACCATTGCAAATTTGCGAACATACACATTCAATGAAATCTGTTTGAAAACTTTCGCCCACCCAAAATTCCTCTCTTCTAAGAAAAAATTGACGCCTATGTATACGATAACAAACTAATGAGTAATGATAAACATAAAATAAGCTTTTTGCAATGGATTTTGACGTTTGTATAGTCTAAAAAGATATTATATATTAGATGAACAAAAATAAGACAGTATTGCAACTTTTTATAATTGATTGGTTAGCCTAAAGCAGCGGTCGGCAACCTGTGGCTCCAGAGCCTCATGTGGCTCTTTTATCTGTGCACTTTGGCTTACATGATACTTTTTTGTACTAGTTTGTGTCACAATTAAACCATTGTGGTGCACTAATCAAAAAACGAATAGTTGCAACAAGGAGACGCAACACTTTACATTTGTAGCTACGGTTTGCTTTGGAGCAAGTAATGGTAATTTTTAGCTAGTCAGTATAGCTAAATATTGTAGCTAAATATTTAATTTCAGCATTACTTGAGTCTTTTTTTTTTTGAGTCTTGAATAGATTTGTATTGATTAATCATAAATAATGGGTACATGCAAGATAAGAAAAGTTTCTGACGAAAACAGAACACTTAACCCGTACCATGAACATACCGACCATGAACCGATTCGTTGTGTTTCCCAGTCATGCTAAGAGTGGAGAGCTGTTGGAATGGTAACTACAAATCAGTTCTACAGGGTGCGCCGAATAACTCGAACAAAAGGCTTTCCTGTAAGCGTTAGGTTTTTGCTGTAAGCAGTCATTTAGATGGTGCGGCTCAGAGCAGGTTTTAGTTTGATGGAGACGAGACCAAATGGCTCTTTCAATGCTAAAGGTTGCCGACCCATGGCCTAAAGAAAATTGTTTGTTACCAACATCAACAGTTTTTGATATTGCAAGGAAGAAACTGTTCCAGTGAATCACATGTGCTGGTAAGTCACTTTCAAGAAAGTAATTGAGAAAACAATTGTACAACACAACTACAACATGATGTTACATGGATTCATGCAATTTGAATTGAAACCAAATTATGAAAAGTGGCCACTACATTGCCAAATTAACTTTGAAGATAATCTTTGAATTTAATGTTATTGTAATAGCTCACCACACATGTGTGGCTTTATCTACGTTTTTATGAAATTAGAAAAAACCAAAGCAGTTTAAGTTTAAAATAAAAACATGCATACATTCAAAGACCATTGGTGAATTCAAGAGAAGTTACGATGGACATATTACTGCAGAATACATCTCAACGCAAGACTATTTGGCATGAATAAAATTTCACTCATTGATCATATTTTGACTTGTGTTGAATTTCTAACACAACTTTTTTCACTATACATACACTTATGGCGTAAAAATGATCCAATATATACCGTAATATGAAACAATAAGATGTTGCATTGTTTCTGTCAGTCAATTGCCTTGCGTCAAGTTTACAGCAACAAAATGTCCTGATCGCATTTTTATCTTAGATTTAAAGCATTAAAAGTCAAGACAATGCAATACCACATGACTGCGTTGAAAACATAGGCGCCGACTTTTCAAAAAACCTTGGGGGGCGAGAAAGGTGATGACGTCATAACCATATCGCTATTTTTGCTCAATTAAAATAGTCTTTGATTAAGCTTAGTGTCTTGTTTATATTGACACCTAGGTCGCAAACCGAATTTATTAGAACAGCTGCTTGAAACGATTAGTTTTACGCATGCAAAACGCCTAGTCGTAAAAATTTTCATATTGTTAGCTCATAATTGGAACAGTTGGAAAACAAGCCGATTCATTTCCTTTTCGTGCGAGTGAATAACAACGATCAAGACAGTGAAGTTATCGAAATAAAACGCAAAAAATCATGATCTCAAGCAGAGTGAAAACCCGCTATCAGTGTTATTAACCTCGTTTCGCTCGTTTTGCTAATTACTTACCTTCAAAGCGTTAACAACGGCGAAGTGTTTTCTCTTCTGTTTTTTATCGAAAATCTTTATAGTCTTTTATTGAATGCAATAGGCTATATACTCGAGTATAGGTCGAGATGTTCACAAGTGATTTTCACCTCAAAAAGACAAGTTCAACTAACACAGGACAAGCTGTTGTCTCCAGCTCGGCAGTTTTCAAAATGAACGCACTTAAAATCATTGTCGACGTAGATTACGGAGTGTGAAATCGCGTCGGCCTCAGTAAAAGTTTTGAATTTGTTTATTTGCAGTGATTCAAACTTAATTTTCAAATTTTAAAGATTTCTTGTCAATTCTAAACTTTATACATTTGTTGAGCAATACGCAAAGCTCACGAGACAAAACAGCAGAAAAAGCTGTTTTAAGAGATCATATTATATTTTAATTTTTGCGTGAAAGTTGTAATCGTTCTTATTACGTAACATTCCATGATCGTTAAAGTCGATGGCAAACCTTAGCGGCCGCATAAAACAATGATGTCAGGTTGGCTAGGTGATAATAGCGGTAAGAGACGTCGTTAATGCAGGCAATATCTGCGACCAAGACATTAAACACCTTTTCTTTTATCGGTTTTCGATTTAATTCTCACACATTGCTAAGAAAACAATGCGTTCTGTTGAATCGTAATTGTCTCACAGCGGGAAGACCTCGTTGAAAATAGCGTGTCTAATTTAGCTGGTTAACTTAATATTGCAATGAATAGTTACGTGACTATTCCAGCAGCGTAAGTTACTCTACGATCTACTTTGAAATTTCCATACCGTATGAGAAAGCCATGCGATCAGCTGCTGTTTTGCGGGCAAGAGCAAAGTAGGCTGTTTTTTTGCTTTCGGCATTCTTTAAGTCCGTTTAAATTATCTAAATCTCTTTCGCGAAGTGTTTTATCTTCAAAACACCACTTGTAATAACCATTTTTGTTGCCCCTCAACCATAAATTTATGGGGGGCACCGCCCCCCGGCCCCCCCGGAAGTCGGCGCGTATGGTTGAAAACATTGCACAAATTATCACAAAGGCAAAACATTTGTTATTAAATCAATCAACATAACGCAGAAGTATTGCAAGGTGTTAAAACTGTTTTGTCATGTTAAAACTGTATGGTGTCAGTACATACAAATAGGTTGCCTACCCTGTACTACATCATCATAAAATCATTTGATTGCAGTGCACTAATCTCCATTACACAATGATATCACAAAGGTAGCAGAATAACAAAACAAAGAGGCACTATTTTAAAAGCTGTAACTACATTATATATATACAGGTATAATACAAATTAAATTACAAATCCAAAATATCAATTCAATATATTCTCCCTTTGTGTATACTATACATAAAACATAACTGTTGCATTTCTCAAAAACTTAATTTTAAAGCTTTGTGGCAAAACTTGTAACATTTCAAAACATTGTGGAGAAAGGAACGTTCTTTTTCGCTATCAGCGCCAGGCTGAGTGTCTAAATGGCTAGCATGGAAGCTATACTATTATGATCAGCAAATCGTAATTGCTCACTGTACCAGTAAGTACTCAGAAGCTCCTTTCTTCACATTGCCCCTCTAGCGCTTGCTGGTCAATTGGTCATGTTGGGCTCTTTTCTTTCCACAAAGATAAGGGTTTAACTGAATGGTAGAGGCGGTGGTCAAGAACTCTTGTGGCATAAATTAGTGGTGTAGTGTAGTCGTCGTGTGAGCCTCTGGGGCCGAGAATTTTGACAAGACATCTCTTGCCAAAATTACAAATGATGTATTGAGAGAGTTGACAGATGTTGAGAGAAGGACTTGCATCTCAATATCCAACACCATCGCAAGGAGATTTAATAATTTTGAAAAATTTAGGTTGCATTATTTAAAGACTGAAAATTCTTGTGAAGATCACAATAGTAATCAAAAAACATCATATTGGTGAATGGTTTAAGGTATGTAGATGACATGCGGAAAATACTTTTTTCTTTTCACTCAATCCTTCATCCCCATTTTGGGGTCCCCATTAAAATAAAAAATATTAAGAAAAATGTTTTCTTGTGGATTTATCCTTAATTTAACCTCAAATTCAGATTCCTTGACCTTTAAAACATTGGATTTGATTCCAACATCAAATTTTTAGGTGGAGTACGGGGCAATTTTAGGGGCTCGTGTCGGCATCGAGAGACAAAATTTCATTAAAAATTCAATATCTCACCACCAGGTGGCCCGATTTCAAAAATTTTTTTTGTTGGGCATCATTATGTCAAACCCTTACCAAATCAATCAACAAAATTAAGTTTTCCAGACATAGGGTATAAAATTGCTGAAAAATTTGTTGAAATATAATGGAACAACTCTACACTTATATTCAAAGTAGGCTGCCTGATAAGCCGCTACAACAATGGCCTGAAAAGATACCGTACACATTCAGAGAAATAAAGCACCAACGCATTTAAATTGGCTGTTTTATTTTAATCACAGAACAGGGTTTATAATATCCATTATTATATATAAGATATGTTATCAAAACAGGTGGCTTAAGGTGTAAAACATCTACTTTTAACCATGTCTTTCCTTTTGATGACATGTTAATAAATTTGATGATGAGTTTGGTAACTGTAGGACTGTAGGTGTAACTGATGAGTTGTAACAACCAGAATTACAAAGTTTAAAATACGGTAACCTTTCACCTTTATTGAAAGTAGCTAACAAGCAAATTACACATCATAAACATCAATGTGTTTCCCTGATGTAAATTCATTTTTCTTTAACAACATTACCAGCTTATTAGCAGATGATTCACAAGGAATGTAGGTATTGTCTGTAGCTATTTTTTGCAATAAATTAGACAAATTTTCATCACATGTCTTTCTAAAATCTATACCCATGTCAGTTTCCATAGGGCCTGGAGACCAATTTAAAATTCTGACATCAGGACGTTCTGCAGCTAACACTTGAAGCATCATTTCTCTTGCTGCTTTTCCTGTGCAGTACAAGCCACAACTGGCAAAAGGTTGAATTGCACACAGTGATGAAATATTAACAATGCAACACAAGGCAGAAGTTTGGGAAAATACACTTAAAAACTGGGTAGTGATGAATAGCACATTTGTAACATTAAAATTAATGTACTTTGTCATACATTCAAGATCTTTATATTGATCAATTTTCAAAGTCACGTCTCCAAGAGAACCTGCATTGTGAATCAACAACGCAGTCTTAAACTTCACTAGCTGGTCGCCAGCTGCTAAAGCACATTGATTCATGAAATTTAGCACATCATCATTACTAAGATCACATGCAATACATTTAACTTGTACACTTTCATGCTTCACAGCAGAAACTTGTTGTTTGGTACGATTTAAACCATCCAAATTACGAGCAGTAAGAATCAAAATAGAAGTTGGTTGCAAATGCGGTGCTAAGCATGCAGCAATAACTTGACCATACCCTTTACTTGCACCAGTGATAATCACGAATGCTTGTTCAGAGAGCATATCTTTGGAGGTCATGATGCTGTTTTGTCGAATGAAAACACAGGCAAATATAGTAGAAGAATAAAGCTTGACTTCTTTAACAAATAAAAAAATATCAGCTGATAAAATTGGTAGCCTAATCAGTGAAAATTCATTGTAAAAAAAAACTTACGGTACCTTGGAGACTATTCCCCCAGAAAAAAAACAGCCTAGTAAATAATTAGATGAGTTTATTTAAATATAAAGTGTGAGTCTCAGGCAAAAAGACTGTCAATGGAGCTAAAAATATGTGAAAAACAACCAAATCAAAGTAAAAGTTGTCAGTCTTATATCTGTTTCTGGAATCTCAATATTTGCATTGTTTATTTCACTTGGAATTTCTGCTTCACTTAAATTCTGGTGCTACTCCTTATTTTTTGTTTCTTTCTATTTATGCTAGTGCAATTTAATATAGTCTACTTTGTGATGTTTGTTGTCTAAATCATTCTTCAATTTGCACATAAAACTATAGGATTTTACAAGACTTGATTGTTGCTACAGCAAACATTGTTTCTTGTAATTTACATTGAGCATAAGCCTGTCTTTACTTTAGTTTGTTGGCCAATGCTTGACATTTTTAAGGTAAAGGACACATTCAGTTCAGTTTGTTCTTATTAATGAGTCTGAGGTCTGACTATCACAACAAAAAACGATATACTGGTATGCCAAACATAATATCTAGCAGAGCCCTAGAAAAAGATAGAAGGGGTACATCTAAGCAGCTGACAAGATGACTAAATAGTCTTTCGCTACTCCTGGCTAATCAGATTGAATATTCAACACTGAGGTGCTAAATGCATTCCTCTATGTTTATGAATTATTTCATGAATTGTGATGTAAGCTTTGTGTACCGGTTGGCAAATAAAGCATAAAGGTACCAAGCCTTAAAGCAGCCGGCGGCCATCGCCGCTAAGTAGTGCTTGAATGACCGCCTGTGCTACCACTCCGTCGACCAAGTTTGGCCGCCGGTTTCTTCTAGCCAATTATTTAATTTCACAATAGAATGATCATGGATTAAATGTCAAAAATATGTAGTATCAAAGAGTGATGCAGAATTAGGTCAGCGCATCATAGTCACTACTGTTGTATTGAATATATCCAGCTGCGATCACCAGCGCTGTAAGTCTTGTTTGCAATTCCTGATGTATATTTCAACGAAGTGTTAATCCGAAGTGCTAATTTACATCAGCTGGCAATATTGTCGTTTTTATATCGATTCAATGTTGTCGGACATTGAATCGTTGTTAAAAAGGAGAACTAAGTTAGTTGACATCCGTGGGTAAAACACGTGTCTTCATAGTTGAGAAGGCTGTGGGTTAGTGACTTCACACCCTCAATGGTGACATCATAACGGAATAAATGGTCAGGTTTTATGAAAGGCGGTATGCAGTTGAAACAATTTACTGAGCTGCAAGCAATTAAAACAATTTAGGGTCGTTAGATGGTCCCGCAATACCGGATTACAATCCCGATAAAGCATTTAATGTGTGGTACAACGATTCTATCGCAGGACGTCGCCCAGACTTCAACAACGCTAAGTGATCATTTTAACATTGTTCCAAGTTTTTTACATTGTACCATGCTATTTACTTGTGCAATCGTTATTGCATTTTGGCCTCCAAGCACGCAGATTTGGCCTCCGAGAAGGAGCTCTCGGTAGGCCACAATGGCTTCCGGAAAAAAAACACGAGTTTTAAGGCCTGAGGTACGGCATTGCTCTTAGTCTCAAAGTCCCCGGTCTCACCATAGATCAGTGCTTCCCAACCTTTTTCAGTTCGCGACCCACTTTTGATGCAAGTTTTATTGCTCGACCCACTTTTAATGCAAGTTTTATTGTGCAACCCACAATGATATATGACATCTTTGTTATGGCATCTTTACTACTGGCGTACGTACTGAAATAGTTATGCGACACAACACATATATAGTCAATTTGGGTAATGCGCAGCGCAGGAGAAATAGCGATAATGCGCAGCGGTGCGCTTTAAAAGAAACAAACAAATAAATTTGATATTTGAAAGTTGGCTATGTACAGCTAAACTACCCAGCTGTTCAGTGGAAACCAAGTCAAAAAAAGGATTGGACGGTATCCAGCTTAAAATCTTTCTTTTCATACGTCACCTATTTTCTCTTCGTTTTCACTTTGAAAGTCGGATTTCTAACTTCGCTAGTGCAAAGAAGAAAGAGCTTGTATCGAAACGGCTCCAACGTGTAGTGATCATGCACAGTGCACACACAAGCCTTTATTCAAACCAAAAGATGATAGAGAAATAATTTTGTTTCTTTAAGAAAATGGGAAAACTACGCATTTGGCCACAACAACAGTCACGCGCCGAATGCGTGGTAGCCACGTGATACTTTGAAATTAGGAGCCAGACGGTGATCAAAATGGCGGCTCGGTCTATTTACTACGCTGAAGAGATGGGAAGATCGAAACACTGGCCACTGTCCGTAGTTACTTTTAATAATGTCTTTTTATACATTATTTTTAAACAAACAAAAAAGTCAAAATGTCTTTTTAGACATTATTTCTAAACAAATAAAAAAATAATCAAAATTCATGTAAATTTTTAAACTTTGTGTGGAGCTACATGTACTAGAGAGGTTACTGATATTTCTTTATTCACTTATCGGTCTATTGTGTTTGTATATTTGCAGCAAAAGCGTGCTTAGCTAAGAATCTCGGCTTAGACAACAACAATTAAAGCAAAAATTAGTCGTAAATCAAACGGAAACAGTGATGCCGGCGGCTCCACGGGGATTGCAGCTTAATGCGAAGTATAGCGATACAATTCGCTTTCCCACTCTGGAGGATAAAAATGTTAAAGAAAACAAAAAACAGTTTAGTATGGTATTCAGCGTTAAGATAAACTACTGAAGGTCTAACTTCATATTTTCCAAGCTACCCAAATCTTCCTACAATATCACTTTGTTTGTGTTACGTTCACACTTTTATTACATCATTGTTTTCTAGATTTTAATCGGAAGTCGATGTCTACGTAAGTTCAAGTCATAGCAAGGAAAACAAATTATTTCCTTTGTTTCGAGCATTTAAAGAGAATGTCCCCATACTGATTGATAACCCCTGTTGATAATTTGTGCCATAAACAGAGTTTTTTAGGCAACTGACCTCAACTGACTGGTTTGTTTTGAAGCTAAAGCAGTTACGTAATGCCAAATTTGTTGTTATTTGTGAACGCCGCTTCGTTTAGTCGTTTATTTGTGCGTCAGCAAAATCTTACATTTCGTCGACTCCGTGTTTCTTAACGTTGCATCAACGTAGTTAGAAGTTTGCGCCGGCAAAGGCAGCTAATACCTTTTTGAGTATCACGCTATCATTCGAATCATTTCTCTTCTCTTTTCGCACTATATATGACTTCTGTTCTTGGCGAAATTCATAATTTTAATGCAACATTTGTTAACTACAGTACATGAAAGTACCAGTTCTGTCGAGAATCGATTTAGTATTTACGGATCACAAAATTTGGGTGAGTGTATGTTGCTATTTCATTATTGTTTTTTAATTATTGATCAACAGAGCACATCTTCGAGAAAATATTTAATAGTTCGGTTCTTCTGACGTAACATCAATCTATAGATTTGTTTGCCGTTTTGTAAATTCCTTGTTTCTTATTGATCATAGATTCTTTTAATTTGAACATGGTTATAACGTAATTCTAAGCGCAATTATTTCATGTTAGTAGCCAAGGTCTTTTCGTTTACAGAAAGATCGCGATCAACGAATTGTTTTTACGAGTCATCCTTTGTTACCGATACCTGAGCAATGAGCTGGACGGAAGAAGAAATGGTCATGGCCTTGAACGATGTTCTTGCAGGAGACCGAAGTATTCGCGGAGCGGCGGAGGCATACGGTATTCCTGAGAGCACAATTCGACTACGCAAAAATAGATCTCAGGACTTTCCTAAGCTTGGAAAAGGAAGGCGGCCCGAGCTGAGTTCGGAAATCGAGAAAAGTTTGGCAGATAGTCTTGCAGTTTTGTGTGAAAACGGCTATAGTCCACGTCAAAGCGACTTGCTTGACGTTGTTCAGGAATATGTTAAGAAAAACAACCTTAAAACTTGTTTTTCCAATGGCAGACCAGGAAGGGATTGGCTTATGAACTTTTTAAAACGTAACAAACTCTCAATGAAAAAGGCTAATCTGATTAGCCAAGCCCGAAAATCTGCTACTGCAAATCCATTTGTAATTTTTGACTTTTATCAAATGCTTTCAAAAGTTGTTGAAGAAAAGAGTTTGACTGCAGACCAGATCTGGAACTGCGATGAAACTTCTTTTCCCCATGACCCAAGTCGATGCAGTGTCGTTGGCCCAAAGGGAAAAACTGCCTACCGCATCACTAAGGGCGCAGGTCGACAAAACACGACAGTGCTAGCCTGTTGCAACGCAGCTGGGAAAGCACTGCCGCCTCTAGTAATTTTCCAAGGGAAAAATTTGCAATCAACGTGGAAAGGCACGCAAGCACTTCCGGGGACACTGTATAGTGTCAGTGCGAATGGGTGGATGGAAACTGAAATTTTTCTCCAATGGCTAGAGCAATTTGCAAAGTCTGTTACGAAAAGACCCTTGCTGCTGATTATGGATGGTCATCTAAGCCACGTGTCTCTGCAGGTAATCAGAAAAGCTATCGACGAAAATATAACACTGCTGAAATTGCCGCCCCATGCAACTGATGTGCTCCAGCCATTGGATGTGAGCTGTTTCTCTCCATTGAAGAGAAAGTGGAATGAGGTTTTGTCAGCATGGGATGAAATGTTGGGGGATGGAAAGTCAATGGGAAAGTCAACCTTTGTCGACAAATTATGTTCCATTTGGTGTGATTGCCTTTCCAACGAAAATGTTGTCAGCGGCTTTGACTCAACAGGTATTTATCCTGTTGACCGATCACGATATCCGCTGGAGAGAATAGACAAACGGCTACTGAAACGGTACCAAAATTGGGTTGCAGTAAACAAACCAGATGAAATAATGTGGGAGCTGGCGCTTGCTAAAGCTACTCCAAAAAAGCTTACAAATACAATGCCATCGCCTATCCCTGCTGAAGCATCATTGGAAGCGCAGCCAAGCACTTCGTCTGTAACTGGAAAATGCAGCTGTGCTAACTGCATTGAATTAGGTAAATAAATATCGCCGTAATACATATTTCTGTTCAGTAAAATAATATTACCAGTATTTTTATTAACACCAGAAAATATTAATCACAGGATACCCTTACTTGTAAAATGGAAATACGCCTAGAAGTAATCACATTTTTTTACACGTGAAAAACCACCAGGTGACCCTGGTCTGGGCTACGAATGGAGGCCTGCGTGGAGCCGATTCAAAGTTTCGTCTTTGCAGACATCAACACCAAAATCAGCACAGACGAGCTTTGAAGAGATTCTTCTTGACAAAATTAAAGGACCACAAGATCGAACCACCAAAAAACGAAGAAAGGTGAACCTAAGGGCACGCGTCATCACCGAAGAAGCATATGCTCAAGAAATTGAGAGGCAGGAAAACCAGGCAAAAAAACCCAGGCGTGTCTGCTAGGGTGTACCTTAAAAAAAAAAAGTTTGATAATTTATGCTCTCACCCCCTACATTTGTGCCATTTGACCTAAAAACAATGTTTGTTAAATTTGAGACAGATCCATTGATATTTAGAGGTCAACCTGGGACTTTGAATTTTTATACTGGGTCATTCCATGCCAAGCGTACTAGACCTATCAGTTTGACCCTCTTCGGTTTTGCTTAAACTTGGTTAAAATGTTATTTGGCATGATTTAGCCATGCATTACAAATTTTAGCTCAGTATCTATTATAGTTTTGGAAATGTGATGCTTTAAAGTTTTAGGTACCCCCTAAACTTTTCCGCATTCGGTTTTTTGGATCATTTTCAATTAACCATATCTTTTTCTCCGAAGGTTATATAAAGTTTAATTTTTGTAAAATGATTTACTTTTAGCAATATTACATGATGACATTGTCAAAATACAATTAATTTGCAGCATAATGGAGTAATCAAGCCTCAAAGTAGCTCTTTTCTTCACCAAAAACAAATTTTGTGCCATATTTGGAAGTCTGTAACTTTTTTATGAAAATAGGATGGTTATTATATTTATCATGTATGCTCTTTCCCTACCAGGCAACAACTTCACCAAGTTTGATAAGAAACATTATAGTTGTTAGAAGGTTACAATGCATCAAATTGTGCACCCCAAGCAAAAAAGCCAAAATAACGCCATCTTGTGATATAAAAATACCCCCGTAAAAAGTGTTTACAAAATAAACTTTTTAACCATTTGAAGAACATTAGCTAAGGAACTTGAGTACAAAGTTTTGACTTTGTCACTCAACTATAATATCATTATATAATATATCAACTGTACTATAATATCATGGATTGTACAAAGTAAATTGTGACAATACAATTAATATGCACAAAATTCTTGGCAAAGAATGATTTTTATAAACTAAATTTAACCTATTTAGGTACGGTGTTTGCCTGTTATCGCCCCACCACATTTGCTTTGTGACTACTCCGGCTCGAACCCCCTACATAGGGTTAGGAAGCAGATATGTAAAAAAAACGTTTGAACAATCTATTGAGGTAGATGAGCAATGGGTATATAACAGCAAACGAGTATGTTGACCGCCTCCCAGTTCTTGTTTCTGGTAGAAGAGATTTTCAGCTCCATTTTCACTTAAGGAGCTGAAAATCTCTTCTATCAGAAACAAGAACTGGGAGGCGGTCAACATACTCGTTTGCTGTTATATACCCATTGCTCAATGCTAATCTACCTCAATAGATTGTTCTAACGTTTTTTTACATATCTGCTTCCTAACCCTATGTAGGGGGTTCGAGCCGGAGTAGTCACAAAGCAAATGTGGTGGGGCGATAACAGGCAAACACCGTACCTAAATAGGTTAAATTTAGTTTATAAAAATCATTCTTTGCCAAGAATTTTGTGCATATTAATTGTATTGTCACAATTTACTTTGTACAATCCATGATATTATAGTACAGTTGATATATATATAATGATATTATAGTTGAGTGACAAAGTCAAAACTTTGTACTCAAGTTCCTTAGCTAATGTTCTTCAAATGGTTAAAAAGTTTATTTTGTAAACACTTTTTACGGGGGTATTTTTATACCACAAAATGGCGTTATTTTGGCTTTTTTGCTTGGGGTGCACAATTTGATGCATTGTAACCTTCTAACAAATATAATGTCACTTATCAAACTTGGTGAAGTTGTTGCCTGGTAGGGAAAGAGCATACATGATAAATATAATAACCATCCTACTTTTCATAAAAAAGTTACAGACTTCCAAATATGGCACAAAATTTGTTTTTGGTGAAGAAAAGAGCTACTTTGGGGCTTGATTACTCCATTATGCTGCAAATTAATTGTATTTTGACAATGTCATCATGTAATATTGCTAAAAGTAAATCATTTTACAAAAATTAAACTTTATATAACCTTCGGAGAAAAAGATATGGTCAATTGAAAATGACCCAAAAAACCGAATGCGGAAAAGTTTAGGGGGTACCTAAAACTTTAAAGCATCACATTTCCAAAACTATAATACATACTGAGCTAAAATTTGTAATGCATGGCTAAATCATGCCAAATAACATTTTAACCAAGTTTAAGCAAAACCGAAGAGGGTCAAACTGATAGGTCTAGGACGCTTGGCATGGAATGACCCAGTATAAAAATTCAAAGTCCCAGGTTGACCTCTAAATATCAATGGATCTGTCTCAAATTTAACAGACATTGTTTTTAGGTCAAATGGCACAAATGTAGGGGGTGAGAGCATAAATTATCGAACTTTTCTTTTTTAAGGTACACCCTAGACTGTCTGCACTAATTTATTTGAAAAAGGTGATAAAGAAGCCGAAGTACACGAAAAAGAAGTTGTGGCGGATGCATCTGATGACACCCAAGTCTGCTTAAAGTCATTTTGGCGTTCAATATCTCCTCCAGTCAAAGAGGATGAGATAAAGATGCGTTGGTTTGGATGCGTCTATATATCTGAAAAAAAGCCCATTCTATACATTGGACGGGCACTGCGTCGATTTCTAGCGGAAGAGGGCGGTCCTGTTTCGAGTCTAGAGATTGACTGTTGTCTGAAACCACGCAGTGGGGTAGAAGGCATCTTTGAAAGCACACCCAAGCATTTAGAACGTGACATTGACATTTTCCCGGCTTGCAATATCATTGCTAAAGCAGAAGTGGATGTTCTTCGTGGGGACAGATGGAAGGTGAAAAAATTCATGGAAATAAAGAACACTTTCGCGATTGTGAAATTGCAAGACCGTGACCAAATTTTCGCCAGTTTCCAGAAAGAATTTTCGGCCTGATAATGTTGTATTTTGATGCCAATTAAACCTCGTCTGTGATTGTTACTTGGTGTGGTGATTCAGGGTAAAGTTTCCGTGAATTAAAAAGCTTCTACGGCAGTGTAAGTTCAGTCGGGAAGTAAAGACCATATTTGGTCGGGGAGCAATTTGAAACAGCATAAATTTGTTTGCAATAAGTTCAAAGATTATGTCGCATCATTTTCAAGACAAAATACGGCGCGATTAATATTCCCGCATCACACTTTGCGTTCTGTCTCTCACACTAACAACCGTGACAATAAAGTTCACACTTCCCAATAAAGCAGTTTAAATGCTTTTGATGTCATACGTCGGCGACTGGCCTTCCAAGGAATGGACATGGACAAATTATTTCGGCTTAAGAGGGAAGTGTTGGAAAGCATGTCCAAAAGTTTAAACCATAAAACTTAGGAGAATTTTTTTTTAAATTACTGAATAAAAGTAGCCTACTGTTGTGAAATACACTGCGTAATTTCATTTGTGCAGTTTCGTTGAGTTGAAGAACATTGCAAATTAATTATTTTACCAGACAGCGCAAAAGACTTGAAAAAACTCTTTGCGATTTCAAAACAATGAGTGTGAGCCCTGTTTTTCTGCCATACCCATATGACCATTCCACTATTTTTCGTAGGTCACGTTCCATACTCAAAACTTCACAGCTGGTACGGAGCTAAAAATAGCACGCTTGAATCAAAAACGTCAAAGTTCGCGTTGTGACGTCACAGAGATTAGTGAGATTAAAATAAGTCCGATTGCCGCAGTTTGCAGAAAAATGCTTTGATCGTACTTGCTCAGCAAAGCTGGTCTTTTTTACATTGTTTCAACGTCTGCAGATGATAAATCAATGTAAAAAGGACCAGTTTTGCTGGCTGGAAAATAGAGCATAGTATTATGTAACACAGAACTAGTAAACTCTTTAAAGTTAAACCAGAATTGTAAACAGTTGTAGGAAGCATCAGTTGTAATGTGCGTTGCAGCTAGAGATGTAAATGCAAAAAAACGAGCCGTTTTTTTTAAAAAAAAACGTGTTCTTTTTTCAAAAAAAGTTGAGCCAAAAAAAACAATCGTTTTTTGTTTTTTTCATATTTTTCTGGAAAATTTGCAAATTTTTTCCAATTTGCAGCTTAGTTTCATTAAAGTACTCTTGAAAAACATTAAATTACTAAAAATGGTTTTATTGGTGTGCTGAAATTCCTAAGTGTTTGTGTTTGGCAGCATATGTTTTTGCATAGTGCTACGTTGTTTCGATCTACGTTGTTTCGAATCCTATCTTTGACACCCATCTCTCTGAACTGTCACCTGCGCTAATTCTGTACTACAAAGCAATTATCCAGGTAACAATATCCGCCATTATAACTTTGATTCAACGTTGCCAAACGTTGAGTCAACATCAATGCAAAAACAATGGAATTGTTAGCTGTGTAGGAATATATTTTTTGCCGCTTGTAGCCAAATCTGCCTACATCTCAAGCAAACAGTTGTTTCCGATCTTCGTACCTTTCAAAACAAACAATTTTCACGTCTAAGCGATGTGGTCGCACTTTTGCCAGCTGGATAATTACAGAATAAATAGTTTCTTGGCAGTTGATAAGCTGTCACGGTTGTTAGTGTGAGAGACAGAACGCAAAGTGTGATGCGGGAATATTAATCGCGCCGTATTTTGTCTTGAAAATGATGCGACATAATCTTTGAACTTATTGCAAACAAATTTATGCTGTTTCAAAGGGGTACCTCTAAATACCCATTGTCAGGCATTGTCAGGCATTGTCGGGCATTGTCAGGCATTGTCGGGCATTGTCGGGCATTGTCGGGCATTGTCGGGCATTGTCGGGCATTGTCGGGCATTGTCAGGCATTGTCGGGCATTGTCGGCTTTTCGGGGGGTTGTGGAGCATTTCTAGGGGTTGTCGAGCATATTCAGGGGTTGTCAGGCATTGTGGAGTAACTACCTTCAGGAATTGTTGGGAATTTCCAGGCATTGTCGAGGATTGCCAGGCATTATCGATCATTATCAGTGGTTGACTGGTTTGTTGGGCATTATAGAACATTTTCAGGCATTGTCGAACATTTTCAGGGGTTGTCGAGCATTTTCAGGGGTTGTCAGGCATTGTAGAGTAGCTATACTTTCAGGCATTGTCTATAATTTAAAGACATTGTCTAGGATTTCCAGGCATTGTCGATCATTATCAGTGGTTGACACATTTTTTAGTTATTATAGAACATTTTCAGGCATTGTCGAACATTTTCAGGGGTTGTCAGGCATTGTAGAGTAGCTACTTTCAGGCATTGTTGATAATTTCCAGGCATTGTCGGTGGTTGACAGGTTTGGAAGTCATTATGGAACATTTTCAGGCATTGTCGAACATTTATTTCCAGGCATTGTCGATCATTATCAATGGTTGACAGGCTTATTATGCATTGTCGGAAATTTTCAAGCATTGTCGAACATATTCAGGGGTTGTTGAGCATTTTCAAGTGTCAGGGGTTCTCAGGGGGTACGTCTAAATTCCCATTGTCAGGCATTGTCGGGTATTGTCGGGCATTGTCAGGCATTGTCGGGCATTGTCAGCTATTGTCGTGCATTGTCGGCTTTTTGGGGGGTTGTGGAGCATTTTCAGGGGTTGTCGAGCATTTCTAGGGGTTGTCAGGCATTGTAGAGTAACTACTTTCAGGCATTGTCTATAGTTTAAAGGCATTGTCTAGGATTTCCAGGCATTGTCCATCATTATCAGTGGTTGATAGATTTTTTAGTCATTATCGAACATTTTCAGGCATTGTCGAACATTTTCAGGGGCTGTCAAGCATTTTCAGGGGTTGTCAGCCATTGTAGAGAATAGCTACTTTCAGGCATTGTTGATAATTTCCAGGCATTGTCTAGGATTTCCAGGCATTGTCGATCAATATCAGTGGTTTACTGGTTTGGTAGTGATTATGGAACATTTTGAACATCGGCAGCAGTGGCCGAGTGGTTAGCGCGTTGGGCTCGCAGTCGAGAGCCTGCATGTTCGACTCCAGCCACCCGCACTTGCTGTTGTTTCTCTGGGCAAGAAACTTTACGATAATTGCCTCTACCCAGTGATCGATTTCGAGTAATGGGTAGTACCAAATTTAAGTCATAAGTAAAGTAGACAACCGGAAACAAACATTGCAGTCGGCTGCAGCGTGGGTCAGGTGTACGTCGGAAGGCGTACACCGATGCATAGCGCTCAAGTCCGCTTTCCCGCAATGCAGGATAAAGATAATAAAAACAAAAAAAAACAAAAATTTTCAGGCTTTATCAAACATTTATTTTCAGGGCTGTCAAGCATTTCCAAGGGTTGTCAGCCATTGTAGAGTAGCTACTTTCAGGCATTGTTTGGAATTTTAAGGCATTGTCTAGGATTTCCAGGCATTGTCGATCATTATCAATAGTTGACAGGCTTATTATGCATTGTCGAAAATATTCAAGCATTGTCGAACATATTCAGGGATTGTCGAGCATTTTCAGGTGTCAGAGGTTCTCAGGGGGTACGCCTAAATACCCATTGTCAGGCATTGTAGGCATTGTCGGGCATTGTCTAGGCAATGTCAGCCATTGTCGGGCATTGTCAGTTATTGTCGTGCATTGTCGGCTTTTTGGGGGGTTGTGGAGCATTTTCAGGGGTTGTCGAGCATTTTCATTGGTTTTCAAGTATTGTAGAGTAGGCTAACTACTTTCAAGCATTGTTGGGAATTTCCAGGCATTGTCTAGGATTTCCAGGCATTGTCGAACATTATCAGTGGTTGACAGGCTTATGTGGCATTGTCGAACATTTTCAGGCATTATCGAACATATTCAGGGGTTGTCCAGCTTTTTCAGGGGTTGCAAGGCACTGTAGAGTAGCTACTTTCAGGCATTGTTGGGAATTTCCAGGCATTGTCTAGGATTTCCAGGCATTGTCGATCAATATCAGTGATTGACAGGTTTGGTAGTCGTTATAGAACATTTTCAGGCATTGTCGAACATATTCAGGGATTGTCGAGCATTTTCAGGGGTTGTCAGGCATTGTAGTGTAGCTATACTTTCAGGCATTGTTGGGCATTTCAAGGCATTGTCTAGGATTTCCAGGCATTGTTGATCATTATTAGTGGTTGACGGGTTTGTTAGGCATTGTCGAACATTTTCAGGGGTTGTCTAGCATTTTCAAGGGGAGTCAGGCATTCTAGATTAAGCTACTTTCAGGCATTGTTGGGCATTTCCTAGCATTGTCTAGGATTTCCAGGCATTGTCGATCATTATTGGTTTTTGACACGTTTGTCAGGCATTGTCGAACATTTTCCATGCGCAGCAGAATGATCCCTTTTTATTTTGCGTAGGTTGTAAACGTATTTATGGTACACAGCAACGTTTAAATGACCTGGCTATCATAAGTACATATTGAGATCATGTGGAAGCCCTCGATCTCATCGAAACCGTAGATGAGTTTGTTTCCAGAAGTCAAACCCGTCGCAACAAGTTTGGATCAAGTTTGTGACTTCATTTCACAAATAGAATGCAAAAACTGTTCAAGCTATTCTATATATCAGGATTGTGTGAAGGGAAAATTGCCAATAGTAGGTATTCAGACATGTAGTAACCAAAACTGTTGTGCACTGTTGTCATTCTATCTTTATAATATATCTTTGTTTTGTGGGGATTGTTTGTTGATTGACCGACATAGGCTATTTAAACCTGAACGAAAGACATTCATTGGGTTGTAGTATTTATTAACCCAGTCCTAAGCATGCGAGGGTTTCGCTGCTTGTCTTCAAAGGTGTTTAGTCAAAGTTACGCAATTACAGCCAAACTACATGGTGCACAAAATGTTGCACGACAATCGCGACATTTGGTTTCTCAAATAGTGCATAACAATCGTTTAGACTGAAAATCGGCAACTTGAAAAATCACTTTCAGGATTAGTGGGAATTCTGATCCCCCTGGAATTACCTTACTTCAGTAAAACATCCACGCCTACGTGTAGGCCAAACTTTTTTTAAATAGGTGTTTTTATTCCAACTTTTCTTGTAAATACTTTTTTGTTTTGTCGGCTGTCAAACTTACAAGAATGCTTGATATGAACAATTCGGTTGCATGTGTTGTAGTGGACTGCAACTACAATTTATTTGGGCATGGTTGCAAAATTTCGATCTGTTAAATCAACCAAACCTCTTTGATAGAGCTTATTCGATTGCAGATTCTGTCAAAATAATAAAATACTTTCGAAATCAACATTTACCTGCAATGTAGCCTAGGCCTATACCCAGACAATCACTTTATCTGGTTCAGATCTTTACCAGATCGGGTACGGATTTGACCATATCTGGACCAGATAAAGTGGCTGTCCATGTAGGATTAGTCTGTCATAGCAAATCTTCTGCAACACTGGAAATGTCATTGTGCATTGGACCTCATGCCTGTACCAGGGAACTGGACGAAGAAAAACAAGGCTACTGAACAGGAATACCATGGTTTCTGCGTTTTTTGTTGCACCAGTGACTCGCAAAATCTTGCCGAAGCATCAAAACAATAAATCATAAGACTAGCATTTGCCTAATTTGTCACCTCAAGTGGATTAGAAAAATTTAACAAATTAGGCGAACTGACGAATTATGCAAACAGGTCAAAACTATAACGAATCGTAGCCTATACATGGCGTATTTATTTGTATTTATAAATGACTTTTTGTTCATTTGGGACCGCACGTGTGTTGATCTAACTAACGAGACTGCGTGAAATAATCTATGTTGCTGTAACTAACAAAGCTGTGACTTTATAGGATTAAGCGAAGGACGAAGTGTGAGACGCGTTCTAAATCCTTACTGTGAAGCAGGTAGAAAATGTGTAAGTTTAGTGAACATTTGAGAAGTGTTAATTTTAAATAGAGCGACATAAAATATAAGAAGTAAATTAAACAGGTTTTTAGCTTTAAAAAAAGCTTCCTCACTTGACAGTAGGCTACGAATCGGAGTTGCGTTTTCTGCGTTTCATTTCAGGATTATAGTCAGAGCGAAGTCAATGCCAAACAAACGATCTAAGCACGTAAGCACTTGAAAGCATTAATCGAATGGCGAATTACCCCAACAAAATGCTTTTCGGAGATATAAATATAGTTGACGAGTTGAGCGAGTTAGACGACGACAATTAAACGAACTATCATGTAGGCTACTGAAAAAGATAAGAATTCTGCCGGGACCGAATAAAATGTGACGAATAAGGCGAACTGACGAATTAAACGATGACGATTTCTACTTAACGTGATAGGTAGATTTCCTTTGTGAAAGTATTGTAGGCTAATCAAGATTGAAAAAATAGTCCAAAAAACTTAATGTGAGATTAAAATAAAAATGGCTTAAAAATAAAATATAAATGTGATAATCATTCGGTGAAGTAACAACGAAAATGCAATATACGTAATCAGGTTAGGCCTTCAATATTGAAACACATTTTGCAAAAAGCCAGTTTACGCAGAAAATGTGAACTCAAAGAATTACAGAACAACATTTATAGTCAGGCATAGGCTATATCATTCTGCACATGAACTGTCTAAGAACGATAATGACATTTTTCAGGCCTTTTACGTTTTCTCTGCCCTGGCTTTTTACCACATGAATTGGGAGGAGGCACTGTATGCAACCTTCCATCTGTCGAAATGCACGGTTTTTCCGTTTTTGGAGCAAATGCCATGAAGCGTTGAAAATGACTTCTTCGATCTGCCAACGACCAAGAACACCAGTTTTCGTATGACGTTTTATATGTCATATAAGGTTCACGTAAACTATAAGGCCCAAGACCAATCACTGCTTTTTCAATTTCTTTAAATTGTGATGCCACTTGTTCATGAATTACTTGTATTAGGTCAGATAATTTCATTTGTTTCCAATTTGTTTTGATTTTGATTACGTTATTCATGCTTTCAGCGTAGTTGTTGCTCCATTCCATGTCCACTGTATGTCTGTTTTGCCACACTTTGTCTTTCAACAGTGGTAGAAATCTCCCTTTCAAATATGGTGTGACAGTAGAACAGTGCAATGTGCAATATTCCAAAAAATTCTTCTCTTCTTCTTCGTATTCTACGTGATCTTTTGATTGCAATAATGAAAATGCACCATTCAATACTTTATTTCTGTAGAATGTGCCTAAACCAATCTTATCAGCTAAATACTTTTGCAGATTTTGTCTCAAATGGCGACAGCACAACACATGAGTAGCATTTGGAAAAGCATTCAAGATTGCTTGATGCATCGCCCTCTCATCGTCGGTTCCAAATATCAAGCGATCACCTTTCAAAGAAAACTTAAGATACGAAAAAAACTCTGTAAACGTCTGCAAATCAGATTTGGCATGCAGAAACGATGGTCCTAAAAAAAGAGGAGCCTTTCCTGATGTACTTCTCACCACTGACACGTTTTGATATACCGTTGTGGTGAGAAATGTTTTCCCCAAATTATACGTCTTGTCAACACACAATACCACATTTTGGTTGCAGCAAAATCGTTCGATGTCCAAAATTTGATCCTGAACGAACAAAATGATGGAAATTGGCATTCCTTTAGAATGAGATACTTTTTGGACAAATGTATGTGTTTGAGTCATGTCTATGACTTTTAGAATATCGTCGCTGTAATTTTGGCCGTAAACTGTCGGTTTGTAATCAATATTTTTTTTCGTATTATATTTCAAATTATGGAGCTGTTGTAAGTTTCTGGGAACACGAGACATATCATCTGTTTGCATGGCTTCATCATATACATTTTTGGCTGTTTTCAAAGGAACCTGTTTTCGAAAATCGTTAAAGATGTCTGGTTTTACTCTGATGTAGTCATTTGTATTGAGTTTACTATTTCCATGTGGAATATGGCCAGGGGATAAACCGAGATATTCAAATATGCACAAGGTTTGAATGTTACATTCTCCAAAATAGTTCAGCCACGTTACTCTCCGCTTGTAATTACAATCTGCTGCATGAAACGATGTGTATTTTGTCATTTTTACAATTTCGCTCTGGTTTGGCTGTGGATCCATGGTTGTGTATTCATTTTGTGTAGCTTTTCGAAACGAAAACTTATTTTTGAATACATATATCTGTCGTAGGCTATCTTTTTTGTAGAAGGTTGAATAGTAAGACCCTTTTTTCCAACTGCCGCAATCATCATAAAATTGCCGCGTTTGCCCAATTTTTCGTCTTTGGATGTTTTTCATATTTTTTGTCACAAAGTAGATATTTTCTTTTTTGCCCAGTGGAATATTCTCCAATCCTTTAGTTTCCTTGTTACTTAATGTTTCAATAATTTGCCTACTTTCCAGAAACTTGTTGTCTAGTGGTTGACCTTTTTGTTTCTTCTTTGAGTTCAATTGAGGTCCCGATGCCTTAGCGCCTGGTTTCTCATTATTTCTTTGTGGTTGGACATTATCAGGCAAATTCGCATGTTTTTCATCTTCTTCGTCATCATCTAAGTCGGTTGTATTGAAAATTAGGGTTGAAGAACAGCTAGGACTACAAGGTACATTGAAATCGCTGTGGTCACCTTCCAGTAAAGCACTAAAATGATTGGGTATCCAAACGCTTTCTGGCTTGTGTTCGGACACCCTTGTCCATATGAGATAGACAGGCGAAAGAGACGATTGGATGGATGGTGATATTTTTTTGTTTAAAATGCCGTACACGAGATCGCATGGTCCATTACATTTTGGATACACAGAGTATGTGTCCCGCTGTATTGATTCCGCAATAGCTAGAAGGGTCCAAGAAGAAGAATATCCCCCTTCGAGGATACAATCGCGTACAGAAATCCAATAATCGGGAGACACTATCTTAAATGATTTTGCAAACTCATGGTTTTGATACATCTCTGCATTTAATATCATATTTAAACTGCATCTTAGTCGAAGCTCAGTTGATAATGATTCGTTTCCACACATAGCTATAGAAACAGCATTAAACAAACAGTTTCCATCTGGAGTTGTTTTAACTGCTTGTTTTGATTTTAAATGTGGGAGTTGTTCCAAAAGTTTGTTGGTGTAGTCATCCAACTGTAATTTGCTCTTTGATTGACTTTGGCTTGAAAGAATTCTTAAACTTGAAAAGTTCTGCAGCAGGAGATTTTCTCTTTGCGCTCTTTTTATCAACTTGTCTTTGTCACAGAAACCACACTGAAAATAAATGAATTGTTTTTGTAGACATTTTCTTATCACGAACAAAACAAATTCTCATTTTTTAAAATATGTTTGCTGCTTCGAGAAACAACATTCTACTGCAAGATGATCATCGATATTGACGCAAACTCATTCCTCGTTTGCAGTTGCAACACTAAAAGTCTTATGTTTTATTTGAATTATGTCATAAATAGGGGCTTAGACTGCGCTGAAGAACACGAGCGACCTGTATTTTGCACTTTTGTGCATTTGATACCTACTTGGAGTAGAATACATTCCTACCAATTTAATTTATCAAATTCGCTTTGCTGTGATGAGACACAAGGAAGATACAATCATTAATCAAAGTTCGAATAGAAAGTATAAATTTTAGTCTACTTTAAAACGAAATATTTCCCCGAAAGCTACAAGAATTTTTTACTCGGGTGAGTGTTTTATCAACGTTTGTTGGAACTAATTCACAGAAGAGTTGTCAAACGTCCAAGACATAACCTTTTTTAAATTATCAATTATTTCAAAAACGATTCAACCTGAAAATAAAGAAGCAGGTACAAGCATTCAATATTTATATTAAAAGCAGTACGTTCAAACTTTGGATACTAAACAAGCAGTAAATAACGACCTTTAATCCATATTTCCAATCTTGAAAATGATGGGAAATACAAAAAAAAAGTGAGCCCGAAAGAAAAAGAATATTTAGGTAAGAGGAAACGAAGCGGTTGCTCTTGAGAAAATTTTCTATAAGCAATTTCGGTCGAATGCTGCGCATTTTCTTACCCTAATGTTGTTTCGTTTTAAAAATAAGATGTAAAGGCATACACATTTCAAGATATTCTCATTTCTTTTTGCAATACGAGGATTTGTAAGGTATTTTCGGTGGAATGATCGTCATATATGAGCATCTATTCGAAGAATCAAGTCCAGTTGGCTACTGTTGTCTTCTTATTTTTTTTTACTATTGTACACAGTGGCGTACGCAGAAAGTTTTCATGGGGGAGAGAGGTAAACATTTGTATGAGACCATATTAAGCTATGGTAGCTTACATTTACTTCACGGTAGCAACAAAAATAGATTTATGATAGGTCACAAAACGTAGGCTTGTAGTTGTGCTAATGATGAGGGCTACAAGATGGCCGAGCAAGCTTCATTAGCATCTGTTTTTTCGTTACAAATTTGTACATTTGTTAGTTAAGCTAAGTCTCAAGTGGCCAATGCAAAATTATGAATGTGATCATCTGTCCACAAACATTGCACTCGATATTTGGCGGTCTTTTCTATCGAGTACGAAGACGTTTTTCATGCAAGTTACGTTAAGATTGCATCTCGTAGCAAAAGAGTATTTTAAATACTCGTTGTAGTAGGGGAGATGTGCCGCCTATGGGACAAAAATGACATTATTTCTAATAAAACGCTATTTTAAAGCAAATTATGAACTTGAGCAATTTTATTGTAAAGTTTAGTCATTGTTTCATAACATGAAATCAATACAGTGACGAATGTAACATTCTTTATTGTTTTTTTTTTGTTTTGTTATCATTAAAAAGTGTCACTCAACTGTCCCATAGGTTGCTTACATACATGACCAATGGGACAAGTTATGATTTGTTTTCAGTGCGACACTCACCGGAAGAAGAATTTGCCTCTGACCATGCAAAGTTTCCGCTTATAATAGTATTTCAATAGGTAACTGTATTGCCTCTATCGGTTGGCCTATAGGCGTATAAACAAAGATATACGCCGTAAGACAAGTAGCTATGCTTTTTTAGCACATAAGTCCGCAGTCCACCTGGTTAGCTCAGTGGTTAAGCGTCCGACTCAAATTCTCGCGCGCTGGTTCGGTTCTCGGGGTACGCACTTGAGCAACGTATTTCAGGACTGCTCTCCATTCAGCGGCACCTAGTGGATGGTACAATTCCCCACAACAACACTTCAACAATCGGAAACTTCACTCTGTCAATCTCGGTAAATGACCCTCCGCCAGTGGTTCAAAGTTTCTGCAAGTATGTGAAACTGCCAGGAATAACCTATCAAAGACTTTGTCAGTCCGAGGATAAAGATTCAATACCAACCAGCCAAGTCTACTGGCCGTAGGGTGTGGGATGGAAAAAGTCAAGTATGGAAGATTTAGAATTAGATAATGGGATAGAAGATTTGTCTTTTACAATTTCACCCAATTCCACCATAACTTTCTATCACTGTATCTTGTCCTACAGTAGGCGTAAGGGGCAATTGGTCCCATCACTTCAAAAACCGATACAGTACATTTTTTTTCACTTTTTCCGAACTTTCTAGCTCGCTTCGCTCGCTCCATTACATTGAGCTTGCATTAGCGTAACCCACGCGTATTCTGAATCAGTAGCATACTTGACGCAAGAGAGAGTAAAGTTAGCCAAAAATAATGCTACTTTTGAAAGTTAAAAAATCAGCATTCGTATGCGTAAACTTAGCAGTTTGTGTTTAAAAATCATTATAAAGTTAACTGTAGTATGTTTGATTGAGTTTTATTGACGAACTTTCGCTAAGTGCCCCGACTTGAAAAGAAAATAGCGGCGTGAATTTGCTTATTGTGATAAGACGCTTGCGATAATAGGTTATGTTGTTAAAACCGACAATTGTCTATTTTGTATTCCAAAATTTCCTTTGAAAAAATTGTCCTTTGGTGATCTGAAACTTTTGTCAATTTTTGTTCCTGATCCGCTACTGCTTGAACTCTACAATCTTA
Source organism: Aplidium turbinatum (assembly GCF_918807975.1). Taxonomy (NCBI): domain Eukaryota; kingdom Metazoa; phylum Chordata; class Ascidiacea; order Aplousobranchia; family Polyclinidae; genus Aplidium; species Aplidium turbinatum. The sequence goes on along the minus strand of NC_137489.1, from coordinate 8,549,725 downwards.
TACGAACGGATTCACAAACCTAGACCAAAAACACTTCTTAGCTATGCAGTTGCAAATTTTGAAGAGACGTAGCCCACTCCTTTCCTGAATACGCCAGATTCCGACTCCAAAGCCATGTTTCACACTGCGCATCCACGATTATCGTGTTTTTTATTTCCATTATCTTGAATCGTCATATAATCATAAAAAGCTCTGCATTTTACTTGGTGTTTTGACTAAACATGGGCCAACTCGAGGTGCGATTTTTCAAATTGCAAACTGAAAAATTGGAATGAGAAAGACATTAGCTTATAAAAGTTAGACTAAGAAGAAAGCTGGCGCCGTGTTTGTCGATCTCACGGCTGCCTAATGCCTATGATACCGTATGGCATAGCGGCCTTACTTGCAAGTTACTCCATCTGTTCCCTGACAAACGCATGGTTCATATGATAATGGAACTTGTGCAAAACCGCAGTTTTACCCTCACAACCGGTAGCGGTCGTCTAAGCAGACTAGCCTATGTCAACTCAAAATCGACGTCCGACAGGGCTCAGTCTTGGCTCCTGTTCTGTTCAACACATAGCCTACACCTACGACATGCCCCCACCATCTCCACGAAATATGCTTACGCAGACAACCTGGCACTCCTGCACTCAGCGGAAAATTGGCAGTCAGTGGAGAGGAACCTCAGCCAAGACATGCAAACACTATCACCATACCTCCAGAAATGGAAGCTACAGCTCAGCAAGGCTAAGACAGTGTCAGCGGCCTTCCACCTTAACAACCGGGAAGCACAGCGCGAGATAAACATCAACATTGACGGGGAACGCCTTCCCTATATACTTGCAGAACCTACATATCTCGGCATAACCCTGGACAGGTCACTTACGTACGGCCGACAGTTGGAGTCACTGCGCAAAAAATATCTACACACGTCGCACTTTTGAGGCGATTGGCGGGTTCCGGCTGGGGAGCTGATGCCAAAACTCTTCGTAAACTACCCTAGCCCTTGTTCATTCCACTGCTGAGTAGTGCGCATCAGTCTGGTGCCGTAGTTCTCACACCCACCATATTAATACCGCCATCAACGATGCGCTGCGTACTGTGACTGGATGCCTGCGTCTGCACAACAATGCCTGCACAACAACTACTTAAGAACGAAGAAGAACTTGGGTTAAGTGGGGAACACTGGACGAACCACATGTGAAACACGGAGTGGCAAAACCATACCTCCACGCTCCGTGACTTCATACCCGACGCCGATCCCCGTCCACCGAGGATGTCCCTCGCGTGGGTCAGGCTTAACCGCCTGCGAACTGGCGTCGGCCACTTTCGTTTGGACATGCCCAAGTGGGGCCTGGTTCCTCCATCAGAATGCGAGTGCGGCACATAAAGCCTAGGCTCTATATGCACCAACTACAAAAAAATGGTTTTCAAATTCCTTTCTTCAGAAACATCATTATAGCCCAGTGGGCTACTTTGTAACCAGCATGCCGTGGCACAGTAGTGTGCCGAGTGGCAGCACTAGGTGCAGCCAACAGAATGATAAATTGATTTTGAGATGTTTCTATTCTTGGACTAAAAAACCTTTTTTGAAAGGTTAAATCTTGTAGTTTCCCATGGCATACTTGTAGAGGCTTTGAACCACCGCCGCTGGCCCGGTCACCTAGATTGGCAAAGTGAAGTTTCCGTTTGCTGAAGTGTTGTTATTATTCCATCCAGTAAGTGTAGCTGAATGGAGCTCTTCTTCATGATACAATACCTTCAATAGCTTGCTCTCCTCCATGATGAGACATCCACCCCATGACTATAACGCACACCTCCAGACCATCAGCACTCTTGATAACGCACCAAGGCCGATCAACATAGCAACTGTTTATTATTTTTTGTTTTTACCAATATAAATTTAAAAAATTTTCCTTGCTCTTTTTTCTTCCTCGTTTTTCTAAATTTTGAAATTCTTCGAAGGTGTTGCTTACCTTTGTGTCATATTTTAATTTGATTATTCTATTTTGGTGTCAAGCACGTTATAACTTTCGCGTTTTGTCGCTTCTACTTTTTCTAGACCTCTGTTAAGTTTGGCATATATTGTTATTCGCTGTGATGGTCAGAAATAAAAACAAACTGTCCTTAAAATGCGTTGCTCGTACGTACATCTCGTGAGCTGAATCAGAGAACCTTGCGGTTTCTCTCGTGCATAAAGGGGGGAGGGGGCGCTTAACCAATTGAGCTATCGGGACGGACCGCAATCTGAACATACTTTTATAAAAGCGACTCCCAATTTGAAGGCAGACTAGTGATTTGAGAGGATGATTTGATTTTCAGACGTCAGCATAAATTGTCGGTCGGAGGTCCTATGAAGTTAGTTCTTTATGGGCCTACTGTTTGTTTTGCAGATTTGAATATGGAGAACTGCCTTGAAGTAGCCTACATTGCTCAAGCACATATAGTTACATAGCCTACTCTAAAAATTAAAAAAATACTTTTGTTTGATCTTGCTGTTTTTTTGTTTATTTTACTAAAGTATGATATTTATCCACAGACCATTCGGGGCAGACGTTTTCACCATTATTGAAGAACAAAAAGATTAGGCTTAAGTTCCATTTGAGCCTTATACTAAAATTCCGAGGCAAGGTTTGTCAGGTTATCTTTGTTGAACTGACGGAACTCAAGGATTAAAGTTGTTTCAATACGCTATACCATTTGACTGTTTTTGAATTCCTGTTGAAGAAGATAAAAGCAAACTTCGAAAGCTGTTATTGCAATTCTGCTCCTGTTATACACTAGGCCAGGGATGGCCAACTTTTGTGATCGACTAGAAAATTTCTTAATCACTAGCGATCGACCGGTCGGTGATACAGTCACTAAACAATTTTTTTCCAGTGACACCTTTACTGTAAATGCATTTACATTTATCACACATTCACCATCGTCAGCACAGAGCAGTCTATTCATGTTTCAGTTAATTTGGTTCTTTACAATAAAACACAAAAAGAATAATTATGTTCTACAACTAAATGTACTTTAAATTTCTTCTAATGAGTCAGTGAGATATTAGAGTCATCATGTTGTAGGTACTTCAGCTTGCCGTTATCAGGACATTAGGTGTCTAAAGCAATCGTCCAGGTGGCGGGCGGTTAGCACAGCACGTTGCTTTGTTTTGATTACGTTCACAAATGAAAATGCAGATTGACATAAATAAGTTGAACCAAAACAAGAATGGATGTGTTCCGCACATCTTGTGATATTGCTCTATTTTGCATCAACAACAAACCACCAGAAATCATCTTCGGATGCTCGAACCTTCAATGTGTACATTTCCACTTCAATCGTACCTACGTACCTGTTTCCAACAAAAATATTTCATTTATTTTGAGAGAAATTAGTAGAGAGTAGATACATTTAAATCCGACTTGAACGGGTATAACGTAGTCGACTATTTCTTCGATTTCATGAAAAACACTAAATCGAAATTCAAAATCATCAAAAAACCATTCAGCAATAGATATTTTGTTTCTATACTTACTAAAGCTCTGACTGGATTTATCTACCAAGCAAATTATGTGAGTCGATCGAGAATTTTTCTCTCCAGAATATTGATGAAAAACATGCTTTTTAGGAATGTTTTTCTTCCTTGTATGACTATTTGTTATCAAAAACATGTGTTAATGTTTGTTTTTTGCTGTATATTGTGGATAGTGTGTAACATCGACAATGCCTGACAAACCTGTCAAAACTTGGTAATGATCGACAACCCAAGAAAACGTTCGACAACGCCTAACAAACTTATCAACCACTGAATATGTTCGACAATGCCTGGAAATCCTAGACAATGCCTGAAGATGTCCGACAATGCCTGCCAGAAAGAATCTAAAGTACTTTACAATGCCTGAGAACCCCTGACACCTGAATATGCTCGACAACCCCTGAATATGTTCGACAATGCTTGAAAATTTCCGACAATGCCTAACAAGCCTGTTAACCATTGATAATGATCGACAATGCCTGGAAATTCCCAACAATGCCTGAAAGTACAGTAGCTACTCTACAATGCCTGACAAACCCTGAAAATGCTCGACAACCCCTGCGTATGTGCGACAATGCCCGAAAATGTTGTATAATGCCAAACAAACCCATCAACCACTGATAATGATCGATCGACATGCCTGGAAATCCTAGACAATGCCTGGAAGTAGCTACTCTACAATGCCTGAAAGTAGCTACTCTACAATGCCTGACAACCCCTGAAACTGCTCGACGACCCCTGAAAATGTTCGACAATGCCTGAAAATATTCTATAATGCCTAACAAACCCGTCAACCACTGATAATGATCGACAATGCCTGGAAATCCTAGACGATGCCTGGAAATTATGGACAATGCCTGAAAGTAGCTAGGCCTACTCTACCAAGCCTAACAACCCCTGAAAATGCTCGACTACCCCTGAAAATGTTCGGCAATGACTAACAAACCCGTCAACCACTGATAATGATCGATAATGCCTGGCAATCCTCGACAATGCCTGGAAATTCCCAACAATGCCTGAAGGTAGTTACTCTACATTGCCTGACAACCCCTGAATATGCTCGACAACCCCTAGAAATGCTCCACAACCCCCCGAAAAGCCGACAATGCCCGACAATGCCTGACAATGCCTGACAATGCCCGACAATGCCTGACAATGGGTATTTAGAGGTACCGGTTTCAAAGGCACCGTTTTTTCTGCGCCGTTTTGTTCGCGCCTTAATGTCCTGCTTCGCTCAAAGATTTATAACACTGATAAATTTCCCTTCTCCGATTTTGCCTGGTGGTACACTGCAAGGACACAAAGGTGTTATAATACAGGCTAACTGCGTATTCGATTGCGCAGTGTGCTTTAGCCCAACGCGCACTGCGCATTCGTAATTACGCGATTATTGCGCAAGCGATGTCGAAAATTCGCTCGAGAACAAACGAAAGGCACACTTGACCTACTTCTTAGTACAATTGATCTACAAGTAGCAAGGCACTTAAAAAGTTAAAACTGGCTTGTCTAAGGTGTAATTTGACCAAATGAGAGCAAAGGTTGTAAAAAAGGGCTGCGCATTACCCAGATTGACTATAATTGTTACGTATTTGTTACATTTGTTGCATAATTGTTACGTAATGAAATGGAATAATTTTCTGATCCAATAGAAAACAGGGTGCACAAATCATGAAAAGTCAACAAATGAAGTGAAGATAAGTGATGGCGAAGTAGCCTACTGTTAAAGACCAAACTGCGGCTTGTGAGATCTATAGTAATGTCGGTATTTTTTAGAAAATTTTAACATTTAGAAATGCTTCGCGACCCACCATTTGGGAAGCACTGCCACTTACGATTCACGATGACTTTAAGTAAGTAATCTATTAATGATCTCAGTCTCGCTCACTCACTCACTCTGCAAGAGTGGTCCCATCCACAAATTTGAAAAAAACCCAGATTGTCTAAAAAAAACCCAGATGTTCATAATAGCTAATAGAAAAGCTTTGAGATGTCTACTACACTTTCTGCTATCTTTAAATTTTGTACCACCCATCGACTATTCAAATACATTTCATTCTAAACTTACAAGAGTTATTTTCTGCAAGTCTTTTTGTTCTTGGAGTCGTTTTTCATAACATTGATGGCAAACACCCTCCATTACTTCGCTCACCAATTTTCTTTTAGGTTCCCAGGTATGACAATTTTGCCCCGCTCTTTTTATGACCTGTTTTGCTATCAACAAATCTTTCACAAAACTAGCAATTGAACCAAAACTAGTGATACTCACTCAGCAGAGCAGCCTGGTAAAACTGCAATTGAACTTGACTGAAAGTCATTACCGGTACTCAAACTGGAAACTGAATGCATTACTTGTGATCAAGAGGGGGAACTAGCTTATAGCTTTCAAATCAGACAGAATTTATTTTAGATAGGCTATATTTTGTAACGAAATAATTACTTAGAATGGTTAATTCAGCTCGCGATTCCTATAATTCTATGCAAAATCAATAGATATTTAAGAAAAGTTAAAAATGCAAAAAAAACCCAGATATCACGTTTTATATAAAAAAAACTTAAAAACCCAGACGGGTAGCAAAAAACCCAGATCTGGGTTTAAAAACCCAGGAATGGGAGCCCTGCTCTGCAACAATGTTGCCACTCCCTTGTGATGGAAAAGTACTAGATTTGACTGAAAAACAAGGTTGCCAACCTTTGAAAATGTTTCCAGCCCAAAATGATCATTGAACCAGCCCAAAACCAGCCCAATTTCCAATATGCATCAAACTTTCAAAATATTTTTGACAGAATCAATTCAATCATATATACTAATGTCTAACATATATCTAGATCGTATAATTTTACGCTGAATTTAGCATGTACGTTACCTGTAAAAAAAGAACAATCAATGTGTAAAAATTGAGATTAGTACATTGCAAATAAAATAACAAATATGTAACTTTACTAAATAAAGGTCAGCACAGCTGGCACAGTATGTCCAATTTTGACCAATTACACATTACCTACACGTTTATGATCATACATATTTACGTCAACCTTATCTAACAATTTCAAAAATGGCCATATTTTGCCCACTTTCCCATGGTAAACAATGACTTGTTATGAACACAACAACGTTAGGTAAAGCTTTGCAGGCCTACTGAAATTTTATATAAACTTTCTTAAGGAAAATAAAAAAATAATAAAACAATAATTTATGCATCTCACAAGCACAAAATAAACTTGCCTTTTTTAAGAGACCAATCTAATGGCTGACATGACAGCACTACTGCAGCAACTTACAGCGTTCTATACAACTTAGTATAGTAACTTATTCATGCAGTTGCCTTTTTTTAATGTAATTTGTTTTTCGTCTGTGTGTTTTCCACTCTATTGCTTTTAATCGTTGCGTGTTTCTCGATGCTTTTTAGTTAGTTGTTCAGTTGTTGGGGAGGAAGACAAGCACCTTCACGTGGTCCCCCCCGTCAGTAACATACGAAATTATACAAAATACGTATGCGAAACGAAGCTTGTCAAACAAGAGCTAATGAGACTGTTCAGCACAGGGTGGGTAGGGAAATGCCCTTTTCAGGGCACGGCAGTGCTCGAACTGTCGAAAAGTACCGACGACCCACCGTACTGCAGCTGAACACCGAGGGCATCACGGCCAGCAAGCTCAACATCATCGAGCACCTGGCCACCAAGCATCAAGCCCTCATCATCCTCCTCCAGGAGACTCACTGTACATCTGTGGATAAGTTGGTAATAACCAACTTCACACTCGCAGGCGCAACCTGCAGCAGGAAACACGGCCTCGCCACGTTTGTCCATGACCGGCTGAGCTGGTCCTTGGTTGACCAATCCCAAGCTCAATCGGAGATCGAGTGGCTTTGTGTAGATGTAGCAGGCTACAACATCGTCAATGTCTACAAGCCCCCACCTTCGCGGATAACATCAACAGCCATCCCAGTGTTCCCCCACCCCAGCCTCTACGCTGGCGATTTTAACTGCCACCACACGGACTGGGGCTACAACTCCATCAACAACGACGGAGAAAGTCTGGCCGCTTGGGCAACCAACAACAACCTCGCCCTCTTATACGATCCTAAGGGCGCACCGAGCTTCCACTCCGGTCGTTGGAACACTGGCACGAACCCAGACCTGGCTTTCGCAAGTGATGACCCCGATGATCGCCAGCCGGACAGACGTGTGCTAGAGAAGTTTCCAAGGTCTCAACACCGACCCTCGCTAATCACGGCCCCCTTGCTTGCCACACCTATTCCGAGCAAGCCTGTCAAGCGATGGAACTTCAGAAAGGCCGATTGGGAATACTACAGCTTCCTCACAAACGAAGCTACGCAGTACCTTGGCAATCTATGCCAAAGTGCTCCAACTGTGGGCAGCCCATGGCCCATGGCCAAAAAATGTGGGCAGCCCATGGCCTGCCCATGAAAAATGTGGGTAGCCCATGATCTGCCCATAAAAAATGTGGGCTGCCCATGTTCTGCCCATAAAAAATGTGGGCAGCCCATGGTCTGCCCATAAACAAAGTAAGATCAATAATTTTATGTGGCTAAATTTCTTAAAATGCATTTATATGATCACGCATTTGAAGATTGGAAGTTTTATATTCCACCTTGTCATTTAGCAACACATTCTGCAAGAAAGCCCATATTGGGCGCATATGGCAAAAACAAAAAAACCCACATGCCCACAAGCCCATTAAAATAGCATATGGGGCTCATATGGGCTTGCTGGCTGGGAGGCTACTCACAATCTCTGAGGTAGTGTAGTCTAAGAACTCCACACTCATCAAATGTAAGCCGACTGCGCTGCCTACCGTATTTCGCTAGTCTACTTTGAACACTTTTCACATTCATTTGTGTGTATTCTTTAAAGTATTTATGCTAAACATCTCAAATTTGGTCATCATTGGGTGCAACCAGACAAAAACCCGCTGTCCACTTTGAAAAGCACTACAAACACATTGATGCAGCCAAACAAAAATAGGTGGGGCTACTTTGAACACTGTCCAAACTTATGCACACCAACATAGCGCTAAATTGCTAAAAAAAACACTAGTAGATAGCAAAAAAAAAAACACTACATGCACTGCAAATAGCCAAATGGTAGGCACTTTAACAAGCAGATTTCTAATAATCCACGAACGCATCCAATCCAACCACGAACCAATGAGATGCTACGTTATCTGCTATTGTGACCATTCCAGCATTCAGCCAGAGCATTAATTATTACTTTGAACTTTGTTTGGTAATTACAGAAGAAAAAAGAGCTATAGCAGAGGTGGGAATCAAACCAAAGTCAATGTAATGACTACTACCGCCCTAACCCAATGCGCCAAGCCAACCGATGGCAAAGCGATGATTTAATTTAGCTAGAATTTGCGTTTTTCCTTTATTCTTCCCAAACGCAATCTTGATGACGTCATGAACAGCGTAGCTTCTGATTGGTTCGTGCTGGATTGGATATCTGCATGTTAAAGTGCCTACCTAGCCAAATGGTAGCCACTTTAACAAGTCGAAATTCTGCCACTGAAATTGACTACAATGCAACCGCCAACCAATCAGAACGTGTTATAAGAGGCTACCGTCCAATTGTGACCCTTATAGCTCTCATCCAGAGAGTTAATGCTTGTTTTGAACTTTATTTGGAAATTACAGAAGAAAAAGAGCAATAGCAGAGGTGAGAATCGAACACGCGTCAATGAAATGACTACTTTCTAGCCCTAACCCTAACCCCTAAGCCAACCAGCTGACAAAAAATCCATCACTTAATTTGCTTTCTATGATCTTCTTTTCGCCATTTTTTACGTCACTTAAACCGCAGCTTATGATTGGTTGGCGGTTTCATTCTAGTCAAGTTTAGTGGCAGAATTTCGACTTGTTAAAGTGGCTACCTAGCCAAATACCCATTGTCAGGGTTGCCGGATAAAATAATTTACAGACAACAACACTCAACTGGAACGACGGAAATCTGTCACCTTATTAATCTTTAGCCTATTGTCTTGACACGCAGGCTTCGTGCCTATTTGAACACTATATTATTGTAATTTATTTTTGTCTCGAATTTTTGTTGGTCTTCACCACGGATTCTTTTTCTTGGAAGTGCCACTTTTGTAAATTTATCCTACGAATATTACTATATTATACATTAACATGTCTTACTATACATATGTATATCTTATCACATATATTACACCCGAATGGATAAGGATGATTGCATAATTTAATATTTGCCAGATAAGAATACATCACTAAGTTAGCTACCACAAGCTTGCGTCTAACTACCCCCTGATTATTACCGTATAAGCTATTAGCCTATGTTTGTTCAGAGGATCGCTTGACTTTTCGTAATATTATTGTTTAGATTGATTTGGAAAAGATGCTTGAAACAACTCAGACACTACATCCTTCATCGGCACTACCAAAGAGTCTCCACCTCTCATCAGCGATAGCCTACCAAAAACACTCCATCCCTCACTGACGCTATAAAAGATGATTCAACTCTTATTGGCAATACCAAAAACACGCTGCTATGTCATCATACTTCTTATACTCTTACATGTGCAGGAAATTAATTTAAAAAACAAAGCTTTTTAACTATTTTAGCTTGATAATGAGCTGCCATATTGTGTATTTGTTCTGCAATCTATAGCATAGGCTACTTAATATCGTTGCTGCAAACACTTTATTTCTGTATAAAACCTGTAAATAGTCCTTGTTTTGATAGCCCCTTACGTAATTACAGTATGTGTGTGTGTATTAGTTTGTTTTTGTGATGTTGGATTCAGTCGTGTTCTCATTGCTTTAAGAATTGGCGCTTCAGTTGTTTCAGGAACGAGGAGGCGACTGATTCTTAACTAATTCATCTACTTGTTTTAAAGTACCGTAGGCTATCAGATTTGGTGGCCGAGCTTAACTATATTTATCGATGCATATACCGCAATATTAGATCCTTTCATGCCTAAACCATTTTGGTTTTGCCACCTTTCCTTTTGTTGGTTTTGTTACTGTATTTCTTTTTCACAATATCATTTCTTTTGCATTCTGACAAAAAAAGATAAAATTGAATTGAAGTAACAGTGTCAGTTTAGTAATAGTTTAGTTTTCTTGTTCTGAATCAGTTCAATTCGTTTTATTTGTGATCAAGACACTATTTGGCTGCGAGGTTTTCAATCTGGAAGTTCGTTACTTTCCTTACAATAAACTCATAATCGGATAATAATGAGGCTGAAAATTCCTCAGATCATTCCCACTACCAAGCTGGTACCGTAGCCTACTCGGGATATTCAATCAATCTATCAATCATTTTATTTTTCGTCATTAACGCGTCCGGGACGAAAAAGATACTAACTAGTAACTACAAAAATTGATATAGGCTAAACCTACCAGCACGTTAACGAACGGGAAAAGGTGGCAAAACCTTGAAAGGTTTAAAACGTGCCTGAATGAAAAATTATGTAGTAGGCTAGGCTATATATCAGTAGTTAGCACGGCCACAAAACCCAAAAAACAAATAGCAAAAAAATAAAACAAAAACAGAGAGAAGCACACATGTAGTAATGAATGACAGCCTAATGAAAAGTGTTGTGGATTAAATTTGCCAGTTTCAATATTGATGTGGATGAGCAGTCATAATAATAATAGGATGGAGAAAGAAAACCGGACATAAAAGAAACACATCCTCAGGCAAAAGCCCGTTTCGATGTGGCCCAGGAGAGCAGGTGTTGAGCTCTTTCTATGGTTAGATCAGGTCCACAGTTGCCGGGGGGGGCTTGGGGGGGGCAATGCCCCCCCCCAAGCTCAAAGCTTTTAGTTATTTCCTTGTAGAAACATAAGCATTTTAAAATGTTTGTCTGACAATCTGCTGCGTTTGGGGCGCATAATGTCCTTTCCAAGCAAAAACATGCGTTCCACAGCCGCGCTGGATGGTATTGGTGTGTTGTATTTCAAAAACATGCCTTGAAAACGTTTACTCTGAAAGGTATCACTATTCTAAGCGTGCTGTGATGGTTTAGCATATACAGTATAGCCTAAATCTTTTAGTGAGGTCCACTGCACCAACATCGCTCTTTTCAGGGGCACAGAGCTCGTGAAATAAAGTATCTTCAACCTCCGTGATGACATTCATTAATTTTTCGGTTTCTCTCTCTGATCCCTCGTGCTCGATACTGTTCCCTCGTGCTCTTTGTTTCAAAGTTCTAAAAATCCACATTTTCAACTGCTTAAAGTTTTTATTTTTTGTCCTGAAAACACCAGGAATGGCATTTTAAAGCATATAAAAGTGCAAAATTTTCTGGGGGTGCATGCTCCCAGACCCCCCTAGGAGGCTCGCGCCTTCGGCGCTTGTCCGTTCCTGTCACTTTATGACGTCATATTTAACATCACCATTTACAGCTTCACCATTTACATTCTTCGACTGAAGAATTGTTGGATATGCTAGAGATGAGAGAGACCATAGACCAACTGGCAAGGGCAAATGGAGTAAGATGGTATGGACATGTGATAAGGAGGGAGGAAGGAAGTTTTCTTAGAAAGGCACTAGATCTAAAGGTGGATGGGAAGAGGAAACGCGGTCGTCCAAGAAGAACGTGGAAACAACAAGTGAAGGATGAGTTTAAAAAAGTCGGCCTGAAGGAGGAAGATGCAAGGGACAGGGTGAAATGGAGAAAAGGGATTAAGACAATTGCTGCGCGGAAACAATCGGCCACCCCCACTAGTGGGGAACAAACCGACGATGGATTATGATGATTTACAGCACCCCCATGGCCAAAAGTCACGAGCCGCCACTGGTGCATTGCCTTTTACTTCGCAACAGCTTTTGAGCCCCTCCAAGCTAAAATGTATAACTACGGGCCTGGGTTAGACTGCACATCACACAGTAGCCTAAGACGATTGAGATTTGATATCCAGTTTAAGTTATTGTTTCTTGTCCTGGTGGGTGATGGAATGGATGAGCTGGTAGATGATGATGTCCTGATGGTGTTGATGAAGCTCTCAACCCTTTTGCGACGAGTCGTGTTAATTATGGAGTGTTGCGTTTGCTGTTGCCTGTTAATATCTACAAACATAAAAGTACAGCACAAGCAATCGATATTATTGTTAGGTAAGCCTAATCTTTTGTAAATAATTTCGGGTTTCCACTAAAATCTTGCTGTAGCAATTGCAGCTAGATATGGGCGGATGTTCAGACAATCCTACGTCCGGTACAATCTGCATTGTTATGGTGCGCGAAACGTCAAGGAAGCAATACGGTAAATCACCTGTTTGTCGTTGCTTTTACTTTCATCAGATGAACGTTGCAACGAATGCAAGAAACGAAAACAACACTTTGTCGGTCTCTTTGACAGGACCTGGGTCAGTGGTTCAAATCTTCCTCAAGTAGGCTATACGATACACACTGCATGAAACTACCGGGATGCAATAAGTTTTTTTTTTTCAATCTGAAGATGAAGACACACAATCTTTACTATATTTTTTCAATTTAAAATTTGTTGAGGGCTTTGCGACCATGCCTAATTCTAGCTTGCTATTTTAAGTGATTTTCGTGTAGGCTACGCCCTGACCTGAACATTCGAGTTTTGTTACGTTAATCATTTTTTATGTTGTGGCAGACGTTTTTTTATTCATTTTCAGAAATTAAAATAAAATTTCTTGCAAAGATTAAACCACCAAAGTAAAAGAGCTTCTTTCGGTTCGATCTGACGCGACTGCGTGTTAAATCTATTTTAGAAAAGGAAACTTGTGTTTTGTTTTTCGTTTCAAGAAGATCAAAACTTTTTTTACATTGTGGAAGTGGAACAGGCTTGCCAGATTGGCCTTTTTACTGCCAACTTTGTCAAATTTGGCCTTTGTTGAAGTGGTTTGGCCGACAAATTTTTGTTTGGCCTTTTGGCCTTTTTTTAATTTCCTGATTACCACAATCATTTTGTTTAGATTTTCTATGAAAACTGCAAGAAAAAATACTCAGGCAATAGGTGTGCTAGAGAGAGGCAGGTTGGCAGCCCACTGTGGTGCCATGACATAAAAAGTGATAGCAAATAGGGCGTTAACAGGTTCTATTTGATATGAATAATACCAAAAAAACTATATTGTTGCAGTTTAAAATATATTAGCACTTTTGTCTTATACGGTAGCCTACTTCGGTAGATCCAAGCCTTAAAGCAGCTGGCGGCCATCGCGGCCATGGCCGCTAAGTAGTGCTTGAATGACCGCCTGTGCTACCTCCTCCGTCGACCAAGTTTGGCTGTCGGTTTCTTCTAGCCAATTATTTAATTTCGCAATAGAATGATCGTGGATTAAATGTCGAAAATATGTAGTATCAATTGGTGACGCAGAATTAGGTCAGCGCATCATACTTACTACTGTTGTAGTGAATATATCCAGCTGCAATCACCAGCGCTGTCAGTCTTGTTTGCAATTCTCGATGTTTATTTTATCGAAGTGTTAATCCGAAGTGCTAATTTACAGGTAGACCGGAAAATGCTTATTGCAGGCTTGGTCACATTACTATAGCACCAAAAGCGAGTAATCTTTTGAGTCATGAAAACTCCGAGAAGCACAAAAAATAAACCCAGATAATTTGCAGATGCCGGGTGTGAGTGGCTTATAATGTAGGTTACTTCGTTCTGCAAATGATCTAATAACTTTTGTATAATTTTACCAAAAAATCTTTGCTGATGATGTTATTGAATCTTTTCTCAGTGCATGTGTGCAAATCTTTGATGATATGTGATAATTACGGTAATGTTTTCAAACTGGGTTATTTGCCTCACAAATACTGCTACAATGCTTATTTTATCTTGTTTGAGTTCGGCTTTTTTTTGGCCTTTTTTTCTAACTATTTGGCCTAAAGTTGGCCTATTTTTTGTTGAGTTGGCCGTTTTTGCAAATTTGAATCTGGCAACCTTGTTGTGGAAGGGTTTTGGCAGGTTTAGGTAAACTTTTTCGCACTGCGGATAGGTCAAAGACAGGCATTATTTTACAAAAGGCCTCAAACAAGATAACAAATGTTTGGTACATGGTTTCAAATATACTACAGTTCATTTCGTCATTATAACGTTGCTTGCTTGAGATTGTTGGACTTTTGCAGTAATAAGCTGCTTCCAACTACCGTAGGAAATAGGACTTATGATAGTCAGTAACATCTAACTCTGCACTGTTATTTATGTCCAGCCTACTTCATGATTTTGTCTTGTTTGCTGTCAATATAAAGAAATCATCCTCACATAGATGGGATGTTGAAAATGGTAGCAGGTATTTTAGTGCTGTTGTGGCGAAAGGTTCCGGTATACCGTACGTACCCTTGCTGGATATTCATCCAAAACATTGGTGGGGTAGCATAGTTGTCTTAATTATATACACATTTAAGGTTCTCAAGGTTTTCAAATTTAAACATCTAATCCTCTTGTTACACAGGAATAGTTGATTCACCTGGCTTGTAAATGGATTATGTATCCCTTCCTCTGCAATTTGTAGTTCTTTTGTGTTCAAGAAGAAGGTGTTGCAACCGTGCCACATTTTAACTGATTGTCCTGCTTTAGTATCATGCACATTATAACGTCCGTGTTATGTCGCTTCTACCTTTTTCTAGACCTCTGCTATGTCTGGCATATATTGCTTTTTCCTTGTGATAGTCAGAAATAAGAACAAACTGAACTGAACAACAGTAGAATTAGTTCTCTGAAAGTGCAATAGTTTGTTAACCTTGGAAATGTAGTTAGCTACTGAGTATGATGCTCTTAGTGCATTCAAATTTTTTTGAAAAGCAAACAGCTAAGAAAAGAAAATAATTATAGAAGCAATCAACAAACTAGAAATCAACCGAATCATGCATGCAAAACTGTGAATTATAAAAACCGGAATATATCTGGTGACTTTGCCATTGGACAATACTTGCGCTATAATGAAAATGTGCATTAAGCTTTAAATTCAAAATGTGTTTTATTCTTGCCAAAGGATGAATTTTCACTTCACCTTGCAGCATTGGAAGCAATATTCATTTAAACTGTTGATCCAGACTTATGCCCACAAAAAAAATTTATCCATGCCTTGAAGCTCTTTTGTTAATCTAAAATTACTCTAAGTTGATTAGCCAAAATGTTACTTTGTTTTTGTTCCTTCTAATTATACATATCTTACCACATTGAGGTTTACCGTACTTTAACGCAATGGTTATTTTTACCATATATATATTGTGAATATAGCTTCAGAGGCTATATGCACTTGTTCACTCAAGCATGACATATTTTTTCTTGTTTTCTCTTCTCTCAACGACAAAAAAGCTGCATTTATAATCTCTAAACTCAACAACTTTTAGCATAAATGTGCATGGTTATAGCCGGAATGGCCCGTTTCAACGAGTCCGATTCGGCGAGTCCGATTCGGCGAGTCCAATTTGGCGAGTCCAATTCGGCGAGTCTGATTCGGCGAGTCGAATTCGGCGAGTCCAATTCGGCTAGTCCGATTCGGCGAGTGTCCTATTCGACGAGAGCCCTATTCGGCGAGTTCCCTATTTGGCGGTTTTTTGAATTTTTTTTTTAAAATTATTGGGTACGGTACCGTAGCCTAATTATCATTGCTGTGTTAGGGGGTTAGGGTGTTAAGAGTTAGGGAGTTAAGAGTTAGGGTTTTAAGGGTTAGGGGTTAAGGGTTAGGAGGTTAAGAGTTAAAGGGTTAGGGGGTTATTTGAACGTTTAGCGACGTTAAAATGATGTAAAAGCGACACTGATAATTAGGCTACGACACCCAATATTTAAAAAAAAAATTTGAAAAATCGTCGAATAGGGCACTCGCCGAATCGGACTAGCCGAATTGGACTTGCCGAATAGTAGCAGAATTGGACTTGCCAAACTATACCCGATTATAGCGACTGCATTGTTCTCCGATTCCAAAGGGCGTCGGTTTGACTACCGATCAGGAGCATTTTTTTAAAACTTTATTGATAATAGTGCTTTTTTGCTAAGCACTTCCAGCTGTAACTGTATGATTAATCAAGTTAAGTTGGCCACCTCCACTAACGTTGACATTCACTACATCTTGTAACTTGTACAGTATAATAACGTATGTAGCCCACTATTGTTTGATGTATTGTATACCTATCTAATCTCTACTGACAGTTAAATTCTATTTTATATGGTGTCTCCAGCCCCAGGTTTATTTTGTTTGATTTTTAGTGTTATGCTGTGCCTTTATAAGATATGTATATATGCTCTAGGTAGTATTGACTCATTTTTCTTGGTGTTTTGTCTCTTGTTTATGACTTCCTTGTTGGTATTCTATTTCGTTTATTTATTTGTTTAATATTGCTATGTAAGTTATGAAGGTGAAAAAGCACTGCTGTGCTTGCAACACCATTACTATTATAATAAGTTGTTATAATTTTTTTTTAATTTTGCTGGAGTTGGAGAATTTGACTTGGTAAATTTTGTTCGCCAAAAGGGGTTTACCACGTTTGCCGAACGCGCTTGCATGTGATCTTTATTGCACTACTATTTGCTTCCGGTCACTGACTCAAATTTCTTTTCATGTTATTTGCTAGCCAAGTTTATGAAAAAGACTGGTTTTAAGCAGTCTATTTTTACTGTCAACAAGTAAAGTTTGGTAGCTGCAAAAATTAACAATACTTATTACAAGAAAATAGTTTTATCACATGTATATATATTATTTAAGGGTTGTAGTTTTTGCATTTTTTTAATGCTGCCACCTTCATACATTTATTAAAGCATGCACGACTTTACCTTTTGTACTTGACATTATGATTGCGCAAAAAGATGCAGAGTCTATGTAACAACACACCTGAGACCTGAGTGCATAATTGTTATCATCATCTTGCTTTCAAGAGTAAACAGGAGAATATAGCCTCAGAGGTAATATTCACAATATATGGTAAATACAGCCTGCCTTACTTCAATGTGATGACAAACTCCTGAAGCGAGTGAGATGAAAATAACTGCAGCTTCAAGCTATGAAGAACCTTCTCGTATTGTTGAAGTTCTAAACGTGATACGTAACTGTTCACCTAAGTTGACTAGGCTATATCTTTGTTATGTATGATATTGATGATAATGATTGAATGATGAAAAAAGCATCTTGATGCTTACAACATCATATTTATTGCTATTTTTAAGTTGAAATCACTTAGTCACTGTAAGGTGCGGTTGAGGTTTGTCAAATCTTTATGCAAGATCATGACCTTCTTGTTAAGGGAGAATGATGCTTTCAGCTGCTTTTTTTCATTTTGCAATCTAAATTTCAGCAGTCTTCACAGTCAATTTTTATCGAATCAGTTTAAAGCAAGTGCCCAACTCAAAGCAGGCCTATTCACTTATTGCATTCTTTTCACATCAGTTGACACAAACTTCTAATACACACAAAATTTTAGCATGTCAAGTGGTTAACGGTTTTACATCGGTTTGGAAACTGACATACTGGGTAGAAATGGTTGTTACATTGTCAAAACATCATGTACATACCCTACTTGATGGCCTAATTGCACATGTAGCGTATTACAGTTTATTTATAGAAAATTCTAATAACTTAACAGTTTAAGCTGTGTGTTGATATTCTTGATGTAATTTTACAGATTGCTGAGCTAAATTTTGTGCTAAACTCTTAGGTGCATATTTCCTATTGAGCTTACTTCTTGCACTGAAAAATAAAACGTTGCATTTGAGGAATATATAGTGCTGTTGCAAATTTTTTCTGGTATTGGATACTTTTTATCTCACAAACAGTTTTGGCTCAAATGCAAAAAAGAAATATGGCGGCATCAGGACCGTCCAGCAATGACTATTTTTACCCTGGGAGCATTGTGAAATGCACCACTTGCCATGAAGATGTGTTTCAAGGAGAAGTAATTGTGTTTGACCACGATGCTAAAACTCTTGTTTTAAGTAAGTAGACTTTATTGAATATTTAAACTAGCCTAGTCTCAGACCTTGATAAAATTCAAAAGCATAGGCACGAGAAAAGTGAAATACAATGTTGGCGGAAGTGGGTCTGCTACTATTCGGTGAGTCCAATTCGGTGAGTTTCTAACCTCTAACCCCTAACCCTAAAATGACAATAATAATTAGGCTACGGTACCCGATAATTTAAAAAAAAAATTGAAAAAATCACCGAATAGGGATCGGACTCACCGAAACGGGCCATTCCGGGCGGAAGTACCAATTGGAAAATCGCTGCATGGAGGTAGGCTATATATTATACCTTCGTGGCCATACCCAGTAGGGTGTTTCATTTTTTCCACACTTTCGAAATTGAAAACGTTCGGGTTTGCGTATGATGGGATTTTGGACACTGATTTGAAAAATGTAATTTTTATTCCATTATGACGTCATTTAGATGTGGCACCGCATGGTCGATGTTCGTGTGGGGTTAAGAATAGGGGATTTCCCGTAACTCGGTAACGGAACATGGTAGAGAGACGAAATTGGTGTCAAAATGCGCAAAAGGGCCGCTTTCCTATACCTTCTTAAGAGACTTCATTGCCGTATCTTTCCCGCAAAGCAAATTATATCAAAAAAACGATATTTCGCATACACAAGGTGTTGCTATAAGTTCAAATTTTTTCAGTCAGTGGAGCTGTTGCTACAAATTTGGCTTGCATTACTGCTACAAAGCTAAAAAAAGGAAAAATAATGAAAGTTGAGAGTGAGACCCATTTGGCTAACTTGGAAAGTTCTGATAAAGACGAAACTGATCCAACTTTTTTGCTAAAACCGATCACATGTGGGAGTCAGTTCGCAAGACTCTGAAAGTGAGTAGTGAAAGTTGCATACTCGCAGACCACCGAATGACAAGCATCCGTCAGCGATCCGACCAACCCTTGTGCTGTGGAGGTGCTGAAATCGCTGCTTCACCATCGGCGATGTTCCGTCAACATAAAAAAGTTTGCATGATGGCATTGCAGAAAGTTGAAGTGCAGAATGTTTTCCTTGGCCAGTTTATCAATGAGAAGCGTGGCAAGACGGAAGCATTGATCGCAGTTAAAAATTTTTCCTCCGGTACATCTGTCACAAGTGAAATTTTGTACAATACCATCACACTAGATGCTTGCGAAAGTATTTTGCCTAATATTTATTCAGTAATGGCAGACACGACGGCGGCCAATACTGGTAAAAAGTCGGGGGTTAACAAACGTTTACAATGCAGTAAAATCTTCAGAAGGTCAATTAAAAAATGCACAAACAAATCGAATGGTTTGCTGAACAGAAGGAAGTTACCGAAGGACAAAACGACGATTTTAGGAGCGATCAAATGTGCATGCTGGTGTTGGCTTGTTCTACATTTATGGATGTACCACACAATTTGAAGCATCTTTTGATTTATAAACAAGAAACCATATGCATTATGCAACTCATATTGCAACATGCGTCATGTGCGCCCATGATGTACCTCCATCTTTCTGGAGGTCGATTGATCAGTAATCGTTCCACTGAGCGACGAATCGGAAAGCTCAAAAATGTTATAGGAGAACGAATTAGTGATGAAAGCAACCGACGTGCCGATTTGCGACTTCGCGCATTTTTGTGCAACAAGGAATGATAGTGCTTATTATAGTACCGGTACCGTTGTTTGCTGTTAAAGAGTTATGTTGTTATTAGAACAATCAGTTAATACAGGCAATAGAATGAAAGAAATGAAAACGTCTAGAAATGTAAGCTGGTTTTGCAAAACATCGTTCAGATAAACAGTACTGCAAGATTAACTGTAGACATCATTAGCAAGTTTAACAGTATTGATATCGTACCAGTATCAATTTATCTCTGCAAATTCTCAGCTTTGCATTACGAATACAATTGCTAAGTTTGCAACAGAACAATTACCTCGACACCGTTAAAGAAGTATTACGAAAAATAACTTATTTAGGAGCAAAACAAGTACCGTGCATCATAAGTTGTAAAAAAACGTTTTTTTTTTCGATATAATTCGTTTTGCGGCGAAGATACGGCAATGAAGTCTCTTAAGAAGGAATAGGAAAGCTGCCCTTGTTTCGTCTTTGTCGGAACTTTCCAAGTTATCCAAATGGGTCTCACTCTCAGCTTTCATTATTTTTCCTTTTCTTAGCTTTGTAGCAGTAATGCAAGATAAATTTGTAGCAACAGCTCTACTGACCGAAAAAATTAAACTTATAGCAACACCTTGTGTATGCAAAATATCGTTTTTTCGATATAATTCGCTTTGCGGGAAAGATACGGCAATGAAGTCTCTTAAGATGGTATAGGAAAGCGGCCCTTCTGCGCATTTTGACACCAATTTCGTCTCTCTACCATGTTCCGTTACCGAGTTACGGGAAATCCCCTATTTTTAGCCCCACACCAATTTCGACCACGCGGTGCCACATCTAAATGACGTCTTAATGGAATAAAAATTACCTTTTTCAAATCAGTGTCCAAAATCCCATCATACGCAAACCCGAACGTTTTCAATTTCGAAAGTGTGGAAAAAATGAAACACCCTAATACCCAGTGTACCTTCTGGATCGAGGAGGCCTGAAGGCTGAACGCTGTGCCAGTGTGCCACTGTCTGAAGTCATTCAAAAATTTACATGGCTATTAGCAATGTTGCTTTGTAAATTTTCCTTTTTTTCTTGTGTAATCTTTAACCTGATTGTTTTTCTTTCTTTGAAGAACATCCATGTTTTCTTACAATAGATTGATATAAGTCAGATTCAAGGTTTGTGCTGATTTTGCATTGGTTGCGTTTATTGTATCATCCATTGTCCTGTTAGAATAAAAAAATAAAAATAAACACTGTATTTTCGTTTATTGCTGAAGATTTCAATTAGTTATCTTGTCCATGCATTAATGAAAATTAAATTTTAGGAGCAATGTGCACCGTGCAGTAGATTTCACAGAGTAATGATATTATACAGTTCATTTTACTTGTATTGGAAATTTTTATGGGCTAAGCATTGATTGCCTCTGAAAATTTGCTACAAATACATACAATATATTCTCTAAAGAAGCATATTGTCATCGAAAGTATTTTGTGAATTCACCGGAATTTTAAACTATTTAGCCCATTTATTGGCTGTACTAATCTTAGTTTCTTTTTTCTTTGCTTTTGCAAAGAAACTTTTTCTTAGTTTCTTTGCTTTTTTCCTTTGTTCTGTATTCAATGATACAACTTAAATAAAAAAGAATCAAATCACTCAACCAATCCTAAACTGTTTACTTCTTTGCAGAACAAGTATCCTCATCCGGAAAGTCAGATTTAAATGATGTAGTAATACTAAACGTGGATTTCTTTGTCAATGTTGAAGTTTTAAAAGAATCGGAGACTGCGTTGCCTGTCTTGACTCCATTAAGTTCATCAAAGGTACAGGTTGTTTGGCGATGTGACAGGGCGTTTTAATCTATCATAATTTCTTTGACAGTATTTATAACACTAAGAATTGTTGCAATGCTTATATTGAAAGAAATGTGTTTATTCTAAAATGGTGATAATAATGGTAATGTGCAGAAGTCTGAAATGTCTGCCTTCTTTGCTGTTACGCGTATACTAGATTCACAAGATGGCAAATGACTAACATTTTGCGCGTAAATGAAATATATACTTGATATCTGGCTTCACAACAGGTGTTGTGAGCTTGTGACTGTTTGCTGCATCCTCTTTGTTAAAAAGTTTTAGTATTCCTGCATTTGCGCTATTGTGCTTATTTTACTTGCCGGGATGCCATGCAACGTGATGTCTGGACTGGACTGTAATGACTGTAACTTCTAGACTGGATAAGAAAATGTTGATCATTGCATTCAACAATTTAGGTATAGCCAATCTCATGTATGCGGCAGCTGTTTAGGTGGCAAAGATCGGATTGGTTGTAGTCGGATCATGTTTCTCGAACTATTGATAACCTTTTCTTGTCCAGCGTAACACAGTCGGGCATCCCGTTCACTGATACCCTTTGGTTATTTGTGTCTAAGCCTGTGTTTGCAGGAGCATAAAAAATGATTTCTTTATTCTGTAACAAGTTTACTGTAGCTTGAGGTGGGATTAGCGAGTGTAGCATACTCATGAAACGAAATCCTTGCTTATTGATAAAGGCACACGCCCGTTTGATTTGCAATGTACACATTAGATGCTTCCGCGTTTGCATGTCAATCAAAATCCAATAAGTGTTTCTCCACGATCTCAAGTGACTTGAACAATGAGCATTTTTATGAATTATACACACAGACGTTTATCGTATACATTTTGTATATGTACCGTATGTAAATTTACTTTTCAGCTATTGGAAAGATACAAAGACGAAATAGCACTGAAAATGACATTGGCAAAAGCACGTAGTTGTGGCGTCAGCAGTGATGGAATTCAATTGTTTAAATTCCTAAGAAAAGCGTAAGTTTTCATGTGTAGTATCTTTATTGTTGTGCACTGTTTTGGCCCTTTCCTAAAAGAAAGATTTTAGACTTAATATTCTCGACTGTTACTCCACGATACGCTCGTGTCAAGAAACGTTCTTGCGCTGTCTCCAAGGCCTCCTTCATCACGTAAAGCACCATTTCTTTATTGGCCAATGATTCTCGTTTAGAGTGCAGGAATTATGAACCCACCCTTTCATTTGAAATGCTTAGCAAGCGCTTTCTTGTTGTCACATGTAAAAGTTGATGAGGATTAAATGCATTCAATTTTCACGAAATAGAATTAAAATTTACTTGCACAGATTTTGCAAAAAAAGGTTTTTGAAAACTCTCTGAACAATTTATCATAAGTTGCACAAAAATATAGTCCCACTACCCCAGTGTTGAAGATCGCAAGTCTACACAAATGAAGACACTCGCCCCTAAGGAAACATATTTACAGTTTATTATAAATACAATATGGTAGAACCAGCGTAATATATATACCGTAGTGCTCCCCAGTTTGGCATTATTCATATCAAAAGTAAGTTTTTCGTAATCTTCTAGCAAATGAAATACGGTATTATGCATAAACACACAGTTCTGGTCAAATTTCTCTAGCACAGTGGTTCTTAGCCTTTTTTTCGACACACCTCCCTTTGGCAATGATTAAATTATGTGGAACCTCAATTTTGAACAAGTATATAACTATATATAACGGCACATGTAATTTTGTTTTTTTGTATTCATTTATCACGTCCATGTCTGTGAGATGCCGTACTTGAAATTGCTTCTCAACATCTCGATTTTTAATGATGCGAGGTTTAACTCCACAAATTGCGAAACGCAGCTTAAATCTTCAACTGGCAGTCTTTGGTATTGACCGTAACTGTAGATCAAAAGTATGTGGATCTAAGCACTGTTAGTGTTTGAATATGTTGAGTTGAGAGTAAGCAAGTGATGAAATAGAAAGATTATCTCGAGTGTCAGTTTTTAGAAATCTTATTTGTTAGTGGAGACTTCAAGACAAAAACTCCTTTTGTAGTGTTTCAAACATCTTTTTTAGGGATTTTCAGGTTTTTACTTATATCTGGAAACTATTTTATGTTTTTGCTTTCGACATTTAGATGAGTTGTTGCTTGAGTTGTCCACTCAAACTAATCATCTACGATTGCAGCATCCAAGTTGCTGAAGCTCATTAGATTTCTTTGTTCAACTCGACTCCTCCAGAGGTAGAGTTTGAATATCAAAGTATCAATGAGCATGCTCCTTTGGACATGGACAACCATTTGTCTGGAAAAGCTGGGCTTTACGATCAGATTGCCAGTCCTTGCACTCACACAGACGATTGAAAAGACGACTACAAAGAGCTCCAGCTTTATAAACCCGCCCCCAGCTTTGATAAAGTTTAGCACTTTGATAACTAAGTTCAGGACACTCTTTTGGTTTTCTGGAGTCAAAGTTTTGGATGCGAAGGCTTCGCGATAAATAATGCAATGAATACTTTTATCACTAGAACGATTTTATTCTTTTGTACATACTGTACAAGTGTACATCGAAGTCAGGTTGCAGAGCAAGCTCAACAAAAGCTTCGTTTGCGTATAATCCTGCCAGTGATTACCAGTTTCCAAAGGAATGTGAACTTTAAAAAGTAGTGCAGGACATTAAAACCACTTCAAAAAGACTAAATATCGTTGTAGAGCTCGCGCCCCCCATGAGAAGTGGCTGACGCCCCCCTGGTTAAGAACCACTGCTCTAGCAGATTGTATTTTTAACCATATTAAAGTTTTTGAACTAAAACAAAGATAGTTATTTTAATTTCATTTGTTGTACATTTTTAGTTTTATTACACGGGAATTTCATTTCTGTATTTTTTTGTGCGTCGCCTACAACTAATGCATTGTTTTTAGAATGCCTGTTCAAACTGTGAAATGGGCAACTCA
The DNA here is from genome assembly GCF_918807975.1 of Aplidium turbinatum. Classification (NCBI taxonomy): domain Eukaryota; kingdom Metazoa; phylum Chordata; class Ascidiacea; order Aplousobranchia; family Polyclinidae; genus Aplidium; species Aplidium turbinatum. Next base: position 8,524,935 of record NC_137489.1, on the reverse strand, counting down.
AGACATATCAGTTATGGATGAAGTGCTGGTAAAACCTCCGTATATGTTGGACAACTGCGTTGCTGTCGAACCCCTAGAATCAACTAATCAATGCTTGAATCATGTTAAGAAAATTGTAAGAGCGTGTTGCTGTTGGTGGGATGAGTTTAGTTTTTTTTTTAAATCTTGAAAATTCTGTTTCATAAAACGTAGTCTGCTTTAGCAATTCCAAATTTTTCGACTAGATAATAAGATCAAGCGAGTACGGTTTAATGAAGCACACTTGTGCCATGAACTATTGAACTAAGCATCTATTTTAACTGTGGCTCAAAACGGTTGCCTTGTGATAGTTTTTAGTCAATATGTCGGCATGGCTTTAAAATCTCCGTCCGAGCATCAGATTTTCAAACGGAGTTTTTCGTTCTGAAGATAAAGAATTTCCGAAAATTAATATCCCCCCCTCGAAGTATAACATCGTTTGAATTTTTTCTGTTATTTCAGGTTGAACGATTTCATAAAGAAGAACGACTGAAAACCCAACCTCCTGGATCGACTTAGCAAATAACTTATTTATTCTTTCTTTCAATTTTTTTGGTCAAAGCCAAGACCCTGTTGTGTCATTTTATGCTACTTTAGGCTTGTTTGCTCTAAACCTGGGATTGCAAACTGGGAATAAGTTTTCCTCCTGGGTTAAATCACGCCTATCAAGAGATAAACAAAGCCTTGGTAATAACGCAGTAAAGATTGATGGTATAATAAATGCACAGGTTCAGTGCATAATGCACTTTGTGGAATAAATTGTCCTTAACACTAGGCTGTTTGAAGTTTGTCATGGGTTAACAAAAGTGAAAAGATTGGGCAATATGCACCTTGCGAGCTGCACTGAACATTGTGTTTATTGCAGGTATGTTTACTTAAACCGTCTGGAAATGGTTTTATTTCCACTTAACACTGCTTGAAAAATAAATCAGCAATAGTCCAAAGGTGAAGACGGTTTGCTTTTAAACATTTTAGCTGTTTTATTTCCTTCCAAAACTTCACTTGAAAGGTTATTATCGATATGCAACCCTGCCAAGCTTCAGAAAAAGCAAAATTTATCAGTATATTGGTCTTGCTGAAAATGAGCTGTGTAGCTCATACCTGAAACCAATCCTTGCATACGTCGGATTTACATTTTGACTACACCAGTGGCTAAAAAAACTGTTTTTGATTGTTACTGGCGACTGCTTGCCTCGTTCCCCGCCGGTGTCTACTAGAATTGACAAGTATCATATCAATATTACCGTACCAAGCATTGCTTTGTTAAACATCATTTCCGAGCAAAATTTACCTTTTTCAAGTCAAATCAGCATCATAGCAACTGTTTTTCCCTTTTGGTTGTTAAAGTAGAAAGGTGACTGGAACCCTTTCATAATCTTTCAGCCAGTTTAACTCAAGTATTTTGAACCATCTTTATTCACCGAATTTTGTCGGTTTGGTCACTAATATTGAACTGGGTGCTGCGTTACGGTTTCTATTGGATTGCAATGTTATTTGTTTCGGCATCGCATGTTTTTTAACCCAAAATAGCCCTTAGTTACGCTGTAAGTTGCAAACAGCAGTATCGTGCATTGCCTTTATCAACTCATACAGATAGTTTTGTGCACACTTGTAACTGTTATTCTGTAGCCTATGGCAAAACAACATAATCAAGTGGATCTCTATGGGTAAATATACCCAGTCGTGTCTTAAGAAAGTGGCAACAATAAAAGACTCCTCAAGATTGTAAATTGTGTTTTTGAACGCCATGTAAAACTATAGCCTACAACAAGTAGGCCTACCGGTGCTCAGAGTTTTGTACAACAGTTTACAGGTTTCCGTTTGAGTGATCACAAACGAATTATCATAATAATAATCATGCTTTTATTTGCACCCATTGCGATAACATACATGATCACAGATGCAATACAACAGATGACTGGAAGCAGCGAAGTTTCATATAGTCTTCGAGTCAGCTGCTCCCCTTATTTTGGCATGCCATTAAGTGTCTTTGCCGAGACACAGCCGCGTGCTCTGGAGCGGTGTCGAACCCACGTCCTTTCGAACGTCGCGCAGACGTTCCCACTACTCGGCTACGCAGCCAACATAACACAGCGTGAAGAGAGAGTAGGTTACAAGTGTCGGTCTTTGATGATGTAAAACTAGCTCAAATGTAGCTTAGAAGTTCGTAGAACTTGAACAACGGTTTGCAATCCACCGGCAAGCAAAATGTTTGAATTAGGCGCCGCACTTTCTTATGGTTTATTGTCCGTTTTTATTAATGGTGCAGCTTGTGGTCCACTTTTAACAACGCCGACTCTCGCGTAGCTCAAACCTTTAGCTTCGCTATTGGTAGGAACCTTACGAAAATATGAGGTTACTACTATTTGGCTTTTGGCCTATTGTATTTCAATTCCTAAAAGATGCATCAAGTGCCATTCCCACTAGCCTACTGCAGTTTTAGCACCACTTTTCCGCTACCAAGCTTAGGGTATGCGTTTGGACAGAGAAGCAAAGAATCCCATCCTAAAATCTATTTTTAAGCTTGACATTAACTATCTTAGCCCATGACGTTTGGCCTACAGGTACGTTCTTTTAATCTAGATGTCACGTTGGCGTTCTCATCATTCAGCCACTGATAGGCTTAGTGAATAACGAAGGTTTGATTGAGGAAATCTTTCACTTTTTTGAGAGCTTTATCCTAACAGGTTCGCATACTTGTAAAGGCTTTAAATCACTGACGCAAGTCCGGTCACCTAATTTGACAGAGTGAAGTTTTCGATTGTTGACTGAGTTATTCCATACGCTAGGTGTCGCTAAACGGAGAGTTGTTCTTTTAATGCGTTGTTACGCACTACCCGAGAGTCGGACACTGGGACTAATGAGAGAAATACGCTGTCAATTTTTGCTACAGTTGGCTGCCAATAAACCCTTGATTAAAACAATTTACTTATTTTGCAAAAATAGGCTACCTGCTTTTAGGCTACATCACTAAAGCGTTCGGAATGTAGGTCTGTGTATTTTCTGTATGGTTTATTTCAAAATGGTAAATCCACTGCTCTTCGTAGAAGCATCGGCGAGTCAGACAAAAGCTTTTAATTTTAATTGAAGACAAAAAGCAGCAGCTTATTGCATAGTTTCCATTCATTGAAGTTATTACATTTTATCATCTTTCACATTTAACGGCTTTTACTAAATATAGCCTATAACGGTGGAACACAAATTAGAATATAGTTGAGGAATAAGATTTCGAGGAAACTTTATCAAATGAGCTCGTTGTGATGGGCTTAAAACTGTACAGCGGGTCTGAAATTCACATTGGGCTTCGAAAAAGCTTGAGGAATAGGACAGAATTTCTTTGCGTTTGCAAAGGTTAAGTGCCACTAATAAAAATAATGTCATGGTTTTATTTATTGTTTACCCTGCAACTGCTAAGGTCTTTTCGCGGCTCATTTTTGATTTTGTATCATAGTTACGAATTACGATATCATCACATTATTACCCGACTTATCCTCACTGCGTTATGCAAGAAAGTAGACAATCGGTAGGCTACCGTGTACAAAGACTTTGGTTTGGTAGCCTGACCCGACCTCGAATCGAATTCAGATCTACCAGCAATGGAGCGGAGGCGATAGCACTCGCCCATTGAGCAGGTTTAAGTGCCACTGGTATAAATTTTTAGGCTTACATTCCGACAAGACTTCATCTTTTGATCCACAATTGACCTTTCCTCGAGGGAAATCTCACAGCCTTCGTTAAATTAGCGAAGCCTGGCAGGTTGATAAGCTACTTGCAAAGACGAGACGACAGAGCTAGCTTTGTCAGCTGTCTCTATTGGCTATCTTTCACTTTACTTACGTTTGGTTTGGACACAGCTTACCTAGTGTAAAAACTCTATTAAAATGTGTCAAGTCACAGTGTTTTTCAATGATGTCTATATTTCTATAAGCCTATATTCTACACGAAGTTTATTGCTAGTAGAAAATATGTCAAGTCAGATGGCCTCATGTTACGCGCCTGCAACTTATTTTGGTAGGCTATAACAAAAAAACGTATGCAAAAGTTATCCAAAATTGGTTAGTTAAAGTTAAACTTTCTGACAAACAACTGCTTGAAAGTTTTATACGTTCACATTTTATATCCTTGCAAATAAACTATGAATAATGTTACTTTTCCGTGTTTTAAGGGGAAAGATCGCCTCAATTCCCCCCCTCCCCCCCTGGATCCGCCACTGTGACTGTTTTTTTTATTTTTTCAAAAAAATATCAAGTGGCAGGTTTCATTAAGTTCTTGTGGGTTCACAGCAGCGTAACTATCTTTGTGTGGTGTGAGACATTTAATCTCTATCACTTGTGGAATAAATGAGATTCCGTTGCAACTGCAATGTTTTCTTACAATAAGTTATCACAATGCTGAAGTGGTATTAAAAAAAGCTGTGGCTGTTTTCCGGTTTTGATTTTCAAATCATGTGAACAATCGTGTAGAAATTTTTGTGACTTTGCTCGTAAAGTCCCGGTCAAATTCGAGTTGTTTTATTGCAACAGCTGTTGTTGCGTAAAGTTTTCGATGACTGGTTTATACTATAAGCTTACTACCATAGGCTAGTGTTTCCAAACAGTAAACTTCTTGCAGGTTTTCAACTGGGAGCGAATACCATCTATCAAAAGATAAATTTATTAGAAAAGAAAAATAAACTCCACCCAAATCCCGGTCCGACAATGGCTGGTGGAGTCATTTTATTTGTAGAAAGTCGGCATAAGCCGGAAAAGAATTTAAGTTGAGCTTTTGAGTAGCCACGAGTGAGCCAAGTCGAACTTGAACACCAAAAAGTAGTTATTTTGCTTTGCAACTTGATAACAACTGTTGCGATGAAATAATTCAAGCTGTGAAATAAATAGCTTACCGTAAGTCTTTTGTCTTCAGCGTGTAACAGCGTCTACAATTAAGCGAAATGTTCAATGTAATGTAGTAGAATTGATTTAGAGTTGAGATTTATTTCTTATCTGGAAATGACGTAATTTCCCTTGTTGCGAGTGTTTTGTTGTGAGTGTGGCGGCTACCACTGAGCAGTGAGCAATGAGCACTCCCGTTTATCAAGCAGCAACAGCAGCCTGTGGCTTGCTTGTCAAAGCACGTTTTCGCCACAAGCTGATGGCATATCCCAAACATGAAGTTTATTTACAAACCAACAGTGCTAAGTGGAAATATTGCATTGGAGTGAAGGTGTTCAAACTGCTCTAAGTCATGTATTTACAGATGTTTCTCTAACGAGTTACTTTTGCAAAATCGGAGTACAGTTGACTGTAAAAGTATTACCGTACCGTATTATCGAAAGCAAGGTGACTGTACAGTGTCAGTGTGCCAAGAGTTTCAGTTTCAGTTTGTTGCTATTACCGCGTTTCAAAAATGAGCTGTCAGTCTTTGTGTGTGTAGAACAAAAGTATCACAATAGGTCCAGGTAAGTTAAATGGATGTGCTTTACTTTTAAGTCGCTATAATGCATTGACCGGCTTTTCGAAAAACCACTATCTGCAATTACCTTAATTCCATGACCAGCTGGCAAAACCCGTGCTTTTTACATTGATTCAACGTCTGAAGACAAATTTATAAATCTTGCAGATAAATTTTGTAATGCAGAAAAATTTGTAAAACCTCGAGGAGTTGCATTAACAGGAGGCCATCAACAAAAAATAACTTGGAGAAGCATGACAGCAAACCGAAAGTATTCTCTATAAAGACGCAACAAAAGATAGCACAGTCACAGGAAGTAGAAAAAAGCATGCAAAATAGATCTTTACAGTAATTCAACGTTTGTAGTGGGCGGATCAACGTTAATTGAAATATTTTTTACAGGGTCTGAGAAGTGATAACATAAGGTCTGAGCTGGCATTTTTCACCAAGACCAAGACCAAGACCTAGGCTACATTTCTTTTAGAGCCTGTGACTAGTGTTTTCATCAGGTTCTGTCTGATTCAGTGGTAAATGATACAAGATGAAAGGAACTGTTTGTAATTTTAGCATTTTCGCGAGTGCAAGCTGTGACACAGCCAAACAAACAATTTTGAGGAGCAAACTAATCTAAAGTATTTTTATTTTTATTTTTAGAAAATTACAAAAAAAAGAATTATTAGTATTAGAACATTATTTTCTTGAAACACAAGGGAAAATTTTGCGTGTTTGTGCTTTCCTCGAGACACTGTATGAAGGTGTAAGTTTAACCATTAACTTTGGTCACATAACTATTTCTCTTTTTAATATTATTGACAATCGATGCAATCTTTTGGATTGTCAGAGTTTTTACATCAGATTTTTTTTGCCTAATTTCATAACCTTCCGAGTGGTAGGCTATCATTGAAGATGATAGGCATATTTTAATTTCTATGCTGATTAGCAGCAGTTTTATACTGTATTGCCTCCTGCATCAGCACGCCTTCGAATCCAATTTGTTGATGGAAAAGTTGGACGAGATTTTGATAGGGCTTTGTTCAAAATAAAATCCAAGCCATATGCTCAGCAAGTGATGGCCTTCCTGATAGCGTTCTGTTGATTTTTCTAGAGAGGTTGCAGAAAGAAAAAGTGAAATCGCAGCGCAATCTCTTCTGTTTTATGTTTGCTTGTTTTACATCATAAACATCTTGATAGCAAGGCCAATTTAGCTTAATTTGTGGATGTCAGAAAAGTTAATTGAGAAGTTGAGTTATTGATCATTTGAAATAAGATATGCTGATTGCTTATCCGTTTTGTTTATTCAGATTTAATGAGTAGTTTGCATCATGGTATGCAATGTAGTTGTAATACCATGCATATGCACTTAAAGAGTTTTGCAAGGTCATTGACAGCAATACCAACTCTATTGATTTTTCTTTTGAGTTTGAGCGCAATTTCAAAATAGAGTTTAGTGCTTTTTTATCGTTTTCAACTTTGTATTTATCAAAATAGTTGTGGAGTTTTCTATAGGTATCAATTTTTAAGTTTATGTTTAATTCTTATTGCATTTTAGTCTTAGTTGCTACTGACGCTTTTATTGATAGGTTAGTAGTATATTTATGTTGCTGTACAGTACATTCAAATTACTTCTCTTCTTTCTTAATTTATTGAATTTGTAAACTCAAATCCGATAGCATATTTTTTTAGTTAAAGTTGATAGATTTTTACTTTCTCGAGAGAACTTTAGTTTATCCTATTTGCAGCCCTGGTTTAACAGCCCAAACCAAAATTTAAAATTTTCTCTTGATTTCATTTTGCCAAGCACTTTTGGGAATACACTATCAGTTGCTCTAACCATTAATTGCAGCGATGCTTCTTTCCATGTACAGTATATCCGTCTATGATAAATTCAAAGCTAGAAAGTCAAAATAATGGCGCTGCTTCAAAACGTGTTTGCAATAACCAGAAAGTTGGGCAACTTCCTGCAAAAGCTGCAATCATTGTTTACCCGCACAAGCACTCAATTTTTTTTACCTTTCACAATTTGAAATATTGTAATATCAAACGTGTGTAAGTTCTTTCTTTGACATCTTATTCCAGAGAGACATTGCCCTTGTTTGTGGCAGAAACTAAATTATTTTCTACCCACGCTTATGATGTGCTTGAGTGATGTGAATTGAACAGGTGTTGAAGTGCTTATGTTGCAAGTAGTGCTTGTTGATTGATGAAATAGTAGTCTTCTAGAATCTAGCCTACTACTGTATGTTTTTAAATTGGAGATTTGCCGGTGCTCACTTACAGTGTTTTTTTAAGGTGTTTTGGGGAACCGAAACGGTCCCCCAAATTTCTCCAGCGGTTTCCCAAAATTTGGACTTGCAACCACAGTAGAAAAGTAATGGTTGTTTCTCGCTATGTCTTAAGCAAATATGGCTATTTTTTGGTATTTAAATGAAACACTTGCGGTCTCTTAAAACTACTTAGCGGTCACCCAAATCAAACCTTAATAAAAAACCTGCTCACTTATGTCAGCAGTAGGCTAGTCATTTTATTGGTTTGTAAAATTCACTGTTTGTATAAATTTGATCTTGGTGCTGCGCGAGCTAGAAAACGCAACATTAATTTTCTTGGTTTTAATAGACGTCGTAATTCAGCGTTTATCAACAGTTTGTGATTTTTCACGTTTGAAGTTCATTAGTGGTTATTGTAGGCTACTCATTCGTATTAGACGTTTTCACAATTACAATCTCATCAACTTTAAATCGCAAAAAATGATATTTTCAATTGAAAAATAAACTAAGGAGGCTATTTGTGTGGGTATCATATTAAGCAACATGGCCACGCCCACATTGCAGCAAGCACAACACTTTCATTTATTCACACGTGACGTTTGCTGAATTCGTAACTTTCCGGTATCAAACACATGATATTTGGAAGCCATGCAAGTGCACCTCTACTGGTACACCTTGCAATTTACTAATTTTACGATGATCTTATGAAGACGATGTAAAGGTGACCATATTTTCAACTCGATTTCTATTGAATTATTGATAAACCGTGAAGGGAAGATAAAAAAAACTGTTTGCGAAACGAACGCTTGCCGTCTGCCTTGCAAAGCATGAGAGCTGGGCTTATCTCCACCCAATATGATTATTATCGAGCTTGCTTTCCCAGCAAGTCCACAGCCAGCAAAGCTGTCTTTTTTATCGCTTCAACGTCTGCCGACGTTGAAGCGACGTAAAAACATCAACTTTGGCTAGAACGATCTAGAAAAATAATATTTCAGTTTGCACGATGTTGAGTCACACTAAAACTGTATTTACTCGATCGGTAACAAACAATTGAGAACATAAATAATTGCAATGAACTGATCTTCATCGAGCAGAATCATTTTGAAATTACAGTAAATAAACTGTGTTTGTCTGGATATCAGCTAGTAGGCTCATCATTATTAACTCTCTTTCTCTCGTCGAGGGTTGGAGGCAATGGAGCGCCAAGTTCTTATGTTGTGAGATTTTTTTCTATTGCAGTTTTGTAATCAAGACCTGACTAGTCTTTAATATCATTGGTCCAAACTCTTAGTGGCCTGTTCCTATTTCGCTTTCCATTAATTTTTCCTTCTAGTAGTTGTCTTTGAATAGAGTTATGAAATAGGCTACTGTTGCATGATTTTTAATTCGATGATTGACAGGTTGCATGTGTCGAAATCATCAGCTCAATGGCGGAGTAGTTACAGCCCAGACAGCAAACAAACCGGTTTTTACATTGATTCACGATCTGCAGATGTTGAAGCAATGTAAAAAAAACCCGGTTGATTTGCTGTCTGGGAGTTTTGACTCTGACTCCGATAGTCGTTAATTGGATTTCAACGGATGTCATACCAAAAGCTCTGAAAGCGGTACCGATCGTCTTGTTTCTTGCACAAAGCACTGAGGACAAGTCGGCTAATAATATCGTTAAAGTGTGATAGAAAATTGAAAAAAAAAATGCGGCTATACTGATGAGCCCAGCCTCATGGGCGAAACACGTGTTTATCGCTGTCAATTTTTGCTACACTCGACTGCCTAGAAACACATGTAGACGTCTTGTCAGTTGTAGTGTGACAATAAATAAACTTTACCGACCGTTATTATTATTCCAACGATTTGACCCTCAGCGGACAGCAATTTCTAATGTTTTAACTAGGGACTAGTTTTAACAGTAGACTTCTAAAGATGGCCATAAGGCCTACTAAAATTACCAGCTACAACAGTTTCGATTCGCACCATGATTGAATCCAATACTGTCCTGCCACGCAGACTTGTCAAGGGGAGGAGACGTTACCACTGACCAAACAACGGCTCTTCCAGGATTTAACACAACAAGCAGACAAGAATGGGTAACAGCTAAAAGGATCATCAGCAAACATGCCCGCATTACCGAAACACTACATACTGTAAATGGAGTAGGCCTACTCTCAGCAGCCCTGAATGCTCACACTGCGAATCCAATATTTAGGACGTCGATCACCTGGTCAAGGATTGCCCATCCACCAAAATCAGTGGCGAATGTGTGAATATAGCAGTATGTGTATATGTTAATATATGCTACTGTGGAGAAATACTAAATAATTTAAAAAAGATGTAACATGCCTTAATGTATTTAGTCTACCACATTGCAATCAAATTAGTTATAGAGCTCTAGCTCTATCTGTGTATTTGTTTGTGTTTTTGCTGTGGAAACTATTTTTTTAATTTACCAACAAATCACTTTTTTATGACTGTTAGCTATTCAACTAAGTGCATATTCTATTGAAATGACATCTTGGCCCAATCAATTGCCATTAAGTTGATCACTGTAATGCCATTTAATTGACAACGTTTGGTTTATGGTTTTAATTGCTCAGAAATTAAAACCCTTTTTCGGTTCCAACTACACCTATAGAACACACTTCGTTCAACTAACCGACTATTATTCTTCCACATTACGCTACTTCAGAAAACCAGCAGCAAACCATTCTTTGCATCTGAGTAGCCTAGGTGGTTTTTACTATAGAATATTACTGAAGATAGCTAGTCTACTGTTGTCACTTCGAGAGTCGAGACTGTTGTTGTATGGGTCAACACAGAAGCTATAGCCTATTCAGCGTATTGCATTGCTGAGTCTTTTGATATGAAAATGATGTTACAAAAAGATATAAAAAATGCCAAGTATTGCAATAATAAGATAGTAGTTCCATCTGCTAGGTAGCCTTTGGTGCATTTCAAGAGTTGGCGATGGATTAACATTTCTTGCAAATAAGCTGCTAACATTAAAAGCATAGCAGCTTAGGCTATATAAAGTGAAAATAGTGTGAATCTATTATTACAATTTCTAACAAATGGTATAATTGTTCTGTTTCTAGACATACAACATGGAACACATAAGAAACAACTAGGGATATATTTACAATGGGACAGAAAAGCTCTAAGAAAGTAGACCTTTATATAACTGATAATGTCACGCATTGCAAGCTGCCAGACGAAAAACTGAAAACATACAGCGGAAGACCCCGAGAATACACTGCAATAGATGTCAAAGTTGAAAATGGAAACACTGCTGGTAAAGTAGCCTACATAGTTTGCATTCTGGGGTTTAGGGTAGAGTTTGTGAACTATACCACTGTTGAGGGCTTTACAGCCAGTTTCGTAACCATAATTAATTTGGAATGGAACTAAAATATTTTTTGCATTTGGATTGCCACTGGGGACCGTTGGCTCTGCAAATGCTGCTTGTTGTAGCCTACATCTGTCTGCAACTCTGCAATGCTTTGCTTTGAAATGAAATTTAACATGTTTACGTGCTTGGTTACGTAACCAAAGCTTATTTCGTTATAGCTATCTCAACAGTGTAAACAAAATTGGTGTGGACTTGATGTCTATAGTTTTGCTGGGATACTCTTGCCATTGTTGATCAAGGTGGTATAGTGATGTGACAAAAAGCGAATTCATTATGAAATTTGTGAAACTTTATAACGTCTAGAAAAACAATATCATAAGTACAATGTGAGCTTTGGCGGTTTTAAGTTACAATAGGTTATTTACGCCTAAAAAGCTTTGTAAATTATTTTTATTTTGATGTAACAGAACAAAATGCAAGTTCCAAATCAAATAGCTCGTCCAGTTCACGCAGTCACCATTCTATCCTGACGGTCCTAAGCAAGGCCCATAGGAAAAGTTACCATCTTGCCTTTGTGATTCCGAAAGTAAAAGGTAGCAAGCCCTCCACACTCGTACGAAATTCCTTCATAGAAGAGGTTGGTAAATTTTTAGCTTGTGCACCAACAAAGACAACGTGTCGACATCATTGAATAGATTGATGCATTATTTAAGAAAGATGGGCTGTAGATTTCCTGTATATCACACTAAACATGACATTGACTTGAATCAGTTGATTTATAGGGATTTATCACAAAAGCGCTCTTGTAAACACTATCTTTTTGCCTAGTATTGTTTAGATAGGCCTGGACAAGAAAGTTTCTTCAATGGTATCATTACGTAGATGGTCATTTTGTAACCTTTGCATGACAAAGAAGCTTGTCTAAAGAATGACATCGTGCTTGGGAACGTTTCCTCGCGTGATTAAATCTTCCCGTGCCAGTACAGTGCAATGTGCAACATTACACTCCCGGAAACCGGTAATCTTACAATGCAAGCTGTACAGTGTACAACCCGTTATCTCAATACACACGGCAAGAATGTAACGCTTGTTGATATCGGCGTAAGTCAATATACAGTGGCTTCCTAACCATTCTCGACTAGTAACATTTTAATAGCAAATACAGTAACAAGCATAGAGATTTGCTTGTGTGATTTTTTTCATGTTCTTGTAGGGTATATTTTTAATGGTGATTGAATTTATCACAATCGTATTCTCGCTATCATTCTGAACACTTAGAATTTTATATCTTAACTGACACAAGTTCGGTGCCCGACCGGTTAGTGTGTCCCTTAACCCCTGGTTCTATAAAACCCAGATTTGATTGCAGATCAGTCACATTGAGCATTCTGAAAATGCTACCAATTGTGCAAACCGTTTTATTTCATGTGCAAACCAGTGAGGATAGGTCGGGAAAACAAGGTTGTTACATCTTAAATTATAATACAAAACTGAAAAATGCACGGTCGATAAAAAGCCTTGGTAGCAATGCAGGACCAAAACATAAAATTATTACCTTGTTCTAACAGTGAGGCCACTTTGGTATGACTTTACAATGCTTTTAGTTGCGTTATTAGGCATGCGCTGGGTTGGGAATCAATACTGTGTTTTCTACACCGCTCGCGTTGTCACTTTGACGTACGGCTACTAAATTTTCATTTTTAACACTAATAAACGTAATATAAACGTCGCAACTTCTACAATGCTTGTTGCAGGAAACCAACGAAATAAAGGAAGATGATGACGTTTCCGCAAAGGATAAACCGACGGATCTTACTCATACAATCTTCTTGTTGAGACCGAAAGTGAAGTAAGTGATCCGTTGTGTGTGGGGGAGACAATTTAAAAGGCTTTTAAAAGTTCAGACTAGTTTTCCTGACAGCCTTTGCCAATAGACTATTCCAAAGACGTCTTTATAATTTCTGATGTTTTGATGTTGGTTATCATAACAGCAATTAGCATTGTTTTGGCTTTCGATTCTATGGCATATAGACTATTGGTAGACATGAAAATTTGAGAAAAGGTTTTCAAAATTACAAACCTTTTGTTGTAAAACTTTGTTGGTGGAATTTCGGAAGCTCATCTCCCAATGGCATTGCACTTATGGATGCTGGCAAACATGAAAGCGTTGCTATAACACACAAAGACGTTAAACCAACACAAAAAACAACACTGATTACTTTGGAAGTCCCAAACTAAAACATAACAAACATGTTATTCAGAAAAATCAACAGAAAAAGCCGCTGGCAGCTTCCTGTTTCATCAGTGTTCAGATACTGTATTTAATAAAAAATAGCGATAGCAGCAGCGACTGCATTGTGTGTGGCTGTGTCGCTTTACCAATTAAATTTAATGACAATCGATCGTTACCTTAGGGAGCAATGAATCAATCGCTACAGTAGGTTTTATTGTTTGTTAAATGGCTTTCGATTATTTCAAATTCAGCAAAGCGCTTGGAGTCCACTGCAGCCAAAACAATGGGCATTGCCCCATTGTTTTGCATAAACTATTTTCTCAACTTTGTATAGCTTATCAAAGCGGATGCCTTTCATGTTTTAATAACGCAACATTCGCCTTTTCACTTCATGATAAACCTAGCCGGAAAAATCAGAGAGACTTCATTGGTTGAATCTTTCTCCTCGGACTGGGAAAGCTTCTTTGAGAGCTTAATCCTGGCAGTGTCGCATATTTGGATAGAGGCTTTGAATCACTGACGCAGGCCTGACACCGAGATTAACGGAGTGAAGTTTCCGATTGTTGAAGTGTTGTTATCGGGGAATTACTCCTTCCATTAGGTGCCGCTAAATAGAGAACAGTTTTTAGAATGCGTTGATCAAGCGCACACCCTGAGAGTCGAACCAGTGCCTTTTGATTTTGAAGCTTTTTTGTTCACAAGGTCACGCGCTAATCAACTGCGACACTGTGCCATCGGGATGACTTTTAGAATGCCCAATTTCCACCAGTAGAATTAACAAAAGGATTTTAGGGCGTAGGCTACTTTTCACCTGAATTAAAGATATTTTTAGAGGTTCAGAACTTTTATGCGGCCTGCATGGAATAGAAAGACCACATTTTTAATCTTCTACAGACAAGATAACTTGTTTGTGTAAGTGTGACAGATCCCATTATTTCCGGATATTTAGACGACACCAGGCCTCAGCTTGTTCTCTCAAAGGCCCAGTATAGAATGTTTCAGTGCCTTTGCAAATCAAGTTTAGTACATACTGTAATTTGATGCCCATTCTAATCTGTGAAAACTCTATCGAAACCACTAGAAAAGTCACATATGCTTTTTTACTATATTTTGGAATGGTGTTGCATTTGTTATGGGGACAGTTATTGTTCATGTTTTCAGATCGAGACTTAAAAAGGAGTTCTCTTTGAAACGGATGGAAGCGACAAAAACATTCTTGAATGTCATGTAAGTTTTGCCAACGCGTAATTGCACTTTAATGCCAAGAAAAATGATATGAATTGAAAATTAATTCGGTCTATTTTCCTTTTCTTTTTTTTTTGAATTTTAATGAATTGAAAATTAATTTGGTCTATTTTCCCTTTTTTTTTTGTCATAACTACAAATACCGTGGCTTTAAGAGTTCGCAAGAGAAACTTTTTTTTTATATGTTTTAACTTCCTGTCGTCAACCAGTCACATTTGTGGACGGTAGGTTTTATACTTACCAACACTAGGGCATGTAATGTAAAGGAAATGTAGCGTCGAAACTTTGAATGCGCGTTTCAAGATAATAACGTTGAAACGGAGCAGAAAAATCAGCTGAATAAAGATCCGGGTTTTATTATATGTTCTATCCAATCATTTTGTTTTTTTCACTGTCCGACGCAAATGAGTTCTTTAACTTTTTGCCGTCATTTTTGTAGGCTGGACATACAACACAAGTGGGGTTTTAGTGTAAAAGAGTTTTCAGGGGAAACATCATCTATTGCAACAGGAAAGTACATGGAAAAGCTCCAAGACATGGTGAGAAAATCTAATCTCTTCGACATTTAAACATTAAATGTCTTATTGTTTTGATTCTTGAACAATGAATGATCAACAGTTTTTTTCTTGTGAAATTGCTTTTTGAAAATGACCCAATCTTGCCTTAGTTGCTTGCAAGCATTCATAGTTGGTACTTTAGCCGTGTGAATTGAAATGTTGAATTTTTGCGTAAAACTTGTAACAACGACTGCAAGTTTTCTCACTTAACATGTGAATGCGGTTAAGGCTTGGGTTAATGTATTGCACGAGTTGATACCACGTATGTTTAACAAAAAAGTACACTTGTAGACTACACTACACAAAACGTGAAAACAATTCGGCAAAGAAGATTTCTTAGCGTAATTTTGTTCTGCTTCTTTTGGTTGCTTTCGAGCAGAGATTGATCAATAGCATGAATATTTTATGGCGTTAACTTAAGAGCCTATTCCCCAGCAAATACTTCTCGGATGTGCCTCAAGAAGTAATTTTGCTTTGTTCATTACGTAACTTCAGTGAAATACACTTCTAACTTAAATGGTACGATAGTCCCTGCATATTAAGCCTACCTCGGGATCGAAAGGTTTTGGGCTTATTAAGCTGGGACGATTCTCTGCTACTCCTATACATTCTTTAACTTCGGACCGGACCAAATTGGGCGAATAAGCGGGTGGGCCTGTTAACCGTTGGGTTAATAAGCGGAACTACTGTATTAATAGTCTCAAACAAATATTCAAAAAGTTTATTTTAGCGATTTTTGTAGATCTCATCCGAAGCTTCGAAAGACGGAAGGTTATTGTCGGTCATGCGTGTAAAATCTGAAAAAGAATCAAATAATGGTACTGCTAATGGGTCTGAGAAAGAAAAGGATGATGAAGAAAATGCAGAAGAAAAGCAGCCAAGTCAACTGACTTTGCAAATGGTGTTTTTGTACAAATACGGAGAATATATTTCTCCTTCCTTTCAATACACAGTCACTTGCCATCAGACAAAATGTACAGGTTGGATTTTTATTAAAATAGTAGACTACGTTACTTCAATATCACCTTTCGTTAAACGCAAATAAAGCAAACTTCTCTTTCTATTTCACAAGGTTTAATTGCAGTTCGTCTTGTCTACAAATGCAAAGCACCCTATAAAAAGAAACGATCATGCAGCTTGCTGTTAAAACAAACAGTGTTCAAAGACAGCCAACTGTTGCAACGGCGATGCCAGTATAGTTTTAGCCTACAATTTGATAGAGATCTAATTTAAATGTCGATATCACATCCAAATTTTACACCATCAGGTTGTCAATAAAAATGTGTTATTTCATCCTTGTACTTTAAATATTTTCGATTAACAGCCAAATTGTATGTAGCCTATCCAAAATGAGGAATTAGCAATTTAATATAGCTTTGAATTCCCAAAATAACGGCTGTTAAATTATATTCCCCATTCACTAATCAATTTGTTTTCCCAACAACCGTTAAACAAACAAATTATTATGACTGAATGAGCTCAAGGAAAATTTCAAACTATCTCATAATGAAAATTGTTAAATTCTTGAAATTAATTTATTGATTTCTGTTTCATAGTGGTGTGTATATGCTCCTTACGAAAAACGGAAAATAACAGTAAATGCAACTGAAAGTAGCTGGAAAACTTCTGCAAATATTTGCATCTGTTTTTACCAAAAGCTTATGTTTATTGAAGCACAATTAAATGCAATTTTAGCTTCCAATTTTATTGTAATAGTGATCATGTTTATTAAAATTTATTTTAAGAAAATAAAATGTACTTCTGTTTCTGGATATGTTCAAAACGAAACTAGGTTCCTAACATATTTTACAAAACGTTAGGGAAATGCACGCAGTTTTTTTTTTTATCTCAGTGTTATAGATCATGATTTCAACAACCTAATGGTTGCAGAACAAGCTCTCAACTTGAAGAAAAAAAAGCAGCCAACTCCAAAATCGTTACGAGACACAAACATCACCTGGTCAGAGGATTGGCTGGGGATGTTTAAAGACGATTCAAGACTCACTGAAGTCATCTATGTCGGAGAACAATCACCCAGTCAGCCTGGTAACCTTCACTGTTTTCTTTTGATTATAAACATTTTAATACGTTTTCACAAAATGCCTTGGGGAAGAGGTTCACAAGCTATTTAGTCAAGGACACCTTTTAAATTATGATCAAACAAGAGAATTCTTAAAGTTTCAAAAACATAAATGACCCTGAGTAAACTTCTTCAAACTTACTTTTAAATGTAAGGATTGAATGCTTACGATTTAATGCAATGCATTTGCTGGTCCCTTAAAATTTTCTGCGGACTCCTATGGAGCCCATGGAACTAAGTTAAAAACCTCTGTCTCAGGTCATATCACCATTTGAACCAATCGATCACATGCAATATTTTTGTTTTATTTGTCAGCACTTTACCTCATTTGATGTTTAGAAGCCAGTCCGACCTCAAAATCAAAAAAGGCAAAGCCACGAGAATTTGAGGTTTGCACATTGTGCTTTTATGAAAAGCCCATCAACAAGAAAAAGACTGATGTGACAGACAAACAGGAGGAAGCTGAAGTGCAAGAAGACACTACCTCTTACCCAGAAGCTTATGATGGATTGATTCGGGAAGTGTGGGCACCTATTGATGAAGTACGGAAAAAAATTGGGTTTTGAGCCATAGCACAATTCCTCTTTAAACACGAACCCCTTAAAAATCTTTGTTGTAACCTTTTCTTTATTTGTTTCTCGGCAGTCGAGTGTAGCAAGAGTTCACAGCGATGGACACGTATTTCGCCCATGAGGCTGGGCTCATCAGAATCGCACCACTAATTCAAGGCACATAGTTCTCAACAAGCTATGTGGCATAAAATAGTGGTGCGATACTGATGAGCCCAGCCTCATGGGCGAAACATGTGTTTATTGCTGTCAATTCTTGCTACACTTGACTGCGGAGAAACACATGTTTTTGGGAAAAGTCTTGATGGCTGGTGTGGAGGCTACACCGGTATGGTAAGCGAAACATAATGCTCGCTGTTTTATGGTGAGTAGTCAGGTAGTGCTGACGCCAGGAAGATCATCCTTCTCAGCTGTTTCTCCCCTATCATTTTTAAATAGATTGACGTTCACATACTGTCTATGTTTTCGAATCATTTGTGTTGGCTTACAATTGTGTAGAAATATGGCAACAGGTTTAACAGGAAAACAAAGATTTGACGTATCTTTGATGACAGAATATTCAAGCAAGTCTTGAAAATGAAGCCTCAACTTACGGGGAGTTTGGATGGGAATTATGTACAGTGTTGGTGACGTCACACGTTCGAATGAAAACTGATGGATCAGAGTTTCGAAAATGCGCCATTTTCTTCCAACGTCCCAAGCCGGAACATGTACCTGAAACAGAAATGGACAAATCACGAGAAAATCTTCTGCAGGTATTTACTTTCTTCTTCTTCACCAGATTGATCATGCTTGATCAGCTGTGATCTCCCTTATGAACTGCCTCCATTTTGTCCTGTCTTTTGTTTTTAGTAGTACTTCTGGCATGCTTTTTATTCCCGTAATTTCCTTGATATTGTCAATATATTTCATTTTTTGTCGTCCTTTTATTCGTTTGCCTTGTACCAGCCTAGTTAATATTAAATTTTCCAACGCATGGCTTCTTGCTATGTGTCCAAAATGTCTTAATTTTCTGAGGTTTATGTTGTTAATCAGACACCAGTTATCGTTTATTTGTTGAGTTGAGTGACAAATTAATTTGTTTTTCTTTCCATCCAGCTGATGCGTAATATAATCTCCTGTGACACCACGTTTCAAAACTATTTAACTTTTTAATGTCAAGTTTTTTGCATATCCAAATTTCATATCCAAATGTGGCAATTAGGAATACGAAATATCTGCTAGGTATCTTGAAACTGAACTTTTAGCTATCTGTTAAGCCATAGCAATATTTAAGATGGTTAGCAAATGTAGTTTTCTTAAGGAAACTCACGAAATTTGTGGAAGTTAAACTATAATGGGAGATACATTGTGGCGTTCATGCTACCTATCAGCATAAGGCAGAGAGCTCATTGTATCATATTTTGTGACATCGCCTAACATTTATTAGGCCCAATGTTACGAATGATGTATATGGTTGGTTTTGAATCTTTATCCTCGGACTGACAAAGCCTTGATATGTATAAGTTTTGTCTTTAGGACGACAATGTTCTTGTTGAAGGAGCAAGCGATCCTCAAACAGAATATCTTAATGACACTGCATTACCATCCTCGCCGAAAGAAAAGGTATTTGAACATGAAACACGATACACGAATTGAACACGATAAATACAGTATGTCCCAGCCAGCAAAAGTTGCCGTTTCTACATTGTTTTAATGCTGCCAAACGTTAAGACGATGCTCAAAAGACAACTTTTTTGGGTTGGGTGTCAGTAGAAAGTCTGAAGCTGTATTCTCGTATTTCACTTTTCACATTGCTGTACAATAGTTTCCGCTTACAGATTGAGCCCAATTTGGTCTGGTCCGGAATTTCTAAATATATAAGAATGGCAGAGAATTGTCCCCCTTATTTGGCCCACCTGCTTAATAAGCCCAAAATCGTCCAGTCGCGAAGTGGGTTTAATAAGCGGGACTATAGTATTTACACACTAGTTTGTTGCGAAGGAAAGTGATGTTATTTTGGTTTATGAAATGTCACATGATGTCTTATCTACACATCTATCTGTATCTGGAAGCGTATTTATAATAGGCATGTCGCTGCAGCAGATGAGGTTTATTAACCAATCGGAAGGCAAGATTTAAATCCTGTGATTGCAGGACTTCATTAAGTGAACGTTTCGCCGTCGGCAGCGTGGCCTAGCGGTTTGAGGTTAGGGTTAGCGAAGTAGTCATTTCGATAACGTGGGTTCGATTTCCACCTCTGCCATTACTCTTTTTTCTTCAGTAATTATCAAAAACAGTTTAGAGAGCAAAAATCAACTCTCTGGCGGAGTGCTAAAAGGGTCACAATGATTGCAGTCAGCTAGTTCATAGGGAAAATCGTCCTATGTGAAAGTGTTTACCAGTCAAACATCCCCATCTGCTGTAGCAACCTACAAATTATAAATACGTGATTCGTAATGATTGGTTGAAATCCGAAAAAAAATGATTTGAAGAATTTAATTCAGAAAGCTTTTTCATCTTCTCAAACAGGGTCATATGCTTCAAAATACTATTTTGTCCGATTCAACAATTTTTTTTAACCAATCGTCTACTTATTTATTCACACAATCCAGCCAATGTAAATTTTATTAGGCTAGTTCAAAAAAACGTTTGTAAATATTTCATATTTTCTATTGTAGTAGCCCACTGATTATTGCTTGATATGAAAAATTTATTGTGCATTTAATGCTCTGTTAATTGCAGGTAGAAAGGTTTGGAGTTCCAATACTGAAAGCTGGTGACCTGGATCTTACTAAGCTTAAATCCACTTCTAAACTTCCCTCAGAATCGCAGAAGAAAGATGACCAAGCTCCAGCGAACGCATTGCCCGCATTTCAGTTGAAAAAAGTAGACCGTCAGAAACTGAAGAAGCCTGAGGTTTCTGAAGAAAGTACAGCCGCCCAACAGGTGAAACTGAGGCCTACAGGAACCAAAGAAAAATTGGAGAAGAAAGATGCAGGAAAAGAAGTCCCTTGGATGTCCACGTTAGAGAAGAAAAGAGAGGCTGTGATGAAACGCGAAGAATCGACACAGTCTGAAAACCGACCCAGTTCCGGAGAAGCAGAAGGAGAGATTGCTCAGAAGATTGATGAATTAAAAGAGAAAAGAGCAGAGCGCCAAAACAGACTTTCTCATCCCAGGAAAGAAAGCATGGAAAAAGAGAAGGGTGATACCAAAAAAGACGAAAAAGGTATTACATTGAAGCGCTTTATAGTTATGTATACTTTTAAGCAAAGTAATTTTTTACTAAGTTTTTAATTCCTTGTCATTTGAGCTGCTGAGGCGGAGACTCTATCTTTTTACCACTCCAGATTCACAATGTTTCAGGACTACACTGGAACGCTACTAGAGAGCAGTTAGTCTTTGGTTTCATCATCCAAGACACGTAGACCAAGATACCAAACATAGAAATACAACTTCGTTTCAAGAAGCCAATAACACAGAAAACAGGCTATTTTGCAGATGTTAACCTATGGATAACCTACATCAAGTTTTATGAAACAAACTAAAAACAAAACATATTTTTCTCTAGCTGAAGCTGCGGTTGAACAAGAGTCTAAAGATCCAGCTGTTTTAGAAGCTATTGAAGGTAGTGCGCGCTTGTTAAGTGTTGTCTTTTTAATGCCACTTAATGTACTCAAAATATCAACGTGAGTAGTGTATGGTCATTGTGATTTGTGGTAGCCTACATGTGCTTATGTAAACAGAAAAAATTCCAGTTTTTCAAAATTTAAAAAAATTCCAAACATTTTTGAGGGCGACTCAAATCTGAGTTTCGTAAACATCTCGCGACCCAAGACACAGACAACATGTAGCCTGCAGACAATTTCAGCAGACTACTCTACTATTTTTTAATGACTTTTATACAGTAGGCTAGACAAAACTCACACAATTTGACTGATTTTGTTTAGGCTGTGTTTAGGTCAGCCCTGAGCCTAGGCTATGTTTAATCGTTTGTTTGCAACTGTGGTTGTATCATGAATGAAGAATCCTTGAAAAATTTTTCATTGTCAATGACATCGAAGAACCAGAAAAGAGTTTAAGAGACATTATCGTTTATTTCATTACTTATAGACTACCGGTAACTGGTTGTAGGATGGTCTACTACAGCTCGATTTGCTGAGCGGCTAAGTGAAAGCGCTGAATTCATTGCTGAGTCAAACTGGCTTTTATTTGGTGCCGCTTTTTGGTGCTTTAAAAATGAGTCTCCTACAAGTCAGCAGTTGCAATCTGGGCAAACGACTACTGAGCAAGTGACAACTGAGCTAGCAACATTTCAGCAAGCGACTGAAATTGGTGAATGATGAAACTGAAAGTAACAACTGAGCAAGTCAAAACTTGGAATGTCACAAGTCAGCAAAATGCGTTTGACAAGCGATGGCCAAGCATGTCCGACGTGAGCACGGAAATCTTATTAGCTGACTTGGCAGTCTCTGAAATGTACTTGCTGAGTTGAATCACTTGCTGAGTTGTCGCATGGCGAGTGGTCCGACGACCTTAAAAAATACGCTCGTTATTTGGTGCTTTGCCTTCAGATGTCTGTTTGACTTGTTCTTCAAGAATTCGTTCGAAAACATTTCATATCACAATTCACAACCCACAATGGGGTTTTACAGCACCAGGATCGCAGATAAAAATGAACTCCAAATTCAAAAAAATAGTTCAGAAATCTTGAATTGTGAAATTACAGTAGGCTGTAATTTTCGTTTGCTGTGATTTATTGAAGGAAGTGACTTGAATGCCGGCAAAACTGCTTATTGGAGCAATAATTAATTTTGATAAGAGGAGCCAAATAAATACGTATGATATAATAATTCGGTCGATATTGGGATTAAAACAACTTGATAAAAGAAAAAAACTAAGTGCAATAAAAAATTAATTTGCAACAGTCCCATTTTAGCATATTTGTATCATCCCTGCACGATCCATTTTTCTATCTATTGGGACCCATGTTTGGGTCACGACCCATAATTTGGGAATCACTGACGTATAAACAAGTACTGCAGTTATTTAAATGTTTGTGCATACATTTCAGATTCCACCATAGAACCTTGTGAAAAAGAAAAAGATGAAGGTGTAGTTGAAAGCAAAAAAGTTGAAAGTGGCACTGGTAAGTTGTGTATCTAATAAATCCACAGACCAAGCTTATACCGTGTTGTTCTTCAGGTAATTGCTTGCCTTTAAAACCCTTTATAGAACTTATCGCTATTATTGTTGGAGCCCCTGCACCCCAGGGTTTATCCTTTTACCACTCAGGTTTTAGCATTTGTCTACACTACAGTCTAGATCTAAAGTCTAGACCACACTGAGATACTATTCAGTGCAGACAAAAACTTTAGGCTCACCATACAAGAACCGTGACTGTTCTACTCTATTTGGTTGACGACAGACGGCGCTATTGTTACGCGATCGTAACGCATATCAATGTGCACGCAGCCACAGAAATTCCTATGACAGACTTCAAATGATTTTAAATCTAAAATAAAGCTCACAAGACTCCCAACTACTTCAAACCTCAGTTTGAAAAGCACTGATATAATAGGTTTATGTGGACATGGTGGTTTCTTTTACAGTGTACCGGTATTTGTTTAGCTTACATTTATGCGGTAGATGTGTCTGAAAGTGCTTGCTGAGCAATTTTTCGGATTATTTTTGTATTTTTTTCTTGTAATTTGATTTAACATCTTCGCTTCAAAACTGGTTTTGCTGTTTAGGTTATGTGGAGAAAACTCTTGAAAAAACTGAAGACTATGAAAAAATGGATGTAAATGATCCAGAAACCAATAAGGATGCTATTGAATCAATACCGACGCAATTTCCAGAAACTGTGTCCTCTACCCAGTTTAAGGATCTTCCCTCTCCACCTCCGGTAGTAACTCCTCCACGTGGAAATGAAACCGCAATTTCTCATCTTCATCTTCCCTCTCCTCCTCCGGTAACAGATGATCTTTCTCCAAAATCAGAAGAAGATTTTCCTTATCCTCCTAATGATGAGAATGAGCTTCAAGAAATTGACAATAGCGAAAATGTAAACCGGGCAGACAATGAAGTGATAAAAAAAGCATCTTCCAACGATTCCCTTTCCATTGAAAAACAGATTTCTAACGAATCCGATGTTCTGGACTTTCCCATTCCTCCACCCAGTGACTTACTTCCAGCACCAGCATCAGTTGTTACAGATGAAAGCAATCCTACAAAAGAAACTATGGAAAAAGATTCGAACAAAAATGACCGACTTGAAAGTCAGTCTACGGTTGTCGCCGAACCAATGGTGAAAACACCCAAAATCTCACATAAAGAAGAAAAAGAAACAAAAGAAGAAGATGAAATTAAAAGACTGGATGAAGTAGACCAAACTGTTGCTGAGACTGAAACTGCTGCAGCCATCACTGAGCCAACATCAACAGAAGATGAAATGAGAAAAACAAACAGAGACCAAATTGTTGATGGTGAAATTTTTGCAACTAGTGAGACATCTACATTGAATGGTAACCCAGACGATAAATTTACACCCTCATTTCTTGAAGATACTGTTGGAGACAAACCTGACTCTTCTCTTACCAAAGAAATGGATGAAAAAATTTCATTCAACGCTTCAATTTCTCCAATGCAAGAGGAAGCAAAAGTAGTTTTAAATAATTCTGAGAGTGAAATACCTGCACAAACTGTTGAAGAAAAAGTAAACAACACAACTGAAGACATTGAAAAGCAATCTTGCAGTAACGCAGTGTCAGAAAAAGACAAAATTGTAACCTCCAGTCAAACCTTCGAACCCAAAAATGAAGAAAACGTTTCAACAATAGGCTCAAACACCGAAAATGGTGAGGAAACAAAAACCCCGCCTCCATCACCATGCCTTGTTGAGGAGAAAAGCGCCATCCAGGATTTCGAAAAGATCCCTGTTCCAGAAGATGTTCCGGATGAGTCAACTGATGACAAAGATAGCATCAAAACACCCCAAAATGATAAAAGCTCCCTGGAAGATTTAAAAGAACCTTTGACGGAAGAAGTTAAAACTGAAAGAATGGATGGTTCACAAAGTGACGAAAAGAATGAAGCCGAAGCAAACGACAATAAAAATCTACCAGACGTAAATGATAGTTCTGCTGAGCAAAAAAGTACCAATACACTTTCAAATGAAGGTCAAACTGACTTGAAAGAAGCTTCTGAAGATTCAAAACTAAGCAACAATAATACCGAAGAAAATGTAAAAACAGAAGACAATTAGCCTAACTAAAGTTTAGTTTACAGAAGCTTTGTGGTTTCAGTAAGTCAGACATTGACTCCTGCACTGACTAAAATTTTATTTTGCGTTTTATTTAGTATTATGCAGCAGTTGTTCGTAAACTTTAAATGATTTTGATTACCTCGTTGAAATTTAAAAAATGAGTGGACTAAAAATTCACAAAACGGACTCATAAAAAATGCTTAGCAAACGTAGGCTATATTATTCTGTCACGGAAAAGCTGTTTCTTTCAAGCTTACCGTGTCTTCTATTGTTTTCTACTTCGAAAGCAAGCCCAATGTGCTGGTGTTCTTTTGCGATAAGAGGTTTGTAGTAAAAACTTAATCTTGTTCATGTTGATTTTTTTTTACATCTCATCTTTCTTTATACATGGTCATTGGTCATGTTACGTACTAAAAAATTCCTATTTTTTGCGACTTTATGCAAAGTTGTCGGTTGATTTCAGCAGTGAAACTAGGCTGTGTTTGTGTTGAAGTGTTTTTGTCAAAAAAATAAATTCATGCATTTTAACCAGCAGTAGAGCACAATAGATGTTCTAAGTTTAAAACTTTCAAAACTGTCTCAAAAGTTTTAAAACTTTTTGCAGACTTTTGCAGATTTTCTCAAATCTTGAAATAATAGGCTAAAGCTGAAATTTCCTAAAAGTCATTTTATCTAATCTGAAATCGCTTACCCCAGGTGAGACAGGGGATTATAACACTAACTTATATGACAGTTAAATAACTTATAAAGAGAAACTTGATTTTGGAGAGTTTCCGTCACACTGATACACTTGCTAACAGCCTGGCCAAATTGTTTTAAAAACTTTTTTTCCATGGTTTACTGCCTTCAACAGATGACATAAACTGTTAAGTTATAATATTAGCCTATAGCCATCAGACATTTAACTGCTAAAAACTCGAGGAATTGTTTTTATGACGTAAGCTAACCGCAATTCTGTTTGTTGTAAGAAAAAAGAAAATAATCTTCAACTGAAACAAAAAACTGTAGCAATTTTTTCGGAAGGAATTTTCATGTCACCAAAAACCATACCTGCAATGGACCAAAATAGCTTGTTGCAGATATTTGGTAGCAAGACCACTTAGGCCTACAACGAAAGAAGACAAAGCCTAAAAAAGGCTAATTCCGTCTGCCCCGATAGCCCACTTGGTTAAACGCGGAAGACTTTATGTACAATGAAACCGCGGCATCAAGCGGCGCTGGGGTTCAAAGTATGCGAAACTGCCAGGATTATACTCTCAAAACAGCTTTTTCAATCCGAGGATAAAAATCCCCACAATCAAGCATTCAACAGCTTTCAGTTAGATTTGTGATAAAAATTATGCAAACAAGGTCTTGAGTTCTTGATAAGCTGATATGCGATTGGATTTATATGCTTATCGTTAGTTATAAACATATACAACCAAGCAACCACACGGCATTTAACATAATCCATTAAAATTGAACATAAACTATAAGCTACAAACGTTTTCGGCCATTACACACGTCAGCCCTTATCAAGTAACAAAAAATAACTGCTTATCATATCTACAATGAAAATGAATAACTGATCTAAACACTGAATTGAAAAACGAAATGCAAAATGAAACGGCAGAGCATAGGAGAAAGGCACATCACATGGCGTTTAAATTATACGAGGCAAAGACGCATCATATGACGCATCAAGAAATTTCGTGTAATCTTTGCCTTGTGTAATTTAAACGCCATGTGATGTGCCTTTCTCTTATGCTCTGCCGTTTCATTTTGCATTTCGTTTTTCAATTCAGTGTTTAGATCAGTTATTCATTTTCATTGTAGATATGAAAGCAGTTATTTTTTTGTTACTTGATAAGGGCTGACGTGTGTATGGCCGAAAACGTTTGTAGCTTGTAGTTTATCTTCAATTTTAATGAATTATGTTAAATGCCGTGTGGTTGCTTGGTTGTATATGTTTATGGTTGAAGAAAGTGACCTCTTTACCAAAATTGTATTATCGTTAGTTGTTGGGGAATGGCTTCTAGGATTTTTTTGCAATTAGAAACGTACCGTAGTGTATAAATTGAATAGTGATGAACTGTTCTATCTGAAGTGGTAGCCACTTTATCAGGTCAATTCCAAATAAGACCTCAATGACACCGGACCGCCAACCAATCAGAATCTGTTTAAGTGGCTACCGTCTAATTGTCACCCTTCTAGCACTCAGCCAGAGCATTGATCTTTGCTTTGAACTTTTTTTGGTAATTACAGAAGAAAAAAGAGTTATGGGGTGAGAATCGAACCCACGTCAAAGAAATGACTACCCTAGCCCTAAAGGCGAGTCTATACGACGACTGTTTTCTTGCTTGAGCAAGCTTAACTTTTTGTTTAAGATAACTTAGTGAAACTTAAGCGATAGTAGGCTACATGTGAAAATACGCTCTAGTGCGAACAGCTCTGTTCGAACACTTCTCTTACTTAGAAATGTTTTTGCCCCAAATCCTAGGTCTACTCTCAGATATTCTGACCGCGGAGCAAGCTACTGGGAAGTTGTAGTTGTTGTTTTATAACTTCTTCAATGCACCAGTGTTCTCTGACCACACCTGTTTCTATCTTTTTAACCTCACTAAGGTGTCTGAATACTTCTTTCGGAAGTAAATTGTATGTGTGCAATGTTAGCTTTTTACAGCATTTTTACACCAGTTCAGTTGATTTTATTTCTGACCATCACAACGAAAATAATACACATTAAAATTTGGAAGCCCGACTAGTTATCAAAGAACATTTGCTTGGTTTACTTCTTAGTGTAGCGCGAACTTTTTGGAGCGTAAATAGGCCTAGTTGTTGCGGTGTAGATACGTGACCGCGGTTAAAGCACGCAAAATCTTCTTCGAGATTGCAAGTGTGGACTATAGGTAAAAGTAAGTCCCATACTTAAATCCAAGCATTGGGGGATGAGAAGATAAGGCTCTCATTATACAAAACCTTCGACACTAACGAGAGTAGGGTGGTCAGTTCCTTTCTCTAGGGCTAGGCCAACTTTCCTTCAGCAACTAGGGCCACCCAATTTATTACTCCCTGGGTATAGGTGAGCGGTGTTTTTCAACAAGCAGCATAAGCCGGGAGTTGAACCAGGATTGCATGATTGGAAAGCAAGCGCCTGACCCGCTGCGATACCAGCTGAAAAAGCAGCTTAAGCAAGAATGTCTAAGCAAGAACTTTTTCTCGTGTAGACGCAACTGAACCCTCTACGCCAGGCTAGCGACGGCGACACATTCACTTAACCTACTTTCTATCAGAAATGTATGCGTTTTCTATCTGTAGACTAGCTTATGATTGGTTGAAACCTTGTTCTCCGTGTAGCATCTCATTGGTTGATTGGTTCACAGTTTTACTGAGCTTTTACAAAAGTTGGTTATGTTAAAGTGGCTGCTATCTGAAGCATCCCACATTCTTGCCAGCAGGTTAAGTAGAGTTGCTTAGTTGCTCACCGAACACCATTCGTCACGTTTCAAAGTTTGAACATGTTAGCAAATCGAAGCAGTAGCGTAGCCAGGAATTTTGAAAGGGGGGGTTATGACGACCCAGCGGCGGGGAGTTTGGGGGGCCTCCCCCAGAAAAATTTGAAAAATTACCTTGAATTTTGTGCATTCTGAGAGCTTTTTCAACAAAAATGTGGGTATGAATATTCCTGTAAAATGGTGCTGTCCGGTGGCATAGCAAAAGGATAAGATCATGTTTTCTTCGGCATTTTTCGGAAATAAAGCTAAGTCTCTATGTTTTCTTGTTGCTAATTCCAGGCTGAGATGTTTGAATGTTTGGTGTTGGCATAACTCGCTCTTTCAATGCAGTTTTGTATAAAATTAGGCAATTTTGTTTAGACTGAAAGCATCATTCTCAATATCGTGACGTCACACGCGTGCCAAAGGGGGGGGGTTGTAACTCCCAAACCCCCCCCCCCCCCCTGGCTACGCCACTGAATCGAAGCAACACTTCATGAAATGTCTGAACTCGGACGCAAGGCTTGGTAGAGTTAATGCGAGACGAGAGTGAGCTTGATTCATTCGACAGAATCATCATCAACGCTCAAAAAAGTTCACACAATGACACAAACCACTTAAGATTGAAGCTTTTTTATTGTCAGTTTAGTTTACAGGTTGAGCGGTTCTCCATTTATCACTGCCATTTAGGCTAGCTAATAGCAACAGATTGTTTCTTGAAATGAACCTGCAAACTCACCAGATAACATCTTCTCAAGAAAGCGTTAAAATTGGAGCTACAAAGTTGCAAACTTTCAGAGAAACTTGTGGTTACAATTGGCCTTCAGAAAATGTTCAGCAAATATAATGCTAAAACAGTGAATGACGAAGCCGGCCGATTAGCAAATACAGCGAGCACACGATCCGTATTGTTTCCGTAAAGATTTTCCAAACATGCCCCTTTCTTCCGCGATAAGGGCTTATTTATTCAGGGTACATACGCAAAGCACGTTTTGCTTAGTTCGTGAATAGCGCTTGAGCTGTCACTGCAACAGGCAAACGAGAAGAATAGCTTTTAACACCGTGTTTCAACCATTAGACTGGCTTTGTCAGTAGGCTACTCCTCCTTTTCCGCCCTAAAACTCTCTAGCACTACTTATATCAGTCTCATATCAAGTCTTTGGTCATTCAGATTCATGTGGCAGACCGTCAGTTAGTAGAAATACATCAAGACGACCATTTCGTAATGCAAGCAGCAAATTTATCTACTGGTTTCTATTATGGAAGAAACTGAAAGACAGCGTTCAATGGCGCGTGTAAGCTGCAGTGGGGAACCTATGAAAGTTAAACATCTTTTTAGACTTTGCAGCGATAGCATTTATTTTTTCGTATTCATTACCTTAGTTTTCTTTTCAGATCTCATTTATCATTTTTTTGTGCAAATCAAGATAAGAAATATTTTTTTTCTGGTCACTTAATCAAGAAATCACCCGTAACCAAAAAGTAAACTTTGCCGTTCAATTTGGCCATGTTTTACCAGCAAAACCACAGAAATTTAGTTCCTTTGTTTGAATTTTCCCAGCTAGCAAGACATGCTTGAAAATTTGTAGGCCTGTAGCCAACTATAGATTCCAGAAATCTAGTTGCTGTGGGCTAATGCAAAAAACTGAGGTAGGCTAATCTCAAGCTGGATTTTTGAATAGGCCTACTGCAAGGTTTTTGATAATTGATTAACTTGTAGGCTACAAGCTAGACTACATAGCCTACAATTTAGGTGCCCTGAGTGAAGATTATGATAATGCCCGGCCCATTTTTCAAAGGAAGACTATCAAATATGATGCATTGCCAACAACCCACATGCGTTGGTTTCAACTTTTGTCTGCTGCCTATGGGGATTTCCCTTTTTGAAAATAAATGATAAAACAGCACGTAGGCTACTCTTCCAGGTTCAGGCCCCCTGGTTCAGGCCAATGACAATATTTGTCAAAATTCTTCATTTTTACTTTGCAGCTAATTTGTTTACCAAAAATTGAGTTTGAAAAAACAACTTTGTTTTTTGCTTTCAGACATGTGAAAATTCGTTCTCGCTTCATTGAAGCGTAACCACTATATCTTTTTATTTGTTCCGTAAAACTGCGAAAAGTCCCAAAACTATTCCCTGATTGAAGTAAAAAACAAAGTCAGCTGAAATTGTCTTATGTTTTTTCAAAAACGACCAAGTGCGTATGACAATAGGTTTGCACAAATGTCGATTATGTTTACTCCGAAGTCCACTGCATCCAGCTTTATTTTTTGGAAACAGAAGTAAACACATTATAAAAATATTTTGGAAAGATTTTCTAGTCTTTAAATTTGGATAAATTTTAAAATTGTCGATATTTTTATACCACAGTTTCAGTTATTCACAGAAAAGAAGCAATTTCATGTAGTATTTTTCATGATTTGTTATTTTGTGTTAACAGAAACAAATTGCTTTGTTACAATAATTGCTTTTATCTCTTACGCAAACGTCAATTACCGCATGTCAGTCATACACTCACGAACAACGCGTCTTTTGATCAAGTGCTTATATTAGACAACGCCCGGATAAGATGTCACCTGAAGATACTAACCATAGTACTGAGAATTACAAAACCATCATCCTCAGTAGCTAGTACACGAAATATAAAAATATAGAGAAACGTAAGTCAAAGAACTTGGCCTGGTTTTGTAAAAAGGCGGACACATATGTTAGTTTAGAACAGCAGGGAGCGGCTGCATTGTCCAATGGTGAAGACGTTGGTGCTAAGTACGAAGGAACGCTGCACTAACCCAGTTGAAGTATTTTTTTATTTTGTCTCGCCAAAATTTACTTAAACGAACTAATTTTGTTGAAGCATTTTAAAGGTAGGCTAATAACTTTTGTGCATATTCTATTGCACTCAGGTTTTGGAAAAATATTTTATTTCAAAATTCTGTAAAACGAGAATGTTGGGTACATTCGTCTTAATAACGTTTTGTGATATTGTGCGTTTGCTACAAAAATGACTTTAACATTTTGACTTTCAAAAACATGGCGGCATTACGCAGAGTTACGCACTTGAAACTTTGCAGCGCTTTTAAAGACAATTGACTGCGTTTTGTTTTGGTCGAGGTCACAACGAAATGAAATTGCTTAGATTTTGAAACGAAAATATTAACATAAAAATACAAGATGACATTTATTTTAAAAGCAACAGCCCATGAACTATGTTCTACGGTAATATTTGTATATTTATATTTAAGCTAGTTTTTTCAAACATACTGAGCAATAAGAATGATAGGTGTTGCTGCATTGCTGCAGCATAAGTAAGTAAAAAAAGATGATGAACACAGAACATTAGTGTTATTTTCAGTTTACAATTTTAAAGTGTGAAATACAAAAACTTTTGTTTTATGGTGTGAACATTTGTTTCACGCCGTTTTACGTTCAACCACAGTGAAGCCTCATTTGACCTGCCAGTCCGTAATAGTCCACATCTGATTTAGACAGTGGATTGAATAAGTGTTTAAAGTGTTTAACCTTGATTGAAAGCAATGCTCAATATTTATGAAGTTGTACTTGAGATACAATACAACTCAACTTGAATACTTCACTGCATTTAGGCTTATTGATTTTGTGCTTTATAGCAAGGGCGGTTAGGTATGGCAGTGAAGATGTAAGATCCTGAAAATTAGGAGCCAATCTATTGAGTTACTTACAAACCGAAAGCAATCATAAAACGACGTTCTGCATTGCATTGGTGACTAAAATAACAAGACAGATGATATAGAAATTAGCAGATAAGTAGAAACTTTGAAGAGTTTTAATTGGATACTTTCTAGTCTTTAAAAGCCTAAGTAGCACGTTTGGAAATCTGTTCTATGGAATTACAGGCAAACAAATTTTTAACAAACGCAGATATACGTGTGAACAGCGTCGTCAAGCTTTTTTGGCAAAAAAAAAAAGAAACACTAAACAGAGCGAAGCAATAAGAAAAAGGACATCTTTATTGAAAAAGTGATGCTTAAAGGTAGCTTATCTTCAATTCTCTAGTTGGTGAGTTTAAAACAACTTGACTTTTCAAGTTCATTGAATTAATTTTAAGGCACATGGATGGTCGTAAGCTGTATTAAGTACAAAATAATATAAAACCATGGAATATTTACACTGAAAATACAATCGCATCAGTTTAAACAATTTAAAATGTGTTGTTTTGCTAATATATGCTGACGCAATTATTTTTATTCAAAACGTTGGTTTTTTCAGAAAAAATACAATTTTATAAGACTACGTGCGTGATAATATCTCAACCTTGAAACTTAAATATTTGCGTTAGAAGCACTCTTTGTGATTATGGAAATGGCTGTGGAACAGAACGCAGTATTGTCTCCGAAGATGCACATGACAGATGACAGTGGACCGCCTTTAGACAACATGGATGACAAAATGAAGATGAGCATGGGAGCTATGAGCATGACCATGACCTTCAACGACAAGCTTCCGTTTAGTTTGCTTTTTGATGAAGCCCAATTGAAATCCAAAACAGGTGAGTGCTGACGTCAGTAGTTTGCTCAAGAGTGTTTGAAGTGTTGCAAATCAGTTTTATGAATTGCACAATAACACGTAATCGACGTTTTGTGAAAACTCACACTTTAGAAGTCCCTTCTTGTTTCTTGCAATGTGCCCGAAGTATCGTAATACTATTACTTAATACAAAATACAAAAAATGGACTAGACAGTTTTGCATCTTCGATAAATATTGTCGTAAAAAGAGAAAACAAAGTTTAAAAATTTTGTTTTCTACATTTGTGAAGTAAACTTCAACATTTGTGAAATAAAGTTTGAAAAGACTACCGGTACAGAAAAAAATCAAGCAACTATGGTGCAGCTACGTCCACGGTTCAGGTCTAGTTGCCTGCAGATGAACAATAAACTTCAAAAGTAGTTTGCCATTCAGCGGAGTCAGTGGAACAGCTGACTGTACTGAACACGTCTTCCTTAGGCAACTTTCAACAGCCTATCTTGGTTATCCGGCCTGTATCACGGTGGGGATTTGAAACCTTTTCAAGTCCATCACAATGTAGGCTAACGTTGCCAAAACGTTTTCAAGAAGCCAACTCCCTCCAGAGATAAATAGCTTAGTTTCTTTTTCAAGTTCTCAATAATATTCAATAAAATCTTTCTTTAATTTTTGTACTTTACTAATTAGTTGGTGATCATGTTTTTCTTATATAAGAATTATCTCATTGAATGTTCCTGGAACGCGCAATGAAATAATAATAAGTACAATAACAGTTATAAGAATAATATTGAAATCCTATTGTGACCAAAAGATCTTTCATGTGGCGTGATATGGTTTACAGCATAATAAATATGAAAAAAAAATTGTTTTGAAAGTTTTTTTTTTCAGATTTGGCCATTGCGTGTATTCTTATGTTGTTTCTTGGAGTTCTGTACGAAACTGTCAAATACGTTCGGATAAAACTAATGGATCCTAAATATAGCATCTCGCGTTGCTGTTGTTCACAAAACGTAAACTGTGGTGTCAAGACCGATCGCTATGATATTGAGGTGAGTAATTAGGGCGCGGAAAAATTACGAAGTAGTCTACAGTCTTTGAAATATTGAAAACAATACAACGATAAGTGATGAAGAAGACGGTGACGTCTTTTCACCTCTGTTTCGGGTTTTTGATGTTATTGGAAATGAAAAATTATACGAAGATCCTTCGTTTAGGATGCAATCAAAAGTTTGAACATAACAAGTAGGCCTTAAGTAACATCAGTCAGATTCGAAAACTTGTAGCTATAATTTATTGATTAATTAATTATTATTGATAAAGGAACAAATTGCTTTACGGTGGCAAAAGCTTTGTTAATTAATTGTACAGGTTTTTGAACCTGACCGATATTTATTCAATTGTGGTATATCGATTCTTGACCCGAATATTTATACTGATTGATAGCTTCAGACCAACAAAACCATGAGGGTGTTCATCGGGGAAAGTTCCAACAGTAGCAGCAGCACCAACAGCACTGAAGACTGTTTTAAGTACAACCAAAGGTAAGAGCATGTGGAAATAATTTCAGCAGTATTGTCATAATGACCACTTTTACCACTGGGATGACACCATCGACATTTTTAGCGGTGGAATAATTCACAGACAACACTTCAACAGTTCGGAACTTTTCTTTGCCAAACTAAGTGACCGACCTGCGTTAGCGGTCCAAAACCTCTGCAAGTATGCGAAACTGGCAGGATTAAGTTTTCAAAGTAAACTTTCTCGGTCTGAAAGTAAAGATGTCCAAAACATAACATCGCCATTATAATTAATTGATACGGGCAGTGGGTGTGACTGATTGTGTGCGAAATGGCTTCATTTCTTTGGCTTATTAAACCCTATCATGACGCTATTTCCTCATAATAACAGGGCTTACTTTTTTTTTTGAACGCGTCACTGTTTCCTAACAATTGTAAGACTTATGAAAACTGCTGAAAGCAAATTAAAGGTTTGGTCAAAACAATTGCCAGTTTCAAATTAAGCTCGATTTGCTTCAGCCAAAACGAAAAGTAGTCTACTGAATAAAATCCAACATTATAGTTTTTATGTTTACTTCCTGTTTTGCGATCCCTTTCTGTCTCATGCCTTGTAAGATTTCATAATCTCATAAGTACCCTGTCGTTTTGAAAGTTGAAGCTCATAAACCTAAGTAATAAATTGTTTGTATTTTTAGAACAAGGAAGTCAAAGAAGTTCATAAGACATCTTATTGAAACTGGATTTCACGCGCTACAGCTCTTTCTTTCGTATTTAATTATGCTTGCTGTGATGACGTATAATGTTTATGTGGTCACATCTATTATTGCTGGGTGCGTGGTAGGGTATTTCATCATTCACATGCCACGTATGCCTAATCGTAAACAAAGCTTACGATTTCGTCGGAATCTTCTTCGTCAAGTGGATTGCCATTGAGATTGACCATTCAGCAAAAATTTGATCACAATTGATTATAAAAAGCTTTGGTAGAATGTTCACTTTGTTGTTCCTCAAATATATGAAACTGTGACGTCACTGGGTTTTATTTTTTTATTTTTTTTACGCAAAAAAACACAACGTGAAATGTGTCTTCCACTTACAGAGTGTTTATTATGGGCCTATATCGAAGATAGTTACTTCAACTTAATCAATGAAAAAAGACTATTTTTTTGCAATCAATTACTTGATTAATTCGTGTGTCTGCTCAATAAATTCGAAAATAATTGTTCTAAATGCAAGTTGATTTTCTAAAGACTCTGTTTTTGCAATGGCAAATATCCCTAAAAAAAATCTTTTTTATACATTTATTGTACTATTGATGCTCAGTTCGTAAATTCTTCCAATGTTCCCTTTGTCGTGCAGTGTCCCAAAGTGTGCTTGGTGATATATAATATGAAACCAAGAAAGTTTCCAGAAATATTTAATAAAACTACCATTTAACGTTTTATAGGTAGAGAAAACTTTTTCTTTCTACATTGAGAAATTCCAAGTCTGACTACTTGGATTGCTGGAAGATTGAGACTACCGTTTCTTCGACTTGTTGTTTTTCTTTAGTCATTGCAAATATTCGAATTAACGTGTGCTTTAAAAGGTCGTCGCTAATTAATTGGATACGCTGCTATATTACATTGTATTATAATCACTGAAATCATATTGAATTGATATTAATAACAATGCCGTCTATTAATTTTCATTGCTTATCTAAGTACTGTAAATTAGTATACTTCGGTAGATGTTCATTGTAATGGCTGGTTTTGCTTTGAACATTAAGTCTGTCTTAAAATTAGATAAGCAATGAAATTAACTGATATATTTCGATGAAAATTAGATACAAATGTTGTTCGTTGTCTGCCACGAGCACACCTCCCAAAAAGGCGACCGCTTAGACAAAGATTTTCGAATTCTTCTTTTCTGATGATGTGACCGAGAAATTTGAGTTGCCTTTGAGTTATGTTGTTCAATAGTTTCTTATCTTGATGAACATGGTTTAAAACTTCTGCATTTGTGATGTGATCAGTATATGAAATCCTGAGCATTCTTCTATAAAAGTCAGAAATATACAAACAACTGGCAAAGTTTGGTACAAATCTTGTAGAGTTTTTGACAGGGTTTCCCTGTTTTGTTTTTTTGTTTTTTGTTCACAACAAGAATAGCATCACAAAAATATAATTATCATAGAGATTAATAGTTTTTACAAAATTTTGCTTCGAAAACTGTGCTCGTAAATTTATCCTTTGCTATCTGGCGTGATACTGAAATGAAGTTTTTTTTTTTCTTCTATTGAAAGCTTTAAATTGATAATACATTTACCTTAATTATTATCTATGCACAGGATCAATTTAGGAAACACTGTAGTTGT
This sequence comes from Aplidium turbinatum, assembly GCF_918807975.1. Classification (NCBI taxonomy): domain Eukaryota; kingdom Metazoa; phylum Chordata; class Ascidiacea; order Aplousobranchia; family Polyclinidae; genus Aplidium; species Aplidium turbinatum. Next base: position 8,488,096 of record NC_137489.1, on the reverse strand, counting down.
TTTCAACATGGAAGTCTTTGATAAGGTGTATTTCTAATAGTTTTGCCTAATCTACTTGCAGTTAGGCTACTCAATCTACAAGAGATACTATTGCAGTCGAGAGCTCTGTGGCATTAGTTAGTGTGTGGTACTGACGCGCCTAGTTTAGTTTCATGGGCGAAACGAGGGTATCATACAGATTTTAATTCAAAGAAAACATGTGTTGTTGTGAACGCAAGTGACGAGAAAACATTTAAGAAAAAAGCACTTACGAGTGGATTTGAAATTTGTGGCTGATATTACATCGAAAATACCACCTGGATAAAGGTCAGGGGCAAATAAGGTAAGTAGCTTCAGGGAAAAGGGCGATTTCAACATAACAAAATGATGATGCGTAGGTCTACATTAATCCGACCTTAATGTACTGTAATAATTATTCTTCTGTGTTTTTTTTTTGAGGGGGAGGGCGGGAAATCACCCTCCCGGGATCCGCCACTGACTAAGGTAGAACATTGCCGTTTCCATTGAATCGAAAGACATGTTTTTTTTGATGTGTTAAGTGATCCCGACAACTTCTATAAATTAACGAAAGTAGCACCGAAACGAGGATGGTTATCTCCGATACCACTGTCTGCAAAACCAGTAAGCTCCGAAAACAAAATTTCTGGATGTGTTAATTTCTGATGGAAAAGCAAATTAGCCTACATAGGCTGTAATAGTTAGGCTCTAGATTTATAACAAAATAATTAAACCTGGATACTGCTTTGTTGCATGAAAATGACCTTAAAATAAAGACTATGCACTTTTTTTACACAAAACAATTTTGTCAGAGGTTATTGCCCGGCGGGAACTTTCGCATAATCGCATTTGGCTCCCCTAGCAAAAGGTTTGGACACTCCTGATCTAGACCGACGAAGTTGGTCTTTTTAATACTTGCTTAACAAGATGGAGCCTGATAACTCATACTTCGCGTCAGTGTGATGCAGGGATATCTACTAGTCTGGCATCCATGGTGTGATACTGTAATAACAACGTTATGGTTTATTTATTGCAACTCTCAATGTCTCAGGCCCGGATTGAGGGGGGGGGCAGAGGGTGCAGGTGCCCCGGGCCCCCCGACTTTTGAAGGGCCCCCCTACGTGGAAAAAATGTGATTTTGTGTTATTAGTTTATTTTTTTTTAGCCTTAGAACTCTCTGGAAAATGCTGTACAGTGCAGTGTTGGATTAATGCTACTGTAGACGTAGAGATGGTTTTACGCGCCGTAGGCGCAAAATTGTTTTTTTGCACGGGGAGCCCCCCATCAGCTAAATCCGGCCCTGCAAGGTCTTTTAGGGACAGAGCTGATTTTTAATGTTTTTATCATATTTAGGATGTCATCACGTTATTATCTGACTTATGCTCATTGTGTTATGCAAGAAAGATCACAATCGATACCGTTTTTAAAGTATTTTGTATGGCACGACCTGGAATCGATCTCAGAACTACCAGCACTAGAGCCGAAGGCAATAACCACTCGGCCACTGAACTGGATGTGTGATACGCTAGTGCAGACAGATAATCACATAATTTTTGAGGATTAGCAGACCTTCATCGTGATAATACCAACAAGAAAATAACCGACTCGTCATAGGCTTATACTCTGTTAATGAACTCTCTGTTTCATACATACAAACAGTGAACATTTACTGACAGCGAATAACTAGACCAGTGGTTTAATATTTTCGCCTCTGTTAACTTTTTTGCCCCACGACCTTTAAAATCGCTCCCAGGGGCGATATCATTTAATTTGGAGACCACTGCTGTAAACTATAGCAAACTATTTTCAGTGCTTGCTTCGTCTACAACCGCTACGAAGCTATGGCCTCAGGGGAGTCACGTGATGTTGGCTAACCGCAGTTACACGTTACCAAGGTTTCAGTTGATGTGCTGTTGGTTGATATATGCCGTTGTTGAGTTAAAGCTACAAGTTTCGAGACTGTATAAGACCAGTCTTGTCACAACATGAGTAGTGGTGCTAGCGGGGGGTGGGAGACAGACAGTTCTTTTGAAGGAAGTTATGAATTTGAAAATGGCGCTCCAGAAATTGAGTATAGTGAACTCAGCTACAGCACAAAAGACTTGCGTTGGCAACTTCAAACCGTCAATCCAGAGTTTTCACATGTTCAAACCTCATACCTTCCAGCTCATTCTCAAATAGAAGTTGACCAAGTCGTCAAATCGCTACTTCGGAGGTAGGTAATTTTGAATCTTTTAATTCATAAGGTTTACAGAACATATCAGACTTAGAGCAACCTGCTATTTTGCATTCATCAAACATTTATTTATTTAATTATTATTGAAAACCGTAAAATCAAACAACGCTGGTTCGGCTCCTAGGGTGTTTGCTGTGCAGCACATTTCAAGGACTGCTCCCAATTCAGTGGCACCTGATAAATAGAGTAATTTACAAAGTCAAACATCAGCAAACAAAAATCGTATTGGATTGAACAGATGCTTTTCGACAGCTAAAAGTAAAAATTAAAATAACATATTCAACACATTCAACAGAATATGGAAAACTGCGTGTTATCGGCTATTGATTCTTACTGTCGTCGTCTTCATCATATTCTTCATCTACTATTCAATTCAGAAAAACAATCGAGGATTAGTATTTGACGCAGTTCATGAAAGTAAGTGGATACGATATGATGGCAGCAATGTGTCACATTGTGGAATGTGTCAGTAACTTTTTTTTAACAGACTTGAGGCCCAAAACAGAAGGCTGTATTCTAAGGACTTCCCTCTATTTCGAAACTACAAGTCTGATTTGCTTTTTTAGTTGAACTCATAGGTCAAAATGCCTAGCCAGTTGATAACATGGACAGCTCCCATTCTCACATCTATACAAGTAACGTCCATCAAACGGGTATAGAAATTTATCGCATAATCCTTGACTCGCTCACCAAAATAGCTTTTGAAATGCAAAGATTATCTAAAAGAAATCACCTATGCTTCAAAATGGGTTGTGTTTATTGTAATAAAGCTGCGTATATACCTGTATTAACCATAGTTTAAGTAAATTTAACTCCAGGTATTTGATTTGCGTATTACCAGGTAAGTCGGAAAGATATGTGCAGCAACACTTACCGACTATGCAACTGCAATCTTCAAACGAGTCGGGTTTACATAACAGGTAACCCAGTACATTTTTGAAGTTTCTAATTTATCAGCCAAATAAATATATTTTTAGTTACATTTAAAAGGTCTTTTTTGGTTCGGTACTGTGTTAAACTTGTTATTATTATTATTATTTTTATAATACAACACAGAACGACTTACACAATCTTGATCTGGAATATGCCCGGCACTGTGCATAAACCTAAAACCTTGGAAGAAAAATGTGGCCCTTGCGTTATCAGCACTGACCGAAAGATGGCGAAGCAGAGTCATGCCATTGTGATTCATTACAGAGACACTAAAAGTTTGCCAGACGTGCAAACCAGGTAATTAGGCCTATTGTGGATATACCCACCTGGTGGCTACACGATTTATTAGACAGTTGCGTTCTGGCTGCAGAAAGTCTGCCAAGATAATTTTTTACATTTAGGCTACTTGTGCAATTTTTTAGGGCCTATAGCAGAAACGGGATTGTTAAGGCTAAGCAATTTTGGATTTGGAGTCGTCTAATGGCGTGTACTGTGTATAGCCTAATTATGTCGTATACTAAATAAAGTAAAAAAAAATTCACTCAAGTTATTCAACTTATTTTCTATTATGTTAAAACTAATGAAGTTTCTTGTCGCTGCATTATAGACTGTAGCCTACTCTTCACAATTGCTCCAAAGATGATGATAAAATAATAATAACTAACTGTAAAAATACGCGTGCATAGTCTCAACTGATCTTTTCTCACTCTACGGCCAAATGATCTTGCGATATCTAGATGAAGAAGAATGCATTTCGGTAGGCGGACAACGTTTCAACAACATAAGATACGCAAACGACACGGTACTAATCGCCGCACCAAACTCCAGTTTACAAAACTTACTCCACATGGTCATTAAGCAAAGTGAGAACCTTGGACTTAATTTGAATGCGACGAAAACCTTTTGTATGACTATCTCATCAAAGAAAATAACTCCGGTATGCACAATGAAAATACGGAATACACCGGTCTCACAAGTGAATAGTTTCAACTATCTGGGTTTTATAGTTCGAATGGTCGATGTTGGAGGGATGTAAAATCAAGAAATACACAATCCAATCAAGCTTTCATCAAAATACTGAAATCTAACTCAATCTCTCTATTAGAATAAGAATTTTATATGTGTACGTTTGGTCAGCTCTGTTACATGGCTGTGAATCCTGGACCATAGCTTATGCCCGCAGATAGAAAAGAAGATCAACTGTGCTGAAATTTGGTTCATATGGAGAATGATGGAAGTTAACTGGATGGATAAGATCACTAACGAAGAAGTGTGGAGACTCTCTGACTGTACCCCTGGCGTCCTCATCACAACTATCAAAAAATGCAAATGACATTTACTGGCAGGCCTGGATTTAGGGGGGAGGGCAGAGGGTGCAGGTGCCCCGGGCCCCCCGACTTTTGAAGACCCCCCCTAGGTGGAAAAAATGTGATTTTGTGTTATTTTTATTTTTTCTTTCAGCCTTTAAAGTTTTTGCAAAATGCTGTGCAGTGCTAGATTAATGCTACTGTAGAGGTAGAGGTGGTCTTTCGCGCCATAGGCGCGAAAAGTTTTTTTGCACGGGGGCCCTCATCTAAAAGTGCCCCGGGCCCCCCACCAGCTAAACCTGGCCCTGTTTACCTGGCATCTCTACTGCAAACGCGGCAATGAACATGCGGCAATGATGAGACGACTTCCTGGTGAGAGGCACCGGGGACGTCCACGTTTGGAATTCTTTAACAAATTTCAACATGGATAAAGCAAGATTTTGTAAACTTATTAAGAACTATGGACAATCGATCGTTGTGGAGACTCACGATAGCCGCCGCCTTATTGAGACATGGCCGATGATGATAATGATGTAAAAATAGCTTTAAAAAATGAAAAAGGGGTCGCATTTCAAATATGTAACTACTGTTTCTTACACCCTTTTCATATTCACACATTTTAAACAGACATCCTAGTCAGATATATGTGTGGCTGTGCAGAGAAAGTCCAAAAGCGACCAAGAATGATCACAAACGATCGTTTAAGGAATTCGACAACTTCTTCAACGCTACGATGACGTATAGGTGAGCGAAACAATGAAACAAAGTCACAGCATGTTCATCTTTGTTTCACCCCTTAAATCAGAGGTTCCCAACCTGGGGGCCATGGCCTCCTAGTCGGCCATGAGCTTTTTTCAAGGGGGCCATGGAAAAATTTGAAAAATAATAATTTTTTTTAATTTATCATCTCTAACTCCAACACCATATAACAAAATAAATTAAAATTTAATAAAAATACCAGTACATTTTGTAATACTAATACATAAACAAGTTTTTTAATTAAAATGACGTTTCTTAATTCTTTCAAAAGGTTGAAAAAAAAATAGGAGAGCCATTGATTTTTCAAAATTTTGAAAGGGGGCCACGGTGTAAAAAAAGTTGGAAACCCCTGCCTTAAATGTATTATTTATTTGCAATTGTTTTTTCTTTGTTTTATTTTGTACCGTTTTCTGTTTTTTATAGTCTATTGATTATTACTATTGTTAGGCCTAGGCTATGCGGTATAAAATAAAAAGAAAAGGAAAAAATCCTGAAAAACACAAAGATAGAGTAGGGCAATATTAAAAGGAAGAAAGGTTCATTTGTTACAGTAAATTTAAAAAGCTTTGTTCAATCAATCATCAATCAATAGTTTATCTGTCAGAAACAAGAACATAGTACATGTTTTGAAATATGCAAGTAATATACACATCACACCAGGGGCTCCGGAACGATTTTTGACTGGGGGGGAGGCAGGATTATGAAAAAAGGGACTGAAAGGCCAACTTTTTTAAAAGTTTTAAGATAAGACATAGCGATAATGCTCATCCATCAGCTCATCATCGAGCAATGATACAAGTGTCTGGAATACAAAGAACAATGGCACGGAAGAGCATCATGGTATGTTATAATGATGTAGGCTAACCTACTGCTATTGTAATGCAGAATTTTGTGTCGTGAATGTTGTTATATTGTATTGTAAAATGTGCAGTCGCTTACATGACATTAAAAGGGCACCATTGCCCCCCTGCCTCCATACACAAAAAAAATTGAGGGCAGGGGGGCATCTTCCCCTCGCGCCCCCGCTTCCGGCGCATCACACAATGCAAAAGTTGCACATGTTTCCATAATGACAGAGCGACAACGAGACGACCATATGGTCTACTAGTCAATTGCCACCCCACAGAAATGACGATTTTGCCATTAAAAAAAAATGTTACAGAAAAACACATCGTTTCCGCGTTTCAAAATACACACCAAAAAAATGTTTAAGATAAGAAGATAACGTAACCACAAAATTCCAAGAAACAAACAGAGATTACTGAAGTTTCAGACTAAATCTTTTCCATTGCATGTGAAAATGACAAGTTGATTTCCACAGCATAGGCTATTATTTACAATGCGCCGTAGCTTCATAAAATCAACGTTTTGATCTCTTTTTTTTATATAGTGAAATCATAGTTTTTTCAAACTGCTTGTTATGATGGTCAGAAATAAAAACAAACTAAACTGAAGTTGATTTCCATAACATATCAATTACGATGCATGTGTACAATATACAATATAGGCCTACTTCTGTACGGTATGCATCGTAGCTTTGTAAAATCAACGTTTTGATCTCACTTAAAAAATAAATTTCAGGAGAGATTCTGACGTATATTATCCATACTCGGAAAGTTGGATCAGAATAAAATCTAATAAAACGGCGGCGCCTTTGGTGGCGCCTTTCTTTCAAGACAGCATTGATGAAATTGTGACACGAAAGCGACACTTAGTGGCTTGGGTAGTCAGCAACTGTTTCGAAACTGAAGGCGCTGAAGAGCGATTTCGCTACGTAAGCCGACTGCAGCGGGTAAGATTGTGATTTTTTTATTGTGTTATTTATTTAGACCAGGGTGGTCGAAGTTTTTGAACAGCAGAGGCTACAGTAATTTTTATCACAAATTTGGTTGACCGAAAATAGATCATCTTGGATGAGATTCATTTGAAAGGAATCTTTTGGTTGAAACAAAATGGTGGGCTGTGAGTTAATAATCTAGCTGTTTCTACGGTTTAACGTCTTCTGTTCCCCATATTGCGAGGACGGATGCCAACCAATATTGTTTGATGACGTTTTTCCACGCCACCCGGCCTTGAGGAACCACCGAGACAAGATCTGCCAACCATAGACCTTTCCGAAATATAAAAATGAATATATAACCTTACAAACACTACTATAGGCCTATTCAAGCCAACGTACTCCACATGAATGATATTGAGCATGGGTCGATTTGCAATGGAGATGTGCATTGTGCAATAACAATAGAGTTTGGTAAGAGCTGCGAGCATTCAACTTCATTTCAAAAGAGTTTCGCAGCCCGAAACTTATTCAGTTGCGCCGCTTGCGCGTCACAGACTGGACCATCTGATTTGGAATATTATAACTTTGAAAAAAGAAGTAATTTTGCTGTGCCACAAAACGATGACGGAAAAAAATTAATATGACTAGATTGGATAATCATGTGTAAGAAACAAGTTCAAACGACAAATAAAACAAAACAAAAAGAGGAAAACCCGTCGTCGTCGTCGTGTGAGCGTCTGGGGCCGAGGGTCTATCCAAACGTATTTAACGTAGTTCTGAGTCGTTGTCTGGAAATACACACACATACAATAAAATATCTAATTAGATAATTTTTAGTTATTTTATCTTGTGAAGAGCACAGCTCTTTGAAATACTTCTTCATAAACCCTCCAAATTCATAACCCGCTTAAGGTGCTTAAAAGTAAGACAAAATATATTAAGATAAATGCTATTATGCCCAGTAGCGTAGCCAGGAATTTTGAAGGGGGGGTTTTGACAACCCAGCGGCGGGGGGTCTGGGGGGCCTCCCCCAGAAAATTTTGAAAAATTACTTTGAATTTTGTGCATTTTGAGAGCATTTTCAACAAAAATGTGGGTATGAATATTCCTGTAAAATGGTGCTGTCCGGTGGCATAGCAAAAGGATAAGATCATGTTTTCTTCGGCATTTTTCGGAAATAAAGCTAAGTCTCTATGTTTTCTTGTTGCTAATTCCAGGCTGAGATGTTTGGTATTGGCAAAACTCACTCTTTTTATGCAGTTTTGTTTAAAATTAGGCAATTTTTTTTAGACTGAAAGCATCATTCTCAATATCGTGACGTCGCACGCGTGCCAAAGGGGGGGAGGGTTGCAACCCCCAACCCCCCCCCCCCCCCTTTGGCTACGCCACTGATTATGCTTACATGGATGAAGTTTACTGCTACATTTAAATAATTCTCAAAATAATACAGAGTTTGCAAATATAATAAATATAACAACAGCCTATTTATTAATTTTCAGAAAATATTTATTTGCGCAAAGAGAACGCACTGAGTATTTATTTTCAAAATGTCCTCAACATATCGTCTTTATTTTAACCTTATGTCATCAATATGACCTCTTATAAATTAATTGATTTATTTTTTTTACTTATGCAGGCAGGGTTGAAAGCAGATCTTTTTGGTCGCTGCTATCAAAACAATCCCTTTCCACCGTATCGATCTGACGCAGCGATAAAAAAGCTGAGTCATTACAAATTCTATCTAGCGTTTGAAAATTCTCGTCATTGCCGGGATTATGTTACTGAGAAATTTTGGTATAATTCCCTATACAGGTGAGTAAAGATATCTGGAAAAATTGCTCACACGTTGGTGAAATTTTCTCTTTTCGCATAACTTTATTCCGTGATGCTTTTTCTTCAATTTCCACTACCTGCTGATTCGTTAGCAGTGGAGTAACTTGTCTTGACTTTGTGATCTTGATAAAAGTGCACATTATTAAGAATGCCTATTTCCACTCAGTTTTCAGTTGGTTCATGAAAAAGATAACCAGTTTGTAGCCTACATTTGAACTTGTCCGAAACTTTATTGAAAATGAAAACACTATGGGTTCAATTAAACGTACCGGCATGCGTAAAGATTGCCTTCTCGTTTACTTACAATTCAAATCTTGAATCAACAAGATATGACAGTTATCAAAGTATTCCTATCTACTGCAGCAAAAAGTCCACTACAATCCATAAAGATTCTTACACCATCACCGTCTACATTTTTTTTATTATTCGAGATAGCCTATTTACGTGCAAAGCGTTAACGCTCATAGATTATTATTTTTAGTGGTGTTGTACCAATAGTGTGGGGACCTACCAAAGAAGACTTGAAGAAATTAGCTCCTCCACATTCATACATCAACACGGAGGACTTTCAAAGTGATAAAGACCTTATCAGCTACATAAAGTATTTAGATAAAAATGACGACGCTTACAAACGGTACTTCGAATGGAGAAAGATTATGTCCAAAGGCTACGAGTCAGATCAAGTCAAAAGGGACAATCTGACTACAAATTCTATATTTTCTAAGAATGCAACGTTTGGATTTTGTGCGCTATGTCGTGCATTGCACTCGGGTAGAGCCCGAAGCTTCGGAGCAATTCCATCTCTCAACGCATGGTGGTATGGCTCAGAAAACCCGGAATGTTTAACTTAATACTGTATGCTACCAATAAAACTCTTCAAAATTTTTTTTTATTTAAAAATCAAATTTATTTTTGAATGCTACCATTTTTATTTGCTGCAGCTACGAATAAAAAGTTACAAATGAGAATTGTTTTCAATATATTTCGGAAAAAGAGAAACGCTTGGTAGCTCTTAGGAACTTAAAAGCGTAGGCTACAAGTTCATTACAAACACAACTTAGATTTGTATGTTCGTAGTATAGGGAGGCGCCTCGAAAGCGGACACCCGCTGTTTCACGCCACTTAGCCATTTCCCGCTGCCAGCATCTTTTAGTTTAGAGAACGTTTTAAACACAGTGATATAATTTACATTCCGCCCCGTTGGCTCAGTGGTTACGCGCCCGGCTCAAGATCACGCGGTGCTGGTTCGACTCTCGGGCGTTCTTGAGCAACGCACTTTCAGACCTGCTCTCCATTCAGCGGCACCTAGTGAATAGTATAATTTCCCGGCAACAACACTTCAACCAATCGGAAAATTCGAAGCTCGGTAACCGGCCCTGCGTCAAAAGCCTCTACAAGTATGCGAAACTACCAGGAATAACCTATCAAACCTTTGTCAGTCCGAGGATAAAGATTCAAAACCAACCAACTCTGTTCATCGAATTACACTTTGATTAGCAATAAACGCGGCTTCGTGTGTGACTGACGAGTCATTCAAAATACGTATCTGTACACTAAATATATCGTAAACTTAATCCTGACAGTTTGGTGTGCTCATGTTCAGAAGTCTTGGTGGGTGTATTACCAGGCTCGACATCTTGAAGTTACTTTTTGTATTTGAAGCCCCATCACCAGTAAACAAATCCATTGACTGGGAGCTGCTGAAGGAAGAACTGCTGTGACTTGCTCTGTGTACGTCAAGAGCTGTTGAATGTCGTCATGTACTTATAGTGCCAAATGTTTATTCAGATATTGCTCGAAACTTTCCACGCAAAGTGCCTACCCACATAAGTGACCGTATAAACCATATGTGGCCAACGCAACCTGAGCTTAGTATACAATGACGTCAGTTTAGTTTTTGCTAGAGAAAATTTTAACCCATTTTTCGATGCAAGCCTCTTGCTAATACTACTAGATTTTAAATAATGTTTGATATTAAACGTTTTCCAGAAGGCAGGGCATATATATATATAGATTTCTATACGCATCAACCATGACGGGATGCTTTTTTCGTTCCATATCTGTTTTGTTAAAGTTGAGAAATTAGACCGCAAACCACATCATCAACGATTGCACCAACTTCAACCCATGTAGCGGAGTGGAGGATCAGCATGCCTTGGAAGATGAAACCCAAAGCTGGCTGCTCTCTAGTAGCGTTCCAGTGTAGTCCGGAAACATCGTGAACTTGGAGTGGTAAAAGGATAGACCCTTGGCTCCAGAAGCTCAAACGAAGATGAAAACAGTTGGGAAATTGATGTTGAAATGATGTTAAATAATTAAAAGTAGCCTATAACAGTCTATCATCACAAGCCAAAGCAATCACGATTACTGAGAGCATTTGGGGATAGCGCACTAAAATAGACATCTATTTATTCGCTGTACAGTATCCATGCTGGGTTTGATAATTCCAATTTTCACTTCAAGAGGCTTTCAATCATGATGACGTAAGATGTCCTTGAAACAATCGTGATCGTCTAAAACGTTTGTGAGACAACTATGACTACGCGAGACCTTCGTGAAACAATATTGGCTACATGAAACTTCCATTGGGCAACCGTATAACTACGACAGCCATTTAATCAATAATAATGTTTATCATTCGCATATAAGGAAAAGCACAGATTAAAAGCACTAAAATATAATTAATTTGGAAAATAAAATAGATAACTTTTTTAAATAAACTTTTATGTGACCACACCCAAAGCGATATCAACAAGACATTTCTAATAAAGTAGCTATATCTTAATTACTGCAAATGTAATGTGTCCATTTTTGAAACACCTGCAAAAGTTTGCTGTAAAATACGTTGGTAATCCTAGCACGTAAGCTGGGACTGAAAGTGGTAAGAATTGTTTACACTTAATCTATGGAGTTATTCTGCTTACTTTTCCACACATTGATACAGCATCTTTTGCTGTAAAATCAACGTACAAATGGCAAATAGTTTTTATCCGACAGCAATCCAAATACGAAAAATGAAGACAATAACCGGTTTACAGAGCAAAAAATAAACCCAGTCTTCTAATTCTCGTTGATCGCTGGTGAACCAAATAAACAAAAATCGCTTCTTCGAGTGGTAATGATGGATTAGTGAAACCACATAGACTGACATAACTTAATACCAGAATCAACTTTTCTCAAGGAAATTGCTCAAAGCAATCACAATGATGTGTCAGTGAAACAAACAAAACAGGGTGGTTGGTTGTCAGTTTATTGTCTCTAACTTACATTTTAACAGTTACTTGCAGCATCTTTAAGCTGAGCTACAAAGTATTGAAAAGGATTGAAGAGCAACAGCACCGACAAAAAAGTTTTAATATCAACGCAACTTTTTTGGCATGCAAAAACTAACTTAGGTAATTTGTACTTTTGAAGCTGTTAATAAGTAGGTCTATTAACTTAAACATAAAAGTAACTGCGACTATTACGGTCAAAGAAACCTGACTTGTAAGTTTTACCACTAGCATCTTCCAAATATTCTTATACAAATAGAATGTAGCAGCAAAAGGTGAAATGCAACTGACACAGTTTCTCTAAGTCATGTTGAAACTACCATTATAATATTGTAACATGCAAAGTATAAAAAGCGTATAGGCTGATCGAAAAAGCATTTATCTTCAATGCGTTTTACTGTTACAAGTAGCACGGCCCGATGTGAACTATGAGCTGTGAGAAAGAAGTCATGATGTCAAACTTGCAGTATTCAAAAAGTCACAGATTGAAGGGAGCTACTATAGCCGAAAGTTTGCCTCTGCATTATCCAGTCCTCATTACTTAAGAGATAATTTGATTACAAAAATAAAAATAACCATGTTATCATATATTTTCATATATTCAATCTAGCCATACACATTTCGTGCTTCTTAGAATGATACTCACAGATGTTTCTCCGCTGAAACATCGGCTTTAAACATGATGAAAACCGCTGCCTCAGGTTAATTTACTTAGGACTTATGCTCTGTACTGCTTATTCGTTTTTTTAATTTTACTTGATTGGATATTTGGCCTATATGCAAATATATTATAACCTTGTCATTACAAAATTTGCTCAATTGGTTTAGGCATACTTGCATGTCAAATAAGTCTAACGTATTTGTAGGCTTTACAGTGTTTCAGCTAAGTAAACCTATCTACCGATAAGCAATTTGAAAGCTTGTGGCTACATCAATTGCACATAAACCAGTGATGCTTTTGAACATATTTTGATTTTGCTATTGCATCTATTTCTCTTCACTATTGCATGTATTGCTCTCATCAAAGTGTAAGACTGCTCGTTGGTGTTGGCACAGTTATGTTGCGTTGGGTTTGGGAGAGAGTGCTGCTAGTGAGTGCGCTGAGGTGCGTACCACATAATCAAGGATTGCCCTTCGTGCAAACCATTCCATAATTTTGAGGGCCTAGTTTCCATCAACGACAACACCAGGCAGTGGCTAACCGAGGGCTGCTCTAATGTGTAGGGACAATACGAGAGAAGAAAAGATACAGTATTTCTTTTAGAAAATATGGCTCATATCCATACAATTTTCTACCTTATTCGAAACTTTTGAAACTTCTTGGAAGCATGCAAATCGAGCAACAATACTTATCTCCAACACCAATCGTAATTATCTCAACAGTTTTTAAGAGTTTTAGCTCAAAACCTTTCAGCCTGGAAAAGAAACTGCCAATTAATCATTGAGACGAAATTGGTAATTACAATCTATGAAAGAAAAAGGAAACGTCACTTATGGGCGTGAAAAGCTCTTTGAGGTGCAGACGTTTAGAACCTATACGAGTGTTACCACAACGAAAAACGAGTAGCTTTAGTATTTAAGTGATTTTTGTATATAGTTTTGTTGTCAGACTTTCGGATGCAGCGTTTTTCGTTGTTGTTGTTCAACAGTGGCATACAAGAAAAATGTTGCAAAATTAAATGTAAACAGGTCACTAGACAAGTCTAAACAAGTTACTTTTAACACCCAAGTCAGCATAAAGCTGTGATTATTGAGTAAGGAGAATGAAATGGACATACCATTAACTACAGAAGATACGAGTCAAAGTAAGCTTAATCTTAAGTGGCATTAATCGGTTCAGCAGCAGCAAATAACCGTGTCGCTAAGAATCTTATCTATCATCTCAATAAGCTGTTAAAATCTCTAATAACAATTCTTTGCGCTATGTAATCTAAAACTGGTGCTAGTAAAAATTTGTGCTTTGTCAATTTCTGCACTAATTTGGATTGGATCCGGAGATGTAGACAGGAAACTATGCTAGACATTTGAAACATTTGTACAATATTGATGTAAAAGTGTTTTGCTACTCATTTTGCAGTCATGAGAAAAGTATATTAGTTCATCACATGGCAAACCTTTGACAGGCAACGGAATCCAAGTAGTAAAACTGATCTTGTCCACATTTATTCGACGTTGAAACAATGCACAAAGGAACGCTTTTGCTACAATAGATGATGTGCCTATCCTCTTTTTCGCCAACAACACAAAAAATAAACTGAACTGATAAACAACGAACGACAATTGTGATTAAATCTGATCGTAATCAGCAATTGTTTTGACAGTTTTAATGATTGGTGATTTAATTGTATGATTGCACAGTTGTAGATAGGTTCTAAGTTACACAGTAGTTCCATTGTAGGTCAACTTAAAACTGGGATTTGCGTGGTGAGAAAATAAAGAAGATATGCTTTTGTGGAGGCGTATTCAATGCAAGCATTGCCAAAGTATACCGCAAAAGATGATAAAAACCTTTTAAGTTAATTGAGTGAAATTATCTTTTCGTAAATGCTTACTTTCCGGTAAAAGCTAAAAGCCTACAGTTGGAAAACAAAAACAATTAATTTGGCCAGGTAATAAAGCCAAAAAAACACTGCATATTATATCAGTACTATCTGCAACCTATTTCTTTTCTTGGTGACGCCAGAATCGACATATTTCTCCACCAATAGTCTGTCTAAGCAATTTAATTGTCAAGTTTGAATTACCACTTTAAATAAACTAGGTTACAATAGAATAAATATATTCCATAATTCACTTCTTTATGCTAGCCACTTGCCCACAAATGGCGAGGATCCCTCAAGTGTCGTTGACAGGGGCCAGGGCGTACCTTTCGAGCCGGGCTTGAGATTGGACTCTGGATTTATCCAGGTTCTATACAGTAGTTCAGCATTAGTGGCCCATGACCTTTTGAAATTATAACTAAACAGTATTTCTACTAAAGTAGAAGCAAATTAGCTGCCTTCAGCGGGTTGTTATCTTTGGAGCAATTTTTTCCAATGGAAGAGAGGTTGCAATCTCAGCATCGTCTTAATCTATTCCTGTATAAAACAAACGTAAGTGTGCAAAAGATTATGATTAAATCATTACGTGTGCTTGTAGATGCAAATTAAATATTCACTGAAAGAATGTTTGAAGCGTTATGACGTTCTGTAGCATATTGTTACCTCGAAGTAATGTTGCAATCCATCATTTATATCGAAACTCTATTTAAAAGGTATCCAGATGACCTTGCACCGTTGAATTTTAAATGTATTCTCATTTGAAACGTGATGTTATCTGTATCTGTACAATGCACAAGCCTATACCACCTGCGTGTTTTTGGCGATTATACAAACATCAGGATGCCCATAAATGACTCAAAAATGACATTTGAAAACAGTTTTTGTTATCAAACTATCTTAGCAAAAATTTGTTGTTAAATTTATTTTAATCTGTAGAACATACCTTACCTTGTCGCTTAAATGCATAAGATGTAAAATAAAGTAGTTTCCAAAAAAACGCTTCGGTACAACATTACTTGGTCGGCCACGAACAACAGAGGAAGGGAATACTTAAAAATTTAGAAAATGTTTGGAAAGCCTGGTCAATCTGATTAAAAAGTACAGTACTGTAGAAAACCAAAAGATTTCGAAAACTAAACTGTTTTCATCTTCAGTACCGTAGTATAAACTGATAGTTTTTATTCATTGTTTTCATCATCAGTGGTATGAATTGATAGTTTTTAATTTGTAGCATTAAACATGAAAACAGTTTTGTTTTCGAAACATTTGCTGAACATGACTTTGGTTTCTATATTTTAAGCTTTTCAACTAAATACATAGGAATGTTAAAAAAAACAGCTTCACTAAGTATTCACTTCCACACTTCACGAAAATAGTTCTACGGAAAGTATAGTTAAGGAGTGTTACCTTACGAAAATGACCTCGATGAATTTGACATTAACATTAAATTTATACTTTCAACAGAGGATTTTTTGGTTTCGATGGAGGATAAATTAAAGATGTTTGCATTATGAGTTTCAGCTGCCAGAGTTTATCTTTTTGTTTGCCATAAAGGCAGTTGAAAATGTGATGTTAGTCAAGATGTGCTGATAAAAACATGCATTTTACACAGAGCTAAACAGTTATTGATGTGTATTCTTTAGCTTGCCATACCATTACAAATTTTACGAAGAGACTTGGACAATAATATTGAACTTTGTGTAATCTTAAAATTATCCATGATAAATTTGCAGTCTGAGCTTCAATTACACGCGGTTATAACAAAAACCAAACGATTTTGAAAAATGTACATAATTGCCTGACAAACCTGCAGCGGCCTAATTTTAAAATTATAATTGAAATAGTCAAGAAAACAATTCGAATCTTTTCACACCAAACCATAAACGTTTGGTTTTAGCATAATTTAGCTTAAATAATGCTAAAATGTTTCTTCGGTAATTTTCTAGTTACAAAAAGCTATTTTCTTGAGACGCACCAATAAATTGCCCCTAAACACTGGTTTCAGTCTATTAAAAATCAAATAATGATAACAGGTAGCAAACAATTCACTTAAAATACATTGATTGTTGTCTAATCACAAAAAGACTAAAACAAACTTCTGCAGCGTTCAAAACATCAATAAATGTAAACAAAATGGAGTTAAAAAACAAACAGAGCAGACCGAGATGATCTGACATCGCTTGAAGATCCGTCATGTCTAGGAGATTTGGGCTGTGCAGCACACAAAGTATGAAAGAAAGCAAAAATAAACAAATGAAGTTCTTTTTTCTCTTTTCAATTTGCAGAGCGCTTAAAACCTCACGCCAAAAGTCTTTAGCAATGCAGAACAACTTGTAAATAACGTTGCTCTGAACAGTTTTCAGCAAATTAATCGTCTGATGCTTATTTCAAAGCAAATTTATTCAGAAGAAACAAACTAGCAGCGAAAAATACTACATAGTTTCCTAACAGTTGGAACAATGTTGTTCCTCCCGATAGCCTATTTGATTCTCAGTCATCTGTTTAAGACACAAAAAATTGCTTCTCTCTCAAAGCCATACTGTTTGAAATACAAAAGTCAATCTTAAAAGCAAAAAAGTGAAAGCTGTAGACAGATGGATGCATTGACTGCTTGTCTTCTAGTGTCGGTGCCAGATGAGATCATGGTTGGTAATTGCTCTTCTGTTTCAAATAGACAAAACTATATTGTATAAACTCAGTTTTAAATCCATTAATTAGGAATTAATATTTTATCAAAATGCAGTTTAAGATATTGTTCGAGGCCTGTGGCATATAAGAAATAAGGTGATCACGTTATATATGTGTGTATAAACTATAAGTATTATTGTAAAACTGTTATTTTGGAAATGAACAAGCACTTTTATTTTGCAACACAACAGTATTAGTACGGATTTTCGATTAGTAATAACGTGTGTTTACTTATAGACAAATTTATTTTGTGTCACTTGCAGATTTCGGTGTTTTTTTTTGCATTATGGTGTCTACATAAAGTTGTAAAGTTTGAAAAAGGATACTTTTTAAAATTTGTCCATCATTTTGGAGCCATCGATTGCTTATGGTGGATAGCAAAATGTTTTGTTTTACAAGTGATCCAAACAGAAACAAAACCCTCGTTGGAACATTTTTAGTTCTTTTTTTCATTGCTGTGAAAGACAATGTGGATGCAAATAACGAAGAAGGGTTTATCCGACAACCTACAGTGTGTGTTGATATTCCAACAGACTTGAAGCTGTGCCATGGCGTAGGATATTCAAGGATGGTTCTGCCTAATTTATTAAACCATGAGTCACTGGATGAAGTCCGTCAACAGGCGTTTAGTTTCGTGCCGCTGCTGACCCAAGGTTGCCATCCACATTTACAAGAATTCCTCTGCTCATTGTTTGCACCCGTGTGTTTGCAATCAATATCCGTTCTTTCAGGACCTATTGCACCTTGCAAATCATTATGCAAGTCCGTAGAAAGGTCATGCACTCCAATTATGAAAAGACACAACTTCGACTGGCCGCAGATGCTCAACTGCAGCAGTTTCCCAGATAGAGAACCGTGTGTTAACATTGGCGGCACAACTTTGCCTGCCCCCTCTCTCATACCTACAAGAAGACCAGGTAAGAAAAGCTTATAGTCAGGAAAACTTCCGTTTGTTACATTGTTTCAACGTTACGCGACATCGAAGTGATATGAGTACGGCAGCTTGTGTTGGTTGTTTACTCTTGCAAAAGGCAGTGTCTCGTATTTGCTAGACAAAGTTAGTTTTTGTAGCGTTTTCGTTGTAAACAGAAATGCTTTTTAACTTTAATTCGGTTAATTTTATAGTTTTGCTTACAAACTTGCCTCACGGACAGGGGTTTAGTTTTAACTTAGGAGCAATAGATTGTCAAGTTCCGCTATATTCAAATGTTTTGTAATTAATTACATTTGGCATCAACTTACGCAGATGAAATTCATCATTTAAAAGTTCATCGTCAACTAAAAGCTTTTACCTGTAGCAATTAATTCTATTAAGAAAACCTTGTCTAAAAAATTCATCTTTAGCTGTTTATTCTAAGTAATTTGATTTTGATATTTTCTGTTCAGTTCCCAAGCCTACGTGAATTGCAATCCTTCCTAAAGACATTATATACATTTGAGGCGTGTTTACCGTGTGTTTGGAGTTTGCTAGGACAAACAAAGCATAAATCACCTCAGTTACAAATTCATTGATTCGTCTCAGTCATATCACACACTTTATGAAAGTTGTTGCCTAAAACTCTATTTGTAACCAACAACAGATCCAAGAAAGGAGGAGGGGCAATTGAGCGATCCACTCTCCCCCAAATATAAGGAAGTAATCTTTCCTATCGTTATTGCTTTTTGTTTGGTATTGCGACCATGCATAGCACATTACAATGTTGGCTATAATGTTTCGTCACTATTTTCTTATTTGTAAGTGCCATTCAATGGTATAATGGCGGTGTCCTGTGGTCTAAGATGATCTAGTTCAAGCCACACAACAATTATTGAAGCGTGACTGAACAAAGCACGTAGAACTATAATCTGCACCCTCTGTCCAACATCAATACCCAATCTGTATAGTACAGTAGCTTAGCAAACATTGCGCTAACTTGCGTCCGATGAGAAGGCGATACGAAAAAAAAAGAGTGAAGCAAGGATCCGACCACCATCACGAAAATGAACCTGTCCACAATAGACTTCAGTCACTTAAGAACTTTGTGAAAGTTGGCCCTTTAGAACCGCATTAACCCGACAACTTTATGATTTAAATAATGAACCTTCGAATTTGAGGAAAAACAACATCCTGCTATTCCACGTCCTTCTGAAAGCTTCCAAAAAACAAACTCCCACCCTGGGAGGAGGAGAGAATAGTGTTGCGCAACAAACCCAACTGCGGAGTTGGAAGAAACATAAGACTTGAGATTGAGACAATGAAACGTATCATCAACAATTGGCCCGTTGCTCTTTTGAAACGACACCGACCCAAAATATTACCAACAATGCTCTCATCTGGCTTGTACATGGGCGCAATAAGCTGTAAATGAATGAATATGTGCAGTTTAGTATTTTGCTGACCAAAAATACAAAATTTGTTTTTTTTCTACTACTCAACATTACTGAAATCACTCCTCTGAAGTAGCGTTTAGATCCATCCCTATTTACAACTTTACTGATTGATGAATTTTCTGTTAAAAGAGCTATTAAAGAATAATTCGTAAATTTGGACGCTTACACTGGATATGAACGTTAATCCAACGTAGTTTGATTTAAAATATACGACAAAAGATGTTTTTTCGGCAGCTGATTAACGATAAACCACACAAGATTGCCAAACTTTGTTGTGGCGTTTGGTTCTAGAAGCTTCGCTCGTTCACTGCGTTGTTTGCATAGAAATTAAATATTTCATCCAGTTACAAGAAGTAGGTTATCTGTTTATTTTGGTAGCAACATATTGTAAAAGTTATGGCAATGATATAAAATGAGGAATATTAACTAAAAGTATTGATTTGTAAAACCAGATTTGGAGTATGAATTTTTTTTCTTTGAATTTGGTGAGTAAGCTATGCTCACCTTGAACTATGTTAGGCTACTGAAATAGTTGTTAATTCATTTGAAACCCAGCAAAGAATGATGTTTGTCGTCATATGTTTGAGGTTGAAAAAGGATCAACCGATGATTCGCCTAACAATGTGCACTTCACTTTATAGGTTACTATTTATTTACTTGCTGAGATTATAAAACAAAAGATAATCAAAATCGTTATGGATAAACTTTTTTGAATGACAGCAATGCATTGAAATGCGATATACAGCTCTCCGTGTGCTGTTTTTTACAACTCTTTACTGCTGTAACGTTACTGTTATTGATTTCCACAACTCTTCATAACACACCATTGACTCTCCTTACTTGGGCTAGCGGTAGGCGTTACATTTTCAGTGTGATGAAAAAAAACATTTTCGAGAAACAGATGTGTTTCTTTCAACATTAGATTACACTGCTTAAATTTGCAATGATCTCACTACTCCAATCATGTAATTATTAATCTTATAGGGCTTATACAAATGGTTCTCAACCTATGGGTTACGACCCACGTTGGGTCGCCAGAAAAACTTTCTGGGTGGCTTGTTTTCTTTTGTTCAAACCAAAACAAAATTTAGTATACGAGCAACGCTTACGGCTAAGGCTATACCACTGTCGGTCTGATAGTATGCTTATTCAGTTTGAAAAAATAGCCCAGGTTTTTTAATTAGCCCACCCCTTTTTCATTTACAGAAAAGAAATACGTGTGTGACATTTTTTAAAGAACCAAAATTTGTTTTTGATAAGCACTTTACTTGATTATTCTTTAACATTTTTATAGCTTCTTTTTATTGGTGGTACAAAGCTTGAAAATTGCGTGTAGTTTCATTTGTTTTATACAAAACCAACTTCTCAATATTATCGAAGTAGATTATTTAGTGTAGTCTATCTATGAAGTTTGTTTTTGTATAAAACTAGTAAAATTTGATTTTTCACTCTTTCATTTAAACTTAAAACTGTCCACAAAATGTTTTGACTAAGTTAACATTTACAATTTTGGTAAAGAGGTCACTTTCGTCACCCATAAACATATACAACCAAACAACCACTCGGCATTTAACATAATCCATTAAAATTGAACATAAACTATAAGCTACAAACGTTTTCGGCCATACATACATCAGCCCTTATCAAGTAACAAAACAAAACAAAAATAACTGCTTATCATATCTACAATGAAAATGAATAACTGATCTAAACACTGAAGTTAACATTTACAAAAACTGTCAAACGGAAGATTTATTTGTAGATAAAACATTCGCTTTAATAAACATACTTTTTCCTTTTATCATGTCAGAGTAAGTTTAAGGCCAGTAGATGGGTAATGAGGTATTTTTGTGATTTCAAACAGACCAGACCAGAACCACTCACTTTTTCGTTATTTTCTAAGCATCAGTTTTATCTGCAGCTTTGTGTGGAATATGAGATCTCACAATTATCTTGCCTTAGTTGAGTTCGACATTTTAAGTAAATAGCGATTGCTCTGTGCGGAACAAAATCGTGGACATAACGGGGAAAAATAAAAGATAAAGAGAGATGATAAATTAATAACATTTTAAACGGGCACATGTGGTCCATATCTAAATGTCTACATCACTTTAAAAATACCATTAAACGCTAAAACAGTTTTGGACTTTTTTCTCCTTGCTAATGCTTTTAATCCTTATTCGCAGCGTCCTTGTCTAAAAATTCGTTACAGTTAAGAAGGCATGACAGTCAATTGAATAGTATGAAATAGGCGTAAGAGATCAATTGTGAAAAAAAGGTAGACATTACAAAAGATACAAAAACATAAAAAGATAAAACAAACGAAATATATTAAAATTACGGAAGCGCATTTTGCGATGAATACAACTCCTTTCTTGCAATGCACAACGCTTAGCATGTTTAAACAACAATCCTGCTTGGAAGAAAATATTGATCCCTAAAATAAACACCTCGGTCTTTTTGGAGTTAACATTTAATTTCAGTGCATAGTAGGCTATGTTTTTCTTTTTATCATCTTTTACAAATTTTATTCTTTTGTCATAGTAATGATAACTTAGACTTGAAACAGTAGTAGCCTACAGCACCAGTAAAACAAGCATCAAACCAAATACTCCACACTGCTGTTTAAATCTATGTAGGTTATGTAGCTCAAACAAGGATATGGTAGAACGTTGAAAATAATTTGGTGAATCTAAGCAACGATAAAATTAGGCAAAGCCCAGTTTATGTCCAACCTAAGTTTTTTAACGAAAGTGGCCCTTTTAATGCAGTTAATTAACATCTTACACTAACTTGACCTAGACTAGGCGATAGTTAGTTTTTATGATATTTTCTTATTCTTACGATTACGTGCATTACCTTGAATTACTGTGAAAAAGTAGAACGGTATTAATAGAATCCATGTATTTATCAGATTTTTTAAAATGTAAAAACCATTTCCTGCTTGTCAAAATAAGCCCACCTAATTTATATCTACATTCGCTAGTGGATCGTTTTAACGTTTAGTGACGTTTCAACTCCTAGCTACTAACCACCAATGTGATCAGAAGTAATTTTTGATTTATTGTAAAGCTCTTAACTAAAAATATTCTTCCTGTTTTAAATAAAGATATGGGTTTGTTTAGATAACTGCTATCAAAAGTATAGCTTATCCTGTGATCCTAGTGTACACTGCCGCAAACATAGACCAGGAAGATACCTGTGCAACAAATGTCTTCTAGCTTTGCTGCAAAACTAACAGTGATTGTTATCATGTACTGTACAGTAAATACGATTAGCTGCCAACATTTCAACGTGCAATGTAAGGATTTATTCCAATCAAACTATTCTATCTGCAACTCCCTGTTTCCTAATCGAAATAACAGATTTTGTATCTGAAACCAGTGTTGATAATTTTTAAGTGTTCAAGTCTTAGAAAAAATGTAATTTCAGCAAACAAATTTCGATTAGAATTCGATATCTCAATGATAAAATGGTCCTCAGAAAGTTATTCATTTTGGAAATTAAGCAACCCAGTGCAACGTCCCAGCAAGCAAATCAATCACTTTTTACGTTGATTCAACGTCTGAAAGTAAAAAAACTATTTATTTTCTTTCTGAAGTAAAGTCCAATTGAGCACCCCAGTGCCTTTATTCGATACCCAACACCCCAAAAAAGTAGCTCGAGTCATCAGTTTACTTCCCAGCCAGCACATCGGTTCCTTTTTACGTTGATTCAACGTTACAGATGATTCAACGTCATTAAGACAAATTAGAAAATGATAATTAAATACTGTATGTTATTTTTACAGGGATGTGCGCTCCATGCGAAACGGATTTGCAGATCGACACTTTACACGACAATTACTGTGCAAGTGAATTCGGTGAGCAGGCTAGATACCAGTTTTTCAAACCTTTGTGATAAAGTAGCCGCTGATGTCTTTCAACATCTGTTTCAGTTTTCTGATGTTACTCAAAATGAAATGTTACACAAAAATCTTTCACTTAGGATGCAACCAAACGATCAAACACACGAAGTAAAGAAAATCCGCTGTGTTCAAAAACTTGTGCTATTTATTGATAAACCTTATTAGGCTTCGAGTTTGTACATCTTAGCGTACAACAATAAATACTACTAATAGTTACTACAAAAAGTGTTCAATTCCAAGCAAAAGCTAAGCAGAGCGAATTACATCAAATATAGTTATTAATCTCCAAAACCTCTACAGTCCGCCTCACCCCAAAAGGGGCATCACCAGAAGATTTTTATTCAAATAAGGACCTTCTTAGTTTACAGCAGTATCTTTAATCGGACTTATTGAGCTTTTTTCCTTAATTTTGTTTTGTTTTTACAAAAATATATTTTACCAAACTATTCAACCATACTTCATTTCTAAGCAGTTCTTTGATATCTTTCGCAATGAATGTAATGTAACTTTGAACTGTTGAGAAGTTCTTATTTTAAATTATTTTCCCAGTGCTCTTACAGTAGATGATTTTACCAGAAAATTATTTTTTATGTTTTCATTAAATAGATTTTGTTTTTGCTTTTCCAAATGCAGAAGTAGCCGCCTATACGGTGGCGAAAGTTTTATCAATAAATTACACAAGTTCCCGAACCTGGCTGAGTTTAGTTATTTGTTCTATTTGCAATCTTCTTTTGGATTTTGACATTTTTGAAAAAGGATAACTAGAATTTAAAAACGATGCATTGTTGCATTTTATCTTTAAATGTTTTCGTTCGTCACGCAGGATTAGTAATGCTGTAACACCCTTCTATTAAAAAAATAAAAAAGGCGATTCTTCCGCAAAAATTTTATAATAAAAAATTGTTTATGCATTACTTCTCAAGCTCTTATTACATAATGATAATGGATTTTTGCGAACATGTACACTGAAAGATTGAAAGATTTCATCATTTTTTTAGACGTGATAACACAGCTTGTCTCCGGATAAGGGATAAATGGATAAGTAATTGATACCAATCTCATTTTCTGGCGATATCTGCAAAAGGTGTTGCTATCGAGACTTGAAAATCTCGCGGTTGCAAACAGTTTTCTGTTGAAGCATCAAGAATCACTTCAGCTAAAATCTTAAAACACGTATTTTTTATTGGCTAAGTGATAAAATAAACAATGAAACTGGTTAATTTCTTCATCCTTTATTGACACCCACTGCTATTTTATAAAAGATACCAAATTAGATTTTTATACAAAAAAAATCGTTTAAGTAGACAATCATTGAACCTGATCAATTGTTAAAGTGAAATTCAGAACTTCACAACTTTAGTAACTTTACATATAATATAAAATGTCTTTACGCTCGCCAACTCGTTTTAAACAGTTCTATTTTATTGCACTTCCCAAAAACATAAGCTACTTGGTTTTCTGATGAAGCGATTTGCTTGATTTTCCTGGCAACTCATGCTTGGTAGCTTACAGCTCAAAAAGCAGGTCTCCAGTGCATTTGTCTTTAATTACAATACTCAAGTTAGATCAAGCTAAAATACATGTGATCACAAAAAGTACTGTGGAGATATCTCTATACCTAGCTGACGAGCAGGGCTGATGGGACCAAAGTACTTAAAGCAGCAGTCGGCTGCAGATGTAAAATAAATTGAAGGTGATTGGAAATTCATAGGTGAAAGTTTTAGATTAAAAGATTTTCAAGAAAACTATACTTCCTGGTTCTGTTCTCCTCAAAGAAATAAGAAATGATGGCGCGTATAAGTACAGCGGAAAAGAAAAGATGCTATCCAATGCGATGCTTGAAACCGCTTAATATCATGAAAGACTTCAATCGTCAACAATCAAAATCACATTAATCTTCGATGAGGCAAACATAACCTGTGATTGAATGTTGACATAAACCGTTTTACTAAGTTTTTTAGAGGTTGGCAATGGATTGTTTCAAAATCTTTTTGTGACCTTGTTCGCTACAAATATGCACCTCACTGCAGAAATTACTGTCCGTGCACATTTTTAACTTTGAGGCTTTATCACTACACCCTTTACATAGTCTTCATTAAAGTAGCAATAACAATAAGAACACTTCTTCGTGCAGTTCAGTCCTGACACGTTAACTAAAAGCAAAAAATAAACAGGTGTAACTGAACAAATGCAAGCATATTTTTTTATTAAAACTAGGTTGTTTTTTTTGTCTCATATTGGATATATCGGAAACAATAGTCGCTACATAATTTCAAGTTAAATTGTAGCAATGCATGCATCTACTTTTCAATGAATGTACTCTTGTTTCATCGGGATTGATATCTCAAGAAATGATAGAGCTTTGATTGAGAGTTTGCTTTGTAATACCATTGACATACAAAACAAAGCAACTTCAATGGGTTTAGCATTTTAGCACACAACAAAATACAACATAATTGAAAATAAACTCAAACGTTTTCGGCACGTACCCGTGTCCTTATTAGGAATTATTTTATATCTGCAATATATATAAAAATGAGAATTAGGCAAATCTGACCATGCACTATGCTGTAACTGCAAACGACACTCCGGGCTGAAACAGCATAAACTCAACAAGTGATACAAAAATTATTACGAGTCAATAACACCGCAGGAAACAGTTCGTTTATAACTCCGTTTTTTTTCCGTTTATAACTCGCCGACTCCGAACACGCCAAGATCCCTCCGACTCCGACACCACAGCCCTGATTGCTCCATGCACACACAAGGATAGTTGAACCTTTACTTAAATTTGTCGTTTGTTGCATTGTAAACCTGAAACTTTGATTGGAAATTTTTGTCTTTTCTGCTTGGACGGTTATTCGAGCGTATACAGTATTATTGAACAACGAGGGAAAAACAAAGCTTGTTACTTAACTTGTCGATTTCACCGTGAAATCTAGTGGTTAAATAAATTTAAATTGCGTTTTAGGTTCACTAAAACTTGCCAACAAAGACAACTTAACTGAAACAATTTAACAAGGCAAAAACAATCATTCATACAACATACCATAGAAATACTTGGTTTAATCCGAGGCCGCCGATGCCTAGTTCACGCAAGCAATCGAAGGAGAAAACTTACAAGGATATTAGTTAAAAAAAATTAAACATATCAATAAACTGAAAAAGACACTAAAGTTTTTTCACTTTTATACTATTTTTTTTTTCAGTTTTGAGAAAGTGCCTTAGTGCCAGATTTTCTTAATGTTAGTGTTTCTGTATATTCGTATTTAATTTTATCAATAAGCTGATATAGTTACATATTTTTGCTTGTATGATCAACAAATATAGCTAGAGTAAGATAATCTATATTGCATCGTTTAAAAAATAATTTGATTTGCCTAGTTTATAGTGAATGTAACTGTAACAATATGTATTTTCATTTCTTTCTCTTTCAGTTTTGAAAATCAAGATCAGAAAAATCAAAATCAAGAAAAACAAAGGTCTTCGTGCTATTGCAGCCGAACGGAAAAGGCGTATTCTATACAAAACTGGTCCATTGTCCAAGAGAGAATTGAAAAGACTGAAACTGGTAGTGCGAGGCAATAAAAGATGTTCATGTCCTTCTCTTGATGGTAAAACCTTCAAAAGAAAAAGGAAAGGAAGGAAAAATAAAGCATTTTTTCTTGTCATGGGCCGTAAAGTTAAGAGGGAGCTGTTGGTAACGGTTTTGCACAGCTGGCCTAAAAGAAACAGAATTCTGCAGCAAGCACACAAGACCAACTTCAACGCCAATGATTGTCGAGGATTTGGACACACAAATATGTTATGAAGGAGTTGTAGTAGTAAGCTACTTCAACATAATGATGCTCTGCCGAAGCATCTGTTTGCAGTAATTTCCAACCAATTGCTAGACCCAGTTTGTTTCAAATGGGTTTACGCAATCAGCAAGCCAATTTAAACAGAAATAAAAACTAAAATTCAAAAGAAGATGCATTTGTAAAAATGCTAATTTAAAAATGATTTGAAGCTGATTGAAAGGTTTACATACAGAAACATTTTTTTAATATTGCAGCAGTGTTATGAGAATACGTCTTATTT
Organism: Aplidium turbinatum; assembly: GCF_918807975.1. NCBI lineage: Eukaryota > Metazoa > Chordata > Ascidiacea > Aplousobranchia > Polyclinidae > Aplidium > Aplidium turbinatum. The sequence continues at coordinate 8,460,394 of NC_137489.1, read as the reverse complement.
GAAAAAGTGTCTTGAAATGCTGATAACAGACATAAATGAACTTTATAATGGCCGTGTTATTGTATAGACTACTACATCGTACCCTACGCCTTGAAACTAACATGCTAATTTTAGCGTTTGTAAAATTTTATCTTTGCGTGGATGATCTCAGTTAAATGCATTTTTCTTTTCAGTGATGGCTCCTTGACTGTAGCATTCCTTTTGACTTTTGATGTAGGCTATCTATTGTCTTGCTGGATCAACTGATTGCCATGACGTCTATTTTACGCGATAATAAAATGCTTTTATTGTGGAAGCGAAGAGTTTTTTGTTGTTAGCCCAAAAGCTCAACATTCACTTCATGTTAGTGCAACTTTTAAGGTTTGCTTGAGATTTGCAATCATGACAACAGCCTACCATTTCACAGTCAGTAGCTGAGGACTTGAGGATGCACTTGGTAACAAGTCTCTACCTCCACCTAGCAGACACGAAAGAAAAGCAGAGTTTTTTATTCAGTAAAAACTTTTAATTTGCTTCGCCTTTTAACATTTAATTTATCCAACATCTAATACATAAGTTAGGGATATTGGACTTAGGGGATCCGAAGCTTATCCGTTTTTTTCATTTATTCCGTCCAACTGAAGGGCATGCATAAATCGTGGTGTGCTCGTTTTTAGTTTGGTTTAAGCTGGTAGGTTATGGATATGGAACACAAAGTTGTGACTAGTGTCAGTCTGTCAGATAGGTTAGACCGAGCAGATTTTTAATTTTCAAAATTATGTTGATTGGGTGAAGTGTCAATCTGCTATTGCCTGGAGTGGTAATTTTCTAGGGCTTAGGGTACCAGTACGGTATGTTTGTATGTTGGAGGGTTGATTGATTGAATCTTTATCCTTGGACTGGGAAAGCTTCTTGCAGAGCTTAATCCTGGCAGTTTCGCATACTTGTAGAGGCTTTGAATCACTGACGCAGGCCCGGTCACAGAGATTGACAGAGTGAAGTTTCCGATTGTTGAAGTCTTGTTGCCGGGGAACTATTCCATCCATTAGATGCCGCTGAATGGAGAGCAATCCTTAACGTGCGTTGCTCAAGCGCACACCCCGAGAGTCGAACCAGCGCCGCTTGATCTTGAAATAGTTAATTTCATTATAAACTGACGGTCCAAGTTTATTCATAATAAAAACATACTTGAGTTTAGTACTAATCAGCTGGAAGCAGCGAATGACCAATGAGATTAGTAGGCTAACACTGGGGGAGCAAGTCTTTTAGGCGCAGACAGTTAGGCGCCGGTCAAATAGACGCGCACACTGTGGCGTCTGGATATAATTAGGTGCGGAGCACTGGGGCGCCCGTTTATTTAGGTGCTATTCCTAGTAAAGTCTGCAGATTGTATCAGCTTGGCAGGTAGGGCAATGCTTTTCACACAAAATGTTATATTGAACTAAAAAATATGTCATGGCTTCCGTAAGTGAAGCTGCTTATGCCGGCAATGCTTTTCCCACAAAATGTTATATTGAACAGAAAAATATAGGCAGTGGCTATTTGACCGGCTCCGGTCTTTGAATCTGAAACACTATTTGACCGGTCATGACGTCACTACATAAGCGCTTTTTTCTTTTTCTCTTTCAAAGCAACAGACGAGAAGCGCCGATATAAGTTCTAACTTCAACACGTTTTCTTCAACTCAGTCCGTGGCGCGTGCGATACGTCTCCGGCTGCCAATCTAGAGGGGATGAGTTCGATACCATCCGGAAGCATTCCTTCTTTTCATTTTTTTTTTTATCTAAATTTTGACCCAAAGCGCATTTTTGTGGTCAATTTTTAATTTGAGTGGCCTACAGCCCATTTTTTATGTCTTTTCAAATTTGAGTAATACTGTTAGAGTTTTTTTAATTTGCTGGAATTTGAGAATTTCTCTTGGTAATTTTCCGATCGTCATAAGTGAACGTGTGTTGCCGAACGACCCTACATTTTTCTCTGAAGTTAGTTATACAATACTTCTTTAAAAAATGGTTTTACCAATATCATTTCTTTTAAAAGAACTAAGAAGTATTGTATATAACTAACTTGAAAACTATACTTGAGAACTATTAACTAACTTGGACTGTAGGCTACTCAAATTAAAAATTGACCACATAAATGCGCTTCAGGTCAAAATTTAGATAAAAAAAAAATGAAAAAAAAAAATGCTTCCGGATGGTATCGAACTCATCCCCTCTAGATTGGCAGCCGGAGACGTATCGCACGCGCCACGAACTGAGTTGAAGAATACGTGTTGAATTTAGAACTTATATCGGCGCTTCTCGTCTTTTGCTTTGAAAGAGAAAAAGAAAAAAGTGCTTATGCAGTGACGTCATGACCGGTCAAATAGTGTTTCAGATTCAAAGACCGGAGCCGGTCAAATAGCCACTGCCAAAAATATATTGTATTTTAATGCGCGTGTTTGGCATTTATTTGTTGTTAGTCCAGGTTTGCGTCGGCGAAAGTTTTATCAATAAATTATTCAAGTTTCCGAACATTACTGAGTTCACTTTTAGTTAAGTCAAATAATAACTAGGCTACACTAAACATCAGTAAAAAATATACCGGTACAGTAGCCTATATTCAAGCGGGTGGTAGGCTTGAGTGAAGAGTAACTTAGTTTTCTGTCAAAACCCTGACTAGGTTGAATAACGAGCAAAGTCGCACCATTATGCTTGCAACTTGTAACCAGGGTTCACATGCCCTATAGATTAGAAGTGTATTCATGTAGTAGAGTAGAGCATTGTCTCATACGTACTCGCAACACGACCAATCCATCCGAGTAGAAGTAATTGCGAAAGATAACAGATTAAGTAAAGGTCCGTCTGGCTGCAACCTGTGTTCAGGATGAATAGCAAATGTCCTGTGGAGATGAGCTAAAATCAAGAGTAGTAGAGCGTTGTCTCGCACCTCATATCCACACGCGCATTAACAAAACAAGATATTTTTCTGTTCAATATAGCATTTTGTGTGAAAAGCATTGCTCTACGTGCCAAGCTGATACAATCTGCAGACTTTACTAGGAATAGCACCTAAATGAACGGGCACCACAGTGCTCCGCACCTAAATATACAGACGCCACAGTGTATGCGTCTACTTGACCGGCGCCTAACTGTCTGCGCCTAAAAGACGTGGACCCAACACTGGTAGGTAGGCTAACAATACACAATTACACATCATTTCTACTCGTGCCAATGTATGATATAATGCTACCAAGTCTTTTTCATATCTCATTGTGCATCAGGGTTGGCTGATTTAAATCAAATGATTTAAATCATTGATTTAAATCATGATTTAAATCAAACAATAAAAATCAAAAAAATCAATTAAAAAAATCAAATGATTTTTTATTTGCTAAAATAAAAATAAATACATCAACAAACGTTTTACTGCTTCTTTGTAATACAAAAGTTATATTTAAATACATAAGGCTATAGGCTATGCATGTTTTGAAAGGCAACTTAGTTTAGTTGGCAGTTCACACTTGGGACTTGTATACCAGCTCCAACATAGTATATTAGGCTAGAGCTTTTTAGGTAAAAAAAAATACAATCAACGATTCAGAAAAATGATCTGTGACTTAGTAAGGATGGTACTATCATAATATATCTGTGATGTTAAGGACAATAACGTTAGTAGGTGGGAATAATTGCACATGGCCAGGGTGACTGCTCTTGTTATTTATGAGAAAGGATGAGCCTTGGTCTGAAGTTGCAGCAATGTAATAGCTCAAAGTATAGCTGTGATTTAAGATACTGATAATTAAGTATAATACGGAGTTAGTGTTGGGCGATATATCGAATTTACGATACGATATCTTTTCAATATCGATATTTATTTCAATATCGTTCGATAATTCGTAACTGCAAACCCCTACAAAAACGTTGCCGAAACAAAACGGCAAAAGTTGAAATTGCCTCGGCAATTGCTGTGAATGTTTATTACGAAAAAAATTGCACCAAACGTGGAAAACGAGAAGCGAAAAATATGCTAGAGTAGTCTATCACGACCGCACTGTTTGATTTGTTGTGATGTAATAATACCAAAAGTAGCGATAAAGCGAGCAACGCGATACGCACGCTGTTACGGTGATTCACGTTGAATAACTCACGGAGAGGAAAAGTAAGTTAAATTTGCATTGATTCAACGTTCGAGTCAGCACAAATCGATTTAATTTTCCCGGCGGGTTATATTGCGTAACAATGCCCAAAAAGAAATTTATGTTTGTTTTACATTAATTCGACATCTAGCGACGTTGAATTATCATAAAATAACGTTAATTGCTCAACCAAGTACCGGTAACATATTAATCGCTCCCTGCGAGAAGATTGCCTCGATTTAGGTATGCACTAACATAATTTCGGCATAGTTGATACTGCGAGCAACACAAAGTTTGTTTGATGAAAAACTAGATGTCAGAATCGGAATCATCAGATGCTGTATCGGAGGATGAGATTGTCGTGTTATCACTGAAATCGCACACATCAAGAGGCTCATCGCTTGGCTGTAAATCTACACTGTCTTCGCCGTTCGCAATGAAGCGTCCACGTTTTGCCGCTTTCGTGCTTTGATACCCATCCACACGCCTCTTTCGCAGAGCTCCATCAGGATGTTGACTAAGGAGCAAATCTATGGCTGTGGCATAACGACTAGGAGGAATGACTAACCCTAACCTTACAAGCGCTCTTGTGGCCTCGGTGGCCTCATTTTTATTGCCTACGCTAATGCGCCATTCATGTATCTGCGTCGGCAATTGCCGACACTAATTTCGAAGACTGAGAAACTCTTTTCTTAATTAGTACAAAAATATCGAAAAGTATCGAAATATCGAGTATTTTTTCAAATATCGTATCGTTTTGTTTTTTTCAATATCGCCCAACACTATACGGAGTTTCAGTTGTACATTTCAACTCAGACAAAAAATTGTTTCAGCATTTTAATACAAAAGAGGGTAAGCTGCACTATTCTGCATTGAGGCTCAGGGTTTTCAAATGTGAGAGTTTGAGCTAAAAGACACGGCACAGATTAATTTTTATTAGACCTTTTTTAAAATGCCTGTCCAGGTTAAAAACCGTTTTAAAAGATTGGTACTTTTTAGATCATAGAAGTATTTTGCAAAATGTGTTCCTTTCTTTTTTCAAAAACATGTTACCATTCCACAGCTATTGATATTTTGTAGAGCCATAAACTTTAGCGCAAATTTTTCCTTTTTATTCAACACAGATGTTGTCATGCAATGTGACGTCACGATGGGAGTTTTGCGCTCAAACGTAAGGAAAGATCTTAGTGTAGTGAGATGACAGTCTGAGACTCACCTCAATCTCGATATGCACAATTGTGATTTAGTATAAAGCAACATATCACACCTACTTAAAAATATGTGCAATAGACAGACTAGCCTACAATATGATAATAAAAATGATTAAACACTTGTTGCAAAGCAAAGCCTTTCAATCAATCAAGGGGTTAAAAATGATTCTGCTATCTTACTAAAATGATCTCTTCCCCCAAGTAGACTCGACGCTTTTTTATCTAAAAAAATCAAAAAAATCTGATTTAAATCAAAAAAATCCGATTTAAATCAAAAAAATCCGATTTTTTTGATTTTTTTAAAAAAATCATGATTTTTTCCAACCCTGTTGTGCATATACCTGAAACTAAGTACTTGTGCTTGAATGTTATAGGTCATTCAAATTGTTTAGCAATATGGGGTTTACCTGTTGCGTTCCTAATTGTAATACTGGTTATCGTTTATCTCAAAGTAATAGACCAAAAGTGTAACTTTTTCGATTTCCTCGCAATCAAGATGCAATTCAAGCTTGGATTAAAGCTATTCCTAGAGAACAATATGCAGTCACTTCCTCCAGTAGAGTTTGTGCAAAACATTTTTATGATTCAGACTTTATATAACAAGTATATACTACCGATGTCCGGGAAAGAAGAGTTGCAAAAAGAGAATTGTTGCAACTGAAAAAAGCTTCGCCTAAAGCCGTCAGCTGTACCAAGAATATTTTCTGGTTATCTGACAAAGCAACAGCCACCTAAAAGATCCACTTCTACATCTACAGCGTCTGCAAGATTGAAAAAAGAAAATGATTTAACAACTAACCGAACAATTTACAATTCAAGACTCGTTTAATGATTTGAAAAAAGTGATGAATGCACTAGATGAAATCTTCTTTGTTGTTGCTGTCTTCGTTGACAATCATGTTTGCAACAGGTATTTATGTCTGCATGAATTGGTTGTGATGAGAGCTTGGTAATGATATTTTTGACATGCTTTAATTTGTCACTAGACCCAGGGTAGTTCCCAGTGCCGTTAAAGGATAATAGTTTGCGCATGTGCGCGCCTATTTGACCGGTGCCTAACTGTCTGCACCTAAAAGACGTCGACCCTTGTAAGTTAGGTGTACTTTTATGCAGTTTGAATGTATATACAAATTTATTGGACAAAAGGTGTAATTTTATTGGTGGTAATGCCTTGCTTCACATCGTTCAAATTAACTAACAATGTACATACTCTTTTATTTAGAAAAATGTTCATGGATATGTGCGGGAACAACAAATTGTCAAGTTGCAATGTGCATCCTACAAGGAAAGAAAAGCATTTGTAGCCTACCTATTATTTGACTTCACACACAATTTTAAAAATAGTTTCAATAATTTTCTGAATAGAAAGAGAATGCACTTTCCTCCTGTTGGTGAAGATCATAGACACGTCTTTGGTGAAAAATGCACTGCTCGTTTTGAGCATATAAAACGCTTGTATGCTCTTGAGGAACACAAGCCTCTGAAGGCTGCATTTGCACTGAGGAAAGCATCGTTAAATCCCAGCAGCATATCACGTACATCACCTGGCAACATGCTTTAAGTAAGTAAAGTTGTAAAATATGTTATTAATGACACAGAGACCCATCTGTGAATTGAGTATAGAATTCACTGCCTTGTAATGCATACACATAAATGGTGCTCAACTGGTGTAGTTTATGTCTTGTATGCAGAAAGGTTTTGTCCGGATGATATGAGCATTGAGCACAACAACATTTTAAAATAGCATTTGAAATTGGTCGGTTATGACATCACAAAGACATATATAAAAGGAAGTAATGATATGCTAGTAACTTAGGTTAGCACTATTACTGGAAACTGTGTACGAAATTAAAGTCATAGAATAAAAAATACTGAATAAGACTATTTTTGCCAGCCGCAAGCCAACGATGGCCTTTGCTATTTTCAGGTGTGTTCTGTGAATCAACTGCGCAGTGCGCATGCCTTGGAGTTGTATGCTGAAAGCAATGCTGGGTTCCTGGAAACATCAAGATTTGTGAAATTCATATAGAACATTTGGAAAATCATGTCCGTTAAATCACCATTTAAGGGTATGTCATGTCACTATACTGATATCGCAAATTTTACATACCGTATATATAAAGCAGACTTCGTACTACCAACAACAACAGCTTTTCTGCAAAGTATACAGAAGTCAGTGAAAGAAGTTAAAAACAGTGAACCAGCATATTTGGATCAATCTTATTGGTGCATACGACCCTAAAGCTGTTCTAAAGTTTATTATGCTTCCTGTCCACAACATTACTTGTGAAAATTTTCTGTTTTTTTTTCAATCAAATTAGATCATGAGCAAGTGGTTGAATCACTATCACAAGCAACTATTCCAACACAATAATAGCCAAATTCAAGACTTGTAGACTACACGAGGAAACATTTGCTACTGATAGCGATTCGACATGTTACTTTCCAGGCGTCGCACTCTCTTATAAATGGTTACATATTAAAGCAATGTTATTGATGACATTTTTTCTTTTTTGTTTGTGAAATGCTCACTTAACTCACTGCATTGTGTGTTTTGAAGGTGTAGCAAAAAAGGATGACATGTGCATGCCAAGGAAATTTCCTAAAGAAGGAGAGGATCAACCATACATTCAAACGATGACAGCAGTGCCCGAACTTGCTCAGTATTTGCATGACAGTTTGGGATTGATGTACATTCTTCAGTGCCAACAGAGTTGTGCTTTGCTGTAACGACAATGGCTGTTCAGTATTACGATGTCGTACTCAGCATATCTGATTGTCCAGTGATATTTATTGGTATTATTTTTGTTTGTGTACATAGCCTAGTAGCCAAGTTTATGAACAATAAGCCATTGGTCGTTTTTTTCTTTTGTGGATTCTACATGTAGCCTAATGAATTGGTTATAACTTACAATATTAATAATTTTGTCATCAACATAAGATTGACAATAATGTACAGATACAACTTTTGTGAAACGACGAATAAAACAGCCAGTGCAAAACAAACATTTTCTCGTGTAGTAACACCGCATTGTGCAATTCATTGTAGGCAACATGGTTAGCCCTTCAGTTGGACGGACGAATTTTGAGTTTCGCATCCCGTTAGTGTCTAGGTATCCCTGGGTTATATGCCCTTCATAAACTTCCAAAAGTTTGATGCTTCTAAATCAAAAAATGTTTCACTCCATTAGGCCTTCGTTAACGTCACAACTAAAATAACTTATTAGACCCATCCCGGGTAGAATAAAGGTAGGCTAAATAATGGAAAACGTGTTGTGTCAAGATTAGCATAAAAGCCAGGCATAGTTTTATCAGACACTCAATGAAATTGCTTTGACGTCTTCGTTACAAAAATAGTTGTATAGGTTACTACAGTTCGCGTATACTAACACTTTTTCGTTGGTCTCGGAAAAGTTTCTATCTTTTACGTACATTCGAGGTTACCTATATCTACTTCGGTTATATCGTCAATTCGCCTATATTGACATAATTTTTGATCACCCAGAGCATTTTGTTCGTTTATAATGACCAGTGGTAGTTCTTTTTTTCGCTTCAGGACGTAATCTCACTGTCACACTTATAAGAGTCGTTCCCAGCTGAGGAAGTGATTTTTGCACCATGCCATTATTATTCTTTTTGCAAAGGTCTTCTACTGTCATTTCAATAACACTAAGACCATTACAAAGCTCTTACAAACGAATTTATTTTCACTTGAGTTAGTTTAATCATAAACAGCTAAACATCGATTTTGATCAGCTAGCAGCTAGATTATCTTCAGTTAAGCTTATTCAAATAGAATTTTATGTGACTACGAGGGCTACTGTACTTTTTCAACACTTTAAAGTCGTATCGTAAAACTCATCCAACGTGATTCTGCATTTCGGAGGCAGCAGGAAACAATATGATATGCTGATATATAGGTATATAGCTAAATGCGATAAAGAAGTACAAAACAGAGGGTAAACAGTATGAATAGCGATAGCGTTTCTGCATCTTGACTGAATCATAAACTTTTTTAGATAAAAATCTTTTTCACATTCTTTCTGAAAACCTGGGTTTCCTGCTTTCAAAACCCAGATTTGGGTAAACCCGGGTTAGAAGCAATAGCTGTAAGATGGTTGATTTGTAAAAAGTAAAAACTAACTGTAATGCAAATTGCGTATAGGCGTTGGACTGGACGTTGTTACGACTGTAAGCAGTTTTGCCTACTGAATGTAGATTTAGTTATTCCCCAACAAAAATTCATCAGCTTTCAGTAATTCAGCATTCAATAAATAGATGTTTGCGTTGAACAAAGCAGACGCAAAAAGAAAGCAGAAACGATGTACCCGTTGCCAATATTTTAGAGTGCTTGAAAAGGAAGTTCTTATACAGGGTGTAAACGCCAAGTGTAGACAAACAAAAATTGTCATAAATAAGTCAATATCGAATAGATTTCATTAAATGAGGGCTAAATAATAAAACAAAGACGCACTGATTAATATCCATCGCCATTTATTCAAAATATCCACCTTTGGCATGAATTAAACGTCTGAGTCTATTTGGAACTTGGGCACATGTTGCACGCAAAGTTTTAGCATCTATTTCATCCCAGCATTTGAGCAAAGCTCGTTTAAGTGCATCAGTATTTTTGTGGGAGATTACACAGGCCTTCTGCTCCAATAGTGACCAGACACCAAAGTCCATACGGTAGGATTCAAATCTGGTGAAGATGGAGGCCAGAGTTCCTTTGACCAGAATCCCTTGAAATTGTCCTTGCAGAAGCTCTGGACCAACTTCACGGTATGAGAGGTTGCCCATCTTGCTGTAGTGTCACCCCGCTGTCTCCTAGACTCCTGTCAACCCAGGGGACCACTGAAGCCTTCTTTTTATGACAAATTTTGTTTTTATTTATGACAATTTTTGTTTGTCTACACTTGGCGTTTACACCCTGTATTTGAATAGATACGTGAGGCTTTTGCCTCATGTCAGCTACACGCATGGGAATCAGATGCACAATAGCCTATCTCTGTTACTTGTTGAAAATAAATTGTTATAATATAGGCTAGTCATACAAGTAAAGAAATAGCCTACCGTGCCCAAAAAACAATTTTTTTAATATTTTACTCTTATTGAAAATTAATTTCTTGACTTGATGACGTATGGTTCTCATGATCTTTTACGAAAGTTTCTCTTTTATCACCCTGATCGACGATTTCTGCTATGGTTGTGTTGATGATGGTCTCACGAACCACACTGGTGTCTCAATTCACCACCAAAGTGAAAAAACGAATAGATAGCTTGGTATTGCTTAAAGTTTCATGCAAACCTGGTTCTTTTTTCGATGTAAAAACGCGTAAAAGTGAAAAATTCATTTCAAACTCTCTGGATATTTCAATCAAAAAAATTTGTCCTTGGACACTGCTTAACGACTGCAGTCTTTGAATTTATATGAAATGAACGCGTTTCATTACTAATACCCATAGAGCCTAGCAAGCATAGTCCTCGATGAAATTATTTTTTTTATTTATTTTATTATCTATATGATCTACCATGCAAACAGTGTAGCCTGCCTACGCGTTTGATGTCAACGTCCCTAAATTTCGTCCATATCATCCTTTTGCATGTAATATTCAAATGCTTTTTTTTTAAATTGAAGCCGTGTGCAATGATGTTTAAGGAAGATTGTGCAGATATAGCAGATAAAAATCGAAAATACCACTTATTTATTGAAAAACAATGGGTTTTGAATATTCAGTTGAATACATACACCTTACTTCAATTAATTAAAAAAAAAAAGTTTTCGATTATAAAGCTTGCGCTGCAGTAAAGTGAATAAACAACTTTGTACGTTGCGCTTTAGAAAATTTACTAAAATGCTGAGAATAAATGATTAATAATATCAGTCAAATATTAATTCAAGTTACAAGCAGGCCTAATATTCTTGCAGTGGGGGAGATTTATATCTGCAGTATGTGCACTTCTTTTTAGCATAACGAAAGAAGTTAAACAATATGCTTGAGAGAAGCAATTTTGCTAAATCACAAAAAGAGAATCAGCTACTGCACAAAGTAGGCTACTGTAATTACGTTAAATACTTATTCAAATAATAAAGAAAGTATACTATCTTTTATAGCTACTGTTTTCGTTCGATGTAATCGATTGGTTTTCCCTGCGAAGCCACAAAACTGTCAATTAACGTTTTCGTCGACGTCACGTGTATATAGTGCAAAAAAACAAACCTAAAACTCAAATTTAAGCGAAGTCTAAGCTGAAGGTACACAAATTAATACATCCACACTGCTAGATTTGCCAAAACATCTTAATCTGAAAGTTTGCATTCAAGGCCAACCTATCAAGATTACACATAGCGATACGCCCAAATGCAAATCAAAGTTTACATGCCTGACGTGTTTGTAGCCTATATTGTAACCTCTTAAATATCAAGCAGAAAAATCTTAAGTATATTTAATCACAATTGCACTCACTGGTACGGTACTTGATTAGAAAGATACAATCAAATCCCTTCACTATTGTACATCACAAACTTCTGCTGTGGTTAGAGACAGGGCCGTGTGAGCACCATCTCGGGCCCCTCCCAAAATGAACTAGTGGGCCCCTATGTTTAGTGATTGCTCTTAAAAATAGGACCAGAAAGCGTTTAGGGCAGTAAACTCTTTTAATGTGGGGAAAAATTTACATTCAACATTTTAGCAAAGAGTAAACAACTTTTAAGATTTTATAAAAAAAATAGTTAAAGGTTATGCCGACAATGCAGAAGGGGATCCAGAAAAAAGTTATGACAGGACCAGAGTTTTCATCATCATCATTAAGTTCCTTCCTCTCGTCGAGAGTTGGAGGCAATGAGAAGCCAAGTTTCTCTGTTGTGAGATTTTTTTACTGCACCAGAGTTTTAACAAAGTAAAATTTATAACATAGATGAACAGTGCCGTGCAAAATTTAATGTCCAAATAAATGACACGGAAAGGGGTGTGGGAGGCTTGCTCCCCAGAAAATTTTGACAAATATATAATCTTGTTTTCGTCAATTTTTAAGCAATTTTAGGAGCAATATTTTTTTTATCAAGATGCACGCTTTGTATATAACCAAATTCATCGAATTAAAATCGGATCGGGGTAGAAGTTCTGTTAAAATTTAAGTTAGTCTACCATTTCAATTTTTTTTACTCAAAACCACAGAAGAACTTCAATACTTTATCTCTTGATAGTTTGTATAGCCCAGTGATGTACGCGCATACAAAAAATATTGACGCCGTCAGCGCAAACGCAAACGTTCGAAGAACTATTCGCCGCATGCGTCAACGCAACTTGTAAAAAAAGTTGGCGGCGTCAGCGTTAGCGCATACACTAGCGCAAACTCATTTTGTTTGCTAGGTGCCAAACATTCACACGGTATAAACCACTCGAAACAAATAAGTTTTATTTTGAATTTCCACGAAGAAACACAAGCATCTGAAAGTGTTCATGTGACATTTTGCTGCGTTTTGGTTTCAATATGTCTTTGCCCATTGAAAACATTCTTTCCACCGCAGCACTGGAAGGTATTGGCGTGTTGTAGCGAAAACAAGTATTTTGGAAATCTTTTGTTGGAAAAGCGCCCACGGTTAATGGTCCTTTGTGTGGCCTCTCTTCCAAGTACGTTTTTACAACCTCGTCTATGCTGTCTTCGCCAGTGTCCTCATAAAGAGCATGGAGTAGCCCACGGGGTTCGTTGTCGCTGGCTTCCTTCGTCTGGTTGCAGTGGCTCTCAGCCTCAGAGTTTTTTAACAACTTTGATATGTGGCGAGTGGCCATTTTTCGAATTTCCACTGGATTGACATCAGGCAACCAATCGAGCCACTCGAAAGCCTGTAATTCGGATGTGTGGCGCTGGCGAGTATGGAATCCGCATCAGTAAACAACCGTCCAAACCTGTAGGCTAAAGTCAATGGTAACTTTTTCACAAACGAAACTTGCTTACATTAATTTTACAGTACAGTGTAATTCTGTTTATGCAATTTAATTGTGGATTAAAACTATTGCTCAGTACTCACCTGTTTTTTATACCCTGCACAAGGCTTTTATGAAGCGGAGAACAGTGTTCGAGGCCACTTATTCCAGCAAACGCATTTAGCAGACTTGCTATTGTGGGCAGAAGAAGACCCATATATGCTCTTACTACGCTACATAGCCTACAACAAGAATAACCGGCAAAGTAATGTACTACATATAACATACAGAGTACAACATCATGCAAGCAATCACGGTCGGAGACCAAATATTTGAGTTTGTTTAGATACATAGGCTGCACTGCTTATTGCCTGAGAAGTTTCTGATTTGCCCCAAAATACAAGACTTAACTAATATAAATTAAAGTGCTCACAATTGCTTACAAACGCCTTCAACACTGCTTGACTAAAAAAACTTCACACTACGAAGCCAAGTCATTGTTTACATTTTACATGGATGACATTACCAACCTACCTACTTGCTTGCTTACATTACATTCCTGTTCTGACCCGTAATTTACTAACTTCTCAGTAGGCCTAAGTTGTTTTAACTAATTCTTTCTTTTTTTCTGCAAGGCTTCAGTCTCCACGTGGGACTCTAGCGTCAAAGGCAGAAGTGCGATATACAAACAAACTCCAGCTGACTGAACAATAGATGACACTGTGACACAACACTAGAACAATGGGCAATTGCAAGAGTCAACATATCGCAGTTTGACAAAAAAAATTGCAAACAACAACCAAGACATTAAAAAGTATGCGTTGACGCTATGCGCTAAAAAACCGCGAAAACTATACGGCGCAGCCTCAAGCGCAAACTATCCAAAAAAATGTGGCCGCAAGCGTTAGCGCAAACAAAAAGTCTACGCCGCAAATATGCGGCGTAGAATTTGCGGCGCATACGTACATCTCTGGTATAGCCTAATGTGTTGTAGCCTTACAGCAGGCTAGAACTTCGAAAATTGTACCTAAGGTGTCCCCATCTTCACAGATAGCATTTTCCCTTCATAACCCATCTCGATTCACATTCAAATTTATTAATTTAATTGTTATTAATTAACTAGGCTATCTGAGTGAGCAGTGTTTAGCCTACTTCGAAATATTGCATCATTTTTTTTTTTCTTTTTTTAAACACAAAAAAACTTTTTACTTCCTCAATCTTAAACTATGCTTGCCCAATATCTCCGAGATGAACGAAATGTGGTTGAGCGAGCAAAGCAAGCAAAAGGTTTTACAAAAGTGAAAAAAAAGTAAAGTTACAAGCCAAAAAACGCTGCACGAATGAAGTATGAGTAGGCTCTATAGTTAGAGATAAGCTCTCAGTCTGGGGTTTGGAAAGCAATAAATATCGAGCTTGCATGATTTAATTAGCTATTGATTATCGAGCTTCTGCCTTATTTTTTTTTATTTTTTAAACGGTAAAAAAACATTAGACAGAGTAAATGAGTGCTGGGCCCCTAATCAGCCGTGGTCCCCCCGAAAGTACGGGGGGGGGGGGGGCGGTTAACGCGGCGCTGGTTAGAGGCAATGGCAGAATATAACGTTTGTTCCAGAAAGAAGTTGGATCTACTTGGTACATTTTTCTTGTCAATGAAGAGTTTTTCTCGCAAACGAATAGCAGAAAGAGCCAAAAATTTCTACAGTTTATTTCGGAACGATGAGGGAGATTTGCTTTCTTATGCCTTGTCATTGTGTTTTCTGTCATAGGCCAAGGGTTTGCAAACTTGTTACTCCAGTAAATCTTTGTCTGACTTTTCCCAACAGACTTTAGTTAAACATTAAGCTATTTTTGCTTTACAATCACTGCATTCATCATTAAAATGTACCATTTTTGCCCAAAAGATTTTTCCTATTAATAACTTTTACCATAAGTATTTTTATCCCGAATTTAAGACTTCTTAAATTAATGTATGATTGAAGCTAGTGATAACACGGTTGATTCGATAACTTTCTATTTTAGCGATTCGATTACAAACACAATAAATATCGCTACCTGAAATCAATTATGGTCAATGGTCATTGGTAAGGTTTTCCTGAAATGAATTGTCTTGTTCTGGTGATGTCCATATAATTGATAACCTACTGAATGCTAGTCCAAAGTCTTTTCATATCAACTCAGCAAGCAATTGGTATATTTTACGTTGATTCAAATCGGGCCTTAACCAAACAGTAATAGTTTCGGAAATCACGCAAATAGGCTACGTATGTGTTATGTTTTTAACACGTTTTAATTCTTTTCAGAAGATGTCGCAAAGAAACATCTTGTTTCGTTTTGAAGCAAGATTCGGTCGATGTGACAAAATGCCCTGTAATCTGATCGCTTGAATGAAAACGTGCAAACAGATTTAACATTATTTCTACTGCATTACATCTCCGATGTCTTGCTAAATACAAGAGCAATTTTTTTAGCAAAACTTTCTGAAAACAAAAAATTGTCTTGCACCTTTTCTCCAAAAATGCATGTGCTAACATTTAGTTTCCTTAATTTAGCGTATACCAACTGAAGAAAGAATGTTATTCAGAAAATATGGCAGTTTTTGTATATTAAATGCTGTACTGTATGCGAGTTATAACCAAATCTTTCTAAAAAAATTTAAATGTCCTAGTTCCTTATATAGTAATTCACAAAATTAAGCTCCAAGGTGGCAGGATGAAAACACACACAATGTAATCACAGAGTAAAAACTAATCCTTTTTTTTTATTTGTGGTGTGAATAAAACAAGCCTGAGAATTATACTAAAATCAGGTTTTGTTTTAAATTGCAAAATTTTGAAAATATTTTTTGTTTTAACACATTTCCGGCTGTTGGAGACAAACTTATATTGTAAAATAAGAATTTCCTATCGTATCGGACAAAATATTCCAACATAAAATTAAGTGAACTGTTCGAAATATCCTCATACGTCGTAACTACCAATAGGAATTAATAACCCAATACTCGATCTGTAAATGAATATGCTTGATAAGTACTGCTTCAAACAGGAATAAATTATCTATGGAATCACACAAGTAACCGATGACCCTCTTCAGTTACAATTATTTCCTTGCACGGACCTAAATTTAAATTGCATTCAAGAAAGAAAAATGTCGATAAAAATGTTGGCTGCAAAAAGTTTTCCACATGACAAATGGAACTGCACACGGTGTAATGACTTTACGAGAAATGATAAAGTTTCGATGAATGCCACTTGGTTCAAATTGTATGCTACCTTGTCATGGCTTATTGCGTCATACTACTGGAAAGAATGATTTCTTGTTAACACACCGGACGGCGGAGATGAAAAAAGGTATTTTTATAACTGAAAAATTCGGAACTTTTGGCATCATTCATAGCAGCTAACGACATCAAGTAGCTACTGCAAATAAGGAAATGGATAAATGGCTAAGACAATATTGATATTTAATGATAATGAATTACTTATTTTTTATAGCGTCCATCACTGACATCATCAACTGCTGCCGTTCCAAATGAAAGTTGGAGCCGTCCCAATGCAATTAATTCAGCTTTCCGTACAAACGCGGTCTCTGATGACAAATTCAAAGAAAACTTCACCAGACATGACATAATTGATCGTCCATGCACTTTAAAAAACTAGCTGAAAACTGTTAAAAAACGCCAGATTACAAACCGTTTATTATTTCCGTGCCAATTCCAAAACAGTTAAAGTGTGTGTTTTTTTATATCAAAATACGATATGTACATTGTACAACGTACAAGTAGGCTACAATACTGTACCGTTGAGTGTACACTTGTACAGTGTATAGTAGACTGTAGAGTAGACGCAGTGCAGTAAAGATAGTGCTCAATGCCAAGCAAAGCAAATTCAATTGAATAGAATCACTGTTTATTTAACGCTAACGGACTACTTTATCCTAACTGCTGGTTTATATGTTAATAATCAAATGATATTCGTTAGATTTTCAACGTGGTTGAGTGGGCATTGCAAATCACTTTTTAAAGATTACTTTCCTCATTCTCGGTATCCGTTTGTTTTTCAGAAACAATTTGTTTTAGAAACTTAAAAAGTCGGGTATTCAATAGAAACCTTATTTTTATTGCTTGAAACTTGTTTCGTTTCGATAAAATTATGAGCTATTTTCAATTTCAAGTGTATGAAATTTTCTATCACAAAAGAATACGTAACTATTTTGTCAACACTTACTGTGCTTGAGATATGCGTCAAAAATTTTCCACCAACATTGTTGGCACCAGTCACCTTGATTGGCAATTCAAGAGTATGTTTGCATGAGAGGCAGGGCGATATAATGCTGCAAAAAGATATCAGTACCATCGTTTGTGGGTAACCATAAATGAGGCTTTTGTTTCGATTAAGAATATACATTTATGGGCTTAGAAATACACAGAATTTGCAGACGTCTCTGGAGACGCATACCGTGCCAGTCAACTGGGTACAAACAAGAATCTAAACTGTTCTTTGGCCTATCCTCTGTTAACCTTCAAGACGCTGTAAGAAAAGTAATTTAAGTTATTTTGAACATAGCCTACAGTATGTTTCATAGGCAATTAATTTAAATTGAAACACATTCATCTCTCCCAATTGACAACGTTAAATAGGCAAGTCGTGCAATGGACCGCACAAGCAACTGTCATTTGCCTATAAAATACCGACTCACACTCGTGACAACTGTCATTCATTTCTGTCGCCGTCTTCAAGCAATTCACGTCAAAATGTTGTTTTCCATGCAGCATTTGCTTGCAACCAGACGATGTTTACGTAAAGACGTGAATTCCTTGGCCATATAATGCTATTTTTGTAAAGACCGCAGAAGGCATAAAAGAACCGGAAAACAAAGTGTAACCTTACTTGCTTATAAAAGATGCAAAGTCGAGCTCTTCTAACAGAAAGAAACACTTTGATACAAGTGGCACGAAAAATTTTCGTTATCATTAAGATTATATATTTTTGCAAGAAGTTGTAGCAAGGTTATAGATGATCACACGCTCACGCGAAATGCTTCTTAGTAACTATAAAAGTAATAGGAAAGAAAAAGAAAGAAAACTGATTGTCTTGACGCTGGAAAATAAAAATGTTTAGAGATTTTTGGAATGTAAACTACGACCGATAAACGTATAAAAAAAAAAAAAATTATGAGGCCAAAGGAGAGAACAAAACGTTAAAGATAATTTCAGTTAAACTTGAAAATAGGCCCTTTACAACAACGACAAAAACAAGGATGCTTTTAATAAAACTAGCAAGCATGTCGATTCAAGCAAAAAGTTCAATATTTTTATTGTAAAAAGTAATTTATTTCATTTTATTTGAGTTGGTTTGACGGCTAAACTTTCGTAAGAAAAGACGTAAGAAACTAAGTTTAGCAAGCATCATAAACATGAAGTTTTCTTACGCCATACCTAATGGCTTCATTCAAACAGCTTGAATTTTAATGCTTTTTGTTTTGGATCTGTAGTGACTTTGTACTGTATTAAACCAACGTAAGAGATATTCACCAAACAAAGAACAACATAAGGATGGTCACAGCTGATCAAACCTGATCAGTCTGTTGCAGAAATAAAACTCATCAAGCATCGATAAGTATTCTATCTTGTAAACTACTAATAATGTATAATTTTTATGGTACACTGTAGGTTACAGTTTCTTTTTGAATGGTGTATTTATTGTTCATGCATAAGAAACTCTTAGATTGAAATTGGCAGTCTTCAGTGAGATTTTAAAAACACATACAAAATCAGTAGCCTATTAAGTTCTTGACGTTCTTAATTTAAGTTTTGAATGTTTTATATATTTTAGATATCTGAGAAACACGTAGGCACTTTTTTAAGTAACAACATGAAAACAAAAGGTGCCTTATTGCTAGCTTGCTTCTGGATTTGTTTAGGCCCCGTGGTCTCTCAATCAATTGTGGATGTATTTGCCTCTCAAAATGCCTCGGTCTTAGGTAAGTTGTTTTCCTAGAAAATAATCACATAACATTTTTTAATTCTAAAGGCACTTCATGGAACAAATTTATTGCTGTTGCTACAAATCACTTGTTCAAACAAGAGTTATTAGAAATGTATTGCAAAAAGTAAAAACCCTTTCATCATTTTTCAGTTATCGTTTTGTGGGAGCTAGAGCAAGTTTTTCAAATGTTTAGATTTTACCATATTTTGCTGTGACAGTGTATGCTTTTGTAGTATTTCTTTTAAAAAATATTTTTCTTATAGGCTTGAAAAGGGCTGTATGACCAGCCCAAAACGTTAGCTTGTTGTTTTGTATTTTTATAATGTTAAATGTAGTGTTGTTGCTGAGTTATGTCTGTTTATGCTTTGATCATGTGTTTCTCAAATTCGATTTTTATTTACTGCTTGTTTACCACGCAATTGATTTGATGTTGGCTTAATAACGAGCAAATGAATGTTGTCCGCCTTGTATAAATTAATTACAGCGGAAGTAAACAAATTAATGATTACATGCTAATTATGATCCAATAGGTTGGTGCGATTACTACTAATTAGGTCAATACTTATCTCCTTAAAATCGCTCACGTTTTAACATTGGTTACAGCGCTTTGTGGAGACAGAACATGCGGAGGTGCAGTGTCGTTCTGCTGCCGGGCTGGCAATCGTCCCAGATGTGTTATTAGTCCAAGACAGTGCGTTGCCAATCGATTTTGTGGCTCCCGTTCGTGTCCAGTCAATCGACCATTCTGCTGCCGCTCGTCAACTACAGCTTACTGCGTGAGGGATGAAACCAGATGCATTCCCGTGTGCGGACAATCCGTTTGTTCCTCATCCCGCGGATATTGCTGCGTTGACGGAACGTCGTCTTTTTGCACAGCTGATGTACAAGAGTGTGCGGCAAGACTAGCTTGCGGAAGAACAAAATGTTCGGAAAAGTTGCCTTTTTGTTGCGGTACTGACGAAAACGCCTATTGCACTGCAAATAGCAGAAGTTGTATAGTTCGAAGTGTATGCGGAGAGGAACTGTGCAGCGAAGAAAGTCCTTTCTGTTGCATTACTAATGATCGAGCTTACTGCACCGTCAATAACCTAACTTGTGCAGCCCATGACACTTGTGGCTTTCAGACCTGTCCTAGCACTAAATCTTATTGCTGCTCACGAGATGGTACAACAAATTGTGTAAACAGCGAGAATGAATGCAAAACCAAACTACTTTCAAGTTGTAAAACTGATGAATGCCCAGAAAACAAACCTCATTGTTGCGGAGAGGGAAATTCCGCTTTTTGTGTGACTGACAGTGATTCATGCGCGGCTGGTTCTTGCTCAAACATCACGTGTTCAGAAGAAATACCTTTTTGTTGCTCTTTTGGAGGAACCAGCTATTGCTTCTCAGACGCAACAAGCTGTCGCGATGCCATGCGGCTTAGTAACTTCAACGAAAAACCAACGAAAGTTTACAAATCTGAGAGAGGAATCACCATTGGATATGTTAACCCGCCTTTTGTAGATGGCAGTGGAAGTGAACCAGATGACACAGAAGTGATGGACGGAGATCCAAGAGCTGATCGTCGAACCAACTGTGGTTTTGTAAACTGTTCTTTTCCTGACCCCATATGCTGTGGCACAGGAACGGAGGCGTATTGTACAAGAAGTCCTTGCGAAGAAGAGGATGAAATAGACCCATTAAAGTAAGTTACTTATCTTATGCAGAACAAATTTCCATACATTGTCTATTTATGCATCATATGCCATTTGGCTTGTGACTTTCTGGCCTAAGCCATTAGATTAAGTGGGAATGGACGTTGCATTTAAAAGTAACAGATATTTCCAATCCGATTTTCAATCACATTTACACCCACTTTGTTATCTTAACAAGTTTTTACATATTAAAAGAAATAAACATGTCTATATGACGCTATCTCTTTATCTTTAAAACCCATGAATTAACGGAAATTTTGTTGTGCAGACTTTGGTTGCCAGTTGCCATCGCCATCACGGTTGTTATAGTATTCGTTGTCGTCCTTACGGTTTGGTTGTATCGAAGAAATGCGGATAAGAAGAAAGAGCAATACAAAGTCTCTCCTGTCAAACTGAAAAAAATTGAAATAAAAGAGGGTGCGGAAGAAGTTTGAGAGATATACTGATTGCAAAAGTACAACCATTTTTGTTTTGGATTGTTGAAACAATGGAGCGTTTGTGTTTAAACGCAACCATGAAACTATCTATTTGAGATACCATAGTCATGCGCCTAGAATTAAGTTAATTTCTGCTGCCAAAGTTTTGCAACCACTGCAGTTTAATTTCACTCACAATTCTTTTCATGCTTGGATAAGGACACAATTGGGCCCAACTCTGCTTTGTAGGCTTTTTGGCCGCACACAGTTACTTTAAACATAGCAGTACAGTACGTTACATCAGGGACTTCCCTTCTAGTGATACGGTGTTGCCAGCTTGCCAGCTTGCCAGCTCTAAACTAATTTTGTGGTTTGGGCACCAAGATGGATATCTAAAGATCATAATTTTTTAAGCTATTGGGTATTGAGTCGATTTAGTACCGAACCTACTGTATGTCCATCGTTGCAGAGAAAACGCTCTGATGTCCTAATCGTCATAACACGTCTGCTATAAAAAAAGACAAAATATCTAATAAATTTCGTTAATCTTAGTAAAAAACTTACTCCATAAAAGGACGTTTTAAACAAAATAAAATAACTGGTAGCTAAAATTATTTGAAATAAAATCCAAAATTACTGAGTAATTAAAAACGCCATGGCACGTTGTTTCTAAAAACATAGTCTACTCCTATGAGCGGCACCAGCAGTAAATTCACGTGGAGCTTTTAAAACCGAGGCTAATTCATTTCAACCGATTTTAAAGGTGAATTCGAGCGGTTTAACAAGTAGGCATAACACAATTCCGGGATTTGCTTATAAATTTTTGCAGATCACAAAACTACTTTGTTCCCAGAAACAGCATTTCCTGCTTTATAGGCTACGCATCAAACTCTTTCTTGAAATTCCTCGTGATATGATAGACTAATACCTCACTGTGATAGCAAGCATTGCTGTTTGCAATGATGTGTTTTCTCCACTTGTTTTATAAGTTGATTTTTGTTATGTTGCGATTATATTATTCCTGAATATGTTGTATGTTTTGGTTATTGCATTATGTTTCCTTATGTAACAAAAAGTAAGTTTAAAAATGAACAATAATGTGCAAACTGAAGTGTAGAATGGGTTCAAACAATTGAAGGCAGAAAATGAATGGATTTGGAATTCAGGAAAGTTAATATGCTTAAAACTATAATTGTTTATTTGGTTCATAGGATCCGCATAGCACAAGCAAAATTACAGGCATGGTTTGCCCGCACTAAACATAGTACGGTGCACTTAAATAAAATGCAAGTTTTTTCCTAATGTGGTGCAACGTCTGCGTTTCTTGCGGATGGTGAAACCAAAGACTAACTGCTCCCTAGTAGCCTTCCAGCGTAGACGCGTAGTCTGAGAGTATCGTGAATCTGGGGTGGTGAAAGGATAAATTCTCGGCACCAGAGGCTTATACGAACAAGAAAGGAAATTGTAAAAAACGGTCAGTCAAAAAAATATTTTCTTAATCACTTACTTTTGAAGTTTCAATTGAACCTTTTAGCGATTAGTTTCATTTTTATTCTTTCAACTCTTGCATTTTATGCAAATTAATTGGATTTCTTTAAAAACTATTAATGTATTCATGCGTCAAAGAAAACAATAAAAAAGCAAGTAGTATCATTCCAGCGTGAACTTACTTTGATGAGCTCAGCTACTTGGCTAAAGAAGTGCGCAATTGACATGAGCTGTCTGACAATTTGGTCAAATGGATAACATTTCGTAGAATGTAGCTATTTATTTCTGCGCGTGTTGATTAATTCGGCTGCATTGAGACGCAATCAGTTGCGTGCCAGCTGCATGCTTAGAAACCTGCATATGAAAACTATCCTAACCGGTACTTTCCATAGGTTGATGTTCTATGCCAACAGGATTTAGCGCTAAAAGGTAGTGTTGGAATGCATGTTTATTTATAAAAATTGCCGAGTGTGTGAACTTTCCATACACCTTCGACAAAACCAAGTGTAATGATACATTAACGGTTAGTTAAAATAAACAACTAGGCTATATGCACGTATGACATATAGATCTATAAAATGTAAACTATGATGCACAGTCAGGGCTTATATTTCCATATGAAAAAGTTCGGAAAAGTGAAAGTCGTTCCCATATTTGGTCATACTTCACCTTTGGATCTAGCACATGATTTTGGTAACTTTTCACAGTTTTTCTGAGATGACGTTTTTACTTTATTAGAAAAATTGCTCAGCAACTTGTAAAGTTTTAAGTAAAAACAAGCTCGTAACAAAAACATGGCGACACTATTCTTTCTTTAGACTTTTTTATCAGTTGCTTATCCTGTCTTTGTTTCTTTGCGCACGAGTTTTCGAAGACTCCGAAACAAACTTTTGTCTTTTTCCACTCCGCTGGCATGTGGTAGATTTGCTGGTGTAGCAATGGCTTCGGCAGCAAGTGGAGATGCAGCATTAACTGCAACCACTGAAGTATTCCATGGTCTAAAAAATGACACGCGCATAAAAATGCAGACTTACTTTGTCGTCGTCTTTTTATTTCAAGGTTACAAAATTTTTTTGAAAGACTCAAATAAGTTTTAACGACAAAAATAGCTCAGGAACTAAACTTTTACATGTTTGTTGTCGCATGCGAGCTTACGCCAGCTAGTTCAAGATTTAGATTGAATGACCGGAAGATAAGATCATAATAATGTTAAGGTTTTATTTATTGTCGCTCTACAATTGCTAAGGTCTTTTAGCGGTAAGGCTCATTTCAATTTTTTTTTATATCACGCATACGACGTCAATACGTTATTACCTGACTTATTCGCACTGCGTTATGCAAGAAAAAACACAATCGGTACCGTTTTTAAAGTCTTCGGTTTGACTTGACCTGAAATCGTCTCAGATGTAGGCCTACCAGCACCAGAGCCGAAGGCGAAACCACTCGGCCACTAAGCTGATGGGAAGGTAAGAAAGCTAAATTTTGAGTCAACCTTCAAGCATGTCATTCAGTGTCTTGTGTTTTGTCGCTTCTACTTTTTTCATAACCTCTGCTATGTTAGTCATATATTGTTTTCGTTGTGATGTTCAGAAAAAAACCCAAACCGAACTAAACTAGAAAACACAGCCCTGTGTTTCTGACAGATGTCGAACATACAGTTCCGAGAGTCGTGCGACGTGTGTGAGCTTTCATGGCTTGTCAACCGAATCCACTCGACACTTTTTGTTTGGTACTAAATATAGATAAACATGAACATACATTAGTGCTACTCACGCAAGCACGAAGACGTAGACAAGGAATCCTGAGATTGCCATGACAACTACACCACCTGCAGCAATCATACTAATCATCATTGGGGAAAGAGATAGCTCAGACTCATTCACCAGATGGATTGTTCCGTTTACTGAAACATGTTACATATTTCAGACGTTGATGTAAAAAACATGGAAACAGTCTATTTCGTGTTTGCAATACGAAAAGATTTAACATTTAAAACTCCAAATTAAACACTTTCTATTGTTCTTTCTCTGATTGGTTTTCAATTGACCAAACACTTAACAGCATACAGAAACTACTTTAAACAATAAAAAATCATTGTGTATAACTATTCTAGACAAGTTTCTGTTCGATATCGACTAGATTTATACAGTACAACAGTATCTCGTTAAAGCCTGCCTGAAGTGCACTTTTTGGTCTTAAAACATCTTTAAACCTTTAACCAGAGATGTACGTATACGCCGCAGACTTGCGGCGTAGACTTTTGTTTGTGCTAGTGCTTGCGACCACATTTTTTTGGATAGTTTGCGCTTGAGGCCACGCCGTAAAGTTTTCGCGTTTTTAGAGCATAGCGTCAACGCATACTTTTTAATGTATTTTTTTCTCTACAACACGCCAATACCTTCCACCGCTGCAGTTGAAATAATGTTTTCAAGGGCAAAGACATATTGGAACCAAAACACAGCAAAATGTCAGATGAACACTTTCAGATGCTTGTGTTTCTTCGTGGAAATTCAAAATAAAACTTGTTTGTTTCGAGTGGTTTATACCGTGTGAATGTTTGGCACCTAGCAAACAAAATTAGTTTACGCTAGTGTATGCGCTGACGGTGACGCCACCAACTTTTTTTACAAGTTGCGTTGACGCATACGGCGTATGTTTTTTTGAACGTTTGCGTTTACGCTGACGGCGTCAATATTTTTTGTATGCGCGTACATCACTGCCTTTAACAACGTAGAATGCAGGTGTTATAGAATTGTGCATTGCACCAGCGTACCGCAGTAGCCTACTTCACTCACCAATGCATTGTGGCAACGGCACATCAAATTCACCAGAATCCAGACACCAAACAATTTCTGTGCCGGTTAGAACATAACCAGGATTGCAAGAGATTTCAATGCTAGCACCGAATGGGACAAACCCCTCTCCCTCATGGGGACTCGGGCAGCCTTCAACTGTTTAAATAATAGAATGCAATTCTACAGCAAAAAACACATTAGCTGTTTTAAATTAATAGGCATAATTTCGGAGAACACTTGCTATAAAGAGCAACTTTGATTTGATTAACTTTTTGCATAACTAATGTTCACAAATTTTTTTCCGTATCTAAGTGACTTCCAGTGACTGAAAATATGGATAGTAGACAAAAAGATAAAGAGCACAAGATTAGTGTCCACCACGAAACATATCATGTAAGTTTTTTGAAAAGAAAAGCGGTGCTCTGGAGTGTCGAACCTGCGTTCTCGTGCAGGTGCCCTCACCACAGTACATATATGTTTGAACGGCAACTTAGTGCTGTGAGTATCAAAGTAGAACAAAATTGGCTACTCTACATGGTGTGAAAGTGAATTGCCGCCTAAACAGGTTTTAATATTAGTTTATATAAGACGACTTCATAATTGAAAGCCATAGCCTATGACCACCTTTTGTGTGCTTTAACAAACCTAACACTAGGCTACACCACAAATTTCAAAATAGGAATAGAATGATATCTACGGTAGGCCTACTGGAAGGCCTATTAACTGGGCAATTTCTATTTCTTGCATGATTCATTAAAAGACGAAAGGAAGGCTAACAGTCGTTCCAGACTTACGGACTTCTTTATCACAATCAAAGCCACTCCATCCAATTAAGCATAGGCATCGGTAAGTGGTGCTGTTGCCCTTTTCCCTTTCTTCGCAATCAGCCCCGTTGTGGCATGGCGAACTGCTGCACGGATCACTGAGTTCTGGTGTACAACAAATTTAGAGATGTGTTTGCAAATTTATTTGCAAAGTGAACGTACTGTAAACATATTACAATTAGGCCTACAGTTAAACATACACTGCTTACAATAGGCTACAAGTCCACAACAGCGGTGATGCAAAGTTGCAATGTCTTAAAAATTTACGCAAAAGCTCAGCAATCGCAAAAGTACAAACTTTGGGTTGCGTTATTCGGTCGTCTCAAAGAGCTAATATTATACAGAGGTGGGCAGTAACTAGTTACAAAAGTAACTAGTTACAAAAGTAACTAGTTACTGTAACTAGTTACTTTTTGAGTAACTGTAACGGTAACTTCGTTACTATTTTCCAAAAGTAACGAAACGCGGTAACTAGTTCCTATTTTAGCACTTTTTCAACAGTTACAGTTACAAGTTACTTTTGTATTGAAATTTCAGTTTTTAATTGCCGTTTATTTTTCTGCACGTGTTTGTGTCTTGCTTAGTGCGTGTTTGCTGCGTTTTGCGCAATAATGCATTTTTCTCGCAGATATATCGGCGCAGCACTGCGCATGCGCGGTTCTACTTTTGTTTTGTGGTTTGGTGGAGAAGGGTTGCCATATTGGCAAATTTGTCGCCAAAGTCCAGAAATCTGGCGATTTTTTAAGACGTTTAGCTTCATATTAATGATTTGGCTCTTTTTTGGCGATTTTTGATAACTGATTTGGCTAAATTAATTGTTTTTGGCGATTAATCAATATGTACCAAAGACAGGAAAGACACAACAATACAACAGGGTTGAGCATTATAATAATATATTTTACATATTTACAAATGAGTTTAACAGTCAAACGTTTTCGGTTTAACTTGAGCCCTCATCAGGAACCTGAAAATATTTATAAAAATGCACTAAATTTCATCTTCTTGAAGGTAACTAACTAACTGACTACAAGCATCAAGAAACACGCAGCGATTAAAAGCAATTTGTTGATGCTTATAGTCAGTTAGTTAGTTACCTTCAAGAAGTTGAAATTTATTGCATTTAGTGTAATGCTTGCAATGCCTCTAAAAAGATTGTCTGACATTAAAACCAGCAACAGCATTGCTGTTTGCTTGTCGTTGGTGGACGTTCTTGTGGAAGCAATACAAACCAGATTTGGTCATTGGTTCGAGGGCAGCGACTTTCAGCTTGCGACTGCATTCCACCCACAATTTAGACTTATCTGTGTTTAATGCCTGATCATTAAGCGACACTGCTGAATTGAAGACCAAAATAAAACAGAACATGCTTCAAGCAATTGAAGAAGCAAACTGCTCTGCTGAAGAGGGGAGTAGCAGCGACACTGAAGTGGATGGCGGTAGGTAGAGCCACGGAGGACTTTTTGCACCACTTTACGCAAAAACCAAGAAAAGAAAGCAATGCGCGTTGAATCTGTTACAGGAGTATTTGGAAGCGGACCCTGAGGACAAGTTAAGCGGATCCAGATTCACAATTGGACCGATGAAAAAAACTGTTTTAAAAACATAACACTCCCATTCCGTCAAGTGCTGCAGTAGAAATATTGTTTTCATTGCAGCACTTGTTCATCACCAGACTTTATTCGTTCATCCCCGACGCCGACACACGCTCCATCAACCTGACACTACCAAGACAGGCATGGGTGCGCCTCAACCGTCTCCGTACGGGCGTCGGGCTTTTCCGCTCAACCGTGCACCAATGGGAAATGGCCTCTTTCTCCTCCTGTGAATGTGGTGCCGAGGAACAGACCGCAGACCACGTCATTGATTGATTGATTGATTAAATCTTTATCCTCGGACTTGGAAAGCTTCTTGCAGAACTTAATCCTGGTAGTTTCGCATACTTGTAGACTAAAGGCTTTAAATCACCGACGTAGGCCCAGTCACCGAGATTGACAGAGTGAAGTTTCCGATTGTTGAAGTCTTGTTGGCGGGAAATTATTCCATCTATTAGATGCCGCTAAATGGAGAGCAGTCCTTAATGTGCGTTGCTCAAGCGCATGCCCTGAGAGTCGAACCAGTGCCGCTTGATCGTGAAGCTTCTTCGTTCCAGAAGTGACGCGCTAACCAATTGAACTATCAGGGCGGACATCATCAATGACTGTAACATCTTCAAGCCACCTAACGGAGTGGACGGTCTGCGTGTCATGAATGATGAAACCAAAGACTGGCTGCTCTCTAGTAGATTTCCAGTGTAGTCCGGGAACATCGTGAATCTGGGGCGGTAAAAGAATAGACTCTCGGCCCCAGAGGCTCACACGACGACGACGATTGGGCAAGGACATTTTAAAGCCCAAAAGGGCAGGCGTGAGTGACGAGCACTTTGAAATACTCGTATTTCTCAAAGAAAATAAACATATAAGCCACTGAGTATTTTTTTAAATAAAACCTTGTTGGTTTTGTACTTGTGCTGTTATGTTAGCATGGATGGCTGTAACACCATATATCAAACATTGCGGTTAAACTGGACTTGCATGCAGAGCTGGCCAGGTGCAGAAGTTTATGTTCAGATATGTGAGTAACTGAAAGTAACTAGTAACTGTAACTAGTAACGGTAACTAATTACTTTTTAAAATTGGTAACTGTAACGGTAACTCAGTTACTATTTTGGCCAAGTAACTGTAACTGTAACTCAGTTACTTTTGAAAGTAACTTTGCCCACCTATGCTAATAATATATTGATATTTTTGCAGTTGATAATTAACAGGAAGTACCACAGTGTATTCCTCGAAAACCAGGAGAGCATTCGCACTCGTAAGAATTGATAATATCTTGACAAATTCCATCATTTTGACAAGGATTGCTTTCGCATTCATCCATTTCTGAAATAACAGAATGTGGTGTATTTACTATAACAGACCAAGATAGGAACTTCAACAGAGTACTTGTTAATCAGGTGTGAGTTACATACGATAGTGACCACTGAAGGAAAAAGAACGAAATGAAAAAGAGTAAGACGATCTTTGTAGCCTAGACCAAGACATCTAACCAATACTTCAAAATTTAACAGATATTGAATCATACTCTAAATTGAATCAGTTCATGTGTCACTAAAAAGTAGAAATATTATCAAGTTTAATTTTATCACATTAACAGGCTTATAACCAGTATTGGGCGCGATAACTCATTTTTCAGTTAAGCGATAACGATAATCGATAAACGAAAAATGCCTAAAGCGATAACGATAAACGATAAATCATCGCCGATAATGTCCGATAACGATATTTTTTTTTCTTGATTAGCGCTGCCCCATCCCATACAGCACGAACTGTTTTCAGCAACATGACGAAAAATCGAACATAATATAGGCTACCGTAAAGAGACAAAACATTTTTTAAGTTATGCATGAATAGAATCGCAACAGCGGCAGTGGGTATCGAATCTGCAAACTCTTGATCCAGACTCAAACCACTGAGGTAACCGCCGTGCTTATAATTATACCTTCAGATACCAGTTGGATGCTTTTATCAATTGAGTTACAATGCCGCTTATGTGCAGTAGGCAAAATAATTAAATCAAATGAAAATACCATAAAAAATTCCAAACTTTGTATTTTGCTTTCTGCTTCAAAGGCTGTTTACAGCAAAGTCAGCAATAATTGAAAAAATTCCAAAAAATGCAAAATTAAACGAAATTTATATCGAAATTTTCAATGTTAAAATTAGCCATGTCATGCCAAAAACTCTCTAATAAACTCCCTGAGCTTCCGATCCTCGGATTCCACTGAGTGAGTTTGCAGCGCTTCCCCAGTTCTCTGGCTGCATTTTAAATGATTTTTCATTCAAATTCACGAGGCTATTATTTGTTACGTTTTTTGTCTCTGTGGCCTCTCCTTATAAACTCATTTCTTATTATGTTGATTAGTTATTTGTTAACTTTGATTTGCGAAATTACCATTCCGCATTCATAATACTGTTGCCCCACGAAAACTTATGGCGTTTATTATGTGACCGGCTTTTTTATGACTTGTTCATTAGGTTAACATTTTGGTGCTCTCTCACTTTGGGCAGGTGCCCCCCTCTCCCTACTTTTTTCGCTCTGGCGAGAGCACTGAACTATAGGTCTACTGTATTGTTCTTGCATCTTTTCTCGACGGTCATAGGCTACATAGCCTATCTACTTCATGCTTACTGCATGGCTAATTTTCTTTAACTTTAAACAAGAACAACTTTTAACTTGCTACGCCCTAATCTAAGCCTATGCAATAAAATCCCACTCTCCAGAGTCTTGATCTTGAAAAATGCGGTAAAATGCAGGATGCTGCAATCAGAGTTGCGCTTACATTTTAATTGTAAAATTCACTCACGATTGCCGATTGCAGCAAAACAACAAGAGAATTGTTGAATGCATTTCATTGCACTACAATTTGCAACTCTAAAAATTATTGTGTTGTCAAGGCCGTCGCTGCAGGGGGGCGTGCCCCCTCCCCTGACAACGACTTATGCACACACACTGCATAGGCACTGAAGAAGAACTAGTTTCAATTTTAGTTTCATTAACTAGGTGGCTAGTAAAAATATTACTTTTCATGGTTTTTCCACTTGTGTGTTGATCCGAAATAAAATTTATCGGCGATTATCGGCGATAATCAAATATTGCCTTTGGCGATAACGATAAACGATAACTGAAAAAATAATTGAGCGATATCGATAAGCGATAAAAATTTATCGCCGATAATTATCGCCGATAATGCCCATCACTGCTTATAACTTAGATCTTAACTTTCTACTTTTTTTCAACTTTGTACGATCCACTGAGCTTACCTTACTTTTTATCATTAAAGTTTAATGCAATGTGTATATTGCTGACTTTACAAATCGCAAAAATTGAGATAAGAATTAAAAAAAAAAAAAAAGAGATAAGAATTAAAGTTACCGATGTCACAGAAATCTCCTGTAAAACCCGGATCACACTCTGGTCGGCAGCGGTATCCATTTGGTTTGTCTACACATATCAGGTTTTCATCGCAGGGATTGGATGCACATTCATCGATGTCTAAACACAAAGCTTAATGGTATACTGTGTGCTTTAGAATACAGCCATATCCACTACACAGTACTTACACAATACGCATGTACGTCGCTTTTACTGAACATCCCATTGCTGGCAGTTGGCCTCCACAAATGTTTTCACACTATTTTGTCTGTGACTGTTCTCCGTTACCGTACTATGTACTTTTTTTTCTTTTGTGCAAAAGCTTTGTGCAAATATTATTCAAAAGCACAATATGGGCCTACTGTAGTCGCAGATTAAAATTTACTCTTCAACAATCTTTGATTGCCTCAAGAATGTCTTTGATTGGATATTACCAGCGTTTTTTTTATGCAGTTCTGCATGGACTTCTAAATAGTAGCATCTGGACTGGAAACTCAGTGGGCAACAGGAGGCCAAACAGTTGGTACAACAGTTGGCCAACAGTGGGCCAACAGCCAAGTAACTAACCCTGTTGGCCCACTGTTGGCCAACTGTTGTACCAACTGTTTGGCCTCCTGTTGCCCACTGAGTTTCCAGTCCAGATGCTACTATTTAGAAGTCCATGAGTTCTGTTTTTGAATAAGACTGTCACGCCGACCATGTTCTTTAACAATTTTATAACCTAACTCGCGTAAATTTTAATCTGCGACTACAGTATAGGGCTAGGCCCATATTGTGCCTTTGAATAATAAAGTTTTGCATTACAGTGTGAACTTCTCTGTGTCAGAAGTTAGAAACGTACTGTTGAAGACATGATGCTTGGTGTTCTCTCTGCTTCATGCCCATAGCATACTGTATGCTTGTCTTGGCTATAATTTTAGGCCAGCTAGCTCTCAATGTGATTTTCATAATAGGTTATACCGTACTCAATTTATTGTCGGATTTTTGTTTGGTGGCGAATGGCATAGCTCGTTTTTGTGAAGAGAAAAATCAACTTAAATTGCATGTGAATAGATACCGGATAAAGCATTGCGAAAGGGTGTGGGAGATTTTGAAGACGCCTTTACTCTAACAGGCTGGTAGTTTTCGTTAGGTGTAAACCTCAGAGTAGTCTTCATAGAACTTGCTTTGAAGTAGCCTTTTAGTCTCTACGAAAACCTAACATACATTGTGAAAAATTTGTTACACACAACTAATGGAATTACTTCTGGTTGATTAGATCTCTGGTGCTCCCTGACAGCAAATTAAAAATTGCAAATGTGTAGAATTTGGTGAGCTACCTAAACGCAAAAATTTCAAACATGTGCAAATATCAAATCGAAGCATGAGTATAGCCTATGTACTCCTGATCTAAAACTTATTGTAAATTAGCGACTCATTTCAGCTTTTGCGGGTTTAAATTCTAAATATTTTCCAATGTTTTAGATAAAAATAAGGACAACGGAACTAAAAAAAACTCTCAAAACGTAGTTAAATATTGGCTACAGAATCTTAGTCACTTTAGTGTGTAGATGATTAATTTGTAAAACTTGGTAAATCATTCAAAAATTTGTCACATAAAAGTTGCAATAACAACATTTAGAATACGACATAGGTAATTTTAGAATCACTTCAAATTGTTACTGCGTTATCCTACCATTTTCGCACTCTTCTCCATTGAAGCCTTTTGCACAAGTGCAAGTGAAGGATTCTCCCCACAAGATGCAAGTTCCTTCATTTTGACAAGGATTCGGAATGCAGTGACTTTCCCCTTTTAAAATACTTGTCATTATAAAAAAAAAATGTGCAACATGAGAGGAAAGAAAAAGTACTTCTAAATGAAAAGACCTACTTATAGGCTAGCCTACTAGACAAATTTGTATCAGGCCTATGCTAAAATTTATCCTATTCCTACCTATAATTCTACGTCGTTCAAAGTAACTGGTTGGTAACATAACTAAGGCATCTGCTGGAATTCTAACATATGTACAAAATAAAATTACAAAATCTACTCTACTTTTCTAGATAATTCGGCATGGTTGATATTTTTTATTGACCATGCTTCATACGTATATTACGGTAACTAGGCTACAGAAGGTACAAATCAAGGCATTTGACTTTCAAGATTTTTTGTGAAAATTTTCTAAGTTTTTCCAAATAGCTTGACTACCGGTAGTTTAAATTCTAGCCCAAGTTCAACATTGAAGTAATCCTAAATCTGACCAAATAGCAAAAATTGTCGCTTAGAGTCTTAGACTACAGAAAGTGTGGTTCTCCCGCCCTTCACCGTACATACAATGAAATACCGTTTTGTGGCTATATTCATTTTCAAATGAATATGCTCAATATTTCATGACTACCTAAAAGCTGTAACACAATTTTTTTGCAAAAATCAGTTTCAAAGCAAACATAAGTTTTCCAAAAGCTTGTTTATGCTTTGCCTACACAAACATGATATAGACATATGTTTTGCACTTTCAGGTTTGTTGTAAAACTTGTTCAAAACGAAACCAAACACATGCCCAAAAACACCCAATTATAGAAACCACCGTTGTACAGTAATGTTATTTTAAAATATCTTTATTCTGACAAAAAACGGATTGCATTTTGTAACTCTCTAAATTGTTCGACTTTTCAGTTTTAAAAAGATGCACAAAACGAAAATACAAATGGACTCCCAGAAAAGTCTCATAATACAAATCAAAAACGTACAGTATTTTGTAGCACGTAAGCGTATACGCTACTTTCACAGAGTCTCTGTGGCAGAGTGTGAAGGGCTGTCGACATTCAAATTCATCAGATCAAATCAGCAAGCTTCTAAAAATAGTGCTAGACTAGCCAATTCCAAACTTACAAAATACGTCAGGAAAGAATTTGGTGATAATGTGTTAACTTTGAAAACAACTTTTAAACACTTGGTCACAACGGTAAACCATAATCTCTTCGTGGGAAAATTGTAACATAAATTTCCCGGATCCGTTCGTCTGTATGCAATGACTGAAAGAAACACTCTTCTGAAAACATATATTCAAGAATTGTATTTCTGTAAAAATAGCCCCAAGGCTGTCGAAGAATGAGAGAAACACCGTACCCACTAAAACTTGTCACTACAATACAAATTACTGAGATAAAGACGGAAATTTCGTCTAGTTGGTAAACACACGCAAAACCGTTTTAATATGCGACCAACTTTTCAAGCAACAATTTTAAGAATGAGAGAATACATTACGATATTTTAAACGCACGTAACCATCTTCTGTGACGTAATAATGATAAGCATTATGAAGCTATTCGAGCACCTGTTAAATTTGGCTTACACCATATCTCGTAATTCAAGATTTAACGATTGTGTAATGTTTCACAGGTGTGACAAAGGTGATGCAATCTTTGCTTATTTCTAGCAACAGTCTATGACGTAAGACGTCAGGTTCAGTATAGACAACGGTTCTATGTGATGTTTGATTTGAAGATTGTCCGTAACAACACTGTTAACTTGAAAACAAAAACGCTTATGTTAAATAACTTAACAGTTCAAATCACTTCCCAAAGTCATGGAATTCCTCTTCAGGGAAGAGTTTCTTTCTGATTGAAAACCACTGCTTTGAAAGTACATTTGCTACAATGCTATAGGATGCCTTTTTGGACATTCTACATAGTTGAGGCTATCTACCACCAACAAATTACACAAAAACAAATCAGAAATCAAAATGTTCAATAAAGAGCAGCAGCTTGACTTTCAGCGTATTCACAACATTAATAGCACGTTAGAAAAAAAAAGGATTTGATTTGTTTTCAATGTGACCATTCAGCTGTTTCACAGAATGAAAGTGCTTCTACGCCGTAAGTACGAATAGATACTTCATGTCATATGAAGATCTTAAGTCTACCAGAAGGTACAACATTGTCTATTGCAAGAAACTGCTACATCTTGTCACCAGCAAAGCTGGAACGTATTACCTTCTTCGCATAATTCACCATCAAAACCCTCTTTACAAAAACAGTAAAATTCTTTGTCACCCAAATCCATACATTCTGCTTCATTTTGGCACGGATTGGGGTTACAAATGTCATTTGGATCACCATCTGAAACAGTTAATTGTAAAGTTTTCAGTCATATATAGGCTAACGTCTGGTGGTGAAAGATTTAGATTAAATTTTTGGGATAAATTTGTCCTTACATCTTGGACACAAACTCTTCCCGAAGCCAGTCATTTATTTGAAGCCAAAAGTTGGCTCTGAAGTTATATTTTCTACGTGAAGGCCGTCGCCAACAACAAAGCTGACATAGGCTACAAAGCTTTACGAAATTCACGACCGAAACTGACAAAATTGTGACGCCTGAAATTCTGACATTCCGATAATTGAAATTGTGAAGCCAAGTTTTATCAAATTTAATTCTGACATTCTGATAATTGAAATTGTGAAGCCAAGTTTTATGAAATTTTATTAACAAGCCGTTTCGATTTCTAAGCTACTACGGTAATACAAGAAAGTCAGTTTTCGTTCCTACTTCTAAACACATTATTGAGTGTTTCGCCAAAACGGTGGAAACGCATACAAATTTCTCATTGATTCCAGCAAAAGCGCAGAACGGTTAGGCGACTATTTATTTTTCATAATGTTTTTTTTTTACGGCCTATCTGCCTAACTCTTTAAACCTAATTACCAAAAAAAAAGATTTATTTTACAAATCTAACTTTGCAACAGATATAACAAGCTAGATAAATACACATCAAACATCCAAGTAATATAAACTGCTAATGACTGTTTATTGAGATTAAAATACATGTAGTACTACTGACACGAAAAGTGCAACAAATGGACCATTTTAATGAGAGATTCTACTCAGCAGCAATTTAAGATCCTTTGCACAAACCTTACCATCAAAAGTTACTGAAGGTTAGACAGATACTTTATGGGCTATACCAGACCAGATCCGTTGTCTGATGAAGATCTACACCTGTTAAAGTGGCTGTATGGGAGACTACCTGTGTTGGATGACTCCGGAGCTTCTTCACATCTTGCTCCAGTATATCCATCGATACACTCACATTTGTAAAAATTTATCTCGTCTATGCACTTTCCTTTATTCAGACAAGGATTTGAAGAGCATTCATCGAGATCTGAAAACCATACGTAACACTTTTCGAGTATTTAAAGTTTTACACATGGAATCAATATGGTTTTACATTATTGTCTTCGCTTTGTAATTTCGTAGTTTATGAATTTGTGCTTTTTCGTTTAAATTCCTTCACAATCACAACCATCATTATATTCAAACATGTCCACTAGCATCATCAATTAACAACTGAACATCTCTCACCTACAGCACAAGTTGGTCCTCGATAGCCTGGTACACATTTGCATCTGAATCCATTGCTCAAAGAAGTGCAGGTACCGCCATTTCTGCATGGATCCGATAGGCAGTAATCCTTCTTTTCTAAAATCAGAAAAACACATTATGATATTATAAACGAGTAAGACCAACGGGACTTTCAAAATCGGGCTCAAATTTTAGAAAATAGCCACCACATCTAGCAATTCAGGCTACAAACTAAGTTTTAATGTGTTATTCTCTTTTGGCAAGCTACCCAGAAATGTTTGAAGTCCATCTGTGTGTAGTTGGTCAATACGACTCTGAAATATTATTTCCCTGAATTGTTATCTAGAAGCACATTTTACCTTCTATTTTTTTTTCGCAGTTTTCCCCAGTCCAACCTTCAGCACAGTCACATGTATATCGGTCTAAACCAGTGATACATATTCCCCCGTTTTGACAAGGCATTGAACCACAAGCATCCACTTCTGTAACATTTTTAAGACCCTCCTGATGCTAATTATAGCCTGGTCTTGTACAAGCTGATCAATGCAGTCAAACGCCTAGTTTTTAGAATATTTTACGACTTCAAACAATTGTCGAAATTTTCGAACTAACAATGTCAAAGAACAAGAAGCCTATCAAGGACTAATAATGCAGTAGGCGACTTCTGACCATCACCATAAAAACAATGCAACAACTAACTGAATGAAATTGAGTGGTAATCAATCCCTCTCTTGAGGCCTCCCTAATCGGTTTTGCACGCTTACTTCAAAACATAGAAACTACTCTATTTAGCAAGCTGAAAACCTCATTTTATCAAATAGAGTAGGTTCAATGTATTAAAGTATGTGCGTAAACTGACTAGGGGGGCCCCAAGAAGGTGGGCCCTAGGCAACTGCTTCGTTCGCCTATACGTAAATCCGCCACTGTTGTCAGATTTGGGCGCTTTTTACGTAGGGCCCTGTCTGGTTGATGGGAATGGAGACTGTTTCTTCTGGCTCTGTCTACTACACATTTCAATAACCTACTGTATGTAAGGATAGGCCACTATTTGTGTTTGAAAAATGATCAAAAATCTAGGCTATTTAGCTTACGAGCAAAGAAAATGCTTCATTTTGTTACAAAACAAATTTATTTTAATTAGTCGGCTGCGTTGCCGAGTGGTGAGAACGTCTGCGCGACGCTCGAAAGGACGTGGGTTCGACACCGCTCCAGAGCACGCGGCTGTGTCTCGGCGAAAGACACTTAAAGGCAAGCCAAAATAAGGGGAGCAGCTGACTCGAAGACTATATGTCACTTCGCTGCTTCCTGTCGTCTGTTGTATCGCTTCTGTGATCGCAGTGTACTGCATGTTATCGCAATGGGCGCAAATAAAAGCATGATTATTGATTATTTATTTTAAAAGTTTTATTATTGATTATTAATTAGCTATACTCTTTAAAACTGCTAAATTTTTTAGAAGAAATCAGGCGATTGTTTTTTGTGGAGAGCCTAAAGTTACCATTCGGCCAAAATTTGTGTTGGTTGTTGCGTTGTTCTAGTCTACAGTGATTTAACGGTAATGCCTAACCCACTTGTTTCACAAGTTGTTCCAGTCCATCCAATAAAACACTCGCAAGTAAACAAATTATCTCCGTCGATGCAAGTCCCTCCATTGAGGCAAGGCTCAGATTCACATTCATTTATGTCAATTTCTATCACATAGAGATACGTTTTTTCAATTGCCGCCAAACAGCTGTGGTCTAGCCTCTGCTAGTTTACAGAGCAAACGAGAAACAAAAGATGACAAAAAGTTTGCTAGCTAAAAATTTGAAAGTACTGATGGAAATATGTTTTTAGGCTTGTTTAGCTATTAAGATTCTTTAAACATGATATTTTAGATATGCCTTTGATTGATTGATTGAATCTTTATCCTCGGACTGGGAAAGCTTCTTGCAGAGCTTAATCCTGGTAGTTTTGCATACTTGTAGAGCAGCGGTTCTTAAACTGGGGGGCGCGCCCCCCTTGGGGGGCGCGAAAGGTTCACAAGGGGGGCGCGAGCGATGTCAAACTATGTGACTAAACGTCGCGTAATGAAATTTTGGGGTCGTGATGAAACAGTTTAATTTAGTCTAGTGCCGGTAGCTTGTAGTCTTGCCATGATGTCAATTGAAGAGGAAATGCTGTTTTGCAGACCTCTCGAAACGACTACTAAAGCAGAAGACATATTCCAAGTTGTCACCACATTTTTTGACAACAATGGTCTGAAATGGGATAAACTTGTGGGTGTCTGCACTGACGGTGCTCCAGCAATGATTGGATCTAGAAGTGGATTTATTGCCAGGATAAAGCCAAAAAGTCCCAATGCCATTGGATCTCACTGCGTGATTTACCGTGAAGCTCTGGCCTCCAGGACTCTACCAGCTGCAATAAAAGATAAGCTTACAGTAATCATACGAGCCGTTAACTTCGTCAAAACCAGTGCCGTCAATACGAGACTGTTTACCAAGCTGTGCAAGGATATGGATTCGAACCATGAGACTCTCCTCTTCCATACATCTGTTCGTTGGTTATCGAAAGGTAATATGTTAGCCCGCGTGTATGAAATGAGAGATGAACTGATGCTATTTTTGGAAGCTCATGGGAAGCAAGATCTCCTTCTGCCATTTTCATCAGAGAAGTTTCAGCTGGAGTCGGCATACCTCGTGGACATTTTCGAGGCCCTCAATAACTTAAATCTGCTCTTGCAGGGCAGAAATACTAACCGGATTAATAGCTATGATTCCATTCGAGCATTTGTGGCATAGCTGGGGTTGTGGCACCGCCGAAAACAAATGAAGAGCTTGTTTCCAAAACCGCTTACATCCACTTTCGGTGATTTCGAGAAAACCACGAAAAACGTTTATGACAGTTTCGCTTGGTAAATGTAATGCGCTTTTGATTTCTGACGATGTATAACTACCTACTGAATTGAGCCATGACGTTTGTCCAGATCTAAGGAATATTAGAATGCTTAGAATCGCCTTTTTATAAAATTAGAAATGTGGATATAAGCGGTTTTGGAAATAAACTGGAGAATAAAAATTGCCAGAATGAAAGAAACCAATTTTTGAAACCATTTTTCCAAGCTGACCACCACTAATTCATCAACACAACCCAAATCCACTTTAAACAAAGCAAAAAAACACAGTTATAAAGCTCAAGTAGGCTACTAAGCACCGTTGGTAACTGCAACAATAGGCTGCAAGCCTACAACACTGCTTATCAGTGTTGCCAGATAGTAGATGCTTCAAACTACCAAACACATTTCAAATTTTTCCAAACTGACCAGAGACTAACTGTCAACTCACCAAATATGTTTTCCAAAATTCTGCCAACTCAAAATTTTACTGCCAAACAACGTAAAATTCTGCCAAATCTTAAATTTGGTAGTGAAATTTACCAAATGGTAACACTGCTGCTTATCACGAAACGATGACGAAAACGGTTTAACAATCAGCGATATGTCACGTGATACAATGGCTTAATATGATTGGTTAATTGTGGATACAAGTGGTTTTGGAAACAAAGTGTGATGGCGCGTAAGCGGTTTTGGAAGAAAACGCAATATTTAGTGTCGAATTTGAAGCAGAAAGAGAAGGTTTTGGAAAAAAAGGAATGGATAGTAGGTACCTATGGTAATACTCTACCTAATGACACTCTAAACTCAATTTTGGTAAAAGTGGCGCCTAAGCGGTTTTGGAACTGGGCTCTTCAAATAGGAAATGCAGCTTCATTTCCCAATCTAGATACTGCACTTGACAAAAAGCAACTTGAACTGGAAGGTGAGCTTAAGGCTGAAGTGAAGGATCACCTTCAGCTTTTGAAACAAGAATTCGAACGCTATTTCCCAGACTTGGGTGACACCGACCTTCTAGAATGGAAGATGACAAGAAATCTCTTTCGTGTTAACGAGGACATTCTTCCCGACGGTTTGCAAGAGGAATTTTTGGAAATAAAGTGTAACTCCACTGCAAAAGACGATTATGAAGCAATTCCACTAACTGATTTTTGGGTTAAATATTTGCACATATAGGCCTACAAGGGAGTGGGTAGCGTGGCGATACGCACACTTCTTCTGTGTTCGTCCACTTATCTGTGCGAAAGTGGCTTTTCTACACTTTTGAACATAAAAACAAAACATCGAAACAAACTTATTGATTGTGAAGCCGATCTGAGGTGTGCATTATCAGCTACAAAATCTCGAATTAAACTTTTGGTTTCCGAAAAACAATCACATCCCTCACATTAATGAAAGCTAAATATAAATTCCTGTAGTCATTACACTTTAATGTTTGCTAATTTTGTAGTTTGGTGGGGCGCAAGTTTGGATGGCACTTCAAAGGGGGGCGCGGCTCAAAAAGTTTAAGAACCCCTGTTGTAGAGGCTTTGAGTCACTGACGCAGGCCCGGTCACCGAGATTGACAGAGTGAAGTTTCCGATTGTTGAAGTCTTGTTGCCGGGGAACTATTCTATCCATTAGATGCCACTGAATGGAGAGCAGTCCTTAACGTGCGTTGCTCAAGCGCACACCCCGAGAATCGAACCAGCGCCGTTTGATCTTGAAGCTTCTTCCTTCCAGAAGTGACGCGCTAACCAATTGAGCTATCGAGGCGGACTTTGAAGTTGAAGGAAGTACTTTACTTTGAAGTAAGATTCTGTTAGTTTAACGTCTAGAACCCTTATAGATTATACAACGTGACCTATGCCTTACAACACTTAGGCTATGTGGTAGCATAAAAAACAGGAATACAATGAACCAGAAGTACTATCAGTCTACTAATGCTATTCCTAAAAGGTTTATTTGATTGCAATGTTTTTTTTATATATTTTGCGTTCTGTAAACTTTATATTTTCCTATTCATTATACAGTAGAGTTATAAGTCTAGAGATCAATTTTCAGGCTTTTTAATGAAAATGAGATTCCTTGGATTCGGCTATTTGTTTCAAGCAGTGCCGGATTAAGGGGGAGGCGGACTGGGCTGAAGCCCAGGGCCCCCACTTTTGGGGGCCCCCACTTCAAAGAAAAAAATCTACTAATTTTTTTAGTTGCACAACTGGAGATTACTGCTTAAATGTGTATCTCAAACAAGGAAGGGCGGCTCACCCATATGTGCTGCGGTGCTGCAGCACCCCTGCCAAACCCCAGTTATACAATTTTTCTTCGTTTTTTTAACAAAAAAAAATATTTAATTGATACTTTCATATCCGAAAATGGTACGGATTACGGGTCAAAGTTATGATAATGCTGCCAATATGAGTGGCAAGTATAACGGTCTTCAAGCTCTTCTGCGCGAGAAATGTAGTGTAGCTCATTATGTCCCTTGCACAGCACATTCACTTAATTTAATCGGTAGCCTAAATGTCCAGTAGAAACATGCCGTTCTGCCGCTGAGCTTTTTGAATTGTTGCAAAGCCTTTACTCATGGCTCGTCTCGTCTACTCATCGTTGGCAAGTCCATCTAAAATTCCTAGATGGTTTGCCTGTTTTGAAGACATTATCTGATACAAGATGGTCAGTTAGATATGAATAATGATGCAGTTCTTCTTCTATCGAGTCTTCTAAAGTTCGTTGATACACCACAGATTGACACATTCTTCCGCAACGGAGTTATACACTGACAGGTTCCACCTACTGCACCGGGTGGCAAGCCGAGGGCAAACAAGAAGGTGATCCGCTGTATAGGCGTAGCCAGGAAGGCGAAAGAGGCCATGCCCCTCCCCAAATTTTCAAAGTTTGGATTCTAAAGTTGAGCGCTTTGTTGAAAATATAATAAAGTTTGTAGAAATTTATATCGTTTTCCAAGACATCTGGCTATTAACACCCCCAAGGACTTGTTTTAGAGTTTAGACACACAGAAAGACACCAATAAATTTTACAAATCGTAAATCGCGCAAAATTTACGTGATTTACGTTTCTTTGAACTAATTTGTGGAAGCAATTTCAGAATGGCTTACTCTGTTGGGTTTTTGTGTAGTTATTGAGTTTTTGTGTAGCTGAGTTTTAGTGTTCTCTAATTTTAGCCGCAGTTTTTGCCCGTTCGTGTGTAAGAGCTATCTTTAATAATTTAATAGCTGTTTATCTGCTAATAAATTTCATACAAATATTATCCTAAAAGTGTTTTCAGAAAGCGCTATAATCCATTATTTGAGTGTAATTTTTCAAAAATTTTCCGGGGGAGCATGCCCCCGGACCCCCCTAGAATACGCGTGCCTTCGGCACGCTCTAACCCCCCTACCACTTTTATTGCTTCAACCCACCAGGATACGCCACTGCACATCAAGTGGCGATGGCTTTAAATCAAACACTTTGTTGTTCTCTTCAAATCATCAAATATTTGCCCCCCCCCAAAATTTTTTTTTGGCTGCGCCACTGGT
This sequence comes from Aplidium turbinatum, assembly GCF_918807975.1. NCBI lineage: Eukaryota > Metazoa > Chordata > Ascidiacea > Aplousobranchia > Polyclinidae > Aplidium > Aplidium turbinatum. The sequence continues at coordinate 8,417,247 of NC_137489.1, read as the reverse complement.
CCGCTGTTTGGGGCTCGGTGCCACAGATACATGCAACTGGGCCCGTGTCGTAGCCCCACTCCACCATTAATTTTTAGCGAAAAATGTCACTTGATAAGGGCCCCCACTTTCATCTCAGCCCAGGGCCCCATAAACCCTTAATCCGGCCCTGGTTTCAAGGGGTGTCATAAAACGAAACAAAAAAATGTTTGTTTAGTACGATAAGTTTGTAAGCTATGATGAAATTATAATTTGGGTAAAAAGGCTACTTTTTTTAACCATAAACAGACATAACCGAGCAACACAACATTTAACATTATAAAAAATTAACTAAAGTAGCCGAACACGAAAATTCCTGGACAACTGAAAACGTTTGCTATTCTGCTTTGTTTTTTTATACTGTTAAATAAATATTGTGTTGTTGCTCAGTTATGTATGTTTATATTAATTGCATTTGAAGCCTTTACAAATTGTTTCACCTAACGGATCATCAGAAGGTCTTATTCAAATAGAATTTTGAATAATTCTATTTGAATAAGACCTTCTGATGATCCGTTAGGTGAAACAATTTGTAAAGGCTTCAGATAGTAATAACTATATTTGATTTAATTCGCTCTGCTTTGCCTTTTTGCTTGGCATTGAGCACTTTTTGTAGTATTAATAGTTTTCATTGTTTTAATTGCATTTGATATATTATTTAATTTTTTATGTTTGATATGTTTTGTAATTGTTGTATGTAAATTGATATATTATATTAATATCTGTTTAAATTAGGCTGCAAAATAGCACTCGGTAACCATAACAAAGTAGCATGTGGTTCTTCTTACCGATTTCACATATTTTTCCTGTCCATCCTTCAAGACAATCACAATTGAATCCAGTATCTTCAGTCTGACAGGTTCCACTGTTCTGGCACGGATTTGGGTCGCATTCATCGACACCTGCAATAAAATGAGGTTTACTGGAGCTGGAGTGCATTATAAGACCATACTTTGTGGATAAAAATACTCGCCACACGTAGGCTATACTTATGAAATTTCTATAAATCCCTGACTTGAAAAAAAAATAAAACAACATCTCTAATGGCTTACTAGTTTCACAAGTTGGGCCACTCCAACCCACAGCACATTCGCATGTAAATTCTTTGTCTCCATCTTTGCATGTGCCTCCATTTTGACAGGGTTCAGATTGGCATTCGTTTACATCTAGTTCTATAACAATCAATAATAAATACCCAATAAGTTAGCTTAAGTAAACAACTCAAGTACCTTAAACCTATGCGCGATAGTTATTTTTGGAACTGGAAAGTAAGTTTTCAAACACTTGTTGCAAAAAACGACAATTCAGGCAAAAGTCCAATTTAAATGAAGCTTGAGATTTTAAACTTCAGCAGCCACTTACAGTATGAAACATCACCATGATTTAACTTTGCAAACTAATTCAACTTCCACCCAGATGTAACTGTCGTTATTTGGAAAGTAAACAGCCAAAAATGATTGTCTTACTTGTTTCGCATGTCAGACCAGTCCAATCAGCAGAGCATACACAAGAAAATTCATTGTCTCCTTCGACGCAAGTTCCACCATTAAGACAAGGCTCCGATTCGCACTCGTCTATGTTCACTTCTAAAGTAGCACGTCACTTGAATCAGTGTGAGGATGGAAGCACATTTTTTTTGAAACCTTTACAAGAACTGTTGGGTACGTGGTGAACCTTCTTTATATTTAGAATTATGTCTAATAATAGAAGATTTAGGTAAAGTAAATTTAAATCAAGAAAGCTAATCTTTGTTTGCTCTACCCAATATTTCACGTCTTCCAAAATACAGTGGACGTTTTTTCGAACGCCATGCGTGGGCTTGCTCTCACGCCAGTTACGTGACCGACACGTATCCTAATAGGCCTACCTAGGGATTGTAGATCATAGGGATGCGAAACTTCCTCCGCTTTTGGCTTATCCGCAACACTAGAAGGGTTACGTTTTTTTCTAATTTACAACATATTTTACTTTTTATGGGTTATATAAGAAGAGTTAAGTTGGTTTTAAAGTAATTTAAGGTTTTTAGTTGAAAGCAAGCCTGCAGTAAAGCGTAAAAAAACGTCAAATTGGTAATTGACCCTTCTAATGTTGAAGGAACAACGGAGTTGCGCGTCCCGTAATGTACCGTCCTTAGCCTACCAATGTGTTAGATGTTGGTTGTTTACTCTTTGCCAGACTTAAAATTTCACGTTTGGATACAAAAAAAACTAAAAGACTCTTTGCTATGATCTGAAAATTAATTTTAGATTATTTATCTATTGTACATTACAGTTCTAAACCACCTTGAATAGAAAACTGCAAGGTTGGTTGGTGCGTTTTGCCCATGTACTGTATCTGCTCATTATGCATTTGACCAGACAAATTGAAAGTCAAATAAGCAATCTCTTTTGCTCTCTCCCTTGAACTGCCGCCTTTATTCAAAGTTAAGGTTGTTTGAATGCATGCATTTCCAATGCTACTTAAAAGCAAATATTTGTATTGAATGTCATAATTGAAATCTCAAAAATAACGACGAATTGTCTTACTGTTTTCGCATTTATCTCCTGTCCACCCTGCTTGGCAAGAGCAAGTGAATTTATTTTGGCCGTTTTGACATTCTCCTCCGTTTAAGCATGGGTTGGATTGGCACTCGTCTATATCTAAACAGAGAAAGTAAAATGAATGCACATCGTTAGCAGGAAACAATAAGTTTGTATAAAGTATGATTAGAGGCTAATTAGTCCACAGAAACCCGGGGACGATTCCTTTGGGCTGATTGATATTCCGGTCAGACGCCCATTGCCCTATGGAAAGAGGTAAACACTTTTTAACGATACGCTTTGGTTAAAGTGAGGCCACTCTTACTTCAATTCCAGGGCAGATTTACTAATTAACTGTTGGATACGACTTACTTTGTTGCTGGTTGTTACCATTTTGTGACGGTAGTTTTAATCGTTTATATTTAGACGTAGGTCTTGGGTGTTTAAAGCTGGCCGACTTACCTGTTTTCATGATACTTTCAAAAAAGGTGGGCTAAAAATCATTGCTTTCTCAAGGCCATTCTTGAGAAATCCTTGTAATAAAACTTCTGTTCATGGTACTGACGTCCATTGAAAGAACGTCACACAATTTTTGAGACTTTTGACCTCTATTTTTATCATGTTTATTGGTATTGCAGTTATCACAGGTTTGTATGTTAATTAAAGTAATTTCATGACATAGCCTACCTTCTGCACAAGTTAAACCTGTCCATCCTGGTGTACAAGTGCAAGAAAATGAATTGACAGCGTCTACACATTCTCCATCATTCTCACATGGATTTGAAGCACACTCATCAATGCCTGGCCAAAGATAATGAAAAAAAAAATGAAACTTAAAACAAGGAAAGTCAGTTTGCAACGTCTGTGTTATTTTACATTAAACCAGGAGGTGACCCATTTTACAATAAGGCGTCATGGTGAAAGCAAAGGATTATATCAAAAGACTATCCTAGATGAACTATCGTAATTCCATGTTTTTAACACAAGATATAAGTCTACAAGCGTTCAGTTCTGCCGACTAAACGCACGGCATTTCAGAAAATAAACATGCTCTTTAGCAGAAATGTAAATAGGTAACACAAATTGGTCAAGCAGCAGCCAAATAAATTGGGACAAGAGAGACGTATGGCACTGAAGAGTTAAGGCTTTTATCGACCCCATGAAACCCTTCAACTGCTCTCCAAACGGTCCATCAAACACAAAAGTCAATAACCAGCATACAGTAATGTGTTTATACATATTTCCAGAGAGCTACTTTATCTAGCCCAGATCTGGTAAGGATTTCGTCAGATCTGTGCCTGATCTGGTAAAGATTTGGACCAGACAAAGTGGCTGTTTGGGATATTGCCATAAAAACTTTAGAAAATTGTTTATGATTAGCATCTTACTGCTGTCGCATACAATTCCAGTCCATCCCGGAGAACAGTTGCATGTAAATTGGTTTTGTGAATTGATGCAAGACCCGTCGTTTTGACAAGGATCAGACGCGCACTCATCAACATCTACGAACAACAACAAAAGTAAGAAAATTCATATTTGAAGCAAAACATGAACTAAGTCTTTGTGTTGTGATTTAATTTCTCAACTTCGCAGATTTAAAATACTGAATATAATCCGCAAATTAACTTCTCAAGAGAATCTGTTTTCGGACTCAAAAGCTCTATCAGACGTGTTGGCTTTGTGAAAGTTTCGCATGTTAATTGAAGCTTTAAACTGCTGACACTGGCTCAATCACGTTTGCCTCAGAGATCTAATTCACATCTTCTGGCTGTATGTTAAATACCTTCAGAGCATATTTTTCCCGTCCATCCCCCAGTACAAGTGCAGATAAAATCATTTTCAGCATTTGTACATACGCCACTATTTTCACAAGGGTTGGGATCACATCGATCGACGGTGTCTGCGTGTTAGAAGTAACAGGTTAAGAAGAAAACCTGCTCTTAGTAGGTTACATAGTGTGGTCTTTGTACTGATAATGCATGTAGAAAGTCTAAATATTAAGCTGCGCAGATCGGAACTAGTATTTTTTGACTAAATATTTTGTCTCGAAAAGTTGCATTTGAAACAGTTTGATCAATTATTGCCTGTTCTCTTACCCTTAATCTTAGCCATTTCACAACAGCATGAGGTAAAGCAGAAACTTTAATTTATTAATACTTGAAAAATAGGAGTAACAGCAAAAATGTTTTATTCCTTACTTGATGTAGATTAATAAAATTGGAAGAAAAACGGTAGGCTATATCATAATATTACCTTACAATTACGCGATCTCGTAGTTCAAAACTAGACGTTAACCACTCACACAAAAGATGTAAAAACGTGCTAATTGTGGTTACTAAAATATGTTAAAGACAACTTTAGCAATTATGGCAATTATGGTTTATCGCAGGGGTCACCAACTGGCGGCCCGCGGGCCGCATGCGGCCCGCCACGCTGTTAATGTGCGGCTCGCGGAAGGTATAGGCGTACAAGTATAACCAAAAATACTTTTTTTTAGGAATTAAAGAGCATGAAGGCAAAAAACACTTTCCAGGAACTAGCATATTTTTGCTTTGCATACGATTCCACCGACCGACCAATCAGATTGTAGTTCTAGGTGGAGGTCGCTTAAAGTTATTCCAATGCGATGTCCAGCCACACTTTCCCAGTGATTGATTAAAATGTCTGTTTTCGAATTTCGAAATTTTCTGTGAGCATAAGAGTTGCTTATTTTAAGTTTGCGAATTTCGTGTAGGCCTAAACACTATTGATTGTGCGTTTCACCGTTATTGTGTTTCATGAGCAGTGTTCTCTTTATGCAAGTTTAATCATGGTCGGTATGCAAACTGGTAGCCAAAGTGGTAGCCATGGTCGGTATGCAAACTCAATTTATAAAAAATTGGCAAAATGTTATATTTTTAAAAATTTGAAGATTTTTTTTGGTTGTAATACGAAAATATTTAGCTTTGTACTGCAAAATGTTGTTAATCAACAATTCTTGCCATGCTGATAAGGATCGCAAGTGACAGTTGTCTCTAACAGCCTAATCAAAGAAAGACGGTTTTAGAGATTCTCACAAAAAATGAAAAACCGATTTATTGCTTTTTTAGAGGGAACACTGCTCATGAGTTACGATAGAAACGTTATTTTCGGTGATTTCCACAAGCGTTTGTTTCATGGTGCCTGGTTTCTTTCTCCCTGTTATTGGGGCCTATTTTTCACTGATATGTTTGCAGGTCACTACAGTATTGTTGCCTGTATTGCGATGTGTCAAACATTTCCTTGTATACTGAAACTGTTAATTGAAAGATATCTTTTGTGAAGCTAAGTGACAACACCACTCTTGCTTGGCGATGAATATTCTGATGAAACCGCTCGCCTCGCTGTAAGTGCGCAAAACAAGTGGTCTCGTTTATTAGACATTGTTAAAGAAGTCAGAAGTGTTGTTAAATGAGCTTGGCCTGGCAGTGGCGTTGTTCAACTAATTTTGTTGCTGAGGTATTCTAAGATAAATATTAACATGTAACGCTAGATACTGGGTACGAAATGCGTTCTTTTCTAGCATAAGAGTCAACCAACCTAAAATTTTATTAGTGCGGCCCGCCACAGCTCTCCTTAGTGCTAAAGTGGCCCGCATACAAAAAAGGTTGGTGACCCCTGGTTATCGTAATAAAAGTATTTTTGTGGACAGATTTCAGTAAAAGTTATATAGTTTATTTACACAATGAATGGTTTGAATGTGTGCGACAACCTTGCTTCTATTGGCTGAGATTGCTATTTTCATTTCTATTAATGCATTATTGTGAATGCTATTTATTATTTCGCAGTAATCTGCTAGATCATTTTGCATAACTGTGCTTCTAGGAAAACATTTTAAACTTATACTGACTTTCGCAGTTTATTCCAGTAAACCCATCAGCACAAGTACATTGATAAAACGTCTCCCCAGAAACGCATGTACCCCCGTTTTGACAAGGGTTGGATCTGCAAGCATCTGGTGGTGGAATTATTCCCACTTGAACTGGAAAATATTAAGGTTTTTTTATTTGCAAAGCATTGTCATTAGGACTTCAATGTAATTGATTTTTCGCTGTTTCGACATGAGATCAACTTAGTTACAACTGACATGTGCTTCTCACCTTGGTATTGCACGTAGAAGCCCATGTAGTTGGTTTGAGCATTACTGACAAATCTAACTGTCGCCGGTCCAGATCCTACGGAAGGGGCTCTTGGAAGTTTAAACCCACATAATCGAACAGGTTTTTGTCCAGAAAACTCAAATTCAAGATAGTCATTTACGCATGAGCCACCATTCTCCATTTGTATGTATCGAACGGTAAACTTAAACAGTGAAAAAACAATGATCAGCCAGGGGACATGACTCATAGCAAAAAAGCAAAACTTTTCTATTTTCACATTGACTGCTTTATAGTCATTTTCGTTTATTCTAACATAAGTGACCTTAAATTTTAGGCAATTTAGAAAACGTCTTCATTATCGATTAAACATTCTTTTGTAAGGTTTTTCACAATACGTTTTAACCATTTTTTCTTGAGATTTCTTTTACTGATGTGCAGCCGACAATTAGCGACGAAACCAGTTGAATAAAGTTTTGCTTGAAAATATTATCTACCTGCAATTATTATGCTATTTTTGAAAAGTGTTTTTCATTTTTTATAGGCTATCATAATATTAGTAGTACGTAGAACAATAAACATTTATCGTACATATATTCTGTCTCTGGGTCCAAATTTCAAGTTCCAAACACATAAAAGATTTGGATCGTAGGCTTGGTTTGGGTACCCTGGTAGAACGATGACGCCTTGGGGTGCAGTCAACAGACCACCACACTGGGGAGATTGTGCTCGCGAGTACCCTGTTTGCATACAATGATATAAATACATGAGCTCCTGTACAGAGAGAGTCAAATGTATTGGAAAATTAGATCAATAGTAAGAACTTACCCTTGTCATTTATTTTAGTTACACGTTTTGTAAGGTGACTCTGCTTTTCTTAGTATCTACCAGTATATTAAATTTAGATTTTTGAGTCTTGCTTCTGCTTGTATTTTGAGATCACCCCGGATTTAAGTTTAGCTCCATTCTGCGTTCTATAGTTGGATTTTCATTCAGAAAGATTCAAAACTAATTAAGATGTGTCAAACTAGTTTTATTCTACATTTTACACTGCATGGTTCTACCCGGTTCAAGCAAATCGGGTCTTAAAATCATTAATGGTGGCCTACGTTAACTAAACCTTGGATCAAAACAAATTCATGACTGCGTAGAACTGATTTGAAAAAAATTGCAAACGAACCACTGTTATAATAAAAACTATTTGACAATTACTTACCACAAAAACTCAAAAACAAACAAGACCACCCTAAGTTCATCACAACAATCTTCACTTCAGCAGCAAGTTTGATACAAAATCTCAACTTCTAACATTAAAATATCTACAATTCTTTTCTTTGCCTTACACCAGAGAAATAGAATTTTGTTTTCCTAAAGTTATTAACTATTTAAGAAATGCAATACAAAAATAGCTGTTGGACTTTACATCTTCTCGAAAGAACTTCAACTGGCAGAACCGTTGCTTGTGTCGCAAACACATTTGCTACTGTTGGTGCTTTAATGCATATAGGCTACTCAACCCAAACACTTACATTTACATTTAAGCTAAATCACTTTCTAACTGTTTATTTGAAATTTTTAAAAATAACGTTCAATGTTCATTTTTTACCTTTCAAGTATGACGTACTCGTTGCGTTATTCAAGTGCATGACATCCACTAGTCACACTTTTGAATCTCAGCCTGTGCAAACAACACTATTTTCAAGTAGTAGCCCAATATTCACAATATGGCTGTTGCACAGAGTTAAGATGTGTTCTGTAAAATATCTACACACGAATAAACATATTCCTTTATTCATTTTTAAAAAAGCACCTAATGAACTATTTTAGGTTACATGAATGTTTTACTGGGAACGTGCTGTAGACAAAAAGTAAAGGTTGTAGGTTATTACATTCAAGTTTAGTTGACACGCCAAACACCTCCGAGTCCGAATAACATCTAAACAAAAATCTGTCGTGTTGATTTTGTGGCGTGGGTATGATCATGGTATGATGTTCGAAGATTTAAATTAAGTTGACGAGCAGGCAAGAAAGCCAATAGATGTTACTGCATCGTTAAAATAACAAGTACGAAGTAGGCTAGTCATCATCAACATCATGTTTTTTTTATTTCCGACCATCAAAGCAAAAAAGCAATATCACTTTCCATAATATTGCAGGGGTCTGGAAAAAAGTAGATGCGACAAAACGCAAACGTAAAAGCATGCTCGAGACTCGAGAGAGAAATGATTTACTGAATACAAGGATTTTGGCACGACCGCAACACCGTGGCATGCAAACTTCGGAAGAGTAGTGAGAGTGCCTACGTTCAAAAGGATAGCATCACTACTTCGACATCCTTAGAAAAGAACGTGACTGTGTGAGTGTGACCTGCTCGATGCAAATAGTAGCCTCTATTTTTTTCATTGACTTAGCCTAATCTAGATTTTAAACATCATAAGCCTGGAATACGAGAACAAGTTACATTAAATTCAAACTAGAATCGTAAAAAGTCAAAATTATCTCAACAAGAAATTACAAGAATGATCATGCGTAGGCTATAGGATGTTTTACCATTGTGCGAGATGCATAGAATTTCTCCAACAAATCATGAAAGGGAAAAGATTTTTTTAGTGATCTGGAGGTTATCGCTATCTTTTGGCTGAGAAATCAACGAACAAGACAGAATTAATATTTTCACTAAGAAGGCATTGTATATCCTATAGGCTACATGGTGGGCAACCAAATATTTTGAACAGGCTTGTTTATGTGTCCTCTCATCCATAGAAAAGTGATTAATATAAGATTATTTTAAGTTAAACATGGCACATGGAAAACTAAATGACATTAAAAACTACAAAAAACGGCTTTTTCAGCCAAAATGTGGCTAGGCTACTTTACTGATGTAGCCTAATGTACAAGAAAAACCAAGAAAAGCAAATTGCCGTGATAGGTTTTGATTTATGGTTCTCAATTTTCTGTAGCTTTTAGCACGTAGTCGAAATAAAGTAGCCTAGCTTTGCTGCATAAATGAGTTTTGCATGAGCCATGAACAAGGTCTTAGGCAAAAGTTTGTGGAGCCATGTTCTTATTGCAGTTTATTTCTGCATTAACTTTCACTTTTACAAGTTTGTCCACTGAGTGCTGCTTCTGTAAGTAAGGTTGAAGGTAAATAAAGTTGCAGCCTACTAGGAAATCAATTAATGTACAGGAAGGAATTGATAGTGCCGGATTTAACATTAGACTGGAAAGACTGAAGTCTAAGATTTCAAGATTTAGGGGCCTCAAAATTTAAAGCCTATAACTTATGGTACAATAAAAAAAAAACATTTAAACATATATTTATATAAATTTTTGCTTGGTGATATTGTGAGATTTTTTAATTTCAACCAGTTCTAGAAAAGTAAATGTTCATAAACAGGTCGCAATTCATTTTAATTTTCTGGTCATTATGAAGAAAGCAGCTATATACCATAGTTGCACAATTTCTTTTCTTCTTGCTAATCTGACGACATCTAAGCAAGAAATTCAGCAAGATGTTGAACTACTGATGGAAGAGCATGCCCAGATGATGTTGACATGAAACTTACTAATGAACGTTTGCAGTTTCACGTGTCGGCCAAGGTTAGACAAAACTGCAGGTCTACAGAAGAGCACGTTTTGTCTTATTGGGACCGTTATAAAGTTATATACCGTAGCCTACGAGCAAAACACGTAGATCGCTTTCCTAAAAGTAAAATATATCATTCGACAATTTTTTAGCTTAATGAGCACCAAACTGGTCAGGTGAAAGGGTATTTTCAAGACTTAAAAATAAAATAAAATCCACAATGTCTCAAGATAGGTTGTCTGCTTTAAGTATTCTATGTATTGAAAGTGATAAACTGAGGCAAATAAATTGTGATAAGATTTTTGGATGATTGGTTATTTGAAAGACTAGGCAATTTTTTTGATCAGTCTGAGTACTTTTGATGAAAAAAGTTCATTTCTTATCATGTGTTTTAAACCAGTTTATTTGGTGAGAACATATGGATCTATGCATTATGTGATTACTATTATTGTCATGTGAGCTACGTGTAACTTATACTTATAAAGTATAATTATTTTGTTATTACCATTTGTCACACACGCAATATAGAATTTGTAAGTTCAATATTTCTTCACAGGACATAACACTAACAATAAGTAGAAATATTTTATTTGACCAGGCATCCAGCATTTTCTGTTTTAATACTTCATGAAACATCTACAATTAAATTACAAGCTTTGGTTATCTTCAAATGGTTCATTTCAACACTTCTGTGCATATTTCTCCATCACCAATAAATCACTATGGTATCAGTGGATGTTTGTTTAAACTATCTGTCTCTGCCTGTAAGGGTGCAGGTTGGGGGTCTCAAAAGGAGAATGGCCTAGGACTTCTCTTTACGAAAATCCGGCCCTGGGTATAGGCAAGCGCAGACCTGGGTTCCACACCTGGTAGAAGTAATATCAAAGGACTTTAAACTTTGGTTTCCGCAGCATTCTTTTTTATCACTCAAAACAAGACAATCACTCTTACCAAAAATTGAGTTCCCGACTGCAAGCGATAACCTAATTCGCTTGAAACAGCTGATTGCTTACAAAACACACATACAGATTATGCCAAGTTAGCCACAGAAATCTCGTTATTTACAAAAACACTGATAATCAAAATGTAGAGACAGTTTTACCTTAATTAATTTTTGAAGAGTATAAGTTTTATTTTGTCATTGTTTACAAAAAAATCAAGCTCTTCAAATTCTAAACAGTAATTAAGTCCGCGTAACAAGTATGTTGTTTAAGACTACCTTATCGTCTTCTTAGAATTCTTGTACTTAGCGGTTTTACTGGTTCGAGAACTTAACAAGATAATTTTCGGAGATAGCTAACTGTTGTGTTGAAAATCGTTTTCTCATCTCAGGATTATATCAGCACTTTTAACTTGAAGCCAACTCTGAGATAGCTTGGGACCACTTAACAATTTAACATATCAACATAAACATAGATGATCTATGTTTTTTGCATGTGGAAACTAAAAATCAAACTTTGAAATGTTTATACTAACCTTTTATAATAAAAAATGTTTATACTAATCGAAGCACAACAGAAAGCGTCGCAAGATGATAAAAGAATTCACTTGCAGAAACCTAAGCAAATTGTATAGGCCTACTATATCGTCTAATTTTGCGGTCCAAAATTTCTACTGGAAAACGTATTTCCAGGAAATGTAATATTTATCATTTTCTGTGAAACTGCAATCAAAAGTTAGGCTATACTACCATTTTTGTTTTGTTTTAATCTTGAAAATATGAACTTATACCAGGTGTGTTAATTTTATCCAAACTTAATCCTCAAAACCGCTGTCAAATACATCATCTGGTGTTTTTCGTTTGCGTGCATGCTGTAAATAACTCGTAAAGCTGAATGTGCTTGATTAATCCTTATTACAGTGTACATAAGGAGATTAAGACGTGGATTTTTTCCATTGCAACATACATGCCCTTTTATCAAAGGATGTAAAGTTAAGAAATTCTATACTTTAATTTGATGCAAAGTGTAAAATGTATTTCATCCTCACTTTGTTGTAAATTATCAGGATATGGCATCTGGATTTCAATTTACGTTGACTGTTTTGCGTAATATATGTTAAAGGTGTATTGATATTGGCTAACTTTCTCTTTCTATCTGCTTCTTCTTAAAATAGAAATTTTCCACATTTTATGCTCTGATTTTCTATGGCCGACTTTCTGCACGTAAATTTATGCCCCCTCATTTCTTTTTAGGTCAAAACAATGGCTTACATCATACCATTGAATCCATTTTTATGGTTGCGTAAAATTTACCTCTGTGATAGATATAATTTGCAATAAAGAATAAATTTTGCCTTGACAAAGAACCCTTGGATTAGACTAGACACAGTCTCAGCAGAACGAATGCAATATCTGATGAAAATCAAGAATAGACCAACTAAAATACAAGTCAAATTTTTATTTTAGTTTGGATACTATTGTCATTTCTTTTTTGTAATTTTAAACTGCCCTTTTTAAAACTTTAGCTTTAAATTGCATTAGATGCTACAAGACAATACGTACTACCACCCCACAGCAGCATAGGGCCATTTTATTGTGTCAAGCTGTTATCAAGTGCCTGTAAATATAGTATTGCGGATATAATAGCGGTAAGATTTTGGCAACAAAAAAATAACAAGCAACTTTTCAATACACAAAAATTAAAAATTCTGTAATCTCAATATTTTGTTGTCGTTTACGGCGCCAAGCCATTTTGTAATTAGATAACCATCATTGATTTGGTAACACGGAACTCGACAAGTAAGCTGTGTCCAATTGTGCACAGGATTCAATCGCAAACTTATGCTTCAAAAATTGTCCAACTTTGTTTCGAACTGTAAGTTTTTTGGAATGATTTTTTTTCTGAATGTAATTTTATGATCTATGCAACAGGCTCCACTCGGACTTGATAATCCGGGAATCGACTGCGCATGTCAACAGTGAACTCCACTTGTCCCATAGAGCTTTGCTGTTCAATGTAATTTTGTGAGACGACGAATTCGGCTGGAGTAACTCGTTGCTCTTGGCTTCCAAACCACCACTAAACAAACAACATTGTTATACAAACGCTATCGGACGTTGTGTAGGATGAGTGGCGGTGTAATGAGAAAGAGGGAGGAAGAAAGAGAGGAGGTAGAAGAAGAAGAAGAATAAGAAGAAGAAGAAGAAGAGGGAGAATGAGGAAAGAGAGGAAGTGCAAGTCTATTGTACTTGATGCTTGAAGCAAGTGCTAGAAATTGAATTTTCACTGGGACTGTTGCAAGGAATCAAAAGAAGGAGAAGAAAAGATAATCTTCCATCACGCTGATTTTGTGTTTGAAATTTAATCACATTAAAGTATTTTGAAGAAATTGCAACTATTTTAAAGGTTCTAATTTATTTTGAAAGACTTACGTTGGCCCGTATGACAGGACCTGGAAAGATTACTCGAACAGAGGAGCTGCCAGTTGGAAGATACAGTTTTCCTTGTGCTCCGTTTGGCCATGTGCGAGAGAACACGATAAAACCTGTGTCTCGGACTGAAATAAATAACTTTCTATCATAATCTTTCCACATCTACTTCAAAACTTTTAGATTTACAAAATATAACAAGTTTTTATAAATACAACAAGCTATCGCAAATGCTTAAATAGTTCACATAGTAGGTCTACATAGGCTTTGAACAACAGATGAATTGTGAATTCCTGTTTTGTCCACAAAATTTAAACAAAACGCTTTTGACCGATTTTTCAATGCCTCAGGCGTAGACTACCTGGCTACAAAGTAGTTAAACAGGTTTATGGTACACTTACCCATCTCGCAGATATATTGTCGTTGCGCATTACACCCAGAGGCAAAATAATAACTTCTTGCGTAAGCGCAGTCACCATTTCCTGCAAAACAACGCAACTTTGTTGGTTCTGAATAGCATAGCAAATAAAATGTGAGGTTTGTTACACCACTGCAGTAGTTTAAATCAAGCAGATGTCGCCTTTGGTGTTTTTCAACAACTGTTTTAAACTCAAAATCACTTGGTCATGTAGTCTTAGTAGTTTCAATTGATCTGTACCAAACATATATTTTTCTTCTTGGAAAAGAAAAATATAACATTTTTTTGTAAATGGAGTATCTTGTGCTTAGCTTTGAAAGTATAACCTATCTTTTGTGAGTATTGCGAGGTTTAAATGTTTATCTAAATTACTTTGTTTAAATGTACAGTAAATTTAATTCCATGTACAATAAATGTAAAAGAAAAAACGATTAATTCGTTTTATTACTTCAGTGAAGATGAACATTCTTCGAAAATACACCACAGCTAGCGGTAAAAGAGTGTATCTTTTGTGAGCAACATCCATTAAACATAACTTCACAAATTTACCACTAAAATTTATTAGGCCTACTTAGGCACTTTGCAATACAGTTCATAGATACTACACAAGTTTTTATTATGCTTTAACTGAGCAATAAAAGGCTTGTGTATAAAGACATAAATTTGAAAGGTTTGCTATAGTCATATTTTAATAGTGTTGTGGTTATTCGACAAATTCCTTTTCCGTACATCTCACATCAACATAATATTGTTATTTCCATGTAACTCTCACCTGGTTGTTCTGGGCCCCATCCGTCATTGAAAGACAAGGCTTCCCCATTAGACCATACCCAACTACCTTCTTCCGCTCGGTCGGTTAATCCTTTTAAATTTTAAAACATAGGTCAACGTTTAAACTTTTCAAGTTAGTAGACATTACGCCGCCTTTCAATGCAATTGCTTTAATCAAGTTTAGACGACAAAAAGTCTCCATTTATTCATATTAAAAGGCAAAATATTGCGAATTAAAAAGTATGCTTTTCTTGTACGCTAAGTCTCATCAAAAAACAATAAGACCGTTTAAGGTCGTTTACACTCAATAATCATGGGTTATTTTGAAGTTTTATTTTGTAAATCTGGTCAGTTAGATAAATTTAGCTTTAGTTTACGTCCAGATGTCATATTTTGTCGATATAATCTGTTTAACAATTTTACTTTGCTGATAATTTGATACAGTAGTCTGATACTACTGTACTGTATAATTGCAAACTTTAACTCTGTGCAGATATTAAATTGTTGCAAGATCACTATCATGCTAAACTGTAGTGTTTAGTTGGACTGCGACCTCAAATATTCCAGTATACCTACTGGCCGAAATGGTGTGCCACTGTCTGTAGTTAGATAAACATCTTTAGGTAATGGCTGGGCTTAAATTTTAGTTTAGACTTTGCTTTACCGATCCAGTATTCTCCTGGGAAGTTTCTCTCAATCAGTCGACGAAGACCTTCATTGTCAGCCACAACCAGTCGTCCACCGGATGCTGCACAATTTTCACTTGCTTGCGGATACGTGGCAGCATCGTCACTGCCTTGCATACAGCTTGATCCCAAAGGTGTCCAGCCAGCAGGGCAATCAGCGACTGTGAAAAACAAAAGGTTCAACGGGTTAGCAACATTTGAAATCTAGAAATAGAAAAAGATGCACAAGTGAAACCTACAAACATCCTTTTCCGGTTTTCCAGTTTTTAACTTGCTGCTTCAAACAAAGTAACCACAGGCTATCGAAGTAGACATAAGTGTGAAATATCTAGGTTAAATTGTTTGCGGTTGGTTGGTTTGGTTGGTTTTGAGTCTTTATCCTCGGACTGACAAAGCCTTGATAGGTTATTCCTGGCAGTTTCGCATAGGCTACTTGTAGAGGCTTTCGACGCAGGGCCGATGACCGAGATTGACAGAGTGAAGTTTTCTAATTGTTGAAGTGTTGTTGCAGGGGAATTATACTATTCACTAGGTTTTTACACTATTCCACATTAAGATATATATGTCACTGACACAACAATACTAAACTGATTTAATTTCAGATATAACTAACAAGAAAATAATTAGCTTACGTCCGTCACGTGGAACACAGGTTCTACTGTCGGATGTTATCTCGTGGTCTTCGGGGCATTCACAGAAGAACCCTGGTTCGGTATTGACACATCCATGAGAACATGGTTCGGTTGTTTCGCACTCATTAACATCTGCGTTTGAAGCACAGCACCTCAATGTCATGAACAGATGAATGAAAGCATAAAAGCTTAATTTACAACAAGAAAAGTTTTCTCAGTGAAGAAAATTTACTTTCCACAACTTCTTTGTTTTAACTCTTACACTCCAAGATATTTGTCATCTTGCTGAAAAAACCTTCCAGACCGTCATATTTCAATTTGCTCAATGTTAGTAATTTATCTTTGTAAAGTTAACACACTAGATTGTATATGCTGATACATGCAACTTTTGTTTAAGTTATGGACTTGTAGCCTATATAATGTCAATAAAAACTTTGTAGTAAGTCTTAAAGTATGCTCAAGTAGGTACAAGAAAAATAATAGCCTACTTATTGATATCAGAAGAGCAAAAAAGTAACTTTCAGTTTGGTTTATAAGTTGAGGCGACTTGTATTTTGATAACAATTTCTCCAAGAACTTGAATGTCACTCTCAGTCAGAGTCTTTTCAACATTTAAACAGAGAATTAAGTTTAAGTAAAATAGACTGTGAAAAACTCTCTCTTACCAAAACAAGTTTGTGCGTCTTCGCCCAAAGCGAACCCTTCTCTGCAAGTACAATTATTTCCTTCTATAGTGTCGATGCAAATTTGGCTGCATCCGCCGTTGTTTTCGGCACATTCGTCAACATTTGATCGCCCTTCTCCACCTGCAACAGAAAAACGTTGTTGAAGCTTAAGATTCATGATTACTCTTGTACTGTACATGCAAATACAGGTGGTATAAGTTGGATTTTGTTAAATCTATGGGGCGGATACCTGATGCGAAACCTTTTTAGCCTTCCATTCTTGTGTATTGCAGGCAACTCTTTATATCCAACAGTTGAATAGGTAGCCAGTTTGAGGTAAACATAAAGGTGATGTTTCTAAAAGCTATACCCTCACGACAATTATGTCGTCGGTCTAACAATTAAAAAAAATCTCAAATTATGCGTCAAATGCAGATGCTGCAATGTGGACAATGGAACTTTTAAACTAAAACAAATGAAACAAGCTTTCCACAAAAAAAAACGAACAAAAAAGGAACCAAATATGTCATATTCTGGTCCGTAAAGTTAAAAAAGGATCAATACCACCGATACCAGTTCCCACTTTCCATGATACATTTCGGATGGTGACGTAGTGTGACGTATATGCGGATGCGTCACTGAACAAAGTTGAAAATTTTTCTTTTGTTCGAAACGGGAAATGCGGCATGTTTTGTGCATGTGCACTTATTGTATTTAGAAGTGTTTAAGTTTTGAATGCATAACTTTCTGTGTATTTGTGGCCAATCTGATTTGTTTTGGCTAAGTTTAGTTGCTCAGATTTACATTGTTTTGTAGTCAAATGTGTAATTAAGTTCATAGCTATCTCTGGCTTAAATTTCCCATACAACCACAAAACTTGCGGATATTTATAAAATGTAACAAAATTGTATCCAAATGTTTCAGCTACAAAGTTTGAACTTCTACATTAAACTCTCGCATGATCAGGCAAAAGTTGACCGCTTACCTATGCAAGATCGAGCATCGGCGTCCAGACGCAACCCTTCGGGGCATTCGCAACGGTAAGACCCTCTCAGATTGACACAAGTGTGGCTGCATTGTCCGTTATTTACCTCGCATTCGTTACGATCTACAGGCACCAAAAAGCTTTATTAATGAACAGCATCAATTTCACTTTGTCATCATTTGGATAAATATCTTTAATCCATGCTGACACAACTAGTATCAAATAGACTATACTGATTAATCATTACATCCAACCTAGGTTCGTTTCTGGTAGTAGTGGTAACGTTCATCTGATAAATGCTAAGTAAAAGCGGAAACAAACAAGTTGTTTTATTGCTTCACTGAATGTTGCAACTACTGCTAAAAACGATGATATTTGTAAAAAACACTCAAAACGTTGCAGTATGCAATTTGGGTTTTGAAAGAAAATATTATTTTTAAATTGAAGCTGCAAAAGAAGGAGTTTTCTAATATGGTTCAATTACACGTACGAAACACACAAATTTGGTGACAGTGGAGATCGAAAATTAATTTAAACGAATAAGTTGCAGGCTACTACTAAATTATCTCACCATAGCAAACTCCTCGTTGAATGTTCATCAAGACCAAACCATCCAATGCCTCGAAGTCGTCGGCCACAAAAACACGGCTTTCATCACCACCAATCATAGCCAGTTCTGCCTCATCGTAGTTTCCAACTCCAACAGCAAAGGTAATTGCGCCAGCATCTCTGAGGGCCATACTTGGCCCGATGACGCTATCCTAAAAGTAGAATAAGCAGCTATAATAATGGTCTGACAGTGGATAGCAGTGAAGGTTTTCGTAGTTATTTCAAAAGAGACATGATAAAGGATGCTTTGCCTCTTGCGTTACTGATAAAGTCTTGGATAACGGTCGATCTTTATACAGCCCATATTTGTAATAGATGTAAAAGCACATAAATCATGCCTCAGAGACTTAACTAAAAATAGGCATGGTAAGCTTTCGAAGGAATTTTTGCAACAGATCAAAAGCTCTAAAAACTGTGCCAATAATAACTTTATAAGTATGTTATGGTAATGAAAGTCATTTAAGCGCCACGAAACACGAATTAAATATTATAACAGGTTTCACTTTTCTTAATCATCTCAAGGATCACATTTACGTTGCAATAACAGCGATTTTTAATCGTCAAATACTGGAATAAATGGAAAGTACTGTGCATGAACACCTAAGCTTGAAACATACACGGTACATGAAGAAGAAAAAGAAGAGAATGCAAACTGTTCAAACCTGGGATTGTCCATCTGTGATGGTGACCACGATCTTTGGAACATCATCACCACGTGCTCCATTTTCTGGAAGAAGCAGGTTGTCCAATACGTATTCCAATGCTTGGCCTGTTCGGGTGCCACTACCATCGTATGGAAGATTGTCTATGGCATCAGCAACATCGTCCCGGAAGTTGGAGGAATCCAAGTTAAACGCTTCAATAACATCTCTGTTGTACCTGTGCGCAAGTATTCAAGCGTCAATTGCATTGCGTCAACGTCAATTAAAGTTAGTTTTGCATCAATCTGAGTGCAAATAAAATTACGTTCTGTTATCAAATTTTGGATTACCATTACCAAAAGATTACCAAATACCAAATTAAAAAAGTTAGTGCACTTCCCTATTACCACAGGGAACTCGCAGCATCAAGCTGAAACAGGTCGTTAAAATGTACATTGTGAAGTACCAAATTTTGTTCAAGCAATGTTGTGAGCGCCTTCATTGCATACCTGATCAAAGCTGTGTGGATTAAGTCTTCGCCAAGGTTGAAACTCAAAAGGAGAGCTTTGACAAAAGATTTAAGTCTTTGGAAGTTGTCAAATCTAACTGAACTCGATGAGTCAGCAACGATGATGACATCAGCCTACGTAACAAAACAGGTTGGGTTTCAAGACTCTTCTGATGATCCGTTAAAGGTGAAACAGGCAGTTAAGGCTTCAGATAGTAATAACTATATTTGATTTAATTCGCTCTGCTTTGCTTTTTTGCTTAGCATTGAGCACTTTTTGTAGTATTAATAGTTTTTATTGTTTTTACATTAAAAGTCATGTATAAAGACTCTTTTGTTTGTGTAAAGTAGTGTTATTTTTTTCTAGTCTAGGGTCAAAGGCCTTGACTATCCTTGAGACAGCAGCTGTAACAACGAAATTTTTTGAGCAACAACTGTGCTGCGCATTTAAGGCGTCATTAAATAGATCAAAATGAAAGAATATAAGAATGGAAATGGAAATTTATGCATATTTTCTTTCAAAAGCGACTTGCATTTTTACGGTAAATTCACCTAACCAGTTGCGTTTTCTTGTCAAGGAAGTATTCACATGCCAAGCATGTATTTACAGTATGATTTTAACGTTGTTTTTTGCTGTTATAATGATTTTTAGCATAAAATTGGCAGATTTGTGTTTTTAGGCAAACAAAGTATGACAAACCTGTTGAAGTGCACATCGTTCAGCAACAGCGCAAGGCCTCTCCTGGAAGTTGCAAAGATGCCCAGTACAGCAACATCGGCAGACATCGTTTGCCGAACCAGCATTACACTGGGTTGGTAGCCAAGCACTCAATGGGTTCTAATAATAGATAAACAAGGCAAACGTTAGACAGGGTTTATTCAAAATATAGGCTATAACAATGCTTATTTGGTATGAATAATATATATATTAGGCCTATATATATTTCAAAGATTTTTTAATTTTTTTTGATGAGCTATTCTTACAAGATCAAGATTGATATCGGTGTGCGAATGATACAAGCACATGTCCAGCAGTTGGTTGGGAAATTATGGGCAGGGTGTTTTGTAAGTTTAGTGTATGTGAATAACAGTTGATGAAGACAATAAGAGCTATACAGCATAGCTTACAAATCTGTATCATTTGTCATAAAAAAATCATGTCTGATTGGTTGCTGATATATTGTTGTCTTTGAAGTTTAGTTAAATTCGAAACGTTTAAAGGCATACTAAATGAAAATTTCAAACCGGAATTAAGCATTAAAATGAGTAAACTGAACATTCAAGAATACATTTCAAAAACAATTACCCAAAAAAAATTGTTTTCAATGGCGCTGGCAAGGCCCAAAGTCCAGTGTTTCATTTATTTTCATTTTTTTCAAAATGACCAAAACGTGCTAACACTACTCGAGAATACGTAATAAAAGACAGCAATAACAAAAGCCACGTTACCACATCTGATGTTTTGAGCAAACTGTCTGCTGTTTTGATGTTGCGCTGTTTTGATGTACATACATACATAGCCTACAGTCAAATCGCCCGCAGTAACAATTATTGCGTGATCGGTTGATTGCTAGTCTTTTGTTACGTAGACTGTACAGTCGCACGCTTCGTTGCTCAGGCCCAATCTCATTTTGAAAGCTCTGACAAAAGTACGCGCACAATGGTGATCAGACCGCAATGGAGCAAAATGTTATTGAAAATCGTTTTATGGTAGCATGTTAAACACAAAGAACGTGGAAAATCGCCAAGTCAGGTTTTTCCTTTAGTACCCCTTTAAGGAATATGTATTTTCAGATGATACGTATTAAGATTACTGGATAATGTGAAGCAATGTAATTGCAATATCTTTGCTATAAATAAACATGTTGCTTTTATAAGCTTTGCTATAGTTTAAAAATTTCATAAAACAACCAACAATATACAAGTGACAAGTTTCTGCTCAAAAAATTTCGTCAAACTAAAACCTTACAAATTCTAGCCAGTGTATAGCAAATGCTGTGACATAAGTAGCAACATAGGTTTTTTGGTGGTTTTCAGATGTGGCTTGAAAAGTTTTTTTTAATAGTGTGTGAATGAATAACAATAAAAATGAATGTTACATTTTCTGCTGATCTTATGCTATATTTATTAGGCGATATCAAAACTAAACGTGTTTGATTGCATGTTTTAAGTACGTGTACAAGTGGCATATACCTGTCGGAAGTTGTTGTTGCAAGCCAGCGCTTGTTTGCATCGTTTAAAGATCGCTTTCCTGCCATCGTGTACGCGCACTTCGTTTTCACAAGCATCAGCGTCATCAGGGCAGAGTTGAACTCCAGCAGCATTGCATTCTTCGTTAGTGGCTGCTCCGTTACATTGATAGCAGGCTCTTCCTATAAATCAATGATGTGAAATAAAACACTCATTGAGCAAGTACGCAAAATACAATTAGATAACACACCAAGTAAATGAAACCTTGATTAAAAGCACAAATCTTTCGAAAACTCTATTGGTTAAAAACATAAAATAAAAGTGTTTTTAGGTGTTTAATTTAAGTACTTTATTACATTTCGGGAAGGAAAGGCATAAATCAAATCAAGTTTACATCAATTTTGAATGAGGAAAAGTACTGTAGAGTCCACTGTCCAGTGACCTTCATTTTTCGTTAAAAGTATACTTGTTTTTGCTTTTAAAAAAAATCCAAATTAAACAGATTAAAAAGACAAACTCACCACATCTATACCCATCCGAGGAAAGCGCTTCACCAACGTTGCAAATACATAAAAAGCTTCCGTCTGTATTAGTGCAATTTCGTTGACAGCCTCCCATGTTGACTGCGCATTCATCAATGTCCTGGCAAGTTCCATCCTCCAACAGGTTGTATCCTATGCGATAAAAAATTGTTTCAATACCTGTTTGTACTTTTAATACGGAACATCGTTAAGCATAAACTTAATTAACAAAAAAAAGGTTTTTGTTTCGTTCCAGGCTTACGTTTGGAAGTTCAAGATTAAGTGAATTGGAAGGCTAGGAGGCCGACCTTTGCATCCATCTTCAAAAAAGATGTTCACAACTTCAAATAAAAACTGACCAAAAAAATTTTACTTTTCGACACTTCGCAGTTTTAGCGTTGAACCAACGACGCACTATTCCAGCTAGAAAAACTGTTTGTTTTTGTCATTGATTTCAAGTCCATAGATGTTAAATCAAGGTAAAAAGAGCCAAATTGGTTAGCTGGAGTTGTAAGAACTTACATGAAATAAGTTACTTTGCGTTTGAAATGAAATCAGGCGAATGAAAGGGAAAATAAGTTATGACGTATATTAGGCTACGTCTGTATAACTTGAATGCAACGTTGTTACAGTAAAAGTGTTTATAAGTTTTTATACTTACAAGAAATGTTACTCGCAGTGACCTGTTGCTGAAGGCGACATCACAGCTAAAAAGTCTAAAAACACGCCAAAATAATTGGTAATAAGTAACCCACAGTCAAAAAATTACCTCGGGCGCAAGAACACACATATGAGTCTGCAGTCAGAGTACATGTTTGTCCACATCCACCATTATTTTCGGCGCACGGATTAGCTCTGCAATTCAACAAAAATCAATTTTAATGAGCTTGATGCTTGTCTGGATATAACTGACATTTACTCAATGCTAAAATAACCGTATTAATTACATATAAGTAAACATGCTGACATGGCAAATATTTATGGGATCAAGTCGTGTGCACACAAAAGATCGCATATTGGTTTAACGTTTTTAACCTTTGTCCATTTAAACACTGAATGCTGATTTGGATTAAACTTTTATTAAAACTAACTAAAACGTTTCGCAATTCAATGACATAAATAAGCAACCAAACTAAATATTGAAAATGGAATGAGGCTGTTCACCAGGCATTAAATTAAATAATATGAGATGTTCTACTGGTGCAAATTAAGCTAAACTATCACAAGATGTATACAGTGACAATCTGTTTTTATTCCGACGTTTCGTCAATCAGACAGGACTGACTTCTTCTGGGGGCTACCCAGGTAGTGACTACCTGTTTAGCATGCCAAAACAAAGGATTTCAGCAACATGGTCCTGTGTTTTGGCATGCTAGACAGGTAGTCACTACCTGGTCTAGCCCCCAGAAGAAGTCAGTCCTGTCTGATTGACGAAACGTCGGAATAAAAGCAGATTGTCACTGTATACATCTTGTAATAGTTTAGCTTAATTTGCACCAGTAGAACATTTCATATTATTCAAGCTAAATATTATTGTAACTTACAACGCAACTCATTTTCCTGCGGTGGGCAGATCGACATCTCACTTAACAGCAAGGTTATGGTGACATTTAAAGAAACAAAAATACTATAAAATGACCAGAAAAAATGATTTTTACTTCTACCTGCACGTGAAACCATCATCATTAAGAATTCGGCCCTCGTCACAAGAACACTCATATCCTGGATCCAAGTTCGTACATCTCTCGGCACAGTCTCCATTATTAACAAGGCATTCATCGACATCTATATGTGACAATATACGTAGTAAGTATCAGACGCAAATACATTTGACAACAACAACAAATAGTGTTTAAGATGGTGTGGATCGAATTCCATAATTTCGTATCTTTTGTAGGTAATAGAATGTCTTTAAAAATCATTAAAGCAAACATGGACGACCTGAGTTGGTAAAAGGATAGACCCTTCCGCAAGAACTCACAAGAAGAGCATAAAAACGAAGCTTTTCTACATTAACATTTGAAAACATGAAAAAGAATAAATAAAGACTACATAACTGTTTTCATTACTTTACTTTTAGCACGATTTTTTTAATTTGTCCAATACAAAAGAAAATCTAGTCTCATCCTACCAATGCAGGTCACTCCATCACCAGCCAGAATTCTGCCCTCTCCTCTGCAGCGACATTCAAATCCGCCTAGAGTGTTGACACACACCTCCGGACATCCACCGTTGGCATCTTGACATTCATCAGGGTCTGGAGAAAAAAAAACAGTTCATGAGAAGGGTTTAGAGCAGATCAGAAGTCAAATGCATTTGGTTAAAGTTTAACTGAGCAAGTTAAAAAGAGTTTTTTTAATTGACATGTAGGCCTAACTTTTTCTGGTGTGTCCAGCATAGTCTATTGGCTTGCCCCTCAATCGCGTTTGTCAGCTTTGATGTTGGGGTGTGTACAGCAGATAAATAGTAAGTTATAGTTTTCACTTTTCTGTGTATTGTATCTCACCGCAAGTAAGACCATCTTCGATAAGCGAATATCTCGGTGGACAGAAGCAGGTGAAACTACCAATCGTGTTGGTGCAGTTGTCAGAGCATCCACTTGATTCGTCGGCGCATTCGTCCCTGAAACAGACAAATGCCATGTTATAAATCATAGTCCTACAGTGTAACTAATGATATATAGTATATAGATTATAGCATAATATATTTCAACATAACAAAATTATAATAATCATCATAAAACAAAATTTTTTTATTAAAAAGTGGGAAAGGTTTTAAAACAATGAAACTTTTCGAGTTTTAAGATATGTTTTCTCTTGCAAATAAAGCAACGCTTAGTTACAGCAATTTTTCATTATTATTAACTTCTAGAAAGGAAAATTTCACAATGAAACATTAAATAATAAACGAAGAGTAGACCACAGTAAACTAAAACAAAAGAAATATCAACTCACCTTTCGCAGATCGAGCCATCAATTAGAACATAATCGGAGAAATCGGTGGGGCATACGCAATCAAAGGAGCCTTCCAAGTTAACACAAGTCGCTGGGGCAACGCATCCTCCGTTATTAACCGCACACTCGTCCGTGTCTGTAATAAAATGGGTTGTAATAAATTATACTATCAAAAACATGGTTTTCGTTTTTTTAGAAACGTGGCAGGCTATTGTCTCCGAATGGCGTGCAATTTTTTAATGGATTGTATGATAATTTGATGTTGGACTACAAATGTAAAGTAGAAACATTAAGTTTGGCTTGAAAATGCACTGTTGAAGATTGCCAAATGTTTCAGTTTGCAGTAAGAAGTGCACACCTACTAAATGCATAACGGCACGGCGACGACATCACCGGTTGTCTGACCTCGCTACATTTTAAAACAAAGTAAACTGCAATGAAACAACACATAGGCTACAGCTACCTCATTTAATTGGCATCAAAACAAAAACCCTTCAAACGCCTGATACACTCGCTTTCAGCACTCAAACATGTAGGGCTGTAGGCTTACATAAAAGTTTTAAAACGTTTAAAACGAAAGTATAAAAGCAATTTGTTACGTGGAATTGTTCATCTATTCAAGAAGTTGTGCTGAATAATCTTAAAACAAAAGCTGGAAAATGCTTTACCAACGCAAACGTCCAAATCCTCTGGGCTTCCGTCCCATGAAGATGTTTCATTGACGAAATTGTAAATGCAGTTAAGCTGTGACCTTCCAGCTCCTTGCAAGCTAAGCTCATATCCTAAATAGTTCGAAAATATTCAATTAAAAATTACAGTGCATTTATAAATATACATTTTGTGCAATAAAACAAAGTTGCCAGGTCTTCCGAAATTCGGACTAAAAAGTTAAATTGGCCTAATTTTACATAAGCTACTGTGTCCGACGGCTAGCAAGTCATTCGGATAATTTTATTTGTACAAACGTTTAATTTCTTTTAATATCAGCGATGTGCTGGACCAAAAAGAAATTTTTATTACAATATTTGTCTTAAAATTCCCAAATTTTAAACCAATACTGTTCGAATTCCTCCAGCATTACCTGGCAACTCTGGCATGAAAACAAGAAGCAGCTATATTGCTTTGTCACATACTTGTGATGCTACCAAAGGAATAACCACCCCGTTGCTTTTAAAGTTAATCTTTCACTGCAGAAAAACTTCAAGTTTTTCAGTTTACGTGTTGCAATTACAGTTTTGTTTTCATTAAAGCGTTTTTGTAGTCGAATAAATCAGCTCGATACATTGTCTAGCATCAACTCTACTCCTAAATTCTTTTCATCCACCATGCCTTCACAACTATACGTATATGCACATTTTTGTATAAACAGATGCGAACCTTCTTGGCATTCTACTGAGGCAAGTCCTCCTGGAGAAACTTGATCTCCTTCTTGAAGACCACGGAAAACAACATCCGTCCTGGCAAAGACTGGGCAACCGTCAACTAAAATGAACAAGAAAAATACTTGGTGATATGATATGTTCAATGGACGTCTTGTACGAACTGGATTGTAGGCTACAGCAAAATAGCCCGGAACTAAGTTTACAACTGGGTAAGCTTAATGTCTGTCGTTCTGCTCAACCAACATGTTGTTGTACATACGTAAACGTTTGAACTGTCATCAAACACTAAGCTTAAATTTCACATTTGGCGGAAGATACTCATCAGTTATGCAATCAAATATGGAAGTAGAGCTTTAAAAAGAAAATTTAAAAAATAATTTTTCAAATTTGTTATTAAAACATCATATCAACATATAATAGGAAAAATATTCTATTTGTTTTTCACCTAGAAGAAATCAAAAGCGCAGTTTGTAGCATGAAATATTTAATTTACAGTTTAACATTTCTTGAACTTACGGAAAAAGTCGTAAGGACAAAGATCAGCATTGCAACTAGACTCAGTGCAGCAGCACTCGCACTTTGAATTGATTTCGTTGAAGTTGCATTGGGATGGGCCTTCCCCGGCATTTCTTGGATTCTGCATTAAAACCACCAATAACAAGACACTGAACTTGAAACATATAAACAAACAATCAATAATTGCAAAAAGTGTACCAAAAAGAAATTTCATCATTGAGGAAAAAAAGCTTTCAAACAAAGTCACAGCGTACTTGGATCAAGTTATTGATGCAAGCCAGCGTCTGTTGGCAACCCTTAGTGATCCTTGTAATGTTGTTCCTCGTACGCATCGTCGTAAAGCAGGAGTCAGCTCCAAATGGACACGACTGAAAGTACAAACATTATTTTGTAAAACAAATTTTATTTGAATATACACAAAAATTTATTACATCAAAAAAACACAAAAATAACTACTCAAAACATGGCGCTTTATGTTACTTTTATTTGAGATTCATTGTTTATAGCCTACCTTATTCTGTACCTATTATGTACTAAAAATAGCAGTTACAAAACAAAAAAGTTTTGCTCATTGCAAAAACAGTAGACTTTATTTCGAAATTATAAAATAAAGTAAGTTCGGTCGAATGATTTCTACCATGCTTGTTTACATAATAACAGTAAAGAAGAAATTTTCTCAAAAAAATTGAATGAGCACAAGCTATGAAACAAAATGGTGCTTACGCTCAAGTCTTGGCAATCAGCGTTGTCCAACGCGTTGTCACAAGTGTAGCAAGCCACTCCGCAAGTTCTGCCATCATCTCGAAGGTTAAGACCCTCCGGGCACTCGCATCGGTACGACCCGATGGTGTTCACGCAAGTGTCTTCACATCCGCCATTTTGAGTTGCGCATTCGTCAATTTCTGAAAAATTATTACAGATTTATGGTAAGCAAAATATACGAAAAGTTATGACAATGTAAAATCCCCTGCAGTCAAAATCTCTTTGATAAGTTGTGTTCAGCATATTTTACAGTAAATTTGAGAACACGCATATGTTCTAGTTAGTGTACTTGAAGTGTAAACAAACTTAAAGCGTTTTGCACTTATCATGTGCTGAAATGTCCCAATTGATTGTCACATATCATACCAGTGCAGTTATGCCCATCTTCCTGGAGAATGTGACCGGGTTGGCACAAACAGTTGTAAGATCCCCCTGGAATGTTTTGGCAAATCTGTTCGCAACGCAGTGGTGGCACTTGACCGAAGCAACTGTCAGGTTCTACAAACAAAAAAATCATTCTTATAGGCCTATGTGCTTGGTCTATGGAACTAACTTTTAATATTTAATTCTATAGAATAATACACACAAAATTAAGCCTTGTTAATATTAGTTTCCAAATACTTGAAGCATTGATGATGTAGAATTAATACTACTGTATCTTACCACAGGTTTCACGGTCTGTTCCCAAAAGCATTCCTTCTGGGCACAAGCATTCAAAGCCAGGATCCAAATTTTGGCAAAGGTGGGAACATCCACCCATCTCATCCAAACACTCGTTTATGTCAGCACAGTTAGTTTCGTCAACCTGCAGCATTAGAGATTAACAACACCGACTCAAAATAGCTCATTCGATCAAGGAAGGACAACCAACTCTTTGTCGTCATGGGGCGCAAGTTACAATTATCGTAATAGTTGACAAGTAAAAAGGTTATTTTATTGATTTAACTGATTTAGATACAACTAAAAGAGTGTGTGGTGATGTTATGTTTATGGATTGCACAGTAGCATACAGGCATGTGACACTATCTCAAAAAATTAAACTAAAATTTTTATCATCAATTTTCTGGTTTTACAGTATTTTCACGACTGGCAGATTTTGCCCAGTATCATTACTGCTCAACATATACACTTTATACTCTACTGTAGTTTGTGTGGAAGTACCGTATCATAAAAAACTGGTTCCACAAGCAAAATCTATAAACAGTGTTCGTGTTCACTGCTCGTAGACCGTGGTACATATTTGCTTCAAATCTGAGACGAAATTATATAATTAGTGAGGTAAAAAGTTATCTATTGTCGCTGTGCTTTAGTGAAGGTCAGGTATAGATCTATTTCGTTTTGTTTATAATTTTTTCTCTTAGATCATTTTCACCAAGTTCATCTATGACGCCTAACATGCTCAATTGTTGTTTGAGAGAAAAACACAGCAGACGTACTTTAGTCGCACAAAAAAAAAACTAATGAATCTACTACTGGTTTGTTAGACCTGATAACAAAGCAGAAAAAGTGCAAAACTTACCAAAATGCTTTGAAGACCGCACAAGCAGTTTCTTCCTCCAGGTATGTTGACGCAGCCTTCCTGGCAATTTCCGTTGTCGATTGCGCAGAAATCAGTAGCTAAAGGTTGACAAATATTACGTTTCGGTGACAGTCATAAACAAAAGGATGATGCAAATACTGGCCTATTGAAACAATGGAAAAGAGTGTTCTTTGAGTAAAAGATGTTTAACTTTTATAAATCTACCACAAACCACATACCAAGCGGTATGTCCAGAGTAGTTCCAAAAATGAAGTAATCAGTTAAATAATTTTTCAAGCAAGAATATCTTTGACCATTAAACTATTCAAATTTTGCAGACAAAAATTTAAAACAAAATGAAAGTTAAGTGTTTTCATTGGAATTTGAGCTAAGATAAGACAATAACTTATAACAATTGGAGAAAAATTAAGAAGCTGATTATTTTACCGCATGTTAGTCTGTCACTGCCGATGATTTCGCCTTCTGGGCAAGTGCAGTAATAGGAACCGACAGTATTAGTGCAGTTGTTGCTGCAACCTCCATTTCCTAGGCTGCATTCGTCAAAGTCGCATCTTCGCTCATCAGACTGAACATGAAGCAAAATTTAAGTCAAAATAATTAAAAAAAAAAGTAACAAGTTGGTATGCTTTTACAACAGGGAGGCCACGTGACAGAGTAGTGAGATCATCTAACAATGCGCCACTTCGGTTCGACTGATTGTCTTTGTTTTAGCCTTTGGGCTTAAGGTCTAGTTTTTTCCTGTTCCAAGTTAGCGGAATTCTTCCGGACAACACCGAAATGGTACTATAGAGAGCAACTCGTTTTCAGCCTAATTCTCAACGCGTGCAGACCTTCGCTCTGTTCGACACTTGTTATTCGCTATAGCATTTGTCCACGCTGTATGTTGAGAAAACGCTTAGACATACTTGAAAGCATAAACACATTATTGGCTTCTTTGCTTCTACGGAAGCGTGATTCCAACCATCAAACTACCAGGTAGCCTACGTACGTGAAGGCAACATAAAATTAGATAAAACTTGTAAAACAGCTTTTAGCTAAACTGTCTTACGGTGAGGAAAAGCTGTTGCTCTGGTTCAGTGCAAAGTCTGTCTCCAACAAGATTCATAAGATCGTCATCAAGATCTTCAAATCTATCAACAATTCGGTAACTGCTTGGGTCGTTGTCAGCAATCATTAGGATTTCTTGTTCGTTGACGTTTTGAGCTAAAGAGTTAAAATAAAGTACATGATAAAAACTACTTTTACACTGAAACAAAACTACGATAGTTGCTTTAGCCATGAAAAACTTTATGCAACTGTGGTCTAAAAAGCACTATACTTACTGATGCCGACAACAAAGACTTCTGTAGCCTCTTCATGTAAAGCACCAACAACATTTACAAGGTTATTGCCATCCTGGGATCGACCATCGGTCATAACCACGACAATCAGAGGGACACCAGCACGACGGCCTCTTGCTGCAGTAAAACAGTTTTGTGTTGCCGCCTGGATAGCTTGAGCTGTCCTTGTTCCTCGGCCTGCGTATTCAATTTCCTGTAATGGAAGAATGTTTAGAAACGATTGGTGCATTCATGACCACGCAAAGACAGCCTATGATCTACTAAAGCGATATTTTCCTTGATACTGATGTTATGTAAAATAAAATACTATAGAAACTGAATAAAAATTGTTTTACAGGGTATGTTGGAATTGGATAGTATTGAAACACGCATGCATAAAGTTGCAATTATTTTTATTCATCAACGTAAATCATAAATTGCAGTTGCAAAAAGCTATAGTTTTTAAAAGATAATTTTCACAATGATTTATTTAATGCTTTAAATAACATACTACTATACTTGTAAAAATACGAATTAAATTAATGAAGTCTGAAGCGGAAATATGTCTTAATTTCCTTGACTTAAACACATCACCCCGAATTTGTCATACTGTATGTAAATACAGACCAAGCCTATCGGTTAAACTTACTCCGAGCCTTTCAAGCAAATCATCAGTGCTTTCGGCATCTTTAAGGTCAAATCGCTTGTTTACCAGTCGGTTGTAAGTCATCACACCAACCTAATACCACAAAAAAGATACAAAGAATTATTGGAAAGGCCAACACTTGTTTTTGAAAATATTGTCAGGTTAAAAACTTTGTATATTTTGCTACAAAGTGTGAGTGATCAAGAAGTTTTTCGCTTTTACAAGCTAAATATAGGCCTAATTGGAATATTAATTTATATAGGCCTATTCCTTATTTTCACCAAACTGGTTTACATTATTCATATCAAACATTAGTATCTACAGCACTATATTTCATAAACTAAAGTACAGGAAGGGCCCACTGCAAGGCAAGAAGCAAATCATTATTTACTACAAGCTAAGAAACAATTTAAAAAAACAACAGAAAGCTTAGCAAATTAAATGCCAGTGAAGTTTGTTTATAATTTTTCTTCGTTTTATTTTTCAATTGCTTCACTTATTTATTTACAAGCTGTCTAAAACTTACAATTGAGTTCAGTTTAGTTCAGTTATGTTTATTTCTAAACACCACAGCAAAAACAATACATGCCATCATAGCAAAGGTCCAAAAAAAGTAGAAGAAACAAAATTTTCAAGCACTGAAATCAGTGAAGGTGCAATTTGCCTTACCCGCGTTTGCTCTGGTGCCTGGCCGGCATTGAACGGTGACACAAGATCGGTAACAAAACCCATCATGATACGGAAGTTAGCGTCGCCGACTGAACTTGAAGAATCAAGAATGAAATAGAGATCAATGGGTTGAGCTTCGCACGGGTTCAACACAGGGCAAGTGCAAATGAAAGATCCGTCGGTGTTTGTGCAGCCATGAGAGCAACCACCATTGTCAGTTGCGCACTCATCGATATCTGAAAAAAAAGCACAATCCATATCTACTACCACAGAATTGTAAAACAACATATTCTTTTGTCTACGCAATGAATAAAGTTAGCAATAAACTATGGGCATGTGTTCCATGTGTTCTAAATTCAAACTTGTTGGAAAAAAGCAAATATTTTTCAATTGGAAAACCTTTATAACTTAATTTAAAGTAAAAACATGAAGTTATCAGCACTTCAACTCTGTTACCGGAAACTTTCCAAGTCATTTAACTATTTTGTAACTGTAGAAATCTTCAGAAATGTTCTCTTTTTGCAAACATTGTCAGTTTGGCTTACGCTGTTGCATGTTATACTTTAGAAAAATATTTTTAAACGCTTTTTTTCCAAGAAGAAGAAATTCTTTTGAAAAATCATGATTTTTTTATTGCTATCGATACTTTTTTTAATAATGGACTGCTCGCTCAGACCGCCACCACAATCCTCCGTGTACTTACAGTGGCCTTGAACATTGTCATCAACCTGTACTGTATTCTGCAATTTTGAATTTGTTTTATAATTATGGAACAATTTGAATTACTTTCGTTCAGAGTCAAGTCAATCGGATAAATATCAACTTAAATGCCATTTTAAGAGTCTAACGGACGCAGCTGCTGAAAAAGGTATCCTACTCTAGACCTTTTGATTCCAGGTAAAATATAGTGGTGGTGGTTTTGGGTCGTTTGGATTCGACAATGTTTAAAGTTATGCTCAGAATGTAAGAGTGAAATTGCATCTCCCTTTCTTACCTTCACAAGTTCCTGGTTGGCCTCCTAACCAGACACCATCGACAGTTCTTGGTTCAAGAGAACAAACCAGCTCTGCAGCACCATTGACCACTCCATATCCTGATGGGCAAGTTACGGTGCAAACATCTCCAATCTTTGAAAAAGATAAATCAACTTTTCTCAAAACAACTTGTAAAAAATTGTTTCCAACATAATTTATTTTAAGAAATCAATTGAAATGCTCTTGCAGGTAGCAAACGCGTTCTCAAATTCAGCAACAATTTTGACAGTATAGCAGTAGGCTACTCTTCAATATTGAAACTTTGTTGAATTACTTAACGAGAACCCATATTTCTATTGTGTTTTGTTAAAAGCAATTTTTGCATCTAATCTCAAATGTAGGTTAATACAACATCACAATTTTAAAAATGATTAAAAAACATTTAAGTTAGTTCACTGAAGTAAATAATTATGTTTAATTGTCATAAGTCTAATTTCCATTTGAAGGTTAATCCTATTCATACCGAGTATGGAGCATCTGAACAAGTAAGGTTTTGATTTTCTTCCAGCTCGAACAAGTCGAATGGGTTGGGACAATTAATGTCAAAATCATCAGCAAGGGTACAATCACCTCCGGCATTGCAGAGATTGTCGTGGCAACAGCATCGGCAGACGGATGCACCATCTTCTGCTCCATTACACTAATAACAAAAGAGTCGATACGATTGATAAAAAATAAATTATGTCAGTGTCTATAGAAACAATAACATGTTACTGAGTTAGCTTGCAACAGTAGCAAATTCAGAGAGGACACTGCACTCATCCAAAACAAATTGAGAAAAAACATGTTTGTTTTTTTCGTTTTTGCAAAATTTTTTCGTTTGCCTAGCTCTCTCAACTATATTTTAATATTATAATTGGCGGCATTAGACGGCATGTTTTCAGCAGTAAATTTAGAAAGTAAACATTTGTTATGGGCATTTCAATAGCTAAAACAATAAGCAATATTACAAAGCAAACACATTGCTTACTCTATTAGTTAACAACGAAATTAACCTTTTCCAGGGCTAATCGATCATTGCGGTGAAGAGTGTATAAAGGTGGGGCACCTCAAAATTTTGCTGTGTGGAAGCTTTGCTGCCGCTCCAAATGTTTTTTTCTAGATCTGCTACTAGTTTGCAGTAACTTATGCTTAATTTTACGTAAACCCTGGCTGTTGAGTTTTTCTTCACATTACAAGAAAGTTAACCTTGAACTTCAATGGTCGCGTATATTTCACCAAAAAAAATAAGATTAAAGAAATAACTTTAATAAAGAGAAAAATAGCAGTAAGCTACAATGAGAAAGTAGATGAAACAATTTGTTAGTGTCACAATAATCTTGCAACGACTACTGTACAGTGTACATACTGTATAGCTTGAACAATAAATACTATTAATACTACAAAAAGTACTCAATGCCGAGTAAAAAGCCAAGCAGAGCAAATTTCCATATTTTTCAGGACCTTCTGATGATCTCCCTTTTAGGGTGAAACAGGCTGTAGAGGTTTTAGAGAATAGTAACTATACTAAAGCTTAGATGTAAATATTGTAATCTTTCACCTTAATTACGAGAGTCATTGAGTCTTTTATAGATGTCATAGGATTTGAGTAGTTTTATTTGAGATTTCTATCTGAAGCAATTTCAAATTTTAGACTACCTATTCTCACCTGTGTTGGCGACCATGCTGTTCTAGGGTTCTGTATGAAATTGTTTGCACAAGCTTCAGTCTGCTTGCATTCTTTGGTTATGTAATCTACTCCATTTTCTCGTCGTACGGTGGTCTGGCAAGATCTCTGAAAGTTTCATTTTAAAGCAATAAAGTTATCGTTTTGTTAGTGTTCTTTTTACAAAATAATTGTCTGTCTGACACACCAGTGTAACAATGTTGACTGGACGAGAGCTAACAGATATGTTAAAATAATATTATAAAGTTTTCTTAAATTTTCTCTACTAAACAAGTGTAACATTTCTCTTCCAGTTGATGTTTGTCTCTTCAGTTACCCTTTTGAAATATTTAAAAAAAATTGTAAGACCACAGTCAAAAACATTAACTAAAATCCGACTTTTCGATCTTCTTGATACAATACCATATTGGGAATTAAATGAATGTTTAGCGGTACTTGAAGTTTAATTTTACTTTTTAGCAAAGGTCTACGAAGGCCGACTACTTTTTAGAACGTGATCAGGATAACCTGAAGAGATTGCTATGAATTCTCTGAAAGCGAACGAATTACCTTGAATCTTACACAAAATTTTTAACAGCAAGTTAAGAAAATAAACCATATTGGTGACTGGGGTTTAGGTTCTAAACTTTCTGTATACAAGATTTAAGCATGAAAACATACCTCGCTTGGTGAGCATACTACGGCGTCCAAGCACTCGGCATTGGAAAGAGCTCTGTTACAAGTGTAGCACTGCACACCACACGTTCTTCTGTCATTTCTTAGGCCAAACCCTTCTGGACATAGACACTCATAACCTCCCATCGTGTTGTTGCAGATTTGTTCGCATCCTCCATTGCCTGCTTCGCACTCGTTGATATCTAAATGATTGTTGATAGGCTTAGATTGTTGACTATTCGCTTTTTACTTCGTGGGGAAAATATTTATTAGATCTTTTTCATTACCTTTAGCAGAAATTGGAATTTTTATGCCGAGAGTCAATTGAAAAACTTTCTAATTATAGGCTATACAACTAGGCTAATTATTAATAATACAACGAAATGTCACCTACATAATTTTTTTCCGATACTGTACCTATGCTCATACACATACACCAATCAAAAATGTTGTACTTTTAACATCAAATGCCTGAAAAACAATTTCTTTCATTGAAAGCTTTTTTGAAACTCGCTTGGTGTAGGCTACGATGTTGGTTTCTGAGCCAAAAGTAACAAAACCAAGTACAAATTGACCAGCTTTAGTTACCATCACATGAGACACCGTCTTCGTTGAGTCGATATCCGGCCGCGCAGCTGCACCTGAAGGTACCCCCAACGATGTTATTGCAAGTTTGCTGACAATCGTTATTGTTGAAGCAGCTGTCCGCGACTGCAAAACAATAAAATTGTGTAACTATGGAAATTTAAATATAGTTTCAATCACACAAACCTGTTTATTTTCTAGAACTTATTTTAAAAACACATGCCTATCGACATGCACGGTGTGCCTCACTGACAATAGATTACTTGCTCTTCTTTGCGTTGAGATAAACGAAGGACTGTGGACTGTGGAGTCAGGCGAAAACTATACGACTCCTACTCTTCGATTTGTAACTGGCTGACTTTGACTCCGACTCTGGAGATGCCAAAATGCCTCCGACTCCAACTCCTATTCCACAATCTTGGATAAACGTTATCATGTAACTAGAAACGTTGGTTTATTCTACATACCACACGTTCGTCCATTTCCAGCGAGAATATTTCCTGGGTTGCAGCTGCATTGAAAGCTTCCTTCACTGTTAGTACAGATTTGAGAGCAACCTCCATTATCATCAGCACACTCATTGACGTCTGTAAGCACAAAAACAGTGTTTAATAGGCCTATTTTGATACAGCTTAGCTCGATTGTGTAGCCTACTACTGAGTTATAAAATCTTAAACTGAAAACTCTGCAAATTAAGTTTGGTAGCAATTTTAATAATACAAAAAATTTTAATTCATCACTGCTTCTTTTTTTTTATTGTTTGTTTTTTAAAGTTTTGTTATCTACAAATTTGCCTATTTTTAATCCAAGCTATAAAGTAAACTGTGAATAAGTAAGTTGTTTTTTATAGAAAACAATAAAATGTGAGATTCTTAAATAGTAGTGGAAGTTTTCAAAAAACCAAACCAGGGATATCTAAAGAAAGGGATACGAAGGCTTGCACTTATTCTTACGACGCTACCAGGGCGGCAGTTTGTAGCGCGTTAAACATGCGTTCTTTTAAAAACGGCAGAAAGTTTTGTAGTGCAGCTGGTACAGTCGGCTACAGAAGACAGTTACCAAATATTACGTAGAGCATATTTAAAGAATACTTGTTTGGAAAGACAGTTGAAAAGTTACCAGTAAGCTGTTTTTCTTAACAAAACCGTTTTTGTAGACAAGATGTAAAGCAAGTAAATGGGTAGTTGAATTAACAAGTAACCATGAGCATGCTGCACTGCTGCAGTGAATATCTAGACCCGATGCTAATAGCGCAATGCAGGTTATCATAACAACATTTATTAAACTGCTATCGGTGCCAATTGTCGTTTTAAGATAAACAGAGATTATTTACAATAAACAAAAGCCTTTCTATTGTCAGACGTAATAAAAGCCTTCGTATCCCTTTCTTTAGATATCCCTAAACCAAACATAGACAACGCAATCCCATAAATCTGAAAATATATTCAGAATCGCCAAAAAAGTCAATAAGCTAACACATGAACGTCGCTACTAACTGGGTGCATATTCTTAAATAGATCACCTGGTCAGGGATACGTTATTGATAAAAAGGGGAATATTAGTGTGCATTTCAGTTCAAAGAAGGGCCGTAGGATTTTCTCTCTACAGCAGCTTTCTGCTCATAAACATGACAGAAATCTAGGGCTATAGCCACTCTGAAATTGACAGCAATTGACAGTAATATTAGTGTAGTCTCATATTGGTTAGGTCTGTATCGATTTAAAGTACACACCGATGCAATCGGTCTGATCGACCAATGTGAAACCACTTCGGCATTCACAGTAGAAGGAAGTGTAGGTATTAACACATCTTTGTGAGCATCCTCCGTTGTCGACGAGGCATTCGTTGACATCATCAAGGGCGTCACACACCTAAAAAGAAGATTTACTTGCTGTATTAACTTTGTTTTAATAGTCCCTAATTAGAAAGAAGTTTTTGAGCAATCTTTAAAAGTACTTCATAATTCCTACGACATCCTCAAGATTGCATGTTTGAACAGTAGCGTTGACAGGGAACCCAGAAGAAACGTTTGAACCCTAGCCAAGAACATATCTAAAAGCACGAAACCTTTCTAGGGAGCTAAGAAAGTTTATAAAAACGTTGCAAATATTTTTTTGTAACGCATTTGATTAGCAGTGTTTTGTTTAAAAGGCCTGAAAACGAGATTGATACCTAGCGCACTGTAGCCTCTCGACAGGCCTGTATTTAAATACAAGGTCTCAGAGAAATCTGTACAGTTATATGAAGACAAAGTTCTGGTCATTTCAACCTTATGTGATAGAGTTGCTGGTTGTTTATTCCGTGGGTAAGTTTTTTTTACAATAATGTCTGAAAATAGTATTTGGGTAGGACTTAATAAAGCCGAAACATACATTTTAGTAGGTCAAAAAAGTATTGAAAGTAATTGACTTGCGCTTTATAAAAGAAATAGAAGATTTGAATGGATGATGTGTTATCTTTGTTAGCCAATACAGATACAGCACAGGTCATCAAGAAATAAATTTTCTACATCCGGGTTGGAAATGAGTGGTGTTTGTTTAAAGGCTTTTAGCATTACTTCGTGTTAAACCAAGCTTACATACTGTAACTAAAAGTCAAATGACAGAACTACTAGCTCAACCGTTATGTCATTGCGACAAAGCTGCAACTGCTTCGATGAAGTAATCGGGAAGTTTTAAATTTAAGTTTCCTACAGGCCAGTCGTTGTGAACTGAACAAATGACAGTTAAGCAAGTGACAAATGAGCTAGCAACATTTCATCAACTGGCTGAAGTTGATAGATGATGAAACTGAAGAAGTAACAACTGAGCCAGCTGCAACTTGACATGTCACAAGTCAGCATATTCAATTTAGCAAGCAATCTGATGCTAGGTAAAAATCTCGTTAGCTGACTTGGATACTAGCTGAAATGTAAATGCTGAGTTGAAGTACTTGCTGAGTTGTTGCATGGCGAGTGGTCTGACGACCTTTAAATTTCATTAAAACATTCTTTACCATGTTGAGAATGCTTCCAATTTGAAGAGCATCGGCAAGAGCATTGAAGTCATCTAAAAGAATGAGGTTTTCTCCGGCCGGCTGTGTGACAATTTGAACTAACTCGGCTTCATCAATCTCTCCAACCCCAACAGCAATCACTCGTGTCGTTTTGGCTAAGCAAGAAAAAGTATTTTCATCAAACAAGCAAACAGCTAGAAAAGAAATACTGTATATCTTTTTTATAAGCAAATTGAAGGTCATGTTGAATCCACATAGGTTAAAGAGGAGGATCAAATAGGCCTATAATATTCTCAACTATAGCCTTGCAATGAGATAGACTAATCTGACAACCAGAAGTAAGTCAAAGTTGCAGTATTTCTCTATATGCATTAATTACAAATTAACGAAAACATGCTGATGACGATAAAATATCCTGGTAAATTGAACGTTGCATTTCACATAACGCAATGTTACTATTAATCGTTTCAAAGTGTTGAAATGATTAAGTTATGTTTCCCCAGAAATCAAACAACGCTGCAATACTTTTATACAAGTGATTATTTAACAATGAAATGTCTCACATCTCAATTGGCTTGCATATTCTGCTATTTTATCTGAGTCTTGTGACCTTCCATCGGTGATGACAATAACAACAGTAGGTTCAGTGCCTTCTCTCCAACCACTAAATCCCTGCAAATGTCAAAAGATACAAGCGCTTACTTGCTAACCTGCTATAAATAATATACAGTAGATATAGTTTAATTTTATTAATGTTTTAAAACCAAATCGGAATGTATACATCTTGTTCTCTTGAAATAAGTAGGCTAAGCATTTTGTGTCATAAAAGCCTGTTTTTTAAGACAATTAGGCCTAAGTGTGCTTTTGTTCTTACTAACATCCAAAATATCAAACTATATCCAATTATAATTAGCCCACCGTTCTTTTTATTGAAGCTTTGGGTAATCACACATGAAGCTGACCTGCAAATGATGTTGGGCAAATACTTGCAATGCCCGGGCTGTTTGTGTGCCCTGGCCATAATAAGGAATATCTCTAACAGCTTGTATCACTCCTTCTTTGTCGGAAATTTGGTTAAAGAAAACTTGCGAGTCTACCCAACTGGTATATCTGGCAATCGAGACGCGGGTTTGGTCGTCACCTTGGCCTACATCGAGGCCTTGCACTACCTGTGAGAAAAATTATTGCAAATAAAATTTAAGATTCTATACCAAGAAATTAAGTTTTGCAGTGACTTTAAGCTTCAAATTTCAACAAAGGTTTTTCTTTCTAAAATCTTTATAATAAAATGACTTAGTAAAACTATTTAGAAAAAACTTTGCCTTAGCATCATTAATCTGTGCATTGATCACTACCATAAAAGCTGCTTTAAGTTGCATTTCTTAAACCAAAATTATTTGTCAAGTGTTTCATAAAATAAAATAATTAATTCGTACGCCTTCGGTGAAATCGCGGATTAATTGAAAGTTTTCGTCTCCTATAGAGCTTGAAGAATCGAGAATAAAGCCCAAGTCTAACCCCCCGCTGCAAGTGTTATCTGCAAAATATGAATATAGTTTAAATGAAATGAAATATACAGTATACACAATATAAAAAATATTCCAAAATAAATATAGGCTACATCAAGTATTACTTTCTAGCATCTTTAAAACCTTTTCACCTTAAAATAGAGACTGTCAGATGGGCTTAATTCAAATAGAATCTATTTAATTCTATTTGAATATATTAAATAGAAATAGTAATAATATTTGAAACAGAATCTATTTAATGCTATTTGAATAAGGACCTTCTGATAGTCCCCCATTTAGGGTGAAATAGGCTGTAGAGGTTTTAGAAAGTAATAACTATATTGGATGTAATTTATTTTGCTTGGCACTTTTTGCTTGGCATTGAGCACTTTTTGTAGCATTAATAGTATTTGTTGTTCAAAAATAAATATATGTATAACTGCGAGCAATGCACACTTTTCGACGTAAATGTTTCATCAGTACAGGGAGTACACTGGAATGATCGCTGGAGTGTAGGCTATAACCCCAGGTGGCAACTCCAAAAAATAAATAAAATTTCATTCTATTTTTAGCTTAAAAGATGGAATATATAAAAGAATGTCAGCCATTATCATCGATTAATATAAGTTACAGCACAAAAAGTTTCGATTTACTCGTTCACAACGTTTTTAAAAAGTGTGTTTAAAAGCGTGTTGTTTGCAAATTCAAGAAAATAAAATTAAATGCTTTAAATGAAACTATACGTTTTATGGCAATTACTTTGTCGGTCGGAGTGAAGCTTTAGACTGATGTACCAACACGTTCAATCGTTATAAAACTTTTGTTTGTGCAATACTTTTGGCTTACGATTCGATCGGCAAAAAATGTTGTCAAACAAGTTTTAAGCGCCTGAAGTGAAACACGACCTTTCAAAACCGGATTTGAACATGAACTGCACGAAACACGGCGCCGTTTTACTTGTACCATGAATAGCTAACAATACCAGACGTACAACTTAATCGATGGGTTACACCTTAAGTTGTCCTTGTTTATCTGATCTAATACCTATGCATAGACATGGAAAGGGTGCAAAAGTTAGACGCTGATAAAGCAGCATCACAGACTTCTATACAATCTAAGTGAATGACAACCAGCACTTAACTTGTCTTGCCAACTGAGGATACTTGCTGACTAAAATACTTGCTGAGGATACTTGATTAGTTAATTTTAAACAAAAGATAAACTACAAAGTAAGTACGTAACAAGTAGCTTTGAATATAGATAAACCAGCAACAAAAAATTGTTGTGTATTGAAAACGACTTTAATAGCTTTCTTTTGCTTTTTTGGAGCAATTTTAGAAGCTTCATAGGAAGACGATGTAGACTATTTAAACCAATTGAAGTTTGAATTTGAACCGTTGTTCATCGACATGAACGTTTGAATCAACCTCGGCTTTGCAAGTAAATACAACCTACGAAATAATCAAAGAACGGTAGATCAAGGGTGTGCTCTTTAGCAACGCATTTCAAGGACAACTCTCCAATTGGCGCACTTAGTGGATTAGATAATTTACAGGAAACCACATTTCTACACGAAGAAACTTCCTTTTGTTAAGGGGTGGATCTAGCGAGTAGGTTTGGGGTGGAATTAAACCACAATGCTGTGTAGGTTTACATTAATTCGACCTTTGCAAAAACATCGTAAATAAAGTAACTTTGTTGCGTTTTAGTGAAGCAATCGCCTCCTCCTAGATCTGCCACTGCTTCCTTGGCATCCGACTTGGGTCGGCAGCTTAAAGCTTCAAAAACTATTCGAAACTGCCAGAACGACGTTTCCAAGAGGCTTCCTTAAACGAGGATAGAGACCGCCATAAACTAATAACGTTTTATAACGACTAACTTTAAAGAACAGACCTTACAAAATTTGCTTTAAGAACTGCCACTTTACACAACTGCAACATTGTTTAAAATAATTATAGAATAAAACTAGGCTACAGTAGGCTACATGCAACGAAAAAAAATACTCACCAGCAGGTGCACCAGCGAATGCAGCACCAATTGTCAATGCAAAGATGAATAAAGTTTGTGACACCATTCTGCAAAGCATACATGCGTTAAAAAATTGTTTTATTGTAAAAGTTTCTTCACCTCTATCCAAAAAAAGAGTGCTGTTTAATTAGGTTTGGCCAAAATGTTGAGACACGGAGCTAACAGTTAGCACATTGATAGTAATCCAATACAGCTCAAAATTATATAAGGTGGTCATAAAAGAACGCCAAGCTACAGCACATGAGAAATCAGAGCAATTTATGTATTTTGAAACAAATTTGCTATGAAGAAGTGTTAACCAATTGAGATAAAAAAAATGAAAGGGTGTTATGACATGAGCCAGTTGATTCACGAATAGTTTAATTATGATTAATCTCAACTTTAAAAAATCCTATTTCACTTTAGAAGTTTTATGACAAAGATAAGAATTTTTATTGCAGACCCCAAAATAAAACTATCCATATTAGCCTATAACTTAAGATAATCTATTTCATTGTTATTGGTTCTTTCATAACTTTCCAAAAGAAAAAAATTGCAGTTTCACAATAAACAAATTTTAACATAAAAGTAACGCCCTATGGCTTTTATAGTGACTTTGTTTCTTTATTATACTTTCTGAAGACAAGCTAATACCACGAAACATCATGGTAGTGAAAGTGTGCTTTTAAACTTGAAATACTTGATAGTCAGGTTATTGATTTCTAATGACTCATGCTTTAACGCGTCATACGAAGATATGATTTTAAGATAAAAAACACAAGTTGAAAAAAAAACGTTTCAAAATGGGGAAAACTTTCTGGTCTAACTGGTTTAGTTTAATCATTTGCAGTATCCGGGATACTAAAATCTGACGTTCCATCAGCAAAAATTAGATCTCATTAAGTATTCTTCATTTATTCACGGAAGTAAGTATTGAAATTCATGGTCAAAAAATCATATAATCATAATACCATCAGCGTCCCAATTTTAAACTAAATATTTGCTAGATTTATTAGCGGGCTATAGCCTGCATTGCAGTTTACAACATATAACCATGATGGTTGTTCATTTAAATTTTTTCACCATTATAGCACCAAAAAGCACTTTAACTGAAGAACTTCTATCTAGAAAACTAAACAATTAAGGTTATAATCACAAGTAGAAGCATCATAAACAAGAAAAAATAAAGTAAGACTTTAAACAAAAACTACTAAACATTTAACGTTCCTTGCAATGTTATTACATTCATGATATCTAGACAATAAGTTGCCGACTAAGAGATGAAAACTTATGTGTAGTCTATGGGTAGGCTATGTGTAGCTTATGGGTAGCCAATGTGTAGCCTATGTGTAGCCAATGTGTAGCCTATGTGTAACCCAGGCGTAGCCTATGTGTAGCCTATGCGTAGCCTATGTGTAAATCAAAAATATGATCAAAAGATCTTTAGTGACCAGCATAACATTTGGAAGTTTGTAAATTTTAATAAAAACATAGCTTCTCATTTAGGTCTTGACAAGTAGTAGCAAACTTAGCGTGTAGCTTTCAATGGGGTGTAAAGTTTTTCGCATTAATTCCGCATTATTGTATTTTCTAAAAAAATTAACTAACTGGTATTTCGAAGCCAATACGATAGGTCTCGCGGAATCATTGTATTTTATCACAAACATCAAAATATTTGCCTTTAGTACACTTTACAAAAAAATTCAGAAATGACTTTTGTAATTTGAAACATCAAGAGTCACAATTCTATTCACAATCACAGCTCTAGTAACAATTTTCACAATAAAAGTTATAAGAAAATTACTCAACAATAATCAATAGTAAAACTCATACCTGACTTGTTCCGGTTTTTCACTGTCTAATGCTTTCTGTGGGGTAATTTAAAAAGAACCTCAGCTATGATTGTTAAAGATCGAGGGTTGTCCCCTTCTTAAACACTGTGGTTCTATTTTCTGAATACAAGAACAATACTGTTAGTGTAACGAAGCTCTTTTTACAATTTTAATGGCTCTTACAACATAGCAACTGTTTTTTTATTGCTTAGCACAGCCATTAAATTAATTCATTCATTACATCAGTAAGGAGTTAGACTTTTGAGTTTGAAGCAAAGTCCTTTTGCTGCTTGACAAATTAAACTTATGTAAGTTTTAAAGTTTGTCTGAACACACAAATTTATCTTTATTGGACTCAAGCAACTATAATTTTAGTTTGTGTAAAAATAGGCAAATACTTCAGTTAAAAGGGAGACTTATCCTGCCTAAGGGCGAGTCA
Source organism: Aplidium turbinatum (assembly GCF_918807975.1). Classification (NCBI taxonomy): domain Eukaryota; kingdom Metazoa; phylum Chordata; class Ascidiacea; order Aplousobranchia; family Polyclinidae; genus Aplidium; species Aplidium turbinatum. The sequence continues at coordinate 8,372,506 of NC_137489.1, read as the reverse complement.
CAAATCATCTTATATCGCTCTGTGCCGTGTTCGATTAAATTCTCATAAGGCAAGAAATTTAAGTTGTTCTGCCGGTTGGCAACTCAGAAGATATGCGTCTGAAAATGGAAGAACTTGTTTCGCACTGAAATGTTTTTGTAAAAAAATTGTTCAACCTATGCCTTTTTGTCTTATTTCAAAACTTCAACAAAAAAGATATAGATCCTTCTATGTCATAACACAGTCCATTTGTAGAAGAGTTTACTCCGACTCTTGATATTACGCTAAACTACGAAGCATCTTCACAGAACACAACGAATAAAAATAACATATACATGTATATTCATATAACTGACCTTGCAGATAATCACCACACAATTGTGACATAACGTACAGTGTTCTACACCAGTCTACAGCTTATTTCAGATATGCATTAGGATACTAGCCTACATTTCTTCATCTGTACAATTTTGAAAGCCTGCTGGGTACTGGTAACCGGGTTTTGGCATCGGAAACCTGTTTAAGTTTTTTGATTTTTTGTCCATATTCTACTAATGCAGTTATTTGTGAAAATATTTGGGGAAAAATGTCCAGTTATTAATGTAACGATGGTACTAAAAGAACATTGACTATGATTTCATTTGTAATGTTACATTAAAGTATTAAAAGTAGATTTTTCAAAGGTGCAAGTTTGATGCAGGAAAGATTCAATTAGATGGTTTATTTACGATAGTTGGCACACAGACAGGTCTATGAATGTAGATTAAAGTTAAGCCAGCCTTGTTCACCTAAGTTGAACGTTTTATTGCCTGTATTTTTGTACACTGCTAAGTTGATGACTGTGGAGCTATTAGACCAGGAGTCGAGTACCCATGGCTCGCGAGCCAGAAGCTTATATGGCTCTTCGTGATGGCATCTGGATCACAGAAAGTTTTATGTCAACTTTTCATTACAATAGCTGAAAATACGCTTAGAATGCACCAAATTAAACGCATTTTTTTCAAATTTTTCTGGAAAGTTCCTCGAGGCCCCTCCGCTGTTTTTCTCATCTTCAGTAAACACATGAGCCCACTTTACAACTTATCACCTGCCACTACATGTTGGTTGTATTAAGTGTAAAAGCATTATATGGTTCTTACGAAAATACATTTCCAAAACTGTAGCTTTCATGGCTCTCATACCTAAAAATGTTCCCATCCCTTGTTTAGACTATACACCACCTCAGAGATTGTGAGTAATGTTGCATTTTTGAAAGTATATTTGCACAGACAAAATTTGGGCAAATTTTGTTTTCCCCCTCCAAAAAAAAAATGTTTTACTCTCCTACGGCTTTTCAAATTGGATAGTACATTCTCACATGCAGCATTTGTTTCTATTGATAGATCGGAATCATTGAAATTGTAGATAAAAGTGAGTCTCATACTTGAATCCAAACATCGTTAGATGAGAATACAAGATTCTCGTTGTACTAAGCGATCGGTACTAACAAGAGTAGGATGGCCAGTTCCTTTCTCACGGCCGCCTTTCCTTCAACCACTACGCCCATCCAATCCATTAATAAACCCTGGATAGAGATGAGTGGTGTTTTCGTATATTAAACGTCGTGCGCATTTAAGTCTCCAGATGTTATTTTGCAAAGTTGTAATTTTTTTGCTTTTCTTTATTTGCATACGTATCATATGGCTAGAGAAATAGGCTAGAGAAGTAGAACAGAAACTAGGCTGCTTTTTTGTTTCGCAATACCTGAGTGATTTACAATACAAGCCCATGCATGTTTTGTTCAAACATTCGGCAACATGAACAATTAACTATGGCAGAAAACAAAAACAGGTTTTACAAGAAAAGATTACATTTGTGCTGTACAGTATAACATGTTGACCCATGCATGAAATAAATCTGCTTATTTTTCAAACAGAAGCACTTTACACAATGCATATGAGCAAAGTGACGAAAATTTAATAAAGCCGTTTTCTTCCTATTTTTTTTTTGTGTAGCGACGTACTTAACAGTTGGCAAGCAACTTTTAGCAACAAGTGAAGCTGTATGTTGGCCCAATACCTGTAGACCACGTTTCTCCATGAAAAAACGTGTGCTTCGTTGATAAGTCCTGCAAAAATGCCTTTTCAACATTGGCAGATCTGCTTAAAAATGTCTTTCAGCAATATTCTATGGCGTCATAATGGCAACTGACAAGTGTATGCTATATGTGCTGTGAATATGATTTTTAAAATTATTCTTTTAATATAGAAATTAAAAAGGCGTATGATGCTTTCTTACGACAAAACGTTTGCGTACAGTCACAAAACATCGAGAAATGCAATTAATGAGGACAACATTATTGAAAAATATTTGAAATGTGAAAACAAACACGACCGGTGGCGTATGTTTACTAAAACAATTCATCCCAAAAAGAAGAGACCACGCAGTCCGAGAAGTTACAGAGGAATCACATGGGAAGAAAAGCGAAATCCTTCAAATGAGTGAGTTTTAGTTGTTCTTGGTGTTTGCTAAGAATATCTGCATTTGCATTTACTTGTCGTATCCAAACTTACGGCCGGTGGTTGTGGAACTAGATTAAGTGGACGGGAAGGCAAGGAAGCCAGTCTTCGTGTCCACCTTCAGGCATACCTTTAAGTGTCATGCCAAAGACACAGTCATATGCTCTGAAACGGTGTCGAGCCGGCGCCCTTTCCAGTGCTGTACCAGGGCTTTTACCACTCGGCTATGCAGCCGACTCTATCTACATGATTGTGTTCAACAAATAAAACTTATAAACCTTCAGAGGAGAGACTGGGGTTTAGAAACTTTTAATTAGAACACATCAACTCGACGTTTTAGAGTAATCTATCAAATCCATTGATGCAACTTGTGTAAATTTAACCCGCGAAGCTAATTACACCTATCCAAAGGGTATAGGTACCTACGGTAGCCTACCTTTAACGGTGCACTTGTAACATGTTTGTTAGTAAAAAACATGGTAGGCTACATGTTACATATGCACTGTGTGATAAATGCACATACAATGTTATGAACTGACAATTGATGAAAAGATTAACTACTCATCATCAGCAACATCTTCAGGACAGTAAATAGTTAAGAATTAAAGAGCATTAAAAAGTCTGTAAAGAGCTAATTGCAACGCATAGGCTATCTGTGATGGATATATAACATTAAGTAAACAATATAAATCAACACACATAGTCACCTGGAGATGTGGCCTGATTTGTCCCATTTTGCAGATTTTGATTATTGCTGCTGCTGGTGTCTGACTGACATTTTCGGATATTTTTTTATTTTTTCCTGTGTCTTAATGATATAAAAGCTTTTTGTTGCTTTGAGGAAGCAGTAGCAAATGAGAAAAAGTAAGTTGAAAAACGCTCAATCAGACTGTTATTGAAAATTCAACAGTCTGACTAAAATCTTCGAAATCAAATTTTCTTTGTTTTTCAACATCTGATGATGTTAAAACCTATTGTGTCATCTGGGGAAAACAGTAAGGAAGGCGTAAAAGTACAATTTTAAAAAAAACTCATACAGTCGCCAAAAGTTGACAAAATATGGAAATTTCTGCAAAATGTGACAAATCAGGCCGTATCTCTAGGTAGCCATGATCCACATTATTGTAATATTAGTACTCGGACACTATTTAGTGGGAAATTAGTGAGTAACCACATTGCTTTTATATAAAACAACCATGTTATATGTATACAACCACGCAGACAAACAAAAGTTGCAGTCACAGACGACAAAGCGTCGCATGATTGAGTGAAGGTTTTCAGACACACAAAAATATTCAAAAAATACAGTCGTCATATATCGAAATATAAGGTGACTTGTAAAAAATGTAAAAATATAATACTAGACTCATATTTATAAATCGTACGCTTGGCTTAGTTTTTATAAGCGCAAACCAATAGATATCTTTGGGCCTGCAGGCTACATTCACCAATGCATATGTAGGATAAATGACTATATAATGAGTTTACAGTCTTTAGATTTAGCTGAATCATAAGATTATCTTATAGAAGTTTGTAGGAAAGAATAACAACAATCTAAATTTTAAATCATAATAAAGTTAATCTTTCTTTTCAATGCTTATAATGCATACGCAAGTGACGTCTAAGTATACCACTAAGTTTATTACTCATGATCCTTTGTATTTTTGCATGAAAGTTGTGGCCAACTATAAAGTAATTTAACTTCTGAATTGACAACTACAGGATTATAGAGTTCCCCATCTTCTGTGTGTTTGACCAAATGTTTACATGCTGAATAGTCACAGCATTTTCAAATAAAAAGTCTTATAACAACGAAAACACTTGTGATCAGTTCGAAATCAGACAATGAGCTATTCTTAACATGAAGATTTGTTGGAGCTCTTACCATATTCGGTTGAAAGCTTCAAACCTGTATGTTAAAAGCCTACACTCTGGGGAGTCAGAGCAATGATTCTTAACCCCTGGACCATGGAGCTATTTTACTGTGTCGTCAAGAATCTTCCTAGCGCTGACATATATTCATTATTCACTCTGCTGTGTTAGTGTACACTTTACACAAGAATATTCAATTTTTGTCAAGCCTACGTGGCTTGTGGAAGTTCCACGTAGCTGTAACGTCAATAATTATAAAGCATTCCTCTTGATCATTCGTTTCAGTTGATCTCACCAGCTTATCAGTTCACCAGTTCACCAGCTCACCAACTCACCAACTCACCAACTCACCAACTCACCAACTCACCAACTCACCAGTTCGCTAACTCACCAACTTACCAACTCACCAGTTCACTAACTCACCAACTCACTAACTTTCCATAACTCAAACTCGACGTTTATCAATTTACATCTTCTTCTTTTGGCTTTTTTCTATATCACTGGGGTTGCCAGACGCATTGAATTGGTATGAGTATGTTTTTATTAGAATATGGCAATAAGAGCAGAACATCATATCCACGAAGGTTACCGCGTTGCATAGCTTACCTTACACAACATTATACAGTAAGAGTACACGCATGACCTACTACAACATCTAGTAGGCCGTGGTACACGTTCTTATTTAACTTTTTAACATGGAAGTAACTTATCTACTGAAAAGGATCATATGTAAAAATTATGTTTTTTTCTATGCAGGAGAAGGAAATGGAGCAAACTTTATAGCAATAAGACGGAAAAAGACAAACGAATTCAGAAGATGCATCAAGACATGTACTTATGTTCGAACAGCTTTCAATCGGGAAGAAAAAGTGTCAAAATTGGGCAGGATAAAATTCTGTCGCCGAGCTGTAGAAACATCTCATCGTCCAGAGCACTTCTGTACAAACAATACTTTAAAGAAGTTCGTGCATTTGCACCTCCAGTTCATAATGCTTTATGGGGAGAGAAATCAAATTTTTTATTTAAAAATAAGTCAAAACGACCTATCTATAAAACCTTCAAATGCATGACAAAAAAGCAGCTAATTGCAAAGTACACCAGAAAATTTCAAAAAGCAACTACCAAAATAAATACCCTTAAAAAAGAAGCCACGGCTTTGGCGTCTCAATTATCGTTGCTAAAAAAGAAGCAAGAAGTGAGTCGGCAGCAGCTGATTTTTTCAAATCACAAGTTGCGCAGTTTAGAGCTGCAAGAACACAAAGTCAATTTAGAATTTTCTGAATTAGAAAAAAGACAAAATTGTATTATATTTCCTCTGTAAGTCGCCAATAAAGAGAAGAATTATGAAAATGCTTTCGGATTGTGCTTTAACTCCCATACACTAAATCCGTCATTTTTACATTGATTCAACGTATGCGAACGTTAAATTAATGTAAAAATGACGAATTTTGCTGTCTGGGCTTTTTGCTTAATATCTCTTAGATGCAGAAGATCAGAAAAGCTAATATCGAGTCAGAGTTATTCAGATTATGTCATAAGACTCTGCCTCAGTGTAGTGCTTTTTTGTTTTCTAAAAACGTGTTTGCTCACACTAAGGTGGTCGGTCAGCAACAATTGTGAATATAATCTTTGCAAAGTGTTTTAGGTCAAACAAACTGGAAAAAGTTTACATGTGTAGATATAAAACGACTTGTTTCAGCCTGATGCTGCGGGTTCGCTGTGGTAGTAACGGTTTGCACTAGCTTTCGAAACTTGTGTATAGGTGGACGGCTAAGTGGGTAATACGCTAATTGAGATAAGCTAGACACATAAATATTGCATATTAGTCAATTGATATATTTGAATGCAAAAGAAGTAAGATGAAAGAATGGTCGTGTTCAATAGAAAAAAATTACTACACACTGTGATTTAATTTTTATTACTTCAAATTATGAACACATACTAAAGCCAGTAGCTTTACGAGTTTGAACGTTAACGGCTAAGCAGCCCACTTCAAGGAGACCTGGATAGAACGATCCATACATAAGAACAATTAATTACAAATGTGATAATTGCAATAATAATAATGATGTTTGTCACCTTCGTGTTTGAAGAATCGGAAATACTTTCATATTGTCAACTTTGGTGATTGGTTTACGTTTGGTTTATGATTGAAATCATCTATAAGGATGCAAACCTGTTTGGATTAAGATTCTGAACAGCCTGACTGCGCTCGAACATAAATAGCCTATTCCCTCTGCGTACCTATCAATCTATTTAGAACAGGTATGACTTGTTTGAGACGAGTTGAACATAATACTGTTTGTTAGTTTAAATTTAAAGTAATGGTTGGTTTTGAATCTTTATCCTCGGTCTGACAAAGCCTCTGATAGGTTATTCCTGGCAGTTTCGCATACTTGCAAAGGCTTTGAATCGATGATCCAAGGCCGATCACCGAGATTGACAGAGTAAAGTTCCCGAATCTTGGATTGTGCCTTGATATCTGAAAAACAAAGCTTGTTTTAAGGTGGGCATCCTTGATCTTTGACAAAGAGCAATGTATGTATCCTGCTTTACAGGTAGTAGCGCAAAGTAGTTTTTGACTTAAACAACTTATTACATTTTCACGAAAAAAAAAACACTAAAGCCATAGCCAGCAACTCAGACTCAAGGGGATAAATTTTCTACGAAAGTGCTTTGTTTTTATTTCTAAAAACTATACAATGTATGGTTGTTTTCTTATTTTTGTCTTCTCTGTAAATCACTTGAACATCCTGAGATATTGGTCTGGCCACGCCCCCAGAAAGAATATGCCACTTTACAAAATAAGAAAGCAGTGTAATTATTTATATTTCTACTTATTTTTTGGTAAGGTATCAAATCAAAAATGAAATGGAAAATTTACAAAAGCATTGCCATTTTCTAAAATTCCAACATTCGATTGAAAGTGACTATCTTCATATATCATCCGATACCGCACACATTCACTACGTCACAACCAAGAAACCCCTCAAGTCGCCACAAGTATCCCCTTACCCCTTGCTACGTCACAACCAACAGGTGGCCAACTTACCGACCATCTATTCAGGTTGTGAAAGGTATTTAGCAGATTAGTAATTCTTCAGTTGTGAGGAACTCATTGAGGATTTACACTAGGTGTGAAAACCTAATGTGCACTTGTTTGTTTTTATATAAGTCTTAGCTAAAGTAAGGCTTAAAAACTACTGTATACGGCCTACTTCATAAGCAAAAACTAAAATACAAGAAAATTTAAAAAAATATTGGCCTACTTAAAAGAAACCAGACATGGAATGAAAAGTTTTAATGAGCACATATGGCTAATTACATAGCTTGGTTAGATAGGTTTTCGTCTGGTTGAAAGTCGTTGAGTAGAATGGAAAGCAAAAACCTGACTCTAGTTTACTAAGACATAGCCAAGAGTCTTATGAAATCGAACCGACGGCAGAGGCTCTGACTTCACTTCACTCACTTAAACAAGAACACACAACTTCATTAATAACCAAGGCTGTTGAGAAGATATCTTGGGCCCGGTGCTAATAACATTCTCCGGCCCCAAGTCAAGATAACTCTAAGAAAAACGCATTACATCCAAAAAATACGCGGTGGTTTCTTAAGTTTCCAGCCCCTTGAAAAGGTTTTGGGCTCCTAAAATGATCTCGGCCCCGGGTCCAAAAGTATCCTTTGGACTCCCCTGTCAACGCTTACGTTATAATTTATTTCACACCAGTTGGGTGCAAAATAGCGTATCCATTTCATTCAATGGCCAAAATAAAATGCGCATACAATCATCACCAATTATTGCGTTCAAAGTAACTTATCAATACAAATGATGCTGCCGGCTGTTATGAGATTGTGCAATATCAAAAGATGGCCAAAATTCTAGTCGTTTGAAAACTTGATATTGCAAATAAATCACAATAGGCGTCATCTTCGCAATCAGGGTGACAAAGATTACAGTCGTGCCTAGGCTGTATAGTTACTGTATAACATTTGGGTATGTTGGATTGTTGGTGCGTGTATAATTTGATATCGTACCTCTGTTTGTATGGTTTATAGCCTGCACAGTAGGCCGATTCATCGTCAGAGATTACTTCATTCTAGTCAAATTTGGTTAGTTTTGATTCTGATATTTATTATGAGATTTTTTTACTTTACTAATATCAGTGGAAAAGTTTACAAGTTGCAGAATAAATCAATTTTTGGAACAAAAAAAACAAACCCATGGCAGGGGGCACCGTTCACTCTGGGTGAAAATTCCAAGCAAAAATTCGATGGTACTTTTTTAATGTGAAAGTAAATCTTGTTTGTGAATAGTAAAGTTTAGCTCAAGGCTGTAATCTTATATTGAATCATCGCTTAATCCATGACTGCATGCGTTGCTTATCCGCCACCAAGTATTTACATGTTCCACATACAATGGCACGTCGGTATCGAAAGAATCAAATACAGGTTTGGCAGGTTAAGGCTGACAAAATCAATCCAGCTTGTCTGATACCATCTGCAAGTACACGACGAAATTTCCTGATCACGGACACTTTATCATCATCAATATCGTTGTCTGTGTTTTAGGTATATCGTTGCTGTAGCCTATCCTAATCCTAAAAGATTTTTGTAACATCTTTCAAAATAAGTTGATTCGGTCTTGAAGTTTTAAATAAACTTTGTAGAGCTTCAGAAATATTAGGTTAGTATTAATTTGGCAAGGTGTAAGCTACTAGTACTTTGACATAGCAATTGTGCTGGGAGTTTCAATAACAGTAGGCTACTTTTGTGTAAGTATCGTGCCCCATATATATTTCTGTTGGTAGTAAGATAGATTACTGACGCTGCATCCACCTTCAGCCATGCCGTCTTTATGGAAATCCCTGATCAGAGAGATAACCACTTTCATACAAACTAAATAAAAATGATGTAGCTTTTCTTGATGCCAACTTGGTGGGAATCCCAAAAGCAAAAAGGGGCCTATTCAAATAGAATTACGTTATATATGTTATTATTGTCTAATTACTCGTGCTATTGTGATGGAATAATAGTTTCCCTCAGTCTCACAGCGGTTGAAAATCGCTGAGCATTGTGGTTGTGTTTAAGTAGCACAATAATTGGTGTGAAAATTTTGATGGCTTTTAATTGCGGTCCACTGCATTTGGGAATAAAATCATGTGCGTGTACAATAAATTTAGAGTGGAATTACAGTAGTTGTACTGTTTCACATATAAATTACTATTAATTGTTTCATGTTTAATCCGCTTGCTTGCTGCAAAGCATTTTTCTTTTTCTTCTTTAGTTCTCACAATTTTGTGCATTTGCTGAAAGCTGTCTTAAAGTTTTATTAAAAGATTACGACAACGAAATCGATTCCTGCTCAATAAGTAAGGTTAAAGATATTAGATCACAGTATAACTGCCATTGTTAATTCCACGCCGCCCTTTTTTAAGCAGTGTAAGTGTTATATATCTGTTTATTGTCATAACCAGAACATGTAGGCTACACATAAGCAAAAGGTTGGCCTGTTGAGAATTGCCTGTATACAAAAAACACCAGTTTTCCTTTATAGTCATTCAGAACATTCATAATGGTCGGTTTGTTTCATGGTGTACTGATGCAAAGTTACCGGACCTTGTAATGGTGAATGGAGAATTTTTGATATCAGGACTTGTTTTAAAAGCACATGCTGATCACAACTGTAGCATGCTTTCCGCTCGTGCTACAACTTCCTTTCACCAGCTATTGGCTGGCCTGCTGGCAAAGCCTTATGATCGATTAGGCAATTTGACCGCCTCTAGCAATCCAAATCGTGCAACACCTAACCTTTGATTTCACAAAGAACTTGTGGTTCAAATTGAACGGAATTCCATGCTTGGATGTCATTTGCAAGTCAACTGCAATAAGCGAATGACAAAAATTGTATCGAAGTTATGCTACAAGCGATGAAATTGATACCAATATCGCTTTACAACGAAGATCTCTCCAGTGTGCAATAAACTAAAATAACATTTCTTATATTTCATTAAAACTTAACTGTTTTCAGTTCAACTTTAAAAGCGTTTGCAGGGGCGTTGACATGGGGGTCTAAGTGGTACTTTTAGACCCGGGCCCGGAATATTTAAGGGGCCCGGATTTAAAAAATTTCCCGCGACTTCAAACATTTTCAATATCTTATTATTATCAAATCTAAAGGAATTGCCATCAGAGGTTAAAACAGCCACATCAGTCGTCAGATGATAAAGTACCAGGCCCCCTTCAGGGTATATAGTAATTTCCCTAACCACGATTTTTTTTTCGACTCCGACTCCACGACTCCGACTCCACGACTCCGACTCCACGACTCCGACTCCACGACTCCGACTCCACGACTCCGACTCCACGACTCCGACTCCACGACTCCGACTCCACGACTCCGACTCCACGACTCCGACTCCACGACTCCGACTCCACGACTCCGACTCCACGACTCCGACTCCACGACTCCGACTCCACGACTCCGACTCCACGACTCCGACTCCACGACTCCGACTCCACGACTCCGACTCCACGACTCCGACTCCACGACTCCGACTCCACGACTCCGACTCCACGACTCCGACTCCACGACTCCGACTCCACGACTCCGACTCCACGACTCCGACTCCACGACTCCGACTCCACGACTCCGACTCCACGACTCCGACTCCACGACTCCGACTCCACGACTCCGACTCCACGACTCCACACCCCTGGTTTCAATAACTTTAGTAGGCTACAATTTTAGAATGGCCACTGTAGCCGGTTTGTTATGAAAATACAATTAACATTATTTTTCAATTACAATGAACAAGTTTATATGTAAACTTCTTTTAGATTAATTGTAACTTTTGCCGGTTGATCAAAACTACCAAATTTTTGTTTTCACCCTGATAACGTATCAAGTAGCACTAGCCCAGCGGTTCTCAACCAGTGGGCCATGGCTCATTGGTAGGCCATAGAAGCATTTTCAGGTGGGCCACAGACATATTTAAAAAATTGAAAGATTATTGAAACATTTTGTTTCATTTTTGTCACTATACTATAGTCAATTTTACACTTGTGTACTTTGTTTAGTCACAATGAATGATGCTGCTGTTTTTAGCTACAAAGTGGCAACCATCATTCTAATTATTGCAACATACAGTTTTACTGTACATCAACTCAGTTTTTACAACACTTATGATGTAATACAGTGGTTCTCAATCACCGGTCCGCGTCAACTTTCCTGCCGGTCCGCCAAATATATTACAATTTCATATCTCAATTGCAAAATGCAAGATGTTGAGGGCTTGTCCATTGATTAAAGAAATAAAACATCCAATTTTAAACTTCATTGCCGAAACTTTATTAGAACCGCGTTTAACACGTATGATATCAAACAGACAGCAACATACTTCTCATTAAATTGAATTTTTCATACTTCTTTTGAATTGCATATTTTTGTAAGTCCACTGGTCCGCAAAATTTGTTTCGAAATTTTGCCGTCCGCAAACTGAAAAGTTTGAGAACCACTGATGTAAGAGACTACTTTGTGGTTACAATTAAGCCATCTTTATAACCGGTAGTCTTGTTGAACTTCTGTAGAACCGCTTTTTAGTAAGCACAGCATTTTATTTTGTGGATTATTTTGGCGAGGAATTGACAATAGTTGAAGCTTTAAGTTTGATGAAAATTACACTCAGTATGTGCATCAATTTTTGACAACAGGGAAGAAAAAGGACAATGTGTAGGCTATTATGTTGTAAAGTTCTTAGTCATCATTCATTGAGGCCATCAAAACTGAAACTTCACTTAGAAAAAGTTCATTCAAATTACAAGGATGAAGATGTGAACTTTTTTTTAACGAAAAGAAGGTAGTGTGAAGCGTCAGTGCCTGGATTCAACGAGAGGATTCCAGCAACATTCCAAACGCAATATTCTGCTGCTTTTTGTTTATAAACCTTTTTTGTAATTTTTTTCTTACATAAAAGCTGAATGGGCCACAAAACTTTTATGCAAACAAAAATGGGCCACGAAAGAAAAAAAGTTGAGAACCACTGCACTAGCCTATGAGTTTTCACATTTTAAAACCTATTGTGTTCATTCAGATTGTTTCTTTCGCTGACTAAAAAAAATTCAAAAAGACTTTTTTTTTTATTGTATAAAACTTGTACAAATTTGATATGTTTTGTTTAGAAATTGAAATCTCTTACAAACGCTTACTTTATTTTTTGTTTGGGAGTCATATGCGGATAAAATACATTTTTTAAAAGTAGCTTTGGTAATGACAACGCAATTAAAGCAAAGATCTTATATTTTGTTATGTCGCCAGTAATAAAGTCTTGAAGAAATTAAAATAAAAAATTAAAACATACATATATTGCGAGAACTGAAAAAAACTTTACAAAAAGTTGGTTAGGTTTATGACGATTAAGTAGTTTAAAGTGTAGAAGCAAATGTACAACATTTACAATTCAATGACCGCAAAAATAGAAATAAAAATGGATTTTCTTGTTTTCCTGCTTAAGAGTAACAAGCATTTAAAATGAATTACAAGCACGTAGTAATTTTACCACATGATTTGCTTTACAAATATCTTAACTTAGAAAAAAGATTATTGTTCAACCTGAAGAACACGAGGGCTGTGCTCTTGCCCTTGGCTACAAGTAGAGTTGTAAATGCAAAAAAACGAACCATTTTTTTTTTTAAAAAAACGTGTTTTTTTTCAAAAAAAACTTGGGCCAAAAAAAACACTCGTTTTTTGGTTTTTTTTGTTTTTTTTCATATTTTTCTGGAAAAGTTGCAAATTTTTTACAATTTGCAGTTTAGTTTCATTACAGTGCTCTTGAAAAACGTTAAACTAGTAAAGTTTGAGGTTTGTGTTGAGGTTTGTGTTTGAGGTTTGTGTTAGTTGAGGTTTGTGGTTTTGTTCCAGCTGCGAGTCTGCACAATACCTCTTGATCATTTAAAATCTAACAAACAGCATTTCGATACTTTTCTTTTAGTACTATCAAGTGAAATTTATTTGTATACGACCCTTGTGACCGTGCGAAGAGTAGATCCGATATGCAATCTGCCATTGTTTTGTTTTTGTTTTATTATCAATCATTTCAATCTTTTTATTTTTCGTCATTAACGCGTCCGGGACAAAAAAGATACTAACTACAAAAATCGATATAAACCTACCAGCACGTTAACGAACGCGAAAAGGTGGCAAAACCTTGAAAGGTTTAAAACGTGCCTGAATGAAAAATTATGTAGTAGGATATATATCAGTAGTTAGCACGGCCACAAAACCCAATCTTTATCCAATCAATTAAACCAAATCTATTATCTTTATCCTGCATTGCGGGAAAGCGGACTTGAGCGCTATGCATCGGTGTACGCCTTCCGACGTACACCTGACCCACGCTGCAGCCGACTGCAATGTCTGTTTCCGGTTGTCTACTCTACTTATGACTTAAATTTGGTACTACCCATTACTCGAAATCGATCACTGGGTAGAGGCAATTATCGTAAAGTTTCTTGCCCAGAGAAACAACAGCAAGTGCGGGTGGCTGGAGTCGAACATGCAGGCTCTCGGCTGCGAGCCCAACGCGCTAACCACTCGGCCACTGCTGCTGACGACCACGGCCAATGCTGCTGCCATGAGTGCAGCTAGCCAGTCATTTGGAATGGAACCTGTGAATGTAGAACCGGGCAGTTCTATCCCGCAAGTTAAAAAACAAAACTCGATAACGATGATGATTGCTACGTTGTAACTGAAGAGTTATTGACAATAAACATGCCGAAAAGACGAAAAACAAAGTAACTGAGCACGTCAGCCAGATATTGATCTATGGTTTTGGATGAAGAGCTTCGCATACTGAAAATGTTTAAAATAGTCAGACTTGTGTAAACAATCTGACAAAATCAAAGATTTTATCGCCCAGCAGTGCGAATTAATGACTCCTTGTATAACTAAGAACGTGTGCCACTCTCAAATAGGCATTAAATTTAGTGCAACTTAATTTAACCTGGTTCCCGCATGTTGGCCTACTCTCAAGATGTGGTAAAGTATTTAGTGTTCTGATGAGCCATTGTAGCACATAAGTCACTCACAACTAAAGTAAGAAAGTCAATCATTATGTGGTGATTGCGATGTATAAATGGACATGCAGTAGGAAAGAAACAAAATTTCCTAACAACCGGCTAGCATTTTAGAAAAGACGTTGTAGGCCTAACTGGTTGGAAGTGCAGTAATTATATTCTCTGCCGCAACTTCAACATTTGTTTTAAGGTTTGAAATTTGCAGATAACTTCAGAACAGGAGATCCTATTCCTTCCAATAACAAATTAAATCGATTTGCTCTTTTACATCTTCAAAACAGATAACTCAATTTTGCAAACAGACAGATATCTTGAAGACTATAGCATCCATTGGGTGTCGTTGGTGAGCAAAAAAGCACTCAATTTTTGTTGCATTTGAAACATGCACTTTGTATATTTTTATACTACCCATAGGTCAATGACCCTAAGTGGAACGGAAAATGATAAATTCATATCACCGACAATGTAAGTTCCCTAGTACAGTAGCCCCGCTTATTAAGCCCACCGCGGGATCGGACAATTTTGGGCTTATTAAACGGACAGGCCTATTAAGCGGAAAACAATTCTCTGCCACTCTTATACATTCAGTAACTCCGGACCGGACTAAATTGGACTTAATAAGCGGGTGGGCGTATTAATCGTGGGCTTCATCAGCGGAAACTTCTGAATAGTAGGCTATGACAAAATCGTATTAGTTTGGATTCATTGAGGAAGAATTAACCTAATTTCGATAGAAAGTACACAGCCTACATAAGTTTTAGCATATAAAAGAAAATCCGGTTTATGTTGACTAATAGTGTAGGACTGTAAGCTACGTCAAAACAAAATAAAACAAGTCAAGCAGAACTTGGATTTGCAAATGCAACAAGTAAAACAAAAGTACGCAAGTCCAGGTTAGAGTAGTTTCATTTTTTTACAAAGAGGACTCATCCTATTAATTTTCTGCTACATAACCATTTGCTTACTTTGATGGATAATAACACAGTAGGCTAGCAAATCCTTTGTAGATTTACTGTTTCATACTTTGAAACAGTCATGGTTTTGCTTACAAAATAAAAGGTTGATTTGAGTTGCAAAATTTGAAAATGGCATGGAGAGGGTGGTTCATCGCACGAAAAAATAGATAAAAATTGATTGCTTAAAGATACTAAAAAGCTTGTTTCAAAGCTTTTGTCCTGCGTATCTTTTTCGATGTGCTGATTCGTTATTAGTTTATTTCTGGATTTGGTCCTCAAACAAGCGTAATGTACATTTCAATTCCCTTTTATTTCGTTTTTCATTGCTGGCGCGAACATGTAGAGAACGACAAAGTAAACACACAACTCAAACACAAACAAATCGAAAAGATGACAAAACCAGAAGTTAAAAAAAAACAAAAAAAAACAGAAAACAAAAAGAAACAAAGCAGAAGAAAACACAAAGGACAAAACAAAAAGAAAGAAAGAAACATAAAATTTCGAATTTTTACCGGATCCACTGGCGAAATAATAGCTTAACCAAAACTAAAATCTCGGCTACAAATTAAAACTTTTGGATTGAGCTTCAGCTGTTGCCTAATCAAGTTTTGCCTTCCCCCATAAAAATTGATAAACAAAAAAATTACGAACTTTTATGACAATTTTCAATTTTTGATAAAGTACTATAGTCTCTTGCTACAGCAACGTAGAACACTTGAACCTGAGCAGGAAAACGTGAAGTATAAACATACTAAAAATTCCTTTAAACGTGTCTTCGTGTCACTTGTTCATTACTAAAGATAACATTCTTTGGTTGAACAAGTAATCACATCAACTTGAAAAACTGGTTTTAATTTTGTAAAAGCAATCTAAAGCTTTGGTAGAGAGTTTGCTTTCATTGCTGGCGTTTCATTTCTCTAAAAGCAATCTGTTGATGATGATGGCGTATGAGCGATCTTTTCAGGCTAGATTGGAGGGCAGGAAATCTTCAGCCACTCAGCAGTCTCGTCGTCCAGGACCCTCAGACCATGCACACTGTGTGGAGGCCGGTGGGTTAGGCAGTGGTGGATGACATGGTCTGCGGTCTGTTCCGTGGCACCACACTCGCATTCTGATGAAGGAGCCAGGCCCCACTTGTGCATGTCCGAACGAAAGCGGCCGACGCCAGTTCGCAGGCGGTTAAGCTTGACCCACGCAAGCCTTGCGAGGTACATCCCTGGTGGACGGGGATCGGCGTCGGGTATGAAGTCACGGAGCGTGGAGATGTGATTTTGCCACTCCGTGTTCCACATGTGGTTCGTCCAGTGTGCCGCACTTAAACCAAGTTCTTCTGCGTTCTTAAGGAGTTGTTGTGCGGCAGGCACAAAGGGGCGTCTTGATTTCAGCCGCTGCTTTATAGGTGGTGGTCTCTTGAATGTTGCCTGGAGGAGATGGTCGGGGTCCAAAGCGCGGCGAGCGAGAGAAATCCAAGATTGATGGGGAAAGCCTGCCCTACTGTGCCGAACCTACATACCTCGGCATAACCCTGGACAGGTCACTCACGTACCGCCGGCACTTGAAGTCACTGCGCAAAAAACTATCTACACGCGTCGCACTTTTGAGGCGATTGGCGGGTTCCGGCTGGGGAGCTAGTGCTAAAACTCTTCGTACAGCTACCTTAGCCCTTGTTCATTCCACCGCTGAGTACTGCGCGCCGGTCTAGTGTCGTAGTGCTCACACCCACCAGATTGATACCGCCATCAACGACGCACTGCGTACTGTGTGCGTCCCACTCCAACGAGCTGCCTACCCATCCTAGCAGGTATCCAACCCGCTGAGCTACGCCGTAAAGGAGCAATCTGTTGAAAACACAACATCTTTAGCTAACACTTTTAAATATGAAGCAAAAAGCACTTTTGCCTAATTCATATTTAAAAAATTTAAAACCCACTATTTCGAAGATAAAACAACAAAAAAGATTAATTCGTGGGGTGTTAAAAAAACAACAGTGGCTTGTTATGAAATAGCGCAAGTACACAACTTATGAATGTTTAATATAAAACTGGGTTAATCTTTCATTAACGTCTAAAGTAGTGTTTAACTTTCAAACGTTATAATTTTTTGCAGAAACAATGAGTTTGGTAACAATAGGCTTTCGAAAGTAAGCATCGATATGATAATGCTCGGACATACAAATACCCTCTTGGCGTTTGCTACCATTGCTGATAGCCTACGTTTCAAACTGAAGAATTCTGTTCCGAGTTAGAGAATGCATAAGCTAGTAATCTAAGGAAAGCAAGCACATTAGATTTTTTTTTAGTTTTATTATGTGAATAAGGTAGATCCTCGAATTGAAGCATGGATATATTTGTTTGCAACGGGACTACGGTATTGTTTTGATGCTAACTTTTGGTAGCCTAATGTTACCAAATAAAGTACCGGTACTTGCAAAGCAAAAAATTGTTACATTAAAAGTTTCCGAAAACTTTCAAGTCAGTACAAAAAAAACTTTAAAAAGAAATTTTGTCTTAAAAATATCCAAAGCTTTTATTTTGCTTTCTTGATAAGGTAAAAAATTTCAACCAATCTTTTTTTAAATTTCAAGTCACGTTTTAAACAAAACTTAATGCAAAACAAGTTTTTTTCTGTAACCTTTCTTACTTCTGAGAACGAAGACCTCAAACTTTTCTATTTGGCTCTTAAAGCGGAGAAAAACAAAGAGTGACTCGACAATGGCAGCCCGATAACTACTCACAGTAAATTGTAAGGTTCTGCATGGACCTACCTAAAAAAACACAATCTGAAATACAATAAGCTAAGGAAACAGCGGCAGCTAAATTTTTAATAACTATAAAAATTTTCATGATGTATCACGAAATTTAACAAAGTAGCTACCGTAGTTTTTGTAATAAGTAAAGAATGCTTTTCAATTTGGATAAATCCATTTTTTTTAATAATTTATGATCGGAAAAACACATTCATATCGCATTCGTACCGATCATAGGTTTTTTTTTGAATAATATGATATCTGATTAACTAGATTTTTCACTGGTCCACTGCCAGTCATGCTCTTGTCTGCAAACATCCGAGAAAGTATTTCTGACATTAAATTTTGTTCCTAACGAGGGCAAATGTTGTCCCGAAGTGTTCGGGTTCGCTCTGTCGTTGGTTCGTTATAGTTTGAATGGTTTCCCTCAGAATAAAAATATTTTTTCTCAGCAAAAGTAGGCTAGAGCCAGTGTCGGCTTTACCACAAGACTGGAAAAACTGAGAGATTAGAATCTCAAGAATTAGGGGCCTCAAAATTTAAGATGTAGTCTACCACGTGTACCACTCAAAATTTAAGATGTACCCTATTCGGACTGACGGGTGGACGGGTTCTGTCCATACCTTTAGCAAAAAAACTTTTTAGCAAAAACTTACTTTTAGCAAAAAGGCAATTGCAAAAAACTGGTAGAGTAGGCCTATGTGTGTCCACTTAAAGTTTTAACCAATTTGTCAATAATTTTGATCTAACTTTGCGAAGAAAGCAACCTCGTAACGTTTTTATATCAAAAGTTATTAGAAAATGAAAGTGTGGATGGAATAAGTCCACACGTCAGGCCATTAGCTGCCAAAAATAACTTGGTCCAAATGGGGTTAAAAAATGTTTAAACAAATATATTTGTAGAAACTTTCCCTTGGTAATAACGTAAATTTTCTGGCTCGCAGATCTAATAAAGTAAGTATTCATAAACAGGTCGTAATGCAAATTAAATTTCTGGTGTGTAGACTTTTTATGGAAAGAAAATATACCACAGCTTAGAGGTTACAATTTTAACTGTTAATTTGCAAATGTCTTGACTGTCAGTAATTACTGTCAGTAAAAGAAAATTACCTGCTAATTTTTAACAAACTCTTATTTTTTGCACACCTTTACTAGTTTTGAACAAGTTCGCACGTTGTAGCGTACATGAAACAAAACTATTAACCTAGAGAAGAGAACGTTTTGTCTCATAGGCTACGGACCTTTATCAAATTATATGCAAGCAAACAAATTCAGATGGCCTCCTCTAGTCAATTATCGGGCTATTTCTTAGCTTAATGGTTATCAGCTGCTTAGGAAAGAGGTTCTTTTTAAAACTTTAAAAAAGTGAATGAAGATCCACTTCTTTTTCGTTTAAACTTTCGTTCTTTGCCACTCCAAGGGTTGAAGGAGTTTGCCTTTCGCCACCTTTGAGCAGTGCAGTGGCGGCAACTCGGGTTAGATATTTAGGAAGGTTTCGAGCATCCATTGCATTGATTGATCAGCCAGTTTGCAGACCACGCACACCATTTGGCTCATGATAGATAGCATAGTTGCAGGTGGTGTGGTCGGCCGTATCTTTCTCCTTGCCGCACTCACAGATCGCAAATGATGCCATCCTCCATTTGCGCATGTTTGAGCAAAACAGCTTGATGCCAGTGTGCAGGCGATTGAGCCACATTCAGGCCTTTCTTGGCAAAAGCATTTCTGTTAGGTGGGGGCCAGTGTCAGAGATGAAGCTTTGAAGTCTTGTGAGTCCACAATGCTCCAAGACAAGTTATCTGCTATAAGTATTTTGTGTATTAAAAGTGACAAACTGAGGCAAATAAATCGTTATGAGATTTTTGACGATTTTTCTATGAGGAAGGCTAGAAAGAAACTTTTTAATTCATCTAAGTATTTTTGATCATAATATATTTCATTTCTTATGTGTTTTAAACCATACTATTTAGTGAAAAAGTGTATTGTAGGACGGGTAGGACCTATGCGTTATGTGATCACTATTGTTGTCAAGTATAGGCTATAACTTAGTTATAATTATCTTGTTACTGATTGGTGTTTCTCATACAGGCAATATGAAATTTGTAAATGCACTATTTTTACTAAGAACATCACATTAACGATAAAGTAGGCCTACAAATATATTGTTTGACTAACATTGCCTATTTTACAGTAATATTTCACGAAAGGTTTAGTCTACAATAAAAACAAACTTTGGTTATCTTTAAATGGTTAATTACGACATATGTGTTCATATTTCTCCATCACCAATAAAATTCATCATGGAATCAGTGGTTGTTTGAAATGCTCGTCTCTATGACTGTGAAGGCGGGGGCTGAGGGCCTCAAAAGAGAAATGGCCTAGGGCCTTTCTCCAAGTCCGGCCCTGGCCAGAGCCTATGAAGAAAAGACTCAAATAAGAAATAGTTTATTACTGCCTTCCTGTAGCCTACTAATAATCTAAATTCATAGAAATAACAGAAATGGCCTACTGTAGCTTACAATTCCAACAAAAAGTTTTTCACTAGTTGCATTAATGAAGAATTTTTTTATATTGATATAGGCTATGGCATATTTTTGCTTACCATCAAACGTAAAGTAGAAATTAATAGATAAATCGAACGTTGAATCATATTTAAGCGCTTTATTATTATGCAGGAACCCAGCAGGGTTGGAAGTCGTTAGTCAAAAAGCAATGACTATTTGACTATTCGATAATGCCCAAAAAAGCAATGACTTTCCGCTATCGATACTTAAAAAAAGCAATGAATAGCAATTACTAAAAATATTGTATTTTATTGTATTTGCGTATTTAACGAGTTACGACTCTCACTGGCATGGTTTTTCTGAACTGTGTTGCCGAAAAATTTTCCTTAATCTTTTAAAGTTCGAAAACCGGAAGGGGACTAAGTCGGATAGTAATCCGAAGACTAAATCTTGTAAATTCGTTTTGACGACGAAGTAAGTGAACAACAAAAAATGATTCAGCAGTCCTCCTAAATATCGATTAGTGAAAAACGAATAATGACTTCGTTGCTTGCATAAAAAAGCAGTGAATAACGCGCATTCGATAACTTATTTATTTTTAAAAGGAATGGGTATAAGCATTCGATATTCAGAAAGTAACGAATAACGCTATCGAATAGTGACAACTAGTCGTTACTTCCAATCCTGCAGGAACCCATGGTTGTTGGTGTATGTGCAAGAGGAACATAAGCCATTGGGTTTGGGAATCATCGGGGTATGTTTGCACAATAAAACAACATGTTATTTGTTATTTTACTCAACATAGAGCCAGTAATGAAACTGAATTTAGTTTCTTATGTGTATTAAATATTGTCTAAATACACAAAGACCTGGCTTTGCAGACATCGGTTTATTTTAAGCCTGATGTTTACATATAAACATGATTAAGCTATGCTTGTGTGTAAGATTTCGTTTGTTCGATTTTGCTGTTTACAGCAGAGACAATTGCTTACGAATAAATGATAAACCTCTTCACGATGCATCAAGAAACTCCAATCAGCTTTAATGTTAAAGCTATTAAGTTGTTCTCCAAAAGACCATTTCCATTTTGGGCTATTGTCGTTTGGTGGAAATAAACGTGCAGCGAAGAAGTTGTAAGTTTTTAAGATTTCTTTATTCGTCATATCAGACGTCAATAAATCTTTTTCAAATCTTGTTTGACAATAGGCTATTTTCGATGCTGCCTGATCTGACACCAAGCAAGATTGCACCAAACACGCGCGCTGCTGATGGTTTATAAACACAAAACCACAAATTATAAATAGACAAAGCTTAGCAAAGACTGGTTTTGAAGTGATAAAAATTGTGATGTTATGTGCTTTGATTGTACAGAAACCACAGACAATAACGATCTACCAAAAAAACTGGTGGGAAAGCAAAATTTCAATAACGAAAAAATTCAAGCAAAACGAACCATGTAGGCTACTGTAAATGATGAAATAAAAAAAGTAAAAAAGTTGTCAGACATTCTGGGGATTTAGCAATTTT
Source organism: Aplidium turbinatum (assembly GCF_918807975.1). Lineage (NCBI taxonomy): Eukaryota > Metazoa > Chordata > Ascidiacea > Aplousobranchia > Polyclinidae > Aplidium > Aplidium turbinatum. The sequence goes on along the minus strand of NC_137489.1, from coordinate 8,350,353 downwards.
TACCATGTTTTGGTCGGTTATAGGCGAATTCTTCGTAAACAATTCTTCGTAAAGCAATTCTTCGTAAGCAATTCTTCGTAAAACAATTGTTCGTAAACAGTTGTTGGTGAAATGAAATCCGTAAAAGAATTTTTCCTAAAGCATTTCTTCGTATACATCAAATCTCCATTGCATGCACGAATAAATGCTTTGGGAAGAATTGTTTTACAAAGAATTAAGTTTACGGAGAATTGTTTTACGAAAAATTGCTTACGAAGAATTGCTTTACGAAGAACTGTTTACGAAGAAAACGTCGGACACCGTTTTGGTCACGTTTTGAATAGCCTATTTTGTCCTCCAATCTGTCTTTTCGTCTAAAATGCACACTGTGTATTTGGCTAAATTTATCCAATCAAGACTTAATTTCTGTGGAAGCTATAAAGCGACAACGTTTGGTTTAAAATCGAAGTAAAGTTTTAAATCATTTTTTTTCCATGACCACAAAGAATTTCAGTGGACGGTCTTATTTTGTGACGAAGTTTTGCTTAGTCTTGTAGCCTACAGTAGGCTATCACATAATTTTACAGGTGATTTCAAATATCTGTCAGCGGTATCTCCACCTTACCACATCGCAGGTGCACAATGTAAGCTACATGTGACCTTCGTACTTATATTGACACTGGAATGGAATAGGTTAATTTAAATGATAACTAGTTGGGTTGGCAATGCATTTCACTTCGGAATAAGCTTATTGTATTACTTTCTCATTTTTTAAAAAGCACAAATATCCATACCCCTTGTATCTACATTCTAGCCTACAGTGCTGCTGAAAAGACGCGATTCCTATGCTGCTAGATAGATGAATGAAGTGTGACAAAGCGAGCAAAGCTAGAGAGAAAATATTGTAACAATAAAATAAGAAAGCTTAAACCTACCGGTACATGTTTTTTATCGATTTCGTGAGGGGGGCAAGTGAGCAAGCGACCAAATGCCTCCCTTGAATCAGATACTGCACGAGTACAATGCTAACTAATACGAATAAGCGTAAACAGCAGTAAAAATTAAAGTTGTCATGCAGGTAGCAAAGGTATAAACGCCAAGGGGAGTTAAGTCGAAAGGAGTGGAGGCAAAATGATTGTGATGTGCATAAAATTATAAGTAGCTTGTAGCTTACATCGCTCCTGTGCAGTGTAGGCTACAACATAAACTCTCAAAAAGAAACTGGATGTAGGCTACTGTAGTTTCATAGAAAAGAGGGCGATAGACGAAGCCGCCATTTTTTCGATAACAAAGGATTAATTTTTACAATGTCACGTAGCCTATATAGGCTATGTACAGTTGAAAATTTGCATTTATTTTGTTTGTCACAAAATAACACTTAAAACATGAAAGTTTGACTTTTTTTTGCAAAGCTATTTTGTTTTTTGAGGGTGGGTCTACTATAGCTTGTCTTTATATATTGCTGTATCAAAAATAGAGGTGACCCAGACAGCCGCTTTATCTGGTCCAGATCGGATAGGTATCTGACCAGATCTACTTGATCGGATACGGATCTAATCAGATCTTTACCGGATAAAGCGGCTGTCTGGGTCACCTCTATTTTTGATACAGCAATATATAAAAACAAGCTATAGTAGACCATCAAAAAACGAAATAGCTTTGCAAAAAAAAGGAAGTCGAACGTTCATATTTTAAATTTTGTTTTGTTTATTAGTGTTTCGGGCAGTCAAGGCCCACGTCATGTCAATGCCGCCCTGATACGATTTTAACATATTTACTTTTCAAACAATTCAGGTTTCTTTACTGTAACCTAAAGATAAGGAGGATATTGTTTATATGGTTATGATTTTGCACCTGACCTACATGTGACATTGATTTGTTACATAATGTGCATTGCAGTGTTGTAAGGTTACTGAATTGTGCTGCAACAAGTCAAAACATGCAGCTATAGGCCTCCTATACTTGGGAAAGCGTAAAAGTATGGAAATGTTGCCGGGTGTTTGTTGAAACATTTGGAAGGATTTTGCTAGTTTTAAAACATTTTGTTGTCTCACGACCTTCGGCTACGCCCTTGAAGCAAATACCCAATACCCATTCGGTCAGGCTGTGCGTTATAGGCTACTTAGCAGATACAGATAAAGAAAATGTTTGATTTGCAAAACAACGGAGAAAAGAACACATATCTGAGACGGATAAGGTGCTGGATAAAATCATAAAATAGCTTATTATTAGCCTAAGTATTATCATTTTGTAATACCATATACTTTGCTGTAAATGCATCAGCTTGCAGCGATTTCGATATAGAATGGAATGATCCCGACCAAAACCGTTTTCTTGTAGGTTAATTCCTAGTTATTTTGCTTGTCTTTCCTATCATATAAATAGGCTAACTTTTGTGTAGCACATAATCTCAACAACTTGACCTTGTGGCTTGTATGCTATATAAAACAGGCTTTAGCGTTGAGTGTAGGCTATAGCTCATCAGAACATGCGATCTCATTTATAAACCAGTATGTTTAGCTCAACTTTTTCAGACAGGTTTTATTTTTGAAGTATTGCAAATCAACAAAGCAGTACAACTACTTCACCTTGCGGAAAAATTGTAGTTTAATGTTTTCATGTGTGATAATAAAACTTTAATGTTTACTGCTTTAGTTCTCTGCCTTTCGATAGATTTGCCGTTCACTGCTCTTCCGCGTCTATTTATTTTTGATCTTTTTCACTTAACCATAACTAGTTACTATATATTTGATAAAGAGATGATTGTGTTGAACCATAGACAAATACAACCTAGCAACCACACGGCGTTTAACATTCTGCTGAACGTCTTCGCTTAATAATTATGCGTCATGTGATGCGTTTTTGCCTTGCGAAGGCTAATTAAGCGCCATGTGATTTTGCCTCTCCTCTGCCTTGCTGGTTCATTCTTGAGCATTTCTTTTTTCGATTCAGTATTATGCAGATCAGTTATGTTTTTTTTTCAAGTTGTGTAAAACATCTGTCATTTTGTTAAGTGACAAGGGTTAACATGAGCAGGATGGCCGAAAACGTTCGCAATTTAAAGTTTATTTTTCTGTTAGCCTATTGTATTATGTTAAATGGCGTGTGGTTGCTAGGTTGTATTGGTCTATAATTAATACACTTTCATGACAAAAACTAACATGTTTATCCTGTCAGCCTTCAGTCCCCCAACCTCCCATAACTTTTGTTAGTTAAACCATGGCCACCTAAAGATACGGCCTGATTTGTCACATTTTGCAGAAATTTCCAGGTTTTTCTAACTTTGGGCGAACGTTTAAATAAATTTTTCAAAAAATAAGATTTTTACGCTTTCTTTATTCTTTTTCCCAGATGACACAATAGGTTTTAACATCCTCACATGTTGAAAAACAAAGAAAATTTGATTTTGTAGATTTTAGTCAGACTGTTAATTTTCAATAACAGTCTGATTTTGCGTTTTTCAACTTACTTTTTCTCATTTGCTACTGCTTCCCCAAGGCAACAAAAAAGTTTTTTGTCATTAGGAAACAGCACAAAGTAAAAACATCTCAAAAAATGTCAGTTAAGCACTAGCAGTAGCTGTAATCAAAATCTGCAAAATGTGACAAATCAGGCCGCATCTCCAGGTGGCCATGGTTAAACCTAATGTCAAAAAGTGTAGGCTACTCTAGAAGTTAGGCTACCTTTTTATTGGTTTGATTGGTATATAAATAGGATGATTAATAGTGCTAAGAAATAAAGTAGGCATAAACCCTGACGTCACTTAACCTCTGCTCCGTTTTTTTTTTATGTTATTGAAAATTAAGAGCAACACTACATTTTTGAGATGCAGTCGAACAATTAATTATAACTAGTAAATAAAATCAGGCAAGTTCGGGAACTTGTCGGCAACAGTTTATTGATAAAGCTTTCGCCATCGTAGCCTAAATACGCTCCTTCAGCATTTGAAAAGGCGTGGACAAACGAAAGCATAAAAATTAAATAACCGGTAAACTCAGCTAAGAGCACTATAAAGAAACTAAAATAACTTTTCAACAATTGCAAACTTATAGGCTACATTCAATTCATTGCAAGTGTAACAACCGAATTTTGCTGGGTCTTTAACGGACCCTGCATCCGACAGTTGTGCTTTATTTTGTCCGACAAGAACGGCTACCAGGTTAGGCCTCAATTGATTACTTCTGACTCAAGCTGACCTATGTTTATACAAGTACACGAAAACACTTACTTGTAATCCACGCACACAAGCCAACCATCATCAGAAAGAAAATTGTTGAAAAAATGTGACCGTCCACCGCTCAAGTCGAAACACAAAAAAGAACACTTTTCGATAAATGAAACACTAATTCAAACTCATTCAAGTGGAGGTCACTGAAGCGTGAACGCAAAACAAGAACATTCAAAAAATAAGAAAGGAATTGCATAAATCGTTTCTACAGCAAGTGAGATTTTATTGTGTTCAATCATCATAACGAGATTAGGTAGGCCTATTCAGGAAAGTCCCAGTTAGTTTATTTGAATCTTTATCCTCGGACTGAGAAAGCCTCTGAAAAGTTACCGAGGTTAACAGAGTGAAGTTTTCGATTGTCGAAGTGTTTTTGTCTGGGAAGTATTCCATCCAATTAGTCGGCAGCCGTGGCCGAGTGGTTAGCGCGTTGGGCTCGCAGTCGAGAGCCTGCATGTTCGACTCCAGCCACCCGCACTTGCTGTTGTTTCTCTGGGCAAGAAACTTTACGATAATTGCCTCTACCTAGTGATCGATTTCGAGTAATGGGTAGTACCAAATTTAAGTCATAAGAAGAGTAGACAACCGGAAACAGACATTGCCGTCGGCTGCAGCGTGGGTCAGATGTATGTCGGAAGGCGTACACCGATGCATAGCGCTCAAGTCCGCTTTCCCGCAATGCAGGATAAAGATAAACAAACAAACAAAAAAAAAACAGGTGCCACTAAATGCAGAGGAGTTTATGCGTTTCTCAAAGCCAGTGTGTCGAGTCAGACGAAGCCAGACGCTGACTCGACACCCCGAGTGTCGAGTCAGCGTCACTTAATCTTCCAAACAATGAGTGCTCTATCTCATTTGCAACCAATTATGATGCACCAAAAATAAAATTCACTTTTGCCAAACTCAGTTAGACTTCATAGCCTATTTGAAAACAATTTTCTAAATTTCCTTTTTAAAAATCACTCCGCAAATTTGTCCGCCTCAATAGCTCAGTTGATTAACGAGTGACTTCGTGTACGAAGAATCTTCAAGATCAATCGGCGCTGGTTCGACTCTCGGGGTGTGCGCTTGAGCAACCCACGTTAAGGACTGCTCTCCATTCAGCGGCACCTAATTGATGGAATAATTCCCTGGCAACAACACTTTAACAATCGGAAATTTTACTCTGTCAATCTCGGTAACTGGCCCTGCGTCAAAAGCCTCTACAAGTAGGCTAGCCTATGCGAAACAACCAGAAATAGCCTATCAAGGCTTTGTCAGTCCGAGGATAAACATTCAAAACCAACCAACCAATCTTGCTTCTCAAGGATATCCAACTTTGCATGATATTTTATCATACTTTTTGTCAATGTCACAAAAAAACAATTTCTTTTGAATATTCTTACATTGTATATCTCGCCTACTAATTAAAACATAACAAAAAATATAAGTTAAGCTGAAAATTAAGATGGAACAAAATTAGGCTAATAGTAGACTAGGCCTACAGCAAGCGTTGCAAGCTTTACAGTCTTTCAAAGCCTTGTCGTCGATGACAATGGCTTCAGCAACCTAAGTCAAATTCAAATTGTTTCAGATCGAAGTTTTAACAAAAGTACTGAATAAATGTGTCTTGCAAGAAATCTTTCCTGATGTACTCAAAAAGAGTCTGATAATACCTGTACCAAAAGTTAGTTCACTTTTACACTTTACAGATTTGAGACCAATTTCTTTATTGCCAACTTTTGCCAAAATTTTCGAAAAAATTCTATATAAACGGATGATGAATTTTATTGACAAATATAATATTTTAACTCCAGCTCAACATGGTTTTCGTGAAAATGATTCAACAAGCTTAGCATTGACAAAAATTTATGATGATTTACTTTCTAACTTGAATGATCATAAATACACATGCTCGGTTTTTGTTGATTTATTTAAAGCTTTCGATACAGTTGATCATGGCATACTTTTAAAAAAAACTTCACCATTATGGCTTTCGTGGCAAGTTTTTAAACGTTTTAACATCTTATCTAACAAATAGAATGCAAAGTACAAAAATTAACGGTAAGAATTCTAATTTCAATGTTGTTAAATGTGGTGTCTCACAGGGGTCAATCCTTGGTCCCTTGCTTTTTCTTCTTTATGTGAATGATCTTCCAAATGCATCTTCTTTTTCAACTACACTTTTTGCTGATGACTCAAACTTTCATATGTCAGATAAATGCCTGTCATCTCTCCAAAAAAGTGTCAATAGAGAAATAGAAAAAATTGATGTGTGGATGAAATCCAATAAACTTTCATTAAATTATAGTAAAACTACTTATATGATCCTCTGCAACAAAAGAAGTGCAGCAGAAAATTTTAGTCTGTCCATCAGTGGCCGATCCATCGAAAGGAAGAAATGTAGGCTATAAACTATCTAGGTGTAACTTTGGATGAGCGATTGACATGGGATAGTCATATTATTAATCTTAGAAAGCAGCTTGCAAAGGTCTGCGGCATAGCATTTAAGCTGAGATACATTGCCCCTTTAACAGTATTACGGGCTTTATATTATGCTTTGTTTCAATCCAAGATCCAATACTCGATTATAAATTGGGGAAGAGCAAACTCTACATTGCTTGCTCCACTACAAGTGTTACAAAACAAGTTCATTCGATCCTGCTTATTTTTGCCGAGGTCAACAAATACAACTGTTCTTTATCACCAATTTAATGTGCTCAGAATTGACGATATTATTAAATTAGAAACTGCAAAATTTATGTACAAATATGTGCACAAAATGCTGCCCCGGGCCTTTGCTGGCTGCTTTATTTTTGTAAATGAAATTCACCATCATAAAACCCGTCAGAACCAAAAAAATGATTTATATTTGCCTTCTACAACGTCAAACTCTGGTAAGAAGATGCTATGTTTTAATGGAGTAAAACTATGGAATCAAGTACCAAAAGAAATAAAAGAAAAGTCTTACAATGTTTTTAAATTTAAATATAAATGTTTCTTAAAGAATTTGTACAATGATCACTCCTGAAACGTATCATCCGCTTATTTCTCTACACAATGTTTTTTTTTATGTTGCACTGTGTTATTTCATTGTTAATGTATTGTTAATTCCATTGTTAATTTTTACAAATTAAAGTGCTGGTATTGTGCTATATATTATATACCGTATGTGTTAATGTTCTTAATTTTGGATCTTTTGTTTAAATGTTTGGGTGGCAGCTGACTTTGGTGACCTTTTGGTCTTTCGCTGCCATCCTTGTTGTGCGAATTATTTGTGTTTATTGTGTTTTTGCTTTTTGTGTCTTTCTTTTTCGCCAACAAAACAAAAAAATAAACTGAACTGAACTGAATTCACAAAACATAGTTGAACGAAAAATACAAATTTAATAAAATACTAATTAAAATACTAAGGCTGTTACGAATAAAACAAGTTTGTAGTTTGTTTTTTTTGTTATTGAACCATAGAGAAATATTGTTATTTTTTGTTATTGCTGCAGGTTGAGCGCAGTAATTTTCGGAAGGGCTGCATTGATATGTTCTCATAACCTAAATTACGTTAGAGCAAAGTTAAACAACCATGTCACAAAATAATTTCAAGAAAAACAAAATCAGAGCTTTGTGGAAGACAATAGTTTAAGAATTAGAATCGTAATAAAAATGTTAATCACAAGCGACCTTTAAAAAAAACGTGACAAGGTTTTGCAATTTCTTGAAAACAAAGTTCTTTTAGGCTTTGAGCTGTTGTCGAACGAGTGTGGCATATTCTGCAAGCGAAGGGAAGTTTTGATAATGCTATCTAGTGTCTAGTCTGCCCAATTTATTGTTAAATATATCATCCCTCGTCGTTTAATGACTTAAGTTGCTTACTTGGTACGGTATTGACAAAGTCATACTTAAAATTTTCTGTTTTTTTTTCGTATCCAGGCTTACACCTGGTGGTTGAAGATTTAGAATTCAGATTAAGTGCAAGGGAAGGCAAGGAAGCCAATCTTCAACAGGCATGCCTTTAAGTGTCCTGCCAAAAACACAGCCGCATGCTCTTGAGCGGTGTCGAACCGGCGCCCTTTCGATTGCCGTTCCAGGGCTCTCACCACTCGGCTATGCAGCCGACAGAATTTAGTTCCGTAGGCTAAGTTTCATCAGGGTTCAGAATATGGTAAAATTTTGACTCTATTCAATGTCTTATTTGTGTGTCAAAATTTGGTGATAGTACTAGTCCAGTTTTAATCTGGTGATGTTCCCGTTATCGAGGGTGACTGGATTCACCTCCAAGTGCCGCAATCGCCACACCCTGCATCCACATCGATCTGTCTAACGCGTTCTCTCAAGCCCACCTTGCTGCTTTCTTCCTCAACTTGCCTTTTTCACGTTTTTTAGGTCTTCCTTGTTTTCTACGACCCTCCACTTGCAACTCCAGCGATAGATGTGAATAATGTAGGCCGGTTTGTGCTTTAATGGGTGTTTTTCAAGTGCTGCTTTCTTTGAAAGTCATTTTTTGATGTTTTCACTCATTTATTTTGCAATACCATGGAATTTAGCAGGCATAACCAGTGGCGTAGTTAGGGAATGTGCCGCCCGGGGCGGATTCAGATTTTGCCGCCCCTTCAAGAAAAAGCATGTGAAAATGAAATTTTTTAATTGACTTCCTGTAAAATGGTGCTGTCCGGTGGCATAGTAAAAGGATAAGATCATGTTTTCTTGGGAATTTTTCGGTAACTTAATAAAGCTAAGTCTCTAAGTTTTCTTGTTGCTAATTCCTGGCTGAGATATTTGAATGCTTGGTATTGGCAAAACTCACTCTTTTAATGGAGTTTCGTTTAAATTTAGGCAAACTTTGTTTTAGAGACATAGAGACTGAAAGCATCATTCTCAATAACGTGACGTCACATGCGTGCTAAAGGGAGTTGTAACCCCCAAACCCCTCCTCCCCCTTGGCTACGCCATTGTTTTGAACGTTGCCATTCTGTTTGCTTTTATTTTCCGTGTACTTTTGCATTATCAACAAAAAAAACAAAACGTCCTGTCTGAAAGTGCCGCCCGGGTTTCCGAAGAAGCCTAGTCATGGCAGTTTCGAATAACAGCCACTTGTAGAAATATTGGACCGCTGATGCAGGCAGGTCGCAGAGAGTGAAGCTACGGCTTGTTGTCAGAATTACTCTATCCACAGGGTGCCGCTGGATGGAGAGCTATCCTTAAACTGCGTTGCTCAAGTGCACATACCGAGCCAAACCGGCGCTGCTTGATCTTGACGTATATCAGTTCGCAAAATCACAAGCTTAACCAATCGAGCTACCTGGGTACAAAAATAAAATTATATTGAAATATAAAATCACGGGTTCTTCTCCCTCATGACGTTAAGTAGGCCTACAAACGATAAAATTTATGAACCTGAAAACGAGATGTTAGGTTTTGAGCTCATACACTCTTCAAAGAATGTCATGGAATGTTTGAAGTCCCCTAAAGACATCACTGTTTGATGCGAATATTAAAGTTCAAATGTAAGCAATTGCTGTTCACCTCCATATCACGCATATGTTGCGATTAAACAGTTGAACAACGCGGCTTGACCAACAGGTTTATCGCAACAAATCTTGATCCTATCAAGCCAGTAAGATATCAATACTACATCCGGTGCGCAGTTTCTACAATACGTTATTGAAAACAGGATGCAGTAAAAATGACCACTCGCCTGCTTTAAGTAAAAATTATATTTTATTTCAAGACCCCGAACATTCCTTCATCAATACTCCAAACACCCAGGAATGCGACATATAACCAAAAGATGTAAATCTGAGAAATTTCAGCTCATACGCAGTGAACATAAAATATGATTGCACATTGCGATCAGGTCTTGCGCAGCATCGCGGTCGAGATTTCATAACCTCTTCTCCAAACCTGTTTTACTTCGTTTCCAAACCTTACTTTGCATTTAATTCTTCTCCAAACCTGTATTAGAGGTTGTTTTCGTCGGCTCAGTAGTTACAGATCCGCAAGTGGTATCCACATTAAACAAGAAATGTTATACTCGATATTTACGTGGAATTATAGTATATGTACCATCGCGTCCCATAATCGGGGTATACTCAGACCCGCTGAGCATCCAGGAATAAATTTCGAGGCATTGTGGACAAAAAATTCATTGCCACATGCCTTCATGACTAAAACAAAGGTGCTTTTCCGTTTAGCAGTTTAATTAAGTTGTGATAAAGGATAACAAGTTGGGTAAATATTTTTCCTTTGAACGAACCAGTTTCATGCGGAATGTTTGTGAAGACGGTCATTAGGTTGAGCAGTGTTGAAAAAAAGGCAATTAAGCGATGTTGCAAAACCAGTTCAGCTGGAAGAAGATGACGTCAGTGCGAGCAACCCGCCAACAACGCACGGATCCGGTCACCTTCTTCTGCCTTTAAACTTTTGTTTTTGAAGGTTGGGCGCGGACACTTTGACTTTTCCCGGCATGTTTCTTGACAGGTCATGATCCTGGAAAAAAATGCAACAGTCGCAAGTCAGTTGATGACTTCTGCTAAAAATCAGGGCAGGGCTTCCGCGAAATTGTATTAGAGTTGCCGCAAGTAAACTGATAATAACTGCAACACATGTAAGATATTTTTCAGAACAGTTTTTTCTTTCGATGCCATGTAGCTTACACCACGCGGATCACATCAGAATTTCTCACAAGTAATGCCTGGCATTTAAACAAAGCTAACATGTTCCAATAAACCGTGCATTTAGCTTTATTCATTATATAGGGAAATTCATTTAATAATAATGTCATTGCGTGCACAGTAGACCATTTTCAATATTTTATTTCATTTTTCACACATCTAGTGTTTCGATTCTTGTTAGATTTACTACGAGTCTATAAAAACTTAAATCAGATGTTTAGTTTAAATAAAAGCGAAGAATATTCTTCGCACAGCCTGTAAGATCTCAAAGTAAACCAACAAACAGAGACAGATCAACTAATCAGTGTATAATGAACAGGTCTACCTAGAAAAGTCAAATAAGTTCAGCTGTGAGAGAAGCCAGTTTTGAAAGTTGATGCAGAAATGCCTTTAAAACCTGGCTTCGAAATCGTGACCTGAACGCATGAAATTGCCATACGAAAGTGCAGTGCAGTTGTTCAACACCAATCGCTCTTTAAATTCTCTACAGTGCGTTAATTTTTCTCTTTTTTAGTTCACAAAACTTTAATTTATACTGTGCGCATTGTACAGTAGGTTGCGTGGGCTGTCAAAGATCATTGCCAATATGAAGACAAAATGCAAGTTCAGACTTAGCGTGGACTCTGACATACGCGTATACCCGTCACAAATAGCTCCAAAAATGGATAAATTGTGCGATAGGACACACCCCATCCGATCCATTGATGTTGTCAGTTTTGTTAATAAACATGATTCAATGTTGTTGCTGTTGTTTTTCTTATCTGTAAACCGAAGTTGTAACCCATGTTCGAATGCTTCCCTTCAGTTATTTACTTTTTGTTTCGGATTATCTTTCCACGCTGGTTAGACGAAAAAATTGATGCAAAATGTGATGATAACGCCTAGAACATCACACAACTAAGGCGAAAGAGAAAATTGAATTGAGTCCTGTCTTTGTCATGAGTTACTTCGACACCGCTCCAGATCATGCGGCTGTGTCTCGGCAAAGACAAGCAAGCAAAAATTAATGGCAAGCCAAAATAAGGGGAGCAGCAGACTCGAAGACGATATGTCACTTCGCTGCTTTCTGTCGTCTGTTGTATCGCATCTGTGATCGCAGTGTACTGTATGTTATCGCAATGGGCGCAAATAAAAACACGATTATTATTATTATTATTGGTCCGAGGCCCAAAACAGTGTTGGAAACCCTGGACTAGACTATCTTCTGTTCGGCTCAACATCTATGAGGTCACAACATATTTTGACCAATAATATTAATTTGAACTTGCTGATAAATAGTTGGAAGCAGACTGAGACTCAGGAGAACACTGTACAGTGTACAATGGCATGAGGATTCAGCAAGTGAATAGTAATCACGCTACGAACCTCTTTCTACGTCCAGCCTGCTTAGATATTCAATTGACCAGTAGTTATTAAAGTTACGCTATAATTGGAACGGAAATCGAAACGAAATATCTGTTGTAACTTTGGATGAAGATTTTGATTGCCTCAATTATTGGTTGCCTCAAACATTAATCACAATCATATTATATGTATATGTACATTAATAACATAAAGTAATATCAACAAAAAACAGCGCAGACAATAAACTCTCATATTTCACCTTCACACTTCTCAAATGGTCTTTTTCCTGAGCTGTGGTATCCCGCGAAGCCTGAAACATGCCGATGGCAGTCTTTGCAGCTGTGGTAACAGTAAGTTTCATTCAACAATTAACATACGTCATGGTTGAACTTCGTTTTGCGCTTGATGTAACTCAAACACTTTACTTACCATCTTGTTAAAACGTCGGTTGAAAAAGTAAGTAGAGTCACTAAAGTATTCAATAAAATAAACAAAAAAATACTAAAGTATTGGCGAGTTAAACCACAAACCTTTTCCCTTCTTTCCAGTTCCCGGTGTCAGTTTCACTTTGAACCTGTTGAAATTCCAAAAAAGGTTGTGACACAGAAACAAAAATGCCTTTTTTATAAACATAAAGGAAAACAAGTTATCAAGGTTACTTTGAAACTAATGATTAATTTGACTTCCACTCAATCGAATTTGTTTTGCTTGGCATTAAACAATCTTTCAACATTTATTGTACATTTAGACTACACAAAAAATAAAACTATACACAAAGCAAAAGCATTTTGTTTTAATTCTTTGACTGCATAGAAGAAATGATGCTTTAATTTTTTTTTTTTTTAAGGAAAAGTCCAAACATAAGTTATACATTTTGATTCTTTTTCAGTACTTCTGCACTTTAAATTGGAATGCGATCCAATACAAGGTGTTCTCTTATCCAGAGGCGACTTGCTAGTGTGTGCTGCGGTGTTGCAACATACCCACAAAAGTTTTCACGAAAACTTTCTCAAATATTAGGGTTTTGTCGCAAAAAAATCCTTACTTGTAATTTTGCATAGTATTGTAAGGGGCACAGATGGGTATGGCAAAGAGCATGACATCATCAAGAGCAGGAAGACCGGTCAAACTGTCCAGTACATCTTCCACCTCCTTGATGTTCAAGTGCTCCTCCTTCAGCATCGTTTCACGTTCTTCATCGGAATCTTCGTTCCGATCCGCTGGAAGAGAAGACATCGTGAAGTAGATGATGAGTTTCATGTTTGCAATCAACGTATACAGGCCTTACACGTGGTAAAACCCTTCAACTAAGCAATTAATTTGGAAACAAAGACTTCCAAAACTTTATGAGTATCCTAGAATGCAATAACGTCAACAGCTTGATGGATAAAGCAGGATATGACAAAGTTATTATTCTGCTTTATCCTCTATTGCTTTATTGTCTTTAAGAATTCTTTACCTTTTTCTTTGGCTGTTTGCCGCGGTTGGGGATGTTCTGCGATGCAATGACGTCAGTAAATGAATAATAACATAATGTCAATTTGTTGAACATAACAGAAATTAAAATTGAAAAACACTATTATAGGTATGTTGACGAGTAAATGAAATGATATTTAAACTGCTTCTATTCATATCGTTTCAGTAAAAAAAAAACGGAGCATACCCGATGATTGCTGCTGCTGCTGCTGCTGTTGAGGTTTGGGCTTATCTGTAAAACATGCACATTGCACATTCATAAAACGTGATTGCTGTTAATTGAAAGACAAGTGCTACAAAAAGCAACAATTTTTACCCTTTGGCTGCGGTTTTTTGACGTGTTCTTGATGTTTGCTTTTTCCTTTCTTCTCTTTCTGCTTCGGAGGGTTGGCCGACTGAAACACAAACCATTTTACCTAATCACTACATGGCTAAACGATGAGAAATGCTGCTAACGTAAATACCGAAAGAACAATTATTTTTTCTTGGGGAAATAGATGGTTTGCAAAATATGCGATCATCTCGTAGATGTTTTTAACAATGTTTATACAGACACCCAGGCAGGAAATTCCGTTCTTTTTACATCGAATTCAATGTCTATGGACGTTGAATCAACCTAAAAAAGGACGGATTTGTTAGCTGAACACGAGACTGTACTGTCTAAACATTTGCACAACATACAACTTATGTGGAATAGTACCAGCCTGCAATATCTCCATCATCATTTTGCGGTCATCTTCGTCTTGATCCTTGTACTTGTCTTTCATTTTTCGAAGCTTTTTCTGAAAGCAACAATAAAATTAGACTTTTGTGAACATAAACTTAACGTCTGCAGATGTTGGTAGTAACGCGTGGAAACAACTGATTGTATTTTGAGAAATGAGAAATGTTTCGATAAAATCCAAAATAAGCTGATAGTGTTTATACGGCTTATACATTTTCATTGTGACCAACCGAAAGAGTACAGTGCTGGGAAATGGCGTTGGACGTTATGGTTGTTTGCAAAGTTTAATCTCACCTTCTGGCCTCTTTTGATCACTGGTTGACTTGGTATCTGAGGTTTCTGGAGATAATAAAGGCACAAAGAAAAGTTTGACAAACTCTTCTAGAAAATGATTCTATTGAACAAAGCAATTTTCCAAACCTTACAAATTCAAGACAAAGAATTCCTACACAAGCAACTTTGTAACAAATCTTTTCATTAGGAATATAAAGATACTGTACAATAAAATTGTTTTAGTTACAGAATTTTTCTTTGGATCTTCAGCCCGGGGTTCTTTCTCTACAACCTCTTCCGTGTCCTCATCAATCTCTTGGCACTGCATCTGAACTTTCTTCTGTTCTCGACGCTGTTTCGCAGACATGCGCGGTTTCACCTTGCGCTGGTCTACCTAGGAAACAGCAACATCAAAGCATGAAGTAGATACTAGCCAAGCAAGAAAAACAATGCCTTTGTTACATTGATTCAGACATTGAATCAACGAAAAAAGGATCGGATAGCTGGCTAGGTACTGATCAACGTAATTCATAGAAAAAGAACTTTCCTTAAATCTTAGACAAGAATTAATGTTATGTTAAGCACAGCAGTGTAACGTTTTTATTTGGCGAATTTAACTCGATCACTTATTCTTAATTTCAAATTACAGAAAGTTTGTTTTGAACCGTTTTGTACTTTTGAAACAAGCACAAACCTTTTCATTCTTTCTTGATACAGGATTGTCATCACCTAAATACACCACACCGTCGTCCTATAAAGAAAAAATCGTTACTGTACACTGTACAAAAAACGCAATTAGCTGGTGCATTTTTGATAGTTTCATAATTACCTGAGGGGTATCAATTGATGACAAATTGTATTTGTCATTAGTTTCATATTGCAATCTAACAACCGTGTCAGGAAAGTCTGCAGTTAATGCATTTTTAACGGATTCCGCAGTATCTCCTTCTTGCGTAATATTGTCACTTTCTTGCATAACGTTAACTCTTTCTTGCGTAACATTGTCATTTTCTTGCGCAATATTGTCCCCTTCTTGCGCAACACAAACACCCTCTATCGGATCGCCACTGGATATCTGGCAGTCAGTGCTTTCGTCCGCATCTTTTACTGCAAAGTTTTGTTCGCTTTCATCGGTGCACTCCTCATGATCTGCAAAGCAGATAGCGATAAAATAAGGCTACATTTTTGTCAAGTCAAAGTTTGAATCAGCACGCTTTATTATTTCTTCTTGTATTGTCGCACTTGATTCCAAGCATTGATTGCCTCTTGCGTGAAAAGTTTCCAAGATTCTCTGTTGTTTGCTATGTGTGTTAGGTGTTGGTTTACGTTACAGTTTGGTGGATGTTACGCTTGTTTACAAACAATGCTTTACCAAATCCATTTGCTCAATTTTGTTTCCGCAAAGTAATTACCCTTTTTCTCAACCTCCATTGCGCCACCGAAGGGAGACAATTTATCACTTTTGATGCCGCTTGACACGGAATTAGTTTCGTTTTCGCTGTCCAAGTCATGATCAGAAGTTATATCTGTGAAAAACATCACGTTTGTATTGAAGTTATGTTTTTACCTCACATTGAGATATCAGCATCACAAAAAGTAAAGTACTTTACTGTGAGGGATCAGAAACACTTTAAGATTTTTGTAGCAAAGAAGGGCGCAAAATGTTGTAACTAGCAAAGTTACACACAGTTATGGCATAATTTTAATATACAAATAACCAATGGCGCTAACAAACAAAAAAAAACTTTAATCAGTAAAGAAATCTCCAAGTGCAAATTATTGCGCTGTGCCACCAAAGTAAAATATCCCACGAAAGAAAATACACTGTACCTAGTTCCTCCATTTGTGACGCATCGTTGGTAACAATAGTTGACAGGTCATCTTCTGTTGCCCTTACTTTTCTTTCACCTTTATGCTTCCATACGCATGTTTCATCAACCTGAGCAGACACTAGTTAGAAAACAGAAATTTTCTGTTTGTTTGGCCATGCCATCCATATTCATTAACGTTATTGTCAACTAGCAAGCCATCAAACAACTGTTTACGCTAGTTTCCGTTTTCTGTATGGATCATGTGGATTGTTTCCGTTTTCTCTTATGATCATGTGGATTGTGGAAGGTATTCCTGATGACAAAGCGCCAGTGATGGCACAGAAGATTTCTGTCCATGGAAAGAAAATGGGAAGACCAAAAAAATATGGATAGAGTTGGTGAGAGACATCAGTGCAAGAAACGTGGACAGAATCAACCCTAACAATGGGGAAGCTTGGCAAAAGGGCTGCAGAATCTGGCGGACCCCTGCTAGCGGGGACAAACGCCAAGTCTCATCTACTGAAGAAGAGACAAAAGGATGATGACACTGTTTGCCACTTATGTCGCATACTGTAGCTAGTCCCTTTTGTTCTTCTCTTACATGACAAAACGTACAATCAAACAAAGTATTGAGACTAATTTACGAATATGAGAAGCATCTAAAAAAATACAGAAATGATGGAAGCACTTACTTTAAATAAAAATCCAAATCCATAAACAAGATAGGACGGGGGTAGGTAGTTCTTTTTACCTGCAGACAACAACAATCCCGGGTTTAATGTAGCAATGAGAAGCAAAAATCAATGCCTTCTCTGTATTAAAGCCACAACATGGCGTGTGGTCCACCAACCTCGGATAAGAAAACTTCCAGTGGTGAGATACTCTCCGGTGGGGGCGGTCTTCGACACCTGATCATGGCGAACCCAATACGCGCTAGTGATGACCTTGGCGTCCCAGGCAGCACTGTGGCAAATGGCCATCGTCCCCGCTTCGTTGAGAGTCTTTGGGGGTACAGGAGAACCTGGTGGTGACGACACAACATTGGCGGTCAGCAACAAATATTCGGAATTTGATTTCGGTAAATAATGAACAAAAAGTACTTGGTATTCAGCTAAATGAGGATAAAGTTTAAACACAGAAAAGCATCAATGACATGGAAAACACGACGTTTTGTATGGGCGGTAGCGTACTAACAGAAAGAAGTATGAAGGCCATCTCAACTTGAAATCAAAATACAATTAAACAACAGGATCAACTATCTATTTCATAAACGTGTCATGCGGTACTTACCCGATGAATTCTTGATTATGCAACTGGTAGCCCCATGTAGGTCAGCGTGAACATACACATCACCTGTAGGAATAAAAGTTAAGTCGGCCATGGCGTGAGAATTAAGTGTTTACCTAATAGTGGTGCCGTCAATTAGTTCAGCATCCGGTGCCTACCTGCAGCGAGATACTTCTTTACGAGCAACTCATTTTGCTGGGCGTCTCTTCCACCAAGTACCAAGTAATTCTCCGACGAAATAAACCACAGAAACTTTTCAAACCAATAAACTCTAAAAAACAAAACAGAAGAAACACTAAATTAATGCAAGACGTAGCGGCAGCGGCGAACAAGAGGCAGTACGTATAGCGTCTTTAGTGAAATTAAAATTAAACAGCGACCATATTTTGTACAGTTTGGAAAACCACCATAACACAAAAACGCGGCAGATAAACAACGACATACTTTCTTGCTTTTTGAATTGTCTGCACCGTCGCAGCTTCTTTGAGAGTTTGTTTTGTCTTTTTCTCAGCAGATTTGAAAGCCTGAATGCAAATCAGAACATATACAGTACGATGTAATAACGCGAACCATGACTATCACAAATGATTCGTCCTTCAGCAAGTAGTTGCATCACAATATGAAACTTTTAGTTTAAAAATAAAAACTTTTCTCCACCTTAGTGGACGCATCCATTGTCCTTCTTTCCTTCTGCGCCGCTTGCCGTTTTTTGTTGTAATATCGCTGAGCGTTTGCATAAGCGGATAAGGCCAGGTCAATGTCGACTTTGACGGGCTTCTCTTTCGCCTTCTTGGATGACGTCACGCTTTCGTCATCAGAGCTTCCCATGAAATCAAAGTCGTCGTCATCGTCGTCCAGAAAAGGTTCACTTTAATTGTTTTAGATAGAACATGATTTCGGTAATATTTTTAATAATGACGTCAGCAAAACAACAATATAAGGAAGGAAGGAAGATGTAATAGACCGAATTAAGTGGAGGAAAGGAGTGAAGACAATCGAAACAAGATTCGGCTCCCAAACTGGAGAAAACTGAATTAAAATTTAGATGATAATGATCGCAGGCTCAAACGTGGCAATGTAGACAGCTGGATTGCCTGCTCTGTAGGTATAATTTAGTAGTATGTTCCAGAAAAACTGACTTTTAAGAAAGTGATAACTTGAAAAAGTATAACGCCTCGCACGACTAGAAAAAATTCAGCAATTTAAAAGATACGGGAGTAAATGTGAGTGTTTCCGCAGTTAGTGAGCAATGAGCAAGTGCGGAAATTCGGAACCATAATATCCAACAAATTAGCACCTACAGGACTATTACAGGATGTATCAGAAAGTCGTATGGAGAGCAGAAAATAAAAAAGGAAAAAAATTCTGACGAAAGGAATTAATTGTAAAGAAGTAGAAGATCGTGCAGCAAATCTTCCGAAGGAGAGAGGACGAGCCAAGTACCTGAGCCACATGACCATCATATTCCTCTCCAACTTCAAGCTTTTGATTGCTTTGGCAACAGGGTCACCTTTGCCCTGTGCATCTGTAACCAGGACATTGATATCGCTCCAGTCGACTTGGTTGGCCACAGCACTACAAATCACTTTAATCGCCTGATCAACCTGTCAAAAAATAGTTTTGATTATTTTAGAAATAGAGTTTAACCATCACAAAACCTCGAAAAAAACAACAAGCAGCTAGATATATAAAGCAATAAAATGAGTGTAACATTTGCAGAAAAGGTATTACTCCATTTACCAGTAACATGTGAACGCAACATTCATGCCTAAAAAAACCAAGCCAAATCTCACAAAAGCAGAAACTAATTCTAGTTTAACTTATATCCGGAATGGCCCGTTTCGGCGAATCCAATTCGGAGAAATCCCATTTCTGAGACAGCCTTTTTCGGAGAATTTTTGAGAATTTGTAGGGATTATTTAGGTAGGTGGTTTTTCTGTTTACCTTTTTTTACCCATGCAAAAGGTTAGGCAAATAGCTTTTTTAACACTGGTCAACAAGAATTTTTTTAAGACAAACTAGCAATCATTTCCAAGTAATTCTGGTGCCAAGTAAGTAATTCAATACTAATACGCAGCCAGAGCAATGCTTGGTCAAAATTAGTATTGTTTTTGGAAGCTTGAACTGTATAAGGTAGCTTTCAAGTTGTTGTATTTTTGTTATTAGCATAGCTAGCAAGAGCGACCGCAACAAGTACTAGTGCTAGACCAAGCAGCTCAAGAGACGAGGTTGGTTGAACATCGAAACAAATTTTCTGCTTCGTATGCAGAGAGTAGGTACAGTGGTACACATTTACCTTCTGATTCTGTAGAGTTTACCAGCCACAAGCTTGCCTGGGCTAATAAAGTTAATTTGTTACGTTTTAAGGAAGCGATTGCCAGATTCGCCGCTACTATGTCGACAGTAGTAATAATTCATGCGTAACAAGTATGGATGAGCAATTTGGAATTGGATCTTTGCATGCATGTCTTAAACCGTTACGGCTTTCCCACCTTTTCCTTTTGTTAGTTATGTCATTGTAGTTTGTTTCCAAGACAAAGAAAAATAAATATACACAGTGCACAGCTGCAAAAAATGTACGTTTCAATGGGAAGGCTATAATCTGTTGAAGTAAACAAAACATTGACTATTTTGTGTTTGCTTCATTTTCTATGGCGAAAATATATCGAATCGGATTTGATGTAGGCCTAACTAAGTTACTTTAGCAGGCCACTAGCTCGTTTATTTTTCCGGAGACCAAGCATGACCTACCAGAGCTGCTTCCCGGCGGCCAAAACAAAAAATCCGTTAAAAATTGTTTTATAAAATCGGTTAATTGATATCGTGTTTTTGCGTTCACTCAGAGAACAACGCAAACAAGGACTTGAAACATATTTGCAGTTGTATGTAAATGCACTACTTTCCACGTAGGTGTAGAGCTAGTCTTCGAGTGTTAATAGGTCGACAGCGACGTTCATACTGTGCCTCATTGGAGAAAAACATTTCGAATACCAACGAAATAGAAAAATGTTGGCTTGTGGAAGCCGGCATAACATGGCCTACCGGCACGGTAGTTTCGAAGGCCATTTTAACGTTTGTGAATTGTTTGTTTTTTTCTTGCTGAGACTTAAATTGAGACTTTTTCGCTGACGCTTTACTTACTTATTCTCCGACCACTCCTTTTTTGACTGAGACTTTATTTAATTAACGTTGACTATTAATCATGAAACGCCGTTTGATAACAGTTTTTTTTTTTTTTCTTAAGTAAAGACTTTTTCGCTGACACTTTACTTGGTAAACCTCTATTATAAGCTAATTCCTTTGAATAAACAGATGCCGCTGTGGAATTTTAAAATCCTCCGAAAAAGACTTTCTCCGAACAGAGATTTCTTCGAAATAGATTCGCTGAATAGTAGCAGACTACTTTTATCAGTAGTCTATCATTTTTCAAAGCTTAAATGGGATTGATAGTTGGGTTTACGAAAGCAATAAAAAAATATCCCATTGCG
This sequence comes from Aplidium turbinatum, assembly GCF_918807975.1. NCBI lineage: Eukaryota > Metazoa > Chordata > Ascidiacea > Aplousobranchia > Polyclinidae > Aplidium > Aplidium turbinatum. Next base: position 8,329,099 of record NC_137489.1, on the reverse strand, counting down.
AGATATCAAACTTTTCTAAATTTCTAAAGTTTACATTTTTAGTTAAAACCTCGCAAGTTAGTTATGAGCAAAAAGTGGTTGCGTGGGACCAGTTATTGCTTCAGATAGGCGAAGTTTAAACAGAGAAAAAATCTCACTAATTCAAGATTGCTTTCAATGATCCAAGCTTTGCGTTTGTCATCATCTTGTTCCGATCTTAATCCTTCCAGCCTGCTCTCGTGGTCTTTACGAATGTTCTCCAACTTGCGTAAAGCGGTGCGCTCTCGTTGCAAGACCTTCAAGTCGCTTTTTTGTGATTCGAGCGAACTGAAAAATTCGTCCACGGCCTGAAGTGTAGAATTCAATTGGGTTAATACATAGTTTGTTAATTCAATACCATTAGATTTAACATGGCTAATGTGTCATTGTGAATGTGAATTTTCATGCCAGCGAGGCATATGGAACTGTCACAAGAAATCAATTCATATTGGTCCATTGTGATAGAATAGAACATCTATCAACAACTGTAATTAGGGTTGTGGAAAGGGGCCACAAGCACTCAGCTTCGACAACGCACTTGCTAAGAACCGGCACCAACTACAGTTAAAGCCATTTGATTATGACTCTATAGCCCTACCCAGTGAGAAAAAAACCTAGTTTTCTTACATCCTTTTAACGTCTAGCGACATCATAACGTTGAATCGATGTAAAAAGTTAACAAGATCAACAATCCGTCCCGATAGCTCAGTTGGTTAGCGCGTGACTTCTGGAAGGAAGAAACTTCAAGATCAAGCGGCGCTGGTTGGACTCTCGGGGTGTGCGCTTCAGCAACGCATGTTAAGGGCTGCTCTCCATTCAGCGGCATCTGATGGATGGAATAATTCCCCGGCAGCAAGACTTCAACAAACGGAAACTTCACTCTGTCAATCTCGGTGACCGGGCCTGCGTCAGTGACTCAAAGCCTCTACAAGTGTATGCGAAACTGCCAGGATAAAGCTCTGCAAGAAGCTTTCCCAGTCCGAGGATGAAGATTCAATCAATCAACTATCGCCCCGGATAACACTCTACTGCAGATTAAGAAAATGATAATGATATGGCAATTTAAAAATGACAAGCTTGGCAGCAAAATGATTGAACTCATATAACCTGGTTAAAGGTGGGATATTCTTGATGCGGTTGCGCTTTGTGCTGGTCGAACAGAAACGGGTGAAATTCCACATTTGTCAGCAGTTCACCATCGGACTTTTTTTCCACTTTTTTGATTATGAAACCCTGAGGAGCACAAAAACAATAATTTTTTAGATAGAAATCAAATTCACAAATTTGTTCCACTTTTTATGATTCACTTTTGGTTACCTTACTTTTTCCAGCCTTTGCTCTTTTCATCAGTTCCTCTGATTCCAACAACGCGGTATGCAGTTTTTCTATATCTGTTTCAAATAATGTTATTAACACAGACATATATTTCTAAAGAAAAATGCAGAAGATAAATTATTGTCCGTTATGAAACTGGTACAGCAGGCTACTTAACATCGTGTACTAGCTGTTTGTCCGAAAATTGAAGAGAACACAGCTCTCCCAATTCAATGAAAAAGTCTCTTATTACAAAAACATACTTAAATGAAAACAAGCTCATATTAAAACTTTAACTTGAGAATATTATATTTTAGTAACTACACAAAAATAACTCTAATGTACTTTATGATTATCATTATTACTTTTCTACGACATAGGTATGTGCATTGGCGTAATTTTTTTTAAAAATTTGTTGAAATTAGGGGTGCTCTAAGTTATCTTACGAAAATTGTCAATATAGGCTAATCAATTGAAAACCTGACCGATGGAAAATGTTAAAACAAATGACTCAATCTAATAGTAAATTCAACCATGTTTAGCCTACGTCATGAAACGTCGAATCAACATAAAAGATAATTTTGTCGTATGTGTAATCGAATAGACTGCAACGGTGTGTCAAACGATCAGATAGAAATGAAAACAAGTATTACATGCGAGGCGAAAGTGATCTTACATTGAATATTGAAATATATTCGACTTTAATTTGTTCACGTCTGCCTTATAATGCGGCTTGCTATAAATTAATCACATCCAAATTTGTTTCTGCGGGTCGTTGTCTTGGAAACAAACTCCGTGACAAGTTCTTCCATGTTTAATTTCTCCGCCAATTCGCGATAACTACCTATAGGCTATAACGGCCAAATTGTTCAGTCGTTGTTGCGTTTGAGTGCTGCGAAGGTAGGTCTTCAAGCGTCGTAATAACGAAAAGGAACGTTCGGCTTCACAGGAAGAAGTCGGCATAACAATGTAAGTTACCAAAGCTGCATATATATTTGGCATTATATCGACCATTGACGGCTGTGCAATGAATTTCTGACGTAGCGTATTCACTGTCACAACATCACCGTCACGTTTGCAACAAGCGAACCACTGTTTGCGTTCACGCAGCAAATCCTTGCGTTCCCAATCACCATCATAAAATTGGCTTACTTTCGTAACATCGGCTTCTTTCATTGTGGGATTCTCTAGCAGCTCTCGTAGCAAGTCTGCCATTCGGTATGATGAAGAAGGGAAACGGCTAACGATTGCATCTGACGCCGTTTGCAGGATGTTTTTGTAGACGTTTGAGTAGAAAACAGCAATTTTCTTCGAGCCAGACAAATTGTTTTCTCTCGAACGGCACTTCTTGACGCAGTGCGCGTGTTTGTGCTTAATTGTTACGCAATAGTACAATCATGTCTGCCCTTGATATGTGTGGCGCTGCGTGCCACACACAAATGTAAAACACTGAAAATATTGCGCTTTGGTGAAACGACTTTCAAGAAAGAAAAAAAAAACGGTATTTAGCAATGCAAATTTCCATTTGAATCGGTGTATTTTGTATGCAAACCAGGACCCAGGGGTGCTCTCGCATTTATGTTGTTACCTCAGATTTTCATTTTGGGGTGCTCAAGCACCCTTCGCACCCCTGAAATGACGCCTATGGGTATGTGTATTATTTATAAGGAAATATCAAATTGATATTTCGATTCTACAAATGCGCCCATTCTGCACTTCATGAAATCAAAACACAGTTTTATGTTTTACACAGTTCTTTGAAAAGATTTTCTTTCTAAAACTTTAATTAGAAAGAAGCTTGTGGTTCCTACAAAAGTTTGTAGGCTACGATGTCCACTAACGAAAATTCCTTATACACATAATTACAAGCAAATATAACTCTTTCTTTCATAAACAACAGTTTCGCCCTTTTCTTAAAGCAGAGACATTATCTGCAGTAAAAATTAACTGAATTTAAAAAAGTTTATCTATTCGTGTTAAAAGGTGCGGGATTGATGGACTATTCTAGAAAAATATGATACGACTGATGCTGTTTTCCCATAATGCTAAATGACTTAGATCCACGACAGGGGTTGGGAGGTAAATTACATCATCAAAAGGAATAAATTTTGTAAAGAAAATACAAACCACGTGATAAACGCCAAAAATTAAAGCTAAAAAAGATGATGGGAGCATATTCATCTTAAGACAGTCGGCATGGGGTAGGGTAACAAAAGGAAAACAATATGTAGATAACCCCAACTTCTAGAGTACAATCAAAAATACACTGTTTAAAACTTTTTACCTGTTTCAACAACGAATTCTTTCCCAACTTTTGCATTCCCAGAGAATCCAGCTACAGACAAACTATGTTCAATGCATGGGGCACCATATGCTGCAGAAAGCAAAATATGCAGTCTTCACTCAAAAATGGGTCATTTTACTAGCTAATAAAAAGTTAACACTTGTTAAATTAATTGCTTTTTACTATTTTAGTAAACAAAAAAAGTGATAATTCAAAAACCGAGTTTTTTTTGTTTTATCGTGTACATCAAAAAGTCTTGCAATTGATATTACATATAAAAAATTAAGTTTTCTCACGTAAATTTGGATTTAGAACTCTCTTCACCAAAGCACCTTCCTTCGCATCTTTAAAAATTGCTTTCAATCTAAAAGAAAAGTTTAAACATTAATTTCTTATACACACACGAGAAACCAAATCTTTTGTGTAGTGAAAGCGTTGAAAATATCAGAATTTCACACTGTGCTGCATATTTTTGCAAAATATTTTTTTTCGAACAAACGCAATGCAAGAAGTCAGAACAAAAGCCGATGACATACTTTTCTATAGAAATAAAACTTTCCGTAGGTCTAGCAGCGTGGCGCGGGTACGGTTCATGCACTGCAAACCTGACGTCTTCGTTTTCCTGCGTTAAAAAACAATGCCATTTACCAGAACAGTGGTTTTCAAAGTTTTTTCCAACTAATTTGAATTTTTGCAACTTTGCGCTAAGGCTGCAACATTCAAACCACCACAGACTTTCGCGGCACACCTACGACCCCTTGTGGCACACCAGTGTGCCGCGGAACACAGTTTGGAAAACCCTACACAAAAATATACTATAGCATGGAAACCAAGGAAAACAGTGAACAATAAATTATAAGTGCGTTTATTTTGTGGTAAATGATTCAAACTACTATCCGGGCTTTTGCATATTTTGCAACTCACTTATTTGGACTGTTTTGAAACTGTATGAGCCTAATCGTGTCGTTAAATTAAAGAAACAGGTTTCGAATCCCAGCAATCCAACATACGCACTTCAATTTTAAACCATGATTTACCAATTGCGTTTTCGAGATGCTCAATCTTCGGTGCCTAGTGCCAAGAAACATAAAAACATAGGCCTAGCCTACTTGTCAATAATTTGTTCAACAGGTTGAGTTACGGAACTACGTCGCTTAAACCTAAACTTAGTTAGACTGAAAATATTAAGATAAAAATGACTAGATTTTAGTCTACCTCTTTAAAACCTTGATCAGGCTTGCTTGACAAGTCCTTACGGAACCTTAATAAATTCAAAATGACGTCTTCGTAATCTGTTAAAGCAATATTGCCCTGAAACAAGAAATGTATTACTGACAATCTAAGCATCACACTGACAAAATCACATGCAGTACATGAAAACACTAATAAAATTGCCCTAATACCTTTTTTCTCAAGCATAGCGTTATCATTGACCATCTAAAATCGTAATAGTGCGCATAAGGTTTTAAACATACAACCCTGGGACACTAGACATGTGGTCTGTTATCTAATAATTAATCTATGTTCTATGTGATTCAGAAGCAATTGTCTGTCGACTGATTAGTGGAAACAAAATTTCATAATCCTGAGTAGAGAAGGATCTACAACATAATGCCGATCCTGGTCTTGAAGGTTCAACTTCTACAAAATTTATCGAAAACTATCAATCACTGGACAAAGTATTAGTTTTAATTGTGGTCCAAGCCAACAGTTTAATTCAAAAGTCGAAATCACGCGATTTGTACGTTAAATTTCGGTACTGACACATGAAAAATCACAAACCCGATCGTAAAGTTCCACAAAGACATGAAATGCTGCTACATCTGATCCAAATTGTAAATCTATTATTCTGTCAATTCCAAGTTGAGTGGCTGATACTAGTCGTCGACCACGCAAGTGTTTTCGCATCTAAATCAAAAAACGTCGTCTATTTTTGCTAGGAGAGGTAAAAAGGTACAAGTAATTTCATATAAAAACAAAAATGTGTGTTTTTATATACTTAGCGCTGTATCCATGACAGAAATGCACTGCTCCTCAGCGCTTTACAAAGCAGACATTGTCAGTGCAGTCGTATGGAGGGTGGAGGGCTGGAGGCGCAGCCGAGTACATTATTACACGAATCCATTCTTGAGTGCTAATCAGGGATAAGATTCAATACCACTTTAAGGAGCCCTTGGTATGACTCAACAGGGTTAATTAAAAATTACTTACTTTCATTGCAAACCCGGAAGGCATCAAATTTTTCGGCCAATCAAATTCTGACAGATGGATTCTAATACCAGATTCAACAAGCAACATCATCTTCAAGTCTGGCCTGCCATATAAATGCATCATTTGTCATTTAATATAATCTACAGCAATATAAACAATGCAGGACTTTAATGTCGTTTATTTTTCCGGGGACCAAACGTGGCCAGACAGAGCTTCTTCCGGGCGGCTAAATTATTGCGTTCAGCAGCCAAAATAAAAAATCTGTTAATAATTCATGTTTTTAAAAATTGCTTGATTACTGTCGTAAACAAGGCTCTGACACATATTTGTTGTGTTTAAATGCACTGCTTCCCAAGTAGGCCTAGGCGTGAAACTCGTCTTTTTGAGTTTTTATACGTCCACGTTCAGCCTTATTGCCAAACATTTATCAGCAATATTTCTGTTGAGAAGGAGGGATCTTCCTGAGTAGTCAGATACTGCAGACGCCAGGAAGATCGCTTCTTCTCAACAGTGCATATCCTTGGCGACATTTAGTTTAGTTGTTTTCTTTCCACAATGGTAGTTATTCAATTGACTGACAAAAGCAGCGGTTGGAACTATGTGCCATGGTGGCAGCGGAATGAACGCTTAGCTGTAGTGTGAGCGGTTACTTTACAGTTACACGTTAAATTACGTAAAAGCTTCCAACATTAAACATAAATTCGAAGGAGTGGAGACCAACAAAATTGGAGACAAAACGATAATTGTCCTTATGAACAGCCAAACTTTTCAGTACCGTATTCAAGTATTTTAATGTTCAAGAATTAGCTGTATAGTGTATATATCAAGACGATCAAAACTAAATTATCGTTTCCCGGAATAATAAAAACAAGAAATTAACTTACTTGGCTAACTTGAAGAGGTATGTCTTGCTATCTATATCATAGACATTAACAAGCCTCATTCCCACCGCTCTAAAAAGAAAACAATTTGTCATAACATAAGTTAGATATGTGATTTGCAAGCAATAAATTAGTGCAGAGTTAACGAGTCCAGTAACAATTCTTATCATCAAAATCTCTGGACGAATCAGTACAATATGATTGTACAAATAAATGCGACTTAAATTTTTTTCTGTAACATCACTGCACTCAACGTTTATATAAAAAAATAAACTCAACTGAAACAAGTTGTACAACCATAAAATTAGAAGCAAAAACCAATTTGCTCGCATTTTAGCTAACATAAATTTCCCATTAACGTGATCAAAAACTTACTTTTCATTTATTTCTGCAAGTACTGCACATATATCAAGAGTACTAAATCGTGTCTTCATCGTCTTTGAATTGATAACTTAAAGCTTAAGATAATGCTTAGGCTACATATCAACCCTGTCACAATAAAAATCGTGAAACAAAACATAGCGGTATTCTGTCAGTGACATCACTGCAAACAGACAAGGGCTCAAAACGAGGGCACCGTACTATAAAAAGTTTATGAATCAAAGTATGTAACAGTAAATGTTTGACGCAGCTGTGGGCATCTTGTAAGCTAAAATGATCTAGATCTTGTCTTGAACAAACAATGCAGCAACACAACACAAAATACAGCAATTTTAAACGTAGATAGCTTAAAACAGATGCATAACGACCATGATTTAAATGCGTAAAGGAAGGTGTAAAGTATCATTGACAAGTTAGACCAGTTATAACCCAGTATGGCAGTGCTATCAACATAATTGACTAAATGAATAAGCCTCTATAAGCCTGCTTAATGCGAAGAAGCTGTCTGCACTGAGCAACATTGAGAAGGATACCCATCTGTAATGGATGCAAAACACAGTCACACACGAATGGTGTTATCAACTACCATAGGTTAAAAAAAGTAGAATTTAATGACAGGTTGTGATGTAACTCTTGGATCTGTTGTACAAAAGATCTATGCCACGTTGCCGAAAGTCTTTAAGTTCCACTATGCATTCAAGCAGTGACTCCTTTCCGTTTTTGCGTGCTGATGTAAAATACGTTGTTGCCTCTTATAAAGGCGTCTCCATATTTATTTTTCAATTGTCCGTTCACATATTCTTCCGTTTGCTCCAATGCAATGTTCATGTATCCATCCAAGCATGCCAGAACACCTGTGAAGAGGCAAATATAATTAATTATCAACAATAGTATGACAATGACATACACTATTTACATGGGAAAAAATATCACAACTTTTCTGCTTTTCTTTCTCAAGCATAAAACAGTAAGGCGCTTAAAAATTCTATGAAATTTTGAAGGAGACTTTTTTGCCAAACATTGCAGTGCCAAGACACAAATCCAACAACTTAGCATAACTCTTGCAATTATAAGCTAACAATTAATTTACTCAATTCATGGTGATTAAAACATCATACTCAATTATTCCTAAAAGTAATTTCAATGCCTAAGATTGTCTTTACATTTTAAATACCCTGAAAATCATAGCAACAACTACAGTTGGGCATAGCTAAATATGGCCAGTTCAAACCAGAAGAGACGACATTTCAAAGTGAAGTAGAATATTCCACAAACGAAAAATTCAGTTGATAATATTCCCACCTCTGTAATCCACACCAGAATTTAGTTTAACAACAACGGGACGACCAATGATTTGCTTCAGAAAATCACTTGGCGTTTGCTTCCTGCTCATCTTTTAGGCTTAAATTCAAGCTAAATAACAATAGGTTATATGAACTGAAAAATTAAATTTTTAATTAATGCAAAGCAAGAAATTTTACAGCTCTGAATTGTCATATACTATGTACCAATATGTGTCAATTGTAATAAATTGCTTGCAAAAATGGTTAAGTCTTCTTCTTCGTATGAACCTTTTATTTGAACCATTAAATGTATGTTTAGTTTTGATAGCACTGAAAGGGTACTCATATAATGTTTATTTACAGAACAGACATCTAATTGTTACCTAAAGTGTGCAAACATAAGTGCAATTCAATTTACTCTATTAAATTTATAATTGATTTGATACCACAATCGTTTTTAGTGTACGGTATACCAATGAAAATAAATTATAGTACTAGTAGGTACTGTACTGTACATTGTGTACAACACGTAATTTAAAATTTAAGCAATGAATTTTAAGTTATATGAAACATATTGTCCTATAACAGGATCAACTTTCTAGCTATACGATTTGCTTTCATTGTGATGACTAAGGAAGCACATTCACTAAACACAACAAAACAATGATTGACTGGTATATACTATAAAAATTGAAAACTAGTGTCAATGACACAGTGAAATTCGCCAATTAAAATACAGCATAGCAGCAACAAACTAAGATATGTAGTAATCCAGGATACTAACCACTATTTTGATTTTTGAATTCATTTTTCATTTAAATGCATATCATAATATGTCTCGTTATAATATTGCAGCAAAACATGTATACCGGTATATATAATATATTTTCTACCAAGTAACAAAACTCTATTGTGCTTACAACAATTGATTCAGACAAATGGTGTCACTGCAAAACATATTATAATGCATAAACATAACAACTAAATTTTGTAAATTGCAGTCGTGAATGAATTAACTAAACCTAGTCATAATTCTTACATGCATACATTTTTTGATGAACTAGGCCTATCACTAAAGTTTGGATATATGATTGGACCACCTGAATGCGATGTAATAGGCAACCAATTGAAACGAGAATGATACTCGGAGGAAGGAGGGAGGAAGGAAGTTTTCTTAGAAAGGCACTAGATCTAAAGGTGGATGGGAAGAGGAAACGCGGTCGTCCAAGAAGAACGTGGAAACAACAAGTGAAGGATGAGTTTAAAAAAGTCGGACTGAAGGAGGAAGATGCAAGGGACAGGGTGAAATGGAGAAAAGGGATTAAGACAATTGCTGCGCGGAAACAATCGGCCACCCCCACTAATGGGAAACAAACCGACGATGGATTATGATGATGATGATACTCATGTTGCACTGAAAGTTTGCTAGATTAAAAGTGTGATATTTTACTGCAGTTGGGTGAACTTATGCAAGAGTGTACAAAGCAAATTCAACAAAATATAAAATGAAAAGTTTTGAGATAGACAATTCATTCCACGGTTAGTTTGTCTGGAGGTATATGTCCGGATTCACCAAGGCATCTTAAGGTAACAAAACCGTTGGGTTGAATGGTAAGCCAAGTAATACTCCCATGACGTAAACTCATTCGAAGCCAAGCCTCAGGGGGCAGTTGCAATGCTCGACAAACAATGTAACGAATAACATTAGCATGACAGACAATGATCTCGACAGAATCATTTTTCTGTGACACATCTGCTCTGTGAACAAACTTTCGAAAAGCAGACTCTATCCTTGGTCCATCAGTGAAGGTTGATACATCAGAACGCCAATTTCGAAAAGGTGGCTCAGGTTGAATTGGTGAGCCCTCACGCAAAAGATCTGTCCGAATAACTTTGACTGGGTAATTAAGTTGATCACAGACAAGAGAAGAAGTCTCAATTGCTCGAGTCATACTAGATTCCACTACTTGGTCATAGTTTAGATTTAGATCACGAAGTCGAATTCCTGTGTATAACGCCTGTTCTTGACCGAGTGGTGTTAAAGTGCGTTTTTCATCTTCTTTAATTTTATTATTATACTGTCCATGACGAATAAACAGCAAATGACGAGTTGCAGTTGGCATGTGGTCTCTTAAATGACGATTTAAATCATTTTTGGCACTTTCAGGATCTTTTGAATCTACAGTATCAAGTTTAGATGGATTGATTAAGTTAAAAGGGTCTCGCTTATCCCAATTATGATCCCATTCTTTATCCTTTGCAGCTGAATGAATGGCACTTGCTGCATTGACATAATTCGTCTGCAAGAACTTTGAAATCGTGTACTTTCCAACATCTTCATTACTATTTGTTGCTACATACAAGGCTGCTCCAGCAGCACCAAGAGAAAACAGAATCTTAACAGACTGCATGATGAAACTTGTAACTAATTAATTTGAAACAAATGAAGGCTTCTTTCGAAAAAAAAGCCTAAAAAATCGGAATATATTTAAGAAAAATTGGGTTATTTGTTGAGAATTGTTATTAAAATACTGGAATCAAGAGTTATATTAAATTAAGAATTAAATAGTTTTGAAAAATTTTTAACCTTTGGAAAACCTGCTTTAAGTATGGGGTCTGCTACTATTCGGTGAGTCCGATTCGGTGAGAGCCTTTTTCGGTGAGAGCCCTATTCGATGATTTTTTTGAATTTTTTTTTGAAAATTGACGAGTACCGTAGCCTAATTAAACCCCTAACCTCAAACCCAAAAACCAAAACCCCAAAAACCCAAACCCCCAAAAAAACCCCAAAAACCCAAACCTCCAAAAACCTAAACCCCAAAAAACCCAACCCCCAAAAACCCCAAACCCCCAAACATGATAATTAGGCTACGGCGCGCAATAATTTAAAAAAAAAACTTACCGAATAGGGTTCTCACCGAAAAAGGCTCTCACCGAATAGGGAACTCACCGAATCGGGCCATTCCGTTAAGTATGGTAGTTCGCAATTCTCTATCAGCAATAGTGGTAGTTTACATCTTCCATATGTGAGATGTGTGCAGCTGTGCATTTATGAAACAAAAACTTTATTAACATTTCCCATGTAAGTGAGCAAAGTTGTGAAATAAAATGTTTCTGATTGAGTAATGAAAGATAAATTTGAGTAATAATGACACTTCATAAACTTAGGTTTATGGCTTAAAACTTGAAACAAGCGTCTTAAAATTTGCATGCCCGTTATTCTAGCTTATGTAGCCTAAGTATGATGTCACATACCATAATCATATGGTGCTATAGTAATTTGCAACAAAACAGAGAAAAATAATTTAAACATCTTTTGAGATATCAAACTTGGGCAAGAACTTTCAGCTTGTTTCAAATTTCATTAAGATTTTTTTTTTTATTAAAGTTATTTTTGAACTTATTTTTGATTAATCAAAATTGCATTTTTAAGTTGAATTTAATGCACGTAAAATTAAAAGAATCCACTGAAAATGAGAATGATTTAATATTAATAATATATACGGTAACAAAATTTATTTAGCGCCACATCCAAAGGCGTCGATTTTTTCTTAGAAGAGAGGAATTCTGGGTGGGCGAGAGTTTTCAAACAGATTTCATTGAATGTGTGTATGTTTGCAAATTTGCAATGGTTAGTCTTTCTCACAAAGACTGCGTTTAGCAGCAATTAAACTTCAATAGGTTTGATGTTTGCTTTCTTGCGCCTTGCGATCTTATGAGCGCTGCTAAACTAAACAAACTTTTTTTATGTTTTTCTTTGCGACCTAAAAAGCGCGTGACCTGTTATCTTTAAAGTGGCGCCTTCGGATTTGCCACAATATGTTCGGACAGGTGACTACAATAACAAGTACCATCAGAGTTAAGACGCATCCACTGGAATTCTGAAAAAAGCTTCCTTTGCAACACACGACCTTCCCGACCCGGAAGCTGATCCGGCAGCATACTAACGTCAAATGAAGCAGGTAGAGATCCATGGCTCATGTTGTCTTCTATATACATAACTACCGGTGCATTGCCTGAGACATTACTTCACCACTGTCCATTCTTGAAGCACTGCTTTCTTCATCATCTCCACGTTCATTCATGCTGGACGTAGCTTCTTCAGCGTTATCATCTGTACGCCTTTGGGAAGCTGGTTTTAAGAATGCGCGAATAGATGTTTGACTTTGCTTCATGTTCAACTTTTCAATAATGAAATGACAACATCGTGCGGTGCCCCAATTAATACACAGCAACAAGATTGTGAGGAAAGATTTGTAAAAAGCAATTGTTTTAGTACGTCTTTAGTTTGTATTTGTCATGTTCATTATGATGTTTCAAATTAGCAAATTTATTTTTGTGTTTAGTTCGGTTTTCCTTGATGCGCTAATTTGTTCAACTCTATAAGGCGAGGCTATCTTATTTTTCTCCTTGTCAGTAACGTCTTCACAATCATCTGAGACTGAAGAAAAACTTTAGGATACCAGGCCTATTAATGATACTGACTCAGTCTGACTGTGTACACCATACCCTACAAATCCGCCCCGATAGCTCAATTGGTTAGCGCGTCACTTCTGGAACAAAGAAGCTTCAAGATCAAGCGGCGCTGGTTCGACTCACGGGGTGTGCACTTGAGCAACGCACGTTAAGGACTGCTCTCCATTCAGCGGCATCTAATGGATGGAATATTTCCCCGGCAACAAGACTTCAACAATCGGAAACTTCACTCTGTCAATCTCGGTGACCGGGCCTGCGTCATTGATTCAAAGCCTCTACAAGTATGCGAAACTGCCAGGATTAAGCTCTGCAAGAAGCTTTCCCAGTCCGAGGATAAAAATCCAATCAATCAATCAATTATACATGTCATATACACAGCCTAGCTAGCTCTATTATGGGTGCAACCTAATTCGTACCCTGAACACTTGGTACGGTACCCTCATTTCGTACCCTGAAAGCTAACTCACTCACCGCACTCACTCCTAGTCCTATTCCCGAAATGGCGAGAATAGAAATCAAGTGACGGAAAGGCGAGAATGGGAAAAAGAGTGAGAGGGGTTTCGGATGGCGAGTGACGACGGAAACCAGCTGATCATCGTTATTCCAGTTGTTTTTAAAACTTTTGAATGGAAATATAAATAAAATTTTCTTTAATATTGCTAAAAACAACAATTCCCTTTAAGACAAAATTTTTTTGTAAAATTGTTAAAAATCCTCAAAAAATCCTTCCGATCTTCATTTCCCTTTTTTATCCTTCGAAGAGTTGAAAAATTCCTTTTTCGGGATAAAATCCTTCAAAGTGGAAGCACTGAACCTAGTTCGTACCCTGAACAGTTCGTACCCTCAGTTCGTACCCTGAAAAGATCAAGGGAAAAAAATTAAAAAAGCCGAAGTCGCTGATCGGAGTTTCCGCACACAACTCGAAAGTTAAAGTAATTAAAGGGTTAAAGCACGGTTAAAGTATCAGGTTTGGTGGCCGTGCTTAACTATATTTATTGATGCATATACCGCAATATTAGGTCCTTTCATGCACGTCTTAAACCATTAAGGTTTTGCCACCTTTTCCTTTTGTTAGTTTTGTTACTGTATTTCTTTTTCACAATATCATTTAATTTGCATTCTGACAAAGAAAATAAATTGAATTGAAGGGTTAGGGTTAACGGAAGCTGCAGTTAGCGGAAACTGCGGAAAAATAATTGCGAAAACTGCAATCCGCGAGGGTTAGGGAGCATGAATTACTCGATGGTTAGAGTTAGGGGGTAACCACTTTAACAAGTCGAAATTCTGCCACTAAAAATGACTAGAATGAAACCGCCAACCAATCATCAGCTACTGTTTAAGTGACGTAAAATATGGCGAAAAGAAGATGATAGAAAGCAAATTAAGTGATAGAATGTTTGACAGCTGGTTGGCTTAGGGGTTAGGGCTAGAAAGTAGTTATTTCATTGACGCGGGTTCGATTCCCACCACTGCTATTGTTCTTTTCTTCTGTAATAACCGCTGTTTCCCACCGCATAATTTACTCGCAATCATTTTCGTATCATTTGTTCAGTTTGTGCTTTCAGTCCAGAGTGTCGTTACAGTGCATAGTCAAATTTATCTTACGATTTTTCATTTTATGTATTGCAGATTTAATTCCTGATGAGGACACACGTACGTGTCGAAAACGTTTGAGTTTATTTTATTTTAATTATGTTATATTTTGTGTGAAATAATTATAAAGTATGCTAAACCCGCTAAAGTTACTATGTTTTATTTCTCTATGGTTCAACAAAGCAAACTCTCTACCAAAGCTTTATCTTCTGTAATTACCAAATAAAGTTCAAAACAAGCATTAACTCTCTGGATGAGTGTTAGAAGGGTCACAATTGGACGGTAGTCTCTTATATCATGTTCTGATTGGTTGGCGGTTGCATTGTAGTCATTCGCAGTGGCAGAATTTTGACTTGTTAAAGTGGCAACCGAGTTAGGGTAAGCGGAAACTGCGGTTGGCGGAAACTGCGGAAAATGTTTGCGGAAACTACGATCAGCAAGGGTTAGAGCATAGATTACTCTATGGTTAGGGTTAGGGTTGGCGGAAACTGCGGAAAAAATTTTGCGGAAACTGCGATCAGCGAGGGTTAGGGTTAGAGCATAACATTAGCGGAAACTGCGGTTAGCGGAAACTACGAAAAAATGTTTGCGAAAACTGCGATTAGCGAGGGTTAGGGCTAGGGCATAGATTAATTTATGGTTAGAGTTAGATTTAACGGAAAGCCGGGCGGAAAGTGCAGAAAAATGTTTGCGGAAGCTGCGATCAGCGAAGGTTAGCGTTAGGGTGGGTTACGGAGAGGGTTAGCGGAAACTGCGACTTCGGCTTGATGCTATCTTTCGCTTGATCTTTTCAGGGGGAAAATTTTAATATGTTTGCGGAAACTGCAATCAGCGACTTCCGGTTTTTTTAATTTCTTTTCTCGATTTTTTCAGGGTACGAACTGAGGGTATGAACTGTTCAGGGTACGAACTAGGTTGCAACCGGAAAAACCTCGCGCTGGCATCCTGACACACAGTCACAACCACCGTCACTCAGGCAGAATAATTTTTCCGCTTTCCGCCTAAAAAAGTTATCCGTGAATAAGTGCGAGGCATAAAATGCGACCTGACATACGTTCGAAGAATTTTAAATAAAATTATGATCCGCAACATGTGCCACTTAAATATCACATGCATCGGATTTAGTATTAAATTGCCTTTTCAGGGATGTGCACCAATAGGATGGCATTTAGAAGGAACTCCCAGCAGAACGCTTCAAAGATGCTGGAGGATATATTTACGATAAACATTAAAATAATACAATTTTTGCAGAATTTACACCTCTTCAAACATCTTCGAATAAAACTATAATCCGCAACACGTGGAGGATATATTTACCTTTTGGTGGTTGGTGCACATCCCTGGAAAGGTAACTTAATACTAAATCCGATGCATGTAAAAGTTAAGTGGTACGTGTTGCGGATTATAGTTTTATTCGAAGATGTATAAAGAGGTGTCAATTCTGCAAAAATCGTATTATTTTAATGTTTATCGTAGGAGGGTGGGGTAAGATGAGCACCTTTTTGCTTAAGTCGCTTTTACAAAAGAACAGTTTGTTTTGGAAAATTTTAATTGGGTGAACTTAAAGCACTAGTGAATCAGCTACATTTTAGATTGAGTTTTATCACCTTGCAATTTTTATATTTTTTTATATTGATACTTTGTTTGTTTGTTTGTTTGTTTATCTTTATCCTGCATTGCGGGAAAGCGGACTTGAGCGCTATGCATCGGTGGACGCCTTCCGACGTACACCTGACCCACGCTGCAGCCGACGGCAATGTCTGTTTCCGGTTGTCTACTCTATTTATGACTTAAATTTGGTACTGCCCATTACTCGAAATCGATCACTAGGTAGAGGCAATTATCGTAAAGTTTCTTGCCCAAAGAAACAACAGCA
Organism: Aplidium turbinatum; assembly: GCF_918807975.1. Lineage (NCBI taxonomy): Eukaryota > Metazoa > Chordata > Ascidiacea > Aplousobranchia > Polyclinidae > Aplidium > Aplidium turbinatum. Next base: position 8,312,782 of record NC_137489.1, on the reverse strand, counting down.
ATTGCGGGTGGCTGGAGTCGAACATGCAGGCTCTCGACTGCGAGCCCAACGCGCTAACCACTCGGCCACAGCTGCCGACTTATTCACGTGTTGCTCAACTTACCCCGGCATAAATTGTATGGGGTAAATTGAGCAATGACCTGGGGTAAGTTGAGCAATTCGATTAAGTTGAAGTATTCCCCTGTCAGTTTGTTTGTATAATTGCGAGGCATTATGCTTCACAACACAACACTGTTTTTTTATCCAATACGAACCTAAAAAGACACAAATTCAACAGTTCAAACATTAAATAAGCTAAGGCTATTTCTTTTGGGGTAAGTTGAGCAACTGCTCCAACATACAGTACTTCAACTAGCATTGCACACTTTACCCCATCCTGATTTTTGTGACAAAATTACAAATATTAAATTACAAAGATTTTTGTGACAAAATTACAAGACTAACCAACCTGAACGTTTTATTGAATATCCTCACACTTTATGCTTACCAATACAAAAAAACAGATTTGATTTACATAGTGTAACAATAAAGTTATTCAGTTTTTGGCAAAAAAATAAAAATTTCGAATTTTCGTCATAAGCAATATAATCTGATATAATTGCGTGCCATTGTAAAATGCAATTCTCAGTGGACATAACAAATACATTGAATGAAGTGGCATTATGAGTGATACATCTAGAATAAAAATAAAAAAAATTCCGCCGACTCGTTTTTCCAAAAACAGTGGTTGCTCATCTTACCCCATTGCACACTTTACCCCAGTCTCCCCTAAATATATCCTCCAGCATCTTTGAAGGGTTCTGCTGGGAGTTCCTTTTAAATGCCATCCTATTGGTGCACATCCCTGGAAAGGTAATTTAATACTAAATCCGATGCATGTAAAATTTAAGTGGCACGTGTTGCGGATTATAGTTTTATTCGAAGATATTTGAAGAGGTGTAAATTCTGCAAAAATTGTATTATTTTAATGTTTATCGTAAATATATCCTCCAGCATCTTTGAAGCGTTCTGCTGGGAGTTCCTTCCAAATTCCATCTTATTGGTGCACATCCCTGGAAAGGTAATTTAATACTAAATCCGATGCATGTAAAATTTAAGTGGCACGTGTTGCGGATTATAGTTTTATTCGAAGATGTTTGAAAAGGTGTCAATTCTGCAAAAATTGTATTATTTTAATGTTTATCGTAAATTTATCCTCCAGCATCTTTGAACCGTACTGCTGGGAGTTCCTTCCACATCCCATCCTATTGGTACACATCCTTGAAAAGGTAATTTAATACTGAATCCGATGCATGTAAAATTTAAGTGGCACGTGTTGGGGATTATAGCTTTATTCAATAATGTTTGAAGGGCTGTCAATTCTGCAAAAAATCGTATTACTTTAATGTTTCACGGAAATATATCCTCCTGCATCTTTGAAGCGTTCTGCTGGGAGTTCCTTCCAAATGCCATCCTATTGGTGCACATCCCTGGAAGGGTAAGTTAATACTTTCCGTTTGATGTTAAAATTTATTTGTTTAGGAAACCAAAATACGGCCTTGCATGATTTGGGAATCGAATCCACGCAATCGAAATGACTATTCCCTCGCCCTAACCTTAACCCATTAAGCCACGCTGCTTTTGGCGATACATTCACTTAATTTTTTTTGTATCAAAAATCTTTCGAGTAGATCGATCAGAATATCACGTGCTGAGTCGCATGACTGAAATCAGCTGATTCGCAAGGAAAACTGTCGTATGTCAAAGTGCCTACCATATCTTGTGATGGCAACGCCACTGGTTGCTAATGTTCGTTTTTATTATAAACTTCGCGAAAGCGTTTCAGAAAAGTAAAAGTACTTTCGTGCAAAGTTTCTTATTCAATGATTTTTGCTGTTTTCAATAGTGGCCTAGCCTATAAATTTCTGTTCGTTTAGTGTAGGGACGGTACATTACGGGACGCGCAACTCCGTTGTTCCTTCAACATTAGAAGGGTCAATTGCCAATTTGACATTTTTTTACGCTTTACTGCTGGCTTGCTTTCAACTAAAAACCTTAAATTACTTTAAAACCAACATCACTCTTCTTATATAACCCATAAAAAGTAAAATGTTTTGTAAATTACAAAAAAACGTAACCCTTTTAGTGTTGCGGATAAGCCAAAAGCGGATGAAGTTTCGCATCCCTATGATCTACCATCCCTAGTTTAGTGTTCACTGCCATTTCCTTTTAAGTCACTGTGGCGCTCGTGAGTTCTTTTTCTCTGACGTAACGCGTGTCACTTTACTGCCGTCAAGTCGAATTCTGGAATATTCTGCTCCAATTAACAATTAAAATACTGCGTGCTCTCGAAATGCAGGCTTGTAATCAGTTGTTGCATTATGCCTGAATCGCATTCCTAGCCTACTGTACTTCATCAACCCTTTGATCTACCGTTGTGTTGCGTTAGGCTATATGGTCACGTGTAGAGTTTGCATATGCTTGTGGCTGCGCCTTCCAATCAAAACCAGAGTTCTTTTTAAGAAACTGAAACTATGTTCCTGATTCTGATGTGGCTTGTGAAATGTAACCGGGAAGATGTAACTTGTAAAAATTAATATGCAAAATGTAACTATGAAACTAGGGTTCCAGATGTTATATGTAAAATTCTATTTGTAATCGAGATGCAATTGTAAATGAAAGTGAAAACGAAGTTCTTCAATTCAGAAGTTAAAGTTCTTTCCTTTGTAACGCAGTTAATAATGTAACAGCCTACGCCAGTATGCTGAACTAAGTTTTGGTGGTGGAGTTATTAGTCGTTCAGTGTTTTCATTTTTGGTGTGTTTGGATTCTGTTCTTCGAAAGTTAGAAGTCGAGTTAATAAATAACGCAGCCTTGAAGAACTCTACTTATGATCAAGCATTGTTTTGTTAAGTTCAGTCGATGAACAAGGCAGTAGAGAAGACGACTTCGTGTCCCAGTCATTCCTCGCCAGTTATGCCCAGGAATGTTGCCGTTTTCATTGACGGCTGTATATGAGCGCGCGTTTTGAGTACAGCGTCCGCTACAGTCACAATACACATGACACAGTTTCAACATTTCTTGATTGTTTATTTACAAGATGTTCAAGAGAGGAGTTTATTGTGTTTGATTGAGCTCTCTTTTGGGATACCTTTTGGAAGTGAAATAATGGTGGATCAACTGTGAACAACGGGTGGCTCAACCGTGAAATTTAGGGTAGGCTATCATTTCAGCCGGCTGAGTGTCAGTTTTAAAATGCCGATAAATGACATTATTCGGGGTCAGTCGCAAACACATACATGCTCACAAGAACCACAAAAGACTGAAGTTTATCATGGTGGTTTCGGATTTTTAAATTTTAATAAAAATCCTCGAATAATTTTTATTGCAAAAACATCGATTTCTGGCTCAACTAACTAGACCTTTCCCTATCATGCTCGCTTTAAAGTGCGCGTTTTGTCGCTTCTGCCTTTTTCTAGACCTTTGCTATGTTTGGCACACTGTTTTTTTGCTTATGATGGTCAGAAATAAAGACAAAACTGAACTATTTTTTACTTTAGCTAAAACTTTTGAGAATGATAATGTCATATTTTATGTCCGCAGCTCAGTGATTGTAGAGATTGTAGGCAGTCAGCGGTAACAACTAGAACATTACACAACTAAGGCGAAAGAGAAAATTGAAAAAAGAAAACTAATCGGGAAATAGTTAAAACCACAATGTAGAGACTGTGGTTAAAACATCGCACTCTCGAGTTTTTTGGCGCTAAAAGTAACTACTTTCAATTCGTTTCTCTGGAAGAACGCCCCTTTCTTCACAATACTTTCAATTCTCTTATTTTCGCAAACCATCATTTTCCCCGTAGTTTTCCTTTTTCAATTTTCTCTTTCGCCTGAGTTGTGTGATGTTCTAGTCGTTACCGCAGTCGGCAGCCTGTGCCCGCAGCTTCGTGCTCAGAGTAAGGTGTAGAAAGTAAAAGAAATGGCATTACTAAACCAAGAAAACTGACTACATTGTAGCCTACACGTAATTAGAACAGGAAATTTCTAATCTTACAAAAAAACGGCGTTCTAGCATCACCCAGTCCAAAGTTAGAGCAATTCTAAAAAATGTCCGCATTCTGGTGATCCAACTGTAGGCCTACCTTGAAAATAAACAATACAACTTAGGACCATCACCCTTTCTCCCCCTCCCACCAGCTGGGAGGCCTAGAGAAGTTTAGAGGATCACTCATTTTAGTTTTTCCATGTTTTTTGACTTTGAAAAATAAGCTGCTATAGAAGCTCGATGTTAATAATTAATCAATAACTTAATTAGACTGTTAGTCGTAACAAAAGCTTGATTTTCCAATAAAAACTTTCAGTTGGAAACCCCATTTTTACGCATCAGTGATAAGAAGCATTAAAGAGTTTCGTGTGCAAAAATCGTGTTGCATTGCATTCAGCGCTTCCACTTTGGTGGTAGTTACTAGAGATGCAGCGAACCCAAAATTTTTATCCGCACACCGCACCGCAACTGACTCATCTATCCGCACACCGCAATTTATCTGGAACTTTGACACTGCACCGCACCGCACACCGCAAATTACAAAATTAAAAAAAAATATTTTAACGAGTTATTGTTTAGAAAGTCAATTGTAGGAAAAAGCATCCATGGCATATAACTGGTAACCTAGTACCAATACAGTTGTGCACTAATTGGCCAGGCTAACCAGATCATATTCTCTTATCAGCAATGCATCTAAGTTCTAAGACATAATACAAACTAAGACAAATAGAATGTTCCTGGATCCAGTATCAGGACTTTTGAACACTTTTTGTAAGCAATAATGCAATTATAATGCCAGTGGCTATATGAACTACTCACACAAGAGTAAAACTTATAGCCTGAACTCACTGGGCTAACTGATATAGTAAATAATGCGGTAGTTGCGCTAGGCCTATAGCCTGGTAACTGAGCTTATCAGCTAGGCTACTAACCAAAAACATTCGTACAGCTTCCCTGACAAGCAAGCCCTAAAACCCTGTCAACTGCAAGCCATTTGCAATTTGCATTTGCATAGCTTTCCATCTTAGGGTTTCCGAAGGGAAAAATAACTGATCCGTGTTTCCAATTTAAATTTGAAGTTTCATAGCTGATTCTTGAAAAGTTGAAAGTTTACGTTTACGAAAGTTTAATTTCTTGAAAGTTTACGTTTACGAAAAATTAATTTCTTGAAAGTTTACGCGGCAAGCGGCGCGGCGCGGCTTTGTCATTTCAACCTTCCACGCGGCGCGGCGCGGCACGCGGCGAAAAAGTCAAAAGCGGCCGCGTACGCGGCGCGGCGCGGCGCGGCTTGCATCACTAGTAGTTACCACAATTGTGGAATTTTCATCATGGTTGTGGTAAAAATGTGGTAATGAAAAATTGGTGGTAATTTAGTGGTAATATGGAAATTTTGTGTGGAAATGTTGCCAAAATGTGGAAATTATAAATTTTGAAAATTTGACATAAAATACTATCAATAAATAAGAGCCTTTAAACTGTTGTCTTCCAAAATCGAACAGATATGCAAAAAACTACTTATAACAGCATGCGACTAGCATGTTTCGCTGTTTTCGGTTTGATATTGGGAATGTGTCCTGACTTTTGACTTTGAACATAGGGTGACCATGTGATTATATTCAGTGGGTGCAACCTAGTTCGTACCCTGAACAGTTTGTACCCTCAGTTCGTACCCTGAAAAGATCGAGAGAAAAAAAAAAGCCGAAGTTGCTGATCGCTGTTTAATAGCACAAACCCGAAGTCGCTGATCGGAGTTTCCGCAAACAAACTCGAGGGTTAGGGTTAGCGGAAACTGCGGAAAAATATTTGGGGAAACTACCGGTACGATCAGCGAGGGTTTGGGTTAAAGAGCATAAGATTACTCGATGGTTAGAGTTAGGGTAAGCGGAAACTGCGGTTAGCGGAAACTGCGATCAACGAGGGTTAGGGTTAGAGCATAGATTACTCTATGGTTAGAGTTAGGGTAAAGGTTAGCGGGAATTGTGGAAAAATGTTTGCGGAAACTGCGATCAGTTAGGGTTAGAGCATAGATTACTCTATGGTTAGGGTAAGGGTTAGCAGAAACTGCGGTTAGTGGAAACTACAGAAAAAGGCAGTGGCTATTTGACCGGCGCGGTCTTTGAATCTGAAACACTATTTGACCGGTCATGACGTCACTATACAGGCATTTTTTTCTTTTTCTCTTTCGAAGCAAAAGACGAGAAGAGTGCCAATTTAAGTTCTAAATTCAACACTTATGTTCAACTAATTCTGTGGCGCGTAGGATACGTATCGGGCTGGTGCTCCAGAGGAAATGAGTTCGATACTACGCGTGAGCGTTTTTTTTTAAATTTTTAACTAAATTTTGACCCGAAGTGACTCAATCGTTAAGCTTCTGCATTTTTGTGGTCAATTTTTAATTTTAGTAGCCTACAGCCCAATTTTTTATGTCTTTTCAAATATGAGTAATAAAGTTAGAGTTTTTTAATTTTCCTGCATTTAAGAATTTCTCTGGATAATTTTCCGTTCGTCATAAGAGGATGTGACCGTGTTTGCCGAACGACGCAAAAATGTAATGACGAACGGAAAATTATGACAAACGGAAAATTACCCAGAGAAATTCTCAAATTCCAGAGAATTAAAAACTCTAACTTTATTAGCCTACTTAATTTTATTTTTTAATTTTCTTGAATTTAAGAATTTCTCTGGATAATTTTCCGTTCGTAATAAGAGGATGTGACCGTGTTTGCCGAACGACGCAAAAAAATAATGAACTTATATTAGCACTCTTCTCGTCTTTTGCTTTAAAACAGAAAAAGAAAAAAATGCCTGTATAGTGACGTCATGACCGGTCAAATAGTGTTTCAGATTCAAAGACCGGCGCCGGTCAAATAGCCACTGCCACAGAAAAATGTTTGCGGAAACTGCGATGAGCGAGGGTTAGGGTAAGGGTTGTGGTTAGCCGAAACTGCAATCAGCGACTTCGGCTTTGTGCTATCTTTCTCTCGATCTTTTCAGGGGGAAAATTTTTAAATATTTGCGGAAACTGCGATCAGCGACTTCCGCTTTTTTTCTTTTTTTCTTTCGATCTTTTCAGGGTACGAACTAGGTTGCATCCATATTCAGTCAAGATGTCTTTCAGGTTCTAGCTGCGGTGTCAAGTACAGTACTTTGCTTACTTATTTCGGACGTTTTTATAAATGTTACTAACAATACTGTTAATAAACTAAGTAGTTGTTTTATAACGGTACCTTATTTTACTCTATGTAGTGTAAATATAGTCAAATGATAGTGTTGCCAGATAAGGAATTCTGTCCTAATTTGAGAAAAGTTTAAAGCTGTTGAAAAGAAAAACTTGCATTTTGGAATGTTTTTTTAGTTCAGGGTAAAGATCAAAACCCTAACCTTATTCCTAAGTCTAACCCTTACCTTAACCCTTCCAAACTTTAATCCTAACTCTGGCAATACCTGATTGTAACCACGGCAACAAGTGAGTAAAAATAACCACTTCGTTAATGTAAAAGTACCGTCAAAATACGGTTAAAATCGGGAAGAAAATCACAGTAAAGAATGTGGTAATCTGAGGACAAATGTGGTAATACAAGTGGTAATCTAGCTTTGTAAAAGTGAAAGCACTGATTGCATTGCATCACCACGAGGATTTTGTATGATGTGTCAGTAGATGCGAAAGTGAGTAAAAACTGATTTAAGAAAAAAGGAGGCATGCGTTATCAAAAAAATTGGTTAAATCGTCTTAGAATGCTTTCTTTTTGACCAAAATTCTTTTTTTTTGTGAGTGACTGAAGTACCGCTGAAAGTAGTTGCAAAAAATCAATCATTTTATTTTTCATCATATAACGTCTGGGATGAAAAACATAGGTACTACCGGTACTAACTACAATAGTCGATATAGACCTACCAACACGTTAATAAACGGGAAAAGGTGGCAATACCTTGACAGGTTTAAATTAAAACGTGCCTGAATAGAAAATCATGTACTGTAGTAGGCGGATGCAACCTAATTTGTACTATGAACAATTCGTACCGTCAGTTCGTACCTTGAAAAGATCTAGAGAAAAAATTAAAAAAAGCCGAAGTCGCTGATTGCAGTTTCCGCAAACATTTTAAAAGGGTTAGGGTTAGGAAAAGATCAAGAGAAAAAATTAAAAAAAGCCAAAGTCACTGATCGGAGTTTCCGCAAACAAACAAACTGAAAATATTGAGAGAAAAAAATAGAACAACGCCTAAGTCGCTGATCGCCGTTTCCGTTTTTTCGCAGTTTCCGCAAACATTTTAACATTTCCGGTAATTGATGAAGTCGCTGATCGCAGTTTTCGCAAACATTTTAAAAGGTTAGGGTTGAGATCGGAGTTTTCGCAAACATTTTAAAAGGTTAGGGTTGAGATCGGAGTTTCCGCAAACATTTAAAAATTTCTGGTAATGATCCTGAGAGTTTTTGTTTGTTTGCGGAAACTGCGATCAGCGACTTCGGCTTTGTGCTATTTTTTCTCTCGATCTTTTCAGAAGGAAACTTTTAAACTGTTTGCAGAAACTGCGATCAGCGACTTCGGCTTTTTTTAATTTTTTTCTTGCGATCTTTTCAGGGTACGAACTGAGGGTACAAACTGTTCAGGGTACGAACTAGGTTGCATCCCCTTTTGCTAACTCTAACCATAGACTAATCTATGCTCTAACCCTAACCCTCGCTGATCGCAGTTTTGCAAACATTTTTCCGTAGTTTCCGCTAACCGCAGTTTCCGCTAACCCTTACCCTAACCTGGCTTAGAGTAATCTACACTCTAACCCTCGCTGATCGCAGTTTTTGCAAAAATTTTTCCGCATTTTCCGCTAACCTTTACCCTAACTCTAACCTAGAGTAATCTAAGGTATGCTCTAACCCTCGCTGATCGCAGTTTCCGCAAACATTTTTCCGCAGTTTTCGCTAACCGCAGTTTCCGCTTACCCTAACTCTAACCATCGAGTAATCTATGCTCTCTAACTAAGGATGCACAATACAGCATACCTGGCTATTCTAGAATATTCAGTGCTGGTTTAGCATCGGCCGCCTTGGTCAGTGACGTCATGAAAATGTGTGACGTTGTAGACTTGTAGAGGCTCTTGACACAGGGCAGGTACAGAGATTGGCGGCGTGAAGTTTTTGATTATTAAACTGTTGTTGCTAGGGAATTATTCCATTCACTAGGTGCCGCTGAATGGAGAGCAGTCCTGTAATGCGGTAATTACTAGCGGTACCGGTACATACAGTTACGGTAAGTACATGCGGTAATTACAACATTTACCCTTAGGAAAAGTCTATTTATTTGAAGTTGTATGAAAGTATCGTAAGCTAACGAATTGTCTAGGCTAGTTAAGATTCAGTAGCCAATATGTAATATATATATTTGTTTTTCATATCTTTATCCTGCATTGCGGAAAAGCGGACTTGAGCGCTATGCATCGGTGTACGCCTTCCGACCTCGGTCCACGACATTAAGGCGCGAACAAAACGGCGCAGAAAAAACGGCGCAGAGGCAAAACGGCGCAGACAAAACGGCGCCAAAGTCAACATAACAATTTTTTTTCTTTTGAAAATACTTAACTCAAGCGCTCTTATAGTTGATCAATAATAGTTTTGATTCAAACGCGTTGCTCACTTTAAGTTCATTTGGGAAGCACGAAATAACATTATTGTAAAGAGAAACTACCGTGCAATAATATCTAATTTGTGATAATTAAATGAGTTCAATAACACTCAATGACATTCTTAATTCAAATGCGTTGCTCCTTAAAGAAGTTTAAATGCTTTTGATGTCATCCGTCCGCGACTGGCCTTCCAAGGAATGGACACGGACAAATTATTTCGGCTAGAGCGAAGTGTTGGAAATCATGCCCAAAAGTTTAAACCAGAAAACTTTGGAAAATTTTTTTAAAATTGCTGAAAAAAAGTAGCCTACTGTTGTGAAATGCAGTGCGTAATTTCATTTGTGCAGTTTCGTTCAGTTGAAGAACATTGCAAATTAATTATTTTACCAGACAGCGCGAAAGACTTGAAAAAAAAAACCTTGGCGATTTCAAAACAAACAATGAGTGTGAACCGTGTTTTTCTACCATACCACTATTTTCGTAGGCCACATTCCATTCATAAAACTATACAGCTGGTAAGGAGCTAAAAATAGCACGCTTGAATCAAAGACTTCAACAGTCAAAGTTCGCGTTGTGACATCACAGAGGTCGGTGAGATGAAAACTAGTCCGATTGCCGCAGTTTGCAGAAAAATGCTTTGATCGTACATGCTGTCCCAGTCAGCAAAGATGGTCTTTTTTACATTGTTTCAATGTTGCTGACGATAAATCAATGTAAAAAGGACCAGTTTTGCTGGCTGGAACATACATCATAGTGTTAATGTAACACAGAATAGTAAACTCTTTAAAGTTTAACCAGAATTGTAAACAGTTGTATGAAGTATCAGTTGTAATGTGCGTTGCTGCCTAGTCAGCACAGACACCTTCTCAACAATTACGCCCATTCACAATTACTGCAGAAACGTGGTAAATAAACAATTCCTGATTTCGCTAATCATCGGCAAACCGTTGCAATTTGTACCCAGCTCGAAAAGTAAAAATAAAACCCGTCTGGTTTGCCATAGATTCCGTCCAACTGTGATATTGATTTGCATCCTATCTTTGACACCCATCTCTCTGAACTGTCACGTGCGCTAATTCTGTACTACAAAGCAATTATCCAGGTAACTATATCCGCCATTATAACTTTGATTCAACGTTGCCAGACGTTGAATCAACATCAATGCAAAAACAATGGAATTGTTAGCTGTGTAATAATATATTTTTGCGGCTTGTAGCCAAATCTGCCTACATCTCAAGCAAACAGTTGTTTCCGATCTTCCTACCTTTCAAAACAAACAATTTTCACGTCTAAGCACTGTGGTTGCATTTTTGCCAGCTGGATAATTACAGAATAAATAGTTTCTTGGCAGTTGATAAGCCGTCACGGTTGTTAGTGTGAGAGACAGAACGCAAAGTGTGATGCGGGAATATTAATCGCGCCGTGTTTTGTCTTGAAAATGATGCGACATAATCTTTGAACTTATTGCAAACAAATTTACGCTGTTTCAAGTTGCTCCTCGACCAAATGTGGTCTTTACTTCCCGACTGAACTTGACTTCGACTATAAGGAGCAACGCATTTGAATTAAGAATGTCATTGAGTGTTATTGAACTCATTTAATTATCACAAATTAGATATTATTGCAGGGTAGTTTCTCTTACAATAATGCAGTGGCGTATCCTGGTTGGTTGAGCAAGGGAAGCAATAGAACTCGTGGGGGGCTAGAGCGTGCCGAAGGCACGCATATTCTAGGGGGGTCCGGGGGCATGCTCCCCCGGAAATTTTTTGCAAAATTACACTCAAATAGTGGATTATAATGCTTTCTGGAGACACATTTAGGGTAATATTTGTATGAAATTTATTACCAAATAAACAGCTATTCAGTGGTGGGCACCAGTTACTTTGCTCCTTTCTCTCTCACTTGTTTCTTCTTATAGCAAAAGCGAGAGCAAGGGAAGCGATACGAATCTCCGCTTCCCCAAGCTTCCAACTTTTTTTAAAATTAAAACCGAGCTGAAATCATACGGGGACATGAGTTAGAAGCTGTTTTAATTCGTATTCAAGTAAAGAAATTACGCAATCGTTTGACTGAAAAATATCATCTTCTCTTTTTTCAATTTTGACAAGGGAAGCAATGCTTCCCTTGCTTCCATCCTGCAATAATGTTATTTCGTGCTTCTCAAATGAACTTAAAGTGAGCAACGCGTTTGAATCAAAACTATTATTGATCAACTATAATAGCGCTTGAGTTAAGTATTTTCAAAAGAAAAAAAATTGTTATGTTGACTTTGGCGCCGTTTTGCCTCTGCGCCATTTTGTCTTTGCGCCGTTTTTTCTGCGCCGTTTTGTTCGCGCCTTAATGTCCTGCTTCGTTCCGACCTACACCTGACCCACGCTGCAGCCGACGGCAATGTCTGTTTCCTGTTGTCTACTCTACTTATGACTTAAATTTGGTACTACCCATAACTCGAAATCGATCACTGGGTAGAGGCAATTATCATGAAGTTTCTTGCCCAGAGAAACAACAGCAAGTGCGGGTAGTTGGAGTCGAACATGCAGGCTCTCGACTGCGAGCCCAACGCGCTAACCACTCGGCCACTGCTGCTGCACTATATAATTAAGTTGTACAATGTATTGTATCATCAGGCATCAAAACAACTTTTTTTTACCGGCGGCCAAACATGTCCGACTGAAGCAAGCTGTTCGGCGGCCAATCACAAGCACATGTCGGCCAATCACAAGCACATGGCGGCCATCGAAACTTCGAAACGCATCAACGTACAGTCTTCAAAATTAGCACATTTTTACTTCGGCAGAAACGTTGCCGAGGCCAAACGACAAAAGTTGAAATTGCCTGGGCAATTGCTGTAAACGTTTATTACAAAACAATTGTACTAAAACATGTAAAACGAGAAGCGAAAAATATACTAGAGTAGTCTATCACGACCGCACTGTTTGATTTGTTGTGATGTAATAATACCAAAAGTAGCGATAAAGCCAGCAACAAGATACGCACGTCACATGCTGTTACAGTAGATGATGGGGAGAAAAGTAAGTTAATTTTAGGTTGATTCAACGTTCGAGTCAGCACAAATCGATTTAATTTTTCGACGGGTTATGTTGCGTAACAACAATGCCCAATAAGAAATTTACATTTGTTTTACATTAATTTGACATCTAACAACGTTGAATGATCCATTCACCCATTGCCGATGCTAATTTCGAAGACTGAATGTATCGCATCAATAAAGTATATTGTGATGTCACTTGCATCCTGCTAATGTCAGACATCACCGTCCTGCTGGGTCAATCAATAATAACAATTCAAAGATCAGCGTGTATCAAGAAAATAAACTATCCTCTGATAGGTGTCAAACCCACTTGCTTTTTAATCCTTTGTGATTATAAGTGGCAAAGTACTTTATTCACAAGGCCATTTGCGTAAAATTCTCTTGGAACTTCATGGCGGACAAATGCGGCCGAGGAAGGGCGAGACCCGGCGGACAAAATGTTGGCTTTTGTAGGTTAATCGTGGCCATTGGCGCGATGGCCACCTTCAGTTTCGAGGCCTGATCATACATTTTATCATAACGGATAAAATTAATTAAAAAAAATGAAGATTAAAGAAATGATTTCTGTCAATTTTTTTTCTCAAGCTGTGGCATAGGGTGGATCAAAAAAAATGAATTTTTGAGTTCAGCTTAGTGCATCTGCCAAAAGTTGCAGTTTGGGCTATCTTTTGCATTGGTACTTGAAAAAACATTTTTTGACCCCGTTTGACCCCTATCCAAGAGCTCTCTAGTGGCCGCCGAACCAAAATTCCTTAAATTGGCTATAATTTTTTTTCTAGTGGGTGCAGGCTAGTGGTTTTGGTGTCTATCCCCACTAAATCAAGGCTTGTGAAGTCATTTCTGCAATCTAAAATCATCTATGGGCTAGCAAAATGACATCTGAGCCCTTTTTCAGCAAAAATGCTTAAAACAGTTGGAAATTTATGGGGTTTTTTAGAAAAAGGGCAAAGAAAAACAAATTTATAATGCTGCTAAAGGCATTTCTGTTAGTATAATACACTGAAGCAAACATATAAAAGCAAACAATTACCATATAAAGTTTTGCAAAAATGCTGCCTTTAATTTGTACATCCAATTATCCATAGCATTACAATAATGGACACAAAATGCATGACAACGGGTTCAGGCAAAATCAGTCTGTTACTATTTTGTTGCTCAGTTCACCAACTTATGGCATACATAACTTTTTTTGTACATTTATCTTGTGCAGAACTTCCAGCCAGCATGGTTTGTTGCTTGTGTAGATCTTGTACAACTCTGTACATATGGGCCTTTTTTTTCTTCAGACTTGGTTACTTTACCAGAGTGATAATTTGTTACCATTCCCAACGCTCGCTTATCTTCATCGTTTGTGACACGGAGGAGGCTGAGTTTCTGCTTGATAGAAGTAAAATTTTCATTTTGTTCCATTAGCCTTGGAGAAAAGTGCAAAAAGTCGGGAGAGACCTCCAAGAGGGAAAATAAAGTAAATGAACCTGGACCAAACAAATCTTTTAAACTTTGCGTCTGTGGTTGTATAATAGGCTTAAGTAACTCTTTGGATTGGGAGGTTGTTCGAGTTCATTGATGCTGACTCCATTGATACTTAACCATGATTTGCGAAGCAGATTTTTTTTTCAATTATGGAAACTTCTTGGCTAAACAAGCTAAAGACTACAAGTCTCTCTGCCAGGTACCAAATATGGTTGTCAAGCTTAGCCTGGAACAACTGTGCCAATGGTTTAAACAATTTAGGATACTTGCTCGTGTTACGATCCATCATCAACATTGCGTCTGTGGCTGTATAATAGGCTTAAGTAACTCTTGGATTGGAAGGTTGTTCGAAAAATGTCAAAAAATGTTTTTTCAAGTACCAATGCAAAAGATAGCCCCAACTGCAAATTTTGGCAGATGCACTAAGCTGAACCCAAAAATTCATTTTTTTGATCCACCCTACTGTGGCAGTTGTTGATTTCTATCTAAAATGCTGCTTATATAAAATTTTTATTTAGTTTCAGAATGGCATTTACTACTCCTGTATACAGTCATGTATATAAGTATAAAAGTGTGTATGAACCTGCAGAAGATACATTTCTCTTTTTGGATTCTTTGCAATTGGACCATACATTTCTCAAGTCTTTGAGGTAATTATTCAAAAATATTTAATTAAAGGAAGCTGGTGTACAAGGCTGCTATTTCTTGTCAAACGACCAAAAATTCTATTAGAAGCATTTGAAAATTGAAAAAACCACTTATATGGGGCAAAAACCAGGATTTTGATGACCCACTTAACACTTATGCATCAAGAGATGTTGTTTTTTACTATTGAAATTGTGTAGTGTTTTTAGTTTATACTGAAATAGAACTGCAATTTTTTGTCTTTTACCGCAATTATATACAATAAAAGTTATGGGGCTCTGAAAATGGCTGAAATTGCTATTCGGGTCATTTCATTATAATTCATCCATAAAATTGAAATTTTGGAACCATAGAATTTAGAATTGTCCCATTTTTTCTCAGTTTAAAATGCTTGAAAATCTGAGTTATTTGGCACAAATTTTGTCAAAATTGGTTGAGCGGTTTTTGTTTTATTGCTATTTTAATGTTTGACCACCAGGTGGCGATTTTTTTAGTGAGTCGCATAAAAATGCTCATATCTTGGGACCTAGTTGCCCAATCTTCATAAAATTGGTATCTATCCCCCATTTTCAGGGGTGGGCTTTCCAAAAATGAAAGTTAAAATGAGCTAGGAGTTTTACTTTTTGTGATATAAACATTTGCAGTGCTTTGATAGCATGGCCGATTTCACCATGCGGCCACACATTTTTTTCAAAATTTTTTTTATCATTATTATTAGCATAGATGTTATATTCCAAAAATATCTTTTAAATCACTTACAATTCACAACCTCATAATAAAAATTGTGCACAAAAATGCAGAATTTTTAAAATAGTCAAAAACATTGGATTTTGATTTTTTTCATCAGCCCATACTGGGCGGTCCGTCTTCCCCCTCCCCCCTTATTACGCCACAGTATGTCAAGCAAAGAATAGTTGTATAATACATTATTACACAAAGTGAAGGATAGGGTGATTCAAACGCCCGACCCTTTTAAATATAGCCACAAATTTTTTTACAATGGAGGTTATCTCTAAAATGAATATTGGTATCAAAATTATTGAGTAATAATAAATTTTCACATTTGCTCTTTTCGATTGAAGTAAGAGCTCCATGTTGCAAAAAAAACAATTAGGGTCATTGCATGTCAAAACACCGAAATTTCAAAAAAGTTCCCACCCGACCCTCCCAGATTTTGCTCAAACTTTATCAGAATGTTGGTAAACATAATTAAGCAACATATGCAAAATTTTAGCTCTTTATCACTTTTCCTTTAAAAGTTATGCCCCCTCAAACTTTTGCATCCCCCCCGAATCACTCATTTTCGTCTCATTTTATAGCATTTTTGAAGGATCATATCTTCGGATTAACTCTTTCGCGCCCAGCATCATTTTAAAATGATTTGCGGTTTAATGCGAAACGCCCAGCATCATTTTAAAATGATTTGAGGTTTAATGCTAAACGCCCAGCATCATTTTAAAATGATGCTGTTTGAAGCGTGATATAAAACTTTGTCTTTGTAGCAGAATATCTACAAATTTACAGGTCCCTTTTAAAATGCTTATTTTATTGATATTCTTGTGTTTTTCAAAAAAAAAAAATGCTCAAATTTGACAAAGTGTGGTTACTTTTAGCCAACAGTTAAAAGAAAAGTATGTACTAAAGGAACAAGGCATGTTTGATTTTTCCTTGATACTTCATATCATTAGGAAGTCCACTGAAGAAAAAAAATCTTTTTAGGTTCTACAGAAAAGGTGGGAGTATTTTTTTTGTAAGATCCTTCATTTTCACAAAATTTTTAACAAAAAAAAAAGTTAAAAAAGTACACATTTTGAAAATACTGCATCTTCAAATGTGTTGTATTAGGAAAGTAGGTTCTTACATTTATAGTCAGAACTTGAAATTATCTTTACAGTGAGATATTCCATGTCAAAATACGCAATCGGTGTCACGCGTGTCAACTCGTTAAAGTTAGAGAAAAAATAGCAAAAATGCCTGGGTTTTGCGGTCAAACCGTGCAAAATCGCTGGGCGCGAAAGAGTTAAAGTGCGCTACAGTGCTGAAACTGGGAATTATGGTAGACATTTTTCCACTGATTTCAGACATGTATTAGGTAAAAACGTAGTGTGTTGCAAATTTGAGTTATATTTCTTTGAAAATGGCCCTTTCTACACATGCGGACGTATTTTTTGCAAACTTTGGAGACCTGTATCTCCCGCAACAAGTATGACAATGCAACGAAACTACTGTTGGTTTTCACTCATATATGTAAGATTACTCTGATAAAGTTTGAGGCTTCTAACTGCAGTGACTTTGCAGTAATGAACTTGAACACACCAGACATTTTTCAAAAATGGTGAAATTGCGCCATCTTGTGTGGACCATTTTATAATGTGGGCAATATTTCAGAAATTTGAAAATTTCACAAGAGTGTGTCTTTGACCCAAGTTTCAGCATATACAAATTTTAAGAATGTGCGTTTTGCGAATGTGCGTTTTTCAATCTTCCAACTGGTAGGAAAAAAATAGTCAGATCTAAATAATCAAATTATTCGGCTTTGATCTACGCTGCTCAGCTTGTAGCATTGACCACTTTGATGTTGAAGTACGGGGCATCCACAATGCATAATATTCTTGAAACGGTATCCAGCATTCATTTCTTGCATGTTGGGACCATGCTAACATGTTGTTTTGGTCAAGATGCATAAATTTAATATATTCATCATTTTGCTCTTCACACCGCTCTGTAATAATTCCGACATGCCATTCTTGATCATATGTGCATGCTACATACTGTAAATGTTGGAATTTGATATTATTTTGAGTTGATCTTATGCCAGAAGAGCATGCTGCTGCGTTTTCAACTTCTCCAAGTAAAACTTTGGTACCAGCAGTGTCAGAAGAAAGTCTCTTCATTTCCATGACATACTCAGAAACAGAGATAAAACTGTGATGTGAACGAGTTCCAGGAATGATGTTACATAAATTTACAATAATGCTCTTCTAGGTCAAAGTCCCGGGAATTGCTTGTGATTTTACTTTCACTGACATATAAATATGTATTTTACGCCAGTAATATGCTGACCAACCCATGTAAACATTTGAAAGGGCGTCAAAATTTGGATTAATTCTATTGCCTGCAAGCTTGCTCTTTTTGCCACAAGCCGTTTGGTTGTACCAACCAAACTATCGCATGGTGACTTATTATTATTGTAACTGTCTCTGCCGCCAGTGTAGCCAAATCGTTTGGCAGCCGCTGGCTTCGATCAGTCTTTCAACAAGGTTGATAGGATCTCCATTCTGTTTTGTCCTTTGCGATGTTTTGCAATCGATGGAGATGTGATTTGCTGAGTAGGGATCCCAGGCCAGCTTTTCTGATGTCAGATCTCAGCAGTTGTAATAAGTTGGTACGGTGACGTCCGGTTTGGCCTTGGTACTTTTTGCTGCCAATTATCGCAAATTCAAGGGCTTTCTGCGGAGGTGAGTCCTGGTGAAGTCTCAGAATATGTCCAAACATGTTCCATCTCATGGTGGAGATCTTGCAAGATAATGGTTCACTGTTGCATATTTTGTAATGGTGACTTACCATGGCTGGTAGCAAAAAAATGCCACTCAGCTTCAAAATGATGATCATGTTTATGGTGACACATATTTAGCAGATTCTTGAAGTTGTTAAATTGACTTGCAACACCATCACTAAAATAAATCAGTTTCGACGTTAAACAAAGTTCTTCGATATTGTATTGAAGTGCTGTATGGATATTTGGATAAAAGCATGAACTGCATTGTTGTCATGCTTCATGCTGTTCAATATGATGCAAACATTTAAACCAGGGGTGGGCAAAGTTGCTCAAGGAAAGACCCGCTTGCGGATAAACCATAAACACTGGCGAGCCGCAAATCACTTTGACACCAAATAAAATAACAGCAATAAAAACAATGATTGTTTATTCATATTAGTTTTCTACTTGACTCGCAAATCTCTGAAAATTTGGACGATAAATTGTTAATGTTGTGCGACTTAATTCTTCCAAGCGTTTATTTGTCAAGGTTGCACGATGTTTTGATTTTACAAAGTTATAAATTCTTACAAAAATGAGTAAGAAAAGTCTGGTGCTACTTGTAAGCTTCAACTAATCGCTGCTTAGCGACTTTATGAAACTTCCAATTGTTGCTGACTGAACACAAAATGAGCCAGGGGAGGCATAATGTTGCGTTTGCAACATCACAACTCCATTGTTTAACAATAGCTACCAGTAAAAGAGAGACTCCTTTTTGATCTTTGTATTGTATTGGGTGCAAATTAGATTTTAAAGAAAGTGTAGGTAACAAATATTAATTTTTACCAACCGATTTTCGCGCCCTTATCAATGCGAGCCATGCCTACCATACCCTAGATATGCCATTGCTCAGTTGACAGCGCGAGATAACATATTTGTAATGTATAATCTTAATTTTTTGTAATATTACGATTCAATACTGTACAAGAGCTACAAAATTTATGTTGACGAGCCGCATGTGGCTCGCGAGCTGCAGTTTGCCCACTGTTGGTTTAAACAGTTAACTTCCTCCCCTTGTTGTACTTGTACATGCATGTTGTTCATTTTGATGAGAATTTGCTTCATAGCAGGTGCAAGTTGCTGAATTTTCAATATAAATTCCAAAAATGTAACGATAGTGGGGGTTTACAGCAAGCAGAGTGTCGTTGCTAGGGAAAATTTGCAAGCGAATTCTGCAAAATAGGTGGACTTTCATGACCTCAAAAAATAACTGTATAGTTGAGACACATTCTTAAAATTTGTATATGCTGAAGCTTGGGTCAAAGGCACACTCTTGTGAAATTTTCAAATTTCTGAAATATTGCCCACATTATAAAACGGTCCACACAAGATGGCGCAATTTCACCATTTTCGCAAAATGTCTGGTTTGTTCAAGTTCATTACTGCAAAGTCACTGCAGTTAGAAGCCTCAAACTTTATCAGAGTAATCTTACATATATGAGTGAAAACCAACAGCAGTTTCGTTGCATTGTCATACTTGTTGCGGGAGATACAGGTCTTCAAAGTTTGCAAAAAATACGTCCGCATGTGTAGAAAGGACCATTTTCAAAGAAATGTAACTCAAATTTGCAACACACTACGTTTTTACCTAATACATGTCTAAAATCAATGAAAAAATGTCTACCATAATTCCCAGTTTCAGCACTGTAGCTCACTTTAATCCGAAGATATGATCCTTCAAAAACGCTATAAAATGAGATGAAAACGAGTGATTTGGCGGGATGCAAAAGTTTGAGGAGGCATAACTTTTAAAGGAAAAGTGATGAAGAGCTAAAATTTTGCATATGTTGCTTAATTATGTTTACCAACATTCTGATAAAGTTTGAGCAAAATCTGGGAGGGTCGGGTGGGAGGCCCTTGGTGTTTTGACACGGAATGACCCATTATCTCGCCTAGTTTACAAGTTCATAAATACAATTTTGTTGAAGACAATAGTCTGGATTTGGCTTTATGTTGTCTAGAAAAATTATTTTAAATATAAACAATAAATTGCACATGTTTGACTTATTCATATTTTTGTAAAATGCGTTTGAAATTGCCCTTATTTTCACTTTTTTCATATTTTTAAGCAAAAAACGTTCAACGCCCCTTGTTTCTAGCCTCAGAAATAAAATCTTGGTGAAGGTAAAAGCCTGGATTTTGCTTTATGTTATCCAGAAAAATGTTATCAAATACAAACACTCAATTGAAAATGTTTAACCTGTGTAAAGTTTTGATAAAAACATTTGAAAATGACCTCATGCTCACTTTTGCTTAAATTCTATTATGTGATAAACAGGTTTTAATATCATTTTACTCAGAACCATAGGCGTCGATTTTTTCTTAGAAGAGAGGAATTCTGGGTGGGCGAGAGTTTTCAAACAGATTTCATTGAATGTGTACGTTTGCAAATTCGCAATGGTTTAGTCTTCGAAATGAGCATATTTTTACTTCGGCAAAAACGTTGCCGAGGCCAAACGGCAAAATTTGAAATTGCCTCGGCAATTACTGTGAATATTTATTAGGAGAAGATTGTACTAAAACATGTAAAACAAGAAGCGAAAAATATACTAGAGTAGTCTATTACGAACGAATTGTTTGATTTGTTGTGATGTAATAATACCAAAAGTAGTGATAAAGCGAGCAACGCGATACGCACGCTGTTACGGTAATTCACGTTAAAAAACTCACCGGGAGGGGAAAGTAAGTTAATTTTGGGTTGATTCAACATTCGAGTCAGCACAAATCGATTTAATTTTTCCGACGGGTTATATTGCATAACAACAATGCCCAATAAGAAATTTACGTTTGTTTTACATTAATTCGACATCTAGCGACGTTGAATTATCAGAAAATAACGTTAATTGCTCAACCAGGTACAGGTAACATATTAATAGCTCCCTGCGAGAAGATCGTCTCGATTTACGTTAAGCTTATAAGCCAACATAATTTCAACAAGGAGTAGATGCTTACAATAATTTGATTCATATAATTGTATTTAATTCAATATTTGATTAATTCAATATTTGATTAATTTGATTCAATAATTCAATGCAATGATATTTTTATAAAAGATTCTCCCAGCTGGGCACGTGTCTAAGCGCCGGCGAAGTAGGAAGTAACCCAAATAAAACATCCAGCAATAGTAAGATTGAATCAACATTCTAGTCTGGTGTAGTCTAAGAAAATTAGTTTTTTCTTGTAATCTTGTTGTCCTTACAAATTACAATCACCTCGGCAATTGCCGACGCTAATTTCGAAAAGTGTGGTTAGTCTTTCTCACAAAGACTGCGTTTAGCGTCGCTGCAGCAATTAAGCTTTAATAGGAGGATGTTTTCTTTCTTGCATCTTGCGATCTTATGAGCGCTGCAAAACTAAACAAACTTCTTTTATGTTTTCCTTTGCGACCTAAAAAGCGCGTGACTAGTGACCTGTTATCTTTAAAATGGCGACTTCGGATTTGCCGCATTTGTAAAAGCGATTGTTTTAGTACGTCTTTAGTTTGTATCGGTTATTTTATTGTCATGTTCATTATGATGTCATATTCACATTCCCTTACGCTGACCCGGGAACTGAAGTTTGATTGTGACGTAACGAAAGTGAGACCATTCGGAGAAAAGATTAAATTGCCGACGCAAATTTGGAGAAAAGATCAAACGTGGCTTTCTCTCACCAGGAATTGCCAGCTGTAGCAGTTGCCGTAGCAACAGCAATGCAGTGAGTACCGCCTTTTTTTCCACGCAGCGTTGTTACGGAATTGCTTTGTTCTGTCGGATACCTAGCGAGAGACATAGCGTAAAACATGAAGTTGCGCTGCAGTTGGTTGGATAGTCCAGCGTTTAAGAAAAACGGAAATAATTGTAACGAACACTTCATAAGTGTCATGAAAACAGGGTGGGCGAACCATATTTTGCCCACCCTCGTTTCACGGCAGGGTGGGCGTCGCCCACCCTGCCCACCCTATTTCGACGCCTATGCTCAGAACTATATAATGCAAAAGGAAAAAAGACTGACAACCTCAATTCCTTCAAAGAAAAGTTAAAAACAACTATGCCTTTTTGGCCATAGTTGTGTGCTTACCTTAATAAAGATCGACAAAGACAGAAAATTTTTGGAGAGCATGATGAACGACAGGTCAGCAACTTTCGGAGCAAGAGATGTAAAGCTGAAGAAAGTGATAGAGAAGAGGTGTCAGCGGAAGGAGGAAGAAGAAAAGCGAAATGATCAGGAAAGAAAGCGACATCGTCCAGTTGCAGAAGATGTTCATATTTCAGAATCACATCAGAATGACATTGATAATGGTGATATTGATGACACTCAGTCTATGACAGATTCCACTGAGTCACCGACAGATTATGACCAGGGAGATTTATCATCGCGATCACATAAAAGGTGCAAAAAGGTCGATGAAGAAATAATGATACCACATAACATCATGAAAGATCACAGAATTACTTCAATAACAGAGAGACTTCGAGGAGTCACAAATTCTGCTACAACATGCATCATCTCAACGTTCATCCAAGCATGTGGTGGTGACCCTGATAAAGTCGCTTTATCAAATTCATCCAATTACAGAGCAAACTCATCCAATAAGTCTGCTATATCAGACCGCATTATGCAAAATTGGGTGCCTTTCATTGTAGGAACTGCGCATTGGGTAAGATGATGGTAAGATGATGGAAGATCTTAAAAACAAGCATGTTTCTGTGGAGCGGCTTCCGGTATTGTTTTCGGGAAGTGACGGAGTCAAACTACTGGGTGCTCCAAAACTGAAAGCTAGTGGAGTTACAATTGGAAATGCCACTTATGACTTGTTGGAAACATGGCAATGTACTGATTATGCATCTATAATGTGTTTTGATACCACCTTTATAAATACTGGTCACCTATCGGGGGCATGTATTCAACTACAAGAGCGATTGGGAAAAGTGTAATATTGTGGTCAGCATGTCGCCACAACGTATTTGAGGTGATTCTGTCATCGGTTTTTCACGCAATGAAAATTGAAGTTTCAAGCTCTCCAGAACGGCAGAAGTTAACCTATTTACGAAATTTCGAGATTCTTGGCATTTCATTGAATCCAAATCCGTGCCAATATTCACCATGAATAATGATGACTATATCTGCATTCATGATGCAGCTAACAGATTAAAAGAAACAACAGTCATCGATCTTGAAACATTGATAAGAAGTATTTACTTCGTGACGATTACAATGAATTAATCCAATAGACCAAATTGTATCTGAGTGAAAGAGAAAACAGTGTTAACTTTACCTTTCGACAACCAGGTGCCATTCACAAGGCTAGGTGGATGGCAAAACTGATATATGCAATTAAGATGGTTCTATTAAAAGACCAGGTCCTCAAATTGAACAAAAAAATAATTACCAGTAAAAGAATAATCAAGTTACAACGATTTGTAAATTTTGGAGTGCTTGTCTATATGCAAAGTATTGGTTTAAGTGTCCAAGTGCCATCGATGCTCCAATAAACGATTTGAAATTATTCAAAGACATTCAGATGTACGATTCAGTTAAAGTTGAAAGGCAGCAACGCCCGCGATGAATGCATTGAAACGCCACTTATGGAGCTTAACAACAGAATTTGCACCAATCATTCTATTTAGTCAAGAAATAACAGTGGAAGAAAAGGTCACTGTAGCCAAGAAGTAGTCTCTGGTCAAGAATGACCAACAAAATGTAAGACCTCATGGTCTGGGATATGGGAAGCCCCTGTTCCCCTCAATAGATACCCTCACAAGCTCAGTATCGGATGTATCCTGTCTTATTGGTGAAGGTTCATGGATTTTCTTCCAAGCTCTGGGTGTACAAGACACTTCCTTTCTATCTGAGGATCCTGACAAATGGTTGGAACATAGATCATTCCAAGATTGTCAGAAACGAGCTAACAATATCATGGTTGTTGAAAAGGAGCGATCTTCCTGGCGTCAGCACTACCTGACTACACGTGTCTGCCGAGAAACAATATCATGGTTGTTAATGACGCCGCTGAACGAGGGGTGAAGTTGGTAACAGATTTTATTTCATCCTGTTGGGAAGAAGAAAATTTCCAAAATACTCTTCAAGAAGTTGAAGAAAATCGACAATTGGTAACAAATATCAGGAAGAACATGGACATTAAATGCATGAATAAAATGGTAACTTCATAAACCACCATTTATTGTGTCGTGCACTGTGCATTTAAAACCACTGTATGATTTGGCTGAACTATGTCTGTATATACTGTGTGTAGGTACTAGGTACCTAATCCTTTCCTCACCTCATGTTCAAAATGGCATAGTGTTGATAGTTGAAAATATTATGTTCCATTAAACATGATATTTATGGTTCAATTTTATTTTTTTAAATCACAAAAAAATGAAAAATTTATGGTTTTTATTCAAATTTTTTGAAAAATTTAGAGCACGTATATACATGGACATAATTGTTTCTAGTAAAGCAAATTTTTCCTGAGAAATAAAAGTGCAAAACAAGTCTTTGGTTGAAATAAAATTCATTTTATATTGCTTTAAATATTTTATATTTACTTTAAACATTGACAGTATTTTCACTGTTTTTCACAATTTTTGGAAACGATAAAACGAAAAGGGCAAGTGTGAAAAGTTAATCAATCTTGAAAATTGTGATGGCAAAATACATTTCAGGTCAAGCCTCCACTATAAAAAAATTTGTGGCAGTCCCAGGCAGTTTTTGAAATTTTAAGGGGCGTTTGAATCACCCTAGTGAAGGAGTCAAGACATATAGATGAAGGAGTTTAATACATCGAAAGGATGTAATGAGCTTGTCCGATGTGGGACATAATTATATCATTTTCTAAACATGTCTCGCTGCTACTGGTAGGACAGTGTGCGTAGTACAATTGCGTTACTTTAATTTGTCAGAAGTTACATTAAAGAACAGCGACAGTCTTAATGGTAAAGTGAGCTATATGCAACAATCTGAGCAAGTATGTACATTGTACAACACCCCACCGGTACATAACATTGCAAAATAAAGTCACACTATTCTGACGATATAACTACAAGTCTATACACTTCTGCTATCATTTCTGAATTGGAATATATATATAGGCTTTGTGTGCACTGATCATTGTAAAATTACATACATACATCATTGTAAGATAATTAGTGCCAAGAAGTGTATGAAACATTAAAGATAGTTTTAAGTGACTTTCTGCAATAAAATACAATTAAAAAGGATTCAATAAAGTAAACCTATAGTTTTGCATGCATAACTAGTGCATCCCATTTTGCATTTAACATTATGTGACACTGGACAAAATATGCTCACTGCAGAGCCATTACAACAATACAACATGTGAGGGGCAACAATCGGAATGAATAAAAAGACAAGAACAAGGGCCGCCATGCATGTAAATAAACCGACAACCACGGTTTCTACCATGTAGCTAAACATGTGAGAGGCAGCATAAATTACTATACAATTGAACACCGGTTGTCATGCATGCGAATAAACGGCAAACCACAGTTTCTAGCATGCATTGTACAGTAACTAAGCATTGTGAGAGGAAGCAAAAATATAAATACAACATAAATGAACAAAGGTTGTTGCACACTTGGACACATAGAACAGCATGCCATTATTGTAACATTAGTCAAGACCTAGACAGCAATTTCAGGCAATCAAACCCAACATAATAGAAGCCAATCAATGCTCATCTTGAATGCAAATAAAGCGACGATTCACAGTTTCCATGTTTGGAGCCGAAAATGTGTATATTCTACCAGTTGTAGTGGAAGGACTGTCCAAAATCATCAGGATTGAAGAAATTCAGGACCAGGCACAGTGCTTCCACGCTGGAATCTTACTGTATTTTTACTGTATTTCTTACTGGCACCAGTTCCTCAGCTTTTATATAGAAGAAAGTTACACTTGTTACAGCTTCAGAGCAGTATTGATAGGCAGCTGCAGCAGTCAAAATTTGGTTAGCAGTTGGTCTGTCTAGACTTTCGTTACCCAGCTTCCTTTTTACTACTCCATCAATCCCGTCACATGGAGATTTACTATGACTTGTGCAAAGAATGACCACTCTTGAACAAAGATTCCAGCGTGGAAGCACTGTGCCTGGTACTCGTAGATACCATTACTTCAGTTCAAGTTGTATTGGTTCTTTCAGTTTTAAGCGCGTATCAGATGATTCACAATTTGCTGGCACACATTGTTTCTTTGATGCAGCCCCAATGATAAACATCCAAGATGTAAGTGTCATGTCTTATGTAGCATGTGTTTATGACGGACAGTGGTGGGTTGGGCTTGTTGAAATTGTGGACAAAGAAAAGAATGATGTTCTGGTCAATTTTATGCATCCTTGTGGCCCCTCTCCATCTTTCAATTGGCCTGGCCATGAAGATAAGTGTTACATGCACATTTCTTCAATCATGATGATTTTGGACAGTCCTTGGTTGCTGTACAGTGTACATGCTAGAAACCGTGGTTTAAAGTTTATTCGCATGCATGACAACCGGTGTTCAATTGTCTAGTGATTTATGTTGCCTCTCACATGTTTAGCTACATGGTAGAAACCGTGGTTGTCGGTTTATTTACATGCATGGCGGCCCTTGTTCTTGCCTTTTTATTCATTCCGATTGTTGCCCCTCACATGTTGTATTGTTGTAATGGCTCTGCAGTGAGCATATTTTTTCCAGTGTCACATAATGTTAAATGCAAAATGGGATGCACTAGTTATGCATGCAAAACTATAGGTTTACTTTATTGAATCCTTTTTAATTGTATTTTATTGCAGAAAGTCACTTAAAACTATCTTTAATGTTTCGTACACTTCTTGGCATTAATAATCTTACAATGATGTATGTATGTAATTTTACAATGATCAGTGCAGACAAAGCCTATATATATATTCCATTTCAGAAATGATAGCAGAAGTGTATAGACTTGTAGTTATATCGTCAGAATAGTGTGACTTTATTTTGCAATGTACTTTCTTTCTCAGATTGTTATGTATTTCTTAGATTGTTGCATATAGCTCACTTTACCATTAAGACTGTCGCTGTTCTTTAATGTAACTTCTGACAAATTAAAGTAACACAATTGTACTATGCACACTGTCCTACCAGTAGCAGCGAGACATGTTTGGAAAATGATATAATTATGTCCCACATCGGACAAGCTCATTACATCCTTGTATTAAACTCCTTCATCTTTGTGTCTTGACTCCTTCACTTTGTGTAATAGTGTATTATACTACTGTACTATTCTTTGCTTGACATACAGTGGCGTAGTAAGGGGGGGAAGGGGAAGACGGACCACCCAGTATGGGCTGATGAATTGTAAGTGATTAAAGTGGAATTATTGGAATAGGAGTCAGTTATCTACGTCAATATTAGTATTGAGAAAAAGGCTTGACTACAGTTCTGCTCATAAAATAGTTGTAATACAAGTAGTGGTAATGAAATCTAAAGTCTTATCTCAAAATTCCAAAAAAAATAAAATCCAATGTTTTTGACTATTTTAAAAATTCTGCATTTTTGTGCACAATTTTTATTATGAGGTTGTGAATTGTGAGTGATTTAAAAGATATTTTTGGAATATAACATCTATGCTAATAATAATAATCAAAAAAATTTTGAAAAAAATGTGTGGCCGCATGGTGAAATCGGCCATGCTATCGAAGCACTACAAATGTTTATATCACAAAAAGTATAACTCCTAGCTCATTTTAACCTCATAGTTGGCTACTGGTACTGGGATATGTCAACCTGAATAATCACCAACTACTATTTATCGCAATAACTAGTACAGACGAAATCGGTTAATAGTATACTGCTTAAACGTATCAATCGTTTATTTGAATCAAAACCTGAAATCCCAAACCAAATCTAATCTGATGTTAAGTAAAAAGTATCGGTTAAGCGCATACCGCTTAAAAGAATAAGTCGGATAAAAGCATCAGGATTTGCTTCTAGTTTGCATACTTTATTCATTTAATCGTATAATTATACCCATTAGCGAAAAGAGAGTGTCTCTTTTTTGCTTCGCATTGTTGTCTGCAATGTTCAAAGGCGAAATGAAGCAAAGGTACGACAGACGCATGCGCTCAAAACAAAGACAAGTGTCTGTAATCCCAAGCCATAATCTTATGTACTAGACATCGCACTACAAAGAACCAATTTTCGCACAGCTGGGCTTCATTGAAACAGAAGAGCACACAAAAGGAATAATCACACTAAAGAAGTTTAAATGCTTTTGATGTCATCCATGAGCGACTGACCTTCCAAGGAATGGACATGGACAAATTATTTTGGCTTAAGAGGGAAGTGTTGGAAAGCATGGCCAAAAGTTTTTACCAGAAAACTTAAAAGAATTTTTTTAAATTGCTGAAAAAAAGTAGCCTACTGTTGTGAAATGCAGTGCATAATTTCATTTGTGCAGTTTCGTTCAGTTGAAGAACATTGCAAATTAATTATTTTACCAGACAGCGCAAAAAACTTGATAAAAAAAAACTTTGCGATTTCAAAACAATGAGTATGAGCCGTATTTTTCTACCATACCACTATTTTCGTAGGCCATGTTCCATACTCAAAACTACACAGCTGGTATGAGCTAAAAATAGCACGCTTGAATCAAAAACGTTAAGGTCAAAGTTTGCATTGTGACGTCACAGAGATCGGTGAGATTAAAAGAAGTCCGTTTGCCGCAGTTTGCAGAAAAATGCTTTGATCATACCTGTTCAGACAAGTCAGCAAAGCTGGTCTTTTTTACATTGTTTCAACGTCTGCAGATGATAAATCAATGTAAAAAGGACCAGTTTTGCTGGCTGGAACATACAGCATAGTGTCCTGTAACACAGAACTAGTAGACTCTTTAAAGTTTAACCAGAATTGTAAACAGTTGTAGGAAGCATCAGTTGCAATGTACGTTGCAGCCTAGTCAGCACAGACATCTTCCCAACAATTACGCCCATTCACAATAAACCTTTTTTTTTAGTAAATTGGTTAAACGAATCAATCGTATAATCGTATCAAAACGTCTGGCAAATAGGTGATTCGATTAACCGATTTCGTCTAGTGCTGAATCTGACAGGCAATTTATGTGAGATCATTCCACTTAGAGATCAATTAGGATGCAACAGCATGGATGGGTTTCTTATCAGATGGAGCGATTTGTAAACAGCAATGTTACGGTACCCTGCTTAACCATTTTCAAGTTGTGTGTCATTTTTGGCACCAAAATCGAATGCTGTAGCCTAAATATGGTAAATGAGAACGGCAAACCAGCAATGTTTATGTTTGCGGCTTAAACATAGGCATAGGCGCCGACTTTCATTTTTGCACGGGGTGGCGGATAGCACAATATGGCAACCTAAAAACTTTCAAACTGCATGTTTTTGTTTGATTTTTACTGAGCGTGTTTCGTAGATGCAATTGTTTTTTCACACCTGATTTGTAGCTCGATAATTTACGAAGCAACTTTAAAACAAAGCACAGGAGGTATGTCGTGAATTTGATTGTTACGTTGCTGCTCTGACACTTAACATTTGACAAAAGTAATTTTGCGAACAGCAGCTCTGTCAATCCAACTGTTAATCAACTGGTCAAGTTGTAACCGTGAAGCTTCAGCTTGATAAACATTTAAAATTAGGACGGGGTTCAATCGCTGTTGCGTCATGGTAGATCGCAAGTAGGTTAAAATTTAAAAAAAAATTTTTGAGGGAGGCAATGGAAAGACCGTATTTTATTGATTAATAAATCCCATTGTAAACCTAACAAATGTAACAATGACTTATGACAAGTAACAAATAAAGCGATCGCAACAACAAGGAAAAAACTCGTAGCCACGTGTTGCGTAATCTTCACGTAGCTTGCTTGATGTTACGCGAGTATCATGCTTGTGACAAAAACAATCATTTTTTTCGCAATACTGCGTTGGTTCACCTCTTGATTTACGTTGACTTGAAGCGAAAACCATTG
This sequence comes from Aplidium turbinatum, assembly GCF_918807975.1. NCBI lineage: Eukaryota > Metazoa > Chordata > Ascidiacea > Aplousobranchia > Polyclinidae > Aplidium > Aplidium turbinatum. The sequence goes on along the minus strand of NC_137489.1, from coordinate 8,282,480 downwards.
ATCAAAAAAAGATTTAAACGTCCGTTCAAATTACATTTATTTGCAGTAAGTAATGTAACCTAAACGGGGTGGCTGCCACCCCGCCACAGCGGTTACGGGGTGGCCTGGTAACCCCGTAAGTCGGCGCCAGTGAACATAGGTATTTTATCAGTTTTCGATTTAATTCTCAAGTAACATACAACTAGTAACTATCTCCATAAAGAGTACCGTACTTATCGTACATTTTTCTGGCCTAGTTTTGTTTGAATTCAGTGGTTTTGATCTTGCAACTTCAAGCCGGCACTTCTAGCTGTTTGAAAGATATCAAACGCTGGCATCATGAATTATTATAGCCTACTTTTTACATTGTGAATAAACACGCTTTTTCAATGTCTGCAGGCATTAAATCAGTGCAAAAAAGCATTGCTTTGCTGAATGGGTTCTGCATTCAGCAGTGTTAGAGACTTGCGTGTCACTTTTTTGCTCGCACTTTTTGTTATTTTTTTTGATCATTTAGGGAATTGCTGATGCCAACCAAAAGCGAGTGATGAGAAGTCATACAAATCAATCAAAATTGACAAATCTTGTCTCGTGTATAGATCAACCCCTGCTTTTTGAAGTAAAAACCACTGGCGAAAATTTTTACCTATATACTCGATTACATACGGGAGGTTAAATCTTGCATCAAATGCCCAGAAATTTATTTACTTTGCATATACTTTTCACTTAAATATTGCATAAAAGGCGAGCATGGCTAATGCAATTTATTTCTGTTCATTCCTTGATTAGTTTTGAAATATGTTTCTAAATTGTCAGCATCGGGTGCTTTTCCTGAGCTCTTCAGTCTTCAGCCAGTAGTTGGCTGGTAAATAGCTGCAGCTGATTGTTTTAATGGTACTGGTAGATGAAGACAAGACATTGTCATTAAAACAAGTGGTCCTGCAAAAGTTTATTTTCGCATTATTTAATTTTTTTTTTTTTTTTTGGTTTGCAGACCGGGCATAGTGATGGAAGTGGGTTGTGGTTCTGGTCTTGTAACTACATTTTTGTCCAAGATCTTACCTTCGTCAACCTGTTTCATGTATGTGTTGTGTACTGTATATATACAAAAAGCAATAAATGCATTTTCTGATACATTGTCTAATTTGTATTGTCTTACTAAAAATTGTTATAAACAGTTTATACATATAAATAAAAGTTGTATTATAACTGTTACAACTTAAAATAATAGAAACAGACATACAAAATGATATTATATATATATGTAATAAACCATTTGAATCATTTTATGGCGGCCTAACTTTTAGTACTGGTTGCTTTTACACTAACATAACTTAACAACAGCTGAGCTATAATGGCAAAAAACATCTCTCTGCTAAGTGCTTACAATTACATCAAACATATTATTATATATCTTATGTATTATGAACACTTGTTGGAAATGTTGCGGTATATATAATATGTGCTTAAAAACCTACTTAATTGACCGATAGATGGTTGTTATGTCGATTGTGTTTGTATTTATTGCAAAGGCAATAATTTTTCTATCAGTAGGCTAGCCTATTATTTCTATTAATTTAGGCTAAGTTTTTTCACTTTGCTTGGTTAATATAGATAAAACTGAGATGATGGTTTTTATGCAGATGCACTGATTTAAATCCAGATGCTGCATTGTGTTGTTTGGAAACCAGTGATGCTAACAATGTTCAAATTGAAACTGTAGTGACTGATCTGGTAGGTGCAATATGAAAGCAGTTATATTTAAAACAATTATTATCATGTATTGTATATCAGTTCAGAAGACTAAGCGAAGCCCTAAAAAAGGCCATAGGCATTTCTCTCTGGGTCTGCTACTATTCGGTGAGTTTCCAGTTCGGTGAGAGCCTTTTTCAGAGAGTTCCCTATTGGGTGATTTTTTGAAATTTTTTTTTGAAAATTATTGGGTACCGTAGCCAGGTCTGCTACTATTCGGCGAGTCCGATTCGGAGAGTTCCCTATTCAGAAACAGCCTTTTTCACAAAGTTTCCTATTCGGAAATTTTTTGAATTTTTTTTTGAAAATTATGTTGTACCGTAGCTTAATTATCATTGCCGTTTTTACATTGTTTTGACGTCGCTAAGCGTTGAAATCGTGCAGAAAAAAATAGAAATAAAATGTTTGAACAATTATATAAATGAAAATTCTTCATGTCAGTTCAGTTAAATTGTTTTTATTTGTGACCATCATATCAAAAACAATACACGTCAACATAGCAAAGGTTGAGAAAAAGGTAGAAGCGACAAAACGCGAACGTTAAAACGTGCTGTGACCGAAGTAAGTTATTGAGTTGAAAGAAATTTGGCACGCTAAACAGAGAGATGTGTCCGATCTCCAGATCTTTTCAACACTTACAGTGGGATGGTTTTGAGAAACATCGAACATATAAATAGAGTAAAGGTTGGGGGACAAAATGTAACAAACTTGAGATACCGTTTCTAGCACTAGTTGCTACGTTCATCTGATAAAATTGAAAGTAAAATTAACAACAAACAAGATGGTTTATTGCTTCACTGACGTTTTGCGCACCATGACAATGTGCATCCTCAGAGCGAATAACATACAAAATAAAATTTCACCAGGTTGTATACTGCAGTGCGATTGAAGGCAAGAAAAAATAAAACACGCAATATTTTTAAAATTGGCCAATGATGTGTGAGCGGTTACTTTCCATGTTAAATTACGTAAAAACTTCCAACAATAAACATAAAAATTCGAAGCGGTGACGACCAACAGAAAAAGTGCGATTGAAGGCAAGAGAAATAGAACACAATGTTTTAAAGATTGGCTAATGATGTGAGGTTACTTTCGACGTTAAATTACGTAAAAACTTCCCACAATAAACATAAATTCGAAGCACTGAAGACCACTAGAAATTCGAGACAAAATTAGATTTGCAATAACGTTTCCAACTGTGTTTAAGTAGGCTTGAAGCCTGCACGTCGAGACAATAATGATTTATAAGGTTTTGGTAAAAGGTTTCCGTCGTTCCGCTTGAGTACATTGCAATGTTTGGATGTGATGTTGATGAAGCAACTTTCTGGGGTGGTGCGTTGATAATAATTACTTTCCTTTTTCAAAAGTTTTGTTTTTTTAACCGTTTACCAAAACCTTATATCATAAATCATTATTGTCTCGATGTGCATGCTTCATTGCTTCAAGCCTACTTAAACACAGTTGGAAACGTTATTGCAATCTAATTTTGTCTCGAATTTCTAGTGGTCTTCAGTGCTTCGAATTTAGGTTTATTGTTGGAAGTTTTTACGTAATTTAACGTCGAAAGGAACTGCACATCATTAGCCAATCTTTAAAACATTGTGTTCTATTTCTCTTGCCTTCAATCGCACTTTTTCTGTTGGTCATCACCCCTTCGAATTTTTATGTTTATTGTTGGAAGTTTTTACGTAATTTAACATGGAAAGTAACCGCTCACACATCATTGGCCAATTTTTAAAATATTGCGTGTTTTATTTTTTCTTGCCTTCAATCGCACTGCAGTATATAACCTGGTGAAAATTTATTTTGTATGTTCGCTCTGAGGATGCGCATTGTCATGGTGCGCAAAACGTCAGTGAAGCAATAAACCATCTTGTTTGTTGTTAATTTTACTTTCAATTTCATCAGATGAACGTAGCAACTAGTGCTAGAAACGATAATTGTCCTGATGAACACCCAAACTTTTCAGTATTTAAACTTGAGATACGCTGATGAATGATGATACAGTCTTGATAGCAGAATCTGTAAACGATCTACAGGACTTATTAAATTGTGCTGTCAATAACAGTACTACACCAATGGGTTTAGAGTTAAACTCAAAAACAGAATGTATGACCGTATCAAAAAAGAAAACTTATCCAAACTGCAACCTTACACTCAATGGTGTTGCAGTGAAACAAGTTGATAAATGGAAATATCTTGGGTACACTATAACTTGCGATGGCAAAAGTGCTTCGCTTAGATTTTGAATCGCCGCATTGATGAGCTGCGCCGGTTGCTCCATTGTATCAATAGCCCGCCTTTTAACGCCGGTTTTTGTTTTCGCGACTTCCACCGACTTCGCACAAACATCATGATTGTGCTGATTCTTGCCAGTGTTCACTACCTGTGTAATTAGTAGGGCCAGTAAAAGTCATTAAAGTCATATTTTTTTTGTAATGCAGAAAGTTGTCAAACCGATAACAGTGAAACAACGACGTTTCTACGGGGTCTATTTAAGAAGTTATAAAGTCATAAAAAGTTATATTTTCTGTTTTAGATCATAAAATATGACTTAATTTTTACTATAAAATACAAAGATTGAGCCCGAGTAACTTTGTAAATGCAGTTCAAACAGCTCCTGTAGACATTGAAATTTGATAATTTGTCAATAAGGGATGCAATGCGAGTTCTCACGCTGAGTCTCACGAAGCATTGGAAGCAACATTTTTATTACTTTCTGTAGCCTAGTAATAGCGCTTGCTGTTTGATGTTAATTTGCATTGTGACATCATCTTGACACATTATTTTGCAACACACAATCCAGTCTCTGAACATTATAAACACTTGCAGTAGGCCACTACTTCGCTAATAAGCTGAACCATCGTAACTCCAAAAATACAGTTTTGAGAAAATTGAATTTTAAAGTTCACGCTGTGTTTGCTGTACATTGTTTGATCTTTCTAAAAGTTCTCTAACGGAAAAGCATAAAAACTAAACATTGTTTTTCATGGAGTTTTGTTGTTGAAAAAAAGATAATTCTTTTTTGCAAAAATTGAACGTTAGAAAAATGAATATAGACATACGATAGTTTAACAATAAAAAATTGTCGAAATGTAGTTACAATAATACAGCAAAATTGTTATGCGAAATAGAAAGAAATATAACTAATATTAAATGGATCCTCTATTGACTTTACGTTAATCAGGGTTTAAATTGTCGAAATTCTCTTTTAATTTTTTTCAAATATAACTAAGCCTTAATTAAACATCAACATGAAAAAAACAATTGAAAGAAAAATTAGCTAAAAGAAAAGGCAGTGTTAACGTGAAACGTGTAAAATTACTTTCAGAGCAGAGTATCGTAAAAGTCCCATTTTACTATTTTTTTGTGTAAAACTACCGTAACTCCAATTTACGATAGTTCATCGTTCTGTATCATCAAAACTAAAGCAGATGGACTTACGATGCTTTAACAAAATACACTGTAGTCTATAAAGATACCAAATCAATCAAAAACGCAATTTTGAAAAATTTGGACTTACAATAGTTCAGCTTATTAACGGCGACTAGGTCAACCAGTGCTGAGACCTCAAGAGCCAAGGGTACTTTTCGAGTACAGAGCTTTGACTTTTACTAAGTAGCTGGTTTGGTAGGTAGGCCTACATGCATTAGTGTGTGATTGTTCAAAATACATGTAAAAACTTACATACGAGTTATTAATTACAGAGATTAGCATAAATTTGATGCTTTAAAACAAAGTCATATATTATTATATATTTCAAAAAATAAAGTCATATTTTTCAATTTTTTAGATAAAAAAAATGGCCCTAGTAATAAGTAATAGCACAACGTCACTATCAAAGCAGTTGTAATTACTAGGGTAGGCCAGTCCGTGGTGCATTCCCAGGTCCAGCGTCAATGCAGGTAAACAATGGTTGCGATTATTACAATTCAAGTACTTGACATTTCTTGGCACATTTTCTCAAATGATCAAAATATAGTCATCATAACACACATTATTACCTGATTTGTTGCCGCACAAGTGTGGATGCGAGCCTTGCATTTCTCATCACATCGAGAACAACGCCAGTATTTCTTAAGCCTGTCTGCACTATGTTTATCTAGTTGAAACATGTAGCCATCATGTAGAAAAACCTCACCTTTGCGTTGCGTACTAATCGATTCCTCTGCCATGATCAAGTAACATCAACTGAGGGTCTAACGAAAGATCTAACCAAAGGAATTCCAGGTCATGTAATGCAGTGATTCTCAACCTTTTTTGGTCCATGGACCATATTTAAAAAAAAATTCGATGGACCACTTTGCTATGTTGACGCCTCATGAACGCCGCTAGTCGAAACTGTATTGCACAAATGCACATAGGTCAGAAAACTCAAGGGCGTGTTCAATCTTAGTCCTTAATAAAATAATACGTAATTAACTAATTAAACAAACCCTTTTAATTTGCACACTCAACGTTAACTACTTGAATACACATAATTTTAATTTCAAATTTTATTTTAACAAAACATCATGCACCATATTGTTTCAATAGAATGGTAGTGTCATGGTAATGTCTCAGTCTTGCTTTCTTAGCAACAGGAGCTTCTGACATTTTGTTACATTGAAAGCACTGCAGAATACAGTAATCAATTTAACGTCTTAAAAAATATAACATGGGACATTCATAAAATAATTTAATTAACATTCATTGAAACTGTGAATAGCTCTACTCTCCCTTAAGATACTTTGTACCAAAGAAGCGCAGTCTTCGTGCATCGACAACGCCGCAGCAATTACAGCAACATAATATGATTTATTGATATTGATTAGGCCTACCAGCACTTGACTTATGATTTGAAAAGTTCAATAGTCTACTCGTCAACTAGTAAAATAAGTTCAACAACTGCTGAGTCTATGCTTATCTAGCATTTCCAGAAAAATTGATCAAAAATCACGAAGTAGCCTAAACATGATTACTATGCCACGCTGACATGCAATCATACATGCTACATAATTTACTGTAGTAAATGATGCAATTTTGAAGAATGTTTTATCAAGGATTTACAGAACTCTCTGTGGAGCAACAGAAATTCCAGGTGGACCACCAGTGGTCCACCTGGACCACGTTGAGAATCACTGATGTAACGCCGAAACCCAGGTTTACTCTAAACTGCCACTTAGGTTTTAACTTCATCTTTTATGGCAAACGCTATTTGGCAACTGTCTTTTTTTAGTTGACACGTTTTTCGCTGAGACTTTATCTAATTAACTTGATGTAAAACACATATTTTGAACGAACCCAGACAACAAAATTCGTCATTTTTACATTGATTCGAACGTGTGCAGACGTTGAATCAAAGTAAAAATGACGGATTTTGCCGTCTGGGAACTGCAGAGATAAACACTAGATAAAATGCAAGAAAGCAAAAGAAACGATATTGTTCAATAAATTACAAAATTCTCTAAATAAACAGAAGAATCGGACATACATCTCTCTGTTATCATTTTTAATGTAAAAATTCCTTTTGTGGTCCCTTTGTCTGGAACAAATAAAAACTGTGCTGTTGAAATTTCCGATTGTAGTTTTGGCTCAATCTCATCATCATGATTCGGAGTAAGATGTTTGTTAGGTGATTCACAAGGCTAATTGTTCTGTGGAGTGAGCATTCTGTTCTATACAAAATTATACAAAATACGTATGCGAAACGAAGCTTGTCAAACAAGAGCTAATGAGATTGTTCAGCGCAGGGTGGGTAGGAAAATGCCCTTTTCAGGGCACGGCAGTGCTCGCACTGTCGAAAAGTACCGACGACCCACCGTACTGCAGCTGAACACCGAGGGCATCACTGCCAGCAAGCTCAACATCATCGAGCACCTGGCCACCAAGCATCAAGCCCTCATCATCCTCCTCCAGGAGACTCACTGTACATCTGTGGATAAGTTGGTAATAACCAACTTCACACTCGCAGGCGCAACCTGCAGCAGGAAACACGGCCTCGCCACGTTTGTCCATGACCGGCTGAGCTGGTCCTTGGTTGACCAATCCCAAGCTCAATCGGAGATCGAGTGGCTTTGTGTAGATGTAGCAGGCTACAACATCGTCAATGTCTACAAGCCCCCACCTTCGCGGATAACATCAACAGCCATCCCAGTGTTCCCCCACCCCAGCCTCTACGCTGGCGATTTTAACTGCCACCACACTGACTGGGGGTACAACTCCATCAACAACGACGGAGATAGTCTGGCCGCTTGGGCAACCAACAACAACCTCGCCCTCTTATACGATCCTAAGGGCGCACCGAGCTTCCACTCCGGTCGTTGGAACACTGGCACGAACCCAGACCTGGCTTTCGCAAGTGATGACCCCGATGATCGCCAGCCGGACAGACGTGTGTTAGAGAAGTTCCCAAGGTCTCAACACCGACCCTCGCTAATCACGGCCCCCTTGCTTGCCACACCTATTCCGAGCAAGCCTGTCAAGTGATGGAACTTCAGAAAGGCCGATTGGGAATACTACAGCTTCCTCACAAACGAAGCTACGCAGTACCTCCCATCCCCACACACCATCAAAGTGGATGAAGCCTACCAGGACTTCTGTGATGCAATCATATCTGCGGCAAAAGACTCCATCCCGCGAGGTCGACGGAAAAACTACATACCTTGCTGGGATGTGGAGTGCGACAGGCTTTACCGCGACTTCCTCCGTTCCCCCCAGGGTACCGCCACCACCAACTCAGCAACAGCCCTGCTGGCAAGATTGGATTCAAAGAGGAAGAAGCGCTGGACAGAAGCCATAGACTCAATCGACTTCACGCACTCCAGCCGCACAGCTTGGAGTACACTCAACAACCTCACTGGCAGATCACGTGCCTCTCGTCGCCAATGCCCCATTTCAGCAAATGCCATCGCCTCACAACTTGTGAAAAATGGAGTGTACAGAACGAGAGACCGTGAATCAGACAAGTCCGTCCTCAAGGAAATGACGGACCTCTGGAAGGTCCCAACACCTGTCGAGGGCAACATCTCTGGTGAGTTTACCCCAGAAGAATTTGCCTCCGCCCTCCAGCACCTAAAGCCAGGCAAATCCCTGGGCCTTGACCACCTATGCCCGGAACTAATACTCCAAGCTGCTCCCTCTATGAGGTCCTGGTTAAAAGAATTCCTTTCCTGCTGCTTGCGTCACCTGCGCATCCCAAGAATCTGGAGAAGAGCCCTAGTGGTTGCAGTCCCAAAGCCGAAGAAGCCCCCAGGGGATCCGAAGAGCTATCGTCCCATCTCTCTGCTCTGTATCCCCTTCAAGATACTCGAAAGACTTATCTACGCCCGTGTCGAACCGATAATAGACCCTCAGCTCCCTCGGGAACAAGCCGGCTTTCGCCACGGAAGATCAACTGTAGACCAGGTCACTCTGATGACCCAAGACATCGAGGACAGCTTCTCGGCAAAAAAGAAGGCTGGCGCCGTGTTTGTCGATCTCACGGCTGCCTACGACACTGTATGGCACAGCGGCCTTACCTGCAAACTACTCCGTCTCCTTCCTGACAGGCACATGGTCCATATGATTATGGAACTTGTGCAAAACCGCAGCTTTACCCTTTCCACCGGTAGCGGCCGACGAAGTAGACTACGTCGACTCAGGAACGGCGTCCCACAGGGCTCTGTCCTGGCTCCCCTCCTCTTTAACACTTACATCTATGACCTGCCTGACACCATCTCCAGGAAGTATGCTTATGCAGACGATCTGGCTCTCCTGCATCCAGCCGGAGATTGGCAGTCAATGGAGAGGAACCTAAGCCAGGACATGTCAACTATATCAACATATCTCCAGAAATGGAAGCTACAGCTCAGCAAGGCAAAGACAGTGTCGGCGGCCTTCCACCTAAACAACAAGGAAGCAAAACGTGAGATCAACATTACCACCGATGACGAACACCTCCCCTACTGCGCCGAACCCACCTACCTCGGCGTAACCCTGGACAGGTCACTCACGTACCGACGACACCTGGAGTCACTGCGCAAAAAACTATCTGCGCGCGTTGCACTTTTGAGGCGGCTGGCGGGTTCCGGTTGGGGAGCTGATGCGAAAACCCTTCGCACAGCTACCTTGGCCCTTGTCCATTCTACTGCTGAGTACTGCGCACCAGTGTGGTGCCGCAGCTCTCACACCCACCACATTGACACCGCCATCAATGACGCACTACGCACTGTGGCTGGATGCCTGCGTCCCACTCCAACGGACTGCCTTCCCATCCTTGCAGGCATCCAACCTGCTGAGCTTCGCCGTAAAGGAGCCATGATTTCCCTTGCTCGTCGCGCACTGGACCCCGACCACCTCCTCCACAGTACATTTCAACGCCTACCTGGAGGACAGCAGCGACTGAAATCAAGACGCCCATTTGTGCCCGCCGCACGACAGCTTCTGAACAACGTTGAAGATCTTGGAATAAGTGCGGCACACTGGACGAACTACACATGGAACATGGAGTGGCAAAACAACACCTCCCGACTCCGTGATTTCCTACCCGACGTCGATCCCCACCCTCCGGGAATGTCCCTCGCAAGACTTGCGTGGGTCCGGCTTAACCGCCTACGAACCGGCGTCGGTCGCTTTTGTTCAGACATGTGCAAATGGGGCCTGGCTTCCTCACCGGGATGCGAGTGTGGCGCCACAGACCAGACAGTAGATCATGTCGTCCATGACTGCCCAATCCATCAACCACCACATGGAGCGCCTGGACTGAAGGCCCTGGATGACGAGACTGTCGAGTGGCTGATGACATCATGCCCAAACATATAGTCCAGAAGAACAGCTCATACGACGAAGAAGAAGCATTCTGTTGCTCCGGTTTTCTTTGGTAAAGTTATGAATATGGAACGTACCATATCACTAGGGTCTTTCCGGTGTCATAAATATGATTTAAGATCTCAGTGGTTAGGTCTAAAGCTTCGAGAATGACAACTATAAAAGAAACAATATTGTGGAATAGAATACAAAATTCTCTACTGTAAATAAACAGAAGGCGTCGTTGGATTTAGAATTTTGTTATAGTTGAGGATTCTAATATATTATAAGTTTGCATGCAGAAGGCGACGCAGGATACATGTCAATTTTATCTGAGCAAACATTAATAGTTTAAAAATAAATTTAATTTGCTTTTTAGTCTTAAGATCTCAATGGTTAGGTCTAAACCCCACTCATCTAAAGCTTCGAGAATTTCAACTATAAAAGAAACGATATTGTGGAATATCCTAGTATGCGTATCCTAGTCAGCAAAAGTTCTCTTTTCTACACGATTTCAACGTTTAGCGACGTTAAAACGATGTTGTAATGGCAATTTCTGCTGGTCGGGATAACTAGGCTATGGTATTTCAACGTTTAGCGACGTTAAAACGATAGGCCACACATTTGGTTATCTGTTACTACAATGTAAAAATGAACTGGGTTCTTGGAACAAATTTTTACTGATCGGGATAACTAGGCTACAGTACCCGATAATTTCCTTTCAATCCAAGCTGTAGGCCACACATTTGTTGATCCAAACTACCGGTAATCATTTTAACTATTTAAAAGTACTAACTTATAGACATATACATGATTTTTTTTTTGTAACATTTTATTTTTTTATTTTCCCTTCATATCTTAAATTTTTCTGAAGGTGTTGTCACTTACTTCGGTCACAAGTAACGTTTGCGTTTTGTCACTTCTACCTTTTTCTCAACCTTTGCTATGTTGACGTGTATTGTTTTTGATATGATAGTCACAAATAAAAACAATTCAACTGAACTGACATGACGAATTTTCATTTAATTGCCCCGTTTCTGCTAATGCCATCGCTTCCCAGCTAGTGCAGAACCGAGTCTACAAGACAAAGGACCCCAAGGCATCCCGCCTTGTTGCCAAGGAAGTATCTGCCCTGTGGCGAGTGGAAACACCACAAGAAGAAACAATCTCTGGAGACTTCACTCCAGAGGAATTCGCCACTGCCCTCCGCCTAGTGAAACCCAGCAAATTCGCCTCCGCCAGTCCTGGTTACGTAGATTCCTCTCTTCCTGCCTGCACCACATCACAATCCCAAAAATCTGGAGAAGAGATTTAGTAGTTGCGATCCCTCAGCCTCACAAGCCACCAGAGGACCCAAGGAGTTATTGTCCGATATCTCTCCTCTGTGTTCCTTTTAAGATCCTCGAAAGACTGATCTATGCCCGCGTCAACCCAATCATCGACCCGCTCCTTCCAAAAGAGCAAGCTGGGTTTCGGCGCGGAAAATTCACCGTAGATCAAGTCACACTCTTAACCCAAGACATCGAGGATTGCTTTGAGGCAAAAAAGAAGGCCGGCGCTGTCTTTCTAGATCTCACAGCTGCCTATGACACCGTATGGCATCGCGGCCTTACTTGCAAGCTGCTTTGCCTGCTTCCTGACCGACATATGGTTCATATGATTATGGAACTTGTCAGGAACCGAAGCTTCACCCTCATCACCGGTAGCTCACGGCGAAGCAGACTGAGACGCCTGAAAAACGGCGTCCCACAGGGATTGGTCCTGGCTCCACTTCTTTTCAACATCTACACCCACGACCTGCCAACTACGGTCTCCGCAAAATACGCTTATGCGGACGACCTGGCAATTCTCCACTCCACAAAGTCGTGGGAAAATCTAGAAGACACCTTGAGCCAGGACATAAAAACTCTCTCAGCCTATCTCCAGAACTGGCGACTGAAACTCAGCGAAACCAAAATTGTGGCAGCAGCTTTCCACCTCCACAATCGGGAAGCTGATCGTGAGCTACACGTCCAGAACAACGGAAAATCTCTGTCCTTCTGCCCCGAACCAAGATATCTTGAGGTAACACTGGACAGATCGCTCACATACCGCCACCATTTGGTGTCACTGCGCAAGAAACTCACATCCCGTGCTGCGCTACTCAAGCGCCTGGCAGGCTCTAGCTGGGGGACGAGGGCCGACACTTTGTGTATAGCAGCCTTAGCCCTTGTCTACTCTTCAGCAGAGTACTGTGCACCTGTTTGGTGCCGCAGTGCTCACTGCCACAACATCGACACTGCCATAAACAGCGCCCTGCGCACAGTGACCGGATGCCTGCGTCCCACACCATTGGACAATCTTCCCATTCTCGCTGGCATCCAACCCGCTGAGCTTCGTCGCGAAGAAGCCACTTTGTCCCTCGGTCGACGGGCACCAGAGCCTAACCACCTTTTCCACCACAAGATCTCTGCTCTCCCAAACGAGCACCCCCGTCGACTGAAATCAAGACACCCATTCGTGCCAGCCGCTCAACTTCATATCAACGAAGCTGATGTACAAGACATCTCTGCGGCTACTTGGGCGGACCATAAATGGAGCTTTGAATGGAAGTCAACCGCCACCAGACTCCATTCGTTCATCCCCGACGCCGACACACGCCCCATCGGTCTAACACTACCTAGACAGGCATGGGTGCGCCTCAACCGTCTTTGTACGGGCGTCAGGCTTTTCCGCTCAACCATACACCAATGGGGAATGGCCTCTTCCTTCTCCTGTGAATGTGGTGCCGAGGAACAGACCGCAGACCACATTATCAATGACTGTTCCATCTTCAAGTCACCTAACGGAGTGGAAGGTCTGCGTGTCATGGATGATGAAACCAAAGACTGGCTGCTCTCTGGTAGCCTTCCAGTGTAGTCCGGGAACACCATGAATCTGGGGTGGTAAAAGGATAAACCCTCGGCCCCAGAGCTTCACACGACGACGACGACGATTTAACTGTTCACACATTTTATTTCTATTTTTTACTGCACGATTTCAACGTTTAGCGACGTTAAATCGATGTAAAAACGGCAATGATAATTAGGCTACGGTACCCAATAATTTAAAAAAATTTTTTTTTTAAATTTCCGAATAGGGAACTCTCCGAAAAAGGCTGTCTCCGAATAGGGAACTCTCCGAATCGGACTCGCCGAAACGAGCCATTCCGACCGTAGCCTAATTATCATTGCCGCTTTTACGTCGTTTTAATGTCGCGATTCAACGTTGAAATAAGACCATAACTCTTACTCCTAACCCTAAAATGGCAATGATAATTAGGTTACGATACCCAATAATTTAAAAAAAAATTCAAAAAATCACCAAATAGGGAACTCTCCGAAAAAGGCTCTCACCGAATAGGGAACTCACCAAGTCGGACTCACCGAATCGGGCCATTCAGTTTCTCTCTAGAGCAGCTTACTGTTCATAAGCATGAAAGAAATCAACTAGTATAGTCAAGTGTATACCACATCAACTAGTATAGTCAAGTGTATACCACACCGCAATCGATGGTTTGTGATTAAGGTTTTCTTTAATCTTTACCTAATAAATCATGACGTACAAGGCTATAGGTGGTTGAGCAAAGTAGCACAACATTGTTATATGTTTTTCACATTTGTGCTGTATCTTGTAAGCATTCATTGCAATGTATTTGTCTTGTACATAATATAGCTATGGGATATTGTTAAAAATTTATTCTTTACTTTTTTGTGATCCAAGGTTTCATGTCTTCGTCCAAGACTTGACAAGAAAGTTGACGTGCTGTTATTCAACCCTCCATATGTTGTTACTCCATCTGAGGAAATTAGACAAATGGGATTGTCATTAGCTTGGGCTGGAGGGTGTCAGGGTCGCGAAGTTATGGATCGTCTTTTTCCTCTTGTACCTCATCTGTTATCAGACAAGTAATTTAAGCATTTTTTAAACCATAAACAGACATAACTCAGCAACAACACTACATTTAACATTATAAAAACAAAAAGCAAAAAGCGAACGTTTTCGGTTAGTCATATAGCCCTTTTCAAGCCTATAAGAAAAATACATTTTTAAAAGAAATGCTAAAGAATCATATAGTATCACAGCAAAAATATGGTCAAATCTAAACATTTGAGGAACTGTCTCGCTCACACAAAATGATAACTGAAAATTACACAGCGCAACGGGTCAAGTATTTCAGAGGTAAAATTAATTGATTGTTCAGACAAGGACTGAGGCATATTACGCAAGAAGGACAGAAGCACAAGAGATAGTGGCACAAAACAAAGTAAATGCGAGAAGCACAAGACGTGATAATTCAATCAAAAAACTGCTAAAAGGTAAGAAGCTCCGCAAGCAAATAATTGCCTGTTGAGCCCTGGGTTTAAAGATTTGATGATCAATGCCTCGTGAATCTTGGTGTCGAATTCAGACAAACACTTACGAACAATTTTGAAAGACTGCAATGACGGTATATTGTTTGAGCACGATTGCCAGTTCCTAATATGGTCTTTAATTGCACTGTTTTTATTAAAATTAGCTAAATTCAAATGTTCTCCCACTCTCGTCACCACTCACCAAATGTCATGTGGTCATACCTGGGTTTTTTTTTTGCTGAGACTTTTCGGTCATTTGTCCGAAATGACTTGAAAAAATTCGGTCATTTTTTATTTATTTCGATCATTTTCGGTCATTAATAGTCAATTGACTATATATTTTTTCGGACATTTTGACCCAATTGACTACATTTTTTTCGTACATTTTGCTAAAAAATTGGTCAATGACCGATAAATGACCAAAAAAAAAAACCCAGGGTCATACCAATGTGTGACGATCTCGCATCATGCGAGCAAGTGAACTTATATTTTTGCTTTTTGTTTTTTGTTTTTATAATGTTAAATGTAGTGTTGTTGCTGAGTTATGTCTGTTTATGGTTTAAAAGAGTTACCTCTCTACCCAAATTGCATTAAGCATTTTTTACCTGATAACAAGCCCAACTGATGTACATAAATTTTCGCATTTGCTCTTACAGTGAATTACTGTAATTTGTAGATTAACTTGCTTTTATGCTCTAGTCTCATGATTTGTTTTGTGTCTATAAAGTAATCCGCAATGTTATAATACTCTTCAAGACTATCCATCAGCAGCGATTTTATTTGTTCTTTGATAGATTTGCCTGCAATACCTGGTTGCTGGATGGTTGCATGATTTCAACTTCTATGTAAAACCATGGCATCATTAGTGATTGATCAATTATGGAATTTTTATCCTTGGTCTGAGAAAGCTTCTTTGAGAGCTTAATCCTGACACTTTTGCACAACTAAAAAATCCTAGTCTTTAAGTTTGATTCCTGATAGGAAGTTTCTTAATGTGGCCTGTCACTGGTTGCATTGCTTTACCTAATTCGTGGCATTGGTATTATTGAAGGGGCGTTTTTTACTTGGTTGTTGTCAAAGAAAATAAGCCACATGATATCTCAAAATTTTTCGAAAACTATGGATTTCAAAGTTCCATCATACTACAGAGAAAAGCTGGTCCGGAACACTTGGCTGTGATAAAGTTTTTCAGATATATATGAGTGGCCATTTTTAGTTGCAATCCATAGATGCGGATATGAAGATGAACAGGTAACAATATTTTTGTTATTTGGTAACTGTTAAAGTTAAAGCTTGTGAGTTTATTCTCGGCCATCTGATGGTGAATGTTAAGGAGTTTACCTGTTGGAACCGCGGGTGGTCCATCCGCCAAGTCACTTTAAAACTAATATGCTGAAAGAGGGTGAAGTCAAAACTCTTTAAGTACACACATTTTTATTGTATTTGGTATTATATTAGAACCTTTTGCCATGTCTACATAACGAGTTAAACTAGAAAAAAAAAATTGCCATGCAGTTATTGTATGTAAGAGTGCCTAAATTTGTATGTCGTGGGGGAGATCAAAAACTTGTTCAAACCTCTTCAATTTTTTAAATTGTGTTTTGGTGATATATTGGCAACTTTTGCCATATCTAGCTAATTAAAATTGAGAAATTTTTTTTTTTACCGTTTTTGATCCACCCTATTATGCATACAGATGGTCTTTACAACAATCCAATCCATCAATGCATTACAAACATTAACAATCATTCATTTCATTCATTATTTCTCTATTGTAAGCTAATTCCTTTCAATATACAAACGCCGCTGTGATTTTACAATTCTCCGAAAAAAGCTGTCTCCGAATAGGAAATTCTCCTAATCGGACTCTCCGAATCGGATTCTCTGAATAGTAGCAGATCTTACTACTGTATATCTTACTTTTCCACTTTCAGGCTATAAGAGTGGGTTACAATGAAAAATCTTTAAAGTCCGCGGACAATGGAATGTTTCGTACCTTTGCTTTCTGTTGGAAGATAGCTATATGACAATTGAATATGAGCAAATGAGCATTCTGTTATCAGAGAAATATCTTTGTGTCAGTTTGTATAAATGTGAAACAAAGACAGAACCATGTGGATTGAAGAGCAAGGAATGGTAGGAAAATAAACATATTTTTAATGCTGATGTACCAATTTCTCAAACAAACTTGGTTATGTTTTGTTACTGGAATAATGACACTGGCCCACATAGAAGGATAGCGGTGTTGTGAAAATACAAAACTAAGTGTATCGTGAATTGAAGTTCAAAACCGCATATCTGCTTAGGGATCAGAAGGGATAGTTTTTACTTCTAAAATTTCATGATCATGTAGTTGCATCAAGGCATTCTTGAATATTTACTTGAAGGCAGCAGTGCAATATGAATACGGTACCTCATGTACTATTGTACTTGTATTGTGTTTAATGTTAACTGCAAATATTTTTCATGATCTGGTTTGTGGTATGTCGTGAGAGTAGTGTCAAATGGCCAATATTGAATTTTATATTATTACACCTTCACTAAACATGCCACTGAACCAGGTTTTTGATTAGAATATATCATTTTCTCTTCATAATCTAAACGTAAATGATAATTAACAGAAAAAAGACGTTTATGAACTATATATATAATTCTATATTTGCTCGATTGTAAGCCCACCCCCTTTTGCAAACAGCTCATGTGATGGTGTAGAATTTGAACTTTTGTGACAGTAGATAATATTAGACGTTTGGCATAGATTCGTCATCGCCACTATCACAACTCATTCAAGTTGACTTCTAAATCGACTAAAGTAGACTAAAACTTCCATTTCATGTTTTTATTTGGTTGGTACCAGAGATATATTGAGTAAGGGGATGATAAGGCGATTTTAGGTGTTATTGATAGGGTGATTGTAGAAAACAATTATTTTTACACTAACTGGTTATTTGTAACTGTTCCACTTAATTTTAAGGACCTAAACCAAACAAAGACCCTTTTTGATTTGCCAACCCTTTAGCAAAAGATTGAAAGAAAAGAGCAAGTAAGCTCTTAACTTCATTACATTGTTCAAGCAAGCAAGCATCCATCGAGCTGAGAATTGTTGGTTTGGGTAATGTCGATTTGAACATAAAGGCATTATATATAATGACTTATGCAAAAATATTACAACCCTATCATAGCTTATTAATCAAAAATTTTAGGCCCATTTTCAACTTATTAACGCCAATTATTGCCAAATTTTCGATTTTGTATCATCGCGGTAGCCTAGGCTAAATGGGTCGTTTTGGGACAAAATGGGCCGGTCCGGGCCAAACGATACGCCTCACACTTCTGAAACTGTTACATTCCTATCTTAACTTTTCATGATGAAACTTTTGAGGCTAGTCCCAGATTTCTATGACCAGT
Organism: Aplidium turbinatum; assembly: GCF_918807975.1. Classification (NCBI taxonomy): domain Eukaryota; kingdom Metazoa; phylum Chordata; class Ascidiacea; order Aplousobranchia; family Polyclinidae; genus Aplidium; species Aplidium turbinatum. The sequence goes on along the minus strand of NC_137489.1, from coordinate 8,264,202 downwards.
GACCACCGGTTCAAAAGTTAGGTGTGAAATCCCATGCATTTTGGAAATTGCTCGTTAGACTCCCGGTAGCGGGGAGTTCCTAGAGGGGCAACCCGACAATTTTTTCATAATACATTTGTTTACTCTAAGTGGCATTATTTTGGAGGGTACTGAAAGTGCCCCTGACCATTTTCTAGCGCAGAATTATGCTTAGCAAACTTTTTAAAATTACGGTAACCTTGAAGCTTGACTGATTAGGGCGAAATTTATATCATATGACTGCTCCGCAGCGTCACCACGGGTGATACTCCATATTTCACTGCTCTGGGACGACTTTGGTGGTGTTGCATCATACTGGGTGAGCATCATTGGTGACGGATGAAACAAACGTTTCCAAGTAGACCCATCGCCATCAAATGTTTCCTAGTAATTGGTTGATTTCTAGTAATTTGTTCCCTAGTAATTGGTCGTCAAGCGGTTGCTTTTTTTCAAAGATTTATTGTTTTTTTGCTGTTTAATAAAACTGTACTGGATGCGTTCCTACAAAACCTAAAATATGACTGAAGTGAAAATGTAGAAATCGTACGAATCGAATCATAATTCATAATCACTATGCATGACGCATGATGGCAGCACAATCTGATAGTTGCTTCCGAAAGCATCACCTTGTAGTAGCCACTCCAATCCAATATACATGCCTGTAGGCAACTAACCTATACTGCCTGTAAGGAAATAAACGTGGGTGTTCTGCCATGTATCATGTTCTGCGTTTGTATCAATGCTGTGTGTATAGACATAACTGCAGTCGCACAATTGCGTTACTTCAATCGCTTCTCCTCCACAAACACAAGGCGACATCGTCATTTTGGTTGGTTCGCAACATCACTTGCAGCTTCAGAAAAGTGCAAGTAGCTTGCTCTTACAAACAATGTATTTTTCTTCCTCTACGATGTTTTCATTGACATCTTCACTCGCTAAATAATCGAAAAATTCTTAAAAAATTCAAAGACATGTTCATTGAAAACATTGCAAACACGTTACATTTTGTCCTGAATTACCGGTACACTACATTTATCAAAACTATTTCCAAAACTGCACTTTTTTTTGAAAATGTACTAAGTTTACCTCTCCGTTGTGACGTCACAGAGTGCCATGATGAGTCATAATCATCAGGGACAGTTGCATCATGAACGCTGAACACAGCAGAAGCATTTTGTTTAACGGGTGTTAACATTTGTTTGGAATCTCCTCAATTGGGCTCCAAAGAGGAGTTATATCACTACCTTTCCCAGCATATATCCATTGGTTAAGGCCATGTCTATACACCTTTAAAAGCAAATGTATATATAAGTAACATTTGTGAAAATGTGAAGAACCTGCTGGTTTTGTTGGCTCTTTTCTTTCCACAAAGATAAGAGTTAAACTGACTGGTAAAGTGGCGGTCAATTATCCAAGTGGCAAGAATACGGTGCGATACTGATGAGCCCAGCCTCATGGGCGAAACACATGTCTATCGTTGTCAATTCTTGCTACAAATCGGCTGCCCAGAAACTTATTTGTGAAAATGTAACATCGTAATAACACAGCCCAGCTGATGCTGATACAATTGTCACTTTTGGGCATAGAAACACAACAAATATAAAAGATTATGGGCATGTATTGTATACCTGTTTCACGAGTGTTGGGTTGCATGAATTTAGGATTGGTCTGACACGATTTAGTTGCAGAACAGTCAAACCGCATTGAACTTCTACCATGACAAGTAGGGTGTAACACTTTACACACTTTTTTTACAAATTGCTACTGGCTAGTTATTGTGGTTTGCAAAATTACCTAACTTGATCAAGGGGGAAAAAATTTAAAAAAAAAAAAATCATTTAAGCAGGCCACGCTCCCCATTTTTGTGGCGAAACCCCAACAACCCCACTATTTGCTATATTTCATCCCACGATGGAGGTAGAGAGCTAATTTTGCCACCAAAAGATGCAGAATACAAAAGTTTATATCCAACTTATGAATGTACCATAGCCCTAAACCCTTTAGTTTTTTCTATAATTGAGAAAAACTGTTTTTGACAGTAAAATTTGCATCTTTCGTAACCAAATGCTTGTATTTAAGGTCATGGCTTAGATGAATGTCATTCAGCCATTACAGATAGCCTTTATTCAAACTCACAACTGTGTAACTAGTACAGTCATTGAACAGAAGACAGTATTGTTGTTCTCAAACTTTTTCACAGAATTGAATCAGTATAATTTTACAAGTTTCCTTCACCAATATACAGCACTGTGCACTGGTATACAAAATTTTATGATGTTTATCTCAAAATTGATTACAAAGATGTAAGAAGTCGAATAATGAATTTTCCCCAGGTCACCAAAATAATGCTTTTTAAGCTGGTTAAGTAATTACCTCAGGTTTTAAAACTGCTGGTGTTAAATATCACATCAAAATATACTCAGCAATATGTCTGTGATAGAAACTCTTTCAGCATTACTTAAATGTATATACTAGACTAGCCGAATCGGACTAGCCGAAACAGGCCATTTCGCCCCTGCACAGTGCACAGACCATTGGAGAACAAAGGTTATTTGCTCTTGTCCAATGTCTTCAAGAGTTCATCCAAAAGAGCTAAGACTTCTTTTAGATCAGCGCTCAGAACGTAACATGGTGATTGGTGGTGTTGATGTGGCTGTCTGAAGCAAATACATTTGAAGCAAATACAAAACAGAACTCTCAGAACTTGCCATAAACACGCTAGTGATGATTTTGATCTTACTGGTAACAGTGATGAATTAGAGACATCTTTTGAAGAGGAAATGCCAAAGTCATCATCCAGTGAATTTGAGTGTATGAGTGGCAGTGAAGAGGAAATTGCTTCAACATCATCACACCTTGTGAGTTCTAATGTTTGTAAATTAACAGACAAAAGACTTGCATCCCAGTGCCGTACAAGGTTCATCAGTTGTCTTAAAAATGAGAAGCTTCATGAAAGCATGTAATGCTTCTGAGCCAGCGAAGAAATGCTTCATTGACCACAGTGAGAAATGGCTGAACCCAAAGACAGCTGTGTTGGGTGCACTGCATGCCAACATTGATGTATCTAGGATTTCAACAGCAAATAAAGCAGACACCAAAGCTCTGTTGTGGTCAAACCGTCCGCTGGCGGCATTTATGGATGCAACTTCTGCATTTTCACTATATCTGACACCAGGGAGTAAGGATGATTAGGAAGTGTTTCGAAACAACAATACTTCTTGTGATCGATTGATAGGCCACATGAAGGAAACAATTAATAGCAAAAAATTCGTGACACAAGTGATGTTGACATAAAGACAAAGAGTTACATTAACAATGCATACTATTCGCAATGAGAAATTAACAGGACAATGTACTTTGTCCAGCACAGTGGTTCTCAACCTTTTTGTCTTGGTGGGACCCCTTTTGGTGCCTTCGAAGCAGTCGCAGACCCCTAACAATTTCTATTTGAAATTTTGGTATATCGCGTCTCCTTATGGAATCATATGTTATATAAGTTTCGAAGGAACACACTGAGAAGAATTTGCTGAATTCGCAACGCACTTGACGATTGATGAAATTATGTTATGACTTATGAGCTATAATTTGTTGGCACACAGGATCAAACATCAGTAATCTATATGCTGAGGATGTTTTTCTATAAATTTTATTAAAAGTTAATAGAATACTTGTGACCGTTACAAAGAATTTCTCTCTTTTTTCATTTGTAATCAATATTAATTCGTTATAATCACAGTCATTGCAAAATATGTGAGTTGCATTTCCAAGTTAATCATTGATCAACAATCTGCTGTCTCAAAAGAATTAAGTTGAACATAGCCAACATTGCTTTATTAAAAGGTTTAAGTCATTTATATGATATTTTTTAGTTAAAAAATCAAACCTTTGTGCAATGTTCTTTGCAATTTTAAACGACGCACCAGTGGGTTGCAACTTACAGTTTGAGAATCACTGTAAGCTAATATGATACATAAACAAAGCACAAACAATTTTTAAATTTCGTAATTTATCAATCATGCTGAAAACTCGAAAACTTTCGCGGACCCCCGGTTGAGAACCACTGGTCTAGCATGTATTGTATAGTTTTGTGTTGATTGTTTCCTGCCTCATTATTGAATAAAACATCACTGTTCTTATACAGCTTACAAGTTTGATTTATAAAGGTTATGTTTTTAATGACTGAATGACAATCGTGCAAGCCAAGATCTGAAATACAAGCATTTTGCTTCAAAAATGACAGATTTTACTCTCAAAACAGTTTTTCTCAATTATAGAAAGAAGTAAAGGTTTTAGGGCTGTAGCATGTTCATAAGTCGGATAGAAACTTTGGTATTCTGCATCTTTTGGTGGCAAAAGCAGCTCTCTATCTCCACCAGAATACGAGATATAGCAAATTGTGGGGTAATGGGGATTTCGCAACAAAAACGGGGAGCGTGGCCTGCTTAAACAATATTTTTTTTCCAAATTTTTTTTTCCATTGATCAAGTTAGGTCATTTCGCAAACCACAATAACTAGCCAACAAGTAAGTTGGTCGGAGCGTTACACCCTAATGACAAGTGGCTTCAAGCCATGTTAACCCTATAATTTTGTTATCTCTGAACCCTTTCGTCGAGATCTTATCAATGTGGCATAGAGCATGATCCTGCTGAAAGATGAAGTCTCCACCGGGAAACCACTCTTTCACTTGTCGTAACAGACGTCCTTCTAACATTTTTACGGATTTTCTTTTTGGTTCTATGAACTGATATTGCTCCCCAAACCATGATCTTGGCAGGAAATTTGATTGTTTTCTTCAAATACTGTGGTAGAAACTCCTCACCAGACCTTCGGCGAACTATCGCTACCCTAAGCATTAAGCAATGGTTGATTCATCCGAAAAATAACCTGAAACAAGGCAATAAACTCATGATTATGATGAGTAATGGTTTGGTAGAAGGAAAATCATCATTATTTGTTTTCAGTAGTTCCCAAAGTACCCTAGTGAACAGTTTTGGTTGAGAAAATTAACTGGATGTTGTTTGGTAAGCTTTTAAGCATTAAAAAATCATTCAACAATCCATTTTTATCTTTATTAGGTAGGCTCATAGGCGTCGATTTTTTCTTAGAAGAGAGGAATTCTGGGTGGGCGAGAGTTTTTAAACAGATTTTATTGAATGTGTATGTTCGCAAATTTGCAATGGTTAGTCTTGCTCACAAAGACTGCGTTTAGCGTCGCTGCAGCAATTAAGCTTTATTAGGTTTGTTGTTAGCTTTCTTGCGCCTTGCGATCTTATGAGCGCTGCTAAACTAAACAAACTTCTTTTATGTTTTCCTTTGCGGCCTAAAAAAAGCGTGACTGACTTGTGACCTGTTACCTTTAAAGTGGCGCCTTCGGATTTGCCGCAAAATGTTCGGACAGGTGACTGCTGACTGTGCTGACGGAACCTTTCCGAGCCGGAAGCTGATCCGACAGCATGCTAACGTCAAATGGAGCAGGTAGATTTCCATGGCTCATGCTGTCTTCTACAACTACCGGTGCATTGCCTGAGACATTGACTTCACCACTGTCCATCCTTGAAGCACTGCTTTCTTCAACAATGTCATCTGTACGTTCATTCGTACTGGACGTGGCTTCTTCAGCGTTATCATGACGCCTTTTGGAAGCTGGTTTTAAGAATGCATGAATAGATGTTTGACTTTGCTTCATGTTTAACTTTTCAACAATGAAATGACAACATCGCGCGGTGCCCCAATTTATACCCAGCAACAAGTTTGTGAGGAAAGATTTGTAACAAGCGATTGTTTCAGTAGAATCAGTACGTCTTTAGTTTGTATCGGTTATTTTATTGTCATGTTCATTATGATGTCATATTTATATTCCCTTACGCTGACCGGGAACTGAAGTTTGATTGTGACGTGACGAAAGTGAGTCCATTGGGAGAAAAGATCACACGTGGCTTTCTCTCACCAAGAATTGCCAGCATGTGGCAGTTGCCATAGCAACAACAATGCAGTGAGTATCGCTCTTTTTTCAACGCAGCATTGTTGCGGAATTGCTTTGTTCTGTCGGATACCTTGCGAGAGACATAGCGTAAAACAAGAAGTTACGCTGCAGGTTGGTTGGATAATTCAGCGTTTAACAAAGACGGAAATAAATGTAACAAAAACTTCATAAGTGTCATGAAAACAGGGTGGGCGAAACATATTTTGCCCACCCTTGTTTCATGGCAAGGTGGGCACAGCCCACCCTATTTCGACGCCTATGGGTAGGCTATGTATCTAATTACCTTTGACCAATCTTCTGATGTCCAATTTTCATGCAGCACTGTCTATTGATATCTTTCATCCTTCATTTTCTGTGTTAACCAAGGCTTCTTTCTCGGCCTGTATGCTTTCAGTCCTTGCTCTATAAGACATTTATTGATCATCTTTCTGCCCACAACAACACCCTGATACGTCAACTCTATGTATAGTTTCTTACAAGAGGCTTTTCTATCCTTCAATGCCATTGCTTTAATTTTTTATAGCCTAGGTGTTGTTTTCGTCTTCTGTTCACATTTTGGTCAAACGTTTTAAAAATCATTCTTTGCAAAGAATTTTGTGCATATTAATTGTATTGTCAATATTCATATCAATTGTATTGTCATGATTTACTTTGTACATGTTCAATTGTCCATCCATGACATTATAGTATGAAAATTCAAAGTTCCAGGTTGAGGTTGACCTCTAAATATCAATGGATCTGTCTCAAATTTAACAGAAATTGTTTTTAGGTCAAATGGCACAAATGTTGGGGGTGAGAGCATAAAATTATCCAACTTTTTTTAAGGTACACCCTAGTCAAAAGAAATAAAGTGTGAATCGGGGGTTGTTGATGACGTGGGAGAAATAAAACATACTAAGTGGTTGGTCAAATCAATTTCTGTATGTTAAAGTGCAACTGCACGATCGAAATAACATTGGCTAGAACCCATTGCCAAGCATCCGGTACCTGTTAAAATACTCACTTCCTTACAATTGATGCCCACAGCCGAGAAACCGACCCTTTTCTCACGCTCTCTAGCGCTTCTCTCTCACGCTACCTGGAAGTGGCAAACTCGTCAACGCCACCTAGTGATATGACATCAGTTGAAGTCGAACTTAGTGGAGACCAAACGAGCCGAGATAGGCTTGGTTGCTAGTGAATGCGCAACTTCATATGGCATCCATAATGAAGACGCATCTTTCAGCCAGCATTATACTAATTTAGTTGTTCATGCCTGTGTGCCAAGAGTGGTTTGCGAAGCCCATCGCCAAAGGCTAGTTTCGTAGATTACAACAGCCAAAGTTGGTTATATCGAAAACATTTTGTATTGTATTGTAGGGCATAGTACAGTCGACTATCATGCAATAACGCTTTAGCATTCATTGGGTCTGTCTTTGGCAGTGCTGACATCTAAGTTTTTTTTTAAATAATCTAGATGAAGCTAAAAAAAAAGACCAGCATAAACCAAATTGAAGCAGAAATAAACTAATAAATAAACCAACATACAATACTGATGAAAAATCGCATTGCGACACATGAAGCTAAACAAAAAAGACCAGAATAAGCCAAATTGAAGCAGATATAAACTAAAAAATAAACCAACATACAATACTGACGACACACAAATTGAAAACAAACCAAACCAAAAAAACACACCAAATCGAAAAAAAACCAAACGGTTGTATATAAACCAGATTTGGTTTTAAAAAGACTAAAATGGTAACACTGGTCTTCGGAACCCAGTATAATCTCCATCGTCTTGGGGTACTTTCTGCGGATGAAAGAGACAATGCAAGATGGCAGCACGACTCTGTTGGACTTGCCCACAACTTCTCTATCCAACAGCCACTCCAGCTCGTGCCTATAAGCGACCAGCCTGAATTGCCTGGGAGATATAACGGCTTCGTTTAATAATGAATGCAACAATTACGCAACCAGCTTTTGAAAGGCTGTTGAACAGTAAACAAGCTCAAGCAAACTCACTCATTTGACAACTTTCCATCGTGTCCTCTGGGCTTGCCATCTTTTTCCCAATTCTTCTTATCAACCCTGAAGAAGGTTTGTAGGACTGCTGGATTGACCATTGTATGGAAGTCTTCCAACACAGTGATATAAGAGGTGCTCTCTGCCATGCTGTTAAGCACCCCTACACACTGCTGTCCCTTAACTAACAATTTCAATGGATAAGTCAACAGACCTGGCTTATTTTTTTCAAACTCGAGATTGCAAAGAGTCTATACTACCTGCCTTCACATAGATCGAAGCAGCACGTGCAACAAGATCGAAGCAGCAAAAAAACCTCCTTCCTTTAATTAAGACAAACACAACTAAAGGAGTAAAGGACTTGCAAAAGCAATTGTCGCTTCGGTCTGACTCCAACTGACGTCATAATCCGCGTGTTGCGCAATGCAACCTGCCATTGCAGGAACGTGGCCAAAAATACAAGCGCGTGGAAAACCATATTTTTGATAATTTTTATTGAAATAAACATAGCCTTAAAAAGTAAGGGTGAGGTTGGTATTTATAGATGGAAACATGCTCTTTCAGATAAAGTGTGGTTAAAGTCATCGTGCAGTTGCACTTTAATGATGGCTTTGATTTTATGTAGCCGTTTAATATCTTCACATTTTTCAGCGATGTCTAAATATTGTTTTTTCGGTTGTTCGACGAAAGTAACGACAAAGCAGTCTGCCAGAACTGGTTTATTTTTCAGTTCAATGTTTATGGAATTTTGCATGATGTTTCAATAATAATGAGTACTGCTTCATCACCGTATTTATCAGAGCACTTAAAGGGCAGGGAAACCCAAATTAACTTTTTGCGAGTTTTTTTGTTTTAGCGTGATGTCATTGTGTACAAAATGCGTTTTAGAAAAAAAAGTCCAGATCTTGTTGCCCTCATCTCGCTAAGGCCGCTTTTGTTTGATCCCTGTTTGCGAGGCCACGCGTGCATCCAGCTGTGACGCTGTACGCGGTGACATCACAAGGTACATGATTCCTTTCCTATGAGATGCTGGTTTGTCTTTCAGGATAGCTACTATGTTGTCTCCACCTACATCTGCAGAATTCCGTTTTAAAAACAAAAGCGATGAGATGTTACAAAGCCACTTTTATTTCAAAATAGGAAATATAAATCTGACGTAATCATCGTTCTGGCTTGGAAACTTTGTGCGAATTGCGTGGACGACACATGATGGCAGTGGAACGTGGATGGATTGACCAAGATATCCCCATACCCATCAAACAAATTGCCTATAGGCAATGTGTCTGCACTGTCTGCAAAAATAAAACTTTTTCCCTCGTGTTTGCATTCAAAAATAGCAAGAGGTTTTTTCAGCAGTAACTTGCGTTAACAAAGAACTTTGACTATTCAACAAAGGTTAAACAGTGATTACCACTGTGACATTGAATGAAATTACATTATTTACTGTTTGATATCGACTATGACTAGTTACCTGTGTTGGGTCGTGGGCTGTGTAGCAGTATTGTAATGTTGCGTATAAGCCATGTGGGCGGTCTCCAACACCCACGGATTGAGACAAACTCCTTCAAATCCAGGATGCTGTGCTATGCAAGATACGTCTCCAAGCATAGCTTCCATGCGCTCAGTTTGTATTTCGTGGCAGCAGACAGCTTCAGGTTGTTCCTTCCCTGCAACACAACCTGAACAGTGAACACGAATACCTGCAAATTTGAAATTGCTAAATCAATTCGTCAGCGTTGATAAAACGAGCATTTGTATGCATCGGCCTCTGCGCATATAAGCGAGTGCATAAGCAAGTTTAATTGACTGAAAGTTACTTACCACTCGGTATTTCTCAAATGATCATCATTGACAGGAGCTTTGGTGTTGTCAGCAAGATCAAGCTGTGCAAGTTCACTTTCGATGTATTCTGGTTCAAAGAGGTAAGGTGACTCCGGATGTACTGCACTGTAGTCGTTATCGCTGCCATGATCTTTTTCGGATTTGAAGGAAAAACTTGTATTAGATTCAGCCATTTTCAAATAAAAACTTAATGATAGCTTAGTTACAACCTTGCAAATATCTAAAAATTTACAAGTATTGTTAGATGAATGCTTGTAAAATGAAACTTAACAATTCTTGCAAATTTTTGGGTGTTACAAGGTCAAAGCCTGCAACACAGAACAGCAGTGTAAAAAAATCAACTGCTTATTTCGGTAGAAAACCCTGACTGCAGCATCTGAAAGATCAGGCCACGAAAAGTCAGAACACAAATGCCCTGAAACAGAAATAGCTTCCCAGTTTCTTTGGTTGGTGGACATATTCTCCGGATCCGTTGTCAGCAGCTTTTTAACGTAACCTTAACAAAAATGTTAAGTGAACATCTTCAACTAGCAATCTTAATGAGAAAATGATCTGTGCTAATTGGCACTAAGTACCTCATATACACTTTCAAACGTAGGAAATTGAAGTTTGTTGCACCTACGAATAACTTACGATATGTAGGTTCTGATTTTTTTTTTGAGAGAAAAGCCTCCTTTATGTTTGAATTTTGGGAACGAAACCACAAAGCCAGAAGATCGATCGCTGTTTTCATTATAGTGTATTGCAGCCAAACGTTGCCTGCATAACAATAACTGCATTTTAATGTGGCCTAACACAATGTAACTTCAACCAGTGACAGCAGTTAACAAACGCACTAGAACTATGAACTCATGACAAGAATTAATAACTCCAGGGCACACAATCAAAACCTACTGAAATTGGACAAACCTAGCTAACATTTCACGAAACGAGAAAGCTCTAAGTTTTGGTGTAAATTGAAGCAAAAGGCTATGGAAGGCTTTGAGACTTGATGTGTGCTGAAAAGTACTGAGCATCCTTATGTCTCGTAAATGAAGCTTGTTGTCAACTAGTTCAGCGAAGTTGCCATAAGCCTCGGATTCTATTACAATTAAACAATGCATTACAAAACGGTAGAGTCATTTTTCCATCCACACAAAACTGATACATTAATATGCGTATAGTCAGGGTTACGCGTCAATTCAAAGCCGATAATTCAAAGCGGTCAATTCAAAGCCGATAATTTATTTATGATAAAGACAATAACCCTAATCCTAAGGGACTTTGTGTACCTTGAGCAACATGCCAGACGTCAAAAACATGCTCAGTTTCGCTCGTTGTCACGGACGTGCTCACATCAAACCCACAATCTTCACTGAACTTCATGCACCTGATCAGGCCAGCTTTCTCCATCGCATTGCTTCCTCCAACTTCATTGCTCTGTGTAAAAAGTAAACACATTGAAAATCTGCAGAAAAACAAGTTTTCAGGTTGCTCATGTCAAGATAAGGTATGGTAGGAAAAGCTAGTATCATACAGTGGAAGTGCCTGAACAAGTTGCAAATCAACAACTTTGTTTAACCGTGTGTCCATCACTGTATAAGTGCCGAATTTGGCACAGTGACCAGGACTGTCGGCTCTTTTATCACCAACTAAACAAAGGTCACCTCCATCATCTTCCAACGCTTGGAGCACTTTATGCTGCTTCGCCTGCCACAGTTGATATATGGTTGGTTGTATGTATTGCCTTCCCATTTTGCGGTAGGCGGTTTTTGAAAGCGATGCAATATTCAGGTGATCAAGCATCCTCAGCACTTTGATATAAGACGGCCATTTGCTAAGATCGAGCCAGCCAGAAGCAAATTTCCTGCTGGCATCTTGCCCATCATCGGTTGACTTGACCAAATCCTGAAGTGTTGGTGGAACGAGCAAGCCACATGTCATTGAATATCCAAGACACTGCGCTGCTTTGTCTTCAGAAGTAACATTGTTGAAAACTCACATTCACTATGATATGTTGATGGGAAAGGCAACAGCAATGGCATGGCAATTTCATTAAGCTTAGGGTACGATTTGCTTAGTTTTGCCCAAAATGTGGTCAAACTATCTTTCTCAAAGCTCAATCTGGTTGCCGTCTCTTCTTGCAGGTTCAAGAGTTCGCTTTGCACACCATCGTTTGTGTCTGGAATATTAGTAACAAGACAATGCAAAGGATCTCTTACTAATGTAGAAGCTTGATCTGGTATGTCAAGGAAATACTTGCTGAATTCTTGCATCAGATTTCCCAAATTGGCATTTTTATTAAATTTTAATTTATTTTTATTGTTATATAGTGTTGGAGTGAACTTGGAGATGATAAATTAAAAAAATTACTATTTTTCAAATTTTTCTATAGTCCCCTTGAAAAAGGCTCATAGCCCCCAGGTTGGGAACTTAGATATTCGTTCTGTCCATTTTTCAGCAAGTTGAATTTTTTCTTTGGTAATTTTTTGGGAAAAGTTTAATTTCAAAGCTTTGTTTTTAGTTCAAGTGCTGCAGTATAGTCGGGTTGTGTTTCCTTCAATCTCCTGAGTAGTTATACTTCTGTATGTATGATTGCCTTGATTGTACATGTGGAGTGGTGTGATTTACAATTGAGGTACAAGCGGTCTATAGCTGTTTCTTTGGTGTAGTTGGTGGTCACACATTTAAAGTTCAAACTTTTCCAAATGCGATGATTAACATCCAGAAACTTAACGTTTTTATCAGTTTGGGAGGTGTTGATTTCTTTGAAAGTAAGTTCCATGTCGTGATTTTGAAAGAAAAGTGTGGTTAAGCTGTGTTTTATCAAATCTGTGGTCTTTTGACCAAGTGATATCCAAATTATAGCATAAAGCGTTTGAATATTTCTGCTTGTTTCAGTGTGCTGGAAGCTGTTTTGATGTCGTAATCAGCGTAGTGCAATGTTAACGATCATTCCCAGTTCCCTAGTAGTTTTTGTGTGTGATACACATGAAAACAGAGTGTGATACAGAGACCAACACCACATTGTCTGCAGTGGTACCGGCTCTCTCTTCTTTGATTTTGGCTGATTCACACCCTGCACACTCTTGTTAGATCGTTTTTTTAGGTGTTTGAGGTAAACACTTTAGTTTGTGTTGTGAAAAATCAACACTCAATCGTTTAAAAATCATTGTCCATAACTGCATGCTGTGGAACACTACCACCAGTTGAAGATGATGCTTGCTGGTCATCTGGACATGGTTCACATAGATGCCTAGCTAGCTCATGAGTAATTTTTTTGAATGACATGGCCCAATCCCTGCTTTTTTCCTTGAACAAGACAAAACTATTTTAAACTGAAATTTTAGTATCTTTATATTTATTTTCGGACGTTGTAGCTTAAGTATGGTTGCATCAAATTATTCAAACACATCAGGTTTTCTTATCCGAACAGTATTTTATTTTTATGCACATATCACTAATTATAATCACTTAATAAATATAATGATTGCGGAAAAATGCCCGATATTTAATTGCCAGATGTATTTTCAAACATTTTAGCCATCACTTAAAGTATCTGTGAAACTATTGGTTAGTGAACAACACAAAGCTTACATTTTCAGACACATCTGTAATAATACATTTAGAAATAGCATTGTATTACATGCATATTGCATACCAATTGCACACATGATATCAGTGGAGACAGCTACCGTACAACATTAAGGAAATCGTGAAGACTAAGGATTACATTACAAACCAAAGACGCTGCAATGCTGTGGCCAACTTTTTGATTGGAATTAAACAGACATCTTTGTACTTTACACCAACGGACTAAACTATAAATGCAAGAATGATTTTGCAGGTGAACCATCATCAGTCAAGCCAACAAATGTTCTATTGCTGTACTCAACTCTTTGAGTGGTGTACACTTCATCTATCACCAATGTAACTACTCGCTCTGGCTCAATTAAATGAGATGTCCACTATTTTGAATACAGTAGGTCCAATTATCTATTTGCAACTGAAATTACACCAGATAGCTGCTGGAGCAGTCTGATTGAATACAAAATTGAAAGTACTTGAGACGAACTTCTACATTTTAGAAATAGAAGCTGATTGACAATTGATTTTTCTTCCATCATTTTTAGATGTAATAACATTTTCTACATATTTGTGTTATGGATTTGAATCACTTGTGCTTTTTTAATATTTTATATATCAACTTTTTCTTAACCAGGGTTCTCACTTTTTTTTTGTTTTCACTCAGCGTTCACGCTCACAATTTGGATTTTTTCAAAATGGTGAACAAGCGTAAAATGTCGTTTATTATAACAAAACTATGATGGAAAAAAAGAGGTCACAAGTGAGGAAACAGGCGAAGGATAAGGCACTCAAAGTCAGACTGAAGGACAAGATGCCATGTAAAAAGAAGATATTTTCTTGGTGGAATTATTAACTACAAAACATAAATGCTAGTCTATGTGCTAAAAAACATTAAATACAATATTGAAAAACATTAGGCAAAACATGAACTTGACAGTGAATTCGTATTGAATACATAATTGACATAACTTGTATTGAATTCACAATTGACATAACTCGTATTGAATTCATAATTGACATAACTCGTATTGAATTCATAACTGACAACCCATACTGAATTCATAATTGACATAACTCGTATTGAATTCATAATTGACATAACTCGTATTGAATTCATAATTGACAGAACTTGTATTGAATTCATAATTGACAACTCATATTGAATTCATAATTGACATAACTCGTATTGAATTCATAATTGACATAACTCGTATTGAATTCATAATTGACATAACTCGTAGTGAATTCATAGTTGACATAACCCGTATTGATTTCATAATTGACATAACTCATATTGAATTCTTAATTGACACAACTCGTATTGATTTTATAATTGACATAACTCATATTGATTTTATAATTGACATAATTCATATTGAATTCATAATTGACATAACTCGTATTGAATTCATAATATTGATATAATTCAGTTTGTTTCAAAAACAAAAAAATCACACTTCTAATACGATTCACATATTTTTTCTCACTTCTTTACATTTTCTCAAAGAAAAATAAGCGAGACTGGGATTAGTTGAAAAGTTTTTGTTTTTTTTTGAAAGTGGAGTTTAACCCTTTCAAGTCTGAATATAATCTGCTGAAAATTTAAACAAATTTTTTTGTGCTTTACGTCGTTGATACTGCGTGTTATGCATACTGTTAGCTTCAGCTGCATAAAATGGGTAAAATGGGGCTGGGACTATATTGTCCCAATAGTCTTTTTTACCTGGACACCAGTGTCCCAACAGTCTTGAATACACTAACAAATGAAAATGAAACACACGAAAAACGTCAAAAGAAAAAAATAAGCATGCATGTTCATTGTTCATGGAGTTCAACTATGGTAAAAAAGCAGTTTCTAAAAGTTTAGGTGTGGCAGGGCTTGAAACAAGCTTTGTGGTATGTCAGGTTGCACTCCATACACATGATTTTTGTGCGTGTTTCTTTTCCTTTCCTGCTGCAGCCAACACACCTTCGATGGGTTGCTTCTTTTTCGGAAAGATGAATGCCAACATTTACCATCATCCAAACAAGCTTAGATGGCCATCCAGAACCCCTACGGTGTCTCAGATTTCCACCACTTTGCCCTTTTTGATTTAGCGTTTCCGCTAGTTCAACCAGAAATTGAAATAAAGGCATTTTCTTTCTTCTCTGTAAATCTTTGTAGATGACCCATGCATTTATAGCAGAGTGTAGCAACATTCTACATAGGACTTTCTTCCACCATTTTGTTGACTTTCTGTCAATTTCATACGTCAGCCATTTGATCCGCTCTATCTACCCCTCCCATTGCTTTGCGGTAAAATCTAATGGCTTCGCGACAAGCAGTGGTCTGGGAAGACCCATCTTTTTGGTTTTGGTTGACTGGTACAACAGCATTGGAAAAACAGATACACAGAAGTATAACTTCTTTTGTGTCAATCCGCCGCTCCGTTATGGTTCCCTGGTTATTGCACTTAAAGTCTGATTCCCTGCGTTCTAAGTGATTCTGAAACACCGGGAGATTTTTCCGTGACTTTATGCAAGTTCCTAGCACTGCAGCAAAGCCGATGGAATTATGAGATGAACAGAAGTGAAAAACTTATTAAAGACTAAAGTATCACCTCCGTTTTTTATGGTTGATGCCAGTTTGTTCACAACTCTTTCACCAAGAGTACCTTGTGCAGGATTTTCCTCTTTCCCAGAATACACATTCTCGTCATATGTATAGTCGCTTTGAAAATCACAGCGCATCCATATTTTCACTCCTTGTTTGACAGGCTTCATAGGAAGATACTGTTTGATGGAGCATCTTCCTTTGAACTTCGCCATTGATTCATCAATACTTTGGTAAGGACTATCTTCTCTATATTTTTCAAAAGTAAATTTGAGGCAAGTTATTAAATCCTCAATATAATACAACTTTCTGGCTGCAGATGGTTTGTCAGGCTTAGCGGCATACCGGTACACTTTTGACATGAGGAGCCTGAAACGATCTCTTGAAAATGTTTCCTTCACCAAGCAATTTCCAAGAGACTTTTTGGTGGACCTGTAACAGAATGAGGAAATAGCGTGGTTGAGGTGTTTCCCAACAAACTGTTGACATGAGGCAACAGAAGAAAATTGACAGGATGTTGTCTTCTGCTGGCTAGCAACGGGAAATAACTCAGTTGGAAGTCATCCTAATTATCTGAATACATTTATTAGGCACTATGATTGCTCTTCAAAAGGATTTCTTTATTGATTACTCCGCTGTGAGTTTTATTGACGAGGCAGCGGGGTAGCTCCGTTTTTTGCTGGACCTGAGAATTCACAAGGAGGGGAGCATTTGCATGCCTTATGGCCAAATCTGTGATGATAATAACAGAGAGTTGGAGTGAAGCGTGTGCTGTGATCTGTGCGACTACGAGGGTTAAAAGGTGGCATAGCCTGAGGATAGGAATGTGGCCGCGAGGGTGGTCGTGGACTATTACTCTGCGTTGGGAAAGCTGCGGAATGGTGATTGGGCAGCGACATGAAGGTACGGTACTGAGAGTGAGTGAGAGAAGTAATTTTCTGTTCTAAGAGCTGATTAATTAATGCTTGGGAGGAGTTATCGTTTGGTCTAAGATTGTCGTGTTGTGAAGTAGAGGCATCTAAGATGTTGTTGGCCTAAAGGGCTAGAGCATCCAGATCTAAATGCGCTGAAGCAGCTAAGATGGGTCGTTTGTGTGAAGGCATACTTTCCAAGAATAAATTTTTAAGAATGGCATAAGCCGTAATATTGTGAGCATTGTCATCCCCAAGCAGCTTACGCATTTTGTTGAGGAGGACGGTAGGTATTTTATCACCTAGAGCAGGGCTTCTCAAGCTTTTTTGTTCTGTGACCCCATTTTGAAAAATATATTTTATGTGACCCCATTCTGGGGACATCCACGTTAAGGACACTAAAATGGGGTTAGTTCTTTTGTCTCAATTTATTTCGGTTCTTTTTGGCTCAACAACAATGAAACATAAAAAAAAAGGAACGAATGAAAACAAGAAATAACAAACAAATAATCCGACCCTAATTAAGACTATAACAAAACAATACAAATGCACCCAATTTACAAATCACAAAAAAATCCGCTATCATGATGAAAAGTGAACAAAAACAAATCATTTAATGGGATAGATGCGCTTGACGTTTCTTACACAAGTGATCTATTTGTAAAATGATACAAGACAAAGCAGAGCGAAGAGCATCTTCAACGGTTTCCAGAGAGGATCGGTTTTTACACTTGATGGTGGTGAGTTTTGAGAATGCCGCTTCACATAAATATGTTGTGCAAAAGAGCAAGAGTTTATCAAGGGCTAGGTCAGAAAGGTCTGGGTATTCATTCCTTGTGCTTGTCCAAAAACCACATAAAGTATGTTTTGAAAATATAAGTTTCAAACTTATGTCACTTGATAAATCTGAAAACTCTTCCTGGGCTTTTAATGGCAGGTGTGTGACATCTGACAGTTTGCTTACGAGTGGTTCACGAATCCAACTTTTTTTTCCTGAATTAATGTCGGTAGAAAAGTATTTCCGAAAGTGTGCATGAAGGTTATTCAAATGATCAACTATGACTTTGACAATCAAGAGATTGGACAAGTTATTGTCAGTTAAATAATCATTTGTAGCAGCAAACATTTCCAAATTACCATTTTCTGCCCTATTTTACCACATTGTAAGCTTTTTAATAAAAGCTTCAATTTTATCTTTGAATTGAATACAAAATTGAAAGTACTTGAGATGAACTTCTACATTTTAGAAATAGAAGCTTATTGACAATTGATTTTTCTTCCATCATTTTTAGATGTAATAACATTTAAATTAGTGGAATGCAAAATTGAGAGCACTTGAGTCAGATTTCTACATATTTGTGTTATGAATTTGAATCACTTGTGCTTTTTTAATATTTTATATACCAACTTTTTCTTAACCAGGGTTCTCACTTTTTTTTGTTCTCCTTCAGCGTTCACACTCACAATTTGGATTTGTTCAAAATGGTGAACAAGCGTAAAATGTCGTTTATATAACAAAACTATGATGGAAAAAAAGAGGTCACAAGTGAGGAAACAGGTGAAGGATAAGGCATTCAAAGTCAGACTGAAGGACAAGATGCCATGTAAAAAGAAGATATTTTCTTGGTGAAAATATTAACTACAAAACACAAATGCTAGTCTATGTGATAAAAAACATTAAATACAATATTGAAAAACATTAGGCAAAACATGAACTTGACAGTGAATTCGTATTGAATACATAATTGACATAACTCGTATTGAATTCATAATTGACATAACTCGTATTGAATTCATAATTGACATAACTCGTATTGAATTCATAACTGACATAACCCATACTGAATTCATAATTGACATAACTTGTATTGAATTCATAATTGACATAACTCGTATTGAATTCATAATTGACATAACTCGTATTGAATTCATAATTGACATAACTCGTATTGAATTCATAATTGACATAACTCGTATTAAATTCATAATTGACATAACTCGTAGTGAATTCATAATTGACATAACCCGTATTGAATTCATAATTGACATAACTCATATCATCATCATCATAATCCATCGTCGGTTTGTTCCCCACTAGTGGGGGTGGCCGATTGTTTCCGCGCAGCAATTGTCTTAATCCCTTTTCTCCATTTCACCCTGTCCCTTGCATCTTCCTCCTTCAGTCCGACTTTTTTAAACTCATCCTTCACTTGTTGTTTCCACGTTCTTCTTGGACGACCGCGTTTCCTCTTCCCATCCACCTTTAGATCTAGTGCCTTTGTAAGAAAACTTCCTTCCTCTCTTATCACATGTCCATACCATCTTACTCCATTTGCCCTTGCCAGTTGGTCTATGGTCTCTCTCATCTCTAACATGTCCAACAATTCTTCAGTCCCTTTTTCCCTTCTCGTTTTCACCCCACACATTGCTCTCACCATTGACCTTTCCGTTCTTCTCAGGATTGCCAGTTCACTCTCTCTCAATACCCATGTCTCGCTACCATATAGCATTGCAGGCCGCACACAGCTCCGATATACTTTTCCTTTCATCCTTAGTGAAAATTTTCTGCCATACAACATTTCCCCACATTCCCTGAACTTTGCCCAGCCCAATCTTGCCCTTGTTGTCACCGCTGCTTCACATCCACCACTTCCATTTATCCGATCACCCAGATAACAGAAGTCTGTCACTGTTTCGATGCCATGGCAGAACTCATCATCATGGCCTTCCACTTTTCTCCTTCCCTTACTGCATTTCCTACAAACAAAACACTTCGCCAATCTTGTTGCGGCTCTCTTGACATTAGCACATCTTGCATGTACCCACTTTCCACATTTCTTGCATTGCATTGAATTTCTCATCACTCTCTTGCCACATATTCCACAGGGATCTACTTTGCTTTCAACAACTGTTCCTTCTGCTCCACTCACCATCACTTTTGTTTTTTCAAGATTCACCTTTATACCCTTGGATTCAAATGCTTCTTTCCATTTCTCAAACTTTCTCTCCATTCCCTCCATACTATTACTTGTCAAGACCAGGTCGTCTGCATACAAAATTTCACTCAATAAGCCCTCCCTCACTCCTTCAGTTACAACTTCCACCATATTGAATTCTTAATTGAAAAAACTCGTATTGATTTTATAATTGACATAATTCGTATTGATTTTATAATTGACATAACTCATATTGATTTTATAATTGACATAACTCATATTGAATTCATAATTGACATAACTCATATTGAATTCATAATATTGATATAATTCAGTTTGTTTCAAAAACAAAAAATCACACTTCTAATACGATTCACATATTTTTCCTCACTTCTTTACATTTTCTCAAAGAAAAATAAGCGAGACTGGGATTAGTTGAAAAGTTTTTGTTTTTTTTTGAAAGTGGAGTTTAACCTTCAAGTCTGAATATAATCTGCAGAAAATTTAAACAACTTTTTTGTGCTTTACGTCGTTGATACTGCGTGTTATACATACTGTTAACTTCAGCTGCATAAAATGGGGCTGGGACTATATTGTCCCAATAGTCTTTTTTTACCTGGACACCAGTGTTCCAACAGTCTTGAATACACTAACGAATGAAAATGAAACACACGAAAAACGTCAAAAGAAAAAAATAAGCATGCATGTTCATTGTTCATGGAGTTCAATTACGGTAAAAAAGCAATTTCTAAAAGTTTAGGTGTGGCAGGGCTTGAAACAAGCTTTGTTGTATGTCAGGTTGCACTCCATACACATGATTTTTGTGCGTGTTTCCTTTCCTGCTGCAGCCAACACACCTTCGATGGGTTGCTTCTTTTTCGGAAAGATGAATGCCAACATTTACCATCATCCAAACAAGCTTAGATGGCCATCCAGAACCCCTACGGTGTCTCAGATTTCCACCACTTTGCCCTTTTTGATTTAGCGTTTCCGCTAGTTCAACCAGAAATTGAAATAAAGGCATTTTCTTTCTTCTCTGTAAATCTTTGTAGATGACACATGCATTTACAGCAGAGTGTAGCAACATTCTACATAGGACTTTCTTCCACCATTTTGTTGACTTTCTGTCAATTTCATACGTCAGCCATTTGATCCGCTCTATCTACCCCTCCCATTGCTTTGCGGTAAAATCTAATGGCTTCGGGACAAGCAGTGGTCTGGGAAGACCCATCTTTTTGGTTTTGGTTGACTGGTACAACAGCATTGGAAAAACAGATACACAGAAGTATAACTCCTTTTGTGTCAATCCGCCGCACCGTTATGGTTCCCTGGTTATTACACTTAAAGTCTGATTCCTCGCGTTCTAAGTGATTCTGAAACACCGGGAGATTTTTCCGTGACTTTGTGCAAGTTCCTAGTACTGCAGCAAAGCTGATAGAATTATGAGATGAACAGAAGTGAAAAACTTATCAAAGACTAAAGTAACACCTCCGTTTTTTATGGTTGATGCCAGTTTGTTCACAACTCTTTCACCAAGAGTACCTTGTGCAGGATTTTCCTCTTTCCCAGAATACACATTCTCGTCATATGTATAGTCGCTTTGAAAATCACAGCGCATCCATATTTTCACTCCTTGTTTGACAGGCTTCATAGGAAGATACTGTTTGATGGAGCATCTTCCTTTGAACTTCGCCATTGATTCATCAATACTTTGGTAAGGACTATCTTCTCTATATTTTTCAAAAGTAAATTTGAGGCAAGTTATTAAATCCTCAATATAATACAACTTTCTGGCTGCAGATGGTTTGTCAGGCTTAGCGGCATACCGGTACACTTTTGACATGAGGAGCCTGAAACGATCTCTTGAAAATGTTTCCTTCACCAAGCAATTTCCAAGAGACTTTTTGGTGGACCTGTAACAGAATGAGGAAATAGCGTGGTTGAGGTGTTTCCCAACAAACTGTTGACATGAGGCAACAGAAGAAAATTGACAGGATGTTGTCTTCTGCTGGCTAGCAACGGGAAATAACTCAGTTGGAAGTCATCCTAATTATCTGAATACATTTATTAGGCACTATGATTGCTCTTCAAAAGGATTTCTTTATTGATTACCACGCTGTGAGTCTTATTGACGAGGCAGCGGGGTAGTTCCGTTTTTTGCTGGACCTGAGAATTCACAAGGAGGGGAGCATTTGCATGCCTTGTGGCCAAATCTGTGATGATAATAACAGAGAGTTGGAGTGAAGCGTGTGCTGTGATCTGTGCGACTACGAGGGTTAAAAGGTGGCATAGCCTGAGGATAGGAATGTGGCCGCGAGGGTGGTCGTGGACTATTACTCTGCGTTGGGAAAGCTGCGGAATGGTGATTGGGCAGCGACATGAAGGTACCGTAAACTGGGGTGGCTTTGGCCCTTGAGGGTGACTTTGGCCCAAAATTTATAAAATTATTTGAAGTGGTGTAATTTTGTGACATGTTCATTTTTATACTCAGTTTGGGTGTCAAATGAAATATAACAATCTGTATTTTTAATTTCAGGAATCAGTACTATGAATACAACAAATATAGGAACCTTTTTATGGTATTATGTTGGGTAGGTTAACTTACACAGTAATTTGGCCATCCAACGTGTATGGCTCACTGCACCAATGCTTTTGATCACAGGGGCTATCATGTCATGGGGATATGATGCAAGCAATATTAAAGAAAGTTTTGATAGTTATCCTTTAGTGGGAGGTTTTTTAATGCATTTGTTGCAAATTCAATAAAATGTTTAACATATGAGTCAAGGCTTCTGCTGAATGTTTGACATGGAAACTGGTCATTTACTCTGATGTTTAGCCAGACATCTTTTATAATTTTGTAAAGGCAAGGTCTCAGGAGAGCTTGTTACCAAGAACGGTTTCAGCAATATCACCCACCACTCTCTCATAAATATGATGACGACAATATTATACAACAATTATACAACAATTTCTCACTTGTTAACAAGTAATGTATAACACCAAACTACTAATAAAAAAAATCTGCTAAAACCTATACAAAGTGTAAGGCAATACTATGTAACACAGTAAAAATGCCCAAAAATACAGCAAAAATCAGTTTTTTGGCAATAACTTAATTTCTGTTTGTTTTAGAGAAAAATGTTCTTTTAAAGCATATAGAAACATGATGATTACCTTTCAATAGAGCCTAAAATTAACTCTCCATCCTTACCGGTCAGATATAGCGATTTTGTCCAAATTTGCTCCGAATTTGCGCGAAGTGCTCTGTGGCACCACTAAATTCGAATATTTTTCCGAAAAAATTTTTGGGATAGTTTTCAGTCCTAAAAGAAACCCCAAAATGGGTTGAGACCTTAGTTGTGAAATTTTTTTTACAAAGTGGTACACCCTAATAGCCCTGTAGAAATCATCTCCGTGGAGGCATCTCGTGGTTGAGGCATCTGATTAGGGACTGTGCAACTCTGTGCAAGTCGTGGAGAACATGGGGTGCTATGGTGCCATGTTGGAGTGTTCTTGTAGCGGACGCTGCTTTCAGCATATCCACCCATACACAGCCATCAGTGGGATGGCAACATTCCTGGGCGAAGTCGGCAAGGAATAATAGGACACGAGGTCGACTACGCTGCTGTATGTTGCTAATTCAAACTCAGAAGATCGATGCTTGCTCACAACGTGATTGTTTATAGGTTTTAATCTTCGATCCAGCAACACAGAAAGTAAAGGAAAACACCGGAATATTAAAGCTCCACCACCAACAACTGGATACGAAATATTGTCGCTGCTACATTAACAATAAACTGATCCAAACGTCATCCTGGCAGTGCCAATAATAGAAAACAATAGCAACAACGAAACTGATATATTGCTTTAGAATTACCAAGACTGATTTCTTGATACTGGTTTTAAGTTCTGACTTTTGATATTGCATTCAACTGATTTCCATATTGAAAGAACCGACTTTTCATATTGAACAAAAACTCAACAAACTATAGATTTTCACATAGCAAAAACTTAACACACTCTGATTTTTACATGTTGTAGAACTCTACAAAAGACCAAATTTCACATAGCAAATGACTGATTGATTTTATAGCAAGAACTGATTTTACATATTGCAAGAACTTAACAAACGACTGATTGATTGATTTAAAATCATGAGCTTAACTTCTTTAAGAAGGTACTAGTGTGAGATTGCGAGTTTTACATATGATCACACAACGCAACACGACTGCAATTCTACATAACGATGAACCAAGGTAGGAATTCGGCATAGTGACGTTGATTACAGAAGTTGAATTCCCGATTGCTGAATTGAATTCCCGAGACGTGCAGTTATGCGCTCAAGGCGGAGTCTTCTGGAAGATTCTAGTGACGTGTACGTGTGACGTCAGAGACGACAGAGCTCTCTGGCGCTACATTCTCATCAGTGAGTCTGTCGTGACATCATCGTGGTGCTGTATGGAAGTCCCATGAGGCCTCGCAACAGCCGTGTAGGTGGGTGCGCCTGAAACAAAATTGATACAGAGTAGCGACCGCTACAAAGTAACACAGAAGCAGTTCAGACACTTTAAAGCAAAAGGCAATGCATGCAGGCATACAAGTTGTTGACATTATGTTGCATGGCAGTGCCATGGCGGCACAAGAACCTGTTAAAGTCGTGGCATCTGCCAGAAATACTGAGTAGGCAAAGGACTCATTGAAAAAATAGCGACAAGTGCAGGCTAAAGCGGTGTACGAGGCTGTGATCTAGGCTACATACCGAGATAAAATCGGTAGGCTGACATGTGAGTTCATAGTGACTTATTGGTGAAAGAATGTCAGTGAATGAAAAAAAAGTAGCCTACGATACCTTGGGCATATGAAACAATACAGTAGGTGTAGGTAGCGTATGACATACAAGATGGCGTTTGCTTATATAGGCACAGAAATATTTGCGCTGGCAGTTCACCAGAGCGCAATGAGACATCATGACGTAGTTAGTTGACATTGCAGTGGTTAGGCTACGTCATGAAGGCGATAAACTTGATTGTACGGGCGCAGAGGTGGATCAGTCACCCTTACATTGATTCAACGTCGATAAACGTTGAGCCAATGTAAGTATGACGAATTTCGTTGTATGGGGTTACGCCACGAAAAACTGTAGCTGCTAGATGATTACAAATATTTAAAAAAAAATTGCATGCCGTTTTTTTTGTATAGCAACCAGAACAAAAAGTTAAGAAAAATTTGCAAACACGTGCTACATTACCAGGTTGATGTCTTTGTTGAAGGTCGTGAGTTCAGAAAATTTACTCGGAGGCACCATTGTAACGCTTCGGACGTGGAGAAGTAAGGCTTCTGGCTTGAGATGATAACGTTGCTGGGTTGGAGGACTTAAAGACAACACTAGATTTGATAATTCAGGAAGTACATCTTTTATTGCGGCAATTGTTGCAGCGATCACAGCGGATTCAGAAAGCGTCACACCCTTCCATCAGAAACGTGTCGATTGAAAAACAGAAATATACATGCGCTGGTCTTTTTATTTGTATACGAAATATTCCTACGCCGGGTGTTGCCAGGCGCAATGCTAATTAAACAATAATTGAAAGTAGGCCCAAAGAGTTTAAATATGAGAACTGCACTGCATGTGTGGCTGGTGCACAAGGTGTGAGACAGCAGTCGGTACAGTAATTCCTAATTTTTTCAACTACTTCTGGTTCAAGACATTTACCTTTTCTTGGAGATGGAGCATTGCAAGAATGTCATGTTTTTGCTCCAGAGAACGGGTAATTCGAACACTTTCGCTGACTGAAAAAAAGTCTGCTGTCTTTTTGCTAGACCATTCCAAGGGTGAGATCGTCAATAGCTGTATTTTTTCTGCCCTGATTGTTCCAGTATCTTTCAATTTTTGTTGTAATTTCTTCATTAGCAGATCAAAATGCTTTGCTTTCCTTTTTTCTTTCTTTACTGTTTCATCACCAATGTCAACACTTTTGATTGGCTCTGTCATAAGTGCTTCGCAAATACGTTTCTTGAAATTTTCCATTACCTTTTCCCACTTTCTTTTGCCATATATTCCTTTGCTGCTTGAAGGTATGCTATGCGATTTAACTGGTGATTTCCCAATGCTTTCAAGAGATATGTTCAGAGTTTTACGAGCCAGAGCACCTTGACAATGGACGATTTCTTCATCAACCGAAGTTGATGTAGCACTGCTTTTACTGTCACTTTTTCCAAAGTTATCTACAAGTTGTCTAACTTTTGGGAAGCAGTTGTAAGTAGCAAGTTATTAGAAAACACCCAAAGAGCTCCATAATTTCGCCAGCATTTGTGAGATTGATCTACCGCTTTTGTTTTTGAAAAATATCTAATCTTTCATTTGTACATGCAGCTATGTGGATAAACAAACTGTAAGGAAACAACTTCAAAAATATATCAACAACACTGGACCTCACGGTAAGATCAGGATGGGTTTGAATTTCAGGTGGGAAAAGAGACATTCGAGGGTAAAGCTGTTGTGTCATACCAGACCACACAATTGAGTCATCAGCTGGCGATTTGCTTTCAGTACTTTACCTTTCTTCATTTTTTCTGCTTCCTATTTCCTGTTCACTGGCATTTTGTGGCCCAACAGCTGAAGAAGAAGTGGCAGAATATTCTTGCTCACTTTCCTCTTCACTTTCAGGTAAAGATTCGGATGAAGAATCTGATGGTTCATAATCGGAATCTTTGTCTGTCATCAATTCTGAATCAGCACAAGATGACGAACAATCTTCTACACTGTTAAGTGAAAGGCGTATAAATTTCCACCCCTAAGGGTGGTCTCTGTTTTCCACCCTATGCCTTTGTAGGGTAGATTTTCTACCAAAAATGGTGGATTCCTTGACCAATGGTGGAGATTTCCACCCCCAGCAAAATCCACCCTAAGCTGTGGAAATTTTTCCACCACAGAAGGTGTAAAATTCCACACTTCATCTGAGGTGCAAAATTTCCACCTCAGCAGCATCCACTCTCAGGCTGTCTAAATTTCCACCCTTTTGGATGGTCCTATTCTTTACCTTATTCCTTTTGCTTGAGGTGGAAATGTCCACTCTATAATTCAGACCTTTTTTATCGCAAAAATTCCTTTTTCCTGTATTTTTTCGTTGTACTTTCTGCCTCTTAATCTGCCAGGTTGCGTGAAAAGTGTTTTTACACATGTTTTTTTTCAACCTTTTTTGAGCCACGGTACACTTTATGCATTAAAATAATCATGCGGTACACCAAACTGGATTTTATAATAGGCTATTGGCATAATGCAATAAAATAAACAATACAACAACAATTTATTCACTTTCAATTTTTCTCAATGCCATATCTGGGCCTGTTTGGATGAGCACAAACTTGGTGTGTTCCATGGAACGACATAGTCCAGTTAATAAATTTCATAAAAATCGCTGCCTTACACCTACACCAGCACTAACCCAATTGCTATTCAAAACTGGTTTATTAAAGTTTGCACAGGTGTGCTAATATCAACGGAAATGCCACACAAGTAACTTAAAAGTTGAAATGTTTTGGCGAGTTCTTTGGATATGTATATAACAGAAGAAGCACTGCAGTTTCCTGCTGCACGATGTGGCACAGCAGTTGTTTGTGAGCGTATAAAGCAAACCCCGCGGATGTGCTCGATTGGAGGACGGGATAAGGAGTTGCCACTTTTCAAGCTGAAACTGTCATCCTGTAAAACAAGATGTAACATTAGCATTGAACCAACCTTATAAGAGTTATAGGCATATGGTAAAATTGATTATAGCTTACTTGAAAAGGTATATACTTGATGCCAACGAATTCTGTTGTTGTGGCTTGCTACCATCTCTGGCACAAGAACAAATAAGCTATAATAGAATTAATGGCAATGTAACAATTTCGTGCCAGTATAAAAATAGCAGGCCAATGAAGCATTCAGCAAACATTAAAGAATTTTTTTGGATTATCAGTGGTTTAATGAAACGTTGTGCATTAAAGTTGTGTTGTTGAAAGTAATAGAAGTTTGGTCTTATCACATTGCAAGCAGTTTAAAGTTGTAAACAAACATTTTATTGTTCATAGTTTTGCGTATTTTGCAGTCGGCCTTTTTTAATGACTCCTATTCCAGAGCCCTAATAAAAACCATGCGCATTTTCATAACCAAAAACAAATGGCAAAAAAGTTTATATCTTTTTTATTTGTGACGTCAGTGGACCCAGAGCCCGTGATCTCACTTCTTTTTAACGCTCTGTCTTGGATAGTGCACTATTGCAAAGAAAATAGAGTTGGCATTCCGCTGATACTCGGTTTATGATTTTGACCGCTAGGTGTGAGTAATGAATTGAGGCAATTTCTCGGCGATTTTCTTTCATCAAGCAAGCGTTTGATGTGAATGCCGGATATTAAATGAGATGTAACTTTCACTAATTTTGCAAGACAGTCATCCATATTCTACGATGATCATCATTTTCCTTTTTATTATACTTTTTGATATGTGAAGCAGTGCCTCCTACCTTGCACTGTCCGTATGCACGTAAGCAGTATGTAAGTCCAACTGTTTAAGCAAAAAAACGTGATTGTAATCAATTGTAGCTAGCGATAGGCTGATGACTTACAGCGCCAGTTATCACAAAGTGCTGCATTTGCTCTTTGAATACAAGTGGTAAGCACAGCAAAGCTCTCCAGGGATCTGCAAATACACAATAACTAGGCCTATTAGATGTGCTTAATAGATAAGGTAAATGTGGTGCCAAACTCAATTTCTAAGTTTCGGGAATGAGAAGATAAAGTTGTCATCACACTAAGCCTTTGGCACTAACGGGAGGAGAATGGGCAGTTACTTTCTCTTGGCTTTAATATGTACTTTCAAAACGCTAGACAGTAGATACAACAAAACTATCGTGAGTAGACATGACAAGCCGTCAGGAAATATTCAAACTTATTCTCACACTAAATATTTCACAATAAAATATTATCAGACAATTCTATGCAATGTAAGTTGCTT
This sequence comes from Aplidium turbinatum, assembly GCF_918807975.1. Taxonomy (NCBI): domain Eukaryota; kingdom Metazoa; phylum Chordata; class Ascidiacea; order Aplousobranchia; family Polyclinidae; genus Aplidium; species Aplidium turbinatum. Next base: position 8,235,349 of record NC_137489.1, on the reverse strand, counting down.
CACCTATTTAATCAAATTAAATAAGGAGTTAGTGGGTGCGTGGTTTACCTGCTTCTTACACAACAGTAAAAGCATTATTGTTGGTCAAATGAGAAAACTAGACATTGGGCTATCTCACCAAAAGGTCCAGGTAACTAATATATAGCTGCTCTATTTCAATACCTTCAAACCCTATATGCCGAAGGACATTTTGCCGAATGGACAAATTGCCTAAAGGACTAATTGCCGAACGGACTAATTGCCGAAAGGACTAATTGCCGAATGGACAAATTGCCGAAACAATTTGGAAAAAAATTACTTTGAAGTGACACAAAGTCTCGTTACTATGCAAGCAGTGCTTTTGAAATAGAATCACTTTGCTACTGTTTGTTTGCCTAAAAATTACTTTGAAGCAACACCAAGTCTCGTTACTATGCAAGCAGTGCCTTTGAACTGGTAATTATTTTGAAGTGACACCAAGTTGCAAGTCTCATTGCTATGCAAGCAATGCCTTTGAACTGATAATTATTTTAAAGTGACACCAAGTCTCGTTACCATGCAAGCAGTGGCTTTGAAATACTGTAGTAATTACTTTGCTACTGTTGTTTGCCTAAAAATTGCTTTATATACAGTATCCACAGTTTTTGGAAATCAGTATTAGTTTGAAGTCAGGGATACCTAAACATTCAGGGATGCGAAACTACAAATACGAGGCGCCAACTGAAGGTACGACGTTGTCGCAATAAAAGCCATTGCTTTTCTAAGCTATTTGCAAAGCCTGCAGTTACCATATAAGCACAATGATGATTAACGTTTTGCAATATACAAGTGACTGACATCTTCTCTGTTTTATTTCCAACGTTTCGCATGTGTAAACGACTTGCATCTTCAGTTACGTTGTTAAAAAACAATTGTAAAATCAAGAAATATGTAAAGTTCTATGATAAAATAACGCCAGCACATTAAATACAACGCATATCGACCAAATAAATTAGTTATTTCTAACGTTATGCAAATTCAAACGATTTCTATCTTTTCAAGTACTTTGTCAAAATTAATTGCAAACAACAAGGAATAAGTAGGAGCTTGCTAGTGTAATGTTACACAGACTTCGACAACTACAACATGACTCCGACACTAAGTCGATTGAACTTATAATTATAATAACGTAATAAATGTCAGAATGTAAAAAGAATGGTGCAACACTGTCAAGGAAGCCTAAAGGCGACCAATTATGACGTCATGAAAAGCGCGCAAAGTAAAATGCGAGACACTGGTAAGGGCGAATTCCCACACACAATTATGAGTGCAACGGTGCGGTTCCAATACATTACATTCCCCTTTGTCTGAAGAAAGAAAGGAACTATCTATCGATACACAAACAGATTAAAATTATGGAGTGGAGTACACTATTAACTGCAGATGCAATAACGATGTCACGTTTACTACACAATTTTCCAGTGACTCAAAGTGAACAGCAAGCATTAAACTTATAGTTCGTATACTCTCGTTGTGCAAACTCCGATAACAGCACAAGTCTACATTGTATGCATGATGCACAACACGAAATCTCCACGTATCACTATACATACAAAACGATTCAAGTTACACAAACACCATATCTATCAGGCGGCTTCACTATCCGGCCAGAACGGGTAGTACACGGTGCTGGCATATTATTTTTACATGGCACATTGGGCTCGTCGTTAAAATCATCTACAGCAACGTTTTCATCAGCATTCAGCAATAACGTTTTCATCAGCAGCAACGCTTTTATCAGCAATAACATTTTTATCAGCAGCAACGCTTTCATCAGCAATAGCGTTTTCATCAGCAGCAACAAGTAGCTGCATTCTTCTAGATTTGACTGCGGGTATAATGGCCTAGACGTTCGGTGATTAGTTTTCCTACTATCACAAAAATTCGCAAATTTGAACGTTAACTCGACCATCTGCCTCCACTTTTTAAAATTATCTGCAACATTTCCTTGTTGGAAATTCATCTCTGACTTTGTTGCTTGCATCGAATCCATCTCTGACACCATGTAATGTTGCACAGACTTCGACAACTACAACATGACTCCGACACTAAGTCGATTGAACTTATAATTGTAATAATGTAATAAATGTCAGAATGTAAGAAGAAATAGCACAACACTGTCAAGAAAGCCTAAAGGCGACCAATTATGACGTCATGAAAAGGGGTCCACGTCTTTTAGGCGCAGACAGTTAGGCGTCTGGATATTTAGGTGCGGAGCACTGTGGCGCCCGTTCATTTAGGTGCTATTCCTAGTAAAGTTTGCAGATTGTATCAGCTTGGCATGTAGGGCAATGCTTTTCACATATAATGTTACATTGGTTAGAAACATATGTTGTTTTGTTAATGCGCGTGTGGAGATGAGGTGCCAGACAACGCTCTACTACTCTTGGTGTTAGCACATCTCCACAGGACATTTGCAATGCATCCTGAACACAGGTTGCAGCCAGATGGAACTTTACTTAATCTGTTATCTTTCGCAATTACTTTTACTCGGGATGGATTGGTCGACTGGTCGTATTGCGAGTAGGCTACGTATGAGACAACGCTTTACAACATGAATAATAATACATTTCCATAGAGCATTATGAACCCTGCCTACAAGTTGCAAGCATAATGGTGCGACTTTGCTCGTTATTAAACCTAGTCGGGGTTTTGATGGAAAACTAAGTTAGGCTACTCTTCACTCAAGCCTACCACCCGCTTGAATATAGACTACGGTATATTTTTTACTGATGTTTAGTGTACCGGTAGTTATTATTTGACTCACTAAAAGTGAACTCAGTTATGTTCGCAAACTTGAATAATTTATTGATAAAGCTTTCGCCGCCGCAAACCTGGACTAACAACAAATAAGTGCCGAACACGCGCATTAAAAAACATTATGTTTTTCTGTTCAATACAACATTTTGTGTGAAAAGCATTGCCCTACATGCCAAGCTGATACAATCTGCAGACTTTACTAGGAATAGCACCTAAATGAACGGGCGCCACAGTGCTCCGCACCTAAATATCCAGACGCCACAGACCACAGTGTGCGCGCCTATTTGACTGGCGCCTAACTGTCTGCGCCTAAAAGACTTGCTCTCATGAAAAGCGCGTAAAGCAAAACGCGGGACACTGGCAAGGGCGAATTCCCACACAAAATTAAGAGTGCAACGGTGCGGTTCCAATACATTACAACTAGTACCGGTAAAATAACCATAGACGTAGCAGGGGGGCTAAAGGGTCCGTGGCTTTCCTAAATTTCTAATTAATGTAAGTCATGATGCAGTTTTTGTACCACTGCCACTGGTAAGTTTTCGTACTTTCCGGGCCGTTTTCTCTGGTTCCTCACGTCCAGGTGCATTAAAACGTTTCAACTCATTTTTAGCAAAACAATTAAATGCTGTTTGAAGAATAAGTTCGAAATTTGAGTGGCCTGCAGAACACATCTGTTTGAATGCACCTCTGTAAACGTTCGACGCCTCCACTATCTTTTTCAGGGCTCGTATAAACACGGAGCGCTGGTTTGGTGCAGTCCACAACTTCTCTTTTGCATTATAATCAGATATCACTGCACTGTAATAGTGAACAGCCAATGTTGTTGCAGAAAAACAAAATTCTGTTGGGACAGACAGACCACCTCGATTGGCAATTTCAAACAATTTCACATGCTCTTCAGATTCACATGTTGGGGCTGGGCAGTCATCACTTTTTACCAACAGAACTTTACAGGGCGAACACCGTCGTCTTCGGGATATACTTCTTGCAATGTAGCCACTCACAAAATATGCCACATTTGCATCTGTCTCCGACAAATCATCAAGTGTTACCTCTGAGAAAAACCTTTCGAGCCAAGAAACAATGGAGCTGTCTGCATTAATAAGCTTTCCGCTTCCCAGAGAAATAGAGTCAAGCGAACATAATTTGGATGCAGCCAGTATGCCATGTTGTTGAAGCAAACTCAACTTGCGTATTTTCTTTTCTGCCTCAAGCAGTTGCTTTATGGACATAAAAAAGTTTCCTCCACTAACCTGGCGGTACCACCCGAAACGGCCTTCGATTGGATCAGAGGTAAATTTTCCCGGTAACACATACTTCAATCCAATCTTGTCGTGCAAGTATTGAGCAAGTTCAGGCATTGCAGACATGGTTTGAATGCATGCTAGGAATGTTTGGTCTGTAAGCCCAGAAGTGCCGGATTGCTGCCATTTCACTAAAATATCCTTTGCTGACTTAAGAAAGCGTAAATTTGCAGGTTTTTCTTCTTCCGTTGAAGTGAACTTCATTGGCATGCACATCTCATCATTTTTTGCCATGCCTGAAATATATATATAAAAGTTGTTAAAAATAGTGAAGGCTGGTTAGAGTTCTAAAGTAAAGGTTCCCTGTATACCAAGTGCAAGGCCGTGTGCATTTTTGCATCTTTTAGTCTCAAAATTCAAAACATAATCAGATTGATTTTTCAATGAGCTTCTAAACTTACTCTGTAAGTAACAACTAGGTCATTTGTACAAAAAAGTAATAAAATTCTAGGAAAAAATCCAAATGTTTTACTTCAATTGCAAAAAATCTTTGTGCAGCTTTCTAAAAAGTTGTGCATAAACTGTACAGAAAATATGCCCAGAGAAAACTAGTAACCTGTGCCGACGTGCCGCAACGACTGGCTATATTTAAAAATATTAATCACACTTGGAAAATATACCTTTGAATGGTGTTTTGACAGACATCACCTTCCAAACATTGCAGATGAATTGGAGAAATTTGGCAGTTTCCTTAAAGCCCGGATTGGTGTCAGCATACATAAGAAGTCCATTTACGGTGGATTCACTAAACACACCTGCAAGTGAAAAACCAAAATTATATATATATATGAATTGCAACTGCTGCAATCAATTTCTGGATTATATATATATGATACAATAAATCAAATATAGTTATTATTATTTGAAGCCTTTACAAATTGTTTCACCTATCGGATCATCAGAAGGTCTTATTCAAATAGAATCTATTTGAATAAGACCTTCTGATGATCCGATAGGTGAAACAATTTGTAAAGGCTTCAAATAATAATAAGTATATATTTGATTTAATTCGCTCTGCTTTGCCTTTTTGCTTGGCATTGAGCACTTTTTGTAGTATTAATAGTTTTCATTGTTTTATGATACAATAAATATATAATGTAATTTTCTTATACAAACTAAAACAAGTTAGATGACTAAATAATGTGAAAATGTAGCCTGCATAGGGTTGAAGGATCAACTGAAGATCCCGTGACCATTTTCTGGGGGAGAGGGAAGTTAAGTTTGAGTCAACCTTTGTAGGGGCGATCATCATCACTCCAAAGGACCGGGGAGGATCTTCATTTGAGCCCTGCTTACAAAAGCTACTGTACTTACTTAAAGCGTGTAGAGGTGAGGTGCGGGCAATATTGCTTGGGTTAAGTGATGCCTTATTCAGTGCAAATGCTACTTTCAGAGGTTTATGCTCTTCAAGAGTGTACAAGCGCTTTATATGTGCAAATTCAGCTGTGCATTGCTCTCCCAAAATATGTTCAGCACCAGAAATATGAGGAATGTGGAATCGCTTCTTATTCACAAAATTGTTAAAAATGTTTTTAAAGTTGTGGGTGAAGTCAAACAAGAGAAATAAACGCTCTCCATTCCTTGAAGGGTGTGCAATGCTGTTTGAGAGCTTATTGCTTCCACATAAATCCATAAACAACTTCCTGAAAATGCATAACCCATTATAAATCACACATAAATTTTAGCATGTAATATTAAACCAGTTTCATTCAATAGACAAGATGTTTCAAAAAACGTGACACCACTTCTTTCAATCGAGGTTGTTTCAGTTTTGTCAGCCAAAAAAAAAAACTGGCGAAAAACAGTTTGCAATAAACTTGTAACTTTTCTCCATATTGGGACTTTAGTGCAGAAATTGTTTGTATAAAAACTATTACATTTTAACCATTTGCAGTCCAATTTTTTTTGCAAAAAATTTTCAGATATCATAAAACCGGTTGGACTTTGATTGAATGTGAAAACAATAGCCTAATGCTTTAGCATGTTATTATAAAATGATAATCAAGGTTTACCAACAATTCTGAACAGCATTTCTTCTATTTTCACATTTTTAAAAATTCTGTTTTATGGACGGGTTGTGAAAAACAATATTGAAATAGGATTAAAATATAATACGTGACAGGGTGTTTAAAAAAATCTGACACCATTTACCTTTGAAATGTATTGAAATCATTGTTGTAAAAAAACCCATAAACATAGGATTTTTCACAACCTTGATTTTAATACATATTAAAGGTTAATGGTGTTAAATTTTTGATACACCCTGTAATCCTATTAAATTTGCTATAGATAGTTGTCATCAAGCATATTATAAGCTTACCTATTGCACACATGATTGTCAACAGATATAGCAACAACAAAGAAAATTTCATCTAGAGATTGCATCACTTTGTTAAAGAAGGTTCGAAGCAGCTGTGTACTTATCTTTTCAATTGGCACCAGGCACACAACATCTTTATATTTTTTACATACTGATTGCACCATAAATGTCAACACGGTTTTCGCTCGTTGGCCTTCCTCTGTTAATCCAATGAAAGCGCCATTGCAATATTCAACCCTTTGTGCAGTGTATACCTCATCAATAAGCAAGGTTACCATTTTTTCTCCTTCAGATAAGTCGACAGTTCGTTGCTTCAGGTATTGCAAATCTATAGATTTAGTCTCTACATTACAATCACTCGAAACTTGCTGAAGTCTTCTGACTGATGGCAGTATAAAAAACTCACTAAGCTTTTTGTATAGTGAGTTGCTAGTGAGCTGCCACAGAAACGACATGGTTAGTAACCTGGGTGAATACCGTCGGCCATTTTTATCTATGTACAACAACTGAAGTTGCTCGGACACAAATTGAATTAGGGGTAAACCTTCATCTTGGCTTTCGTTTTCTTCCAGGTTTGCTTTGCATTGCTCAAGGGCTGCAACAGCCGACTTGGCAAAAGTCTTACTATTGTTACCACTTGGTGATTCTATAAGGTTTTTGCAGAATGCCAGAATATTGCAAAGCTCTGATACTTTGCTTAATGAATCGGAGCTCATCAGATGCTGAAATGTTTCTTGTGGCACAGAAATAGAACATACAAATGCATGCACATCTAAAGTTTCCCCTACCACCAAAGATGCCATTAACTGAGGAGAAATGTGGCTGCCATTGTTATATGTTATAAAGTGGAATTCCAAAGAAGATTCTTTTAACAATTTGATATATCCAGAAGGAATAACCACTTCATTGAGTTTATCTTTTAAAGAACCCAAATCACAACAAGAGTCTTGCAACAGAAATTCTTCATTTTGATCTTGAAGTTTAGCTTTGTCTTTTTTCAGTCTTTCTGTGGCAGTTGCAGCAGAAGTTGAGCGCTTTACTGGAGCCGGTTTTGTCAGATAGTGAGGCAGGCCAGCAAAAATGCGAGGCACAGCTGATGGCTTCAACCGTGGCTGATTAAGTTTCGCAGACTCTCTGCGTTGTTGGCGATCTAAGTGGCTATCGATTGATGTTGTTTCAAAATCATCTCCGTAGAAATGCTTACCACAAATTCTTGTGTGTGGTGTCACAGTTAAATTTTCTCTGGATATAGCTCTAATCCAAGCCTTACGCAATTCAGGATCTGCTGGAAATCGAAACATTGAAACTTTTTCCCCAGTTCTTTTAAACCAGTGTTTCCCAAACTTTTTTTTAATAGCGCCTCCCTGGACAACGAACGGAGTATCAAACGCCTCCCTCGACAAAAAAAAGTAAAACCAAAGTTGTTTTCCATTCATTACAACTTAAAGTTCAACTCTAATGAGGCAAGGCAGATGAGGTTGCTGCAATGACATCAGCCTTTTGATATCGGGTTTCAGTTTGGATATAGGAACAAATCTTAAGTCTCCCTGTCTAACTACGTCAAGACGGTTTCTTTTGTTATCTAGAAGCGTTGTCACGGCACTGAAAGCACGCTTCACCAAGTATAGGCTGAGAAAGGCTATGATAAAAACTTTGACACGATTTCACACGTGAGGGTATTTCTCTTTGATTTCGTTCTGTAACCAGAACGATTGATGCGAGATATTGAACTTCGGTTTGAATGCAAAATCGCTTTGCAATGTTATCAGTTCCTTCTCAAGAATTCCATGTTCGGAAATATCACAGAATGGGTCGATTATCCAGTCAGGGATTTCTACTGTAACTAGAATACATCCTGGAATCGAACTCCCATGTCTTTGTGTAATTCTTGAAGATGATTGCTGTACGTCTCTACATCAACATCAGATATGCCTTTGTCACTGGTATCAAGTTGATGCAAGCTTGAGATTTGGAAAAAGTCTCGTCTATCTAAATTTCGCTGATACAACACGAGCTAATTACTGAAACCAGACAGTGCCGATTTCACTTTGATTAGATTTACTTCGTTACCCTGAAGGGATGCATTTAATTCATTAAATTTGGAAAATATGTGGCACGAAACAGTTAATCCGCTACAGGATTTTGCTCTATTTCGGTACCACAAACCTAAGTTGTTTCTGGTAGAACACCAGGGTCGACTTGCCTTCGCTGAGCAACCAAATATCGGGAGCTCCCACTCTCGCATGTAAGGCAACGTCGACTAAAGGGTGTGAGCCTGTGAGGACTAGTCACCCTCCCCCGCACTGGTAACCCCTGACGTTCAGAACAACGCAAGTCACTCTACCTTTGCGTGTGTCGTACAAACCTAGCCCTCAGACACTAGTGGGGTGTTATGTAGGCTATGATTAATCCGCTTTCGGGATTTAGCTCTATTTCGGTACCGTACCACAAACCTAAGTTGTTTCTGGTAGACAACCGCAGGGTCGACTTGCCTTCGCTGAGAAACCCAACATAGGGAGCTCCCACTCTCGTATGTAAGGCAACCTCAACCAAAGGGCGTGAGGACTAGTTACCCTACCCCGGAAATATGTCTGACAAGGAGGCGATATCATTTCTCACAACCAGAAGGTCATTAGCATGATCAGGGTGACAACTCTGTAGAAATTCCACGACAGTTTCAAACAGCGAATAAATTCGTGCAAGGCAATTTTCCTTCAAAACCATCGTAGGCCTACTTCGGTGTGGAGTAGTAAGCACTCAAAAGATTGGATTTGCATAATCGCAGTGCTTCAAAGTAAGATGCGTTACGACCTCAACAAACTTGTAAGGTAGGTCTACTGCGAAGCGACGTTGCCAACATAATTGCCTGATAACAAAATTCTTTGCAGTCCTCTTGTAAATGCCCCGATTTACTCTCAGCGCCCCCCAATCGCCCACTTTATAGCCAGCGCCCCCTTCATGGTTGCAAACGCCCCCAGGGGGGCGCTGGCGCCCACTTTGGAAACCACTGTTTTAAACGCACGATTACCAACTTTGCACCCTGGAGCACAACAATAGTATCCCATATTGCATAAAAAATCTTATAATACTGGAGCAGAATTTCACCTTGAACTGTAATATTGTACAAGTAGAAAAGCTATAAATAAACAGAATTACTGTTTTAGGGAGTTACCGTACCATACAATAGGGTAAGCAAAATTGTAATGTTGCAAAATTGTATGTTTTGGTTAATAAATAGCATTAATAATTTCTATTCTACAGCACATAACATAAATGTGTTTTGCAAAGAATGCAACCTATTTCGTCCCTGAACAATTCGTACTCTGATTTCGTCCTCTGAAATCGGGGTACGAAGTGTTCAAGGGACGAAATAGGTTGCACCCTTTTGCAAAGCTCTATATTTGGTTAGTTAGGCTATAGTATATAGGCCTACAGTATTACATAATGATTAAAATACAGTAGGCAATCATTTTTTAATACCAGATTAACCTCAATGTCTCTTTGCAAAATTGGACAGTTAGGCCTGACACCACTACACATCTGTTTTCATGTGCCACTTATCAGTAACTTTTAGAAAGGGTTAGGCTTCATGCATAAAATAGTCAGTTAGAGTCAGGTAATCTACTTCTTCTTGAATAATACTGATTTTAACACTAACCACACAGTGAACACCCTTAGTTATAAACCAATTGTAACATTAAAATATATTTCTACTCACGGGCTGCAATGTCTCTGTAAATTGGCCTTACAATTTAACTAAAATATACAGTAGCCCACAGATCAGGTTAATCACCGATAATCGTAGACTATTGATTTCCTGTGGTCACTGACTGCTAGTGCTGAGTGCTGAGTACTGTGCAAATGTGCCATCACTGATCACTCATCACTGCCATGTGTGAGTGTACCGTCAGTTGGCGTCAAAAATGATCACTAGGGGCGTAGTTGCGCATCCCGTACTGTTTTGGTATCCCTGTTTGAAGTGACACCAAGTCTCATCTATAAGTATAGGCTATAGGCTATGCAGTCTCCACAGGTTTTGGAGATCAGTATTAGACGTTCGCTTATACATATAACACTTCTGTCGGATACTTACGCGCTGTCGCACATAATTTGTGAGTGAAATCTGTTTGTGAATGACATTTATGTGTTATTAAGTTATGATAATACATAAAATGCATTTGTATAATTTCGGCAATTTTTCCATTCGGCATTTAGTCCTTTCGGCAATTAGTCCTTTCGGCAAAATGAGTTTCGGCAAAATGTCCATTCGGCAAAATGTCCATTCGGCAAAATGTCTTTCGGCAAAATGGGTTTCGGCAAAATGGGTTTCGGCAAAATGTCTTTCGGCAAAATGTCCGGGTACCAATTCTCCAACTTTCATAAGCAGTTGAGAATGCTGCATTCCTGCAAACAGTAGTTAAAATGTTTGCAGCTACTTTATTTTTTTGAATGGAAACCGCCTCCTGATTAGAAGCCGCCCTTGCAGAGAAATCGCACGATTTGATTAAAAATAAACAATAAAATCCGCCCTCGAATTGAAACCGCACGATTTTTCTTCCGGTCTTGATTTAAATGTTTTTCTGCAAACTTAATTACTTCAGTCTTGAATTCTATAGAATAAGTACGTCTTACACGTCTTTTGCTCATGTTTACAAGTAACTTTTTACAAAATTTCTCCAAAACACTGCAGCTTGCTAAAGGTAGGACTATTTCAAAATAAAACGATAGAGCGGAGTCTGTTGTAATATAAAGGCTGTCATTGAGAGCTTGCACATGTGAAAAACAGCAGTTGTCACATTACAGTAGTAGTCAGATAATGATAGAATAAAAACTTTTTGACAAAAGAGAGTGCTAAATTTTATTGTCACCTAAATGAACACTACCAGTACCTATTTCTTTTTGGTTTTGTTTGCTTCACACAGATGCGACAAAAAAATAGCTGCTGTTGGATTAGCGGTTTTACAAAAAGAGACATTAAAATTGCAGCTAACTTACTGTTGCCGGTACGTATGGTAGATAAACTTAAATGCCCACTGAGCACCAATTTGAAGACAAAAACGTTTATACAAAAAAAGAAGCCGCCTTCGAATAGAAACCACACAAAACGTTCAAAAATAAATAAAAATTAGCCACGGTTTCTACTCCAGAAAATACGATACATAGCACTTAGGCATTCTATCTTACTTTTCAATAAACGTCAAATTTTATGGTTGCTTCAAAAAGCCAAAATACTTACACATGTTGGAAGTTTCAACGCAGGATATTTTTCAATCAGCTTCGATTGCAAGCACTCCTTCACAAACATCTAGGCGGCCCATTGAAAACGTGCGTTCCATCCGGTCCGCAATTACAGTCATGTTTTTTGATCGTTTCTTGCACTCCTTGCTCAAAGTTTGGATGTGCTTTGACAAGCTTACATGATCCTCGCAGCCATCACCCTCTTCATTCTGTTACGACACGTATGTCGTATATTTACCACATGAGACAATAAGTTACATCTGTAGTGAAAGTACAACATATTTTAGCAACAATGAATTGCTGAATTACCAGAGATATTTCAATCTCCAAAAAAGACGAAAGAATATTTACTGTGGTCACTTTTGTGTTTCGACGCTTCAAAGAAACCACTTGCGAATTATTGGTTAATCTGGTGGGATTCTTTTGTGCCTCGAAACCGTATTTTATTTTCATGGAAGCAACATCAGGGTTGCTCACCGTGGATCGCTTGGAATCACGGAACCTTTGCCTCAGTGATTTTACCCATGTACCCTGAAGTAAAGCAGAAACCGTCATATAGTGATTTAGTGTCGTTTACATCTTAAACACTACAAAACAAGACTATACTTTTTACGCACCACAAGATTTGTTGAGTTTTGTCACCCGAACATGGAAACTTTTTCACCAGTTCCATGCATGCGCTGTGGTATTCAAGAGATGATGGATATATGAAAAATCAACAGAATAACATTCCAACCTAACTAAACAATATAATTCAAATCAGCAAAGGTTGTGTAGTGTGCAAATGAAAGATAAAGAGGCACTCTTATTTTGATTGATGAGGAAATCTTTATCATCTTGAGAGCATAATCCTGGCAGTTTTGCCAAATTTCATAGGTAGTTTGAATCAATGATGCAGGCTAGGGTGCGGTAAAAAATTAAAATTTTAGAATTTTAACAAAAAGTATGTCTTACATGATGGCCCTACACCTAAAAACATGTTTTGGAGTTGTTGCACCCCTAACTGTCTGTGCAACTTTGGAAAGTTGTATGCAGGGGGCCCAAAATCATAAAAAATAGCAAAACTCATGATCCATGTGTTGTAGAAAGTTAATTTTTGGCTCTGTGGAATCAGAAACACCATGTTTTTATTCCAAAACTTTTAGCTCTAAGTTATGCTCAAATATCTGAATTTGAGACATTTTGTGGGCAAAAATATCACAAAATTGACAACAAGTTTGGACAAACCAATGACAAAATTTAAACAAGAAAAGGTTTCATTTCTGTCATGTGTCAGTGCTTGACTGTTGAGCTTACAGTTACACTTCAAATTTCGATAAAGGACCACTGGCTTATAGTATACTGTACAAAACAATGATGCAAAGTTGTGTATGATGCGCTCAAATACTTTTGGACAAGAAACTCTGTAGTTTGGGCTAATTACCGGTACATAAGTTAAGCTCTTTAAATGTTGTCACTTGACTAATCAACGTATGGGACATTAATCATAAGCAATACATTGCACAATCATAAGCAGTGCATCTGTACACACAATACAATGTGTTGTCAAATTTTTTTTTAAGAGAGTTTGTCGACAGTAAATTGATGCTTAGTATGAAACTTTTTCTTAAGTTTTCTTGATTTGATTCGCTGGCGTATCATGCCATCTCGTTTTTCAAAACCAGCTACTGCTCCAGCAGCTTCAGTAACAAGCTTGACATGTCTCTCTACTCTTTGATTGTGACAGGGATGCTTTAATCTCAAAGGTTTGACATACAGCACGTTTAAATCAGCATCACTTAAGTCATTGACAGCAGGTGGCTCTGTGATGCTTTCGAGTACCAAATCAGTAAGTTCATGATATGACTTTGCCTTGACATTAAGCTTTGGTAAAACAAATTTTCGAATTGCTTGGTTGGAATTATCAATATCTTCAACAATCAAATCTTCTTCTCCTTGATGCCATCCAGAACCTTTTCCAGAAGTAGAGCTATTTCGTAATGCTCATATTTTATTTACACCCAATTTTCGAATATCATCATCCTCGTCACAACATTGCAAGCAAGATGTTTTCGTGGTGGCCAAAATAAGCATTTCTTTGAAGAGTTTTCAAGGCCTCATCGTTTACTTGCTGATTTGAAAATTTGATAACACGCTGCAACATTCTGAAGAAATTCTTGTTGCCGTCAGAAATCTTGTTGTTCAGTTTGATGTCAAACCAAGAAGAAAAATATACTTTCAAACAAAATTCAGCCAAAACTATAAGGTTCTTGAACACCATGCTGCTTTTTCAAAGACAATGTTTTCCTTTTGTCATGACAAAATATATCAAATAAACAGTCTATGTCAGCCAAAAACTTTGATTCTTTTGACTCGTAGCTCTTATTTCGTTTTGATTTAGGGTAATGACAAAGCATGTTAAATACATTCATCAGGTCAAAAATTCCATCAGCAACAGTTTCATAATGAATAGTGTAAACATTGCACCAGTTCCACAAATCGATGAGGTCTTTGGCAACTTTTACTGCAGCAGGTTTCTGTAAGAAGTTATCTTCATTCAATGTTTTTTCAATAACCTGTTTTTTAGTTGGTAAAAGGCCAGATAGAAAATTTTCTATACTTGTAAATGTAGTTCCTGAGTGAAGCACTTTCGTTCGCTTTGTAGCCTGACTTCTTTATTTCATGTTTCTTTAATTTAATATAGATAACTTTATACAACTATCGAGTCAACCATTAACAACTAACTTTAAATTCTTCATATGCATTCTGAAACAAAATTTTATGTAGTGTGCAACTGCAACTATATCAGCCTACTCCTTATGAACTTCATATTTATATTTCATCATATCATGATTTGTACTATTGTCGAGAGCTTTCTGGTTTAATCCGCTGTACACTCCACATATTCACAGGTAAAATTAATTTCTAATTAGTAATTATTCATAATTAACCTTATTAAAATAGAATCAATTAGTACAACAAAATAAAATATTAACATACAATTTCAACATCTCAATTTGTAACTGAAGCGACTTTAAAGAATTATTATGCACTATGCTCAAACAACTTATTTCACATCTAACAAACCACAATCTTTCATACACACTACACAGCTATTATGAAATCGCCTTATTTCCAATCGAAGTATATCAGCACTTTTGAAAATGGGAAAGAGCTTGTATAAACATCGTAAACGGCAATCAACTGTTTTGGTTCAAACGCTGTTGAGAAAATGATTATGAAAATAAAACATTTCGTTCTGCAATAAGATTGTGTACAAATTATGACACGTATCCTTTTACTCCCAGCTTTGCTTGATAACACTGCTTCATTTCCCATGCATTCCTGCAATGATCTGAGGAAAAGTTGGATATAAGCACTAAGTAGCGTAATATTAATGAAAGTTGTGTGATTGTGACGTAACAAAGTGCAAGTGTCAAAATTTCAAGTTATTTGAGACATAAAAAGTGATGAAACAAAATGCAATAATTTGTGAAATTTCATGACAAGTGAGATAATTGGGCACTGAAATTCGATTTCTACACGTAACTTAAATTCTATTGCTCTTAAAGTTAAAAGTTCTCGTGGAACAAATAGAAACATGGTGTTTTTGATTCCATAGAGCCAAAAATTAACTTTCTACGACGAATGGATCATGAATTATGCTATTTTTTATGATTTTGGGGCCTCCGCAACAATTCCAGGGGTGCAACAGCTCCAAAACACCATCCGACATGTTTTTATGTGTAGGGCCACCATTTAAGACATACTTTTTGTTAAAATTCTAAAATTTTATTTTTTTACCGCACCCTAATTGCAGGCATACTGAAGTTTCTGCTAATCGTTGTTTTCATATTATTCCACCACTACTAGCCACTAAATAGAGAGCAGCCCTTGAAATGAGTTGCTTAAGCGCATACTCGGAGAGTCAAATCGCGCGACTTGGATTTTATAGTGTCTTGTGCACAAAGTCAGGCGCTTGAATAAATGAGCTAATGGGATGGCCATTAAGCAACATTTCATTTAGACATGCAAAGACCGTTAGAGGATTTTGGCGGTGATATACTTCCACTATTCAATTGTGAGGCCAAAAGAAAAGTTATTTGTGAAAAGGCATCTACCCACTTTTATGGTTGATTTGCTCTTGTCAGATTCTTATCAAAACAAAGTTTGTGTAAAATCTTTTGACTTCAAGACTGAATGTGATAAGTTGATGAAAATATGACAATAAGTGCAAAGTCCTCGTGATTATAAACGTTTAAAGTTTGCTTATTCTGAAGCTAGTGATGGAAGTAAAGCTGTTAAAGAAGTGGTTTTAAAATGTTATAGATACCACTGTCTTATGAAAACCTTTTCATTAAAGCAATGCCTTTTTAAATCACTTGGTGGTACTAACAGTACACTTGTCAAAACAACGTAGGCCCTTTATTAAATATAATCTACACTTACAGCGTCATAGCAGAAATGGAATTAGATAATATTCTTCCAATCTTTTTGCGTAAGGGAAAAGATACTGGTATGGTTTGTCTTCACTCTTTTGTAGACTTTCCGTTATGCATAATGGAAAGTCTGGAAGTTTGTACGAGAGCAACCAATTAGGATTGGAAACACTTTTTGGATCATTTTTTGGATTTTGGCTGCTTGTAGCATTCCCATCACCACTGCACAACGACTTATTGCCTTCAATGACTGTTTCGTTGTTTCCAAAAGAATTGGTGAAGGATGAAGAATGAGAAAGAGTGGGATCAAACTCAAACGACTTGGTGAAATCATCTTGCAAAATACCGAAGTCAGGTGCAGAAGAATCTATTCACAAAAATGTTATTTTAATATTATCGTCAGCTCATACTGTATAGTTCTCCTTTCCATTGAATCATAAGCACGAAATCATGGCAGAATAACAAGCACACAATAACACAAAGATTAATTTTTACTACCAGAAGTGTTTTATACAACCTCTAATCATTTAAAAGACTATTTAAAAATGAAAAAAACACCTTTGTACGATGTACATACAAAATGTACATAGTGTTATTGAGACATGTTGTGACTTGTGATGTCACATTTTTACAGCCATAATAATATTTTCACTAATGTTTTAGTGTCGAATAAGCAGTGATATTGCTCAAATTACCTAAAAAAGAGTTCTCGAAAATGCAAGGATGAACTTTGATCGCGCAAAACAAATAGTTTTGTGATTGCCCGTGTTTTGTGTTGACCCTCGTAGCATCACACAGAATTAAATATGAAACAAAATATTTATTTTTAAAACCAAAGCCCCATTTTTTGTTTTCAATGGAGACGTACTACTTGACGCGCATAAATGAATGAAAAAAGTAACTAGTTGTAAACGCAGGGCCGATTACCGAGATTGGCAGAGTAAAGTTTTTTAATTGTTGAAGTGGAGAGCAGTCCTTGAAATGTGTTGCTCAAGCGCACATCGCGTAAGTGTTGCTGGATTTTTTTAAATTGTGCGGGCCACCCTCCCAACAGCTTCCATTTACTACAAAAACATCTTGTGTGAAATATTTTTGAAAAATCTTAATATTTAGAGGTGGCCCAAAGCCCCAGAAATGTTGACATTTTTGATGAACTACTGCAGATTAAAACGGCCGTATTTTGAAAACCCTTGAAACAAACATACCAGTAATAAAATGTATCTGAAGACCCTTAACCTCCGTTCTGGCTTCTCGGTGTTTAGAGAATTGCAAATCATAAATTATTTGTAAGATCCATGTAAAATGATTCAACCAAACGTAGAAAATCAGTAAAAAAGCAACCAGGTTTGGTAACTACAAATATTTTATTAGTAAAGCTTTCGCCGCCGTAAAGGCGACTTCATCAGTAGTCTTATTCAAATATTTTGATCCTTTGATGAAGTCAAACAACTTAAAATTTGTATTTCTTGAATTTTCGGTATGAATTTCGTAGTAATATAATCTTTCACTTTAAGGTTATATTTTGAAAGACGAATACTGTAGTTATGTCCGAAATGAATCAGCTAATTCCACAATCCACACAAGGTTATTTTGGGTCCCCCACCATGGCCAGGTGGGTATTAGCTGTTTAAAACAGGAGTGTCATGGCTACCAACCATTCATTGTTGCCCAATTAAAGCGTTCTTAAGCGGCCAAGGAAACTTCTTGCTGTGCTGAGAAACAACTTGCAAAAGATACTGTAGTTGGTCCTCCTATTTTGTTAAGTGCCCAGAAAAGGTTTGCACAAAGGCAACGCTTCTTTCTGCATGGTCATTTGTTACAGCTAATGACCTGCAGAATATTCTGGCAATCTGAAAATATTCGTTTTTTTCCACTGAGTTGCTGGAAGATGTAGTAGTAGTAGTCCAGTTTTAATCCGGTGATGTCCCCGTTACCGAGGGTGGCCGGATTCACCTCCAAGTGCCGCAATCATCTTCACACCCTGCCTCCACATCGATCTGTCTAGCGCGTCCTCTCTTGTCAAGCCCACCTTGCTGCTTTCTTCCTCAACTTGCTTTTTCCATGTTTTCTTTGGTCTTCCTTGTTTTCTACGACCCTCCACTTGCAATTCCAACGCTCTTCTCAAAACATCATCTTCATCCCTTCTCAAAACATGCCCATACCACCTCACTCCATTCGCTTTTGCCAACTTATCAACACTCTCATTCAACCCAAGCAAGCTCATAAGTTCTTCGGTATTCCTTTTGTCCATCAGCTTTACACCACACATTGCTCTCACCATCGCTCTCTCAGTTCTTCTTAAAATCGCCAATTCGTTTTCCCGTAAGCACCATGTCTCACTTCCGTATAGCATTGCAGCTCTCACACAACTAGTATAAATTCTTCCTCTCATTTTCAACGGAAATCTTCTACCACACAACAACTCCCGACACTCTCTGAATTTCACCCAACCAAACCTTCCTCTTGCAGTCACTGCCGCTTCACAACCACCACTGGCATTCAATCTATCTCCTAGATAGCAAAAGGCATTTACTGATTCAACTTCGTCATTCAGCTTTTCAACAGGACCAATCATTCCTTCCTCAATCTTCTTGCATCTTTCACATTCAAAACCATCTCCAGATCTGCATGTCACTCTCTTCATCTTTGCACATCTTCCATGCACCCATTTCTTGCATTTCGTACATGTAACAGAATTTGCCATCACTCTTCTTCCGCAGACGCCACATGGGTCAATTTTGCTCATTGTGATTTCCCCTTCCGTTCCGCTTATTACGATCTTTGTCTTTTTGATGTTCACATGCATACCTTTACATTCAAACGACTCCTTCCACTTCTCAAATTTCCCTCTCAGATCTTCCATTGTGTCACTCAACAAAACCAAATCATCGGCGTACAGTATCTCCATTAATGAATCTTCTTTTACACATTCGGTAATCACATCAATCACAATGGCAAAGATTAGAGGAGAGAGGACAGAACCCTGGTGTAAACCGACCTTCACCGAAAACTCGTCTGAGAGGGCAGATCCAACGCGAACTCTTGTCCTTGCACCGTCGTAAAGACCCATTATGGCTTGCACGAGAGCTTCTGGCATTACTTTTTTTCTCATTGCCCATTCCATCACTCTTCTTGGAACTCTATCAAATGCCTTTTCCATGTCCACATGTCCAGGAAGATGAAGAAAGGAATCTGAAATCTTCAGTTTTTGGAACAACAACCTCTTGTTGGAATTAGCAAATGTTGGCAACGTCAAACCCAAAATGTTTCCCAACGACACATTAACTTTTTTTGGTGGAACCTCTTTTGCCTCAGTCTCCAATATTGCTTTTGCCATCTGGTCTTTACTGTTTGGCATGGAATCATCATCAAAGAGTGAAAGACCTACCAACTCTTCGGAGAAGTACCATAAATGGCGTGCCATCTTCTCAGTTGTCACCCTTGATATTGCATTGTTGGTGGCTGCATACTCCTTTAAACGTTTGAGCAAACGCAAATCACTGTTAGGAGCTTTCACAGCAAGTGGAGCGTTAATCGATGCTTTAACATGAGCGCACGAATAGAAAATACACAGATCTCAAATTCCTTTCTGCTCATGGACCCTCAGACTCAGACAGAAAAATACCAACAGGCTACTAAGTTGCACGCTTGCAAACTTTTGTTGATTTTTGGCGAATCTGCCACTCATTTCTTCTCTCGTGTTGTTCCGCATGATAACTTTATAGCGACAGTTGTAGCAAGTTTAGTTTCCCAGAGTCGGTACTTGCGGGGACGACCACGTGGAGGTACTTGCTTTCGTCCCCTGCCACTCATTTAATTGCGAAAATATAAACGGCAACACTGCTGTAACGTCACCATAAGTGGGAAGGATACATTCTTTCTCTGTGGTGACTTGGTAAGGTATAGTACGACTACTGCAAAACGTGAATATGTGGGGCTCTGTTGGTCTAAAAATCATGTGCAAATTAAGAATTACCGAAATGAAAAAGTGAACTTATTACGTATTACTACCAGGTTTAGATCAAATAGGTTGAGTTTATTTTTATCAAACAGCATCTCAATTCACTTGAAATTGCAGTTTCGTAGGGCTACAATTTTGATAATTTTTTATTTGTCCTAATCTGGCTATAGCCATTTGCAGTGTAACAACAGTATCTCACAAACAGTTCCCTACGTTTAATTTATGGTTGAGGCAATGCCTTCAAATTGCTGTTCATGTGTCAGTGACAAAGACCATGTGCTATCTTTTCACACTTTCCCACAAAACAAGGTGCTGAGAAGAAAATGGTCAAAGTTTTCTTCAAGTGTTCGAAAGTGGGATGGGCCATACAAAACTAGTCGTATATGTTCTCTTCACTTCACTGAAGATGATTTTGGTATGGTGGTGCGTTTGCAACAAGTGCGAGTCTATGCCCCAGCCCGATGAATGCGTATGTTGCCATGAAGTGCCACAGATGAAAGAACTTTTGAAGAAAGACCCATCTAGTTGTGTTACAAATTTGACCAATTTTGAGGCACACTTACATCTTGCAGTTCTGAGAACTTTTTTTATGATGTCATTAACAAGCAATAATGTAAATTGTGATGTCATAGACAAAAATTTTGAACAATGAGTGTAAAAAAAGTAAAAAATTTGCATGTCAGAAAATTTAGCTTTCATCCTAGTAGTTATCAAATTTAATTCATAATTTTTATTTGACATGAAAGAGTATTGGTATAAATATAAAACATGTGAATTTCAGTTCTTAATTTTTGTACCCATTTTTTTTATAGGCCCCCAAAGTTTGGCCTCCGAAAAACGCATGTAGCAAATTGAAACCTTTATAACCATGTAGCAAGAAGTTCGCTGTCAACTTTTTAATTTACATTTTTGGATTCCTTGGGTCTTAAAATGTCTGCCTAGCAATTTTCAGCCATTTTGTTTGATCATAGGTTAAGAAATTAGAAATATAATAAGAAATTGGACAAAATAACTGAAGCGGAACAGGCAAAAATGGTGATTTTTTCTAATAACCATAACTCTACTAATATTTAAAATTTTCCAAAATTTTTTTGCATTCTTCATATTTCTTTGACATCTACAAGTATGCCAAATTTCAATAAAATCCATGACATGTGTTGTAACCCATTGCTCATTTGGCATGGAATGACCTGAATATGAATGATGATTCGTACGATTTCTTCATTTTTCATTTCAAATATTTTTTAGGTTTTGTAGGAAGCATCCAGTACAGTTTTATTAAACTGCAAAAACAATAAATCTTTGAAAAAAGCAACCGCTTGTACCAACTCCGACCAAACTGTGATCCACCAATTACATTTAGGAAACATTTGTTTCATCCGTCGCTAACGACGCCCACTCAGGATGACGTAACACCACCAAAGTCGTCCCAGAGCAGTGAAATATGGAGTTTCGCCTATGGTGGCGCTGCGGAGCAGTTGTTTGATATAAATTACGCCCTAATCAGTTGAGCTTCGAGGTTAAGATTGAAATGTTTGCTAAGCATAATTCTGCGCTAGGAAATAGTTAAAGAAGTTACTGTATTTGGATCCAACCTGTCGGGCACTTTGAAAAGAAGTTTTGTAAATTTACCCCACATTTTGTATATTGTCATTTATGTATATCTTATGAAAAAGTACCTTTGATTTGCCTGAAAAATATGAATTCTTCTTTCATCCAAAAAAAAGAAAGAAATCCAAGTTATCCATTTTGAGTACATGTTATGGCTCTGCTTGTGAAGCCACTTGCTTGAGGATCTGCAATCCAGAGTAACAGGAGGCAATCAATTCGGGAAAAATAAATTAACAGTGTGTTGGAAATTCTAATATTACAACTCACAAATATCACAAAGAGTCTAGCTTGTAATGCGTTATAAATGTGCACAGGATTGGCAAAGCTTCATATGCTTCATACAAATTGGACTGCTGCATTTTTCGCAGCGATGAACAGTTTTGCCAAACTTGTTTCTTTTATTGGTATAGCCAATGCCTCTTACTTCGTCTACGCATGTACAGCAACGCTTTTTTGAATATTGTGGTTGTTGTTGTGGCTGTGGAGGATGCACACTGATAATGCTTCGTTCCAAAAATGTTGACATTGTATGGCGGAGTGACCCATGTAGAGTAGGCACATTATCCAAACGTCTAGACATGTGTGGTTCGACTAATGGCATGGCCAGCTGCCACCCCTCCACAAAACTTTCGTCTCCCTTGGTTTTTGATAAGGACAACTCGCAGTTCAGGTAACCAATGGTCATCGCATTGACACGCGCAACGTCTAAAATGGACGAAAATGCAAGATACAATCCATTTTGCCGACTTCGGCTTGACCTTATAGTATGGCATCTTTTGGTCGACGACACCAGTCCCATCCTTGGTAAAATCGTAGAGCTCGATTATAGCAGGTTTTTTTATTTTGTCATCTTTGGTTACTCCAAGGATTATCTGCATGGTTGATAAGACCAGAACATTACGTTTACCGGTGGATTTTGGTTTGACTGCGTAGTGCGTACGACGTAATGGTAATATGGGGTTTCGACTCTTCCCAATAAGTTTTGTTACTGAATGCTTCACGATCAGTGAGAGATTTTAACTCACAAACCCCTTTTCTATTGGTTTGCCATGTTCCCAACTAAAGTAATGTTTTTGTCCCAAAGCCTTTCTGCCAAATCAAGTGAAGTGTAAAATCGATTAAGTAATATGTTTCGTTCTTGAAGCAAAGAAACCTTGTCCAATACTTGTCCAGAAACTTGTGCGGCACACAGCTTTCACAAGATCGTCCTTGGTATATTTTTAACACATCTTTTTATATACGTACGAAGCATTTAAATTTATTTAACAAAAGTTAAGAAATGTTTTTGTCAAATCTGTGAAAAATAAGAAGAGTTAGAGGTATATAACTATATATGCTTCTAAATACAATAGCTAATTTATCACAAGAGTACATTTAGGGGGAGAGAGTGAAATATCTTTGTCATTCTGTATGCAACACGATTTATAGTACCAAAATCATGAATTTACCCCATATCAAAATTCACTTCTACTCACTTTACCCCAAATTTTTTCGCTTCTTGTAAAAAAAATATGCACAATACTAAAATAAATGATACCAATGGTAATTGGTGGTTTCAGTCATTGACAACAACCTAACATCACCCCTTTCACAAAATATTCCAAAAACATTAAAGTTTTAAGAAGTTCAAAATATGCACTTTTTTTGCTTTCTCACCACAAGAAAATGTGACCTTAAAAACACCCTGAAACACCCAAGAGTATTCATTGAGATTTGAGTCACACATAGTCTTGGACATGACTTAAATATTTACTAAATCTTTAAAACATACATTTTCAAAGTATACGGGTATTTAAGTTTTTTTGAATTACACCCACTTTTCCTCAGACCCCACGTTACCCCACCCTACACCATGGTGTTGACAAAACACGTTGTGTATGTACATGACAGGTGTTGTTGTGTAGCATGACAGGTGTTGTATTACAGTATATTCTATCGACACTCCACGAGATAAATATAAGTGAATTTACTTACAAGAATCTAAGGTACAATAAGGTGTTTTGAAATCAATAATCATGCAATTTTGTTATGATTATGGGAGTACAGCATGCATCAAAAAGAATCAAATCAAAAATAATTAAATATGGGCTTCAGCATCTTCTAAGAAACAAGTGTATTTATTACTTCGGTAATAGCGTTGAACAAGGGTTTAGACGAGAGCATATAAAAAGAAAAAAATGTAATGTTTGATTTGTAGTTTGAGCGATACAATCAAAGTAAGCAACATATTGTTACAATTATGGTCAAGCATTTTACGTTGATTCAACATAGAAATGCATCGATGAAATATCAGAGACAGACTTTCTGTTTAAGGAACTATGTTCGAAAAGTTTAGCAATCAGGCATTTCAGGAAAGACTTTTAAATACTCTTCTTTACTGTCTAGTTTAACCACCCTTTGAAAGGTTTGTTGGACGTTTGGATAATCTTCTATTTCCCACTTTTGTCCTTTAATTGCTGTAACAATCAACGGACCTGTGATAATATTAAAACCAAAAAGATTGTCTATATCTTTCGGAAGGTGTACTGGAATCTCTTCTAAGGTTGTTGTCAGGCCAATTCCTGACTTGAAGCAATCACGACCTTGGTTGGGCCTGAAGCGTCATACAGCAATCGACGAAGAACTTTGCCAATAAACAAGGTGCCCTTTTTTCCCTTGTCATCATAAAAATACCAGCAAAATATTTTCCTTTGAGACCTTTTTCAGCAGCAGGTAAATGTATATTCTGCCACACACTCTGCAAATACATGTAGCATTGCCTTTCACTTGAGGGTGGAACCATTGCTATTTTTGACGTTTCTGGTTTATCTGAACTGCTGGTACTGTACCTCTCTTATATTTCATCTTCTTCGTTTTCTAAAATAACATTTATCTCGTCTTCACCGCTACTTGAAACCATTTTTTTCTTTCGCTTTTGGTTTTAGAAACAGTAGTTTTTTCTGTTTTGCTGATGCTGAAGGCGACTTATCAGCCAATCTAATCAAATTATCTGGCCCATCATTAGGAATGAAATAAGTAATAAATTTTCCTGGTTTTTCTTGGTACATGTAATCCTAATGGAAGTTGGTGACGTAGCCAAGTGATCTCCCACATTTGTAACTGTTCTTGGGGAGCACATTTCATCCAACTGATCGGCAGTGTGCTCGCTTTCCATTATCTAGCCATGTATCGTACCTGTTTTTGAGGAGATTGTCAAATCTGTGAACTGGATACACATCACGATTTAATGGAGCAATTCCGCATTTTCGGAATCCACTTCTAATGTTTTCTTTTGTAAAAGATTTCTCCCATACATCATTACTGGCCAACAATGTGGAAAAATCTGACTTGCTCAACTGGCTTCTCGTTGTACCCAACTTTTTTAAAAGTTGGCTCCAATTACTGACTTAAACACAGCTACATCTAACGGTTTCAACAAATTGGTTGTGTGAGCAGGTAACTTGATAATGGTGAAATTGGATTTTCTTGCATGTTGCAATGTTCCATGCCACACATGTGATAGGTGACCATCATAAATTAGTAATCTCGGCTCAAGTATGCTAACGTTTAGATTTTTAAAATTCTTCGTCTGCAATTCAAGCTGTTCGATCCATTTCAAAATGATTTTGCTGTCCATCCAGCCAGATTTATTAGCGTACATCCATGGATAATAGTTAGGCGATGTGGAAGAAATTGTTGGCCTCCAGGTTATTTGCACTTGTAGTCCTTGAAATGTAATCATTGGTGGAAGTTTCAAACCACTGGCAGAATAAGCAGCCATAACAGTAGTGTTTTCCCTGCCGCATCCTGGGACAATTTGTAGAGTTGTTTGACCTTTTGCTGAAATTACGTTGCATTTTTTAGGTTCATGTTCAATTGTTCATTGTTCAAGACCACTTTCGTCATTTGCTGAATCTTGTGACACAACGCTGTGCGAATACAAGTTTCATGCAATGGGGTTATTAAGCCGGTATCTTTACTTACAAGGAACAAACCAGCGTAAATGTATTGTTGCATATTTGTTTTATTGCCTGGAACTCTCTTCAGCCATTTCACCAAGACATTTGTTAAAAGATTCGATGGCCTTTGTCTTGTTTCAAAATGGAGTGTTGACTTGTTGTAACGCTTGACTGACCATTACTAATGTGCGATAAAAATCAACACACAAAATGAATTTGACAAAGAATTTCAGCGTCTCGACGAAAAAGGTCATCAGCCTTTTTGCTTGACAGATAGCTGCGATGCTTTCCAAGACGTGACAAATAATACTATAATTGTACAAGAAATTTTTGAATATTAAGCGCTGCTTCAAAGGTTTTTCCGAATTGGAATTTGCTTAGAAGCGTACCAATATCTCTGCAGACACTGTCGATCTACAATAATGCTTTTCCGCATATCTTCATCAGCAAGTTGTAACAGATATGCTGCATCCTATGAAAAATTGACGTTTTGTCTTAGTTTCATTTTGTCCTGCAATTTTGTATGAACATTTAAATTGAAATATTGGCCGTCGAAACCGAATCCTGCAATTTAGTCATTTTGGATTTTGTACTTGGTGCACACATTGCATATATCTTCAGCTATACTATCACTATCGTGTTTGGCTACCGATTCAACACCCAATGAAATAGCTGTGAGAAGACTTGTCATGCCTGGCTTGAATAATAGGAACATTTGTCCGGTTCGACGTTTAGTGGTAAGCTTATCGGCGACAATACCCAGTGGCGGTACGGTAGATTGGATGTTGCATCAAGTGTTTTTGCCAAGTAATCCTTCACTATATCATCAATGATTTTGGTAAGAACTAGTCACAGCTCTGCGGAAGATTTTCTTGAATGGTTTAAGTTGCCAGTTTTTGCACTTGCATCAGCTAACGAGGAGATCAATCTCAAAATCTGTAAATGGGCGTCCAAACTTTAGTAAACGACATGCTTGCTTACCGACGGTTATGCCAACTGATTTTTGTTTTGCTTGCAATTTCCTTTGAATTTCCAGCTCGTCAACCTCGGAAGTAACAAAACTTAAAGTTGGGCGGTTTATTGGAACCACTTAAAAAGTGTAAAAACAAAACGATTAAAAAACGACGACTAAAAAATGTTTTTAACAATCCCTACACTCGTAGCACAAAAACAAGAAAAACACGATAGCAACTTAAACAAATTTATTTGTCATGGCTGGCCACGACCTTCTGCATAATTTGTGCTTGCACCTCATTCCTTTTGCTGCTGGCATTCGTCTCACCTCACCAGCCACAAAAATAAAAAAACGTTCCGTAGTGTCTTCTTCATGGTCTGCACCTGAAGTGAAAACAAACTCGATGGCTATGGTCAGCAGGTCACACATAGTAAATGCACTAACAGCCAGGGCCCTCTGCCAGAGACATTTCATGGTGGGTGCAAATAACAAGTCAGTTGTCTTAAAATTGTGGTATAGTTCAATCACTCATAATTTCCAATTTTGTACCTCTAACGAACACTTAAAAATTCGTAAGCTATATTACTGACCACATTGACTGCTGTTATTGCAGCTATTAAACGTTCAGTGTGGGAATTAGCGTTCTGCAGCTTTCTCTTAATTGTTTGGGTCTGCTTTTCGACCTGCAATAGTAAAAGCCAAGTTGCTAATGTACTATGTTGTAGCCTATTACTGTTGCTCGGGTAAATCAGGACTTTTATCCACTCTTGATAAACATACCTTTCAGTGAAATCTTTATTTGTTTAAACTTACCGAGATTTAGATTACAGTATTGGGCTTATCTTATTGTTGGAGTGACTTTGCTGCTTGTTAATGAATACATAATGACGTGTCATTACACGTGTTGGTAAATTTCTGGAAGATATAGAAGAGGATCATATAAGCAGCCTGAAGAGCTGACACGGAATTATTCATTTTTCCAAACATCTGCAGCTTGGTGATAATGACCTGTTCGGTAGGCTACTGCACCAAACAGCATAAACCGAACAAGTGACATTATCTAAACCAGTGGTCTTCAACCTTAAAAGCAAAAGCATCCAGAACGATCTTGATCGATAATTGCACTCGGCCTTACCAATCGCCCCCCTAAACAGTAAAATCGCCCCCCAATTTCAAAAATTGTACAAATCGCCCCCGCAATGGCCAAAATTGCCCCCGTTGAAGAACACTGATCTAAACATTCAATAGTTGATGTCTTAGAATGCAAGTTTATAACAAAAACATTATCAACAACAATCTAACCTGATTTCTTATGCAATGAAGCTGAGCCGAGCAATTCAGGCTGCAAAGTATTGCCTTCCAAAAGAAATCTTCCATGAAGAGACAACTTTGGTTAGGTGGAGAGCATGTCATTTCCGCTGATTTCAAGCTTGCTGGCTCACGTATGCTTCTGTCACTGGCATTCGATCAGGACATCACTTTCGTTTAACCGTTCCATGAATGATGCATCCGCTCCTTCACTACCCGTACATGGTCGCCAGTAATGAACACCGCAGACTGTGTCTGCAAATGATGAGAAGCACATACATCGGTTGTTGCTACCAGGGTTCTTGGCAAAGATTCTTTGTCTGCGAAAAAAATTGAGGAAGTGCTATCCAATGCACAAAAATCAGTTAAATAAATGCAGAAATCAACGTTTTTGAGATTTTCAAGTACCAGCACAAGTGAAAGTGTGGTTGATCACCAATATGCTATGCATGCTTTGCCTGCAACACAAGACATAAAAACCATAATTTCTTTAAATTTTCATTAAACCATAATAAAATTGTCTACATAAACATTAAACAATGCGTAAATAAGCACAAGCACCATACTCGGTGGTACAACAGCTGCGCAACTTTTCCGGTAGAAGCATCAGTAAATATATGCAACTCATAATAGTCCACAACAGTCACAACACGGTATTGGAGCTTCAAACTTTGCAAGAGACACTGCCTCTAAACTAGGGAGTGCCTGCACCCATTCTTCCCAATTGTTTTTCCCACCCCCCAGGGCCGGTAAAGGTAAAGCTACGCCAATTTCAATTGGCAGGCCTCTTGCAACAATTTCCTTGCTGGCAACAGAAATGGTTGGAGAAGCCCCAAATGATCATATGTCTGTGAAATCATTGATAGAAGCCCCCGTCGCATACATGGTATTTCTCTTATATTTACCTTCACCTTTAAACGATCACTTTCGGCATCCCAGTAGATGCCCAAAGATTTCTGGGTAAGAAGATTATGTTACTCTAAATCAAATACGCCTGAAGTATGGTCCTTCGACGAGTAGAGCTTAACAACACCTGCTTATTGTTGGAAAGAAACTTTGTCAATTTAACACCACCACCATCAAAAGCTCTTGCAATTCTTTTACTAGTTTTACTGCATCTTTCACAGTTGCGCAAGATTTACACATGTCATCTACAAGAAATTGTTTCAAACAGCTTTAACTGTCTCTTGGCCAAGGTTTGTGAGGTTCGCTTCAGCTGTCCGTTGTTGGGCAAATGTAGCAACTGATGGCGATAAAGTCCCTCCGAAAACAGATGCACCCTTATCCGATATTCAGCTGGAAGTTGAGTCAGATCATGGTCTGAGAACCAAAGGAACCCTAAGGCATCACTGTCCTTTTCGACTACTAAAACCTGGAAGAACATCCCTTTGACATCTGCTACAACAGCAACGGGTTTCTGTCTGAAACGCATCAAAACACCTACAAGATTATTAGTTAAATTTGGGCCCTGAAGGAGCCTATCATTAAGGAAAGAACCTTTGCATTACAATCAACCACCACACGAAACTTCGTTAGCACTGACGTGTAGTGGTGTGGAGCATAAGAGTCTTTGCCTTCTCAAGTCGAATCAACAGAACAGACTCACAATACTCATTCTCAATCATTTCATGCATTTTTTCACAGTATTACTTACACACTTCTGGGTCAGCCTCTAACTTTATTTTCAAACCAGCTAAACGTTTCTCTGCCAGCTTCCTGTTATTTTTAGATTTACCCTGTCCTTTTTCTATGGTAACGCTACTTGGTAGTGATCTCCTACTTTCTGCACAGACTCTTCCATAATCTTGACATTACAATGGAAGTTTCAGCACGTATGTCGTCTTGTGAAGGACAAGCAGTCTGGGACCTTTCACCTTGACCTTGGACAAAGGAGCGCCAAGCCCCTCAGCAAGTGCACACGTGCACAAAGTTGCTTCTGGCCCTTCGTCCTTGTAGGCCTAGGTATGCACGGCCTTTGCTGGATCATGTGACCACACTCTCACAGGAACCACTTTATGCAATTTCCTGCCCAGTCGACCAACGAAACTTAAGCAAGAGTTACATGATACTATCACCTTGTTACCAACTTACCACTGTCAATGGAGACAGGATCAGGTGGTTTGCTGTCAAACTGTAACAAGGAATTATGCTGCCTACCACAATGTCGACAGCTTTGTTTATTGGAACAACTCCTGGCCATGTGGTCCGAATTAAAACTTATGTTTTTGGCCTTGACTCAAGAACTCCTTTCCTCTGCAGTTTTCTCTATGTGCACTAGGGTGGAGTGAGAATAACTTTTTCGCAAAATTCAAAAACATAGCCCCCTAAAAAGTTGCTTTTGTTCATGAAAAACACATTTGTGAAAAAAATAAATAAAAAAAATAATGTCTTGATGAATCTCAATCCACAAATGAAAGATGGCCGCCAACTTTGCTTGAAAATACAGTAAATTTACCATAACTTTGCCAATACTTGCACAATTTTCATTATATTTCAACAAGCTTTCCTCGTTAATGTCATAAAACACTAGAAATACATATGATGACAGCGTGAGCAAATTATGACGTCACCAAATCCAATATGGCCGCCAAATTCAGTTTTTTACATGTCCTATCCATGTTACACACTTCTTTTTCGATTTGTTCCAACGTTTGACAGTTATATGGTTATGCTGTTTTCTGTCGTAGGTACGATTGTTCCTCTTGATAATAGTACATACAGATGGAAGCTTTATTTAGTGTAGTATTCATCTAGAAATTAAAAATACCTTCAATAATTGCAACAGAGTAGGATAGGACGTTTAGCCGTTAAGCTCGTAGAATTAACGTTTCCAGTTCACGCCACGTGGAGGTAGTCCTACAGGCTACATGTGAACCTTTTAAAGGACAAACCGGGGATGGAATGCGTTTGTCGCCCAAGGGCATTCTGGGAAGTCCAAGGAATATGAATTTCACCCCAGAATGACCTGTTCAATGTAACCTTCACTGAAATTCTAAACTTTGAAATCAGCCTTGCTGTCAAACTTTGGCATTTTGCGCCTGCTCTCTAATCGAGCCTTAATGAAACCATCTCTGTTATCTTCTCCACAAACGGAGCCTGAAGCCTCTGTCACAAGGTTAACATGGCGTTCCACAGCCTGGTTATGACAGGGGAAACTTTCAACTGTGAGAGGACTCATCGTGAATGGATTTGTTTTTATCATATTAATCAAATCTTCATTGCTAAGGTTCTTGGTGTGGGGAGGTTCAGTGATATCTTCGTGCCAGTCAATTATTTCTATATAATTCCTAGCGTGAAGGTTCAAGGTTGGCACTCTAACAACTTGCACTGTACTGCTGCTCTTGCGTTCTCTGGATTTCAGTATTTGCCTGAGAGCCAGTTCTCTGATACTGATGTTGTCGTCTGCCAACATTGCCTGCAGAAAGTTTTCAGGGTGCGCAAAAAAGACATTTTTCTGGATAGCATTCATAACAACTTCCTTTAAGCTCATCCTCAAGATATCTGGCCTTGTCTACCATGTTGTAGACATGTTTTGCTCCATCTGTACACAAAGATGCCTTTTTAATAGAGAACCACATCGGTGCATACACTTTCAAAATAAAGGTGACAACAGTCTTCAATTCTAAGGACGGTGCTTCTGTTGAAATATACAACCTCAATATGCGATTTGTTAAAGTCAGCCATCTTGCTTGATTAATTGTACCAGGGCATTTGAGTGAAAGGTCCAAAGAGCAACAACCTTTGCTAACAGCCAGACAGATTTCAAACAGATACTTCTGATCGGTGCTTAAGTCTTTGGGTTGCAATATGTGCTCTAAATCACAAGGTATTTTGTCAAAATTTACCAGTGGTTGACGGTCACAGGTATGAACGGCTTTGCCGATTGGTCCTGCAAATCCATGGGGGCCAGTAATTGGACCATTTATCTTCTGAAAAAGATACCTGAGAGGAATCTCATTGGCATGCAACAGGCAGATACACCATTATGGTTTACCTAGTGACTCTTCAATTAATCGAATGACTCCCTTCTTTACACCAGTATTGACGACTGTTCCATCGGTACCAACTACATTAGTTCATTTGTATCTACCCCCTTTTTCTAAATAATCTAACAATTTTGAAGCTATTTCAGCCCCTGTCCCGTTACTTGCAAAAACATGCCTGAAGTAAAATGATCCTGGTTCTGCTATAATTGTCATGTGTTCCTCTGTTATTATTTTACGGTGAAATTTGTCATCAATCTCTTTTGCATTAAACATTGTCTTATCTTTTCGGCCATCAAAATATAAACCTGTAATCTTTGTGCTGGCTTCACCTGACAAAGCTGTGCGTTTCTTCATCCTTTCCCTGCGAACTTTGCTTCTGTCGATCACCAAGGAGTTGCCGCCTTGAACATCAGCATGAACAGAACTCGCTATGGCTTCTGCTGCCCTATCTGAGACTCCATATCTGTCACATATGGTTGCCATTGTTTGCAAAGACTTGGAGAAGACCTTTCTCTTCTTTGGACAGGAAGCATCTATATATGTACCACTATTGTTAGGACATTCTGTGTCGCTGTTACTGTCACTATGATAAACCTGAGATGATGCAGACGACTGAGTTGCACAACTTCTTGGGGTCATTTCACAATGCTTTAACAATGTTCTCCTTTTGTTTCTTTTTTCTAGCTTTTGTGTTTCTGCTTTATCAATTCTATGGACTCTGCTACTATCAGGCTCCGGTATCTCGTTCCTATTGTTGGTGGGACTTGCCCTCCTTCCGTTGGTGTTGCGTTTTGTCCTGATCCTGACGGTGGCATTGAAAGTACGATGGACAAAGACCACGCTTAAGGTGTTGGCGTTTGTCACTATCACCTGTTCTCTTAGGGGTCAACAGTAGTAACTCATACTGATTTTCCTCAAATTTGCTTGTTTCAAGGTTTCGCTTTCGACAGATATGCTTCCTAGATCCTGACGACTTAGTTGGGCCGAGACCCAGTCGAGCTTAACCGCTCGTCCGAAAAGACGTTAAACTAGTGTGATACTGTTTCACTTTGATATTATTGTTTACGCAGTTTCCTCAACGTGTAGCTTTATCCGTTGGCCTTTATCTGTTGTTCGCTTAAACCGTTTCGCTACTGTCAAATCTCCTGCCAGGTAGACAATGATGATGAAGCATTTGTTTCGTCATCGTTGCCTACGTGTTGCTTTAGCATTATATAAACTGGTTCATTGTAGTGTTTATTCATTCGCTATTCAAGCTGTACTGAAGAGAGTTTAATACTCGAAATCTAGATATACAGCAATTCATGTTGTGTATAAAATGGAATTAAAAGCGGATTTGGTGTTAGAAGTCTTGTCTCAGATTTCATAGAATTTAGACATACGAAGGCGAGCCTATATATCTATAAAAAAATGAAAGAAGAAATAGTAGAAATGGAAAAAATGCAAAAAAACATAATTTGGCGGCCATATTGGATTTGGTGACGTCATAATTTGCTCACGCTGTCATCATATGTATTTCTAGTGTTTTATGACATGAACGAGGAAAGCTTGTTGAAATATGATGAAAATTGGGCAAGTATTGGCAAAGTTATGGTGAATTTACTGTATTTTCAAGCAAAGTTGGCGGCCATCTTTGATTTGTGGATTGAGATTCATCAAGACATTATTTTTTTTATTTTTTTTTTCACAAATGTGTTTTTCATGAACAAAAGCAACTTTTTAGGGGGCTATGTTTTTGAATTTTGCGAAAAAGTTATTTTCACTCCAGGGTCATTCCATGTCAAATCACCCAAAAAAATTGAAATTTTAAACACCACCTTCTCCGATTTTGATGAAATTTGGCACGTTTGTTGCATATGGGCAGAAACCCCCAAATATTAAATTTTATCGCGATCGGACCATTCGTTCTGGAGATATTGACCTTTGAACTTTTGACCTTTTCGACGAGGCGCCAAATTATAAAATTCAATATCTCATTAACCACTTGACCAATACCCATGTGTGAGGTATCATATTAAAGGGAATTGACTCAGGAATTCATTTTTGACAATAAAATCTGAATTTAACTTTGTTTAGAAGTAATGACCTTTTCACCTATATTTTGACCTTGAATTTCACCCTGTGGAACAAGTTCGATTTTTATTTTGAAACACCCAAATTGTAGTCAAGGTAATGGACTTTTACTTCTGTAAAAATCAAAACACTATTATTTTTCGTTTTTGAGACATGTGGATGTAAAAATTCTGTATTTGTCGAAAAAAAAAATTTTTTCGGTAAAATTTTTTGCAAACTCAAATATGGTATCTGAATGATTGCTAACTTGAAGTCTAAACTTCAGGACTGAATCACAAAATAGTTTCACAATAAATACATCAGAAAAGAGCATTGATCTTTGATGTTTTATCATTATTCTCCTGCATGATAACGCAACAGCGGCAGTATATAATTATATTGGATGAATCTGCATCCATGTAGGAGTTTTCCAATTGCTTGATATGCATAAATTCACAATGATATGACACAACCGTGTAATATCATACATCTTAAGTACAGAATTAATAGGCTGAATTACAGTGCTTGAAGAATAGTTGAGAATTTTTCAAATTTGAGATGTTTTGTGATATTTACGACCTTCCTGACTAATTTACAGACTTATACTAATTATTAATTTAGTATGTTTGAATGTTAATCTAAGTTACAAATGTGTTTTTAAACGTTTTTGTTGTTTTTTGACTTCGCTATTTACCTGCAATATTTGGTACAAATACAATGCTCAAATTATGAAAAAATGCATGAGCTATAATTAGCATGCATATTTTCAAGACAAAGAAAAATTGCAATTAACACAATGACAAAAATGTTATTTTTCTGATTTCAATGATAGTAATGTACGGTACAAGGTTACTATGGGTAAAATATCCAGCAAGACATTAGATAGTGAGCACAAGAGTTGATGATCATTTTAACCAATTTGAGAAAGTGGTAAGTGGTTACTGAAAAAACAGTTTTACTTTTACTCTTCTGCAATGGAGGAATTAAGGGACCAATTTGGGCAAACTTTGGATATTTGCAGTAGATCATATCTGCTCAGCATGTAGTTGCGCGATGATGAAGAAGTCAAAGATGGGGTATTAACTATGCACAGAATATCTTTTTCTGGTAGCCAACATCGATCTACTTGTAATGGCCACCGGAACTGAGTAGATGGTCCGTGTGGATGCATAAAAATGATTAGGAAATCACCAAACTTTTCAGATACCTTCTCCACCATTCCTATCCAGGGAAACTCATCATACATGCAACACACATAAGTTTGTTCCTTTATTATGAAAGGAACCTGCAATATTTCATCACTGCAAACCATAGGTTCAACATCTGAAATCGGAACCAGCTTAGGAGGAGTAGTTTGAGAGCTGGTTTTAAATGCTTTAAGAGTTGCACTTGTTGCAGGAACAAAGCGATGGTATTGGAGTGTACCTGGAATAGTTTTCGCACACTCAAATCTAGGTCGCAATTCCTCTTCTGAAATAGCTACTTCAGCCATGTCAACATGGAAAAAATAAATGCCAGAAATGTTGTGGAGGCACCATTCGAACATTGATGTGGTGGTTAAAATATGATCAGTGGAGGGTCTTTGGAGGCTTGCTTTACGAACAAGCCTTTTGACTGTACCTCCAATGCCATCGCAGGCACTCTTGCCATGCGAGGTTGCAAAAAAGTTCCATTCGCACTCTAGGTCAAAGTCTGCTTGGTGGTAACACAAATTGATAAAATTGTATTTATTCTTGTATTGACCACTGCACCCGTCTGTAAAGTAGTGAATTTTTTCAACTTGTGGAAGTTTAAGTTTCAGATAGGGGATTACATGCTTTAGAAAGGTGTGGACTACCACAGTGTTGTGTTCCTTGCAGTTACTGATAACACACATGTTAAGGTGTTCAAGGCTTTCATCGTCAGAGCGGTAGTATGCAACAAAGGGGTGGAGAGTAGCTTGTGAGTTTTCCCAATGGTAACTTTGAATCTCGTCTTGGATAACAAAGGAATAGTTTTCTGCAAAATCACCTTGTACAACAGCTTCTTTCATGGGCGTCATAGTAGATTTGAGATTGTTCATGTAACCTTTTTGAGATTTAGCAATATAGCTGTGACGTGTAAGTTTTGAAATCTGATTACTCAATGTATCTACAAATTCTTCTTTTGGTTCTACAATGGTGATTAATTGAGTACGATCAACACTCACCCATTGCTTATAACCTATATCATCCAGATCTGCTAATTCACCACAATTTTGCAAAAAATCGATAGTTCCCTGTTTGCTAGGGCAACTCTTACAATAGCCCATCATGCACGCTTCATTTTCAGTGGAACAAACACAACTTGCCATTAATTGATTTGTTGTGAAACTGAATGATTCCACCATGAGTTTTGGATTTTGATGTATCCTACACACGCACACAGAGTGTGTCCCTGAAGTTCCAGCTAATACGCACCATTTTGGTCGAAGAGTCGCAAATGTAGAAAACCCTACTTTGCTCAAACCAAACTGCATTTGAGTCGCATTAAAAGCTGCATGTAGCTCCTTCAAATTACATAGAACCAAACGTTTCTGGTGTTCTTCTTTTTCCCCATTTTTGTTACGAACACTTACTTTCTCCTTCGCTCCTGGACACATACGGCTGTTGTCATCATTTTCATAAAAATGTAGTATTTTATCCCGCAGTGTCAAATCCATAGCTTTTCCCTTCTTTTTGTCACATTGGCCTAATATTCCTTTTTCCTTTTTGACAGTCCTGCTCTTTTTAACCATGTAGTTTGTTGCTTCAAATAGTTGCATTGTGCGCTCAATGGTGAACGGAGAGAGAGTCAGTATTTGAACACGTTCAGCATAGGAATTACTTTGTTTGAATCTATTTTTCAGCTCATTGAACATAGAATTGTATAGTTCAAGATCGTGGTTTTCATTATCAGTCTCTGATTCTGATGATTCCAGTTGAGTTTCATAGAGCTTTTCCAGACCACGCCTTAGTTTGATTGTTCCTCTTTTTAGCTTCTGTTTTCCTTTTGATTTTTTGCTTGATGGTGCCAAGCCTCCGGTTTTGACGGGTGTTTCATCGAGCCGAACTAATGCAGCATTTATGTTAGTTAAAGAAGTGTTTTTTTCTGGTGAACTAAACTCTGTTGTACTCATAAGCTCACTGCTTTCGGTGTCAACTGATTCATCATCATGCATTTGTGTTGGATCTGAACATGTTGCCGCTGATGGAGTGCTAGTTTCATCAGGTGTTTGTTTTAATTTTATCATGCATGCACAACACACCTTCTCTCCTGGTATAACACATTCTGGTGGATTCATTAGGCTGCCATATGCAACAGCAGTCACAACTTGCAATGACTTTCTTCTGATTTTGCTGTGGCTTGAATAAGGATCACAACATTTCCTCTTCAGTGTTGAAAACTTCTTTATAAGCAGTTGATCGTGATGGCAACATATGGTTTCAATATCAGCTTCAGATATTTTGGTTCTTAATGCCAACAATTGAAGTTCATCGTCTTCCACATTTCGCATGGTCTTTTTTTCTGTGTGAGTGTTCTGATGACACGGACTATCTTTACTGTTAAAACTACAATTCTTTACCATCTTAAATCTAAATTTACTTTTAGCTTATATTGGTACTGCTATCAAATTAGTAAAAATTAACACCTGAAAAATGAAGATATTGAAAATATTTGCTAAATAATCACAACTTATAAAAAATAAAGGACTTCAAATGCTAAATCGCATGATTGCACCACACGTATCATGTGAATTGGCCCTAACGTTATGTTGCAGAGCGAACAGCATGCTTAACAACAGTTTCTTCCAAATAAACCTTTTCCAGTGATATTTCTCCATAATTAAAGTAGTACTATATATAATTAATTTTAAAAATGGTTGATCTGATCGTTTTGCAAAAAATTTCGCACTTGTGGCAAAAAAAAATTTTTTTTCACCGAATACAGAATTTTTACATCCACATATCTCAAAAACGAAAAATAATAGTGTTCTGATTTTTACAGAAGTAAAAGTCCATTACCTTGACTACAATTTGGGTGTTTCAAAATAAAAATCGAACTTGTTCCACAGGGTGAAATTCAAGGTCAAAATATAGGTGAAAAGGTCATTACTTCTAAACAAAGTTAAATTCAGATTTTATTGTCAAAAATGAATTCCTGAGTCAATTCCCTTTAATATGATACCTCACACATGGGTATTGGTCAAGTGGTTAATGAGATATTGAATTTTATAATTTGGCGCCTCGTCGAAAAGGTCAAAAGTTCAAAGGTCAATATCTCCAGAACGAATGGTCCGATCGCGATAAAATTTAATATTTGGGGGTTTCTGCCCATATGCAACAAACGTGCCAAATTTCATCAAAATCGGAGAAGGTGGTGTTTAACCCATTGGGTGATTTGACATGGAATGACCCTCCACCCTAATGACTAATGTGCACCATCACACAAAGCACATGATTGCTGCACTGCTGGGGACTTCAGAGGAGGCTCCCTAACTGCATTAAACTTGACAGGGCTACGCGACTGCTTTTGTACCGCACTACTATTTTTACTCTTCTGGATTCAACCCCTAAACAATGCAGCTTCTTTCCAAGGGAAGATTGTGACTCTGCAGCTGCCTCGTCCACTAGCTGTCAGAGCTCTTGGAAGCCTTCCTGACCTCTTGGATACACTGAAATAAATTGTTTTCGAAAGGCCTCAAGCAACCTATCATAAATTTGGTGGATGACAAGACTGTTCAGCTCTGCTAAACGACCCAGGCAAAGATAAATTTGCTCGCAGTTGAACATCTTATCCCGGATGTCATTTCAAGCAGAGGCGTCAAATTCATGGACAGTTGGCTCGCTCAGCATTTCATTTCTAACTCGACTTACCAGATGAAAGTTGACAAACCTTTCATCAAGCCTACGCCAAGCTTTTTCGTAGGCTAAGGTTCAATCAGTGTGACCACCAAGGCCACGAATAGCCCCACTAGCTTCACTTACACACAATGATTGCAAATAGGTCATACGCACATTAGGGTGCACCATTTGCCCCAAAAATTTTAAAACTTCTGTCATTTCATCCTAACTTTTTTTTACTTGTGAGGTTAGCTTAGTAAAAGACTACTTCAAAATTTTGTGTCGTTTGGATAAAGTTTGACCCCCCCAGCCGGCCATTATTTAAGGCCACTTACAACACTTTTTGATGATTTTTGCCACTAGAGCGCGCTGTGGATAATAATCAACTAACAGTTTAGTTTCAGCAGATGCCTCTCTTCTTACTCATTCATTAAAAAAAAAATTGGTCAAAATAGGATGAGAGGGTGCAGAAATATAGGGAATTTTATATAATTTTATGCTTAAGAGCGCCCCTAGTGGTGATAATACATTATCAAATAACTAGCTTGTTTGTTATCCAAATCAAATGAAACTGGTGTCTAACCCCCCATTTTCGAGGGTGGAGATTTCATTTTTGATGCTTGGTTTTAACAGATTTGGTGCTGAATGACAAAAACATCATATTTTTTATTTTACACTACGGTACTGTATGCAAAAGATGAAATTGTGTTATTACGGAGAGTTGCGGTTTTTTATATTAGCTTACACAAAATGAGATGTTTAATGGAGAACTAAAGCAATGGCTTATTGCAGGGGTTTTTAAACTGGGGTCCGTGGACCCCCAAGGGGTACGCGGACTAGTTTTAGGGGGTCCATAAAGGCAAATGGAAATCTTAGTGTATAATTTCAAAAATGAATTGTTGTTTTGTTGTCTTTGCCACATTGTTGTTTTTACCGCTATTTGAACATTGCAAAATTTTATCAGTTGCAGCTAAGCTAGACGTCAGCTAGGCTCGGTTAAGATTGTGAAAGGTTTTTGGTAAAGAGAGCCATGGCTGCTATAATCCCTTTTGCAACTACATATTTATGTGAGTCTGGATTTTCATTCTTGGTAACTATCAAAACAAAGAGTTGAAACCGATTGGATGCAAAGGATGATATGCGTGTTGCTGTTGCCCTATCAAAGACGAAGGCATAATTTCATGTTTTTGTTAAAGACGAACAGCAGCATCCTTCAAATTAAAGAAATTAAATCAAAGATATTGAAAAACAATCTGCACTCGCTATTTCTTAAATTTAATGAAACATAAATTTTGTTACCTCAAATCAAAGATAGTTACTACTCTCTTCACCCTAAAAGGAGGATCATCAGAAGGTCCTAATTCAAATAGAAATAAATTTTGTTACCAATTCATTTCAATTTTATTGGGTTATGTCCAATTCATGCTGATCAAAAAAGTTTCTCGGACTAGGTTATAAAGGGGGTCCACGCAAACCAATTTTGTTTTAAGGGGTCCGCGTTAAAAAAAGTTTAAGAACCCCTGGTTATTGCAATAAACTAGCAAATAATAAATATACAAATAATAAATATACAAAAGAATTTGCCTATATCATTGCCACTTCAATTGAGGCAAATTACACTGGGGAACAATTTTGAAACAAATTTTTGTTGACTTTGATTTCACACTTGATTTAGGCTAATTCCGGTGTGCTGATTTCAAAATTGTGGCCAGTTTTTTTCTATCACGCCAAGTGTTTGCTCTACAGCATACATCCAAAGTATGCAACTTTTCACCACTTTAGCCATATAGCTTTTCTATACGTAATTAGGAATGCACAAGCAAAACATATAGTAAGTTATATACAAGAAGGGTCAACTCAATTATTAAGCAACAAAGGCATAGGCATCGATTTAGGTCGATGCTTTTTCCCACATTTTTGGTTGGAGGATGCAATCATCCAACGAAACTAGATTAGAATGGTAAAATTGAAGTTAGTTGCTTTCCACTTTCAACCATGTAAGTAGGCCGTTTGTTTGTTAGAATACTATCATGTCTGCTACTGCGTCTGCTGTTTCTCGTCGTCAGTATCTAAATAACCTGGTTTCCTTTTGCTATATATATTTGCGGCAGTTTTACTTTCCTAGCCAAAGAAAAGACGTCAGTGCATCTGTCAAATAAGCCTACTTTGCATATTTTAAAATAAAACTTGGTGATAAAGATAAGTCTTGAGCACCCCACAAGGTATGTAAGCAGTGTATCGAGAGTTTGCGGATGTGGACCAAGGGAACACGTCACAAATTGGTATTCGAAACACCTACGCTCGAAGATTTGGATCATGATGAATGTCTTATTGATGGCAGGCCTAATGATGCAGATTTTGAAATTGAAGATGATTCAGAACTTGGAGTATTCCATCAGCATGAGTTGAATGATTTGAGACTAGGAAAAAAGCTTCGGAACTTAGCATCCAGACTAAATGAGAAAAACTTACTTGGAAAAGGAGCGAAGGTACCATATCGTACTTTCGATCGAGAGAAAGTGTGTTTTTACCGTACTTTCGAAGTGACAGTTGCATTGTGTATTTGTGGCTTTGTGTATTGCCATAATGTAAAAGGTTTACTAGAGGAGTTGGGAATTCCGATCTACAACTTAACTGATTGGCGATTGTTCATTGACAGCTCAAAGAGGAGCTTAGTACAACCTTCTCCATAATGTCAATTTATACGGTGTAGTACCAATTGCACATTCAGTTAGTCTTCGTGAAGAATACGGAAACATAAAAAGAGTTATGGAATCGTTGCAATATCACAAGCACAATTGGATCATATGCGTTGACTTTAAAATTGTATGTTTTCTTCTTGGTCAGCAACACAGATACACAAAGTACCCCCGCTATTTGTGTATGTGGAACAGCAGAGCCCAGATCAGCACTGGATGGAGAGGAATTGGCCTCCGAGATCTGACCTTAAACCTGGTGATTCCAATATTCTACATGAGCCCCTTGTTGACAAAGAGAAAATTATTTTCCCACCTCTGTATATAAAGCTCGGCCTAATGAAGCAATTCGTTAAAGCATTGTCAACTGAAAGCAACTGTTTCAATCACCTCATTTTGGCTTTTCTTGGCCTGTCAATACAAAAAATTAAGGCTGGTGTATTTGATGGTCCACAAATTCGGCAACTCATCAAAGATGAACGATTCTGTGGTTCAATGTCAGAATTGAAAGAAAATGCATGGTTATCATTTAAAAACCTTGTCAAGGGATTTCTTGGGAATACACGGGCAGAGAATTATATTGAAATTGTTCAGAGGCTATTGGAAAGCTACAAAGAACTCGGCTGCAACATGAGCATCAAGATGCATTTTTTGCATTGCCATCTTGCTAATTTCCCGGAAAACATTGGTGTGGTCAGCGATGAGTAAGGAGAAAGATTCCACCAAGATCTGAAGGTGATGGAGGATATAGTGATATATGAGTGAATGAGGATATAGTGCCCTATAGTGACTAATTTGTAAAATAAGCATCAAAAATGAATTCTCCACCCTCGAAAATGAGGGGTTAGACACCAGTTTCATTTGATTTGGATAAGAAAGAAGCAAGATATCTGATAATGTATTATCACCACTAGAGGTGCTCTTAAGCATAAGAATGTATAAAGTTGCCTATATTTCTGCATCCTCTCATCCAATTTTGACCAACTTTTTTTTAAATGATTTAGTAAGAAGAGAGGCATCTGTTGAAACTAAATTGTTAGTTGTGTATTTTACACATCGCCCTCTAGTGGTAAAAATAGCCAAAAAGTGTTGTAGGTGGCCTTAAATAATGGCCGGCTGGGGGGGTCAAACCTTGTCCGATCAACTCAAAATTTTGGAATAGTTATTTTTTAAGCTAACCTCACAAGTAAAAAAAAGTTAGGCTTTCTTGTAAAAAGTTGGGGCAAATGGTGCACCCTAACGCACATCATCCCAATATATGTCACCTACCAACTTATGAAACTTTTTCTTGAACTCCTGGAACTCCATAATTTCGCCACTGAACTTTGGCAGAGTAACTGGTGGAGATATTCCCTGAGTGAGGTGTCTCACTGGTGTAGCATGCAAATCAACATGAGTACCTGGGCAACTATTTCCTGCACCATACGAATCAGCTGGTTGTGATCTATCCTGAAAAGCAAAAAATGTTTGGCAACTGCTCGTAATTCCCTCGTTTGTCCAAATCCTTGGTCACTATCACATACTCTCAAATGACCTAGGTTGCTGTTTACTTGTGACCCAGAAGATGAAAATGGATGGTCAGTTCTCTGCTGCTGGCCGGTGACACTGCTTTCCAACTGAAGACTGGGTACACTATCAGTCAAATGAATCTCCAAGCCAGAACTTGGGAAACGGCTGGTAGACTGCACAGTGCTGGGCCGAGAACCTGTATTTATTGCCACACTGTGTAGCACATTACTATTGTTACGAGGTGTCATTTCCTCACTCGTCACATAACTTCAATAAAATTTAGAGGGAGTCTTAGTTTGGTCAACTCTTTAATTGACTCAAGCAAATGCAGGTTCATGCATAACCACCTCTCATTGCTCCTGCAAATCAGCAATCTCTTCCTCCACTGTCTCTAGATCCTTTACCAGGACCCACAACTCTTGCTTAAGCTCAACAAGCCTGGCCTCTGCAGAGAGAAAGCCTTTTCTCAACAAAATAAATTCATGTGAAGAATTAACCTTTCTTGGCAATGGCTGAGACTTGTTTGGTTGCTATCTTTGTTCGCCAATAATACATGTACCTTGAACTGAA
Organism: Aplidium turbinatum; assembly: GCF_918807975.1. Lineage (NCBI taxonomy): Eukaryota > Metazoa > Chordata > Ascidiacea > Aplousobranchia > Polyclinidae > Aplidium > Aplidium turbinatum. Next base: position 8,191,864 of record NC_137489.1, on the reverse strand, counting down.
ATGGAGATGGCATCTTCTTGACTAGCAGCAACTGTGCTTGTAAGCACACTCACACTACTTTCTGATGAGGAATCTGACATAACAAGTTTTGTACGAGACCTAAGATTATACTTTATATGTTCTAAACTCATTTACCTTAGATCAACGTAATTTAATGGCAAGGCATGTAACAATGAAACTGGAAACATGTTCTACTATCCACAACAAGAGTGAAATAGCTGAAACACACTACTTCTTTGTGATACAATGGCATTTCACCACTTGATAATAAGATTGAACTATTATCCAAAAGACTAAATTGAATAGCGAAGACTAAGTAAACAATTTGTTTGTTATACCAGGTTGCAACAATACCAGAAATTTACATAAATTTAAGGCTAAGGAAATTATTTCAATCACATCTAGATCACGATATAGCACTAAGCTGACACAACGACGGACTGAATTGTACCGTCACAGCTGGACTACCACAATATAGCACCAAGCTGACACAAGAGACTGAATTGTAGTCAAGGCTACCACAGTGTATCAACAAGAACTTGATCTACCACACAGGTTGATGTAACACTAATATGACACAAATCACAAACCAAAGAAGACTTCGTAAGTCTAAGTAAATTAGAGAAACACTTAACTAATTTCATACACAAATTAACCACTAGTTAGTTTCAACCAAGTAGACAATTATTTTTAATTTTAATGTTCTGGACGAGTACGGACCTAGCTTTGTTGATTGAAATGTTTTATGATCGCTTGCCGCAGCTAACAAATAATGCTCGATATCCAAAGTCCTACTAATTATGTTGCAATAAATTACTCTTGACTTCTCTAGCAGCTAAACACAAATGAGGAGTATAAATAAAGTAATGCACAATTAAGTCAAAAGCAATTTACCACACACACTCATCAATACAGTACACAATGAAAACCAATGGCATCACTTACTGCAGCGAAGCAATTTAAAAAGAATTTCTCCTCGAAATCAATGTCCTCCATCCAACGGTCCAAATTCGAAAAGACTAGTTTTACAATCAATTTTTGATGTCTTGAAAAAGGGTTCCATGAGGCGCGATACTTCATAAAGGCTCCACACCTTAAATCTCCTTCTCAAATTGTCCGAACATGAATGCAGGACCTTTTCTTTTTCTTATTTAAACTTTTTCTTCAAATTTTTCCAACAAGCCTTGCAATCTTTAGCCATAGACTTTATATTAGTAGACGAGGAACTGGCTTTTTTCGTGCTTTATCTCCGTTCCAGTCACGCTTCAGTGGTTCTAACTGACTTCGCTCAGCGACGCAGCGTGTTTGTGTCTAATGAAAGGTCTATTGTGTCACAGGTATTTACATAAGGTTGCAAGATTGCAGGCAGCATATTAAGAACTCTATTGCAGCAAATTAATGGTTGGTTTGATGGAATGATGCTTGTGTATGGTAATTGAGATGTCCAGTGAGACCTTATCTCATATTATTATTATCATATTATAGACCTAGCTAACAGTTGCATTATAAGCAAGGTAGGAAGGCCCAGATCAAGTTACTTAGTGGTATAACATTCTGTCATTCCATGGCTCCCAGATTCTGTTCTGTTCCTGGATGTTCTACCAGGTATAAAAAGGGACACTATGTTTGCATTAAGCAAGTGAAAAGTTTAAAGTTTTTGAAGACACTGTTGAATAATATATCAACATCAAGAATTGCTTAATCGTTTGGTATTATCATATCGAAATCCAAATGCAAAAGAAGATAACATAAAGTCTCAAATTCATCGTGGGCAATGTGGAATTTGCGAGAAGCATCTCAAAACTTCTGATTTCATCTTGAGTAAGTTCTGTTGAATTTCATCATTGATTGCTGGTATCAGTTGAAAAATTGGTAGGTTTACAGACAGTAGGCCTATCGGTATGTTAAATATTCATATTGCATTAGGTGACTTTATAAATACCAGTATATGGTTGTTATCATCATAATCCATCGTCGGTTTGTTCCCCACTAGTGGGGGTGGCCGATTGTTTCCGCACAGCAATTGTTTTTATCCTTTTTCTCCATTTCACCCTGTCCCTTGCATCTTCCTCCTTCAGTCCGACTTTTTTAAATTCATCCTTCACTTGTTGTTTCCACGTTCTTCTTGGACGACCGCGTTTCCTCTTCCCATCCACCTTTAGATCTAGTGCCTTTCTAAGAAAACTTCCTTCCTCCCTCCTTATCACATGTCCATACAGTTACTAATGTCCAATATGTTGCTCTGCAACATTAACAGTCTTAATCAACTTTATTGAAGGTACCGGTAAGCTAGGCCTACTTAGTACTGGGAGGGTAACATGATGATGATGCAGTGTAGACTCAGCGTCCTGTCCACTCTGGCTGGTCACTCATTTAGGTCTTTCACATTCTCTCATTGGATACTTCAAGTGGTATTTAATGTCTTTGAACTTTGCACATAGCCTAGTGTATCCAGGGCCATGCATATTTCTTTTATTTTACACTACTTTGGAAATTCATTTTCAAAAATCATGATGGTTAAACCTACCAATTGGTATGCCTTTTTTATGCGTTTCTTCGACACTACAGCTGCTACCAGGTGTTGCATGTTTTAATGGATAAAATCTCTGCTTTACTTGCTGCAAGTTGTGATATGAGTCGCACTGGCATCAAATTGTTCTCAATGCAGTGAAGGCACAGTTTTTGGGAATTTATTTGTTCAAAATTGCTTACATTCACAACACAAGTGCATCAGGAAACATGACCACTGACCAACATAGATATGCTTCTGCAGTTGTGCCTTACGTTCTTGTAAATGTTAAATGTACAGTAGGGTACTTATTGCATATGGTAAATAACGTCTATACTTTGTGTGAAAATGAGACATTAAATTTATTAATTAAATTGTATGGACGCACGAGACGCATGACCTGGTATCTTCCAGATCCATATGTACACACATTTGTTGTATATGTGCTTGGACATGTGGCGCTGTCAGACACTCGTTCATAATATTTAAATCGATACCAGCGAACAACTTGCTCTTTCGAAAGGCTTTTTCCAAAGCAATCAATATGCGAAGAAGGAGGTCCGTTATTTCGAGCAGTGAAGAATCCAAACTTTTTTTAACGCATCTTTGCAAAAAAGATTTTTCTGTTTCCTTGTTCCAAGATTTGCGTAGCAGATTTTTTATTATATAACCTCCAATATACTTCACTGTTTTTTTATCCTCGTCACTGATAACAATGTCTGAGGTCTGAAGATTGCTGGCAGTGGCTTCATTCTTCCGTTTGCAAAAAATTATTGGAATGACATCTAAACATTTTAGGAGCTCGCCCATCGAAAGACCAGTTTCGCAGGACAACCGCTTAGCGTCTTGAGAAAATAGCCGTATCAATCACCCTTCATCACAACTTTTCAAAAACTCTGAAAAAGAAAGCACTACCATCTCAATGTTAGCTATACGTATTTGTAAAACAGGAATAGATTTTACTTTAGCAAAAATCAGCCGACCAAAAGCCTTACTCTTACCGCTCTTACTAAAGGTAACAATATTTCTTTTATCATGCACATTGCACACTCTCTAAGGGGGCTGAACTGAATTAAAATCTCGGTAGTAGGGGGAGAAAGTTCATTGAAGAATGTAGGTTACCGGTACTCAAAACGGTTAGCCCATCGAAATGTTGGCAGCGTGGCCGAAAGGTCTAACACGCCGTTTTTCCGGCGGTCTGTGATTGGTAGGTCACAGGTTGAAATCTGATTTTGATTTCTTCATCTTTATCCTCCATTCACGGCATAGAAATCATAGGGAATCGCTGTTTGATACCACTTGATGCGTGGGAATTGATTGTTGCTTTTGCTTCATTTTGCTAACACGTGTGCCTGGCGACCTATATAGGACACCAATCGTTTGAATCAATTTTCTCGAAAATTTTGCTGCCAATTAAATTTAAACATTTGCTGTAAAATGTGTTGATACATAACGAATAAAGACAATGACAAATATTTTTAGAAGCTTATTTGCATATGAGGATTTATTGATATAATTCGACATGCATCTTCAAAATTTCAGACTTAGCGAAATCGGGAAAATTGAAAATGATGTCAAGTCTCAACCAAACAAGCAATTTTTGAAAAAAGTTGTGTAATATGCTGCAAAAACACTCATAAACGTATTTTGACTTCATCTAAATCTAAAAACTGAACGTGCAAAGAAAAATTTTAATTTGAGTAGGTGTCTTACATATAGGACGCTAGGCATATATGGGTTAATGATAACATCCAGATTATCTGAACGTGCAGACCATCTAGTATCAGATAGCGAATGCAATGCAATTTTTCTAGATGTGATTCCCTCATTTTTGAAATGCTCTTTATACAAAGAATGTATCTTGGGAGAACAGTCGATAAAGCGATAGATATCACTAGGGTAATTGTTTCAAAAAATGTTTTGACTGTCACCACATTTTCAACACTGTGCTCAAGCACAAGATATAATCGGTGTCCAAAACAATGAAGATATACCGACAGTTTGGCGCCTGCTGCAACTAGGTGCTGCTGTACACCTTCATCCTTGCCTGACATGTTGGCGGCCCCATCAAAACCTTTGCCTGTTAGGTCTTTCAAAGGAAGTTTAACATTACAGAAAAATTTTACAATGACATCCACTAAAGATATTCCAGACAAACTGGATATCTGTACAAGCTTCAAACATCGTTCTTGTATCATAAAATCTGCCACACAACGTATTATAATAGACATGTAGGCATTTTTATGCGATGTCACCTCATCACATTCAATTGAGAAGTACTTGGAAGTACGTACCTGATTGCAGATAACATCAGTTACAATATTGCTACAATACTGATTACTGAGCATCTCATTTTGGCTGACATGAGAAAAGTATGACACATTTTGAGGGTGCTTTTCTATCCATTCTTTTAGAGGCATGTGGTATTTCTACACAAAGTTCTTCGAAACAGTTTCCTTGTTTTTAGATGAGTTTGATTCGTCATGTCCACGAAAGGTGACATTATGCTTCGCTAGATTACATTACAAGACTACCGTTACATTACAAACTCAATTTGAACTTGTTGTTTACTCTGGATTAAAATCAAACAATTCCACAGGAAAATTGGGAAAACAAATTTTTGCTGGCACCGTTTTGTGCCTTGTTTATAAAATGGAAGTGGTAACTTTAGGACATCACAAGAATCATGATTCATGAACTTATTCTTCCGCATCTTCGGGAAAGTGAAATTCTGGTAAACTACAGTCATTGCTGCAGTGTGCAGAACGTTTCATGATTTTGGACTGGATTTCATTTTCCGAAAGTGCAACGATTTGATCAATATAGTGGTGCATAATTTTTTCTCCACAAACTGTCAGCAAAACAAAGTCTCCCAGCGCAACGTCAGAATCGGACTTTTGTGAAGATTTTTCAGCATTTTGTTGTAATGTTGTCGTCATATTGCATTCGTTTCGCGTTTCCTTTTCATTGTTTCCTGTTGTGTTGCTGTCATTTGACTTTGTTAATTTTCTTATTTGTAGGCTCCAAGTTATTCAAACATTTCGCCAGTTTTCTCTTTTTACCCTTTCCAATGATACGAGCTGCTTCAGCAAGTTCCATTTTTTTCTGGAGTGTCAGTGAGGATTCTTGTTTTTCCTGATCTCCTATCTTCTTCCTTTTCTTGGACTTGGGTTTTTGAATAGACAAATGCTCTCAGGTGTTATGGCCAATTGCGTAGGAGCGCTTGATGGACGTGAATTAATGATGTTTGAAGAAACAGAAGTATGAGCTGAAGTGATACCTGACACACTTATGAAGAACTTGCACTTTCATTGCCGGATGGAAGAGCACAAACTGATGGTTGTTCAGCAGCAGCAGAGCCAGACATTGGTCTATCAGTGACATCAGATGGAAGGAAAGCTTGGTCGGTGAAAACTTCTCGATCGAATGGATAAACGCTCATGGTTTTAAATCCAGCTTGGATATTTGCTGGTGTTGTAGCTCTTGGAAATGCAACTCCTACAACACCTGGAATTTTGTAATTGCTTTTCCAGGGTGGTTTTTATATCCACGCATCACATCCACTATTGTAATGTTTCTTAAATGGACTGTAGACTGTTCTGTCCAGTGGTTGTAATTTATGGGAGCAATGAGGGGGGAATGTTAGCATAAACCACCCCGTCCGTTGTCTTTAGCATAATCGATAACATCCAGGGATATATGGCTGACATGATTGTCCAGCAAAAGAAGAACCTTGTTTGAAGCAGAGCACTGGGAATGTGAAACAAAATGTTTTATAAATAAAAGGAAGCTTGATGCAGTCATCCATCCGGATTCATGTGCAGCACCAATGGATCCTGGAGATGATCCATTAATAAAATGGTCCCTGTAGTTTACTCTGGAAAAAATGAACATAGGAGGAATGCTGTTTCCCAAAGCGTTTACCGCGCAACAAGGAGAAACTAACTGACCACGTTCCCCTGAAACCATGGCACTCACTTGCTTGACACCAGTGCCCGCAATAACCCGCTTTGGTTTTTGAACCGTTGTGCGACCAGTTTCATCCACGTTCCAAGTTCTCTCTGAAAAAATACTTTTTACATTGTGCCGATTGAAATTGGTTGCACGACTTAAAGATGTGCTCTCTGGTGTTCTCAAGCTGATACGTTGTTTGTGCCACTTCATTAGACTCAGCATCCAGTCTTTGCCTGCTTTTTCGTTTTTTACCCACGATTTCGGGATTTTGATCTGCATTTTTTTAGCGTACTCATATGCTAATTCCTCGTCGTTTCCTGACATAAGCCATAATTTAACGAAGCAGCTTTTAGCAAATACTCCACCAGCATGTTTTCTTTTTCAGTGCTGAAAACTGTTTTTTGATTGCTGTATCCATATTGTTGAATGGACACTTCAGTTTCGGAAGCAGACATGGTTTCCTTATGTTTAAGACAATAACGCCTAAGCGTAACATGAGGAATGCTGAAATCTTTTGCAGCTGACCGACAAGGACGCTTATTTACCAAAACATCTTCCACTGCACGCTCCAAAATTTTGCGAAATGTTCTATTGGTCCCACCCCTATGGGACCAATGGAACACCCGATGGGACCTATTGAACGCTATTGCATTAGAGCTAAAAGCACTGCTCATTGTCAAGCAAAATCTAGATTTTTAACAAAGCATCACGGAAAACATTCAACACCAATCGAAAAAAACGAATACACAGAAAAATAACAAAAAATGAAACCTACAAAATAAAGACACGTGGTAAAGTTGTTAGGCTACTAAAAATATTAAAAACCTAAAAACTCTACCCCTCCAAATTTAAACTTTCTTACTGAAGTGCAGGCGTTTCCAAGATATCACCTTTCAAAGTGAATTCCTTATTCCGAAGTTTTCAGTAAAAACACTATGCAACGAACATTATATATTGAACAGTGTTGCCACTAACAAATTTTGGGTAATAGGGTTCACATTGAACAGTAACATTTCGGCAACGACTGCATGCAGAGCATATTTAAAACCGCAGTGTCTCTTTCTTAGTTTTTTACCATTTAAATGACAAATCTAGCCAGAATAATGATAGCGCCCCTTAGAGATCACACATAAGACAAATCAACACTAAATTTCAACACACTGCACAACCGCTTGGTTTGTGCAGCCGCATAAGGAGGAGGCAGAATCTTTTCAATGTCATGAGTGGCAATAGAGGCCAAATCTTCAACTTCAGGAAACACAAATGCATTTTTAATTTTTTTTGACCTTTCCAAAAAACTGATTTCAAAGTCATGATCTTCATCTAGCCCACTGATCAATTTTTCCACAAACTTCTTGCTCCTCCCAGCAGCAGTGTGTACATTGGCAATAACAAAGTCTCCACAGTTTGGCTTCAGTTCTTCACTGCTATGGTCGTGACTGGCATCACTTTTTGACAAACTGACATCACTTTCTGAGTCAGCATAAGACACTTCCTCATCAGTTGATGTGTCACTATCATCTGTTTGTTGAAGGAAAAGTCTCGTCTTCACTGGAGTGCTGGTTATAATTGAAGAAGAGACTTTTTTTACGCCGCTGAATTTTTCTTCGCTTAGCTTTTGGCAAACGATGGACAGATTGTACTATGGAAATTTCAGGATTTGCTTCCATGTGGCAATTTGAGGTTGATGACATCATGGAGGATGAAGCTTGTGATGCAGCGACTTCACTTGTTTCACCAGTATTGTTGTACTCATCATCACCAGAATCTTCATTTCGCACTTGGTCAGTCACTGTGGAGGGCAAAAATTCCTCTTATGTAAAAATTTCTGAATTTAGAGGAAAGATGCCGGTTCGCCTGAATGATGATGTGATGTTTTCCAAGGTGCAGGATTTAGTGAAAGCCTTATTGGCTAATTCAGCAACATAGTAGATTGAAAGCGATTCTCCAGGATTCGTCAAGTGCCATTCGTTGCAAAACAAGCTGTAAAATCTTTTGAAGGAACCAAATACACCGACATCTAATGGTTGTAATTTGTGGCCACAATGAGGGGGGAGTGTAAGAAGAGCCAACCCATGTTCTTTAGCACAATCAATAGCCTCGAGTGTAATATGGCTATTACGATTGTCCATGATCAACACACCTGGTTGTTCATTGGACACCGACATATTTTCGATAAAGTGCTTTAATACCTGAGGGAAAATGTCTTGCTTCATCCATCCTGATGAATTGGCCAAACCAAGGCTTCCAGCAGGAGCACCACGCATCATCTGGGCCGTAAATCTTACTCTGGGGAATATGAAGGCAGGTGGTAAGGCTATTCCAGCAGCACTGACACAGCAGCACATCGTAACGTTCACCCCACGTTCTCCTGATCTAATTTGTCCAACTTGCTTAGTGTCAGTTTGACATAAAATTTGTCATGATTTTGGAACGGTGTTTTTCCCTGTTTCATCCAAATTCCAGATTCTTGTTGTTGGGGGCTTTACACTGTCATACACATTTTCAAGGTTGTCAAAAAATGCTTTGACGTTAAAGCGATTGAATGCCATTGCTCTGGCAAGGCTGGTCGACTCTGGTGTTCTTAAGCTGAGATCACCCATTCGCTTACGGAAGCCCTTTAACCAATCTTCTCCAGCTATTTGATTTGTGTTCCATGAATCTGGAATTTTCTTCTTTTGGGCATATTCAAATGCCAACGTTTTGACGTTTAATTTGTCGAGACCATAGAATAATTTTGACATCTTAACAATGTGGAGTTTCAATGCGGATTCTTCGTCCATTGTAAATATCTACAAAAGTAAACATTCAGATTAGTTTTTTTTCTCCTCTGCTTTATTTACACTTCTCCATCACCATTCTCTTCTGTATCAAATCATGATGAGAGTTGGCTGATTTGTTGTTCCTGTTTTATCAAATTAGGCTACAATGACTGATGAAGCAAAAGATTGAAATTTATTTTCTTTACCTACTTACCAGCTTACTGGTATGCTATCTATTCACATCAATTCTGCTGTATATCATGCTTATATATAACTATTTAAAACTAGGCCTAGGTTTAAGTAAAGCAAAAACTTGTAATCTTAATGCTAAACAGAGCTATAAGTAGCTTAGGCCTACTTACTTGAGTAACCATGGTCTTTTTTTTAACTTCAGTACTTCCTGTAACCATATTTTTCTTGTACTGTAGCGATGCAAGGTACTGAGAGGAATCTCATAAATTTTGGAAGCTTTTCTAATACTCATAGCATTTGAAAGAACACCATTTATAGCTTTTTTCAGGTTTTGTTCAGAAAGCAATCCCTTATTTGACTTTCTAGGTTTGAAAGTAGGCATGATCTGTAATTCAAGAACAAAAGGGACCTATAGAACACCTACCGGTATGTGAAACAGTGTTCCATAGGTCCCACATAGCCATGATGTTTAGATAACTGGTTGTAAGTTTGAAATGATGCACTTCACTGTGCTGCATTCTTGTCTATATACTGTTTAAATAAATGGTTTCATCGGAAATTCTGCGCTAAGAGTCCTGCTTGCCCTAAACTCCTGAAGAATTCTTACAAAGTTAGACCTCAAAGGTACATTTTCAAGCTCAAAAACATAAAAAAGCGTTTGCGTCTTTCAAAACAGCCTTTTCCAGAATTTTTGAAGTTGATTTCTGCTTACATATCAAAACGGTGTTTCCAAATATAAATATTTTTTTAAATCCACTTTTGGCTTGGGCGCAAATCTGGTGTCCCATAGGTCCCGGCGTTCCATAGATCCCACACTTCCCCTAGGTGGCAGCATAGATTTATAAGTAAAACATTTCATTGGAAAACTGTAAAGTTCCAACTCACCCCACCTTTCCTCTACAAGTCGCGGCCAGACTAGTTTAATATTTATTGCAAAATATATTTCAAAGAACTTCCGACTTTGCAACCATATTAGGTGGTTTTGCCTGCGATTTTGAGCGTATTGGATGCGCATTTACCAAAACATGATTAAAGTTTAAAAAAAGTAAACTCAGGTCAAGTCATATCTAAAGTCAAAATAGGGCTATTAAATATAATAAAGAAAAATATCAGTTGTATTCCTTGTTTATGGCTTCCACTACAGCCTTTTCAGAGCAGCGAAAGAAAACAATATTCAAACTAAAACCGAAAAACTCAAACATGCCTCTAAACAGCAGGAAAAACCGACACAAAAGTTTACTTTGCGCATTTGTAACGCATTCTACTTTAACCCCGATACTTGGCTTCTCATTTATCTACCCAGAATGTCTTTTGATCGATTATTACGTAAACAATAAATTGTTGTCTTAACATTAACTTGATGAAGCATAGTGAGGACTTTGGCTCGTGCAAATGTGCACCGTACAGTATACTTATAAACTAAACATTTATTACATCATATAACTTCATTATTGTTAAGTTTATGATTGATTAAAACTTGAAGTTGTTTATGGTGCAGGCATAGCCAGGGGGGGGCGAAAGGGGCCATGGCGCCCCCCAAATTTTCAAAGTTTTTATTCCAAAGTTAAGCCCTTTGTTGAAAATATAATAAAATTTGTAGAAACTTATAACGTTTTCCAAGAGATCTGGCTATTAACACCCCCTAGGACTTGTTTTAGACACACAGAAAGACACAAATGGAAATTTGAAAGCAATTTCAGAACGGCTTAGGCTACTCTGTTGGGTTTCTGTGTAGTTATTGAGTTTTGTGTACTGGGTTTTGGTGCTCTCTAATTTTAGCCGCAGTTTTTGCCCGTTCGTGTGTAAGAGCTACCTTTAATAAGTTAATAGCTGTTTATCTGCTAATAAATTTCATACAAATATTACCCTAAAAGTGTTTCCAAAAATCGTTATAATCCATTATTTGAGTGTAATTTTGCAAAAATTTCCCGGGGGAGCATGCCCCCGGACCCCCCTAGAATACGCGTGCCCACCACCTTTATTGCTTCTCTTGCTCAACCCACCAGGATACGCCACTGCACATCAGGTGGCGATGGCTCAAATCAAACACTTTATCGTTCTCTTCAATTCATCAAATATTTGGCCCCCCCCAAATTTTTTTCCTGGCTACAGCATATCGGCGGGGCAGATTTAAAAGGAATTTAATACCATCCTGCGGGCCAAAAATTTTGCATCGCAGACCAGGAGTTTGACACATATGACAAGCATATGGTGCCATTATACAGCTGCATAGCCTTATTAAAAATTAACTTTTTCAAGGGGGTGGTTTAGGACAAATTCCAATTTTCGCTTTCAGAATATACTTTGAAACCAAAATTTAAGTTTCACATTTCAAAGTTGGTGCCAAAATCTTTTTTGAATGTAGCCTACACTTTTCTATTGTCTTACTCTGGCCAACCCATGATCAAACGCCATGAATGCGGCTTTTTGTGAACGATTGCGTTTGTGTTAACGATTTTTCTCAGTTTTGAGGCCTAAGCGAATTCTGCTGTTAGCCTATTTATTTTCAAATATTGTGTACCGTACCAACTTTAAGTTTATAAGTATGTTTTTGCTTATCGCATGTTTGAGAACAAATCGTTGAGGTAAAACCAAACTGGGTTATGTCCACTTTTAGTTTTATTGCAGTGTCTCGGTTTTTGAGCGTAGTTCTTTCCAGCACTCCAGGTTTGCAAAACAAGGAGAGCATGGCATGGTTGTAAGTATTGTGAGATATCATTTGAGATATCAAAAACATTCAAACAATTTTTTTGCGGTTATCTCAGTTTGATGATTTTGGACATAACTCCATTTGGTTTTACCCCAACGAAATGTGATTTTACCGTTTTTTTTTTTATTTTGCTTTCACCCGGAACTAAAGTTTTGTTTTACGGCGAGAGCTAAAACAATACTCTGACCCTTGTACCAACACCATTTCAACGTCTTTATTTTTCTTAATAGTATAAATATAACTTACTGTAGCTTACAATTTATCGTACTGAAAAAATTTGAATGACACCTGTTTCATCTTGCGTGTTGGACACGAATTGAAAGGAAGCTTGTTGGTGTAATACGCTCTCTTCTAACCGTACACACAAATAGGAAAAGTTAGGATAATCCCGATGAACGGCCAATTCACTTTAGCAAAGTTTACAGCATTTATCAGATGAACAATATTAATACCCCAGCTCACTGCAATGCTAACGTTGTGTTCAGGGATGGAGGAACCATTTTAAAAGTAGGTGGGCCCAAAGGCGTAGCATTCAAAGTTAATCAAACTTCTGGTGGGCTTCGCCCCCCAGACCCCCATAACATTGCTGCATTTCTAATACTTCAAATCGTTTATACATTGTGTTTTCAAGATTGTCTTTTGTGCCAACCAGCAAAAAATTTCCGTTTTTATGCCCGATTTGGCCAAACAAATTAAAAAATTGTTAAATTGCTCTATAGCGCTGTATAAAATATGGCGATGTACACACAAATAAAAAGGAAAAATACACACACAGTTATAATACCGACCTGGGAGAAATAATCTGCAGCATTATACACTAGGCCTACATGCATGCACTGCATAATATGTAATGTTAATAGTGTTTTAACCTTAAAGAACAATTAGATTGATTTATAGATTACTCCACCAATCACACACGCAACCACACCCACATGTGCTGCCCATCAACAGTTGGGCTCAACAGAAAAGTTTGAAGATTAGATAAAGGCACGGCATGTGAGAGTCATTTTAGGGTATTTCGAGGCTCCTGATTCCGAAAATGCACTTATTTTTTTCCAATTGGCTCTAGTTTTTGATATAGCCTACAGCAAAAACATTTTTTTTGCAATTTTGAGCCCCTATAGATTTAACGTCGTGTCGTTTATTACATAGACAAAACTGAAAGTAATCCCAGGCGCATTTCTGAGTTTTATAAACGCTATTTGGAACCAATCACGTTGATTACAACCCAAACAAACGGCTATTTAACGTTTACTGGCCTAATAACAATCAAAATACGACGTGAAGCCAGCCTTAGGACACAATTAAGATGTAGAATATATAACTTGTGCTTTGTGTTAATATATTTGTTGACTTCAACAGTATCAGACTTACTAACTAAGCTACCAAGTACAAACAATAAAATGCATACATTGTTTTGCTTAACAAACTAGACGAATAAGCAAAACAAAGCCATCGATGAACGAACGCAATTCTTTACCATGGTAGGCCTACTGTACTGAGCGACATCCATCAAGGTACGAAGGCCATTTATATAATTACAGAATACAAAGTTGTGTTCTTCAATGAAGTAGCTGCTTAAAATTTTATCCTTGTTAAGGAAGAACGTAATCTTGGTTCGAAATTCAATTCCTGGTAGTTTCGAAAATTCGAAAACACTAAGTGCATGTTTGGAATCAGGAGCCCTAAAATACTCTAAATTGACTCTCACCTTTTGTGCCAAAATTTTTTTGTTGGCCTGTGTAATCAAACTAGTGTGTATCAAATGAGTGAAGAGCTTTTTTTTGGATCTCCTTCTCTAATTTGCCGTTTTCGCTACCTTTTCAAAGAAATTTGGCTTTTAAAAGTGGGTGGGCCAGGCCCACCCTGAAAATAAAGTAGGTGGGCCCAGGCCCACGTGTTTCCTCCATCCCTGGTTGTGTTCTACTGTATGTTGCTGTTTCTCGTGCTTTACCATGTTTGCGTATTCCACTGACATGTTGCCTACATCATATTTACTAACGGTTTATGTTTGTACTCGAGTTTACTGTTTTGAACTATGGATTACGCATTTCAATTAAAAAACGGTATTTCGCAAAGTATTGTTTGTAATAAACATGGCAAGGCAGCAAAGGTGTGATAAATAAACCTATGTTTTCGTCACTGTTGTATTAGTTTCGAGAAAGAGAGCCCAGGTAGGGGAAGGGAATTTGATACACTTTTAACATTTTTGCCTGTTAACTGAAAATTATGTGACACAAACTATTGATTTTAAGCTGAAATGAAAGTCTCATCCCTCACACAATTTTTAAAAACATTTTCACTTTTCTATTTTTGTTACTTTTTTTTAATTGAAATTTTAAAAACGTCACTTAAATGTATCAATTTACCTTCCGTGGAAGGTAAATTGATACACCCAGAAGGTAATTTGATACAGTAAAACTAACACAGAAATCCCCTTTGACAGTTTAGCAATAAATGAAAATTTCATATCTGGTTGGCGTGCTTGGGTGCAAGGATGACTGTTGAGACGTATGTGTGTGGCGAAGCTTCTGTAGCGGGATGGACATGGGAAGGATGATTGGCTGGAGTTCTTATTCAAGGGGGGTGCTTTGCGCTATTTTCACTTTTTGACCGCAGATAGTGTGTAAGCCTATATAATAGTTGTTTCCCAAAGTAGCAGGTCTAGTTAAAGAAGAACAACTTATTTAAATCAACTAGATCCATGACAACATTTATTACAGTCACAAAAAAAGAATTTACTATACTGTATCCAATTATCTTCTCCACATGTATCAATTTAGCTTTTTCAAAACAAGTTATAAAATTCTGATTTTTGTATGCTTGGATGCACATTGCAGAAAAAACGTGACATGGCATTGAAGCCTTATCCATGAACTGTCAAATGAGTTTGGTTTCATCTTTCAGGAACTTTTCTTTAATTTTCCAGACGAAAATAATCATGAGTTAAAAAATTTACGAAAATACTTAAAAAACACACTTTTACAATTTTATGCCACAAAAGTAGGAGTTAGCTGCATGGTGCAATTTTTGTAAGCATTATTTTCACAGACCTTCCACCTAATGGCAATAATTTTGACTAATATTTTTTGTACATTTCTGTAGAGGGGGTGTATCAAATTACCTTCCGTATCAAATTACCTTCCCTTCCCCTAATGCTACAAGAAAGGCCTACCAGGAAGGTTGAGGCACCTTGCATTCCAGATCACAGAATGAACTGAAAACATTTTCTTCAAAAGAAAAATTCAGAAAAGATGTATAGACCGGGAGCCAGGTCGATTTATTTGACTGTCTGGGTCAGTAAAGTTTGACAAGTGTTTCTAGACTGAAATTTTGTGTAGATTTCAAAAATAAACCTCTTACTTGCACTAGCCTGACCGTTTTTGTTATATTAAGCATTTTCCGAGATGATACCTGTCAATATCGCTATATCCATAAGGGTGCAAAATTTGCCCACCGAACTTTAGCAAAAAGCCTGAACTTTTTTTGCTGATGAGGTTATCTTAGAAAACAACTTTTGCAAAGTTTCATTTTGATTGGACAAAGTTTAACCCCCCCACCCGGCCATTTTCTATAGGGACTAACGGCATTTTCTTCACATTATCGCCACTAGATAGAGCTGCTTACAAGATGCAACTGCATATTTACTTTGGAAACATACCCCTCTTCATTCTGCATAACTTGAAATTTTTTTATCTGAATTGGCCAATGGGAAGCAGAAATATGGGCAGTTTTGTACTCTCCCCTAGCGCAATACTGCCTCTAGTGGCCAAAACATAACAACAATTATCTCCTTAAATGTTCATCCAATTGAAGCAAAACTGGTGTCTAACCCCCCATTTTCAAGGGTGGTGAGTTCATTTTTGCTGATAGTTTTAATGATTCTAGCCACTAAGTGGCAGAAAACCTGCTTTTCATAAGTTTAAGCTAACGTAACCGCTTGGACTTGACTTCAAATATGCAAAGTTTCAACAAATGCAACTCATTGAGATGTATATCATTGAAAACAAAGAAAGAACAGTGCAACATCTCTTGTAATTGTGATAGATATTGTACAGCAATAACCTTACACGAATTTCACACCATAAAGGTCACACAGGTAATGAAACAGTAAACTCGCAATTAGATTGTCAGATACCATGACGCTGAATCTATTTTCCTATTTCTTTGGTTTGGTAATTTTTTTCGGGAATTCTCTACTATTTGTAAAATGTTTTGGTATCGTTCTTCCTTGAGAGCAGTCCCATGAAAATCCTGGACCAGTTTGACTCCTCGCTCTGCTGTGTCATTAACCACACTGATGTTATTCACAATCGTTTTTGCAATTTTGTAAGTCTCATTGTCATCCCAGCTTTCGATAGGTTCACTTAAAAATGCTGAGTCAATTTTCAAGATTTAAAAAAATGACCGAGAGTCTTCTCCAATATAGTCCTGGAGAACCCTGGATGTGTCTGCTGGGAGTTCAGGGAAACAATGTTTTCCAAATCCAGAGCCAAACCTTTTTGTGCACACACCGTCATTTTTAACTAAGATCATTTTTTGTGCCATCAATTCTTTGGTTGAAGTTTTCTCACTCTGACTCAAAAAAGCCAACGGTACAAGCTGTTCTGTCAGATACCACATATGTTTTCCAAAACTTTTCAGAGCTGCACTCGCAATGGCACCATCAATTGCATGATAATTAAGGAAGGAGTGAATGAACAGTTGTATGGCCATTTTTTGGAGCAGTTGATGGTTCAGGAGCAGTTAGCCACCACGGGATAAAACAAAATACAACAAATTTCACAAAGCGGCGAAGTTTCAACAATGACCTCTTCCAAAGATTTTTCCTGAACAATAACATCATTTGTTCATAAGAATATGCTTGCAGTAGGCGGCTACCGTATATTCACTAATAGTGAAAGCACAGTTTCATTAATTTTCAGGGTATGGATCAACTTTATGTATTTTCAGCTGAAGGAACTTAATATTTGGCCATCTCGAGCTGTTGTGGATGAACACATGCCCACACAATTTCAAAATTCATTCCCCACAACACGTGTCATTTTAGATGCAACTGAAATACCAATCAATAAGCCAAGAAAAGTTGATGCTCAAAGCATGACGTTCTCCACTTACAAGAATAAGAACAAACTAAAAATTATGATTGGCATCACTCCAAATGGGCTGGTATCGTACGTAGGCCCATCAACAGGTGGATGTTTAAGTGATTGCCAACTTATCGAGCAAAGTGCTCTCTACAAGCAAGCTAATGAACACTTTTCACAAGGGGATAGCATCATGGCTGACAGAGGTATTCTTGTGCAGGATCTTTTTGCACCTTATGATGTTGCAGTCAACACGCCTACCATGCTGAAAGGGAAGCACCAACTTGATGCAGATGTGGTTGTCTCGGATAGACGCATTGCATCATCACGCATACATGTCGAGCGTGTTATTGGACTGAGCAAGACATATAAAATTTTGACCAACCCACCGCCTTACCAGTATGTCCCAATGGCATCACGTATCGTGTTTGTATGTTTCATGCTGTGTAACTTTCGTAAACCTATTGTTAGTTGATTACTTTCTTTCTTAGCAAAATCTCTTTGGGAGGTTTTCTTTGCCTACCGGCTTTCTCTTTTTTTATACTACCGCAGCAGCGTTCCTCCTCACATAACGTAGCTGGCCTTGCACCATTGCTGGTGATGCGGCCATGTGTTTTTATAATTATTTTGTCTGACTGTAAGCTGTTTTATAATGCATGTTATAACGCTAGCTCGTTTTGCCGCATCTTCCCTTTTCCGTTCTCGTGTTACGCTGCTTGAGTTAAAGTGAAAATTATCTTTTGCTTATGACTTAGATGTAGCCAAATTGTGGACTTAAATTAATTTTTGTTATTTATTGTATAACTAGCATGTCGTAGCCTACTCGATAACGGGAATAAAACAAGCAACAACAAATATGAAACAAGTGTTAGTGCAAACTTAAGTAACAAACGAAATTTATTGCGACAACAAATTGATCGTAGTTTCCCGTCTTACTATGATGACTGGGTAGATGCAGGGCCGGATTAAGGCGGGGGCTGATGGGGCTGCAGCCCCAGGCCCACCAAAAAAATAGGCCCACCGATAACAACTTACTAAGAGCAACTGACATGCTTATTATCAGGATCGAAAGAATAAAGGACGAATATCATAGAACGAATGCTAACTGTGTAAACCAGTGCTTCTTAACTCATTTGCCAACAATTAAGCCTTCGTCTGATACGGTACACATTAGGAGGCACACGATATGACGTTATACATGCGCTAAGAAAAAGTTATCAAGCAGTTCTTCAAGTCTTGAAAGCAATGTCTGATGACAATGACGAACAATCACAGACTAAAGAAACAGCCAAGGGGTTTATCTTGTTAATGGAAAAGCTTGAAACCGTTATTTCAATTGAGTTATGGTCTTGCATAATGGAACGGTTTCATAAAACTAGTCGGGCGCTACAGCATAGCAAAATTACTTTGAATAAGGCAACAAATCTGCTTCAGGGTCTACATAACTTTGTTCAAACATTTAGATCCCAATTTCAAGAACTCAAAGAAAAGGGTAGAGCAGGGCTACTCAACTGGCGAACCGCGCTCCGAATCCGGACCTTCTGGGGGTTGATGGTGGACCTTGAGTTTTTGGAAGAATACCCTCTTTGCCACGTTTCAGGGCTTTTTTAAACATATTTCTACTGGGAGGAAGCAATTTCTACTGTGATTATCCTAGTTGCTAGGGGTCTTCGACTCCCAAACTCTCCAATACTTTCTCAGAAATCTAATTCGAGTTACATTTTACCTAAGAAAGTGGTTTGATAAAATAGTTTAGCTTTTGTTTTTGTTTGTTTGTTTGTTTTATCTTTATCCTGCATTGCGGGAAAGCGGACTTGAGCGCTATGCATCCGTGTACGCCTTCCGACGTACACCTGACCCACGCTGTAGCCGACGGCAATGTCTGTTTCCGGTTGTCTACTCTACTTATGACTTAAATTTGGTACTACTCATTACTCGAAATCGATCACTAGGTAGAGGCAATTATCGTAAAGTTTCTTGCCCAGAGAAACAACAGCAAGTGCGGGTGGCTGGAGTCGAACATGCAGGTTCTCGACTGCAAGCCCAACGCGCTAACCACTCGGCCACTCAGCCATTTAGTGGTTGCGTGTGAAATAACTTGTTCACCGGACCGCTAAAAATATACAACTTGTCAAACTGGACCTTTGTTAAGATTAGTTGAGTAAGCCTGGGGTAGAGTATTGAGTGGCTGTCATCATTATATTGATTGAAGAAATTTCAAGAAGGAAGAGAAGAAAAGTATGCTTGGATAGCAAAGGTGGATCTGAAGACACATCACTTGATCCATCGAGCAGATTCAAAGTAAACTCATATTTGCCAATCATTGACCAAATTATTTTGTGTATGAAATCCCGAATTGCAGCATACGATCGTCTTCAAATAAGATTTTTGTTTCTGGCGGAATTAAACACCATGTCTAACTGTAAAATTGGAGAGAGTGCTAAAACATTGCTTCACTAAATTATCCAGATGATCTAGATTCTAGAAGAACCACTGCCTGAAGAGATGATTCATTTTTCTGCACTGCTTAAACAACACTATTTTAACAGCGAATGCAGCAAAGAAACTCGAATGTTTAGATTCATCAATGAAAATGAGTTTATGTATGCATTTCCTAACGTATTTGTTGTAGGCTACTAAGAATGTATTTTTGTCTGATGATTTCTTTAGTGCTTAAAAGAGTAAAGAATCAACTGCGTTCATCCATGGGCCAGAAAAGGTTGCATTCTTTAGCTCTACTCTGCATTGAAAACAAAATTTTGGAAAAAATAGACACCGATGATGTTATTAACAGCTCTGCTTTGTCTAAATCCAGAAAACATGTCATTTGAATGAGTTTAAGTAAATACTGTACTTAGGGTATAATTTTTGTTCTTTCATTTTAATTGTGATTGGTACAATGAGGGGAATGAAATATAGGCCTCAGATTACCAATAGCCCCAGGTCCATGAAAACCTTAATCCGGCCCTGGGTAGATGCAAGGCTACAGTTATGTCATGGTAGCTACAACATCGCCAGTTTATGGGTCAACATGTGTAGGCTACACTATGGTATTCAAAACATGTGTTGTGCGGAAACTGATTTCACAACTTTAACCTGTAAGCTGTGTCAACCTTCTACTGTACACTTAATTAATTACAAGCACTTTTGCAACTTTATGAGAATTCTGTAACTTTATGAGATGTTTTTCTTATTTTTGTATCACTCTGCGTTCCAACCTTCTAAAAACAAACATGTTTTGATAACTACAATGCATATCCGAATCATATTTTAAGTTATTCTTTCGCCCACGCATAACCAAGCGCTGTACAACGCATCGTCTATATGCTGCGCAAGGCTAGTTCTCGTCTAGAAGGACCCAGTTGTACCGCCGCTAGTGGTTTTGTGGTATCCTGTCGCACAACCCCATTACATTAGATGTTGCACTGTTCTTTCTTTGTTTGTTTTCAATGATATATATCTCAATGAGTTGCATTTGTTGAAACTTTGCATATTTGAAGTCAAGTCCAAGCGGTTACGTTAGCTTAAACTTTAAAGCAGGTTTTCTGCCACTTAGTGGCTAGAATCATTAAAACTATCAGCAAAAATGAACTCACCACCCTTGAAAATGGGGGGTTAGACACCAGTTTTGCTTTAATTGGATGAACATTTAAGGAGATAATTGTTGTTATGTTTTGGCCACTAGAGGCAGTATTGCGCTAGGGGAGAGTACAAAACTGCCCATATTTCTGCTTTCCATTGGCCAATTCAGATAAAAAAAAATTTAAGTTATGCAGAATGAAGAGGGGTATGTTTCCAAAGTAAATATGCAGTTGCATCTTGTAAGCAGCTCTATCTAGTGGCGATAATGTGAAGAAAATGCCGTTAGCCCCCTTAGAAAATGGCCGGGTGGGGGGTTAAACTTTGTCCAATCAAAATGAAACTTTGCAAAAGTTGTTTTCTAAAATAACCTCATCAGCAAAAAAAAGTTCAGGCTTTTTGCTAAAGTTGGGTGGGCAAATTTTGCACCCTAACGGATATAGCGATATTGACAGGTATCATCTCGGAAAATGCTTCATATAACAAAAACGGTCAGGCTAGCGCAAGTAAGAGGTTTATTTTTGAAATCTACACAAAATTTCAGTCTAGAAACACTTGTCAAACTTTACTGACCCAGACAGTCAAATAAATCGACCTGGCTCCCGCTCTAGTAGTTTATTTCACTTCACTGCCTCAGCTTGACAGTAAGCACACGGCAGTATAAAACACAGTAACGCAATAAACAATCTTTCGGCTGCAGTCTTGTGCATAATTTCCAATACATTCCTCGGATAACTTCATGATTTTCGCAGTTATAGGACCAACGTTAATGATGTGGTTTTTCGTATCTAAAAAAATAAAATGTTGTGAAACAGTATTTAACCAAATCCACATTTTAGAAAAGTTAAAAGCACTGTTTATTCTACGATGTTATCACTAAGTTTACTTAATAAGGTTGATACGATACCCTGAAGCAGTCTTATAATTTTAGTCCTCAAGAAAAATATAAAATAACGATTTCCGTTATGCATGATTGCGTTTCAGCTACGATTTGAGGTTTTAATGTTATACTGAAGCTACGGTATTTGCCAATAGAGAACACGTGATGCAAGCAGCAAAGGTGTTACGACATGCAAACATAAGCCTGCCCGATACTGCTACTGTAAGTCATACAGCGAAAAACATGCACAAAACTAACAATAACCCATCACCTCGCCCGCTACCTCCAAACACCAATTAACACAAGACCATAATCGTCGCACATCAACATGATATACTCAGCATGAGAGCAGTGCTACCACAAAGTGGCTGAAATTTGGTTCCTGCATCGAGTGCAGCAGTGTAACGTTTGACGACACAACAGAAGCGCGCGCTCACCAATCGTGTTTATTATTGGACGTGGAGCGTTTAGGAGATCCTTGAAATGGGATATTGCTGATGACTCTACAATAAAAAGTTTATCACAAGACAGGAAAGAGTTCTCCACAAAAGAATTTCGCATGAAGAAATGAGAAAAACAAGTCAAGAAAACTAACAGCTACAATATCTACCGATACATTGACACTGTACCAAATGTGTTCTTATGACCGAGATTTTACTCCGTTGGCGACAGAGACTATGAAAAAACATGTAGCTTTACCCCGGCAAGACCCCATGCAGTGGTGACATTAACTTATAAACTTCTATTAAATTGTTGAAAAATGCTTTTAAAACGTTTTTACACCATAATATTCGAAATTATTTTACAAATGTGATATTAACACGAAGCAGGAAGAGCTATCTAAAACTTACAAAACATTAACCAGCCAACAAATCAGTTGCTTGTACACCAAACATAAAAAGGACTGATTGTCTGGTTGCCTAAGTGGTTTCTTAATGTGCATTGTGCAAGTCTTGGGCAATTCTCTAAATGCAGTTTCTAGTCGATGCGTTTTGAAACTTGCAGATGCACAAAGCGTTTCACAAACTAAATTACAAGACAACTGTGGTATTAAAACTGCGTCTGTGTAGGAGTGACCATCTTACCATTAGGAAACTGTTTATATTGATGACCGATAGAGCCGTACACTTACATAAAAAATACAAGTTTTCTGAAAGCGATTAGAGAATCCAAAAAGCCGCTAAACCAACCAATGCAATAGCTGGAGAATTAAAATGAGCTGTTGGTGTATTAACTACCCAAAAACAATGTAAAGCGTTTGACGATGCGAAACTAGATGTTCTATTTCTACCCTGTGACATTTACCCAAAGCTGCCGTCCTTTTATCGTCAAGAAATGTATAAAAGTTGTCGGTAGCTATGCTATATTCATTATTCACTTACGTGAATTCCTATTCACTAAAGGCTTTTAAGCGTTTAGAAAAGCGTTGCCATTTTCATGCAAAAAATAACATTGACAATAACGATAAATGTGTTTAAAGGCACAAAGTACTGCAGTAAAATTAACTAAAGAAAGAGATTGCACAAGTTACTGCACACAGCATTCAAGTTTGAAAAACACTATGCATTATGGTGAATACATCAGGCATCTAAACATCACCAGCATAAGAAAACAGACATAATTATCTTCTCACTGAACGAAAATGTGCCTGAATTAGCAAGTACAATGGAATTCGTCAACTCAAGAGGAATAGAAGTGACGAATTATGCATTATGTCAACCTTTTGAATTACGCAACCAGGACCAACAAAAATAATAAGGCGGCCTGACGAGTTAGACGAATTCTACTGTAGTTTCATAGGCACCAGACTGAAACGCTGAAAGTTGCTGCATGAGAATTCACCTTCCAAACTATTTTCAATAACGCAGCATAAAAGTAATTGTATTGCTCGCAAGGATAGCAGAATTAATGATCAATTGCATAACACGCTAATGCACACAGAACAGTTGAAAGACTTGTGAAACTTACGAATGCAGGCCATGAACTCCACCCTCTACTTGGGCTGACGTAGTCCGCCTTTCGAATTTTAATTCTCCACTGTACATCATCGATCTGCAGTCGATGAATAAACATCAAGAGTTGTGCAACAGATTGAATTTCGCTTTTAACAGCATTATCGCTCTTTACTTCACAAATGTATATAGAAATGACTTGTATTAGCCTGATGCTGCGGGTTCGCTGTGGTACTAGCGCTTTGTGCTAGACTTGGAACTCAGTTTCCTGGTCATGTGCTATGACGAATGGTGTTTAAGTCAGTGTGTCGTTGTTTTATAAGGCTCTTTTCTTCGGGTTAAAGCTGCTGTAGTGATTGCTGTCTATTGAGTTGAACTGGTTCGACAAATTTTACAGTGATCACGCCTGACAACATACAGCAGTCAAGACAACAGCCTCAAGCCGAAGAGCCTTCCAAACAACAATATAGGCTACTATTAAAACAACACACCAACACCATTTGTCAAAGCACATGACCAGGGAACCGTGTTTCGAAATCTAGTGCACAGCGTTACTACCACAGCGAACCCACGGCATTAGGCTAAAACAGGTCGTTCGTATCTAGATTTGTAAAGTCACCAAGAGTTACTTTAGAGCGGTTAATGCACAATTTTTGGCGAATACTTGAAGATTTAAATCGCACTTAATCGAAATTAGCAGCACGCGAGACAAGTGCAAAAAAAACGAGCTACTTTGAGTCAAAAGTATAATGTATTAGGTCCGGTACAATTAAACATAAAATTTTGAAAACGAGGGTCTCTATCAACAAAACCTTTAACAATCTTTAATGATTAAAAGTACCGGTAATACACATAGGGTACTTCGAAAAAAATCATCTCTCAACAAGTCTATTTTAAAAAATAAAATCGGTTTTGAACCGCAAGTCTTCGCTTTTACTGCCATTTTTGCCTACCTTCAACTAAAATGTCAATTAAACATAAAAATGAAGTAGAGGTTCCTTATTTTTAACGTTCATTTGAGGTAATGACGCTGTTAATTTACCTTAATTGTGAAAGAGAGCGGCTTCCAATATCTTGGCAACCATGTTGAATACCAGAAAGCAGGTAAGGAAGAAAAGTATGAACAGAACCTTTGTCTTGCACTGCACCAGTTACGCCTTGGGCGACACGGACTTTATCTTTTTCGCTAAACAAAAGAAAATGTGATAACTGAAAACGAAACTTCACTCGTAACAATACAGAAAAAACAATAGGATGCAAAGCTATAACCTTATACCTGAAGTAGCGATTCTGACTCGACTTGTTGGCCTCCATAGCGTCCAATGAACCCATTCCTCTGTATTTTTTTAAACGAGTTCCATCAGAATAAAAATACTCGCCGGGAGACTCCGTAGTCGCAGCAAGCAATGATCCCATCATCACTAAACGCACAAAAGATAGCGCATAAAAAAATGAAAAAGTTTTACTCATCATTGGCCAGGGTTGATCGGTTTAAACCGGGCGGTTTTGACCACCTATTACTGGTCAAAACCCCTTTAGTGTATGAATCAAGTTGCTTTTCAATTGAATTAAAAATATTACCCTCCATGTTTAGTAATGATGTTCAACTATATTTTATTTTGATCAACAGTAACCTAAATGCTGGATTTGGAACAAAAAATATTCAATTTCTTTGTTTATTTTTGATATTTTAGTCAGTTGGTTATTTTATCATTGAGAAAATTCAAACTCTAAAAATAAATTTCTGATGAACTAAAAAATGCTTGGTCATGACCTACTAGAACACGGTCAAATATGTTGCAATTTGAGGAAATTTCTAAGAGTCTGAATTGTTACAATCATAGCTATGACAAACCTGTCATCTTCCCATTTCCAGAAGTATGTAAAAAAAGCAATATTTGCATCTAGACATATGTTTGGCTTGTTTAACCGGAGATTAGGTATGTACGTTGAGCACAGTTTACACAATAATAATGTAATATCTAAGACTTTCCAACTGCACTCTGGAGGCAGTATCGTTTGGTGCAATTGCATGTTTCATTTAAAATATCAGGGATTTTTTGTGGATTCTATGTTGTAAGCTGTTCATTTGATGTGCCAATTTCAATTTTAGTTCGTTTTGTTTTTCGCCAAGTTTAATTTGGCAAGTAAAATATGGCTTTTGGCAAAAGATCCTGCTATACAAAAAACCTAACGACTGTATGATGAGACTACCTCCAGGATGCAGTTAGAAAGTCTTACATATTTTACATTATTATTGTATAAATTGTGCTTAACCTACATATCTAAATCTCCGGCAAAACAAGCCAAAAAGATGCCTAGATGCAAATATTGCTTATTTTACATACTTCTGGGAATGGGAAGATGACAGGTTTGTCATAGATATGATTGCAACAATTCAGACTCTTAGAAATTTCCTCAAATAGCAACATATTTGGCCGTGTTCTAGTAGGCCGTGGCTTGGTAGAACCATGAACCATTTGCACAGCCAACTGAAGTACAGTACAAAAATTTATTCCATTTTTTTTATGGAAAAACATTTGCCATCAATTTTGTCATAAAATTTGCGCAACATTTGCCCTCCCGTTGCGTAGCACATGAGACGTAGCACGACATGTAATTAAGGTAGTAGTCTTAACGCTGTTTGATGTCTTGTTTTTGGCGGCGCTGAAACGAGAGAAAAATCCAAGATAAATATAATCTTTCGTACGAAGTTTACAGGCAGGCATCTGTGGCTGCCTGACAGGTCGGTATTGGCGGCCATTAATGAAAGTTCAGGCGGCCATGGCCGCCAGCTATTTCGAGGCCTGCATATCAAAATGGTCACAACTCACAACTGCTTTTATATTTCCTGAATAGCCCATAGCCCAGGTAGCCGACCATTCACTACATAAAAATATTTTTCTGGGTTTTGACCGGTTTAAACCTAGTTTTCACCGGTTAAAACCAGGTTTAAACCGCTTAGTGGTCAAAACCAGTTTTGACCACTTAGAGATCAACCCTGTCATTGGCAAGGTGTTACCCACAAGGGGTTGCGCTTTTCTAATATTTTAAATGGGTAGTGTTGCGTTAAAATTAATACTATTGCATTGTGAGTGTTTTCTATGTGGTTTGAGTTGACGAAACCATAGTAGACCTAAAAAACTCGCTGCCAGTGTGGTATGTGATCTATGTGCGTGTTTTTAGTATAACTTATCTATATTTTGGTTGTAATCTATGGGCAAAAATAATCTGTAAAACCAAATACTTAAGTCCTCTGCGAGGGACAGACGCAATACACGGGCAGACTCCCCTGCATATATTAAACCAACAACACACAGTCTTTCTGGTCCTTCCTGTCATTTTTTTTGCTTTTCTATCCAATGACTAAGGTTTAGAGTTAGACTTTACAAAAAAAGCTTTTGATTTGTTTTCTTAGTGATTGCTTCTGATTATATTAGGTAGATCGCCCATTTGAGGAGGTGTCTTAGTACCAGATCGCCTTTTTCAGTTAGCTTTTCCCACTTTTGATACACTTCTGTAGATTAATTTTGCGTGTAGATCACATGCTGAAACGACACTGGCGTATATTTTGAGTGAACGGAAAATTGATTTCATTAAACAAAATTCTGGTTTAGAATACGTTTTTTTTACATTCTACCTAGATAGCAAAAGCTTCCCCTTTACATCGTTTCCACGTCGCCAGACGTTAAAACGATGTAAAAATGACAATCTCTACAGGCTGGATAATTTTCCAAAATTTTGTCATTTTAATCCTGAAACTCAAGTTTCAAACCCTTAAGAAAAAGTTTGGTTTATAGGCTGTTGACAATATAATTCCTGAAGAGGGGTAACTTTGTTGAACCGTAAGCAGATAAAACCAGGCAACAACACAACATAATATACAGAAATAAGTTAAAATTTTCAAACGTTTTCGGCGATATAACACATCAGCCTTCAAGCTACCTGTGGAAGCGCCAAGAGCTACCGCTTTTGTGATGTGTCCTACATTCTGGATTCCCCCATCAGCGATAACCGGCACATTGAAACGTCGAGCGTATTCTGCAACCTTGTACACAGCAGTGGCTTGCGGTCGCCCCACAGCCATCACTGAAAGCAACAAGCAAATGCTTAATTATATGCTATTATAGTTACAGACATTACACAGCACTTAAAAATGACTATAGACTACAATTCATAGTATTTAACGCTAAAACTACACATTTTTTTTGCAAGATTATGAAAGGTAAAAATCAGTGCGGCTTGGAAGAACGCTAGATTGTTGGTACAGCATTTGATGGTACCACATTGATACTCTGAACTTCTGGTGGTAACAAACTAACGATAGTTGGTGTTGTACGCAAATAACTACTGAGCTCCTATTCAGTATTTATCGAAGAGCAAAGAAACGCATGTGATTACCAATGTTGCAAAATTGCAGTGTGTGATGAGGAAAATCTTCGCTCCATGCTCCAAGCAAATTAAAACATTCCAGCGGCATTTTGCAGCAATTATGACGTTGAACTTTGAGCAGAAAAAGTGATGACGTGATGTCTAATGATTCTAATTCTAAGCTACTTTGTAAATGCCTAAGAAGCTTGAAAGTGGGTTGAAATTTTTAAAATAACCCTTTGATAGCACAGAAAACCCCGCTTGGGTTCTATACGTGTAGACATCCACAAATCCGTGGTGATAAAAGATAGACTTCTTAACACAGATATGGAAATCAAGGCAAAGTTGTTTGTATATCGCATTATGTGATTAAGAGCCAACAGCGATTAAGAAAAGAGCTGTTGAATGACATGTGACGTTTTCTCAAGGTACAAACTAAATAACAGCTCCTACCTATTGGTGCTAGGGGAAATTTAAACAGCCCTTACCTGTATTAAAGTTGATTAATTCAATCTGCAGTGTGTGGAGGAAGGTAGCAAAACCATAGACTTCTAAATAGTAGCACCTGGACTGGACACTCAGTGGGCAACATGAGGCCAAACAGTTGGTACAACAGTGGGCCAACAGCCAAGTAACTAACCCTATTGGCCCACTGTTGGCCAACTGTTGTACCAACTGTTTGGCCTCATGTTGACCACTGAGTGTCCAGTCCAGATGCTACTATTTAGAAGTCCATGGCAAAACAAACGTTTTTGTTTTCATATTGGGTAAGGAATGGTGCTAAAAAGTAGGCCTAAAGACTGTCCAAACGTGCAACTAACACTCAAAGTTTGATTAGTTTGCTCTCCAAGAGTTAATTAATCCCTGAAAAGTAAAGCGGCGCATCTAGTCTTACTAAAACTAATCTCTCTAGAAGAAGAATGTGACCTTCATTTTGTTCCGTCTTGGTTTTTAGTAATAATTCCGGGCTCCGGCATGCAGTATTGCGGAGAAGCCATGCTTCTTCTTCTGCTACATGATGAGTCACTTTTTTCTATCAGAACTCAACTCCGATAAGTCGACTACATGTTTGAACAACTAAAGAATGATCTTTTTTTTAGATCGGAGGGTCTTTTTTTATCTACGCCCTGTAATCGATTTCCTCAACAAAATGTATTTCTTCTTCATGAAGTTGGAATTATGAAAGTCTACAAAGAAGCTTGCATATGGCTAATGTGTTGAAGCACACATTTAGATCGTGGTCACGTGAGTAAAGCACTAAGTGACAACCACAACAAAAATCGCTCTCACTTTAACTGGGATTGCAGGAAATGAGCATTGAGCAAGTATTAGAAAATGATAGACGGCAACCGAATTAGTAGTTTAGTAAGACACGCAACCATTAGGGAACTGCACTAAGCAAGTAAGCATCAATTCGCTGCTGAAGATAATATGATCATTTATATATACAAGAATGTGATTCGAGAACACACAATCCAACAGGCAAATTATGCTGTTTTAAACGTTAGAATAACGGAAAAACAACCAATCTGCAAGCCAGAAATGTCGTCAGAGACACGAAAAGCAACTCTATCACTTACAGAAAGACCCAGACACAGTCGGATATCCGTGGCTCGTTATGGCCAATTTGGCTGCAAATAATTGGGCATAAAGAGTGAAGCGATATACACTAGAGAGGCAGCAAACCCAAAATTTTTATCCGCACACCGCACCGCAACTGACTCATCTATCCGCGCACCGCACCGCACACCGCAAATTACAAAATTAAAAAAAAATGTTTTAACGCGTTATTTTTTAGAAAGTCAATTGTAGCAAAAAACACCCATGGCATATAACTGGTAACTAACCTACCAGTACAGTACAGTTGTGCACTAATTGGTTAGGCTAACCAGATCATATTCTCTTATCAGCAATGCATCTAAGTTCTAAGACATAATACAAACTAAGACAAATAGAATGTTCCTGGATCCAGTATCAGGACTTTTGAACACTTTTTGTAAGCAATAATGCAATTTTAATGTCAGTGGCTATATGAACTACTCACACAAGAGTAAAACTTATAGCCTGAACTCACTGGGCTAACTGTTATAGTAACTAATGCGGTAGTTGCGCTAGGCATATAGCCTGGTAACTGGGAGCTGAGCTTATCAGCTAGGCTATTAACCAAAAACATTCGCACAGCTTCCCTGACAAGCCAGCCCCAAAACCCTGTCAACTGCAAGCCACTTGCAATTTGCATAGCTTTCCAGCTTAAAAAAACTGATCCGTGTTTCCAATTTAAAATATGAAGTTTCATAACTGATTTTCTTGAAAAGTTGAAAGTTTACGTTTACGAAAGTTTAATTTCTTGAAAGTTTACGCGGCAAGCGGCGCGGCTTTGTCATTTCAACCTTCCACGCGGCGCGGCACGCGGCGAAAAAGTCAAAAGCGGCCGCGTACGCGGCGCGGCTTGCATCACTAATATACACCATTATTTCGAAATCCGCTTTGTATGTGGTAACACGCACAGAATCGATCTTAACGTTTGATAGCCCAGACAGCAAAATCCGTCGTTTTTACATTGATTCAACGTTTGCAGACATTGAATCAATGTAAAAATGATAGATTTTGCTGTCTGGGAGGCTTACTCAACCAGAAAATCATTTCTTTTTACATTGATTTAACGTCTACAAACTTTAAAAACTCTATGTAAAAAATAACAGATTTGCTGACTAGGTACTCATCAGTACAGAAATCATGCATCTGCTTAAAAATCTAAAAGAAACGTATATAATAGTGTAACGTGTAAGATAGTCAGAACAGAAAGAATTGGCTATGAAAGTGTAGGTCTACTTTATAAAAAGCGAAACTAAACAATGGAAACAATCGCAAACAATAGAAATGACTTAGCACCTTCTTGAGTGATACATATCGATCCACTTCCCATTCCAACACGTAGCCCATCCACACCGGCATCGATTAAATTCTTCGCTTGGGCTGCTGTTACCACTGCGAGAAAGAAACAGCATTTTCTCCTTACAGATTACTTTGAAGGTTCTAGAATCTAGATCCAAGTGACCACAAATAAAGCAACCACGCATGTAAAACACACATAGCACAACGTGATTTATTCGAGTTTAAAAATATCATTGAGAACTGATGAGTTATACCCAACATTAGCTTGGTTTCTTGATCAAGACAAAAATCAAAATGAATCATAAAGCTTTCCAGGCAGAAAATTCCTTTTTTACATCTAGCGACGTTGAAAAGATGTAAAATGATTAACGTTTAAAAACTTTGTTGCTTGGTTTTCACGTCCTTACCATTGCCACCGATGACTTGCAAGTCAGGGTACTTTTGCTTTATGTACCTGACCATGTTGATTTGGTACACAGAGTTTCCTTGAGAAGAATCCTGAAAACGAAGAGTAAAAATTGTAAGTATTTCATCACGAAACTGAATTTTAGGTTCTGAAAACAGAACCCTTTCACTGATACGTGGTCTTTGCAAATGATTATGCAACAAACCCCAACAGCACACGGTGTCTTGACATGTTTGAAGGTGAACAAATGAATTTCCTTGCCTTCTTGTTCACGTCTTTATTGAACAGACTCAAGGTGTCTGTTACGACATCTGCCCAAACATACAGATTCGCTGCCACTGCTCAAGGGTGGTAAATGGCAAAACCCCTCGACCCTTGCAGTGGCGAAGAAGGTTCAAACGAAAAAGACACAAGGCGCCTAGATATGATAAATGCCTTACCAAAATGACGACATCAACTCCAGCACCTTTCAGCAACTCGAGACGGTATTTGTCCTCCTCTCTCGTTGATATGGCAGCACCACAGAGCAGCTGTTTCTGGTCATCTTTAGATGCGAAGGGAAATTCTCGATTCTTCTTCAAATCGGTTCGAGCGATCAAAGATATCAATCGATCGTGCTCGTCAACGATCGGAAGTTTACCTTTGGGATGATTAACGCTGCATTAGCGTTGAAATTTCATTCAGCAACGCCAAGCGAGCGTTGACGTCACAATCTTTTTGAAGCATCTTCGACGAACACCCTTGTTGCGACAACCGACAAAATCGCACGCAGTCAAAACAAACAAACGGCAAAAAGGGCGTCAGCAGTACATACATTGCACCAATGAACGCGTAATTGCCGGCTTTGAGGCGTTGACACTAGCCAATGCTGGTTCAATTTTAAACCTTTATCATGACTAGTCAATATAATTAACTGTCAGTGCAGCACTAAAAGATATTTGAAACATACAATTGAGTGACCTAAAGGTAGAGTGGCCCAAGTCGAAAATCTTCATTTTGAGTAAATCGACTTCAAAGTTAGGCACTTTTTTTACTATGAAGGTGAAGTTGAATCTATCCAGTGAAGTACAGGGAATAATTCATATGACTACAAAAAAATTTTCGGAAAATTGTGTGGTCATATGACGTTACGTTTTTTTTTATTAGCTTTTTTTATACTTGGGTCACTCTACTGTTTGTATTTTTAGCGAAAAAAAGTGACCCAAGTTTACTTGGTTTTGCAAAAATTCATAATTTCCCAACAGTAAAGTGACCCATCTAAAAAAATTCGAATAAAAAAAAATAAATAAATGCATGTTTTAATGAAATTTTATCCACTGGATAATTGCAACGCATATTTTTGGATTGGGGCAGGATAAATTTGACTTACGCTTAATATAATGAATCGTTTGGCAAGCAACTGGTACCAAAAATTTTCGTAAAAACGTTTTTACTTCAAAGTTCAGCATTCTGATCTAGCTCATGACATCATCAAAACTCAATAAGCAACCATAAATAAAACGGTACACGATCTGGGCGAAACCCTCTTGGGCGACGGACCATGTGGGCGACGGTAACGAAAGTTTAGCCGTTTAAAACAGTGGTGACCTATATAATTTATCTAGTTGCTTTGCGGCGTTACTGTTCATCGTGAAGCTTAAGAGAAACCCCCAAGAAAAGAGCCAAACGAAGACCTCCCAAGAGGAATGGCCAAAAAGTGGTTGACATCAGTTTTGAACGCTCCTTAACCGTTATCGAAACTTGTCAGTCGCAATACCGATGTTGATGGTGCATTCTGTTGAAACATTTTTCGGTATAAGCGACAGGCAGAAGAATCATCCGGCAACCACTGCAAAGTTCTGATTTCGTGTTACTTCAAGTCTTAAAATGTAATGACTGTCAGTCACAATGTGTTCTGTGAACTGCTGATCTCTAGAGCAGCAGTTCTTAACTTTTTGCCTTGTCGGCACCACCTTGAAATTACCAACCAGTTCTCGCACCCCCTCCTAGGATTGGCTGAAAAGTAATAGTCGCCTACAGTTCGAAATTTTTGTTGAAACCTGGTAAAACAACTTTGCTTCTTACGTCATATTATAACAAACCTTGATAATTCAGCATCCCCGCACCGCCGAGGCACAGGTCTCGCACCCCTTAGTGGTGTGTGCACCCCTAGTTAAGAGCATTAGGATTAAAAAATATCAGTTGACGTTCAGTAGCAGAGGACACAGCTTGTATTAACCACATGCAAATTAGTAGCTTTTACTGCAGTAAATGATTTTATTTTAAGTGCCCACGTTCATTACATGAAGTCACACGGAATCAGAACTTTGCAGTGGTTGCCGGATGATTCTTCTGCCTGTCGCTTATACCGAAAAATGTTTCAACAAAATGCACCATCAGCATCGGTATTGCGACTGACAAGTTTCGATAACGGTTAGGGAGCGTTCAAAACTGATGTCAACCACTTTTTGGCCATTCCTCTTGGGAGGTCTTGGTTTGGCTCTTTTCTTAGGGGTTTCTCTTAAGCTTCACGATAAACCGTGACGTCGCAAAGCAACTAGATAAATTATATAGGTGTCACCACCGTTCCGAACGGCTAAACTTTCGCTACCGTCGCCCACTTTGGCCGTCACCCACATAAGCCGTGGCCCACTTCGACTGTCGCCCAAGAGGGTTTCGCCCAGATGTCGTGTACCGAAATAAAATGCTGTAACTTTCATTGCAATCACATATACAACAAGCATTCTCTGAAAAGAATTGTAAATTGATTATACAACAAGTACATGCTTCCGTACATTGCTGAAATAACTATATGACTGGTGTACACTGTACAGGTATAATAAATTGATCTACATCGGTTTATAAATATTTGCATGTTTCCGTTTTTCTATTGGTATCTCAGTAGCGCTAAAAGTAAAGACATGTGCTCATTGACGATTCACTCTAAAGTTTTCAATGCAAGTGTAAATGACAATATGTAAAACCCGGTAGCATGGAGTGAAAATGGAAAGCAATATTCCAGTGGTTCAAGGATAAACCCGATAAAAACTTCCCTTGCCCTGTAACCAGACAATTATCTCATTAAATTTCAGTATGGGCTGTTGGTATCAGCTATTGTATAATGCGAATAAAGAACCAACAGAGAGACGGGAATTAAGTTTTATTTTGTTGATGTTATGGAATTTATACACTCATAACATTTTATGTTATGCATGTTGACTGATGATGATATTTTGTCAATCATATTGCATTATGTATGTATGCTACAACATACACTGCCTTAGCTTGTTCAAAGTTCAACACGAATCCTGCGCTAAATTGGAACACTTTCACTATAGATAAGACTCTAGTTACATTCCCAAATCACCTTCCAAATACTTGTTCCAGATTCTCATTGTGCGAAAGCTTTCTTAGCACACCACCTTACAATCCCAAAAATCTGGAGAAGAGCTTTAGTACGGTAGTTGCCATCCTTGTTGTATATGTGATTACTTGTTGTATAATGTGATTACCTCACAAGCCACTGGAGGACCCAAGGCGTTATCGTCCGATATCCCTACTCTGTGTTCCTTTCAAAAAGTCTGGCTGATCTATGCCCGCGTCAACTCAATCATCAACCCGCTCCTTCCAAAAGAGCAAGCTGGATTTCGGCGCGGAAAATCCACCGTCGATCAGGTTACCCTCTTGACCCAGACATCGAGGACTGCTTTAAGGCAAAAAAAGGCCGGTGCTGTCTTTCTAGATCTCACAGCTGCCTATGACACCGTATGGCATCGCGGCCTTACTTGCAAGCTGCTTTACCTGCTTCCTGACCGACATATGGTCCGTGTGATTATGGAACTTGTCAGGAATCGAAGCTTCACCCTCACCACTGGCAACTCACGGAGAAGCAGACTGAGACGTCTGAAAAACGGCGTCCCACAGGGATCGGTCCTGGCTTCAATTCGTTTCAACATCCACACCCACGACCTGCCAACCACAGTCTCCGCAAAATGCGCTTATGCGGACGACCTGGCGATTCTCCACTTCACGAAGTCGTGGGAAATCTAGAAGACACCTTGAGCCAGGACATGCAATGCAAACCCTTTCAGCTTATCTCCAAAACTGGCGACTGAAACTCAGCATACCAAAAATGTGGCAGCAGCTTACACAATCTGTGGCATTTCCACCTGCACAATCGGGTAGCTTATCCTGAGATACATGTCCAGAACAACGGAAAATCTCTGTCCTTCTGCCCTGAACCAAAGTACCTTGGGGTGACACCAGACAGATCGCTCACGTACTGCCACCATTTGGTGTCACTGCGTAAGAAACTGACATTCCCGCGCTGCGCTACTTAAGCGCCTGGCAGGCTGTGTCTGTTCTAATTAGCAGACACTGTCTAGTGTCTACAGTATGCCTGTAATATAACAGCATAATCTTGGTGCGCAATGGCCCTTAGTATTCCTAGCGTTTGTTCTTTGCAGTTGCACATGGAATTTCAGCGTCGCGAACACACTTGCTCGTTCGTATGCATTATGACACAACAATGCAGAGACAAATCCCCATTGACTTATTGTGGAACAGTACTGCAACGCTGGGTTTCCGACAAGTGTCATTGTTACCATGCCAACTCAATTTACTAAGTTGTGGAAGAGTATACTGTTATTACAGATGTTGAGCTGTTATTGCTTTTGTAATTTTCTTCACGTATTGCAAACCAAGTAAATGTGGTCCACTGTACTATTGGTTAGTTTTGATAACAAATACAAACCAAGTAGACTTGGGCCACTGTTGGATTTGTAATATTTTTCAGTGATGAACCAAGTTTACTTGGGTCATATTTTTTTCTAACGATAGAACTTCCCAATTTTCCCAAAAAAATTTCGCATCTTTTGTTGTTCCTATGGAAGCAAAAACTCATTTTCGGTCCAAGTTGACTTGGGCCACTCTACCTTTAGGTCACTCAATTAACTGAATCATCACTGAATTTCGCAACAAGGTCTATTAAATTTCCCAAGTAGGTTTAAACGTGCAACTAAATGAACTATACTATCTTTTTGAGACAGTCAATAGTCAAAGGCATGCACTAGTCGCACTACCAAAGTTATTTTATGTTCAAGTCTTGCTTTCGTCATATCCAAGTGCTCTTGTGAAAGATGGTACCTTACGTTTTGATGAAATAAAGTAGTCTTCTGTACAA
Source organism: Aplidium turbinatum (assembly GCF_918807975.1). Classification (NCBI taxonomy): domain Eukaryota; kingdom Metazoa; phylum Chordata; class Ascidiacea; order Aplousobranchia; family Polyclinidae; genus Aplidium; species Aplidium turbinatum. The sequence goes on along the minus strand of NC_137489.1, from coordinate 8,155,406 downwards.
AGTGATCAAGCCGCAAATCTATTCAGCCACCACTTACCCTTTTTGCTTTGCGATAGAATGTCATTGGCTTCTTGTAACGTCACAGAAGTATGAGCGGTTGTTAATCTGTCTCTTGGCGTCATGACCTTGGCAATAATGGTGAACAATGAACATTTACAAAAGATCAAGCTAACTTGAATCCCGCAATTTAAAGAACTTAAAACATAGCCTTTAGCCAGGGTTGATAACCGCATTTACCAAGCTGCAACCCAGTTCGTTAGCCATTTGCTACTGGCTAAGTTGTTTGCAAATTGCAACACATGGACAATGGACAGAATTAGTCTAGACTAAATCTACAAACAGCATTCGCTCTTCATTCTGTGCTCATTAATCTGTTGCACTTTGATGAACAGTTCTTGAAAATAGATTTACCTTGAATCGGCCAGAACAAAAAAAATTGTCAACCTCTGATAAGCCAAAGCTAGTGGAATTTTAAAATCCGCCAATAGTACTTTTGAGGTAGCAGTTCAGGCAAAATCTCCCGACTGCTAAAACCAGTGCAAAGTCTTCGTGTTAACTTCTGAGATTCACATGTCATGTAGGTCAAAAAAATTGTATAATGCTGATTGACGTTCGCCAGCAGCTGATGAACCTCAATCACAGTTCGCAAGCTGATGAGTCACATAAACCCTAGTGAAACATGTTGTGCTTAAAGCGAATAGCACCAAGCTGCAGAAGTTGTCATTACAAAAAATGATCCAATTGAGGGTTTTTTTCCATTGTATTGTTCTGCGTAACACTTACATCTTCCAAGAGTTTTCCTGTTTCATGCGGTTTCAGGAAATCAAAGTCTCGTGAAGAAACCAAACCGACCAAAGTCCCATTCTGAGAACCGTCGTCTGTGATTGGAATCCCAGAAAATCCGTACGTATTTTTAACCTGATAAAACAAGAACACCCTTCACAGACAGGTTACTGAACCTAACCAAAGCGCACCTTTTTATTAAGTTTGAACAGCGGAGCAATTCTGTTCTATACTTTTTAGAAAATGTACCACTCAAAATTTGTTGAAACATTATTATCACTAGCCTACTCAACTCACTATCCAACAACAACACACTTACTTCTATCACATCTGCAACGGTGGCTTTGGGACCCAAAGTTACAGGATTCTGAATAAAACCTTGTTCGTATTTCTGTGAATAACATCAATAGAAAGCAGCTTTATAAACAAACTTGCGTTTTCCCTGTCATTAACTTAAGTTCTATCATGTTCTATGTTACATAGGTGGAACAAAACACAAATATGTTCTATTTTAAATGACCCCAACAAGAAAAATGGTTTTCATTGACATGGTGGAATTGGTCAGGCTGCATTTCCTATCTTCATCCCATTTGGTAGTCTGAAACGTTGACACTTAGTATCAAAACTGTGACTGTTTCCTGTCAAATCAATAACTGTGCAAATCAACAAGAAAAACAATTAAAGTACGGAAACAAACCTTTACTCTTCTCACTTCAGCAGCCTGAAATTCAGGTGTGCAGTTGTGGTGGATGAACCCAACGCCTCCCATTAACTAAAACAAAGCAGAACGAAAAATTTATTACTTCTTCAGTAAGCCTATTTTGATCAACTGCCAATTACAATAAACATCAAAATATTTTATACCCTATTTCTCAGCAGTCCAGTGTGCCATGAATTCACAGTAAACACTGACGCTTCGGCAATGAGGTTGGGCTCATCCCAATTACATGCACAAATGTTCACCACACCAACATCCAATCAGAAAATCAATCCTTAGTTACAGGGGTGGTTCAACTTGCAGCACTGGAAGCAATATTTATTAAAACTTTTGATCAAGATTTATGCTGCCAAAAAGAATTCATCTATGCTATTGCCATGGATGGCCAACATGTCGATCGCAAACATCTACGATCGATCGTCAAGTTTCAACTGATTGGTCGCGTCACATTTTATGCTGACAAGATTTCCAAAATGCGGATTTTTCAATCAATATTCCTGAGAAAAATTGTCGATCAATTTACTTGGTTTGATAAATCCAATAATGGCTGGTAGGTATAAAAACACAATACCTGTCATGCATGGGTCTGCTACTATTGGGAGAGTCCGTTTCAGAGAATCCTATTCGGAGACAGCTTTTTTCGGAGAATTTTAAAATCACAGTGGCATAATGTATATTGAAGGAATTAGCTTACAATAGAGAAAGGAATGATCAACCAATTTAAAAGTTAGTATTAACAATCTTGCTTTCTGTTGCTTAACATTAAGATTAAGGTGTTTTTATAGTTTACATTTACATGATAATAGCAACCACACACCTTTTGAAGACTGAAAGATAATAGCACCCAACACTCTGGAAGTTGATTGACGGGTTCAAAGCGATCCAAAAATCAAGGGACACAGAGCATGCCCGCATGATAGCCGGCCATAATCCGCCATGGAAATTGAAATAATATAGAGATGCTGACGACCGCATCAAGAAACTTGTCGTTCGCTTCGATGGGCATAGCAATGTTACACCTCAGTCCATGTAGGACTCCCTATGTGGTATCAGCCATAATTTCCAAATGGACGCATGAACTGTTATTTTTTGTTTGTTTTGTTATTTGACATCGATTGAATCATCTTCGGCATTTTTGTATTGACTTGTTAAACTAGGGATTGGAATTTTCTAATAGTTGAGGGTTCGAATATATTCTAAGCTTGCATACAGACGGCGACGCAGGATACACGCAATGTCGATTTTGTGTGAGCAAACATTTTAATTTAATAGTTCAAATATTTTTGGCAAAATTTCCATTCAATTTATTTTTCTTTGTCAGAATGCAAAAGAAACGATATTGCGGAATAAAATACAAAATTCTCTAAATAAACAGAAGGCATTGTTGGATTTTCAAAAAATCTGCGAAAAGGGCTTTCTCCGAAAAAGGCTGTCTCCGAATCGGATTCTCCGAAACGAGCCGTTCAGGTCATGCAATTGCCAATTGAAGCACAGTATGATGTAACAAGTACGAATATCCAAGGGTAAAAATCAAAGTAGGCTAAAAAACATGTGTTTTCTGCCTAGGCAAAAAAGTACCAGCAACTTTCTGTAGTAGTTTGATAGCTGCTTGCGTATGGTGACTTGGTGAGGCTAGTTAATTTTACAAAGGTGTTTATGTGCATTTATTGCAGTCTTATTTATACTACTTATTTAATTGAAGCATATATTTACTGCTTAGTGCTGACAATATGTGCATACATAATTACATACACAATAATATACATGTGTGATAACCGATAAATGATATCTATTTATAGTGAAAGTGTCACAGCAAAAAGGTTGCTTAATAACTTCATCATTGACTGGTCGATCGCTAGTAATTAAGAAATTTTCTAGTTGATCAATTGAATATCAATGAAAAGTTGACCACCCCTGTTGTATTAGGTTGCTTTAAGGTCTGCATACATTAAATCAGTGTAAAAAAAGCCCGATTTGCTGAGTGGGAAAATGACTACATTTGAGCAAACAGTATTGGATTGAAACTGCTTTTCATTGCTTTAATATTATCACTGCTGAATACTAATAATTGATAAAATGATATTACCTTCAATGTTGCATATTTATTAGGGTGGGTCGAAATTTGGACTTTTCTCCGATTTCATTGCTACAAACTTTTTTTCTTGCAAACAGTCATAAAACGACATTCCTGAAAGTTTGAGTTTGATCGGACATCGTCTTCATATCTAAAAATCGCGATTTATAAAGGTATCTGAAGCGATTTTTTCGAGGCTTGAAAATGTATATATTGTTTTTAATAGGAAGTTGTTTTCACGAGATTTGAAAACGTCACAACTTACTTAATTCTTATTGTAAAAAGATGATTTATGCGTTAACAGATTCAATACAATTAGGAGAACCCAATTCATTGTGTAGGCTACTGATTCCGAAAAATGATGACGTCATTAAACAGTAATTTGCAAATAGCGATAAAACTGATAATCCTACATGCTTCATTTCTAAGTTATTTGATAATGAATTGATGTACTTTTAAAACATAAACATCATGCTGGTGTTTGATGACGTCATATACATTATTAAATTACATTTCAGTATGATGGCTTCTGGAAAATACTGCGTGTTTGTGATAGATAATGGATCGTTATTATCAATTAGTTATGATTCGCTTGATTTTAAATAACAATATTGCTCTTCAAAGATTTGTTCCACACTGCCTTTCCGGGTGTGCAAAATAAGCATTCTTTTTAACATATATACGTATTTCAACGCAATGTCTCGAATTTTATCAGGCAAAAGTGAACAGCACTGCAATGATTTAAGGATATGCTTTGGTCCGTCTTTGTACAGTGGTTCACATTTTATATTGAACCAACATGGGGCATATTGAATGACTATACGCGCAACAATTATTTTCAAGTTTTCTGCAATGTCACTTGGCAATTTGTGATCACTGATGTATAGTTTGTAGCAACGTGAAACGAAAGTTAGCCACCACGAATGATTTAAAGGACCAATCTTTGCATACATCAGTTTAGATCAGGGGTGGGGAACCTTTTTAGTATTGCGGGCCACATAAAATAAGAAATAACACAGGCGGGCCACTAAAAATTTCGAAATTTTATTTACAGATAAAAAAATGCAGCAAAGTAAACAATGATTTATTTCACTTTCAAAGCTAGTGGGATGGCTGAAAAGTTTTATTTTTGGTGAGTCGTGTGATGTCTGCTGACCCGGAAGATTTTGCAACTCTTAACTGCATCTCCACGTTTTTATCAGTCAGTCTGGAGCGAAGTCGACTTTTTGTAAGATTCAATTTGGAAAAAAACTGCTCGCAACGCTAGGTGCTTCCGAACAGAGACACATATTTCAAAGCATGTTTTAGCATGACTGGAATCAGCATTTATGTAGCGTTGAAAAAAGGTGAGCAGTGGAATGTTTTAGTACATCACTTTCAACGTACCGTCACTCTGGAGCTATACTATTTCATGTTGGAAATTACTAGGAACATCAGTTGCAACCACATTGAAAGGAGAGGCAAAAATATCTAACTCCATTTCTTTACTCTTTATGTCCAAAAATCTTGCATTAAATGTCTCCATCAGATTGACACATACAGTCATACATGGGCATATTTGGCTGTTGTAGAAGGCTTTTGCTCTTGCAAGGTAGGGAAATGTGCGGTGTTATTGTTTTCAAGTTGTTATTGTTTTCAAGTTGCCAAATTGGACTAGTATCCACAGATGTAGTTTAGCTTCAAATGATTTCACTTTTGCAAACAAGGAGTTCAACAGCTGACTCGGTCCCTGCAACTTGACGTTAAGCTCGGAGAGGTGCTTGCTAATGTCAACCATAAACGCTAGGTCACACAACCATTGGCTATCACTCAAAACGGCATGGTTTCCCTGATTATTCTTGAACTGATCGACTTCGTTTCGCAACAAGTAAAAGCGTGTAAGCATGTCGCTACGACTCAGCCAACGAACTGCACAGTGGTAGACAAGGTCGTGATAATCAGTATTCAGATCTTCCAGTAATTGCAACAAGCGACTGTTCAAACCTCTGCTTTTGATGAAATGGATGCATTGTATCACTATTGGCATGACATTACTGAGCTGAACTGATTTCGCGCACAAGTTTTCTTGGTGAATGAGACAGTGGCATACCACTAAAGTCATAGAAGGCCATTCGCAATATACCGAGAATGCAGAGCCTACTCTTTTTTTGAGCTTTTGTTTCAATATATTTTGGGTAAAGAAATTTTGACCCGGGCCACATGGAGCAGTCACGCGGGCCAGATTTGGCCCGCGGGCCGCAGGTTCCCCACCCCTGGTTTAGATGAAACATAGCCATTCCTAATGGCATTGGTAATCTCGTACAGATACCTTTGATCAGTCGATAGATCTTTTACTACGTGCTCCGGTAGCAAACGATTTCCTGGCCCCATCTTCACAGGCACAAATAAAAGGTTGACTTCTTCAAATTCAACTCTATTTAGAAGCTTTCCTATTGGCCCTTTAAATGGTGTGTCACCACTGGTAGGTCCATCTAATGTAGCGAAGACGTGTCGAAGGGGTAACTCATTGGCTGCAACTGTGCAACATGCATACCACCTCACACCAACCAAACATACCAACTCACACGATGATCAAGGCGTTGTTTCAGTCCAGTTATCACACCTGATTTAAATCCAGTGTTTACATTCACGGAATCACACCCAACTACTTTGACACAATGCACCATATTATATTTTTTGATACAGTCCACGAGAACATTTGTAATAGCTTCAGCTGTTCCTAATATTGGACTGACAGCAGTTAAATACTGATTTCCAGGTTTCTAAACAACACTGTAGTGTTCTACGCGAACAAAAATCTTGCCACCTGTTCTTGATGTTATCTTAACAGTTTCATCTTTATAATGTATGTGACGTCATCAATTACGTCATCAAGTACCAGCATGATGTTTATGTTTGGAAAGTACATCAATTCATTATCAAATAACTTAGAGATGAAGCATGTAGGATTATCAGTTTTATCGCTATTTGCAAATTACTGTTTAATGACGTCATTGATGGCGTCATCATTGTTCGGAATCAGTACACAATAAATTGGATTCTCCTAATTATATGGAATCTGTTGACGCATAAATCATCTTTTTACAATAAGAATTAAGTAAGTTATGACGTTTTCAAATCTTGTGAAAACAACTTCCTATTAAAAACAATGCATTTTCAAGCCTCGAAAAAATCGCTCCAGGTACGGTACCTTTATAAACCGCAATTTTTAGAAATGAAGACGATGTCCGATCAAGCTCAAACTTTCAGGAATGTCGTTTTATGACTATTCGCAAGAAAAAAAGTTTGTAGCAATGAAATCGGAGAAAAAGTCCAAATTTCGACCCACCCTAGTATTTATGCTACCAGGCACACAAACTAAATGATCACAACAAAGTACGAATAATCCTACGCTTCTGTTTTTTACTTACACATTTATCAGCTGAACGTTGCCAATTAGTATTGCTAGACAAGCACAAATAAAAAATAAAAGAAATAACAAAACAAAACTACTTACAGCCATTCCAATGGCCATATCAGATTCTGTGACTGTGTCCATTGGGGAAGATAAAAGAGGAGTTTTGATGGTTAGTTTTTTCGAAAGAGCGGAAGATAAATCCTGCAATGATAAACAAGTAAGAATAGCTCTTTAACTCCAACTACATTCAAAAGAAGTGTGCTGTAAAATCACAATCAGTGAAATAAAGTGTAACCATAGGCGCCTAACTATTTTTTTGGCCGTGGGGGCGAAAGCGTGTTTCACCAGCAGCAACGTAAATTCAGCGAAATGTCATGCAGATGGATGACGTAATTATATCGTCACACTAGAATTGCTTTTATTGCCACACTCGGAGTTATCGCTACGTTCGACCTACGGTTAATTATTATAAACAAAACTCGACCAAAACACATGCTATGCGTCTGCGTTGGCTAGCGGTTGATGGACTGCGATTCTTTAAGCTAAGCACAACATAAAGTTTAGCAACGAACTAGATTTATTAGCATGAAACAAGAGACGAAAAGGTTTACTAAAAGGTATTGTCTGTAAATGGAATGAAAATACTAACTTGATCATACGCTTGAAAATATACCTGTTGAAAGCAAAATCATTCAGTTCAGTTCAGTTGGTTTTATTTCTGACCATCATATCAAAACAATACACGTCAGCATAGCAAAGGTCGAGAAAAAGGTAGAAGCGACAAAACGCGAACGTTAAAACGTGCTTGAGACCGAAGTGAGTTGCATTAATTCAACAGCACGTCACCTTGAATAAATTTAAAAGTTGCTGACATCCGTAAACAGCCCTTGAAAAATAGTTACGGAGAGACGCTTGATTAAGTTTTCGACTTGACATTGCTCCCTTTTCACTACAATATCGCAACTTATCGCAGACCAGCTTTCAAGTTTCAATTCGCTGTAATACGCCCGTTTTCGTGTTGCAGATGAAACAAAATATGCGCATATTCCCCGCCTTTGATCGGGTTTCTATGGCAACGGTCGTGTGTGCGCCATGCAGTTTGCGCGAGTCCATTGTTGCGTTGGTTATGCCACGTGTGCGCAATGCGGTTTGTACCAGCCCTTGTTACGTTGGTTAGTGGTTACCTCGGGCCGAGACTTCAAGTTCATTTTCACAGCAAGCGATTCACTGCCGCGACAATTCTCTGCAGAGGTTTCGACTTTCGAAAGCGACATCGAGTCTGTTTGCATGCGCATAAAGCTAAACGCACGCTGCGTCAACGTAGCAAATTATGTTGTTTTTGGGTGCATTCAACATCTGATGACATTGAATCGACGCAATATGGTAGATTTTTGCTATATCTCAGGCAGCAAAATCAGTCATTTTACATTGATTCAACGTCTGCAGACGTTAAATCAATGTAAAAATGACAGATTTTTTTGTCTGGTGTGGGATTGTAGCATAGCTACTCGTTCTAGTGATTATTTAGCGCGAAGCTGTTGCGGTTTGCATTTAAAAATGTTTTCCTGCTGCCGATCGCTAGTTCATCTATTGTTTTATGTATCAATGCAGCATAAAACGTTGCTCCCACGCATAAATATGCGTGGGGGCCTGGTCCCCACGGGTTAGGCGCCTATGAGTGTAACAACACGAAAGTCAAGACATAAAGGACTGTGTGAGGCAAATCAAATCAAAGAATATTTTGAACACTTTTTTACTTAACAAATATTTGACTAGGGGTGTTTGTAAAAGATTTTTGTTTGGGTGAAATAACATGAAACAATTTTTTGAATAATGCATTTGCCTGCTTCAGTTTAAAATCAAGGGAAGAAAAAATGTGTCCATCTGTTTTAAAAGCAGACAGTTTTTTTTTCTTCCTATTTTTCATAGCAAGTTAATCGTTATGCACGAAACTAGAATTTGAATAGAGGCTAAACTTAACAGTAAAATTGTAATATTGTACTCACGACTTGATCAGCAGCAAAATCAATGAATCCAGGTAAAATAAGAAAGTCACTATAAAAGTGCAATTAAAAGTATTAAAAAATGTAAATCGGTTTATACCATAGATTACATCATTAACACACAAACTGATTCGCACTCACACAAATACACATAGGCGTAGAGTAAGGGGACAGTGCAAAGGTGCTTCGCACCCCCTGCACCTATCAGTATTGACATACAATGAGGAAATTTCAAAGCAGAGCGTAGAGTAACTTTCGCTGCTGGAATAGTCATGTAACAATATTCACAGCAATAAAAAGTAAACCCGCTAAATTAGATTTTTGCGTTATTTTCAACAAGGGGTCCGGCTGTGGGATCAATTATGATTCTGCAACAGAACGCATTGTTTTGTTATCAGATGCACGAGAATCGAAATCCACTCAATAACACATGAACATTCAACACTGGCAGACATTGAATCAATGTAAAAAATAAGCTAATGTCCACCAGAGCCAGCAATTGTTTATTCGGGCGAAAAAGCTTATTCAGTAGTGCAAAGGAAAAACTGTAACTTCTGACCTGAGTGGTTGAACTCAAACAAAACTAGGCAACCAAAATGTGCTATTTTGACTCCCCACGATGTTCTTCAATAGTTCGCAATGTGTGAGAATTAAATCGAAAACCGATAAAAGAAAAGGAGTTGGTCTTGGTCGCAGATATTGCCTGCATTAACGACGTCTCCTACCGCCATTATCACCTAGCCAACGTGACATCATTGTTTTATGCGGCCGCTAAGGTTTAACATCGACTTTAACAATCATGGAATGTTACGTAATAAGAACGATTATGACCTACACGCAAAAAAAATGATTGGTTAACCAGTGTATAAAGTTTAGAATTTACAAGAAATCATTAAATTTGAAAATTAAGTTTGAATCACTGCAAATAAATGTATTCAAAACTTTTACTTCGGCCGATGCTATTTCACATTCACAATCCGTAATCTACCTCGGCAATGATTTTGCCACAGCAAAAATGCATTAATTTTGAAGGCTGCCGAGCTTGAGACAACAGCTTGTCCCGTGTAGGCTATAAGTCAAACCCGTTTTTTAAGATGAAAGTCACTTGCAAAAATCTCGACCTATACTCAAGTATACACGGTATTTGATGTTTATGCGTATGATATTCTGCGGAATGGCCCGTTTCGGTGAGTCCGATCCCTTAACGGGGGATTTTTTCAATTTTTTTTTAAATTATCGGGTACCGTAGCCTAATTATCATTGCCGTTTTAGGGTTAGGGCTTAGAGGTTAGGAACTCATCGAATCGGACTCACCGAATAGTAGCAGACCCGATATTCTGATATGACCACACTTGCACCCCCGGTAACTTCTAAAACTCTACGCTTATGCAAATACACATATATATTTTGGATTCAACATACTAATCTCTCAGTGTAAAACAATAACACACAACAGTACAGGGACGGAACCAGAAAGTAGCCTTGGGAGCAGTGGCGCCGCCAGACCTTCAACATTGGGGGGGCAAAATATTGACAGTGCAAGACAGTAGCATAGTAAAAAATTTTGAAAAGGGGGGTGTTGACAGCCGGCGAGCGAAGCCCGAAGGCGACACTTTGCGGCGGGGGGTCTGGGGGGCCTCCCCCAGAAAATTTTGAAAAATTACTTTCAGTTTGGTGCATTCAGAGAGCATTTTCAACAAAATTGTGGGTATGAATATTTCTGTAAAATGGTGCTGTCCGGTGGCATAGCAAAAGGATAAGATCATGTTTTCTTCGGCATTTTTCGGAAATAAAGCTAAGTCTCTATGTTTTCTTGTTACTAATTCCAGACTGAGATATTTGAATGTTTGGTATTGGCAAAATTCGCTCTTTTAATGCAGTTTCGTTTAAAATTAGGCAAACTTTGTTTTTGAGACATAGGTTGATTGCTTTTTTTTGCGAGATTATGACAGTTTTATTATTTATCAATTTTCTCCTTGGTTGATTCAAAAAACGATCTTATTCCGGTAAGTCACTAACTTTTATGCTCTGAAGTCAACCCAAAGTTTAGAAAATGTAACGTCATAGAGGTCATACATCTTGATGAGTGTCAAACAAAAAGCTTTGAGACAATGAAGTTACTTTAGGCTATTTCTGATATATTCAAGTTTTGTATAACGAATAGCTGTTTAGATGTTAATCTAGATCGAACAAGCGATCTCAGCAGTTGCAGATGGCTTGCATCCTTGCACAGTTTGACGAGAAATTACATCATAGGCTAAAACTTTTCTTGTAAACACTGTATTAACATCCGTAAATTCAATTTGAAAGGTTGAAACCCCCGAACCCCCCTCCCTTGGCTACGCCACTGGTGCAAGACATGCAAGACAGTGGTATATTATTTTATTTCTCTTGTTTTCTACCAGGGCTGGAAAAAATGTTTAGCTTCCCGCGAATCTGTTTTTTAGAGAAAAAATTTCCCGCGGCTTACAATCACGATGCTGAGAACCTTATATTTTACTGATCTCCAGAGCTGACGTAAACCTTAAAAGTCATGTCGACATATTCTTGATGCCCCCCTTATCGAAAATTGTTCTTTGTATTACCGCTTTGAAGGAGGATTACGACTATGAACAAAAGAATAAATTTTAAACTTCATTTTGAATTGAAAAGACATGACGTAATGTCTTCCAACCTTAGTTATATATTTTTTTCATTACGTAACGTCTTGTAGAAATAAATTGAAAATCAGTATGATCACTCAAAATGAAAGCAATGGGACTACGAATCCTCACTAAACCAATCAATCAATGGTCTTGTTGCACTGAAGATGACAACCTTATATTTTACTGATCTCCGGAGCTGATGTAAACCTTAAGGCATAGATCTGTTGACTCAATGCAAACCCTTTGAAGGTTGGGGGGGGGCTGTCAATTCAACTTTTTTGTATCAACAGTTGTATCTCTAAAACCACTGAGGCTGCGACTACGAGATTTCTTGACTTTTCCTAACTTTTATTCACCTCTATTGAGCTGAAATTTTGAGCGAATAAAGGTTATATAGTCAAGTGGGGTAAAAAAAAATAGTGGGGTTATTGGGGTAAAAAAAAACACTCACCATCTCACATCTAAAATGAGTAGATATTCACTCAACTTTTTTAGTGTCTGTTTAAGTGGTCTTTGGAGATTACTTTGAGGGGTAGAGGAAAAAGATTGGATTTGACAAAGAAGAGCTATGTTAAATAGAGTAAATATGGCCTGCAAAGGGTGCAAAAAAAGGTTCGGAGGAGTTTATTAAAGGTTTTTGCTAAATTTTAGTGATAGGTAGTATGAATGTTTTAATGTTATATTGTGAGTACTATGTTGTGAGGCTACTAGATGCAACAAAGACTGGGGCCTCCAAATGTTTGTGTAAATTATTATTGAGGTGTTTTTTTTTACCCCAATAAAATTCGTTGATTTGGGGTAAAAAAAAACAGTGCATTTTATGGAATGTTTTGGCTTTGTATTGGTGTTATGTCAACTGCCAAGCAGTATATCATTAAAAAATACAAAAACAAACTTCTGGATGCATCAGTGCCAATGTATGCATGTGTTATGCACAATCAATTGATGTTTTCTGGAGTTGGGGGTCCGAGCTTAAGGTTAGTGTTGCGGGTTAGTCGATCAATAGCGCAGATTGAGAGTACAGAGTGATCCATTGATTGATAGTGCACAACACATACAATCATACATACACAAACTGTTGTTTTATTTCCTGTCTGTTGTTTTTTAGTTGTATGTTCATTCACAAACTGCTGGTTGATTTTTTAGGATTCACAATCCGCGAAATTTAATCGCCCACTTGCATGTTCAAACCAGAGCTGCAGATAAAATTCAGGATGGCGTGCATAAGTATACTAGACACAATTTTTTGTCTTGCTGCTGTTTTTATTACAGTAATGAGACTTTGCGATTTCAGAATGTGTATTTTAATAAAAAGTGCATACAAAAATTGTGGGCAAAATCGTTTACATCATCATCATGACCCATCCGGTCAGTTTCGAGTATGGGTTCAGCATCTCTCACAGTCCTTGATATATGAGTTACACAAAGCTTCTTTCCTCTGGTGGAAAATCATTTACATTACATATGAAATCAATAGCAAAACATATGAAATCAATATTATAATAATAAAGAAGAAGAAGCTGCTATACTAACAGGTGTTTTTTTTTACCCCATGAAAATTTTTTTTACCCCAAAGCTGGGGTAAAAAAAAATTCAGGTATTTTGGGCATAATTTCCAAACCAGTTAATGGATTTAAAAAATTTCATTGGGGGATGATAGACATACATGGTCTGCATATTGTGACCAACTTTAGTGGTCATACTTGATAAGCTAAAAAATCTAGGACAACCTTTCTGAAAAAATTTTTTTTTTACTCCACTTGACTATAAATTGAAAGATATATATAAGGCATTTCTCAGCACATCCTCTGAAATATTTCATATTCTATTGTGAAACATTTTCCCACCAGCTGGATGAAAGTAATTAATTTGGCCCATGTCTCGTTAATTTTAACTGTTTCACAGCGTGAAGGCAGGCCTCGAAATTCACGGCGGACACGGCGGTCATGTCCGCCGTCACAGCATGTGATGTCCGCGGGAAATTCCATCTAGAACGGTCATATTCGTCCGCCGAGAAATATCGATAGAAATCGTCATTGCATAGCACGAACAATTGTTGCGAATATATAATTTCCAGTGCATTCTAGCGCGCATCTAGAAAATGTGAATACTATATCCCTTGGCTTCCATTCAAGCAGGAAAACTTTCGATATTTACGATTGGTGACATTGAATTAGCGTAACAAAGGTGAATTCTTCGCCGATGGGAGTATCGGTACTTTTACACTAATCACGCGCAACTTAGTTCAAGTCTTACATCACAATGTCTGGCTTTGATCTGCGAGTAATATTGATAAGGCAAGGTTGGTTACAAAATTAGATTATACGAGTCGGCTATTACAGCAAGATGTAGCAAAATTTGTTTAGTTTTGGTATTACTGTACGGTAAGAAAAAACAGGCCCAGGGAAAATTCACTTTTACTCACATGACGCGCAAAATTAAACCTAAAGAAAAAATGTTAGTGAAACTTTGCCAAACAGAAAATAGTAGCGTTTCAGTGCAGAAGTTTTCCGACTCATGCGCATTGCGCAGAGCATTGTGACGCAAGAAGCCACACGACCTCGTTCGGCGTAAGTTAATTAGTTATGCGCGTATTGAACAGCTACACGGCGCTTTGACTCTTCAAGTACACGTCGTTGTTTTGATGAAAGCTTTTCAGAGTCAGTGACTTCGCTGAAATTTTGAAAAGCCTTTTAATCCGTAGCTATAGTTCTCAAATGGCGAAGAATTATCAAGATAAACTGATTAAGCATGACGATCGACGCTAAAACTGGTGTGTCCGCCGTGAGACTTAATTTGTCCGCCGAGATAGCTGCTCAGACCGGACACGTTTGTCCGCCGTCAACAAAAACAAATTTCGAGACCTGTGAAGGGCATTGGCTATATGTAAAATAATGTAAAAAAAATTAATCACAACATTACTATGCACGTTCTTCATTACTCTACCAAGACATAATGTGTAAACTCACGCTACAAATTACACTCATAAGTGACCGCAACATTTCAACGTATATGAGCAGTTCTAAAATTCACATAGTTTTAATTTTCGGATATGCTCAGCGTGAATAATTTTACAAAGTGAATCCCAAATTTTGAAACCGTGCCAAAATAACAGAGATATCACTCCCCCCCCCAAACTGAGCAAGACTCCAGGAGCCCAACCTTCTAAGGGTTAAAAGTCATGTCGACTTATTCTTGATGCCGCCCTTATCGAAAATTGTTCTTTGCAGTACCGCTTTGAAGGTGGATTACGATTATGAACAAAAGAATAAATTTTAAACTTCATATTTGTATTGAAAATACATGACGTAATGTCTTCCAACCTTATCACATTTTTTTCATTACGTAATATTTACCACCACCAAACCACTTTTGACGATCGAATTTGTTAATTTATTATTCGGTAAAATGTTTAGATGATGTCACGTCATTACGCCGATTTGAGATATAATTTCATTCATGACGTCGTATGGATGAAAAACTTTTACAAGTTTTATAGCCTACTCTGCTGAGATTAAAGAAGAAACATAAATGATAAATATTGGAGAAATTGAGTCTCCTTTACAACTTACGGTAAGAATCGAACAACTCAAAACTGCTGAAACAAACGTTTTGTTTAAGTGAAAGAATCACTGCAAGCAACCAATGCCAAAATGCGCGCGGAAGAAGTCATGGGAGTGTGAGGTATCAAAAATTTAACAGGTTGTTATTTTTCTACATCAATATGACGTTAGTTAAAAATTTAAAAAGTCTATACCTTTGCTTCTGTAGAAAATCTTTTTATCTACTTTACACTTTAGTCATCAAGGTTTTCCATACTTTTTTTTAAAGAGAGAGCTTGCTTGCTGCTCGACAGCTGCTCGCCTGCCTCCCCCCTGCCGGCGCCACTGCTTGGGAGGGATTTCAATAAAATGCAAAGTGTATAGGCCTATTTCAACGTTGCATATACGGCACACCATGAATGAAGATAATTTTTTGTGTTTTAGACTTTAGAGGGAGCGATCAACCTAACCGCTTCCTTCTGGGTCCTCCACCGCAATAGTGTTCAAAATATTAGCCTATAGAAAAACAATCGTTAAAAGGAAAAGCAACATATTTGTACAGTAGTGTCAAACAACATTTGACAAATAAGGCCTAACTTTATTTCTACAACATTTTTATGCTCATATTGTTACTTACTTGTATGTGAGACCATCTCCACATGCAAGCATCTGGTTGGCAGTCATTCCATCTTCTGGAACATAACTAGTTTCACCACTAATTAAGTATTCTGCCATTTTTCTGAAACATTAAATATGTATAGCAATTATGACGAACTTAATTGTGTCAAGCATAGCAAATAAATCAGTAAATTTGGGCTCATGGTGCAAGCAGTCTACATTTTCGATGTATGACACCATGCTGCCAACCTAGAAAATGGTCAACCACAGTCTACACTCTACAAGTACAGTAACACTCAGTAAATGCGACATGTCATATATGCGTGCGTGACTCCGCGAGCGGTGATTGTTGATTGATGGCAGGGTTGTCAGACAGCTTTTGAGAAAAAGAGCAAATAATGTCGAAAAAAGGGCCAAACTGGGTAAAAAAAAACAAATTGTTCAATAATGTTAATAACGTTGCTAATAATTATTAGTTATTTACTGTACGTGATTGAAAGATGAATAAGCACTCTGCTTTACAACATCTCATATATTATTATTATTATAATAACGTCAATAGCGTTACAACATTACAATAACACAGTCTACATTCTACAAGAACAATTCCAAATCTTCATCTTCTACAGTGTTTCCACTCGAATCTTTGGCATTGGCAGAAACATTGTCAGCTAAACACTGTCTAAAAAATCGTAATAACACTTTTCAGTCTCAATTTCCGAAAGACATTTATTTAAATAGCTAGTTTGATAGTAGCCTATGTGCCAACTGCTTCCAAAAAGAGCCAAATATTGAAAACAAAGGGCCAAGGGGCCAAACAATTCTTTTGGGGGCCAACTACGGTACCTCTAAAAAGGGCCAAATTTCACAAATTTGGCCCCAAAAGGGCCAATCTGGCAAGCTTGATTGATGGATAGAGAAAGTGGCTTGTAAACGTCACCATGCGGTTGATAAAATAAGTATTATGTAACCATGCGTAAACTTTCTTAGCAAAACATCAGGTTGTGTGTGTTTTTATTTCTGACCACCAGAACGAAAATAATGCTTGATGCAGCCTAACCGTATAACCAGTAGCGGAGCTAGCATTTCCAGCACCAAGAGACTACGAAACTGTTCAACAGCAAGGTAATGGCTTACTATAAAAAATGCCTGCCTCTGCACACTAGTGTGTATGAATGTGTAGTTAGATTTACTGTGATGGGGTGGTGGCTGACTAGATGACTGCTTATGGTCTTTCGCTACCATCCTGATTGCGCCATAATCTAACCAACAGTTGTACAATGCATTGTTTTGACAATTACATTTTACTCTGATTATTTGTTAATATATGGCGCTGTTAAAACAAAATAAATTGACTTGACTTGACTTGACTATAAAATAAAATGGCTTACCAATAGGCTATGAAGCTTTCTAACTCTTGGTGCTAAAATGGACTCCAGTTGCATGAAAATGGCAAACATTTACATGAACTAAAATTACAGCATTTGGTCGGTTGCCGAGGAACGTCAGATCTGGATCCTGTAGGCTATGAATGTGTTGTAAGTTTACGTTTATTTTTTGTATGTTTGAATGTTTGTACGTTATGGTTTCTCTGCTCGGCGCGCTTTACCTTTTTTTTTTTTATTCTTGAATGCTCATGTTTTGATTTTTCTTGTTTTGTAAGTTATTGGTTGTGTAAGGTTCAGTTGCCCCCGCATGGCTTCATCAACTGGTAGCCTACACTTCCGGTTGCTTTACGTATGTGGAACAGACTGGTTCTTTCAACTAATTCGCCTACTTTAAACTGTTAGGTTTGATGGCCGTGCTTAATTGACTTTCATCTAGCCTATGTACGCTAACCTCTAATCTAAATCTACATCGCATGCCCGCTATAAACTCACGGAGATACTTTACTGATCTAACAGATGCATCAGTAACTAAACTTTTATGGTTTTGCCACCTTTTCCTTTTGTTGGTTTTGTTCCTGTAGGCTACTCTATTTCTAACTTCATTGTCTACTAGGCTACTGTTGTATTTCAAAAAAAAAAAATTAAATTAAATTTTAGAAACTTAAAAATAGTTTGACTCAAGACTAAAAGGCTGAAATTTGTTTAAGTTTTGCATCCATAAAAACGAAATGCAAAGAGCCTACAGTTGTCTAACAATGCTAACATTAGACTACCTAGCTGAGATATTTTTATCTTTTAACTACGGTACATCAAGCTTGATGGTACTTTAATGAGACACTTACTCTGAAAACGTTTTCTCCAGAATTTTGTTGAAATATTCCCTTGTTCTTGAATAGGATGATGGGAGCAAGGAGTGATCTGAAATGTCACATGGCTGACTTCCCTTGCAGTTTATGTCATCAATACAGGTTGCACTTAGCAAAGTTGCCGTAGGCCTACCGTTATTGCCATTCATTTCTTCCAATCAACCACGTTACCGTACCAAGTTAAAGTAAAATCACACTTTACGCAAGATTATCTGTAACAAGGGTCAAGATTCTATTTAAATAAGTGTTGCTTCTGATGATTGTTATCAAACATGAAACGTTTCTGAGCGCATAACTTATCCATGTCAGTTTTTCTGTAATTGTTTCAGCTCTGCTTGCTGCGTTGAGCACTCTGTTTGCAATTGCTACAATTTATCCCTGAAATATATATAGGCTAGGGGAAGGTGGGGTGAGTTGAGCAATGGGGTAAGTTGAGCAACCCCTAGTTCCGGGAAAACGGAACAGCTAAAACGAATTTTTCCGTCACCAAGTTATTTTACCCATAATGCCTTTTAAGCCACTGTATCGATCTAAACAACTGGAAGCTTTGTTTAGGAATGGTTGCACTTTTTTGAGTTTAGGTGCTTAGGAGTAAATATTTGGTAGCGGCGGAAATTTCTGTTTATTGAATTATTAGTAGAGATAGATGAAATTCGTTTCGCAATTGAGGTAGACGTTACATCTGCCTCGGCTTGTAGCCAATAATGCAATACAGTTTTCTAGCAGTTTTTGAAAAAATTAACTTTTTAAAAAAATGGTGGAGATGGGGATTGGGGTAAGTTAAGCAATTGCTCTTGAGGTAACTTGAGCAGTTGCTCAACTTACCCCAGTAAGTAACTTAAGACAGCTGATCAGGTCAAACCAGCTAATTATCTTGTTTTTTCTTTCCTTTTCATGTTAAAGCTACAATTGATGTACAGGTTACCTTTTCTAATATATTGCTTGGTCAGTTAAATACAATGCCATGTATAGGCCTATATCAAAGAAAAACAAACAGGGGAAACATTCAAGATGCTGTGCTGAGGAGTGCAGCAGATGATGTTACAAATTTAAATCCGTAAATGCTGCGTCTATTGATCATGGTATTAAACGGATGACGCTGACTCGTTACATGAATCGAGTGAAGAATGCCGTCGCTGCCGATAATGTTATAGCCTATGCCCTATGGTGATATATTGAAAACTGGGGCAACCACCCCCCTCCCTAGATGCGAAAACCAAAAACATATTCTGAGTGGTAAATCAATGGCCCAGTTGCAATAAAAACATGTATTAATACTAACTCTGCAACTTAAGAAATTGAAGTTGTCTTGATTTCTTATTAATGTAAGCAATCAATGCCTTAATTCATTGTTGCTCAACTTACCCCATGCTGTTGCTCAACTTACCCCACAAAAAAGGGTGGGATAAGTTGAGCAACTTTCACAAAACTACTCAGATCAGATGAAATATAAGAGACAAGAAAAATATTTTTGCTTTGAAACAGGGCCAATGAGCATACCTTTAACATCCATGACAAAAATATTCTCTGAAACCTGACGCATTTTCAAGAAACGGGTTTTTATAAAAACCTGCTCAACTTACCCCACCTTCCCCTACCGGTAACCAATAGCCTACAGAGGTGGCAAGATCACCAGTTGTGCAAAATGGATCCATATAGATTGGAATGCCATGAAAAATAAACGGAGGAATTGATACTTTCTAGTTTAACAGTTTAAGACGGACTAAAACAACAGTAGGCCTATTGGTAAAGAGCGTAGTCCGGGGGTAAAGGGGGCAATCCTTCCCCCCCAAAAAAATATTTTACATAACAATACAGCCTTATTTGACAAAGTTTTACTAACGATTCATGGGTTTTATCAAGTAACAACTACACTGTAAACATTTTACTACTCGCACATTCTACTTTACTATCAGTAGGCTACACGCATGATAGCCTTATTATGCATGATGTGTTTAATGAGTGTGCCACAACTTTTTTTTATTTTTTTCACTAAATTATCTACAATTTATATCATGACGCATGTATTGCGGTTTGACGAAACTTTGTTGTTAATATATTCGAATTAAAAATCACCGATTTATTTCATAATTCTTTATGACACCCTTATCCGTAATGCTAGTCACACATTGTATGCTTTTTGCATTGTTTCTCTTCTGTTTTCTCACATTAAACCTTAGCCTATCACTTTTGGGAATGCAATCAAAAAATGACTCCTTAAAATTAATACATGAATCCGGTTAATTGTTTGAGAAAACTACAGGCTTACCAGAGGCGTAGCCAGCACAAAACTTCGGGAAAAGGCAAATGACTGTTTTGCATATGTGAGTGAGCCGGACGACAAGCCAGCAACGGCGGAGCACCTACAAAGGGTCGGACTGGAGAGTTTTCTAAAAAAAAAAATTGAAAAAAGTAAGTATCTCTAATTGGGCATTCTGAAGGTGCTTTCAGCCTAAATCAATAATAAATAACTTTGTCAAATGATACTGTAACAGAGTAAGAAATTTTTATTCAAAAATATTTTCGAGTGGGGGTAATTTCCCTTTTTTCCCTCCCCTTGACTACGCCCCTGAAGTCTACTTGTAGATTTGATTTCAATTTGGCTTGACAAAGTCTCTTGTTTAGCAACCAAAAATGTGAACAATGCTCTAAACTAGTCGTTTCCTTTACTTTTGACACCGCTTAATTCTTTGGTTTGACTGCTGCTGAAATCGAACCCAAATGTACCGTAAGCAGAAGCGCATCTGCTAACCATGTACCAGTCAGCTGGTGATGAAGCAAGTGATAGACTTTTTTTACATAAGCGTCTTAAAAAGGATAACTTCTACGATTTAGCAAATTTATTTGCCCGAAACTAATAGCAAATGGTGCACGTTTCTTCCTGTTTATGGCAGCGCTTCTTCCGAGTTACGTAACGTAGGCTATAGGCTGCCATATCACAACGTGGCCATCATAAAATTATTATCGTTATAATTTTTTGTTTTTCTTGTTACTCTTGAAAATGGTTTTTCAAAAGTAAATTTTTGAACTTTATTTCTAAAATAGCACTCGAAAATAAAGCCGGTTGTCATTTTCAATATTTTGTGCTTTTATTTCATGCAATACCCAGATGGACGCAATACACGCATGATAGCCTGATCATGCATGATGTGTTTAATGAGTGTGCCACAACTTTTTTTTATTTTTTTTCACTAAATTATCTACAATTTATATCATGACGCATGTATTGCGGTTTGACGAAACTTTGTTGTTAATATATTCGAATTAAAAATCACCGATTTATTTCATAATTCTTTATGACACCCTTATCCGTAATGCTAGTCACACATTGTATGCTTTTTGCATTGTTTCTCTTCTGTTTTCTCACATTAAATCTTAGCCTATCACTTTTGGAAATGCAATCCAAAAAATGACTCCTTAAAATTAATACATGAATCTGGTTAATTGTTTGAGAAAACTACAGGCCTACCAGAGGCGTAGCCAGCACAAAACTTCGGGGAAAGGCAAATGACTGTTTTGCATATGTGAGTGAGCCGGACGACAAGCCAGCAACGGCGGAGCACCTACAAAGGGTCGGACTGGAGAGTCTTCTAAAAAAAAAAATTGAAAAAAGTAAGTATCTCTAATTGGGCATTCTGAAGGTGCTTTCAGCCTAAATCAATAATAAATAACTTTGTCAAATGATACTGTAACAGAGTAAGAAATTTTTATTCAAAAATATTTTCGAGTGGGGGTAATTTCCCTTTTTTCCCTCCCCTTGACTACGCCCCTGAGGTCTACTTGTAGATTTGATTTCAATTTCGCTTGACAAAGTCTCTTGTTTAGCAACCAAAAATGTGAACAATGCTCTAAACTAGTCGTTTCCTTAACTTTTGACACCGCTTAATATCTTTGGTTTGACTGCTGCTGAAATCGAACCCAAATGTACCGTAAGCAGAAGCGCATCTGCTAACCATGTACCAGTCAGCTGGTGATGAAGCAAGTGATAGACTTTTTTTACATAAGCGTCTTAAGAAGGATAACTTCTACGATTTAGCAAATTTATTTGCCCGAAACTAATAGCAAATGGTGCACGTTTCTTCCTGTTTATGGCAGCGCTTCTTCCGAGTTACGTAACGTAGGCTAGGCTGCGATATCGCAACGTGGCCATCATAAAATTATTTTCGTTATAATTTTTTGTTTTTCTTGTTACTCTTGAAAATGATTTTTCAAAAGTAAATTTTTGAACTTTATTTCTAAAATAGCACTCGAAAATAAAGCCAGTTGTCATTTTCAATATTTTGTGGTTTCTTTTCATGCAATACCCAGAAGGACGCAATACAAAAATAAATAATAGATGCCTGATGAACAGTCATTCCGTATTGAAGGGTATTGTTATTAGAAGCTTTTGTTTTAAGAACAACTTTGATTATGTAAACTAATCACCTTCAAAAACGAAAAATAAGTTTTAATAGCTTAAGCCAGCAAGAGTCAAAAGAAACTTTTACAAGCTCAAAATTCAGCAAACAAAAAACCATTGAGATTGTAGTAGTTCATTGCTTTTAATTGGATAAATTTATCTATAATCTTCTCGGATTATCATTATGAAGTGATTTTGTCTCTCAAAAACTTCAATGTGCAACTGTTCATTTAAAGTGGATTCTAGATTTTAAACTGAGTCTAAGCCTAAAAGCCTGGACATAACAAAGAAAAATTAAAGAACTATCGCCTAACGCTCTTTTGTATAAAAAGTTTTGAGAAGAGTAGTTGCAGGAGGTCAAAGGACATTTTAAACGTTCAAATTTTTAATACTGTAGGCTAATGTTATTCAATGTAGCCTACTTGTCGCCAGCGTCACTCCTGCGAAATCGCTTTTTTAAAATTCATAATCATATTGTCATTGTAACTATATAAGCTATTCTGCTTTGTTTTGATACTCAGCTGCTTTTAATATTACTTAGAAAGCAAAATTTATCAAACGTAAACTTCATACAAGAGTGCGCATTTTTCTGGTTTGTGCATCGCAAACATCCGCCAACGCTATTTTTAAAAACGTGCCTAAAATCATGTTCTTTGTATTTAGCCTAACCTTACTTCCATATGTAAATAAAGACAGAGTAGGCCTAGCCTACTGTATGTTTATCTTAATAGAGGTGACAAAAATTAACACCGTTTGTGCGGTACACCTATACGTGACCTCAACTAAAACTTTGCTTTTTACTCAGAAAACAAAGACTAGTAAGGCTGGCATCAACTAGCCTATTAGCAAGAAAATCTGAATAGTTTTAGCCTGCATGGACAGAAGCAACGTAGTCTACAGGAGGTAGACTGAACAAAAAACGCATGTTCTCATATTGGCACAGGCCACAGGCACGGAATACTATTTAGTGAGGTCGTCTGTGACAACTTGTGGTGGAGTAGCAAAGGGTGTCTGGGGATAAACCTCTCCTTCTTTGGGCAGGCTGCAGGTGTATGACTTTACTAGAATAAAGAATAACCAAAGAAATATAACCGATATAGGTCGACTAAATATATTGAATAGCGACAATGGAGAACAACCAAAATGTAACGAATCAAACACCTAATTTCACCTTTGCGTTGGTTGGAGAATTTTAAGGGCCGGATATCTCTAAACCTGGGTGGGCCCGAGATAGTTTTGAAGGGCTTGCAACCTTTTCAAAGGTCTAAAAAATTATGAACGTATTTTTTCTACAGGCTTAGTGCATTTGCATCAAATCAATTTTGTTGCAGAGACAACTCTTACTTTTGGTTAACTTCTTTTTTCTCGATAATTTTACTGAGATATCTCTTCGTAGGTATAGTGTGACGTGTCTTGTTTTAGGGCCCTCTGAATGTCAATGGTATAGAATAGAGGTAAAATTAACCTCTCAAAGGCTCTGTGTAAGCGTCATGACAAGAAAGGTGCATCGGTAAGCTCCCTTTTTCAGTTTGTTCATTAGATGTTACCAAAACGGACCTTGTGTCAATTGCTTTTACCAAATTTAAAGAACATAACCGTTTGTTGCTGTAACAGAAAAATAGAACTGGTTTTGATAGAGGTCACAAAATGCTGCATTCTAACAGATGAGCTGTTGCATATGGTTGACACACCGGATCCAGATGTTTTTTGTTTTCTTAGTTTTACCGCAATTGTTCCTTTCATGCACCTTGCAATAAATAAAGCTTTACTTAAGCTTAATCGATATCTTTTAATGTCAATTCAAAATCCTAGTAGCCTAGCATTTTTTGAGATGTAGGCCTAGAATAAAAACCATTTGCTACGAACTCCATCATGTCAAATAGTAACTTATTGCTACTAGCCAGCACTCTCAAAAGCGGGGCCACACATTTCAAAAATCTGCCCACCATTACCTCTCTCCACCACGCCCTGACAGATGCTTGCTACCATAATTAGGCTACGCTTTCGATAACTCGTGAAACCCGGTGACGCATGAGTTCGATAGAATATTCTAAACACAGCTGTCTTCTGTTGTGTCGTATCCGGAGCAATAAGGTCAGGCAGGTGTTTTCACTGAAACAGAAAAAAAAACATTTAAATTTTCTTGTTTTTGTACTTTTTTTTCTTTCTACCTCAATTACATTTTATCAATCTAATCGGCAGCACATAGGCGTAGCCAGGGGGAGCGAAAGGGGCCATGCCCCCCCCCCCAAAATTTTCAAAGTTTGGATTCCGAAGTTGAACCCTTTGTTGAAAATATAATATAATTTGTATAAATTTATATCGTTTTCCAAGACATCTGGCTATTAACACCCCCCAGGACTTGTTTTAGACACACAGAAAGACACCAATACATTTTGCAAATCGTAAATCGCGCAAAGTTTACGCGATTTACGCTTTTAACTAATCTGTGGAAGCAATTTCAGAATCCCTTACTTTGTTGGGTTTTTGTGTAGCTGAGTTTTTTGTGTTCTCTAATTTTAGCCGCAGTTTTTGCCCGTTTGTGTGTAACAGCTACCTTTAATAAGTTAATAGCTGTTTATCTGCTAATAAATTTCATACAAATATTACCCCGAAAGTGTTTCCAGAAAGCGCTATAATCCATTATTTGAGTGTAATTTTGCAAAAATTTTCCTGAGGGGGATGCCCCTGGACCCCCCTAGAATACGCGTGCCTTCGGCACGCTTAACCCCCCACCAGCTTTATTGCTTCCCTTGCTTAACCCACCAGGATACGCCACTGCACATCAAGTGGTGATGTCTTAAATGAAACCCTTTGTCGTTCTCTTCACGTCATCAAATATTTGGCCCCCCAAATTATTTTTCTGGCTACGCCACTGCGGCAGCATCGGACAAACTGGTTTAAAATCAGTAGCGAATGCAAGAATTGGGTAATCTGCTCATCAAAAACTGCAATGTTCCTAAGAAAAAACACGTCTCATTCAAATGCGTTAAATCATCAATTGAATTAATCTATTCCAGTGAAGTATGAAGTGAAGTTCGTCTTGCACATATCAAGAAAAGATGACTAGCTTACATCTCGGACCGATTTTTGAAATTCCACTGTTACGTGAAAATGTTTAAAAGCAAAAGTTTGTTCTCATTGTGTTGCAAAATCAGTTGTAAAAATAGAAATGCTTGCAAGTTTTCTAAAAAATTCACGTGCAAAAATAGACAGGTAACCTACTGTACAGTACGTTATGTATCCCAGCTTCATTTGAAATTTGGGCTACCAATCCAACTACTTTCGATTAACATAGAAGCTAATTGCTGAGAATTTTTTCAAAATAAATAAAATACTGAATTTGCTTTGTCGACATAAAATGAGGTTTTTAACTTTACCTTTTGCAGAAGTTTAGCTTCGATGATTATGGTCGAGTGGGAAATGTGTTCCTTGTGCACAAATGAATTATTGGACTACACAGCAGTACAGCACGCAATCAAAAAAAGATAAAGTATGCTAAACCCTGTTACAATAAGTACTTGCTTCTTTCTACTTTTACTCTTGTTTTTACACTATCCATACTCTTGGTATGCTTGTGCCTGAAAACTAACCTTAAAAAACGACAATTATAGCCTATAACAATGTATAGCCTACGTATTGCTCAAGACAATTAAACATCGCAATTCCTTTGACGCATGATAGAAATTTTGAAAAGTTTTCTAGTTTAGTCAACTGCAGCAAAACATTGTAACTTTAGTTTTAAAAAGATAATAATAATAATTTATTGTAAATTTAGTTCTACACTTACACCAAAGCTGGTAACGTTCCACCTGCCCCATGGTCGGTATAAGTTTGGTCACGTGGAAAACAGATCTTCCACCAGTTTATTTCAAACCTCAAGTTAATTTAAAGGATCCATTCTTGAGTAAAATTTTAATACGCTTTTTATTTTTGATTTAACAATACAGCAGCTGTCAAAATAATGTGAATCAACTTGCGCAAAAATTTCTCTGTCGTCACGTTAAAATTTACCAATACGTTGATACGAGAAAATAAATTCAGTTTTTACAATTTTAAAATAACAAGAAAAAAAACTTGTGAAAACACACTGGCGGAAGAGAACAGCAAAAAAACAATAAATAAAACTTTCATTAAAGTTGCTTAAAATTCATTTACAGCAAAATAATCGCAACGTTAACAACGTCATGCAACCCAACCGGTGTTCACATAAATTCGCTTGTAAAAAAAATACACTTGACGCTGTGTAAGCTATGCTGAACTAGGACTCAACTCATTCTAAGAGTTAAATTGAAATAATACTACAAGCACAATGCAACATTTCATTAACAAACGTTTGTGTATGATGAATCCGATCGCATATGCACGAATGAACATTTCACAACCGATGGATATAATCTAGCAAGTTAGTTTTGTTTGTTTTGGGCATGTTTCTATAAAGTTTTACATATTGAGTGGTAAACTTTAGTCATGGTTTCTTTCCAGTGAAATCACATGCAGCAGAAACAGAAATAAAAGCACATGATGACGTTGCTGTCTCGCTCTTTTTTTGACTCTCAATAAAACAACGAACACTTCTTTGAGTTTTCAAATTCAACAAAAGGAATTTTATTCAAACTGCATCAATTTCAGGACGAGTAGGAGATTTTTCATCTCCGCTAGGTGGCGTAGCGGGTGTTGTATTTTCACTTTCTACCATTCCGTATTGGCCAATAAAAGACCCATCTTCGTTGAATTCTCTTGGGTCGGCTGCAACAAACGCTTCAATCGAATCTCCCCCGACACTGTCACCTCGTGTTCGAAGCATGGCCCCCAAAGGGGCCCTATCAGGGTGACTCTTACTGCCTCCATTGCTGCTTGTTCCTGTGGAATCGGTCAATGGGTTTTTCACTTCATCGGCATCTTCACTGCTGAATACAAAAGTAAACTTTCAATAGGGCAAAGCGTAGCTGGAAAACAAAGCTATCGGTTATTGTAAAAACTTTTTTTTTTAATTATAAAAGTCAAATGGCTGTAGAAACATGAAACACCAGGTTCATTTGTTTCATCTTCCATTTTGATGAAGGCATGTCTGAAATAAATCTTAATTATACAAACCAGGTCGGTTGCAGGTCGGGTCGGCAATCGAAAGGGCGCCGGTTCGACACCGCTCAAGAGCATGCGGCTGTGCCATTGGCTGGACACTTAAAAGGCATGCTTGAAGGTGGACATGAAGATTGGCTTCCTTGCCTTTCCGTCCACTTAATATAAATCTTCAACCACCAGGTGTAAGCCTGGACACGACAAACATACAAACCACTGGACAAAAATACAACGGTTTGCGCATTTGCAGTGTTTTAATGTAGTACAGGCCAATGGCATATGAAACATACTTTGCAATACAATGTTCTACTTGGCACCTACTGTAGTAGGCTACAGTGCGCCACTCACACCTCGCAAAAATAAACTTAGCTTTTCTATGATTGTCTTTGCTCTGACGTCACATGTTTAACGGCAATGATAAAGCAGACATTATTAGCCTAGCAGCATACCATTGCGCTTTAAAGAATGGACTTG
Source organism: Aplidium turbinatum (assembly GCF_918807975.1). Lineage (NCBI taxonomy): Eukaryota > Metazoa > Chordata > Ascidiacea > Aplousobranchia > Polyclinidae > Aplidium > Aplidium turbinatum. The sequence goes on along the minus strand of NC_137489.1, from coordinate 8,127,417 downwards.
TTGTGGAGTCTGCTTAACAGGGGAAATTTTAGTATGGAACTTTCCAAGCATGAAATGAAATATGCAATACATGCAATTTTTCATAGATCTACATATTTTAATGTCGTCTTCATGGTACAGTAGTAAGCAAACGTTTGGCATCACTGTTCATGTATTTAGAATTTAATGTAATTTATTCAACAACAAAGCACCTTTTGATCTAATAAGTAGAATTACATAATTTGGATTGGTGATATTGTAATGGCGTACAACTTTTTTCTCAAGCGGCGGTTTCTAAATTTTAAGGCAGAAAGTATGGCAAAGGTAATGGAATAGTATAGTGTGAGGTTTTTGTATGAAAGGCCGAAAGGGGCAAGTTACCCTTGGAGTAGATTACAAAATAATATTAATTTTGCGGTGTATGTCATATGAAAAATTTATATTGCGTTCAGCAGCATGCCTTGATGGTTTATCGAAGTTACTGGGCAGTAAAAGTTTATTCAGCAATGGATGGCGGAAAATTATTGCCTATTGTTACCGCCATTATGGTAGAAAACAAATGTACTTACATTTTTCTGATGACCAAATGCAGAAAGATGCAAAATAGTGTGAATTTAAATCACAATACATGAACCATGTTCTTTCACGTTATATTTTATTTTTGCAACATTAAAAACCAAACCGTTAGTCAGTAAATAAAGTAAACTATGTCAAGTTAATTTGTTTTCTATGTGTTCAACCGTTTGTTTGCATTCTTCTTGAGGGATTTCGTATAATTTTAATTCTTAGTAATATTGAGAGACCAGGAAAGAGTTTGAGACATCAACCTCTGCTTTACTCCTCAATCCTCATCATTTATTAGATTAAGAATCTAAAAGGAATCGCATAATTAAGCTAACACGATGCTTTAATTTGATACATGAGAAATAAAATTTCCAAGAATTTGTATTGTTAGTTTACTTGTATTCTGCAGAGTCGTTGTTTTCCAGGGGTTGAGATTCAACAAGGTGATGTTCTTTTTCAGCAACTGCAAAGTTTAACTTGATTACATTTTTAATCTTCTTCTGTAGCAAACTTTGTGGGATAACTCAGAACTTTGCAAGCTGGGCCTATAGTAGATCAGTCAACTGTTTAGCCTTCAGATCATGACAAGAAATTTCAAAAGAACGAACGGTTTACTGTTGTTATGGTACTCTTATCAGCAGTAGGGCGATTAGGAGTTACGTAGTGAATGTTGTCAAGTTGAATACCAAAGTCTGCAATCCTTTAATGTTTTCGGCTACTTTGTTTGATGTAATCTTTCTGGTGGCAAATGATAATTAATTTGCTTGTTAGCTACAATCACAACAATTAGATTTAGCACAAGATAGCTCACAATATTCTTTGAGATTATGTTACATAAAACAGAAACTTCCTGTTGTACTTTTATCAAAATAGCTGTAAACGATTCCACGCATTTGAGAAAAAGCATAAACGATGGATACGGTACATCATTCATCAATGTCTCCTTTGTAGGCAAATGGTCAAAAATGTTAACCAGATGACACAAAACTCATGTATTTAAAACGCGCAAGTTGAACTTTCTAAATGTATCAAATTGGCAAAGGTAAACAGGTAAATTGGCAAAAGTAAACAGGTAAATTGGCAAAGGTAAAACGATTTTCAAAGGAATAGAACACAAGCCCGAACTTGACTAGAATTAGAACTATTCTTAAAACTTGAGGACGAATCTGGTTGTAAAATTACGGCAACCTGCAACTCGTAGCTACATAAGTAAGGTTACTTCCCGCGTATCTTGTTTCAGAGCTGCTCAAAAAAATTAATCAGATATAGTACAAAATCAAAATGCAAAACATGTATATTGAAATGCAAAAAGTTGTAGACTGTGTAATGGAGTATATTGCTTGAAGAGCCTTTTATTAGCTTGCGCGAAGTCAACCACAGGGATACTACTGTACATGAAGCGGAAGGAGTTTTAATCAAATTATCGCTTTTGATAGCGAAAACTCTGAGAACATCGTATTATCCGTTTCCACCTAAAACAACTCACCCGAGTATTTTCCACCTTTGCCCCTCCTGACAAAGCAGATGATCAAAATAAGAAGGATGAGCAGGCCAATCAAGCACATGATGACAATGAACCATATCTCGCTGGTGACGCTTCCTGCTGCAACTTCTGCAATATTGAGATACAAATTAGTCTCACTCGAAAGATAGCAGTCACATGCAACACCTTCAAAGGCTCTGATCAGTTACAAAATTAGATGTCCCTTTGCAATAATAAAAAAAATATATGAAAATATTGTGTAATTTATATCGATTTAAATAAGTGATGATAAACTGTTTGAAACGAACATATTTTGTTTCCACAATAATTTTCTGTCCTGCTTGTGTTTCTAGAATAAGCTTCGATTCGTTTTAAACTTCAGACGAAACAAAAATCATTTTCTAACTACCGGTAAATTATTCAGCTCAGGGTGTTGGGCATTTTGAACTTTGACTAAGGATTTTTTCAAAAAACATTATTTCAAGAATTAAAAACTTATGCAAAATTGAATCTGACTGATTATTAAATTTATTTTCTTGGTTTTCTCACAAGTTAATTAAAAGTGTTTAAGAAAGGATTTCATTCTGCTAAAGCAATTTCGTTTGTCAATTCAAACTGAAAACGACCGAGGCTACACGAAAATCGCTAGAAGCACATATATAATCTATCTAAGCGGTCTAGAGCAGGGGTCACAAAACTACGGCCCGCCGGCCAGAACCGGCCCGCGAACTGATTTCATCCGGCCCGCCACGTGCTGCGGAAATAACAGCTGCTTTGCCTTTTTGTGTAATAGAGACTTCTTTTGGTAGTAAAAACAGAGAGAGACTGTTCACCAGGCATTTTATAATAAAAGTAATTTGCGTTCTTCTGGTGACTATTTACTAGGTTACCTCCTGATGTTAAAGATGATAACTAGCTTTTGTATTTCCGACGTTTCGTCAGTCAGCACGACTGACTTTATCAAGGTGGCTAAAACAGGTTAACACAACCTGTTCAGCAACGATGGCACAACACAAAAACGTACTGATAAAATGAATAAAGTAAGCAGCAAGAATCAGAATTAAAACACGCAACAAGACACCTAGAGGTTAAACTGAATGCAGTGAATGCCTAAAACCAGTAGGCTGCTTTCCAACAGCGTAAATTTATCTATCTATTGGGCCACCGTCAAGAAACATTGAAAAGTCATCAGACAAGACAGAAACCAAGGGAATTGGCATAACAATGATAGAGAAGACGCACTGAGAATGGAAAAGGTGAAGTTAAAGTTAAAGTAATTTTTTGTACACAGAGGGAAAATTCTGACCATCTTTCTGGTTGAGAGCATGTTGTGCTTTCTGGTTTATGTACCACTTTTCTGTAAATAATCTTTTTGTGTAATCCTTTTCAGTTTTAAGAATGGTAGCGTTGGTCCAAGTAATTTTATGGTCTGAATTTATAGAATGTTTGCAAAGAGCGGAATGCTCCGGACGTTGAAATTTAATAGCTCTTTGGTGCTCGTTGATTCTAGATTTAAGGTCACGTTTTGTCTGTCCAATGTAGATTAAATCACAGTCATGACACGGAACTTGGTAGATCAATCCAGAAACTTCACCTTCTTTCATGGTGAAGTTTCTGGATTGATCTACCAAGTTCCGTGTCATGACTGTGATTTAATCTACATTGGACAGACAAAACGTGACCTTAAATCTAGAATCAACGAGCACCAAAGAGCTATTAAATTTCAACGTCCGGAGCATTCCGCTCTTTGCAAACATTCTATAAATTCAGACCATAAAATTACTTGGACCAACGCTACCATTCTTAAAACTGAAAAGGATTACACAAAAAGATTATTTACAGAAAAGTGGTACATAAACCAGAAAGCACAACATGCTCTCAACCAGAAAGATGGTCAGAATTTTCCCTCTGTGTACAAAAAATTACTTTAACTTTAACTTCACCTTTTCCATTCTCAGTGCGTCTTCTCTATCATTGTTATGCCAATTCCCTTGGTTTCTGTCTTGTCTGATGACTTTTCAATGTTTCTTGACGGTGGCCCAATAGATAGATAAATTTACGCTGTTGGAAAGCAGCCTACTGGTTTTAGGCATTCACTGCATTCAGTTTAACCTCTAGGTGTCTTGTTGCGTGTTTTAATTCTGATTCTTGCTGCTTACTTTATTCATTTTATCAGTACGTTTTTGTGTTGTGCCATCGTTGCTGAACAGGTTGTGTTAACCTGTTTTAGCCACCTTGATAAAGTCAGTCGTGCTGACTGACGAAACGTCGGAAATACAAAAGCTAGTTATCATCTTTAACATCAGGAGGTAACCTAGTAAATAGTCACCAGAAGAACGCAAATTACTTTTATTAGAGACTTCTTTGTTAAAATTGTTCGTTCTTATGGTTTGTTGTTGTATGTTGAATTTGTACATTTTTCCACCAGGCAGCCTACGTGTTGGTGTTCTGTTTTTATCATTCGGCCACCACAAATGGGGACAGCCTAGGCCAAATTTGGAAAGATGCAATGTTATTTCAAGAGCACTATGCCCTGTAGTGTATCACAGCAGGGGATAACTTTTCCAGCAACCTTTCGATTTTCATCACAACTTTGCTATTCCACCGCTGAATTTGTTATTTATTGTGGTCAATTCAAGTCAATGGAGATTCTAAATAGTTGCATATCTTTTCGCAATTTTCATCCGGCCCGCAGCTGTTAATCTGGCAGCAATCCGGCCCTCAGAGAAAAAAGTTTGGTGACCCCTGGTTTAGAGCAATCTTCGTCGAAGAACTGTCAATTATTCAGGCATGCAAATATTTTCATAACAAAAATATTTTCAACAAAATCGTGTTGTTTCTACGAAAAATTCCTTAATTGCTTTTCTTTCGATTAACTTCAATATGAAGAGTTTATGTTTTATTTAGAATCCTGAAGTGGAATTTTATGCTAGTTTTATGTTTCGAACCATCCTAGCTTGGATGCAAAATACTTTGTCTTGGCTTCAAGTATATCAATTAAATTACTTTTTGAAGACTATTGTTTCGACCAAAAGTAAAGCTCGTTTCGACGTCTAAATTGGTAGCGTAGCCGTAGTGTACGTGAAATTTCTAAAATCTCTTTCCTTTTGTCTTCGCGGCAGGCACACGCTTTCATTGTTTATCAGTTGATCCAGCTCTATTCGCATAATTACTCAATCTTTAGGCTATTAGAGTTTCAGTGATAAACTTGTCTGGCTTGTTGATGAAATTAAAGTTGCTGTCAATCCACATTTCAAAAGCTTAAAGGTTAAGCGGAGTGCAAACAGGTGCACATATTTTCTTGTTCAATCAACATAAGGATTTGTGTTAGTTTTCAAAAGATTTGTATTTGCGTTTGTGGTTATCAGCTAAACTCAGACAAGTGCCGGGCGAAAGTAGCGATTATTTGTAGCTTCACTGTGGTATGATAAACATATCGACTGAAGCATCGAGAAACCAAAAGCTTTTGCCAACACTCTAGTAACGTGGAAGTAAAATTACTTTAGCCTACTTTTTAAACTTTAGTAACTAAATCTATTGACAGCGCTGTACTTTTGTCACCACCTTGCGATTACGTGAAATTTCTAAATTCAAATTCAGACTATTTGTATTTGCAATAGATTGAGTTTCGCTTTTGCCAGCTTGATCGTTGCTTACTGCACGATGTAGATATTAACTTATATTATTATAACTCAGGTTGTTAATATCTACATTGTGAAGTACTGTATTAGTACCTGGTCTAGCACCACAGCAGATGCCATCCTTTTAAATAATATAGATCGTGCATACATACAAAGCAAGGTTTATCGCACATTTGTTCGCAGTACAGCAAGGTACAACGTTGTGTAGTGCTTCAGTGAGATTCTGAAACTTGGTTTAGCAGCGAATGCAACAAAATGTTGAGGGTTAATAAACATGGCTGTTTTAAACCAAAACATTTCGAAAATTTGAATTGTTTCCTTGAATCAAAAACAATTATTGTCTTGGTTTCGTTTTATTTCGATTTAAAACTTTTGTAAATAAACTTGATTTACCTGACCAAAAAAATTCGCTTCGAACCATGATACAGTACATATTAAAATTAGATCACTCATTCCAAACATAATTATGATTTCAATACAAAAAGGTAAGAAAAACTCTCAACAGCATAGAAACTAAAGTTGAATTAAAGCAGATTTACTCTTGCTGAATTGTTACATCACATTGCATTAAATTGACGTGTTGTCTTTGTTGGAAAAACAGCAAGTGATTAATTGGAGAGTTGTGTAAATAAGCCGGTGTACGCTTCAAAAGTCAGACAGATCACGTGAAAGTTTATCAAGAGTTGTGCGAACTGATCTTCGTGGCGACTGGCGACTGAAAAATACCGTTTGGTTACTTTGGCAAGCAACAGACAAGCTGCAGAAGTTTTTTTATGGGTAGAGCACTTTAAAGTTTTCAGTTCTGCGAATAAATTTAGCCACGATATGTTTAATGTGATCAGTAGAATGATAAAGCTATCTGTTTAAAGCCACATGTGAATGCTTTCTGGTTTAGATTTCGGTTAATTAGTAGCAAAAACTTTCAAAGAGCAATTGCTGAGGTTTGGACAGAAGAATGTTAATTGGTTTAACCCTGAATGGCTATTTTGAAAGCAACTGAAATTTATTTATGAAGCAATTTAACAAAATTGCAAGTTATTGGAGGTTGCTAGATATTCCATAATTTCGTAAACCAATAATGGTTAAAAAATTTCTTTGAAATGTGAGGGCAGTGAAAGGTTATATTTAAAGTCTTGTTCTCTTAACACTCACAATTTCTTATTTATACAGTTTCCAAACACCATATAACTCAGGTTGGCACCAGTCAAGTTGATGCATTACATTGTAATTAGGAAACTACGCAGAGCAGAGTATCAGTGAATTAATTCACGTCGTACAAACAACTTATTTTAAAAAGTAAACAGTCTGGGAACAGTCCCCAGAAGCAACTGGTAATTGATAAACTTTCATAAATAGTAAAAGCACATGCACAGATGCAGTGGCGGCTGGTGCTATTTGTGAGCAGTGGGGCTGCAAACGATTTCGCGGGGGAGGAGGTCTCACCCTATAAAAATTGCATTAAATTTGGTGCGTTCTGAGCATGTTTTTACCTCAAATTTGAAAAAAATGCATTCAAACTTTGTTGAAAACTTTATGTAGCCTATTTCTAAGCGGTATTTAAAAAAAACTAACAGTAGGCCTATTGCTTGGGAGACAAACTTTACTAGTATTGAGCTTAGTCTTGACTAGCCTAGCCGTTGCATACAAGGATCAAGTGATTTTGAGATGCCCCAGCACTTCCTATAACCTGTTGAATACCCTAACTCTACTACAGCTAACACTTCTACATTCATGGCTCATCGCTACTCTGCGAAATAAAAACTAACTTTAAAAAGTCTGCAAAGTTATTCGGTTAGGTGGGGCTGTCTTCTATGCAGCCCCAACAGATTCAAAAATCGCTGTAAAATACCAAAAGAGGTGGAGCTTCAAGGATAATTTTTAGCCAATCAGAGCGGTTGAAATCCAGAATCTCGGTCTGCAAAGAAGTTTGCCCAAAATCGGTGTTGCAAAACGAAAATTTCAATATATTAATTTTCGATCCGCAATTCTTAAGTGAAAAAAAAGTAACCGGGTCGGACAAACACAGAGGAAAACATCTTTTCCCTCTTCTCTTTCTTTCAGGTGGGGCTGCAGCCCTGCAGCTCATGGCACGAGCCGCCACTGCACAGACGGACTATGGCTTTCATCATGGGCTGGTGTAGCGGTCCTGAGAAAGACATAATTATACTGTTCTGCGCACGTATGTTTAGCCTAGAAATTACGCATGACTGAAGTAAAAGTTGCTTAGAGAAAGAGATGCCAGATCCAGAAATGAAAACGTGCAAACGTTTAGCTCTGACAATTTCGTATCTGAGAGATAACTCAAGTCTTGAACAAATATACATAATAGGCTACGTTTGGGTTTTAATATCTATCTCTCTTTGGCCGGAGTGGAAAACGGATATACAGCATGTAGCATTGAAACTATTACATTTCTCGCAGAGTTGTACATTACTTGAAAAGATGCCACTGCACAGTTATTGGCGGAGTTGCGCAGTTTTTTTTTTAGAGTTGCTAGAGAAATTAACCAGAAACTGGTCACGTGGTATCAAGGCTAGTTATGATATAATAAATGATCAAAGTTGTATGACTTGAAACTCACTTATAATATCTGTATATGGGCTTAATAATTTATTGAGTCATGAGCGATGTAAGCCTGTACCCTTGAGTAGGCCAATATAATTATTTTGAACAATATACTTTCTTGATGCAGGCTAGCACCGAGTGGTGAAAAGTGTTTTTACGGAAAGTGGTGAAATAAATATTAGGCAGATCTGGACAGATACACTGGTAGTTAAAAACCAGCAATAAAAATGGAAGGCCAAAACGAATATGGAAATGTCAGTATAAATGAACAGCCAGAACATCATTAAACTGAGTTTGATCGATCGCTAGAATATATGTTTTCGGTGCCGTTTAAAATTGGCGGCATGTTACGGTTCAAGTTCTTTGCGACACTCAATTTTAGTCAAAACTATCAATGCAGAACGCTGTCTATCTAACCATAAGTTTTTGTCGAAGTTTGCAGGCCAACTGCATCAGGAGAAGATAATTATGTAACCTGGATAGGCTTAAAAGTTATTCAAAGAACATAAAATGTAGGCGTAGAGATATGAGGTTATATTAATATCTGTCAATTTAAAAAATGAGCTAGTAGCCTATTAACAAGAACGTTTTATCTATATTACTGACAGGAAAGAAATCCTGCATCAGGAGAAGATAATTATGTAACCTGGATAGGCTTAAAAGTTATTCAAAGAACATAAAATGTAGGCGTAGAGATATGAGGTTATATTAATATCTGTCAATTTAAAAAATGAGCTAGTAGCCTATTAACAAGAACGTTTTATCTATATTACTGACAGGAAAGAAAGTGCAACTTTAAAGACATTTTGATTTGTGAATTGCCGCAAGCATTACAAACGCCATTGCATTGGACAGAATTCCTTTCCGACTTTAGCTTACTTAAACCTTTTCTTTTCCACGGCAAAACAAGTGCTTAAAACATCAGATTTACAAAGCAGCTGTTGTTATTTTAAACAAGCTTACTTCGTTTGTGTCCCCTGCTTACGTGAACATTACCAAGTCAGATGTTTTATGCTGGTGTTGCAATATTCGTTCTTTATAGCTTCTACGTGAATTTTGTACGCGTAGATTTGTGTCTAGGTAGAATAACTTACCAGCTATATCGCTTTAACTACAAGGGGAAACTTTACATATATTGTCAAACTCGGTGTCAGGGCGTATGTCAGTGGTGTTCAAAGCTTTTACATGTACCAGTATGTGCAACTGTAAGGTTTAAAACTTTGACAATAATTTCTCAGTTCGAGAATCACAATATTCTATCATGTTCGTAAACATCGTTACTGTGTTTGCCAAACACCAAAGAGAGTTAGTATCAAATTGTGGGCTTGTTATACGATGGACAACTGCCCAGGGGCATCCATGACGTTTAACAGTTACGTATTGCGTAAGCATGTAGGACAAATATTTATGCTTCACATTTTTAAGGCATAGTCCAAGCCCCAACGTGTAGCCTATTTTCTGAAAAATTAGAGAAGCAATAGAATTAATAACGATTGTGATAATCCACGGGGGTGGTATAGGCTGCTACATTTTAATCAACAATAATCTATACATCTTTGCTAGAAAACAAACAAACTGCTCAAGCTGAGGCAAAACATAATTGAACAGATAAGTTCAGCTTTTCAATGATCATCGCGACATATTGATTTAAAAGATACCTGGATACAGTGAAAAAGGTGTCTTTTCGAAGAAAGGTCTACTGTAAGCCAAAACAATGCCTCTGAAAAACCAGTTATGTTTATACGGAGCTGTTGCAGCAAACATTGGCAAGTCGGCATAATTGATTTGTATCCGAAAAAGGAATGGTATTGCAAGCAACGTTTTAAGAATAGCCCAGGAATACTCGAAGGACTTATTCTGCTCATTTTAATATTGAATATCAACGAATTTCAAACTATGTGTCGTGTGTGTGATGAAGGAAAAACAAACCATTGCCAATGGTACAAAAGAACGGCAGCTGCCTATGCAAGAAGAACTCATTGTTATAGAACTCATTTGCATAAGAAGGATCTGCAATTCCATGCACAAATCTTTACAGTCCCTCCTTCCGGAGAGGAAACAAGAAAACTTTGCGTAGAACGAAATGATCCACAAAAGCGTGTAAAGGGGTGTTTCTTGAACGACGATGACTATTTGACAGGTATGTATTAAACACAACTAACAACTATACAAGATAAATAAAGATTGATGACACAGCCCATAGTTTGTGTTGTGTCCATTGTTTGCAATTTGTTTAACAATTACCTGTAACATGAAAACGTAGGTTATGTAAATAAATCAACGTTTTCTTTTCAAAAGCCAATGTGGATTAAGCTTTCACGACTCAGAGAAATGGTCATGCCAAGGGCCGTGTTAACCGCACCCAGTGGGCCTCACGGGGGGCACGGTTGTTGAGGGGCCCACTCGTTTTAGTCTGTTAAAATACTTTTTTGACTGCTTAAAAAAGAAAAAAGCTGCTGCAGTAGCTTGATAATTCAGTAGCTTAAATCATGCAAAGCCGTATATACTGCTTCCCAAATCTCTGACTGGGGGCCTGGTCCGCCTAGAGGCGTATTTAAATCGAGCAGCGTTTTTCGTCCTGCAATTTTACATGTAAGATAATATAATAAGTAACTCTTACATCACAATGCTAACACAATTGTTGCGTCATAAATACAATGTTGGAAACAATGAATTTTATAAAATATTCATTATTTGCTGGAAAAAGAACAAATAGTGGGTTATCATAAAATTCTGACGTGATAACCAAATTTTAATGTCAGATTCGAGCTCAGCGCATCAAATTTATTTGGAAATGATTGTTAGTTTGTCCTGCAAAAATTTCTTGTAAACCAGTAGCCTATGTATAATTGTGTATTGTATAACAATCATAATTACAAACAAAAACTTAAAACTGACCACTTTAATCACCGGAACTGAGTACGTATTTGAAAGTCTCCACAAGCATTCAAAGTTGCTAATATCTAGCATTGAAAGATATTTACCCACTCCGAGAATGAATGTTTCCATCATCAATCATGCTGAATCAAAAGCCTAAATTTACGTATTAATTTTTTTTACAGATACTTTTTTGATACATATAAGAAATTCTGAGGAAAAGATCAGAAGAATTGCGATATACACGAATGTCACTAAAAGAGCTGCGTCCACTAGAAAGATGAAAGAAAATTGCCGCAACGGTCAAGGGTGGAATAGTGCAATACGGGTCGTACAAAACATGTTGTTTGTTAAACCAGTTTCAACAAAAAAAGTACCTACTAAAGTAAAAAAAAATAAGTATTTTCTTGATTTCGAATACTATAAAACCATGAATGAAACCTATCCGCCTTCACCACAACACTTCAATGGTACGTTTCGTTTGCGCGTCCCAAACTTCAAACGGTATCCCAAATATAAGATGAATTATGTACACATGTACAAAAATGGAGCAACAAGATTTAAAAGCATTAAAAATTTTGCAAAATCGTTGAAAAGGACGTGTAAGTTTCGTAATAGTGAATTCGAAGGATACCATAATGCAAGTAGTTTCGAATTATTTGCTTCTCGTTTAAAAAGTGACCTCAGTTCAAGCTGTAATGTGTCAAAAGAGGTAATTCTCGATGCCATCAATAACAGTCGGACATTGTTTAAATTTAAATTCTTGGGCCTTGGATGAGGACTTTGCTCTGTGCTGAGCGACGTTACTTAGTAAATGTTCTCAATCAGTTGGAGTATCTGCCTTGACAAGGAAATGTACCGTAAAACATCAGAGAAAGAAGTTGGCCCAAGAGGTTTATCAGCACTGATGCACAAGGAAAGAACAGGGGCGAAAAGGTTCGGCTTACAAGACAAACTTTTGTGATTTTTTCAAGTACAACATTACTAACTTTCCTTTAAAACGCTAGAGAGCATGTCGGGGTTGCCTTGTAATGAATTGTATTGCTACATATTTTGCATGACGATACAAACTAAGAAGTTGAAAATGTTGTTTCTATTTAAGCTTGATTACTGAAAAGTTTAAATGTTCATCGAGACTACTATCTTTCCAACAAATCTTACTTTGTTCGTTTTTATAAGATGCAGTAGCGTTGACAAGGGGTTCCCGGGGGTACTTTGGACCCAAGCCCGAGATAAATTTAGAGGGCGTAATCTTTCCCAGGGCCCCGGGAGTTTGAAGAAACCACCGCGTATTCTTTGGATACTATGTGTTTTTCTTAGAAAGATTTTGATGTTATTAGAAGGGTCTTGATGGTCTTAGAAGGATTTGGGGCCCAAAAGGTCACATTGGTACCGAGCCCAAATTATTTTCTTAAAAGCCCTGATAAGATAAATGTTGCAACATATTGCAACTATTGCTAGACAAGATAAATTGGGATTTTTGTCATCACTTAATTAAATTGTTTATTGTGCATATGATGCAGACATTATATCGGTTTGAATTTATTGAATAAAATGAAAATTTTTTTTTTATTAAAGTTAGCAAAAACTAATTGTAGTGATCCGAATGATGCAACCGCAGTGAAAACGAGAACCTTGGACATTTACCAGATCAAATAATTTCTGCTTTATTACTTTTTCATCATAAATTTAACATGTCAGAAGTCTACCTAATTACTAATTTGAGTTAGGAAGAAATATTCCTATTCTCTTTCATTTCAATCCATGTCATCGTAAAACAAATGCATGGATTTGAAAGGAATACAAAATAAATTATGTTACATTATTTTTAGTTTTTTTTTTGCTTTTTAAGTAAGGTACTCGCCGCTTATAAGATCTACGGATCCAATAAGGGAGCGGTGGTGGATTCTTTACACGGCGGTCTGCGTTAGACCTCCATGTGACAAAGAAGCTCAGTATGTATGTTTGTTGATTATGTTGTTGTAGTAATTATAAACGTTGGAAAAAAACTAAAATAACGCAAAAACACATAAATCCTGCAGTATCTTTGCTTTTTTTATTCCAACAAAATCCTCACAGATACAAAATCACCTTTCAGACTTGTTCAAGCTTCATCGAATGGTCAACTATGTTTTCAAAGCACACTCACGGTCAGAGTCGTTGAGAGGATAATTAAGACCTGATCCTTGTGTCCCAAATCAAGATACTTCTAAGAAAAATGCTCTACCGGTATATTTAAAGAATACGCGGTGGTTTCTTCTGTTCCGGGTTTCTTAGGTAGGCTACGGGCCACTAAAATCATTCCGGGCACCGTTTCAAAAAGTGGACTTCCTTGTCAACACAACTGCTCACGCAATCTGTAAAACGATACAGCTCATGCTACGTAAAACCTAATGAAACCAATGAGGTGAAATATTTATGTTTGATTTTTCTATGACCACACTGATATGACCTTTCTCGATGTTTCGTGCAACGCTCTTTGCTGACTTGAATGAAAACCAATTTATATTATTGAAATCTTTCTAGTCTTTGAAGTCACATCTCCCAGATGCATTGATAACGAAATATTCTACCAACTCCCGGTCAGCAAAAGTGGACTTTTTTACATCAATTCAAAGTTTGCAGACGTTGTATTGTTTACAAACGTAAGAAAACATGAGTAATGCCTGCCACTTTCTTTCATACTTCTTTCAGCACCTGTGTTTAAAATAGTATCACATCATTTTTACCTCATACTAATGCAGTATGTTCCTCAAATGGTCAAAAGTTTCTTGCTTTTAGTCAAACATGTGTAAAGATTCTAAGAGCAATAGCATTGCTACGAGACCAAGCTTTTAAAAACTAGTTATTATTAATCAACTATTTATCAACTAAATATGGTAACACCATATGAGTTTTCAATTTCAAAGTGCACCGTACTTGGTCATGTTCAAAATATGAAGAACGTATTATACGTAATATTATGAAAATTCTCCGCCGTTTTACTGCTGTATTATGTGCTGCCGACATACGTATGCCAGTGGTGCCATTGAGAAATCGCAGTTGTTATGTGCTGATGGAAAATATAAACTACTTGCGACATTGAATAGGCAATCTGACTATTTTACGTTTTTATGACAAGATAGCATAGATTGCCAGTCGTCAATACTCACGCATATGCGCTGTTATAACCAGTAGATTTCAAACTGTTTTCGCAGCAGTTTCACGTTGTGTGCTGTGTAAAGTTCTGGTTGGATGAGTTTACTGCATTGCTTGAAGCAGTCAGAAACTATTTGCCATTCTGGTATTTGCGCAGAAAACGAGTAACATCCAAAATGTCAATCCGTCTGTAGGCTACACGGTAATGTTTGTAGTGTCAAGTTTCTTATTGAATGATTTAATTTTTTTGAAATCAAACACTGTGTTGGTTTGCTGATATCACTATAATAGACATAAACAGAATGAACACACTATAAACAGAACCTCACCTAAGATAGTATCGATATTGAGATGCACAGTTATGAATACACTATAGCTTAACTAGTTGGCCTACCACTTTATGTTATGACATGGTTCAAAACATATTCCCGAGAAAAGTTAGTGTTTAAGCGTATGAAAGAATTTTCACTCAAATAGGAATCCATTATGCTCAAATGAATTTTATGACAAATGCTAAACCACCTACAATTTTTCGACTGGTTCCAGTAACCTACATTTTTAATTTCTGAAATACTTTGCCACATACAACTCTTTGCTTCAGACAAGTGTGATGTTCTGACTATCTGTTGCAAGTGTTTGATTACTCAACAAACATGTCTGTCTTACGTAGCAAAGGGATTAGTAAAACTTGCGAAGTTGGTTTTATAAACCATTCAAACCGTGTTGTTTCAACATTGCTATAAATTTGAAAAACACTACCAGTTTGATAACCTTGAAAAAAAAATTAGAAAATTGTACCTTATTGAGTATTGGAGAGATTTTGTGATTGGTCGCGCTCAAAATAGCATGCCTACTATTATTTGTCACGTTAAAAATACGGGAAGCAGCTGACTCGATGACTAATATAGTCTTTCGCTGCTTCCTATCTTTGTTTAATATATTTGTACCGTTTTATATTTGTACCGTATACTATTTTTCGCAACAGACAAAATAAAAGGTTTCTCTCTCTCTACTATCACATCACCGTGATTGTTACAAGTGGCAGAAGTCCAAGCCACGCCTCTTGATTTTGACTGAAAGTTTATCTGATGCAATTTTTATGCAAACACGTTGCTATGTTATGATGCACTAAACTTCTGATAATCGTACCATGCCACACTTCCTATTGCAGAAAACCATTAAGTAAACTCATGTAAGCCTAGCGCAATGTCTCGCAAGCATAAAACTTCAAAACTTAAATAGAAGGTGAGTGCAATAGCCTGATAAATTTAAAAACTGATCTACCGTTTGTACGTAATCATAAAGTACTTTTTGATATAGGCTAAGTCCTTCTCGGTCGTAAACTACATTTCATGCAGTCAAAGAAGTCAAAGACAAACAATATAAGCCACTTCTGATTTTGAACGTAATGGGATTGAAATTTTAAACCAGGGAAAGCTGCTCAGACAAAAATACTTGATTTAACATCCTACTTGATTTAACATCCTTTGTACAGTATTTTGTGCGCTAACTAAAATGGGCAATAGTATTCAAAGTTTCTGTTGGTCAATTGTAGCCTACGTGACAGAGAATGATACAATCAAGGTATTCAATCTAAAACTGCTGCCCTTGTGTGTAATTTTTTAGAAGAATTTTGTTTGACAAAACATGTATGCCTCTCACGGTAATAAGCTAACCTTGATTGTAAATCATAAGCATAGACTACAAGAGAAGGCGTTAATTCTTACAGTATATGAGCTCAGCGCGAACGATGGTTAAGCAAGAAACCAAAAAAATAAAACAAAATCAGTAAAACATCCGGAAATACTGTAGTTGGCAAACGTTTCCACATTGTCGACAAACTAAAAAAAACTTAGGTACTTAGTACGACCACACCCTTTTCACCCCTAAACCTATTCAAAAATCTCTTTTCACGCATTGCCTGTTGCTTTTGTTGTTCATGTCTTAAATGTAAATTCACACATACGACATCCCTCAATATGTAATAACTTCCTGTCAAATGGAAGCTTACGTATGCCACAAGGTGACTAAATTGGGTTACCCAGCTTTCATAAGTCAAAAGCGTTTAGCTTTTGAGATCTCGACCAGTCGTTTCAATATATTGATGGGTGTCAAAAATGTACTATTTTAAGACCTTTGAAAAGATTTGTTTGAAATGTCTTTCCAAACCCCCCTCCTACCCTATTGGCCTACTCCTGGTTTTGGACGGAAATTTCAAAAAAATTCCAGAGGTTTTAGAATGTACTGTTGTATCCTAAAGTCTGGGCTAAAGCTGAAATTAAAAATACTCCCCCCCCCCTCCCCGGAGATCATATAACACAGATTCCTAAAGAGAGTCAGACAAAAAGTGCTACACTTTCGAGCAATGAAAAACTTTTCGCTATATGCAAGTTCTGTGCCATCAATCAACCCTTCACGTAACACAATTATTTTCGATCACTTGAGTGACATTAATTGTTTATCGGATGGCAAAATTCACAAAGTTAAATCAATGTAAAAATGACGGATTTTGTTATCAGGGTCTTCATGCAAATAGGATACATTCTTAGTGAAGAGTGTATTACTTGGAGTTGGGAAAGTACTCGGGGTTTCAAAGCCTTTAATAACAGAAATGGTCATTAGTTCAAGAACTGTGTTGGCATTTCACCTTTTCTATTCCCATGACTGAGATAAACAAGAATATGCCAGCTATGTGATGTAGAATTATAGATCACTCTTGGCACTGATGGAAAACGGAAGCGTCTTGTGAGATTTAAACGAAAATTGACTTTCATTGCGAAACGTAATATTATGGTTGTACCAGGGCTGAGTTTAGCTGATAGGGGGCTCGGGGCACTTTTAGATCGGGGGGCTCCCGTTCAAAAACTATTACTACGTCCAAGGGCGAGTTTAACTGATGGGGAGCCCGGGGCACTTTTAGATCGGGGGGCCCCCGTGCAAAAAGTTTTTCGCGCCGAGAGCGCGAAAAAAATTACAAGGTAACTTGAAAGTCACCCACACCGCTAATGTCTTTACGCCAAGCTCAGTCACCACCTTGCGATTACAAATTAACCTTGAAAGAAAAAGGAGGCATTTTGCAGAAACTTCAAAGGCTGAAAATAATAATAATGACACAAAATCACATTTTTCCACGTCGTGGGCCCTTCAAAAGGGGTGACCGGGTAACTGCACCCTTTGCCCCCCCTAAATCCGGGCCTAGGTTGTACTCATTTTATATGAAATAAATTTTATCATTCTATATTTTACATAATCGAGTTAGATTTACTGACGCAAGTACGGTACTTCATTTTTCTCATAGTTACTAAGCCCTTGATGATACCCTGATTATTATCGATATGCTTAGGCTACTGCTTTGAAGTGTCAGATAAATACACACATCAAAAAAAAATTGATATTTGCAAACCAAGCGAATCGTTCAGTTATTACACCATCAACAAAATTCTTCTCTGCAATTCAATCCAGTACATAGGCTAAGTATTGCTTTGAAATCAAATATACTCTACCTGCGCCTGTGGTTTTGATGCTGTAAAGCTGTGATGTGGTGTTGCCGTGTTGATTTATGGAAACAACACGAAATGAATAAGACGTGCCAGGTTCCAGTCGAGACACAGTCACAGACATGGGCCCCTCTTTAACTTCCTTCGTTGGTGTATTTTCCCATTGCTCTTCCGCTGAAATATATCACTATTGTGTTTGGCGCAATTAGTACAGTTTTAAAACCCATTACCATAAATCTTAAAACTTTCATGAATGCTGCTATTCTAACCTATGCCGCAAGGTTAATCAGCCTGACTGACAAACACAGAGTAATGATTATATTGTCTGGAAATATTTGTTAGCGTTTGAAGTACTTTTGTTATTGGACGCACGTACTGTGAAAGTACGAGCACCACATGTAGCCAGTGGCGGAATTCACATACTTTGACGTGATGGCAAGGTTTCTTGCTATCTGCATATCATACTGACCTGACAAATATAGTGAAACATCGGTCTATACATACGCATGCTAATAACCGATTTGAAGATGTCATTAAAAATTCAAGAACATATTCGTACGAACCGGGTGATTTAATTTGATTTGATTGAATCTTTATCCTCGGACTGAGAAAGCTTCTTGTGGAGCTTAATCCTGGCAGTTTCGCATACTTGTAGAGGCTTTGAATCACTGACGCAGGCCCGGTCACCGAGATTGGCAGAGTGAAGTTTCCGATTGTTGAAGTCTTGTTGCCGGGGAACTATTCCATCCATGAGATGCCGCTGAATGGAGTGCAGTCCAACGTGCTTTGCTCAAGCGCACGCCCCGAGAGTCGAACCTAGCGCCGCTTGATCTTGAAGCTTCTTCGTTCCAGAAGTCACGCGCTAACCAACTGAGCTATCGGGGCGGACACAGAGGCGCGGGGGGGAAGGGGGGGCGGATGCCCCCCCTGCCCTCAATTTTTCTGCAGATGGAGGGGCAGGGGGGGCAATGGTGCCCTTTTAAAGTCATGTAAGCAACTGCACATTTTGCAATATAACAATTTCTGCTATTCGCTTCTAGCCTAATAATAATCTTTCATTTTTGCCTCAAAATAATATTTACGGCAGAAAATTTTGCAACACAGTACAGGCCTTTTTTTCGGGAGCTCCTTCTCGGCGGCCAAATCTGTGTGCTTGGAGGCCAAAATACAAAATAAAAATAACGATAGCACAAGTAAATAAAATTAAACTTTTAACAATGCTAAAATGATCACTTAGCGTTGTTGAAGTCTGGGCCTGGGCGACGTCCTACAATAGAATCGTTGCACCACGCAATAACTGCTTTATCGGGATTGTAATCCAGTACTGCGGGACCATCTAACGACACTCGCACGAGTGTCTCCAATGTGGCTGATTTTAAAGAAGTTCGCCACTCCTCTAGAATTCTTTTTAGCAACGAAAAACAACGCTCGACATGATTGTGTTGACGATGACGACAAGGTAATAAAATAAGTATTTCAATGATGTGAAGGACATTACTAAAAGAAGCATAATTTTTGCAAAATATGATCAAAAAATGTTTTCCCCTTGGATGTCAACTAACCTAGTTCTCCTTTTTAACAACGATTCAATGTCCGACAACATCGAATCGACATAAAAACGACAATATTGCCAGCCGATGTAAATTAGCAATTCGAATTAAGACTTTGTTAAAATAAACGTCGAAAATTACAAACAAGACTTACAGCGCTGGTGATCGCAGATGGATATATTCCATCAATAACAAATATCCCCGCACAATGCAACAGTGGCGATTATGACGCGCTGACCTAATTTTGCGTCACTCTTTGATACTACATATTTTTGACAGTTAATCCACGATCATTCTATTGCGAAATTAAATATTTGGCTAGAAGAGACCGGCGGCCAAACTTGGCCGATTGAGGAGGTAGCACCGGTGGTCATTCAAGCACTACTTAGCGGCCATGGCCACCGGCTGCTTTAAGGCTTGACAGTAGGTTACATCATTATAACATAGCATGATGCCCTTCTTTGTATACTGGACACTTGTAGGCTATCATTACTCAATACATAGTGAGCTGATAGATTAGCATTATCGCTATATCTTATCTTAAAACTTGAAAAAAAATTGCCTTTTAGTAAAAAAAGTGCCCTTTTTTCGTAATCTTGCCCCCCCAGTCAAAAATCGTTCCGGCGCCCCTGGCGCGGACATTCGGTGAATTCTATGTAATATAACGTTGGATTGCAAGAATAGCTGAAACTCAACGAAAAGTAATAGCAAATGCCAACGAAATTGAAATTTAACCTTCGTCTTTCTTGTATTGGACTGAAATCGTCTCAGCTGGCAAACCATCGGCTGGGCACCACGTCACTTTGGCTTCTCTTGCTTCAGCAGTGACGGTTATATTCCCTTCACCAGGAGCTGAGACAAAATTAACAGTAGGCTACATCATCTGATAAAGGTTTTGTTTTTAGTTTAACTGTTTATTGAAAAATAAAATGTTGCCTAGTAAGCTATAACGTTCACAATGCAGTCACTGGGGACTTTAGACATAGATTTTGGCGTTTCATGCTATTTTGGCGCAGAACGGTGTCTCAAAAGTGAACATGTTGCATTTAGCAAGAAAGTATCCGGCGAAGCATTTCATACAGCAGTACCCTACACTTAGAGTAAAGGTCAAATTTTCAAGTCAAAGGTCAAGTTTTCAGTATAAAACATGTTTGAGGTTTAAGAAGCTAGGCTACAGTCGAGCATTACCCTACAGGCCTACACATTAAACTTACATCTTTTCTTAGCTTATTTGTGGTGTAAACTCTGTTAATAAGTTCTATTTTGATATATTTGTTGTGTAAACTAGCTGTATTTATTATGGGACAAAACTTTCCTTTAGTCTATTGGTCGTTCAATTCTGTTTAACCTAGATCTTGCTTGAACAAATATAGGCCTACAACGAAGATATGTTTCAAACTAAATACAAGAAATTTATTGAGATGAAAGAAAAGAAACATCTGGTCAGGACATCGATTTGAGACACCCACTATATGGCCAAACCCCAGCACGCGGGCGACTGAAGTCAAGAAAAAGTTTCCTTGCTTCAGTTGTCCCACTGGGTCAAGATCAGGTCGCCGCCAATGTGCTGGTCCAACTGTGGAAGGAGGAGCTGGCAACCGAGCTGACACCGGCCAATAAGGAGCTTTCTCCCACAAAAGGCCTTCCTCCGGGAAAGCGTGAACCTTGGAATATTGGCGATGCCTCAACCGCTTAAAAACTGGTATTGGAAGATGTAAAACGTTGATGCGACACTGCGGGTATTCTTCGGGAAGCACTAGTTGTAAATGTGGACAGGAGCAAACGCTGCAACATCTCCTCGAATGTTCTGACCTAAAAGCAAGATACTCTGCACGATAGAGCAAGAGCTTGCGTGATGCTCTGAGCTACGCCGTGTGACACAAGATGAAGAAGAGTTTTTCATTGCACTGAGTCAGTCTTTGCAGATATTGAATCAATGTAAAAAAGAACTAGGAAACATAAGTTAAAACAATGTGTTGGAAAAACAAGTTTCCAGACAGTTAATCAACCGTTTTTAACAGTACGTTGATTCAACGTTTCCAAACGAGAAAAATAGGTTGATTTGCTGCCTGGGTCAAGTCATGCTACTTTGTTTCAAATTGCAGACAGCGATATTCGTCTAAAACTGTTACAAAAACTGCTAAAAACCGCACAGATTAAGTGTGATATCGTGACATATCACGGCAAATTGGTTGTCAGTTTATTTAAACATTCCTGCAAGCACAGCGTAAATAACCACCAATTCTTGATAAAAAGTTTAATACGATCATAAGTTTGAGCTTTGCGCCCATTTGATATTGCTGAACGTTACGTAACAAACAATGCATTTTGAATCTAATGCAAATTCAGCGTTTTAAAAGCTAAGATAAGAATTAGCGGAAACTTTGTTTACTTTGCACGATATCGTTGCTTATGCAATGAAATAGAGGGAAAACACGGAAAAGTATCAAGAAATTTTACATCACTGGATTTTCCTACTTTATGGAATTACCATCTTCAGAGTAAATGTAAAAGTGTTCAACCTAAACTTTCCAAAATGTAGCTACAGTGAAGGTCTACTAGAAATTGATATTATGCAGCGTATGATTAACTCTGAGGATGAGCATGGCCAAAGTGTGCGAAACGTTAAAGCTTGTTAACGTTTGATTGTATCTTATGAGCACTGCAACCACTAATACACCAACAAATATTCATAAATTTATTTATTACTCTGAATAATTCCCTTGCTCAGAGGAGGATCGTTTGGCCTCCACTTTTGGGAGACTTGGCTTTGACTAACCGTGAGGTCAAAGCAAGTAGTTTAAAGTGGCACCTGTCGTAGCCTATATTGAGTCCTTCATGTCCCGACCAAAAGACGTAACGAAAAGTGATCGCGTTCTCTCATAACGCAGTAAAGAAATATCAAATGTAAGAAAAAGTCATGAATGGTCGCAAAATGATTTTTTGCCATTGGTAAAAGACCAGTGGTGGATCCAGGGGTATTGCTCCACCCCCCAAAAAGATACGAGAAGTGACTGTATTTACACAGTGTATTGTCAAAGTCGGGTTAGTGTAGACCTATACATCATTGTGTTTTGTTGAAATCGTCCCTTGTAAAGTCGCTAAAATACTTCAGCTGTTGTAAAGCAACAAAATACAGAAATATATTTCATTGCATGCAGCAGTGCCGCACAATCAAGATTTATTGTTTGTTCGTTACGCGGCCAAGTTGAAGCGATGAGAAAATGGTAATTTCACAAAGTACGTTTAAACTCGAATATTCCAATTCCAAGTAAAATAAGCTACAGGTCACATACATTGAGCAACTGACATCTTATAAAAAGATTAAAAGGATGTTTAAAATACGACTGCGTTGTTTCCGACAGAATCCGAGAGCGGTTTTAAACCTCAACAATTAATCCTCATCTATGTTTATACGTTTTGCACTGACCCGGATGAAAAAACAAAGCTTGCGATGAGTTAACCGCAACAGACGATTGACCCGCAGAGACGGCGATGGTGTATCCAACTATGCATATTATCAATCAAGTTTAGAATGAAATGGAGTCACGTTTCAATGGAATTTTAAACTGGGTATTAATTTGCTTGCATAAGTTTTCAGACTCAAGACGCAATGAACTTGCTTTGCTGTGAAAGTAAAGTTCATAGAATCAAAACAGGCCTAGATTAATTCCCATACTCTCTTTAAGTGATGAACTGTCAAGAAGCTATGAGTCTTGGGATAAGTATTCTTTTAAAGTCAATGTGTGGTGTTTAACGTGACAGCCTTTATGTCGATAATTAATTCAGTAAGCTAGTAAATATTTTCTTTGCGGGTAAAAACACG
Organism: Aplidium turbinatum; assembly: GCF_918807975.1. Lineage (NCBI taxonomy): Eukaryota > Metazoa > Chordata > Ascidiacea > Aplousobranchia > Polyclinidae > Aplidium > Aplidium turbinatum. The sequence continues at coordinate 8,104,297 of NC_137489.1, read as the reverse complement.
ATAGCCTACCAATGTCTATTTCCTTTTAAGTGGTCTGTGTTCTGACGTGGGATAACTTCTTTTCTGAACCATTCTCTCCACCAACAGTACCTCAGACATGGCCACCATGCTTCAGAACAACAACCAATGTAGTTTTAGACATTCCAAGTTCATTACAATAAACTAATCCTTTATAAACTGAACAAGCCGTGTGACATCAACCCTTTGATTTAAAAAGTAATACTTCTGGCACTTCGAAATTCATAGTACTGTAGATCTACATAATATGCTTTTAGTATACGTACGTATTTCAAATTACGATTTTCAGAGAAAAAGAAAAATTGTTTTGTTTCCCAATGAAAAAAATTCAGTTCGCCTTAACGTCGAAACGAAGTAGCCTACCTCCAAACGCTAAAAGCATCATAAACGTGAAAGTGGGTGTCCATCTCTAATTTTCTTCCAAGTATTTCTGATCATCATTAAGACTGAAGTGTGTGCAACCATACAACACAGGGAGTATTTTTTTTTAGCGAAAGTTTAATACATTTCGGCGCAAAAGTTCATCGCATAAATTTCATTTCAAATTAGGTTTTTAAGTTTCTTTTTAAACAAGTGAAAACTTATGTTGTGTTTGTTTTATTTGAAATAAATCCATAGTTTACAAAATAAAACTTAATTTTGTTTCACCCAAACCACCGTTTCAAACAGTAGGTGGTACTAAAAAGAGAAATTACAAAAAATAAATACCTATGCTGCATGCTAGGCCACAATTTTCCCGGTGGTAAAAGACTTGAAAACAATGAAACCAATCTTCGTGCCCATCTACAGGCAAACCATTAATTATCATGACAATAGTTGATAATATTATCAAGGTGAAAAAACAGTACTGTGCTTGCAACACCATTATTATTATCAATAGCCCAGTTACATGCTCATGAGTGGTGTCGAACAAGCGCTGTTCTGAGTGCCGTACCAAGGCTACATGCAGACAGCCCATGCCCAGTTGCCCACAGTAGGTAATCCAGTTGACCGACCACCTAGTAAAGCATCTCTTCTATGCAGCCGACTCCGCTTTGCAGCCGTTACAGTTGACCTGACCGCCAATGTTACACGCAACATTGTTTGGTTTAAAATTACTGCAGGCTATTAATGGTGCTCATTGCATTATATCTGCAGACGTTAAATGAAAGTGAAAAGCACTGATGGAGCTACTGATGATGAACTGATAAACTCGTCTAGGTAGTTGCCGACATCAAAGCATGCAACTCTGATAGATTAGATAAGATAGGCTAATGGTTCGCAATGTTCGTTTCACTGACCCAAAATTTTGGCATTAACTCTGTCTGTCAATTCAAAGATTCCGAATCTGGTTTTGACCTACCGCAACGTAAACGAACAACCAATTTGACTAATCGTTATTCTTTCAAACGCATCACTCCTATTCAACTTTGCTTCTATTTTGCCAGACATTTATTTTGATTTCGGAAAATGATTCAACCTAAAAGGTTTGCATTTATCTAATATGGTATTGCATTTATCTAATATGGTATTGCATTTATGCGTAGGCCTATAAACATGAGCTCAGCACTTAGTTCATCAAAGGCTGCATGGATGTAGCACTGATGACAAAAATCAATGTAGAATGCTCAATTGCTCATCGTAGCCTACTGTTTTTTTTTTTTCTTACTTTCGTTTCTGTTTTTGTTAGCTCGCAGTAGTTCAGATATGTGATAGGTGTAAAAATTTCTGCCAAAGTCAATGCACTTACCTCCTCGAAGAGTGGTCAGTGGAATAGGTTCAGACGGTTTACCAAAACCTGCTTTGTTGAATACGGAAACAGTTAAAATGTATTTGGTTTCAGGCATCAAGTCTTTAACAGTAGCAGATGTCACATCGCCAACAAGTTTATTAGACCAGCCTAAAAACATCGTACAAATGAATGAGAAACGCAGTGAAAGAAGCCTAGAAGATGAACAGCATGTAGAGCAGGGTTTCCCAAACTTTTTTGGGCCACGGACCAGTATTTGTAAATCTGTTTATTCGCGGACCCCCAATCCAAAGGTAAAAATAAATAAAACCGAATTTTGTCAGGGTCCACGGAAAGTGTGGACCTGTATTTTGTCTTCATGTTGGTAAGAGCTGAAAATGCTGTCTCACACATGTAGGTCGTGGCAAATGGCAATAAAATTTTAGTTGCCTTTTGCGATAGCAATGGGTATTCCACCACAACACTCAACCAGAAAGATGCAATAGCTGTTTGTTTGAAACTAAGCAAGTTCGATCAGATGATAATTCGGCTAATTCTTCTTCTTCGCGTCCTGACAGACCAGTCTTTGTAACAACAAAAGGGTTTAAAATCCTGTCAAAATTCTCATATGTCTCTTTTAAAAAGTACTCCTTGAAATGTGCAGAAAGCAATTCCAAATGTTGTTTAACGTCAGTAACTTAATTAAGAAGTCTATGAACGTCAGAGAAAATCAACTTTGTATTACTTTAAGGGTTTGTTGGTAATGTCGTCACACAGAACAGGAAACATAATATGCACAACATTATCAGTTGTCCTTGTTTTCTATTGTATTGAGTTTATTTATGAATGCTGTTACTTTGTTTGTTTGCGGCAATTAAACCTTTGACAGGGTGCGTACTGTACAACGTAAGCTTATATGTGTGACTTTTTAATTTCTTGTCATATCGCCACGGACCACCTGTGCAGTCGTCGCGGACCACCAATGGTTCGCCGACCACAGTTTGGGAAACCCTGATGTAGACTGTAGAGTGTTAAAATAGACTTCAATGCTATTACAGAAACTTTTATGCAATTTTTATTGCTTTTGTACATCGTTTTGAAGTCTGATAACGCTGAAGCAATGTAAAAAAAGTAAGTTAGTGGTTGTTAGGTGGGTGATTGACTACATTTTTCACAAAATCAAGTAGCCTACAACAGAATTCATTGACAGCGCATGGCATTGCAACGCAGAAATAGACGCGGGAAACTTACTTTTGTCGGCCTCCTTGCGATACGTGATATTGTACCCGAGCACCACTCCACGAACGCGCGATTCATCGACTGGATTCCAGTTGATTTTGATCTTAGTAGGGTCAGCATCAAAGTTTGTAGTTCTCACACCTGACGGTGAAACCTCGGGAACTGTAGGAGAAAATATGTACAGACTAAAAGATTTATGCTAGACGCCGCCAAGGTTTACAAGTCTTTAATGATAGGTTCATTGAAGGGGAGGTAGCCTAGGTGATATATTGTGTATTTGTTCTGCAATATATAGGCTACTTAATATCGTTGCTGCAAACACTTTATTTCTGTATAAAATCTGTAAATAGTTCTTGTTTTGATAGTCCGTTACGTAATTTCAATGTGTGTGTGTGTGTGTATTAGTTTGTTTTTGTGATGTTGTTGGGTTCAGTCGTGTTTTCATTGCTTTAAGAATTGGCGCTCCAGTTGTTCCAGGAACGAGGAGGCGACTGATTCTTAACTAATTCATCAACTTGTTTTAAAGTATCAGGTTTGGTGGCCGTGCTTAACTATATTTATTGATGCATGTATCGCAATATTAGATCCTTTCATGCACGTCTTAAACCATTAAGGTTTTGCCACCTTTTCCTTTCGTTGGTTTTGTTACTGTATTTTTTTTCACAACATCATTTCTTTTGCATTCCGACAAAGAAAAATAAATTGAATTGAACTGAATTGAATATACTGTACAATAGTGCAAACACGCAGGAAAATGCACTACAGCGCAGCCAAGAAAATGTTTGGATGAAACTATAAGCATGAAATTGTTTACGTGGCCTTAATAAAAGCAAACAATTCTTTTACACAATTACACTAGCCTGCAATCTTATAACGTCACAAGCTGACAGATTACAATGCTACTGGGATTATGAAACTTACATGGTATTATCAAGTAAAGAAAAGCACACACCTCCTTCACCAGTAAATACATAAACAGCCTCAGTCGCGCTTCTAGCGGTTCCTTTATTGTTATAGCTTTGTAATTTGACAACATATGGTTCATAAGGACCAGAACCGGTGATTTCATAGTTGCTGCTGTCTCCTGACACGTTTCTCGTTGTCCAGTCTTCTTCCAAATTACCTGGGCGAAATCTACAACAAAAGAAATTGTCAATACAGTACTAACAAAAGTTTCTTTCTTTCAATTTTTCCATCGCCGTCAACCTTTAAAACAATGTAAAGCTAGAGGTTTTGCTAGCTTGAGTACAACTGAATCTGTAAACAATTCGCAACTAAATTACAGGAAAGTCCAAGTTTTAGGGTTGATTTCAGCCTCTAGCGCATTAGTGCACGACTGACTTGTATTCATGTTATGCAGGTTTGAATGTGTCGCGAACAGTGGTAGCAGAGATCATGGCTTGGCGATTTAACATTATTCAATCCTTCCATGTGGAGAATCAGTGCAAACGTAAAAAACTGTTGCTTTTGTCAGTCTTGCTATATTTATAGATAGTATTATTGTCAACCACATTGTGAAGCCAAAACTTTAACATCTCCCTGAGTCCTCCGTCTCTTGCGGAGGAAATGTTGTTTCGTATTTAACTGGCCAATCAAGATTATCAGCCGCGAAAACAAAACATTACAAAAAAGTTTTCTCAGGTCAGGCAACTTTTTTCGTCGATTCAGCATAAACATTCCTTGCGTCAATGAATTAAGCTGATTGGGCATCGCCACAGCATGACGAGTTGTTTGGTAAGCTTAATCTGATTGTGAACCGGATGAAGAAAGTTTTTATGACAAAAAGAAAATTGTTGGATTCTTGTTGAAATTTATGCAAGAAAATAAATGTTGCAAAGCAGCACAATAATATAGTTCATAGAGCTAACATTTGCCTATGTATCCTTAACCAAGAGAAATAATCGTCATAAATAAACTGCAGAAGTTAAAATATTCTGAAGGAGCTGAAATGAGTGGCAAGCGGTTTGTTCTGCCTTGCCACACTTACAGATTGTGAATGGAGCCATCCCCTATTTGTGCATTTTGGAGCGGAATAGTCCGACACCAGTGCGCAGGCGTTTGAGCCGCACCCAGGCCTTCCTTGACAAATACATTCCGGTTGGGTGGGGGCCGGTTTCAATAAAACTTTGGAGATTTGAGGAGTTCTTCTTCCACTCCGAGCATTGGTGGTCCTCCCAGATAGCCACACTGATGGATTGGCCCAGCGGTTTTCATCAGGAGTTTTGCGGCACATACAAATGGGTGTCTCGATTTCAGTCGCCGGGGTTGCTCGTTCACAGACTCGTAGAGACTTGAGTGGAGCAAGTGGTTGGGGTTCGCAGAGCGGCGAGAAGGAGACAGGATGGCTTCTTCACGACAAAACTCAGCTGTTGAATGCCTGCAAGGACAGGGAGATTGTCCTATGGTGTTGGTCGCAGACATCCTGTCAAGATACGCAAGGCGTCATTTGGAAGAGCAGTCACTTTCACGCGGTCCCCCCTACAAGTAGCCTCATAAACATGCGAAATGAAGATTATCGAAACCGAACCTCGACCTGGAGCCCGTGCTGATTCACCAAGTACGATTGTTTTTGTGACCGCATTTGTGCTTTGTCCTACTCGTCTTACAAAGAAAACATAAACTAATCTCACCTCACCAAATACCCAAAGCCAGGGGCATTTCGACGAAGATAAGGAACGCTATGCCAAGTCATCATAATTTTTCCAGGTAATGTTCCTTTACATTTAATTCCAGTTGGATTACTTGGAACTGAAATATCAATTCAAGAAATTTTTTATCATCAACTTAGCCTAAAAATGGACCTAACCCTTTTTGATTAAAACAGACCTTACCTTACGTTCGGAAATTCTCTCGCGTTCGTTTTGTAAATTTTGTTTTCGCTTTGAATTGATATCAAAACGAAACTACTTACATCTCGAAAGAAAACCATTACAAGAAGAAGTTTTTAGTCCAAACGAAGCAGGCTAGTTTAGTTTTGAACGGTTCTGTTTTGAGAAACTTGGCCTACTCACGTGCATCAGGGGTCTTATATCTTCTAGTTGACACGGTCGGTCTTTGACTAAATCCAACCAAATTTCGAGCCCTGGCCCTAAACTGATAGTTTACACCAGGTGATAAAAGAACTTTCTCGCTATCTGCAGACCCGTTGATGGCATCTTTCAGTATTTGCCATCTCCCAGGCTGGTAGGTGTCTTCTTCAAATTCAATTCTGTAATCTAATAAATGGTTTTTCTTTTTTCAACCAGTAAAGATATTGATAAATTAATATTATCAACACTTTTGAGGTTGTTATGAAATTAACTTTATGTGTTGTAATTTACATGCTATTGTTGCGGCCGCGCCAGCCAGTCACGCATCGGACTTTTTAGCCATAGGAAAACCTGCAAATGACTGTGAACTACAATCTTCGTTTCGCAGTACTGCCATATGTATGTATTGTAATGTAGAGTAGGCTGTATTAAAAATTTTGTACACGCAATCTATGAATATCATCACCACTAAGTCAAACTACAAAAGGTCTCGACTGCCTTGCGATACCACACGATTGAATTCTTAGCCTGCCTTTGTGAGCATTAGGCAATTAGGCATGTAGAAAAGGCTGCATGTGAGTGAAGCATTAGATTAAAAAGGCCTATACTACAAAATAATACCAGTAGAAGCAGTCTATAATGGACATAAGATAGAAAAAAAAAACCTTATAAAATTTCATTTCGTAGCCTATTTGTTACATGTGAAGATATTTAATCGTTTCACCTGTAATTGGAGAAAAGTTATCAAAACCAGCCTCCCACTTAAAGATCACTGTCAAAGGATCATCATTGCTCTCGGTAAAAGTAAAGTCTTGTGGGGGCGACGGCTTGTCTGAAAATATATCTTTATAAAAAAAAATATCAACCTCACAAATACAAATTCTTACACACACTCAAATTTCCATTCGTAAAAAGCAACCTATTTTTTAAACCGATATATCGGCTTTCTAATTTGAAAAAGAAAACAGTTGTTACTGAACGTTATTTCTTATCTTACATTGTCTTGCAAATCATAGACTGCCACTTTGCTTATCAAGCGCATTAGCTGTCGAAATTAAATTTATATTGTAGCACTACAGTTGATACAGTTGAAGATGATTATTGATCAAGATAACGTTTGGAAAACATTGTAAATTGTACAAAAGGATTGAAAGCGCCATCGGATGTCATTGCTGAACCAAGACATCGTACTCACACAAAATACGAAGTCCACATGATGATTATGAAGCACATGAAGAAATGCAGAGACACAAGTCGCAAAATTTTAAATTAACGAGTAGTGTATCTTGCAATAGTGTTAAGAAGAGTCCATTGAATTAAAGAGTCAAAACGGTACATGATGCCTTGGGTACACGAATGGGTGAAAGTAACAGCTTATGCTAAGACGAGACGTAAGGCGAGACTAGCTCAAAAAAACCGACAAGTCTTTAAATAATTAACATGGTGCTGCAATTTTTCACACAAACTTATGTAAATGCTGTAGAAGGGAGAACACCTACATTTAGCTTGATAGGGTAAAATGACGCCTATTACTTCTATCAATTGCGGCCCGGATGTACAAACACGTTTTGAGAAACTCACCAATAACAGTCAAAGTGATGTTGACTTCTGCTTTATCAATTTCAGTTGACACCGAGGCTGTGTAAATCCCTGCATGGCTAAAATCTGCTTTCGGCATCACAAAATTGTTCCCATTTTGCAATTCTTCATTGCCTTTTGACCATACTACATTGTAATCACCTGGCATGTCACGATCGATAGTAATCTAAAGATAACAAACAATGTATGAAGACACCACGGAATGAAGAAAAGATTTAAACTTTTATGTATTTGTTTTTAGTTTAAACAAAAGGTTTACAAGAAAAATTATTCTACTGACTGACAGTGGGTGATAAAAATAGGATTCGCGGACAGCCTGCAGTCCTAGACTCAACATTTTAAAGGTCAAGAAGTTGAGTTTTAAAAATTGAAGCTGGAGACTGAATTTGAAGTTTAACTAAATGGTTTATACGTTTTTTTCTCGATTGCACACATAATATGAGAGATATACCAAATTATGACTGATGCATTTTAACTTAACCTAATAAATCATATATTTTTGTAAAAAATCAAAAGATCAAAACGTGGAGAAATTACATCACATACCTGAACGGTTAAACGTATCTTTTGCCCCACTTTTACCACATTTTCCCCAGTAGATCGTATAGCAGTTTTATTTAGAACTTCTAACGTAATATTTACGAAATCATTTCCATACGGATTGGTTGCATCACATTTGTACATGCCACCGTCATCATGGATTAAATCTTCTATTTGCAAATACTTGTGCTTCTGTGTACTATACCTGCCGAAAAATTTCAAAGTAAATGACATACAGTAAGCTTAATGGGAATATGTAAGATACATATTAAGCAACATTGTTGTTGGTTAGCTTAAAATAACCAAGTTAAAGCATGGTAACGACGCCGGTATACATAAAACTATGTAACATCAACGAAGCAATTTTTTGTCGTATCCAGGCTTACACCCAGTGGTTGAAGATAAGAACGAAGCGGACGGAAAGGCAAAAAAGCCTATCTTTGTGTCCATCGTCGTCTTTTTAACTGTCCTGCCAAAGACATAGCCGCATGCTTTTGAGCGGTGTCGAACCGGCGCCCTTTCGAGTGCCTTATAACGTCTCTTCCCCACTCTCCTATGCAGCCTACAAGTTACTAACGGATGGTAGCAACATTGTTATTTGGAATTGTGTCGGCTTTAGAACCTTATTCTAAGAAATGATGAGGCTAACATCAAAGCACGACGTTTTATCTCAACTGTTCTCTAGTGATTGCTACAGAAAAAGATTGGATTTTCATCAAGATTATTTGCCCAAAGAATTTATCTTTATACTTTTACAGCTTGCAAAAGCAATAGTAAAAAAATCTTTAACTACATTAGAGGAAGTTTGACTTTCTATGCTTTTTTCGACATTTCTTCGTTCTAACGTTAAAATGCAAACTTTGCCAGAACAATGTAATGAACAAAACCTTTCTTTACGAATGACGTCATTTCCGTCTCTTAACCATCTTATAGAAGGAGGTGGAGATCCAAAGACACGACATTTTAATTCAACATCTGCACCTTCCACTTGTCGGTAGTGCAACTGATGACCCTTCAAAACGACTGGCTTCCAAGCTGTGAGAATGTGAACTTTCAATAGTAAATGATGATTTTCTTACTATAGATTTACGAAGAATAAGCCTATCATTTTTCTGACCGCTGAGGTGTGGAATTGGCACGACCGAAAAACTTTCTCTAATTTCATTTCTTCAATTTTACACCAATTTCACAAAGTGCTAAGTAGTTCACATTTCACATAAAATTTTGGAGATTTAAGCTACCGGTATCATTCTCTGAGTAATTATGACTAGACACCATGCGGCATCTATTAATACTCACTTAATACGTTGACATAGGCTTGCTGGATGTCAGAGCCATATTTGTTGTGGGATATGCACTGGTACACTGCTGATTCGTTTTTTAGTAAATTCTTAAACTTGATTTTGTTTGGATGTACCTCCCTATTTGCCATTGGAGGCACATCTGAAAATTGATACAGTTAAGTCAGGTACATGAATATGATCGTGACTCTGATAGACCGCCAAGGTGTGATACAAAAAGCTAAGAATCATATTCAATCGCTTGATCAATGCATAAACTTGTACGGCTTTACACAGTTTTGAAGGTAAACTGCAAAAAAGTTCAATTTGTGAATGAGGGCTAACCACAACTGCCTAATTTAGTCATGTGATTCATTCATGTCAAATATTTATCAATTTTATTCGACGACAACTATGCAAAAGTTTGAAAAACTACAAAAATTCTTGTTTGACACTGGACAAACTTGCTCGGCAATGGATCAATGTAACAACTTACGTTTAACCCAATGATTCTGGCATATAAATTGATTCTAATTAGACTACATTTGCAACATGTTTTTTCAAGCTTAGGCTAAGTTTTTTTTATTTTTTTATTTTGTCACCATACTTGAAGAAATTTGCATTTCAAAACGATGCAACAAAGAACTTGTTAGAAAAAAGGTAGGCCTACATTTAAACAAAACACGACGAAATGACTTAGGCAACACTGAAACTACTTACTTTGTATGGGTATGCCATTGACTCTCCATTCTATTGTGGGGGCTGGTATGCCCTCTGGCTTGCATCTAATAGTTGCATTTCCTCCCGGCTCTTTTGTTACGTTATGTAATCTGTTGGCTTCTATGGGAAAGTAAGGCTTAGCGTCGACTGTTACTGAGATAGTCTTTGTAACCACGTCTGTTAAGCTGTTGTTAGCAATGCACCTGGAAAATTATGAATAGTTTGTAAGAATGAAAGCTGATGATGGAATTATTTGATGCAAACCAAACTAAGTTTAATCAAACTCATATATTTATGTTCCTTTAAAAGAATAATATACAATTGTGATTATAAAGTAGTAGTGTTACCTGTAAACCCTCTCATCTTGAAGAGTTACGTTAGAAATAACCACCGTGTGTCCAAAGTATTTCACTGAGATGCGGCGCTCGGGCCAGTTTCCGGATACAACTTCCCAACGAACTGTTGGAGTTGGTCTGAGGAGTAACGAAAGGTTTATTATTGGAAAACAAGCAATATTTAGATAGGTTTGGAATATAAATTTCTAGAATTACGACATGCAAACTTACTGCCGAGAAAAGGGCGCATTTAGCAACGGCGTTGTCCGATTTGCTTAAAATTTTAAACTTAAACGCTATCTTTAATTAGCCAAAAAAACAGTCAAATATCACAACAACTTAATTTGTTAATGCAATGGTGGAAAACTAACTAAATTTAGGCGACTTTTCTTCACAGCATATAATGTACGGTAGCCTATACTAAATTATCAAATATTTCCGTCAGCACAACCCACATACACTATCCCGCTTTTAAGATGTGGCTGTGATTTGAGACTTCTCAAGATTCTCTTTCAGAAACTGTTTACAGTGGAACAATTGTTTGATAAGAGTGTATTTTCTTTTCCGACTGCAAGTATTTTGAGTAGTCTACATTTTTGATCAAAACTACAGTGCATTGATGAATTAAAACAGATATCCTAAAGATTTTCAATTTTTTGGTAACCACTTTCAACATGTTGTGCCAACCGATTTCACAGGTAATCTCATTTGGAAAATTCTAAACTGATTTCTTACTGTCCGGTCGTCACGCAGGTTAGCTTTAATTCCTCTTGGCCTCTTAGAACTTTTATAGTTTCATTTTGGAGTCTTGGTGCCACAATTTCGACTGGTTTTCTCACAACTGGATTGCCTGTAGAATGCAAAAACTATGACTGGTTTAAATTCATCGCAATAGGCAGATGATTTCAATCACAATCAAGTCAAAATACCTTGTCCATAATCAGAAGAGATATAAAGTATTTCGTGGTGTACTACAGTACTATAAATATTTTCTTATAATTTGCTGCGAGATGCAATCATCAAATTTCAAACTGTCAATAGCTGACTCTACTTTCCAGTCATCAAATTGGTCCTTTTTTGCATTGATTCAACGTCTTACGACGACTTTGTTAAATTAATACAAGAAACGACTGATTTGATGGCTGGGTAAGTCAATGTGAAACTCGGCGATCTAAGTCTTAACGAGATCTGAGGCCAGACGCTGTCAATCTATAATTTATATAAAACGTGTAATGAGTTGGTTGATGGCGTATTAAACCACGCCCATACAATGGAACCAAAAGCTCTCCAAAACACACCGTGTGACTATTACGCAGCTTTTCAATTGCGATCAATTCATAGATTTTCTAGTATCAACATGCAAAAAGTAATGCTGCTCGTGCAGCAACCAAAAGAAAAGGAAGACATCTTCATAAAATATTCATTAATCGTTATTTTTACATTTTTTGGTTTCAAACGCATTTCAAAAAAACAGAAGCGTCATGTCGATATTGCCAATTACGTTGTATAAGCGTAAATGTAACTAATATCAGCAACACATTGTTTTTGAAAATTGTGCCGACTGCCGGCATAGTCACGCAATGCGTCCCAGCGATGATAACCAAGTGAACAATATCATAGCTATGAAATTAGATGGTAAGTGACCATGAGGCTGACCAAAAACAACAATGGGTGGACACAAATCAGACCAGAGGAATGACCGCATCAAATGGCTCACGAAATCCACAGCCATCTAAGCTAGCTCACCAACTCCACTTAAAAAAAAGAAGTGAAAAAGGTCATCATGGTTTTACAAAGCGTCTGCTATAACAGCCTTAGTAGTGACATTGAGTCATTACTTTCAAAACAGATATTTGTTAATAAGTGCATTTCACCACTGCCTACTTGTGTCAACAGCCAGATTATAATGAGGTCCATCAGTTGATTTTCTAACCGCCAAGTCTTTGACCACGCACCAAAATACCAATCCGTCATCTAACTTGGCCACGACGTTTGAAAATACCAACATTCCATTCGGTTGCTAAAGTTAAAGTTTGATTAAGTGCTTAATATCACGGTTTTAAGATACTTTGATAATGCAGAGATGCACATACGCTTTAAGATCTATTGAATTATTTATTGTTTAAAGAATTTAAGAAATTGTTCAGATAGAACACGCTAATTTATTCGAAATAGAATGAACTTCTAACAGACGCCTGTACGGTAAGACATCAGTTCTTAATATCTGAAAATGGCTTTTGTCCTGCGTTGGTTTGGCATATCTTACATGTTTTCTTTTTCTTGTTGCTGCAACACTGTGCAACACTTTTACTCAAAAATTCTTGTCGTTTCAAATACTTTTTTCTAGTCAACGACTATCCATAATCAGAGAAGCAAACTGAAAGTGATCTATAATATTATTATTACCGGCTACATAGCTGAGTAGTGAGAGCACTACACGCCACACGGCACTCGAATGGGCGCTGGTTCGACACTACTAAGAGCATGTAGCTGTGTCTTTGTTTGGACACTTAAAGGCATGCCTGATGAAGGTGGACACGAAGATTGGCTTCCTTGCCTTCCCGTCCACTTAATCTAAATCTTCAACCACAGGGCAAAAGCCTGGATACGACAAAAAGTTACCTGTGAAATGCGTTCTGATACTAAGTTGTCAGAGGTTTTAGACTTCCACGTAATTTCTTGGCCATTTGAAGTGTTGTAATTGCATGGCAGTGACAGTGAATCACCTTCCTTCACTCTGACGTCTATGTTTTCAGGTGGTTGGAACGGAATCACTGAAAGTGGCAGCAGCTTTAAAAGCTGAAATCAGTCGCGAAAAACAACTACAACTTAAGAAAACTTTGCATAATAGAAACATGTTATTTAACACAAACGATTCCATCTTGTTTTCGTTTTTATGCCACTGGTAAACATTTCGACTGCAAAATCGTACTTTTTAATCTCCAAATCTAATGTAGACATATAATTGCTAACAACTTGATAGGGTTGCATTGTATAATTTTAAAATAATGCATAAAACTAACGAATGAATTATACAATTCGATCCTATCAAATTGTTATCAATCATCCGTCTATGGTGTTCCAGAATTATCTCTCCCAAAGCTATAAATATAATGTAGTGAGGCAAACGTGAATAAATCGTATCAGTGATAAAAAAACGACTATTATTAAAAAAATACTCAAGAGCTACTGCAACCTAGATCCAATAGTTCCTCCATGTTTTCAAAAAATCTTGGCTACATGCAAAAGATTAAAATGTTTAGGCTAAGCCATTTTTAAAATCCCCACTAATGAATAAACAAGTGTAAGGTTCAAGCTAAGAATAAAAAGAAAAAAAAATTCTTAACCTCCAGTACACTCCCAATCAAACTAAAATCAAAACTTTTCAACACTTACGTTTTACCAGTCGTACTATACAGTCTAGAATGTGTAAATTAGACCTTCGCAGCAATGAAAAAAACTCACAACTTTCTAAAATTACATCATGAGAAGCATGACCAACAAAAGTCTACTAGACCACATGAAAACAGACCTATTGACTGTAACGGAGCTACACCCAATTGCAGCAGTAATAAAACCAAAAATTCTAAAACTTTTTGGCCATATGCTAAAAGATCAAAATGCTGAGTCAGCAAAATCTGCATGGAAGGTAAAGTTAACGGAAAGAGAAAAAGAGGCAGACCGCCAAGACGATGGCATGACAACATCCAGGCATGGACCGAACTTAATTTGATGACACAGGGCGAACTAGCTAAAAACCGCGACTCATGGAAACAGATAACTCATGTTCATTTTATGCAATCTGCTGCAAGCGGAGATGGCGATTGAATATATAAGGTTCAAGCTACTTTATTATTCTTGCAATTGCTTCGACAGGAAAGATCAAACCTCCTTCAAATCAACAGAATTTTATACTCATAAAAACATTTTGATGTCAGTTGAATAGAAAATATTTGAATAGAATAGAAAATACATCGACATAAAAAATAACTCATATCAAACATGAAATAAATTTCGACTAGTCTGAGCGAAATTTTAATAAGCTTACCTGCCACTTTAACTGTGATGTTGTTGGACATGGCAGTGCCACGCTGGTTGGTAGCAAAGCACTGATAAACACCTTCATGTTGTTTAAGATCGTCTTCGTTCAACTTTTCGCTTCCCCTGTCATAAAACAGTAAATTGCTGATACAAATCTTTCGCAGAGAAGGTTTCCATTGCCTTTGCTTCCCCCACAACGTTATGAAGATAATAAGTGCTGAAAGCACTTAGGCTTACAACTAAAAGACCAATGCAGATTAGTGATTGCCTTACATATCGTCAGGTCAGCAAAAAAAGTTTAATTTAAAAGTGGAAACTCTTGAAGTTTATTCTTGGCTTCGGTCTGTAAGTTTAGTCTCTACAAAAGGTTTATCATAGACACTCAAACTTTAACTTCATAAAAGGCTTTCTCAATTAATTCTAAAAGTATTTGGAATCAGACTAAGCTTAAAATGTGTTCACCTGAATCTTATGGTGCCCACTTTTTCTGACATTGCAACGGTTGGGGTTGGAAGATTTTCTGTTTCGCTTGCGACATCTAGCGGTTGACCGTTCTTCGTCCACTTGTACCTAAAGTTTGAAATTTAGTGAATGGAAATGAATAAAACAAAATATTGACCAACGTTGAAGAAGAGGAACATGTCACTTAAACCGAGAAACCACGTATTACACACGGATTGACAACATGGAGGCTTACATTCAGGCTAATGAAGAGACAGAAAAGCTAAACTGCAGTCAAGATATGAAATCTATAACTGGCAAAGCACGTGCTGTTGTGTTCTGAAAGGGAAATGCAAAAAGACAAATTTCAATTGCTCAAAATGAAATGTAACTCCTTCCTTATGTGGTATGTTTTCTTGCTCGATTTTAAATCAACAAATGAGAATAAAATGATGTAGTTTGTAAGAACTGAGCCGGGTTGCGTCTCCAGCAATGGTTTATCGAGAAACTTGCTGGGAGGGAATCGTACATAGAAGGGCAAGTTAGGATAATTTTCACGCACGATATAATCGTATTTCAACGCAAACTTCAACCCGGATTGTGGATTCCCAGTAAGAAACTCGAAATAAAAGTAATTTTTTGAAATCTAACAAACGTTTTTCTTGCGACACAAGGTTCTTTTGGGTGCAGATTAGTTTTCGTTGTGTATGAAAGTAAATAGGTTAGTTCACTAGTTCTTAGTAGGAAAGTAGTTTCTATAGAAAGGTTGCTAGTAAAACGTAGTTCTTAGTAAAATGTTTCGTTTTGAAAATCAAAGAGTTTTGTTTTATCCTTAGAGCATAACGAAAATAAAACGTAGAAAAAACGCAGGGGATCTTAGTAGTGACATGACAAGGCTCAGTAATCGTTATTGTTATGGGTTAAGGCAGTGCTTCTCAACTTTTATTTGTGGCGATCCAAAAATTAAGGTTACATTAATAGCGAAGATTTGGCGACCCAATTTTCAAAACTACGTTTCGCGCAACGTTTTGTAAGCATGAAACAATGAGTCACACTTATATATACCACGATTAAACATGACAACAAAATGTCGAATTTAATTAATGTGAGCCTTGACTTTGTATTGTTTCAACAACTCGTCAAAATTAGGAGCTATCTTGTTTAGTGCCAATCTCATGTCATCTTCAGGTTGAAGACAATTTCTCTCCTTTGTTTTCATGTGAGTAAGCGCAGAAAACCCGCTCTCACACGGGGAGGTAGTAACATATGGCAGGAGAGCTTTTACTGCGTGCGTGCCAACAACAGTCTTTTCATTCTTGACTTTTGTCCAAAATTGACCAAGGGTTTCTTAAACAGTTCATCAATACACTGTTGCGCTGAATGTCAATAAACTCCTCTTGAAACCCAAAAATGCTTTGGTAGTTTTCAGGCCCACTCTAATCCCTCTTCATTCATAATTGAAGCGACCAAGGCAAAGATATATTCCCCTCGTGTTGTTGTTTCCAAAACTTTGCAGAATCAGTCTAGCTCTAGTGTGTACTGTTGTGTACACTTCACCGCAAAAGCTTGTGGCAAAATCGTCGGGTGAAACCTGCGGCGTAGTTTGAACAGTGGAAATTACGAAAACTAAAACATTGGAAGAAAGTTTTAACTCTGCTCAAGAGACATTATCTTTTATCAACACATCTTACACACAGCGACCCAGCCAAATAAAACGGCGACCCAGTTTTGGGTCGCGACCCAGGAGTTGAAAAGCACTGGGTTAAGGTGTTCGAAACAAAATTAAATGAAACAGTTTTTATGCAATATTTCTAGATAGAAAAAAATGCGATTTTTCCTACTTAGTTACAGCATTTAGCTTGCGTGGTTTTTTAGTCTTTTTCTCGCCGCTGTTAACTACATCTCTGATATCATCTAAATTTTAATTACGCAGGATAATCAACAAACCAGCTCAAGTGAGCTACAATGAAGTAAAAAGCGAAGAAAGTGAAAAAGACTGTTGTCCCGAAAACTTGGCTTTTTGACTGTTCAACAAGGCATAAGATTACACTAAGGTCACGGCTGTTTGAACTTGGGTAGAGATATTCTTTTTTAATTTACATTGTTGTGATTTTAGGGTAAGTAGTGCGAGGTAAAAGCGGCAATAAAAACACTTACATAATGGTCGACCGAGCACTACTATCAAAGAGGACTTCAGACACTTCTCTATTTGCATAAGAACAACACGTCATTCCTATACGTAGTGTCTAATGAACGTAGAGATATTGAAAAGCAGTGTAATCAAAACATGCTTTGAGTTAACCAACCCCGAATATAATACCTACCGTGGCCAGAAAAAAACTTTTTAACATCGTTTCAACAAGTTTAAGCAATGAAAATCAGAAACATTTCTGGATGGAATATAATGGATATTTTAAAACATAGCAATGAAGTTACAGATTTTTTTTAATTTTATAATTTAATTGTGTGTGTACATGCGTGTATTAAAATGTAAATGGATTTTACATGGTAGTCGTATAAGATCAAAATTTTTGTCATACATTTCATCACACAATGCAATGTCAACTTTTTGAAACAATAAGTAATAAAGATTATTTGTTAACATGAACAGGATATGAATAACGAAAAGAAAAGACCCTTTTCTACAAGGGAATGTTATATGCCCCTTTTCTATGCTTATAAAATCATTCTATTCTCTCTCGCAATATGTATCAAGGATTCAAAGGCACCAGTGAAGTATAGAATCTCTTTAGTGTCAATCTATAAAGATGGAGCCGTATACCAAAGGACGGTTAATACAAAGTGCAGCCAATAAAATGGATCGTTGTCTGTTCTTTGTGTTAGCAAGGAACACAGTTCGCCTAACGCAATATTTTAGAACTGAACAACCAACTTCGGTCAGCAATTACAGGTTGGGTCCTGTTTAAGCAAGTCTAGAGAGGTAAGCAGCCCCAGCAGGGACGACACCATTCATAGTAGTTATTTCACTATTTTACATTATCGCTATTTCACAATTTGATGACGTCATTAAACTTTTCTAAGCATTGGCTAAGAGACTAAGAGCGCGGCATCCTGTTTAAAAACCCACATTCAATGTCATCGCTGTGTTTTTAGAAAACCTATCTTCAGCCATTATTTAAGAATAGGCTATAACAATTGTAGTTATAAAAAGGAATGATTTTGAACAAAACTCACCCTTTTGGACTTTTTACAGCTGGATGGGCATCAGCAACGCAAGTTAACACAATTGCAACTCTCGCGTAAACGTAAACGACAGGATCCGATTGAGAGATAATACTTGGTGGACGATTCACTGTAGATTGGATCAAAATAGTGTGAGCAAAAAGAAAACAGTTGATCTAAAAACAAACTGAAAGAGGAACTGCGTTTGTAACGAATAAAGTCTCAGTCTGGATAGCGTAATTCTACCGTCTTCATATTTTGATTTTGTGTTGGGTCAAATAACATTTGAACAGTCTCTGATAAATTTTATCGCTTTCTATTCTTCCAGTGATGGGAAATTTTAATTTAAATGAAACAAGTCGGATTTGCATTTTATCCGTGGTGTTGTTGGTATTTTGTCAAGATATATTCATGTGCGTTTGATCCGCGTCGAACTCTTCGAGTCAATCAGCTCACCAAATTTATTGCAATGATTGAAGATTAGGCAGTTCGTGTACTGGTAATCATGCAGTGTTGGGGCGTGAACGTCGCTATAATAGCATCTGGACTGGAAGCCAATCGCTCGACTTCATATTGGACGGCAAACAGGGTTGCCATATTAGCGGGTTAAAGCCAAATTTTAGAGATTTGAGCGTTTTTTTAGTGCGTTTGGCAGGATACTTTGACTTAGTTTAAAAAACTCTGTTTTATCAATGCGCAGTAGCCTATTTACAAAACATCAGCTTTGAAAAGGAAACTTTTCCCGAAGCTTGATGATGCTTTTCATAATATTGCATTTTGGGCTGATTTTGTCAGCAGCATGATTACTACCATAACCTAAGGTTTTGCGACCGTGCCATATTTTAATTTTTAAAATGTATTAAAGCAACGTCCAGTTGCTAAAATTTGGCGTTGAAACCGCCAATATGGCAATCCTGTTTGCCTTGCAAAATTAGGCCTAGCGTTTGGGTTGTAGTCCAGATACTATAATAGCGACGTCCACGGTTGGGGTGGTAATGTGAACAGTGCAAGATGTAATAATGTAGACACCTGCATCCCAAGAGTTCTTCTGAGCACCTTGATACATTCACAATAAAGCAGCCAAACGTTAAAGCGATGTAAAACGAACATTTTTTGGCATAGTTTCCACGTAAAAGCTCAATCAGTATGGTTGATAAATAAAAGAACTACAGCAACATACAGTAGAAGGCTAATTAAAGAAACGTCGTGAGTCCGCATAAAGTAAACTATTTACAAATATAAACAAAATTGCCATGCAAACGAGCATTGCCATATCCAATGTGCAACATAAGACAAATCAAGCTACAAGTGAAGCCACCAACTTACTTTCTTCGAGCACTGATCCAGCAAGCATTGATAAAAAAGCATAAGTTAAATAGTAGGGGAGACCGGGGCTAAAAGTAACAGGGGCAAGTTGTAACACTATCATTTTCTCCCCAACTAAACAGAAAAATGTATTTTTCTATTGCGCCCTCTATCAAGTGTATTGTAGCTAAGTTACAGATAAACCCTCGTTTCAATATCTCTCCGTACAGTTGAGTTATAACGAAAAGCATTTTTTGCCTACTGAAAGTAAAATTTTAGAAAAATAAACTTGTAGTTACTACGACAAGAAAAAGTAAGCTAGAGGGCTGGTCTTTTTTTTTTGATATAACCATTTACTTAGGTATTTAAAAAATTAAAGGTGACCAAAAATATGTGGCATTTTATTGGTGAAATATCGAACAGTTCATGGCTAACTGCTATTGGGGCAAGATGTAACAAGAGCTGTGTTATGTTCTTTGGCAGTAAATGAGCTAGATTACTTGGTAACTGTTACAATTATGCGTAATTATAAAAGAAAAAGTGAACGTGGGAAGATTCCACCTGCTGTATTAAAACGTGCTGCTGAGGAAGCCATCACTGGAAATGAGTCTATTCGAAAAATTGCCAAAGATTACAACATATGCCATGTGACTTTGTACAGACTGGTTAAGAAAGTTAAAGGTAAACTTAACTAGCCTACCTAAGATAGCTTACTGATTGTAAGAAAAAACATTGAACACCTGTAGGCCTATGTCTTTCGAGCGTATTCGAACAGTAGACCGGGAGAAAATTGGGTCAGGTGTGAAAAGTGCCATGGTTGGTCGCATTCTCAATGTACCGAGGGATTGCCAAAGTATTATTGTCACCTTTGTGAGGAGGAAAGGAAAAATGTGAATTTTTGAAATGCCTGTTATATTGTGTGCAGTTTTGCTTCAGTGTGTACCTTCTGGTGAAAATTTTCTGACCTTGAGGAGTGAATAAACCTTTCTTGAAGAAAAGTGAATGTTTAGTAAAGTGTTTGCTATTTATTCGCAGGAAAAATATTCTGTTACAACTTGCCTCTGCCTGTATTACAACTTGCCCCAGATCCGGGGCAAGTTGTAACGCCCGATTAAAGTTTTTCTAGGCCAATTTTCTCAAAATCCTTCATATATATCACAGGGCTTTAGGTGGAATAATATGCGTAAATAGTCTACCTATACAACTAATCTCCAAAAAATTCGCTCAGACTTGTTTTTACAGACATATAATAAATAATTCAAAAAATGTTACAACTAGCCCCGGTCTCCCCTACGGTATGTTAAATATTCACAAGATCTTTTATAATGAAACAAAGAATTCAGAGGAAGTGTAACTTTCACTACAGATTGTCACTTCTGTATTCTTAAGGGTGGGTTGGTGGTGGCAATGCCGGTCTTAGGGTTTTTCGGGCCCTGTGCGGAATATGCTTTTGCGGGCCCCAATGACAATAATCCAATTCAGTGGCGTAGCTACTAGCTAGGTACTTTGAAAGGGGAGGGGCGACGGTGGCGGCGTGATCGCCAAAAACGACAACCAGCGGCGGGGGGTGTGGGGGGCCTCCCCCAGAAAATTTTGAAAAATTACTTTGAATTTGGGACATTCTGAGAGCATGTTCAACAAAAATTTAGGTATGAATATTACTGTGAAATGGTGCTGTCCGGTGGCATAGCAAAAGGATAAGATCATGCTTTCTTTGGCATTTTTCGGAAATAAAGCTATGTCTCTACAGTATGTTGAGTCTGGATGCAACCTATTTCGTCTCCTGAAATCGTGTAACAAAATTAAATTTCGACTTATTTCGTCCCCTGAAAAGATCGAGAAATTTTGAAATGTTTGCGGCAACTCCGATCAGCGATTTCGGCTATGTCGTTTTTTTTTCTCGATCTTTTCAGGGTACGAAATATTCAGGCGACGAAATAGGTTGAATTCGTTGAGTCTCTATATTTTCTTGCTGCGAATTCCTTTGCTGAATTCACTTGTTGAATTTTTCCTTTGAAAATGACAAAATTACTGCATTTTCTGAGTAAATTGCGGGCCCCCTAATTTGCGGGCCCTGTGCGATCGCACGGTTTGCACATCCCAAAGACCGGCACTGGTGGTGGCTTCATGGTTGGTTTTTAGCGAACTAGCCAAACGTTTGTGCTGTTGGATTTGATGGTAATGTAGTTGAATGAGTTTCGCTTTTAGCAGCATGATCGTTGCTTACTTCACAGTGTAGATTCAAACGATCTGTTATAGCCTGATGCTGCGGGTTCTTTTTGGCAATATCAAATTACACTAGCTTTCGGAACACAGTTCCCTAGTCATGTGCTATGACGAATGGTGTTGAAGTCAGTGAGTGGTTCTTTAAAGTGGCTCTTTGGTTTAGCTTGAGGCTGCCGGCTGTTGAGTTTCTGTGCTGTTAGGCGTTATTGCTGTGAGGTTTTGTTGGATCAGTTGATTAGTAGATTTGGTGACGTAGTTCTTCCCTTTCGGCGCGGTTGTTGATTTTAGGATTTTGTTTGCTAATGAATATGGCCTCTTTGAAACGTAGTTGTACCGCGTCATTTTCTCTTGCAATAATTTTTAAATTCAAAGTCTGCTTGGCATTGTTGTTGGTGATCAAATACCGAACTTTTATCCGAGCTGAGATGTTCTTTGAGGCGGGAATGGAGTGGGCGGATTGTGCTGCCTATGTAGCTTTCCCTGCATTTTTTGCATATAATCTTATAGACACAGTTCTTGGTGTTGCACATGTCGTCGTTCCGTAGTTGGCAGTTTTGCATCCGGCAAGGTTCGGGCTTTTGTGTTTTTTTAAGTGCGTTTCGGAGGGTTCGGGAGCGCCGGAAAAGGCGGACTGGTAAGTCCAGGTCTTTGAAGATTTTCTTTATTCTACGGTCCGCGTCGTCGCTCTTATAAGGAAATTCAAAATGTATTGGGTTGTATGATGTCTGAGGGGAGGGTTGTTTGCTTTGTCGGTGTCGTCGTCGTCTGGGTGGTTGTTTAAGGAAGTCTTTGGGGTATCCGTTTTCCCTGATTGTCTTTTCGAATTCAGTCAGGTGTGGTGCTGCTTTATTGGGTGAAGAACATCTATCCCTTCTTCTCTGTATTTCGTTTAAGAGTATGGTCTTCTTAGTGCTTGTGGGTAGGGCCGAGTCGAAGTGTGGGAGTAGTTTTGCCTTTGCTTTTTTCTGGTAAAACTCGTGGTGGACTGTGCCGTTTTTGTCGATTTTTATGGGGAAGTCCAGAAGTGAGATGGTGTTGTCTGCTGTTGGAAATTCTATTTCAAAGTTGATGGCTGGGTGCGCTTGGTTGAGAGCATTTTGGATAGCTAAGGCTTCCTTATTGTTGACTGTCAGCAAGAATGTGCCGTCAACGTATCGTCTGTAGAGGGTGAGGTTTGTCAGGTTCCGCAATGTTTGCTTTTCAAGGGTGTCCATGAAGAGGATGGCGAGGACTCCAGATACGGCGTTTCCCATTGGTAGGCCGTCAACTTGGCTATAGAACTTCTCCTTGAATGTTAAGACATTGTTCTGAAGGATAGTCTCGAGGAGGGAACCGATCTCTTCAGGGTGGAATGGGCTGCAGATTTGTGTTCTTCCTGTCGATAGTTTTTGGATTACGTTGTTGATCGCTTCCTTTTGGTGGATGGAGGTGTACATTGCTGTCACATCCAGGCTGAAGGGAAAGTTGAATTTTATCAGGGTATCTCGTGGCATGTCTCTGAGTTGGTTGAGTAGTTCTTGACTGTTTGTAAGGTGTGCCGGAACGTCTTTCAATAGGGGATTGAGCAGGACTAGGTGTGACAGTTTGGCGGCCGGTCCGTTTGTACTTGAGACAATTGGACGGATCTTGATGTCAGGTCCTTCTTTGTGAGTCTTGATCAGGTGGTAGAATCGTGGCATACTTGAGTTGTTGGTGATGTAAGATCTGGTCACGTGATGGGGTAGTTGGGCTCTGGTGGCTATGGTCCTCCACGTGCTGTTAAGCTTTCGTTGGATGGTTTGCGCTATTGTGATCCTTGAAATTTTGTATAGTTTTGGGTCGCTCAGGTGTTGTTGGGCTGCTGCTTCGTAGCGTTCTGTTTCGATGATGCAAAATTCACCGCCCTTGTCGCTGGGAAGATAGGTCATGTCCTTGGCTTTCAAGCTTTTGATGGTCGAAAAGTCCTTCTTTGAGAGGTTACTACGTGTGTTTGTGACGGAAGGTGTTTTCAGAATGTCTTGGATCTTGATTGACGCAATTCGTAGCTTGTGTTCTAGTTCTTCACTCGCTTGCGGTGGTTTGTGAAGGTCATCGTTGCGAAGGAACCGTGGTATTCTTGTCGATGGATCGTCGTCGCCATTGGTAGATCGGTGCTTATTTTCAGTGTATTCTCTCCGTCGGGCTTGGTATGCCAGTTTACAGAAGGACGTTGTGATGCTCAGTATGGTTCGTTCGTCTGGTTGCTTCTTGATGGCAAATTTCGGTCCTTTCATGAGCAGGGTTCGTTCTTGGTCGTTGAGGGAATTTGATAGGTCAGTGATAGGAAGGGATGTCCCTTGATTGTTTGTCGTGGTCATGTTATGCGATTGGTCCTTTGGTAGTCTCCGGTTTAGTCTGTTTTTGTTGCGGCTTTTACTGTCTTTTCCAAGACAGTCTTTTCCAAGTTTGATGGTAATGATTGCCCAGTTTGTAAATTATTTTGTTTAAATCACCCAAGCCAGCAAACCAATCCTTCTTACAATGTTTCAACAAGTGTAGATGTTGAAACAATGTAAAAAAACGATTGATTTAGACTACTATGCAAAAAAATGTCTTGTGGTGAGATACAATTATGGCCAGCTGATTAATTTACTTCTTGAAAGGATGAATTGCTGTGGACTCCTGTAAACGTGAATGTGTTAATTAACTTTAATTATTGATTCGATTGAAGCGTCAGCTGCAAACCCGCGAGAAACAGCTGCGAATAGCAAGTACAGCTAGCAAAATTTGTCTGACTGCGTATGACTTCTCGATAAGACCAGAAGCATTTATCTTAAACGTTGAACGAAAGGAAATGCAATCAAATGCATATGATCGGATGTCGTCCTAAATTTTAATGGAAAATTTTCTAAAATTGATAAAGGCATAAGTAATGTGCTTTCACATGTGTTCGTATTCACAATCTTGATGATGAAATATAGACTAATGTACACAGTGAGTAGTAGGCTACGGAACGAAAATTTTGCTTTAATTCTAGGCTACAGATTGCAAAATATGGTTTTAACACACCACATTTAAAAAAAAAACGATTTAATGTTATCAATTTATTTATTGTTCATTTTTTCTTGGTTCTCAACTCAACTGTTGCTTCAACCATGCTTCAACACAATATGTTGTTAACAAAGTTTCAACAATTCCAATCAGCTTATGTGAAGCTGTTTGGAAAAGCATTTTTTCATGGAATTGATTAGTACGTCATCAAATGGACAGCATTAAAACATCTTAATATCACTTTTGAAATCATTATCAGGAAAATGCTTTAAAAACTTCATTAAAATAAACGAGCAACACGAAATATCGATTTACCATGGCTTGCTCTCTTGCAGCAGATGTCGTCCTTCGTTACAAAATCACGTAATAAACTCGACTTACAAGCAGCATGATTGGCATGTTCACTCCCAGGTGGAAGTTTGTCTGTTTTATATTGACATAACGTCTTCAGACGTAAAATCAATGTAAAAAAGTGATTTGCCATCTGGGAGTGCAGTTGTAAGATTTTATGGCTCTTTAAATAAAGTTGTTTGCTTAATAAATCAAATTAGAAATAATTTTTTTGTGCTTTTAATGCAAATGCATAGTTTAACCACACGGTTGGGCATAATTTTTATTTCTGGTCAATTTCTTAGTAAAATGTAAATAACACACTAAATGATACAGTTTGTGATTTGGCTTTTAATCAAAACTTAACTTTCAACTGTTTACACTAAAAATCAATAAGAAACTTGGGGAAAATTTGTCCTTTAAATTCTTGTAAAGTTAAGTAGCAGTAGCCTACCTAAAGTAGCCTCTCAAATTGAACAAAGTTTTGACTCTGCGCTATGTGAGAATGAACGTTTTTTTATGATCTTGAAGGTTAACGTTGAAAGGTATACAGTAGGTGCAACTGCAAACCATAAATCGATATTTTCAATACCAAGCCATTCACTACATTTCTTAAAAGCTATGTTTCAGTGAGCTAAGACATTGCAAAATCAACTCTAGGCTATTTAATCTCATCAGATTGCTGGCATAAAGTATTCTACACAAATAAGTTTGAGTACAGACATTTATAAAAGCCAGTTTAGGGGCATTGGTTATACTAAACAAGAAAAAAATTGAATGATTAAAAAATATTTATTTTAGTCAATTTCTATTTCGGCCACATCTTACCTTGTTCCGGAATATTTAAAGATTGAATTGAGTTTGCCAAGACCAAAATAAGCAATGACAAAGTGCACCATACAGAACCCATGTTGCTTCTTCCAATTGAGTGTTAAACCTTGAATTTCTATAGCACTGTTAGCATTTAAACCTTTTCAGATTCTTTCAACGGTAAGGTAGGCTATTGTAATGGCAGTCAACAAAGGTAAGTCAACTATAGATTCTGAAAAATATTGTTTACATGATAAGAATTCACGTCTGCAAAAGTTCACACACATTAAACAGTCTGTGAATTTAAAATTCTATACAGATAGTGCAAAAATAACTTTCTAAGTACTTAATAAACACTCACTCGTAAAAATCACATTTTTAAGTTTCTAAATCTAACACATATTGTTGTGCACGTAAAGTTTTTTTCACACCCATAGGCCTATATGTTGTCAGTCAGACCTAGACCTGGTGCAAGAAAACTAACTTAAACTTGTTACTTCAATAACATTGTTTTTCTGAGTTTCACTTATCAAAGACCCTGTTTGTGTAAATCAAACTCGTGTTTTTCTCATGAAGCTTCTATATTGGAACTAACACTAGTCCGACTCCAAGCTTGAGGATAAAAAATCGATTGCGTTTATCGCTGAGCTGATGTGCACAGTGCACACCAGCCAGGAAATATAGCGATTGAATTATTCATAAGCTTTTTTTGTATTTGCTGAAGTTTGCGGCGTAGACCCAGCCAGAGAGAAAACTTACAAAAGGATCACGAATCTACCCAGACAGCTGACGGGAAAGTATAAGAAAAAGCTCGATTTAAAAGTCATGAACATTTTACTGATGTTCAATATCATGAAATACTGAAATGAGTAAAATCCAAACGTTTAAATAAATAGGACTTTGACCAATAGCTTTCAAGAAAACAACAATGGTTTCGTGGACGACTCTTTAATGATGGCGTACAGTTTTTTTTGTTTTTTTTCCAGGTGTTTTAGCATTTCTGTAATCGTTTAGCCAGGTTGCAAAATTTGTCTTTTTTCTATTGATTCAACGTCTACATTATCAATATAAAAAGAAAGTATTTTGCTAGTTGTGCAGTTACCATAGCGACAAGCAGAAAAAACATAAACAGAAACCCCTTGAATGATATTTACAAAAGCAGTAAGAAATGAAACGTAGCCTACGTTGATAAATATTTAAAAATGTAAATGTCTTTATATTTCCTTATAGATTTCATTTGACACAAGTATTTGCTACCTTGTTTCAAAAGCTCCTTGAAATTAAATTTCGACTCTAGCATAAAACAATAAACTAGCAACAGTCCCAGACTTCAGTCAATGCTTTCCTTAAACATGATGTCTTCACTCATATTAGCCATGCCCATAGGTCTACCATCTCATACTAGCCATAGGGCCATATGTTGATTATGAATTATTCAGTGCCTGAAAGTTACTTTGCAAAATCTGCATAGGTAGCTTATGGCGTATCCTTAGAAATACACGCCCTTCTCTTCTACGCTATATGCAGCAGTGTGGATTTGCTTAAATTCCTTAGCTGCATTCAATGGCGTAGCTAGGGAATGTGCCGCCCGGGGCGGATTCACATTTTGCCGCCCCTTCAAGAAAAAGCATGTGAAAATGAAATGCGTTTTTTTATCAGATTATAATCAAAATCAAAAATCGTAGTCTGAAAGTGCCGCCCCCAAACGTGCCGCCCGGGGCGGTCCGCTCCCCGAGCTACGCCACTAGCTGCATTACAATGTTTGATCAGATATTATAGCGCAAGTTTTCGTCACCTTGATTGGATGACATTTTTAAATCCAAACGTATCCTTATTAAACCGACCATGCCAGCTTAGCTTGTTACTTTGAAAAATTTAATGAGTTTTAGTGAAAATAGCATCATTTATTCATTTTTTTACATTTACCCATTCAATATCGCTATTAGTATCTTAAAGGGAAATTTGACTTTCAATAAAACCATACTGTTCAATGTTCATATCGACAGAATTGCTGCTGAGGTTGAATTTTTAAACAACAGTTTTTTATCAATGCATCTTCCATGTTTGCTCCATGGATGCACAAGTCACCAGTAAGACAAAATGCTATCCATGAATGCTCATGTCTGCTGCTGTTTAAAATATTTGCTACTCCACATGGCTGCTGTCTCAATATTCTGATGCATATTTAAGATTACTCAACAAGACGACTGGTAACAAAAGATTATTATTCATTGTCAGAGGCTGGTTTAGGCCTGGCATCAGAGATTTCGGATCTACCTTTACCAAGATCCTGATCCAATCTTGATCCGACAAGTAGCTACAAGTTCTGTTCCGACGGTTTTGGAAATTTAAAAGATTCTGTCCTGATCTTGCCGATTTTTAATGACTCTGTGGACATCTCTGCTTCCGGGTCACCTCATAACACGGTCCTTAATCCTTTGAAAAAGTAAATTCTAAATGGCATACCAATGTCGTTTTGAACTCGGGTGCATAGTGCAAACCGAAACTGTAGCTTATTTCATGCCATGCATAGGCTGCACATAAAAAATAAAAATCTGGTAAGTTGGCCCATGATTTTATATGCTGTTTTCAACATTTGATCTGCTCTGAAAACTTTGAATCCTGTCCTGATCCCACTTTTGGGCAAAAATTAAAATCCTGTCCTGATCCTGCCAATTTTTAATGACCTGTGACCATCTCTGTCTGGTATCAATGACAATCCCGGGCCCAAAACAAGACACCGTTAAAAACACTTCTTAAAAAATTAAAGAGGGAAAGATTGATAACATCAATGAGGAAATAGGTCAAGAAAATGAAATAGGCTATTTTCTGACAGGTGTCAAACCCACAACAGTGCTTGATATGAACGACTTGGTTAAATGTCTTGTACTACAAACGAAGTTATTTTCATACGAGTCAGTTCAATCATAAAACAGCTAAAAATCGATTTCGATCAGCTAGCAGCTAGAGATCATCTTCAGTTAAGCTGAAAGCGAACAGCATAAAAAATTAAATGATGAAGGTGAGAAAGAATGATAAACGTTTCACTCTTGCTTACGTTAAAAAATTGATGGAAAAGACTAACAACCAAAGGCGAATTAAATGAAAAATGGTACGAAAGAGTATGGTATAGAATTGTACCATCATAAGCCTAACCAGGAAACATCAACAATACGGTATTGCAAAATATTGGTTAAATTGACAAAAAGGATAAAGTCTGCGCTCCGACAAGGTGCCTATTCTAGCAAATATAGCGACGAAAAGACTTAACTACATCAAAAGATATCCATGAGGTAACCTGACAACCACCTGCATAAAAAAATATTTTTACTGACTAAAATTGCAAGATGCAAAGGTAGATATTATCAGGGCCTCCAAGAGCCCTGCCGGGCCCCGGTGCAGATGTTGCTGCCGGGCCCCCAGCGCAACATGTCACGTGATATCTCACCAATCACAAGCAAAATTTGCGGTGCGCGTTCTTACAAAGGATAAATTAGGTTAAAGTATTAACACTCTATTATTTCACAAACAATGCACTATTGTAAATATAACTTTAAATTCACAGATACACACTAGTTATACACAAAGATAAAATGCTAAAACACTACAAACAAAAACTTGTATTTTGGATATTTTTTTTAGTCCTGGGCAAAGATCAAAACCCTAACCTTTCCTTACTCTAACCCTTCCTAACTCTGGCAACACCTGATTGTAACCATGGCAACAAGTGGGTAAAATCAGCCATTTCGAAAATAAAAATTGCAATACTATCCGACATGGCTGACATAGCATTGCATATGTGTGTTTACAGCTTTACATTAACATACAATTCCATTTCTGACCTTGAAATCTGCAGAGACTAGGGCAGCAAACTTAGGATGAATGCATTGCTATTGTTCATGACATTAAGAATACCAACTTCAATATAAGAAGTACCAACTTCATATAAGAAATACCAACTTCAAAATATTAAGAAAATATTACGCAAAATTGACTTTAACACTCAAATTTAAACATTTTATTGCCCCCCCCCCCCCCTGAACGCAAAAAATGAAAATATTGTTGTTCTAAAAAAGGGCATACCCATGAGGAGGCCCATTCAAAATACAAAACTAATATTTTATGCAAAATCGACCTGAGCACGCAAATTTAAACAGTTTGTCGGGCCTCCCTAAACCAAAAAAATTGAAAATTCTGTAATTTCAAAAAAGGGCATAGCCTAGGCTACCCATTAGGGGGCCCCATTCTACATACGGAACTAATATAAAAACAATATTTTATGCAAAATCGTTGAAATCAATCTTTTTATCGCGTGAATTTAGACATTTTGTCGGGCCCTCTTGAACTCACCGGGCCCCGGTGCAATGCACCGGTTGTCCCCCCCTCTTGTGGGCCCTGGATATTATCCTACACGCCCTGCAAGTGTACCTATAAGATATATTCAAACGGCAGAACCACAAAAAAAACATAAAAATAGGAAATTTGAGGAAATAGGCTACAGTAGGTAGTTTTTTTCAAAATGCAAGACTTATCTCCAAAATAAAATGGTTTTGATGCAAACACACTATAGAAAAAAAAACTATGGCTTTGTTTTCTAGAACTTTCCGCGCCCCTTGGAAAAGTTTCGAGTTTCTATAAGGTTATCCTGGACCTAGGTCTAAAAGAACTCTTTGGACTCCTCTGTCTACTCCATTGCTCATTGTTTTTGACATTTTTTTCGGTGAACCAAACAAATAACCATGCAAAAGCATACTCTATCGTGGCAAATAAATCGATTCTTTTAATTTTGAAACAAACAGGTTTGAACCGATTTAGAACGTAAACTTACGGAAATCAAATTGAATGAGTACTAAAATAATTTATTGTAAATAGCCTGCAATTGTATTGTACAATCACTACACATTCAACGTCACTTTACAAACCTTCAAGATCTCTTGTTCAAAATGGACAACAAACGTAATAAAAGTAGTTGCGTGACGAACAATGCAGTGAAATTATGCATGCTTTGCTATTATCTAGGAATAGCAAAAAGAGAAATGAATGACTGCACAGTGTCTGAAACTGATTTAAATACAAATTTTCATTCCAAACAGTACAGATGACGACTAAAATTATTTACTTTAAATATTGCAAAATCTCACGAATTGTGATGAAGTTTGGAGAGTTCACGTTCATTGTTACAAAACTAAAGCTCATTATCGAAACACATGACACTCACCAGTCTAAATGCGCAAGCTAGGCTACCAGTACCACCCAGTCAAAAAGTACCGATATTAAATGCACTGCGTTTTGACAAACCCAAGCTTCTAACATTATTTGTAAAATCATATATGAAATACCAGTAATAATAATAGTTGGTACTGGCAATTATATCAAAATCCAACATCTTTCCATTGATTCAACGTCTGCAAAATGATGTTTTTTGCTGACTGGGTTATAGCAGGGGTGGGCTACCTGTCTAAACAGTCAGTTTTTTCATTATGCTCTGTAGATAACAAGACTAAGCTGTGACTCACCATAAGGCTAGTATTAAGGTAGGCTCCAGTACTAGATTCATGCTGAAAACATGCTGATTAAGTAGCATTCTGCTGAAAACACTTGGTTGCGAAGGCTAGCCCCCCCCAAAATAAAACAATAACATGCAATTTCTCATGTTTTGCAAAAAAATCTCGCTTGCTTTACTCGCTCAATTACAATTCACTTTACCGATCGCATAAATAAGCATGCATTTGTACTTGCAACAGAACTATAAAAAAGCAGAAAGTTTTTCATGTGCCTCCCAATTACTGAGAAAATAATGAAATATTTCGAAGCGAAATTGTTACTCAACTACTTAACTGTTAAGTCTATTTTAATGTTAATAAAGGCCACGAGGTAAAATGTGCCTTGTATAGCCCAGTATAGGAGAAATTAGGAACACTTCGGATAGAGTTTCGAATTTGACTCCATGTTAAATGTTGTGTTGTTAGCCTACTCAGTTATGTCTTATTATGGCTACCGGTTTTCATCTAGGGCTCAAAGTAGCCTTATGCTATATTTTCCTTCGAGAAAATGCTGCTCGGTTTGCTGTTGTGCCTTTTTTATATTGAAACGTATGAATCTGTCCAGAAATGCATTTAAATTATTTATTTTGAGTTTGCTGTATAGAATAACATTTGGGGTGGGAAGACAGAAGTAAACAATAACTTGTTTGTTATTGCCTTTCACTCACGTTATTCTGAGTCTTTCGAGATTTGTCTACGGAAAAACGGCATCAATTCAAATCCTTTACAGCCAGAGGGCTGTTTGAAAGAATTTGTTTCGAAATATTTCGTTTCGACGCAAATGTCATATATAGTTTTCGTAATAAAAGTAACTTTGTTTCGTTGTGAACTCAAACAAACGGGAAAAGCAGGAACATTTCTGAATGTAGAAAGCAATCTGAAGTTTGAATTGGGTTGCTAGTAGCCTTACGCAATGTTCTTATTACGATTATAGAGCAAACAAATGTTTCGAAGCGAAAGGAATTTTTGTTTTGCTTTGAACTTTTTTCTTTTGCGAAGAATTTCATTCCCATAAAAAATGCATTGAACAGCTTCATTACAAATTTAAAAAATATTGATGGTGTCAATTGAATATCCATCTCAACCCCAAGCTGAAAATTTACAACTTCCAGAAACAGCTGGATTTCGAACAAATGCAAATTTCCATTTTCGTGCAAACTACACAGACCAACAGCTCATCCACCTAAAAACGTGTAACTTTTACATCGCTTCAACGTTGTATGACGTTGAAACAAATATAAGAAAATAACAACTTTTCTACATAATAAAAGCTACTGGCAAAATATACCCTGACCTGCAATGCTGAAGCACAACTGAGAGATGTGAGCAACTGCAGCGGTTGAAAACTGTGTGATGTTTTTTCGCGACTTTACCTTGACAATCAAAACAATTAAATTACTCAACCATAAACTAAACAACTGCATTTGCAGTCAACCTCCGTATAAACGGCCTGGCAAATATCGCATTACCTAGTTTTTTGGACGGTTGTTGATTTTGAAAAGACAAACGTGATCGTAGAAAGAACAAATTTGAAAATTTATTGCTCAATGTCGTTTTTTTTTTTTAAACTGAGCAAGAAGAAAATTGGTTTGAAATTTCCTTCAAATTTTCACTTTTAAGATGTTAGACCTCGTGGAAAATAATTTATTGCTTTAACGTACATATTATACTGTCCTGGGTCTGTGCAGTGACGTTGACTTCAAAAAAGAAACAATAAGAATTGTATGCACCGTCAGGACATTATTCACCGATTAAGAAAATCTGTCGATTAAAAAACTTAATCCGGGTACTGCTTTTTTTTATGACCAAATGTAATCCGCTGAACTGGTTCTCAATTATTTAATCAGACTGTTAGCTTAATCAGCCGCTGTTGGTGGATCAAACCCTAACGTCTCGTAATTATGCTCTTTGACTTTGTTCTGTTTAACTAAAGGTTTTGAAAAACCGACAGGCTTGCATCTACATTAGTCGTAAATAAACCAAAAAGTCTCAGAATTATTATTTTCTGTTCAAATAACTATAAAGTTAATTAATCGTTTGAAAACAAAGTTTTAAAAGTCAAAAAAATTGTGTGTAATTTTCTTTCACTACGTAAGTTATAAGTACCAATTAGACTCAATAGACTGTGTTCTACAAAAGGTGACTTACGCATTTCACAAAGACAGCTGTTTGTAATAAAAAATTAATTCCCAATTCTCCATTTTACAAAATTAAACCGCACAAAAGCTCCAAGTTCAAAAATCTGATAAAATGATTTTCGTCTAGTATTCCCGCTTTCACAGTTTCGTTCCGGTAAATAAAAAAAGATTGGTTGCATACAGTAGAGTAGCCCAGTAGGCTGCCGCAAACCAGGCTTTGATAAACAAATTTCTCTCGATTGCTGTAAGCTACGTTCTTTTAGCCACTTGAATGTTAATGTTTTAACAGCACCATACTAATTTTACTATAACATGCAAAGCATAAACAATTTACTCTATTTCAAACCTCACACTTTCAGCATATTACATCTTCTCAGACGGCGGAAATGAAAAATCTGGGCAAATCAAAAATCTGCTAATTATCTTGTGAAATGAACAGTTTACCCGACAATAACGAAACAGCTCACACTTCTTCATCGCATCTGCACATCATAACAGAGCTAAATAACATTACTTTCAAGTGTTTGAAACTAATTTCTGAGCTAACTCAAGACTTTGAAGTTTCAACAATGCTCAAATACACAATCGGTCCTTGAAACACATGTCCTTGTGGTTTTACACAGCAATTGAATGTAAAGTAAAAAAAATACAAACCTGGTTATTGATTTAAACCTACTGTGGCTTTGATACAACAGTATGAAAATTACGCTTGAATAGCGCAAATTGACATTTTGAAACGTTGTATTGGAGTCATTTTTACTGATTGGAATCTTGAAGAGGGGTAAACAGACCAAATCTTCAACGTGTTGCTCAAAAACACACTGTGGTGACTGACAAAAGACTGTCGTTTTTATTCTGTTTGTTGCGGTTTGGTGAAAACAATCGAGCGATGTAGCAAACGGTAACAGACTCTTTCTTTCTGTTTTATAGCTGCTTACTAAAATAAAAGCCACCGTTTTGTTTGTATTTCCACAAAAGACTTTTATAGAAATGCCAGGTAGTAGGAATTCAAAATTAGCCTGCCTTATGTTTTATAAATAGCTATCAGATAGAGATAGAGTTTAGCTATCAGCATCAGATAGAGTTTTCTTTATACCTGAAATGGAAATTTTGTTTTTATGATCCCGTATTGTTCTGTGGAAGATTGATTAAAATAAATTCACTTCACTGAGGCATGCTTTCTCATTGGTTTAATGTCTACCCCACAAACACCTCTATAAACATGTTTTGATTGAGGATCTGAGCAACCCACCACCAGCAGGGGCGTAGTCAGTGGGTAATATCCTTTCCTCCCGAAATATTTTAAATAAAAGATTTTACACTCTGTTACAACATTATTTCACCAAGTTTTACAATTGATTTAGGCTGAAAGTACTCTCAGAACACGCAGTTTTAAAGCATTATTTTAGGGAAAGGCCCTCCAGACCCTTTGGGTGCTCCGCTTTCGGTGACTCGTTGCCGGGCGCACTCACACGTGTAATAATCTAGTAGTCTACTTATTTTCCTCCCCGAAATTTTGTGCTGGCAACGCCCCTGCCCACCAGCGATGACTATCATATAAGTCAGTAATTTAAAATTCTGCAATTGCGTAAAAATCGTCACGCTCGACTGACTTTACACGCATGTCTTTCTAACTTTGAATCAGAGATGACTTATATTCATCTATAGCAGAGGTGGGCAAACTACGGCCCGCGGGCCGCATGCGGCCCGAAACAACTTTCTGTGCGGCCCGCGAAAGCCTGAAGTAATTATATAAAAAAATAATCCTAAAATTGCTTTAAAATTTTAATTACTACATTGACTTAATTAAACTTTTTCTTCATATATTTCATCTTGATAAAGATAAATTATAGTCTTTTTGACGCATATTGTAGTAGTTTGTTTCCTCGGCCACATTGTGATCTTGTATGAATGCATGGCTATTATTAGTGTCAAAGCAGCTATTGCTAAACAGCCGATTACGTCACAATCAAGATTTCTAACTTCGGCCTGTCGCATGTAATTTGTTTAATTCGCTCAAAGTGTGTCTGGCAAAGTGTTATCTTGATGTGGGTTGTATTCAAATAAATAATTGAGACAAACATTTTTTATATCTTTTATGTAACACATGTATATAAAATCTCCATTTCTTTCGTCACTTTAAAACTAACTAAAAGCTTATGCTTTGACTATTTTATATTTTGGCTTATAATCTTAATTATACTATACTGCGGCCCTCGAACAAAATCAGATTCTGAATGCGGCCCTTGAGATAAAAAGTTTGCCCACCCCTGATCTATAGCCTTTTATCCCTGGGGATGCACCTAGGAATAAAAGGCTGCATCACCATCCACGCCCAAAAGCTGACTGAAAGGTACTAGACAACTGAGGATTCCAAATGCTACCACCTAAATGTAAAATGCCACATCAAAGCTTTAAGCAGGTTCAATTTGCAGGAAATTTTGCCCTTTTTTATTTGGTTTTGAATCTTTATCCTCGGACTGACAAAGCCTTGATTGGTTATTCCTGGTAGTTTCGCATACTTGTAGAGGCTCTTGACGCAGGGCCGGTTACCGAGATTGTCAGAGTGAAGTTTTCCGATTGTTGAAGTGTTGTTGCCGGGGAATTATTCCATTTACTAGGTGCCGCTGAATGGAGAGCAGTCCGGAAATGGGTTGCTCAAGCGCACACCTCGAGAGTCGAACCAGCGCCGCGTGATTTTGAGCCCAGCGCGTAACCACTGAGCTAACGGGACGGGGCTAACGTGGCGCTTTATTGCCAATGGAATAGGCTAAAACACAACAAATAGGGCTTACCCGCTACGCTCTCGATAGTTTTTGATTTATAAAATACTTTTATTGCAAAAGAATATGACGATGAAAAGTGGAGAAAGAAAGATCAGTTTACCATTGGAAACACGTTAGATAAAATTTGGCAATCGTGCAGACAACTCACAATCACACATTGTTCAGCTAAGTTAGTAGTCCATACGTCAGCCTATACTTGCATAACAGTTCATAATTACATGAAAAAATTGTTGTTTGTTAGCCAGCAGATCAATTTTTTTTACAATGAAACGAGGCATGCAAACGTTCGGTCAATGTAACAATTGCTAGCTGGATCAGCCTTCATGCAACACCAAACTACAGACTGTGCCAATTAATTCAAATGTGAAAACGAATGTAAAACTGACGCAATCAGACATAAAACAACTATTTTATAATACAGTGCTTCTCAACCCCTGGGTCGCCGTTTCATTTGGCTGGGTCGCTGTAAGATGTGGTAATAAAAGATAACGTCTCTTGAGCAAAGTTAAAACTGCCTACCAGTACTTTAGTTTTCGTAATTTTCACTGTTCAAACTACGCCGCAGGTTTCACTAGACGATTTTGCCACACGCATTTTGGATGAAGTGTACACAACAGTACATAATACACTGGGGAATTGTAACAGTTAATTGCTTCCAAAACCACACCAAACATAAAGATCGCGTCCCAGGAAATAGCATCATTTACTGTTTTGAATTAGTTACTGGAAGATACGAAGTTAAGGCTTTGACGATGTCCAGCTTGTCATAGAAAGGCATTTGGGTTCATTGATACGAAAATTTGATTATCCCTAAAATTGCAAAGGATTTGGAATGGATGCGCAATCCATTTACTATTGAAAGTATTGATGTTGATACCCGGCCTGAAAACTACAAAAGCATTTTTGAGTTTCAAGAAGAGTTTATTGACATTCAGTGCGACAGTGTAGCCTACTGATGAACTGTTTTAAGAAAGACACCCTTGGTCAATTTTGGACAAAAGTCAAGAATGAAAGGACTGTTGTTGGCACGCACGCAGTAAAAGCTCTCCTGCCATTTGTTACTACCTGCCTGTGTGAGAGCGGGTTTCTGCGCTTACATCAAAACAAAGGAGAGAAATTGTCTTCAGCCTGAAGATGACATGAGATTGGCAATGAGCAAGATAGCTCCAAATTTTGACAAACTTGTTGAAACAATACAAAGTCAAGGCTCGTATTAATTAAATTCGACATTTTGTTGTTATGTTTAATCGTGTTATATATGAGTGCGTGGCTCATTTTTTCATACTTACAAAACGTTGTGCGAAACGTAGTTTTAGAAATAGGGTCGCCAAATCTTCGCTATTAATTTAACCTTAATATTTGGATCGCCACAGATAAAGGTTGAGAAGCACTGCTATAATAGATAGTCATGTGGAGTACAAGCAGAAAATCAAACTTTTAAGAAAGCAAATTAGGCTTAACAAGAAAATGCAAATACGTAATGAAAAGGTATGCTGTAACAAGGATATCTTTGCCTTCCAGATAGGACGACTTTCAAATTTGAAAGATTTTCATAATCGGTAATTTAAATATCCCTGTTTAATAGCCTACGATTTTACCTTAGTTGCAGTATTCAGCCGTTTCGCAAGGTAAAGTTTATAGCATGACCATAAATTTAATAAACAAAAAAAGAAGCATAGGCTGTGATGAAAAAAGTGTGGTCTACGAGAAAATAAAATATTAACATTTTAGAAAAAAAATAAGCAGCAAGAAAGAAAACCAAACTCTTTTTCCTCTTACAGCTTATGCTTTTTTTGTTAAATCTAGGGTCATCTAATTTTTACTGTTTTGCAACTTGGCGTCACCGCTTTGCACGTTGCGAGCCGTAAAATGGGAATTTGAAGTTGCTGAAGGAGTAAAAAACAAAAGAGGTTAAAATTCAGTGGCGATTCTTCGTGATTGCACGGCATGCTTGTATTAAATTCAATAAAAACGAATAAATTTCTTCACTAAATAATATAAACAATTTTACCTTTACCTAAAAGAACAAAAATGAATCAAATATAATTCTTTAATATGAAGTATAGTTTCTTGTAAATTAATGAAAATACTTAATGGTGGAACATTTTTTCATGTTTGAAAACTCATTTCAAGTAGTACACGGATTTAAAATAACTTGGCAACACTGCATACTTCCCCTGCAAGTTTGCAATACAAAGCGTCACTATCAATTGGCCTGAGCCGCTTACGTCATAAATTTAAGAAAACAATTCCGTGTTTGAACTGCTTTTAAGCTAAAAGCAGACATAAAATACTTTTGGCAGATGATTCTCCTACAGCTAATATACAAAGACAAAAAGCAAAGTTGAACAAAGCGCATCGAATGGATACTAAATCTGCAAGTTTAAATACGGCAACGCATATTCAAACGTCCGACCTAGCCTTCGCAGACTTTCTTCAGATGCTGCAGCAAGATCAACCGCTACCCCGCGTACCCGGAGACGGGCTAAACTTGCTTCAGTGACGTCACGGCAATCAGCAACATGCAGCCTTTTTAAGTGTTTGCAATATTCTCCTACGGCCCTGTAAAATTTAGAATAAGAAAAGTTAGATTTCATTTGATGTTGTCAAGGTAAAAAAGTTCCATTTTTTCATCTTTGCGTGGGCTAATTGACATTTATACCACAAGGATTTTAACTGTGCTCAGGGTTCCTTTGTTTTTCTAGACCTAAACAACGGCACTCACTCGTATGGTTCAACGAAACAGTTTGCAAACTGCGTTGTGATGTAATTCAATCACTATTCATGTGAACTTGTCAAGACGACTTGAAGAAATCAAATAACTTCCACCTGATCTTGCAACCTTTGCGACGCACGCAAGCAGCAAAACTAAAATCAAATACTGTATCATGTTCTAGTAGTCCAAATGCGTTACGTTTACCAAAAACTTATTTTTATACAAAAAAAAATAAAATAATAAAAACGTTACCTGATTCCATCGTTGGTGACTCGCCAGCACCCTCTAACGGCCAAGGTGGAAAGATTAGGACAAGAAGTGGCGACAGAGAGCACAGCAACATCCGTGATAGAATAGATGTTAGACAACGTTAAAGATACCAAACCCGGGCAAGAGTTGGCACAGCAAACGATGCAGTCATCGCGCAAGTCCCAACATGATGTGACATCTATATCAACCAAGTGAGGATTGTTACACACCAATAACTTGAAATTCACCTACAAAGCAAAAGTATTTGAGTATTACAGGACTATTCCCTGTTAACACAAGTTCATGTAACAAATCAACATTGAAAAGCCTACATTCATAACTCGAAAATAAGCACAAAAAAGTAAAGGTGGTGCCATAATCAGATACCGAGACTCGAGAGGTGAGAAAATAAGGTTTTTATTGTACTAATATTTTGCAATGTAAAATGCTATTTCCACATTGTGATCCGTTATCTTTTGCGATCTCTCACCACATCTTTTGCGATATGTCATATGTGCAATGTGCATAACATATTTTTAGATCCTACCAAATATACACTGCAGATGGCAAATCAAAACACGTATGACATTGCATTTAATTACAAGATTCGAAAATTTGTAATATGACTAATAGTAATAATTAACAAAGTCAACTGGGCCGATAACCTGAAAAAATATCAGCGACGAGATATATTATATTTTATCAAGTACGGATTTACTTTATGGGACAAGCAGGTTTTATTTTATAGCAACTTAGAATTAAGTTTCTCGGCAGCCGATTTGTAGCAAGAATTGACAGCGATAGACACGTGTTTCGCCCATGAGGCTGGGCTCATCAGTATCGCACCGTATTCTAGCCACAAATTTATTCGACCACCGCTTTACCAGTCAGTTTAACTCTTAAGTGTTGAAACAAGCAAACAAGCTTACAGTGTCTACCCAGTGGCAGCCGCTCAATGAAATTCTAACCAGCAAATGGCAGTGTTGAGCAAGAACAGCTAAGCTTTCTTTGGTGAGTTGTGTGTTGCGGCTGAGATCAATATTGGTCAAAAATTTACTTTCGCTGACCTGAAAAGATGAACTAATGACTTATCAGCTTTAACATTTCTGTTGTCACACAGGAGAATATTGCAAATCTAATAACAAACAATAGTGCATAAAGTACAATAAGTTTCTGACGAAAATACATCATATTCTCTTTTTTAGTGTAAGCTCATGGTTAATAACTTTCAAAGCACTTCAGAAAGCCTTTCACAGCTTATATGTTTCAGCAACAAACGGAAACTTCACTCTGTCAAATTCGGTCACCGGCCTGCGTTAGTGGTTCAAAGCCTTTAGTTTACACATATGCAAAACTGCCAGAAATAAGCTGGTGAAAGAGCTTTCTCAGTCCAAGGTGAAAGATTCTCACAATCGATCAACATAGAGTAAAAATTGTCAGCAAATTCTAGTGTTACAGCCCGACAGAAATTAATGCTAATTGTGCTGACCCTATGTCCATCAACATCAGACTCTTACAACAATACAAGACGTGGCTTTAAAGTTTTGAAATCCTATAATTGTGAACTCTTACCACAGGAATGAAAAGTTGGTCAGTGAGCCAGTATGAAGCTCCAGGCAAGAGCAATTGCTGTAGAACTGTGTTTTCTTCAGTAATTAACTTGAAAGCATTTCCATTCAATTTCTTGCATACCTGAAACACAAAGCCAAAAAATAACATAACATGACCACCTGGAGATGCGGCCTGATTTGTCACATTTTGCAAATTTTGATTACAGCTACTGCTGGTGTTTGACTGACATTTTCTGAGAATTTTTTACTTTTTGCTGTCTCCTAATGATATAAAAGCTTTTTGTTGCCTTGTGGAAGCAGTAGAAAATGAGAAAAAGTAAGTTGAAAAACACTGAATCAGACTGTTATTGAAAAATTAACAGTCTGACTAAAATCTTCAAAATCAAATTTTTATTGTTTTTTAACATCTGAGGATGTTAAAACCTATTGTGTCATCTGGGGAAAACAGTACAGAAAGCGTAAAAATATAATTTTTAGAAAAATTTAGTTAAACATTCGCAAAAAGTTAATAAAACCTGGAAATTTCTGCAAAATGTGACAAATCAGGCCGTATCTTTAGGAAGCCATGCATGACCCTTACTTTTTCAAAACTACTGTACTAAGTGTACTTGTTACAAAATACAAAGTTGAGTGTGTAAATTTCCAAATTTTCTTTTCAAAGCAAAGATATATGACAGATTGACAGCTCTCATATGTTAGTACTACTACCCAAATTATAATGGACATTACATTGGAAACAACTCTTGACCTAGTAATTTCATGAAAGACATAACAATATTGGAAAACACTTCAGTTTAGTTTATTCGTTGTGCAGTAGTTAATGAGAAGAATAATGTACAAACACAAATGGCAAATACCAAATAGTAATTTACATAACAAAAATGGCAGCAAAAGACCAAAAGGTCACCAAAGTCAGCTGCCACTTTACTATATAACACGGCAATAATTGCAACTTTGCAAGCCACCACAGTTCAGTTTCTGTTTTCTGCCGCAAATAAACAAAAATATGCAAGAAAATACACAAATAAATTGAAGCTGGTGGCTTATAAAAAAAAGTTATAATATATGCTTGGTACTATGATAGGTCTATTTCAAGTAATAAATGGAGCATATATGCAATATGAGAGTTACAGTAGCATACACAGAGGAGGGATGCATTGGGTTTTGTCTCTTGTTTAAAAAAAAAGTACGTTAACGAAGTGGAGTAAGAAGTTTAAATGTTATGAATAGCACTGTCAAACAAATAACAATGTTGTTATAGACCAGGGTCCAG
Source organism: Aplidium turbinatum (assembly GCF_918807975.1). Classification (NCBI taxonomy): domain Eukaryota; kingdom Metazoa; phylum Chordata; class Ascidiacea; order Aplousobranchia; family Polyclinidae; genus Aplidium; species Aplidium turbinatum. Next base: position 8,062,208 of record NC_137489.1, on the reverse strand, counting down.
GGGTCACCAACTGGCGGCCCGCCACGCTGTTATGTGCGGCCCGCGGAAGGTATCAGCGCACAAGTATAACCAAAAATACTTTTCTTGAGGAGTTAAATAGCATGAAGGCAAAAAATAATTTCCTGGAAGCATATTTTCGCTTTGCATATGATTCCACCGACCAACCAATCAGATTGTAGTTGTAGGAGGGGGGTCGCTTAAAGTTTCCAATGCGATGTCCAGCCACATTGTCCCAGTGGTTGATTAAAATGTCTGTTCTCGAATCTCGAAAATGTCTGTGAGAATAGGGTTGCTTATTTTAAGTTTGTAAACGTCCAGTAAACACTAGTGTGCGTTTCACCGTTATTGAGTTTCACAAGCACTGTTCCTTTATGCAAGTTTTAGTTGGCAAAATAGGTCGGTGTGCCAACTCAATTTATTATAAATTGGCAAAATATTATATATAAATTTAAAAACTTTTTCTGGTATTGTGAAAATATTTAGCTTAGTACTGCAAAATGTTGTTAATCAACAATTCTTGCCATGCTGATAAGCACTGCAAGTGACATTTGTCTAATAATCAAGGAAAGACGGTTTTATAAACTCTCACAAAAAGGATGAAAAACCAACTCATTGCTTTTTTAGAGGGAACACTGTTCATGAGTTACAATAGAAATGTTTTTTCGGTGATTTCCACAAGCGTTTGTTTCATGGTGCCTGGTTACTTTCTCCCTGTTATTGGAGCCTTTTTTCGGTGATATGTTTGCAGGTCACTATTGTTGCTTGTATTGCGATATGTCAAACATTTCCATGTTTACTGAAACTGTTAATGGCAAGATATCTTTTGTAAAGCGAAGTGACAACACCACTCTTGCTTGGCGATGAATATTCTGATAAAACTGGTCACCTCGCTATAAGTGCGCAAAACAAGTGGTCTTGTTTATTAGGCAATGTTAAAGAAGTCAAAAGTGTTGTTAAAGAAGCTTGGCCTGGCAGTAGCGTTGTTCGACTAATTTTGTTCCTGCGGTATTCTAAGATGAATATTAACAACATGTAATGCTGGTTACTAGGTACAAAATCCGTTATTTTCTAGCATAAGAATCAACCTACCTAAAATTTTATTAGTGCGGCCGCCACAGCTCTCCTAAGTACCAAAGTGGCCCGCATGCAAAAAAGGTTGGTGACCCCTGTTATAGACTCATCAAATACTAAATCCATGGCTCAATGCCCCCCTCTCAGCGTACACCACTAGAAAGATATAAAGTTGATGTACTTCTGTTAAATCCATTTTAGAACACTGTTTGAAGTATTCTTTTATGAGGTAGTTGTATTTTCTTGAAATCAACCTCATGATAAACAATTCTTTTATTGATAAATGACAAAAAACTTTTGGAAAAACTATATCATAAAAAGGTAAATTACTTATTATGTCCATCTTTAGGTTGTGAAAATATTAATTAACTTCAAGCCTGAAATATAAAAACATTACCAAAAAATAAACTTATATTATAAATAAGTAATATTAAAAAATCTGTGCTGTGAGACTATTTACTTCAAATGCAAACTGACTTGCTACTGGAACAGAAGTATTTTCTGTTTTCGTAAGTTAATCCTTCAGACTCAAGTTACAAACCCCGAGATTGTACCTTTCCAGTCCTTATCTAAGGGAGGCTATGGTTGTGGCTAGAGATGTACCGATATATCGGTATCGGTGATATCGGCCATTTTTTGAGTATCGGTATCGGTATCGGCAAAATTTGGCCGATACTGTGGCCGATACTAAACACGGAAAAAAAAGGCTTTTGCTGCGGATTTTCTAGAGAAGCAAAGATATAAATTTTTTATAGTAGTAACTAACGTCACATTGATGTAGAAAAATAACAACCTGTTTAAATTTTTGATAGTCACACTCCCATGACTTCTTGCGCGCAAGTTTTAACATTGGTTGCTTAGAGTGATTCTTTCACTTAAACAAAACATTTTGTTTCAGCGGTTTTGCGTTGTTCGATTCTTAAATTGTGTAAGGAGACTCAATTTCTCCAATATTTATCATTTGTGTTTCTTTTTTACTCTCAGCAGAGTATGAAACTTGTAAAAGTTTTTCATCCATACAACGTCATTATTGCGTTCATAAACGTAGTTGCACTGATGAGAATTTAATATTCGAAAACGCGTTCTGCAACACTGTTTTTTGCACTCTGCAATGCCTGATGCAGATTTATCTGTAGATTTCCATCACGCATTGAAGCGGTGATCTGATAATGAAATTTTCTACGGTTCGAGAAAAAGTTTTCTCTGCCTATAAAACGTTGAATGGTAGTTTAATTAATTATTTCTGAAAGTTCCTTGGTTTCATATTATCTGAATTAAATTATTATATCTGAAATCGGCATAATAACGTGACATCATCTAAACGTAACAGAAATAGCGAAGAGCAAGTATCACTATAAAAAAAAAACACAAAAATGCAACGCAAATAGGCAACATCAAAAGACATGGATGTTCTTTGACTTGTCAGCAGCAAGTGGTGATAACTGTGGCTGTGGGAGTTTGTTGCGCAGCCTACTTAGCCTACTCTGACATTGTTTAAGCTTGATGAGTTTATTACAACGAAAGGTGGAAATTAAATCACAAACTGATAGAACCAGCTTACTAAAAACAACCAAGTTACATGTTTTTTTTAAACGTTTAGCAACGTAAAAACGATGCAAAATTATACATTTTTGCTACCTTGGTAGTCTTGGCCTGGCAAAAGCTTCTCAACCAAACGACAAGCGCCCTTAAGGGTAGAACCTTTGACATACTGATATCCAGTGATGTACGCGCATACAAAAAATATTGACGCCGTTAGCGCAACCGCAAACGTTCGAAAAACTATACGCCGCATGCGTCAACGCAACTTGTAAAAAAAGTTGGCGGCGTCAGCGTTAGCGCATACTCTAGCGCAAACTCATTTTGTTTGCTAGGTGCCAAACATTCACACGGTATAAACCACTTGAAACAACACACTTTTCAAGCCACTTCGCGATTTCTCGTTACAAGAAATTATCTTTTTGGCCGAAAGGCACATCTGGCATTGAAAATATAAGTTTTTGCCTTTCGAAGAAGAGAGCTTAAAATACTTTTCCATGATTGTAGGGCCATGGATTTGTATTATCATGCTCCATTTCACTTGGAGGTTAGTATTACCGTAAGTTATTCCCTGAATACAATAGTGTAGTGTAAGAAACTGTACCATATGCCTATCAAGAAAATTCTAGTATTATACTAACTGTCGCTCCTAGTAATATACTAACTGTCGCTCCCTAAAAATCCATTATAAAAAACACTATTTTTAAAATGATTCCGTTTGAATAAGACTAATGTTGCTTGTAATGCCACAATTCTCTCAGTAAGCTCTATGCTTTTTTTGATAAGATTTTTAAAAAGTGGGTTAATGGAAGACAAAACTGCCAGACACAAGCAAGTTTAGATTCTGAACTGCACAACTCTTTGTTATTAGCATTCAGGGATAGTTAGCATTACTAGTGTTATTAGCAGTAGGCTACTCAAAAGCCTCTCACAATTGGCCCCTGGATGCATGTTTTGCTAAACTGCTCATCAAGTTACAAAACATATATAATTACATACTTACGCAACAGAATGTATAAATTGTCAAGTAAAAATTACCTTAGCTTGATAGCCTACTGTATGTAGGCCTACACATTACTACGCTACATAGCCTACAACAAGAATGACCGGCAAAGGCAAAGTAATGTACTACATATAACATACAGAGTACAACATCATGCAAGCAATCACGGTCGGAGACCAAATATTTGAGTTTGTTTAGATACATAGGCTGCACTGCTCATTGCCTGAGAAGTTTCTGATTTGCCCCAAAATGCAAGATTTAACTAATATAAATTAAAGTGCTCACAATTGCTTACAAACGCCTTCAACACTGCTTGACTAAAAAAACTTCACACTACGAAGCCAAGTCATTGTTTACATTTTACATGGAGCGACATTACCAACCTACCTACTTGCTTGCTTACATTACATTCCTGTTCTGACCCGTAATTTACTAAGTAATTTCGCAGTAGGCCTAAGTTGTTTTAACTAATTCTTTCTTTTTTTCTGCAAGACTTCAGTCTCCACGTGGGACTCTAGCGTCAAAGGCAGTAGTGCGATATACAAACAAACTCCAGCTGACTGAACAATAGATGACACTGTGACACAACACTAGAACAATGGGCAATTGCAAGACGTCAATATTTCGCAGTTTGACAAAAAAATAAATTGCAAACAACAACTAAGACATTAAAAAGTATGCGTTGACGCTATGTGCTAAAAAACCGCGAAAACTTTACGGCGCATCCTCAAGCGCAAACTATCCAAAAAAATGTGGCCGCAAGCGTTAGCGCAAACAAAAAGTCTACGCCGCATGTATGCGGCGTAGAATTTGCGGCGCATACGTACATCTCTGCTGATATCCAATTGAACGAACCCGAACCATCAGATGTTAGGTTGTCCGTCCAATTGTGGCTATTTCAGCATTCAGCCAGAGAGTTGATTATTACTTTAAACTTTTTTTGGTAATTACACAACAAACAAGAGCAATAGCAGTGGTGGGAAGTTGCATTTTTCCTTTGTTCCGAGAAACGCAACCTTGATGACGTCATGAACAGCGTAGCTTCTGATTGGTTGATGATTCAATGGGATATCAGTATGTTAAAGTGCCTACCGCCCTTAGGTTGCACATTACTTGTCGTATAGTTTTTGTACGACTACACAAATGACTTGGTTTACATTTTACATCTTATTATCAATTATGATTGCCTATTTGGAGAGTTTGCGCAAACTCTTTATTAATTTTTCAGAAACCCCAATTATGATATAATGTTTCTTCCCTTATACCCCAGCTCTCAATCACGGTGGCCTTTCATTACTAAAACCTACTATTATGACACAACATTGAGTTGGGATTGGATTCTTGAATCTTCAAGTACCAAGGACTTCGAAATCCGTCCATTGTCACTCATAATGACGTAATAATGCCCCTTTGGCCCCTAATGTTGCCCATTTGAAGTTCCCCTTGCTGCTCTATAAATTTCCAAATTTGGTTGGTTTTGTGGCGTATTTTGGAATTTATTTATTGTAAGCGCTAAACTTGAACACAACTAATTTTAAATTTAGGGGATTTTTTGGTTTTAGACTAATTTGTCACTGTGTCAGTCGCGGTGGTGCCACCGCTTGTGTTTTAGCACAAGATCTTGTGGTTTTACTTTTGATCTTGTGCTCTTGTGCTTTAAGTTTTACCTTATTTGCATAAAACTATTAAAAAAAGCTTTTTTTAATAGTTTTATGCAAATAAGGTAAAACTTAGCATTTGATATAATTACTTGCAAATACCAAAATTGCTTCTTTTTGTAACACTAAAGTATCGGCCAAAATATCGGTATCGGCCTAAAAAAGTGATATCGGTATCGGCCAAAATATTGGTATCGGTACATCTCTAGTTGTGGCCGACTCTGAAAGTGACTTGGCTGAATTCGACTGTTTCCTTTTGCTGATTTATTTTTAGGCTAATAAAATACAGCAATGTCTTGCTGAGCGATAGAAAACGAAAAACCAGATGTTTTGATAGCAAGGTAATGTTATATGGTAGAGTGTATTTAACTTAAAATATTAACTAGGAGGTAATGTAGTTACTGAGCTGAGATGCGCGCTTTTAAAACAGTGGGTATTTAATTAGATAGATTATTAGCTATAGACAATTATTGGTCTATCAACGTCGCAGCCCTCCACTACAAATGACCACGAACTGCCACTGATCCAATTAACTCCTTCAATAAATCAATTAAGGGTTTATTTGCCAAAAACAGTGCTACAAGTTTGAAACATGCAAGTTATATATACTCTGCAAAAGTTGCAGAAAGCTCTCATACTGACAGAGAGATAACAAGACAACCGTATGGTCTACTAGTCAATTGCCACCCAACAGTAATGATGATTTTGTCACTTAAAACACAAAGGGAATATAACAGAAAAAATATGCAAAATGTAAAGATCACTTGCATTCATATATATAACATACAGACATTTATGTTTCAGAAATAGGAGTAAAAAGGTTAAAACCAGCAACAAATAACACCTTTGAGGCTAGATGAGTAAAGTGTGTCTGTGTGTTAAGAAATCTTAAAAGCTATAAAAATATAGGTCTACTTAATGAAATCTGAGATTGGATGTAACATCCAAATCTACTGAATACTACTGGACAAAAAAGTGTCCACAAAGTGAACTGCTTGGCTAATTACACAAAGTGTGCAATGAATCTGCACTGTGCATTCATTGATAGATGTTAACATGTATATATGTGGAGTTGTTTATCACTTGAATATGGACAACCTACTTTACCTTTGCTTTACTGTTTACATACTTCAACCCATGTGTCGTGGTCGATTCCTGTCTATGACACCATGATACTTTTTAATCAGGGTGGAGACATGTACACCAGCTCCGAAATATCTTTCGCAAGTCTCCACTAGACTAGGCTAAATTGTATTTTTCCTCAGTCTGTATTTACCACAATAAACTACAGTAAGCTAGTCCATGACAATTTTTATCCCCTCACTTTTTCAATCAAAAAAGACTTGAAAAAACATGTGTGGAGTACTGATTGATTTGGTCTTTATCCTCAAACTGAAAAAGCTTCTATGACAGCTTAATCCAGACAGTTTCACACACTTGTAGAGTAGGGTGGCCAAAAAAAATTGAAATTTTTTATTTTTGTTTGCACACCCTCTCATTTGAGGAGGATTCATGAAAAAATGACACTGTGAAAATTTGAAGTGAATCTGACAAGAGGAAGTGCTCTCCCACCGACCTTTAAATTTGCTTTCTTTGGCATAATTCGTCAAAATTCCTTGAATATGTGACGTAATTCTTTTTTGACTTATCTACATTGCAGTGGCAGCATTTTTGTGTTAACCATTGTTTTACTCTGAATTTATGATACAATAAGTGTTTCCACATGCAGAAAAACAGAAATAATGCACAAAATAGATCACATTAACAAGCGTTTGGTATGAAATTAAATGCACTAAACTTTAGCTAAAACCGCATAAAAGTACGTTCACCAGTCACGATCGCAACGCTTCAGGTGACAACACATTGCCCAGAAATTGCAAGAGAAATGTTTGTAAAGAGTCAAGCCATTGGTTGACTTTATTGCACTTGTTGGAAGCAGCTTTCTGTGGTGCTCGACCACTTGATAGAGGAGCTGGCGCTGTTGTTTATTTTTTGTAAGGACTTCATTGAAGTCAGCAGCTAATTTGACTGCCTGCTCTGCACAATCATTGACGGCTTTGATATGACGCCAAACTTTGCATGCTTCTTTATAATCATCACAATCACGCCATGTGTTGACAGAAGCAGTGACTCGAAAAGGTTAAGTGAACGCTGTGTTACAAACTGTGCCAAGGAGAGACGTTGAAACTTCACAATTTTGTTTGGGGCAACACGACGAACATCTTCGGGAAATAGATCTTTCTTAAGAGCATTAACGATTGCCTTCTTTTCATCATCTGTGTTATTATCACTGAATCAAGGCAGTGCAGCAAGCTCCTCACTGATGTACCACAAGCGCAACCTCAACTTTTTTCTGCCACTTGAGAATTGCATTGTCAACCTCTTTATAATCCTCTGTGAGCTGTAACATTGCTAGGTCGTTTGTAGGGGCAGATATTGATGAAGGTGCTGCAAACCAAAAAGTGGCATAGATGGTAGTAGTTAATATTACTTCATCTGCAACTGTACTGCACGCAAGTGGCAGTGTAATCTTATTGACCTTCATCTCGTAGGGGAGACGGCGAAGAACCACAACCCATACAGGCAGCTGACATGGCCCTCAAGAGAGTCAACAAATGGATACCCACTCTCTAGTGTTGACTCTCTTGAGGGGCCATGTCAGCTGCCTGTATGGGGTGTGGTTCTTCACCACCTCTACTACGAGATGAAGATCAATAAGGTTACACTGCCACTTGCTTGCAGTACAGTTCTTGTGAGTGAAAGCTAATATCGCTACCACTGCAAAGACTCACGTTGTTACCAAACTAAAACGCATCCATCAAGAGCATATAGGAGAATCAAAGCACAAAGGGAGGCGAAATTCAGCTTCCCAGCTGACCTCAGAAGCTGACTTCACCCAGAGCTTAAGTGCATTATTTGATATTGCACATGCTAACTGGAAATGCCGCACAACAATACCAGAAGACTGCTAGTTTTTGATAGACCAATGTGGTGCATGACAGATACTGATGACAACAGAGGACCCAATGCATCGGCAAGCTGCTGCAAAGTATAGAAAGCGCAAAGATGATGAACAGAGACGCAACAGAAACCGCATTGATCCAGTACCATCAAGTGCTGCTGCTTTCTCATCTGAAAATGATTAGCAGATGATGAAGATACTTCCAATGACTCACTGTTTGCACTGTAAATCCAAATAACACCAAAACAAAAGAAAACCCAGTAGGAGCAACCATTACCAAAACGCTGCATTATCGATAACCCACTGTTTAATGCAGCACTGAACAGAACTATAACATCAAGTCGTCAAGCAATGATGATCGTCACTCCTGCTCTTGCTGCAGCTAGAATTGATATAAATGAATTGACAATGTCACATTTCTCTGTCATGAATGCTCGAAACACCTCACGTGAAAGCCTGGCAGCTACAGAGCGGCAAAAATTTAAACCAACAGTTCCACTTGTTGCTCATTTTCATAGTGAACATTTGACTAATGCCAATGGCACAAAGTGCGACTCTTTGGCCATTGTAGTTTCTGGTATGCATGTTGAGATACTGCTTGGCATTCCCAAGCTGCCTGTTGGAACGGGATCACTACGTAATGGGCCAAAAAGTAGTGGAATTCATAATACACGAGTTGTAGCAGAGCATTTAGCTGCACTTTGTATTGACACGATATCAAGCAATACGAGAATCCACACTAGAGCTATCACTGTCGTGCAGCAGGCATTTAATCGAAGGCTGCTATTTCTTGCATGCCATGATCTCAAAGTCGTCAATGATTGTGCAGAGCGGGCACTGGGAAGTCAAATTAGCTACTGACTTCAATGAAGTTCTTGTGGAAAATGAACAACAGCGCCAGCTCCTCTATCAGGTGGTCAAGCACCACAGAAAGCTGCTTCCAACAAGTGCAAGTAAAAGCCAACATGCCAACAGCTCCATTAAATAAAATCAATGGCTTGACTCTTTACAAACATTTCTTTTGCTTTTTCTGGGCAATGTGTTGTCACCTGAAGCGTTGCGATCGTGACTGGTGAACGTACTTTTATGCGGTTTTAGCTAAAGTTTAGTGCATTTAATTTCATACCAAAAGCTTGTTAATGTGATCTATTTTGTGCATTATTTTTGTTTTTCTGCATGTGGAAACACTTATTGTATCATAAATTCAGAGTAAAACAATGGTTAACACAAAAAACGCTGCAACTGCAATGTAGATAAGTCAAAAAAGAATTACGTCACATATTCAAGGAATTTTGACGAATTATGCCAAAGAAAGCAAATTTAGAGGTCGGTGGGAGAGCACTTCTTCTTGTCGGATTCACTTCAAATTTTCACAGTGTCATTTTTTTATGAATCCTCCTCAAATGAGAGGGTGTGCAAACAAAAATAAAAAATTTCAATTTTTTTTGGCCACCCTATTGTAGAGGCTTTGAACCACAATTCAATTCAATTTATTTTTTGCTGCTGGCGCAAACATGTACAAAACGGCAAAGTAAACATACGAATTAGACACCAACAAAAGGGAAAGATGGCAAAACCCAAAAGTTTAAAATATACATCGATAAAACAGTGTTACCACTATCTTAAAATTGCACAGCCACCAAACCTAGAAGCAAAATAGAAAAAAAAAACTTCATTTTTTGGGAAAATAGTCATACAATTACAATTAACACTTATTATACAAACTGTGCAAGGGCGATTAAACTTTTTAACACAAAGAAAAAAATCCAAAAGGTGACGGGTTTCCTGAACTTTCGCTTTGTTAGTCATCAAAAGCATTTAAAAAAAAGGGATGCTATAAGAGACTCAGCAAGGCAAAAATACAGGAAACCGGCTCAGAGTGACCGCACAAATTTAGAAAAAAAGTAAAAAAAGCAAAAATACGAATAAATATTAAAAAAAAATACATAGGCTGCATAGTAGGGTGTTGCAAATTTTACAACCTATGTTGGAAGTATGATTGTAAGGTGGGAAATTTTCCAAAACCACACCAAAAAAATTTTTATTTAAAAATATTGATATTTAGGGGTCCCACGCTTACCCCGAAAAGTTCATTGGGTCATTCCATATCAACTCAGCCACCCATGTATATGGCACCTCTCAGATTTTGCTGAAAAGTTGTCATGCCATACCTTAGGCTACCAAACGAAAGAATCCTAAGTTTTAGATCAATATCTCAAACGGTTTTCACATGGCGGCCATTTGAATTTCAGGCGCTACCCTCGTTTTTGACTTGGGGGGGGGGGTAGCAAATAGCAATTTCAGCCATTTTCAGAGCCCCATAACTTTTATTGTAATTGTGGTAGAAGACTAAAAATTGCTGTGCTAGTTCATCATAAACTATACTACACAATTCAATAGTAACAAACAACATCTCTTGATGCATAAGTGTTAGGTGGGTCATCAAAATCCTGTTTTTTTGCCCCGTATAAGTGATTTTTTCAATTTTCAAATGCTTCTACCACCCAAACCAATCAAAATATTTCTCTAAAACCTAATTATTTGTAATATTTGGAAACTTTTCTTCTGCCAACTTGAATTTGGGAGTTGTGGTGCCATTAACAGAGATCTTATGGGGGTCTGAAAATCCTATCAGGCAGAAATGGCCCTTTTTTACCCCTATGTTTAGAGCCCCAAATGACCGCGTGGGCATTTTATGGTCATGCTGAAATTTATACCAGACAAACACATACATTTATTCTTTCATTTCATGAAATAAAATGTTTGAGTATCAAACTCCTTCACTATAAATTTTATGTTTTTAAAATGTAACATTTTGGTCATTTTTGGCAAATAATCTCAAGTCCTTAATGTAGGTCAGAGAAAATTCAACAATGATTTATGATGAAAACAGTGAAAATAAGTAGTTACTATGCTTAGTGATCATAAACATTGGAATGCTGACACTGTTGACCATTAATTTATGTGCAAAATGATGCTTTCACCTCTTCTCACCCATGAAAAAGTACCCACCTGCAATCAATAAGCCATTATGTAGAGAAAAAAAAAGTTACAAAGTGGCACACCCTATTAAGCTATGATGTGGAGATAAAATTGTAGGAAAATGATTAAGTCGTGTTCAAAAATTAAATTGTTTTCAGTTTGCACTATAATTCTGCATTATGTAAAATGCTTAGCTCAAATCAGTATTCCAATTGTGCGGTTGTTGGTACACCACTCTCACCAAGCAGTGAACAATGCTTAGGGTCCTGTAGATGGGTCCATTTAGGAGTATTTTTTTAGGTAGATTTCCAATTTGGCAAAATTTTCTATTCACCTGATTTTGTTTTTAAGATATTTATGATTTTTGGTTTGTCATACTTGATCCAATGTTACAGGCTACAGCACAAAATAAAAGGGAATGCATGATCTAGAGATGTACCGATATATCGGTATCGGCATCGGTATCGGTGATATCGGCCATTTTTTGAGTATCGGTATCGGCATCGGTATCGGCAAAATTTGGCCGATACTGTGGCCGATACTAAACATGTAAAAAAAGGCGTTTGCTGCGGATTTCCTGCGGAAGCAAAGATATAGATTTTTTAAAGTAGTAACTAACGTCACATTGAAGTAGAAAAATAACAACCTGTTCAAATTTTTGATACCTCACAGTCCCATGATTCCCATCATGCAGTCCCATCATGCGCGCACCTTTTGGCATTGTTTGCTTACAGTGATTCTTTCACTCAAACAAAACGTTTTGTTTCAGCAGTTTTGCGTTGTTCGATTCTTAAGTTGTGAAGGAGACTCAATTTCTCCAATATTTATCATTTGTGTTTTTTTTTCTTACTCTCAGCAGAGGATAAAACCAGGCCAAGACTACCCAGGTGGCAGATGTGTAGTTTTGCATCGTTTTTGCGTTGCTGGACGTTTCAGGGACCCGTGTGGCTTGGTTGTTTTTTGGTGGGCTGGTTCTGTCAGTTTGTGATTTGGTTTCCGCCTTTCGTTGTGGTGAACTCACCAGGCTTGAACAATGTTGTGGCGGAGTAGGTGGGCTCGGGGTGGGGCGGTGGGACTGCAAATCCTCACTGAACTAATCAATAAGTAGTCTTGTTGCGCCTGGGATGGCGGCCTCATTGTGGGGGGGGGGAGTGTCCTTCCCTGCTGTCGGCACGGGGCTGGGCGCTTACTGGTGCGGCGGGCTGTTGCGATTCTCTGGCCATAACGGTGTAGCTTCCACGCTAGCCATTTAGCCCATCCAATCAACTATATGTTTCTCGGCAGCCGTTTTGTAGCAAGAATTGAAATGGCTAGTGTGGAAGCTGCACCGTTGTGGTTGGCGGGTCGCGGCAGCTCACTGTGCTGGTGAGTGCTCAGCCTAGTGCTGGTGGCCGGGGGGGGGGGGGGGGGGACGCTCCTTTCTTTGCAATGAGGTTGTCATCTTGGGCGCAACAAGACCATTTTGATTGGTTTGGTGAGGATTTGTGGTCCCATTGCTTTCTTTTTGGGCCTACTTATTCTGCCGTGACATTGTTTTGGCTTGGTGAGTTTATTGCGGCGAGGGGTGGAAGTTGAATCGCTGACTGGTGGAGCCGGCTTGCTGGGGGCAGCCGAGTTGCACGGGTTTTTTGAGCATTTGGCGGGGTGGGAGCGATGCAGAATTGTGCATTTTTGCTACCTGGGTAGTCTTGGCCTGGCAAAAGCTTTTCAACCAAACGACAAGCGCCCTTAGGTTGCACATTACTTGTCGAATAGTTTTTTGTGCGACTACACAAATCACTTGGTTTACATTTTACATCTTATTATCAATTATGATTGCCTATTTGGAGAGTTTGCGCAAACTCTTTATTAATTTTTCAGAAACCCCAATTATGATATAATGTTTCTTCCCTTATACCCCAGCTCTCAATCACGGTGGCCTTTCATTACTAAAACCTACTATTATGACACAACATTGAGTTGGGATTGGATTCTTGAATCTTCAAGTACCAAGGACTTCGAAATCCGTCCATTGTCACTCATAATGACGTAATAATGCCCCTTTGGCCCCTAATGTTGCCCATTTGAAGTTCCCCTTGCTGCTCTATAAATTTCCAAATTTGGTTGGTTTTGTGGCGTATTTTGGAATTTATTTATTGTAAGCGCTAAACTTGAACACAACTAATTTTAAATTTAGGGGATTTTTTGGTTTTAGACTAATTTGTCACTGTGTCAGTCGCGGTGGTGCCACCGCTTGTGTTTTAGCACAAGATCTTGTGGTTTTACTTTTGATCTTGTGCTCTTGTGCTTTAAGTTTTACCTTATTTGCATAAAACTATTAAAAAAAGCTTTTTTTAATAGTTTTATGCAAATAAGGTAAAACTTAGCATTTGATATAATTACTTGCAAATACCAAAATTGCTTCTTTTTGTAACACTAAAGTATCGGCCAAAATATCGGTATCGGTATCGGCCTAAAAAAGTGATATCGGTATCGGTATCGGCCAAAATATTGGTATCGGTACATCTCTAGTTGTGGCCGACTCTGAAAGTGACTTGGCTGAATTCGACTGTTTCCTTTTGCTGATTTATTTTTAGGCTAATAAAATACAGCAATGTCTTGCTGAGCGATAGAAAACGAAAAACCAGATGTTTTGATAGCAAGGTAATGTTATATGGTAGAGTGTATTTAACTTAAAATATTAACTAGGAGGTAATGTAGTTACTGAGCTGAGATGCGCGCTTTTAAAACAGTGGGTATTTAATTAGATAGATTATTAGCTATAGACAATTATTGGTCTATCAACGTCGCAGCCCTCCACTACAAATGACCACGAACTGCCACTGATCCAATTAACTCCTTCAATAAATCAATTAAGGGTTTATTTGCCAAAAACAGTGCTACAAGTTTGAAACATGCAAGTTATATATACTCTGCAAAAGTTGCAGAAAGCTCTCATACTGACAGAGAGATAACAAGACAACCGTATGGTCTACTAGTCAATTGCCACCCAACAGTAATGATGATTTTGTCACTTAAAACACAAAGGGAATATAACAGAAAAAATATGCAAAATGTAAAGATCACTTGCATTCATATATATAACATACAGACATTTATGTTTCAGAAATAGGAGTAAAAAGGTTAAAACCAGCAACAAATAACACCTTTGAGGCTAGATGAGTAAAGTGTGTCTGTGTGTTAAGAAATCTTAAAAGCTATAAAAATATAGGTCTACTTAATGAAATCTGAGATTGGATGTAACATCCAAATCTACTGAATACTACTGGACAAAAAAGTGTCCACAAAGTGAACTGCTTGGCTAATTACACAAAGTGTGCAATGAATCTGCACTGTGCATTCATTGATAGATGTTAACATGTATATATGTGGAGTTGTTTATCACTTGAATATGGACAACCTACTTTACCTTTGCTTTACTGTTTACATACTTCAACCCATGTGTCGTGGTCGATTCCTGTCTATGACACCATGATACTTTTTAATCAGGGTGGAGACATGTACACCAGCTCCGAAATATCTTTCGCAAGTCTCCACTAGACTAGGCTAAATTGTATTTTTCCTCAGTCTGTATTTACCACAATAAACTACAGTAAGCTAGTCCATGACAATTTTTATCCCCTCACTTTTTCAATCAAAAAAGACTTGAAAAAACATGTGTGGAGTACTGATTGATTTGGTCTTTATCCTCAAACTGAAAAAGCTTCTATGACAGCTTAATCCAGACAGTTTCACACACTTGTAGAGGCTTTGAACCACAATTCAATTCAATTTATTTTTTGCTGCTGGCGCAAACATGTACAAAACGGCAAAGTAAACATACGAATTAGACACCAACAAAAGGGAAAGATGGCAAAACCCAAAAGTTTAAAATATACATCGATAAAACAGTGTTACCACTATCTTAAAATTGCACAGCCACCAAACCTAGAAGCAAAATAGAAAAAAAAAACTTCATTTTTTGGGAAAATAGTCATACAATTACAATTAACACTTATTATACAAACTGTGCAAGGGCGATTAAACTTTTTAACACAAAGAAAAAAATCCAAAAGGTGACGGGTTTCCTGAACTTTCGCTTTGTTAGTCATCAAAAGCATTTAAAAAAAAGGGATGCTATAAGAGACTCAGCAAGGCAAAAATACAGGAAACCGGCTCAGAGTGACCGCACAAATTTAGAAAAAAAGTAAAAAAAGCAAAAATACGAATAAATATTAAAAAAAAATACATAGGCTGCATAGTAGGGTGTTGCAAATTTTACAACCTATGTTGGAAGTATGATTGTAAGGTGGGAAATTTTCCAAAACCACACCAAAAAAATTTTTATTTAAAAATATTGATATTTAGGGGTCCCACGCTTACCCCGAAAAGTTCATTGGGTCATTCCATATCAACTCAGCCACCCATGTATATGGCACCTCTCAGATTTTGCTGAAAAGTTGTCATGCCATACCTTAGGCTACCAAACGAAAGAATCCTAAGTTTTAGATCAATATCTCAAACGGTTTTCACATGGCGGCCATTTGAATTTCAGGCGCTACCCTCGTTTTTGACTTGGGGGGGGGGGTAGCAAATAGCAATTTCAGCCATTTTCAGAGCCCCATAACTTTTATTGTAATTGTGGTAGAAGACTAAAAATTGCTGTGCTAGTTCATCATAAACTATACTACACAATTCAATAGTAACAAACAACATCTCTTGATGCATAAGTGTTAGGTGGGTCATCAAAATCCTGTTTTTTTGCCCCGTATAAGTGATTTTTTCAATTTTCAAATGCTTCTACCACCCAAACCAATCAAAATATTTCTCTAAAACCTAATTATTTGTAATATTTGGAAACTTTTCTTCTGCCAACTTGAATTTGGGAGTTGTGGTGCCATTAACAGAGATCTTATGGGGGTCTGAAAATCCTATCAGGCAGAAATGGCCCTTTTTTACCCCTATGTTTAGAGCCCCAAATGACCGCGTGGGCATTTTATGGTCATGCAGAAATTTATACCAGACAAACACATACATTTATTCTTTCATTTCATGAAATAAAATGTTTGAGTATCAAACTCCTTCACTATAAATTTTATGTTTTTAAAATGTAACATTTTGGTCATTTTTGGCAAATAATCTCAAGTCCTTAATGTAGGTCAGAGAAAATTCAACAATGATTTATGATGAAAACAGTGAAAATAAGTAGTTACTATGCTTAGTGATCATAAACATTGGAATGCTGACACTGTTGACCATTAATTTATGTGCAAAATGATGCTTTCACCTCTTCTCACCCATGAAAAAGTACCCACCTGCAATCAATAAGCCATTATGTAGAGAAAAAAAAAGTTACAAAGTGGCACACCCTATTAAGCTATGATGTGGAGATAAAATTGTAGGAAAATGATTAAGTCGTGTTCAAAAATTAAATTGTTTTCAGTTTGCACTATAATTCTGCATTATGTAAAATGCTTAGCTCAAATCAGTATTCCAATTGTGCGGTTGTTGGTACACCACTCTCACCAAGCAGTGAACAATGCTTAGGGTCCTGTAGATGGGTCCATTTAGGAGTATTTTTTTAGGTAGATTTCCAATTTGGCAAAATTTTCTATTCACCTGATTTTGTTTTTAAGATATTTATGATTTTTGGTTTGTCATACTTGATCCAATGTTACAGGCTACAGCACAAAATAAAAGGGAATGCATGATCTAGAGATGTACCGATATATCGGTATCGGCATCGGTATCGGTGATATCGGCCATTTTTTGAGTATCGGTATCGGCATCGGTATCGGCAAAATTTGGCCGATACTGTGGCCGATACTAAACATGTAAAAAAAGGCGTTTGCTGCGGATTTCCTGCGGAAGCAAAGATATAGATTTTTTAAAGTAGTAACTAACGTCACATTGAAGTAGAAAAATAACAACCTGTTCAAATTTTTGATACCTCACAGTCCCATGATTCCCATCATGCAGTCCCATCATGCGCGCACCTTTTGGCATTGTTTGCTTACAGTGATTCTTTCACTCAAACAAAACGTTTTGTTTCAGCAGTTTTGCGTTGTTCGATTCTTAAGTTGTGAAGGAGACTCAATTTCTCCAATATTTATCATTTGTGTTTTTTTTTCTTACTCTCAGCAGAGGATAAAACCAGGCCAAGACTACCCAGGTGGCAGATGTGTAGTTTTGCATCGTTTTTGCGTTGCTGGACGTTTCAGGGACCCGTGTGGCTTGGTTGTTTTTTGGTGGGCTGGTTCTGTCAGTTTGTGATTTGGTTTCCGCCTTTCGTTGTGGTGAACTCACCAGGCTTGAACAATGTTGTGGCGGAGTAGGTGGGCTCGGGGTGGGGCGGTGGGACTGCAAATCCTCACTGAACTAATCAATAAGTAGTCTTGTTGCGCCTGGGATGGCGGCCTCATTGTGGGGGGGGGGAGTGTCCTTCCCTGCTGTCGGCACGGGGCTGGGCGCTTACTGGTGCGGCGGGCTGTTGCGATTCTCTGGCCATAACGGTGTAGCTTCCACGCTAGCCATTTAGCCCATCCAATCAACTATATGTTTCTCGGCAGCCGTTTTGTAGCAAGAATTGAAATGGCTAGTGTGGAAGCTGCACCGTTGTGGTTGGCGGGTCGCGGCAGCTCACTGTGCTGGTGAGTGCTCAGCCTAGTGCTGGTGGCCGGGGGGGGGGGGGGGGGGACGCTCCTTTCTTTGCAATGAGGTTGTCATCTTGGGCGCAACAAGACCATTTTGATTGGTTTGGTGAGGATTTGTGGTCCCATTGCTTTCTTTTTGGGCCTACTTATTCTGCCGTGACATTGTTTTGGCTTGGTGAGTTTATTGCGGCGAGGGGTGGAAGTTGAATCGCTGACTGGTGGAGCCGGCTTGCTGGGGGCAGCCGAGTTGCACGGGTTTTTTGAGCATTTGGCGGGGTGGGAGCGATGCAGAATTGTGCATTTTTGCTACCTGGGTAGTCTTGGCCTGGCAAAAGCTTTTCAACCAAACGACAAGCGCCCTTAGGTTGCACATTACTTGTCGAATAGTTTTTTGTGCGACTACACAAATCACTTGGTTTACATTTTACATCTTATTATCAATTATGATTGCCTATTTGGAGAGTTTGCGCAAACTCTTTATTAATTTTTCAGAAACCCCAATTATGATATAATGTTTCTTCCCTTATACCCCAGCTCTCAATCACGGTGGCCTTTCATTACTAAAACCTACTATTATGACACAACATTGAGTTGGGATTGGATTCTTGAATCTTCAAGTACCAAGGACTTCGAAATCCGTCCATTGTCACTCATAATGACGTAATAATGCCCCTTTGGCCCCTAATGTTGCCCATTTGAAGTTCCCCTTGCTGCTCTATAAATTTCCAAATTTGGTTGGTTTTGTGGCGTATTTTGGAATTTATTTATTGTAAGCGCTAAACTTGAACACAACTAATTTTAAATTTAGGGGATTTTTTGGTTTTAGACTAATTTGTCACTGTGTCAGTCGCGGTGGTGCCACCGCTTGTGTTTTAGCACAAGATCTTGTGGTTTTACTTTTGATCTTGTGCTCTTGTGCTTTAAGTTTTACCTTATTTGCATAAAACTATTAAAAAAAGCTTTTTTTAATAGTTTTATGCAAATAAGGTAAAACTTAGCATTTGATATAATTACTTGCAAATACCAAAATTGCTTCTTTTTGTAACACTAAAGTATCGGCCAAAATATCGGTATCGGCCTAAAAAAGTGATATCGGTATCGGTATCGGCCAAAATATTGGTATCGGTACATCTCTAGTTGTGGCCGACTCTGAAAGTGACTTGGCTGAATTCGACTGTTTCCTTTTGCTGATTTATTTTTAGGCTAATAAAATACAGCAATGTCTTGCTGAGCGATAGAAAACGAAAAACCAGATGTTTTGATAGCAAGGTAATGTTATATGGTAGAGTGTATTTAACTTAAAATATTAACTAGGAGGTAATGTAGTTACTGAGCTGAGATGCGCGCTTTTAAAACAGTGGGTATTTAATTAGATAGATTATTAGCTATAGACAATTATTGGTCTATCAACGTCGCAGCCCTCCACTACAAATGACCACGAACTGCCACTGATCCAATTAACTCCTTCAATAAATCAATTAAGGGTTTATTTGCCAAAAACAGTGCTACAAGTTTGAAACATGCAAGTTATATATACTCTGCAAAAGTTGCAGAAAGCTCTCATACTGACAGAGAGATAACAAGACAACCGTATGGTCTACTAGTCAATTGCCACCCAACAGTAATGATGATTTTGTCACTTAAAACACAAAGGGAATATAACAGAAAAAATATGCAAAATGTAAAGATCACTTGCATTCATATATATAACATACAGACATTTATGTTTCAGAAATAGGAGTAAAAAGGTTAAAACCAGCAACAAATAACACCTTTGAGGCTAGATGAGTAAAGTGTGTCTGTGTGTTAAGAAATCTTAAAAGCTATAAAAATATAGGTCTACTTAATGAAATCTGAGATTGGATGTAACATCCAAATCTACTGAATACTACTGGACAAAAAAGTGTCCACAAAGTGAACTGCTTGGCTAATTACACAAAGTGTGCAATGAATCTGCACTGTGCATTCATTGATAGATGTTAACATGTATATATGTGGAGTTGTTTATCACTTGAATATGGACAACCTACTTTACCTTTGCTTTACTGTTTACATACTTCAACCCATGTGTCGTGGTCGATTCCTGTCTATGACACCATGATACTTTTTAATCAGGGTGGAGACATGTACACCAGCTCCGAAATATCTTTCGCAAGTCTCCACTAGACTAGGCTAAATTGTATTTTTCCTCAGTCTGTATTTACCACAATAAACTACAGTAAGCTAGTCCATGACAATTTTTATCCCCTCACTTTTTCAATCAAAAAAGACTTGAAAAAACATGTGTGGAGTACTGATTGATTTGGTCTTTATCCTCAAACTGAAAAAGCTTCTATGACAGCTTAATCCAGACAGTTTCACACACTTGTAGAGGCTTTGAACCACAATTCAATTCAATTTATTTTTTGCTGCTGGCGCAAACATGTACAAAACGGCAAAGTAAACATACGAATTAGACACCAACAAAAGGGAAAGATGGCAAAACCCAAAAGTTTAAAATATACATCGATAAAACAGTGTTACCACTATCTTAAAATTGCACAGCCACCAAACCTAGAAGCAAAATAGAAAAAAAAAACTTCATTTTTTGGGAAAATAGTCATACAATTACAATTAACACTTATTATACAAACTGTGCAAGGGCGATTAAACTTTTTAACACAAAGAAAAAAATCCAAAAGGTGACGGGTTTCCTGAACTTTCGCTTTGTTAGTCATCAAAAGCATTTAAAAAAAAGGGATGCTATAAGAGACTCAGCAAGGCAAAAATACAGGAAACCGGCTCAGAGTGACCGCACAAATTTAGAAAAAAAGTAAAAAAAGCAAAAATACGAATAAATATTAAAAAAAAATACATAGGCTGCATAGTAGGGTGTTGCAAATTTTACAACCTATGTTGGAAGTATGATTGTAAGGTGGGAAATTTTCC
Organism: Aplidium turbinatum; assembly: GCF_918807975.1. Lineage (NCBI taxonomy): Eukaryota > Metazoa > Chordata > Ascidiacea > Aplousobranchia > Polyclinidae > Aplidium > Aplidium turbinatum. The sequence continues at coordinate 8,041,433 of NC_137489.1, read as the reverse complement.
AAAACCACACCAAAAAAATTTTTATTTAAAAATATTGATATTTAGGGGTCCCACGCTTACCCCGAAAAGTTCATTGGGTCATTCCATATCAACTCAGCCACCCATGTATATGGCACCTCTCAGATTTTGCTGAAAAGTTGTCATGCCATACCTTAGGCTACCAAACGAAAGAATCCTAAGTTTTAGATCAATATCTCAAACGGTTTTCACATGGCGGCCATTTGAATTTCAGGCGCTACCCTCGTTTTTGACTTGGGGGGGGGGGTAGCAAATAGCAATTTCAGCCATTTTCAGAGCCCCATAACTTTTATTGTAATTGTGGTAGAAGACTAAAAATTGCTGTGCTAGTTCATCATAAACTATACTACACAATTCAATAGTAACAAACAACATCTCTTGATGCATAAGTGTTAGGTGGGTCATCAAAATCCTGTTTTTTTGCCCCGTATAAGTGATTTTTTCAATTTTCAAATGCTTCTACCACCCAAACCAATCAAAATATTTCTCTAAAACCTAATTATTTGTAATATTTGGAAACTTTTCTTCTGCCAACTTGAATTTGGGAGTTGTGGTGCCATTAACAGAGATCTTATGGGGGTCTGAAAATCCTATCAGGCAGAAATGGCCCTTTTTTACCCCTATGTTTAGAGCCCCAAATGACCGCGTGGGCATTTTATGGTCATGCTGAAATTTATACCAGACAAACACATACATTTATTCTTTCATTTCATGAAATAAAATGTTTGAGTATCAAACTCCTTCACTATAAATTTTATGTTTTTAAAATGTAACATTTTGGTCATTTTTGGCAAATAATCTCAAGTCCTTAATGTAGGTCAGAGAAAATTCAACAATGATTTATGATGAAAACAGTGAAAATAAGTAGTTACTATGCTTAGTGATCATAAACATTGGAATGCTGACACTGTTGACCATTAATTTATGTGCAAAATGATGCTTTCACCTCTTCTCACCCATGAAAAAGTACCCACCTGCAATCAATAAGCCATTATGTAGAGAAAAAAAAAGTTACAAAGTGGCACACCCTATTAAGCTATGATGTGGAGATAAAATTGTAGGAAAATGATTAAGTCGTGTTCAAAAATTAAATTGTTTTCAGTTTGCACTATAATTCTGCATTATGTAAAATGCTTAGCTCAAATCAGTATTCCAATTGTGCGGTTGTTGGTACACCACTCTCACCAAGCAGTGAACAATGCTTAGGGTCCTGTAGATGGGTCCATTTAGGAGTATTTTTTTAGGTAGATTTCCAATTTGGCAAAATTTTCTATTCACCTGATTTTGTTTTTAAGATATTTATGATTTTTGGTTTGTCATACTTGATCCAATGTTACAGGCTACAGCACAAAATAAAAGGGAATGCATGATCTAGAGATGTACCGATATATCGGTATCGGCATCGGTATCGGTGATATCGGCCATTTTTTGAGTATCGGTATCGGCATCGGCAAAATTTGGCCGATACTGTGGCCGATACTAAACATGTAAAAAAAGGCGTTTGCTGCGGATTTCCTGCGGAAGCAAAGATATAGATTTTTTAAAGTAGTAACTAACGTCACATTGAAGTAGAAAAATAACAACCTGTTCAAATTTTTGATACCTCACAGTCCCATGATTCCCATCATGCAGTCCCATCATGCGCGCACCTTTTGGCATTGTTTGCTTACAGTGATTCTTTCACTCAAACAAAACGTTTTGTTTCAGCAGTTTTGCGTTGTTCGATTCTTAAGTTGTGAAGGAGACTCAATTTCTCCAATATTTATCATTTGTGTTTTTTTTTCTTACTCTCAGCAGAGGATAAAACCAGGCCAAGACTACCCAGGTGGCAGATGTGTAGTTTTGCATCGTTTTTGCGTTGCTGGACGTTTCAGGGACCCGTGTGGCTTGGTTGTTTTTTGGTGGGCTGGTTCTGTCAGTTTGTGATTTGGTTTCCGCCTTTCGTTGTGGTGAACTCACCAGGCTTGAACAATGTTGTGGCGGAGTAGGTGGGCTCGGGGTGGGGCGGTGGGACTGCAAATCCTCACTGAACTAATCAATAAGTAGTCTTGTTGCGCCTGGGATGGCGGCCTCATTGTGGGGGGGGGGGAGTGTCCTTCCCTGCTGTCGGCACGGGGCTGGGCGCTTACTGGTGCGGCGGGCTGTTGCGATTCTCTGGCCATAACGGTGTAGCTTCCACGCTAGCCATTTAGCCCATCCAATCAACTATATGTTTCTCGGCAGCCGTTTTGTAGCAAGAATTGAAATGGCTAGTGTGGAAGCTGCACCGTTGTGGTTGGCGGGTCGCGGCAGCTCACTGTGCTGGTGAGTGCTCAGCCTAGTGCTGGTGGCCGGGGGGGGGGGGGGGGGGACGCTCCTTTCTTTGCAATGAGGTTGTCATCTTGGGCGCAACAAGACCATTTTGATTGGTTTGGTGAGGATTTGTGGTCCCATTGCTTTCTTTTTGGGCCTACTTATTCTGCCGTGACATTGTTTTGGCTTGGTGAGTTTATTGCGGCGAGGGGTGGAAGTTGAATCGCTGACTGGTGGAGCCGGCTTGCTGGGGGCAGCCGAGTTGCACGGGTTTTTTGAGCATTTGGCGGGGTGGGAGCGATGCAGAATTGTGCATTTTTGCTACCTGGGTAGTCTTGGCCTGGCAAAAGCTTTTCAACCAAACGACAAGCGCCCTTAGGTTGCACATTACTTGTCGAATAGTTTTTTGTGCGACTACACAAATCACTTGGTTTACATTTTACATCTTATTATTAATTATGATAGCCTATTTGGAGAGTTTGCGCAAACACTTTATTAATTTTTCAGAAACCCCAATTATGATGTAATGTTTCTTTCCTTATACTCCAATCATCAATTACGGTGGCCTTTCATTACTAAAACCTACTATTATGACACAACAATGCGGTTGAGATTGGATTCTTGAATCTTTAATAAATTATGCCAATTCAAAGCTTTTTTTAATAGTTTTATGCAAATAAGGTAAAACTTAGCATTTGATATAATTCCTTGCAAATACCAAAATTGCTTCTTTTTGTAACATCAAAGTATCGGCCAAAATATCGGTATCAATATCGGTATCGGCCTAAAAAAGTGATATCGGTATCGGGATCGGTATCGGCCAAAATATTGGTATCGGTACATCTCTAGCATGATCCATCTTTGTGACTCACTCTTGTTACCTCATCTAAAACAGTTTATCCCGAATCTGCACAAAGTGATCTATTTTAGCGATGGTGCAGCTTCACAATATAAAAATTATAAGAACTTCACCAACCTGTGCTATCACAAACATGACTTTGGTATTTCTGCTGAATGGCACTTCTTTGTCACTTCGCATGGGAAAAGCCCATGTGACGGAATTGGAGGCACTGTCAAGCGTTTTACAGCACGTGCAAGTCTTCCGGCCCCCAATGGACATTCTTTTCATTCGTACTATATTGATGGAAATTGGAATAAAGCAGTGGTGTGAACGTGTTCCCGTAATAGTTATTGTCGAGGCATAATGTCTCTCCAATTCATACTCTTCTCAACCATGCACCAATGGGGAATGGCCTTTTCCTTCTCCTGTGAATGTGGTCCGAGGAACAGACCACAGAGTGCAGACCACATCATCATTCATCAATGACTGCTCCATCTTCAAGCCACCTAACAGAGTGGAAGGTCTGCGTGTCATGGATGATGAAACCAAAGACTGGCTGCACTCGAGTAGCCTTCCAGTGTAGTCCGGAAACATTGTGAATCTGGGGTGGTAAAAGGATAGACCCTTGGCCCCAAAGGCTCACACGAAGACGATACTCTTCTTTATTTTTTTTAACACCGTCTGCACTAATGAAGAAGAACTGAATGTTTTTGATGTTTGTTGTTGCCCATTCAAACATCTGTAATGGTGTCAAAATATGGTTTGCATTGGGGACCGGAAGACTTGCACAGGCTGTAAAACGCTTGACAGTGCCTCCAATTCCGTCACATGGGCTTTTCCCATGCGAAGTGGCAAAAAAGTGCCATTTAGCAGAAATACCTAAGTCATGTTTGTCACCAGATTCAATATTCACTGACATCAGTGCAGAACAAATCTGTGATGCAAAACATTTGGATGAAGAACGCTTGCTTTCAGATCAATCAAAAATCTCAAGTCTGTTCCAACCAGGAATATACATTGCCTGTATCTATGATGATGATTAGTTAATTGGAAATATTATTGAACGTTCAGATAAACATGGTGGATGTTTTCGTAAAATTCATGAAGCGTGTAAACAACATGTTGATGTGGCTGCCAGACCAAAGACAAATGCCTTGTTTGGTGCCATTCCAACATATAATTTGTTGTGTATGCGTACTAGGGTGGCTCTTATTTGGCAAAAAATGAAAAAAATTTGAATTTTGTGTGGGACACCCTTTGAAAAGGTGAGGTTGTCAGAAAAAATAACTCCTGCAAAAAATGTTTGACTTTGAAATTGATTTAGAGGTGGCCCTCCCCCCCTAAAGTTTTGCGCCCTCCTCCCAAATACCAAATCTGCATATCTCAAAAACTGCTTGAGCTAGAGATACGGTTTTTGTGTCAAAAGATGCAGAAAGCATGATTTCCTATGTGCTTTCTGAACAGTGATTGCGTCTATCTTGAGTAGAAAAGCAGTTATTTAGAAAAAACCTGTTTTCGGTATTCTAGCACAAAACAGTGCTAAACAAGTATTGTGGCCCAAGCTATTCAATAAACAAAGTTCATAAACTAACCTGTAAAACTGGTAAAGCAATAAACGAAATAAGTATTCCTAAACTTTTATGCATTCATGCATAGCTAAAATGCCCGTTTTTTGTCATATTCCTTGGAGAAACTCCTGAGCGTGGAATCCGCTTTCAAGCTTCAGGTGCTATGCATCGCACTTGTTGGATGGCGAAGGCGATTTATGCAAAAGCTTGGTCTGCATTTATGGTATCTGTCTGAAGAAATGGTTGAACTAGCCTTGTTTGACTCTCGATTGTCTGTGGAAAGTAAAAAGCTAATGGTGGCAACCATGTTAAATGAAACAGCAGAACGTCCACCAAGGAGACGAAGCATCAAAGTAGATGCGTTTCTTAGCAATAAGGGTCTAGAACAGTATTGCACCTCTAATTCAAAATGGCTTCAGCTGTTGGGTGAAGATGAAGCAATAATTAGACTTTCAAAGGATCCTGCTCATTGGACTGAAGATGGTGCATTTATTCCAGGTTTACACATGGCGAAGGGACTTTCAGTAGTCAATGACAAAGCAGAGAGAGGAGTTGCTCTCAGTCTAATCCCGGATTTTAACAAACTCTCAACTGAAGATGACTACCAACTTCAGTTTCTTTTGCAAGTTGTTACTGAACACAGGAAACTGTTGAATCCAAATTCCAACAAGAACAATATTGTCGATTCTTCTTCATTTAAACCTTCTTTGTTACTCCAGGGGTCAAGGGGCTCTATCTTTTACCACCCTTGGGCAGTGCCGATGTGGTTTAGATGCTTGAGCAGGTGTCGAGTAGCAATTGCATTGATTCGTCATCCAGTTCAAGCAGACCACGCACACCATTTGGCGCAGTTACAGATGGTGTGGTCAGTGGTTTGTTCCTCTATGCCACACTCACAGATTGCGGATGGAGCCATCCCCAATTTGTGCATATTTGAGCGGAATAGTCTGACTCCAGTAGCCCAGTGCGCAGGCGGTTGTGCCACACCCAGGCCTTCCTTGGCAAATTATGCATTCTGGTTGGATGGGGGCTGGTGTCGGAGATAAAACTTTAGAGCCTTGAGGAGTTCTTCTTCCTCTCTGAGCTCCATTTGTTGTCCTCCCAGGTAGCCGCGCTGATGGATTGGTTTTCAGCGGTTTTCATCAGGAGTTGTGCGTCACATACAAATGGGTGTCTCGATTTCAGTTGGCGAGGATTCTCGATTGCTCGCTCACAGACTTGTAGAGACTTGAGTGGAGCAAGTGGTTGGGGTTCGTAATGCCGAGAAAGAGACAGGATGGCTTCTTCGTGACAAAACTCAGCTGGTTGGTTGCCTGCAAGGACAGGGAAATTGTCCGATTGTGTACAATGTGTAGGTCGCAGACATCCTGTCACGATACGCAAGGCAATATGTAAAATATTGTCGATAATATCGCTTCTTGCAGTACTGACCAGAATTACATTTTGAAATGAATATCGTTACCAGTGTTCCCTCTAAGGTGCAAAAATTAAGAAAAAAAACGAAATTTTATAGACGGTTTCGTGGTCACAAAAAAGGTTGTAAAATCAAGATTTGGTCAAATGCGTTTTTTCTAAATAACTGCTTTTCTACTCAAGATAGATGCATTCAATGTTCAGAAAGCAGATAGAAAACCATGTTTTTTGCATCTTTTAAAACAAAAACCGTATCTCTAGCTCAAGTGGTTTTCGAGATACGCAGATTTGGTATTTCGAGGGAGGGCACGGAACTTTAGGGGGGGAGGGCCACCTCTAAATCAACTTCAAATTAAAAAAAAATTTGCAAGAGTTATTTTTTCTGACAACCTCACCATTTGAAAGGGTGTCCCATGCAAAATTCAAAAACTCAATTTTAAGAGCCACCCTAATGCGTACCAGAAACCTACAGACACAGTGCTCGAAAATACAAACTTAATCAAAAAGATTAGGAAAATGTTCTGACACCACTTCCACAGTTTCTTAGACAATAGATGATATTCAAACTCAACTGAGCTGATTTGAGCTATGCATTTTACATAATGCAGAATTATAGTGCAAACTGAAAACAATTTAATTTTTGAACACGACTTAATCATTTTCCTACAATTTTATCTCCACATCATAGCTTAATAGGGTGTGCCACTTTGTAACTTTTTTTTCATAACCAAGGTCTCAACCCATTTTGGGGTTCCTTTTAGGACCAAAAACTATCCCAAAAATAGATCAGAAAGAAAGAGAAGAGATCTATGTTCGTTTGCTTCTTCCTCGGTAATTATATTGAGTTGAACAAACTGAAGAGAAGACATCATATCCCTATGACATGATAACCCCTGTGATCAAAAGCGTTGGTGCAGTGAGCCATGCACGATGGATGGCCAAATTACTGTGTGAGTTAAAGCTTGCTCTGTATTCTCTTCAGTTTGTTCAACTCAATACAATTACCGAGGAAGAAGCAAACGAACATAGACCTCTTTCCTTGTTTTTGATATTATTTTATGTTCCTGCATGGATAACAGCACCTGATCCATTTGATGCTCTATATAACGATCTCCATCTGCTTAAAACTCTTCTTCAATTTAAGAAAAAGAATAATCTTCCAGAATCTTTTTCAAAGTTTATTGCAGCAATGATAAACCGTCTTATGCAACATCTGTGGTATCTTAGTGAACCATTTGTATTTTTGGTATTGTTTTCTGCATTATCGTCTGTGCAAGAAAAAGAAAAATGTCGTAAAGCATTGCTAAAATATGAACCAGCTTCTGAATCATCGTTGAAAAACTTGGGAAAATTAGTCACACCTGCAGAAATGACAATGTCAACCAACATGAATAACTTGTTTGGACCAGATTCTTGGCTTCTCAAAAATTTTTTGGGATAGTTTTTGGTCCTAAAAGGAACCCCAAAATGGGTTGAGACCTTGGTTATGAAAAAAAAGTTACAAAGTGGCACACCCTATAGCTTATTGATTGCAGGTGGGTACTTTTTCATGGGTGAGAAGAGGTGAAAGCATCATTTTGAACATAAATTAATGGTCAACTATGTCAGAATTTCAATGTTTATGATCACTAAGCATAGAATAGGGGTAGGCAGTACAGGGTGGATTTTAGCCACTAACTTCGGATTTTGCATAGGACTCTTTTTTAAACAATAATATGATATGACAATGCAGAATCAGCAAAAAAATTTGAACTTTAGGCGTTTTTGGCGGTTAGCACCACAAAAAACTGAAAATTGCATTTTCGGATTGTGAATTTAACAAAAAATCACAATTTTCTGGAATAAATGGTTTTCAAATGTACAATACTGCATAAACTTGTCATTTTTTTATGCAAATGGGCTCTGTGAAGATGGAATAATAACTCAAGACTAATTTGGAATTTTATTAGTAAAAGAAAAGTCCAAAAAACACAAAAAAATGGTGAAAAAGCATCAATTTTTTATGATAAAGTGTTCAGGAAAGGACAGGCCTATTGCAAAGCCTTGGACACTAGAAGAGATACAGTAGAAGAATGGTGAGATATAAAATGGTGAAACTTTCGAGGTTAATGCATTTAATGGACTTCTTAAACCGAGGGGAGGACATTCCTGGGGGGAGGGGGTATGAAATAAGGATTTGAGTAACTGATTCCAGAGTCATGTCGCTGAGGTTAAATACCTAAACGAATTTTATTAAATACATTTAGTAGGCTACTATGATTATGTTAATCTTGTTACTAATACTATAATTGTTTTTTTCAGATGACAGAAAATAATACAATATTTGTGCTAGGGGATGTACTTCCCAAAAATTATGATGCAGCAATTGATATATTTAGTGTTGCCTAAAAACTGAAATCAGAGAAGATGACGCTTTGCATCAGGTTATATGTTACTGCTTTGATAAAAACATGGACAAAAGCATTCGGAAAAGATTACATCATTGACCGGAAATGCATCATGGAGAAAGTTCAAAAGGTCATAACCCACTACCACAATCATGTTTATGCCGAACACAACCGCACAAAACCAAAAAAGATAGGAATGGCTTTCGTGAAAAAGAGTATTCGGCATCTCCCACATATCCTGGAGAAAAATGTTATTGATGTTCAATTGTTCATAAAGAATCGCAAGACGTATACAGTACCAACCAATGGTCTTCTTGAAATAGGGAAGAATATGGATGATTTAACAAGCGACTAAAAGGCTTTTTATATCGACCAACTGGGGTATCAAGTCATGCGCATCAGTGAAGAAATTGAGTATGGCATAGAAAAGGAATCAGAAGTAGCTGAACAACCGGCAATCATTGAACAAGATAGGATTGAAGAACAATACATGCAAATTGAAGACGAAACCGACCTATTGAATACATTAAGTGATCAACTGAATATCAGTGCTAATCGGCCGGGGCACATGTGAAATACAATGACAACCAATCAGTTGATCACTTAATGTATTCGATAGGTTGGTTTCGTCTTCAATTTGCATGTATTGTTCTTCAATCCTATCTTGTTCAATGATTGCCTGTTGTTCAGCTAGTTCTGATTCCTTTTCTATGCCATACTCAATTTCTTCACTGATGCGCATGACTTGATACCCCAGTTGGTCGATATAAAAAGCCTTTTCGTCGCTTGTTAAATCGTCCATTTCCCTATTCAAGAAGACCATTGGTTGGTACTGTATACGTCTTGCGATTCTTTATGAACAATTGAACATCAATAACATTTTTCTCCAGGATATGTGGGAGATGCCGAATACTCTTTTTCACGAAAGCCATTCCTATCTTTTTTGGTTTTGTGCGGTTGTGTTCGGCATAAACATGATTGTGGTAGTGGGTTATGACCTTTTGAACTTTCTCCATGATGCATTTCCGGTCAATGATGTAATCTTTTCCGAATGCTTTTGTCCATGTTTTTATCAAAGCAGTAACATATAACCTGATGCAAAGCGTCATCTTCTCTGATTTCAGTTTTTAGGCAACACTAAATATAGCAATTGCTGCATCATAATTTTTGGGAAGTACATCCCCTAGCACAAATATTGTATTATTTTCTGTCATCTGAAAAAAACAATTATAGTATTAGTAACAAGATTAACATAATCATAGTAGCCTACTAAATGTATTTAATAAAATCCGTTTAGGTATTTTCCCTCAGCGGCATGACTCTGGAATCAGTTACTCAAATCCTTATTTCATACCCCCTCCCCCCAGAAATGTCCTCCCCTCGGTTTAAGAAGTCCATTAAATGCATTAACCTTGAAAGCTTCACCATTTTATACCCCACCATTCTTCTACTGTATCTTTTCTAGTGTCCAAGGCTTTGCAATAGGCCTGTCCTTTCCTGAACACTTTATCATAAAAAATTGATGATTTTTCACCATTTTTTTGTGTTTTTTGGACTTTTCTTTTACTAATAAAATTCCAAATTAGTCTTGAGTTATTATTCCATCTTCACAAAGCTATTTGCATAAAAAAATGACAAGTTTATGCAGTATATATTATACATTTGAAAACCACTTATTCCGGAAAATTGTAATATTTTGTTAAATTCACAATCCGAAAATGCAATTTTCAGTTTTTTGTGGTGCTAACCGCCAAAAACGCCTAAAGTTCAAATTTTTTTGCTGATTTTGCATTGTCATATCATATTATTGTTTAAAAAAGAATCCTATGCAAAATCTGAATACCTTCATTTTTACTGCCTACCCCTACATAGAACCTACTTATTTTCACTGTTTTCATGATAAATCATTGTTGAATTTTCTCTAACCTACATTAAGGACTTGAGATTATTTGCCAAAAATGACCAAAATGTTACATTTTAAAAACATAAAATTTATAGTGAAGGAGTTTGATACTCAAACATTTTATTTCATGAAATGAAAGAATAAATGTATGTGTTTGTCTGGTATAAATTTCTGCATGACCATAAAATGCCCACGCGGTCATTTGGGGCTCTAAACATAGGGGTAAAAAAGGGCCATTTCTGCCTGATAGGGTTTTCAGACCCCCATAAGATCTCTGTTAATGGCACCACAACTCCCAAATTCAAGTTGGCAGAAGAAAAGTTTCCAAATATTACAAATAATTAGGTTTAGTGTTGGGCGATATTGAAAAAAACAAAACGATACGATATTTGAAAAAATACTCGATATTTCGATACTTTTCGATATTTTTGTACTAATTAAGAAAAGAGTTTCTCAGTCTTCGAAATTAGTGTCGGCAATTGCCGAGGTGATTGCCGACGCAGATGCATGAATGGCGCATTAGCGTCGGCAATAAAAATGCCGAGGCCACAAGAGCGCTTGTAAGGTTAGGGTTAGATATCCCTCCCAGTCGTTATTCCACAGCCATAGGTTTGCTCCTTAGTCAACACCCTGATGGAGCTCTGCGAAAGAGGCGTGTGGATGGGTATCAAAGCACAAAAGCGGGAAAACGTGGACGCTTCATTGCGAACGGCAAAGACAGTGTAGATTTACAGCCAAGCGATGAGCCTCTTGATGTGTCCGATTCCAGTGATGACACGACAATCTCATCCTCCGATACAGCATCTGATGATTCCGATTCTGACATCTAGTTCTTCATCAAGCAGACTTTGTGTTGCTCGCAGTATCCCAACTGTGCCGAAATTATGTTAGTGCATACCTAAATCGAGGCAATCTTCTCGCAGGGAGCGATTAATTTGTTACCGGTACTTGGTTGAGCAATTAACGTTATTTTATGATAATTCAACGTCGCTAGATGTCGAATTAATGTAAAACAAACGTAACTTTCTTATTGGGCATTGTTGTTACGCAATATAACCAGCCGGGAAAATTAAATCGATTTGTGCTGACTCGAACGTTGAATCAACCCAAAATTAACTTACTTTTCCTCCTCGTGAGTTATTCAACGTGAATTACCGTAACAGCGTGCGTATCGCGTTGCTCGCTTTATCGCTACTTTTGGTATTATTACATCACAACAAATCACACAGTGCGGCCGTGATAGACTACTCTAGCATATTTTTCGCTTCTCGTTTTCCATGTTTGGTACAATTTTTTTCGTTATAAACGTTCACAGCAATTGCCGAGGCAATTTCAACTTTTGCCGTTTGGCTTTGGCAACGTTTTTGTAGGGGTTTGCAGTTATGAGTTATCGAACGATATTGAAAAGATATCGTATCGTATCGAAAATTCGATATATCGCCCAACACTAATTAGGTTTTAGAGAAATATTTTGATTGGTTTGGGTGGTAGAAGCATTTGAAAATTGAAAAAATCACTTATACGGGGCAAAAAAACAGGATTTTGATGACCCACCTAACACTTATGCATCAAGAGATGTTGTTTGTTACTATTGAATTGTGTAGTATAGTTTATGATGAACTAGCACAGCAATTTTTAGTCTTCTACCACAATTACAATAAAAGTTATGGGGCTCTGAAAATGGCTGAAATTGCTATTCGCTACCCCCCCAAGTCAAAAACGAGGGTAGCGCCTGAAATTCAAATGGCCGCCATAGGAAAACCGTTTGAGATATTGATCTAAAACTTAGGATTCTTTTGTTTGGTAGCCTAAGGCATAGTATGACAACTTTTCAGCAAAATCTGAGAGGTACCATATACAAGATATCTTCATATTGGCTGTTTTGATATGGAATGACCCCATTTTTGGTCGCAAATAGCAACATTTTTAAATTGTTGGGAAATCTACATTATAAATGATAGATATGTCATGTTACATATCATTTTTGTCAGAATTGAATGTAAAATGAGCTGCAATAACCAAAAATGAGATTTATAAGATTTTGAAAATTTTTAGGCAAGTGATTAAAAGTGGATTTTTTTCTTATTTTGCAGAATAGGTTAGAGCAGGGGTCACCAAATGGCGGCCCGCGGGCCGCATGCGGCCCGCCACGCTGTATCGCTGCGGCCCGCGGAAGGTATCAGCGTACAAGTATAACCAAAAATACTTTTCTTGAGGGAGTTAAAGAGCACGAAGGCAAAAAATACTTTCCTGGAAGCATATTTTCGCATTGCATACGATTCCACCGACCGACCAATCAGATTATAGTTCAAGGTGGGGGTTGCTTAAAGTTATTCCAATGCGATGTCCAGCCACACTGTCCCAGTGGTTGATTAAAACGTCTGTTTTCGAATTTTGAAATTGTCTGTGAGCATAGGGTTGCTTATTTTAAGTTTGCAAATGTCATGTAAACACTAGTGCGCGTTTCACCGTTATTGTGTTTCACGAGCAGTGTTCTCTTTATACAAGTTTTTGTTGGCAAAATCGGTCGGTGTGCCCACTCAATTTATAATAAATTGGCAATATATTACATATAAATTTAAAGACTTTTTCTGATTGTATTATGAAAATATTTAGCTTAGTAGGCCTACTGCAAAACGTTTTTTTTTTTAAAGAAATATGGAACGCTTCACGATTTTGCGTGTCATCCTTGCGCAGGAGCCGTACTAATCTGCATCGTTCCAATTACCGGTATAGTATAGGCCTATGTACTGCCGAAGCAAGTACTGCAAAATGTTGTTAATCAACAAACTCTTGCCACGTTGATGAGCACCGCAAGTGACAGTTGTCTATAATAAAAGAAAGACGGTTTTATAGATTCTCACAAAAAGGATGAAAAACCAACTCATTGCTTTTTTAGAGGGAAGACTGTTCATAAATTACAATTTTTCGGTGATTTCCACAAGCGTTTGTTTCATGGTACCTGGTGTGATGATGTCTAGTTTAGCGTTGGTGGTGCCTTCAACATTTAGTTGCAGAATGGTCACTCCTTGACCTACAACAGCTGGTGCTGTTCGCCCTGACAAGGGCGCTGTGCTTGGTCTGGGGGTGCCATTCTGATGATTGTTCTTCCGCATAACTTTATAGCGACAGTTGTAGCAAGTTTAGTTTCCCAAAGTCGGTACTTGCGGGGGCGGCCACGTGGAGGTACTTGCTTTCGTCGGCAGAGAGTGCTGCTTGTGAGTGTGGTGAAACGCAGGTGGCAGCACACATTATCAAGGATTGCCGGCTATACAGACCTCCTCAATGTCCTCATTAGGGTGGCTCTTATTTGGCAAAAAATGAAAAAAATTTGAATTTTGTGTGGGACACCCTTTGAAAAGGTGAGGTTGTCAGAAAAAATAACTCCTGCAAAAAAATTTTTGACTTTGAAATTGATTTAGAGGTGGCCCTCCCCCCCTAAAGTTTTGCGCCCTCCTCCCAAATACCAAATCTGCATATCTCAAAAACTGTTTGAGCTAAAGATACGGTTTTTGTGTCAAAAGATGCAGAAAGCATGATTTCCTATCTGCTTTCTGAACAGTGATTGCGTCTATCTTGATTAGAAAAGCAGTTATTTTGAAAAAACCTGTTTTCGGTATTCTAGCACAAAACAGTGCTAAACAAGTATTGTGGCCCAAGCTATTCAATAAACAAAGTTCATAAACTAACCTGTAAAACTGGTAAAGTAATAAACGAAATAAGTATTCCTAAACTTTTATGCATTCATGCATAGCTAAAATGCCCGTTTTTTGTCATATTCCTTGAAGAAACTCCTGAGTGTGGAATCTGCTTTCAAGCTTCAGGTGCTATGCATTGCACTTGTTGGAAGGCGAAGGCGATTTATGCAAAAGCTTGGTCTGCATTTATGGTATCTGTCTGAAGAAATGGTTGAACTAGCCTTGTTTGACTCTCGATTGTCTGTGGAAAGTAACAAGGTAATGGTGGCAACCATGTTAAATGAAACAGCAGAACGTCCACCAAGGAGACGAAGCATCAAAGTAGATGCGTTTCTTAGCAATAAGGGTCTAGAACAGTATTGCACCTCTAATTCAAAATGGCTTCAGCTGTTGGGTGAAGATGAAGCAATAATTAGACTTTCAAAGGATCCTGCTCATTGGACTGAAGATGGTGCATTTATTCAAGCTTTACACATGGCGAAGGGACTTTCAGTAGTCAATGACAGAGCAGAGAGAGGAGTTGCTCTCAGTCTAATCCCGGATTTTAACAAACTCTCAACTGAAGATGAGTACCAACTTCAGTTTCTTTTGCAAGTTGTTACTGAACACAGGAAACTGTTGAATCCAAATTCCAACAAGAACAATATTGTCGATTCTTCTTTGTTTAAACCTTCTTTGTTACTCCAGGGGTCAAGGGGCTCTATCTTTTACCACCCTTGGGCAGTGCCGATGTGGTTTAGATGCTTGAGCAGGTGTCGAGTAGCAATTGCATGGATTCGTCATCCAGTTCAAGCAGACCACGCACACCATTTGGCGCAGTTACAGATGGTGTGGTCAGTGGTTTGTTCCTCTATGCCACACTCACAGATTGCGGATGGAGCCATCCCCAATTTGTGCATGTTTGAGCGGAATAGTCTGACTCCAGTAGCCCAGCACGCAGGCGGTTGTGCCACACCCAGGCCTTCCTTGGCAAATTATGCATTCTGGTTGGATGGGGGCTGGTGTCGGAGATAAAACTTTAGAGCCTTGAGGAGTTCTTCTTCCTCTCTGAGCTCTATTTGTTGTCCTCCCAGGTAGCCGCGCTGATGGATTGGTTTTCAGCGGTTTTCATCAGGAGTTGTGCGTCACATACAAATGGGTGTCTCGATTTCAGTTGGCGAGGATGCTCGATTGCTCGCTCACAGACTTGTAGAGACTTGAGTGGAGCAAGTGGTTGGGGTTCGTAATGCCGAGAAAGAGACAGGATGGCTTCTTCGCGACAAAACTCAGCTGGTTGGTTGCCTGCAAGGACAGGGAAATTGTCCGATTGTGTACAATGTGAAGGTCGCAGACATCCTGTCACGATACGCAAGGCAATATGTAAAATATTGTCGATAATATCGCTTCTTGCAGTACTGACCAGAATTACATTTTGAAATGAATATCGTTACCAGTGTTCCCTCTAAGGTGCAAAAATTAAGAAAAAAAAACGAAATTTTGTAGACGGTTTCGTGGTCACAAAAAAGGTTGTAAATCAAGATTTGGTCAAATGCGTTTTTTCTAAATAACTGCTTTTCTACTCAAGATAGATGCATTCAATGTTCAGAAAGCAGATAGAAAACCATGTTTTCTGCATCTTTTAACACAAAAACCGTATCTCTAGCTCAAGTGGTTTTCGAGATACGCAGATTTGGTATTTCGAGAGAGGGCACAGAACTTTAGGGGGGGAGGGCCACCTCTAAATCAACTTCAAATTTAAAAAAAATTTGCAAGAGTTATTTTTTCTGACAACCTCACCATTTGAAAGGGTGTCCCATGCAAAATTCAAAAACTCAATTTTAAGAGCCACCCTAGTCCTCATGGTATGGAAGGCCTAGTTTCCATCGATGACGACACCAGGCAGTGGTTAACCAACGGATGCCCTGACATATAGCGACAACACGAGAGAAGAGAAGATGGTACCTGGTTTCTTTTTCCCTGTTATTGGAGCCTATCTTTTGCTGATATGTTTGCAGGTCACTATTGTTGCCTGTATTGCGATGTGTCAAACATTTCCTTGTTTACTGAAACTGTTAATTGCAAGATATCTTTTGCGAAGCGAAGTAACAACACCACTCTTGCTTGGCGATGAATATTCTGATGAAACCGCTCGCCTCGCTATAAGTGCACAAAACAAGTGGCCTCTATTTATTAGGCATTGTTAAAAAAGTCAAAAGTGTTGTAAAAGGAGCTTGGCCTGGCAGTAGCGTTGTTCGATTAATTTTGTTGCTACGGTATTCTAACATAAATATGAACAACATGCAACGCTGGATACTGGGTACGTAATGCGTTCTTTTCTAGCATAAGAGTCAACCTACCTAACATTTTATTAGTGCGGCCCACCACAGCTCTCCTTAGTGCCAAAGTGGCCCGCATGCAAAAAAGGTTGGTGACCCCTGGGTTAGAGGCATTCCATTAATACAACTAATTTTTACCAAAGTCCAATACCTCCTAAAATACTTGGTTTTGGATTCTGCATCCTCAAAAATGGTGGAATAGACACTTCAACCATCTTTTTACCTTGAGTATAGTGTTTAAAATCAAAAATTAGTTATGCAGATGAAGTGCACCACCTAGTGACGGCCCAAGTCTCCAACTCGGCATTCACTGACCTGATTTTGAAAAGTAAATTTTTGATGAACTTGGGCTACAACATAATATTTGAACCATCTTATTCTGCAACCTAGTGTTTGCGTTGATTTGTTGTATTATAATGGACTACCTCGTAAACAACATAAAATAAAAGGCCAATTTAGACATAAAAAACAAATTTTGAGTGATGGTTAGCCTACAAGCCCTACGGCCTACATGCAACCACTCTTACTTTCAATTTGAGGATGCGCTGAAATACCGTAACTTCTGAATTTTAATCTTACCAACAAAGCAAAGATCAGACTAATCTCAAAATTTAAAGAAAATTAGCGAGCGATTAGCAAAACATAAAACTTTGCATTCAATTCATTTTTTTTAATATTAATTTATGCACATGAACCAGAGGGACCACACGTATGTCCTTCAGACGTATTGTCTGACCACTTCAACACTGAAAACCCTTTTTAGGGTTCTATTACAAGTCTTTTGTTAGACTAGGCTCCACGACTGGTAGACTGCTTGGCCCCATATTAAAAGGTCAAGTAACACATCATATTAACCAGAATTTTGGCCACAATCCATTTGGAAATAAGCAAACTTTTTAGCACTAGAAAATTAGAAATGAAGTAAAAACTAACCATGGTAAAAGTTGTAAAAATTGTAGCTTACATTAAACAAACGAAATACACGATCCAATGCAAAGCGAGTCCTAAAAAACCTTACACTTACAAAGTCTTCACAATATTAATGACTTGCTTCTGACGTCATAGTGAGAACATTATGCTCTAACTTTATTGTCTGTTGCTTTCATCTCAGCATCTGTCATATTATTGTCGCTGTCTTTGACCTTTCTGTTTTGAATGCATCTGGTCAAATTTCCTATCAACCTTTCAGTTGCCATTTGATTGTCTTTGAAAGACATCCAGTCGCCTGGTGAACCAACTGAAAGGCAAGGAGAGCACTGACTGGTAATGTCAAAGAATGCAGACAGTGGACGATTGGTTGAAAGTAGTTTTTCTGTATTAACCGATGCTGTCGCAATGTTTTTAACAGCTTCTGGAGTCATCACTTTACTTTTCGACAAGCAAATAAGTAACATAATTTGTGTGAAGAATATTCTTCTAAGGCTCAACTGTGCCATAGCTATTCACTTTCCTTCAGGACAGTGGTTCCCAACCTTTTTGTTGTCACGGACCCCTTTAGACAAATCATTAATTCTGCGGACCCCTACCTTAATTTTGCCTGAAACTCAATTAACATACTATTGACTATTGTAATAATTATGCTTCTCAACTAGGCTACTGTACTGTGTCATATTGCATTGCGGCTATGACTCCCGCGGTAAATATCAGGTTAAACAGTTGATCAAATCAGAAAATGAATGAATTGTTCAAGAAATGTCAGCAGTAGGCTACCGGTATTTGAATATTAAGGTGACCCAAAGTGGCATGCCGAAACTTTTTCAATGTAAGCAAATTTAATGAGAGAAATGAAACTAAAAAGATCGTTTTTCGTTTTTTTTCTCCAAAATTCATCAAGGTAATCACGAACCCCCAAATGCTTTCTCACGGACCCCAGGTTGGAAACCACTGCTTTAGGAATTGATAACTGTGATCTTTTAACTATAATGCTTGACTGCTGGTTGCTCATCTAACAAACTTTGAATAGCCAACTTTCAAAGTCATTGTTGTTGCGCTTTTATAACCTAAAATTGTGGCATGTGTAAAGAAATTTTTTTTTAAACGTTTAAAAGTGAATGTTATTTTTACATCAGTTTATTCCTCATAAAATTCTGATTGCAGCAATATGTTGCATAATGCATACCCTATTTAATCCAAAAAATACGTATTTAACTAAAATATCCAGATTTCACTAGTCGCAAGCCCCCCCAAAATTTTAGGATGAGCGTGGGACCCCTAAACTTTAATATTTTTTTGAGAATTTTTTTCTACCTCATATTTTGGCCACTTCCCACCTCCCATTTATATTTCCAAAGTTAAAATCAAAAATTTAAAAAAAAATGCAACACCCTACTGCATAGCCCTATTACATTTTTTTTTCGTAGTTTTACAAGAAAACAAAAACGTGCATACCGGTAGGCCTACTGTACAATTTTATTAAGTTATTAACACTTGCAACAAGGGCGATTTAAACTTTACCAAATTCAAGACGTGAAAAGTTTCCCAAGCTTTTAAATTATGAAGTCTCAAGACAATTAACAAATGAAAGTGTGATGTCATAAAGGAATGAGTCAGAGTGACAAAAAGTTACATAAAACCGGCTCAGTGTGACCATATGAATTCAGAAAAACAAAATAATAAAAAGTGAGATATAATTAAGCGTAATATAAAAAAAACATAGGTGCTATTTACTTTTTTTTTTAGATAAAGTTGAATTAATCAAATTCAATTCAAAATTTCCAAAGCTTTATGAAAATCACAAATTAAACAAGTTTTTTGCAATTTAAATCGATTTACAATGTCATCAAAAGGTAGCCATAAGTGATAAAAAGTTAAAAACAACTATTTAAAAGCAAATTAAGAAGAAAGATTATTGTTCTAACAGTTTGCACAAAAAATTAAGGCTACAAAAAACAGTTACGATGATACGAATTTCGGTACATTATAATTGATCTAAGCACGTCTGGCAACACTACTTTTAAAACACAGGAGGTTAGTAATGAACCTTTGTTTAGTGACAGTTTAATAATAAAAATTTAATATAATTTAAAGTTCTATTTTAATCATAATGAATTGCAAATTTGTTTAGAACAGTTTACTTTTTACAAGAATCAATTTCCCTTTGTAAGCCCACTTCATGTCTTTATCCACTTGTTGTTTCAGCAAATTTTTAACATTTCTTCAAATCGCTTTTTCTTCAACAATTCCTGATCAATTTTGAAAATTTTTTCTTCGCAGTAACCACAAACACAAACAAATCCTTTTATCAAATTTTTCCAACTTAATGTGTCTCCAGGCCTTGATTATTTATTCAACCTAGATTATTCAATCCCTGACGCAAGCCCAGTCACTGACAGAGTGGAGTTTCCGATAGTTGTTGTTGGGAGAGTATTGCTTCCACTAGGTGCTACTGAATGAAGAGCAGTACTAAAATGCGTTGCTCATGTGCACACGTCCAGAGCCAAACCAGCGTCACTTGAACTTGAGTGGGGCGCCAAATCACTGAATTAACCGGCTGTCACGCCCAGGGCCCGATTTACCAGTAGGCAGAATAGGCAGTTGCCTAGGGCGGCAAATTATTATTGGGGGCGGCAAAATATACGAATATATTACATTGATAATACTGTTACGTGAATATAATAATTCACAACAGATATATTCAGATATATAGCAATTAATAAATATGTTATCACATCACACACATTTATAAACAGTGCGGCAAGTCATGTATGGCAAGTCATTATCGCCCCTAGAGTACTTCACGCTTGATTGGTTTTCAACAATATGTGCTGCTTAGCGCTTCTTTTAGTTATCTGTCTAGCTTAATATGGAGGACTACCTAGACAACAAAATCTGTCATTTTTACGCTGTTGACGTTGAATCAATTAAAAAATGACGGATTTTGCTGCCTAGGTAGGCTTTGTCTGGGTGCAATTTTTATTAATCTTTGTTCGGTTTGTTTCACTGATTAGTAAATTTGAAGGAGCCTAGAAAAAATGTTTTTAGTCAATGTTAGGTTGATGGAAAAGTTGCAGGCTATTTTTTTTTACTTGCCTTGATGCTTAAAGTATTTAACAAGCCAAAAAGTAAGACTAGTATACGAAAGAACTTTAGTTTCATGAAGTTTTATAAAAATTGCAGCATTGAGGACAAATGAGAACAAGTGCCTGTGTTGTATCGAAAAATCACCATCGCAAAATTTTTTTGGGGGTGGCACTTTTCTCATCTGCCTTAACTACAAAAAATAAGTCTATCACAAAATTCACTCTCTAAGTCTAACAATAGCAACTACTTACAAAAACCCCTGGGAAACTTCTGCATTTTAACAAACGTGTAGAACTGGATAGAGGCTTCAGCCTACAATACAGCAGTGGCCGAGTGGTTAGCGCATTGGGCTCGCAGTCGAGAGCTTGCATGTTCGACTCCAGCCACCCGCACTTGCTGTTGTTTCTCTGGGCAAGAGTCTTTACGATAATTGCCTCTATCCAGTGATCGATTTCGAGTAATGGGTAGTACCAAATTTAAGTCATAAGTAGAGTAGACAACCAGGAAACAGACATTGCCGTCGGCTGCAGCGTGGGTCAGGTGCACGTCGGAAGGCGTGCACCGATGCATAGCGCTCGTCCGCTTTCCCGCAATCAGTGCCGGATTAAGGGGGGGGGCGCACTGGGCTGAAGCCCAGGGCCCCCACCTCAAAGAAAAAAATCTACTAATCTTTTTAGTTGCACAGCTGGAGATTACTACTTTAATTCGTATCTCAAACAAGCAAGGGTGGCTCACCTAAATGTGCTGCGGTGCTGCAGCACCCCTGCTCAACCCCAGTTATTCAATTTTTCTTCTTTTTTTTAACAAAAAACATATTTATTTGATACTTTCATATCCGAAAATGGTACGGATTACGGGTCAAAGTTATGATAATGCTGCCAATATGAGTGGCAAGTATAACGGTCTTCAAGCTCTTCTGCGCGAGAAATATAGTGTAGCTCATTATGTCCCTTGCACAGCACATTCACTTAATTTAATCGCCAGCCTAAATGTCCTGTAGAAACATGCCGTTCTGCCGCTGAGCTTTTTGAATTGTTGCAAAGCCTTTATTCATGGCTCGTCTCGTCTACTCATCGTTGGCAAGTCCATCGAAAATTCCTAGATGGTTTGCCTGTTTTGAAGACATTATCTGATACAAGATGGTCAGTTAGATATGATGCAGTTCTTCTTCTATCGAGTCTTCTAAAGTTCGTTGATACACCACAGATTGACACATTCTTCCGCAACGGAGTTATACACTGACAGGTCCCACCTACTGCACCGTGTTGCAAGCCGAGGGCAAACAAGAAGGTGATCCGCTGCATAGGCGTAGCCAGGGAGGGCGAAAGGGGCCATGCCCCCCCAAATTTTCCAAGTTTGGATTCCGAAGTTGAGCCTTTTGTTGAAAATTTAATAAAGTTTGTAGAAATTTATATCGTTTTCCAAGACATCTGGCTATTAACACCCCCAAGGACTTGTTTTAGACACACAGAAAGACATCAATAAATTTTGCAAATCGTAAATCGCGCAAAATTTACGCGATTTACGTTTCTTTGAACTAATTTGTGGAAGCAATTTCAGAATGGCTTACTCTGTTGGGTTTTTGTGTAGTTATTGAGTTTTTGTGTAGCTGAGTTTTAGTGTTCTCTAATTTTAGCCGCAGTTTTTGCCCGTTCGTGTGTAAGAGCTATCTTTAATAAGTTAATAGCTGTTTATCTGCTAATAAATTTCATACAAATATTACCCTAAAAGTGTTTTCAGAAAGCGCTATAATCCATTATTTGAATGAAATTTTTCAAAAAATTTCCGGGGGTGCATGCCCCCGAACCCCCTAGAATACGCGTGCTTTCGGCACGCTCTAACCCCCCTACCACTTTTATTGCATCAACCCACCGGAATACGCCACTGCACATCAAGTGGCGATGGCTTTAAATCAAACACTTTGTTGTTCTCTTCAATTCATCAAATATTTGGCTCCCCCCAAAATTTTTTCTGGCTACGCCACTGGTCCGTTGTTTGGGGCTCGGTGCCACAAATACATGCAACTGGGCCCGTGTCGTAGCCCCACTCCACCATTCATTTTTAGCGAAAAATGTCACTTGATAAGGGCCCCCACTTTCAGCTCAGCCCAGGGCCCCATACACCCTTAATCCGGCCCTGCCCGCAATGCAGGATAAAGATATGAAAAACTAACAAACAAAACAACTGGGTAACTCAGCAAGTCGCCCATTGGCTAGGAACAGTACACGTGGTCACGTGGACGTGGTCATCACGCCATTTTTACCAAAAAAAGAGAGAAGAGAAAAACGTAAAAACGCTCAAAAGTGAGAGACGTGATGCAAGTCGATTATTCTGTGATTCTTTCCACTTTCAACTTTGTTAGGCATTGGGAAGTAAAAAGTAGCCCAAAAAGTCGCAAATGTCAAAAAATCGCAAACCTTCAAATTCAAGTCGCGAAGCGAATTAAAAGTAGCCCAATTCGCGATAAGTAGCCCAATCTGGCAACTCTGCTGGCGGAGCTGGTTTACAAGCTTCCCACGGTAAGCACTTTAACGGCAAAATTTCATTAGATGCTTGTAAAACCTCGAGCCAATCAGAAGCTACGTTGTCTGTGACGTGAAGTCAATGGCAAATCTGCCTGAGCTTGTTGTTTACAGCGCCACCTAGGAAAGCTATGGTTAAATCACAGAATCTGCTTGGAAGGTATGCAGATACAGGCATATTGTCTACTATCAACGGTGAAACTGTGCATGATATTGTGGTTGCAGACTTGTTTTTAACTATTGTAGAATGTTTAGGATGTTAGTTACAGTTATTATCTAGAAAAATTCGTTTGTTCTACTTTTCTGAGGCTTAGGTTAGCATGACTACAAGTAGTTAAAAGATGATGTGAGTTTTCAAATTACTAAGGAATTGATTAGTTTATAGTTTGAAGTAGTGGTCTTTAAAGTTCATAAGTTTCAGTGTACAAAGTATATACATCAGCTTACTAATTGAAGGGATTAATTACTAACTATTTGTGGAAGCTTTAAGCTGAAGTAGGCTTGAAATTAGTACCGTAATTGGCAGATGCTACTTAGCCAGCATCATTTCCAAAAACATTGAATGATCGATTAATTCAGTTGACAGTTATTTTAAAAAGGTCTCTAAAGTTGATTTATTTAGTGATACAACAAAACAGTGATAGGTTTCAATCTGTAATACTCAAAATAGCCGCTCCCAAAAATAATTTATAAACAAAGAGCATTATCAAGACAAATTTGAGTAGGCCTACCGGTAAGTGTGTTGTATGTAGGTTCAGTAATTTAAAGCAACAATGTCACAAAGGTTAAAAGTCCTGAGATTTAACTTAAACCTAGTTAGGCTGAAGGAAGATACAGCAGAATCAGATACCGTAACTTGTTCCATATTTGGGGAACCTGGTTTGCGACGTAGCATCTTAATTGGTTATGTACAGACTGGAAATTTGATTGAATGGACCAGTTAAGGCAGTTATGCTGACAAAGGTTATGTTTTGTTTATTTCCTTTGTGTTGCAATTTTTTATTAACATGCCGTTTTTTTGTAGGTCAATCAGTCTACTTTGAGACTACTAGCAAACACTAGTTTAATGCAGTTAACCGGTTAACCACTACTTTGCTTTGTATCATCTTCTTTTCGCCTTTTTTCACATCACAGAAAACTTAGCTTATGACTGCTTGAGGTTTCAGTGGCATGGCTGAAGTTTTTCTTGTTGAAGTGGCTACCGTTACTAATTGCTTGTGATCTGCTTGACATATGTTACAAACTACCTATAGGCTATCATAACTTGTCAAAATGAACAACTTGGCAGTTCATTTTAAATATGTGAATTATTTAAGAAATTGAGATGCAACCTAATTCGTACCATGAACAATTTGTACCGTCAGTTCGTACCTTGAAAAGATCGAGAGAAAAAATTAAAAAAGCCGAAGTCGCTGATCGGAGTTTCCGCAAACAAACAAAAACTCTTAGGATCATTACCGGAAATTTTACGATGTTTGCGGAAACTATGACCAACTCTAACCCTTTTTAAATGTTTGCGGAAACTGCGATCAGCGACTTCGGCAAACTCTTAGAATCATTACAAGAAATTTTTAAATGTTTGTGGAAACTGCGATCAGCGACTTCGGCTCTGTTCTATTTTTTTCTCTAAAACTGCGATCAGCGACTTTGGCAAACTCTCAGGATCATTAGCGGAAATTTTAAAATGTTTGCGGAAACTGCATTTAGCGACTTCGGCTTTGTTCTATGTTTTTCTCTCGATCTTTTCAGTTTGTTTGCGGAAACTCCGATCAGAACCTAACTCTAAACCCGATCTAATCATAACCCTGTTAAAATTTTTACAAAAACTGCGATCAGCGAGTTCGGCAAACTCGTTAGGGTACCGGTAACTTATGTTTGAAATTTGAATGCAAACAACTAGCTTCATAGAAAAAATAAATAAAGCAGTTCTATATTTCGGATATGTTACATTTTAGCATGTTACTTGTGGGCCTGTCACTCCTGATATAGAAAACAATTTATATGCTTAATACAAATAGAGAATGTTCATAAATACAGTAACTATATATATAACTGCAGACAGGACGTCACTGTTTCGACCTTAAGGTCTCCTCAGTGCAGTAATATATATATTTATTACAATGCAGCAATAAGTGTACAAAAAGGTTTACAATTAT
The DNA here is from genome assembly GCF_918807975.1 of Aplidium turbinatum. Taxonomy (NCBI): domain Eukaryota; kingdom Metazoa; phylum Chordata; class Ascidiacea; order Aplousobranchia; family Polyclinidae; genus Aplidium; species Aplidium turbinatum. The sequence goes on along the minus strand of NC_137489.1, from coordinate 8,016,300 downwards.
ACTATTTTTAAAAGTCATTAAAATGTTGTCACAATGCTTGGAAGCTCTTCAAGACATGAGTGAAGAAGATCTTATATTTTTCGATGAGGTATGTTAAGCTTGACTTGTTCACATGCAAAATACTATTCAATCAAATATAGTTAATTACTATCTAAAGCAGGTAATTTAAGGTAGTTAATCCAAAGCTTACTTTTTAACAATTCTCCGCAACAGCATTATCTGTTAACCGGGTTATTGTGATTATTCTTGTATTTTTTTGTCTTTTTGCATGTATGGTAATTGGTAATTAATATGAACTTATTGGTGTGATCCAAATAAATTGTAATAATAATATTATCAATATGAATTATCAAATAGCTGCCTCTCGTAAGCCTGTGTTGTGTCGTAAACTAGCTAATGCAATGTTTGGTATTTTTTCTGTGTTACGCTTGCGTCGCTTTACAGTAGAAGGCCAAGCAGAAGCTTCTGTAACAAATTCATTATCTTGTAGACTTTCGTTTGCTTGATAGTCATCTTGTTCTTCTTCTTGAGGTTCGAACATTTCATCCTTCTCTTCTAGTTTAAATCTTCTTTTCTCGCTGGCTTCCATCTTCCTTTTTTGATTTAAAGCACTTGCAATTTGTTTTCTTGTTTCAGGAACATCCTTATGAGACATTTGATGGGGCCCCTTGCTGCTATTATTTTCCCTTTGTCCCTTGATGTACTCTAAATCCATAACTGGAATCTTGTGTTCACGGGTGCTGGTACAGAAAATATGAACCACTTTTTCACAACCCGAACCACATTGGCATTCATCACATGTTTTTATAACACAGTTGCAATGAAGGATGTCAAACAGTGAGTCTATGCTTCCTAGAAACTTTTGGCGTGCTTCGGTTTTTTCCTTACCACTTGCAATCTCATTTGCTCTTTTCCACAGTTTTTTTAACCGGTTCATAATGCTTTTTTCTGCAATAATGACAGGGAATTTGAATAGGGCATTAGCTTTTTGCCACTGAGCATACACCTGGTTGTAGATATCTGTAATGAGCTCATTCTGTGTATAATTTCTGCGATTAGTCTCACTTGTTTCTCGCAAAAACAGACCCAGCTTCAACACATCTCTGACAGTTGGAAGTTCTGATGGCTGCATCTTGCTGCCACATCCTATCATATTACTTAAATGACAGCTGTAAGCACTTCTTGTGTTAGTAGCAATAATGACTGTTTCATTAAAACTGCAGTCAAGTTTTACTAACAGTAAAAATGATCTGGAAACAACAAAAACAAAACAATGACTAAACTTTTTGCAGTAGCCTACCTGTAATAGCTTGTGCTTAGTATGTTACTTTGCATGGTAAACCTTAGCTGAATGCTTAGCTTAAGTTATAACTTATATTGTACGAGCACTGTATATCTGGTTAAAACAATGCCTGATGAATCTAATGAAAAGGCGATCTGGATAAGCTTTGAATGACATTGCAGACTTAGGCTACTGCAAAATTTAACAATCTTAGGCTACTAACTGACCACTTAACCCAGTGAACAGGTTAAACCAATCTGAACTAAAGCTGGCTTTTGTTAAATCAGCAATCTTCACATTGATTCTATACATTGGTGTTGGATATTGCTAAATTCTCTTTGAAAGCCTACTATTTCCTTGGTTTTTCATTCCCAAACAAACTGGAAAACCTTTTTTTGGCTTTTTTTTTCAAAATTCACTGGTTTTTGACATTATTTACAAGAATGTTTTTGGAGGGTAGAGCCATTTAGCCACATTTAGGAGGGAGAGTGTAACTATTTTGAGCCATACTGGAGTTAAAAAAGCTGAAAAAAATTGTTGGGTATCAAATTATAAAATCAAGAAAATTTTTAAAAAATGCAAATTTTGGCCAAAAATAAAGATTTTCAAGTGAAAATCGATGTAGGTAGACCTTCTTCAAATTCTTTCAAATTATCAGGGCTTGCTATTGTCATTAAAATATCACCTTTTTTAGCATAGCCGATAAAAAATAAATTTTTGCAAAAGTATGACACACCCTAAATTACTATATATAGCAATTGAATGTGACTTATTTTACACATTTACATTACTGGTATGCTAAAGAACAATGGCATCACATGGTCACCTTAGTTCGGAGAGATTAATGGCACTTGAAGAAGATGGTGCATTACTGAATTTATTTGTATTTTACAGTTGAATGAAGATTTGGATGGTGGAAATTCGCCTATGAAGGGGAAATTCTATGGGACGATAAAGAATGTAAATAGGGACGATGTCAAGAGCTACAGGAAATATAATGCCAGCACCTTGGAAAAAGCTCTTGAAGCCACAGATAGGGGAATAACTACAGAAAAGTCGCAGAAACGTTCAACATTTCAAAAAGTGTATTGGCAAGACATCACAAAAGTCAAAATATGAAGCCTCAAGGTGGCCAGCTGGCTTTAGGAGAAGCATTAGAATCATAGTTATAACTCTTCGATTCCTGACTACTTGAAAAATCGGCCCAAACATTTCATTCACGAATGTTTAAATCGTATCATTTCATCCCAAGACGTCACCGCAAGCTCCATTGTTCAAGATGGAGATACGTTTGTTGTGAAAAGCACTTCATCAGAAGTACATTACAGAACAACTTTTGGCAGTTACAACTGTGCGCCAAACTGCACATGCCAAGATTTCCAACTCAATTTTCATAATGTGGAAAATGTTTGTTGGGAATCCTTTCCAACGTGGTACACCAAATCTGTGTTGATTGTGCTCGATCCCGACGTGGTTGGTAAGTTAGCGGTGCCTCGCCCATCACATTCTCCACAAAGTGTTGTACAACCGTCCTTCGAATTTGCCACCAATGTTGAATCCATAAACCACGATGCTCCTGGACCGAGCAATGCATCACCTACCACACCTATGACATCTATGAAGGATGTTCAATTGTTCATGCATCTGTAGATCGATTGTGTAATGTTCTGTATCGTGTTAACGATCACACATTACTGAATGATACAGTCACTCAGATAGATGCAATGACAGCTGATGTTCTATCAATCTGCCAAGACTCTGGATTAACAATCGCAAGGGAGGATACTCGCCCTAAATCTCTAAAGGCAAAACGAAAGCGCGGATCGGATAGAAAAGTTGCGTGTTCTATCAATCTGCCACAAAAACGTGCGAAACCGAACCCCTACACTCACCGTTATGGAGAGCATGCAGTTGCAATGAGGCCTGCTTATGGTGCAACATCTCTGGACGCAATGAGGAAAGCAACCACATAGAATTGACTTGTTTGCAATCAAACCATGAAGCCCGAACCATCTTTACACCCTCCAAACTTCAATAATTTCACATTTGTTTAGTGTCAGTCTCATGGGGGTTAATTACCAACTAGTATAGATTAATGATACGCGAAATGGTAGTTTTGTGACTATTGGTTTGGGAGATAGCGGACATCAAAAATTGATAAATTTTTTTCAAATGCAAAAAATTTCAATTTTTGAAAGGTTCTATATCTAAAACTAATTTAAAATTAGCAATTTTGGTGGTAGATATGAAAACTAGGACTGAAAAAGTTGAGAATAGATTTAGACAAAGGCAGTTGGAGCTAATTGAGCAAAACTTTTAAATGTTGCAGGGTGCAGACTTATATTTTTCATCTAGAAATATGCTTCATTAAAGTAACCTCACAAAGTTATTGGGATTTATAGTAGGCCCTACCGAATATGAAGAGCAGTTTTTTGTCGTATCCAGGCTTACACCCGGTGGCTGAAGATTTAGATTAAGTGAACGGGAAGGCATAATGCTCGTTTCTTTGCAACAAGAAGTTTTTTTGCTGTTATCTCTGTATAGACTTCATGCCATCTTCCACAGAAGTAAACCACCACAATAATTGTAAGCGCTGACAAGTAGCCTAGGCTAAACACAGTGCAACCACACGCCATGTAGCTGACAAAACAAGTAGGCTAGATTATTGAACTCCAAAGTACATCTCCGCTTTTTGTTAAAATATATACTCTTAACTCTTAAGATCTAAATCTAATATAAGCATTAAGCACACCACTTTTTGTTAAAATAATATACTTATAAGATCTAAATCAAATAAAGCACTTTTTGTAGTATAAAGTCTAAAGTAGTATAAAGTATTAAGTCCCTACCTGTTTTCTTTGTATATAGATGACTTATCGACTGAATTGAATTCCCTAGATGTCGGATGTAATACTGGTTCATCTCACTTGAATCACCTAATGTTTGCAGATGACTTGTGTGTATTTAGTCCAAGTGCTAAAGGTACCCAAAAACTCATTGATGTGTGTGAATCCTATGCTTCTAGACATGACATTATTTTCAACTGTAACAAAACTGTTGGATTGGTCCATCAATGTCGAAAATTTAAAGTTTTGACTTCTCCATGCATGCGGTTGTACAATACACAAATTAAATTTGTTGGACAAGTGAAATATTTAGGTATACTGATTGATGATACCATCAGAGATGACGCAGATATTAAAAGGCAAGTGCGATCTCTTTATGTCGCTGCCAATCAGCTTAGGTCCAAGTTTGGAAATTGCTCTACCGAAGTTAAAAATGTAATGTAGCCTACCAATCATATTGTATGCCAATGTATGGTTCGCAACTATGGTGCAACTATAAAACTTCTACTTTAAATCGCATACGAGTTGCTTACAACGACTCGTACAGAATTATCCACAATTTGTCGAGATGCGACAGTGCTAGAGTGTATCAGGTACAGAACGATGTGTTAACATTTGATGCTCTATTAAGAAAAAATTGCTATGCATTTGTAGAACGTTGCAAAAGATCAATTAATCCACTTTTGCGCAATGTTATGTCTTCTGATTATTACTTTAATTCTACATTTTATATTCACTACAACAGTATTTTGTACGTTGTTTGATGTAGCCTGCTTGATGTTGTGTTAGTCTGATATTTTGTGTGATGACTGTTAAAAATTTAAATTCTATGGACTTTGAGTCTGATTGCAAATAAATAAATAAAAATAAAATAAATAAAATAGTATTTATTGTTTACGGTACTCTTAAGAATACATCTCACTAAACTGCAACAAACCTTACCTGAATTTTACGTTCTTACGTCACAGACAACGTAGCTTCTGATTGGCTCGAGGTTTTACAAGCATCTAATGAAATTTTGCCGTTAAAGTGCTTACCCTTCCCACTTGGTTAAAAAGGCGATGACGTCACGGAGGAGGTATCCACCATAAAAATAGTACAAAAGTGGGGTGAAATCAGTCAATCATGACGATAAAAAGCAGGCAAGTGTCCGCCTTTAGTAAATTAGTTGTGATTTGCTTGTTTCTGCTTCAATTTTTACAATTGAACCAGCCCTGCAAAGCAGAAGATCTCACCTATGCAAAGCAATGTAACACAGGCCCGAAAAACACCACATATCTCCATAGAAAAAAGTTAAACTTGACCAAGTTTAACTATTTATTTCTGGTTCGATTTTTACAATTGAACCATTGCTGTTCAGTTCAGTTCAGTTGTTTTTATTTCTGACCATCATATCAAAACAATACACGTCAACATAGCAAAGGTCGAGAAAAAGGTAGAAGCGACAAAACGGAAATCACAAGCTATCTTCTACCCAAATAAAGCTTAAGCCAGACTCTAAAAGTTAAAAATATTTCTTAGGTAAAGAGTTTAACTTGACCGAGTTTAATTATTTATACGAAAAATACCTTCAAAGATACCAGCATTTAATCAATGCTAATCATATCTCTATAGAAAAGAGTTAAACTTGACCAGCTGGCATAAGTAATTTCAAAAATAAACAACAAAAACGACAAGTTTTATTTTATGTACAACTGTACAAGTGTACAACAACATTGCAAAAACGAACAGAAAATTAGTGCAATGCAATGTAAAGTTGTAAACTTGAAGCTATAGTTACCATAGCCGCTCTGACCTGAGGCTTTGTTTACCATACGCCACTTGAGCATGACATGCACTCAGGCCCGTAACTAGGGGGGGCGCAGCCCCCCCTGCAAAAATGTTGGCACCCCCTGGAAAAAATTATGTTAATTAGCTCTGTTCGCTGACTTTTCAGTTTTATACTCAATTTTCTTGTGTTATTTAATTGTAAACATTGTGTGTTTAAGGGTGTGGTAGAATGTTGTCTCTAAAACAAAGTTTGCCTAATTTTAAACGAAACTGCATTAAAAGAGCGAGTTTTGCCAATACCAAACATTCAAATATCTCAGCCAGGAATTAGCAACAAGAAAACATAGAGACTTAGCTTTATTACCGAAAAATGCCCTAGAAAACATGATCTTATCCTTTTGCTATGCCACCGGACAGCACCATTTTACAAGAATATTTATACCCACATGTTTGTTGAAAATGCTTTCAGAATGCACCAAATTCAAAGTAATTTTTCAAAATTTGCTGGGGGAGGCCCCCCAGACCCCCCGCTGCTGGGTGTCGCCTTTGGCGAAGACGCCGTTGGTCTTTGCCCGTCGGCCGTCAACCCCCACCCCCTTTCAAAATTCCTGGCTACGCCACTGACTGGTTTTATGATAAACTAGTCTAATTTAAACGTTGTATTAGGCCTACGATTAATGTTCTTGCGTAAATATACCCACATTGTGTACAAACGTCGTTTTCGTACATGATACGGAAAGTAAAAGTTGGGCTCTCTCTAGAATACTTTTTGCCCCCCCTGCTGCTCCAAGCTAGTTACGGGCCTGCATGCACTCAAGCGTATTATTTTGCCAATCGCAAGGTCCGGAATGTAGCATGAATTCAATCAATCAATCATTTTATTTTTCGTCATTAACGCGTCCGTGACGAAAAAGATACTAACTACAAAAATCGATATAAACCTACCAGCACGTTAACGAACGGAAAAAGGTGGCAAAACCTTGAAAGGTTTAAAACGTGCCTGAATGTAAAATTATGTAGTAGGCTATATATCAGTAGTTAGCACGGCCACAAAACCCAAAAAAACAAATAGCAAAAAATAAAACAAAAACAATTCAGGCAAAGCCTTTGGACTGACAAAAGCCTTTGATAAGTCATTCATAAAATTTTGCATAATAAGTTATTCATAAAATTTTGCATATTTGTAGAGGCTTTTGACGCAGGGCCGGTTACCGAAATTAGCAGAGTGAAGTTTCTGATTGTTGAAGTGTTGTTGCAGAGGAATCATTCCATACACCATTACACCAAGTGCCGCTGATTAGAGAGCAGTCCTGAAATGCGTTGCTTAAGCGCACCTCCCGAGAGCCGAACCCGCGTCGGGTGATCTTGAGTCGGTCGCTTAAACACTGAGCCAACGAGTATGCTACACTGTCTCATTTAATTGTTATTAGGGGAAGGTTGGGTTAGTTGAGTCAGTGGGTTAGTTGAGTCACCATTGTTTTCTGACTAACCAAGCGTGACTTCGTGAAGATTAATTGCCAAAAACAATAAGCATTATGAGTAACTGCGTCCACCTTGCTTTAGCAGCCGTGCAAGTTATGCGGGATATACAGTCAGCAAAATGCCATTTTTTGGACTAAAAAGTAAATATTTTCAGCTCAAAGTTGATTGGGTTGCTGAAGCTATACTAGGCGTCAGCAAAGATAGCGTCAAAGTTTCATATAGTTTATAGCTATCTTAAGCACAGTACATTTGTGTAAGACCGATAAAGCTTTACGTATAGATAATATGTTCAATAATTGTCACGAGGAAGGATTGGGGTTGGTTGAGTCAATAGCTGCAGGGCTAGTTGAGGCAGTGACTCAACTAACCCTACCTCAAGTTGCAGGCTGCTGAAATCTTACTTCTGAATTTGAATTGCTAAACGCGCATTATTAATTCAGTTACTTGGACAAAATGAGCTCTTATTTGATTAAAATTATCCATTAGGCCTACTTTTCTATTTAGTTTTACACCCTCACACATCTCATTAATTACAGCCTTTGGACAGGGCTGTGTATGGCCCGTTTAAGGCCTACTACAATAGAGCATTGAGTTCCTGGCAAATAAATAATCCTGGAAAGGTTTGTAGTATATATGATGTGGCTGGCATTACAAACCCAGCCTGTGAAAATGCTTTTTCCAACAAAAATATTGCAACTTCGAGACAACAGGGATATATCCTGTCTACAGAGACATTTTCACTGACATAGATTTTGCTCCATCAGAAATGACCAACCGACCTTTAGAGTTACGTGTTGGGATTCAAGCTGAAAACTGTGCTTCAGAAATCAATGAGCACACGGATCAGTTGTCCGCAACCTTCGAAACACCCAACATTAGTGCTGCACATCAAGCTTGTTCCAACGTAACTCCTGCTCGGAATTCAGCTAGTTCAGAGACCACTTATATGTCTCCAATGGAAATACTTCCAATTTTGCCAAATTTGGTTCGCGAAGCAATACAATGTGGCCCGCGGGAAAAGCATGAAAAGTATTACATTTCACGTCACTAATTTCGATAAAATGTGTGAAATTTGGGTCTAGGCGGTATGAAGACTTTTTTTTAGAGAAATGGCATGAAGTAGGGCGAAATCGAGGGAAATTAGGGCCTGGTTGCGGTGAAGACCTATTTTTATTTTCTTAGAGAAACGACATAAAGTCGGGTAAAATAACCGAAGAAAATTTGGGTCTGGTTGCAGTGATGACTGTTTTTTCAGGGAAAGACTGTGGAAACGGGCAAATTTGGGGCCATGTGGCCCGCCTGGTATTGTTAATAATTTTTGTGGCCCACAGTACAAAATAGGTTATTTCCCACTCCTGAATACAATAAACGTTCATTGATGGTATAGATCAGAGGTGCCAGATGGGGGCGGTGCCCAATATAGACCCAAAAAGTTATGCATCTCATGAATGCCATTGCGCCTCAACTAACCCCACCCACTGACTCAACTAACCCTGCCTGCGGGGTTGGTTGAGTCAAACGGTGCTGTATGTTTGAGGTAATAAAAACGGCAATTAAACATGAGATAGCATTTTGATAAATGGGTAGTAGCAAGCATACTTCATTACCTTTGGTTCACTTAGAGTTTCATAGGTGTATAGGTAATAGGTAGTAGGCTAATAGGTATATTGGTGTAATAGGTAATAGGTGTGATAGGTGTAAATGATGTAATAATGTGAATGGTGTAATAGGTGTAACTTAATAGGTAAAAAAATATACGGAAAAATCTGAAACATGACTCAACTAACCCCACCTTCCCCTACATACCTTTATAAATTTATGATCAGAGGTGGGCAGTAGTAATGCTCTACTTTTCGGTAAAAGTAGCGGCGCTACTTTTTAGTTGGAGTAGCGGCGCTATTTTTTTCCAAAGTAGTGGTAGCGGGAGAGGCGCTACTTAATTTCAGTCGCACTCCGCTACTTTTTAATTTAAAGTTACTTTTTGTCTGTCGAAGTGTCTGTTGTAAAATGTAGGCTACACTACTACACTCACATTAAAACTTAATTGATGTATAAAAGTAGCCTACATTTAGGCTGCAGGTTAGGCTGGCGCAAAATCTCAAAAAAAAAAAAAAATTTTTTTTTTAATTTTTCGTCGGTTTGTAATATTGTTCCTTTTGGTAAATGTATCTCCTATACCAAATTTCACAAAAAAATATTAACGTTTGACCCTGGTTCACCTGGTTTGAATTTTTTCAAAATATCGAATTTTCGCTTATCCCTGAAATTGCTCACTCGCTATCTTCTAATGCACTCTAGCATCTTAATGGACACAATAAGAGGCAGTAATACAAACTTGTAGCAAGCAAAGTGGTTTAATAGCAACTCCATGAACACTGACACGTGTATTACTTCCAAAATATCGAATTCTACCACATTTCAGACATGATTTTCTTTGTGCACCCTTCACTGTAGTAAATATCTACTGCTTTCAGTTTCTTGAATCATTTGACGATGTTTATCGATTTTCACAGGCCACCAAATTTTTTTTTTTAATAAAGGCGCAGGACATGTGAGAGTCATTTTAAGGTATTTTGAGGCCCCTGATTCTGAAAATGCACTAAGTTTTATCGAATTGGCTCTAGTTTTTGAGTTAGCCAAGATTCCAGCTACCACTTTTGATAACTAAATCTTTTAACTACGGTACTACAGTAGGTGGTAGAAATGGTTTTGAGAAAAAAGCTTGACCTTGCTCCAAAACATTACTGAAGGTATTGAGGTTACTCTCAGTCATGCCCGTTTTACTATTGTTTCAAGCAAATCACCACTTGAAACAAGAGAGGGCAAACAAAAAAACAGAAATAGCAACGTCCACGCAATGACTGCCTTGCCCATTCCATGTAAACATGATGTTCCAACTTCCTTCGAACTTGCTCACCGTACAGAACAGAAATATCAATTTTCATGGTGATTCCACGGCTCTCTTAGTGCCATGGCACTCTGAACTTCTTAGCCTTGAGCCCATCAGAAACGGGTTTGAGTGCAATGTTTGCATGCTTTAGGAGGAACCCAGGACTTATCTTGATCACTGATCACCCAGCTTCATGTCAAAGTAATAATAATAATAATGCTTGTTTTTATATAGTGCTGTATCTATCGCAGAATGCGTTGCCTCATGCAGCAAAATATATCTGGGTTGTTTGTACAGCATCCTACTTGTCAAAGGCGTATTTTATTAGCCTATATGTCATTTATTTAGCCTACAGACCAGAAAAAAAACTTCTTGCAGCAAAGACTTGGCCTTAGCAAAGGGTTAGAATAAAATTTCATTTGTACAGTATCCATTTCAGTAGGCCTACCTTTTCAATATAAAGCTGCATTCATAAACACATGACTTTCGGGATATTTTTCTTGTGATGTAGGCCTACTGATTCACAACTATTTTCATTGAATATTTATGTCTCCCTTGAAACATTAAACACAGTTCATTTCAACCTTTGCTTGCGTTTTGAACTTTCGTGCAATATGAACCAATTGAACTAGACAAGTGCTATTATGACATCATAATGGTAAACAGGGCTGAAAATAAGTAATTTGCTAATTGAAAGCTTTTGAGTAAAGATTTCAAAAATATGTTCATTGTCGAATATCTCGAAAACTAGAGCCAATTCGAAAAAACTAAGTGCATTTTCGGAATCAGGGGCCCTGAAATACTCTAAAATGACTCTCATCTTTCGTGCCAAAAATTTTTGTTGATCTATTCTATAGCCTATGTTATAGATTCACTGACTGCGAAAAGGCTGTAAAATCAACTAAACTGACACTAAAAGCATGCACTATTAGTGACTCTCAGACTTGGAGTAGGGTGAAGATGTTCCACGTGGAAGTTAACAGAGGAAGTGACGTCAAAATCACGTGGTCAAATTTTGAGAAATCCCCTCTTCAGATACTGCTAAACCACTTCGAAATTTACTAATTTTTCAGAAAAATTTGGAATTTCTCCTTGGGTGAACCAGGGTCAAAGGTCAAAACCCAACAAAAATTTTTGGTTTGCAAATATCAGTGAGCAAAATGGAACATTATTCCAAACTGACAAAAATTTTAAAGAACATCAAAGAAAATGAGCCACCCTACTGCAGGTGCTAGAAAAAAAAAACGATGAATCCAAAAAATGAATGAATGCAATGAGTCCAAAAACCGCCTACTGTTGTTCTGTAGCATTTTGCGTATTGCAAATAGGATCAGAAGTAAATGAGGAGTGTTCAGCAATCAGCAAAATATGCTGTTGTATCACCAACTTGTTCACAGACCAATCCAGTACGAAACCAATACGTTTACGATGTCATCAGAACTAAAACCAATAGTCATTCTGGAAATTTTTTAAGCAGCAAACAAAATGACTGCACTAATGGAATACAAACAAATCAGGCAAGCGTAGTCCTTACAATTTACAGCAGGTGAATTAATTGTTACACTTTTGGTTGTTCGTTTAGCCTACTTGCTGCCCTTTGAGGTCAATTTATGTGATTATTTATCACAGCAGCGCACAAAGAAAAGTGACCCTACTGATGTATAAATTGGTTTTCAGTTCCACACAGTTTCCAATCCCGTAGGCTAGTTATTAGGGTGTTTCATTTTTTCACCACTTTTGAAATTCAAAATGCCTGGGGTCCCATCTGGTGGTATTTGGAGTAAAAAGTTTACACCCCAATTTTTTTTCAATTATGACGTCATGTTGAGGTGGTCCACAAGGTTTGAAATTTTTGGGCCTTAAAATCTCGAAATTTGGCCGTATCTCCAGAACCACTCATCATAGATCGACAAAATTAATGTTAAAATGCGCAGAAGGGTCGGTTTCCTATAACTGATGTAGAGAATATTAAGGTCTATCTGCTTCAGAAAAAAAAGTTATTTCAAAAAATCTGATTTTCGGTCTATTTTCTCCTGATGAACAGAGATCAGGTGATCAAAATAAAAAGTTTTTCTGTATTTTTTCACTCTTGGAAGCTGCTATTGCGTAAGAATAGTCCTTGTTCGTTTTGCAAGAGATGAAACGGTAATAAATGAAGGTATTACCAGTGGTGCCACGGCTTGTGTTTTAGCACAAGATCTTGTGTTTTTACTTTTGATCTTGTGTTCTTGTGCTTTCCGATCGATTTTCGGCTAAATCTTGTGTTTTTTGATCAAAGTCAAATTAATCGTTGCTACCATGGTTTGAGTTTGGAAGAGAATCAAGGACTGGCCCTAAAAGGTTTTGATAATTAGGTTTCTGGTACCGTACTTAGGCATATTGACCAATTTTACTCATTGAGTTATCAAGCATGACAAGATTAGCTAAAAACTTGATCTGAAGAGAGTAGGCTACGGTATGTGCTCGTCATCAGACTTAGAGGTTGTGTTGCTCGATACCAGATAACAAGAGCAGCGAAAAGAGTACATCAGCATCAAATAATGACAATCATTCAGCAAATCCCAAAACAAAAAAGTGGTAAAACAGCCTTTTAATTGTCAATGGTTGAATGATCCTGATTTTAAAAGATCGATATAAGAAGACAAAACTGATCGATATGTTAGTTTTTTGTGAGATTTGTGATACTAAATTAAAGACCACGAATCGAAAGAGAACAGTGATTAGTAAGCATGTATCTTCTCTAAACTGTTGATTTCAGAGTCGTGTTATTCTTCAAATTGGCACAAAATGAGTCGCAAAGGTTCAATTTTGCAATCTTGTGCTTTTGTATCCAAATCTTGTGCTTTTTTTTCTAAAATCTTGTGCTTTTTTCGAATTTGCTGTGGCAGCATTGGGTATTAGTATTAGGCTATAATGTAACCGTTGAGGAAGAGGTATGCTGCTCACATGCTTTAGATTTTTATCTATCTGTGTCATTATGGCATTAGGGTCAAGTATTAGTAAGTCGATGCAAAATTTCAAGGAATTGGAGAAATGTGCTTCACCTTAATTCAGACATAGTCGATCACTATTTTTACTTGAGGAAGAAAGTACTAGCCGAAACTAATCCCAAGTTTTTGTAGAAAATACCCCATTCGAAAGATGAACTGCTGAAAGATGCAGTTGGCATACGGAACAGAGCTGGTCTTCAAGTGCTTAGCAAACAGAAAATTCAAGCGAAGTTAAAAGACGTGATAGAGAAGTACAATACAGCAAGAAAGAAGGTAATGAAACGCAGAGGTAATGAGGTTAATCAAGAATGGTAACAGAACTTGTTAGATATTATGTGCATGCAAGTGTTCGATCTCCGAAAATCGGTTGTTATTCAAAAGAAACTCTCTTGCAGCTGTAAACTCAAAAACCGAGTCCAGGAGAAAGAAATCGCTTTCTTGAAAGATCAGCAAAAAGATTGAAAAATGTTTATCGGTGGCATAGATGTCAACCGTGTAGAAAAGGCTTTGGAACGAAAAAATCATAAAAGGAGGTGGGAAACGAGCAGTGAAGTTAAACAAACGAGCACTTCCGGCAATACAATCTGCTAAAGCAGGGGTCACCAACTGGCGGCCCGCCACGCTGTATCGCTGCGGCCCACGAAAGGTATCAGCGTACAAGTATAACCAAAAATACTTTTCTTGAGGAGTTAAAGAGCACGAAGGCAAAAAATACTTTCCTGGAAGCATATTTTCGTTTTGCATACGATTCCACCGACCGACCAATCTGATTATAGTTCTCGGTGGGGTTTGCTTAAAGTTATTCCAATGCGATGTCCAGCCACACTGATCCAGTGGTTGATTAAAACGTCTGTTTTCGAATTTCGAATTTGTCTGTGAGCATAGGGTTGCTTATTTTAAGTTTGCAAATGTCATGTAAACACTAGTGCGCGTTTCACCGTTATTGTGTTTCACGAGCAATGTTCTTTTTATGCAAGTTTTTGTTGGCAAAATAGGTCGGTGTGCCAACTCAATTTATAATAAATTGGCAAAATATTATATATAAATTTAAAGACTTTTTCTGATTGTATTATTAAAATATTTAGCTTAGTAGGCCTACTGCAAAATGTTTTTTTTTAAAGAAATATGGAACGCTTTACGATTTTGCGTGTCATCCTTGCGCAAGGGCCGTGCTAATTTTCTCTGCATCGTTCCAATTTTAGTATATGTTCTGCCGAAGCAAGTCCTGCAAAATGTTGTTAATCAACAATTCTTGCCATGCTGATAAGCACCGCAAGTGACAGTTGTCTAATAGTCAAAGACGGTTTTGTAGACTCTCACAAAAAGGATGAAAAACCAACTCATTGCTTTTTTAGAGGGAAGACTGTTCATGAATTACGATAGAATTACGATTTTTCGGTGATTTCCACAAGCGTTTGTTTCATGGTGCCTGGTTTCTTTTTCCCTGTTATTGGAGCCTATTTTTCGCTGATATGTTTGCAGGTCACTATTGTATGCAGCCTGACAGTGGCGCCGCCAGACCTTCAACATTGGGGGGGCAAAATATTGACAGTGCAAGACAGTAGCATAGTCAAAAATTTTGAAAGGGGGGGTGTTGACAGCCGGCGGGCGAAGCCCGATGGCGTGTTCGCCGAAAGCGACACTTAGCGGCGGGGGGTCTGGGGGGCCTCCCCCAGAAAATTTTGAAAAATTACTTTCAGTTTGGTGCATTCTGAAAGCATTTTCAACAAAATTGTGGGTATGAATATTTCTGTAAAATGGTGCTGTCCGGTGGCATAAGAAAAAGGATAAGATCATGTTTTCTTCGCCATTTTTCGACAATAAAGCTAAGTCTCTATGTTTTCTTGTTGCTAATTCCAGACTGAGATATTTGAATGTTTGGTACTGGCAAAACTCGCTCTTTTAAATGCAGTTTCGATTAAAATTAGGCAAACTTTGTTTTAGAGACATAGGTTGATTGCTTTTTTTGCGAGATTATTACAGTTTTATTATTTACGGTATCAATTTTCTCCTTGGTTGATTCAAAAAACGATCTTATTCTGGTAAGTCACTAACTTTTATGCTCTGAGTCTGAAGTCAACCCAAAGTTTAGAAAATGTAACGTCATAGAGGTCATATGTCTTAATGAGTGTCAAACAAAAAGCTTTGAGACAATGAAGTTACTTTAGGCTATTTCTGATACATTCAAGTTTTGTATAACGAATAGCTGTTTAGATGTTAATCTAGATCGAACAAGCGATCTCAGCAGTTGCAGATGGCTTGCATCCTTGCACAGTTTGACAAGAAACTACATCATAGGCTATAACTTTTCTTGTAAACAATGTATTAACATCCGTAAGTTCAATTTGAAAGGTTGAAACCCCCGAACCCCCTCCCTTGGCTACGCCACTGGTGCAAGACATGCAAGACAAAAAATTTCCCGCGGCTTACAATCACGATAATGAGAACCTTATATTTTACTGATCTCCGGAGCTGACTTAAACCTTAAAAGTCATGTCGACATATTCTTGATGCCTCCCTTATCGAAAATCGTTCTTTGTAATACCGCTTTGAAGGAGGATTACGACTATGAACAAAAGAATAAATTTTAAACTTCATTTTGAATTGAAAAGACATGACGTAATGTCTTCCAACCTTAGTTATATATTTTTTCATTACGTAACGTCTTGTAGGAATAAATTGAAAATCAGTATGATCACTCAAAATGAAAGCAATGGGACTACGAATCCTCACTAAACCAATCAGTCAATGGTCTTGTTGCACTGAAGATGACAACCTTATATTTCACTGATCCCCGGAGCTGACGGAAACCAGGCATAGATCTGTTGACTCAATGCAAACCCTTTGAAGGTTGGGGGGGGGGCTATCAATTCAACTTTTTTGTATCAACAGTTGTATCTCTAAAACCACTGAGGCTGCGACTACGAGATTTACCGACTTTTCCTAACTTTTATTCACCTGTATTGAGCTGAAATTTTGAGCGAATGAAGGTTATAAATTGAAAGATATAAGGCATTTCTCGGCACATCCTCTGAAATATTTCATATTCTATTGTGAAACATTTTCCCACCAGCTGGATGAAAGCAGCCTAATTAATTTGGCCCGTGTCTCGTTAATCCTAACTGTTTCACAGCGTGAAGGGCATTGGCTGTATGTAAAATAATGTAAAAAAAATTAATCACAACATTAGGGGAGAGTGGGGAGGTTTGAGCCACTGGGAGGTTTGAACCATGGCTGTTATTGCGGATACCATAAAAGTAGAAATGACGTAACTATGTCTGTAGACAGAGGAAGTAAAGTGATTCCAAAGCATGTCTACGTTAGAGCGATAGCAGCAGCGATTTTAGCGCAAGCAGGTTAGAACTTGTTTTCCTTGCAAAAAGTAAATTTTAGGAATTTCAGTTTGTAGCTGCATGCCATCTTCGCTGTTTTACTTAGGCAATAGTTAATACTACCATGAGTAGTCCTATCTAAAAGGTGTTTAATGATGCTGGCAAATGCTCTGTAAGTGAAAGATTTAATAGCTGATTAGACAAGTTTCTTAAAATGGTGGCAACAGGGAGGTTTGAACCAGTTGATTCGGGAGGTTTGAACCGGTGGCTCAAACCTCCCAGAAGAAAATAAGTTTTAGTAGCTTCTTCTGAAATAGTTTGCGGTCTGTAGTAGTCAATGTATTGTAAGTCTAGTGCTTTAGTATGCATTTGGCTACTTATAAATAGGCTATACAGTCTATGTTAACTGTAGTAATATTGCGAATTGCTTACACAGGGTATTCCTATTGGCCACAGTAAATTACAAGCATTAGTTGAATTTAAGTTTTTATTTCCATCACTATGCCTCGCAAACATGTTAGAACTACAAGCCACGCATCAGCCACTCGTGAGGAGATGTTGCTTGCTTTGGAGGAAATAAAGAATGGAATGTCGATCAGAGAAGTTGCCAAAAGAAGACATATTAACAGGACCACTTTAGGTCGCTATTACAAAGAGTGCAATCGTCCTGGATCTGATAATGGTAGACTCTCAGAAAACATTGGCTATAATAGAACGAAGGTAAAAAGTCTGGTGTTTCCTTGGGAGTTGGAAAGTCTGCTCGCACAGCACATAAAAGACCTGGACGATAGATTTCACGGACTCACACGCACCAAATGCCGTGAGTTGGCTTTCAGTTTGGCTGACAAGAACAACATTCAGATGCCAAGTAACTGGGTGGTTTCTAAGATGGCAGGTTTGTTTTATTTTAAGCCTATGTTGTTTAAAAATTGAATGAGACTGTTCACCAGGCATTTAATTCAATAACATGATACGCTCTTCTGGTGTAAAATAAGCAAAACTATCACAAGGTGTTTTTAGTGATAATCTGCATTTATTTTCCGACGTTTCGTTAATCAGACACGATTAACTTGTTTATTAATTCTGTGTGGAAAATTGTGTACGGTAGCACATTGTAGATCACATTGGTTTGTTTTTTCGACATTACTCAACACACACCACCTCTCAATTCTTTCCCATAAACTTTTGCAGGAATTGACTGGTTTGAAGGTTTCAAGGAGAGACACCATCTGACATGTCGTAAACCAGAAGCGACGTCTTTAGGAAGAGCGACAGCTTTCAACAAAACAACTGTTGGGGAGTTTTTCGACAACCTTGGAAGAGTTATGGACAGGTCTCGTAACAATAGCCTAACATTGCTTTGTACTTAGCAATTCTTATGATCTGAAAAAGGCTTCATTGTATCGTTTTGTGTTTTAGGTACAACTTTGCTGCAAGTAGAATATACAACCTTGATGAAACAGGTGTCACAACCGTGCAAAGACCAAATCATATCGTGACAACGAAAGGAAAAAAACAAGTTGGTTCTGTGACATCTGCAGAGAGAGGAGAACTTGTAACAGTTGTATGTGCTGTCAGTGCTTCAGGTGTTGCCATTCCCCCCATGTTTATCTTTCCAAGAGTAAGATATAAGGAGGAATTTGTTAGACATGGACCAGCAGAATCCATTGGAGAAGGTACCAAATCTGGGTGGATTAACGAAGAAAAATTTTTGGTCTACTTGAAACATTTTGTGAAGCATAGTGGTTGTTCCCCCTCTCAACCTGTCCTCTTAATTCTCGACAACCATGAGTCTCACGTTTCTTGGGAGGCTGTGGAGTTTGCTGATAAAAGTGGCATTGAATTGCTGACTTTGCCTCCTCACACTTCTCACAAACTTCAACCGCTTGATAAATCAGTGTTTGGGCCATTTAAAGGCTATTACAACCAGGCTGTAGATGGATGGATGCGAACCTACAACAACAAAACTTTTCGGATTTATGACATTCCACAATGCGTTAAGGAGGCTTTTTTAAACGCTATGACGCCAAGGAACATCACTTCTGGCTTTGCCTCTACAGGAATATATCCTTTTAACCCTATATGGACAGATTTATCGTTTAGTGAAAAAAAAAATTTTTTTTCTATTTTTTGAAAATATTTTAGTCCAGTCAAAACATGTTGTATTTTAAAATTTTTTTTTTTCGAGTACTTTAAATTTTTTTCAAACGTAGCAAATCTGTTACGTCAGGCACATTCGCACTACCTACAGAATTTTAAAACGTAGCAGATCTGTAACGTCAGGCGCTCTAGCAACAAAAGCACACAATAAACAGTAACAAGCAACTAGTTTATTTTCACTCAAACAGCACAAAATTGTTCATTTTTTGTGGAATTCCAAAACAGTGTTTCGTTTTGTCTATGCAAAAGTGTTCTTCCCACTTCTAACAAAAGTATAGGCAGCTTGTCCAGCCAGACATTTTGCATAACCCCTTTCTTTGTAAATATATATGCAAACTTCTTAGCTGTTTTTCCGAGACGTTTGGAAGGGTCTAACTGGACCAAATACAAATAGGACTGCTCCACAATAGCTTCATCATATAACACTTTGAAGTAATTGGCTGGTGATGAAATGTGGGTCAGCTTGTTCACGCACAGTGGTCATCGAAGGGATGTTTCTCATGGAAGGACTTTTTCTTACACAGCTCCAAATTGAACAGGGTGGTTTGGTTGTTCTTGTTGGTGGATTGATGGATTCCATTATGCCTTCATCTAAAAATAGCAAGTTGTAAAAGAGTAAGGAAAAATACTACAAAGCTGCAGTATAAAAGTAAATGACAAAAATCACTATTATTTTCCATTTATGAATTTGACATACATATGCAATTATGCATTGTACAAACATTACCTATTGTGGGACTGAGAAATAAGTGAGACATTCTCAAACAAATACAAAACTCAATGTGACTCAAGAGAGCATGATGGAGAGTCCTTTTTACCATCAGAGTATATATCGAACACATCAGTTTGATAGTAGAGAGGTATGGTTTATATTTTTAGTTGTCGTCGCCGTGTGGGCCTCTGGTTATCATTATAACATGGAATGGATTTTTTTGCAGTACATGTAAGTTTCCTTTTGTGACAAAGTCCACTAAAGCCGAGTTAATGCTTGGTTGTATGGAAGGCCAGCCATTATACGTGTTCACTGATAGTGTTTATTTGCATAAAACTTACCTGAATCACTAAAGCTGTTATCTGGCACATCAACAAAGGTAGAAGGGTCCACTACTGGAACATTCTTAGTGTCAGACTCTAAAATATCAAAACATTCATCCTTTTTTTTCCACCAACTGGTCTTGTATACCGATTTTTTCCATAAAATGATCATGCATTCATTTTGCACCTATGAAAATAAAACTTTATTGATTACAAATCTAACAAAACAAAAGTTTTGAGGTCAAAAAAACAGTTGCATGATGGACGAAGTCAACAGATTTGTTACGTTTGAACTTAGGATGACTGTAGCATATATAAACATCATTTATGAAATATTTTGTTATCAACTACTCCAACAGTCTTATTTTCAAATAAAACAAAAAATCCAACGCACCTGGGTGTTCTGAAAATCCAAAACTTTACGAGAGAACATCTAGGCTAAGCTGCTGTTGCTATGAACCTCACTCACAGAACTTTGTGTTCGAAAAAATCAGTGAAGCGAGACCGCAGTGTTTCCAAAATGAAATAGCACTATAGTCAGATGCCATAGAATCAAATTCTTCAAAATTAAAATTTATGAATGCTTTTACAGTAAAATAAATTGCGATAATTTGAAACGTAACAGATCTGTCACAAATGTCCATATAGGGTTAACAAAAGTATATTCACAGACACAGATTTTGCCCCATCACTTCTGAGTGATAGACCAAATCCCCAAACAAGTACCTCCCATCAACCTGAAGTGAATGAAGCTAATGTTATGGCCGCAGTTCCCAACACTATTGCTAACCGATCAACTGATAATGCTTATTTCTTTGAAGGTGCGACACATTTACCCGTATCTTCATTGCAAGATCTCGAGGAATATCACGCCTCAGAAAGCTTCATACCACCCAACGAAGTTATTCCATTACCATCAAGCAAAACCCCAAGAGTTCAACGCAAAAGGAAACGAGTAAAAAGTCGGGTTCTCACAGAGACTCCAGAAAAACAGGCAATAAAAATTCAGCACGAAGAAAGACGTGCAAAGCAGGAAAAATTGCTCAGAAGAAAACAAAAAATTATTAGACCAAAGCCAAAGAAACCCCCCACAAAACGTGTGCTAGCTCTTAATGAAAGCTCAAGTTCTGATGAGGATGATGCAGTTCCTTTGGACGATATGTCAGACACAGCATCAGAGAGTGGAAGTAGTGTAAATGAAGAGCAAAATCCCAAAGAACTTGCTGTAGGAGATTTTGTTGTTGTTAAATTTAATACCAAAGAGAACACACGTCATTACATTGGCAAGATAGATGACGTGGGCACAATCGACGAGGAGCCTGAAGCTCGCTTCTTGCAAAAGGTTCCATCTACAAATAAGAGTGGAAAGCCATCATTTACATTCAAAGAAAATGATGAAGGGTCTTTTCCACGAAGCGACATAGTAAAAGTTTTACCCAATCCACAAAAAGCGGGAGGAACTGCAAGAAGGGAGAGCCATTTTATATTCAATTGTTGCCTGAAAGAGTTCAATTTGGAATGATAACATATTGATGTTGACAATGCATAATTACTCTTACGAGACAGTTGATTGACAGTTACTGGTCGTTGTTTGTGTTGCATGTTTTTTATTATTTTTGTACTTATACCGCTGTAAATGTTTGAGACATCTTTTTCATTGATTATTTGTGAAACAATGTGTATTTATCCAACTTTGAAAAGGTGGGTTAAATTACCCCAGTGTGGTTCAAATCACCCTTTTGAGTGGTTCAAATCACCCCAACCCAAGGGTGATTTGAACCACTTGAGAACTTTCTGAAAATACTTTATATTTTTCGTTGTAATAAATTTCATTTGCAAATTCACTTTGGGCTTGCTCAAGTACATCCTAGACTTGGATGTCATGCAAAAAAATTGCTGAAAAATTGAATCCTGAAGCAGACATTAGGAATATTGAGAAAAGTGGTTCAAACCACCCCACCCTCCCCCTACTATGCACGTTTTTCATTAGCCTACTCTACCAAAAAATAATGTGTAAACTCACGCTACAAATTACACTCATAAGTGACCTCAACGTTTCAACGTATATGAGCAGTTCTAAAATTCACATAGTTTTAATTTTCGGATATGCTCAGCGTGAATAATTTTACAAAGTGAATCCCAAATTTTGAAACCATGCCAAAATAACAGAGATATCACTACTAAAGCATAAGAAGAATTGACAGCCCCCCCTCCAAACTGAGCAAGACTCCAGGAGCCCAATCTTCTAAGGGTTAAAAGTCATGTCGACTTATTCTTGATGCCCCCCTTATCGAAAATTGTTTTTTGTAGTACCGTTTCGAAGGTGGATTACGACTATGAACAAAAGAATAAATTTTAAACTTCATATTTGTATTGAAAATACATGACGTAATGTCTTCCAACCTTATCACATTTTTTTCATTACGTAATATTTACCACCACCAAACCACTTTTGACGATCGAATTTGTTAATTTATTATTCGGTAAAATGTTCAGATGATGTCACGTCATTACGCTGATTTGAGATATAATTTCATTCATGACGTCGTATGGATGAAAAACTTTTACAAGTTTTATACTCTGCTGAGATTAAAGAAGTAACATAAATTATAAATATTGGAGAAATTGAGTCTCTTTTACAACTTTCGAACAACGCAAAACTGCTGAAACAAAACGTTTTGTTTAAGTGAAAGAATCACTGCAAGCAACCAATGCCAAAATGCGCGCGGAAGAAGTCATGGGAGTGTGAGGTATCAAATTTTTAACAGGTTGTTATTTTTCTACATCAATGTGACGTTAGTTAAAACTTTAAAAAGTCTATATCTTTGCTTCTGTAGAAAATCTTTTAATCTACTGTACAATTTAGTCATCAAGGTTTTCCATACTTTTTTTAAAGAGAGAGCTTTTACCCCCTCCCCCCCCTCTTGCAACTTGAGTTGACTTACTTGAGGTTGGGATCCAAATATTAAAAAAAAAATATTAATATGTATTAATAAAATAAAAAAATTAAAAAGATGATGCCCAAAACATTGGGGGGCAGCTGCCCCGCCTGCCCCCCCCTGCCGGCGCCACTGCAGCCTGATGAAACCGCGGCTCGTCTTTCTATAAGTGCGCACAGGGATTCATAGAGTGCGCAAAACAAGTGGCCTCGTTTATTAGGCATTGTTAGAAATTCAAAAGTGTTGTAAAAGGAGCTTGGCCTGCCAGCAGCGTCGTTCGATTAATTTTGTTCCTGCGGTATTCTAACATATTAAATATGAGCAACATGTAGGCCTAACGCTGAATACTGGGTACGAAATGCGTTCTTTTCTAGCATAAGAGTCAACCTACCTAACATTTTATTAGTGCGGCCCGCCACAGCTCTCCTTAGTGCCAAAGTGGCCCGCACGCAAAAAAGGTCGGTGACCCCTGTGCTAAAGCATCGGCACTACTATGTTCGAAACAGAGAAAAAAGAAATGAAGCAGTTAGATATCTACACCGTAGCGAAAGCGACTCTGATGGGGAAATGAATTGGAAAGATGATAAGGAATACGAGCCTCTGAAACCAGCTGTTGGGGGAAAAATGTACAAGAAAGTAGCCTACATTCTTTTTCAATAAATGATAGAAGTTGTGTACTTGCTGATCGTAGAATGACTTCGGTACGCCAGCAGTCAGATCTTATGAGGTCGGTTCTTGGAAAAGATCAAATAGCTGCATCACCTTCGACAGTATACCGCCAATGACAAAAAAGAAGAGAAAAGTCTCTGATGGAAAGTGAGAACCTTCTCAACTCATCTTCTGTCATGCAGTTATGTTATGATGGGCGCCGTTGTCGATAAAATAGATCGATACGTTTTCTTGGGTTAACTTGTTGATGATCATGGCATGAAGCACGAAAGTGTGCTTGCTGTTAAATCTTTTCCCAAAAGTGCGTCGGTCATTGCAGCACTGATTTTTGACACCATCATCCAGGAGGCTTGCAGAGTTCATCTATCTCAAGTATATTCAGTCATGGCTGATACAACTGCTCTCCACACAGGAAAAAAGTCCGGAGTCAATACTCGACTGGTTAATTATTTTAATGATGAAGTTGGTCATGATATTCATAACCTTGAATGCATGTTCCACATAAACGAAATTTATCTTCCCCATGTCATTTCTTTTGTGGACGGCGCCAAGAAAGGTCCTGGAGGAATGCAAGATGGGTCGTTGCTTAACCAGATAGCAAGACTAGACAAGCCCAGTGCTGGAACCTTAACACCAACTGACCAGTTGAACGTTCCTTCAATTATTACCGTTTCATCTCTTGCAAAACGAACAAGGACTATTATTACGCAAAGCAGCTTCCAAGAGTGAAAAAATACAGAGAAACTTTTTATCTTGATCACCTGATCTCTGTTCATCAGGAGAAAATAGACCGAAAATCAGATTTTTTGAAATAACTTTTTTTCTGAAGCAGATAGACCTTAATATTCTCTACATCAGTTATAGGAAACCGACCCTTCTGCGCATTTTGACACTAATTTTATCGATCTGTGATAAGTGGTTCTGGAGATACGGCCAAATTTCGAGATTTTGAGGCCCAAAAATTTCAAACCTCGTGGACCACCTCAATATGACGTCATAATTGAAAAAAATTGGGGTGTAAACTTTTTACCCCAAATACCACCAGATGGGACCCCAGGCATTTTGAATTTCAAAAATGGTGAAAAAATGAAACACCCTAGGCTACTAGTTATAGATATCCCTGATGTAGGCCTAATAAAAATCAGAAAGCAAAACTGCTTTGAATTTTTTTTTGTTTTTTGCTGCAGTGCAACCAGACTTTCCAATCGGCTACTAACATTGGAGTAGACTTCTTAGCTGAAAAAAAATACTCAGACGACGACCGGGCCATATAAAGTCTACGCTTCACAAAATATGGAAGAGTGTGGGCTAATTGTTGCATGCCACAAACTTATCAAGTAAAATAAAAGTCTGCTTATTTTATCAAACATCAAGCTCAGGATTGGTAATAAGTCTAATTCCACATTTTAGGAGATCGAATTTACACCACCTCGACAAAAAGGCTTTTTATTGCATAATAGTTTCGACATAATCATTATCTCATCACAAAAACACAACGTAGACTGTTTTACATGACAACTGATGCTAGCAGTAAAATTTCAGTTTGACTTGAAAGACGTCGCTTTCTTCAAAAGTTGTGTCGAAATTTCAACGCCACAAAATAGCGCTGCGCTTTGTGGAAATCCCCGCAGTGAATTTATAGTTATTCCCCTAAAAAGTCCGCGGTACCCCTGCTCCTGGTAGATACAACGTGCACAATGCACTAGTCCATTGTACTTTCGATTGGTATTGCCAACATCAGCTTGAATTCTAAAAAGGAATAAAATCTTTCCAATTAAAATTATCCCTTTTAACAGACACTTTTAGTCAAATTACGCTGATTTACCTAAATCTATTTTAGCTTCACAGCGCAAAGAGCAAGATAATTATTTTAAAAAAAAAAAGAAGCTAATTTGATAAAAAATAAAAAAGAGGAACCTCGGCTTATCACATAGAATTGGAAAATTCAAGCCTATTATTGAGCTTTCGCCACACAAGTGTGGCTTCTTCAGTATAAATTCTTATTCAAATAAAAACTAAGCTAGTAGTTTGCATAAAAGTTCTATAGATTACAGAGTGGTAGAACGTGAATGGGGCCATAAGCTATATTTTCTGTGCAACGCCATGTAGCCTATTCAATACAGTAGCACGGTGTTTTAGTAGTAAAAAATTGCCAAAAGCTTCTCTGAGCATGACATAGCCAGGTTTTGTTCAATTTCCAAACACAAAAGTTTAGATAACCTACTTGAAGTTTTTCCTCTTACGTAGGGCCGTAGGCTAGGCTGCTATAGCCTACATGCTCACGAGAAAAATTAACACTTTATGATGTCAGCTGTGCTGCTGGAATGTATTTGGAACTGAAGGAAGTTTATTAGGAAACCAAATCTTGACATTAATCAATGCACTTATCTTACAACGTAGATATACGCTGATGCTCGCATTTCTGACATTACCTCACATCATATTTTTTACCTGCTTTTGATGGTATCTAACGGATGAATGATGCCCCAAGATAAAACACCCGATAAGCCACCGGAAACTGCAGCAGCCAAAAGGCCTTTCCATCCAGTTGCAAAGTCGTTTTTTGTAAACCATTCTCTCATCACGCAATATGGAACAAGGTAGACAGCATAGCCAGGAATGTCTCTTATGACCATTACGCTTGCTCCATGATAAAGCCCGCGTACCCCGTTTTTGCGATAAATGTCGGAAAGACAATCAATCGGCCCTTTATAATGACTGATCGGAGTCGCCACAGAAGCCTTTCCTGTCGAAGCGTCCAAGCATTCTGCCAATAGTCAAAAACTTTTGTGATATAAGAAGAAACTTTATAAATCAAACTAAACAACTGAACGTTTTAGCTTTTGTATGAAGCAAAATTGACTAAGCTTACATGCTTAGCAATTCATTAATTCAAGTCACATAAAATTGTTATTTCTTTTATGTGGGCTTTTTTGCATCTTTGAAGTAGGCTATAGGGAATGAGCTTTAAAAGTCATGGAACGTCGTCTTACTGATATTGGAAGCCATTCCTTGGTGATAAGTTGCAATATTCGCGAGCTTTGGAACTGAAGAACTTTTTGGTCCTGTCTGAATTTGTAGCCGAATCTAGACAAATAAGAAAAATAGAGTTGGATAGGCTATGCACTGGAGTTGCATGATAAAATTTCTCATGGTTTGTCGTGGCAACAATCTCATAAATTGATTTTTAGTTGCCATGAAACTGAAAGTCTTGGTAGTCCTATTGGCAAAACAAGCATGCAGATTGCAAGCAGTGACACAGCGATAAAATAAAAATGCACTACAGTAAAAAATTTAGAAACAAAAAATTCAAATAACAAAGTTGTCAAAAAGGCATCACATATATTAAGGTTTTAGCAAGCTTTCAGTTACAACCAGGGCTTTGAAGCCGGAGCCCCGGAGCCGTGCATTTTCAACGGAGCTGAAGCTCTACGTGAAATTCAAGTGGAGCTGGAGCCAGTTGTTTGAAAAATAGCTCCGGCTCCGATGTATTTCATATAATGCCACTACTATTGGCTGAATTTCCATAATTTAACAGCACCCTTCAGAAAATTAAGAAATAATTTGCGTAATCAGACGTCGAATTAACGAATATGTTTTAAAACGCAGTTCCGCATGACATTTTGATTAAAGTACGGTACCTTAAATTTCATAAAGTTGTGCCATTTTTTAGCAACAGTTGACAGAAGACAATTTTAAGCTTTAGAAATTAAACTGATATGTCGTCATTACATTAATGAAAGCACTTTTCGGAGCCTGGAGCCGGAGCAGAGGTATCAATAAGCTCCGGAGCAGGAGCTAATTTATGATAAAAGAGAGCTCCGGAGCTGGAGCAACTTAGCATTTACGCCTGCTCCAAAACCCTGGTTGCAACTGATAAATATTAAGATAATTAATGAAATTAATTATCGTTCAAAAACTCAAAAATATGTTAAATCACATTCACACCAAAATGAATAGGCTGCATAGCCGAGTGGTGAGAGCTCTGGAACGACAATCGAAAGGGCGCCGGTTCGACATCGCTCAAGAGCATGCAGCTGTGTCTTTGGCAGGACACTTAAAGACATGCCTGAAGCTGGACACGAAGGTTGGCTTCGTTGCCTTCCCGTCTACTTAATCTAAATCTTCAACCACCGGGTGTAAGCCCGGGTACAATAACAACCAAAATGAGCCTAGCCGGATTGTTATTGCTACCCTGTCAAACATACAGATTCCTCACTGACGCTATAAAAGATGATTCAACTCTTGATAGAAATACCAAAAACACGCTGCTATATCATCATGCTTCTTATGCTCTTACATGTGCAGGAAATTAATTTAAAAAACAAAGCTTTTTTATCTTGATAATGAGCTGCCATATTGTGTATTTGTTCTGCAATATATAGGATACTTAATATCGTTGCTGCAAACACTTTATTCCTGTATAAAATCTGTAATAGTCCTTGTTTTGATAGTCCGTTACGTAATTTCAATATGTGTGTGTATATTAGTTTGTTTTTGTGATGTTGTTGGGTTCAGTCGTGTTCTCATTGCTTTAAGAATTGGCGCTCCAGTTGTTCCAGGAACGAGGAGGCGACTGATTCTTAACTAATTCATCAACTTGTTTTAAAGTATCCGGTTTGGTGGCCGTGCTTAACTATCTTTATTGATGCATATACCGCCATATTAGATCCTTTCATGCACGTCTTAAACCATTAAGGTTTTGCCACCTTTTCCTTTTGTTGGTTTTGTTACTGTATTTTTTTTCACAATATTATTTCTTTTGCATTTTGACAAAAAAAAATAAATTGAATTTTAGCAAAGTAGGCTATGCCAAATATTCTTAAATGGAGTTCACATTTCCATATTGAAGATAGTCTATCAGAACTTTTATAAACTCAGGCATTTCGGTCGTGGTTCTGTTCAAATACCACTGTCGCCATATTCTTGCTGTTGTAGCCTATACCCAGTAGGCTACATATTATATAACGCCAAGTAGGCCTAAAACGCTTTTCGTCAATGATACCCTCTACCGGAGTCGGAGTCACAGGACATTTGTGGAGCCAATACAACTGAAAGCAACTAAGCCAAAGTAAAAACTTAACGCCTTTATAGACAAGTAATCAATCAAAATTGCAACAATACAAATATTTACAGTACGGTACCTTAATTAAATCGACCGGCGATCCAAGCACAACAGATACTGCTCCACTGCCCATCGCAGCTAGGACTTGATCTAACAGAGCCGGCTTGTGATGTGAGTCATGATATCGCAACTTACATATTTGCTCCTCAAACCACCTGGTAGATCACTAGATCAATTCTAAAGTTATCATGTATAACTCGTAATTAGCCTTTACCACGGTAAGATCGCAGGTAGCCTACTTGACAAGCAACGGTTTAATTATTATTTTTTTATAAGTGAAAACTTTACAAACTTTGTTTCACCAGTTTACTTTCATGTTAAAAAAAACGATGGTTTTACAAACTTACCACCTGTTTTTAAAGATAAACCAGCTATTACCACAAAGTTGTTATTGAACACATATTAAACACATTGTTATTATACCACAAAATTATATTGAACAGGCATTAAAACAATAGGCAATGCAATTTAACCTATTAGCGGAGAATTATTTCGCCAAAGTTGTAATTTTCCAACTGCTAACCTAGCATATCTGTATTGTGTATAAATTTTCATCATTAGAAAAAAACTTGTTAATTGCTGAAGTATTCTTATAACGGAAACTTTTTTGTGACATCTGTACCAGAGTGGTTCATCATCACTATGGCGTGATTATTCGCAAGAATAGTAACGTACGTATTTTTTCTTCATAGTGGGCTACTCCATTCGTTTTTGTCAAAAAATAGATTAGGCTATTGTAAAATAGGCCTATACTACTGTATACTTTCAAGTGACAACTGTTTTCATTTATCACAAACAAAGAATTGCAAAAGAAATTGTAAAATTCTGTGAATAACTTAGCTGCTGAATAAATTATTACGAATTATAGACAGATAAAACAAAGCAACCACACGGCATTTAATATCACATATTAGAGTGAACATAAAACTATAAACTACGAACGTTTTCGGCCATACTCAAGTTAGCCCTTCTCAAGTAACGAAAATAACTGATTTTACAATAACATCTACATTGAAAATAACTGATCTACACAATGAATTGAAAAACGAAATGCACAAGAATGAAAGTGGAAAGCAGAGGAGAAAGGCACATCACATGGCGGTTAATTACGCGAGGCAAAAAAGCGTAGCATACAACAAATTATGAAAAAAATGTTTAGGAGATAGGAAGCACCTGCGGCAAACAACTGTGTTTTGAGGCGAGGATTGCAGGATTTTATGAGCAAAGCCTCGTGGATTTTCGTATGAAAGTTGGTGGAACATTAACGCACAACTCTAAAAGACTCCAAGGATGGTTTGTTGTAATTCTATTTGTATATATTTGAACATATTTGGCAATCGAATATATGGTCTTTAATTGCGGTGGGATGGCGTAACGGCTAAGGCGTTGGCTTTCCAATTATGCAAACCGGTTCGACTCCCGGCTTTCAGCTGGTTGTTGAAAACATCGCTCACCTCTACCGAGGGTGTAATAAATTAGGTGGGCATAACTGCTGCAGGAAAGGCGGCCGACAGAAAGGAACTGCCTACCCTACTCTCCTTAGTGCCAAAGGCTTAGTAGGCCTACAATGGGACCACCTTTACCTTTAATTGCACTTTTTCTGTTCAAATTAGTTAAATCTAAGTGCTCCCTCACTCTCGTGGCCAAATGCCGCGTGGACATACCAATGTATGTACAGTTCGCGTCATGCGAACAAGTGAATTTGAACACAAGCAGGAGGGAGTCCGAGATTAAAGCTGAAAATAATAACCAACTTGAAATGTTTTATACAACGGAATAATATGAACATTAAACTTCATTTTAATCAAACTTGACATATTTGACATAAACTTGACAAAACGTTTCGATCCTTTACCAATAAAGGGAACTGTTAGAAAGTTTTTTAATTCGCGTTCGTCCGGCTGAGAGTGCGTACAACGTGAATCCAAAAACCCTCTGAGCAGTGAGCACCCTATTAAAAAACCATGTGGGGTAGTTGTTTGCAATAAAATAAAAACGTAATCGGTTGAGTTCATTATTAAAACCATCAAAATTAGAGCAAATATTTTGTGCTCGCTTGAGCAGGCACTTAGATTTAACCAATTTGAACAGAAAAAGTGCAATTAAAAACCATATAATCGATTGAAAAACATGTTCAAACAACAAACCATCCTTGGAATTTTTTAGAGTTGTGCGTAAATGTTCCACCGAATTTCATACAAAAATCCACGAGGCTTTGCTCAAAAATCCTGCAATCCTCGCCTCAATACGTAGTTGTTTGCCGCAGGTGCTTCTTATCTCCTAAACATTTTTTCATAATTTGTTGTATGATGCGCTTTTTTGCCTCGCGTAATTAACCGCCATGTGATGTGCCTTTCTCCTCTGTTTTGCACTTTCATTCTTGTGCATTTCGTTTTTTCAATTTATTGTGTAGATCACTTATTAGGCTACTTATTTTCAATGTAGATGTTATTGTAAAATCAGTTATTTTCGTTACTTGAGAAGGGCTGACTTGAGTATGGCAGAAAACGTTCGTAGTTTATAGTTTTATGCTCACTCTAATGTATGATGTTAAATGCCGTGTGGTTGCTTGGTTTTATCTGTCTATGGTTAAAGAAAGTCACCTCTCTACCAAAATTGTATTATTATGAATTAGTTTCTGCAGTTTTGACTAAGTTCTGTGAGTCAAAAGTGTGGCTGCATGCTCAACAAGTGGTTCTAATGAACCACTCAACTTTAAGTATGGAACTATAGCAATGATGAGGATGAGGATTGCTTGGATGATAAATTCAGAGAAATAGTCCCATTGGTGACCATGTTAACAGTTAACCTCCTTTGTTACTTGACCCAATTCTTTTTAGGTAGTCTATTTTTTTTTTATTTCTGTCATTCATTTCTTTTATAATCGACAAGTGCGATCAATCTACTATTCTGCCAACAAATTAAAATCAAAATTTTACAAGTGCTAGAGTGGTATTAAAAATGTTCTATTCCGTTCATATTGTACTCCAATGTATGCATGTCATCTGTGGGAAAATTATCATCAACGTGATATTAATCGCCTGCGTGTTGCCTTCAATAATGCATTTAGAATTATACATAATTTGCCTAAACACTATAGCGTACGTGAACATCAAGTCTTGTGCAACATCATAACATTTGATGCATTACTTCGGAAATATTTTTTTTCTTTTGTTGGAAGATGCGAAGTATCGTCTAACTCTATTGTTGCCTCCCTGATGAGGTCCGATTGCCATCGTATGGTATATCAAATTACCGTCTTCATTATAATAATTCTATGTATGCTGTTATCTAGTTTTGATGGCTGCCATGTCATCTGATTGTTTTTATCGTTCTGAATACTTTCAGTTCTTCTAACTTGTAACACTACAGTACCATTGTCTGTAAACTTGTAACAGTAGATAGCCTATATAGTGAGATTTTGTGCATTTGCAGTTTGTGTATTATTTCGTCGTTTTTCATTGTTATTTCGTTATTTGTGCATTTGCAGTTTGTGTATTATTTCGTTGTTTTTCATTGTTATTTCGTTATTTGTGCATTTGCAGTTTGTGTATTATTTCGTTGTTTTGGATATGGACAGCTTTGTCTGATGCAAATAAATATTATTATATTTACATAACATATGAGTCAATATTCTTTAAAGTCTAATTGGAGAATCGCATTACTTTCATAACATATGAGTCAATGTTCTTTAAAGTCTAATTGGTGAATCTGCAGTCAGGCCCATTGATACCGATTAACTTAAGTATAATGTACCAGACTAAATTGGCAAATTCAAGTTTTTTCCAATTCAAACTTAAAATTAATAAACTTAAATTTGCCAATTTTGTGGTATACACTTTACTTTTTTTGATACTTTTATCACACTACACATCCTTTTTGTTCATTGGTAAAGTCAAAAGAAGATTTCAATGAAAAGTTTACTGGCAAACTTTTATTTTGGTAACTCATCTATGTCTTGATTATTTCAGAACAGATATTTCAGAAAAAAAGTGCAAATTTTGTTTCAGTATTTAAAATTGTTTATGTATTTTTCAAACAAGAAAATAACTCACTGAAAAGATCCAAACACCAGTGAATTGTACATAGAAAACGAAACCAAAGGAAAAAACATGCCCTTGTAAAAGCCTTTTAAACCTTCTCTGGCCCAGGTTTTTGTCAAACAATCCGTTACTCCTTTGTATGCTGGGAAAATTTGTAGGCGTACCTGAATAATGAATATTCACAAGACACCTTTAATAAAGACAACAAACGGTGTCAAGTAACCAGTCTCCCGGCAAAACAAGGTGACAAAGACAATCAAGTCAGGATGTTGCTGCAAAATATTTGCATAGTAAACAACCAGACTGCACATTTTTCATTTGCCATTCTGGACGCATGATAATTAATTATTTTTTTATTACCAACAACGCAACAGCATTAGGCCTACATATCAAAACACAAGTAATAAACAATCTTTTTTATTTTGATTGCGGATACATGAAATTCCGTAGTAATATTTAATGCAGGAATAAAATACAATAAAAAATGTACTACATATTCTACAGTAGTCATAGCATAATATCAAAGACTAGGATTGAATATTTACTTTAATCGTATCCAAAGGATGGGCTATGAGTGTGCTTGCTGCACCTGCAATATAAATCAATTTTATCAATGTATCACATCTCAACCCCAAATTAGATCAACATAAGAAAGCACCCTTTTCCTTTTTGTAATATTCACACTACAACCATGAAAAATCTATTACATCACCAGCCAGATCATGAATCAGTAATTTTACTTCTCCGTGCATTGTGACAACACACATTACTACCGTATAGTGCAGTAGGTGAGTAGGCGATTCATCACAGCAAAGTAGCAAAAAAAAAACTATTGCCTATCCGCTCATTGAGTCAACTGCTCTTGTTTCTGCAATCCGCATGCTGCAAAGTGTCTGGCCAAAACAACGCAACGTGCTCTCGATGGCGAGAGAATTCACAACCGGATGCCTTTTCCGCTAAGTCAGACAATCATCATCAAAACACAGAAAAGCTCTCAATGGCAAATCTTGAAGGTGACTACCAAATGCGTTCAGCCGTTTTCTCTCAATAATGTAAAAAATTAAACAAAAACATATAAAAGGGTAAGATTATGATTGACTTATTGTACATTATTATCGGTCCATCATTAAAAATGTCCATCACATACTACGCTCTTCGTACCAACACGAATATTTGTCATTCGCAAGCCGTTCGTGTTTAAATATGTTGTTCGGAAAGCTTTGTGCGACTATTTTGAAACACAAAGATTTTAATTTTGACAAAATGTTTTCCTAACAGTCCACATATCTTTAAAATAATTCCGCAAATAAAAAAAATGATTCAATCTTTGTTGTCGTCTTCATAAGTTATGTTCATGTATTTGGAGCGCATAAGTTTGCTTACAAATAAAAAACGTCATCAACTGACAAGTAATTATGAAAATACATTTAAAACAATGATTACAATTAGTAATGAAAGCCTACTCAAGAATAATCATGCTTTCTAAACTTTTACTCAAAAGCATTGAATAAATTTGCGGTTGTTTTCAGCCAACCTAATAAACAAGTTATAGCAGCTTAGTCATAAACAGCGAAAGTGTCTCGAAGACTGCTTTCCGAAAGAATAGATGTAGTAGCTTGTACTAGTTAGTCTTGTTGGTCAAAAATATGAGTTTCTGACTTCTACTTATTTTTCGCATTCCTACATCGTAAGATCTGCCACCAAAAAAAAAAACAAGATAAAATGCCATTACAAGTATATTTATGCTAATAAATATTCCTTGCTTGGATACCTTAAAACTGCAATGAAGTTAAGCAAGCATGTTTGGGCCTAGCTTGATTTCACATGTAAAAAATCTTCGCGAAAGTTACGAATGGTCTTGACTAGTAGCGTTGACAGTGGGGTCTTTTTGGACCCGGAATCTTTCCAAGTGGCTGGAAACGTGAGAAACCACCGCGTATTCTTTGGATATCATGCGTTTTTCTTAGAAGTGTCTTCATTTGGGTCCCGGAGATTTCATTGGTTTCGGGCCAAAAATATTTGTGAAAATCGACGAAAAAAGTGCTGTTTCAACGAAGATTTTTAAAAATTATGACCTACAAAAAAGTCTTCGC
Organism: Aplidium turbinatum; assembly: GCF_918807975.1. Taxonomy (NCBI): domain Eukaryota; kingdom Metazoa; phylum Chordata; class Ascidiacea; order Aplousobranchia; family Polyclinidae; genus Aplidium; species Aplidium turbinatum. The sequence goes on along the minus strand of NC_137489.1, from coordinate 7,981,644 downwards.
AAGAACAAAATAGTTTTTGTACGAACACAACGATTTTTTCCGAACAAAACAAAATATTCGTATAAAAAAAAATATCTTAGCACAAATATTCGTAATTTTTTTTCGTAACGAAGACCATAGTATGCCGAATTGCCGAATCACGAATATTCGTGTTCGTACGAAGAGAATAGCATGTAGCCCCTGACCTCCAATCCAACCAGAAATGAACCCATCGATTTGTCCTTCTTTTTCTATTTGTGGCATAACTTGGGTAAGACACAGGTAAAAATATTTCACAAAACTCAATCGATTCACTAATTGCTATTAGTTGTTCATATATAAAGTTGACATGTCATTATGATTTGAAGAAAACGTTTACAACAGAAAATCGTCTTCATCTGGCGTTTAACCTTGTTCATACTTTTCCAACACAAATTCATCAAGTAGGCCTACTAAGCTAGTTTTTCTAACAGTGGTGCTTCCATTCCTAAGAGGAAAAATAAATTGTGCAGAACGACTTGAAAAGTTAAAATCGAAGCAAATGCACTTCTTCAGCTATCTTGTAGGCCTACTGTTATTTACAAATACCGTACGCACTTGCGGATGTCATGCCATTTTTTGAAACTTGCTTTGTGATATAGAAAATGTTTTTAGATTAAGACATAAGGTTTCTAAACAAAAATTTGTTTCATTTTTACTTAAAATTTCTGAGTTTCAATTATGTTTCCACATGTGACAATGACAAACAAGAAGTTTGAAATAAAGAAACCTCCATAAATTTCTTCCTTGGGTGTATAGGCTAAAAGCGGTAAAAACAGACATGATGACAAACAATAAACAAATTTTGAACTGAAAATGGTAGTGAAGGGGATAACTTTACCTTTGATTTCTTGGTAAGGAGTAAATAAGATAAAAAGGCTGAGAACCTATGGATTACATTATTACAAGAATTTCATTTACGAAGGACTGAGAAAGTCTCTTTGGAAGCTTGATCCTAAAGGTTTCCCATACGTGCAGACCTGTTGATCTACTGACGCAAGGTCAGTCACTAAGATTGACACAGTGAAGTTGTTGAGTTCGCTTGCTGTGAAGTTTCCGCAGGTTGTGAAGTGGTGCTGCCTGTAAATTACTTTATTCCACTCACTCGGTAGCCTACCACAGAATGGAAAGCGCTCCTTGAAATGAGCCAGAGCTGTAGTGTACAGTAACAACATCCAAACCCGGGACCTCGTTTTTTTCATGAAAGCTGGATAAATTTGCATATTATTTTTACACTTTAAACACAAAAACGTAAATTTTGAATAAGTTCTTGGCAACATTTCGAAACCCGGAAAGTTTTAAGCCATATCATTTGTGCGTGTTAGCCTACTGCGTAAAGCGTAGCCTACATGTCATGCCTATGCCAACAAATGGTCAATGGTCATATATCTTAAATGCTTTGCCAACATGTTTTAACAAAAAGTATGAATTTGTTATAGCTTGTCATAACGGAATATCTTTTAATAAATTTTCCGAAGTAAAATTAATTCTAATCTGGTTCAGATCTGAGAAATCTAAAAATTGTCGAATTGGGATTTCAAAAAGCAAAGCTCGGTTGGGACCAAGATTCTAAAAATGTTGGATCCGTATAAGTCCGTCAAGAGCACACCCCCAAAATTGAACTAACGTTGCTTGCACTAGGCGTTCTTTTGTTCACAAAATCCAGCGCATATCCTTAAATTTTCACACAAGAAAATGGCGTTTTTTTTGGTGAAATTTGTGTGGATTTTGTTTGGATGGTAATTTTCTACCGAAAAGTATCAATTTTTCTAAATCAAACAAAAATCGTTCTGAACACCAAAATTTTCTCTTTTGATCAGTAAATCGTTAACTGCGACAACAGTAGGCCCAAAGGCTGAATTGGTGAAACTGACTTGATCACAAAGCCAATCAACTGGCTATTTAAGTCTAGCTGTCTAGGTGCAGTATGATCAATCAGAAGAATCCTACTGCAGTCGGTAGCCTATTGATCAAGCGTAGGCAAGTTCAAACATAAACTTTGCATTAATATATTCAAGTAACTGAAACAGGCCAGAAACTAAAACTAAGCAACTGAAACAGGTCAGAGTCAATCATATTTAAACTTTGCATTTTTATCGCGTCTTTTTGTTCTCCTACTACAGCATCCAGTTTTCACCAATGATTTATTATTTCTGTACTGTCAGTCAAATTGGTTGTTCCACTCTTTGACAACCTGCCTAGTTCTTGCCGTTATGCACACAACTTTATCTTGTCTGTCATTGATAATAATAAAAGCTGCAGCTAAATGTCGCTTTACCGTTGCACAAATGTACACCTTGCTCTCATAAAAATTAACTAAACCTAACAATTTTATTTGAGGGGACTCAATCAAATCAGCTTTATCAAGACAGGTGACTTAATTGCATGAGCAAACAATTAAGATTGAAACGTCACATCGTATTGTGTCAAAACAATTTGCATTATTAGATACAAAACAATTTAGGCATTCTCATAGCGTAAGATAGAACAGGCTTTTTTGATGTACATTCGCAAAATGCGTTGGGTTCTTCTATTGAAAACTGGGTGACCGTGGTAGTAAGATGTTGTAGCCAGGGCCGTTGAGACCATAATTTCGGCCCGGTACAAATGAGATCTTCAGGATCCAAAGTAAGATACTTCTAAGAAAATCTCACTGCAGTATATTCAAAGAATACGCGGTGGTTTCTTCCAACTTCTTGGCCCAGGTCCAAAAGTACCTCCTGGATCGTCGTGTCAACGCTACTGGTCTACTGGTTGTGTCAACGCTACTGGTTGTGTAGCCCACTGCAGTTACGACTTACGATGGAGTCTGAGTGGCACTTGCGTACTTGTTTGTCCTAACCTACGACGTCTTAAAAAATAATAAATTGTTTCAACTAAAACTGTTCAAAAAAAGAATTTGCAATTTTATATACTATTTAGTTTAGTTATGAAAAGCATTTTTTTCGACAAAAAAAATCCTTTGAACAGCCTTAAGCAAGAAGGGTTTTATCAGCACTAATTCTTTTAATCGTAATGATATGGCCTACAACTTTTTAGGACTTTCCGCATCGATTTTATTTTATGACCGAAAAAGTTTTGAAATAAATTTTGTTTTTTGCTCAACTCTTTGCAAGATAAAAAAAACTCCAATCAATCAAATAGGCTACACCAAAATGAAAAATTGATGTCTCGAGATTATCAAACAGTCCTATTCATCATTTTTCATTTGATTGTGGGTATGTTTATTTTCGGATTGAGAAAGCCTTTTTGACAGGTTAATCCTAGCAGTTTTGCATAGGCTAGCCTACTTTCGGGAGGTGCTTTGAACCACTGACACAGAGTCGTTTACCTAAATGGGCAAAGTAAACCTCGCTTGTTGTTGAAGTGTTATCTGCGAATTATGCCACTCATTAAGTGCCGCTGAATGGAGAGCTGTCCTTGAAATTCGTTGCTCAATTGCAGAGCCCGTGAATTGAACCTGATCATTACGCTTCTTTATTCATGAAGTCAGGCGTTCAACCAACTGAGCTAACTGGGCCGTATACGTTTAGTAACGAAAGCTATGAAATGCCTTTCGTTCCAATTTAAACTTATTATGAGCTTTTCCTCTTCCCACAAAAAAATCCTTTACAAAGCAAAGTTTCTAGTTATTTACCGAATGTAAATTTGACAAATTCAAATTTTTGCATGTTTTTCAGTTTTGCATCGACAACTTTTTAAGTTTGTCATTTCTGCACCCACGTGACAACTCTGATTTCTCGTCTGGCTTACTTGTAGACGCGTTGAGGCTGGCCAGATCTGAAAGACTTTTAGTGAAAAAAGAAAATTTTGGAGAAGTACAATAATATTTTTGGGGAGAATCTTTTAATTTTGGAACGAATGTGAGTCGTTGACCAACCCACTCCAAAATGTTACTCTTGCACAATGAGCAGTGAAGACTGAAGTTACACGTGAAGGCAGAAGTTCATATTGACGGCGCTGTGTAAGAGCACATTTCTCTAGGCACAACTTGAACACAATCTACAGCTACCTGCCTTCCTTATAGGCAACATGACAACCGACGCAGGTGACGAGAGGAACTGAACTTATTTGAAATCCGGATGCACAAGTCTATGCACACCACAAGACAAAGGAAACGATATGAAGAGAGAAGACCTATGACATTGCTTCTTTATTATTGATCCAATGAGTAGCTCAGGAAACTATGCGTTATATGTAGGCTAGTTTACACAGATTGACCTTTGACCAGAGGCATTATTGATTGCAGGAAAATCAGGTTAACATCCCTGTGCCCAATTCAAGTCAAATCACAAGGTAGGCCCATTTTTGGTTACATGCAATGTAGCAAAAAAAATATACAAAAATGCCGTAAGTTACCCCAGAATAAATAAGATTAAACATATCCAGCTTCATGTCACAACTCAATAGATACGCTTTTGATCAATTAGTCGATTATACGGGTATTTTTCTCCTCAGTCTGAGAAAGTGTTTTTGGAATCTTAGTTTTAGTAAGTTAGTTTCGCACACTTGTAGAGTTTTCGCACAACTTAGAGCCTTAGACCTACACAGACCCAATAATCAAGATTGACGGAATAGAGTTTCTGCTTGTTGTAAAGTGGTGTTGCCTGTAAATTGATCTATTGCATTCACTATAGGTGCCACTGCCACAGAATCGAAAGGTATTCTTGGATTACGTTGGTCAAGTGTTCCTTGATCTGGCCAATTCCTGGTTTATGCTTTAAGTTACTAGCCTATATTGTATGCTATTCCTTGTTAAGCGTAGTTTTATAGGAAAATTTTTAAGGAAGGTGAATGCTTTTAGTTTGTAAACAAAACAGCTATGCTTAAAAAAATGTTTATCCATAAGCTATTTATTATGTTTGTTTTCGATATACGATAGATGTATTATCAAAATGTTGTGTAGGCTTGCAGTTGCCTAATTTCCGACATTCTTTCGTGACTTTTGTTCAGACACTGCGCTTGGTTGGGATTTGAAAAGCAAAACATGATGAATCATACCTACACAAATGTGTTTAAATTGTTTCTGTAGACGGTTTAGCAACCTGGAAATGCGTAACCACATTAGAAGCTACACCGACACGCCAACGCTGTATTGAATGGAAACATAGTCTTGAAAAAAGCTTTTAAATCACGTTGCAAGATGTTGTTATTAAACCGCAATTTCTCAATGCAATTTTCTAGAAGTTATCAAACAGCATATATCGTTAGTGTTTTATTCATGCAGACCTAAAATTACAAGATGTTAAATAACAACAACTGATTGCTTTTTATTAGCTACGTTGTTGAAAACTATTATGCATGTAAAACCTTATGTCAAGCTACAACCGATAGAACATCAGCATTTAAAGCAACAAGTTGCAGAAAGTATTTCAGGCCAAGTAAAATTTGTCGACTAAGGTCAATTATTATAAGCCTGCTCAGTGCTCACTGGTTAATACTATTGAATGAAGCTAACAGCTACTGTAGAATTAAGAAATATAATCATCTAATGTATTTTCAGAAGTACAGTAACTACAGCAAATCAGGCACTTCCTGATGAGGCCAACATCAACCTCACTTTAGGTTTTATTATACTACCAAATTTAGGCATTTTTTTAGATGAATGCTACTTGTATAATTATTTTTCATTATTTCAACGTAGGCTATGACATACTGTAAATATGGGAATTAGTAAATGCTTTTTATTTTAAAATATAGTAGAGAGTTCATCAGTAGGCCTATATGCATTAATTGAAACTTGTAGAAAATTCTAAGATAACAATAGGCCTACGTTTCAGATGAAAATATTGCAATAGTGGAAACTTTCAAAAATGTTGGCCTGATGACGCTGAAGATACAATGGCTAGAGTTACTCGGAGTAGAGAACTGTATAAATTTACACTTCAGCACAAAGCAGTACAAGACATAATGAAGGCCTTCTCCCAGCATGTAAGATTGTATTTTCACTTTGAGAAGCATCTGTGTCTCTTTTCTGCATAGAATCAATTCAGAATGAACTATCTTTAAAATGTGAAAAATAGTTTCGTTTTGAGCGTTTTTGACCTAGAATGTCTTCTGAGGAGGACCATGACTACCTGGGTGGACTAAGTCAAATGATAAAAGCAATGCAGTGAAAGATCGACGTTGTAGCCTACTTACTTAATCGGTAGTTTTTTTTTCTATTTACTCGCAACATTAAAAAAGAGTGGGCAAATCTTTAACTAAAAAAGCATATGTTCCAGACAATTGTTCACCAAATCAAACATCATATAAAACCGTTCAGGTCTACTGAATCTTAGCGTATTACGTAATGGAATATTTCTAAAAATGAGCAGATTGCACAATCGTTTGCAAGACCTGTAGGCTAAAACATTTCAGCTGCAGCATAACATTACATCATCGTTAAATCTTTAATTACTTGAACAGGTGTAAGCCAAACTTGAACAGGTGTAAGCCAAACTTGAACAGGTGTAAGCCAAACTTGGGCAGGTGCTTGAATGGCTTGTCATTATTACGTCACAGTAGCTGCCTACGTGCGTTTGAAATATTGCAAGCTATTCTCGTCATTTTTAAAATTGTTGCTTGAAGAGTGGTCGAATATTTAACTGTTTGCTTAGTGCTTGCCAGCTGGACGAAATTTCCGTCTTTATCCAAGTAATTTGCATTGTAGTGACAAGTTTAGTGGTGTATTGCGTTGCACCCCAATTTCGACAGCCAGTAGGCTATTTTTTACAGAAATACAATTCTCGAATAGACGTTTTCGGAGGAGTGTTTCTTTTCGGTCATTGCATGCAGACGAACGGATCTGGGAACTTTATGTTACAATTTTCCCACGAAGAGAGTATGGTTTACCGCTGTGACCAGCATAAAATATGAATTCTCACTTATTTGTTTTAACAGACTGAAAGTTTGGAATTGGGAGAAAAAGCTAAACTTAACCAACGAGGTACAAGTTTGCTCCTCAATCTTATTAAAACAAAATCATTAAGAACAATCCGTTTTGGAGACTGCTGTCTGAAAAAAGAAGATCTTCAGCAGATAAGTAAACTACTTTCAAACCAGGTACTTTTACATACAATAGAACTTTGCTATGTTAACATGTAGGACAGGGCTACTCAACTAATTTTAGCAAAGGTCCATTTTGACAAGTTGAATATTTTGCGGTCCGGTGAATATTTCACATGCAACCACGAAAATTAAACAACCAGTAGCTCACGAGCACCAAAACACTTTTCAGGTAGTGTGTAACACATCTTGGATTTTTGTCTGACACAAACAAAGCAATAAAAAAAGAAAAAAATGTACTGTGTTTCTTTGTAATGTACTTGTGTGGATCGCACATCAGAGAAGACGGCAAAGAATTTGGGGGCCGGGGGGCGAAGCCCCCAGCGCCTTGAATAATCACAAAAAATTGCTTTTCTCTGATGGAAATCTGTTTTAAGAGGCCCTAAAATGTGGCAATGAAGTTATTCTTCCGGATACCCGAGATCCACCTTCAACACCCAGAAGGTCCGGATTCGGACCGCGGTCCGCCAGTTGAGTAGCCCTGATGTAGGATGTTTTCGCTGTGATGGTCAGAAATAAAAATAACTAAATTAAGAACACAAACATACATTGGAATTAAACCACATTGGTCTGATTGAGTGAGCATTCTATCAAACGAGAAAAATGCAAAGTAGGCTACAAAGTAGTTTTGAGAAGAAAAAATATGAGCTGTAAATTAGAAGGAAGACAATTTCAACTCAGGCCGATCAAAGAAGGTGATTGGACTGGCTGCACTTTTCGCCTCCTATAGGTAAAGTCGCACTATCCACTTCAACGAAAGAGATCCACTCAAAAGAAAAAGAGCAAGCAATTATAACAAAATTTCTGGCTTTAATTTGTCCATCAGTATTTTTAAACTTTTCAGTTAACCCTCCCTTAGCTGTTAGAAAGATAACGTTCAACGTTTAAACTTTAAAGCTACCACCTTATAAAACCTATTTAAAGCATTTCTTATTATTCATCACAGAGGTATAAAACATAGGTCGCCCAGGTAGGCTACACTAGGCTAGAGTAGTTTTTGGTTTTATATCAATTTAATTTTGATTTCTTCCAGACGCACTCTTTAACATTTCGCAACGCTAGTACATTTGGAATTGAAGGGTGTATCTTGATAAAAGCTATTTTAAAGCGTCAACCAGTAAAAAAGTTTTCGGTCCCAGACAACGAATTCACTCAGGAACAATTAACAAAAATAATTGAAGGGCTTCAGATTATGAAATGCAAAACAGTGAGTAAAGACTTTGATTTAATAACATTAAACTAGGGATGGTGTATTCCACTGTCCCTACATTAAACATATCTTCTTAGAGATAGCCTACGGTTTGATTTGTCACATTCCGCAGATATTTCCAAATTTACCACCTTTTGGTGACTGTTTGAATGAATTTTTCTAAAAATATATTTTAACGTCTTTTTGACTGTCTTCTCCCAGCAACATAGGGTTTTAGCATAATTCAAGCATAAAAAAACAAAAAAAAAACAAAGACAAGTTGATTTATAAAATTTCAGTCAGACCGTTAATCGTTTTTCAACAGTCTGGTTGAGCGTTTTCCAACTGTCCTTTTCTCATTTCATACTGCTTCCACAAGGCAGCAAAAAGCTTTTTTGTTCGACTCTCGGGGTGTGCGCTTGAGCAACGCATTTCAGGACTGCTCTCCATTCAGCAGCACCTAGTGAATGGAATAATTTCCCGGCAATAACACTTCAACAATCGGAAAACTTCACTCTGCCAATCTCGGTAACCGGCCCTGCGTCAATAGACCCTCTACATACAAGTATGCGAAACTACCAGGAATTACCTATCAAGGCTTTGTCAGTCTGAGGATAAAGATTCAAAAACCAAAAAACAAAAATCTATATCAACACTAGTCGGCAAAAAGTAAAACAAAAACATAGAAAGCGTCAGTCAGATACTATCAGTAGCGGTGGCCGCATCTCCTGGTGGCAATGCATCAGATAAGTCGGCTTTGTTGTTTGAGTCTATCACATAAAGTGCAAAGTTTAAAGCTAGGCTTAGTTTAAGCCATAGCATTAAAAATGGTAATTTGTAATCTTTTTTAATTTATTTTTTGTGCCTGGTGGTTACCACAAGTTTGCAATTGTTCTGAAACAGCTTCAATAATTACCTGCAACACCCAATGGGAGCACGAAGTCGTGCCTTGACAGGAGATTTAAAAGTGGATCTGCTAAGGCTTTTCTGTTTTCTCACGTCTACCTAGCCTACTTTATCGTTTTACCACGGAGTGAAATGCTATACTTGATTTAAAAACTGTAAACACGGCAGCAAAAATCTACGGAATGACGACTGACTAGGGCTCAAGAATATAGAATCTCATAGATCAGGGGTGACGAACCTTTTAGCGGTCGCGGGCCACTTTGTCGATTACACATGAGTTATCGGACCATACAACTTTTTAATCGTAATCTACTATGAAATCTGTGCTGATGGCCGGGAAGAACACCCCTTCTTCACTACTATGAAATCTTTTAGAAGCGACTCTAGATATTATTCATGAAAAGTAACAAACGACAGATGAAAGTAATAAAAGACTGAGCGCTTGTCAAAATTCCATGACGTCATAGATTGGAATCGATAAAAAATACAAGGTGAAGTTGGTGAATAGTGTTTTCACAACTTTACCTTAAGCTTTCCTATTTTCTAACTTTAAACCCTGAAAGTTAGTAATTAGGGCAAGAAAATAGCAAAGGAAAGGTGTACCGGTGAAGGTATAAAACAGCTTTGAGATGTCTTTTGTCTTTAATGCATCAGCGATTGTAAAAAAAAAATGTTTTGCGGGCCGCATGCGTCCCGCGGCCGCAGGTTCGTCACCTCTGTCATAGATAGAACATAGATTGAAAAATCATGTTTCGATTTGGAACTTGTCAAACGTATAAACCAATAAATCAAAATATTTTCCATCTTTCGTGTCATACCCAGACCAGGCTTATGTCCGCTGACTAGCGATTTACATTAAGTGGACGGAAAGGCACAGAGGCCAATATTTACGTCCACTTTCGAGTGTGTACTGTAGCCTAAGTAAGCGTATTGCCAAAGCCAATCAAACACACAGTCGCGACCTCTGGCGTAGTTGTCAAACTTGCGCGTGTTTTGCGGAGATTCTGATCACTCGTTGACACAGCCGAAAATCATATCTTTCATCTTTCAGTATCTCCCCCAGGTGACACAACGGATTGTAACTTGTAACATCACCACACTGCAAAATAAAATGTGCTTTTTGTAAAGTTTAGGCAGGCTGTTAGCAATAATGGTTGGCACAATCTGCAAACTTTTGCAAAATGTGACCGATTTGACTACATCTCCTGAGTAACTAGGCTATCATTAATGTTGAAAAGCATTTTTGCAGATCGACAAGATTGATTTGAAAGGAAGCAATCTAGGTGTAGTGAACATCGTACTACTCAGAGAACTCATGTTTGCGAAACACGTCAGGAAACTTGTTGTTGCCCATTGCCATATAACAACGAGTCTTTTAAAACAGATTGGAGGGGGAATTACTGCGATGAAAGGAATGATGGTAACTCATTCTATACCTATTCGCAGTTGCATAATCTCTGTTTACTTATTTATTTTTTCCAAAATACAACTCTAACTATTACAACTCTAACCAAACTAAAATTATTTTTTCCAAAAAACATCTCAAATCAGATCATAGATCCTATTAGACGTATTCCAACTCTAGGGAGGATATCACACAGCCAATCAGTACAAAACTGCGTTTCAAGGATTGGCTAAGTGAAGATATTTTAGAGTCGTGATCACATAGCCTGTGTAGGCCTAATGGACATCACACTAACAATACTTTTCCTGCTTTTAATTGTTTCAAATACTGTAAAAAGATGAAAATGCCAAAAGGAATGTTTAAAATTCCTACGAAAGATTTTCAAAGTCTTGAAGTTGATAAAGTGACTAAACAGTTCAATGTAGGCTTACTGCAGTGTGTGGGATAATTGACAGCGACAAACACTGCAGTAACATAGTTACGTTATTTTTTCAAAACTTAAAATGTCCAAATAATTATAAGTTAGTAGCTTAGTTGTATAAGTGATTGTCCCTTTTCTATTGCTATTGCGGCCATGCCTACGATTCTCCTGATCAGGACCGACAACGGAACCCAACGAAAATTATTTGTATTTGAGTTTCTAACGTGATTGGCAATTAAATCTAAAGTCTAATGTGATGTAATATGACTTGGAATCATTAATCAATCCAATGACGCGCTAGTTATGATCGTATATTCAATGATTAAGAGGCCCGATCATAACTAGCGCGTCATTGAACTGGTCAATGATTCCAAGTCATATTACAATATGTTAAATTTTAAAACCTTCTAGCCTTTGTTGACCCTGTTGAATGTCTTGTTTTGATCACAGAACATCGAAAATATGAGTTTGATTTCAGTCTACAGGCACTGCGGACAGCCGTCATGTTCGAGCGCACGATTTAAGTAGCCTATTATTTTCGATTTAAATTGCCCTAAACAGATGACAGGATTAATCACATCCCTATAAACTTGAGTTGGATGATTTTATATATGGCCCGAAAGCTCTCAATTGAAATCATTTGTGCTAAAAGCCATGAGGTTACTAGAAAGAAAATTGGGAGTGATTTAATATGAATTAGAATGATATTAAAAAGTTGTAGGCTATTAGTATTTAAACACATTTTTGAAGTGGGCAAGATATAATTCACTTTGGGGGATGGGGGGGGGGGGGGGGTGTGAATGCTTTTCAAGCAAGTTTGGCTATACTATTAACTAAATGATCTTCATACGTAGGATCACATTGATCTGCGAGGAAATTTGATTTCTAAAAAGGATATTGAAGCTTTCAGAAAAACTGTGGAAAACAAAACAGTGGAAAGTGAGACATAGCTTAACACATTTAGGCCTACTCTTAGTTTTAGATATCTACTAGGGCTTTCACTTAGTATTAGCCTAAAGCAATAGCTTAAATCAGTGGTTGGTAAACTTTGTTATCGTTTAGCAAAATTGTTCATGGCAAAATAGCTTGTTTGTTATTCATATTTTAATACACTACTTGCTTAAAATATAGGTCATCAAAATAACGGAGAAAAATGCGTTTTATAACACTTTATTGTCAAAAACGAAATTAGAACGACTACAAAAAATCAAAATCTGAAGCCTATTGCAATTAGGTCTACAGCCCTCTCAAATCTCTCAAATCTATCCAATCGATTCTTAAAATTTGATAGGCTACCGTACTACTGTAGATTAATATAGGCTAATGATAATCTAACTCGCTGCTGGCATTATTGTTAGTAAAAGCCAGGCTGACCAGAGCTCTATACATAGGCTATATAGGCTACAGAGTTCTGAACATACTGTAAATATAGGTAGGCCTATCACATCATTTTTTCAAACATGGAAATAACATTGCTCGTAGTGATATTCTTGCAAAAAAACTGCAAGAAATGTGTTTCAAAGTAGATTTATTCTGCTTATACTTGACTAACTTGATTGGACTAATTGAAGTAATGGTAGATAGATCACGCCCCACAGTTTGCCGACCACTGATTTAGACCTAAATAAATAACAGCAAGCTCTTCCACAATACTACTAATAATAATAGTAAGTTACCATAGTTAGGCTAAATTAAAACTACTTGCAATTTATTTAACAATATTTAAACTACAATAATATGCAAGTCAATATGCATTTAACTTGATTCCTCTTGTTACATGACATAGGTGACTTGCTTACCATGCCCCAAGTTTCATCAAATTCTCACGTAACTTTCCAGACATTTTGATCACAATCACGTTTGTCTACTATTTTACTTTTTACAGTAACGTTTTACTGATCTTGTGTTGGATGAAGATGATTTGACATTCAGAAGCGTTTGTGATCTCCTACAGTCATGTAGGCTGAAAACATGTGACGCAACAGCATAGGCTTGTTCATATTTGTGATCTTGTTTAAATTAATATGTTGCTTAACAAAGTCAAGTTCTTATTTCGTGAATAAGTAAATTTTTGGCTAAATTAAAACAACATTATCAATTCAAGCTCTTCAGTCTTCATATTAACAAAATTACATGTAAAATTTTTTGTGAAATTGCAAGAGCATACAAAACTCAAGTTGCTTATAGGTTGATCCACTATCTCGGTTTGTTGTTTACTCTTGAATAATTATTATGTGAAGTTTTTTTCAACCAATCTTTTGGCTTTTGTTGGTATTCTTAAACAGGTTTCTTACTTTACAACTATACAGTTGCATTGTCTTGCTTTGTATCGTTATTGTAACATGTTGGTGGCAATTAGAGTTATTATTATTGTATTCCCGCGTCTTTCTTTTGGCATACATTTTTCATAAAAGCAGCCGATCGGGAGCATTGAAATTCGAGTAGGCGTCTGTAGGGTGACAACGACAGGGAAAACGCCCCGTTAGCTCAGTGGTTACACGCCTGCTCAAAATTACGTGGCGCTGGTTCGACTCTCGGGGCAGGACTACCTTCCACTTAGCGGGATACTGGATGGAATAATTTTCCCATCAACAGCACCAACAATCGGAAACTTCAGTCTGCCAATCTCGGTAACTAGCCCTGCGTAAGTGTTTCAAAGCCTCTTTAACCTATCAAAGGCTTGTCAGTCCGAGGATAAAGATTTTTGAAACCAAACAATATGCAGTGACGTCATAAACGAAAGCGATAGAAATTGCTATAAAATTGAGTTTAAGTTAAATTTTACTTGACGATAAAAGCTTAACTGTGGAAGACTTTTTTGACTGGTCATGCAAAGGGTAGCCACCCCAAAATCCCCGGAGGAGCAAACAAATAGTCGCTAGGGGGGTTTAGTAGGACTCCACCAGAAATTTAAAAAAATGCTTTAAGATTGCGCAAGGGTAATTTCAGCCTAAATCAATAGAAAATTTTATCAAATAATGGTGCAACAGAGGATGAAAGTTTATTTAAGTTACATAAACAGTTCATTTCTTTTGTGTTTTAAACCAGACTATTTAGTGAGAAAATATAACTTAGGCTATGTTAGGATTGATGCATTTGTGTGATCACTATTATTGTCAAGTAGCTTAGCCTACATATAGGCTAGGCTACTGCATAGTTATAATTGTTTACTGCATTACATTAACATTTCTCATAATGACAATACAAAATTTGTAAGTTCAATATTTCCTTGAAGAACATACACTCATAATAACAAGCAATTAGTTTGTTTAACTTGCATTTCCTATTTTTCAATAATATTTTACAACCAGAGGCGCCGGAAGCGGGGGGGCAGGGGGGGGCGGACGCCCCCCTGCCCTTAATTTTTCTGCAGATGGAGGGGCAGGGGGGGCAATGGTGCCCTTTTAAAGTCATGTAAGCTACTGCACATTTTGCAATATAACAATTTCTGCTGTTCGCTTTTAGCCTATTTATAATCTTTCATTTTTGCCTTAAAATAATATTTACGGCACAAAATTTTGCACTGCAACACAGTACAGGACTTAAAACTCGTTTTTTTTTCGGCAGCCATCGTGGCCTACCGGGAGCTCCTTCTCGGCGGCCAAATCTGCGTGCTTGGAGGCCAAAATACAAAATAAAAATAACGATAGCACAAGTAAATAAAATTAAACTTGCAACAATGCTAAAATGATCACTTAGCGTTGTTGAAGTCTGGGCCTGGGCGACGTCCTACAATAGAATCGTTGCACCACGCAGTAACTGCTTTATCGGGATTGTAATCCAGTAGTGAGGGACCACTCGCACGAGTGTCTCCAATGTGGCTGATTTTAAAGAAGTTCGCCACTCCCCTAGAATTCTTTTTAGCAACGAAAAACAACGTTCGACATGTGTTGACGATGACGGCAAGGTAATGAAATAAGTATTTCAATGATGTGAAGGACATTACTAAAAGAAGCATAATTTTTGCAAAATAAGTTATGATCAAAAAATTTTTCCCCTTGAATGTCAACTAACCTAGTTCTCCTTTTTAACAACGATTCAATGTCCGACAACATCGAATCGACATAAAAACGACAATATTGCCAGCCGATGTAAATATTAGCACTTCGGATTAAGACTTCGTTAAAATAAACGTCGGGAATTACAAACAAGACTTACAGCGCTGGTGATCGCAGATGGATATATTCCATCAATAACAAATTCCCGCACAATGCAACAGTGGCGATTATGACGCGCTGACCTAATTTTGCGTCACTCTTTGATACTACATATTTTCGACAGTTAGTCCACGATCATTCTATTGCGAAATTAAATAATTGGCTAGAAGAGACCGGCAGCCAAACTTGGCCGATTGAGGAGGTAGCACCAGCGGTCATTCAAGCACTACTTAGCGGCCATGGCCGCAGGCTGCTTTAAGGCTTAACAGTAGGTTACATCATTATAACATGGCATGATGCCCTTCTTTGTATACCGGACACTTGCAGGCTATCATTACTCAATACATAGTGAGCTGATAGATTAGCATTGTCGCTATATCTTATCTTAAAACTTAAAAAAAAATTGGCCTTTTAGTAAACAAAAGTGCCCTTTTTTCGTAATCTTGCCCCCCCAGTCAAAAATCGTTCCGGCGCCCCTGTTTACAACACGTTTAGGCTACAATTAGATTACAAACTTTGGCTATCTTTAAATGGTTAATTTCAACACTTGCTTGCATATTTCTCCATCAGTAGCTTATTAGTAAGTTACTATAATATCGGTGGTTGTTTGAAATACCGTAAACCTACTCCAGTACTCGTCTCTATGGCAGTTATGGTGGAGGGCCCAGGGGCGCCGGAAGCGGGGGGGAAGGGGGGGCAATGGTGCCCTTTTAAAGTCATGTAAGCTACTGCACATTCTACAATATAACAATTTCTGCTTTTCGCCTTAAAACTTGTTGTTTTTTCGGCAGCCATCGTGGCCTACCGGGAGCTCCTTCTCGGCGGCCAAATCTGCGTGCTTGGAGGCCAAAATACAAAATAACGATAGCACAAGTAAATAGAATTAAACTTGCAACAATGCTAAAATCATCACTTAGCGTTGTTGAAGTCTGGGTCTGGGCGACGTCCTACAATAGAATCGTTGCACCACGCAATAACTGCTTCATCGGGATTGTAATCCAGTACTGCGGGACCATCTAACGACACTGGCACGAGTGTCTCCAATGTGGCTGATTTTAAAGAAGTTCGCCACTCATCTAGAATTCTTTTTAGCAACGAAAAGCAACGTTCGACATGTGTTGACAATGACGGCAAGGTAATAAAATAAGTATTTCAATGATGTGAAGGACATTACTAAAAGAAGCATAATTTTTGCAAAATAGGATGATAAAATGTTTTCCCCTCGGATGTCAACTAACCTAGTTCTCCTTTTTAACAACGATTCAATGTCCGACAACATCGATTCGACATAAAAATGACAATATTGCCAGCCGATGTAAATTAGCACTTTCGAATAAGACTTTATTCAAATATACATCGGGAATTACAAACAAGACTTACAGCGCTGTTGATCGGCTGATCGCAGATGGATATATTCCAGCAATAACAAATATTCCCGCACAATGCAACAGTGGCGATTATGACGCGCTGATCTAATTTTGCGTCACTCTTTGACACTACATATTTTCGACAGTTAATCCACGATCATTCTATTGCGAAATTAAATGATTGGCTAGAAGAGACTGGCGGCCAAACTTGGCCGATTGAGGAGGTAGCACCGGCGGTCATTCAAGCACTACTTAGCGGCCATGGCCGCAGGCTGCTTTAAGGCTTGACAGTAGGTTACATCATTATAACATAGGCTTGCCATTTTTTAGAAATGCAAATCCGGGACGCATATAAAACTGCAAATAATCTTAATGTAGGCCTAATACAAAATAATTTAATGCAACTATAATTATTTAATATGGGAAAATTACCAATATATTTAAGCCTATTTCTCCAACGAAAGCAAGGGAACTTAACAATATTTATGAGCACATGAATCAGGCCTAATAATATTTTTCTGTGCTAAGTACCTTTTTCGAAAGTAGGCTACGTTACAGTGTTAGATTTTATCTTTTCATAAAATTCACTACATGTCAAATCAACATTAATTTTGCAAGTGAGGAGAGCTTTGACATTCTGTTCTAGCATTTGGCCTCTGTCATCAGACCACATATTGTTCATAATTGAAAAAATTTGTTCAACTGGTGCTGATGTCTCAGGCAAACAAAACACAAACTCGACAAGGTTTTGAAAGTTTGGAATGGTTATGTTTTTGTTAAAAGTTTACTTTTGTTCAAGAGATGTCGTTGCATTTTGCCATGATTCTTTCCTCTCACTCTTAGACATCTATTTCTTTACCAAAACGTGCTCATCGAAAAAGAAGTCGATGTTGATCATTTGCTTCTGAAACATTTTGTTGATATTTTCCGCAGACCCACTTGAGAAAGAATTGTTTAAGATGACTAGCTCAAGAATTTTTTTTTGCAAATCTCAAATTGAAAACTCCGGGACAAATTGGTTAACCGGGCGAGACAACTGGACAAGGCCTTAAAATCGGGACTGTCCCGGCTAAACCGGGACGTATGGCAAGCCTATAATAACATAGCATGATGCCCTTCTTTGCATACCGGACACTTGTATGCTATCATTACTCAACACATAGTGAGCTGATAGATTAGCATTATCGCTATATCTTACCTTAAAACTTGAAAAAAAATTGGCCTTTTAGTAAACAAAAGTGCCCTTTTTTCGTAATCTTGCCCCCCCAGTCAAAAATCGTTCCGGCGCCCCTGGGAGGGCCTCAGAAGGAAAATAGCCTAGCCTACTCTAGAGCCTCTTTTTATCTAAATCCGGCCCTGATTGTGACATATAAGAGGAGCGTCTCTCAAGGTGGCCGGCCGAAAGACACTTGTTGCGTTCTGGGAGCTTGTTCAGTCAATCTTCCTAGCCTGTCCTGGCAGACGCAATAAGTTTCTTCTCTAGCCTACTTTTCTTAAATGTCGACAAAATCACATTAATTTGATGGTCGTTTTCAAATGTAGATCTAATTTTAATTTGTTGTGTGCTCGCACTTCGCTTAATTTTTTGTTAGCGCCTTTTGCTCGAAGTATCTGTAAGGCTATCTGTTTGATAAACAGACTCTGAGTCTCTAGTTGAGATTAATTTATGCTGTTTCTGTCTAGGGTATGATTTCCTACAAGTCCGGTATATTGAAGTTAAATGTAGGCTATTATACAATTAAGGTTACAAGCTCCTAGTGAATAAAAAATAACAGTAACCTTTCAACCTACATGTAGGCTAGCTCCACACAAAGTGAAATTTGAATAACTTTTGACTTTTTTTTTCTTTAAAAAAATGTCTAAAAAGACATTATTAAAAGTAACTACGGAGAGTGCCCAGTGTTTCGATCTTCCGATTTCTTCAGCGTAGTAAGATGAAAGTAGAAAGTTGTCATGAAGTTTAGAGATGATGATTTCTAAGAGTGATTTTAATAAGCCAATGAGAATTGATTTACTTTTTAACTTCAGACTCCAGCGGAACGTAATTTTACCGCCAATTAGAAACTGTGATTTTTTTGAGAAGTGGCAATCATTGGCCAATCCTATGGATGTTTGCTGGTAGCCTACACCACATCATTTTCTTTGAATCATACAAGCTCCTACTCGGGAAAATAAAAAAATAGCCTACTCATCCTCCGTATTCAATTTAGTTCATTGCAACGGGTGTCAAAAAAGCGGCATTCTTCCGTCGTGAGGTTTACCTTTTATTCGAGAGTTGTTCCTCTTCTGTTCTGAAAGTCTGTTTTAAAAATCGAAATCCTTTTGGTTTCGCCTATATAGCCTACGTTATGAGCACTTTTCAACTCCCCACCTTCAATCAATCAATCAATCAATCAATCAATCAATCAATCAATCAATCAATCAATCAATCAATGTTTTATTTGTCAGTAACAGGAACATAGGTACATGTTTGAAATATGCAATTAATATACACAATGCAAAAGTTACGCAAAAGTTACACAATGCAAAGTCCGCCCTGATAGCTCAATTGGTTAGCGCGTCACTTCTGGAACGAAGAAGCTTCAAGATCAAGCGGCGCTGGTTCGACTTTCGGGGTGTGCGCTTGAGCAACGCACGTTAAAGACTGCTCTCCATTCAGCGGCATCTAATGGATGGAATAGTTCCCCGGCAACAAGACTTCAACAATCGGAAACTTCACTCTGCCAATCTCGGTGACCGGGCCTGCGTCAGTGATTCAAAGCCTCTACAAGTATGCAAAACTGCCAGGATTAAGCTCTGCAAGAAGATTTCCCAGTCCGAGGATAAAAATTCAATCAATCAATCAATCAATCAAATTCCCATACCGACAGGGAGACAACGAGACGACCATACGGTCTACTATAGTCAATTGCCACACTACGGAAATGACGATTTTGCCATTTAAATTAAGCTTAGGGAGAAAAATAGAATAAAACGTTAAAACGTTCCCGCGCTTCAACATACGCACCAAAAAATAAAAAACATATTTAAGATAACGTAGGCTTAAACACAAAATTCCAAGAAGCAAGCAGAGATTAATCAAGTTTCCGACTGAACATGTTGTAGGCCTATTGCATAATTATGAAACTAGCAAGTTGGTTTCCATAACATATCACTTACGATGCACTGTAGCTTTGTAAAATTAACGTTTTGATCTGTTTTTTGAAACAATGAAATGATAAGTTTTTTTAGCCTACTTGGAACCTCTGACCAGACCAGCATTGGTCCCAAAACCTGCATGGACTTTTTGCCAAATTCTGTGTTTGATCTATTTATAAAATAGTTGTTGCTTGTTTGAGATCTTGTGTTATGCTGATGAATGGATGAAGCATTTGTAAATAAATCACAATACGTAAACGGATAGGCCTACTGATTCATATGAACTTTGTAGGCTACATATGTTTTTTTTATTTCAATGTTATGTATGTCTTTTAGTTTTAAGATGTTCATTTTGAAAAATAAAAAATTAGTGTGAGCATAGTAATTTTGTTTCGTAATTATTCTTATAACCTTTTTTTGTAATTTTATTAATGGATCCAGTGCACTGTCACAGGCCTTTCCCCAACTTGATATACAATATTGCAAATGACAGTAAATCAAAGCGTGATAGGCCTACACATCTTTTAAAGTATCTGTGTTGACATAATTTCTGAGTTTTAGCAACGCCCATGAACCTTTTGCTACTTTTCCGCAAATTTTGTCTATGTGATATTTCCATGTTAATTTGTTATCTATGTAAACGCCAAGGTATTTTATTTGATCTTTTTATTGAATGGTTGTGTTACCAATGTTAATGTTAAAATTTTTTATTTGTTTTTTATTAGTTATTAGCATGTATTCAGTTTTTGAGAAATTTAACGATAATCTATTAAGCTTCAACCAGTTGTAAATTTTTTGCATTTCGGCATTCACATTGTTCTGCAAATTTATTTCACATTTTTCGCTCATCGTACGATTGGTGTCATTGTAAGATTTTGAACCTTATTTCACAACGTGTGCTTTTTAACAGCAACATCATGGTGGGATTATGAAAACGGAAACGTTACACAGTCAAGTTGCTCCCAAAATACGGAAGCATGACCTAAATTCCGTGAGAACAGAATTTAGGTTTTGAATTTGTACAGTTGCAATGCATTTCACGTGAGAGTGGCATTTGTCAATATGAAGCGTGACCTAAGTTCCGTGGGAGCAAATATTAAGTTTTGAATTTGCACAGTGGTAAAGCATTTGCAAATTGCAATTCTCATATGTTTCGGTCAAATGTTCTAATAATTGGAATTTGTCTGTTAGAAACATGGTAGCCTACAAGCAGTGTTGGGCGCGATAACTCATTTTTCAGTTAAGCGATAACGATAATCGATAAACGAAAAATGCCTAAAGCGATAACGATAAACAATAAATCAAAAAAAAGTTAAGCGATAACGATAAGCGATAAATTATCGCCGATAATGTCCGATAACGATAATTTTTTTTCTTGATTAGCGCTGCCCCATCCCATGCAGCACGAACTGTTTTCATCAACATGACGAAAAATCGAACATAATATACTGTAAAGGGACAAAACTTTTTGTAAGTTATGCATGAATAGAATCGCAACAGCGGCAGTAGGTATCGAATCTTTAACCTCTTGATCCAGAATCAAACCACTGAGGTAACCGCCGTGCTTATAATTATACCTTCAGATACCAGTTGGATGCTTTTATCAATTGAGTTACACTGCCGCTTACGTGCAGTAGGAAAAATAATTAAAGCAAATGAAAATACCATAAAAAATTCCAAACTTTGTATTTTGCTTTCTGCTTAAAGAGCTGTTTACAGCAAAGTCAGCAATAATTGAAAAATCTCCAAAAAACGCAAAATGCTTGAAAATTTATCAGTAATCTTAAACGTTATTGGTAGTAAAAATGTGCATACTGTGAAATCCATCAAGCTTGTCAAATTAGTCGTGTTTGTTTAAGAACAATAACATAACTATCGTAATTTAGAAAGAAAATAAATCAATAGCTTTTTTTCCTTGGTCTGAACCTTAAAACATTTGACCAGGCTAACACTCACAATAGTATTTCAATAAGATTTAATTTATGTTATGGAACCGGTTTTCTTCCATTAGGAATCGTCAGCATAACTGAGTCGAAATAAAAATTAGCCTACATCAATAGATGTCAGCACAACTGAGTCGAAATAAGAATTAGCCTACAATATCAATAGATGTCAGCACAACTGGACCAAAAACAAACGAAAAATTACAAATTAAATTAAATAAATAAAATTGTTCATGACCTCCAATCCTCCATATTCATTTCTTTATTTCTGCCTTTTCTTCTCTTCATAGTTTTAGCAAAACGCAACTTTCGAATATTATAATTTCAATTTGACCTAACTTGAGCAAGTATAATGGCAAACACTTGAAAATTCAAATAAAATTTACTAAGCAGAGGATTATAGAAATACTATGTCGGTGAAATCTAGAATAAACGCTTCTATTGGCGTAACGAGTGGCGTAGTGAGTAATCCTCTGCTTAGTAAATTTTATTTGAATTTTCAAGTGTTTGCCATTATACTTGCTCAAGCTAGGTCAAATTGAAATTATAATATTCGAAAGTTGCGTTTTGCTAAAACTATGAAGAGAAGAAAAGGCAGAAATAAAGAAATGAATATGGAGGATTGGAGGTCATGAACAATTTTATTTATTTAATTTAATTTGTAATTTTTCGTTTGTTTTTGGTCCAGTTGTGCTGACATCTATTGATATTGTAGGCTAATTCTTATTTCGACTCAGTTGTGCTGACATCTATTGATGTAGGCTAATTTTTATTTCGACTCAGTTATGCTGACGATTCCTAATGGAAGAAAACCGGTTCCATAACATAAATTAAATCTTATTGAAATACTATTGTGAGTGTTAGCCTGGTCAAATGTTTTAAGGTTCAGACCAAGGAAAAAAAGCTATTGATTTATTTTCTTAGTGATATTGCTTTCTGTATTAGGTAGATCGCCCATTTGAGGAAGTGTCATAGTACCAGATCACCTTTTTCAGTTGGTTTTTTCCATTTTTGATTTTTTATCGTAATTTACTGATAATTTCAGATAATTTTTTTTGTTTTCTTGTGAACACCTTCATTAAAGCAATGGCAGAACGCTGAGTTGTTGAGATAAGAATTACAATATAGGCACTGCATCAGTGGGAATAAAAATATTTGATTGAGGTAGGCTAGGTCGCATAGGTAAATGAGAAAGGTTATACTATATTTAGCATAATTTAACATGCAACTCGATGCGCCTATTGTCATGCAAAAACTACTACAAGATGCAAAAAATGTGATGTCGGTCTGCATGTCAAATGCTTCAAGCAATATCATATTCCGCAATGACTTGTTTCAGTGATATTGTGTTACTTTGCTAATTTTCATCTTCATATTTTTTGAACTTTCGTTTTAATAAAATGCTCGATGACAATAATGACATGACAAGACATGAACAAGACATTTCCCATTTATCACTTTGAGCGATAAGTAAAATGTAATAACGCTTAAGCATTAAGCACAAGAAACTTGTGAAATTTGATAACGGATTTGCCTAGCGTCTTATATATAGGACGGTTTTTTCTCAAAAAGTACAAACACAATTAGGAAAAAAATAATTGTGATATGTTCTTTAGGTCATAATTATGCAATATTTAAATTTTCCGAAATTTTTTTTAAGTATTTTCACTTTCGGCACAAATGGGTTAACTTTATAAGTTAAATGGCACTTACAAATTTGGTTATTATTTTTGGATTAAAGTTATATCGCCAAGCTCGAAAAAAATCGATCTTATAGTCTATAACCGATCTTGTGTTGTTATTGTGTGTGAATTTTGTCTTTTAAACTGAGTTTGTGACGTAACCGCACGTCTCAAGGCAAGTTCTTGCAATTTTAGTTAATCTACTCATCTAAAGATTTAATGCGCTTAAAGCAGTAAGTTTTATGTTTTGACGAGAGGGATATTATTTTTTACGACAGTTACTAAAAACGCTAAAAACTAACACTTCCAACAAAAAAAGAAAACACAAGAATAAAATAGTTGATCGTGAGGTGGCGCGAAAGACCATGTTTCCGATGTAAAAGCGGCCTCGTATTGCGACACTTTCACAAACCACTTGCCAATTTCTTTCGCTTCAAAGGAATCTGTACTGTCTGTGCGCTTACATTTTAATTGTAAAATTCACTCGCGATTGCCGATTGCAGCAAAACAGCAAGAGACTTGTTGCATGCATTTCATTGCATTGCGATTTGCAACTCTAAAAATTATTGTGTTGTCAGGGCCGTCGCTGCAGGGGGCGTGCCCCCTCCCTTGACAAAGACCTGTGCACATACACTTCAGGTACTGAAGAAGAACTGGTTTTAATTTTAGTTTCATTAACTAGGTGGCTAGTAAAAATATTACTTTTCATGGTCTTTCCACTTGTGCGTTGATCCGAAATAAAATTTATAGGCGATTAATTATCGGCGATAATCAAATATTGCCTTTGGCGATAACGATAACTGAAAAAATAATTGAGCGATAACGATAAGCGATAAAAATTTATCGCCGATAATTATCGCCGATAAATTATCGCCGATAATGCCCATCACTGCCTACAAGCCCTACATGTCAAAGGTATCCCTGTCAAAGTTTTGCGTGACGTCATCAAAATACTGCCAAACTATGATCACAACTAGAAGCTAATTACCCCGACAACAAAAACAGCTAACTGGGAATGATTGGTTGCCTTATTGGCTTTTGTGTTTGCCCGCGACTTTTGAACAGGGTTACAAATTAGAATGCAGTACTTCAGTTTCACCTGCTTTAGCCAAGTTTTGTAATATTTCTTCAACAATAGGCTGCAACTGCCTGTGTTTTGAAAATAGGGTGTAGCCTAATATTGTTGTTGCTGTAGCCTATTGTTTTGTGGCCATGTTGTCTACAGACTTTAAATCTTAAACACAAAATACATAAAAGGTCTTAAAAACCTGTTGTGACAGAAGAAAATTAAGACGTTTTTGGTATCAGCATTAAAAAATACGTACGGTATAGCAACACATCAAATGATCTCTTATTAAAGTTTGTTGCTGACCAGGGTTATACTATCTGTGATCTGTGAGTGTGGTCTGGAGGAACAAACCGTAGACCACACCATCTGTAACTGCGCCAAATGGTGTGCGTGGTCTGCGTGAATTGGATGACGAATCAATTCAATGGCTGCTCGACACCTGCCCAAACATCTAGACCGCGTCGCCGCCACTGCCCAAGGGTGGTAAAAGGCAGAGCCCCTCGACCCTTGAAGTGGCGAAGAACAAGGTTCAAACGAAGAAGAAGAAGAAGTTATACTATAACCAATCATGATTTTGTTTTCTTAGTATTATACTGGTTTCTTAAGTGTTTGATACCATAAATTCTGATGTTTTCTTGGACTACACTAGGGGGCTATTGTAGAGAAGCCAGTTTGTAGATAAAAGATGAAATAAACGCTACAAAATCAGAGCCAGGATGAATGAGAGGTGAAGTATCATTTTGCCCACTGCACAATAAAATGGTGGTATTTAACCAATGCTTCACCAAATGCTGTTAGTTTGTTAGCCTATCAGGACACTTAAATGTACTGATTTCTAGCTGTCACTTTTATTGTATGGTTGATTTTTGATGATCCTTACAATGGAAGAAATGTTGAATCTTTTAGTGTTACTTCGGTTAATAAGTTTCATAATAATTTATTCCACAAACTAGTTGTAGGCAAGCTTTCAGTTTTTGCAAATATGTCACAAATTAAATTTGACAGACATGCTATTTAGAAATTGACAAGATAATCAGTGCACCAAAATTGGTCAATGGTCATGTCAAGTTTAAATAGATTCTTTTATTTGATACTTAAAGAGATTAATGTAGCCTAGTTAAATTAAGCTGTACGCTTATGCTAATATAAATACAACAGCACAGCTACAGTGAACATCCAATTTGATTTAAATGCATCATTTGCTTGTAAATACTGTATCAAATAAAAGAACATATGAAAAGCATGACTGATTATGGAATTTAAATTATTTGTTAGTATTAAAGACATACGCGCCGACTTCCGGGGGGGCCAGGGGGCGGCGCCCTCCGTAGATTTATGGTTGAGGGGCAACAAAAATGGTTATTATAAGTGGTGTTTCAAAGATAAAACACTTCGCAAAAGTGAGTTAGATCATTTATTAAACAGACTTAAAGAATGCCGAAAGCGAAAAATAGCCTACGTTGCTCTTGCCCCCAAAACAGCAGCTGACTGCATGGCTTTCTCATACGGTATGGAAATTTCAAAGTAGATGGTAGAGTAACTTACGCTGCTGGAATAGTCACGTAACTATTCACGGCAATATTAAGTAAACCAGCTAAATTAGACGCGCTATTTTCAACTAGGTCAGTGGTTCCCAACCTTTTTTCTTTCGTGGCCCATTTTCGTTGCACAAAAATTCTTATGGCCCATTAATTGTTTATGCAAGAAAAAAAGCTGCAAAATAAATTTTAAAACCAAAAAACAGCAGAAAATGTTCCAAAACAAATTATACTGTGCATCAATGAGATGCGTGCTCCTGAACATTATTGACTAACTTGTAGTTACAGTGGTTCTCAACATTAATGCCGCATTCCTTCTTTGAAAGACACAACTATTGTCACTTTCTCCCCACAATAATTCACAAAAAAACTAAAAACGCATCTGCACAAATTTCAGTAGCTACCGCTATCAGTTATAGGCTATGACTTGATGGTAACCACAAAGTGGTCTATTATATCATAAAGTGTTGTAAAAACTCGAAGTTGATCTAATTCTAAAACTATGTGCTCAGTCATAAATTAATCATTTTAATAGATTATTTAGATAAATTTACATTTGATTCACACTTCTTCCCAATTCCTTTCAACACGATCATTCCTCCCTTTAAGTTAAAACTTTCTCTTTACCAAGCCAAGTGACTCCCTAATCCCTATAAGAAGCACACTGTTGTAGCTGCTTAAAATCAACGTTTGTGTATTTTGAAACAGACGGTATTGATTACATCACACCACCAAAATTATTATTTCAATAATTAGAATTGAAATTACCATTCTGCAGCACCATTCATTGTTGCTACAATCAAAACAACTAAACAAAACACACAAGTGTAAAATTAACTATAGTAACACAAATGAAACTAAATTTTTGACCAACTCTGGCAAATTTTTAAATAGGTCTGTGGCCCACCTCAAAATCTTTCCATGGCCCACTAGTGAGCCATGGCCCACCGGTTGAGAATCGCTGAACTAGGTCTTCCCGCTGTGAGATCACTTATGATTCAACAGAACGCATTGTTTTGTTCACAATGTGTGAGAATTAAATCGAAAACCGATAGAAGAAAAGGTGTTTAATGGTCTTGGTCGCAGATATTGCCTGCATTAACGACGTCTCTTACCGCTTTTATCACCAAGCCAACCTGACATCATTGTTTTATGCGGCCGTTAATGTTTGACATCGACTTCAACGATCATGGAATCTTACGTAATAAGAACGATTATAATATTCTACACGCAAAAATAAAAAAAATGATCTCTTAAAACAGCTCTTTCTGTTGTTTTGTCTCATGAGCTTTGTATATTGCTCAACAAGTGCATAAAGTTTAGAATTGACAAAATCATTAAATTTGAAAATTAAACTTGATTCACTGCAAATAAACGTAGGTATTCAAAACTTTTACTTCGGCCGACGCCATTTCACTCTTCGTAATCTACGTCGGCAATGATTTTGTTGCAGCAAAACTGCGTTCATTTTGAAAACTGCCGAGCTGGAGACAACAGCTTGTCCCGTGTATAAGTATTTGCACCTGTCTTTTTAAGGTGAAAATCACTTGCGAACATCTCGACCTATACTCGAGTAGCCTATATATGGTACCGTATCCGATAAAACACTATAAAGACTTTCGTTAAATAATAGAAGAGAAAACACTTCGCCGTTGTTAACGCTTTGAAGGTGAGTAATTAGCAAAACGAGCGAAACGAGGTTAATAAAACTGATGGCGGGTTTTCACTCTGCTTGAGATCATAGTTTTTTGCGTTTTATTTCGATAACTTCACTGTCTTGATCGTTGTTATTCACTCGCACGAAAAGGAAATGAAGCGGCTGGTTTTCCAACTGTTCCAATTATGAGCTATCAATATCAAAATTTTTACGACTAGGCGTATGCATGGTCCTAAAACTAATTGTTTCAAGCAGCGGTTCTAATAAATTCGGTTTGCGACCTAAGTGTCAATATAAACAAGACACTAAGCCTAATGAAAGACTATTTTAATTGAGTAAAATAGCGTTATGGTTATGACGTCATCACCTTTCTCGCCCCCCAAGGTTTTTTGAAAAGTCGGCGCCTATGATTAAAGATATGTCAAAATCTATATCGAAACCCTTGCGGCCACCACACAGTACCAAAACCTTCCTTGCGCTGACAAAGGAACAGTAGCATGTTTGCAGTAGACCTGGTAAGAGTATTTACTATTTATACGGTACCTTGTAATGGTGGCAAGTAGAGATGTAAAAAAACGTTTTTTTTTTGTTTTAAAAAAAACAACCTGGTTTTTTTAGTTTTTTATTCGTTTTTTTTTGTTTTTTTTACCTATTTTGACATTAAATGTCACAATATGTAGCAATTAAGGTAATCTCATTGCAGTAACGCAACAGATAATTCATCTGAGGACTCTGATCTTGCATAACTACTTCGGAGCAGACAAATAGACTCTTAGCCTACTACATCAGATTTTTGTTAGTTTCATTAAATTTGTTCTTGTTCCCAAATAAAATAAGTTTCATCTTTGATGTTTGTTTTGTATCTTTCTCCTGCATTGCGGGAATATGGATAAAACTTTATACTTGTCAGGAAATGAAGCATTTATTCACTTGTCAGTATTATGAAGCATTTATTCACTCTGTGAACACTGAGCAGTGCTGAAAAACTCCACTTTAAAGGAAAAATTTCTTTATTCAGGGTTGGTAGTTACTAGCAATAGTCAACATGGGTGGTGGGTATTTGAAAGGAACATTAACCTAAACCTTTTCTGACAAATGCACTTACTTCTGACAGCTAAAAATATCAGTGATAAGATCTCGTGCATTTATATGTCACAAATGATCTGCAAGAAGCATCAATGACAAAGTGTCTAAGACCTTACAACACACGAAAGGAATACAGTACTTCTGTTTCAACATTTATAAAGCATATAGGCTACATCGTTGCTAAGCTATCAGTTAAAAAACATGTTTAAACAACCTATTGGCAATAGCTTGCATTAGTAAATTACCACAAACAAGGTAATGTGTGTTCTAAATACTGCCATCCAGTGGCATAGCCAAGGTTTTTTTGGGGGGTTTCAACCTCCCCTTTGGCACGCGTGTGACGTCACGATATTGAGAATGATGCTTTTAGTCTCTTTATGTCTCTAAAATAAAGTTTGCCTAATTTTAAACGAAATTGCATTAAAAGAGCGAGTTTTGCCAATACCAAACATTCAAATATCAGAAGAAAACATAGAGACTTAGCTTTATTTTCAAAAAATGTCGAAAAAAAAACATGATCTTATCCTTTTGCTATGCCACCGGACAGCACCATTTTACAGGAATATTCATACCCACATTTTTGTTGAAAATGCTCTCAGAATGCACCAAATTCAAAGCAATTTTTCAAAATTTTCTTGGGGAGGTCCTCCAGACCCCCCACCGCTGGGTGTGGTCTTAGGCGAACACGTCGACGGGCTTCGCTCACCGCCCGTCAAAAAACCTCCCTTTCAAAGTTCCTGGCTACGCCACTGCAGTGCCAACTTGTTTTTGCCAATTTTTTGTCAACCCATTAAGTGTGTACAAGAATAACAAGTACCGGTACACTAACACCGTAGGCTACCTTCCATAAAGGGCACTTCCATAAAAGGAAAAAGAAATTAACTCATGTGCATTATGTCATGTATCAAATTGCATTAATTCAATGTTTGTCAGGTCTCCTGCCACAACCATAGCCGTACGAGCCAGGGGGGCAGCCGCCCCCCCTGTTGTTTCAAAACGTCGCGAATCCGGGCAAAATCTTAAAATTATTAGGGCAAAAATTGCTATATAAAAAGCTACAAAATTGCATGAATTAAGAAAAACTATAAATTAATATCTTTTACCTATCAAACTAAGTACAGCCTCTTATTTGCACAAGAAATGTGCCGCAAAATTTTCATTTGGCACACCCGTACTGATATGTATTGCATGGTGATCAAACTATAGTATGAAATGCATTTAACCAACTGCATCATGCCAATTTGGGCAGCCACCAAAATATGTCTCTAATACTTTTGTGAAACTGCCCAAATCAAAACACAAAATTTGCTATATAGCTAATTTTATTAATTTTCACAAATGCATCGTGTTGATTTGGGCAGCTAAAAACATGAAATTATTTGATGAAACTGATTAGTTTGTCTGTTTATGCAACTGCCCAAATTAGCGTGAGGCAGTTTACCCAAAATGAACAAATTCATTAATTTTTCCCATTTACATAACTGTATCGTTTAGATTAAGGCAACAAAAAATATGAAATTATCTGATCATAGTCTATTTATAAAACTGCCCAAATTGGCATGATGCAGTTGCCTCGCATCAAAATGTACAAAGTCTTTAATTTTTTTCATAATATCCATAAATGCATCATCTTGATTTGGGCAACTACAAAATATGAATTTATATAAATCTGGTGAATAGCCTACCGGTACTTTTACAAAACAATTCGGGTGGGGAGGTCACAGTACTTTTTCAACCATAAATGGACATAGCTAAGCAACACCACCACAACATTTAACAAAAACATGTTATACCTGGTATAAGTACTGTAATGTTAAGGTGTTGCTTAGCTTTGTTTGGTTACTTTTATAAAGAGGTTCTGCTACTATTCGGCGAGTTCCCTATTCGGCCAGAGCCTTTTTCGGCGAGTTTCCTATTCGGCGATTTTTTAAAAATCCAACGACGCCTTCTGCAAATCTGATGATTGAATATTATTCAATATTCAGACATTGAATCAATGTAAATACGAACTGTTAGGCTAATTGGGTTCTTTGAATCCTACGTCACCGTCTGTATGCAAACTTAGAATATATTAAACTTAGTTATTTTTGTCATCAAATTACCTAGCCTAACTATATTTTTAGAAGTAGTGCTGCCAGACCTTTTTATTTCTGTACTAAAATTCGTATCATCAAAACTACTTTAATTGATTGAACAAAGTTTATTTGAACAGAAGTAGTATGTCTGTGTTTTATTACATTTAATTATAATTTCTCTATTGTTATGTACTTTTTTCTGAATCCGCATAGTCACCCTGAGCCGGTTTTCTGCAATGTTCATTTTTCTGAGTTTTTTATGACATCACAACTGAATATTTAAGTGGCCTTGTTTATTATTTGTGGTGTGTAAAACAATATTTGTTAATCCTACTTACCATGCTCTTCAAAGATGAATTCATTTGTTCTATCTTGAATACTTTAATAAGAAGTTCTAGCTAGCTGGTGATCAGTGGCGTAGCCAAGGGGGGAGGGGGGGGGTATTGCAAAGAGCGAGTTTTGCCATTAGCAAGCATTCAAATATTTCAGCCAGGAATTAGCAACAAGAAAACATAGAGAATTGTAGCTTTATTTCTGAAAAATACCGAAAAAAACATGATCTTATCCTTTTGCTATGCCACTGGACAGCATCATTTTACAGGAATATTCATAACCACATTTTTGTTGAAAATGCTCTCAGAATGCACCAAATTCAAAGTAATTTTTCAAAATTTTTTGGGGGAGGCCCCCCAGACCCTCCCACTGCTGGGTGTCGTCATAAGCGAAACACGCCCTCAACCCCCGCCCTTCAAAATTACTGGCCACGCCACTGCTGGTGATCTTGTTATGTTACTTTTTCACTGTTATCATCAGGGATAGTTATCATGCACCGCATACATTATATTTGGGCAATTTCTATAAAAGCGTGCACATTTGGGCAAATTTACTTTCTGCCCCCCCAAAGTGCTTTGGTCTCGTACGGCTATGGCCACAACACATGCCTGAGAATGAAGAAGAAAGTGAAACAACGTAGGGCTATGCAGAAAACATATGCTGCTGCCAAAGAACAAACACTTAGGAATTTCAGCACACCAATAAAACCATTTTTACTAGTTTAATGTTTTTCAAAAGCACTATAATGAAACTAAGCTGCAAATTGTAAAAAATTTGCAACTTTTCCAGAATAATATGAAAAAAACAAAAAAAACAAAAGAACGCATGTTTTTTTTGGCCCAAGTTTTTTTTTGAAAAAAAAACACGTTTTAAAAAAAAAAAACATTTTTTTTTTGCATTTACAACTCTATTGGCAAGGCTTTGGACTTGGAAAATTCTTGATTTGTTTAAGTTAATTTCTCACCGTTCTGACATCAATTAGGCCTACACCATCAATCCTTAATACTACATATTGTAGCAAAGCACTCGACTGTTGTCTAAATGCCCAAATTTTGTTGAGTTTGTATAAGCCGTACAATAAGACCAGTCTTTTATTTATTAAATGTGCTGTCCATTTGTATGTTATAATGTTTTTTAATTTGTTTACAAGGATTGTTGTATCAACACATATTTCAGTTTTTCAAAGCAATTAACTTCTATTGTAAACAGGTTGAATCTGTGATCAAATGTTGCATTGTTCAATGATTAAATTTTACATTACTTGTGTGAACTGAAAAATAAAGTTATGGCAAGTGCACTTCTGTCAGATTTTGACTGGGACGAAGGCATTGTAATGCCTGTTGCTGATGCTGCCAACAAGCTATTGGAAGATGAGGTAATTTTATTTGCATCATGAACATGGAACATTAACAATCTTCATTAACATTAACAGCAGTTAACTTCTTGTTTTGTCATACCAGCAATGTTGCAAGTGGATGTAAAGTGCAATTTCAAACTATGCTTTCATATGCTAAATAATTAAATTTGGCAATCTAAAGAAATGCTATCTGTCATATTGTATGCTCTTTTAAAACTTTTGCAGATGTATTTAGAAATTTTAGAATCAGCAGCGAGTTGTTTGTTCTCCAGTTCTAAATGTAAAATGTGAACTCAACATACAACTTAAGTCTGGAGACATCCCATTTTGAAGAAAATTTGTCTGTGGTCATTTTAATACCATGATGAAGGAAATCAGTAAAAAACTCAAAACGAAAACGCAATTTAAAGAATGGATATAGCCATAAGCATTAGGCAAGCTATAACATTAGTGAAATCGACAGCCTTTTTTTCTTTATAGGCTACTGTAGATATGTTAGATCTCCCCAGCCATGCGAATTGGTAAAGAAATCAAAGGAAACAAAATTTGCAAGACAGCATTTTTTCCCACCTAAAATTCTTAACCACGGTAGTTGGCCCAACCTCCATTTTGCACATCCATCAAGACTCAAAGGATTTTCAATTGTAGCCCAGGCTTGATGCTCTACTCAAGTCAAGAAACTTATTTATTTGAACCCAAAATTTAGAAGAAAAAGGATGAAGACAGGATTGTAATTTTTTGAATGTTGGAACTTTTTTTTGTTTTGTTTATTTTTATCTTATTTTTCCGAATTTGTGAATCTGTGCATCACTGCATCAGCCTAACTGCATGTTTAAGAAGCAGTGCTACCAGACGTTTTTAAAAAAAATTTATTGATTTTTTTAAAATCCTTTGGAAATTTGAACTGAAATTCATTGATCAAAATTTATCTAAAGAAGTATATAGTACGACGGTATGTCTGTATTTAATTATATCTGTTTATGTTTACTTATTTTTTCTAAATTGTGTGGTCACACTGAGCCGGCTTCCTGTAATTTTCACCTTGCTGAGTCTTTTGTGACACTACATTTAATTTTTTTAAAACATCTTTTTAAAGTTCAGGAAACTTGTCACGTTTTGAATTTCGTTTGTGTGTGGTAAAGTTTAAATCGCCCTTGTTGTTTGTTTTCACAAAAAGTTTTTTTTATCTCTTTTCTAGGTTTGGTTGCTGTGCAAATTAAAGATAGTGATTTCCAAGCACTGTTTTATTTTATGCATATTTTAAACCTGTTGGTTTTGCTGTCTCTTTTGTTGGTGCCAAATTTGTGTGTCTGCTTTTGAAATTTTCTACATGTTCGCTCCAGCAAATAAAAAAAAGAAAAAAAGAATTGAATTGAATATTTGCATCTCTATTAGTGATATCCAACAATCATTCATAAACTATGATAAACAGGCATAAAACATTAAACAGCATTAGCAGGTGACTGGTATGATTAAAACTGTTATATGAACAGGCTTTTAGTAAGAAGTTCTCTCATCTTGTCATACGACTTTTGTGGTAACAACTTTTTGCTTTCATTTAATCTGAGTGTTTTCCATTCCAAGAATCTGTCTAATAATAATTTTCCCACTCAAATAAAGGGAGAACAAGATATAATTGAACTAATTTGTGAAATAGGTTAAGTTTGCTGTTGTCATGAGCAGCATCTTGAAGTATGGCTTTTTATGTTTACTATTGGTGTGGCACTATATAAACGCTATTATTATTGTGTTATGGTGCTACTAACATATTTAAATTGTTTCAATCATTTCAGATGTTTTTCGTTTATGATTATGTCAATCACTGACTTTCTTATGCTACTTTCATAGTGTTTATATTTTTGATGTAAATTCATATAGGCTACCATTATTCACCACCGCTGAGTTGGTTCATTCAATAATTGTTAATAGGCCATCTTTTAAGGATACCATCACTGCTTGATCGTCTGCAAATATTTTTTGTATCTTGCATCAAGCCAAGAGTATGCTTTTTCGTCTACTTTTTGCATTAACATTTTCAACACTATCTTAAAAGCATGTAATCAGGATGATGATTTGTGTTCCTCATACTAGAGTCTATTAGACTGTGTTTTTCTCTTTTCTATACATTTTGTAACACTTTTTAGAAAGTTTTTATGCCATTTCAGGTAACCCAGCTGCAAAAACAAAGTGATGATCACATTGCCGAAGCTGCAGAAAATGCTGATCGTATACACAACATGTCCCAACATTGGAAAAATGTCAAACAAGAACTTGCTCGTAATTTGGTGAGAAATACAACATGTATTTTTCATTTAGAAAAAAAAAATATTTTTATCAAAAGTGACTATTTTTTGGTACTATTGGTCTGTTAATAACTCGTAATACCTTTTTTGGGATGCTTTACTGTGCATACAGTTCTACAAGATTAGCACATCAGAGCTTTGAAATGACATTTTCATTCTTAATCAATTCCATATTATAGCAGTTTGCTATATATATTTTTTTATAACAAATAGGTGACTTGTTGTTACTAGGTTTCTGTCACTTGTCGTTTAAGATGCTGGAGTGGTGTGTAACTCTTGCCATGCCACATGTAAGCATTTAGTCTTCTTATCATGTATAAAGATGGACACGATGACAATATTTTTGACCTTTTCACCAGTTTCCCTGAACCTTGAATCTTTAGGAGGAGATAAGACACTAAATTATTCAGCTGAGTGACTGTACTGTACTTCATTGCAGGCGTTGATGGATGCAGTCACAAATGAAGTGGAAACAGAAGTTCACATGTGTTCAATTGCGCAACGAGAAGAAGGGAGGTTACAGCAAGAAATCTTAAGACATGAAAAGGATTTAACCCTGCTAAGAGAGATACGAAATGGCTTTGAGGTTTGAATATAGAAAGTAATTTGTGATCTACAACAACGGTTCTACGGCTGTAAAGGTTTTCCTATTGTGATTTTTTATATTACAGCTGTTTCCTTCATAGCTATTCACGTAAACGATTAACAAGGCAGTTTCAGCGCAGCTATACCGTATATCATTAGCATTGAAAAAGATCTACGACTGGAAGGTTTTGTTTCGGCCGACCTTCAGGGCCGGGTGGCATGGAGAAATACAATCAGACTAAATAGACGTTCGTTGGCGTCCAACCCTCGCAATACGAACAACAAGAAACGTAAAATCGTATAGATAAAGAGAGATAACTACAGACAGTGCACACCGTTTCGGCCTTTCAGCCTCCTCAGTGCAGTAGGTACACTGGGTGTGGCCACGGAGATATATACCTGCGTGTGACGTTTTCCCATTTGTGGAACCTAAGATCTAAAAATGGTACTACCGCCAACCTTGTCAAAGTGCTCAAACTGCAAACTCCATGATTTCCAATTTTGAGTGCTTAGCCGGGATAAACTTTAATGCTACTGTATTTTCACAAAGGTCTTTGGCATGACTTAACAAGGCTAACATGAAATCGAACCCAAATCATCTGCCCAGAAATGTGCACTCCATCCACTGGGTTAGCGACTCAATAATATTGAATTCATTTTCTAAACATGGATGTTTGTGCGCAGAATAAAATCTACGTTCAAAGTCAACAGTTGGAGGAGCTGAGGTCACGAATGAATTGGGACCAGGAAACCTTAGAAGCTTGGTTGGAGGAGTCAGCGCGAAGAGATGACGATGCGCTCGCATTTGAAAGATATTCCAAGTCAGTGGCTTGGGCTACTTAAAAAACAAACCGAGCTACCTAACGCTTCGTTTACACCTGATTGGTTCAGGAGGAAAAAGAAGTTTTTCTTTTCTGATATCACAAACTTTGTTTCAAAAATTTCATACTGTCGCAGTGATATATTTTATGCGCTTTTTATCATTAGTAGTGTAGTTTTGTTTATCAAAAAGCTGCTGTACCAACAATATTTTTGTACGTTGCACTTGTACGCTCATTTTATGTTGCCAGCCATATTGTCATTAAATTTGCCTTCACAGCCAAGACAACTCCAAGCTGAAAGAATTAACTCTCGTTATCGAACACTTTACCCAGGAGGCGTTCAAAAAAAGAAAGATGTTAGATAAGGAAACTACAGCAACCTTAACTGCTCAGGTACTTTGTCTGAGTAAGCACCATTTTGCATGACTAGTTTTGAAACTATGGCTGTTGTAATATTCTATGACGTCATTCGATGAGGATTCAAGAACAGTCATGCTGTGAATTAACTGGGTACGCTCTGGTACGACGCTTGTATGAGCCCCGGTTGGACCGCTTAGGCGCATGTGACTGTGTTTTTGGGTATTTAATGGCATACCTAAAAGGGGACACGAAGATTGGCTTTCTTTCCTTCTGTCTACTTATTCTAAATCTTCGACGGCATATGAGAAAAAGTAATCAGGAGAATCAAAATATTTTTTCTTGGAATTTATGCATTGAAGGACTTTTGGAGACCGTGGACACAAAGTTGGAAACCACTGCTTTAAAGAACGCTAACATCATGTTCAAAGATTGTCATTTTTTCTATAAACTCCCCAAGTAACAACGCTTATCCGGTTTTTGCCAGATCGAACTGGACAAAACGGCTGAAGAATTTCGCAAGGCTCATGAAGAACGACAGAACCTGATAGCGCAGTGGGAAGTGACGATAGATCAAATGCAGAGAAGAGATAAGGAGATGGCCGAATATGCTGAGGTGAGTCATCAGGTTGTTTGAGCTACGTTGGTATGACAACAAGTTTTCAGCTAACGTACACGAATCTTCTGAAAGTTTTCCTTTGCAACATTTGATTTTTGTTCAGTATGAGATTGATTTTTGAAGTTTCACGCAGATGAAAGAAAGTCAGCTCAGGGTAGCTTTGTCCGTACAGCTATACGTAATAATAATAATCCTGTGATGGTTTTGTTTAAAATTGCTCTACAACAGCTACGGTCTTTTAGCGACAGGACTAATTGTTAATTTTATATCATTATATCCTGAGGTTTACTTTTTTAAATTGATCAAATGTTATATTTTTGTTATTATTTTTGTAATAGGAACTATCAAAAGTGAAGGAAGAAATCAGGGGCAGACAGAAAGTGATCAAAGGTTAAATTGGTTTTCTGTTAGATGAAGTTTTATTTTGTTGATATTCGTTGTTTACGGTTAAAAGCGTAGTTTAGGGCACAATTGTAAAATATGTAATGGCATGGCCACCTAAAGATACGGCCTGATTTGTCACATTTTGCAGAAATTTCCAGGTTTTTCTAACTTTGGGCGAACGTTTAAATAAATTTTTCTAAAATTTAGATTTTTACGCTTTCCTTAGTCTTTTCCCCAGATGACACAATAGGTTTTAACATCCTCACATGTTGAAATACAAAGAAAATTGATTTCGAAGATTTTAGTCAGACTGTTAATTTTCAATAACAGTCTGATTTTGTGTTTTTCAACTTATTTTATCTCATTTGCTACTGCTTCCCCAAGGCAACAAAAAAGTTTTATGTCATTAGAAAACCGCAAAAAGTAAAAACATCTCAAAAAATGTCAGTCAAGCACCAGCAGTAGCTGTAATCAAAATGTGACAAATCAGGCCACATCTCCAGGTGGCCATGGTAATGGGCATCACATTTATTAAAAAAAATGATCAAATTGAGTCGAGTGTAAGCGGCTGCTTTCATCCCCCTCTGATCAAGAGGAAAGCCAAAAGCAGTCAACTAATTGCAAGTTTACAGGTTTTTTGTTAGTGGCAAGCACAATGCTTCTTATCTATACATCAGCTTTGATTGACCACATACGTAGATGAACAGAGTCGACTGGGTAAGGTGCTTCATTCCTCGCATTATGAACTTAGTTCGAATCGCGAAATCTTGCTGGATGTCTCATGTCTATCCAGAATGTAAAAAAATTGGTTGGGCGTAGCTGCTAAAAGAACGGCTGCCGAGAGGTAGTAACTGGCCAACATGTACTTCATTTGAGCTGTCAGCCTAGTACAATAAAAAACCTACTTTTCTATACCCGATAATCGTTAATTCAATAGGGGATCACTTTTATTTGTAATTTACAAGTAATTTTGTACTTTTATTGCATTTTTATGTTTAATTACTATCTGCAATTGAATTGTATACGATGGACGAAAAATAAAGCTATTGTTATATGTATCACTGCGTACACCTCCACAGAAAAACAGGCCTTTTTTGCAAGCGAGACCGACATCAATAAAGACATGGACAGAAGGATTGCTGCAGCGGAGAGGCTTGCGGCTAAGTACCAAATGAATCTCCAGGAAGAAGAACGCACAAGATCACAACTTCAAGACGAGGTACGTGGCACAAATGATACTTACTCAGAACATCGTTCACTTGATAAAAGGATTATGAACAGCTATATAATAAACAGCAATCTTGGTAGGCGAAGGTTAGCTGTGAGCGTGTCGCGTGGGATTTTAAATAAAACTTGCCAGGCGACTGGTAATCTTGTTTTATTACCGTTGCAAGACAAAACGTACCGTACCAAAACGTACCGTACCAAAACGTACCGTTGCAAGACAAATGAATAAGTGCTGCAGGATTTCTTAATCCTCAGCAAATTTTCTCGTTGGCATAATTGAGCTCATCGATGAGACGTTGGTGTAATGGAACAGCCAACGAGTAGTTTTTCTGCACTTTTTAATTTAAATAATCAGAGAACATCATCACAAATATGTTGACTACTGCTCTTTACGAGTGAATTAAATTTAGAGAAAATAATCGAATGCCAACCGAGGGTCAAAAATTGAGCACTCTTTCTTTGGGCAAGGATTATTATCAATCTATCATTGATTCAGCTCGACACTCTTAAATACACGGTCGAAAGGACAGCGTCGGACATGGATGCAGTCAAGGCGAATATCCTCGTGTTGAAGCAAGAGATTATAGACAAGCGAGACAAGTAAGTTCTTCATAAAGAAAATCTTTGAAAATTTTAGGGCCTGCATTGGCACAGTTTTTTTAAATTTTGACTCTGTCGAAATCAACGCCAAGAATCAAATAATAAAAAAAAAAAAATTGAACTCGCGAGAAACTCGCTTAGAGTAAATAATAGAGAAAAGCAAGTCACAAGTGAAGAATAGAGTTTTTATCAACCTCTAGATGTTCTTCCATTTCTAGGGCAGATATTAAGTCAGTTGTATAGTCAAACGAGCCCTCTAAAAGTATGTCATAAAGTTTGCCTCATGTAACGTTGAATTGATGTACAATGGGACTTATTTTCGTTGACTTGGTATTTTTGCTTAGAATATTAATATTTTTGCAGACTCCACAAATGCAAAGCTATCCATGAAGAACTTAGACAAAAAGAAGAAATGGCAATGAAAGGGACAATTAGTGCGGAAGAAAAGGCAGTTTTCGCTAGTAAAGTCTTTGTAGAAGAAGAGGAAGTTGTTAAAAACCTCACCTATGAACTGGCTCGAGCAAAAGAAGTCCAGTTTAAAAAGAAGCAGGTGAAGTACTTCGTTAGCTTGTGTGTTCGGATTACATTTTCTTACGTTTACGTTACTTTTACGTAACGTCCTGGGTTGATCATAATGTCAAATACTTGCTTAAATCCAACCCTAGATGCCGAGAAAGCACTTTGCAGCCCAAGGTGGCCAACCAGAAGCTTTTGTAATAATTGGTCTCGAAGTAACATTAAAATACTGTACTGGTAATCGAGTAATTGTAGCTTAAAATGTTCCCATTGCAGTGTGCAATGCAAAATAAGACCCACAATGAATAAAACGTCCAGCATAGGAGATCTAAGTGGATTTTCTTTCTGATCAAGGTGTGGCTTACATAAACTAAACCTTCTCTGCTTTAGGAGGTACATGACGAGCTGGCACAAGAAAAAATAGCCTCGTCTGAGATACAAGGCAGCAGGGCGGCAAGCAGGAACCTGGCATCCAGGTTAAGGAAGCTTGATGAACAATCCATTAAGCAACAGGAAATCATATACAACCAGGTATGGGGCAACGTGTGTAGTGGTAGCAATAAATTGTGGGTTGTTGATGTAAAACCCGTTATAGGATGGTACAGTAAGAAAACTTTCACTATCCAGAGCACGCCGTGGGTAAAAAAATTCTATAGTTTATGTGTTGAAAAATCTACAATTCCATACTGAAATTCGATCGTATTTATTTTGCTGTTCCATCCATTAATCTTTAGACTTGCAGCTTAAAAAGTTTCATAACCTTTTGGTGGCTGAATTAAACGACATGCTATAGGCTAGAACACACTGGATATTGTCTGTACGATGAGCACGATATTTGGAGTGGAACTAAACGAAAAGAACCGATACAATGATCACGACAAAGAAAAAGGAAAACAAAACTCCTATTTGTAGTTTATCAGTTAATTGAACGATGCTTAAATAGGTTCAAAAATCCAAACTATGGTGAAGAGACTAAGTAGAACTCAACATAAGAACAGCTCAAGCAAAAACAATCTTCCGACAAATGATACCAATTTTTTGCAATAAAAAAATCTCTTTTAAGGCCCGGTTTAGAGTTTTAAATTGCTACACTTTCCTGTTTTTCAATGCAATTCAGAAACCTGGAACATCTCGATAAGAACGACTGGAAAAATTAGTGCTTTTGAAATTGGTGTTCAACGCGTTTCGTCTCTGACAAGAAAGAGAACTGACGAAGTTGTGCGCCAAATAAATCAAACCAGATCTATATTAAAATAAACATCAAAACCAGACATCAATCTCTCGGTCGCGTTACAGAAAGCAAACACTGGAACATCTCTCTTTAACTAGTAAAACTGTAGGAAAGCAAACACCTGGTAAACAGACAAACTCATCTGAAACAATTAATAACAAGACAGAAACAATATTATTCACATATCATAAAATGAATACTTGGATTAAATATTTTATCTCAAGTCATCGATGCCTGGTTCTGGCAAGACGATTGAAGAAGAACAAAAATATTAAACAAATCATCTCACATTCTAAATACGAAGTGCTCTCACACTTTTGTATTGCACTGAAATAAGGATCTTAGCATAAGCAAAATTGAAACTGTGTATACTATTCCATGAGATGCACCGTCGTCATGTGTCTTCCACAGTTTTTTTTGTTGTTAACATATTTCATGAGTATATAACCAAAATTTCTTATTTTCCTGCAATCCTCTCTTAGCTTGGAAATAAACATTGCACTAATTCAAACAATCAACTAACAAAAGTCGTAAATTATCGCTAAGCTGTTGAAAAGAGCCCCATTCTCCTATTTTAACTTGCAAGGTACTGGTTAAAATATCAACATTTTTTAAATTTCTACCCTACAAGCGAACCTGTGGAGTTGGTGACATTTCTCGAGTTGATATTTCAAGAATTACCGAGTAGGGTTGGCTTGACCTGACTCCATAGCTCTGGTTACAAGGTTACAAGTCTTTTGTATGCACACTACTGGAGTCACTGTATTTACAACGTTTATAAATGCAATTATTGCTACAGGATTTCGCCATTCAACAACTGGAGAGGAGATTGGCTCGACTGCAAGGCGACCTCAACACTGAAGAAAAGAAACAACTGGAGGCAAAAATAGCTGAGCTTCTTAAGATTTTGGATGAGAGGACTAGCATTCACACTGTGTTGAATACACAGCTCAATGGTTTACAGGTAAAAGTTTCCTTGATTTATTTAATTTTGTTTTAGACAAACGCTTCTAAATCAACAATCATACGCATTAAGAGCCACGCCATTGCACTCTTGTGATGTTGATGAAACGATGCTTTACTGCAAAATTGCGTATAACTTTTGTGTTGGTGTTGCTTGTGTAGAATTGGTTTCAGAAAGATTGAACTCGGATCATCCAGAGAACTAGCATCAGGCTAAAACAGATCGCTTATATCTACATTATGAAGTGGTTTCAGAAAGTTTGTTGCTTCTACATGGGACGTTGCAGGATGACATCAGGCGACAGAAGAGAGGCATGGTCAGCACGAGCGCCGCCAAGATAGATCTGACCTCTAAGATTGAAGAGCTGGACTTGCACAACGAAATTTCTGAGAAGGAACTGAAAAATAGAATTTCGAAGTAAATAATTGCGAGTTTTTGAATTATAAAGCTTTGGTAGACAGTTTGCATTTTTGAACCATAGACAAGCAAAACAAAGTAACCTTAGCGGGTTTAACATAATGTATTACATACAAAATTAGCATAAGAAAAATGGATCATAGAGACTTTTCAGTCAATTCTTTACAGAAACGTAGGCAAACATGAGACATACTGTATGTCTGCTGCTGGAAAAAGTATGTGTTGTCACTTATGTGGTGCAGGTTCAGTAAGCTAGGGTAGGTAATATGCAGACTGATTTCCACGGTTATTTTCTGCTGCGTCTTTCAATTTGAGATAGTTAACAAATTAACTTAAATGTTTTCTTCGAATTTGTTCAGGAAACAACACAGCATGGTTGAGGAGAATATCCTCAAATTAGAAATCAACAAGATTCAAGAGAATTTGCATCAGAGAGCAGATGAAGTTCTTACCCTTGAAAAGAGATATCTCCAACTATCAACTGGTGAGGTCTTTCTCATCATGGTATTTTTATCTTTTCCGTTCTTTAGTGAATTATGTTCTGTTTATGCACATAGGGAAAGGCAAAAAACATATCATACTTTTCAATCTTTTTTTCAAGTATCAACTTATGGGTGCGTGTGATACTCGTTAATGAAGCAACATTTGAGTTTACTTGACAATATCTACTTTGTAAGTAGAAGGATTAAAAAAGCATCTTCGAATTTAAAGTAATTGCCAAATAATTTCTTTGCTTTTCTACGTATCAAGCTAAAATTGTGAAAAAGTGTTGCATGCTTCTGCTACAACGATATATGAATGAAAACTTTGGCATAAACTACGTGAAAAGTAAGAAATGGCATAAACTACTTGGCTTCACAACTTTGGCGTAAACTACGTTAAAAGTACGAAATAAAGTGTTACCGTTTTCTGTTTTACTAAACAGGCTATCGTATGTTTTTCTAGATTTTGCATAATTGTGGTGCTGTATTAACACAATCCAATATAACAAATC
Source organism: Aplidium turbinatum (assembly GCF_918807975.1). Lineage (NCBI taxonomy): Eukaryota > Metazoa > Chordata > Ascidiacea > Aplousobranchia > Polyclinidae > Aplidium > Aplidium turbinatum. The sequence continues at coordinate 7,938,238 of NC_137489.1, read as the reverse complement.
AATTGTCTATTTAAATTCCCAGCCATGAAAGAACGGAAGCAGGAAATCTCTGTGCACAAGGACATGTTGTCCAAACAACTTAGAGCAGCTGTGGAGGAACGATCCACTGTCAATGCTGAGCTTCATCAGCGAACGGAAAAAATAGAGAAGTTACGGAAAAGGTGACTTTTAGAAGAAAATGGTTGGAACGTCTGGTTAATCTAATCTGTCCAAAATGCAGGCTAGATACCAAACTCATGCACGTTAAAAGTTTCGAAAATTAGACTGATCAAATAGCACTGAAGATGAAGACAGTCTAGTTTATGAAACCTTTATGGAACATGAGTTTAGTATCTGCATTTTGACTTCATTATTTTTTAATTTGGTGATTTTTTTGTTTGTCGTTGAATTGAAGTGCAGGGCATGGAATGGCAATGCACACCAAGCACAATTTTTTTTCGTATTTTTCAGTAATTCTCTCTTAGACTTCCAATCCCTTGTTTCAAAATATATTGTTAGTGTTGTTCCCACAGACTTTTTTAGCAAAACTAGATATCTCCCTTAGCTTGATAAGACATAGATGCGTGTTGCAAGGTTTCATAAACACAACTTTGGCAGAAAGAGAAGATGGAAAAGATGGTGGAAAAAAAGAGGTATTTGATCGAAACAAAAAGGAGTCAACATCCATGGATCGGACACATTCTTCAACATCGAGGGTTACTGGAAGATCTAATCGAAGATTGAGAAGGCGAATATGAGCATGAAAATGCCGTATTTTGCGATGGAACCATTCATTATTGCAAAATCAAGAAAAAAGTACAAAATGGAGATGGGTGGAAGAGAGAAAGACAGTGTACCTGCCCGAACTAACTACCAATCTTTATTCCTTTACTATAGAAAGCGATTCATTTGAAGTTTTTTTTTTTTAGATACGAAATCTTAACTGTCGCTATGGCGCCACCTGAAGGCGAAGAAAACAAATCACAAGCTTACTACGTCATCAAAGTGAGTTTGCACAGTAAACAGATTTGTACAATTTAAAGTCAAAAAATGGTTGTTTAATTTTGTGGCAGTGTCATTAGCATTGCCCTATTTGTTCATCAAGCGTACGCTTTTGAAAACGGATTTGGCACCAATTGCACCTGTTTTCCTGTGAAAACTTTCTCGGTGCTAACTGCAAGTCAATAAAAATGTGACTTGAATACTTTTCAAATAGACTGCAATTTTTGTCTGGATTTTAGATTATTTATTTTATATACTTTAGATACTAATATACTTTATATATTATTTTATTACTTTTATACTTTATTAATGCAATTTTTGTCTGGATTTTAGATTATGTAACATAGTTTATTTCTGTGAAGAAGAAGCGTTCTTCCCGGCCGTCAGCACAAGGCTGAGCACTCACTAGTACAGCGAGCAGCAGTGGCGTTTCGCTAACCATAACAGTGTAGCTTCCACGCTACGGTCGATTACCCAGCGGCGGTCGATTACCCAAGTGGCTAGAATACGGTGCGATACTGATGAGCCCAGCCTCATGGGCGAAACACGTGTCTATCGCTGTCAATTCTTGCTACAAATCGGCTGCCCAGAAACTTATAGTTTATTTCTGTCAAGTTTGCATGTTTATCTTCCCAACTTCATTTTCATGTTTTCAAATAGGCCTACGCAATATTAGACCGACCTCAAAATGCATTTGTGTGCTATGTACCTGTAATTGTGTCCTTAGTATCAATCAATCAATGTTTTATTAGTAACAAGAACATAGGTACATGTTTGAAATATGCAATTAATATACACAATGCAAAAGTTACACAAGTTCCCATACCGACAGGGAGACAACGAGACGACCATACGGTCTACTAGTCAATTGCCACCCTACGGAAATGACGATTTTGCCATTTAAAATAAGCTTACAAGAGAAAAATAGAATAAAACGTTTCCGCGCTTCAACATACGCACCAAAAAAAACAAAACATATTTAAGATAACGTAGGCCTAAACACAAAATTCCAAGAAGCAAGCAGAGATTAATCAAGTTTCCGACTGAACATGTTGTAGGCCTATTGCATAATTATGAAACTAACAAGTTGGTTTCCATAGCATATCACTTACGATGCACTGTAGCTTTGTAAAATTAACGTTTTGATATGTTTTTTGAAACAATGAAATGATAAGTTTTTTTTAGCTTACTTGGAACCTCTGACCAGACCATTGGTCCCAATACCTGCATGGACTTTTTGCCAAATTCTGTGTTTGATCTATTTATAAAATAGTTGTTGCTTGTTTGATATCTTGTGTTATGCTGATGAATGGATGAAGCATTTGTAAATAAATTTTAATTTTGTAATAATTAATTTTGTAATAAAATTTTGTAATTTGTAAATAAAACCCCTTCAAGTCTTGTAATTTGTAAATAAAACCCCTTCAAGACCGAATGTTTTTAGGCTGCCCAGGATAAAGAGGAATTGCAAAGAAACGGAGATGAACTCGATGCTCGTATCCGAAAAGCGGAAAAGGAGATCCGTGCTTTAGAGAACACTCTGCGGCTTATGAACAGCAGAAACGAAACATACAGGCAGTCTCTAGGCAAGGTAGGATCAACAAAAATGTGTAACCTTTGTGGCATGGTTGCATAACTTTTTGATGCGAAATAAGTTGCAATTCTCGAATATGTAAACTTTTTTTAAAATTTATGTTTTCGCTAAATCGGTCGAAAATGTTACAAATAAAAAATGTCTAGATGGCTCCGCTCAAATATGTTGGACTTAGATGTTGACCTTGTAACTGCTCCAGTAAACCTCTTGGATTTTCGGTTATGGAATTATGAATAACCTAAATGGTGTGAAGACGATGGTGGCACTTGGAGGTGAATCCGGCCACCCTCGGTAACGGGGACATCACCGGATTAAAACTGGACTACTACTACTAAAAAATCTCACCGATCAGACAATGTCTCTCGATTACTGAACAATGAATAGGCTATTATCAACACTACGAAAGGTGCTCACTGCTCAATGCCAAAAAAAATGCCTACGGCAGAGCAAATTATGTCAAATCCATTTGCTCGTCACCTAAAACCCTTTACATTTTTACAACCTGTTTCACCCTAGTTGGAATCTTCAAAAGGTACTTATTCCAACTGTTGAATAACAATCCCTTACTGAATCAGAACCTTCTGATTACCCAATTAGGGTGAAATATGCTGTAACGATCTTTCGATATTTATGTGGCTCTGATGTTCCCAGGTCACGGATACAAGCGAAGAATATGCTTTAAAGTCGCAGCTTGAAGACCAACTCCGTTCCATAATGGAGAAATGCAAATATAAGCGACGGCAGATTCGTGAACTTCAAGAAGATTTACAGGCAATTAATTTCTTAGAAGCATCATTTTAGCCTTATAATTTTTCATTTACTCATATTAGGTTAGTAAAGGTTGTTACCCCAAAGACCACAGTTTACGTTAGGCCTTGTTTAATACCGAATGTCAAATCTTGCGTTTACCAGTAAGATATAAAGTCAATAAGTTAAAGCACCGGTAGCCTAAATAAATAAAACCGTCCTTTGCCTGGTTAGTAGGGTGTTTCATTTTTTCCACACTTTCGAAATTAAAAACGTTCGGGTTTGCGTATGATGGGATTTTGGACACTGATTTGAAAAATGTAATTTTTATTCCATTATGACGTCATTTAGATGTGGCACCGCGTGGTCGAAATTCGTGTGGGGACAAAAATAGGGGATTTCCCGTAACTCGGTAACGGAACATGGTAGAGAGACGAAATTGGTGTCAAAATGCGCAGAAGGGCCGCTTTCCTATACCTTCTTAAGAGACTTCATTGCCGTATCTTCCCCACAAAGCGAATTATATCGAAAATACGATATTTTGCATGCACAAGGTGTTGCTATAAGTACAATTTTTTCCGTCAATAGAGCTGTTGCTGCAAATTTACCTTGCATTACTACTACAAAGCTAAGAAAAGGAAAATTAATGAAAGTTGAGAGTGAGATCCATTTGGCTAACTTGGAAAGTTCCGCCGAAAACGAAACAAGGGCCGCTTTCCAATACCTTCCTAAGAGACTTCATTGCCGTATCTTCGCCGCAAAACGAATTATATCGAATAAACGATATTTTGCATGCACAAGGTGTTGCTATAAGTACAATTTTTTCCGTTTTTTACAACTTATGATGCAGGGTACTTGTTTTGCTCCTAAATAAGTACTTTTTCGTAATACTTCTTTAATGGTCTCGAGGTAACTGTTCTGTTACAAACTTAACAATTGTATACGTAATGCAAAGCTGAGAATTTGCAGAGATAAATTGATACTGGTACGAAATCAATAACTTGCTAATGATGTCTACAGTTAATCTTGCAGTAGCCTACTGTATGTCTGAACGAGGTTTTGCAAAAGCGGCTCACATTTCTCGACGTTCTCATTTCTCTCATGCTATTGCCATTAATTGATCGTTCTAATAACAAAATAACTCTTTAACAGCAAACAACGCTACTATAATAAGCACTATCATTCTATGTTGCACAAAAATGCACGAAGTCGCAAATCGGCAAGGCGGTTGCTTTCATCACTAAGTCGCTCTCCTACAACATTTTTGAGCTTTCCGATTCGTCGCTCAGTGGAACGATTGTTGTTATCAATCGACCTCCAGAAAGATGGAGGTACATGGGCGCACATGACGCATGTTGCAAATTGACTTTGAACCGTGAAAAAGTTCTTCAATCTCGCTGCTCGGCTCTTCAACAGATTTCGAATATCGCCAGTTGCTGGAAGCGAAGTAGGGATTTTCACAATTTCAAGGGGAAACGGTGGCGACACCGAAAAAAAGCAAAGTTACGTTTTCTGAAGACAGCCACTGAGAACCACACTCCACGAAATATCTGTAAACTACATCAATCACTTCTTCTTCAATGTCCCGGTATGCTAGAAGCAAATCTCGCCGAAACAAAGTAATGAATGGTCCATCACATGCCTTTGGTTTTAAATAGAGATGTACCGATACCAATATTTTGACCGATACCGATCCCGATATCACTTTTTTAGGCCGATACCGATACTGATACCGATATTTTGGCCGATACTTTGGTGTTACAAAAAGAAGCAATTTTGGTATTTGCAAGGAATTATATCAAATGCTAAGTTTTACCTTATTTGCATAAAACTATTAAAAAAAGCTTTAAATTGGCATAATTTATTAAAGATTCAAGAATCCAATCTCAACCGCATTGTTGTGTCATAATAGTAGGTTTTAGTAATGAAAAGCCACCGTAATTGATGATTGGGGTATAAGGGAAGAAACATTACATCATAATTGGTGTTTCTGAAAAATTAATAAAGTGTTTGCGCAAACTCTTCAAATAGGCTATCATAATTGATAATAAGATGTAAAATGTAAACCAAGTGATTTGTGTAGTCGTACAAAAAACTATTCGACAAGTAATGTGCAACCTAAGGGCGCTTGTTGTTTGGTTGAAAAGCTTTTGCCAGGCCAAGACTACCCAGGTAGCAAAAATGCACAATTCTGCATCGCTCCCACCCCGCCAAATGCTCAAAAAACCCGTGCAACTTGGCTGCTCCCAGCAAGCCGGCTCCACCAGTCGGCGATTCAACTTCCACCCTTAGCCGCAACAAACTCACCAAGCCCAAACAATGTCACGGCAGAATAAGTAGGCCCAAAAAGAAAGCAATGGGACCACGAATCCTCACCAAACCAATCAAAATGGTCTTGTTGCGCCCAAGATGACAACCTCATTGCGAAGAAAAGAGCGTCCCCCCCGGCACAAGGCTGAGCACTCACCAGCACAGTGAGCTGCCGCGACCCCCCAACCACAACGGTGGAGCTTCCACACTAGCCATTTCAATTCTTGTCGATGTCAATTCTTGCTACAAAACGGCTGCCGAGAAACATATAGTTGATTGGATGGTCTAAATGGCTAGCGTGGAAGCTACACCGTTATGGCCAGCGAATCGCAACAGCCCGCCGCACCAGTGAGCGCCCAGCCCCGTGCCGACAGCAGGGAAGGAAACCCCCCCCCCCCACAATGAGGCCGCCATCCCAGGCGCAACAAGACTACTTATTGATTACTTCAGTGAGGATTTGCAGTCCCACCGCCCTACCCCGAGCCCACCCACTCCGCCACAACATTGTTCAAGCCTGGTGAGTCCACCACAACGAAAGGCGGAAACCAAATCACAAACTGACAGAACCAGCCCACCAAAAAACAACCAAGCCACACGGGTCCCTCAAACGTCCAGCAACGCAAAAACGATGCAAAACTACACATTCCCGCCACCTGGGTAGTCTTGGCCTGGTTTTATCCTCTGCTGAGAGTAAAAAAAAAACACAAATGATAAATATTGGAGAAATTGAGTCTCCTTCACAACTTAAGAATCGAACAACGCAAAACTGCCGAAACAAAACGTTTAGTTTGAGTGAAAGAATCACTGTAAGCAAACAATGCCAAAAGGTGCGCGCATGATGTCATGGGACTGTGAGGTATCAAAAATTTGAACAAGTTGTTATTTTTCTACTTCAATGTGACGTTAGTTACTACTTTAAAAAATCTATATTTTTGTTTCCGCAGAAAATTCGCAGCAAACGCCTTCTTTTACATGTTTAGTATCGGCCAAATTTTTCCGATACCGATGCCGATACCGATACTCAAAAAATGGCCGATATCACCGATACCGATGCCGATATATCGGTACATCTCTAGTTTTAAATAAATCATTATAAATGAAGGAACGTAAACAGACACGACGTGGAACACTAACTTGATCAGTTTTGACTTGTCTGCTGTAGAAAGCTTTTCAAATTGAACAACAAACAAGCAAAGACAGCCATTGGCTGTCGTTATCCATCTGGAGTTGCATATGGTTTCTTGTTTATAAATCAAAAGATGCTTCAAATTGTGTTACACATCCATGAATGTAGAACAAGCCAACACCTGCATGCACATTTGATCGCTCGACTAAAATCGTTGTTTGTCCTTTGGTAACTTCCTTCTGTTCAGTAAACCATTCGATTTGTTTGTGCATTCTTTAATTAACTTCTTAAACTTCTGAAGATTGTACTGCATTCTAAACGTTTGTTTACACCCACCTTTTTACCAGTATTGACCGCCGTAGTGTCTGCCATCACTGCATAAATATTAGGGAAAATACTTTCGCAATCATCTTGTGTGATGGTATTGTACAAAATTTCACTTGTGACATATGTACCGGAGGAAAAAGACTTAACTGCGACCAATGCTTCCGCCTTGACACGCTTTTCATCGATAAAATGGCAAAGGAAAACATTCTGCACTTCAATTTTCTGCAATACCATCATGCGAACTTTTTCACGCTGACGGAATATCGTCGATGATGAAGCAGCGATTTCAGCACCTTCACAGCACAAGAGTTGATCGGATTGCTGACGGATGCTTGTCATTCGGCTGTCTGCGAGTATGCAACTTTCACTACTCACATTCAGAGTCGTGAGTTTTGCGTACTGGCTCCCACCTGTGATCGGTTTTAGCAAAAAAAATTGGATCAGTTTCGTCTTTGTCGGAACTTTCCAAGTTAGCCAAATGGGTCTCACTCTCAACTTTCATTATTTTTCCTTTTTTTAGCTTTGTAGTAGTAATGCAAGGTAAATTTGGAGCAACAGCTCTACTGACGGAAAAAATTGTACTTATAGCAACAACTTGTGCATGTGAAATATCGTATTTTCGATATAATTCGCTTTGTGGGGAAGATACGGCAATGAAGTCTCTTAAGAAGGTATAGGAAAGCGGCCCTTCTGCGCATTTTGACACCAATTTCGTCTCTCTACCATGTTCCGTTACCGAGTTACGGGAAATCCCCTATTTTTGTCCCCACACGACTTTCGACCGCGCGGTGCCACATCTAAATGACGTTATAATGGAATAAAAATTACATTTTTCAAATCAGTGTCCAAAATCCCATCATACGCAAACCCGAACGTTTTTAATTTCAAAAGTGTGGAAAAAATGAAACACCCTACTGGTTAGGCATAGGCTACAGCGGGGCCAATTTCTGTTTCGTAATTTATTGGCCACACAGCTGCTCCAAGCGTAGTTTGAAGCTAACATTCTGTTTTTTACTCGCCACGTACAACGCTAGTGTCTTTGCTCTAAAAGTAGGCAACGAATCGCGGATAACAATTTTTTCGAATATAAGTATTGACTTGGTGTCCACTAAACTGATGGAATTATCTCATTTTTGCACTCCATTTTGCTTCAAAAAAACCTGGTCTTCATCCCGAAACATCACAGGTCAACCACTTGTCTACAGTAATTTCTCTATTTCTTTCTAGTCTATTGTTGGTATCTTCAATATATAGAGAAATGGAGTAGTCACTGCAGGCAAGCTGTCGACAATGTCATCCATTTTTTAAAGCCATGATTGATTGAAGGAATCTTTATACTCTGAGAAAGCTTCTTTCCGAGCTTAATCCTGGCAGTTTCGCATGGGCTGCTCGTAGAGGCTTTAAACTACTGACACTGGTGGGTCACCGAGTTAGAGTTGTTGTCTGTGGGCTGTCCCATCCATAGGTGCCGCTGAATGGAAAGCTGTCCTTGAAGTGTGTTGCTCAAGCGCACACCCCGAGAGTCGAACCAGCGCCGCTTGATCTTGCAGTTTCTTTGTTCGTAAAGTCAAGTGCTTAAGCAACTGAGCTATCGGGAAGACATGATAAAATGTTTTTGTATTGAAGACAATTAGTGGCGTTATGGACTCGACTCTGCGAGAGGAAGCCCTTCTTCAAGACGCCATCGAAGATAGAACGGCAAAGCTGATTCAGATGCAAACCGTGCTGGCAGAACAGAAAGAGAAACTTGACCGTGTCCAAAAACAGGTAAAATATATCATGTTAAGACGGTGAAAGAGATGTCGGTTTTGACGGCAAATCAACCTTTTTTTATATTGTTTCAACTCCTGAAAACGTTGAATCAATGCGAAGGATTAGTTTACTGGCTGGGATTATTACTTTGCAGTATATTTCATTTGGCTGAATCCACTTTCACTTGTAGGCGGGAAGATGATCTCTGTCCAGCCAGGCAGGTCGTTGCTGCTTTCTTTACCCACCCATTTGGGGCGTGACTCAGTCATGTAATTTTTAGATTCTTTGCAGGCATGAAGCTCCACAACCCTGGCCCCTTGTAGATAGTGGCCACATTGTTGATTTCACTTATTTATATTGATGAGTACTTGTAAATTAACCCTAAAGCCGCATACCTTTTTGCATTGCGGAAAGTTAAGTCTCTCCTTAGCCCATTCCGAATTGTACAGTTCTATGAAGTTTCTGTCTTAGCCATGTTTATTGTACTCTTTTCGTCGTGTCAATTTTTTTTGTACCCGTGCGTTGTTGATGCTGATAAAACAGTTCATCGCCGTTCAATAAACACAATAACCCAGTAAGAACACAATAAAAGAGAAGTAAGTAGCCTACGCACCAAGAACGTAAGATTACCAAAACAAAAACTGTACGAAGAACAAAGAGAGAGAAAAAAAAACACCGTAAAAACGACAAAAAATGCAAACAAAACGACTTGGACCTGGAGAGCAAAAGTCTTGTAACTAACTCTCAAAAAACGCGAAAAAAACGAAATCTTTGAAGAACTGACTGCCGCAAAGGCTACTAAGAATGCTATTGCGACAATGGCACAAGTGAATAAACGATATGGTTGTGATGTAACAATGCGGGTTTCTCGCAGGCAATAAAATCGCGCGACAGTAGGCTCGCGCTCATAAGTCGTGTACTGTACTATAAAGTTTGATGGACGTTTTCAGATTTTTTGAGCAATTTTAGAGTGAATTTTATCTTGTCAAATGTATAAGAGTGAATTTTAATTGTTAATTATTAGAAAATCCAAAAATTCATCGCGGCCCGCACGGAGACCCGGTCTACCTGCTTAGCATAAATCTTTTAGCGGCACAATAATAACCTGTTACTGTATAGTGTATATCACCACTGATCTGACTTAGGTAAAACTTGAATTCTAAATCACAGAGCATGACAAATCATGCCCTTTAGTGTACGCTTGGCCACGGTAGGCTCCGTTAGACATGCATCATTTTATTATAGATATTTTGTACGGTATTTGCCTGTTGATGATAACAACATTCATTCAGATATCCCGGACTACCAGAGAAGCCAGGTTTACGCTTGAAAGTAAAGAACCGCTTCTGGAAGAAAGGGATATGGATCTGAGAGAGTTGAGAAGCAAAATCAAAGCCATCTCTACAGCTATTGGAGAAGTAGCACAGGAAGTTAGTGGTCAGGCATAGATAATTGAAATACAAGAGAAACATATCACTCGTAACGTAGTCGGGCAGCAGCTTTCGTTTTTGGCGTTTTCACAGTTAGGCTATGCCTGATGATTAGTGAACCAGGTATGAAGGAGAGATAGTCAACCATTGTGTTCATATTCAAGCACACGATTAAGTGTCTTGCAAACACAAGCCCCTGATGTCGAACCAACGTACTTTCGAACATCGCTGTGTCTTCTTTGCCACATGCTGCTGACAAATTATTATTGCAGTGGACAGTAGGCACAATCTGGATTGTGCACCTATTAGTGCACAATCCAGGCGAAATACAAAAGGATTCGCAGTAGGCCTAAACTACAAAGCAATGACGGCGTGTCCTCAATAAAAGCAACTTTTGAAACTAGACTCTCAAATTAGACCACGCAGTGGGCTATTAAAAACCAGCATTGCCATCAAAATGCAGACAACGACCTTTTTTTATTTATGCGTCACAATGCACTCTACGTCAACCTCTTGGTTACGTTGCTGCCATATTTTCGTGACGTAGCCTCCTTGCACTGCAGATTCCGGATTTGGTTGGTGTCGTAGAGGAACTCTTTCAAGAAGCTGGTCTTCCTGTTCCGGAGGTCGGCGCTATTCCACGAACCAATTCAAAGCATTCCATACGATCAAGTGCCAGAAGTTCGCCATGTAGTTCTGTGTCTTCTGCCAGGTTAGCCTGACTGTGGCTCTATTCCCACGTGGGAAATGAGTGTTGTATTCAGGGGGAGGCGATCTCCCTCTTTAAAACACATAAAAGTGACCTTTATTTACGGTTTATTTCTAAGATCGGATTAATGTAGACCTACACAATGTTGTATTCTGTTAAGATCGCCCCCTTCCCCCTGAGTCTACATGCTGGATCCGTCCCTGGTTGTGTTTGAAGGCGTATTCTTTTGACTCAGCATATATTAGACCAGTTCTACAAGAATTTCTTCTACACTAAAACATCATGCGCAGATCTTCCGCCAGCGTCAAAGCCGTTGATCTTGGCCTCGGACTTCAGGTTACATCTCAGCCGGAACTTCGACCTTCCAGTGCCAGTTCCAAGGGAAGTGCCCGGTCAGCTCGATCGCATTCGTCTCAAAAATAATTTCAGCCAAATCCTAGTTAATATTTGCCTGCATTCTTATATACGTGTAGCCTAATTCTTGTGCGCATTATATTGATCAGTCATACTTGGAAGTTGCCATGACATTGGTATATTTGTTATGAATTTTATCTGTTTTTAGATTTTACAAAATGTAAAGGGATTTGTTCAACTTTTGTTGGCAATGTGTTATTTTAAATTCCCATAGGCTACTTTATATTATTTGCTTATCTAACGTTTTAGCGTATAGTTTTTTTCATTGTTTTATTTGTTAAAAGAGTAGGCTATAACTTAACTATTTTTCTGCAATATTTTTAATTACAGTTCATATAACATAGCAGTGTATTCGTTATTTGTCATTTTTGTTGCATGAATAAAATTGTCATCCTCAAATGATGTCACAAATCAAAGTCTCAATGCTCGACATAGAGTCGCTTTTTTATTATTGTTTAAACCAAACCCACAGACTGTGACCAAACCATAGGTGTACGGGAAGCATATTTTTTGGGGGTGCGAAAGAATTCTTGCCCAAATATAATCAACTTTTGTTGGTTAGTATTATTTTAAGCTTTGTTGGTTGGCATTATTTGTATCTTCCAAAAATTCTTTTTTTGAAGACTAAGGAGGGTGGTGTAGAATTTTGACGCAAATTCTACCATAGAGAATATCTTTCTTACTGGCGCCAAACAGTGGATCGGATTATTGTATGCGTCGCTTAGTTATACGGTTTTGAGACCTCCAACAATTAAGACAGAGACACAAGCCAAGTAGATTGAATTTAAACACGGTCTTGAGTACTGTTAGTTTATTGTGGCAGAAAGGTTGCAAGATCACAGGTCGCAAGTTTGTTTAACAAATTTAGTGTGCAGATATCCTTCAATCCTAAGTAGAGCTGGTGTAAGGGACAGTTCAGTCGACTCACCAAAGCAGGGCTTGAAGTGATAAATCCGTACAAACAATAATCCAAATGATAAAGTCGTAACAGTCATACAGAAAATAATTCAACTAGTGCATCCTTATTCAAATAGAATACAAAATTTACAATTAGCAAATGGTCAAGAAATATTTAACATAACCTTTCTCAATTTATGCATAAAGGATTAACATTGAACAGCTCACCTTACCTTACAAAATGCAGTTGATATAAACTCAAGAGAATTTCGTCTATACTTTCATGAGTAGGCTACAATCCGTTCATTTCGCTGAACTATCATACTGATGTAGCAAAACACAGAGAGGCCTTGTTATTTAAAGAAAAAGTGTGGAAAAAATAACTTCAAATAATATGCCTTATTTAAGGCGATTATAAAATTAACAGGTAGATAGGTATGAGATCTTGCCCAAATTCTCGACAGACGATTGCACCCCCGGCTCGTACACCTATGAACCAAACCATGCACATCAAGCTTATAACTTAGAAACTACTTCGAAAACCTGTCTTTGACAATCCGTGTTTCTAGAACTGTTGGTCACCTGAAAATAGATCTCAGAAGAGCGGATGAATACCGGACAGTGTAGATTTGAATTATTACTGTACGGTAGTGAGTTTGCTGCGATTACCACCATCAAAGTAGGCTACAACAAAGAAGAGCTGTCCAATAATCCTACATTACCAGTAGGCCTACCACGCATTATTTTTTGCTTTTCTTCGTCGCCGATCTATGGCATGACAGCTTATCACTTTCCACTATATTGCAACAACTTTATCCAATGAATCGTTTGAAGTAAAATCATGCCCAATCTAGAGGTTGTTGTTTTTGTTTGTCGTATCCAAGCTTACACCCGGTGGTTGAAGATTTAGATTAAGTGGACGGGAAGGCAAGGAAGCCAATCTTCGTGTCTACCTTCAAGCATGCCTTTAAGTGTCCTGCCCAGGGCCGTTGACAGGATTTCTCGGGCCCGGTACCCATTCATTTTCGGGCCCCCTTCACCGACAAATTGCTGTTAAAATGAGGATGACACATGCCGTTCAAAGTAGAAAATTAAGAGGAATATCATTTAAATATATTCTCAAAGATTTGTCGTATCCACGAATTTCCCCAACTGTGCCATTACGCATAGCCTAATTAGGGATTTCTCCAAAACCAACAAAATCCTTGCTCTCAATCATGATCTTCGTCGGTATGTTAAAATTGTTGGAGTTTTCGGCTGAAATTAATTCTTTGTAAAGTAGAGTAGCGGTAGGAGAGTAAAACACTTTGGGGGGGCGAACATAATTTGCCCAAATTTTGTCTTTGCGTATATTAGATTTTCAAAAATGCAAAATTACTCACAATCTCTGAGAGTCACCAACTTGCCTATGTACGAAACACAAGCAAAAAAAAGGAAGTGGCTGTTTTTACACAATGAGGAGTTGCCAGAGTTAGGATTAAAGTTAGGAAGGATTAAGGAAAGGGCTAGAGTTAGGAATATGTTTAGGGTTTTGATCTTTGCCCAGGACTAAAAAAAATTCCAAATACAAGTTTTTGTTTTCAACAGCTTTAAACTTTGCTCAAATTAAGGCAGAATTCCTTATCTGGCAACAATACTGAGGCTATTCTTACACTATATAGTGTAAATATAGCCATAGCCAAAAAAAACACGTACAACAGCAAAACAAGGCTGAACTTACTTTAATCTACGTTCATAGTCTGTGTCCCAATTAAATAAACCATCAAATTAAAACATCCTTGTGTATCTCAAAAAAATATACGGTATATTAAGCCTAACTGGATTCAAAAAAACTTGAACTGAGACTTCACCAATAACTGGATAACAATAATTGCCGAATATTCATGTCACCAGATTATAATTTATGAAAATCTCCAGCCCAACTTCAATAAAAGGCCTGACCAAAAGTAGCTCAATCTTTTCAATTTAAAGATACTCCAAAGACTCAATATTTGTAAATTTGCATTGAAAAAACCTAAAATGACAATCCGTTTACTTATCAAACCATGCTGCTTCAAATCCTACAGCCTGAAAAGAATTTGACAGTTTATCATGCAGCATGCTATGTGCATCAAACTTCCACCTTTGAACAAAACTACTTTTGATACCAAAAATATTGATATTATATTACAATGAAATCATAGTCAATGTTTTTTCAGAAGATCTTTACAAAGATAATCTTACTTCACAATGAAGCAGCTAGGCCTACTCAAATCACAAGCACTGAAGAAAAATGACTCCCAGATAATAACTTCAAACTCAATCGTTGCCACAAAACACATACCACATTACCAAACATGACACAAAAATAGCACTGTTTGCATTGCCTGATATATTAACTGCATGAATTGGATGACAATTCAAAACAACATAACATGTGTCTTTATATTTGATTGTTGTTGCTCTAGTCTATAATACTGTGTCATAGATAGTAAATAGCTGAGCATATCAACCCTGGGATTGGCAAAGACAAACAGCAGTTTATGCAAAAAAATTCAATATAGATAGCAGTTGAACCATAGCTCACAAAAACATGAAACTAAATACAGGAAAATTTACAAGTTGTTTTCATTTAAATTTAATATACTTTTTCACTTTGTACATAACTATAGTTAGTGGCCGGGATCAAGTGCTCACAAAAGTGGTGTGTATGTGGCCTCACAACTATTGATTATTAATATTATTAAAGTTTATAACAAATGCTTATTTTGTTTGACCATATCTAAAAATGATAAGCTATAAAGTCAAGTTTTGCGAGCATAGCATAATTCGTGGTAAAATTGACTTATCCAATAATTGGATAGTTTTGCCCAAACATTTTTACAAACAACTACGGTACATTAGTGGGATATAGAGAAAAAACAAAAAGCCTCATAAAGTTTCCAGTACCCAGTAGGCTTTTAAATCTTACCCATGAAGAAATGCAGCCTACATGTTAGTGAATATCATTAATAAGCTTACCTCTGTTTTCCAACTGTGCTTTTTACAGTTCTATTTTGCAGTTGTCGAATCGAAACTTATCATTCTGCCCAGATTACAATAGGCTACCACATGCAACAGTTTTCAAAGTCGGTGATAATACATTTACATTTATTGGAAAATATTAATGTATCTCATAAATTACAACAACTATCATATGTAAAGTTTCTAAACTGGTGAGGCGTCGAAACATTGTGGTAAGATTGATTTGCCCAAATAACTGGACATTTTTGCCCAAATTAGCGACATTTTTTTTCAGTGGGGTAGCGACCGCCTCCCTCTGCCCCTCATCTCCTACGGCTATGATGTAGATGCAAGTAGCTAGAAGTGATTACCACCAAAAATATTTATATATTCAGAATTAAAGAGTGGGTGAAGAAAAATATTTCGTACGTATTTTTGAAAAAAAAAATCGTGGTTAGGGAAATCGCAATACCCAGAAGGGGGCCCGGTACTTTATCATCTGACGGTTGAAGTGGCTGTTTTAACCTCTGATGGCAATTCCTTTAGATCTGATTATTTTAAGATCTTGATAATGTTTGAAGTCGCGGGGAATATTTTAAATCCGGGCCCCCTAAATATTCCGGGCCCGGGTCCAAAAGTACCACCTAAACCCCCCTGTCAACGCCCCTGGTCCTGCCAGAGACACAGCCGCATGCTCTTGAGCGGTGTCGAACCGGCGCTCTTTCGATCGCCGTTCCAGGGCTCTCATCACTCGGCTATGCAACTGACAATCTAGAGGTGGGATCCAGTTGCACGCGCAGGCTGCACTTTTAAATGTGCAGCCAGTGCGCGTGCAACTAAATCCCAAGCTTACCGCGGTTCTTGAGATGGCAGGCAAGGTTTTTGATGTTTTTTCAAGCAGTCGACCCTTTAGCATACCTGATTGTTACGTCACAATTTTTACAGCTTTTGCTAAGAAATGTGAAAATTAAAAAAACACGAGTATCATGTAAAATTACTTTTTAATGCAAAAATAATACTGAATATAAAATGAGCTTGGGCTGAGTTCCACTAAATGGCACATAGCCTAAGCCTGGACTTCAACAGAACATCACTAAAAGACTTTTTCATCAACAACTGAACTTTTTATCTAAAACAAAAAATATCAAGATGAAATGGGTCTTGGTTGGTGACGGATGAATACATTGAATAGTGGGTTTGTCCATGGTTCAATGGAATCGCTGCAAAAAACCTCTGCGCTGTGTAGAGTTGTTCTGCACGAAACGGTTTAGTTTCACTTCTTTCCTGGAACTAAGCTTTGCTTCTTGCCGGTTTTCTTCGACGCCACCACCTTGATCCGAACAAAAGCTGGTGGAAGAAGCTTTCCAAGGAAAGGGGGATTTGTAACTTCTTCAACAATGGCCACATAGTCACCTGCATGAGAAACCAAGTTGATCGCAAGGTAACGGCAAGGAGGTAGCCACGGGGAGGGGGTGAAATTTTATCTTGAGGGCATCTCTTGTGTGTTGTCGATTGTCGTTTATATCATTCACAAGCAATTGTACCTCATTTTCAGAATACATAGTTACGTTGGTGTGTGTTCCATCAGTGCCGGTCTTAGGGTATTTCGGGCCCTGTGCGGAATATGCTTTGCGGGCCCCAATGACAATGTTCAATTCAGTAGCGTAGCTAGGTATTTTGAAAGGAGAGAGAGTGGTTTGACGGTCGGCGGGCGAAGCCTGGCAGCGGGATCGCCGAAGGCGACACCCAGCGGCGGAGGGGTCTGGGGGGCTCCCCGCATAAATTTTTTAAAAATTACTTTGAATTCGGGGCATTCTGAGAGCATGTTCAAAATTTGGGTATGAATATTACTGTAAAATGGTGGTGTCCGTTGGCATAGCAAAAGGCATAGTTTGGCATAGCAAAAGATCATGCATTCTTTGTCATTTTTCGGAAATAAAGCTATGTTGAGTCTGGATGCAACTTATTTCGTCCCCTGAAAAATTCGTACCCTGATATCGGAGTAACAAAATCAAATTTCGTCCCCTGAAAAGATCGAGGAAAATTTGAAATGTTTGCGGCAACTCCTATCAGCGACTCCGGCTATGTTGTTTTTTTTTTTCGATCTTTTCAGGGTACGAAATGTTCAGGGGATGAAATAGGTTGCACCCGTTGAGTCTCTATGTTTTCTTGTTGCTAATTCCTTTGTTGAATTCACTTATTGAATTTTTCCATTGGAAATGACAAAATTACTGCATTTTCTGAGTAAATTGCGGGCCCTGTGCGATCGCACGGTTTGCACACCCCAAAGACCGGCACTGGTTCCATAAATATATGTTGATAGAATATGAAACTGAGCTTTTAACTTTGCAGCGTAACTTGGGAAGTATATCTTTAAAACTGAAAATATGTTTTGTAAAAATGCCAACGATCAATCTGAGCTAATGAGCTATATAATCTAAAGATCACAGAAAAAAACACCCAAAGAATCACCAACATGTAAACTACAAAATAAAAGTTGTAGCGAACTTGTTTTTTTAATTGAAAGAAAAACATCACTATAGATGTCGGGAAATATCAGTTATGGATTAAAATATGAATAGCAAAATATGCACATAAACCTAACAAACAGTTGCTGTATAATAACTTCTTTTACGAATTGCTGGTCTCTTCGGCAAAAGAAAAAGTAATTTCCGTAGCCTTGAATACAGGAGAATCAGTTTAAACTTACGGGAAACAGCTGATGTTTACACTGGAGCTTACTTGACTAACCTTCTTTAGCGTACATGTGATTCAACAAATCGAAAGTGGGATCCGACCCTTTCTTGATTGGTAACCCCACAGCCATTTTTGAGTCTGTCTCCTGACCTCGTCTACCTGCACTTTTTTTCTGTTTTGATTGTTGAAGCTTTGGCTGTTCTTTCTGTCTCTTCCGTGCACTGGCCTTGCCTTTCAAAGTTAAGGTAGTACCCACACAACAAATCAGTCGTTTTTTACATTGATTCAATGTCATTGTCTATAGACGTCTACAGAGGTTGAATCAATGTAAAAAATAACTGTTTAAGTGTCTAGGTGCGGCCCTACAAACAATATGCAAATCTCAAGTTAAGTAGACTACTGTAGCTAAGGCTTCAAAAATACTGCCAGCTCTTCTAATAACGTATGAGGCTGTTGAGAATTTACGCTCGATAACCGTCCTTGCGTCCGTAGCTCAGAGCCTCCACTAGTATGCGAAACTGCCAGGAATCCCCTTCAAAGGTTTTGTCAGTTCGAAGACAGAAGATTCAAAACCAACTGAAGATTATGGCATCGTGACGTCATTGCATTGCATGAATTAATTTAAACGGAAACGTGCACTCATTGATTGTATTAGTGTAGCCTGCTATTACAGGCTCCGGCTTGCAAAAATCAAGTAGCCTAGTCTATCTAATAGTATCTATGTTTTAAACATGTGTGTTATTCTAACACGACCACTCTCGCATCAAAAGTACCGTTGAAACAAAAATAAAACACTAACTGTTACTATACGCAGTAAAGTCTTATAAAATCTTATAGATTTGGCTGATAAATGTCCAACATGCAGTACGAAATACTTTTCAATACTTGGACAATAACAACAACGCTCACCACTTTTGGCACCCTTTTCTTCCAAATCCAATGGTTTTGCTTTTCCCTTTCCAATTTTTCCCTCATTTACACTGGAACTGGATGTAGAAGCAGCACTGGCAGTTCGACTGCCTCTCGATTTCTTATTCTGACAAAGCAAATAACCATTAAAGGCAATGAAGAAGATATAGCCTACAGTTATTTAATAGCAAAATATCAGAGAACTTTCCAAGTTGTCTTGACGTGGAGTACATAAAGAAATACTAAAGGTGTGTTTCATATAACTCAATCCCCTTCAGAGAAAGTGAACAAGATTTGAATGAATAATCATAAAATTCACAAGAATCTTAAATGTTTTTCACGATATTATGTGATGGCCGTGTGGTAAAATGATTGCCAGACGTTCAAACGGATCAAGTTCGACAACCGTTAAGGGCATAAGGTTGCATCTCAAACAAAACACTTTACAAAATCCTCGCTGGGGGACTTGTTCGGCCTGTACACTTTATGTACAATAAATCTGTACATACCAGGAATGAGCCTGGATGTAACGAAGGTGATTTTAGCAATGGGACAAGCACAGAAAAAAAGTTTATAAACACAATCCAGATTCAAAACAAACAATATACTTTTGTGCAAGCCTATCAATATTTGCAACAAGGTGTTATTGTTGTTGGTTGCAAGAGAACAAAAGTGAATAGATGTGAATGTTATGTTAGCAAGCTAAATTAACTTTAAAAATACAAACAAACATGTTGATCATTCAATCATCCAATAAAGTAAATGACGCTTAAACTGAAAGTTAAAGTCATAATAATAAAAAAACATATTTCAAAAACTTCATGCAAACATGATATGGCAACACTGCAAATCAAACGCCATGCAAGTTAGAAAGCAGCAAAATAAATTAGTGAATCAAAAATAAAATGTTTTCTGATAGAAATCAAACCCACAACATTCACGATATCAGCTTCATCTGCTTATGGTTCCACAAAGTGACATCTTCACCAAAATTAAAAATAAATGCAACCCAAAGTTAATCTGGCAAGAAAACAACATAGGAAAACCACGGCAAACAAACAACAAACCTCAGTTTTGCTTCAGAATGGTGCATAGCGAAACAGTTCGCTTGTGCAATGATATGGTAATCGGTTTGCAGTGATTTTGGATCACAGATTTGTGAAGTTTGCTACTGATCATATCAAAACATTTAGCTGTTTGATTTTTATAGCTCAAAGCCGTGAATACGTATCTAAGAAGTGCAGTTAATGATATGTTTTTTAATACCATGAAAATTTTATTGCAGGTGCACATGATGTTTTGCTAGAGCACTACAACAGCCCGAATCCATTATTGTTCACGTTGAATGCATGCAAGAATAAATTATTTGAAAGAAATGTTTTGATGCATCTAGGAAGTAGGCCTATTTTGCTTTAGAAGGTTGCTCTATCCAGCATCGTGATGCTTATAAGTGCGTGAAGCAAAAGTGTATTAGCATGCAAACACAAAACACACCTTGTCAGAACGTACAGACGAGGAGGAGACTGAAGCAGCCCCGTGTCCTCGTCTGAGAGATGTTGTGGAGCCGGTCGGAGTAGCCGACTGGGATGACTGTACCTCATCCTCCAGAAGAAAAGGTCTGTAGCTTCGAGGAGCGCTGGGGAGAAGAAGATCTTGAAACTCAATTAGTCCATCTATAGATGATCTTTGAGGAGCTGGAGGAGGGAGAAGACGAGCGGGATTTATAGCAGCATCGTCATCCACTACTTCATCCGTCAACTCCATATGGGTCTCACTAGTAGCACACTTGCTTCCTACGATAGAAAACCATCTGTTACTGTATATTCACAAATTTATTGATAGTGTTGACAGTAGCGTTGACAGTGGGGTCCAAGGGGCACTTTTGACAGTGGGGTCCAAGGAGTACTTTTGACAGTGATGTCTAAGGGGTACTTTTGGCAGAGGGGCCTAACGGGTACTTTTGACAGTGGGGTCCAAAAGGTACTTTTGGACATGGGTCCGGAAGTTTGAAGAAGCCATCGCATATTCTTCGGATACAGCTCGTTTTTCTTGGAAGTGACTTGATTTGGAACCCGAGGATCTCATTGGTAGTGGGTCCAACCATTGATTGACATAAAAAGATCTTCACAAACCATTCCAACGTTGGCAATGCAGAAGACATTACAATTAAGTATGAACAATGAACATAAAACAGACAAAAAGTATCTACAAGTGAAACCCGTGTTCACCAAATGGCAGGGCACTGGGCAGGTAACAACACATTATCTTCATAAATTGCAGAGGAGATCCTTTACAAATGAAATATTGTTTACGCAAATGCTTGGATTATTCGATGGCTATTGTAAAGGGTGACCAAATAAGATAAATTCTTTTACGGTAGGCTACGTACCATGGATATCTTAGGACCGTGGTATTTTCAGGTGGATAAGCAACCATGAACGCCCAAGTCATGAGTGTCTAGACTCGTTGAATGTGCGTGAATAGACACTTTTATACAGCCAATAGCATGTCAAGATTGTGTGGATGATTGACAGTCAATCAATTCCTACTTTACAGAGGCACCGATTCACCCTTAATATTTCAAGCTGAATAAATAACAGCAAAACCTGACAGAGTTGAACTTCCATCGTCAGCGTTTTCGGCAGGTTCGTCAGTTTTTTGGCTTTCAGTCCCGGCTTCTTTTGATTCAGGGATCCCTTCACCTCCAAAAACTCTACAATTATAACATCACAAACTAACGTCGACTTATCTAAAATACTTAGATAAATATTAAAGCAATTGGAAGTCTTATGAATTGCTCTATAATTGGGTTGCTCCTATAATTGGGTGAAGCTCAATTGCTTTCTCACTGGGTTAGGGCGTTTTAACAACACTCTGTTTCAAATGGGCCAAACAGTCACCCTGCGTATGTGAACATATACACTTATACAATATACATAAGTTGTTCGTACAAGCAAACAAGGTTTAACCACAGATAGGCCATAGCACGTAGTCACCTTGATGAAACAGGACTTTGCTGTAGTTTTCTCTTCAGCAACAATTCTTCCGATTCATTGAAGTCCTTTAAACTTTCAACGATCGGATACGGAAGAAGGTCATAGCCACTGTGATAATAAAATTTAATACATTGACATTTTTCTACAAGTATTAATAATATCAAAAAAGAAAATTAAAAACATGTGAGTTCGATAAACATTTCAGACAGCAAATTAACCGTTTTTTACATTGATTCAACGTCTGCAGACATGTATGTAAAAAAAGATATAAATGTAAAAAATGAGAATGTAAAAAAAACGGTTAATTTGCTGTTTGGAATTTGCTGGTGAACACAGTTTGCTGGGTTCACACAGTTGTGATTTTTGTGACAAGATTGAGGCTTAAAGGACACAGACAAACTAAGTATCCCATGAAAAGAGTGCTGACATACAAAGGTGTTGAAATCGGCTTAGCTTCAATGTCTTCTATCAGTTCCAGGAGAGATTGACTTCGGGAGGCCCTGGGAGACTGAGCGTATCTATAGCCGGCATTGACTTTAAATTCCCTGCCTTGTTCGCCTGAAATATTTATTCCCTTAAGTTTAAACAGCTTGCGTTACTTAACCATGATCGTGCCTTAGAAAAACACAAATAGTTAAAATCGTATCAAAATCTGTAAGTTTTACATTAAGAGATTGTTAAAGGCCATTGAATCAGAATAACATAAATATTCGGTATACGTAAGTGGTTATGTTATTTCACATATCTGGATAAGTTCACTTTACTTAAACATATGTAACTATGAACAATATTACTGAATGCATTCATGACAGGCTTTCGTCAGTTTAACAGGGGTCTACGTGTCTGAGGAAACAAAAATAAATCTCCACTGCCCTTCTTGTTACTACATGTCTGGGGTACTTAGAGGTTCGATTCACAGCCCCAGGACACACTAAAGAATGCTCAAGCAAAGAAGTTCAGTGCAACAAGGTTGTATTATATCTGACAAACGTAATAAATATTAACGTGAACAAGCAAATGTAAGCAGGTTTGATAAGTCAATAACAATAAGTTTGTAAAATTTAGAAACAAAACTCAGTAGCGTATATGAAGCTCTGACACTGATTTAAAAATTAAACACAGAAACAATTTCATGATTGCTGACTCTACACAAGGTTATGTAAGAAAGCATCAGTATTTTTCAATTGCAACTCGACCTACCTTTAATAGGTTCTTGGTTGGCATCAAGGAGTTGCAGATTTATTGAAAATCGTTTTCCTTGTTGTACAGTTATGAACTTCTGGTTAGGAGGCAGCACGACAACTATCTCTGCAGCCTCAACGCTGGGTCTGCCATTTATCCACAAGCCTTCATATTGAAATCCACTCGCATGCACTATACTTCCTGTTCATATGGAATACAAGTAATAAAAACTTCTTTGGCATAATGTTGTAATAAGAAAAAGTAAAAACAATTTAACTAAAGGCAAACCCAACACCAACATTCGCCTGCTTGATCTAGTAGTGCAAAAAACCCTTAAACTTCCAGCTATTATTAAGAAGAATCAGTTCAGAAGAATTTCCTTTGCTAGATACACAGTACAGTACTACATTATTACTCACATATGTGAGAATATACATAAAACATAGCAGATTGCCATTTATATGATTACTATTGGTCAGATCTCAATCAATGGAACTGGATCTATGCCATGCTCATCAAAGAAAATCTACTTAAAAAAGGTAGAATTAAATTAAAGTCATCACCTTGGCCATTAAACATGTCTTCTCTCCATTGTCCTTCATAGATTGTTCCATCTATGCTATTTAGTTCTCCCTGTCCATGTCTACAACCTTCGACCCAATCTCCTTCGTATTCATCGCCATTTCTGTGAAGTACAGTCTACATCAAAAAATAAAGAACCCAAAATGTAGATACTAAACTCATTTTCAGCAAACAAAAGTTTCGAAAACTATACTTTCATCTTCAGTGCTATAAATGCACTGAAGACAAGACACAAAACTGCGAGCGGCAACAATCTCGCAGTCTTGTGATTACACTCCAGCATACGTTACAACAAAATATTAACAACTTTTGTATATGTCCTTCAGTTGTGTGTGTACTGTGTATTGCAGTTATTTGTTTAGTCACTTATCATTAGCCTACCAATACAAGTTATTTGTTTAGTCACTTATCATTAGCCTACTAATACAAGTTATTTGTTTAGATGTACCGGTATTAAGTATTTTCTGATGAGGTCAAAGAGTTTTTGCCAAAAACGTTTCAATTTATTATGTTGTTAGTCTGCTAGTGTATTGCATTTGTTTTAAATAATGCTATTCAATCCTATTGCGTTGTTGTCAGTCATCTGTTTAGAATATTTGGTACGGGGATTAAGTTACTTAACTCTAAAAATCGGGTCTGCTACTATTCGGTGAGTCCGATTTGGTGAGTCCCATTTGGTGAGTTCCTAACCTCTAACCCCTAACCCTATCCCCAAACCCCTAACCCTAAAACGGAAATGATAATTAGGCTACGGTACCCGATAATTAAAAAAAAAAATGAAAAAATCCCACGTTTAGGGATCGAACTCACCGAATCGGACTCACCGAAACGGGCCATTCCGCTAAAAATCATAGTGGAAGTAAAATAATTTATTTACTGAATGCTTAAAATGATCGATAAATCAGTGAATACTGCAACATAGCAACAACCAAAAGTTGATGCAGTATAGGTGTTGTGACCATACTAAGTTTTTACACTTGGTGTGTCATTTCAATCTCAAGGCAAGCATGGTTTCAATCTCGAGGCAAACAATGTTCACGTTTAGTCACTTCTATCTTTTGGTACATTCCAGCTATATCATGGCAAGCACGATCTTGGGTTTAGTTGTCAATCAAAAAAATGAAACAGCCTTAACCACAGAAACAGTAATTACTTTACATCACCTAAAATTTTAATCGCGGAGTTACTCTAAACCAAAGATGTTTACTTGAGTGAACAAAAATATGATTAACTGCAATAACTAGTACCATGGATAATGGATATCTTTAAAACAAAAAGCAACTGGTTACTTTTAGAAAGTTGTCCAGGCTGCAGTAAAACTAAGCAATCAAAAAGCCCCTTGTCTAAGCCAGAGCTGGATCAATTACACACATAGTTTCAAGATAAATTACATTACAATTACACCATCATCTTTATTTTGACTATATCACAATTACATTTTAATTTTGCGATTACAATTTTAAAATTACAATTATTTCCAAGAGTAATTAATCACATGTTTCAATTGCAAAAATTAAATGTTTCAATATGGATGTTTATCTATGCTTTTTACAGTTTGATTTTATCACAGACACAAAAATTGCATTTGATAAAAATGAGGTTGCAAAAATTATCTGTACCAACCAAGTTAGTTCCTTTTTGTGATACAAAAGTTATCAGCTATCGAAAAAAATGTTTCTGCTAGCGCTGACGTAGCAGTTAGCCTATTCCTAAATGTAATTATAATTTAAACCAAAATTTTTCAAAGTTAAAATAACATTACACAACAACAAAAAGACTCAATTATAATTACATAAAAACAAGTAATTAATTACATTCAATTACAATTGTAACTGATCCAACTCTGATCTAAGCAGAGTTGGGCAAAATTTTAATCTTAAAGATCTCTTCTATTTTAGTGATCTTGATCTAAGATTACTTTTTTGTATGATCTTGAAAATCAACAACATCAAGATATCTTTGAAATTTAAGTTGGACACCGGTAACTAATAGTGGCATTTTTTACAACTTGTACTGAAGGAAGTAATTGGTGGCAACTACTAACATATACCTACCACTGTTCATATGATACGTGTTTAACTGTTTAAAGAATGTTAATTTGCAGTTTCAATTTAGTTTCACTTAGTTTTAAATAGTTACAACTTTTTAAATAAATAATCACATGCATCTTACGAAAATGTTTGAATGCCTTGTCCATGCTTCTTATTTTTATACCAAGAACCTTCATAAGTTGTCATATCCTGGTGACGTAATATACCAGTTCCATGACGTTGATTTCTGTCAAATTCTCCTTGAAACTGACTGCCATCGGCGTAATTCATAACTCCATGACCGTGCATCTCTCCTCTGAACAAAACATTAAACATTGGAGCTATTATAATAAATATCAGTAGAATTAGAACCACTGATTTTTTTCTCAAAATATTACGATAATACACTGCTACTTTATATGATCAAATAAGAAAGGAAGAAAGCGAAAGTCTTTGAGGTCACCTAGTCACCTTCCACCTATTCAGTAGCATTTGCTTCACATGAATACATTGGCATAATGAATAAATTTGTTTTTGGTTTTTTAAACAATTTGTTCACTGGAAGACTGCACTGAATGTTGTTTAGATCAAAAGTTCATGAAATAATACTATAATCAATAATTCACATTCATTAGATTCAGTTATTGTGACTTTTTCAGTGGTATGAGATTGTCTATAGGTGGCTGTTGACTCGATAACTACCTGGTCTTTTTGCTATCTCCTCATCATATGGCACACAAACGCATAGTTTTTATTCTTTTATGTCTGTGTCATGTCTATGACAAATGAACTGATGAATGGTTGATATAACAATAATAGTTTGTTCCTAATGCAATAATATGAAGGAATTGTCTACTGTAAAGTAATAGGACTATTATGTTCAATCATATAACATTGGGTAATAGCTTCAGATTTAAACAACTGTCAAACCAATACCTATGACTAATTGTTAAAAGGTTACTTTGATGTCAAAATATCATAAAAACCTAAACAAAATAAGCTAGGATTTTAATTATTTTCTTTAAAACCAAGTTTACTTGACCAGAGTAGCCAAAATTTCATTTTATTTACAATATTAGCCTACTTTACAAATTCTCCAGAATAAGAGTTTCCACTTCTTTGAAACTTTCTGAACCCATGTCCTTCTATTTCACCATTTTTGAACTCCACTTCATAATAACTCCCATCTGCCATCAGAAGCTTTCCATGACCTTATAATTCATAACATAAGCTAAGATATTATTACAATGTAATGTTTTTCAAAACTTAAACAATTCCAAGTCAATACTACATGTTACATGAATTTATTTGTTGTTACAAAATTAAAATTACTATTGAATCTTATATTTATAACAGTTTAGGTCTTGTATGATGATGTTGATATTCGGTTAAAGCACAAAAGTAAGAGTCTAAGCCAGGGGCAGTGAAATACCGAGATGACTCACTTTATTGATTTTTCTTGCGATATGGACAGTTGGAGGGTCAATGTAAAATTCAAAATTTGGCAGAACTGCAAAACGTTTTCCTTGCTTTTACGTAATTTCATTCTCATAAAAAAAAATGCTATATTTTGCTTGAAATTTTGGATGCTTGGGTGCTATATTTTAGATTTACCCACCAGTTCATGAACTGGTAAGTAAATGTTGTCATCGCAATAAATTCAAAATCTCATACTCACATACTTCAAAGTAACAAAAATTTAATTTGATTTCGATAGGTTATTTTAATTTTATTGCATTTTGCTTCACTATGATGTCACAAATGTTGTTATCAATCAGCTTAGCTTTCATTTAGACGTCTTAATTGAAGCTTTTGTGGTATCCAATGGAGGTAGCTCTTTGTAATTTTGAGTTTTTTTGCAGATTAAATTAAGGTTATATATTTGTTTAATATCTTTTTAGGTATTACTAACTTAATGCTTTTGCATATTTTTCAAGATCTTCTGATGATCCCCCTTTTAGGGTGAAACAGGCTGTGTAGAGGTTTGATAAAATAATAAATATATGGTGTAAACATGATATTACATATTTTTATTCATTTATTTTGGATATACACACTTTGTACACTTATGGACCAATCACATACACTGCACCTGGGTATGCGACATGTGGTGGTAGACGTCAAGCTTTAGTTGCACCAAAATTCATCATAATACTATGATCCTCCAGTTGTCCATCTTCTTTTTTAGTGAGCAATCCGCTACTTTTACCATTCCTAATCTTAGCTATATCATCCTAACTAATTAGATTGATTGTGGGAATCTTTATCTTCAGACTGAGAATGCTACATTAGAAGCTTAATCCTAGCAGTTTTGCATACTTGCAAGGCTTTGAACCACTCACTCAGGCCTGGTCTCTAAGATTGACTGAGTAGGGTAAAGTTTCCTTATATTGTTGAAGTATTGTTCAATGTGAGTTATTATATCCAGTAGACGCCGCTGAATGAAAAGTTGTCCTTGAAAGGCATTGCTCAAATGCACACCCCAAAAGTCAAACCAGTGCTGCTTGGTCTTGAAGTTTTCTTTGTTTATAAAGTCAAGCACCAAACCAACTGAGATACCTGGACACAAGGTAAGATACGTGTAGACTAGCCTACATGTTGTCCAAAACTAGTTACAAAAATTTGATGCCCAGGCTAAATTTTCTTACCATGCTTTTTCCCTTTGACCCAATCGCCTTCATAACGAAAGAATTTATTAGCATAAAAATATACTCCATATCCATCACGAAGTTGATTTGATTTTTCTCCAACATAGTAATTTCTTCTTTCTGCTACATCATTGGCCATATTGAAGAATGGCCCAAACTGCTCTCATACAGATAATTGTAGGAAACGCTGTTTCGCCCAAAAACTATTACTTAATTGAATTATAGCAAAAATAGGATAAGCTTATTGAAATAACAGGTATTTCAAGCTTCTTTCTCAGAAACAAAGTCGGTTGTCATGTACCTACAGCCAACGCTCATCCTTCATCTGAAAAAGATTCTGTTGTTACACGCGGGCACACTCCAGTGACAGAATTATACTGTAGGACAGGTTACAAATAACAGGAAAGAAGTATTTTTTTTTGTATTTTGTTGAAGTCAAATCAAAATGATAACACAATTTCAATCTTTATTACAGTATATCTTTTTGAAATTTGATTAATATTTTCAAATGTTTCAATAGCGTTCAGTAATACGAAACTACAGTGTGCAACCGTTGGTTAAAAAAAATATGACACCTCACAGTGCAAGCAAACTAGATGCTTGATTAGTTTGACTGTTTGTTGTTCTCTGTAAGCTACTGACTTGGTTATTATGGATTCTTTGCAACTAAATTTATAAATTATTCTGCAGCGTTATTCAGAATCACTTGTTGCAACAACTGAATATGGGTAGCCTACCAATTTTTCAAACTGCAGAACAAAAAAAATTGGTCACGCTATGTCTCTGTTCAGATAAAAATTAATCACTGCGGTTATTCGCTATAATTCAAGGTAGGCTAAATCTGGACTAATATTGTTAACAAAATTCAAATTTGAACCTACCACTAACCTACTTAAATTGTTTTGAACAATGTTACATCTGCGGCTAATCATTTAGCACCCTAAGTTGTAGCCTACCTTACAAGCCATGTTAAAAAGAAGGCAATTTAAAAAAAAGGCCAGGTGGACCTACCTACAACAACCTTCACCATGAGCGTCAGCGAATATTGAATAGAAGCTCTCTTCTTCAAATTGGTTACAGCCAATTTAACGTCAAACATATTGTAGCGTTTGCATGGAATTGTGCCACCACGTTTGTTTTCCAAACATAAACTTGAACAAATAAAACCTAACAACCAGAGGGCATTTAACATAGTAACATAAAAATAAGCTAAAAATTACAAACGTTTTCGGCCATACTCATGTTAGCCCTTTTCAAGTAACCAACTGACCACGATTCTTTGCTCATAAAATCTTGCAATCCTCGCCTCAATAGGCAGCTGTTTGCCGCAGGCGCCTTCTATCTGCTAAATGTCTTCACGTAATTTTGCGTCATTGAGTTGTGTTTTTTTCCTAGGCAATTAAGCGTCATGTGATTTTGCCTCTCCACTGCCTTGCAATTTCATTCTTATGCGTTTCTTTTTTCAATTTTTGTGTATGTAGGCTAGGCTAGATCAGATCTGCAATTTCAATGTAAGAAGAACATCAGTCAGTTATGGTTAGCCTACTTTAAAAGGGCTAACATGAGTAGCCTATGGCTGAAAACGTTTGCAATTTTTTGTTTATTTTAATGTTAAGTGTTGTCTGGTTGTTAGGTTTTATTTGTCTACGGTTAAAAATATCACCTCTCTACCAAAATTGTAGATCATCAACTTGAAACTACCTAACTTTTTCTGACTAAAATATAGGCCTAATCAATAGCGTTGACAGGAGAGTAGCCTAGAGTTGATAGGAGTCTAGGGGGTAGGCTACTTTTGGTCTCTGGCCGGGATGAAATTAAGGGCCCGTAACCTTTCCAAGAGGCCAGGGAACTTAAAAAACTACCACGTATTCTTTGATATACGGTAGGATTAGTGCGCTTTTCTTCAAAGTGTTGTGATTTAAGGCCGAGGATCTAATTGATACTGGGCCGCCAAAATTATCCTCTCAGCGGCAGTGGGCCTAAAGTTATGCATTGATATGTAGCCTATAGCCTACATTAATATATATTCTAAACTGTTTTGCACAGGTGTATTGCTACTTTTCTTAGTGATGTTTGTAAACTTTAGTTTTTTTTTTATGTTTGCTTTGCAACAATAATGAAAACTATGGTAGGCCCATCCAGCATAGACACTGCACTTAAAAAAACACTTAAATCAAATTATACAACCGTTTGCTCACTGGTGTTGGACGCTATGGTGCAGACATGTTGCGCTGGGGCTTGGCAGAGAGTGCTGCTTGTGAGTGTGGTGAAATGCAGACGGCAGCCCACATTATCAAGAATTGCCAGCTATACAGACCACCTCATGGTATGGAAGGCCTAGTTTCCATCGATGACGACACCAAGCAGTGGCTAACCAACGGATGCCCTGACATATAGCGACAACACGAGAGAAGAATACAATATTTGATTGGTTAAGTTAATCCTTAATCCTTATCTTCGGACTGAGAATGCCTCTTTGAAAGATTTTTCCTAGCAGTTTTGCATACTTGCAGAGGTTTTTAACTACTGACTAAGTTCAGGTCATAGACATTGACGTACCATTGTGAAAGTCAGAGATTTAAAGAGTGAAGTCAGCGAGTAAAGTTCCACCAAGTGTTTTTATCTCTAAATTTCTCTATCCTATAAATAGCGCTAAAGAGCAGTTTCTGAAAAGCGTCGAAACCACGAGAATTCAACCAGCTTTGTTTGATCTTTCCGTTGCTTTGCTTACACACATGGGCAATGGAGCGGACACATTGATACAACATAACATGGCCGTTTGGGCTCAGACCAAAAAGAAGTCCTCCCCAAACAAGACATTTTTAAAGAAAAGAATTACACGATACACGACGTATTCTTTGTTACAAGTTTTTTTGAAAATTTCTGGCCTTTAAATTATTCCTGGCTCTAAAAGTATAGCCTATTCCTGTAATTTATACCTTTTTACAGTACTGAGAAACTGGTTAAGAAACCAAGAAAGGTACAAAGAGAGTTAACAAAGCAACATTAGCCTAATAGACTAAGCATACTGCAACTGCAAACAATTGACAGGAAAGGCCATATTGTTACATCCACTCAATCTTTTGCAATATTGAATCAGCATTTTGAAAACTAGGTTTCCTATTGTACCAACTTTCATTTGTAAGGGTGTTCTTGAGGTCTTGCCGATTCGTGACTCACTGCATGTATTCGTGTACAATAGGCTATCTAATCACTTCTCATATCAAGTGGGATCAGACAGGCGCGGATCTAGAATTTTTTTAGGAGAGAGGGGCAGATAATTTGAAAATCAATTAAAAAGAAAGAAAAAAATAAAGCAGATATGAACAATGATACTACGACCTTACGATATGCTATAAAATAAACAATAAAACAGCCATTTTTATCAATATGCAAAGTAAACTTGAAATCTGGTTTAAAACCCTGTATGCAGTGTCCATGACCAATTGAATATTTGTATGTTTGCAGGCACATACGGTAATTGATTGAAATTATAATGAAGACTAAAAACTATAAAACAGCCATTTAAGGTTCCAGATTGTTTCAACTGACGTCATTTGGTTAAGCGTTGGTTTCAGCTGAGTCAGCAAAAAATGTTGCTATTAAAATGTATTTGAAGTTGTATAAAGAATATAACGGAGTCTGATCGATGGATAATTTCAACCATAATAATAACAAAAATTATTCCCCCCCCCCCCCCCCGGGATAAGTTAAGTCCGCCGTGGGACTAATATCACCTGTTTAGAAGCATATCAAACCATTTGATGGGGAAACATACAATTGAATACCTGAAAATCAGAAGGGCCCAAGTCCACATTTTTGGCAAAATGAGTTATACCACCATCGTAATACTAACGCCTAGCGCTACCTTATGAGCAAATGAAAGATCCAAATTCACGCTTTGAAACGTGTTGTCGAAGGCAAATAAATTTGTATGATTAGCAGAATGGCCCAAGTCCAGGACTTCAGCCATTCTTTCATAATAAATTTTTTTATATCTTACATTCTTAGGCCATATACATTCTTATTCTTAGGCCATTCTTTTATAAATTGACGTTTCAAAGAATATGATGGGACTCGTTCGAACTAAATTTCGGATCCTTAAGCCTAACGCTCTTCCTACCTTAGAAGCTAGTCAGTGCTATACTAGCTAAGTACCGATTAAGGCTGCGAAGAAGCAAGATGTTATCAAACTGAAAAAATACTTGCGCCAAGAAACAAGAGACATGATAGACCAACTCGTTACAACGGAAGATGCATTCTTTGATACACAAAACTCAGACTATGAAAACTAAAGAGTTACTTTTTACACAAACTGCTTTTATCTTACGCAATGAACTGAAAAACTGCTTTTACTGTACATAACAAAAGTCTCCGATTTCTTTCATGATGAATGTATTTTGATATGACCATGGGGCAAGGTCAGTGGCGCAGCCTACCTAGCGAGAGCGCCCCCCCCCCCCCCCCCCCTGTGTGGCTTTTGTCACTGCATCTTCAGCTAAGAAACGCTCCGTTTTTTGTCCCAAAAAAGTTGTTTTTCAAAACAAAAAAGGTCTTCAACCTCAAGAGGGGGCCTTAAACGTGGGGCTCTTTAGGTGTGGGCCCCCCTGCGACTGCAGGTATTACAGGGGGGTTACAACGCCAGTGGGTAAGGTGCTATCTATCAATATATCTAAGCAAAGCGCAGTGTATTACAAATTTGTGAGTTCCTGAATATAAGAAGGGTCCAAATCCAGTGAGTTTGACGATCCGCACCCCATAAACTATAACGCACAGCAACACACAATACAGCTTTTTTGTTGTCTATTCCCATGAGTAACTACCCACATTAACCAGGCTTTGATATCTTTAACAAACAAAAAAATTGTGAAGTTTTTTTTGATTTTCTCGAAATAGTATCACTTGGACTTGGGCCATTCTCATATTCAGGTATTCAATTTCAACAATTCCTCACAAAATTTTTTTTGGGGGGGCTGGGCCTCCCCTCCCATAAATCCGCGCCTGGGTCAGAATATTTTAACATAATGAACAATGTAGGCCTAAAGAAGTTCAAACATGCCCATTTGTTGCTTCAGGTGTTATACGGGCTTGTCAACAACAACGAATTTCAATTGAATGCCCAATTGCCTATGCTGTAGCAAGACAAAGCATGAATCTACACAAGATTAATAAATTCTGGCTTAAATCAGGTTTTCTCGACTGGAGGCAGGTGGGCCCAAAGGACCACGAGATGTTTGCCAAGCGTCACGAACGAAGGTTTGGGGTGCCTATGTTTTCTTTACGTAAACTAATATAGCTTAAGCTATTGGTTCATTCGTGCACATTGTTAAATTTAATGAATTATGAAAACTAACATTTTAAAAGCTTTAATGGTATGATCTGGCTACGGAATCAAGAATGTGGATTTAAGGTTATGGAAACAATACTTCAAGAACCGTGCTAAAAATTTACACTTTAAATCAGTTGAATAACGAAAATGAAGATAGGCTTCCTATGTACGGTACTGTAGCCGATCACACATGCTTTGGCGAAACGCAAGGCTTATGAAATTGACCAATTCTATATCTCTAAACACATGTAAACTCTATAGGCTGTCAATTGTACTTTACAGTAGAGTCATCTAAGTCAGTTACAAGCGCTGCAGACGGCCGCGGCGACGGATTATGACTTAAGCTGAGCAAAGTTGTCATAAAATTGTATTTATAATTATATCCCGCCAATTTCTTCGCAACAAAAAAGTCATATTTCAACCTAATTCGAATTATGCTCTCAGCAATTGATTTGACTCTGTGTTAATTCCTTAAATCCTGTATTTAATTAACACCATCTTTCAAATGTAAGCTGGCTAATCCCATAAGCAAGAAAATATAGTTTATTTCGTAAGGTTTGATTGAGAACATAGTTTTATCGATTGACAAGAGAATTGCGGAAAACCACATCGTTACATTTGTTAAAGCTTGCTGGAGCCACACTTCACTTAAGCGAAGATTATCCTTTAACTTTTACAACTATTCATATTATTCTTTGTACATAACATATTGACACAATAATGTTTTAAACCACCGTTACACAGAACGTTGAACACCACAGCTAAATGGTAGGCACTTATAGGCCTACACATAAAAAGTTGAAAATGCTAAAGAGCTCTTCTTTACCTCAAGGAGCAGATAAATCAAAAAATCTTGGCTTAGCCGCAACAAGCTTTTGTTAAGTCCAAGCAGTTTTTATTTAGCCAATCTATGAGAACGTTGTTGCGTTGGTGGGGAGGTATCAGTGGCTATAGGCCTGAAAAGCTGCAGCAATTGGTACATTGTTCTTTTCAGAATTTATGGCCCCAATCAGTGCTACCCTAAAGAATGGTAGTTGTTTTAGCACGCTAAACACTAAACCAAATCTAAAACGGCATCATTTCTATAAGACAAAGATGCAATAGATTATAATCTTGTTGTGACAAAAACATTGGTACCTGAATTACTCATCCAAGGACTCCTTCCTTAGTCTGATCTTGTGATAGTACAAAATGAAACAAGGCGGGCCTGTTTCCATGTACAGTATTATACCCTTTCTGGATTCGTCAATGGAAATAAGAACCATTACAAACTCACTTTCAGCCTAACTAGTTTGAATTCCTCGGTTTGTGAGATATATCTCTAAATCTGTTACATCTT
Source organism: Aplidium turbinatum (assembly GCF_918807975.1). Taxonomy (NCBI): domain Eukaryota; kingdom Metazoa; phylum Chordata; class Ascidiacea; order Aplousobranchia; family Polyclinidae; genus Aplidium; species Aplidium turbinatum. Next base: position 7,903,257 of record NC_137489.1, on the reverse strand, counting down.
CCATTTGCAGCCTCTTAACTAATCATGAACAGTTTTAGGTTTTGTATATGCGATTACATGCAGGACCTTTGAGATGATTATTTGGGCCCGTTCCGATGAGATCTTCGGGACTCAAATGATGATACTTCTAAAAAAACGCACTATATTCAAAAAATATTCCGTGATTTCTTCAAGTTTTCGGACCCCTTGAAAAGGTTACAGGCCCCTAAAAACATCCCGGGACAGAGTCCAAAAATATCTCCCGATCGCCCTTGTCAATGCTACCGATTGCATGAGTAAGTTACAATTGCATTTTCTATTAGGCTAATGAACAAACTCATTTAAGGCAGAGTATACAATGCGGCATTGCATTTACATTATTAAAAATGAGGTTTTATTGTGACAAAAATGAACTCTCTTAAATAATGTAATAAAAACATTTGCATTACGTCACCCATTTGTCGTATGTTTCTTAGCACGGCGCTCTGTTCCTCAAGCATTCTACTCAGGTAATTGTTGCCTTGTTTTCTACACGCTTTGGTTCTACGCTTTTTTCAGCAATTCATTCGTTCAGTTCAGTTGTTGCAGCGTTGTGTACTGTAAGAAGGAGTCATTTATGTATTCTTTTCATTTGCAGATGTAGTTGCTTTTTATTTTAATAAAGCCTAATTAAGGTTGTTATACGAGTGTATTAAGTTTACTTCATTATGAAAACCGTGATTCATGATTGCACACGCCACAGCTTACAGACCGTGAAAGAGATTTCTGTCCAAATGCCACCTAACTTTTTGAAACATTCCTTCGACATCAAATTTCCTGCCAAAAGGTACATGAGAGATGGAAAATTATCTCTTTCTGATGAGTACTTTTCTATCAACATGCGGTCGTAATGAATATAATCATTTTCTTCAACTTGTAATTTTTACCGATGGTTTCTCTTGTCGTGACCACTCGACTGATTTCTGATCAGAATGCCATAACAGTCTAATTGCCAGTAGGGGTAATTTATAGTTGTTTGATTTTACGATTAAAATGCGTTGTCATCGCTTCAGATCATCGCACAGGTGCTGTTTTGGTATGCCCTTAATTCAGTCTCTCGTACAGCGTTTTCATTTTATGCTCATCAGCAAACCGAATGCCGTGAAATCGGAAATCAATTACTTTCTTCAGCGTCAATTTTTGCCTGTGTCATAGCAGTCATCCTGCCACAAACAACTTATTAAAACAACATAACAATGCAGAAAGAAACGCTTCTACATAGTCTATTATGTTGTTTTAGATGATATTTACCTTCATTGCAAAAATGCTTGTAGAAAGAATATAGGCCTAGATACAACAATAATAAATAGTTAATATAACTAATTCTACTCAAGTATCATAATTAGTTTAGAAATTTAAAGTAGGCGACTTGCCTGAGCGCTGGGTAATTTACAAACGTACGGTATAAGTTTATAACCTTCGCAGCACAAGTTAGTTTCGGATTAAACGCCGTACGGTTTTGGCCTACCAGTTATTGTCAGATGTACCAGATGAATTTCTATATTCAAAACCAGGTGTTTTCGTTGAAAGTCTGGATTTCCGATTACAAAACTAAAAGTTCCGGTTTCAAAATTAAGAATTTTGATTACAAAAAGTAGATGCTTCGATCACAAGAAGATAATTTAGAACTGGACTTGGACCTCTTCCAGATGAAAAGATGAAATGAAGCCTTGTTTCTGCTGCCTAATGATGTCCAAAGCTTTTTATTTTGATTACTTATCAATAAAATTTGCTTGTCTATGATTCATTATCGATAAAACAAAGTGAGCTGAATAGAAAAAAATTGCTTTAATAGTACTTTAATAGTACCACCGTGACGTTTTTCACCAATATAAATGAAGTGCATGTTTATATTACTTACTCTGTAAAAGCGTTTTTTTTTTACGAAATGGTTTAGAAATAGATGATGGCCTTTTTTGCGAAGCTAAAGTGCAGTCACGATACACGCTAACAATGCAATTTGTTATATATGGGTGTTTTGTCGTTTTACAAGAATCGCTTTTATGAAGCTAGAAATCAAAAAAAAATCACAATCCATTTCAAATTTTTTTGTTAATCTATGTACATTTACAATGAAAACATGACCAAAAAACGTTGTTAAAAATTTGGCAAAGCTACGGCAAAAATTGTGTAGGCTATGCAGTGCTGTGTTAAGGGGGGGGCCCAAGGGGGGCCCGGCCCCCGGGCCCACCATCTCAGGGGGCCCACAAATAATATACTTTTGCGTATCAGTAAAGTTTTTTTTGAGTTGCTAAAGTTCACTACGTGTACTTGTACATTACGAAGATGATTTAGGTTGTATTGAACTAAAACATCTCAAATTTGGGCCCTTACTACACTGAAACATCTCTAAAAACACCATTACTATCTTAAAAGAAAGTTAAAATGTGATAACGTTACTAGTAACATGATCTGCAGAAATGTATTTAACATATAACAGGTGGGATGCACTGGAATATGTGAATTCAAGAAGGGCCCAATTGCCACAAAATGCTTTTTCACAACTGTTTTAATTATTTTAGTCATTTACTTTTGTGGTGAAACTTCGATAATGATTATATTCTTAAACATACTGGTAAGAAGCATCATACCTAAAAAGTTCACTCGATGAAGATTCTGTGGAGAAACTATGGAGAAGTTGAAGTGGGGCTGTGCTGCTTTAGTTGCTGTAGTTGGGCCCATTTAAAAATCAATGGAAATATTGATAGGGTATTTTTTATGTGTTTACCAATATGTTTGAAAAATTTGGCTGTTTTTTTTAAAGTTTCATTTAGAAGACATTGAAAGAAATCGAAAAGCCCAAATAGTGAAATGAAAAAAAAAAACTGGAGGGCCCTTTTTTAATTCACATATTCAATTTGTTTTCATTGAAAGAAATCAGAAAGCACAAAAAGTGAAACGAAAAAAAAATGGAGTTGGGCCCTGTGTGAATCCACATAGGTTGCTTTAGAAAATTGTTAGGTGTAGCCAAAATAGCATTTCTGATAGTTTAATTATCATATCATTTTTACAATTTATATAGCCTACAACAGGAGTCCGCAAATAGTGGGTGGCAACCCAAATTTGGGTCGCGAGACCATCCGCAGTGGGTCACAAAACGGTTTAAACTTACCATAAATATAACTTGTATGGCAAAAATAAATACAATCATAAAATAGTCTTTGATGTGCTGAGTTTCGTACAATTTGGTAGGCTACAAGAAAATTTATACTTTCGATTGCAGTACAGTAGTTGTCTTTGTAGCTACTGAAACTCAGCAAAACCAAAACATTGGCGGCAGCTTTCCACCTCCACAATCGGGAAGCTGATCGTGAGCTACAATAGAAAGCTTTTCTCCTTCTGCCCCAAACCAAAATATCTTAGGGTGGCACTAGACAGATCGTACACATACCGCCACCATTTGGTGTCACTGCGCAAGAAAATGACATCCCGCGCTGCACTACTCAAGCGCCTGGCAGGCTTCAGCTGGGGGGCGAGTGCTGACATTTTGCGATAGCAGGCTTAGCCCTTGTCTACTCTTCAGCAGAGTACTGTGCACATGTTTGGTACTGCAGTGTTCACTGCCATAACATCGACACTGCCATCAACAGAGCCCTGCGCACAGTTACAGGATGCCTATTGCCTACGTCCCACACCATTGGACAATTTTGCCATTCTCGCTGGCATCCAACCTGCTGAGCTTCGTCGCAAAGAAGCCACTCTGTTTCTTGGCCGACGGGCACTAGAGCCTAACCATCTTCTCCACCACAAGATCTCTGCTCCCCCAAACCAGCACCCCCTTCGACTGGAATCAAGACACCCATTCGTACCAGTCGCTCAACTTCTGATCAACGAAGCAGATGAATTTCATCTCTGCGGCTACTTGGGCAGACTATAAATGGAATTCTGAAAGGAAGTCAAGTACCACCAGACTCCATTCGTTCATCCCAGACGCCGACACATGCCCCATCGGCCTGACACTACAAAGACAAGCATGAGTGCGCCTCAACTGTCTTCGTACGGGCGTCGGGCTTTTTCTGCTCAACCATATGCACCAATAGGGAATCGGCCTCTTCCTTCTTCTGCGATTGTGGTGCCGAGAAACAGACCGCAGACCACATCATCAATGATTGTACCATCTTCAAACCACCTAACGGAGTGGAAGGTCTACGCATCATGGATGATGAAATCAAAGACTGGCTGCTCTCTAGTAGCCTTCCAGTGCAGTCCGGGAACATCTTGAATCTGGGGTGGTAAAAGGATAAACCTTCGGCCCAAGAGGCTTGCACGACGACGACGACGAAGCACACGGTTAATAGGTCCACCCGCTTATTAAGCCCAATTTGGTCCATTCCGGAATTACTGAAGGTAGCCTATAGAAGTGGTAGAAAATTGTCCCCCGCTTAATAAGCCAAAATCGTCCGGTCCCGATGTGGCCTTAATAAGCGGGGACGACCGTATTGGAATTGATATTAATTTGCAAAGTGTTTTGCGCATACCGAAACGTTTGGGTCGCGAAAATTTGGAACGATTGCTTTTTGGGTCGCACCAAAAAGTATTTGCGGACCCCTGGCCTACAATGCCGTAATTATAAATAATCTTGACTTGTGATGTCACGAGCAGGAAAAACTTGTCCGCTGCCGCATTGCACAAGTGCACATGTCTTCCTGTACACTGCAACGCAAAACATCTCAAAATGTCAAACTGCCCCTGCAGGCCTGCACCACCAAAAATAAGAGTGCACTTGAGCAAGGGCACATCAAATACAAGGGAATCTATTAAATGAAAGCAAATTTTGGAAGAAATTTAAGGCCTATTTAGGCAATTGAGTATAACTTGCAGCACTTTGATAGCTGATATGAATTGCCTTTTATTGAATGCTGGGTAAGTTACTTTTAGCAGAAACGTTCTTCTGTATTTACTTTTTTCTGAATATATGCAAATGAAATTGATCTTATCTTCAAATACCTTATAGGCCTGGCATATCACATGTTGTAGGCTCCGGTAGCCTACTGAAATTGCTTTGATCCAAACAAAAATCATTTATATCACAAGTGACCTGTTTATTCTTGTCACTAACCTAGGCTACCATTCCCTAAAAGCTTCAATTAACTTGAATGTCTGCATAAAATAACGAAAGCTTTGCCTTGGAATGAAATAACGTTGAATAAAATTAATTGAACACCTGATCCTCAAAATGCTTTACACTGTTTTTGTTTACAAATTACAATCATAATGTTTTTACTTTGGTTGAGTGGTTGACAAAACAAGTAGTGTTGCCAGATAAACCATAAAAATGGTGAAAAACAATAATGTTACCAGATGACCAAATCTGAATGAAAATTTATAATTTCTACCGTTTTGGTTTTATCCTCAGATTTTATCTGCTCGCACGGCAAAGTTCAAACAGTCAAAATTCTGTGTGGTACTGTGGCATTACCGCGTCTTAACCATACTCCATTGCCAGTATTTTTTTTATTAGAAATTATTAACACTTTTTAGCTTTCATTCCGAGCAAAGGTGTTGCTAAGAAGTGATAGACCTGTATTTGCGTTTACTTACACTGGTGTTGTTTTCTAAATTGGCAAGAAAATCTATTGAAGTGAGTCACATTTCCATATAGGTGCAGTGAAAGTGCAACACTATAGGTTTTCTTGACGATAGAGGGCCCAAAATTATTCTGGCCCCGGGGCCCACAAAGGGTTTAACACAGCACTGAGGCCATGTTACACAAACGTTGTTGAACGTTAGCAAGCGAATACGTGACAGGCTAAATTAGCTTGACAAGCATTTCTGAAAAGTTGCATTATATTAAAAAGATGTGTTTTAGCTGAAAATAATTTTTTCAGAAGTAGTACAAGCGAAAACTGATAGAACAAAGCTGGTTTAACTCTCGAGGCAACGCATTTCATGACTGCTCTCCATCCAGCGGCACCTAGTGGATGGCAGAATTTCCAGGCAACAACACTTCAACAATCGGAAACTTCACTTTGCCAATCTCGGTAATCGTCCCTGTGTCAATGGTTCAAAGCCTCTACAGTCTACATCAATGCGAAACTATCAAGAATAACCTATCAAGGCTTTGTCACTCCGAGGATAAAGATTCAATCCAACCTAATTCCTTACTCTTGAAGGAAATCACATCATTCCTCCAAACTGCATGTGTTATTACTTTAGAGTTTAGGTTAGACAATACGCTTCACAATTTGTGGTGTTTACTTAAGCTTGAGTTTTAATTTTTTTTTTTGTATCATTTGTAAGAACATTCCTTTGCAATCTATCACAAAAAGAAGTTCAATATTTCTGTGCCAGTACAAACAACATTAAATTGACAAGTCTACAGGCATTTGCAGCTTCACAGTATAAGATTCTCTTGTTGGAACAATTTGTAATGATTCAATTAGCAGTAAAACAACATTATTTTGAAACAATACTATCATTTACTAAACAAACTCATCGGCCACCACCTCGACAAAGACAGCGCAAACAAAACTACGCAAACAACGAGAGTGTTGCCACTTAAAAAACTAAATTGTTTATGTGTTAACAATTTTAGTAAAAATAAAAAGTAATGCCAGTCAAATAACAGTAGGCTACAAGCTATCATTGGGCAACCATGTATTAATTTTGACTTTGAATTTGCATCTGGTCCTGCAAAGGTAACTAACTTTGTGACTACGTTGATTTCTACGCAAGGTGCACTTCAATATGTGATTTGTTTTGTTTATTTGTTTAACAATCGGTTCAAGGATCAAAATCTCACGCTTGTAGAGAAATTTCTGTGCTAATGACTAAGCGATTGATTTCCTTACGTGACGACTTCACATCAACAAGAGGCTTAGTCTAACTTATAAAACATTAATATCTTGTATAATTTGTCTTGAAATGGTTGTAGTGCGATATCAGTAGCACACCATCGCTGGTTTCATTCAAATGAAACTTTTTCGTCATGGTGTCTCTGAGAATATTTTTATTTCGGATTGAAAGCTGTTTTAACAAGGGTTGTTAAAGGGCAGTTTAAACTCGTAGCTACCTTTGCAATGGCAAGACACGCGCGTTGGAGAAATATGATTTCTTAAAAAATAAACAAAGAAGCCATGGCCCGAAAACGATCGTTTCATCAAGCCGTGCCTCGAGGCTGCAAAACGAGACAAGTGAGCAACGCTCGAACAAAACGGAATCGGTGAGGGCTTTATGAGGGAAAAAAATGACATCAGCGAGTCGTAGAAACATGTCTCTGCACAAAAACCTACAAACGAAAACTGTGCAAACCCATAAGTGGTTAGAAGCACGTGAAGGTAAGATAATTATTTAGTTCTGAAGAAAAGCGGTTGTTCGACAGCAGAGCATGAGAAAAAGCTTCAAAAGTTACCACTGAAAAATGCTGCGACTGGAAAATAACTTTTGGTAGACCGATAATTAAGTAGTGCTTGAAAGAAAATACGCAGTGTATCTCAACAATTAGTAGTTTTTTGTAAAATCTGTTTAACAATTTAAGCTTTTTCAACTAAGATAGTTTAGTTAAGCTGAAAAGGCGCGAGAAAGTAGTTCAGTGAGATAATTCTGACAGAAATAAACTAAGCTGGTACGGTAGCCTATGTAGTTTTGTTTATATCTGTGTGTGGCAAAAATTAAATCAGACTGTGGTTTGTAAGTTTATGTAAGCTTGTGATTTGGTAAATAGCGTTACCAAGAAAACGATACCGCCATCTTTAATCTTTATTCTCGTAGTAGCAAAGTGGTGGCTTTGGATTCTACAATCAATCAATTCTTTCAATGAGAGAAAACAAGAAACGTAGACTAGACTTCTTTCGTTACTGTGGCTTCTCATGACCTTAGGTACGGGAAAAATTAACAATTTGACTCAAAATCTTTCATGACAGTTGCGATTTCTAAAATTATCTCTTCAGCGTTGAAAGCGACAGTACTTTGAAACATAGCGTGGCCAAACCTCAAATCTTTATGACTTAGAAACAGTTGAATCACATAAATACAAAATATGAATATGAAATATGAAAAGTTTGAATCAAATAAATAGGATTAGATTTGTGATGAATTTTGAAAAAGAAAGTGAGTTAAGTGTCTAGAACTATCGCACTCTTTTATAAATGCAATAAAATAAAACAAAAAATTCCTCTAGCCATGAAAACAGTCTTAGATTAAATTAGTAGATATCTTTAGCCAAGAAAAATATCACATATTTGTAGTTTTTTGTACACAGCACTGAATATTTTCTTTACAGTCCAACGTTACTCAACCAATATTAACAAAGGTCCAGTTTGACAAGTTGAATATTTTTAGCGGTCCGGCGAATAGGTTATTTCTAGTTATTTCACACGCAACCACAAAAATTAAATTATTTGTGCCAAACCACTTTCTAGGTAAAATGCAACTGGACTTGAGTTTCTGAGAAAGTGTTTGGGAGTTTGGAGGACGAAGCCCCCCAGCAACTAGGAAAATCACAGTAAAAATTGCTTCCTCCCAGTAGAAATCTGTTTAAAGAAGCCCTGAAACGTGGCAATGAGGTTATTCTTCCAAAAGCTCAAGGTCCATCATCAACACCCAGGTCCGGATTCGGACCGCGGTCCGCCAGTTGAGTATCCCTGCTTTACACGTTCAAGACTATAGTAGCAGCAGACATGCATTCGAAGAATTTCATAATCACATTTTTTTTTAATTTTCTACAGTTTTTGAAATAGACGTAGTGATGTCATCTTGGCGTCATCATCCGACAGTGACTCTTAGACAATTCATAAAATAATATCAGCAAAAAGTCTTTGATTCAAAAGAACTGATCCACTTAAAACCGACAGACAGGACGATCAACGATCAATAATGTATGAAATGTCTACTACGGTTTCTTCCTCTTGCTTTGCATAGAAAACTTGTTGCTGCAGACAACACGTTGTGAAATGGGGAAAGAACTGAAAAGACTCATGCGACTTTTCCCCAGTCGTGTAGCCTAGGCTAATGTTTACTCTTGTAGCCTACTTTCTTGAGATGTAAGTTACATGATCAACAGTTGTTTCGGCGGTTTCGTCTACCAGAAACACCAAAATGTCGGCAGATTGTCACATGTTTTGCTGCTGATAGTAATATCTTATACAGTAACCCTACACACATGCACAACGCGACATGTTTCAAAATATAACAATAAGTTACCGATAGTGTTCAGTGTTCACTGCGCAGTCAGTCTGGTTATGTTAAAGGCCTGTTTGAGCTGAAAAAGGATTTTGTGGTTTGTAGTATTAATTCATCTCACGTCTTTACAAGATAACGGTCACTTTTCGTTTATAAATAATTGTTAGTTTTTATTACAAACAATATTGTAGTGTCCTTTTCTAATGAAAAAAGTCTCGCTCTCGCGTAGTAGAGAAATCAGTAGAAAAAGTGTCATCCATCTGAGGTAGTCCATGCGCCATTTTGTTTCCTTGTCACTCGCGCCATATTGAAGCAGCTCTCATGAGAAAATGCAAGAGGCAGCAGAAGGACAAGATTATAGAAATAGATCAGATTTGGTGATGCTATTTTGTTTTTTTACAAGATATCACAAAGCGGTACATGCATCCGCAAATATTTGTTTAATTAAATAAACAAATATCTTTGTGAAATTTAGCCGATTGGGGTTTATTCAAATGTAGACCATCATGATGTGTTTCATGACAGAACGGTAGACAACGTGCATATGTAAGAAATTAGACTTTAATGTATTTTAACTAAGTATTTAAGCAAACAAAAATATTTTCATTCAGATTTCTTGCTGTAGGACTTGTGAAATTTTAGATACACATTTGCTTAACTTTAGCACAAACATCAACATTTTGCTAAAGAAAGAAGCTTTCTGTGAAGCAAGAAAGAAAGGCAAACGGAAATTGTACTGATATTTTCCCGTCTACCGGTATGGTAATGGTAAGATATTTTTTGTTGGTATTATTTATTCGGTATAGAAAGAGCAGTAAAATTTTAATCTACAGTTGTCCGAATATGCCTTTACAATTAAATGAAGTAAGTTTCAGAGTTATTTTTTCTTCTGACAGACGACGAAACTTTAAAGAGGCCAGACTGGTATTGAATTAAGATTGCCAGCAGTTCTATATTTACATAAAGTGTGCAACATTTCTTCATGCTTTGGAAACTCTTCCAGCAAAAATTTAACTATCTTCACATCCACTGGAGGATGTTTATCTTCAGCAAAAGAGACATCTTCGGAAGTCTAACTCTCGTTGTTTAAGAGCAGCTTATTGTACTTGCGTTTACCAAGTACTTAATCTTGACAACTTACATTTACCTTGAAGAATACTAAACTAATCCAACACAATTTTCAGGCTCACATTATGAGGAAACAAAAACTTAAGGATTTCTTTTTGACTGGTAAAACTGATGGAAAGCGAGTATTTTCATACATTTCCAAACATTTATGAAACAGTTTAACAACAATCAACAAAACAGTACCTATAAAAAAACAAAAAAACAAACTTGGACTACATTAGTATAAGACCTTTGATGCGTAGTAATGGCGAGACTAGTGAAGACTGTAACTTTACAATTCATGTTTTTTTATTGCATTATGTTTGTTTTGGAAATTACCTCTCTTTCTGTGATTCTTGGACTGTAAAGATTTTCACGAGTTTTTACATTTTAGATTAACTGTTGCTTTGAAAACGCAGTGAATTGCACCTACTCTGTGCCCTGGTTTATTTGAAGTTCTTATCAAAATTAGTTCAGTCAAACAATAGCGTGGCCTCGTTCTAACTGTGATCTTTTTCTTTTACTCAAGTCGTGATCTATTTGTCTATCTATCTAAACTTTTGAACAAAAGTCTAAAAGCCTACAAGGTTTGTCTAACAAAGAAAAACAGAACACTCATTAAAACGGCTTTAATTTTCTGTGTAGACGCTGCATTGTCATTTTAACAAAACCTTCAAAGATTTACCGGTAAAGAAAAAATATTTTTAATTTTGCAATCCAAAGTAAAGCAACGAAAATCTGAGCCCCATAATGTTCCAGTTAGACTACCGTCCTAAGTATCCCATAGTCTTGCGTAACTGACTCCTTTCGAAAATTGGATGAAACGTTGACGGCTGTCTACCAGAGGCACGGGAAATCGGGGACGCCTTCCTAGGCAGTTACCCAGGCAGAGGTTTTTATAGCTTTTTTCTGTGCACTTGCGCAATCAGTCAATCACTCAATGTCTCAATGATCAATCACGACAAGAACTGTTAAATTATTTGCGCAACAACGGAAAGGCTCAAACTCCAAATTCACGAAAAACTGTATTCGTTTTGCATCAATTGATAAAGGCCACACTTGCTGTTCAATTGTAAAAAAAATTAAGAGTTTTAATAACTTTACACTGTGATATCATTGAGATTTAAAGAAGTGAAATCGTTTCAGTTTTGGCATGAAAGTTTAATTTGTTTCATAATATCTAATTTGAATACAGTTGGTTGCAATCCAAATTTGAATCATACTAATACATCTTGTTTCGGTGCAAGATAAGCAAAAGTAGTAGACTAGGCCTACACCTCTGCCACCGGATTTCACTATTTTATTATAACTTACACATTGATTGAACGAATGTAGAAACTGAATTAGCGCAAAAAAGAAGGATTTTGCTAACTGGGACTGTGATTAAGAAATTAAACAACTCACAGTAGAAAAAGAGTTTTTGATGGGTTGAAAACCAACGGAAAGACATTTTTTTTTCTGCTTGCTTTTTAAAATCATGACTAGTCCAAAATCACAATTTACACAAATGGGATCTAGACCTAAAGAATGAATGCAACTCTCGTTCTTATCGGAGCTGTAGTTTTTGAAACGATTGTGGACGACTTAGGCTATTCGAAACGAAATATTTTGGGTTGAAATGAAATTTTTCTTCAAGACGTTTAATACGAAACAAAACAGAATAAATATAGATAAAAATGTTGCGCCGAAGCAAATAATACTTTGAAACTTTAAAACATTTGTATGCATTTTGTTTCGAATGGTCCTAAACTGCCAATCGTTTTTTTTTTTTCAATTCGCATCAGACAATATTACCTCTGCACTCTGAAACGGATAGTTGTGATAGTTTATGCATTGTGGTGTTATTGAAAAACAACTCTAAAATTATCTGGTTCGATATGTTTTGCTACAACATAAGTGATACGGCCGCTGTCTTGGATAGAAAACGTTTTGCGTGCTTTCTAAATCTTATCAAAACAATGCATCCATATTTTTAAATACATTTTGACCTTCTGATACTCCAGCCAGTTTAATGTCAAAAGCTTGGAGGCTTAGAACAACGTTAAAAGGGAAGATTTAAATAATTAGGAAAGAAAGATGTATATTACAATGATTTGCTGACTAGTTGATATTAGAACAGATTTGAAAAGAAAAACTGCATCTAACTTTGTACCTTGTTTGTTAGTAACCAATAGGCTCTTCAAATTAAAAAAAATATTGCCAGTGTCCAGACGATTATAATATTTTACGTGAAGTACCACATTACCATGCAGAATATTGCGGGCGTAAAACAAGCTCTGGAATTTTACTTGATCAAACCTGGAACGAACTGTCCTTTGAGTGTGAGAAAGTCATTTCTAGTTAAAGCATAATTTCCCGTGTCCAGCTATCCAATTGCACAGAGTTGCCACAGGCAAATTGACAGTGCCGAGTGTTCTCTGTGGGTAAAGTAGCTTATCTCACATAAATTGAGATTCACGCCAATCACGATTTAAATGAGTTATATCACTTATTGCGCGTTCAACGCCAACCATAATGCAATGATGCTTTGTTTTTGCCTGATTTGCAAGAAAGCACTTAGCCTAGTCGGTGAAATTGGCATATTAAAATTATTGCAGTTAAAGAATTAAGTTTCAGTTTTTTAACACGTAATTTGACTATGTGCCAAGCCAGGCGGTTAATCCTTCTTCGATGTAAAGAATCAAGTGCCCTAACTAAAAGGTGTTTTGATAATTACTTTTTGCATATAATGAAACGAAAACGTTTTGAAATTTTAACATAATTTGTCATTGTTTCAAACCCATTGAGAAAATTTTTTAATTTAATAACAAAATAACGTTTAACATGTTTAACAAACCCATATGCGCAGTTGAAAATGTTAAATGAAAGATAGTTTGTTAATGGGCGCCGAACTTTTTTATTATCTCAAAAAAAAAACAATATACACCGCGTCAAAATAAATAAACCACAGTCTCAAAGTTTAACAATAAATGCATTCGCGTAGTTATAAGGACTCGGTTTGTAATGGAAGCCAGTTATAGAAGCCTTTGATGTACCGAAAATTAGATAGAAAAGAAGAAGAGGAGAAATAACTTGTTCAGTCCACGAGAAAATCAATGTGCTTGGTGCCAGTGATGATTCTTGTGAGCCCGCCAGATTTCATGACGCGCCCGTGCAAAGCATCGCAATTTATCGAGCGGCGAGATGTGAAAGAACATAGAAGTTTTGACATCTTTACTGATTGTAATCAGAGATGAAAAAGTCATCAAAAACATTAACAGATCTACTTGCTTCCATATAACGTACCTCAGATAAAGGGTTTGATTGTTGTTTTGTTGCGTTTCGATTTTTTTTTTGAAATATTTAAAATGAAGTTGTCATTGCTTTGTGCGATTTGTAAATCAAGCCATGGTTATTGATACTTGATGATAACATAAATAAAGTATTGGACAATAAAGTTCATGTCTTGTTTACTTAAATAGACTTTGTCTTTGCATTGCATTTTATGATTTACGATTATAACACTTGAGCCATATTTCAATCAAACATTTAAGAGTTCACTTTTATTTCCGTGAGCCTCTTGAAGAAGCTAAGGTGTCATGCTGAAACGACTTGAAACCAACGTTTTATTTACTGACAACAGGAAGGTGATATAAACGGCCATAATTTACAGCAACATATACAATGATAAGATCTTTGGCCGTGTTTCATTTTGTTGTTAATCGTTGGCACGGATAAGGATCTCTTGTCAGGTCACAATGAAAGAGACTGAAGCCGAACAGTAGCGATAGTATCATTGTGTGCAAAACAGTAGTTAATAGTAATTAATAAACAAACTAGTTCCCATGACAACCCCATTATTTTTCAAGTTCTTACTGTAGATACCAGACGTGTATTGTAAATTTCCCATTCTTGCATTTTAACCTTTTTTGCAAATATAATCTGTTTTAAAGTTCATGTTATACCCACAAATATTGTGCATTAAACTTCCTTTCATGATCTTGTTCCTTTTTTAAGTGCTGCGTTACAACATAGACCACAATGTGCAAAATATTTTATGAAATATCATTTCTTGAGTCTGCAGCATGTACTTGACCTAAGGTAGGCCCGCTACAATGACCAATTTGTCATAAGTCAGTGACAAAATACTAAAAGTTATTTAACCACTACTTCCAAAGTTTGGTTCGTTTCTTTTTCTTATAATAACTTTTTAAGCTTTTAACATTTGCGTTCTGTTTTGTGTATTTCAGCACACAGAAAGTCAAATGAGTGCCTACGGTTACAACTACGAACCAACCGCTGCTGCAGCATCAGGATACTTGGGGAGCAGCCGGGGACCTGCTAGCTTTGGCAACCCTGGGGGTTATGGCATGTCAGGAACAACCTATGGATCCCCTTATGGGTCTGCACAACCTGGAATTCAGGCCATCGGAAATGTTCCTGCATCCGTTGGATCTGGTGTGAGCCCCGTTTCACATGCTAGTCACCTCGCTCACAGCATGCAAACTCCGTCTAGTGGTTACTCAACAGCTCCTCCTCCTCTTGGATCAGGGTCAGGAGGATTTCATGGATTTTCGTCAGCCTATGGCTCCACTGGTCACTCTTCTTACGGAAGTCTGATGAACCAATATCAAAACTGTCCAACCTTGGGAGATTCAGTTTTACATCAAGGTCAGTATTTCTTTACTTTTAATATTTCGTAACTTAAGCTACTGTACATGTGACTGGGAAAGAATCCAAGATAATGTTTCAAGCATTGCACGATTTGACAAGGTTTTTAAATAAATATCAAGCGTACTTTCTTTAAAGTAAGGCATCATAAAAATCAAGAAAATTTTAATCAGAGAAAGATTTTTGTGAGTCAGAATTGAAACACGACCCGTATCGTTGCGCAGTGTTCCAATTGTCGACTTAAAACTAAAAAGGACGGTCGCGTGCCAAGGTCGGAGATGTGTGATTTCTATGTTTATTTATATGAAACCGACTCACAATTATAATAAGGACCAGGGTTGCGTGCGTCATAAAAAGAACTTCAAATGGTGATATAGGCCCATGGTTGAATGTCTCGAGTTTGCCAGTTCAGACTTTAAAATAATCACAAAATTGTTTAACAAAATGATTTCATTGAGCCTTGTAGAATGACTCATAAAAAATCAAATCGCGGTATCAAAATGTACAGTGTGTTTTCTGACCATGTTTGTTAGTAAAAAAAGCACATTAATCCAAAAGTGCAATTGACTATCTTTTCCAAAAATACAAGTGACTATCTACAGTACATCATGCTTGTAAGTTATCATGGCTACGATATTAAAAAATGCAACATATGCATTCATAATAAGCAAATCATTTTCTCCTTAAACAGGTAGGATGTACACGTGGGCTTACACAATTTAATGTTTTCGATTTTTGAAGCGTGCGAATAAGGTTTCCTCATTCAAAACTTGAGAATGCTTCTAAACACAGATTTCATGACGTTGCCATGTTTAGAGGTGTTCAGTTGCTTTCTAATGATTCACGTCACATTCTGCGTGAGAAGATTTCATTTTGCATGGCTTCTCTACAACAAAGAAAGCACCCCGCCAAAGCAACGGTGCTTTAAAACTGCGATTTATGTTTTAAACTGTAGTATTGACTATCAAAGAAACTTCTTTCAAAAAGCTAGTATGATACATAGCTCTTGTTATCCTGGGCTTTTCCTATTAACTTAACGGCATTAAACTTTCTCATATAACCTTCCGTAACGGTTCAAAAACCAAAATACTAATACGTGGCTTAAAGCTTCCGTATTCTTCAGTCACCTTAATAAACCTGCGATCAACTTTGAAAAAAAATCATCATACCTTGCAGACATTAATTGTTAGAATTGCAGCAGTCTTAGTGCATTGAAGCAACGATATTCCGGTTTAAAAAAAAATGCTTCCGCCTCGACATGTCGATCCCTTTTTAGGATAGAGATGTCGATCCCTTTTTAGGATAGAGAAAGTCAACGCTCGGTCAGGCCCTGTTCAGTTCTTAAACCTTGTTTTTCAATTAAAAAATTAAAACTGTATCCATTCCAATTTCGACGAATGAAAATCTCAGCTAATAATATCAGAGTTTCCAAAGTAAAATTGTAAAAGTGTTGATTTGCAATACCATTAATGTCATCAAGTCATTTTAGAATTTTGAAATGCCTCTATGTCAAACAATTATTAACAAAACTTTCAAAAAAGATTTAAAACAATTATTTTATTAATTTAAGAATAATGAAAATTTTGGTTTGAAAACACTGAATTATCTTCTGATAAACCTATTAAATTCGCAGAGTGTATCCATCATATCATTCAAAGAAAAAAAAAGAATAAATTTAAATCCACTTGTTATATAAATTATCATTTCTCTTGTACTTTGTAGTCATTATCTTTCTTGGCTGAAGAATTCAAGCTTTTCTAAACGTTTAACTCCTCTTTGAATTTGGGATAATCGTTTAACAGAAGATAGATTTGTTTCACGGAGGAGAGTTTTACATGGTTGTTTTTGTCGCAATTCAAAGCAATGTGTCATGTGTGTATTGGCACATAGAAAAATGATTGAAAGTATATTTCAGCCTGAGGCAGGAAAACCTTGTTCAAAACAAAAATGTTGAGCGTTGCCTACACGCAATGAGGCTGTACGCCAGTGCCAATGGAGGTTTATAAGCATTCTAAGGGATTTATAGTGGTGGACGGTTTCTTCGTGAAAATACGTTTAGGGTAGCATAGCACTATACAACCAATAGAAGCGTTTCAAACGAAATTCGGCTTGTTTCAAATGCTCGGTGTTGCAACG
The DNA here is from genome assembly GCF_918807975.1 of Aplidium turbinatum. Taxonomy (NCBI): domain Eukaryota; kingdom Metazoa; phylum Chordata; class Ascidiacea; order Aplousobranchia; family Polyclinidae; genus Aplidium; species Aplidium turbinatum. The sequence goes on along the minus strand of NC_137489.1, from coordinate 7,886,226 downwards.
ACACCCTAACCCTTATGACGGCAAACCGTTGCTGTACAGGGTCAGACACTTTGCATTTGACAACTCTTCTGTTTCTTTGGTGGCTCTTTTCGTTTCAAATCCAATACAAAATGAAATTGTTGGGATCTAAGGACTTTCACATTAAAATAACGTTTTAAAATATTTTTGTTCCGCACAGAGCTAATATAATACCATCAGTGGTTTACCTTTCTTTTTGGCTTTTCTATTGTGTAGTTTGCGGTTAGATATGTCATGACAAAAGTTACTCAGAGAAAGCTCGTCTTATTCTATGGGCGTCGCTTCGCTGAGTACGAAAATTACAGGCAATTTAATATTCAAGATTGTACAATGGCTGTGACGTGAATCCAATGCGAGCTCTTTGATGTTAGAGCTGCATTCAAAAATAACCATTTTGCCCCGGCATGATGACTTTTGGGTGACCTGATCAATCCTGTTACGATGATGTGTGGGAGAATTTGTTTTGGTACCGATTTTTTTTTTTTATTTGTTTAAACGTTTTTGAAGTTAACACAACGCGGGTGTAGGTCAAATGCACAAATTTTCAAAACTAATTGCTTTGACCTGATCTTAGTGTTTACAAATTTAAAAATGCACTTCGATAAAATGAACTACGTGATTTTATTCATTGTGATACCCGATTCCAATACATTTACTGTATGTTAAATCCAACATTTCTTTTAAACTTTAATCAGCCAGGCAACCTACTTGAGGAACATAACACATTACTAATTCCTTGCCTAGCAAAAGCCTGTCGGACTAGGGCCTAGGAAAGCTACATTTGCATGATGTAAAACCTGGCCGTCTTTTTTTCTTGTAGCCTACATTTTGATCAAAATGCAAAATTTTGTTTCAAGATCACTACTGGTCTCATTTCAACTCTCCTTTAGAGCATGACACAAATCTAATAGTCTCTAATTGCCTTAAACAACCTTGGCGTGTTTCTTAACATTTATTTTACTGTTTTAAATTTTTATTTCTGTTGATACGCAAAGCGTATTGTAATTAATATTCTATTACGTAGGTACAACAAAATTGCATGAAATGTTGCTTTTGTGAAATACCGCAAACATTGGCCTCTTCATGACCTTGTTGCGAATAGTAAACTTATCAGAGAAAATACTTCAGTAAATTACTTTTGGTTACCAAAAGATGAAAGTGAGAAAAAAACGTACACGTCACACAGAGCAGAAGCTAAATCATAATGTGACCACTAGTCCAAAAAGACGACCAAATGATAGACAGCTGGACAGCTACGACTGTAATATAAAGTTGAAAGCATCACTCCACCAGCTAATCCCGTGACTTTTGCACCTGTTCATTAGGTTGATTTAAATGTTAAAAACATGTAACTTTATAGTAATGTATCAAATAGATTTAAATACGTCCAAAACTGTTGTATCCTACTGAGATTAAAGTAGAAGGTCGAATGTCAGCAACAAGCCATTCATTATTTTTCTAAGCCATCTTCATGCAAACTAAAAAAGAGTTTGGCTTATTTTGTCATTTCATGTGGCATCTCTTTCGAGGAGGACTGATTTTAAAAATCTTCCATTGTCTCCTGCAGTTGTCGTTCGTCAGTTGTCGTCAATATTTCGAGCAATAGAGACGTTTTTTCTTGATTGAAAACGTTCTTTTCGCTGCATCCTGTTCTCTGGGCTTTGCTCTTATCACTGTCGCCATTTTGTTTTGACAAAGCGACAGCTAAAGCTCATGGTCACTAAATTGGGGAAGCAGTGACGTAATACATCTTCTTTGCAAGTGCAATGCAACTGTATTTGCAAAATTACACATTGCGTCTGCAGCTATTGAACATATCATACAAATAGCAAAGTTATTTAAATGCAGCTTACACTTTTTTGAGGTCAATGATTTTATTTCTTCAGCAATGTAAGTAAACTGGTGAATTATGCAGTAGAGTGCAATTGTAAATAGTTCTTTTCAATATTAGTGTGTCATGGAAAAGCAAGCTTAGTTGACTTTTTATTGGGCTGATGAAGCGTAGCATACAGTTTTCTCAAGGAATATTATAAAAGTGTTGTTGTTGTTGTGTCAAAGCAATCGGACCTTCGCCACCTGCAATTGTCAACAAAATATTTTGTTGAGAACATAGGATTTTGCGACCACATTCATAATCTTAAAGCAAGAGGCCAAAGCAACATTGAAGCAATCTGTGCCACGCTCACTCTGCTCACACAGGATAATTTCATTTTAATGAAAGCATTTTCATGATCTGTATTTTTTAGAAACAGTTACTTTTGAGAGGACTTGATTAGTGGTTTCATTCAAGCAAGGTCAAGCAACTGGTTATTATAGTGCAGCGAGCCTTCTGGGTAAGCGTACATTTTCTCTTCTCTCCATATGTTGGTTGGGAGAAAGTTCAGAAAATACTCAGGTTTCATTTTAATATACACTGTGATTCATATGCTCTGCACTGGCACATTCGCAAACTTACACTTAATTCTTTGTTGTGTAATTATTTCTTTATTTTGAAACATCACTGTTATTATTGCCCAAGTTTCGTTAAGGCCATTGTTGCCACGAGTTCGGTATCAATTATATCTCTTTGCGCACCAAAACATGGAGTGAGATTTCGAAAACTTTTTTTTTGGCTTTAAAAAAGGTTAACTGAAATGACAAGCTATTTACCGGGCGCAAGCCACTACCGCAAGTTCCAAAAGTGTGTTTATGATCACGAATTACTGTGGCTTTGTGTAATTATCGATGTAAATCGAAGAGATTATGAACGTATCAAGTAGTTGCTCAAGTGATCTGATGCTTTTAGCCAGATCATACTAATCACCGATCGGTTGAGTCAAAAAAGAGAGATTTTCATATTTTTGCCGTGCAGTCTCACTTGTTCAAAAGGTCCTGATGTCACATATAAAATCTTTTAAATGAGCAATGCTTCTTTTGAAAGCTCTGACTTTGCATTTAGGCCTGTTGTTGTTATGTTGGGATCAGACAGATTTTCTTTTTCATGTCTTTTCCACCATTGCTGTTGGCTCATCTTTTTGTGCACGTTGATAAATTAATTTTCCTGAATTTTATTTTTCGAAATTTCCATAGCGAGTGCAAATACATGGGCATGGAAAAATAAAACACCTTTAAATTTGAAATATTACTTCAAACTGAGTTGTGACAAACGGTTGTTAGTACAAAAGAAACATTTTTCGTTGTAGCCTACGTTAGCCTTATCAGGATTGTAACAAAGGTACGGTCCAAATCTTCAGTACATTGGTGATAAAAAAACTACAGATTTCATGTTTCTTGTCATACGTTTCAAGGTTCTCACGCCACAGTTCTTAATTATGCATGTCTACTTGGCCAGGGCAACTAGATTTATTTTTTTCGCAGTTTCTTGTCCATCAATACAGGAAATGGGTTCGGAGAAAAACCAACGCAGGTTACTTTGAAAATTAATCCAGTGTTTTGAATTTTGAAATTTTCGTTGCAGTGCAGATCATTTTGCTGATTATTTCCTGTGTATTTCTTAAGAGACTTTGTAACGTGGATTTCCACCAGTTTCAATTTGTATATGCTGCCTGCACCTGGATTACTCGTTGCCAAGTTCCTTTTAGGTGGTGACCGCTTTGCAAAGAAGCAAAGCATTTGAGAAAACACAGGTGCAAATGTGATACTCACCGTAAGAACTTGGGTTAAAGGGGATTTGAAAGGTCGCTAACAACAATTACTTACTTCATAAACATTTGCAAACTTTTCGCACTTTGTTTACAGTATAATCGGCCTTCAATTCCTAAAGAATTGATTTGTCTAATGCAAAGTTTTGTACACAACCACCACAACAGCTATAGGTTTCACTTTTTGCTATATTTTTCATATATTTTTTGAAAATTTAGAATTTAATCCGTTCTGCATTGGGGAGCAGGGAGTCACCGAAGAGTTCTGTAAACTTGAGGTATAAGTTAGGACATCAAAGCGCTGCCGATCAAAAACGCTTCAAGCTGACATCCTCTCATTTACGCTTGAATATTTCGCAAACAACAGCCGCGTGCCTACCTCATCGGCCTTCAAACGAACTGTTGAAGCGATAGAACAAGAAAGCATTTTAGGCGTTCGTTATGCGACACCCAAAACAATCTATTAGAGGCAATGTAACAGGTGTGCTAACGTCAAAATGTCATAGAAGAAACAGCCCGAAGTAAAATTTGAGCACGTTAGAAAGAAAAGCGAATTGAGGGAATGATTTGTTCGGGGAATTTTTATCACTGCACGCCTACTTTGACCGCTTTTTCAACTACTGCGTGGGCAAAGAACCAAGAAATTTGTAACGCAATATTCCACTTTCTAATGTCTTTCAATTGCATTAATTCAAGTAGGTAGCATTGCGTCACTTCATGGTTACCCTATTTGGTAAAGAACATGATGAAGAAACGTGTTGATTTCCCACTGTAGCAAAATTTATCTTGTTTGGCCTCACGATTCGGTATACAACGACACATTATGAAATCAAGTTAGATAAACAAGAAAAGTGTCGTTATCTTGCAAAAGTAATTGGTCTTGTGCATTATAAAAGCGGCAAAGCGCAACTAACATAAGTGTTTATTTTGCATTGTTTTAACGTCGCGAGACATGGTTTGGTGGGGTTAGTACAGCCATGGACTTCTAAATAGTCCATGGTACAGCATCATCCCAACATAGACTATAATCGAAAATTCGTCAGTAACCTGAAGCTTTGGTCAATCATTGTGTTTAGTTTGCAACAAAAACTACACTTGAAAACATAAAAAAGACGTGAAAAGAACAAAATTAACGATGAAAAATAGCCTGAGAATGTCCATGGTAAACCGTGGACAGACTTAGCACAGTATCCGGATTTCAATAGTAATGATAGGTTCGGAGTGAACGGCCGGGACAGGCCGTTTTCAGCCACTTCTAATTATTGGTTTGGTGAAGTACATAGAAGTTGCTGTTGGCTTTGAGATGAGAATGCTGCTTTCAAAACTCTCTGTCTAGTCAAAGGGAAAACTCATCAGGAAATCAAAAATGACGTTGTTTTTATATTAATTTGATATTTGTAACTAACACAACCAGAAGATTATTTCTTGAATGATACTAAGAGTTAAAAATTATGTTAAGGGTTTAAAGCTAGCATAACTTCAACGAAACAACAATGTATTGCAACAAAAATACTTTTCGGTTTGATGTCAACATGAGATTGTAAAAACCACACCTACGCTTAAAAAACGCTTACAGTGCCGCCCTCTTTTGAACATATCGACTCTCAGGTGTAATTTGTGCTTCTTGGCCGCATGTGTAACTGCACCTTGAGAAATCACTTGTCAAGCAGAACAACAATAAACGAATGGAAACAACAAAACTCTGCTGAAGCTGGTCATATCAGCACTCAAAGATTAAACCGCAAAAGTGGGTTGTGTATTGCTTTTCATAACTTTGTTGATTCGTCACAGTAGTGGCTGTGCAATTTTCTATAGATTAATTAGCAGATACTAAACATTTAGTAAAATATACACAGGAAACCGAAATTTTTTTATTGTTTTTTTATTGTTTTAATTCCCGACGTTGTCTGTTACCTGCCACGTGTTCTTTCCATTAGCAATATTTACATCGCAGATGATAAAGTTAGAAAGTTTACCGGAGCTGGTCATGTGGAAACACGATGAGCAGGCAACATTTTTTCACTTTAAAACTCGTTAGACTTTACTCTCCCTTTTGAATCACTTTGGCAAGCTGAAGAGGTAGCTTGCGCGTTTTGCACTAAAATGCGTCCACATAACTGCTTTTTGAGTGCCAAAAAGGTTTCTTGAAAGACGTACAAGTAAAACATAATGTGCCACCTCTGTCGCGGACCAACGAAATGAATTATTGGCCGTGCTTTCGAATATTGGAAAATTGACAGTAACGAATTTGCGTTTGTTTGACTACATTGCTTCAAGATTTTTATTCTTTACTGGTGTCAGATTTCTAGTAAGCAACATTAAAAAACAATCTCCGTCATATAGTGCTGTATCGAGTTTTTATAACGATACACAAACACAAATAACAATTTTGCCAAGTCGCTGTGCAAGCTGGCCTTTGTTAATGGCAATAAGGAAGTTCAAACTCACTCGAATGTAACGAGAAGAAAACAACATTTGTAGGTAGCTTCCAGGGTGAAAAAGGATAAACAAGGGTTATAAAAGGGTCAAACCTCTGTTTCAATTTTAAATATTATGGCTTAAAGGGTTAAATATTTGACTTATGAGTAACCCATAACAACGGTAAGTTTAAAGCGTTATTCTCCCAGCTGTAAAGTAGGAGTAAAATAAGTTTTATTTTACAAAAAGGGCCGATCCGCGTTATCCCTTTCAATTTATCACAAGCTTATTAAAGCAATTGTTTTAAAATATCAATTAAAAATGCAATGGACATGGTCTTTGGTTAGTCTTTGCATTATGACGTTAACCATTACCGAAAAGTCTGGGGTTACAGTCGAAAGAGCAGTGTCACTTTTTTGCCTGACGTGTCACATAAAAACGGTCCTGTCAACTGGCATTTAACTGTTTTCTGAGCAGGCGTAAACACAAAACTTGTGAAGCGGTACGTTTGAAGTTTATGCTTCATAATCAAAGCGGAGTGATTTCTCTTTATGCATTTATATAAACTTTAGACCGCGGCTAAGCTGAATACTTAACTTAATACTTATAACCATAACGTCATACATATCCCATTAGTTTAGTCACATTGTATTGGACGTATCCATATCGCAGTTGAGATTGAATGGATAATTATTTTTGGTACGTTGTTAGGGCATGGAGCGTGTAAAAATAGCCCAAGCTGTTTCTAATGAATGGGCTATCAGAAATATTAGAAGTCTTGTGAGAATATGGCGTTAGCGGTTACGCCACATTAAAAAAAAAATGGTATTATGATGTCAAACACTGAATGACTGTAATAATAGCGTTTTGCGTTCAGAAACTTGTAGCCTATTCGCTACAAAAACCGTTCTTAAGATTTATTAAATTAAAACTACAAGCTCTTTTTAATTGATCTGTATCTAGAATTTTATTGTGAGTAGAGTCTGGTAGTTTCGCCATTGTGGATCAATATCAATTATTGTTTTTACAAGGACAGTTTTAACATTGAAAATAAACAAACAAGAAAGCAGTAGATACACTTGATAAGCATCTGCATCTCGCGCACTGATGGATCTGACATTTTCCAATGCTGTTTTTTGGATTTATTTGGTTTATGCTCAAGTTTTTATAGACAGAAAAAAAGTTCTGATATTAAGTCAAGTGCAAAAAGGCCGTGGCATCCGTACTGCACGGCTTGAATTGAGAGAGTTAATATGCACTTACGACGGGCGGCTTAGGCCGGGGGGCATGGTTGGATAAGGACTCGCACGAACATACCGCGGTCGTTTTGTCGTCAGTCAGAACGCCTTGTGAGAAAGCAGAAAAACAAAACTTTTGTGACTGCATAGCAAGAAAATCTGTGATGTCACAGTGCAATTTAAAAAAATTGTTGCCGATGGTCTTTTTGAGCTATAATGGATTTTACTTCAACAAATCATTGAATGAATTGAGCAATTGAAATGTGCAAGCGACAAGAAGAGTTTTGACTCATTCTCAATTACATTTTCATTCATTCCTATTTACTCGAGATAACACATTATCACTAGGATCGTTTTAAAGAAAAACTATTTCGAATTGTTTCGTTTCGACGCGAAAGTAAGTCGCCTTGATTTTGTTTCAAATTGTTTCTTTTTTGATGAATTTCGTTTTGTGTTGTGTAAAACCTCTTTTTATATATTGTCATTTATTTTGACCAAAAAATTTCGTTTTGAAGAACTCTAATACTCTTCCATGTGAGAGAAAGATCAAGCTTCACGTTTAAATGCTTGATAACACTGGAAAGGAAAGAATACTTTTTATAGATGTTTCAAAAACATACAGTGTTGATGACTTTATAACATACTGTGATATATCATTCACAGCAAAAAAATATGTAGTCTATAATGTACATGGATGAACTTTCCTATAAAAAAGAATTATTCCCATAAAAAACATCTTATAGGGTACCAGGATTTGTTAAAAACACATCAGAAATCTTATGCGCTATCACTTACAACGAAAAATTAATAGGTTTATTTGTGGGTCTGGTGACTGTTGTTTTTGAAAGTTTTGCTTAAAAGGCGTATTTATCGTTCATCTATACATGAACTATCATGTAACATTGTTGCGATAACTTGAGAATCTTTTTTTAATGTCCGAAACAATTTGCCCTATAAAAATATATCAATTTTCATTGCTGCCAATATCAGGCAAATATTTTAAGATCTTATCAAACAATATAATAACGCCAGCGTTCAGAGACGAAACCCACCTTACACGGTCACGATCAATCCACGATGTATCAATTTCAATTTAAAAAAAAAATACTGTGGCTCTCAACTTTGGCTTTGCTAACATCATCGAGAGAGTCGAAGCGTTATCAACATGTTATCTTGAGCATCTCCACAAAACTGTCATGTAATGACCTTTTCTAAAATCATTGGTGGGAATTTGTCAGTACTTTTTGTTACAGTGAGGCAACAATTATAGTCCTATCTTAGTTTGAGCCATTGATGTTATCAAGGAGCTGGTTATGTTCAAGTCAAGGTATTGGAAACCAATATTATTACAATGAAGTAAATAGAATTTACTTTGCTCCACACAAATATCCTCTTATCCCCATTGCAATATAAGTGATTGCATAGCTAACCTGTAAAATATTGCCATTTAAGGGGCAGTAGATGAGAATGTTGTATTAGTGAAATTGAAATGAGTTTGTGTACAGTAGTTTAATAGCAACATGAAATAATTAATTGATGCAAGTATTCTTCACTACTGGCATAAATATAGGCATAGGTATTATCAAAATTTGGAATAAGTATTTTATTTCTTATGATAATTAACCCCATTTTTACAACAGGATGTAAACTTTAAAGTCTGTTTCTTTCTGTTGCTTGATTTATTTGAAGATTAAAATGAAATAGCAAACCATAAAAAAAAAGAAAAACCATGAACGTATTGAGTGATCATTTTTGATGATTGTTTTAAACAGAAAGCGGACATGTGATGAGCAATGATGTCATTTTGGGAAAAGGAAAGAAGAAAAAGATGCGCAAACCGCGCACCATCTACTCCAGCCTGCAGCTCCAAGCTCTCAACCGGAGGTTTCAGCAGACACAATACCTCGCCTTGCCCGAGCGTGCTGAATTAGCAGCGACTCTTGGTTTAACACAAACTCAGGTAAAAAAACTCAGTTACAATATTTTAACAAATCGCTAAAGCTTAGACTTAACTTAACAACAAAAAAGCATTTTTAATGGTCCCTGTAGATTTTTCAATAGTGCTTTGGCTTCAAGTAAAAAAATATCCTAACTTAAACATTCTACAAAACAAATAAATATTGCATTCTCTTTATTGTACGCCTACTGCTATTTTTGTTATATTTTTTTATACTTTAATATATTTGAATTAGACCCAAAGCTCGTTGAATTGGAATAGGAAAAGTTTACTTTTAATCTGAGGGTTTAGTACGTAAAAGGTAAAAAATCTATTCTACCCTCTTAAAAATACTTTAATCTATTAATTGGATACCGAGCAGCCTCAAAATGGATAAAGAAATGACTAAATATGTTCGTAGGATAGATTTCTTGGTATTGCATTCACCTGTCTTATCCTTTTAGATTAGGGAGAGAACTGGTTAAATAGGGAAAAAATAAACAAAGAAACATTTTTACTTACAAAACTCACTACTCGCTTTTCAACGATTCTGTGCAAAAAGCTCGCTTGCGACTCAGGAATATTATTCATAAAACTGTAGCAATTTTAAGGATTTCACCCAGTCTAACTTTGTTAGCTTTGAAGATATAAACACGGTTCGTCGCATACACGTCCAGGCAGTTGATACAAAGGGCACACGATCTGAAATCCGAAATATAAAAGTGCATCACAAAATGGCTGTCATAGCAGATAACGTAAAGGCGCTTTAAAAATGATTTCGTTTTGCGTTAAGTGATAATGCAGTCGTAATTATAAAATATTGAATCGCAAATTAAAACATAAATATGATTAGCTTTTTAATTAATCGAAGTATTTACCGCAATGATACTGTTAGATTAGCAAGTTTGTCGACAATACGTGATAAAAAGACACTTTTCTATTGAAAATTGCAGTTTTTCAAATACTCTGCTTCCACCTAACGGTAAAATATTTTTGTCTAAATGCGGCATTTTCAATTGGAAAAAGATACAAATGAAATGACACGCCATCTTGCTCAACTGACAGACAAAATTGTTATTTTTATTTAAAAAAAGCTCACGTAATTGTTTTATTTTTGTACTGTTGTCACAACAGCTCTCTTGAACCACTGCCGGCCTAAATTAATTGCACGGTGTAGGGAGTTTTAAATGAAGGTCTCTTGAAAAACAAAATTAATTTTGTCATAGATTCAAGTGCTCGTTGCGTCATTGTGCTCATGATAACAAACTTCATTGTTACGGACGCTACATTAAAAAAAAAAATTACAGAGAGATTTTTAGACAATCCCAAGCAACTATACGTCACTTTATGCAACTTAATTTCAAAAAGCCGAAGGATATATGGTGCCGCAATAAGAAAAAAGTTTGAAAAATGCGAATTTAAAAACTCTGCAATATTTTTACTTTGCCTGCAATGTAATTTGTCGTTTGGACACAAAGCTAATTGTTCAATAGGAAAGTTATTAATCAAAATATCACACAATCTTACAAGCTGTTGGTTTTGAAGCTGCTACATCTTTGAAAATAAATTGTAAACTTCACGCACTCAAAAGAAGTACAAGTTAGACATTATGTTTTATTGTAGAAAAGATGAAAAAAAATATTTAACTAAAAATAATAACGGCGTTTAAATTTTGTAGTTTAATTTTCAAAATTCGTAATTAGCCCAATGTGCTAAGTCACATTCATTGTTTGGAGTATCAGTGAATTATGTGCTTTATGCACTTCTACTAATTAATTGTTTGATACTACATTAGGTTTTGTCACTGCTGTGTTTCGATTTTGAAGCACTTTTACGTCACAGACAGTGCGACACAAGATGGGCTGGCCGTTTTCCGTATCTATCAATTTGCTTTTCAAATTACTAGTTTTGAAAAGTAGCTGTCTTAATATTTACGCAAAAGTAAGGTAGGGTAGCCGCAAGCTGTCAATAGAAACACAGCCGTGTAAAAACTAAGGAAAGACAACATTTCATACGTCATAAAAACACCAGCCAATCAGAAGGCGATCTAAAAGCCAGGTTTTTTTAAAAGAAACGTGATTACTTGGATTCGTTGTTCAGCACGCCGTCAAACACAAGATTTTAATGAGTACTTGTAGGCTTGTAGCCTACCACTCAACCTGACTATCATTTTGTCCAATGATAGTTATGCTTAACATATGACTTTATCAATTTTTTTTTTGCGAATCTATCATCACTACATATCGTTTTTACGTATGAAGATAAACTTTGAAAATGTACATCATCGTTCCCAAAATCTTTCATGTACATAGCGATGATAGCCTAAAAGGCTTTATTGGACGATTTTGTTGTTTGTAAGTAGATTTCCTACATGCAAAAACATTCATTAATGCGTCATGAGTTTTTAGAAGCAAATTAAACAAATTATGAGCTCAATTCATCGATCTGAAATACATACCAGAATAAATATCTTTTGTTGTGCTAGACTGTTAAATAAAGATAACAACAATTAGGGGTGTTTTGCATAATTTCGCTGCTATAATTGCAGTTGGTAATAAAAATTTTAAATGTCATGTATTGTTAAGGTGAAAATTTGGTTTCAAAACCGAAGATCTAAGTGCAAGAAGCTAATGAAGCAAGGCATTCATGACAAGGACAACCCTCTGATGTCACCCGGAAGTAATGGCAGCAACACCAACAACAATATCGGCTCACCTTTGTCAATTACGTCACCGATGATGGCATCTGTGCCTCAAGCGTCTGTGTCATCGGACCAAGGAACTCCGGGAAGCGCAAATGGGGAGCAGATTATGATTGGAGGAGGAATTTCAGGTGGATTGGTTGGACAGCAGTCTTGGAGTCCCCCCGCAGATGAACAAACATCACCGGCCCCTGCATCAGCACTATCACCCACCCAAGGCGCAATGGCGTCACCGCACACGACAGGGGTTGCCACTCCATCTCCACACACAATGAATCCCTACCGCCATAACCTGACACATCATAATGCCGCCTTGAAAACCGAAATGTCTTCTCCAACAAATGGCAGCCCTGGAATGATGCCATCATACCCCCTGAGCAATGGTTCCCTTCCTTCTATGACTATAGGTGCAGAAGGACACCAAATGTCAGGTTATATGGGAGGTAATCCGATGCACCATCAAGGTGTACATCATCCTTCTATGATGTCCGCTTCTTTTTGGTACTCTGGGACAGAGACAGATCAAAGTATGCATCAGCCTCAACATTTGGATCACAGAGGTTTGGGTGATTCAGGATATTTAAAATGAAGAAAATTTAAAGTATATCGTGAAGTAGATAATAATTGAAGTTCATTCTGAAAGAAAACTCCATGAACACATGTATGTTCGACGAACGTTCTGCTATTCTCGGTTGAAAATGAAACAGACAGCTAAAATCACACGTCCATACTTCTGTTGTTAAAATCAAATCATCGATGATGGAGTGATTCCATTTTGGCGAAGAATTGGCAAGGCTGGGCAATGTGGTCAATAGCTTTCTTTAAAACATGTTAGGCTATATTATGCCAGTGAAAAACAATGAGTAACGGCGATTACACGTCGCTCCTTCAGTCTAACAATTTCTATGTAACGCTCCTGCAGTCCGCGTTTCAATACGATCCCATCATAATTAGCCTACGTCAAATTGTTGCAATTAAGCGGGTGGCTGGGATAGAATAGAAAAGTTGTAAAAAAAAAGGGGGGTCATCAAGTTGAAAATGGTTTAATCGTCCGGGAGGTTGGGTTGTCCGATTTTCTTCTCAGAAGCAAAATTTATTTCAAAACTGATTGACAATATTTGGTTAGCAAATTTGCTCTATTGACACTTTTAGCCTAAAACAATTTCTAAGCAATTAATTTAATATTTTCCCGTTGTTTCGCAAAAACTGTTTATATATTTTGTGATTTTAATTCGTTGAGACATCTCTTTTGCACATTTTACGTAGCTGCTGATTTGGCGAAGTGTATTTTGTAAAAAATTGAAGATACAAGTGCCTCCTTCGGCGTAGACTTCGATGATGAAAAATAATCCAGTTAATCAATGGCTCAAAGATCTGCTGGCTGAGCACAATCTACCAATCAGTATCATGATTTCAATTTTAGTTCTTGTTCAATCGCATTGCCCCATGACAATTAAATAAGAAACACTTGTGACCACCACGAGAATTTTTCCGCATTAAAATTTTTCCTTGCGGATCAAGCTCCGTTTTTTGGATGTGTTTAAAAGTAAACTCTGTTCAGGAAACTGATTGAACTACACAAGCAAGCAGAAACGTCAAACTGTTAACTTTAGTGTGACTTTTACATTTGAAGCACAAACCCTTGTGAATGTGCTGAAGTCGTTGGTTCAAGCTTCTTGTAAAAGCTCATCTTAGTTTGAGGTTCAACCTTCCATCATCTTATAATCGGGATAGTTTCTTAGCATAAGTTAAACATATGTAATCCAAAGCTTACAGTAGCCTGTTCAATGCATGGACTCAGCTTTTTCAAGCAATGCAGTAAATTTTACAGACCACTTTAAAACAAATTTACAAATTTGTTTAAAATATTGCTTATGTTTGTTGTACTGTAGTGTTTTTTTTTTTCGGTTTATTCTGGTTGTTTGATTGTAAATTATTTATATCGCAAAAAAAAATGGTTACACAAAAGCTTGTCACCACGTATTCAGTCAGCTGCGCTGGCCTGGTATACTTTGTGACACTTCTATGTTTATCTAGCCATTTGTTTTTGATACCTTGTTCGTGTATTTTAGTGTCTTTTACATTTAATTATGACAGAAGCAGCCAGTGTAACACATCAAAAAAGTAATTTTATTTTGTTTAATTTACCGCTAAGACAATAAACTTTGTGCGAAAATATGGCACCCAAGTCTTTAAAAATATTTTGATGTTTTTTGGTTTGGAGTTTATGCTGGTTAGTGATTTTTCTTGTGTAACAATTAGCTGACTTTTAGCTTTCGACCAAACATCTATCATGTAGTTAGTAGACCATACCATACAACTTCAGCGAGATGCTCCGCAAATTCCTGTTTGTTGTTTTTATGAAGCGTATAAGCAGTTGATTTGTTTGAAGCATTATTCTGTAATAAATCAAAAACTATATGAAATGTTTGTAAAACGACTGTCAGTGCAGTGACGATGCACCTGGGGCCCGTGTTACCCGCTCCCTCTAACCCGGATTGGCCCACGGCTGTTTAGGGGCCCACTCCTTTCTAGTCTTTTTGGCTTTATAGAAAAAGAATACTCCTAAAATACTGCTACAGAAGCTCGATATTTAATAGCTTAAATCACGCAAGGCAGCATGTACCGCTTTCCACACCCCCGGCTAGGGGCCCACCCATATTTATTTGATCCAGCGTTTTTCGGTTATTTCAAATACTAAATGTGACAGTTTAGATTGGATGACATGTTTGAAGATAAGATAGTTTGAAGTAGCATATAAATAAACTGATTTTTCTGACTTAGTGTGATACTATCTACTTTTGTTTTAAATATTTTATCACATTACGCATCCTAATCGTATCATCAGTTAAATCATAAGAAGATTTGATGAAAAGTTTTATAATGAAGTTTTGTTTTGAAATAGTTTTAAAAATAAGTGTTTGTATTTCTATACATTAAAAATCTATTGCATTCACGTATCGAGATCGAAAAGCGCACTTACACTGTACAAAGATATGCTTCTATAATGCAGCATTTTGACTGAAAAAAGTTAAACACATATATCGAAAAAATGGCACACAAATTCCGTAACATTTAGAAGAAAAGCACACATAAAATTCATTTAAAATGTAATTATGGACGGTGGGCTACAAGTGCTGTTAAATTTTACACGATTCGCTAAGATTGAGTGTGAGGTGTAAGGATTTTTACAGCAAATTTATTTATTTTGTAAAAATTATTCTATGCAAAACAAGTCGGTAGCGCTCACATGTAAAAAAACTTATTGCCAGTCCTTAACAAAATTGTTTTTCCTGGCTGGGTCTCGCAAGTCCACAAAGCTGTCTCACTTTCAGTCACATAACCCATCACAAAGTTCTTTGTAAAGTGCATAATTTTGTCTGAAATGGTTTGACACTGCGAAGTTTTTTACATGTGTCACAAAAGTTTTAGTATCTGTCGTAAGCTATAAAAAATTGAAAACCTAACTGACATGTAGGGTATACGTAAATCCGGCCTTGAGGAAAAGTGCAGCAGCAGTTGTTGACGCAAAGTAAACCGAGCTAACGTGCTGGGAGTTAATGTCGTAATTTTAGGTGGAAAACGTTTGACGCATTCATATATGTAGTGGCTCATACAGATGACACGTATGAGACACGAGTAAATACGGCACACGTCACAATAAACAAATATAACAGCGAAAACGTAGGTTAATTTAAGGTAAAACAAACAACAATAGAAAATTGAATAAACAACTTTTTGAAATTGGTTTCAGTATGCTGTCAACTACATAAATGGTGATGTGTGATCCATGACCCCCTCTAGTGATCCATGTGTGATCCTATTTACAAATCGGGGCTGCTGTGATCACAGTAGCCGAGAGTCTGAGTGATTTAACAACCAACAAATGTCAAGAGAATAATTATCTTAAAATGATAATAAAAAGGTGACGTTGAAGAACTCACTCTGTCCTTTTAATAAATTAAATTTTTTATTTAAGTTTAGAATTGATAGTATAATTATATAGTAAATGCTCGTGAGATTGGCAGTGCGGCCGAGTGGTAATAGCCGCAGTAGGCTACAACGCTCGAAAGGACATGATTTTTTTAAATATTTTAATTGTTTTAAACGTTTGTTTTTCACGAAAGCTGTTTTCGTGTCATAATAGTTTCAAACTTCTTTGTGGAACGGACACATTTTTTCAGCATTTTCACCCATGGTCAAGACCATTTGTAACTTCCATGAAGGTTTTTAGTGTGTGATCTAACTAGACTTTCATTAGCGTTAGGATGTACATACGCTTTAGGATCAATAAAAGAATGACTTATAGACGTATTTGTAATACCAGTTTATAACTAATCCCCAATGAAAAATGTTACAACTTAAAAAAGTAGTTTTTCTTAACCGCGGCCAGGCATTACTTCTGGAGGGGTTCGTGAAAGTCTTTGGTACAGGTGGTCCTATAGTTTAGGTGGTCCCATTCCAAGTGCAGAATATGAGAAGATAAAGTTCTCACATTGTACCAATCCTTCGGCACTAAGGAGGGTATATAGGGTGGCCAGTTCCTTTCTCTCTGACGCTTTTCCTTTAGCAATTATGCCCACCCAATTATGCCAACAACGCTCTTGAAATAAAATATCTTGAGTACTAACCGCTTACGAATATTCCAATACAAAAATAATAATCTTGAAGTGACCCTGGAGTAGTAAGTGATATTTCAAAACAATGCCTTGGCAATGAAATGACATGATGGATGTAATGCAAAGGTTATATTTAATCATGCAAGGCCGTATTTACTGCTTTCCAAAGCCCCGACTGGAGGCTTACCTCTAACTAGGGGCCCACTCATATTTAGTTTGAGCAGCGTTTCTCAGCTTTAAAGTTTACAATTTTTTTCCATTTTTGTTAAAAATATTCGCTCACTTTGCTCCCTCAACCACGTTTCTTTCATCTCAGCAATATTGGGCATGCATAGTTATGGATTCAGGGAGTAACACGTTTTTGTGTTTAAAAAAAAACTAACAAAATGACGCAGTATTTCGAAGTAAGCAGTGCCAACCTGGACTGGACACGCAGTGGACAACATTAGGCCAAACAGTTGGTACAACAGTTGACCAACAGTGGGCCAACAGCCAAGTAACCAACCCTGTTGGCCCACTGTTGGCCAACTGTTGTACCAACTGTTTGGCCTCATGTTGTCCACTGCGTGTCCAGTCCAGGTTCTACTATTTAGAAGTCCATGGCAGTGCTTACTCAAATAGCCTAGTTAATTAAAAGAAATTAAATGGATAAATTGCAATGTGAATCGAGATAGATTATGACATGAAAATGTTATCTGTGAAATTTTCGAAGTTCTAGCCTGCTGAAAGGCTACAACACACTAGGCTATAAAAACTTTCAAGAAATAAATTATTGACATCCTTGTGTGGTTGTGAATAAGATTTGAAATGGTAGGCTAACTTTACATTCAAGCAAAACTTCTACCCCAATCCAATTTTAATTTGATAAATTTAGTTACATACAAAGTGTGCATGTTGATAAAAAAAATTATTCCTCCTAAAAATGCCTAAAAAGTGACCAAAACAAAATTATATTTGTCAAAATTTTCCGGGGGGCCAGCCTCCCACACTCCTTTTCCGTGTCATTTATTTGGACATTAAGCTTTGCATTGCATAGTTCATTCATATTATAAACTTTACTTTGTTAAAACTCTGGTCCTTCTCCAACTTTTTTTTAATAGCCTTCTGCCTTATTGTCATCGCCTATTAACTATTTTTTTCTATAAAATCTTAGCCTAACAGTTGCTTAATTTTTGCTAAAATAGTGAATGTACGGTAAATTTTCCCCCCCACAGTGAAATAGTTTGCCGCCCTAAACGATTTCTGGTCCTATTTTTAAAAGCAATCACTAAATATAGAAGTCCACTAGTGGATTTCGGGGAGGGGAGTGAGATGGTGGTCACAAGGCCTTGTATTCTACCAACACACAACGGCTAATACACTAGAAGGAAACCATGGAGTTGGACTTAAATTCCCATCACATGTAAGCCAAAATAATATTACGTTAAACTTTGAGCTCTAAAAGTGATAAAATTCTTATAATATTCTCATACAAACCCTTTGATTTTCATGACGTCAGGGACGTACATCGAAATCGGAGTCATCTGATTACGTTGGGTGCAAGACTTATGCTACAACAAAAGAACTAATGCGTCACAAAACCAGTGTCTTTTTATACCTCATGCAAGTAAGATTGCAACAGACGCATATGCATTACGTATCTTCTAACACTCAGAAAAGAGACGGAAGCTATACCTGTCCGATACGTTGCTTTGGTTTATTGAATGTGTAAAGGCTGACAAAGTGCATTGTATTGTTGAGGGGAGATATAATTGAGCATTGTGTAATCAACTGAGACAAAAGCAATAAGTCGAAAAAGGGTGTAGCCTATAGCCTGTTGCAAGTAAATCTGCATTTCTTGAAAAGTATACGCTAGTTCAATAAGTTACTTTAAAAAACTGTACTTTGTCAGATTACCTATTTTGTTTTTTAAATTTAGAAACATTTATTGTTGAAGGTATGCATAAACGTATTGTTGTTCTAACTGCATTCATAAATACAGACTATGCACAGTGCAGTTTTGACAGGGTGTTTGCTTTGTTGCAGTATAAACATTTGCTCCAAGTAGGCTACGTCGACAGCGCAAAATCGGATATTGCAGGGATCATAAAATCATTTACAAAAAATATCTCTTCACTCAACCACCTAAATTATTCAAACGAGAAATTAAAACAGCTGAGAAACGTTTTTCTTCGCAGAAACTCCTTTCTTTGATAGATTAATCCCAAGGTGCCAGACCAGTGTACAGTATCGCATATCGTAGGCTATGTTGTTGTAAAAATTATTTATCTTTCAATCCTTCTACAATTTTATGATGCATTTAATTTTTTTTTATGTATTCCCCAACCAAGCGCGGATTTATGGAAGGGGCAGGAGGCCCGGGCCCCTCCGATATTTTGTGAGGAATTGTATGTTTCCGCATAAAATGGTTTGATATGCTTCTAAACAGCTTATATTAGTCCCACGGCGGACTTAACTTATCCCGGAAGGGGGGGGATAATTTTTTATTATTATGGTTAAAATTATCCATCGATCAGACTCCGTTATTTTCTTTCATACAACTTCAAATACATTTTAATAGCAACATTTGTTGGAGTTGACTCAGCTGAAACCAACGCTGAACCAAATGACGTCAGTGGAACAATCTGACACCTTGAATGGCTGTTTTATAGTTTTTAGTCTTCATTATAATTTCAATCAATTACCGTATATGCCTGCAAACATACAAATATTCAATTGGTCATGGAGACTACATACAGGGTTTTAAACCAGATTTCAAGTTTACTTTGCATGCTTAGTAATTTTTATTCAAGCAAAATTTATTTTTTAAACATTCACAATTGATGAAAATGGCTTTTTTAATGTCTATTTTATAGCATATCTTATTTGTCGTGGCATCGTTGTTCATGTCTGTTTTATCTTTTTATTTCTTTTCAATTGATTTTTAAATTTTCTGCTCTTCCTCCCCCGAAAAAAACTCCTAGATCCGCGCCTGTCCCCAACCAATGCCGTTGCAAATAATTAATTAGCGTCCAGTAGTAAAAGTTGTTCTAGTCATAAACTCGATGATTGCTTCACACGAGGCTGCAGCTACGATGAGGCTCTACTTCAGATATAAAGAGCAAGTTATGTTGTTTCCTGCCGATTTGCCGTGTCACAACTGAACAACAGCATCGTAACTCTTGCCAACGCTCTCGATATCGTCCACACTGGTCATGATTGGTTAGTGTTTGCATTTTGAAGATGCGTAGCATATTGCATTGTGTAGTGTACCGGCATGTAAACAACTTAGGTCCATCAAGGAAATCGCATGTAGGCTACAGGGCAAGAAAAGGTTAGAAAAATATGTTATGCTACAGTCAAGTAAACACATTTCAAGACCTATTCCTTCTGATTTATCAGAACATCGCTTTCACCATTTAGGTAATGGTGAAATAAGCTAAACAACATCATAAGGTTTGTGTGTTAGCACTGTTGCATACAGCTTCATTACAAAAAAGTAAAACATTTAATAAATGAATATAGTTTTGAATACATTTGTGTAAAACACGAAATAAGTTCTTTAAGCAGAACTTATTATTAGCACAGACGAAGTACAGTAAGCAAAAGAATAGATTTAAATTGGTGTGGTATCACGGGTAGATATGAGAATTGATATCAGAAATATGAAAATAAAATGACGACAAGGCCTGTCAAGAAAGTTTTATCCAGTGATCTAGTTCTACTTGTAGACTACGCATTCTGTTCGGTTTGCTGGAGATGGTTTTATCAAGGATGGCATAATAATAACAATGTCATGGTATATTTACTGTCGTTCTACAACCGCTAAGGTCTTTTAGCATCCTTTAGATTTTCAAATTTGTATTATATTTACGATGTCACCACTTCATCACCCAATTTATAATCACTGAGTTATGCAAGAAAGAATGCAATCGGTACCAATTTTAGTCTTTGGTATGACCCAACCTGGAAGCAAATCCAGACCTCAGCACCAGACTAAAAAAGAACTAAAGGCGACCACTGAGCTGGTAAAGATGGCATGGTCATAAGTTCGCACCTTAACGCAGCATTTCCAGCCAGCTAAAGGGAGCAATGTTAGTGCATGATTGAGCTACAGCAACAGACTTCTGTTTGAATTCGGTTGAGATTAATATGAAACTAAGTTGAAGGTTTAGTATTTTATAAAGATGTATTTCGGGTGGTATACGAAGCGTTGAATTCTAATTTACTTTCACGATTTTACCCATGTCAAAATAAAAGACTTGTTTGTCCAAACTATTTTGCTGTTAAGGTATACTAGTATAAGTTAACCGCCTAAAAGCTTTTTTCCTAAAAATGGTTGTAAGAAACGGTACTTTGTAGTGTAGGTTACATATACAGTGTAGTAGCTTGGACCTACTACACTTTCTTTGCCTAGCAAGCACTTAGCTTACTAAGAGAAGGTACCAGAGAAGAGAAGGTACTGAATTCTTTTTAATTAAGAAAAAATCTTTTGTAATTTTTTATAGAGATTAGGAAGCGCGAAATCAATGTTGCACCGAAAAATATTGTTAATTGTAAACGACATATGCTGTCTTATGTAATAAAGTGTAAGGTGACATTTTCCTCAAAAGAATTTCTTTAAAATGATGAGAAAAAGCTTTGAAGCAATCATTTCCGTAACCCTGCTTTGCATTACATCTTTCACACCGACAAATGGTAGGTGGACATTTTACTTAGGCCTGCTTAGATCTCCCTCAGCCTTTAGACTACCACACACATTTCAAAAGTTAATGGAAATATTGCTGTATACATGTTATCACTTTCTTTCTATCAGCAGAAAGGAGGTGTCAGTGCCCAGTGCCGGTCTTAGGGTATTTCGGGCCCTGTGCAGAATATTTGGGAGAGTGGGGCTAGTCGGAAAGTTTTTTCTTTAAAGTGAAATTTAAAACAATTGGTGCATAACCCGACAACTTGAAGCGGCTTAAATTATTATCTATGGTGTCCTCTATCATACAACCAAAAATAAGTATTGAGTCAATTCAGCTTTTAATGAAAATTTAAAATAAACAAACATACAATTGATTTTTCAACTAACCCCATGCCTGGGGTTAGTTGAAAAACGTCAGTTTAATGCCCACTAATGAACTGGATACAATTTTTTCAACCAACAAACATTTACATGGGGTTGTAAGCAAATATGTTTACTTGCTTTAAAATTAAAATGCAATGAATTCTACACCTAATCATCGTAAAAACATTTTTTAATAAACGCATTGTTAAAACTTGTGATGCCGTATATATAACACTTTTCAAGTTATTCAAATTAATTTTTTACAATATATGTTTGCTTAAAACAAGTACATTGGAGCTTATACTACTCATTATCATACCACGACGATATACTCGTATCATACTACATAGTCATGCCGTTATCAAACCATTTTCCAACTAACCCCACCCACTATTTTCCAACTAGCCCCATTAGCATATGACAAACTATTTTCCTAAAATATTCAAGCATGGTGCATTGGACTAAAATTTGTTTATGTCTTGGTGTTGTACAACACCTACAGCTGACACACACCAAAAAACTTCTGCCTATCTTTAATGATATTGACGCATAAGATGTTTTTTAATACGCCAAACATTTTACTTCGAAAGTAAGAAAATACAAAATTGTCAGCCAAACAGGTATACCTTGACTCAACAAATCGAAACTAACATGGATTATGTGTTTTTATAAACTACTTCACATGTTAGCAGTAAATATTTAAAAAAGTTATCGAGAGTTAAAAAAATGATAATTTTTCAACTAACCCCGCCTTCCAACTAACCCCACTCTCCCCTGCTTTGCGGGCCCAAATGACAATGATCCAATCAGTAGCGTAGCTAGGTATTTTGAAAGGGGAGAGGATTTTGACGGCCGTCTGGGAGGAGTCCCCCAGAAAATTTTGAAAAGTTATTTTGAATTGGTGCATTCTGAGAGAATGTTCAACAAAAATTTGGGTATGAATAACTGTAAAATAGTGCTGTCCGGTGGTGGCCCGACGAAGCAGTCTCATCACTTGCCTCACCCTAAAGCCGCAACTGACTTCAAGGATACCGGTAGGCCTACTTGCTTGTGAATCGAATCGAATTTTTTTCCATTGGAAACGACAAAAATTACTGCATTTTCTAAGTAAATTGCGGGCCCCCTAATTTGGGGGCCCTGTGCGATCGCACGGTTTGCACAACCTAAAGACCGGCACTGCATTGCCAAATGGGAACGAACGACTGGGTCTTCACAAGACATGTATAATACTGGTATTTTTGAAGGTGGACACGAAATTCTTGTGCTGTCGCTTTTGCGGTTTAGTTGATGTAAATCTTCATAACATGACAGGATACCGCATATAACTTATTTTATTAGTTGCTACATTTGTGCTTAGAACTTAGAGCGGTGAGCTGTGCTTAGAGCTGTGAGGGAGCTTAGAGCGGTGGTATGGCGCTCGCTTTCAAATGATGCAATCTTGGTTCGACTCCCCGCTTATGAGGATTGTTGAAAAACATCACTCACCTCCACCCAGGGTGTAATAAATTGGGTGGGCGTAGTTGCTGAAGGAAAGGCGGCCGA
This sequence comes from Aplidium turbinatum, assembly GCF_918807975.1. Lineage (NCBI taxonomy): Eukaryota > Metazoa > Chordata > Ascidiacea > Aplousobranchia > Polyclinidae > Aplidium > Aplidium turbinatum. Next base: position 7,863,081 of record NC_137489.1, on the reverse strand, counting down.
GAGAAACAAACTGGTCACCCTACACTCGTTAGTGCCGATGGCTTAGTATAATGAGAACCTTATCTTCTCATCCTCCGATGCTTGGATTCAAGTATGGGACTCACCTTTACCTTTTTACTTTTGTGCTTAACCAACAGTGCTTTATTGCTCAGGAAACAATGTGACCACCACTGGAACAAGTAACACCACTTCTTTGACCACAGCCATCACTGCTGGTAAGACAACTGAAGTCAAATATTCAACTTTTACAGTTTTTAACAGTTGTTAAAGTTTTGATAATTCAATGCGTGTGTCGTTTGATTATATTAAATATACTAACTACTAATCCTTGGTGTCTTTTTTAACTTAATTAACAACTAACTTCTGTTTTGGTGTTTTTGTTGTGTTTTTTTTTTTCAACTAAAAGATTAAATGTAGCCCTACAGTTACCAACAATTGAAACATGCAAAATAAAAGCATTTACCTACCTTTTAAAATTTTGAATTATGCTGCAGTATGTTTCGAAAATTTTCCACTTAGCAAGTGTGGGCTTACGTGGGACATTAAATCTATTTTTTTTTACTTTGGTCCTATATCAACGTTTTTATCGGTTATCCTAGACTTAACCTAAAAAGTATACAAAAAGCTTTAATGTTGATAAGGCACAATTGACTTTATTTTGATACTTGCAAAGCAATCCCAATTGCCGTTTGCGTATCACCTGTCTTTTTTGCTTTTCTTAGTCAGACACAGAACATGGGTAACTTTGTCCAAAATAAACAGATGCTGACAACTAAAGGTCAATAAGAATTTTAAGACTCAAGTTAGAATTTTTTTTTGGAATTTTCAACTTCCACAAACAAACAAACAAACGAAGATGATGAAATCAACTTTCATCAAGCGTTGGGAGTTTTTTTTTGCGTGAAAATTATGAACAGTAACTTCGATTTTGAAGCAAGAGCGGTGTGAATCTTTTAATGTAGTCAGTGATATAGGTCGAAGAAGATGGCAAGAAAATGAGAAAAGTCTACCTTTGATACACACATAACTTTTGTTATCGGATGTGTATGTTCATTGCTCAGTGATTGAAAACCTTGGTAAACATAACAGGATTGCAAGAAAGTCAATCTTTATGTCTATTTTTAACTTTGTCACTAAACCTTCATCATTGATTGATTGATTGATTGATTGATTGAATCTTTATCCTCGGACTGGGAAAGCTTCTTGCAGAGCTTAATCCTGGCAGTTCCGCATACTTGTAGAGGCTTTGAATCACTGACGCAGGCCCGGTCACCGAGATTGACAGAGTAAAGTTTCCGATTGTTGAAGTCTTGTTGCCGGGGAACTATTCCATCCATCAGATAATAATAATAATAATAATAATGTTAGTTTTTATATAGCGCTGTATCCATCGCAGAATGCGTTGCTCCTCAGCGCTTTACAAAGCAGACAGTGTCAATGCAGCCGTATAGAGGCGCAACTGAGTACATTATTACCCGAATCCACTCCATTACTCAGTGCCAAGCAGAAATTAGATTCAGTACCATTTTTAAAAAGTCTTTGGTATGACCCGACAAGGTATCGAACCCATGCCTACCGATTCAGAGGCGGGCGCACTAACCACTAAGCCACCGATGCCGCTGAATGGAGAGCAGTCCTTAACGTGCGTTGCTCAAGCGCACACCCCGAGAGTCGAACCAGCGCCGCTTGATCTTGAAGCTTGCTTGATCTTGAAGAAGCTTGAAATCTTGAATCTTGCATCTTCTGATCTGTCTAACCATGATTTGAGCTTGTATTTTTTCACCCCATCATTGACAAGGTTTTTCTGGACAGCACCAAGAGAAGATACTGGAAAGTAGCCTATCTTTGGTCTCTTTCTCAGCGGTATACTAATAGGAAAAAGAAAATGCCACTCCACATAGGTGCACGGTGGAGCAAAAAAGACAAACAAAGATAAAGTTTCTGACCAATACACGACAATGTAGTCTCGATAATTGTCGAACCTGCACCCTTTAAGCTTCATGAAAACTTTTCTCATCTTTTGGCTGTGAAAATTTGCATTGATATAAAATTCAAGAAAAATTAAAGTCTACATGCACACTAACATGCTTCAAACCAAATGTTTAAGCAAACATAAACGGATAATTTGCAGGGAATAATACAATCGATGTTTAAGAAAAAAAAATTATCAACTTAGGTTGGTATTTTAACCTTGCATGTTTTAATAGTTATATAAATCACAAAGCTTGGCAGACCAGTTTTATTGAAAACCCCACGTACAAGCCATTCAGATTTGCTAGGTGGGATAGCTAAAGCAACTACAAATGATGAATTAAATATCACGCAGTGCATTACGTTAAACTTGCAGGCTTTTTGATAATCTGGTTAGAAAAAGCAAAGAGTGCAACCACCAAAACTACTGTATATTAATGATTAACATAAATTAAACTAACCAGAATATTAAGTTTTTGAGTTTTTGGGTGTTTCAGACGGCTTCAACCAATCCAGTAACGTTTCCACCAGCACACCAGCCAGCATTTCATCGGTTACGGATTTTAACCTCACAACTCCATTTACGGAATCTCATGAACAAAATACAATTCTTGCAACATTGAACAGCAACATCAGCTCAGCAATTACTTCCACAGAAAATACACCCAATGTAACATTAACCGAAAATGTTTCAACAACTCACCAACTACCAGACGAAACAAGGAACACCAGATTCGCTTCAACTACAACCCCTCCTGGTATTTCTCAAAATGAAATAATTGTTCCATATGTTTCAACACCTCAACCACAGGATACAAGTGCGCTAGTAACAGATGTAACGCCCAATGCAGTGACTAATACGATGAGTTCAACAGGTAACATTGCAAGTACAACAGTTTTTCAAGTTAATTCAAGCAGTGCACAAATTACCACTGGTATAATAACAAACGTTTCAAAACCAAACAAAACAGTTAATATTCTTTATGATGCAATCAATAGTACAGACAGCAATCCAAATTCAACTGCCGGCTTGACTGGTACCTATTCTATACAAACTGATTCACCATCAAACATGGTAATCAATGCATTAAATAATGGAAATACTTCCACAGAAAGCACAATGCATTCAATAGTTCCCCTAAGTGTTAATTCATCTTCTGCAACTGATTCAAACCCAAACACAATAATGAATGTCCTCAGCACAGTAACTACTCCCACGGATAGCACTGAACAATCAATTGCTGCACTAACCGACACTAATGCAACATTAACTGATTCCACAACACACACAGAAATGAACACACTCAGTCCTGGAACAACTGCTGGACTAACCGACACAAATGCTACACTAACTGATTCAACACTAAGTACAGCATTGAACAAACTTTGCCCAACAACCGCTGTGGGCACTATTCTAAAATCAATTGCTGCTCTAACTGATGTTAATGTTAGATCAACTGATTCAACAACGAACATAGTAATAAATACATTCAGTTCAGAAACAACCACTGTGGGCAATACTCCACAAGCAACTTCTGCTCTAACCAACACTACTGCTACATCAATTGATTCAACAACACATACAGTAATGAACACACTCAATCCCGCAATATCTTCTAAGGACAACACTCCACAAGCAACTGTTACACTAACTGACACTACTGCTACATCAACTGATTCAACAGCACATACAGTAATGAACACACTCAATCCCAAAACAATTGCTGTGAGCAGTACTCCACAAGCAACCGCTGGTCTAACCGACACGAAAGCTACATCAGCAGATTCAACAACACACACATTAAGAAACAAACTTAGTCTTGAAACAACTGTTGGTAGCACTGCACAAGCAACTACTACAGCAACTAATTCATCAACATACACAGTAATGAACACACTCAGTCTCGGAACAACTGCTGTGAGCACAAATCCACCAGCAACTTCTGCTTTAACCCACATTAATGCTCCATCAACTGATTCAACAACACACACAGCAATGAATACACTAAGTCCAGCAATAACTTCTATTGGCAGTACTTCACAAACAACTACTGCCTTAACCCGCAATAATGCAACAACGAGTGGTTCAACAACACACACAGTTAAGAACACACTCAGTCCCCTAACAACTTCTGTGGGAAGGATTGCACAAGTAAATACTACTCTAACCAACACTAATGTTCCGTCAACTGATTCAACAACAAACACAGTAATGAACACGTTTAGTACAGAAATAACTGCTATGGGCAGCACTCCACAAACAACTACTGCCGTAACCCACAATAATTCTACAACAACTGATTTAACAACACACACAGTTATGAACACACTCAGTCCTGGAACAACTGCTATGGGTAGCACTCCACAAAAAACTGCTGGACTAACCGACAATAATGCTGCATCAAATGATTCAACAAAAAACACAGTAATCAACACATTGAGTGCAAGAACAACTACTATGGGCAGTACTCTACAAGCAACTGCTGATGTAACAGACACTAATGCTACATCAACTGACTTAAAAACAAACGCAGTAATAAATACATTCAGTCCTCGAACAACCGCTGTGGGCAATACCTCGCAAGCAACTGTTGAACTAACTAACATAAATGCTACATCAACTGATTTAACAACACACACAGTAAGGAACACACTCAGTCCCGCAATAACTTCTAAGGACAACACTCCACAAGCAACTACTGCCCTAACCGATACTATTGCCACATCAACTGATTCAATAGCACATACATTAATGAACACACACAATCCCAAAACAACTGCTGTGAGCAGTATTCCACAAACAACCGGTTATCTAACCAATACGAATGCTACATCAACTGATTCAACAACACACACATTAATAAACAAACTCAGCATCGGAACAACTGCTGTGGGTAGTACTGCACAAACAACTGCTACAGCAACTAATTCAACAACATACGCAGTAATGAACACACTCAATCTCGGAACAACTGCTGTGGGCAGTACTCCACAATCAACTTCTGCTTTAACCCACATTAATGCAAATTCAACTGATTCAACAACACACACAGTAATGAATACACTTAGTCCCGCAGTAATTTCTATTGGCAGTACTCTACAATCAACTGCTGCCGCAAACGAAACTGATGCTACGTCAACTAATTCAACAACACATACACTAATGAACACACTCAATCCCAGAACAACTTCTGTGGGAACTATTTCACAAGTAAATACTACTCTAACCGACACTAATGTTCTGTCAATTGATTTAACAACAAACACAGTAATAAACACACTTAGTCCAGGAACAACTGCTATGGGCAGTACTCCACAAGCAACTAATACTGCCGTAACCCACAATAACTCTACAACGAGTGATTCAACAACACACACAGTTGTGAACACACTCAATTCTGATACAACTGTGATGGGTACTACTCTACAAACAACTACTGGATTAACCGACAATAATGCTGCATCAACTGATTCAACAACAAACACAGTAACAAACACATTTAGTCCTGGAACAACTACTATGGGTAGTACTCCACAAACAATTGCTGCTGTAACTGACACTAATGCTACATCAACTGATTCAACAACACACACAGCAAGGAACACATTCAGTCCTGAAACAACCGCTATGGGTAGTACTCCTCAAGCAAGTACTGGCTCAAGTGACAGTATTGTTACATCAACTGATTTAAGAACAAACACAGCAATAAATACATTCAGTCCTGAAACAACCGCTGTGGGCAATACTCCACAAGCAAATGTTGCTTTAACTGATGCTAGTGCTACATCGATTGATTCAAGAATAGACACAGTAATAACCACACTCAGTCCAGAAACAACCACTGTGGGTGGTACCCCGCAAACAACTGTTGATCTAACTAACCTTAATGCTACATCAAATGATTCAACAACACACACAGTAAGGAACACACTCAGTCCCGCACTAACTTCTATGGGCAGTACTCCACAAGCAACAACTGGCTTAACTGACACTATTGCTACATCAACTGATTCAACAACACACACAGTGATGAACACACTCAGTCTTAGTAGAACTACTGCGGGTAGTACCTCGCAAGAAACTGTTGCTTTAACCCACATTAATGCTACATCCACTGATTCAACATCACACACAGTAATGAATACACTCAGTCCCGCAGTAATTAATATTGGTAGTACTCCACAAGCAACTGCTGCCCTAAACGAAACTAATGCTACACCAACTGACTCAACAACACATACAGTAATTAACACACTGCGTCCTGGAACAACTGCTGTGGTAAGTATTCCACAAGAAAATATTACTCTAACTCACACCAATGCTCCATCAACTGATTCAACAACAAGCGCAGTAATAAATACTCCAATCAGTCCAGCAATAACGTCTATGGGCAGTACACCACAAGCAACTGCTGCACTAACCGACACTAATGCTACATCAACTGATTCAACAACACACGCAGTAAGGAATACACTCAGTCCCGCAATAATTTCTATGGGCCTCACTCAACAAGCAACTACTGTCTTATCCCACAATAATTCTACAACAACTGATTCAACAACACACACAGTTATGAACACACTCAATCCTAGAACAACTGCTATGGGTAGTACTCCTAAAGCAACCGCTGCACTAACCGACACTAATGCTACATCAACTGATTTACCAACAAACACAGTAATAAACAAATTTAGTGCAGGAACAACTAGTATTGGCAGTACTCCACAAGCAACTGCTGCTGTAACAGACACTAATGCTACAGCAACTGATTTAAGAACAAACACAGACATAAATACACTCAATCATAGAACAGCCGCTGCAGGCAATACCCCGCAAGCAACTGTTGTTTTAACTAACATTAATGCTACATCAACTGATTCAACAACACACACAGTAATGAAAACACTAAGCTCAGAAACAACTGCTGTGGGCAGTTCACCACAAATAACTGCTGCTCTTACCCACAATAATGCTACAGCAACCGATTCAACATCACACACAGTAATGAATACACTTAGTCCCGCAATAAGTTCTATAGGCAGTACTCCGCAGGCAACTGCTGCCCTAACCCACATTAGTGCTATAGCAACTAATTCATCAACAAACACAATATCGAATACCATCAATCCAGTAATGACTTTTGTAGACAGTACTCCACAAGCAACTACTACCTTAATCCACAATAGTGTTATCGCTACTGAATCACCAACAGGTACAGTAAAGAATACACTCAGTCTCGCAATAACGTCTATGGGCAGTACTTCACAATCAACTGCTGCCCTAACCAACACTAACGAGATAACGACTGATTCCACAACAAGCACAAAAATAGCAGCTGAATCATCAACAAACACAGTAATGAATACAATCAGTCCAGCTATAACTTTTGTGGATAGTACTTCACAAGGCACTCCTACCCAAACCGACACCAGTGTTATAGCAACTAATTCAGCAACACACATAGTAATGAATACACTCAGTTCCGCAATAACTTCTGTGGGCAGTTCACCACAAACAATTGCTGCTTTAACCGAAACTAATTCTACATCGACTGATTCCACAACAAATACAGTAAAAACCACATTTAGTCCAGGAACAACTGCTATGGGTAGTATTCCACAAGCCACTGCTGCTGTAACTGACACTAATAATACATCAACTGATTTAAGAACAAACACAGTAATAAATACACTCAGTCCTGGAGAAATTAATGCACTCAATCTTACAACTACTTCTGTGGACAGAACTCCCCAAGTAAATGCTGTCTTAAGCGAAACTACTGCTATAACAACTGATTTAACAACACACACAGTCATGAATGCACTCATTTCCGCAAAGACTTCTGTGGACACTACTCCACAAGCAACTACTTCTCATACTGACACTAGTTTTATAGAAACTGATTCAGCAACAAGCACAGAAATAGCAGCTGAATCATCAATAAACACAGTATTGAATACAATCAGTCCAGCTATAACTTTTGTGGACAGCACTTCACAGGAAACTGCCACACAAACCGACACCAGTGTTATAGCAACTAATTCAGAAACAGATATAGTAATGAATACGCTCAGTTCCGCAACAACTTTTGTCGGCAGTACTCCACAAACAAATGCTACTTTAACCGAAACTAATCCTACATTGACTGATTCAAGAACACACGCAGTAATAAACACACTCACTTCCGAAACAATTGCTGTAGGCATCACTCCACAAGCAACTACTGCTGTAACAGACATTAATGCTATATCGACAACACACACAGCAATGGATACACTCAATCCCGTAACTACTTCTGTGGACAGAACTCCACACGTAACTGCGGTCTTAACCGACACTACCGCTATAACAACTGATTCAACAACACACATAGTAATGAATACAGTTAGTCCAGCAATAGCATCTATGAGTACTCCTTCACAAGCAATTGTTGGCCTAACCGACACTAATGCCATATCAAGTGATTCAACGACACACACAGTAATGAATACACTTAGTTCATTAGTAACTGCTATGGGCATTACACCACGAGTAACTACTGAACACACCGATACTAGTGTCATAGAAGGTGTTTCAACGACACACACAGTAATGAATACACTCATTCCCACAATGATTTCTGTGGACACTACTCCACAAGCAACTACTTCTCATACTGACATTAGTTTTATGGAAACTGATTCAACAACAAGCAAAGAAATAGCAACTAAATCATCAACAAACACAGTAATGAATACACTCAGTCCTGCTATAACCTCTGTGGACAGTTCTCCACAAGCAACTGGTACCCAAACCGACACCAGTGGTACAGCAACTAATTCAACACCACACATAGTAATGAATACACTCAGTCCCGCAACAACTTCTGTGGGCAGTTCACCACAAGCCCTTGCTGTTCCAACCGACACTAGTACCACAGCAACTGATTCATCAATACACACAGTAATGAACACACTCAATTCATTAGTAACTTCTATGGGCATTACACCACAAGTAACTACTGAACAAACCGATACTAGTGCCATAGCAAGTGATTCAACAACACACACATTAATGAATACACTCAATCCAACCGTAACTTCTACGGGCATTACACAACAAGTAACTGCTGCCCTGACCAACAATAGTGTTATAACAACTGATTCAGCAACACATACAGTAATGAATACACTTAGTCCAGCAATAATTTCTATGGGCACTTCTCCACAAGCAACTGCTGGCCTAACCGAGCAAGCAACTAGTGCTATAGCACGTGATTCAACAACACACCCAGTAATGAATTCACTCCGTTCGACAATCACTTTCAAGGACAGTATTTCATCATCAACTGCTGAAAAATTGGATACAAGTTCTGTGGTGACTGATTCAACTTTAAACATTGTAACGAATGCACTCAGTACTACTGTCACTTTCTCAGATCATACCGTACAAACTGTCACTGATGATATTGCAACTTCTGCATCCCAAGAAAGCATGATCAATACCTTCCCATCTACAATCAGTTTGTCAGGTAATATTTCTAATCCCTCAGTTAACCCAGTTGCCGTTAGTAGGTCTGCCAGGCATTTGTGATGTCACAGCTGATTCAGCACCTGGTCCAAACTGAAACTGTTATATTTACATTGTTCAGAATTATCCTTGATATGATATTTTAACCACAATTTTGTAGCGAATGTACGGTTTTATTTTTCCACTTTTGTTTATTATTTTCTTTGGTTTTGTTTCCATTCCAGCCTAATTTGAATAAGCCACTTTTTATCATGTTTTCTTTTCTATATTATATAGGTTCATGGCATTCGGTCAAATTTTTTGCTGTGGCCGATTATATTGCTTAATTCATGCGGTCCAGTATATTAAATAGTTGCTCTACCTTTGAAGTAAGCCTACGTCATTAAGTCTCCTGGCCAAAACATAGATGCGGCGTGTCTTTAAGTGGTGTCGAACCCGCACTTTTTCGAGCGTTGAACCAGGGTTTTTACTACCGCACGCGTCTTAAACAAAGTTGACATTTTGCCAAGTCACTATTTAAACATCAATAGCTTATCCATGGTTGCTTCAACAAGTTATGCACCACGTGAAATCGTTGTTATTGCGCTTTAAATTATGTACCAAGACATACTTTTTTTTGGGTCAATAGAAACATGAACAAAGCATTCATTTGTAGCCTATATTTGCCTCCTCAGAAACTACATCAAGTCCAACGTTGTTTCAGCAACCCGAAAGCAATGCCATTACCAGCACCAAAAGTAATACAGCTTCTTTTCAAACAGTTACTTCTGGTAAGACTATGTTCTTGAATCGATTTGCTAGTTTGGATCTTGATCTGTGTATTTTTATTGTATTCGTTTTCGAATGAATCAAGTTATTTAACGAAACGGACCAAGTGATACAGGCACTGGAGAAATGTTTAAACATCCATAAGAGTTTATCATGAGAACTTTCATCTTCATCTACATTCTACGGCTAAATGTCAGATTCTTGTGCAGCCTAAGTTTATGTTATTAAATGTCATCAGAGAAAGTAAATGTCAAGCTTCATTGACAGCTCAGATATAGATCAAAATTCTGATGTTATTGCCTCGATATCTCAGTTAGTTTAGGGACTGACTTTACGAGCAAAGAGACCGCAAGATCAAGCGGCGCCGGTTCGATTCTTGAGGTGTGTTCTTGACCCACTCCTTTCAAGGACTAGGCTGCTCTCCATTCAGCCGTACCTAGTGGATAGATTTCACAACAATGAAAGGATGAATGTAAGGATAAAAACTTCGCCTTGTCAAACTCGATAACAGTGACATAGCTAGAAAGAAAATTTTGGGAGGATGAAAGACGCTGTTGGATGGAAAAAGCAACTTTTGGGGGAAAACGTCGTTCTACATAAATTATAATGGTTTCAAATATATGTATTTTAGAGGGCAAGATATAATTTGACCTAGCCTACATCATAATTTTGAATAATAGATTTTTATCAAAGGCTTTTTACGAGATTTGAAAACAAGTGACAGTTAATACTATTGCATTTCATTGTTTTACATGGATTTTTACTTTCAGGCGACACACTACCCTCCAGTACAGAGGAAAGAACTGAATTAGTTACAATTTTCAATTCTACAACTTCAATGATGGAATCTCTGGTACAAAGTACAATACCTACCACCTCTCAACAATACACACTCACTTTGACACAAGACAAAACACCGGCAGTTAGTTCAACAGTAACAAGATCTTTGCATGCTATAAGTGCTGCTGCATTGACAACACACACAACAAAAACAGACAACACCGCAATAGAAACCACGGCAACAAGCCCATACACATCACCACTTTCAATTACCAACGGGATTACATCAGCTGCAATAACTGCAACAGTTCCTTCGGAGATATCAACTGCCGCATTTAATGAGAACATTGCTTCGCAAACTACTCCTACATATAAATCTTTGACCAGCACATTTAGTTTGACAACTACATCACTGAAAAACACTTCAAATGCAACCGCTTTCCCAACAATTTCTTCTACTGCTTCAGCCGAGATGAGTTCTACAACAGCTGCAGCTACACCAGACACAGTACCCAAAACATTTATTTCGACAATCACTTCTTCAGCCACTACTCTTAATGTGACAGTTTCTCCTAGTGCAAAAACTGAGACTAGTTCTGTCGCTACTGCATCAACACCAGACCCTGTTACCAACACATTTAGTTCAACAATCACTTCTTCATCCGCTACCTTAAATGCGAAAGCTTCAAGTGTTTCAACTGATGCAATACCTGAGACAAGCACTGCCGTTACTGCATCAACACCAGACACTGTTACCAACACATTCAGTTCAACAATCACTTCTTCAGCAGCTAATGAAATTTCGACAGTTTCTCTCAATGTTTCAACTGTTGCAATAGCTGAGACTAGTGTTCAAGTTACTGCAACAACACAAGACACTGCCACCAACACATTCAGTTCAGCAATTACTTCTTCAGCTACTACTTCAAATGAAACAGTTTCACCTGTTGCTTTAACTGATGCTGCATCTGGTACAAGCCCTGAAGTTATTGCATCAACACAAGACACTGTTATGAACACATTCAGTTCAGCAATCCCTTCTTCATCCACTACTTCAAATGAAACAGTTTCCCCAAGTGTTTCAACTGTTGCTATAACCGATGCAAGCACTGAAGTTATTGCATCAACACCAGACACTGCTACCAACACATTCAGTTCTGCAATCATTTCTTCTGCCACTACTTCAAATGAAACAGTTTCCCCAAGTGTTGCAACTGTTGCTATAACCGGTACAAGCTATGAAGTTATAGCATCAACACCAGACACTGCTACCAACACATTCAGTTCAACAAACACTTCTTCATCCACTACTTCAAATGAAATAGTTTCCCCAAGTGTTGCAACTGCTGCGATAACCGGTACAAGCAGTGAAGTTATTGCATCAACACCAGACACTGCTACCCACACATTCAGTTCAACATACACTTCTTCAAATGAAACAGTTTCCCCAAGTGTTTCAACTGCTGCTATATCCGGTACAAGCACTGAAGTTATTGCATCAACACAAGACACTGCTACCAACACATTCAGTTCAACAAACATTTCTTCATCCACTACTTCAAATGAAACAATTTCCCCAAGTGTTTCAACTGCTGCGATAACCGGTACAAGCACTGAAGTTATTGCATCAACACCAGACACTGCTTCCCACACATTAATAAACACTTCTTCATCCACTACTTCAAATGAAACAGTTTCACCAAGTGTTTCAACTGTTGCTATAACCGGTACAAGCCCTAAAGTTATTGCATCAACACCAGACACTGCTTCCCACACATTTAGTTCAACAAACACTTCTTCATCAACTACTCCAAATGAAATACTTTCCCCAAGTGTTGCAACTGTTGCTATAACTGGTATAAGCACTGAAGTTATTGCATCAACACAAGACACTGTTACCAACACATTTAGTTCAGTAATTACTTTTTCAGCTACTACTTTAAATGAAACAGTTTCTCCTATTGCGTCAACTGATGCTACATCCGGTACAAGTGCTGAAGTTACTGCATCAAAACCAGACACTGCTACCAACACACTCAGTTCAACAAACACTTCTTCATCCACTACTTCAAATGCAACAGTTTCTCCGAGTGTTTCAACTGTTGCTATATCCGGTACAAGCACTGAAGTCACTGCATCAACACCAAACACTGCTACCAACACATTTAGTTCAGCAATCACTTCTTCATCCACTACTTCAAATGCAACAGTTTCTCCAAGTGTTTCAACTGTTTCTATATCTGGCACAAGCACTGAAGTTATTGTATCAACACCAAACACTGCTACCAACACATTCAGTTCAGCAATCACTTCTTTATCCACTACTTCAAATGCAACAGTTTCTCCAAGTGTTTCAACTGTTGCTATATCCGGTACAAGCACTGACGTTACTGCATCAACACCAGCTACTGCTACCAACACATTTAGTTCAGCAATCACTTCTTCATCCACTACTTCAAATGAAATAGTTTCCCCAAGTGTTTCAACTGTTGCTATAACCGGTACAAGCACTGAAGTTATTGCATCAACACCAGACACTGCTACCAACACATTCAGTTCAGCAATCACTTCTTCATCCACTACTTTAAATTCAACAGTTTCTCCAAGTGTTTCAACTGTTGTTATATCCGGTACGAGTGCTGAAGTTATTGCATCAACGCAAGACACTGTTACCAACACATTCACTTCAGAAATTACTTCTTCAGCTACTACTTTAAATGCGATAATTTCTCATGTTGCTTCAACTGGTGCTACACCCGGTACAAGCTATGAAGTTACTACATCTACTCCAGACACCGCTACCAACTCATTCAATTTAGCAATAACTTCATCAGCCACTAGTCCAAACGAGACAGTTTCTCATAGTACTTCAACTGTTGAAACAGCCGAGACTAGTTCTTTTATCACTGCATCAACACCAGACACGGTACCAAACACATTCAATTCAACAATCACTTCTTCAGCCACTTCTCTAAATGTGACAGCTTCTCCAAGTGTTTCAACTCATGCTATAAAAGAGACAAGTCCTGAAATTACTACAACAACACCAGACGCTGTTACCAACACGTTCAGTTCAGTAATCACTTCTTCAGTCACTTCTCCAAATGCGACAGCTTCACTGAGTAACGCTTCTTATGTAGAAAGTAATATTAGCACAGTTACTGCTGCTGCAACTGCAGAAATAGTGGCTACAACAACAAGTGTTGTCGATCATACTTCATTGCCAGTAACTGTTTTTACAAGCACTGTTTCGAAGGCAGCTCTTGTTCCATCCAGCGCAAGTATGAATGCTAGCACTGTAATCATTGATGCAAATTCTCCTACTCTAAATCCATCCACTGAATCACCATCCGACGCCTCTACGTTTTCCACAATTGTTACAAGTACTGGTGGAACTGTGGCAGTGACTTCCTGCTTATCCCAAACCGCCATTCACCAAAGTGAAGTTCTTTCGTTTCCTACAACATCAATTGGAGTTGTGGCTTCATCGTCTCAAAAATGTAGCGATGGTAAGATTTTGTTACGTTTGTTTCCATTATTGTATCATCGCTCTTTAACATATTTGAACGTATTCGACATGGGTAATTTGATACCTTTTGCAATGCCGCAATTTGTACACCACGAATGTTTTGTCAGTGCAATACCTGAAGGCCCAAAATTTTTGATAGTTTTGTTTTCTTTTCTCTTTTTTTCTTTTGGGTTATTCCGGTTCTCCCATTGTTTCATTTGCAAACAATCACATATTTACTTGTCACAATATAATGCAGGTAGCCTGTTGTCAACAGAAACTATAAATCACATTATTTTTTATTCTATATTGAAAACAGTTTTCTCGATTTATGTTTCAGGAAGAACAATTGCATCAAGGCTGTGTCAAAATTTCGGTGTGTGGGGAGAACCACTTATTCTCGACTGCAATGTGCAAGTTGCTATGGAATTACAATCGTTGGTATGAAAATTGCGTTAGTTGTCGAAACTTCCTAAGCACTTTAAAAGTTGGCGAAATATACTGCATTGGCCTCTAATCTGTTAACTTCAACTTTTGGCGCAATTGCAAACATGGGAATAGATCTAACACGAGGCCCAAGGTCTTTTTAATAAAATCATGTTTTTACATTGATTGATGAACAGATCCAACGTTTCGGTTTACTGTTTTGCAGGAAAATGAAACTATTCGATTTGCTACAGAAAAAATATATATTTTGACAACGTTGCCTAACATATCGTCTGCTGAGCTTGTGCTTGTAGAGAACACTCTTCAAAATCAAGTCAACTCCGTCAACTCGGTAAGTCATCAGTGATGTACGCGCATACAAAAAGTATTGACGCTGTCAGCGTAAACGCAAACGTTCGAAAAACCATACCGGTACGCCGTATGCGTCAACGAAACTTGTAAAAAAAGTTGGCGGCGTCAGCGTTAGCGCATACACTAGCGTAAACTAATTTTGTTTGCTAGGTGCCAAACAGTCACACGGTATAAATCACTCGAAACAAACAAGTTTTATTTTGAATTTCCACAAAGAAACACAAGCTGAAAAGTCTGAAAGTGTTCATCTGACATTTTGCTGTGTTTTGCTTCCAATATGGGTTTGCCCATTGAAAACATTCTTTCAACTACAGCGCTGGAAGGTATTGGCGTGTTGTAGCGAAAAAAAGACATTAAAAAGTATGCGTTGACGCTATGCGCTAAAAAACCGCGAAAACTTTACGGCGTAGCCTCAAGCGCAAACTATCCAAAAAAAATGTTGTCGCAAGCGTTAGCGTAAACAAAAAGTCTACGCCGCACGTATGCGGCGTATACGTACATCTCTGTAAATCATAAAGCAAGATCATAAGTTTCAGTCTACCAACTAGAAAATGTCCATTTTTACATTGATTCAACGTCTCCAGACGTGAAAGTAAATAATTTATTCACTAGATCAGTTGACAAATTTGTTTTATCATTTCGTGTTGCTCAGAGTTCTATGGTGGTTTTGTGAACGACAGCAAACATACTTTCTCTAGTGTTGTAAAATTTCTTTACAAGGCTTCATTTTTTAACTTTATTGATCAGACAAGCGAAGAAGAAGTTATTCTAGTTTTGGCGGTGTATGAGAATTTTCGCAGCACAAATCTGAACCGGACGAACTTTAGAATTCTCGGGATCGTAACGGATTATGCTTACAAGCAAGGCATACCTGAAAACGGTAATAATTTTTTTGTGCTAGCAAAAATGATACTTTTGTTTGAATATCTGTTACATGTGATGCTAAAAGTACTAAAAATTTGTATATGTCATGCTTTTTTGTAGGTTCGTCTGTCATAACAAGCTCTTCCATAACTTCATATCTTGTGTCACGAAGATCAGCAGACGTAGCACAAGAATCGTCAGTTAACCTTGATGTAACCATGTTTTCGCAAACGACTGATGCTACTATTCTCAGAATATCTATTCCTTCGTCTGTTTTTCCAACAGCACGAGAACAAGCTGTCAAAGTATTGGCTGTTTTTGTAACACCATCAAACTCATATGTTCCTCCAGCAGGCGCAGAAGGAAATTTGACAGGTAAGTAGGAATTATGTTATTAAATCAGCGCATAACCAAGATTCCTCTAGAAAACAAAACCGTTTTAAAATAAATCTTATGAAATGCTGTGCAATAGGCTCACGTAGCCTAACCAGAGCCGTGTTAACCGCCTCCCGTGCTCCCCACCCGGGGGGGGGGGGGGACACGGCTGTTTGGGGGCTCACTAATTTTGGTATGTTTAATGTTTTTGACGATTTAAAAAAAAAGCTGCTACAAAAACTCGATATAATCAAGAGCTTAAATCATATAAGGCCGTTTTTGCTGCTTCCCAAACTTCCGGCTGGGGGGCCTCTCCATATTTTATTCATCTAACCACCGACTTTGGGCACGCATAGTTTTGGAAAGTAGATAAAGGAAGTAAAAAGCTTTTATGTCCCACAAAAAACTAAGAAAATAATGCAATTTTCCGAAGTAAACATTGTTCACTCAAATAACTTAATTAACAAAAGAAATGCATCACCGAAATCTTTCTGAGGCGGTGAATGCTTTTTTTAAATGGTAATTGTTATGCTTCTATTTTATTCGTATTGTTTATAATTATACTGTACTATTCTCACAACAGACGAAATAAAAGTTTTCCCTCTCTCTCTTTCTGGTAAGGTGACTTAAATTCAAAGCAAACCTTCTACGAAATCCAATTTTAATTTGATGAATTTGGTCTATCGATCTATGATTACATACAAAGTGTGAATCTTGATAAAAAAAATATTATTGCGCCAAAAATGCTAAAAAAGTAACTAAAACAAGATTATATTTCTCAAACTTTTCTTGAGGCAAGCCTCCCACAAGCCTATCCAACTTTACCATTTCGGACATTAAGTCCATTTATCTTATAAATTTTGCTTTACAGCATTAAAAGTCTGGTTCGTCCAAAACTTCTTTCCAGATCCGCTGCTGCATTGTCGGCCTCTCTGCTATTTTTAAAACCTAAGAGCTGTTCAATCTTCGCTAAAGTGATGAATATGAATTTTTTTCTACATATAAAGAGTTTGCGGATATAACCTAAGCTTTCTTGCCCTATTTTTAAGAGCCATCATTAAATATAGATGTCGACTATTGGATTTGGGAGAGAGGGGGAAAAATAGTGCTCACACGGCCCTGAGCCTAACCATGTTCAATTATCAGATTAGCTATTAAGCAGATAGCAAACTTTTAACTAATAGTTTATTCAACATTGTTATTAGAGTGACTGAGTATCGAGAGCATGTTGCATCGACGGTTGAAAGGTTGTTCGATTTCATAGATGTTATGATGGGGCCGCTTCTTGCCAAAAACTTAAGCACATCATAAACAGATCGATTGCTTAACTTTACTTTCCAAACCACTTGAAACTTTTAACAATAATAATTAATAATATTATGCAAAGGAATTTATTTTCACAGGAGTCAGTTCAATCATGATTGATTGAAGTGATTCCTGTGAAATTAAATTCCTTTGCGTTACAAGACATGTAACCGAGTCGTTCATATCAAGCATTGTTGTGGGTTTAACACCTGTCAGAAGATACTTCATTTTCTTGATTAATAATATTATAGTTTTATTTATTGTCGCTCTACAACTGCTAAGGTCTGTCAGCGACAGGGCTCACTTTTTCATTTTTTATCATTTACGATGTCACCACGCTATTTGGCCTACTTGACATTGTCATTGCGTTATGCAAGAAAGAACACAATAGGCACCGTTTTTAAAGTTTTCGGTTTGACCTGACTTGGAGTCGATTTCAGACCTACCAGCACTAGAGCCAAAGCGATAACCACTTGACCACTCGGCTACTGAGTGAAAAAATTAGGCTAATAATGAGGCCTGTCGCTAAAAGACCTTATAACAGTTGAAGAGCGAAAATAAATAAATCATAGGCTAACATTTTTATTTTTCGCAACGAAGCAAAAGCGAAGCAGTTTGTGTTGGTATAAAATGTTGCAAAATATTTCAAAATGATTGCGTTGTAGGTAAAATAGTATCGATCAGTGTTGGTGGAAGCAATGCACCAAGCAATGTGATTGGGCTGACAGATCCTATCAGAATAACGTGGGATGTTGAACAAACTCTTCTCATATCGCGATCTTTATACAACCAGGTGATATATTAGTGTAGCTCAGTGTACATTATTTCAACAGGCTGTGAATTTTTAGAAATGACTGAATGTTGCAAATATACATTTTCATAATTTTGAGGTTTATTAAGATTTTTTTTATCACATTTAAAATCTTCAGTTAAAATGATTCATGTAAAGCAAAATAAAACAGGTCCAATAGTACCCGCTCATTGACCCCATGGTTAATAGGCCCATCCGCTTATTAAGCCCAATCTGGTCCGGTCTGGAATTACTGAGTAGCCTATATAGGCTGGCAGTGGCAGAGAATCGTTTTCTGCTTAATAGGCTTCCCCGCTTTTTAAGCCCAAAATCTCCCGGTTCCGCGGTGGGTTTACTAAGCGGGGACTACTGAGATAAAAAACAGAAACATAAGGTGGAATGAAAGGACCCGTCTTGCAAAGCTGCCAGGATACTGTAAACACGAATTTTGTAAGGAGCAGTATACTGTATTTTCATTTAGCCTTACCTGCAACTGTTGGCTACATAGAACATTGGTTCAACATCTGCCAAAAGCAATAGGTGGTGTCTTGCCAGACAGCAAAGTCAGACAGCAAAGTTGATTTGCTGTCAGAGTTGGCATGACCCGGCGGAAGATGGACATCAAAATCAGTTTCCAAATGCTCTCTTTCAATTCAATCTTCGATCATTTGACATAATCTTGGATACGACAAAAAGCATGCAATTTATTTCGTTTTTTGTTTTTTCAGCCTAATGCTCTCTTTTTGATATCGTCTGTGTGTTCATTTTATGATGAAGCAACAAATACATTTTCGACCCAAGGAGTTCAAATTGCACCTGGAAGCAATGCGCAAACAGATCAAACATGCGAAACAACACATCTTTCTTCCTTCGCAATTTTTACACAGGTACCGGTAGACTATAGAAAAGTAGCCTAATTGAAAAATGGTTATCTGAACTAGTAATAATAATTGTGTTTTTATTTGCGCCCATTGCGATAACATACAGTACACTGCGATCACAGATGCGATACAACAGACGACAGGAAGCAGCGAAGTGACATATAGTCTTCGAGTCAGCTGGCTTCTGGCTCCTTCGGTGGTTCTACTTCATAGTGAAAATTATCATCAGGGCTGCCGAGGAGGCAGAGTGTTGAACACAAATTTAAGCTAAGGTAGCCTAATCGTAATTGAATGCATTGTCACAGTATGTATTGATAACATTGGTTTACGTAGGGTACTTTAATGAGATGAATGTCATGTGTCACAAAAGCGATTTAACGATTTGAAACTTTCGTATTTCATAAATGTAGCCAACATTTTCAACGCTTCTATAACTGATCCCATTGCCACATCGATTGAAAATACATTTTTGATCGTTTCTATCGTATGCTATATATGTACAGTATGTAAAAAACACTCCGTAGTTTTTTCTCGAATTCCAGAGACTCAAACGAAGACGAAAGTCTTTCAAATAAACTCTCGATTAAAAACATCTTTTATCCATAAGGAAAAATGCAATCTATGCTCACCCACAGACAGAGTTCTTAAAAGCAAAAATAACAATGAGATGATGATTAGATTAATTTTTGATAATGAATATTTCGGACTAGATAGCATTTGAAATGTCATTTATTAAAAGGTTCTCAATGGTTGATAAAAAAGTTTCAGTCATTCTGGTAGGTTCAATTATTACAAGATAAATTTCATTACGTTCCAGAATATGTTAATACAGTATAGACATTCAGGGATATCTAGAGAAGGGGATACGCAGGCTTTTATTACGTCTGACAATAGAAGGGCTTCTATTTATCTTAAATAATATCTGTTTATGGTAAAATGACAATTGGCACATATAATAATTTAATAAACTTTGTTATGACAACCTGCATTGCACTATTACAACCAGGTATGGATATTCAATGAATGCTCATAATCACTTGTTATTTCCACTACCCGTATACTTGCTTTACACCTAGCCAACTGCAAAGGTTTTGTAAAAAAAACCCAGCTAAACTGGTAAACTTTCAACTGTCTTTTCAAACAAGTATTCTTCAAATATGTTCTACATAACACTTGCTAACTGTCTTGTGTAGCTGAGTGTACCAGCTGCACTACAAAACTTTCTGCAATTTTAAAAAGAACCGCATGTTTAACGCGGTACCAACTACCGCCCTTCTAGTGTCATGAGAATCAGCAATCGCTCTGAGCCTTCGTAGGCCTATCCCCTTCTTTAGATATCCCTGTAAACATTGCTTTACATTTTTGATGGTTCTGGTAATAATAATTGCTTTACCGATACTTTTAAGGTTTCTTTCCCAACTTATGCCCCATCTGTCTTTCTTCAAGTAGGCTGTGGATTTGCGATAGTGGGCTTTGGTCTTGTTTTTCTGGTTCATT
Source organism: Aplidium turbinatum (assembly GCF_918807975.1). Taxonomy (NCBI): domain Eukaryota; kingdom Metazoa; phylum Chordata; class Ascidiacea; order Aplousobranchia; family Polyclinidae; genus Aplidium; species Aplidium turbinatum. The sequence goes on along the minus strand of NC_137489.1, from coordinate 7,842,034 downwards.
TGATGTTCAGGTGATGGGATTTTCGTATTGGCTGGTAGTTGATTAATCGTTAGCTCTTCCGCTATCACCGATATAGATGGCTGCTTGACTAAAAGACCTTCCAGGTCACTTCGCAGCCACCCGTTGCAGTATCCACACATTCTATATGTGATCGTTTGTATTATTTAACTTTGCTTTGAATGTGTGTACTAATACTCGCAACAAAATAAACGCCAATCAATCAATCAATCAATCCATCAATCAATATAATTGACTTGTTATAATAAAGAATTGTTTAACGATGAAAATTATGAATGATGAAGGAAAATCATAATATTATGCCCTAAACGTATTAGGCCAAGTTGTTTTTCATTCTAATTTTAACCTTAACTTATATCTTTTCATGACGAGATATTATAACTAGAAGTTTGCAAAAATGGGTGCAAGTTTAATTGAAATGTGCCCACTTTCATAAATTAGAGGGGCAAAATTTTTACATTACCTTAGGCTAAGTTATTTAACTTGTAAGAGAGACGTCAGGCCTTCTGTCAGTTACACTCGCAACTAAGCAGCCTACCCCGCTACCAATTTCCAAATTTTACGATTTCGCTAGTTGATAGCTAATACATGGTACATTTTTACAGGCCTCTTCGAAATGACCCTATGGGTAATCTGATGATACACGTTTCTTTTACGTTCATGGTGGCCTTAATTCTATTCTTGGTTGCATCAGTACATTGGGGAACACTTCCACGTACCAATTGCCTCGTGTTAGCTTCTTTCCAACATCTGTTTTTGATGTTTGCTGTTGTGTCTCTTGCAATGAGTGGATTCGTAGCAGAAAGAAGCATAGCTGAACCCCTATCGTGGATTTTGCTCTTTCAACAATGCGAGCAATATAGAAGAAACAAATCAATTTTACGGTGAGTTGTTCGATTTGAGATTTTATACTTTATTAAGGATTTGTAGGCTTTGTCGCGATTAAAAGTTTGAAAACTGTTTAGATTTTATGTAGAACAAGAGAACACTTCATTAGCTACTTCAACATGAACTGTTTGCTGGAATCTTAAAATACTCTTTTGATAACACGTTAATTAATGTTATTTTTAAAGGTGGACTGCTGGAATTTATCTAGTATCAATTTTGATATTCGTACTGGTGGTCGGACGTGGCGTTGGCATTTATGAACCACTCACCACTTTTGGTAAGTAGCTTATTCTTGAAGGCTAGCTGTAGCTCCTGCAAGCTTTGCACACGTAGCTGCTGTGTTTTCTGACCCACTCATTATTGGTTCTGGAATCTGCGTAATCCTGCGGGCTTATAATTCATTTCTGCGTTTCTCAAGTCGTTTTTGCATTCTTTCACAACCCTCAAGATTAAAACTCCATAGAGTGCTTGGTCGCCTTCTGAGTTATAGCCTACATAGTTTTGCGTCCATCTACGTTGTTAATTTGTTACGTGTCGCTTATAATCAATGTGTCGTGAACACACGCTTTCAATCTAGGCAAGTTCTAGCATACTTTGGTATGGGTATCAGTTTTAAGTTTGATTTCTATCAGTGTTCTGCAGTTCTGTTCTACATTCTGTTAATAGTTTGATTTTGGGTGTCAGACCAGTTTCTCTCCTCTTGTTCTGATGGTGTCAATTCGCATCCATACTGCAATAAACTATAGCCTACTACGCAAGAGTATACAGTAGACATTGTTCTCAGCCTGCCTATTGCGCTCGGCATGTCGCTGCACTAACTACAGCTTTGTATGGGCGGATTACTGCTAACAGTGGTGCTACACTAAGCTTTGTAGCCTATTGCATAATATTTTTATGCCCCATCATGACTACCTTGAGGTGCCCGCCTCGAATATATAATACCCAACCCTCATAGGTTATCTAGGATTTATTGTTTTTGTTTTAACGTTTAATTCATTAGAATAACCCCAAGTAGCCATTACAGTCTGTAGGCTTATTTGTGACTATTCCTTAGTAATATTTATTTAGCATCAAGCTGTAGTATATATGCCTATTGCGAAGATTTTGAGGCAATAGGTCTTGGCCTATATAGTCAAACTATTGTAAAATCAAAAATACTGTATAGTTACTTAATCTAATTAACAATTTTCAGTTGGCGGAACAGCAGTACTTCATAGTGATGTCTATGCCGGACGTGACTCTTGCCTAATTCACGGACCTTCGTTGTACTTTGGCTTTGGAATTCCAGCCGGACTGTTTTATTTGATCGGCTTGATTCAGAGCATACGAGCTGTAGTAGGAGTAACAATTCAACACGTTACCACAGAAGTAGGTTGCGACTTGTTTAAAGAAAAATGATAAAATAGATTGAGCTGCATTTTCAAAAACTGATCAAATATCAAGTTTAATATCCCCCTTCATAATACTTTTCCGAGTGGTGAGAGCAATGGCTTGAAGGGGCGCCGGTTCGACACCGCTTAAGAGCATGTCGCTGGGTCTTTGGCAAGACAATTAGCTAAAGATATTCCTTCGATAACGGAGTGGCTGCTCTTCGATGTTAACCCTTGGTTTATTTCATGATTATAAACAGCACTGTAGCCTACGCTGATCTTTTTTCAAACCATAAAACAAACTGTGAATTCATGTAGTCTATAGACCAACCGGTACTTGTTTAGGCTAAATGCGACGAATTCCAAACCTCGACTGTGTATTTTAGGTAGAATCACTTTACGCGAAAATAAGCAACAACAACAAAAATTTTTAAATAGTAGGCTATTTCTAGAAGTTATAGTAGCCTACATTTTAAGTCTTCTACCTCACTCTACCCTATTTTGTATCAAATAAGTTTTATTTTGTTACAGGTGAGATTTTTGGGTGCAGTGACTTTTTATCATCAAGCAAAGCATTGGTCTGAAAATGTTCTTGTAATCACAGTCATAACTATGGTATTAATCATTCTCTGTGGTGTTCGAGTTGTACCAGGCCAGTTCACTGCTGGCGATTACGCTATTCTGGATGGTTTTATTGGTGCCTTTTTTATTATACTGGTAAGAATGAACCCTGTAATTATTATTCTCAAAGACTTTTTGATTTAGCCCAAATACGAAATTTTTGCATTAGACTATGTTACTACCAGTCCCACAAACTGCTTTTAACTGATAGACTATCAACATGCAGATCATAAAGCAACAAACAAGTCAATGTATGGCCTTACGTAACTTTCAATTAGTGCTCCTCTGTCTTCGGTCTTGGTGCAATAGCACACTTTCTGATTGACTAATGCTGTTAAAGAAGGTCCTTGTATACCGTGTCTTAAAAAATGCAGGGACATGAAAACTTCAAACATATCCTACTTTACAAATGGTCTTATTTTACTATTACGAACAGCATACGTTACTTTAAAAAACGTAGGCCTATACTTAGTAGGGCCGTTGAGGGAATAATTTGGTATAACTATCAGGCGCTGGGCCAAATGTCCCAGCCAGCAAGCCCATATGGGCCCCACATGGAGACCCATATGAGCTGATGTACGGGCCCCATGTGAGCTGCCCATATGGGGCCCATACACATTGTGTCCGCGGCATCACATTGCGCCCGTATAGGCTGCCCATATTCATTTATGGGTTGCTCACACTCAACCCACAAATCTAATATGGGCTGCCCATATGTAACCCATAAATCTAATACAGGCTGCCCATATGTATATCAGGTATATATATATAACTGCAGACAGATGCCAAAGTGCTCAAACTGCAAGCAGTGAGCTTTGCGCAATGCATAGCAAGGTGCCCCCAGTAATTTTGCTTGTTCAATTTCATTTTGTGTTTGTTTAAAAGATCAATAAAAGTCGTTTGAGACAACTAAAAAATCTCAAAGTCTAGACAAATGCTGATCGAGGTGTATATCATATTAGTATGGGTTGCCCACAAACCTTTGAATCACTGTGTGGGTAGCCCATGGTCTGCCCATAAAAAACGTTGGCAGCCCATGGTCTGCCCATAAAAAATGTGGGCAGTCCATGGTCTGCCCATAAAAAACGTGGGCAGCCCATGGCCTTCCCATGAAAAATGTGAGCAGCCCATGTTTTGCCCATAAACAAAGTGGACAGCCCATGGTCTGCCCATAAACAAAGTAGGAAGCCCATGGTCTGCCCATAAACAAAGTGGGAAGCCCATCAATATTTCATGCTTAGCCCATGATCAATAATTTTATGTGGCTAAATTTATTAAAATGCATTTATATGATCACGCATTTGAAGATTGGAAGTTTTATATTCCACCTTGTCATTTAGCAACACATTCTGCAAGAAAGCCCATATTGGGCACATATGGCAAAAACACAAAAACCTACGTAGAACCCACATGCCCACAAGCCCATTAAAATAGTACATGGGGCCCATATGGGCTTGCTGGTTAGGGTACCACTTCCTTTCGTTAACCAATACCACAACTTTTTTGTAAACTTTACAAAATTCTCTTGCCCTATAAATAGAACAATCGAAAATCCTCTTGTCACATACAAGGCACGTTTCAACTCATTGTTAACTAGTTGAGTGAGCAATGTGTTTACTTTGAAATATAGCATTATTTTCTTCGTTTTATAGATAACGTAAAGAATACACCGCTTAAATCCGGTGCTAAAACACTGCTTGCCCAATGTTACAGGTTAATTTAATAAATTAATATTGAGAGCAAAGCGAGCGAAAAAATTATGTATAAATGGAGAAAATTGAACCTACATGTTTTTATAGGGGGTAAGTGGGCACGTGTTCAAGTGGTCCCAGAGATTGGCCTAGGATAAGATAGGGCCCAGGAATAGATAGGATAGGCTAATGCTTGTACTGGTAGGCCTGCATCATCATCCACACTGTCCGTTGTGAATTCAGTAGCTTGATTCAAGAATTAAGAGACACATGTTTGCCCTACTTGCCAAAGAATCCCCATCCCGATGGGATAGCTCCGTCGGAGCGTTATACGATCCATTTTGACGCCAAGACCACTGGTTTAACTCTTGGGTGCATGCTTGAACAACGCACTTGCTCAACACTCTCTACTCAGCAGCATCTACAGTGGTCATAGTGGATGAGCTTTGTGGCAACGCCATTAACACAAGCGGAAACTTTACTCTACTAATCTCGGTGACTGGGGCTGCGTCTGTGGTTCAATGTCGGGACAAGTCGCAGAAACTGCCAAGACTGAGCTTCCAAAGTGGCTTTCTCAGTCAGTGGAAAAAGATTCCCACAATTGCTCAAGCTCTTCTGACTATAAATTTAACCAGGTGATCACATAAAGTTTAGGCTACTAACTGTAGCCTACATAACCTTTCAACTGCAACAAAATTTAATTTTTTGTTTTGTCTTAGGGTATTTGTGCAGTAGTTTTCTTCTGCATCCGAACAACCCATATTCGTCAACTGATCGTTCAAGGTTATTACACCATGTTTTCGCGTCATGATCAGTATTTTTTCCCAAGTTTCAATGACGTTGCCATGGGACATAACCTGGAATTGAATCGCGTTGACTTAGGAGAATCGAATCCTGTGCAGCTCACTGGAGCATATAATTTACAGCAAGAGGATCTTTAAGTCTAATAACTGCACAAAAATAGTTGATCATTCTACATTGCAGTAGCTTACTTCAGTACTTTTACACTGACTTGGTGGATGTAGTTATTCAACAAAGTTTCAGTCCTTGCTAAATTAATTCTGAGAACCGTTTCCAATTTGTGGATCAGCCTAGACTGCAGAGTAGCCTGCAGGACAGGAGGCCTGTTTGTTTCAAGAAGGCGAAACGTTTCATACACTTAAGCCTGCTTTAACACGTGACGTGTTTGTTGTGTCATTGAAGCTTTTAACAGAACTAAGTCATTTTATAGTTGTCATAGTATTTTACTATTTCAATTTTAGTTAACAATATCTGGTAAAATAATGCACGTAAAATTGATAATGTTATTGTTTTTTTAAACTGAATTATCTGTTTGGTGGGGTCTTCCACACGTGATTTATTGGGCCAACGAGACCCTTAAAGTGGGTCGGTTTTTGATGTTTCGTTGGTTGTCGAAGAGTTGCTAATTTTTGCGAAAATTTTATGAAATTTTAGTGACTACAACAACAACCAGCTATCCGTCTAACATAACATCGCAATTAGTTATCTTCATTGAATTAGCTAGTGTGATTGACAAACACTTACATTCTTACAATAGGCATGTGAGTCCAGAGAACAAGAGTTTTCCCTAATTGTGTACAAATGTAGTCTTAACTTACAGCTCTTTTAATTTACCGTACTATTGTATTGTTACTGTTACTATTGTATGGTGGACGTTTCGAAAACGAGCACCTCTCTGTATGGCGTTACAACTGTTTTTGCATGATTATATTTTTTCAGAATTTTATTGTATGTCAGACAATGTCACCAAATGCTATAAATTGTACGCCAATGCGCTTCTGTCCGTTTTGGCGCAGCCCACATACGATTTGATGTTTGTATTTATTTTTAAGACCACACTGATTATTTATTTTTATAATTTTATGTTTGTTTTTCTCTTTCGCAGTCACCCAGCAACAGTAGGTTTCTTGTCCAAATAAACAGCAAATATGAAAAAGTTTGTTCATTAGGCTACAGGCTGGTTAGGCAAATAGCCTACAGCAGATTGAGTTTTGCTTTTATAGCAGCATGATGGTTGCTTACTTCACAATGTAAATACGAACGACCTGTTTTAGCCTGATGCTGTAAATTTGCTGAGGCAATAGCAGTTTGCATTAGCTTTCGGAACACAGTTCTCTAATCATGTTTTATGACGAAAGTTAGTTAGACAATAATTCGTCGTTTAAAGGTAATTTTATTTGTATTATCCTGTAGCCTATTTGTCAGTGCTGAATGAAAACACTAAGGTACCTGTAGCTAATCAGGCCCGCTAATTTTCAAACCTCAATATTTTTCTAAATAGGCCTACTGCATAATTTTAAACGAAACTTGAAATGAGGATGCTTTGGGTCTATCTAAACAACATATCTGTGAAACAAGTTTTTAAGTAAAAGGAGTTGTGAAATATTAAAAAAAAATCTCAAGCGGGCCTTATTAGATGCATGTGTTGTGAATAAGGCGCGGTTTGAATTTGCACCAAAAGTGATAGACAAGGTGTGATTTTCAAAAGTGATTTTCACAATAACAGCACCACAAAACAACTTCTAATCGGCAACACAGGCACAGAACTAATAACTAAATACACAGAGACAACTATTCCCTCTTACCCCCATGCTCCATTTTTTTCAAAGCGACATGGAGTTTTTAGATGTGGTAGGGATACTAAAGTATTTTGATACTGAAATTATGATATTTCCATTGCAATAACAAATTGGATTAATGGTGTAACAAGAATTTTTTGGGTTACTCAAGTCTTTAACCCACACTTTCTTAACCAGGGGTGCACAACGGTACAATTTTCTTATCCCTTGTGCCTATGAGCCTTATTACCAACATTAGCCTAGTCGTGATCATCATTATCAGTCTTGCTTTAATCAGAAAAAAAGTTCAAATCTATTGGTTTTACTCAGTGCCGGTCTTTGGGGTGTGCAAACCGTGCGATCGCACAGGGCCCGCAAATTAGGGGGCCCGCAATTTACTCAGAAAATTAGCGATTGTAGTGTAGCCTACTGTGATGTACTGTCCCTATCAGAAAATGCAGTAATTTTTGTCATTTCCAAAGGAAAAAATTCAATTCGATTCACAAGCAAGTACCGGTATCCAAGTACCGGTATTTTTGTTGAACATGCTATAAGAATGCACCAAATTCAAAGTAATTTTTCAAATTTTTTTGAGGAGGCCGTTCAGACACCCGCCGCTAGGTGTCGCTTTCGGCGAACACGCTGTCAGGCTTCGCCCGCCGGCCGTCAAAATCCCCCTCCCCTTTCAAAATACCTAGCTACGCTACTGAATTGGATCATTGTCATTGGGGCCCGCAAAGCATATTCCGCACAGGGCCCGAAATACCCTAAGACCGGCACTGGTTTTACTGCATCAGCATGCACATATCTTTCACATAAAATGCAAAAAAACGAAAGTCAAAGCGGTTTGTTAACTGCAGAGCAGTCTAAAATACTTGAAAATTAATAAAACCACCCAATTTCAGTCCCCCCCAAACTTCAACTTTCCGTAACTCAAAAAGTTGTAAACTTTAGGCTGTGAAACTTTACCAGTCAGTCTCAATTATGGTGCAGAAACTTGGAACCTTACAAAGAAATTAACATTTAAACTAAGAACTGCAGAGAGCACATGAACGAATCATGATGGGTTTAACATGGCGAGATAAAAAGACTGCCGAATGGATCAGAAATCAAACGAAATTACGAGATAATATAAGCACAATCAAGAAACTAAAATGGTCCTGGGCAGGTCATATAGCAAGATATCAGGACAATAGATGGACTAAAAAATTAACAACATGGACACCATGAGAAACCAAAAGAAAGAAAGGAAAACCAAAAGCGAGATGGAGGGACGACATTGACAAACAATGCAATACAACCAATTCGTACCAACTAGCACATATTCATGTAAATTGGCATGAAAAGGGGGAGGCTTACGCTCCGCAGTAGGCTTTCACAGGCTGAAAATGATGATGATGAACGGAAACAAATGTTGGATAACTTCATCAGTATCATAACCTGTTTTACATAGTTATTGACAGAGGTGGGCATCCGCTACTTTAAAGGTAGCGCCTTACCCGCTACTCGGGCTAAAGCAGTGCACGCTACCGATACTTTTGTCTTAACTTAAACTGACACAGCAAGCCTTTTGTGACGTCAAAATGAACTTGAAAACGAATGATATCATTCGTCTGCATTGCCACTTTACGCACCTTTCAAAAACACGAGCATTTCAAAAATGCAAATCGCCGGGTGCTGCCTTCTTTGGCATCAGAGCACGTCATTTTCAACGAAGAAAAGTTTCTCCACCGCTGCGCCGGAAGGAATAGAGTGTTGTTTTATTTGATAAAGAGTTGTTATGAATTGGCACTAGGAAAGCTTCAGGACTTGTTTCTGTTTGAAAAAAGGCCTGTAGCCTACAACTGATTTTTCTTTCAGTAGGCTACCGATGTTTTTATGCGATGGTACCAACACACCAAAAAATTATACTCGGAGTTGTGACTGGTGTTTGTCTTACTCTTGTCGGTGTCAACGTGGCTTCATTTTTCCTTAAATAGTCATTTCTGCTTTGATTTTTGTAGCCTACGCATTGTTTCTATAAAAAATCTCCAAAACGAGTCATTTTTTTCACTTTCAATTAGAAAGTAGCCGGTAGCAGGAGTGCAACTGAAGAAATGTAGCGCCTCTCCGCTACGCTATAACTTACTGAAAAAAAGTAACCCCTCTACTTCAAAAAAATATAGCGGCGCTACCGCTACCAAAAAGTACCACCGCTACAAAAGTAGCGCGCTACTTCCCACCTGGTTATTGACCATACCAGCGGTCTCCAACATTTTTTCTCGCGGACAGAGGTTTTGAAATGAAAATAGCTTAGCGGCCCGGCAATAAAAAAACGAAGTTTGACATTTAGGCTAATAACTTATCTTATCGGTTAAATTTGTAAAAATATAACAGGGACTATCAAAGTCGAGGCCCGAATAAAAAACTCAGGGGGTCTGAGTGGATTGCTCCCTAGAAAACTTTGCCTAATTTTAACCTTGTTTCGATCTCTTTTTGTGCACATTTAGGCACATTTCGTTCCGATAGCTCAGTTGGTTAGTGCGTGATTTCGTGAACGAGGAGGCTTCAAGATCAAATGGTGCTGGTTCGGCTCTTGAGGTGTGCTCGAGAGCAACGCATTATAAGGACTGTTCTCCATTTAGCGGCACGCAATGGATAGAATAATTCCCCGACAACAACACTTCAGCAATTGGAAACTTCACTCTGTTAATCTCCGTAACCGGGCATGCGTCAGTGGTTCAAACCCTTTACAAGTATGCAAAACTGCCAGGGTTAAGCTCTTCAATCAATCAATCAAACAACGATTTTTTTCATCAAAATACACACCGTGTATTTGACCAATATCATCAAAACTAGATTTTTGAGTGGCAAGTTTTGATTTAAAATTGAAGTTAGGTCTAAAGCCTACGCTTCAAATGTAGGCAATTTTTTTACGATTAAGCTACAGAAGGATTTCAATAATCCATCTGTTGAAGATTTGTGGCTTATAATATCGTGTGGGCTAAAAGTAAAATTTAATTTGCCTCACGTTTCGTACACAGCTGATACAAGGCACATTTCATCTCACATCGAAAATAGGTCAATTTAAATGTTGGGTAGTTAGTGATAAAGGTGTTTGCTTTGGAATATGGCGAACCCTTTTTATTCATTGAAGTAGCGTGCCAGCCTTTGCACACTGGGTGGCGACGATGTCCTAAACCCTAATTATTACCTACATTTAAAATTTAAATGGACAAAAAAGTTGAACTTCTGGCAACATTCCTTTCAAGGGACGACATCGACGTGCCTCTTCCTTGGATCATGGATCCGTTCCCGGTACTGCTTTGATTAGATATACATCAAGATAGGCTTATTGATAATGTTCATTTGTAAGCAAGCTAGTCAGTGCATGTGTAGAGACTCGGTGCTAATATCCAATGTATTCTACATATTTTCGACCTAATATTTGCGTCATTGAACTTGAAGCCCACATGTTCAAAAACAGAAATTGACTAAAAAATCGTAGGCTAATCATCACGTGCCGTCTCCGATCCGAAGGTTGGCTGTCATTTTCTTCCACAAGTCACGTTCTTCCGCTACTCTAAAAAATCGTAATAGCCTAGCTAATTATTTTGAAGTCTGAAAACCTTGCTTTCACATCTACGTTGATGGAAGGAAAAACCTAGAACATCACACAACTCAGGCGAAAGAGAAATTGAAAAAAGAAAACTAATCGAGAAAAATGATGGTTTGCGAAAATGAGAGAATTGAAAGTAGTTACTTTTATATGCTAATCAAGAAAAGAGAGAATAATATAAATGAAAACTTTGCAATATCTATCAATGGAACCCAAATCCATAGCACAGATAATGTAAAATACTTAGGTGTTATATTTGATGACAAAATAAAATGGACACATCACATAGAAAAACTGACAAAACAATTGCGAAAATCTATTGGTCTTATGTACAAGATTAAGCATTATGTAGATAAAAACACACTGATCAGGGCCCGATTAACCATGAGGCACACGAGGCACAGGCCTCAGGCCCCCTGGTTTTGGGGGCCCCCAATTTTTTTTACTTTAGTACCGTAGGCGTAGGTAGTGAAAGTTGTTGTGTCAGTGTGAGCACAGTTGTTGTTGCAGTGAGCAAAGTTGTTGTGTCTGGTTCGACTCTCGGGGTGTGCGCTTGAGCAACGCATTTCAGGACTGCTCTCCATTCAGCGGCACCTAGTGAATGGAATAATTCCTCGCCAACAACACTTCAACAATCGGAAAATTTCACTCTGCCAATCTCGGTAACCGGTCCTGCGTCAAAAGCCTCTACAGTGAGTCTACACGTATGCGAAACTACCAGGAGTAACCTATCATGGCTTTGTCAGTCCGAAGATAAAGATTCAAAACCAAACCAAACCAGTTGTTATTTTTGAGAAATGATTTCAAATTTTGTAACGATTGCTAAATGGAATAACGATTCCAAATCGTCACGCTTTGGCGAAGTTACTGGCAATGCTAGGCAAAAGTTGAACACTGCTACTCTGCATCGAAACCGATTGTCAATAGGGGCCGCTAAAATTAGCTGTTTCTCGGGCCCCCGTGAGCCTTAATCAGGCCCTGACACTGATGGTGTTATACTATGCTCTTATATATACTCATCTCCAATCACAAGCATCACAAGCTGGGGCACAGCTGACTCTTCCAATCTTAAAATTCTAAACACCTTGCAAAACAATGCACTGAGATGTATAGCCAACTGCGACTACAATACAAAACTTTCCCCCAAATATAAAGAGTTTGATATACTCAAGATAGAGGATATTCATCGACTAGAACTAGGAAAATTTATGTTTAAAATTCATCATAATATATTACCGAATCATTTTGAAAACATGTTCACAAAATCTAAAGACATTCACAAGTATTCAACCAGAAGTGCGAAGAAAGCAGGCGCGGATCTAGGAGTTTTTTTTTGGGGGGCCAGAAAATTTCAAAATGAATTAAAAAGTAAGAAAAAGATAAAACAGATATGAACAATCAGTGACGTAGCCAGAAATTTGGGGGGTTTTGACGGCGTGTTTGCCAAAAGCGACACCCAGCGGCGGGGGGTCTGGGGGTTTCCCCCAGAAAATTTTGAAAAATTACTTTGAATTTGGTGCATTCTGAGAGCATTTTCAACAAAAATATGGGTATAAATATTCCTGTAAAATGGTGCTGTCCGGCGGCATATCAAAAGGATAAGATCATGTTTTCTTCGGCATTTTTTCAGTAATAAAGCTAAGTCTCTATGTTTTCTTGTTGCTAATTCCTGGCTGAGATGTTTGGTATTGGCAAAACTCGCTCTTTTAATGCATTTTCGCTTAAAATTAGGCAAACTTTGTTTTAGAGACATAAAGAGACTGAAAGCATCATTCTCAATATCGTGACGTCACACGCGTGCCAAAGGAGAGGTTGTAAGTCCGCTGTGGGACTAATATCAGCTGTTTAGAAGCATATTAAACCATTCAACAATTTCTCACAGAATTTCGGGGGGGAGCCCGGATCCCTTGGGCCCGAATCCGCGCCTGGAAGAAAGAGTCTATATATATTCAGCAAATAAATTCCAATTCTGGGAAAAAATGCATCAAATATGCTGGAGAAACCTTGTGGAATAATATCCCAAAGCAAATCACAATGTTGTCGTTTTCTTCTTTCAAAAAGGAACATAAAAAACAACTTATTTCAAATTACTAAAGCTGATTTTTGGCATTGTTTACATCCTAAACCAGGGGTTCCCAACCTGTGGTACGCGTACCACTAGTGGTACGCGAAGGTTTTTCAGGTGGTACGCAGGTAGCTTCCGTTTTTTCTCAAAAACCTGGATTTACTACTTTATATTTTGTTCATCTGGTTTTGTTTACAAAAAATTTCCCGAAACCTATTCTTGTTACGTAACTATTTTTGTTGTTTCCTGTCATTACGATCTTTAAAATACAGCTACAGGTCCTGTCAATTGTCAACAAGGAGCACAGTTGCTTTGAAAAGCTAAAAATAGATTGGAATAAAATGTTCAATAACAGTTACAAGGAATGTCCTCCAATAAACTTCTGGCTCAGTATGGCCTCTTAATATTCAACGTTAGCTTCCCATGCTGTTCCCCAGCTACTGATTTTCCCTTCCACATGGGAATGCCTGAATGCGAGCAGGGATTTTCAGATGATGAACATCAAGTTAAAAAATCGGAACCGACTAGATGCGCCCGGAAATGACTTTCGTTGCGCTGTTAGCAAATTTACACCGCGCATCGACCAATTGGTGGACAGTAAACAAAAACCTCATTAAATTTAGTTGTGGTGCTTTAGCGTTATTTTAATAGGCCAATATTATTATTCTGAATAAAATATGACTTGAGCAAATTAGTTGTTTTGCAAGAAGTGGTACGCTTGTCAGTATAGAGCGTCCAAGTGGTACGAGATCGTAAAAAGGTTGGGAACCCCTGTCCTAAACTGATTTAGGCTAGGCTACTACTTACTGACCCATTTAAGTGCCTTTCTGTGATTATATTGTTGCTTTAGGCTAGGCCTACTGTTGTTGATAACTTCTCTCCTTTTTTGTTGTTGTTGTTGTTGTTTTTCTTTGTGTTTGTGTTTTTTTCCGTACTAATAATCCAATTATAGCCTATATTGTATCCAGTAAAACATCCCATGTGGGGGCACCTTGACTTAGATAACCGCATGGTTTTTTCGGTGCCTCCATGGTGTAGTTTCCATATCAAAAAAGCGATTTGTTATATCTACTGACAGGGGCTCTATCCACTTTTAGAATTCGGGGGGGTGATTTTTGGACAGTGGGCTAAAATCGTCATAGTCATTTCAACTTCTGGGGGGCTGCGCCCCCCAGACCCCCATTGCAGCATCAGCTTCTTTCTGATCGAAACATAGGGTTTCCAAGTCGTTTCACAAAGTATGTTTCGGAAAGGGCATTTTTGGTAAGCAAACTGGTAGTCACTTAACAAGAAATAATTCTGGCACTGCAAAATGAAAACTCGAACCAATCATAAACTACGTTCTCCGTGACGTGAAAAAGGGCGAAAAGAAGATGATACAAAGCAAATCAAGTGCTGGATTTTCTATCAGCTGTTTGTTTGTTTGTTTATTTGTTTTTCATATTTTTACCCTGCATTGCGGGAAAGCGGACTTAAGCGCTATGCATCGGTGTACACCTTCTGACGTACACCTGACCCACGCTGCAGCCGACGGCAATGTCTGTTTCCGGTTGTCTACTCTACTTATGACTTAAATTAGGTCCTACCCATTACTCGAAATCGATCACTGGGTAGAGGCAATTATCGTAAAGTTTCTTCCCCAGAGAAACAACAGCAAGTGCGGGGGGGTGGAGTCGAACATGCAGGCTCTCGACTGCGAGGCCAACGTGCTAACCACTCGGCCACTGCTGCCGACTAAGTTGGCAGCTGGTTGGCTTTTTAGGGGTTAGGGTTAGAAAGTAGTCATTTCATTGACGTGGGTTCGATTCTCACAACTGCTATTGCTCTTTTTTCTTTCGTAATTACCAAATAAAGTTCAAAGCAAAGATTAACTGTCTGGCTAAGTGCGAGAAAGGTCACAATTGGACGGTAGCCTCTTATAACATGTTCTGATTGGTTGGAGGAGTTATTCTATCTAGTCATTTGCAGTGGCAGAATTTTTTCTTGTTAAAGTGGCTACCAAGCAAACTAAGTTAAACTTAAAACACAGTGTAAACGCCTGGCTCGTAGTTCAGGGTTGCCAAACCAAAAAATCATATTGAAATGAAATATATTCATATTGATAAAAAATTCAAAATGTGCTAACAGCGAAAATATATTTTTTTAAATTTGATCAATAAAATATCACAAAACCTTTTCAAAGCCAAATCAGTGAGGGGGGGGGGGGTGATTTTGCATCGATCACCCCCCACTCCAATTAGTGGGGGGGTGATCACCCCCCTCACCCCCCTTGGATAGAGCCCATGTCTACTGATGTGTAGGCTACATTGAAAATGAATGTGGAGCTATGCCGAAATAAACTTGATTGATTGATATACTTGTGATGAAAGGAAAAGCGAGATGTTTAATTTTGCATCTAGTTTTCTTTTTTCAATTTTCTCTTTCGCCTTAGTTGTGTGATGTTCTAGAAAAGCCTAGAACATCACACAACTCAGGCGAAAGAGAAATTGAAAAAAAAACTAATCGCGAAAAATCAATCAATCAATCATTTTATTTTTCGTCATTAACGAGTCCGGGACGAAAAAGATACTAACTACAAAAATCGATATAAACCTACCAGCACATTAATGAACAGGAAAAGGTGGCAAAATCTTGAAAGATTTAAAACGTGCTTGAATGAAAAATTATGTTGTAGTAGGCTATCAGTAGTTAGCACGGCCACAAAACCCCAAAAATAAACAGCAAAAAATAAAACAAAAACAGAGAGAAGCACACATGTAGTAATAAATGACAGCCTAATGAAAAGTGTTGTGGATTGAATTTGCCAGTTGCCCAGTTCCAATATTGATGTGGATGAGCACTGAGCAGCAGTGACGATCGGTGAGGGAAAGCAAGGAAAGCAGTGCTTACCTTAGCAAAAACTATGCAAAATATAATGACTGAATTCTAGGTTTAACTTATTATTTTTATCATGTCTATTTTAACTTGAAAATCACTGTAGGCTATTCGTGACTAGAATTACTCGTAACGCTTGTGAGTAGTCTAAGTCCTCACCAAACCGCATGTCTTGCCTATAAATGTCAATTAACGCAAACGCTTCTGTCAGAAACAATCACTGAGGCTCCAGGTAAGCAACTATCAAACTTGCTTTCCCAGATTCAAAAATGTCAAAAAACGCCTTCGTTTTAACCAATCCTCACCCGTTTTGCAAAACGTCACCAGCTGCTTAGCCAATCAGATGTGTTATGGTTATGGTAGGTTAGTTGTGCTTTCCCAGTAACGTCAATGCGTACATTCGCTAGAGCGACTAGACTAACTCGTCAGAATGTTTGTTTGTTTGTTTGTTTATCTTTATCCTGCATTGCGGGAAAGCGGACTTGAGCGCTATGCATCTGTGTACGCTTTCCGACATACACCTGACCCACGCTGCAGCCGACGGCAATGTCTGTTTCCGGTTGTCTACTTTAGTTATGACTTAAATTTGGTACTACCCATCACCAGAGATGGGCAAGATCGCCAGTATTGGTGATCTTGAAGATCAAGATCACCAAGAATAGGTGATCTTGAAGATCAAGATCGTGATCTTGAGGATCAAGATCACTTTCAAGATCACTTTTTGTGTACTTGAAAAAAAATGAAGTTTTTGATCAATGATGTTGCAAAAAATAATTAGCCTACTAAGTTATAAGCAACCTGGGAAAAGGTATATAGTTGGTATTGCTAACTTTTACTTTTAACTACTCGATCGCTGGCCTAAGAATTGTAATAAGTTAGTGACTGTTGCTATTAGGCCTATCAATTGTCCATTCTACTGCTGAGTACTGCGCACCAGTGTGGTGCCGCAGCTCTCACACCCGCCACATTGACACCGCCATCAATGACGCACTACGCACTGTGACTGGATGCCTGCGTCCCACTCCAACGGACTGCCTTCCCATCCTTGCAGGCATCCAACCTGCTGAGCTTCGCCGTAAAGGAGCCATGATTTCCCTTGCTCGTCGCGCACTGGACCCCGACCACCTCCTCCACAGTACATTTCAGCGCCTACCTGGAGGACAGCAGCGACTGAAATCAAGACGCCCATTTGTGCCCGCCGCACGACAGCTTCTGAACAACGTTGAAGATCTTGGAATAAGTGCGGCACACTGGACGAACTACACATGGAACATGGAGTGGCAAAACAACACCTCCCGACTCCGTGATTTCCTACCCGACGTCGATCCCCACCCTCCGGGAATGTCCCTCGCAAGACTTGCGTGGGTCCGGCTTAACCGCCTACGAACCGGCATCGGTCGCTTTCGTTCAGACATGTGCAAATGGGGCCTGGCTTCCTCACCGGGATGCGAGTGTGGCGCCACAGACCAGACAGTAGATCATGTCGTCCATGACTGCCCAATCCATCAACCACCACATGGAGCGCCTGGACTGAAGGCCCTGGATGACGAGACTGTCGAGTGGCTGATGACATCATGCCCAAACATATAGTCCAGAAGAACAGCTCATACGACGAAGAAGAAGAAGAATTGTTGACGTAGTTTGCGTAAAATCGTAACGTCACACCCAAGGCCGAGGTTAATTACAGTAGTTTTGAAAAAGTCGCAAAATTTGCAATTAGTTTTATACTTATTATTATATAATAAATAAATAAAAATAAACTTTGAACTGCATCATTTTTTACTAAATTTTTGTCTGGTTCACGTAGGAGTTTTTATTCGTATTACTAAGCAGTTTTAACTTTCATTGTATTGTGTCAATGTTTATTGCACCATTTACCCATCTGACAACCTTGATGCTGTTGTCTGCTATCAAAAAAGTTCAGAGGCCTGCGGTCAGACAAACCGCTCCATACTCAGACTCTAAACAAGTCTTGGTCTGGTTGATTTGCTGCAATAAACCACTTTACAGGACCAAAGTCGGCGTCCAAGAGTCCAGATTTTTTAACACCGCCATTCTAGACTTTTGAAACATCTAAAATTGGGTAAAAGAAAGAAAACATTTCTTTTAAATTCACACATGGAAATTGTGAACAAAGTTAAATCATTTTTTATTATACGTCAACACAAAGTAGCCTACATGGTAGTTGACTTCTTTATTACGACCAACACAGAAAATTTTTTCAATTTTGATATGGCAACACTGAACAGATTAGATGGAGACTTTAAATCGTCTTTTGTTGGACACATATCATATTAACAGTGGCTTAATGTTAGTAGTTACCACTAACTACTTTGTACAGGACGAGTTCTAAAAAAATGTTTCTATCTAGGAAGTAAAATTCAATTTTAAAGTGATCTTGATCTTATTGTTCTTCAAGATCAAGATCACACAAAAAAAAGTGATCTTAGATCAAGATCACCAAAAAAAAAGTGATCTTGAAGATCAAGATCAAGATCACGCCCATCTCTGCCCATCACTCGAAATCGATCACTAGGTAGCCTAGAGGCAATTATCGTTAAGTTTCTTGCCCAGAGAAACAACAGCAAGTGCGGGTGGCTGGAGTCGAACATGCAGGCTCTCGACTGCGAGCCCAACGCGCTAACCACTCGGCCACGGCTGCCGACGGTGGTATCTCGTCACGGTACACGCACAGCACAGCATCATAATGCCAAAAAGCTTGTTGCTGTGTTTTGATGTCTCCTCGCCATGTACTTTAGCTTACTGTACGAGCTTTCATAGTCATGCCTTTGCCCTTTTTACAGCGTTGATATAACGTTACTTTGCCAATGAACGTTCAGGTGCGGATGCAATATTTAGTTTGTTAGCTTCTATACGCAGGAGGCAAACTTATCCAGCTTTTTGTACAAGTTGCTTGCGGTTGTAATGTTTAGGCCTAAGTGTTAGTTTTTGTAGTGTAGGCTTAACTGAATATCTGAAAATGAAGATTCATGACGAATTAAACATTTAGACAACTATTATTCCATGTCTAACACAGGATTTTGGTCCTGCAACGTTAAAATTAAAATTGTTCATGACTTCTACACATTAAATGGATGTATGATCATGACATAGGCGCAGCACAATTTGACAGATCTTTGATTTTGATTTGTTTTGGAAATGCTCTCAGAGCGCACCAAATTGGAAGTGTTTTTCAAAAATTTCTGGGGGAGACCCCCCAGACCCCCGCTGGAAGTGTTGCCTTCGGCAACACGCCATCGGGCTTCGCCCGACGATTACGCCCTTCGTGCCTACTACCTTGCTGCAGCATATTTCCAAGTTGCTTTCCCAACGGTTTAAGCCACCGAACGTCACTGCTGAGCAGTCATAGGCTAATAATAGGATGGAGAAAGAAAACCGGACATAAAAGAAACCCATCCTCAGGCAAAAGCCCGTTTCGATGTGGCCCAGGAGAGCAGGTGTTGAGCTCTTTTTATAATCAGACTGCACATAACACAGTAGCCTAAGACGATTGAGGTTTGATATCCAATTTAAGTTTGTTTGTTTTATTATCTTTATCCTGCATTGCGGGAAAGCGGACTTGAGCGCTATGCATCGGTGTACGCCTTCCGACGTACACCTGACCCACGCTGCAGCCGACTGCAATGTCTGTTTCCGGTTGTCTACTCTAATTATGACTTAAATTTGGTACTACCCATTACTCGAAATCGATCACTAGGTAGAAGCAATTATCGTAAAGTTTCTTGCCCAGAGAAGCAACAGCAATTAGTGCGGGTGGATGGAGTCGAACATGCAGGCTCTCGACTGCGAGCCCAACCCGCTAACCACTCGGCCACTGCTGCCGACGAAGCCGACCGAAGTTATTGTTTCTTGTCCTGGTGGGTGATTGAATGGATGAGCTGGTAGATGATGATGTCCTGACGGTGTTGATGAAGCTCTCATCCCCTTTTGCGACGTGTCGTGTTGATTATGGAGTGTTGCGTTTGCTGTTAATATCTACAAACATAAAAGTACAGCACAAGCAATCGATATTATTGTTAAGTAAGCCTAATCTTTTTTAAATAATTTGGGATTTTCACTAAGTTCATCACAAGCATGCAAGAAAGCCTTTCTACGTTGTCTTTCTATTGAGTGTCCGTTTTGCTTAAATGTTGTTTTAGTTTGTGAATAAAAAGTGACTTTGTATCAGTCTTTCTAATTGAAGAAGGAAATTCGTTCCATGTTTTCGCACCTGTGAATTCTATTGAATGCTGAGTAAGCGTTTTTGAGAAGTATCGAATGTTTAGAGAATCATTATCATGGTTTCTTGTAGACAGGCTGTGAACCTCTTTGACATATTTAAAAAGGTTGGAGAAGCAATCTGGTAGTAAATTGTTGTGAAATTAAACACAAAAACACCAATTTCCAGTTTGAACAATTGCTCAATTGATATCGGGATCTTGCTACAACTATCATTGTTGGGAGGGAAGATACGATGAAATTTGTCACAGATTTTTTGAAGTTTTTGTATAAGTCCTTCGTTGCCATATTTCCAAGTCGTAATGCAATACCTCAAAAAATGATGGTTTGCGAAAATGAGAGAATTGAAAGTAGGTAGTTACTTTTATAGTTGTGATGAAAGGAAAAGCGAGACGTTTAATTTTGCATCTAGTTTTCTTTTTTCAATTTTCTCTTTCGCCTTAGTTGTGTGATGTTCTTTTAGGCCTTACCGATGTTCTAGGCGTTACCTTGATTGAAAGTCGGCGCACGTTGAATTTGTGTTTCACCTTTTTTTTTACTTTTTTGAATAAGTTGTCTTAACCACTTTTTGAACTTCGCTGCAGCTTCCATGTTTGGACATTTTTTGCTACAGTTAGCTATTTTACGCATAGCCTATAAAAAGCAGGCAGCGCAAGCAAAAACAATTGAGTACCCTGATTGGGAAACCTTTTTTGTGTCGAAAAGAACGCTTTAGTCTTGGGGTTCGATGATGCGCCAAATTAAATGTTAATTATCCTACCCGCTAATATAGCATGCGCAGAGAAGCGCTGCTGGTGTATTGGTCTCGGCTATCTGATGACACCCTTCATTAGTAAATAAAGCCTGTGCTGATCCGAACCACATACTACACGATCGCGTATCCACTTTCAATGTCCCAATCATACAACGTCTACCATCACGGTGCCCTTTTGTAAGGCATGCTGCAAAACTCCAGCTCGGTGATTTCAGCACGTCAAATATGGTCAGATGCCTGATTCGAGGAATTGAGCACTGCACCAAAAATAAAATCCCGCCTCGTTCTATTAACCTGTTTGATATCTTTTCTGCCTCCTCACTCCCACTTGGTTCTGAGCTTCAGAAACGAGAGTGGATGACGCTGAACAGATGAAGAACTCGAGTTGGCCGTTTCAATGCTTAGGCCTACTTGGCACGCTGGGGCATGAGAGACGCTGCTGCGTGTCAATGCAAAACATGCCAACCACATCATTTTTGAGTGTCCCATCTATTCCCCTCCCAATGAAATAGCAGGCCTCCGCACACTTGACAATCTGACGAAAAGTTGGCTTCAAAGTCCTTCCTTTCACTGACCACAAACTTTCTGCTTTATACGAACGACGACGACAGGAATCGATGACGCGCCAAATTAAATATTTCGCGCCAAAGTGTTCTGGGTTGTTGGAGATTAAAACGGGGAATGCAGCGAAGACTTACAGGGGCATGACGTCTTTATTATTCGCTTGAGTGATTTTCTAGTTTTCCATGCAGACAAAAGCATTGTAATTTTCGTTGAATTTAATTCGTTTCTGAAGTAGGCTAAAGCAAAAGCATGTGTTTGCTGCCAGTCGCAACCAATGAAATTTTTCCACATCGAAAAGATAAAAATTTCTATTTTGGTGTAACACTGTTCAAACAAAAATAAGCAATAATCCATTAATGAATCATCAGTTTAGTTGTTACAAAGATGATTTAAATTGCTCCCCTTTTGGAAAAATCAGTTATAAACATTAAATTTTGCCAAATTATTTTGGTTGCAGTTTTTCAATATTCCTGGTAATGATGAATGTGAGACTTTCCGAGGAAAATTTTTGCAGAGTTATACCATATTTTAGATAGCCTTAACTGCCTTATGCTTTAGTAGTTGTTGCTAGGCAGGTAGGAGACTACTAGGTCAAGCCTGGAAAGTGTAGCCTCAGTTTCTAGCTTCTAAGTGGATGACCCCCCCCCCCCCCGCCTAATCACTTGAGCATGAAGTTGCTTATTTCTTCAGGGGACTATTCAGTAGTAAAACAGCTGCCTTTAATAAACTCCTAACTAATCGTTATCTATATTACGGTAACTCACTGCACTGTTTACATACAGATAATCAGATATGTCAGTACTGGTAGTGGTAGCTCATTTTTGAAGCTCTCATCCCTTTTTGTGACGGTGTAGTGTTAGTTATGAAGTGTTGCATTTGCAGTTAATATCTACATTCTACAAACATAAAAGTACACAATCACAAGCAGTTGTGGCTAAGCCTATTTCTACTGTGTCGTATGTATATAACCATTTTATGCCAAAATATGTACGGTGGTTTTATTGCATAGGCTAGGTACCGGTACCTATGTATGTACTCAACCACAATGTTGACGACTTCACTTTAAAGTTTAGACGAAAAAGTGTGACTGCTGCAGATGCAACCTAGTTCGTACCCTGAACAGTTTGTACCCTGAAAAGATCAAGAGAAAAAATTAAAAAAGTGGAAGTCGCTGATTGCAGTTTCCGCAAACATTTTTAAATTTCCCCCCTGAAAAGATTGAGAGAAAGATAGCACGAAGTCGCTGATCGCAGTTTCCGCTAACTCTAACCTTCGCTGATCGCAGTTTCCGCAAACATTTTTCCGTAGTTTTTGCTAACTGCAGTTTCCGCTAACCCTTACCCTAACTCTAACCATAAAGTATAATCTATGCTCTAACCCTCGCTCATCGCAGTTTCCGCTGACTGCAGTTTCCGCTTACCCTAACTCGGCCCTAACTCTAACAATCGAGTAATCTATGCTCTCTAACCCTCGCTGATCGCTGTTTCCGGAGTTTCCGCTAACGTTTACCCTAACTATAGAGTAATCAAACCCTAACCCTCGCTGATCGCAGTTTCCGCAAACATTTTTCCGCAGTTTCCGCTAACCGCAGTTCCCGCTAACCTTTGCCCTAACCATCGAGTAATCTATGCTCTAACCCTTGCTGATCGCAGTTTCCGCAAATATTTTTCCGCAGTTTCCGCTAACCCTAACCCTCGAATTTGTTTGCGAAAACTCCGATCAGCGAGTTTGGCTTTTAAACTGTGATCAGCGACTTTGCCTTTTTGTAATTTTTTCTCTCGATCTTTTCAGGGTCCGAACTGTTCGGCGTACGAACTAGGTTGCACCCGACTGCTACAGTGCTACACCAGTATTTTAGTGTAGGCTTAGCAGAAAAAAGAGTGCTTACTGTTTCAAAGGCATAATATATATATCTTGTTTTAGATTTAAAATCTGAATTTTTGTAATTTATTGTGCCTCGATTGACATTCATATTTTTATAAGGTAATAGATTGTCAGTCTTTTTTAACCAAACATTTATGAAATATTAATTTTATGCAGGTGTTATATTGCCAGCTAATTTGCGTCGGATGCAACCTAGTTCGTACCCTGAAAAGATCGAGAGAAAAAATTAAAAAAAGCCGAAGTTGCTAATCGTGGATGCAACCTAATTCGTACCATGAACAATTTGTACTGTCAGTTTTTACCTTGAAAAGATCAAGAGAAAAAATTAAAAAAAGCTGAAGTCACTAATCGCAGTTTCCAAGAACATTTTAAATTTTTTTAGATACCGTAACTCTTAAGATAATTACCAGAAATTTTAAAATGTTTGCGGAAACTCCAATCAATCGTAACCCTAACCTTTTTAAAATGTTTGCGGAAACTCCGATCAACCCTAACCCTGGCCGTCTTTAAATGTAGCAAACCTCACAAACCACAAAGTTGCCAGATGGTATTTTTTTAATTGTATTTTTTTTAAATTTCTTGGCGTTTTATTTATCGGGTGCATGTTTTTTGTTATTTGTTTAGTGTTGATGTCTTATTTTTATCAATAAAAATATATCAAAATCTCTGCTTTGTTGGTTATGGTTAGTTTTGATATAAATACGTTTAAAGCGGATGCAACCTAGTTCGTACCGGGTCATTCTTTTTCAGATCATCCAGGCCATGTAACCCACCATCTCAGATTTTAATGAAACTTTGCACAATTATAGAGAAAGTTGTACTGAGCAAAATGAAACCAATTTTACCGAAATCGGTTCAGTACATCTGAAGTTATGCGCATTTAAAAATGGTCTATTTTGGAATCACTCAAGCGTGAAAATTTACCCAAATTTTAATGTGGAGAGTTTGATGTTGTGTAAATCAGCAACATTTTAAGCTATGACCTTCAGATTTGGTGAAGATACACTTGAAAATGATTGTCAACCTCTTGCAAAGGTTTGAAACTCTAGGTCACGCATGAATGATTTTGTCGTTGTTTTAGTTAGGGTGCATTTTTGAAATCAATCAACCATGACGTGTTTTTGCGATGTTGTGCCGAACAAAGCGATACATCAATATTATCAAGTAAGGTATCAAATGAAAGGTCTTGACCACCTCTTTCTGTTGGTAAAATAAAATATGTGTGTATTTGTGTCTATCTTGTTCAAATAAGCAAAAGATTAAGAGTTGTTGTTTTTCATATATTTTTATTGAAAATAACACTTAAAGTTCATCATTTGAACATACCCAAGTAATTGGCAAATAATCATGCATATAGTGTGCGCTTATTATGCATGAAGTGATCTCCATTTTGTTGAAATGGTACTGATAGATTGTTGTAAAAATTGATATTGTCCTCTAGTTGTTGCAAGATTAGGACTATCAATAACACACAGCACATGTTCATTTGGAAACCAACATTTATCCTGGTGTTTAGGCCAAGTAAATGAATTTGAAGGCCCATGTGGTTGCATAAAATTGATCAAAATGTCTCCATTGTTTTAATCTGCCTGTAGAATGACACCAACATACCATTTTTCATCATAGGTAGCAGCAACATAGTCACCCTGTTTAGGCACTGGACTTGAATCAACAACCATGCTGGAATTGAGAGACAGAGGATGAAAACTACTGGTGTAGGAAAAATTTATGACATTGCTGATTCGTTTCATTGAAATTTTTGTTTGACTATCCGGTCTGAAAAAATGAAATCCTCTTGTACCTTTGATTGTGGTAGCAGATTTAAAGCGATTTTCCAAACTTTTACGCGCTAATTCAATATTCCCTTTTTGAATTTTCAAACAGTGAATATTTGGCAGTTTTTCTTCACAGTGCATAATCATATCATCTAACGATCCAATTTGATGTTGAAGAGGTCTTCGCAAACTTTCCATGGCAGTTGAACGTTTTACTGTACCCCCAATCCCATCACAGGGTGACTTGCCATGAGAAGTTGCAAAGAAGGACCATGATGCTCTGGTGCCGAAATCTTGAGTATGCACATACAAGTTATAAAATTTTTTGCAATTTTTACACTGTGCAGCACAGCCATCCGAGAAATATTCCACTGTCTGTAGGTTAGGAATATTGCTGTTCAAAACTTTGTTGATTTCTGACTGAATAACGTAGACAAATGCAACATCATGTTGCATGTCATCAGATAAAAAACAGAAATTGATGTGTTGAAGTTTGTCATCTTGATTCTTGAAATAGCATACTGCTGGGTGCACTGAACAAGAATTGTGAGACCAATGATATCCTTGAACCTCATCTTGAAATCGGAATGTGTAATTTTCACTGAAATCCAGAAGAATTAAAACTGATGACAGATCAAGATTTTCTTTTCGGTTTCGAAGATAGTTGGACTGCTGTTTGGCAATGTATGAATGAGATATCAAATTGATTAATTTTTGGACTAAAACTTCAATAAAATCTGCAACAGTCATCTGTCTTGTGATTAATTCAGTGCGGTCAACTGCCGTCCATTCCTTGAATGTTATGATATTGTTTCATCCACATCCACAAATTTGTCATTTAATAAAGCTTCTAAAACTTCTTGTTTAGGGCAATGTTGACATCTCATTAGCATACAATCTCTATTTTTCGTGTCACAGACCAACAGCTTGATGAGATCCTGGTATCTTTCTTCAATTTGCGCTGCATCTATTAGCAATATAACATTTTGGTGGATTGTGCAAACGCAGACAGAATGAGTTCCAGAACACCCAGCAGTAACGCACCATTTAGGTCTTAAGTGCAAAATTTAGAAAAACTGATTTTGTCTTTAGGATGTTTGTCTCGAAACACCACGTGTAATTATTTTAATGTGCAAAGGATTAATCGTTTTTGCTCCTATACATTTTTTCTGATGCTCATCCAATCACTGATGCCCGGCATAATGCGAGTATACTCGTTGTTACAGTAAAAATTGATTATTCTTTGCTGAAGATCTTGATGCAGAGTTTTTCCTTGTCTTGGTGAGTTGGTGGTGGCATAGTCAAAATTCCATCTTGCTGCAACAAGCTTCTTGCTGTTCTAACCATATACTCGGAAACATCAAAATAATCTGCCACTTTCTGACGACTATAAGATAGAGGAACCATTGTCAACATTTGGATTTTTTGTGCTCTTGTTGCTTCTGATTTGTTGATCTTTGATTTCAGCAATTCCATGAGCCTATTGAAAGAAGTTGCATTATCTGGCATACCAGTTGCATTGGTGTTACAAGAAGAAGCAGTATCAGCCATATCTTCTTCTGGAACCTTTAACATTTCTTGAAAGTTTACGCAGCAAGCGGCGCGGCTTTGTGATTTCAACCTTCAACGCGGCGCGACAAAAAAAAGTCGAAAGCGGCCACGTACGCTGCGCGGCTTGCATCACTAATAGCCACTACTGTAATTGCAGCTACTGTTATTATATTAAATGACCAATTAGGCTGATTCATTGAACAAGCATTGCATTTCAAGAGTGTATTTTCAGCAAAAATATATGAAAAGCAATAACTCTTAATCTTTTGCTTATTTGAACAAGACAGACACAAATACACACATATTTTATTTTACCAACAGAAAGAGGAGGTCAAGACCTTTCATTTGATACCATACTTGATAATATTGATGTATCGCTTTGTTCGGCACAACATCGCAAAAACACGTCATGGTTGATTGATTTCAAAAATGCACCCTAACTAAAACAACGACAAAATCATTCATGCGTGACCTAGAGTTTCGAAACTTCGCAAGAAGTTGACAATCATCTTCAAGTGTATCTTCACCAAATCTGAAGGTCATAGCTTAAAATGTTGCTGATTTACACAACATCAAACTCTCCACATAAAAATTTGGGTAAATTTTCACGCTTGAGTGATTCTGAAATTGCCAATTTTTAAATGCGCATAATTTCGGATGTACTGAACCGATTTCGGTAAAATTGGTTTCATTTTGCTCAGTATAACTTTCTCTACAATTGTGCAAAGTTTCATTAAAATCTGAGATGGTGGGTTACATTTTCACTTTTTTCTGGATGATTTGAAAAAGAATGACCCTACCATGAACAGTTCGTACCGTCAGTTCGTACCTTGAAAAGATCGAGAAAAAAAAACAAAAAAAGCCGAAGTCGCTGATCGCAGTTTTCGCAATCGCTTTAAAATTTTCCCCTGAAAAGATCGAGAGAAAAAATAGCTCAAAACCGAAGTCCGCTGATCGCAGTTTCCGCAAACATTTTTCCGCAGTTTCCGCTAACCCTAACCATAGAGTAATTTATGCTCTAACCCTAACCCTCGCTGATCGCAGTTTCCACAAAAATTTTTCCGCAGTTTCCGTTACCGTACCCCTTACCCTAGTTCTAATTTCTAACCATAGAGTAATCTATGCTCTAACCCTAACTATCGCTGATCGCAGTTTCCGCAAACATTTTTCTGCAGTTTCCGCTGTTACCCTAACCATAGAATAATCTATGCTCTAACCCTCGCTGATCGCAGTTTCCGCAAACATTTTTCCGCAGTTTCCGCTAACCGCAGTTTCCGCTTACCCTAACTCTAACCATAGAGTAATCTATGCTCTAACCCTCGCTGATTGCAGTTTCCGCAAATATTTTTCCGCAGTTTCCGCTAACTTTTACCCTAGCCATAGAGTGATCTATGCTCTAACCCTCGCTGATCACAGTTTCCGCAAACATTTTTCCGCAGTTTTCGCTTACCCTAACTCTAACCATAGAGTAATCTATGCTCTAACCCTAACCCTTGCTGATTGCAGTTTCCACAAACATTTTCCCGCAGTTTCGCAATTTCCGCTAACCACAGTTTCCGCTAACCCTCGAGTTTGTTTCAAATTGTTTGGGGAAACTCCGATCAGCGACTTCGGCTTTGTGCTATTAAACTGCGATCAGCAACTTCGGCTTTTTTTAATTTTTTCTCTCGATCTTTTCAGGGTACGAACTGACTGTACGAATGGTTCAAGGTACGAACTAGGTTGCACCCGTTTAAAGCAATGTCTTTGCGATCAACATTTGTGCGATAGCCTATTGAAAGTTAATATTAACGCAATATTTGGCAGTCAGACATAATCAGTACTCCATCCCTTAGTCCATGGTTGGGTGAGTTCACTAATCAGCGGTTCTCTAAAAACCGGGCTGCAGACAATAAATAAAACTTTTACTTTTGCAGGTGATCGTAGTTCCTGGGCTACGCCGTGTGACACAAAAGGAAGAAGTTCCAAATATGACAATTTTTGTATGTGTTTAGAATGTAAGAAATATTTTGTAAACGAATCTGGTTTTTCAAAAAATTTTGTTCATTTGAAGTGTGTTTAAAATACCTATATGCTTTGGGTCTATTTTGGGCTACTTGCAAAAAAAGTTGGTTTGAAACGTGTTTTTGGCTGGGTAATTTTGTGGAATCTGGCAACTCTACAAGGTTTGCTTCTTTAAATGTAGTATATAAACCTCGCAAATCTTGAGAAAGGTTTCTACCATTGATGGCGATAAGATTTTCAACTGTTCATAGTTTGCATAAAATAGATAGGCCTAGACTACAGACAACCTTCCCATTACTTGCTGCTAGTCTAAATCTATCTTTTTTAGGGAGACTATGAAAACCTATTGCGATAGGCTTTCAAATGCAGAAACCTTCTCAAGTTTTGCGAGGAATTCGGAGTACGCGACATTTAAAGACGCCCGCTGAGAAAACCTCATAACTATCAATTGACAAATGCTCAGACCTTATTAAAAGTCATAGCCTAGATAGTAGTTACTATCACTAGCTAATTGTACAAACCTTGTGAGGTTTGCTACATTTAAAGAAGCAAACCTTGCAGAGTTGCCAGATTTCCCAAAATACCCAGCCAATAACATGTTTCAAACCAATCCCAAAAACAAACCATTTTTTTGCAAGTAGCCCAAAAAAGACCCAAAGCATATAGGTATAGGTATATTAAACACACTTCAAATGACCAAACCTTGGAAAAACTGGTTTCGTTCGTAAAATATCTCTTACTTTCTAAACACACACAAAAACTTGTCATTTGGAACTTCTTCCTTTTGTGTCACACTGCGTAGCCCAGGGCAGGAACTGCGGTCGTCTGCAAAAGTTAAGTTATATTTATCATCTGCAGCCCGGTTTTTAGAAAACCAGTGATTAGTGAACTCACCCAACCATGGTCTAACTAAGGGATGGAGTACTGATTCCCGAATGTCTGAACTGACTGCCAAATATTGCGTTAATATTAACTTTCAATAGGCTATCTCACAAATGTTGATCGCAAAGGCATTGCTTTAAATGTATTTATATCAAAACTAACCATAACCAACAAAGCAGAGATTATGATATCTTTTTATAGACGAGAATAGAACATCTGCAACATCAACACTAAACAAGTAACATGTTAAAAAGGGTTTTAAAAAACATGCACCCGATAAATAAAACTCCAAAAAAAAAATACAATAAAAAATACCATCTGGCAACTTTGTGGTTTGCGAGGTTTGCTACATTTAAAGACGGCCCTAACCCTTTTAAAATGTTTGCGGAACTGCGATCAGCGACTTCGGCAAACTCTTAGGATCATTACCGGAAATTTTAAAATGTTTGCCGAAAAACGGAAACTGTGATCAGCGACTGTGGCTTTGTTCTAGTTTTTTCTTTCAATCTTTTCAGTTTGTTTGTTTGTGGAAAAACTCTAACCCTTTTAAAATGTTTGCGGAAACTCCGATCAACCCTAACCCTTTTAAAATGTTTGCGGAAAAACGGAAACTGCGATCAATGATCTATTTTTTTTTCTCTTGGTCTTACCTAACCGATACTCCGATACCCTAACCCTTTTAAAATGTTTGCGGAAACTGCGATCAGCAACTTCGGCTTTTTAATTTTTTCTTTCGATCCTTTCAAGGTACAAACTGACGGTACGAATTAGGTTGCATCCGCTGATCGTAGTTTCCGCAAACAATCAAGCAATATACATCAAAAATTGGAATCGACCAAGATGCACATACTGTATATGGTAAAGTGTGTAGGCTACTAAACAGCATTCAAGTTGTTTATGCCTTTACTAGTTTCCCTTTACTATTTTCTAACCCTAACCTGTAGGGTTATACGAGGGATTCAATTGGGGTTAGAAAAATAATAAAGCAAAAAACACTAAATAGCGACTTCAACCTATCTTTTTGGTCGATTCCAATCTATGACACCATGGGATTTTCACCAGGGTGGAGGCTTGTATGGTACACCAGCTCCCATCTTTGTCCAGATGCTCTTCTGGTTTCAGCACAAATATCAAAATCATCATAATCCATCGTCGGTTTGTTCCCCACTAGTGGGGGTGGCCGATTGTTTCTGCGCAGCAATTGTTTTAATCCCTTTTCTCCATTTCACCCTGTCCCTTGCATCTTCCTCCTTCAGTCCAACTTTTTTAAATTCATCCTTCACTTGTTGTTTCCACGTTCTTCTTGGACGACCGCGTTTCCTCTTCCCATCCACCTTTAGATCTAGTGCCTTTCTAAGAAAACTTCCTTCCTCCCTCCTTATCACATGTCCATACCATCTTACTCCATTTGCCCTTGCCAGTTGGTCTATGGTCTCTCTCATCTCAAAATCTAGTCAATTATTGGCATAGCAACATCAACACAAAATCAGCTCAAAACATGTAGATACACATAACGGCTATATTCATCAACTACTAAACCAATCAACTTTCATTATAATGATATGATTTTATTGCTATTAAGCAATTAAGCATAGCAGACCGGCCTCCAGTCAATCTTGAAGCCTGCATGTTGGCATGACCTGTTTATACTGTATAATGTACCGGTATATGCTATCATGTCCAGAACAGTTCAGTGTCCCAATGTGACTAGATTTGTCTGCAATTTGTTAAGTAGTGCAGTGTTTATTCTCGATTGTCTTGCTGTACAAAGTTGCATGCTTAACTGATGCTGTAAATATTGTCTTGAGAGGTATAGATATATATATGCGACATGCATTTAAAATACAATATATATATATATGAAGAGCCCAGTTCCAAAACCGCTTAGGCGCCACTTTTACCAAAATTGAGTTTAGAGTGTCATTAGGTAGAGTATTACCATAGGTACCTACTATCCATTCCTTTTTTTCCAAAACCTTCTCTTTCTGCTTCAAATTCGACACTAAATATTGCGTTTTCTTCCAAAACCGCTTACGCGCCATCACACTTTGTTTCCAAAACCACTTGTATCCACAATTAACCAATCATATTAAGCCATTGTATCACGTGACATATCGCTGATTGTTAAACCGTTTTCGTCATCGTTTCGTGATAAGCAGCAGTGTTACCATTTGGTAAATTTCACTACCAAGTTCGAGATTTGGCAGAATTTTACGTTGTTTGGCAGTAAAATTTTGAGTTGGCAGAATTTTGGAAAACATTTTTGGTGAGTTGACAGTCAGTCTCTGGTCAGTTTGGAAAAATTTGAAATGTGTTTGGTAGTTTGAAGCATCTACTATCTGGCAACACTGATAAGCAGTGTTGTAGGCTTCCAGCCTATTGTTGCAGTTACCAACGGTGCTTAGTAGCCTACTTGAGCTTTATAACTGTGTTTTTTTGCTTTGTTTAAAGTGGATTTGGGTTGTGGTGATGAATTAGTGGTGGTCAGCTTGGAAAAATGGTTTCAAAAATTGGTTTCTTTCATTCTGGCAATTTTTATTCTCCAGTTTATTTCCAAAACCGCTTATATCCACATTTCTAATTTTATAAAAAGGCGATTCTAAGCATTCTAATATTCCTTAGATCTGGACAAACGTCATGGCTCAATTCAGTAGGTAGTTATACATCGTCAGAAATCAAAAGCGCATTACATTTACCAAGCGAAACTGTCATAAACGTTTTTCGTGGTTTTCTCGAAATCACCGAAAGTGGATGTAAGCGGTTTTGGAAACAAGCTCTTCATATATCTAAATACAGAACAACTAAAAAAATTAATTACCGATACACCTACCTGAATGTGAAATAGTATGATAAATGGTCTTAATACCACAAAAGAGTGCTCAAGAGCAATGCTAAGCAGAGCTAAAACAAGTAAATTGAATCACTGTTATCAAAGTAACCTTCACAATCTGTTTCACCCTTTGCGGAATTGTCAGAAAGGTACTATCACAATAAGGACCTTCTGACGGTCTCGTAAAGGGTGAAACAGGCTGTAAAGGTTATTTTGATAATAGTGATTCAATTTACCTAAATATGAAATTGTGTGGAAATGTATGCTGTGTTTACTAGCTTGTTTTAACGTTTTTTACTAGCTTTGTTCACTTGTTGTTTTATGTAGTGCTTTCATGCAATGGTCATGATGGTTGAGCCAAGCCCGATACAAGTGGGCCGTGAGTTTGTGCGCCAGTATTACACATTGCTAAACAAGGCTCCAGAGCTCTTATACAGGTATTTGGGTTTGTTATTATTGTTTTTTTGGAAAGTAGGTATATGTATAGAACTGTTCTACGCAAATGTTTGTTTTATTCTTATTGTGCTTGCACATACTCAAGAGTGCAATCTTAAAAAAAAAACAATTTACAATGTTTGACTGAAGTCTGCAACTGAAAAAAGTGTGTGTGGCTCCCTTGTTTGTATTATGTAGCACCACCCTTTGTTATATAAGGGACCGTTCAAATATTACGTAACGCTATCGAGGGGAGGGGGGGTTATGAAAAGCGTTACGTCACATCGGGGGGGGGTTCAAGCAAAACGTTACGTAACGCTTACGAGTACGGTAGTTTATTTGTGCTGGCTGGTATCGTCGTTTGGATACTAAATTAAGCTGAAATCATATCCAACAGCACTTATTCAGCACCAATAAAATCTCTATCAAGTATCAACTAAGGTAGGTACTGTAATTCCCGTAATTCCATACTGCTACAGGTTCTAAGTGCTCAAAACCTCGCATTGCAAAATTGCAAGGCGGCATTCTTACATCACAAAGCTTGCTTTGATGTGAGTGAACAACATTAGGGTTGCCAGATGGCCTTTTTTAGGCCAAATTCCCAAAATCTGGCTTTTTTAAATTGCAAATGGCTTTAAAAAAAATGATGCAAATAAGGCCAGATTTCCTGGCCTTATTTTATGGCTCTGGCCTGTTTTTATGGCTGCAAATTTTGACCGGTTTAGAAAGTATTATTTTAAGTAAATTGCAAATAAAAGTATCACTTAAAGCAGTTGTTTTCAACCTTTTTGGTGGAACGGAACCAGTGGTGCCACTCCTAGTGTTTTTCCACTAGATCTAGTTTTTGGATTGCATCTAGTGTTCTAGTGTTTTTTTTTTGCTATCTAGTGTTTTTTTAGCGATTTAGCGCTATGTTGGTGTGCATAAGTTTGGACAGTGTTCAAAGTAGCCCCACCAGCCACCTCATTTTTGTTTGGCTGCATCAATGTGTTTGTGGTGCTTTTCAAAGTGGACAGCGAGTTTTTTGTCTGGTTACACCCAATCATACGCGCCGACTCCCGGGGGGGCGGCGCACCCGTAAATTTATGGTTGAGGGGCAACAAAAATGAATATTACAAGTGGTGTTTCAAAGATAAAATACTTCGCGAGAGATTTAGATCATTTAAACGGACTTAGAGAATGCTGAAAGCGAAAAACAGCCTGCGTTGCTCAAAGCGAAAAAACATATGCGAGGTTGAATAATTATTCTCATTTCACTGGTTATCCAAACGTCCGTTAGATTTTTTGTGACTTTAAACATGGGGTCTGCTACTATTCGGCGAGTCCGATTCGGCGAGTCCAATTCGACTAGTCCGATTCGGCGAGTTCCCTATTCGGCGAGAGCCCTTTTCGGCGAGTGCCCTATTCGGCGAGTTTTTGAAATTTTTGAAAGGAAGTTATCGGGTACCATAGCCTAATTATAACTGCCGTTTTTACATCGTTTTAACATCGCTAAACGTTGAAATCGTGCAGAAAGGAATAAAAATAAAATGTTTGAACTATTAAATTAAAATTCGTCATGTCAGTTCAGTTGTTTTTATTTCTGACCATCATATGAAAAACAATACACGTCAACATAGCAAAGGTAGAAGCGACAAAACGCGAACGTTAAAACGTGCTTGTGACCGAAGTAAGTTATTGAGTTGAAAGAAATTTGGCACAGTCGCAACACTTTCAGAAAAATTTAAGATATGAAGGAAAAATAAAACAAAGAAAATGTTACAAAAAAAAAAAAAAAGATCATGTTTATGTCTATAAGTTAGTACTTTTGAGAAGTTAAAATGATTAGTTTGGACCGACAAATGTGTGGCCTACAGCTTGGATTGAAAGGAAATTATCGGGTACCGTAGCCTAGTTATCCCGACCAGCAAAAATTTGTTCCAAGAACACAGTTCATTTTTACATTGTAGTAACAGAATGAAAAGGCTAAACAAATGTGTGGCCTATCGTGTCAACGTCGCTAAACGTTGAAATCGTGTAGAAAAGGGAACTTTTGCTGACTAGGATACTTTGAAACTGAGAAACATTCACAGAAACCCTACGATTTGTTCCAAGAACCCATTTAGCATAACATTTCATTTGTACATTGATTCAACGTCTGAATACATTAT
The DNA here is from genome assembly GCF_918807975.1 of Aplidium turbinatum. NCBI lineage: Eukaryota > Metazoa > Chordata > Ascidiacea > Aplousobranchia > Polyclinidae > Aplidium > Aplidium turbinatum. The sequence continues at coordinate 7,807,262 of NC_137489.1, read as the reverse complement.
CTTAAAAATGCAACGTATCGTAGGGCTTCTGTAAATGTTTCTCAGTTTCAACATATCCTAGTCAGCAAAAGCACCCTTTTCTACACGATTTCAACGTTTAGCGACGTTAAAACGATAGGCCACACATTTGGTTAGCCTTTTCATTCTGTTACTACAATGTAAAAATGAACTGTGTTCTTGGAACAAAATTTTGCTGGTCGGGATAACTAGGCTACGGTAGCCTACCCGATAATTTTCTTTCAATCTAAGCTGTAGGATAGGGTGCGGCTGATGCCCCGTAAAATTTAAAACTTGATTGTAGCAACCCTAACTTTTTTTTGGAAGTGAGGCTTGGTGTACAAAGCTTAAATATGAAGTTTCAGCAAAATTAAATAACGTCTAGGGGGTCCAGATTGCAATCAAACTTTTATAGGATTATCAATTTTCCCAAATTTCAATTTTGACATTAAATTGAGTGATTTATGTTTAAAAAAAAATTTGAGTGATTTTTATATGTTCATTGTTCATGTGATACCAGCTAATTTTTGTAAATTATTGCAAATTATAGTTTTTATGCTGTGAACAGCAGCTTAGATTTCACTTAGAACCAGTGTGTCAATTTAGGGGTAATTTTACATACTTCGTGCAATGGAATTTCTGAAATTTTTGCAGAATTTTGGCAAACTTTCTAAGTTTAGGCAAAATTTGTGAAGCATACTTTGCAAAAACTTTCAAAAATAGTGTCTTTGGATTGCAAATTCTTTGAATGAATACTCTGTTCAGAACAAACCATAACTGACACTAGAAAATCAGTGTTTTATACTTTTAATGCCATTTACCACAGCGCTGTGTAGGCTTTAACCATAATTTAATTTAATATAAGCACTCCTTTGTTGCTTTTGAGTTAAAATTTAGATATTACGAAGTGACATTCTAACATTTGTGTTTCAGTACTCTATGATACATAATTGCATATCATTTCACCACCGGTTTTCACCTTAAAAAGAATTATTTCACCCACATGGTGCCTACATGCAGCCTAAAGTAAGGGGCGACCTATATCTTCTTGAAGTTGTATACAACCACCAGTTTTAATGCCCTGTATTACAGCTTGTTGTGTCAAAAACAAGAGATGTAACAAAATCTTTGCAATGCTAATCTTCAAGCAACTGCATAGTAACTTTGGACACAAGTGCTCCAGCTGTTTCTCTTGAATGGGTTGAAATAATTACTGGAATACCCAACAATTTAATGCCGATGCCAGATATCAAAACTCGGAGATTTTCATCTTGCTTCTACTTGCTGGTTAAAGTCTCCAGAAGCTTTCCATCCCAATGTACAGCACCAACAGCAGGTGGTGACCACGCGGAGAGAATTTTTTCTGAAATATGTTGCGCTGTTTCAACTCTGTATCTGGGTGACTGAGGTGGATGGAGATTTAGCTTCAAACATGGCGATCTATATAGATCGCCATGGCTTCAAAGCATCTCCAGAACAGCCTTGAACCATAAAATGGAGAGTAAGAGATAAGGCAGTTGGTGTAATGCTGTTTCTGCAGAAACTAATCCTGGAGATTTCATTATGTCATGAGGAAAGAACATGGCTGTTCCTGTTTTTGATCTTCTTTCATGAGAGCGTTTTTCCTCTATCTCACAAATCATTGAAGATGTGCAATGCACATTGTGCATGGCTCGTTGTCCACGTCATCCTCAGCTTCTAAATCAATGGCATTATTTATGCCATTAACTCGGGTCTCCTCCTTTGCTACTCATCTATCTTGCTGTTGTCGCCTGGTACTGATCTTTTTAACTTTTGCTTCAAACACTCTATCTTTTCCAGCCATACTTGCTTCCCGGTTGTCTTGTATAATGCATACTGATAAGGAATAGCATGTCTTCTTCATTGCTATTTTTTTCATTACATTGCGTGGCCAGAAAGGAAAGGTTTTGCTAAGCTTTTTCTGAAATTCCTGTATATATTTTAGTGGTTTGCCTTTGTCTCTCTTAATCTTCATTTGAAATTCTTGCTTGTAAAAAGAAATTATTTTTTCTGACATTTTTTTCTTTGCAACTGTAGAAACGTTAGCTCACAAGTAAAAACTTGTTCAACTTTACTGTAATTACCTGCCTTCCTGATAAAATTGTTTGAATTAATTTGAATATCACTTGCTTGTAGGTTGGTAACTTGCTACGTTTGATACCTTGATCTGCTTTTGTGGTAACCGTAGCGAGTAGAACATACCGAGGGTCATGTTGTGCATGAGAAGACATACCGGTAGCCTAGCAAACTTTTTTCGATTAAATAGCCTACCAACTGAATACAAACTACACGTATTGATTCTGGACTGTATTCTGCAATTGATAAATACAATTCTATGAATATTTCACATTCCTAAGTTATCACAATTAAAATGGTTAGGAGCCTTGTCTTGATATAGGAGAAGTGCTCTAGTTCAACCAATAATTTAAGTCTGACTCTGCAACGACTCCTTACATTTAACTTTTTCTGAACTTGGGAACAATGCCTTAGAAATGATCTGCACTTACTAGACTGAAACTGGAGGTATTTGACTGAGCTAAACAGTGGAAGTCATTTTGAAGGTATTATGACATCACATAGGCATGTTTCCACTTTTAGCGATTCTCAAGGTAAAGCTGACAAGTAGTGACCAGAAAGATTTCAGTCACTCACATTTAATAAAAGTTGTGTGTTGTACTGGTTAATACACAGACTATGTTGTTCTACTGCTTAATACTTGCATTCTCCAGCAAATACATCAAGCATATTTTGCAATAGGTTGTCACATTACTTCTCAAAATAGTGTTTGGCTGTCTGCTTGCAAAACCTTACTTGTTAAAAAATAGTATGGAACATAATAATGGATCCCCTTAAATACAGAATTTACCATGATAAATGAAGGACTATGTAGCAGTGTAAAACTACCTGATTATGGCAATTAAGTACCCAATTTCTCAATTTTCAATTCAAATCTGGACCCCCTAAACATTTATAGATTGGTCTTAAACTTCATAAATATTGTTTTTGTACCAAGTGTCACCTATAAAAAAAAGTTAGGGTGTTTTGATTCAGGTCGGGGCATCAGCCGCACCCTACTGTAGGAGTGTAGGTCACACATTTGTTGATCCAAACTAATCATTTAACCATAGACGCCTAAGCCGTGGGGGCCAGGCCCCCACGCATATTTTCGCGTGGGAGCAACTTTTTATGCGGCATTGATACATAAAACAATAGTTGAACTAGCGATCGGCAGCAGGAAAACATTTTTAAATGCAAACCGCAACAGCTTCGCAGTAAATAATCACTAGAACGAGTAGCGATGCTACAATCCCACCCCAGACAAAAAAATCTGTCAGTTTTACGTTGATTTAACGTCTGCAGACGTTGATTCAATGTAAAAATGACTGATTTTGCTGCCTGTGACATAGCAAAAATCTACCATTTTGCGTCGATTCAATGTCATCAGATGTTGAATGCACCCAAAAACAACATAATTTGCTACGTTGACGCAGCGTGCGTTTAACTTAATGCGCTTGCAAACTGCCTCGCTGTCGCTTTTGAAAGTCGAAACCTCTGCAGAGAATTGTCGCGGCAGTGAATCGGTTGCTGTGAAAATGAACTTGAAGTCTCGGCCCGAGGTTACCACTAACCAACGTAACAAGGGCTGGTATAAACCGCACTGCCCACAGTCGCACAAGCGGCATAATCAACACAACACGGACTCGCGCAAACTGCATGGCGCACACACGTCCGTTGCCATGGAAACCCGATCAAAGGCGGGGAATATGCGCATCTTTTGTTTGATCTGCAACAGGAAAACGGGCGTATTACAGCGAATTGAAACTTGAAAGCTGGTCGGCCATAAGTTGCGATATTGTAGTGAAAAGGGAGCAATGTCAAGTCGAAAACTTAATCAAACGTCTCTCTGTAACTATTTTTCAAGGGCTGTTTACGGATGTCAGCAACTTTTAAATTTATTAAAGGTGACGTGCTGTTGAATTGATGTAAACATGAATGATTTTGCTTTCAACAGGTATATTTTCAAGCATATGATCAAGTTAGTATTTTCATTCCATTCACAGTATACCTTTTAGTAAACCTTTTCGTCTCTTGTTTCATGCTAATAAATCTAGTTCGTTGCTAAACTTTATGTTGCGCTTAGCTTAAAGAGTCGCAGTCCATCAACCGCTAGCCAACGCAGACGCATAGCATGTGTTTTGGTCGAGCTTTGTTTATAATAATTAACGGTAGGTCGAACGTAGCGATAACTCCGAGTGTGGCAATAAAAGCAATCCTAGTGTGACGACATAATTACGTCATCCATCTGCGTGACATTTCGCTGAATTTACGTTGCTGCTGATGAAACACGCTTTCGCCCCCACGGCCAAAAAAATAGTTAGGCGCCTATGATTTTAACTATTCAAAAGTACTAACTTATAGACATAAACATTATTTTTTTTGTAACATTTTCTTTGTTTTATTTTTCCTTCATATCTTAAATTTTTCTGAAGGTGATGCAACCTTGCCAGATTTCTTTTAACTCAATAACTTACTTCGGTCACAAGCACGTTTTAACGTTCGCGTTTTGTCGCTTCTACCTTTTTCTACACCTTTGCTATGTTGACGTGAATTGTTTTTGATATCATGATCAGAAATAAAAACAACTGAACTGACATGACGAATTCAAGCACGTTTTAACGTTCGCGTTTTGTCGCTTCTACCTCTGCTATGTTGACGTGTATTGTTTTTGATATGATGGTCAAAAATCAAAATAACTGAACTGACATGACGAATTCAAGCACGTTTTAACGTTCGCGTTTTGTCGCTTCTACCTTTGCTATGTTGAAGTGTATTGTTTTTGATATGATGGTCAAAAATAAAAATAACTGAACTGACATGACGAATTTTAATTTAATAGTTCAAACATTATATTTTTATTCTTTTCTGCACGATTTCAACGTTTAGCGACGTTAAAACGATGTAAAAATGGCAATTGCAATTAGGCTACGGTACCCGATAATTTCCTTTTAAAAATTTCAAAAACTCGCCGAATAGGGCACTCGCCGAAAAGGGCTCTCGCCGAATAGGGAACTCGCCGAATCGGACTAGTCGAATCGGACTCGCCGAATCGGACTCGTCGAAACGGGCCATTCCGTTAAACATGATATCTATTTTAGCAAATTTTATCGAGTTGAAACTACGACACACCGAACAATTACATGAATACAGCTTGGAAATCATACCGTATGGAAATTTCAAAGTAGAGCGTAGAGTAACTTACGCTGCTGGAATAGTCACGTAACTATTCACTGCAGTATTACGTAAACCAGCTAAATTAGACGAGCTATTTTCAACGAGGTCTTCCCGCTGTGAGATCAATTATGATTCAACAGAACGCATTGTTTTGTTCGCAATGTGTGAGAATTAAATCGAAAACCGATAAAAGAAAAGGTGTTTAATGGTCTTGGTCGCAGATATTGCCTGCATTAATGACGTCTTTTACCTCTATTATCACCTAGCCAACCCGGCATCATTGTTTTATGCGGAATGGCTCGTTTCGGCGAGTTTCCTATTCGGCAAGTTTTTGAAATTTTATTTTTGAAAGGGAATTATCGGGTACCGTAGCCTAACTGTTTTCACATCGTTTGAACGTCGCTGAACGTGCAGAACGGAATAAAAATAATATGTTTAAACTATTAAATTAAAATTCGTCATGTCAGTTCAGTTGTTTTTATTTCTGTCCATCATATCAAAAACAATACACGTCAACATAGCAAAGGTAGAAGCGACAAAACGAAAACGCAAACGCTAAAACGTGCTTGAATTGTGAACTTGAAACGTGCTTGAATTCAAGCTACTCTTTACTGTGGGTCTGCTACTATTCGGTGAGTCCGATTTGGTGAGTTCCTAACCTCTAAACCCTAAAACGGCAATGATAATTAGGCTACGGTACCCGATAATTAAAAAAAAAATGAAAAAATTCCCGTTTAGGGATCGAACTCACCGAATCGGACTCACCGAAACGGGCCATTCCGCTTTACTGTGGTAGCCTATGTAATAACCTGCATACTCGCAATTCAATGACAATGCAGTATTAGAATTGAATTTACATGGGCATTAGGATAGTTTCAGTAGGAATCAATGCAATTGCTTAAAAGTATGATCATCCAAGCCTTAAAGCAGCCTGTGGCCGCTAAGTAGTGCTTGAATGACCGCCGGTGCTACCTTCTCAGTCGGCCAAGTTTGGCCGTCGGTTTCTTCTAGCCAATTATTTAATTTTGCAATAGAATGAGCGTGGATTAACTGTCGAAAATGTTTAGTATCAAAGAGTGACGCAGAATTAGGTCAGTGCGTTATAATCACCACTGTTGTATTGTGCAGGAACATTTGCTATTGCATGGAACAGGGGTGCAACTAGGGGGGCTGTTTAGTCGGCATGACAGCCCCCTTTAAGATTTGCAACTTCAAGAAGAGGGACCTCTAACTAGACTGAGACTTACGTACTACTTAACGTGTGTCAGTTCAAGCTACGTTCTATGCATGCCAAACTTGTTTCACGCTCAAGTCGCATAAACCAGCCGGCGGCCATGGCCACTAGGTACCGGTAGTGCTTGAATGACCGCCGGTGCTACCTCCTCAGTCGGCCAAGTTTGGCCGCCGGTTTCTTCTAGCCAATTATTTAATTTTGCATTAGAATGATCGTGGATTAAATGTAGAAAATATTGCACGGGAACATTTGCTATTGTATATAAAGGTAATCTATCCAACTGCGATCACCAGCGCTGTTAGTCTTGTTTGCAATTATCGACGTTTATTTTAACAAAGTGTTAATCCAAAGTGCTAATTTACATGGGCTGGCAATATTGTCGTTTTTATATCGTTGTTGTTAAAAAGGAGAACTAGGTTAGTTGAAATCGGAGGGAGAAACACGTGTCTTCATAGTTGAGAAATGTTCCCGCTGTGGGTTAGTGACTTCCATAGGCGCCGACTCCGGAGGGGCGGCGCCCCCCCGTGAATTTAGCTCGGGGTGGCTGCCCCCCCGCAAATTATTTAAAAAAAAATTCTAAAGCAAATGTTTGTAAGTTCAAATTTGCGTTAGTTTGACCTTCATTGCGGATCGATCTCAATTAAAACATCTACTTGTTGCAACAAGAGCGCTGCTCCTAAGATAACAAAAGAAACAGAAGTACGGTAGCTGATAAACGCCAGCATGGTGCCGTTCAAGCATAGCAACAATGATTGAAAAACGTTTTTCTTGATTTCTTCCACTTTGTGTTTTCTTGGGAGTGTCAATAACGAGGTGCAATTTGCTCAGTTTAGTATCTACCCGTATTAAGAGCTAAAGTTCAAAGTGACTAGGATATAATTCGAAGTAGCCTACAGGCCTCGAAATTCGTTTTTGTTGACGGCGGACAAACGTGTCCGGTCTGAGCAGCTATCTCGGCGGACAGATCAAGTCTCACGGCGGACACACCAGTTTTAGCCGTCGATCGTCATGCTGAATCACTTTATTTTGATAATCATTCTTCGCCATTTCAGAACTATAACTACGGTTTTAGAAAGCTTTTTAAAAAATCAGTAAAGTCACTCTGAAAGGCTTTCATCAGACCAACGACTTGCGCTTGAAGACTCAAAGCGCCGTGTAGCTGGTCAATACGTTACATAACTAATTAACTTCCCCTGAACGAGGTCGTGTGGCTTATTGCGTCACAATACTCTGGGCAGGAGTCGGAAAATTTCTACACCAACGCTACTATTTTCTGCTGTGCAAAGTTTCACAGGCTTTTTCTTTAAGTTTCTTTTTGCGTGTCATGTGAGCAAAAGTGAATTTTCCTTGGGTCTTTTCTTTCTTACTGTAATACCAAAACTTAACAAATTTTGTTGCATCTTGCTGTAATAGCCTACTCGTATAATCTAATTTAGTAACCAACCTTGCCGTATCATTATTACCGTACTCGGAGATCAAAGCCAGACAATGTGACGTAAAACTTGACCTAAATTGCGCGTGATTAACTGATTAGTGTAGAAGTACCGGTACTCTTATCGATTCTTAGCGAAGAATTCACCTTTGTTACGCTGATTCAATGTCATCAATCGTTGAAGCAATGTAAAAATCGAAAGTTTCCCTCCTTGAATGGAAGCTAAGGGATGCAGTATTCACATTTTCTAGATGCGCGCTAGAATGCGCTGGAAAATATATTATTGCAACAATTGTTCGTGCTATGCAATGACGATTTATATCGCTAGTTCCTGTGTTATTTCTCGGCGGACAAATATGACCGATCTAGATGGTACTTCCCGCGGACATCACATGCTGTGACGGCGGACATGTCCGCCGTGAATTTCGAGGCCTGAGCCTACATTATAAAGCTTGGCGATATAAAATGGCAGATAGACGCAAACAAACATCAATGATGACAAACAAACATCAGCATTTTGAATGTAAGCAATCAGTCGGCTAGAAAGTTTGCCCCCCCGGCAATTTTCAAAACCCGGCGCCTATGGTGACTTCACACCCTCAATGGTGACATTATAACTGGGTATTTTTTTAGGTCATTAATCGGTCATTGACCGATTTTTTAGCAAAATGTCGGAAAAAAATATATATAGTCAATTCGATGAAAATGACCAAAAAAAAAATATATATATAGTCAATTCGGTACAATAAAAGATGTCTGCGGCCGGGTGTTGCAAGGTTGAGTTTTGCTGATGAACGTTAAAGAAACGTTTGTCTGTTCTAACATTTCTCAGATAAAACACGACAACGTTTCTCAGCGAAACTTAATGTTGTAGCTAGTCAGGAAGTGCAAAGTTTGGTTTGTATCAGCTACTTGAAAGAAAACATTTTCATCAGAAAAAATGACCGAAATAATAAAAAATGACCGAATTTTTTCAAGTAATTTCGGACAAATGACCGAAAAGTCTCAGCGAAAAAAAACCGAGCATCATAACGGATTACGAGAATGAGGGTGGAGAAACTAAAAGGATTTCTTTTCCTTTGGATTTATAAAGCTTTGGTAGAGAGTTTGCTTTGTTGAACCATAGAGAAAGGCCTATCTTATCTTCAGTAGGTGGCTTTAATCATCAATGTGCTAAATGGCTCAACGAAATTCTTTCGCCTATTCGATCTCACACTACAAACTTAAAGGATACCTTTTCTTTTGTTTTTCTTATCGATCATAGTTCTTTTCCTATTAAAATTCTAACTTCTTTTGATGTAAAAAGTCTGTTCACTAACATTCCTGTAAATTTTACCATTGGCTTAATCTTACAACTAATTTTTACGAAAGACATAAAAGAATATCATGGTCTCAACAAGCGCCGACTTAAATCGTTATTGAAATGGGTAACCAAAAATATGGCTTTTCAGTTCAATGGAAAATACTATAAACAAATAGATGGTGTAGCAATGGGAAGTCCCATTGCCCCACTCATGGCCGATTTTTTAATGAACTACGTGATAGACCAAGCTTTACTTCGTACTACCGAAATGGAAAAACCAACCTTAATTTGCCGCTATGTGGATGATATCTTCCTAATTTTTCCAACTTCCTCTTCTTCGTCAAAGTTTTTCAATTAATTAACTCCATAAAAAAATAAATATCTTTTACATATCAAGCAGAAGTTGACAAGTGTCTACCTTTCTTAGACGTTCTAGTTAGTAGAACGGATGAAAGTAACATCAACACCAATGTGTATCGAAAACCTACACACACTGGACATTATTCCCTTTGGTCAAGCTTTGTTCCTTTTCACTACAAACATAATCTTGTTGATTCTCTTCTTTCCCGAGCTTACCGCATCTGCAATTCATATTCTTCCATACACCAAGAATTCGAAATCATTAAAAAGATGCTTGGGCATAATGGCTACCCCAGAAAATTCTTAAATAAATGTATTGCAACTCTTTTGAACAAAGTACATAGCACTTCACCCAGTCAAAAATTATCTAAAGATCAAACTCGATTTTTAATCTTTAAGCTGCCGTTTCTCGGTGACATGTCATACTAAATACGCAAAGAACTTTAACATTTCAACTAACCAAAGGAAAATTATCTATTCGTTTCGTCCACAAAACCACAGATCTTTCAAAACGTTTTAATTTTAAAGACCGCCAATCCAAATTATCAAGCTCCAATGTAGTGTACCAACTGTCTTGTTCGTGCGGAGCAAATTACATTGGAGAAACAAAAAGGTATCTATACACAAGAATTTTAGAACATAAACCGGATCATCAAAATTCAAAAAAATCTGAGGTTGCAAACCATTTGCGCACCAATGCAGACCACAAGATTAATTTTGAAGAAGTTGGAATACTAGGGAGAGGAGAGGACTCAAGTAAATTGAAAATTCTGGAAACGTTATTTATCAAAGAAAAATCTCCCCAATTAAACTTGGACTTGGCATCTGCACCATTATATTTATTTAATTGTTGAACTGATATACCGTATAGCACTTATTCTGACTTGTCAAACCCATCTCGTTGATCCAGTTAATTGTAATTTGTTTTTTTGTAAAGTCTTATCGTAAAATACTGACTTCTATTACGCATCATTTCATGAAAAAACCTGACTTCTATTACGTTTTTCGCTCTCATAATAGCTTGTTGATGAGTCTTTGTGACGTAAGCCGCTATTTAATTTAAACCTAAGCGGCATCAGGGATTGCTTACATTTATAACACTGAAGATGAAGACAGTATAGTTTTCGAAACGTTTGTTTGCTGAACATGAGTTTGATGTCTACATTTTGGGCTCTTTATTTTTTGATTAGATTAACCACTTAACCAGGCGTTGCAACCATTTTGCTCCTACTTGTTAATGTATTTACAGATTTTATGGTGTGACCTCATCATATGTCCATGGAGGAAGATATTGCGATGGTGAACCAGAAGAGCCTGTGATTGGACAAAATGTATGCAGTACCGTACTCTTAAAACTTTCATGATTATAATATATTTAAATTTCGTATTGGATAATACTTTCCAGGGTTCGACCTTAACTTTTTTTCGCACTGGCCAATCGGACCAGTGGCTCACCATTTGCACTGGTCCGCACGAGATCGCACTGGTCCGTCCCGTTTACTGATAAAAACAAGATTGTCGTGGGAAGCACGAGGCCAACCCAGGGAAAACCACCTTAAAACGACAATAATAAATGGTGGCAATAACATGGAAATATACAATGGCAATAACAGTAACAACAATTTATCTAGGCAAGACATTCAATCTACGTTGAGTCTTCAATCTACTTGGGGCTCTTCTTCAATTTCTGAATCCGATGATGGGTCATAATCGGAATCTGATGACGGGACGATCACGGGGTCATAATCGGAATCCGATGTGTCTTTGTCTGGTCTTGTAAACACATAGCCAGTGCCGGGCTTTCTTGGCCTCACAGATGAATCGTTTGCCAGCCATGGATGTATGGCAGGTTTGGGGTCGAAATATTTTATTTTTGCTGACTGTAGCTGGATGGTCAGAAGATCTGTTACGTGGTCAGCCTGGAGCCTTGACCTCAGCTTCGTTTTTCTTACGATTTAACACCGTCACGTGATGTTGCGATTGCTTTTTTCTTACGATTTAACACGTGATGTTGCGATTGCCTTTTTCTTACGTTTTAACACGCACGGATCACGTGTTTTGTTGTTTGAAGAGAAGCGCAAACAAGAACCACGCACTCTAAACCAGGGGTCACCAACCTTTTTTGCATGTGGGCCACTTTGGCACTAAGGAGAGCTGTGGCGGGCTGCACTAATAAAATATTTAGGTAGGTTGACTCTTATGCTAAAAAAGAACTCATTTTGTACCCAGTATCCAGCGTTAATACATGTTGTTCATATTTATGTTAGAATACCGCAGCAACAAAATTAATCAAACAACGCTACTGCCAGGCCAAGCTCTTTTTACAACACTTTTGACTTTTTTTAACAATGCCTAATAAACGAGGCCACTTGTTTTGTGCACTTATAGCGAGGCGAGCGGTTTCATCAGAATATTCATCGCCAAGCAAAAGTGGTGTTGTCACTTCGCTTCACAAAAGATATCTTGCAATTAACAATTTAGTAAACAAGGAAATGTTTGACACATCGCAATACAGGCAACAATAGTGACATACAAACATATCAGCGCAAAATAGGCTCCAATAACAGGGAAAAAGAAATCATGAAACAAATGCTTGTAGAAATCACCCAAAAATCGTAATTCTATCATAATTCATGAACGGTCTTCCCTTTAAAAATGCAATGAGTTGGTTTTTCATCCTTTTTGTGAGAGTCTATAAAACCGTCTTTCTTTTGTTATAGACAACTGTCACTTGCGATGCTTATCAGCGTGGCAAGAATTTGTTGATTAATAACATTTTGCAGAACTTGCTTCGGCAGTAGATATACTAAAATTGGAACGATACAGAGAAGATTAGCATGGCCCTGCGCAAGGATGACACGCGAAATCGTGAAGCGATCCATATTTCTTTAAAAAAAGTAAAAAAAAAAAACATTTTGCAGTACTAAGCTAAATATTTTCATAATACAATCAGAAAAAGTCTGTGAATTTATACATAATATTTTGCCAATTTATTATAAAATGAGTTGGCACACCGACCTAATTTTCCAACAAAAACTTGCATAAAGGAACATTGCTCGTGAAACACAATAACGGTGAAACGCACAATAGTCTTTACATGACATTTGCAAACTTAAAATAGGCACCCCTATGCTCGACATTTTCGAAATTCGAAAACAGACGTTTTAATCAACCACTGGGACAGTGTGGCTGGACGAGTGGGCATCGCATTGGAATAGCTTTAAGCAACCCCCACCTTGAACTATAATCTGATTGGTCGGTCGGTGGAATCGTATGCAAAGCGAAAATATGCTTCCCTAGAAGTATTTTTGCCTTCGTGCTCTTTAACTCCTCAAGAAAAGTATTTTGGTTATACTTGTACGCTGATACCTTCCGCGGGCCGCAGCGAAACAGTGTGGCGGGCCGCCATTTGGTGACCCCTGCTCTAAACGATCAAACGACATAATACGATAATATTTTCGCACTGGACAGTCGGACCAGTGCGAAACGATTCGTACTGGTCCGCGGGGAACTCGCATTAGACATTGGCCAGAGGACCAGTGCTAAGATCGAACCCTGCTTTCTAATGTATGTGGTATATCATTGCGTCTTACTAGACAAATCACAGTTAATAGTTTGCAAAACACTTTGATTTGGCTTCAAAGATGTGTTTCACCATGTTTAAAAGTTTGCTCAATGCAAGTGAAATTGATATTTTTAATTTAGCAACACTAAAGTTTTAAAGCAAAATCAGCATTGTGATGGTTTGAAAATGTTCTAATTTAAGTGCTCATTTTTATACATACATAAGAGTTCTTCTAAACGATTCAGGAGATTCACAAGAAAATTGACTCGTTGAAGTTTTGTGATTGCCACACGAAAATCCGCCAAGTTGATGCACATTCAACAATAGGGAGTGGAGTTGTTGTGCAAGTCACTGGTGAATTATCTAACTCCGGCCAACCACTTCGTCGCTTTATGCAGACGTTTGTACTTGCTCCTCAGGTATGTGATTTATTGCTGTCTCAAGCATAGTATTTCTGTTTATGCAACATACCGTAGTACATATGAAGTACTTTTTGGTGAATGAAAATGCTCTTCTGTTAGATAAACCTTATGTAATAGAAATTGATAATGTTTTTAATCTTGCTGATACTGAAAAAAGCAGTTAATCCGTCTGATGCAACCCTTTTATGATTAATGCTGCTGTTTGTTGCCACTTACTAGCAAACTATGTTAAATAAGGGTCTGCTACTATTTGGTGAGTCCGATTCGGTGAGAGCCCTATTCGGTGATTTTTTTGAATTTTTTTTTGAAAATTATCGGGTACCGTAGCCTAATTATCATTGCCGCTTTTACGTCGTTTTAATGTCGCTAAACGTTAAAATAAGACCCTAACCCATAACTCCATCCCCTAACCCTATAACGGCAATGATAATTAGGCTACGGTACTCAATAACTAAAAAAAAATCACCGAATAGGGCTCTCACCGAATCGGACTCCCCGAAACGGGCCATTCCGGTTAAACAAAGCCCCGAAAATAGTTGTACTATTCTTTTGAAAAATTCTTAAATTTTTTTAATAGTTTTTAATTTTTGAATTGGTTTGTTACAGGGTGACAACCCATTCAAGTTTTATGTTCACAACGATATTTTTCGGTACCAAGATGAAGTGTTCAACGAAGATACCCCTGCTGAGCATTCAGATGGTGAAGAGCCAGGTGAGCCCAATCAAAAGTTCTCTGGCTATATTTTTTATGGGTCTGCTAGTGCTACTATTCGGTGAGTCCGATTCGGTGAGAGCCTTTTTCGGAGAGTTCCCTATTCAGCGATTTTTTGAAATTTATCGGATACCGTAGCCTAATTATCATTGCCGCTTTTACATCGTTTTAACGTCGCTAAACGTTGAAATAAGACCCTAACCCTAAAACGGCAATGATAATTAGGCTACGGTACCCGAAAATTTAAAAAAAAAACACCGAGTAGAGAACTCTCCGAAAAAGGCTCTCACCGAATAGGGAACTCACCGAAACGGGCCATTCCGATTTTTTATAGACAAACACACTTGTACAAATGTGCATAACTGCATAATATATTACTGAATCTTTGATTCATTGTAGACCAAAGGCCATTCTTCGGGTTCAGGTTCGACTACCTATTATAAGTGAATTCAATTAAATTTCAATGGTTGTTGCAAATACAATAGTTGGGCAACACTTGGAGTAACTTACCCTTGCAAAACAGAATCCAACAAAAACCAAGCACTCACCGACTAAAATCCCATCATCCCATTCATAGGCGTCGATTTTTTCTTAGAAGAGAGGAATTCTGGGTGGGCGAGAGTTTTCAAACAGATTTCATTGAATGTGATTTTGTATGTTCGCAAATTCGCAGTGGTTAGTCTTTCTCACAAAGACTGTGTTTAGCGTCGCAATTACTAAGCAGCAATTAAGCTTTACTAGGTTTGATGTTTGTTTTTTTGCGCCTTGCGATCTTATGAGCGATGCTAAAGTAAACAAACTTCTTTTATGTTTTCCTTTGCGACCTAAAAAGCTCGTGACCTGTTATCTTTAAAGTGGCGCCTTCGGATTTGCAGCAAAATGTTCGGACAGGTGACTGCTGACTGTGCTGACGTAACCTTCCCGAGCCGGAAGCTGATCCGGCAGCATGCTAACGTCAAATGGAGCAGGTAGATTCCCATGGCTCATGCTGTCTTCTACTACTACTGGTGCATTGCCTGAGACATTGACTTTACCACTGTCCATCTTTGAAGCACTGCTTTCTTCATCAATGTCGTCTCTGCGTTCATTCGTGCTGGACGTGGCTTCTTCAGCGTTATCATTTCGACGCCTTTTGGAAGCTGGTTTTAAGAATGCGCGAATAGATGTTTGACTTTGCTTCATCATGTTTAACTTTTCAATAATGAAATGACAACATCGCGCGGTGCCCCAATTTATACCCAGCAACAAGTTTGTGAGGAAATATTTGTAAAAAGCGATTGTTTCAGTAGATCTTTAGTTTGTAGCCTATCGGTTATTTTATTGTCATGTTCATTATGATGTCATATTCAATTATTCATATTCCCTTGCGCTGACCCGGAACTGAAGTTTGATTGTGACGTAACGAAAGTGAGACCATTCGGAGAAAAAGATCAAACGTGGCTTTCTCTCACCAGGAATTGCCAGCGTGTGGCAGTTGCGGTAACATTTAGCAACAACAATGCAGTGAGTACCGCCTTTTTTTTAAACGCAGCGTTGTTGCGGAATTGCTTTGTTCTGTCGGATACCTAACGGGAGACATAGCGTAAAACAAGAAGTTGCGCTCCAGTTGGTTGGATAATTCAGCGTTTAACAAAAACGGAAATAATTGTAACGAACACATAAGTGTCATGAAAACAGGGTAGGCGAAACATATTTTGCCCACCCGGCCCACCCTATTTCGACGCCTATGATCCCATTCACAACCAAGAACTATGATCTAAATTCTTAATCATGAATGGAAAGAATATTGGACATTTAATCGACCATATGGCAGATACATTTATCAACGATCCAACGCTACCCCTCCCAGGTTTCTCGACATGTATATAACAGAAAGGAATAGATCAGTTACAATAGAATTTTATCCCTTCATCCTCGAAACTATGGTTCTTCAGGACGGGGCTATTAAACCACACCAGTCTGTTCAAATTCATAAAAAGCAGGAAAATTAAGAAAACTGTTGATCATTTGATTTTAGACTGTCTAGTGTCTATGGACTGCACTACCCAGTGATTACAACACAGTTCACCAATGTGAAAATATATTTAAAAACTGGCTAAAAGACAAAAGCTTCAAGTGTGAAAACACCAAACAAAACTACTGCAGTATTACTATTGTTGCAAATTGTAACTGTCTGAGTAAAGAGAAACGAGATTTGCCAAAATTTACATTCTCACAGTAAAATGAAAACGCTGTATCTTTTAAACCAGCCAGTTACCGGCATTTTTGGATCCAACGTTACAAGACACATAAGAACTTACTTTTTTCAAGAAATTTGTATTGCAAGCAAATTTAAAAAAAAGTCTTTATGTTACTATTTTTTGCATCATACTCTTTACCTGGCTGCATTTCAGACTCGTTTGCTTAACCAAGTTCTCAAACATTTTTAGAAATGAATGAAGGGGTCGATGACAAACCACAAACTCAAACGACCGCTTATGAGGACAACTTCTACAGTGAAGCACCTGAGACTGAAGCCCAATCACCTGTTATGACCAACGGAATAGAACAACAGCTCGAAGCAACCAACCTAAGCGAACGAGAAATCCCTTCACCTCCACCCACTGAAACCCCAGTCAGACCAGCAACCCCACCTCGAACTCCATCCCCAAATATCCAAACTGAGGTACATTGTTATGACATAACTAAGCCGTGGGGTTTTTGTGTTAATACATTTTAATATTCAACTCAAAACATTCTGCTCTCAGTGCTCTGTTTGTGTCGTTTCAATTTAATCTTATTCGACCTTCATTCTGTATTCTGTAATGCCCAAAGCCTTGCTTTCCCATGTATCAACGCTTGTGTTTGCTCGAAAGAAAGAAATTTATGCTTTTCGATATTCACACGATTTTGTTCGTATTTTATGCCAGCCGGTCGATGTGACTTACTCTGAACCCAAACCGTCTGAAGAGCCAACACTTGAAACGGATCTCTTCCTGGAAGAGGTGGAATCCCAAGAGATTAAGAGTGCCCCTAAAATCTTTTCATGGGCTGATCTTGCGTCTAAGAATACTCCAGCTTCGAGGACATCCGCGCAGCAAGGAACGGTGGTACGGGTCAACAAAACTCCCCCTGAAACTGTGAGTTATCGCTCTGATTGCTGTTTATCAAGAAGCGCTTGAAGGTAGCTCACTCTTTGACGCGCGGTGTGTAACTGTGTAATGTAACAAAGCAGAAGGTTGAGTTGTTCTGTTAGGTACTAATTTGTTTGCCCATGAGAAATGTATGTCTTCTTCCACATCATCATGATCTGTTTGATTAGAAATCTCCAGTGAGTGATCTTTGGGTAACACCGGACACTTTACTTGTATTGTAGATGGGCTCATAGCATGGGCTAAATTAATGAAAACCCGTAACGTGCACAGTTGGACACCATGTTCCACCGTAAAAGATTGTCATCGGCTTTCACACAGAAAAGTGTGGAAGTTTTTATATCTACTAAGATGCATCACCCGATCATCTTTCCAGTCAAGGAAAACAGTTTTGCTTCATCATGATCCTCATCATGGTTTTGTGCATTTTTTTCGTATTGTTTGTCTGTTGACAAGAAAATGTGGATTGTGCTTTGTCTGTGCAGCAAACCGACACCACAGAGCAACCTGCATCCCGGCCTGCTCGTGGACCGAGGAGTCAACGATCGTATCCTCGCGATGAGGATCGAGGAGGATTCGGTGAACGGCCGGAGCCGAGTCGACGCTCCGGTGGAGGAGCAGGAAGAGACGGAGGAGGAATCCGGTATTCGGACAATCAACAGATCTTCGTTGGAAACCTTCCATACGACATCGTGGAAAGCGAACTGCGTGACCATTTCGCAGGTACATTCATGGTCCGGTTTCAATTTGTTTGTTCAGTTTATTCAGCGATGAAACAGTTGCGCGTTCAGAGATGGAATCGAAAGTTTTCTTCGTCGTTTTACAACACAAGATTGCGTAGTTGTTTTTTTTTTCTTCTTCAGTGGCTGTTGAAAATTTAAAATTATTTGGTAGTGGATTTGATTCTGAACAACCAGGGCTTCAATTGTATCTTTAAAGATCTTAACTTAGCCCCACCCACCACTACTATTCAGCGCTACTCTTGTCATCATTCAGATTTTGGGCCAGTGCTCGAGGTGAAAATCAATCACTCCCACTCCAACAACCCTAGTTTTGGCTTCATAATTTTCGAGAATCCCAAGTCGGTGGATGACGTCTTGGGCGTAATGGTAAGAGATACGTCACGGTTTAACTTGTAACTATGATAAAGGACAATTTGCGTGATATTTTTAGATGATGAAGAAGTCATGGACGATGCATGAGCCGTCCAAGACATTAAAATCCGCCATTTTTAGATTGATTAGCTGTGTCTGAGATGATTCTACTTATGAATCTAACTTGCGTTTGGTTCAGCATTTAAATGACGGCATTCTTCTCCTTCCAGCCGACCCAGTTCAAGAATAACCATCGCATCAACATCGAGGAGAAGAAACAACGCAGCTCGCGTGACAATAACCGAAGAACCGGTGACGCTCGTCGGGGCGGTATGGGGGACTCGAGAGGCGGCCGCCGCATGCTCCCTACACCGAGACGAGACCGTCAGGGGTCGCGCGAAGGCGCCCGGTCCAATTACAATAATGGACCCCGTCGATGACCACCCCTGTGATTTCAATGGCTATCTTGTTATTTGTTCACTTTTCTTGCGAAGTCCGTTTGGGTTAAATCCTCGCGCCGCACAAAATGCGTTCAGTCGCACACTCTGCTCCTGATTCGCTGCTTCTCTTTTTCATATTCTTGCAACGACTGTTTTTCCAACAAGGTTGTTTATTTCACCAGCAGTTGGCTTTTTACGCCTCACATTTATTAAGCAGATTTAAAGTTGAAAGTTTTAACAACTGAAAGTTTTTTGATCAATCCCTGTAAGATGTTTTTCCGCAGCCTGTTCACAATAACTGTTTTTAATGTGATTTTTGAGGCAAAAGTCAGCAAGTGTGATAACGAAACTTTCTGAGCTTTGAGATTTGATTGCTGCAGCAAAAACAAAATTATTTCTCCAAAGCTCATTTCAGTTTGGTCGCACTAGTGGGGATGACCATTTTTTTCAGTCAGTAGTTGGTTTTTCACCCCTTTCAATTTTCAAAAACCAAAAATTTTAAAGCAATCCTGGTTAAAATTAATGCAAAACTCTAGCTTCGCCAGTTGCACTGGCACTTTATCCTGATAACAAATCGTAGAATGTACTATCCAAAAAATCAGTTCGGTGATCGGCTGAACTGTTTCGATTGTTGTCTATTCCCAAAGACAATTCTGAGGTCAAATCACTATTATGCTCAAAGCTATTGGTGCGTCTGTTTTGACATTAACATTCAGTCTGTGTTATTTATTTAAATCCTGTGCAAAACGTATCGCTTGTCAATTCGCTCCATGTGTGTAATTATTATTCTTCCAGTCGGGCCTTAACAGCGAGAGCATTAATTAAGCCAAGTTCAGTCTCGTAAATTTTCCTATACCTGGCCCAATAGTGTTTTTGTTTAAAAGAAACTCCACTCATTTTCTGAATTTTGTTTGCCCGTTTATCTTACCAGATGATGAAGTCACAAAAATATTCACTTGTTGATAAAATAATGTCGCTTTTCATATGTCTTGAACCCCGTGATTTTGTAACTTCAATTGTCTGTAATGCTAAAAATGTGTCAGAACTGCGCCAAACTATTGTTACGAATACAAAACTTTTCTTAAACGCATTTTCTGTTACTGTGACGTGACACGCTGTGCACTATGTTGTGTGTACTCAAGAAGTAAATTTAAGCATTTGTCTTTCGAAACTGTGGTAGCATTTGGCTTACGACACAGTGTAGTAGAGACCTTAAGAAATCCAGTTGTTAAAGTAAGTGCAGAACAACTCGTGAGTTTTCGAAAACGGCAAGACGTCAGATTCTGATCCTACGCATGAACGTTACATGTGTGGCTAATAGTAAATGGGTTTGTTAATTCAAAAGAATCCAAGCAGTTCAGAAACAAATCTCTATTGTATTGAAAGTTTGCTCACACCGAAAAGTAAATGCACGAAGTGTGTATGTGCCGTTACCTTATCTGCCAGTCACCTTGTTGCCAACAACCACTTTCATGACCTGAAGGATGCAAATCTAGAGTTAAAATCTCACGTCAGTTGCACAACGACAAACACTTTGATTTTCTAAAGATTTATCTCTTGACCACCTTCAGCATGGCCGCCGCACGCAACTAAAATATTTTAACAAAACTTAGCGTGATTTTATTAAAATTGCCCTAGTAGGCTACAGTATAGGCCTGCATACAGAGATGGGCAAGATCACCTGTTTAGGTGATCTTGAAGATCAAGATCCAGAGCTACTGAGAGTACCCCACCTATTTAGTGTTTGGGAAGTGCGAACGTGCTTGCTGATGATCCTGATAGCTGCTACCGTGGAATCCTTGAAGAGCCATTGTTGGGTCAATAAGAATAATTTCCTTCCCATGACAAACCTGCGTGCCAGTAGGCTAGCCCAGGCCTGTGCAACCTTTATTACAGGAGGGCCAGATGTAAATAACTGGGTGAAGCCGCGGGCCGCACGTTTATTTAACATGATTTCTAGGCTAGTAGTTGCAGGCACAAAAAAGTAGTTTTTTTGTTATTCATGTTATTCTTATGGCGTTATTAGGGGCTATCTTCTTTCAGAAATAATAAGTTAAGACACATAAATTTCTGAAGAAAACTGCTATTCTAATTTATTGTGACAAAGTCTTTAAACGAGATCAGTGAGAAATTTGCAGCTGGCTTCTTTTCCCAACAGCATTTTTCCAAATTTGGTTTAATGGAAGTGCTCGCCATTCGAAGTCCATTTTCCAAGTGTTTGTCTGTCAGAACCGATCGATAGGGTGATGTCATGACGCCCATTTTAGAAAAAAATGTTCGCACAAATACGTTGAGCCAACAAAAGCCATTTTTGAAGCCATGGATTTTTTCAAATGTGGAAAGTCATCTTAGTGGAGATGTTTTCGGTGAAAATCGCTAAGATTCATTTCTAAATACTTTGCTTTCAAATCCTTTTTTCTCTTGAAGATCAATAAGTTCAAGTTATATCTGCTGGTGCTTTGTCAATGTCTGTGTTGAATGGCGAAGAGAACATACCAAACAAATGTTCATGAGATTTGAAGTCCTTGAAACGAGCCAAAAATTCATACAATGTTTTCAAGTTGGTCTGCAAATTCAGTTTTCTTCTCAGGATGCATTCCATAGTCTCTCAAAGTTGGAAAGTGAAAAATATTTCCTGTCTGTACGTGAGCTTTTCAAAGTCGTAGATTGTTCATAATGCCTTTTATGTGACCATACATTTTTACTTTCCACAAATAATTAAATACAATGGATTAGCGGTGGCCGGTAGAAGATTTCTAAAATGGTTAACAGAAGGTGTGAAATCTACAATAATCCGCTCCACAACAAATTGTTCCCACGTACCAGACTAAACTAAATTGTAAACACGTTGCGCGGGCCGGACACAATTCAGAATTGGCACATCTTCGCGGGCCGCACAATTTTTCTTCGCGGGCCGCACAATTTTTCTTCGCGGGCCGCATTTGGCCCGCGGGCCGCACGTTGCACACCCCTGGGCTAGCCTGTTGGTTCCATTCAGATGCGAATCAAAATTGTTGTAGCTGATAACTTTAGCATAGATGGAGAAAAAATTGTATGCACACAATAGGCCTACAAGCAATGAAAATAGCTCAACAAAGCATTTAATCCATTCCGAACCTTTTACAATGCAAAGTTAAGGATCACAGCATCAAATAATAAAGGATTTGCAGTCTGATTTGATGCACAATAGGTTATGCATAGGCTGTTCGATAGGTTTTGAGTCATGGTGGAGCGTAAACAATTCACTACAAATTTCTATGTGCTAAAACCACGTTTTCAACTCACAGCCGTTCGAGATAGACCTAGGCTACCGGTACGGGTTTACGTAAACAATTCTCAAAGCAAAGAAAATATTTTAGAAAATTGTTTCGAAAGTTGCAATCAGTGATTTTTTGAGTAGAGATCATGGGGTGGTGCGTTCCGGTTTGCAGCTCAAGTTTTCTTTCTAGCTTGCTTTTAAAAGTACCAACTCATCCAAAATGTCATTATTGTGGGCTAAATGTCTAAATTTGTTCCACAAGTCCCAACTCCACTCCATGAACTCCAACTAAATTTTGCAGTGACATCCATAAGCAGGAAGGTTTTACCTACATCCTATAATCTTGCATGAACATCTTTCCTCTTCCAGGCATGTTGGATCCATTATCATATAGGCTACCTGGCCAACGCAGTTTTTGAGGTCAAGGTTAAGTTGGCCAAGCAAAAATAGCAGGCTACACGTTTAGCCAAAGCAGCACCAGTTTTCAAGATAAAACAACAGAAACGGTAATGTGATACAGAAGCCGCCCGGTTAGCTCAGGTCCGCCCGGTTAGCTCAGTGGTTACGCGCCCGGCTCAAGATGACGCGGCACTGGTTCGACTCTCGGGTGTGCGCTTGAGCAACGCATTTCAGGGCTGCTCTTCATTCAGCGGCACCTAGTGAATGGAATAATTCCCCGGCAACAACACTTCAACATTCGGAAAACTTTACTCTGTCAATCTCGGTAACCGGCCCTGCGTCAAGAACCTCTGCAAGTATGCGAAACTACCAGGAATAACCAATCAAGGCTTTGTCAGTCCGAGGATAAATATTCAAAACTAACTAAATTAACTAACGAAAACGGTTAAGTAATACAGAAGTCAGTAGGCTAAGCTTAATCAGATCTTATGTCTTGAAGCAGTTTAACATAACCTACGGTACGGTACCTTATAGCCTACGAGAATGATTTGTTCTTGATTTGAAGTAGCGCATTAATCGAAAAATACTTGGAACTACGCATTTCAATCAAAATTTGTTTAGTTTTAAGTTGTTACATTTTTATTGTAGGCCTAGTAACAAAAATGAGCCCCTCTCAAAAGTGACAAAACGAAAAACTACTCGTTTTTCCTTTACAGTGATATGCTAGGGGGGAAAGTTGCCCGACTTCCCCCCTCTCGGAGCCCATGGGTGTACGGTACTTCTTTGATTTGTTTATCTTGGTGGAATGGTGGCCATGCCAAATTGCTTTCTTCTACACCAGGGCTTCCCAAACTGGGGGTCGCAACCCCGCAAGGGGTCGCGTAACGAACTTTAGGGGTCGCAGAAAGTGTACCGATTTTTCACAAAGTACTCTATATTAACACTTCTGTGCAAGTTGTAAACTTGGAGAGTGGCACACTCAATACTTCTATTTTTAGAAATTGATGTGATAAAGTGAAATCAGAATTAAAGCCTTTTTCTTGCAATGTGAAATAAGATAGCTTTCAAAAGTTAAAGCTTTAAAAGGCTATTTAGTGTTGAAAATTGGAGTCGTGATTTTCTAACGAAAAAAAATCAGACTGAGTCCACCATTTTTGTAATGACATCTGGTTTTTAAAATTAAGCTTAAGCTATTTATCAAATTTGCTTGCAAAACTGAACGAACTTAACGGGTCTTCCAAGCAGAAAACAGCAATGTTTTTACATTGAATTCTAAATTTGAAGCGTTCATCAAAAGTAAGGACAAAAAGTTTAAACATCTTGAAAATGCTTGAAAATGAACACTAGGTTGAAAATGGTCCATTTGAAATGTTCTCATTTACTGAAGACTTTTTGGCTGACAATGATGTAAAATCAAATGTTGTTAGACCTCTGGTTATTAACCATTTGTCAAACCCGTTGAAACAGTTTCAGAAGTATTTTCTACCAAATTACATTAGATCCGAAACCTAGTCTATTTATGAAGTTATGAACAGACTTAATGTTCTAAGCAAAACAGCCATCACAATGAACATCAACCGAAGTATACTAATTGAAATTACTATAGTAGGCTAAGTAACCAAAATTAATAGACGGTACTGTTATTAATATCAATTCAATATGATTTCAGTGATTATAACACAATGTAATAAAGTAGCGTATCCAATAGTTAGCGACGACATATTCACGAAAAGAAAATAAATTTATCAGAAATATCAGTTAATTTACTAGATTTAACACAAGCAATTTGACCAATGTTAAACGATTTCAACTATTGTTACTTTGACACAGTAATCTATTTACAACGCAAAAACAAAGTACCGGGTTGTGATTTAAAGTTTAAATTTTCTTGAAATTTATGAATTTTGTGCAAAAAGCTTCACACTTTTTGGCTTTGCGTTACAACGGAATAGGCTACCGCCAGGCCCGTAACTAGCTTGGAGCAGCAGGGGGGGCAAAAAGTATTCTAGAGGGGGCCCAACTTTTACCTTCCGAATCATGTACGAAAACGACGTTTGTACACAATGTGGGTACATTCACGCAAGAACATTAATCGTAGGCCTAATACAACGTTTACATTAGACTAGTTTATCATAGAAACAGTCAGTGGCGTAGCCAGGAATTTAGAAAAAAAAGGGAGGTTGACGGGCGGCGGGCAAAGCCCGACAGCGTCTTCGCCAAAGGCGACACCCAGCAGCGGGGGGTCTGGGGGGACCTCCCCCAGAAAATTTTGAAAAATTACTATGAATTTGGTGCATTCTGAGAGCATTTTCAACAAACATGTGGGTATAAATATTCCTGTAAAATGGTACTGTCCGGTGGCATAGCAAAATGATAAGATCATGTTTTCTAGGGCATTTTTCGGTAATAAAGCTAAGTCTCTATGTTTTCTTGTTGCTAATTCCTGGCTGAGATATTTGAATGTTTGGTATTGGCAAAACTCGCTCTTTTAATGCAGTTTCGTTTAAAATTAGGCAAACTTTGATTTAGAGACAACATTCTACCCAGTAGCGTAGCCAGAAATTTTGAAAGGGGGGGGGGGGTTGACGACCCAGCGGCGGGGGGGCCTCTCCAAAAATTTTTTAAAAATTACTTTGAATTTGGTGCATTCTGAGAGCATTTTCAACAAAAATGTGGGTATAAATATTCCTGTAAAATGGTGCTGTCCGGTGGCATAGCAAAAGGATAAGATCATGTTTTTTTCGGCATTTTTCGGAAATAAAGCTAAGTCTCTATGTTTTCTTGTTGCTAATTCCTGGCTGAGATGTTTGGTATTGGCAAAACTCGCTCTTTTAATACAGTTTTGTATAAAATTAGGCAATTTTTTTTTAGACTAAGCATCAATCTCAATATCGTGACGTCACACGTGTGACAAAGGGGGGGTTGCAACCCCCAACCCCCCCCCCCCTGGCTACGCCACTGATTCTACCACACCCTTAAACACACAATGTTTACAATTAAACACAAGAAAATTGAGTGTAAAACTGAAAAGTCAGCGAACAGAGCTAATTTAACATAATTTTTTCCAGGGGGTGCCAACGTTTTTGCAGGGGGGGCTTCGCCCCCCCTGCGCCCCCCTAGTTACGGGCCTGGCTACCGCTGTAATCAATGCGTTAGTGAATGCGTCTGTAGTGAATGCGTTACAGCGGAATACCGCTGTAATCAGAGAATGCTATTTTTTGTCTTTTTTTGCGTTGATTCAAGGTCTGCAGATTGCACGAAAGAATGATTTGCAAGCTAGGTAAGCAGCTGTCGGGTTCATGGGTTGTTCGCGCTCAAGCTTATCTAAAATTATAATTCCACCTCCCTTTTGGAAATCCGTGACTTTTTGACTTTAGACTCAACTTTGCAAGTTGCAAGCTGATACAGCGGAATACCATTTTGTGTAGAAAAGCTTCACACTTTTTGGCTTTGCGTTAAAGCGGAATATCTACCATTCTCTTAATTAGCAGTAGGGCTAACCGCACTCCTGCTGTTTGTATCGACGCACTTGTGTTGAAAATTTTCAGCCGCGAAAACTGAAGTAAATGCTAAGCACTAGTTGGGAGGATCTTCTCACCAACGATTTAATTACAATGACCAGCTAAAGGCTTCCTCAACCAAGCAAACATTGATGTAGAATCGTGGAAACAACTTGCCAGTGACATGTCACTATGGAGGAAAAAAACTAGTAAAAGAACGGAATTTTTCGAAAAAAACAGCATACAAAAAGCTCAGGAAAAACAAAACATTAGAAAAGACAAGCTAAAAAGACGACGTTCTCCGCCCTCCATACAATGTGATTATGCCCACGTCTTTTCCACATTAGACTATGGGATTCCAAAGCCACATCCGCTGCTAGCATTAACAAATATTGACCCACAACTGGACTTGCTTTGTAGCAAAAAGCGGTCGTATCCATCACACTGAATAAATGTGTTAGGTTTTTAGTTTCTTTTCCAGTAAGCTACGTGTAAATTGTAAAATGTAAAGTGGTAGGCTTCGAGTATCGTTAGGTTGTTTTTAGTTTTCATTCGAATTAAACCTTTCCATAACTATCACAAACGCATATTTCGCACTGCTTGTCATTTTTACCATGAAGGGTCGCGGAAAATTTTAGGAGATTGAAAGGGGTCGCGAGCAAAAAAGTTTGGGAAGCCCTGCTACACATAGCCTACGTTTCTACATCACATGCACATCTTGAAGTATTATGGTTTTGCCACCTTTTGGCTTTGTTTCTGTATTCTATTTTTACAGAGTCGTTTTGCTCGGTTTGAAACGAAACCAATGGTGGTTGCGTTGAAGCAAGATTTCCATTAAATTACACTATGCTTCTCATGCATATTTCATGTAAAATCACTGATCAGTTTTTGATGGTTACAAACGGATTAGGCTACGAGAACAAAAATAATAATTCATTAAACAAATTTGGACTGAAATCTCAGGCAGACTCCAGTTTTGTTTCAGTGGAGCAGCTCAGTGGCAACTGGTTGTCTTCGCCTCAAGTTCCGGCAGTTTTGGTTTCTCTTTCCGCTTCAGTTTCGGTTTTATGTTTTATTTCCGACCACCAAAGGTAAAAGTATTACTTGTGATAACATTGCAGGGGCTGGATAAAACAACAAAATGCAAATGCTAGAGCGTGCTCGACACTGGAATTGCTATGTAGGACCAGAAAAATTTAGCACGGTTGCAATGCTTTGTGTCTTTGTAACAATATATTTCACTTTGGTTTGATTTCAGGTCAGGTCATATTAAAAGTTAATAAACGCAGTCTTCTAATTTTATTTTCACTTAAGCAGCCTAATGCTAAATGGTAAAGGTAAGTTAAGTTGATAGGTTATGTTTAGTTTAGGCTACTTTAGATTTTGCAGTAGCTGTCGAGGCAACATTTGATAATTTGTTGTTGTCAACAAGGTTGCTTGTTTTTTTTTATATATTTCTAGCCCAATTGCCACTAAAAGTTACCGAAAAGTAAGCTCAATTATTCACAAGTTGAAACAAGCCCAAAAGTGTCTCAAAATTTAGAATTTGCACAAGTTAAAGTCAAAAAAACAAAATTTTAGCTAAATATGGTTTCTACTTTGTAAAATTTGGTTTGAAATGAAACAACTTGCACAAAACCCGCGACTCCGAAACAAAAACTAGCCCAATTGCGCATAAAACCGTCGAGCTGACAATTCTAGTTGACAAATGCTGCTGACATAGCAACGTTTTGGGCTGAAATAACTTGGCATAGAGAAGCCATAGGAAAAAAAAACATACGAAGAACTGTCTGATTTTGTTCAATACATTTTGTGCTTATCACAATTTCTTGCAGAAATTAAACAGAATAGGCTACCCAAAAGTTTGGGTGTTCATCAGGACAATTATCGTTTCTAGCACTAGTTGCAACGTTCATCTGATGAAAGTGAAAGTAAAAGCAACGACAAACAATAAATAGCAGGAGGCCTAAGTGAAGCAATATATCAACATGTTTGTCGTTGCTTTACTTTCACTTTCATCAGATGAACGTTGCAACTGGTGCTAGAAAGTAGAAACGGAAATTGAACAAGCATTCAGCCAGATGAACATTGTAAAATCAAAGGTGAGAAACATAACGAGCACTGAAATGTAAAATGCAATTTTGACTTTACGAGATAGATTAAAAAAGTTAACGAAGCATGCTATGATTACAAAATTCGAGAAACTATGCTGAAACTGTTTTTTATTGGCACCAGATAACAATAATGCGGAAACTTGTGTTATGTGGATGACATTTTTTGCAGAATCAATGTCCAAATTCTGGAGAAGAGCTTTAGTAGTTGCGATCCCTAAGCCTCACAAGCCACCAGAGGACCCAAGGAGTTATCGTCCGATATCCCTCCTCTGTGTTCCTTTCAAGATCCTCGAAAGACTGATCTATGCCCGCGTCAACCCAATCATCGACCCGCTCCTTCCAAAAGAGCAAGCTGGGTTTCGGCGCGGAAAATCCACTGTAGATCAGGTCACACTGTTGACCCAAGACATCGAGGACTGCTTTGAGGCAAAAAAGAAGGCCGGCGCTGTCTTTCTAGATCTCACAGCTGCCTACGATACCGTATGGCATCGCGGCCTTACTTACAAGCTGCTTCGCCTGCTTCCTGACCGACATATGGTCCATATGATTATGGAACTTGTCAGGAATCGAAGCTTCACCCTCACCACCGGCAACCCACGGCGAAGCAGACTGAGACGCCTGAAAAACGGCGTCCCACAGGGATCGGTCCTGGCTCCACTTCTTTTCAACATCTACACCCACGACCTGCCAACCACGGTCTCCGCAAAATACGCTTATGCGGACGATCTGGCAATTCTCCACTCCACAAAGTCGTGGGAAAATCTAGAAGACACCTTGAGCCAGGACATGCAAACCATCTCAGCTTATCTCCAGAACTGGCGACTGAAACTCAGCGAAACCAAAACTGTGGCGGCAGCTTTCCACCTACACAATCGGGAAGCTGATCGTGAGCTACATGTCCACAACAACGGAAAACCTCTGTCCTTCTGCCCCGAGCCAAGGTACCTTGGGGTGACACTAGACAGATCGCTCACATACCGCCACCATTTGGTGTCACTGCGCAAGAAACTGACATCCCGCGCTGCATTACTGAAGCGCCTGGCAGGCTCTAGCTGGGGGGCGAGGGCTGACACTTTGCGAATAGCAGCCTTAGCCCTTGTCTACTCTCCAGCAGAGTACTGTGCACCTGTCTGGTGCTGCAGTGCTCACCGCCACAACATCGACACTGCCATAAACAGCGCCCTGCGCACAGTGACCGGATGCCTGCGTCCCACACCATTGGACAATCTCCCCATTCTCGCTGGCATCCAACCTGCTGAGCTTCGTCGCGAAGAAGCCACTCTGTCCCTCGGTCGACGGGCACTGGAGCCTAATCACCTTCTCCACCACAAGATCTCTGCCTTCCCAAACGGGCACCCCCGCCGACTGAAATCAAGACACCCATTCGTGCCAGCCGCTCGGCTTCTGATCAACGAAGCTGATGAACAAGACATCTCTGCGGCTACTTGGGCAGACCATAAATGGAATTCTGAATGGAGGTCAAGCACCACCAGACTCCATTCATTCATCCCCGACGCCGACACACGCCCAATCGGCCTGACACTACAGAGACAGGCGTGGGTGCGCCTCAACCGTCTCCGTACGGGCGTCGGCCTTTTCCGCTCAACCATGCACCAATGGGGAATGGCTTCTTCCTCCTCCTGTGAATGTGGTGCCGAGGAACAGACCGCAGACCACATCATCAATGACTGTACCATCTTCAAGCCACCTAACGGAGTGGAAGGTCTGCGCGTCATGGATGATGAAACTAAAGACTGGCTGCTCTCTAGCAGCCTTCCAGTGTAGTCCGGGAACATCGTGAATCTGGGGTGGTAAAAGGATAGACCCTCGGCCCCAGAAGCTCAGACGACGACGACGACGAATGTCCAATTTGGATATTTTCCTTTTCTGTTATTTTTTTTATTGGCATGTCGTAATGCGGTTAGGCTATACATCAGTATTATATGTTGGTTTATTTTTGAGTTTATTTCTGTTCGAGATTAGTTTATTCTGGTCTTGTTTAGGTTCATTTAGTTTATTTTAGGAAAATCAAGATGGCAACACTGGTCTTGGACTAAAGCCAAGACCTTGGTAGAGATAGGAGCGACGATTGCGACAGTTTTTTTGATTATGTTAATTCGCTCAAAGATGTAGGCTACTCTGTTTAATTTGCTCAAAGTGCGTCTGGCAACGCGTGATCTTGATGTGGGTTGTATTCAAATCAATAATTGAGACAAACGTTTTGTATATCTTTTATGTAACATACAAAATCTTAATTTCTTTGGTCACTTTAAAATTAAATAAAAGTTTGTTTTTACTATTTTAGATTTAATGTTTGGCTTATAATCTTATTTATACCATAGTGCGGCCCACGGACAAATTCAAATTCTGAACGCAGACCTCGAGATAAAAAGTTTGCCTACCCCTGCTGTAGAAGAATGATTTCATGCGTTTTCAAAGTCATTTTGACGTCACAAAGGGTCAGCTGTGTCAATTTAATTTAAAACAAAAGTAGCGGTAGCGCGCTACTTTAGCCCGAGTAGCGATAGCAGCTACCACGCTACTTTTATCGATTAGTAGCGGTAGCGGATGCCTACCTCCAGAGATGTACGTATACGCAGCAAATTCTACGCCGTAAGTATGCGGCGTAGACTTTTTGTTTGCGCTAACGCTTGTGGCCACATTTTTTTGGATAGTTTGCGCTTGAGGCTACGCCGTAAAGTTTTCGCGGTTTTTTAGCGCATAGCGTCAACGCATACTTTTTAATGTATTTTTTTCTCTACAACACGCCAATACCTTTCAGCGCTGCAGTTGAAAGAATGTTTTCAATGGGCACAGACATATTGGAACCAAAACACAGCAAAATGTCAGATGAACATTTTCAGATGCTTGTGTTTCTTTGTGGAAATTCAAAATAAAACTTGTTTGTTTCGAGTGGTTTATACCGTGTGAATGTTTGGCACCTAGCAAACAAAATTAGTGTACGCAAGTGTATGCGCTGACGTTGACGCCGCCAACTTTTTTTACAAGTTGCGTTGACGCATACGGCGTATGGTTTTCGAACGTTTGCGTTTACGCTGACGGAGTCAATATTTTTTGTATGCGCGTACATCACTGCCTACCTCTGGCGGTGGGCCGATCTGTTTGTTAGCGACAAATTTCACCAAACCTATTGTGGCACCAATGTTATGGTCCATAAACTTTTAACCATGGGCTAATGTGCAATGACCTTTCTTTTTATATAAAAGATTTGTTTCATCATTAAAAAATGCGTGTTCTGCTGGAAGCCTGTAAAATTTCTCCAGCTTTGTGCATGATAGTCCTTTCCCAGACACCAAAATTCGTATTTTCTACATTGATTCATCGTCTGCAAAATTTAAATCAATGCGAAAATGGCGGATTTCGCTGTCTGGGACTGCACGCAATCAAAAACAGATGCTCGTGTCTAACATCTAGCCTACTCGTAATGAAAAATTAGGGTAAAATAGTCGTGAAATGGGCAGGGTTGGAAGTCGTTAGTCGAAAAGCAATGACTAGGCCTATTTCACTATTCGATGGTGCCCAAAAAAGCAATGACTTTTTCTCTATCGATGCTTAAAAAAACAATGAATAGCAATTAGCTTACTAAAAATAATTTAATTAAAATTAAAATAATAAATAATTACTAACAGCAGAGATGAAAGCAAGCTAGCAGTTTAACTTTATTAAGAACAGAAATAATAAAAATATCACTTATTGGTTAATTCTTAAGTTCGAAAACCGGAAGGGGACTAGGTCGGATAGTAATCCGAAAACTAAATCTCGTAAATTCGTTTTGACGACGAAGTAAGTGAACAACAAAAATGATTCAGCAGTTCTCCTAAATATCGATTAGTGAAAAACGAATAATGATTTCGTTGCTTACATAAAAAAGCAGTGAATAACGCGCATTCGATATTTATTTTTAAAAGGAATGGATATAAGCATTCGATATTCAGAAAGCAACGAATAACGCTATCGAATAGTGACAACTAGTCATTACTTCCAACTCTGGATATAGGTTCCTCTATAAACGTTTGGAGCTGTAACTGTGTTGTCACACAGTTATAAAATACAGCAGTTTTCATGATCTACCCTGTGATTCTTCTTCTTGCGTTTGAAGACGCCGCAGATCACGTTGTTACATCCAGGCGCAGCAGCCAATAGATTGTGTGTTCATCGAGCGTTGTGAGGTCCACATATCTGTTCTGGGGTCCATATACAGGACAATGGTAGATAATGTGATGTGCAGTCTGAAAATCTGAGCCACACGCACAAGATGGTGAATCGGCGAGGCCCCATTGGAACATGTTGCTGTTGAAACGGCCCACCCCAGTCCGCAGGCGATTGAGCTTCACCCACTTCATCCGAGGTAGTTCTGCTCCTGGTGGAGTGTTGGTATTGGGAAGGACTGTGAATTGAGTTGATCTCGCAACTTCTCTCCATTCAACTTTCAAATTTCAGAAATGTGAAAGTTGAATTTACGGATAGCCGCAGCATGTCGGGAAAACGGGGGCGAGAATTCAAGCGCTTGGGTTTTTTACTTTTTAGAGTGCGAGTTTAGGACAATCTGGTTGAGGAGGTGGTCATCCCTTGACATAGCTTGTAGGACCAGATTGCGTATAGGCTACGTAGTTTTCCATACGAAATCTACCTGGGGCGATGCCTGATAGTACCGGCAGAAAGTCAGTGGGAGTTGGAAGCAGGCAGCCAGTCAGGGCCGGATTAAGGGTTTATGGGGCCCTGGGCTGAGCTGAAAGTGGGGGCCCTTATCAAGTGACATTTTTCGCTAAAAATTAATGGTGGAGTGGGGCAACGACACGGGCCGAGTTGCATGTATCTGTGGCACCGAGTCCCAAAGAGCGGACCAGTGGCGTAGCCAGAAAAAAATGTTGGGGGGGCCAAATATTTGATGAATTGAAGAGAACAACAAAGTGTTTGATTTGAAGCCATCGCCACTTGATGTGCAGTGGCGTATCCTGGTGGATTGAAGCAATAAAAGTGGTAGGGGGGTTAGAGCGTGCCGAAGGCACGCGTATTCTAGGGGGGTCCGGGGGCATGCTCCCCCGGAAAATTTTTGAAAAATTACACTCAAATAATGGATTATAGCGCTTTTTGAATACACTTTTAGGGTAATATTTGTATGAAATTTATTAGCAGATAAACAGCTATTAACTTATTAAAGATAGCTCTTACACACAAACGGGCAAAAACTGTGGCTAAATTAGAGAACACTAAAAACTCAGCTACACAAAAACTCAATAACTACACAAAAACCCAACAGAGTAAGCCATTCTGAAATTGCTTCCACAAATTAGTTCAAAGAAACGTAAATCGCGTAAATTTTGCGCGATTTACGATTTGCAAAATTTATTGGTGTTATTCTGTGTGTCTAAAACAAGTCCTTGGAGGTGTTAATAGCCAGATGTCTTGGAAAACGATATAAATTTCTACAAACTTTATTATATTTTCAACAAAAGGCTCAACTTCGGAATCCAAACTTGGAAAATTTGGGGGGAGCATGGCCCCTTTCGCCCCCCTGGCTATGCCTATGCAGCGGATCACCTTCTTGTTTGTCCTCGGCTTGCCACCCGGTGCAGTAGGTGAGACCTGTCAGTGTATAACTCCGTTGCGGAAGAATGTGTCAATCTGTGGTGTATCAACAAACTTTAGAAGACTCGACAGAAGAAGAACTGCTGCATCATATCTAACTGACCATCTTGTATCAGATAATGTCTTCAAAACAGGCAAACCATCTAGGAATTTTCGATGGACTTGCCAACGATGATTAGACGAGACGAGCCATGAATAAAGGCTTTGCAACAATTCAAAAACCTCAGCGGCAGAACGGCATGTTTCTACAGGACATTTAGGCTACCGATTAAATTAAGTGAATGTGCTGTGCAAGGGACATAATGAGCTACACTACATTTCTCGCGCAGAAGAGCTTGAAGACCGTTATACTTGCCACTCATATTGGCAGCATTATCATAACTTTGACCCGTAATCCGTACCATTTTCGGATATGAAAGTATCAAATAAATATGTTTTTTGTTAAAAAAACGAAGAAAAATTGAATAACTGGGGCTAGGCAGGGGTGCTGCAGCACCGCAGCACATATGGGTGAGCCGTCCTTGCTTGTTTGAGATACGAATTAAAGCAGTAATCTCCAGCTGTGCAACTAAAAAAATTAATAGATTTTTTTCTTTGAGGTGGGGGCCCCCAAAAGTGGGGGCCCTGGGCTTCAGCACAGTCCGCCCCCCCTTAATCCGGCACTGCAGCCAGTGATTATTAGTCCAGTCGTTGAAGCGAAAAAAAGGGCCAAACCTTGACTTAATTGGTGTAAAGCTGAAACCTTGCACATTGTTTCTGTTGATTATGTACATTGACCAAAAAAAAATCCCCGCGAAAATCTTTTGGTGAAAAAAGTTATCCACCTTTTTTGAAAATCCGCTATTTTTTTTTTTCAAATTGGCGGATAAATAAAATTTGAATATTTTTCCGAAGTATCGTCATACTACGGCTTCTTTAAAATATGATATTATCATTGTCACAATTAATAAGCAAGTAGGTACTCAATAACAACTATATTTGACTTTAAACGAAGTGACATTAACAAAATATTATAAGCTTACGTATAATAGCCTGCCGGTACAATAATGTAGCCTATAATAGTTCCAAAAACGATAATTTTGTTCACTTATAGTCAGGTCAATATATGGTTTGACCCCAAAAAATTCCTACAAAAGGTTTTCCAACAGTTTTTTCTAGTATTTATCATCAAGAATAATATATTAAAAAATCTAGGAGAATCAGAGCACCGGAAATTTGTCATTTTCAAGATGGCCGCCAAAACAGTACAGTGACAATAATTCACTTAATATTCATGCTAGAGCTCTAATTCTGGCGTCTATCCCTAGGTTTAAGGTGGTAAGGAATTCATTAAAACAATTCAAAATGAAATTAACTAATTAGTTTAATGGAAAGACTTATTAAGTTATATGAAACAAAACCAATAGTAAAACACTGGCAGTACAAGAATCGCAGAACACTTATTAAGTTATTTACATTCAGTTGCTTAATAAGTCCTGGTCATCATCTTCATCCAGTAACGACTGATTGTAGCCTACGTATTGTCACAGGCATCAAGTTGCACTGTCCACATACTGAGGTACAGGGTAGATTATTCTGCCTACAGCTACACCTGGCAGTGCTACAGGCAGTTGTGCAGTTGCAGTGGATAATCTATAAGAGGAAATCTGGGTCCGCATTCATGTCCGACTCTGTTGTCACAAACTGACTGCCTTCCGGTTTCCAACCCCACCCGCAAGTTTCCATATCACTCTCCTGTCCTAGCCAGACCATTATTTAGTAGTAAACCCTTAAACAGTGAAATTTTGTTGACTCAGTAGGTTGTAGGTGTTCTGGTGTCACAAATGATTGAGAAGAGACGACTTTTTTTCTTAGTACTCTGTAGTGCAATGACGAGAGGGAATCCGTCCGCGTGCCCCCAAAAATCACAGCCATCGCTTGACAATCTTTCTTCACAATGGATGCTGCTGTCTGCTTTGGAAGAAGGAAGTAATTGGCACAGTCTTTCAGAGTAGCATCACCCTTTACCAGCTTGTGAAAGACAGATTTTCTTACCCACACCAAAGATTCTTGATGTTGTGTCACATCCAGTGTAGGCATGTAGAAAAAGTAAATGGGAACATAATTCTGCACCCATCACCATTTTCAGTTCGTTTATATGATACACTTTGTCAGCATTTCCTTTGTCGGAAAGAAAATATAGATCTTTGTTTGCTTGTTGCGCATAATGGAGAAGCAGGACCAACAGATCTATGTCTTCTCCAATCAACGTTGTCGAGTGTTACACTGCACTAACAACAGTAGCCTTCGCAATCGGAACATCAGCATCCCCTGGGGCATTGATCACTTCGCAGCCTTTAGGCTACCCCGAAGTGTTTTACTGATCGATTAGGTCGATCATTTTTTTGTTTGTTCATGTACATTAACGTTATCTTCGGCCACAACACCATTCACAATATTCCTCAGGGTTTGATCCTGAGAAAAAGGTACATAACCAGCCAGTGATGTCCTCTGCGTTTTATTGGCAAAGCGGAGTTGCATGATTTCAATCCTAGTCTTCTCTGTGATGTTGAGTTGTGATATGTTGTGCCTTAGAATCACACGGTTTGCTTTCTGACCCGGTGTCAAGGCAGCAATCATTCCTATCTCGTGGAAAGTCCCCTTCCCATCCAGGGTGATAATATTATGATCAACATTGTCAGCTGCAAATAACATTGTACTTTCGAGTAGGTCTATGTTCTCTAGAACAATGGATTCTGACGCTACACAATCAGCTGCATTCTTTTCAAACCTCAGGACTTCTGCGTAAGAAGAACAATATCCCATATAGTGTAAACTGTAAAGTATCAACAAGAAATCTCGACCTGTACAAATGACGTCCTTGAACAGCAAGACCAGTTTGCAATGGTGCAATCACCGCTCGTGGTCTGACGATCTGGTCGGTCGAGTGGTGAGAACGACAGCTTGGCCAATACTTGCAACCTTTTGCTTTGTGTCTTTTACTACAAATAAAGAACCCAACAGTGTTGGCAAAGTTTCAAGCAAGTGGGCTACATTAGAGCAGGACCGAGATTGAGTGCCGGTTGCGTAGCCGAGTGGTGAGAACGTCTGCGGGACTTTTGAAAGGACGTGCGTTCGACACCGCTCCAAAGCACGCGGCTGTGTCTCGGCAAAGACACTTAATGGCAAGCCAAAATAAGGGGAGCAGCTGACTCGAAAACTAGATGTCACTTTGCTGCTTCCTGTCGTCTGTTGTATCGCATCTATGATCGCAGTGTTACTGTATGTTATGTATCGCAATGGGCGCACATAAATCACGATTAGGCTACTATTATTATTATTGAGTGCGTCTATGCTTGGATAGCAGATGGAACATCATTTTTGATAAGCCTTGCCGCAGTTTTAATTATTTCTCTCTTTTGTGACTCTTCATTATCCTCATGCCTTGTTTTTAGGTAGCCTAATGAGATCGGAGGATTTCGGATGTCTTCTCTCTCATAGTGACAATGTCATGAAGGTCCTGACCTTTAGCTATATGAATAGATTCACCGTATACTGTTTCTATAATTGGGTCTTCAGATATTTTAATCCATAAGGAAGGCAATCATCATTTGCAAAAAACTCTTTCGTTTTAGATCTGAGGTCTGATATCGTTAACTTTTCTTCGTCATTCTGTTCAAAATGGGAACACATCTTTAGAAATGCCTGGTCCTGTTCCTCATCCTTCGGTCGCCCAGATTTTCGACGTTTTACCTCAGGTACTCTGCCGCATTACAAAGTTTCGTTAAATCCATATATAAAATTAATACTACAAGAATGATGGTATAAACAGTCTGCAGCATGCAAATCGCCACCGTAATATTCAATACGACCTTTCACGGCGAATGACAAATCGTCAGAACGTCTCTCACAACACTCTAATAGACTATAGTTCTTGCAAAAACATCTGTTTTAACTAAACTAAAGCCAGGTCTGTTCGTGAGAACTCGAGTCCCACAAAACAAACAATGAGTCTTACCGTGGAAATTGCCATCAAGAATTCGAACACTTCGTTTCCTCGTGACGCAGAACCCACTTTCCTCTCTGTTCTTCTTAAGCTGTATATCGATTGGGTTGGTGTAACGTTTAGGCCTACGACAGTCTATGTGTACTTTTCGACCAGCTGTCGCAACAGTGTTGTCCCCTCTATTAGTACTGGCAGCATTAATCCCATCAGCACCCTTTTGACGCAGTATACTGGAGGCTTCAGAAGCTTGAATTTCCTTGTCACAGATCGTAATTTCTTTGCAGGCATTTTCCCAGAACCCTTTTCCGTGTATCCGTAAACTTCTTCCGGCAATCACGGTGGACCAAAACTTTGCCAAATGAAATAATTGCAGTATGAAATTTACTTTTAAATGAGCACCAACACTAACACTAATTTCATAAAAATTGAATAATTCAGTATTTGTACATCCGCCATTTTGAAAAAAATGGCGGAATTTCGAAAATAGCGGATAACTTTTTTTCGCCAAAAAATTTTCACGGGGAGATTTTTTGGTCATTGTACACAATGAACAGAACCAATGTGCAAAATTTCAGCTTTACACCAATTAAGTCAAGGTAAAACCCTTCAACGACTGGACTATATTCTCACGGTAGTGTTGAGGGCAGTGTCAATTTGCAAGTGTGTAGCCTACGCTGCGGCACCAAGTGGGGAAGCATATTCGGAGGTGCTGTAAACAAGTGCAAAAGCACTTGTACGGAGTGTGGATGTACTAGCACCCCAGAATGTTCCAGCTAGGCATCTCAGCGTGCAGATAGCTTAGCTTGGAGGGCTTCAGCATGGTGTTTGTAGGTTAATTGTCGGTCGAGTTTCACTCCTAGGTAGGTGGGTCACGGGTTATGTGGGGGTGGGTTTCCGTTGAGAGAGACTAACAATTGGCGCGTAGATTCCATGTTGGCTCAGTTTCCAGGCTCAGTTTTAGCATCCACAGCTTCAGGTAGTCTGCGATTTGGGCCATACCTTGTGATGTATTAAGCCTACATAACATAGTCAGATACAGACGTGAAAGGTATAGATTGCAGGAAATATCAAGCTTGTCAGGGATTAATTTTGCTATAGGCTGGTAAGTAAATGCCGGATGTGGGCATACACATATAGGCTAACACAGTGGTGGATTTCCAGAAGATTAGCTTCCGGAGCGCTAGTTTTTTACTTTCCAAATACGCTAGGTTCCGTAGAAGAAATTCAGAAATATGTCTTTATAAGACTTTGAAACAACACACTTGATGTACCTAAAACGTTGCTAAAGTAATTATCATGGTCTATAGATGGTATAGCGTTGTTCAATGCAAATATTCATATTTTAGTGAAACAATAATACAAAAAAATACAAGTTATAGCCTAAAAAAAAAAAAAAAAAAAAAAATTTGTTTTTAGTTTTTTCCACTTTTGATTTTTGATTTTTCAAGTTATAGCCTAGCCTACAATTTTTAAGACACTTATCGTATTCAAAATCATAAAACCTCTGGCGACTTCGGGTCTCAATTGCCGGGTTACATCCCTGGCGCAACCAGGATCCAACATACTTCGCTGGTTAAAACTTTCCCAGTGGAAGACGAATCATTCGTATAAAGAGTAAACTTGAAACAGTTACAGTGTGTAGAGAAGCACGGTCAGATGTCATTATGAAGTTCATTTGTGAAAATCCGCGCTCACACTCGCTCGATGAAATTGGAAGGGATTATAGTGACGTTATCAAATTTTGAAGACTCTGGAATCTTCTTTTCGTAGTTAGCCTATATATTCACGAAGTCCTCTCACAGCAGCTTCGCGTTCATCTAAGCGCAATCTCTTTGCCACTTCAATGATTTCGTTTTCTCCGTGTGTCATTACTGTGTCCTCTGGCCAAATAGTTGAATCAAGTATTTTTCAGCTGTTAATAAATGACAAGTCTGTTGAATTCAACAAGCGATCTTGGATGGAATTTCCTGAGTGATTATATACCCTTCTCTGTTGGGTGAAAAATACCACCCTTTGGTAGGGTGGAAATGACCATCTTTCCCAATAGGCTATGGGGTGGGAATGAAAAAGTAGAAGTAGAATTTTTAGACCACCCCTAGAAGTGGTTAAAACTAAGTTACACTTTTTGATTTACAGTGTAGAAGATGCGGGGATTGATTAGCGGGCTATTTCTGCAATTGTTTACATGTAATTCTACACCTTTGAACTCTAAGTTTTCTTCAGCATCCTTAGCAATGCCATAATGTCGTCCGGGTTCGTTCCGCGTGTTTCAAATAATTTTGCAAGATTATTAATTTTGTTATCTGCATCTTAAATAGTATAGCCTACATGCTCTGTTTTACAGTTCAAGGCTTAGGCTATTTTGGATAATTCTTGCTAGTATTCGTACATCAAAGCCAAGTCCAACAAGAAATCCGTGGATGTTATCTTCTCTTGTGTCGCTAATAGCCCCCTTTTTGAAAAATTCGACAAGTGCTGGGAAATCATTCCAGACGGCACTAACTGTGCGGAAACTCGAGGCTACCCAACGTGTGTCCAGCACCCTTCCGATTTTCAACAACTGCACTTCAACAGCCGCTGCACATTCACCCAATTCCCTGCTATTGTTAGGAGAAGCGTGGTAATGGCTATAGCATTTGTCCATAAAAGATTGAAATCGATTCAAATTACTGACTGATTTTACAGCATGACGAACCGATAGTTCCAATCTATGGTTGCACAATACCACACCACAATGTCTGGAAATTAATCACGAAGCCATTTTGCTACACCATTTTGGCGACCTATCATCACAGCCGCGCCATCACATACCATACCAATCAAACAAAAAGATAAAAATGTTGTAGACATGCCATATGATTTTAGGCAGCTCTTCAGGGAATCATAGATGCCATTCGCCGTAAGAATAGCGAGCTCAACAAGACAAATACATTCACAGGTTCGCTTCTGTCAAGACTGATACGAAGATATATTATCAGAGTGAATACCCGATTTAACGTGTTCGACTCATCAAGAATTATGGATATACTTTTACTGAACAGGACAAAACATAATAAGAGTATAAAATATTTGAGCTTCCGGAACGCCGTTCCGGAGAAGTCAATTTTTTAATCAAGCTTCCGGAGCGGCGCTCGGACCGCTCCGGCTGAAATCCAGCCCTGGGCTAACACGAGGTTTTGTACCGAAAAAATCTGAGGAAGGTTTTAAGTGTGCTCTTGTAAATTTTTATGCAAAGTCGCCTGTGAACTTTATGATACAGGGTACAACGGTTAGCGGATTATTTGACAATATAAACTTTGATGAGAAGTTTTTGCTTTTATCTTTTCTTGACATTAATGACTTTGTTCTTGCAATTACCTTTTTTACTTTGTACTGCTAACTGTAACATTACTTGTCTCATTAGACCTCTGTTGTCTCATTAACATTGCTTTCTTGTTCACACAGCATCAGTGACAATGCGACTGTCGTTGAAGAGATTGCTTATATTGATCACGATTTTGATGTTTCCAGCCTTTTTGTTGAGAATGTTGCTTGAAAGGAGTGAAATAAGACAACCAAGCAAAACTGTCCAAAAGAAACTTGACTCTCAATGCGCTGAGGAATTCAAAAGTTTAAAACTGCGCAACAAGTTGCTTCATGCGCTCACACTTGGAGACCCTGACACATTCATGTTTATTATGAAAAAGTTTTTGCCAACATGCCCATTACGACTTAAATATAGCTCGTATGGCTATGGGTTGATAAAACCAAAACTTGAAACTAAAAGTACATTGACTACTAATGCCACAAACATTTCCTTTACTATAAAACAGCATGAAATTAAAAAGTCAACATTGAAACCTCTTTGTCCTCCGCAGTCTCCGTTACTTCGAAGTCACATTGATGTAAACATTCCCGGTAAGTAAAATGTTTAGTTTCTATTGATTTAATGCAACGAGATGTCACGTTGAATAATTGGTAGGCTAAGCCTGCAGGGGTGAATCAAACCAAGCAGGAGAATCAATGGAGTGAAACAAACTAAATGAGAGTGGGGATTTAGATATAAAAGTAACCTCACTTTTATTAAGCCAAAACTAAAGCCGAAGCTCCTTTCTTCTTTTATTTGGCAGCAGTGGCCGAGTGGTTAGCGCGTTGGGCTCGCAGTCGAGAGCCTGCATGTTCGACTCCAGCCACCCGCACTTGCTGTTGTTTCTCTGGGCAAGAAACTTTACGATAATTGCCTCTACCTAGTGATCGATTTCGAGTAATGGGTAGTACCAAATTTAAGTCATAAGTAGAGTAGACAACCGGAAACAGACATTGCAGTCGGCTGCAGCGTGGGTCAGGTGTACGTCGGAAGGCGTACACCGATGCATTGCGCTCAAGTCCGCTTTCCCGCAATGCAGGATAAAGATAATAAAACAACAACAAACAACATTTGATAAACTTTTATATATTTTGGTTGAAAGGATATGTAGCCTACAGTACGGCATATCTCTAAACAATTGGACCTTATCTCTTATAGCAACCTATAACTTATAGGGCATAGTGGCCAACTGAGTAGCCCAAAGTTAAACGTTTATCTGGAAAATTTTCGAACATCTAGTGACCTAATCCGTTCCTGGTGGCGACCACTTTTTAGCTTTGTAGTATCGGTATCCTTTGTTTAGCTGTAAATTCTTCAAGCTTGTAAATTGGCCCTTTTTTGAAAAAATACATATAGTTGGATGGACTGCACTAGGCAATAATTAAGTTAAAACACAATATGTTTTTATTCATTCATTGTATGCAGAACGTTCTAAACTTAAAGTGAGGAAAAAAAATAAGAAGAATATTAACTGGCCTGTTACGTTTGAAGAGTTAGCTGTTTCATATCCAAATCTTCAGTTGGGAGGATACCATTCGGGGCCACAATATTGTGAATGTCGTGGCTACAATGCAGTAATTATTCCTTATCGAAACAAAGAAAAATATCTCAGGTAAGTAGATTGATGCAAAGATTACAAAATCTACTTTATGACATTTCAGTAACCTTTCACATACCTACGTGGTTCTTACACTTTTATCCAACTTGGCCCCTTTAATAATTCTTTATGCTACTTTGCAGCAACTTCTTCGTGGAACTAGCTGAGAGAATTTTTGTATGTTGTTTCTGGTTGAGTAAACGAATAGTAATTAAATAGTCAATTAGGTTTAGTTAAAACTGATAAGAATTGTTTCCAAAAAAAAACAAAAAAAACTTACCGTATTTCTGCCACAACGAGACCTGAAGGCCTCCCCTGACCGATGATACAGTAAACAAAAACATAACCACTTGGCGCAAATAGCCTAACGACGAAAAACGATTTCATTAGCAATCGAGAGTTCTTCGTTCTGCAGTACTTTACATTACCAGAGTGGTATGAACAGTAGCGCGACAAAGAGGTCCAGAGAAGTAGGCTACTTTGGATCCGGCCCGGGATAATTTTGGCGGCCCGTCCCCTTCCCAATAAAGGGCCAGGAACTTGAAGAAACTGACACTTTTTCTTCGAATATGGTGTATTTTTGTTAAAATTATCGATTTAGACGACCGCATAGGAATTTCACTGGTACCGGACCCAAAATATCCTAACGGTCCTGGGTGTGAAAGTGGCCAGATCACAGTATAGCCTATATAGTTTACAGATTGAAATAAGGTGGATTGTTGTGTCAAACAGTGAGATCCTAAATGGAGTAATGAGGGTAAATGAAACCTATGCTACAATGCTTAGTTATTTTGAGAACAGGCGTTATTTCATCTTCTTTTTTGAAATAATTTAATGCATTCTTAAAAATGTATGATACTGTTTCCATTGGATTATTAGGGAGACTCAAAGACTTGTGCATAAACCCCAAAAGTTTCATGTAGCCTACCCCGTTTAAAGAATCCCTGTTTTTACATGAACACTTCCGAATGTGGCGCCAGGCCAGTTGAGAGGATAGTTTATGCCCGTAACGAAGTGAAAAACTGCTATTGTATTTTGACTAGTATTAAAATGTTATAACGATTACATGGATTTCCTATTTAGGTGTTTCCTTTACTACATTCATGAGCTGCTTCAGCGACAACAACTGTGCTACATTGTCATTGTGTCAGAACAGGCTGATGATGAATTATTTAACAAAGGTAACTTGCAGGACGAGTGGCTTGTCATAAATTACTGCAGCCCTGTGCAATCGAGAGTATTAGTTAGACGATTCACCGAGTTTTACAAATCGAGATATTATTACAATTCATATTTTTAAAACAAGATTTTTGGTTTGATTTTGATAGAAAGTCAAAAGAAAGGGCATAAGACAAAAATAAATGCAAATTTTGTTGAAGTAAAAACCAGGCCGAGTCGTAAATGGGTTACCAGGTTCAATTCGCTTAAAAAGTAATTGGTTGTGGGAATCTTCAACTTTGGACTAAGAAATCCTCCTTAAATTTAATTTGGCGGTTTCACATACTTGTAGAATGTAGAGGATTTGAGCTATTGATGTCAGGCCGGTCAAAAAATTAGCAGCATGAAAGCTTCCGGTTGTCGAAGTATTGTGGGCCTATTTATATTTGAAGCTTAAAATCACCTTGGCTTGGTGTTGAATTTAGTTTGTAAAGTCAGGCGTGCATCCATTTTGAGCTACTTAGTAGGTGCCATTGTTTTGTCACAAAAAAATCATACGCGTAACGAAGAATCCTCTTAGATTGCTCCTGGCTAGAAATGCCATGGTAGGAAAATGTTATTGTATGAGTAGCCTACTACGTGTAGTTACATGAAGACGCCCAATTAATCATTTTTGTTTAAAATGCAAAGATCTGCTCAATTTTGGCTAAATCTTGTTAAGACTGTTTTAAATAATTAATGTATTGGTTTATTTTGACA
The DNA here is from genome assembly GCF_918807975.1 of Aplidium turbinatum. NCBI lineage: Eukaryota > Metazoa > Chordata > Ascidiacea > Aplousobranchia > Polyclinidae > Aplidium > Aplidium turbinatum. The sequence continues at coordinate 7,762,592 of NC_137489.1, read as the reverse complement.
TTCGAAATTTTTGGTGTCACCCATCGTTGGCTATGTATTTGTATCAGATAAAATAACAAAACAATATTTTTGCCTCGTCAATCGTCTCCCTGCTTTTCATAACAGTCATGGAGTTAAAGCTGGAAGAAGTTTAACGTGTCTTAAGTGAAGTCCAGTAGCGTTGACAGGGGGGTCCGGAAGGTACTTTTGGATCCTGGCCCGGCATGATTTTAAAGGCCCGTAACATTTCCAAGGGGTCTGGGAGTTTAAAGAAACCACTACGTATTCTTTGGAAGTTTAAATAGTCTATAATGCGTTTTTCTTGGAAGTGTCTTCATTTAGGACCCAAGGATCTCATTGGTAACCTACCAAGCACAAATTAAAGTAGTCCTATGTAGCTTAGTAGACAAAGTTATTTGCTCCAACTTCACAGGCCTGTTTTTCATTTGTTTCTATTCAGGTCAACTTATGAACACTGCGTTTGAGCACGCGAGAAAATTGATGCCCTTTGATTGTTATATTTTTCATGACGTGAATATTATAGCGGAAGACGACAGGATACTGTACACATGCAGAGGTAAACGTTTTGTAATAGTAGTTGTATCAGAGCCCCTAAAGCTCTGCTGTTATGATAATGCTAAGTCTAAAAGCTCAAGATGATACTTAGCGAGTAACTTGCAAGAGGGATTTCCGTTCAATGGATTTAGAGCTGATTAAAATTAACGCCCTGTGAAAAATGGCAGATCCATTATAATACGTTTCTAAATTGGCTACCTTTGGGCATTAGGAGGAATTATTCTGCAAGAGATGTTGATGCCTTTGTAGACTCGAACCTGACTAATTAGGTCTATAGGGTTTTCTATTCACAAATTTCATTAAAATCATCGCTTCATTTAAAAAGTGGCTTTCCTAATCTAAGCACAATTAGAGAACCCATACCCAAATCCACAAGACACTTTTCATGAATGAGTGAAAAGTAAGAAGGCAATACTGCACAAGTGCACAAGCATTAATAGGTGATAAGGTCGATCACTTAAATATAAAGAAAGTGTACAAAAAGTTTAATCATTTATTGGTTTAGAGTAAATTTAGAATATCGCAGAGAGAAGACAGATAACAAATTCACTGGATTGAATAGCATTATTCAAAACCTAACTTATAATAAACTAACACAGTAAGATAGTCCACATCGTCGTCGTTTGAGCTGTTTTCTTACGCAATGACACCAGGTAGTGACGATATGTTAGCAATCTGTCTTATGTCACTCGGAGGTACTTTGGCTCGAGCCAAAAAGACAGAGATTTTTCATTGTTCTTGACATTCAGCTACTTAGTAAGTGCCTTGCATGTAGCCTACTTGACTGCCGAGAAACACATCCAGCTCACGATTAGCTTTCCGATTATGTAGATGGAAAGTTGGTGCCACGGTTAAAAACGGGTTGTCCACACACGCGTATTTCACGGAGACCGTGCTTGGCAGGTCGTGGGTGTAGATGTTAAAAGGAAGTGGATCTAACACCAGTGGTGTTGACAGGGGGTCCTTTTGGGCCCCGGATCCAGGATGATTTTAGGAGCTCATACACTTTCCAAAGGAACCAGAAACTTGAAAAAACTACCGCGTGTTCTTTGGAATACAATATAGTAAACTTTCATTAGAAATCGTTTGATTTGGGGCCCGACGATCCCTTTGATACCAGGCCCAAATTATCCTCTCAACGGCCCCTGTCCAGGACCGATCCCTGTGGGACGACATTTCTCAAAGGTCACAATCTGCTTCGTCTTGAGTTGCCGGTGATGAGGGTAAAGCTTTTATGCCTGACAAGTTTGGTGATCATGCGCACCATGCGCGTTCTGGCAGCAGGCGAAGCAGCTTACAAGTAAACCCGCGATTTCATACAGTGTAAAGTGTACAGTGTACAATGTAAAGACAGTTGTAAGGTCTGACAAGAGTCAAGACAGCGCTGGCCTAAGTAACATGTTAGCATAATAAACTCAGTGGTTACGCTTGACCCAATAACTCAGTGGTTACGCGCCCGGTTCAAGGTCACGCGGCGCTGGTTCGACTATTGGGTGTGCACTTGAGCAACGCATTTCAGGACTGCTCTCCATTCAGCGGCACCTAGTGAATGGAATAATTCCTCGGCACCAACACTTCAACAACCGGATAACTTCACTCTGCCAATCTCGGTAACCGCCCTGCGTCAAGAGCCTTTACAAGTATGCGAGACTACCAAGAATAATCTATCAAGGCTTTGTCAGTCCGAGGATAAGGATTCAAAAAAAAAAAACTAAAATGTTATGGTGAACAACAACAAAAAAACAACTAAATAACTGCTTTAATAGGTCTTATGTTAAATGACTAAGAAATAAAATTTGGAACAGTTCTAACTGTTGGAATGAAATTTTAAATGTTAATAACCTATACGATTTTTATTTCATACAAACACATCATCTTTTTCTAAACTTTTTCACTTTTTATTTTCTCTGCTTCACAGAAGACAACCTCGTGCATTACGCACCATGCATTGAAAAACACAATTATACACTTCACGATTATCTATCTATTGGCGCAGCTGTTGGTTTCACAGAAGATCAGTTTCTTGCTGTGAACGGGTATTCCAATGAATATGAAGTAAGTCAAGATAAGGTATACCAATATTTTAATAGTATAGTTTGTATAAATTGCGATTTTTTTCAGTTTTTATACCATTAAAGATTGAATTTAATTTTGTAAGGATTGAATTCTTGGCAAGGCTTGACTTCTAAAGCAGTGCTTCCCAACAGGTAGGTCGCGCTATATACTGCTGTAATAACTCGACATTTTATAGCTTAGATTGCATAATGCATATATCGATATTGTATTGTTGATCATCATTTAGAATGACTATTTTAAATCAGAAAAACTAGTAAATCTATGCTATTTTGCTGAAGTCACAGAGGAAATAAAAGCCGACTACGCTCTCGCTTTCTTGGAAAATGTGGGTTGATAGCATAAGACTTGTCCAAAATGAAATGCTCATGAAACGACAAAGATGTTCAATAATAGCATCCAGAAGCGTGGACAGGGATTATCCAGCGTGCACTTTTGCATTCAAAGTGATTTTTTGTAATTCAAAAACATTTCAGGAGCAGAGAGGACTTGCCTACGGAAGGAAACTCTACGCAGCCATTCTTTTAACTAAGTTTATCATTGTTTACGTATAGGCTGTATACTATAGCCTGCTGTATTCAACCTACCGTATTTTTTTTAAGACAAACAATGTGTCATTCTTTTCTCTAGTTTTTAGTTTTTGTATTTTAAGGGTGATGCAATTACATGTTTTAGAGACGGCTTTTTTCATTGCCAAATTATGCTCTGAAAACGGCCCTAAAATCTTTTAGTTATTTTAGTTAAACGCTATAGCCCTGTGTATTGTATATGTAGTCAAAGACAGAGTTCAAACAGATTGTGAAGTCAGTCTGATGTTTTTGTATTCACACCTATGGTTTGAAAAACACTTTAGGCACCTTTACTAAAAAGGATAGGCCCACTAGTGAATTTCGGAGGCAGGGGGAAGGGGCGGGAGCAGTATGGTGCTCACACGGCTCTGTACGGTAGCCCTTCTTTTTCGTTATATATATTCAGAGTGCGATAATTTTGTTTAAAGTACTGTAATAAATTGCATATGATATTTAAACTTTCACAGAGAGGTTCGATTTATACTTTAATCTTGGGACATTGCAGGTTAACCGAACTGTTACAGTTTTCACTTATCCATTTAGTCCTAGGGCATACTATCATACTTTTCGTATTCACATAATAATAATTCAATCCAAAAGTACAGTTAGGCTACATACGCAAAGACAGTGAGAGTTTATATTTCACCAAATAGCCTCGGCTACCTTAATCCTTGGTCAGACTATAAAGTATAGCATTGCTACTCTTGATAAAAAAATCTCAAGTCATATCGAACGCTCTATACTTCCCCAGTAACAAAATCCTGCGTAGCCTACGCCACTGAACGTACCGTCAATACGCATGGTTTATTGGGTTGAGTAAGCTCACTACGTCGTGTACGCAAGCTACAACATTATATGCGACGTCAAGAGTATTATATCACATTTTTTGTTTTCAATACAAAATCTTTCCAATTGTGTAAACTATAGTTGCTGTAAACTAAAAAATTATCGTCAATGCAAACTGAGTATGGTAGATTAATCTTACACAATATGACTTATTGGTTAATAATTATTAGTAAATGGGGGTTTTTTCAATTTGTTTTCATTTGAAATCGAAAAAAAAAATCGAATGCCCTCCCTAGAAAAAATTCTGCGTACGTCATTGGTTGTAGCTTATACTGTATATATATAATGGCCTAAGGCCGAAACGGTATGCACTGTGCGCAGTTATGGACGCTCTTGGATTATGCCGATTGAGCACTTTACTGGAGACACCTTGCTGTGCATTGCGCAAAGCTCACTGCTAGCAGTTTGAGCACTTTGGCAAGGTTGGCAGTAGTACACTGCTAAGTAAAAGGTAGGCTATATAAATTTCCACCCCTAGGGGTGGTCTCTGTTTTCCACTCTATGCTTTTGTAGGGTGGATTTTTCCACCAAAAATGGTGGATATTTCCACCCTTGAGCAATGGTGGAAATTTTCACCCCCAAAAAAATCCACCCTAAACTGTACAAATTTCCACCCTAGTCTCTGTTTTCCACCCTAGGCCTATACACTTATAGGGTGAATTTTTCTACCACAAAAGGTGTAAAATTCCACCCTTCATCTGAGGTGGAAATTTCCACCTCAGTAGCATATACTCTCAGGCTGTCTAAATTTCCACCCTTTAGGATAGTCCTAATTTTTACCTTATTCCTTTTGCTTCAGTTGGAAATGTCCACTCTACAATTCAGACCGTTTTTTTTGTCGCATTAATTCGTGTTCTTGTATTTTTTTGTTGCACTTTCTGCCTCCCTATACGCCAGGTTGCTTAAAAAGTGTTCCTTGCACAAGTGTTTTTCAACCTTCTTTGAGCCATGGAACACTTTATGCATTAAAATAATGTTGCGGAACACCAAATCGGATTTTATAATATGAGCTAATCCATAATGCAAGAAAATAAACAATACAACAACAGTTTAATCACTTTCAGTTTTTCTCAATGCGATATTTGGGCCTGTTTGGATGAGCACAAAGTTGATATTCGGGCAGGAATTGCAGAAAGACAAACGCAAAGCCGTTGTGATTTTAATTTTCGACCTGTGTTCCATAGAACGCTAGTCCATTTTAACAAATTCTTGCGGAACACCTGACGATCTTTTACGGAACGATATAGTGTACCGCGGAACATAATCATGTTGAAAATCACTGCCTTACACCAGCACTACCAAATTGTTATTCAAAACTGATTTATTAAAGCTTGCACATGTGTGCTAATATCAACGGACATGTCACACAGGTAATTTAAAAGTTGTAGCGTTTCGACGACTTCTTGGGGAAGTTAATATCAAATATCCAATACGTCTACAAAAGCAGAAGCAGTGCAGTTATACCATTTTTTGGAGGATAGTTCCACAAATGGAAAAACGTCACACGGAGGTATATATCTCCGTGGCCTTGCCCAGTGTACCTACTGCGCTGAGAAGGCGGAAGGCCGAGCGGTGTGCACTGTTTTCAGTTATATGTATTTTTAATATAAACTAGAACAAAACAATCATATTATAGCTTATACTTACAGTATACTTTAGGAACTATTTTTTTCAGGAGTGGAGAGGTGAAGATGATGATATCTCAAAAAGAATACGTGCAAAAAAATTTCTAGTATGGAGGTCAAATAAAAACTACACAAGGTAGGCTATTCAAAATTGTCTAGTAAATTATTTTTTAAAGAATAAGTTAAATTCATTTTTAGTTTTTGTTATGTGTCATTATCATTTTCAACTTGCTACTAAAACTAGTCTGCTGTAACAAAAAAACTGAGCTCACTTGTGGGCTGAAATTAGAGACTTCTAGAAGTGGGCCAAATGGATATAAAATCACCTGCCCGGTGTCGAGAGCGTTAAATAAAAACGTTTCTAAAATGTTCATTCAGTCCGATAATGTTATCCTTGACTACTTCAGAAGACCACTGGTTGCAGTTAAATCTATCCTAGAAGTTTTAACACGCCAAAAAGTATTTTGAAATGAATTTTGTTCATGAACTTATTAATAAAAATCAAGGTGGCGTAAATTATTTGGAATGTGCGCCCTCAAATTATATAAGAACAAGTGTTGGTAGAAATGCAACAAAAATTTTGTTGACCAGTGTAATAACCCTACAGTCGACCGAGGTTTGACGGAATAAACAGCCTGGACACGGTTCTGGTTGACAAAGTCCTTTACAAAACACATACTAGGCTCAAAGTAAAAACCTACAGGGCTGGACTGCAAAAAGAATACGAAAGAGATGATACTGAAAGGTACAAAGACTCAATCTAACAAATGTGGAATAATCAAATAATAGCCTATGGTAAATACAGTAGGCCTACCCTAAACCAAATAACCTACTTCCTTTTCGTCTATTCGAAATTGATCATCGCTAATTAGAAGTTTTTCACTTGTAGCCATACAGAATCGTGAAATTGCTTTTTTGTGTAAAGAAATAGCCTGTTTTCATTTTGTTTGGGGGAAGCACTTTTGCCAGAAAAAGTCTTTACGATATAGCGCACTACTAGCCTAACCAAAATATTCTAAACTTTTCTTGAACACTCCATTTGTAGCATTTTTGTAGGAATATTTAAGTTTTACAGTAATATTCAACGTTTAAAACAACTTATGACGTCAGAGGGGTGAAAGGTCACAAACGCTAAATACTGTATTAAGATCATGGGGTTGGTTTTGGTTTTTGAATCCTTATCCTCGGACTGACAAAGCCTTGATAGGTTATTCTTGGTAGTTTCGCATACTTGTAGAGGCTCTTGACGCAGGGCCAGTTACCGAGATTGGCAGAGTAAAGTTTTTCGATTGTTGAATTGTTGTTGCCTGGGAATTATTCCATTCACTAGGTGCCGCTGAATGGAGAGCAGTCCTGAAATGCGTTGCTCAAGTGCACATCCCGAGAGTCGAACCAGCGACGCGTGTTGTTGAGCCGGGCGCGTAACCACTGAGCCAATGGGTTGACGACAAACGTCATATTTGACATTACCGTACTATTGCTTATTTGTGGGAGTCTTTATATTTAGACAAAACAAGTTATTTAGAAGCTTTGGTGAAAGCAGGATAGAAGCAAGAACGTGGCCTGGTATGGTATCTGAACAGCTTTTTGAAATACCGTAGACAATCTAAGTAAATTTTGAAGTCTTTGTGTGGCCTGATCCGGACCCTACCAAACCATTAGCCTAAAATGTAGCGACAGAGCCAAATCGTTTTTACTTAGTAATGTCATTTTGGTCTCAAGCACGCTTTAAACTTCACATTTGGTCGCTTGTGGAGCCTACCTTTTTAGACCCCTGCTTTTTAAGTTGCGGAAGTAGCCTATTAATTTTTGTATAAAAACAAACTGAATTAACCACTTCGTCCACGGCAGTGTTTCGGTTTGTTGCTACAAAGCAACACGACATTTTCTCATGGATTTTTTTTAAAGTGTTGCGCAGAAAAATAACGAAGGAAGCTCTGATGCAACGAAGCAACCTGGCACCTGACGACGTTTGTGGTCAAGCGCCAATCAGATGCGAGCTCCAAATCACATGATTGAATTTATCATCAATTTGGTGAAGAGATTTTCAATCCAATTGTTCCTACATGGCATTATGTCCGCATTTCTTTCTTGTCGATTGGAAAACGCGAAAAGCACATTATGTTTCTGCTATAGGTCTTTTCAAGTGCTCCGTTACAATTTTGATAGATTTTGTAGTAGGCTACGCTCAAGCAGGCAACTTCACGTAAGTTGGCTTCAGAGATTGTTTTAAATTCTTGACACAGTAAAGTTCAATTATCGCATTCATTAAGTTACACAGCCAATAATGTCATATTTGGTATCGCATGGGAGATGGTTCCGAGGTTGGAGCTTTAAAATAAATGAACGAGAATAAAATGAAAATAAATTTTGATCTTCAAGCATGTTGCTAAGAGTCATGTCAAAACACAGCCGTGGGCTCTCGAACCGACGTCCTTCCAATTGTCGTACAAGTGCTCTCACCCCTCCGCCATGCAGCAAACACTCGAGGGAGTAAGTCAATCTAAGTTCGCCTTGTTTGAATCCCTTGATAACCGGGTTCTATTAATAATATTGTGTTTTACTCAGCAGCAAATATATGCGTTGCTTGCAGTGCTTTACAAGACAGAGATATAGGTGTAATCAAGCGCCATATAATTCAATTGTTTATTAAAAAGTCTTTGATACGAGCTGACAGGGCATCGAACTGAAGAATATCGAATCAGGTGCGGTCACTCTATGCAGTAAGTTATCGAGCGGGAGCAACAAGATGTTTGGTGCAAGGCAATTAGGAAAATAATTTGGGTCGGTTCCAACGAGATCCTCGGGTTCCAAGTCAAGATATTTCAAAGAAAATTTAGTTGTATGCAAGGAATACGTGGTGATTACTTCAAATTTCCGGGCCTTTAAAACCGATACGGCGGCTAAAACCATGCCGGGCCGGGAAATTTTTTTCCACAAACTTTCTGTCTCATTTGCATATTTCTGTAAGTGCAGCCATTACTGGTTACCGCGCGTAACTGTTTTTACCGATTCATTTTTTTCGCGCGGTTTTCAAAGTCAGCAGCCAATTCTCGCCTTCCAGGTCCAAATCTAAACATTTAACTTAAAAAAAAACGTAGCCTGGAGACACACTTAGTTTAGTCAAATTTTAAAAAGTTGAGAAAAGAAATTCTGGTCACTCTAAAAGTAAGATTTTCCGAATTGATTAAGAATTAACCCTAACCCTACTTTTTTTGAAAAACTTTTGTGCATGGCAAAAATTAATTTAAAGGAAAAAAAAAGACTTCGAACCGTTGTCCTCAGAAACATTAAGCACAAGATGAAACCACTGAGCTAAACACGCCAACGAAAAAATGTTTACATTCACACGGTATTACAAACTCTACGCGAAGTAACAGAAAGTTCGTGGGGGAAAAATTCGCTGCCGGGTCCTGGTCCAAAAGTACCCTGTAAACGCCACTGGTTTGGTGTCTCTTCTGGGTAATTGAAAATAGCTCGTCGGGAGTTATCGTCCCTTGGCAAGAGCGGGCTTCTTGACAAAGCATACGGCCACCCTTGCATTACTAACACAAAGACTAAGAAAATTTCACACAGCAAATGTTCAACTTCCTATTTTACTATGCACTTCAATAAATTAAAGTATTTGCACTAAATATCATACATTCAACAACTGGTTCCATAAGCTTCGGTAAAATTCTTGCACTAGACGACTATCGCATGAAAAATGTCCACAATGCTAAGCAAAATGCATGCAGAACATCGGGAATTTCTGTTAATTTAACAGAAGAGAGCAACAAAAAGCGAAAGACCGCATTTCAATTCCCGACGTCCAAATAGGAACAATATTAAAGGTTTATATCGAAGTCCTATTTACAGTAAATGGAATAAAAGTAAAAACACTTAGTGTTGGTGTGGCCTGTCTAATGCGGTAATTAGACCTTTCGCAATGTTCGATCTACGTATATAAATTGTTTGTTTACTAACACGTGCTATAGACACGTAAAAGCTTCCTTATTGTAACTGACGGTGAGGTTTGGTGCAGAACAACAGAAAACAAAGATAAATTATTATTATAAAAACTTTGGAGGCATCGCCTACGTAGCAACATGGGTAGCTTTAACGTTTATTCTACGTCTGAAATCGTCAAATCACTGTAAAAAACTAATGTTGTGAACTGGGTGAACACAATTTGTCTCTATAATCGCATCTCACCACCGGTCAGACCCAGCTAGCAAAAGCTGTCCGCCTAACATCGTTCAGCGACGTTGAATTGATGTAAAATGGAAAGTTTTGGCTAGCTTTGAAAACAAATGCAGCTCGAACCAATAAAAATCCGAGAGAATAATTAAAAATATAGAATTCATTGACTAAAACCTTTATGAACGTATATTCGATGCAAATCGACGGTTTATTCACTACATGTCAGAAACATAAGCCTAAATAAATTACTAATTCTATAATATGACCTTCCCATCATCCCATCACCAAGCCATTGCCAAGTGCCAACACAGGGACCCACGACCAACAACTAAATAATTAAGCTACAACAACCCAGGCAGCAGAATCCGTCATTTTTACAGCAATGTGAAAAAGCGGATTTTGCTGCCTGGGAATGAGAACGCTACATAATAAAAAACTGCAAGAGACGGCACAATCTAACCAGTCGTCAAAAGTTATAGCTTTTTACATCATTTCAACGTCTTGTAATAGGCAACCCAAGCGGAGTGAGTAAAAGCTGGTTTTTACATATCACACTAACAAGCTTCGTAAATAAAATGCAAAACTGACAAACAACTCTTCCTTCCAATAAAAGCGCAACTGAGTTTGGGTCAACACTCAACGTGGACGTCTAATAGCATCTGGACTGGAAGCCAAACGTTCAGCCTCACCTTGCACGGCAAACAGGGATTGCCATATTGGCGGTTTTAACGTTTTTTTAATACATTTTCAGATTAAAATATGGCACGGTCGCAACACCTTAGTGTATGGTATTGGTAGTAGTCATGCTGTTGACAAAATCAGCCCAAATTGCAATATTATGAAAACACCATCAAGATTTTGGAAAAGTTTCCTTTTCAAAGCTGATGTTTTGTAAATAGGCTACTGCGCATTGATAAAACAGAGTTTTTAACACTATTTACAATGCTGAAAAAAAATCAAAATGCCAAAGCCAAAGTGGTCTGCCAAACGCATGAAAAAACGCTCAAAGTGCTAAAATTTGGAGTTATAACTGCCAATATGGCAATCCTGTTTGCCGTGCAAGATGAGACCAAGCGTTTGGCTTCCAGTCCGGATGCTGTTAGTGACGTACACAAACTCGACATCACCAAGCACCGAGTCATTCGAGCATCAGGCATGAAATCAACAATCAATGGCTCTGCTTCACAAACACTAAAACCCGTCATTTTTACATTGATTGAACGTCCGCAGACGTAAGAATGATACAAATGCTCCATTAAAGCGGCTGTGCCTAATCTTCGACTAAGTACGTAACGTTTGCAGACGTTGAATCAATGTAAAAAGAGACAAAATTTGCTGTCTGACTTGTCTTGGTTCGTACTCTCAGCCAGCATAACTTTTCATTTTTACATCGCTTTGACATTGACGGACGTCAAAAAAATGTAAAATGAGAACTTTGGTCGGCTGGAAAAGGTTTTCGAAAGGGTTATGTGATTGTCCGCGAATTAACAATGGTCATTATTTTCAGGCGGAAGACGTCGGCAGACGGGTATGAAAAGTTGAGATAGACCTTTTTACATTGTTTCAACGTCTATAAACGATCCAACGCAAGAAACGATTAAATAAATATAAAAAGACATGATTTTGTCAGGTGGGAAAAAGGTAGCACCATTGCCTTATAAAATCACTTTCCCAGACAGCAAAATCCGTCATTTTTACATTGATTCAACGTCTCCAGACGTTAAAGTAAAAATGACGAATTTTGCTGTCAGGGACCACAAGAAATGGAAGGTGTCAAAATTCGGCGCATGATGCGAATCTCCACCAATATACCAAACTTGGAACAACGGTTCGCACTGACACCATAAAACAACAGATCTTCTACGCAAATCGTTCACGACAAAGGTCGGGCATAAATACGCTTCGTTTTGCTATACAGTCAACACAAACATATTGCAATAAGTCGTTAAAAGATAATTCGGAACATGCACAGTAACGTTGCAACAACATTAAACTCCGTAATTTCTAAAATGATCTAAAGTGAAAAATCTTAGTTGACACAACAAAAGACGCATCTGACACCGCTCGAAGAAATACTCGATCCGAAGGTGTTCGCATAAAAAATCCTACCGCGCCTGGACGCTAGAGATTAACCTAGAAGTCCACGAATTTCCTTGTGCATGTGACACAGGAAATCCACGTAAGAAGCGGCTGTGCCTGTTCCTCGGTCTTCGACAAGGAAACGTTTGAACCAAGGTTCTAGTTTGTCTCTCTGTCGTACAATGGTGAGCTGAACAAAAGATATTACAATGAATACCCAATTGAAAGACTAACCAATGTGAGCTATCCCATTTACATTTCAGGCATTTATGGATTTAAACCAAAAATTTACGACAGTAACTTTAAGAACTCAGCCGAGGAATGATAAAATGTTTTCATTTCTGATTCAACAGCCGTGCATAGGGCTGTTTTAATTCTTTCACATTCGATGATTTTTTTCTAACTGGAGGTTTTAAATCGACTGCAAATAGTAAATTGATTTCTAGAGACTGAATCTCCAAAATACCTTCATTTGCCGAGACCTCCCTGCTTGCAGTTTGGAAATAACCGACCGGATGTTTTTCGAGTCGTCGTTGTCAAACACAAGCATGCTTCCCTGAAAGGAGAAAACCTCGTTTAGGAATTAAGTCACCATGTTATGATACAAATTGCAAGTAAGAACAATATTGTGAATGCGGGGTAGCGCAAACGCCAACTCATACTGTATTGTCGAAGCCTGCCGATTATACCGTTCACCTTATCGTAAAGACTCAAAACCAGCCAATCTCCATGGATGTGGATTAGGAAAGCTAATCGACGGATGACTGATCCGCTTTGTCAGTAGCGTTGGCAAAAGGGTCCAGGGGGTACTTTTTCATACGGGCCGAGAAAAGTGAAGAAAAAGCCAACTATTTTGTGCAGTTGCTTCAAGTCTATTTTATTTTGAAAACCACAGCTGCTTTTTATAAAAAACTACCTTTCTTAATGATTTTAACAAGTATTTCTCCTTAGGTATGGTTTTTCAATATATACTTTAGCGGTGTGTCATTTTTAGGCCCAAAAATGTTATTGGCACGGAGCCTAAATTATACTTTCAACGGCAATGTGCTTTGCTGTGAGCTTCTGTTTGTTTGCCTATTTACTTGTGATACGAGAAAATCAGCTGCCTTTGTTGGTCTTGAGAACCTGCTGGCATCCTTTACAGAATCATCATCAATGAGTTATGCACGCAGTCTACTGAATACGCCATTGTATTGGGGCATTAAAATAATCTAAATCTGCCCAGATACTCAAGCGTCTATTATTATAAAGACTAACAATAAGACAATGAAGACTCACCAAGTCCACATCAATCTGCGCCTGGCTTTGCACACCGAACACATTTTGTATCCAGGCTGGATCAACAGACTGCCCGACCCATATGAAGATGTTGACGCCATTCTCGAGAATGTAAACCTCGTTGTCTTTGAGCCGATCGTCAGAGCAACGGACGGCCAAGGGAAGACCGTCATCAGAGAGGGAAGAAAATAACTACAAATTGAAAGTATTAAGTGTTAACAGCAATGTTTTTACATAATTAGATATTGAATGAATGTACAAAAGAGTGAGTTTGTCAGCTGGGCAAAGCTAGCATTCTTGGAAGTACAAAACACACAGCTATGATTTTACACGAAGATTTCGTTACATAGCAAAGTAAAGATGCCAAAATTAACACAAGTTAATTTACAACAGTAATTCCAAACCTCATTGCAACCTCAAAAACTTGAGTATGGTAGACTATCGAACTCGGTACATAGCACTAGCAGTAACAGCCAATGTAGTCGGTGAAAGAAAAACAAGCCTAAAGTCTTACCAAAGGCATTAGTTTCGGATACAAAAAGACCTGGCTCTCAGCAACATCCATAGACATGATAAGCTGACGAAGATACGCCCTGTCGTCCGTGGATATGTCTTGGGATGAATGTATGGCGTCGTTCTGGGTGAATGACACACAAATTAACACGACTAACTTCAATTCTTGCTGCACAAAACATAGTGAGTTATAATCAACGATGTCAACGTAAAATGCTATCTACGTTATAATCAAACGGTTCCAGTGTCTTGAAAACATTTTCATGACAATATGTCTGCAGTTAATGCAATAACTATAGCATGTTTCGCACTTGCAAAAATCTTCAATATCATTATCAACTTGAAGCACGAAGACCAACCTGAACTACACTGCGAGGCTGCTAAGGACCAGCCCAACTTTGATCTCATAGTCTACAAAGTTGGAAAACCAACATTTCTACTTTATGAACAAAATACATCAAAACAGCAAGCTACTTCTTTGCTTTGCAGTCATCACTCAAAGTAGCAACTGCCCAGACAGCAAAATCAGTCGTTTTTTACATTGATTCAACGTCTGCAGACGTTGAATCAATGTAAAAAAACAACTGATTTGCTGTCTGGAATATGATAAAGAAAAAAACGTTCTGGCTAGCTAGTTCAGAGACTAGATGTTATGGATTAGTCAGAAATGAAAATGAACCTATGCCAAATGCCCACCTTTAACAAACAATTTAAATAAACGGGAATTAGCTTCATGCTTTCAGGCAGGATCAGTTGCCCGGCCGACGATGACGTCGCCACATATTTGCGATACATCGCTAACATCGTTGATGCTTGGGAGATGAGGTCTTCCCGAACCTTTGTGGGGGATGTGTGTAGGCCGGCCCTGGAGAAAAGATTAAAAAACGAGTTTTTATGTCTGGAGACGAGGAAAAAATGTTGGGCAAATAGTGTGAAAGTTATTTCTAAACTTGACCAAAAGTCAACCATAACCGGTATTATATAGGGATCCCAACGACCATACAATTCTTATCAACGACAAAAGAAAAAAATATATCAAACTGCAGTCTTTCTGGAGAGCTTCTTCATAAATTACTGCTGATAACGCAGAATCTGGTGAAACGTAACATCTAACCTGCTGCTTCTGACTGCAACCAACTGTACTTTAACGTTCTTGTGCTATCGTGGCTTACTTGACAGCTTTTTTGACAAAGTAGTTCATCAGCACATCCGTCTCGCAGTTTCTGTAGAGGTCGGCGTATTGCGAGCACACGCTGAGGTTGAGGTTATGGAGTCGAAGCCGCCGTTGCCCACTAACCGAAGTATACAGAAGAGCAACCTGAAAAGAAATCATGGGGTCAGGAAAAAGTCAACAGGAGTACAACATACAGCGCTTAAAGTGCCGAAACTATACTCACAATTTTACTCATGCTCGGTAAACGTTTCTCGACTAAACTATGATCATCTGTGACACCGAAGATGAAAGCAATATAGCTCTCGAAACGTTTACTGAACATGAGCACATTTTTGCTGATTAGACTCTGCACTCTTTACTAAAAAATGTGGGATTTTTAGCAAATAAGCAACCAAACAAATTTCTCAATAATAAATACCTTTCTTGCGTCGTTCCAACGTGTTTTTACATCCAGGCATGCAAATTTTCAGTTTGTGTAATTTTTACCTGCACGAATGCGCCATATTCTTCGGCTATTTTGTCATCGTGCTTGAGTTCAACGTGGATTGCCTTGTCACAATCAATGGCGGCCAGTTCAACGTCAGTAGTATTGTTCATGTACAAGGCTCCCATGAATTCAACAGGACGAATGCCTAGAGAAGAAAATCTGTGCTTGTTACATGTTGACGCAAAACTGAAGCGGTTACCCAGGCGGCAAAATCGGTCATTTTTACATTTATTCAACGCCTGCAGACCTGTAAAAATGACGATTCTGATGTTTGGGTACGAGAACATAAAATGTGGTAATTCACTATGTTTTCAAAACTGGAAGGGATTGCCTGCCAATCAAGATGGTTCGCTTCTAGCAGTAGCAGTACCCATCTCATGACAAAAAGCGAGAAAGTACAAAGTGTAATGTCGATTCAATGACGTCACACCTTTACCAGGTCAAAGTTCAACACTTTGTTTGACTTTGCTTTTGTGATTACTTAACGAAGCACACTAAGCAAGGTCACTGGAAAAAGCAGAAAAAACTATGTTCTGACAGTCGGACTCATCCAACGCTACACATCAAGCTTACTGACACACAACAGTGTAAGGAACTTTATAGCAATTAAAGGTATTGGTTATGCTATACATCATATTCACAACAATAGAAGTTGGAGAAAAAAAATATTTGAGAATTTTTTTAGCAGTTTTACCAGTGCTGGTCCTAATTCGCATGACTGCGTCAAACGCGATGTCCCGCTGGAGATCGTGAGAGAGTTCCTTGATGAATCTGTCACCATCTACCTCGGCTCGAAAGAAATTGTACCTGGACATAGAAAGAGCGGTTTTGCTTGCACGTTATATCCGAAGTGTTTGATTACGTGCCAAAAGATTACTTCTTACCTTTGCAGCTTGAATTCTAAGTCACAATTAAACAGAGATTATTTCATCAAAATAATTGACATATAAACTTCACATTAACTAGACACACCAAACAGACGTTTACACACTAAGTGCACCAAATCATAAACTACTCACTTAAACAGCTGGCCACCGGTGAGGAGAGGCACTTGGCCAAGGGTGGCCACATCTATGTATTGGTTAGGAAACAAGAAGAGATCTACACAGAGAGCTTGTGCAACGCAATCCTTCGCTAACTTCTCGTAGAAGTTTGATGACGGAACAAACAACGTCTGCGTCATATAAAAAACGTGTGCGTCAAATAACGTTTGCGTAACGACGTTTCCATGAAATGTTGAATTCAGCGGTAAATAAAAACGTCTGCGTCACGTTTTCCAAAATTTAAAAGTCAAGTGATTTTAAGATTTCAAACTTGAAAAAGTTGAAATTTAAATTTTCAAAAATTGTACAATAATTTGCATGTAATGTCTTTATGAGATTAAGTTTGCCACTTTTACAACATTGGATTTTTGAAACTGACCTTTTCCTTGTCCGTGCCAATTAACTTCCGATCATCTCTGTTCTTTAATTTGCCAGGGGCTTCTCCTATTGGAAGACTAGAATGGAACATAAATAACTTTGCTGCGCACTGTGCTGACTAGAAACAAAAACAAAGTATTTATATATGCTGAAACATACACGTTTCAAACAAAATATTTTAGCCTTAATTTTGCGACAAAAAGCAATTTCCTTTAAAAAAAAACAAATTATATAAGTTTTTTTTTCTTCTCATTTTGAAATTCACAAACAAAAGCACTGCATAAAACAGCAGTTAATACATAATGGATGTTGTTAGAAGCCTTATGAAATTTGAAACGGGAGTAACGATGATCATGTTACAAGGTAGAAGACAATCTTCTGAGTGAGAGATGTAAAAACCGACACATGAAAGCACTACCCGAACAGCAATATCGGATTTTGTTGTCGGATGTCTCAGTAGCAGTTATGAAAAATGTTTATTGTTGCACCTCACACGCCTGTCAAAATTTCTACATTGAAGCAACATTAAACGACGTAAGCTTATACGTAGGCAAGCCACCGAACATCTTCCAAGCTTACTTGGATGGCCTGAGTCGCAGCTTGAACGACAGGCGCGAAAACCAACTCTGTTTCTTCTGTGTCTTGAAACATTTCAGGTATTTGTTCCAGCAGACTCTCAATGACGTGCCTGAAACGTCACAACATACAAGGAATTGCCATGGCAACCAAGCATATCGTCAGTACTTCGTGACGTCAGGCCAAGACAATGAAGGTTTGGCACTTGCAACATTTTGAACTGAGGCTAATGCTCTTTGCACAACTGCTCAAAGTACACTCCATGAGCCAAACAGCAGCAAAGTTCATTTATGCATTGATTTAACGTCACGAAATATCAGTTTAACGCAAAAGAAACGGGTTTGCTTGATCAGCGGAAAGATCGAGCATTCCAAAATAAACAGGTCAACAGCTGGTTGCGCAAAAGTCCAAACATGGTTCCCAGATAGCAAATCAGCCGTTTTTTTACATTGATTCAACACCTACAGAAAAAAAACGACTGATTGGCTGTCTAGATTGAACCACAAACAAAATGCTAAAACGACTTTTTAAAAATTGACTTTGCAGTAGCCCAATTTTCTATTCATTTATGTATTTCGGCAACTTACACACACATCAATCACGGCAGATTATAATTATTATTATACTGGAAAAAAACGGACAATTTTGAGGTATCAACCCATTACAGAATAGGATGGATGAGGTGTCACTATAAAAAGCAGAACTTATTTCAAACAACCAAATACTTCGCGCTTGTATTCATTTCATTGCAAGTTGTATCCCTGAAGAAATAAGATGAAGCACAAATAATTTAACGGATCCGTTTCAAAATGTAAATCTCATCAAAATTTGTTTAATCTGACCATAAAAAATTACGATTACGTGAAACATACGTAGTTACCACTGAAACTTACTCACCTGGACTCTTCTAAATTGACCAGAAAACCATCTTGCAACGGTACAAAGACATCACTGACGTCAGATACGACCATCATCTGGGGTTGGGCAAGAGAGCTCTGCGATGAACCGTCGTGTAACCAGACAGCAAAACCCGTTATTTTTTTCACTCAACGTCTGCAGACGTTGAATGAACGTCAAATAACGGATTTTGTTGTCTGGGGAGGAATTGTGACAGAATAGATTATATACCAGTCAACAAAAGTTGTGGTTTTTATATCGTTTCAACGTCTACGCTGGAACGATGCATAAAATGGCGAGTTTTACTGGTTGGAAGGAATGTCAGCCAATATACAGTACAAGTGTTAAAAACGTATGTGGACTGAGCATTCCTACTACTCTAGGTAAGCTATGAAAATGGTCCCATCACACTTTATTCATTAGCACAACATTTCATCACACACGCGTTAATCGAAACGGCATTTCGTATAATACGTGTTTGTCACAAACGCTCTCCCTCTTTTCCAGTTGTTTACAGTGTTTACCAAAGCGGAAAATTATTTGACAAATTGCAAAACTTTATCTCGATTTGAAGTTTTGAAAAGATAAACAGTGTCTTCATACAGCGACTTTCCTGACACGAATACTTACGTTTAAATTATAAAAATGAAGAACACTGCTGTAAGTTATAAATCCAATCTTAATTGATGATTTTTCTTGATTTAATTCTCTCGGCAAGGTATCTAAAAGACCGCGCAGCTGCCCACATAATAATCCAACCAAACCGGATTTGATCGCGTTATAAGACACGTCTATGGCGAAGATAAAAGCTGGGGAGTTGGGAAATTTGTCGTCCTGTAATACAAAGTTATGCATTTTATGCGAAAGTTTGATACAATTCCGACTAAAAACGAAACAGTTAGGCTATTACAGATCTGGGTCACGTGGTTAGGGATAACACGTGACGTTAGAGATAACTTTCAGTGGTGCTGCAAGACCACACAGGGTGCTGTTAAAAAAATCTCGATCAGTTTTGTGAGACAAGTCACCATGCTTTGTTTGTAAACTCGAATATTTGCGGTCTCTTCATATCCTAACGAAATATTTTTGCACATTGTATGAAGCACATGGGTGTCGAAATTACTTTTAATAAAAAAATGGAGTTTGGCAACACTGTTGTCACAGGGCAGCAGGGTGGCCGCATACCAAGTTCTTCTTTTTAGTAGTGTTGTCTGAGGTAACTTGAGTACAGCTCCGAAGCAGTGAAGGTACGACACAAAGAGATGTTCTGTACTCTCTCAGTCAGTAAACCAGCTGTACGTTTACATTTGATGTTTATTCCATTGCATTACTTTGTTTACAAACAATGTAAATAGGTCTAGTTTCTCGGAAAAAGAGAAACGTTTTCTTTCCTGTCCTGAAAATCATCGCATCAAATTTCGTTCACTCACGCGGCAGTAGTCCTTGGTGGTGACGTATTCATAGGAACCCCTGCACAGTTCAGCACGCCGATGCTTATCCACACGCTGATTCATGTGGTCGATGTGATCGAAGTAGTTGTGAGGAGTCTGAAACCGAGTTAAAAATTAAACTATTTGTCTTAGAATTGCAGTCAGTGTTTGAGCGTACGCTGTACTTTGAACGCACCAGAAGAGTTCACACAGAGCTTCCGGCAAAAAACAAACAATTGGAAATTTTCAATACAAAAACAACATAAGAATACATCGCATTGCTCATAACAAATGGATAGTTTGGATTGCAAAAAATACCTTTAATCAGTAATTGTCCATAAGATATAGAGATATTATATCGTACTATTACATTATAGATACAAGACATTGATATGTGACGAATAAACGACACACTAAGGCGACGAAAATACAGGTTTATAAATATGCCTTTGTGCATGAATGATTGACCTATTTGAAAAGTACCTCTGTAATGGCGTTGCAGAAGACGCATTGAAACCTCCTTCCACCGTCAGTAAAACCAAACTGCGGGCACATGTATGCTTTGCAACGCTTACACCTGATTGGTCCGTCCTCGCCAGGATTAACAATGAAGGGTGGAGCTTCACCGTCACGTGGTCTGGCAAGAGGCTTGATGACGATGCTCATTGGTATCTGCAAATGCACGTCACTGGGTGATTGAAACTCTTCATTGTTTCGTCACAAGGAAGGTCATGGCAAGAACAACCCAAAAAGACACAAATTGGTCTTCCTCGATCACTTTAACGTCGCCAAAATTTGACTGTTTGCCGAGATAACGATTCGGCGCAACAAAATGGGTTAAGATTAGCACAAATAATATTATTTATAACAGTGGTTCCTGAACTTTTATTGCTGACAGGGCCCTAAAAAATTGTCAACTCTCACGGTACCCCAGTCAAACCAAACTTTGCAAGCGTTTGATAAAAGTAAGAAATCGATTTTTTTTTAATCAACCTGATAGCCAAATTATACTTTGATGCACGTTCGTGTGTATGCTGCAAATAAAATATGAACGCGACAGTTTTTGGACATTTACGCAGCGACCCTGACAAAACCTTGGGGCACATCAGATCACCCAATTTGGGAACAACTGACCATCTTTTTCAATTAGAGGCATTACAAAAAGCGTGTGTACAGTTGTCTCTTTCCTCCCATTTTGTTTCAAAGAATCCTGATCTTTATCTCAAAACAGGTAAAATATTCCTCTAATTATAATTTTTACTGAAAATGACATCGGGGTAATTCAAGTTAATTACGGTGTAAATAAAACAGGCATAACGTTTTCTCCAAGATTGTCCATATTCCATCAGCGTAAAATAACATGAAATCACGGCAAATTGCATAAAATATGTGGAACATAAAAACAAGATAATGAGGCAAAGAAAATGATACCATCAAAAGTTAATTATTCATGACGTAAAGACAGCTTGTGTGTTCGAATATACCTTGCATGTTTTCGCCATGTCAGCAGTAGAAGGGAGATTGTAGGTCGCACACCGAATATACCGAGGACTTGCGCTACCTGGTGAAAAAAACGTAATTTCTACAACATTTCACTATTGTTTGTCTCACCGATGTTACATCACGTAATAAAGACGCAATTATCTGACGTTAAATTTTCTTAAAAAATCACTTCCTTGTTATTTGTGTCAACTTTGCAATGACATAATACGGGATGCACAAGAAACTAACGCTTCATTGCGTGGGTGACAAATGTTGCATGTCCTTGCTACTTCCATGCGCTCAAGTGCAACACTGCAATAGCTGTTTACATACCATGCGCAATTGCGCTTATGCCATGTGTTGAAATTGCAAGGACTAAACTAGCAAATTCAGTCCTTTTTACATTAAACCAACGTCTGTAGACGTTGAAAGCATGTCAAAAATACTTGTCATCTGAGAAGCAATCAAATAAAGAGCGAACCTCAAAGATAAAGCAGATGCTACAAATATGAGATAATGTTTTTGAGATAACAATTCACGACCGAATGACTAAAAATTGTGGAGATGTGGGGATTTGTAAAGTCGCTAAGGCCCGACCGAATGAAAATGAAAGACGCCATACTCGAGTTTCACCATTGTCTGGGATCATCAGCGATCAAGGACGAAACTATAGAATGACAAACAGGCCCATTACATATTGATTCACAAATAAAACGACATACCCATATCTTCAACAGTGAAGTTTGTAGTAACAAAAGGTGGAATCAATTCTTTGCCCTCAGTTCGAAACGCTTCCCTAGAGCGGGTTAGTCGGTCATCCATAATAACCTGAAAGATTGAACAGAATCAATATTTTGTGCCAATGTTAAGAATTATAAAAATCATGCTTAGTAAAACAAACGCATAGGTGGAGTTAAATGAAGTTTAAAAAATGAAAAAGTTTATGAGGATTTTCAGCGAATTTGCTGTAACATCAATCACTTATTCAATTGAACTACCGGGTACATTATTATTCTTAAAATGACTTTCGCCGCTGAGTTTTTTAGTTGGTACTCATTAAATTGTTTAATTTTTTAGAAAAATTGTTAAACATGCGATGTACGCCAAATTTCAGAATTGTAGCTTTTATAATTTTTGAAAAAAAATTACATGTTTTAAATTATTTCACCCAACCGATCATAATCAATGACGTTAAGCTCATCAAACACATCAATAATAATGAATCTAACAATAAAATACATCGCTGGATATGGATATGGTAGTGCTTGCTTCACAGTAGATTTGCAGACTGCAATGGAATTAATCGAAAAGCAGCGTTTGAATAACCAAGTTTTACACGGGTTTATGTTTCACATCATTTCATATTTTACACCCTTTTAGTTGAGAAAACCAGGCCTTAAAACTCGTGTTTTTTTCCGGCAGCCATCGTGGCCTACCGAGAGCTCCTTCTCGGCGGACAAATCTGCGCGCTTGGAGGCCAAAATATAACATGATAGGACAAGTAAATAGAATTAAACTTGCAACAGTGTTACAATGATCACTTAGCGTTGTTGAAGTCTGGGCGACGTCCTGCTATAGAATCGTTGTACCACGCAATAACTGCTTTATCGGGATTGTAATCCGGTATTGTAGGACCATCTAACGACACTACATTGTTGCAACTACTCGCAGCTCAGAAGATTGTTTTAACTGCATTAAACCGCCTTTCATAAAACCTGACTATTTATTCCGTTATGATGCAGGTTTTTTTTTGCTGAGTCTTTTCGGTCATTTGTCTGAAATGACTTGAAAAATTTCGGTTATTTTTTATTTATTTCGGTCATTTTTTCTGATGAAAATAGTCCTTTCAAGTATAGCTGATACAAACCAAAATTTGCACTTCCTGACTAGCTACAACATTAAGTTTCGCTGAGAAACGTTGTCGTGTTTTATCTGAGAAAAGTTAGAACAGACAAACGTTTCTTCAACGTTCATCAGCGAAACTCAACCTTGCAACACCCGGCCGCAGCCATCTTTTATTGCACCGAATTGACTATATATTTTTTCGGACATTTTGACCGAATTGACTGCATTTTTTCGGACATTTTGCTAAAAAATCAGTCAATGACCGATAAATGACCGAAAAAAACAAAAAAACAGTTATGATGTCACCATTGAAGGTGTGAAGTCACTAACCCACAGCCGGAACATTTCTCAACTATGAAGACACGTGTTTTCCCCTCCGATTTCAACTAACCTAGTTCTCCTTTTTAACAACGATTCAATGTCAGACAACATTGAATCGATATAAAAACAACAACATTGCCAGCCTATGTAAATTATCACTTCGGATTAACACTTTGTTAAAATAAACGTCGGGAATTGCAAACAAGACTTACAGCGCTGGTGATCGCAGCTGGATGTATTCCATTTACAATATATAGGCCTACAATAGCAAATGTTCCCGCGCAATACTATAATGGTGATTATGAGGCGCTGACCTAATTCTGCGTCACTCTTTGATACTACATATTTTCGACATTTAATCCACGATCATTCTAATGCGAAATTAAATAATTGGCTAGAAGAAACCGGCGGCCAAACTTGGCCGACTGAGGAGGTAGCACCGGCGGTTATTTAAGCAGTACTTAGCGGCCATGGCCGCCGGTTGCTTTAAGGCTTGGAAAACCATGCCAATTGGGGGTAGTAAAAGTAGATCTTCAACTTCAAAGTCTAAAATGACGACTGTTTCACTATGAATAGTACAATGAAGCCTCGCTAAACCTGTATCGGACTTGGTATTGTATCCGGATCAAGTCGTTGTTTTGAGGAAGCTGGATTCTGGTTAGGATAGGAAGGACGTACACCGGGCTGGCCAGGAAAACCTATATCAAAGATAAAATATATCAATACAAAATGAGTTTCTCCTTGTAGTAACTAATAGAAAGGCAAGACAAAATAAAATGTATATACATCATAAAAACCTATGCAATCACACAATGCATCATTGCTATGGTGAGATTACCAGGTTGTGTGTGGGAGGGGTATCCTCCGACTGGAGAATGAACTCCTGGAGGAGCCTGTCCAGAAGGAGGAAGCATGGGACGTGGAACAGGTCCTTGTGGTACACCATGAGACTGCGAGAAAGTAAAAGTTAGATCAGACTTAGTAATTTAGCTGCACTGGCAAGTTGGTGCCAATTAACGCGCCAGGTAGTCTATCAAAAGTTATTAACTTCTTAAAAATAGATTTTATAGCACACAGTCATCAGCTGTGTGCACAGCACAACTGCACAAGTTTCACAAAGGTGGTGCTGGATGGATGAAAATCTAACCTTATTTTAACATTTTATCAAGTGAGTGCTTGTAAAACCTGGGCCTTGTAAGCTGATTCATTAGTAGTATAAAGTAGAAATCAACAAGTTTCAGACTTATGTCAAGACAGTGTACGACTACGAGGTAATGAAAGCTGACAATCAATTTGAGATGATTGCAAAAGATTGATTAAAACAAGTATAATATAACAAAAGCTTCGGAATTTTTTTAACACAATTCATTTATTGCAAAAATAATAAATAAAGGTAATTCCATGCTCAGTTACTAAGCTTGGGGGAATGTAAAAATTTTCATCACCCTAGCCCTTTGGTAAAAACGAAAGTTGAGTGGCCACTCCCTTTCTCTCGGCCACCTTTTCTTCAGCAACTATGTTCACCAATGTAGTACTTCCAGGGTAAAGGTGAGTGGGTTCATCAACAACCAGCTTAAGCCAGATGTCAAATCAAGTGTGCATTGTTGGAAACCCAACGCTTTATCTGATGCACCATTCCCCCGCTAATGTAATAAGATATAATAAGTCAGCTATCTTACCCCATAAGATGCGGTATTATTGCCAACTTGCATATTTTGCATTTGCTGTACAGGAGGTTGCAGTTGAGATTGTTGCAATGGAAGTGGTTGTGAAACAGGGGAACCGGTATTGAAAGCTCCAACTACATCATTAATCATACAATAACAATGTTTTCTTATACTGCATTAGTAAAAGTGACGGCAAATTGAAAAGCAATAAAAAGCATTCAATAAAAATATTTCAAGTAAATCTCCATTTGTATGTACCATGATAAATATCATATCAATCAATATAGATCATACGTAAACATTCTTACAAGCATTGGCTATGAAATTGTGTTTAGAAATTATGGGAGTTGCATCTCTCTATCACATTAGTGCTTTCAGCCATGACAAACTAACCCAAACATAAATGGGTAGCTATTCAACAAGTTACAAATTTTAAAGCAGAGCACAAACACAACTTGCAAACAAAACAATACCAAGAGGACCAGCAGAATAATTGTGGGATGGATGCTCTCCTCCAGCAGGTCGAGGAGCATGTTGAGATGCAATCGTTCTAGAAGTATCTAGTTGCATAGAAGGAGGTGGCATGCGGCCTACACCATTGGAAGGGGAAGCGGAGACATGTCTGAAATGAATTAACAAATATAGATGTAACTCTAGTAGTTAAGTTATGGTACAGAAGACATGACAGTTGAAAAGTTATCTTTTGCATCCAACTGCCTAAGATAATTACAGCACACATTTTTGTTACACATTTTAATATCACACACTTTAGTAATTTTTGTTGAATTCAGTAAGTAAATTATATCACATACATATATAATGCTCAGGCCTCGAAATTCGTTTTTGTTGACGGCGGACAAACGTGTCCGGTCTGAGCAGCTATCTCGGCGGACAAATTAAGTCTCACGGCGGACACACCAGTTTTAGCGTCGATCGTCATGCTTAATCAATAATCACTTTATCTTGATAATTCTTCACCATTTGAGAACTATAGCTACGGTTTAGAAGGCCTTTTAAAATTTCAGAAAAGTCACTGACTCTGAAAAGCTTTCATCAGAACAACGACGTACGCTTGAAGAGTCAAGGCGTCGCGTAACTGCTTAATACGCCGCATAACTGATTAACTTCCACCGAATGAGGTCGTGTGGCTTCTTGCATCACAATACTCTGGGCACGAGTCAGAAAACTTCTACACTAACGCTACTAGTTTCTGTTGTGCAAAGTTTCACTAGGCTTTTTTTGTTAGGTTTATTTTTGCGTGTCATGTGTGCGAAAGTGAATTTTCCCTGGGCCTTTTCTTTCTTACTGAAATACCAAAACTAAGCAAATTTTGCTGCATCTTGCTGTAATAGCCTATTCGTATAATATAATTTTGTAACCAACCTTGCCTTATCAATATTACTCGGAGATCAAAGCCAGACATTGTGACGTGAGACTTGAACTAAGTTGCGCGTGATTAGTGTAAAAGTACCGGTACTCCCGTTCTTAGCGAAGAATTCACCTTTGTTACGCTGATTCAATGTCACCAATGGTTGAAACAACGTAAAAATCGAAAGTTTTCCTGCTTGAATGGAAGCTCAGGGACAGTATTCACATTTTCTAGATGCGCGCTAGAATGCGTGGCAATTATATATTCGCAACAATTGCTCGTGCTATGCAATGACGATTTGTATCGCTATTTCTCGGCGGACAAATATGTTCAATCTAGATGGTACTTCCCGCAGACATTACATGCTGTGACGGCGGACATGACCGCCGTGAATTTCGAGGCCTGAATGCTATTTAAATATCCTTTTATATTATAAATTGTTATTATGAACTAATTATTATAGAAGAGGTACCGGTAACACAACGCATGTGCATTGTGCAAGTGAATACATTCAATTGAATTACTGTGTGTAAGTAGGTGGTGGTTGCTGATGCTGATATGGCTGTTGATAATCCATTTGATTGTGATGATGCCCATTGATGGTTGATGTGGGAGGTTGCTGTGTTGGCATAGTGCCGCTTGTTGCAGGCGGCATTTGCTTTGTAGTTTGCAATACTCCCGGCTGAGTCTAGAAACATACTTAATAGTTAACTTACAAATATATATTAAAAATAGACCTGACACTGCTTACAAAGGTTACAACTCTTTTGAAAAATACCACTGAATGTATATATATGTACTGTTTGCTGGTATGTAACTATGTATTAGTATCAATATAAGTTTCATACTCCAGGCCTATAAGCTCAATTATTTTTCTAGCGACCAAGCATGGCCTACCAGAGCTTCTTTCTGGTGGGAAAATAGTCAACCAAAACAAAAAATCTGCTAAAAAATCGTGTCTTTAGAAATCCGTTAATTGATATGGTAGTTGTACGTTCACTCAGATAAGGACTCAAACAAGGGTTTGAAACATATTTGCGGTTGCATTTAACTGCATTGCTTCCCAGGTAGGTGTAGAGTTAGTCTGCGAGTTTTTATAGGTCCACAGCGACACTCATACTTTGCCTTGTTTTTGAAAAAAGGTTGCAAGTGAAGAGAAAAACGTCTCAAATACCAATAGTTAAGCAGATAACTTTAGATTTCTCGTAAAATACTTCATTTGGTGACACAAGCATGAAAATTGGCACATATGTACCTTAGACCATGTAAATTTCAAAAGTTTAATTAACCAAACGAAAATTCAAAGCGGCGGCCCGTGACGTCAAAATTCAAAATAGCCGCCATTCCGGTCCTGGACTGACGTAGGAAAGTTGTTTTATGAGAGCAATTTAGGTGTTTTTCATTTCTTACTATCTTGAAAATGTTTTTTGTGACATTTTTAGCTAGTGTTTATTATTTCAGATTGTACCCCTCATTAAAAATCTTCACAAAATCGGGGAAAAAAACGGTTTTTAGTGTTTTTAGCAAAAAAGGGTGGTCATATGTTACTTAAAAAATGATAGCCTCAGCAAAATCCATCGTTACTGTTCACCCTCAACTTCAGTGTATTTAAAAAGAGACAGAAGTAGGGGTCCAACTCGAAAGTCACCAGAGTAAATTTTTCGAGCAAATAGAGGTGGTATTTGTAGTAAAATCTGATTGTTGGTTTGTCAATTATTACAAATAATTATGTTTCGCGGGCGTCAGAAATGAAGTTTTGTGCGTAACTATTGGTTAGCTGCCAAGAGTAACGTACAAAAATTCCTTTCTGACGCTGCCGAAACGACAATGTTAACCTTGACCAATAGCAACGCACAATCACGTATATATATATTGACATATTTTATTTACTTAATAAGATTATCATAACAAAGGCTTTATAAAAACATAGCTAAACATAAACATAAGTTAAGCACTTAAACTCTTTACAACCTCACAACACAGCTGAACTAAAAAGTAGACATTGAGAAACGTGAACAAGAGCTTCACGAATCAAGCCAGAAGCCAACACGTCGACTGCGCACAGAGCAAGTTTGTGATTTAGAAGACCAACAGAGAATATTCTGCGATTGCTATTGACCAAGCCCATGAACAGAATAATGCCATTATGAAAGGAGATGGAGGGATAATTGGAATCACAGAACACGAATCAGCCTTGCTACGATGGACGGTAGCAGGCCCTGAAGTCTGTAGAATTATACAGGAATATGAATGTGTTTCTAAAAGTCGAGAGAAAGTATCCCTAAATCATCATAAAGCAACACCATCAGCACAGAAAGCATTGCTCAAAGACGTCATTTCTCTCACCCGAACCATTGAAGAGATGGGCAATCCCTATCTTGAGGAGCAAAAGGTAACAGATATGCTAAAAGACTATGATACAAAAGATAAAAATTAGTTGGAAAACTTCACATCAGAATTAGACAAATTCTACTCACCAATTGCTCGGAACAAATTCACACTGTTTAACTCAAAAAAGGCAACACAAAAAGGGAATCACAGCACATTGAAGGGTGACTGCAGCCTTTTTTCAAAGCTCTTATTTCATGCCAGATCCGACAACTTCAGATCTGCTTACTCTTAATACGAAAAATGCCATGGAGCAAAAGGTAACAGATGTGCTAAAAGACTATGATACAAAAGATAAAAATCAGTTGGAAAACTTCACATCAGAATTAGACAAATTCTACTCACCAATTGCTCGGAACAAATTCACACTGTTTAACTCAAAGACAACACAAAAAGGGAATCACAGCACATTGAAGGGTGACTGCAGCCTTTTTTCAAAGCTCTATATTTCATGTTAGATCCGACAAGTTGATCTGCCTGAATTTTTTAGCCATGAAAACCAACGATTCCCAGCAGCTTTAAGTTCAGGAGG
Organism: Aplidium turbinatum; assembly: GCF_918807975.1. Lineage (NCBI taxonomy): Eukaryota > Metazoa > Chordata > Ascidiacea > Aplousobranchia > Polyclinidae > Aplidium > Aplidium turbinatum. The sequence continues at coordinate 7,733,283 of NC_137489.1, read as the reverse complement.
TGATCTTTACCAAACACAGAAAGCAGATTTAATGGGTTGCCTAGAGAACGTGGTACCTACACAACCTACTTCACTGGACGATGCAGACATGATGGTGAATTGGTGATAGATGGAGCCATGGAGCATGTTTAGTACACTCTACTACACCAAAACATCATACGTTTGGTGAATATGCCCAGAAGGACTTCGTGGAGAAAATTAAGCCATATGCCAGAAAGCACAAACGAACGGATGTTGTGTTTGACACTTACAAGGACGGAAGCATCAAATCTCATGCTCGTACAAAGAGAGGTAATGGTAGCAGGCGGAGAGTGACTCGAGATGTGATAGTCCCAAAGAACTGGCCAAACTTTTTGCAAAATACAGACAATAAAAAAGAACTTTATTCATTCTTAGCTGATTCCATCCAAGAATTCATGCCACCGGATGATATCGTTTACGCTTCCAAGAATGAAAAAGCTGTTACTAATAATGACAATCCCGCTTTAGTCAATTTGAGCTCAAACCAAGAAGCCGATACCAAAATATTTGTTCATCTTCATCATGGTCTCAAGTATGAAACTATACAAAAAGCAGCCATCCTGGCTAATGACATTGACGTGGTCGTTATTGGAATTGGCTTGTTTGAAAACTTGAGCAAGGATGGACTTCACGAACTCTGGATATCTTTCGGGAGAGGAAACAAAAGAAGATGGAGTCCTATTCATCCGATATTTTGTCCTGGGTCCACAGAAACACAAAGGGCTGTTGTTCTTTCATGCCTTTAGTGGCTGTGACTCTTGTTCAGGCATGAAAGGAAAGAGGAAGAAGTCGTTCTTTGCAACATGGTCAGTGTATCCAGATGTGACGCCAACATTTCAGAAGCTCATTCAGTGTCCAGAGGAAATAAATGCAGAAGATTTTGCGATCCTTCAATAATTCATGGTATATCTTTATGATAAAAGTAGCAAAATTGCATGCACTTCGGGCAGCATATCAGGCCGGACACATTTGGGAACGAGCTCTTGAAAGGAGTCCAGAATTGCCATCTCCAAGTAACTGGGGGTGGAAATCTGGAGATGGGGGAACATGGGACATTATGTGGACAAGAAAAGACCCCGTAGCCGAAGCATGTAAAGAACTAAGACGATGCAACTGTAAAAAAGAATGCAAAAACTGTAAGTGTAAAACTGCAAATTTACCATGCACTTCACTATGTTCCTGTCCTTGTGACCATGAATAGATATTACTTACATGTGAATCATTGTCATGAACATGATTTACGTACTCAGTAGTAATACCTGATAACAGAAATGTTGACTGTACATGAATTGTCTTTTTAAGAAAGTACTTAAGTCTGTTTGGGTGGATGTATCAAAGTTTAGACTATTCTGCGCACCTGACTGTCAAATTTGTGAAACCCTTTCTCTGTCCATAGCACGTTACACACTTGTTTTTGTTGAAAACCATCATAAATCATTCATACTGTCTTAAAAATAACATTTTCAAGGTAGTAAGAAATGAGACACATCTACATTGCTTTCATAAAGCAACTTTCCTACGTCAGTCCAGGACCTGCATGGCGGCCATTTTGAATTTTGATGTCACGGGCCGCCATTTTGAATTTTTGTTTGGTTAATTAAACTTTTGAAATCTACATGGTCCAAAGTACATGTGTGCCAATTTTCATGCTTGTGTCACCAAATGAAGTATTTTCAAGGTTATCTACCTCACTACAACAAAATGGAGAAATGTTGGCTTGTGGAAGCCGGTGACCAAACATGACCTACTGGCATGGTAGTTTATGAGGCTATTTAACGACTTCTCTGTGGCCAGGAGCTTAAATGCCTGATACTTCAATAACAATTTATTTTTCTTGGATAAATAAATATAATTTACTATTCGATGCAGGTACCTTGTTTTTCTCTCACATTTTGCATGTTATAAATTGTTGAAAATAATATTCTTAAAGGAAGTGGCTATTTCTCCATGCTAGTTGTCATGGTTGCAATCAAAAAGCATAGTTTCATGACAGGTGTTATCAGAGTTAGAATTAAGGTTGGGATAAGGATTAACAGACCTCGAAATTTGTACTTTTTTCCGGCGGTCAAGCATGTCCTACCGGACTGGCCCTTTCAGCGGACATTTAATATCTCAACCGGATATATTTTTTGCATGTAGATTTTGCACAAAATCACACTACAGTATTGTGTGGTCGTGTTTGTAGAAGAAGGTTTTCTACAACAGAATAACTCTGCAATAGTTGATGGCTTAATTAACTGACCAAATGTATCAAACACCCTCCCTTCTGTGCAAAAATTCTATTTCCATCAGTATCAGCGTGAATATGGTCACCACATTCGCCTAAGCACGTGCGGAGCCCAGCTGAGACTTGCTTCTCTGTGATGTTTCTTTTTAACAAACGATCAATGTAACGCAATAACCCTCATTGTTAAAATTAGAATACATATCCTGCCGAAAAGTTCAGACAACTTTATTTCAAGGCAACATTGCAAGGCGTTGAAATGATGTAAAAATGGCTACTTTTGCCATCAGCTTGTTAACCACGCCACTCTAATGTGATCGTTAAAGCAATTGCCTGTACTATTATTGTTTCAGCTCCGTATTTGTTCGCGTTACACAAACAAATTGTAACACTTCAAATTTAAAATATATTTTTGCTGCATTAGCTCTATTTTTGTCAAGAATTTTGCGGCGGTCATTTATGACCGACCAATGAGTCGGCTTCGGCAGACATTCGAGGTCATTCCGGAGGTCATGTCCGCCGGATATTTCGAGACCTGGATTAAGGTGAATTCCTTATCTGGCAACATTTGCATTGGAAAAAAATAGCCACAGCCTTCTTTTGAAGCGCATTACAGTTCAGTTGTTTTTATTTGCGCCCATTGCGATAACATACAGTACACTGCGATCACAGATGCTATACAACAGACGACAGGAAGCAGCGAAGTGACGTATAGTCTTCGAGTCAACTGCTCCCCTTATATTGGCTTGCCATTAAGTGTCTTTGCCGAGACACAGCCGCGTGCTCTGGAGCGGTGTCGAACCCACGCCCTTTCGAACGTTGCGCAGACGTTCTCACCACTCGACTACGCAGCCGACAAAGGTTCTGAAACATATAAGTCTAAACTAGTTGCCAAAATATATGGTATTGTTAGGAAAACTGTTGCTCTACTACACTTACATAAGTTACATTTCCACCGCCGTTATACATATTGGAAGGGGGAACAGAGTGATACCCTGCAGAAGGCTGAGCAGGGGGATAACCTATCCCTTGCCCACTTATTTTGGCTTGATGAGGAAGACCTGTGGGTGGTTGCATCATTTTCTATGATTTAAAGATTTTAATTTATAAAAAATTTCATCTTTTTAATAAACAAAAACAAGCACTGTAAGAATATACTAAATTAATTTATGATTGTACCACAAGGAATGACAACTGAAAAAAATGCTTTGATGGTGAATTTTATCAAACTATTATGTGTTGAACAAGTCCAGTTAAAAAAGTCACTAACCTTTAAACCAGTGTTTCTCAACCTTTTTTGGTCCAACGCCCCCTTTATAAACTGGCGAAATTTTACTGCCCCCCAACAAAAACGATTAATTACGAAAAGCTAATATATATTTGCGAACATGAAAACAGTATACTGGTAGTAGTGGTTACGTCATATGGAACTCACTAGATTTTGTGATATACTGAACAATTACTGAAATTAAATTTTAAATTGATAGCGTTTGTAAACAAAACGGTTGATCAATCAAATACGACGATGGTGTAAGAGAAATTGTTGGCTATCGTGCAAGCATGTAGGCCTATAGATTATCCAGACAATGATGCGACAAAATCGTTACGCTGGTCGGTAAATTAGAATGCCCCCTAACATGTCCACCTGGAGATGCGCCTGATTTGTCACATTTTGCAGATTTTAAATACCGCTAATGCTAGTGTTTGACTGACATTTTTTGAAATGCAAATGAGAAAAAAATTGAAAAACGCTCAATCAGACTGTTATTGAAAAATTAACAGTCTGACTAAAATCTTCGAAATCAAATTGTCTTTGTTTTTCAACATCTGATGATGTTAAAACCTATTGTGTCATCTGGGGAAAACAGTAAAGAAGGAGAAAAAATATAATTTAAAAAAAACTTCATTTCAGCAGTCGTCCAAAGTTGACCAAATCTGAAAATTTCTTCAAAATGTGACAAATCAGGCCGTATCTTTAGGCAGCCATGCCCCTAATAATCAAAACGCCCCCCTTAAGCCGAGGTAATCATACCGCCCTCCTGCAAAATCAAAACGCCACCCCGGGGGACGGTACTGCCCCCGTTGAGAACCACTGCTTTAAACCAACGTTAAATATATTGATAGATTGAAAAAATCATGAAACTACATATAGGCAATAGCAGTCTTTTAACATAATCAATTCTAGAGGCTGGTAGGCTATACAATAGGCTGGCGCAAAATCTCGAAAAAAAAAGTTTTTTCTTTTAAATTTTTCGTCAGTTTGTAATATTGTTCCTTTTGGTAAATGTATCTCCTATACCAAATTTCACAAAAAAATATTAACGTTTGACCCTGGTTCACCTGGTTTGAATTTTTTCAAAATATTGAAGTTTCGCTTATCCCTGAAATTGCTCACTCGCTATCTTTTAATGCACTAATGCACTCTAGCATCTTAATGGACACAATAAGAGGCAGTAACACAAACTTGTAGCAAGCAAAGTGGTTTAATTAGCAACTCCATGAACACTGACACGTGGGCAGGACATGTGAGAGTCATTTTAAGGTATTTCGAGGCCCCTGATTCTGAAAATGCACTAAGTTTTATCGAATTGGCTCTAGTTTTTGAGTTAGCCAAGCTTCCAGCTACCACTTTTGATAACTAAATCTTTAACTACAACAGTAGGTGGTAGAAATGGTTTTGAGAAAAAAGCTTGACCTTGCTCCAAAACATTCTGAAGGTATTGAGGTTACTCTCAGTCATGCCCGTTTTCCTATTGTTTCAAGCAAATCACCACTTGAAACAAGAGAGGGCAAACAAAAAACAGAAATAGCAACGTCCACGCAATGACTGCCTTGCCCATTCCATGTAAACATCATGTTCCAACTTCCTTCGAACATGCTCACCGTACAGAACAGAAGTATCAATTTTCATGGTGATTCCACGGCTCTCTTTATGCCATGGCACTCTGAACTTCTTAGCCTTGAGCCCAGAAACGGGTTTTAGTGCAACGTTTGCATACTTTAGGAGGAATCCAGGACTTATCTTGATCATCCAGCTTCATGTCAAAGTAATAATAATAATAATGCTTGTTTTTACATAGCGCTGTATCTATCGCAGAATGCGTTGCCTCATGCAGCAAAATATATTTGGGTTGTTGGTACAGCATCCTACTTGTCAAAGGCGTATTTTATTAGCCTATAGGTATGCCATTTATTTAGCCTATAAACCAGAAAAATCTTCTTGCAGCAAAGACTTGGCCTTAGCAAAGGCTTAGAATAAAATTTCATTTGTACAGTATCCATTTCAGTAGGCCTACCTTTTCAATATAAAGCTGCATTCATAAACACATGACTTTCGGGATATTTTTCTTGTGATGTAGACTGATTCACAACTGTTTTCATTGAATATTTATGTCTCCCTTACATTAAACACAGTTCATTTCAACCTTTGCTTGCGTTTTGAACTTTCGTGCAATATGAACCAATTGAACTAGACAAGTGCAATTATGACTTCATAATGGTAAACAGGGCTAAAAATAAGTAATTTGCTAATTGAAAGCTTTTGAGTAACGATTTCCAAAGTATGTTCATTGTCGAATATCTCGAAAACTAGAGCCAATTCGAAAAAACTAAGTGCATTTTCGGAATCAGGGGCCCTGAAATACTCTAAAATGACTCTCATCTTTTGTGCCAAAAATTTTTGTTGGTTTATTATATGTTATAGATTCACTGACTGCGAAAAGGCTGTAAAATCAAATAAAATGACACTAAAAGCATGCACTATTAGTGACTCTCAGACTTGGAGTAGGGTGAAGATGTTCCACGTGGAAGTTAACAGAGGAAGTGACGTCAAAATCACGTGGTCAAATTTTGAGAAATCCCCTCTTCAGATACTGCTGAACCACTTTGAAATTTATTAATTTTTCAGAAAAATTCAGAATTTCTCCTTGGGTGAACCAGGGTCAAAGGTCAAAACCCAACAAAACTTTTTGGTTTGCAAATATCAGTGAGCAAAATGGAACATTATTCCAAACTGACAAAAATTTTAAAAAACATCAAGGAAAATGAGCCACCCTACTATACAGTATACAAGTATACAATTCTAGGAGCTGGTATCATAACTACATCACAATTGTTTTTAAACTTGTACCACATCTTTCCCTGACACCTTCTTCGCATGTCTTTGCAATTTATTCTCCATCTATTACAATCTTCAAAAATGAAAAAAACTCACTGAACTGTTAGGTATATATATTTCTAACACAACCTGGGTTTTTTTTTTTTCGGTCATTGACCGAATTTTTAGCAAAATGCCCGAAAAAAATATAGTCAATTTGGTCAAAATGTCAGAAAAAAATATATAGTCAATTCGGTCAAAATGTCAAAAAAAAAAACGTTTCTCAGCGAAACTTAATGAACTTGTAGCTAGTCAGGAAGTGCAAATTTTGGTTTGTATCAGCTAGATGAAAGGGAATATTTTCATTAGAAAAAATAAATAAAAAATGACCGAATTTTTTTAAGTCATTTCGGACAAACGACCGAAAAGTCTTAGCGAAAATAAAAACCCAGAACACAACTCCTAGAATAGACTATTTATACCAAATGTATAGCCTATTGAAGTTGCTAAGAAAAGAAACAACTGGATCTCAATCGTCTTAGGCTACTGTGTGATGTCGGAATGGCCCGTTTCGGTGAGTCCGATCCCTTAACGGGGGATTTTTTCAATTTTTTTTTTAAATTATCGGGTACCGTAACCTAATTATCATTGCCGTTTTAGGGTTAGGGGTTTAGGGGTTAGAGGCTCACCGAATCAGACTCGCCGAATCGGACTCACCAAATCGGACTCACCGAATAGTAGCAGACCCGTGTGATGTACAGTCTGACCATAGAAAGAGCTCAACACCTGCTCTCCTATGCCATATCGAAACGGGCTTTTGCCTGAGGATGGGTTTCTTTTATGTCCGGTTTTCTTTCTCCATCCTATTTTTATTATTATGACTGCTCATCCACTCCACATCAATAGTAGGGTGTAACACTTTTTGACTTTTTTTCTTAAATTTGTTTTGGTTAGTAATTTTCTAATGCCAAATGGTCTAACTAAAAAAGTGGTAAAAAAGTTTTTGAAAAATTTTGTCATTTTAGCAAGCCCCACGGCCCGTTTCCATGACAATCGGGCCCAATTTCACAAATTTGGTTTAACTCTGGCTACGAATGTCCCAAAGAGCTAAAATTAGTATCAAAACACTCGGAATAGCCAAGTTTATATATCACTTCAAGAGGAACTATAGGTCTAATCCTTTTAGTTTTTGAGATATTAGCCAAAATGTCAAATTTTCTCCATTTTTTAGTTACCCAGCAACATAATACAGCAGTTATACCAAAAAATCGATCTTTAGCTCTGGTGCATGCAAGATAAGCGACAAGCGCAATATTAGTCTGCGATCAACCAGTGATATTTTGAATGATGTCGCTGAAAATCTGTCAAGTGTTGGTAGTAAACGAAGCCACATGACACTCTATCGAAAAAAGAAGAAGTTGCGTCATGAAGCTACTGAAAAAGGAGCGGACAAGCTGAAAAATGCACCTTTTCAAATTGCAATTGACGGCAAAAAGGTGCCGGAAAAGAAAGATTTGCTGTTCTAGCAGTGTTCAAAGAAGGGGAGTATTTTCTTGGCCTGAAAACCTTTGGAGAAAACGAATCCTGCAACGCTTCTGCCTGTACCGATTTCATACTTAGGTGCGTACCGTACTATATTTTTATAACAGCCTAGTTTCATATTCATATCATTAAGGCATGAAGCCCGAATTTCAACTTCTGTACAAGTCAAATGCTTTTTGCTCAGGACACTATTGGCCATGCTAGATGGCTAACATCTGAAAATGGCTATTTAAGAATCAAGCTGTTTGGCATTCAAGACTTAAATGCTGAGCAACAAATCTCATTGAACAACATTGTCCAGTTTATAGTGGATGTCCATGCCCCATCATTTTTTGAAATATATTTCAATCCAAGCGCCATTCAAGGATCAAAAGTGGTGTTGAACATCAGGGATTTTATGAAAGCATCAACAGCATCATCACCTGCAAAGAACTGTTTCATTGACCATGCTGCTAGTTGGCTAATTCCAAAAACAGCTGCACTTGGAGTTTTAGAAGCAGACATGGATATAACTAGAGCTCGACCGATATCACTTTTTCAGGTCGATACCGATATTTATGAAATTTTTAGGCCGATACCGATATATATCAGCTACGAAAAGTTTGTTACCAACAAAGTTATTAAGCAACAAACCAGTCCAAGAAAGTTTATGCATTAGTTGCTGTAACAAAAAAATCATTCTTAACACTAATCACAAAAAAACACCAAACAAAAAAGAAACAACCCAGGCCTCAAAATTCTTTTTTGCTGACGGCGGACAAACATGTCCGGTCTGAATTCTTCGCCATTTAAGAGCTATGGCTACGATTTGTAAGGCTTTTTAAAATTTCAGCAAAGGCTTTCATCAGACCAACGAAGTGCGCTTGGAGAGTCAAAGCGCAGTGTAGCTGCAATACGCCGCATAACAGATTAACCTCCACCGAACGAGGTCGTGTGGCTTCTTGTGTCACAATGCTCTGGGCACGGGTCGAAAAACTTCTACAATGACGTGACTATTTTCTTCTGTGCAAAGTTTCACTAGGCTTTTTTTTGGGGGGGTTATTTTTGCAACTTCTACAATGACGCTACTATTTCCTTCTGTGCAAAGTTTCACTAGGACTTTTTCTTTGGGTTTATTTTTGCATGTCATGTGAGTGAAAATTAATTTTCCCTGGGCCTTTTCTTTCTTACTGTAATACCAAAACTTGACAAACTTTGCTGCATCTTGCTGTGATAGCCTACTCGTATGATCTACTTTTGTAACGAATCTTGCCTTATCATTATCACTCGGAGATCAAAGCCAGACATTGTGACGTAAGACTTGAAATAAGTTGCGCGTGGTTAGTGTAGAAGTACACCGGTACTCCCATCGATTCTTAGTGAAAAGTTCACCTTTGTTACACTGATTCAATGTCATCAATCGTTGAAGCAACGTAAAACTCGAAAGTTTTTCTGCTTGAATGGAAACTAAGGGATACAGTATTAACATTTTCTAGATGCACGCACTAGAATAGGCGGGAAATCATATTCTCGCAACAATTGTTCGTGCTATGCAAGCACATTTGAGCAACTTGTGTTTCTTCTAAAGGCATGCATGGCTGGTTTTGAGTTTGCTTTTGCTGGCCAATATTTATCGGCGAAAAATAGCCGATACAGTATATCGGCTACACCTGATATCGGCCGATATGTATCGGCTGACCGATATATCGGTCGAGCTCTAGATATAACTCGTTTGGCTGCTTGCATCCCTGACACCAAGACTTTACCGTGGTCAAACCCACCACTTGCTGCATTCCTGAATGCTTCGTCTGCAACTTCACCTTGTCTAACCAGAGGAATTAAAGCCGATTGGTTGGCTTTCCGCAACAACAATACTTGTTGTGAAAGATTAATTGGGCGTATGAAAGACGTCTTGGTTAAGAAAATGCTGCATGATGATCAAGACATAAATCACAAATTGCAAGGATATATCAATCATGCTTATTACCTTGATTGACATTCTTTTGGTTATGCTATTTTTTGAAGTGTTGGTGCAAAAATGTTTTTGTTAAGTAAAAAAAAAATGTTTTAGTTAAGTTTTTTTGTTACACCCTAATCAATAGCCTATTGAAACTGGCAAATTCGATCTACAACACTTTTCATTAGGCTGTCATTCATTACTACATCTGTGCTTCTCTCTGTTTTTGTTTAAATTTTTGCTATTTGTTTTTTGGGTTTTGTGGCCGTGCTAACTATTGATATATAGCCTACTACATGATTTTCCATTCAGGCACGTTTTAAACCTTTCAAGGTTTTGCCACCTTTTCCTGTTCATTAACGTGCTAGTAGGTCTATATCGATTTTTGTAGTAGTATATTTTTCGTCCCGGACGCGTTAATGACGAAAACTAAAATGATTGAATGATTGCTATGTCAAAATTAACTTCACTTCATTGGCAATAATGTTGTGACAATTTAGCTTTTTTATGTAGAGCTCAACACTACCTCTCAGTTTGATTTTAATTATGACCATCAAAGTGTTATTTTTATGTAGGCCTTCACCACCTTAACAAAAATTGGCCAACTCCTTGGGAATAGAAGCCATGCCATTCGAGAAAGTTGTCAACAACAAGTTAACTGGGTTTTGTGGCCATGCTAACTACTGAGTACTGATATATGGTACTGTATAGCCTACTACATGATTTTCCATTCAGGCACGTTTTAAACCTTTCAAGGTTTTGCCACCTTTTCCCGTTCATTAACGTGCTGGTAGGTCTATACGATTTTTGCAGTATCTTTTTCGCCTCGGACGCGTTACTGACGAAAAATAAAATGATTGATTGAACAGAACAATTTGATTGAAATACAAAATACATAGCTCAATAGCCCGATAGCTCAATTGGTTAGCGCGTCACTTCTGGAACAAAGAAGCTTCAAGATCAAGCGGCGCTGGTTCGACTCTCGGGGTGTGCGCTTGAGCAACGCACGTTAAGGACTGTTCTCCATTCAGCGACATCTAATGGATGGAATAGTTTCCCGGCAAAAAGACTTCAACAATCGGAAACTTCACTCTGTCAATCTCGGTGACCGGGCCTGCGCCAGTGATTCAAAGCCTCTACAAGTATGTGAAACTGCCAGGATTAAGCTCTGCAAGAAGCTTTCCCAGTCCGAGGATAAAAATTCAATCAATCAATCAAACATCAACAGAATCCAGCTGTGTATCTGCATCACTTACGCCACGTCATGGATACCAATCTAAGTTGCCAGATAAAAAGGACCAGAGAGTAAAACGCGTTATAAAAAAGTTCATCACAAAAATTTCCACGTAGTCAAAAAATAATACGGTAGTAAGATAATCATAACCTTTGGTTAAGTGATTTGCTTCATATTGTGAAAATAATTTAACAACAAAGTAGAATCAAACTAAATTCTGCAATAAATTCATCTGAAAGGTCTACTAAATGAAATTTTCAAACGGGAATTAAGCATTAAAATGCGTAAACTGAACATTCAAGAATACATTTAAAAAAAAAGTACCGAATAAAATTTGTTTTCAATGGAACTGGCAAGGCCCAAAGTCCAATGTTTCATTTATTTTTAATTTTTTTAAAATGACCAAAAAGTGGAAAACTGCTCGAGAATACGTCATTATCGACAGCAATAACAAAAGCCACGTTACCACCAGGCGCGAATCTAAAAGTTTTTTTCGGGGAGGGCCAGAAAATTTGAAAATCAATTCAAAAGAAAGAAAAATCTAAACAGATATGAACAATGATACTACGACATATACGATATGCTAGAAAATAGACATTAAAACAACCATTTTCATCAATTGTGATGCCGAGGGACTAATATCAGCTGTTTAGAAGCATATCAAACCATTTGATGCGGAAACATACAATTTTTCACAAAATTTCGGGGGGAGCCCGGGCCCCCTGGGCCCCCCCCATAAATCCGCGCCTGGTTACCACAATACCACATCTGATGTTTTCACATCAGATCTGATGTTTTGAGCAAACTGTGTGATATTTTGATGTTGAAAACTGATGTTTTGTTGTACATACATACATAGCCTACAGTTAAATCGCCCGCAGTAACAACCATTGCGCGATTAGCTGATTTCCAGTCTATACTGACGTAGCCTGTACAGTCGCACGCTTCGCTGCTCACGCCCATTCCCATTTTGAAAGCTCTGACTAAAGCATGCGCGGAAAGCTGATCAGACCACAATGGGGCAAAATTTTATTGAAAATCGTTTTATGGTAGCATCTTAAACACAAAGATCGTGAAAAATCGCCAAGTCAGGTTTTTCCTTTACTATCCCTTTAAAAGGATTGACTTGTCAGTTTACAGACTTCAACGTTGGATTCTTACGAAGCAACGCATTTGTATTGACTTCAACGTTGGATTCTCACAAACCAATGGATTCACAACGTTGTGATCTTAACTTATTCTGGCATGTTTTTAAGTTCGTTGTCTCCCTGTCAGTTTCGGAACTTTTGCAGTGTAGCTATAGGCTATACAACTTGCATATTTCGACTATGTAGCCTACTGTTCCTGTTTATGGCAAACAAACCATTGATTGATTGATGTATCCTAAGGTACGTCATAAATAAAAAGTCCCTTGCTTATGTTTGTCTTTCCCAGTATTAATTTGCATGCCTCGATAAGTCATTTTTGTTTTTTTTAGTTTTGTTTACGACACACACCATGTTAGTTGTTACCATATTCAATTAGTCATGGCCAGTAGCGTAGCCAGGAATTTTAAAAAGGGGTGGGGGGGGTTTGACGGCCGGCGGGCGAAGCCCGACGTCGTCTTCGCCAAAGGCGACACCCAGCGGCGAGGGGTTTGGGAGGCCTCCCTAAGAGAATTTTGAAAAAATATTTTGAATTTAGGTGCATTCTGAGAACGTTTTCAACAAAAATTTGGGTATAAATATTACTGTAAAATGGTGCTGTCCGGAGGCATAGCAAAAGGATAAGATCATGTTTTCCTGGGCATTTTTCGGTTGTACAGTAAAAACTAAAGTCTTTATGTTTTCTTGTTGCTATTTCCTGGCTGAGATATTTAAATGTTTGATATTGGCAATACTCGCTCTTTTAATGCAGTTTCGTTTAAAATTAGGCAAAGTTTGTTTTACAGACTGAAAGCATCATTCTCAATATCGTGACGTCACACGCGTGCCAAAGGGGTGGTTGTAACCCCCAAAACCCCCCTTGGCTACGCCACTGGTCATGGCTACCGCACCATGTGTTATTTAATTGATTTCTCGACATTGTGGCACGAAGCAGCTAAATCCGTTATCCTGATTTTGCTCTATGTCCAGAGTGCTTATGTCAGTACAACAAACCTAAGTTGTTTCTGGTAGAATGCTGAGCAACGCATCATCGTAAGCTTGTGGTACGGTAGTATTTATATTTAAAGTCTATCTAATCAGTGTTTATTCTTTAATTAATATTAAGACTATCTGACTACGTGATGAAAGTTCTATCTATCTATCTAATTTAGCTATCTGACTCCAATAAACTCTTTCCACATAGGCCTAATTATTAGTCTAACTATATTTTTGAGGTTAACAGAAGGTGTTCATAATTTTGTAGGCATAATATAACGAAGTGAGTTTAATATTACGGGCAGTAGCGTAGCCAGGAATTTTAAAAGGAGGGTTTTTGATGACCGGCGGGCGAAGCCCGACAGCGTTTTTGACAAAGGCGACACCCAGCGACTTGGGGTCTGGGGGACCTCCTTCAGAAAATTTTGAAAAATTGCTTTGAATTTGGTGCATTCTGAGAGCATTTTCAACAAAAATGTAGGTATAAATATTCTTGTAAAATGGTGCTGTTCGGTGGCATAGCAAAAGGATAAGATCATGTTTTCTGAGGTATTTTTTGGTAATAGAGCTAAGTCTCTATGTTTTCTTGTTGCTTAATTCCTGGCTGAGATATTTGAATGTTTGGTATTGGCAAAACTCGGGCTTTTTACTGCAATTTCGTTTAAAATTAGGTAAACTTTGTTTTACAGAAATAGAGACTGAAAGCATCATTCTCAATATCGTGACGTCACACGCGTGCCAAAGGGGGGTTGTAACTCCCAAACCCCTCCCCTCACTTGGCTACGCCACTGATTACGGGATCGTGAACAATATTACAAATTAATACATTTTAACAATAAAAGCTACACAATCTATTTAATGTCTTCTAAACTCACGCCAAATGCGAAGGCTACAAGCCATTTTTTGTCTGCTCCCTTTTTCCTATTTACTTTGGGAGCAGGTTGCATGGAAAACTACAGAATCTAATTAATCATTTAATTTTTGTTGAAAAAAGTCTTTTCAATACTATTTTGATATTTATACATACAACATAACTCAATGCAGATCATGCATGCACACGGGCAACAAATACGACTTTAGAAAACAGTCCCTTTTTGAAATTAATTTTTGTGGGTGTTATGGCGATATTGGCATCCGGGATTCTGCATTTCTAAAAAAATATGTAAGGCAGAAATTCTCGCGCGTAATCACATAAAGTGACTAAAACAAAGACTTTTTTATTAAAATTTTAACAAAAAAAAAAGTGCAATGAATGATCGTTACTTCATTTCATTTGCAAAGTTTCGGATTTTTTATTGGAGGATTTTGACTGTGTGTGAACAAAGTTAAGATTTCAAATCGCTATCAATCTGCATTCTTCGCTGTGAAGTGTTGACAGTTGCAGCAGCAAGTTTTTAAAGTTATACCAAATTGTGCACTGAAAATAGACAACAGGCATTATTTTATATTTCTGATAGTTGCGGACTATGATATGTCATTAGCAACTTTTAGTGTATGTGCTGTGCATATAGTTTGAATGTTCCACCATACTTCAAATAACACTAAAACAGGTGTGACTGGCATTAGTGATGCAATAGCCTAATGATTTAAATCCAGATATTGTAACTTTTGGTCTTTCTATAGCACTAATATAGCAATAAACTGATTGTTACTTCAAACACTATTATGCAAATTGTCAGGTGCAAATTGTAAAATTTGCTAATGCTTTGCTGCAAATTGTCAGGTGCAGAAAAAACAAAGAAAAGGGCATGCAACAGTTTAAATCTGACAGTTTCCAATCTGTTGATCACCTACCGGTACTAGTAGGCGCTGCTCTGACTTGAAATTGGTACCGTACCGTACGCCAGGGTTTCCTAAACTTTTTTGGGCCACGGACCACTATTTATGAATCTGTTTATTTGCGGACCCCCAAAACAAAGGTAAAAATGAATAAAACCTAATTTTCTTTATTTAAAAAACTGACAACATCAATGGGACGGATGGGATTGCTTCTTATTGCATACCGTAAGTCATCAATTCTCGGAGTTATTTGTGAACAACAAACTCGTAAGTCAGTGTCCACAGAAAGTCTGGACCTGTATTTTGTCTTCATGTTGGTTTGAGCTGAAAATGCTGTCTCACACATGTAGGTTGTGGCAAAAGGCAATAAAATTTTAGTTGCTTTTTGCGATAGCAATGGGTATTCCTTTAAAACACTCAACCAGAAAGATGCAATAGCTGTTTGATTGAAACTGGTAAGCATTAAAGTTCGATCAGATGATAATTCGGCTAATTATTCTTCTTCGCGTCCTGACAGATCAGTCTTTGTAACAACAAAAGGGTTTAAAATCCAGTCAAAATTTTCATTGGTCTCTTTTAAAAAGTACTTCTTGAAATGTGCAGAAAGCAATTCCAAATGTTGTGTAACGTCAAAGAAAATAAACTCTGTATTGGTAATTAAGGGTTTGTTGGTAATTTAGTCACACAGAACAGGAAACATATCCACAACATTATCATTTATCCTTGTTTCCTTATGTTGATTTTTTTTTATGAATGCTGTTATTTTGTTTTGATTAAGTAGAATGTGCGCATCTCTTCCTTGAAGTGACAAGTTCAAAGGTTAAAAATGTCTGCCAGGTATGAAATGATCTCAACAAAATCGCGAATGGCGATAAGAATATATTATTACGTCATAGACCAGAAATACCAGAATTTTTTGTGAGCAACTTTTTAACTGCAACGAAAGTGCAACAAGTAAGATTCACGATACTGGATAACAAAAGCTTTCGAAATCATTTAAGTTGTAAAGAACTGCGGCAATTATCTTTGACAAAGTACGTACTGTACAATGTAACTGCAGACAGGACGTCACTGTTTCGATCTTTAGGTCTCCTCAGTGCAGTAAATCGTACACTAGACAAGAATGCCTTATTACTATATAAGTAATGCAGCGTGGGATTTTTCCATTTGTGGTACGCAAGGAACCACATTTGGATACTTTCACGTGTGACTTTATAATTTCTTGTAATATCGCCACGGACCACCTGTGCAGTCGTCGCGGACCACCAATCTTCCGCGGACCACAGTTTGGGAAACCCTGCCGTACGCAATGGAGCAATTGCATATACCCATTGACAAGGATTGGTTTAAAGTGCTATTTTAAAATGGCAATGCAATCGAGGGATGGAATCTAATATCGACTTGAAATTGTAGGTTTGAATGCTGTCCTTCTTTGAAATTCAGACGCACTGGAGTATTAGCATAGCCTATGTGTTGACTTATAAGGATAAGTTTTAAATGCAATACTAGCTTAATATTATAGTAAAGGGGTAACTTTGTTGAACTATAAAACCAAGCAACACCACCTCATTTAACATAACATAGCCTAAAAGATTAAAGTATCAATTGCAAAACTTTTCGTGATAGCTGAATTGTTTTCAAGACTAGTTGCAACGCTTATCTGATTAAAGTAACAGCAGTCAAACAAGTTAATGTATTGCTCACGGATGCAACTTATTTCGTCCCCTGAACACTTCGTCCCCCGATTTTGGCCCTAAAAAAACCGACAGAAAAAATAGAACAAAGCCGAAGTTGCTGATTGGAGTTCCCGCATACATTTTAAAATGTTCCCCTTAAGTTAATCATTGAATTTTTATAGGCCACCACAAAATAAGTGTCACTTTTTTTTGTAATTTTGTCTAGAAATGTTAGTTAAAAGTGAATAGATCATTCCATTTGATAAAGTGAATAGATCCTTGTGATCATTTGTAATAGAGGGGCTACAATCTTATTTTGATAACCCTAACCCAAAAGTGAAGTTCGGTTTATCAAAATAACCCTAACCCGAAATTCGGTCTTATCAACTATTACTTCAAGTTATAATACTTAACGTGGTCAACTGTTTTATCTTCAGCAACGGCGATTTCGGTGTTTCTGGACTTTTTCTATCGATCTTTTCAAAAGAAAAATTTTAAAATGTTTTTGTCAACTTTGATCAGCGCCTACGGCTCCTGTTGTATTTTTTTTCTCAATTTTTTCAGGGGAAGAAATAAGTTGCACCTTTGCTTCACTGACGTTTTGTGTAACATAACAATGCGCAGGGTTCAACCTTAACTTTTTTTCGCACTGACCAACCGGACCAGTGGCTCACCATTTGCACTGTTCCGCACCTGGGTTTTTTTTTGCTGAGACTTTTCGGTCATTTGTCCGAAATGACTTGAAAAAATTCGGTCATTTTTTATTTATTTTGGTCATTTTTTCTGATGAATATACCGTACTTCCTTTCAAGTAGCTGATACAAAAAAAAAATTGCACTTCCTGACTAGCTACAACATTAGGTTTTGCTGAGAAACGTTGTCGTGTTTTATCTGAGAAAAGTTAGAACAGACAAACGTTTCTTCAACGTTCATCAGCGAAACTCAACCTTGCAATACCCGGCCGCAGACATCTTTTATTGCACACTAACACACGTTCAAAAATAACGCAAAACAAAAATACAGTACAACGGAAAGGAATAAAAACAAGTAAGAATGACCAAATAAAAAAACACATTACGCTCTAATGGTCCGCAATTACAAAGTGAATTAACTCCTCAACAATTTCACCGCTCACGTTGTAGCGTGCTGGCTTCGCGTTACTGTGCCAGTGCGCATATGCCGCGTCATAATTGAATGTTTTGTTTGATGCAGCATTTAACCTCAAACACATAAGTTTACTGGTATCTGCAGTTGAACAACGCAAGCGATTTCTTGTTGGAGTTCGCAACCGAGAAAGCAAACTGAATCCACGTTCTACGGTTGCGTTCTCTGCATTAAAAGTCAGCAAAGCATTAGCAATAGCTGCCAAACTTGGCCAATCTATGCCACGCTTCGTAGCTATTGTTAAAACTTTCCGCCAATTGTCACCTGGTTCGCAATCAATAATGTTAACAATTCAAGCATAGACAGTGTGTATTGTGATTTCACAAGACCGCTTGCGTAAAATTTTCTCGAAACTTCATGGCGAACAAATGCGGCTGACGAAAGTGCGAACCCTAGCAGACAAATGTCGGTTTTTGTAGGTTAATCGCAGGCATGTTTGCGATGGCCGCCTTCAGTGTCGAGGCCTGAGTTGGAAGCTGTTTTAATTCGTATTCAGGTTAAGAAATTACGAAATCGTTTTACTGAAAAATATCTCTTTTTCAATTTTGACAGGCTTTGAGGCTTCCATTGAGGATACGCCCCTGAGCATAGGCGCCTAAGCCGTGGGGGCCCCACGCATATTTCTGCGTGGGAGCAACTTTTTATGCTGCATTGATACATAAAACAATAGATGAACTAGCGATCGGCAGCAGAAAAACATTTTTAATTGCAAACCGCAACACCTTCGCGATAAATAATCACTAGAACGAGTAGCGATGCTACAATCCCACCCCAGACAAAAAAAATCAGTCATTTTTTCATTGATTTAACGTCTGCAGACGTTGAATCAATGTAAAAATGACTGATTTTGCTGCCTGAGACATAGCAAAAATCTACCATTTTGCGTCGATTCAATGTCATCAGATGTTAAATGCACCCAAAAACAACATAATTTGCTACGTTGACGCAGCGTGCGTTTAGCTTAATGCGCTTGCAAACAGACTCGATGTCGCTTTCGAAAGTCGAAACCTCTGCAGAGGATTGTCGCGGCAGTAAATCGCTTGCTGTGAAAATCAACTTGACGTCTCGGCCCGAGGTAACCACTAACCAACGTAACAAGGGCTGGTACAAACCGCATTGCGCACACGTGGCATAATCAACACAACAACGGACATGCGCAAACTGCATGGCGCACACACGACCGTTGCCATAGAAACCCGATCAAAGGCGGGGAATATGCGCATCTTTTGTTTCATCTGCAACACGAAAACAGGCGTATTACAGCGAATTGAAACTTGAAAGCTGGTCAGCGATAAGTTGCGATATTATAGTGAAAAGGGAGCAATGTTAAGTCGAAAACTTAATCAAACATCTCTCCGTAACCATTTTTCAAGGGCTGTTTACTGATGTCAGCAACTTTTAAATTTACTCAAGGTGACGTGCTGTTGAATTGATGTAAACACTAAACATGAATGATTTTGCTTTCAAAGATTTTACTTTTCATTTCTTTTTCAAGCATATGATCAAGTTAGTATTTTCATTCCATTTACAGATACCTTTTAATAAACCTTTTCGTCTCTTGTTTCATGCTAATAAATCTAGTTCGTTGCTAAACTTTATGTTGTGCTTAGCTTAAAGAGTCAGTCCATCAGGGGCTTCTTGCAGTCCATCAACCGCTAGCCAACGCAGACGCATAGCATGTGTTTTGGTCGAGTTTTGTTTATAATAATTAACGGTAGGTCGAAGTTCAAACGTAGCGATAACTCCGAGTGTGGCAATAAAAGCAATCCTAGTGTGACGACATACAGTAATTAGTACGTCATCCATCTGCGTGACATTTTGCCGAATTTACGTTGCTGCTGATGAAACACGCTTTTGCCCCCACGGCCAAAAAAATAGTTAGGCGCCTATGCCCCTGAGGCTACTCAATATATACTTACTGAAAACGAAAAAATTCCAGCTAGATTGATATGATTTCCCACTTGCTCATTAAAAAGTTACAAACAGTTATATTTTTGTAGCGCTTTTTGCGTCTACTCAATGGAGTACGACGTTGCAAAAACCATCACACAAAATCATTATCTATTGATGTGGAGTCAAACATTTCACAGAGGAGCACCAGCTTCAAAGTTAACAACATTATACAATATGCTGGGATAATTTCCCAACTGACAGATCAATTTTTTCCACGACTCGAAGGAAAGATTTGAAAACACAGTGGCATTTCTAGAAAGTTGAAGTCTTTGAGTGTGTTATTTTCATGTTTGCATTTATCACAAGCAATGAGACATTGGATCAACGTACAAAGGGATACTTTGTTGTTTATCGAGGTCTGGTCAATAACATTTCGAAAGGGTTGGCCACCAGCTCAAAAATTGATAATATATGCAACATGCTGAGAAAATGTCCCAATTGACAGAAGAGACCGATCAATCTCTACCAAGCGGTTTGACCTTTCCAAGGCAACGCAACATTGCGTTACACTTGAAAGCACCACGTCAGTCACGTTTGGGAAATATTACTTCTGTATTTACGTTATCACATACAATAAGATATATATTGGATCAACGTTCAAACACTAAGTCTACGTCTTGTATTTCCGATTGATAAAAAATCGTAGAGTGGCGCAAGAAGCTTCTTTGCAATCACTGAAATCGATTTGCATGCGTAGTGCGTACATATTTTTTCTGACATTTTGACCGAATTGACTATATATTTTTTCGGACATTTTGACCGAATTGCCTATATTTTTTTCGGACATTTTGCTAAAAAATTGGTCAATGACCGAAAAAAAACCCAGGTCCGCACGAGATCGCACTGGTCCGTCCCGTTTACTGATAAAAAAAAGATTGTCGTGGGAAGCACGAGGCCAACCCAGGGAAAACCACCTTAAAACAACAATAATGAATGGTGGCAATAACATGGAAATATACAATGGCAATAACAGTAACAACAGTTTATCTAGACAAGACATTCAATCTACGTTGAGTCTTCAATCTACTTGGGGCTCTTCTTCAATTTCTGAATCCGATGCTGGGTCATGATCGGAATCTGATGATGGGGCGATCACGGGGTCATAATCGGAATCTGATGTGTGTTTGTCTGGCCTTGTAAACACATAGCCAGTGTCGGGCCTTCTTGACCTCACAGATGAATCGTTTGCCAGCCATGGAAGTATGGCAGGTTTGGAGTCGAAATCTTTTATTTTTGCTGACTGTATCTGGATGGTTAGAAGATCTGTTACGTGGTCAGCCCGGAGCCTTGACCTCAGCTTTGTTTTTTTTACGATTTAACGCCGTCACGTGATGTTGCGATTGCTTTTTTCTTACGATTTAACACGTGATATTGCGATTGCCTTTTTCTTGCGGTTTAACACGCACGGATCACGTGTTTTGTTGTTTGAAAAGAAGCGAAACAAGAACCACTCACTCTAAACGATCAAACGACATAATACGATGATATTTTCGCACTGGACAGTCGGACCAGTGTGAAACGATTTGTACTGGTCCGCGGGGAACTCGCACTAGACATTGGCCAGAGGACCAGTGCTAAGATCGAACCCTGCAATTAGGGGTGTTCAATTTCGATTATTTGAATATTCGAAATTCAATTTATTTTCGAATTTCGATTTCGAATATCACTACTATTCACCAAACTGCAAAATGTGATTTTATTGAAAGAAACGACATGAAAATTCGCTAGAAAACGCGAAAAAAACCATGAAAATTTGCAAAAAAAGAACACAAAATAACGTCTACAGCTCCAGGCCCATGTTGGTGTTTATGAACACAAGCTGATCGACATGGTCACCCGTCAGTCGGGATCTCAGTTTCGTGACGGTCAGGCCAGCTTTTGAAAACGATCGCTCCGCTGGAGCCGAGGTCGCTGGGATCCCAAACACTTCAAGTTCATTTTCACAGCGAGCGATTCACTGCCGCGACATTTCACTGCAGAGTGCAGAGGGTCGACCCGAAAGCGACGTCGAGTATGTTTGCAAGCGCATAAAGCTAAACGCACGCTCCGTCTACGTAGCAAATTATGTTGTTTTTGGGTGCATTCAACATTTGATGACATTGAATCGACACAAAATGGTAGATTTTGCTATGTCCCAGGCAGCAAATCAGTCATTTTTAGATTGATTCAAAGTCTGCAGACATTAAATCATTGTAAAAATGACAGATTTTGTTGTCTGGTGTTGGATTGTAGCATCGCAACTCGTTCTAGTGATTATTTATCGCGAAGCTGTTGCGGTTTGCATTCAAAAAGTGTTTTCCTGCTGCCGATCGCTAATAGTTCATCTATTGTTTTATGTATCAATACAGCATAAAAAGTTGCCCCCACACAGAAATATGCGTGGGGGCCTGGCCCCCACGCAGGCAGGCCCGCAGCCAGCCGGGGGCCTCGCCCCCCTTGGCAAAATCTCAACATTCTCGAGCAACAGCTACAATTATAATGATTTTGCCCATTTAAATTTTTTCGGGCTCCCCTAAAAAAAAGTTGCCCCCGCCCTTGCTCTGCGGTCTGGCTACGGCCCTGCCCCCACGGCTTAGGCGCCTATGGATTCGGTAAAAAATGGATAAAACTGCGACAAAGCTCACCCTACACTTTCTGCTATTGCACAACCTAGCTATCTTCATTCTTGAGAAATTTGGCATTAAAAATGCCAACCTGGCATCCCTGGCCGTTGGACCCGCGAGAGCGTGTGATAGTCACGTGATCGACGATGCACATGCGTCGAAGTCTTTTTTCGCTTGCAAAATGCGACAAGACAGATTTCGCGCCACTTGCGTTACTTTCAACCGCGTTCAGCCGAAAGGGCGGCTATAATTTCAAATATGTCCGATACGAAAAACGAATTTCGAATATCACCTTAATCGAATCGAAAATCGAAATTGAACACCCCTTCCTGCAATGTAGTGTTAAGTTTAATCTGAATTCATGCATTGTTGCAGTCCATATGTTTTGTCTTTCTGTATATTTTGTAGAGTTGTAAGTATTGCAAGGCTTGTTCCACACAAAATTTCTTGTATTTGTTTCACTCTTTTTTTGTATGTGCGATTATGCATAGTCGTAATGATAATTTCCTAATGTTTCACTTTAGTAGTCTTGCCTGTAAAAACTGTTTTGCATTATATTTGCCAGTTTTAATGAAGTAGTGGTTAATA
The DNA here is from genome assembly GCF_918807975.1 of Aplidium turbinatum. NCBI lineage: Eukaryota > Metazoa > Chordata > Ascidiacea > Aplousobranchia > Polyclinidae > Aplidium > Aplidium turbinatum. The sequence continues at coordinate 7,710,347 of NC_137489.1, read as the reverse complement.
ATAATGAGTATATAGTTAATAGATTTAGTCAAGTGGTTTTGGAAACATTTGCTAAACATGAATTTAGTTTCTACATTTTGGAATCTTCATATTTTTTTAGATTGACCAGGCATGCCAACCATTTTGCTCCTTGATTAATATTGTTTGATAATTTTAATAAAGTATTAGTTGTTGATTACATTGTTTAAAATAAACTTTCTTTAAAAAGAGTATATATAGGAAAGGAATTTCACCATAATAATTTTTTTAAATGTATGGCAATGCAGGGTCTGCTACTATTCGGTGAGTCCGATTCGTGAGTTCTTAACCTCTAACCCAGTGTTTCTCAACCTTTTTTGGCCCAACGCCCCCTTCATGAGCTGGCAAAATTTTACCGCCCCCCAACAATAACGATTAATTACGAAAAGCAAATATAAAACTATGAATACCGTACTATTAGCCTAATACTACAAAAAGTGCTCAATGCCAAGCAAAAAGCCAAGCAGAGCGAATTACATCAAATATAGGCTATTACCAGTCTCTAAAACCTTATAACTTGTTTTACCCTAAAAGGTGGATCATCAGAAGGTTCTTATTCAAATAGAATTCTATTTCTATTAGAATGTAAGGACCTTCTGATGATCCCCCTGTTAGGGTGAAACAGGTTGTAAGGGTTTTGGCGACTAGTAACTATTTATTTACAAGTCGCCAAAACCCTTACAGCCTGATATATATTTGATGAAAAGCAAATATATATTTGCGAACATAAAAACAGTATAGGCGTACTGATAGTCAGTGTGAGCCTTGGGCTTGGTGAGAAATTGCCAGTTTCTTCACATCAGGTGTAAAGCCAGTGAGAAACATTTGAAGATCACCTCTTATGTCAAGTGGGTTTCGCTGTTTGGTATGTAGCAGAACAACACAGTTGAATCCCTTTTCCACCAGGTATGAGGTAGGAAATGCTACCACGAAGATACGAGCTCTTTGACGAAATCATTATGCTGGGTGGTAGGTGGGTTAAACCAGAATGCCCCCTAATAATCAAAACGCCCCCCTTAAGCCGAGGTAATCATACCGCCCCCCTAAAAAGTCAAAACGCCCCCGTTGAGAACCACTGCTCTAACCCAAACCCTAAAACGGCAATGATAATTAGGCTACGGTGCTCGATAATTTAAAAAAAAAAATTAAAAAAATCCCCCTTTAAGGGATCGGACTCACCGAAACGGGCCATTCCGGGCAATGCAGGTGGCATCAATGTCATGCTTCAGCCAAATTCTTTCAAGAATATGAATTGATATTGCCATGTGCATTTCATTTATTTTATATTATTATTACACAGCTGGCTTGTCTGTGTTACTTTGACATAACGTCTTCTGTTAGTTAAAAATGCTAATCTACAGGAAGATCAATTTACCTATTTTTATTTAGATATATAGCAGAGTAATGCATTAACTTAGTGTAGGCACAAGAGTGCCATTTGACCCTTGTAGTGTCATCTGGCCTTGAGTAATACGTTCATCTAGCATAAGTTATTAATACAATACATGTTTCTGTTGACACCTACCTCAGTTAATCACTAGCACCATGACTGCATTGTAACCAATCATTTGGTGGAGATCATTTAATCCTAAAGAGTCTTGGTGAACAAAGAGAAATAGATTGTGACAATATTTAGTACCACCAAAACTTGGAAAATTCTCTTGAGTTTATTTCCATGGATCCAAAAGACTTTGCTATGGGTGAAGCAGAACGTCTTGATTATGCTTATAGGTAGGCTTTTTTCGTAGTTATGGTTATCAAGCAGGAGAAATCAGATGAGTTAATTAACAAATTGAAATTGTGAAGCAAATTTAAAAAAAGAAAGTTATTTAAATTATGATTCATAGTTTTGAAATATTAAAGAAGTTTTAAGATTATTTTTGTCCATTGAGTTTTGTCTACGGGTGTTTTAGCTGTAACATTCCATACTGTCTCATGCTCATGGTAATTTTGTAAAAAAGCAAATTCCCAGCATTTGCCCTGTTTATCAGCTTTCTATAGCAGGAAAAGGCTTAAAAATATTTACTGTATGTTTTACATGACAGTGTATTTTCTTTACTTAGGTGTGTTCTGCAGTAACACAATGTATTTTCTTTGCTAATCAAGCTATTTTAATTATGTTTTTTTGAATGTTACTATATTAAAATTATAATTGTCTCATGACCTAACTGATTGTTTCTTTATTAGGTTACCTCTTTACAGCACAATGGAGCTGTTTATAGAAACTCTAACAGGAACTTGCTTTGAGCTGCGGGTTTCTCCTTATGAGACGGTGATATCAGTAAAAGCAAAAATTCAGCGTTTGGAAGGTAATTTGGTGTATATACACCAAGCATGTTAAAGTTTTTCTGGTGCAATATCAATTTTTAATGTTTTCCATTGCCCAGTCGTTTTCATTTTAACAGCTGAGAGATGCGTCTCTAATCTATCAAACACAAACGATTTCTGCTGATCTTTTGCACACTGCTTTAGCATGTGAAACAAAAACATAAATGATATTGTTCACCTTAATTTTCTACAAAACGTTTTGTATTATATTAAATAAAGACGCATATTATACAATTTAAAGCACACTATCAGACCAGTCATGCATTTTTATTGCTGAAGGTTTTTCATAATACTGGTAAAAGATTGCAAGTACGGTAGCATATGTTTTTTTAGATTTATTAAAAAGGTTTTTATTTAAAAAAAGCCAGCAGCCCAGCATGCAATAAGTTAATCAAGCTGTGTCACTCAAGTTTAGTTGCACAGAATGTTAAATTGATAATAAGCATATTCCTTTGAAATTAGAAAACAGAAAAGAATGTGTGCTCGACTGCTCGTGTTACATAAAAACATGGTATTTGTTTTACCTTCATGGATGTTTAATCTGTACGTAATGTAATCTCCCTGTTGGTTATGTCAATGTAACAGATACCTTTATTCCCAGGCTCTTCAAACAAATACAGTATGTAGACAAGCTCTTTAGTTGAGCCTTTTCATAACCACTGCTGTGTAAAGCCAAGTTGATGACCTGTTGGATATTTTATCTGTGTTGGAGCATAATACATTAATGACATGTAGTTTATCCCAATAATGACCGTTTAAACTTGTTCATTATAATTTTACTACAGTATGATGGTGGGTTTGTCGCTATATCTGAACTGTTTCATTTTTAGGTATCCCCATTTCACAGCAATTTCTTATATGGCAAAATGTAGAATTAGAAGATGATTATTGCCTTCATGACTATAGGTGAGTTTGCCATTCTTAATACTGCTTTACAACTGTCTATTTTTCATGAACTGTCTCTTTTATTCTGTGGTATCTGCTCCATTTGTTGGTTTGGCTTCTGGAACATAGGAACAATGATAAATCTGTTACTGTGGACAAAGAGGATTATGGAACAGAAGTGTTTTTTGTTTAAATTTCTCATTAAACATTTCTATTTTGATAAAGGTCCTTTTTCTATTGATTGCAAAAGCATTTATTGTTGGGTTGCATTGTTTCAACAATTTAACTTTTTTTTAGATTGTGGTTCAGGTTAAATTCAGTACCAATTTTTACAGTGTGTGCAATGTACATCAATAAACAACACGTAGTCGTACGGTACGTCGTTAATGTTTAAAATCGTAAATGATTTGTGTGTTTCAGCATAACTGACGGCTGTACTTTAAAGTTGGTTTTAGCGATGCGAGGAGGACCCATCAACACAAGAAGAAGTTTGTATTGTTATCGTAAAATCATACTTTGATTTAAACAGTTTTTACAACTTACAAAGAATAGTTTAACGAGAATTGCAACTATGAATGGAAAATGCAGACATGGCATTCAGTATGTAGGTACAAAATGTGTGAGGTGCTAAAAGTGCTTAATTGCATAACAATTTTGTTTCGTTGGCAAATATTTCTGTCCTTTAGCAAATTGTTTGCTTGGGATGAATCAGTGATTTTCAGTCAACAGCTAAAACAACACAAAGTTTAAGTTCCATTATATTTATAATCGCTCTTTTCTCCTCTCTGTTGTTGCACGGATGGGTAATTCTTCCACATTTCAAACGCTTATCATTTGCTTGACCCTGTAGCCAATGCTACTGTACAGTCTACATTCGTATTAATTTTGTTGTATTAACATTCTTAAACATGTTCTTATTTCTAGTTGCCATGGAAGATCCAGGGCTGAATGAAGTTGCCGATTATGTGGAATCTAATAGAGAAGAGTTGCTTGAAAAACTCTCACCTCCTCCAACAAGTGGAAACGGCAATAAACAGGTAAAGAAGTTGTTCTTTAACTGAGTCCTTTTCCAATCAATAAAAAAGTTGCAAACTTTCTACTGCGTACGTGTTTTCACCAGGTAACACTACTGGTCTACCATGATGGCGACCAGCTAAATTTCTTTCGGGTTGTCGATCGGGGTGACGGAACACTTACACCATTTTCTGAATCTCTCAGGTAATTAACATTAAGCTTGAAGTTATCACCTCCATGAGCTTCAGTTTTGTGAAGAGTCTAGGAACTGTCAAAATATAATATTACACTAGTTTCTTGCCCCTTTTGACATTTTTGCTACTTTCTATGACGTAGTATGGTAGTTCGGACACTCCCGAAAACATCATATTTGAACAGTCCTGACGATGCGAAAAATGTTTCTTATCTGCTTGGTGTACTTACACTTCTTACCCGCTTTGACCCAATAGTCAGCTGCGTGACGCAGTGGTGAAAGCTCTGCGCGATTCTCAAAATGGTATCGGCTCGACGACGCGGCTGTGTGTTGACAAGACATTTGGGGTCGGTTGCACTAACAGTGGATTATTTACCGATTAACCCTTAGGCGGTTGGGCTCCTGGAGTCTTGCTCAGTTTGGGGGGGGGCTGTCGATTCTTCTTATGCTTTTGGAGTGATATCTCTGTTATTTTTTAAGGCACGGTTTCAAAATTTGGGATTCACTTTGTAAAACTATTCACGCAGAGCATATCCGAAAATTAAAACTATGTAAATTTTAGAACTGCTTATATACGTTGAAATGTTGATGTGACTTATGACGTTTGAATTATTTGGTATTTTTTGATAGAGTAATGAAAAACATGCATTGCAATGTTGTGAATAATTTTTTTTTACATAATCTCAATTTAAATCATTTGATTAACGAGACATGGGCCAAATTAATTGCTTTCATCCAGCTGGTGGGAAAATTTTGAACAATAGAATATGAAATATTTCAGAGGATGTGCTGAGAAATGCCTTATATCTCTCAATTTATAACCTTTATTCGCTCAAAATTTCAGCTCAATAGAGGTGAATAAAAGTTAGGAAAAGTCAAGAAATCTCGTAGTCGCAGCCTCAGTGGTTTTAGAGATACAACTGTTGATACAAAAAAGTTGAATTGACAGCCCCCCCCCAACCTTCAAAGGGTTAAGCAAATCTGCTGGTTGAGCAACATTTTTGTGGATTAATCTTTTTGTTATGCACCAACCACCATAGTCCGCTGATTGTAATCGCAGATTACCAGTCCACATAGAGATTCGACCAAACTGAATTTCAATGTTTCAAACAAATGGTTAGCTCAGCCGCTTAACAGATCCGCTTTTGGTGCATCCAACCCTCAACGGCATGTGCAATAATTAGGAGAAGCTGACTCGATGACAGCATGGCCTTATGCTGCTTTCACATGTGCATGGTGCTGCATGTGGGATTTGCAGCGCACGGCATCTTGTCGCGATTCTTAGTATAATCGTCATCATTATTATCAAATGATGATTATTTAAAGCGGTTCCGCCTGCAACTTGCGGGATGATGATGAGGAGGAGATCACCAACGGAGGACAGGTTCGAAGATCTCCGGGCCAACAGCCACTGAGCGTTGCACAAATGGTCGAAAACAACATCACAGCTGCTAAAATGAAGCAGTTACGATCCCAAATGCAAGCTCTGCAACTTCAAACCACCGCTGTTGTCGGTAACAAGAAACAGGTGACGGATTTCCGCTGTGTTCATGCGCTTTGCAATTACAAATATCTTTTTCAAACTACATTTAACTGATTAACTTTTGAATTTATCGCAGCACTCAAATGTTTCAATTGTGGGCTTTACTTGGGAAGCGCACAGTCAAACATTGTGCTTTCATGGTACAACCCGCAAAACAACAGTCTGTAGTTATTTTTTGGGTAACTGTATTCTAGAGATTGATATGAAAACTTAAAGCTTAAACGTAGATTCGGTTAGGTGTCAACTAATTTCTACAGCGTGTATCGTATAACCCATGCGTAAGCATTTCGACTTCAATGACATTTTGTTGTGTTCAACCGGAATGGTGTTTTATTTACAACGCACACTTTGAGATGAATTCGCCTTCATGTTCCAATTTCTAATATGCTTAATAGAATTTATGAAATTCTTTTTATTTTAGCTGCCTTCAATAGTTCAAGCCACTCCAATTGTGAAAATGGATGATAAGCCATTGCGGCCAAAGTCGCATAAGACCAAGGACATTCCCGCCCTTCGTGGTACGTTATCTATAAAAACTCTGTATTTTCTCTGTAATATCCGAACTATAATTGGCATCAGATTTTTTTCACTCACTTTTTCCATTTTTAGATGCAGGTCACTCTTCTGGACACTTTCCGAAAAATTCGAAGCTTCAGAATGAATTTCAAAGTAGCACCCCGTTTGTCACACCCGAAGAAACTACCAAACTCAATAAACCAACTACCGGGAGTTCCGGTAAGGGTAACCTACACTGCATGGGTCGCATATGTCTAAAGCTGTTTTTTAACTTTGGGTTGATACATTACGTCGCTTGTATTAGTGTGTACATTTTGTGATGCTGTGATGATTCTACTTACGAAAACGGTTCCCATGATGGTGTTTGCCTCAATTCATCTTCCCTGACAGCAAAATCTGTCATTTTTACATTGATCGATGTAAAACTGGCAGTGTCAAGGAAGTATGGATTTAGAAAGCACGGTGTTTACTTGAAGCTGATTGATGTCTTGTTGCACCAGGTGATGCAACTACTTGCCATCCATCCACCTCCGGGCCGTTGTCTCTTTCCCGCGCGGATTTCAGACGTGCTCAATTGAAGCGCATGAAATCAGTTAAAGATAGCCAAAAAGAACCAGCTAATTCAACGGTTAGTTTTATCTTTTTTAAGAACGCAAATTTGTCAACCTGACAATTTCTGTCTTTCTGTTTCCAAATTTTGTGCATTTCCGCATTCGATTTCCTTTTCTATTCAGCCTAATTAAATCTTTTCTGGTGCCAAGAACCTATTTAAAAATAATTGTCAACAGAAACCGACGAGTGAATTTGTGTTTATTCAATAAAATAGCCTGTAAATCTTTACCGACCACCTTGCCAAGTAACTCTACCTTGCAAAGGATTGGATTTGATTGCTAATGCTACAATTTGAGGTCGCAGCTCAGGAAAGCGTGGTTTTCAATGGTAGTTGAAATAGATTGCAGTTTTAAGGTTTAGTTTTTATTTTCATCATTTCTATAGAAACTAACCAAGATAATACGACCAAGGGTTGCACTTGATCGATTAAAGTACTAAGCGCTATTGTATTGCGCTTTGGTCCATGGTTTCACCTTCAATAGAATGCGTGCAGATACCACATGCCCAGACGTTGAGTCAATGTAAAAAGCGGTTGATTTGCTGTCTTGGCGGCGCCCCATTGAACTGAATATTCTTTTGATCGCTGAAGTGTTACAAATATAAAGATCGTATAAATTATATTTACTTAGTTAGATGATTTATTTTGATAACTTTTGCCCTGTGATGGCAAGTTGAAGTAAGGGAGTAAGTAATGAATCATGTTCAAGCCAAAGTGCTTTATGATGTTGTCTTTCCTGTTCATTGTAGATAAAAGAAGCACCCGCTTCTGAGGAAAGTAGCTCCAAAAGTGATGCAGAAAAAACAGTAAACAAATTGGCTCCAAAAGAAATTGAATCGGCAAAAAGTCTTCCAGATTCCGAAGGTAGTTTTGTCACATATGACGTCGACTTTCCCATTAAATAGAGAGTTTCAACTTGATTGTGTATAAGCATTCAGTGTTCTTCTGATCGACGAGTCTTGTGCTGTTTTTATTAGCTTTACGTGAATCGATCGTTGCTTTCAGGGCCCAAAGACAATTCTGACGATCAATCGAACGGACGATTCAGTCCTAGAACCAGGCGTTTATTAAACGCCCTCGAAACCACTACTAAGCGGTCACCAAACATAACACACGCTAAAAATGCATACAGGTCCTCAAGGTAGGTTGACAGTTGCTTTCATTGTGAATGCTGAGTCAGTACGATTACCCAATGATAAGTTTTGTTTACCACAATTAATTATATTTTTAAAAGCGATTTGTGCGACATAATTTAACTTGCTTTCAGTATGGTCGTTTGCAACTATTATCAGTTTGCATGGGTTAAACACTGACTTAGTTATAAATATGTGTTAATGCTTTTTCCCCAATACAAACTTTGTACATGTATTTTTGTCTAAAAATGTCAGTGCTAAGCGACTTTTGGTTTGAAAGTGCAATCTACAAATCAAATTTGAAAGACAATAAAGCATTTTTTATTTTTGATGCCAAACTTTTCGATGCTTCATATAATTTTTGTTTTTCAGGCCAAACGTGATGCAAGGAATGACGTTCAACAGACACGACATGTATCTACGCTCATATGGCTTAATTGCGTCACCCGATGACGTCGCTGAAGAGCACGTTACGTCTCCTCCTGCTGAAAAATCCTCCGCTCAAATGTGCGTCAGATTGCGTGCACTGTATTTGAGATGACTTAACATTATTCATGATTACATTTATACTTAATACTTCTTGATTACTTTTATACGAATGGCAAATGACAAAGAAGTTTGGAAGACCATGATCGCCAACGTCTGTATAAGATCAGGCACATAATCATCATCGTTCATTACTTAAGATTTATACTTAACATAAGATAACTTAACTTGCCCGTAACTGTTCAGAGTCAAGGTGTAACTTGTATTCGATTACACGGGTGTTGAAGGTTTTGACCTGTTTGAATTTGTGATGCTTCTTTTGCTCGAGTAAATACGCTATTCATGGGATACGTAGGCTTGGAATCAAATGCGGCGCTCAGTAACTAGCTGATATTAACACCAGACCTTTCGTTTTAGGGATCAACCCTTTGATAGACGATAAGTGAAGACATTCAAAACAAATATTCTTACAGGAAAGTGGACGAGTCGGACAATCCTAATAAAGTACTTGAAACTTCCCACGGAGTGAAGTACAGCGCTTCAGGGGGCTCCACAGGGCAAATGGTCGGTGCTGGACTTCGATTTCTAAAGAGCCCTCCTGGATGGCCACCCTCTAAAGACACAGCAACACAACCCACAGCAACACAACCCGCCCCTTCAACCAGCTCCAACTGGCTTAAAATGCCAAAACCTTACCAAGCGCACATGCTTGGGGATTCCCCGAAGTATAATGAACGTCTTTTCCGGCCGCCTTCATCGTCGTGTCAAAATATCCCGAGCCACGCGGTTCACCAAAAGTCATTCTATGACACGATGATGGCCAAAGGTCCCAAAAACATTCGATCCACAGCTGACAATGTGCCCGATAGTTCGCCCGTCAGACAGTGGCCAAAGTTGGACTCTCTGTACTTGCCCCAACCTCCGGCACCAAACGTTGCCACGGCTACACCTGGTTGGCAAAAACAAAGATTACGCCGATTGAGCCTGACTAAACCCACGTTAGAGACTGGTCATAACGTGCCAAGCCCACGCACCGATGTCAACGCCGCCGAAGATCCGCTGTTGAGCGCAAGAAGACAGTTTCGCCAAACCTCCAGCAAGTCCGGTTTGAGAATGGTAGGTCGGGTAACGGGTTTATTATTACATAACTGTTGACCTAAATATAAGTCAACACAAATTTACATGAACCAACTAGTTGGTGCACTACATTTTTTCTGATGTTTTTTTTTAAACTATGTCGCATCTTCGTCACGCTTAATACTGAACGTTTTTTTTAAGTACGACTCTTTTACTTCCCATTTACTTGATTATGTCATGATATCAGTATGTTTTATTGAACTCGGTTTTACTGTCTGACTTCTAACTTATACTGATAATATTTTGACTAGAGATGTACCGATACCAATATTTTGGCCGATACCGATCCCGATACCGATATCACTTTTTTAGGCCGATACCGATACTGATACCGATATTTTGGCCGATACTTTGGTGTTACAAAAAGAAGCAATTTTGGTATTTGCAAGGAATTATATCAAATGCTAAGTTTTACCTTATTTGCATAAAACTATTAAAAAAAGCTTTCAATTGGCATTATTTATTAAAGATTCAAGAATCCAATCTCAACCGCATTGTTGTGTCATAATAGTAGGTTTTAGTAATGAAAGGCCACCATAATTGAGGACTGGGGTATAAGGGAAGAAACATTACATCATAATTGGGGTTTCTGAAAAATTAAATAAAGTGTTTGCGCAAACTCTCCATATAGGCAATCATAATTGATAATAAGATGTAAAATGTAAACCAAGTGATTTGTGTAGTCGTACAAAAACTATTCGACAAGTAATGTGCAACCTAAGGGCGCTTGTCGTTTGGTTGAAAAGCTTTTGCCAGGCCAAGACCACCCAGGCAGCAAAAATGCACAATCCCGCATCGCCCCCACACTGCTAAAGGTCCAAAAACTCTTGCAACCCCCAGGCAAGCCGGCACCACCAGTCCGCGACTCAACTTCCACCCCTCGCTGCAACAAACCAACCAAGCTCAAACAATGCCACGGCAGAACAAGCAGGCCCAAAACGAAAGCAATGGGACCACGAATCCTCACCAAACCGATCAAAACGGTCCTGCCGCGCCCAATACGACAACCCCACCGCAAAGAAAGGAGCGCCCCTCCCGGCCACCAGCACAAGGCCGAGCACCCACCAGCACAGCGAGCAGCCGCGACCCGCCAACCACAACGGTGCAGCTTCCACACTAGCCATTTCAATTCTTGTCGATGTCAATTCTTGCTACAAAATGGCTGCCGAGAAACATATAGTTGATTGGATGGTCTAAATGGCTAGTGTGGAAGCCACACCGCTATGGCCAGTGAACCGCAACAGTGAGCGCCCCGCGCCGACAGCCCGGAAGAACACTCCCCCCACAACGAGGCCGCCATCCAAGACGCAACAAGGCCACTTATTGACCAGCCCAGCGAGGACCCGCAGTCCACCGCTCCCACTCACTCCGCCACGACATTGCCCAAGCTTGGCGAGTCCACCACAACGAAAAGTGGAAACCAAATTACAAACCGACAGAACCAGACCACCAAAAACAACCAAGTTACACGGGTCCCCCAAACGTCCAGCAACGCTAGAACGATGCAAAATTACACATTTCCGCCACCTGGGCAGTCCTGGCCTGGTTTTATCCTCTGATAAGAGTAAAAGAGAAACACAAATGATAAATATTGGAGAAATTGAGTCTCCTTCACAACTTAAGAATCAAACAACGCAAAACTGCTGAAACAAAACGTTTTGTTTGAGTGAAAGAATCACTGTAAGCAGACAATGCCAAAAGGTGCGCGCATGAAGTCATGGGAGTGTGAGGTATCAAAAATTTGAACAGGTTTTTATTTTTCTACATCAATGTGACGTTAGTTACAACTTTAAAAAATCTATATCTGTGCTTCTGCAGAAAATCCCCAGCAAACTCCTTTTTTTTACATGTTTAGTATCGGCCACAGTATCGGCCAACTTTTGCCGATACCGATGCCGATACCGATACTCAAAAAATGGCCGATATCACCGATACCGATGCCGATACCGATATATCGGTACATCTCTAATTTTGACGTTACCTAATTTGAGCTGATCATGTGAACCTTTACGTTTTTTGGATGCATAGTAAACTAGCGAAATCAATCTGGAAACGTTAAAACGATGTAAAAAAGGCAACTTTTGCGAGCTGGGTATTAAGTTTGACAAACTGTACATAGAAGGAATCACCTCATGGCAAGGTGGAGTCGATATCGAGGCAAGAAGCTCGAGAAGTTGTTGATTTCATAAACAAAGCCGTGGACGCCAGCATCCTGAGGACCCTGGTGCGAAGTCCAATAAAAGACGGATCAACAGGTCGGATTACGCGGTGCTAAAGTTGTTAGTTCGACACCCGCCATGAATGTGCTAGGCTAATGCATTGGCTAGATGTGGTGACTGGACACAGACTACTTTCTTGACTACGTAATATTGTAACAATTTTAACACCAATGTAACTGAAGTGGTAGAAAACATCCTACCTTTAAAATACGACAAATGCTTAGTATTGTAACTTTCCAGCAATGTGTGCAAGTCGGCTTTGAATGGCGTTAAAATGGTGTCTCATCGACACTTTGCCACCGTATTTGGTCATAGCCCTGTGGTTTGTTTTGTGCAAGACTAAATTGTCATGCATCATTCAGGTAATAACGGACAAAGCTCACACCGACTGCACACTTCCGGTTATCGCCATGCGGAAGGAATCAAAGGCGTGCTGCAGGTAAGCATGACCGCTTTAGCTCTGTCTGGAAGTTGCTATTGAAAAGTGAATTTATATCTTTAGGTTCATATAGCAATAATACCGTGGCTTTGCTTTTAGTAGATAGGAGACTGTTAAAGCATCATATAACGCCATTTTCTGTTGTATATTTGATAACAGTTTCACGTAGTGTAATGTTTTAAGTACCCAATGGCACATGTTCAGCAGGAAATTTAAATTTGTGGCTTGTCCAGGTAGTTTTATAGCAGTAAGCACGCTTCAACGTCTGTGAAGCTAGTCATTTTATCGCAAAAATGATCGGTATCGCTTCTGCGCAGGCCCCTCACGCCAATGGCCACCATTCGAGCAGCAGGCAACCATTAGGCCCTCCAACATTACCTCCGGTGAAAAGGCAAACCAAAAAGAAACGTTGTTTCCTGTGCGCGAAGCGTACAGGCCTAGCATCAAGTTATGTTTGCAGGTACGTTCGTGCGTTGCTCACAAGCTGTGTGCGAGTTATAAGAAGTTTTTTTTTCGTTATAAGCCATGACATTTTAACTGTTTAACCTAACCCTTAAAAATTGCTTCCTTATGCAGATGTGGAAACAACTTCTGTGCGACGCATCGCTATGCCGAAACCCACAATTGCACGTACGACTACAAGACAAGTGGCCGCAAATTACTGGAGGAGGCCAACCCACTTGTCAGCGCTCCCAAACTACCGAAAATTTAAACATGTGTTTGTGCCTGACTTCTTTTTTTTTCAGTATTACTAATTGTGGTTGTTTAAGAACATCTCTGAATTAGGTGTGAAATTGTGATTTCTATTCAAGTCACTCATTTTGTTAGTGTTTTAATTCGCTTCCTATAATTTCTGTGTTTTGTTCTGTGGCTTGAGACTGCCAGTATTCCTAATCCTTTTTTTAAGTTTGGACAAATGATTGGGCTGCTTTGTAACAATTTCACCCTGGCTTGGGAAATTCCTCAATTTTTGTATAAGCTTCACATGGAACAATATACAAAATTGTCTTTCCGACTGTGAAAATGTAGCCATTTTGTGCTTCTGTTCTGTACCACTGTGAATTAAGTTTTAGAAATAGAACAGAATGTAAAATTATCTTGGTTTTCTTCAGCACAAAAATAGACAAGAGCTAGTAATAATAGAATATTAGCAGTTAACGTTTATTTTAATTGTTGCTTAAGAAATCGCCCTTGATATGCAACGTTCTAAATAAGGAGCTAATGATCGAAATGTCGTGACCCTAACCCCAAGGAGCCGGATTACGTTTTAACAGTCCCTAACCTTATTCAGGTTGTTTAGTATGAGACTGGTTCAAACTTCTGTGCAAGGGATGAAAATCCAGGTCAGGTAGATTTGTCCAGTAGGCCCAATACTGCAGTATGCATTCTAATTGGTTCTATGCAGATGGAGAATAGTTTCTCTTCACTATCGGGCATCAAACCCGACTCGTGCAGTTGATATCAACCCAAATAATCTTGGTGCGTGTTTAATTATTCCAAAGAAATTTAGTTTACCAGGACTGAATACATCGACCAAAACACGGATAATTTGCATACCGTACTGCAGGCTACCTTACGAAGGACACTGAAGCCGAGTTCAAGTCACGACAACATTTATTTGGCGTAGTTCAACTTTGTAACTACGGTACAAAACGTCTCTGCTTGCAACAAGCACCATACGTTCGGTAAATGAATGACGTTATCATTGGGGTAAAATCTTCAATTGTAAGCATGCAATCGGTATGTTTTAAAATCTCTATAGTTGAAGCATAAACAGGATCTCTTGACCGCTTGGACACCACCGCTCTCTTGGAGGCAGCTTGGCTTTCAATTTGCTCATAGAACAAATCACGTCTGGCACTTAGGATCCCATTAATTTTCGCTTTTTTCGCTGCAAAAGCATAACAACAATGTTGACAATCTCTAACCTTAATTAAGCAGATTTAGCAAGCAACGCTTTTAGGTCTAAAATCTGTACGGTAACGAATTGATTGGTGCACGAAGGCACTGGTTCAAATCTAAGGGTGTGAGCTACTACGTAGAGCAACGCTTTGTAACGACTGTTCTCTATTCAACGGCATCGAGTGGATGGCACACCGCATTAACAAGCGAGAACCCCACTATCAATCTCGGTAATCGGGTCTCCGTCAGTGGTTCAACAAGCAAGCTTGCAAACTTTTTAGGATTAATCTTTCAAAAAAATTCCGACAAATGCAAGCTATCAAATATCAAGTTTTTGTAGCATACTTTTTTTTCAAATAGGCAAAAAACGATGGACGGATTAAAAAGGATTTGGTCCCCTAGCCAGGGGGGCGGATTAACCGCCCTACCGAGCGAATTATTTGCTACGCCACCCCACCTCTTGATTAAATATGATTTCAGTGCAACTTATTCTGAACGCATTTTTGTATCACTTTTAAATTTTTAATCAAAACTATTGTGATTGAGACACTATTACCTAATTGACCGACAAAAGCAGCCGTTGAGAACAATGTCGTATGAATTAGTGGTGCGATATTTATGAGCCCAGCCTTTGGCGAAACACCTGTCTATCGTTGAATTCATGCTACACTCGACTGCCGAGAAACAATGTTACGTAGGGTATTCATATTTATTTTTGCATTCGGTGTTACATGCAGATGCCATCATTACATCACTCGTCAAGCACACAGATGTTTATTTACAATCACGTAAGCAGCAATTAAGTTTCGGCTGGACAATATTTTCCAAAAATATTGGCTGATATACCGTTCAGTAGACCGTGTGTTAATGTTTCAGAGGACGTTCGCGCCGAACCCCTGAAACAGCTTCGTCGAACCCCAGGGGTTCCATCGATCCCTGGTTAAGAACCACTGTACTAGAGCAACGCTTTGTAACGACTACTCTCTATTCAACGACATCTAGTGGATGGAACATCGCATTAACAAGCGGGAACCTTAATCTCGGTAACCGGGTGTGGTTCAACCGTCCCCGGGTTCAACAAGCAAGCTTTGCTAAACTACTAGAATTAATCTTTTAAAATAGATTTCAAGTCCGGGTATATGGATTCCCACAATCAATATCATAAGACTCCGGTGTCAATGATGATTAAATTGGTACCGGTAAAGTGAAGGTGGTCTGATACGTGCTCAGTTACTGAGCTCGTGTAAAAACGTTCTCATTACCGGTATATTACGTCTTCGGCACTAATGTGAGTAGAGTGGGCTGTTCTTTTCTCTCGGTCGCCTTTAAGCGATTAAGCTTACCTAGTTAATTATGGAAGGACGCTCGTTTTCCAAAAAATGTGAACCTAGTCGTCAGGGCTGCGATTTTTGCCTTTTTCGGTGACGAGGTCACTCGACACGCGCCATCACTATTCGACAAACGCCGTGCCTTACGAAAAAAAAGGAAAAAAACTGAGAGAGGACTAAACGTCGTCAGGTGGAGGAACAATCGGGGGGAGGGACCATCACGTGATGCAATTATAAAAGTGCTGACTTACGTAGACTTTCTTGCGCCAGGTACTTCAAAGCAAGGTCGAAAAGCGACGCTTCACACGAGAAACTCCCAAGGCGCCAGCGCCGCCATTTTGAGCACTGCGGGAGAATGCTTTGATCGAAGTTCCAACGCCTGGCATTGAACATTTCGCCACACACGTTTCGTGCTATTCGACACAACGGGTTTCTTTAGATGAAATAACCTAGGCTACATTGAGTTTTGTCAACGTCTATGCCAGTTTGTATTTCGCCGTTTGAGCCAATTAACAATATTGCTCTGGTAAAATGACTGTTGGATACTTGCTATGAAAGTTTTTCACATGTAGAAAACAGCCTAGTTTCCGACCAGATGTTCAGAAATACAGATGAAAAAAGCCACTATTTTTATGGAAAGGTCCAGAACATTTTGAACACTGTGGGAAAATGCTTTGATCGAAGTTCTAACGCCTGCCATCAAACATTTTGCCACACACGTTTCGTGCTATTCGACACAACGGGTTTCTTTAATAGATAAAATAACCGAAGTAGGCTACTTGTAGTTGTCAACGTGTTTGTATTTATGTCTGACTTATGCACTTGTTGTTCCAAGATTGCAAAAATATTTTGCAATGTGAATAAAGAATAGTAGACAGATAAACACGGTTGCAACTCGACTTCCTTCCACTAAAAGAGTTTCTGTGGTTACGTAATGGGCGATTTTGCACATTCACAAAAGCACACAACCCAGCTAGCAAAACCCGTCGTTTTTACATTGATACATCTGCAGACGCCAGACGTTGAATCACAATGCATGACATGTATAAACTAGTTTGGTGGCTGGGAAGTCTGGACATCTGAGTAGTTATATGTGAGCTTTCGGCTTTATCCTACGGATTGGTGTTTGACGTCACTATGACATCACGTATGACGTTGCTGGATTGATGACATCATTCGATGACGTGCATTGACGCGATGACGAAGCTGGAATAACGACATCAATCGATGACGTATGCTGTGTTGTATTGGAAACCTACGGGCTTCATAGTGTAAAGCAAACACCAATCCGAATCGGATTGGTGGTTGACGTCACAATGACATCACGACATTGAAATGACGACATCATGAGATGACGTACATTGAGGCGATGGCGTCGCACATGACGAAGCTGGTTTGACGACATCATTCAATGACGTACATTGAAGTGTGAGACAACGATGTTTGGATGACGCCATCATGGAATGACAGTTTATAGAAAACCAACAGGTGACGTCAGGACAATACGTGACATCACAACCACCCGAAGCACATTGGACAGCAAAGTGACAAGATTTAACAGGATATTAGAAACCCACATGTTTCGTCGCGCGGAAGTGTGACATCATATCCAAACATGATTTTAATAAAGCAATGAAATAACACGTGACATACGACAGCTATCACAAAACATATTTGATACAACCCAAGAAAGCAGAAATAAGTTGATATTACACGGAGCAATAACAAACGCCCGAGGGCTCATAAACAAGACATAAAAATGGACAGTTATCGTGACGTAACAGGTATTGTAAACTGAAATTGAAAACATATGAAATGCATGCAAAGACGTGTTTTTTACAACTCAATAAAGCAGAGGTACGCTGATATTAAACGAACGAAGCAGACAATGTGAAAACGATGCAATGCGACACAAAAAAATGGATTAAGGTGAATAGACAGTCCCATGTAAACTGCTATATTGATATAGCAGTGATTCTGACCCGGGTGGTAATGCATCAACGGTTAGACGTGGTAATAAAACCCACCACAAGGAAGGGTGAAACAGATATCGAAAATTCCCACACACTCGCATTTCAAAATATCCAGTGTCCAGGTCATAATCCGGATCAAACGCTGATAACCAGTCCAATTCATCAGGAGAGACAAAGACCAAGTAGGGATTGTCACAAAAAAGCTGTGTGGCCACCTGCCGCAGCTGGGCATCGTTGAATTGAACTTTGCCACATCGCACGCTCAATAGACCGCGACGCATGTGACCGGTGAATGCAAAGCCTCCGCATTCACCCTCGTCCATAATTTTGCTGAAAGCTTCGCGGATGCTGACCGATTCCTTTCTGAGCTCAGCCGCACGTTCAAATAGATTTTGCGCCTCCATCAAGTGTTCGTAACAAGATGCGTAGGGGACGTTGTCAACGTTTGTTTGATGGCTTCTGGCTTGCTCTTCGAGGTCGTATGCTTGACTCGACAGCATGCTTTGCGATTGCGATTAAAATACACACAGTTATATAGCTCCCATAACGTGCCCTGCAGGCTACAAAAACAGTGGTGATGTCGTGACATCGCCATCGGCGACACGACGTTTTATGTACAAGTTGGAGATGGCACCTCGCTTCTGCGTGTACGTGTCAGCACCATGTACTTTGAAACTTGTGTTTTCTCCCGATAACGTTTCCCTGGTTGTTTCTTCGCCGCCTACCCACTCACCGCCGCTTGTTTTTGCAACCACCACTTGTGGTTGCCCTCACCGGCCTGATAGTGTATTGTCCGTCTGTAACAGATAGTGTATTGGTTTGTATAGAACTCACGCCGCAAACTTGGAATGACCGCCTCGTCGAGGGTCGCAGTGCGCAGGGCAAGATATGCGCTGTCCGTATCCATGTAAGTGTATTGGTAATTTTTTCGGTGCAGGTACTTGTCTATGAATTCGTAGTAAAAATTCTTATCAAATCCTTCACCACAAATACGACATTGATATAGTTTGCTGTACATAGAAAAGTCACTTATGAAAGTGAAATGTTTGCTGTTCAAATTTAAACATAAGGATGGTTCCGTCTTGTGGGTCTTCTCTCTCACGCTTTGCTTTATGAGCTCGGCGTAGACCTCACCCTCTTCATTTGTTTGCAATGTATATATTTTAATGTTAGCATTGAATAATTTCTCCAAATCATTAATGTCCTCTAGTTTGACCCCGGGAAACGTCTCACTGGGCACCTCCATGAATCGTCGTTGCAGCAGCTTCGCTTCCCTTTCCACGTCTTTGCGTCTTCCTGTCCTGTGGACGGCCAAACAACGAAAGAAGCATAAGCTATCTTGACCTCCGCTGGGTGGTGACAACGACAACAATCCTTTGTTATTTCTGATGTGGGTAGAAATTTGTGTTGGGTTGCCTATTGGGAAATTGCCCACGCGGTACACGTAAAATGTCACGTTGACAATTTCTTGTACAAACCAACCTGATGACGGTTTTTGCCTATGGCACCACACCGGTGACATGCCAATACTCCGACGGTATGAATGGTTGTATGCTTCAGTCAAGTCCGAAAGCACATCGACGTATCTGTGACTTCTGTGGCGGGTGAAATATCGCCACATGCGCGATTTAAGGGTGCGATTGAAGCGTTCCACTACACTCGCTTTTGTTTCCTCATTGTGGGTTGTGAAAAAGTGGATGTTGTTGTCCATCAACCATTTTTGAAAGTAAACGTTTTTAAATTCACTGCCCTTGTCCGTCTGTAACACTCTCGGCTTTCGTTCGCTGATACGGAGAATCTCGGAGAAAGCACGCACAAGTGTTTTACCAGATTTATTTTTAATAGCAATAACCCATGCAAACTTTGAAAACACATCGATACAGGTCACCAAGTACTTGAAGTCGTCATTATCCTCCTTCAGCTTTGTCACGTCCACAAGGTCGGCTTGCCATTGGGCATCTATACCTTCGACAATCACTCGACGACGGGTAAAACGATGTCTTATCGGTTTATGTAATGTGTAAACGTCCTGTGACATCAACCATTCCTTCACAGGAGTCTTTATGGCACGCTGTAGTCTTTCAACACCTCCGTAGCTCGATGGTTTGGCCGGATCGTAGTAACTTAATTCCATCGATCAAATGATGCTTTTGGCTTGTTTGCAACCCTTTGAATGAAAGCGGTGGGAGCGTTCATTTCTTTCAAAGCATTTTGAAACGTTGTCTACCCGGTCGGTTTGGTTTGTCTGGGCTTGCGGATCGCCGTGTTTATCAATTCTTTGATGCTGGTGTTTGGAACAGCCTCGTTCTTGTACATGAATTGACCTTTGTCATCCCAGCTCACCAAGGGATGATTGTCAATGAGGCTCATCAACTCCCTTGTCCGTGATACATATGACTTTGGTACTTGAAAGAGTATGCCTCTCTCAACCCAGCTGCGGTCCGGTTTTTCTTTGATCTTGATTGCCATTGGTTGGTTCATTTGCTTATGCTAGTGAGTTATATAGCTCTGAAGTATTTGTTGGTACATTGTCAGTTTTGTGTCTTCGTCGAGGTCTGTTCTTTCCAGCACGGTATGCATTTCTCTATCCAATTCATTCATAACCTTTGTGGTTGTTGAGCGTTTTATGTCCTCATTTTCTCTCATCTGATCTAGCATTCGGGCATCGACCAGAGCCATCTTTTTAACGTTTTCCATTACTTCCCAAACAACAGGCCGGCGAGTGCCGGGATGACCGTTGCCAGAAGTGTACCCAGAAATCCTCCTTTCTGTATAATTCTTCTTTTCCGTTTAGTTCCGATGGTCTTGTTGGCAACTTGACGCAGTGTTGTCCTGTGTCTTCTTAGTTTGTTTTTTTGTTTTGGGGTGATACGGACGTTACCCTTCAGCACGTTATGGACACATTCACAAATGCACTTGACCAGATCGTCGCTAGCTGTTTTGATTACCGCTTTTCCCATCTGTGGCTTGGCCTTTGCAAGTGTCTTGAGCGTCTCGATGTGACGTTCTAGCCTCGCTGACATGCTTACGATATATCAAGCCTTCTATAACTTGCGTTAGCTTTTATACATAGGGTACGTATACGATGGTTCTTTGGTCGGGAAAAACGTTTGTACGCAAGCGCATGTTTTCCGGTGTCGTTTGTTTAAAATCCAAAAGGAGATAGCCGTATGGTGTCGACGTGGCATCGTCGAATGCTTCTTGTATGATGCGGGGCTTCCTTGGAAAGACTTGCTTACCCAAATGATTGATTTGTGAAACATCTCTCGGATTTTTAAATACAATCAGGTAGTGGGCATTGAGACTAATTGTCCGATGCTCCTTTCCTTTGTTGAAAAGATTTTGGACGATGTACATTACGCTGATGTCTTTGTGATGACTTCCTTTGGTAAAGAGATTGGTAACATATTGATTTGTTTCATTCATGAGGTCATCGATTATCAGTAGGTTCCGTTTTCTTACGTCGAAATGATCCGGTGGTGGCAGTCCTTGGATAAATTCCACTGCTGGTATGGATGAAAACAATGGCTGTCATTCTCCATAACACCACGTGATCGATTGTGGTGATGGTGATATCATCTCGTTCACATTTTTTAGCACTTTTGTAACGAAGTTTGTTTTACCACTTCCCGTAGGTCCGCTGATGACGCATGTAAATGGGTGTTGCAATCTTTCATCCATCTCTCCACATTGCACTACGGTTGTCTGCTTATATAGGGTGATCATGATCTGTAAATTTTCATGATCTTTGTCAGCTTTGCTCTGCAAATCGGGCACGATTTCAGTGACTTTGCACACTCGATACAGCAGCACATGTGCTGGCATGGGAAGAGTAATGTATCCATGTCCAGGTCAAGACAAACCTTACATAATCCACCCCATTTCTCTTTTGGTCTATCATTGTGTGTTTGTTTGGACGACTCTGAGGGGTTTGATTGTTTCTTGGGTGTTTCGCATTTGATTGTGGTGGTAATGTCTGGGGTCTGCTCCGCGGCTTGTGTTCGTTCGGCTTCTTGTGCGTCTGTCACTAAATCGAGTAGCTTTGTGTATTCTCCCCCGGTACACCGCTTTTTTTCTACTAAATCCTTCACCAAGTCCTTGGAAAATCCGAACTGTATAGCCATCGTTGAGAACGTGTTTTCTAACTTCATTATTAAATTGTCTGTTTGTGGGTTTTGACAGTTGATTTTCCGTATGTACTCCCCCCCTTTTTGCTTGATCAGAAAACCGCATCTGAACAATAATATAGTTAAATACACGACTTGTTGTCACAATCACTTATTGCGGTACCAACATTGGAAACCATTTGGCGTGTTCTTTCCATGGATCGTCGTCGTGTCTCCAGTCCCTAAGTCCACCCTTGCATGCGAAGCATTTCACTTTGTCCTGGACATGAATGTACTGAAAGCCGGCTTCAGCCAATGCCAGTGGATTGGGTTTATTTTCGCCGGGCCATGTCCGGAATGTGGCCAATCGCGATACCACTGACGTCATTTCCATTTTTATACTTTCTGTTATTGCACCATACGGAAAATGTGTTGTGCAATGGAATGTTATGTATCTTTATGGCAAAACATGTGGGGAATTACCATGGGTGGTGTGATAACTGTCGCATGTCACGTGAGTGTATTATTTGGATGTGATCCAGTGGTTCTGATGTTGTCACTTTGCTGTCCAATGTGCTTCGGGTGGTTGTGATGTCACGTATTGTCCTGACGTCACCTGTTGGTTTTCTATAAACTGTCATTCCATGATGGCGTCATCCAAACATCGTTGTCTCACACTTCAATGTACGTCATTGAATGATGTCGTCAAACCAGCTTCGTTATGTGCGACGCCATCGCCTCAATGTACGTCATCTCATGATGTCGTCATTTCAATGTCGTGATGTCATTGTGACGTCAACCACCAATCCGATTCGGATTGGTGTTTGCTTTACACTATGAAGCCCGTAGGTTTCCAATACAACACAGTATACGTCATCGATTGATGTCGTTATTCCAGCTTCGTCATCGCGTCAATGCACGTCATCGAATGATGTCATCAATCCAGCAACGTCATACGTGATGTCATAGTGACGTCAAACACCAATCCGTAGAATAAAGCTCACATATAACTACTCATCTGCAAGAAATTTGTCTCGCACCAGGCGAGATGCCATCCTTTGAAAGATTTAACAATGATGGATTTATGTAGCCAGTGCATGATGACGAAAACAAATTTAAGATTTCCTTTCCGTTATATAACTTAAAGCAGAAGATTGATACAGGAGAAAATAATCGCAGAAGCACACAATAAAGCCTACTTATTACGCAAGTTTTTTACATCAAAAAAATAGCCTAGTTTCCAACCAGATGTTCAGAATCAGAAACACGGATAAGAAAGGTCGCTATGTAATAAGAGTTCGCTTCTACAAAAATAGTAGGTAGTCACTGGGAGTGGACAAGGCAAGGTAATAGGCAAGTTGTAAGAACAGCATAGCTTTGCCCAACTACAGATAGGATAGTCTTCAGTTAGTCAGTATTTTATAATGACTAAAAAACGAAAGAATCTTCTGACAACACGGATGGCAAAAGCTTCGGTCGATCTTACCGAGAAGCGGTTAAGGTTCAGCAAACAGCGAGTGAAGTATGGGATCTGTTCGAAGGAGCTATCGAGAGAAGCATTGCCACGTCACTTTGGAACTTATCATTCAGGGAAACTTCCGGCCAATAGCGTTTAGTAGCCTAACGTCGCAAAGCATTCTCAATTTTGAACATGTTTAATAGTGGTAAGCAAAAGCATGCTTAATAAAATGCGCCTACTACGTTTTCATTTTTCAACAATAAAATTTTATAGATAAGCCCGTTCAAGTGCATAAGGAACAACGCAGTGATACATTCTTTTCTCGACGAGACAGTGATAACGTTTCTGAGTTTGCCCAAGCACAATCAACAAGCAGTTCAAGTTCGGTCGGTTCAACCATTTACGTACTAAGCGAAACTAAAGAGATGCCAAATGAAAAAATCTCTATCACGCAGTAGGTTACGCTAGCGGTATAGCTTAAGGGCTTTTTTCTTTTGCGATCCTCAGTTTCGCGTTTACAACAGTTTTCTTCCTGGAGCAAAACAAACAATATACATGTCCGGTAGGTAGGCTACATAACTCAGCGCTGGATAGCCTACTCCTTTGCAATTACTCAACCAGCGTGCGATTAAAAACGTAAGTAAGTGACTCGGACGTACAGTACATCCACACAACATGTGCGGTAATTTGCGGCCAAGCGCTTATCTGACTCTTGTGACGTCATATTACTATTCGACAAATAAATGGAGAATTTTTGGTCGTTCGACAAGAAAGCAAAAATCGCAGCCCTGCTAGTCGTCAAAAAACGCTTATCTCTGCCCCGGAGGGTGTAATAAATTAGCTAGACTTAGTTGCTGAAGAAAATGCCCTGTGATAGGAAAGCATTGATGTACTAGTTACGTTGATTTGAAATAGTCTTACGAAGTGATGACCGACAAATGCAGGCTAGCAAATATCGAGTTTTTGTAGCAGGGTTTATTCTTTTTTTTTTAAATAGGCAAAAAACGATGGACGGATTAAAAAGGATTCGGTCCACTAGCCAGGGGGACGGATTAACCGCCCTACCGAGCGAATTATTTGCTACGCCACCCCACCTCTTGATTAAATATGATTTCAGTGCAACTTATTCTGAACGCATTTTTGTATCACTTTTAAATTTTTAATCAAAACTATTGTGATTGAGACACTATTAATTGACTGACAAAAGCAGCCGTTGAGGACATTATGGTATGAATTAGTGGTGCAATACTGATGAGCCCAGCCTCATGGGCGAAACACCTGTCTATCGCTGAATTTATGCTACACTCGACTGCCGAGAAACACATTAAGACACTAATTAGGAAATTCACACCACTCACTAATTTTGTGTCGCCATGTTCGGTATGCAATTCGTGTTTCTTCGCCGGATTTCTGCAAAACACAAAAAAAGTTAAGCTTAATCAAGTTACTCATAAGCATTAAGCATATTGTCAATAGAAGCTACAAAGTTATCTTGGCAGTCAATCATGTCGACAATGTCCACAGATTTCTAGACTAGGAGTCTAGATATCTCTGACAATGACGAGTAAACATACTTCTCTTCCATTCCTTTTCTTGCGTTTCTGTGATGAGGGAACGTTGGCATCATATGTGTCTCACAAGCTGGAAGAAACAAACACAAAGATTACAACAAGTTCTATCTTATTGCAACCTTTCCAAACCAGTGGTGAATTGTATAACTTCTAAAATCCTAATCTAGCTGATGCTTTTCATTTTACAAAATTCCAATTATTTGTGGTCAAAAATACCACTGTCATGCTCGAACCAAGAGTTACGGATAGACTTCGCCAGTAATTACCAGCAATTCAGCCCTTGTTACATTACACCAACGTCTGTAGACTGGCTACCCAGCCTTACAATTAAAGTTCTAATGCTACAAAGAAAAACATAAATTCCTAACACCTACGAAGTGGCTTCTCTTTAAAATATGAGATGTCAATGCAGTCTCTGGCAGTGATGCGTTTGTTGGGGTCAAACATCAACAATAAGTTTAGAAATCTCAGTCCTGCATCAGATAGCCATGGAAATCGGTGCTTCAGATTGTTGAAAGGTTGGTTGCGAAGATAAACAGTTTTAATGGCGGGGAGTTGGGAAAAGCCCTAAAAGCAGCAAAACTTCCGTAAAGAGTAAAACGTATCTATGTCTCAGAAAAACCAACGAAGAATCCCATTGTTTGGTTACATTTGCTGTATGACTGGCCGACTCCGACTTCAATGTTGCCAAATTTCTTTTAAGCTTTTCTTATCAGATTCATTTCAATCGTGTTGTGACAAGAAATAACATTTCTGTTCTCTGGTAAAGTTTTAGAGTACGATATGACGAACAAGAAACAATATTTTAAAACAAGATTGCAAACAAACATTTTATTGTTCATCGTTTTGTATCAAGCCGGAGTCGGCCTTTTATTTGACGAATCCGACTCCACAGACAACACGCTCAGGCCATGTTACTACATTGACCAAATCAACAGTTACTTTTAATTTTAGAATTCGCTTATGCTTGAAGAATAATAGGCTATACATACCGGCCATATAGCCTCACTCGGAGATCCCAGCATTTCCACAATAAGCTCAATCATTTCCATTTCACCCTTACCGGGAAATAGTGGCTTGTGCGCAAGCAACTCAGCAAATATGCAGCCAGTCGCCCACATGTCTGAAAAAATAAAGTAGATTTGAAACAATTGAAAAAATAATTATTAATGGGGGCTTTAGTTTAGTTGTTTTTTTTCCTGACCATTGGAAGCGAAAACAATATATATCAACCTAGCAAGGTCTAGAAGCGACGGCTTCAAATGAAAATGCCTAGCCCAAAGTTGAAAAATTTCAATGTTGTGTAATGTGTATAGTATAAATTGAATAATAATAATGCATAGTTGTCTACTATTAGGAAGTACGTGTGTTGTACAAAAAAACAACATTTCTATAGATAATACGTTCTATTAAATCATTTAAAGACTGTGGTTTTCGTCATTGCAAAATCTTTCGCAAAAAAAGGACATTTTAAGCAATTAAAACTATTCGTCTGCATATTACACTGGCACTGTGTTTAGATTCCAAGGAGGCAAAAGCGTTCTTCTGGTATTTTCTATCAAAAAAACTTTGCACTACTGAATTTAGTTTTATACGATAGTGGTATGTGTCGCAGTCTGTTTTAAATAAAAAAGCCAGTCACAGTAGCTGATCTGACTAATTGATTTAAAAGTATGCAACAGCAATACTGAAACCTCGGAATTCTGAACTTACGAACCTATAGCTGCATCATGTGTGGTTGCGCCGAACAGTAACTCAGGTGCCCTGTACCAAAGAGTAACCACTCGAGGAGTCATGTCCTTCTGTGGCCAACCATGGGTGCGGGCCAAGCCAAAGTCAGCAATCTTTACAACTCCTCTGTCAGTCATCAATAAATTAGACACTTTGAGGTCCCTGTAAATGATTGTAACGTAATAAAAGCTGTTCAATTGATGTCATTGTAACTACAGTATGCACAACCTTGATATATATTGTTAACCTAGGATGGATAGAGAATTACAGTGTAGGAAAGTTTTCAAATTTGTTTAACCAAAACAAACTACTTTTCACTTTCTGGTAAAAGAAAAGCAATCTGAAAATTGAACAGTTTAAGGTAAATGTTGTTGACAGAATTACACCACCTCTGCATGCTTTAAAAAATGTAACATAGACTATTATTTTGCTTGTTTAACGTATAAATGATGAAACATAATCTGATGAATACATACAAGTCTTATCTATTAAAAAAGGAAAAAATAGATGATGACGGCATTCTAAAAGACACAGAAGTTATAAATTAGAATTTTAACCTGTTGTTTTGTGGTTTTCACTAATACACATGGTTATATCAATATATCATATTTACTGTACCTGTGAATAATAAAACTTTCATGCAAAAACTTTAAGCCATGAAGAAGTTGCAAAACAATGCATTTAACTTGAGGTTCAGAAAATGGTGACATCATGTTGTCCAGTAAACTGGCAAGATCCTGTTCACAATATTCCATCACAAGAAAAATACTGCAACACAAAAGAATGTTTCAATGGGTTTAATTTACGTCAGTAAAAAAACAAGACAACAAAGATGGCAAAACATTTGGGAGCGGTTGACTCGATGACTATGTGTCTCTTCACTGCTTCCAGTTGACTAATTGTGGTGTATCTGTCATTTACTGAGTGTGTTGTATAGACCAGGGCTTCCCAAACTTTTTTGCTCATGACCCCTTTTAATCTCCTAAAATGTTTCGTGGCCCCTTATGATTAAAACGATGAACAGTGCGAAATATACATTTGTGATATTTATTGAAAAGCTTAAATCTAACGAAAACCAAAGATAATTTACCGTTCTCAGTTCAGTTTGTTTTTATTTATTTCTGACCATCACAACGAAGCCTATGGGTAGCCTACTGCAAACAAAACAAAAAAGCAAACACATTTATCCACTATCCAGTGTGATGGGTGTGACTGCTTTCTGCCCCAAAGCAAGTCCAGCCGTGGCTCAGTGTTTGTTAATGCAGGTCTCAAGACGGTTTCAATGTTGCTTAGATTGGAACGGTAGGAGAAGTGAGAACATTTCAGATAAATCATTTTAAAATTTTTGTTTTCAGATGTTCAATTTTTTGATGAACGCATCAATTTTAGATTTCAATGCAAAATATTGATGTTTTCTCCTTGGAAAGACAAATTTAGTTTGTTCAGTTTTTCAAGAAAATCTGACATTTGGCATAATTCCAAAAGCTAGATGTCATTGCAAAAATGATGGACCAAGACTGAAATTTATTCTGTTGGAAAAACTACGATTTAGGTTTTCAACGTTAATTGGCTAGCCATTTTAAAGCTTTGACTTTTGAAAGCCACCTCACTTCACGATGCAGTGAAAAAGTTTTTAACTCCGATTTCATTTCACGTCATAAATTTTCAAAAATACGAGCAGCCTATTGAGTGCGCGACTCTTAATAAAGTTAATTAATAACTGTCACTGTATCTCGCACAAAAGAGTTAATATGCAGTACCTTGTGCAAATTGGTGTACTTTCTGCGACCCCTGAAGTTCGTTACGCGACCCCTTGAGGGGTCGCGACCCCCAGTTTGGGAAGCTCTGGTATAGACTGTATACCGGTAAGTGGTTGCAATTTGTGCAAATTAGACATAAATATCAATATCGTAATCCTAAAAATATAAAAAAGATTTGATAAACCTGTCAAGTCGCTGCCCAACAACCACTTCTTTTAATTCCACAACATTTTTATGCTTCAAGTTCAGCAGCAGTGTTATTTCTCTCAGGCTGCTGATGGAAATTCCATCCTTTTCATTTTCGGTTCTCACTTTTTTCAAAGCGACTATTTCACCAGAATCAGTATCTTTTGCACGATCTAAAAATTATACTGTTTTTAATTTGTATGTATATACATCATTATGACAAGAGAGGGCGCAGTGAGACAGATTGATGTGAAGGCGATTGTGGCATTTGGAGGTGGATCCTGCCACCCTTGGTAACAGGGACATCCCCAGATTAAAACTGGACTACTACTACTACATATAAATATAGGAATTTAAGAAGTGTCACTACATATAACTTAGAGATATTTGCACCATTAGAAATAAGTTTTTGAAAAAATGATATAAATGGTAATTCAAATAATGCCATTCAGCAGATCTCTTAATATATCATTAAAATATTAAGCTTGTAATACAAGCTACCGTAGGCTATAATATATTCTAATGACAAAACAAAGATAAGCTCGGACGTAAACTTACAAACAATGCCGTAAGTGCCTTCTCCAATGCGGTTAAGCTTCTCAAATGAAGTTACACTTCTGCAGCGACCAAGCTGAAGTTCAGAAAAATATAAAAATGCTATTACGTTTATAAACATGTATCGCTACACATTGAAGTACTACTGCCTGGCTTGGCTTAACAATCTATATCATATCAAAGCAGCATAAAAAAAATTTAAGTTTTTAGTTTAATACAGAGACAAGAATCTAAAGTAGTGTTTACACTTCATTCACCATATTTATAAACACCTTTCTTTTACATTTAGGCTTTAGATAACTTTCTTACTATAAACCTCACGTGTGCATGTCTTTAAGCCTGTTAAGCATACCATAAATTTTAAAAATACCAATACGGTTAAGATCTGTACGCAATGCTTTTACAATGAATGATGAAGCTTTACTAACAATTTAAAGTAAATTAACAGTTTCATAAAAATAACTACTGCCATATTATAATAAACACCTTGTCCTTTTCAGGAATTTTCATCAGTTTACCAGTAGACAACGACATCAAATATCCATCTTGCAATGCAGATTCACTGCCATGTCTTGAGCTACTACCAGTTGATAAGCTCATAGCAAATTAGCAGAAAATTGTCTATACCTGCCAATAATCCCTTTTATCGAGTTTCACAAACCTATGTTATCACATCGTTAAAAGCCTATGAAATGTTTACGGTACCAGTGATAAAATCAAACTTTTACTCTGAAATTTCACTGCACTGATGCCTGGGATGAGCATCATTGTTTGCATTTAGCAAAACTTTCAGGGCATTGTTTTCTTCTTAAAACAGAAAATTTGAAATCATATCATTTTCTCTACATCATCCTACAATAAAAAAAACAAACTGAACTAAACATGTGCTCAGCAGCCTAGTGGTTGTAACTTGCAAGTAATGCATGGAATACGGCTCGGCGGCCTTTTTTTTATTTACATTGAAATAGAATGCTTGATAAAACCCAGAGTTGCCATCTCCGCGGTTTTTCCGAGGAACTTGGAATGTTTGTTTTTTTGAGCTGCGAGATAAATTTTGAAGTTGCTCGTTACTTCATTGGTTTCGTTTTGCTTCGAACGTTAATTTTGTTTGAATGATTCACTGTTTAAAGCAGAATAGTCTTATTAATTTGTATTTCCGAACAAAAACTCAAGCAAGCAGGCAAAAACGGGTTAATTTCCAAAATAAACGTTATTTTCTCAGTTTATCAAGCCGCAGTTAATAATAATAGGCCTGCCTGCTTATTAAACCCAATTTGGTCCGGTCAGGAATTATTAACAACTTTTATCCATAGTCAATCATCCGTATAGGAGTGACAGAAATTCGTCCCCGTTTATTAGGTTAAGCCCAAAATCGTCTGGTCCGAAGTGGCCTTACTAAGCGTGGACTTGGCGTACTTGCAATGTAGGCTACATAACATGGCATATAGCCTATCGGTATTTACAGTAGGTTAAAAACAAAAACATTGTTATTTTGCATCAACTTATTTTTACCCAGGATACTCATATGATCCAGCAACCCAGAAGCTGCCAGAAGCATTCCAGAGGTTGGAGCAATCAATCTTTGGTAGTAGCTAATCAGTGATTAATTTCCAACAAATCGCGTTGAATCAATAATAATCAACCAATTATCAATGGTTTATTTTCCAAAACAGGAACAATAGGCCACATGTTAAAATTATGCAAGTTGTATATAGCCTACACTGCAAATAGGCATAAGTTCCCTTAGCCTACTGACAGGGACAAACAAAAAGACTAAAGACAAAAAAAAGGACAAAGAAACAACCATACGACCTTACTAGTCAATGTAAACTCTAAAAAAATGATTAATTTTGTCATTTCAGACACAAAAAAAATGTAACAGAAAAATACAATGATAGCGCGTCTCAAAATACACACAAAAAAGAAAACAAAAATATATGATATAGGCTATTTGAGATATAAAAATATTTTAGCACAAAAATACTTCAAGAAATAAGCAAAGATTAATTTGGTTTGGAATCTTTATCCTCGTTCCTCGGACTGACAAAGCTTTGATAGGTTAGCCTATTCCTGGTAGTTTCGCATAGCCTATTTGTAGAGCAGAGGTTTTCAACATTTTTTTTTACAGCGACCTCCTCATAGCCATCAATTTGTGGGGGCACCTTGACTTAGATAACGCATGTTTTTTTCGGTGCCTCCATGGTGGAGTTTCCATATCAAAAAAGCGATTTATTATAGGCCTATCTACTGATGTGTAGGCCTACATTGAAAATGAATGTGGAGCTATGCCGAAATAAACTTGATTGATTGATTGATTGATTGTAGCCCGGCGACCTCCATACAAAGATTCAATAAAAACATATTTTAATTTAAAATTTCACCAAATTTTATTCATGTGGACACTTGTTTAGCTGTTTTAATACAAACTTCTGAAATCAAAAACGTCTTTTCGTGATGTTAGGCTATATTAAGAATTAGCCTACTGCTTTAATTACATTTCTTCTGATTGTTTCCATTTCCTATCAAGCTTGGCTAGATTATAGGAGTAAAAATAAAAAATAAAAGATAAATTTTTAACTTTTGACATTTTTACCAGTCGAAATCAGTTTCTGTGAGATGGTTGGTGCTGCATCTTTTTAACAAGTTTGTCAATGCGTGGAACTACAAAATTTCAGTGAAACTGTTACTGAAAAAACTTTCAAACAAAACTGCTCCTGGAAACGACAGCCTTTACTGACAAATTCACACAAATAAACTTGCTCTTTTGCCATAGCGTCGTTACTGGTTAACTTTAGTCTGCACAAAGCAATAGCCTACGTGGGTGAAAAACATCAAATGGTTTCCTATTGTTAAAGCTTTTGCAACGTCTGAAAGCTTAATCTTCACTTGAGAACAGGTCGATTGCGAAAAAACACAATTTTGAAATTTTCTGGCAAAAACTTGACACAATAGACACAAGCACACTGGATTTTCAGGCGTCTTGGACCCCCCGGTTAAAAACCATTGTTATAGAGACTTTTGACCCAAGGCCGATTACTGAGATTGGCAGAGGCAGAGTGAAGTTTTCCGATTGTTGAAATATTGTTGCCGGGGATTTATTTTATCCACTTGGTGCCGCTTAATGGAGAGCAGTCCTGAAATGCGTTGCTCAAGCGTAGGCCTACACTCGAGAGTTGAACCAGGCGCCACGTGATTTTGAGTCGAGCGCATAACCACTGAGCTAACAAGCCGTGGGACGAACACTGAGCTGATGTTAATCTTAGATTGCTATAAAACGTAATTTACCACTCCCAGCGGTAGGCTAATAACTTTTGTATGGCATGATCGAACCTATCAGAACATAGTGGCTCTCGTCCAATTGTGACCAGGCCCGGATTTAGGGGGGAGGGCAGTTGCCCCGGGCCCCCCGACTTTTGAAAGGCCCCCCTATGTGGAAAAAAATGTGATTTTGTGTTGTTTTTTCTTTTTGGCCTTTAAAGTTTCTGCAAAATGCTGTGCAGTAGGCCTACTGGACTGATGCTACTGAAGACGTAGAGGTGGATTTTTGCGCCGTAGGCGCAAAAAAATTTTTCACACGGGGGCCCCCTGATCTAAAAGTGTACCGGGCCCCCCATCAGCTAAATCCGGCCCTGGCTTTGAGATAAAGCCGAGAATAAAACAAACCTTCATTTCGTCCCTGAGTGGGCTTGAACCACCAACCTTTCGGTTAACAGCCGAACACGCTAACCGATTGCGCCACAGAGACAGTTAATTAAACAAGTAGGCTATTCATCAAAAATTTTAATTGCTTTGAGATAAAGTCGAGATTAAAACAGTTCTCTATTTCGTCCCTGGGTGGGCTTGAACCACCAACCTTTCGGTTAACAGTCAAACGCGCTAACCGATTGCGCCACAGAGACTGTTAATTGAACAATTATTCAACAAAAATTTTAATTTCTTTGATATAAAAACGAAAAGAAAGGAAGTTTCCAATTCGTCCATGAGTGGGCTTGAACCAACAACCTTTCGGTTAACAGCCGAACGCGTTAACCGATTGCGCCACAGAGACTGTTAATTGAACTAATATTCAATAAACATTTTAATTGTTTTGAGATAAAGTCGAGAATAAAATAGATCTCTATTTCGTCCCTGGGTGGGCTTGAACCACCAACCTTTCGGTTAACAGCCGAACGCGCTAACCGATTGCGCCACAGAGACGGTTAATTGAACAAATATTCAATAAAAATTTTAATTGTTTTGAGATAATGTCGAGAATAAAACAGATCTCTATTTCGTCCCTGGGTGGGCTTGAACCACCAACCTTTCGGTTAACAGCCGATTGCGCCACAGAGACAGTTAATTGAACAATTATTCAACAAAAGTTTTAATTGTTTTGAGATAAAGTCGAGAATAAAATAGATCTCTATTTCGTCCCTGGGTGGGCTTGAACCACCAACCATCCGGTTAACAGCCGAACGCGCTAACCGATTGCGCCACAGAGACAGTTAAAGTGAACAAGTATTCAACAAAAATTTTAAATCTTTTGATATAAAGACGAAAAAAGATTTACAATTCGTCTCTGGGTGGGCTTGAACCACCAACCTTTCGGTTAACAGCCGAACGCGCTAACCGATTGCGCCACAGAGACAGTTAAGTGAACAAATATTCAACAAAAATTTTAATTGTTTTGAGATAAAGTCGAGAATAAAACAGTCTGTTCCCTGGGTAGGCTGGAACCACCAACCTTTCGGTTAACAGCCGAACGCGCTAACCGATTGCGCTACAGAGACAGTTAAGTGAACAAATATTCAACAAAAATTTTAATTGTTTTGAGATAAAGTCGAGAATAAAACAGATCTCTATTTCGTCCCTGGGTGGGCTTGAACCACCAACCTTTCGGTTAACAGCCGAACGCGCTAACCGATTGCGCCACAGAGACTGTTAATTGAACAAATATTCAACAAAAATTTTAATTGCTTTGAGATAAAGTCGAGATTAAAACAGTTCTCTATTTCGTCCCTGGGTGGGCTTGAACCACCAACCTTTCGGTTAACAGCCAAACGCGCTAACCGATCGCGCCACAGAGACTGTTAATTGAACAATTATTCAACAAAAATTTTAAGTTCGTTTGATATAAAGACGAAAAGAAAGTTTCCAATTCGTCCCTGGGTGGGCTTGAACCACCAACCTTTCGGTTAACAGGCGAACGTGCTAACCGATTGCGCCACAGAGACTGTTAATTGAACAAATATTCAACAAAAATTTTAATTGTTTTGAGATAAAGTCGAGAATAAAATAGATCTCTTTTTCGTCCCTGAGTGGGCTTGAACCACCAACCTTTCGGTTAACAGCCGAACGCGCTAACCGATTGCGCCACAGAGACTGTTAATTGAACAAATATTTAACAAAAATTTTAATTGTTTTGAGATAAAGTCGAGAATAAAATAGATCTCTATTTCGTCCCTGGGTGGGCTTGAACCACCAACCTTTCAGTTAACAGCCGAACACGCTAACCGATTGCGCCACAGAGACGGTTAATTGAGCAAATATTCAATAAACATTTTAATTGTTTTGAGATAAAGTCGAGAATAAAATAGATCTCCATTTCGTCCCTGGGTGGGCTTGCACCACCAACCTTTCGGTTAACAGCCGAACGCGCTAACCGATTGCGCCACAGAGACGGTTAATTGAACAAATATTCAACAAAAATTTTACTTTTTTTTGAGATATAAAAACGATCTCTATTTCGTCTCTGGGTGGGCTTGAACCAACAACCTTTCGGTTAACAGCCGAACGCGCTAACCGATTGCGCCACAGAGACAGTTAATTGCACATACATTCAACAAAAATTTTAATTGTTTTAAGATAAAGTCGAGAATAAAATAGATCTCTATTTCGTCCCTGGGTGGGCTTGAACCACCAACCTTTCGGTTAACAGCCGAACGCGCTAACCGATTGCGCCACAGAGACAGTTAAGTGAACAAATATTCAACAAAAATTTTAATTGCTTTGAGATAAAGCCGAGAATAAAACAAATCGTTATTTCGTCCCTGAGTGGGCTTGAACCACCAACCTTTCGGTTAACAGCCGAACACGCTAACCGATTGCGCCACAGAGACAGTTGATTGAACAAGTATTCAACAAAAATTTTAATTGCTTAGATATAAAGACGAAAGAAAGAAGATTTACAATTCGTCTCTGGGTGGGCTTGAACCACCAACCTTTCGGTTTACAGCCGAACACGCTAACCGATTGCGCCACAGAGAAAGTTAAGTGAACAAATATTCAACAAAAATTTTAATTGCTTAGATATAAAGACGAAAGAAAGAAGATTTACAATTCGTCCCTGGGTGGGTTTGAACCACCAACCTTTCGGTTAACAGCCGAACGCGCTAACCGATTGCGCCACAGAGACTGTTAATTGAACAAATATTCAACAAAAATTTTAATTGTTTTGAGATAAAGTCGAGAATAAAATAGATCTCTATTTCGTCTCTGGGTGGGCTTGAACCACCAACCTTTCAGTTAACAGCCGAACGCGCTAACCGATTGTGGCACAGAGACTGTTAATTGAACAAATATTCAATAAAAATTTTAATTGTCATGAGATAAAGTCGAGAATAAAATAGATTTCTATTTCGTCCCTGGGTGGGCTTGAACCACCAACCTTTCGGTTAACAGCCGAACGCGCTAACCGATTGCGCCACAGAGACAGTTAATTGAACAAATATTTAACAAAAATTTTAATTGCTTTGAGCAGGCCCGGATTTAGGGGGGGCAGAGGGGGCAGTTTCCCCGGGCCCCCCGACTTTTGAAAGGCCCCCCTATGTGGAAAAAAATGTGATTTTGTGTTATTTTTTCTTTTTGGCCTTTAAAGTTTCTGCAAGATGCTGTGCAGTACTGGACTGATGCTACTGAAGACGTAGAAGTGGTTTTTTCGCACGGGGGGCCCCCTGATCTAAAAGTGTCCCGGGCCCCCCATCAGCTAAATCCGGCCCTGATTGTGACCCTTCTAGTATTCAGTCAGAGAATTGGTCAGTGCTTTGAAATTACAGAAAAACAGTTATGACAAGGGTGAGAATCGAACCCACGTCATCTAAATGTATTTTCTAGCCTTAATCCTTTAGGACACGTTGGCTACCGCGTGACGTTCACTTGGTTTACTTTTTATGTGCTAGCAAAAAAAGTGCCTTTCAATAACGTTTCTCAACACTACGGATACATATCAATTTGTGTTCATAAGAGAACTCTCTACAACATTTGAAAAGTTGAATGATGGTAGCCTACAAGACCTGAATATTGCTAGTAGAATGTTGAATAGACCTAACTGTAGTGAAGTAGCCTACATGTAGTGGAAGATTTATGTTATTCTGACGATATGTAGTGGAAGATTTATGTTATTCTGACGATATCTCTTGAAGAGATTGATTGATTGATTTGATCTTTATCCTCGAACTGAGAAAGCTTCTTTGACAACTTAACCCTTGCAGTTTCGAATAGGCTATAGTCTATTTGTAAAGGCGTTGTACCACTGACGCAAGCCGGTCGACGAGATTGACAGATTGAAGTTTTCGATTGTTGTTGAAGTGTTTTTGTTGCCGGGGAATTATTCCATTCACTGGGTAGGCTGCTGCTGAATAGAGAGCAGTCATGAAATGCGCAGGGCCGTTGACAGGATTTGTCGGGCCTGGTACCAGTTTATTTTCGGGCCCCCTTCATCAACAAAGTTATGAATATAAAGGTTGTGTACAAACTTTTATTGATGTCGTTTAAGCATGGTCATTTAACAAATCTTGCTCAATCTTAAAAATTCTTGAACCGCAAAAATTACTATCTCTATCTAGCGGTTGCTTTTTTAAACTTTTATTTGTCACATGGCGCTAGAGTATTACTTCCCGATTTCATTAATGTTTCACTGGTCATTCTAGGCTCACCAGAAGAGAATTTACAGCACTGCAGATAATCAGAAAGTTTTCAATTTGATTTCGGAAAGGTGTTTTGAGCCTAGGTCAAACATTTACTGATTGCTGCACTCAGAAAAAGGTTTTGGTCTAATTTTTAGTGCAGAAATAGGGATAGAAATCTTTTTACCTGTGCCATTTCAGTTGTTGAGTTTGAACAAATATTAGCCTGTTTATTTTAAAATTCGTGTTTCGGGTAATATTCGTGGTTAGGGAAATCACTATACTAGACTAAATTTTTATTTTACTGTTTGGTGGCAGAAGTGGCTATTTATTGTAAAACCGGCATCTGCGCCATGAGACATGATGACATGAAACGATGCATGCAAGGGCGTGTCGTTGAACTGAGATCAGTTCATCACAGAGGATTTCAAGATGTTCTATGAAGCTAGTTTGGATGTTACCTGGCGCAATGGAGGTATATTCGCTGAAGTCAAAACGAAAACTACAAATTAAAGTTTAAGATTTTATTTTGTAACGTTTTGAGTTTGCAATACCACGACAAAGCTACCCAGAGAGGACCTCTGCTCATGACCCTCTGAATTGCACTCCTGGCCCCTTTAGGGGACCAAAGGCCCGGTTGAGAAACCCTGTACGAGTGGAATGTAGGCTAAGCTAGGCCGACATGCGATCCACTTTGTTTGAGATCAACTGCATGCTGAAAACAGTTGGTAAGTTGATTGTTCAAACCCACCATGTATAAACAAATATTAGTACCTTCACTGGTATGCGAGTGTGGTGCAAAGTCAGGTAACATTTTGTCCGCCCGAAAAGTCTACTCAGTTTAATTGCCTTCGTGTGTTTCGTTTTCAAATCAAAGTAGCTTCTATCAGCACCAGCCTGATGATAAGCAGGTGAAGTGTGATCATAATATTAAGGGTATAAATCGTGATGCTCCCCGTGATCACAAATCATAGTCTTCTTGGCGGCCAAACGTGTCCGAACAACGACATACACACTTTAGAAAAACAAGCTCACCGATTGTTTTTACAGATGCCGTGAAGTGGTAAATCAACGGACATTGCACACGTGGCATAACGTAGGCTAGAGTTGCACAGTGGCTTAATACAACGTGTTGAATTGTTTCTTTTCTTGCAAAGGTTACAGCAAGGCTACTCAAAAGCAATATAATTCAAATGCCCTCACTGCTGTAGAAGTTTAATTATAAATAATAGAGCCTGAATTGCTATTAAGTGGAAGCTTAAATAAAATACATTTCAGAAAGAATAGGTAGGCTATACGAAAATGCAGTGTTTTATGATTAGTTCAATTTTTATCCTTATCCTTTTAATTGGAGGAAGAGCCGAAGATTCGAAAGGAACTGTTGAAGATCAAGTGGAGGCAAAAGCTGAAGTAAGTTATCTAACGAAGAAATGTTTTCTCTTTTAATTATGTTTATGAAAAATGGCGATCGAGTTTCATGGGAAACCTCTTTGCTTTCAGACACACAGGTTTGTATTTTAAGTCAATCAATATATCAATTAGCTTAAGACCTAGGCTAATTGGCCGTAAAGTATCCGAGTAAAGTGTCTCTCAAATGTGGGCTCTCGCAACCATCTCGCAAACGTACCGATAGATAACTAGTCTACTGCATTATTTAATCGGATGTTTTAGTTTCTATAGTAGCCTATATCAGCTCACATTTCAATACAATTTAAATATGTAGGCCTCAGTTGTAGGTTGAAAAGTAGTTTCCGGCTTGTCACAATATGACTTTGCTAAACAAGTGAACACCCAAACAAATGGTTACACTACGCCACTGATTGCAACTCAATTGACAGGGAGGCACCCTTCAATAGGTTATCATAGTTGCATGGCGAGTCTAAGAGCATGTTGTAAAAGTAAAACGATAAGCGTTATGGGTGGTCTGTTCGCTCTAGGGTAGGGATGTCCATTGTCCAACCTGCGGTCCGCCTGAGACGTTTGTGCGGCCCGCTAGTCATTTTTACTCCTTGTAGCCTAGTACTTTTTAGCAAAATTTCTAATAATTGAAAAATACTAACATTTAAAATTGTTTTATTTCATCTCATATTATATATTATGAAAGTAAATTTCGGTTTCTTTCTATGTGTGTGTGTTATTTGTTCCTATTTTCAAAGATGAAATTAATGATATTTAATCATTTTTTTATGTAGGCTATCAATATTTCTTAAAATTAGGTTCTGCGGCCCATTGAATTATTTCAAGTGACAATGCGGCCCACTATTATAAAAAGTTGGACAACCCTGCTTTGGGGTGACGTGGGGTTTACAGTAGGCTACTGCTGCATTACCACGAAAATATACAGTAACATCAAAATTTTCAATTAGAGTTTTTTTAAACAATTAACAGTTATAGCAACCCAAGCAATTTTATGTTGCCGTATGTCGCGTAGGTAGCCTACATGTCAATTAAATATGTGAAGTTATAGAACAAAATGGTTGAAACGCCTGGTTACTCTAATCAAAAAATAAAGAGCCCAAAATGTTGTTACTAAACTCCTATTCAGCAAACAAACGTTTCGAAAACTATACTCTCTTCATCTTCAGTCCTATCAGAGATGGGCATGATCTTGATTTGGAAGATTGCAAGTATAGGCTAACAGCTCATTTGGTTAGCGCGTGGCTTCGTCAACGAACCAGCTTATTTATTTTCAGGAATCATTGAAACAAGAGCTGGATACGATGAAGAAGGCCAAAGCTGACCGGGTGGCTGATCCAAAGATGTTTGGTAAAAGATTTGTAGCAATTTCTGTGGAAGTTAACATCCTTTTAAATAACCTAAATAAGAAAAATTCACAACTAACTTGAGCTGAATAACTTGCAAGGTACTTCAAACTACTTCAAATAGGCTATGTCATGCTCTTAAGCTAAAAATCTACGAAGCAGACAGATTTATTTTTAAAAGTCTGCTGACTGCGCATCCGAATGGAGAGAGCCCCTCCGCAACTTTCGAAAAGAATTCGATTCGATATCTCTACAGAGCACCCAGCAATAATGTTTGTGACAGAAAACTTTAAAAGATGGACACGAAGATGGGATCTCTTGCGTTCCTGTCTACTTAATCTAATTTTTTAACCACCGATCATTCGATGCTACAAAAAAATCAAAAATCTGTTATTGGGATAGTTTGAACAACGCCTGTTTTAATCTGTCTGCTGATTTTTTGTTGAACTGGCTTAGGCTAATCGCCAACACAATGTTATTTTAGAGTACGCAACAACCAAACTGAAAAAGGCTCTTCTGGATAAAATTGCTGCTACCATAATGCCAAAGGGTGAGTGGTGAGCTGTACATTCAAGATAGTCTGATGTAGGCCTATAACTTACACAAATTGGTCTTTTGTTGTTTCTTGCGATGGTAGCCCAATTTAAAATTCGAAAGAAACTTTTTGGAAACTTATTGTTCAGTGTGTAAGACTATCCAAAGTTGTTTAAATTCAACCACAATAGAACGTATAAAAGAACATTGTAAAATAGAATGTTACTTATCATCTGCTACGTGAGAATTGCCTTATTCATTGCAATGCAACTTGTGTTCAAAAGTGCTGCAGCGGCCAGCGCTATCTCCAATACGCAGTTTTAAACTTTTTGTACTGTAGGCTATTTGTAGATTTAAAAGCACTTGTAAATTGGAGTTTAAGAGCATAAGGTATGTAAGATCTTTCTCTAAGAAACGTACTTAGGTTAGGATGCATTTTTTGGAAAAGTCATGGCTGTTTCAAAGATACTGTAAACTTACGGAAATGATAACAGTGATAGAAAGTCATATTTCCTTCATCCAAACATTTTTTTTTATTTTACAGAATTGAAAGATGAAAATATAAAAAAGACGCTTTCTCCAGAAAAATTAGCCTCGATAAAGTTGAAATACGGTAATGTTCTAGTGGCTTGATCCATCTTGCACATATTTTTATTTTCTGTTAGCTTAATTGGTTTATTTACTTGAAATACATAATACTGTAGATATGATGGTAATTGCACCATCGTAATCAAAGGCTATGCCTCTGGCAGTTACGGATTTCCACTTTACTGCAAATACCTAAATCAGTGGAAAAACCATTGCCTACCTAATTATTGAAAGTCAATTTAGACTTAATCAAAACTGCACTTTCTTCACAA
Organism: Aplidium turbinatum; assembly: GCF_918807975.1. Taxonomy (NCBI): domain Eukaryota; kingdom Metazoa; phylum Chordata; class Ascidiacea; order Aplousobranchia; family Polyclinidae; genus Aplidium; species Aplidium turbinatum. Next base: position 7,669,216 of record NC_137489.1, on the reverse strand, counting down.
ATCACAATAGGCTATGCCAGTATGCTATGTGCCTTTTAACTTCTGTAAACTACATTTCGTTTTTCTCAAAGTTTACTGTCTTTCACATAAGCTATAAGACGGTCTTCTTGTTAGACTTAATTATCAAATTATTTCTGTAGAAAAGGACTTGGACCGCGAAACTAAACAACTGGAGAAACACATGGACGAAGACTTCGAGAAGAATAGAGATGAAATTAGTATAAAACTTGTATTTTCTTGATTCTTCTTCTTTGTTTGAACCTTCTTCGCCACTCCAAGGATCGACAGGGATTCTGCCTTTTACCGCCCTTGAGCAGTGGCGGCGACTGGGATAAGATTATCCATAAATAATAAAACAAACAAAAGCGATTTGGAACAGAGCACCACTCTAGAAGAGCTTACTGAAAAGGTGTAGTTAGTAGTAGCCTGTCAAAAATCAAGAATAACGTTATCAAACCTTGTCAAAACACAAGGATTGACTGTATAGTACCTATTCCTAAACCAAAATATCTTTCTTCAAACTTAAAAAAAGTTGAAACTTAATTTTGGCAGATTTATTTTGACAGGTAATGACAGCCCCCTGAGAAATTAATCTTGCTCCTCCCCCCACAAAAAGGTTTTTTAATGCTCTTACAAAGTTTTAGTGACATTATACCACATGCTAAATGACGTTGCATAAATGTTTGGCTGCATTCAATAACTGTATTTTTAAACAAAAACTCTTTATTTCAAATAGAAATGTTTGTTTCCCCAACAGTTGCTTTTGCCCCCTAAAATTTTCTTTGTAGCTACGTCGTTGAAGCATTTAGAAAAATATTAAGATGTTTAACTAAATTAAAAACGCGTTATTATAACTTTCAGGTAAATTGACAAAAGAAGATGTTGAAAAAATGATCAAAGAACTTGATGAAGACCTGTTGAAGATGGATGAAAGAATCAAGAAAGAACTATAAATCTGAAAGTTTTATTTAAAAATTATTTATTTGAAAAATTAAATGTAGATACAAAACAGTTTTTGAATAAACCTTTCATAAGTGAACGACGTGTGTTGCTAACCTACTGTATTACGATATCAGTTAACAAAAGTCTATGAATGTAAAACTTAAAAGAATATAAATAAATAAAATTGTGGTCGATAAATAATTTTGTGATTTACTCAAAGAATGAATATTTGAATTAAAAAAGCAAAGGATATATTTTAGCACTTACTTGCAAAATTTCTGCAACATTAGGAGCACAATTTTCTTGAAGTGGTGGTTTGTCTTCTAAAGTTTCGAGAACTGGGTGTTTGTAAGTTATTGCGTTAGTATATTTGCGACAACTTTGTTGTTTATCAACTGTTTCTTTTGAATGATGAGCACGTCAGCTAAATGTCAAGATTTTCTACAATTTATTGCTTTTTTTTTATAAATTGGCCAGAAACTACAAAAAAAATTTATAATGCTTTTTCGAAGCAGTTTAATACTCCGACAGTTGGTAATCAGATTTCAGGTGTCTGAAATTAATTTACGAACATAAGCTTATGTCAATACAGTATAATATTTTTTTGCAATAATATTGTACAAAATCTGTCCAATTGTGACCAGAATCAAGTGAAATTACTACAATCAATATAATCAGGAATTTGGTAGTTACAACTCGTAGACCAACTTTTAATTTGGCTGCTCGATAGTTTCGATTATGTTATAAAGCCTGCATGTTTTACAAGATAATTTAAAAGTAAAGCCAATATTTCATACTATCGAATTCACTTATAAAATGGCGAATTGTTTGTTTAACTATGTGATGTTTTCAACAAATATTGAATGGTGGTGGAGCTTCGATAGACAGCTCACTTTGTTGTGCCACAAGCAGAATGTAGCCTACAACTACTCTAACACAACCGGATTAAAACTTATTTGTGTTACTTTGATTTATATATTTTTAGGAAAGTCTTCCAATTTGAAATCATATTAAAATAATTTAGGCTCCTGTATTTATTATCGTCACAATAAAACTAATTGAAAGTAGTCAACAAAGATTACTTTGTCCGCGTTTGGTTTGATGTTGACACCAACATTTTTCACTGCATTCTATGGATATATTGATATATTAAACATTGTTACGTAATTTAACTAAGGTTTTAATCGAACTGCTGAAAATGAATGACTTTTTTGCAACGTTTTAAATAAAATTTTAAGCATAAAAAATGTCCTAATTGTGAGAAAAATTCTTAAGTATCAATTCAATAAAAACAAAGAAGTAATATTTTTAGATCAGAGTAAAAATAGTTCCGAAAATGATACAAGAATTATAATGTAGCCTTCTGATAAGCGCAAGTTATATATGCTGGTCATTTCCTTCTAGCTTCATTAAAATGTGCTTTTTCGTCAAGATTTATTGCTGGAAACAACATGATTAAACTGCTTTAATACAAGTGGTTTTGTATGGCGAGACATCTTGGTTCCTGTTTTATGTTTGTGGATTCGAGACCTGTCCAAAGATATTTCTTTTCTCGTGGTGGTAGTAATTCAATCGTGTGGAAATAATATAATCTAAGTTGCAATGAAATCGAAGCTTGGCTATACTTGCCGGATGTAAGATACTCTAACTGCATTATCAATGTTAGAAGCACAATATCTTTGAAAATTAAAGTTAGTCTCATGGTAAAGATGAAGATGCAGTTTTTTGTGATTGGTTCTATTTGTGTCGTTCTTCTTTCAATTTCCGGAAGAGCGGAAAATTCAAAAGGAACTATGGAAGATCAACTGGAAGCAAAAGCTGAAGTAAGCTCCGAGAAAAAATAACTTTTTCTTTAAATGTTTTGTATTTTCCAAGTCGATAAATTTGATGAACAGTTTATTCCATTCTACACCAATGGTGTGCACAACTTTTTAATTCTACGTGGCCTATGTCGTCTAAAAGCCACAGGCTACATTTAGTTTCTGCATTTTTATACACAATCCATTTTAGGAATCAATGAAAGAAGAGCTGGATACAGTGAAGAAAGCTCCCCATGACGACAGAGTGGCTGATCCAAAAATGTTTGGTAAGAACTCTGTTGAATACAATTTAAAAAATTTCTCACCAGCTAAACAAGAAAAACATAATTTTGATGTAATATAGCATCGGGCTCTATAATAATTTGGCCATGGGGTTATATCATATTCCCAGAAGTTGTAGCTTGTGAGAATTTTGTGCGTTCATACAATGTACTGTATATCTCTATCTGTTTGAAATTTGCCTACTGAACGGTTTGTCAACTCAAACAAGATATAATTTGTTTCTTATGCTAATTCACTTTAGAATACGCAACAACTAGACTGAAAAAGGCTGTTCTGGACAAAGTTGCCACTTCTATGATGCCAAAAGGTAAGCTGGCAATTTTGATTGTAGCTTATGAATAAAAATAGTCACCGACTAGACCAGTAGGCTATTCTACGTGCTTCTTGTCGCAGTAGGCTATTAGCTTAGGTAAGTTATGGCCAACCACAACCATCATTTGAATTTGCATTGCAGAATAGTCTACTTACTGTAAATGCAATCGCTTCCGACTAGAGATAGCATGTTGGTTTGGTTTTGAATCTTTATCCTCGGACTGACAAAGCCTTTGATAAGTTATTCCTGGTAGTTTCGCATACTTGTAGAGGCAGTTGTCTACGAAGTGATGAATTTGAAGGGTAGGCTATAGGCTACTGGTCTAACTTAAATTTTTGCAAAAAAATAAGATAATGAGTTGAGGAATACTAGTTCTTTGAGTCTGGTTATTCAATTTTTTTCTCTTTTTTTGCGATACTTTTGAAATAGTTTTTTCCAAACGTTTTTTTTATCAGCTGCATTAAATAAGACCTTGATCGAAACAGGAATTCAAGATACAAAATTAAACAGTTCTGTTGTTGATTTTAACAGCGTTGAAAGACAACAATTTGAAAAGCAAGCTTTCTCCACAAGAACTCGCTCTTATGCGAATGACATATGGTAATGTAGACTGGTTTGTAAGCCATTTCACACAGCTTACCAATTTCTCGTATTCACTCAGGTAGTAACTTGACAATAAAAATGTAGGCTAAATGCCTATGAGAAATAAAAAAAAGTACTAGATAGAAGTTCTGTATCAGGCTAGTGTTTACTTCACGCATTTATGTTTAACCTGCATGATAAACAACAATTAGGCCCAGCCTTGTTTTAATTCAAATCAAAATTTTGACTGAAGGATAGTGAAAGTAACTGATTTGACTTAAGTTTTGTCGAAATCTTATTGTAAATTAGCACCTGTACTTCTGCAGAAAAGAAATTGGAGCATGAAAGAAAACAATTTGAAAAACACATGGCAGAAGACTTCGAAAAGAACAGAGAGAACCTAAGTAAGAAACTTTAAGTATTTTCAACATCCAGCCGAGTGAATTGCGAATACTGTATTATGAGAAAACATTTAAACAACCCCTCTTCTAGAATACCGCAGGACAGTGCGACCGCCAATACTTACGGACTTTACATCTGAATGTGATTCTTTAACTATGCAGGCTTGTACTAAGCCATTTTAAATGGGCACACTATCTATTATTATTCTTGAGATATTTTCTTGAAAATATGTTCCAATCACTACTTTTTCATTTTAAAAACATTTTAAAACGAAAATCCGTGACATTGATCCGGAAACAGTTCCACTTGTTTTGCATAGCCTATTGCGAACAAAAAATACAAGATTTCTCAGTTAACAATATACTAATTATAATTTTCAGGCAAACTATCAAAAGAGGATGTCGAAAAAATGATCAAAGAACTTAATGAGGACTTTTCAAAAGCAGATGAAAAAATTAACAAAGGAGAACTATAGTTCTAAAAATTTTGCGTACAAACTTTTTTGTTGTAAAACTAATTGCGTTATACCAAGTAGTTTAAGTCAACGTTATACCAAGTACTTTAATTTGATGTAGGTTTGTTTGAGCAATAGACCTTTTAGCCTAATTACCGTCGGGCATGCGATATTTTTCAGTGGAGCAGTAATATCAATGCAACATTTTCAACAGCATAGAGCCATAGACAAAACGTATTCATTAACTTTTTGAAGTTACCGGTATCTGGTGTCCATAAATATAGAGTAAAGAGGAAAGTCGGTAAAAACCCCACTTGTAAAAATCTTTCCTAAAAATATCTACTTTGGAAAATACCCTCCCACTAAATACTTTCATTTTTCATTGGGGAGAATCTTTATCACAGAGATTATTTCTGGGGAGATACAGGGTGTATTTTAGCCCGATGCAAGCTGAAAATCTCATTTGCTAACTTAGACAGTAGGCTACGGTAGCTGAAATGTAGGCTTGCTGAGTTGAAGTACTTTCTGGGTTGTCTCACGCCAAGTGATCCGACGACTGTATTTTTTCCGAGGGATGTTTACCACGGTGGATTTTTTACCAGGGTGTTGTGTCCACAGAAAGTTTTACCAAGTTGTTTGTCGATATTGTATTGATATGTTCCTTTGGTCCAATTTGATTTAATGCACATGAGTAAACAGACTCGACATAGTGGTTTATTTGTTTTTTTTTTAAATTGTTCTTGACTTGAATCCTTTTTTAGCAAAAGCTGCAAAGTTTATTGTATAAACGCCTTGTTAAATTTGGTTTGCAATTGAATAAAATTTTCACTCATTAAAATTTAAATGCAAATCTTCAGCTTTTAATTTCTAGTTCGGTTACTAGTTCTAGTTCTTCATAATAGAGCTCTTGAAAAGATTTTTTTATTCTTATTGTTTACATAAAAAATGTTTATTATTCTGGAATGGATTTCTGCATGCTAATTACATCTTGGCAAAATAAACTATATAGGCTACATCAAAATGTTGAAATATTTTATTTTTCCAGCAAAACGGTTCTTTTATGCCAGAGAAAATCAAAATCGTCCTTTTTACAAATACGAAACATAAGTATTTAAAGAACTTTATGCGTCTCATTAGTCTACAAGTTTCTCTAGAACAGGTCCTTAGCAAGTTGGAGTCCAGACTTCAGAGGTTAAAAAAAAAAACATTTTGAGTTCAAACGTCTATATGTTGATCGAAACCAGGTTTTTCAATCGTTTGAGGCCATCTGCCTTTGCGTTCTCCTTCATTTAAGTGAGAAGCATAAATATTAAAGCAATTGAAAGGATTTTGTCGAAAAGCAACATTTTGCATTTGGACACTCTGTTTGAAAAACGTGGACTTAAAAACTACGGGCCTGCACTAGAAACGTGTAAATTGATATCACGACAAAAACAAACATTAAAGCAAATTATCTGTGTACATTGAATGATACGAGTCAAATACTGTACGTCCCACTGGTAGGAGGTTGCAAAAACTTAATCACTATCTCCAGGTCGGCATCTCCAGGCGGAGGAATATCAAGAAGATCATGATTTTCCAGGATTAAAAAAATAAAAGTATGTAGCCTTCATATCACGGTAGTTAAACGAAAAGTGTTTATTTACTCAATAAAAAGTTTTTTTTTGATATAATATTTACAGATCTTTGAAACTAGAACAGTTTCACAGAGTTTCTGTAAACTCCAAGCAGTGCCTTTTAATGCGCCCAAAATGAAAATGAAACTCACGAAATGTAGAAGCGTCAACGCAAAAAAAGTTAATAAAACTGAATTTAAAGTCAAAGTGAGCATTGCATAATTCCCAATTAGTTTATTCAAACCTATGACTTGCTAAACATTTCGTTTTGAGTCCTATCAAACGAAATTTCTTGGTAAAGAGCTTTTCGGACAAACAGCCTATAATTTTTTTCAAACAGTGCACCTTGTACACTGCTGTGATGCAAATACAAAAATCAATCTGGATTGTTATCAGTTTAGATGACTTTTAAGTTCGTAAACAAAATGTCCAAGAGCTGAGAAAACATATTCTGCCTCAACTCATGTGGGTTCATAAATTTCAGACCCTTGTGCAAGTTTACAGTTTTAACAATCTTAATAGATTGTTTTTGCTTGCAACGTTAGGGTGCAAAGTTTGCGAAGTCCCAAGTTAAACAATATCGGGATATAGGCAGTGATTAAAAAAGTTAGAAAATTACAATTTGCAATTTTTATGCCTGTCATCTAGATTTTATCAGGGGTGCCCAAAGTACTGTTTTTGGAAGAAAAAAAAAGCTATGATAACGTCTTACTCTTAGTTCATCTACATTGAAGCTTTAAGCCGAAATTTAAGCGCAAAATTAATCACAAGTACAGTATATTGTAGCCTACTGCAATGCAACCCGCCAATGAAAACTTATCAAAAGCAAAATGCAATCTAATGTCTATAAAACTTTGTTTAGCCTTTTATTGAACTGTAGCCTCTAGTGGTTATTCTTACGGCAAAACAGTTTGATAGCCTTTCTTACTTCACTACCCACAATGCAATACACAATAAAAAGAAATACACCTTGAAGACCGTTCACAATAGCATTGATATAAAGAAAAAACAGAGTAGTTGTATAACTTCCAACACCTGCAATCAAAGCATAATAAGTTGAGTTACTTGGTTTACCATCGGTAAATTTCTGAAGAATGTTTAACAAAGGAATATGATGTAGACTTACTTATATAAGGCTTAAGCTGGTTAAACTGGCCCTAACTATCATATATTTAGCAAACAATTTTCTAAACTAGGTACTTTAGTAAAATTTGCAGTTCTGGATTTGTATATTTATAGCGGGGCTTCAGGAACGCAACTAAATCGGCGCTAAGCGGTCGCCAGCAAATTGAGTTTAAAAAGCTAAGAAATTTATTTACGATAAAGACAATAACCCTAACCCTATCATTAATACTTTCTAGTTATAGAGTTGATTTGTTGTAGGCCTACCGAATTTGAATAAGGCGAAGAGAAGGTTTTCATTTTTCAACGCTGCAGTTATTTTCGTTTGACTCTCTTCAGGAGTTTGTCGTCAGAAATAACATAACTTAAATGTAATGAGGTATAATAATAATAATAATAATGTTAGTTTTTATATAGCGCTGTATCCATCGCAGAATGCGTTGCTCCTCAGCGCTTTACAAAGCAGACAGTGTCATGTTGTTTATTTTTTTTGTGTCGTTGTTGTGTCGTTTGTTTATTTTCATACAGGTATAAGGAATTACGAAAAAGATGAAAAGTTTGGCTAAAGTGGAGTAGCTTCAAGCTATGTCTCAACGAATGGAAATGTATATCTAGGGACTTTACGATTAGACTACACCTTTTGTTTCTCGATTTTCACCTTGCAACACCAGAAACAGTATTCATCACAACTCTTGATTCTGACTTACGCGCCAAAAGAATTCGTTTATATTCAAAAAATCCTCCGTAAGCCTAAAACTATTTGATTTGTCAAGTTTTTATCGCCTTTTTCTTTTTGGATCCTTCCACCTGAACCTCACCGCATGATAAATGACGTCATCCTGACGACAAGCTCCAAAAGAGAAAAAGATGAAATGATTTATATTTGCTTTATTGATTTGCGACGCTTTCATTGCCGGTTTGTGAAAAAGAACCCAATATTGATAGGCCTATCTTATTTAATTGCAAAGTGATCTAATTTGTTATAACCATGGCTACCTAAAGGTACGGCCTGATTTGTCACATTTTGCAGAAATTTTCAAATTATGCCAAATTTAGGCGAATGTTTAAATGAAATTTTCTAAAAATTATATTTTTTTGCCTTCTTTACTGTTTTCCCCAGATGACACAATAGGTGTTAACATCATCAGATGTTGAAAAACAAAGACAACTTGATTTCGAAGATTTTAGTCAGACTTTTACTTTTTCAATAACAGTCTGATTGAGCGTTTTTCAACTTAATTGTTATCATTTGCTACTGCTTCCACAAGCCAACGAAAAGCTTTTGTATCATTAAGAGACAGCAAAGAGGAAAAATATCTCAGAACATGTCAGTCAGACACTGGCAGTAGCGGTATACAAAATATGCAAAATGTGACAAATCAGGCCGCATCTCCTGGTGGCCATGTGAATATAGCTTATTAAAATCAAACCTGTGAGGATACTTTCTTATCTTACCTATAAAAAATGCCGGAATCCAAGATAATCCAAGTACAGGGAAGAGGAGTAGCACTGCCCGACAACCATCTTTCACTGCGTTAATGTGTGCCTTGGCTAGATTCTTTTGGTCTGGTTCAAACTCTAATAGCTTTTTGCTCATTTTCGTCACGAAAAGACCAACTTTGATGGCAATAGCAAGATTCGTGAAAACAATGATTGCCATTGGTATGATGACAGCATACAGTCGAATGCCAGAAGTTTCACTTAGCCAACACTGATTGTATTTTTGTACTAAAGATGCAATGGAAGTGTTGTAAAGATCGTTGGATATGTACGCGCTGTTGATGTCGATGTAAGATTCTTGAAAATAGCCAACAATGGCGGAAATGCTGACAATCAGAGCAGGGACCGCCCAACCGAAAATGTAACTGAATAGTCGTATTGTAGAAGTGGTTTGATGATCAGAATAGTTTAAAGCATTTTTAGAAATTTTAATAACCAATCCAATTCCTTCGACCACCATCCATGCTCCTATAAAGTGTAAATTTCTTGTTATTGGCTACTGTAGATACAGAAAAATAATATGGTAACCAAATTAACAATCTAAAAGATTAAAAATTGATAAGTAGCATTCGTGTTTATTATTATTATTCATTTGCATCAGACAAGAATGTCCATATTCGAATAAACAAATAAAAAAGTTTATGCAAACCATTGGCTACGTAAAGGTATAAAATAGATTATATGGAGCATAATTGCATGACGAAACTCGTTTAGACTATGCCGTGACTATGGTTACAGTAATAAATTAATAGCAGGTTACTAAACTGAACAAGTAAGCCTATTCTACTTATGGCAAAATCTTGTTATAAGATTTATCAAAAACATCTTTAAATAATAACTGAACTCTACAAACCTGAAGCAATAAGAAAATAATGAATTATCACAGTTATGGCCACACAAGCCCGTTCATCTTTGAGAGCAAGATCATGAAACAAGTTGAAGATGTGCAACAGAAGAAGAGCAACAGTGAGGTTCATTTGTGTTGGTATGCGACCATTTGTGACTTTTTTTCGGACCATGAAAAGAATGATCAGTGTAGCAAGAAGGCAGACGACTGAAAATGTTTCCATCAAGTAAGAAGCAATCTATCAAGATACAGATTACTGTATTTTATGATTTAGGTTAAAGTTTAGAGTCTTTAGACTACAGTATAGTTCTACAATTAGCCTACTATAGTCAGGTCCGGATTTAGGGGGGGCAGAGGGGGCAGTTGCCCCGGGCCCCCCGACTTTTGAAGGGCCCCTCTATGTGGAAAAAAATGTGATTTTGTGTTATTTTTTTCCTTTTGGCCTTTAAAGTTTCTGCAAAATGCTGTGCAGTACTGGACTGATGCTACTGTGGACGTAGAGATGGTTTTTCGCACGGGGCCCCCCGATCTAAAAGTGCCCCGGGCCCCCCATCAGCTAAATCCGGCCCTGACTATAGTTCTAACACACACAGATTTATTTTAGCGTATAAAGTGCCCGATATCAAATTGCTGATTTTGTAACTCAAGGTTTTGATTTTGTATCTGAAAGTTGCAATATGTCTTGCAATTATTGCCGAAAACTATAGCTGCTGTGGTTATTGAGTTTTATGTTTATTGCCTAAAAATATTGTAAATTTTGCGATTTAAACGTGCTTGAACTTCACCTGGTCTGACTTTGCTGTTGGTTTACGTTTAGAAAGTAAACATCGCGGGCAAGTAAAAATTTCTACAAACCCTGTAAATTATTATGATTATAAACAAAGCAAAGTATAAAAATACGCTTCGTCTTGTTTGAAATACCCCTCAGTGAAAGCAGTCAGTTTTACAATAAACTCTTTTGTGCAATTTTACGCACTTTTTTTACGCTTTCTGCTTTAAGTAAGCTCCGATTCTCATGCATTGATATTTCTTTCAAGCGCATAACAAAACCAAATAGCCACGATCACGAAGTCAAACAAGATAAAAGAAATTTTCGTCAAAATAAAACAAAAATTTGCTTTAAAAACCTTTGAATGTAACATTGAAGTTGCTCACGTTAGCGAGCTGCCCCAACAAACGCTGGAAACTGTTGCCCACTAAGATAGACTATAGCCACCAGCAAAAACATACCGGTTATTCGAGCAGGTGGTTAGCTTGTTCCCACAATAGCGTAATTTTACTTCAAGCAGCCCTACTAGGCCTACAAACAACAAAGACAAGCAGACAATTTAGAAATTTTGAGACCGGCTAGCCCATTAAATTTTTCAGTTTTTAGTTCCATCACAGATACTTTCTTGGCTATTGCTGTATCATGACACAAATACGTGTTAGGTAACCCGATTTACTTAAAAACTTTTAAGATGGGTTGGTGAAGAAAAATAGAGGACAACGCATTTACGAAAAGCCATTTAAGAAATACAACAATAAAAAATTCAAACATTAAACTTGATGAGGGTGGGTTAATCCCCCCCCCCCCCCCCCCCCCCCCCTTGTACGAACGCCACTGGCTGATAGTTTAAACCTAAAGTCTATGCGCAATAAATTTAAAAAGGGGAAAACGTAGGTCTATAGTATGTCTGGCACTTACTTTAATAGCTGGAGGCAAGCGAACCGCTGAAACGGATAGAAGAGTTGCAAATGTTGTAGTATGATTGCAATAGCAAGATATCATGCTTGTGTTGTTGTTTTCAATTCTAGCACAACCAACGGAAGAAATCTTATTGGTTTTCACATCCACAAAACTACATTGAATTTGAATTCCAGTAATTAGGACCGATTCTAAACTTTTTGTGGGCAAGATTGGAGTAGTATTAATGCTATGAAAAGATAGTGCTTCGCTGTTCCAAACTATGGAAATATTTAATGCATTTCCATTTACTTTTAACAGTCCAAAAGCTGTCAAGAAGCTTGTTGGAAGAAATCGGTACGTATTCAACAAGGCAGTGCTCGAGATATTGTCTTGTTCTAATACATTTTTCGATGGAAGAGTAAATTCTGCTGCTTGTACTACTACCCTTCGGTTCAAGGCAGAAATCGTTGAAACTTCCAAGGAAACCGATTTTCTTGGTAATATGAACTTCACGACTTGAAAATTGCTGGATGGACGAATCACAGTCGCTTTGATAATGATGTTTTCCCCAATGATCTCAATGATTTCGTCTAGTGGAGCTGATTCTAAAACTTCAAGTAATCGCCTTTGCAAGGTCAATTCAACGTCAATCAAAGCTTGCAGTATGTTGGAAAATGTTTCCAAATTGCTGCTTAAGATCATGGGGAGTTTTCCTGTGTATTAGTATCATTAGTATCTATTGTAGACATATTATACTATGATTATCATATCACCATCCACACCAACAGTATTAGCAGTCTATTATTGTCACCACATTATTAGCTTCTACAAAGGTGCATATTTCAGAAATGATTTAGCTATGATTGCAGCCTAACAAAATAGCGTAGCCTAAGCGTAAAAATGATGAAATAATTATGCAAAAGCAGAAATTTGTACCCAGACCGCACAATCCGTCATTTTTATATTGATTCAATGTCTGCAGATGTTGAATCAATGTAAAAATGACGGTTTTGCTGCCTGTGTATATACATTACAAGCTTAGCAACCTAAGCTGTAGATTTTTACAAAAATGCTTTGGCTACCTACACATTGACCAGAGACGATTTTAGTCTACAGGTCTTATAATCGTAACTGGAGCTCATGAGAGATTTTGATGGAAATATTAATTAATTAAATGATGTCATTATCGCATGCCACAAATTTTTATGAACATTTACGGTGAAAATACATGTACATTGTACAATGTACATGCAATCAAAAACTTGTAGTTACAAAGCACTACTGTACACTGTGTACAGTAGGCTACATACAAATAAATAGAGTTATTCCAAAAGAAAATTTCATTCAGACAAAGCGACATTTTTACTAAGAAGCGTAACTTAAAACAATATGAAACCAGAAGAAACGAAAATTGAAATAAAATTGAAACATAAAATTTTGGTAAAAATGCACATCAGTAACAGAATATTTTAGTTGCAAACAATTGGAAGCCTTCGTTTAATCAAATCAGTGCTCTGACTTGATTTTATTCAAATGTGCCTTAAGTAATTTACGTAATCAGTTCTTTAAATTGACCTTTTTTGAAACAAAATCAAGCCAAAATAAAAATTTTGCATTAAAATCAAATTAAAATGCCTCAAACTTTCGACAAGTTTCTGTTCGAATAACGCTCACCAAACGTTGCAAGACATGAAAGTTGTGACACCGAAATACAAGCATACGTGTGATCATCATCGGACAGTGAACTTTCTATGTCAAAAATAATATGAGTTTATAAAGTTGATGTAGCCTATTACAGTTATTAGTAGCCTACTGTTACTGTACATTTACATCGAGCTTTGACTTTTCAACGCTGGTCTGGCGAAGTGAGGCACCACTGTTACGGACAATTTTCATATCAAACGTCACATAGAACCGTTGTCTACTACAGGGGTCCGCAAATACTTTTTGGTGCGACCCAAAAAGCAATTGTTCGAAATCTTCGCGACCCAAACGTTTCGGAATGCGCAAAACACTTTGCAAATTAGGCTAATATCAATTCCAATACGGTCGTCCCCGCTTATTAAGGCCACATGGGGACCGGACGATTTTGGCTTATTAAGCGTGGGACAATTTTCTACCACTCCTATACCTTCAGTAATTCTGGAATGGACAAAATTGGGCTTAATAAGCGGGTGGACCTAATAACCGTGTGCTTCGTCGTCGTCGTCGTGCAAGCCTCTTGGGCCGAGGGTCTACTCTATCCTTTTACCGTCCCAGATTCAAGATATTCCCGGACTACACTGGAAGGCTACTAGGGAGTATAGCCAGTCTTTAGTTTCATCATCCATGATACGCAGACCTCCCACTCCGTTAGGTGATTTGAAGATGGTACAATCATTGATGATGTGGTCTGCGGTCTGTTCCTCGGCACCACAATCACAGGAGGAGGAAGAGGCCGATTCCCCAATCCTATTGGTGCATATGGTTGAGCGAAAAAGCCCGACGCGCGTACCAAGACAGTTGAGGCGCACTCATGCTTGTCTTTGTAGTGTCAGGCCGATGGGGCATGTGTCGGCGTCGGGGATGAACGAATGGAGTCTGGTGGTACTTGACTTCCCTTCAGAACTCTATTTATAGTCCGCCCAAGTAGCCGCAGAGATGAAGTTCATCTGCTTCGTTGATCAGAAGTTGAGCGACTGGTACGAATGGGTGTCTTGATTTCAGTCGACGGGGCTGCTGGTTTGGGGGAGCAGAGATCTTGTGGTGGAGAAGATGGTTAGGCTCTAGTGCCCGTCGGCCAAGAAACAGAGTGGCTTCTTCGTGACGAAGCTCAGCAGGTTGGGTGCCAGTGAGAATGGCAAAATTGTCCAATGGTGTGGGACGCAGGCATCCGGTAACTGTGCGCAGGGCGCTGTTTATGGCAGTGTCGATGTTATGGCAGTGAGCACTGCGGCAGCAAACAGGTGCACACTGCACAGTACTCTGCTGAAGAGTAGACAAGGGCTAAGGCTGCTATACGCAAAGTGTCAGCACTCGTCTCCCAGCTGGAGCCTGCCAGGCGCTTGAGTAGTGCAGCGCGGGATGTCATTTTCTTGTGCAGTGACACCAAATGGTGGCGGTATGTGTACGATCTGTCTAGTGCCTCCCCAAGATATTTTGGTTCGGGGCAGAAGGACAGAAGTTTTCCATTGGAGCTCACAATCAGCTTCCCGATTGTGTAGGTGGAAAGCTGCCGCCAATGCATTGGTTTCGCTGAGTTTCAGTCGCCAGTTCTGGAGATAAGCTGAGAGAGTTTTCATGCCCTGCCTCAAGGTGTCTTCCAGGCTATATAGCCGTGGGCTTAACTACTGTACTGCAATCAAAAGTATAAATTTTCTTGTAGCCTACCAAATTGTACGAAACTCAGCACATCAAAGACTATATGATTGTATTTATTTTTGCCATACAAGTTATATTTATGGTAAGTTTAAACCGTTTTGCGACCAACTGCGAATGGTCTCGCGACCCAAATTTGGGTCGCGACCCACTATTTGCGGACCCCTGGACTCTACTAAACCTGACGTCTTACGTCATGGACTGTTGCTAGAAAATAGCAAAGATTACATCATCGTTAAATCTTAAATTGCACAACCGTTTGCAGCTGCAGCATAACATTACATCATCGTTAAATCTTTAATTACTTGAACAGGTGTAAGCCAAACTTGAGCAGGTGTGAGCCGGACTTGAGCAGGTGTGGCCGTGGGCCAGGCTTGAACAGGTGCTTGAATAACTTATCATTGCCTATCGTTATAACGTCACAGTAACTGCTTACGTGCGTTTGAAATATCATAATTTATTCTCCTCATTAGGGTTGCCAGATTGGGCGCTTTTACGCCCAATTGGGCTACTTTTGATTTCTCCAGGCGCCAAAAATTCGCGTTGGGCGCGCTTTTTTGGCTGGCGCCCAATTGGGCTACTTTTAAAAAAAATATAATATAACTTTTTATGTAAAAATTGTATCATGTTTAAGATTTTTACCTAATTCGTAGTTATTTCATTGAGGAGCAGCGTTTTAGGAGGCCTCGGTCAGGCAGGGTTACCAATTTGGTATAAAGATACCAATTTTCAAAAATATGCATGTTTAGGCTTTAATATCTGGCAATCCTGGCAACTTAAGTGATCCCGGTTTTCATGAAAATGCAGTGGACATCAGAGATCAGTTCAGTTTGTTTTTATTTCCGACCATCGCAACGAAAAACAATATATGTCAGACATAGCAGGGGTCTAGAAAAAGGTAGAAGCGACAAAACACGGACGCTATAACGTGCATGATGCCAAAGCAAGACAATCAGTTATGGCATGGTCGCAACACCTTAGTTTTTACAAATGTAGAAAAATGAGAAAAAAAGGCTAGTGAATTTTTTTTTTAACGATTTATATAAGTAAAAAAAAAAAGACAAAAAAGGTAGTTTTTGTGTTGATCGACCTTGGTGGGTTATCAAAACTGTTGATGGTTTTGAGGTGAACACTCTTAAAGGGGACCTGAAATGAAAAATGAAAATTTTTTTGCTGATTCTTTGGTGTTTTAGTATTATCTTTTTCGAAAATTTTTTTTGATAAACCTTTTTGTTTGGTAAATATAACGAAAAGAAAATCCGCCACCGGGTGGCGCAATGTGTCTTATGACGTAGTTGGTTGTTCACTCAGTTGGCAGCTTCATACATTTACATTGGAAGCGTTGCACAAGCGCCATGTGTAGACATGGTGTTCATTGCATGTAGCCGTCACTGTGATCATGGACCCTGTATGTATATGTTCTGATAATGTTATCCACTGGGGAGCAACATGAAAAGATGGCGTGGCACTTTTTAAACAATGTATTTAATTTATATTTAAAAACTAACAGTTTGGTAGTCTTTGTTGAACAGAAAGTCTCTTCTTCATCTGTCTCATATAGGCCTTCACTGCTGCTGCAGTCAGATAACTCATACGTCTCATCGACTTCTAATGACATATCACTAAAAAATGAACAATCCAGGTTTAACGTGGTCCGAGACTTACTCGCTGTGATGAGACCCTGTGTGGCTAGTTTTCTGGGTGTGATGATCCTTGGTGCATGGCAACATGAAGCAGAGCAAAGTGGTAGAGAGGGAAGAGGGTCTGTCTGTGTGCCTGTACTGCAGGTAGACAATAACTTGGTGACTACTTGCTCAGTTTCTGAAACTTCCACAGGAGTGGAAAGTTTCGGTTCTGCAGGGGTAGTTGGTTCAGGATCTGGGATTGGCGTAGATATCAATTGTTGATCCACTGCCTGGTGAAGCTGCAAAAAATGCAAGAAAATAATGGCTTGAACCAAATGGTTTATAGGAAACAAAACTTTGTGTTTAGAGTTGCCTACCCTGCAATGTTTTGCTGACCTGTTTTAAAACTTTGTTCACTTTCCGCTTTGTTATTCGATCTTGAATGCCCACTCTTACTCAGAGATGTGAACCCATAGGACCCAGGTGCCAGGGCCGTAGCCAGACCGTAGAGCAAGGGGGGGCCAACTTTTTGTTAGGGGGGGCCAAAAAAATTTAAATAATTTTGGCATTTTAACCTCTTAAATACCAGTATCCACAAAATTGCAATATATAAGATTAGTGTTAAAATCAACACTGGTCTCTTATTTTATCCGCTAGTTAAATCACGGCAACCATATTACAACGACCAACATAACACAGCAATTGTTGACTTGTTGTATAAATAGCGATACTTGTTATGATCAAAAACTTTAACTGGCTCGAAGAAGCTAGTGCCGAGGATTTTGATATAGCCTATGATTACATTCCGCCTATACACCCGTGAGCTGGTCTATTGCAATTGCAGTCGCGGGTGTTTGGATGCAAACCGTCTCACAAACAAGTCTAAATCGATAGATTTCGATACAGAATGTTCAAAGGCCACAGTAGCGCAGCCAGGAATTTTGAAAGGGGGGGGGTTGACGACCCAGTGGCGGGGGGTCTGGGGGGGGCTCCCCCAGAAAATTTTGAAAAATTACTTTGAATTTGGTGCATTCTGAAAGCATTTTCAACAAAAATGTGGGTGTGAATATTCCTGTAAAATGGTGCTGTCCGGTGGCATAGCAAAAGGATAAAATCATGTTTTCTTCGGCATTTTTGGAAATAAAGCTAAGTCTCTATGTTTTCTTGTTGCTAATTCCTGGCTGAGATGTTTGGTATTGGCAAAACTCACTCTTTTAATGCAGTTTTGTTTAAAATTAGGCAGTTTTTTTTACACTGAAAGCATCATTCTCAATATCGTGACGTCACACGCGTGCCAAAGGGGGGGGGGTTGTAACCCCCAACCCCTCCCCCCCCTTGGCTACGCCACTGAAAGGCCATAAGCACCAAGTTTGCCTGTCTTGGTTGTAACATGCTTCGTCTAGTGGGAGCGTCGACCCTTGTTAACACTGAGAATCCACACTCACAAACGGCAGTGCTAGATCCAAATGTAGCAATATCTGCTGCAAGTTAGAACCATAGTTGAACACTTCACAGATCAGAAAACTAGAAACAAAATTTATTTACACTGATTGGATTGAAGAGAAAAAATAAACACTGCTTGAAAGATTACGGGTTTGTATTTTGCATGCGTTGTCTTCAAAAACCACTTGCTCTACCACTGCACATTTTGCGATTTATCACAGCACAAATTGGTTATCACTGACCCTTAGAATTAGGTATGGTACCGAGAATAGCGACAGCTGATATCAAATAGCTTAATTTGTACCGGTTTGTAGGCCTGCTGGAAAATCATTCCCTCTTTGTTAGGTTATCATTCTTTCCCAAAACATTTTCATTTTGCACAGTTTCTGACAATTTTTGTACCAATCTAACACGTGTTGGCCTTGGTTGAATTGAACATGTTGAGATTGCCAAAGGAGGGGGTTGTGGGGGGGGGCGAAATTGTTTAATCATCTTAGCTATTAACTAAACAAAACAATTGTAGTTAGTTGGGCCTAGGTTGGAGCTCTGCAACGGGAAAGATGGGCAAAATCAGTATAATTGTAGCTGTTGCTTGAGAATGTTGGAATTTTGCCAGGGGGGGCGAAATTTTTTTCAGGGGGGGGGGCGCGAGGCCCCCCTTGGCCCCCGGCTGGCTACGGGCCTCCAGGTCGATCAAGTTTTGCTGGCACAGTGGCTTTCACATACCTTGAAAATCAAAACAGAAGGGACAGCTTCTGGGATGAGCAAATGTTTGAGTGTGGTGCCCTGTAGCTCTGCCCGTAGATGAAGCTGGTAATTGCTGGCCAGAAAATGGTCGCTGCACACACGGCAGTGCTTGTTGACTGGTGGATTTTTGAGTTTCATCGCAGAGATCCATTTCTTAAGCTTGTCTTGATTAGTCAAAGATAAACGATGAAAGTGTACTCCTTTCACGATTCTTCCGTTACTACAACCGGGAGCCATACAAAAAACCATCTCAACGCGTAAAACTCAAGCATAAAATTGTTCTCTGTATATGTAGACCACTTGTTTATAGTTTATTTGTATACAATATATTGGTTCTGAATTTTGCCTGAACAACCAACTACGTCATCAAAGATTTTGACCAATCAGAATCCTTTAAATCAATAGCCTATACCTTTTTTTTAGATTTTTGAGGTAATGACAAACCCCAAAAAAATTTTGTTGTTACAAATCGCTTTTTTTCATAAAGATCTATGAATACAAAAGCTATATATTTTCGTTGCAGTGCACCTTTAATGCGTTAGCTCATCACGAAAAGCAATTAAACCATTTTTTGTGTTACTTGGTGTGGTACCGGTACTTGTTTGTAGTTATTTTAACAAACAGTTGAGTGAATGCACGGTTGCCAATCTGTCTGAAAGATGTGAAGAACTGGAAAAACACTTATAATTTGGGACTGATGATCAAGCGCTCTGGAAGAATTTTGTATAATAGCCTATCTCTTTGCTTAGGCTCCAATTTGGGCTCCATTTTAGAACCCCAAAAAAATTGGGCTACTTTTGGGCTAGTTTTTGCATAAGCTTGGGCTTTTTTTTATATTAACCTCTGGCAACCCTACTCCTCATTTTAAAATTGTTGCTTGAAGAAGTTGGTCGCATAAAATTTAACTGTTTTGCTTAGTGCTTGCCAGCTGGACAAAATTTCCGTCTTTTATCCAAGTAATTTGCATTGTAGTGACAAGTTTTAGTGGTGTATCGCGTTGCACCCCAATTTCGACAGCCGTGGGCTATTTTTACAGAAATACACTTTTTGAATAGACGTTTTCAAAAGAGTGTTTCTTTTCGGTCATTGCATGCAGGGCCTCCGAGAGAAATCAGCACTGGCCGGGAAACAATACGAAAAATGGGCCCCATAATATTTTTTAGCAAATATTGCGTTGCATGTTCGTGTTAAGCTGAAATTAGCCTACTTTCCTCAGCATGAAAAGAACTTCATTCAATGTAAAAATCATCAATATATAATCACTGGATTACACTTGCAGCAAAAATGCCATTGAGGAAACCATTTTGTCTAGAAAGCTTTGTAAACACACAATAGGCCTACAGGCAACGAAAATAGTTCAACCAAGCATTTAATTCAGGAGTGTCCAAACTTTTTCCCACGCGAGCCAGATTTGATAATAAGTGTTCGCGGGCCAACAGCCACAATAATTTTTCTGAAAACTGAAAGTTGAATTTACATGATTTTTGTGTGTCTGCAGGCCAAAAATAACACATTGCACTACAACAGGCGCGGGCCATAGCCTACAAAAACGTCTCTTAGGCCGGAGTTGGCCCGCGGGCCGGACTTTGGACATCCCTGATTTAATTCAACCCTTTCTGGACTTTTTGCAATGCAAATTTATGGATCACAGCATCAAATAATAAAATTTTGCGACATCTGAATTGATGCACAACATGTATACAGTAGAACTCGGTTAATCCGGATTCGATTTGACCGGCGATTCCATCCGGATTAGGCGAAGATCCGGATTAACCGATGACGGTTCTATCAAGCCTGACGTTACCTAGATAGAAGGGTATCGGTAAAAATCACCGAAATTGAACGCATTAGTGTGGTCATCTGTCAATTCCGAGACGCGCGATCACCATATTAGCGATAGAATTCTTTTGAAATGCAGTATGCATGTAAAACGAATGTATTTGTAGACTCTGCGTTTAACGCAAGAACACACTGGCAAAAGTTATATCTTTAGACATGCGTGTCGGAATAATCTGTAGTCACTCAAAACTTTTGAAAACAGTTACGGAAGACGAGTTTCTTTGGAAAACTTACAAAAAATCAAACAAAGTCTTCTATTGGAAAAACATCACCGACATACCGCCGAAAATTCCACCGACATCTTTTCAAGTGACAGTACGAGTTTGGGCATTTGCGCACGAATTTTGCGTTAGGAGGGATTACTGTTCATGAAAAGAAGAAATCCGCAATGATTTATTGCGTCACATTAACGGAACAATAGATAAGAAATTTCTCGCTATAAGCCACGTTACGTTTTAGCATAAAATGGCAAAACTGTCGGGAAAATCCGGATAAAGCGATAGAGAAAGCGCAACTTTTGTCCGGAATAGGCAAAGATCCGGATTAAATAATCCGGATAATCCGAAGCCGTTTCTCAAGAAAAAGATTACAGATCATTTGTACTTCCAGTTTCATCCGGATTAGGCAAAGATCCGGATTAACCGAATCCGGATTAACCGAGTTCTACTGTAGTTAGGCTTTTCAGTCGGTTTTGAGTCATGGGCCTACTGGAGCGTTTACGAATTTCAGTAATTGCTAAAACCACGTTCTCAAAGCGCAACCGTTAGAGGTAGCTACTGGAACACACAAAAAATCATAACAAAACTATTTGGAAAACCTTTCGAAAGTTGCAATCAATGATTCCTTGTGTACAGATTATGGGGTGGTTCGTTTTGGTTTGCAGCTGAAGTTTGCTGTGTGGCTTTCTGTCAAAAGTACCAACTCATCCAAAATGTCTTGAAAAATGTCATTGTTGTAGCCTACAAATGGTTTAAATTTGTCTCACATGCCCACAACTGCACAACAGAAATACGATGAAAATTGAAATTGTCATGGAACTTCAAACTCATCGACGAAATGTTTGAGTTTGTTGATACATTTGTCAATTCCAACAACTATCGAATGCTTTGCAATGTAGGCTACGGTAGAATACATTTCGTTAAGTGGAGTTTCTAAAAACGTTCTGTTCTCAAGAAAAGAAAAACATTTTCTTTTAAATTTATAATTGCCACTGCAACTTTAGCTTGCGAGTACGGTAGTAGCCTACTCTTCTCAGCTTTCTCTTACTTAGATTACATCTTCCTTTAATTTCATAAATTCATCAGTGAATCTTGTTTAGGACCGTAATCCACATAATGCAAAGCAGTCACGAATTAAAACTGCTAGTTGTTGGCTACTTTGCCATTGACTCAGCTTCCGATCAAGCTCTTGGTGGTCTCCAATTGCAAAAGGGTAATGCAAAGCATTGGGTTTGAATGCACCACGCCTTGATTACCCTCTCGAGGTTAACTTTTTTTGCAAGATGATAGGACAGCTTTCTTTAGATTTTTCAGAATTTTTCCTCTGACTGGGCTATAACTTTAAAGATGCCACTAGCTTACATATAATCAATTACTCCAAAAATGATAAGACATTTGAACAACGCTGTCTGTAGGCAACATTATGAATTCCAACTAGGTTTAAGCAACAACATCCATAAACAAAAAACTCAAATAAAGAAAAAACTCACTACCTTCCAAAATCACATCATGAGAAGCATGACCAACAAAAGGCTACAACAAAAGGCTACACGACCAACAAAAGGCTGTGAGCCGGACTTGAGCAGGTGTGGGCCAGGCAGTGGTTTTATTCTAATTCCAACTAGGTTTAAGCAACAACATCCATAAAGAAAAAACTCAAATAAAGAAAAAACTCACTACCTTCCAAAATCACATCATGAGAAGCACGACCAACAAAAGGCTACTTGACCACACGAAAACAGAAGATCTTTTAATTATGACAAAATTACATCCAATTGCAGCAATAAGTTAATAAAATCAAAAGTTTTAAAACTGTTCGGCCACACTAAAAGATCACAATTCGGAATCAGCAAAGTTTGCACAGAAGGAAAAGTAGAAGGAAAAAGAAAACGTGGCAGACAACCAAAACGATGGCAAGACAACATCCAATCATGGACCGGACTCAACTTGGCGACACCGGGTGAGCTGGCTCAAAATCGCCACTCTTGGAAGCAAATAACTCATGTTGATGCGCAATCTGCTGCAGGCGGAGATGATGACTGATAATGATGATGATCAAAAAATATACAGGATTTAGGCTACATTCTTTAATCGTGCTTGGACTGATACCTTTAACTTTCCCAGATAACTTATGTCGGATACAACATCCTATGCCTGGCCAACGTAGATTTTGAAGTTAAGGTTCAGTTGTCCAGCAAAAATAGTTCCGCTTAGCTAAAACAGCACCAGTTTTCAAGTTGACACTATCAATAGAATCGAAACCGTTCAGTGATACAGAAATCATTTCAGCTTCAGATTTTACGTCTTGAAGCTGTTCAACATCGCCTACCTTAACACGAAAATGATTTGTTCTTGAAGAGAAGCATCGAGAGTGACATTTACAATGATTGAGAAATACTTGGCACTACGCACTTCATTTAAGATTTTGTTGATTATTTAGTTGGTACATTTTTACTTTAGTACTAAAAATGGGTCTCCCTCAAAAGTGCAAAAACAAAAAACTACTCGTTTTTCCTTTACAATGTTTTGGTAAGGGGGAAACTGGCCGGACTTCCCCCCCTCTCGGAGCCACTGATTGCATGCAGACGAACGGATCCGGGAACTTTAAGTTACAATTTTCCCACGAAGAGATTATGGTTTACCGCTATGATCAACCACTCCTATGTACCGCTAGGCCACTCAATCTTATTACACTTTGATTATGGTTTAGTGTAGCCTAAAGAAGCAGTTGGTTTATTCTTTACCAAAAAAAATTAAATAATTTCCAAAAACCTTGTTTAGTACAAACGACATCACAGCAAGAGGTTGATGTATCGCGTTTTCTTGTCAACGCTGGACATTGGTCGCATGGTGATGGCAAGCATTCGCTGCATTGCTGTAAGATGCAATCTGTGAAAAATAAAAGATTCCTTTTGCACCTGCTCGTATCGTTGTCGAAAAACGTTTCAAATTGAACAGCTTAACAACTTTTATAGCTCACCGACTAAAATAGTTTAACTAGAATGTGATCAATTGCAAAATCACCTGAAATGTGACAATCATGAATACAATGCAGTTAGGCTACATAGCCCAATATCATCATAAAATTGTCGATTGGTGACTTAGCTAAAAAGAAATTTTTTTGGGGACAAATACTGTACATTAGCCTAATGTTTGAAATAAAGATTTTATTTAAAAATATAGGCTATCTACTGAATGCAGCCAAATATTTATAAAACGTCATTCAAAATGTAATAGCTTACAATATCAATTAAAACATTGTAATTTGTAATAATATTAAAAACACATTTGGGGAGGGTAGTGCAATATTTTTTTTGAGGAAAAGTGTTTTCCCAGGCCCCCTCCACCCGTGGCTACGTTCTGATAATGGTCCGTTCACAAACCTGGAACTTGCTTGTGCTGACCTACCTAATGATCAAAATTGTTTGCTTCTGGTTTTGCAAGATTAAAATATTTCTATTTACAAATGATTGTTTTGTTGACTAGCCTATTGGCTATCGTTTTGTTGGCTTACAATATTTTATAATAGAAATAACAAAATACAAAAAAAGATCGCAAACAAACATTTATCGTTTATTAACTGAAATTCTGTTGCTGAGATAAGAAAAATTATATAAATGTGAAAGAAATGTTTTGACTTATTAATGTTAACATGGTAAGTGAACAATTTGGTATTCTATCAAAAAACAATAAACTAATCAAATTAAGTTTTAGACTAGTCCAATACTATTTCACAACAAAATATTTAATATTGGCCACTATAGCTGGTAAACTTACCGCCATTTCCATAAGTTGATGTTGCTAGTAACACTAGTAACACACACGAGAAAACAATTTCTTTAATTTTCATCACGTCGGCTAGGCTAGAGTGTTTTGACAAACGTAGGTTTAAATGAAAAGCTTAAAGTTGAAAATAATGCAATTAATTAACCCTACCTCCTGTCTTCCGATAAAGGTTAGGCCTATGATCAAATAACACACTTTTGAAAGCAAATAATTTCAATCAAAGCTCTAATTTTGTTAAATTGTCACTGAGCTACTGCATCTAACGTTTTTAGATTTTAAAAAGGGTTATCAGTCTAATCACTGACCATTTTGCATAAGCCTACCGAATCTAAATGAAAATTAGGCCTATCCTTGACTGTGTTCTGCCGTGGGTGATGCTAGAAACAATTTCTTATGAAGAACTATAACAGCTAAATCTAAAAGTAGACTACTGTACTTCATGTGTAACCCATATACGTAACCTAAATGTAAGGCCTAAGTATACATTTAGTTGCTCAATTTCAAGGAATGTTTTTTACTTAGCCTACGTCAGACTTTGCTATATCGTCATTATGTCCGTTTAAATTTGTATTAACTGAAGTGTAGCCTATACCCTGTGGGCTACGTGTCATCGAAATTGTTGCCTCCCACAACAACAACATATGCAGGAAAAAGCTTGCACCTGTAGCCTATTTGAAGGACTCGAAAATTAACTTTCTTTTCCTGCTTTTGTTCTGTAAGCTTCCTTCAATGGGCAGGGATATGGCTAAATAGGATATATCAATGGTTTGTAACGAGCTCTTATTGGAATTTCCCTGAAAAAGTGATTGAAATTACTTACGACAAGACAAGAGTGTAGCCTACTGTAGACATTTGTCTTTAACAATACACAAACAAGCAATACAACAAACAAACAATGCAACGCCAAAATGAACACATTGACCGGTTATAGAACTTCCATTTTCCTGGGCTAAAAAAAATCTTTTTGAAAGCTTAATCCTGGCGGATTTGTGTAGCCTATGCCCTATACTAACTAGTATGAGATTTTAAACACTGACGCAGACCCGTTTATCGAGGTTGACAAAGGCGAGTTTCTGGGCAACTTATTGTTACCTGTAAATTATACCACTCAATGCACTCATTCTGTGCCTCAAAATGAAAATCTGGGAGTAAAAAATATGAAAATTTGATGTATTAAAAATTTCAATCAAACATTTAGCAAAAGTCGACAAACCGTGACAAGTCAGCAGGCCGCATCTCTCAAAGTAGCTATGCGTCACAACAGAGATATTTGCAATCGAGCGTCGGTTGTGGCGACAGAAAACGCTGCAGTTGCCCATATTCATTTGTAGGCTACCCGCACAGCAAATAACGTCGGTAGTTCGTTGGTTCATGGATAGCGGTCGCGAACGTCCTTTCGTCAAGAACCAACCATTTACCAACTAACATTGTTTTTTTTTTAGCTAAACAAATAATCACTAAAAAGAAGGAAAAGTAGCTTAGTTATAAATAAGTGATATAACCCATTTTTTCACCAAATAAATGTTGTGCAAATATTGGTTATTGACAAGACGTTAATTTTTTGCCAACGACCAGCACATTGGCCCGCTGGCCAAATATTTTATGCGCCAACGTCGCGTTGACGGAACAGTTGCAGTGGGCCAACGACACGGTGCTGGTGCGGGTAGAAACCAGTGATATCGCTAAAAAGAAAATTTTAGAAAACTAAAGCAACTGTTGGGAGGAAAGAGAAATTTTAATGTTTGAAATAAAGTTTGCTAAAAAATACAGCGACTAAATGCAGGCAAACCTTCATGAAATGTCATTCACAATGTAATACAACGTCACTAAAACGTTGTAGGCATAGGCCTATAGTATAATAAGCATAAGCTGCATATTTTTCTAGTTATCCAGATAAAATTTGGTGAGGGGGCAATTTCTCCTTCAAGTTCCCGTGGCGCGTAGCTACGTCCCTAGTAGAAAAACTTTTTTTTTTTTTTTTTTTTTTCGTGCAACGCTCAGAGTTCAAGATGGATACCACTATATCTTGCAGGTTTACAAATTTTCCATATGGAATCGATTTGTTTCCTGTCTCATCATTAGTGCGTCCGCTCCGGGAGCCGTCCACCAGTGCCGGTCTTTGGGGTGTGCAAACCGTGCGATCGCACAGGGCCCGCAAATTAGAGGGCCCGCAAATTAGAGGGCCCGCAATTTACTCAGAAAATGCAGTACGGTAATTTTGTCATTTCCAATGGAAAAATTCAACAAGTGAATTCAACAAAGGAATTAGCAACAAGAAAACATAGAGACTCAACGGGTGCAACCTATTTTTTCCCCTGAACATTTCGTACCCTGAAAAGATCGAGAAGAAAAAACAACAGAGCCGAAGTCGCTGATCGGAGTTGCCACAAACATTTCAAAATTTCTCTCGATCTTTTCAGGGGACGAAATAGGTCGAAATTTGATTTTGTTACTCCGACTTCAGGGTACGAAATTTTCAGGGGACGAAATAGGTTGCATCCAGACTCAACATAGAAACATAGCTTTATTTCCAAAAAATGCTGAAGAAAGCATGATCTTATCCTTTTGCTATGCCACCGGACAGCACCATTTTACAGTAATATTCATACCCAAATTTTTGTTGAACATGCTCTCAGAATGCCCCAAATTCAAAGTAATTTTTCAAAATTTTCTGGGGGGCCCCCCAGCCACTGGGTGTCGCCTTCGGCGATCACGCCGTCAGGCTTCACCCGCCGACCGTCAAACCAACCTCCCCTTTAAAAATACCTAGCTAAGCTACAGAATTGGATCATTGTTATTGGGGCCCGCAAAGCATATTCCGCACAGAGCCCGAAATACCCTAAGACCGGCACTGCGTCCACACACCCAAACACTCAGCAGGCACACCATACTTATATGGAAGATACCTACCAGGAAGGCGAGGGACTCACTACGACCGAAGGAACCGACCGCGGTAGATGGTAATCTGTGGATGTAAATGTTTGGTTAGTGGCTGCCTCAAGCTGATCTGCCTGTCTTGACTTTCCTCTTGCTGATGTTGAAGCAGACTAGGAGATGGCGGGTCAAGCTCGAGAACTCGAGAACTCGAGAACTAGCGCAGTAGGAAAAACTTTTTTCATCTTCGTTATTCACACATGATGGGCTAAACCAATCTGCTTTTACAAAACTTGATAAAGAGCTTAAAGTTGCTTTTTTCAATTGTAACCTATGGCTAGGCTATATGTAGGCCTACAGCAATTGTTTTCAACAAAACAGCTGCAAATATCTAATAGTGAATCGTGCAATCATAGGTTTTGTATCTAATGTTTCTTTTGGCTTTATTCCCACTTCAAGAGCGGTCGCAGATTGTAGTTCTCCACATCACTTTGTCAGCAGCATTTTTCCCCACTCCCACTATTTTTTTTTATAAACAATCCCTCTATCTTGTTTTCGGCCTTCCTCGCTTTCTTTCACCAACATATAATTGTCTTATTCTTTTTGTGACATAATCTCGGTCTCTCCGACTTGACCCAACCATTTAAGGCGTGTCTCTCTCAGCTTGTCTTTGAGCTTTCCGACTTCCATTCGTTCTTTGATTGTTTTTTTTTTCTTACTCCCACCTAGGCTACTTTGTCAACCATAGAGACTATCGCAACATTTTCATTTTTTCCATTTTCATTTTCCCTTCCTGTGTTTTTGTCAGGGCTACCGCTTGCATCCCATACATCATTGCTGGTCTTACCATCGTTTTATGAAGTTCCCCTTCAACTTTTCTTGCACCTTTCTGTCACAACTAACTTCTGTTATTTTCTTCCACGTTCTCCAACCTGCCGGGTATCGCTTTGTCACCACTCTGTTGCCCATTCTGTTCGCATGAACTGTAGAATCAAGATATTTCAATTCCGATACTTATTTCACCGTCTTTTCTTGTAGCCTAGTTGTAGGCTATTTCTCTTTTATCGTTTTCGCCATTGTCTTCTGTTGATCTCTGGAGTTTGAGATATTTTGTCTTTTGCCTGCTTATTCTCATGTTTCTATCTTCCATGGCTCCTATCCTAATCTACAGCCTATATTCCGCTTCCTTTCTCGTCTTTGCACGCAAAGTCGTCTGCAAACAGCATATCCCACGGTGCTTCTTTCTGGATGTTTCTTGTTAAGCAATATATAATAACAGTAAAGAGGAACGGGCGAAGTGCAGATTCTTGATGTAAACCGACCGTTATAGCCTACCTCAAATATTTTCGTGAGTTCTGCCTCACACTTCACTCGCTTGACAGTGCGTTCTACCTCTTTGGTAGGGCCTATGACTTCAACATCATTCGACTCGTCATACCACATGACTGGGAAACTGTGTTTCGAAAGCTAGTGTATATCGCTATTAGTCTACTATTTATTACCACAGCAAACTCGCAGTAGGCCATCAGGCTAAAACAAGTTGTTAATAGGCTACCTAGCCTATACATTATGAAGTAAAAAATTCAAAAGCTATAGGCTACTAAAAAGAGGTAGCATTTGTTTTCACATATACCATAATATAGGCTATTTGTTTATAGCCTACTTTTGGTCTGGTTGATTTGCATGCAATAAGCCACATGACTCAAATAGTTGAAACATCTAAAATTGGGTCAAAAAAGCAAACATGTTTTTAGAATTTATAACACAGAATTGTAAATAAAGTTGAATCCTTTTTTTTTATCATGCGTCAACATTGGCTTCTTTATTATGATCAACACAGAAAACATTTTGGATTTTCTAATGGCAACACTACCAAAGCAGATTGAAACTTTATAATATCGACTTTTGTTTGTCACATATCATAGTAACAGTGACTTAATGTTCGTAGGCTAGTTGCCACCAGGGTTGTAGAGTCGGAGTCGGAAGGATTTTGGAGTGTCCGGAGTCGGATTCGTTGAAAAAAGTCGATTCCGATGCGATACAAAAGGGGTAAGGGTGAGTCCCATAACCTACTTGAATCCAAGCATCGGGGGATGAGAAGATGAGGTTCTCATTATACTAATAAGCCTTCGTCACTAACGAGAGTAGGGTGGCCAGTTCCTTTCTCTCGGCTGCCGTTACTTCAGCAACTCCGCCCACCCAATTTATTACACCTTGGGTAGAGGTGAGCGGTGTTTTGTCAACAACTAGCATAAGAGGGAAGTCGAACCAGGATTACATGATTGGAAAGCGAGCGCCTACCCCGTTGCGCCATCCCACCGCTCGATACAAAAAAATGAACAATAATGTTTTTGTTTGCAATACTTTTTTTCTAAATATTGGTTTATGTTTTCTGTATTGCGATTTAAAACTTCATCAGAAATGTTGATTTTTGTTAATTTTTGTGAAAGTTGCCGTTGCAATTTTGTTCATACTTGAAGTGAAATAAATAAAAAAAATATCAAAAAAATCTGGCAACCCTCAAAAATCTGGCAACACAAAAGCTGGAGTCGGCCAGTTAAAAACGGTAGGCACTTTAACATTACCCACTCGTCGAAAAGGTACGCAATCATGCGTGACATGTTCATTCGCGATTCAGCTGATTTCAGTCATGTGACTCGACACGTGATATTCTGATCGAAAAATTTTGATACAAAGAAATTTAACTGAATGCTTCACCACAACCACCGTTGCCTAATGGTTAGGGCAGAGGAGTGGTAATTTCGATCTCGTGGGTTCGATTCCCACCCTCTGCTAATACTATTTTTTCTTCTGCAACTGAACTGAGTGCAAGAAGGATCTTAAAGTGCTACTGCACGATGACTTTGACCGCACTTTATCTGAAAGAGCATGTTTCAATCTATAAATACCAACCTCGCCCTTACTTTTTAAGGCTATAATTATCTCAATAAAAATTAACAAAACTATGGTTTTCCACGCGCTTGTATTTTTGGCCACGTTCCGCCTGCATTGCGCAACACGCAGATTATGACGTCAGTTGGAGTCAGTCAGATCGAAGCGACAACTGGTTTTACAAGTCTTTTACTAGTTTTAGTTTAGCTAGTTGTGTTTGTCCTAGACCTAGAGGAAGGAAGTTTTTTTTCGCTGCTTCGATCTTGTTGCACGTGCTTTTTATGGGAAGACAGGTAGTATAGGCTCTTTGCAATCTCGAGTTTGAAAAAAATAAGCCAGGTCTGTTGACTTATCCATTGAAATTGTTGGTGAAGGGACAGACCAAAGCTGTCATAGGCCATGCAAGGTAAGGTATGGTACATCTTAACCAATGTTATGTGACATTCTTGTAAGCTTCAAGTCTTTAGTTCAAATATATAAAACTTTTAAAACAAAACATTTCTATTGCAACTTCGTTTCTTAGATTATTGTAGTTCTGAGCCAAACATTTAAAATGGTGAAAATTTGCTCTATCACACAAAAATTTGTTTCTGGTGCAAAGGTGACATTTTTTGCCTTCCCTAACGATTAACGTTTGCGAATTAACTGGTGCAAGTTTGCTCATCAAGTCCGCAAATGGAATGGACCCTTCCCTACCAGTGTTATCTGCTCAAATCACTTTCTTGAGCAGGATTTTGAAAATTATTTTGAAGTTAATATGGGATTTTGCAAACGTTACATTCTGAAGAAATCTGCTGTTCCCACCATAAAATGTACCTCTGCTACCGGTACGTCTGATGCTACTGCATCTAAGCTGGATAGAGATCATCGAATGCAAAAGCGGACAATAGTGAAGGTTTGTAGTTACACAATAGAAGCTATAGGCTGCATATCCTACCGGTATGTAATGTTTTTAGGCCTACTTGTTTTAAATTTTATGAACATACAATGTGCCATCTGCTCAAAACGATTAAGTAGTTATGTAATACCGGTACCACTGTTATAGTCTAATTACAACAGATCACTACCTTGCAAAACAGCAAGGTTGCAAAACTTACTGTGTTGCTTACGGTACTTACTTTGACAGAACACCTTTTATCTCTCAATTGGGATTAACAACTTTTGGCTCAGAATATGTGGCTTAGCAATTTTTTATACAAATTTGATGTCCAGATTGTGGTGCTCTTCCACAAGACGCCCTGTTGGTCAACCAGACAAAATGATGACGTCACACATTAGAATGGACTATTATGAAGGAGGAAGTGCGGGGTGGAAATGGAACGAAATACACCAGAAGGAAATTGTCTCCCATTCATTCATTTCTTGTTCAATTTCAACAAATTTGCTATTGTTGGAAAGCACAAGCATAGATCTAACCAACTAAATTAATACCAAGTCCCAAAATACTACTAGCTCCATCTGGTGGCCACCTAAACTTGACCAAATTCAAACCATCACCAAAACTTCATTTTAAATGATAAACAATCTAAATCAAATCTAATTAAAAGAACATGTTACTGTTTATTGAAGTGCTAACTTTCATTGTTATATCTTATTCAATATGCGCGCAATCGTTGTTCGAAGACAGCCCCCTAACGAAGATTTTGCCCAATGCATTTCAATGGCGAATCGATCGTCTTCCAATTCACGCCCTGCATGATCACGATAATTAATTGTCTCCCATTTATTCATTTCTTGCTCAATTTTAACAGATTTGCTATCGTTAAAAAGCACAAGCATAGATCTAACCAACTAAATTAATACCAAGTCCCAAAATACTACTAGCTCCATCTGGTGGCCACCTAAACTTGACCAAATTCAAACCATTATCAAAAGTTTATTTGCAATGATAAAAACATTAAACGACAACCAATTAAAAGAACTTGTTACTGTTTATTGAAGTGATAACTTTCATTTTTATACCTTATTTAATATATGAGCAATCGTTGTTCGAAGACAGCCCCCCAACGAAGCTTTTGCCCAATGCATTTCAATGGCGAATCGATCCTCTTCCAGTTCACGCCCTGCGTGATCAATGGTGAATCGATCGTCTTCCAGTTCACGCCCTGCATGTTCACGATAATTAATTGTCTCCCATTTATTCATTTCTTGCTCAATTTCAACAGATTTGCTATCGTTGAAAAGCACAAGCAGGGATCTAACCAACTAAGTTATAACCAAGTCCCAAAATACTACTAGCTCCATCTGGTGGCCACCTAAACTTGACCAAAATCAAACCATTATCAAAAGTTTATTTGCAATGATAAAAACATTAAACGACAACCAATTAAAAGAACATGTTACTGTTTATTGAAGTGCTAACTTTCATTTTTATACCTTAATTAATATATGAGCAATCGTTGTTCGAAGACAGTCCCCCAACGAAGCTTTTGCCCAATGCATTTCAATGGCGAATCGTTCGTCTTCCAGTTCACGCCCTGCGTGATCAATAGCGAATCGATCGTCTTCCAGTTCAAGCCCTGCATGTTCACGATAATTAATTGTCTCCCATTCATTCATTTCTTGCTCAATTTCAACAGATTTGCTATCGTTGAAAAGCACAAGCATAGATCTAACCAACTAAGTTAATACCAAGTCCCAAAATGCTACTAGCTCCATCTAGTGGCCACCTAAACTTGACCACATGCAAACCATCACCAAAACTTCATTTTAAATGATAAACAATCTAAATTAAATCCAATTAAAAGAACATGTTACTGTTTATTGAAGTGCTAACTTTCATTTTTGTATCTTATTCAATATGCGCGCAATCGTTGTTCGAAGACAGCCCCCCAACGAAGCTTTTGCCCAATGCATTTCAATGGCGAATCGATCGTCTTCCAGTTCACGCCCTGCATGTTCACGATAATTAATTGTCTCCCATTTATTCATTTTTTGCTCAATTTCAACAGATTTGCTATCGTTAAAAAGCACAAGCATAGATCTAACCAACTAAATTAATACCAAGTCCCAAAATACTACTAGCTCCATCTGGTGGCCACCTAAACTTGACCAAATTCAAACCATCACCAAAACTTCATTTTAAATGATAAACAATCTAAATCAAATCCAATTAAAAGAACATGTTACTGTTGATTGAAGTGCTAACTTTCATTGTTATATCTTATTTAATATGCGCGCAATCGTTGTTCGAAGACAGCCCCCCAACGAAGCTTTTGCCCAATGCATTTCAATGGCGAATCGATCCTCTTCCAGTTCACGCCCTGCGTGTTCACGATAATTAATTGTCTCCCACTTATTCATTTCTTGCTCAATTTCAACAGATTTGCTATCGTTGAAAAGCACAAGCATAGATCTAACCAACTAAGTTAATACCAAGTCCCAAAATGCTACTAGCTCCATCTGGTGGCCACCTAAACTTGACCACATGCAAACCATCACCAAAACTTCATTTTAAATGATAAACAATCTAAATTAAATCCAATTAAAAGAACTTGTTACTGTTTATTGAAGTGATAACTTTCATTTTTATACCTTATTTAATATATGAGCAATCGTTGTTCGAAGACAGCCCCCCAACGAAGCTTTTGCCCAATGCATTTCAATGGCGAATCGATCCTCTTCCAGTTCACGCCCTGCGTGATCAATGGTGAATCGATCGTCTTCCAGTTCACGCCCTGCATGTTCACGATAATTAATTGTCTCCCATTTATTCATTTCTTGCTCAATTTCAACAGATTTGCTATCGTTGAAAAGCACAAGCAGGGATCTAACCAACTAAGTTATAACCAAGTCCCAAAATACTACTAGCTCCATCTGGTGGCCACCTAAACTTGACCAAAATCAAACCATTATCAAAAGTTTATTTGCAATGATAAAAACATTAAACGACAACCAATTAAAAGAACATGTTACTGTTTATTGAAGTGCTAACTTTCATTTTTATACCTTAATTAATATATGAGCAATCGTTGTTCGAAGACAGTCCCCCAACGAAGCTTTTGCCCAATGCATTTCAATGGCGAATCGTTCGTCTTCCAGTTCACGCCCTGCGTGATCAATAGCGAATCGATCGTCTTCCAGTTCAAGCCCTGCATGTTCACGATAATTAATTGTCTCCCATTCATTCATTTCTTGCTCAATTTCAACAGATTTGCTATCGTTGAAAAGCACAAGCATAGATCTAACCAACTAAGTTAATACCAAGTCCCAAAATGCTACTAGCTCCATCTAGTGGCCACCTAAACTTGACCACATGCAAACCATCACCAAAACTTCATTTTAAATGATAAACAATCTAAATTAAATCCAATTAAAAGAACATGTTACTGTTTATTGAAGTGCTAACTTTCATTTTTGTATCTTATTCAATATGCGCGCAATCGTTGTTCGAAGACAGCCCCCCAACGAAGCTTTTGCCCAATGCATTTCAATGGCGAATCGATCGTCTTCCAGTTCACGCCCTGCATGTTCACGATAATTAATTGTCTCCCATTTATTCATTTTTTGCTCAATTTCAACAGATTTGCTATCGTTAAAAAGCACAAGCATAGATCTAACCAACTAAATTAATACCAAGTCCCAAAATACTACTAGCTCCATCTGGTGGCCACCTAAACTTGACCAAATTCAAACCATCACCAAAACTTCATTTTAAATGATAAACAATCTAAATCAAATCCAATTAAAAGAACATGTTACTGTTGATTGAAGTGCTAACTTTCATTGTTATATCTTATTTAATATGCGCGCAATCGTTGTTCGAAGACAGCCCCCCAACGAAGCTTTTGCCCAATGCATTTCAATGGCGAATCGATCCTCTTCCAGTTCACGCCCTGCGTGTTCACGATAATTAATTGTCTCCCACTTATTCATTTCTTGCTCAATTTCAACAGATTTGCTATCGTTGAAAAGCACAAGCATAGATCTAACCAACTAAATTAATACTAAGTCCCAAAATACTACTAGCTCCATCTGGTGGCCACCTAAACTTGACCAAATTCAAACCATTATCAAAAGTTTATTTGCAATGATAAAAACATTAAACGACAAACAATTAAAAGAACATGTTACTGTTTATTGAAGTGATAACTTTCATTTTTATACCTTATTTAATATATGAGCAATCGTTGTTCGAAGACAGCCCCCCAACGAAGCTTTTGCCCAATGCATTTCAATGGCGAATCGATCCTCTTCCAGTTCACGCCCTGCGTGATCAATGGTGAATCGATCGTCTTCCAGTTCACGCCCTGCATGTTCACGATAATTAATTGTCTCCCATTTATTCATTTCTTGCTCAATTTCAACAGATTTGCTATCGTTGAAAAGCACAAGCAGGGATCTAACCAACTAAGTTATAACCAAGTCCCAAAATACTACTAGCTCCATCTAGTGGCCACCTAAACTTGACCACATGCAAACCATCACCAAAACTTCATTTTAAATGATAAACAATCTAAATTAAATCCAATTAAAAGAACATGTTACTGTTTATTGAAGTGCTAACTTTCATTTTTGTATCTTATTCAATATGCGCGCAATCGTTGTTCGAAGACAGCCCCCCAACGAAGCTTTTGCCCAATGCATTTCAATGGCGAATCGATCGTCTTCCAGTTCACGCCCTGCATGTTCACGATAATTAATTGTCTCCCATTTATTCATTTTTTGCTCAATTTCAACAGATTTGCTATCGTTAAAAAGCACAAGCATAGATCTAACCAACTAAATTAATACCAAGTCCCAAAATACTACTAGCTCCATCTGGTGGCCACCTAAACTTGACCAAATTCAAACCATTATCAAAAGTTTATTTGGAAGGATAGGAACATTAAACGACAGCCATTTAAAAGAACATGTTACTGTTTATTGAAGTGATAACTTTCATTTTTGTATCTTATTCAATATGCGCGCAATCGTTGTTCGAAGACAGCCCCCCAACGAAGATTTTGCCCAATGCATTTCAATCGCGAATCGATCCTCTTCCAGTTCACGCCCTGCGTGTTCACGATAATTAATTGTCTCCCACTTATTCATTTCTTGCTCAATTTCAACAGATTTGCTATCGTTGAAAAGCACAAGCATAGATCTAACCAACTAAATTAATACTAAGTCCCAAAATACTACTAGCTCCATCTGGTGGCCACCTAAACTTGACCAAATTCAAACCATTATCAAAAGTTTATTTGCAATGATAAAAACATTAAACGACAAACAATTAAAAGAACATGTTACTGTTTATTGAAGTGATAACTTTCATTTTTATACCTTATTTAATATATGAGCAATCGTTGTTCGAAGACAGCCCCCCAACGAAGCTTTTGCCCAATGCATTTCAATGGCGAATCGATCCTCTTCCAGTTCACGCCCTGCGTGATCAATGGTGAATCGATCGTCTTCCAGTTCACGCCCTGCATGTTCACGATAATTAATTGTCTCCCATTTATTCATTTCTTGCTCAATTTCAACAGATTTGCTATCGTTGAAAAGCACAAGCAGGGATCTAACCAACTAAGTTATAACCAAGTCCCAAAATACTACTAGCTCCATCTAGTGGCCACCTAAACTTGACCACATGCAAACCATCACCAAAACTTCATTTTAAATGATAAACAATCTAAATTAAATCCAATTAAAAGAACATGTTACTGTTTATTGAAGGGCTAACTTTCATTTTTGTATCTTATTCAATATGCGCGCAATCGTTGTTCGAAGACAGCCCCCCAACGAAGCTTTTGCCCAATGCATTTCAATGGCGAATCGATCGTCTTCCAGTTCAAGCCCTGCATGTTCACGATAATTAATTGTCTCCCATTCATTCATTTCTTGCTCAATTTCAACAGATTTGCTATCGTTGAAAAGCACAAGCATAGATCTAACCAACTAAGTTAATACCAAGTCCCAAAATGCTAATAGCTCCATCTAGTGGCCACCTAAACTTGACCACATGCAAACCATCACCAAAACTTCATTTTAAATGATAAACAATCTAAATTAAATCCAATTAAAAGAACATGTTACTGTTTATTGAAGGGCTAACTTTCATTTTTGTATCTTATTCAATATGCGCGCAATCGTTGTTCGAAGACAGCCCCCCAACGAAGCTTTTGCCCAATGCATTTCAATGGCGAATCGATCGTCTTCCAGTTCACGCCCTGCATGTTCACGATAATTAATTGTCTCCCATTTATTCATTTTTTGCTCAATTTCAACAGATTTGCTATCGTTAAAAAGCACAAGCATAGATCTAACCAACTAAATTAATACCAAGTCCCAAAATACTACTAGCTCCATCTGGTGGCCACCTAAACTTGACCAAATTCAAACCATTATCAAAAGTTTATTTGGAAGGATAGGAACATTAAACGACAGCCATTTAAAAGAACATGTTACTGTTTATTGAAGTGATAACTTTCATTTTTGTATCTTATTCAATATGCGCGCAATCGTTGTTCGAAGACAGCCCCCCAACAAAGCTTTTGCCCAATGCATTTCAATAGCGAATCGATCCTCTTCCAGTTCACGCCCTGCATGTTCACGATAATTAATTGTCTCCCATTTATTCATTTTTTGCTCAATTTCAACAGATTTGCTATCGTTAAAAAGCACAAGCATAGATCTAACCAACTAAATTAATACCAAGTCCCAAAATACTACTAGCTCCATCTGGTGGCCACC
The DNA here is from genome assembly GCF_918807975.1 of Aplidium turbinatum. NCBI lineage: Eukaryota > Metazoa > Chordata > Ascidiacea > Aplousobranchia > Polyclinidae > Aplidium > Aplidium turbinatum. The sequence goes on along the minus strand of NC_137489.1, from coordinate 7,631,212 downwards.
TAAACTTGACCAAATTCAAACCATTATCAAAAGTTTATTTGCAATGATAGAAACATTAAACGACAGCCAATTAAAAGAACATGTTACTGTTTATTGAAGGGCTAACTTTCATTTTTATACCTTATTTAATAGCGCGCAATCGTTGTTCGTAGACAGCCCCCCAACGAAGCTTTTGCCCAATGCATTTCAATGCTCGTTGTAGGACCAATTCTAGGTTTGCTTTTTTGTGTGGGGAAATTGAGAGAACATCTAATTTTAAAAACACATTTTGATGGTAAAGCAACTTGCAATAGATTGAGTTTCGCTTTTAGCAGCATGATCGTTGTTAAAGATCGAACAAGGTAAACAGCTTGATTAATCTTTCTGTTGATATCAACAGTTTTTCTTTTCATGTCATCGTTCCGGTGCCCCTGTGTGTAAAGCAGCGTTTCTCAACCTGGGGGTCGCAAAGGTCATTTCACGGGGTTCGCAAAGATATTCATAAAAGATTTTCGAAATCGCAAAGAATCCTGGAAAAGTGAAAAATCTTTGCAGCAATCACTTTAGTACACAATAATGTACCGTAGTCGATTGTTGTAGAAAAATTAAATCTTCGTGTTTTTTAATAGTTGCACTGAGGTCTCCACAGGGCCTCTGAAAGAAATTTTCTGTAGGGGTACGAAGAGTCATTCCGGGCCCCCTTTGTCTTTGGCAAAGCGCGTGATTTTGCTTAGGCGTATTACACACCATACAACATTTTACTGCAAAATTGGTCATCTGTGCGCAATAATAGCATCAGGCTGCAATAAAACTATTATTTAGTGTTTTGTGTTGTACATAGCCTATCATGTGATCTGTTCCTCGCCAATTATTCCTCGCCAATTGCGTAAGCTATCCTGCATTGAATTCGTGTGTCAGTTGTTGATGCCGGTGCTGTTGAGAGGTGTCGCTTGTAGCTTACAGCTTTAATGCAAAATTTTCAAATTCATTCATTTATTTCTCTTAGATGTAGCCTATAATTAGTCCTGATGAGGACACTATGATTTGGTGTCGAAAACGTTGGATTTAGTAGTTTTTTCTTGTTTTTTTGTGTGTTTAATAAAAAATGTTAAATCCACTAACGTTACTGAGTGTTATATGTATCTGCGGTACAACAAGTCAAGCTCTCTACCAAGGCTCAAACGTAACATCTTGTCAAAACATCATCAAATTAATCGTCTGACCAATAAGCTTTCTTCATTAACTTTTGTATTCACCACATGCCTAGCAGAGGTGAACGAAGTTACTTTTTTTTGACTCGGTTCCGTTCCTGCTCCGAAAGTATTCACTTCGGCTCTTGCTCCAACTTCTAAATTCATTTTGAAGTGAAATAAGCGTGAAACTACCTTTTTCAAATAATTTTAAAAAAACACAAAAAAGCCCAAAAACACCCGAGCTTTTTAAGAAAAGCCCGAGTTTTTCTCAACCCTGCTTTTGCTTCCCTATGTCCTAACCGAACAGGAGAAAAACCAACTTTTACGATTTAATTTTGGGTGCTTTAAAATGGAACATTTTTGCACGTAAAGCATTAAATCACCACTTTGGGCCCCTAATTTGCGCGCAATGCACTCAATTACTTCTCCGGGCCTTTTTGCTACATTACGGGCCCCCCAGGACTAAATGATAACAACTTTTATGCTTGAATTTAGTCGTTTAGGGTGGTTTTAACCATCATGTTTTCGCGTAAAGTATAAAATCACAATTTTGGGCCTCCCAACAATCACAGGCCTGGGCCCTCAAGGGTACGCCGTACCCTCAGTATCCCCCTCTCATAGGCCCTGGGTCTCCAAGCAAAACATTCAAACACAAACGGTTTTGGAACTACAAACATTCGTGCTTGTACGAAAAGCATAGGCTACTATGTGGCTTCATGCCACACCATCACTATTGATGAACACGAATATTTGCCATTTGTTGATAACGTACAGGTCTGTTCGGAGGATTTGTTGAGGAATCAGCATCAAATCGGTGGACCTGGCCACATCGTCGCTATCGATGAGTCCTTGGTGGCCAGACGAAAACCAGGAAATTCACAAGGGCGCCCAGTGCCACAGCAGTGGATCTTCGGCGGGATTGACACCACAACAAAGTAAGTTATATATTATGTGCATGTTTACCCCCTACAACTAGGCCTACGCCTAGTCAACTACGTTCGAGCAGGTGAGCAATATCACTTGGGCTTGGGATTTGAAGGAATATTTGACAACACTTTTATTTAACCTACCCTCCTTAGGGCACGTTCTTTTGCACCTCAATGCCTGTAGATATCCCTAGTAAAATTGTGCTATTAGAGAATGCTTCATTGTAATGGTACCGCGGCGGGACAGGGCTACACTGGAGGCAGAAATTTTACGCCACATCGCACCAGGAACAGAGATTCATTCCGATGAATGGGGTGCATACTCTAACTTGTCTAGTGAGTGTTTCTTGTAGTTCTATTTTAAAATGACATAGGCTACACTAACATGTAAACACTTAACGTAGATTATGTTAAACATTAAATGGATTGGATGAAGTACATAAAATGCATGTAGATTAAACATTTGTGTAGACTAGGTGTACTGAGAGTAAAAATGTGTAGGGGAGATGTGGCACCTATGGGACGAATATGACATTATTTCTAAAAAAACGTTATTTTAAAGCAAATCATGAACTAAAGCAATTTTATTGCAAAGTTTAGTCATTGTTTCTTAACATGAAATCAAAACAGTGATGACTGTAGGCTAATATTCTTTATTGTTTTTTTTTCATCATTAAAAAGTGTCAGACAACTGTCCCATAGGTTGCTTACATACATGATCAATGGGACAAGGGGTTATGTCCCAGGAGACACTTTTCTAGATACATCAATTGATTGTCAAGGGTATGATGGAATGAAAGAGACTCAAGAGAAAAGAAGCAGAACTTGTTTTCTTGGTTTTCATCAATAAATAGACCCGCTTTTCTTTTCAGACATGATAAAATAAGACACTTTAAAGGTTCAATGAATTGAAATCTAAAAAGGTATATACTTTTGCCATGATCTATAGCAAAGTGTAGTGTAATAAGGCTTTTCAAGATTGTACAAAATAAAGCAGTAGCTCTTATCTACATCCCTAGTGAAAAATACTTTTTAAGTGAAAAAAATTTCTTTCAGCCTTAAAATAACGTAGGAATATGTCCCAAAAGTGATTGCTTGCACAGTCCCATTGGTCATTCAACCACCAGTTTGTGTTTAGCTTGTCTGAAGACATATCACAGTACAATGTGTACTTTTCTGTTGTGATAGCATCAGACCCAACCATTTGGCTTAAACTGTCATGCCAGGTCCCACTTGATACAACTTATTCATAGTGTAGAAACTGTTAACAACAATTAACCATTTAAAGTTACTTTGGGAGCAGAAAAAAAAATCAACTGACCTCGCCACTTAACTGCACAGCTCCTTTTCAAAAAGCACGATGGCTCATGCCAAAACAATTATGCATCCATTAAAAATAAATTTAACAATTTAACATGTTTTTGTTATTTCTATTTGGAAACCGTTGCAGCAAGCATTTTAGGCTGAAATTTATTTAAAGTTGCTTTCGTATTTTTTAGATCTTGGATATCGCCACCAAACGGTCAACCATCACCATCATTATGTTTCGGCCACAGGGGTTCATACGAACCACATTGAAAACCTGTGGCTGAATTGTAAACGGAAATTTAAAAGAATGGGTGGCACCACAAGGCCCATGATACCTGGGTATCTTGATGAATTTATGTGGCGACATCAGTTTCCACGGGGACGACATTTTCCGGAAGTTCTCCGCGCCATAAGGGAGTCCTACCCCTTACTGTAGCCGCCACATCGTCCATTTGTCAAAAAAAAAAAAAACAGCCCTTTTCAGGGCTACCTAATGATAAAAAAGAGTTGCTGCCCACATAGCCTACTTTGTGATATTTATTCTATAACAAACAAACTAGGCTAAAAAAAGTGCAATGTCACATGAAACAAAATAATTTTTTTAACTTACGTTTGTAACATGATTTTTGTGTGTTAACGTTTAAGGTTTGGACCTATGAATCATTTTGTTTACACACACGGATGCCTTTGGGAAAAAGACTTCGTGTGGTAATGAAAGAACACGAGAATGCAAGCCCAAGTCATTTCATTACGGTTTCGTTACTTACCTTTGATCCATATTTAAGCCTAGGTTTATTAGGCTTAGCCTATGTGTTGCGAAAAAATTTCTTGGCTAAGCATTGAACAAAACATAAGTATCCGCACCCACTGTCTCGCTGGTTGTTGTTGCTTTTTATTATTTGCAGAGGTTTCTCCATCCAAATAGGAACAATTTTCTGGCTCCTGCACTTGGAGCTGACATCACTTGCTTCCTCAACCGAGCTTTTCCAATAGATGTCGACTGAGGGCCGAGTGACAAGAATTCTTCCACGACCTCCCAAAGGATCAAAGTTCTACACCGCTCTAGAGCACACATCGCTTTCCTATTGATCAGTGTTTGTTACATTACTTGATTCGGACAAGCCATCACACCACCAACTAGGCTATTTGTGTGCCTGATCCTAATACTTTCTATGACTTTAGCATTTTTTCAATATAAATGGGACACAATTAATTATCGCGATCACGCAATGTGAATCCAGAAAGACGATCGATTCGTAATTGAAATGCATTGTGCAAAAGCTTCGTTGGGGGGCTGTCTTCGAACAACGATTGCGCGCATATTGAATAAGATACAAAAATGAAAGTTATCACTTCAATAAACAGTAACATGTTCTTTTAAATGGCTGTCGTTTAATGTTCCTATCCTTCCAAATAAACTTTTGATAATGGTTTGAATTTGGTCAAGTTTAGGTGGCCACCAGATGGAGCTAGTAGTATTTTGGGACTTGGTATTAATTTAGTTGGTTAGATCTATGCTTGTGCTTTTTAACGATAGCAAATCTGTTGAAATTGAGCAAAAAATGAATAAATGGGAGACAATTAATTATCGTGAACATGCAGGGCGTGAACTGGAAGACGATCGATTCGCCATTGAAATGCATTGGGCAAAAGCTTCGTTGGGGGGCTGTCTTCGAACAACGATTGCGCGCATATTGAATAAGATACAAAAATGAAAGTTAGCCCTTCAATAAACAGTAACATGTTCTTTTAATTGGATTTAATTTAGATTGTTTATCATTTAAAATGAAGTTTTGGTGATGGTTTGCATGTGGTCAAGTTTAGGTGGCCACTAGATGGAGCTATTAGCATTTTGGGACTTGGTATTAACTTAGTTGGTTAGATCTATGCTTGTGCTTTTCAACGATAGCAAATCTGTTGAAATTGAGCAAGAAATGAATGAATGGGAGACAATTAATTATCGTGAACATGCAGGGCTTGAACTGGAAGACGATCGATTCGCTATTGATCACGCAGGGCGTGAACTGGAAGACGAACGATTCGCCATTGAAATGCATTGGGCAAAAGCTTCGTTGGGGGACTGTCTTCGAACAACGATTGCTCATATATTAATTAAGGTATAAAAATGAAATTTAGCACTTCAATAAACAGTAACATGTTCTTTTAATTGGTTGTCGTTTAATGTTTTTATCATTGCAAATAAACTTTTGATAATGGTTTGATTTTGGTCAAGTTTAGGTGGCCACCAGATGGAGCTAGTAGTATTTTGGGACTTGGTTATAACTTAGTTGGTTAGATCCCTGCTTGTGCTTTTCAACGATAGCAAATCTGTTGAAATTGAGCTAGAAATGAATAAATGGGAGACAATTAATTATCGTGAACATGCAGGGCGTGAACTGGAAGACGATCGATTCACCATTGATCACGCAGGGCGTGAACTGGAAGAGGATCGATTCGCCATTGAAATGCATTGGGCAAAAGCTTCGTTGGGGGGCTGTCTTCGAACAACGATTGCTCATATATTAAATAAGGTATAAAAATGAAAGTTAGCACTTCAATAAACAGTAACATGTTCTTTTAATTGTTTGTCGTTTAATGTTTTTATCATTGCAAATAAACTTTTGATAATGGTTTGAATTTGGTCAAGTTTAGGTGGCCACCAGATGGAGCTAGTAGTATTTTGGGACTTAGTATTAATTTAGTTGGTTAGATCTATTCTTGTGCTTTTCAACGATAGCAAATCTGTTGAAATTGAGCAAGAAATGAATAAGTGGGAGACAATTAATTATCGTGAACACGCAGGGCGTGAACTGGAAGAGGATCGATTCGCGATTGAAATGCATTGGGCAAAATCTTCGTTGGGGGGCTGTCTTCGAACAACGATTGCGCGCATATTAAATAAGATATAACAATGAAAGTTAGCACTTCAATTAACAGTAACATGTTCTTTTAATTGGATTTAATTTAGATTGTTTATCATTTAAAATGAAGTTTTGGTGATGGTTTGAATTTGGTCAAGTTTAGGTGGCCACCAGATGGAGCTAGTAGTATTTTGGGACTTGGTATTAATTTAGTTGGTTAGATCTATGCTTGTGCTTTTCAACGATAGCAAATCTGTTGAAATTGAGCAAGAAATGAATAAATGGGAGACAATTAATTATCGTGAACATGCAGGGCGTGAACTGGAAGACGATCGATTCGCCATTGAAATGCATTGGGCAAAAGCTTCGTTGGGGGGCTGTCTTCGAACAACGATTGCGCGCATATTAAATAAGATATAACAATGAAAGTTACCACTTTAATAAACAGTAACATGTTCTTTTAACTGAATTTGATTTAGATTGTTTATCATTTAAAATGAAGTTTTGGTGATGGTTTGAATTTGGTCAAGTTTAGGTGGCCACCAGATAGAGCTAGTAGTATTTTGGGACTTGGTATTAATTTAGTTGGTTAGATCTATGCTTGTGCTTTTTAACGATAGCAAATTTGTTGAAATTGAGCAAAAAATGAATAAATGGGAGACAATTAATTATCGTGAACATGCAGGGCGTGAACTGGAAGAGGATCGATTCGCTATTGAAATGCATTGGGCAAAAGCTTCGTTGGGGGGCTGTCTTCGAACAACGATTGCGCGCATATTGAATAAGATACAAAAATGAAAGTTAGCACTTCAATAAACAGTAACATGTTCTTTTAAATGGCTGTCGTTTAATGTTCCTATCCTTCCAAATAAACTTTTGATAATGGTTTGAATTTGGTCAAGTTTAGGTGGCCACCAGATGGAGCTAGTAGTATTTTGGGACTTGGTATTAATTTAGTTGGTTAGATCTATGCTTGTGCTTTTCAACGATAGCAAATCTGTTTAAATTGAGCAAGAAATGAATAAATGGGAGACAATTAATTATCGTGAACATGCAGGGCGTGAACTGGAAGACGATCGATTCGCCATTGAAATGCATTGGGCAAAAGCTTCGTTGGGGGGCTGTCTTCGAACAACGATTGCGCGCATATTGAATAAGATATAACAATGAAAGTTAGCACTTCAATAAACAGTAACATGTTCTTTTAATTGTTTGTCGTTTAATGTTCTTATCGTTCCAAATAAACTTTTGATAATGGTTTGAATTTGGTCAAGTTTAGGTGGCCACCAGATGGAGCTAGTAGTATTTTGGGACTTGGTATTAATTTAGTTGGTTAAATCTATGCTTGTGCTTTTTAACGATAGCAAATCTGTTAAAATTGAGCTAGAAATGAATAAATGGGAGACAATTAATTATCGTGATCACGCAGGGCGTGAACTGGAAGACGATCGATTCGCCATTGAAATGCATTGGGCAAAAGCTTCGTTAGGGGGCTGTCTTCGAACAACGATTGCGCGCATATTGAATAAGATATAACAATGAAAGTTAGCACTTCAATAAACAGTAACATGTTCTTTTAATTGGATTTGATTTAGATTGTTTATCATTTAAAATGAAGTTTTGGTGATGGTTTGAATTTGGTCAAGTTTAGGTGGCCACCAGATGGAGCTAGTAGTATTTTGGGACTTGGTATTAATTTAGTTGGTTAGATCTATGCTTGTGCTTTTCAACGATAGCAAATCTGTTTAAATTGAGCAAGAAATGAATAAATGGGAGACAATTAATTATCGTGAACATGCAGGGCGTGAACTGGAAGACGATCGATTCGCCATTGAAATGCATTGGGCAAAAGCTTCGTTGGGGGGCTGTCTTCGAACAACGATTGCGCGCATATTGAATAAGATATAACAATGAAAGTTAGCACTTCAATAAACAGTAACATGTTCTTTTAATTGGCTGTCGTTTAATGTTCTGATCATTCCAAATAAACTTTTGATAATGGTTTGAATTTGGTCAAGTTTAGGTGGCCACGATTGCGCGCATATTGAATAAGATATAACAATGAAAGTTAGCACTTCAACAAACAGTAACATGTTCTTTTAATTAGATTTGATTTAGATTGTTTATCATTTAAAATGAAGTTTTGGTGATGGTTTGAATTTGGTCAAGTTTAGGTGGCCACCAGATGGAGCTAGTAGTATTTTGGGACTTGGTACTAATTTAGTTGGTTAGATCTATGCTTGTGCTTTCCAACAATAGCAAATTTGTTGAAATTGAACAAGAAATGAATGAATGGGAGACAATTTCCTTCTGGTGTATTTCGTTCCATTTCCACCCCGCACTTCCTCCTTCATAATAGTCCATTCCAATGTGTGACGTCATCATTTTGTCTGGTTGACCAACAGGGCGTCTTGTGGAAGAGCACCCAGATTGTTTTCTTTCCTAACTTTTACAGAATGTAGCTAGTGGGATTCATAATCTGATCATAATTCAATGTTGCCCAAACTACAATTGTGCTACCCAGGTCTTCATATGTGTTCAGGAGGTGTGTGAGACATACTGTAATCTGATATTAATTGTCAATTTTTTGTAGGCCATGAATGATGAAATGGGTGCGGGTTCGACCAAGAAAAGTAAAACCACTGCATCTCAACAAGCTGTGCCGACTGCTGCTGAAGATTCCATTGACGTTGCTATGCATGATGAGATGACAGTATGTAGCCTTGCATTGTTGTATTGATGAACCAACATAATTAATATAGGCTACAGGTTCAATCTAATGTGCTGCTTGTATTCAGTTACGGGTGATGTCCTCCTCTTTTATCTCTGGTGGTGGCCGAGGGGTTTATCGTTCTATCATATTTCATTCTTTTTTTGTAAATTACCCAGTAGTCAAAATCACCGCATAATGCTGTTGCATTAATCTCTTATGTACAATTCAAGTGCATCTAATACTGGCATGGTACCAATTTCAAAACGTTATAATCTTCAATGGTTGTTAATAAAGCAAAGTGTACTTTACAATACATATTAGGTATTGGAGGTTGCGGAATGCGGATGTTGACAAACAAATGGTTAGCTGCGAGTTTTCAAGTGAGTCATTCGGATGTTTCCACCTGGTGTGAAACAGCATCTTTCCAATCCAAGGCTTGTCAGGTTTCATTAAAACAGGAGCAGACTACAAAACGATCTGTTGGTGAGTCACCTATCAATAAGTGCTTATCTGCTATCTTTTTTTTAAAGTTTGATTGATTCTGCAGTCAATGTTAAAGTGTTTCTTTTTGCTTATTTACAACTACTCATAACAGTCTATTGTGCCACTACTACAGCATTATTCTCAACAGGTACCCAAACGTGGTTTGGACGAAATACCGTGGGCACGAACACTGAAACAATGTTGCTTTCCAGTCAGGGTAAGCCAGTTGCATCTTCTACCCCACTTAAAAATAGAGATGCATCTGCTCATTCTTCATTTTTCTATCTGTCATCTGAATATGAACTATCCGAGAAGTCGTGGGACACAACAATTGAAGGGCAGCAATATTTGAAATAAAATAGTCAAAAAGATTGGTGGAGTATTGTAGAGTTACCTTAGTAGTGTAACAATTGCATCTTATAACCGGCATATCTAGTATGCTCTTAAAACATATCCATTTGCATATGGGTGGAACCAGTATATGAAGTATCTTCCTTCATCGCCTTGTAGGCTATTAGGTTTACATTTCTATTGACATCTCTTTTTCTTATGAGTGCGTTCACTTGAGCTTGTTTACTGTTCATTGTTCAACAGCCTTTCAAGAGCTGGTTGCGTAATTGTTCCATTCATTATTAAACGACTTGCTGTTACATTTCCCAGGCAATTCAGGCTGGTCGCCTATAGGCAGGTGCTGGAGTGGCTGTTGGATGGAGAAGTTCTTGGCAAGTCCAACAGAGTCGTGCTGCCATCCTGCATTGTGTCATTTATCCGCAGAAAGTATCCCAGTGACGATGGAGACTATGCTGGGTTCCAAAGACCAGTGTTAACATTTTAGTCTTGGTTTAACCTGGTTTATTGCAACCGTTTCGTTTACTTTTATTTTTCGATTTGGTGTTTTTTGGTTTGGTTTGTTTTCGATTTGTGTGTCGTAATGTGATTTGTCATTAGTATTGTATGTTGGTTTATTCTTTTACTTTATTTCTGCTTCAATTTGGCTTATTCTAGTCTTTTTTAGCTTCATCTAGATTATTTTTATAGAACGGAGATGTCAACACCGCCGAAGACAGTCCCAATGAATGCTAAAGCGTTATCGCATGATAGTCGACTGTACTATGTCCTGCAACACCGTACAATACAACATATTTTCGATATAACCAAGTTTGGCTGTTGTAATCTACGAAACTAGCCTTCGGCGATGGGTTTCGCAAACCACTCCTGGCACACAAGCATGAACAACTAAATTTGTATAATGCTGGCTGAAAGATGCGTCTTCACTATGGATACCTTATAAATTTGCGCATTCAGTAGCAACCAAACCTATCTCGGCTAGTTTGGTCTCGACTCCAACTGACGTCATATCGCTAGGTGGCGTTGACGAGTTTGCTACTTCCAGGTAGCGTGAGAGAGAAGCGCTAGAGAGCGTGAGAAAAGGGTCGGTTTCTCGACTGTGGGCCTCAATTGTAAGGAAGTGAGTTATTCAACAGGTTCCAGATGTCTTGGCAATGGATTTTAGCCTATGTTAATTCAATCGTGCAGTTGCACTTTAATGGTAGCCACTTTAACAAGTCAAAATTGTGACTAAAACACAAAGCAATTTCACATTGAAAAGCAGGCACTCTTCGACGAGTGGGTGATGTAAAAGTGCCTACCGTTAAAAACCGAGAAGTCGGATTCGTAATTTTTTCGCCCGGCTCCACAGCCCTGGTTGCCACTAGTTACTATGTACAGTAGCCTACGACTACGAGTTATAAAAAGATGCCTTTATCTAGTAGGTAAACTTTAATTTTAAAGTGATCTTCAAGATCATGATTGTCCATAACCTCAGAGGCTATTTTCACAATATAGGCTATGATAAATACCCTCTGCCTTTTTTCTCTTGTATTTTACAGTATAATTTTCATTGCTAAGTTGTTTGTAAAATACTAATGCAGTGGAATCTGACATGTGACCTCGTAACGTCTTTCGCTTTCTTCCTCTCTCATTTCACTATGTAATGCAATTATTGCATTAATGCATTTTCGTGATATCTTGAAAAAAAAAACAGTTGTTGTTTTCTCAGATATACTTGCTTGTTTTTACTAATTAATCTGGCAACGCTGTTACGTTCGCGGTGTTCTGCTGGCACTCTGGCTGGCAGCGAGCTTGTGTTTCAAGACAGATTGTGATATGTGGTATGACGTTATAAAAGCTTGTCTATGCAAGCAAATCTAGACAAAAAAATTGAGGTTATCATTTTGAGATGAAAATGCATGGCGCTGCATCAACAATAGCTCACTTCATGAGTCGGCAACCTTTTGGTTACTATGTAATTGTATTGTTATACAATAGAACTCGGTTAATCCGGATGGAATCGCCAGTCAAATCGAATCCAGATTAACCGAGTTCTACTGTAAATCAATCTATCACTGCTGCATGACACCAGGTCTAAATACAGCATGGAGCTCTTTAGCAAGGCCTATAAGAGGGGGGTACGGAGGGAGGGCCCAGGACTGTAAATGTTGGGGCCCGAAATTGTGATTTTATAGTTTACGGCCAAAAATGTTTGGTTAAAACCATCTTAAACGACTAAATTCAAGCATAAAAGTTGTTATTCTTTAGTCCCGTGGGCCCGTAATGTAGAAAAAAGGCCCAAAAAGGTTACAATTGAATGCATTCCGCACAAATTAGGGGCAACACTAAAAGGCGGAAATGCGGAACGCGGAAATAAGCCGGGCGTGAAATGGCGGATTGTCCGCAGAAGTACCGTAGCGATTTAATGCCGATGTAGAAAATGCGGAAGTACGATCTTAGCGTCCATATTGTTTAACATAGCGATAACGTCATCATGAAAGAATCAAATGTTGCAACATGGAAAAGGCGGAAATGAGATTTACTACTTTTATGTTGAAATATCATTGAAAGATATTGTTTAGAAGCAATTGTGAGGTCATTAAATACTTTGACTGTTTTAATTCCACAGTTATTGGAGTAAATTTCGAAATTTAATGGAATTTATTGAAATAGGAAAAAGGCGGAAATGCGATTTTTAGCCACAACTCAATACCGAACATTTTCTTATGTTGAAATATCATTGAAAGATATTATTTAGAAGCAATTGTGAGATCATTAAATACTATGACTGTTTTAATTCTAAAGTTATTTCGACTTATTTCCGCCTTTTAGTGTTTTCCACAAATTAGGGCCCAAAGTGGTGATTTAATGCTTTACATGCAAAAATATTTTGTTAAAAACATCCTAAATTAAATCATAAAAGTTAGTTGTGCTCCTGTCCGGGGGGGAGGGGGCATAGTATAGCAAAAGCAGGGTTGAGAAAAACAGGGCTTTTTTAAAAAGCCTAACCCGCTTGTTTTTTTTTTAAAAGCCTAGGTATTTTTGGGCTTTTTAGTGTTTTTAAAAACTGTTTGAAAAGGGTAAGTTAGTTTCATGCTCATTTTACTTCAAAATGAATTTCGAAGCAGGGAACGCAGACAGAGTAAAAAAAAGTGACTTCGTTCACCTCTGCTAAGGCTAGGCATGTGGTGAATGCAAAAGTTAATGATGTTATAATTGATGAACAAGATGTTATGTTTGAGCCTTGGTAGAGAGCTTGACTTGTAGCCTACCAGATAGCCTACATACAACACTCAGTAGCGTTAACGGATTTAGCATTTTTTGTTAAACACACAAAAAAACAAGAAAAACTATTTAATCTCACGTTTTCGACACCACATAGTGTCCTTATCAGGAATAATTATACGTTATACACCTGAGAAATAAATAAATGAATTTGAAAATTTTACACTAAAGCTGTACAAGCGACACCTCTCAACAGCACCATCAACAACTGACACGCGAATTCAATGCAGGATACACAAATTGGCAAGAAACAGATCACATTGATATGCACAACACAAAACACTAAATAATAGTTTTATTGCAGCCTGATACTATTATTGCGCACAGATGTCCAATTGTGCAGTAATATATTGTATGGTGTGCAATCTGCCTAAACAAACATCACACGTTTTGGCCATGAAAAAGGGGGCCCAGAGTGAGAGGGGGCCCGGAATTGCCCTTCGTACCCCTAGTGAAAATGTCTCTCAGAGGCCCTGCTCTTTAGCACAATCAACTACAAAGGGTGTCTAATTGGCTGCAGCTTGGTGTACTGTCAGTCAATTAGATAGTGCATATCATATATATAGTTGTTTTTACAACAGAAAACAGGATTTTATATGGATAATATGTAACACATGATCGATAAAAATGATCTCATGTTTGTGAACACAGTCATGAAAACTGATCTACTTTAGCATAGTTACCGTAATAATACTGTGACGCATTATTATTATTGTCTGATATCACTTTTGTTCAGGTGTCTCTATTTGATAGCCAAAAGTAAACAATGGTTTTTAATTGCATATGCTTTTATATTCTCTTGATCGTTTTTCATTCTCTGAAAAGTGTATTTTCTGAACCTGAATTGAGATCAAAATATGAATACAAATACAGTTTTAAAGGGCCTGTTTTATCTCAGACAGATGGAGTAGTGCCTTTTTGGAACGTTTTATATGGTTAGTATTTTAAACTTTATTTTCTTTGGAATAGATAGCCTATCTATAGGAATTACTTCATCATCATCAACCAATTTTGATTATACAGGCCATGAGTTAATCCTGATGTTGAGGGTGTGGCTTGTCTGTCGAGAGCGAAGTTTTCCTCTCCACTCCTCACGGTCCGTTGGGTTGGCAAAGTCCATGTTCAGGGCTAATAGGTCATGCTTAACGAGTTCTTTTCAAGAAAGTTTTGGTCTACCTTAACTAGGGATGGGCAAAATAGAATACCGAATATAGAATAACCGGTTGTGAAGCCTAACCGGTTTCAAAATCCATATGAAATCTGATAATTGAAACCGTTTTAACAATCGACTCCGTACCGCTCCGTCTGGTCGCAACGAATTCGCTGTAGCAAAAGTAGAATTGTTTATCGATTTAGTGCAATCCGGCATAGAAAAAACGTATATACGAGTTTCGTTGTTTGCATTAAAGAGATCTTTCTTGTCAAGCGCAATATTTTGGTGTAACTGCCACATCTGCTTCTTCAGAGAGATGTTTTTCAAGTGCAGGTTTAACTGCCACTAGTGTTGGGCGATATTGAAAAAAACAAAACGATACGATATTTGAAAAATACTTGATATTTCGATACTTTTCGATATTTTTGTTCTAATTAAGAAAAGAGTTTCTCAGTCTTTGAAATTAGCATCAGCAATTAAAATGCCGAAGCCACACGAGCGCTTGTAAGGTTAGGGTTAAACATTCCTGTCAGTCGTTATGGCACAGCCATAGATTTGTTCCTTAGTCAACACCTCGATGGAGCTCTGCAAAAGAGGTGTGTGGATGGGTATCAAAGCACGAAAGTCGCAAAACGTGGACGCTTCATAGCGAACGGCGAAGACAGTGTAGATTTACAACCAAGCGATGAGCCTCTTGATGTGTCTGATTCCAGTGATGACGCGACAACCTCATCCTCCGATACAGCATCTGATGATTCCGATTCTGACAGCTAGTTTTTTATCAAATAGACTTTGTGTTGCTTGCAGTATCCCAATTGTGCCGAAACTATGTTAGTGTATACGTAAATCGAGGCAATCTTCTCGCAGGGAGCTATTAATTTGTTACCAGTACCTGGTTGAGCAATTAACGTTATTTTATGATAATTTAACGTCGCTAGATGTCGAATTAATGTAAAACAAGCGTAAATTTCTTTTTGGACATTGTTGTTACGCAATATAACCTGCCGGGAAATCGTTTTGTGCTGACTCAAACGTTGAATCAACCCAAAATTAACTTACTTTTCCTCCCCGTGAGTTATTTAACGTGAATTAACGTAACAGCGTGCGTATCGCGTTGCACACTTTATCGCTACTTTTGGCATTATTACATCACAACAAATCAAACAGTGCGGTCGTGATAGACTACTCTAGTATATTTCTCGCTTTTCGTTTTACATGTTTTGGTGCAATTTTTTTCGTAATAAACGTTCAAAGCAATTGCCAAGGCAATTTCAACTTTTGCCGTTTGGCCTCGGCAACGTTTTTGTAAGGGTTTGCAGTTACGAGTTATCGCCCAACACTAACTGCCACCAAGATGAGATCCCGTTTGACTGGTGAACATTTAAAAAGCCTAAATTTGTTACACTGCAATAAGCAATTTTGTGATGTTCATTGCTTTTATAAAATCATTAAATGTGTTGATGGTAAAAACGGTTAATTATTCTAGAATAGATATCTGTATTCATAGGCGTCGAAATAGGGTGGGCCGGGTGGGCGGCGCCCACCTTGCTGTGAAACGAGGGTGGGCAAAATATGTTTCGCCCACCCTGTTTTCATGACACTTATGAAGTGTTCGTTACAATTATTTTCGTTTCTGTTAAACGCTGAATTATCCAATCAACTGCAGCGCAACTTCTTGTTTTACGCAATGTCTCTCGCTAGGTAGCCGACAGAACAAAGCAATTCCGCATCCGCAACAACCCTGCATTGAAAAAAGGCGGTACTCAATGCATTGTTGTTGCTGCGGCAACTGCCACACGCTGGCAATTCTATTTTCTCCGAATGGTCTCACTTTCGTTACGTCACAATCAAACTTCAGTTCCGGGTCAGCGTAAGGGAATATGGATATGACATCATAATAAACATGGCAATAAAATAACCGATACAAACTAAAGACGTACTGAAACAATCGCTTTTTACAAATCTTTCCTCACAAACATGTTACTGGGTATAAATTGGGGCACCGCGCAATGTTGTCATTTCGTTATTGAAAAGTTAAACATGAAGCAAAGTCAAACATCTATTTGCGCATTCTTAAAACCAGCTTCCAAAAGGCGTCGAGATGATAACGCTGAAGAAGCCACGTCCAGCACGAATGAACGTAGAGATGACATTGATGAAGAAAGTAGTGCTTCAAGGATGTGGACAGTGGTGAAGTGAATGTCTCGGGCAATGCTCCGGTAGTTGCAGAAGCAGCGTGAGCCATGGATCTCTACCTGCTCCATTTGACGTTAGCATGCTGCCGGATTAGCTTCCGGCTCAGGAAGGTTCAGTCAGCAGTCACCTGTCCGAACATTTTGCGGCAAATCCGAAGGCACCACTTTAAAGATAACAATTTATGATTCACGCGCTTTTTAGGTCGCAAAGGAAAATATAAAAAAGTTTGTTTAGTTTAGCAGCGCTTATAAGATCGCAAAAAAGCAAACATCAAACCTATTAAGGCCTAATTGCTGCAGCGACGCTAAACACAGTCTTTGTGAGAAAGACTAACCATTGCGAATTTGCGAACATACACATTCAATGAAATCTGTTTGAAAACTCTCGCCCACCCAGAATTCCTTTCTTCTAAGAAAAAATCGACGCCTATGTCTGTATTCTATATTCGGTTTCAGTATTCTAGAATAGCTAATTATTCTATTTTGCCCATCCCTAACCTTAACCCCATTGTGCTGCAATGTTCAGGCATCTGACCTGAAAGATCCAGCTAGTGTTGCGCTCAACATGGCAGTTCATGGCATAAAAACTGCTAATTATTCCCACAACCGATTGTATTGTCTGATGTGTCTTAAGTGCAGAATTTGGGTCTTATTGTTTCTAATTTTGTACCGTATCGCAGCATAGGAAAAGGTAGGAATTCATTGAGCTTCGACTGGAATGTATAGGAATTATAAAAAAAACCTGTATATTATACGGGTACATTTTAAAATATTCTGCAATGTGTGCTTTTAGCTGTTTATCCTATATGTTGAGTTCCATACCTGATCTAAGCATCAACGGATGAGAAAATAAGGTTGTCATTATACTAAGCCTTCGGCACTAATGAGAGTAGGGTGGCCAGTTCCTTTCTCTTGGCTGCCTTTCCTTCAGCAACTACTCCTCTACTTTAAATCATACCTTATACTTTGCATTAAAGAATTAGAATACCATATTTGTACTAATGTTCTTCAAATCTTCAAGCAATTGCTTTATGTTCTCAGATGCTGTACCGAGTGCTGCCCAAGTACGTGTAGTGCCTTCTTTGAAAGAAAAGCATGGTGCTATTTGGTCTAAATACTCTTTTCCATATGAAAATTGGCAAGTAGATATATCATTCAGAGTGAATGGTCGTGGAATGGTTGGAGCCGATGGATTTGTGAGTTTTATCAATTTCTATAGGCACATCATTTGTCCAATATTTTAGACTATTTCATAGCTATCAATTTGTAAGGAATGATTAAATTTAAGCAGAATTATCACTTATTGATACTAGTGGTACACCGGAGGCAACATTTTGCAACAAAGATTTTACGAAGTACATGACTTTGTGAGAGTAGTATGAATATTTGTGAAGAAAATGAAACAAAAAAAAAACTTCCGGTTGGCTCTTTATTGCCAAATGTTTCAAATTTACAACACATTGAATGGCTAAATATTCTGTGATGTTTGTACTACATTTAAAAAAGCATTGTTACAGTCAATATGTGTGGCCTACTCTTGAATTACAGCAGTACCGTACCACAGTGCTACAAAAAATAGATTTATCTTAGGCCATGAACCTGACCATAAGCCACACACACTCACACAGCCTGCACATACATATACCTCCGGGCTGGAGCCACTAACTATCACCTCCGGCTCGGACCCAGAGTTGAAAAATGGCCAGAACCGAAGCTGGAGGTCGTTCCATTATTAATTGATACCTTTCAGGATTATTTTGTTTAACATCAAGTTTGAGTGTGCTAGGATTTCATCTTAATGTATTTAATGTGCGTTTTCAAATATATTTATTGTCAGATATTTTATAGTAAATTCATGTTTCACTCTGCCATTCTTATCTGTGACTGTAAATAATATACTGTATGATCTGTATCTAAGTACTTTGACTGAAAATAGTATGTACATTGTACAGCTTGTTGTACATTTGTCCTTTTTACAAGAACTACGGTGGAGATGAGTTACTGCAACCAATCTACAAGCACTATATTTTATAAGAACCTATGGCTCAATCTTCTCCACAATTTACAGGTTTTCTGGTATACTGATGTACCAAGTGAACAGGGTCCTGTGTTTGGTTCTAAAGATCAATGGAAAGGATTAGGAATCTTTTTTGATTCTTTTGATAACGATAACAAGAAAAACAATCCATATGTTTCTGTTATCGTTAATGATGGGGCAATGTCTTACAATCATGACTCGTAAGTCAAATTGTGTTGCCATTAATTGTTCTACATGGAACATTTGTTTGTAAATGTTGTAGTTTGTAGCAATGCAGTAATAACCACGTTTCTATTGTTGATTTTCTTGAATTGTTATACTTTGTGAAGGTAAAATTTCTGGAAACAGTTCAGGAAAATCAACAACAGAATCGGTTATTTTTCTTCTGAAAACTTTCTTTAATGAGTATATTATTAAATTAATTATGTAATTATTAATTGATTAGCCTATGTAATAAATGCAAATCGTAGAAATTTTCTGAATAGGGTTGAATACCAGAAATCTGCAACATGATAATTTGCCATTCTGGACTTTGTCGTCCATTTACCTTCAATATAAAGTTATAAACAGAACCATGTTTTGATTTTTGCAGTGATGGTGAAGAGCAAAAGCTAGGCGGGTGTAGAAGATTTTTTCGGAACCGTCCATACCCAGTCAAAGCTAGGATTACTTACAGTAACAAGCACTTAATGGTAAATTGATTGTCAATACCTATATTCTTGTTTGAGCCTTGAAGTGTTATTAAGCCGTTTCTTTTATGCGCTATCAAATAGATTTTAATAATGTATACACCGCCTAAGTACCCGAACTAATCGAAAAAAGATGGATTTAGAATAATGGTCTACTGCGTGACTTACCAAACTTCGGTCATGTGTTAGACCCACTAGAAGATTTTTTGTTCGCTTCTTGCACTGTTCAGAAAATGAGATATGCTCAAGTTCAATTTTGTGCAAAGCTTTGTCTACCTCAGAAACAACAAAACGCTTCATTAGATTAACACAGTGATCAATTTGGCATATGTTCCTTAGATTTTAAGTGAAGTTTTTTGATAATCAATTTATTAAATTACACTGTGTGTGGTTTGTAGTAAAAGTGATATATACACGTAACAATCAAACATGCTAATTGCTAACTGATGCGCACCGCCAGGGCTTGAAATGAGTATTTCACGAACAGTCTGCTAAATAGTTATTTATTTTCACACGTTATTTTGTTATTTTTTTAGATAGTTTTTCCGTTTTTGAGATTTCTTTCACATTTTCTTTACTTTTTAATTTCTCAAGGTGTTGCGACCGCGTCAAATTTTTCTACATACTTACTAAATCTTTTCATTCTTGTTTTAACTTTTGCGTTTTGTGGCATACTCGCATCTACCTTTTTCTAGACGCCTGCTATGTTATGACGTATTTTTTGTTTTGATGGTCGGAAGTAAAAATAAACTGATAGCATCGCATTGAACAAAGTGTATGTTTCCTTCAATCGTTTATTGTGACCTACTGACCTATATATACTTTATTTATAGCGAGTTGGTCTTTTTCATATAGTGTGACAAGTCAATTCCACTGTTGTATAAACTGATGTGTGTGATTGTTAATTAATTTTTCTGGTCAGGGACCGCTTGGGCTACTGTTTTTATGTGCTTCAAGTCTACATTTTCACAAAAGTCCGATTCGATGTGAATCAGACGGCAAGTAAGCCAATCTTCCAATCCACTTTCTTCAAGTTTGACATTAAGCATCCCGGCAAGACAATGCTTTTGACTTGCGTCATATCTACCTCAATCGCCGCAAAGTATAGGCCTATAAAGGAACGATCACATTCATTATCTCTTAATTTGAAGTGTTAATACATCAGCCAAAAGCACAGTGTTTGACGAACTCACACACCATAATATAACACACACGCCAATGTCCAGGTACTGATGACAGAAGGGCATTCCCCTACTGATGAGTACGAGCCATGCACAGTAGCAGACAATGTTGACCTTCCTAAGGGTTACTACTTCGGTATATCAGCTGCCACCGGGGGTCTGGCAGGTAGGTTAACGATATTGCAGTAATTGTAACTCTGTTTTTGTTTTAGATAAGCTTAATGGAGTTGCCAAGGTCTTTCGAAAAGACTGATCAGTATGATATATGATATCATATACACTGTATGTATTAATTGCAAAATAATTTTTGTTATATATACATTTTCAGATGATCATGACATATATAAGTTTTTGACAACAAGCCTCCTTCCATTAACAACGGTATGTAGCTTGTTGTTAGTGTATCTGCGAGAAGCAGTAGCTAAGGTATCGTTAGGAATTGGGAATTAACTTGCACCAGTTATGCACATTCAGTGCTATACCTGTGCGTGTAAATACAGTTTTTACAGAATGATGTCATAGGTTGTCATCTACATTTGCGACAAGTTTTGTGGAATTTGTCATTTGAAAACTTTTACTAAATAAGAATCAGAATTATTTGATGTCACTCGAATATGTTACTCATAACAATAGTAGCGCATCTGATGAGGTGTACTGCAGTTGCTATTTAGTCTTACTCCACTGACTTCCTCGTTGCAACCACTAACTAGTGTATCTAGTTATATCTTTTTAGTAGTTTATCTAGTTTTTGCTATCCTTTCATTATCTATTGCAAATTAAATATCAAACTTATTATGTTATTATTAAATTGTCATATCTGAACGAGTACAAGATAGTGCTTGGTGATGACTGCATTTGGCTCGTATTAAGATTATGCTGACGCTTGTACAGCTTTTTGTAAATGCATAGTTCACACGAATTTAACCTTTATGCGACTAATTTATGCTTCACTTTTTTCTTTGCATTGTTGTGTTTGACCTTCGACGAAATGCCAATACTGATTTAGTTTTAAGGGAATCTCTGTTGTGTTGGCTTAGGATAATCAAGGAGCACAAACGGATCCACAGAAGCAGCGTGAGCTTGAGGAACAGCAAAGATTGCAGGAAGAGTTTGAGAAATCTGTGCAACAATATATAAAAGATCAGGAAACGTTCAAAGAGCAACATCCGGAAAAAGTAAAAGCTCCAGATCATGACCCAGAAGCCTTGGTAAGGGTGAAAGTAGATTTTTTTCGTTATTATAATTTAGCTAATAGCCTAAACAATTTCTTAGTTGGGAGTATTATATCGCAGCGTCAGAAAACTTTAATTTGCTTGGCATGCTCAATTGCTCATTTATCATATAAATACACAAACACATTTAACTATCCTACCAATCTTAGTGTCGTCATTTCAAAGACGTTATCTTGTATTTGCTCAGGCTTTATGATATCATTTAACCAGGATGAATGTAGGCTGCTTTTTGTAATCAAAATACTCCTCACTCAAAATGCTCAAGTATCAAAAAAGTCCTCACTGACAGCATAAACATTTCTGTGTTTGCATGTTGCGCTGTGATTTGATGCAGCAACAACGTTGTTTTACCTTTCAGTTCCAAGGAGGTTCTAGTGAAGAGATCCAGTCCATATTTGAAGTTCAAAACAAGATCAGCAAGCAAATAAAGTGGGTAGATTTTTAATCAATCTGAAATTATTGATATCAAGCATTGATCTGCTTTCACAAACTGATAGCTTTGAGAACTTGGTGATAACTATTTCTGAGACAAATTGCATTAATGTTACAATATATAAAATGTGCATATTTCTTCAAAAAACCTCGCTATACTTTGTGTATGTCGGCTGCATAGCCGAATGGTAAGTGCCCTGGCTCGACGTTCCGAACTGCGCTGGTTCGACACCGCTCGAGCATGTGGCTGTGTCTTTGACAAGACACCTAAATGAATACTTGAAAATGGCCGCGAAGATTGGCTTTCTTGCCTTTCTGTCCACTTGATCTAAATCTTCAACCACCGGGTGTAAGCCTGGATATGACAAAACAAAATATACTTGTGCTTGTCAAGGACCTTATTGAATCAATGTAAAGAAACACTGATTTTCTGACGTTAAAAGTCACTTTTTTCAATGTACATTGCACACCGCAGCGAGTTGAAATCAACGGTCGTTCTGGTGATTGAAAAACAACATCGAATAACATCAAAGTTGGAGCAATCACAACCGCCTGACGTGGACTTGGCGAAAGCGCACGAGGTTGACGATGTCGCGAAGGCGCAAAGAGTGATCAACGACGCCATTTCAGAACTGAAGTAAGATCTCTATCTCTGTACTTTCAATCTTAGTTCATGCACCAGCTCATTGGTCGAGTTGTAGCCCACGTAATAATTTGCTTGATCGGGCTATTTGTTTAATCGTTGACCGATTACCAAAGCAGATGATTAAACAACTTTGCCACCGGAATGTTCTTTTTCGTACGCACCAACCGTTATCCGCTGGTTGAAATCCTGGATCATGGTGCGCGAAACGTGATTGAAGCAATAAAACAATTTTGTATGTTTCAGCTTTTACTTTCGCTTACATCAGATAGACGTTGCAACTTCTGCTAAAAAGTTGGCCTTTTTACATTGATCTAACTTCTAGCTGGAAACACTTTTCAGGGGCCACTTGAACTTTCTCAACACAACTTCGATCGCACTCACTAACACCGTGGCTCGGTTGAAAGCAAATCGTGGAGCGACTGGAAACAACGCCAATATTGCTAGCATGAACTACGAATCAAAAGTTCTAATGGGAAATGTGCAAGAAACCTTGGACCTTATGCATCAAGACATCACTGCTATGGAAAACAAAGCGGTCAGTACTTTCAACGCACAATTGTATTTTCTCTCGTGGTTTTCTTTGTATCACTTTTGTGTAACTACTTGCTTGCATGATTACCAACATTAAAAAGTGCGCTTAATTATGATTTAAAAATGCAAATTGACATTAAAATATCAGCTTCAATCTGTCTGCGCATGCGTTCTATTTTCTATGATTTGTTATTGAAAATTTGTAAGTTGTTGATGTCAGAAGACAAGAGGTGTATACCTTAGGCTTAGTGGCAACTGGCAAAAATACCAGCATAAAGTTGCTGCTTCATTTTCAGTTACATGGTCTATGCATCTCTAAGATGATGCCCCTGAAGATGTGCCCATAGACGAACGTTTGTCAATCCATCTTTGGATTTTTCGCACAATAAACAAAAACTGTTTTCGCAGAAAAATCCACCGCAACTGTCTTGTCCTAAACAGCCTCCACCTGCATGTGTGCCTCTGACAGGCTTCATAGCCGTCGCCCTTTTACAACTCATAACGCTACTCGTCTACTATTCGATGAGGTATGTATTTAAACAAACTTAGTTTAACAAATCGTCATATGTCTTTGTACTTTGTTAGAGTCTTCTTGGCTAGCATCAAGGCTCATTGTTACAGTATATCGCATGTATTGCTTTCTGATATAGTGAGCGTTCAGTTTGATGGCGACTTTAAAGGAAAACACGGTTTTCGCTTTGGACACAGCGTTTGGTTTTATTCTGCAAAAATAGAAGGTAATTCGCTGGAAAAAGTGGCGGTTGAGAAATAATGAGCCCGGCGTTGATGCAGCCCAGATGCCAACACAGTGCTGCGTACCTCTTCATTCTTTACACTGTCTAACGTCTAGTGTAGTGGTCTTTGAACCTATTTTACACTTTTGTCGAACACGATTTCCAGATTTTCTTCAAATCCCACTTCACTCATGCAGACTACTAAAAAAAGACAAGCTATTACTCGTAAAAAGAAAAAATCCCCCCCCCCCCCCCCGAAAGTAAAGAAATTTAACCCCAACTTCAAAAGTGCTGGTTAATGCCCATATGCAAATTTATCATCGAAGTTTCAGCTAGCAAATGAGTTTACGAAACGTAATGTACAACTTTCTCATATGATCTTATATTTACAGGCAATCCAACGAAGACTCGAAGAAGAAGTTTTTTTAATGTGTCCACCTACACAGAACGTGATTTCAAATGTCGTTTCAAACAATCATTAAATTGATTGTTTCTTTTTACTCAATCGTCCATAACATGAATCATTTATCATTCAAACAATCATTTATTAAACTACAGTATGTGCAAATGTGTTGAATTGTAGATTTTTTTGAGTGTGCCAGAGATTATGTAATTTCACTTTACCTAACAAACCGACCTTCTTGTTTCCTGCAGTATTTTAATGCAAATTGAAAAAAAGTGATGCATTCGTACTATGTTGCGTTTTTACAAAACCGCCTTGTGAAATTTACCTAAACACTTTGCTCGCACTTTTCATTTTGTTACACATCAACAAGTCAAGTACTTTTACCTCCAAGTATTGTGTTTCTGTCGTGTTACTGTTACCTAGGCAAGATTGCGTTACAGTGATTTTTACGTTTGTTTCTAACTGCCTTTGCGTAGAAAAGTTGCCGCATATTTTGGCTAAATTTTGTTCGTTTTCGTATCGAATTAGTTGCGTTGTTTTAACATTATGTTTTGGGACTAATGTCCTAACGTTATGTGCTCTCTAGATGGTATGAAACGTGAGTTATCCAGAAAAAAAAAGAATAATGTGAATGGTTATAAGATGGCCATAGCACGCTTTAACAGAAAATAGTTATTGTGTAGGGCTAATAGTATTGTAAATATTGTGGTGCAATGTTTAGGCTAACAGTATTGTAAATATTGTGGTGCAATTCAATGGTAGGTTGATTGTTTACTGAATGCAGTGATGTGGACTGAATGTTGTTCAAAATTGCATAATTTTTAATTCTTCTGAAAGTTGAGCCTCACCCATCTCATCATGATAAGTGTGCAGTGTATGAGCCTACTATCTAATAAACTAAATTTGATTAATATCATTGCAGTATGATTCATTTATCGTGCTGTAAATTGATTATCCTTATTGTTGTTACAGATTAGTACGGTACCACTGAAATGTAGCCTAATATCGTCCTCTTTTGTGGTGACAAGTTTTATCCATTACCCTAAAATTGAAAACTGCTTTATCAAAAAGTTAAAACTCGAAAATCAAAAAGTTTTTCTTATTTGTAGGCTGAATTAAAATTCTTAGCTAGCTATGGAACTGTACGATCTGTGACGCAGGTAACCTATACGGATACGCTGTACAATACTGTACAGCACTGGCTGCTACACTTGTGGTGCAATATTTTGGCTTAATTAAACAATGCCTTAAATACTGCAGTGGTGGTCTATTTTCTTTTATTTTCTATTTCTTGCATCTCATGTTATGTAGCCTATAGCGTAGGTTATAGTACGGTAACTTAAATGTAAATGCAACAACCACCCTAGACCTACTTTGCAGGCTTCAGCTCATTCACAAATTTCTGTGTAGGTAGCCTATAGCCTTAGCGCGTTATCAAGATTGATTTTTATAATTCTGGAATTGACCTTTTTCCACTGTTAGAAGTTCATTTTATTTGATATGGTGAGGCAGCATTTGCATTGAGTCTGAATCCGCCTACATATCTGCCCACACCACATGATATTCTTTTGACAGTAAATCGAACACTAACGGATAGTTTCTTTTAGAATACTTCACCAGTCTCAATCTTTTGTTAGTCTACAATGCCATCACCAAATTTGGCGTCAAAGCTAAAATCAGGGATATATAAAGAAAGGCAGCCAGCGGTTAGCCTACTTGTTAATTCAACTACCCGTAGCCTATAGCCTACTTGCTTTACATGTAGCCAATACTGCAAAGGCTTTATTAAAAAAAAACAGGTTATAGGCCTACTTTTCAACTATCATTCCAAACAAGTAGGCCTATTTAAATGTGCTTTGTGTAACGCCTGCGGCTTTTCTGATGTTTCCTTGAGTCTCATTGCCTGTGCTGTGCTTGTCAGGAATTTGAAACGCTGACTACAATTTGGGCATTTCTTTAAGAATTTGTACCACTTATTAGGGTTTGATACATACATTATGATGATGATGATCATCATTGATTGATTGAATCTTTATCCTCGGACTGGGAAAGCTTCTTGCAGAGCTTAATCCTGGCAGTTTCGCATACTTGTAGAGGCTTTGAATCACTGACGCAGGCCCGATCACCGAGATTGACAGAGTGAAGTTTCCGATTGTTGAAGTCTTGTTGCAGGGGAATTATTGCATCTATTAGATGCCGCTGAATGGAGAGCAGTCCTTAACGTGCGTTGCTCAAGCGCACATCCCGAGAGTCGAACCAGCGTCGCTTGGTCTTGAAGCTTCTTCGTTCCAGAAGTGACGCGCTAACCAATTGAGCTATCGGGCGGACGGCGTCTTAGCTTTGTGCATCTGCCGCATTGGTTGAAGCATTGTAAGCGAGTGTTAAACAAAAGTCAGTATCAGTCAGTATGGTTTTTGTCGGTAGCCACTTTAACAAGGAAAAATTCTGCAATTGACTAGAATGCACCGCCAACCGATCATAAGCTACGTTTTCTATGACGCGAAAAGATGATGATACAAAGCAAATCAAGTGATGGATTTTCTGTCAGCTGGTTGGGTTAGGGCTAGAAATTAGTTATTTCATTGACGCTGGTGCGATTCCCACCACTGCTATTGCCCTTTTTTCTTCTGTAATTACCAAATAAAGTTCAAAACAAGCATTAACTCTCTGGCTGAGTGCTAGAAAGGTCACAATTGGACGGTAGCCTCTTATAACATGTTCTGATTGATTGGCGGTTGCATTCTAGTCAATTGCAGTGGCTGAATTTCTACTTGTTAAAGTGGCTACCGGTTTTTGTCAGTCAATTGGGTGGTGAATTATTTTAGTCAGTTCACCACGGATTCTTTTCTTGAAAGTAAAGGTGTCAATTTAGTTATCGTATGGTTATAGTTTAGTTTTTATGTTCTGAATCAGTTCAATTCATTCTATTTATAATCAAGCCATTATTTGGCTGCAACGTTTTCGATCTGGAGCTCGTTCTTTTATTTGCAATAAACTCATACTTGCAAAAAACAAGGTGACCGGTAGGCCTACCGTATCATTCTCAAGATCATCCCCACTAGGCCTACTATGCTGGTACTCGGGATGTTGCTGTAGCAATTACAGCTAGGTATGGGCAGAGAAGGGCGTGATCTTGATCTTCAAGATTACTTTTTTTTGGTGACCTTGATCTTGATCTAAGATCACTTTTTTTGTGTGATTTTGATCTTGAAGAACAATAAGATCAAGATCACTTTGAAATTGAAGTTTACTGTACAAAGTAGTTAGTGGCAACTATTAACATTAACCCACTGTTAATATGATATGTGTGCTTAGGGTCTGAGTATGGAGCGGTTTGTCTGACAGCAAACCCCTGAACTTTTTTGATAGCAGACAACAGTAGCCTATCAAGGTTGCCAGATAGATAAATGGTGCACAGTGAAAGTTAAAACTACTTAGTAACACGTATAAAAACTCCCAAATGAACCAGACAAAAATTTGGAAAAAAATGATGCAGTTGAAAGTTTATTTTTATTTATTTATTATCAGAGGTGGGCAGTAACTAGTTACAAAAGTAACTAGTTACTGTAACTAGTTACTTTTTGAGTAACTGTAACGGTAACTTCGTTACTATTTTCCAAAAGTAACGAAACGCGGTAACTAGTTCCTATTTTAGCACTTTTTCAACAGTTACAAGTTACTTTTGTATTGAAATTTATGTTTCTAATTGCCGTTCATTACTCTGCACATGTTTGTGTCATGCTTTATGCGTGTTTGCTGCGCGTTGCTCAATAATGCATTCTTCTCGCAGCTGTATCGGAGCAGCACTGCCCAGTGCCCATGCGCGGCGCTCTTGTTTTGTGATCTTATGGACCAGGATTGCCATATTGGCGAATTCATCGCCAAAATCCAGAAATCTGGCGATTTTTTAAGACGTTTGGCTTCATATTTATGGTTTGGCGATTTGGCTCTTTTTAAGCGCTTTTTGAGAACTGATTTGGTTAAATTAATTGCTTTTGGTGATTGATCAGTATATGTGACTTTCAAAGCAATGTTTAGCAAAAGTGTTTGGCAACACTTGATAGCTCAGTTCGTGCTTGTCGTATAGCTGCCAGAGGTGTACAGGAGTCGTATTTTTGGAGTATTTAGGACCCGGAGTCTCGGTGTTACGTTCACTGTTCGCAACCTTATTACATCATTGTTTTCTCGATTCAAAATTGGAAGTCGATGTCTAAGTAACTTCGAGTGCTTAACTATATTTATTGATGCATATACCGCAATATTAGATCCTTTCATGCACGTCTTAAACCATTAAGGTTTTGCCACCTTTTCCTTTTGTTAGTTTTGTTACTGTATTTCTTTTTCACAATATCATTTCTTGTGCATTCTGACAAAGAAAAAAAAAAAAAAAATAAATTGAATTGAGTCATAGCAGGGAAAACAAATTATTTCCTTTGTTTCGAGCATTTAAAGAGAATATAGTTTCGGGAGAGAGTTTTCTTTTTTGTACCAAAGACAGGCAAAACACAACAATACCACAGGGTTGAGTATTACAACAATATATTTTACATATTTACAAGTAGTTTAACAGTCAAACGTTTTCGGCTTAACTTAAGCCCTCATCAGGAATCTGAAAATTGTAAAGGAATCTGAAAAAAAAAAAGAAGTATAAATTGTAATAAATTTAAACTTTTTGAAAGTAACTATAACTAACTGACTATAAGCATCAACAAACACGCAACGATTATAAGCAATAGTGTGGAAAACAGACAGACGGAAAACAAACTACGGTACATTAGGAAAAGACAACTGCGTAACTAGAAAAGAATTTGCACCACAGGATGCGTGATACATCTAATAAATGTTGAGGAGAATGGATGCGCCTCCCGCAAATAATTGTTTGTTTAAATTTGGATTACAGCGTTTATGTTGAGATTTATGAGTAACTGAAAGTAACTAGTAACTGTAACTAGTAACTGTAACTAGTAACTGTAACTAGTAACTGTAACTAGTAACTGTAACTAGTAACTGTAACTAGTAACTGTAACTAGTAACTGTAACTAGTAACTGTAACTAGTAACTGTAACTAGTAACTGTAACTAGTAACTGTAACTAGTAACTGTAACTAGTAACTGTAACTAGTAACTGTAACTAGTAACTGTAACTAGTAACTGTAACTAGTAACTGTAACTAGTAACTGTAACTAGTAACTGTAACTAGTAACTGTAACTAGTAACTGTAACTAGTAACTGTAACTAGTTACATTTTTGAAATCGGTAACTGTAACGGTAACTCAGTTACTTTTTTGGCCAAGTAACTGTAACTGTAACTCAGTTACTTTTGAAAGTAACTTTGTCCACCTCTGTTTATTATAAATAAAAAGTATAAAAGTAATTGCAAATTTTGCGACTTTTTCAGTAGTAATTAACCTCGGCCTTGGGTGTGACGTTGCGATTCTACGCAAACTACGTCAACAATCGATAGGCCTAATAGCAACAGTCACTAACTTATTACAATTCTTAGGCCAGTGATCGAGTAGTTAAAAGTAAAAGTTAGCAATATCAACTAGTCTATATACATTTAACCAGGTTGCTTACAGTAGCTTAATTATTTTTTGCAACATCATTGATCAAGGGTGCAACCTAGTTCGTACCCTGAACAGTTCGGACCCTCAGTTCGTACCCTGAAAAGATCGAGAGAAAAAATTAAAAAAAGCCGAAGTCGCTAATCGCAGTTTAATAGCACAAAGCCGAAGTCGCTGATCGGAGTTTCCGCAAACAAACTCGAGGGTTAGGGTTAGCGGAAACCGCGGAACTGCGGAAAAATATTTGCGGAAACTGCGATCAGCGAGGGTTAGAGCAGAGCATAGATTACTCGATGATTAGAGTTAGGGTTAGCCGAAACTGCGGTTAGCAAAACTGCTGAAAAATGTTTGCGGAAACTGCGATCAGCGAGGGTTAGGGTTAGAGCATAGATTGCTCTATAGTTAGGGTAAAGGTTAGCGGAAACTGCGGAAAAATGTTTGCGGAAACTGCGATAAGCGAGGGTTAGAGCATAGATTGCTCTATAGTTAGGGTTAGGGTAAAGGTTAGCGGAAACTGCGGAAAAATGTTTTCGGAAACTGCGATCAGCGAGGGTTAGGGTTAGAGCATAGATTATTCTATGGTTAGAGTTAGGGTAAAGGTTAGCGGAAACTGCGGTTAGCGGAATCTACGGAAAATGTTTGCGGAAACTGCGATCAGCGAGGGTTAGGGTTAGAGCATAGATTAGCCTATGGTTAAGGTTAGCGGAAACTGCGATCAGCGACTTCGGCCTTGTGCTATCTTTCTCTCGATCTTTTCAGGGGGAAAATTTTAAAATGTTTGCGGAAACTGCGATCAGCGACTTCCGCTTTTTTTAATTTTTTCATTCGATCTTTTTAGGGTACGAACTGAGGGTCCGAACTGTTCAGGGTACGAACTAGGTTGCATCCATTGATCAAAAACTTTTTCAAGTATACAAAAAGTGATCTTGAAAGTGATCTTGATCTTCAAGATCACGATCTTGATCTTCAAGATCACATAGTTTGGTGATCTTGATCTTCAAGATTACATATTCTTGGTGATTTTGATCTTGATCTTCAAGATCACCAATACTGGTGATCTTGCCCATCTCTGGGTATGGGCAGATGTTCAGACAATTCAACGTCCGCTACAGACTAAAGATATCATATATTATGAGCTAATAAAGCTATTATCTAAATATATATTGTTCTTTTTGTTTGTAACTTCTTTATTTTCCTTTTAAAGCAAATTTTTAAATTTGATTTTTTTGCAACCGTGCCAATTTTCTTTCAACTTAATAACAGCTATTTCGGTCTTGGGCACGTTTTAACGTTTGTATTTTGTCGCTTTTACCTTTTTCTAGACATTTGCTATATTGATGTGTATTGTTTTTGCTGTGATAGTCAGAAATAAAAACGACTGAACTGAACCCTTCGTTTTTTTATCCGAAGTTTTACTCTACGAGTCTGCAATAGTCTGCTCTAATGCATGACATCACTGAAATTTATTGACACTTGACACTGACAGAGCTGCAGGTGCACAAAGCATAAAAGCAACGTTTTAGTTCTGGTCTTGTGATCTCTGTGTTGGTATTTTAGCAGTTGAGTTACAAACTCTTGTTTGTGTTATATTGCAAAAATATCAGCAAATTTCCACAAAAATGTTAAAAAATGGGATGTGCAGTGGTCAGTAATATTAGCAAGCTAGTTAATGAGAGAGAGAAAACTTTTATTTTGTCTGTTGCAGCAATAGCACGGACAACTAATTAATTAATGACAACTCCAACTTAGCCATTTTGCAGATTTGCAAAAAATGATATCAAAGCGGAATTAATTATGATCTTAGAACAACTCAGTCCACTAACTAAATACGTGTTTTGCACATACATGTCTAAATTAACATTTTGAATCTCAGTGATTTACAAATAAAAATGTTGGCAGCCTCCATTGTTTGTGACCATGGATTGGTAAAGTACAGGTAGCCTATCATCAGAGGTGGGCAGTAGCATGCTACTTTTTTGGTAAAAGTAGCGGTAGCGGCGCTACTTTTTAGTTGGAGTAGCGGCGCTATTTTTTTTCCAAAGTAGCGGGAGAGGCGCTACTTTTTTTCAGTCACACTACCCGCTACTTTTTAATTTAAATTGAAAAAATGCTTGTTTTTTTTGCAATACCGGCGTGGTCAAGCAGCTATATTATCGGTTTGGTTGCAAAGTTTTGGTCTTTTCTAGCTGACATCAACTTCTTCGGCGAATATCTCCGTGTGATAAAGCCTATCTGCCAGGCTTTAGACATTCTCTAGGGCGAGTCCAAGGCGTATTACGGAGTCTTGCTTCCAACCATCACAATTTGCGGGAAGAAGTTGACCGAGATCAGTGATCTTGTGACCTGTGAGGAGTTGAAAGTGAAAGTCCTTGAAGGGGTGAAGAAACGATACGGTACAACAAGTGCTTCAACGATATGAAATGCGTTGTGGCATCATGTCTTCATCCCTATTTCAAGACGTCGTGGCTACAATTTCTGCGCTACCGGTACGTTTCCACGGATGATGCTGACTCACTGCGAGAAAAAGTCAAGACAGACATGGTTGTAGGTCATGGATAGATGGTCATTTTATTTTTTTTGGATGCGAAACGTACAGTGTGCATCCAATGAGAGAGTGCAAAAGACCATAGCCCTGAAGGCGTAGGAGGTCGTCGAGTCTGCACTCTATCATTCAAACAGTTATACGAAAGAAAGTATTGCGTTTTTAATAGCAAATTGACACAAAAAAGAAGGAAGGAAGAACAGAAAAAAAAACAAATACAGACGCAAGAAATACAAAAAAATAATAACAATGGACATAAAGTCAGGTAGTGGATTTCGTTTTTATAGCTCTTGATTATTGAAGAAGTGTTTTTTGCACATTTTACTAAATAATTTGTAGCCTTTTTTCATGTTTTTATTTTTTATTTTTTTTATATTTTGAGGTAAACTGTCCCATACGTTGATTCCCATGCATTTTAAACTTTTTTGAAATAATCTTCAGCTAACAGTTACAGGAGGAAGTACTCAGAATAAAGAAGTGCTTCACAGTGTTTTTTTTTTTTTTTGAAATATATATATTGTAATGCTATTCATATTTAGGAAGCATACTGTTTGATATTTTTGCAATAAATAAAATGGCTGGTGTTGAAACCAAATTCAAAGCGGCACTTAATGTTATTGAAAATCTTCCTAAAAGTGGTGAGTTTATTGCAATAGGCCACTAGGCATACTTTTGTAGGTTATAGTTAACTTGTTGAAACATGTGCTAGTTATTTTTCTTTAATTACTTATTTTGACCGATGTCACAAATAAAAATAACTCTGAACTGTAGGTCATGTCTTAGTTGTTAACTTTATAGGCTAGTAGCCTACACTTTTTGTGTGCACAACAATGTGTGAACAACTGAACATATTTTAACATAAGCATGATTACCATAGTGTAACTTAGCATTGCATTGAAATTAATCATGACATTGATAATTGCATTGAAATTAATTATATGGTCCTAACTTACAACATATATTCAACTCTATATAGGATCATACAAGCCCTCACCAGAAATGATGTTATCTTTTTATGCCTATTACAAGCAAGCGACAGTTGGTCGTTGCAATCGATCAAAACCATGGTCTTTTGATGTCATCAATAAAGCCAAGTGGGATGCTTGGAATAATTTAGGCAATATGACCAAAGAGCAAGCCATGGAAAATTATGTGGAAGATCTTAGCAAGGTTTGTGATTAAGAAAAAATTTCTTTATTTCAAAACCTGAACAACAATTGTTGTGCTGAAATGTGCCATATGTATTTGATTTCTGCATTTACTTGAAAACCAATTTAATATAAAACTGAGAAAAAGATGAACATTTTATCGTTTGCATAAGTATCAATGTGTCTGGCAACCTTTTTGAGTAGATTCTTGTGTTGGAAGAAAGTTGTCTCAATTTTTAATGGTGCAAAGGAGCATGGTCTGCAACATGCATACAGCACTATTCCCAAGGGGTGATCTACCTAGCAGTCAGCACAAGGTTAGGTAGTCTGGCATAAATTCGTGGTCAATACTGATGAGTCCAGCCTCATTGAAAAAACACCTGTCTAGTGTCTATCACTATCAATTCTTGCTATAATCGGCTGTTGAGAAATTTATGTATGCACTATGTAGCATGTTAAGCAACGTAAATTGAAGAAAAGTTGCAATGGATCAAATAAAACTGAACTTTTGGATTATTCATGTTTACATAAAATAATTTTTTATTAAAACTTGTTCTTCTTTTTGAAGAACTGTTGGAGGTATTGCTGTGGATTATCCTTAGAAAAACATAGGTCACTGGCCGCAAGGTTGATACAAATACTATGCAGTGTATTGGATGCAGGTGCAGGCGATAGGCAAACAAAGGCCCCATTTTTATGTTTTGTTTGCCAAAGGAGGTTTCCCTCCTATCAGCTTCACCTTAGGCTCAAGTAACAGTGTATTTTCAAGTTGCCAATAGTGCAAAGTGTCATTATCTTATTTAAATAGCTCAAAAATACTATATCAGCTGATCGTTTTCTGTTAAAATAACTGCAAGAAACTCTCATGGACCATTGTTAAACTTTTTTTAATGTGAAGATCATGAAAGAATTTCCCCCTCCAACTGAAGACCAAGTAAGAAATAAAAATTGCAAAAGTGTGTGATTGCTGATTAATAATGACAGCAAATTGTACTTATTTGCATTTATTTGAAGTTGCTTCATGTATTGTTGAGCAACTCTTAAAGAAAATAATTCAAACTTTGCCTTCACAATCTTATCACACCATAAAATCATGTTCAAAAATTTGCGCCATGATTTTATTACTGAAAATTACAATTGTAAAAAGTATTGATATCACAACTTAGTTTTTTTGCATACATCATCTGGTGCTTCACTTCTTTTGCCTTGTGTTACAGACTGCTGTGTTTAAACATTAATCCTGGGTGCGTGCTTTGAAAGCAATGATTGTAAAAATCTTGGTGTTTTACATTGCTGTGATTACTGGATTCTGTAATTTTTCTCTTGATTAATTTACAGCTTCAAAACTGTTGTAATTTAAATAGGATGACAAGACAAAAGTGGGAGAGACACGATGTGCAAGCATACGAAATTGTCTCTGACTTTTGCTACAGTATTCATTAATTGAAACAATCTAAAATACCAAACAGCAGATTTTCACTAATTAATCTTAGGAGTTGTGGTCATGTGAACAGAGTAGTAAAAACATGACTTTAACTCCAGCAGACAAGATCAAAGTTGATGCTACGAGAGCCACTGCATTAATTTAAAAGCAACGTTTAATATTTGTTAATTGCAACTGCTAATTTAAAATATTATTTTAAAACATGTTTTACTTTTCATATTTTTGCATGCATGATTTCAAGATTATTTAATAATGTTGATTTGCACTGCCAAATGATAACGCTATGGTAGAGAGTTTGCTTTGTTGAACCATAGACAAACAAAACACAGTAACCTTAGCAGTAGCAGGTTTAACAATTACCATGTTGCATTACACAGAGATATAGCATAGGCTAATTTAAAAAAATCAACTTACTTGAAGCACTTTGTATTTATGCCAATGCAAACCTAATAATTTACTTAATGCTGCCTATACAAGCAGCTGCTACCCTTGTTTTTTGTTTACTACACTTTTTTTCATTTATTAGATCATTGAAGCGTTACCTGCTTCAGACAAAGCAGCTGACTTTGTGCAAACACTTGGAAACTTTTACGAAATAGTTGACCACAAATCTGAACAAGCGGATCAACTAAAAAAATACATGAGTAAGTATTTCCGACTGAATACATAGAACAGTATAGACAACAAATTTTGTAAGTCCTAAAGTCGGAATTAAGCCACTCCATTATTGTATGAACTACACTAAGCCTAATTTTAATTGCGTAATCTGATATCTTGACAATTGAACCATTGTAATAACTGCTGAACCTATTATCAGCAATGTTGCTCTGCTGACTCTTTTAGGGAATTCATTTGCGACGACATGACAACTCGTGTGTGCTGCAATTTTTTCGCTATCGTTTTATTAACAAAAAACATCGTTTTTTTGCAAAAGTATTGCTTGTACAATGTACATTGTGCTTTGATTTGACTTTTTTTTGATCGTAGACAAAATTTTAGATCTGTTCATTGAATGATCACTAACTTTTGTATCTAAGGTTTTAGTAATTTTTTTTTAAATCCTTGCTTTTAATTAAGTTGTTGCTTCTTTCGCTTTCCATGTTTTTGCCATGCTATGGTTATTTTACGTCTGTATCACACAACAGAATCGAAGCCTAATGGCCATACACCTAGACTTTCAAATGGGGACGGTGCAGTAGCGAACGGAATCCACAGCAATCCTGGTAAGTCATTTGAATGTGCTTGTATCAAAAAGTTACGATTTAAATGAACACATTCTGTGTGACAAAGAGTTGTTCAAACACCATGACACTCTTGACAGAGAGGTTATCAGAAGCGTCATACTGCAAGTATATAGGTTCCAACACACATTAAATTTACAGTAGTGTTATATCGCAGTGAAAACGAAACGGCTAGCCTATGGAAAAGCGAAATGATATTGAAACCCCATCCAGTAAACCAGTCGTTTTTTTACATTGATTCAACGTCTACAGAAGTTGAATCAATGTAAAAATGACTGATTTGTTGTCTGGGCCAGTCCCTACACTAGCAGCTTGGAGAGTCGTAATTGCAGTTACAATATTATCCGGGCTTCGTTGAAGCCATATGGTTTCCCTAAACCGCCTTTCAGTTTATTACACAGAAGAATTTGTGTCGAAGACTCCAGTAAGTAGTAGTAGTATTATGGATGAAATACTTCCATGAGTTATTCCATCTTTGTATATTTTGGCTTATGGTGCGCTTTGACAGAGTAAAGCTTCACCCACACTACTACCAGTAAAAGTTCCTGTCTCTGAAAGAACCTTGTTTGAAGAGGTGCAATGAAAGAGTACTACGGACAAATAAAAAACTCAATCCGAGTGACTCGAATATACAAATGTCGCGCAGTAGCGTACAAGATGAATGTTCAAAGGAGATAATCATATTATGCAGTTTTCTTGATAACTTTAATTAATTAATCATCAGGACCCGATTACTTATTAATAAATATATTCTAATTTGATTAGTGATTGGGTCTTCGGATGTCAGTGTACAGGACACCAACGGTTTCCATCCTGAGCAGGAGTCATCAGATAGTGACCGTGCGAACGATGATGAGCCAGTTGAGCCACTACTGGGCGACACCTCCAACTTCGATCACAGTGCTATGGTTCAGTCACAGATGTCCCGTAAGCTTTTTCAGACTGTGAATGAATTACTCGATTTATGATAACAACAAGAATTGGTGTAATGCAAAACGCGAGTCATTGCATGAAGAATTCCGTCATTCACTGGGGCTTGAGTTTCTGTTAGTTACAACAACTATCTGCTCTGTTCTATATCTTATTATTATGCTATA
The DNA here is from genome assembly GCF_918807975.1 of Aplidium turbinatum. Taxonomy (NCBI): domain Eukaryota; kingdom Metazoa; phylum Chordata; class Ascidiacea; order Aplousobranchia; family Polyclinidae; genus Aplidium; species Aplidium turbinatum. The sequence goes on along the minus strand of NC_137489.1, from coordinate 7,593,862 downwards.
TTTTACTTCCTGTGGTCGTTTAATCTTGCGTCAAGCAGTTGGTACACCTGATCTCCACTCTCTAGCAAGACAGATTGGCCAATAGGCTACTTTTGCAGGACTTTTCACATTTTCCATCTTTCTCATCAGTCGAATAAAACAACGGTTTTCAATGTTGGCGCTGTTTTATCGTCGTCGATATCAAAATACCTTTCCATTGTCGCAGACGACGACGAGAACCGATCTCAGATTGAAAGTGAAGACGAGTTTTGCGATACGTCAGCGGATATGACGCACGTCAAAGATAGACAGAGCGGAAACTCTGAAAGCTATTCGTCGTCTAGTTCGACAAGCTTGAATGGAAGCCCTGATGGTGACTATATGCTAAGTTAGCGATTCGCTTGCATCTTGCTGATCAATCAAATTGCAATTAACTTAAATTTGTGACCAATGGTGACAAAACCATACTTGCCTGCCTTCTTGAAGCAAGCTAGGAACGTTGAACTTACATGTTTGTGTGGCACAATAGAACTCACCTATAGACTTATGAAGGGACCTTCAAAGGAGGGTCGCTGTAGCAAAATATCACTATAGCCGAAGTATTATTTAATTTTTTTGAATTTTTCTTGATTTTTTTTTAGTTAAAAGAAAAATCCCGAACTAATTGGCCATCTACATAAGCTACTACCAACAGCGAATCTGCACTGTTTAGAAACTCAGTTTGATTTATAAATTTATTTTCCGTTCCCCGTCAAAACGTTTTTATATGAACTTTCAATCATAACGTTTATACAGCGTCAGACAAACGCGTTATGGACGTGACCTCACGTCGCCAGATACCATTGTTACAAGGAGGACAGCACGGCACGCACGGTATCTACAAACCCGTCCAGTCAACATCAAGCAGCCCAGGTAACAAAATGCTAACTTGTGCTGTTTTTTGACTACCGTGCTTATCAGCAGATCCAGTCAGCATCGATTTTTCTCATGAAATACCGAATCATGGCGTTTGAGTGTTAAGGTATCGTAAAGGAGTTGCGTTATGCCAACCAGCAGAGAAGTCCCTTTTTTACATTCTACGTTTACAGATGTTGAGTCAAAGTAAAAAGGGGCTGATGGCTGGCTGAGCTTCGTCTCTGCTTTTTCAAGAACAAGCCAGTTTTACAAACATTATCTCTGCAGACCATCGCCTTGGTGGAGAAGTCGGGTCGAGTCACACAAATCCAACCGACGGTGCCTCTCAGTTTGTGACGTCACAAGGAGGAGGAAGTGGCGGGGACAGGAATCCATCAGGAGATCGGCCATCCGAGGCAATATTGTCATCATCAGTTAGATCTCATGTCATTATTGTAGTGTAAATCAGTGGTTCCCAACTCATGGGTCGCGACCCAAAGTTGGGTCGCTTGTTTTTCAGGCATATTGTATCTTGGGCGAAAAAATTAACAATAAAAAAAATTTAAAACGTGATGAGATCGATCACAAAACTGGAAAATATAAACACAAGTCATGAAGCGTTTCATGTCGAGACATCGGAAAGCTTTGTAGCATGATCCTAGTGCAAGAAGTTTTAACAATTTTCGCTTTTATTATTGTTATTATTATTAAACGTAAACCCAACAAAACTTTCAGTCTCAAACATAAATTAACTTGACAAAGTTATGGGATACATATTGTAACGTGCACTATATGTCACGAACGCTGTGTCGGACAAACTATGACAAAGTTTTCCACACGTTGGACCACACATAGTCTGGTGTGGTAAAACGCATCAAAGACAAAGCCCCAAGTGCTGTATGGACTTATTGCTTTCTCCACAGAGAGGCCTTGCTGCAAAAAAGCTGTCTCAAGAGCGGCACGAAGTGTTGAATGATGTGAAGTGTGTAAACTTCATCAAAACAAGTCCACTAAATCGGCATTTGTTTTCGTCTTTGTGGATTCTGATTATTATCAAGCATTGCTGTTGCACACAGAAGTGCGATAGTTGTCACGAGGTCGTGTCCTGAAGCGAGTTTGTAATTTGCGAGAGGAGATTGCTACCTTCCTGAGGCGACAGAACTTGTGAGATTAGCCGAGAAGTTTTTGCAAGAAGATTTCAAGGCAAAAGTTGCTTACCTTGCCGATATATTTGACTCTCTGAATTCTCTAAATTTATCTATGCAAGGCAATGGTTTTACGGTGATTGATTGCGACGCAAAAGTTTCTGCTTACCACAAAAAACTCATATTCTGGCACAGTTATGTCACCAGAGATGAGTACGATATATTTCCTCAGCTAACCCAATATATCTGTGGCAATGAAGTTGATATTAAGCAAACGATAATTAGACACCTGGAACAGTTTGCCAAAAAGTTTGTGCACTACTATATGGAGAATTTCTAACACTTAATAATCAAAGTGATTGGATAATTGATCCATTTGTTGGAAAAGATCTGCCTCAACTTTCCATCCATGTTGCAGAACAGTTTATGGACATAACGACAGAAGTAGCAAACCGTATTTCTTTTGCGTCCTTCAAAGACAAATACCCCAAAGATTCTGCAAACATCCCCTTTTGGGCTTCCATGTACAAAGTGTATCCCACAGTTTCACAATTAGGGATTCAAAATCAGATTCCATTTGCAACAACTTGGCTTTGTAAGATTGGATTTAGCGCCATGTGTGTATTGAAAACTGAACAGCGAAACCGGCTGGAAGTTAAAGCCGACATGCGGCTATGCCTAAGCAAAATAACGCCTCGATTTCAAAAACTCACTGACAGCAAGCCAGCACAGCTAGCTCATTAGTGATTTGATAAACATATTATTTTGGGAAAAAGTTACTGCTTTTGTAGTGCTGTTTGTTTGCAACACAATCTTGTATGGCTTTTAAAATATTACGACAATTTGCTTGGGTCGCAAGATTTTACGGAAGTGAATTTTTTTTAAAAATGGGTCGCCTTAAAAACGAGTTGGGAACCACTGGTGTAAATCATTCGAGAGATGTGCTTCGCAGTGCGAAACGTTTGCTCTTGGTCAAAACAAACATGGCGTGTTCGTGCACACAAGTTATCCCTTGGTCAATATTTAAACTTCCAAAACTCTGCCTGAGCGACTGAAGCCAATAAAACATGGTGTTTATACTTTTGCACAGGTGCAAGAAAGAATCGCAGTTGCACTTCTGCAACTACAAAGGGACATGCATAGCGTGCTTAACCGGCTGACCACCCTAGAAACGATAACAATATCACGGCAACAGGTAAAGTGGCATAAAGGTTATTCCAACTGACAAAGACAGCATTTTTTACACTAGTTTATACCTGTAAGATTTACACCCGTATTTGGTTTGCTTTGAATCTTTATCCTCGGACTGACAAAGCCTTGATACCGTAGGTTATTCCTGGTAGTTTCGCATACTTATTAGGGTGTTTCATTTTTTCACCATTTTTGAAATTCAAAATGCCTGGGGTCCCATCTGGTGGTATTTGGGGAAAAAAGTTTACACCCCAAATTTTTTTCAATTATGACGTCATATTGAGGTGGTCCACGAGGTTTGAAATTTTTGGGCCTCAAAATCTCGAAATTTGGGCGTATCTCCGGAACCACACATCATAGATCGACAAAATTAGTATCAAAATGCGCAGAAGGGTCGGTTTCCTATACCTGATGTAGAGAATATTAAGGTCTATCTGCTTGAGAAAAAAAGTTATTTCAAAAAATTTGATTTTCGGTCTATTTTCTCCTGATGAACAGAGATCAGGTGATCAAGATAATAAGTTTTTCTGTATTTTTCCACTCTTGGAAGCTGCTATTGCGTAATAATAGTCCTTGTTCGTTTTGCAAGAGACGAAAGGGTAATAATTGAAGGTAATGCTATTATAATGATGATGATGGCTATTCCTCGTCGAGGATATTATAATGTAACCGTTGAGGAAGAGGTATGTATGCTCACCTGCTTTAGATTTTGATTAAGTGTCATTATGGCATTAAGGCCAAGTATTAGTAAGTCGATGCAAAACTTCAAGGAATCGGAGAAAAATGTGCTTCCCCTTAATTCAGATATAATCATCACTATTTTTACTTGAGGAAGAGAGTACGGTAGCCGAAACTAATCCCAAGTTTTTGAAGAAAATACGGTACTCTATTTCAAAGATTTGAAAGATGAACTGCTGAAAGATGTAGTTGGCATATGGAACAAAACTGGTCTTCCAGTGCTTAGCAAACAGAGAATTGAAGCCAAGTTAAAAGACGTGATAGAGAAGTACAATGCAGCAAGAAAAAAAGAAATGAAACGCAGAGGTAATGAGGTTAATCAAGAATGGTTACAGAACTTGTTCGATGTATGTGCATGTAAGTGAAGTGTTCGATCTCCGAAAATCTGGTTGTTTTTCAAAAGAAACTCTCTTGCACCTGTGAACTCGAAAACCGAGTCCAGGAGAAAGAAATCGCTTTCTTGAAAGATCAGCAAAAAGATTGAAAAATGCTTATCAGTGGCGTAGATGTCAACCATGTAGAAAAGGCTTTAGAACGGGAAAATCATAAAAGGAGGTGGGAAACGAGCAGTGAAGTTGAACAACCGAGCACTTCTGGCATACAATCTGCCAAAGCATCGGCATTACTATGTTCGAAACAAAGAAAAAGAAATGAAGCAGTTAGATGTCTACACAGTAGCGAAAGCGACTCTGATGGGGATATGAATTAGGAAGATGATAGGGAATACGAGCCTCTGAAACCAGCTATTGGGGGAAAAGTGTACAAGAAAGTACATTCTTTTTCAATAAATGATAGAAGTTGTTTACTTGCTGATCGTAGGATGACTTCGGTACGCCAACAGTCAGATCTTATGAGGTCGGTTCTTGGAAAAGATCAAATAGCTGCAGCACCTTCGACAGTATACCGCCAACGACAAAAAACAAGAGAAAAATCTCTGATGGAAAGTGAGAACCTTCTCAACTCAGCTTCTGCCATGCAGTTATGTTATGATGGGCGCGTTGTCGATAAAATAGATCGATACGTTTTCTTGGGTCAACTTGTTGATGATAATGGCATGAAGCACGAAAGTGTGCTTGCTGTTAAATATTTTCCCAAAATTGTGTCGGTCACTGCAGCACTGATTTTTGACACCATCATCCAGGAGGCTTGCAGAGTTCACCTATCCCAAGTATATTCAGTCATGGCTGATACGACTGCTCTCAATACAGGAAAAAAGTCCGGAGTCAATACTCGACTGGTCAATTATTATAATGATGAAGTTGGTCATGATATTCATACCCTTAAATGTATGTCCCACATAAACGAAATATATCTTTCCCACGTCATTTCTTTTGTGGACGGCGCCAAGAAGGGACCCGGAGCAATGCAAGATGGGGCTTTGCTTAACCAGATAGCAAGACTAGACAAGCCCAGTACTGAAACCTTAACACCAACTATTACTACGCAATAACAGCTTCCAAGAGTGGAAAAATACAGAAAAACTTATTATCTTGATCACCTGATCTCTGTTCATCAGGAGAAAATAGACCGAAAATCAGATTTTTTGAAATAACTTTTTTTCTCAAGCAGATAGACCTTAATATTCTCTACATCAGGTATAGGAAACCGACCCTTCTGCGCATTTTGATACTAATTTTGTCGATCTATGATGTGTGGTTCCGGAGATACGCCCAAATTTCGAGATTTTGAGGCCCAAAAATTTCAAACCTCGTGGACCACCTCAATATGACGTCATAATTGAAAAAAAATTGGGGTGTAAACTTTTTTCCCCAAATACCACCAGATGGGACCCCAGGCATTTTGAATTTCAAAAGTGGTGAAAAAATGAAACACCCTAATACTTATAGAGGTTTTTGACGCAGGATCGGTTACCGAGATTGACAGAGTGAAGTTTCCGATTGTTGAAGTGTTGTTGCCAGGAAATTATTCCATTTAAAAGGTGCCGCTGAATGTAGAGCAGTGCTTAGAATGCGTTGCTCAAGCGCACACCCCGAGAGTCGAACCAGTTTACTGCAGTAAAGCAAAGATATCGAGTATACCCGATAGGAAGCACCAGCTGTAACTCTACAGTAGGCTGTGTAATAGTTTATGGTCGCAGCACCGCTCGCTTAAGTACAACGTGCTAAAATTCCACCGCAACTGTCCTGTACGTATTGAACCCGAATACACTGCTCGCTATATTACGAAGAACACGCATTTATTTAGGACATCCAGCACTGCCAACATTGCTGCATGCACAGAAACGCCAGCAAAGATACGTCATGGAGGCTTCTTGAAGATCTCAGTCCACGATCAACACTTTTCATTGTTCTGTGGCCGTTTGTAGCACGTTTGCTTCTTTCATTGTGGCGAAAATCCCGCCGCTCGCAGCGGTAGTAGCTTGCGTCTCCTATACCACTGATCTTAAAAATCACTCGTCGGCAACAAGAGACGTTGTTGGTAAATGTTTGTGTTTCAATTTTTTTCTGTGCTTTCAAAATGAAACAATTATGCCGTGGAATTTATTTGTTGCAAGTTCTATGTGAAATTTTCTTACATGCTGTTGAGAGGTCATAGCGCCATTTTCTTGCTTTTTTAATCTTTTAATTTTAGGTAATAATGTTGTCAGTCTGCAGTATGTTTCTGACAAGCATCACCGGAAGAGGGTTATAACATTTTAACAGCACCTTATATTAATATTCGAGACGTGTGCAATCTACTGTGCTTGTGTTTTTGTTAATAAAAACCGCTAGTCGTAATGTGTAACCTGAACCTGCAAGCAACGCACCACTACTCGCCATATAGCACTTTTAATAGAAAAACATTTCACAGTTTATGATGTATACGATTTCCTACAAAAATGGAGTGTATGAAGTGCCACAAGCACAGACACTGTATCAATCAACACTCCAGTGGATTGCTGCTATTGCTCAAATGCAAGCGCAGTTAGCAGCTCTGAGTACAATCAACGTTTGACTGACACAAAGAATAGCACTATGCAGACAAGTGCAATCGCAACACAGAGTTGATAAAAAAATTAGGCTGATTATGGTCACATAGTAGCACCACAGAAATTGGATGGGGTTTTGAGAAACCTTTACAATGTACAATTGTACAGAGTAACCACCATAAAAGAGCACGGATAGGGTTTTCACACTGAATTAAATAGCAGAATTTCTCTATTTGAAATGACCAGGGTATCTTTCGCGTTGGGACTGCATAAATATTGTGCAACGAATGGAGAAAGATGTTCCAACAAATGAACTTTTTGCTGCGCGGTACCCGACAACAGTTAGCTCTCCAACATCAAACGATTTGTCAAAACTACCAACAGACCGAGGAATGAGGTGTTTCGACAATCTCGTCCCGGATTTTCATTCTTCTACGGTGCTGATGAGGATTTTAAGCTCCCGGAACTGACTTCCAACCTTCCCGGATGTTTGTTGCTTTGATTCCAAAACAGATTTGATTTGGTTGAGCTCGACGTAGCAATTCTTGCATTTTTTATGCCTGAGTCAAAGTATGACGATTTGCGATTAAAAAAAATACTTATTTAAAGATTAATCTTTAGCTGAAACATTACAGCCATTGGGAAACAGATTTAATTAGCAAAATCTCCAGCCCCAAATTTTCAAAGTCAGTGTAAAATCAAATCAGAGACTAATTGATTGCAAATTACCTTTCCTCTCTTGAAATATCGACCGCACTTGGAGGAGGTTTAAGGTTTGATCGAATCACCTGAGCGAAGTTCTTCAAAACCAACTTCAGTGCGTTGCAACCGACACTGATGTACCTTAAAAAGTTAAACGAATGTAACAAACTCAGTCTTCGGAGTTCTCCTGCCTGGTGAAACCATTGGTTAGCAATAAAATTCTGTTCCTTGGTTAGCAATAAAATTCACAACCTGAGAGGGGAATCGAACCCTCGTCGACGACCAGGAGCTGACGTTCTATCCGTTAAACGGGTAGGATTGGTTTTGAACTAACAGAATCTAAAGAGTAGTCTACTCACGTTTCGTATTTACTGGTGATAAGAGATTTGATTTGCGGTAGCATGACAATGCACAGGTCGAGGCTCCACAATGACCTGGAGATTGATCACATAAAACTTTAGATAATTCTTTCTATTACACTCAGAAAAAAAAAATATATATATATAATATATACACAAAATCTGCTTGCGAAAATAAAGAATGTTTATTTGCAATATCATTATTGCAAAGCTGGTTTCAAAACGGAGCACTGATTTCCAGACCTGGTCTACAGGTTTGATAGTGATTCTTTGTAAGAGGTTAGTGACCAAAAATATCTGCTCTGTTGTAATCAGGCACAGGTGGTGCACAACATCCGACGACTTCGAACTTACAAAAAAAACATTTCAAAATGGTTGAAAACTATGTTGTCATGCCATGGACCAAGTTAGGAACCGCAGGCCATGCTGATGGCAAACAAGACAATACTTACGGCTTGAGAGTCAATACGTTCAACAGGTCAACCATCAAGGCTTGGTCTTCCATTTTCACGGCGGAGTTTATTGAAGTCTGAAATGGGGATTGAGCAAATATTCAGAAACATTATAGGCTAGCTAAAAGAATTGTAAATGTCTACAGATCGACAAGGTTTAAAATAAATATTGTAAAAACCGCAGCCTACAACTAATAACTGTAGTTTTCGCATAAGTGCTATAGATCAGAAAATTCCATTACCATCACATCACCACTGGTCCACAAGGCTCGTACAATCTCCAGGTTCTTGTGGCGATTTGTGAGAACAATTCTCATGGAATCGAGACCCTTTCTCATGTTAGATATCGCTTCCATGTCGGTCTTTAAGCCACCCACCGAAGGGCCGCTGTCTCGTTTGGCCTAGACAAAAAAAAAAACAGATCTCTCAGCGGAAACTCAAGACGCACATTATACAACAACGTAGATTTCTGTTTTAGTTTGGAAGTGTGAAATAGCAGGCTTGATGATAGAATGAAGCTAACGCAGTGACAAGTAGAGGAACGGAATGACAAACTCACCGGCAGGAAGGCGTTCATGTCTAAACCGATGGGATCTTCTCTTACGTTGGGCACAACACTTGACATACCGAAGGCAGGCTTCACTTGTGCGTCAGTTTGCTGAAATACAGTACATGAAATGAACGAAATCATAGAATCAAAATGCCTTTATGATTGCGGGTCGTGCAGCTGATAAATGCTCCTTTTTCATTGTTTTTACTTTTTCTACTTGTGCTCACCAGAGGCGTCCAGAGCATGCGAGTGCGTAAAATCAATGCAAATAAATCGATGTTTTTCTGCAACAATAACATTAGAGAATACCGAAAAAGAAAAATTTACTTTACGTACCTTTTCAAGCGGAGGTGATGGTTGAGTAGGAGTGTTGCTTTCTAAAACACCAGGCTTCTCTGGGATGTTTTCATCTCGGGTTGGGATTTGATTTGAATCGAAACAGTTCAAGGCACCACCGACTCTTTCATTTCCCTTCTCTGGGAATACTTTGACGTTCATTGAAGCAAATTCTTCTGTTAATTTTACCACAGGTGGTTTGGGGCCAGCCCTGGGAGTTCGAGTGTTCGGTTCTTTGTTAGGTCGTTCGTTGGCAGGGGTTGAAATGGGATGAACTAAGGGTTGATCTTTAGCGAGGGGTTTCGCACGAAGCTCGGGTGTTGATTTGACAACTTTGGGCGCTGGTTGTGAAAGAACTTGTTCCTTTGCTTCTTCCTTCTTTTGCTTTGAGTCTAGCAATGCATGGACGTAATGAGTGGTAACATTCGATGCAATGCAGTGGCACCAAAAACGTTTCCGAAATGGAATTTTTATTTTCCAATATTAAAACGATGTCGCTCTACAATGGCTAAAGTTTTTTTAAGGGTTGCACATTTTAATTGTTTTATTATATTTACGACGCGACTTAGTCTCTCTGCGTCACCCAAGGCAGAACGCAATCGGTTCTATTTCAAAAGTGTTTTATATGATCCACGGTAGAATCGAACCAAGACCTACCAGATACAGAAACACTAAGTAGATTGCCACCTGGGTCAGCTCCAATGGTCAGTCTTGCGGTGCCGCTTAACAGCATAGTACAAGAAAAACACTTTGTATTTGGCAGCAATTTATGTGGCAGCTGAGTTGCCATTTTTTAAGTCAATACACTTCAGGAAAGACACGAAATCTCGGGTCAACAATTACCTGATGAGTCGTTATCCTCTTTCTCCTTCGCGGGAGATCTTTCTGCAAATGTGATAGAGACTGGTAAGGAATCGCTGCAAATATTGAAACGTGGAAAGGGAATTTATCAAAAATTAAATGTAAAATTCAATGTCCCTTTACTAACTACATTTTTTACGGGTTAAATGTTACTTCTTGCTTGACATTTTCGAGGAATGATATTAACTTACGCAACGTTGACGTTGGTTTAAATACTTTCGCTTCTTCGGCAGGGTCAAGATGTTTGAAAGGAGCTTGTGAATTGTTGTTGTTACATTGAATTTCCTGTGAAACACATGATTTTTAACACAGATCGAACAATCGAAGCGGTTGACAAACTAAACATTTCGTCAATAAAGTTGCGTTGAACAGGGAAACTCGGTGCAGGCAAACACCTGGGATTTTTACAATGGTTCGACGACACACTTGTTTAATGTGACGTTGAGCCAATGTAAAACAACGGATTTTACCAGCGAGTTGTGTTTCAAGAGAAGAAGGAATGCAAGAAAGCACAATTAGATTTAAGAAACGAACTTTTTTTCACTGTTTTAACATTACATGCAGTAAGTTACAAAGTACTTCAACGAAAGGGGACAGTTTGTGAGAAGGAGACTGTCCGGACAATCGACAACCGAAGAACCATGCAGGATGCATTCGAACTCCTTTCCAACGTAAAAATCCAAATATCGACAGTTTAAACGCAATTATGAAGTTGTCCCGAATGGATGATGATGACGTAGTACGTTGTGGATATCACATGTCACCAATTACAACCTTCTATACTAAAGCAAATGTTACCTTGGGAAAGACAGGCGCCAAGTTGATGGGCGTCCCGGTGGAGGTATGAGGGCGTACACTGACATTAGCACGTGAATGACTGTTGGAAAATATTTAAAAATCAGATAGAAACAAAAATTAGAAAACAGGATCTTGTTGACGGGGTTAACAGCTGAATTTGTTCGGTGATGTTATGTTTCGTTTAGAGATGTACCGATATATCGGTATCGGCATCGGTATCGGTGATATCGGCCATTTTTTGAGTATCGGTATCGGCATCGGTATCGGCAAAATTTGGCCGATACTTAACATGTAAAAAAAAGGTGTTTGCTATGGATTTTCTGCAGAAGAAAAGATATATATAGATTTTTTAAAGTAGTAACTAACGTCACATTGATGGAGAAAAATAACAACCTATTCAAATTTTTGATACCTCACACTCCCATGACTTCATGCGCGCACCTTTTGGCATTGTTTGCTTACAGTGATTCTTTCACTCAAACAAAACGTTTTGTTTCAGCAGTTTTGCATTGTTCGATTCTTAAGTTGTGAAGGAGATTCAATTTCTCCAATATTTATTATTTGTGTTTCTTTTTTACTCTCAGCAGAGTATAACACCAGGCCAAGACTACCCACTGGGTAAGGTACCCACAAGACTACCCACTGAAGCTAGGTTTGGATATTGCAAGAAAGTCCTATTTCTCCTGTTTATGCCTTTTGTGTTTACTGCACAAAAACACCAGTCGCTATTATGATATTTTGGCTCATGCCACACCATTAGACTTCTTTTGTTTCGTCCATTGACGTAAATGTTCTTTCAAAGTTTTGCAAACAATGTGGGGAGCCCAAGACTTATCTTGATCTCCAACTTCACTTTACAGTAAAGCAAGAAAACTTTAAAGTAAAAAGTAGTAAAGGCGTGGACACACAACACCTCCAGACTCCACACCTTTACTTTCCTACTGTAAAGTGAAGTTGGGGATCAAGATAAGTCTTGGGCTCTCCACATTGTTTGCAAAACTTTGAAAGAACATTTACGTCAATGAACGAAACAAAAGAAGTCTAATGGTGTGGCATGAGCCAAAATATCATAATAGCGACTGCTGTTTTTGTGCAGTAAACACAAAAGGCATAAACAGGAGAAATAGGACTTTCTTGCAATATCCAAACCTAGCTTCAGCAATCAGGCCAGTGCTACACACTTGTACACAGTGAAGAACTTCCTATTCCTGTTTTTGAAGGGTTGTCACAATTGGATTTACTTTGACGCATACTTTCTATAAAACATTGAGAACCATGGATCAATTTTACATGGTGGACTTGTCATATCTTTGTGAATATGTGGATAAAATTTCAGTGCAAATTTTCTCTGGGGTCATGGGTAACCGGGATATTAAAAGGACCCCACTTTTAGTTTTTTTTCCATTTTGACCCATGTTTCATATAAAATATCTCCCAACCTATTTAATATTTTGTACTAAAATTTTTTCAGTTCATAGAGAATCCTGTAAACAACACTTCCACCAAACTTCAGCCAAACTCAATCAAAAATGGGGTGTTGGTGAGCTTTTCAAATTTTGGAAAATTTTAACCGAGAGCTGGAAACGGCCAACTTTGGGAGTCTATGACCTTTGACCTTTTAGAGTGACAAAGTGAACGATGTTGTTTTTTCAATATTTGGCAGAAGTACTATCACCTATAAAAAAATTGGGTTGTTACCTAATTTAGTTTAGCAGTAATAGGGCCTCAAACATGGCCAAAAATAAAAAATTGTGCCCCCTCAGCAGACCCCCCCAAAATAAATGGTTCATAACTCTCGTGTTTCTCAATATATTTCACTCAAATTTTGCAAGTGTTCATCATATAGAATAGTAAAAAGGTGTGTAAAATTTAAAGAAAGTCGAAAGGTTGAATTTCTTGACTGTGTGAATCGACATGGAATAGCCCTTATGCACAAGTTCACTCATGCAGTGGAATCACAGTAACTAGAAAACTAGATCTGATGGACAAAAACTGACTACATTTTCGAAATCAGCGACCACAAATTAGCTGAAAACAGCTGAAAAATCTTCGGCACCACAATTTTTTTTTTTTTGTCGGCTAGTGTTATCAATTATGATAGCTTATTTGGAGAGTTTGCCCAAACACTTTTCAGAAACCCAAATAATGATGTTTGTTTCTTCCCTTATACCCCAGTCCTCAATTGCGGCGGACTTTAATTACAAAAACCTACTAAAACCTTGATATAATTCCTTGCAAATACCAAAATTGCTTCTTTTTGTAACACCAAAGTATCGGCCAAAATATCGGTATCAGTATCGGTATCGGCCTAAAAAAGTGATATCGGTATCGGGATCGGTATCGGCCAAAATATTGGTATCGGTACATCTCTAGTTTCGTTACTACATTTTTTCAAACCTGAGCGATTTTAAGGGTTTGTCCACATTCTAGAAAATAACAGTTCGATGCTTATCCAAGAGACTGAAGAAAGGCGGTTGTAAAAATTTTAACCTTTGAACTTTAATGATGCAGATGAAGAGCAATTAATCACTTACTTGGTGGGAAGCAATTTCGATGATGGAGTTTCCTTAAAAGTTGAGTCTTCGTTGCTATTTGAGGTTTTGCGCAATTGCTAAAACAAACAAAGAACATCATTTACAACACATGCATGCCATAGATGTGCACTGTGCAGCACTTCATTGTGTACAAGCTTTAAGACAACAATTTCACTCCAAGTTGATGCTGTCAAAATGACTGCACTTACCTTTGTATCGATAATGTGAACAGACACAATGTTTTGGTTGAAAGAGCAGCCCATCTGTAAAACCATTAAGTTCTTGTTAGCAGGCTGCAGTAGGTCAGACAAAATGGTATTTATTTTTTAAGGAAACTTTAAAGAAATCAAATACAGGTCATACGTTATCACGATACGTTCAACAGCAGCTGTGGGCTGCTAAGCCGAAAGGTGAGAGCCCTGGTACGACGCCAGTTCTTCACCGCTGAAGAGCATGTCGCTGTGTCTTTGACAGGACACTTAATTGTATGTGAGGCGGACAGCAACATTGGCTTTCTTGCCTTCCGGTCCACTCATCTAAATCTTGCACTACCGGGCGTAAAGACTAGATACGACAAAAGCAACAGCTTTTTTTGGAAGTGTAGAAACCTGAACTCTACGAACAAAGTGTCAGAAATGATGCACCGTACGGTGCGAAAAAACCGAGATTAGAAATTGTTTTTATCGGGTCTTTGCGGAATGCCCAAAGTATATTCAAGAACCCGCAAAAAGTGAGTAATGATATAGAATAAAAAACAAATTACTGCTTGAACGAAAGCATTCATAATTGATTAATTAACAACCTTTACAAACAAAATTTACTGTAAAGACACGCGCGGAAAAGATGTCAACAACAAAAAAGATTAAATTGAGGGTTCTTCAAAAATTTTCAAAATGCAATGCAAGCTGTGTCTTGTCTTTGCAACACTGGGTACCAGCTTGAGAATAACACTATCCACAGTATGTATTGTATAAGTGTCGAGCTCACACTCAAAAGGTGGTCGGTTCGATTCTCATCGAGCGCACACGGATTGTTTGTTATAAAGATTAGTAACGACTTGCTCAAAGGTTTACAAAATCTATTAGATTCCATTTAATCAGCTTTTTTTCATTACGAACCACACCACCAAAACATATAAGCCTGCCTGAACTTGGAGTTTTCAACAGCAATTGCTGTTACGTAGTCCTACATGCAAGACGCAGCATAGCAACTGCACCTATCCAGCTGTTGCTGCCAGCTGGAATTATCCATCTTTGTGTACAAAGCAGTGGCTTTCAAACTGCGCGTTGCGATGCATTGGTGATTAATCTCGAACTTCCAGGGCGTCGCACAATAATTAGGTTATCTAATTAATTTTGTGACCAACTCGAAAGAAAAATTCAAATTGTACTGTTGGATGTAATTGTTTCAAAGTGCCAAAAAACTTTTAGAACCACTGGTTAAAACCAATTTGAACTAGAAAATTCAAACCAATTTCAAATTCGTATGAAAAGGTTCTACCATTCTAAAGATTACGCAGCTTTCAAATTCGGCGTCGATGACCAGCGATTGGCAATGCCGAAGCAATTGAACAAAACAATGGATTACGTCTGCAAATTTCTAGCACGTGTTGAACTGATGATTGCACAAAAACATCTGCCAACATTTAATTAGACGGCAAAAAAGCGTGTGCAATAGTTTGTGCGCCTGTAGAAATAGCTCATGAACTGTAATTATGAAATTATAATATTGAATCTATTGAAATTAAACAAAAGTAGGCCGATAAACTGTGAATTTAAGCCCTCCCTTGAATGAAAGAGAACTCAAAATACACCAAATGTCTGGTGGGAATTAGGTCGAAAATCAATGAAACACTCTATAAAATTGAAGCGCCAAAAGATTGGTGATGTGAGCCATACAGAACCCTTTCAGATGACTCTTTATCAGTGTCAATTTGAAAGTACAGCCATGAGCTGTTGCACAGTTTGAATCAGCGCAAACACACCTGTTTAAAATTTCTACTTCGACAATCGCAGAAACCGTTTTTACAATACGTAATATTAAATCGGCAATGATTTTTCCGCAGTAAAAATATGCTAACATTGAAGGAAAAGAGGAAAAACGTAACATGACTAACCAGCTGATCCGCAGAGATGGTGACGTCCGATGGTCTTCCCCACTTGACTAGCTCAGTATCCAGCCTTGCACAAGCCGGATCCCAAGAGTACACCTTGCAACAATCCTAGCGATGCAGAGAAAATCATCACGCTCGGCAAATATTAAATGACGCAAAAGTTATGCGGTTTTAACCGCGAAACATCGCATAACCTTAAAAAATGCACAGTAAACACATATACGATTTGAAAAAGGGTTATGAAGTTTTGCGAGTTACTTTTTTGAAACTGCTTACAGTCTGTATTGCACTATAATTTATACAAGTAAAACTAAAATGACCAAATCTTTCATATGTGTATAAACCATTCTGACGTGGCCGAGCCATAATGATACTGCACAAGGGGTCGTCAATTAGACTCGTCAATCACTAGCCTTGCACTTGATTTTGATGTAAGCAATGGTTTTGCAAAACAAGAGAAAAAGTTCAATAAATTAATTAGACAACAATAATTCGATATCGTGTGGTTTTCAACTCGGAATAGACATGAACATTGCAATGCAAAATTCTTACGAAAACAAAAAGTTATTAAAAAAATAACCTGGGACACTGTGTAGAGCCACTTCCCTGAATCATCGAAGAGGACGTGGAGCACTGGGTTTGCTTCAAGAGGAGTCCGGGACACAACTTTAATCTGTTCCATATCGTACACGATGCTCGTTCTAACAGAATAACAATTGATTTAATTTCTAATCCACAATTTTATTCTTTGTCATGGTTGGCGGTTGGCGCTCAACTCACGCAGTGCATATTCTGAACCACGATCCAGACATCAAAATCCGTCATCTTTACATTGATTCAACGTCTGCAGACGTTGTTGTCATTGTGAATAAATTTCGTCAAAACTTGCATACAAAGGAAAATGAGAACCACCTGTCAGTGCTGCCAGTTGCGAGGAAAATTTCGTTCGGATGAAACTGAAGACAGGATATTGAAGACGAGTGATCTTTCAATTCATGGAGAAGTTTACCAGCCGAGATGCTCCAAATCTAAGCAAAGACACAAACATCAACTTAAAATAATGATAAGACCAAATGGGGGAGCATGTTGCAAATACCGTAGCCTTTTTCTGGTACAAAACCAACAATCCAACATTCATGGTGAAATATATGCCATGAACCAATAATTAATTTTATGTTACATGCACTACGGTACCGTACTTCACAACAGCAATTTTCTTGAGATGCGATGCATAATTTTCGAGTTTTTAACACTTTAGTTATACAAATCTGAGTTTGTTATCAAGTAAGATAATACTGAACCTTGCATGTGTTGTCGTCTGATACGGAACTAATCCATCTGCCATCAGGACTAATTTCGACTGAGTTTACTCGATCTTCATGACCCTAAAATTGAATGGAAGAAATGAAAAAGGCTCATCAGTGCTCCTTGTCGACAACTAATTCATAAAATACTGCCAACCTTGTCATTTGTGTGCAGAACATGGTGGAATTAAATTTGAACCCAAGCAACGTTAATGTAAAAAAAGATCACTGTATGAAGATTAAAATAAAATCTTCTGTCTGTATTCAATGTTTAAGACTTAACCAAATAAAACTGTTTCACTACCTTCACATAATAATGATAAATCTCAACAATGCATGACGGTTTTATAACTTTACCTTGTATGTGAAGATGCAACCTTTCCTTCTGATGTCCCACATTCGAACATTGTGATCATCAGAGCATGATGCTATAAACTCTCCGTACGCATGAAAATCCAGTGAGCGGACAGCCGCTTTATGACCGGGCCATTGCCGAAGAACTAGACATCATTAATGATAATAAAACATTCAGAAAACAATGTGAAATTTTCAAAAACAAATAAAATCTCTCAAATAATATACAAAAATTATTGCCCAACCAACAAAGAAGTTCTTCACAACAAAGAAGTATTGTCCAACTCCAAACAAGTATTGCCCAACCAACAGAAAGTGAAACAGCAAAATTAGTAGACAACTTTTCCATTTATCATTTCCTTTCCCCTACAACAATTGTGCTGTTACTTTAAAAGCTTTTAAACTTAAAAAAATCTGTATATTCCTCACTACAATACAGTGTCATAAAAAGGTGTCTGATTGAGCTGGCTGCATTTTTTCTTGGCTACACTTTGCCAAGTAAAAAAAAGCTACTAAATGTCATGATAATAAAGAAATACCTTTAGAAGCAGCAAGATCCCATAGTCTTAACGCGCCAGATTGCGATCCAGCGCATATGTATTCTTCACATGAGCTAAAATGCACCACTTCTACTGCACTTGAAAGAGGGGATAAACTCTGAACAGTGAACACCACACAAACATAAGATTTTATTCTCACAATTACACATCATAACCTATTCACCACATGAAGCTTTTAAAACAATTAACTGCAAAAACCAATATTTTAAGTGGTAAAATGAATTGTTATCAATTTCTCATAAAATTTACAGCAACAACTGAATCAACGTGAACACGACCAGTCAACATACTACAATGGTATATTATACTGGTTCTTCAACCATTCTTTGTAATACACAATGGTATACAAGTGACAGTATGTGCAGACTGCAGTAGCCTATGTTAAATGATCACTCAATTACCATTATGCAATTAGGTGACCCGATATGCCACATATTGACTTTGCCATCTTCACCACCAGTGGCCATTACTCGTCCAGATTTATGCCCCAGAGATGCACAAGTCACCCTTGATCCATGACCAACAAATTCTTCTGTATATGAAAACCATTAAACATAAATTTTAGTGCATAAACTTATACTTAAACTTATACATAGTATGGTGGCTAAACTTATACATTATTGCAACTGCAGATGCATATACACTTTACCCCAAGGAGTCCGCGAAACGATTTCAGGGGGTCTGTAAAAGTTTCCAAGAGTACTACTTAAATAACTGTTTCAACACATTTTAATCATAAAATTTCACGATCTTTTTTGTTCATCTGCTTATGTGGTCCTAATACATCTTGCACTTTTGCATATATATACTATTCTATTTCTAATGTTCTTAAAGTGCCAATACTTAACAAAAACAAAAAAAATGCAACTAAATCTAAAGGAACTTACGTAATTTCCAGCTCCGCTTTGCAGTCATTTTAAAAGCTATTTTCAGCAATAACCGCTATGACTGAGAATTTGCAGTTGATGCTAAATAATCTGATACACTGTTTTCAGTTAATCCAGATTTTACATTTGGCTCTGGTGTTCTTCAGTTAATCACTTCATTGATAAGTAAATACCATAAAAGTTAAAGCTATATACCGTAGCCTACCATAATTGATAAAATAATATTAGCTTAAGCATAAACTTCTACATCATTTTAAACTAAAGCGACATAACAGTGTAACCGTTTCACTTTCGCAACTCCCACCATATTATTGATAAAAAGACACTATATTATGGAATAAGCGGGAAATTGAAAGGATGCAACCTAGTTCGTACCCTGAACAGTTCGTACCCTGAAAAGATCGAGAGAAAAAATTAAAAAAAGCCGAAGTCGCTGATCGCAGTTTAATAGCACAAAGCCGAAGTCGCTTATCGGAGTTTCCGCAAACAACTCGAGGGTTAGGGTTAGCGGAAACTGCTATCAGCGAGGGTTAGGGTTAGAGAGCATAGATTACTCGATGGTTAGAGTTAGGGTAAGCGGAAACTGCGGTTAGCGGAAACTGCGGAAAAGTGTTTGTGGAAACTGCGATCAGCGAGGGATAGGGTTAGAGAGCATAGATACTCTATGGTTAGAGTTAGGGTAAAGGTTAGCGGAAACTGCGGAAAAATGTTTGCGGAAGCTGCGATCAGCGAGGGTTAGGGTTACAGCATATATTACTCTAAGGTTAGGGTTAGCTGAAACTGCGGTTAGCGGAAACTACGGAAAAATATTTGCGAAAACTGTGATCAGTGAGAGTTAGGGTTAGAGCATAGATTAGGCTAGTCTACATGGTTAGAGTTAGGGTTAGCGGAAAGTGCAGAAAAATGTTTGTGGAAACTGCGATCAGCGAGGGTTAGCGTTAGGGTTAGCGGAAACTGCAATCAGCGACTTTGGCTTTGTGCTATCCAGGGTAGGGTGTGACAGCCGCCCCGACCTTTTCAGAATTTGCCTACCTTTTTTTTGGTGGTGAGGTTTTACCTGTATAACATTCCTGTAAAGTTTCAAAAAAATTGGTCAAGGTTTAGAGGTGGCCCGTGGCCACTAAAGTTTTTGGGGGGTGCGCGATGCATTTTTAGGGGTGCCTTTGCTATATCTCGGCTCCTAGACATGATAGAAGGTCGTGCTATAGCTCAATCGATGCAGAATAAGCAAATTTGTATTAGACTTGTAAAGAAACTATTTGCCTAAAATGTGTAGTTTGCGAGTTATTTGAGAAAAACGCGTTTATTGTAAAAAATTTGTGAAAAATTGTTACATATGAATTGAATGTTTTACCATTTTCACTTTTTTTCTTCTTAGGAACACCTGGAGAAGTACAGAAGCTGTACCTCTTCAAAGTTTAAACCTAAGTTACCTCATGTTTTGCTTTGTTAGAAGCATAGAAACTGAACACTAACATGGTGTTTACTGTTTAGGCAATTTTTATGGTGGTAAGTGCTAATTTATATTACATGCTATGTCAAAGTTTAAAGATCCAAGGTATTATTTGCTTGACACAATTCCTGGTGAAGAAAATAAAGTCATTACTGGTTCACGACTCCCTACTTGTCGTCAGGTCCTGCTGTGCTTTCTTGCTCATCATTCCACTACAACAAATACCTTGAGAAATGCTGCTAACGAAGCTGTTAAAGCAGTACTACCCTTTTACGAACATGCAAATGATGCAAGAATACCTCACTTGCAATCTCATAAGATGGCAGAGGAAGTGATTAAGCTGTTTAGTGAAATGAAGGCTATCCTAAAAAGAGAAACCCGGTACAGAATGGACGATTTACAGCAACATAGAATTGAGGATTACAAAGAGAAACTAAACTCCACAATAAAGTTATGGCCAAGGAATGTGTTAAAGAACATGAGTAATGAAGAAGATAAAGCATGTTTACTGAGTATGATGACAGACAGGGTTGCAAGTCGGAATGGCCCGATTCGGTGAGTCCGATCCCTTAACGGGGGATTTTTTCAATTTTTTTTTTTTAATTATCGGGTAACGTGGCCTAATTATCATTGTCGTTTTAGGGTTAGGGGTTAGGAGTTAGGGTTTAGAGGTTAGGAACTCACCGAATCAGACTCACCGAATCGGACTCACCGAATCGGACTCACCGAATAGTAGCAGACCCGTTGCAAGTATGGGCAGTGTTGATATGGTTCTCACTACCACAGAAAGGAAGGTCAATAGAAGGAAGGAGTCGGAGAAAAAACGGAGAAGAAAGGAATGTTTAAGACGAGAAGCAGCTGAAAAGTCATTTCATATTGTTGAGGATGATGTAGACATTGAGGATCAAGATGATTCTGAAGAGATAGCTCACTGCTCCAACAGGCCACACAAAAGGACTGTGAAGACTGGTACATCAGCATTCTGGCCACATGATATCCTCAATTCTTCCACAGTAGTGGAAGCAGCTGTACGTAACCACATCAGCCCTACATCTTTAGCAGCACTTACATTACCGCTACAGGAGGTGATGTTTCCAAAGTTAATCTCAGCTACAGAACAGCTCACAGGTAGGAAAGTTAACAATGCATTTAATTGTAGTGTTTGTTAATAAATGACTTCATTCACTACATCTGTTATCTTGCTTCAAAGGTACAAGTTGCAGTCAGTGGTTACGATAGCTTCAAAGATAAAAGAATCGTGGTCTCCTCATTCAGCTTGTTGTATATTCCTATGTGCCATGGTGGCTAACCGCTTCTGTGTCAACTTCTGCTCCTTGCAACGACCTAGAACTTATCAACAACCTTCTTGAGTATGAAGAAATCGAAAGCAGTATGGCCAAAGCAGCTCTTAAAGCTCTAAAGGGGCACATGTGGTATCTTAGTGAAAAACCTATACCCCTTTGCTTCCCCTTTTCGATAGCAGCGTGTCTGACAAGACAAAGCAAAAATTGTTCAAAAACTGACAAGCTTCGAAGATCCTGGACATTCTTTGAAAAGAGGAAGTGATTTTGGCAAACCCTCCTTTCCTTCCGTTCCTACAAAACAAACAGATGACTTGAGCTCCTTTGTTGGAGAAGATTCTTGGAGCTTCTTCAGAATCTTGAGGATTGATACGACCTTTTTAAGTGTTGGTGTTGTCGATTGGTGCCATCTCGGTGTTGGTTTCTTACATTGTGATTTTTATTATCGCTGTTCCTCGTTTTCAAATGTATTTTGTAATTTTGTTTAACATTAAGTAAACATGTGAATTCATCATTTCACTGATTTTCCATATGTTTTAACCCAAGAAGAAAAGGTGCTTAAACATTTTTCTCACAAATATGCAAAAAACGGGGTTTTCTCAAATAACTCAAAAACTACACATTTTAAACTGATCATTTGTTCACAAGTCTGATATAAACTTGCTTATTTTGCATCGATTGAGCTATAGCATGATCTTCTATCATGTCTACGAGCTGAGATATAGCAAAAACACCCTTAAAAATGTATTGCACACCCCCCAAAAACTTTAGTGGCCACGGGCCACCTCTAAACCTTGACCAATTTTTTTGAAACTTTACAGGAATGTTATACAGGTAAAACCTCACCACCAAAAAAAGGTAGGCTCTGTGAAACCAAGTTTTAAAAATCATGGGGCGGCTGTCACACCCTAATCCAGGGATATCTATAACTACGGAATTGGAAACTCTGTGGAACTGAAAACCATTTTATACACCAGTAGGGTCACTTTTTTTTGTGCGCTGCAGTGATAAATAATCGCATAAATTGACCTTAAAGGGCAGCAAGTAGTAGGCTAAACGAACAACCAAAAGTGTAACAATCAATTTACCTGCTGTAAATTGTAAGGTCTACGCTTGCCTGGTTTGTATATTTGTTTGTATTCCATTAGTGCAGACATGTTGTATTTTGTTTGATGCTTAAAAATCTTCCAGAATGACTATTGGTTTTACTGTAGTTCTGATGACATTGTTAACGGATTGGTTTCGTACTGAATTGGTCTGCGAACAAGTTGATGATAAGTTACAACAGTATACTTCACTGATTGCTGAAGCTGAACGCTCCTCATTTACTTCTGATCAGATTTGCAGTACGCAAAATGCTAAAGAACAACAGTAGGCGGTTTTTGGACTCGTTGCATTCATTCATTTTTTGGATTCATTGTTGTTTTTTTTTCTAGCAGCGTAAATATACTTTTATAGTCAATTAAGTTTTAATGTGAGTGTACATTTTGTATTATTATTGTAAAATCAAATTTTGTATATTATATCATTTAGTCGGTATTTTATTTTGTTAATTTTTTTGTAATCGTAATAATGTGATGACTCTACTGATGTACAGCACTGGATAGAGTTTCCAATCCCGTAGTTATAGATATCCCTGGTGCTATCTTTCTCTCGATCTTTTCAGGGGGAAAATTTTAAAATGTTTGCGGAAACTGCAATCAGCGACTTCCGCTTTTTTTAATTTTTTCTCTCGATCTTTTCAGGGTACAAACTGTTTAGGGTACGAACTAGGTTGCATCCGAATTGAAAAATACTCAGAGACAGATTTTCAAAGAGAACAGACTGAACAACTCTAGAACGAGAAGGTAAATTCACAACGGGAGAATGTCGCTTTTCTGACACCAGGCAATAAACTAAATTGGTTAGAGTTAGACAGAATAAGTACGGTACTTTTCAATTGCCCGAATATGAGTTTGTAATTTTGATATAACAAAAAATACATTTAACATTATATTTAACTTGTTTAATTTTTGTAGGCAATCATAGCCTACCCCTACACAGAAACCCTAAATTATACTTTTGTAGCTAGAGACTCAGAGTCTCTCATAAGCAAAAGACGCTCAATAACAGAAAACCCCACATAGGCTAGTCATGTCAAAAGTTTTGTCATTGAGCCCTTTTTCCCTGACATTCCTACATGAACTACACAAGCTTACTACTGATAAAAAAATACATTGCATGAACATATTCAAAACCAAACCATAGCACATAAGCGTGCACAGATCGAGATGATCGATTCTGGTGGGTGGCGACGATGTCGTCCCCTGCCGATGTCGTACCCCCGATGTCGTACCCTCATACATCGGGACGCGCAACAATTTAAGCCGCCAAAAAAAGCTTCACATGCGGCACGCTGTTGGATTTCAGCTCTAGCGTCAATGCCCATGTCGTCCCCGGTGAGTGATCATGAATCACGCTGCCGAACAGACTTCATAATGCGGCGGGCTTTCTTTCAGTTTGGTACAACTTGTGGGATTAGTTGATGACCAAACAATTTTTTGTTTGTTTGTTCAGATGAACAAACAAATTATTTTAATTTCAAAAATAAAAATTAATTTCTAGGCTAATTATTTTTTTTCAAATGTCCGCTAGCCAGGGTTAATTATTATGTTGCTGACGAGTGCACAGTTCTGCACAACCGAGTGAACAGTTTGTTTATTTATTATTATTTCTTTAAAATTACATAACCTACGGACACGGTAGCCCACAGCTACGAGTGGCGGACCTATGCAAAATGGCGCCCATGGCAAAGTTTAAATGTGCGCCCTTTTATAACAATTTAAGTTAAATATTGCTTACAAGTCTTTTATGAACAAATCATGAAGAAAATAAATCAATGTAATATTGACGTTATATAATGTTCAAAGGGAGTCACGTGAGATTGTTTCGTCATGCAAATTTTGTTCTCTCTGCAGAGCTAATCAATTTGATAGAATGCTGCGCTATTGCGTCTTTCCAAGTTATTTCCAACAGAAAAACTAGCCAACGCGGCTTATTACTTTTTATCTGACGCTGTGTGTGTATAGCCTACTGCAGCCCACTACCAAGTGAATTATTGGACATAATCGGACATAAGTTTGTCTGCTTGACTTTTCAGCTTCTGCTGCTTGCAATTTTCGTCTCTTTCGCCCTTCAGCCCCACTTTCCTTTTTCTTTGTATTGGTTTGTTTCAGGGTCTATAAGGGCAAGTAAAAGTTAAATTTAAAAAAATCCTTGGTCGATAATTATAATAAAATAGCCTAGGCATACGCAAAATGTTTTCGTAGTCCTTTACGTAGGCCTAGCCAACTTAAAATTCATCTCAATAGAGCACTGTGTTGATGCAACCGGCGGTGACCGACCTGTAGAGTGTAGATACGGGTATTTTTGTCGGATAACTGTGGATAAAAATAAAACGACCGAAGTCCGCCAGATTTTTTCAAAAACTAATATTGATTAATTTAATTTGTCGCCGACATTTGTTGGCATGTCGGCGGGTTTTGTGACCGTTGGGTTGTAGCCTATGCTAACTAGAGATTGAAGAAACTGATAGCGAATCAATCCCAACATTGGTGTGTAGGCTACTACTACGAATTGCGTTCATTTTATCCGTTTGACAACTTGAGGAAGTTAGGTAAAAGTACGGTATCGTATATTTATAAAGCACAGTTTGTGAAGTTGTCAATGAACCTCAAAACTTCAGACTGCTTAGTGCTAAGCAGCGCCAGCACAGCACGTAAAAGAAATCATACCTAGCATAATTCTTGGTCTCAAAATTTCACATGATGATGCTTATAGGCTCAATAATAGTTCAATGCTAATTTCTTCCTAGAACAGACTGAGTGGTCTGGTCAGGCCAAATTGAAGTCATACAACAGATTAGATTTATAAATTCTTATAAAAATGAATAAGTAAGATCTGGAGCTACTTCTAAGCTTCAACTAATCGCTGCTTAGCGACTTTACTAAACTTCCAATTTTTAAATGGCAAAATCGTCATTTCCGTAAGGTGGCAAATGACTATAGGTCGTCTCGTTGTCTCTCTGTCGGTATGGGAACTTGTGTAACTTTTGCATTGTGTATATTAGTTGCATATTTCAAACATGTAGGCTACTATGTTCCTGTTACTGACAAATAAACCATTGATTGATTGATTCCAATTGCTGCTGACTGAACGCAAAGTGAGCCAGTATAGGCACAATGTTGCTTTTTCAACGTCCATTGTTTAACAATGACCACAGTAAAAGAGTGACCCTTTTTGATCTTTGTTGGGCGCAAATTAGATTTTGAAGACAGTATAAGTCACAAATTTTATTTTTTACCAATCGATTTTTGCGCCCATGGCTCGAGCCATGCCTGCCATACCCTAGGTAGGCTACGCCACTGCAGTGCTACGGCCTAGGGAACGAAGTCGTAAAAATGTGGCTCGTAATTCTGTTCACTTCTGTTTAATTGTGTGTCTGAAAATACGTTATCAATGGAAAATCACCATCACAGAAATGAAGAAGAGCAAATTCTAAAGTTATTTTGCAGTCGTTATATGCTTATCTTGACCTAGCCTATAGCATAAATTTTAAGCTAATACCGGTGCGCTTACAACAATTAGCTTTGTTTTCTAAGTAGGCTAGTCCTATGTTGGCTTGCGAACAAGGCGGACTATATAGAAAGCAGTATAGACTATATAGAAAACAAATGCGAACCATCGATGCAGTGCAGTAACGTGGCACCTTTTTTTAACATTATTGTTAAGCAGAAGCGCTATGTTCTTTGCTTGGATTCGCTATCATGCAATAGGCCAAATGCGTAAAAGTAATGCTTTGAATGATGATCAAGACATAAAATAGCCCAGTCAAGCTTACTTAGGCTATTTTCCTGAGTGTGCACAAACAGTATTTTCTGTAAAGCTAAACCACAAATCAAACATCCAAATGAACTAAATTTCTCAAGCCAAATAAAGTTTTTTATTGCATGAAAAAAGAATTTTTTACCTATACAGAAAAATTAAGTTACCTATATAATTGTGTTTGGTGTTGGTCTACATTTAGGTGAGTTAAAAAGCATATTAATTTAGGCTTAAAAGATTAATTATATTGTTGTTCCAATAAGCAAATTGTTGTCAATCAAATTGGCGTCCAGGTGTTGAGTGCCTCCTGAGATAAAAACGCGGTTAGTTGTCCGGTTTTTGGAAGTCGCACTATATGTTGTCAATCAAATGGCCATTCAGATGTTGAGTGCCTGTTGAGATAGGAATACTGTCACGCAGTTGGTTGTCCGGCTTTTTGGAAGTCGCACTGCGTTGCCAAGACAAATGTTGAAAGGTTTTGTTATGAATATAGCTTGCCAGTTGACACTTAGCTGCGTCATTGGTAACAAAACGTAAGTTAGTGAAAAGTTTTAGCTAAGTTATTGGCTACGTAACAATTCACTAATATTTCCTGCATACTCCACCTTTCAAAATTCTAATTTACATCATCGGTTAATAAACATATCGAATCAAGATTGCAGCCCCTCCACTACAAATGATCACAAGCCGCCACTGCTGTTAGCCTACGCTACTTTAAAATGTTATAATAGTGCAACATTTCACATCGAGATAACTAATTGGTTTTCATTTCGCAAATGATCCATTGTAAAGGATCAACTTTTCTTCCAAAACAAAACAAACACTTAGGTGCCAAATCAACGAGGAAATGTGTTAAATGGAGATCAATATTACAGGAAACCAGACGGGAGTAATCCTCGGAGAGACCGTAACCCATCGTGAAGCAAACCACGGAGCAACGTGAGGTAGGCCTCCTGGTGTTAATTAATTATTTAAAGATTGAAAATAAAAAAGAGCAAGACACCACTATAAAAAGGTGTGGATCTACCAATAGGGGGGTATGTTAAAAGACGAATTTTGAGTACAAACTCTGAGTACCCCCCAAAATTATGCCACTGGGAGTAAAAAAACATATTATGAAAAAAATTTTGGATTGCCCCTCCGGGAACTCCCCGCTACCGGGGGGTTTTATGAGCGATTGTCAAAATACATGGGATTTAATACCTAAAATTTGAACCGGTTGTCATAGAAGGCTGGGACCAGTCTCAAAAGTTTCGTTTTGAAAAGTTAAGATAGGAATGTAGCAGTTTCAGAAGTGTCAGGTGTATGGACAGGCCCACTTTGGGCCAAAACGGCGTATTTGGCCTATCGCGATTGTATGAAATTCAAAATTTTACCTTAATAAGTTTGAAATCGGAGTAATTTTTTGTTTAAAACGTTATGATTCGAATTAGTACTTTCAAATGAATCATATGCATGTCTACTTGTCTAGTTGTAGAAAATTGATTGATTATATGTCGTCATTACGTTTAAAATCAGAGATGTTTTGGGTAATGTCGTAAAAATTGTAGTACCGTACTGTATAGGCATACAGCCAGTCATTATAAAGCATTTTCAATTTTCTTGCCCATGTTTGCTCTTTTGGAATATAAATATAATATGTACGTGTCAGTTACCAATGCGACATATTCTATATATTCAGTACGGTATTATATGTATACTGTATATATACTGATAAAATAATAAGAACAGGATGCTATGTAATTATAAATGATAGTTTGTGCATTTGCAGTTTGTGTATTATTTTGTTGTTTTGTTTTGGATATGGACAGCTTTGTCTGTCGCAAATAAGTAATAATAATAGTTATGTTTCAAGGTCCAATGTTATGGAAGTATTGTGTAGTTCCAGATATCAAATTAGTGTTTTTTTATCTTTTCATTAAGAGCTTCATTCAATAGTTGAACTGTTTCATTTGAAACACAGCATTTGATTCGGGCAGATCTGACATATGACACAGTAACAAGAAGTTCAGGATTTTCAGGGAAATCCATATTTCTCCATCTCTACTGTTGCCAACCTTCTTGAAGTATGTAAGTAGTACAGCATCATCATTCACAACTTCAACAATGTTAGCAAAGTACCAGTGTTATTAGCTTCCTTCAATCCAGATGGCAGCTATAAACTCACCAACTTGATAGGCTAGTGCTGCAAAATCAGATTCCTGTTCATTTGATGTGGAGCTTGAATTTGCCTCTGTAAGCAAACGCATAGCAGAAAGCACACTTTGGAGGTCTGACATTGCTATAGTTGCACATGAACGTGAATTATCTAACTAGCTGATAAGGTTGTTGGCATAGTCTTCAAATCTGGAATTTTTATAGTCTCGTTTCAGTCGGAATATTGAAGCACTTGATTTTAGGGAGAGGCATGTCTTCTTTGCATAGCGAACTTCAGTGCAAAGTCTTTTGTTCTTTATGTGATCTGTTACAGCATCACTTTGAAGGTAAGCACTCACTTCCTCAGAAGTGGTAAAAGGCCCTGGTGGATTTTGCGCTTTCAGGAAATCTAAATCAGCAAGTTTACTTTGCTCTGCTCTGATATTAAAAGCTTCTTTTTTAGAGTAACCTTTTTCTTCATAAGCTTTCATCTTTTCATCCCATTGCAGTCTAATTTCTTTGCTGTCTTATTTCTGTACTGGTTTTTCCCATTTCTTTTTGTCAATCTTCTGAATATTTTCATGTAAATCCGTGCTTTTATTGAGAACTACGCTTCTGGAGACTGTATCAAGATTTCTTTTACCATAAATATTTGTCTTGTAGTTTGCTAATCCGACACTACGTTCTTCACCCAGGTTGTGGACTGGCAGATTATCCAGTTTCTGTAGGACATCATCAGTCATCACTTGCCGATCCAATTTTCAACAGCGATCCTGTGTCCTCATTTGCAGCAGGACCAAAACCAAACAGAGACCCTTTTTGAGTTGCCAAGCCTTTTGCAAAAGATTGAAGGAATAGAGCAAGCAAGCTCTTAACTTCGTTACAGTGTTCTTGCAAGCAAACATCGATTGAGCTGAGAATTATTGGTTTAGGCAATGTCGATTTGAACATATCAATTGACAAAAAAGAAGTAACACACTCTGATGTTTGCAGGAAATGATGTGCCTGAAGCATAGTCAAGTCGGGCATATATGACTCATGAAAAAATATTACAACCCTATCATAGCTTATTAATCAAAAATTTTAGGCCCATTACCAACTCATTAAGGCCAATTATTGCCAAATTTTCGATTTTGTACCATTGCGTAGGCTAAATGGGTCATTTTGGGCCAAACTGGGCTTGTACGGGCCAAACTATACACCTGACACTTCCGAAACTGTTACATTCCTATCTTAACTTTTCAAGACGAAACTTTTGAGACTAGTCCGAGCTTTCTATGACCACCGGTTCAAAAGTTAGGTGTCAAATCCCATGCATTTTCGAAATCGCTCGTTAGACCCCCCGGTAGCGGGGAGTTCCCGGAGGGGCAACCCAAAAATTTTTTCATAATATATTTTTAACACCCAGTGGCACAATTTTGGGGGGTACTGAGATTTTTTTAATTTTAACATACCCCCCTACTACCAACAACAAGTTATTACTTGGGCCAGTAACAGTCATTGAAGTCATATTTTTCTTGGTCGTACAGAAAGTTATAAAACTTATAATAGTGAAAGAACTACGTTGTTATGAGCTCTATTTAAGAAGTTATAAAAAGTAATATTTTCTGTTAGCCTATAGGTCATAAAATATGACTGTTAGTTTAAAATGCAAAGATCGAACCCTAGTAGAATATGTTATTGTTCTAAATTCATGTAAAAACTTGCATGCGAGTTGTTATTTAGCCTACAGAAATTAGCATAAATTTGATGTTTAAAAATATTCATATACGGTATTGTTATAGATTTAAAAACATAAAGTAATATTTTTCGATTTTTTTAGGTCAAAAAATATTTGCCCTAGTTATTTCAATCGTTCGATAACTACTCGCCGAAATGTCAGATATTTGCCCTGTCTGTTCTAAATCTGTTCGTCCTCGACAAGAAGCACTACAATGCGACTCATGTCAGAAATGGCAGCATCGTGTCTGCAAAACAGGAATATCACGAAGTATGTACCGCAGTTTAGTGAAAGAAATAACAACGTTGGAATGTTGGTATTGCATTATATGCTCTCATGAAAAGGTACGTAAAAGTTAAGGAATAGCGAATATTATTTTGACATGCTAGAAATTATTCTTAGCATTGGGTTGGCGTATGAAGATGATTGTGGTGTGATCTCTGATCTCAGTTTGGTCTGAGATGTACGTTAGTGTGGCCATACAGTTTTAGAACTATTTATTCCATTGTTGCTGTTGTACGTAAGTGATTAACAGCTAAGTCAAAACAAAATTGCTGGAGTTGGTCTGTTCATGAAAGTAGTGGCAGCTCAAACGAAACTATCTATTTGACTTTCTTACTTTACAGGAAGGATCGTCTAATGCTTCCACTGACATACGTGATTCCGAAAATGAAGGTGTTCTTCATCAAAGCTCGCCATCAACTCACCGTCGTGAGGTACCGGTAGGTGGATAGTGTGTAAATGAAAGCAAACTTAAACGATACCGAAATGCAGAGGTTGTTAAATTGAAGACAGTACCCTACAAAGGTGTTGTATTTTTTATGTACTGTAGCTTATGTTTGGCTGCAAAGCTGCAATATAATTTTTCTGATCGGTATAGTAGCTATAAAGTAGCCTACAGTTTACGTTAGTGGCAGACGTTAAGCTGCATGCAAGTACCATAACATTTGTAATCATGTCTTTAGGAGGATGGTATAACCGAAGATGTAATTCCCGGATCTTCGATGAATTCTTCTTTTACGGAGTGTTCCTACAACGAAATTCTTCCTGTGCAAGCAATGATAACAGAAACGTCTTTCACTGACTCAGAACTTGAGGATTGTACGACAACTGGTAGACCTGGGCCACATCAACCAGGAAAATTAAGCTTTTGGATTCTGAAAGGAGGCACAATCAAAGGCAAGGATAAACTATTCGACAGCCATGGCTATTCTTATACTCTTAAAAAGAATACGACAACTTCTGCCACTTGGACTTGTTCGATTAGGAATAAGAAAGTTACTTGTCGTGCAAAAGTGCTACGGTCTCGCAGTAGTCCTCCAATGTTTCAAAGAAATCCAACACCACACGTCCACCCAGGGACGTTCGGGACTAATGAAGCAGCAGTTGTTGCGAAGCAATCAAAGGCTGAAGGTCACATACGGCCGTTCGACTCTGCTGCACAAGTAGTGAAAAATGTTATGACCAAAGTGGTCATTGATGCTTCCATGTGTGAAGCCTTGCCTTCACGAAACAACCTGTCCAAAGTTGTAAACTACAACAGACGTAAGCAGAGGCCAAGAGATCCGGATTCCAAACACTTCGAATTGTTGGTCGAACACTTGCCGGACGACTTTCTTGTAAACGATATTGTTCTGAGTGGAGAGAGACATATCATGTTTGCAACTAAAAAACAAGTAAAGCTTTTGAAGTCAGCAAAGACGTGGTATGTGGACGGGACGTTTTCTCCAGTAAAGAAACCTTTCTATCAATTGTTTTCGATACACGCTTTTGTACGGAAAAATAGCGAAGTAATCCAGCTTCCCTTAATCTTTGTGATGATGAGTTCACGCAGTGCTGCTGATTACCTGGCAGTACTGCAGGCTGTAGAAAAAATATTTACAACACCGCCGGCAGTGACCGATGTCGTGCTTGATTTTGAAAGAGCAGCATGGAACGCTTTTCGTCAATGTTTTCCCGCTGTGCGTATGCATGGCTGTTCATTCCATTTCACTCAGGCAATTTTTAGAAAGGTCCAGTCTTTGGGCTTACAAAGCGAATACATGGAACAATCTCCAGTAAAGAAGTTTATTCGTAAGATCATGGCGCTATGTTTCCTACCGGAACACCATGCGAGTGGCATGTTCTCTTCTCTTGCAAAAAAAGCTACAAGCGAACGACTGCAGCAGTTGGTGGATTATGTTAAAAGCACATGGTTTTCCTCATGGCAGCCCAAAGGCTGGAGTGTATACGGTATGCCAATCCGAACTAACAACGACGTTGAAGGTTGGCATAACAAGTTAAAAAGAAAGTGCCGTCCAAGCACGTCGTTTTATTTGTTGGTTTCAATTTTACACCAAGAATCCATGGAAATTTCTTTAGGCTTGGAATTGCTCGATCAAGGGAAATTAAAGAGGCGGCAGAGGAAAGTGTACAAAGACTTGCACAAACGAATTTTCCACTACTGGAATCAATACAAACGAGGTGAAAAAAGTGCAAAACAACTTCTATCCGCCTGCTGTGCACACCTAGCAAGCTATCCGTGTAATTCGTCGTAATTTCTCACTGCAGCCTGGTTGCAAGTTTATTCACGAGCTTTCAACCTGAAAACAAACTCCTTTTTCTTCTTTGGAACTGTTACTTTTTTGGGACATTTTACAACAACTCTCCAATTCTACTTTTTCCTCTCCTTCTTGGGACTCATGTTGTCAACCTCCACGTGGTGAGTCCTGGTAACTGATCAACAATCAGGCAAATGACAACACCTGGGACATGCAAGACCGGATTTATTTTTTGGTGAACAGACAAACAAGGTGTAGGATAGCCTATAGGCCTAGGCTAGCTGACCTGTTATGGACATTAGTTGATTTTTTTTTCTTGCAAGCTATAGGCTATGCTCCAAAACAAATTGGCGATATTTTCATTCAAGTTCTTGTAGTCTACTCTAATCGTATAAAATATGATGAAAATATACAATGGTAGGCTACCGGTACCTTAAACTTTGGTCACACTATGAAGTAGCATTAGGCTATTCTTAAAAAAAATAGTCAAATTATATCGATCCTACTCAGGCCACACAACCGAAAATACAATCAATAGGCCTAATGTACTCGTAGTTCATTGGGTTAAGTAAGTCAACTACGTCGTCTAACTAAAACATTACAGCTATGCGACATCAAGAGAGTTAAGTTAGGCTATATCATATTGTTTGTTTTCAATAAAAAATGTAGCCTATCTAATGTAACCAAGCTGACCAGCAAACTAAAAAAATTATCGTCAATGCAAACTGAGTAGCTTATGTAGGCAAGTCTTTTACAATGTAGTCTAACTAACTGGTTATTGTTAGCAAATGGGCGTTTTTTTAATTCGATTCGAAAGGCTCCCACCCTTGAGGAAATCCTGCGTACGCCACTAAGTCTACATTGCAGATGTGCGAAAAGTAACATAACGTTAAAAAGTAACAGGTAATTTCCTTAACTCATATTAACAGATAGGCTAAGCAAATAGAAAAGTAACAGTTAAAAAAATTGCTATAGTTAACCTAATCGCCTTCAACTTTTGACCTTTTTTTAGACAAACTAGATTAAAATTATATCGTTTACAGTCCAGGGTGGTCCAAAGATTTGTTAATATTCATAGCCTGCGAACAATAAGAATATAGCTAAAACAGATCGAAATCTATAGAAAAGAAGTTCAAAATCGCAACCTAGTTAAGTTTTTATTTAATAACGTTTCTACTTTCAGCAACGCGTTATCATTTCTCACTATGCGGCCCGTGAAGTTTTTATCAGACCCTAATGTGGCCCTTCATGTTCACAGTCTTGGACCACCCTGGTTTACACAATTGTTTTTTTTTAGTCACACGTTATCTGAGGTTTACTGTAGCCTAGCTTTTTGCTGCTTTCATGGTTTTAGCTTTTAAAGTAGCAGTTCAGATTTTCAAAGTAGGCTAACACTTATTTAAAACTTAAAAAGTAACAGTTAAGCACATCTCTAATCTACATAACCGGTAGGCTACCAGATAACGTAGGACCACACTTGTTGCATGTCATAGTTAATGTTTTTTTTAGCTGTTTCTGTGTTTTTTGTCATGGTTAGATATGTTTATTTTCGCCCTTTATTACGTTTATTTATCGTCCGCCCCGTTAGCTCAGTGGCTATGCGCCGGCTCAAGATCACGCGGCGCAAGCTCGACGCTCGGGATGTGCGCTTGAGCAACGCATTTCAGGACTGCTCTCCATTCAGCGGCACCTAGTGAATGGAATAATTTCTCGGCAACAACACTTCAACAATCGGAAAACTTCACTCTGCCAATCTCGGTGACCGGCCCTGCGTCAAGAGCCACTGCAAGTACGCGTAACTACCAGGAATAACCAATCAAGGCTTTGTCAGTCCGAGGATAAAGATTCAAAACCAACCAACCAATTTGCAGTGGGCTACGTTAGCGATGTCAAAATAAATGTTCATGAAAAGAAATTGAGTGTTGATTCAGTGGCGTAGCTTGGGAATGTGCCGCCCGGGGCGGATTCAGATTTTTCCGCCCCTTCAAGAAAAAGCATGTGAAAATGAAATGCGTTTTTTTCTCAGATTATAATCAAAATGAAAAATCGTAGTCTGAAAGTGCCACCCCCAGACGTGCCGCACCTCCTCCCCCCCTTAGCTACGCCACTGTGTTGATTGCAGGAACATGAAATTCATGTTCTTCGGACGAAAGAGCAAAGCGAAATTCATGAGGAATCAGAACAGGGCAAAAAAGATTTTTTTTGTTTTTAATTCAATTTTATTTTTCTTTGTATAAGTCATGATGAGTTGAACAATATTGTAACGAGTAAAACAGTGATGATAAATTTAACAATAGAGTACAGGAAAAAAACCAACGAAAGAAAAAGGTAGCAACAATTTCGTTTCGATTTGAATAAGTTCGTTTCGAACAACCATAATTTTTACCTACATTTAAATGGACAAAAAAAGTTGAACATCTGGCAACAGGGACGACATCGACGTGGGACGACGTCGGCAGGGGACGACATCGGGGGGACGACATGTCCAGGGGACGACATCGGTGGCATTCGATTCTGGTAAATGAAACGAAAGATCACAAGTCACAACGAGAATGAGAATTTATCAAAAATGTTTTACTTGCGGAACATTGTATTAAGCGGAATACCGGAAAAACAAAGAAACCTGTACTGATTTTTTGTGAATACGAGAAGAGTTTCAGAACCCAACTTGTTTTGAGTTGATTTGCTTTAATTTTGACTATGAGTGAACACATCAACACGGAAAAAAATTGTGAAAATATCTTTTGTGACTCCCGAGCGACAGACCAGTAGGCTACTTTATAATATGACCTAACAGGCCACCTTTTTTTGCTTCTTCTTTGTCGTATGAGCTTTCTTCCGGATTATATGTTTGGGCATGAGGTCATCAGCCACTTTCTTTGCTGAACTTTAAGCCTAATCAATGGATGCCTGCTACCAACACCTCGACACATTGTACCAGTGCTTTCAGCCATCGCCTCACCAAAATTACGCAGAGAGAACTCCATCATACGGCTTGCATTAATGGCAGAGGCTGATGATTATCATCTGTTGGTCACAGCGGTAAACCATAATCTCTTCGTGAGAAAATTGTAACATAAAGTTCCCGGATCCGTTCGTCTGCATGTAATGACCGAAAAAGAAACACTCCTTCGAAACGTCTATTCAAAAAGTGTATTCCTGTAAAATTAGCCCGCGGCTATCGAAAATGGGACGCAACACCGTACGCCTCTAAAACTGTCACTACAGAACAGATTACTTGGATAAAAGACGGAAAATTTGTCCAGCTAGCAAGCACCAAGCAAACAGTTAAACTTGCGACTGACTTCCAACAAACAATTTTACGAATGACTAGAATAATTTGCGATATCTCAAATGCACGTAGACAGTAACTGTGACGCAATAATGAAAGACATTGTCACGCAATTCAAACCGGTGTTCAAAGGTAGTGATGCAATATTTCATCAGGTCTTACGACCGATGGTGCAATATTTGGACATTTTCTAGCAATTTCCATGACGTAAGATGCCAGCTAGGTTAAGTAGACCATAACGGTTTTTATATATGACGTTTGATTTGTTGAACAATTGTCTGGAACATCTGTTCCTCGATCAAGCGGCGCTGATGGTTCGACTCTTGGGGTGTGCACTTAAACAACGCATTCTAATGACTGTTCTCCATTCAGCGGCATCTAATGGATAGAAAAATTCACTGCATCACAATCGGAAAATTTACTCTGTCAATCTCTGTAACCGGCCTTGCATCAAAAGCCTCTACATGTATGCGAAACTACCAGGAATAACCTATCAAAAGCTTTGTCAGTCCGAGGATAAAGATTCAAAAACTAAACTGTAATCCTTGACGCACAACAGCTCACACCTCAACGCCTGCTTTCCAGGCAACTTTTTTTTCGACACATTGTGGCACTTCAAGAAGATCACTTCGAACTTATGCAGTCATGGAGAGATTGCTGGAAAACCATCTCACGGCCCGACCAGCTCCAAGTCACACTAGACATTAAAGTAGGCTATACCACTCGGCTCAGACCAGTCAAGAAAAGAATGGGTGACTTTGAATCGACTCCGTAGGCTACTGGTGTTGGTCGCTTCAAACACAACATGTTTTCCTGGAGTTTGTGTGACTCCCCAGTGTGTGCTTACGACGAACCTCAAGCAGCACAAATCATTGTTCTGTGTTTCGACCTGTAGAACATGTAGAACTCATAAACCTGATATGAAGACATTGCACTGGTTGCAGTTGGAGAATTGGGAGATATTGTTGTTACTGTATTTCTTTTTCACAATATCATTTCTTTTGCATTCTGACAAAGAAAAATAAATTGAATTGAAATTGAATTGTCTGAATTGATGCCTTATAAGCAAGAAGAAAAAGAAGTGTAACTTGATTTAAGTTTTTTGGAGTTGGATTGGAGTGGAGTCTAGTTTCATGGAGTAGAAATAAAGTCGGAGTGGTCGGAGTCTCAAAAAAGATATTTCGCTTAATACTGCCACCTTGTGAAATGCGTTCTGCAACTTTCGTTGAAGAAAAGGCTAAGTCAGTGTAGCCAGATAACTTTTTCCAATTCCGAAAACATTAAATTACCCAGTGAAAATGTTAATATGAACAAAAAACTCAATTGAAATAAAATTAGCAGTGTGGACAAGAGTTTGACAGGAAAGTGTTTGAAACTTGATGACAATTTTTAGCCGAAGCCCACTGCAAAACTGTCAAAAAACTTTATTTCAAAAGATAAGCATAATTTCAAAGTTTAGAACGTTTTAGAGAGATTCAGGGAAAATTCATTTCTAAGAATCTGGCAACATTACATTGGACTTCCGCTAATCAAGCCCAGCAACCTGGTTTGATGCAGTCATGCAGAAAGTCAGAAACTCTAGAGCAGGGGTGGGCAAAGTTGTTCAAAGAAAGAGCCGCTTGCGGATAAACCATAAATACTGGCGAGCCGCAAAATCAGTTGACACAAAACAGCAATAAAAACAATAATTGTTTATCCATATCAGTTTTGTACTTAACTTGCTAACGTCCAAATTTCTTAACTTGCTAATAAATTTGGACGATAAGTTGGTAATGCTGTGCGAATTAATTCTTCCAAGTGTTCATTTGTCAAGGTTGCACGATGTTTTGATTTTACAAAGTTATAAATTCTTATAAAAATGAATAAGTAAATTCTGGTGCCACTTCTAAGCTTCAACTAATTGCTGCTTAGCGACTTTATGAAACTTCCAATTGTTGCTGACTGAACGCAAAATGAGCCAGGAGAGGCACACTGTTGCTTTTGCAATGTCACAATTCTATTGTTTAACAATGGCTACTGTAAAAGAGAGACTCCTTTTTGATCTTGTATTGTATTGGGTGCAAATTAGATTTTGAAGAAAGTGTAAGTAACAAATTTTAATTTTTACCAACCGATTTTTGTGTCCCTGTCAATGTGGGTATGGTGCCCAGCCCATGGCTCGAGCCATGCCTGCCATACCCTAGGTACGCCACTGCTTGGTTGACAGCGCGAGATAACATATTTATAAAATATAATCATAATTTTTTTGCAAGATTACGACTCAATACAAGAGCCACAAAATTTATGTTGACGAGCCGCAGTTTGCCCACCGTTGCACTAGACAGTTTTGCTTTGAGACATCTACATTTTAATTCGTAGGTAATCTACATGGAAAAAAATTACATGAATGCATTTATCTGAAAATTGAATCTTTTAGTTGTTTATTATACGTTGTCAAAGAACATCCATTATGTTAGATACAGATACCATTATTATATGCTAGTTAATCAACTAAGTAAATTCTTCAAATAGATTTTACATAGGAGACCTAATGACACAGTTGGTTGGTTTTGAATCTTTATCCTCGGACTGACAAAGCCTTGATAGGTTATTCCTGGTAGTTTCGCATACTTGTAGAGGCTCTTGATGCAAGGCCGGTTACCAAGATTGACAGAGTGAAGTTTTCCGACTGTTGAGTGTTGTTGCCGGGGAAGTATTTGATCCATTAGGTGCCGCTAAATAGAGAGCAGTCGTTAGAATGTGTTGTTCAAGTGCACACCCCGAGAGTCGAACCAGCGCCGCTTGATCTTGAACTTCTTTGCTCACGAAGTCATGCGCCAACAAACTGAGCTATCGGGGTGGACCTCAGAACTAGCCTACAGTAAAAGGGTAACTATCAATTACTGTGGAGGAAGAAGTAAGGTGTTTCCTTTTGGTTGACCATAGCATTATGCATGCGTGGAGATAGTTGTAGCAAATTGTGTAGATGTAAGGTACGGTAGGTAGCCTAGCCAACTACCCATTCTGTAGCTTGCTATAACAGCCTTGTCATGCTAGTAGATACAGTACGTGTAGGTCTTTTTATCACTGGTATATCGCAAAATGCTGAGACTAAGTTGGTGTAGCTTGCCAGTACATAAAAGCTATGTCGACATATCGTAGATTTAAAAGCTTGGATTATAAAAAAGTTATAACAAGGTGATAGGAAATCACCTTTCATGATTACAGTCTACTCTACAATACTTTGCAAATTTTGTGCTTATGTTTGAAAATGTCACTGGTCAAAGCAAGACTGTTCTGTTGTTTTGAAAACATTTGAAATTTAAACTTATGTAGGCAACATAAAATCATGATGAAAAAGCACCTCGGTGATGAAAAAGCACCATTCATGATGAAAAAGCACCTCGGTGCTTACAACATCAAATATTTATTATTATTAATATTATTATTATAAAGGAGATATTTTAATGTAAAAGTAGAAGGGTCCGTATGCATATTTGTGACCATCGACATAATTGCGTTTACTTCACAAATATGCAAATATTTTGCAATTCAAAACAATTTGACAGAAAAAAAATTAACAGTTTATTTATTAGTCATGTTATCACAACATGTGTAAATTTTATTTTTTCACTCTTAACTATGTGACTTGTGGTTTGGATTTTAATTAAGTTTTAGAATACCTTTGTTTTTTATAAAAAAATAAAATAA
The DNA here is from genome assembly GCF_918807975.1 of Aplidium turbinatum. NCBI lineage: Eukaryota > Metazoa > Chordata > Ascidiacea > Aplousobranchia > Polyclinidae > Aplidium > Aplidium turbinatum. The sequence continues at coordinate 7,554,181 of NC_137489.1, read as the reverse complement.
AAAATGGCATCCCGACTTTCAGACAGCATAAAAATAAATATGTTAAGAAGTCTTTTTATCAGAGTCGGCGTGTTGTTGCTGTCATCACATTATTTAGGTCGCGTTTTTACGGATTGCTTTATTAGATAGATCAAGCAGAATTGTTCTGCCACAATTACAGTGTTGTTTTGACACATTTTGGAATCAAAATAGCAATCACAAGTTGCACTGTTGTAATTTTAAAACACACAACAATACCACCAAAATATTATATGCTTAAGAGTATAAAAGTATCTGTTAAATAAAGCAAAATTATTGTTAACACATTCGATTGTCGAAGGTCCTTGAAAAAATGGTTACAAATACTCACATGGTTTCTACTTAGGTCTACACTCCTTTTGTTTCCATAGGTATGGCTTTACCAAATTTGGTAGGTAGTAAGAAATATTTTATGACCTTGCATAAGCCTAATAGGTTATTGGCATGTAGTCGATAAAATGAACACAATAAAGCTTGTGTTGACAGATGAGTGTTATGATAAGTACTTTACTCAGTTCCATATTTTTGATGGTAAGTTGAGCCTACAATACATAGTGATGTTCAATAATGATGATTTGTGCTCAGGAATGTAAGTTTCAGCTTCAGTTTTAGTTGTTATTTCTGCACTGTGGTGGTATTGTACAAATTAAGTTACTTTGCTTGTTATCTTATAACCTAGTAATCATTCTAAACTACCCCATAACTTTTATTGTTTCTTTTTGTTATCTGTTTCCCTGTTATCCATTTATTGTCACTGGTGTAATCATCACAAATAAAATCCACTGAACACAAATTGGCTTTTCGCTATGTTTGATCTCAGAAGTTATTGCTTTTCAGAGTTATGCAATATTACTTTTTTTTTTAGAAGCATTATCATGTATATATATGCTCTACAATGTAAAATTGGTGCAAACATGTAGCCGCACTGATCAATAATTGAAGTAGTACATGAGACAACGCTTACGGTACCATACCGGTATCTTTAAACAATCTTTCCTGTGTATTATTTCTTCAATGTATAATTTTGATTGTGTTGTTTGTTTCAGTGGACTGTTTCAAAGCTCTTCTCAGTACACTATTAGGGTACCTCATAATTCTCGGGGCAATTTTAGGTAAGTGCTTCTCTCACTACTGGTATGTCTTTGCCACAATTCTTTCTACTTCTTACACGTAAGAGACCTTGGAAAGATTGATGACGTAGTTTATTGAGATATCAAAAGTTTAACAGTCAGATAAATAGTCGAATAGTTTTACTTGTGAGAGAATAGATGAAATGCTTGAACTGACGTATGGTTTAACACTTCCAACACGTAAAGAAATCAAATTTTTGAACGACAAACGTCTTCGTCGATTTTAAAATAAATATACACTACTACTTGCAACAGCTAGGCTACTTTACAATTGGCAATAACTTCCATTTTTACAATCTATTCAATATCGGCTAGAATTGTGCAATCGTCTTCAATACAGTTTTCATTACAACGTCTAATCTCCATAATACACAACTCTAATAATAATTGTAATCAAATCACGCGGCTATTTATAGCAGATCTTTTGCTTTGACCAGAAGCTTCCAGAGACTAGGGTAATATTACATCACAAGAATTCATTTTTCTGGTTAACAAGTCAAAGAAGTTTCCAGAATCACACGTACACAAAACTTCTAAAAGCAGATTTTACAATAAAAAATTGCTTAACTAAAGGTTACTATCGGTCAGTAATCGTCGAAACACCACAACAGAATTACGCAATAAAATATCTCCCCTATTCAATTTCAAGAACATTAATGTAGCCTACCGCCCGAGCTACGCGTATTGATTGTGACAGTCTTCAAAAAATTGTATTGCATTCCAGTAAGTATAGTATTTTATCAACATATTCTTTTTGTTTGACTCACTGACTGGCTAAATTTATGAACATGTGTCCTTATTTTATTAGCTTAGTTTTGTCTGAGTGAAATAAATTGCTTGCTACATCTAAAGTAGGCAACATAGTGGTTTGCTGGTTTTGAGCATTTTTAGCAGATGATAGCCAGCTTGAACTTAAAGGTGCATGATCATTTTTCAGTGAAACTTCCACAAATTTATAAGGTAGTGACAGCCAAAAGCGCTCAAGGAGTAAGCTTTTCTTCCATGTTGTTGGAGCTCTGCGCAGTATCTGCAACACTCAGTTACAGCTATGCAAAAGGTTTTCCATTCAGGTAAGCTAGAATTTTTGGCAATGGAAACAAGTTTGTTTTCTAGTACGTACGTATAATTCTTTGTTAAACGTCTGAAAATAAGCCTGTAAAGAGTTTTCATCAGGTATTATTAAAATAAATATTATATGAGCCCCTGAGGGGGTGTCAGCAGCCTGTGATTGCATTATGAAAGATGACAAAAAAATGCTATTTGGCATCGTATAGGCAAAAAAATAGCAAGAAAATGGCTTCCTAACTCACTTCAACAGCCCTAACGAAAATTGTTGCTTTCTACTTGATTTTATTGAGACCTTATTAAGCTGCTGTAATAACAGATTTTGATTAGTAGGCTATCGCTATATAAAAAAATATTATATTTTCATGCAAACTTGTGCTTTATTATTCATTTTGTGCTGTAGTTTTGATGTTTCATATTTTCGAATGTATTTTGCAGTGCCTGGGGAGACACGTTCTTCATAGTGTTGCAAGACACAGTTCTTGGTTTTCTTATTCAGGTAAAGCTTTGGATATGACTAGCTACTGTGACAAGGCATCTGTAAACTACTTGGTGTGATCGGTTCTTCGTTAGTTAGTTGCTTGTCTCGTGACAGATCCTCTGATCTCTTCCATACATCCTTATTTTACATCAGTCAAGCCACATTGTCACGACAGTTGCTGCAACTCCGAGAGCAAATTTTAGATACAACTTTGGCTTGTGTTGTCTGAAATTAACATGCTGACCAGTTGATCGAAGATAATTTTTGTTTCAAATTTATCGATGTTTTGTTTTATAAGCATAGCAACTGTCGAGAGCTCTGTCACATGAATTAATGGTACGACGCTGATGGTGAGCTCAGACTCATGGGCGTACACGTGTCTATCGCTGTTAACTCTTGCAACACTCGACTGCTGAGAAAGGAAAAGTTTCATGTAGTTTTCATTGTCAAATGTACACGAACTACAGTTTTGATTAACATCTTTGTTCTTTTAATATTTAAGTGTTGCGATGAACCATCACTAATGGTCCTGTCTGAGTGTGCATGGAATCACATCTGGAACATTACATTTCAGGACGCGCAGCTCCGCTTTTGCGGCAACATTAGAAGGGTCAATGTGACAATTTTTTACTCTTCCTATAAACTTGCTTTCATCAAAATCATTAAATTACTGTAGGCTAATTTAAAAACCAACTTCACTACTCTTACTTGCTTGTGATAAGCCAAAAGTGGATGTATTTTACCATCCCCATGATTTAAAATTGAAAGTGGCTATTTTTCCACACTTAATGCCATGGTTACAATCAGGTGTTGCCAGAGTTATAATTAAAGTTAGGAAGGATTAAGGTAAGGGTTAAAATTAGGAATAAGATTAGGGTTTTAATCTTTGCCCAGGACTAAAAAAAATTTCCAAAATACAAGTTTTTGTTTTCAACAGCTTTAAACTAATCTCAAATTAGGGCAGAATTCCTTATCTGGCAACACTATTGAGGCTGTTATTACACTATATAGTGTAAGTATAGCCACAGCCTTTAAAATTCCCGAATCACACATTCTTTCATGCAATAATCGTCTGGTTAAACACTTTTCTCTCTAGTATTACAACGGCAAGATCCACCTCGGAGCTGCATTTGTCGTTGTATTTGCTGCTGTTTTGTTTCTTCTATTATGCGGAATCACTCCCATCGCCTTATTGGCAACATTGCAAGCGAGCACTTTTCCGACTGTGGCTGCATCAAAGGTACAGTACTTGAACGGTTATATTTCTTATTTTTGTTAGATGTTTTCCTCTGCACTTCACAAATGCAAAGCTCCACAACATAATTACGGTGCTCATTATTGCCATCTGACGGCAATATTTCAATAATTAAATGGGCACAAAGCGATGCAGTGGAACAGTTACTGCTTCATCTTCACTTCATCTAAATCTTTAACAATTGCTTGATCTGTGAATTTTTATGCTTGGACTTGGAGAGCTTAATCCTGGCAGTTTTGCAGACTTGTAGAGGTTTGAGCAAACGCGGCGACCAAGGTTGACAGCGTGAGTTTTGCATGTTGTTGCCTGTAAATTAAATTATTCCATTCATTAGGCACCATCATTATGGAGAGCTGTCTTTGAAATGCTTTGCTCAAGCGCACACCTTGAGAGTCGAACTCGCGTTGCTTCATTTTGTGGCATTACGAACAGATATTTTCCTAATTACCACGCAACTCAACTTTCAAGGCACCAAAGTAAAGTTCACAATAAAGGCAAGTTTTAAAAATTGAACGAGGATGTTCACCAGGCATTTAGTTAAATAACAAAATACGTTTTTCCTGTTCGTTCTTCTTTTGACAGTTTAGCTTAATTTGCACCAGAAGAACGTATCTTGTTGCTTAAGGCATGGTATTATAACTGAGAGCACCGACTTTATTTGAGAGCAAACTTTAGAACAAACCCGAACACGATACAACGCGAGTAGCCTATTACGCGAAGTTAGGCGTGTGTCTCTAGCCAATTGAGACGTGAAAAAATTTTCAGTAACATTTATTGTTTTATTATTGTTTACTTTCAGCCAAAACTTACACTAACGCAGAAATAGCTTTTTGCATTGGCTGTAAAATCTGCAAAAGTATGTTAAATTCAAAGCAATGCCTCAGACATTTTTAGATACATTGGAAATTCTTCAAAATAGAACCATCTGTTAGACATGACAATGTCTCTTTAGTTCAGAAAGTAAACTTTTATTTTTTTCTATCACAAGGCAATAGTGCTAAGTGGAATTAATACCAAGCGTATTCTTATCGGAAATTTTCTAAAGCGAAAATAACTTTGATGTGAAAAAACGTAGAAAAATTTTGTAACACATTTAAAATTTTAGGAATTAATTTCAACTTTTTATCGCGAAACTTATGCTTTAAAAAAAAAAAGTTATAAAATTTCCCCCTTGCGACACGACCAATATAACTGCATCCGTTGAACAATAGTAACAGCTACCTAGCCAGCAAAATCTGTCCGTTTTACATTGATTCAAAGTCTGCAGACTTTGAATCGATGTAAAATGAACAGATTTTGCCAGCTGGGTATTTACGCCGTGCTTGGCAATCAGCCTGCGAACATGCACAATGGAAATTTTCCCAGGGCCCATCTCATTGTTTCCCCTTGACCACTTAACCCTTGCCGGGTCCGATTCGTTTCTGGTGATGCCGGACAGTTCATCATCATCATTCAATGCCTACATCAGCTGATCCCAAAACTACGTTATTTTACGTGGATTTTATGTCATCTGTTGAGTTGACGTAAGAAAAAAAATCTTACAGAGATAAGTTGAGTTGCACAAGATCGAATCAAGCAAACGAAGCAATAGATGTGAAACATTAGCTAGAGACCTTGGAGCAATACGTAGCTTGCGTAGGCACTGCCTTGTTAGCAATGCAAACTCTTACCAGGAATTAAGTCGATTTATTTTGTATTGTTTTTATTTTCACACAAAATTATGTGTAAGCAACACGATTTTAACTGAGTTTAAGCTGGTTTACAATGTTTCCTTAATCAATCGCTCAGCTGCAAATAATGTTTGAGTTTCATCTGATGATCTTGATTAAGAAATTGCGCACTGTTAGACTGCTTCAATTTTTTCTCAACTTTTACCACAAAACGTAAGCGCGTGTATTCCTGACCACTTGGTAAATTCGGTCGAATATTGTCATATTTTATTGTTAAGAGCTATGTTTCAAAAGTCAATGGACCGTAAAAGCAGTCATCAAATGTGAGAAGAAATTAATAGTTTACGTCAAGAGTACCCGTCACCATTCTGTTTTTTTATTCCAATCAACAATATTAACTTGGAAACACCCAGTGACGTATTTTGATCCTTTCGTCGTGTGCGGTCCTGTCAGTGTCGTCACTTTCTGTCAAATGAAGTAATAAAATAAACCAAGCTTTCCCGTCTACCAAAATGACAGTTTGTGTTCATACCGTTGAGTAAATTTCAACGTTTTTTTGCGTCACTGCAACGTTAAAAACTACGATGTTTGACCAACATAGTAAAATTTTCAAACTGTTCGTGGTGTGGCCCTGCAAATTCCCAAAAACTACACGTCACTTTCTCACTCGCTTTTACTTATATTTCACATTATACATATCACTAGCACTATAACATGAAAAGAAGGTAATCTGTAGTTCTACAAGACGCCATAAATTAAAAAAACGTAGCTGTTTTACTTTTGTTACATAGATACGGTGCTCTGTAGAAAGACGAGATATTATTTTTCGTACCACGTTATGATGAGTTCAAACTTCGAAATGACAATGTTTTAAAATCCAGTGAAACGACAATGTTCTAAATTTCGTGCTATATCTGCGCCCGCATTACCGCCATTGGATGTGTAATATTAAAAATTAAGCTCTTGTTAACGTATAATTACGTTTGAAAACGGTGTGTTGTAATAAAATTGTTATTCTTTGTTTTCCTTTCCAAATTCTACAACTTTCTTTTTTCAAGACTTTTTCACTCAAACGGAAAAAATTGCTCACCTCACGCGTGTGTCAGGTTGGAAAATTGAAAACGTTTTTTTTTTTGCGGGGAAAATGCCGAATGTTGCAAAAAGCAAAACTCACTCGTGCGTGAACGTTGTTGTCAGAGAGGCGTGTTGTTGCAGCCGTAACCTAACTGTTCGCGACCCATCAGTTTAAGACGCCAAAGGCAACGCAAGCCTGTCATCCAGTTGTTTAACGAGCCCCATTCATTGCAGCTCTAGCGTAGATCCACCTATTGTCAGATGCCATCTGCTTTGAGAAACATTTTAGGTAATAGACGCGTGGGGTTGAAACATAGAACACGTTCAGCTCATGATTTTGGACGTTGCATCAACAAAAATAAAATCTGTTCCTAGGGCACGTCCCAACATGGCTTCTTCTTACACGGTACGCTTTCTTGTTGGATCTTGTTTTTATTTTCCAGTCAAAGATAACCGTTGGCCATGCCGCTAAGACTACGCTATAGCCTATATTCAACAACTTGTATCGCAACGATACATACACAAAGTTAGTTACAGAACTTATCGATATATATATATATTTATTTTTTTCTAACTAACAATGGCAGATTTAACTTAACTACTTTTAAGTAACATAATGACTTTTAACCCGCAGTGGGTTATCAGTAACAGCTAAAGCACAGACTTAGCCATATGCTATAAGAATTATATAAAATTGGGTGTTTTGCACACAGTAACATGATCATATCGTTGCTTCATAAGTGTCACAAGTATTGCATCATTTGCATGTCGCTCATTGTCAAATAAAACCTTTTATTTTCTTCAACTCGATTTGATCTTTAATATGTGTTGTCTTCAAACCAATGGCAGTGAAAACGACCCATACTAAGGTCGCGCTGTGCTTTACTTCCGCAAAACAAAGCAACTAAAAAGTAAAAAAGTTTATGAACATGTCTCAGTTTAAAACTATTTCTCAGTCGGACCAAAAAGTTGAAACAGATTTCTTTTTTTGTAAAATCAAAGGGCTCACGCCCAAAGTCACTTCACTCGAAATAGCCCAATTGTAACCCCTTGACGTAAGAATTACGTGCTTTTTGAGTTTTCGGTTTGAAGTCAATGAGTAATTTCCTTTGATGAAAAGTAATCCCAAAATTTGTGAAATGTAAAGTAATTGCAACTCGGGCATTTTCTCAAGTGTGAGCGGTAGACTTCAAACTCCTACAATCGAAAAAATGTTCACAAATTTACACCCAGGTTCATAAAGTGGTTTCTGGGCTGACCTGGAAACAATACAGACGCATTTGTTCCAGTAATAATCGATTGAGGATTTATGCGTAGTCATTACTGTAGGCTTGTGATAACTTGTCCATTATTAGGGTCACAAATTATTGAACGTCTAACCGCCCAATTTGGCTCATTTTCTACTAAATACTAGCTTACTCGCATTTTCTCATGTTCTTTTTTAGCAGGTTAACTCAATACTTATAATGATCTTAAAATAAAGTTCCCTAGGCCGTAGTATTATATGGCATTTTGTAAAACTTTAATGGACGGTGTGGTCGTTTTAATTTAGTTCAATTGGTAAGTTACAGCATTAAAGCCAGTCAAAAATAAAATCGAAACAATAGGGTAATACTGTTCTCACGTACACCTCAAATTTAGAGAAACTTACAATACGATTTCTTGTTTGTTAGTGCCAGACTCGGTCCGGCTTCAAATGCAAATAAGCATCCATGTTCCCGGTTGAGACTCTGGGAAATCCTTGTGTCAGCAAAAAAATATACTTCACCAATATTATATCCTGGTAGAAAGAGGATATTTTTTACATCGTATTTATTTGGGTGTCTCCCAACAAGTCCTTCATAAAAAAAAGTTGTTTTTTTTAATGCATTGCCCATTTTTTATGCGCATTGCCCTGGTGCGTGGAACGTCAGTGCAGCAATAAAACAATTTATACTATGGCTAGAGCTCGACCGATATCACTTTTTGAAGCCGATACCGATATTTATGAAATTTTTAGGCCGATACCGATATATATCGGCCGATATATATCAGCTACGAAAAGTTTGTTACCAACAAAGTTATTGAGTAACAAACCAGTCCAAGAAAATTTATGCATTAGATTAGTTGCTGTAATGGAAAAATCATTCTTAACACTAATCACAAAAAAACACCGAACAAAAAAGAAACAACCCAGGCCTCGAAATTCGTTTTTGCTGACGGCGGACAAACGTGTCCGGTCGGAATTCTTCGCCATTTAAGAGGTATGGCTACGGTTTGTAAGGCTTTTTAAAATTTCAGCGAAGGCTTTCATCAGACCAACGAGGTGCGCTTGGAGAGTCAAAGCGCCGTGTAGCTGCAATACGCTGCATAACTGATTAACTTCCACCGAACGAGGTCGTGTGGCTTCTTGCGTCACAATGCTCTGGGCACGGATCGGAAAACTTCTACAATGACGCTACCATTTTCTTCTGTGCAAAGTTTCACTAGGATTTTTTCTTTGGGTTTATTGTCATATGAGCATATGTCATATGAGCAAAAGTTAATTTTCCGTGGGCCTTTTCTTTCTTACTGTAATACCAAAACTTGACAAATTTTGCTGCATCTTGCTGTGATAGCCTACTCGTATGATCTAATTTTGTAACAACAAATCTTGCCTTATCAATATCACTCGGAGATCAAAGCCAAACATTGTGACGTAAGACTTGAAATAAGTTGCGCGTGGTTAGTGTAGAAGTACACCGGTACTCCCATCGATTCTTAGCGAACAGTTCACCTTTGTTGCGCTGATGCAATGTCACCAATCGTTGAAGCAACGAAAAAATCGAACGTTTTCCTGCTTGAATGGAAGTTGAGGGATACAGTATTAACATTTTCTAGATGCGCGCACTAGAATGGGCGAGAAATCACATTCTTGCAACAATTGTTCGTGCTATGCAAGCACGATTGAGCAACTTGTGTTTCTTCTAAAGGCATGTATGGCTGGTTTTGAGTTTGCTTTTGCTGGCCGATGTTTATCGGCAAAAAATAGCCGATACAATATATCGGCTACACCTGATATCGGCCGATATATATCGGCTGACCGATATATCGGTCGAGCTCTAACTATGGCCTATATTTCCGCTTTTACTTGCTTAATTATTCAGTAAACTTGGCAAGCATTGCTAGAAAAATAAATAAACATGATGAAGAGGCAAACCTCTCTGTACTCCATTCAAAAAGAACTCACCCAAAGAAGAAGGGTGTTTTTAAAACTTTGCCCAAATAATTTTCACTGTGTTTAAACATCGGTGTCTACTCTTAAGAGTGACTTTAATCCAGAAAAGATGACGTTTTTTTCGAGATTAAAAATGGTTGTTTATGTTGTAATTTCCACATCAAACACAAGTCGATCACGTCACTCAAAATGTCGTCCACAAACTCACAGGAGAAAATGAAGAAATCCATTTCTCGACGTCTTTAGCTTTTTAATCTGGATTTGACTAATGTACAATACTATGGTGTTTTAGCGATGTTTTAGCTTGCTTATCACGTCCTGCTAAAGCTGCCTGTTTTTACAGTCGATATTAAAGTGCTTTTGCGCATAAACGAATAAACCGTCGCTGGAGCTCGATTTTGTTTGCTTTAAATATCGATGGCTGCTGAAACCTTGAAGGAACTGATAAGATTGAAAGTCTAAAACATTCCCTTGTGATTGATTTTGTCAACATTGTGAGCTGTGGTTGAAGGCATTATTTAAGAATGCTTTGAAAAAATATCAACTATTTGTGCAAACATCCAGTACTAACGATTAAGATCGATTTTTTTTTCAAAGGAAACCTCTTGAGCTTGGTAGGCCAATTGTAACCTCATTTTTTATCTAGTATAGTAACGGCTTCAAATATCACTACAGCATTGTAAAACAACATTATAGAAAGTTTTGCTTCAGAGAATGACCAACAAACTGGATTTTTTATTTCCTAGCTCAAAACAAACCTAAACTTTACACTTCCGTTTTTCATGGCCTATTGGCTGTGATAAGTAATAGGATTAAAGCCACAGTGGCGCCACAGCCTTTTTGCTTAGGCGTGGGCCACGAATAAGTGCGAGGCTACGGGAGCCATCATACAGCGCTCAATCGCAATGCAGATCTGAGTAGTATTTTTAAGTAATAGCGTGGAAAACGTTTAGTTTGTTCTGCTGAGTGGCCCCAAGGACTTGGTGGCGCCCAAACTTACGTACAAATCATGAGAATATTCCCCAAGCATAAACTGCTGCTCTTGTGCATAATAATAAATAAGATACTATAGTGATTGTCCAGTAACCAACCTGGAAAAATAGATCTTTTATTCAATTGTTCTTTTCAAAATCATCGCTTATTAAAATTGTAGTTGACCCAAGCTTGGATTAATCACACAAACGGAAACACAGGGCAGCTCTCCGCAATCACTATTTTTCTCACATTTGCTGGTTCCTCAAGCCGCATCTTCACTTCTATCCAGGAGACGGGCGACGACTTGGTTATTCTCAATTATGTTGTAGCAACATTTTGCAACGCTGTTTTAGTTGCTCAGGTGAAAGAGACTGTCAAAAATAAGGTTTTGTCTAAAAAATTTTATAAACAATTTTTGACAGTAAAATTTGCTTCTATAATTGTCGTAAAACAAAGTTAAAGCTCTACTGCATAATAATGTATATAAACACTATAACCCCTAAAAACTTTTATATTAGGCCTATGCCTATTGTAAGAATGAGAGGGTGTTTTGTCTTGGCACTCAATAACAAGGAGGTACAAAAACTGGATTCTCATTCACTCGGTTCAAATCTCTAGCCACCTGACATGTTGCTTATCACTTTTATCATTGTTGTTCCAACATAATGTGGCATCTTCAAGGAGAGTGTGCGGGAACCAACATGTGGTTGGCCGAAAAAAATTATGTAGGCTATGAAAAAAATTAAGGAAAAAAAATTGGCCATCCACTTAATGTTTTGATCTGAGGGTTGCTATTGCTGATATGACGCTGATGGTATTTACAGTGGCTTTTATTTCAGGTCGCTTGGTATTGGGAGGTTGATATTCAAACAAAAAAGGATTGACTTATTTATCATGTCAATGTTCAGCATGCCCAATTCTAACTTCTTTCTCAAATTGCCATCTGCTTTTCCAAGTAGAACTCTTCAACATTGGTTTTGCAAGGACTGACAGAATGTTATAATATTTCCACTGTAATCTGGGGCTGCAACCGGTGTCCTCGTCCGATGTCTACTTTTTGTTTCAAGGAATTTTCTTACAAGTTTTCTTTTTTCAAGTTAACAACTAGCTTATGGTGCCACAGCGACAGTCCTGCAAGGCGCAAGCCAACGAGGTGTGGATAGGCATCTATTCGATACAAAGTTGCTTTGAAACGATTTGAAAAGGACCGTTTTTGCTTTCTGAACATAGCTCTATACTTCATTCCATGCAGTTCTGTGTTAAAGTTTTTATGTTTGTTTCGTTTTTTTAAAGTGGAATGTTGATTTATCGCTCGATTTCGTTTATATTTGCTGTTCTCGCCTCGCCCTTGGAATATTGCAATGTGGACTGCAACATTTTTTTTACAATTGCTTAACTTTGCTTTAAACTGCGTTTGATTGGTGGATGACGGATCTTGCGATGACGTGTGTGCATTGAACGTCGTTGGAGTTGAGTCTTTCTTTTGGCCTCCTAATTAAGCGTAGCGCTAAAGAGCCACATCGAAAAAAAGTTAACTTTGCGCGAGAAAAAAAAAGAGCCACATCTCTTGCCAATCTAGTATATTGCGTATCTTATGCTCTCATTATGCAAGATAATTTTGGACACCATTTTATATCATTGTGGTCGGAGGAAATTTTCAATAAGTAAACGAATACATTTAAAAAACGTCGGTGTTACATGACTTGTTGTATTGTAGGAGAAACTGTGTTTCAATAAATCAACTCACGTCAATTTCTCTGGTTGGGACATGGAACACGACATTTAATAAACTCAGTTTATAATGAAACTCTCCTATTTTCAATACTGATCAAAGGCAAACGAAACCAAGGAAGACCAGCACGAATTTCTATGCGAAGAATTTATTCCCCTTACGAAACATAGTCCAGAAGAACGACGAGAATTAGCTGAAAATCGCTAATAATAGAGACTTTTTATTGATGTTATTTTGCACCCAATGGCGTAAAATAACATTGTTAGAATTTATCCATGGAAAAGTAAATGTTATATTGAAATCTTTTCATTCGGGATCACTCTGAAAAATTCAGTGCTGAAAATGCATTTGAGAGTGGTTTGTAACTAGAAAAAATTGGAAACTACTGTTTTAGACAAAATCAGTCTTACTGATAGATGAAACTTTTAAAATGTAGCTACCACCTTATTTAAGATCTTGCAGCAACATAGCGCAAAATTGCTTGTTTCATTTTCATGTTGCACCACAAACAATGTAAACTCACCAGACACCGCACTGTGACCACATATTTTAATTATTATAGATGTAGATATTTTTTATTTGCTCTGGTCGGAGCGTCATTGCTTGCTTGTTTTATTAAGTATTTACCACGTGCTTTTGTCGCCATTCCTTAACGGTATAGTTGAAAAACCGCAATACCTTAAACCGGCCAATGTCACAAATTTCTATTTTCCTATTGAAAGGTCAAAGTAAAAGTGGAATCGCATAATGTTGCTGTGTCATCAGCTAGAAAACTGGTTAGTTTATGGTCAATTACATTTTAGATGGTTTTCACCACATAAGTTAATTAAGCGTGTAATTGTCCCTACCCTGTAAGCTTTAAACAAAAAATGCCTGTTCGTTAATGTAAATAAACACAAAAACGACCACTCAGGAGCGTGTGAATTTTAAGCAAAGAAAGAAATGGTTAAGCCAGTAGCAAGTTATCTTGTGCAGCGTCAAATACTCAATGCAGATAGAGAGAATTTTTTATTGTGAGCAATCTATTTTTAAGAATTAAAAATAGAAATGAATCCTGCGAGATATTGTAACCAACAAAGTGAGTTTAGTGTGCTGGCTGGTCATATGACGTCTAACACTTCTTGCCAAATTTGCGATTATTGTGCTTGAACAGGATATCTGCTTAAAAACGCAACTATTTTTTTATTTTTACCTCTCAAAGATCTCCGCCAAGGCCTTTTCTCTTATCAGAGCATGTTTGTTGAACGAAACAGCAATCATTTGTGATTTATCAACAAAGAAATGTAGATGCATTGTAAAAACAGAATTTGAAAGGTTGTTTCCACTGGGTGATGCTCTCCCACGTGACGCTGAGAGTACGTGGTTTGCTTGCCAGAAAAATCTGCGTTCATTTTTTTTCAATTTACCTTGTTAAACAAAAGAAGTGATTTAAAGAGGATATTTCCGAAAGTTTTTCTTCATAAAAGAGCCGAATAATGGCAAGTGCGACAAAGCAAAGAAAGTGTGATTTGGTTTCACGTCTTCTGCTACTGAAGACCTCAACCAATTGTCCATTCAAACCTACTGTCTATTGTAAGCGAATAAATCTTATCTCTGGTGTCTTTCCTTTTGTTCAGATACTCGTAAAACGCTCTTGGCATTGTGCGATGTTCTTTTATATCTAGAAGACAGTGCAGTCAATGGAATCTCTTGCACAATACAAAATCCCAGGCTGTCACAACAGACTTGATGGGAGAATGAACGGCTTGATTTTGATAGACGTGAACACTTGATAGACTGACATGCGATCAAATTGTCCCAAGATCAAATCTTTGCGACGTTTTGAAATCAACAGCACCTTCCAGCACAGGCAAACGTTCTCCTGAAATAAAGGCCTCAACATAATTATACAAAGATGCAGTATATAGGCTACGTGCTTGTAAGGCTGAACTTTCTAATATGCAAACAGTGAAAAGGTCAAATTGCTATTTGCCTAATTTTCGCTGATAAATGTGTCCGTGTCCCACAGTAGTTAGGCATCATTAAAATTGATCAGAATGCGAGTGTAGTGCCACTGAACAGACCGCAGACTATGTCATTAACCACTGTCTAACCCACCGGCCTCCAAACGGTGCGCATGGTCTGAGGATACTGGACGACGAGACTGCTGAGTGGCTGATGATTTCCTGTCCTCTAATCTAGCCTGGAAAGATCTGCTCATACGCCGATAATTCAAATTGCGGGTTTTGTTGCTAAATTCCGGTGCAAAAGTTTAGGCTGACGGTTAACTCTTGAATATAAGCTACCACTTTCACACACTGCTGCATTTTTTTAACAAATCACTGATGGGTTTTAAGTTTTTCTGTGGATTTCTTTATGAAATATTAGTTGTTACCGCAGAACAACCTAAAGCGTTGTCCCTGAAACTATCTCATCCAAGCTGATTTTTCAAACAAAAATTAATTAGCTGAACATTTGTTTTAAGATTTCAATGTTGAATTCACATCTTATTTGTGGCCAAAAGTTAATCGAATGAGTATTTAACAAGACGAGTTTAGACTTTCCAGATAGACACTTTTAAAGCTTGCAAAAAAAAAACATTTTTAAATTATAAATCCAAAAAAAAGCAATGTCAAAATTGTACATTCGTAACTTCATTATGCTATGGATTTTTTCGTTTCTTTAATGATTGCGAATAAAATAAAACAACTTTAATTAACGAAATTTTTCTCAGCTG
Source organism: Aplidium turbinatum (assembly GCF_918807975.1). Taxonomy (NCBI): domain Eukaryota; kingdom Metazoa; phylum Chordata; class Ascidiacea; order Aplousobranchia; family Polyclinidae; genus Aplidium; species Aplidium turbinatum. The sequence continues at coordinate 7,538,869 of NC_137489.1, read as the reverse complement.
GTAGGCAGAGAAGATTTACCTCAGCTCTTGCAACACAACGAGAAATAACTCTGAACCTTCACAGCGGGAGACTTTTATGAAAAAACTTAAAAGGTCCCCTCGGACTCGGAGACAAACATCTGTAAGGCCAAAACAGCAGGAGGTGTTCTTTGCAAATCTCATCACATTCGCCTGCAAGTCTACAAGAGAAAAAAACACAATTCAACTTTATGCAATAAGCTTAAAAACGAAATACTCAAAGCATAAAACAGTCTGTTTTCGCTGTCATCAATGTTTTTCTTCTTTTTGTGTAACAGACTATATGAAAATTAACTGGGTGACTCAAACCTTGTTTATAGGATGTCAAGCAAAATTTTCAAATTGGTTATTTTACACCTTTTGCAAAACCATTTGCCTTATTATTGAGTTTGGTTTTATCATTGATGAAAACTTGTGACGGATTTCATTACCTGATTGTATTGTTCTTTTTTGAATGACGCGGTCTAATACTACTCGCATCCGTGATTTCAATTCTTCTAATGAATCTTTCTCCATCCGCTCCGGTTGCTGGACAAGCTTATGTTATTTTTGTATCTTTAACGTCAACAAACAAAAATAAAACCTTAAACTTGGATTTTTTCGGCAATGATTTTGTCCAACAGCCGTACGATAGACTTTGGTTTCTTTACAGCTGGCTTCGTGGATCCTTTGACAATACCTCCGTGGTTGGACGTCACAGAAAGCAACCTAGTTTTTTAAGAGTCATTCAAATGGATTTGAATTACAATGAAGACCTCAAGCAGCGCACAGATGATGAATCAAGATTGTTTGATATAATTTTTCAAGACAAAATGATTGTTGACTGTCTTAGTAATGGCTTAATTACAACCGTTTTAACGAAAAAAACGTTATAAGTTTTTATTGAAAATCAGAAGGGAGTTCTTTAGAAATCTTGTGTCCGTAACTGATATTTTATCAATATACAGTTAGTGTCATAACAAGTTACTTAAAAAGCGTTGGTTCAATGGTTGGGCAGCTGCCATCTAATCTATCCTTCTATGTCTTGGCTATTTGCAAGACAGATCTTTTATTAAATTTTCTGCAATCTTATCATTCGCTTTTGTATAATAGGCCTAATTTTTTTGGGCAAGTTTAAGCCCTTTTCGTTAAGTTTAAATTCTTAAAAGCTTTCGAAAAAAAGATTCACATTTAGAACTTGTTTGGTCTAACTTGTGGCTTGTTGTAGGCTACATGTGATTAATTCATTAAAATGAAAACATTTATTTACATTTTTTGCGAAATAAACATTCCCGTTTCTTTGGTTTACGTCCAGCCATGGTCCAGCTTTTCTTGTTCATAAAAGATCATTCGTTGATTGTGTTGATAAGACATTGATTCAAAAAACGTTCGCATTTTGTCACAAAATTTGAGGAGCAAATTTCAAAGTACATTTCTCTACAATTCAATAATTGTTGAGTGCCATTTTTGCAGTTTGCTGTGTAACATACCCTTCAGATGATGATGGATCAAACATCTCCGCTTAAGTAAATACCGTGTTCATTGGCATCACAAGACAGGTTGAGAAATACTTCTCTGCTTTTAATCGATTTCGCTTCAGCTTTTGCACACATTCAACATTTACCATGGTAGATTTCAGTTTGCTTGAATAATATCTGCAACCTCGATTTCAGAGTTTCCAAACCTAATTTGAAAATTGAAGATGATCAGAAAAATTTAAACTCTCTTTTGTAAGAAAATACTTTGGCAAATTGCGGCCAATTGATCGATCGGTCATTTTTGTTTTGCATGAGGATTATTAATTCAAATAAATTTTTTATCGATGCGTTGCGTCTTGAAGTGCGTGTGGCCACACTCCCAATTGTTCAAACGTACGTTCTCCTTTAACAGTGCCGTATTGCAATCATTCAAAGGACTTTTCAATCACATGAGCCGCGAAAAGCAAACTCAGTTGAAAGAGAAAATAGCCAAGATTAACCTATTCATTTAAGAAATCTCAAAAGCCTTAATCTTACTGTTTGATTTCTCACATAAGTCAAAGTAATTGTTTATTTTTGCAAATTGGAATTTCTCACCTGTGCAAGTGGCTGCGATGGTATTGAATAAAAGAAATCATTGAAATGATAATTAAATATTTTGTTGCTTAAACATGAGCAAAACTTTTGCCTCGGTAAATTTTTCTATATCGCATATCACAATGAGCCCATCAACGAAGTATACTTGACATTTCACATCAAGATATCACTGCTGTTATTTCCAATTCTCAACCGACAAAGCAGTTGTGCCATCATCATCAACGCAAAACACAGTGTTGTCCTACTTTTGTCGCAATGTTGAAATTTTTAATATTAACTGTGATGGGCTACAAGTCAGAATGTTTCTTTATTGACGATTTGTGAGAATAAAATATTTATTGCCTCATTCGTCTCTTTCATCCAATCTTAAAATTTTATGACATTAAACATTGTTTATAGCACTGGCGCATGTGATGCTGGGTAGCACATTAAAGCACCCAAGATAGCAAATGTACTGAAAGGCATGCCAAGTAGTAGCCTGAAAAAGCAAATGTACTGAAAAAAAAAAGATTAAAAAGGACTGCATGGAATTGATATTTATACCGTCATTTGCTGACAAATTTTACAAGCTTTGTAAAAAGTCCTTTTGCTAATGACTGAATTACAAACATAAAGCTAAAACATTAAAAATGAATATTTGAATTAAGTATTATCATGAATTACGAATATGGCTAGCCTGCCATTAAAATTATTTATTATTGCTTGGACTATCATTGATCAAAAAAACAAGTTAAACTACTACATTTTACTTTCGTTGAAAAGACAAGAAAACCTTCTTAGCTATTTGGGTAGCCTGTATGATAAAATAAATGAACAAGAATCTGGATACCAACATTATTTTGATCCTTTGGTTTGGTTTTTGCTTGACCTCAAGATGTTTCAGCAAATATTGCTTCAGTGAGCAAATATATTCATCAGCAGCTGCTGAGGTGAAGAAAAGGTCGCTCAGCAAATGCCACACCATTCTGATTGATGTTATTTGTTGAGATTATAACACCGTAGGTAATCTAAAATTTAAAAAAAATTAGTCACTGACAGAAGTAGCGGTGCCTTGTTTAAAAAATGTAAAATTTTACGTGTTTCAATATGAAATTAAGAACAGACTAGATTTTTTGAGTTTAAAAATTTCTAATCAGACAATCTGTCTTGCAAAATCATAAAATGTCAATATTTAATAAACATAACTTACGGTATTCCAGGCTTCATGGCACATTTTATGTAAAAAAACACGGATAGATTGTTTTGACACCAATGCAAAGTATAACCTACAGTCTTTGATTGTATTAATTTTCATTTAAAAAAAGCTTACCTTTCCCACTTCCAAAGATGACATTGAAAGTGTTTTCAAAACATCATCTCTCGCTCTAATGAGAGTAAAATTAAAAACCTTCTCCAGGAGAAGTTGTCATTTTTACTTTAACCATTCAACGTCAAGCAGAGTTGAAACGATGCAAACGTTTGGTAGTAGGCTAGGACCTTTTCATAATTTTGTCACACCAACTTCTTTCTACTCTATGTTGATTCAACATGTTCCAATGTTAAATACATGTTGCAAAACCAGAACGTTTTATCAAACTTCCTCTTGCAAACAAAATCCGTAGAATCCTTTCCAGACAACAAAAGTTGCCATTTTTGTTGGATTGGCTTTCATTGGTTTTCTCAGCCAATCGCAACATGACACATTTCCTCACTGATAAAAGATGCCTTTTTAGCCTACATCACTCATGATTATGGTAAAGTCCAAAACGGGATAAAGGCAAGAAACGGTTTTGTAACCTGGGTTAATTTTAAGAACTTTAAAACTTACTTTGGTTGTAAACTTATCTTTCAAAAAAAGCATTAAATGTTTAACTACAGTGTGATAAAGCAAAATATGTAATACAGCATTCCAAAAACATGGTCAATTTTGACATAATAAATATAGACCTACAGCAACGATGTTTTTAAGATGAGAATTCTTCCGTTACCGTGTGCTCGTATGAGAACGAATTCGACTCATTGGTCTTAGTCGACGGACATTAGCCATAAAGTATTGTGGCCTGCTATGTTGGTTAGTGGAAGTCTCGTGGAGTAAGACAATCATGAGACATCTTTAGATGGACAAAAAATGTTTATGAACAAATTGTGTTTTGGCATTTTCTTAAAAATGCAGCATTTTAATCGCTCGAATCTACATGAAAAATTACTGTGACACCAAAATTAATCAACTTTTTATCGCTTAATGCTTTTTTGAAGCTAAACAAAAATCGTTTTCAAAAAGATAAAAAAAATGATTTCGGTCGCAAGCGAAACAGAAAGTAAAACGGTTGCCCATCTATTTCAACGTTTGCATGCTTTGTTTTTGTGGGACTTCCCTTCAATAAATCGTAAAAATAGATGAATTGTCAAAAAAAGAGATGGAATTTCAAGAATAAATCTTTTCTTCGTTTGAATTATTTCATGGTTTGCAACACAGAGACAGTTGATTGAAAAAAAATATCTACCAGTAGCTCAGAAGGGTGTTTTTAGCCTCTTTAGATGCTGCTAACCTCTCACACATTCTCCCACTTGACGATTATAGAAGAGCTTTCCGATTCTAATGATCAATCGTGTCTCTACCGCCCTGGACCAACAAGGCATGTGTGCATTGCACAAGAATTGTGCGCTAAATTACACAAAGCCGCGCGGCGTTTTAATGAGCAATGTGTTTTTTGATAGACCGATAGCTTAATAATCAACCTAACCTGTCCCTTGTTTGCCTGGATCAATTTAGTCCATCTCATTCCTGTCTGAAGCCTGTTTCTGAACCGTCTTCTTGCGTATTTACTTATCATGTTTAAATGTTGAGTCACGTAATAGAGGGCTTTGCATATTTGTGTGCCTGTATCTTTTTGAAATCATCACACGCAGTGTAGAAGAATATAAACAACACATTTTTTCGGAAGACAACGAACTAAATAAGAACAAGAAAATGCTATTTCGTCTAGATATGCAAAATATTGGATTATTTTTACTACATGTAAGCTAATCTTCCAATACTTTGCGCGAGCTATCTATTACAATAAAAGGTCAAACTATGCAAATGCGTTAATGTAGGCCTAATAGATACCCAAATACGTATATCGTGGTATATTTCCACTTTCAAACGTTGCTAATATAATTTTTAAAACGTCCTAATTAAGCGAAATGGCCTTCCGAAGAGCCAAGTGGTGAGATCTTTACTACGGCGCTCTCAAAGGCACCTGGTGGACTCCTCTAAAGAGCCTGTGTTTTTGGCAGAACACTTGATGGTATGTTTGAAGGTGAAACACGAAGATTAGCTTTCTTGCCTTCTACGACACTTTATCTAAATCTTCAATGACTCTATGTAAGCCTGGATCACACATTTAACGGAAGGTTTTCAAATCCAATCACTTACCAACACCCTTTTGAATAAATAGAATAAACATTTGATTACATCTCTGTTTTTTCTTGAACACAAACACTGCTGTGTGAACTCTTCAGTATGCATTTTTACTGGAACTAAAGAAATCTTGCTTAGAGTATTTTCTCAAGTCTGTTTTTAATTTCAAAAACATGTTTCAAAACAGTGATTTGAAAAAACATGCAAATTTATCTGACAAAATATTTATTTAATCTGGCTTGATATAAAATGGGAAATAAAAATGCTGCTGCAATTATCAGAGCAGTTGTTAATGCCCTTCAGAAGATTGTAGTTGTATCAGGACAAGTATATAGTTTATAGTGTAAGCTTACTGAGCCGCAAAGCCGTAATTGGCAATTGGAATTAATGCAAATAGTGCTTGAAATATGACACGTTCAGTCACATACTTTATAAGTTTGCAATTTTGCAACAAATTACGTTTCAAATTTTGTTCACTTCTCAGCGAAGTGATGGAAAAATGCTTGTTAAAAAATTACATTTCTTGTTGATATTTTATCCCTCATGAATGATTCATTTTTTTCTGGAGTTTAAATTAAATTTTTTATAAAGCTATCTCCTGGATTAGACGTAATAGCATCCTTAGCACGTGCTTTGAAATAATTTGTTGTAATTATATGAATTATGTTCTTTTCGAATGATACATGTTCTTTGATGAAACAGCCCGTAAACCCATTTCTTTAATATTTTATCAAATTTATTTTGTGCCGTTTCACTGGAAGAGTCAGTGCCGGATTAAGGGGGGGGGGGGGGGCGGACTGGGCTGAAGCCCAGGGCCCCCACTTTTGGGGCCTCCACCTCAAAGAAAAAAATCTACTAATTGTTTTATAGTTGCACAGCTGGAGATTACTGCTTTAATTAGTATCTCAAACAAGCAAGGGCGGCTCACCCGTAGGCTATGTGCTGCGGTGCTGCAGCACCCCTGCCCAGCCTCAGTTATTCAATTTTTCTTCGTTTTTTTAACAAAAAACATATTTATTTGATACTTTCATATTCGAAAATGGTAGGCCTAAGGATTACGGGTCAAAGTTATGATAATGCTGCCAATATGAGTGGCAAGTATAACGGTCTTCAAGCTCTTCTGCGCGAGAAATGTAGGCCTAGTGTAGCTCATTATGTCTCTTGCACACCACATTCATTAATTTAATCGGTAGCCTAAATGTCCTGTAGAAACATGCCGTTCTGCCGCTGAGCTTTTTGAATTGTTGCAAAGCCTTTATTCATGGCTCGTCTCGTCTACTCATCGTTGGCAAGTCCATCGAAAATTCCTAGATGGTTTGCCTGTTTTGAAGACATTATCTGATACAAGATGGTCAGTTACAGGTGCGGATTTATGGGGGGGGCCCGGGCCCTCCCGAAATTTTGTGAAAAATTGTATGTTTTCGCATCAAATGGTTTAATATGCTTCTAAACAGCTGATATTAGTCGCTCGGCATCACAATTGATGAAAATGGTTGTTTTAATGTCTATTTTCTAGCATATCGTATATGTCGTAGTATCATATTGTTCATATCTGTTTAGCTTTTTTTTTCTTTTTAATTGATTTTCAAATTTTCTGGACCCCCCCCCGAAAAAAACTCTTAGATTCGCGCTTGGTCAGTTAGATATGATGCAGTTCTTCTTCTATCGAGTCTTCTAAAGTTCGTTGATAGCCTACACCACAGATTGAAACATTCTTCCGCAACGGAGTTATACACTGATAGGTCCCACCTACTGCACCGGGTGGCAAGCCGAGGGCAAACAAGAAGGTGATCCGCTACATAGGCGTAGCCAGGGGGGCGAAAGGGGACATGCCCCCCCCAAATTTTCCAAGTTTGGATTCCGAAGTTGAGCCCTTTGTTGAAAATATAATAAAGTTTGTATAAATTTATATCGTTTTCCAAGACATCTGGCTATTAACACCCCCAAGGACTTGTTTTAAAAACACAGAAAGACACCAATAAATTTCGTAAATCGCGCAAAATTTACGCGATTTACGTTTCTTTGAACTAATTTGTGGAAGCAATTTCAGAATGGCTTACTCTGTTGGGTTTTTGTGTAGCTGAGTTTTTACTGTTCTCTAATTTAGCTGCAGTTTTTGCCCGTTCGTGTGTAAAAGCTATCTTTAATAAGTTAATAGCTGTTTATCTGCTAATAAATTTCATACAAATATTACCCTAAAAGTGTTTTCAGAAAGCGCTATAATCCATTATTTGAGTGTAATTTTTCAAAAATTTTCCGGGGGAGCATGCCCTCGGACCCTCCTAAAATACGCGTGCCTTCGGCACGCTCTAACCCCCCCTACCACTTTTATTGCTTTAACCCACCAGGATACGCCACTGCACATCAAGTGGCGATGGCTTTAAATCAGACACTTTGTTGTTCTCTTCAATTCATCAAATATTTGGCCCCCCCAAAATTTTTTTCTGGCTGCGCCACTGGTCCGCTCTTTGGGACTCGGTGCCACAGATACATGCAACTGGGCCCGTGTCGTAGCCCCGCTCCACCATTAATTTTAGCGAAAAATGTTACTTGATAAGGGCCCCCACTTTCAGCTCAGCCCAGGGCCCCATAAACCCTTAATCCGGCCCTGGGAAGAGTCATTGGACCGAAATACAATTTGTTTATCCTGGATTTCAGACATTGCTTTTTTATTTTGAAAATGTGTCTTGCATTTTCAATAAAAGAACAAACACTTTCCTTTATTCTTGTCCAAGCTTGGGTGTATAGTATAATAACTTACTCTGATGTCGGCCTATACGCTCCAACGAAAAGAAGAAGAAACGATGAGAGATGTTCACAATAAGGAGGAGCTTTTTAGAGGAAGGTATCAATGTTTTCACGGATCACATTACATGAACTTCAGCTTGACACAATCCGATGAGTTGGCCTGCTTTTGGGTTTTACCCTTTTAAGGTTACGTAGTTAAATTCAATTTTTCTAAGCGTGTGCAGCTGTAACAAATTGTTGCGTGTTGTTTTTGAAGCGGAAGTCTATACTGCTACTGCTACTACCACTGTCTTCTACTGCTACTGTATCTAAGAGCGGGCTTTGTAACATTGTAAATTTCATACATTTTTTATGCATTTTCTTTTTTTTTTTCTTTAATTTAAAACAAAAAATTTATACCTATTGCAAATTGTTGTTAAGCAACTTCAAAAAGCTTCATCAAAATTTGAAACAAAATTCGATTGTGTTTTTAAAATCAAAACATTTCACTGCGTACTGTCAATAAACCGACAAAAATTATTTAAAGCAGTTGCTCAACAGCCTAACAATTTTACTATGCTGTGCTCAAAATATTCAGAGACAAGAAGTCGCTTTCTTACCAAGTTATCCCTAATTCTCACCCCACACAGTTTTACTGGGTTAAATTATTATCTCTCCGAGGATGCGCAACAGACTTTTGTCAAAGCTCCAAGCTTGCCGTCAATGCATGATACTTTCAACGTAAATTCAACAATGCGTAACGTTATGTTTTCATCGAATTTTGTTGAAACACGAAAAACAGCAAGTTGGGGTCATAGCCTTTTGACTTAACTAATAAACTGGTATATTTTAGAATCACAATTTCACGCTTAGCTCAGTGACGTAAAACGGAGGATTTAACGCAATCTTCTTCCCTGTCACGTTGTGGTTAGTAATTCAGTGGTGATGTCATTTTACATTTTTTGTTTTTACAACTGCCTTCCCAAAGTGTTCCATGAGCAATAAATCTTCCAAGTAATCAAAAATTCACTTTTTTAAGCAGACTATTAATCACTTTGGTAGTTCTCCTCAATTTTTGCTTTTACCTAATTGTGCTTACGACAGAAAAGAGTTCGAGAGTTTATGAATTAACACTGTTTATTCTGCAACGAGTGGTCATGAATTCATAAATTATAATCTCAAAAACAAACATAACATTATTATCACAATGTGAGTCTCCTGTTCATGATAGTTTTGACAGTAATGCTGAATTATCACTTTTTAACAATGTTTTGCCATTTGCATCCTCAAAGCAAAATATTTAGCAAAATTAGAATATCCAATTTCATAAACTTTGATCCTAAGATGTGAATAAAAAAAATTATCGCTATGCTTAGCAGCCATCCCCGACCTTTTTTCTATCACAGACCGGTTTTAAAATTAAAATAGCATTGCGAACGGCCAATAGGAAAAACGAAGTTTGACATTTACTTTCATAAATTTAATTTTATAGCAGTAAAAGCACACTTCAAGTTATTAGTACATAGTACAGTATCTTGGCTTTTGAGGGGCTCTTAAAACTTTACCGGTAGGCTACTACTGTATTCTTTAAATCCATTTTCTGAAACCATGCGTTTCGCAATGCCACCCGAAAGTTGAGCAACATGGGAAGGAGCGGGCAAGAAAATTTTGCAAAAATGTAGACATTTTACGTATTTTTTGAGCAGCATGTGATCAAGATTGCCTTTCCCTGGATCCGTCATTGTTTTGAGAGATACCGTATACAGCAGGTTATAAGTGAGATTCTAACGTATTAAGTACATGATTGCATTTGCTTTAATTATGATCAATTTATTTTATGGCTAAGAACATACTTTCAACCAACTCAAACACTTAACCACGATTTTGAATGAGTGTTGTCGCAACCAGGCGCGGATCTAGGAGTTTTTTCGGGGGGGGCCAGAAAATTTGAAAATCAATTAAACAGAAAGAAAAAGATAAAACAGATATTAACAATGATACTACGACAGTAGCGTAGCCAGGAATTTTGAAAGGGGGGGTTTTTACGGCCGGCGGGCGAAGCCCGTCGGCGTCTTCGCCAAATGCGACACCCAGCGGCGGGGGTCTGGGGGGCAGCCCCCAGAAAATTTTGAAAAATTGCTTTGAATTTGGTGCATTCTGGGAGCATTTTCAACAAAAATGTGGGTATAAATATTCCTGTAAAATGGTGATAAGATCATGTTTTCTTCGGATTTTTCGGTAATAAACCTAAGTCTCTATGTTTTCTTGTTGCTAATTCCTGGCTGAGATATTTAAATGTTTGGTATTGGCAAAACTCGCTCTTTTAATGCAGTTTCGTTTAAAATTAGGAAAACTTTATTTTAGAGAAACAGAGACTGAAAGCATTATTCTCAATATCGTGATGTCACACGCGTGCCAAAGGGGGAGGGGGTTGTAACCCCCCCCCCTCCCCTTGGCTACGCCACTATACTACGACATATACGATATGCCATAAAATAAAATATACATTAAAAGAAACAGCCATTTCATCAATTGTGAATGTTTAAAAAATACATTTTGCTTGAATAAAAATTGCTAAGCATGCAAAGTAAACTGGAAATCTGGTTTAAAACCCTGTATGCAGTGTCCATGACCAATTGGATGTTTGTATGTTTGCAAGCATAGACGGCAATTGATTGAAATTATAATGAAGGCTAAAAACTATAAAACAGCCATTCAAGGTTTCAGATTGTTTCAACTGACGTCATTTGGTTCAGCATTGGTTTCAGCTGAGTCAGCTCCAACAAATGTTGCTATTAAAATGCATTTACAGTTGTATAACGGAATAAAGGAGTCTGATCGATGGATGATTTTAACCATAATAATAACAAAAAATTACCCCCCCCCCCCCCCCTCCCAGATAAGTAAAGTCTGCCGTGGGACTAATATCAGTTGTGTAGACGCATATCAAACGATTTGATGCGGATACATAGAATTTCAACAATAATTCCTCGCAACATTTCGGGGGGGGCCCGGGCCCCCTGGGCCCCCCCCATAAATCCGCGCCTGGTCGCAACCCGGTACTGGGTCGCGACCCTGTGGTTGGGTAGGCTACCCCTGCTTTAAAGTACTTAAAATTGACATCACAGATTTCCTTTGTTTAGTTTAAACTTAGTTGGGTATCCATGACAGAAATGATGAGAACCTGTAAATCTACTGCAAAATATTTTGGTAAAAATTGCATCTAAAAATTCCTCTTGGGTTAAAATTCTTGATGTTTGATCGTAAAGTTTTTACCTCAGCTTGACATTTTTATAACGTAACGTGTGGCTAAAACTTTTTTTATTGGTTCAGGTGTTGGGTTACCGATAGAAGCGTGCCCCTGTCGATTTTGCATCACTTTTTTCCTCAAATCACGCACAAAAGCCGAAAGTGCGGTGTTTATATTATTTTTGCATCAAGATTTGCTCATCAGTGTAAGTTATTTCTCAAACAGTCTGGGATCTTTCAACAAGCAAAACTTTTATTTTTATTCAACTGTCGAGCGACGTCGAAATAAAGTTAAAAAAGCATTTTTAGGTGGCTAGGGTGGATCTAACCAATGACCATGTATATGTAGTTATGTCACTTTCACTCAGTCAAACATATTTGTGGCTTAGCTGGTTTGTGTTAGGGTCGTTTGTCCAACCCGTCTTACGGCTGATTTCATTTTGTTTCCGTCTCGTCATGCTAAACATCCATTCGAGTGCTGACACGGCTTTACAAGCGGACGTTAAAAGTAAAGCTACTTTCCACTCTTGAAATTTCAACAAAATATTCAAGTTTCGTTCTGTTAAAGTAGTGAAAAGATGTGGCCACACAATGTTTTTTTGTGATCGCTTTGCACTACTTCCCATTGAATTACGTGTTGCTTCAAGGATAAGTTCATAATCACACAAAGATTTTTTAAACACTTTGTACAGAGAAGGAATATTTGAGTTCAATAAATTTCAAAAACGATGTTATTGATGTTGTTTTATGGATGAAGTTCATAAAATAAAGCTTTGATTTTAAAACAAAACAATACAGAGACAAGTGCTGCTCAAAAAAATAACTCCAATTTTCGAAGTATTTTACTTTGATAAAACGAATTGAGAATAGCAGTGTTGGAGATAGGGTATGCTTCCGCTGTTAAAACTACCATAGACATTGGGCATATGGGCAACCAAGAAAGCAAGCGTTTTCGTTATCGAAGATTTTAAGATCTTCAGAATCGTTTCATAATTTAGACTTGCAGTAGGTCTATGCAGCTAAGATAAAAGAAAAGGTATGGCGCTGTAAAAAACATTTTGGGACAGAAATGGAAAAAAAAACAAGTACCAAACTATCAGAAGAAATTGTGCAGCCCTGAGGATTACAAATATTCAAAATGAACGACGGAGAGATAATGGTGGAAGGGAATGATTCAAAGTCGTCCAGTGATCACTAAATTTATTTGTTTCCAAGGAAGTTAGATTGAGAAAATTTCATTTCAAAATTCAAGCAATTTATTTTAACTTCTTGCGGGAAATTTTGTTGCGCATCGAATTGCTGCCCGTGAAATGGAATTAAGGTTTGGTTCAAGTTAGAATTCGATACTCAAGATTTCTTTCTCTTTCTTTTAGCATTTGTTTATCAGGGTGGTAAAACCGATCAGACAATGTTAAGTAATTCGATAAACAACAACGTCATAGCTTTGACATCACTAGCGAAAGCACAGAATCCTTCCGAGCTGTCGGGGAAACAGCAACGCCTTCACATACCGAGCAAAGTATAAAACACACCACAAGCACTTTTATTAGATGAAAATGAACGCAAACGTCATAACAACAAATGTAAAAACACGGTTACTTTCCACGCGTGTTGGGAAACCCCCAGGAAAGCCACAAGATGCGTTGCAGTACACCAGCTCGATAACCTACTGTACAATAAAAACACAACAGTGCAAGCCGAGAAAATCACCGCGATTATAGTTATTTTTCTCGAAAGCAAATGGCCGATGGAATTGTCTGCCAATTAGCTCTTTTCGTTGAAGCTGGCACGCGAAATCAAAAAGTCGTTTTTTTTTTTTGCAAAGTAGTAGCAAAGTAGTTTTTTTTTGCAATAGCCTTGCACAGGTAATGCTGCTGCAGCAGCTGCACAGTTTCAAGTATTTGTTCCAGTGTTCAACAGGCCAATTTAAGCCAGAATGCCACTTCAAAAGGTGCTCGAAGAAAATCTTTTCCACTTATACTGAACGTCACAGACATGACAGACTGATCTTATTCTTACACTCCATCCGACTCCTGGCAGTCACCAAGAGTCAGATGCAGTGTAAGAATAAATGACGTGTTTCCGCAGAAAAAATCAAAAATTAGGCTTGCGCAAAAGCCAATTTCAGCTTGTCGCAAGATAAAACTGAACAGCTGCTTCTAGACATAAAGCTTTCTAGAGGTTTAGATTTTCTTTACGTCAGAAAAAAGATGCAAGATTTAAGAATTTAGCAAAAAACGTCTCTATTGAAAGATCGTGCAAATTGTCAATATCAATCAGATTCATCTTGTTTTGAAAGAGTCTTTTTTTTTCTTTGCTTTACAAACATTAAACAAACGAGCAACCAATATTGTTTGCAGAAATTGTTTATTCAAATTACGATTAGGTTTTCTTAGAATCCCCTTTTCCAAATGTCTCAGAGATAGGCCTCCTCAATGACAGCTAGCCTTGAATGAAATTACTCACGGAACCCTGCGAGGTGCTTTGAGGAATCTCACATCTTGCGGAGGGTTCAACCATTGGAAAAACCATCTGTGGAAACCTGTTGTGTTGCCTTGCCTGAGGATGCATATGTCCCTGTGGGAGCTCCGGTGCATAGTTAAAGTTAGGATGATGATAAAGGGACACATTAAATGGGTTTGAAGGAGGAGGAGGAGCCTCGTTTGTGGTCATGCTACTCCCACTAAACCCAGGCATTTGGTTAAAATGCTGAAGATTGGCGTCTTGATTAGACTTTGCATCCTGTGGCCCTTGAAAGTAACCATTTGAGAAAGAATGATCAAACGAATTGTGCATGTTGTGACTCATACTTGGATTCACCACACCTGCCATGAAGCTTTGGGGGGATGCCAAGGTAGGAGCCACCCCAGGGTAGTTTTCATTTTGTCTTCTTTTTGATTTTCTTCTCGGTCGGTATTTGTAGTCTGGATAATCCATCTTATGCTGGCTGCGAAGTCGTGCAGATTCCTCTCTGTATGGTTTTTGTTCTTCAGGAGTGAGGCTTCTCCAGCGAAGGCCCAGTCGCTTTGAAATTTCAGAGTTGTGCATCTTTGGATTTTGTTTCGAGAGAATCATTCTTTGAGGTCGTGACCACACCTACAAAACAAGTATTATGAAGTTTGAAAGACCGTTTTAGAGATTTCAGACTCTATGAAAATAGTTCATAGGCTAGTGTAAGCGTTAGACTACATTGGAAAGTACAATAAAGACATTTCAGTAACAGTAAAAGAAAGAGAACATATTCTTAGGTTAAATGGTGTTTACAGCTCTGACGCAAATGTTTTCTGAGCAAAATAAAGCTTTTATGAAATAAGGTTTTTCTTGTTTTGGACAACTAAGCTTAAATTTGACTCTATTAAAAATTTCGTCACAGAAAATTTCTGAATGACCCAAAGACAAAAAAAAAGTTTGAACAAAGATGCGAACCATTACAAAAAAATCAACTTCCAAAAGGCTGTTTTAATGACCAGCCTCAAATCAAATATAAATAATTTGCAAACGTACCATAAAAGCATTCATTGGCCGCTTCACCCGATTCTCTGGGCTCGGTTTACGAGAGGTCGATGGCTTATCGATGGAATTGTTGTTGACTTGCGGGCTTTCCAACATCATTTGTCTGTGGCGTTTCATGTCTTCGTCGATGCCTGGAATGTGCTCAAGAGTGAAACGAGATCTGGTTGCATCATTGTCAGAAATTTCCCTTTTGACAAGAGGTCCAAATTGATGGCACTGGATTGGCACCATAACTCCAAATTTGGAGGAGCACTAAGACAATAAAGTTGGGCTACCCTTTAGCTTACTGTAAAACTTAAGAGATTAAAAATGCTTAGAATTATTAGTGCTAGTGGTTTTCCAAACACGATTATCGTTTATTATAAAATATAGCCGTCTTCGTCTCGTTTCAATGTAATTTTCTAAGAGAGAAATTTCGATTTAAAACGCTTTCCAAAAGTTACTAAAACTTGTTTGGATCGTTCGAATAAACTACAAATTTGAATTCCAAGTTTAAAACATTTATCAACACCAACAAAATGTTTCAGGAACTTTCGACAACGCGTGCAATTCGAGCTCATGCATCATAAAATATTTCCTTTATTGTGTTGCACACAGGTATCTTGGAAGATGCATATAAAAATCGCCCAAAAGACGAAAGAGAGAAAGCACAAGCTTATAACTCCCTAACTAAATCAATATCGTAGATGCAATTTTTTTATGTTTTCATATTTCGTCTCTTAATCCATTTTTAAATGAGCTTTATATTTAAATACAGTTGTGTTAAGCAAAAGAGACGTTTCTAGTTGATGAGTATCGTTTTCTTTAAGAAGAGGGAAAAGATCGTTGTGATTTTTCAAGAAGACATTTTGTTTTTGTTAAAAATTGAATAAACTTTTTTATGGCAGCAACTAAACTTTTCTTGTAAAAGTTTCCTTCCTAAATCTGGCTTCTCCTTCTAAACGGTATTTTAAAAACAATATGTTTATGTACAACAATTAAGACATTGTTTTCTTCGCATTAGTCTCGTTATTGAACGGTCCTCAAATACAATGCATCTGTGTAAATTCCACGCCCGCACAATACCATTGACTGCACTAAATAAAAATTCTGACAAGCTTTTGCATGACTTTTTGTTGGAGGACGTGTATCCACTTTCTGCATTGGCGCATTTTGCATGAGTCTCAGCCATCATGTGACCCAATTCAGTTGTTCTAAAGCAGCGAATTGATTCTTTTGTAGGCATTTTATCCAATCGGGGGAGACTGCTGCTTCTAAATTCCTGGTTGGTTGTTTGGTTTCTTGGAAAATTGCAGCTTGAAGAATACGAACTGAAGCTAAGAGAGATATCTGCTCTTTCTGTCTTTTTCATTTGTGAAATTGTGACGCCCTGTCTCGTGAGTTTGTACAAATCTGAAGCAGCTTGCACACGGTTCTATTGTGCAGTGCAGTTTGTGATTTTTCTATTTTTGCATCGCGACTTTTTGCTCAGTGTATTTTAATCGTAGTCTCTGATGGATAGAACGTTGAAATCACTGCGAAATATCACTCTAAACAAATTGTGATAGTTTAGCTTACTTTTCATCACAAAAACGTATCAAATTTTGAAAGCTTGATGAATGGTCTCATTTAATCTTTTACCTAATTGAAGCCAAATAACTTGCTTGAAAATCCTCCGTAGCTTTTTTGCATCCACAAAAATAAGAATACAAGACAAAGTTAAACCAAATTTTTTCTTACCCTAGAGAAATTCAACAAAACTGTATCTCTACTAACATCCAAAAACATCCAAATCCAAAAGTGCAGCAAGTCGGCGTTTGCTAACTTCAACATCAATATCAACTTGTCGACATCCAAATCACTTTGAATTCGTAGAGTGCAAAACATCAAAAAAACTCACTTCCTCCTGACTGGGTTTACTGCCTTTGGTTCCAACCTTTAATTATGTCAGCAATTTCCATGAAAAATTTACTCAACAGCTTCAGATGAAACTGCGTAGAAGACAAAGCAATTATAGTTAGCTATTAGAAGATGTTTTCTTCAATTCGAAAATTCTTGTGGCCCGTTCGACGTCTGTTTGTCTTGTCTCCTTTATCAAATCAAAATTCACTAGTTTCATGTCATTGCAACATTACCAAAGCACATAATCAACATTCCAGTGGTATCTTTGCAACTTGGTCATATTATTTCAACGTGAAGCAAAAAGGTGTACAGTTGCAGCTTCTGCATATCCCCAAGCATTCAACCCTTGGTGGGAAAAGTGTAAACAGATTTTTACGAATGCAAACGTTGTAAGACATTGTAACAATGCAGCAGTGATACTTTGGCCTGCAGGAAGAAGATACAACGGGAAATAAATTATTGCAGCAAATCTTTAAACAAAAAGTCCTTTGGCAAAACAATCTGTAAAGTTGCTTGACCGACTCAAATGCTTCTATCAATGTTTCACTTTCAAATTACTCAAATGTAGAATTCATAAAGTGGACCAGCTCAGTGGCCGAGTGGTTTCGCCTTCGACTCTGGTGCTGGTAGATCTGAGATCGATTCCAGGTCGGGTCAAACCGAAGACTTTAAAAACGGTACCGATTGTGTTCTATATCCTGCATAGCGCAGTGAGAATGAGTCGTGTAATGATGTGATAACATCGTAAACCTGATATAAAATTAAACATGAGCCCTGTCGCTAAAAGACCTTAGCTGTTGTAGAGCGACAATAAATAAAACCATAACATTATTATTATTATTAATTCATAAAGTGACGGTTAGTGGTGGACACAGGGAATTTTATTGGTCAATGTGTTTGAATAACTTCGTTTTTATTTTGCCAAATAAGCCAAATAGGAATTGTCCGAGTTTTGCGAGAAGTATTGGAAATCATCATATCATCATTGCTTGAATTGTGGAACAGGCAACCTCATCGTTTTCTCTACCCTTACTCCATTTAGTTAAACGCACCAGCAAAAGCAGTAATTAAAAAATTTCCTGATCGAAAAATGCTCAAATCTAACATGGTGAAATAAACATCGCGTTTTGGACCAAGCTTTGTAATCGAGTGAGATTGCATTTTAAGGGCAGTGTACCTGTTTTAAAAAATATTTACACATCTGCATGCATATGATAATCTACACATCTGCACTAGACAATAGACATGTGTGACAAATCAACATAGTTTAACATACACGACTTCAACAGTACAAAAATAGTCTTTCATCTTTAACTCTATTATATCATAGAGCTTCGGTAGAGAGTTTGTCTTGTTGAACCATAGACATACGAAGCCGAGTAACGTGATCAAGTTTAACATCTTCAAGTTTATTACATCTAATATATCAATTTTACGTAGCTTAGCATTGCATTTGTGAAAGAATAAGAAGCAATTGATCAGTTTCCGTATGTGCTGTTCTAATCTAACGCTACGTACTTGTAAACTATCGACTGGTTTATAACTTTTTATAACTTTACCCATTCTGAAATGACTTTTCTGCTTGCGTTAGTCCTTACGTTGCATTATCCTTTTACAACGTAAAAGCAGTACAACACACACGCTTGTACGATGCTTAGGCTATGTTATATAGGCTCCAATGAGAAACAACTAAACGGAAAAACTGCAAAGTCCTTTGTTCAATGATGCTCAAAAAGAAGCCGAAGTGGAGTAAAAGAGTGGTGTAGTGACTCGTGTGTTGGAGAGATGTAAAGGACTGCATACCCCCAGACAGCAAAATCCACCCTTTTTACATTGATTCAACGTCTGAAGACGTTGAATCAATGTAAAGAGGTTGGATTTTGCTTTCTGGACTACTCTATCCGTGATTAATAAAAAGCAAACTAACAACAGCTGTAGTTTCGATATCCTCGTTGATTGCGTTAAAGTTTAGAGCACTGAACGTATGACTATACGTTTAATGTGTTATTGTGTTAAGATTCTTCGCTTTCTGAAATTATTTTTTATTAAAACGTATCTATTTTTGAACAAAGTTTAACCGAAAAATTATCGGTGGCTTTAAATTTGCTTGAAAAGCTTGCTCACCTAAATTAATTGAAAAAAAAACATATTTCTCTTTCGGACATATGTTGCATTATTTTTTTTCTTTTTGTAATGCTATGAATACTGAGTGGTTAGTTAAGAAACAATAGATTTTGTGTAATCCACTCTTAATTCCAAACGGACAAAAGACATGACAATTCCTGTGAGAGAATATACCTTGAGGGTCTATTGATTTTCCTGCTTTACTTATAACTCTATTGTTTGAGGTGTCCTGCAGTGACGTTTAATTGAACTCATAAAAAAAAACAAAGGACTAAAATCATATTTTTGTCATGTCTTGTTCACCAAATTACGCCACAAGGCTTGTGTCATCTTTTTTTTTTTTTAAAGAATTGTACGTAAATTAATACGAAGCTGTCAAATGGGAGCAAGGTCAACATTTCGTGACATTTTAGAAAAGATGGTACTACTCTCTTTAAAAAAGCGCTGACAAAACCGTCTTTTTGACATTGATTCAACATCTGCAGACGTTGGGTCTATATAAAAAAGTCGGACTTATCGGACTGGATAAGTTCTCTTAGAAGATCATTAGACTACGTCTGTTGTCCAGCGCCTGGCTTACTGGAAAAACTTTGCAACAATGGAAAAGGTTTGCGTACGTATAATGCATAATATGCAATGCGGTTTATTGGACTGTTACATACTATAAACTATTTTTGTACAATGGATTGGTTACTACAGTAGACATTAGTTTAAAACTTTAAGGTAAAATATATGTTTATTCTTGCCTTCATTTTTAAAAATAGTAGATCTCTGCTTGCTGCACAATCGTCATAAACAAATCCTCAATGTTTAGGCCTAATGTTGTTTGTCATCGCTCTATCTGCAGCATGTCACTTTAAAAGCTTGCACTATTGTCGTTTCGCTTGAATACACATATGAATTCATCAGAGCGCACTTACGTTTAGACTGGCTATTTGTTCAGCTTCTGTCGTTCGCTGTGTGATGCAAAAATAAATAAATTTTGAATTGGAAATCTACCCAGTTTGTAAATATGCTCAACAAGGATGAGAAAGTTTTTTTGTTTTTAGATGTAAGCCCAAACTCAAGCAAAGCAGTAGTTGAACGGTAGTTTTAATCCGGGCTCTACAAAGTTTATTTTTATAATCCTACTGGAATTATAAATTTTGAAAATATTTACAACTAAGAGTACAGTAATAACACTATTTCCGAAAAACAAGCACTGCGTAAAATTTATAACTACTGCTATAGTTACTATTTTACAAACAATTAGCATTATTTTACAAATGTAGCCTAACTAAAGGTCCTTTCATAAATATCATAATAACAAGACGCATTTCCATGTTACAAATCTTTCAATAAACACCTATCCGCACAATCACGACACTTTTACCATGTAGATATTTACCAGGAGGACTTTCACCGAGTTAAAAAATATAAAACATTTGATTTTGAAGCATATGCAGTTATGCACCCTATATCCGCCGTAGGCGCATTAAAGTTTTCATCTTTTTATTTCTTTTAATATTTTTTGCCAATGCACTGTAGGCTATTGTTGAGGTGTATAGTGTGATTTGCACTGATCTGCACCTACTCTTTCCGATATTATTTTTGTAGAAGCATAAAATTTTGCCTTCCAAGTGCTTTAAACATTAATTTTACGAATAAAAGTTAAAACTTTGCCTGGAACCAAAAGGTTACAATCAAAATTAGTTACAAAATTGTGAATTTGTATTTCTGAAAAAGACTACCCTGAAAAAAATTCCTACAACAGTGTGAAGAAAACTCAATACTCACACCGCACATTAGTAGTAATTCTTCAAAATGTAAATGGAGAATTGCGTTAACGAAAGCGAGAAACTGAACTCAATTATGAAGAAGTTCTGGATTTAAGTTTAAGACACATCTGGATTTATTGGTTCAAGTTTATTATCACTACCATACGCTAAGCTTGCTGTTCAACAGCAAGTGAACAAAAATTAAAGAGGCATAATGCAACTTTGCAATATTCACTTAAACGCGTCTTTACCATGAAGGGTACAACATAGCAATACAACGCCAAACAGTGTGAGAACATACGAACATACTCAAACGGTTGCATTCAGATATTACTCATTTGGCAACCAGTACGTATCAGTGTTCAGGAAAAAAAATACAGTGTAGCGCAATAAATAGATACCAAACAGTTGATATACAAACATGAAGTTGTTTACATGTTGATTATTGGTTATTAACCAGCACCAAAACAAACGTATTTTCTGAATAATTGTTTTTGAGGCAAATGTTTTATAGTAAAATTGTGGTGGTGTGCAAGCTCCTAAATCTTCATCCTACATTTTCAATTGTAAAAAATGGTTCAAGGTTTGATTGAAGAAATTTTGAAAAATACATGTTAACAATATACATTAGAAATAAAAGTTGAGTTTTAAGTATATAAAACCTTGATAATTGCAAAATGTTTGAAGAAAAACGTTAGTAGTTGTAAACTGTTAGGGAGTGAAGTAAAATTTATTTGGGTACAATGAACGCTTTTCAAATTTGGCCAAGTGGCTGAAAATGGTGTCAGGACAATTGACATAAGAAATCAAACATAGGTTCAAACGTCTTGAAGAATCTAGTTTGAGAAAGTGCTGTGCCATTGCTCAGCTGATCAAATTCCATCCCACAGCGCTCAATCCTAGTGCCGTAAACAGTGATGTTTACGTTTTGATGAAACTGAACATCGCATTTACTTGGCTTTTGGCTACTATTAGCCAGCTTGAAAGCTAAAAGTCCTAAAGTTTCCGTTACGAAGAATGATAATTTTGTCAAACAGTAACGTAAACTCATTGACACTTTCTTTGGCTGGACTGGTTCAGTAAAGCGTAGCCTACAACATATGAAAAAAAATGTAGCAAGATGTTTTGCAATATATCAAAGGTGCAATTGAAGTTTAACACAAATGGATGACGTCATTACTAGAAAAAGAAAACCTTGCTTGATTTTTTGTAAGTTTTGAAAGTATTTACAATATCTTACTGCAATATTGCTGTGCTGCAAAATGTGTTTTTTTGCTTCTAGCTACAAAAATAAACAAAATCGTACAAAAATCACACCAAGACAAAAAATAAATACGAAACACGCAAAAAAAATTAGTTAAAATGGCGATTCAAAGCACTTGGCAAATTTATAGGGAGATCATCATCTGAGCCAAGGTTGGTTGCAAAAATATTGAAATCTGAAAGCATCATTCAACGAATGCAATAAACAACAAATCACAATGACGAAAATCAGCTTTGTATACTGCCATCTTTTTCAACGATGCAAAATTTGGGCTTTGGTCGCTATAACTTACTGAAATAGTCTGCGTTGTGTAGCTGTATAAAGTCATTTCGAAACGTTAAAACAGGCGGCAAAAAGCAAAGTCTGGGAGCCGATTCAGTAGTAGCTGACATAAGCTACAAAACCATTTTCCTATGCAACTCACTTGTTGAAGACAGTCATTTTAGTTTGGTCATTTCAAAACATTTACTTCTTCTTCTTGATTATGAGGAACATTTACTCAAAAGCTTAGAATCGATAAAGAATTTATCAGCTCTCTGCGGGGCAAAGATATTTTAATATGTCAACTAACATGTTCACAAGAACATTAAAGCCAACATGGTTTGAATACACAGTTTGTCTCATTGCGTTGTCTTCCTCTTTCCGGCATGACTTTCGTTTACCTGTTGGAAAGGTGATTTCTTCCACTCTAAATTACCGCACAGATCACGCAGCGTGGAACTTTTCACATCAAAAAGTGTCTTCTCACATCTGAGGAAGATGTATAGAGTTTGGTTGGCAAACGGATGTTGGGTTTTGATAGGCATGCATGCTGCTTAATTGAGACAGCCCTGGGCTGTGTACTGGGTCAGGGCCAGGTGGTGACACTGCCTGTTGATGTTCGTTTATCAGCGGGTACAATTGATTCGTTGCGACATGATTAGAGTGTGGTTGGATTGGGAGCATTGCAGACATGTGCTGCGCTGCGAGAGGACTTTCATGCGCTGCAGGAGATCCTGAAGACTCATCGGGAGTCGTGTTTCCTGGGGAATGGATTCCGGTGGAAGTTGAAAGAGTCCGGCCCATGGTATTCAGCATTGAACTTGGAGGAGCTTGACCCTGTGCAAAGTTGTAAGCTGCTGCTGGAGAACCAGGGATCCCGAAACTAGATTGGGAGTATCCATTGTGTTGACTCGTCAGTGAGCTCATGCTGGGGAGCGATGAAGCAGCTGGGTAGCCTGTGTTGCTTGGGTAGTAAAGTGGCATATCATACCTTTGGGTAGGGCTAGGGTTTCCCATTAAGTGCCCCATGCCGGTGTGCTGAGCTGCTCCGTATGATGTCAACGTGGCTTCTTGAGTGGCTATCATTTGATGCGGACTGGGGTAGTAATTGTTCAGGTGTGGATATTCTAAAGGGGTTTGTGGAATGTGGTTCCTTGGTGGGTTTCCTATGCCGGGTACTGGCCCATGGCCTGGCGCCATCATTGGCATTGGGCCTGCAAATTTTTTGTCCTTCATTATTTGTTTTGATTTCCGTCTTGGCCTATACTTATAGTCCGGGTGGTCACTCATATGCTGAGCGCGAAGTCTTTTGGCTTCATCAATGTAAGGTCTCTTCGCTTCATCACTAAGCTTTTTCCAATTCACTCCTAAACGCTTAGAGATTTCCGAATTGTGCATTTTGGGGTTATCTTGGGCCATTTGCCTCCGTTCACCTCGAGACCAAACCTGAAAAAGTTGAATTTATTGAAAACTTGTCACTAAACGGACCCATCGCAAAAACAACAAGCAAAAAAACAACATACCCTTTTTTTAAACTATGAATCTGTTGTCAGCTCTACATAATCTGGGTCTTATTCGAAAACATTCTTTTGCTATCTCTCTAGTATTTAATGAGATTAATGTGAAAAAAAGTAAATATTTTAAAACTTGACACTTTTTGTGTCTTTTTTTGAGACGAGAACAGCAGAAAATCTTTTAATATATACAACTAAATTATGTTTTGTTTTAATTGTTTCAACTAAACGTGGGTGTTGCTGGATACTGAAATTATTTAACTCAGGAATATGTTCAACAAGTCAACTTGTTTAAACAACTCTAACGCTTCACGAGTATTCAATATCGAAACGTCTTCTGTAGCATTCTCTATGCATGAAGTCAGCTCGTGCCAAAGCGTGACGTCAGGAAAACAAAATGGCGATTTTAAGAGGCCGCGAGTTCAGCAATGCATATAGAAAAATTTGTGAAAATTCCAAAAACTCTTCTAATATTAATTTTCATTACTCTGTTATAAAATTTGTATTTGTCCAAGAGAATGAGAAAATTTTTTTTGTGAACTCTTAAGTTAAATTTGCTTGTTATTAATCCACCATAAAGATATTCAATTTAATGTAGTTGTGGTAATCAATTGAGTGTTCTATCCGTGTATTCAGAAGAAATAAATCAAATAGATTTCACTTCTTTGCGAAAGGTTTGCAATTTAGAAACAAAATTTGTACTTCAATGAAAGCAGTTGCGCCGCTTTTTTAGCTTAAACGCTAAAGCAGTAACTTTACGCGGTTTTGCAAACTTCAAACAGCCAAAGCGAGCCCTAAGTGACAAAATTTTTTTAGAAAAGTTTTGATTTATAGTTTTCACATTTTTTAGGATAGGTTCAGTTTAAAAATTTAAAGAAAAGTGATAACACGCTACTTCTCTTTTTCCACCAAAATTCTGATTAGCAAACTGGTTGCCCAATTTTACTAACGAACCAAATTGGCTCATAACTGTTGCCGCGAGTTAAATGCTCAAGGCCTGAACAAAAAAATAAGTTTTCTAACTTGGCCATGCCGACTCAACTAGAAGTTTAGTACGGTCATGAAACGAAATATAAAGAAGTTAAACATCGACAGTAAAAAATGCGAGGTTAATTTTTTACTAGTGTAAAGTTGGCTGCCACCAGCAAAAACAAATAGTAGTCACCTCATAATATGGCCAAAGCGAATAATCTTAACTTGTGCAAAAGTTGGCGGCATTAGTACCAAGCCACGAGTGGTGACAAATTTATGGTTAGTTACAACCTTTCACAAAAAGATTGGCCTATTAGTGGTGCAAGTTGATCGTTTTAAGACTTATAGTTAATAGTGTATCAATAACAGTCTATTTCATACGACTAATGTTTTTTTATTTTTTATTTATTAGCCATTTTGGTATATAATAGAAAACTAATCTTCGCGAATTTGAATAGATGCGATTTTCTCTACTAGCAATGTGTTTCAAAATCTTTTTTGTTTTTTTGTTTTTTTTTAATGTAGTTGAATGGCGAGTGTATATTGTCCATTTATCGTAAAATTGATAAAATATGCTTCGACTTACCATAAAAGCATTCATTGGTCGCTTCACTCTCTCTTCTTGGCTTGCTTTGCTTGCTGTGGTTGACGTTTGACTATTAGAGCTGTGCCCTGCCCGATTGTTTATCATCGGCGGGGTTAGGTGCGTCATTTGCCCGCTGGATCTCGATTCTTCCCCGATGTAAGATTTCATATCCGGTTGCATCGTAGTTAAGGCAGCGGAACTTGCAGGAGCCCCACTCAGGGCTGGTGGTGGGGGAAGGTGATGGCCGTTTGGCATGGCAGATGTTGGGTAGTGAATGGGCATCCAGTTTGAGTTGTTACCATCAACAGCCAGCATACTGATGGGTAAGTGACAGTTGGAGAAAGTCTTTACAAAATTGGCAACGTTCTTTTAAAATTAACGATAAACTAGCTCTAGATAAACCAGAAATTGATCAAAGACTAATTCGAACAGAATCTAAAAGCATTTGATGTTAGATTTTCAATCACTTTATCGATTAAATCCGCTAAAACGGCGTTATGAAGTACGAATAATACAGTAGCCTACGATTGAAAGCAAGGTTTCCATATTGTAAAAATTAAGCATTTATTCAGTCATGAAATCATTTTTATTACAGCTTTCAAAAAGCTAATCAATTACACTTGAGTCTTGAATGAATTGTCTACGTCACTTAGTAAAAGTATGAAGTTGAACTATTCAGCTGCAAGCTTATCACAATGAAACATTTCCAAACAAAAGTTTTACAACTAAAATTCTATTCTTCCTCCATTCTTTCTTTGTTGAATAATAATGTTTTAAGACAACATTGAAAAACATTGTCATTTTCGCATTATACTGGTCATTTAATTGTGCTCATTTAACAATATTCCTTCTGGGGTTTCATACCTTCACAAAGCCGTAAACTGCACTCAGTAAGGCTGCACAACAATAGTCCGCAGACTCAAAACCTCAAAAGGAACTGGGGAACCTTTATTCAGTTGCCTTTCTCTTTTTTCGGTCTCCGTTCTCTTTTATCACCAGCAAAAGTAATCGTTTTTTTTCATCTTTTTTCTAAACGATGTTCTGGCTTATGGGCAAAATTGCCCCATTGCGCTTCCTATCTTATAAAGTAAAAGGAGGACTACGGGGCAAAATTGCCCCACTGCGTTTCCTATTTTGTAAAGTAAAAGAAGGACTGCGATGCAAGTCCGTCACTGGCTGATTATGTTTATTATTGTCAATCCATATTGCACTGTACAGTCACTCAGGACAACATCTAAAAGTTACGGAAGAAAATTATCGACAATGTTTCACTTCAAAAATAAAGTATTTTTAAAGCTTTTCAAACAGCGTAATGACTCGATGAAGTTGCAAGCAAAAATTAAAAGCTTTGTCCTCACTCGTTTTTAGCAAAATTGAATCATTGGAAGCGCTCCAGGTTAATGAGTTTTTGTTTAAAATTTGAGTTCGTGGCACAATGGTAGGCTTACTAACAAGGGTAAAAGTGAAGCAAAAGGACCTCAAAAAAAAATAAATGAAGTTGAAAAGAATGGTTTCTCTCTGGCTGTACTGAATTCACGTGGATAGTGAAGACTTAAGTTCAAACGTTTAGTCAATGAGCTGACGCTACACTTTTACTTCTTGGCATAAATCTTTATCGCAGAACTGAGTTACGGGCTGAGTTGAGTTGATCACACACAGAAAGCGACTTTTTATAAACTTGTCCGCTATATTTAAGTACACTTACTACGTCTTTGTAAACAATTTCAATTATGGCATCGCCAATGCACAATGGCGATCTACAAAGACCCTTCAGTGTCAGGCTCTATTCAATGGAGCGGTTTACAACCACTTGGCAAGGCGACAATGAATAGATGTATTCAGTCACTGGTCAATTGCTAAAAACCATCAACTTTTGTATCTACACAATAAGCGATAATTACTTGAAGTTCTATTCACTTTTGTCATGTCAGAATAAAATCCCCCAAAGCACCAACACGTGGTAAAGTTTCTCTGTTCTGTCAACAAAATGAGTTAGGATTCTTAGAAGATTCTCTCCATCGATTTCGATTATGCTTGTCCGTTCATTTTTGGCACAACAAAAAAAAAACTGCTGTAATGCCCACCTACTGTATAATAGTTTATCTTGAAAAATGACAGAAAATAAACGTTAACCATAAATAGGCGAGAGAAGGATTTCATAAACAAAATTTTGTTTATCACAAACTGAACAGTTTATGGTACAAATTCACAATGGTAAGGTTAAATGCACAAGAAAAATAAAGATGGCTGGAGTAAACGCTTCATTTTCAACTTCACCTTTAAATCACAACTAAGTTGTGACGTACTCCAAAGTTTCTGGAGTACGTCACAACCAAACCAAAAAATGATCTGAGTTGTAAGGCTGAACCTGAGTGATGATAAATTTGTTTTTAAGTTTTTTTCATAATAACATGGGTAAAAAATTTATTATAAAACAAATGCTGATTTTCTAAAACTAAAGCACCGAAAAACATCAAGAAAAACAGGAGGTTTGGTAATTTCAAACTAACGTAAAGCAGAACCGTAAGTGCTTTCTGAATTTTTCAACAGCTTCAAAGATTAATTAAACGTTTAGGCCAGAGCCAGGCCCCCTATATTGCTGTAAAATTCCTGCTAGAGCAAAATAAACTTTTATCATGATTAGCTCTCTTTTAACGTCAAAATTACCTTAGAACATAATAATTTTCTCATTGGGAGGGTTCAGAACATCAAATTTTCTTAATAACATCTTAACTAGCCCTTCAAGTGCAGCTAAACACGCGCAAGTCGCTGATCAGGCCACTCGAGAGGTTGCCTGCTTAAAGACAATTTTTGACTTGTAATTGCTGGAAAAAATCTAGCCTTGCTGAAATGTTAATACATGTTGAATTAGCGTTGTAAAGAGTGATTTTATAAATGCAGTTTTTCCTTTTTGATGTTTTGGAATGTTCCATGTGGAGTAATCCAAGCAGCAAACTGCAATAGCATAAAACCAAACAGTTCTATTATATTTAGTCAAAATTTAAAAAAACAGTTTATGAGTTTTATGAGGAACCTACAGAAAATGCAAACAACCAATCTGGGCAGTGTTAATTATTTATTGTGAAGTTTACATTAGCATGAGTACTGTAAAAGCAGAGGCAATGCTTCAAGAAGACTAGCATTACATCCGAGAGTGGGGGTGCCGCATTGTTTAGGCTCAATAGTAATGCACACATTTTATAAAGAAGGTATCATATACATCCACCATGGCCACCTAAAGATATGGCCTGATTTGTCACATTTTGCAGAAATTTCCAAGTTTTTCTAACTTTGGGCTAACGTTTAAATAATTTTTTCTAAAAATTAGATTTTTACGCTTTCTTTATTCTTTTCCCCAGATGACACAATAGGTTTTAACATCTTCACATGTTGAAAAACAAAGAAAATTTGATTTTGTAGATTTTAGTCAGACTGTTAATTTTCAATAACAGTCTGATTTTGCGTTTTTCAACTTACTTTTTCTCATTTGCTACTGCTTCCCCAAGGCAACAAAAAAGTTTTTTGTCATTAGGAAACCGCAAAAAGTAAAAACATCTCAAAAAATGTCAGTCAAGCACTAGCAGTAGCTGTAATCAAAATCTGCAAAATGTGACAAATCAGGCCGCATCTGCAGATGGCCATGCATCCACCAAAACTCTTTAAAGTGAAATCAAAACAAAAGTTCAAAAGAATGTTTAACGGTCGTGTGATATCTGTCATCGAATCATCTGAATCACCACTTTCCGGTTGCCATGCGGAGGCGCATGGCATTAAATCGGGTGTCGAGTGACAAGGACAACACTGGCTCATCCTTAAAAAGTCAAACCAGATTCAAAACGTTTCTGAGTGCCCTATGGTTCTTCATACTTGCTTCAATATAAACAAATAAGAGATTACTGAAAGTAAAGAAATGTATCTAATCGAGCTGCAGTTCTTAAAAACTTTTTGTTTGTCTAAGAAGCAAACTATTTTGTTGTATTTTTGTTGGTGTCTCTGACAGCACGATAATCATGTGACAGTTAAACAAGATCTGAAAAGCACAAAAGGGCAGAAATGCTTGAATTGTCATCAATTCTTCAACTACCTCTTCGGAATCATATTTGGATAACTTAAATAAAAAGAAGCCATTTACCGAACCATCATGGTGAATTATTTTGCAAAAAAAAGGATTTTTAAGTAGTATTCGATGAACTCCACGTGTTTTAAAGTGGACTGTTAAGTTTGTCTTGAAAAACAAAGCCATCATATAGGCTTATAAAGCAAGCAAAAGAATAAAAAATGTCTTCCTCAAACTGTCAGAAATGTTCCTGTTTGATTTGCTATTTTGGTGACAATCACTGACTTTTTTCAGTTTCTTGAAATGAAATTTATTTTATAACCAAAATTTAGATATCCAAAATAAATTGCTAGGATGACAATTTTCAAATTGTGTTTGTTGCAGAGTTAATGAAAACTTTATCTTGGCATCAAAACACGATTAGTTGAAAATCAACCTCATGTTAGAAGGCTGTCTTCATATCGCTATCTAAATGACTTGAAGCTCCTGACGTACCCTACCTTTTAATCCTGCTGCGTATCTTTAGAAGTAGAATGAGATCAGTTGCTACTTGGAATGGCAGAAACTGGTCAAGATGTTTTTCTTAATTGCAACATCCAGTTTCTAAATGCTTCAGTCAAACGTTATCCAGCTGCCCAAGCCCGCCCTTTTTACATTGAGCTAACGTTTGCAAAAGCTGAATCAATATAAAAAAGTGGAGTTTTGATTCTTGTATTTTGGTAAGACTGATAAATTTGGTTAACGTAGTAATATTGCTAATTATTTTACAGGGTCTCTCGTAGCCATGGTAAATATAATATCTCTTCGAAGCAATACTTGGTACACGTTGTTACTTTTTAATAAAAGTTACTATTTGTACTGTAGTTACAACAAACATCGCTCGTGCTTTTTGAAAGTTTTGTGTCATATCCAGAGTAATCTCAAAATGGTTAAAACTTTGAAGTATGGATGGAAAGGCATCCAAAACATTAAGCTTGTTTTTAAAGCTGTCTTGCCAATCCACAGTCGCTTGTTTTCTATTGCTGTCAAACCGACATCTCTTAGACTTAGAGCAAACAGTTACTTGATTTTATAGGTTAATAACATTGCAATGTCGGGGGCACAGCATATTGACGAATCAAGAATTAGCAATATTGAGCAATATGGAGGTAGGAAGCAACGAATTGTTGCTAGCAAGTGCTGCAAACCTACTCACATCACATTAACTTATGGGCTAGCTGCTGGTGAAACTAGATGAGGATCAGTTGAAATATTTTTTTGTTTAAAAGCTTGTTTTTGATGTTGTTTTTGCATTTGGGGGTCAAATTCCTTCAGGATGAATTCTCTGCTGGGTTGGAGACAGTGCTGGATCTTGGAGTAACTCGCCACAAACCTCCAATAACGTTAGCTTAATGATTCAACAGACAACCTTATTGGTTGTTTAATTTCTAGATTTTTTTTATTCTAACGATAACAATGAACTGTTTTGTGTACTACAGCCCAATTGTCAAGAAAACGTCTGGTCTCCTACTGAGCAAAAAATTCCCTTTTTACGTTGGTTCAACGTCTTCAGACGCCATAGTCTGATTTCCTGGTTGCCATTGTTCCTTTAATTGAATTCTTTTTCCTGACTGTTCCAGATTTTAGAAGAAACGAAGACGCTCGAAGAAGATGCTGTTGCTTGTAATGATAGGTTGCGCTAAGCCTTTGTTTTCAAATCAGTAATTAGAAGATTTTGTAGGTCAGATAAAATTGGTTGAAAATCACGTTGTTTTGTTTGCCGTCAGCTTGCTGCGTTTTCTTGAAGCAGTTCAACCATTTTTGAAGCAACAAACTTCATCATTCAATTCTCCCTTCTTTAGTAGATGCGACCTGGCGTTTATTCCCGCTAGCAGGGGTCCGTCAGTTTTTGCAGCCCTTTCGTCATGTTTTCCGGTTGCTGTGATGGATTTTATAAAACAACAACTCATTTGAACAACGACGTTTGTTCATGTAATAACTTGGATATTTTTGTATGATGACAGCAGTCACCAAATCTTTGTTACTGCAATCAACTGGATCAGTAATAATGGACTCTCTAAATAGAACTGAGATTTTTTCTGAGAAGATGTTGAATAATCTGCTACGTTGTCAGCATCACTACAGTAGCCCACAGTTGCTGTTTTATGCTTTATAATTACATAAACAGGGCCACGATTAGGGCTTAATACGATTAATATCCTCCAAACATTGAGATCAAAAGTAGGCTATATTTAAAAAATTTACGCAAACAGTTGTTTCAAAAGTTTTGACATTCAAATAGAATGCGTGTACAATGTATACATCATACCTTTACCTTGAAATAACATTTTATTAAAAAGCGGCAAACTAAAACATTAAAACAGTAAAATATTTTTTGACAAACTTAACTGTCAATATTGTTTATAAAAGGCCGTCTGCGTGCTGTTTTACTCTGGCTGTTGTTATTATAAGTCGCCCACATAAGCACACAAATTAAAATTCTATAAGACTAAGACGATAATCCAGAGAAAAAGTGTTTCCATATGAAATTTCAATGATATTATTCGTGGGTGATTTGATAGAAGTGTGGTTTAGGAAGAAATGATGAAATTTGTTATTAAAGATGTACGAAAATACTTCATATGCTTCAACGAGCAACAATTTCAAATTACAAAAAATTGGTAAGCAGTTTGCAGCTTGAAGTTACAGTTTCCGTTACCTAATACAAATGTCTCATTACATATTATTGACCATATTTTACTGTAAACGCATAATTTGTCGAACATTGTCTTTCTACAGTAATTTCAACTTAAGCCCACAGTTAAGATAGGAAGGAAATAATTTGCAGAGCAAGCATAATTTTTGAATCACATTTTTATGAAATTACAACAATATAAAACTGTTGATTTTGTGCTGCTGCATATCTGAAATTGGCAATGTCTGATGCTTTTTTTATTGTTCTAACACCCACAGAAAGCCAAAATTATGTTTTTTGATGTTGCTTTGAGATTGAGTTGTAATCAATGCATCGAAAGCAAAGTTTAGACCTAACCATCTACAGTAAACCTTGACCATAACTGGCCTTCAAAATGGTGCCGGAAAAGCTAAATTAGCAACTTAGGTAAGCAACACTGACACGTCATTTATGAATTTCTTTATGGAAACACAAAATATTTTGAAAAATGGCAAGTCCTGTCAGGCCTTGACATGGCAAAATCGCACGCAATGTTATGACGACCAGACCAGTCACAAACTCTATATCTACTTTGAATAGACGTTTTTAAATGTTGAAACAACAAAAAATGGCAGAATCACAATCTGGCGATGACGGTTTTCATAAGTCTCTGATGTCGCTTTACGAAAACATCACAAAAATCTGCTACGTCACATCAAAAATTTTAATCGACCTTTCAGCGTAGAAAATTCCTGCTTGAGTTGGCTTCTTCTTAAAGAATTAAATGATAAACATCCATTTAACCGAGCGAAATCCCTTCTTTTTATAATGATTCAACGTCTGCAGACGTAAAATCGATGTGAAAAAAGCAGATAAACTACACATAGAAAAGTAACGCACCTCTTTCATCTGTCCTGTTGAAATTGTTTGCCCTTGTTTTGTTTTTTGAGCAGTTTTGTTCGGAGCAGTCGCTTTAAATTTTTTTGCATCAGTGTTCATTTAAATCAGTGGTTAGCAAAACGAAAATTAGCAAGTGAGTGTAGAAAATAACAAACACGGCGGGGAAACGATTATTTAAAAAAAATGTATTCTCGCCAAACGCATGTGAAAAAAACGTTAACTACAAAGCCTGTTTTTAATGGGAGGGTAGTCCGTTTGAGCAAAGTAATGCTCCGATTAAGTGAGGAAAATTGCACAGAAAAATCAATTTAGATTCGAGACCAGCAAAAAATGGTCCGATTAAACGTGGGCCATTTAAGCAGGGTTGGTTGTACTGTATAATTGAAAAGGTTTTGTGACTGCCTTCCCAATAATATACAGTTTTGAAGCTAAGGCCGAATTTTAAAGACAAAAACGAGTGAAAAATATAATGCGGCCCGACAACACTCACGAATAGCAAAATGCGGCTCGTGGCTAAAAAACCTTTGGGAACCCCTGGTTTAAATCACAAAAAAACTAACTCTTTCTCAAGGTTTTCAGAATCTTTGTTGACGGTGAAAGAGTTGAGTTCGATTCCACAGCGCGTAATTGGCATTTGCCATGCATTTGGTATTTTGAAACAAACAAACTGGCAAAATGCAATATTTTACACAAAATCCACCAAAATCGATGTGATAGTGCTGTAAATTTGCATCCATTTGATGTTTTTCAAAGCAATCTACCAGCGGCTCAAACACTTTGAAACGAGATAAGTTGGTGGTACACTGGTCAAAACGCGCTTATGATGCTTGCAAATAAAAGCAGTTGTTTGTGTGTTTTTAAAGCCGGGTCGCCCTTTGTCTTGTTCATTTTAACCATACACTTAATTTCACAACTTTTCAGTTCATCTAATGTCACTTAACATAAGGGTGACAACAAAATTTTCAGGACTTTGTAGAAGACTTTCAGTGGTCGGGTCAAGTTATTAGTTGATTTTACGGTTTTCAATGGAACATTTAAATAAATTAAGCGTGATCTCTGTATCTGTTTGATGTTCTTTTTGAGACAAGGTCGAATTGCGGCTAACTTCTTATTAAACTTTTCAGTAACCGCACATGTTCAAAACGAAACTAGATTTTTTCTCAACATTTTTTACTTTCGAAAAAATTAAGTAATTCCTGAAGCTATTATTTTTCAGTGGAAAAATGCAATAAATCAATCAATAAATTTCAGTTTATTTGCACAATTTCCAAAATTAAAAATTATCATTTCTTGCAATTCACGTTTCAAATGCTTTTTTGCTGAGATTCTTTTATTAATTAAAATCAAATCAAAACAGATGAGCCTATCTCATCTTTTCAATGTTGTCACAATCAATTGACTTCACTAGGCGTTGGTTTACTCTGACGTAAACAAGTAGGGCAAAACACAGAAAAAATGTTTATGACACTTAATTCCTCTACCCCGTCGGGAGACATTCAAGGTCTGGTATCCCGCGGCGTTGTTAAGACATCGTAAGAAATTCAAAACAGATCCAGAGATTTTTAATAATTTTGCCGCAAGGAACGTTCCATTGTTTCGTTCTTCTGCAGCAAGATGAGATGTTTTCTTTTGTTGTGTGATTTAGTAAAATCGTGGGAAAGTGACGTTGTCTATGACGTAAAGCATGGCGTTTTAAGTCTGCAATTTCAAAGTAAAGTTTTGTTGTTATAATTTTTTTTATCTTGTCAAAGTTTGAAATGTTGTTAAGTTGGTGGGACAACAATTTTTTAATTTTTTTAATACAATTAAAAAAAAAACATTAGTACTAGCCAATCTACGCTTCTAGCAAGTTTTTTGCAGAACCTAGCTTTTCACTTTATAATTTTCATGAGTCTCCAAAGTAAAGATATACGTAACCTGTATTTTGTTTTCTATGACGCATATGAATCTCCACCATTCAACCAACGACTAGCCTACTCCTCAATGCTCATGAGTGTTTTGAATCTTGTATAATTCGTTGTTTTTTTCTTCTGCAGGTTGTGCTGTGTGTTACAGCTGGGTTTTGTCGTTCAAGAAGATATTGATGACGGAAAGAAAATGATGTGAAATTGAGAATGTAGTTATGACAGTCGTAAAACAACAAGAGAATCAGTCGTCTTAAAATAATGCTTTTCTTTTCTTGTGGATAAATAAGACACTACGAGATAAAGTCCAAAACTCTCTAAATAGAACTGAGATTTTTTCTGAGAAGATGTTGAATAATCTGCTACGTTGTCAGCATCACTACAGTAGCCCACAGTTGCTGTTTTATGCTTTATAATTACATAAACAGGGCCACGATTAGGGCTTAATACGATTAATATCCTCCAAACATTGAGATCAAAAGTAGGCTATATTTAAAAAATTTACGCAAACAGTTGTTTCAAAAGTTTTGACATTCAAATAGAATGCGTGTACAATGTATACATCATACCTTTACCTTGAAATAACATTTTATTAAAAAGCGGCAAACTAAAACATTAAAACAGTAAAATATTTTTTGACAAACTTAACTGTCAATATTGTTTATAAAAGGCCGTCTGCGTGCTGTTTTACTCTGGCTGTTGTTATTATAAGTCGCCCACATAAGCACACAAATTAAAATTCTATAAGACTAAGACGATAATCCAGAGAAAAAGTGTTTCCATATGAAATTTCAATGATATTATTCGTGGGTGATTTGATAGAAGTGTGGTTTAGGAAGAAATGATGAAATTTGTTATTAAAGATGTACGAAAATACTTCATATGCTTCAACGAGCAACAATTTCAAATTACAAAAAATTGGTAAGCAGTTTGCAGCTTGAAGTTACAGTTTCCGTTACCTAATACAAATGTCTCATTACATATTATTGACCATATTTTACTGTAAACGCATAATTTGTCGAACATTGTCTTTCTACAGTAATTTCAACTTAAGCCCACAGTTAAGATAGGAAGGAAATAATTTGCAGAGCAAGCATAATTTTTGAATCACATTTTTATGAAATTACAACAATATAAAACTGTTGATTTTGTGCTGCTGCATATCTGAAATTGGCAATGTCTGATGCTTTTTTTATTGTTCTAACACCCACAGAAAGCCAAAATTATGTTTTTTGATGTTGCTTTGAGATTGAGTTGTAATCAATGCATCGAAAGCAAAGTTTAGACCTAACCATCTACAGTAAACCTTGACCATAACTGGCCTTCAAAATGGTGCCGGAAAAGCTAAATTAGCAACTTAGGTAAGCAACACTGACACGTCATTTATGAATTTCTTTATGGAAACACAAAATATTTTGAAAAATGGCAAGTCCTGTCAGGCCTTGACATGGCAAAATCGCACGCAATGTTATGACGACCAGACCAGTCACAAACTCTATATCTACTTTGAATAGACGTTTTTAAATGTTGAAACAACAAAAAATGGCAGAATCACAATCTGGCGATGACGGTTTTCATAAGTCTCTGATGTCGCTTTACGAAAACATCACAAAAATCTGCTACGTCACATCAAAAATTTTAATCGACCTTTCAGCGTAGAAAATTCCTGCTTGAGTTGGCTTCTTCTTAAAGAATTAAATGATAAACATCCATTTAACCGAGCGAAATCCCTTCTTTTTATAATGATTCAACGTCTGCAGACGTAAAATCGATGTGAAAAAAGCAGATAAACTACACATAGAAAAGTAACGCACCTCTTTCATCTGTCCTGTTGAAATTGTTTGCCCTTGTTTTGTTTTTTGAGCAGTTTTGTTCGGAGCAGTCGCTTTAAATTTTTTTGCATCAGTGTTCATTTAAATCAGTGGTTAGCAAAACGAAAATTAGCAAGTGAGTGTAGAAAATAACAAACACGGCGGGGAAACGATTATTTAAAAAAAATGTATTCTCGCCAAACGCATGTGAAAAAAACGTTAACTACAAAGCCTGTTTTTAATGGGAGGGTAGTCCGTTTGAGCAAAGTAATGCTCCGATTAAGTGAGGAAAATTGCACAGAAAAATCAATTTAGATTCGAGACCAGCAAAAAATGGTCCGATTAAACGTGGGCCATTTAAGCAGGGTTGGTTGTACTGTATAATTGAAAAGGTTTTGTGACTGCCTTCCCAATAATATACAGTTTTGAAGCTAAGGCCGAATTTTAAAGACAAAAACGAGTGAAAAATATAATGCGGCCCGACAACACTCACGAATAGCAAAATGCGGCTCGTGGCTAAAAAACCTTTGGGAACCCCTGGTTTAAATCACAAAAAAACTAACTCTTTCTCAAGGTTTTCAGAATCTTTGTTGACGGTGAAAGAGTTGAGTTCGATTCCACAGCGCGTAATTGGCATTTGCCATGCATTTGGTATTTTGAAACAAACAAACTGGCAAAATGCAATATTTTACACAAAATCCACCAAAATCGATGTGATAGTGCTGTAAATTTGCATCCATTTGATGTTTTTCAAAGCAATCTACCAGCGGCTCAAACACTTTGAAACGAGATAAGTTGGTGGTACACTGGTCAAAACGCGCTTATGATGCTTGCAAATAAAAGCAGTTGTTTGTGTGTTTTTAAAGCCGGGTCGCCCTTTGTCTTGTTCATTTTAACCATACACTTAATTTCACAACTTTTCAGTTCATCTAATGTCACTTAACATAAGGGTGACAACAAAATTTTCAGGACTTTGTAGAAGACTTTCAGTGGTCGGGTCAAGTTATTAGTTGATTTTACGGTTTTCAATGGAACATTTAAATAAATTAAGCGTGATCTCTGTATCTGTTTGATGTTCTTTTTGAGACAAGGTCGAATTGCGGCTAACTTCTTATTAAACTTTTCAGTAACCGCACATGTTCAAAACGAAACTAGATTTTTTCTCAACATTTTTTACTTTCGAAAAAATTAAGTAATTCCTGAAGCTATTATTTTTCAGTGGAAAAATGCAATAAATCAATCAATAAATTTCAGTTTATTTGCACAATTTCCAAAATTAAAAATTATCATTTCTTGCAATTCACGTTTCAAATGCTTTTTTGCTGAGATTCTTTTATTAATTAAAATCAAATCAAAACAGATGAGCCTATCTCATCTTTTCAATGTTGTCACAATCAATTGACTTCACTAGGCGTTGGTTTACTCTGACGTAAACAAGTAGGGCAAAACACAGAAAAAATGTTTATGACACTTAATTCCTCTACCCCGTCGGGAGACATTCAAGGTCTGGTATCCCGCGGCGTTGTTAAGACATCGTAAGAAATTCAAAACAGATCCAGAGATTTTTAATAATTTTGCCGCAAGGAACGTTCCATTGTTTCGTTCTTCTGCAGCAAGATGAGATGTTTTCTTTTGTTGTGTGATTTAGTAAAATCGTGGGAAAGTGACGTTGTCTATGACGTAAAGCATGGCGTTTTAAGTCTGCAATTTCAAAGTAAAGTTTTGTTGTTATAATTTTTTTTATCTTGTCAAAGTTTGAAATGTTGTTAAGTTGGTGGGACAACAATTTTTTAATTTTTTTAATACAATTAAAAAAAAAACATTAGTACTAGCCAATCTACGCTTCTAGCAAGTTTTTTGCAGAACCTAGCTTTTCACTTTATAATTTTCATGAGTCTCCAAAGTAAAGATATACGTAACCTGTATTTTGTTTTCTATGACGCATATGAATCTCCACCATTCAACCAACGACTAGCCTACTCCTCAATGCTCATGAGTGTTTTGAATCTTGTATAATTCGTTGTTTTTTTCTTCTGCAGGTTGTGCTGTGTGTTACAGCTGGGTTTTGTCGTTCAAGAAGATATTGATGACGGAAAGAAAATGATGTGAAATTGAGAATGTAGTTATGACAGTCGTAAAACAACAAGAGAATCAGTCGTCTTAAAATAATGCTTTTCTTTTCTTGTGGATAAATAAGACACTACGAGATAAAGTCCAAAACACAATCGTTTTTCCTTCGTTCACACGCTGTTTGACTAGAGTAAGAAGAAAACAACAGCAATTAAAGAGGCTTAGCCTGATTTTGGTTTGAGTTCGATTCAAACATTGTTCTCCTCAAACGCTGTATTGTAATGATGAAGAAATTTTCCAAAAAACAGCAATTATGTTGTCAGCAAGATTCCGTCTTTTAAGCGTCTGGCGGATGCTTGAAAACGTTTCCGTTCGACACGCATTGACAACAACCGGTAGTGCCTTTAGATCTACAAGACTGAATGTGGATGCTCTAAGATTTGGATCCTTTCCAGATACCCTGCTTGGTGCAAATCTTCAATCACGATGCGTAGTATTTACACCAATATTGGTAAAAATTATTTTTAAAATTCAATCCACAACATCAACATCCAATAGGCCACATTGATTTATACTGCATACGTGCTTTTCTTTATATTTGTTTTGTTTGTTTTTTGACGGTGCTAGCTGCACGTTTTAACCACCCAAGGTTTTTCAACATTTCCCGTTAATTGATGTGCTGGTATAGCCTATCGATTAATTATTGCAGCTAGTACTTTTTTTCGTTCCCGACACGTTAAAAACAAACAATAAAATGGTATGATAAGCTGAGATACGATACAGATACAGAAATAATGAAAATCAAATGAAAACAGTTACGGTAAACATAACAGTTGCTGAGTGGCGGTAAACAGAAATGTGACACCAACCACAATAATTCACAAACAATATCTTTTAAGCGACAAACTTTCTTTCCTTCCTTTGAGAAATCTTTAAGAAATTGGAGCTTTCTTTGCGAGTTTCTCTATCAAACTATGTTGTTTCCGAACTTGTTCATGTCATTGGTGTGCTTCCCAGACGGTAACATCAGACATTTTTACATTGATGTTAAAGACGTTGCAGACGTTAAATCAATGTAAAAATGACGGATTTTGCTGTCTGGGTTAAGATAAGAAAGATAGCAGCTAAACCTAAACCTTGTAAGGCTCAATACGCTCTTAAACAGATTGTGTGGCCAAGAACATCTGCAGGTGAAATGAATCACAAATCTCAATGTCAACAACCAATGGTGCTTGTAGAAATTGCAGACAGCCTACAGTAGTAGCATATAGCGAAACACTTATATTGTTTCGATAGTTTTGCTGTAACGCTTCAGTGTTCAACGATTTTAATGCATGTCTAAAGTAAATATGAATAGTTATTGTGATCATAATGATTGTTTTTGAATCATTGTGCCGTACGGGATGTACGAACCCCACAGATCCAACACTGAGACAATGCACTACCCAGACAGCAAACGCCACCCTTTTACATTGAAATGTAAAAGTGACGCATTTTGCTGTCTAGGTAGTTGCAGCAGTTTGGGGGCTGTTGCCAGAATTGCTGCCTGATAAGCAAGAAAAAGAAGCATCAAGTTTATCACATTACCAAAAATTTCTTCGATTACTTTTCAGATTGATTAAAGTCATCAAGATATGATCAACAATCATAAAAAAAAAATCATAGACAACATTTATCTTGGAGTAAACGCTTTACTAACATTAAATTTTGCCAATATCAAATGGAAGTAATTTAACTGGAATAGCGTGATTAGGCGACAACCGAACTACCAAGCATGCCGCCATTGTGTCGGACACCTTTGTGTACTGGAAATGGAAGCATCAAATGGTGCAGGGCAGTAGATTACATGGCTATTAGCTTGGGCACACCATTAGCCACAGTGGAAGAGATTTAGAAATGTTTTCCTAGTCTTTGTTCTTATTGTACAGCTTTCGTTTGTTTACCGTAATTAAATGTAACTCTTTCATGGTTAAATCCTAAAAGAAATCTGTGGGTAGTAAATTGAGGAATTTTGGAATGTTGAAGTCAGCAAACTAAATGCAGTCCACGATTCAATTTACAAACATTTGGGATATCTCATTCCAAGATTCGTGAAAGTTAATTTAGCCGGAGTCCTTTGTTCTAATGATCGAGACAGCAACACAGAAATGTCTCACATTTCCTGGCACCTTTTCCCAGGGCTTGGAAAACCGGGATCAAATGGCATCAAACGACTCAGTTGTTAAAACATGTTGTTTCATTAAATTCTCTCATCAAGCCCTTCTGTCTTTGCTCAATTAACAACTCAACTTTCGTGTCTATTACAACTCGCTTTTGAAGAGTCGGTGTCAATTTTCAGATATTATTAACGGCAGGTAACGTTCTTCGGGTCAACTTACGTTTGTAACATTGGCCCTTCCTTTGAGGTCTCTAGTATTACGTCATATAGGGCTCACCCTAAAGCTTCTATGCATGACTTAATCTTTCCTCTAATGAAAAATGCCAATTTTTGTTTGTTTGTTGTAGCTTGACGTTGAATTACCGTCTTAAAGGAGGTGGTATTTATCAAATTCCAGCGTGTGATTTACTGTGGTTTGTTACAAGCAGGTGGTTCCATGCAGCTTTGAAACACATGACAAGATGAAAGCTCATTTCAACTTTCAAAATGAAAACTAAGTAGAGAAATTCTTGTGTTGTTCATTTCACAGTATTTGTTGCAAGACCTGTTCTAGTTGGTTATAAAATTTAGCTAAACCTAAATCACAACTTCATCTTCAAAACATCATGTTTTCCAGGCTATATATATCACAAAGATCTTTACAATTACATAATCTATCATCAACACATTGGACAATATTTGCTGTGAGATCAAATTAGATTTCAAAATGTAAATTTTTTTGATAAGAAACAGAATTGAAAGCTGTAAAGAAAGACTAAAATGAAAAGAAGATTCAGATTTAAAACAATTGTAAAATGGTTCAATATATGAAAAAGTGCGTGCTGATTTCAAATTAACCGACAATAAACTCATGCTGGTTTTGATGGTCACCGACCTAAATTAAAAGTCTTTCAAAGAAAGTCTAATCAAAACCTCATTCTGCCAGTTAAATCAAACCAAAATAAAGTAAGAGGGGCGATCTACCTGGCAGTCAGCGCAAGGCTGAGTATTCATTGCAGAGCAGAGAGCATTGCGTTTCGCTGACCATAGCAGTGTATCGCTAACCATTCACTCTAGTCATAAAACCATTTTACCGCAATGATAAGAATTGCATTGCACAACTGCCTGGCAAAAGGTGCGGTCGAGAGTTTGTGGCATGAATTAGTGATGCAATACTGATGAGCCCAGATTTGTGTGCGCAACACATGTGGATCGCTGTCATTTCTTACTACAATTGGCTGCTGAGAAACAGTAAACTGAAACGTTTTTTGAAAACTGTGGTAGACTTTACAACACATCGGCTTTCAAAGGAAATTTGACGAAAAACGTGTCGACTAAAGAAGTAACGCAAAATATTTGCCAAGGATATCATTGTGTGAAACTAACGTTCACTTCAGTCAGAAGAAAATTTGTTGTGTAAAAATGTCCAGCGATGTTTTGCAATAGACATTACCACCGTTCTGTATGTGTCCAAACAGGCAGTGGCGAAATATCGATCAATTGCTTTTATTATGTCCTAAAATTTTGGATAAACAGCCTGAGCAATGTATCTTTTTTTTTGTGCTTGCTTTTTAGATTACAAAAAGAGAACGCTTTTATTGAATAGGAAAAGTGTTCCACAGCATTATGAGTCGCAGATTGCCACAGCATTTCCAAAACAGCACGTTCAACAACGGACTTTTTAGGCGACCGATTTAGCTGATCGTCTGATTGGTTAACCAAGAATCAGTGGATAATGCTTGGTGGACGACCATGTAGAAAAAAATTACTCTCTAGTGACAACTGAAGTTTGATGTTATAAATTGTTTGAGTAATTAGGTATTCTAAACATTGAAAGGAGCCATGGTGAAAGTGTTAGCATTTCTTTAGAAAGTTTACA
Organism: Aplidium turbinatum; assembly: GCF_918807975.1. Classification (NCBI taxonomy): domain Eukaryota; kingdom Metazoa; phylum Chordata; class Ascidiacea; order Aplousobranchia; family Polyclinidae; genus Aplidium; species Aplidium turbinatum. The sequence goes on along the minus strand of NC_137489.1, from coordinate 7,496,156 downwards.
GGGCGTAAAAGTTCCAAGAAACCCCTGATAACGTTCGTTTGTCTTTTAATTGCAAAAAATTGCATTTTTTCTGAATTTTGACACGGCAGATGACCATGTCTCACGTTTTGGAAACTCTCTACTGGTTACAACTTTTAAAGTTTACAATCTAGTTGTTTTATGTCATTGGACTATTCTTATGTGTCAAACTGTTACGTTTCGAACACTCAGTCGACCATTTTTCTTATTTATTTCACTTCGGGTTCGTTTGGATTGCAAGCAGTGCTTAACATTAAGCTCAGCCCACATTCATCAACGTCCATTTCTTTGCGAGGAATCATCCGTCCACGTTTGCCATCGCGTTATTTGCTCAACTATTTTGATTCTAACGTCGTTTTAGCTTTTTTCCTTTCAGTATTCCTCCAAAGCCTTTTTACAACCGTGGCGACCTTTCGCTTTGTCCAACCAATCAGAGAGATAACTTGTTTTCATTTAGCATACGGAAAAATAAACAAACAAGGAACATAGGAAATCCAATAATAACAGTTCAACGTTTTGTCGGTGGATTTCAAAAATAAAGTTTCACGCTTCAGTAGTATTTTAATTTGTGTTGGATACAAGGTTTAGGTTTATTTTTAGTTTTATCTTTATAGTTCACTTCAACGATTTTTTTCCGTGTAGTGTAGCAACCAGGCAAGCAAAGAACAATTACACCTTTTGAAAGGTGTAGGCTCATCTTCAACATTAAAATAATTGAAACCTTCAACGAGAGCAAACATTTTCTTTTTATATCCGAAGAAAACACAATTCGGTGTGCACGAAAAAAGTATGCTTTTCAGCCGTCAAGCTTGACTTTATCATGTCTTGGTTCAAGCAACTCATTGATATCAAAGGATTACGAGAACTGAATCCTCCTTTAGAACAACATCGTTTGAAGAATTGTTGTCAGTTTTTCAAAATGCTTTGACAAAAAAGAGAAACTCTCTTTGGTAAAAGAGTTTTAAATGCTTCTTCCGGACTGGACCCGAGCATCGTTAGCCTGGGGCGGTAAAACGACAGACCTTTGGCCCCACAAGCTCAAACAAGAAGAACGAAAAAATTGGGTTAATAAAAAACTTCTTCGTACTTGTTCCAGCTTCAGCTTTGAAGGATTTTGTAGGTCGATTTACATTGTTTCATCCGTTCTGTCGTTACCGATTCCTGGTCACTATGTGACTTTTTCCACCGATTCCTGACAATTTTCTTCAACTTGATATTATTTATCAAAGCCTTTGATTTTTGAGCAATCTATTTCTCTATTTTTCGCTACCAAACCAATCATTTTGTCTTATTTCCAGTGATGTGTTTCTCACTATGTGGCCAAAATAGGAAAGTTTCTGCTTGATGAGTCTAACTGTTTACTGACTGATGAGGGATATGTCTGGTTTACTTTGATCCAAATTAAATATGTTTAGTATTTTGCTGTCCACATGGAAAACACTTGCGTTTACCATAAATTAATAAGCTATGAGAATACCTTCAATTATTATTATTTGTTTTTTGCTGTTGACCTAAGCAAATGTGAAATGCTCCACTTCAGTCTTTGTTACTGAAAGAAATCTGGATCTGGAAACTTTAAAGATGATATGAAATATTGACTAATGCAGTAATTTGAAATGCATCGCCAAATAATTCCACTTTTTAATGAAACCATGTCAGCACACAAAGCTATGTATTAAATGAAAAACAAAATCTCATTTCACTTTCTTTTACAGCTGCTGTTGCAGTTTTCAGCTAGCAACTTCTTTTCACTTACTCTAAAACGTTTGTCTAATCAACAACTAGCCATGGAACTGATGCTTACAATGCATCTTGTAAAACACAGACCTAGAGTTAACCTGAAACTTATTATACTTATCCCGCTGCAAATAACAAGACACAAAATGTGGTTCTCTTTGTTGTTAAAACCTTGAGCTACAATCCAAATGAGACAAAATACTGGGATTGGAAACAATGGGATGTAGCTGTTCGTGAATGAAAGGACTTTTTTGAATAAAAGTTTTGATGTAACCACTCTATTATCGTTATCTTTGTGTAGCCTATTTGTATCAACAATGACGCCCTTTATCCAGGCTAAAGAAATTTGTTGTGTACAGTCATAGGATAGTTGAAATTTTATCATTTTTGTATCATTTTTCCAGAACAATTAATAAATAAATAACAATTACAATAAGGAATAACATTGTACTTCATCGTATAAAAAACATATCGGGAAAGCAACTCAGTTGGCATCTGCATTTGTGTATTTGGTAGTAGGGTATAGATAGAATAAAGTTATTGAAGTACTTTGGCGTGCCAACATAAAGTCCGAATTTCAAGTAAAATTATGTCAGCGATCTTGCAGAATCTTTTGTAACGATACGAAAATCATATGCCTACCACCAGTATGATTCATTGTGGTTAACAAGTTTATTAAAATTCCCTTAAGCCAATCAAGTTTCATTTGGTTCTTTCCGCACGCTGCTGATCCAGTCACAGATTTGTAAAGTTCTTGCCGTTTGGTTAAAAGACCTTTCGTAACAGTGAAAAATTGGCCAACCGACAGGGCGTGCTGCTATAAAATAATATTGGCATTTTGTTGGAAGCTTGGTTAAGCTAAACGTCTATTCTACAGGCACGCACGGCCTTCAGAAAATATTGTTTGATTCAGTAATAATAATATTGGCTCTGCCCTTTGAATGACTTTGGCTGCTTTTACAAACATTTCTGTTTGGTTTGGGTCATCTAGTAATAACGGTGGCCTTTACTTTATGTGATTTCAAATCTTATGGCAGTTATTTAAGCGAAGTCGGTTTTAGCACGAAGACGTTACAGATGGTAGTTTTTAGAATGTTTGTTATTTTAATATAACGTTATATTACGCAAAGTCGACAGAACTTTTGATACACAATATTGAGGACAATAAATCTTCACAAACCAAAAAAAGGTACAAAACCTGTCGCCAACTTTTTTACAATTTGCTCATTGCGTTCTTTCTGAGCTGTTGTGATACCAACCGGTTCCTCCACGGAGCTAAATAGGGACCAATCGTCATACGTTCATATAAACGCGATTATATTGACGTGAAAAATAAGCAATGGGAAAGTGCAGGTTTGGGATATTTTTTTCTGGGACAAGTGGTTTGCCTCGTTTCCCATTCCTCTTACCCCTGCCTGTTCAGGCGCTACTTGTAAAAACAAGCATTCTTACTGCGGCTCATTCAGGCGAATGTTAGTGAAAATTTATAGAAATAGTTTATAGTCAGCAGAGAAATAGTTTATTTTTTCGAAAGGGTTGTTATTACTACCATTAAGGTTTTTGTAAAATCAAGCTAACATTTTTTTTCTAAATGTCTCATCCTGTTGTCTGACGCATGGGGCTAAATAATACTAAGTAATTACTAAGTAATTAGCCCTAATTTTCTCCATGCTATAACTTGGCGTTGTGTAGCCTACTTTATTGGAGCTCCTTGTTGACATATCAATAATATATTTCACATCTTTAAAGTCTTCGATAAGCGTTCTATTGTAAATCAGTGGAGTCATGCCACTCTTTTCCATTCGCTGATAATAAACACCATTCAACTTTCAATCATCTGTCTCTATATCCATCATGAATAGGTCTGTTCATTAGAAAATTTTCCAAGATCATTGCTGGACATAGAAGGCTTAAATTTCAATACAGTACAAGCAACGACAGTCAAAATATTAGCTTAAAATATTAGCAAATGTCCGCCCCGTTAGTTCAGTGGTGCAGCGCCCGACTCAAGATCAACCGGCGTTGGTTTGCTCTTGGGGTGTGCGCTTAAGCAACGCATTTCAGGACAGCTCTCCATTCAGCGGCACCTAGTGAATGGAATAATTCACAGACAAGAACATTTCAACAACAATCGGAAACTTCGCTCTTCCAATCTCGGTAACCGGCTCTGTGTCAGTGGTCAAAAGCTACAAGTATGCAAAAGTGCTAAAATTATCCAATCAAAGGCTTTGTCGGTAGGGGAGAGTGGGGTTAGTTGGAAGGCGGGGTTAGTTGAAAAATGATCATTTTTTTAACTCTCAATAACTTTTTTAATTTTTTACTGCCACCATGTGATGTAGTTTATAAAAACACATAATCCATGTTAGTTTCGATTTGTTGAGTCAAGGTATACCTGTTTGGCTGACAATTTTCTATTTTCTTATTTTCGAAGTAAAATTTTTGGCGTACTAAAAAACATCTTATGCGTCGATATCGTTAAAGATAGGCAGAAGTTTTTTGGTGTGTGTCAGCTGTAGGTGTTCTACAACACTAAGACATAAACAAATTTTAGTCCAATGCACCATGCCTGAATGTTTTAGGAAAATAGTTTGTCATATGCTAATGGGGCTAGTTGGAAAATAGTGGGTGGGGTTAGTTGGAAAATGGTTTGATACCAGTATGACTATGTAGTATGATACGAGTATATCGTCGTGGTATGATAATAAGTAGTATAAGCTCCAATGTACTTGTTTTAAGCAGACATACATTGTAAAATTGTAATTTGAATAACTTGGAAAGTGTTATATATACGGCATCACAAGTTTTAACAATGCTTTTATTAAAAAATGTTTTAACGATGATTAGGTGTAGAATTTATTACATTTTGATTTTAAAGCAGGTAAACATATTTGCTTACAACCCCATGTAAATGTTTGTTGGTTGAAAAAAAGTATCCAGTTCATTAGTGGGCATTAAACTTACGTTTTTCAATTAACCCCAGGCATGGGGTTAGTTGAAAAATCAATTGCATGTTTGTTTATTTTAAATTTCCATTAAAAGCTGAATTGACTCAATACTTAATTTTGGTTGTATGATAGAGTACACCATATATCATAATTTAAGCCACTTCAAGTTGTCAGGTTATGCACCAATTGTTTTAAATTTCAATTTAAAAAAAAAAACTTTCCGACTAGCCCCACTCTCCCCTACAAGCACAAGGCTGCAAAACCAACCAACACAAGTCCAGATTTTGGTTTATCATCAAATCGTCTCAGTGAAGTTGTGGGTTTGTCTTGTAGTCATCTATGAGCATTGTGAGAAAAAGAGGAGGTGGTGTACCTATAAACATTTGTCAGATTGGCCCATGATGCAAGAGAAGGGTCCAAAAAAAATCCAAATTGATTCAGCTATAAAAGTTTAAATGAAGAAAACAAAAAGATCCACAACTTCTCAAGGACATGTAGCTCCACACAAAGTGAAAACTGCACAAACTGCATGACTTCAAAAATTTTTTACGGTTTGAAAGAGAATGTCTAACCTCATACAGTATATCTGCTTCGAGAAAAACGGTGCATCAAAAATTTTAATTCTTCTGAAGTTATGTTGGTTATAAAACGTTGGCTGATAAAAATAAATTTTGACACTATTAAGGAAAGATGCAACTGCATTTAATTTATGTGATAAAAGGCTAGCTTCATTTCTATTAAAAGTGACTTCAGCTGTATTAAAATTGAAATTATATTTCTGATTTGGAAGCTGAAGTAATAAAATTTTTATAACACATTATAAGACTTTAGAATTTATTATACTGCAGCAGTAGGGTCTTGCGGTTATTCCAAATATTAAAAGCATGTAGGCTACGTAGGTTTACATCTGTTTGATGTAAGTGCAACCGTTGGTTGCAAAAATTCTAAACTTAATTTCAAAAAGCCACAATTGTAACATTAAAATTTTATGTTTTTTTCAAACAAAAATATAATGTTGGGATTGGGAAAGATTTTTACTTCAGTGGTGGAAGATTACAAACCGACAAAGAAGCAGCATGGGGGGACTAAAAAGGCGCCAACTAACTTTATACTTTTTTTTCAAAGATGTTTTAGTTTCATTTTTATGTCTTTGGATCAACATTTAATCTGCATCCAGACCATTGTCCGTTGTTTTTTTCTTTTTACCGTGTTTAAAACATCAAACTTATTTCTTTTAAAGCTCCCAGATGAGGACAAACGCACGCGGTAACTACAAATTAGCAGTAGAGTTCTGATGAGTTCTTCACGACACAGTGAACTTGAAAATCAATGTTTTTGAGCTTGAAAAAATGTAGATGAAATATTCACGATGACTTTCTTGTTTCTCTGGTGTAGTTGCTATATTATCATCAAATGAGTTAATAATTAAAGTAAGGTGGTCAATGTTAGGTGAGTTAATGAGTTAATGTTAGGTGGTCTAAAACATTAAAAGTTAATAGCCTACGCGAGGACGTACATACTAGCGATAATGATACGTTACTGGTGTTAGAGAGAAATGCTACCTCTCTCCCATCCGGGGCACTGTGCTTGAACATGTAGTATCATAGTAAAATGGAAAATGTATTTTTATGTTGCTTTTGTATGATATAAATGTAATACTATGAATTGTATGAAATGCTATCCATCATACCACCACCAAAGGAAAATGCGTTCATTCCAAGGAAATGCCTTGCAGTGAAAGCCTCTGGTTTATGTCTTGTTCTTTGCTGCTATCTCGCGGCAAATATTATATAGATTTACAATCGGAGTGAGCAGTCTATCTATAGCTTGGCTTGTGAAAGCAGACTGTTTCGCTATGCATTGAGTCGATGCAGTGGTTTACGCTTTTCATCTCGTCAAAAGTTGAAACAAAATTTAGATCTCAGCTACAATGACTACTTTTGTAGCAACCATTGTAAGAGATATCAACGGATAGCCTACTTATCAAAATCTAACACGTATTTAGAAAAGACTAAATGGTGTTTTTGACTACCATGTGTAAAATCTTTTTAATAATAATGATACTTATTTTTATCTAGCGCTCTATTCCATCGCACAATGTGTTGCTTCTCAGCTCTTTACAAAGCAGACTGTCAATGCAGCCGTATAGAGGCGCAACTGAGTACATTATTACCCGAATCCATTTCGTTGGTCAGTGCCAAGCAAGAATTAGATTCAGTACCACTTTTTTTAAATCTTTGGTATGACCCAACAGGGTATCGAACCTATGCCTACCGATTCAGAGGCAAACGCACTGACCACTAAAACACTAAGCCACTTTTCAATAGGGTAGGAAGGGAATTATTTGACAAAAAGTTTCAAATTAAACTCTATATTTGATTCTAAGATACGACAGGAACTTTTAGACCATTGGTAAAAAAATTGAAATTTTCGTCCAGGCCCTTGTTCTGAGATTCTCCACTCAATTCCTTTTCAACTTGTGATCTGTTTCATCTGCTGGCTTGTTCAATTACGTCGGTTGATTTTCCTTTGCTGTGCTTCTGGTGCAACAACTAATTAAACAGTTAAGGCTGACAACTGGTGCGTGATGCTTCTTACAAGCAATATTGAGTGTGAAGTTATTGGTTGTCGACTTGTGTTCTATCAAATCAAATGAACACCAGACAATATATCCACTGCAATGTAAACTTTCCCAAGCTTTGCCTCAAATACTCTCCGTAACGTTGACAGGAGGTCCAGGAAGTATTTTTGACTCGGCCAATGAAGATTTTCGGGGCCCTTAATGTTTCTAAGGGGCCCAAGACTTGATAAAAACACCTCGTATTCTTGCAATACAACGCTTTTTGCTGATACGTGCCTCGATTTGGGATGGAAAAATCTCATTGGTACAGTGCCTAAATTCTTTTCTCAGCGGCCCTAAATACCCATTTACAAATACAAACTTACCTGCTGTTCTGTGGCTGCAAACATACTGATGAGTTCACGTTAAACATACATGACTGGCAGAAATGATATGTGAACTTCCCAAGCTCACGATCCGCCGCTTTGTTAGCGCCGGGGTGGGGGCTATATAACGCATAGCCATCTTCAGTTAGGCCGTGGTCATGGCCTATATTAAGAAGGTCATGGGCCAGCGCCATCAGTGTGCTTGGAAATGATTTCCTCTCGAATGCTTTTTGACGGGGTATTTTGCATGATTGACAACAAACAGGCATTCAGAACTGTAATTCTGACTGCATGAGCTGCATTGTCCTCATATCTCAACAATTTCCTCTTGTCTCCGCATACAATGTCTTTATATTGTCATCAATGTTTTCTCAGAAGAAACCAGGAAAACAGAAAAGAGGCCCTGTAAGCTTGTTATCGTTAAAAAGATTACCAATTTCTGAAAGTGCGGAGTTCAAAATTCTTCGCTTGTCAAGCGTAGGCTATACGAATCGTGATGAACAGTGTGCGCTGTTCAGGAAGGTTAAATTAGGCTTGTCTTCGTTTGTGTGCTTAGAGACTATACCGCTCCGGCTATAGGCTAGTACTTCTTCGTTTACCCGAAGAGAATACTTATAATCCCACCAGTGGTAGTGCCTACTAACTTATACGAGCCTTAAAATACACTCGTGCTTGGTTTATTTTTATACACATGTAGAACTTCAGCTTGACCTTATAGCCATAGATGCACGTACTGACTTATTTTATACAAGCAGGCTACAAGTAGGTGGTTGCAATCACTAATTTACAACACAGTATGCCTGGTCTTGTGCATGACCCACAACCAGAAATGGGCAAGATCACCAGTATAGGTGATCTTGAAGATCAAGATCACCAAGAACAGGTGATCTTGAAGATCAAGATCACCAAATTATGTGATTTTGAAGATCAAGATCAAGATCGTGATCTTGTAACTCAAGATCACTTTCAAGATCACTTTTTGTGTACTTAAAAATAAATGAAATTTTTGATCAATGATGTTGGAAAAAATAATTACTATAAGCAACCTGGGTAAAGGTATATAGTTGGTATTGCTAACTTTTACTTTTAACTACTCGATTGCTGGCTTCAGAATTGTAATAAATTAGTGACTGTTACTATGAGGCCTATCAATGTTGACGTAGTTTGCGTAGAATTGCAACGTCACACCCAAGGCCGAGGTTAATTACAGTAGTTCTGAAAAAGTTGCAAAATTTGCAATTAGTTTTATACTTTTTATTTATAATAAATAAACAAAAATAAACTTTGAACTGCACCATTTTTTACCAAATTTTTATCTGGTTCATGTGGGAGTTTTTATTCGTGTTACTAAGTACAGTAGAATTCGCCTATAGTGACACCTGAAGGGACCGCGGAAAAAGCGTCACCATAACCGAAGTGTCACTATAGACGAATTCTACTCAACTGTTGCGTATGCAAACGGGACTTTGCAACAGGTGTCACTATAGGCGAAGTGTCACTATAGCCAAAGTCACTATAGGCGAATTCTACTGTAGTTTTAACTTTCACTGTATTATATCAATGTTTATTGCACCATTTATCCATCTGGCAACCTTGATACTGTTGTCTGCTATCAATAAAGTTCAGAGGTTTGCGGTCAGACAAACCGCTCAATACTCAGACCCTAAACAAGTCTTAGTCTGGTTGATTTGCTGCAATAAACCACTTTACATGACCAAAGTCGGCTGGAGTCCAGATTTTTTAACACCGCCATTCTAGACTTTTGAAACATCTAAAATTAGGTCAAAGAAAGCAAACATTTCTTTAAAATTCACACATGGAAATTGTGAACAAAGTTAAATCATTTTTTATTATACGTCAACATAAAGTACACAAAAGTTGACTTTTTTATTATGACCAACACAGAAAACTTTTTCCATTTTGAAGTGGCAACACTGAACAGATTAGATGGAGACTTTAAATCATCTTTTGTTGGACACAAAACTTATCATATTAACAGTGGCTTAATGTTAGTAGTTTCCACTAACTACTTTGTACAGTGCGAGTTCTAAAAAAATGCCTCTATCTAGTAAGTAAACTTCAGTTTTGAAGTGATCTTGATCTTATTGTTCTTCAAGATCAAGATCACACAAAAAAAGTAATCTTTGATCAAGATCACCAAAAAAAAGTGATCTTGAAAATCAAAATCACGCCCATCTCTGCCCACAACGGACTTTGGCATTAATCTTTCTGCAGTGTCTAAAAAATAATTTTATGATGCAACATAGGCTACAACATGATTAAATAAATGAAGTAAAAATTTTCCAATGTAAAATTTTTTATGGAAAATTTTATCAAAAACCAAAAGACTCAAAGTTCTACTTTGATAAGAATGATATGCAGCTTGCTGTCAATGCAATACTTGCGTGGTTAAAGATGTACAATACCCTTGAATCTATCAACCTAGTGTGCAAGTCTACTCTCTAATTTTTCAAAATGAAATGTCGCATTGTAGGCATGCGTAAAAATCGTAATCACTTCTTTAAATCGTAATTACTTCTTTACCATATTGAATATCAAAGCCCAGATCAGATAAAGTGTTAGCGCCTATCTTACAACATGTTGACGGGTTTTAGTACAGTAGCAAGCAATATTTGAATTTTAAATGCTATAAACAAAAAGTGGCGGAAATGCCGTAACCTACATGGCATACAACGTGAGGCAATTTTGCGCAACATAAATATATTCCTTCCGAAAAGTAACTTTTGAGGTTGTAGTGAGAAACGCTGTGGCAGAAAAATGGGTTCCACGATTTTTTCGTGTTAAAATAGTTTGATAATAACACGGAGAAACAAAAAATTAAGATTTTAGGTCTTTAAGCCCCTCCCCCCCCGTAGCTAAAGTGCGGGGTGCCGCTAATCGTGGAGTGCCCCATTTTGCTAATAAAAACATTATTGCAAGTTTTGGTAGAAAAAGTTATTATTGGATACGTTTAATACATTGCAATTTCTGCAGGCTAACCCATTTTTCCTAGCAGATAAGTTACATTAAATGTTAAATATTATAATAAACAAACAAAGAATTTTTCCTGTATAAATTCAGTTAGCTCAACTAAGTACTAAGGCAACTAAGTACAAAATAATTTTCAAAGATACGCTTCCGACTTTTTCAAATTACATTTGTTAAAATTACTCACCATTAAACTAACCACACTACAAAACAAAATCAAAGTTATCAGATCAAAAGGGAAGTATTTCGTTTCCTTGTAATAATATAGTTTCTAAAAATAACCATAAAGTATATTGTACATAACGTTTTTTTATCAGCATAAAAGTGTCTGTCGTCACATAAAATGACGTCATAATTGAAACTTGCGTTTTGATGCCATAACGAAGATTCCCACTGCACTGCCAATACCATTATAAAAAACTTTTTGTTTTTCGTGAATTACTAAAAGGCCAGAATTCTTTATGAACTTCACTTTCGTTGACAAGCTCCTTTGAAATGGAAATCAGCAGCAGACCACTACTCTGCATTCTGCAAAACTAGTCTGCCAGGTAGCCTATAAAAAAATCTATTGCATGATTTCACAAATGAATTCATGAAATCGGCTGAGAGCTCAAACAATTTTTCGTAGAGTTGATATGGATGATAGGTTGTCTGCAGTTGGAGAAATTACATCATATAGTCGAGCAAAGTTTAATTCTTAATCTTGAGATATAGTGTCGTTTGCGAGGTTCAAACTTTGATGACCAAAATCGTAAAAATGTTAAAAAATTTCTTTGTTTATTTATTATAATTTGAAACTTTTGACTTATAATATCTCATTAACTACATTGCATACGAACAAAAAATTATACTCAGGCAAATGTAAACCTAATTTTAGAGTTGAAGCAAGCAATAAACTATTTTGGGACCAGATGGAATCGGGGCTCCTGGCCCTTTCTTTAGGGGGCCAAAAACCTGAAACCCTAATTTTTTCATGTTTTAATAGGTTTGAAGGTAAATCAAGCAAAACATCACTTTTAACACGAAAACATCACGAAAGAACACAACCACCCCTACTTTAGGGTGAAGCGTGGCATATAAGAGGCCACGGATGGAATGTTTGGATAAAATGTCCAAAAAATGATACCAGAGTTGGTAGAATATCCTGCTGTAACCTAAAATTAGGGCTCAAACTGAAACTAAAATTTACACCCCTCCCCCTGGTAAGTAACAATGTTTCTAAAAACACAAACTCGTCCATTAGTGATGTATTCTAGAAATGTCACCGCTGTTTATTTAACTTACATTCTAGTTTTGAAAATAGGAACTTTTCAAATCATTTTTTGAATTACGCAATTTGAGTGACCCGTGAGCCCTCTAACCCCTCACCCTTGAAACTTCTTAACTTTATTTCAACCAAATTTTATTAAAAACAATTTAAAAATTGAATGAGGTTCTTTACCAGGCAAACAATTTGGTTATTTTTAATAAAAACAATTACCACAACTTCGAAATGAAAAATGATTGGGGGCACGTGCCCCTCCCTCGTGCCCCTTAGAAGCTACGCCACAGACATCAGACCATTCGACTGCGAGTATTGTTCGTTGTCACACGACTTTGTTCTTCATTACTTGCTCTTTTCAAGCTTTGTTACTCAGCAGACAAAATGTGATGAGTCACGGGTAGTGCTTGGCTTGTTATCAGGTAGAAGGTCATGTGATGTGAAGATGATGCATGAAAAAAGACCAATGCCCGGATATGTGACGTCAAAGTCATTCAGCCGTGTCAGAAAAAATACAAAAAGTGAGAGGGATTAGCAACAGTCAAAGAAGGCAGCTTCTCGTAATGTTTGGATGAAGTTACTACAAAGCTAAAGCGAACGTGTTCCTGCATTTCGAGAGACTTTTGCATGTGAAAATGACTGACTTTTTCGATAAAGACGCAGAACTTCATCAATATTATTTTGGTAACATTTTCTATGTTCTATTTCAGTTAGAGACCTGCCGGTATTTCACAAATTGTGGCGTGAGAAGCGACTTAGGTAAAGGTTTGCATTTTATCTGAAGAATTTCTTGTCTGTGTAAGCTGAAAACACAGAAAGTTTCAGTTTCTATCTAAGGAATGTAACGCATCTCGAAAAGTTCAATTTCAAAATACATAGTTCCATGGGTGATCAATTGCAATTGTCTTTTACAAGGTCACCTTTTCATAGTATTCTTATATCAATCTTCAACAGTAAATAATGAATTGGACGGCAGAAAGCTTACAGGTAGGTAGGCATACGCTGTGATTACAAGGTTAGTAAGCTTATCATTTGATATTTGTGAATGTAAACCCGACCGCGTAGCACTGTAGACTTTAGGAGATCAAATCTGCCAGTAAGATAATTTATTGTTTTGAGGCTACAGTTCATTGTGTTTAAACTTATTCTAGTCAGAAAAAAAGACATGTTTTGGCAAATAAGTGAAATTTCTTATAATACGGTACAGTAACAGTAAAAGCTCTGCAAGCTCATTACAGATTATCAAAACTACAAAAATAAAGCTTCATTCAGCCTACCAGAAAGTTTTTGCGGCGTAGGGCGATAGCAATAACAAGCATTTTATTTTGCGTCCACAATGTAATTAGAGATGCAACGCAACAGACAGCAATCACTTTGTCACCGGTGAAAGCCGTGGTACCCACTCGAAAGAGCACCGGTTCGACACCGCTTAAGAGCATGCAGCTGCGTCTAACATTAGAATGCTACCGGTACATCGTTTGGTCGAGTCAGAGCTTTGAACTGAAGCTAAAAAAATCTTAATTATTTGAATCTATTACGGTGTCATGTACATACTACCAACATTGCCGAGATAGACAGAGAATAGAGAAGTTTAAAGTGAACTTGAGGTCAGACTTATATTTATTCAATTAAAACTAGAATTTGAACAGGCATAAAAACTGGCGTAGCTCTCCACTTTGAGTTTAAACCGCCACGGTTTAAACATAAAACTTTTGAAATCAAAACCTATAGTAGCCCCTGGCATTAAATTTTAGCCTATACCAATGTAGGCTAAATAAATTCCTTAAATGACATGAATTATTTAAACAAGAAATTTTGAAATATAGCCTATCAATGCTTGTGCAGTAGCCCACGGCATGAAACACTAGTTTTTTAATCACTTTATTAAAAATACTAAATCGATCTTAGATATGTCACATTTTGCTGGTACATTTTTGGGATAATTGCAGAAAAAAGTAAGTGACGTACTAATTTGTTGGGTAAAAAGAATAACTGAATACTCAAAGACAGCATAACAACGGTCACAGAAACTACACGCAAAACACAAATTACCCATTGCAAGTGAGTAGTATTCATATGCAGTATTTTTAGAACAAGAGTAAACCTACAGTACTTCAATGTCTGTTCAATGTCATTGAATGTAGAGTTCTTAGTTTTTCATTATGTAACTTCTCAACAACTTATATAGCTTATATTCTATTTGAACAATGACCTTCTGATGATCCCCCTTCCAGGGTGAAACAGACTGTAGAGGTTTTAGAGAGTAGTAAGTTAGTAGTAGGCTGAATATATATGATGTAACTTATAAAGAAAATCACAATTAAGAAAAACGAGTTAGTGAAAATTCTATTCCAGGCTGTTTAACGTGAGACTATTTTTGACGACTATTTTAAATAACTTCTTTATTCTATTTACAGCTTGTTTGCCACCGGTGGAAGTTTAACACACAAAAATAACAAAAACAATCTCAAAAATTCAAAATATGAATCGTTTTGCTTCTCCATACATTTTACTTAAGAATGTAGTCTAAGTAGATTACAAAGGATAAAAAGTACCATAACGTACTCTTGGCAGCCTGTTTCACCAATAGTAGGATGTTTAGTTCAATTCACCATTGATAGAACATTCAGTCGCAATTGATGCGTAATGCATTCTTAACAACGGATTTATGCTTTATGAAAAGGTGTGACAAACACATGTACATGAGTTTCCTGTTCAATTGTCGTCCAATTTTCTCCCAATATCTTATCATTCAAAACCGGCTCTCAAGGCACGTGAAATGTTTGCTCGACCAGCACAATCACCCCTTTATCTGCTCATACATAGATGATTGATGCGTTGCATTGTCTGAGTGACATCTTTGACAAAGCGATCACAAGACTTTTCGAAGTTCTTTTCTCCAATACTGTTCCGGCAGCGTCGGTACAATATTGCTTTACGTTTTGACAAGGGCGCTGACGCCGGTTTCGCTTCATGTTGTTTTGTTGGGTGAAAACGATGAACCGGGACTTCGTGATTGCTTTTTCTTTGTGCCAAGAGGCCAACAAGGTAGATGAATGAAACATGAACCCTAACAGTAAAATCCGTCAGCTTTACATGGATTCAACGTCTACAGACATTGAATCCATGTAAAAATCACGAGTTTTGCTGTCTGGGAAACAGTCCGATTCTAATTCAAGCTTTTACTCGCTTTTGCTGAGTCATGGTGGAAGTTGTAAAACACAGTTGCGCATAAACGTATTAATCTGCAAGTCATCAGCATAGTTCGTCTAGGTCAGCAAATGACATCAGCTAAAAAAATTACATTGTGATTTTCCATCACGTTTATTACGCGCATGGCCGCAACAACGGCTGGTGCATTGCACCGGGGCCCCTAAACGAGAGGGCCCCACGTTGCTAAAAAAATTTATGAAATATATCGGTAAAAAACTAAAGTAAACTTGTTATTATTTCATTTAAATCGTCCACGTATGATTTTTTTTCGTGCAGCATTTTTGTTTACTACTGGAAGTTTTTTTCTTTCGATTGTTGACAAAAAGTTTATAAAAAAATCTCTTCATGAAAAAGTCGGCCATGTTTAGGAGTCTTGGGATTTACTCTGCGACTGTTATATCACCAACCGCAAACATTCCTGTCACATAAAGTCTGCTATAAATAAATTGAAGTAGGTATTTTTGATTTTTACTTGTTTCAACAAACGGGTGTTTTGCTGCCTTGAGGCCCATTAACCCAAAATGAACTAATTTCAATTCCCTCGATTTCAACATAATATAACATTAATTAAACCAGTGATGTTGAAGAAGTTGTCAATTTTTTTGGACTAGTTCGGGAAAAAGTTTTGTACAGTATTTCTCACCATGATGCAATTTTCGGCGGTTTACGTGGACTCTGTCATTGTGACTAAAATACACTTTTTTAAGCATGTTTTTCTGTCTGGGGAGTTCTAAGCTATTTTCTGCTACATGTAAAACTTCAAAGTGATTATATGTCGGCTTGTGTGAAATTTTTTGCGTAATCAGTCGGCGAATTAACGAATATGTTTTGAAATGTAGTTCCTCATCACATTTTGATGAAAGTACCTTAAATTTCATAAAGTTGTGCCATTTTTTAGCAACAGTTGATAGCAGGCAATTTTAAGCTTTTGAAATTAAATTGATCTGTCGTCGTTACTTTAATGAAAGCACTTTTAGTTTAGAATGCTTTTGTTTATCTGCAGTTTTATTTCTGGTATGACAAAAATCAATGAATCAGCACTTTTACGTACGAGAAGTGACACTTTTAATTTTTGATTTGAGAGTCATAAACTCAATTTTTAGTTCTGATGATCCCTATTTCTGACTCCCAACAAATTGCAGAAAGACAACTTAAAACACAAACAACTCATTTCCGGTTGGCGGCACGATTTTTCTTGGGCACATTTTGTAATTCTTTTGAAGTCTGCCTCCCCAACGTGTTTCTTGCTACCATTTCCTATGCCACCATATCGTTCGGCAATAAATTTTGATTCATCATATAAAAATAAATCATTATGAAAACATCGCTTTGCAATTAGGTTGTTATAAAAAGGTTAAATTTTTATGTTATTTGTATTTGCCACAGTCTTTGAGTGAATATTCTAAAAACAACGGCAGCAACAAAGAAAACATTGCACTAACCAAGTCTAATATATCAAGAACTATATGACCAGTTGTCGTTGGCTGGACTTGATCATGGAGCTTTATAGCACTGTAGGTGATGTTCAACAATGCGATTAACTGTTAATAATGATTTAGTTCTTTTATCACTTGAATAAAGGTTGAATAAACGTTGTCAGATAGTAGAAAGTCTTTTTTTATTGTAAAATTAACTTCAGATTACAAACAAAGAAAATTTGCAATCGCTAAAATACTGAAATTGTATTGATAGATTGGGCTTAGAATATTAGACTTCTTCAAGATAAAGTTACTTAAGGTGATTTAAGATTTACTTTTGGAGACAAATACACAAAATTTATGCTCTAATGAAGACTACGTAGCCACAGAATGAGCAGAAATGCTTTGTTCTCGAGGGGCGAAGTGTTTAGTCCAAGTCACTGTCGTTTTGGCATCTTTCTAGAATCTAGAGCACTTGTGTGGGCACGACAATAAAGGATATGTCCGAAAATGGACACGAAGAATAACGTTTTTTGTTTTTTCATCAAATTTTGACCTCAATCTTCTACTACGAGGCTGAGAAACGACAAAAAGTTATTGTTTTTTTCTTTCCGCCCACCTATGGCCACTGTAAAAGTAGCCACACTGCACATTTGCAGCAATGTAACTTTTTAACGTGTTCTTGAACTATTTGTCAGTCAAATTGCAGCAAGGAAATGTCCAATCAACAAATCATTTTCATAAGGGTCAGTTTGTGAACTGCTGTTCTATGTTATTTGTTAATCCTCAGTTCTTGCATTTCAGAAGCAACTAGCTTTGAAAATGGCAACGGATTATCTCATCAATGTACAGGTGAGTTAAAAATATCAGTGTCGTGTAGCTTAGTAGGCTACTACAAAACAAATATTAAGAAACAATAATAGAATTTTCATAGATTTCAATGTGCGAAACTTGAAAATTTTTCTTTGTAGTATATGCCGTCTCTGATGTAGGGTTGGAGCACAGGGGGTTCTTGCATTCTCGGTGTTTCCATGGTGCAAGAAACATTTTTTTTTTAAACACTTTCTAACTTTTTGTTTGGTCCCGTATAGCTGAATAATGCAACGTAGACCAAAGAACGCAAATTTGCAATCTTTGGTTGGAATTTAAATTCAAGAGGTCATTTTTTCTAATGCTGCAACAAAACGTTTACTTTACGATAATGTCCCATTTTTGATATGAGTCAGTTTTCATAAATAGGGAGCCTACAATAATAGAAAGTTGATAATCAATTGATTACTATTGGTCTGACATTTTTGAATTTTTATTATATAATGTGTCAAATTTTCAATAATGTTCTCAAAAACTTCAACCATGTAATGTTGATCAAACCCACAAAATTCTAAAGTTTGCAAGGTCTCATAATTTTGACTAGATGAGAAATGAACAAGCCTTTTATGGCGTGATATTTGAACAAGGTTACGACCCCTACCTCTTCTCTATCGGGCAACGTCAAATTTACTCAAAAACGATCACAGGCTTACAGATTGACCTGTTTTGTCTACAAACGTAGGTCATCCTGCTCATACTCTACCATTTGTGATTGGCACATTTTTCTTCCGGCCGGTATCATAAGACTTTCATAAAAAACGTGTTGACAGAAGTCCCTCGGTGAAAGGACAATAACAACCATTGATGGCAAAGTAGATTTTCTCCCTTTTCACGTTTACTTATCTAACCTCCTCCCCTGCATGTGTCCACAAGTGTAATATAATGTGAAGATAAACTGACAGAAAATTTAGCCTATGCCAAACAGTCCTGTATAAGTCAAAGTTTGCCGGTTTAAACTGGTTTGGATTTAGTAAATTATTAATTTTGGTTTAATAACCTAAAGTCGGTCAATATTTGCCTTACGAGAATTAATCGACAGAATAGAATGACATGACAATGCATATATTCATGAAATTGAACTTGCGCATAGGGCTATGTACAAAGTTCATCTGCATTCTTAAATTGATAGAGCTTCGGTAGAGAGTTTGTCTTGTTGAACTCTGGTTGAACCATAGGCATACGAAGCCGAGTAACGTGATCAAGTTTAACATCTTCAAGTTAATTACATATAGAAACACAAAACTACGCAACAAATTAAGTATCGAACGTTTTCAACATCACAAAATGTCCTCTTCACGAATAATATACATACAACATGTATGCCTATGATTTTTAAATTGATTGTTGAATAGGCTAGTCTACCGAGCATTTTAATTACGAAAAATAGCTTCTAACTTCTTGACTTTTTAAAAAATCGAATTTGTCAAATGAATATCCATAGCCCATAGGTTATATATAAAGCGCATGCCAAAAAGTAAACCTGAAGATTTGCTTTATATGATTCCTGTCCACTTTATTTGAAAGCTAAGTCTTTATAGCAACCAGACATGAGGCTGGATCATACCCCAATATTTTGTTATCGTATTTTGCATGATAGCCTATGTTGCAGTGCAAGCCCAACCGACATTTAATTTTGGCCTACTTGTTTTTAATTGTCGTAGTCGTAAGTAGTATAGTTGGTAGTCTCCTGTGTTTATGACAAGTAACTTATTTGACATTTACGGAATAGCAATGAGCATTTTTTATGACAATGTAGCTTACAGAACACTGCAAATCACATACCGGTATGCAAAAGAGTGGAAACAGTGAAGAGACATGTATGTAGCCTAGAAATTGAGTTAGTTGTTCCACTTTAGTTTTCCAAGAAAATTTGCATTTATTTTATAAGCAAAGAAAAAACTTTCTTGACATTTTACGACATCTAGGTTTTACATAGCCAAAATTCAATTCCTTTATTTAAACACCCTGATTTATCACCATTGGCGTTTAACCAAAAGTTTTGGGGTAAATAGTGCACTCACTTGTCGTTACCATCTGGTCTGCGCAGTTGAATCATTTAAATGTATCATTTTGGAAGATGTGAGCAATTATGCGAAAGCCATATGGCTTCTGTCAGCTATTAAACTGGCGTCCTTCTCGAAAGATCGTGTCTGACGTCAGCGTTCTTTGTTCGCCATGTGATCGCATGGTTGAGCGGTTTCAATTTTTCCTTGTCATTCTGTTTGTGTTTGGTCTTGGGATCAGTTGTTCAAATTGTCCAAGTTAGCGCAAGAGTTGGATGATAAAGCATTGTGAAAGTGGAATAGTGATGTGATAATTTATTGTTGGTAAAAAGCCTACTATTGTTGTATTAAGAAAATTTGTAGACAAGTTATAAGACTTACATAACATCCAGTTAAGAATAGTCTAGTGTAGCCTCGTTCAAATTTTTAAAATCAGAATTGTGACTTGTCAGTGAAGTAATGGCGATATAAGAAACACTTTATATGGGAAATTTCATATGAAATTTAGCTATTCACAATTTATTATGTATTTCTGTGTAAAAAAGCTAAGACAAATAAAAATCTTTAAAATTCAAGAGTTTGATACCCTAATGTTAGAAACAATTCAGATTGATTGATTGAATTTTTGGACCAGGAAAGCTTCTTTGAAAGCTTAATCCTGGCAGTTTTGCATACTTGTAGAGTTTTTAAACCACTGATGCAGCCCCTGTCACCAAGATAAACAGGGAGAAGTTTCCGATTGTTGGTGTGTTTTGCAAGAGAGAATTTTTCCATTCATTTGATGCCATTGAAGGGAAAGCAGATTATCAGCAAAGAAATGGAAGTAATTTTTCTGTTGTGTGTTGATTAACAGTTGGCCTTACGGTTTAAGTTGCAAGTCACTACTATCAACAATAAACATACCATAGCGTATGATGAAACAATAGCCTAAATAGTTTCACCTAAGTCACATCTAAGCTTGGTTCAAAAAGAAAGTTTGATTATTGCACAAACATTTGAAATGTACCGTAATAGTGCACAAGTATAGACGCAACCTATTTCATCCTCTAAACACTTAAGTAGTCATCTGAAAAGATTGAGAAAAAAAATAGAACGAAGCTGATGTCGCTGATCGGAGTTTCCGCAAACATTTAAAAATTTTCCTTTTGAACTAATCATTGAAATTTAATGGGCCACCACAAAATAAGTGTGACTAACCCTAATCTAAATTTGATAACCCTAACCCTAGAGTGAGGTTAGGTTTATCAACTATTATTTCAAGATACTTCGCGTTGTCAATTGCTTGTAGTATTTTGAAATTATAAGGTTTAGGGCCTTAGTTTTAATATGAAAAGTGCGAAAAGGTTTTTGTGTTATAACCTAAATTGCTTGTTAAATTTTCTAAAAAATATTGACCTGATGAAGTATGGAACTTGTACGTTTAACAAACTTGTGTTTACCACAGATTACTATTTCAGCGATTATCTCTGTTGCTAGCAATGAATTGTTTGCTTTGAATTGCCTTTTAGTTAAGCATTTGCAACATGGCTGCTACCTGTCTTTATTTGATTGATATTATCGCTCTATAGTTTAATTGCATTTCAATACTATTTACCGGTACAATGGAAGTTGGGAGACGCTGGGCAATGAAGAAAAACCCAGCATTATATCTTTTAGACATTGCAGTTTTATTGGCATTCTTTCGCCAAATAGACATAGACAATGTATTTTCACCTTCTCAAAATTCTTTTGAAGAATTACTAACTCACGGTGGCCCTATTGTTGGCATTCTTCCCTCTGCATTGCATCCTCATCAATTTGGAGATGATTTATTGAATCTAAAGTTGTCAGCTCTAGATTATAGCAGTTTGCACAATGATTATCAAACAATTATGGATGATGCGCATAGCAGGATTCCTAGAGTTATCCAACATATTCAAAATACAACCAACAATGACACCGTTTCTGGTCGAAATATCACTGCTATGATTTTACAATTCCCTGAGAATGAAGTTGCAAGCGCACCCACAGAACTTAGTGTTTGGAACAATGCTACAGCACAAGTTTCTTCCAACACTGAAATTGAAAGAAATATTTTTGATTCTTCAAATACATCACAACTCGACATTTTTGACACCATGTCACTCAATGAACACAGTAACTTTTCTGAACTTTTATCTAATTCACAAAATAGTGAAGAAATATATAATAATGCTGATGATGTTCGGTGGCGAGAGTACCTCACAGAGTATAATGCTACCAAAGAACAAGGAAAAAACAGCTCTGAAAATAATAGTTCTAATCCGGATTACATTGATATCGGAAGTCTTGATGATATTGAAATGAATTCTCTCCCTGATGCTCGTCTCAGAACAACATCTGAAATCAGTGAAGAAAGTGGAATTGAACTTTTGGAAGCTTTAGAAGTCAAGTTGGTAGCAACCAGTGATTCACCACACAGTGAAAGCCATGAAGAACAGCTATTATTTCCAAACCAAGACAATAACGTCAATTTTATTTCTTTTGAGGTGCAGTTTTCTAACCAGTTTTTAGTTTGCTTTATATTTTACATTGCTTTTTGCAATCAATTTGACTTCATCTTGTCCTTTGAACAAAACTACATTGGATTGTTTGTTAATTCTGTTTTGTTTTTCAGAATGCAGACCTGATGCACATGTTGCACCAGCAAGATGTTGATCTTGGATACACTTTACCACAAGCACATGACCTTACAAAATCATCGAATGATATGAATGAAATTTCAAAAGAAAATGATACGCAGGTATGACATACAGTATTACGATAATCAACAGCAAGTTTTCTGTTCTGTGCAGGTGTACTTTTTTGTAAGAGGACCAGTAGAATTTATTTGATATAATACTATTTTATTTTCACTCAATTCTGGTGTTTTTGCCACATTATTCGATATTTCCACAGCTTAAGAGCAATACTGCATCTTGATTGATATAACTGTAAACATAACCTATTGTTTTAGGAGGTTATGGATTTCATAATTGATGGTGAAACAGGCGAGCACATTCCGGTTGCAGCTTCGCAACTGTCTACTAGTATTAACACTCCAGGATCACTGCTCTCACACTCAGTGGTCAATCCAGCTGACACAAATAACACTTTAAGCATTGAAGAGTGCTTCCAGTTGCTTGAAAGCTCTCTCGATGACATTCAACCGCAGAATCTACAAAATCAGGTTTGTTATGTCATATTTTGCCAATAAACTCAAAAAGTATTATTTGTCATTGGTCTTTTCATGTTATGTAAGTAATGTAACAATGTAACATGAACTCAAGTACCCAGGTTCCTGTTTTGAATGGTCCTTATTTTTTCCAATACGTCAATTTTGTTTTGTATCACAGATTGCACTGGACAATCAAACCAACACAATTAGAAATTTATCGTCATTACTTGATGAAAATGAAACCGCCGTGCCAACACAGATTGTAAGTCTCAACTTTGTAGAAGACAAATGATTGCCACTTTAGATATCATGCGAGTAGTCTTAACTGTTCATTTGTTGTTTGAAATGCTTCTCTTTTGTCGATTTTACAAATACCTTATGGAAATACTCACTATGTGATTATCTACATGTAGTTTATAAGAACAAGGCATTTTGATTCTTCCTGTCTTTATGCATTATGCAATACATTTAGCTGGCTGACTCGGAAATCAATGAGATGTTTGTATTTTAATGTCATATAATTTCTTCCTCGTTATACTTCCTATTAGGCTACCAACCATCTGGTAGAGCAGATTTAAACTATTTCCAGCAGTGTATTTTTTATGGAAGTTAAAGTGCTTGCAGAGGTAGTAAGAATAAAACATTTGATTTATGTTTCAGAACAACGATTTGTGGCAACAAATTGCAAATATATCAGAACTTGCTGGCTTAAACTTTACAGCAGAAGACAGCCAGCCGTTGCTGCAAAATTACAATGATACAGATCTCAGGTAGGTTAGCCAACCATTATTTTAGTGGCATAGTTTTCTGAATTGTACTCTCTTTACTTGCGTGAGTGACATTAACACTTCTTTTTTACACTTAGACCGTCATCCAGTCTACAACCCAACGTTACAACAAATGAACAACCACTGGATCTTTTTGTTCAGCCAAATCATCTGGGTACATTTGTGTTTTCATATTTAGGTGCAATGGTGCATGACGAAAATATTTGAAAACAAAATAAAGAACTGATAAAGTGGCTAAAAATCTCGATGAAGAGACATTGCACTGATGTTATTTTACAACCAATAGGTTTGGGTTAAAACTAATTCTCATCAGTACGGCGCATGTATAACTCAGCGGTTTATTACCTTTTTGCTTTTTAGATGATACATATGGTGGTTCACCCATCGTTATGCCACCCGCAGCTCAACCATATGATGTCTCTGGTGGGTTTCCATCGACTAATTTGAACTCTTCTTTAAACACTCCACCAACTGATGCCATGTCTTTCACACCAAGTTCAGAATATAGACTTCCAATGGATGCCGGCTTTGCTTCAAACACCACTTCTCCTGACCGAGAGGTAGCTAACTTTTCTTTAATTTTGCTTTTTGTTGTTGTTTAATTTTGCTTCTAATTTCCAGCAAATTGATTTGTGTAATCAGCATAAAATAAGAAAATTGTTTACCCAGCTAATAAAATGCTTCATTTTTATGTCAATATAACATCTCTATACATCGATGGATTTTTCTAGCTGATTTTGTCATCTAAAGCTTGTTTGATCTTGATTCTTGATGTGAATCCCAGACAGCAAATCAGCTGTTTTTTACGTTGATTGAACGTCTGCAGACATTGAATCAATGAAATAACGGCTGATTTGCTGTTTGGGAAAGCATCCTGTGTTCAAGTTTTTAAGTATCTATTACATTTTATTTAATTGGAGGTGCTCATATTTTATCTTCTAGTTTACCTCTCGCCAAAGATCTAAAGTTAAATTACCCCATCATATTTTGTTCTTTTAAACTAAATTGTGAGCATTTATCATGATGTACAATCAGTCTGTTTTTTCTTCAGTAAATTTACTGGACCCCATCATCATAATCCATCGTCGGTTTGTTCCCCACTAGTGGGGGTGGCCGATTGTTTCCGCGCAGCAATTGTTTTAATCCCTTTTCTCCATTTCACCCTGTCCCTTGCATCTTCCTCCTTCAGTCCGACTTTTTTAAACTCATCCTTCACTTGTTGTTTCCACGTTCTTCTTGGACGACCGCGTTTCCTCTTCCCATCCACCTTTAGATCTAGTGCCTTTCTAAGAAAACTTCCTTCCTCCCTCCTTATCACATGTTCATACCATCTTACTCCATTTGCCCTTGCCAGTTGGTCTATGGTCTCTCTCATCTCTAGCATATCCAACAATTCTTCAGTAATTTCAGTAACTTCAGTAATTCCCATTTATAGATAAAATTTGTCTCCGATTGGAGCTCTTGACAAGTCAAATTTTTAAAGCACTGTTTTCTCTTCTAGGAATCTAATTATGGCTTCGGCGGTTTGAGCAACCTGACCCTTGTGGATACGAACGCCAGGCAACCATCCACTTACAGCAATGGCTCCATGTTGTCGTCACTGTCTGAACCGGGACAGGGGTTCTTTGACCTAAACTTGAAACCGGTCGAAAGTACCTCAAATGTACCCCATCTTGCGTCGTTCAACTCTACAGTGTCCCCATTCAACAATATGGTAAATTTGTCTGGTTCTATCTTGCTCAGAGTACCACATTCTGTTTTTTGTTTATTTTGTTGAATAAATTCGATTAGGTCATCACTTCTGTCTTCCTGTGCTTGTTTCTGGATACTGTTTTACAGATAAGCGAGTTGCTCAAAAGAATCAGTCACCTATCGTTTAAATTGATCACTTGTGACATGCGACAGCCTGGTTTAATTCATATTTTGCTGATACGAAACAGATACCTGTCAATTATTACGTTATTTGTTATTTCTGTAGGCTGATACTCAGTTTACCTTCATAGCTAAGATACAATATCAAACTAACTTTTATTTTTCATTGGCTTAACTTTGGTACTACAAGTCCTGCCAAAGTGTACTACAGTATTAGTTCAGTGTTTTAATGCTATTTTTGTTTGCCATTTGTTATTTGCGTTGTGTTTCAAAACACTTTTTTTCGTACCATACTTTGCTCCCCCTGTTTACCTCTTGTTGAACGGTATATTTTCAAAATTAGAAAGCAACTCTTAGTTTTTCACCCACATGCAGGTTGAATGAGAATGTTTGGTTCTTAAACGAACCTCTTGCTGTCGTCTAAGTTCAGATTTATTTTTCTAGAATGGGACTTACTTCAATCCTCCTGCCTTACAACCTCCCGCATCGCTTTCGTCATCTTCATTTCCATCCCTTTCCAACTCCTCCAAAAATCACCATCCAGCTGGGAGCACTCTGGATGTCAATGCGATTTCCGAATTCAGTGATTCGGACTCCGGAGTGTCCTTGGAGCTTAGTCCGAGAGGTGAGACAAAAGTGCTTTTACAATGATTATGATAACCTTGAATACCTCTTCTTCTATTTAAGTGAGTCAATAGGTTTTAGTTGTATAATTTGCATCGCACTGCTACTTCTTATCAGTCAGGGCTAAGTCATTTAATCTTTTCTCCTTGTGGAACACATAGCTCATTAACAGAAGCATCTATTGGATTTCATCATCATCATAATCCATCGTCGAAAGGATTTATTTACAGCAATTACAACAGAAGGCCACCTCTTTTCTTTACTGCGCTATGTTTTTGAGCTCTTGATTTTTTGTGGGTTTGGTCGGGATTTAAATTCTTTTTTCAATGCTATAGCACAGCAGAATTAAATTAAAGTCGTAATTTTTTCAGCTTTTTTCTCCACGATAACTTTCACATACAATTTGTGGCTTTTGATCACTTCAACACCGAAGCACGTCAATTATACATAAAAAAAACAAAAAAAACAACTCGCTCTTTAGGCAGGAGTGTAAACTGTTTTAGTGTGAACGAAAAGTGCGCTTCATCACTTTGAATAACCTTCTAGGATTGTACTCCAACGGCGGGCAGCAGTTGAACAACAATGGTGGAAGTGTCGACATGCGAACATTGAAGTCGATCAACCACAACCACACCTACAATGGAACCGATGGGGTGCGGAAGCAAACGAACAAAAAGTGAGTTTTGAATGCAAAAAGGCACCGTTTGTCAATTTCCAGACAGCAAAATCAGTCGTTTTTACATTGATTCAACGTCTGCAGACCTTAAATCAATGTAAAACTAGCGGATTTTGCTGTCCGGATACGTGAAGCTATTTGTTTATTAGTTTACCCTTACTCAATGCTCAATCTCTTGTATGCTACTATGCATGGGTAGTTTCAGTTACCGAAGCTAAGTTATAGTCTGCTTAAAGGGTTTTAAGTGTCGCTAATGTGATTTTCTCTGCCTTAACGTGTTTTTTGAAAAAGAAGTGCTGTTTCATTCAAGTAAACTTATTCGCAATCATGTCATCGTCTTACGAAACACAACTAGCAAGTCAAGCCCTATTTACATTAATTCAACGTCTGCAGACGTTGAATCAATTTAAAAATGCGCTGATTTGATGGCCGAGAAAAAAAATGTCTTATGTAGTATCTGATTATGATCTTGCTGTCCAATAGGAAGCCTGATCCTAATCAGCCGCGAGAATCACGTGACAAAAGAAAAGCGCGCGAACTTGACCTTCCTTATTCCATGGAGGAGATCATCTCCTCCCCCGTGGAGGAGTACAACGAGATGTTGCTGAGGTCATCACTCACTTCTGCTCAACAAGAGTTGGTCAAAGACATTCGGCGTCGCGGAAAAAACAAGGTATTTTCATTGTTGCATTGCCTTATACTGCATTATACCAATAGAACAACATTGAGTAGTGCTTTTCTCCCCTTATTACACGTTTGCGGATAATTTTTATGTGTATTAACGTTGTTTTTGAGTCACAGAAGTAAGTCAAAGTCTTAAGACAGTGATTCCAGATTGCATCTCATTTGGGGAATAACCAACATCGTTTAAACGTCGCCATCATACAAAACTACAACGCTTCACAAGCTTGGAATGCTATCGTTTCAAAGTAAAGTTGAAATTGCATCATTATCCGTCTTTTTTGCAGGTTGCAGCACAAAACTGTCGCAAGCGTAAGATGGAGACGATAAATGACATGGAGGAAAGCGTTGACATACTGCGGACACGGAAGCATCAACTGATGGACGAACAGAGTCTTCTAAATGCGCAGAAGGAAGACTTGAAAGCACGATACAATACCTTGTACCAGGAGGTGGGTGCTTTGGGTTTGCTGTGTTCAACGATATTGCCTCTCCCTGGTAAAATCTTAACGTCATTTCCCGGACAGTAAACCCGTCATTTTTACATTTGTTCAACGTCTGCAGACGTTGAATCAAGAATAGTAGTCAATGAGCTGGTCGGTCCGACAAAACGGGGTCGGCTGTCAAGCATAACTTTCTGTTAACTTTGTAATAGTTTCAACTGGTATGTAATAAATCCAGATAGTTTAAGAAATTTTTTGCGTCTAATTTAGTGCGAAAAACATCACTCTCCATAAAATTGTGGCTTTCGACTGTTTCGAAATTATGCTTAACAAAACCTTTTCTAGAATTCCTTTTTAAAAAAGTTTAAGATAATAATGTATTTGGCAGCTCTGACTCCCCACAGCAAAATCCGTCATTTTTACACTCTAGGTCTGTCTGCTTTGTAAAATGCCGAGAGCAATCCGAATCTGCAATGTTTGTAACGTTGTACAAAAACACATCATTACTTTTTATTATGCTTTCAGGTTTTTTCATCTTTACGTGACGACCTGGGGCGGTCGTACGACCCCAACCATTACCGCCTGGAGCGGGCCGGGGGCATTGCCATCATCGTCCCCCGAATGAGCCAGTCCGCTCAACAGTCCATGGACCAGGACGAATCTAACATGACTGTTAATTTTTCAAAAGTCAAAACTGAAAAGTCGTAACAGCCAAGACAGGATATTCTTGCTGCTCGTTTAGAATCAGTTCGGTTATATTGCGTTGATACAACGTTGCTAAACTACATTGGACGGTCCGTAGTACGCGTAGTGCCATATCACAAAGGCCTTATGTATTCATCGGCAGATATTAGTGGCACTGTTTGCTTTTTGAACTACCTTGGTATTAGAATTATCGGTTGCTAGCAATAATATGGTGATGTCTCGATGTTCATATGAAGATAAGCAGCACCCCTGACAGAAAAATGACGGATTTTTCTGTCTGAGACTTTATTTATTTGTTTTTTTCCGAATGGAAGAAAAACGATCTTGTTAAAATAGAATGCAGCAACAACAAAAGAACATGGCAAAACCACAAAGGCTTAAGACGTACATATTATGCTGCAAGGTATACTTTATATGCAGACTAAAGTTAATTTTAGCACCACCACCAAGCCTCAGCTTATTTATAGCCAATTTATAATGACAGCTTTGTCTCGTCACTACTCAATATAGCCTAACAATTCATCTGTGTTACAACCCTCAACTGGCAAGTAGCATAATAAAGTATGTTGTTGGTAAATCGTTGATAAGAGTTACATGTTTATCGTAGTCGTCCCAGATAACAAAATCCGTCATTTTTTACATTGATTCAACGTCTGCAGACGTTGAATCAATGTAAAAATGACGGATTTTGCTGTCTGGTGTGTGCTTTAATGCGAGGCAAATAATTGTGTTTTTTTTTAACTTTAGCAACAGTGGTTGAATTTGTACAGCAACACGGCTCAGTTGACCATAATATCACAGATGAGCCTTTGTTGCTGGTGGCATTCAGTGAAACGTATGCGACAAAATGTGACGCAGAACTTAGCAATGAACGTCACTGAAACAAATACGTTAAAATGCCATTTTTGTATGATTTTTTGATTCGTGTTTTGTATTCGATTAAAAAAAGATTTTCAACTTTATTTCGTTTGCTTCATCGAAAGGCAGGTATTTGAAATTGAGTTTGTGATCGATTGTTGAAGAATAATTCTTGATCTATTCAGATAATATGAAACCAAGGAAGTTTTCAGAAATATTTGATAATCAGAAATATTTGATTATCAAATAATTCTTGATGTACAATTGGAAATAGTTTGGCGTTAAAACTCGAGTTGTCCGTTAAACTCAATCTATCGATTAAATATTGTGATTTATTGAGAAATATTTGTTTTCCCTCTTATGAACTGAACCAAGACTTCAGCTCCTAGGCCGTATTCTTTATTTCAGGTTGACTGGGTTGGGAAGTGAACGTATGAAGTAAGAAGTTTTGTAAAACATTATTCAAAAGGCAAAATATTATGATAACTGACAAAAACTCATCAATTTTTACAAAAATCTCATGAAACCAATCCACAAGAGCACGCTAGTGAGTAGGTTGACTGTCAAGTCAAATCGTCATCGAGTTTTTTTTAATATGCAGGTTTTACAGGCATGTTTACACTCGTAGGCCCCACTCCAGATGACTGGTTAGTTGCACACATTACAGATTTCACACTTGATCTCGAGTTCATTGTTAGGGTTCGTTGTTAGATCTTTCTACACGTTCGTACCAGCGGGCAGCGGAACCTTCTTTACATCAAAGTAAGATCAATTTTAGCAAGACCCAGTCGATCGAGCAACACGGTTGAGCACAGCTTTTTCACTACGCTGCAGACTACTCTACACTGTATATACTCTACTATACATTGTATACACTCATGCCCGGATTTAGGGGGGCAGAGGGTTCCCCGGGCCCCTCGACTTTTAAAGGCCCCCCTACGTGGAAAAAATGTGATTTTTGTGTTGTTGTTTTTTTTATTTGAGCCTTTGAAGTTTCTACCAAATGCTATGCAGTGCTGGATTAATGCTACTGTAAACGTAGAGGTGGTTTTTCGCGCCGTAGGCGCAAAAATTTTTTTTGCACGGGGGCCCCCCCGATCTAAAAGTGCCCCGGGCCCCCCATCAGCTAAATCCGGCCCTGTATACACTCTGCTACTCTACACTGGATATTTGGTATATTTTAAGCCAAGGCCTTGCTGGCGTAGAGTATAGTCTTCCGCACAAAAGTGTTAAGCCATACACTGTTCCGTGTTGGTTGGTTTTGAATGTTTATCCTCGGACTGACAAAGCCATTGATAGGTTATTCCTGGTAGTTTCGCATACTTGTAGAGGCTCTTGAATAATTTTTTTATAAGACAGGTGACGTGATTTTAAGATCACGTGGGGTGTAGCTACAAAAACCTTCGGACCGACCTCACAACACATAAACTAAGTTGTATCTTACAGTAACTTACTAACCTCATCAGATTTAGAAGTGGAAGCCAAATCCAGTAGCGTAGCCAATTTTGAAAAGGGAGGTTTTAACCACCCAACGGCGGGGGGTCTGGGCGGCCTCCCCCAGAAAATTTTGAAAAAATACTTTGAATTTGGTGCATTCTGAGAGCATTTTCAACAAAAATGTGGGTACGAATATTCCTGTAAAATGGTGTTGTCCGGTAGCATAGCAAAAGGATAAGATCATGTTTTCTTCGGCATTTTTTGGAAAAAAAGCTAAGTCACTGTGTTTTTTGTTGCTAATTCCTAGCTGAGATGTTTGAATGTTTGGTATTGGCAAAACTCGCTCTTTTAATGCAATTTTTTTTTAGATTAAAAGCATCATTCTCAATATCGTGACGTCACAAGCGTGCCAAAGGGAGGGGGGTTGTAACCCCCAACCCCCCCCCCCTTGGCTACGCCACAGGAATCAATGAATAGTGAGCAAAGATTTGAACTGGTTGAGTTTTTGCAGCCCGCATGCAACATAACGCTCTAAGGTTATTCTGATAGTGGTTCATCACAGAAAGTTTATATACACCAGTAACATAAGCTTGAAAAGCTGTTCTTTTTTTACATTGATTCAACGTCCGAAGACATCAAACTGCACAATGGCACTACAGAATAGGATTTAGAATGACGTTTTCCGTCGAGGTGTTACCTAGACAGCAAACCAACCGTTTTTACATTTAATTGCTTGGTAGTTTAGTTTTGCAACTTCAGATAAAAGTAAGAAACACTTACAACAGTAGCTTATTTTCGGCCCGGTATTATTTATTTTTGGCTTTGATAGCGGTGCCATGAATCTAAATCATTTTAATGACCAAACAACCAGTTTAGAACAAAATTCTTTATTTGTCGTCTAAAAAGATTATACTCAGCTGAAATGAATGGCATTACACGGCAAGTTTTTTAGCCTTTAGCATAAATTTTATTACTCTTTCAAGCAAAAAAAAAGTGACGCAATTTCAACATTGACAAAATAACTTGCTGGTAGCCATGGGAATGACCTATACACTTCAAACAAATAAGATTAACTTTATTTGTGGCTTATGCAATAGTAGTCACCTTTTCAGCAGAAGCAGGTTGACGTATTATTTTTCATGCGTAGGTACATTTTTCTACAACTTATATTTATCTGAATGTCATTCGTGCCTCCCTTCTTAAAATGACTCGTTGGTGTGACTTTGCCAATCTAAATTCAAGAAAAATAAAACAAATATTAATTTGTGATACCAGATTGTCAAAGTAGCTTTGGTCATGTGGAGGTAGCATAACAAGAATTACCACAGATATGCTGACTATGGAATATTTCATAAAATACTGCTTATAGTTTGATAATAATTCAACGAATTAATGATCAGAGCTATGAAAATAGACAGCAGTTCTCGCTTGTAAAAATCCTATTTTTTTCACAAAACTATCAAATTTATTTGCATTTTTGCAAAGGCTTATAGAATACAGAGTGGTATTTTCATATTCGTTGTACGGTCACTTATCTCATAAGCAAAACTATCATTAGTCTTAAACAAGACCAGTCAGTGTGATAGATCCATTGAGAAAAGTTGCCTTTCTATGTTTTCGTGCGATAGAAGCGAACAGCAGCATGAGCTTTTATGTTCACTGAAGAGTTTTTTTGAGTAAATGATTGAATACAATACCGAAAAGTGTCCATAATCACTTATCCTTCAAAATATTTTCGACGACGAGGAAATCGATTTGTTTTGTTGCGCTTTAGAACAGAAATAGTCAGAAAAGTAAGAGTCAAAAATTCAACGTCTTTCTTAGAAAGTAAAGGTTATAAAAGTTCAACTTTGAGAAATGAGAAGTTTTGCATTGATTCGGGTAATAATACAAGAAGATAAAACGACTGATTTAGCATTCGCAAAAGTTTTTTCAAACTATCGATGGTTTAGGTGAAAAAGTTTTTATTGACATAAATTGGCATAAAAATAAAAATGTTATTCATGACTGCAATAGATTTATACGATTCCAATAATTATGATGCAGTTGTTGCATAAAGTTATACAAAAAAAAATCAAAAAAAATCTGGCTCTTTTTTTAAAGCAATCAGTTTTCGAAGTTGTGCTCTATTCATAAAGAGTCTATGGCTCTATTTGCAATGCCAAACTTATAGCATTGCAGCAGCATTTGACTGGCCTGAACACTAGAAAAGAATCTTGATGTTGTTAAGTCTAGTCAAAAATATTTATGATAAATTTTCAAGTTCCAAAATACTCTTTTGAAAAATCAACAAAGTCATTAATGTTTATGGGATTTTCTTTTTCTCTCAAATAAGATGTCAATTGTTCCTGATTCCTGAAGATAAAGAGAATTCGAGTCAAAAAACAAACACCTGAATACTGTAACAAAACTGTCAAACAAATTTTATCACAAATAAGCGAAGCGGAAACCTTGGATGACAGATCTCCAGATCTCTAGCGTGGATCAGCTGATAATGAACCTGCCATTTTGTCAGCAATGTATCGTTTCGTGACGTTTGATAAATTCACGTCATAGGCTACTATTTGAATTGGGACGTTTACTAAGACGAGTCTGGTTGTATTGTGAGTCTGAAAATCCGGAAACAAATATTTATAAAACAATAAAAATAATGATCGTAGACACCAAAGACACCAATCACCAATTTCTTGCTGTAATTCCAACACCAATAGAAAGTAACATCTGATAAGTTGTTGATACGACTGTTGCGGTATTAAAACTTGAAAATCTTGTTTTTCGAGATGTGAAAGAACATGTTTTGTTTGTATATGTTACGTCATCGCAAGAGTAAAACTACATGGTAGCTTGAAAATGATCAGAGGACACGTGCATTTATATTAAAATGCACAAAACTTGCTTTGGCAACAGATTGTCAAGTTGTAATCTCTCCTGTTGACAATTGTAGGCGCGAGTCAGGCATTCAATGACTTTTTTGGTGTCCTGGTTTGTCTGTCTACAGATCTAAACTACAATCAATGATTTTGTCGAAAGAAATCTAGTACAGTAAACCATCTTTCTAAAATCACCCAAAGTATGAACCAAGTTTTGGCAAAACTTCAGATGCCAAAGAAGAGCAAATGTAACGGAAAAGCCTAGAACATCACACAACTAAGGCAAAAGAGAAAACTAAATTGAGTCCTGTCTTTGTTATGAGTTACCAAGGGGGGTGGGGGGGAACTTATATACCAGTCCCAGGTATACAAGTCCCCCCACCCCCTTGGTAACTCATGACAAAGACAGGACTCAATTCAATTTTCTCTTTCGCCTTAGTTGTGTGATGTTCTAGGCGTTACCAAATGTAACTAACAGAAGGGTTTGCGTTTTTTCCAGGTCTTTTTTTTCTTTTGTATGAAACAGATAGTTCAAATTTCAGGACAGGTGGTGGAAAGCAAGTCTAAGGAGCTTTGTTCAGTGCGTCTGATTGACTATGATGACTTACAAAAAGTAAAATCTGGTTGTTAATTATCTCACAGCTGAGAAAGTTAAAAACGTTAAATGAGAATCAAACCTGCAACATAAACAACGTTTGTATGAGTAGGCCATTAATTCTTGGTTCTTATAAGGTCATAACTATTGAAAACAAATTCAGGCAACACCTTTTTTGTAAATATATGTTTTAAATTTAAATTATCATTCAAAAATTGACCAAACCACGCCGCGCCATAAAATTGTAAGCAATATTTTCCGTAGCTGTGACTGTATTGCAAACTTATGGATACATTTAGTCTTGATTGAAGCAGTAACTTACTACGTGTAGCCGTCTAGTGACTAGCTAACAACCAGACTTCAAATCGTTTTTGCGGGATTAAAAAGTGAGGTGGAGGTACTTATCAGGTCTACTGTAGGCGAGTTACATGTGTTTTATACAGCTAATTTTAGTCATATAATTTTGTTTAAACAGTTTGGACTAACTTATGATGGGCTCTGGACCCCGCATCACCGCCTCGCCCTTTAAAAAATGTGAACTTTCAAGCACTGCCTCACCGCGTGTCGGCATGCCGGCAAACGAGAAAGATTACTTCAAGCTCAAAACAACAACAGTGTAGTAATGTAGGCTACCGCTGGCCAGACAATCGGTTTAATGAGCAATTGGTGCCATAATCTGTATAGTCTCGAATTTTATCTGCTGCTCGATCAACGCCAAGTATTAGCATTCTTTTTCACTTTAAACCTTTTTGGTGAAAGTCCAGTTCAAAGAAGACGACTTTAACTCATTCAATCAGTTTTAAAATCATGGGATCACTGTAAGACAACGTAACTTTTTCCTGGTTTGCTATTTCTGAAAACTATAGCAACAAAGCAAAGTAGCTTACTATTCATCGTTTGACTGTGTAATTTATGCTTAAAGGTCATCTGACACAAAATAATCGTAAATGAAGTTATGATTCAAATTACTCAAGATGTATGTAGCGATATGTCTTGCTGGCGTTTGGTCTTGACTGTGGGAATGTGTAAAATCTACTTTAAACATAAGTTATATTTTTCTTCAAAACACCTAGCCTAGACAGACCGCGGGCATTTCAAGTTCTTTTGATCTTGCTTTTTTGTATCCGTATGAGATGATAAAAAGTAAAGCTGAACAAACAGTCTTTTATAATTGGATGCAGGCCTAGTGTAGTTGTCAGTTGGACTAAGCGAGTTGCCCTATAATTAGATAGATTCCTTAAAAATTTGTTATTTCAGTAAATGTTTCTAGGAGTTGCTGCAGTGCTCATCCCATAAAAGCAGAATTATTGTTTTTTAATACCTCAACTATATTTCGTGCACCTTACCAGCGAACATTTTTCAGAACGAAAACATTCGTTGTACAATAAAGCATTTCGAAAATACGCTAGTAAAAGTGAAAGAAAATAGGTTGAGTACTGAAAAGTTTGAGTATTTATCAGGACAATTATCATTTCTAGCAGAAGTTGCAACTTTTATCTGATGAAAGTGGAAGTAGAAGTCGGTTGATTTATTGCTTCACTGACGTTTCACGCATCATGACAATGCGCATTCTAAAAGCGAATAACATAGAAAATAAAACTTTCAAAGTTATACTGCAGTGCGGTTGAAGGCAAGAAAAAATGAAATACACATTATTTTAAAGGTTGGCCAATAGATGTGTGAGCGTTTACTTTTTACGTTAAATTACGTAAAAACTTCCAGCACGCAACACAACTTCCAACATGCAATAGATTGAGTTTCGCAGTTACCAGCATGATTGTTGTTAAGTTAGTTAAGTTAAGCAAAGTGTACCGAATATATTAAATGCAAAAGTATCAGTCCAGCCAGAAAAACAGCTACTTATTGCATTGATTTAAAGTCTTTACAATATAAAGCGAGTTGAATCAAAAGTAGCTAGATTTGCTGACAGGAAATATGTTCTAAAACAGGGGTGACGAACCTTTTTGCGGTCGCGGCCACTTTGTCAATTACACACGAGTTATCGGGCCACACAACTTTTTAATCGTAACCTACTATGAAAACTTTTAGAAGCGACTCAAGATATTATTCATGAAAAGTAACAAACGGCAGATGAAAGTAATAAAACCCACACAGTTGAAATTATCTTACGCAGAATCGAAACATACAACAATAAAAAATAAAAACAAATCAACTTGAGCAAAAAGGATAGAGCAATAGTACTTGCACTGATAATGAAGACAGTTTCATTTTCGAAGCGTTTGTTTTCATATGAACATGATTTCTTCTTTTTTTGGCTCTATCCTTTTTGCTCAAGTTAACTAAATATTTCGACCATTATGCTCCGAAACAACAAATCAGTTAATGAAATTTCTTTTTCAAACAACAAACAAAAGCCAATGCGAATCATACAGCTGAAGCTATCTAATGCAGAATTGAAGCATAAAATATCAAAAGCTTTGAGATGTCTTTTGTCTTTAATGCATGAGCGATTGTCATATTGTTTTACGGGCCGCACAAAATTCTTTGACGGGCCGCATGTGGCCCGCGGGCTGCAGGTTCGTCACCTCTGTTCTAAAACATGTGCGGCAAAGTTTTTCATTTAAGGACCACAAATTTGTCAAATTTTAGTAGACGGCTATGTGAGTAGACTATAGCCTATGGTGGACAGAGATTATTTGTACTTGACCAGAGCTAGTGTGATGAGTTGTTTTACGCAAAATAATTCACAGTATAACCCTGTTTACGAAAAGCAACAAAACTTACAGAAAAATTAGATTTAATTCCAACATAAATGATGTTCTTAGATGACCTTGTCGTCACAGCATTAAAACTTGGTGTTTGATTGGTTGAGGTAATTGTTAGAAGTTAGAACAGATCAGAGATGTGCATTAGTTAGTTGATTTAGTTCTGTGGTAAGGTTTGTCGATGCTCATCAACCTGAGTTAACTTGTCCATGTTTTCTGTTTGTGAATGGACAAACAGATTTGCTGTCTCTTTTGTGCACTGCTTGAAAAACTTTCCGTTGAAGCATTTGAAAATTAATTTAAAACCCAGCAAAAGGCAAGCCTTCTGGTGATCGACACTTGAGTGGTAAATTGTTGAATAAGAAAATAGTACTGATACATGATATTTTTTCCTGTTTCTGAGCAGTTAGGTTACCTCTCGTTGATGATTCATCGTTCATGTATTTGCTAAGGTACCGTAGTTAGGATGATTGGCGTTAAAATAACGGCGGATGTTGTAGTCGTTTGTTACATGTTGTTATTTAAGTGTTACAGGTAATAATGTAACTACACACTCCAGTCTGGCCAGATCAATTTGTCAAACTTATTTGAACTTGCCACGCAAACCTTTTGCAACTTGGGTCTTTTAATGTTTGAGCTTCGGTAATTGCTCGTAGTTGGCAATATATTCCGCATGCCTACTAGATTGGCCATTTTCTAAAAAATGAGATAATTGATTTTAAGCTGTAGATTGCTAGGTTAGCACAAGCAATGTTTCATTGAGGATTTTGTGGATTGCAGAACCATGTTACATGCATGAGTTGCTGTATGTAAGTTCAAGGCTTTGGTTTACCATGCCACAAAGCTATTGATTTATATTCTATTGAAAACATCTGAAATCAACTTTGTAAGTCATGGGGACAAAGTTTATTGGCGTTTTTTGCACAACTAGCTGTAAAAATAAAAATTACACTTTTCCTTTGCCAATCACACAAGGCCCAGTTATGTGACT
The DNA here is from genome assembly GCF_918807975.1 of Aplidium turbinatum. Lineage (NCBI taxonomy): Eukaryota > Metazoa > Chordata > Ascidiacea > Aplousobranchia > Polyclinidae > Aplidium > Aplidium turbinatum. Next base: position 7,458,316 of record NC_137489.1, on the reverse strand, counting down.
GTTGTGCTTAGAGTTTTGTGTCGCTTTCTTTTTCAAGTTAAAATTTTGTGCAAGCTATTTTTGTAATTTTCTTTCAGACCACCATTAGTAGCGTTGACAAGGGGGTCCAAGGGGTGCTTTTGGACCGGGGTTTGAAATGATTTTAGGAGCCCGTAGCCCGTAACCTTTCCGAGGGGCGGGAACTTGACAAAACCACCGTGTATTCCTTGGACATAGCTGTGTCTCTCTTTCTAGAAGTGTCTTGTTTAGCGGCGAGGATCTCATTAGCACCGAGCCCAAATTATCCTCTCAACGGCCCTGACCAAGAGTAGATATCATGACTTCTGCGGAAAGTTAACTGTGCTCAGTAGCGTAGCCAGGAATTTTGAAAGGGGGGGGTTTTGACGACCCAGCAATTTTTTTTAGACTGAAAGCATCATTCTCAATATCGTGACGTCACACGCGTGCCAAAGGGGGGGTTGTAACCCCCAAAACCACCCCCCCCCTTGGCTACGCCACTGACTGTGCTGCTGTAGAAATGCGGGTCAGCCGCAAACATAGCTTTCCAAGAAGCAAAACTGAGATAGAATGATTATAGTGTCACTTTGCAATGTTACTCAAGCGTTATAGTCCAACAATTGCCAATCATATAGCTTTGCCAGGATTTCATCGAAACGTTAACTTGAATGTACAGTAGCAAGACTTTGGTCTAATCCTGGGGTGAGAAACCTGCGGCCCGCGTGACTGTTCCATGTGGCCCGCGTCAAAATTTCTTTACCCAAAATATATTGAAACAAGGGCTCAAAAAAGAGTAGACTCTGCATTCTCGGTATATTACAAATGGCCTTCTATGACTAGTTAATCCAGAAGGCCAGTACGTTGAAAAGTGACGGTACGTTGAAAGCGATGTACCAAAACATTCCACTGCTCAACTTTTATCAACGCTACATACTGTAAATGCTGATGATTTTCCAGTCGTGCGGAAACATGCTTTGAAACATGTGTCTCTGTTTGGAAGCACCTACCGTTGCGAGCAGATTTTTTTCCAAATTGAATCTATTGAATCTAATAGAAAGTGGGCTTCGCTCCAGACCGGTCAACTGATAAAAACGTGGAGATGCAGTTAAGAGTTGCAACATCTTCCGTGTCAGCAGAAATCACACGACTCATCAAAAATAAAAACTTTCAGCCATCCTACTAGCTGTGAAAGTGAAATAAATCATTGTCTACTTCGCTGCATTTTTTATCTGTAAATAAAATTTCGAAATTTTTAGTTTATGTGGCCCGCAATACTAAAAAGGTTCCCTACCCCTGGTCTAATCATCTACTCTACATTCTACATTAATATACTGTAATAACAATAGTAAGATGCTTTATTTTGCGCTGCATCCTTTAGCAGAATTGCGTTACTTTTCACTCAACCGGCCCGTGTTCGGTACTCGGTGCTGTCACGGGATGTCAAACATAACTCTTAAATGGCTACATTCCCATTGTGCATAAATTGGGTTAGCGGTTAGTGCAGTGGAGTCTCACTCATCCGGCCCATGTTCGATACTCGGTGCTGTCACAGAAAGTCTAACATATACATGAAGTGGCGTTGTAGTTAGTGCAGTGGTGCCTCACTCAACCGGCCCGTGTTCGATACTCGGTGCTGTCACGGGAAGTGTAACAAAACTCGTAAAAAGCTACTTTCTGATTGAGTGGCGTAGTCACCGTAGTGGTTAGTGAAGTGGTGTCTCACTCAACCGGCCCGTGTTCGATACTCGGTGCTGTCACGGGAAGTCGAACCAAACTCCTAAATAGCTACCGGTACATTCACATTGCGCATACATTGGCTTAACGGTTAGTGCAGTGAAGTCTCACTCAACCGGCTCGTGTTCAATACTCGGTGCTGTCAAGGAAAGTCTAACATAACTCTTAAAAGGCTGCATTCTGACTGAGTGACGTACTGGGTAGTGAAGTGGTGTCTCACTCAACTGGCCCGTGTTCAATACTTGGTTCTGTCACGGGAAGTCTAACATAACTCTTAAAAGGCGACATTCTGACTGAGTGACGTACTGGTTAGTGAAGTGGTGTCTCACTCAACCGGCCCATGTTCAATACTCGGTGCTGTCACGGGAAGTCTAACGTTACTCTTAAAAGGCTACATTCGCATTGCGCATAGATTGGCTCAACGGTTAGTGCAGTGGTGCCCCACTCAACCGGCTCGGGTTCAATACTCGGTGCTGTCACGGGAAGTCTAACATAACTCTTAAAAGGCTACATTCGCATTGCGCAGAGACGAGCGCTTGAATCACTCAGCCCCCGAGTTTGCTTAAGCATGACGCATTTCAAGTAGGCCTAGGCTATAAGCGAAAAACATTTGGTTATGACTCCATGTTTATGGACCACGTCTATCGACTTGGACGTTGTGCCTTGTATATTTAATACTCTTCAAAACAATTAAGCAAAACAATAAAGTTACAAATGTGTGTCCAGTTGACAAGGTCACAAGCATGTTATTGTTTGACGGACAGACAATACTTGGTGTGAGTGTGACTGACGTTTTGGCAGTTGCATAGCCTAATCTACCAAGCTCGGGACTCGTTACTGAGATCAGTCACGTCGCTTAAAAAGAACTTTTATTTAACCTACAATTGAATGTGCTGTAAACTGCAAACTTGTTGATTAAATATCACTGCAAGTAAATTTTAGTTGGTTGATTATATTTTCACCTTTTAATCAAATGTCTCATTCAAAGCATGCTCGCACTTCCTCTGTCATTCCACCAGATTTTTAGGAAGCCTTCAAGTATTAAAATAATTTTGGTATTTATTAATTATTTTTGAGACAATGATCTGTCACTTTGTCGCAGAATGTCTCTTTCCGTTGATTGTCCACATGGCAGCACTTATTTTTGTGTTAAACTGACGTTTAAATGACTTTGAATGAACCCTGTGTTTATAACTAAGATGTGGATGGTAAACTCAAGCTAACCCAGGTAAATACAAATCCAGAAGGTAATCAACATTTTTTACGTTTATGCAACGCCAATTATCGTACAATCATTGTTTGCAACGTAAATTTATGTTTGTTACGACGCATCTGATTTTTGCAGCCCAAGACAAAGTCCAACCGGAAAATGGCAGCAAGGGAACGTATAAAATAATTTTATAATGCATAGCTCCATCAGTTTGACAATTGAAGACCTTCGGTGCTTCATTAGTTAGAGCAGCGCTTCACAATATTGTTCAATCACTGCACAGTGCGCATTTATACAGCTTAGCAGTTGGCGCCACATTGATATCGCAAACGTTACCAAAAATACAAGAAATATATGAATATCATCTTTTGAAACAGCATATTGTCATACCAATGAAATCGCACATATCTAACACACACTAGAAGAAATACCGTGTTGCTTACTGATAAAAGAAAGTGACAAAACTGAATGAGATGAAGTCAAGTTTCAATTTTCACATGAGGGCTTTTGTAGTGGTACGAAGCACATCGGTGGCAGGATATTGGGCGTATAGACAACTTTTCAGCAAATATCAGTTGAACACATGTCAAACCACAGATACACGTCGACTTTTTCTTACATTCATAAAATTGCGTAAATCAGATTTTGGGTTTCGAGTTAGACCAACACATAGTTGAGCAATCAAGCGAGTCTTGATTATACGAACGAAACTACGATTTTCATCTATGAAAACGCTGAGGCAATCGTGTTTTTTAAAAAAAACAACAACAGTTGGTTAGCACAACTCTTTTTAGGACCTTAACAACTCTTTCTTTTCTTGATTCAGCAACAGTGTATAAACGATTTGTCTGTGAAAGCTCATGGCCTTAAAAAGAAGGGTAAGTTGAATCCAAACACTGATGCCAAGAAGAAAAGTTTGGTAAGTTATGTGAACTAAAAATATTTGGCCAAGATCAGTAAATGGATAAAATGTTTAGCTTTTGAAGATATTACAGATTTTTTCGATTGCAGTCTCATAGTTTTATTCGTAAAATGAATGGCAGTTCTGCCTTTGTGCTTGCAATGCTTGTATGACTTTGCCAATGAAAGGCCAGGATAGAGTTAGTCATCAAGGGAGTGTAAGGCAGCATCAGGATTCCTTTATCAAATCAAGAATTTGGGAGCCGTTGTGCATAAGAGCAATAAGTTACAAGCTTTGACTTGTAATCTACCATGCTAGATTGTTTTATGATGTAGCTTATTCTCAATCTTACTCTAACTCTTCAACTAGCTGCAAATAACGTAGTGAGGCATTCAGAGTTAAGAATAAAGGTGTTTCAACAAATAACTATTTGGTAAAGGCCGTTTCACAACTTAAAATGTATTACACAGTAGGCTACATGTACATGGAAACTGTCCATTGTAACAGTGAATATTACCGTAACGATAGACCATGTCTAGGATAGACATAGCGCTGGATAACAAGCTATAGCATTGAGTTGTCATTAACTATAATTTTTTAATTTTAGGTGGCCTAGAATGTAATTCAAAATATTATTTGAACATAATATTTGAATCAAATTTTCAATTTGGATACCGGTGGTTGAATTTAATGTTGTCTGTTTTCACATATGTTTCAAAAATAATATGAGTCCTGATATCAATATTAAAACAAACTTAAACATATTTTTGGACCTAAATTTTGAGAAATCACAAAATAAACTGTGTTTTTTCAGGATGTTTTGACTGACGCTTTAATGTTACGAAGATAATTATCATTATCACAGTAATTTCTTTTAAAATTTGAGTTTGCGGAAAACAAAAAAATGTATAACTTATAGATAAAGCTGCTTTATTTATTTTATACACGTACAAAAGACATCTAACATAACAATCATTTTATTAATTGATTGATTAATTACTCCCAGAAAATGGATTTTACAACAAGCGGTAAGAATGATAAATTGTAAAAAAAGCAAGCAAGATCAAAGTGCAGTCTTTCTCAAACCACCGGACAAAAAAATTTCATCGCTAGATGATGCACGCCACGCATACGTTTGCAAAGTTGGAAAAATGTAATAAAAAAAATAAGAATTTGCTCAGATTTGTTGATTTGATTTGATCGAATCTTTATCCTCGGACTGGGAAAGCTTCTTGCAGAGTTTAATCCTGGCAGTTTCGCATACTTGTAGAAGCTTTGAATCACTGACGCAGGCCCGGTCAGAGAGCAATCCCGAGCGTTTTCGGTCTCCAAATTATCCTCTTGCACCATTGATTGTGATGCAAAAGCTAGGGAAGATCCATAGTAGCTCTTCGAAAGCTTTGAAGCAAAATGATTGGAACGCTTAATCAAACCAATAAAGAGCCCAAAATGTAGATACTAAACTCGTGCTATGCAAATCTTTCGAAAACCGAACTGATTTCCTTTTCAGTGCCATTACATGAAATTCTTTTCTTTTTTTGTGCTATTAAATTCTTTTCTTTTTTGTGCCATTACATGAAATTCTTTTTTCAGTGCTTTTACATGATTTGTTTTTTGTTGTTGATAAAACTAAGGCCCTTTCATTATGTCAGCTCTCATCTGCTCAATGACATTCAGCAGATCTAGAAATGAATATTCTTCAAAATGTACAAAATCTGGAAAGTCAGTCTAGAACCGAAAAATGTTTTCAGCATAAGCTGTATCAACTTATATGGGTTATGGTCCAGCAGGACCGCAGAAATTTTCCCTGCGGGCCGTATCTTTGGCATTCCGGGTTAAACATTGATTTCATGACTGCAGTTATTTAGGGTTTGTAGCTTATCAATGCCGACAAAAATCAGTCATTGATTGATTGTATATTTACAAAAATAAACAAATGACAAAAAATCTACTTTTAGCAACTTTAATCAGAGCATTTCAAACGTGCCATGGGGGCGTGTCACCGGAAAGCACAACAGATAGTGGTTTCTGCGTTATGCTTTAGTGAGCTATTGCTGCAATTTCATAGTGACAACATTAGTGAATGATGCATAGGCTGACAATTTTAATAGGAGTACCTTGATATCTAAATTTTGGCCCAACGGTTTAGCTTCTGTATTATATTCAACTTTTCTAATTTGATTTTAGCCTTCTTGATTGATGTCATTTCGTTTCATGAGTCACTTTTCAAAAAAACTCGGCCGGTACGTTTTGCTTGGAACATTTATGCAAGGTGCAGACTTGAGTAAATTGGAAAGCTTATTTCTTAAAGGTTACCATTACTAAAAACTAGTTTAGATTATTGTGAGCAAAAAAATGTGGTTATATTCCACTATTTTGACATGTAAAGTTAGTTAAAGCCAAAGTTAAAAACTGTAGGTAACAGGTTGGTGATTTATTTGAAAAAGTGGATTTTGAAAAGAGTTTGATTTCAGCTTCAGAAATTTGCATTTAAAACATTTTCAGCATTTACTCGTTGACTTAACATAGCCCAACCTCCCAGAGTCTAAGACTAAGTCTAACCCCTGTAGCCTACAGCTGTAGGTTATTGCATTAGCTGTTGAAACTTTCTGTTCCCGATCTTTTTTTTTTTTTATCAAAAAGTTATAAAATTTGGGAAAAATGCTATTGATAGCATGTTTTGATTTTTTCCATGCATTGCACAAGATTATGTCATAAAAATTATAAACGTACACAAATTCCAGAAAAAAAACGATCAGTGATTCATCAAAATAATAGCCTATCCTTTTTTTATCCAGAATAATCGTTGCAACAGAACCCGAAATCCACCGTTAGGTGTCGTATAAAAGCAACGCCAAGCGACCTTTCATCAATCACCTCCTGGATTTGCACACGGCACTACGAGCCTCCACCACTTTGCAGAAAGTACGAAGATTTTTCATCAGCGTTTCGTGTGTAAAACAATGGGTGAGTGAAAGTTTTTAGTGTTGCCGAATGTCGGCTTTCATCCAATGTAAAGTTGATAGTAGCAGCAAAGGTTTGTGTAATTATTGTTGAGCTTTCAAAAGTAAACTATTGCATGTTAAATAATTTTTTTACTTTAGTTTACGTGTATTTAATTTAAAGCTTAGATAGTTTTCTAAAGTTGCTGTGAAAGCTTTTTACGGTTGTGGAATATGATTTGTCGTTTTGTTAGTTTCCAAAAACTTTAAGTTGGTTAGGTTTAATTATTAGCTGTAGCTACATGAACAGTTCACTGAAGGAAAAAAAAATAAACATTATCATTTACGCAAATAGTTTGCATAACTCTTTCCAGCAGACTTTTTTGGTAAAATTACGTACCTTAGAATTATTTTAATGTGCCCTAAGTAGGCTACATTTAACAGTTTGTGAAAAGAATGATCAAAAACATGAGAAAACATGATTGAATTTGGGGAATCACCACCGAGGGAATAACTTTATTTTGTTTTTGATTGCGTTTGCGTGACCAGATGGCAGTGCTTCACTGCTCTGCTGTTGCAAAAAGAATTCAAACATAAGTGCTTTAATTTTATTGCTTTTAAATTGAACTCTGGGTTGGGGTTATATTGATCACAAAACTTAATAAAAACTGAAACTATTTCATAACTATTTGCTTAAATGATGTTCTAGGATGCTGGGCTATGTCGTTGTAATTACCTTGTAATTAACATTTAACATTTAAACTGCATTTAAAGGCATACTAAATGAAATTTTCAAACCGGAATTAAGCATTAAAATGCGTAAACTGAATATTCAAGAATACATTTCAAAACAAATTACCGAAAAAAAATTGTTTTCAATGGCACTGGCAAGGCCCAAAGTCCAATGTTTCATTTATTTTCATTATTTTTCAAAATGACCAAAAAGTGCAAACACAGCTCGAGAATACGTCACAAAAGACAGCAATAACAAAAGCCACTTACAACATCTGATGTTTTAACATCAGATCTGAGGTTTTGAGCAAACTGTTTGATGTTTTGATGTACATACATATATAGCCTACAGTTAAATCGCCGGCAGTAACAACTGTTGCGTGATTAGCTGATTGCTCGTCTTTTATTACGAAGACTGTACAGTCGCACGCTTCGCTGCTCAGGCCCATTCTGGTTTTGAAAGCTCTGACAAAAGTACGCGCGGAATGTTGATCAGACCGCAATGGGGCAAAATTTTATTCAAAATCGTTTTATGGTAGCAAGTTAAACACAAAGAACGTGGAAAATCGCCAAGTCAGGTTTTTCCTTTAATACCCCTTTAAAGAACAATAGAAACTAATTTGTTTGAAAATCGTTCACTTTTATATAGTTCCAGAATGCCATCAATCACCCATGAGGCTGCTACGATCATGGACAATAATGAAGTATGTTGGAAATTTTTTTATATTTTGCTGTGATATAAGTGACTATGAATTGAATCGATATTGAAGCTGCAGGAGTTGTCTTTGTGACTGCTCATATACTCTTTTTTAAACCCAGTAATTTTAGGATAATAATTTTAATGTTAAGATAATTTTTATTATTGCATAGCTAGGCATGATATTTTTACAACTATTTTTTTATTTTTTTACAATACATAGCACCGCCACCATCTATAACATTTAAATAAAATTATATAAACTCTTAGTTACAGACACCCTGGTTTTGTCACGTCTTGGAATGTGAAAATGTTTTTGTTACTTCAAGTCATTTCAACACTACAAGGTCAAGGTAAAGAATTAAGTCCCTACTTTATGTTGCTATGTTTCCTTAGCCTAAGGTAGGTTATATATGAAATGATACAGCCTACTAGGCCTACTGGTTGCTAGTTACCTTGTTCTTTATTTTCCGTAGGCTACTGTAGTATGAAATATGTATTGTTGTATGAAGGTAATGCAGAAAAACGATAACAATGGCCCTAATGATTCATTCAAATAAAATTCTTGCAATATTAATGGAATGGCACTATTTTCTTATTTCAACAGCTACAAAACTTGTTAAAAAAAAACGTTCTTCTCAGCTTCATACAACGATTCGACCAGTGTGCCTCCTGATCAATCTATACCTGCATATTCTATCACCGTCCCATCTACTGAAGAGAAATTCACATCGATTTCTTCCCAAACGTGGAAAGCAAAATGTGAAAAGAATGCATGTACAGTCCGTTACAATTCCTCAGAAACGGTATGTTTTTGTTATTGTTGTAAGTTAAATTTTAAGTTTTTTTTTGGATTAAAAGTGTTGATAACTTGGAGTTTGGTCTATGGTTTGTGAAATAATAATGACACGACGGTCGCTAAAGTTACACTGATATAAAATTAGTAACATTTATCTCTCAAAATGAGAATTGAACTGCTTCACTAAAAGTATTAGCAACACGAATCAGCAGTTTGTAGGAACTTAGAGAATATGCGTGGCAAATGTAAAACTTAACGCAAAAAGAGAGCAGCATAACACGCTACACGCATCAGCTGACAGTCTATGTCAGGGGTGTCCAAACTGTTTCTCATGCGGACCAGATTTGATATTGCGGAAGTGCCCGCAGGCCAACAGCCTCTAACAATCTTGTTTAGCGTAAAGATGCATATACAGTAATACTGTGTTGTTTAATGTCATTTTCGTACAACACAGCAATATGCAGATTAAAGTATTTTTTAGATAAATAGGCTGTCACGGGATATACTATACCAGGGGTGTCCAACCTTTTTGGCCAAAGGGCCACATGTATTTTACGAATGGTTGCGCGGGCCACTTGAGTATTTACTGCTAATTTGTAATCTTAAAAATGACTGTCTGATAATTTCTATATAAAACCTTCACACCCAATTCCAATCTTAAAAATGTGTTTGTACATTTTATGGGTTATATAAGAAGAGTGAAGTTGGTTTTAAAGTGGTTTAAGGTTTTTAGTTGAAAACAAGCCAGCAGCAAAGCGTAAAAAATGTCAAATTGGCAATTGACCCTTCTGATGTTGCCGGAACAGCGGAGTTGAGCGTCCCGTAATGTATTGTCCAGCTGTCCCTAGGTTCATCCACAAAAAACTTGCTCGCACAAGTAAGTGCTGCCGAATAATGATGTCACGAAAACTGCCAATCTATGAATCCTCTGATCTTTTTCTTAAGAAACAATTTTTTTTGTAAAATTCTAGCAATAGAAAGTTTTGAACTTCTCTCGCTAAAAGCAAGAAATATTGCTGATTGACTGCCTCTTGAAGCACCAGTACTATTGTGTGGAAAAAGGTGGACGTAACAATGCGGAAAATGTAATGCGTAACAATGTGCATTGTGATACAATAAAATTAACTTGAACAGTTGCGCACCCCTTGAACTAGGGATTATAGAGTAATAAAGAAAGAAAGCAAACAATAAATGCCAATTTATCGGAATGTAAGTTCGCCATAAATTACGTTGGCTATTGAGTTGATTATATAATATAAGTCATTTCGAAAAATATTACGCGGGCCACTCAGAACCTTCTCGCGGGCCACATGTGGCCCGTGGGCCACGGGTTGGACGCCCCTGTACTATACTGTAGCTAATAGGTTAGGCTGTATAAGTTATCTGCTTTTCCATGAGAACTTAACACATCCAGAAAAATTAAAAAACACAGCTGTGTGTGGAAAATGAAATTGACGATTTCAATACCCAGGTCAAGTCTAGTTGAAGAGTAGAGGTCGACAAGCTTAAAATATCATGCGGCGGGAATTGCTAGCTTTCATCTCAAAGGGTTCTTGTTAAAGTTCATAATCGAGACTGTCTGCTCACACAGATATGTTGAAGTCGAACCTAACAAGCTCAAACTTTTCTTTGCAAACTTTTGCTTTTCTGGAAATTTGTTTATATCCAGCTGCTGGTAAAAGGGCACGAAAGAAAAATGTTGCTGTTGGCATCGCAGAGAAGCTCAATTAGCTGCAAGTTAGCTGGAGCTTCATCAGGGTCCAAGCAGAAAGGCGAAGTGAATAACAATAAGTTTTTTTCAATTGCAGCAAAATTCCGAAGCGGTCGTTGAATTCGTTAGCAAGGGATACCAGGACTGCTGCATATTTTTTATTTCAGCAACCCCTCAGTGGCATTCTACAAGCTGGAAAATGTGTTGTGCAGGGCTCCATTTGTGATAAATTTCTCTACTGTCATTTGTTTCAAAAACAATGCAAATTGACTCGATACGATTTCTGTATGTCTGCAGGCCAAAAATAAAACATTGTACAAAAACAAGCGCGGGCCATACAAAAACGTATCGCGGGCCGGATTTAGCCCGCGGGTCGGACTTTGGACACCCCTGGTCTATGTGATAAGTTATGTTGAAATCATGAACTTCAGCGTTATAACGCTGCTTGTTAATTCTCTCTTTGATGACGTAATTAACTTTCATTGACATTTTTGATCAATTGTAAACAATAAATTTGTGTAAAAGTTAAATATAAAATTGTTATAATTTTGTGCGAACTTAACCGGGATGTTACTGTACCATTAGGTACCACGTACCAAGTAAGAGGGGTAACATAAATGAGCCTCTCAAATTGATAACAGTATCCGCTACCACTTATGCCAAGTTTTGGGCATCGTCAATCCATCTTTTCAGCCAACAAAACTTGGTTTTGCTGACTGGATTTAGGAAATAGATAGACAGAGATTAGCTACAATTTTGATTAGACTGTCTTACAATGGATGCTTGTTTGCAGAATATAAATAAAGGTTTGGAGTGGACACAAAAGATTTTCGTTCGGTACAAAACACCTGGCTCCGACTTCTTGAGTTCAAAAAACCTAGAATCGCTCATGAAACAAATAGGAATGTTTCAATCAATAGAAAATGGTACAACTGAAAGTGTCGACTTAGACTATGAGTTTGAAGCTGATGACGTATCAAATCATGACGTCAAACGCGCGGGAGTACACGAAGAGCACGATGGTGCTGATGAAGATGATCCCAATGAACACGTCATCGGTTATTTGGAAGATAATAACAACTGGACCGGAATGGTAAGTCGTATTTCAAGGTGTTCGACTGCAAAAATTTGTAGGCGTCCGAGACCGAGGGAATGTTTTCCTGACAAACCAACGGTTCCACTTTGCAAGAAAAAAATACACACTATTGTGACTAAAACTATGAGACTCTCCCGTAGTTTCGTTTCAAAATAATTTTCCTAGTAAAGAAAGTTGTTTCATTCCCGGTCTTCCGTAACGTGACGTCAGATCAACGGTCTGATTCGCATTGAACAGTCCAACAATGTGCCTCTGGCGTTCATGCGTGCACGCGTACACAATCGTTATCCCTGTCATCTTAATTACACATGAGATTAGAGCCTGAGCATGCGTTTAGAAAAATATGCAATGCCTCAGGTATGGCAAAAATGCTGCAAATTTACCAAGCAGCAGTAAAAAATGTGAAAAACTTTATTGTTGCTTGTTTTTTTGACATTTTTCCCAAAATAAGTTTAATGTTAGAATTTTTGTTTCTATCTTTGTTGCCATTCTGTTGCTGCATAACCTCTAGTTTCAACTTTGCCAGAGTTAACAAAGATGCAAAAATGGCATCCAAAACGACCCGGAGTTGAACTGTATTGACACAACTTGTTATCTTTCGGATTCAGTATCAGTGCATCAAGCATCCTTCCGATGTGCTTGATGAATACTTTCCGGACGTTGCACACGAAGAAGTTAAAATATCTCTGCCAGATCTTTACTTGATTCTTCCAAGACTGCTTCATCAGCTATCGTCTCCATTTTGTCCTTCCGCCAATATCATAGATTATACAGGTAAGCGTGGTAACTGCTAGCTTGGAAAAACAGGCTTATTTTGACATCGCTTGAATGTTAGTGGCGTAAAGATATCAAACTTCTCCGCTGAAAAATGCGCTCTTTTTACATTGATTTTACGCCTGCAATATTGATGCTCGTTAAATCGATTTAAAAAAGAAGGATGGTGCTAGTTTGGTTGCTGCTTAGTAATGCAAGGTGGGTCCTGCTTGCAAACACAATTTGTCAACAGTGACATAAATAGTTATTGTTGCATAAGATAGGTTTCGGTGTTTTTCATAGTTGGTCAGCATTTTTGAAGCTGTTCTAATGTCATTACATACCTTTCGTATGGAGTCGGAAACTTCATGTTGCGTCATGTAAAGCAGATTGTCAAAAAGGGATAATATTTGGCGTTTTATGGAATTGTGTAAGAAAAACAATAATATGGTGTCTTGTGTCATATGACATTTGAACAGCTCCATAGGTCATTTTTACGTTTAGCGTGCGCTCTTGTTGTGTCGTTGCTTCCTCCAATCATTGCAGAGGTGTACAAACGTTATTTTGATGTGAAAATGACTGTTTTTCTGACTGGAAAGAAGTTGAGGGCCAACAAATGCTTCGGAATGCTGCAAAGCGCAGTTGTATTTTCAATATAATTTTTGTTTTCAAACATATGTTTCCTCAAACCACAAAGCCACCATACCCACTTGCCTTTTTAGCGTTGATTTAACGTGCTACGACATTGTATCGAAGTTTAAATATTAACCTGTTTTTTAATATGCACAGATGAACACAATCACAAACACGATTTGCTGGAAGTAAAAGCTGTGAAAAGATCTCGATTGGAAGGTAAGTTTATCTCTGTTTTGGCAACATCTTCTGCAGCAGTAACGTAGGTCAGTTTGTGTTGTAAATGACAATCAACCACATCAGAGTGTTTGTATTGGCTGCAATGTTCTTTCATATTATTAAGAGCTATCATTGCAAAAGCAGTATTTATTCAGTCATGTTTTTTAGTTGCGACCATCTAAACAAAAAAACAACTATATCCCCGGACAGCAAAATCCGTCATTTTTACATGGATTTGATCTAAAAATGACCGATTTTGCTGTCTGGGTCACTTGCCATAACATCGTAGGGGTCTAGAAAAAGTTAGAAGCGACAAAACGCGAACGTTAAAGGGTGCTCGAGAGAGACTTTATATGTAGCTTATTTAAGCGCTTTTGAATCGTCTCTTGCGATATGATTGCCCATGAATTGCTTCTGTCATGTTTACAATACGAATTTTCTTTATAATTCGATTTAAAAGTAAATATTTTTTAAATCAATAATCCTTTCAGTGTAATGTTCTCGCTTACATAGTACATCTGCCATGTTTAGTGTCGAAGCCGTGTAGACGTGCACAACACTATTCTACCCAAAGCAGGAGTCCGGGTGTGTTTCAAGTCCTTTGATTGACTGGGGGTATCTTTTTCCTCGGACTGAGAAAGCTTTTTGGGTGCTCAATCCTGGTAGTTTCGCATACTTGTAGAGGCTTGAATCACTGACGCAGGGCCCGGTGAGCAAGATTGACAGAGTGAAGTTTCCGATTGTTGAAGTCTTGTGGCCTGTGAATTATCCCATCCCCTTGATGCCGCTGCATAAAGAGTTATCCTTTGAAGGCATGGCTCAAGCGCACACTCCGATACAGTGGCGTTGACAGGGGGGTCTAGGTGGTACTTTTGGACCCGGGCCCGGAATATTTAAGGGGCTCGGATTTTAAAAATTCCCCGCGACTTCAAACATTATCAAGATCTTAATATAATCAGATCTAAAGGAATTGCCATCAGAGGTTAAAACAGTCATTTCAGTCGTCAGATGGTAAAGTACCGGGTCTCCTTCTGGGTACCGGGCCCTCTTCAGCTTTCAGGTGGTAAAATAGCCACTTCAGCCACTAAACAGTAAAATAAGAATTTAGTCTAGTATAGTGATTTCCCTAACCACGAATATTACCCAAAACACGAATTTCAAAATAAACAGGCTAATATTTGTTCAAACTCAAAACTAAAATAACACAGGTAAGATTGCTATTCCTATTTCTGCACTAAAAATTAGATCAAAACCGCTTTTCAGATTGCAGCAAGCAGCAGATGTTTGACCTAGACTCAAACACTTTTCCCAAATCAAACTGAAAACTTTCTGACTGTCTGCACTGCTGTAAATTCTCTTCTGGTGAGCCTAGAATGACCAGTGAAACATCAATGGAATTGGGAAGCAATACTCTAGCGCCATGTGGCAAATAAAGTTCAAAAGAGCACCCGCTAGGTAGAGATAGTAAGTTTTGCGCCTCAAAAATGTTTAAGATTGCGTAAGATTTGTTAAACGACTATGCTTAAACGACATCAATAAAAGTTTGTACACAACCTTTATATTCATAACATTGTCAATGAAGGGGGCCCGAAAATAAATTGGTACCGGACCCGAGAAATATTGTCAACGGCCCTGCTCCGATAGTCGAACCAGCACCGCTTGATCTTGAAGTTTCTTCGTCTGTGTTTCTTTGTTTCCTTTTCTAGGGTTTTGTCGCATTTTCTCGTGTATCACATCGTAAAATCCTATTTGTACTTTCTTTGTTGTCCCGGATATGTCAAATAAAAAAAGAAAAGAAAACGATAGGTTATAATACCTCAATTTAATAAGAATTGTGATCTTGCAATCAACAATTGAAAACTTCACTCTGTCAAATTCGGTGACCGGGCCTGCTTCAATGGTTCAAAGCCTCCACAAGTATGCGAGGCTGCCAAGATAAATCTTTCAAAAAAAGCTTTCTCAGTCCAAGGATAAAGATTCTCACAATCAATCAATCATAAGGGTCGTGTAAATGTCATATAGCACCCTTTTGGAATCTAAGATTTAGCGTCTTTTCCTGTAAGTAAAAAGAAGTAAAAAAAATGGCGTCATACAATATTTGAATAGATCTTATCCCGCTGCAAATAACAAGACACAAAATGTGGTTCTCTTTGTTGTTAAAACCTTGAGCTACAATCCAAATGAGACAAAATACTGGGATTGGAAACAATGGGATGTAGCTGTTCGTGAATGAAAGGACTTTTTTGAATAAAAGTTTTGATGTAACCACTCTATTATCGTTATCTTTGTGTAGCCTATTTGTATCAACAATGACGCCCTTTATCCAGGCTAAAGAAATTTGTTGTGTACAGTCATAGGATAGTTGAAATTTTATCATTTTTGTATCATTTTTCCAGAACAATTAATAAATAAATAACAATTACAATAAGGAATAACATTGTACTTCATCGTATAAAAAACATATCGGGAAAGCAACTCAGTTGGCATCTGCATTTGTGTATTTGGTAGTAGGGTATAGATAGAATAAAGTTATTGAAGTACTTTGGCGTGCCAACATAAAGTCCGAATTTCAAGTAAAATTATGTCAGCGATCTTGCAGAATCTTTTGTAACGATACGAAAATCATATGCCTACCACCAGTATGATTCATTGTGGTTAACAAGTTTATTAAAATTCCCTTAAGCCAATCAAGTTTCATTTGGTTCTTTCCGCACGCTGCTGATCCAGTCACAGATTTGTAAAGTTCTTGCCGTTTGGTTAAAAGACCTTTCGTAACAGTGAAAAATTGGCCAACCGACAGGGCGTGCTGCTATAAAATAATATTGGCATTTTGTTGGAAGCTTGGTTAAGCTAAACGTCTATTCTACAGGCACGCACGGCCTTCAGAAAATATTGTTTGATTCAGTAATAATAATATTGGCTCTGCCCTTTGAATGACTTTGGCTGCTTTTACAAACATTTCTGTTTGGTTTGGGTCATCTAGTAATAACGGTGGCCTTTACTTTATGTGATTTCAAATCTTATGGCAGTTATTTAAGCGAAGTCGGTTTTAGCACGAAGACGTTACAGATGGTAGTTTTTAGAATGTTTGTTATTTTAATATAACGTTATATTACGCAAAGTCGACAGAACTTTTGATACACAATATTGAGGACAATAAATCTTCACAAACCAAAAAAAGGTACAAAACCTGTCGCCAACTTTTTTACAATTTGCTCATTGCGTTCTTTCTGAGCTGTTGTGATACCAACCGGTTCCTCCACGGAGCTAAATAGGGACCAATCGTCATACGTTCATATAAACGCGATTATATTGACGTGAAAAATAAGCAATGGGAAAGTGCAGGTTTGGGATATTTTTTTCTGGGACAAGTGGTTTGCCTCGTTTCCCATTCCTCTTACCCCTGCCTGTTCAGGCGCTACTTGTAAAAACAAGCATTCTTACTGCGGCTCATTCAGGCGAATGTTAGTGAAAATTTATAGAAATAGTTTATAGTCAGCAGAGAAATAGTTTATTTTTTCGAAAGGGTTGTTATTACTACCATTAAGGTTTTTGTAAAATCAAGCTAACATTTTTTTTCTAAATGTCTCATCCTGTTGTCTGACGCATGGGGCTAAATAATACTAAGTAATTACTAAGTAATTAGCCCTAATTTTCTCCATGCTATAACTTGGCGTTGTGTAGCCTACTTTATTGGAGCTCCTTGTTGACATATCAATAATATATTTCACATCTTTAAAGTCTTCGATAAGCGTTCTATTGTAAATCAGTGGAGTCATGCCACTCTTTTCCATTCGCTGATAATAAACACCATTCAACTTTCAATCATCTGTCTCTATATCCATCATGAATAGGTCTGTTCATTAGAAAATTTTCCAAGATCATTGCTGGACATAGAAGGCTTAAATTTCAATACAGTACAAGCAACGACAGTCAAAATATTAGCTTAAAATATTAGCAAATGTCCGCCCCGTTAGTTCAGTGGTGCAGCGCCCGACTCAAGATCAACCGGCGTTGGTTTGCTCTTGGGGTGTGCGCTTAAGCAACGCATTTCAGGACAGCTCTCCATTCAGCGGCACCTAGTGAATGGAATAATTCACAGACAAGAACATTTCAACAACAATCGGAAACTTCGCTCTTCCAATCTCGGTAACCGGCTCTGTGTCAGTGGTCAAAAGCTACAAGTATGCAAAAGTGCTAAAATTATCCAATCAAAGGCTTTGTCGGTAGGGGAGAGTGGGGTTAGTTGGAAGGCGGGGTTAGTTGAAAAATGATCATTTTTTTAACTCTCAATAACTTTTTTAATTTTTTACTGCCACCATGTGATGTAGTTTATAAAAACACATAATCCATGTTAGTTTCGATTTGTTGAGTCAAGGTATACCTGTTTGGCTGACAATTTTCTATTTTCTTATTTTCGAAGTAAAATTTTTGGCGTACTAAAAAACATCTTATGCGTCGATATCGTTAAAGATAGGCAGAAGTTTTTTGGTGTGTGTCAGCTGTAGGTGTTCTACAACACTAAGACATAAACAAATTTTAGTCCAATGCACCATGCCTGAATGTTTTAGGAAAATAGTTTGTCATATGCTAATGGGGCTAGTTGGAAAATAGTGGGTGGGGTTAGTTGGAAAATGGTTTGATACCAGTATGACTATGTAGTATGATACGAGTATATCGTCGTGGTATGATAATAAGTAGTATAAGCTCCAATGTACTTGTTTTAAGCAGACATACATTGTAAAATTGTAATTTGAATAACTTGGAAAGTGTTATATATACGGCATCACAAGTTTTAACAATGCTTTTATTAAAAAATGTTTTAACGATGATTAGGTGTAGAATTTATTACATTTTGATTTTAAAGCAGGTAAACATATTTGCTTACAACCCCATGTAAATGTTTGTTGGTTGAAAAAAAGTATCCAGTTCATTAGTGGGCATTAAACTTACGTTTTTCAATTAACCCCAGGCATGGGGTTAGTTGAAAAATCAATTGCATGTTTGTTTATTTTAAATTTCCATTAAAAGCTGAATTGACTCAATACTTAATTTTGGTTGTATGATAGAGTACACCATATATCATAATTTAAGCCACTTCAAGTTGTCAGGTTATGCACCAATTGTTTTAAATTTCAATTTAAAAAAAAAAACTTTCCGACTAGCCCCACTCTCCCCTACAAGCACAAGGCTGCAAAACCAACCAACACAAGTCCAGATTTTGGTTTATCATCAAATCGTCTCAGTGAAGTTGTGGGTTTGTCTTGTAGTCATCTATGAGCATTGTGAGAAAAAGAGGAGGTGGTGTACCTATAAACATTTGTCAGATTGGCCCATGATGCAAGAGAAGGGTCCAAAAAAAATCCAAATTGATTCAGCTATAAAAGTTTAAATGAAGAAAACAAAAAGATCCACAACTTCTCAAGGACATGTAGCTCCACACAAAGTGAAAACTGCACAAACTGCATGACTTCAAAAATTTTTTACGGTTTGAAAGAGAATGTCTAACCTCATACAGTATATCTGCTTCGAGAAAAACGGTGCATCAAAAATTTTAATTCTTCTGAAGTTATGTTGGTTATAAAACGTTGGCTGATAAAAATAAATTTTGACACTATTAAGGAAAGATGCAACTGCATTTAATTTATGTGATAAAAGGCTAGCTTCATTTCTATTAAAAGTGACTTCAGCTGTATTAAAATTGAAATTATATTTCTGATTTGGAAGCTGAAGTAATAAAATTTTTATAACACATTATAAGACTTTAGAATTTATTATACTGCAGCAGTAGGGTCTTGCGGTTATTCCAAATATTAAAAGCATGTAGGCTACGTAGGTTTACATCTGTTTGATGTAAGTGCAACCGTTGGTTGCAAAAATTCTAAACTTAATTTCAAAAAGCCACAATTGTAACATTAAAATTTTATGTTTTTTTCAAACAAAAATATAATGTTGGGATTGGGAAAGATTTT
Source organism: Aplidium turbinatum (assembly GCF_918807975.1). Classification (NCBI taxonomy): domain Eukaryota; kingdom Metazoa; phylum Chordata; class Ascidiacea; order Aplousobranchia; family Polyclinidae; genus Aplidium; species Aplidium turbinatum. The sequence goes on along the minus strand of NC_137489.1, from coordinate 7,438,920 downwards.
TACTTCAGTGGTGGAAGATTACAAACCGACAAAGAAGCAGCATGGGGGGACTAAAAAGGCGCCAACTAACTTTATACTTTTTTTTCAAAGATGTTTTAGTTTCATTTTTATGTCTTTGGATCAACATTTAATCTGCATCCAGACCATTGTCCGTTGTTTTTTTCTTTTTACCGTGTTTAAAACATCAAACTTATTTCTTTTAAAGCTCCCAGATGAGGACAAACGCACGCGGTAACTACAAATTAGCAGTAGAGTTCTGATGAGTTCTTCACGACACAGTGAACTTGAAAATCAATGTTTTTGAGCTTGAAAAAATGTAGATGAAATATTCACGATGACTTTCTTGTTTCTCTGGTGTAGTTGCTATATTATCATCAAATGAGTTAATAATTAAAGTAAGGTGGTCAATGTTAGGTGAGTTAATGAGTTAATGTTAGGTGGTCTAAAACATTAAAAGTTAATAGCCTACGCGAGGACGTACATACTAGCGATAATGATACGTTACTGGTGTTAGAGAGAAATGCTACCTCTCTCCCATCCGGGGCACTGTGCTTGAACATGTAGTATCATAGTAAAATGGAAAATGTATTTTTATGTTGCTTTTGTATGATATAAATGTAATACTATGAATTGTATGAAATGCTATCCATCATACCACCACCAAAGGAAAATGCGTTCATTCCAAGGAAATGCCTTGCAGTGAAAGCCTCTGGTTTATGTCTTGTTCTTTGCTGCTATCTCGCGGCAAATATTATATAGATTTACAATCGGAGTGAGCAGTCTATCTATAGCTTGGCTTGTGAAAGCAGACTGTTTCGCTATGCATTGAGTCGATGCAGTGGTTTACGCTTTTCATCTCGTCAAAAGTTGAAACAAAATTTAGATCTCAGCTACAATGACTACTTTTGTAGCAACCATTGTAAGAGATATCAACGGATAGCCTACTTATCAAAATCTAACACGTATTTAGAAAAGACTAAATGGTGTTTTTGACTACCATGTGTAAAATCTTTTTAATAATAATGATACTTATTTTTATCTAGCGCTCTATTCCATCGCACAATGTGTTGCTTCTCAGCTCTTTACAAAGCAGACTGTCAATGCAGCCGTATAGAGGCGCAACTGAGTACATTATTACCCGAATCCATTTCGTTGGTCAGTGCCAAGCAAGAATTAGATTCAGTACCACTTTTTTTAAATCTTTGGTATGACCCAACAGGGTATCGAACCTATGCCTACCGATTCAGAGGCAAACGCACTGACCACTAAAACACTAAGCCACTTTTCAATAGGGTAGGAAGGGAATTATTTGACAAAAAGTTTCAAATTAAACTCTATATTTGATTCTAAGATACGACAGGAACTTTTAGACCATTGGTAAAAAAATTGAAATTTTCGTCCAGGCCCTTGTTCTGAGATTCTCCACTCAATTCCTTTTCAACTTGTGATCTGTTTCATCTGCTGGCTTGTTCAATTACGTCGGTTGATTTTCCTTTGCTGTGCTTCTGGTGCAACAACTAATTAAACAGTTAAGGCTGACAACTGGTGCGTGATGCTTCTTACAAGCAATATTGAGTGTGAAGTTATTGGTTGTCGACTTGTGTTCTATCAAATCAAATGAACACCAGACAATATATCCACTGCAATGTAAACTTTCCCAAGCTTTGCCTCAAATACTCTCCGTAACGTTGACAGGAGGTCCAGGAAGTATTTTTGACTCGGCCAATGAAGATTTTCGGGGCCCTTAATGTTTCTAAGGGGCCCAAGACTTGATAAAAACACCTCGTATTCTTGCAATACAACGCTTTTTGCTGATACGTGCCTCGATTTGGGATGGAAAAATCTCATTGGTACAGTGCCTAAATTCTTTTCTCAGCGGCCCTAAATACCCATTTACAAATACAAACTTACCTGCTGTTCTGTGGCTGCAAACATACTGATGAGTTCACGTTAAACATACATGACTGGCAGAAATGATATGTGAACTTCCCAAGCTCACGATCCGCCGCTTTGTTAGCGCCGGGGTGGGGGCTATATAACGCATAGCCATCTTCAGTTAGGCCGTGGTCATGGCCTATATTAAGAAGGTCATGGGCCAGCGCCATCAGTGTGCTTGGAAATGATTTCCTCTCGAATGCTTTTTGACGGGGTATTTTGCATGATTGACAACAAACAGGCATTCAGAACTGTAATTCTGACTGCATGAGCTGCATTGTCCTCATATCTCAACAATTTCCTCTTGTCTCCGCATACAATGTCTTTATATTGTCATCAATGTTTTCTCAGAAGAAACCAGGAAAACAGAAAAGAGGCCCTGTAAGCTTGTTATCGTTAAAAAGATTACCAATTTCTGAAAGTGCGGAGTTCAAAATTCTTCGCTTGTCAAGCGTAGGCTATACGAATCGTGATGAACAGTGTGCGCTGTTCAGGAAGGTTAAATTAGGCTTGTCTTCGTTTGTGTGCTTAGAGACTATACCGCTCCGGCTATAGGCTAGTACTTCTTCGTTTACCCGAAGAGAATACTTATAATCCCACCAGTGGTAGTGCCTACTAACTTATACGAGCCTTAAAATACACTCGTGCTTGGTTTATTTTTATACACATGTAGAACTTCAGCTTGACCTTATAGCCATAGATGCACGTACTGACTTATTTTATACAAGCAGGCTACAAGTAGGTGGTTGCAATCACTAATTTACAACACAGTATGCCTGGTCTTGTGCATGACCCACAACCAGAAATGGGCAAGATCACCAGTATAGGTGATCTTGAAGATCAAGATCACCAAGAACAGGTGATCTTGAAGATCAAGATCACCAAATTATGTGATTTTGAAGATCAAGATCAAGATCGTGATCTTGTAACTCAAGATCACTTTCAAGATCACTTTTTGTGTACTTAAAAATAAATGAAATTTTTGATCAATGATGTTGGAAAAAATAATTACTATAAGCAACCTGGGTAAAGGTATATAGTTGGTATTGCTAACTTTTACTTTTAACTACTCGATTGCTGGCTTCAGAATTGTAATAAATTAGTGACTGTTACTATGAGGCCTATCAATGTTGACGTAGTTTGCGTAGAATTGCAACGTCACACCCAAGGCCGAGGTTAATTACAGTAGTTCTGAAAAAGTTGCAAAATTTGCAATTAGTTTTATACTTTTTATTTATAATAAATAAACAAAAATAAACTTTGAACTGCACCATTTTTTACCAAATTTTTATCTGGTTCATGTGGGAGTTTTTATTCGTGTTACTAAGTACAGTAGAATTCGCCTATAGTGACACCTGAAGGGACCGCGGAAAAAGCGTCACCATAACCGAAGTGTCACTATAGACGAATTCTACTCAACTGTTGCGTATGCAAACGGGACTTTGCAACAGGTGTCACTATAGGCGAAGTGTCACTATAGCCAAAGTCACTATAGGCGAATTCTACTGTAGTTTTAACTTTCACTGTATTATATCAATGTTTATTGCACCATTTATCCATCTGGCAACCTTGATACTGTTGTCTGCTATCAATAAAGTTCAGAGGTTTGCGGTCAGACAAACCGCTCAATACTCAGACCCTAAACAAGTCTTAGTCTGGTTGATTTGCTGCAATAAACCACTTTACATGACCAAAGTCGGCTGGAGTCCAGATTTTTTAACACCGCCATTCTAGACTTTTGAAACATCTAAAATTAGGTCAAAGAAAGCAAACATTTCTTTAAAATTCACACATGGAAATTGTGAACAAAGTTAAATCATTTTTTATTATACGTCAACATAAAGTACACAAAAGTTGACTTTTTTATTATGACCAACACAGAAAACTTTTTCCATTTTGAAGTGGCAACACTGAACAGATTAGATGGAGACTTTAAATCATCTTTTGTTGGACACAAAACTTATCATATTAACAGTGGCTTAATGTTAGTAGTTTCCACTAACTACTTTGTACAGTGCGAGTTCTAAAAAAATGCCTCTATCTAGTAAGTAAACTTCAGTTTTGAAGTGATCTTGATCTTATTGTTCTTCAAGATCAAGATCACACAAAAAAAGTAATCTTTGATCAAGATCACCAAAAAAAAGTGATCTTGAAAATCAAAATCACGCCCATCTCTGCCCACAACGGACTTTGGCATTAATCTTTCTGCAGTGTCTAAAAAATAATTTTATGATGCAACATAGGCTACAACATGATTAAATAAATGAAGTAAAAATTTTCCAATGTAAAATTTTTTATGGAAAATTTTATCAAAAACCAAAAGACTCAAAGTTCTACTTTGATAAGAATGATATGCAGCTTGCTGTCAATGCAATACTTGCGTGGTTAAAGATGTACAATACCCTTGAATCTATCAACCTAGTGTGCAAGTCTACTCTCTAATTTTTCAAAATGAAATGTCGCATTGTAGGCATGCGTAAAAATCGTAATCACTTCTTTAAATCGTAATTACTTCTTTACCATATTGAATATCAAAGCCCAGATCAGATAAAGTGTTAGCGCCTATCTTACAACATGTTGACGGGTTTTAGTACAGTAGCAAGCAATATTTGAATTTTAAATGCTATAAACAAAAAGTGGCGGAAATGCCGTAACCTACATGGCATACAACGTGAGGCAATTTTGCGCAACATAAATATATTCCTTCCGAAAAGTAACTTTTGAGGTTGTAGTGAGAAACGCTGTGGCAGAAAAATGGGTTCCACGATTTTTTCGTGTTAAAATAGTTTGATAATAACACGGAGAAACAAAAAATTAAGATTTTAGGTCTTTAAGCCCCTCCCCCCCCGTAGCTAAAGTGCGGGGTGCCGCTAATCGTGGAGTGCCCCATTTTGCTAATAAAAACATTATTGCAAGTTTTGGTAGAAAAAGTTATTATTGGATACGTTTAATACATTGCAATTTCTGCAGGCTAACCCATTTTTCCTAGCAGATAAGTTACATTAAATGTTAAATATTATAATAAACAAACAAAGAATTTTTCCTGTATAAATTCAGTTAGCTCAACTAAGTACTAAGGCAACTAAGTACAAAATAATTTTCAAAGATACGCTTCCGACTTTTTCAAATTACATTTGTTAAAATTACTCACCATTAAACTAACCACACTACAAAACAAAATCAAAGTTATCAGATCAAAAGGGAAGTATTTCGTTTCCTTGTAATAATATAGTTTCTAAAAATAACCATAAAGTATATTGTACATAACGTTTTTTTATCAGCATAAAAGTGTCTGTCGTCACATAAAATGACGTCATAATTGAAACTTGCGTTTTGATGCCATAACGAAGATTCCCACTGCACTGCCAATACCATTATAAAAAACTTTTTGTTTTTCGTGAATTACTAAAAGGCCAGAATTCTTTATGAACTTCACTTTCGTTGACAAGCTCCTTTGAAATGGAAATCAGCAGCAGACCACTACTCTGCATTCTGCAAAACTAGTCTGCCAGGTAGCCTATAAAAAAATCTATTGCATGATTTCACAAATGAATTCATGAAATCGGCTGAGAGCTCAAACAATTTTTCGTAGAGTTGATATGGATGATAGGTTGTCTGCAGTTGGAGAAATTACATCATATAGTCGAGCAAAGTTTAATTCTTAATCTTGAGATATAGTGTCGTTTGCGAGGTTCAAACTTTGATGACCAAAATCGTAAAAATGTTAAAAAATTTCTTTGTTTATTTATTATAATTTGAAACTTTTGACTTATAATATCTCATTAACTACATTGCATACGAACAAAAAATTATACTCAGGCAAATGTAAACCTAATTTTAGAGTTGAAGCAAGCAATAAACTATTTTGGGACCAGATGGAATCGGGGCTCCTGGCCCTTTCTTTAGGGGGCCAAAAACCTGAAACCCTAATTTTTTCATGTTTTAATAGGTTTGAAGGTAAATCAAGCAAAACATCACTTTTAACACGAAAACATCACGAAAGAACACAACCACCCCTACTTTAGGGTGAAGCGTGGCATATAAGAGGCCACGGATGGAATGTTTGGATAAAATGTCCAAAAAATGATACCAGAGTTGGTAGAATATCCTGCTGTAACCTAAAATTAGGGCTCAAACTGAAACTAAAATTTACACCCCTCCCCCTGGTAAGTAACAATGTTTCTAAAAACACAAACTCGTCCATTAGTGATGTATTCTAGAAATGTCACCGCTGTTTATTTAACTTACATTCTAGTTTTGAAAATAGGAACTTTTCAAATCATTTTTTGAATTACGCAATTTGAGTGACCCGTGAGCCCTCTAACCCCTCACCCTTGAAACTTCTTAACTTTATTTCAACCAAATTTTATTAAAAACAATTTAAAAATTGAATGAGGTTCTTTACCAGGCAAACAATTTGGTTATTTTTAATAAAAACAATTACCACAACTTCGAAATGAAAAATGATTGGGGGCACGTGCCCCTCCCTCGTGCCCCTTAGAAGCTACGCCACAGACATCAGACCATTCGACTGCGAGTATTGTTCGTTGTCACACGACTTTGTTCTTCATTACTTGCTCTTTTCAAGCTTTGTTACTCAGCAGACAAAATGTGATGAGTCACGGGTAGTGCTTGGCTTGTTATCAGGTAGAAGGTCATGTGATGTGAAGATGATGCATGAAAAAAGACCAATGCCCGGATATGTGACGTCAAAGTCATTCAGCCGTGTCAGAAAAAATACAAAAAGTGAGAGGGATTAGCAACAGTCAAAGAAGGCAGCTTCTCGTAATGTTTGGATGAAGTTACTACAAAGCTAAAGCGAACGTGTTCCTGCATTTCGAGAGACTTTTGCATGTGAAAATGACTGACTTTTTCGATAAAGACGCAGAACTTCATCAATATTATTTTGGTAACATTTTCTATGTTCTATTTCAGTTAGAGACCTGCCGGTATTTCACAAATTGTGGCGTGAGAAGCGACTTAGGTAAAGGTTTGCATTTTATCTGAAGAATTTCTTGTCTGTGTAAGCTGAAAACACAGAAAGTTTCAGTTTCTATCTAAGGAATGTAACGCATCTCGAAAAGTTCAATTTCAAAATACATAGTTCCATGGGTGATCAATTGCAATTGTCTTTTACAAGGTCACCTTTTCATAGTATTCTTATATCAATCTTCAACAGTAAATAATGAATTGGACGGCAGAAAGCTTACAGGTAGGTAGGCATACGCTGTGATTACAAGGTTAGTAAGCTTATCATTTGATATTTGTGAATGTAAACCCGACCGCGTAGCACTGTAGACTTTAGGAGATTAAATCTGCCAGTAAGATAATTTATTGTTTTGAGGCTACAGTTCATTGTGTTTAAACTTATTCTAGTCAGAAAAAAAGACATGTTTTGGCAAATAAGTGAAATTTCTTATAATACGGTACAGTAACAGTAAAAGCTCTGCAAGCTCATTACAGATTATCAAAACTACAAAAATAAAGCTTCATTCAGCCTACCAGAAAGTTTTTGCGGCGTAGGGCGATAGCAATAACAAGCATTTTATTTTGCGTCCACAATGTAATTAGAGATGCAACGCAACAGACAGCAATCACTTTGTCACCGGTGAAAGCCGTGGTACCCACTCGAAAGAGCACCGGTTCGACACCGCTTAAGAGCATGCAGCTGCGTCTAACATTAGAATGCTACCGGTACATCGTTTGGTCGAGTCAGAGCTTTGAACTGAAGCTAAAAAAATCTTAATTATTTGAATCTATTACGGTGTCATGTACATACTACCAACATTGCCGAGATAGACAGAGAATAGAGAAGTTTAAAGTGAACTTGAGGTCAGACTTATATTTATTCAATTAAAACTAGAATTTGAACAGGCATAAAAACTGGCGTAGCTCTCCACTTTGAGTTTAAACCGCCACGGTTTAAACATAAAACTTTTGAAATCAAAACCTATAGTAGCCCCTGGCATTAAATTTTAGCCTATACCAATGTAGGCTAAATAAATTCCTTAAATGACATGAATTATTTAAACAAGAAATTTTGAAATATAGCCTATCAATGCTTGTGCAGTAGCCCACGGCATGAAACACTAGTTTTTTAATCACTTTATTAAAAATACTAAATCGATCTTAGATATGTCACATTTTGCTGGTACATTTTTGGGATAATTGCAGAAAAAAGTAAGTGACGTACTAATTTGTTGGGTAAAAAGAATAACTGAATACTCAAAGACAGCATAACAACGGTCACAGAAACTACACGCAAAACACAAATTACCCATTGCAAGTGAGTAGTATTCATATGCAGTATTTTTAGAACAAGAGTAAACCTACAGTACTTCAATGTCTGTTCAATGTCATTGAATGTAGAGTTCTTAGTTTTTCATTATGTAACTTCTCAACAACTTATATAGCTTATATTCTATTTGAACAATGACCTTCTGATGATCCCCCTTCCAGGGTGAAACAGACTGTAGAGGTTTTAGAGAGTAGTAAGTTAGTAGTAGGCTGAATATATATGATGTAACTTATAAAGAAAATCACAATTAAGAAAAACGAGTTAGTGAAAATTCTATTCCAGGCTGTTTAACGTGAGACTATTTTTGACGACTATTTTAAATAACTTCTTTATTCTATTTACAGCTTGTTTGCCACCGGTGGAAGTTTAACACACAAAAATAACAAAAACAATCTCAAAAATTCAAAATATGAATCGTTTTGCTTCTCCATACATTTTACTTAAGAATGTAGTCTAAGTAGATTACAAAGGATAAAAAGTACCATAACGTACTCTTGGCAGCCTGTTTCACCAATAGTAGGATGTTTAGTTCAATTCACCATTGATAGAACATTCAGTCGCAATTGATGCGTAATGCATTCTTAACAACGGATTTATGCTTTATGAAAAGGTGTGACAAACACATGTACATGAGTTTCCTGTTCAATTGTCGTCCAATTTTCTCCCAATATCTTATCATTCAAAACCGGCTCTCAAGGCACGTGAAATGTTTGCTCGACCAGCACAATCACCCCTTTATCTGCTCATACATAGATGATTGATGCGTTGCATTGTCTGAGTGACATCTTTGACAAAGCGATCACAAGACTTTTCGAAGTTCTTTTCTCCAATACTGTTCCGGCAGCGTCGGTACAATATTGCTTTACGTTTTGACAAGGGCGCTGACGCCGGTTTCGCTTCATGTTGTTTTGTTGGGTGAAAACGATGAACCGGGACTTCGTGATTGCTTTTTCTTTGTGCCAAGAGGCCAACAAGGTAGATGAATGAAACATGAACCCTAACAGTAAAATCCGTCAGCTTTACATGGATTCAACGTCTACAGACATTGAATCCATGTAAAAATCACGAGTTTTGCTGTCTGGGAAACAGTCCGATTCTAATTCAAGCTTTTACTCGCTTTTGCTGAGTCATGGTGGAAGTTGTAAAACACAGTTGCGCATAAACGTATTAATCTGCAAGTCATCAGCATAGTTCGTCTAGGTCAGCAAATGACATCAGCTAAAAAAATTACATTGTGATTTTCCATCACGTTTATTACGCGCATGGCCGCAACAACGGCTGGTGCATTGCACCGGGGCCCCTAAACGAGAGGGCCCCACGTTGCTAAAAAAATTTATGAAATATATCGGTAAAAAACTAAAGTAAACTTGTTATTATTTCATTTAAATCGTCCACGTATGATTTTTTTTCGTGCAGCATTTTTGTTTACTACTGGAAGTTTTTTTCTTTCGATTGTTGACAAAAAGTTTATAAAAAAATCTCTTCATGAAAAAGTCGGCCATGTTTAGGAGTCTTGGGATTTACTCTGCGACTGTTATATCACCAACCGCAAACATTCCTGTCACATAAAGTCTGCTATAAATAAATTGAAGTAGGTATTTTTGATTTTTACTTGTTTCAACAAACGGGTGTTTTGCTGCCTTGAGGCCCATTAACCCAAAATGAACTAATTTCAATTCCCTCGATTTCAACATAATATAACATTAATTAAACCAGTGATGTTGAAGAAGTTGTCAATTTTTTTGGACTAGTTCGGGAAAAAGTTTTGTACAGTATTTCTCACCATGATGCAATTTTCGGCGGTTTACGTGGACTCTGTCATTGTGACTAAAATACACTTTTTTAAGCATGTTTTTCTGTCTGGGGAGTTCTAAGCTATTTTCTGCTACATGTAAAACTTCAAAGTGATTATATGTCGGCTTGTGTGAAATTTTTTGCGTAATCAGTCGGCGAATTAACGAATATGTTTTGAAATGTAGTTCCTCATCACATTTTGATGAAAGTACCTTAAATTTCATAAAGTTGTGCCATTTTTTAGCAACAGTTGATAGCAGGCAATTTTAAGCTTTTGAAATTAAATTGATCTGTCGTCGTTACTTTAATGAAAGCACTTTTAGTTTAGAATGCTTTTGTTTATCTGCAGTTTTATTTCTGGTATGACAAAAATCAATGAATCAGCACTTTTACGTACGAGAAGTGACACTTTTAATTTTTGATTTGAGAGTCATAAACTCAATTTTTAGTTCTGATGATCCCTATTTCTGACTCCCAACAAATTGCAGAAAGACAACTTAAAACACAAACAACTCATTTCCGGTTGGCGGCACGATTTTTCTTGGGCACATTTTGTAATTCTTTTGAAGTCTGCCTCCCCAACGTGTTTCTTGCTACCATTTCCTATGCCACCATATCGTTCGGCAATAAATTTTGATTCATCATATAAAAATAAATCATTATGAAAACATCGCTTTGCAATTAGGTTGTTATAAAAAGGTTAAATTTTTATGTTATTTGTATTTGCCACAGTCTTTGAGTGAATATTCTAAAAACAACGGCAGCAACAAAGAAAACATTGCACTAACCAAGTCTAATATATCAAGAACTATATGACCAGTTGTCGTTGGCTGGACTTGATCATGGAGCTTTATAGCACTGTAGGTGATGTTCAACAATGCGATTAACTGTTAATAATGATTTAGTTCTTTTATCACTTGAATAAAGGTTGAATAAACGTTGTCAGATAGTAGAAAGTCTTTTTTTATTGTAAAATTAACTTCAGATTACAAACAAAGAAAATTTGCAATCGCTAAAATACTGAAATTGTATTGATAGATTGGGCTTAGAATATTAGACTTCTTCAAGATAAAGTTACTTAAGGTGATTTAAGATTTACTTTTGGAGACAAATACACAAAATTTATGCTCTAATGAAGACTACGTAGCCACAGAATGAGCAGAAATGCTTTGTTCTCGAGGGGCGAAGTGTTTAGTCCAAGTCACTGTCGTTTTGGCATCTTTCTAGAATCTAGAGCACTTGTGTGGGCACGACAATAAAGGATATGTCCGAAAATGGACACGAAGAATAACGTTTTTTGTTTTTTCATCAAATTTTGACCTCAATCTTCTACTACGAGGCTGAGAAACGACAAAAAGTTATTGTTTTTTTCTTTCCGCCCACCTATGGCCACTGTAAAAGTAGCCACACTGCACATTTGCAGCAATGTAACTTTTTAACGTGTTCTTGAACTATTTGTCAGTCAAATTGCAGCAAGGAAATGTCCAATCAACAAATCATTTTCATAAGGGTCAGTTTGTGAACTGCTGTTCTATGTTATTTGTTAATCCTCAGTTCTTGCATTTCAGAAGCAACTAGCTTTGAAAATGGCAACGGATTATCTCATCAATGTACAGGTGAGTTAAAAATATCAGTGTCGTGTAGCTTAGTAGGCTACTACAAAACAAATATTAAGAAACAATAATAGAATTTTCATAGATTTCAATGTGCGAAACTTGAAAATTTTTCTTTGTAGTATATGCCGTCTCTGATGTAGGGTTGGAGCACAGGGGGTTCTTGCATTCTCGGTGTTTCCATGGTGCAAGAAACATTTTTTTTTTAAACACTTTCTAACTTTTTGTTTGGTCCCGTATAGCTGAATAATGCAACGTAGACCAAAGAACGCAAATTTGCAATCTTTGGTTGGAATTTAAATTCAAGAGGTCATTTTTTCTAATGCTGCAACAAAACGTTTACTTTACGATAATGTCCCATTTTTGATATGAGTCAGTTTTCATAAATAGGGAGCCTACAATAATAGAAAGTTGATAATCAATTGATTACTATTGGTCTGACATTTTTGAATTTTTATTATATAATGTGTCAAATTTTCAATAATGTTCTCAAAAACTTCAACCATGTAATGTTGATCAAACCCACAAAATTCTAAAGTTTGCAAGGTCTCATAATTTTGACTAGATGAGAAATGAACAAGCCTTTTATGGCGTGATATTTGAACAAGGTTACGACCCCTACCTCTTCTCTATCGGGCAACGTCAAATTTACTCAAAAACGATCACAGGCTTACAGATTGACCTGTTTTGTCTACAAACGTAGGTCATCCTGCTCATACTCTACCATTTGTGATTGGCACATTTTTCTTCCGGCCGGTATCATAAGACTTTCATAAAAAACGTGTTGACAGAAGTCCCTCGGTGAAAGGACAATAACAACCATTGATGGCAAAGTAGATTTTCTCCCTTTTCACGTTTACTTATCTAACCTCCTCCCCTGCATGTGTCCACAAGTGTAATATAATGTGAAGATAAACTGACAGAAAATTTAGCCTATGCCAAACAGTCCTGTATAAGTCAAAGTTTGCCGGTTTAAACTGGTTTGGATTTAGTAAATTATTAATTTTGGTTTAATAACCTAAAGTCGGTCAATATTTGCCTTACGAGAATTAATCGACAGAATAGAATGACATGACAATGCATATATTCATGAAATTGAACTTGCGCATAGGGCTATGTACAAAGTTCATCTGCATTCTTAAATTGATAGAGCTTCGGTAGAGAGTTTGTCTTGTTGAACTCTGGTTGAACCATAGGCATACGAAGCCGAGTAACGTGATCAAGTTTAACATCTTCAAGTTAATTACATATAGAAACACAAAACTACGCAACAAATTAAGTATCGAACGTTTTCAACATCACAAAATGTCCTCTTCACGAATAATATACATACAACATGTATGCCTATGATTTTTAAATTGATTGTTGAATAGGCTAGTCTACCGAGCATTTTAATTACGAAAAATAGCTTCTAACTTCTTGACTTTTTAAAAAATCGAATTTGTCAAATGAATATCCATAGCCCATAGGTTATATATAAAGCGCATGCCAAAAAGTAAACCTGAAGATTTGCTTTATATGATTCCTGTCCACTTTATTTGAAAGCTAAGTCTTTATAGCAACCAGACATGAGGCTGGATCATACCCCAATATTTTGTTATCGTATTTTGCATGATAGCCTATGTTGCAGTGCAAGCCCAACCGACATTTAATTTTGGCCTACTTGTTTTTAATTGTCGTAGTCGTAAGTAGTATAGTTGGTAGTCTCCTGTGTTTATGACAAGTAACTTATTTGACATTTACGGAATAGCAATGAGCATTTTTTATGACAATGTAGCTTACAGAACACTGCAAATCACATACCGGTATGCAAAAGAGTGGAAACAGTGAAGAGACATGTATGTAGCCTAGAAATTGAGTTAGTTGTTCCACTTTAGTTTTCCAAGAAAATTTGCATTTATTTTATAAGCAAAGAAAAAACTTTCTTGACATTTTACGACATCTAGGTTTTACATAGCCAAAATTCAATTCCTTTATTTAAACACCCTGATTTATCACCATTGGCGTTTAACCAAAAGTTTTGGGGTAAATAGTGCACTCACTTGTCGTTACCATCTGGTCTGCGCAGTTGAATCATTTAAATGTATCATTTTGGAAGATGTGAGCAATTATGCGAAAGCCATATGGCTTCTGTCAGCTATTAAACTGGCGTCCTTCTCGAAAGATCGTGTCTGACGTCAGCGTTCTTTGTTCGCCATGTGATCGCATGGTTGAGCGGTTTCAATTTTTCCTTGTCATTCTGTTTGTGTTTGGTCTTGGGATCAGTTGTTCAAATTGTCCAAGTTAGCGCAAGAGTTGGATGATAAAGCATTGTGAAAGTGGAATAGTGATGTGATAATTTATTGTTGGTAAAAAGCCTACTATTGTTGTATTAAGAAAATTTGTAGACAAGTTATAAGACTTACATAACATCCAGTTAAGAATAGTCTAGTGTAGCCTCGTTCAAATTTTTAAAATCAGAATTGTGACTTGTCAGTGAAGTAATGGCGATATAAGAAACACTTTATATGGGAAATTTCATATGAAATTTAGCTATTCACAATTTATTATGTATTTCTGTGTAAAAAAGCTAAGACAAATAAAAATCTTTAAAATTCAAGAGTTTGATACCCTAATGTTAGAAACAATTCAGATTGATTGATTGAATTTTTGGACCAGGAAAGCTTCTTTGAAAGCTTAATCCTGGCAGTTTTGCATACTTGTAGAGTTTTTAAACCACTGATGCAGCCCCTGTCACCAAGATAAACAGGGAGAAGTTTCCGATTGTTGGTGTGTTTTGCAAGAGAGAATTTTTCCATTCATTTGATGCCATTGAAGGGAAAGCAGATTATCAGCAAAGAAATGGAAGTAATTTTTCTGTTGTGTGTTGATTAACAGTTGGCCTTACGGTTTAAGTTGCAAGTCACTACTATCAACAATAAACATACCATAGCGTATGATGAAACAATAGCCTAAATAGTTTCACCTAAGTCACATCTAAGCTTGGTTCAAAAAGAAAGTTTGATTATTGCACAAACATTTGAAATGTACCGTAATAGTGCACAAGTATAGACGCAACCTATTTCATCCTCTAAACACTTAAGTAGTCATCTGAAAAGATTGAGAAAAAAAATAGAACGAAGCTGATGTCGCTGATCGGAGTTTCCGCAAACATTTAAAAATTTTCCTTTTGAACTAATCATTGAAATTTAATGGGCCACCACAAAATAAGTGTGACTAACCCTAATCTAAATTTGATAACCCTAACCCTAGAGTGAGGTTAGGTTTATCAACTATTATTTCAAGATACTTCGCGTTGTCAATTGCTTGTAGTATTTTGAAATTATAAGGTTTAGGGCCTTAGTTTTAATATGAAAAGTGCGAAAAGGTTTTTGTGTTATAACCTAAATTGCTTGTTAAATTTTCTAAAAAATATTGACCTGATGAAGTATGGAACTTGTACGTTTAACAAACTTGTGTTTACCACAGATTACTATTTCAGCGATTATCTCTGTTGCTAGCAATGAATTGTTTGCTTTGAATTGCCTTTTAGTTAAGCATTTGCAACATGGCTGCTACCTGTCTTTATTTGATTGATATTATCGCTCTATAGTTTAATTGCATTTCAATACTATTTACCGGTACAATGGAAGTTGGGAGACGCTGGGCAATGAAGAAAAACCCAGCATTATATCTTTTAGACATTGCAGTTTTATTGGCATTCTTTCGCCAAATAGACATAGACAATGTATTTTCACCTTCTCAAAATTCTTTTGAAGAATTACTAACTCACGGTGGCCCTATTGTTGGCATTCTTCCCTCTGCATTGCATCCTCATCAATTTGGAGATGATTTATTGAATCTAAAGTTGTCAGCTCTAGATTATAGCAGTTTGCACAATGATTATCAAACAATTATGGATGATGCGCATAGCAGGATTCCTAGAGTTATCCAACATATTCAAAATACAACCAACAATGACACCGTTTCTGGTCGAAATATCACTGCTATGATTTTACAATTCCCTGAGAATGAAGTTGCAAGCGCACCCACAGAACTTAGTGTTTGGAACAATGCTACAGCACAAGTTTCTTCCAACACTGAAATTGAAAGAAATATTTTTGATTCTTCAAATACATCACAACTCGACATTTTTGACACCATGTCACTCAATGAACACAGTAACTTTTCTGAACTTTTATCTAATTCACAAAATAGTGAAGAAATATATAATAATGCTGATGATGTTCGGTGGCGAGAGTACCTCACAGAGTATAATGCTACCAAAGAACAAGGAAAAAACAGCTCTGAAAATAATAGTTCTAATCCGGATTACATTGATATCGGAAGTCTTGATGATATTGAAATGAATTCTCTCCCTGATGCTCGTCTCAGAACAACATCTGAAATCAGTGAAGAAAGTGGAATTGAACTTTTGGAAGCTTTAGAAGTCAAGTTGGTAGCAACCAGTGATTCACCACACAGTGAAAGCCATGAAGAACAGCTATTATTTCCAAACCAAGACAATAACGTCAATTTTATTTCTTTTGAGGTGCAGTTTTCTAACCAGTTTTTAGTTTGCTTTATATTTTACATTGCTTTTTGCAATCAATTTGACTTCATCTTGTCCTTTGAACAAAACTACATTGGATTGTTTGTTAATTCTGTTTTGTTTTTCAGAATGCAGACCTGATGCACATGTTGCACCAGCAAGATGTTGATCTTGGATACACTTTACCACAAGCACATGACCTTACAAAATCATCGAATGATATGAATGAAATTTCAAAAGAAAATGATACGCAGGTATGACATACAGTATTACGATAATCAACAGCAAGTTTTCTGTTCTGTGCAGGTGTACTTTTTTGTAAGAGGACCAGTAGAATTTATTTGATATAATACTATTTTATTTTCACTCAATTCTGGTGTTTTTGCCACATTATTCGATATTTCCACAGCTTAAGAGCAATACTGCATCTTGATTGATATAACTGTAAACATAACCTATTGTTTTAGGAGGTTATGGATTTCATAATTGATGGTGAAACAGGCGAGCACATTCCGGTTGCAGCTTCGCAACTGTCTACTAGTATTAACACTCCAGGATCACTGCTCTCACACTCAGTGGTCAATCCAGCTGACACAAATAACACTTTAAGCATTGAAGAGTGCTTCCAGTTGCTTGAAAGCTCTCTCGATGACATTCAACCGCAGAATCTACAAAATCAGGTTTGTTATGTCATATTTTGCCAATAAACTCAAAAAGTATTATTTGTCATTGGTCTTTTCATGTTATGTAAGTAATGTAACAATGTAACATGAACTCAAGTACCCAGGTTCCTGTTTTGAATGGTCCTTATTTTTTCCAATACGTCAATTTTGTTTTGTATCACAGATTGCACTGGACAATCAAACCAACACAATTAGAAATTTATCGTCATTACTTGATGAAAATGAAACCGCCGTGCCAACACAGATTGTAAGTCTCAACTTTGTAGAAGACAAATGATTGCCACTTTAGATATCATGCGAGTAGTCTTAACTGTTCATTTGTTGTTTGAAATGCTTCTCTTTTGTCGATTTTACAAATACCTTATGGAAATACTCACTATGTGATTATCTACATGTAGTTTATAAGAACAAGGCATTTTGATTCTTCCTGTCTTTATGCATTATGCAATACATTTAGCTGGCTGACTCGGAAATCAATGAGATGTTTGTATTTTAATGTCATATAATTTCTTCCTCGTTATACTTCCTATTAGGCTACCAACCATCTGGTAGAGCAGATTTAAACTATTTCCAGCAGTGTATTTTTTATGGAAGTTAAAGTGCTTGCAGAGGTAGTAAGAATAAAACATTTGATTTATGTTTCAGAACAACGATTTGTGGCAACAAATTGCAAATATATCAGAACTTGCTGGCTTAAACTTTACAGCAGAAGACAGCCAGCCGTTGCTGCAAAATTACAATGATACAGATCTCAGGTAGGTTAGCCAACCATTATTTTAGTGGCATAGTTTTCTGAATTGTACTCTCTTTACTTGCGTGAGTGACATTAACACTTCTTTTTTACACTTAGACCGTCATCCAGTCTACAACCCAACGTTACAACAAATGAACAACCACTGGATCTTTTTGTTCAGCCAAATCATCTGGGTACATTTGTGTTTTCATATTTAGGTGCAATGGTGCATGACGAAAATATTTGAAAACAAAATAAAGAACTGATAAAGTGGCTAAAAATCTCGATGAAGAGACATTGCACTGATGTTATTTTACAACCAATAGGTTTGGGTTAAAACTAATTCTCATCAGTACGGCGCATGTATAACTCAGCGGTTTATTACCTTTTTGCTTTTTAGATGATACATATGGTGGTTCACCCATCGTTATGCCACCCGCAGCTCAACCATATGATGTCTCTGGTGGGTTTCCATCGACTAATTTGAACTCTTCTTTAAACACTCCACCAACTGATGCCATGTCTTTCACACCAAGTTCAGAATATAGACTTCCAATGGATGCCGGCTTTGCTTCAAACACCACTTCTCCTGACCGAGAGGTAGCTAACTTTTCTTTAATTTTGCTTTTTGTTGTTGTTTAATTTTGCTTCTAATTTCCAGCAAATTGATTTGTGTAATCAGCATAAAATAAGAAAATTGTTTACCCAGCTAATAAAATGCTTCATTTTTATGTCAATATAACATCTCTATACATCGATGGATTTTTCTAGCTGATTTTGTCATCTAAAGCTTGTTTGATCTTGATTCTTGATGTGAATCCCAGACAGCAAATCAGCTGTTTTTTACGTTGATTGAACGTCTGCAGACATTGAATCAATGAAATAACGGCTGATTTGCTGTTTGGGAAAGCATCCTGTGTTCAAGTTTTTAAGTATCTATTACATTTTATTTAATTGGAGGTGCTCATATTTTATCTTCTAGTTTACCTCTCGCCAAAGATCTAAAGTTAAATTACCCCATCATATTTTGTTCTTTTAAACTAAATTGTGAGCATTTATCATGATGTACAATCAGTCTGTTTTTTCTTCAGTAAATTTACTGGACCCCATCATCATAATCCATCGTCGGTTTGTTCCCCACTAGTGGGGGTGGCCGATTGTTTCCGCGCAGCAATTGTTTTAATCCCTTTTCTCCATTTCACCCTGTCCCTTGCATCTTCCTCCTTCAGTCCGACTTTTTTAAACTCATCCTTCACTTGTTGTTTCCACGTTCTTCTTGGACGACCGCGTTTCCTCTTCCCATCCACCTTTAGATCTAGTGCCTTTCTAAGAAAACTTCCTTCCTCCCTCCTTATCACATGTTCATACCATCTTACTCCATTTGCCCTTGCCAGTTGGTCTATGGTCTCTCTCATCTCTAGCATATCCAACAATTCTTCAGTAATTTCAGTAACTTCAGTAATTCCCATTTATAGATAAAATTTGTCTCCGATTGGAGCTCTTGACAAGTCAAATTTTTAAAGCACTGTTTTCTCTTCTAGGAATCTAATTATGGCTTCGGCGGTTTGAGCAACCTGACCCTTGTGGATACGAACGCCAGGCAACCATCCACTTACAGCAATGGCTCCATGTTGTCGTCACTGTCTGAACCGGGACAGGGGTTCTTTGACCTAAACTTGAAACCGGTCGAAAGTACCTCAAATGTACCCCATCTTGCGTCGTTCAACTCTACAGTGTCCCCATTCAACAATATGGTAAATTTGTCTGGTTCTATCTTGCTCAGAGTACCACATTCTGTTTTTTGTTTATTTTGTTGAATAAATTCGATTAGGTCATCACTTCTGTCTTCCT
Source organism: Aplidium turbinatum (assembly GCF_918807975.1). NCBI lineage: Eukaryota > Metazoa > Chordata > Ascidiacea > Aplousobranchia > Polyclinidae > Aplidium > Aplidium turbinatum. Next base: position 7,419,482 of record NC_137489.1, on the reverse strand, counting down.
GTGCTTGTTTCTGGATACTGTTTTACAGATAAGCGAGTTGCTCAAAAGAATCAGTCACCTATCGTTTAAATTGATCACTTGTGACATGCGACAGCCTGGTTTAATTCATATTTTGCTGATACGAAACAGATACCTGTCAATTATTACGTTATTTGTTATTTCTGTAGGCTGATACTCAGTTTACCTTCATAGCTAAGATACAATATCAAACTAACTTTTATTTTTCATTGGCTTAACTTTGGTACTACAAGTCCTGCCAAAGTGTACTACAGTATTAGTTCAGTGTTTTAATGCTATTTTTGTTTGCCATTTGTTATTTGCGTTGTGTTTCAAAACACTTTTTTTCGTACCATACTTTGCTCCCCCTGTTTACCTCTTGTTGAACGGTATATTTTCAAAATTAGAAAGCAACTCTTAGTTTTTCACCCACATGCAGGTTGAATGAGAATGTTTGGTTCTTAAACGAACCTCTTGCTGTCGTCTAAGTTCAGATTTATTTTTCTAGAATGGAACTTACTTCAATCCTCCTGCCTTACAACCTCCCGCATCGCTTTCGTCATCTTCATTTCCATCCCTTTCCAACTCCTCCAAAAATCACCATCCAGCTGGGAGCACTCTGGATGTCAATGCGATTTCCGAATTCAGTGATTCGGACTCCGGAGTGTCCTTGGAGCTTAGTCCGAGAGGTGAGACAAAAGTGCTTTTACAATGATTATGATAACCTTGAATACCTCTTCTTCTATTTAAGTGAGTCAATAGGTTTTAGTTGTATAATTTGCATCGCACTGCTACTTCTTATCAGTCAGGGCTAAGTCATTTAATCTTTTCTCCTTGTGGAACACATAGCTCATTAACAGAAGCATCTATTGGATTTCATCATCATCATAATCCATCGTCGAAAGGATTTATTTACAGCAATTACAACAGAAGGCCACCTCTTTTCTTTACTGCGCTATGTTTTTGAGCTCTTGATTTTTTGTGGGTTTGGTCGGGATTTAAATTCTTTTTTCAATGCTATAGCACAGCAGAATTAAATTAAAGTCGTAATTTTTTCAGCTTTTTTCTCCACGATAACTTTCACATACAATTTGTGGCTTTTGATCACTTCAACACCGAAGCACGTCAATTATACATAAAAAAAACAAAAAAAACAACTCGCTCTTTAGGCAGGAGTGTAAACTGTTTTAGTGTGAACGAAAAGTGCGCTTCATCACTTTGAATAACCTTCTAGGATTGTACTCCAACGGCGGGCAGCAGTTGAACAACAATGGTGGAAGTGTCGACATGCGAACATTGAAGTCGATCAACCACAACCACACCTACAATGGAACCGATGGGGTGCGGAAGCAAACGAACAAAAAGTGAGTTTTGAATGCAAAAAGGCACCGTTTGTCAATTTCCAGACAGCAAAATCAGTCGTTTTTACATTGATTCAACGTCTGCAGACCTTAAATCAATGTAAAACTAGCGGATTTTGCTGTCCGGATACGTGAAGCTATTTGTTTATTAGTTTACCCTTACTCAATGCTCAATCTCTTGTATGCTACTATGCATGGGTAGTTTCAGTTACCGAAGCTAAGTTATAGTCTGCTTAAAGGGTTTTAAGTGTCGCTAATGTGATTTTCTCTGCCTTAACGTGTTTTTTGAAAAAGAAGTGCTGTTTCATTCAAGTAAACTTATTCGCAATCATGTCATCGTCTTACGAAACACAACTAGCAAGTCAAGCCCTATTTACATTAATTCAACGTCTGCAGACGTTGAATCAATTTAAAAATGCGCTGATTTGATGGCCGAGAAAAAAAATGTCTTATGTAGTATCTGATTATGATCTTGCTGTCCAATAGGAAGCCTGATCCTAATCAGCCGCGAGAATCACGTGACAAAAGAAAAGCGCGCGAACTTGACCTTCCTTATTCCATGGAGGAGATCATCTCCTCCCCCGTGGAGGAGTACAACGAGATGTTGCTGAGGTCATCACTCACTTCTGCTCAACAAGAGTTGGTCAAAGACATTCGGCGTCGCGGAAAAAACAAGGTATTTTCATTGTTGCATTGCCTTATACTGCATTATACCAATAGAACAACATTGAGTAGTGCTTTTCTCCCCTTATTACACGTTTGCGGATAATTTTTATGTGTATTAACGTTGTTTTTGAGTCACAGAAGTAAGTCAAAGTCTTAAGACAGTGATTCCAGATTGCATCTCATTTGGGGAATAACCAACATCGTTTAAACGTCGCCATCATACAAAACTACAACGCTTCACAAGCTTGGAATGCTATCGTTTCAAAGTAAAGTTGAAATTGCATCATTATCCGTCTTTTTTGCAGGTTGCAGCACAAAACTGTCGCAAGCGTAAGATGGAGACGATAAATGACATGGAGGAAAGCGTTGACATACTGCGGACACGGAAGCATCAACTGATGGACGAACAGAGTCTTCTAAATGCGCAGAAGGAAGACTTGAAAGCACGATACAATACCTTGTACCAGGAGGTGGGTGCTTTGGGTTTGCTGTGTTCAACGATATTGCCTCTCCCTGGTAAAATCTTAACGTCATTTCCCGGACAGTAAACCCGTCATTTTTACATTTGTTCAACGTCTGCAGACGTTGAATCAAGAATAGTAGTCAATGAGCTGGTCGGTCCGACAAAACGGGGTCGGCTGTCAAGCATAACTTTCTGTTAACTTTGTAATAGTTTCAACTGGTATGTAATAAATCCAGATAGTTTAAGAAATTTTTTGCGTCTAATTTAGTGCGAAAAACATCACTCTCCATAAAATTGTGGCTTTCGACTGTTTCGAAATTATGCTTAACAAAACCTTTTCTAGAATTCCTTTTTAAAAAAGTTTAAGATAATAATGTATTTGGCAGCTCTGACTCCCCACAGCAAAATCCGTCATTTTTACACTCTAGGTCTGTCTGCTTTGTAAAATGCCGAGAGCAATCCGAATCTGCAATGTTTGTAACGTTGTACAAAAACACATCATTACTTTTTATTATGCTTTCAGGTTTTTTCATCTTTACGTGACGACCTGGGGCGGTCGTACGACCCCAACCATTACCGCCTGGAGCGGGCCGGGGGCATTGCCATCATCGTCCCCCGAATGAGCCAGTCCGCTCAACAGTCCATGGACCAGGACGAATCTAACATGACTGTTAATTTTTCAAAAGTCAAAACTGAAAAGTCGTAACAGCCAAGACAGGATATTCTTGCTGCTCGTTTAGAATCAGTTCGGTTATATTGCGTTGATACAACGTTGCTAAACTACATTGGACGGTCCGTAGTACGCGTAGTGCCATATCACAAAGGCCTTATGTATTCATCGGCAGATATTAGTGGCACTGTTTGCTTTTTGAACTACCTTGGTATTAGAATTATCGGTTGCTAGCAATAATATGGTGATGTCTCGATGTTCATATGAAGATAAGCAGCACCCCTGACAGAAAAATGACGGATTTTTCTGTCTGAGACTTTATTTATTTGTTTTTTTCCGAATGGAAGAAAAACGATCTTGTTAAAATAGAATGCAGCAACAACAAAAGAACATGGCAAAACCACAAAGGCTTAAGACGTACATATTATGCTGCAAGGTATACTTTATATGCAGACTAAGGTTAATTTTAGCACCACCACCAAGCCTCAGCTTATTTATAGCCAATTTATAATGACAGCTTTGTCTCGTCACTACTCAATATAGCCTAACAATTCATCTGTGTTACAACCCTCAACTGGCAAGTAGCATAATAAAGTATGTTGTTGGTAAATCGTTGATAAGAGTTACATGTTTATCGTAGTCGTCCCAGATAACAAAATCCGTCATTTTTTACATTGATTCAACGTCTGCAGACGTTGAATCAATGTAAAAATGACGGATTTTGCTGTCTGGTGTGTGCTTTAATGCGAGGCAAATAATTGTGTTTTTTTTTAACTTTAGCAACAGTGGTTGAATTTGTACAGCAACACGGCTCAGTTGACCATAATATCACAGATGAGCCTTTGTTGCTGGTGGCATTCAGTGAAACGTATGCGACAAAATGTGACGCAGAACTTAGCAATGAACGTCACTGAAACAAATACGTTAAAATGCCATTTTTGTATGATTTTTTGATTCGTGTTTTGTATTCGATTAAAAAAAGATTTTCAACTTTATTTCGTTTGCTTCATCGAAAGGCAGGTATTTGAAATTGAGTTTGTGATCGATTGTTGAAGAATAATTCTTGATCTATTCAGATAATATGAAACCAAGGAAGTTTTCAGAAATATTTGATAATCAGAAATATTTGATTATCAAATAATTCTTGATGTACAATTGGAAATAGTTTGGCGTTAAAACTCGAGTTGTCCGTTAAACTCAATCTATCGATTAAATATTGTGATTTATTGAGAAATATTTGTTTTCCCTCTTATGAACTGAACCAAGACTTCAGCTCCTAGGCCGTATTCTTTATTTCAGGTTGACTGGGTTGGGAAGTGAACGTATGAAGTAAGAAGTTTTGTAAAACATTATTCAAAAGGCAAAATATTATGATAACTGACAAAAACTCATCAATTTTTACAAAAATCTCATGAAACCAATCCACAAGAGCACGCTAGTGAGTAGGTTGACTGTCAAGTCAAATCGTCATCGAGTTTTTTTTAATATGCAGGTTTTACAGGCATGTTTACACTCGTAGGCCCCACTCCAGATGACTGGTTAGTTGCACACATTACAGATTTCACACTTGATCTCGAGTTCATTGTTAGGGTTCGTTGTTAGATCTTTCTACACGTTCGTACCAGCGGGCAGCGGAACCTTCTTTACATCAAAGTAAGATCAATTTTAGCAAGACCCAGTCGATCGAGCAACACGGTTGAGCACAGCTTTTTCACTACGCTGCAGACTACTCTACACTGTATATACTCTACTATACATTGTATACACTCATGCCCGGATTTAGGGGGGCAGAGGGTTCCCCGGGCCCCTCGACTTTTAAAGGCCCCCCTACGTGGAAAAAATGTGATTTTTGTGTTGTTGTTTTTTTTATTTGAGCCTTTGAAGTTTCTACCAAATGCTATGCAGTGCTGGATTAATGCTACTGTAAACGTAGAGGTGGTTTTTCGCGCCGTAGGCGCAAAAATTTTTTTTGCACGGGGGCCCCCCCGATCTAAAAGTGCCCCGGGCCCCCCATCAGCTAAATCCGGCCCTGTATACACTCTGCTACTCTACACTGGATATTTGGTATATTTTAAGCCAAGGCCTTGCTGGCGTAGAGTATAGTCTTCCGCACAAAAGTGTTAAGCCATACACTGTTCCGTGTTGGTTGGTTTTGAATGTTTATCCTCGGACTGACAAAGCCATTGATAGGTTATTCCTGGTAGTTTCGCATACTTGTAGAGGCTCTTGAATAATTTTTTTATAAGACAGGTGACGTGATTTTAAGATCACGTGGGGTGTAGCTACAAAAACCTTCGGACCGACCTCACAACACATAAACTAAGTTGTATCTTACAGTAACTTACTAACCTCATCAGATTTAGAAGTGGAAGCCAAATCCAGTAGCGTAGCCAATTTTGAAAAGGGAGGTTTTAACCACCCAACGGCGGGGGGTCTGGGCGGCCTCCCCCAGAAAATTTTGAAAAAATACTTTGAATTTGGTGCATTCTGAGAGCATTTTCAACAAAAATGTGGGTACGAATATTCCTGTAAAATGGTGTTGTCCGGTAGCATAGCAAAAGGATAAGATCATGTTTTCTTCGGCATTTTTTGGAAAAAAAGCTAAGTCACTGTGTTTTTTGTTGCTAATTCCTAGCTGAGATGTTTGAATGTTTGGTATTGGCAAAACTCGCTCTTTTAATGCAATTTTTTTTTAGATTAAAAGCATCATTCTCAATATCGTGACGTCACAAGCGTGCCAAAGGGAGGGGGGTTGTAACCCCCAACCCCCCCCCCCCCCCCCCTTGGCTACGCCACAGGAATCAATGAATAGTGAGCAAAGATTTGAACTGGTTGAGTTTTTGCAGCCCGCATGCAACATAACGCTCTAAGGTTATTCTGATAGTGGTTCATCACAGAAAGTTTATATACACCAGTAACATAAGCTTGAAAAGCTGTTCTTTTTTTACATTGATTCAACGTCCGAAGACATCAAACTGCACAATGGCACTACAGAATAGGATTTAGAATGACGTTTTCCGTCGAGGTGTTACCTAGACAGCAAACCAACCGTTTTTACATTTAATTGCTTGATAGTTTAGTTTTGCAACTTCAGATAAAAGTAAGAAACACTTACAACAGTAGCTTATTTTCGGCCCGGTATTATTTATTTTTGGCTTTGATAGCGGTGCCATGAATCTAAATCATTTTAATGACCAAACAACCAGTTTAGAACAAAATTCTTTATTTGTCGTCTAAAAAGATTATACTCAGCTGAAATGAATGGCATTACACGGCAAGTTTTTTAGCCTTTAGCATAAATTTTATTACTCTTTCAAGCAAAAAAAAAGTGACGCAATTTCAACATTGACAAAATAACTTGCTGGTAGCCATGGGAATGACCTATACACTTCAAACAAATAAGATTAACTTTATTTGTGGCTTATGCAATAGTAGTCACCTTTTCAGCAGAAGCAGGTTGACGTATTATTTTTCATGCGTAGGTACATTTTTCTACAACTTATATTTATCTGAATGTCATTCGTGCCTCCCTTCTTAAAATGACTCGTTGGTGTGACTTTGCCAATCTAAATTCAAGAAAAATAAAACAAATATTAATTTGTGATACCAGATTGTCAAAGTAGCTTTGGTCATGTGGAGGTAGCATAACAAGAATTACCACAGATATGCTGACTATGGAATATTTCATAAAATACTGCTTATAGTTTGATAATAATTCAACGAATTAATGATCAGAGCTATGAAAATAGACAGCAGTTCTCGCTTGTAAAAATCCTATTTTTTTCACAAAACTATCAAATTTATTTGCATTTTTGCAAAGGCTTATAGAATACAGAGTGGTATTTTCATATTCGTTGTACGGTCACTTATCTCATAAGCAAAACTATCATTAGTCTTAAACAAGACCAGTCAGTGTGATAGATCCATTGAGAAAAGTTGCCTTTCTATGTTTTCGTGCGATAGAAGCGAACAGCAGCATGAGCTTTTATGTTCACTGAAGAGTTTTTTTGAGTAAATGATTGAATACAATACCGAAAAGTGTCCATAATCACTTATCCTTCAAAATATTTTCGACGACGAGGAAATCGATTTGTTTTGTTGCGCTTTAGAACAGAAATAGTCAGAAAAGTAAGAGTCAAAAATTCAACGTCTTTCTTAGAAAGTAAAGGTTATAAAAGTTCAACTTTGAGAAATGAGAAGTTTTGCATTGATTCGGGTAATAATACAAGAAGATAAAACGACTGATTTAGCATTCGCAAAAGTTTTTTCAAACTATCGATGGTTTAGGTGAAAAAGTTTTTATTGACATAAATTGGCATAAAAATAAAAATGTTATTCATGACTGCAATAGATTTATACGATTCCAATAATTATGATGCAGTTGTTGCATAAAGTTATACAAAAAAAAATCAAAAAAAATCTGGCTCTTTTTTTAAAGCAATCAGTTTTCGAAGTTGTGCTCTATTCATAAAGAGTCTATGGCTCTATTTGCAATGCCAAACTTATAGCATTGCAGCAGCATTTGACTGGCCTGAACACTAGAAAAGAATCTTGATGTTGTTAAGTCTAGTCAAAAATATTTATGATAAATTTTCAAGTTCCAAAATACTCTTTTGAAAAATCAACAAAGTCATTAATGTTTATGGGATTTTCTTTTTCTCTCAAATAAGATGTCAATTGTTCCTGATTCCTGAAGATAAAGAGAATTCGAGTCAAAAAACAAACACCTGAATACTGTAACAAAACTGTCAAACAAATTTTATCACAAATAAGCGAAGCGGAAACCTTGGATGACAGATCTCCAGATCTCTAGCGTGGATCAGCTGATAATGAACCTGCCATTTTGTCAGCAATGTATCGTTTCGTGACGTTTGATAAATTCACGTCATAGGCTACTATTTGAATTGGGACGTTTACTAAGACGAGTCTGGTTGTATTGTGAGTCTGAAAATCCGGAAACAAATATTTATAAAACAATAAAAATAATGATCGTAGACACCAAAGACACCAATCACCAATTTCTTGCTGTAATTCCAACACCAATAGAAAGTAACATCTGATAAGTTGTTGATACGACTGTTGCGGTATTAAAACTTGAAAATCTTGTTTTTCGAGATGTGAAAGAACATGTTTTGTTTGTATATGTTACGTCATCGCAAGAGTAAAACTACATGGTAGCTTGAAAATGATCAGAGGACACGTGCATTTATATTAAAATGCACAAAACTTGCTTTGGCAACAGATTGTCAAGTTGTAATCTCTCCTGTTGACAATTGTAGGCGCGAGTCAGGCATTCAATGACTTTTTTGGTGTCCTGGTTTGTCTGTCTACAGATCTAAACTACAATCAATGATTTTGTCGAAAGAAATCTAGTACAGTAAACCATCTTTCTAAAATCACCCAAAGTATGAACCAAGTTTTGGCAAAACTTCAGATGCCAAAGAAGAGCAAATGTAACGGAAAAGCCTAGAACATCACACAACTAAGGCAAAAGAGAAAACTAAATTGAGTCCTGTCTTTGTTATGAGTTACCAAGGGGGGTGGGGGGGAACTTATATACCAGTCCCAGGTATACAAGTCCCCCCACCCCCTTGGTAACTCATGACAAAGACAGGACTCAATTCAATTTTCTCTTTCGCCTTAGTTGTGTGATGTTCTAGGCGTTACCAAATGTAACTAACAGAAGGGTTTGCGTTTTTTCCAGGTCTTTTTTTTCTTTTGTATGAAACAGATAGTTCAAATTTCAGGACAGGTGGTGGAAAGCAAGTCTAAGGAGCTTTGTTCAGTGCGTCTGATTGACTATGATGACTTACAAAAAGTAAAATCTGGTTGTTAATTATCTCACAGCTGAGAAAGTTAAAAACGTTAAATGAGAATCAAACCTGCAACATAAACAACGTTTGTATGAGTAGGCCATTAATTCTTGGTTCTTATAAGGTCATAACTATTGAAAACAAATTCAGGCAACACCTTTTTTGTAAATATATGTTTTAAATTTAAATTATCATTCAAAAATTGACCAAACCACGCCGCGCCATAAAATTGTAAGCAATATTTTCCGTAGCTGTGACTGTATTGCAAACTTATGGATACATTTAGTCTTGATTGAAGCAGTAACTTACTACGTGTAGCCGTCTAGTGACTAGCTAACAACCAGACTTCAAATCGTTTTTGCGGGATTAAAAAGTGAGGTGGAGGTACTTATCAGGTCTACTGTAGGCGAGTTACATGTGTTTTATACAGCTAATTTTAGTCATATAATTTTGTTTAAACAGTTTGGACTAACTTATGATGGGCTCTGGACCCCGCATCACCGCCTCGCCCTTTAAAAAATGTGAACTTTCAAGCACTGCCTCACCGCGTGTCGGCATGCCGGCAAACGAGAAAGATTACTTCAAGCTCAAAACAACAACAGTGTAGTAATGTAGGCTACCGCTGGCCAGACAATCGGTTTAATGAGCAATTGGTGCCATAATCTGTATAGTCTCGAATTTTATCTGCTGCTCGATCAACGCCAAGTATTAGCATTCTTTTTCACTTTAAACCTTTTTGGTGAAAGTCCAGTTCAAAGAAGACGACTTTAACTCATTCAATCAGTTTTAAAATCATGGGATCACTGTAAGACAACGTAACTTTTTCCTGGTTTGCTATTTCTGAAAACTATAGCAACAAAGCAAAGTAGCTTACTATTCATCGTTTGACTGTGTAATTTATGCTTAAAGGTCATCTGACACAAAATAATCGTAAATGAAGTTATGATTCAAATTACTCAAGATGTATGTAGCGATATGTCTTGCTGGCGTTTGGTCTTGACTGTGGGAATGTGTAAAATCTACTTTAAACATAAGTTATATTTTTCTTCAAAACACCTAGCCTAGACAGACCGCGGGCATTTCAAGTTCTTTTGATCTTGCTTTTTTGTATCCGTATGAGATGATAAAAAGTAAAGCTGAACAAACAGTCTTTTATAATTGGATGCAGGCCTAGTGTAGTTGTCAGTTGGACTAAGCGAGTTGCCCTATAATTAGATAGATTCCTTAAAAATTTGTTATTTCAGTAAATGTTTCTAGGAGTTGCTGCAGTGCTCATCCCATAAAAGCAGAATTATTGTTTTTTAATACCTCAACTATATTTCGTGCACCTTACCAGCGAACATTTTTCAGAACGAAAACATTCGTTGTACAATAAAGCATTTCGAAAATACGCTAGTAAAAGTGAAAGAAAATAGGTTGAGTACTGAAAAGTTTGAGTATTTATCAGGACAATTATCATTTCTAGCAGAAGTTGCAACTTTTATCTGATGAAAGTGGAAGTAGAAGTCGGTTGATTTATTGCTTCACTGACGTTTCACGCATCATGACAATGCGCATTCTAAAAGCGAATAACATAGAAAATAAAACTTTCAAAGTTATACTGCAGTGCGGTTGAAGGCAAGAAAAAATGAAATACACATTATTTTAAAGGTTGGCCAATAGATGTGTGAGCGTTTACTTTTTACGTTAAATTACGTAAAAACTTCCAGCACGCAACACAACTTCCAACATGCAATAGATTGAGTTTCGCAGTTACCAGCATGATTGTTGTTAAGTTAGTTAAGTTAAGCAAAGTGTACCGAATATATTAAATGCAAAAGTATCAGTCCAGCCAGAAAAACAGCTACTTATTGCATTGATTTAAAGTCTTTACAATATAAAGCGAGTTGAATCAAAAGTAGCTAGATTTGCTGACAGGAAATATGTTCTAAAACAGGGGTGACGAACCTTTTTGCGGTCGCGGCCACTTTGTCAATTACACACGAGTTATCGGGCCACACAACTTTTTAATCGTAACCTACTATGAAAACTTTTAGAAGCGACTCAAGATATTATTCATGAAAAGTAACAAACGGCAGATGAAAGTAATAAAACCCACACAGTTGAAATTATCTTACGCAGAATCGAAACATACAACAATAAAAAATAAAAACAAATCAACTTGAGCAAAAAGGATAGAGCAATAGTACTTGCACTGATAATGAAGACAGTTTCATTTTCGAAGCGTTTGTTTTCATATGAACATGATTTCTTCTTTTTTTGGCTCTATCCTTTTTGCTCAAGTTAACTAAATATTTCGACCATTATGCTCCGAAACAACAAATCAGTTAATGAAATTTCTTTTTCAAACAACAAACAAAAGCCAATGCGAATCATACAGCTGAAGCTATCTAATGCAGAATTGAAGCATAAAATATCAAAAGCTTTGAGATGTCTTTTGTCTTTAATGCATGAGCGATTGTCATATTGTTTTACGGGCCGCACAAAATTCTTTGACGGGCCGCATGTGGCCCGCGGGCTGCAGGTTCGTCACCTCTGTTCTAAAACATGTGCGGCAAAGTTTTTCATTTAAGGACCACAAATTTGTCAAATTTTAGTAGACGGCTATGTGAGTAGACTATAGCCTATGGTGGACAGAGATTATTTGTACTTGACCAGAGCTAGTGTGATGAGTTGTTTTACGCAAAATAATTCACAGTATAACCCTGTTTACGAAAAGCAACAAAACTTACAGAAAAATTAGATTTAATTCCAACATAAATGATGTTCTTAGATGACCTTGTCGTCACAGCATTAAAACTTGGTGTTTGATTGGTTGAGGTAATTGTTAGAAGTTAGAACAGATCAGAGATGTGCATTAGTTAGTTGATTTAGTTCTGTGGTAAGGTTTGTCGATGCTCATCAACCTGAGTTAACTTGTCCATGTTTTCTGTTTGTGAATGGACAAACAGATTTGCTGTCTCTTTTGTGCACTGCTTGAAAAACTTTCCGTTGAAGCATTTGAAAATTAATTTAAAACCCAGCAAAAGGCAAGCCTTCTGGTGATCGACACTTGAGTGGTAAATTGTTGAATAAGAAAATAGTACTGATACATGATATTTTTTCCTGTTTCTGAGCAGTTAGGTTACCTCTCGTTGATGATTCATCGTTCATGTATTTGCTAAGGTACCGTAGTTAGGATGATTGGCGTTAAAATAACGGCGGATGTTGTAGTCGTTTGTTACATGTTGTTATTTAAGTGTTACAGGTAATAATGTAACTACACACTCCAGTCTGGCCAGATCAATTTGTCAAACTTATTTGAACTTGCCACGCAAACCTTTTGCAACTTGGGTCTTTTAATGTTTGAGCTTCGGTAATTGCTCGTAGTTGGCAATATATTCCGCATGCCTACTAGATTGGCCATTTTCTAAAAAATGAGATAATTGATTTTAAGCTGTAGATTGCTAGGTTAGCACAAGCAATGTTTCATTGAGGATTTTGTGGATTGCAGAACCATGTTACATGCATGAGTTGCTGTATGTAAGTTCAAGGCTTTGGTTTACCATGCCACAAAGCTATTGATTTATATTCTATTGAAAACATCTGAAATCAACTTTGTAAGTCATGGGGACAAAGTTTATTGGCGTTTTTTGCACAACTAGCTGTAAAAATAAAAATTACACTTTTCCTTTGCCAATCACACAAGGCCCAGTTATGTGACTGTTGTGCTTAGAGTTTTGTGTCGCTTTCTTTTTCAAGTTAAAATTTTGTGCAAGCTATTTTTGTAATTTTCTTTCAGACCACCATTAGTAGCGTTGACAAGGGGGTCCAAGGGGTGCTTTTGGACCGGGGTTTGAAATGATTTTAGGAGCCCGTAGCCCGTAACCTTTCCGAGGGGCGGGAACTTGACAAAACCACCGTGTATTCCTTGGACATAGCTGTGTCTCTCTTTCTAGAAGTGTCTTGTTTAGCGGCGAGGATCTCATTAGCACCGAGCCCAAATTATCCTCTCAACGGCCCTGACCAAGAGTAGATATCATGACTTCTGCGGAAAGTTAACTGTGCTCAGTAGCGTAGCCAGGAATTTTGAAAGGGGGGGGTTTTGACGACCCAGCAATTTTTTTTAGACTGAAAGCATCATTCTCAATATCGTGACGTCACACGCGTGCCAAAGGGGGGGTTGTAACCCCCAAAACCACCCCCTTGGCTACGCCACTGACTGTGCTGCTGTAGAAATGCGGGTCAGCCGCAAACATAGCTTTCCAAGAAGCAAAACTGAGATAGAATGATTATAGTGTCACTTTGCAATGTTACTCAAGCGTTATAGTCCAACAATTGCCAATCATATAGCTTTGCCAGGATTTCATCGAAACGTTAACTTGAATGTACAGTAGCAAGACTTTGGTCTAATCCTGGGGTGAGAAACCTGCGGCCCGCGTGACTGTTCCATGTGGCCCGCGTCAAAATTTCTTTACCCAAAATATATTGAAACAAGGGCTCAAAAAAGAGTAGACTCTGCATTCTCGGTATATTACAAATGGCCTTCTATGACTAGTTAATCCAGAAGGCCAGTACGTTGAAAAGTGACGGTACGTTGAAAGCGATGTACCAAAACATTCCACTGCTCAACTTTTATCAACGCTACATACTGTAAATGCTGATGATTTTCCAGTCGTGCGGAAACATGCTTTGAAACATGTGTCTCTGTTTGGAAGCACCTACCGTTGCGAGCAGATTTTTTTCCAAATTGAATCTATTGAATCTAATAGAAAGTGGGCTTCGCTCCAGACCGGTCAACTGATAAAAACGTGGAGATGCAGTTAAGAGTTGCAACATCTTCCGTGTCAGCAGAAATCACACGACTCATCAAAAATAAAAACTTTCAGCCATCCTACTAGCTGTGAAAGTGAAATAAATCATTGTCTACTTCGCTGCATTTTTTATCTGTAAATAAAATTTCGAAATTTTTAGTTTATGTGGCCCGCAATACTAAAAAGGTTCCCTACCCCTGGTCTAATCATCTACTCTACATTCTACATTAATATACTGTAATAACAATAGTAAGATGCTTTATTTTGCGCTGCATCCTTTAGCAGAATTGCGTTACTTTTCACTCAACCGGCCCGTGTTCGGTACTCGGTGCTGTCACGGGATGTCAAACATAACTCTTAAATGGCTACATTCCCATTGTGCATAAATTGGCTTAGCGGTTAGTGCAGTGGAGTCTCACTCATCCGGCCCATGTTCGATACTCGGTGCTGTCACAGAAAGTCTAACATATACATGAAGTGGCGTTGTAGTTAGTGCAGTGGTGCCTCACTCAACCGGCCCGTGTTCGATACTCGGTGCTGTCACGGGAAGTGTAACAAAACTCGTAAAAAGCTACTTTCTGATTGAGTGGCGTAGTCACCGTAGTGGTTAGTGAAGTGGTGTCTCACTCAACCGGCCCGTGTTCGATACTCGGTGCTGTCACGGGAAGTCGAACCAAACTCCTAAATAGCTACCGGTACATTCACATTGCGCATACATTGGCTTAACGGTTAGTGCAGTGAAGTCTCACTCAACCGGCTCGTGTTCAATACTCGGTGCTGTCAAGGAAAGTCTAACATAACTCTTAAAAGGCTGCATTCTGACTGAGTGACGTACTGGGTAGTGAAGTGGTGTCTCACTCAACTGGCCCGTGTTCAATACTTGGTTCTGTCACGGGAAGTCTAACATAACTCTTAAAAGGCGACATTCTGACTGAGTGACGTACTGGTTAGTGAAGTGGTGTCTCACTCAACCGGCCCATGTTCAATACTCGGTGCTGTCACGGGAAGTCTAACGTTACTCTTAAAAGGCTACATTCGCATTGCGCATAGATTGGCTCAACGGTTAGTGCAGTGGTGCCCCACTCAACCGGCTCGGGTTCAATACTCGGTGCTGTCACGGGAAGTCTAACATAACTCTTAAAAGGCTACATTCGCATTGCGCAGAGACGAGCGCTTGAATCACTCAGCCCCCGAGTTTGCTTAAGCATGACGCATTTCAAGTAGGCCTAGGCTATAAGCGAAAAACATTTGGTTATGACTCCATGTTTATGGACCACGTCTATCGACTTGGACGTTGTGCCTTGTATATTTAATACTCTTCAAAACAATTAAGCAAAACAATAAAGTTACAAATGTGTGTCCAGTTGACAAGGTCACAAGCATGTTATTGTTTGACGGACAGACAATACTTGGTGTGAGTGTGACTGACGTTTTGGCAGTTGCATAGCCTAATCTACCAAGCTCGGGACTCGTTACTGAGATCAGTCACGTCGCTTAAAAAGAACTTTTATTTAACCTACAATTGAATGTGCTGTAAACTGCAAACTTGTTGATTAAATATCACTGCAAGTAAATTTTAGTTGGTTGATTATATTTTCACCTTTTAATCAAATGTCTCATTCAAAGCATGCTCGCACTTCCTCTGTCATTCCACCAGATTTTTAGGAAGCCTTCAAGTATTAAAATAATTTTGGTATTTATTAATTATTTTTGAGACAATGATCTGTCACTTTGTCGCAGAATGTCTCTTTCCGTTGATTGTCCACATGGCAGCACTTATTTTTGTGTTAAACTGACGTTTAAATGACTTTGAATGAACCCTGTGTTTATAACTAAGATGTGGATGGTAAACTCAAGCTAACCCAGGTAAATACAAATCCAGAAGGTAATCAACATTTTTTACGTTTATGCAACGCCAATTATCGTACAATCATTGTTTGCAACGTAAATTTATGTTTGTTACGACGCATCTGATTTTTGCAGCCCAAGACAAAGTCCAACCGGAAAATGGCAGCAAGGGAACGTATAAAATAATTTTATAATGCATAGCTCCATCAGTTTGACAATTGAAGACCTTCGGTGCTTCATTAGTTAGAGCAGCGCTTCACAATATTGTTCAATCACTGCACAGTGCGCATTTATACAGCTTAGCAGTTGGCGCCACATTGATATCGCAAACGTTACCAAAAATACAAGAAATATATGAATATCATCTTTTGAAACAGCATATTGTCATACCAATGAAATCGCACATATCTAACACACACTAGAAGAAATACCGTGTTGCTTACTGATAAAAGAAAGTGACAAAACTGAATGAGATGAAGTCAAGTTTCAATTTTCACATGAGGGCTTTTGTAGTGGTACGAAGCACATCGGTGGCAGGATATTGGGCGTATAGACAACTTTTCAGCAAATATCAGTTGAACACATGTCAAACCACAGATACACGTCGACTTTTTCTTACATTCATAAAATTGCGTAAATCAGATTTTGGGTTTCGAGTTAGACCAACACATAGTTGAGCAATCAAGCGAGTCTTGATTATACGAACGAAACTACGATTTTCATCTATGAAAACGCTGAGGCAATCGTGTTTTTTAAAAAAAAAAACAACAGTTGGTTAGCACAACTCTTTTTAGGACCTTAACAACTCTTTCTTTTCTTGATTCAGCAACAGTGTATAAACGATTTGTCTGTGAAAGCTCATGGCCTTAAAAAGAAGGGTAAGTTGAATCCAAACACTGATGCCAAGAAGAAAAGTTTGGTAAGTTATGTGAACTAAAAATATTTGGCCAAGATCAGTAAATGGATAAAATGTTTAGCTTTTGAAGATATTACAGATTTTTTCGATTGCAGTCTCATAGTTTTATTCGTAAAATGAATGGCAGTTCTGCCTTTGTGCTTGCAATGCTTGTATGACTTTGCCAATGAAAGGCCAGGATAGAGTTAGTCATCAAGGGAGTGTAAGGCAGCATCAGGATTCCTTTATCAAATCAAGAATTTGGGAGCCGTTGTGCATAAGAGCAATAAGTTACAAGCTTTGACTTGTAATCTACCATGCTAGATTGTTTTATGATGTAGCTTATTCTCAATCTTACTCTAACTCTTCAACTAGCTGCAAATAACGTAGTGAGGCATTCAGAGTTAAGAATAAAGGTGTTTCAACAAATAACTATTTGGTAAAGGCCGTTTCACAACTTAAAATGTATTACACAGTAGGCTACATGTACATGGAAACTGTCCATTGTAACAGTGAATATTACCGTAACGATAGACCATGTCTAGGATAGACATAGCGCTGGATAACAAGCTATAGCATTGAGTTGTCATTAACTATAATTTTTTAATTTTAGGTGGCCTAGAATGTAATTCAAAATATTATTTGAACATAATATTTGAATCAAATTTTCAATTTGGATACCGGTGGTTGAATTTAATGTTGTCTGTTTTCACATATGTTTCAAAAATAATATGAGTCCTGATATCAATATTAAAACAAACTTAAACATATTTTTGGACCTAAATTTTGAGAAATCACAAAATAAACTGTGTTTTTTCAGGATGTTTTGACTGACGCTTTAATGTTACGAAGATAATTATCATTATCACAGTAATTTCTTTTAAAATTTGAGTTTGCGGAAAACAAAAAAATGTATAACTTATAGATAAAGCTGCTTTATTTATTTTATACACGTACAAAAGACATCTAACATAACAATCATTTTATTAATTGATTGATTAATTACTCCCAGAAAATGGATTTTACAACAAGCGGTAAGAATGATAAATTGTAAAAAAAGCAAGCAAGATCAAAGTGCAGTCTTTCTCAAACCACCGGACAAAAAAATTTCATCGCTAGATGATGCACGCCACGCATACGTTTGCAAAGTTGGAAAAATGTAATAAAAAAAATAAGAATTTGCTCAGATTTGTTGATTTGATTTGATCGAATCTTTATCCTCGGACTGGGAAAGCTTCTTGCAGAGTTTAATCCTGGCAGTTTCGCATACTTGTAGAAGCTTTGAATCACTGACGCAGGCCCGGTCAGAGAGCAATCCCGAGCGTTTTCGGTCTCCAAATTATCCTCTTGCACCATTGATTGTGATGCAAAAGCTAGGGAAGATCCATAGTAGCTCTTCGAAAGCTTTGAAGCAAAATGATTGGAACGCTTAATCAAACCAATAAAGAGCCCAAAATGTAGATACTAAACTCGTGCTATGCAAATCTTTCGAAAACCGAACTGATTTCCTTTTCAGTGCCATTACATGAAATTCTTTTCTTTTTTTGTGCTATTAAATTCTTTTCTTTTTTGTGCCATTACATGAAATTCTTTTTTCAGTGCTTTTACATGATTTGTTTTTTGTTGTTGATAAAACTAAGGCCCTTTCATTATGTCAGCTCTCATCTGCTCAATGACATTCAGCAGATCTAGAAATGAATATTCTTCAAAATGTACAAAATCTGGAAAGTCAGTCTAGAACCGAAAAATGTTTTCAGCATAAGCTGTATCAACTTATATGGGTTATGGTCCAGCAGGACCGCAGAAATTTTCCCTGCGGGCCGTATCTTTGGCATTCCGGGTTAAACATTGATTTCATGACTGCAGTTATTTAGGGTTTGTAGCTTATCAATGCCGACAAAAATCAGTCATTGATTGATTGTATATTTACAAAAATAAACAAATGACAAAAAATCTACTTTTAGCAACTTTAATCAGAGCATTTCAAACGTGCCATGGGGGCGTGTCACCGGAAAGCACAACAGATAGTGGTTTCTGCGTTATGCTTTAGTGAGCTATTGCTGCAATTTCATAGTGACAACATTAGTGAATGATGCATAGGCTGACAATTTTAATAGGAGTACCTTGATATCTAAATTTTGGCCCAACGGTTTAGCTTCTGTATTATATTCAACTTTTCTAATTTGATTTTAGCCTTCTTGATTGATGTCATTTCGTTTCATGAGTCACTTTTCAAAAAAACTCGGCCGGTACGTTTTGCTTGGAACATTTATGCAAGGTGCAGACTTGAGTAAATTGGAAAGCTTATTTCTTAAAGGTTACCATTACTAAAAACTAGTTTAGATTATTGTGAGCAAAAAAATGTGGTTATATTCCACTATTTTGACATGTAAAGTTAGTTAAAGCCAAAGTTAAAAACTGTAGGTAACAGGTTGGTGATTTATTTGAAAAAGTGGATTTTGAAAAGAGTTTGATTTCAGCTTCAGAAATTTGCATTTAAAACATTTTCAGCATTTACTCGTTGACTTAACATAGCCCAACCTCCCAGAGTCTAAGACTAAGTCTAACCCCTGTAGCCTACAGCTGTAGGTTATTGCATTAGCTGTTGAAACTTTCTGTTCCCGATCTTTTTTTTTTTTTATCAAAAAGTTATAAAATTTGGGAAAAATGCTATTGATAGCATGTTTTGATTTTTTCCATGCATTGCACAAGATTATGTCATAAAAATTATAAACGTACACAAATTCCAGAAAAAAAACGATCAGTGATTCATCAAAATAATAGCCTATCCTTTTTTTATCCAGAATAATCGTTGCAACAGAACCCGAAATCCACCGTTAGGTGTCGTATAAAAGCAACGCCAAGCGACCTTTCATCAATCACCTCCTGGATTTGCACACGGCACTACGAGCCTCCACCACTTTGCAGAAAGTACGAAGATTTTTCATCAGCGTTTCGTGTGTAAAACAATGGGTGAGTGAAAGTTTTTAGTGTTGCCGAATGTCGGCTTTCATCCAATGTAAAGTTGATAGTAGCAGCAAAGGTTTGTGTAATTATTGTTGAGCTTTCAAAAGTAAACTATTGCATGTTAAATAATTTTTTTACTTTAGTTTACGTGTATTTAATTTAAAGCTTAGATAGTTTTCTAAAGTTGCTGTGAAAGCTTTTTACGGTTGTGGAATATGATTTGTCGTTTTGTTAGTTTCCAAAAACTTTAAGTTGGTTAGGTTTAATTATTAGCTGTAGCTACATGAACAGTTCACTGAAGGAAAAAAAAATAAACATTATCATTTACGCAAATAGTTTGCATAACTCTTTCCAGCAGACTTTTTTGGTAAAATTACGTACCTTAGAATTATTTTAATGTGCCCTAAGTAGGCTACATTTAACAGTTTGTGAAAAGAATGATCAAAAACATGAGAAAACATGATTGAATTTGGGGAATCACCACCGAGGGAATAACTTTATTTTGTTTTTGATTGCGTTTGCGTGACCAGATGGCAGTGCTTCACTGCTCTGCTGTTGCAAAAAGAATTCAAACATAAGTGCTTTAATTTTATTGCTTTTAAATTGAACTCTGGGTTGGGGTTATATTGATCACAAAACTTAATAAAAACTGAAACTATTTCATAACTATTTGCTTAAATGATGTTCTAGGATGCTGGGCTATGTCGTTGTAATTACCTTGTAATTAACATTTAACATTTAAACTGCATTTAAAGGCATACTAAATGAAATTTTCAAACCGGAATTAAGCATTAAAATGCGTAAACTGAATATTCAAGAATACATTTCAAAACAAATTACCGAAAAAAAATTGTTTTCAATGGCACTGGCAAGGCCCAAAGTCCAATGTTTCATTTATTTTCATTATTTTTCAAAATGACCAAAAAGTGCAAACACAGCTCGAGAATACGTCACAAAAGACAGCAATAACAAAAGCCACTTACAACATCTGATGTTTTAACATCAGATCTGAGGTTTTGAGCAAACTGTTTGATGTTTTGATGTACATACATATATAGCCTACAGTTAAATCGCCGGCAGTAACAACTGTTGCGTGATTAGCTGATTGCTCGTCTTTTATTACGTAGACTGTACAGTCGCACGCTTCGCTGCTCAGGCCCATTCTGGTTTTGAAAGCTCTGACAAAAGTACGCGCGGAATGTTGATCAGACCGCAATGGGGCAAAATTTTATTCAAAATCGTTTTATGGTAGCAAGTTAAACACAAAGAACGTGGAAAATCGCCAAGTCAGGTTTTTCCTTTAATACCCCTTTAAAGAACAATAGAAACTAATTTGTTTGAAAATCGTTCACTTTTATATAGTTCCAGAATGCCATCAATCACCCATGAGGCTGCTACGATCATGGACAATAATGAAGTATGTTGGAAATTTTTTTATATTTTGCTGTGATATAAGTGACTATGAATTGAATCGATATTGAAGCTGCAGGAGTTGTCTTTGTGACTGCTCATATACTCTTTTTTAAACCCAGTAATTTTAGGATAATAATTTTAATGTTAAGATAATTTTTATTATTGCATAGCTAGGCATGATATTTTTACAACTATTTTTTTATTTTTTTACAATACATAGCACCGCCACCATCTATAACATTTAAATAAAATTATATAAACTCTTAGTTACAGACACCCTGGTTTTGTCACGTCTTGGAATGTGAAAATGTTTTTGTTACTTCAAGTCATTTCAACACTACAAGGTCAAGGTAAAGAATTAAGTCCCTACTTTATGTTGCTATGTTTCCTTAGCCTAAGGTAGGTTATATATGAAATGATACAGCCTACTAGGCCTACTGGTTGCTAGTTACCTTGTTCTTTATTTTCCGTAGGCTACTGTAGTATGAAATATGTATTGTTGTATGAAGGTAATGCAGAAAAACGATAACAATGGCCCTAATGATTCATTCAAATAAAATTCTTGCAATATTAATGGAATGGCACTATTTTCTTATTTCAACAGCTACAAAACTTGTTAAAAAAAAACGTTCTTCTCAGCTTCATACAACGATTCGACCAGTGTGCCTCCTGATCAATCTATACCTGCATATTCTATCACCGTCCCATCTACTGAAGAGAAATTCACATCGATTTCTTCCCAAACGTGGAAAGCAAAATGTGAAAAGAATGCATGTACAGTCCGTTACAATTCCTCAGAAACGGTATGTTTTTGTTATTGTTGTAAGTTAAATTTTAAGTTTTTTTTTGGATTAAAAGTGTTGATAACTTGGAGTTTGGTCTATGGTTTGTGAAATAATAATGACACGACGGTCGCTAAAGTTACACTGATATAAAATTAGTAACATTTATCTCTCAAAATGAGAATTGAACTGCTTCACTAAAAGTATTAGCAACACGAATCAGCAGTTTGTAGGAACTTAGAGAATATGCGTGGCAAATGTAAAACTTAACGCAAAAAGAGAGCAGCATAACACGCTACACGCATCAGCTGACAGTCTATGTCAGGGGTGTCCAAACTGTTTCTCATGCGGACCAGATTTGATATTGCGGAAGTGCCCGCAGGCCAACAGCCTCTAACAATCTTGTTTAGCGTAAAGATGCATATACAGTAATACTGTGTTGTTTAATGTCATTTTCGTACAACACAGCAATATGCAGATTAAAGTATTTTTTAGATAAATAGGCTGTCACGGGATATACTATACCAGGGGTGTCCAACCTTTTTGGCCAAAGGGCCACATGTATTTTACGAATGGTTGCGCGGGCCACTTGAGTATTTACTGCTAATTTGTAATCTTAAAAATGACTGTCTGATAATTTCTATATAAAACCTTCACACCCAATTCCAATCTTAAAAATGTGTTTGTACATTTTATGGGTTATATAAGAAGAGTGAAGTTGGTTTTAAAGTGGTTTAAGGTTTTTAGTTGAAAACAAGCCAGCAGCAAAGCGTAAAAAATGTCAAATTGGCAATTGACCCTTCTGATGTTGCCGGAACAGCGGAGTTGAGCGTCCCGTAATGTATTGTCCAGCTGTCCCTAGGTTCATCCACAAAAAACTTGCTCGCACAAGTAAGTGCTGCCGAATAATGATGTCACGAAAACTGCCAATCTATGAATCCTCTGATCTTTTTCTTAAGAAACAATTTTTTTTGTAAAATTCTAGCAATAGAAAGTTTTGAACTTCTCTCGCTAAAAGCAAGAAATATTGCTGATTGACTGCCTCTTGAAGCACCAGTACTATTGTGTGGAAAAAGGTGGACGTAACAATGCGGAAAATGTAATGCGTAACAATGTGCATTGTGATACAATAAAATTAACTTGAACAGTTGCGCACCCCTTGAACTAGGGATTATAGAGTAATAAAGAAAGAAAGCAAACAATAAATGCCAATTTATCGGAATGTAAGTTCGCCATAAATTACGTTGGCTATTGAGTTGATTATATAATATAAGTCATTTCGAAAAATATTACGCGGGCCACTCAGAACCTTCTCGCGGGCCACATGTGGCCCGTGGGCCACGGGTTGGACGCCCCTGTACTATACTGTAGCTAATAGGTTAGGCTGTATAAGTTATCTGCTTTTCCATGAGAACTTAACACATCCAGAAAAATTAAAAAACACAGCTGTGTGTGGAAAATGAAATTGACGATTTCAATACCCAGGTCAAGTCTAGTTGAAGAGTAGAGGTCGACAAGCTTAAAATATCATGCGGCGGGAATTGCTAGCTTTCATCTCAAAGGGTTCTTGTTAAAGTTCATAATCGAGACTGTCTGCTCACACAGATATGTTGAAGTCGAACCTAACAAGCTCAAACTTTTCTTTGCAAACTTTTGCTTTTCTGGAAATTTGTTTATATCCAGCTGCTGGTAAAAGGGCACGAAAGAAAAATGTTGCTGTTGGCATCGCAGAGAAGCTCAATTAGCTGCAAGTTAGCTGGAGCTTCATCAGGGTCCAAGCAGAAAGGCGAAGTGAATAACAATAAGTTTTTTTCAATTGCAGCAAAATTCCGAAGCGGTCGTTGAATTCGTTAGCAAGGGATACCAGGACTGCTGCATATTTTTTATTTCAGCAACCCCTCAGTGGCATTCTACAAGCTGGAAAATGTGTTGTGCAGGGCTCCATTTGTGATAAATTTCTCTACTGTCATTTGTTTCAAAAACAATGCAAATTGACTCGATACGATTTCTGTATGTCTGCAGGCCAAAAATAAAACATTGTACAAAAACAAGCGCGGGCCATACAAAAACGTATCGCGGGCCGGATTTAGCCCGCGGGTCGGACTTTGGACACCCCTGGTCTATGTGATAAGTTATGTTGAAATCATGAACTTCAGCGTTATAACGCTGCTTGTTAATTCTCTCTTTGATGACGTAATTAACTTTCATTGACATTTTTGATCAATTGTAAACAATAAATTTGTGTAAAAGTTAAATATAAAATTGTTATAATTTTGTGCGAACTTAACCGGGATGTTACTGTACCATTAGGTACCACGTACCAAGTAAGAGGGGTAACATAAATGAGCCTCTCAAATTGATAACAGTATCCGCTACCACTTATGCCAAGTTTTGGGCATCGTCAATCCATCTTTTCAGCCAACAAAACTTGGTTTTGCTGACTGGATTTAGGAAATAGATAGACAGAGATTAGCTACAATTTTGATTAGACTGTCTTACAATGGATGCTTGTTTGCAGAATATAAATAAAGGTTTGGAGTGGACACAAAAGATTTTCGTTCGGTACAAAACACCTGGCTCCGACTTCTTGAGTTCAAAAAACCTAGAATCGCTCATGAAACAAATAGGAATGTTTCAATCAATAGAAAATGGTACAACTGAAAGTGTCGACTTAGACTATGAGTTTGAAGCTGATGACGTATCAAATCATGACGTCAAACGCGCGGGAGTACACGAAGAGCACGATGGTGCTGATGAAGATGATCCCAATGAACACGTCATCGGTTATTTGGAAGATAATAACAACTGGACCGGAATGGTAAGTCGTATTTCAAGGTGTTCGACTGCAAAAATTTGTAGGCGTCCGAGACCGAGGGAATGTTTTCCTGACAAACCAACGGTTCCACTTTGCAAGAAAAAAATACACACTATTGTGACTAAAACTATGAGACTCTCCCGTAGTTTCGTTTCAAAATAATTTTCCTAGTAAAGAAAGTTGTTTCATTCCCGGTCTTCCGTAACGTGACGTCAGATCAACGGTCTGATTCGCATTGAACAGTCCAACAATGTGCCTCTGGCGTTCATGCGTGCACGCGTACACAATCGTTATCCCTGTCATCTTAATTACACATGAGATTAGAGCCTGAGCATGCGTTTAGAAAAATATGCAATGCCTCAGGTATGGCAAAAATGCTGCAAATTTACCAAGCAGCAGTAAAAAATGTGAAAAACTTTATTGTTGCTTGTTTTTTTGACATTTTTCCCAAAATAAGTTTAATGTTAGAATTTTTGTTTCTATCTTTGTTGCCATTCTGTTGCTGCATAACCTCTAGTTTCAACTTTGCCAGAGTTAACAAAGATGCAAAAATGGCATCCAAAACGACCCGGAGTTGAACTGTATTGACACAACTTGTTATCTTTCGGATTCAGTATCAGTGCATCAAGCATCCTTCCGATGTGCTTGATGAATACTTTCCGGACGTTGCACACGAAGAAGTTAAAATATCTCTGCCAGATCTTTACTTGATTCTTCCAAGACTGCTTCATCAGCTATCGTCTCCATTTTGTCCTTCCGCCAATATCATAGATTATACAGGTAAGCGTGGTAACTGCTAGCTTGGAAAAACAGGCTTATTTTGACATCGCTTGAATGTTAGTGGCGTAAAGATATCAAACTTCTCCGCTGAAAAATGCGCTCTTTTTACATTGATTTTACGCCTGCAATATTGATGCTCGTTAAATCGATTTAAAAAAGAAGGATGGTGCTAGTTTGGTTGCTGCTTAGTAATGCAAGGTGGGTCCTGCTTGCAAACACAATTTGTCAACAGTGACATAAATAGTTATTGTTGCATAAGATAGGTTTCGGTGTTTTTCATAGTTGGTCAGCATTTTTGAAGCTGTTCTAATGTCATTACATACCTTTCGTATGGAGTCGGAAACTTCATGTTGCGTCATGTAAAGCAGATTGTCAAAAAGGGATAATATTTGGCGTTTTATGGAATTGTGTAAGAAAAACAATAATATGGTGTCTTGTGTCATATGACATTTGAACAGCTCCATAGGTCATTTTTACGTTTAGCGTGCGCTCTTGTTGTGTCGTTGCTTCCTCCAATCATTGCAGAGGTGTACAAACGTTATTTTGATGTGAAAATGACTGTTTTTCTGACTGGAAAGAAGTTGAGGGCCAACAAATGCTTCGGAATGCTGCAAAGCGCAGTTGTATTTTCAATATAATTTTTGTTTTCAAACATATGTTTCCTCAAACCACAAAGCCACCATACCCACTTGCCTTTTTAGCGTTGATTTAACGTGCTACGACATTGTATCGAAGTTTAAATATTAACCTGTTTTTTAATATGCACAGATGAACACAATCACAAACACGATTTGCTGGAAGTAAAAGCTGTGAAAAGATCTCGATTGGAAGGTAAGTTTATCTCTGTTTTGGCAACATCTTCTGCAGCAGTAACGTAGGTCAGTTTGTGTTGTAAATGACAATCAACCACATCAGAGTGTTTGTATTGGCTGCAATGTTCTTTCATATTATTAAGAGCTATCATTGCAAAAGCAGTATTTATTCAGTCATGTTTTTTAGTTGCGACCATCTAAACAAAAAAACAACTATATCCCCGGACAGCAAAATCCGTCATTTTTACATGGATTTGATCTAAAAATGACCGATTTTGCTGTCTGGGTCACTTGCCATAACATCGTAGGGGTCTAGAAAAAGTTAGAAGCGACAAAACGCGAACGTTAAAGGGTGCTCGAGAGAGACTTTATATGTAGCTTATTTAAGCGCTTTTGAATCGTCTCTTGCGATATGATTGCCCATGAATTGCTTCTGTCATGTTTACAATACGAATTTTCTTTATAATTCGATTTAAAAGTAAATATTTTTTAAATCAATAATCCTTTCAGTGTAATGTTCTCGCTTACATAGTACATCTGCCATGTTTAGTGTCGAAGCCGTGTAGACGTGCACAACACTATTCTACCCAAAGCAGGAGTCCGGGTGTGTTTCAAGTCCTTTGATTGACTGGGGGTATCTTTTTCCTCGGACTGAGAAAGCTTTTTGGGTGCTCAATCCTGGTAGTTTCGCATACTTGTAGAGGCTTGAATCACTGACGCAGGGCCCGGTGAGCAAGATTGACAGAGTGAAGTTTCCGATTGTTGAAGTCTTGTGGCCTGTGAATTATCCCATCCCCTTGATGCCGCTGCATAAAGAGTTATCCTTTGAAGGCATGGCTCAAGCGCACACTCCGATACAGTGGCGTTGACAGGGGGGTCTAGGTGGTACTTTTGGACCCGGGCCCGGAATATTTAAGGGGCTCGGATTTTAAAAATTCCCCGCGACTTCAAACATTATCAAGATCTTAATATAATCAGATCTAAAGGAATTGCCATCAGAGGTTAAAACAGTCATTTCAGTCGTCAGATGGTAAAGTACCGGGTCTCCTTCTGGGTACCGGGCCCTCTTCAGCTTTCAGGTGGTAAAATAGCCACTTCAGCCACTAAACAGTAAAATAAGAATTTAGTCTAGTATAGTGATTTCCCTAACCACGAATATTACCCAAAACACGAATTTCAAAATAAACAGGCTAATATTTGTTCAAACTCAAAACTAAAATAACACAGGTAAGATTGCTATTCCTATTTCTGCACTAAAAATTAGATCAAAACCGCTTTTCAGATTGCAGCAAGCAGCAGATGTTTGACCTAGACTCAAACACTTTTCCCAAATCAAACTGAAAACTTTCTGACTGTCTGCACTGCTGTAAATTCTCTTCTGGTGAGCCTAGAATGACCAGTGAAACATCAATGGAATTGGGAAGCAATACTCTAGCGCCATGTGGCAAATAAAGTTCAAAAGAGCACCCGCTAGGTAGAGATAGTAAGTTTTGCGCCTCAAAAATGTTTAAGATTGCGTAAGATTTGTTAAACGACTATGCTTAAACGACATCAATAAAAGTTTGTACACAACCTTTATATTCATAACATTGTCAATGAAGGGGGCCCGAAAATAAATTGGTACCGGACCCGAGAAATATTGTCAACGGCCCTGCTCCGATAGTCGAACCAGCACCGCTTGATCTTGAAGTTTCTTCGTCTGTGTTTCTTTGTTTCCTTTTCTAGGGTTTTGTCGCATTTTCTCGTGTATCACATCGTAAAATCCTATTTGTACTTTCTTTGTTGTCCCGGATATGTCAAATAAAAAAAGAAAAGAAAACGATAGGTTATAATACCTCAATTTAATAAGAATTGTGATCTTGCAATCAACAATTGAAAACTTCACTCTGTCAAATTCGGTGACCGGGCCTGCTTCAATGGTTCAAAGCCTCCACAAGTATGCGAGGCTGCCAAGATAAATCTTTCAAAAAAAGCTTTCTCAGTCCAAGGATAAAGATTCTCACAATCAATCAATCATAAGGGTCGTGTAAATGTCATATAGCACCCTTTTGGAATCTAAGATTTAGCGTCTTTTCCTGTAAGTAAAAAGAAGTAAAAAAAATGGCGTCATACAATATTTGAATAGATCTTCAGCTAATCACGTAACAAAAACGAAACCTTTCTTCTTTCACAGTGTGGGGGATCACATTGTTGTCAGTCGCAATCATCAGCCTCTTGAGCGTGGTAGGCATTATGATTGTTCCTCTCATGGGGAGATCTAACTTCTTCCATCGCTTGCTTTCGTTCCTTGTAGCTTTGGCTGTCGGAACCTTAATAGGTGACGCCTTGCTGCATCTGCTACCCCATGTAAGTATAATGTTATACTGTGTTCAACAGTTACGTAATGGAATGTAATGAATGGACGTCTTTTAGCTTATACTTTGCATGAGACATACAGCATTGTATTGAAATTGTAGTCGGTGTACCAATCTTAGCTTTGTTTGCCACTCTCTGGCACAAGCCTCTACTTACTCGCACACATGTTAATGTTCAAGAAAAATGCCGTCA
Organism: Aplidium turbinatum; assembly: GCF_918807975.1. NCBI lineage: Eukaryota > Metazoa > Chordata > Ascidiacea > Aplousobranchia > Polyclinidae > Aplidium > Aplidium turbinatum. The sequence continues at coordinate 7,390,860 of NC_137489.1, read as the reverse complement.
AGTGATAGTGAACAATTAGGCTTGACAACAAATAAAATTGATAAAGAGTGATTCAAACACTCAACCAACTTATAAGTTTTGATTAAAATCGGCATTGAGACCAGATAGCCATGATTGAGACAGTACGAATTGATTTTGTTTTTGGAAACGCTTAATTGTTTTTCTAGACCTCTGCTATGTTTGGCATATATTGTTTTTTTTTTGTAATGGTCAGAAATAAAAACAAAATGAATTGAAAATATTTATAAAATTTCATTTTTGTACCAAATTCTATGGTTATTTAAATCGTATTGATTTTTTTTTTGTGAAAGACAAAAGCTCACAAAAGTGAACATCCAGCCTCCTTCAAACTAATGTTGCAATTGTTTATGTTCCAGGCAATTGGTGAACACGAGGAGGGGCATGGCCATGGCGGGGAAGCTGATGATGAGGAAAAGGATAAAATCATTAAAAGTCTTGTGGCCGTACTTGGAATTTATTTCTTTTTTGTTTTTGAAAGCATGATGTGCATGGTTAGAAAGTTACGGCAAAAGAGAGTGAGTTACAAACAAAATAAATAACCGACTTTTTACTTATTCTTTACGATCTTGGATTGTAGTTCAATATTAAAACAGCTAAGTTTTTGGTTTGCAAACAACCACTTAGTTTTTCAATAATTTTGCAGAAAACGTTCGAAGGCAAAATGTAGGCTACATCTCGACAGCTTATTAAGCGAAAATTTATTTTTGTAGTGTAGGCTAATTGCAACGGTAAATTGACAGAGACAAAAATCACCTAGAAATAAGCACTGTTGATTGGTTGTTATGACATTGGCGAGACTGTGCCATTGATTTTGGCCTTGTTGACGTAGGGATGTGTCAGTTTGTATTGCTGTGTGAAGAATTTCATGTGCGTTAAATTCAAGTTGCGATGATGAGCTTGATCGTATTAAAGCGACTGACTGTTTTATTGACATACGACTGTTTTATTGCAGTACTGGTTTGGTTTTGAATCTTTATCCTCGGACTGACTAAGCCTTAATTGGTTATTCCTGGTAGTTTCGCATACTTGTAGAGGCTCTTGACTCAGGGCCGGTTACCGAGATTGACAGAGTGAAGTTTTCCGATTGTTGAAGTGTTATTGTCGGGAAATTATTCCATCCATTAGGTGCCGCTGAATGGAGAGCAGGCCTGAAATGCGTTGCTCAAGCGCACACCCCGAGAGTCGAACCAGCGCTGCTTGATTGTTAGCCGGGCGCGTAACGACTGAAAATTTTAAAACAATCTGGAAAAAGTCATATTTCTAGCCTCTATTGGCTTCAAACATAACCACCAAATATTTAAGGAGAAGGCTTGCAAGAGAACACGTTACAATTGAATTGATGTGTTCTTATATTTGCAGCGGTACAGGGCCTCCATAGATGTGACTCCAAAACTCGTGGTGCATACGCCCAGCAAAAGCGATGAGTTCTTAACAGTCCGAACAGACGTAGATGGTAAGTAGATCTACTTTACATGAATGATACACTCGGCGTGTAAACGGCTGCTTTGAGTTGATTTGATGTGTTCAAATGATGAACCGACGTAGAATGAATGCAACATTTATCCCAGCTTGCGTGACGCTTGACGTTGAAACGATGTGTAGGCTGCAAAGTTTTGCTGGATGCTTAATGGTTAATTTCGTTAACGGTTGTTTTCAAGCATGACCTGAAATTTGAACGAATCTGTCAGCACGTAACTTGCTTTAGTTGCTGTTGTAACCATGATTTGGTTTTATTAAACTTAAAACTTGAATTTGCAAAATAAATCACTACACTACAATGCAATTCAAAGTTAACACCAAACCAGTTAAACCAACATCTTCACTACAACCTGCACAAACTGAACTGCGGACAGAAACGCAGTTTCACCAATAGTGAACAATGAAATCGACACGTCGGCTTTAGGCATTGGCTTCAGGCATCAGAGCACTTGTTCAATTACAGCTCAGTTGCATTTTCTCTTGCAGTTTCAATTGATAAACACATGACATTGCAAACAAAGGAACAAAAGGCCCTATCCAGGTCTTAGCATGACTTGCACAAGTGAACAGCACGCAAAGACAGTTAATCCACAGTCTACTCAAAATGACACTTAATGGGCTCAACACGACCATCCACGGCAAGCAGAATTAGCCTATGTCAATGGGCTCATCGGCTTCACTGATAATTAAAATTGTCAAAGTTAAAGTTCAAAAGAGCATTTAGAATTAAAGCAAGAAATTTCCCATAATCGATCATCTTCCCTACAATATTTTGCAACTGCTGGTTTTATGTGAATCACAATTTTTTGTATCTGTATCGTCGAAGCAATAATTGTTTTGAAACAATTTGCTTTCGACTAACGAGTGTGCTCTTACTACAAAATTTTTCAACTTGCCACAATAAACAAAAAAATACTTCAACCTGTCATATGGCAATGTTACAATATTGTTTACAACCGGAGGGCATATAGAGGCAAGATTAAGGTTGCTTTGCCAGATAATCTTCTTCGTTCCGCCTCAACCACGCGCAAATAGTTAAAAAAAAATTTTTAAAAAGCCTTGTAACGTTAATCAACAAATGCTAAAGCGAGACAGCTTTTGCAATTAATTTCAAATTATGCTTTGTTGAGACCGTACATCCACTGTTTTATTGTAATATGGGTCGGCTTATGTCAAAAGTCAAAAGATAAAACAGATGTTTCGACAAACTACATACACCTTATTCTTTTATAATCCTTCGTATGAACAAGAGGTTTTGGTTTTGCGCCTGAAAACCTTACGACATTTTTGCCCATGCAATAACTTTTTTTAAATTTTTTTCATCTAGTCCTCGCTGACTTATTGTCTAAAAGTAACGTTTCATTTTCTTCCTGCACTTACACTTTATTATGCGTGTTTCAAAACTGTACCTTCTTGATAGTGTACCGCACTTCTAGGGAATAAATTTATATTTTTGATTGGGGAATTTATCTCAGAAAGCAGGTAAATTTACCCCGGTTGGAAACATCTTACATAAGACTACCATGCATTCTAAGATTTATGTTGGAAATAATAAAATTTTCGGTAATCCTATAGCTCTATTTTACTGAAACTACATGCGCTTTTGTAAACTGCTGATTGGTTATGTGGATAGCCAGGCAACTGTCAAGTTCATGTGGCCCCGATAGCTCGGTGGATAAACACATTACTTTGCGAATAAGATAAAGCAACACAGGTTCTACTCTCGGGATGTGTAGCTATCAGCAAGGACAGTTATCTATTTAGGGACACCTAGTACATAGAACAATGTAGCGGCAACAACACTTCAACAAAAAGCGCAAACACGACTCGGTCACTCTCAGTGACCGGGTGGCTCACATTCTCTTCAAGCACATGAAACTACTAAGACAATACTATTAACAAAGCTATCTCAATCCGAGTATCTAATAAAACTTCCACAATCAATCAATATCAGCCAACTGCATTGCGTTGTTTCTTGCAGATCCTCTTCTTCACACACCAGACAACCCGTCGTTGTCCAATAGGGGCGATGACGTCATCATCAAATCAACCGACAGTGGAATATCGTCAACGGTGAGTTCATGGTTCCAAGTTTCTTGTTCCAAGATTCTTGTTCAAATGGAATAGTTAGCACTGAGCAGCGTGAGCTTGTAACGACAGTGAAAACAAACTTTTGGTTACTTACCTTTTTTTTTACACAGTTATACAAAAAATAAGAGACTAGATGGAGAGATTTGGACTACATCCAAAAATAAATTCTGTAAACTTGAAAATGTAATGTATTACATATGATCTGTTGACCAGAAAAAATGATACATTTTTCTAGCACTGCACAATGTGCACATTAGTTTGTTTTAGCATTTCAAATTTAGCTTAACTTTTTTGATTTTCGAATGAACAGTATCGCCAGTATTGAAATCTTATGTTTTTTTCAATAATTGTACTTTGATTCTAGAACACCGCATATAAAATGTCGTCACAGTCAAGTTCTAATTCATTGAAACCTCTTGAAAATGGAAATACGGGTAAGGTCATAGCAAATTTTGATCACTTGGCAATTATGTTAGTTATTTTGTACGGCTGTTAAAAGGCAATTTTTAGTCGAGACAAACTGAAATTCTCAAGAAAGAATTTATTTTAAAACGAAACGAACCAAGTGAGAAAAATTTACGTCGAAACGAAGAATAGTAAATTTTTGTTGAAACAGTTATGTGTTCGGCTCTTACAAGCCAAAAAGCTTTGCAAATCTTCGATATGAGACTGTTTGAGAGTTTACAAAGAAAAGAAATTATTTTTCCCTTTAAAATTAAAGCCGCATTAGCAAATTATAAAACCAAATCAAAACACTTAATGTTGTGGCGAACCGATGTACATTTATTTTGAAATATTTTTACTTGATTCAGTCATTGTCAAAATGATTTACTGATTTCTAATAATTCGGTTTATTCTTCTTCCCAGGGAGCCAAACTCCATCCTATCCTCTAGAACTGAACCATTGCACCACTGACGAGAATGAATCAAAGACAAGCGAAACTAAGTCAGAAGGTAAAGCACTTTTGAAGCATTTCAAACAATATATTCACAGTTAATGTTGAAATATTTATCTTAAGTTAGTCCCTTGGTGAAATGAGCAAAGTACACTGCTGTTTACCAGGTCTGCAAGTTTTAATTAAAAGAGCTAGGTCGTTGCCAGACTTGTACTTTTAAAGTTTTTAAACTCGAAAACTTCCCAGGACCCAGATTGTTCCATAAACTTCATATTTCATTAAAATACAACGTTGAAATCGATGACAAACTGCTGGAATTAAACTTCCAAATATTGGAAATAAAAAGTTGGATATGTAAATGCTTTGTAAAGGCAAATAAAAATCGATTGAGCTATGCATTCTGGTATGTCAGCTTGGACAACTTGTACAGCAGCCCATCACATAGACTGATATGTTACTGAAAAGATCAAACATTTGTTTCCACATATTTGTAAAATGTATTCACTTGTTTGACAATAGCTTTATTGCTTCATTATTTTCACATTGTGAAAATCGTCGGGCTGCATAGCCGAGTGGTAAGAGCCCTGGAACGGCAATCGAAAGGGCGGCGGTTTGATTTTTAAAGCCATGTGACTTCTCGCAGACCTGTTGCAATTTTTAAAATCATGTACGGTATATTTTTAAACAGAAGCCAACGATCACGGCCATGGCCACCATCACCATGGTGACATGGCGAATGCTCAAGGAATTAAAGATCTTGCTTGGATGATAATAGCTGGGGATGGATTGCATAACTTCAGTGACGGCTTGGCTATAGGTGAGTTTTAAAATCATAGCGACACTGACTTTAACAAGATTTATGTTGGTGATTTTAACATTTATGAACGTGTTGTAGGAAATAAAACTAAAGAAACAAAGCAAAAGTCTTCCCCTGGTCCATCATACACACAGGATGTCATTCTTTGAGACGATAAACACTCAATTTAGATTGATAAACGTTTACGGTACAGTGAGAGCCAGGGCCGTTGAGAGGACAGTTTGGGCCCGGTACAGATAAAAAGCCCACCCAACCAAGAGAAATCTCAAGAAATCAAAAGAACTTTTAAAAGCATACGCACTACGCAGTGTATTCCTCGTTTTTAGACACCCTAAAAACTTTTCTGATCTTAAAATGAATCCGGGCCGGCTCAAAGGTAGTTGCATTGCCCCTGGACCCCATATTAGTGTTACTCGTGCCACAATTACTATTTTCAATGTACAGGAGCCGCGTTCAGTAGCAGTGTCTCGGCTGGCTTGAGCACTTCTCTGGCGATATTCTGCCACGAGCTGCCGCACGAACTTGGCGACTTTGCTATTCTCATCGATGCTGGAATGTCAATTAAAAAAGCGATCATGTACAACGGATTGTGCGCCTGCTTGGCGTTTTTTGGTGCTGTGTTAGGTAAAGTGTTTTTTATTGTTACAAGTGTGAAGATTAAAAACTTTGTACTGCTGCGTTGCAATTTTCGTTGCGTATTTTCATGTAACGTTGAGATATACTTTTTCATGAAAAGAAGACTTTACTAAAACCAAGCAGAACATTTTTACGTACGGTATATCTGTGAACCTCGTTTGAGTAAGCAGTGGTAAAGAAGTAATTGTGTCACGTGATATTTGAACATCCCCAATCGCCAGTAACGTATTTGCAATATCTAATTAGCAAGTTCTCTACCAAACCTGTTTGGATGGTGGATGTGAAAAATGGTTCTTTTTATCAAGTGTCATATACCATCTTCAATCTACTATATGCACTATGCACTGCAGGCTTATTGATCGGTGAATACACAACTTCCGTCAAACTCTGGATCCTTGCTGTCACTGCCGGAGGTTTTCTCTATGTTGGTTTGGTTGACATGGTGAGTTATAAATTTTCGTTTTTTCTCTTCATAGTGGGTCGGTCGAAGCCATTTTTTCTATCACGATAAAACGAAACGAAATTTTATTTATGAAAAGGGTTTAAAACGGATTTTTTCACAAGGTGAATAGTGAATAGGCTACAATTCGAAACGAAGTGAAAACAAAAAAGTTTTACATAATAATAAAATAACGTTTTGTTTTGTCAATATTTCAAAAGGTGTTACAAATTTTAGCCTTCCACATTGTAAAAGTCAAAGAACCGGTTGGCTACGGTTGTTCGTCGATAAACAAAACTAAATTTTAACCCAATTCATAATTATACTATTCTTCCTCGTTCGGAATTTTTTACGGCTTTCGTTTTCGGTTGGAAGTGGCAACGAAACAACATTATTATTATTTTTTTTTTAAAAGACGACGAAAACTGTTCATATTGCCAAGAAATTTAAACCGTAATAAAACAAAACAAATAAAAAATTTAAACTACAAATTAATCTGTTTGTTTTTTCCATAAATTTTTGTTGATTTATTTTTATTTCAGCTTCCACAAATGTTGAGACAATGTACAGAGAAGGATGGTTTCTACCGTTTTATCTACCAGAACATTGGCTTCCTAAGTGGTCTCATCATCATGTTGCTGATAGCATGGTACGAAGAAGCCTTTATGACACTTTTTTAGAGCTTTTTACACCGGAGAGCAAGAATTGATAAAACTTCCATTTTGCAGACCTGCTTCTACACACATACTGCGATTCAGTGTAGAACGGGCATTTTTAAGTTGTCTCATGTTTTTGCAAAGGGCTTTACTGCCATGCGATGTTTCTTTTGATGAAACCGGCCGATTATTTTATTTGATGTTGAATCGATGTTGATGGTGCAGCATATTTGCATTCCACAAAGCTATTTGTTCTGTTCATATCAACTTTCTTTTGCAAAGAGAAGCAGCATCAATAACGGAGGTCCAATATGTAAAATCTGTCCTTTTGACATCGATTCAACGTCCACAGACGTTGAATCGATATAAAAAGGGCTTATTTTCTTGTTGTAAAGTTAACCCACCTTGAAAGTAGATTCTTTTTACGTTGATCTTGCGTTAAGATATAACATTGAACTGTTCATTTGGCAACAGGTAATGGTTCACAGCGTTGATCCACCTATTTTTATTTCTCCCTCACACAAACTGTCTGTCACGCTACCAACTAAAAGTCTATAACATACACTCAAGAGCCAATCATTGTGTCGTTCATTTTCCTGCATCACCATGCGCACTGTGTTGAAGCAGGTTTAGCTATTTCCCACAAAAAACGTTGTTTTTTGGTGTTGTATTAGTGACATCATCAAGATTATGTTGCTGAGGCCATCAAAGTGAGCCATATCTCATTTACACAGAAAAAGCTGAATTTTCAAGTTTATTTTTTGAAATATATTTACCAGCCACTCAGCTAACAAACTTAGTCTTTTATACATTGATTCGGCATCTAAAGGTATCGAATTATTGTAAAAACGAACTGATTTGTCGCTGTAAAACTTTACGAGTTTGTCAAGCGAGTTTAATGTTTCTAGCACTAATTGCAACGTTCATCTGATGAAATTGAAAGTTGCAACTAGTGCTAGAAACGATATAATTGTCCTAGAAACACCCAAACTTTTCAGTAGCCTTTTAAGCGAGTATAAGTTGCTTGTTTTTCACGTGATAATCATTCATCATTTCTAATCATTCATCATTTCCAAATGCAGAATGAGTTGGTTACAATCAGTCGTACTTTTGTATAATACGTAGTAGATATTTCCAGCTTTTTTAATAATTACGTGGTGTCAAAAGACGTAAAATTAAATGATGCGCGTTGATCTTTTTACATGTGCGACGTTTTGCATGCTGTATTACTGTATTGCATTGCCGTTGTAAAGAAATGAAACAGTGTCAAAATTGTTCTGTGATTTTGTCAAGTTTAGATTAATCTGTGTAGCATACTGCGCAAAGATGGTGATACCACGTATGTGACAAAACAAATTTTATCAGCTTGTGGTGTCGCAGTGAGTATGAACAATTGTGTTATGACTAGATTTCACTGTGTCAAAATTAATGATTTTCATTCATTGTTGCTTTTACCAGCATAAGTTATTGCAATGGCTGCATGTCAAATATAATTGAACTACACTTTTTCGAACGACCCAGATGGCAAATCAGACGTTTTTAACGTTGATTCAACTTCCGCAGACGTCTGCAGACGTTGAACCAATGTAAAAAACGGTTATTTACTGTCTAGGGTGTGTTTATTTCTAACCCTTTGCTGTAAGTAAACCACAGACAATTTCTTCTTGGTGAATGGACAATCTAACAATGGTCGCATCGTGGTCCCAAAAGAGTATCTGCTCTGCATCACTCAGGCTTATGTGTTCACGTTTCCGTTCTTCAGCTTACCCCTCTGGCGACATTGAAATCATGTAAAAATGGCAACTTTCACAGGCTGGGTAGGCTCATTGCATTGCTCTATTACACCTCCGACAATATGTTGAAAACATGAAGTGATTAATTTTAACGTGAGAAACGTTAAGCCTGTGTTATCTCGTAACGCTGTATCAACTGGCGAAGTTACAAAAGTGAAGTTTAATCATCACCTAAAAGCAAAAGCTGTCATTTTCACATTGATTCAACGTCTGCAGACATTGAATCAATGTGAAAATGACGGATTTTGCTGTCTGGGTCTGCTGCTTGCAAGTTGTTTGTTTGGCTTAGTTTTGTAGCTCCTGTTAAATCGGTCCTCCTCCTGCCGCATTGTGCAATTGCATAGTCTGCGTTTTTTGCACTTGAAAATATGTAGTTAAAGCAACAAAGAGATTTGCCTGACATTATTTTAATCAAAATATAAGAATATAATTCGAACGTTTTCGTTTGCGGTTCCAGTAGGCAGTAGGCTACCAGTGACCAAAGTTAATTTAGTACTCAGCCTTGTTGCATCGCCTTGTCTATATTTTCTGGTAAAGATTGTATGGAAGCCGAAAGCTTTCAAATTATTTTCTTATATGTAGCCTATTTACCTTTTCAAATCATATTTGTTAAATCCGTGGTGTTGGTTTATTTCCAATGTTTAATAATGTCAACTTTTCAAAGCTACTTTGTAGCTATATGCTAACTTAGTTTCTTCGAACAATTTTGAATAAGTTTTCTCAATGCTGACGGCTTAGCAATGTTGCATTGTGAAAGAAAACATTTCTCTGTGTTGCTTAAAATGCGAATTTGTAGACTTTTCACCTGTACACTAGATCATGACAGTGAAAGTAATCTTATATTTAACTGTTTATTTAAGCCTGTCTCGTTAATGCTGTAAGTTTTAATTGCTGAAGTTTCTAATACCTTTAGTATGCTATTTAATGAATATTGCATTATTGTTTTAGTTTGAAAGTGTTGTTTCTGTGTATTTTATTTTTGTAAAAATTGTAGTACTTGAATGCAGCTCACTTGTGTTGTCTACTAGTTTGCGAACTGCCAATAAAACGTATAAATATTTTCCATGAGTAATAGAATATTTGTTCATCTATTCTATAGCATGGAAGCAATGCTTAGGCTACATGTTACCTCACGCAGTTTGTCAAATAGCAAAAACAAATTGCTGAAAATAGCTAAAGCTAGGTGTGGACAGCTTGCAGGTCATAGCAAACCTTGGGTTCGATAAAAATAAGGGGGGGGAACAAACCGACGATTGATTATGATGATGAAGCTGAGGCTTTCAAAAATCTTTGTTATTTGAACCTCGGGTTTGAGCCTTTGATGCCAAAAATTTTTATTGTGAGATGTGAAAAAGAAAGATGTTTGCACCAACATGTATTGATGTAACGGGAAAGTGGACAAAAACGATAAAAAAAAATTGATTTTCTGGAAATTTCGCTATGAAAGTTTTAGGTTTTTGTGTTTGTTTATTATTTAGGTATAAAGGTTCTTTCTTGCCAAAAATCATTCAAGTCCACCTTTCAAATTTTTCTAAACTTACAAGTTGAAAAAAATTGTTGCCTGTTTTTCCCCAGCCCAGGGGCAAAGCGGACCAAATGGTCCATTTTACATTTTTACATCTCTTATGATAAACGAGTGTTACCCCTGCTACAGTATAATGCTACAGCAGTATGTATTAACCTATCTACTTGCTTATGTGTGCGATTAATCTCCTCATCCCACGTAAGAAGGGGGTCATGCGTCTTCCCCTAAGTTACTAATATTGTTAGCCTACAATTGTTAATTTTGTTGTAAAGTATCTTATAACCACACATCTGTACATAGTTGCATCTTGTATAACCGAGTTATTGTAATATGATTCATCTGTTACTTTGCCGTAAGGAGGGAAGTGTGTAACATGTACCATGTTTTTAACTAACAAATTTACATTTTAACATTTAGCCTAACCGAAACTTATCAGAATTGCAAAATGCATTTCAACGCTGCAAATTCAAAACCTATATTCTGTTCTCATGGAATCTAGGCCAAGCTTTCCCAGAAATGCCACTCTCACGGAGTTGGCTCACCACATTTTTGTATTTCTGAAGCGATATAATTGTGTAACTGGGTTCGCTTAATAATTCTCACGATAGGCTATTACTGATAAAAAGGCACTATATTATGAAGTAAGCGGGGAATTAAAAAGGACAGGCATTCGAAATTAGACTTGCAAGCGAACGAACTGAACTTTAGAACGAAAATGTTAAATTCACGACTGGGGAATGTCGCTCTTCTGACACCGGTCGCAATAAATTATATTGATTAGAGATATTTTTCAATTCCCGAATAGCAAATTTGTAACACTGATTAATAAAAAATGTTTAATCCTATTTAATTCGTTTGCTTTTTTGTAGGAAGTCATACCCCTAGACTAGACAGCCAGAAGCCTAAATTATCCTTTTTATTATCCATTTTTAATTAGAGACTTAGAGTCTCTCAATATTATTTTTTCTTTTTATAAACAAATTACGAAAATTAGACAGCCAAACCCTACGCTGGGGTCGCTAAGTTAGGTAAAATCCCTACACCCCACATCATTAAAACTGATTTTACTCCCGATTAGATTATTTTCATTTTTCGGAGCACATTTTCGGCATTGTCCATTTTCTTCACAATTTTTGTTTCATGGAAACTCTGGTGCCTCTCATTTTTTTTCTTGATCCGCTGCTGGTTATGGCGTTGCCAGTGTTGTACGTTGACGCCGTCAACTTTTTATTGACGCTGAGGCTAGCGCCGTCAGTTTATTTTTTAGTTGACGGAAGTGATAGCGCCGTCAACTAACTTATTTTGTCGATTTTAAGCGCCGACAAAATAGTTCACGCGCTTTGCGTCATTTTTCGTTTGCATAGAAAATCTCGTTTCACAATGAGAGTTAAATTTTGGGTGACGTTTTGACTTTCAGGCTGATAGCAATGAACAATCTTTTGTGTGGCAGCTGTTTGTCTATCCAGTTATGCAGTGGCGTAGCTAGGGGGGGGGGGCGGACCGCCCCGGGCGGCACGTCTGGGGGGCGGCACTTTCAGACAGGACGTTTTTTTTTTTTTGTTGATAATGCAAAAGTATACGGAAAATAAAAGCAAACAGAATGGCAACGTTCAAAACAGTGGCGTAGCCAAGGGGGAGGAGGGGTTTGGGGGTTACAACCCCCCCTTTGGAACGCATGTGATGTCACGATATTGAGAATGATGCTTTCAGTCTCTATGTCTCTAAAACAAAGTTTGCCTAATTTTAAACGAAACTCCATTAAAACAGCGAGTTTTGCCAATACCAAACATTCAAATATCTCAGCCAGGATATAGCAACAAGAAAACATAGAGACTTAGCTTTATTAAGTTACCGAAAAATTCCCAAGAAAACATGATCTTATCCTTTTTCTATGCCACCGAACAGCACCATTTTACAGGAATATTTATACCAGGGGATTTATACCCACATTTTTGTTGAAAATGCTCTCAGAATGCACCAAATCCAAAGTAATTGTTCAAAATTTTGGCAAGGATGCCGTCGGGCTTCGCCCGCCGGCCCTTAAAACCCTCCCCTTTCAAAATTACTGGCTACGCTACTGGTTCAAAACATACAATAATTCCACTTTAAGTCAATTACAAAAATTTCATTTTCACATGCTTTTTCTTGAAGGGGCGGCAAAATCTGAATCCGCCCCGGGCGGCACATTCCCTAGCTACGCCACTGCAGTTATGCAGTTTCAAGTTTGTTTATTGTATTTTAGGTTAATCTGACTCGAGAAAAGACGAAATCGTCTTTGGCAGCTCGAAACAGTCTTAAAAACCAAACTCGTTAGAAGTCGAATACTTCCGTTTTGTGAAACCCTGGCTAAAATAGCGCTGACGCTGACGCCGTCAATTTTTTAAGAGCTTACGCAGTACTTTACGCCGTAAAGTTTTTAGGCAATTCGCGCTAACGCTGACGCCGTCAATTTATTTCATTGACGCGTACAACACTGGGCGTTGCCACCGTACCAAACTTTTTGCTTTAACTTATTTCAATTTTAAGAACGTTGGTCGCTTCTACACTTTTCTAGGACTTTGGTATGTAGGCTACATAGTAGGCCTACAACAAGTCAACAACATAGCCTACACAGTAACAACATTTGATGACACTGGGTAGCTAGCTAAATGACTGTGGGGTTTTCTTTGACTGCCTTGCTCTTCTTTACTATGAGCTAAACGCATCAAGACGTGTTCCCCTTACGACCATCAGCACTCTTGATAACGCACCATGGCCGATCTTCATAGCAACTGTCCATACAAATCTTAAATATATCAGCTAAAGCTATGTGGGCTAATAAAGCTATAGCCTAAATATACCGGTATGTTGTTTTTGTAACATTTTCTTTTTTTAAATAATAGGAGATGTTCTACTGGTGCAAATTGAGCTAAACTATCACAAGATGTATACAGTGACAATTTGCTTTTATTCCGACGTTTCGTCAATCAGACACGACTGACTTCTTCAGGGGCTAGACCAGGTAGTGACTACCTGTCTAGCATGGCAAAACACAGGACCATGTTGTTGAAACCAACTAAACACGCAAAATGAAAATTCAACTCTAGACAAAATTATCGCGCGCAAAGTTTGAATTAAGTTAGAAAAAAGAAAAGATTTAAATTTTAACAATTAACAACCCAGACAAAAATCTGTCATTTCTACATCTACGCTGCGCCTCAATGGATTTCCAAGAAAGCATGCTTGCCAACGACAACCAAAAAGTTTAGCACTTCCATCTACCCAGTTTAAGTCTTTTGTTTCTTTACCTTATATCAAGGGAGTTTCTGAAAATATTCGGCGTATCCTAAATGAAATTGGTGTAAAAGTCGCTTTGAAACCTTTCTTGAAAATAAGTAAATTTTTGCCGTCTTTAAAAGACCCCTTGAAACAAAGCGAAATCTCGGGTTTGGTGTACCAAGTTTCTTGTGATGATTGTAATTTAATTTATGTTGGCCAAACAAAACGAGATCTTAAATCTCGCATTAATGAACACAAAAGAGCTTTCAAATATCAACGCCCGGAACATTCTGCTCCTTGCATGCATGCCATAACTTCAGACCATAGAATAACTTGGAGCAATTCTAAAATTCTAAAAGTTGAAAGTGATTATAGAAAGCGAATGTTTTCTGAAAGTTGGTTCATCAATCAAAAGCCTCATGTAATGAATCGCAATGATGGCATCTCTTTTCCTGCTATCTACAAAAAACTATTGTAAGTGGTTATTTTACGTTTTTTAAATTGGTTTCACGCTGATTGTAAAACTGTGCAGTAGTGCGTTTTTTAAACTCGTTTCATCATGACTCATGCCGTTCATTCTCCTCTCTTGTCAGTGTTTCAGTTTCTTCCCTGACAGCAGAATCCATCATTTTTACATTGATTCAACGTCTGCGGACGTTGGGTAGATGTAGAAATGACAGATTTTTGTCTGGGTTGTTAATTGTTAAAATTTAAATCTTTTCTTTTTTCTAACTTAATTCAAACTTTGCGCGCGATAATTTTGTCTAGAGTTGAATTTTCATTTTGCGTGTTTAGTTGGTTTCAACAACATGGTCCTGTGTTTTGCCATGCTAGACAGGTAGTCACTACCTGGTCTAGCCCCTGAAGAAGTCAGTCGTGTCTGATTGACGAAACGTCGGAATAAAAGCAAATTGTCACTGTATACATCTTGTGATAGTTTAGCTCAATTTGCACCAGTAGAACATCTCCTATTATTTAATTTAATGCCTGGTGAACAGCCTCATTCAATTTTCAGCATTTTCTTTTTTTATTTTCCCTTTATATCTTAAATTTTTCTGAAGGTGTTGCAACCGTGCCAAATTTCTTTCAACTCAATAACTTACTTCGGTCTCAAGCACGTTTTAACGTTCGCGTTTTGTCGCTTCTACCTTTTTCTCGACCTTTGTTATGCTGACGTGCAGTGGCGTAGCCAGGAAAAAAATTTGGGGGGGGGCCAAATATTTGATGAATTGAAGAGAACGACAAAGTGTTGGATTTAAGACATCGCCACCTGATGTGCAGTGGCGTATCCTGGGGGCTTGAGCAAGGGGAAGCAATGAAACTGGTGGGGGTTAGAGCGTGCCGAAGGCACGCGTATTATAGGGGGGTCCGGGGGCATGCTCCCCCGGAAAATTTTTGCAAAATTACACTTAAATAATGGATTATAGCGCTTTCTGGAAACACTTTTAGGGTAATATTTGTATGAAATTTATTAGCAGATAAACAGCTATTAACTTATTAAAGGTAGCTCTTACACACGAACGGGCAAAATCTGCGGCTAAAATTAGAGAACACCAAAAACTCAGCTACACAAAAACCCAACAGAGTAAGCCATTCTGAAATAGCTTCCACAAATTAGTTAAAAGAAACGTAAATCGAGTACCTAAATTTTGCGCGATTTAGGATTTACAAAATTTATTGGTGTCTTTCTGTGTGTCTAAAACAAGTCCTTGGGGTGTTAATAGCCAGATGTCTTGGAAAACGTTATAAATTTCTACAAATTTTATTATATTTTCAACAAAGGGCTCAACTTCGGAATCCAAACTTTGAAAATTTGGGGGGGGCCATGGCCCCGTTCGCCCCCCTCCTGGCTACGCCTATGCTGACGTGTATTGTTTTGATATGATAGTCAGAAATAAAAACAACTGAACTGAACTGACTCATGGAATCAGATAATTCATGTTGATGGCAATCTGCTGCAAGCGGAGATGGCGATTAAATACTTACATGTAGGCTACAAGTGTTTTAGTTTCTTGTTTTCAAAACCTACACTTTTTTTCCTTACAGCTCAAGCTTTTTTTTCTTTTTAATTCTGTCAACTTAGTTGCCCGGTTGCACCACATAGTGGGCTAAAAAGAAAAACAAACCCACTTTGGAGCGCTAGAGAGCCTGTATTGAATTATTGGACTGGATGTTTACCAATTTTCACAGCAAAAAAGGAAAAGGAAAAATAGTGCACAGTTTAGCCTACTGTACAGGTACTTCTAGGAAAACTAGCTTAAAATACGTTATGTTTGTTTTGCATGAATGTTGATGTGTTCACACATCTTTTAAACTTTACGAAAGTAAAGGTAGTCTTCTTGTGCAAGTCATCAAATGGGAATGTCATTGGCAAGTTTACTCAATGATTAAATTGTGGGTTGTGCCTGACCTAGGGTATTTTATGTGTACCAGTAGCCTATATGCAGGGCCGTGTGAGCACCATCTCGCCCTCGCAAAGTCCACTAGTGGGCCCTTATGTTGGTAGGTCTATATCGATTTTTGTAGTTAGTACGGTATTTTTTTCGTCCTGGACGGCGGACGCATGACAAAAAATAAAATGATTGATGATTGATTGAAAAATAAGACAAGTGTTTAGGGCAGCAAACTCTTTCAATGTGGGGAAAAATTTACATTCATCATTTTAGTAAACAACTTTTAAAATTTTATAGAAGAAATAGTTAATAGGCTAGCCTATGCCGACAAGGCGACAATGCAGAAGAGGATCTAGAAAAAAGTGGGAAATAACCAGGGTTTTAACAAATTAAAATTTTCAACATACGGTAGGTAAACAAACAATGCAATGCAAAATTTAACGTCCAAATAAATGGAGTGTTCAGAAAGGGGGTGTGGGGTCTTGCCCAACAAAATTTTGACAAATATGTAATCTTGTTTTGGTCACTTTTTAGGCATTTTAGGAGCAATGTTTTTTATCAAGATGCACACTTTGTATAGCCTATAAGTTAGGCTGTGACTATATTTACACTATATAGTGTAAGAATAGCCTCAATAGTGTTGCCAGATAAGGAATTTTGCCCTAATTTGAGAAAATTTTAAAGCTGTTGAAAACAAAAACTTGTATTTTGGAATTTTTTTTAGTCTTGGGCAAAGATCAAAACCCTAAACTTATCCCTAGCTCTAGCCCTTACCTTAACCCTTCCTAACTCTAATCCTAACTCTGGCAACATCTCATTGTGTAAAAATAGCCACTTCCTATAAGTTAACCAATTCATCAAATTAAATTGGATTAGGGAAGAAGTTTTGTTTAAAATCTAAGTTAGCCTACCATTTCAAATTTTTTTATTTGCAACCACAGAAGGATTTCACTAATTTATTTCTTGAAAGTTTGAATAGTCTAGTGTGTTGTAGCCTTACAGGAGGCTGGAACAGGCTGTCCTCACCTTCACAGATAACATTGTCACTTTATATTTATAACCTATCTTGATTCATGTTAAAATTTATCAATTTTTTTTATTTTTGTTTTATTATCTTTATCCTGCATTGCGGGAAAGCGGACTTGAGCGCTATGCATTGGTGTACTCCTTCCGACATACACCCGACCCACGCTGCAGCCGACTGCAATGTCTGTTTCCGGTTGTCTACTCTACTTATGACTTAAATTTGGTACTACCCATTACTCGAAATCGATCACTGGGTAGAGGAAATTATCGTAAAGTTTCTTGCCCAGAGAAACAACAGCAAGTGCAAGTGGCTGGAGTCGAACATGCAGGCTCTCGACTGCGAGCCCAACACGCTAACCACTCGGCCACTGGTGGTATTATTAATTAAATAGGCTATTTCAGTGAGCAGTGTTTACTTTGAAATATCAAAAAATATTGGCCGTGGCTGTATTTACACTATATAGTGTAATAATAGCCTCAATAGTGTTGCCAAATAAGGAATTCTGCCCTAATTTGAGAAAAGTTTTAAGCTGTTAAAAATAAATACTTGTAGGCTAGGCCTATTATATGTTGGAATTTTTTTTTAGTCCTGGGGAAAGATCAAAACCCTAATCTTATTCCTAACTCTAACCCTTACCTTAACCCTTCCTAACTTTAATCCTAACTTTGGCAACACCTGATTGTAACCATGGCATTAAGTGTGGAAAAATAGCCCACTTCCAAAAATATTAGGCAGACTATGAGTGGTCTTTTAATCAGTCTCACTCAGGGGATACAGGGAGCTGTTAACACGGTTTTGACTTTGAGTGTATGCTGTGAGTTTTCTGAATATAACTAAACTAGCTCATGAATGCAAAACAATTACTCATCAGCCTTTATCAGATTTTTACAGTAGTGTCACATAAGAATTCTATTTACGGTATCAGATATTTTGGTATCAGATATTTTGTAAAAAAACTGATGTCATTTTGCTAGCCCATAGATGATTTCAGACTGCAGAAATGACTTCCCAAGACTTGATTTAGTGGGGATAGACACCAAAACCACTAGCCTGCACCCACTAGAAAAAAAATTATAGTCAATTTAAGGAATTTTGCCTTGGCGGCCACTAGAGCGCTCTTGGATAGGGGTCAAACGGGGTCAAAAAATGTTTTTTCAAGTACCAATGTAAAAGATAGCCCAAACTGCATCTTTTGGCAGATGCACTAAGCTGAACTCAAAAATTCGTTTTTTTGATCCACCCTACTCTTCAGCAGAGTACTGTGCACCTGTTTGGTGCCGCAGTGCTCACTGCCACAACATCGACACTGCCATAAATAGCGCCCTGCGCACAGTGACCGGATGCCTGTGTCCCACACCATGTGACAATCTCCCCATTCTCGCTGGCATCCAACCCGCTGAGTTTCGTCTCGAAGAAGCCACTCTGTCCCTCGGTCGACGGGCACTGGAGCCTAATCATCTTCTCCACCACAAGATCTCTGCTCTCCCAAACGAGCACCCCAGTTGACTAAAATCAAGACACCCATTCGTGCCAGCCGCTCAACTTCTTATCAACGAAGCTGATGTACAAGACATCTCTGCGGCTACTTGGGCGGACCATAAATGGAGTTCTGAATGGAAGTCAAGCGCCACCAGACTCTATTCGTTCATCCCCAATGCCGACACACGCCCCATCGGCCTGACACTACCAAGACAAGCATGGGTGCGCCTCATCCGTCTCCGTACGGGCGTCAGGCTTTTTCGCTCAACTATGCACCAATGGGGAATGGCCTCTTCCTCCTCCTGTGAATGTGGTGCCGAGGAACAGACCGCAGACCACATCATCAATGACTGTTCCATCTTCAAGCCACCTAATGGAGTGGAAGGTCTGCGTGTCATGGATGATGAAACCAAAGACTGGCTGCTCTCTAGTAGCCTTCCAGTGTAGTCCGGGAACATCGTGAATCTGGGGTGGTAAAAGGATAGACCCTCGGCCCCAGACGCTCACACGACGACGACGACAAAGGTATTTCTGCAAGTACTTTTTTTGTAAATTGTTGCAAAAGGGGTGCAAAGTAAAGTAAAGTTATGCAGTATTAGGATATCATTTTTACATTTAATATTTACAAAAATTAAAAATACATGATCACTGAAGTCCTGATTTTGTCTTTTAAAAATCTGAGTTGATTGACTGAAGACAAATAATGTATTTTCTTATGGCTTATTATTGGTGAACACTCTGTTTGTAAACAAAGAAAATAAGAAATACTAACATCAAAAGGTGGGGGTTCAACTATCAGCACATGTGCTATTGATTTAAACACTTCCAATACACAGCTCTACAATCTACATGCGGGAAAAAAGTAGCTGAGTTTAAATTAATTATCATCATTTTAACTTTAGACAACCAAAAACTTTAAACTGTCAAGTTTGTTTACAGACCTGTATAATTTTTCAACCAGTTTTTATTTTTTAAGGTTATGTCATACATAGTCAAACTTAACCCATTAAAAGCCGCCACAAGTTCCCATTGCTCTTTTTAAGTGATATTTCAGCCACAAAGTTGTATTGTCATAACTTTTTAGGTATACTAAAAAAAATTGGAGATTTTTGCTTTTTTGATGCATTTTTTTGTTTGTCTTTTAAAAGGACACCGGCCACATGGTCAAATATAAATCTCGTGATACCTTAACCGAAGCAGGTGTTTGTTTCGGTAGAAATTTGTCAGATCTTTCTTGAAGGACGTTTCAAAACTATTGTATAAACATATTATATTCACGGTAACCATCGGCGTAGCTAGTGGGAGGGCGGTCCCCCCCAGTAGGCGATCCCCCCAGTAGGCAGGAGTGCGGTTCCCCCCCCCGGTCGGAAGCTTGTGGGTGGCAGAATTTTTACATGTAAACAAAAAAGCATAGCAAAAATCTTTTTTGAAGCGGATTTTCCTCGAATTCTATATGCTGGCTCCTACTTCACACGATCAGGGGTGGAAAAATCATGGTCTGCCCCGGGCGGCACACACTCTTGCTATACGTCACAGACAGTCGTTCTCCAGCTCGTGTCCAAGCATTGGTTTCGTCGTCAAATCGAATTTGGCTTTGGATGGTGATGTCGTAGCCTACATGGGTTTGGAGGCCCAGACTACGATGGAAAAGTCATGGGCAAAAGTCACATGGTAATGGAGGGTGGGGGACGTGGTAGTTTTAGCTTTTCTAATGTTTCGTTTTTCTTGGGCTTTTTTATCCGTTTTTTTTTCGAAAATTTCCGTGCCTTCCCTAGATCTTTTCTCCAGAGTGATCTGTCACTAGCAAGTTGTTCCCAATGGGAACAACTTTCTTGAAGGACAAAAATAAAAAAAAGGAAAGAAGAAATTTTTTTTTTGAAGGAAAAAATCGAAATAGGATGATGCAATACTGAGTCATTCAAATTGGTGTCCTTTTAAAAGGACATCGGCCGTAAATGGGTTAAAGTCATGGGATTTTCAATCCATGCAATATTTAAGCATTCTCATAGCCATAAATCATGTAGTTTGCTTTGTCATATTTTAGTCACTGTCAAAATTAAAAAGGAAGTGGTGATGACATAAGCTAGTACGGTACTATACTAACTGGTATTATATATATGCAGTGATTCTATTTATTTATATTTTGCATATTTGGTCAGGGCATCTCTATATAATTTGTATGTATTGATTGAATAGCCTAGCCCTTTGAAATTGTGTAGTTTCCACTGTATGTACATGAAAATTTTTAAGTAGATTGACATGCTCTTTGACTCAGTCTTTAGCCTATCTGCAGTCCAATGAAGAGGATGAAAATTTGAGAAAAGAATTCAGAAGGGATCAGTTCATCATAAGATTTGAACAAAATGGGGTTCTGCCATCAACTCCTTATCTTATTATGGAAGAACTGTTACATAAAGAAAAGACACTTAGTAAGTAGTATTAATTAGGCCTACTAGAAAAACTGGTGTCATCTGGCATGCCCTTTGTTTGTGATATATGTTAATAGGGTGGCCCCTTTTGAGGCAATTTTTTCATTTCAACTTGCCTGGGTGATAAATTTTTGCCTTAGCCCAAAATATTAATAAATCCAAAAATTTTTTGAAATCTGACCCTGTTTAGACCCTGCCCCAACACCATTTTTAAATCGAGCCCCCTAAATCACGTTTTTAATGATAAAATTAGTACTATTTGAGCTAGATATATGTTGTTGGTATTCATTTTTATTGCCTTTCAGAAAGGAAGACACTTGCATGCCTTAATTCAAGATTTGAACAACTTTTTATAAATTCATTTTATAGTATCAATGTAAATGCTTCTTAAATTGACCGATAAAGTGATACGATTTCTTTCTGAGCATTAGGCAAAAGACAAAGTGATGAAAGTACTACTAATTTATTAACCAAGAAGTAACAGCACATCGCATTTCACACAATAGAAACTATGTTTGCTTGGATTTTCTGGTGACACGATACTTTTTCCCCATCCATGGCTTTTTCTTCCTTCTATGGTGCACAAAGCTTCACCAATTTGTCGTTTTTGCCCAGCTATCCGCCCAGTTGCTGTTGTCAGTTTAACTCCACGTCCTACAGATTGAGTGTGACTTGGATAATTTAGATGAAGAGGATGTTCCACAAATTGCTTAATGTTAATGCATGATTTGGTCAGGGGAGGTTTGTTTGTTTGTCGTATTCAGGCTTCTACCCGGTGGTGGAAGATTTAGATTAAGTGGACGGGAAGGCAAGGAATCCAATCTTCGTGTCCACCTTCAGGCGGGTCTGCTACTATTCGGTGAGTCCGATTCGGTGAGTTCGATTCGGTGAGAGCCTTTTTCGGTGAGAGCCCTATTCGGTGAGTTTTTTTTTTTAATTATTGCGCGCCGTAGCCTAATTATCATTGCCGTTATAGGGTTAGGGGTTGGGGGATAGGGGTTAGGGGGTTTTTGGGGTTGGGGGTTTTTGTGTTTTTTTTTTGAATTTTTGTTTGAAAATTATCGGGTACCGTAGCCTAATTAAAACCCCTAGCCTAATTAAAACCTCTTAAACAAAAAAGGAATCCTTCCCTTGAATGAACCCCCCTGTTGGCTGCATAGCCGAGTGGTGTGAGAACTGGAATGGCAATCGAAAGGGCGCCAGTTTGACACCGCTCAAGAGCATGCGGCTGTGTCTCTGGCACGACACTTGAAGGCATGCCTGAAGGCGGAATGGCCCGATTCGGTGAGAGCCTTTTTCGGTGAGAGCCCTATTCGGTGAGTTTTTTTTTTTAATTATTGCGCGCCGTAGCCTAATTATCATTGCCGTTATAGGGTTAGGGGTTGGGGGATAGGGGTTAGGGGGTTTTTGGGGTTGGGGGTTTTTGTGTTTTTTTTTTGAATTTTTGTTTGAAAATTATCGGGTACCGTAGCCTAATTAAAACCCCTAACCCCTAACCCAAACCCCCAAAATTCCCCAAACCCCCCAAACCCCCAATTCCCCTAAAACCCCCAAACCCCCAACTCCAAAAACCCCCAACCCAAAACCCCCAAAACCCAAAAACCCCAAAAAACCCCAACCCCAAAAACCCCCAACCCCAAAACCCCTAACCCCCAACCCCAAAAACCCCCAAACCCCAAAACCCCCAAGTCCCCCAAAACCCCCAAACCCCAAAAAACCCCAACCCCAAAAGCCCCCAACCCCCTAACCCCCAACCGCAAACCCCTAACCCCAAACCCCCAACCCCAAAAACCCCCAACCCCCAAACCCCAAAAACCCACCCCAACCCCAAAAACCCCCTAACCCCTAACCTCTATCCCCTAACCCCTAACCCCTATCCCCTAATCCCTAACCCCTATCCCCTAACCCTATAACGGCAATGATAATTAGGCTACGGCGCGCAATAGTTTAAAAAAAAAAAACTCACCGAATAGGGCTCTCACCGAAAAAGGCTCTCACCGAAAAAGGCTCTCACCGAATCGGACTCACCGAATCGGACTCACCGAATCGGGCCATTCCGCCTTCAGGCATGCCTTCAAGTGTCGTGCCAGAGACACAGCCGCATGCTCTTGAGCGGTGTCAAACTGGCGCCCTTTCGATTGCCATTCCAGTTCTCACACCACTCGGCTATGCAGCCAACAGGGGGGTTCATTCAAGGGAAGGATTCCTTTTTTGTTTAAGAGGTAAGATATTGTGGAGCACCCACTGTCATATATGGTTATCATTTCTCTATAAGATGTTGCCTCAAAATTTAATTTGGGAAGGAGAAACTCTTGCACTGAAGAATTTTGCGATTGACTTTCATCATTGGTGGTGCGCCTAATCTTAGAGATTAGTTTAACTGCATTAGCTCGGATGGTTTTGTTATCAATGCCCAGCATTGCCAATAGCACATTTTCGGGATTTTTTTATATTTCTTTTTGTAAGGTGCATTTGGTATGCATGGATATGTAAACCCTTAGAACTTGTGATCCCAAACTCAGCCAGCGAGAATGGCACAGTGGACCAATTTTGTTATTATTAATTAACTGTTAACTCCGGAGATGATCATGAAAGCTCTGATTTTGTCTATAACAAAATTGGTCTACCACTGTGCCGTTCTCGCTGGCTGAGTTTGAGATCACAAGTTCTAAGGGTTTACATATCCATGGATACCAAATGCACCTTACAAAAAAATCAACCTTCTTGCAAAATATATTGTTGGCGTTTATTGGAAAAGTCACATTCAAGCTAAATATAAAAGTACTATCACGGATGAGCCGAAAAATCTTTTTCAAAAAATACATTGCAAAAGAATCTAAATTGCCGTTTTGCAAATGTGCTTTTGGCAATGCGGGGTATGATAACAAAACCATCAGTGCTAATGCAGTCAAATTAATCTCAAAATTCTTCAGTGCGAGAGTTTCTCCTTCCCAAATTAAATTTTGAGGCAACATCTTATACAAAAATGATAACCATGTATGGCAGTGGGTGCTCCACAATATCTTACCTCTTAAACAAAAAAGGAATCCTTCCCTTGAATGAACCTCCCCTGGCCAAATCATGCATTAACATTAAGCAATTTGTGGAACATCCCCTTCATCTAAATTATCCAAGTCACACTCAATCTGTAGAACATGGAGTTAAACTGACAACAACAGTAACTGGGCGGATAGCTGAGCAAAAACGACAAATTGGTGAAGCTTTGTGCACCATAGAAGGAAGAAAAAAGCCATGGATGGGGAAGAAGCATCGTGTCACCAGAAAATCCAAGCAAACATAGTTTCTATTGTGTGAAATGCGATGTGCTGTTACTTCTTGGTTAATAAATTAGTAGTACTTGCATCACTTTGTTTTTTGCCTAACTCTCACAAAGAAATCATATCACTTTATCGGTCAATTTAAGAAGCATTTATATTGATACTATAAAATGAATTTATAAAAAGTTGTTCAAATCTTGAATTGGCATGCAAGTGTCTTCCTTTCTGAAAGGCAATAAAAATGAATACCAACAACATATATCTAGCTCAATTAGTACTAATTTTATCATTAAAAACGTGATTTAGGGGGCTTGATTTAAAAATAGTGTTGGGGCAGGGACTAAACAGGGTCAGATTTCAAAAAAATTTTGGATTTATTAATATTTTGGGCTAAGGCAAAAATTTATCACCCAGGCAAGTTGAAATGAAAAAATTGCCTCAAAAGGGGCCACCCTAATATGTTAATGTTTTGTACATACGATAAGCCTTTGTTTTTGTAAAATATAATCTTGAGTTTGTGTCAAACATACAAAGTCTAAAAAAATAAAAACTCTTCTGCCATCCTGTATAGGCTAGTTAACATTTCAAAAAATATTGTGGTATAATATCATGTTTATTGCTAGTAAACGAACCAATTTGAACAGTTTGGAGTTTTGTGAGCCTCTGCATTGCAATGGTCTTAGTTTATTATCACCTTATAAACAATTTTCCTGAACTTTGACCTGTTATCCTAACTTATTAACTTGTGCAGGCTTATTTCTTTCCAAAGTTTTATTCATTTTAATTATCTTACCTAAATTTCACTTTTCTTTTAGCAAATGGTATTTGAAATTCTGCCTTTGCTTGCTTAATACCTTGTGTGGAATTAAGTTAAAAAGTTACATGCTGGTATAATAATGTATATTTATTGCTGTAATGCTTTAATATTTTCTTTACTGTAATTCAAATGTTATTTGATAAATTTCGAGTTCGAGCAATAGTACTTTTTATAGTACCATACCGTAGCTTAAAATTTCACCTTCATAATATCTTTAATTTAAACTCTATTCTTAATTTCCAACTTCAATTAGGTCATTTTTAAAAACTAAAGTTTTCTTTATAACGCCTGGTGAACGGTCTTATTTTGTATTTCTTTAAGTTTTTTTTTATGATTTTTTTTCTGTCCAGCTTGCTTTCAAAGCTTGGTTTCTTAATGTTTCTCTATACATAGAAGGCTTGCTCAGTTGCACATGATTACCGCCTGGGGGCAAGTTTTCATGGAGTATATAACTTAGGCAATTGATGTACTTACACACTGCATTCTGTAGGTCAAGGTAAGGTTAGTCTTCTAAGTCAGAAATGACTAGATGGAACTGTTTGTATGGTTTTACCATTAGCACTTAGCAGTGATGAATGAATGTTGAATTAAATTGAGATAGAAACTGGATAATAAATGTCGCTTTGTGCGTTATAAGTCTTGTATCTTATTTACTCCTCAGATAATTTGCAGCTTCATGTATCTAAAGTTTATCTTGCCAGCGTCTGTAATTGTCCAGTCAGCAATTATTGGTTAGTATTCACCATAAGACAAAGAACAAATGTCCTGCATTCAAGTATGTTCAGCACTTGGTGCTGCTTTTGCTTAAATCATGCAGTGGTTAGAATGAACACTTCTATACCAGTGTGATTGTTCAATTGCAGCAAGCCGGTCCATCTCACTACTTGCTTACTTTTTGTTAATTTAATGTACTGCCATGATATACAGAGTTAAGCAGACATTGGCAGTTCTAAATGCAAGATTAGAAGTGACATTGAAGAAGTGTCACCCAGTTAGCAAAAGTTGCCGGTTTTACATTTATCTACGATGTAAGAACGACTTTGCAAACTGGATTGTTGGTGATGGTGAGATTGTACATTGTGACGTGATTTTGATGGCTGGTTCCTACATGACGTTTTTATGAGAGTACGAGTGAGCATTCAGCAGAGTGTCTTCTTCTGTGGAAACCACAAAAACTGTCTGAAACAGACATTAACCGATCAAGCTAGAAAGTTTACTCCTTTTTCCGTCTGCAAACATAATGTAAAAAACAAAACTTTTCTACCTTGAAAAAAGATAATTTTGCTCTTTTATAAGGTCATTTTTAATTGACAGCAGTCAAGACTCAAGATGGTAGCGATACAGTGAGCGAGAAATCTGTCAAATTAACAATTTGTCGACCAATTAGTCAGGTTTATGTTAATTCAATACTCGCACGATTTTGAAATGTTGATCAGAGAAATGTAAACTAAACCAAAACGGCAATTTGTGGCGACTTCCTTTCTTTGTGTACGTACCCGCACCGTATGTTTTATTTCAGCATATCTTCAAAGGAGCTTGCTTTGCGTAATCGTGGAATCTGCGCAGTTTGTGCTTTTTGCAGACTGGGTAAAGGCGTCTCTTTTCCTTGTTGCCAATTGTATTGCATGCGACTCAGATATAAAGCTTAGCTGCTACAACCATCTGTGCAAAGTACGCTTTATGGCTCAAGGTCATCAGGCAGTGTTCCAGCTAATTGTTTCACTTGCAGTGACCAGCGATAATAAATCGTTAAGCCAGGTAGAAAATTAGTTCTTTTGTGCTTTAGTTTCATGTTTGTAGGCGTTCAATCAATGTAAAAAGGACTGCTGGAGATACTTTATTAGTTTTTGTGTATTTTAATTTACTGTAAAAGAGCCTTAGCATAGACAAATAGTTCAGGTTAGATGACAGAGCTAACCACGTATTTGAAATTCATGAAGGTCTTGGAATGAAAGGCTTATGGAGGCAATGTTTTTCAAATAATGGTTGAAATTCTTGTCGTTTAACAAGTCTTTGTTTTTTTGGACTTTATTGCAAGATAAATTGCTTCGTTTGGTAATTTTACAAAAAATAGTCTGAATATTCTGTTAACTGAACTTAAATTTATGTCACATGTCCTTTATCTAACGTTAACTTAATCTAAACTCAAAAGCAAACTTTGACTTCCTGGACAGTGGACAAGTCTCTCCTATTTGGAAGTGATTGCTTTCTTAGCGTTGTTTCAAGGCAAATGTTTGGACAAGGCACCAAAAAGTGTTCGCTGAAATAGGTACAGCAAGCTAATGGTGTGACTCAAGGAGTATATGTGGTTGAAAGAATCAAACTAAACGCGTCATTTCGCGCAGCCTGTGCCATGCGATAGGGTGTCTTTTGTCGATCGCTCATTTTTTTTTTCGGTCATCGTCTGTCCAGATCGTTTTTTGTATGCACAACAGACGGTTGAAAATCACTTAGTCTTAGGGTTTTGAATACCTTTGTGCTTGAAAGTGTTCAGGGAGACAGGTGGTGCATTAGCAGTGCCAGCAAAATGAGGAATACTGGTAATTTAGACTTTTTCATTTACTTTTTAAGTATGTCAGCAATGTTAGTTAACTTGGTTGATCCCTTGCATTTTTTACTATTTTTGCAATGATAATGAGTTCTTTCAAGACTTTTCTCAAAAACATGTCTTTCGCGGTAGTCCAATGTAGTCGAATGTAATACTACACTCGACTGCCGAGAAACACATGTTTTTGGGAAAAGTCTTGATGGCTAGTGTGGAGGCCGCACCGGTATGGTTAGCGAAACACAATACTCGCTGTTCTATAGTGAGTAGTCAGGTAGTGCTGACGCCAGGAAGATCGCTCCTTTTCAACTAAGAATATGCGATATATATCGCGGATAATAGTTAACAATCCAGTATGCGTTTTTGTAGTTTTCCATCATTTTGCATTGTTTCAACATTTTTTTAGCGCGGGTGTTTAAAGAGCGTGTCTAAATTATCAGTTGCTGCATCTAGCTAGCAAAAGTTGCCATACTTTGAAACGATGCAAAATGATCACTTTCAAGCTTGGATTCAAAAGGCGATGACCGATAGTTCGTCGTTGTTGTTGAATGAAAGCCAACAAAGTTGTCAGCTCGTTGTGAGGCAAATAGATGGCTAGTATTTTGTTTTCTAACTGTCAATAACAAAGCGCTGCTGGTTCGTTGTTGGCACCATCTTTGCCTACTATGCACAACTACATAGTTACTGATTTTACTTCGTTGCTAGTTTTGGATGCAGTTTAAATATTGGGATAGTAGCCTTGCTCAATAAAATGTCTGTGGAGAATCGATCTAGCCCATTACAAGTGTCCAACTTTGCGCGGATAGGTCGAAACTCCCTCTTTGTGTATTGCTTCATAGGCTCTTGGCAAAGGACGTTTATTCGTTTAATATGTGATTAGGTACGTGTTCACTTTTATAATTTGACGCTTCTTTGCTAGACCAAGCGTGTTGAGGGGTCCTGCCCCTTTCCATCCTTGAGACCGCGGTTGTAGTCTGGACTAAATATCATGATAGATATTGTGATTTTTAACTTTGACGAAGTTTTGTTTTCTTGTTGGTTTATTCAGGCTGGTACTTCCTATTCCTAACGAAGCAGTCTTATACAGTTGCCCGTGTGGTCTCCATAAGGTACCACCATGGGCTCTATCCGAGGGGGGTACTCACCCCCCCCCCCCACTTATTGGAGTGGTTGAAATGACTAAGACAAGTTGAAAGTTGTTGAAATGACTATGACGATTTTAGCCTACTGTCCAAAAATCACCTCCCCAAACTCTAAAAGTGGGTAGAGCCCCTGGGTACCACCCTAGGCCTAAAGGTCATCTTTTTGTCAAAGCGAAAAGAGGAACTTTAGAATTCCAGAAATTTGTCATTTTTATGGACGTGCATTTGTGTTTAAAGTTTCCTTCAAAAATGATGTCTAGATATTCCTATCTTCATGATTAGGTCACTCTTTATTGTTGTGGAGATTCAAAGATAAGACGAATAGCCAACATAAAACAATCTACTGGTTTGGTACAGTATATACACCCATTCAGCTCCCAAAATAATTCAACAACTGATCAGTTGACAAACCAACGTAGGCAGTACACGGGTGACGGAACACAGTAGGCTACATCCCAACCATAGTTTAGGTTGCACTTTGTGACATGTTCCAACACCCTGTCTTTGTACTCTTGTGGAAAAATCTCAGGCTGAAACGAAGCTTACCAGTAAGTGAGAAATCACTAGCAGTTGAAGTGTGGTAATTGTTATTGTTTTGTTGGTGCTGGGTCGTCTAGCTAGCAAAATCTGTTATTTTAACGTTGACTTAGCGTTTGTAGACATTGAATCAATGTAGAAGAGGAATTTTGCTAGGCATGCCTGACCAATAGGAGCGCTTTAATTGTAAATTGCAAAGTTAAGGTAAAAATTGTGTTATCTCCACTTTTGTGTTGGTTATCCAATCAACCCAGCCAGTAAAATTTGGCAATTTGACATCATTGCGATGTCGCAGGTGGTAACTTTTACGAGCGGGATAACAGTTTCATGTGTTGCAAACAAATTTATAATGTAAAAAATGGTTGATTTGCTGTATGGTTGCATTCTTTTTTAGAGGGTAATTTTGTGAGCACCTTTCTTGTCACATATATTATTATATTTTCATTGCAGTGGGTGACCGTGTTCGAACTGGCAACCCCCGTTGTTCTCTTCGTTATTCTTGTAACTCTTCGTCTGAAGGAACCCGTGAAAAAGATTGACGGAAGTGAGTTTTGAACGGAAATGAACTAACGACATGTTTATATGTTTTCGCTCGAGCTTTTTTATTGACCATTTTTATTGCCTCATGGCTGTGGGAAAAAGTTTCTAATCTAACTATTTTACAACCAAGTTTTCTAATCTAATTTAACTAATCTAATTAACTGTTGGTAACCGCATTAGGTTACCGTTGCAGAGGTACTTTGGTACAGTATTTTGTAAAACTCAATCTATTCCATGTTGGAAGTTGTGTTGCGTGTTGGAAGTTTTTACGTAATTTAACGTTAAAAGTAACCGCTTGCACATCTTTCGGCCTTAAAATAATGTGTGTATCATTTTTTCTTGCCTTCAACCGCAGGGCAGTATATAACTTGTAAATTTTATTTTGTATTCGCTCTGAGGATGCGCATTGTCATGGTGTGCGAAACGTCAGTGAAGCAATAAATCAACTTCTTTGTTGATGCTTTTACTTTCACTTTCATCAGATGAACACCCAAACTTTAAAGTGTTCATGATAATCATGTCACGTTTATTTTGTTATCGATTTACATCTGCTTATATTTTTTTTTTGTAACTACTGTCATATACTTTTTTATTTTGTACTACACTGTATTATGTTTACAATGTGAACACATATTAGCACTTGGGCTTATGCACAGTACTTTACCTGAGAACTTGTTTTGGTTTCATTTGTAAAGTCTGCAGACAGGTTTTCCAACACATGCTTTACGCAATTACTGTTAGGTTATATAATGTGGTACAACGCTTGCAGCTGTGTCCGTTTGCAAATATACAGTAATCACTGTGAGAGGAAACCACATGCGGTAATTCTAGTCTTTTTTTCTTCTTTTTTTTCGGATTGTGCGGGTTTGAAGTAAAAATAAAAGTTTGTTTGCTCTTTCAGCAACTTACAAACCACGGCCTCTTCCCAGTTCAGGCATGGTGGCTGTGCTGCAGGAATTTTGCCCTCACAATGATGGGAAAGACGCCTATGGATACCCTCTCCACAACAATACTTTGTGAGACTTTCAGTAAATTTTAAATTGTTAAAAAAGCAGCAGCCAAGTTCAGAAACTTGCTTAATTCATTGATAAATCAGAAACACAGGCGTCTACTTTGTCATTTATTTTTACATAGTTTTGTCTTTTTGCTTGCCTTTTTTTCTAAGCACCACAGCTGAGCGCATGTGCAGCTGTGCATCTATGCGTGCAATTGACGCATCGTCTGTTGTGATGCAGATCAAATCTGCGATTTTTGTTTGGTTTAAAGGTCACTAAAACATCTGTTTGTTGTGGCTTAAAGCGGCTGAACTTCTTTCTTGAGTTTGGACTGGATTTACTAAACCATTGCTTGCCCCTGCCAGCAAATCAGTTGTTTTTTACGGTGATTCAACGCCTGCAGACGTTTGGACTCAAAACAAGAACTGATTTTCTAGCTAGTGTCGCGTGGTGCCTTATTTTCATTTTCACAAATTCTTTGTGAATTAAATTTTGCCTATGTTTATATATTGTTTACATTTTAATTTGAAAGGCTAACACCAACATCAGCGTTTGTTTGTTTGTTGGATATTTGCTTATTAAAGAACACAAATCGTAGATTTTTTTTGACTCTAACTTTGTCGCTCGATGTTTCCACATGTGGTGTTTTCTCGAAGTCTGAACACATCTCAACTCATACTCAAATTAAATGTCTGCAAACGTTCATACAATGCTAAAATTATTTGTTTTTCACTTGGATAATTCTGTTGGCGCTTGTTTTATTCTTTTTCATTCATGACTCGTCTTCAGGGTTGAGCCGTTTCTAGACCATCTCCACCATGCATGGGAAAACAGCAGCGTCCTTAGCGATGGACTGAATGTGTCTACCACTCTGGAAAGGTTCAATCAAACCTGGGCCGACATGGCAAACAATTCCGACCGGTTGGACAATTTGTTTACCAACCATACCGCGAACAGTGAGTGTGTCTTTTTGTGTTTCTTCACTAGTTTTGTGTTTACTGAAATGGGAGCGGATACACTTCATTTTCATTCATTATGAAACCCACAAACATTCAAAGTTAATGTAAATTTTCTTTCGAGAAAGTGTCCTTGTGTATTGACTCTTATGATCGGACAATTTGACTTGAAGAAAAAAGTGTTTAAACTGTGATTCTTTGTTGCATTTTCCGCTTATTTTAAAAGCTAGATTTGGATGTAACTTCATAATTTTTGTTGCTTTTTCCCCTTAATAACGTTTTTTTCTCTTGCTAATTTTTTGTTGAAATTGATAGAAATCCTCAAAAGCAAAACAAGCTCATGCATATTTTTTACCGCGGTATCTGATTTATTGATTGATTTGATCCATTTATACTACAGAGTGTAGATATAATAATAATATAGTAGTAATGTATTAAGTAGACGAATAAAATGAAAAGTAGATGTTTTAGTGCTTTTATAGTGTAGCGTTAACAAGACCACGAACTAACAGATAATTCAGCACGCTTCGTTTTTCATCGAAGATCATGTTTTGCTGGGAAAAAAATCTTATTTTTTTTTGTGCTGTTTCATTTTCAGCACTGCGTTTGTATGACATCTTAAAAAACAGAACCGAGTTCAAAAGTTACCTTGTCCACAACCTGTCATTCACACCAGTGGACGCCTCATCGTTTCTCAACTCCACTCTGGACTTGAAAGAGGTCGGGAATTGTTCAGTGCGGCTTTTTGATTTATCCATTTTTGTGGTTGTCATTTTTAAAAATTGCAAGTTTTCTTTATCTCAAAATGGCTCAATTTCTTTTGAGCTCTCATTTCTTTTGCGATCACTATCATATTTAAATGTGTGTAGTTTTATTTAACGTATTTGTACGTTACCTTAACCCCTTAAAGCAAGACAATCGTTTTTTCTGAGGTTGACACGCATTGATCAACCTGCTGCCGAATAGTTCCTTGAACCTGTGTGAACCGCAACGCATTCTCGCCATGATGCAAGCGCCAGGCATTAAAATAATGCTGAAACTAACTCTTACAATATGTCTTTCTGCTATGGTTTTAAATTAATTGCTCTTTGCAATTAAGCCATACTATGTAGCCTATCTCGGCTCACTAAGAATAATTAATTTTGCCTATTTTTCATATTCAATATAATTTTTAATTACGCACGTAGTCAATACAGCAATCTGAGTTTTTTTTTAATTTTAATTTGTACGGTTTAATTCAGACCATGAGAATGCTTCAAATGTACCCCCTAGCTTCACTTCCAGTCCCTAACCGGTCCAAACGAAATCTACCCAATCTGACTGGCGTATCGCTGCCAAAGGAAGAAAAGAAAATGAAATTGGCCGACTTTTTAGAGCAGACGTCTGATGTGCAGGTGAAATATGATGCCATTCCTTTGCTCTTTTTACACATATCAATAAACTTGTGATTTATTGTGTGTTTGATTTGAAGTTGTATCTGTTGCTGCGCTTAAATTTTTCGTATTTTTTACTCACTTTACTCACTTTAGGTTAGTAGAGTTGAGTTTAGAGTACAAATAAAATAACATCTTTTAAATCAGTGATTCTCAACCTTTTTTGGCCCGTGGACCATATTTAAAAAAAAAATATCCGATGGACCACTTTGCTATGTTGACGCCACTAGTCGAAACTGTATTGCACATAATTCAGAAAACTCAAGGGCGTGTTCAATCTTAGTCCTAAATAAAACAACACGTAATTAACTAATTAAGCAAACCCTCTTAAATTGCACACTCAACCTTAACTACTTGAATACAAATAATTTTAATTTCAGATTTTATTCTAACAAAACATCATGCACATATTGTTTCAATAGAATGGTAATGTCTCAGTTTTGCCTTCTTAGCAACAGGAGCTTCTGACATTTTGTTACTCTTTCAGTTTACCTTTCAGTTACATTCAGTGAAACAGAAAATAGCTCGACTCTCCTGAAAGAAACTTTGTACCATGAAGAAACGCAATCTTCATGCACCGGCAACATCACAACAATTACAGCAACACATGATTTATTGATTAGGCCTGAGCCGCCTGACAGCACTTCACTTATGCCTTGAACAGTTCAATAGCTTACTCGTCAACTAGTAAAAGAAATTCAAAAACTGCTGAGCTTATGCTTATCTAGCACTTCCAGAAAAATCGATCAAAAATCACGAGGTAGGCTGAACATAATTATTAGCCTACGTCAGGCTGACATACAATCATACATGCTAACTTATATAATTTTCTTACACCTGCATGCAGTCCTTACATAATTTACTGTTGTAAATGATACAATTTTGAAGAACGTTTCATCCAGGATTTATAGAACTCTCTGTGGACCAACAGAAATTCCAGGTGGACCACCGGTGTTCCACCTGGATCACGTTGAGAATCACTGTTTTAAATGACAAGTTTTTCTGTAAGCTTCATCAGGAAAACATGGACATGTGCCCTGGACGTCGCCATAGTCTTGGGCGACAACATTTGGCTCAAGCACGCTTCGTTGGTTGACATTGTCTTAACTATGCATTTGTGCAGTCTCCATACACTGAAGCCCTTCTTCCTCTCATCAACATCGCCTTGTTTGCTCATCCTTCACTATTCTCAAGCAATTTAAGTCACGCGGAGATGCTGCAGCAAAACTCAAAGCTCAGTGCGATCGAGGTTAGTAGAGGTTTTGTTGAATTGACATCGAACCAGACATGAAGTTATTTATAGACGCAAGAAGGAGGCAAAAGGAAATTATTTATACCTAAGCTGCCAATCGATTGTTTTTTATTGTTCTACTTTATGGCTTTTTAAATTGGCAAAGCGTGTTAAAAGATTTTGGGTTTTCAATAACATTTAGAAAGAAGGCATTTAAACTTTGTACCGCAAGCATGTGTTTTTTACACTGCCCTTGATGGTTCTATTTATATCTCAAGTGAATCAGATGTGAATGAGCAAAGGTCACTTAGACAGGGATCGGCATCGTTTTCTGCGCTACGGACCGCTTCAGAGTACTGTAGAAGCCATTTCTAAGATTCGACCAACAATTTTTACAGATTAATGAATAAAAATTAAAGCAATAATGATCGATTGCATGTAAATTAAATACAACTTTGCCTAAAATTTCTTTAATGGGATAACTTATTGTCATGTGGTCTGATGATGAATGTCTACAAGACCGTTGCTGGTCTGTGACCAGAAGGTTGCCCGCCCCCGAATTAGACTGCCTCGATAGTTTCAACGATGCATACCGCGGCTTCACTAAATCGAAAGACAAAGCAACAATATGTGGTTCAGCAGTGCAAGTTTATTCAGTGAAAACAATATAAAAATATTTTCATGTCCATTGGCCAAAAACTGTAGCTGTAGGCAGCAAAACTGACCGTTCGACTTCGCTGTTTCGGCCTCTGGGTTTATCACTACCGCTCGTATTCTAACCACGTGAAATATCTACCGATGTTAAAACAATATAACAAGAGGAATCTTTAGTAGGCCTTAACCTAGAAGAGCCGTTTTTCTAAGGAAAACAAAAACAAACTGTTTCTGAAAACGTAAAGTTACTGTTACTTTAGTTACATTGCTTTTTCGAGAATCGAATTAGCTGGAACTTCACTTGTCATTTATTGGCAACTTATTTCAGGCGGTCGTATTATTCTGACTACGTGAAAATTTTGACAACGTTAAAACGATGTAAAGAACGGAATCTTTAGTCAGTCGCAAATCTCCAAGAGCTGTCGTTTTTGTCTCATTTTTGCATAAGCAAAACGATAAACAGTTTTTAAAAAAACTAAACAGTTCTTGAAAATATAAGCATACTTTTTTTCGTCGTAAACCTAAAGTATTTACTTTAATATTTCGGAAAACGTGCTTCACTAAAACTCCACTTGCCATCTGTTGAACATTTCAGGCGATCTTCTTAAGTCCGGCTGGGTTGCGTTATATCATATGTGATTCTCACAACACTGTATTGAGCACCCACTATGCTCCAAATGCCTCTTATGTGGTAAGTGTCATTGTAGCCTGGCGACTGGTGATAATTTTGTTGCTACCAAAACGTCCGGGCTTTCGTCCAACACTTCGTAATTTAACTTAAGTGATTTGTTGTAGCATTTGTGCAGAAACACAGCTTTAGACAAACTGAACTTGTTGAAGTTTGTTGTCGAGAAAATTTTTTGTGAATTTTTTTTACATCATTTCTCATTGCTTGAACGTTATGTAACACACGTTTTTGTTGTACAGTGGAAATGTATAGTTTTGTGTCCATACTTTTCAATGTCTTCTTGTTTAAGACTAATTTAAGTGGTGCCGAGTCGAGTTAGAAGTATGGATGGTTATTTTCCCTCAATGTTATCACTTATCGAAGAATAAGATTTTTTTCAACATGGAAACTTGTGTCCAGGAGGATAAGAAGTCGATGATGTGTCAGGAGGATAGCAATTCGAAGTTTGTCTCCCTGTCTAAAGAGTTGTTAGCTCAACTCAACAACTCCGCCATTCTGGATGCGATCACCAATGCACAGACAAAATACGAAAATAAAAGATACGAAGAAAATCTGAACTCAATACTACAAGATGTAAATATTGTGTTTAATGTTATGAAAAAGCAGCTGTGTTTATGTGAATTTTTTTTCAGTCGTTACATACCTGCAAAGATAACACCCTGTTAGATATTAAAACAACATTATCAAAGCTTAAAAGACCGAGTTATGTGGTTCAGTAATAAATATAAAGGTACAGATCAATCAACGTTCTCATCATCACTGTAGTTTATGTGTACAGAAATCTAAACCTAAGTAGAATACCTAACGGTTTTACAGCATCTTGTATATTTGTTTCCTTTAAGGCTGCAACCGCGAAAAGGCAATAGGACATATATTTTTTGGACTTAAACTGTGTATTGAAACATTTTTTTGACGAGGACATGCTCGAAAACCCACAGCAAGTTTTTGTATATAAATTTAACAATGGCCTTGACCTGCCCACACCACGATACTCCTTATGTTTTTTTGTGTTAGCTTCAGAAGTTGAATTCTGCCCGCACCGTTCTTGTGCCAGTGTTGTTAATACCCCGCACTGTCTATTGTGTTGTGTAATAGCGTTTTTTTCTATTCAGTTTATTTTAAACCTTCAAATAGTGCATTGAGATGCTTTGAAGCATACAATAATATATTTTAATGACAAGTTGCTATTTTGATCCATCTGCTGCATTTGCGAATAAGCTTTTTTTGTGGCTGGTTGAACATCAAAACCACAAGTCAAGTGTGTACAGTGTACAATACTGGTCTGAGTAAACAACACAATGAAATGTCATTGTGTTATAAGCTTGTATCGATTTCCTGGGCCCCAACCGAAGCGTTGAACCAATTCTTAATTTAATTTATGATCTCCAGCTAGAAGAGCTGCAAAAATTGTCCAAGTACATCCATTCTCTGGTTCAAGTTACAAAGTTCATTCCAAATAACTCTTGCGACGGCGTCGATGAAACGCCGCACACTGCTATTAACACAACAGGTATGGATTCGGTTTGGCATTTGACACTTGACTTCAGGCCAGCAAAGCCCCAGACAGCAAATCAGTCGTTGTTTTACATTGATTCTACGTCTACAAACGTTGAATCAATGTAAAAAGACTGTTTTGCTGCCTGGGCAGAACTGGAGGCTAATTTCGGCTATTTTTAGTCTTTGTAGAGGCGTCATAGATGAATAACTTTAGGTTTCTGCACGCGCTGTTATTATCATACAATTGCTTTAGCAATAAAAATGTTTTTTTCACACTGATTCAGGTTAAATCACTGTAAATGGGTCGTATTTTCTGGCTGGATGTCAGCAACCCATACTGTTTTGGGGGTTTAGGTTGTTGCCTCACCTTCGTTGTGGCTGTCAGTTACTGTGGCGGCGTGTGGCCTGCGTTTTTCTGCTTTGCCTCTTTACGATGTAGTTTAGTTTACATCTGCAATATGCACATAAAAAAGAAAGTGACCCTTAGAAGTTTAACATTCAATGTTTAACTGTATATGCGTTTAGTTTTTTATGTGCATATTGCAGATGTAAATTAGACTACTTCTGATGAGGACACATTGTAGTGTCTAAAAGGTTCGACAACATCTTTTATGTCATGTTATCATATTTTTTGCGTGAACAAAAACAGAAAATATGTTAAACCCATCGATGTTCCTCAGTTTTATTACGATAAAAAACAAACTCGTTCTCAACTGCCCTAGCTCGGAATCATCCTTGCTGCTTCACACAGCAACCCAGACAGCAAAAAAAAAAAAACGAGTGACTTGCTGTCTAGGAAAAGACACAATCATCTACATTGTTAATTGTACTTAGTTTGCAGCCAGAAAATGTTGCCATGTTTATGTCGCTTTTAACGTCTAGTAACGTGGAAACGATGCAAAATGGCAATTTTTGTCTCTTGAGGTGAGATTTTTTTGTACGTTATCTGCTGATTTGTTTAAAGTCAATGAACAGTTATTCAATACGAAGACTGCCGCTTGTGTTGAAAGTTTACATTAATTTCAAAAATACATTTTTGTCCTTTTAAGACACTCCAATGACAACTGGAATTTACGACAATGCGACGTTGTACAACGTCACTGGAAACCCTTCCACAAACGACAGACTCGACCATGGCTCAGCCAATCCGAAGTCTGGAAAGAAGCAGCCAAAAGCCAATTACTTGGGACTGTGGGCTTCAGTGCAGCCCCTGCTTTGTGGCTCCAAAAAGTGAGTGGGATTGTATCCATATCTAGCAAACCAGCCCTTTTTTGCATCGGTTCAACGTCTGCTGACGTAAAATTGATGCAAAAAGGGTTGATTTCTTGGCTGGGATCCGTTTTGCCACCATTGAGCACATGTCTACATGTTTGTAGGTTGTTACAGCCTTTTGCACGCAGTTCATTAGTTGTTGGTAGTGGCAAGGTAAAGTTGTGTTCAAAATTCTCAGTGATTTTGATAATAGAGTGATTCGGAAGGTGAAAGCACTGGGCGATCAGTCTTGGACTGACAGCTTATCAGGTTTGTGATACTCCAAGCTACATCCCATAGAGTTAGACAACGTCTGTACTTGTCCGACATAGATGTTATTTTTTTCGTTAGTGTAAACTGTAATAGTTTTTTGCCTTTGATGATTAAAAAGTCAGAGAGTGTGATTGCTCGTGAGAATAATATTTTGCTGGTGTGTTCACTCATTGTTTTTTCAAACCGTCTTTCTAGAAGTTCGGCAAGAAGTTCATATTATAAGCAGGCCAACGCCAGCCGAGTGCATCTGACAGGATCGCAGAAACATAACCTGGGCATTCTCATTCATGTACTTGTCAGCAATCCCAAAATTTTATACGCTCCCAACACCACGGAAGTTAACAGCATCATTCAAAACGTGAGATATTCAAAATATAGTTTTGCAGCAAAATGTGATGCGAAGGCCTGCATTTTGTGTTGTGTTGTTTAAAGCTCTTCAACGCGACCCTAATGTAAATTAGAAGACTACTGCTGAGTGCTGATATGATAAGTTACATGATAATTTAAAATAACTGGCTTGATCTGTGCGGCGGACATTACGATGGTCATAAAAGTTTTTTTTTTATTTAACTTTTTCTGTCTGAACGTGAACGTGGTGAAGAATTTTTGGCGTTGGATATTACCCACTGTTTCTATGACTACACGCACGGATGAGTCGTCAGTAACTTTTAATACCGAGCTAACAAAAGTCACTTCTTTTTACCTTGTTTCAAGGTGACCAGACGTTTGCTACTGGGTACAACATGAAGTGAAAGCGCGCTCTGCTGTGACACTGCAGTTTATGTATTGATTTAATAATCGAATCCTTGGTATTCACGAAAGTGCCGTTGATGACATTTGCTTCTTCACGTTTTGGTTGGAGAACTATCCAATACTTGATATTAGCAGCAGTATCCGGAGAGTTTATTTAGAGCTTTTTTTGTTTATCTCAACCTTTTGGACAAAACTACGCCAGTAATAAAAGTCTCATGCTTATGGCATGAATTGTGTCTCTCCGCTGTTGCCTACCATTACCAGACTGCCTAACAATTGAAGGTTGTGGCTATTTTTCCAATGCAAGTGTCGCCAGATAAGGAATTCTTCCCTAATTTGAGGAAAGTTTAAAGCTGTTTGAGACAAAACTTTTGATTTGGAAAATCTTAAAGTCCTGGGCTGAGAAAAAATTCTAATCTTAATCTCAGCCCTTACTGTTACTGAGTCTAACTCCAACCTTAAACCTAACTCTGGCAACACCTGCCATGAAACAATCTTTTTTGATCGCAACCATGGCAACTAGTGTAGAAAAACAACCCGCTTCTTAAATTAAAATAAATTTACACATGACACACACATTGAGTAAATGTTTATTGAAGTGATTAACGTCTGTCTTCAGCGAAAACAAATCCTGCGTTTATAGATTAGGAGCAGTCAATACTCAGACTTTCTGTTGCAGGCCAATACCAGCTTTGCCATCATCGACAACATAACAAAGGCGGGAGACGCGTGGCGCGGTGTGTCCAAAAACATACGGAAAGCTTTGGACGACCCGAAAATCGAGCATACCTTGTCATGGATCATCCAAGTAAATTTTTGTGGCATGGTCCGGTCTAGCTGTGTTGATTGCCCCAGACAGCAAATCAAACCGTTTTTACATTGATTCAACATCTGCAGACGTTGAATCAATGTAAAAAAAAACGGTTGGTTTGCTGTCTAGGATACATGATAATGGTTTATTTTGGTACTGACGAAGCACCATCCAGTTTAGTAATTTTGTTAAACCTTTTGTGCAGACGAGCTGTAAAAGATGAAATAATTTATGTTGATTTTGCGTTTCAATTTGCCTCTTCATCGCTGCCTTCTGTTCTATGGTCTCCACTCATTTTTCTTTCCGCGCTTTCTTCGACCATTTTTCAGTCGCTTTTCTCATGGAGCTGGGTGCGGTCACACCTCGTTGATCTGACTTAACTTGTTTCGTTAAGTAACGTCGGTTTAATGAGGTTGTCGCATTGTCAGGATCAAAAATTTGGTGAAATATAACAAGGAACGTCTAACCAAACCCCGATGTTTCCATTCACGAGCTCTGATTATTTCACCCGTCCACTCGTCGTCGTGTGAGCCTCTGGGGCCGAGGGTCTATCCTTTTACCACTCCAGATTCACGATGTTCCCGGACTACACTGGAAGGCTACTAGAGAGCAGCCAGTTTTTGGTTTCATCATCCATGACACGCAGACCTTCCACTCCGTTAGGTGGCTTGAAGATGGAGCAGTCGTTGATGGTGTGGTCTGCGGTTTGTTCCTCGGCACCACATTCACAGGAGGAGGAAGAGGCCATTCCCCATTGGTGCATGGTTGAGCGGAACAGCCCGACCCGTCCACTGATCATGCTCAAGAAGCAGTACACACTTCCTACCCCCCCTCCCGTTTGTATGTGGCTGCATTTGATAAAACGTGCTTTTCTTTTTTAGTTGCAGGAAGCCCACAAAGACCATCCTGCTATGGTGAACAATTTGACCGCGGGGCAACCGAAATTGCAAAGCTTTCTATCAAGCAATGTTACCCTCCCCAACAAAACTGAATTAACTTATCAGCTAGACCAGATAGACAACGCTGCGTGTGGATGGAAGAAGGTAACCGGCATGTTATTGGCTACTGAATTGTAGGTTGATTGGGAAATTGTTCATTGAGTCTCTTTCATTCCGAGGCAGAAAAATTCGTCATTTTTATATTGACTATAATAGAATAGTTTGAATATAAAACTGATAGATTTTGCTGTCTGGGTTGTTGCTAATTGGCTCGTCATTGAGTGTTGAAGTGTTGCCAGTTAAATGTTCCATTTACGGGCTGGAGATGAACGAAGAGATGTTCTTAAAGTGTCAACTGGAAACTTGCAGCTTGGAGTGTTCGAAATTAATTTTTTGAATGATTTTAAACGAAATATTTCGCTATTTTGAACTCGTTTCTTCTAAATAGCTCCAGTTCAAGCTTACGCTAACCGCCCGACCTATGTTTGTGATTTAAACTTTCTACTTCATTTAAATAAAGATAAAAATCCTACGTGTCCAACTGTCCATGCTAAATACCCTCTTTATTAATTCCCCCATCATTCACAAATACTCCGGTAAACCCTTTTCGCGCATCATTTTCCACGGGCACTTTTCACAGGTTGCAATTTGTTGGATGACTAAATTATTTCTGAAATATAAATCGACCATTAAAAGGCTTTGTAACTTGTATAGAGTCAGCTATAACCTGTAATAACCGGTTCTAACCAGTTATAACCTGTACACTTATTTCAGCTGGTAGCAGGAATCAGTATAAACTGGTTCAAAGGTTTTCAAAGCGAAGAAGACGCGGTCACATACGCCACACAAGAGGCTTATGAAGATGGCGCTTCGGTGTTTGCAAGTAAGGACACCAGAGTTATTAAAATTTCATGACCACTGTAAGGTAGCAAAATGAATTTTTTTGGCAAACTGGGTTTTGCTTGCAGTTTCAAGCAAATTTACCAAGTTTTTTGCAATATCCGAGCGATGAATCAGTGTGAGTGTTGTGAAATCTATGTAAGAGTATAAATTTTAAATGAAATTCTGGACAGCAAATCAGGCGTTTTTTATATTGATTCTACGTCTGCGAACGATGAATCAATATAAAAAAACGACTGATTTGCTGTCTGTGTTATGACACTTGTTCTGAAAGCGATTCGTTTCCAAGGCAATCCAAAGTAAATTTTTCATCACCACAAGGTTAAGCATGATCTTTTGTTCCATGTCCTTGAACAACAGAACCAATACGAAAACTATTTGTTCAAAGCAGCATGTGGAATGTGCAGTTGTCACCAGTTAGCAAATCTATTCCATTTCACGTTGATTTGATGTTTATAGACGTTGCATCCATGTAAGAAAGGAATGATTTACTGACTGAGATGCTGTGATAAAAAGAACTACATCGGATGAACAAGTTTTTGTTTCTTTGTTGCGGTTACATAAGAATCCTTGAGAATTCAATAAAAAGAATTACTTATTGTCATTTCTCTTATTTCCAAAATGTGATGCTTGTGTCTTTGTTCCTGCAAGCATGACTATCACCTTTTCTAAAAAGTGCTGCCTTATTTCGTTGTTTCAAGTATTCAACGTCTTGCGACGCTAAATCAATGCTAAAAAATATCAAAAACAAGCAATCAACCTTTCTTTCC
The DNA here is from genome assembly GCF_918807975.1 of Aplidium turbinatum. Lineage (NCBI taxonomy): Eukaryota > Metazoa > Chordata > Ascidiacea > Aplousobranchia > Polyclinidae > Aplidium > Aplidium turbinatum. Next base: position 7,347,912 of record NC_137489.1, on the reverse strand, counting down.
TAGCTTTGATATTTCAAGTGGACGAGAATGGTACTCTCCCATCCCACGTCACTTACAAGATCCGACAAAATGCCAGTTTCACTCAACCAACCTCATCGATCAGGCTTTCCTATTGGCGGCCAGACCCCTACGCATGGGACTTCAGATATTACACGGTATTTATATCTTTTTCTTGCTTGTATTGTGGAATATTTGGCAGAGATATTATTATAAAATGTTACCTACCGCTACTATCTCAGTCTGTATGGATATTTGAGAACAATCAAAGTTGGATAGCCTCCCAATTGAATCCGGCATAGAGCTATTTCTATGCCATAAGGTGTTTTCTGTATTGTATAGTACTCCCTTATTTTACATTTCAGTTCAGATATTAGTAAGAAATTTTTATTTCGTAACATCGATAGTACTAAGTTTTGTATGTTTGTGGTACAACAAGGTAAACTCTAAAATTGTATTTAAGGTCACGTTTCAATCGTATTTTTTGCAACGTTTTAGTCAAAGCATTTCAATCAAGCAATTCCCAAACTGCAAATTCTGTCATTTCATTGATTCAACGTATGTAGATGTGGAATTAGTGTAAAATGACTGGTTTTGCTGTCTGGGTAGGCGCCGATGTTATATTTAATTAAAAATCACTTTTAAGAAGGGATGCTGTTCCAAACAGCAGATCAACCGTATTTTTACATTGATTCATGTAATCTGTAATCTGATTCATGTAATCTGCAGACGTTGAATCAATGTAAAAATAAGGTTGATTTGCTGTCTGGGGTTCCACCTTGTATTGAATTTTATCGTTGTCTTATTATTATTTCTAGTTTGGGTTCGTCTGGATACAAGACTTAATAGAAAGATCGATAATGTCTGAAATGGTTGGCCGTGACGTAGTCAGCCCTGGAGCATACGTACATGAAATGCCATATCCCTGCTTCAAGTTTGACGCGTAAGTTCCTTTTCCTACTCAGCAAAAGTTGACATTTTTATAAACATTTTGAGCTTGTGTTGATTTATATGCGAGTACGTCACCGTATGTTTAATTAGAAGTTACCAATTACTTCATAAAGTAATAGAAGATTAACCATCTGCATGTAAGACTATACTCTTCATAAATACCCATGCAGTTTTCACTTCCAGCTGACCTTTCACACCTAGTCACGTGACAGAACTCCTCCATGAATGAGCCGGTTGCATATCTCGTTTTGCAAAGCAATTTGGTAATTGCTCAAACCACGTTTCCATGGCATGAGAGATTGATTTCCGTTTGAAAGTCCTCTATTAAGCTTATTGAAGTGTTGTTTCTTTGTATATTTTTGGTTAATCTCACTCCCGTTGGCTACAATACCATCAAATAGCGTCGTATCAACGTTCTTGTTTGCCAGTTTCGCGATGAATCTCGAGCACATCATGCCACTGACCATGATACTGTCCTGGGTCTACACGGTCGCCATGTTTGTCCAGCACATCGTCTACGAGAAGGAACAACGTTTGAAAGAGGTTGGTCATATCATTTGCCATTAATAGTTTTGTGTTGGGAGTGGTTAAAAGAGACAACCCAGCTTTCAAATATTACCTTTACTTTTTTACATTGTTTCAACGTCTGGCGATGTTGAAAGTTTGTAGAAAGGCAGCTTTATCAGTTTGCTTATTCAAATAGAATAACATGACGATACACGAAGCTGGAAAGCACTTAAAAATATAAGTTGTAGCTTTGAAGTTTTACTGGTTTCTTGCCGTTAGTGATCAAGTAGTGAAGCAATGTGACGTCACAGGTTAACCGCGCGTTTCATGTTCAGAACAACATGACAATTACGAAAAAAATCAATAAAACGGCTTAAATTTTTCTTTTCAGGTCATGAAAATTATGGGCTTGTCAAACGGCGTGCATTGGTTAGCTTGGTTCATCTCTATCTTCCTGCAGTTGGAGATCACCGTCACAGTTATTTCTGTTCTCCTCAAATTCGGAAAGACCGCCATTCTGCCAAACAGCAACTTCTTCATCATCTGGTTGTTCTTTTCTGTATACGCAGCAGCCACTATCATGTTCTGGTAAGCCACCTGTACCTTGTAGCAGCTACTGTACGTTTGTATGATGTACGCGCTTGGCTTAATTGGTATGGCTCTTAAACTTGCTGTCTTGTGTTTTTTTTTTCGGGAGCTCTTCAAGTTAGCTTGTTTCTTTTTTTGTCGACTGCTTGCTCGAGTGGTGGGATCCACTGTACGACACTCGAAATGGCGCCGGTTCGCCACCGCTCGAGAGCATGCGTCTGTGTCTTTGGCGGGACGCTTAAAGGCATACCTTAAGATGGACAGGAAAATTGGCTTCCTTGCTTTTTCTGTGCATTTAATATTAATCTTTAACTACCGGGCGTAATGCCTGGATACGACAAAAAGCATACTTTATAAATCGACATTAAATTATAGTCAATTAAAGCTAAGGCGGGATGACATTGAAGAAGAGATTGGCATCACCTGAATGAGAATAGCTAAAGACAGATTGATGTAGAGGCCATCTGCCAGCAGTAGCATGACTGGCTGAGGATGATGATGAAAGTTACGATCAATGTAACAATAATTTCATGGTTATGATTTTTTAAGGTTTTAGTTTGACACATAACCACCTAACATTAAGAAGGAATTTTGGGTTTTGAACAGTGACGTAAAACAACGTGACGTATCTATCACGGTAAAACAACACGTAACGTATTGCTCAACGTAAAACAATAACTTGAAATTCCAGTTTCCTCGTCAGCGTTTTCTTCTCGAAGGCGAAGGTAGCGTCAGCCTGTAGTGGGATCATCTACTTTATGACGTACTTGCCTTTCGCGTACATGTCCATTCAAGAGTATATCCTCCATCAGTCCATACCAGCTGTGGTCAAGTCAGCTGCTGTGAGTAGTAGCTGAGTAATCCAGACAGCAAGCGTTGAATCAATGTAAAAAACGGTTGGTTTGCCATCTTGGTCTCTTGTCTGGAAGTGTTAAAGGAAAATTTTTCTTTGTACGTTTAAAAATCGTAATTTTACGTTGCATCATCTCATACTCGCAATAGCGGATATAGGCATTTGTAAGCATTTGCCCGGCCAGTAAGAGTCCTTTTCTTATATTGATTCAACGTCTGTCAACTATGAATCAATGTGAAAAGGACACCTCTGGCTGAGTGGCTCCATTAAAAGTGAAGCACACTCAAGTTAATCGACCTTTTATTTTCTTCAGTCATTGCTATCAACAACCGCCTTCGGTTTGGGAGCAAAGTACTTTGCATTGTACGAACTATCAGGCTATGGCATACAATGGGACAACATGGCAACTACGCCTGTCGAGGGTGACACCTTCAGTCTGCTACAGGTTCATAGCTTGCTTGGCTTAAAATCGAATATTTCAAGCCCTTAAAATTTTCGTGCTTTTACGAGAAGTGATTTATTTGACAAAAGTAGCAAAAACGATTATTCGTAAACCGGTTTGGTATAGCAGGACTATTTTTTTGTTTGTAATCTGCGCCCGACTGGTTGATTGTGCGACCTAAAACCGATGAAAAATCCCGTGTTTATTTTGGCTTTTGTTCTCATCTCATATCACTTTGTATTGTGTCCCATCCAGGCCCTGTACATGCTCATCATTGACATTTTCCTTTACGCTTTCTTGACATGGTACATCGAGGCGGTCTTCCCGGGCCAGTATGGGCTGCCCAGGCCTTGGTACTTCCCACTCGCTATGGTAAGTCGCTTGTCAACTTTCACAAGAAAAAGAAACTCTCTTGTAATATTTGTCTTTGATGTTTTCAAATCAACAATTGAACAAAATATTATTTTTAAGTAATTTTAATTTATTCTTGGTGGAAAACGACGATAAATTGTTCCTCGGTTTTTTAGTAAAAACACTTTTGATATTTCAATGGTATCTTAAGAGAAAGATGTTTCACATTATTTGTCATTCAGACAATATCTCATTTACCCGAGGAAGCAGCCACTATATGAATTAACATTCTTTTGTCTCTCAGTCGTACTGGACGGGGCACAGTGGAACGGACACGGATTCCTGCACCCCCGGGAGGTTGTGGTCCCACCTGACCCAGCCAGGCTACCAGAGCTTGACTGAGGACGACCAAGCACAAGCCATGGATCCGCAAGGTGGCGCTGACATCGAACCAGAACCCACACATCTGCAGCTAGGTGTCAGTGTTGAGAAACTGACCAAGGTCAGTGAAGAATTGCTTTGGAAAGAAGCGCTTAGTGACTGCTTTCTATAAGGCTTGGTTCCACTCCAGTGCGATCGTACGACACGATCCATCGATCTTGTTTCTGTGTACAGCAGTGCGGAATTGTCCTGGTGCTAATCTGGCCACATCGAAACACATTGCAAACGTTCAGTTTTTAAAATACTGTTACTTCGGCTGTTGTTGTTTGTTTCACAAGCTAGAAAAGTGTGACTTATTGTAGTAGTGGGAAAGTTAATTTTATAAGCCGGTTTTGGTAACGATCCAACTCATTATAGATTAATTTCTTGCGTTCTTCCGGTGACTGTAGAGTAGACTATCACAAGATGCTGAAATGATAACTACCTTTTTATTTCCGACGTTTCGTAAGTCAGCACGACTTTTATTACCCTATTACCCCCCTCCTTCTTAGATAAAGTCAGTCGCGCTGACTTACGAAACGTCGGAAATAAAAGGGTAGTTATCATTTCAACAGCTTGTGATAGTCTAGTTCACAATCACCTGAAGAACGCAAGATATTAATCCATAATTTATAGCGCCTGGTAAAAGTCCCATTCTGTATTTATCAATCTTATTGGTCATCACCCAAAAATCTGTCGGAATCCCAAACATGTTCGATAAAGTTTTCGAAACAGTTTTAAACACTGCTGTTCAAAATCCTTTAGTCCTTGTTCATGCATTGTTTGTCATTAATCTATAGAATCGAGAAAAATCGACAAGCCAATGAAAGGGTAAAAGGACACGACCTTCTGAGACTTGAATAGTTGTTTGAAAAAAATTAAGGCTTATTGCCTGTTTCTATGATGATCCCACACCCTGGATAGCCTAAAACATTACAACTAAAGCAGCAAGAAAAATCAGTAACAATAAATTGATCCATTCCGGTTGCAGGTCTACCAGAGAGGCGGCAAGAAGGCCGTGGATAATCTGTCTGTAAATTTTTACGAAAATCAGATCACCTCATTCCTGGGCCATAACGGGGCGGGAAAGACAACCACCATGTCCATTCTAACAGGTGATTTCACTACGAGCATACGCCCAATGTCGTTATCAATGTGGCTTTTTTGTAGCGCAGCCACTTCGCTCCCCATTTGCTTTTTCAAGACTTATTTTTTGTGACAATTTTCTGAACAGAACCGTCTCAAAATTCGTCTTGTAAGGAATTTCTAAGTTCTGTTTCAGTAATTAAGACTTACAGCATCAATGAAAATCGTAGCGACAAACTACTTCAAAATGCCCAATAAAAAATAAAAATTACCTAGAGGCGGAATCGAACCCTTGTTTTTTGACCCGTAATCTCATCTTCAGGTTTGTTTCCACCTACTTCGGGTACGGCTTACGTATACGGATCGGACATACGTCATGACATGCTGACCATACGTAAGAGTCTTGGGATGTGCCCGCAGCACAACGCCTTGTTTGACGTCTTGACGGTAGAGGAACACTTGTGGTTCTATGCCAGGCTGAAGGTAAGAGCTTCGGGTACTGACTGAGGAGTTCAATTTATTAGCTTTCATGATGCGAGTCATGATGAGTGCAGATCGTCTGGCCGCACGAACTGTTTTTGCAGTTCTGTTTTAACACTGAAGATAAAACATAAGAGTTATTGAAACGTTTGCTTGGATTGGGGGTTTTATGTTTGCGTTTCTCGCTCTATGCATTTTTTTCGAATTTCGAGTAGAGATGCTTCGAAACTTGCAGAAAATATCTTCTTTTTCTAGACAGACTATGATTTATCACAACAATGTTTGTTCGAAAAACGTTGACGTAGCATTTCGAATAAATGCACTTTTCGTTTATCCAACGTGTTTTGATGTTGAATAAACGTTCCCAGTTCCATTTTTCAGGGCGTCTCGTCAACTTCCCTATCGAAGGAGATGGATGGCTTTTTAGATGACGTAGGCTTGCTGGACAAACGCGATTGCAAGGTCAATGCATTGTCTGGTGGGATGAAGAGGAAGTTATCTGTAGCTATTGGTAGGTAGGCTGGTACAAAAACAAAATCAATTTTTTACTGCAAGTTTTTAGATGAGCAAAATTGCTTTTCGGAACTTAATGTGGGTTGTTATCTGGTTCTGTAGCTCACTAAACCAAGCATACTGGTGGACGTCTATTTCAGCCTATTTCCAACTTGCAAAAGTTTCCTTTTTTACCTTGTTTCCACGTCAGTAAACGTTGAAACAATGTAAAAAGCCAACTTTTGCAGACTTTACAAGCTTGTCGGTTCCGCGCGTCTTAACAACAAGGTTGCCATTCTTATTTATGCAGTTGAGTGCCTTGTAGAAACAAATGGGGCTCTTTTTGTATCGTTTATCCTTGTACAACGCACATGAGGGCTGTCATCGAACCGTGAAAGCTTAGAATCACTTGTTGAAGGTTTTTTCAGGCGTTGAAATAGACTTTTCCACGTCATAACTTTGTAGATTGAAATCAACTGTAGTTGTGTGTCTGTCTGGGTCAAAACCCACAAGCGCTATGAAGCAGAGTTGCCAGATTGTGATGAAAATAAACCACTTCTCCCGCAGCGTTTGTTGGCGGATCTCGCACGGTCATCCTGGATGAACCAACCGCCGGCATTGATCCATACGCCCGCCGAGCCATCTGGGACTTGATAATAAAGTACAAGGAAGGACGGACCATACTCCTCTCCACTCATCACATGGATGAAGCAGACTTGCTGGGTAGCATATCCATTATCCAACCATGTTGTTATGTTTAAGGACTTTGTGTCGAATCGTTATTTTCAATAACAATGGAGTTGAAACCTAATATAGTTTTTAAGCTGTAGTTTTTATTGTAATATCATCAATTTTATTAGCATTACAGCAACGATAATAATTATGTGTGTTTTTATATAGTGCTGTAGCTATCCCAGATATGGAGATATCGCCAGCAGACTTGTTAGCGCTGCCGAGTGCATTTTGTAAGCTTCAAAACTATTCGCAGTTCCAAATTTTTGTAATTGTTTTTCCTTAGTAAGCTCAATTCTTTAAACGGTCCATTGTCTTTCGTACAGGTGACCGAATAGCCATCATATCGAACGGAAAGCTACAGTGCTGCGGTAGCTCTCTCTTCTTGAAGAGTAGATACGGAGACGGATACAACCTTACTCTGCTTAAAAAGGTAAAAATACCTCCAATACTTTGTTCATATCGTATTCTGGAAGATTTTAATATATTGTGAAATACAAAGGTCTTGAAAAAATTGGTAAAAACACTTATCTTATTTTTTTTGCATTATTACATTGACTCAAGCTGTACAAAAAAGCACAATAGCTGCAGCATTTAAATTAAAGAACATTTGTATTGTTATTTTGCTTTATCCTGTTGTTCTCAGCTGTCGGATCGAACTTCCAACGAAGCTCCCGCCACTGAAGGATCCAATACAAGAGAAGGACCTGACAAAGACAAAGTAACAAAGTGAGTTGTTCGAGATCCGGAAATGTATTTGGTGAATGGACCACTTTGCAGTGGCAGGTCATGCCTGACAGACATTAAGGATGCGATTGGCCGTCACCACGGGTGTGTTTTTGTGTAAACAACAAAATTCTTAGGTGGAGTACCCTCTAGATCTAGACAACAAGCACAAACTTTACTCTGTCGATTTCGGTCATCGGGCCTGCGTCAGTAGCTCACAGCCTATACAAGTATGCAAAGCTGCTAAGATTTTGCTTCTGAAGAGGTTTTCTCATTCCGCTGACAAAGAATTCCATCATCTAAATAATAACGTCAAAAAATCAGTCCCATCGCTTTTCTAATTTTCGTGTTGTTGCTTTTCAAACAGATTTGTCCACCGGCACGTACCCACAGCCCTTGTGACGTCAGACTCTTCAAACCAGATCTCGTTCAATCTTCCCTTTGAAGCGGCGAGGAAGGGTTGCTTCCACAGCTTGTTCGACGACCTTCCTGCTGAGATGGACGACTTGAACGTGACCAGCTACGGCCTGACAGACACAACACTTGAAGAGGTCTTTCTGAAAGTCGACACAATTGCAAGGTTCATTTTCAGTATTACAAATTTCAGCTATTTTTTTAGTTCCATTTTCAGCAATACTTGTTCAGTAAGGCGATGTGAAATTTGAATGGACAAAATCGAATTATCACACAGGGTGACTACTGTTGTGTAGAGTATATTTGTGAAGTTTTATGCAATAAAATCCAGTATCCGTAAACATGTAAGCGTGTTAAGGTTAGTATTTTCTAATTCTTGCAAGATGATTCCACAAAAAATACTATCACAACGCATCAATCCACGTGATCCAGATAGCGCGCTCTGAATGGCTAGTTAAGGAAAACGCGTTGTGTGCCGCACACACGCGCGCGCGAGCGATTGCTGTCTGCTGCTGAGAGATTTATAGCTTGAGATGCTGAATTGCTGATTATTGAAGATAAGGCTGCAAAATTCAGATAAGAAGTTGTGTTCAGCCGAAATGTTTGCTATGATTTTATGCTTGGTTGTTAAATAATCATTCAGGCTTCGGTTCAAAATTAGTTTAGGCTAGGTTTTCCAAATTGTGTAAAGTACTGTAGGCCTAAGAGGCAGTATCTGTAATTATCAGGTCTTCTGGAATAAGAACTGCTTATTCAGGTGAAGTTGCTGTTTGTGGTTCTTCATTTTTTATATATCGCTTCGAGAATGACACTAATAAAGTTCATGGTATTACGGAAGGCTCAGACAACTAAGTTTTCAGCACTTAAATTCTTAGTTCTGTGTACTGTAAGTGGGCTATGTTTTTTTTTCAAAAAATACTGTAATCTCTTCACATATTATCTTTAGTTCATAAAGCTGACCTTGTTGTGGGTAGCATTGCTAACTGTTAAATCATGCCTAAAAGTTCTACAAAGAGAGTAAGAAGCATGGAAAGCTGTTCTGTCATTGGACCCTCCAAGGAGCTTCTCACTGCTGATTTACCAACACTACGATAATGTTCTTGCATTCTGTACTTTGTTAAAGGTGATTCTCAAGTACTTTATTACTGCAACTTTTTCTCTGACTGGTTTTAATTAAACTTGGTAGTGACATAAAACATAGACCAACTCGTATATCTTCGTATGGATGAAGGGTAGTTGTTTAAAATACTAACATATAGCTTGCATGAATGAACAGTACACGTAGGCTACAATAACCAACTAGCAGACACTTTTCAAAACCTTAATGTGTTGAAATAATTAATTGCACGTTTACAGAGACAGAGCACTCATAAGGAATTAATTTTTCAGGAAGCTGGAAAAAAAGCTAACTATTCTCTTTTCAAATGAAGATCGCATTCCTAAAACAATTGAGGTTTCTCCTCTCCCAACGTTATCATGGAGTAGAAGCACCGTAATACCAAATTGGGCCTCTTGACAAAAGGACAACGAAAACGCTTCAAAAGAGAGTTAACAAAAAGGTAGGTTCTTAGATACGGTATCTGTTCAAACTTTTTTGTCTAGTAATTTTCTATGAAATGTAAGGCTTTTATAAGTATATTCTTTGATAACAGGGTCATGCATAGACATGTCCCATGTTGTGTAGCCTACTGGGGTTGGTCAGTTGTTGTCATTGGCATGGTTCTTCTAACAACATTTGTTGAATGGAGCCATATAAGAAGGAGAATAGGTTACTGCCAATTCTACAACCCCACTTCACCATTGCAGATGTAGTGCAACCAACTCTAGATAGTAGGTGGTTTAAGGATTTTTCGTTTTCCTAAAGCATTTCCTCGTGGGAAAGTGATTCAGATGTTCTGATTTCTATGTCTGTAAAGGCAGGCTTGTGCTTTCACTAAAGCTAGTCGTGCTATGGCGAGAAGATTTTTCTTGACTATCACTGATTTTTACTGCCATTTGTCCGAAAGAGTATTATTTGTTATGTTTGGCATATATTGTTTTTCGTTGTGACAGTCAGAAATAAAAACAAACTGAACTGATTTACATGGATTATTTTGTGTTCTTTACATTTATCATTCACACAAAACACTTGTTTTTCAAGGGCCTCAAACAACAGCGAGGAGATGATTTCGCTGCAGCAAAGAAGTCACAAGTGATAGAGGAAGAGAACTGAAAAAAACAGCAGTTTTCTGTAGCAATTGATGAAAAAATTGACTCTCCTTTCGAACCAGCTGCACCTGGTACATCTGAATGTGACAATGCCCGGTATCCAGTGATGATCCTGCTCTGCGATCTTTTTCTGTGAACATGTTAGAAAATATTCGCAAAGGCAGTAACTCTTGTGATGTTTATGTCCGCACTTTTACCCAACCAAAATTAAATTTGGATGCCAACTCACTGTGCTCTTTGATTGGGACCATGCCACGCTTACTGACTCTATCCTTACTTCACACTTGACCATAGATGAACTAAAGGGTTTGATAAACACAAAGTTTGAATGCCCTCATTTTCCTGCCCATACTCAGGCTGTGCAGCGTCTCATTTGGGAAGTCACTAACGGCTGTGGAAGTGTTGCTGGCCATCAACGACGGGATGGTTTCATTCGGGCGAGAATTGCTTCGCGTAGGGTCTTGCCGAAAGCAGACACGAAATCTGACTTTCTTTCATTGGCTGCAGTATAATGTTTTGATATTCACCACTGTTTCTTGTTCATTGTCTTTATTCTTCATTCGTTGGTGCACGTTTTACAAGCACATATAAAGTTGGTTGGTTAATGTGTAAGCTACCATTGGAGAGTTGCAGTTACTATATCTGTCAAAAAACAAATGTAATTCGGCGAAAACAATCGAATATTAATGCAGTGCGTTGTGTGATTATGTAATACATATTACTACAACAAAACCAAAGTGTCATCTTATGCACAGTGCATTCGTACTCTTGCGATAGAAGTGAAAAAGGCTTTAATATCATCAGTTTTTGTTGACCAAGCAAAAATAGGGTTGCCAGGTGATTGTTTAATATCTTACCGTACACCGCCAGCCTTTACCTAAAAGGGCAACTAGCAGTCGCGTCATATGTAACTGTTGTTGTGGTTGTTAAAGTTGGAAATTTTTACAATTTAAAAAAGATAAACAAAGTTTTTTCTTCAAAAAATTTGTACCTGGCAACTCTGTGCTGGCAAGAAATGCCAAGGACAAAATCGACTACATGTTTAAGGTTACTGAATATTTTTGCGTGAAATTTTACAGAAATACTCTACATAGCAATAGTCACCCTGTGTGATAATTCGATTTTTGATTTTTTGAAATTTTTTGATTTTCACATCGCCTTATTGTTCAGTTCTGTAAGCTTAAAAGTGCATCAAATCAAGCATCGTTGTTTTACAATGCAACACTGAAATTTGCTGGAGTTTGAAGTTGCATCGAATTGATTGTTGTTGGCTGAATACGATAAGCAACCAAGCTTGATTTGCAACCTAGTTGTAAACATAATTTAACATTTAAATAATGTAATCGTAAACCTTGGTATATTATTTTCATTGCAAACGTCATGATGATTTCATACTACGTCATTAAACGCTTCATCAGTTTTCTCATGTTTTGAGGCAAGGGTCCCAGCCAGCAAATCAGTCCTTGTTTACATCGATTCAACGTCTGGAGATGTTGAGTCAACGTAAAAAAGCATTTGCTGCATGTGAGGGCCATCAGAACAATACCGATGCCTTTTTGCTTTCGCAGACAGTCGACACACTTTTATGAGATGACCTATCTGTCTAGGTCCATTTTGTGTAAAGAATTGTTTCTGTTGTCAATTGACTCGTAGTAATCGTAATTTTACGATTACTCTCCACGTACCAGGTGGGATAACGAAGACAGCGTTCAGGATGAGAAGATGAAGAAGATTTTTCCTCCTCATCTCAAGAGCGACGTCAAAAACTACCCTACACGGCCCAACATACCACCTGTGATGGATCATACTACTAATGTTGATGACAACGACGATGATGAACCGTTGATTGACGTTAGACCAACGTACTTCAGTGCCTCTCAATCCGGTGATGCAAGTTCTCACTCTGTGGTTGACATCTCCAACCAAGCCTGTAGTTCTGGCAGCAGCAGTGCTGACGCTGATATTGCTTTGGCCTGGCTTCATAGCGCCCCGAGTACATCAGGATCGGTGAGTAAAGAACTTTCCTATCGATCGCTTTTGGCGCTGAACAAGTATGAAACCTTTCATTGCTCCACAGGCGGAATCTGCGCCTTCGACGCCCGACAGCGCACCTGCTGACGAGGCTTTAATGTTTGACTACGCGTTTGGAGACTCTTCGTTTTGTACCCCAACGAATTCTACACAGCAAGCTCCCAGTGATCACATTCCTGGTAACTTAGTTTCAGTTTTGTGCATTTGTACAGAATGGCGGTTGCTTGAGTTAACATTGTTTTTCATCGTTTTAAATGGAAGTCGAGCCGTCGATAAAACGCGTGGTATCAACACAAAGTTGTGTTTACTCCGTTATTTCAAAGTTCTTCCACTGACTTACTTTGCTGTGCATTAACGAGTCTTCCAGTTTTATAAATTGAGTCTTATTTTACATGAGATGGATCTTCTGCTCTTTTTGATGACGAAGATGAGCCGCTCCTGGACTTGACTGTAGACTTGGAGGGCCGCGCGAGTTACAAGCTCACTCCCATCGTCCATAACCTCCGAATCATCCAGGTGTTCATTGCAGTTGATGCAGATTGATAGAAAGTTACTTTGTTGTTTCCGGGCCAATGCCTGGTTGATGAAGGAAGGAAGACAATTTTCATGTGCACCTTCAATCATATCATTGCTTGTCTTGCCAAGGATACAGTTTCCAACGTTGTCAGACCAGCACTGTCACTTCAGTTACGCACTCGGCAATAGAATGATGACGTCATGCGGCTGTGTTGAGAAAGAAAATCTTAATCACATCAATTTTTGCAAAATCTTGTTTTAATTTTGTATCTGCTGTTCTGTTTGAATATCTTGTTTTATTGCAGAGTCTTCTGGCAAAGCGGTTTCATTACGCTCGACGTAGCAGAAAAGCGGTTTTCTATCAGATCATGCTTCCCGCCCTGTTTGTGTGCATAGCTATGACAGTTGCCCTATCGTTGCCCACCCCTGGCGACCCCCCTCCTCTCATCCTATCCCCCTCCCAGTATCACAACATGACTCAGCCAAAAGGCAACTTCATCCCTTACTCTGATCAATCAGTCATGTTCCCAGTCCAGCGGAGGAAGAGCAAAGATCAGGTGATGGATGCTGGGGCCAAGCAGATCATAGACACTTTTTCTCTTGCATCTGGAGTTGGAGCGACTTGTGTCCTGAAAAGCAATTCAAGATTCGACTTTGATCTCGACTCCATGATTAATTCCACCGCATCGGGAGACATGAAACTGGTGATGAAGTACTTTACCCCCCAGTGCGGGGCGTCGTTCACAAGGGGTATCCCCTTGTCGCAATTTGTGCCCCCTGTCACCCCAAACGTCGACGACGATTCAAATTTCACGTTACCGTTGACTAAAGACGCCCCCTGTGCCTGCGCGCATGACGGAAACACTTACATGTGTCGGAAAGGGTACGGCGAATTCCCGGTAACGCGAAGAGTGGTGACAGGCGACAAACTTATCGATGTCACAGGCAAGGAACCGATCATGCCGTACTTAATGTACACCACGAACGATTATCGGCTTCATCGGTATGGTGCGTTTTCCTTCGGCGAGGTCAGGAAATCGGTCAACCAATCCTTTCCCGGCTGGCCATCCCCGCTCAGGAAAATTGCAGTGAGAGAAGCGGCTCAAGTCTACTTCAATCACAAGGTGAGTAAAGTAAAGGTGATCCCATACTCAGTTACTGAGCTTCCGGAAATGAAAAGATAAGGTTTTCATCACACTAGGCCTTGAGCACTAACGATAGTAGGGTGGTCAGTTTCTTTATCTCAGCCGTCTTTCTTTCAGCCACTACGCCCACCCAATTTATTGCACCTTGGGTAGAGGATGACGTGAGTAAAGACCACTAAAAGCGATTTATTGCGTGCCGCCTTTAAGTTTCCAAACGTGGGTTCGATAAGTTGTCTTCCCAGACCAAGAACCCTGCAAAGATGTCGCTCAGTCTCGTTTGTGCTCAGCACTTAGGATTGAAGGAATAGATCTGAAGCACGAATGTGCTTTTGTATGCTGCACTAACATTTACCTTGAAACACCCCAGACAGAAAAATTCATCGTTTTTACATTACTTCAACGTCTGAAAACGTTGAATCAATGTAAAAATGACGGATTTTGCTGTCTGGGGCATGTCTGTAATAGATACATAACTTTATAAAAACACATTATTTTTATTTGTAAAATGTCTATTTTTGCATGATGTTTTTGCATAGTTTAACACACAAGTGCTACAACAAGCGTCCATTTATCATCTCTGTGCTTGTTATCTTTACCAGGGTTTCCATGCCATGGCTACTTACTTGAACGTATTCAACAATGCCCTATTGAGAGCAAACCTGCCTCCTGAAAAAGGCAACCCTGCCACGTATGGGATATCCGTGATCAACCATCCGATGAATATGACGGCAGGTTTGTGAATGGTTTCGTCTGTAGCGTTTCAGCCTCATATAAAAATTTGTTTGATTTAGGCTGAAAATGTGCTTGGCTAAGCTTCTATATAGTATACGGCAGTGCTGAAACTGTATTTTTAAGCGCTGAAAGTAAAGTATATCTGCGATGGATACGGCGCTATTTCAAAGTACGCATTCTCATCATTATCTGAATTTTATACATACTTGCAGTGAATCGTTTACTGTTACGTTTTATCGTCTATGCCACCCATTGAACTGTTCATCAATGCTTTACATTTTTTCACCATTTTTTTTCAGGAGCACTTTCTTTAGACTTCCTGCTGTCAGGTACAGATGTGATTATCGCAATCTTCATCATCGTTGCCATGTCCTTCATCCCTGCGAGCTTCCTTGTGTTTCTTGTCGCCGAGAAGCAGAGTAGAGCCAAACACCTTCAATTTATCAGTGGAACAGGCCCAGTAACCTACTGGCTGGCGAACTACATATGGGACATGCTCAACTACCTCTTCCCAGCCGCACTGTGTATCATGATTTTGCAAATCTTTAACCTTCCCGCTTATACAAGGTAACTCTTAGCGTGCTTCTTATTGGCTTTTTTATTATAGGTTGGTGTTGTTGAATTGGAGACCGGATCAAACCTTGAGGTTACAGATTTTATGACGTTTTCTCCATTAAAGTTGCGATAAAACTTTTATTTCTAAGTTTAAAGGTTACACGTCCTTTATTCCACATTCACATATATCTGAGTGAGCAATCCCAAACCAATCTCAATAATCGAATTTTCAGAGGTGAAAACGCCTATGCAGTAGTCGCCCTATTTCTGTTGTACGGTTGGTCTATGACGCCGATGATGTATCCCGCTTCCTTCTACTTCAACGTTCCCTCCACTGCCTACGTATGCCTCATCGTCATCAATCTGTTTGTTGGCATCACCACTGTCGTCACCACTTTTATGATATCATTATTCAACGATGACAAACGTTTGATTGAAGTAAACGAAAAATTACAAGTCGTCTTCCTCATCTTCCCAAACTACAACCTCGGCAAAGGCCTCATGGACCTCAGCTACCATGAATACATGAACGATTACTACAGAAAGGTAGGGTGCTGGAAAGTTTATGTATAAGGCCGAAGGCTGAAACGGTCTGCAGTTACAGTATATGTAATGTATCTATTTTTTTTACTTTCGGTGACCATTGCTATTAATATAGTTTTGGAAGAGAAGTTGTTTTGAAATGCCACAGATTTGTTATCAATTTTATCAATCGTCTGTTCGTAGATACTTTTATGTCGAAAAATAAGCTCGACTTCGAAATGCTAATGTGATTTTACATTCATTGTCAATAGTTGTTTTATTGAAAAAGCAAATAATACCTTGGTCCAGCTTGCAAGAGCTGCCAATTTTACATTGTTCCGAATTGAAAAAAGAGGGTAACTTATCCGGCTGGGGTTTGTGTGCTGCTGAAGCCTAAGCAATGCGTGGCATTTTGTCATTTGAACTGAAATCTGTTTATAATTACTATGATCTTCGATATTTTACATAATTGTTTGATGTCGCATTGCAACACTTCGTACCAACACAGCTCTATTGCTCTAGCTACCCATACAGCAAATCTGTCTTTTTTACATTGATTCAACGTTTGCAGACGTTACATTGAATCAATGTAATAAAACGACAGATTTTCTGTCCGGATAGAGGTTGATTGTTGAAATAATGAACATTCGCTTTACCTTGTTCCAGATCGGCGAGTACAACCGGATACGATCTCCCTTCGAATGGGACATCATCACACGTCAGCTGGTTGCTATGGGAACGGAAGGCGTCATAGGCTTCCTTCTCACCTTGCTGTGCGAGGTTCGCTTTTTCACGAGGTTTAGTCGTGGAAGCAAAAAATCCGAATCCGTCTACTCGACCACTGCTTTGGAGGACGTTGACGTCGCCAACGAGCGTCACCGCGTCGAGCAACTGCGCATGCGCCGCAGAGAGGACGATTTGATCATTGTCGACAACATAACTAAGGTCTACAATAAACACAAGGTTTGTCTTCATTGTTTGCAAGATTTCTTATTTCTTCAAGATATTTTTTGATTATTTTTTGGTTGGATACGAAAAACATATTGTTCCACTTCCTCACGTTTCGTGCACCACGTCGATGCGCATCCTCAGATTGATTAAATGCAGTGACGTAGTTACAAATAAAATTTGATAGCGGCAAAAGCAATTGTTTGGGACAAACGTCACTTAGCACGCATTACAATAGTATTAAAACGTTTAATAGTATTAAAATATATTTTTTGGGAGTATAATAAAATTTAGGGGGCGATTGCCCCCCAAGACCCTTATGCCTACGTCCATGAGTAACTGCACAAGTTTCCAACGATTTAAAGTAGACATATTAATTTGCCATGACAACATAATGTGAGCAAGAGAAGATCTTTTTGAAATAAATATCCACGGCATACGGAAAATATGTTGCAATTGTTTAGTCTTGCTCACTTGTTGCCAATCAAACGCTGTATACCTGTGCTATGCTGCCAAGTACACATAAGCTGTTGCTGTAAGCTGGTAGGCTGATAAGCTGTAAAGTACAGATAAGAATCATGATGAGAATTGTTAGTTTCGAATTATCCTTCCAGGGTAAAACCGTCGCCGTTAATGCGCTGTCCTTCAGCGTGGGAAGAGGAGAATGCTTTGGATTGCTTGGAGTAAACGGGGCTGGGAAGACGACCACCTTCCATGCCGTTACTGGTTCGTTTGACAGTAATATTACGTCATTTCACGTTGCTTTTACGTAATATATAACGGCTTCACTAAAAGTAGCGCCAAAATGAATGTTACTCTTTTGACATGAATCGCAAAAGTAACGTTGTTAAACTGTAAAACAACGGTGACAGGAGTACGCGAGGTGACTAGCGGAGATATCCGTGTATCCGGACATCGGATAACCGGCGGAAGAACCAGCGAACGGCTGCAGGGTCAACAATCCACCGGATACTGTCCACAATTTGATGCTCTGTTCAGTGAACTTACTCCAGTTGAGCATCTCCTGCTCTACTCTCGGTAAGCAATCTTCCTGATAAGTTACCAATGCTGCATTGAGGGAAATTGACATCCGCCATTCGCTTGAAAGAAATGTGTAAACCTTAAATGCTAGCGACAGCTTTCGCGGCTTTGTTTGCCAAAAAAGTTGTCTTCAGCAGCTTCACTTTTTTTACATTGATTCAATGTACCTTAAACTGCAAACTGTACCGCCTTCCCAGACAGCAAAGCAACCATTTTTTACATTGATTCTACGTCATCAGACGTTGAATCAATATAAAAAACGATTGATTTGCTGTCTGGATTGTTTTTGACATGTGACATTCGTGATGTCTTGACAGTTTGAGGGGCGTTCCTTCAAAAGACGAGAAGCGGGTTGCGGATTGGGCGATCTCAAAACTAGACCTCACCGCGCACAAAGATAAACCCGTCCGGAACTTGAGCGGGGGGAACAAGAGGAAGTTGTCGGTGGCCATCGCCCTGGTCGGATACCCTCCGGTTGTCTTGCTGGATGAACCAACCGCTGGTGAGCACAGAAGTGACGCCATTTTGTATTTTAGCTCCAAGACTGGAAATCATCTCTTCGAAGCTGTACGTCGGCTCGTATGGCACTCAAAAGGGTTCCGGTTTGACACCGCTCAAGAACATGCAGTTGTGTCTTTAGCAAGACACTTAAACACTTAAAGGCAAGCCTGAATGTGAACACGAAAATTGGCTTCCTTGCCTTCTTATTCACTTAATCTAATAATCATCGGGCGTACGCTTGAATCCGACAAAACTCATCTCTTAAAAAGGGTCTCTGGTCTTCAGAAGACTTTGAATTTTACTTTAAATCTTTCTCCTTGCAGGAATGGATCCCGGAGCCCGTCGCTTTCTTTGGGATCTAATCCTGGATGTGACAAAGTCTGGAAGAGCCGTTCTCCTGACTTCCCACTCAATGGAGGAGTGCGAAGTGCTTTGCAACAGGATCGCGATCATGGTCAATGGGAGGTTCGAATGCGTTGGACCCACGCAACATCTCAAGAACAGATTCGGCGACGGATACATTGTCTCGGTGGGTGATTACCCCGGAAAGCAAATCAGTCGCTTTTTCATTGATTCGTCTGTAGACGTTGAATCAATGTAAAAAAACAACTGATTTGCTGTCTGGAAATAACCTATTTCATCTTTTGTGCTGTTCTCTTTTTGTCCACTGTTGCAATGCCAAACAAACAAGTTAATGCAATGTGAGCATTAGCTAACCTTATCGAAGACCGCATACTGCAGTTACTTGTGGTAACTGCACTGCAGTCTGCAGTCTTCGATAGTAGCAGTATTGCAATCTGCAGTCTTTGATAGTAGCAGTCTTGCAGACTGCAGTTATCTTGTAGTAACGGCAGTCTGCAGTTTTCAGTGGCAATAACTGTAGATGAATTTCAGAAACTACCGTGAACGTGGAATGGGTCTTTTCTAACTCCAAGCTTCCATTTTGCTTTTTGGAGCTCAAAAAGCGGTCGATTTCGCAAAAAAACTCCACACACATTAATCTCAGCCTATTTATCAAATACTACCTTTTCAGATTCGCTCATCCCACCCGGAAAGATTTGTAGCCACTTTCAAGGAAGAATTTCCGTCAGCGGTGCTCAAAGAACAGCATTATCATAAAGCAGTGTTTCAACTTTCGTTTTCGAAAAACAATCACTCGGATGCTTCCCTAGCTGAAGTCTTTAAACTTCTCGAGGAAAGACGAGACGAGTTGAAAATAGAAGACTATTCCGTCAGCCAGACTACGTTAGACGATGTCTTCATAAACTTTGCCAAAAAGCAACGCTGTACGACGGTAGAAAGTAATAACTTCACCAACAGATGGAAGAAGAGACTATTGTCTTGGGTAAGTGAAAAAGCTTTTGTGAACAAGTGACCTATTCATACCTGTTGTATTTGCTCGGCTTACACCAGCTACGTTAAGCGTTTTAACATTAACTACCCGAAGATGAAATATACAGTATATGGTGATGTCGAAGTTTAAATCGAGTCTTAACACGTAATCTATTCCTTTCATAATTTGCATAAAAATTGTCATTGTTAGGCTACTACTGCTCGCAGATTAATTCAATTTGTTTCTTGGAAACCGCATAATAACAATGTTAGCCTTTTTTCTAAACCGAACTACTGTGTCAGTCGAACTGCTTTAAATTGTACCTACTATGCTAATTATAAAGTTGCACTGAAGAGGGTTCAATACCCAAAATCACGATGTGTAACACGATAATTTGTTACTTGAACTTGGTCATACATTTACCTTGAACATTTTATTCCTAAGGCCTGTAGATTCAGTGCATGTAAAACCGAAAGGTGAGGAAGCCAATATTTAAGTACGTCATGACAAAAACATAACCGTGAATTCCCTCATCTGTTGTATAGATTTCAAATTGCATGTAACTTGCTGCATCACCACTACCTTGCTTTGAAACCAGTGATAAAAGTAAATCTGGTTCTCATACTTGACATAAAGTATCAAGGCATAATGAGATAATAATGTTCTCATTTGTATTTTTCCTTCGACACTAACAAGAGTAGAGTGGCCAGTTCCTTGTTCTCGGCCGTCTTTCATTGAGCAACTACGTCCACCCAACATTACATACTACGCTTTGGGTAGAGGTGAGGGGTAACAATCTGAAGGCGGAAGTAGAACCAGGATCGGGTGATTGCATAGCGAATGCCTTATCCACTGCGCCATCTCACCGCTTCCAGTAAACCGAACCAAACAAAGTTTCGGTCCCGGATCCTTTATGTTTGGTATTTTATTTTACAGAAAGATAAATCTTTTTCGAGAGGCCGTCGGCCGAGCCCTCTAGTGGAAGGAAGAACTAGAGTCAATGACATGGCCCAGCGGAACCTTTGTTTGAGGGGAGATCCTAATCTTTCAGATCCCCAGGATAGCTCCCCGATGGACGATCTGGAAGGGGAGGACGAGCCTCTATACAACTTCAACCGGGACATGGTAGGCATGAGTAATTGAGCATACAAATTCGCTAAACAATTTTTTTATTCGTTCTTTCACATGTGTCTTCTTTTTAGAGGTTTGATTTCATATCACTTACAGTTTTAGTGTTTTGTTTGTTTGTTTTTTTTTTATTGAGCAACCGAGTGTGGTAAAAATGACAGCGATGGTTAACGCTGAGCTCATCAATAATTAATCCATGCCACAAAACTCTTGACCAGCCCTGAATTAAATTGACTGACAAGTGGTGGTACAACACCGTGCCTCGAGGGCGAAACACCGGTGCGGTCAATTCTTGCTACACTTGGCTGTTGAGACGCATTTAGTGATTGGATGGTCTAACTGGTCATGATGAGCACCACATCCATATGGAGGTTACTCGCGAAAGGCAATGCTTGCTGTGCTTAGAAATGCTCAGCCTAACCCTTATCATTAGGAAAATCTCTTTCTGCATAATATTAGCTGTTGACAATTACCTGTCTGGTCATAATAAGAAACTGTTTCTAAATAAATCTAAAGTTACTAGTAAAATGTCAGTTTGTTAGTCTTCGCGCTGCAGCGGACTCAGAGCACTTGGTCAAGTTGATTCAACGTCTTATTACAGTAGAACTTGGATAACTCGTCACCCCAGGGGGAACAGAAAAAGTGACGACTTACACGAACTGACGACCAATGCAAACAGCTAAATTTTGCCATTGTTTCACGTCGCATTAATTTCATGGTGTACCGCGACCAAATTAAATCCGATAGTGGTAAAGTGAGACAAAGAGGAAAGCGAGAAAAGAATTTAATTACGGTACACAATAAAGTACAGTAATAACGCACTTAACAGCTTAACTGAAGAACACAGATATTTTTGACTGCGTTTTGCTTGCAAGTGTCTTGTCAACCAAGTAGTCATGCATTTTTGATAGTGAGCTTGCGAATTCACCACTGTCTTCTTGGCATAACATATAGTGTTGGAGCTTTCCAACTATCTGCAAAGCTTCTTTTGTAGATGGAGGTGGCACAGGCTCTTCTTCCTCTTGAGCCACGCACATGCTGAGCAGCGCTTCTCTTATCGGCAACAGAGCACGTTCGCGTACACCCGCAATCGACCAGACCAACATACTCCACGCATGTGCGTCTGGCCCGATAGAGTGTATGCGTGCACACGTCTTAGCGCAGTAATTTCTTCTCGAAAGAGTCTGTAAATGCCACGTCAGCATTTGGGTGAATGAACTTAGACGAATTTTACGTCTCAGGGGAAGAAAAACAGTGACGACATAATCGAATTGACGAATTATGCGATGACCACTTAACCGAACTTGATTGTGTACAAAAGATAGGCTTTCTTCCGGGACTTGACTATCATTGACGACTTGGGCAAACTAACGAGTTTTCCGAAGACGAGTTATCCAAGTTCTACTGTATAAAAATGGACTAATTTACAAAAGCCGCCAATAGTATTAGGACTATTAGTATTATTAGATATAAGTAGGCTATTATATTTAGTACTATTAAAAATAGGCTTTTTTGAAGCAAAATGGAGAGAAAGAGAGATAAGCATTAATACGTTATGATTCACTATTATGACAGTCTGCTGCACTATTTCAGCAAAATATTTGACTTGGGCGAAAAGAATCGTCAAAGTTTTTCTGACTTTTGTTATTGAGAAAATCCAGCAATATGATATGACTTGTAAATAAGGTCAAGCTTCACAAAAGCCGCCAAATCTCACAGGCTTCTTGCTCTGGCAAGTTTGTCGCTGAAAATTTTAAATTGTTTATTCTCTCATGGAATTTTTACTTTGGTATCATGGTGCTCCCCCGACTTTTTTATAGATCCGCGACGAGGCTACGTCTGTATTGCATCATTTTACATCAATATTCAGTGTTTTTGTGTATTTTGATCTTTCAGTTGCTTTCGTTTTTGGATTCGTCTTGTTAAAGTTTGCCCTTCTCCTTTTTCTTCACCTCCATTGGTTTTGCAGTCACTGTGATGATGCCCCGCCCACTGGTGCTGACCAATCATCAACGATCTCCATGCGACATTCTTTCAGTGCGATTTCTCCAATTCGACTTTTACATCTGCTATTGTTGCATTTGCATGCTATTTTTACATTTAGTAGTTGGTGACTTGTATCGTACCGTTTGTCATTGCCGTACAGTTTAAGGTAGAATGCCCATAACTTTGTCAACTGACTGTAATCTTTGTGTTAATTGTAGTAGCTTACTCTTTCATAAGCAATACTGCTAAGGTTTCATAACTTAAAAACTGCAATAGCTTTTTTTCTGACAAATAATCATAGAAAAAATTACTGCTGTACCAGTATTTAAAATGTTGGTAGTTAGCGGTGGCAGAAACGATCCCAGTGGGCTAAGCAAAATACGTTATTTTTAGATTAACTTTTGTAAAAAGAACTGATTTTATTGACTGGGAAATAAAGCCCACACTATCGTTTATATGATCAGGTATCTACAAGTCTTCAAAACATTCGTTGACATTCGTTCATATTTATGTCAACTTCGAAGTCAACGTATTTTTCTTTGCAATGGGCCTATTATATTATAAGATCTACACAACGATTAAAGTTGTTTTCTGCCATTTTAGTCGGGCCTTTGTGCTTAATATCGAGATTTTTGGTAGCATGTAGCCTACGATAGCTGACATTTTTTGCACCGAGTCTCTGTTTTATGTACCATGTAATTTTTTTTCTCGTCTTTTCTGGGCAGCGGCATGATTTTTTTCGTAGTCGCAAATACTGTGCAACAAGAAAGTCCAAATACGTAAAAAAAAGTTTCATTATTTAGCGTGGATGCCAGTGTATGTAGAAAGTCGTCATTGGTTAATGCCTATCCAAGATTCCAGAACAAGCTACACAATAGGCTACACAAATTCGTTCACGATTCAGCATAGATTTCCGACCAACTTTTAAAAAACAGTGGTGCCGATAGTTCGATTGAGTTTCGTTCTATGGAAACAGAAACATGAAAATCGAGCAAGTGACTAATTCAAAGTTTGTTGTGTGGTTTCCCAATTTATGCTAGGGTGAGGTGTAGGCACAGATGTATCAGTGTAGGCGTGGTTGGTTTGAATCTTTATCCTCGTACAAACAAAGCCTTGATTGGTTATTCCTGGTAGTTTCGCATACTTGTAGAGGCTCTTGGCGCAAGGCCGGTCACCGAGATTGACAGAGTGAAGTTTCCTATTGTTGAAGTGTTGTTGCCGGGAAATTATTCTATTCACTAGGTGCCGCTGAAAGGAGATCAGTCCTGAAATGTGTTGCTCAAGCGCACACCCCGAGAGGCTACATCCTGCCACTAAAATCAAATGTTCTGGACTATTGTATTTTTACACCACAAGTTAAGACGGACTGTCGTAGTATGGAACGCAACAGGCTAATGCTGGAAAACTAAATAAAATGTACTGACCTATTAGTAGGCCTAATAACCCACTTACCGGTACTACAAGAGTAGGCCAAGGCAATATATAGGCCTACAACAAGTAAATACAAAAGGCATTAAGCTATAAGGAACGTGGTACTGAACGCTAACCAATTGCAACGTACTTTACAAAGGTAATAAATTCCAAAGTTTGTACCAGAAACGCAGGATGTTATGTTACAGCTACGCTGGCAACGACGACGATTGTAGCCTACTAACTTAGAAAGAATCAACGTAAAATAATGTCAACTAGGCCTACAACATGGGCAAAACACCGAATGATGTGTTTTAAACATAGCCGAGAGCAAGTGGACCACATTCCTTATCTAAAGTACCGTAGTAGCCAATTGTAGAATATTTAATGAAAGAGTTATTTTTCAATGGCTACCAATATCAATGTTTTGTAGGGTCTATGGAGTCAGAAAGTTTGTACTCCAAGTTGGGAACCGTCAATCTGAGAGAGAGAAAACTTTTATTTCGTCTGTTGCGAGAATCAGTTCAGTTGTGTTTATTTCTGACCATCGTATCAAAACAATACACGTCAGCATAGCAAAGGTCAAGAAAAGGGTAGAAGCGACAAAACGCGAACGTTAAAACGTGCTTGAGACTGAAGTAAGTTATTGAGTTGAGAGAAATTTGGCACGGTCGCAACACCTTCAGAAAAATTTAAGATGTTTATTACGTCTCGAGCTTTATTGCGAACGTTGTTGGTACGAAGCACTTCAGTAACAGAATGAATGCGTGTCACAAAATGGCGGTAACGGATTAGCTCAAGTGGTCGTAGAATAGAAAAAGGCGAAGTGACTGATCTCAAGACAGATACTGCGTTGCGCAATGATATGACGTCATCAACATCCCCCTTTCAATGAAAGGGGTTATGAATAGGATTGCAGGTTTACTACAGTATGAAGGAGAGATCATTTGGGGGTTAGGTTACATAATACAAAACGTATGGTAACACATATGATTACGATATGGCATATGATTACGATATACACACAATGCAAAACGTATTGTAACATATGTGATTACGATATGGTAAGTTAATTATATTTACAGCGAAAGGGTAAATGCTCAAGAGGTGGAGATGCAAGCATACTGCTAAAAGTTATCAGTGATATCTGGGATAATGCAGTTAAAATATATCACATATAACTTCATACACAAATGCCAAATGTCATCAGGTTGTAGGTTAAGAAAATTACGTAGTATGGTAATCATTCAACCACACAGGGGCTCTACGCATCCGTCTTGGTCGTTCTGAAGAGCTACTTCTGGGGTAGCTTTCAGAGGGTGCGTCATGGTTGTCAAGTGGGGTTATACTGTGTGGTATATCTAAGAACAGGTCGCTTTTGTCGATACGAAGGTGGACCCTGTTCCTTTTATACCTTGTGCCAGAAGCGGACTCGATTATGTAGGTGCGCGAAGAAGGTATTGCGGTCACTCTCCCTCGTTCCCAGCTTGTACTGGGTGGGCTTTGAAAATAAATTCGTTGTCCAATTGAAAATGGACTCATATCACGAGCGTTTTTATCATAATTTCTTTTTGTGGCATTTCTGCGATGAAGCCTTTTTTCGGCGTGCATGGTGTTGCTAGGTTTGGTGATTAGAGGTATCACTGATCTAAGTTTTCTGCCAAAGAGGATCTCTGCTGGGCTGATGTTTACGTCTTGGCGCGGCGTGTTCCTGATCTCAAGTAGGGCTTGGTATTGGTCGGTTTGGTTGAGAAATGTGCGCTTAAGCATGGTTTTTACACATTTAACCGCTGACTCTGCTTTCCCGTTTTCTCGTTGATGGCCTGGGCTGGAAGTTGTATGGGTGACCTGCCATTTTTTGCAAAATGCGTTAAAGCCATCAGACATAAACTGTGGACCGCAGTCTGATACCACACATTTGGGAATGCCGTATCGCGCAAAATGCTTTTTTAAGCAGCTTATAACTTGTCTGGTGGTGGTTGACGTCATCACGTCGATTTCAATGAAATTAGAGTAGTAGTCGACCGTTATTAAATAGCTCTTTCCTTGAAACTCGCACAGATCAATACCAATTTTCTCCCATGGCGCCGTTCCTTCGTTGTGTTGTTTGAGTGTCTCTTTCTGGTTGCTTGGTTTTGTTTGTTGACAGATTATACAATAGACCTTTTGCACATTCAAAATCACCAGAGCGTGACGTTTGAGTTACGCGGAGTCTGAGGGTTGAGAATCGCTGGTTTACTACGGTTTATGAAGGCGTTTCTTGTTATTGCAAGCAAGCGTGAGGTCGGTGGCAGGTGAAAGTAATTTTTTTGTGTTTATGAATTGTTGTAGATTATCGGCACACTTCAATTCTTGTTCGTTTTAATCATAGTGTTGGCTAACAGACTAGGAAAGGCAATTTAGGACGCCATTGTGAAGCGTGTGCATTTGACCGGGAATTATGGACCACGATAGTGGCACCTTGTCTTGCAACATTTTATTTTTATTCTGCATAACATAATATGCAACGAACCAACCACATTTTATTGATGATACCAAGCATAGTCACTGGTATTTTCCTGTCGAAGATGTGAAATTGACGAATTTTTTTATGGTCCTCTCTGCATGAATGCGATGGCGTGCAATACTTCGTTTATTCAACACTTCGTCCTCACTCATTTGAGGCCTTCTACCTAGGAACGGTGAGATATTCAAATGTAGACCAATACCATGTAGGCTAAGTCTTTTTCTATAAGAAACCCTTTATCGGCCATAACAGCATCATGAAGTGCAGTTCATTAGCAGCTATTTTCTGCTTCAAAAAGTGAAAAAATCCACTCCTCTGATATATTTCTTTGTCACACACCAGTGTACAACTGAAATACAAACATATTACCCCAGGGCCTGATTAACCATGAGGCACACGAGGCACAGGCCTCAGGCCCCCTGGTTTTGGGGCCCCAATTTTTTTTACATTAGTAGCCTACCGTAGGCGTAGGTAGTGAAAATTGTTGTGCCAGTGTGTGCACAGTTGCTATTTTGGAGTAACGATTTCAAATTGTATAACAATTTTGCAGTAACCGTTAAGCACTACTGCTCTGCATCGAAAGCAATTGCTAATAGGGCCCCTAAATTTAGCTGTGCCTCGGGCCCCCGTGAGCCTTAATCAGGCCTTGTATTACCCCCATTTGGATCAACTCCCACTAATGACTAATGCCTTTGCAGTGTTTGTACTTTTATAGTTCGAGTACGTTTGCGACTGACGGTGAAGTGAGGACAGTGTTTCGAGACGTAGGCCTACTTCAGTGCAGTCGATGATGATCATGGTGCTTGGGTAGTCCTTTTTGAAGTCTGGCTTCATGGTTGCTATGATAACGTCACGATGAGGGAATATGTTCAAACTAATCAACCTTAAATACATGAGGTGCATTCATGAATGAAAAAATACGGTGTACAGTACAGTACGAATGCGGAACTAATACCAAACCTTGTGCTTTAAGTCTGTATAAAACAAACCCAGGCGAAGCTTCAACACCAGCAAAAATTCAATCTTTCACCGCTAATCTATGTAGATGCAGTGCTCCTGTAGCATTTTGAGGTATTTCGAAAGTAGCCTTGTCATTAAGTTCTGCATCAATATTTTGATTTGCATGCTTAGCTTTTGAAGCTGTATAATTCAAGAAATTCTTCCTATCTTTGCCTGGCAAGATCGCTTCCAATACAGCAAAGAACTGGTCGAAGGTTTACACTTCTGTAGCCTAAAAGAGTTTTATTTTCTGGCAAATTATACTGAAACACTGATACACGCCTGTAAAGACCACAAAACAACAGCTCAAGCAAACGTTAAACAATTTATTCGCCTGCAAACTACGCCACTAACCCTATCGCACAGCATTGTGAACAGCGGCTAGTCGTTCACGACTCCAACGTCACGCTCTGTTGGTTTGTTATGCAAAAGGTCTATTGTCTGTCATTTGTTTTAGTTCTTTTGGTAATCCTATCCAAAACACGGTCTCGCGTGCTCGCCGCATCATGCTGTCATAACCTAAATGCGCAAGGTGTAAATTGTCTTTGATCTCTCGGCGCAAATTTTTTGGGATAAATATGCGCTCTCCCTTTAGTATTAAGTTCTTCTCTTGCGTCAGGCACTCTCGAAGCGAAAAATAAGGTTTGATGTTTTCTGGGAGATCATTTTTGGTCGCTGGCCAACCTTCTGTTATGATCCTCAACAGTGTTTTTGCTTCGTCATCGCTTTGCATGGCCTGTTTTACTGCAATTAGACGTTCGTCTGGTATGTCCTCTAGGACGTTTAAGTTCATTATGTGATTCGGTTGATTCTCTGAGCCGTTAAGTTCAGGAAAGGCTCTACTTAGGGTGTCGGCAATGACAAGGCTGGCTCCAGGCATGTATTTGAAATCAACATCGTATCTATTCATGCGCATCAGCAGGCTCTGTATCCGTTTGGGGGCCTGGCTTAGTGGTTTTTTAAGTATAGTTTCGATGGGTTTGTGGTCGTTGTGTATTGTGATTTGTCGGTCATAGGTGTATTGGTCAAATCGCTCCAGACCAAATACGACTGCTAATGTCTCTTTCTCTATTTGTGCCCAATTTTGCTCAGATTTTGTGAGGGCGCGAGATGCATATTCGACAGGTTGATCGTCCTGCAAGAGAACAGCACCAAGTCCATCCTTGCTGCTGTCCACCTGTAGAATCACTGGCTTTTGCGCGTCAAAATAGGCCAGTATTGGGGGTTGCTCGATTTTCTTTTTAACCTTTTGTATTGCCTGCTCACACTCCTCACTCCATTCCCACTCTACGTTTTTTCGGGTCAGTCTTCGTACGGGCTCGAGGTCGTTTGCCAGATTTGGCATGAACCTCGATAGATACTGAATCATGCCGCAGAATCGTTTTACGCCAGATATATCTGTGGGTGAAGGCATGTTTCTTATTGCTTCTATCTTTGATGGATCGGCTTGGATCCCGTTTTTCGTTACCTTGTGGCCCATAAACGTGATTTCCGTTTTCTTAATGATCGCCTTTTGATCATTGAGCAAAATTGGTATATTTTTGCAGCGCTGTCGCGAAGCTCTCAGGTTATCGTCATGGTTATTGATGGCCTGGTTTTCATTTGACCCACAACCAACAACAATGATGTCATCTGCGACAGCGAAGACACCGTTTAAGTTTTGCAACGCCTCTATTAATCTTTTTTGAAAAATTTCGCTACTTACTTTGAGACCGAATGGAAGTCTATTCCACCGATAGCGACCATGCGGCGTGATCATTGTTGTTAGTTTGCTCGCTTCTTCATCTAGTTCGATATGCCAATAGGCGTGTTTTACATCGACCTTTGAGAATATTTTGGCATTTGTTAAGGAAGGTAAGATATCGTCAAGCGTTGGCAATTTATAGTGTTCTTTTTTTAATGCTGTGTTTAGTGGCTGGGGATCGATGCAGATACGTAAATCCCCATTTGTTTTTTTTACTATTGCCATTTGACTAACCCAGTCCGTTGGTTCATCGAGTTCGAGTTTGACTTTCTCTTTGAGCGCGACTGGCACATTGCGACAGGGTAAGGTTCTAGGTTTTACCCTTGGGTCTACTGTTAAAGACGCACAACCGATGTAACCCAGTTTTGTGTTACTTATATTGGCGATAAAAGCATCATCATTAATCGAAATCAAATTCAAGTTTTTAACTGTGGATAATCCTAGAAGACAGTTCAAGTTATTATCTACAACAGTGAATTTAACACAGTAGGTTTCCTTAGTTCTCGGATTGATAACATCGAGTAGGGCCGTACCTGCTGGTTTGACTGTAGTTCTATTCCACATCGTCAATGTTTGTGTAGTCGGAGTTATCTGACCTCTTTTTACAAAGCGCTTGCATATGGTGTTGACGTCAGCTCCGGTGTCTAGCTGGAAACGGACTTCCTGTTCATTTATATTGAGTAGTGCAGTTAGTCCTCGTTTCTCACTTCCTTGTATAGCACACAAATATGCGTCTTCTTCTTCTGAGTGCACGCTTGGCTCCATGTTGTGGACCTGGTGTAGGCGGCTTCGGCATTTTACTGAAAAATGATTTCTTTTCCCGCAAGTGGAACACGTTTTTCCATACGCTGGGCACATGCTTCTGTTGCGGGGGATGGTTTTGGCCACAAAAGTCACATTCAGCGCTTTTCTCATAGCGTGAAAAGCGTCTCTGTGTTGCCTTGTTGGAATGGTGTTGTACAACCTTGTGTATGGACTCAGCAGGCTTTGTTTGCAATTCTTGCAATTGTTTGTGCGATGCTTCACGGGCTCGGCAGATTTGTATTGTTTTGTCAAGCGTGAGTGTCGCTTCGCATGAAAGCTTCTCTTGCAGCGCCGTCGGAACAGACAGTATGATTTTGTCTCGCAAAGCCCTGTTTCTGTCTGGAAATTTGCAGTGTTCGGCTTTTGCTTTCAATTCTGTCAGGAATGCGTCAAAGGGTTCTTTATATTCTACTTTGTAAAACCTCAATGTGGAGATAACATCGTTCTGTTTTGGGCTGCAATATTTTTCAAGTTTTTCCAGCAATATTTTCGGATCGTCTTTGCTCTCTTCTGCGGTATATTCAAAATGTCTCATTTCCTGGATCATGCTCCAGCCTGCGCATTCTTTAACGATTGCTGTCTGCACCTTGTTGTCATCATTATATGCTTTGGTCGTCAGCAAATAGATATCCACCATTTCACGCCATTGGTGATAGGACTCGGCAAGGTTGCTGTCCAGTGGATCAAGTGGTGGGGGCAGTCTATGTTGGCGATCTGACATCTTGTCTGTCTATGACGCTGGTTCAATTTAACCTTAGTGCCACTTCCATCTGTATGTCTTCGATTTGCTGACGCTACGGCTGAGTTCAAGAATCTTACGCTGCCACCATGTTTATTACGTCTCGAGCTTTATTGCGAACGTTGTTGGTACGAAGCACTTCAGTAACAGAATGAATGCGTGTCACAAAATGGCGGTAACGGATTAGCTCAAGTGGTCGTAGAATAGAAAAAGGCGAAGTGACTGATCTCAAGACAGATACTGCGTTGCGCAATGATATGACGTCATCAACATAAGATATAAAGGGAAAATAAAAAAAAGAAAATGTTACAAAAAAAAACATATATTTAGGCTATAGCTTTATTAGCCCACATAGCTTTAGCTGATATATTTAAGATTTGTATGGACAGTTGCTATGAAGATCGGCCATGGTGCGTTATCAAGAGTCGTAAGGGGATGGTCGTAAGGGGAACACGTCTTGATGCGTTTAGCTCATAGCAAAGAAGAGCAAGGCAGGCAAAGAAAACCCCACAAAGAAATCCTACCACGGGCAAAGCCATTTCAAGCGCAACGCACCATAGGCCTTGCACGACTCACAAAATAGATAGGCTATAACTTGACGACATGAAAACAATGACAAAAACAAATAAAACAAACTAGCAAAAACAACATCATCATCTTGCGGAAATTCAATTATACCTAGGGAAGTTATGTCTTGAAGATATCAAGCGTGCTTTGATAAAAGTTGCGTTGGTAAAGCAATAATTTTAGACCCCAGTCAGCTAAACTCGTCACCTCCACACTGATCCAACGTTAGCAAACGTTGAATTAATGCAAAAACGACAGGCATCGCCAGCTGGGATGTAGTAGTGGCATGTCACAGTAATATGATAAATTTGGGTTACCGTATGTTTTACACGTTAAACCATAACAAAAGTGAAAAAAAAATCCAATTTGGCATGTTAGAAAAATAGATAAACAATCAGACAATAGCATAACGATCCAGTCCAAGATATTGATATAAAACAACTGGTTGGAGCACATGGCCACCGCTTCACCGAAAGATGGCGATTGGTCGAAAAGGATGGAAAAACTTCTGCAGACTCTGTAAAACTTCTGTGGACAAAAAAAACACAAGAACCAGAAGGCCAGTAGGAGTACTTACAATAACCTTACTATTTTGCTAATAAATCTACACACATTGGCCTATCATTTCTAGGCAAAAAAAAAATATTAGTAAGTTTGGTGCATGTAATACTTAGATAGGATTATTTCAAGGAAGATTTAGATTGTTCATTTTTGATTTAAAGCCTTTTACAGTTTTGCATTCATTTCTTATAGTAGGGGGAAGCTTGTTCTAAACTGTTGGCCCCATGT
This sequence comes from Aplidium turbinatum, assembly GCF_918807975.1. Taxonomy (NCBI): domain Eukaryota; kingdom Metazoa; phylum Chordata; class Ascidiacea; order Aplousobranchia; family Polyclinidae; genus Aplidium; species Aplidium turbinatum. Next base: position 7,315,669 of record NC_137489.1, on the reverse strand, counting down.
ACCGTATTGATTGTTTGCAAGTGTTAATTCTGCAATATATTGGAATATAAGGAGAATTACTTCTTGTTGTTAGGCTACTTGATTGTTTACACATAATTACATCATTGAATGTTGTGGGAAGTAGCCTTTTTGAATATTTAAACATGAAAGTTGCAATCTCTGTATTTTTCATGTGGTTAATTGATTTTAAATTATTGAGTTCCATTACACCTTTTATGCTTTCTCTGCGGTCAATGTCAAATACAATACGAAGAAAGTTATTGCATGTACGTTGCAGCTTTTGCAATGTAGTTTTGTTTTCATGACACCATGTTGAGATACAATATAATATCTGACTCTCAACTAGAGAATGGTAAATGGAGAGAAGTGCTTGTTTGTTTAGGAAAGGCTTAATTTTTTTTGTCACGCAGAGTTTTGATCTTATTTTTTGTAGCAAGATTTCCATATGAGATTTCCATGACAAATGCTCGTTTACAATTATTCCCAGAAACTTTATTGAGACAACTTGTTCTATGTTGTTTTTTCGAATATTTAAGGGTGGGTTGCATGATAGTGTCTTGCTTCCTTGACTTGAAAATAATATATGTTTGGTTTTGGTGACATTTAGAGACAATCGATTTGTTGATAGCCATTGATCTATGCATACAAGCTCTTGATTTGCCATATCATATACAGTAGAAACGGTTTTATTTTTATATATAATGGTGGTGTCATCTGCAAACATAATTGCAGTTCCGTGTTGAAGGCAGTTAGGAAAGTCATTTAGGCTACATAAATCAGGAATAAAAGAGGGCCTAAGAGAGACCCTTGTGGGACACCCAAAGATATGTTGTTAACATTAGAAGATAGTGTGCCATTGAAAGCCACTCTTTATTTTCTATTACTCAGGTAACTTATGAACCAGTCATAGGCCACGCCTCTTATTCCGAAATGATATAATTTAGCTAGCAATATTTTATGGTCAGTGGTGTCAAATGCTTTAGATAAATCAAGAAAGATTCCTAATGCAAGATGGTTGTCATTGAGTATACTGGTGATACTTTCTATTAGCATTGAAGCAGCATGGCTTGTGGAATGATTTTTTCTGAAACCAAATTGATTGTTAGGCTATAGAAAAATTTATGTCTAATTAAAAACGAGTATAATCTGTTGTAGGCTACATGATTCTTTCTAATATCTTTGAAAAAACAGGTAGTAGGTTGACTGGTCTGTAGTTGTTTGAATCTTTGTAGCTACCCTTTTTAAAGATAGGTATCACCTTCCCCAAATTTAAATGAATTTATGAATTTTCCACTCGTTAAAGATAAGTTAAATATATGAGTTAAAGCATGCAGTATATTGTTTGGGGTTGACTTTACAACTATGGATGGTATTTTATCGATGCCACTGCTAGTTTTTGCTGGCATAGCATGAATAATATTGTAAATTTCATTCAAAGTAGTTTGATAAATATAAATTGTCTCAGAGCATGGAGAATCAAGATATGTTGAAAATATTGTATTTGATTTGGGAATTTTTTTTTGTAAGGGAATGGGCAGCACAGGAAAAGTGATCATTGAAGTGATTTGCAATAGTTAATCTGTCAATGACTGTACTATCATTTATTTTGATGACATGGTTAGTCTTAGACTGGGATTTACCTAATAGATTGTTGATTGTTTGCCAAGTAGCTTTCATACTGTTTGCCAAGTCCGCCCCGATAGCTCAATTGGTTAGCGCGTCACTTCTGGAACGAAGAAGCTTCAAGATCAAGCGGCGCTGGTTCGACTCTCGGGGTGTGCGCTTGAGCAACGCACGTTAAGGACTGCTCTTCATTTAGCGGCATCTAATGGATGGAATAGTTCCCGGCAACAAGACTTCAACAATCGGAAACTTCACTCTGTCAATCTCGGTGACCGGGCCTGCGTCAGTGATTCAAAGCCTCTACAAGTATGCGAAACTGCCAGGATTAAGCTCTGCAAGAAGCTTTCCCAGTCCGAGGATAAAGATTCAATCAATCAATCAATATGAAACTTTTGCTTTTCAAATTTAAATTGATAAAATTCCTTCTTTTTTTGTTGAACTGTATAGAAGTATAAGTTTCTTGCAGAGGTGTAGTTCTTTTTGGAGTGAATAGTTTTATTTGCTATGTACTTTTTAAACAAACGCTCTTTTCTTCGTAATAGATGTAGTAGTTCTCTATCAAACCAAGAATTATTCTTTTTTAAAGGTGTTTTTGTAAAGGAAAATGCTTATTAAATTGACTAGTATATTCTCCTATAAATGACTCATAAGCTTCATCAGCATCATTTTGATTTAAGCACCACGTGATGTCCATATTTTCCAGAGCATTTGAGAAATTTTGTATGTATTGAGAATAGTAGGCTATGGACTATGTTTGAGAATAGTAGGCTATGGACTATGGTACAAATACAATTGTATACAATAGTACGAATAAAATAGCACCATAACAATCTAGATTCCACAACAAACAGGAAGCAGCAAAAATACAATAAAATGATTAATATAGGCCTACCGGTAGCCTACCTAATACAAAAAAATCTGCAAAAAATGCAATGATTAATGTACCGTAGCTTATTAGGCTACAGAAAAAATCGTTTTATCAAATAAATTGTTTTAAGGTTTATATATCATTTTATCCAATAAAACGAGGAAAAATTGTGTGGTGCATTTTTTTGTCAACAAACTAATTCAGACAAAATTCCAAAAAAAAATCGCAAAAGTTTGAATTAAACTCGGAAACTTAGTTTCGCAATGACACGCTTGATTTCTCAAGTGGAACACTATTTTGTGTACTCGCCAAGCATGAAACTACAGTATTATGTTTGTTGATATGATATGGCTGGCCAAGGTCAAGGTGAAACTTTTGTGTTGAAGATTCTCACAGGATTTATTTAGCATAGATTGAATACACTTTATTGTAGAATACCATAAAGCGAGGTCATGAACACTATTGCAAGGTGTTTTAGAACGTGAGGGTATGGTGTAGTAGTGGGATAGTACTGTAGGCCTGTGGGGCACTGTGCTGTGGTTGGCAGCTGCTGCATTGTAAATGCAATCTTACATTTGTACCTGTCCATTTAGCTTGTGCTTGCAAGTTGTATACCGTACAAAAATGAATGAAGAAGACAAGAATAGACTAGATATTCCTGGAATTTTAAAGTTTTAAGGCTATCCAATTTTTAAATGTTTTTAGTTACACTGTCATCAAATGTGAGCTTTTGTCATTTATTGCAACATAGATTTAATTATTAAATTATTGAAGCAGTAAGTTTTTGGTATTCCAAAATAAAGTTAAAAGGTAGGCATGGTTCGGTACTTTTACTTCCAGCTATAGTGGTGACCTCACTGTACTGCTATGAATTGGTCTTTCAGAATTTTATTTAATTTATTCGGGATACTTTAGATTGTGTTTGTGCATTTATATTATGGATGGCTCTGTTGATTCACATCACCTTAGACAAATATTTCTTAAAGTAAGTTCTGTAATTGATAGGCTGGTATTACTTGTAAGCCAAGAATAAATAGGCCTAGGCTATCTAAAAGAATGAAATTTCTTAATCATTGTTAAAAGCTATTTATCTGTGGGTTCACTTGATTTTTCCTGTACATATATTTACCATTTTGTTGAATATATACCGGTAAATATATATTGTATTATATGTATTTTCTAAAAATAAAACTTCTGTAAGTTCTGTTTAAGTGATAACCAAGTTGAGGTTACTGTAAAGTATTAGCATTTTGTAATTATGTGGTTGGTATAATGCATAGTAAATTATATCAGACTCAATCATTTTATTGCTTTGAAAAACATAATATGTATTGACAGCAAAATTCACACTCTTAAAATCTGTTTTCACTTGTGGTGGACCCTAGTATATTTTTACAATAAAGCATGAAAAAGTGGTTGTATGTATATCATATATAGTGATTCCCCCAAACACGAATTTTTGGTAAAATTACCCCAAACACGAATTTCAAAATAAACAGGCTAATATTTGTTCAAACTCAAAAACTGAAATGGCACAGGCAAGAAGATTGCTATCCCTATTTCTGCACTAAAAATTAGGCCAAAACCGCTTTTCAGATTTTAGCAATCAGCAAATGTTTGGCCTAGTCCCAAAACCCTTTCCCTAATAAAATTGAAACTTTCTGACCGTCTGCACTAACTTTGCTGTTAAATCTCTTCTAGTGAACCTAGAATGACCATTGAAAGATTAATGAAATCAGAAAAGAATACTCTACCACCTTGCGGCAAATAAAGTTCGAAACAGCAACCACTACATAGCGATAGCAAGAAGCGCGTTTAGAGCAATTTTACCACTGCGTAATAGCGACCATGCTTTTTTCCAGGGATGCCAGGTTGGCATTTGTAATGCCAAATTTCATAAATTTGGAATTTTTTTATGTTGTTTGGCATGAAAAAAATCCTGTTAGGCATTTTTTCAAAATTGTTTTTCTGAAGAATACGGTACTCTCAAGAATGAAGATAGCTAGGTTGTGCAACAGCAGCAAGTGTAGGCTGAGCTTTTTTGCAGTTTTACCCATTTTTTACCAATTCCATGATTTATTAATGAAGAAACCTTCGATTTTGCTCCGATTTGCCTATTTGGCATTTTTTTTTAGGTCATTTGGCATTTTTTGTTTAGTTGTTTGGCATTTTTTCCATAAGTGGACCTGGCAACCCTGCTTTTTTCATATCCGTTTTCTTCTTCGTCGTATGATGCTGTGTTGTTGATTTTAATTTCTTTAATAAATTTCTTTTTTCCACTGTTGCGTTGTGTAATAGCTCAGTTGGTTAGCACCCGATAGCTCAGTTGGTTAGCGCATGACTTCTGGAACGAAAAAGCTTGAAGATCAAGCGGTGCTGGTTCGACTCTCTGGGTGTGAGTTTGAGCAACGCACTTTAAGGGCAGCTTTCCATTATGTGCACCTAATTAATTGAATAATTCCGCGGCAACAACAATTTAACAATCGGAAATTTCGTTCTGTCAACCTCGGTGACAGGCCTGCGTCAGCGGTTGAAAGCCACTGTTAGTAGACTATGTGAAACTGTCAGTATTAAGATCTCAAAGAAGCTTTATTAATCAAAGGATAAAGTTTTCCTCAATAAATCCTTTGTTCCATTACATTCAGTTATGTACGGTGACCATTTTCTTGGGTGTTTACTTAATCTATTCGGACCCTTCTTCCATGAGCAACACAAGATCCGCCCTGATAGCTCAGTTGGTTAGCGCGTGACTTCTGGAACGAAGAAGCTTCAAGATCAAGCTGCGCTGGTTCGACTCTTGGGGTGTGCGCTTGAGCAACGCACGTTAACGACTGCTCTCCATTCAGCGGCATCTAATGGATGGAATAATTCCCCAGCAACAAGACTTCAACAATCGGAAACTTCACATGGTCAAGCTCGGTGACTGGGCCTACGCCAGTGATTCAAAGCCTCTGCAAATATGCGAAACTCCCAGGTTTAAGCTCTGCAAGAAGCTTTCCCAGTCCGAGGATAAAGATTCAATCAATCAATTGAGTAATGTTATCTCTGCTATTGTGTTCTCAAGTCTTTAAAATTTTTGGATTGATATTTTTTCACTAAATAAATAAAAATTAGGAAAATTGCGGATCCGAGGAAATTTATGCATATTTTCCTACCGACCAACATCGTTTTCGGGATCCATTACGCCAAGGTTTGTTCTTTTTTTCAAATGAAACTATGTGAAAATAATCAGTAGGTATGCAGGAGCTAACCATGTCAAATGGAAGCAAATTTATTACGAAATAAACGTGCAATTGAAAAAAACTTATTATCCACGAACTTCCCCAACTGCGCATTTACGCATTAAGAATTCTTCCTCTTCCTCGAAAATGCTTCCCCCATGTGACGCTTTTCTTCCGTCTATCCGAAGTTGATGGAGTTTTTGCCTGAAATAAATTGTTTTGTAAGGTAGACGCAAGTATCTAGAAGTGGATTACCACCAAAAAAATATATCTTCAGAATTAAAGAGTGGGTGATGAAAAACATTTCGTGCTTCAAAAAAAAAATTCGTGTTTGGGGGATTGACCATATCAGGTAAAATATCGGAATCAATTTCTGTAAATAAATGGTTCTCATTACCTTGACAACATTGTAAATGAAGTATTCTCTCCAGTATGCCACTTTGCAAAAAGAAGGGGAGTGGTTTATGACTTCATCCGATTTCATTCGGTCTTTTCTGAAAATGCTTCCTCATGCAAATTACAATCGAACATCGGTGGATTTACTTGCTGCAGCAGCGAATTCAACTAAAAATGGGTAAACTTTTTTTTTTTGTGCCGATTCATAAGTAAGTTAGGTTTGTTTCGTGTTGTTTGGGATATTGAAAGTCAATGTACAATAAATTTGAACCTAGGGATAAGAAATAGTTTATTTTATAATGTTGCTTGTACCAAATTGCAATTGCACAAAGTGATGTGCCAAAATAGAAATTGTAATATTTGAAAGTCTCCATTACAATCAAGAAATGTTTTTAGAAAACCCAAAAGTATATGTTTTGGTTTCAGACTAATTTCTTGGCCAGAATTTCAAGCGTTTGAAGCTGTGTTGAACTTACCTGACTCTCTTTACCATGTTGCTTTCCAAATGTTTGATATGAACTGTAGTGGCAAGATTACATTCGGTAGGTGCATATTTATTCCTTGTGAAAGTTACATACAGCACGTAACTGCAATATTTGGATTGGGAGTCGACTGCGATGAGATTCTGAAGCTTGAAACAACTTACCAGTACTATTGAGTATTGATGTTTCACAGTTTATCACAGTCGACTGTCAATATACGGTGATGACCGGAAGTCTCACTACTAAAATGATTGGTACAATGGCATGGTTGGTGAAGCACAAATGCCCTATGTTCTAGTGAGTGCTTTATCATCTGGTAATAACCATGAAGAACAACTTTATTTCTGCAAGATAAATGTCTATTTTTGAAGTCTACGTTCATTTGTAATTTTTGTTTGTATCTCCAGTTAATTTATCAGCTGCCAGCAAAAGTTACCTTTTTAAATCTTAACGCGTTTTTATTTGTGCAGATGAAGTCAAAACCTTATTCAGCAAGACTATTTGCCACCAACGCATTCCTTTCACGTGGGATTGTAAATTCATTCATCTCCACTTCGGTTTGAAGAAAGATAAAACATTAAACTACTTTGAATTTACCCAGTTCTTGCAAGTAGGTGGAAATTATAAACTTAGCTTAACATTAAAACAATTTGGGTAGAGAGGTAACTCTTTTAAACCATAAACAGACATAACTAAGCAACAACACTACATTGAACATTATAAAAACAAAAAACAACAAGCGAACGTTTTCGGCTAGTCATATAGCCCTTTTCAAGCTTATAAGAAAAATACATTATTGAAAGAAATGCTAAAGAATCATATAGTATCACAGCAAAAATATGGTCAAATCTAAACATTTGAGAAACTGCCTCGCTCACACAAAATGATAACTGAAAATTACACAGCGCAACGGGTCAAGTATTTCAGAGGTAAAAATAATTGATTGTTCAGACAAGGACTCAGGCAGATTACGCAAGAAAGACAGAAGCACAAGAGATAGTGGCACAAAACAAACTAGGCTACGGTACCCGATAATTTCCTTTCAGTCCAAGCTGTAGGCCACACATTTGTTGATCCAAACTAATCATTTTAATTATTCAAAAGTACTAAACTTATAGACATTAAACATGATTTTTTTTTGTAACATTTTATTTTTTTATTTTCCCTTCATATCTTAAATTTTCTGAAGGTGTTGCGACCGTGCCAAATTTCTTTCAACTTAATAACTTACTTCGATCACAAGCACGTTATAACGTTCGCGTTTTGTCGCGTCTACCTTTTTCTACACCTTTGCTATGTTGACGTGTATTGTTTTTGATATCATTATCAGAAATAAAAACAACTGAATTGACATGACGAATTCAAACACGTTTTAATGTTCGCGTTTTGTCGCTTCTACCTTTGCTATGTTGACGTGTATTGTTTTTCATATGATGGTCAGAAATAAAAACAACTCAACTGAACTGACATAACGAATTTTAATTTAATAGATCAAACATTTTATTTTTATTCCTTTCTGCACGATTTCAACGTTTAGCGATGTTAAAACGATGTAATAACGGCAATTATAATTAGGCTACGGTACCCGATAATTTTCTTTCAAAAATTTTAAAAACTCGCCGAATAGGGCACTCGCCGAAAAAGGCTCTCGCCGAATAGGGAACTCGCCGAATCGGACTAGCCGAATCGGACTCGCCGAATTGGACTCGCCGAATAGTAGCAGACCCGTTCAAAATACATGAATGTTACTACCGTACTGAGAATAAATGTTTTCTCAATTAACTGGATGGCTCTAATTTTCAGGAACTTCAAATGGAACACGCCCTTCAAGCATTCCAGAGGTTTGACGTGAGGATGGAAGGACACATCCCTGTCCTCGCATTTAAAGAGATTATGGAAACGATACGGCCCCATTTGCTCACCGATGTTGTCAATGAGAAGTTGATTGCTGTAATTAAAATGCATATCTTTGTTGTCGGAGAAAACTGTTTTGTGTCTTCATGGTTAATTTTTGTTCAATTTCAATCTAATCCAGGTGTGTTAAAATGAAAATTGTTTTTCTAATGATGATTAACATATAATGTCAACGTAATCAAGTTTGTCAACTTTCCTGACATTGTCAAAGTAATAGACTTGATTAAACTGATGATGACAGCTCATTCTTTTGACATCCCTGTCTAAACCAACTGCTACGCGTTTACCTGCTGCGTTAACAGATCGGCGACTGCTTGATACTGGAATCGATGCAGAGTCCCAGCATGGCTGTAAATTGCACAATAGCCACTAAGAATTTTGTGTGGCTCTGATGTGGAGTGGATGGAATATTTATGCTTTTATGGCCTACTATTGTGGTAACTTTGCCAAAAGAAATCCCGAAGATTATCTCCGATACTTCCCCAGACAGCAGAATTTGTTATTTTAACATTGATTCAACGTCTGCAGACGTTGAATCAATGTTAAAATGCAGAATGTAAAAATATCGGAAATTGCTGTCTGGGTTGTTGTATTTTTTGCGGCAAAGTTGTGTTCTCCTTCGAATAAAATAACTTTTTTTTTTATCAAAATTTTCTACAACATTTCGCACCAGCTTCTTTAAATCCCAGGTCATGGTGGGGTCAGGGCAGCAGTTGGTCAGCTTCACTTACTTCCAAGCCTTTCAAACTTTACTGAAGAACATGGAACTTGTGAAGAAAGTCTACGAGAGCGTTGTAGGGAAGAATGACTCAAGTGCGGTCACGAAAGGTAATCTTACCCAGTCAGCTAAAGTTTCCTATTTTACATCGTTTCAACGTCTAGGGACGTTTAAGATAATAATAAAAGGTGTTCGGAGAAACTTGTACTTTTGACAAATGTCAAGGTAATAAAGCATCTGTGGTCCGTACTTTCCATAGCTTCTAAGGTAACTGATTTCAGAGGAATTTCTACTCGGAGCCCAACGGATCTCACGAATGACCCCGCTCGAGGTCGACTTGTTGTTCCAGTTGAGTGATCTTTGCGGAGATAAGGGGAGAATCACGATGAGCACGATAGAGGCCATCACCCCCCTAGAGGAGGGGTCTCTACCGTACAGCATTGCCATGCAGCAGAAGGTAAAACGATGTAATCCCGATCAAAAGTCACGGTCTCGCAGAGAAAAAAAACTTTCTGTTACTTAATAATTCAACTGTACATCAGATCAGCTTCAAGCTTTTTTTCTGATTCTGAGTTTGTATACTTTGGAACTGCTTCATGGTAGTAGTTAATAGCATTTATCTTAAATTCAATATTTCTTTTCCAGGAAATCAAACAGCACCGCTCTGTGCTGCTCACGGTGGCCGAAAATGCATACCGATTCGGTCTCGGTGTTATCGCTGGAGGTAAGGACGCAAGTTCGTGTTTTGAATATGTGCTACGCAACAGCTAAATTTTTTACTCATTGCATTTTGTCTCAACTTCTGTCGTATTGGAAACCTGCGACTCGAGCGATCTCTGAAGAAGAGTGTCAGTTTTAATGAGCTTTGTGAAGTTATCGTTGCCACGGTTTAGCACATACCTGTTCATTTATAAATTGATCAGTGACAGACAGTTGTGGGGAAAGTTTACCCATTATAGGAAATAACAGCATTTGTAAATACACAATACTTACATTTTTGACAATATAGTACTAAGGAGCGCGTTGGAATCGGAACCAAATAACAAACGTTGTTGTGCGCAGGTGTGGGTGCTACAGCAGTCTACCCGATAGACCTCGTCAAAACAAGGCTGCAGAACCAGAGATCGACTGGTTCATTTGTTGGGGAGCTCATGTACCGGAACAGCTTTGATTGTTTTTTCAAGGTTTAGGCCTATACATTTTTTTTCTTTTAAAAAATTTTTTTTTTTATCAATTTTTGTATAAAGTTGTCCATATGTAATTTTGAGATTTGCAAACAAATCTCGAGAGTTACAAGTATCTGTGAAGCGTGTTGTTTGTCATTTCAGGTGCTTCGTCACGAAGGTTTTTTGGGACTTTATAGGGGCCTTATCCCTCAACTGGTGGGCGTGGGACCGGAGAAAGCCATCAAACTAACGGTAAGGTAAAGGTAACACCAAACAAACTACAGTCTACAAACTATAATACGTGCTTCATGTCTACAGTTGCTTGATGCTTCTGGAACTCTCACAGACTTGTTGTTTTTGATATGGGCAAGCACCATTCACCTTGTTCGACTAACTTATAAGCAGATTGGTCAATGTCTTCGTTAGGGGCTTGGTTCGATTCTAAATTGGGCCAGGCCAAAGACGCAAAAATGATTCCGTTTGTGTTAAAGGTCAATAGAGGACAAAATGAAAAAATAACGTCGAGTTGTCGAAAAATGATATTGATTTGATCAGAATTTGTCACCGCTTCTTTACAGATGAATGACTTTGTGCGAGACCAAGTCCGTAAAGATGGAAAGGTCCCAATGTGGGGCGAGGTGCTCGCCGGAGGAATTGTAAGTTGATAGAGAGCCAATGAACGACCTTTTTACGTTGCTTCACCTTAAGCATTCAGTTAAATTCGATGTTACCATGGTTGGTGCACTCTAAATCGTAGTTTAACTCCGATGAAGCTGCTTTTGTGTGCTACCGCTGTTCAACTCATAATCAAAATTGTCCTGTTCGAAACTGGTAACAGTACGTGGTTTATTCCAGTCCGCAAAGTTTTTGTTTTTACATCGTTTTCACCTCGCTAGACGTTAAAACGATGTAAAAATGACAACTTTTGCTGACCATTATTATTTTTTTGACACAACTCCATTAGAATGACTGAAGAACATTATTCCCTAGGCAGGAGGCTCCCAGGTCCTCTTCACTAATCCTTTGGAGATTGTGAAAATCCGTCTGCAAGTATCTGGTGAGATAGCCGGTGGACCAAAAGTATCAGCTATCGGAGTCGTCAAAGAACTTGGGCTTCCTGGACTATACAAGGTACATCTGGGTCCGGGTGTGTTCAGATTAGAATCATTGATATGTCATAGTAAGTTATCGGCATTTTTCTTGCGTTTATCCGAAACTGATCTTCTGCTTTTAATATATCATAACTTTCCTCTCAGTGTCTAGATTACAAAGCGTTAAGGTTTCTGGGTCGTATGAATCGAAATACAGACTTCGAACGCATTTTTTGCACCAATTGCGTTCATATTTTTTAAAGCTAAAGTTTAACCATTATATATATGCTATAGTTTTTTAATTTCACTATCAAATGTTTAAGACATGACATCATTTCAAACAGATCTGTGATCCATAAAAGAGTTAACGTCAGGCATGTTACTGAGAGATTCAAATGAAGTTGTGTTCCTAGGGCGCTAGAGCTTGTCTTCTGCGAGACATTCCATTCTCCGCCATTTACTTCCCAACCTATGCGAACATCAAACAAGCACTGGCCCGTGACGACGGTCACGTGACTGCAGGAAGCCTTTTGTTGTCCGGAACTCTAGCAGGTACATTTAGTGCGAGAAATTTATTTTTTATGAAGCAATAGCTGTGGTTTCAGCGTCTTTCTACCTTAAAATGGAAAATTTTGCTATCTGGGCCGCAGTATTTTATAAGAGCATTATTGTTGACCTGGTTATGCTGCAAAACACAGATCTTATTATTACTGGTGCGTGAAAATAAAAAAACAAGCATTAACTTGTCTTTTTCGTCATGTTTGTACACAATATTTTGTGTTTCATTTTTATGAGTTACTTCAAATCTAACCCTCTCTGCTTTATCCCTCTCTCTCACTCTCGATTTTTCTTTTAATAAGCCTGGTCTTCATCCCGAAACATCAGGGTCGACCAGTTGTCTGCAGTGACTCCTCCATTTCTCTCTATCGTTGTCAGTTGTCACCTTCAATCTTCAAGCTCCAGTGTCTTTGTTGAAGGCTGATCGTATTATTTAAATCGCTCATAATGCATTTGTGAATCTTTGCTTTTTGCAACGATTTATGTCGAAAGTCGTAGTCCTTTTTTGTTCCGAGCAAGCGATCAAGGAAACAAGTCAATTTTTTTTACTTGATTGCATATAACGTCACCACCTCCTCCTCTCCAGGTGCTCCCGCCGCTTCTCTCACTACTCCTGCTGACGTCATAAAGACAAGACTGCAAGTCAAGCAGAGAGATGGTCAGACGACTTACAAAGGGGTCCTTGACTGCTGCCGTAAGGTGGGTATGCTATGCTGTTACGTTTGAACCAGTGCTCAGTTTGAAAATACGTAACTTCTACCACTCATTTTCGTTTTCCTGATGGTTGCCAAATGATTTGTGTTAGAATATCCAGATTTAGACTGCAACAAGTGAAAAACATAACTATTCAAATGTTATTTTAAGAAATGCGTAATACAGAATTTAATTACACCCAAGCACTTCATTTTTTTGAAGCAAGCTTTGGATCACCATGCTACTGCCAGACCGCAAATGCTCTATAGCACGCTTAATCACACATTATGGGGCTGTTAAAATTTTACCACCCTAAATGCAATTAATTGTTAAATTTGATAATGATCAACCCGACCGTTTGTTGTTGCATTTAAAAATGGTACTTTTTATCCAAAATCTATCGGAAATTCTGATTATGTCTGAACCACTACGCCAGATTGCCAATATTTTCAATCGCCTTGATACGCTCCAGCTTGTCTTTGTATGAATCCATATCCCAGTTAAATTTAGTGTTTACACATCTTCTACGCAGGTGTACGGAGAAGAAGGTTTTGCCGCCTTCTGGAAGGGCGCTCCTGCTCGCGTCTTCCGTTCCTCTCCCCAGTTCGGAGTCACTTTGCTCACCTACGAATTGCTCCAAAGGTTCTTTAACAAAGACTTTGGAGGAAGTAAGCCTATCGGTAAGTACGCGCTTCACTTCGATCACATGACAGGCAGCTGGCTTCGTATTGCGCTGTCATCTTTCTATTAGACCACTCAGACAAGATGCTCATGCTTGGTGACGATCTACTCTTAACTCGTAGATAAGACATCTGGATGCCAAGTTCTGAAGCACTTGCCGTCGGCGGCGTGAAATTTTGAAACTGTACTTCAGACTTTTATGCTTCCACTCAATTAATCCGGGCATGTCAACGTAGCTCCCTGCTAATAAACGTCGCTATAGAGTTACCCAACCTTCTTCATCGTTTGAGCCCTGAAGTTGGGTGGTTCATTGGTACCACTTGTTGAGCATGTGGCCACGCTTCTGACTTACAGAAACAAGTCAAACTATGAAACTATAGGAAATACGATAAAAAAACGTTTTCTGAACATCCTTAGTTGCACTTCTCCACTCTACCGTTGTACAATGTACACATTGTACAGTGCACGCTACAGTGTCAATCTTGTGCAAATCACCACCAGCGTGGTATCCAACTATCCATGCGCCAATTCTGTAATCAGTACCATCCTATAGTTTCTATGTAGGAAGGCTTGTGAGCGCTGATACTTTCGTTATTGTACAATATTCATTTGTTTAATGACTTTTGCACTTTCGTCACGTGAAATACTTAACGAGCGGAAACGGTGCTCGCAGAAAAGGTTAGCGCAAGAACAATTGATTAATTGGAATATTTGTTTGAAAGAGAGAAAGGTTTCCCCGAACCGCGTTGTCAACCAATGTTTTACCGCCATAGTTGCCGTAGTTTTATAAACATGTCCTGAAATAACAGCAGGGCTGTAGAGTCGGAGGGATTTTGACGTGTCTGGAGTCGTTAAAAAAAAGGCAGCCTCCGATTTGATACAACACGATGACCAATACCTTTTTTGTTTGCAATATTTTTTCAAAATATTGTTCCTGATTAACAGTACATTTGCGCCTCAAGAACAAGAATTTTCTCCAAATCCTTTCAATTAGGTCTGTCGCCTGATTAATTTTGTCCTTCCCGCCTAATGATCCTGTCATTTCATTCACGTTTGTCTTGCTGGTCTGTCGCATCAGCGATCGCTTGTCAGGACATTTGTATTCCACAGTCGTGACTTCCGATACTCAGGAAGAAAAGTTGTTCTTTTCACATCGTTACAACATCACTAGATGTTAAAACGATATGAAAAGACCATTATGTGTTAACTAGATTGTCAAATGAACATGTTAGAAAAATTAGAAAATACAAACACTCCATTTTGCAGGTTTTGGTCATAAGCCGAAGTATGTTCACGTGACCGACCTTCCACCAATTACACCCGACCACGTTGGTGGCTTCAGGTTGGCAGCTGCCACCTTCGCTGGGATAGAAAGCAACTTCGGGCTGGCTTTGCCGAGGTTTGAACCCGCGCCCTCCAAAACAGCGCAAGCAACTTCGAGCATAAACTAGCCAGAAATTCTGTGTCAATTTTGGTGCTTTTGTTTGGAAGAAGGTGCATTTTACTTCAGGGCTCTATTTACAGTTACAGCGGAGTTTCCTAGTAGTGGGATGAACGAATAATAAAATGCATATGGTTTTACTTGGTAGATGGGGCAACGAAGAGGTCAAACGTAAGCTAAAGAAAAAAATCGGAAGCTCTTAACTACAGTAAAATGGTTGTCGCTACAAAACAGTCGTATCACGTCTCTTGCAGTTGCAAGTTCGTGCCATATCAGCTGGCAAATTAGCTCTTTTCAATATTGTTGAATCAGTGGGGAAAAGAGCTGATTTTCTGACTGGAATCATGGCCGAAAATCTGCCAAGTTGTTCTTTTTTTACATGGAGTCAACGTCTGCAGAGGTTGGTTCAATGTTGTATAAAGCTCCAGTTTTTTTTTAGTTGTCCTGTCTCTTTCATTTGGTGCTCGATTACATCCTTGCTGTATGGTGCAACATTTTACTCGCAATTATTTATTCTGAATATCCCTTCAGTGTTTGTATTGGATGCAATCGCCCTCTCTTTACTTTGATGTTTAGTTAGAATGTTGAAACAACGTCGTTTCAACGTAAAAGCCGTCTCCATCATCCCTGTTGAAATGGGCATTGACATAAAACATTTACATCATATTGACGTCGGCTGCATAGCCGAGTGGTGAGAACACTGGAACGGCAATCGAAAGGGCGCCGGTTCGACACCGCTCAAGGGTATCCGGCTGTGCCTCTGGCAAGACACTTAAAAAAGCATGCCTGAAGGTGGACACGAAGATTGGCTTCCTTGCCTTTCCGTCCACTTAATCTAAATCTTCAACCACCGGGTTTAAGCCTGGATACGACAAACAACAGTAATATTAATGCATCAAACTTTTAGCAAGTTATAAGGTTTTCACGACCATTGTTTACAACTAGCTGGTGGTAGTTTACCATTTCGCTTAAGTTGTGTTTCAGTCATGAAATCTAAAGGTTTACAATGTGCAAGTTCAAATGGGCTTAAAAGTGAAATGAAGACTACATTTCCCAGACAACAAAATCCGTCATTTTTACATTGATTCAACGTCTGCAGACATTAAATCAATGTAAGACTGACGGATTTTGCTCTTTGTATCGAGACCCTTTCAGGAAATGTCCTTTCTGCATTGATTCAACGTTTGCAGGCTTTTTAATTCACTCTCTGTAAGACGTTGAATCGATGTACAAAAACGACTGCTTTGATGAGAAAAAAGTAAATTTTTACCACGGTGTTTCGCGTAAATTTAAGTGTTATCTGCACCTATGTCATTTCCTTCATTTTTGCTACAAAAAGTTTCAAAATGCTGTTTTTAACTACCTAAAGAACTAAATACCTATGTACGAAGTGTACATAATAAACTCAATTCAATCGTTTAACTAACCTATTTATTCCTTCTACTGTGAACGTTATACTAGAAAATAATGTTGTTTGCTACAAAATTGTGGACTACCTGTCTTGGCTATACCTCGCACTCGCCCAAGTCAAATCCCTGTTATTCTATTATGATTGTAAAAAGACGGTTAAGTGCAGCAAAAGGAAATAGCTGAGAAACATCGCTTGTTTTGCATTGTTTGCATGTGTGTGTTATTAATCGTGAAATGAAAATGACTTGCAAATTTTCACACTCCAACCAACAATATTTAAATACTCACTTTCAAGTTGGCAATTGTAAACGACGGCTCAGTTTTTATTTTTATTTACATGATATTTTGTCACTGTACATTTTTAACTTAATAAAATTCAACCAAGTTGCTCAGCTGTCAATCAACGCAGAGAAGCAGACAGTTTATTGAGACGAATGTTTCCAGCATAGTTGCCATTCTACTACTGCCTTGTCTCAGTTTATTTGCCACATGGAAAGCAAAAGATTATATAAAAATATTACATCGTGTCAGTTTGCCCAGCAGTTCTCAAATTCTTTACCTATCTTGGCAACCTCATAAGTGATTAATTACGTAACCAATACTGTCGTGATGTCATGATTTAACCTATTTTTTTTTCAATAATTTGATCAGGGACGTTGATTCTGAAACCTCAGGAGGAAAGTTCATCTTGAAAAGTGGTTGGTTTGAATCTTTATCCTTAGACTGACATGTTCCTGGTAGATTCGCATACTTGTAGAGGCTTTTGTCGCAGGGCCGGTTACAGTCACAGAGATTGGCAGAGTAAAGTTTCCGATTATTGAAATGTTGCTGGGGAAGTTGCTCAAGCGCACACCCCGGTAACCGAACCAGCGCCGCGTGATCTTGAGTTGGGCGCTCAACCACTGAGCTAACAGTCATACGATGTATGAACAAACAACAGAAGTACTTAGTGCTTACGCATGACAACCCCTGCTTTGATCGCTTGCCAAAAGACAAATTTTGTGGGAAAAGAAAAAGCCAATCATTTGGAGAGCTAATAGGTCAACATGATTTGCTGGACAATGAACTTAAAAGATGCCGCCATCTTGGAGTTTTGCGTACTCCAGTTTGGGAACCACTGAGTTAGCCCAAACCAGAACTACAATAATTAAACTACTTGCCTTTGGTACAAGCATCGAAGAGCGCAGTTTAGCCACCCGATAAAAGCGTTTACCATTGGCTTAAGTTTATATAGACCCTACCCTTGCTCAAACGTTCAGTTTCTTGAAAGTGGAGTAATATTCAAATCACTGTAACGGTCAAAGAAATGAATAGCCTATCATATGACGCCATTTTTTTATTTGTGATCCGATATGTGACGTTTTCATTGATGATAGCTCTCACTTCATGCGCCGATGCGCGTCATAAGATGTTTGTGAGAACGGTCATTTCTTAGTTCGCTTTTTAAGCAATCGCTCCCTATTGAGTTATGAAACCCTATGCGTGAATGTACAGTATGAGATCTTGTTTAGCGGAGACTGAGTTGAACCAGGCATTGGGAATCCATGTTGTGTGTTTTCAAACTATTAAATTTTTGTGGATAGACTAAAATGGCTTTGAACCGACAGACTTCACAAGACAAACAATACGAAAAGCATTTCCTTAGCATGTAAAACGACTTGAAAAACAAAACGCTAAAATGTCTCCATGACAAAGAAAAAATTGCTAAGCAATCAAATCAAGTAAAAATTGGTTCAGTTGCCACATTCGGTTTGCATAAAATCAGCGGCTTCCAGTGTTGCCATGTAGGTTTTTTAAAAATAAACTAGATGAAGCTAAAAAAAAAGACCAGAAAAACCAAATCACGGCAGAACTGTACCGGTAGGTTACCAGTTATATGCCATGGGTGTTTTTTTTGCCACAATTAGCTTTCTAAAAAATAACGCGTTAAAATATTTTTTGAAAATTTTTTGATTGGCGGTGTGCGGTGCGGTGCAGTGTCAAAGTTCCAGATAAATTGCGGTGTGCGGATAAAAATTTTGGGTTCGCTGCATCTCTAACATACAATACTGATGACAAACCACATCACGACACATGAAGCTAAACAAAAAAGACCAGAATAAGACAAATTGAAGCAGAAATAAACTAAAAAATAAGACGTAAAGTATGTCAAAAAAAACAAATATAAACCAAAAAAATAAACTAAAAAAATAAACTATAAACCAAATCGAAAAAAAAATGAACCAAACGGTTGCAAAATAAACCAGATTTGGTTTAAAAAAGACTAAAATGGTTACACTGGCGGCTTCTGAAGAGCTCTCAAAGTTTAATTAGTTGGAGTTAACTACCACAACTAACTAACATGCAAATCTCAATGCTAGTGGGCTACGTCGTGTCTTAAAATAACTGCAAAAAATGAAGGATCGCAAATGCTCCAAGTTAATTATTTCGAACAAATAATTGCTAAAATTTAGATTAAATGCAGTAATACTTAAAAGTAACTTCAGGTGATTGCATCTGACTTATTCTAGGCCTAGTTGATTTTTTTAAAAACAATTTTTACTTTACTGCTGTTTCGCTGGAACGCAATCAGTTAGATGTAGGAACTGCGAGAAAAATTATTTTATTGTAAAATGTGACACTACGTAAGGCCATTGGCACTGCTTTGCGTTATAATTCTCAATGCGCTGTTTGAAAAGGCAAAGAATAGGCTTGGGTAGGCTACAAGTTTTTTAAAAAATGTGATTAAAGGGATTGATTTGTTATTTCAAATCAAGCAACCACAGAGTAGGCGATTATCACGATACACAATAAAACTAACATTAGAACGTTTTAACTATAAGTTTTGTCTATAATCTATAACTCCAAATGTTTAGAACTTTCATTTTTTTATATAACCTAGTCTACTAAATGCCATGTTGTTGCTTGGTTTCATTTGCTTAGGGTTGAAAAAGTAGCCTATCTACCAAAATTGTTGTATTGTTCTGGTTGAAAAATAAACACGACATAAAAAAGTCCCAGTTTAAGCCAAAAATAACTAAAGGGCCATCGCGCTTCGACATACGCCGGCTTGTGAATGAGCAGTTAAAATGTAAAATATTTTATTGCATTTTCGGCAAATGATATAATGCATCATAGAAATTGACATTACGTCAAAGTTTGTTAGAAGTGTCTCCGAGAGTTTAGGCTAGGGTACCGACCAATAGGTACGTCACAACAATTCTATCGTGACGGCCATTCTAACACTTCAAGCTCGACAAATGTGATTTCCGTGAAAAATCTATTTATCAAATCATTCATCCGATGAATGAAACCATATAAGGATGTACTTAAGTTGTGAAACGTTGAAGTGCCACAAGAAAAAAAAAACGTTTTGAATTGGTTTGGAAGAGATTTGCACTTACAGACCAGCAAGAAGTTGCTTATAAATCATGGGGATTTTATTTTATGGACAGTCGTGCCTAAGAACAGCAACAAAGTAAGTTGTTGCAAATTTGTGATTTGAAAGGATTTTATTTTACCACATTCAAAAAGCAGTGTTTCCAATTAATAAATTTTCGATTAGTAGTTCAGAACTATTTAAAAAAAAAGTTTTATCTCTTTTTTTAGAAGTCAAAACAGGTTCAAGTTTGAAATTTGTTCTGTAACAGTGAAGTTAGTATTTTTTGGAATTGCAAATTTACGTTTGGTGTAAGCATCAATTTCAAGTGAAATTGACAAGTTTTTCGACTATAACCATCAGTATTATTACATTGCAAAACTGAAAACTGTTTCAGTAGTTATGACAAAAAATCACTTTACAATGATTGTATTATCTTTTAAATATTTTATCATTTTATAATGATTGGTATTGCTTTTTAAATCTCATTTCTCTCAAACGATGATGACTATGGTGGGCATGGGCGTCCGCACATAGGAGCAAAAAGGGTCAGCCGAACCCCCCTGGAAAATTGTCGGATGAAAAATGAAAAAGCGAGAACATGCAAAAATAGCATGTTCTCATGGTGGCCATTACAAAGCGCTTATGAGCGGAAAGACAGAAAGAGCAAATAAATAATAATTTTTTTTTACTAAGCATGAAAAAATGGAAAATTAAATAAATATCACCAAGAGAAAGCTATCATAACCAATGTAATATGTGTGTGCTTCAATAATAATATAGTAGTGGAACGCATGGTATAGCATCGCTGGACAAAGCTACACTCACCTGGCTCTCCACCACCTGCCCTGAAATTTGATCTAGTCTCAAACGAAAGAAGAAGAAGCAATATATTTATTGTCACCCTTCCACATCTATGGAGTTTTGAAAAATGTAGACCCTCTTTACAAGTTTGCATTTTTATCATACCATTTAGCACTTCACAATTAAAAATACATTTTTCTCAACAAAGAAAACTTTGATAGTCCCGTTTTTTAGTTATTCTAAACCAAACGCTTGTTAAACTTTTATTTTGAATTTTGTTTTTATTTTAAACTTTCTTGCAAAGCTTTTTCAATATTTTCCTTGACAGTTCATGTTGTTTGGACGTCTGCCGAATCATAAGTTGATAACGTATCAAACACAATGGCTTTTGTATTTTATTAATTATGGCTCTTAACAGACAACGAAGAGGTCCCTTAATCAGTTGTCTTGGGGTAATCTTCGTTAACTTAGGATGACCTTTAAATATTCCATTTTTTCAGTCACGAAATAGGAAAAGTTTTAATTTTAAAGCACGATTGGGTTTTATTTATATTTTGAAAATGGACATCATGGGGCTATTATGAAAGCATGTTTGCGTTCTGGCAATGTTTCAATAACATTATCGATTAATAGACTACTTGTAGAATTTTAAAAGATCTGAATAGAATTTTGTTTTTTTTTGATATGCATGATTGAAAAATGATTTTCAGTTGGCTATTTCAGTCTTTGCAAAAACCAACACTTTCAAATTAGGAATATCGAAAAATGTGGTTCATTAAGTATTTCGAAAATCATCTCTGTGGCTCGTGCAATGCGAAACGGACAAACTCTTAAAATAAGACCGAAACAAGCCGTAGCTTTGGCTAATTGCATTTTAATGCGACGGAAAAAATTAATCAAAAATCAAATTAACTTTGTTCAGCGGTTTACATTTACAATCAAGGGCAGTTTGCGCCAATTAAAATGCTAATCAAAACAACTTGCTTAATGAATCTGTCTCGATTTTGACAGAAGTTTGCATTCGGGATATTTTTTTATCAACGAAAATAGTAGCCTACTATGGAAAGAGAAAATTTTTATTAGTTTGTTTTACGATTTGGTAGACTAAAGTAATAAGACTCTAACAGTCTAACTTATTAAAATCAGCTAAAACAACAGTTGGCCAACAAAAACCTGAAAGAGTCTTTAAATATAACAATATACATTTTAAAACTTTACTGGTTGATATTTGTAAGAATAGGCATAGTTTGTTATTGGAGTTTAAGAATTATTCAGTTCCAATCAGAGTCAAATTAAACCCACAAGGAGATAGCTCTCACTTTAATCTTGAAATTATTTGCAACTTTTGGGTACAGTATTTATCATCAGACGATTGGTATTGGTTTTTAAATAAAAATAAGCTGCTTTTGGACAAAACGATATTAATTTCTGCGACCAATTTTACATTCTAATGAATAATCTTAATGGTCTTGCGCGAATCAATTTAGAATACAACTGGAAAGGTTTCGTTTCCAGCAAATGAATGCTGAAGAAAACGACGTTTCATTTTTGAAAAGTTATAATTAGCAAAGGCTAATGACGACAATTAAACAATTGGCAAAAGAAAATCTTTTTCACGGCATGAAGGAAGGTTGTGACATCAGCTTATAGGTAGGTCTTAAGCACAACATTCGATTCCGTTAACATTCTGACCTCCCAGTGAATGTTAGTGATATTTAGGATAAACTCATTTGATATCTTGATCTTCAGCGTGCTGATTGTGTCAAGAAAGGTCGTATGCCGCAATTAAAAAGTCAAAGTAAACATTGCTAATTTGTTTAGGCAGGTGAGAGATAGTACTTTTAAAGTGATTTGGCAGTGTTAGGGGTTTGTGATTAGGGTTAGGGTAAAAAAAACGTTTCTTTGGACAAAAGTTTTATAAACTGTCTGACTCTCACAAGTTTGCTGTATTTTGTTGAAACGTTTGAACTTGTGAGTGTGCAAGCAAGCTCTTAAGAAAACTTCTGTTGCAGCTTCGTGCAGACAGCAAGGGAAAAACGTGTGGCAGTGTGCAACACTTGCGGAAGCAGATAGCATTATTGTTCTTGATTTCTTGATTTTGAATCAAAATGTCACCAGTGAGCTTCCAACCAAAGCCTGCCAAAAAGTTTTGCAACCGAAAAAAAAATTGATTGCTTTTATTAGCCTGGCTGTGGTGCAGTGAAATTTCAACAGTAAGCTGTTAAAAGATGGATTATTCATGGCTTTTCTGGCATTGACTTTCAGACGATACTAAGTTCGAACGAAAAACTTTGTAATTTTTTGTAATTATAATTTAAAGAATATATTTATTAATTATTTGACCATGAAGTCCCTTCATGCCACAACGTTGATTCTCATCATTATTGCGTCACTAGCAACTATAATAACGATCTCTACCAACTACTGGTTGGTAAAAGATCAACAGACAGCTGGATTGTTCGAGATATGCACGGGATCACTTTGCCGGTACAGCGGCTTCCGAGGTAAGTTTCAAATGAATTTGATTCTGTTTGTGTCCAAATCCCTTAGCTTGGTTCAACAGCAACTCCAGATTAAGTTCTATTGTAACTAAATCATTGCTTTAGTTTTAACAATAATTAGGTGTAGATGTTTTGACTTAGTTGGGTAGCTAGGTGCTAAGAAGTCTGGTCGACTACCAAAGGGACATTGGTTTGACTGCAATAAAAAGCATGCGACTTTGTTTTGGCAAAACCATTTGATTGAAGGTGAACGCAAAGATTGACTGTTTCAATTACTCGTCTAGTTGATTCAAAATTTCAATCCTTAACACGAAATTGGATAAAGCAATTGGCTTTGTTTACATCCCAAATTTGAACATGAAAATCGTGCATCAAAAAAATGTGCAATGAAACACCAGATCTGGCTAAAAAATATTTTTATATGTAATAACTCGCTGCTCAATTACATTTGCCGAGCAAAACATCAATAAATTTTGTTATTTTTTTCCAGCATCCTCAGTCGTAGTAGCTGTGCTATTCATCGCCAGTCTGATTGAAATGTTGGTTGGTTCAATCGTTTTATTTGTTGCTTGGAATAAATCAAAACTGTCCCTTCAGAAGATTGGAACCGCACTTGTGATGTTAGCAAGTAAGTCATAAGCAAGTGTGTGTGTTTGTTCTGTGTATACAGCTCGTTCATCCTAATTTCAAACTCGTGAATTTTTTGTTGTTGTTTGGAATGTGTCTTGAAGACAAATCAATTGTCAAAAGCAGTAACCTATAAGACAATAAAAAATTATTTTGTAAAAAATGATTTCTAATATAGTCCGCCCCGATAGCTCAATTGGTTAGAGCGTGACTTCTGGAACGAAGAAGCTTCAAGATCAAGCAGCGTTGGTTCGATTCTCGGGGTGTGCGCTTGAGCAACGCATCCTAAGGACTGCTCTCTAAGGACTTTAGCGGCACCTAATAAATGGAATAATTTCCCGGCAACAACACTTCAACAATAGAAAACTTCACTCTGTCAATCTCGGTAGCCGGCCCTGCGTCAAAAGCCTCTACAAGTATGCGAAATTACCAGGAATAACCAATCAAGGCTTTGTCACTCCGAGGATAAAAATTCAAATCAAAGCCTACGCAACGTTACCATTTTACTCAAGTCATCTGTTTATTCGATTCTTGTTTGGTAAAGTGACTGTCATAAAAACAAACTTATATTTGCAGCTTTACAATACTTTATTGGATGTGGAGTTTTCACATGGTTCACAGCTCCTACACATCCAAAGTTATCACGTTGGGGTTTGAGTTATGCCCTCGCGTGGGGGGTTGCCGTTTTGTCTTTTCTGTCATCAACATTATGTCTTCATCTTTTATCAAGTAAGTTGAAGCAAATATTTTGAACTTAATTGATAAGAAAGTTTTTGCCCATGTTTAATTTTGTCAATCTTCAGCTTAGCCTAAAGAACAGAAGAAAAATAATTCCTTATCTGAGCAGCAGGCTACGTGTTTGATTTAACATTCTAATCTTAGAGTGCTGATGAAGCCATAACACTATAAATGAAAACACACTGACTTTTGTCGATTTTAAGAACATTTTGTAACTGCTTTTCAAGATTATCCGCTAGGTGGCGTTATTTTTAATAATAGTGGTATTGTGAAAGAGCTCATTAGGTGAAAGCAGCAGAGTTTTGGATATTATTTTAATTTTTGCATTTTGTATAGATTTAAAACGCAAAACTAGAGCATTGCAGTTAGACCTTGCGACCGAGTTACACAAATTGATTAATGAACAAATTGTCTTTTAATTAATTGGCCGATCATCAAGGATATGTCGAACATGAAAGAAAGATGGCTGTAAGCCGATAACTCACTAAAATCCATGTATTGATAATCTAGAGCACACACAATTAAGCTTCTGTTCAATAACCATTTTTTTAACAAACTCTGGGAAAATCATAACTTTTTTGGTAAAAAAAACCCAGATATTTTTAATCTATCCTGACACGAAGTTTGGTTATTATCATTCAATCACGTTTCTGGAACACTTTTAGGAAGAAACCTTTTCAAACCTTACGTAAGTTGGATCCAAGTCAACACAAACCTTAAAACACAAAAGTTTGCACTAATTAAACACCTATTTTATGGAGTGCTCTGTCTCTTGTAGAAACCAAAGAAGAAACTTCGCAAGACATTACCAAGCCAAGACACGGTTCCTCTGAAGACTCTGTGCCGATGGAGAAGAGTGGAAGTTTTGTTTAATTTATTTTGTTTGGCTTTTTGATATTTATGAACGCGCCATTGAATAAAATCGTTGCTTTTATATTGTAAAATCGATGCGTGGCTTTTCAGTTCAGAAAAAGCGATCTTCCTAGCGTCAGCACAAGGCTGACTACTCACTATACATGTGTAGAAAAGGGGCATTGCGTTTCGCTAACCATACCGCACCGGTGTAGCCTCTATGCTGGCCAATGGCCATCAAGTGATTTTTTGTCATCCAATATGAACACAATGATTTTGCTTATCGTAGTTCTGCAACGATTTTAGCGGCTGTACTGTAGGCTACCATTAAAGTTTACTTTGTGTCAATGGTATGGCCAATTGGCCATACACCAAGTTTGCTCATGATGTCAGATAAAGGAAACATCCTCACTGATTTGCGAATGAACACAGGTAGAGATTATTTTATAGTAGGCCTATATATTTGTACTTTTGGAGTGCCACCCCTACTCCCCCCCAATCAAATATCACGCTACGCCACTGATTGTGCTTAGACTGTAACTTTTCTTCAAATACAGTATAATTGATGCTTTCATATCTCTTTTTCTTGCTGCCGTGCAATTGACTTTAGCCTTTCGCCTTAAAGCTGTGAAAAAACTAATTAAACGTTTCAAAGCTTTTCTCTTTTTCTCGCACGAGAGTTAACACAAACAGCTTGTTTGTGACAGAGTATAGTCAAATATCGGAATGACTTCATGATGCAAAAAACAAAAGCAACTAAATGAATAAAAAGCAATGCAAGCAAAACATTGAACCACATGTTTAACTCTAATATGGTGAATGCAGTTTGATAAACAGTTACTGTTGGTAGTATAAAAAAAAGTTCATTTGATGCAATATATCTTTGCTTTGGTTTTTTATCATTTCGAATTAACTTTCTTAATTCGTTTAATTTAGACAAGATAAATTTCCATCAAACACCAGAGGAAGATATCTTCAATGTTTCAATCTCATAGTCAGTTCTACTTCAACGAAAATGGGTGATTTAAATAAAGCAATTGACTGGCACAAGTCCGCCAGATGTTTCTGGATATTTTTGACTCACTTCATAGCCCTAATAGGTAGTCTATGACGTAAACTAAAACGCACTCATGCGGATCGTTTTAACGTCACACGTATCAGTGGGTTCACAATAGCGTTTCCCAGACAGCAACATTTGTCATTTTTACATTGATTCAACGTCTGCGACAAATGTTGCTGTCTGGGTTCCAACTCAAAAAAGTTGCTCTTCAAAGATGCATCTAGTAGACGTTGAAAAGATGTTAAAGCACAAACTTTTTGGAGTTGGGTTTTCACAAAACGAGCAAGTAATACTGATAAATATGAAGAAAAGTAACAAAGTTAAAAAAAGTACTGCAATATTACATTGTAATGATGTAAAAGCAACGCTTTTGATTCCCATCAT
Source organism: Aplidium turbinatum (assembly GCF_918807975.1). Lineage (NCBI taxonomy): Eukaryota > Metazoa > Chordata > Ascidiacea > Aplousobranchia > Polyclinidae > Aplidium > Aplidium turbinatum. The sequence goes on along the minus strand of NC_137489.1, from coordinate 7,289,083 downwards.
TATTATTTTGACGGAAGGAACTGAAAATTGAGAGCTATTGTAACTCTTCTTTAACAAAAAACATATTTTGAAAAGATGATTGCAGATTTAAATTCGGAATTTACAGTATACCAGTGACAATACGAAATTAACAACTTTGACATAAAACTAGACATGTTTATGCCCTTTCTAAATTAACGGATTTATTATTATTCCGACTATTACTGCATCCTGTATGAAAAATTCATTGCCAATTTGATTCAACATGTCTCATCCTAACAAATGGCACCAACTTAATCATTCTTCATTACTGCAAACAGTGATAACTACTTCAAAAGTAGTATAGTGCTTTGTATCAATATCAATACAAGTTTTCTTAAAGCTGGACCACTGAAAAAAAGCATAGAATTTCGCTGTTGCGTGTAGGCCCATAGAAAAAACAGAAAATTTCAACAAGTTAGCTTAGCAAGTGTAAAATGGAGGCAGTGCACAGATGTACTTGAAGATAACAGCCAACAAACAGCATTCATAGCACATGTGATTCCTGCTAGATGGACATGAAATACAAATAAAAAGTACAAAACATTGAAAGAATTTCTCTAGTCACGCAACGCAACCCGGACACATGCAGACACAATGAACGGTGTTACAAAGTCTGAGAACTAAATCTAAACGCAATTTCACCGTGTGTAATCGAATTGGGGGTAACGAACCAGATACAAAGTACAAATTTCCATTTGGGTTGTGGTGAGGTGATCGGCCAATCCAGGCACAAAATGACAAAATAATTCGTTTTCTAAATTGATTCAACATATTCAAACATTAATGTAATAAGGACATTTGCTGATTGGAGAAAGCTAATGCAGCAAATTTTTCGAAGTTTTCCGGGTCAAAAAAACAATAATCTTGAGCGGCTTCACCAATGCTTTTGTTGTATTTCAGCATTGGCATTGATTAACAAGTTTAATCATTGTCTGGCGGTGACTGCTGGGTTTTTTATTTGACGGTTTGCGTCAACTAAAACTGTCATTAGCGCTGCGTTTGCCCAACCAACTTTCACAACCCTAAAAGCTTCAACAGGTTGCATAAAAGGTTATGTTGTTTGACGAAGTTAGAGCCCCAATTGTGACACAGCAATATCAAAGGGTAACTCTTAAATGAAATGAGTCTCGTTGCATGAAGTCAATATTAAGCAACAGAAGTTTAGAAAACAAAGGATTATAACAGTGAACAATTTATATGAGCGAGAGCAATAGCAATTCAAGCCTGGTTGACTTGAATATAAATATTTTCTAATAACTTATTTATTGTTTATTCAATGCAATGGTAGTGGTGCGTTCGTTCACAGTTTTGAAATGTCATGACCTATGAGCATAGAATGGAAGTCTGCTTGCTTGAAATAGAATAAATTTCCTACAACAACCTAAAGGTTGAAAAGGTTCAGACTTTTCCTTGAAGTGAAAACCGCAACCATCGAAACCGTTGTTGAGCTGCCGTAACGCACATAGTTTTTTCGCCGGAAAATTGCGCTTGATTTCCCGCAGATGGATAATTATATCCCGGGGTGTATTCATTATGAGAAGTCACAACAGTAGTTTTGGGCATTCGTTTAACGGATTGTTTCCTTCTTTTCAAGATAAACACAAAAGCAATCACAGCAACAATCACTGCAATTATGACAACAACAACTATGGCGACTGTGGACCCGTCGCTTCCAGAATGTTCCTCTTCTTCTACAACGTCACAAAACAGCCAGTCGTTCCTAAATGACCTGGCACCAGATACAACTTTGATATCCCAATTGTTAAATGTCCAATATTTAGTTCCTTTCACAAAGTAAGTGTGGTTTCGCCCTGAAAATAACAAAAATCTTTTTAGATTACGGACATTTGCGTCATTGCGTCATTTACATCAAAAATATTTGCTCAATTTTTTTTTTGAAAAAAATACGCAACTCTTCGCTTTTATATCGAATACACAAATAGCCCATATATGATAGTGGCCCCATACTTGATACCAAGCATCGAAGAATGATATACTAATTATTAAAAACTAATAAGAGTAAGGTGGACGGTTCTTTTCTTTCTATAACTTCTTTCCTTTAGCAACCATGCCCAGTTGCCCCAGGGTTGTCAGTATTTTACCCAACCCAAAAAAAACCGGGTGGGTTTTTTCAAAAAAACCCACTTAAAAAACCCCAAAAAAAACCATAAAAAAACCCAGAGCATCATATTTGTCCAGTTTTTATTAGAAAATTGAAAAAATGAACAAAAACACTTCAAGGCACTTAAAACAAACTTTAAATTAGGACTTAAGAATGTGATTGTGAAGTAAATTTCCAAGAATAAACTGAAAACGCAGTGGATATTGTACAGTACACAGAAATCAAGTAATGCCCCTTTGTGTATACTACACTAAAACTCATTTATGCAAGAAGGCGTTATAGTTAAACTGGTGAAAGTACTACTCTACTGTAGTCTGTATATATGATGTGAAATGCAATTTAGGAGGCTATTTACCAATTACAGATTCAGCGAAGCAGGACATTAAGGCGCGAACAAAATGGCGCAGAGGCAAAACGGCGCAGACATAACGGCGCCAAAGTCAACGCAACAAGTTCAATTTATAGAACGATAATACTCTGCAACCATAACGAAAGTTTATGTGTGAATAAGGATTTTTGGAGCTGGTATACAAGTCCCCCCCCCCCCCACCACCCTTGGCAACTCATGACAAAGAGGAATTGACCAAAACATGTTAACAAAATGAGGAAAAGGTTCTAAGCTGGTTACGTTGACTTTGGCGCCGTTTTGTCTGCGCCGTTTTGCCTCTGCGCCGTTTTGTTCGCGCCTTAATGTCGTGGACCGCAGATTCTGGATTCTAACGCTTGGCTGTTTCAGAGCATTTGCCTAAATGGCCATTGGCCACGCAATTGCTCATCCATTACTATATATAATATATATATAAATGATAAAAAATATTTAAACATGATGGCATAAATGCTCCTTGCCTTCAAATCTAAAGCAAATGATGCAATAATGTGATTTCTACCACAGTAGCATCAACTTGGTATAGAAATCAGTGGATATGCAACATCCAACTTGATCTTGAAATTAATGGATGATGCAACATTCAAGCAACAACAGCCTTAGTGCATTATTTTATTGAGTTATGCAAGCATGTACTGTGAGTGAAAGGCACTTCATTTGTAAAAAGTAATTTTGAGGTAAAATAAGCATGAATCTACCTTTTTTTGCATCTTTTTTAAAAAAACCCAAAAAAACCCGGGTTTTTTTAAAAAAACCCGGGCGGGTTGGGCTTTTTTAAAAAAACCCGGGTTTTTCTCAACTCTGAGTTGCCCACCGAATTTATTAAACGCTGGGTAAAAGTGAGCGGTGTTTTTCAACAACCCGTCCAAGCGGGAGTCGAACCAACATCGAACAATTGTAAAGCAAAGGCCTTATCCGTAACGCATACCTTCATTTCATTCTTCTACATTAGAATGAAATTACAAACCGGAGGTTTTGTTTATTACTTGTTGCAACGGATTTTGTTAAAACTGATATGCATTGCCAATTTTAAGGCAACCGTTGAACAATATCAAGTTGTCCATTGACTAATTCTAAAACTGCCAATAAAAAAACATACATTCAGTGTTAAAAATTCAAATTATCAACATTTTGCGCAAATAGCTAAGTTGTACCGTCGGCATCTATTCCTGTGAAAGCAGCATCTACGGATCTCGGAACTCCACTCCAAATATTGATCGACTTAGGATAGCCTTTCTCGACTTTTGAACCGCTGAATCTCCAGTAATTTGAATCTAAAGCAAAACAATTACATTGTTTTGTGTTGCTAAAGATCAAGGTGTAGCAACAATGCTACGAAATGCATTCTCTGTTGAACTACAACACACCTTGAAAGAAATAAGTTTTTCCGTTTCTTTCCCACCACACGGAGGCGCCAACGTGATCATTTTGAAGACCGAGGAAACGAACAGGTCTAGGAGAGTTCTCCAGCAATTGCACTCCATTGTATTCCCAGTACAAATGATCTAAAACAAAAGTCAGTTGAACTGAACCGTTCTATAGAAGCCCACTTAAAACCTACAAGACGATATAATTAAATAGCACGAGACAAGCTGCAAAATATGATCAAACTGAAACTTTGTGGCCATCATGCCCAAGATTAAGCCTGGTGGCCAAAGGTATGATAGAAAGTCAATCTTCTTGTTCTATTGCGCAAGCTCTTAGTTACTTACAAACTCTTAACCAAAATACTTTCGATTTTTACTTAATCGTGTAATGAACCGTTTAAATGCTGTGATGTTCTGGTGATTGAAACTGCTCGGAGCTTCTAAATTCTTGTAGTGTAAAAGCTATTGTCATCGTTTCAAGATGTCTGTCGTTCTGTGCAAGTAGAATTCCACACTCGATATTGCTAGCCAGGAGAGATAACAATTTATCAAAGAACTTTGCTTCAAAAAATTTACCTTTGAAAAACACAATTTGATTTGTCGCCGGATTTTCAAACGCTGCGTTAACTCCATCTGTCATCTGAGACCAAAAAGTTGTGATTTTGTATGGGCCCTGCATGCTCCGGTCATGTTGCCTTCGTCTCCACATGTACTTGCCGCTTCACAAATAATAAACTGGGTTTAAATGTCATGAAATACATTGGAAATTATCGTTACACATGCCAGCAAGAAAATTATTCCTTTTTATGTTGATTGAAAGTTTGATGACATTGAGTCAACGTACAAATAATAATTTTTTGACTCAAAGCCGAGACCTGCAGACACCGTCGCTCACCTGAAAACGTAAAGTTCACGGCGAATAAAGCTAACGGCATCGTAGTTTGTCAACTTGCAGATGTCTGGAAGGGGAGGTTTGGTGGTCGTGGTTGGGGGAGGTCGAGTTGGTTTTGTGGTTGTTGGTTTTCTATAAGAAAAAGTTAAATTTACAAAATCACCATCAAAAAGATCTGTTTTAGCGAATACATTTTACCACAGTCAGCAAATCCGTGTTTTTTTTTCTTTGAGATGGTATTATAAAAGAACTCATTTTGCAATACCGACCTTCAAGTCACAAAATATTGTCGAGGTGTTTGATCACATTCTAAGATGGCGATAAATGCCAAACGTTGAAACAAAAGAAGAGAAATATACGCTAACTACACGTACAAATTAAATAAACGATATATAACGTTTGTGAAACACTTTTTATAATTACCCGCGATAAATTTTCGTTCTAAATGGAACAAATTTGGTGGTTGATTTTGGAATCGGTTTTTCTGTGGTTGAGGTTGTTGGGTTTATTGGAATCTCTGGTCGAGCGTACCTTTCACCTGTAGAAATTCAGGTATTAGAATTTACTTGGTCACACAATAGATTGCTTCAGTACCAAGCTACCCAGACAGCAAAATCCGTCATTTTTTACATTGATTCAACGTCTAAAAACGACGGATTTTGCTTTATGGGTAGGTGATTGCATTCAAAATACTTTGCGCACTCATGAAGACATTTAAAAAATTTTTCAACGACGCTGTTTCAACCTGAGTTTGAAATGACTCAACATCGACATCTAGCGGCTTACCATATATGCTCTGAATCCCTAAGATATCGTCTTGGGGCAGCTTGAAGTTTGCAGTGTCGTGGTGTTTGTAGACAGGAGCCATGATAGCTCTTTCGTCAGGGGAATGTCCAAGACCCAAAGCGTGGCCTAACTCGTGGACTGCGACCAGAAATAAATCGTTGCCTGAAATGAAAAATAAAATCGAGTTGAGACCAGGGCAAGTACATACACTAGGGAAATCACGTCATCGTGGCGTCATCGCACGGTCAGTATGAAAACAGTTTGTTGTTGTTGTGTTTACTCACAAACAGCGCAGTCGACAAGTTTAAATGCAATACACAGCGCGGCAGTGACGTCACTACTTCAGGGATCGGAAAATGTCCCTTTCAAAAGTGCTTTTTATCATTTTAGAGATAAGAGCTTGGGTTATGCAACAAAAAGCTGTTTTTGCAGCAACAGGCTTGCTTGCTGACGGCATTCGATACAGACAAAGGTTAATCAAGCTCAAGCTGCCTGGAAATAAGGTTGGAAACTAGCGAATAAAACCAAATTCGGTCTCCTAACTTCCAAATGCAACCACAGCAAAACGACAATGAGCTTCGAACTGAACTGTGAGTTCGATCAGCAGTTTATGCTCAATCGCTGTAACAATAAAAATGCTACATTTAGTGATAGGGCATGCACTTTAAATCCAAAGCTTTGCGTTAAAATGACGTGCCCCAACGTAGAAGCAATGCTTAGATACTAATTGATATGCTAATTCCTCACACGGAAGTCCTATGCTAACTTTCTATGCAATAATTGGAAAAAAAATTTTCTTAGTACCGTATTCGTAAGAACTGCTTGTTAATACGATGGAGACTATCAATTAAAATGTGTCAACTTTGGCAGAGTCATAATGTCTAATCGTTTTATTTTGGGCATAAAAATATTAAAGGTCATACGCAACCTTGCCCTATTGATGTAGACAATGCAACCTATTCCCAAAATAGACTTGTAACCAATTGCTTTGGCAAGCAGGACACTTTCAATAATTTGTTGCATGGTCACTTGGTATGTTGATTAAACGTTGTCTTCATGATTAAAGTTTGATGAAGATTTCTCTGCTGGTGTCAAAAGCATGTCTCGCCATGAAGTGTTAAAGAAAAAAGACATTTTTTGGCAAAACAAAAAGGAATCGATCGCAATCATGCAGGTATAGCAGAGCATACAGCCGTATCTTTACACGTCACCGCTTCAAACCGCAATGCATTTCCTCATAGCAGGAAAAATTTGTCATTTATAGATTCTTAATAACGTTTTGCATCTTTTAAAATTCACTTTCAAACGATGGTAAAATGACAAATATTTAAGTAGGATCTACTGTAGGTTTGACATCATTAGTGCAGCAGATGTTCGCTGGAAACATGAACCTACATGCAGCTCAATTGGTATGTCAATCAACAATATTTATCACACGATCTTAAAATGAAAATAACAAGGATGATTGACAGCTTCCAGCAGACAACCAAACGGCTGCAAGTGATAACTAATATCGACTTAACATGGAGTATATCTCTACGTTTATTGTACGTATCAGTGGCACCATTATCAGACTGTGTTAAACCAGAAATTTAGCAAGGGGATATGTTGTAATATCAGTGATTAAACGAATGGATATGTAACTTAACTGTCGTTGTAAAGACACTATGTTATAATCTATTTTAGTTCGTATTAGTTCCTTGATGAAACAAGAGATTTATTGAGTTGAAGTCGACAAAAACACAAAGTGCTGATAGTTGAAAGTTTAACACAGCCACAAAGCAGATCGATAAGGATTGTTTAGTGAAGAGAGGCCTTGTCAAAATCTAAACCAACTGCATTTGCGTTTGGAAAACTTAGAATACATACTTCCTGTTTAAAAGCACCTAGCTAACCCTTCTATTAATAATTTTTCTGAATATAGAGGTGGAATATCTTTTAAAAATCTAGAGAAGTTGTCAAGACATGAAGATGGACCACCACCCCACCCAAACAACAGACGAAAAGAATATGTTTCTCTTCACAAGACAAAAATAAATTGGGAAAATTATTTATGTTGCAAATATTTCATAACAGACGATGACTTGAATACATATAAACAGTTTTGTGTGGGAAAAGTTTCAATCACTTGCAGCATTCAATGCGCAGATGTTTCACCATTTTGCAACATAAAGGTCGATATGATTTAACTGAGAATAAGATCCTAGTTAATAGTTGGTTTCCCTTTTCAAAAAAAAAAAAATCGGCTCTCAAATGACTCCAGGTCACATGCTGTCAATCCAGGTGCAATCAATTCGTCGCGCACGAAATTCCGGTTTAAAATTGACTAAATGATTTCGGGATCGGATGTCTGACGTTTTGAAAGCGCTCAGTTTATTTCGTGACGCAACCCGGAAACAATATAAAGAATTTCTCCAGCCATCATCGGCAACTGGCTGTTTTGCACAATAAAAAACGCAAAGAAGTTGTGCTTTCCGTATCATCTGATTGTCAAATTGCGTTGAAACGATCCAGTGAGGAAGGCTGCTCAATTGCTTGCTAAGGGAAACATTTGTCAAACGCAAACGCACAACTTTAACCACAAAACGCAACCTACTTACTGAGCTCTTTGTGATCTCAAAATGACTGATAATGCAAAAAATTCGTGACTTGTTGCAGCTATTAGACTGGTTTAGCTAAGCAGTAGGCCTGCTTGTTTGTTTTTGTCTTAGAGACAATAAAATACTGGACAAAAAAGTCATTTCATCCTTCAAATACCTTGTTTCTTTAAAAGTGCAGCACAGCAGCCTAAGCGCATGGCTGAACATTATTTCTATTATTGTTTTCTCATAGCGAAAAAGGTACATTTTATCCTATCTCTAGTAGACGTTTCTAAAAGAGGCTTGTTTTGCAAATGTCATCAACCTTCCGAAAGGTTTCTTTTTGAAATTGAGTTTTTTCACTGCTGAGATAAGATTAAAAACAAATTTGTTTGTGATATTATGCCCACTTACACCATCACAACAATCTCAAAGTGTTTCTGTCCGTTGAATGGTTCGTCTCACCTTTGTATGCTTCCTCGTGGAGAGTCCAAGGCTCTTCAGAGTCAAAATGGGTATCGCCTCCGATTCCGGGGCCAGGGTAGTAGGCATGGGCCAAGTACCCTCCCGCTCCGTCAAAGGCTGTGTTATCGTTGTGGTAACCTTTTGCAAAAAACGTGACAATGTCTGGATTGTCCTCATGGGAGACTTTCTTGAACTGCAGAGGTATGTGCTGACTCCATACGTCAAACGCGTTATCGATGGCTTCATGAGTACGTGTCTTTCCAAGCTTGGGAGTAAAGTTGTTGATTCTGTAAAAAAATCAAACATGTCGCATAAGAGTTTGGAGCATTTGAATTTCAAAAATAACTTCAAATTTTGATGATATCACCCCTGAAGCAAACGTTTTAGCTAAAATCACATATTATATTTTTTCTATCAGAAAAGGCGTGTCAATTCCAGCTCTGCTCTATCCACATGAACTATGACGTCACAACAAAAAGAGATCGTTGTAGTTAAAAACCTTCAAGGTCTTCCTCACAAACAAGAGCAGAATTACGTCACTTGAAAGTTCGCATTAAAATTTAATGCTAAAGCGGATGATTGAAAAACATTAGGATCACAAAATTAACAATTTACCGTCGATTCTACGTTTCTCGCATTTGTTCTCAATTTATTGCGAAAGAGTTCTATCGTTGCCTTTTCTGCAGTTATGGACGCTCTTGGCTTACGCCGATTGAGCACTTTACTGGAGGCACCTTGCTATGCATTGCGCAAAGCTCACTGCTTGCAGTTTGAGCACTTTGGCAAGGTTGGTAGTAGTACCATTTTTGGAGCATGAAAATGTCACATCGAGGTATCTATTTACGTGGCCATACCCAGTGTACCTACTGCACTGAGGACTGAGGAGGCCGAAAAACCGAAACGGTGTGCACTGTCTGCAGTTAATACACAGCACATATGCTTTCAACGTGTAAATGAACTATGAGAATTTATTTGTGGCTAACTTATATCTTTGCAATTACAGTAAAACAAAACCTTTAGCCTGAAGGTGATGAAAAATCAGCAAAAGTATTAAGAACTTTTACTGAGTGATTGTTGGTAGATTTTATATCATTGAGACTTGATAATATGTTTAACGCTTACTGCAAAATATGCAACAATTTCCAATATATGTTCATGCAATGAATAACAATTGCTACATCAAAGGAGCGCAAATGTGACGCAAAGGCTTTGCGACTCGTGATCAACTGACCTTTTCGAACAAGAGCCGCTTCTGTACTGCAGTTACTGTACTTATAAGGATATTTTAGGCATGGTTTTACACAACAAAATTTACTCTATGTTGTAACTGTAACACACACTTTGTAAATTACAATAATCGTGAGTTTTTGATACGCGGAACTTGTGTATAAATATAACGTTTGTTCTCTGGTTAATGCGAAACCCTGTAATCAGTAGATATCGAAAGTGCTGTTGTTTGTGACACCAGAGTTGCAGGAACCAACAAGACTGTCAAATAAAGTTAATTCGACGTCAGAAATACATACTGATAACCAATTTTTTTTTTAAATGATATTATTCCAATTATTTGCATTGCTGTTTTTGGTAGAAAGCCGAAATCTTTGAAGCGTAGTGGACAAACAGGCAACTACATTTTATTTTCAAACTTTCCGGTAAGCATTTATGACAGAAAAAAAAAACCTGTTTGGTGCTAGTTGAACTAAAAAAATAAATTCAGTTTATGCAGACTACAAAGACCATTGGGCTTATCAATAGATTTTGCAAAACTTTTTAAGTAGTCCCGCTTTGCACACCCTAGGCCTAAAGCTAAGCGTTAATTAAGTCTAATCTTTGGCATTACAAAATCAATGTACAGGAATTTGGCGTTCATGTTTTTTTCCGGGAAGGTAGCTTGCAGACTTTGGATCTATGTGAAAAACCATATGAACAACCTTCAACAAGGTGTTTTCACTGAGCTTTAATCAACGAGGCTTTACTTTTTTGTATTCCAACTGTTAGTAAGCCTGAAATTTCATGACACCTGTAGCGCCTTGTTACACCGCATAGAGTCGCAACAGAGCATATGTTTCGATCCAAGGATAAAATCAAGCGGGGGACGACGTGTTGTAGCCTGTGACCTAGCCAGCAAAACTTGCTATTTTTTATGGCCTTTTTGTTTTGAAAACAAACAGAGTGCAAAACTGGTGATGCTTTAATTTTAAGTGCAAGAGTCTTGTTTTAGGTTTGGCTAGTGCCAATCTTCTGTGGAGTTCAAAAGGAGTATGGAGAGAAAAGTGCTTTAAAGCAACGCTACCTTGCTTAAAGTCGATTTTGCCCTGTTGAAAGAACACCAAAACAAGCACGTGAAAATAAGCGTTGTAGTATTTTTGTCTAAACTGCTAAACCGGAAACACTTCCTTTGAAAGTTATCTCTTGAGGGCATTCAAGTTTTACGTCTTCCGGTAAAACGTGAAATGAACATCTTGTGACTGAATGACCACACCAACAACGTCTTTAGACGTTGAAGCCATGTAAGAAAGACAACTTTACGTCATAAAACATTACAAAAAGCTTAAGCTAAAGCATAGGTTTTTAACCAGGGGTGCAAAGTCTGTTTCTAGGGGTTGCGTGGAAGCTGAATCCTTAGGATTAGTTAATAAAGATTTTAAGAAGCTATGCTTGTTTGCAGGGCTTTCAACGAACATTCTGAATTGCAGTTAACTATTACTTTTCAGCCATTCTACAAGGGGGTGTGAAAACTGATTGGTGATTTCAAGGTGGTGCCAGCAAAGCAAAAGGTTAATACCCCTAGGATAAAAAAGCAGCAACTTACGAGTATGTGATCAACAAGGATTGCCACTTTGAACCAACTTTGACGTAGCGTTTTTTCCTTAGGTTTGTATCGATCGCGACCTGCAATAGTATTGCAATGAAATCGAACATTTCTTTCAAGAGTAAAGTGCTTTGAACACATAATATGAAGAACTGATTGGCTTTTGATTGGTCTTTGCCTCGGGCAAATCTAAACCTTTTGCACAAAAAAACAAACAAAAAAAACTAATGAAAACTTTTTTTTCTGTTGAAAGGTGAAAGCATTTTTTACAATAGTCACTGAAAACATTTACCAATTACTGAGTTATGTAGAAATTTGTTATTATTTTACTGACTACAAGTAATATTCAGTAAAACAATCTCAAGCAAAGAATGACTAGCTTTGAGGATGCGGGAAAGACTGGAGCCCAAAACGTAAGAAAAGCATTAAATTTTAGGGTTTTGTTTGATGACTAAAACTTTTTCGTGTCATTGCAACGCCAGCAGAAACCTGCCTTTGTTTCACCACAAACATGTGACATGCATTGCACAGCAACAAGCAAAACAGTGATGGTGCAAATGGGACGTTTCCAAGCAAAAACAACCCTTACCAGACGTTTAAATACTCAAAAGAGTAATAACTATTAAAAGCTAAGGTTATATCATCGAGGACATCCTTGCAATTACAAAACACTAATGAAATGGGTCCTCCTGAATGACCATCGTAGCACATGAAAGAGGTTATAAAACAATCTTTCAAAAACAAAATATGTTTTTTCTAAGGTTGAGTTACCGTTACCTTATCAGGGTTAGCGCATCTCGGTTTTTTCATCAGTTTCAACGTTTTTTCATCTATTCTTCCGGTTTTTTCTAGCCCAAAAAAGGACTGAAAATCCAAGACTGCTTTTTCCCAACTTGTTTGAGCAGCCTCTTGTCCGTTGCTTTGCAGTGATCCAGGAGGAACGTACCCATACTTTATCAAAAAGTTCTGAATAAACAAGAAAAAAACAATATTAAACAGTTTATTGCTGAAATATTTTATTTTAGGTAAAATATAGTTTGTAGAAATGTGAACTGGAAACAAAAAACAAAAAAGAAAACCCGTGCTTAGATGGTACAGATAGAGGGACCTAAAGTGGAGACAAGAAACTGAGCATTTGTCGTCTTTCATTAAGCGACCCATTGCGAACAAAAAAGATAAACTTTGTAAAGACACAATTCAAAATTTCAAAATGTTCAAAACAAAAAGGGAGATAAGGAATGAATTTCTTTGGAAAAAAAATGAAATAAAGAATGAAATTCTGGAACGATTGTGACGTCATTGTACCAAACCCATGATGTCATCGAGCACCGGGGTGACGTTGACGAAATACCAAAAGGCAAATATTACTTAACACTTGTATCATCACAAAGCGTTTGAAGAAAACCACCAATGCGACATTAAACAGACGATGACTGATCATGATGGATGAAGGGTTAGAGAAAGTTTGACCACACTGGGTCAAACTAGAAAAAAAATCCCCAAACACGTTTTTTAACAATCCGGTTTGAGAAATCACGTTTCTTTTCATCTTTGCAAAGTCTGCATCATATCATTGTGACATACAGGGAGATTCGTTTTGATAAAGCTTGTTTCCAGTCGAGAAAGTGTAATTCTGAAGCCTGGGTGGGCAAGAAACGTACTGCGTAGCCAAGGAATAATACTGTGCTGATTTGCTATGATATCTTTTTAAACACTTTTTTTGAAAAACTGAAAAAAAATTAAAAGTCATGTAATTTTCACTTTGTGTGAAACTACTATACATGTAGCTTACTTGAGAGGTTACTGATATTTTTTTTATTCACTAAAAGAAACAAACTTTGCATCATCAAAGACGTTTTGTAACTGTTAAAATAATCGTCTTGTAGATTGTTTGCAAAATCCAATCCATCATCAAGTTGAAATAATAGTTTAATATTTTCCATTTTAACAAGGCATCGGCGAGGTTGGCCAAGTAGGTTTCAATGTAACTCTACCATGCTCTACTTAGATTGAATGCAATAAAAATTGAGTTCAGAAATTGAAAAAATGAAGCTACAACTCAAAATTACTCCTGTGCGGTGTCTCAACATACAATACCGTTTGGAAAGAATCAAAAACGCAAATGAGTTCTATCGCAAAGCAAATGCCCAAATTTGTTTATCAAAAGTAGCTGATCCTGATCTTTTCATACAAACGCTGTTCTAAATCTTGCCATAAGGTGGGTACGATATTAAGGGATATTCGTAAGTACTACTTCATGTAATTTCCTTAACGAGTTTATTATATCAACACATTTTACGATGCTAAGTCGATGTCATCGTAACTGTAGTCTTCAAAACGCCCCCTTCAGGTTCCTCATGGTAGCCTACGTATGAAGGAAAACAACAAAAAGTTCTAAGATGGCAGCATTGGTTGATTCGTCAAAATAGGTAGAAAAGATACTTCAAAAAAAAAACTATTATTTTTGTACACGTGTCGGTGAAGCATCGACTCAAAAAGTGAGCAATCTTCTCCCGTCAATTAAATGTATTCATCCGCGTTCTTCTACAAGTCCAATAGCACACGATTTATGAGTGACAGATCACAACAAGATTTGCAGTTATTACAGGCCTATTCAAAGGGACGATAGTAATCGTAACAAAAAACAAACAACCAATATAACGTATCCACTGTGCTAATGTATACAGGTTACCTCACCATGCAGAAACACCTCAAGAGCTTTGTAACTCAAAATACCACTGAATTATTTAGATAAGCACCTGTCATCCGGCGTTTTAGTTGCACGTCAAATTGATGTTGCAATAACACAGCAACTGCATTGCAATGAACCACCTTATTGCCAACAGCACTTGCAGATGAACAAACTGTCAATGTTGCGTCGTTTAGATGTGAGAGCGTTGCTAAGGAAAGATTTTGCAATTTGTGAACTGCTTTTCGTGTTTTTTTTTTACATTTGAAGGGGAGTTCCAGTGAAAAAAACAATGGAAAAAGCAAGGCATAAAAACGTCATTTTTGAGTTGAGGCGACGTTAAGGATAGATGAGATGCACTGAAGAGTAATGACATTATCCAGCGCTGCTGATTCACTTTTACTTCCGAATCAAGCATCAAGGGCTTACAAACAGCAGATTCAAACTAACTTACATCAAAGCAACACAACCATTGAAGTTGAGCCATTCAAACTTCCCCTATCTTAAAAAACATGACGTCATCAAAAGACAACCCGCTGAATTAAATCTTTAAGATAATGGATGAAACATGGAAAGCTAGGATAGAATCAGAGTCTGTTATGAAAGCATCCCGTCTCCCACTGGGAAAAGAACCGAGCACATTAGCCGTGCAGCAAGGAGTTTGATTCTGGTGATAATTGCGTGTCGAAAGCAAATAGGCTAACACACACTGTTACGAGATTGTAATGTGCTTTAAATTATCACACAACGTTCAATTCCGTTGGCCTTTCCTTCTCGGTCGATCTTGATCTTGATAAATCGAGTTTCACATAAATCAAATGTGTTATTCAGCCAAAGCTCTCACTCAGACCCCAAGAGAAACCAAGGATGCTTCTGCGTAGGCTTTTTTGTTTTTAAATGAGGTTCTGCTTATATCTCTCAAAAGCTGCAGGTTGGCAGGTTTTTGGTTGTTGTTGTATATGCTGCTCAATACCACAAATTGGACTCTATTGAAAGCTTTAGTTGTTTAACAGGGACATTTGTTTTGCTATAGCAATGAATCAATAGTACAAGCACAAAACTACAATGTGTTTCGATTTTCTGCACACGTTTCGCACACCATGACAAAAATCATCCTCAGTCGCTATTTGTTTGAACAATTCACACACGAAGTTTTACAGTAACAACAAAAAACAAACGATAAAGCTGAGAACGCATGTTCTAAAGTGGCATTTTTTTTCATTTATTTTAATTTATCTTTTGTTTGAATTTAAACTCTTTGTTTGGAGATTATGTAATCATATTCACAAAGTGAACAAGTTAAAGAAACGCAAAAAATTTTAAACGAATTTCAACAGACATGGTGCTTCAGGCAAGTTCAAGGCCGAAGAAAAGCAAACCATGCGTGAACGCAAAACAGATGATTCAGACTTTCATGTTGGGCAAAACAACTGCAACAATAAATTCATTTAACATTAGATGACGTTTTGGGAAAATAAAAAAGACGTAATATTTAACTGGTGATAATCTGAACGAAAGAGAATATTGATAACGATCGCTAAGCGGCTGTGCAACATAATGCGCTTGTTGCTTGACAAAGCAAACTTTTGCTAAAACTTCATTGTTTGAAATTTTGATGAATCAAAGTTTCTCTCATAAAAACGTTAAATGGGAAATAGCTGATCACGTTTCAAGACAAAAAAATATTAATTTCAACAACAGGTGATGCTGTTTCAACGTCTGAAGGTAACGTCAACAACGACAGTCAACTTCAAGTGGGCATGCTGTACGAGTAAAAGGAATTTGGGTTCAAGATGTTTTAGAAACACTTTAATTGCAGCACAGCTGGGTACCCAGGGCCGGATTTAGCTGATGGGGGGCCCGGGGCACTTTTAGATCGGGGGGCCCCCGTGCAAAAAAATTTTTCGCGCCTACGGCGCGAAAAACCACCTCTACGTCTACACTACCATTAATCCAGCACTGTACAGCATTTTGCAGAAACTTTAAAGACTGAAAGGAAAAATAACAACACAAAAACACATTTTTTCCACGTAGGGGGGCCCTTCAAAAGTCGGGGGGCCCGGGGCACCTGCCCCCTCTGCCCCCCCTAAATCCGGGCCTGTGGGTACCACGAGGATAACGTATCGTATCACGTGATTGTAGACCTTGTCGGCGTGAAAATACTTCGCTTCGCTTTCTGGCTTGCACTCGAGACAAAGTCTGGTGGAGTGATAGCTCCCAGCCAGAAAATCAGTCGTTTTTTACATTGATTCAACGTCTGCCAATGTAAAAAGGAATGCTTTGCTGCCTGAGAGACAATAGCACAACACTACACGTCTCTTCTTCAGGGGTCATGAGTTTTGTGTCAGCCTGAGAACTAAA
The DNA here is from genome assembly GCF_918807975.1 of Aplidium turbinatum. Taxonomy (NCBI): domain Eukaryota; kingdom Metazoa; phylum Chordata; class Ascidiacea; order Aplousobranchia; family Polyclinidae; genus Aplidium; species Aplidium turbinatum. The sequence goes on along the minus strand of NC_137489.1, from coordinate 7,272,604 downwards.
CCATGTAAAATTTATATAGGCTGCCAGATCGAGTTGTGAGAGCTTGCTAGAAGGCGAAGGGGCTTCGATTCGAAACCATTCAAAAACAGACAGCTATGACTTGCAAGACATGTCGGCTGATTACCATTCATTTGATGACATTTTAAAGTGTTTGCAAAGTTTGTCTTTGTTTTTCCATCTACTTCATCCAGATCTTTAAACACAGAATTAGGCCGCGCTACAAGACAGTGGTAAACTCTATAAATTTCTTTCATTTGTAAAACAAATATTGCCGTAGAAAAGCAATATTTGTTGCTCGGCTCATGAAAACAAGTTTAAATTTTCATCCACCTAGCTACATAGAAATCTGTCTTTTTTTGTCTTTTTTTTTCTGATACATAATAATGTCTGATACATAATAATGTCTGATACATAATAATGTTGTAAATTGTAATGCCAGAAGAATTGATTTAGTCATTTCAAACAGTGATTTACGCCTAACTTTGATTAAACATTTTCTCTAAGTTGGTTAAAGCGATTTGTCAGCTAGATCAAGGCAGCCGCGTACATTAAACCCACAAGATGGAAACATGATATATTGATTATTACTAGCCATATAGAGACGAGGGACCACTGTCTTACTTCTTTCTTCTACTTCCAACTTCAAATGCTCATTTTTGCAAAACTGACGTTTAAAATCGTAAAAAACGACAAAATAGTGAACCGAACCCATTTGGGACTTCTGCTTTTGTTCGAATGGAAACACTGGCATCGGAACAGTTGGGGCACCAGAAGACTACATTACATGTCAGGATAACACTTCTGTGCATATATTTGATGTTTAGAGAGACACAACAATACCGAAGATTTACAGACTCCGCTGGGATAGCAAGATCATTGCCTTAGCTTATTTCTATTACCTTATAACGTCGTCTATATTAAAGATATCGAACCAGGACAATTGGAAATGACAACATGAGACAACGTTTTGCTTCTTTCTACAGTATTGCAAATTATTTTTGCTGTCTACAGTTTTTGTAAGAAAGGAATTGTATTTGATCTGAAACGAAATTGCCTTCTGTAAGAAAAGAAATATTTCGAAACAAAATTTGTTAACTATTTGAAACACGATTGCTTCTAACAGCGGAAGAACAAAACAGAGAAAGATGAAATGAGGATTAATTTCACTGAAATTTATGCTTAGAAAAGCAATGAGAACCTAAGATTTACAACAGGCCTCGCATGTTTTTCACAAATAATAATCGCTTAAAATGCCGCTGTAGTTTCATTTATGCAACAAACTTTACTATGGCATTGCAAAATTCGGTGCCATAAATCTCAAAAAGAACACGACATAGCAAAAGACAAAGTATTTTATGCAAGATTTCAAATCTTGCATATTTCAACTTAAAATAAGAGGTTTATTTCAGAAATGCTGATACTTCAATTTATATTGCAACTCTGGCTGTTAAATCGGCTCTAGCTAAAGATGCCAAACCTTTCACAATAGATTTTGCACAGTCAGTTTAAAAGTAGCGTTTTTAGACTGAACGTAACGCTGAGTGTTTACATAAAATAAAATCTTGTTTTTCTCGGTGTTCTTAACCAATAATTCAGCATGCCAAGATTTGTCAAATTATAGGGTTGCATGTGCGCAAATGATGGTAGAAATGAAGCCGCAAGAGACTCAATCTATTGCACCACAAATGACCACAAAGCATAAAAGTGAGGGGCGGCGGTAAAGTGGCATTTACTTGAAATAAAAGATGGGGTATAATTTAAGGAAAATTGCGCTTTAAACTAGCATTTTAAGCTTCATCTTTTCAAAAACCTCATAAAATATCTTAAAGTGTTTCGCGTCGCTATTTCTGTGAAACAAAAATTGTTTTTAATCGACGAAGTTAATGTAAAGGATTGACATTTGCGAGGAAAAAGATTTTTTTGGGGAATCATGTAGAAAAGAAAAGGATTCCATCAGACATGACTGATCGAGTTTCCGTTGACGTACTTTAAATTTTTAGTTATTGAAAATCTAGCAGCAAAAGGCGTCAAGTTATTTGCTTAATGGTGGTCACACAGGTTGTTTACAATATGTCAACCAAACCAAACTGACCAGTTGATGAATCACACTTTTCAGTGTAAAACGATGGTTTTGGTTTACTCTCGTTATTTTACATCAATAAAACGCTTTTAGTCATTCAGTAAACACATTTTTAGGGCTTTTAGTTTGAATGGTGCCAGGGGTAAACCAGATGTGGCCCTTTGGTCATTCTAACGTTATTTATTGTTTTTTTAACGTTAAAAAATGTCGTTGCTTATAAAGTTATCTGAAATCTAATAACCTCAATGCGTCACATAACAGCCTGAGCTATAGTGGTTCTAATGTCAATAATTTCATTATAATTGTCATTATGGACATTGTAAACACTTCATTTCGAATCAAATGACATTTTCTTAGACATGCAGCTCAAAATAAGACGCGCCGGACAAAATATTACAAAGCAAAGTCAACAATAACAAACGCCATATTGAATCTCAAGTTCTTAGCTCTGCTAGCCTACTACTCGCATTTCAAGGGGCCTGCAAAAGGCGAATACTGATTCCATTGGAAGGAAATACTGAGAAAACCGTTTATATGGCGGTAAAAGCTTGATCAGAAATTACTACACAGTACAAGTTCCTAAACTTGGCTGATTTTATTTACTTTATGATTGTACAAAAGCAGTAAAATTTGCCTTTTCAACAGAGGGTGAAACAGCCTTTTCAAATATTGATGATGTAAAAGAGCAATGGTTATGTTTTTCAGTATACTTTCATGGCTTCTTGGAGACGAAGATCTCTAGGCAGCCATGATACTTTTCTTTCTTATCAACTTTTTGTTTTAATGAAATTATTGCTCGATTTCGAGTAGGCGAAAGTATTTAACGGATGCTAAAACAAAGTTGTCGCCAAGGTTTACGCAAACTTTTAAGGAAAACGCAATTTCTCATAAAGTCATAATACTTCCCAATTACTTACTGTTTTTGTTTTAGAATGTGTCACTGATTAGCAAATTAACAGATTAAGAAGATAAAGAGAAGTAGCTTTCTGGGCTGGAAAAGGACTTATACATTGTTTGCATTGATTTTTCGTCCGCCAATGTTCTTTCAAAGGCAAGTCTTCAATTAAGGTTTCCAATACAAAACAAAAGCCACTTTTGGGTTAACAAGCGGAGAAAATTGGATTAAAAGTGAAAGTATTGTCTTCTAGGGTTTCGTAGTTATCTGTCCAAAACCCATCTGAGTTAATGCTTGTAGCAATTAGACGTCGATATTTGACACGCATTTGGTGATTGGGGCTCGTGAATAAGATAAAAGACAGCAGTTCCACCACTTAATAATGTTTCATTAAAATCTTCTAATCAGTTGCCGACAATAGCGTTGACAAGGGGTCCAGGGGAGCACTTTTGAACTCGTGATCATTTTTAGGAAGCTAGATTTTTTTCAGGGGGATAAGAAGAAAACAAGATGGCGTAATTTAGAATCTTATTGTTTTCTTTAGAAATGTCTTGTTTTGGGGAACGGGCCTTTTATTGGAACCGGCCTCAAATTAGCCTCCCAACGGGCCTGGTCGTCGGCCAGTTTTTTTGTCACAATCAGGCTAAATATAAACAGGACTATTCAAAATAAACCTTGCAGATATTCCTTTGGTTACAGTGAAATTTTCGCTTTTAGCCAACTTAATTTATTTGTCGCATTTTAATTACTTTTTGAAACCAACAAGGAAAAATTAAGCCAAATTATTTCAAAGATAATTCTCAAGCTATTCCGTCGATCTGTCATCTTTCTGTTGATGACCACAATTTTAAGCTGATAATGAAAACCAAACGGAACGAAATGACAAGAGGCCTGATGATCATTAAAAAACAATCTTGAAAACAAACAATTGTGAGTAATCCTTTCTCATGTATTGTACAATTGCTTTTGCTTGGTCATTTCTGGATATCCTTATTTATTTTAACGTATTTTACGTTACATTTCTTCAATGACGTTCAACGCGTCATGGCTCATTGAGCTTTTGTCAAAGACCTCACAACAAATGGAGATCGCTATAACGAAGTATAAATCGTTTGTAACAAAAAAATTGAGTCGGGTCATCACCTATCAATCTTCCAGCTTATCTGGACTAATCCTTTCACACATTTGTCAAATAAATATCGTTACAAATTTTCATGTGTTCTGTTGTTGAAGATAAAAACAACAAGTTGGTTTCAAGAGTTATTTTTAAACAAACATGTCAACAGAATTCATTTGTCTTAATTCGATAATTAGACTACACTTTCCTCTCACAAACAACAACTAATTTGGTGAGTGGAAATGATAAAAAAAGAAAAATGTGGGGAAAAATTTGAAGTGATTTCAACCGATGATACATGTGTCAGTCGGTGGTCGTTTCTCTTTAGTAGTAGCCCTTGTTCAATCTAAAGCGGGCAGCAGACGATTTTCCACCTACTTCATACTTTCACTTGAATTGGTCATCATCAATGCATTTCTCATAAATAAGCCCTGGAGTTAACAAGTTAGTAATACCGCGCTCAAAATTGGATGAACAATATTCTTGAAATGATGTCTCAATGCGATCACATCAGTGACAAGTAACTTTTTGCATGATTTTGGTCCACAGCCTAGGGTCTAGGCTACTGAAGAAGCTATTTAAATTGTTTTTGCAGCAGGCCAAAAAACGTCATTCAAATTCTCAAGCAAATTAAAATAACTCAACAACCAGTGCTGCTGTAAAAAGTCAAAACATTGTTAGAAACGGTGAATCCCTGATTAGCCTACTTAAAAATGTAAACAAAAAGAATGATGTAGATATCCTTGATTGATCAAGCGTAACAACTGGAAGAGCGGTAGCGAATCATCGTCTAACGTTACAGAGATTACTTCTCTGACACATTTGTGTTAACTAGAGTGTTACGCTGATTGCTGTTTACGTTTAATTTTGTTTGAATCTAATTACTTTTTTGGAGGTAAATGTGATGATTGTAGAGGAATAAAGATGTTCCTATTTACTGTCCTACACACAACTGGTGGTGACAGAAAAATTACAACACAAATGAAAACATGTTTTAACCGCATTATAGAAGTTACTTTGAATTGTGAAAACTTCAGGCGGAAACTGTTTGACCAAGACTCGAGTCAGGCCTATCGCTTGAGCTGGCTCTAATTCAGTCCCATAAGAATACAGACTTAAACATAGCCTTGTGTAGGGAATGGGGATGTGAAACTTAATCGATATATCGAACTTCAAGGTTGTATGGAAGTTACAGTAATTAATCAAGCTTCTTGTGCACAGGACATAGCTTGAGGTCGTAGAACCACAAGATTTATAACGACGTTTTATTGCTACAGAGTTGCATCAATTATAAAAGTGCAATATTATTCTCCAAAGTATGTTAATCACCTATCATTCAAAGGTAGCTGGTTCTATCATGAAAAAGTTCCTTTCTTGCACTTGCTGATTTTACTGTTGTAGCGCATGTTCCATCGACGCAATGGTATTCACGCAAGCTAGGTCAGTGGTCACTGGTCAACGCGAGGTTCGTTCCAATCAATCGTAAATATTATAAAAAAAAAAAACGAGAAAGTAGCCGATATTGGTTGAATATTGAATAACCATAGTTGTTGTAGAAGTGGTAGAACGACAAAAATAAACCGGGATAAAGCTATTTTATAGCATGATGATCATGATTAATTTTTAGCAAGTGATAACATGCTGATAACAATTGATAAAAGAAAAATATTGTTTCAAGTAAAGCAGCAAAAGTTTACTACCGGATATTATCTCACGATTTATTTGAAAAATTAAAAAATATGGTTTTTTGATCGTTACCAACACAGTTGGACAAACACGAGCTACATATGCTTGTAGCGACTTTCTCAAAACTTCAAAATAATAAAGCAGATTTTTTGGTCAAAAATCGGTAATATGAATCGAAATTTTATGACTTCACAGATGCTAAAAAGAAAAAGAAATGTGTGAACAATATTTTAATGGGTCTTCAAATGAGAAGATTTTACGATGAAACTTTGCTACCTAACAAGTGTTAGTGCTGATAGCGGGCAGTTCTGTCACATCATAATAACGTTATGGGACATAAAATCAATTATGTAAAAGTAGTGGTTTGTCAACCATTTGAAATAGCCTTATTCTCAGGAGTCATAAAGAAGAAGATAAAAATATAAAACCATCAATCACCTAAGATCAATAACGAATTTTCAATTTCGTTCCTGTGGCAAAAGCTGATTGTTCGATTGTTTTTGTTTCGAACCATGCTCCGTTGTAAAAGTAATGGAACAAGATAAATCAAATTGAAAAGGAGGAACGGAGGATACTATATTTTTTTTATCGGTGTGAAACCGCCCGATCTTCTTACATGTTGACAAATTTATTGCTGCTTGCTGAAAGCAGAAAGCTTCTGAGCGATTAAGATTATATCAATCGGTTGATATATGGATCAGAAAGTAAATGGTTTTTTGTTGCAATTGCATGGTGATGTAAATTGCAAATTGCAAATTGTGATTTGTCAAGTAAGGCCCCAAAAAGCAAATGTGGGAGTCTTCTCACGACGTTTGAAGCACTATACATCTAAACCGATCCTGTATAAGGAATAATTTAACCGAAACGAAATTTGATTGGAAAAGCAAAGTTTCATTGCTTACTGTTTGACTTGCTTTAATGTTCAATTTTACCACTTTAAAAGCTCATGATCGTGAACAATGGCGCATTGCTTCCAACCCTCAATACGAAGAAGGACCATTATAATGACGTTAGGTGACAACAGCTAGGTGATGTCCATGATAAGGAGTGTTGACAAAAAGTGTAAGATTTGACCGGATATCTAAAAAAATTACTCAATTGGATGCTTTTGCGAGCAACAGTAGCTTTCAATTTCTGCCTAATCCTTTTTTGTGACCAAATTTGGTTCAATATTAATAGTTTGGAAACTTTTTTTTGCAACACCACCTGTCATGCATTTAACATACCGTACAGGAAGTGTTGACAGCAGTACGTTCTATTAATAGTTTATTACATCATTTATCATCATAGTTACTTCCACAACAATAACTGTGTCAACATGTAGTAAAAAATCAGTGTTAAATTTATCTATGTCTTCCTGACAAGGTGACATGACTGATAAGTGGACATCACCAACGGTTACAACCAATAAGCAACTAAACAGGGCTGCCCGTTACATTTGTTTCTAAGATAGCGAAGTTTACTTTTGATAAAGTTGTCTGCTAATTGGATATGAGTGTATTAGTAAACACGGACCGTTTCGTGCGAATGAACGTTTCTGTTTTAAGTCACTCGTTCTGAAGGAGGAGTCTTTTCTCATTTATAAAACACGATAATAATTAATACGTTGGTTACACGTTGTTACATAAAAGAAATTACACCCAACAAAAAATTTTGTTACTTGGTGTTCTGCATACTGAAAAGCCCAATGAGAATTTTCTTCTTTTTATAAATTCGATTCTATATGCAACAACGTTAAAATAACAATAACTTAGATTTAGTAAATGTAAAATCTTACCTTTCCAAAGGCAACGTCCGCGTCACGTTTGCTTCTGGACTCCGCAAGAAATTTTCTACTTTCTTTGCCTAACTTGTTGAGGACTTGGAATTGTAAGGAATTGGAAAACGTACAAAAGGATAAAATAAAAACACAACTTTGACACAGTTGAAGTATTGAAATCGATTTCATTGTTGGTGTAATAAAAATAGAAACAATAAATTAAAAATTTCTGCAAATAAAAAACAAACAATGAGGGAATATCTTTCAGCAAACACAAACAGATTGTGTTTTGAAAGGCATGCAAAACATTAGAAAATTCTTAGGTGAGTTTCAAACAACACAAAATACGTAGTACAGAAAACAACGCAAGACTCAGCCGGCTGCAATTACTGCAGGGTAGCCACTTTAACAAGTCGAAATTCTGCCACTGCGAATGACTACAATGCAACCGCCAACCAATCAGAACATGTTATAAGAGGCTACCGTCCAAATGTGACCCTTCTAGTACTCAGTCAGAGAGTTAATGCTTGTTTTGAACTTTATTTGGTAATTACAGAAGAAAAAGAGCAATGACAGTGGTGGGAATCGAACCCGCGTCAATGAAATGACTACTTTCTAGCCCTAACCCTAACCCAACCAGCTGACAGAAAATCCATCACTTAATTTGCTTTCTATCATCTTCTTTTCGCCATTTTTTACGTCACTTAAACCGTAGCTTATGATTGGTTGGCGGTTTCATTCTAGTCATTTTCAGTGGCAGAATTTTGACTTGTTAAAGTGGCTACCTTACTGCAGCTGTGCAGCAAATCAAATCGTAGTAACTCTGACCAATTGACCATGGACCATTTATTTTTGGTAAGATCCGTGAATAAGATGGAAAGGTCCAGCGGATAAGGCGTTGGCTTTCCAATTATGCGAACCTGGTTCGACTCCCGGCTTAAGCTGATTGTAGAAAAGCACCGCACCTCTGAGAACCTTATCTTTTCGTTCGCAAAAAATGCTAAATAACTGAACATGGAACCTTTACCTTGAACGAATTCACGTCTCACGAATGACTGGGGGTGTTTCTTCCATTTGTATTCAGACAATACTACCTGAAACAAACAACAAATATCTATCATCGCAACAACGGTGGTAATCGTTCTTAATATTCTTCACTGTCATTCAAATCATTGAAAGATTGAGATAACTCACAAGCAGGCTATTGAGGTGCAAAAGAATGCCAAAATGCACTGTGACCATTTGCACTAGTTTGTTTGTCAGAGAAGGTGTTGTCGTGATACGCTTCAATGATACACCCTTTTGCGCTGCAGATAATAATCATTAACTTTGACTTCATGCCTGCAGCAGTCTGTTAGGACTTTTCTATGAAAGCTGAAAGGCTCGGCCTACTTTGCATTGGAATATTCATTATTCAAGTGTTGTCTGCAGAAACGGATAACTGAATTTTTATTCTGCCGCTTACTACTTGTATTGTAGACTGTGGTCTCTTCGTTTTAGTGGCCAAGCAAATTGCAGTATGTACCGCACTAAAGTTTTGTAAGTACTTGGTCGCCACCAAAATCTCCTAAAAACTGTTACGGCATACCTAGTTTCAAACCTTAGCACTGAATATCTTTTGCAAGGTTGCTAGGCCGGTAGGTGAATATCAGTTGTTGTAATCTAACTACCAAACCAAGCTTACAGTCACAACGGATTAAACCAGACACGCTTCAATGTGGGGCGGTTTGTTTCACAAAGCGGAGGTTATACTCGCTGGCTGCCTTTTTCAGTTTCCTTTCTCTCGTATATATACTTTTAACGCTCCTATAATTGTCGCAAGGGCTGTCTTGGAAGGAAAGATACACCAGACCAGTGGTCAGAATAAGTGGTCCACCAACGAGGCCCATTTGGCCAAAACAGCGCAGTTTACGGTTTTATTCTTTCCACACTCGAGTACCGAAATGCAAAAGCCAATCTTCTATTTGTCACATTCTGTAGCCTACTACAATATTTACATGATGGTTTTGGTTTGTTGTTATCTTAACGGGAGCTTACGAAAGCAGAAGTAAATACCATTGCTACAATGTCTGAAGAAACAAAGTACAAATACAACACACGTACTCTAAACTTTTGTCTCCTTTTTATAGTCACATGCCAATTATGCAATACAATTCCTGCTGTTTTAAGAAACCATTGGCAAATTTGAAAGATTGAGACTGTAACTCACAAGCAGCTTGGTTATGAAAAATAAGTTTTAAATGTATTTTTTATTTTTGTGGTGTAAAGTGAAATGTGGTATTGTTGTTTAGCTGGGTCTGTTAATGGTTGAAAATTCGAAAGAGTACAATAAAGGCTGGTGCTCTCAACCATATAGCACTGCATTTTTATTTTTATCTTGCAGGTAACAGAGTATGAATGGGACAAGGGTCACGTAGAGATGCAGGGGCGTCGCCAGCACATGGTAGGGGGCAATATCCAACACTTTTTTTGTTAAAACTAGCCCATCAGGATACTTGTATTTCATGTCGAAAATCTGAGCCACGTGTTTATGATGTCAATGAGATGGTGATGGAGAAAATAAGCAGTTGAGACTACTATGCTGAAAAAAATATTCCCATCAAGTGATATTGGCCGCTTGTAATGATGCTCATATTATAAGCTACATTAGGAAAATAGGTTGTATTCAAACATGGAAAGTTGTGACTTTTGCATCTTGTCAGGCTTTGTAAATAATCGATGTCAATTAAAGAAGAATTCGAGCTCACCTGACGGAGAGCCAACTCTTACTGGTTCGGGCAGTAAGAGAAAAAGAACAAAATTTTCCTTTACAGAGAATTAGGGGGTTGTTGTATTAAACTTGTGCGCAGAAAACGGTAGTAGTTAAATTTTTTGCTTGTTCAGCTTGATACTCGGTTTGTGATAACAAATCCGGCATCAAATCGGTTCGTAAAATAAAAAACGTTGCAGACGCATTTCAATCAGTCGTTTTCGACGTTTAAAACATGTTGATTGCTTTGGTTTAAATTAAGCATTGTCAAACGTTTAACTCTTGCTCATCTTTTGTCGACTTTCTATCAGCTATTCTAGAATCACGGTTTTGGCGTTTATTGTATCTTCTGCCAGAGGTTAAGGTTAGCTCTGCTTGAGAACCCAGTCTGGTTTAAACTCAAAAAGTTCGTTTGATTGACACACGGAGTAACAATGGACGTATCATCACAGGTACTGTAGTCTTTAGTAGACCTACAATATTCAAACTTTTTTATTTGTTTTTGTTTAGACGAAACTTCGACGTGTAAGGATGATAAAGTGACTTGAAAGTTAAAGAGTTTGACAAAACGATTTACTTATTAAATATTTAATGACTGGGAATCAATAAATGTTTTTTCCTAAAACGTCATTGGGCAACTTAATGTGAAGAGTCGCTATTTTTCTTGATAGATATAGAGATTCTTTGTTGTTTAATTTAAGGTTTGTATAATCATATAAGTTAATGCATTATAATATGTTTGGTGTTTAGTCTAAAACTCTAAATAGTGTGCAGGGTAAGTTATTTGGGTTCTAGCCGCGTCAGCTATAAACACGTAAGCCTGCGTTACTACCCAAGCATTTTGATGTTGTATGGTTGAAAACCTTCAAAGTTTCTTTGCCTTTTCTCGTTGATTGGGATGGTGAAATACAGCTCACTGCATTATGTGATTTAGCATTAAGGCGCTCACTTTTCAATCATGCAATTTTGGATTGACTCTCGGCTTATGCTGTTTGTTGACAAACACCGCTCACCTCTACCCAGGGTGTAATAAATTGGGTGGGCGTAGTTTCTGAAGTAAAGGCGGCCGAGAGAAAGGAACTGGCCACCCTACTCTCGTTAGTGCCGAAGGCTTAGTATAATGAGAACCTTATCTTCTCATCCCCTGATGCTTGGATTCAAGTATGGGACTCACCTTTACTTTTTATAAGACGTCAATGGCAACAAATAAAAGTATGATAAAATATAATTTGTTATTGTTTCTGCTCCTGAAATTTGGCCCATCACCTTTAACAATACGAACAAAATCTTACAGACTCTAGACCAGAGTTTGGATCTTGACTTATGACGGTTCGTCAGTCAATTGCTTATGTATGGCACTAGTGGAAAACAATGTTAAATTTCTTCCAAAGAGCTAATAAATATAACAAAACTCTGAAAGAAGGCTTCACGTTTAGAAAGAGTGTCAGTTTTTGGTGTTTTGATGATTTATTGTTGTGCTTTCTGAGATCTTCATTTGTCAAAAATGAGTGCTTTGTGTTAGTGTGCCATACTTAAGCTTAGCGAATAGAAAACAACCAAGTTTCGAAGTTTGTTGAACTTTTTAATACATTTTTATAATTTTTGATTTTACGACTTTGCAAACATCAAAAAACTTATGTTGGAATCACAGATTATGAAAGATGATTGCAGTAATAACAATAAAAATGTGTTAATGGTTTGAAATGTTCTATAACCTTAGGTACTTTAAAGTTTTTTTTGTGCCCACTAAAAAAATTGAGCAAACTTTAAGAGAAAATGTTAATTTGAATACATTTCAGTGGGTTTTTCAGACATTACATCATAATATTCCCAGATGTTGTTCTCAGTACCATAGCACCAGCTACAACAAGGTGGTCTGGTCATATAAGTTTTCGTGCAATGTGTTTGCAACAGCCTTGTTATTATTGCTGCCACTTTATTATGACACATCCTATCAAAATATTAATTCTTAATTTTTTCTTTATAAATACTCCTTGTTGAAAATGCCAATACAATGAGCTCGAAAAACACTTTTAGCTTAACTCTTTATGAAACAGGTCAGAGTCATTCCTCAGAATTGTTGGCGTGCACCCAATTGCATCACAGCTTAACTACAAATCTGGTTCTATATGTCAGATTGCCTTATGGACGTTTTTCAACCATCAAATCAGTTCTCGTTTGCATAGATTTAACATCTTCAAACGTTAAACGTTTTTCAAAAAGACTGATTTGCTAGCTGGGTATCAATTCTTTGCCTTCACATAACAGTTTTCACATGACGTCAATATAATCTGGATAGTTTTATGTCGCTTACACTCTCTGGCCTTATGAAAAGAATCAAACAAAAACCATTTCGACAACTATAAGAGTCACTCAATTTTCATCCTTGACCAGTGACTTCCAACTTGGTCAACGGATTTATGGATTTTGTAGAAAGTTTTATGGGGATCCTTGAAATGAACGTATTGATTTTTAAAAAAAAGTACTAAAATTCAAGAAATGAAATTTGTATATTCAAACGCAATAGTGAATGACTTTCACTCAAGGTTGTTGTTATGAGTTTAGGGCAGCAGATTAATAAACCTTGAAGTGGGTCTGTAGCCTAAATTGCAAAAGTTAGGAATTTCTAGCATGAGTAAGATTTGCATAAGATTTGCATACTACCGTGAAAATGTCCAATTTCTTGAATTGCAAATAGTTCGCCCTATTGGGCGAACAGTCTGGACACAATAAGAAATTTTTATTTAACAAAGAAATCTTAAAAGTTTCTAAGCCAGACCAACAAACGTGATTATTAAAACTTGAAGGAATATTCAAAGAAACATAAAAACGAAGGTTAATTAAAAAGAATTGAAAATACCGTGTAAGCTTTAAAGGTTTATTTTTGTTTTGTTTTTATGTTTGAAAAGCTGAGTTGTTGCAAAGTTTGTGTAAGAGAAAATGCAAGTGTAGCTTATTATAAAGCATTACAAGTTAGCGCAGTTGCAAATTTCTAATATTAGCCTATTAACAACACTCTCTTTGTAATGGTAACTGACCTCAGCAGCTGTGTCCATGCAAATAGTCAAACACCGGAAATTGCAGTTTTGAAAAGTGTTAATTGCGCGATAAATGGTAAACCTATTGTTATATTGTGGTATCGTATATACATGGACCGTATATCACATCAGCAGTGAAGATATAACGTGCGGAAGTCACGCCAGATGATGGAAATTCCACCATTCACTCTGTTGACAATAAAGTTTTGAATGAGTGTAGGAAATGATTTTCAATAGAGCTCATAAAAGTGTAAAAAATAACGTCCGAATTTAGTCAACTAGCACCTTTCGTTGGGATCGACTGCACACGGCTGTACTTTCTCTTCCTGTCGTTTGATGAGCAATATGCTAAGGTTGATAATTTTGACCGCTCATCACGCTGACGTACAATTAAATAATGCCTCGGGTGAACTGCATGACGCATCGGAGAATTGCATTCACACGTGATGCATGAAAGAGTCATGGTATTGAAGTTACTCACATCAAAACTTGGCATTTTCTGGCCAATATTCTTTTTTCAATATAAATTTCAAGTCAAAGAAACCTTAACAACGTACCGGTTCTTTCTCATCTTCTTAAAGTAGTAAGGTCAAGTCAACACAATTGTTACCGTAAATACAGTAGTACAAATAAACCTCAATTCAACGTCGGATATGTGACAGGGAGCAAGCCTTAAATGATCCAAGGATTATTATCAAAGTTTTTGTTGTAAACCTATGTGAGAGCGGCCACTTTAGCATAAAAAAAAGTTTGATTGGTTAGTCTGGGTAGGCTACATGGAACCCGACCACTAAAGTAGAACAATGGATTGGAACCGAAATTAACAACCAGACGACGAAAAGCTTTTACTGATGACTTTACTCCTTAAAGACTATTTTGAAATGTTTCAATACTTCAGTCTTTCCACTTGCACAAATAGGGGATGGCACCATCCGCGAGTGTGAGTCCGACAAAGAGGCACATACCGCAGATCACACCATCATGGTCTCAATGAACTAGATGACGAATCGATCCAAAGACTGCTTGACATCTGCCTACACATTTAGCCCGAGCCACGGTCACTGCTCAGTGGTGGTAAAAGATAGAGCCCTTCAAGACGAGTACAGGAAACAACAAGTTCAAACGAAGAAGACGAAGTCTTGCTTTTGCTTTATTTCGTTTTAAACAAACAATTTGTATTAAACAGCCTTAGCAACAGGTCCTTCTACTTTTAGAAAAAAATATAGACCTATGCCTGTGTTTCTAAATTCTCAAGCAAAACTTTTATTTTCTAAATTCTCTACTGCAAAATAATATCTTTTATTAAATAACAATAAATACTTAGGCTATAATAGTCATAAAATACAAAATGGCCTTGATATTTGCAACTACTGTTCAGGATTTTAACAAATCTGTCATCCAATAATTTTTAGTATGTTACGAAGCTGTCAACATGGACACGTTCATCACAAAATATATGTCAAAAGATCGGTCCAACTGGGAATACCTTTTTTTGAGCTGTGAATTTTGTTTTGGATTCAAGCATTTTTCCTAATTTATAAACCTTTGGTAAAAACGACAGTTTATTGTGAAACAGTAGGCTAAGTTGTAAAATAGCGTTAACAAAGAATATCCATAATATCACAACAAAACATTTATGTGATTTAAGTCAGTGGCGTAGCTGGGGGGGCGGGGGGGGGGGGGGGGCGGACCGCCCCGGGCGCACGTCTGGGGGGCGGCACTTTCAGACAAGACGTTTTGTTTTTTTTGTTGATAATGCAAAAGTACACGAAAAATAAAAGCAAACAGAATGGCAACGTTCAAAACAGTGGCGTAGCCAAGGGGGAGGAGGGGTTTGGGGGTTATAACCCCCCCTTTGTCACGCATGTGACGTCATGATATTGAGAATGATGCTTTCACTCTCTATGTCTCTAAAACAAAGTTTACCTAATTTTAAACGAAACTCCATTAAAAGAGCGAGTTTTACCAATACCAAACATTCAAATATCTCAGCCAGGAATTAGCAACAAGAAAACATAGAGACTTATCTAAGCTACCGAAAAATTCCCAAGAAAATATGATCTTATCCTTTTGCTATGCCACCGGACAGCACCATTTTACAGGAATATTTATGCCCACACTTTTGTTGAAAATGCTCTCAGAATGCACCAAATCCAAAGCAATTTTTCAAAATTTTCTGGGGGAGGCCCCCCAGACCCCCCGCCGTTGAGTGTCGTCTTAAGTGAAGACGCCGTCGGGCTACGCCCGCCGGCTGTCAAAACCTCCCATTTCAAAATCACTGGCTACGCTACTGGTTCAAAACATACAATAATTCCACTTTAAGTCAAACAAAAAAATTTCATTTTCACATGCTCTTTCTTGAAGGGGCGGCAAAATTTGAATCCGCCCCGGGCGGCACATTCTCTAGCTACGCCACTGATTTAAGTTCCATTGCAAGCAACCACATTTACTTTTTGATGATTTGAAAAAAATTCACTCGTCACCGCCACCTGGTGATCAAATTGAACACAATCGTTTGTGATTTTGCAAACCTTGTTTAAAGAAATCACTGTTTTGACACTGCAAACCTGCCTTAAAGAACTGATGGAAAAGTTTGTTGACGTTCAATGGATCTCCAACCAGTAAAAAGTTGTTCTTTGCATTGGTTCAATGCCTGAACTGTTTGTTCTATTAAAGCGCAAAACAATCGAGTGCGCCAACCTTGTAGTAGATCTAATGGCTCTCGTGCGACAACAACAATCAATTTTTTACTGGTTTATAGCCGCATGGTGGCATATTATGGAAATCGTTAAACAACATGATAGTTCAGCTTAGTTTGCACTAGAAGAACGTATACTATGATATTTAACTAAATGCTTGGTGAACAGCCTCATTCAATTTTTAATGAAATCGTTCAAATTATTTTCCAGAGCTTGTAATTACTATATAGCAAGGGACATTTATGCATCGATATAATTATCTATTTATTCAATTCTTTTTCGCCTGTCCACGAAAAAACAAAAGGAAAAGTTTCATTTTCCTGTACCGTAATCTGCCTCAGCTTGACCTCTAACACGGAACCCTTTCTGACCTGACAGTTTGATAACATTGGTTACTTGTGGCTGAATTATTATCAAACTCATTGTCTGAAGACACGTAGCAAAATTTTGAGTTTGAAATGCTATCAGTGGCCAACGTGGGCACTGTGCACTAAATAGACCGACGTGTCGTTCTCAAGCGATGAAAGGTACTGTTCGAATCCGCCCAAAGTCTCTGTGGTTTTGTTCTAGCCCTGCACAAACTAGCTATCAGCTAACTAGCCATTATCTTGCACATACGAACTAAGTATAGCCTCGAAATGAAACATGATAAAATTTATTACACCAACCCACAGACTGTCATAAAGAATAGGCTACAAAGATTCAAATGACTCATATTACCATTTTTGCTATGATTAAAAGCCGACATTACAGCGCCGATACAATAGCATTAGCCTATGATCTGTAGTTGAAGCGACACTGACATAGCAACCACAGCAAAGGTGGAATTCTTCATTGTAAGTTGGATCTATGTCATTGTAACTGTTGGATAGTTTCGTTCAGCTTGTCAAGAAATATGTCACCGTGGGCTGGCGTTAGAAGAAGAGAAGGTCTCAATCTTACGGTTTGACTACCGCAAGACCCAATCAGCACGCCTAGAAATGCATAAACAATAAACAAGGATTAGATTTGCAGTACCGTCGCTTTTATAACGATATTGATAATACTTGGATCTTCTTCGGAAAAAATTAGTTTAAGAAAATTTTGAAACAAAATTCGATAAGCTGTCGGTTTACAGAGCACATTGGAATGAGAACTGTGAAAGATTGAGTAAAACAAGAGAATTTACCAAATCCATTTCTATTTTATTATCATTGATGCTGATAACAAAGTTACAACAATAATATGTTTGTATACCGTATGCCAATACAGTTTGTCCTACCTTTCTGTAGCAGTTGCTTGGTAATCTTGTCCCGTTTGCCGTCTCCAAACACATCAAACGCAATGAACATGCCTTTGCCTCTTGATGCTCCCATTAAGCCAGGATAACGTCTTTCCATGTCTTTAAGCTCATTCATCAAGTATGCTCCCGTGGTAGAAGCTTTCTCTACCAAGTTCTCTTTTTCTGCAACTTCGAGCGTTTTCTCCAGAAGCACCAGCTTAGTAGGATCTCCCATCCATGTGTTGAAGATTCTGTAGCCCTACCATTAATTTATAAAGACATTTTTAATACGTCAATCAACATCGACAAATCAAAAAAGAAATATTATTCAAGTTCAAAGAATGATTCCAATCAAACGTTTGATATTTGCTGGACCAACGTAAAATTTATTGATAGAAAATAAAAAAACTTCAATAAAGCTCAAATCTGTTTCTACTGAAATGTTATTAAAATACGAGCTTTGAAACTGTCTTGTCTACTCATACTAGAAAAGTTAATTTATTTTCAATCTGACCAATTTCTTCCGCTTTAAAGTTGCTTTTAATTAGAAACTTCACACTGCTTCAAAAGTCAAAACTAACTTCACCACTTCAATTAGGCGATGTTGCCAGTGAAAATACGCTTTTCAAACCAGTCATAACATTAACCCTTCTAGCGTGGCAGATAAGCAAAAAGCGGATGTAGTTTCGCATCCCCAAATCTTAAATTTCTATTCTGCACGCAGAAATATCACCTACAGTGTTCCAACGCATATCATCACTGAAATAATATCCTCCAGTGAGCATCTTTTTAGCAAAGGTCACAACATCCGGGGGGGTTTGGAGACCCCAGTGTTCATAAGCCCACATCTTCCCAGTGATGGCCATTCCTGTTTGGACTTCATCACAGATAAAAGCGATTTGATGCTATAAAATAAGTCAGTTATTGAACGGAAACATAATGTAAAAACTACAATTGAACCACATTAATTTAAATTAGCTAACAAATTTGCAAATATTTTTTTTTGTGAACATTTTCAGATAACTACTGTTGCATAGAAAGTAGACTAACATAACCATTAACCACACTTACCCACACGTCCAGACGATTATCAAAATGTATTTTGCCATCTTAATTACAGCATGTTTAAAAATACAACACCTTAGTTCAAAAGATAACAATGCTTTGTGTCATGCATTTGGTCAATAACTATCTTTTTCTGGATCTATTTTTTGTTTCGCAAGTATTGCGTTCACTGTGATAGTCAGAAACAAAAACAAACTGCATTAACCTGAAGTGTAACGCATGAAACGCATTGTGTGTAACGCATTGTGTGTAAAACGCATAAAACGCATTGTGTGTAACGCCAACAGTCACCTTTGTCGCAATTTCTCGTAGTTTTCTGAAATAATCATCGGAAGCGTGATTGTCTCCACCTTCTGCTTGTATTGGTTCTATCACGAGACCGGCTACTGGGCATTTGGACTTCCACGACGAGATCAAGTCTTCCACAATTTCAAGACATCGTGCCTGCGCAGAAAACTTATCTGTTGAGAGTTTGCAAGCGCTAGTTGATTTCAAAAAATGAAGTTTCTTGTCCAAGAGAGTAATTGAAGGCAAAATGGCAAATCGATCCCAGGCAATCTAAATGTTTATTTACTTGATTTCACATCACAATTTTTCATCCGTCCATCTTCATAAACAGTGCAACAGTTCTCGCAGTATAAGCATTACGATACGCTTTAAGGGGCTATTTTTTCCTGGGTCTAAGGTAAAACAGTTTATTCAGAAACTAAATAGACATGTGATGATAGTGCTGCTTGACACTTGCAAAGGCCTAGGTTAACCTCTAATTAAAAACGCGAATCTGTATGTGGGCATCTTTTCATTGGACACAATAGACCTCTTAGACTTTGCAAATATCCGTAAGTTCGGGCCGCGTCAGATTCAAGTCTAGGCAGCCTTTTTTTGTATGCTATAAAAAATGTTACCTCTTCGCGAGCGTTTTCTTTCTCGTTTTCTTCTAGTGGGTACTTTAGCTTGGGGAATGGAGCTATGGGCCAATCAAAAGCCGGCACGTCCAACTTGTGGATAGGCTTGCTGTGCGTGGTTGACAGCGTGCCCATCGTCCGCCCGTGGAAAGCTCCATAAAAGGATAATATCGAAAGTTTTGGTGATCCTGGAAGCTATAAAATAAACTTGATGGAAATTCATACGAGAAATAGGCAAAGTAAGACAAACTGGTGCATTTCTATTGCATCAAAATTTAATTTGAAGTAATCTTTTATTTTACTACGTGCAGTTGGAGCTAGGTGTCTCGATAAGTTGCTGATTTTGAAATCGTTTAACTTGCTTTGACGCAAGCACTGCATGTTTACATTTCAAAAGATGTGTGATATCTGACCGCTGTAAAGTTAAATAACCAAGCAGGTTACCATTACTGTTGCCACGAAACGTTACAATAACACAAATCATACAAAACACCGGAAACATAAAAAGTTGGCATATTTCTGTCACCTGATTTTGCATGCAGGATGTGTACATGATGTCATCAGGAGGGGGAAGCTCTTCACCCCTTTGTTTACGCTGGTACCAGAAGAATACGGATTTGTAAGCATTCTCGTTAGCACAGCTTCCACATGCCATAGTGACGACTTGGTTCATACCAGGAGGAGCTACCTTAAGCAACGTATCCTTGACAAGGTCCGGAAAGTCTTTAGCTGGAAAGCAGCCTATTGCAGGTCTGTTTACCAGCGCAGTCTGAGAAAAAAAGGTAACTTAAGAAGCAAAAGATGTAGAGTAGATCTATACAAAAATTAAGCTTACGAATAAATCTACCACGAATTTATTATTCGGAATGTACCAACAGTTTATGTGAACAGTTATTGTACATTTTTCAATTGTGTTTTTGATCATTGATGTAAGCCATGCATGGAATCATTGTCGTACAGCATAACAGAAACGCGATCTCAGTGGAAAGTGTGGGGTTCCCCAGGTTGTCACTGAACAGCGCCAACTTCATTCAAAATGAACACAAGCGAGTGGTAGATCATTACGTTGCTTGTTCCTGGTTGATATACCCTGAGTCTTATTGCTGACAAGCAACAAGGTGAAGTAATGTAATTATATGAGAAAGTGCATCATGGCCGTCGAATGAAATCAATAAATCAATGGGTGCAAACAAGGCCCGAAGATAAAAACAAAGCACCAAACACCTTCAAAATTAACGTGGAGTCCGACAAAGTCCTGAAAGATAAGTCTTCTGAATGCTTCAAATCAGCAATAAAAAAGGCTCGAATTTAACACAGTTTTTTAAAAACTTAAACCCGAACCCAAACTTTATCATAAACAAAATTCTGGTCGGCCGTTGTTCTGCAGCTGGTGTCCCGATCGCACCACATCAATCAGACTAGATGAAATGTAGCCTACTAAAAGATACGTTCGTTCCACAGTAGTTACTTACTTGGGAAGCTGAGGAAACGCTTGTTTTAAGAAGTTCAGGATGATTGTAGCCTGAAAAACGAACAGAGATGACGTCTTGTGTCATTGAGGGCAGATAACTAACCAGGGTAGTAGGAACAGCATTCTCTTTATGAACGATGAATGCTTCAAAACCGACATCTTGCAAGTATGTAACATTCGGCATCTGGCCGGGGGTTGTTAGAAATTATTGAGAATAGCCTTAGATACAGAGAATTCAAGATTTTTTAAAAATGCGCAATGATAATAACCTATGTCCTACTCCATAATGTAGTCTGTCCTAACTTGTACCACCAAAAGAAAACTATATGTGTTATATGCATTACATATCTGATTTTGGAAATAAAAAACGTTCAACATTCCTTACTCGTTCCACAAACAAGAAGTAATTTAGAGAACTTTTTCCAGAAAACAATTACTTTTACCAACACGAGTAGGCAAAAAAAAATTTCAAAACTATAAAAATGGACGTCTATAGAAATACAGGCACATATCATAATTAGGCTTACAGTTTATTTCATGGGGAGTCAGTAACTAAAGACATAGAAGCCTTGCTTTAAAATACAATTTTGATTTGATTTGAACACACAGTAAGCTATTTCCGAAGTGTTTTGTTTCAAATACCCTTAACCCTTATTTTGTTATATTTCATTGAAAGACAGGTTACATTTAACTTTGTATGCGATATAGGCTAATGTATATTTTTTAAATTTGATAAGAGTTTTGGCAACAAGTATTTAACTCTGCTTCTCTTGATTTTTTTCAATTGCCGTATCTAAATTAGGCGACGGTCTTGGATGAATATTTAACCCAAGTGTTCCTGTTACATATCCTATGAATAATTGTGTTTTTGCCTTATCATTAGATTGTTTCGTGCCTGCAAAACAGTTCTCCGCGGTTACCAAACTGTAATGGTAGCCTAATGTTCATGTATCAGCCTACATGATTTCTATTCATTCTTATTCTGTGGAATGGTTTTAGTCAGTAGCGTTGATAAAAGAGTCCAGAGGGTACTTTTGGAACCGGGCCTGGGGTAATTTTAGGGGCCCGTAAACATTCGAAGGGTTTCGGGAACTTGAAGTAACCACTTCGTATTCTTTGGATATGGTGCATTTTTTCTTAGAAGTGTCTGAATTTGGGGTCTGAGAGTATTATTGGTAGGCTACCTGGCCATGGCCTGGCTCAAATTATCCTGTCAATGACCCTATTTCTACTCACCTAAAGGCAAAGACGAGATTTGTTGAAAGCAATCAAGCAAGACATTCCCGTCAGCGTCCACTAGGTAGTTCCCCTTGCTTTGTTGATAATCGCAAAATAGAGAGATTGCTTCTGTGTTCTGAAAAGGAAAAAAAAATATTGTGGTAAACCACTCCTATAGAGGGATCTTAGCTTGCAATTTGTATCAAAAATATAATCAATGGATTAGTTATACGCGTAGGATAACTGGGTTTAGCTCTTGGCACAAACCTCCAGCTTTCCAATCGATTTCTAACTCCACACGTTTGGTGAATAAAAACAAACTGACACACTGAAATACAACTTTTTTACCCACGTAAATCGCAAGTGAAAGAATGGTAGCCTACTCTGCAAATGATTGTACGACAGTGCACGGGGGAGATTCACCTAATTGAAAATTATAGTGAGTTTCGGCACAACTCATTTCAATTCATAAAAAGTGAAGTTCTTCAGCCATTGACAGTTATTTTTTGTTTAATAGATTTCGTGACACCTGAAGGGACCTTCCACAAAGTGTCACAATAACGAAATGTCACCGTGGCCGAAGTCACTTTAGCCAAATTCTACTGTAGTTTAAAAACCGGACCTTGCAACAGATACCACTGTAACGAAATATCAGTATAGCCCAAGCCACTACAGCGGAATTTTATCGCAGTATGGATTATAGCAATTATCTGGTAAAGCGCATAACAAAATGTGAAGAATAATTAACCATGCTATTAATAATATTTTTGTGCATCATATAGTGTAGAAATAATTTCCGGTTATACGTAAAACGGCTTGTGACATACGGTAGGCTACGCTTAGTTTAACTATTACAACTATAGTTACAGTCGCAGTGATGACAAAATTGATCGGTTCTCCAGCAGCCTGTGAGAATGGCCTGGTTTAGCTTTCGTTTTAGGGCGGTACCAGGATTGACCTCCTGTCTCACAGTACAAAAGATAATGAAACTTGTATATGCAAAGAGCTAAAGATTTCCTGGAAATTCGGAAATGTTTAAACAACTTTGATAGTTTTTGTTGTTGAATCAATATTTCATGACATAAAATTTTACAACATTGCACGGCTGTCAATTCAAAATTGCATTTGCGATTTATTGTGATTTCTAATTTATATCTCGACTCAAAACTTTTTCAGAAATGTCATCAAAATGGCCCCTTCCCGGGAGACATCGCTAGTTAGTTATGCAGCTAGAAATATTCGATTATTTCTTACCTGAATCAAATTCGTTTCTTTTTGAAGTCTCTGAAATTAAAATACATATAAAGCAATCAGTCGGCCTCTAGTGACAGAGTATTGACCCGCTTCCGTCACTAATTCGATATTTTTAGATTGTTTTGCTCGATCGAGACTCATTAGTTGCCCATTGCCATTGATTTAACGGAGGCGTGATGGAATTGGTATAAAGCAGCCATCGATTTATTTTTGATCAAAATCTAACCGAATACATCGTGAAAAGATCACTGCTTTGCATCGATTTCTTGTCATGAAGCGGAACATCACTGTCACATTTTGTGAAGTTTTACAAAAGGAGACGCATGCTCTTTAGTGGCATCTTGTGGTCAACGACTCTTCTATTTGTAATGCCATCATCACCAAGTCCTTGCTCGAGTCGTGTGGTCCATGTAGCCAATGCGAGATAGCGGAGAATGAATAATAATAGCTATTCTTTACACAAGACAGACTTTGTCTACTTTTGTATTTATAAGCTTAAAAAAAACTTTTATAAAAACTTGAATAGCATCAGGCCGCTTCCAATCTGGTGAGGTTTGATCGATCCCACAGTAAGATCGTTTGTTTGTCATTTTTGTCAACACAACTTAATAACAGGATCGCAAATATAGTGAATCTATCAGTTGCCGAGGCTTCTGCAGTTCATTGGAATCGTGCTGCAAAGGGCCATGACGCATTTAATGTGTTCATTTCGCAACTCGCAGAGTCCTTTTTAACCTTGACTTAGACGTTAAATCAATGTAAAAAAGACTGCCTTGCCAACTGGATTATTCTTTAGTGAAGAGTATCAGCGGTGATGAGTGAAAACGAATAGTTTGTTTGCGGTTTTTGAAATCAACAAAATATCTCGTGCATGTAGTGTTTTTTGTTGAAACGTTGTAATAGATGATGCACGTTGTTCATTCAACGCAAAACACGAGAGCTCCTATGACCGAACAGTCAACGCTTTGTCAATTTGACAATGTTGGTAAAGTTTTATCTAAAATCACTGTCCCTGCTGTCTAAAGTCCTTGCTGTAGAAAAACCATTTCCAAAAGTATAATTGTATATCGCGTTTAATAAACTTTGTGGTATTACAGTCGTAAATTATTTAACCAAAACAGATACACTCTGCTTCAGGAAACAGACAGTGCGACGTCGTGACGTCACGACACCTTTTGGCGATTTCGGCTTAGGTTTGCTAACTGCTTCCACCAACCGTTTACTCCGACCGCTTACACACTTAAAACAAGAAATATGCGAGAATGTGCTACTCAGACGCAAACCAGTAAGTCGTGATGACCATAACTTGCAAGTCATACTCTCTCAGATAACAGTAGCCTAGCCCTACTTACTTTCGTTTCCGGGCCAGGTATTTCTGTCTTTACCAACGGGCCATCAAATTCTTCCTTTTCGGCAACTGCTGCTCCAGAGTGTTGACTTCTCAAGTCTTAACATAATTCAAAAAGTATATCAAACAAACACTGAAATACGTAACCCAACGATATACATCATTCAGTGCAGGATATACTGGGACCTGATGTTTCATTTGTGAAAGATATACCATCATAAAGTGGGGAGCTTCACCAAATATTTGTAGTTGAAGGCTCGAGAAAAGATGTGAAATATTGAAATGCTATTTCGCTAAGTTACCATTCTCGCAAAAACAAAATGAGCTAAACTAGAGTTGCTGACACTTAATTCTCACTTTTTGAAACAGGTGAGCGTAGTAACTTAAAACTGTATTTTGAAAGTACGGTAATGCAACTGATAATATAATTTAGGAAGGTTAACATACTTTTAATCATTCTTTTTTATAAAATTCACAAATATGCTTACAAGTTAGAATGAATGTTATAAGATAAGTCTATTCCAACTTACTTTGCGTCCAGAGGGCTGTTGAACTTCGGCTACATGAGAAGATTTGCCTTGCAACTTTATACGACATCATTGGACGCACAGGTAGTTGAGCAACAAGCACTTAGGCGAGGTTTACTGAACAAGTTTAATTCGCTTAGCTGACTCCTTTTTGTCTATGCCGCTCTGTGGTATGTTTGTAAACAGTTCAAAGGTATGCGCTGTACGTTATTAAGTCGAATAGCTTCTGCAGACCTGGAAGGTAGGCTACTGTAGAGCTTTGTTCAACACATGTCATGGCTTTTTCAATACCTAATGTTATTTTAGGTTTAAAGTGCGAAAAGGGGTCTAAAGTTAACTTAGATACTGGCTGTACAAAGCTCCACTGTAGGCTACAGAAGTGAAAACGTTGAAAAACAATGAAAAACGTTGTTCAGGTAGACTGGATATAGCCTATCTAGTATCTACCATGGCCACCTAAAGATACGGCCTGATTTGTCACATTTTGCAGAAACTTCCAGGTTTTTCTAACTTTGGGCAAACGTTTAAATAAATTTTTCTAAAAATTAGATTTTTACGCTTTCTTTATTTTTTTCCCCAGATGACACAATAGGTTTTAACATCCTCACATGTTGAAAAACAAAAAAAATTTGATTACGAAGATTTTAGTCAGACTGTTAATTTTCAATAACAGTCTGATTTTGCGTTTTTCAACTTACTTTTTCTCATTTGCTACTGCTTCCCCAAGGCAACAAAAAAGTTTTATGTCATTAGGAAACCGCAAAAAATAAAAACATCTCAAAAAATGTCAGTCAAGCACTAGCAGCAGCTGTAATCAAAATCTGCAAAATGTGACAAATCAGGCCGCATCTCCAGGTGGCCATGTATCTAACCACAATTGAAAAGAAAACAGAAAAAAGTCAATAGACTACGCTCTTTACATGCAATCGTGCTGTGTTAAAGCACACGCTGATACGCATGGCAGGAAACAATCACAATTTAATAAGAATGATTTGCCTCCTGAAAGCTGACTGTCTGCACGCCGCAATTAAAACTGCCTCAGCCACCAACGGAATGACGACTGACCTATGCATTAAAAGCCAAAACAAATAATTCAATTTAAGGATAGGCTACAGAAAAGAACAAACTGACTGCAGGATAGGCTACAGGCCAATGCACTTTCTAATTACTTGGAAAAAGATTTTACCAGTTTAGTTTTTAACCTTGGAACGTTTCCGAAGTAGATCAAACTTGTAACAAATTGTAGCTTTCAATTTGATCTACACTGTTTTAAATGAGCGATCTTCCTAGACCTATATCCTTTTAGTAGTGACGGCCCGCGGCAGCTGTTCAGCAAAGAAATGCGACCTGCAATATGCAAATGACTGGACAGACATCAAAAGTTAAAAAATATCTTATTGCAGGCTGCAGCACGTCTGCCCAGCCGATTTATTTAGTTTAACGGTACCTTATGGGCGATACACGTGTCTATCGCTGTCAATTCTTGCTACACTCCACTGCCCAAAAACAAGCTTATTTACAGCCGGCTATGTAGGTCTAGAACAGTGGTTCCCAACCTGGGGTTCGTGGACCCCTTGGGGGTCCGTGAGAAAGCATTTGGGGGTCCGTGATTACCTTGATGAATTTTGGAGAAAAAAAATAAACTTTGTTCTAAGTTATATGCACGGATAGAGCACCAGCTATGCTTGGGAACAAACCCGGATTTGCTGCTTTAGTAAAAAACGAAGCTCCTCTGATGGTTGTTACCTATTGCTTCTTGCACAGGTAGCCTACGCCTTAGCAGCAAAAACTTTACGAGCAAGTATCAAGAAAATTCTGACGAATTGCGTGAAAGTCGTTAATTTCATCAAAAGCAGAGCTGTAAACCACCGTACTTTTAAAGCGCTCTGTCAAGAAGTAGGGTCAGATGACGGAGTACTTTTGTAGGCTGTCATTCTGAGGTACGTTGGTTATCTAGAGAAGTTTTAAAACGACTGCAGCAGCTAAAAAATGAAGTATCAACTCTTTTGAAAGCAAAAGGAAGTCCCCTCTCAAAATTGTTCGAGAGTAAAAGTTTTCTATACGGCATGGCCTACTTTGCCGATATTTTCGGTCATATTAAGAATGTTAATCGTGGCATTCAAAGACCAGGTGTGACGATAACTGATGCAGCTGAAAAACTGAAAGCGTTTTTAGCCAAGTTACCGGTTTAGAAACGCAGATTGGAAGCAAGTAATTACGCTAACTTTCCAATGTTAGAAGATCTTATCTTGATGGATAAAACTCAAAGAGAATGTACTCTTTTGATCTCTATGAGAGAAACATTTTGCGCACACTTGAAACCCAGCAAATCTCATTTCAACATTATTTTAATTTAGAACACCTGCCGAACGAAGTTGAAACATGGATTCGAAATCCTTTTCTTTTTAACTTGAACAACATTAGCGATGACGATCTCAGTAAAGATGACCTAATTGATTTGAGATCAAAAGAGTTATTACGCATTGAGTTTCATTCAAAAACTGTGG
This sequence comes from Aplidium turbinatum, assembly GCF_918807975.1. Lineage (NCBI taxonomy): Eukaryota > Metazoa > Chordata > Ascidiacea > Aplousobranchia > Polyclinidae > Aplidium > Aplidium turbinatum. The sequence goes on along the minus strand of NC_137489.1, from coordinate 7,245,025 downwards.
AAGAATTTTGGTGCTCACAACTGCAAACCTACCCATTCTTGGCAAAGCAAGCGATTAATGTTTTGTTACCATTCATAACCACTTAACCTTTGCGAGGCAGGATTCTCAGCTCTTGTTACAATGAAAACAACATCGAAATCGCCTGGACAGTGGACGTTGAAGATGACATGCGTGTTGCAGTGTCAAAAACTCAACCGCAGTTCAGTCGTTTAGTTCAGGAAAGGCAACAACAACCATCTCATAAAATTTGCTTACGTTGAAAAAGTTTCGGCATGGCACTTTGGGTCACCTTAATATTCAAATACTGCTGACATTTCTTGAACAATCCATTTATTTTCTTATTTGAGCAATTGTTTAACCTGACATTGTTTTGTTTTTGTTTTATTATCTTTATCCTGCATTGCGGGAAAGCGGACTTGAGCGCTATGCATCGGTGTACGCCTTCCGACGTACACCTGACCCACGCTGCAGCCGACTGCAATGTCTGTTTCCGGTTGTCTACTCTACTTATGACTTAAATTTGGTACTACCCATTACTCGAAATCGATCACTGGGTAGAGGCAATTATTGTAAAGTTTCTTGCCCAGAGAAACAACAGCAAGTGCGGGTGGCTGGAGTCGAACATGCAGGCTCTCGACTGCGAGCCCAACGCGCTAACCACTCGGCCACTGCAGCCGAGTGGTTAGTGGTTTTCCGCAGGAGTCACAGCGGCAATGCAATATGACACCTTTCAGTAGCTGAGTAGCATAATTATTACAATAGTCAATAGTAGCCTACTGTGATTGAACTGACTCGTGTGAAAATAAATTTCTTTGCAATAGTCAAGATAGTACGTTAATTGAGTTTCAGGCAAAATTTAGGTAGGGGTCCGCAGAATTCAAACCTGGTTCGACTCCCGGCTTCAGCTGGTTGTTGAAAAACACCGCTCACCTCTACCCAGGGTGTAATAAATTGGGTGGGCGTAGTTGCTGAAGTAAAGGCGGCCAAGAGAAAGGAACTGGCCACCCTACTCTCCATAGTGCCGAAGGCTTAGTATAATGAGAACCTTATCTTCTCATTCCCCAAAGCTCAGTATCTGAGTATGGGACCTTTACCTTTACCGCAGAATTAATAATTTGTCTAAAGGGGTCCGTGACAACAAAAAGGTTGGGAACCACTGGTCTAGAATGATTCTATTATAAAACACTGTAACTAAATCTGCAGGCTCTGAAGCGACTCCCAAAGAAATATGATAACCAGATTAATAACAATGAATGCGCAGCAATTCAGCGAAGAAATGCGACTTGCAATATGCAAATGCTTGGACAGACATTGTATGGTAAAATTTGTCATATAACAGACTACAGCACGTTTGTCCAGTCAAAACTAAGAATATGGAATCAGCCTTCACAAAGCGCTATATGTTTCATTAAATACTGACACACTTCCTTGAGAGAAGAATCTTACATGAACAATATGATAAACATAAGTATTTTCAATACCTTCACTCTTGCAATATATAAAAACTTTAAAACGTTATGAAATCGTAAAAATAACGTTTAACGAATGTCTAATAAAATGGAGTCGGTCTACGCTCAGCTATTCCCTCAATAAACGCCGAGAACACCAAGTGGCTTGAATACGAGTGTAGTTACACATCAAGAGTCAACAAACTTAACGATTGAGCTATCAAGAAACTAATAATTTGTCTTACGAGCTGATAAAAATTTTTGCAAAAGACCAACTGCAGGATGCAGTGCGTTTACAATTCGTCTGCTTTTATGGTTTCGGTTGCTAAGCGGAGAAAACGTTATTTCTACTGGGGCTGTTTGAAGTTTCATAAACTACCTTATCCAAGCAGAATCAACCTGAGCTCGTAACATTACAGCAGAAAACAACTCCTGATCGGCTGCTGGAGTTGGTCGAACACCGCAAATAAAACTTGCTTTTCACTTGTCATACACCAATTTCATATCAGAGAAAATGTTGGGAGTTGCACCTGTTATTACGCAATTAATTCAGAGAAATTATCCAGCACAGCAGAATTTGTTTCACCAAACTAACTCTTGCAACATCAAAAGTTAAACTCAAGCGATGGTGGACAGCGATTTTGCTAAACATACCCTGTCCCTATCTATGGTTTTATGCCTAAAGCAACGTTAAAGCCTGATGCAGTGATGCTGACACTTCACTCACGCCCACTTGTCGCTATTGAGTTGATTGTGATCTACTCCCGAATTTGTTACACAAGTTCTCTTCTGCTTCGCACAATGCGCTGAAGCCTGATCATTGATCAAGCTTCCTGCTGCAATGAATGTACTAATCATCTTCATATTCTATCGATTAATGTGACATGCAATGCACAGTTCGAAAAGAAAACTAAACACTATGGGAAATATTAATTTAATATTGATGGCATTGAAATTAAAGATGAAAAATTGACTTTGGAAGCAAAAAATAGTTGCAAACGTATGAAATTTTATTCCTATTTAAAAAGACAAAACTAAGAAAGCAAGCTGGCTGTGTGGTCAAGCTAAATGATTCCGACTACATCACGTATGTTGACGTCAATTTACATGAATATATTGAACGGAAATCTCTCAGGAATCAATCTCACACAAAAACATGAATCTTGTGGCGAAAGGTGATTGACCCTCGCTGGCAATCAACTTCACTATACTGTATTAACAGCTCATTGTGGAATGAGAAAAATATTGATCACCGTACAGTTGATCACATGCACGCATAAACTGTCTGGTCATCAGTATTGCTATGAGATTATGTAGCCTATATATGCTGCATCACATTAACATTACTGTTGCTATAATAATTTGAAATTAAACAACACACCTTAGTTCTATCACAGTGCAATGGCAGGATCTATTTATGTTCACCCTGATTTCAAACCAGCTTACTGAAAAAAGTACGGCTCACTACGCCCAGTAGCGTAGACAAGGGGACCAGGATACTTCTGGACTCGAGATGGTTTAGGGCATAAATCCTTTCGAATGGGCCCAAAAAGTTCAATGGCCTATTTTTTGCTGTCGTAAGATCAAGCATTCTAGTTCATATCGCGGGATGTGTGCTTGAGCAACGCAATGCAAGGACTGCTCTTCATTTAGACAACAATTCAACGTTTGAAAACTTTCCTCTGCCAAATTCGGTGACCGAACCTGCGTCAGTGGTTCAAAGCCTTCACTGGTATGCGAAACTGCCAGGATTGATCTATCAAAAAAGCTTTCTCAGTCCGAGGATAAAAAATCCCACAATCAATCAAACAAGTTTGCAAATACAGTTTGACTTTGTTTGAAGAGACTGAGTTGAACTAACGAGGTCAAGGTATGCAGCCTGTCAAAATTTTTCTGCTCAATTGCAATATTCATTCACTACTCGCCAATGTTTTACGCCGTTTTCATATGATAAAAACCTTTAAACCTGACTTGTGATTGTGAACACAACTAATAGGAATTATTTACTGACTGCAAACTGGTTGAGGTCTAACGAGCGTAGATGTGTCGCTACTTCTGCAGTTTCAGTTTGAATAATACCTTTAAAATAAAAGTAAATTTATCTTTAAGCTCTTGCACACATTCAGGTGTGCTTATTGTTTTGTTCTAGTTACTGTCATACTCATAGCTAACTCTGAAATATTCGATGTGAGAGTTTTAATTTTTACTGTAAACGACGATACACAAAGCTTCCTTAGAAAACTCTTGTCTGTTGAAACAAACAGCTTTTTTTGTATGCATATTGTCTCATGAAAAGTCAGGTAAAGGTAGCTTGTGGTGAGTCTGTGGTTCTGTGCTGTTGCTCCTTTAGCTCGTAAAACCGTTGAAGCATCAATGCGACACGCGCCAGCGAACTTCGAATCTTATTGTATGTCGATTGAAAGTTGTCAAGTTTCAGCTCAGTGGCCTTCAGCGCTTAATCTAACTCAACCGCGCTTGATACAAAACAATTTGTCCATTGCCGCATCGCGAGCAGCAGTCTGCAAAATCCCTGCGCAGGTAGCACATTACTTTAACAACGTCATTTTCCGGAGACTCATAGCAAGGCATCTGACTACCAGTAAGTGACGTTCAATCTGCAAACACAAAGCTATTCATTGGGAGAGCTATATTTATCGATATCGTTAAAGTTTTCTCAAGTTGATATAACATATTTTAAAACGGTAGCCTATAGTTTATATATTTTGTGAAAGTGACACACCCACTTGGCAAACAAACTACTTGATAAACAAATAAATATAAAAGACCCATGACAGCAGGTCAACTCAAGTCTCCATTGCGTTTGTGAGCACTTTCGTTTTTGTGTACCATGTGGCGTTCTTCCCAGGTGCGTCACTGACAAGAGGGAATGTATAAGAAGTGGCCATTTTCTTTTGAGTCAACGTTTGATCAGTGCTGGGCCAGTAGCACCAAAGTTTTCACAAAGAAAAGTTTCCAAGAGAAATAAACAATACAAAAATCGAGATCCAACAAACCAAATAACTTAGTCAGGGTAGATTGCCACAAATTTTTTTTTAATTTGGTTTAGTCGCTTTTGTATTTTGTGCCCTGATGTTGGCTGCTTTCTTTTCCTTTAAGACACACAACTCGTTTTTGACCAATTTATAAGCTAGACCTAGATTTCTATCCAACTTTTTTGTGACTACAAACAAATTTCAATAATTTATTTTTTGACTAAGTTTTGCTTTGTAGCCTATTTCAGAGAAATTTCGAAAGTCCGTTCGAGGTGTCTCAATCTTTTCTCATAACAGTACATAAGGTACATCTAACCTGATTAACGCAGTGGCAGTCAATTAGCAGTTTTATCTACAGGGCCGGTGCAAACGAGCAACACTGGCCCCCAACAGTACGCTATGTCTTTTTAGCCGAGTGTTCTTTCCAGATATTGTGGCATAGATCTTCTCGAAGCCCACGATTGGTTATTTAATTAAGCCAATGGTCTATCCTTCAGCCTACCTCAAACTGGCGATGTTTTTCACCAAAAGGCTGTGCATCCCTGAGGTTGTGGGACCACTGGAAAGCAGTCAAATCATTGGTCTCATTGTCTGTGACGAGCAGATCTTCGGCTCCATCTAGTGAATGTATGTAATTAGCTCAGATAGCTTAATTTGCAAATATTCAAGTGGCGCTAACCCAGACAACAAATTAGTCGTTTTTACATTGATTGAAGGTCTACAGACGTTGAATAAATGTAAAAATGACGGGTTTTGCTGTTAGGGAACTTCCAGTTAGATCGGAACTATTCACAATTTCACATAGTGCCATTCCAGAAAATGTGGGATTGGGAACTATCATAAGCTAAAGGTTGACGACAAACGCCGGATGAACAAAAGTGGTGCTACGCCACACGGTATAAAAAAATAACTTTTCAAATTAATTTTGTTAACAGTTATTTTAGCTAGGCTACATTCTGACTTTTTAGCAGCCGTAAAATCCAAGAGAGAATTTGTGTAAAGTGACCTACATCACTAACACAACTTTGTGTCCAATCTCAATTTAGAAAAATGGACGAGAAACCACCTTTAACCATGTCACTAAGGGGCAGGGCTACGACACGCCACAGTCGCGTAGTTTCAACAGATGTGAAGCCAATGTGTGTTCAGACTGTTTGTGCGTATTGCTCAAGTGTAGTGAAAGTTATTACGTAGATGATTGCAGCCTATCATCGACTTGCTGAAACCGACTGTGTGAATTTCTAAAGCGCTTTAATGACCTCTGTCGTCTACTATCCGCATAGATGACATGCAAGCATTTGATTTTATTCGTTACCAGATCGAAAATATTATATATCGATAAAGTTTAGGTCAGGAGGCATTATAATCAAAATTAGCTAAATACAATAAAAACTAAACTCAAAAGATGAAGAATACGTAAATGTTGTACTGCATGTAAAATTTGATACAGTTAGCTATATTATTGTCATTTCATACCATATATGCGAATAAACCAAATCAAGTAGGCAAAGCAAGCGATTTGGGCTTGCACAAGGAAAATATAACCAGTTTACTTTCGAAATGAAAATAAACAAATACGGTACAAAAATTTCTCTGGTCATCTTTCTTCAAAACTAAAATTAGACTGAGTTGGATTATTCAAACAACACATAAAATAATGTGTCAAACCAGATACAAAAACCTGGCAATGTCTTTTGCATGCGATTCGGCGTTTTATGACCCGAAGAGCTTGATTAAACGAGCTGATTTTTTTATCGCTGGTTGGCATTTAAGGAAAATGTTCGAACAAGAATTAAACATTCGTTCGAACATCATAACTTACGACATCCTTGTAGGTGGTGAGAACCGTTAAAAATGTCGTTTTAGCATCAGACAGCTGGGGAGATAAGAAAACAAAAACAGTGGCGCTACCACGGTCGCTCAATGATTTGTCCCAAATGGTTGAGGTAAAAAATATCACGTTGGTGATATATAAAAATTGTTCTCTCACCTAGCTGGCAACAAACAAAATCAGACAAAAGGCAAGTGATGGGATACCACAAAACAATATACGAGTCCAAAAACGCAACGGAAAAAAGGCCAAGTAGCAGCTTACATCTGAGTCAATCATCACAGCAACTTTTATTGATGTGTATTGCACAGCCTGAAACCCAAATCCTAATTATTTCTAGTCTAATATGGCACCTCTGCATGGTGAAGACCAGACGAGTACCGGCATGGCTTGTAAGCATGTTTAAAACTAGTCACAGCCAACGAAGCGCTGTGTAAAAATGCACTAAATAAAGTGTTCAATGATATGAAAGCTAGCATAACGTGCAATCTCAATGAAACAAAAATGTGAGCAAGCAATGTGCCACACGAAGCGGTCTGCAAGTTATTCGTGTCTGATTTAAACAATTCTTTCTGAAATAGAAGGTAAACACTAAACAGGGTACAACGACACAGCCGTATGAACGTACATAGTAAGCAATATACATTAGAATAATAGAATCAAAATATTGCAAATAAAGTAACAATAGTAAGTCATGCCGTTGGGTATTTAATCATAGATCATTTGGACATGAGGAAACTTCATCGCATAAAAATGTTTTCGGTGGCCGGTTACTTACCTATATGTTCTAATGTGGGGTACTTCTAATTGTATAATAAGAAGAATTCCTTTTATTGACATTGCAAAGCCTAAGAAAAAGAATATGTTTCAATATTTAAAAAGAAAACGGTTAAAACCGTATATACAGTTGGCACTTTTTCACGACCACAAATCAGAATAAGTCGTGGCGTGGAAAAAGAAACTAGCTGTGAAAACATCATATTAATCAGGTGCAGTTCAAATGCAGAAAAGCATCAAAATTTTATTGACAAAGTTTTGTTTTTTTTGCAGTTGCTATCAATCAAATTAATTACTTCACATAAAAAATGCAAGCAGGCAAACTTTTCCAAGCATAACACTGTTAAATTTTATCATAATCACAAAAAAAATTGGCGGGGTGTGCAAACCGCACCTCCTTTGCAACGTCAATGATGACAAAGAAAATAAATATATAAGCAAATAATCTCATCAAGCAAGTGGTTAAGGACTGTTTTGTTACGGGTGCATCGATACACGGTAAAAACAGAAAACCTGTTTCACCTTCCAAAGTACTTCCATTAGAAAATTTGCAAAGAAGTAATCTAATGTACATAGTGCTCTGTCACTGTCAGTCATACGATTTTCAAAATATAAATTTGTATCTTGGCATTTCCTACAACAAAGCATTAATATTGTCTTCTCAGTGTGACCAAAAAGAAAAATAGCAAATAACCACATGTAAGCAGCAATGCGTTGTGCTAGTGTTACGTCAATTTTTCTCAAAACACTTCAACATTCTGTCCGTTTGAATCTGGGTGCGTCGGTGAATGTTCACAGTCTGCCTGCAATTTACGTCGCTTTCTGTGTAAAGTTCTTTGTAAAGACGTTTTCTTCGGCAATGCCATGCGTACGCCTGGTTCAAGACGAGTGCTCACTGAGCCAATGACTGCGGTTGTTGTAGTCGATCCTACTTCCATTCTGTCTTTCATTTCAGCGATCGCTTGCCGCGCCAAAATACTCTCTTTGTCTCCTCCGTGGTTGTGTTCAGGATCAGCATTGCCAACAATGTCGTCGTTTTTCGTTGTTAGCCTTGCTTTGCATTTCTTGCGTTGATAGCATTTGCACCGCCATTGGACGTTCCCGTTCGCATACTGACGATGCTTGACGAATTCATATTGCTTGTGTATGACCAACAGTTTGCTTTTTGATGTGATACCAAACGTTACTTTCTTATCGCTCATGCTAAGCTCGTATTACTCAAACCTGCGCATTGCTGAAAAATAAAAACAGTTAAAATTTTATTCAGAGACAGACCACAACGTGCCAACAACTTTTGATGTGATTTTCTTTACTGTTTAAACTCAAAAGGCACATAGGCCTACAGTGCAAAGTGTGCATGGCACATAGAGTTAGGTGCGTTCAATCACAAAACACTGCATCACATGACAATTAACCATTGTATAGCCTACAAACTAGGCGTTTGTAGCATTTCTAGCAAACTAGGCGTTTGTAGTCGTTTAATCAATGAAAAAAGACTGGATTATTGACTGGTAGATCGCTCAAACGATTAACCACTGACACAGCTGGCGGCATTTATTCACCTAACAATACATCATTGCACCAGAGGTGGTCAAATATACTTCCTGTACATTTAAATACTTATCCTAGAACGTAAAGAGCCACAGCAACAAAAGATGTACGGTAAGCTACTTAAAGTGCAATTCACGTACGTTATAGACTAGTTAACTGGACCAAAAATGAGATACCAGTATAGTAAAAAAACATAATAAAAAACCAAACGAGTCATTTGGTAAATGGGCTACATGAAATGGCTGGAGCGGCAACTTGACCACTCCTGCCTTAGATTTCATTCAGATCGTGACTGCATGCTCCCCCTGTATAGTGCAACACAGTGTGATTTTTGAAATAAGTCTGTGGCCCAGAGATTGGGAAACGGTGATTTAGATAATTATAATGTTAGCATGATTGATTACGTTACGTCAGTATAAAAAAGCATCAGCATAGAGCGGTAGAGCCATAGAGTAGCAAACACACCAGTTTTTCAATCATGTGATTGTAGTTCAACTATCAGCTTAAGCTGGTTATTGAAAAAGAACCGTTCACCTAAAAATGTAACTTGCTTCTAAGTATGGCAATGCAGGATAAAGATAATAAAACAAACAAACAAACAAACCATTATTACTTTATAATGAAAGCAACTTTTGCAATTACAAAAAAAAAACATTGTTAGCGGATTTTAGAATTGTTGATACAAGAAAAATTAGCCAGTCGTTGTGCGATAAGTTGCACTTTTTAACTTCATTTGTCATGACATGTAATAATTGAACTGATCAATAGATTAAATAATTAATAGCTAGTCTGTATCTGTGCTTTGAATGTCAGTGCCTCTTCGCTCAAAAGTCAATTGCTCAAATGTCACTACCCCTATTTCGTGATGACAGTAATACTTCAATGCAACTACAGTGCGTAAATCGTAATCACTGCTAGAGTAGTTCAAACATGTATAAATGAATAACATTTATACCTTTGACATTTATACCACTGAAGATGAAGACAATATAGTTTTCAAAACGTTTGTTTGCTGAACATGAGTTTGGTATCTACATTTTGGGCTCTTTATTTTTTGATTATAATGAATCAGTTTGAGAATTAGAACAATATTTTCTACAGGATATTTTGCTTTAGTTGTAATGCCCTATAGAAATGTTTCAGCACATATCTGTTGCTGCAGCTTGCCAGCAGAACAAAATTATCTTTCATAAGCAAATGAATGAAAACTTCATAATTTAACAGTCTGATGCGAAACTGGCTTTGATCAACAGCAAGTTCAGGGGAAAATAGTGCGTTGATCAAATCAGTTAACCCAGTGAAAGTAATGTTGCTGAAAAACAACTCAAGTTTAGTCATTCTGTTAACGTCATCCGCAGTGTCATAAGAACCACAATACTTTGCAAAATTCAATGGGTTGTAGTGAATCTTCCCTGACGATATCCATACACCATCTTCAAAAAGATAAAATAAAGCTGCTTTGTACAAAATGGCATTTTCTGTAGAAATTTTTAACACCTTTGAGTTACAAAAAAATGTTAATGATTTAGAATCACCAACTAAAACTACATAGAATGAGCTGAATGCACAATCTGTAAAGACCCATTCAATTTCCATGTGAGAATCAGTAAAGCGAACATCAAACACTTTTTTATTTAAGGTAGATATATCTGCCATTGTTTTGACATGCTGTAAACAGCTGCGTTTTGTTTTGATTAAATCAACAAGCAGCTTTTTTTCTTCTTCCAAGTCTCTTATGGTGAATCTCAAATTTTTGAGCTGTTCTTCCTCACTTTGGTGCCAAGGTTTATTCCGATTAACCAAGAGAAACTTTCCCGAAGCAAATGGAATATGTTGACAGGATTCATGGCCTTCGTAAGCATTATCGTGACACAAATTTAAAAACTGACCTTTGTCCAACTTCACCAGTTTTTCTTCTACTCTGAAAGTAACCATGTTGGGTACAAATGAAAATATTTTATGCTTTCTTGTAAATACATTTATGGTTGAACCACAGGTATCAGCACATACTTTTATACAACTGCTTTCAACTGAATACAAAAACTCAGGCACTGCGGATTCTTGAAGTGCAATGTACCAAATCTGGCCTGAAGTTATGCATAAAAGAAGCACTTCTAACTTTTGTTGAAAAGCATCTAATCCAAAAAGAGCTATGTAAAGGTCTTTACTGATAATGATTGCATTTGGTGCTGCATCTAAAACTATTAAGGTAATGCATGATACCAAGTGCTGATTTATTAAAATGTGTTTGATATCAACAGCATTTGAGATATAACTTGCTGCATTATTGCGGATACATTCTTCAAATAATTCTTCCTGAAATCTGTTGTTAAAAAACACAAGAGACTGTTTTTTGTACACACCAATAGTATATTCTCCAGCAAATTGAACACTTGAAACATGAAGCATAGTCTTTGAAGAAAGAGCATCAGTTAGTTTGTTGAAGAACTTTCTCATTTTTAAGAACTGAAGAACCAAGACCATAAAAGTTGATTGAATTTTATAAAATCCAAACCTAGCACTTCCCTTATAAACATGAAGAGAAGATTTGTTGCTTGACACCACTGTCATTACACTTTCATCAATATGAACATGTTGTATTGCTTGAATATCCTCAGAAAACTCATCCAAAATCACTATCCGTTCTTTTGCATGATCCATTGTGTGTGGATAGCCTACTAAATCAAACATGAATTACCAAAATGAATACTAGTATCTAATGTCACATAGCGACAGTTACTGTTAAGCTTTCAGTTATAAAAAAATTAATGCACCACACTGAAAAAATTAGTAAAAAGATACAATCAACCTTAATTGAACTATATCAGCGTCAAGTTAAATTGGTCATATTTAGCATCTTATAGGCCACCTTCTCACCAACTTTCACAGACTTGATGCTGGCATTCAAGTCTATTTACAAACTATTTAATTTTTTTTATTGAAGGTGTAAATAATACGTGCTGGAAAGAAAAATTATTTTGGTTTGAAATATTTCATTAAGCAAAATTTCTTGGTAAGGATTTGGGTACAAGATCGTTCAAACTTATTAAGTACAGGTGCTTCCTCGATTATCCGGTGTAGTTGGGGCAATGGTTTCAGAAATTTGACCGAATAAGTAAAAAAAAAAAATTGGCTATGCAGTCGAGCGGATGAGAACTGTGGTAGTGCGACACTAGAAAAAGGGTTGTTTAAACACTGCTCATGAGCAATTGAGCATGCAGCTATGTCTTTGGAAGGTCAGTCAAAGGCATGCCTGAAGGTGGACATGAAGATTAGCTTCCTTGCCTTTCCATCCACTTAATCCAAATCTTCAACCACCAGCGCAAGCCTGGACACAACAAAAATATCGGAAGTTGTCCATTCACTATTTAATTGTGGCAAATTCTTATTTAAATTTGTCAGCAATATATTCACTCAACAAAGCTGAGCAGTTATCTTATATCGAAAGTACGTTTGGTTCCTGTTTTATTTGGACTGTTGTTTTTTTTTCTTGGCGCAACAGGTATGTATTGTTTGGAATTTTTGCATACCATATCACACAGTTTTAGCTTGTCTTCAACAGATATAACTCTTTTATATCATCTTTCAAACATGAAGCCATAGTTACAACTTGACAACTGACTCCAGTCCACCGCAAGAAAGCAGCCTTGATATTTTTAATGGTGACGCAATGCTACATTATTGAAAGTGGTGCAACCATGATTAGATTTATCATAAAGCAAATTTGTGGGAAACAATTCTGATGCTATAAGCAGTAAGGCGATGTGAAATTTGAATGGACAAAATCGAATTATCACACAGGGTGACTACTGTTGTGTAGAGTATTTTTGTGAAGTTTTATGCAATAAAATCCAGTATCCGTAAACATGTAAGCGTTTTAAGGTTAGTATTTTCTAATTCTTGCAAGGTGATTCCACAAAAAATGCTATCACAACGCATCAATCCACGTGATCCAGATAGCGCGCTCTGAATGGCTAGTTAAGGAAAACGCGTTGTGTGCCGCACACACGCGCGCGCGAGCGATTGCTGTCTGCTGCTGAGAGATTTATAGCTTGAGATGCTGAATTGCTGATAATTATTATTGAAGATAAGGCTGCAAAATTCAGATAAGAAGTTGTGTTCAGCCGAAATGTTTGCTATGATTTTATGCTTGGTTGTTAAATAATCGTTCAGGCTTCGGTTCAAAGTTAGTTTAGGCTAGGTTTTCCAAATTGTGTAAAGTAGGCCTAAGAGGCAGTGTCTGTAATTATCAGGTCTTCTGGAATAAGAACTGCTTATTCAGGTGAAGTTGCTGTTTGTGGTTCTGCATTTTTTATATGTAGCTTTGAGAATGACACTAATAAAGTTCATAGTATTACGGAAGGCTCAGACAACTAAGTTTTCAGCACTTAAATTATTAGTTCTGTGTACGGTAAGTGGGCTATGTTTATTTTTTAAAAAATACATTAATCTCTTCACATATTATCTTTAGTTCATAAAGCTGACCTTGTTGTGGGTAGCATTGTTAACTGTTAAATCATGCCTAAAAGTTCTAAAAAGAGAGTAAGAAGCATGGAAAGCTCTTCTGTCATTGGACCCTCCAAGGAGCTTCCCACTGCTGATTTACCAACACTACGATATGTTCTTGCATTCTGTACTTTGTTAAAGGTGATACTCAAGTACTTTATTACGGCAACTTTTTCTCTGACCGGTTTTAATTAAGCTTGGTAGTGACATAAAACATAGACCAACTCGTATATCTTCGTATGGATGAAGGGTACCGGTAGTTGTTGAAAATACTAACATATAGCTTGCATGAATGAACAGTACACGTAGGCTACAATAACCAACTAGCAGACACTTTTCAAAACCTTAATGTGTTGAAATAATTAATTGCACGTTTGCAGAGACAGAGCACTCATAAAAAATTAATTTTTCAGGAAGCTGGAAAAAAGCTAACTATTCTCTTTTCAAATGAAGATCGCATTCCTAAAACAATTGAGGTTTCTCCTCTCCCAACGTTATCTTGGAGTAGAAGCACCGTTATACCAAATTGGGCCTCTTGACAAAAGAACAACGAAAACGCTTCAAAAGAGAGTTAACAAAAGGTAAGTTCTTACATACGGTATCTTTTCAAACTTTTTTGTCTAGTAATTTTCTATGAAATGTAAGGCTTTTATAAGTATATTCTTTGATAACAGGGTCAATGGGTCATGCATAGACATGTCCCATGTTGTGTACTGGGGTTGGTCAGTTGTTGTCATTGACATGGCTCTTCTAACAACATTTGTTGAATGGAGCCATATGAGAAGGAGAATGGGTTACTGCCAATTCTACAACCCCACTTCACTATTGCAGATGTAGTGCAACCAACTCTAGATAGTAGGTGGTTTAAGGATTTTTCGCTTTCCTAAAGCATTTCCTCGTGGGGAAAGTGATTCAGATGTTCTGATTTCTATGTCTGTAAAGGCAGGCAGCTTGTGCTTTCACTATAAGCTAGTCGTGCTATGGCGATAAGATTTTTCTTGACTATCACTGATTTTTACTGTCATTTGTCCGAAAGAGTATTATTTGTTATGCTTGGCATATATTGTTTTTCGTTGTGATAGTCAGAAATAAAAACAAACTGAACTGATTTACATGGATTATTTTGTGTTCTTTACATTTATCATTCACACAAAAAACTTGTTTTTCAAGAGCCTCAAACAACAGCGAGGAGATGATTTCGCTGCAGCAAAAAAGTCACAAGTGATAGAGGAAGTGAACTGGAAAAAAACAGCAGTTTTCTGCAGCAATTGATGAAGAAATTGACTCTCCTTGCGAACCAGCTGCACCTTGTACATCTGAATGTGACAATGCCCCGGTATCCAGTGATGATTCTGCTCTGCGATCTTTTTCTGTGAACATGTTAGAAAATATTCGCAAAGGCAGTAACTCTTGTGATGTTTCTGTCCTCACTTTTACCCAACCAAAATTAAATTTGGATGCCAACTCACGGTTCTCTTTGATTGGGACCATGCCACGCTTACTGAGTCTATCCTTACTTCACACTTGACCATAGATGAACTAAAGGGTTTGATAAACACAAAGTTTGAATGCCCTCATTTTCCTGCCCATACTCAGGCTGTGCAGCGTATCATTTGGGAAGTCACTAACGACTGTGGAAGTGTTGCTGGCCATCAACAACGGTATAGTTTCATTCGGGCGAGAATTGCTTCGCGTAGGGTCTTGCCGAAAGCAGACACGAAATCTGACTTTCTTTCATTGGCTGCAGTACAATGTTTTGATATTCACCATTGTTTCTTGTTCATTGTCTTTATTTTTCATTCGTTTGTGCACGTTTTGCAAGCACATATAAAGTTGGTTGGTTGATGTATAAGCTACCATTGGAGAGTTGCAGTTACTATATCTGTCAAAAAACAAATGTAAATCGGCGAAAACAATCGAATATTAATGCAGTGCGTTGTGTGATTATGTAATACATATTACTACAACAAAACCAAAGTGTCATCTTATGCACAGTGCATTCCTACTCTTGCCATCGAAGTGAAAAAGGCTTTAATATCATCAGTTTTTGCTGACCAAGCAAAAATAGGGTTGCCAGGTGATTGTTTAATATCTTACCGTACACCGCCAGCCTTTACCTAAAAGGGCAACTAGCAGTCGCATCATATGTAATTGTTGTTGTGGTTGTTAAAGTTGGAAATTTTTACAATTTAAAAAAGATAAACAAAGTTTTTTCTTCAAAAAATTTGTACCTGGCAACTCTGTGCTGGCAACAAATGCCAAAGACAAAATCGACTACATGTTTAAGGTTACTGAATATTTTTGCGTGAAATTTTACAGAAATACTCTACATAGCAATAGTCACCCTGTGTGATAATTCGATTTTTGATTTTTTAAAATTTTTTGATTTTCACATCGCCTTAATAAGCAGCCTCACAGCAAATAAAGCTTCAGGCATTTTTGAAATACCTTCTAAATTTATCAAAATGGCTAATGTAATTATATGCCCTTTTTTAACAAAAGTACTGAATAAATGTGTCTTGCAAGAAATCTTTCCTGATGTACTCAAAAAGAGTCTGATAATACCTGTACCAAAAGTTAGTTCACCTTTACACTTTACAGATTTGCGACCAATTTCTTTATTGCCAACTTTTGCCAAAATTTTCGAAAAAATTTTATATAAACGGATGATGAATTTTATTGACAAATATAATATTTTAACCCCAGCTCAACATGGTTTTCGTGAAAATGATTCAACAAGCTTAGCATTGACAAAAATTTATGATGATTTACTTTCTAACTTGAATGATCATAAATACACATGCTCGGTTTTTGTTGATTTAAGTAAAGCTTTCGATACAGTCGATCATGGCATACTTTTAAAAAAAACTTCACCATTATGGCTTTCGTGGCAAGTTTTTAAACGTTTTAACATCTTATCTAACAAATAGAATGCAAAGTACAAAAATTAATGGTAAGAATTCTAATTTTAATGTTGTTAAATGTGGTGTCCCACAGGGGTCAATCCTTGGTCCCTTGCTTTTTCTTCTTTATGTGAATGATCTTCCAAATGCATCTTCTTTTTCAACTACACTTTTTGCTGATGACTCAAACTTTCATATGTCAGATAAATGCCTGTCATCTCTCCAAAAAAATGTCAATAGAGAAATAGAAAAAATTGATGTGTGGATGAAATCCAATAAACTTTCATTAAATTATAGTAAAACTACTTATATGATCCTCTGCAACAAAAAAAGTGCAGCAGAAAATTTTAGTCTGTCCATCAGTGGCCGATCCATCGAAAAGAAGAAATGTGTAAACTATCTAGGTGTAACTTTGGATGAGCGATTGACATGGGATAGTCATATTATTAATCTTAGAAAGCAGCTTGCAAAGGTCTGCGGCATAGCATTTAAGCTGAGATACATTGCCCCTTTAACAGTATTACGGGCTTTATATTATGCTTTGTTTCAATCCAAGATCCAATACTCGATTATAAATTGGGGAAGAGCAAACTCTACATTGCTTGCTCCACTACAAGTGTTACAAAACAAGTTCATTCGATCCTGCTTATTTTTGCCAAGGTCAACAAATACAACTGTTCTTTATCACCAATTTAATGTGCTCAGAATTGACGATATTATTAAATTAGAAACTGCAAAATTTATGTACAAATATGTGCACAAAATGCTGCCCCGGGCCTTTGCTGGCTGCTTTATTTTTGTAAATGAAATTCACCATCATAAAACCCGTCAGAACCAAAAAAATGATTTATATTTGCCTTCTACAACGTCAAACTCTGGTAAGAAAATGCTATGTTTTAATGGAGTGAAACTATGGAATCAAGTACCAAAAGAAATAAAAGAAAAGTCTTACAATGTTTTTAAATTTAAATATAAATGTTTATTAAAGAATTTGTACAATGATCACTCCTGAAACGTATCATCCGCTTATTTCTCTACACAATGTTTTTTTTTTATGTTGCCCTGTGTTATTCCATTGTTAATGTATTGTTAATTTTTACAAATTAAAGTGCTACTGCTAGTATTGTGCTATATATTATATACCGTATGTGTTAATGTTCTTAATTTTGGGTCTTTTGTTTAAATGTTTGGGTGGCAGCTGACTTTGGTGACCTTTTGGTCTTTCGCTGCCATCCTTGTTGTGCGAATTATTTGTGTTTATTGTCTTTTTGCTTTTTGTGTCTTTCTTTTTCGCCAACAAGACAAAAAATAAACTGAACTGAACTGAACTTTGAATCACTGACGCAGGCCCGGTCACCGAGATTGACAGAGTGAAGTTTTCGATTGTTGAAGTCTTGTTGCCAGGAATTATCCCATCCATTAGATGCCGCTGAATGGAGAGAGTTAATTAACGTGGTACCCCCAAAGTCGAACCAGCGCTGCTTGATCTTAAAGTTTCTTCGTTCCAGAAGTCACGCGCTAACCAATTGTTATCGAACCGGAAAAGGACAAAGCCTTGATAGGGTTATTTCTGATAGTTTCGCACACTGGCTTTTGAGAAAGGGTCGGTAACCGAAATTGGCGGAGTGAAGATTCCGATTGTTAAAAAGTTTGTTGTCGGGGAATTATTCCATCCTCTAGGTGCCACTGAATGAAGAACAGGCCTGAAAGACTGAAAAGAGTTGCTTAAAATTGTTTGAAATAGAAGTAAAACGATTTAAGCTGTTTGCAGTCGTGAATTGTTTTTTTCGACGAACAACAGATCAGAAGCAGTCTACGTTTATACATTGCTTTGGTTTAAACTTTATAACAAGCCTGAAGCAGGAAACTTGGGCAAAGCCAAATATTGGAATTTCTCACAAACTAATATGAACACCGCTACCATTGTTAGTTACATTTGAGATAATTATGTGACACATTTTCGCACCAAAATTTGTTTAGCGGTTGGTGGGGTGCGAAAATTTCAGTTTTAGCATGCTGCAGCTGACGCGATGATAGCCTATGGTCTTTTTCTGCTTCCTGTCTGTAGTGGTATCTAGATTGTTATGGTGCTATTCTATTTATATTGTGCACAATCGTATACCCTGCTATTCTCGCAACAGACGAAATAAAACTTTTCTCTCTCTGCTCTAGCCTACAAGGAAACCTGTTCGAAAACGCGTCAGTTTGTTTTTAACGGAGTAGTTGAGCTATCAAAGTTTGAGATGAATTTGAAATGTTTTTAGAGAGCACCTTAATGCAGGTTCAGCACAAGTTTTGCACCATAAGGATTTATTTTCGTTTTTATGTAAAATCACGCTTTAGGCATAAAAGGAATATTGGTGGTGGGACAAAAAGGAACGCCATTCCCATATTCGTCCGCATGATTTCAATGCAATTAACGCTAGTTTCATTACACACTTGAATCAAATTAAGCAAGGTTATGAGAATATTTTCAACAAAAATGACTAGATGACTTCATCTATTTATGTGTTACCAGAAATGGGACCTCAAGGGGTCAGCAAAGCGTTTTCAGGGGATTTGTGAACTTTCGAAAATTACTATATGATCGACAAAATAGGGCATTAAAAAATTGATTGATTGTGCTTTATTTGTGTATTACAGTGATTCTCAAACTGTGCATCCGACGCCCTGGTGCGTATTTTAGAATTTCAAAGTGTTGCCCAATGGTTCGACTTGCTAACTCAACAAAATTCATATTTAAAAACCTCAAGAAAATGAAGTAGGCTAGGCTACGTTTTGACAGGTGTCAAACCCACAACAATGCTTGATATGATCGACTCGGTTACATGTCTTGTAATTCAACCAACGATCTTATTTTCACACGAGCCAGTTCACTCATCAGCAGCTAATTTGAGATTCTATTTGAATAAGCTTAACTGAAGATGGATTCAGCTGTTTGCTGATCAAACTTGATTTTTAGCTGTTTATGATTGCACTGACTCGTGTCGTGTAAAAATAAATTCGTTTGTATTTAAAAAAATAAATCTTTTTATAAAGCGACGCAGCCTATGTTCAACTTAATTCTTTTGGAGATAGCAGAGTTATTGATCAATGCTGAATTCTGAATAAATGCAAAGGTAAAAGGTTGACCAACAGCCTACTAACCAAGGTTGCCAGATGTTTATAAAAATTTCCAGCCCAATTGCTGCTAGAAAGTAGCTCAAAGTATGACAAATTTGGATAAATTATAGTTAAAATCAAACAGATTTCTGTGAAACCACGACTGTTAAACTTTTCTCTTAACATTAAAACAAAACTAGCCCAACTCCGCCAAAAAGCCGCGAAACTGTCAACCATTCTACTAGCACTTACAGTTTTTCTACGACTTCAAATACAACCAAATATTGATTACAAATGAAAAAAAAGGGGAAATTCTTTGTAAAGGTCACAAATTTTGTTTTTGATTATTAATCCGCAACAAGCACAAATCAGCGTCATTTGAAGCAAAAGCATTTTGTTTCTGAAATTGTAAGCAACCAAGCGAAACCTCTATCTTTTGACCTGTATGCTTAACTGCTACAAAAACTTTGCACCACCTGGGGCATTTGTCCATTGCAAAAGTAAGTTTCGTTTTTGCTCTCATTTTAAAACAATAAAAAAACTCAATGTCAAAAAAAATCATGATTAAAAAATTGCTCAATAAAAACAAACAATTCCGGGCTATTTTTCACATTAGCTTACAAATTACGACAAGCGTCTCCGCATTCAAAGCATGGTGTTAAAAATGAGACCATTTCAATATACAATTGACCTATGTGGTGCAGTACCCAGACAGCAAAATCGGCTATTTTTACATTGATGCAACGTCTTCAAACGGATTTTGCTGTTTGGAGAGGATATATACAAAAGGAGAATATAAGTGAATATAAACATAAAAACAATTGCACTGTTTCTTTTAAAAACAGTGATAATAATATTTCATCTCAAAGCACCAGGTCTCAGTCAAAGTATATTAACGTTTGTAGACGTTAAAATCAATTTAAAAAACGGTTGATTTGATATCTGGATTGCAACTACCAAACAGTAAATCTTTCCTTTTTAACGTAGACGTCCACAGATGTTGATTCAATGCAAAAAAGAACTGACTTGCTGATTGTGTAGCTGTTGAGTAGGGCTGTCCAACACAAAGATTTTTTGGTTGAAACGAAATCCAAAAATATTTCGTGTCAAAGCAATACGAAAAGTTTCTGTGTTGAAAACTTATTAATCTAAATAGCTTGTAAAAAGATTTTTTGTCGAAAAAAAAAATGTTTTGAGAATCTTTGTTTTGAACATCCCTACTCTGATAACCTTCTGTAAGTCCCAAATCTTTTCATTGTGTCAACAAACACGTGAAGTTTGAACATAATAGCCTACTAACTCAAAGCTCACCGCAACACGGTACTTTTCCAAACTTGCTCTGATGAGAAATTAAGGCAAATATAGCAATATTTTACTGCTACAACTACCTTTAACCTATCTAGTTGAAGAGCTTGGTCGAGGTATCCAGACTGCAATCTGTCGTTTTTTGCATGGGTTCTACGTCTGCAGACGCTGAATTAATGTAAAAAATGACTGATTTGCTGTCTGGCAGACGCATGAGTATCTATGAGGCATCACAGTCAGAAAATCCTCCACAGACGTTAAATTAACGCGGAAAACAGCGAGTTGCTGTGTGGGATGGGATAAGATGACAATATTATCAACAGTTTTCATCGAGATTTACGCATTTTTTGATGGTGTAAAATCTGAAAAACAAAAAGAGAAATTGCGAAATCAAACGCGTCTACTCGGGTTGTTGCTACAATCTCGTTCGGCAAACGGGAGATTGCTCAACCTCAGTTGGCGTAAAAGATGCGTCATCTCGTGCGTGCGTCGGATCACGTTGGACGTACGCAACCGCTTTTTCAACGGAGACGAAAAAGATTGGTTGCGCATCTGCGTCGTCGCCCGTCTTGGAAGGGAAATCCCCGGCTAGCAGGCATAGTCTCACGTCGGCTGAGAAGAAAACATAAACAAAGTTAATCTTTGCACACGAGAGATGGCATGATGATTATCATTTAAAATAATTTAAATTGTAAACAAAGAGAATCAAGTCACTTGAGTAATGAAAAGCAAGCAAACATTTACGTAATGTTTTTAATTCAGAGGAAAACAAAACTTACACAAAATTTTACACTTGCAGCATTTCACGAAGTTTGTCAAACAATTTTTCGATTCTACTTTAATTAAAAACAACTACAGCAAACAAATAAAGCAACGTCTACTCACTCGTGCAATGTGCAAGTAGGAACTGTATGTTCAGTGTCGACAGGGAGGTGTGTAACGCCTTAAGGGTCTTCACTCCATCGTTGTCGATGATGGGGCTCGAACTCATGTCCAAGATCACGCTGCAAGGAAGTTCAACAAGTTGAGGAATTTCTTCCTCATCTTTCCCATCTTCAAAGTCGTTTATGGTATGTGCAGCCCCATTGGAGATTACTCTCTCAATTGTGTTAGGGGCGTCTTTGCTGGCCCCGTTAGGTGAGTTTGAGTTGTTGAAGTTGTGATTCTCCTCTTCAAAGGCTTGGTTCACAGAAGATGAGGCACCTTCAAAATTTCGTTCCTTTAATTTCATTTCGTTTTCCGCTTTTTTTAGTTTTTCCGCTTTTTTTTCTAATTTCTTTCTTCTTGCAATTTCAAAAGCTGGCTTAAAACCGAGCACGGAGTAGAGTTGGTTCTTGAACCTACAATAGAATTTGACAAATAATAGTAATGACCAATGTTAGTGTTATACAATCAATCGCATTAATACCACAAAAGAGAGCTTCACAAATAAAAAGAATCAAACAATTGCCAAGCGCAATGCTATAGCTATAGGTATTTATTGTCGGTTTACAACAGTTGTTACTGCTGCTACGTTACCTCAGCAGCAGTTACTGCAGAGGCCTTTTAGCGACAGGTCTCATTTTAAAATTTTGTAGCATATTTAGGATGTCATCACATCATTACCCGATTTATCCTCACTGCGTTATGCAAGAATACAATCGCATCGTTTTTGAAAATTTTGGTGTGACCCGATCTGGAATCGAACCCAGACCACCTATCAGCACTAGAACCAAAAGTGATAACTAAGTAGCCACTGAGCTAGTGAATTTGACAAAACTGAAGTGATTTTAGCGGTTGATATTTTGTTGTCACGCACCAATAAAGAAATAAAGAGTGACGAGTACTAACAATACAGTTTTATAATTTAAAATGTATGGAGAAAAAAACTACCATCATTGTGTCCAAAACTATAAATTACGACACTTGACATGTTAAAAGCATCAAATACAATCTTGCATTGCATACCTTTCCTGGTTAGCATAGATGAGTGGAGAAGGAAATTTGAAAACTAAAATATCTTTTTCCTGGTCTCCAACATACCGACGGGAGCTCCGATAAATTCCTGTCTTCCCCAATGAAACCATCACATCGCCAGAAACGCTGCAAGGAAATAAGAAAAAAAACAACGCTGAAACTTTTTCTTTTTGCGTTGTTTTTGTGATGAATATGGTCACCAAATCACAATAGTTCTGGACGTTTATGTCCTTTTGCATTAAGAGCACTATCGCATTATGGTACTTAGATGAATTTTCCAGCATAATATGTTTTTGCATTGACATAAAAATTTGGTGGCATTGCGTCAATGCACAAGACACCGATTTTTAGCTGAATTAATAATATTAACATACAGTAGTATGATACGGAGAAACCGTTAACAGATGATTATTCAAACGTTGACCTTGCCTACGTGATACTTCTCATATTCAAACTCACATTTGCGTTCTTAATACGACCGTGAATAAAGAGAACCCCACCCCAACATAGAGGCCTAAGTCAACTCCGAGCAAAACAACAGCCAACCACGTGACAAACCAAGCCATGGCGTCAAGCTTGCTCACTTTCCACAACGGTTTCAACTGAAAATAAACACAGAATTTACAACGTTATTCTCGTTTGAAATTCAAACGTTACGAAAGTGATCTTAACAATAAGGGAACCAGGGACGTAGCCACGGAGGGGGATGGCTTGGGGGGGGAGAGGCAATCGACTCCCACAAAATTATATCTTGATATGCTTTTAATACTATTACAACACTTTAATGACATTGTACTGTATTACAAGTTTTTGAAACGTTCGACTGCACTCAGTAGCTATATTTTCAAATAAACTCTTTACTTCAAACATTAAAATATTTGCTCCCCCAACAGTTGTTTTTGCCCTCCTAATTTTTTTCCTAGGTGCGTCACTGATGGGCACCGAGTAGTTTAGACCTTGTAAAGATCTGATTTGCACTAGAATTAGATCTGCACCAAATTAATAACCCTCTGTGATTCCAAGCCGCCCAAAATAGGACTATTTAAAGTGGGTGCAAAGTTTATGTATAACAGAACAGCCTGATCAGCAAAAGTTATCGTTTTTATATCCTTTTAACGTTTAGCAACGTTGAAAACGGGTAACTGTTGCTGACATGAGTTGCAAAGAGGTGAAAAAAATAGACGAGATCAGCTCCTACCTGCGTAATTTGCAAGAGCAGTCTTTTCAAATTGACAACGATAACAGCTGCAAGTGCCGCTTCGGGGAGCATTTGGAACAATGGGCCGATCCAAAGCAATATAATTAAGATTAATACTGATGACACGATTCCAGTCAACTGGAAAGATACAAAGTGTTACGGTTCACTGAACAAGAGTTCAAATTTTGCCATAAACAAGCAAGTAAAATAAATAATATAAGACTCAGTAACAGCAGCAATTTAGAACAAAAAGAAAAAAGAGAAGACTAAGATATAAACTGAACGTTTTAGGTTTCCGTGGAGGACTGGAGGTGGAGGTGTTACAATCATATCCACCTAGAAGACTCTAAGCTTGTGACTACAATAACTTTGTTTGTTTGAAAAAAATGAAGCAACATTCACTCACTTGTGTTGTTCCTCCAGTTTCTTCCCAAATGAGGGATCTTGATAACGAAGAAGCACTTGGGAAGCATTGGAAGAACGATCCAACCAAATTGGCAACTGAATACGCCAGCAGTTCCTGAGAAGAAATCATTTACCAATCTGCATCTCCAACTAACTCTGATTTCTTTTCGCAAAAATTTTATCACTTTAACGATTTGTGCAAGTAACTTGAGTTAAATTTATATATCAAGTTATTCTTGTTACTAGTGAATTTAAAATGCAACTATCTAACTAGAAAATCAATTTTTTTTATTGGCCCAACGTCTGTAGACGTCAATTCGTTGAAAAAATGATTTGCTGGCTAGGTAGGCTAGCCTATCGATGAGACTCACGACCAGATAGTTTTTTTGCATTTTCACCTTTCTAATCTTGATATTTACAAAACATTTCGAATAAATTATGATTAAAAGTAAGGTTCTATTCCATTGAGACCTGATTAGCATCCACTTCGTATGCGTGCTTTTCGGAGAACATTCGCGAAAGAGAAATGGAAACGCTGAAAATGACAATGGCGATCGGTATTGAATCAACCACTACAAGCCCCAAGTCGACAAACGATGGAACTGAAGTCTTGATCCTTTGAAAAAAAAAAGTTGCTGAAGACAAAGACACCAGAAAAAACATACACAGGCTTTGCAAAATGATTGACAGGGAACTTACCCTTGCGGTAATTTCCCTACAACACTAACTCCATAATTGGTCTCCAGGAAGGCGAATTGTGAAGCCACTGTGGAAAATATGACAACGCCTAACTCCCATGGAATGGAAAAAGGTATTTTGTGTTTGATTCGTAAATTTATTTCCTGAAGCACATAAACAATTCGATTATTAGTTGTCTTAGTCCACCAAACTTTCAAAAAAAGCAATGTAATGAACTTTCATAGCCGAGTCATTGTGTGCATGTTGTAATTTATAAACATTTGACTTGAAACAAAGTGGAACGGTATTATCTCAATAGTGACGCTTATTTATTAACTTAGGATTTCACATTGAGTGAAGAAGTGCTTCAGTAAGTTTAGTGGTAATGTTCTACAACCATACAATGACATGGAAAGCATTAAAAATAAATAAAAAATGATGGAAACACTTAGCATACAGGCTCAACAAGGTGTAGCCTACTTGATTTATTTAAGTTATTTTATTTACCTTTCCTAAAACAAGAACAGTAATACAACAAAACGATGTGATCACAGTGGCCCAGTTTAGAGAAGCAATTTGCGTGAAAACATCAATGTAGGTCTGTGAAATATAATGTTGAATGTTTTTACTCAGTTCAACCGTATGCCTAGACCAGAACCAATTTGTAAAGGCATCCAAAGATCATACGAGCACACATACAGTAGCTACTGTGCTCTATCCTAAAATTCACGAATTCAATCCAACGTAAGGAAACATTAAGTTTATGCTTCAAAAAATATAAATATTGCATAAAATAATAAATACTTACAACAAAAGTGCTTAATGCCAAGCGAAAAAGCCAAGCAGAGCTTATTTAAATTTCTATTTGAATAAAGACCTTCTGATGATCCCCCATTTTAGGGTTAAACAGGCTGTAGATGTTTTAGAAAGTAATAACTATATTTGATGTAAATATTGCATATGTTCCAAAGCAAACAGTAAGTTACTTTTGGGCTTATCAACTGTTTAAGGTAGTCGATTATCAGTGTTGTACGTTGACGCCGTCAATTTGACGGCGTCATTTGACGGCGTCAACTTTTTGTTGACGCTGAGGCTAGCGCCGTCAATTTATTTTTTAGTTGACGGAAGTGATAGCGCCGTCAACTATTTGGCCGATTTTAAGCGTCAAGCGCTATGCGTCATTTTTTGTTTTCATGGAAAATCTCGTTTCACAATCAGAGTTTCACGATGTATTTTGGCCATCGCGACTCATCCGAATTACCCGTTTTCGCGTTGGTTGGAATGGCTACCTGGAAAATACAAGCGGAAGAAGTTTGCCAAATGGTGATCACTCATATCGTGAGCAGTATCGAGAAGGAGGGATCAAAGAGATAAAAAGTAAAATCAACGAATGTCATCGCGGAGGTTGAAGATACATTATTTCAAGAGCTCTATACCCTTGAAAACAGCGATGTTGGTGCAGTGGACCTCGTTAAAAGATTTATATATGCTAAACCATCACAGCACGCTTGGAACAGTGATCCCTTTCCGAGTAAACGTTTTCAAGACTTGTTCTTTAAATACAACACACCAATACCATTCAGCGCTACTGTGGAACACATGTTTTCACTTGGAAAGGACATCATGCGTCCCAAACGCAGCAGATTGTCAGACAAACGTTTTGAAATGCTTGTGTTTCTACAAGTAAATAACTAATAAGCTAAGCAACTAATTACAATACCGTCTCAAAACATAAAACCTGCTCTTTATTTATAGCCATTGTTCGCCTAAACTTGGTTGCACTACTTCCGTTTTGTGAGACCCTGGCTAAAATAGCGCTAGAAATTAGCGCTGACGCCGTCAATTTCTTTAAGAGCTTACGCAATACTTTACGCCGTAAAGTTTTTAGGCAATTTGCGCTGACGCTAACGCCGTCAATTTATTTCATTGACGCGTACAACACTGTCGATTATAAAATTTACGCATACAAACATGACATGTTTTATTAAATTAGTATTACTGTTGTGAAGAGTGTTATCAAATTTTGAAAATATAAAGTAGATGAAATAATAAATGGCAATGTGACCAGACGAGGCTTAAACTATTGCTGATGTAAATGATCGAGAGAAGTGGAAGCATCATTGCACGAACACAGGGCAACCCTGATGATTCGGGATGGTGTCCAGGCCCTTGCCGACAAAGGAATGACGATGATGATAAAAGTTTTCCTAAACGAAACTTCCCAAAGGTCTAAACCCAAAAACTAAGTAAAGAAGAACCTCACGTATATCACAGAAAGAATTCCAGATTTTCTTGGAATGCTCAAGCCCAATAACTTGGGGACTTGTGACGTCAGCACATGAACGGCAGCACCACATGTGAAGCCCGACACCATGTGGCTGGATAGGTATATGGTAATGATGCCAAGGCGGAGGACATACATGAGCAACTAAAAAATTAGATACGAAAGTTCAATTAAAAAACAAAATGCTTTACTTTTGTACGATTTCGTTCAGCAAGTTACTGTTTTTATTGATTATTTTGCTTGAAACAGACTTTTACCAGTTAAACTTAGTGCCATATAGCCTATTTGAGACAGGCCAGTCAAAAACAAAGCACTCTAGCGACCAGATGAAACGCTTAATCATTATGAAAAACACACCAGTGCAAACCATTTGTAATAAAGAATCAATGTTAAACCCTGAGTCGCTCATCTCACTCAAAATGAAAAACAACTTACATGGATTAAAGATGTAGCCAAACTGATACCGATAGCTACTTCTATTTTCCGCTGCTGGTATTCGGCTTCACAATCTATTCCGGCTACGATTGTTGAATCTGTGTGTGTTGATGCAGTCGTGGTGTTTAACAGGCTACCGCTAGACGTCGTAAAAGATCCTCCTGAGACTGAATATTGGTCGCAATAATCTGATGGCACGTGCTGTGGGTAAATATTTGAAACGATTTGAAATATTTGAAGTTATGATAAAAACTACCAACTTTGTAAATTCCAGGAAATGAATTTGGAAATTGACCATATGCTGTAACCAACATTTATTGACCATATGCTGTAACCAGGCGCGGATTTATGGGGGGGGCCCAAGGGGCCCGGGCCCCCCCCCCCGAAATTTTGTGAGAAATTATTGAATGGTTTGATATGCTTCTAAACAGCTGATATTAGTCTCACAGCGGACTTACAACCCCCCTTTGGCACGCGTGTGACGTCACGATATTGAGAATGATGCTTTCAGTTTCCATGTCTCTAAAACAAAACTTGCCTAATTTTAAACGAAACTGCATTAAAAGAGCGAGTTTTGCCAATACCAAACATTCAAACATCTCAGCCAGGAATTACCAACAAGAAAACATAGAGACTTAGCTTTATTACCGAAAAAATGCCGAAGAAAACATGATCTTATCCTTTTGTTATGCCACCGGACAGCACCATTTCACAGGAATATTTATACCCATATTTTTGTTGAAAATGCTCTCAGAATGCACCAAATTCAAAGTAATTTTTCAAAATTTTCTGGGGAAGGCCCCCCAGACCCCCTGCCGCTGGCGTCAAATCCCCCAAATTCCTGGCTACGCTACTGG
Organism: Aplidium turbinatum; assembly: GCF_918807975.1. Classification (NCBI taxonomy): domain Eukaryota; kingdom Metazoa; phylum Chordata; class Ascidiacea; order Aplousobranchia; family Polyclinidae; genus Aplidium; species Aplidium turbinatum. The sequence continues at coordinate 7,216,796 of NC_137489.1, read as the reverse complement.
TTGTTCATATCTGTTTTTTCTTACTTTTTAATTCATTTTCAAATTTTCTGGCCCCCCCCAAAAAAAACTCCTAAATCCGCGCCTGGCTGTAACCAATAAAAACAACTGAACTGAAATAGAAGTAATTGTTGTAAAACCCTTGCAGAAACACGATGCTGAGGTGATGCTGAGATGCTGAATGAACGATTGGACGATAATAATTAATCCTTAAAAAATTTAACAAGCATGTTACCTTGTCTATTACAGCTCCAATCATAAGGGAAACAACAGCAAACGTTCCGATGGAAAGATGACGAGTTGTTCCCAATAAAGCGTAGACGAGAGGAGGAAAAAAGGAGACATAGAGTCCAGTGATCGGAGGAAGAGAGGCAAGGATGCTGTATGCCATCCCTGAGGAAAATCAATTTACTACAATTTTTCGTGTTTTTTTCCAAATCCGAACATAATTTATTTAATAACAATAACTTGATGGTCTTTAATAGCAAAATAAAGTTATATTACACTTATAAATTTACATTGGCTTGCAGTTCTGTATTATAACATGGCAGTGCGGCAATCTATCATTTTATAAGTCTCTGGCCAAACGTTTGAAAACGTATAATCTCTTTACCACATGACTCATTTTAATCTGGTAGTGGTAGGCTACATGCGTGTGTTGTATTTCAGTACAGAAAATCTAAACATTCAAAGGAAAATTACAGCAAAGCAGCGCAGCTTCAATTATAGCACGATGTGTTTCTTTTTCATTTCGTTGTTTTGTCCAAACGGAGATAGCAAAATAAGTTCCATGATAATCTTGCTTATATTTATCATCAGCAGAAATGCAACACTAATAACTAGGCCGCATTCTGCACACAGGACAAAAGTAGGTGTTTCAGACTTGAAATAACAAATTCTCTCAATCAGTGTTTTATTTAAGGTGTTTTGGGGGACCGAACTGGTCCCCCAAATTTCTCCAGCGCTTTCCCAAAATTTGGACTTGCAACTACAGTAGAAAAGTAATGATTGTTTCTCGCTATGTCTTAAGCAAATATGGCTATTTTTTGGTATTTAAATCTCTCTTCTTCTTCTCTCGTTTGACTTGTAGTAGCTTAGATTGGCAATGCCTCATCGTGCAGCCATGATACGGTGGTTGGGTCCAGTTGTCGAATACCAATGATTCCACTTGGGGGCCGTAAGATGGGACATTCGTGGAGTATGTGTTGCATTGTTTGTTCTACCGCTCCGCAGACACATATCGGCGTATTATGCAACCCCCACCTAAACAGATTAGCTCCAGTGCAGCCAACGTCACATCTGATCCCGTTCAATGTGACCCATGCCTTTCTTGAGAGGTCTGCTCCAGGAGGGATGGAGAGTGCTGGTATAACTGAAAACTGGGGAGGGATACGTGGCAGCTCGTTCCATTCCTGGGCTCATGTCTCCATGCAGCTGAAGTTCTTATCCACAAGCTGTGTAGCATATCGATGAAATGGGCGCCTTGCTGACAGGCGTTGAGGTCTGACTGGTCCATATCTTTGGGAGTGACTGTGGAGAAGGTGTTGAGGATCGAGTCTTGCATGCAAAGCCAGTTTGTGAGAGGCTTCTTCCCTACGGACATGAGCAGGAGCAATGCCAGCCAAAGTTGGTAGATAAGCAGTAGGTGTGGGGCGGAGACAGCCAGTGATGATGCTCAAGGTGTCGTTAATGCATACATCCATCTTTATAAATGGTATTTAATGGTATTTAAATGAAACACTTGCGGTCTCTTAAAACTACTTAGCGGTCACCCAAACCAAACCTTAAAAAAAACCTGCTCTCAATCAGAAAACATAAAACAATTACAATTTGATGTTTTTGTTTATATTGAAATAACAGAACTTTTCGTATATTTTCTGGGCAAAAACAACGTACGCCTACTCAACTAAATTAATGTACGCAAAGAATGTTTAAGGAAATGTAGAAATGATATAAGTTACTACTTTTCCCAAGCATTTACAATCACAGACATCAATAGCGTTTTAGAATGTCGGTGGCCGCACTACAAAGATTCTATTACCATGATTAGAAAAGGACCAAATGCAACAGAAAAGTTTAATTTCTAAACCATGTGATGGTATGTTAGACCAACACCAACAGTAAGTAGAGTGCATTGATAGAACAGTTTCATCGCATAGAATATGCTAAATGAAGAAGAACATGCATGTTAGTCGTCGCAGTTAACTACTTAAAATCAATCGCTTGAGCATACACAGTAGTCCTAAATGGTTAAGATAATTTTAGTTACTTCACAGTGTAGATTCTAACGATCTGTTTTAGCCTGATGCTGCGAGTACGTTGTGGCAATATCGAATTACACTAGCTTTCGGAACACAGTTCCGAAAAGCACTCGTCTAATTCAATATTGCCACAACGTACTCGCAGCATCAGGCTAAAACAGATCGTTAGAATCTACACTGTGAAGTAAGCAACGATCACGCTGCTAAAAGCGAAACTCAATCAATTGCATAATTTTAGTTAGATCTGCACAACATAACAAAATGAAGCATTAATAAAAAGAGTGAAACTTTAAACAGCGTAGCAAGAACCTTCACAACCAAGTGTATCACCACTATAAGCGCTCGGAATGGCCCGTTTCGGTGAGTCCGATTCGGTGAGTCCGATCCCTTAACGGGGGATTTTTTCAATTTTTTTTTTAATTATTGGGTACCGTAGCCTAATTATCATTGCTGTTTTAGGGTTAGGGGTTTGGGGTTAGGGTTAGGGGTTAGAAGTTAGGAACTCACCGAATCGGACTCACCGAATAGCAGCAGACCCATAAGCGCTATAGGCTACACGAAAACAGTTGCAAAGATGCTACCTCAATTACTGACCTATTCTATACAATTAATCAGCTATGCCTGGTAGAAATATTTTGGTGAAAAGTTATGTCAATATTGTTACAAGGCCTCGTATTGCATAACTTATTAGCTATTCGGCCTACGTAATATCTTTCTTAACGGAGTAATGAGAGAGATTTTGCCAAGCTGCGTGAGCGCTTAACAAAAGCTTATGGCAAGACAGAAAATTTACTTTTTGTGATTACCCGCGTACTCATTGAAAATCAATAATAAGATAAAAAAAAAATTCGATGAGTAAATTTACAGTACCGGTAGGCAAACATTCAAGCAAGCTAAAAGCTTCAAACTGGCAACCTCAGTGACCGAGTGTACGGCAAAATCAACACTTTTGCAAGTGTATAGGCTAAGCTACAAATCGGCTAACAGTGAGCTGTTCAAAAATCTTTCTCCCTCTAGTCTAAAAATTGAGATGCATTAACAACCGACTTACGCAAAGAACATACACTGGAAACTTAAAAACAGTAGCCTAATCAACTGAAATAAAGTAGTGCAATATCAAGATGCATAGGAAAAACAAAAAGGTTGTTCATTCATCCACTCTGAGCTGCAGCATTTCTACGTACAACTGCACAGTGCACGTTGTAGCTCGGCAACAGGCAATAGAGTAGAGAGAAATCATGACCCTGTGTGAGTTCGAGGCCACATTTAAGAGCTATTTGGCGTGAATTTTCAAGAACTGTATTACTGTGAGATACGTTTGACCTGTATGCTGACCATGAATTGGACACAAGTCTATGTATTTGCACATGTTGAACCCGGTGTTTAATTTTAACCTAGTCAGGCACAAAGTAAAAATAATCATACCTTGAGGTAAATGCACGATGCCAACTGTGATTCCGCCAGCAATGTCACCAACAAGGCTATCTTTAATCTTGTATTTTGGCAACCACTCGGTCACTGGTAAAACGGAATTGACCACTTTCTTTACCTTGGAGCCTGCAAAGCATCTTTTATTACTTAGGCCATACAAAAAAATGTTTTAAAACATATTTTGGAAATTATCATACGTTATTGTTGATAAATTGCTTTAAAAATATTATATCGCAATAAATTTGTGAAGAAGGTCCCACTTCCTCTGCACTTTTCAAAACAAAACGAATCGTTAGATGTAAATGCATGGTCAATGCTACAGGTACGTCTATCGCAATGGAATCACGCAACTATTCATGCACTGAACGAAAACCATACTCATCTCACAAAATAAAAACGTTTAGCAAAAAACTTTAAATTACTTGAACAGGAACATGCATCCTTCACTTTCTTCCTGGCAAGCTTCAGAAAACTTTTTTCATTGTCAGGTGTTTTGCCATAAACGCTCAACAATTGGTCGTCAGTGGAGAAGTCTTCGCTTTCATTAGCCTTACTAATGCTTCCAACTTTAGATGAAGTCATTTCGTTGACAGCGCAAACGATAAAAGACCATTAAAAATAATGTATTTTTCTGCAATTAACTACAAGTTTAATCAACAATCCACACAACTGTGGTATACTGTAGCCTACATTAATTTAATACAGGGACAGATAGTATCTCATGCAAAATTTCCTTGGTCAATTAGACGTTGAACAAACGCAGTTTACCATTTTTAACTGGAAAGATAAACAAGTGCAGTTGTTGTGAAGCAATTTGCCAAACGAAAAACAAAAACCTTTCCTGAGAATCAAACCCACGTTCTTACGTTTTGGCACACTAAGTTTATTGGAACTGGAGTGCCAATCTCTGAGTTAGGAGATGTGAGTTTGATACGGGTCGGAGTCATACTTATGACCGCCAAAAACTCTACTAAATTTCATACTTGGAAACTAGCAGTGAAGAAATGCGTTTAAGACGGCAATAGTGTAGCTGGGTCTCTATATCGCTGCGCTAACACCCACTGCGTTGGAAAGTTCTAAGAGGAACATTGTAATAGATGCATTAACGTATAATTTGCTAATATGCATCTTCTTTTTCAAAACAAACTTGAAGTGAATAAAGCCAGAAGGAGTGATTTTTACAAAAAAAAGATAAAAACTCAGTATGAAAGATAACACTAAAAGTTCACTGGGTATAGAAATTTGTGCGTGAGAACAAATGCTAAATCCTTGTCGACGCATAAACGCAGACCTGCCGTCTGAGATCTCCAAAAAAATAATAAGTATGTTTTGTGGTGATTGATTAGGAAACACACAAGCATCAGTCGTGCAAAACCACAATATTGTTATTTGGGAAGACTGAAGAAGATTGTTGTTAAGCAAACCTGGTATTATTTTTCAACAAGTGAGTAATGATTGTATTTATAGAAGTTTAACGCCGGCTAATCACAAACAATCTGCAAGTGAGGTCTTTTAATGTTTGCGTTAAAAGTTTTTATTCCACAGTTTATCTTGTTTTTCTTCAGTTTTTCTCCGAACTAATCACTATTCTACTTTCAGCAAAACAAATGAAATGGACATGAAGAAGGAAATTGCATGTGATTAGTGCCGGATAATCGCCCTGTGTTTTATCAGCCGGCATCTTCAGTTGTTTTTTTGTTGCGCTTGGAAAACAAGTGCTGAGTTGTGGGCAAAGTTGATTTGATTGCTAATGTAGCCTGAGGCTTTGGATTTCGTCTTACTTCTGCACAACGTCTTGCGCCCGAAGTATTGTTTTTATGAATGAAAAAGGTCAAAATTGGTATAAAAGCCTGTGGAAATTTTCTGGTTCACATCAGTCAGTGTATTGATTGAAAGCAGTCACTATTAAACGAGTTGCAGCAGCTTTATACTACCGCAACAAGTAGGCTACTAGTAGACCTAGTGTACTATATGTTCTGTGGACACAACTTGTTTTTGTTTATTACAGTTTTGTGTTTAAACATCTTACATTACTTTTAAAAAATTTCTCGTGTTTTGCAAAAGTTTTAAGTCATTGCAAAGAATAATGGCAAAATATCCAACTGAGTTTGAAGTTCGGGAAAGATACAGCTATCAAGCGAAACCAGCGAAACCACTGAAGTAAGAACATCATGCTGATAATACGTGTATCAGCAATAATCGTCTATAAATTGGATATTTATAGTTTGGTTACGGCTATTCGTATTACTACTAACGAAAAAAAAATGTTTCTTAGATCAAACATTATTTTAAGCACAATCATTCATAATAATATAACTAATTTGGTGAAGGGGTTGTTTGTGATTCAACTCTGCTTCCTGTTAGTTCGGTATGGTTCGATTCCACAGTGGAACATTGAGCTCTTTCTTGCGTAACGTCGTGTGGATAGTCGGGCTAATAATGTGGTCAAATTACAAATACGATACAAAAATGAAAGACTTACAGTCGCTAAAAAGCCGTAGTAGTTGCAGGGAATGACAGGAGGTAATGACATCAATTAATACTATCCTTATCACGTTCCAGGCAGAAGGTGACGGACGCGATCAGGTGTGACAGAGATTCTTTGAAAAAATTTGTGTTCGGTTTCTTTCCTATCCTGACATGGTTGCCAAACTATTCGCTGAAGAACCATTTGCCAGGAGACCTCATCGGGGGGGTCACGACCGCTATAGTTAGGATACCTCAAAGTAAGACGCCAAATGTGTTTTTTGTTTGTAATAACTAATAACAACGTGTTTTTATTCTGTAATTTGTAATGCAGATTCTTAATTTCTAAAGTCGGCAAAGTTTTCACAGCAAAAATACCATTTTTTAATTATCCTATTTAATTCCCGAAAAATGCCGTTTTTCAAATTCTTTTGGAGACACACCTTGGTGCGATAGAAGATGGGAAAATTCACATACAGTTGGAGAACATTTGCTGTGATGCTGAAAAAATTCAATGTTGGGCGTCTGGCAACACTGTTGGTTATGTTTAGCCAAGAGTCACAAATTGAGGAACAACATAAGCAATAATTAATACAAAAAGCGACGCGATTGCTGTGTACTAAAATAAACACTGCAAATTATAGTACAAAAGTTAATCTCAATGCATTTATTTCAGGTTTAGCTTACGGTTTGCTGGCTGGTGTAGATCCAATTAATGGAATGTACACCGCCTTTTTCTCCCCGTTGGTTTACACGTTTCTCGGTACCTCCAGCCACATTTCTGTGGGTAAGTTGACACCTTTTACCTCTTTACAAAGTCGAAAGTAAATATACAATATCACTGAAAACACAAAAATAAGAATTTGCTTTACTTACTACCATGTGTATTGCAACGAATAGTCTTTTTCAATTACCAGATATTTTTGCAGGAACTTTTGCGGTAATTAGCTTGATGATTGGGTCTGCGCTGGAAAAATTCATGCTTAACAATCCATTTGTCTCTGCATACAATGGAACTGATGCCACAACTGTTGCAGCAGTTACTGATGCAACAATTGACACTGCCAGTGCTGTTGGAGAAATAGGTGGGTCTCGTTCGCAACTCCGTTAGTTAATGCTATTTAGCATTCCACGACCAAACAATACTTTGTAGCCTACAGTACAATAAAAAAGCTGTTTTAGCAATTTGAAGGTTTGCTTCCTTTATCGTAGCCTATACCTGAACTGCAGAAACTATTGTGCCCGTACTGTTGCAGAAGTAGTCGGTAACTAACTTAGTAACAAACTGTTTACTTGCTGTCACAGATGACGGTGGCGAACTTGCCGTGTACAAGCTGTCTATTGTAGCTTCCCTGACGCTCCTCGTTGGTTTCATTCAGGTAAGTCATGAAAATGACAACACTTAACAATATTCGAAGTTCATAGTACAATTCTGACGCAACTTTCGTCCATACTTGCTCAATTTTCAAATTCAACCGAGCGTCTCTGCCAAGCTTTTTGTATCCTTTCTTTCTCCCTCTTTTGTTATTTTACACTTCCCTGCTTGGCTTCTGGTTTCACAGCACTTGCTTTACGTGTAAGCTGATGTTTGTAATGAAATCACAATGCTTCTTTATTTGACTCACAAAGACCGAGTAATTAAAACCCAATAGGCAACTCAATAAGGAAAAAGTCTGGCAAAATACAAGGGCATTTTGAATAGAATAAGCCAATTACTGTAGGAAGTCTTGTTATTTGCGTAAAAAAATTTCAAGAACCCCTTCAAATACAGTGTTGCTTAAAAAATAAAACTGCTTGTGAAGAGCTCGTGAGATTGTTATTGTTCTGAGCTAAACTGCAGACTTTACTCCCTGCAGTGACAAGCTGTATTTGTTCAATAAAATCACACAGCTCACTGGCATTTCGTGACATTCCAATTTCTCAAAATTATGACGATTTACAATGTCATCCGTACAGTAAATGTCACCATTTTTGTAGGCGGAATCAATGTTTTTTATAAGAATTTTAACATCTTTTGAATCTTAATTATTGATTAAATTTTAAAATAATCTTAAGGTATTATAAATCTAAAGTCTTGAACTGCAAGCAATCACATCACAACAATTACTAGATTTATCGAAAATTTTACGTCTTTTGCACCATTTCAAATAAAAAAAACAAAAAGCATAATACTTGCGAAGATGCCAACTCTTGTAAAATGAAAGCATACAATACCTAGCCCATTCTCTTTTGAACTACTTTTTCACCATTTTTTAATTTTTTTTCGCTGCTTGTTTGCCTGTTGCAAATGCAACACATCTTGTTTCATGGAAGTAAAAAAAAAAAAAACTGGCTTTTGACAAGTACGTGAAAACTCACATAGATGACTTACAATAATAGCTGGAGAACGCACGTAGACATTCATACCAGGGTGTCAATGAACTGTAAAGCATTTTTTAGAGACATGCCACCAGTTTCTTGCAGGCTATTCTTTGTATACAAAAACAACTCATCACCAAAAGTGGGATATGTTGGTGTGTTGCTTTTTGTGATCGTAAAAATTTCCATGGAAAAGTAATGTTGTGCAAAATTGGTAAACTTGCCTTCATTTTTATTGGGACAACTGACATACTTTACTTATTTGCACTTAGTAGATCATTAGTTTGAATTAGAATTTTAATTTTTTCTTAAAAGCATAAATGGAACCACTAAATTCACCTGCTAAATTTTATTTTTTTGTATTTCTTTAAGAATGGGGGTGGGAAGTTATCTTATGACTTGCTAAGCTTAATGATATTTTCACATAAAAAAAACGCACACACACTGATCTACAGTAGATACGAACAATCTGTCTGAGCATAGCCTATTCACTAGTTTAAAAAAATACAAGCTGCAATTCCTGCTAAAATCTGTAAACAGTTGACACAAACGAAGGACTATGCAATAGTTTAATATTTTAGATCAAACCACACCTATTTTTTTCCGTTTTGCATCAATCATTGACCAAACTCAACAAAAAGTTGACTTTAGAATGTTTGCTAAGAAAACAAGTGTTACGATGCTGCACTAATATGGACAGTGATTATATTTTCATATCCTAAAAATGTGCTGTTACATGACACCTATCATGCAGTAAAAGCTTTGATGTAAAAAGATGCGCCTTGGTATGTCACATTTTGCTGCTTTTGCAAATAGCCTATGTCTAACGTAAATTTTCTAAAAGTCACATTTTTTTATCTCTTGTTGCCTGATATAATTCTTTGTGTTGCAGTAAAAAATGACGAAAAATTAGTTTTTGGAAAAAAATGCTGATGTTTTATCTACGTAAAAAGAGCTAGCCTGCTTGCTAGTAGAGCATGCGTAAAAAATCAATAGCTTGCCAGTGGAACAATTTTTGCTGAACTTTGACCAACATGTTAGACAACATAAGCAACTCCATGTTTTCTAAAATAAGCTTTGTTTCAGATCGTTCTGGGAATTTGCAATCTTGGATTTGTCGCTCTGTTTCTATCAGATCCTTTGGTGTCTGGCTTTACCACTGGGGCTGCTGTTTACGTTTTTACTGCTCAAGTCAAATATTTCTTCGGTATCTCTTTGGCACGGCAGTCTGCACCTTTTGCATTGATAAAGGTATGATAGAATATCTCTTATAGGAAGTAAAGGAGGTTACTTATCTGTCAAACAATTTATTTTCATAATTTAAAGCCGGCAGCTCATTTTTTAATATTTCGGTGGGATAGATTGTGAAATATTACCGTTACATCACTAGCCAGCTAATGTTATTGCAGAAAATTCAAGGCATTATCTACTATCATGTTTCAGACTTATCACGAGCTTTTTTCTCGAATTGACGAAACCAAACTTGCAGAAGTCGTTATATCAGTTCTTACCATTGTAATGCTCTACCCTATCAAAGTTATAAACTTGTAAGTATTAATTCATCAATACTACAGTACACTTAACTTTGCAACGATAAATTATTATTCTCGTGAGCAGTGGTCGTCCATGTCAGAGCTATATGTCTGTTTAGAAACTTACAAGCAATTGACAAGATAGTAAATCTTTCAGTAAAAAGTCATTTGAAGTCACCAAAACTAGCTCGCAGTTGCGCAATATATAGTTTGTATTATGTTTCTTGTAAAAAAATCTGAAGCCAATAGGAACTTTTCTCACATTTACAGTGAGCTCAACATTTGGTCTGTAATCTATCATTTGGAATAGATGATTGCGATGTAAGAATTTCTCATCAGCGTTCATTGAAAGATATTGAACTTAATTTTGAACATGGCCCATTGCGTTTTGATCGCTTTACACACTTTAGCTTTGTGTTTTTGACATTGAGACAATTGCCAGATGATCTCAAACAGACAACGCATGTGATTTTGACTAAAATTGACAACATGTTTTGTATTTAGCATTTTTGTTAAAATGGTTTGCTATATTTAGACCTTGAATCTGTCGTTAAATTTAATGCTGATGTAATAGCAGGAATTTGCACGATAAATTTTTGGTTTTGCTTCAGGAAATACAAAAAGAAATTAAACAACATTCCTATACCGATGGAGCTCATTATCGTTGTCATAGCAACCGTTGTCTCTGCCAATGTGGATCTCGGGGCAATTTATGGAGTTGAAGTTGTTGGAAAAGTTCCAAGCGGGTAAGAGTTCTTTTTTAGGCTTTCTTCTTTGAAGATTAAAAACTATTGAGAACAAACAGAATTTTCCCAGAACGCTTCTGCAGCCAACAGAAGTCTGTTTGTATCTTTAACGTTGTGGTTGATGTTGTGTTTGTGATGGTTTTGGCATTATGATCTTGCTGGACGGCCAAACAGGACGTTACTCATATTATTCTCGGAGATAATTCGCCCGCACAGTTGCAAAACAAAGATGTAATCGATAAGCTTTAATGCGTGGCATTACCGGTTGTCTTTGAATTTGTTATTTCTTCTCAACCATGGGAAAATCGGAAGTCACGTATTTGGCGTAGCGTCGTCGTACCACGTTACGTTGCCTTGAGGCTGCTTGGAGTGCAAATCTGACGCAAAAGCGTCAACGGTGTTGTTGCCTTTTTGCGGTTGCATCGTTGCGTCAATGATGCGTAATGCGCGCAATGAATGGTAATCACGACCAAGAAGATATACACGTTGAGTGTACTTCACACGGTGCGAAGTTTAACACATGTTTTTGTGACCTTTCTTTTTATATAATTCTTTATTTGCTTGTCTAAATGTTTGCTCACCGATTGCGCAAATATTACTTTAAATTGACGTACATATGTTAACAGTGATGCTGATGCATTGACCTTTGCCAAAATAATTCAACTTGTGTTCTTTCGTATATAATTTAACTTGTTCTCCAATAGTGGCAATTCTTGATGCGGTTGATGGTTCAGATCCATATGTATTTATCCGCCCAGCAATTAAGTTTCGTAGCTTACTCAGTGCGTTCATGTGATCAAAGATTTGTTTGCTGAGTTAGGTTAGTGTGTAACTGTGTATGCTTGTTGTAGACCTAATTACCTGCGTGTGAACTTTTGAAGGATGTTTTCTCAAGATAAACATGCGTCATCAGATCAAATTGTACAAATTAAATCAACACTCACAATTTTAGGCTAAATTTCTTTTTCATTGCTTTTGCAGTCTGCCATTACCTTCAATTCCGAAAATCAGTTTCTGGTCTGACTTGGCTTCAGATGCGTTTTCCATCGCGATAGTAGCTTTCGCCATCACCGTCTCAATTGGAAAATTATTTGCCAAGAAACACGGTTACAAGATTGCTCCCAATCAGGTAAAGCTTGTGCAATGCAGCTTCATCAATAGTTTCAAAAAATGACAATACAAGTTTGACATAATAATTCATAAACTACAGTAGTTAGAATACATATTTATCATGTAGGATAAGATGTATCGCAAATCCAGCAGATTTTTTGAACCAAATACATTTTTAATGTATGTGCAGGAACTTTTCGCCTTGGGTGTCTCCCAGCTGTCCTGTGCCGTGTTCCAAGGACATGCCTGTTCCGGTTCTCTTGCCAGAAGCAGCGTGAAGGAAAGTTCCGGAACTAAAACTCAGGTAAAAACATTCCCCAACCAAAGGTTTCTTTGCTCTTAAAAAGCTTATTGCTGATTTTTATTCTGTACAATGTACAGTTTTGGCAGAGAAACAACATACTCTTATCCTCGTATTGAATAATAAAGGAAAGAGACCTAGCAACGACACGGCATTTTGCATCATAAAGAACACAAACATGCAAATGTTTTCAGTTATTTGTTGACATGCTTCACAATGATTTTGTAGTAATTCAGCTATTGTACTCCACTGTAAACACATATCTGTTTATGCTGAATGTTTTCGAGTGGGCTTAACAGCAAATATACGAGTACAATCAATCAAAAGATTGAACGCATTAAATTTATTAAAGTACTATCAGTTTGACCAAATGTTTTCTTGACAAAAAAAAAATCAAGACTTGTTTTAAATTTAGAGAGAGGGATAACTTAAGGAAGGTTATTGATGTGCCTTTACTTCTTGCAAATTGTGTTAAGAATTTCAAACGTCTTCATAGCCAATTTTGCACTTAACACTGGCAAAATACAATTTCAAGCAGCAATAGCTTTCGTTTATAGATGCGAAATTACACAGAAACATTTGCACTGTTTTTTTAAACCATGACATTTTTTCTAGTTTTCAGATATCGTGTCCTGTGTTGTGATGCTACTTGTTCTTTTGTTTATCGGGCCAATGTTGAGGCCTCTGCCTGTGGCTTGCTTGTCCAGCATTATCATGGTCAATGTGCGGACTTTATTTAATCAATTTTTGCGGCTGCCTTACTTCTGGAAGCTGTGCAAATATGACTTTGTAAGTATTTGAAAGAACTGTTTTAGAAGTCTGGATAATAATAATAAACTTTTTCATTAGCAAAAGCGTTGTTTGAACAAGGTTGTAAATAGCTGGGACTATTTGTCCGCTTAACGTATAAAGAAGGTGTATGCTGGTCTCTGGAAGATCAGACACTCTTCCGTTTGGAAACTTTCATCACGGACTGCTTAAAAACACTGTTCTAGACAAAGCGATGCGTAGCCCATTTGAAAATGGCAATCTAGTTGCCTAATATTTTGTTATCTCGTCTAATTTTTAGGGTAACCGGCTACCCATGCAGCAGAAATTGCCGTTTCTGCATTGTGTTAAAAGACAACCTTACCTGATTGGGTACTACCACTTCTGCAAAGTGCTGAATCCCATATTCCTGGTCATCGCCTTCAGCCTTTTGTCTAGTTTGCCTAAAATTAACTAAAATAACAAAATTAAATAAATACTGCAACAGTTTAAATCAACTTTTTCAATTTCAGACTATCTGGATCGTTACTTTTGTTGCAACCGTTCTTCTTGGTGTGGATCTCGGTTTGATGGTTGGGGTGGTTGCATTGCTAGGCACTGTCGTCATCAGGAAATACAACGCCAAGTTGACTGTGTTTGGCCAACTGGGATCCAGTGACTTATACAAGGATATCAACGCCTTCGGAAAAGTAAGCCTTTTTTTAGTAAATTACTGTAGGCTATTATAATGAAAGTCAAAATTTGGACTAAACTCTTCAATAACTTCAATTAAAGAGCAGACTTAAAATTAGACGAATATTTCACAAAACCAAGTTTAGTTGCAAAAATATTCTCGATTTTTAGTTACAGTTGGACAGTAGATTAGTGTGAAACGTCATTTTATATAAATCTATGATCCATGAATACATTTTTGTAGCTTTACTGAGCGTTGAATCTAAGGTTTTGTGTTAACTTTTTAACAATCTTTCATTAAACTTACTTTGAACTACTTTAGGCCCAAGAAGTGGAAGGCACGAAAATCATCAAGTTTTCAGAATCTCCCTTTTTTGGCAACAAAGAGTCTCTGGAGACAATGTGCGCTGAAATTATTGCCGTCAACAACAACCTCTGTGAAGAAGCAGGTTAGTTGAAACGTGAAACATAGCGGCTAGTTAGTCCATGCATCAGTAAACGATAGTTTCGTAAATTGTGATCACATTTTGTATCAGAATGAAGTGGTTATATGAAGTTTATTAACATAGCCATGAATGTTTGAGGAAAGCTCTTTCGCGGTTTACTTGACAAGTTTAGTAGGCCTTTAACTTTGCGAAAGAATTTATTTCGCTGATAGGCCCACGCACTCAGTTCACGTAGTCATCTGAGCAAATATTTTAATATACCTTTAGCGAACTTGATTGGCAGCAAACAAAGTAGGCTGATTTTTTACTAAAACTTGACAACTTGAGCGCTGGTGTTGACCTTTTTGTTCTTTCTGATTGCAGAGAAAACAAGATCGACCTTATCCCAATGTGACAGTGGCTCAGCAAACAGCGATCAGCCTCTCACCGGCGACTCAAAGCGGACAAAGCAGGAGGAGAAGCGTCCGCTAGATGACTACGTCGTGATTGTCGATTCGATTGGAAACTCGGCAATATGTGACAGAAAAAGTTCCCTTCTCAGTGTCGGATCGTCATCGGTGTCGTCACAAGGCAGTCAGCAGACCGTAGGCTTGCACACTCGGCATTATTTCCACACAGTCATCTTTGATTGCTCATGTTGGACGTTTATTGATACAATGGGAGTCGATAGCATCAAACAGGTAAAGAGACTTTGTTGTTTTCGTTTTTAGTCCCTCCATTTGTCAAAACTTTGTAGCTTATTGCATCCTGCTACACTCTACTCTTATAAATGCAAAAATTCAGCCTGATAGAAAATGTTCTAATTTTCATTATGGTACGGTGGGATAGTTTGCACTTACAGTAAAATCAAACATTGATATTTGTTATGCCATCATCAGCTATTGTTATATATCATGGTTATGTCTTAATTTCTTAACTTTTTTTTGTGTCTGCAGGTATGCAAAGACTTTAAAGCTGCAGAGTTGCGCGTGTTCTTGGCTGGTTTGGAAAAAAGCGTGTTTTACAAGTTGTCCGAATCCGATGTTTTCAGTGAAGAAGGCGGCGCTGTTCCTTATTCTTCTCTGGAACACGCTGTCGAAGCGGCAAGAAATCCACCTGCCATTCACGGGATAAAAAAATGTGACTCTGCTGACTCAGATGACGCAGACGACAATGAGCTCACAAAGCTGAAACAAACTGAAGTTTGAAATCATCACACTTCATTAGATAATTCTTTTATATCTTGAATTTTTTTTTTCTTTTACAAACCCACTTGCTTGGATGTCAAAGCTTTATACGTTAAATGAAAGCAAATACAATTGTTCATGGATAGAGTAGCAGGCATGCTAGATTTTACACAAATGCCTGCACGAACTCTTACACAAATTTTGAAGACTTTGCTTTTTCATGTTGACAAGTTTATTTTTGAGCCACTCGTAAAGTAGCTTCACCACACGTTGTGATTGAATGGATCTGTTCACCAGGTATCCAATTTAAAAGCACATTACAATCTTCTGGAGCAGAATAATTTTAACTATCGCAAGATGTTGTACGTTATGGTCTACATTTATTCCGACGTATCGTCATTCAGACACAATAGTCTTCATCAAGGAGTTAGAGAAGGTAGTGGTGACTTGTCTTGCCAAGGGATATATTCAATATTAATTGAAGATTGACCCTCAATGTCTAGTCACAGGTTGGGTTGTTTTACACCGAAAGACCAAACTATGTTTCAGAATGATATTACTGTCAGATGTCATTGTTGTGAGCGTTGTTTTACCTTCAAATTTACGTATTTTGCAGTATTAATGCAAAATTGTCTGTCTATGTGATCCCTTTTGTATTACACGAGCCAAACCTGTGTTATTTTTCTATTAATTACACATTTATATTTTACAATGATACCTATGTACAAATCTCCTGCTATTGCTTTTTCATATTTTGTTTTTGATACATTGAATTGTACCATTCCATTGCATAGTTGTTGATACAAACAAAACTGTTTGTAAAGTTAGCCACATATTTTTGCATTACTGTCACTTGTTTCAACATTTTCGTAGATTGCTTTATCAGCTAATGCAAGAGAAACATGTTTTTCCGTTTTGTAAGGACCGCTTTTTCTAAATAAAAATTGAAAACAACTTTGAGTCTTTACAGAAATTTATATGGCATGCCTAGGGTTTGATTGCTTTCAAGACCGGTGTAGCAGTCCAAGAGTTACTGCAGGCCAAAAGTTACAAGGGTTGCCAAATATTTCATTTAAATTTTATTTAACTTTGTTTTGAAAAATAATTAAATTTTTAACCTCTCAAAAATTCAGATTAATAATTATAAGTATCAAGAAAATGAAGTATCTTCTGACAGGTGTCAAACCCACAACAATGCTTGATATGAACGACTCGGTTACATGTCTTGTAATGCAAAGAAATTTATTCTCACACGAGTCAGTTCAATCATAGGGGAAAGCCGTGTATTATGAACCTCCTAGCAATAAATGTTCCTAACTTCACAACTTCAATGAAAATATGGACAATATTTACAGAACAGCAAGCTAACATGCATACCTATTCCCCATCAATACATTAGTATGTGATATTTTGCAATAAAAAAGTTATTTTAATTTTATTAATTTACCAAAAGAGTTCATATTACACAACCCTCTGTGTAATATGAACCCCTGTGATGTGTAATATGAACCGCTTTGAATCATTGCTGAATAGAGGTGGATTGACTACACAAAAACTGCACTAAAGCAAGCCACATTACATGTGCAGCATAACAAAATTTATTACCATATAATTTTCAAATAATTTACACCAATTTTAGTAAACATGCACTACTTTTTAAATATAAGCATTAAATTCACAAAAAGATAAGCAACACTAATCGAATGACGTGCACTGCATTGAGAATGCTATTAAAATTGAAGTCTGAACCCCAGTTTACAGAACCCAGAACCACCCCAGTTTACAGAACCCCAGTTTACAAAAATTTATTACTGTTACGGCCAATCTCTGTACAAATCAAACGTCATATAAAACCGTTCAAGTCTACTGAATATTACGTCATGGAAGTTGCTAGAAAATGTGCCAAAATTGCACCATCGTTCATAGACTTGTGTCAAACTTGTTTGGACTTGTTTGGGCCTGTTTAAACAGGAAATATTACATCAGCTTTAAACACCTGTTGGAATGACTTCATAATTGTCTTTCATTTATTGCGTCACAGTTACTTTCTACGTGAATTTGAGATATTGATATCTATTCTGGTCATTCGTAAAATGATTGTTTGAAAGTTGGCCGCACATTTAACTGTTGGCTTAGTGCTTGCTAGCTGGACAAAGGTTCCGTCTTTTATCCAAGTAATCTGTTCTGTAGTGACAGTTTTCAGTGGTGTACGCGTTGCACCCCCTCGTTTTTGGTAGCCGTGGGCTAATTTTTACAGAAATACACTGTTTGAAAAGAAGTTCAAGTGTGTGTTTCTTCGGTCATTATATGCAGACGAAAGGATCCGGGAACTTTAAGTTACAATTTTCCCACGAAGAAATTATGGTTTACCGCTGTGACCATAAAAAATAAAAGACGAAGTTTGTTAGTTGGTAGGCCAAGAAGCACTTGGAAGCATAAAAAAATAAAAGACGAAGTTAGTTAGTTGGTAGGCCAAGAAGCACTTAGAAGCAAAGAAATAATAAAAGAAGATCTTATTGGTTGGTAGTCTAAAGAAGTAAAGAAAAGTAAAGACATTTCTTCTCAGTTTGGTACAGAAGAAAAATAACTTTGACATTTATTGGCAAGAAAGAAGATTAAAGGCAATCCATCTGTGCTTGAAGATTCAAGTGGAAGAATCCAAGCAAGTTTTGTGGACGTTTGGACTTCACATACTCGTACAGCTACGGTATCGTGCATTTAAATTCTTTTTTGTATTTTTACGGTCTTTGCAGTTAAGTTTTTTTATAACTACTGTAATTTGTGTGTTTGTGTAACTTAATTTTTTAATTGTTAAATTTAGCCCTAACATTTAATATGTCTACACTCGGTGGTGACAGGGACTCGACCGCCGTCGACTCGACTGAGTTTAAGCCTGATGATGTTCTTTGCGGTCGGGCAGGCCATTCTGGGGAGGGACCCATTAACGATGAGGCTAAGTCAGTTCGAGAGGCCCGGCATCTTAGACGGGATATTTTGACTCAAATTGGGAAACTTTCTGTAGCCCTAGGTTCTTTGAGTGATAAGCAGGAACTGTTAATTTTTCGATCTAACTTATCTACTTTAGAAGAGGAATTACGGCATTTCCATGCTCTCTTGAGTAAAATTTTTAACTCTGCAATCTTAGCAGAACTTCGTGATAGGGTAGATCCCGAATTTAACTCGTTAAAAAACAACTTCGAACAAAAAGAAAGTGAGTTGTCAGATAGGTTGGATGCTGACATACATCCTGAGGATAGCGCCTCAAATGTAAGCACTAGGATGTCTGAGAGCTCGTCACGGATAGTTGCACAAATTAACCTACAGTTAAGACGAGAGGAGCTCCAGATCCAAGCTGAGGCCGAAGCAAGAGCTGCTGAGGCCGCCGTGAGAGCTGAGGCCGAAGCGAGAGCTGTTGAGGCCGCCGCGAGAGCTGAGGCCGTACGAGCTGAGGCTGCCGCGAGAGCTCAGGCCGAAGCCAGAGCTGCTGAGTTCGCACTCAAAGACGCTCAGTTGAGGGCTGAACAACGTAAAGAGGTAGTTTTAGCTGAATATCGTTCTGAGTTGGGCTCCCGGCGTAGCTCTAGGAAGGGCTCTTCTAGGCATTCCAGAAGTGAACATCAATCGCAGTTTAATTTACCTAACCTTTTCCAGACGCCTGTTCAATCTGTAAGTGGACCAGTACAATCCACATCTTTTCAAGATGTTTCAGGAGGTCTCGGGGCCGCGGCTAAGGGTCTTCCGAAGGCTGTAGAGCCAAGGTCTGCAAATTACAACCGAACTCCTCCCCCAGAGCGTACAGGTCACGGGGCCGCCATTAGCAGTAATGCTTTGCCCCCTTCACAGTTTTCAGCGCCGCTAGTTTTTGATCGCCCAGCTACACGTAATTTGGGTGGTTGTGAGAGGCGTATCGCGTCTCCTGAATTTAACGTGTGTGAGGATCGTGATCGGGCTGTGCATGTGACTGAGCCCACTCAGCCCCTTAAGGGATATAGCTTGTCTTCTCCCGCTAAATCGAGTTCTCAACAGCAGAATTGCTTTTTTGAATACCAAAATAGTAGGATGTTCTTCGATAAGGCGGCCTTGATTGGTTACGATGGTAATAATATGCCATTTGTCTTCTTTAAAAATCGTGTTATGGCCTTGATGGCAGCTTCGCCCTTTAAGGGAACTCGTTTGACTTTGTTGCAAGCAGCTTGTGTTAGAACAGCTGCACAAACGATTGCTAATTTGGTTTCTGACACTCCTGGCTTGTCAGAGGAAGACAGGATAGAAATGTCATTAGCTCGCTTGTCCCAACGTTTTGGAGTTCGTGGAGGTCTTTTCGCAGAACCAGAAATTAGAAAGTATCGCTATGGTAGCAAATTGACTTCTATCTCTTCCAGTGATTTGAAAGAGTTTAAAGATGAATTGTCGCAGTGTTTGCTTTACGCGAAAGCTTATGGTCAGCGTGATAAATTAGAAGGACGTTTTGTTTTGGATTTGGCTAAGCGACTCCCGTTTGACGCTAAGCAGCGTTATCTTGACTTTTTAGGTGATCAGTATGGTAGCACTGAGGAACCTACCTTTCAGAGTTTGTTTGATTTTGTAGTACGGGAGGAAACGCGCAAGTCGACTGATTTTAGCATTATGCTAATGGGCGATTCTGGTGAGTCGCAGCAATTTAAAAAGTTTGGCAAAGGAAAATTGCCTTCATGTCCGGTTAGGCAGACGTCGGTAAAACCCCATGATAATGTGATTTCAGGGAGTTCGCAGTACTCGACTGCTGTTGGCGCACCGCGCGGCGGTGTGGCCAGACATAGTGACATACCGGCGTGTTTTTGTTGTTCGTCACGTGGTCAAGTTGAATATCATTTTTTGTCTAATTGTAAAGAATTTTTGCGCTTGACACCTAAACGTCGGAGAGATGTCATTGTGAAAGCTGGAAAATGCTTGAACTGTTTGCGCCAGCATATGGTTAGAGACTGTAATCATGCAAACAACTGTCGTAAGTGTGGACCTACCAACGATAGGAAACACTATTTTCTTCTGCATGATTTTTATGTGACGTCACGTGATTCTCTGGATTTGGTCGGTAAAGATGATGCTGGTGCCAGAGTTCCTGTGCGTAATGTTAAGATTGGAAATGTTAAAGCAGCCTTTAACCGCGTTACTGCTGCTCGTGTTTTGAATCCAATGACTGGCAAATCGAAGTTGGTGTATTGTCAGCATGATCCTGGTTCGCAGTTGACCTTTGTTTCGAGTGACTTGGTGTGCGAACTTGGTCTTAAACCGTATGATAAAGCGTCGTTTAAAATGGATACTCTGGCTGGTCAGAAACCTACTTGTGCTGACCTTGTTAAACTCAACATCCAGTCGTTAGAGACTGATGAACTGTTTTGTGATATAACCTCGGTGGTTAACCCAGCTTGGGCTGACGATGTTAAGACTTTACCACATAAGCAGGATTTAAGTAGTTTCCGTCATTTTCATGACGTGAATATGTTTCATTTGAATGATTGTAGTACTGTAGATGTACTGATTGGCAATGACAACGCTTATTTGATGTGGGCAAAAGAAGAACGTGTTGGTGAAAATCGCAGTGAACCGCATGCTTTACTCACTCCTCTCGGTTGGTTGGCTTGTGGTGGTAAGTCACCCTTAGTTGAAAGCGTTGCTAAAGTGTGCAGAGTGCAGACGTCTTCAGAGTCGGATGTCATCTCTGGCTTTCAGCGTAAAATTGAGTCTCGCGATATGGAAATAGCAGACCTGAATAAAGTCATTCAGGATTTGACTTTGCAAAATGAAACCTGTGAATTGTCTCGCAATGATATTTTGGCTAGAGAACTTGTCGAACCGAATATTGAGTTGAAAGATGGTCGATTTGAGATACCTGTTCCGTTGAAGGAAGATATTGATCTACCTAACAATTTTGTGTTGGCGTCAGATAGAGCTGCTGCTTTAAGAAAGAAGGCTTTAAAACAACCTGAACTTCGTGGTTTCCTTACTGACACCATGAAAGATCTTAAATCTAATGGCTATATTGAGCGTGCTGGTGAAGCAGGAAATGTCAAGGGATTTGAATGGTATTTACCATACTTTGTGACGTCACAATTAAAAAAGCGCATTGTTTACGATGGCAAGTCTGAATTTCGAGGAACTTGTGTTAATGATGTAATGTTTTCGGGTCCTGACTTGTTAAACCCTCTGGTAGATGTCTTGGCTAGATTTCGGCTTGGTAGATTTGGTCTCATGGCTGATGTGACTAAATGCTTCTTTCAAATAAAGTTACCTGAGTCGCAAAGGGATTTGTTTCGCATATTGTGGTTTGAAGATGATGACCTTGAAAGTGGAAAGATTGTACCATTTCGTTTTTGTGTACACCCTTGGGGAATAAAGAGTAGCCCGTATATCGCTTGCTTGGCTATAAAGAAAATGATCGAGCAGAATCTCAGCAGTGCTGGTGAATTGACTCTCTGCAATATTGCAAATAATATGTACATGGATGATTTTATATTTTCGGCTGATAGCTTAGAGGAAGCTCAGCAAATCACTCATGAATCAATTGCTTTGTTTGATAGCCGTGGGTTTAAACTTGTTAAGTGGAGTGCTAACAAGGAGTCTATGATTGTCTTGTCAAATTTGGATAATGAGATGCTTTCACCTTTGATTCGTGACATTGACTTTCAGACTGAAAATATGACTTTGCCATCAGCGAAGACATTGGGTTGTGTGTGGCAAACCGAGTCTGACGAGATGCGTATCGCATGTTCCTTAAAGCCCTTAGCTAAACACACGCGCCGAAGTATGCTCAGTCAGCTTGGACAAAATTTTGATCCGCTAGGCTTTGGAGCGCCATTTTTTCTAAAAGCACGCCTTATACTTCAGCAATTGGCGATAGACAAGTTTGATTGGGACACCGAGGTCCCTGATAGCTTTGTTAAAGAGTGGGAGTCGTGGCTTCGCTCTTTGGACCTGCTTAAGGATTTTTCGTTACCGAGATGGTATTTTGCAAACTCTGGTGTGTGCAGTCCTGATGATATTGTTTCATATCAATTGCATGGGTTTAGTGATGCTTCGAATCAAGCTTTCTCTTCTGTTGTTTACTTACGTAGACTGGTTAACGGAGTTCCGAGTGTGTCTTTCGTTCTGGGTAAATCTACCATTGTTGTAAAAAATCAGTTTTCTTGGCCGATAGCTAGGAAAGAGCTTGTTGCCGCTTTAAATACAGCAAGACTCGTGAAGCAGGCCTACGAGGCATTGAAGATGCCCGACTGCAGTAAGTATTTTTGGTGTGATTCTCGGACTGTGTTGCAGTGGGTTAAGAACCCTGATTTACGTTTGAATAAGTTTATTACGCGTCGAGTTGAGCATATTTTATTGTTGTCTGGAGCCCAGGATTGGCGTTTTTGCCCTACCGATATGAACCCAGCTGATGTTGGCACAAGGCCAAATCTTATTACAAAGAAAGAGTCTCGAGAGTTGTGGTTAAATGGTTCTAGTCTTCTCTATCAGTGTGAAGAAATTCCATCTGTAGAAAACCCCACTCCAGTACCTGTCCATAGCCTATATCTTCGTGACGAAGAGGGGTCGCTTGACGTTGGACAGGGTGGCCTTCACAGATTGATCGAGGCCGCACCTTCTTTGTATGTTATGAAAAAGAGAATTGCTTATTTGGTTGCTTTTGTTGAATTTTTGTGCTGTAAAACGAAAAAGCGTAGCTTTATGAAGCCAAAACTGGACGCCTCTTATCTTAATAGAGCCTTAGACTTAACTGTGAAGTTTGTTCAGAAAAGCGTGTATGGCGATGTGTTACATTTAATGACCAAACGATCGCCGGATGCACTTGAGGAAGTGATAAAGCGGGGTAGTGTTGGCGCTTCGCAACGTGAGAAGGAACGCTTGAAAGGATTGCGTTCACTTAAAAAGTACAGACCTTGTGTAGATGATGGTGGTGTAATCCGCATTGAAGGGCGCTTAAGTAATTCTCCCGAGATTTCTCTAGAAGCAAAGCATCCGATTGTTTTGCCTTCGAAGCACCCCTTCACTAGGCTTGTTGTACTGTCGCATCATAATCGAAATGCGCACTGTGGAGTACAGCACACTTTGTTGTCTACGCGACAGAAGTTTTGGATCGCTAATGGTAATGCTTCCGTGAAGAGGTATCTTAATGATTGTGGTGTATGTGCGATTGAGAAAGCTCGGCCTATAAGGCAGCTCATGTCTGATTTACCTTTGTCTCGCACAACTGCCCATAGGAAACCCTTTTTTGATTGCGGCTTGGACTATCTTGGACCATTGACCTTTGTTGAAGGTAGGAGTCACAAAAAAGCTTGGGGACTCTTATTCACATGTATGGCATCTCGCGCTATTCATGTTGAGCTGGTTACGTCATTGTCGCTGAGTGATTTTTTACTTGCCTTTACAAGGTTTACAGATTTACGTGGGCAGGTTAATGCTATCTATTCCGATAATGGAAGTACCTTTCAGGCAGCATCTAAGAAGTTACCCGAGTTGATAGAATCAGCTGAATTTCACAACGCCCTGAGACAGAGAGAGATAAACTGGGAATTTATACCTCCGTATGCTCCGGCGCAAGGTGGCGCCTGGGAGGCAATGGTTAAACAATTTAAAATTGCATTTTTTCACATTTTGGACTCTTCAATACGTAAGCCCAGTTTTATTGAACTGCTTACGTACACAGGTAGTGCCGTTCGGATCGTGAACGAACGCCCTTTGGTACCTTTGAGTGACGACCCTAGGGATTTTACTGTCATCACCCCTGCCTCACTTTTGACCCCATACTTAGACCCATACTGTGCTGTTGGGCAACCACATAATCGTGACCAATTAAGAAGGGATTATCGGTTCAATTTGTCACTTTCTCAGCAGTTTTGGAGTAAATGGATCGATTTTTACTTGCCAGGTCTTCAGGGCCGGAAAAAATGGCTAAAAATGGCCGAGAATTTGGAGCCTGGTCAACTTGTAGTGGTAGGTTCTCTCCAAGACATTGGTAAACGTGGGAAGTATCAACTTGGGAGGGTGCATGAGGTAGTTCCACAAATTAGGAAAGGGAAGCCTGTGGTTCGTAGAGCCAAAGTTGCCGTCTGCAACTATGATGAGAGTACGGGGAAAGTAAAAGTAGACTACGTGTTGAGGGATATTTCGTGCCTCGCCCCCGTAAAGAACACCTAAGTGTTAGGGTTTGAGCTTGGTTTTGTCTGCGGTGGCCGACCCTTGTCTGAGCCCGGAACAGTCGGTTATTAGCGCAACCATTGTATATAGCGTCATTTAGCGTATACCTATGGTACCAATTTCATGTATCGTGTATTATTTCGTATTGCTGTTCATTCTTTGCATGCCCTTTGTATTTGCGTATTAACTTAAACGTGAGTGATTCAAACAATTTGTGTATCATGTGTTTTTATTCATTGGCTCACGATTGTCCTTCAATTCTTTTTTAGTTATGCCATGTTAGACTGTCATAACTAGGGGCCGCTATGTTACGGCCAATCTCTGTACAAATCAAACGTCATATAAAACCGTTCAAGTCTACTGAATATTACGTCATGGAAGTTGCTAGAAAATGTGCCAAAATTGCACCATCGTTCATAGACTTGTGTCAAACTTGTTTGGACTTGTTTGGGCCTGTTTAAACAGGAAATATTACATCAGCTTTAAACACCTGTTGGAATGACTTCATAATTGTCTTTCATTTATTGCGTCACAGTTACTTTCTACGTGAATTTGAGATATTGATATCTATTCTGGTCATTCGTAAAATGATTGTTTGAAAGTTGGCCGCACATTTAACTGTTGGCTTAGTGCTTGCTAGCTGGACAAAGGTTCCGTCTTTTATCCAAGTAATCTGTTCTGTAGTGACAGTTTTCAGTGGTGTACGCGTTGCACCCCCTCGTTTTTGGTAGCCGTGGGCTAATTTTTACAGAAATACACTGTTTGAAAAGAAGTTCAAGTGTGTGTTTCTTCGGTCATTATATGCAGACGAAAGGATCCGGGAACTTTAAGTTACAATTTTCCCACGAAGAAATTATGGTTTACCGCTGTGACCAATTACACCATCATAAAGCACTTGGTAATATGAACCTGGGTTCGTATTACACATTGAGCTATGGTTCATGTTACACACCTGTGGTGACTCCAGTTAAAATGCTGATAATCAACTAAATAATGCATTTTTTAAACAAAACTTGTTGTGATTTCCATCATCACGTTTATTTGAGGGTATATTAATCAAAAAAATACAAGTCCATTGATATACTGATAAAAAAAACAACAATTTCTCCATCTGCAAAATAATATCACACAAGCTTTAAACCTTCATACTCTCAAAACTTCAGCAACACGCCAACTTTCAACAACAACTTTTCCGGTCGAATGACCAGCAAACTTACTTAATTCAAACTGTTAAAAGTCAAACATTTTTATTGCCACGTTTTCTAAAAACAACAGGGGGTTCATAATATACAGCAGTTCATATTACACGGCTTTCCCCTATATTGCTAAAAATCGATTTCGATCAGCTAGAAGCTAGATCATCTTCAGTTAAGCTAAGCTTATTCAAATAATTCTTATTCTATTTGAATAAGCTTAGCTTAACTGAAGATGATCCAGCTTCTAGCTGATCGAAATCGATTTTTAGCAATATATGACTGAACTGACTCGTGTGAGAATAAATTTCTTTGCATAATTATAAGTATTTTGTAATGTTAACTGAAAAGCTTGCATTAGTTTGAGAGCAATGAATTCATTAAACTTAGTTAAAACAATTTTCGCTTTTGTATCGTTTGCGCAAAACCTGGCACCTCTGGTAACCTCTGGACCGACAGTACTTCCAGACTGCAACGCCGCAGAAGCAGTCCAGAAGTTACTGTTATTGTAAGTGGGTGTGCTTTTTCAAAATTCATTTAGGAAAACTTGTAAATGGACTGAAAATTTTGCAGTTAAAACTGTTTTTAAACTGCGGTTAAAACTTCACTTCGTCAGTGGATCAAACCCTCTACAAGTATGCGAAAGATGAAGCCCAAGGATAAATATTCTCACCACGAAACTATTATTCTTGACTTTAAAGTTTCGTGCCACGTGTTTTCGATGGGTGTCCAACGGAAATTCATTGGAATCTCAAAGTGCTCAACACTTTCGTAAAAGTTAAAGCCTTCCCCGCGTGTGAGACTGTGATAGCCTAGACCAGGGGTGGGCACAGTTGTTCAAAGAAAGAGCCGCTTGCGGATAAACCATAAACACCAGCGAGCCGCAAAATCAGTTGACACAAAATAACATAACAGCAATAAAAACACAATGATTGTTTATCCATATCAGTTTTGTACTTGACTCGCTAATCTCTGAAAATTTGAACGATAAGTTGTTAATGCTGTGCGAATTAATTCTTCCAAGTGTTCATTTGTCAATGTTGCACGATGTTTTGATTTTACAAAGTTCATTACAGAGAATAAAGATTCACAACCATAAGTTGTTAGAAAAACAGAAATGAGTCGTGCAGTGGTCTTTTTGTGTTCTGAATATTTATTCTCAGGCACCTGCAGATTTTTTCAAAAACTGATATTAATTAATTTAATTTGTCGCAGACATTTGTTGCCTGTCGGCGGGTTTTGTAACCGTTGGGTTGTATGCTAACTAGAGATTGAAAAATCGATGGCAAATCATTCCCAATATTGGTGTGTTCTACTACGAATTGAGTTCCTTTTATCCGTTTGATAACTTGAGGAAGTTAGGTAAAAGTACGGTACCGTTTATTCATAAAGCACAGCTTGTGAATGAACCTCAAAACTTCAGACTGCTAAGTTCTAAGCAGCGCCAGCACAGCACGTAAAAATAAATCATACCTAGCATAATTCTTGGTCTCAAAATTTCGTATAATCATGCTTATAGGCTCAATAATACTTCAATGTTAATTTCTTCCCAGAACAGACTGAGTGCTCTGGTCAGGCCAAGTTGAAGTCATACAAATACAACAGATTAGATTTATAAATTCTTACAAAAATGAATAGCCTAAGTAAGTTCTGGTGCTACTTCTAAGCTTCAACTAATCGCTGCTTAGTGACTTTACTAAACTTCCAATTGTTGCTGACTGAGCGCAAAATGAGCCAGGAGAGGCACAATGTTGCTTTTGCAACGTCACAATTCCATTGTTTAACAATGGCTACAGTAAAAGAGAGACTCCTTTTTGATCTTTGTATTGTATTGCCTATTGGGCGCAAATTAGATTTTGAAGAAAGTGTTAGTCACAAACTTTAATTTATAGCAACCGATTTTTGCGCCCCTATCAATGTGGTGCCCACGACTCGAGCCATGCCTGCCATAACCTAGGTACGCCACTGCTTGGTTGACAGCGCGAGATAACATATTTAAAATAATCTTAATTTTTTTTGTAATATTACGATTCAATACAAGAGCCACAAAATATATGTTGAAGAGCCGCATGCGGCTCGCGAGCCGCAGTTTGCCCACCGTTGGCCTAGACCAGTGGTTCTTAACCTATGGGTAGGCCTAATTACCCACATGTGGGTAATTTCAGGATAGCAGGTGGGTAATCAGCTGAACCAGAATATTTAGAATTATAGATGTAACAAACAATGCCACAGCTGTAAGTGGTAAAGTTGCTTTATTACTTATACTTTTTTTTGATGTTTTGAGTCCGTTCAATACAACCAAACAAGCACAGTGATATTTTATCATTTTCAGAATTGTTTCGTCATAGTGATTTATTTTTCGCATTATTTTTGTTGCCGGTTTTATGTATTTCATATTTGTGACATAATAAGTAAGATTTTTCTTGTATAGCCTAATCAGTTCAGTTACAGTTGTTTTATGAGCAAGCTTGATGGCTGCGTTGCTGTTTGAAGTAGTATAGCTAAGTGTACATTTAGAGTTAGTGTTGAGACGAGCGAGCTATAGGCTATACTTTTGAAGATGAAAGCTTGGGAAAATTCTGGGGAATGATGGGGAAAGCATATCCAAAAGTTGTGCAAAACCATTAACATTGTTGACTATGTTCCTTTCTACTTATCTCTGTGAATCAGCATTTTCAAGTGATGTTGCTTTGAAGTCAAAATTACGAAACAAGCTGTTAGATCTGAAGTCAGACTTGCTTTGTGCAGTATCCAAAATCGCACCCAATATTGCATCGATTGTACACAAAAAAAGCGCAAATGTCTCACTGAAACTATTGATGCCGTTCTTTACGTTATATAAATGTTGTTTTTGTTGAATAACGCTGTTTTATATTTTTAATATGGTAAACTAGTTAAAATTAGATTTTGGGTAATGGGACTTTGATCTGGACAGAAATGGGTAATAAGGGAAAAAAGGTTAAGAACCCCTGGCCTAGACTCACTGAAGGTTGATGGAGTTTTGACTACCGGTTGGCCTACATGCAGGGGCGCCGGAACGATTTTTGACTGGGGGGGCAAGATTACGAAAAAAGGGCATTTTTGTTTACTAAAAGGCCAATTTTTTTTCAAGTTTTAAGATAAGACATAGCGATAATACTAATCTATCAGCTCACTATGTATTGAGTAATGATAGCCTACAAGTGTCCGGTATACAAAGAAGGGCATCATGCTATTTTATAATGATGTAACCTACTGTCAAGCCTTAAAGCAGCCTGCGGCCATGGCCGCTAAGTAGTGCTTGAATGAACCGCCGGTGCTACCTCCTCAATCGGCCAAGTTTGGCCGCCGGTCTCTCCAATTATTTAATTTCGCAATACAATGATCGTGGATTAACTGTCGAAAACATGCAGTATCAAAAAGTGACGCAAAGTTAGATCAGCGCGTCATAATCGCCACTGTTGCATTGTGTGGGGAATATTTGTTATTGATGGAATATCCATCTGCGATCGCCAGCGCTGTAAGTCTTGTTTGTAATTCCCGACGTTTATTTTAACAAAGTCTTAATCCGAATTGCTAATTTACATCGGCTGGCAATATTGTCGTTTTTATGTCGATTCGATGTTGTCGGACATTGAACCGTTGTTAAAAAGGAGAACAAAGTTAGTTGACATCAATGGGAAAACATTTTTTGATCATATTTTGCAAAAATTATGCTTCTTTTAGTAATGTCTTTTAGTAATGTACATCATTGAAATAGCTAAAACCTCAATTGCTAAGGCAACAGGATCAGATGTCAGTAGATTTAACAGAAAAAATATTTCGCACTTGCTAGTGCATCGTCAGTTCTGATAAAGGGCAGTTAAAGCCTACAAGTAACGTTTTAATCATTGAAATACTTATTTTATTACCTTGCCGTCATCGTCAACACATGTCGAACGTTGTTTTTCGTTGCTAAAAAGAATTCTAGGGGAGTAGCAAACTTTTATAAAATCAGCCACATTGGAGACACTCGTGCGAGTGTCGTTTGAATAGTACTGGATTACAATCCCGATAAAGCAGTTATTGCGTGGTGCAGCGATTCTATTGTAGGACGTCGCCCAGGCCCAGACTTCAACAACGCTAAGTGATCATTTTAGCATTGTTGCAAGTTTAATTCTATTTACTTGTGCTATCGTTATTTTTATTTTGTATTTTGGCCTCCAAGCACGCAGATTTGGCCGCCGAGAAGGAGCTCCCGTTAGGCCACGATGGCTGTCGAAAAAAAAACGAGTTTTAAAGCCTGTACTGTGTTGCAAAATTTTGTGCCGTAATTATTATTTTGAGGCAAATATGAAAGATTATAATTAGGCTAAAAGCGAATGGCAGAAATTGTTATATTGCAAAATGTGCAGTAGCTTACATGACTTTAAAAGGGCACCATTGCCCCC
Organism: Aplidium turbinatum; assembly: GCF_918807975.1. NCBI lineage: Eukaryota > Metazoa > Chordata > Ascidiacea > Aplousobranchia > Polyclinidae > Aplidium > Aplidium turbinatum. Next base: position 7,186,769 of record NC_137489.1, on the reverse strand, counting down.
CCTGCCCCTCCATCTGCAGAAAATTTGAGGGCAGGGGGGGCATTCGCCCCCCCTGCCCCCCCGCTTCCGGCGCCCCTGCCTACATGTAGCCTAAGTTAGCCTACTTTATATTTCTTTAAAACGGTAGTTATAAAAAACCAGACCAAAAATAGGCTCAGTGCTCCATTCACTAGAAAACTTTGGTTTTAACTTTCATAAAATACATAAAATATAGCCAAAGAGGCAAAGACTAGGTTCGTCAACTACAACTCAAGACAAGCGGCTAACAAGTCAGCCTTCAAATGCAAACTTTGCACGATGTATGAAGGCCTGTTGCCAATTAAATGCCGCCACAATTCAAACTTTGAAATTTTTGGAGCCATGATCGATCAAATTATTTGTTTCAATATCGCCATATAGCCTACAACGAGTCAATAAAACACTCATAATGCTACATTGTGAATCGTAGATTAGGCTACTAGGTTGCATCATAGCACAATCAGGAGAGCAAAATACCATAAGCGGCCATAACTTATATTCAACCACCACCCCATGCAAATTTATTTGCCAACGCACGTAAGGCACGGACACAACTTCAAATGGTATAGTACCAATGAATCAGGTTAAAATGATACGTAAATGGCTTGTTTCAAACTAAAATTTCATTCCAATACAGCAACAATTTCTGGTACGGTACAAAACTCATCTTTTAACTTTCATCTTATTTTCGTTTCATTCCCAATTAGCCTACGTTTCTGCTGTAAACCATGTTGTTAAGATGCAATGGTGGATAAGTCTTTAACAATCAACATGTTTCCAATGTTGAAATCATTTGTACAAATCTGCTGGAAGCGTCAAATCTTTCAACTCTGTTTTAGTAACTTCTGGACTGGCAGTAACTTTCAGACCGCGTATACGCGGTCCAGAAGTTACGGTAACTTTCAGACCGCAGTAACTCCTGGACCGTTACACCGGCATTTGCTTTTGAAGTTTTTGCAAAGTAGAAAACATTTTGTAAATACAAAACGCATTGCAAGCCCTATGTCATTAATGACTATCTAACCTACACGTAATCGTGAATTCTTGAAGCCACAGTCTCAATACTCTTGTTCAAAAATTTATTCTGATGATTTTGGAAACTTCGCACTGCAGTAGTCAGTAGACCAAACAAAGGTAGTCTATTCTGCAATGATGACACATTTATTAAATACTTATAAGCTGCTGTGGTGCAGGACATTTGGTGAAAGAACAGGACTGAATTTATCACTTTCGTACGATTGCGAGCTTGCATGTTTTGCATATAGCTTTGAAGTTGAGTTTTTGAACACAACGAGCTGATACATGGCCTATGATTTTTAATTGAATGTGTAATCTCGTTTTTTTAAGTTTCGAAAGATATTAGATGGACCATAAGTTGTTATCAGGCTACTGCAATAGAGTTGTTCACTAGCCGTGTTATCTAGCCCTAGGCATAGAAAATCGGCTCAAAATTTAGACTAAGTGGACCGAACGGCAAGGAAGATAATCTTCTTATCTATACTTCTAAGTGTATCATTTAGCGTGTTGCAATGTCACAGCCGTGTCTTTTCCAGATGTCAAAAAGATGTTCGTTCTTCTGCTCGTCGTGCACTCGTCTCTATTATTCGGCCAGCCAGCCGACTTGCATCTTAATGTTGCAAGTCTCTTTTTGTGCACACAATGGCTGAGGTATATCTGCAGCTGCACTTTTTTAAAGTTAGACTTCTCGTACACTTCATCAGACATATTTAAGATAGGAAATAAAATTAATTAAAAAACACCGCCTTTGTTTATATTACAAATATTTTCATTTCAGCTCAATTTATTTTTTATTGATAGCATACGTGTAAAAAGTACAAAAAAGAATAAATGAGTAAAAAAAACATTACAATTATAAAAAAAAAAAACACAATATAGCCTATGGGTTAAGTTTATACTGTGCGATTAAAGCTGCCATAACAAGACAAAACAACTGTAATTTTTAAAAACCACTAGCTTGTTTTCTTCATGAAAGTTTCAGTGAATTTAGAGAAATTTTCGAGGCCTTTTGATTTATTGGAAAATGTAAATCAACTCCTTTTATCTCTTATACTGCAACTCCAAGCTTTGTTTCTGTTAGTGTAGCCTACATTTTTTCAGAAGATAGTGCGCGGAGATGAATTTTATGTTTAATGTCTGTAATTAATTATTTTAATGTCTTTTTCAAAATTGTACATAGCCCCTAATTAGTAGCCTCCATCATACAAATAAACGAGACAACTTTTATTTCTTATCTTATAAAACTGTATCATTTGAACACCAAACGGTCGATTATGCAAACGACACAAAAATAAAAATCATTGATTATTTTCATAAAATTACTTGTTGATTTCAATGTTTTAACGTTTAAAAGGGCAAAAATACTAAAACTAAACTTTTAATGAAACGTTTGAAAAGGTAAAAAAAAACGTATCAAAATTTTAAGTTATGTGTGACTTTTGAAGATAGATTAAGTTTTTTTTTTCAAATTTCAAACGACAATAAAAACGTTAAAACTGCCAATTTGTAGCTTAGTCTACATAAACTTGGATGAAACTGAGTTGACGAAATTAAAACAAATATAAATTGCTTTGGTAAAGACTTTGAAAATATGCATTTATCGCAAGTTATCCTGTTAAGATTGTTCAGAGTTTAGTTAAAACTAGATCTTTTGAATCTTGCAAAGAACTTGTGATTGATTTAGAAAAGGATTGCCTTTTCTCTAAGACTTTCTGGTGCTTTCTTCCAGCCAGTGTCATACAAATAAATGCCAAATCATTGCAAACGGCCATACCAAGCACCTGATAAACCTGAATAATAATAAAATGTTTATCTAACTCTGTCACTGTTTTTTTATTTTTATTTTTAACAAACATGTTAACTATGAAAACTAAAGTAGGCCTACTGTTTTGTAACCAGAAAGCAGCGGCACACTGGTGTGCCACGAGACACTGTGCCACATGAAAAACACAACGTTGTCATACTGTATACTTTCTAAAAAAGAAAAGTAAAATATGACTAAATAAACTTAGCTGACTATTAATTTAAAAAGTGCTGTCATTTCTTAGTGAAGAATTTTTTCACCAAAGTCAGCAAAAACTAGCTACATAAAGATCATATTTTGACTAAACCACTTCAGGCTTGAAGTGTAATTTGTAGGTTTTGAATTTTGAAAGGTAAGTCAAAACGGCAAAAGCAAAACTTGATTGAAAAATAAAATTAAATAAAACAAAAGTAGAAAATTGCATTTTCCTACTTACAACATAAAATGGGTCCATTTCAAACAATGCTCCACCAACAGGTAACATGGACATTGTTCCAATAGTGTTTCCAGCTCCAAAAATGAAAATGTAAGTCACAGACACATTTGTAATTTGCGATGCCCACGATATGCCTGCAGATTTAAAGATATTACTTAGCGTTAACTTTCTTTAAAGTTTCTTCCATGGATACCAAACAATAAGGGATAACAAGGACACCAGGGATGTTTAGAAATTTCTGGTTTCTGATCACAAATTATACATATCCGGCAGATCACCTGTGGGATAAAGAGTCGCCACGGCAAGCCCATGAAAGACAGTTGTAATCCACACTACCAGCGCGATGTATCTTCCAAAAATACTGAGAATGATCTAAAACAACAAAAACAATAAGAATTGGTAAGAAACATTTTTATCTAAAACAAATTGATTAATGTTGTTCAGAAAAATGTCCAATCTAATCGGATCCAATGCATTTTAGAAAATGACAAAAAATGCAATAGTTTTTTACTCCATTTTATCTTGTCGAATCATTTCTTAAAATATACATTTAGCGACACCCTTTGCATACAATTTTGTCTCATTTAATTCATTGTCGTTAAAAATTGTTTACCAGAGCAACAGTTGTCGCAATCAAATCAGCAATGATGATAGTTGTTGGTTTGAAGAAATTGGAATAAAATATTCCTGAACCTCTTCCAACAGTGAAACCAACCCAGAAGAGTGTGTTTAACGTTGATGCATCGGCAACCTAAACATATCGTTTAAGTTAATGAGACTTAGTGCTTTTATTCGATTCTTGTAGTGGTTGCAAAACTCAATAAAGAAAAGTTTGCATCGGGACGGGTCGAATATAATATACTTCAGTTTGAGCAACAAGCACGATCAGAGTCTTTAAAGTTTCATCTGTCGATCCAAAGTCTTTCAAATGGATAGACAAGCTTTTGATTTAAAGGTGCTTTTCAAAGAAGCCATCGAAAAAGACATTACTTTGATAATAATAAGTCGACAAGCCTTTGTCGATTTACAACAGCAAAAAAAACATTATGTTGGAGGGGTAGAGTTGGCATAAGATATGAACTGTCAGCAGTGCGTTAACAACACAGTATAACTACAAATAGCGCCAGTTTAACTGCTTATTTCTGTAGGTTGATCTTGATCTATTGGGTCTTCGTCCATCCGATTCAATAAAAGAGTTTAAATAGTTTGAACGTGGACAGTTTAATCTGATATTATACAAAGGAATTATTAGTAGCCATGTATAAATCATTTCGTGTTTTTTAATCGGTTTATTAATAGCATTGATGCAGTTTATTTTTCTAGGCAAATTCTTACCGAAAACGAGAGTTCTGAGCACAAGGCTATGGAGTAGATATATGACTGGTAGACAGCTTCCATACTCGAAGTCATAAAGTAAAAAATTATTATTGGCATAAAAATCCATATCACATCTCGAAGTGGTTCTTCTTCTCTTTCTTCTTTAGTGCCCTCCTCGTGGGCAGTTTTAATGCGATCTTCAATCCGCAATAGGGCGCAAACGAGCATAATTATTCCCATAACGATCGTAAATGCCCCTGACATTATGTAAGTCCAGGCTACAGGGTTCAAGCCTGTGTAAGTTGGCGATTTACTTGTCGTGTCAGTAGCGTTGTACATTGTGGTGGTAACAGAAACGTCATCAGAACTCGAAGGGCAACTATCTTGAGCATCGCTCTGTTGGTCCGCCATTTGTAGAAAGGGGGATGCTGCAAAATCCATTAAAACACAATTTGCTTAACAAGTAAAGATTAGACTTCAGTCGGACTGAAGGGAAAAAATTAACAAAAAGTTTAATTGGACTGATGAGGAAAAACTGACATAGAGCAGTCTCTCTTGTCATATTTTTTATTTTTTAAATTGTCTGTAATAATTCTATGCAGTCTTCGATATTTTACGTTACTTCAATTTAAATTGTATTAGACTCATCATAATTAATTTTAATTGCATTTATTTATCAAACTACTGTATGTTTCAAGCCATTGTTTACACAGCTCGTGGAAGGATGTTAGTGCTTATGTTTTTGGTTTTACGGTAGTGTGTGATACATTAATTTACAGATAAAAATATGTTGATCTAGCAGCAAAGTTAACAATCCAATAAACAAATGAATAAGTTACCTATCACAGGTGCAATGAAAGCTCCCACACCAAACATAAAGTGAAATGATTGAATGTACGGACGAGATTTCTTTGCTCCCCACAATTGTAAATAAATAGATTGCAGACCTAAAGTGTAACACAATTATTTGGATGCTAGCAAGTTGTTGCTTTTCATGCTCAGATATTGCGTTGTTTCATAAAGTATATTTACGGCACTAAGTTAGCTGGACTATGTGATCACAGCAAGAACGTATCCTCTATGCTTCTATACAGGTGGTATGGAGAGTAATTGCTCCCTAAATTTTATCTTCTCAGCTTCTCTTTCATTATTAGGCTACGGTAATATAAAGTAGTTTTTATTTTTGCTGATCCCCAATAAAGGTGAAACAGGCTGTAGAAGTTATTGTTGTCTGTTGTATAAGTTGTCTGACTAAAATTTATTTAGATCCGGCCTGCACTATTTAAACTTATACAAGAGCCCAACAAGAAAAACTATATTTCGCAAGCTACTTACAAACGTTGTTCTATCATTTCGAAAAAGTGAATTTCAGATAACAGATATTATTCAATAGGAAAAAAATGAAACCAATTGTACAGCATTTCTAAACTGTTATTGCATAATTGAGTTGTAAAATATATTTGATTAATTTCGAGGGCTGCATAAAAAGTTGTGTGGGCCTTATGTGACTCACAGGCCATATTTTGTCGAGGCCTGATGCAGATTATATGTCACTAATTCAACATACGAAGCATACGGAGTCAGCACCTTTTTTCAGCAATAAAGATTATTAGTTTACTATCATTACAATGCAGTTTTCACATTGAGAAACTGAGTTTACTTTCTATCAATTTGGACTCACTCCTGTTCAAATATGTCAGCTTTGGTTAGTAGGCCTATTACAAATCAAGTGACCGTGATAAACAAACTCACCAGCGTCAAAATATCCAAATAGAAGGCCAATAATAGTTGTTATAACAACCAAGCCAGGTAGATTTGTGATCCAGGGCGTGATTAGCATCAACACTCCAGCCAATACAATACCAACAGCTGAAAACAGGAAGTAAGTTTAATTTAATTACATTTGTTGATTGCTTGAGCGAATCTTTATCCTCGAACTTACAAAGCTTCTTGGAGAGCTTAATCCTGGCAGTTTTACATTCTTGTACACAGTGATGGGCATTATCGGCGATAATTCATCGGCGATAAATTTTTATCGCTTATCGTTATCGCTCAATTATTTTTTCGGTTATCGTTTATCGTTATCGCCAAAGGCAATATTTGATTATCGCCGATAAATTTTATTTTGGATCAACACACAAGTGGAAAGATCATGAAAAGTAATATTTTTATTAGCCACCTAGTTAATGAAACTAAAATTAAAACCAGTTCTTCTTCAGTGCCTGAAGTGTGTGTGCACAGGTCGTTATCAGGAGAGGGGGCACGCCCCCTGCAGCGACGGCCTTGACAACACAATAATTTTTAGAGTTGCAAATTGCAATGCAATGAAATGCATGCAACAAGTTTCTTGTTGGTTTGCTGCAATGGGCAATCGCGAGTGAATTTTAAAATTAAAATGTAAGCGCACAGGCGGTACAATTTCCTTTGAAGCGAAGCGAAAGAAATTGGCAAGTGGTTTGTGAAAGTGTCGCAATACAAGGCCGCTTTTACATCGGAAACATGGTCTTTCACGCCACCTCACGATCAACTATTTTATTCTTGTGTTTTCTTTTTTCGTTGGAAGTGTTAGTTTTTAGTAATTGTGGTAAAAAAATAAAATCTCTCACGTCAAAACATGAAACTTACTGTTTTAAGCGCATTAAATCTTTAGATGATTAGATTAACTAAAATTGCAAGAACTTGCCTTGAGACGTGCGGTTACGTCACAAACTCAAATTAAAAGACAAAATTCACACACAATTTGTTTTGTTTGTTTATCTTTATCCTGCATTGCGGGAAAGCGGACTTGAGCGCTATGCATCGGTGTACACCTTCCGACATACACCTGACCCACGCTGCAGCCGACGGCAATGTCTGTTTTTCGGTTGTCTACTTTACTTATGACTTAAATTTGGTACTACCCATTACTCGAAATCGATCACTAGGTAGAGGCAATTATCGTTAAGTTTCTTGCCCAGAGAAACAACAGCAAGTGCGGGTGGCTGGAGTCGAACATGCAGGCTCTCGACTGCGAGCCCAACGCGCTAACCACTCGGCCACGGCTGCCGACACAAGATCGGTTATAGACTGTAAGATCGATTTTTTTCTAGCTTGGCGATATAACTTTAATCCAAAAATAATAACCGAATGCATAAGTGCCATTTAACTTAAAAAGTTAACCCATTTGTGCCGAAAGTGAAAGTACTTAAAAAAATTTTCGGAAAATTTAAATATTGCATAATTATGACTTAAAAAACATATCACAATTATTTTTTTCCTAATTGTGTTTGTATTTTTTGAGAAAAAAGCCGTCCTATATATAAGACGCTAGGCAAATCCGTTATCAAATTTCACAAGTTTCTTGTGCGTAATGCTTAAAGGGGCAGACAACCCCATTTTCAAATGCAAGTTGAGAGTTGAAATACATAAAGGGGATATTCAAAAACACGTTGCACTTGTTTTTATGAAAAAATACTCATTTGTTCTCACGCAATCTTAAAACAAAGTTTTGGTTTTGTAATTCGAACACACACCGCGCGAACTGTTGTCGAAATAAATTTTTTTCTCGCGTGACGTCATGCAAGTACTGCTGGAGTCTGGACAAATATTTTGCTTGTTTTAGGTGTGGTTGTGGCATGCGTTTGCAGCAGTGGATAAGATTATTCCAAGTTACAATTGAAGTTCAGATTTAGTTTATTGTAGCCTTGGTGCTAGCTTACATCATTTTACAGACTACACTAAACTTTTTATTGGACGTTTAACCTAAACATTTTGGGCTAGACCTTGCAGTGTTTGCATAGTTTTGATGGTATTTAACAGCAGGAGATTTAGACAGTCAAGGGTTGCAGAGATTTGCATTTATTTTTTACTTCATGATTAGTCAGTGCTGTTTCCTGTGCTGTGTGCACGATAGGCCTACCTACCAGTCTCAGTATTTACTCATGTATTTCAATTTGTGATTGTGTATTGGCTAGACAAGTAGGCCTATATCTCAATATGCATTCTTCCCCAGTGCTGTGTGAGTAAACTAAGCTGAACTTGTTACAATTTGGTACTCATCATGCCAAATCGGTGTGTTGTACCGTTTATAACTGTTCATCTGGCAGTTCTTCTAGGCTACTGATAAAATTTCTTTGTTCCATTTTCCAAAAAATCGTACCATAAAAAAGAAATGGAACAAGTCTGTAAACACCACAAGAGTGTGGCCAGGATCAACAGAGTCCAGCACAATATGGCGACTCCATTTCAAGGAAACAGATTTTTAAAATCTTTTTCAATTTGACATGGATCATGCCACACGTCTCAATTTAAACCTTAATGCATGCCCTTCAATTTTTCTCAACAAAAACATTTTAACAACTTTGCAACCGTTGGATTCAAAGTCCAGTGGAGAGACAACTCCACAACAAAATTCCACTTTATCCATGCGACCGGCTGCTAGGAAGCGGCAAGTTCTTGAGGTAATTTTAAGCTAACAATTATATTACTACATGTTTGTTATAAAGTACCGTACATAAGTAGCGAAGTAGCATCTTTGAGAAATTGTTTTCCATAAGTTTACAATATGTATGCTGCCTGCTGGTATAGTGATTCCCAGCTACATGCGCTTTTAGAACATCCCATGTATAATTCACCAAGTGCATTAACAAAAAATGTTCCTTCATATATACATTGTTGTTTTCTTTTTCAGTTACTGGCTAGGGATGCACCCAAATTCGTACCCTGAACAATTCGTACCCTGAAAAGATCGAGAGAAATTTTTTTAAAAAAGCCGAAGTCATGCCAAACAGAAATGGTTACTTGTGATGCTGTAACACAATATGACGTGTTAGATTTCCGTGCTTGTTCATCAAAAGGATGCCAAGCTGTATTGAAGCCAATGAGTGCGGCGAAAGGTAAGAAACTTTGACTATAATATAACAAATTATGAAATAACAGTAGTGTACATTTTAATAGCTTTGGAAAGAGAAGTGATGCCAAAGAATACTGTAAAAGTTGCTTTGCTTGATTTGGAATATGTTTATTGCAGCAACTCAGGCTAATGCCCTGGTATTAACACAATCTGTAGGTGTGACCTGCAACTTGCAAGAAAGAAAATGAATTCCACCAGATTACCTTACTACCACTCCCAAAAAAGCAAGAATGGCTTTGCAAGACATATCTTTTGAAGATAATGAAATGCACTATCCAAATTTCTCAATAAATACAATTTCGGAGGTGTCTACCAATGAACGTAGTGAAAAGCCGGGGTAAGTTTGTAAAATTCCAAAACAAAACTACGTTCCTAAACTTTTCATCAAATTTTCCTATAATTTAACTGAAGATCCACTGGGATGCACGGTGTGACAAAACATTTTAAATAAAGTAAACAATATCACACCAACTCAGAAGAATCGGTTTATTTAAATACAGAGCTTTTGCCACACAAGTGTGGCTTCATCAGTATAAACTTATTCAAATAGAAGTTTGTAAACAATGATATATCTGTTATAGATATTTTATGAATGCTTCCTGATGTATGGAAACACACACATACTGTAAACGGAAGTGCTCAATCTTTTCTTTAAAATAGTGTCATTGATAAGAATTTTTAATATGTCATTGAGCAGAACACTGTACTTCAACAATTGGAAGGTGATGGTATTGACCTCATGTTAGCAGGAGATGGAAGGGTAGATTCTCCTGGACATAGTGGGAAGCACGGCACATACACGATCATGGACACAAGATTGAATAAAATAGTGGATTTGCAACTTCTTCAGGTATGGACTTCAGCCAGTACATTTTATACTTTAGCTAGCAAATCCAGCTTCTTTTACATGACTCATTGAAAAACCAGTGTGTCTTATAACAAATTTACGTTTATTTTACGTATGTTTGTACGTTATAGTTTCTCTGCTCGGCGCGCTTTCCATTGATTGTTTTCTCTGCAAGTCCATTTTCATAAGAGCTTTTCTTGCTGTGTTCAGTAAAAGGGACTTTTGTTACTTTAAGTTCTGATCGTGTGAGACTGATTTAATTGGTTCGTTTTATATTGTTGGCTTGTGTTTTGGAGATGTACTTCGTCTCTTACTTCATTTAAACCTAATAAATGGTCGTTTCAGTGTGAACATACCCAGATAACAAATCAGTCGCTTTTTACATTGATTCAACGTCTGCAGATGTTGAATCAATGTAAAAAAGCGACTGATTGCTATTATGTGTACTTTTCTCAAAACTGCTCGTAAACAGGCCAACTTCGCCTAGAAAGCAACAACGTAATGATGATTTATTGATGCTAAGCTATTTCACGGAAAACAATTTCACTGAAACAATACAAGTTGTATTTGGCTGTACAGTGTACAATGTACATGCTTCCCATTGCCAAGTCAAGAAAAATTTGCGGCCATGGCCGTCTCCCATCGAATCGGCACATACAACACTCGCGGCCATTTAAAGAGTTGTTTTGAATTTGAAGGAGTTACCGTTACAAGAGTAAATGTAACCAAAAGTTGTTTTTACAGACGTTATAGGCACATTGCCTATAGACAGTTTGTTCGCTGGATCTGGGGTTACCTTGGACGTTCAATCCGTGTGCCTCTGCCGTCATGCGTCGTTTCGGCAATTAGGTCGAAATTTTCAAATCAAGATAGCGGCGAATATGTTGGATTTATATATCCTGATTTGAAATAAAAAGTCAGAATTCAAAGTCTGCTTTGAAAAAAGCTTTTCCGTGTGCACAGAGAGAGTGAATTTTGTACATGTACACTGTACAGACAGTACGGTAATTTATACTAGAGGTCTTAAGAATCTTCTTGACCTAGTTCTTTACAAACTAATATGGTACTTGTCGAAAGGTAGTTACTTTCAGTGTTCATTTTATCAACTACTAAGCCGCTTACAATCGACATAAATACATGTAGTTCATTGTATTTGTTGGAAACGACACTACGAACACTTGCTTACAATGCATCTTGCGCGAACATAAGATCGGCTAGTACTCTCATGACGTCACACGTGATTATCGCACGGTTCAGTGAGCACGCGTCGCTCTGAAACTAAGGGCTAACTAAAACGGCCCTACAAAGGAAACGCAATGAAATTAAGGGAAAATTTCAACGACAACTACTTATTATACATATCTAGAGCACTTACAAACAAAAAAATCGAAAAGTATGGTTTGGGGTTTACTGCCCCTTTAAGCGTTATTACATTTTACTTATCGCTCAAAGTGATAAATGGGAAATGTCTTGTTCATGTCTTGTCATGTCATTATTGTCATCGAGCATTTTATTGAAATAAAAGTTCAAAAAATATGAAGATGAAAATTAGCAAAGTAACACAACATCACTGAAACAAGTCATTGCGGAATATGATATTGCTTGAAGCATTTAACATGCAGACTGACATCACATTTTTTTGCATCTTGTAATAGTTTTTGCATGACAATAGGCGGATCGAGTTGCGTGGTAAAATTATGCTAAATACAGTATAACCTTTCTTATTTACTGTAGCCTACCTTTGCGACATAGCCTACCTCAATCAAATATTTTTATTCCCACTAATACAGTGCCTACATTGTAATTCTTATCTCAACAACTCAGCGTTCTGCCATTGCTTTAATGATGGTGTTCACAAAGAAAACAAAGAAAAATTATCTGAAATTATCAGTAAATTACGATAATTATGTTATTGTTCTTAAACAAACACGACTAATTTGACAAGCTTGATGGATTTCACAGTATGCACATTTTTACTACCAATAACGCTTATGATTACTGATAAATTTTCAAGCATTTTGCGTTTTTGGGAATTTTTTCAATTATTGCTGACTTTGCTGTAAACAGCCCTTTAAGCAGAAAACAAAATACAAAGTTTGGAATTTTTTATGGTATTTTCATTTGATTTAATTATTTTGCCTACTGCACGTAAGCGGCAGTGTAACTCAATTGATAAAAGCATCCAACTGGTATCTGAAGGTATAATTATAAGCACGGCGGTTACCTCAGTGGTTTGATTCTGGATCAAGAGGTTGAAGATTCGATACCTACTGCCGCTATTACGATTCTATTTATGCATAACTTACAAAAAGTTTTGTCCCTTTACAGTATATTATGTTCGATTTTTCAGCATGTTGATGAAAACAGTTCGTGCTGCATGGGATGGGGCAGCGCTAATCAAGAAAAAAAAAAATTATCGTTATCGGACATTATCGGCGATAATTTATCGTTTATCGTTATCGCTTAACTTTTTTTTGATTTATCGTTTATCGTTATCGCTTTAGGCATTTTTCGTTTATCGATTATCGTTATCGCTTAACTGAAAAATGAGTTATCGCGCCCAACACTGCTTGTACAGGAATTGAACAACTAGCGCAGGTCGGGTCACCGAGATTGTCAGAGTGAAATTTCCCTTTGTTGAGATATTGGTGTTTGTGAAATATTTCACCAGGTACCGCTGAATGGAGTGCACTCTTTGAAACGCTTTGCTCAAGAGTATACCCCGAGAATTGAACCAATGCTGCTTGATTTTTTTGTTATTTAGAGTTTAAGCGTAGAACCAACCGAGCTTTCGGGGCAAATAAACTGACAAGATATTTAACTAAATAATTACAGTAAGCTACAGACTATGATGCCATTATTTTATGGTGACTTCAGCGCAAGGGTCGTTGAGAGGATAATTCGGAAGCTGTGTCAATGAGGGGCCCAAACCTCAAGCAACACGTCTTTTCCAAAACAGAAGCCTTCACTACACATCAAGAACGAGGAAATTAGGCAACTAAATAATTTATCAAGGAAAGATGTAATTTTTACATGCAAAAGCAAAGTATCACATTAGGACTGGAAAGAATACACAGTATTTTTTTTCCAGTTTCCATCCGCTTGCAAAGATTCTATGTTCCTAAATTCATACCGGGTCTGAGGCCAAAATTACTCTTTGGACCTTTTGGCAACACTACTAAAACTTCATCAACATGACGAAGTTAGAATTTAAAAAAAGTTGATGTAGTTGAGAAAATTATGTTTAAACAAGTGCAAACAACTTAAAGGTGTAGTTAGTTTTTTATTTTCTCACAGTGCATGATATCTCACCTACAGAGATGAGCGTGATCTTGATCTTGAAGATCACAAGTGATCTTGAAGATCAAGATCGTGATCTTGATCTTCAAAATCACTTTTTTTTTGGTGATCTTGATCTTGATCTAAGATCACTTTTTTTTGTGTGATCTTGATCTTGAAGAACAATAAGATCAAGATCACTTTAAAATTGAATTTTACTTCCTACATAGAGGCATTTTTTTAGAACTCGTACTGTACAAAGTAGTTAGTGGCAACTACTAACATTAAGCCACTGTTAATATGATATGTGCCCAACAAAAGACGACTTAAAGTCTCCATCAAATCTGGTCAGTGTTGCCATTTCAAAATTGAAAAAGTTTTCTGTGTTGGTCATAATGAAGAAGTCAACTTCCGTGTACTTTATGTTGACGTATAATAAAAAATGATTTAATGTGAATTTTAAAGAAATGTTTGCTTTTATTGACGCAATTTTAGATGTTTCAAAAGTCTAGAATGGCGGTGTTAAAAAATCTGGATTCTAGCCGACTTTGGTCATGTAAAGTGGTTTATTGCAGCAAATCAACCAGACCAAGACTTGTTTAGGGTCTGAGTATGGAGCGGTTTGTCGGACCGCAAACCTCTGAACTTTTTTGATAGCAGACAACAGTATCAAATTTGCCAGGTGGGTAAATGGTGCAATAAACATTTACATAATGCAGTGAAAGTTAAAACTACTTAGTAACACGAATAAAAACTCCCACATGAACCAGACAAAAATTTGGTAAAAAATGATGCGGTTTAAACTTTATTTTTATTTATTAAGTATAAAACTAATTGCAAATTTTGCGACTTTTCAGAACTACTGTAATTAACCTCTGCCTTGGGGGTGACGTTGCGATTCTAAGCAAACTACGTCAACAATTGATAGGCCTATAATAGCAACAGTCACTAACTTATTACAATTCTTAGGCCAGCGATCGAGTAGTTAAAAGTAAAAGTTAGCAATACCAACTATATACCTTTACCCAGATTGCTTATAGTTATTATTTTTTGCAACATCATTGATCAAAAACTTCATTTTTTTTTCAAGTACACAAAAAGTGATCTTGAAAGTGATCTTGATCTTCAAGATCACGATCTTGATCTTGATCTTCAAGATCACATAGTTTGGTGATCTTGATCTTCAAGATCACCTATTCTTGGTGATCTTGATCTTGATCTTCAAGATCACCAATACTGGTGATCTTGCCCATCTCTGCTCACCTATTATTCTTAATGGTTGATGTGACTTGATACGATTATTCACAATTGCAAATATGATCGCTCCAACGAAAAATCCTGCAGATCTTCCAGTGAACATGGATGAGATTTGTCCCACAGTTGCATGAACATTGTCAGCAAGATAAAGCAGAGTTGGTCCAGACAACGACATAAAGATTCCCTTTGGAAACATAAGCAATTAAGTATGGTAAAAAATTGTGTAGCCTACTTTGGTATTTAAATAGTTCTTTAATTATTCAAAAAAGATTTTCGCATTATAAGCCTGATGTTTATATATACAGTATATATAAATCAAAATATAGTTATTACTATCAGGAATTCTTAACAGCCTGTTTCACCTCAAACGGATCATCAGAAGGGTCTTATTCAAATAGAATATTTTGAATTCTATTTGAATAAGACCCTTCTGATGATTCTCCTTTAGGTGAAACAGGCTGTTAAGAATTCAGATAGTAATAACTATATTTTGATTTAATTCGCTCTGCTTTGCTTTTTTGCTTAGCATTGAGCACTTTTTGTAGTATTAATATAGTTTTCATTGTTTTACAGTAATGTTTTTTTTTTTATTAGTGCCATATTTAACCAGCTTTTTGCATCTGCAGGACTGCAGTATTGTAGCGAAACTTTCTTTCACATTTTCAGAAGTGATAACTATAAACATTAGGGGATATAATCTACCCCTCACATGCTATTATTCAGATGAGTTGGATTTTTTTTCATTCAGTTGAGTTGAATATTGCAATTTAGGTAGTCGGTCATTGAAAAATTGCTGAGTCAACGGCCAGTTGATTATTTATTTTTCGATTACACATGACCGCATTTCAATTTGGCCATCGTCTTTCTTTGCCTTATATAGACTTGTGAGTTAACCAACATGTGAAGGCCAAAGCCCAAAGGTCTATTCTTTTGCCACTTCAAGTGGATGTTTTATTTTGGGTTACAGTAAAAGGCTTCTACAGAGCTGCCAGTCATCGTTGAAAGTAAGATTAACCATGACAGAAGATGAACGTAAGCTTGGCTGAAACTTTTGTAGGTAATGTTGATTAATTACCACGGGCATTGACTGCGTCAATAAATCTTCATAAATTTAAAAGTTTTATTTTTCGATTTAGTTTGTTTTCTTCGCCGCCACCTCAAATGGGCTTCCTTATACTTGACTATTGAGACTATTTTGTTAAATGTATATAAAATACTAATTCAAACTAGTATAGTATCAAATTTGTTTAAACCTTTTCAAAACTCAGATAAACCACTTTTGAACAGGCAAGTGAAAGTGGTTTTCATACTTAATTCCAAGCATTGGGAAAAGATAAGATAAGGTTTTCAATATAGTAGCCTAAGCCTGCAACACAAACGCGAGTACGTGGACAGTTCCCTTCTTATGGCCTCCTTTCCTCCAGCTCACTTGATTTACTGTACTTCATCCTGGGAAAAGGTTAGCAGTATTTATGAACAATCTGCTTAAGCCGAGAATCAAACTAGGACCGCATGATCAGAAATCTAGTGCTTTATCTTTTGCGCCATCCCAATGTTAAACCGATAAACAAACAGACTCATGAATAATATAATTCGGTTACCGGTAGCCTATAACTACCTAACATTTACAGTACGAATGTTTTTCTACCATATTGTGCGACTTAAATTTCACAGTTTTTATAGTTTTTTTTTAGTGTGCACGGTTTTTTTGTTTATTATCCTACAAGCGAAAATGTGCAGACTTTAGCATTACACCTATAGAAATATACAGTATTTCATTTAAGCATCTTGTTCTACAGAAAACTTAAAGAGTAACTGGAGAAGCGTATAGTATAACACTACACATTGTACTGCATTTATAATTTTTAAGAATGTCTACCAAGGTAACAACAAGCAGTAACCAACATCATAAAGGTGGCCAAATCTAATCATTTAAAAATATCTTACATGTCCAATTCTCGTCAAAGAAATTACAACAACCAAGGTAATGACCCAAACTTTTCCCTCTTCCGCATCTTGCTTCTCCACGTCTTCCTTAGTTTCTTTCATTTTTCACCTAAAGATTTTGTGTCGGGAAACAATCCCAAATAAAAAATGCTTCTTGTTGCTCACTGAAGTGGTAGAAAGTAGATAAATGCGCAATTGCATTATTGCTTATCCAGCAATGAGTAACCATCGTTAATGATTAAACTTAGTGTGCAAGTCGAACAAATAATCATTCTTTACATAACTTACAATGCTTTCAATAAATATCTTCCACACAGATTTATCGCTAGAAATTATTTGAGACTTACGTGAGTTAAGATATTCCTCTCAGAATATTGCCCTGATCCCTGCAAAACCACAAATGCCACAGCATCTATATGACATTTCAAGTATTTATCTTAAAAGCATAAAATAATTTCTTGCGTTTTTCTGGCGACTGCAAACTGAGCTAGGTCTACCACAAGATGTTGCAATGATAACCTGCTTTTATTCCTGACGCTTCGTCAGACAGAAGCAGCACGACTGACTTTACAAAGAGGTCCGAAACCAGTAAAATCTATCTGTTTGACAGCAAAGGAACACACCACAGCAACATATTGACGAAATGAAGAATTTTTTTATTACTGAATTTCAAAACGTATCCTACACCGCTGCTACCCAATGTGATTGACAACGCTGATGATGCGTAAAAAGGAGGCTACTATCCAGCAGTTAGTCATTCTGTAGATATCCTCAATAGCTTAACATTAACTAACGTTGAATCAATGTGAGTAGAGGATAGAAAAAGTTAGTCAGCAAATCAGATGTGGTGGAAAGTTCATTTAACTTGACAAATAGGGAAAAATTGCAATTAGATTATTACTGTTTGAATGAGCTGAAAAAAAAGAAAAAAAGCTGAAGATGTCATTATTAGGCATTAGTAAATCGATTCTTTGGGAAATTACGCTAAGAGATTAGATTGTGCAAATTTCAGCATTCGATGAATTCAAATTTGCAGTAGCCTACTAGGCCTACAATTAAATCATTATTATTGGAAATAAGGCGTGAAAACAGTTGGTTTAATAACAACGTTAAATTAAAAAAAAATGCACTGGAAGATCGCTCCTTCTCAACAGTGCATATCCTTGGCGACAGTTGGTTTAGTTGTTTTCTTTCCACAAAGGTAAGAATTCAATAGACTGACAAAACCAACGGTTGAGAACTATGTGGCAGGGGTGCATCGTCAACCCATCGATTTAGGGGTGCATCGTCACTAGTGGTGCGGTACTGATGAGCCCAGCCTCATGGGCAAAACACGTGTCTAACTGTCTATCGCTGAGTTTCTGCTACACTCGACTGCCGAGAAACAAAATAGGCTGTCGTCATATCAAAGCTATTTTTTCTAAATAAATAGGAAAGGCCTGCCTAAAACTTTTTTAGGGAAGGCCTGTATTTGAAAGGAACTTCCCGAATGGGGCTCATGTTAAACTAGTGGTGAGTCCTGGTAATTGATTCTCGCATTTAAATGAATAACAACAAATCGAAACAGCAATTGTGGTTCACAGAGCTTTATGAAAGTCTACTCTGCACAGAATGATGATGCTGACCCAGAACATGCGCCCTTCATGTCAAAAACTGTTCCGTGAGGCGAAAATTTTTCCCGCGAACTTTTTGTCTCATTTGCATATTTCTGTAAGTGTAGCCATTACTGGTTACGGCGAGGCGCCCAAACTGTTTTTACCAATTAATTTTTTTCGCGCGGTTTTCAAAGTCAGCAGCCAATTTTCGCCATCCAGGTCCAAGTCTAAACATTGAACTTGAAAAATAACGTAGCCTGGAGACACATCTCGTCTAGTCAAGTTTAAAAAAGTTGAGAAAAAAAATTGATTCTGGTCACTCTAAAAGTAAGATTTTCCGAATTGATTAAGAATTAACCCTAACTCTAAAAATTAAACCTAATCCATTAACCCTAACCCTACTTTTTTGAAACGCTTTTGTGCACCGCAAAAATTAATTTAAAGAAACAAATTGACTTTGATGGGAGTCGAACCGTTGTCTTCACGAACATAAGGCACAAGATGAAACCACTGAACCAAACACACCAACGAAAAATTTTTGCATTCACATTGTAGGCTGGTAATACAAACTCTATAATACAAATACAAACTCTATGCGAAGTAACAAAAAGTTCGTGGGAAAAAAAATTTCGCTTCCGGCAGGGGGAACTTCAGTTGTCCTATGGGAAGGAATTCCTTCGCTGCTGTTGAATGTGGAAGGCCTGACGTGAGTCTACGATCGACATCTTAAAACAAATGGTAAGGCAAACCAAAGTTATGCTCTCCTATTCGAGCTTACAGCTGATTGATTTGATTGATAAGTTGACAATAAATTACTTTAGATTTAGATTAATTCTTAAGGTTTTTGTAAATTTTTATCGAGACTTGAATACTAACACGAAAAAATTCCCTAATTTTTCAGCTTTGTGATTAAAAATAGCTGTTTGTCTAGAAATATACAAGAAATCTGGCAACACTTTTGCATAAACACCGCTCTCTGCTCTCAAAACCAAAATGACGTAGTTGCGCTTCCAGGGAAGTTCTTGATTTCCATGTGTCCAGCTGTTTGACCCCAAGCAGCACAACAACTTCCGCTCCGAACGGTGGTGCACCACAATTAATCCTGATCTGGTCTTAGTCTAGTTGGCCCCATACCACAGCAAACGACCCTTGATCTATTTCCAAAATCACATCGTTTGTTACTTCGTATTATGACGAGCTTATGTTTTATGTAGATAGCTCTCAAGTCGAGCCTAAAACTGAATGGATCATTGTAGACTATGTCTTTGGTTGGTATTGTAAACATATTCGATTTTAGCTTAATGTATTTTTTATTGCTGGCATACGTGTAAAAATCCTTTGCAAGTAACACTGCGATGTGGGAAGAGACAAAAATATAATAATTTAAGTTTACAATGTGTTATTGAAACATGGATCAGGGAATTAGATCCAATTAATCTAATTCTAATAGAATTGTAATCTAATAGAATCTTATTCCGTGATCCATATGATTGAAACAGCCACTCCAAGTCAAAAGAACAGCGGGCTTTTGCAAAAGCGACAATTCCCTTATCAGAAAATCAAGGCTTCGAAAAAACGATTAAGATATTTTGGTTTGTAAGTTGAAAAAGTTAAGTAACCCAAAGCCTAAAAGCATTTTTATCTCAAATACTTAAGCTCGAAGCTTTGTTGGCTATAGGCTATATAGTAGGGTGGCTCATTTTTCTTGATGTTCTTTAAAATTTTTGTCAGTTTGGAATAATGTTCCATTTTGCTCACTGATATTTGTAAACCAAAAATTTTTGTTGGGTTTTGACCTTTGACCCTGGTTCACCCAAGGAGAAGTTCTGAATTTTTCTGAAAAATTAGTAAATTTCGAAGTGGTTTAGCAGTATTTGAAGAGAGGATTTCTCAAAATTTGACCACGTGATTTTGACGTCACTTCCTCTGTTAACTTCCACGTGGAACATCTTCACCCTACTCCAAGTCTGAGAGTCACTAATAGTGCATGCTTTTAGTGTCATTTTAGTTGATTTTACAGCCTTTTCGCAGTCAGTGAATCTATAACATATAGACCAACAAAAAAATTTTGGCACAAAAGATGAGAGTCATTTTAGAGTATTTCAGGGCCCCTGATTCCGAAAATGCACTTAGTTTTTTCGAATTGGCTCTAGTTTTCGAGATATTCGACAATGAACATATTTTTGAAATCGTTTCTCAAAGATTTCAATTAGCAAATTACTTATTTTCAGCCCTGTTTACCATTATGATGTCATAATTGCACTTGTCTAGTTCAATTGGTTCATATTGCACGAAAGTTCAAAACGCAAGCAAAGGTTGAAATGAACTGTGTTAAACCTAAGAGAGACATAAGTACTCAATGAAAACAGTTGTGAATCAGTAGGTCTACATCACAAGAAAAATATCCCGAAAGTCATGTGTTTATGAATGCAGCTTTATATTGAAAAGGTATAAGGCGTACTGAAATGGATACTTGTACAAATGAAGTTTTATTCTAAGCCTTTGCTAAGGCCAAGTCTTTGCTGCAAGAAGTTTTTTTCTGGTCTAGCCTATAGGCTAAATAAATGGCATATAGGCAAATATAATATGCCTTTGACAAGTAGGATGCTGTACAAACAACCCAGATATATTTTGCTGCATGAGGCAACGCAGAGGACCAAGGCATTCTGCGATAGATACAGCGCTATATAAAAACAAGCATTATTATTATTACTTTGACATGAAGCTGGGTGATCAAGATGTCCTGGGTTCCTCCTAAAGTATGCAAACATTGCACTCAAACCCGTTTCTGGGCTCAAGGCTAAGAAGTTCAGAGTGCCATGGCATAAAGAGAGCCGTGGAATCACCATGAAAATTGATACTTCTGCACGGTGAGGATGTTCGAAGGAAGTTGGAACATCATGTTTACATGGAGTGTGCAAGGCAGTCATTGCATGGACGTTGCTATTTCTGTTTTTTGTTTGCCCTCTCTAGTTTCAAGTGGTGATTTGCTTGAAACAATAGGAAAACGGGCATGACTGAGAGTAACCTCAATACCTTCAGTAATGTTTTGGAGCAAGATCAAGTTTTTTTCTCAAAACCATTTCTACCACCTACTGTAGTAGTTAAAGATTTAGTTATCAAAAGTGGTAGCTGCAATCTTGGCTCCTCATCTTGATCAACATGGCATTCTTGACTCCAAGGCCAAGATTACGTTCTTCCGCAGCAAGGATAAAATTCTAAGCAGCTACTTTACTGAAGAACATAACTTTATATTCTGTAATTATATAAATGGCCATCGTACCTTGATGGGTGTTGCTCAGTAAGCCAATCATAATAAAGAGTTGCGTTTGTTCATCGATAGCTTTGTTTTGCTTATTTGTCTAGTTTGTTAAGCAAAACAATGTATGCATTTTGTTTGTACTTTGTAGCTTACTTAGTAGCCTAAGTCTGAGACTGTTGAAATCAACAAATATATTAATGCAAAACGCAAGTTATATATTCTACATCTTGTATCCTCAGGCTTACTTCACATCATATTTTGATTGTTACTAAGCCAGTAAACGTTAAATAGCTGTTTGTTTGGGTTGTAATCAACGTGATTGGTTCCAAATAGCGTTTATACAACTCAGAAATGTGCCTGGGATTACTTCCAGTTTTGTCTATGTAGTAAACGACACGACGTTAAATCTATAGGGGCTCAAAATTGCGAAAAAAATATTTTTGCTGTAACTCAAAAACTAAAGCCAATTCGAGAAAACTTAGTGCATTTTCAGAATCAGGGGCCTCGAAATACCTTAAAATGACTCTCACGTGTCCTGCCTTTATATAAAAAAAAGTTTTGTTGGCCTGTGAAAATCGATAAACGTCGTCAAATGATTCAAGAAACTGAAAGCAGTAGATATTTACTACGTGAAGGGTGCACAAAGAAAATCATTACTGAAATGTGGTAGACTTCGACATTTTGAGAGTAATACATGTGTCAGTGTTCATGGAGTTGCTAATTAAACCACTTTGCTTGCTACAAGTTTGCGTTACTGCCTCTTATTGTGTCCATTAAGATGCTAGAGTGCATTAGAAGATAGCGGGTGAGCAGTTTCAGGGATAAGCGAAAATTCGATATTTTGAAAAAATTCAAACCAGGTGAACCAGGGTCAAACGTTAATATTTTTTTGTGAAATTTTGTGTAGGAGATACATTTACCAAAAGGAACAATATTCCAAACTGACGAAAAATTTAAAAGAAAAAAAATTTTTTTTCGAAATTTTGCGCCAGCCTACTATATAGCTTATATTTTTTGAAGAACCTAGAAATAAATTTTGTGCGAAATGACTTAAAATGCCATTTCATTTAGAACATCTCATGTTGCCTCTGGTATGGTACATTAAACAAACAAAACAAATTTTGTTTTATATTCCTGTTTGATTTAAACACCTAGTGGTTGCTTTTGTAAGCTTAAATGTTCATTACTAAACCAAAATATTTGATAAAACTTACATTCAACGTTTTATAGGCCGAGAGAACTTTTTCTCGAACCGTTGAAAATTTCATGATCAGATCACCGCTTCAACACTAAGAATATGTCCTTATAATCTTTGTCATGTATTGTATTGAGTTAAAATTTGGCCGCTGTTATTGCGTTCATAAACGTAGTTGCACTGATGAGAATTTAATATTCGAAAACGCGTTCTGCAACACTGTTTTTTGCACTCTGCAAACCAATGATGCAGATTTACTTGTAGATTTCCATCAATTTTTCCATCAATTTCCATCATCAAAAATGTTTTTCTCCAGCAACAAGACTTCAACAGTTAAAAACTTTACTCTGCCAATCTCGGTAACCGGCCCTGTGTCAAGAGCCTCTACAAGTATGCGGAAGCGAAACTACCAGGAATAACCAATCAAGGCTTTGTCAGTTCGAGCCATCCGAGGATAAAGGTTCAAAACCAACCAACTACTTGTTTTGATTTTTTATACGGTAGGCTACTAAGTTTTTCAATCGCAAAACTTTGTAACAAAATTTGATGGTAGGCCTACGTGTGGTCTCAAAACAAAGGTGAAATTGTTCCTTCGCAATTTCAAACTATAATAAAAGCATAAAAACTTTCATTTTGTTACATAAACTTTGAAGAAATTGAATTGAAGAATATAACTTAGATATAAATTGCTCGTATAACAATTCAAAAATAAAACAGGCATCAATGGCAAATTTCTCATTTAAGTTTTTATAGCTTAGTTAAAACGACTCCTTTTGCGTCTTGCAAAGATGTGCTCGATTCGGAAAGTAATTGTTTTCTCTCCAAGACTTTCTGGTGCTTTCTTCCAGCCAATGTCATACAAACGAAAGCTAAGTCATTGCAAGCGACCATACCAAGAATCTCGTAAATCTGAAAAATAATTGTTTAAAATTGTTATAGATTAGTAGAATACTTTGTTAGTCAATCAGCAACAATATAACCTACCAAACCTAACTTGTAAAGCATCGCTGTTATAACATTAATTTATTGCTGTATCCAGTCAATAGGCTAAAAGACTGAACTGCTGGTTTCATTCAGCGCAAAAATGCTTGATTGTGATCCTAGCCAGTAGCAGTAGCCACATGGCCTACTTGCCCTGATGGCAACATGTCAAGGGTTTAGTCAATTTTCACTTATATTAGTTCGTCATTCGCACCATAAAGTGAACATGCAAAATATTTAACAATCAAAGAATTTGTTTTCTCCAAAATCAGTCAAAATGCACAAAAATAAATTTCTTGAAACAAAGCTGTAAGGTAGGCATGAAGTAGCCTACAATTTGCACATTAGTAAGTTTAAAAGCTAGGGCAAACAACAAAAAAACAAATTTAATGAAGAAGAAAAAATAATAAAATAAAAATGTTAATTGAGTCATTTTACACACCACATAAAACGGGTCCATTTCAAATAATGCTCCACCAACCGGTAGCATAAGCATATTTCCGATAGTGCTTCCAGCTCCAAATATAAAAATATAAGTCACGGACACATTTGTAATTTGCGATGTCCACGATACTCCTGCAGATAAACTCAAAGATTAACTTTCTTCTTCTATCGAGCCTTTTAAACTTGATTGATATATCACAGATTGACATATTCCAGGGCTACTCAACTGGCGGACCGCGGTCCGACTCCGGACCTTCTGGGTGTTGGAAGTGGACCTCGGGCTTCCAGAAGAATAACTTCATTGCCACATTTTAGGGCCTCTTAAAACAGATTTCCATTTGGGAAAGGAAATTTTTTGTGATTATTCAAGGAGCTGGGGACTTCGCCCCCAGACCCCCCAACGCTTTGCCGTTTTCTCTGATGTGCGATCCACACAGCTAGACTTCAAAGAAACATAATACATTTTTTTCCTTTTTTATTACTTTGTGTCAGACAAAATCCAAGGTGTGTTACACACTACCTGAAAAGTGTTTCGGTGCTCGTACTGGTTGTTTAATTTTCGTGGTTGCATGTGAAATATTCACCGGACCGCAAAATTATTCAACTTGCCAAATGGCCTTTTGCTAAAATTAATTGAGTAGCCCTGACATATTCTGTTGCACATGAATTGTACACTAAAATACCCCATTTACTTCTCTGAGTGGTAAACTTAGAGCACGCAAGAAGATGGTCCGTTGTTTGAGGCTTAGTGCCACATATTCTTCCACATTACCTGCAACTGCTGGGACTGTATTGTAGTCCTTACTAAAATTAGTTAGTGCTGACTTTCGCATAAGTTTCTGATTATAAACAATATAATAAATATCCGGTGGGTCACCTGTGGGGTAAAGCGTCGCCACAGCAAGTCCATGAAAGACAGTGGTGATCCACATCACCAGCGATATGTATCTTCCAAAAATACTGAGAATAATCTAAAATAGCAAGAATAAGCACTATTAAAGATATACTGTACAAAAAAATAACATAAACTACTTAATTTTTCAGCAAAATATCATTCCAATCATGCTTTTCAGTCTTTTCAAACTAGGAAACGAGAGGTTATTGTCTTTCTTATAATGTAATTTTGATAAAGAGGTCACTTTCTTCAACCACAGACATATACAACCAAGCAACCACACGGTATTTAACATAATCCATTAAAATTAAACATAAACTATAAGCTACAAACGTTTTCGGCCATACACACGTTAGCCCTTATCAAGTAACAAAAATAACTGCTTATCATATCTACAATGAAAATGCTAAGATTCGGTGTGGAAGGAAGAAAGGAAGAAAGCTTGTGAAAGTGGCTAGCAAGAAAGCTTGTGAAATTAAAACTTGATGTTAGGTATTTGGAAACGTGTACTGATTTGAACATTTGCCCAATTCTTTTAAAATTCAAGACACCGAATTTTAGCGTTTGGAAGAACCCTCAAGAAATATTCCAAATTATATTAAAAAGAAAGTTGAGCGAAACGCGAAGAGAGACACGCATTGCAGAGAAAAAGTATGACGTCATATGATGCGTCTTTGCCTCACGTAATTTAAACGCCATGTGATGTGCCTTTCTCCTATGCTCTGCCGTTTCATTGTGCATTTCGTTTTTCAATTCAATGTTTAGATCAGTTATTCATTTTCATTGTAGATATGATAAGCAGTTATTTTTGTTACTTGATAAGGGCTAATGTGTGTATGGCCGAAAACGTTTGTAGCTTATAGTTTATGTTCTTATAATGTTTCAACAAAAAATATGTAAATTGATTGTTGTTAAAAATTGTTTACCAGAGCAACAGTTGTCGCAATCAAATCAGCAATGATGATAGTTGTTGGTTTGAAAAAATGGGAATAAAATATTCCTGAACCTCTTCCAATAGTGAAACCAACCCAGAAAAGTGTGTTCAACGTTGATGCATCGGCAACCTAAACATATCGTTTAAGTTAATGCGACTCAGTGCTTTTAATCGATTCAGTTAAATTCAGTTTTACTGGATGATGCTTACATGACGGAGGAGCATCAACCACAGATGAGTGATTGATGCTCAACGATTTTTAAATGGGCTTTTTAAACTCATCTGAAGCTGGATATGTGTACTTAACTTTTTTTGAACATGGGTGCCTTATAGACAATTCTTCCCTTGTGAAGCATTAATACAACATTAAAAATTCTATATGCTGCAAACGAGACCTTTCGATCACCTTTCAAAACTATTAAAAACACGTGTTCTGGTAAACAATAAAGTATGGATTACATGACAGAAATATTGGCGCAAAAAAACAAACAACGGAAGACAGAAAAATGCTGCTGTCCGATTGGTCCCCATGTCCGATAGGTCCCACACTTCTCCAATAAATTAATATTATATCATTTCGTGTTTTTTTACATTAGTTGATTAAAAGCATTGATGCATTTCTTTTCCGGAACAAATCCTTACCGAAAACGAGAGTTCAGAGCACAAGGTTATGGAGTAGATATATGACTGGTAAACAGCTTCTATGCTTGCCGTCATAAAGTAATAAATCGTTACTGGCATAAAAATCCATATCACATCTCGAAGTGGTTCTTCTTCTCTTTCTTCCTTCGTGCCCTCCTCGTGAGCAGTTATAAAACGATCTTCAATCCGCAGTAGGACGCAAACGAGCATAATTATACCAATACCAATCGTAAATGCCCCTGACATTATGTAAGTCCAGGCTACAGGGTTCAAGCCTGTGTAAGTTGGTGATTTACTTGTCGTGTCAGTAGCATTGTACATTGTGGTGGTAACAGAAACGTCATCAGAACTCGAAGGGCAACTATCTTGAGCATCGCTCTGTTGGTCCGCCATTTGTAGAAAAGGGGATGCTGTAAAAGCCATTAAAACACGATTTAAGTAGAAAATTAAATTAATGTTTATCGTTTTTTTCTCATCAGTCAGTCTTTTTTGTAGCATTTTTCATATTTAGCCTTCTCTGTAAATATTCTGTGCAGTTTTAACTTTTCAGGTTTTTTCAATTTAAATTATGTATCTTACTGTTTACTGATACATTTATTATGATGATAATAAAAAAAGTGCCCTGCAATAGAACACATGTATGTATTCATTATATGCCTCAGTTTTCAGTACTGCGTACTGCTATATCAACTAGGCTACTTTGTTGCATTCATTTTTATAGATTCATTGCACCTTTAAAATGGTTGTGCCACCACGTGCCCCTTAGATGGTAGGCCTACCAAGAGTGTAAATAGAAGGTCCCAGGGGGTAGCCTACTTTTAGACCCGGACTGGCATGACTTTAGGGGCCAGTAGGCCTAATCGTTTATGAGACCCGTCAGTATAAACAAAAACAAGTCTTCCTTTGGATATAATGCGTTTTTCTTAGATGTGTTTTGATTTTGAGCTCAAAAATCTCATTGGTAAAGGTAAGTCCCTTACTTGATCCAAGCATCCGGGGATGAGAAGATAAGGATAAGGATGAAAAGATAATTCTCATTATACTAAGCCTTCGGCAGTAACTAGAGTAGAGTGGCCAGTTCCTTTCTCTCGGCCGCCTTTCCTTCAACAACTACGCCCATCCAATTTACTACACCCTGGGTAGAGGTGAGCGGTGTTTTTTCAACAACCAGCTTAAGCCGGGAGTCGAACCAGGATTGCATGATTGGAAAGCGAGGGCCTTATCCGCTGCGCCATCCCATCTCATTGGTACTGGGCCTAAATTGTCTTTTCAAGGACATTGCTATTGCTCATATGAGTCCAGATTGAGGCAAACTTGTTGCATGGAAGCGATGCGATGTTTCACATTAGTGTTTGTGAATAAACGGTGCATCAGCTTCTATTGAGTTTCAAGTGTTACTTTGTAATAACAACACTGTGCGATGTCACTGTGCACTGTGCAATTGTACATATGCCGAATTTCATTCTATCCGCAATTTAAGGTAAAAATAATGGCCCACGCGGTCCTTGAAAGAATATTTTAGTCACTGTAGCCCGAGCCGATTTTGAATTGTGCAAATCTGAAATAAAAAACAAAATAAGTTACCTATCACAGGTGCAAGAAAAGCTCCAACACCAAACATGAAATGGTATGACTGGATGTACGGACGAGATTTCTTTTCTCCCCACAATTGTAAATAAATAGATTGCAGACCTAAAATGTAATACAATTAGCTTATTTAGCTGCCAATAGCTTACCAATCCAGCATTCCATTTTTTAGATGTTGCATTCTTTTACAAAACTATATTTGATGCACCAAGTTTACAAGCTAATATAATGAAAGCAAAAAAGGAACTAATTAGCTATGGATGTAGTGGTGTGAGAAGAAATTAGCCTACCCTCAATGTTTTATTCTCATCTTTTTATTTTTAATATTGTATTGTCACAGACTTTATTGATACTTGTTTGTCAGTCATTGTTGGTATACACCTGGCAAAGAGTAATTGTCCGGCTAAAATTTTATGTGGATTATACATCATTAATTAAACGTATGGCCTGGAGTAGACTGCAAACCTCACAAAAGTCAGCACTTCGTTTCAGCAAAAAAGAATATTAACTTATTATTATTATAATGTTATTTTCATATTGTTGACTGACCACTAAAATTACTTTCTACAAGTTTGGACTAACCACTATTCAAAGATGTCGCTTTTGTTTGGTAATTTTTCAGATAAACTGCAGATCAAGTAATCTTGATAGACTGACTCACCAGCGTCAAAATATCCAAACAAAAGACCAGTTATGGTTGTTATGACAATTAAGCCAGGTAGATTTGTGATCCAGGGAGTAATTAGCATCAACACTCCAGCCAATACAACACCAACAGCTGAAAACAGTAGATAAGTTTAGTTTAATTACTCTTGTTGATGGAAAGAGTGCGGCTCTCACGAACCGACGACACCTGGATTCACTGCGCAAAAAACTATCTGCGCGCGTTGCACTTTTGAGGCGGCTGGCGGGTTCCGGCTGGGGAGCTGACGCAAAAACCCTTCGCACAGCTACCTTGGCCCTCGTCCATTCTACCGCCGAGTACTGCGCACCAGTGTGGTGCCGCAGCTCTCACACCCGCCACATTGACACTGCCATCAACGACGCACTACGCACTGTGACTGGATGCCTGCGTCCCACTCCAACGGAATGCCTTCCCATCCTTGCAGGCATCCAACCTGCTGAGCTTCGCCGTAAAGGAGCCATGATTTCCCTTGCTCGTCGCGCACTGGACCCCGACCACCTCCTCCACAGTACATTCCAGCGCCTACCTGGAGAACAGCAGCGACTGAAATCAAGACACCCATTTGCGTCCGCCGCACGACAGCTTCTGAACAACGTTGAAGATCTTGGAGTAAGTGCGGCACACTGGACGAACTACACATGGAACATGGAGTGGCAAAACAACACCTCCCAACTCCGTGATTTCCTACCCGACGTCGATCCCCACTCTCCGGGAATGTCTCTCGCAAGACTTGCGTGGGTCCGGCTTAACCGCCTACGAACCGCCGTCGGTCGCTTTCGTTCAGACATGTGCAGATGGGGCCTGGCTCCCTCACCGGGATGCGAGTGTGGTGCCACAGACCAGACAGTAGACCATGTCGTCCATGACTGGCCAATCCATCAACCACCACATGGAACGCTTGGACTGAAGGCCCTGGATGATGAGACTGTCGAGTGGCTGATGACCACATGCCCAAACATATAGTCCGGAAGAAAGCTCATACGACGAAGAAGAAGCACTCAGTCAGAGAGTTAATGCTAGCTTTGAACTTTGGTAATAAAAAAAAAAAGTGCAATGTCATGGGTGGGAATCGAAGCCACGTCATCGAAATGACAACCTCCCTAACTCTAACTCTGAAACTGCTAGGCCGCTCTGCCGATGACGAAACGATCACTCAATTTAATATCTATCAGAAATATTTCGAGAAGAACGCTCACAATGGCACGTGCATGAAACACTCCATTTGCTGCAGCGACCCACAGATTACAAATATACTTAAGGTTGCTTTTCTCACCTATTATTCTTAATGGTTGATGTGACTTGATACGATTATTCACAATTCCAAATCCGACTGCTCCAACAAAAAATCCTGCAGATCTTCCTGTGAACATGGATGAGATTTGTCCCACAGTCGCGTGAACATTGTCAGCAAGATAAAGCAGAGTTGGTCCAGACAGCGACATAAAGATTCCCTTGGAAACATGAGTATGGTAAATCAACACGAACATTAAGTATGTCAATAAAATTTATTGATTTAAAAAAACTATTTTTCAATTTGCCTCGTTTCTTCACCGCCATCTCAAATGGACTTCCTTATGCCACTTGCTCTATTTCACACGATTACTGAGGTCATTTTATCACATATGAGATAAGTAACTTGTTCAAACCTTTCAGAACTTCGATAAGCCACTTTTTAACAGATATGTAAAGGTGGTTCCCATGGCGGATTCTAAGCACGGGGATGCAAAGATAAGAAATCTTATTGTGCTAAGTCTATGGAACTATCGATAATGCAGCCTGCTCCTTTTTCCGGTCGCCTTTTTTTCTGCGACCGCCCAATTTGTTTCACCCAGAGTATAAAGTTGAGCGTTGTTTACAATCAGTCAAAGGCGGGTGTCGAACTAGAATCGCATAATTGGAGAGCAAGCGCCTGATCTGCTGCACCATCCCGATGCTAAACAGATAGATCTATGAATAATAATTCAAGTACCGGTACAACCAACATTGACAAAAAAATGCTTTTCCACCATGTTGTGTAGCGTGATCTTCAACGCTTTCACAGATTTAATAACTTTTTTTAGCATTTAGTTTTTTGTTTATTGCCATAAAAGTTAAGACATGTAAAGTTTAGCAGAGGACATATACAAATAATTTCCATAAAAGCCTCCTTGTTCTAAACTTAAAGGGGTGACTGGAGATGCGTGCAATATGGTAACTCGTTGTATTGCATTTATTATACCCAAAAATGTTCACCAATGAAACAGCATTAAGCAACAAAGAGAAGATAATTTAATTGTTTCCAAGTATCTTACCTGCCCAATTGTCGTCAAAGAAACTACACCAACCAAGATAATGACCCAAACTTTTCCCTTTTCCCTATCATGCTTTTCTACGCTTTCTTTACTTTCTTTCATATTTACCTAAAACTGCGGCGTGGGGACACAATCTGACAAAAAAATGCTTGTTGCTTCTGATTGAAGTTGTAGAAAGAAGATAAATTGCATTATTGTCCAGCCAGCAATGCATAACCGTCGTTAATAATTAAACTTACTGTGCGAGCTGAACGAATAACCATACCTTTACAAAATTTACAATGTGTTTAATAAAAATCCGTCTGTTACATTTATCGTATGAATTTTTCGAAAGTTATCTGAGTCAGGGTTCCCTTTCTGTCCTCACTACTACGAAAGCACAAAAGGCTCATCTTTGTCATTTCAAGTATTTATCATAAAAGTATAAAAAAAATTCTCGCGTTCTTTTAGTGACTGCTGTAAACACGGCTTTTTGGTTTGGTTTAGAATCTTTATCCTCGGACTGACAAAGCCTTGATTGGTTATTCCTGGTAGTTTCGCATACTTGTAGAGGCTCTTGACGCAGGGCCGGTTACCCAGATTGACGGAGTGAAGTTTTTCCGTTTGTTGAAGTGTTGTTGCTGGGGAATTATTCCATTCACTAGGTGCCGCTGAATGGAGAGCAATTCTTGAATGCGTTGCTCAAGCGCACACCCCGAGAGTCGAACAAGCGCCGCGTGATTTTGAGCAGGGCGTGTAACCGCTGAGCTAACGGAGCGAACGTTTTCTGTCATGTGTGGAAATTACATCTTTTTGTGATAGGATAACTTTGTGCGCTTCTCGTAACGTCATATTTAACGTTGATCATTGCAGGCACACTACGTTACTCTCAGCGCTGTTGCTCGAGACAGGTGCAGTAGTTCTAACGCAATCAGTCAAGTGAATATTTACTAGAAATATTTTACATTTTGTAAGCTATCACAATTTTTTTTTTATAAAATCAAGAAATTGAAGTAGACAAAAAACAAAATAAACTAAATTTTCAACCATAATGCAAAAGTAGTGGCAATTCAACGTGATAGAGAACAACTACAGTCAAGTTGGTGCTAGAGAGAAGTCCAATTACGGATCCATAGGATGCAATTGTAATTTGAACTTTGTAATACATTTCCTTGAACATACAATATAATCCAGAACCTCTGCTTGTCATAATTTTGCTTTTACAGTGTTGTTTTTTTTGAGCTTTCAATTTAAAAAAAATAAAACCAAGCTGCTCCCACCAGAGTTGAAAGCATGAGTGACTTATGCGATAGCTACAATTACCAGTGTCTGTTATAACTTAGTTACAAAAGACTCTTGTTTGGTAATCAAATAAAAGTCCGTTTCGGAACTCGATTCTTTTTCTATGAGCTTTTTTATGTGTCTCTTTCCAGCCACAGCCATCCAAATAAAGGCCAAGACATTGCAAACAGCCATGGCAACAATTTGGTAAATCTGCAAAACAAAACTAATTTATTCAACAGATACAGTGCCTTCCTTTGAGCCCCCACACTCCAGTTCGATACCCTGTTGGTCATTACAAAATCATAAAACAAAGATTTTTTGTCCTATCTAGTCTTACGCCCGGTAGCTGAAGATTTAGCGCAAGAGGATGGAAAAGGCAAGGAAGCCAATCTTTGTGTTCACATGCAGGCATGCCTTTAAGTGTCTTGCCACAGCCGCGTGTTATTGAGCAGTGTCGAAATGGCAACTTTTCAAGCGTTATACCAGGGTTCTCACCACTCGGCTATGTAGCAAAGAGTAGGCTAATTTGTTAACTACCCGGCTGTGCTGGCTTTGCAATTTTGCTGCAGAGGTCCTTTGAGATCATCAACCATTTCTGGCACTCCCCTTAAAATGACTGAAAAGTCCCGGTAAAACATATTATAGCTTTTATCACTAAAGTTAATGATCCAACACTCATTCATTCACCAGAAACATGTGTCGCACCCTTGGTGATGCGAATTCACTTGGTGCAAACCTTTAAAATACCGTAACATGTTAGAAAATCTTGAGTCGTGCTATTAGACTCACCACATAAAACGGATCCATTTCAAAAAGTGCTCCCCCGACAGGAAGCATGGACATTGTGCCAACAGTGTTTCCAACGCCAAAAATAAAAATGTAAGTTACAGATACGTTCGTAATCTTTGATGTCCACGAAACTCCTACAAATAATAATACAAAAGTTTATTTCATCTCTGATCGTAAAATGTATGGTTAGTTGTGTTATTAGTATAAACTGAATAGTGAATACTTGATTAGTAACCTGATGGATATAAGGTGGAGACTGAAAGCCCGTAGAAAACCGTTACTATCCAGATAACCAGTGGGATATTTCTTCCAAAAATACTGAGAATGATCTAAAACAACAATTGAACAAAGTTAAAGGAAAGAAATAGTTTGTTTTTATAAATTACTAGCTCCATAAGTTACCATTGAGCTTAGACTAGCTACACGAACAAAGAAAAACTACGAACAAACATGGGTAGATCTAGTAAATGGCTTCAGAGGAGTAGATTCCAAGAAAACAAAATGATGTGTAAGGTCTACAAATTTAACCTTGCAAATACAGCGTAAATACAGTTACTTTTTTATGTTATATAGATGTAAAAGGTTGATCGTCCCTCTCTTGATTGAACAAGTAGCTTATACTAGCAGCATGCTTACATATCCTAATTAAAGACAATGGTCGGTGATAAGCAGGCGTTATATCATTGATTGTTTTTTATTTGAAGACTAGTATGTCCATAGCAAAAAAAGTATAAACTAAATTAGCAGGATTAAACTTTTGCCAAATAATCTTAAAATTTGTAGAATAATCCTAAAATTTAACCTTTAAAAATACAAAACAATTACCAAACTTAAAGTTGTTGCAGCTAAGTCCACGACAATGATAGTTGATGGCTTGAAGAATTTGGAATATAATATCCCACAACCTCTTCCAGCAGTGAAACCCACCCAGAACAAAGTATTTAAAGTTGAAGCATCGGCAACCTAAGCAATTTGTATTCTATTGAAAATAATAGCAGTATAAATTGAGGTTTTAATGTATATACAGTAGCCTTAATAAAATATTGGCAAAAACTTTGCATTTCTGAACAAGTGCTTACCGAAAACGATAGTTCTGAGCACAAAGCTATGGAGTAGATATATGACTGGTAGACCGTCACCATGCTTGACATCATAAAGTAGTACGTTGCAACTGGAATGAGTAGCCAAATAACGTCATGAAGTGGTTCTTCTTCCCTTTCTTCTTTAATGCCCTCCTCGTGGACAGTTTTAACACGATCTTCAATCCGCAGTATGGTGCAAATGAGCAAGATCAATCCAACGACAATCGTGAATGCCCCTGACATTATGTAAGTCCAGGCTACAGGGTTCAAGCCTGTGTAAGTTGGCGATGTGCTTGTCATGTCAGTAGCATTGTACATCGTGGTGGTAACAAAAACGTCATCAGAACTCGAAGGGCAACTATCTTGAGCATCGCTCTGTTGATCCGCCATTTGTAGAAAAGGGGATGCTGTAAAGTTTAAGCAAAGTTACTTACTTACTATCAAAGGGAACGTTCTGTATAACTTATCATCTATAAAAGTAAACTTTTGAAGTTTATTGTGCGTATACACATTGCTGCTAGATCAACTTGAATGAGTCGATATTGCAGCTTTCAATTGGGTTCATGAGTTTTTTCTTTCCACATGCAGTTTAAGTAGGCCTACATATTATATAAGCTAACATTAGTTTCGTGTTTTCCTTATTTATTGGCATGTTGTAGCCTGTATGACTTTAATAAGCTACTGCTACCCTATAACTTAGGTAGATTTTTGCAAGCTTCAATGGAATTTTATTTTGCTGTTTTGTGTGTTAATCACAGTTTGAACGTTGTGACAAATAGCATCTTTGAAAAGAATTTTGCCTCTCTTGTATAAATGAATCAATCCACAAACCCTCTGCACCAATCTGCTGGCACGCTATGGAAACTGAATAACTTTATTTTGAAAAAAAACTTGTGCATCGGGTGTGGGCTCACGCCGGTGCCATTCAAATAAAGAACAGTAATGATGTGAAACAGACAAAAAAAGAACGCAAAAACGATATAGAAGTCTTGCTTCAATTTACCTGTAAATAGTAAAGGTTCTTTCAAAACTGATAGACTGAAAGTTAAAACAAGCAAAATAGCCGAAAGTGGCATTTCATAAATAGAGCATAATTTTTTTTAAAAGAGTTGAAAAAAAAGATGACGTTTTAATGCAAAGTTATAGTAGTCTTTTAAGATATGGCTATATGTTGAAAGCTCTGAAGGTCATTGATTCCATGTAACATTGAATAGCGTACCAATCAATGGAGCGACTAAAGTTCCTATGCCGTACGTGAAATGGAAAGATTGGATGTACGGACGTGATCCCTCTGACCCCCATAGCTGTAGATAAAAGGACTGTAAACCTAAAATACAATGCACTTTGTTATATGCTGTTACTTGTAGGCTACATATCAAAGCCGTGATAGAAGTTAATGGCAGGGGTGCAAACTCAGCGGAAACAGGTTTGCTGAACACAATCTTGATGCAATGACGTAGTTTTGACAATAGAAAATAAGAGCTCTGAACTTTACGTTTAACTTGTCATGAAGGGGTCATTTTCCTATCTTCTATCAGTCCCTCCCAGGCCTGCTCATAGCTTTTACTAACTGTAGTAGCTTTATTCCATCACATGATGTTGTGTTTTTTACATTGATGACAGCTAAATTATCGCTCAGACGCTTACTACATTATCAACATAGAAGGAAGCAACATACTAATAAAATAATGAATATAGTGAAAAGATAATTCTGAGACAATAAATCGTCTAAAAGCAAAAATTGAGATAATCTGTAAAAAACGCCAGTACTATAAAGTACATCACAAAACGTCCACCATGAAAAATAGGATTTCGTTGAAAAGCTCCGATGCATTATGACTGTGGTGGAAATCTTACCTGCCTCAAAATATCCAAATAGAATCCCGATTACTGTTGTTATAACAACCAAGCCAGGAAGGTTAGTGACCCAAGGCGTGATTAGCATCAACACTCCAGCCAATACAATACCAACCGCTGAAAACAGTAGGTAAGTTTAAACTTGCAGTCTTCAAATTACTATTCTCATTTCACTGCACAGAGAAAATCCAAATCGAACCATGGGCCATTAACAATGTCTTTTAAGGCAATATTCTTTGAACAAATAAAAAGCGTTAAAAGTTAGGTAATTTTCAGTTTGTGTTGAGCTAAATTTAGGCTACTTGAAAAGTTATTGATATTTTCACATGTTGATTTACGCATATCAGTTTGTATCCTCTGCTGATCCTTCTCTTGTATCATGGGCCAAACCAACAGATGTTTGTTGGTACACCCCTTCTTTTTCTTCTCATTTTTAAGTTGGCCTTTTCAGCACTTCTCCGTTAGAACTTTGCTATCACTTATGACCATTAATATATTCATAGGTTCAATCGTTTGGGAAAAACCGCGTTAGACGGTCGGAACCGTTTA
Organism: Aplidium turbinatum; assembly: GCF_918807975.1. Classification (NCBI taxonomy): domain Eukaryota; kingdom Metazoa; phylum Chordata; class Ascidiacea; order Aplousobranchia; family Polyclinidae; genus Aplidium; species Aplidium turbinatum. The sequence goes on along the minus strand of NC_137489.1, from coordinate 7,149,905 downwards.
CGGTTCTGTTCCGACCTGTCAAGTTATGATTCTTACCTATAACTTTTAATGGTTGATGTGACTTGATACGATTATTTGCAATTCCAAATCCGACTGTTCCAACAAAAAATCCTGCAGATCTTCCTGTGAACATGGATGAGATTTGCCCCACAGTTGCGTGAACATTGTCAGCAAGATAAAGCAGAGTTGGTCCAGACAGCGACATGAAGATCCCCTTTAGAAACATAAGCAATTAAGCATAATGTCAAAGCTTCAAATTAATGTCAAAGATAATGATTTTATATTTTGCGCCAATTGAGACATCATAGCCTACTGTAAAACAACTACACAGCGATCACAAATGCAACAGAAAACAAGAAAAGGGCGCGTAGTCTTCAACTCAGCCTCTTCTAATTATTATTAGCATGTTGTTGTTTAGCCGATACACAGTCGCGTGGTTGGGAGCGGTACCGAACCGACTCCCTTTTGAAAGTGGAGCAGGCGCTTTCACCCTTAAGCCACACAGTCTTCAGCTTAATAACACATAAAACAAGCTAATAGACGGGAAGATTAAACTCTACATTGAACAACGTTCCAAAAAATAGTGGATAGGCCTGAAAACTTAATAACTTTTGCGTAGAAATCCACAAAGAGAAAATATGACGTAAAGGTTTTGCGCGCTATGTATTGAATTAAATTAGCCTATTTGATTTGCTCAATTGGGTGCAAAGTGCTATGTATGATATTTTGTCAAGCGGCGTCAAGTGGATGGAGTAATTCTCCGGCAACAACACTTCAACAATCGGGAAACTTCACTCTTCCAGTCTTGATGACCGGGCCTGCGTCAATGGTTTAGAGCTTCTACAAGTATGAAAAACGGCCAAAATTAAACTTTCGAAGAAGATTTTCTAGTCCGAGAATAAAGCAGTCCAGCAATAAATCAAGAACATACCGTAACCATCTCCTATAATAAACGAAAGTTAAGAATATCTTACATTTCCCACTCTACTCAACGAGATTACGATAAGCAACACGGCAATCCAAAATTTTCTTGATTTTTCATCTTTTTCATACTTTTCTAATTTTTTGATATCGCTTTCTTTCATTTTACTTCACTCTGAACTTGCAACTACTTAACCCTAAAAAATCAAAACGTTTCTTGCTGCAAACAAGTCGAAGAGCAAGTGACAAATTCTATACTGCTTACCATGCAGCAAAAAGCAGTAGTTAATGATTAAATTTGCTGTGCAAGCTGAAATAATGACATGTGCCTTTCATGTTTTGATGCATTGAGTTTTTAATAACGATCAATTCAGTGTTCAATGCCAAGACAGTTTGGAGATTGCCATCACACAAGTCTGAATTTTGTTTTTTCTTTGACGTTTATTTTTGTTTTCCACCTTATAAAATAGCCAAAAACAATTAAATGGGTTGATGCGTGTTTTGTTGTTATCATTCTTGATTAATTGGCACACATTAGGATCAAACTAAATCTCACCAATGAGAAAAGAATGTGTAAAAATGGATTTGTGGCAAAGGAAAATGGTCCGATTGAAACAGGCAATGTGACCATATTACCAACCATAGTTTTATACCAAGTTGTCACATTCACGATATTTTGACGTTGGAAAACATTTCAGAAATGATTTTCAGAATGATCGTTACAGTTTAATTGAAAAGTTTGTAAAATCGATTACATCTCGTTGATTCGACGTATTGTGTCAGCTCTGCATGCTTGAAGCCTCACTCCAGCTGCCAGCAATGCGTCATAAATTTGATAGAAGCTCAGCTGACATACCGCCTTGAGACAAACCAGTGCACATAACATTAAGTTTCGATTGTACTTGGATGTGATTACGATGCAAATTTACGTTGCGTAAACGACGAAATAGACACAAACTGCCAACTGTGAAGTTAATCATGAAAATGGATCTCTAGCAGACAAATCACTCATGAAAGTTATCTATGTCCTCAAAAGCAGCAGTGATATCCAAACGTTGTGAGATTTATAAAAGTTTGAGCTTATGTTCAGTTACGTGGAGCATGATAGAAAAAGCAGCTGGTGTCACAGCAGAATATTGAAAGCTTGCGTTTACTCTGAACTGCAGAGTTGCAAAACAAAGTTGAAAAAGAACAGGTCAAAGTTTTGTATGGTGACATTAAATTACATAACAAACGGTGTTCGTTGAGCAACATGATTTGATTTAAATTGACTGTATATAAAACGGTTATAGGTGAATTGTTCGTAAACAGGTGATTGGTCAATTGTTCGTGAACAATTTTTCAGTTGTTACCCAGAGGCGCCGAAAGCGGAGGGCATCATGGAGGGGCAGGGGGGCAATGGTGCCCTTTTTAGGTTATGTAAGCTACTGCACATTTTGCAATATAACAATTTATGTTATTCGCTTTTAGCCTAATTGTAATCTTCCATCTTTGCCTCAAAATAATACTCACGGCACAAAATTCTGCAACACAGTAAATGGCATTACACTGTATGTGCGCAGCGAAAAAAGAAAGCCAAAACTTTGGTATGGTGGCCAGCTTTATTACAAAGATTATGGTGCACTTAGCGCACAAGGGCAAGAAGCCACTTATTGGAAATTTGAGCATTTTCACAAGAAATATCCTGCACGAATAACAACAGGGGCGCCGGAACGATTTTTGACTGGGGGGGCAGGATTATGAAAAAAAGGACACTTCTGCTGATGAAAGGCCATTTTTTTTAAAAGGTTTAAGATAAGATATAGCGATAATGCTCATCTATCAGCTCACTATCGAGTAATGATACCAGTGTCCGGTATACAAAGAAGGACATCATGCTGTGTTATAATGATGTTACAGGCTTTCCTTTTTCGCTGCGCACAAAGTGTAATGCCATTCTGCATCATGGACTGGACACTCTGTCTGCTCGTCTTCACAGCGCGTTACACCCAGTACATCTCTGGCATATACGCTACCCTAATTAATAATAATTATTATTATTGTTCGTAAACAATTGTAACTGTTGTACGAACAATTAGTATTACGGTCAATTGCATGCACAAAGAAATGCTTTACAAAGAATTGTGTTACGAAGAATTAGTTTTACGAACAATTATTTACGAACACTGTTTACGAAAAAAACGTCGGACACCATATAAAACTGAGCAAATCCAAAAATTAAAAATAATAATGTAACTTGATGCCACCAACATGAAACCGAGCAACGATATTGATTGATTGATTGAATCTTTATCCTCGGACTGGGAAAGCTTCTTGCAGAGCTTAATCCTGGCAGTTTCGCATACTTGGAGAGGCTTTGAATCACTGACGCAGGCCCGGTCACCGAGATTGACAGAGTGAAGTTTCCGATTGTTGAAGTCTTGTTGCCGGGAAATTATTCCATCCATTAGATGCCGCTGAATGGAGAGCAGTCCTTAACGTGCGTTGCTCAAGCGCACACCCCGAGAGTCGAACCAGCGCCGCTATTGATCTTGAAGTTCTGGATAAACTATTAAGATGGACGCTTGGAAAGAGCTTACTAACTGCGAGTATTGTCTGCACCAAGGGTGGACTGCATGAGGGATTTTCCAACTTTTATGTGGTACCACAGTAGGCTACCTCTTCTTCCAGATAAAATTTACAAGTGTAGACTACACATTTGCAGTATTTCATATCTTGTACGTTCTTGCAGTGATTTTCCAGTATAAGCTGAAGACATGAGTCAGTGTTTTTAGCAGTGCAGCAGTACCCCAGTAAGCATTGCGTTTTCCTTACTAGCAGGGTGTTGAAACGGTTACCTGCCCCTGGTTTAAACTTTATTTTTATCAAACACAAAGCAAGTGAATAAGCTTGTTTGGTGCCGTGTTTCTGTTGGGTAGAACTTTTTTAGCAGTGATGTTATGTGTAGGCTATTTCACAGAAATCACTCAAAACGTTCTAGACTCCCCAAAAATCAAACGTTTTGAAGATAAGTTAAAATGGTGTAAGTTTAAGTCCAACCTACCCTTGTCATGCCTTGTGCAACAACAGCCAGTGTGAAAGCAGCTACAACCTGCGTTGATGATTGTAAAATATCTCAAGCCTGTTAGAGGCAATCAATAACATGATTATGCTGTCTGGTGTACTTGCAATTTTAATGGGGCACTTGTTCAGGTGCCTCCCTCAAATTGAGAAAAAAAAATGATTTTACGATAAAACAAGTCATACTGGCCAAAAAAGTTTGAAAGAACAACCCCAAAACTTATTGGGAGCACATCCTTACATACTCAATCCCTTTCTGAGCTTATTCATTGCCTCATATACATGCATGCAGTGCTTGCGTCATGTATGAAAATCATACTGTGATATCTCGTACATTCTAGGTTCCTTGGCCTACTATTTTTAAGGCATCATATCAACTGAAACAAAATGAAGCTTGATGCTAGTTTATTTTTAGCAATCTTTGTCTCATTCGTATAAATGCCTATATCCACAATATATTCTAGGAAAGGATTATTTTGCTTTATAGCATGCAACATTCTGAACTAACAGACAATGTCTTTTCTCAAAATCACAATTGCAATCCAGTGAACACACCTCGATTTGATATAGCGTCGGCATTAGCCATTCCTTTTCGTGATCTCGCCAACGCGAAAGAAACTCACTTACACAGAGCGAGCCGGACTGGAGATTGCGAAAAGGTAACTTCTGTGTTCCTCAAAATCCGATATGGCGCTTTGCAGCAATCTATTGCATCATCATCAGGCATTTTTTAGGCTAACAATACCATCGAGTAATAGCTTTTCAGTAAATTAAACAATAACGGTTTAAAAATTGAATGAGGCTGTTCACCAGGCATTAAATTAAATAATATGAGATGTTCTACTGATGCAAATTGAGCTAAACTATCACAAGATGTATACAGTGACAATCTGCTTTTATTCCGACGTTTCGTCAATCAGACACGACTGACTTCTTCAGGGGGCTAGACCAGGTAGTGACTACCTGTCTAGCATGGCAAAACACAGGACATGTTGCTGAAATCAATTAAACATGCAAAATGAAAATTCAACTTCAAGACAAAAATTATCGCACGCAAAGTTTGAAATAAGTTAGAAAAAAGGGGGACTTAGCCTACATGTTAACGATCAACAAGAAACTTAAATAACAACAAGAGAGGAGAGTGAACAGCATGAGTCATGATGAATCGAGGTTTTTTGTACGCACTACTGCACAGTTTTACAATCAGCATGAAACCAATTTAAAAAACGTCAAATAAGCACTTACAATAGTTTTTTGTAGATAGCAGGAAAAGAGATGCCATCATTGCGGTTCATTACATGAGGCTTTTGATTGATGAACCAACTTTCAGAAAACATTCGCTTATTACAATCACTTTCAAGTTTTAGAATTTTAGAATTGCTCCAAGTTGTTTTATGATCTGAAGTTATGGCATGCATGCAGGGAGCAGAATCTGAGCAGAATGTTCTGGGCGTTGATATTTAAAAGCTCTTTTGTGTTCATTAATGCGAGCATCTTGTGATAGTTTAGCTCAATTTGCACCAGTAGAACATCTCATTTTAATAACGGTTTAGTTAAATTAGTTTATATTTAATTTCAGTGGTAGGATTCAATCTTGTTAGCAAGCGGTTTGCTTTGACTAAGATTAGACAAATCTGGAAACTCTGTACGTACAGTGATTACATGAGGTCCACTCAAAAAAGTTGGCCAGGAACCGGTTCTGCAAACTTTTTTATTTTTAAGAAGGAGTTTACGCAAGCCGGTGCAAACAGGCCCAATCTTACCCCTGCTTAGTTTGCTTTTAATTATTATTAATCTTTTGTGACCAAAATGTTTAGATAAGGAATATTTTGTTTGGGCAATTGTTCTTTAAAGAGGCCCACGTTGGATCAACTACAAAACATTCCTGTACCACCAAAGATTTTTTGAACAAACGCAACCACTTAGGTGCCACACCGCTATGGCTGGCAGCTGTAGCTGGACACACAGATACAGCGAAGCTTTTGATAGAAAACGGAGCTGAGTAAGTTAGTGATAATATTACTTCTATAATGTAACTTAATTAAAAAAAATTTGTATTCTTCTTATTGCACGAAACAAGACAAATTTTATAACGAAAGATGGAATTTGGTTTAATAGCAAACTAAAAGCAACAAACAACTGCAACAGTCATGAAATGCGATGTTTCCTGTGTCCGAAAAGAGCGTATATGTAGCTATCTTGAACAAATAAATAAAAAGCTCAAAATGTAAATACTAAGCTTATAGTTGAGAAGGAGCGATTTTCCTGGCGTCAGCACTAATTGACTATCACTGTCAATTCTTGCTACACTCGACTGCCGAGAAATACATATTCTAAACTAAACTCAATCAAATATAGTTATTACTATCTGAAGCCTTTACAAATTGTTTCACCTAACGGATCATCAGAAGGTCTTATTCAAATAGAATCTCAGTTAGAATCTCAAAATAGAATCTCAAATAAAATAGTAATCAAAAATAGAATCTCAAATAGAAAGCTTTTTTGCTTAGCATTGAGCACTTTTTTGTAGTATTGATAGTTTTCATTGTTTTATTCTAAACTAAACTCATGTGCATCAAATTATATTTATGTCTTAATAGCACTGAATATAAAGACGTTATAGTTTTCAAAAAGTTTCCTAAACATGAATTTAGTATCAAAATATTAGGCTCTTTATTTTGGGGTAAGATTAAGCAGACGTTCCAACCGTTTGGCACCTAAAGAGTTTTCCACTTTTCCAGATTAGAAATCGAAGACATTAAAGGTCAAACTCCTCTCCATGCCGCGACGAAGTTTAACCATGTCGAGTGCGTCAAGGCTTTGCTTGAAGCTGGAGCAGATCCAGATGGCAGTTCAACCAGTATTTCCACACCAATTTATGTCACTGCCCGTGATAACTTTCCTCGCGCAATGGCGCTATTGATCAAACACGGAGCTGATGTAAATGGACGACATGCAAAAGCAACCTCCAAAGGAGTGGATTATCCAGGCAACCTACCTGTGTACATGACTCTAGGTAAATTGTGTTGTAAAGGTAAAAAAAAAGAGCGTTTGTATTTGGGCGAGAGAGTTTATAAATTTGTGCTTCTGAAAAGTAATTTCTTCTCGGAATGATGACATGGAAGTAGGTAGGCTATTTGTATTTTCAGAATGATTTTCTGTGACAATCACGCTGTTATGTATAGGCCTAAAGTCAAATTAACCATCTGTTTGATTGCAAACTTCAAAATTATTTGAAAATAATTTTTGTTTAGTTATAAATAAACATAAACTTCTAAAACAACTTTTTCAACTTTCAGTTTATCAGCATTTTGAATGCTTTCAGCAACTTGTAAAAGGAGGGGCTGATCTTTGTGTCCCCTCATCTTTAAACGGAGCGGGGGAGTGTACGTCTCTCATTCACGGCGCTCTGAGGTATGCTTGTGATGTTAGATGCATAAAGTTACTTGCGCTGTGCGGAGGAATAAAAGATTGGGAAGAGATAAAGGAATTAATCAGCTTTTATCGAGATCGGCCTTACCGCCCCGCAAAGAACACGGAGGAAAGCATTGAATTTCTAGAAGCATGGAAAGGTTTGTGATGTCACAAAAACCAACCTTGCAATTAAATAAATTGTCAATTCATAAAAGCAGGCTATATTGAATAATTAAAACAACTGTCTTTTTTGAAGCATTTTTGCAGCAAAATTTAATCTCGAGCAAAATGTAGCCGACATAAAAAAGTTTTTTTTTTATGAAACTGTGTAACAGTTACGTCATATAGGCGAATTAACAATCCAAACAAGGTTGCCATGAAGTATTTTCAAACTGTTCTTTTATCTCCACAATCTCACATAAGCTAAATATATTTTATTAATCAGGTTAAATAGCACTGAAAAGACAACGATATTTTCTGAATCTTGTGTACAAACGTTTTTTGTTGCTGCAATATGCAGTGACGTGTAACCTAACTACACTTATCCGTGGAATGATTGATTACATCATTCATGACTGTCTGAATAGTGTTCCGTTATTTTTCTGCGCTGTTTTCAAGTATCTCTCAAATAGAGGTTGACCAAGACTTTTGATAGCCATCTCAAAGAGGCTGTTTTACGTTTGATTGAGATCGTCTCATTACTTCAGGGATTTAAAATTTCGATTTCATCTGATGAGTTGCATGCTTGTGTTCCACAGGACTATTATAATTGATTGCAAACAACTAAATAAGTAGCCTAATATTATCTAAGCAAGTTTTATTTAAAACTATTTTTTGTGTTACTTTCAGGTCAACCCACATCGTTAACCAGTCTCAGTAGAATCGTTATTCGACGACAAATGGGCCAAAAAAGATTGCGTTTTATTAAGGACTTGATGTTTCCGAAGCTGTTGAAAGATTACCTTTTCATGAGGTATTCTGTTGTCAAACGTTTTAGTTCAGTAACGCTTTTCATGCAACACTCTGTCTTGTTAGAATATGCTTTTACTATTTCGTTCTTACATGTCAATTTATTTTGTCAGCTTGCTCGAAATTTGACTTCTTCCTGCTCTTCTACTTCTTCCTCAACATCTTCGTTTTCTCTTATTTTCATACTTCTGATGGTGGTTAGATTATATCGACGGATGTTTTTAATATATGAAGGGTAATAATCCACAAGGGTGGTCGGAGTTCAGCAGCTAAGGACTTCTTACCATGTAGACAACGATTGCTGTTTTACTTTTGCAACATACAAGAATGTTCACATATGTTGAGTGGTACACAACTCTCGAGTACTATTTTTAAATGTGGAAATGTTTTTAACTGTATCTTGACTTTTAGATCATTCTACTACGACGTATTTGTAAGCTAGTTTTCAAAAATTGTTCATTTATATTTTATGTTGTTAATCGGCTATTTAAGCCGGATAATTTTAACCCAAACATTAACCCAAACTTAAACCTTAATTTCCGAGGTTTGAATTGTTGTGGCATTATTATTATTTTATCGATCAAGTTTCACAAGTTTGTTACTCAGCGATATTTTAAATTTCTGGAACTACTTTCTTTCCTTTTGATTTGGTATCCACTGGTAGACTATCTGGCAGAAACCGAATCCTTTCAGTAGGACTATATCAATATTTCTATGATAATTACAAATACGTTTAGTCTAAGACTTAAACAAGCCCTATTGGTATTGACAAATGCGTCATTTCGATGTAGACAGTGATTAGTTTAGTTCACAGCTGTTTTATAAACGTGAAACTGCTAGTTCCCACCTTGTAAACACAGCTTAATCTTTTTGTAACGTCTGACTTTATTGAAACAACATGAAAAAAGAACTTGTCTTACTTTGTAAAAATGACATAGCTACAAAGAAGTTTTTAAGGGGACAAAAGCAACTGTTGGGGAGAGAGGCAAACATTTTAATATTTGAAATAAAGAGTTTATTTAAAAATTTAGCTAGTGAAAGCAGCCAAACATTTATAAAACGTCATTCAGCATCCAAATCAGCATCATTAAAACGTTGTAAGAGCATTAAAACCCTTTATTTAGTGGGGCCAAGATAACATTTTTGGGGCGATTGCCTCCCTAACCCCCGTGGCTACGTCCCTGCTTCGTAATTTACGTGTATCTTCCAAAACACTAGACGGCTGCCAACCTGACATATTAGGGTCGAATTTTAATTGATATTATATTCATGATATTTTCTTGTAGGCTAGAAATCAAACTACATTAAATCTCAGGAGTTATATCAGCTCTTTTTACATTGAGTCAACATCTTCAGACGTGTGCATTTGTGTGAGTACGTGAGACGAGAAATAATTATTATGTAACTGCTGCTATGAAAACCAGTTGCAAAAAATGTATGCTGAGTACGTTTGGCCTAGAGATTTTAATGTTTTTTGTTGAAATTGAATTTAGGTTTATGCTGGAAGTTAAAGATTTTGATTTTACTCCTACAAAACCAAAAATAAACATTTCAAAGATTTAATAGATGGCATAAAGTGTACTCTGCAAGCATAAACAACACTAGTACACTACAGCAAATAGAATACCGTTTACAAAATCAATAAAACACAATATATGTGGGAAAGCGATCGCTGTTAATGATGGCACACAAGAAACACGCAAAACACAGGAATGATTTTAATTAGAGTTGTTAACAATTTACATAAAAACAACCGTGTTCCATTGCTCACACTTGCAAAACACGTATAGGATCAAAACGGTGTTTTCTCGAGCGAGAAAACTCAGTAAGACTTGATTATTAAAATAAGACAGAAATATAGACAACGTATGATTGTCATACTGTGAGCAACACAGAGCAATGTCTATGAGCTGACGCTTGGACGCGAAAAACGGACTAAATAGCAAAATTTTCACTGTTACGTTGGGAAGCCAGTGATGGCTTACAATCCACAAAACTATTATGGCAGTCCAGTAATATTTTACAGCAACATGAAATTTACAACAAAATAATGCTTGAGGATTATATGATTTTCTTGTGTTTTACGTAGAGGTGACGCACATAGTCATGTGACTGTTACCCTGCAGGTTTTCGTCGTTTTCTGTTTCCTTTTTTCCAGAAATTAGTTGCTGAAAAGCATTTGACATCTATTAAGCTGTGTTGTAACGTTTAGGTTAAATAAACTGCAGTTACGGTGTATATAGTAACCACCACCACCTAAGTCCTAAGTGCTTCCAGTAACTTGTAATTGAAATAAAGCTTTTTAATTGAAGCTCAAACAACAAAATGCTTTTTTATTTTCAATATTACTTCTCCCTATTGTGGGGGACTGCAGTATCAATTTTGATTGTTTGAAGACCGCTGTGTTCATCCTATGGTCGCTCTATTGGTACTTCAGCAGTCCAGCCTTCCAAAATATTGACAAGTAACCGCAGGAAACTGCTAGTCAACAGCTGTTGCCTGTTATACAGTATGTATATACTGTAATTGAAAGCATAGAAAAACAGCCGGAATAAAAAAAATTGAACAGATTTGCACATTTGGAGAAACTAGCTAAGAGTTGATCAGCTACTTTACCGTCAACGGAACTGGGTTTTGGCAAAGTTTTGTTGTAACTGTTTTTCTCGTCGGATCGTGGTTTGGTGAAGCGAGTTGTCTTCCACACGGAAAAAAAAACTCTTTTATCTGAAAAATCGTATTTAAACTACTGTAAACATGGAATTGATGCACAATATGTTGAAGCTTGCAGGTTACATTTTTTTCTGTACTTTTGTTATTTTGCTTTTAAGATTAAAGTTGATTCGGAGAACCAAAATTGTACTTGCCGTTCGTCTGCTTCCTTCTGTCATAAAAGCATAAATGAAGGGGTTCACACAGCTGTGGCCCCAAGCTGGAATCAGACTGAAGACATGAATATAGTAATGAATGGCGGAAGGTGATGTCGGAGCCGCTGAAAAAGATTGTTCAAACGGTTTGCAAAAGTTTAGGTTTGAAAACTTGTGAAAATTGATAAAAAAAAATCACAAAAATGTTGATGCTCTGAGTTATCTTGTTTAACATAGTTGGGATTTACCAGAAATCTTTTTGAAGGGGTTCTGAATAATCTCAGGAGCAGTGCGAGTATAATAAAAGAGTTGTCAGTTGTTGTTTTAAGTATCCTACTAGTACAAACGTTATTTTAAACTAAGCTACAGTAAGATAATCTAAAACAGTGGTTTTCAACCTATTATCTTGGCGGACCACTTTTGATGCCTTCGAAGCGGTTGCGGATACCTAAAAATCGTTTATCTGAAATTTTGATATATCGCGTCTCCTCATTGAAATCAAATGTTTTGTAAGTTTCGAAACGACACACTTAGAAGAATTTGCTGAACTCGCGACGCACTTATGACGATTGATGACATTGACAAAGTTATGTTATGAGCTATCATAGCCTATGTTCGCACACAAGATCAAAAATCAGTAATGTATTGTTATGGTGGATGAATGTTTTTCTATAAATTTTATCAAAAAATAACAGAATTTTTGCAACCGTTACAAAAAATTTCTTTTTGTCATTTGTTAGCTAATCAATATTTCGTTGTAAACAGTCATGGCAAAACGGTCAGTGCTGATAAACTGCTGACTAACGTTTGCATGTCTAAGTTAAGCATTAATGAGCAACCGCTGTCTCAAAAGAATTAAGTTGAACATAGCCTTATAAAAAGATTTCATTCATTTGCATGAAATCTTTTGAGTTATTTTTAAACTTTGTAATCTATCAATCATGCTGCTAACTCGGAAACTTTCATACACCCCCTGAAATCGCTTCGCGTACCCCTGTTGAGAACCACTGATCTAAAACGTTTCCATGTAAAGATTAATTTGAACAAGGTAGGCTAGCCCAAATTTTGCAAAGCTGTTCAAAATTAATCTGAAGTAGACTACTGAAAATTCATATTGAAAACTTTTGCTCTGCAAATAAAGCTACTCACCATGTTGTTAGCAATATCTTTGAATTGATTTCATTGTAAGCTATCTAGGCGTACCTATTCAGTTTGCAATTGCAAATCATTCCATCATTTAAAGTTTTTCGCATATTTTAAACAAACGCACTCAAAATCTTTTTCCAAATTATGAATCTTTTGCGGCACAAAGGTTAGGAGCCGTTGCTGTAGAGTCTAAATTCTGAGAGAATGCTGACCAAATCTTCAAAGTTATGGGTGCTCTTCGAAATGTAGCCGATAATTCTTGAAGCGCCTTGTAAAAGTCTAGTTTGTTCTACACTAGATGAGAGCTTCATTTCATCAAATAAAGTGCCTGGTAAACAGCCTCACTCAATGTTTAACCAAAGGCTTCTTCAAAATTTGAATCGACTTTCAAATTGAGACCTGTTGCAGAGTTGTGGAGTCGGGCGAAAAATATACACCGACTCCTCGGTTTAAAACTGCCCGATTCCGACTCCGGACTCGCCAAAACCTCTCCGACTCCACAGCCTTGCTGTTGAGGTTGCAAACACTTACTCATCCAGCCAAATTCTTGAATGATGTAGAGGAGGTTCGATATTTGATTTGGAAGCCAACACAAAAGAAAGATGACGATTATCACTATCACAACGGTCGTGGCTTTATCCTGCATGTCATCAATAAAATTTTATTGAAGATTCAGATCAACATAGAACCAATTACAAAAGCAATAGAATCATATTCAGATATATCGACAGCTAGTAATAATTTTTTCGTAGTATGCTATATAGTAATGTCAATTATTTGATGTTACGCCTAAGTAGGCTAATGGAGATTATGTTTATTTGATATAAATTCTTAATGGCGCCCTAACCAGTATTTTAAGTGAAATGGGACTATAAAGTGTTAGCTTTAGAAACTCTATCAAAAAATTACTGGATAATAGGTTAATGAGAACTTTTGTGTTTTTAATAGCCGATAACACATAAGATCTATCAAAAATTTTAGCATGAGACTTATCAGATGACTAATGCCTTAATGGCAAGACTCTTTATCCACAAAATAAGAAAACTTCTTTAGGAGCTTAGTCTTAGCATTTTTGTACACTTGTGAAAGCTCTAATCCACTACCCGGTCCTGAAATTGGCAATGTGAGGTTTCAACTTGTCATTACAATGTGCTTTTGCATTGAATACTAGCCGTCAGTGAAGTGCGTCTAGCTGCTCATCTTTACAGTGAAATCATATTTTCTTAATTTTTGCTATTTGTAGCAGAATCAGTTGGCTTCAGGGCCGGATTTAGCTGATGGGGGCCCCGGAGCACTTTTAGATCGGGGGGGCCCCCGTGCAAAAAAAAATTTCGCGCCTTTGGCTCGAAAAGACACCTTTACGTCTACAGTACCAGTAATTCAGCACTGCACAGCATTTTGCAGAAGCTTCAAAATGGCCGAAAAAAGAAAAAAAAAACACAAAGTCACATTTTTTCCACGTCGGGGGGCCCCTTCAAAAGGGGGGCCCGGGGCACCTGCACCCTCTGCCTCCTCTAAATCCGGGCCTGATCTGTTGCAGAATTCGGCCTGACAACAAAGAACTATTGGCCAATTTTGGCGCACTCAAAGACGCGTGATATTTAGTTAGCATAAGTACTTTCAAAGTGTTCGAATAACGCAGAGCATTTATTGAGTAATGTTTAAGTCATGATTTACATAACAAGTAATGCAATCTTAAGGGCGTTTCAGAAAACCTTTACCTGAATTTTCGTTGAACTGTTTGCCGTGTTGGTTCGACAGTTCAAAAACACGGCTATGCCTAAGTAGCAGGATGCAATCGTTATCATCGGGCATAGGAATCCCAGTATAGATCTAAAAGAAGCAAAGGTATTTTACTCGTATATTATATTGTGGTTCCCATGAAATCTTTTGAACACTTTTATGCGACACTTTCTAACGTTAATGATGTTTACACCTTTGTCAACTTGTTCAAAGACCCCAATTTGTAAAATCGCAGTTTGTAAAATAAACAGTGCAATGGCGCAGCCTATGAAGCGCTCGGATTCTAATCATGCGATCCTGGTTCGACTCCCGTCTCAAGCTGGCTGGACACTGCTCATCTCTAACCAGGCTGTAATAAGTTGGGTAGACGGGTTGCCCAAAAATGGAACATTGCACTCAGCCTTCTCTCGTTAAGCTCGACGGCTGAGTGAAATGAGGACCTTACCTTTCCCCTACACTTGGAATCAAGTATCGGACCAATTCCACCCAACCTTTGATTTGCAAAAAATAAAACACAAATAATGCTCGTACAAGTATCATATCAAACCTTCCGTTGGGCGAGTCAAGACCATTATATTTGGTTATAAAATTTAGCGAAAAACTTCAGGCATCATATAGGGGGTGACTAAAGGCTTCAAGAAAATTGCCTCTTATGTCATTCAAACAGCCCCTTTTGATGCAAGCATGGAAGTATCCGCCTCTTTCAAAATTTTAAAAAATATTGCAAATTTAATGCAAATTCTCATGAAGACTTCTGCAGATCAATTGCCCTGTCTGCAATTCACTGCTGTTTAATTCGAGAAACTTAAAACCAACTCATTTACCAAATCAGTTGTTTATAACATTGATTCAACGTCTGCGGACGTTAATGATTTAAAAAAAAAACTGAAAGAGTACGTAGATCTTTGAATTTTTTGGTGTTGCAGACGTTGAATCAATGTAAAAAGCGGTTGAGTTACTGTCTGGCAAGATTATTTTTATAATTCGCCTATTTCAATTGGTAACTAATAAGTCGAAGTCTTACAAACTATTCAAAAGCCGTTTCTTAAGTTTTATTTTCAGCTGCACCTCATGTCTTAATTGTAAAGATAGAACACTAGCAGCTATTTTAGCTATTTTAGCTAATTGTGTTTCTTTTTCTCGACTCGTGTTAGAAAGGCAAACAAACAAACATCTCTATATTTTACCTGGTAATAAAGTATAACAGCAGCAAGACCGGCTCATTTTCCGCCCAAGTGCAGACGTATGTCACTATAAACATAATAGATTTTAGTTCATGTGGCTGAATAAAAATTTATGAAGACAAAAGTAATCTACTTTAAAAGTTAAAACAACAACGTAAATCTTTACTATCAGTGGCTTACACAAAGGAAAGGGAACTGAAAAATTCAAAAATCTACATACTCTTGCAAGTTTTTAAATCATTAAGGGTTGGATCAGGGACATAGCCACAGGGGGCTTGGAAAACGACCGCCCCCAAAAATCTTATCTTGACTCCCCAAAAAATATTTTTTAACTCTATTACAGCGTTTTAGGCTAATACCATTGTATTTTAAGGTTAGGGTTAGAATGGCGTTTGCTCCCCAACAGTTGCTTTTGCCTCCCCTAAAATTTTCTTTCTAGCTACGGCACTAGGTTGGATGCATCTAATGTTTTTCGTCAATCTAACTTCGATTGTTTTGTGGCTGGATTATGGACGCTTGCCATCAATGTTGGTTAAAATTAAAGTTTTGTTGGTTTCGAAGTTATAGGCTACAGTACTGTGTTAGTGCAAACTACATCGAAGCTAATGCGTTCATCTTCTGTTTTTACCTGAAATAATGCTACCTGTTGAACTTGGTGCATGCACTTAGCATATTAGCTTAATTGGGGCCCTAAATAGTTCGTAGACTCAAATACATTGCTTGGAGTTTGAACGCCTGCAGTCTCTAATAATAGTCAAGTTTGCTACTCCTCTTATTGTAATGCGTTTCTTGTCAACACAAATCATATCGGAAGTAGGTGAGTTGTATTATTTTTGGAATATCATATGCGTATGCTGGTTATTTTTAAATAATAAACATTGGGATACACAAAGAGTATAAGGTCTAGCTTAAACATTGTTTCAAACAGACTTCGCGCCATAAAAAGCCGTTTTTCGTCTTCAAAATTGTTTGATTTGCACTTGTATGACTGTTGTACAGTTGCTGTACTGACCGTTAGTTGGCGCGTCTATGCACGCTTGTTGCCACCCCATCAATTGTGTGCGTATTGTGTATCACTACAACGTTATTTGCGAAAGTCATGAGTGGCTTACGCAAAAAAAAAACAATGAGAAACATAAATTTGTAATTGACGAGCTGTTGTAAGCGGAATTTTAAATTTAAAGATTTATCTTTTTTACATTGCAATTCCTTTGCCTGGCGTGTCAAAGCTACTCATTCATTACGAAAGAAATGTGAAAAAGTTAAAAGTGGAATTTTAGAAACCCGCAATTGCTTGCAAACGCCGTATGATGATTCCTTGCAGAATTTTTACTGTAGTTTGCTAAAAATGTCATGAATTAACGAAGACCTGAGGAAATCATTAAAGCTTAAATATAAAATAATAGCCTAGGCTACTTTTAATGAGTTTAAAACGAAGGAGCTCTGTTAAACATGACAAACTGAGATTGGGCTTGTCCATATAGGCTACCTAATTAAACAAACACAAATGACCTTCATCGATTATGGCAGTTGAAAATTGAATATTCGAAATTAGCGGTCGCCGTCTTAGATAAATAATCTCGGTTTAATATTTACACATCAGATGCAAATGAATAATAAATGCCTTCTGTACAACAGGTCGACATTTCCAAACAATAAACGAATTTTTTATTTATTTTCGTAAATCGATCACAATGTTGAACAGACGCCATTCTGATGAAGATCATCTGACTTGGAATGCTACTAATGGATGAAAAGTTACATTGGTCTAAATAGTAGTTTTTTTAGCTTAAAGCCCATGATGTCTGTGCATGCACTACGTTATTGAAACAAATGCATTTAAAATTAGGCCTAGTGCTTTTTAAAAAGTCTAAAAAGACAGTTTTTTAAATAAATCCGTGAAAGGTGCTTTTACAAGCTACTTGTACTGTAGGCGTAAACGTTTTTGTGATTGTTGCAAAAAAAAGCTTTAGCAGGCTAGACTTCAAAGGACGACATTTATTAATAAAAAAAAAAGTTTGAAAATATTAAAGAGAAAACATAGGCTAACAAACTAAAACACATTTAGGCTAACAAACGCTTTTGACGTCATTCTCTAAGCTTGAAAATAAAAAAAGATGGTATTACAAACTTCGTGACTCGTGTAGCCTACTTCTAGATGTCGGCATGTTGTTTTTGTTTACTGGACAACTTCTTCTTCGTTTGCATGTTAATGTTTTATGTCATTCTTTAAAATCGTTATTTTTAGTGAAAAAAAGAAGATAATAACCGAATCAATTCGATTTGTTTTCCAGTAGTTTGTAAGTCACACTTTATGAACACACTCGTTTAACTAGGATTGTATGATTGATGTCTGCCTGTCCGTTAGCTCAGTGGTTACGCGCCCGACTCAAGATCAAGCAGCTTTGGTTCGGTACTCGGGTTGTGCGCTTCAGCAACGCATTTCAGAACTGCTCTCTATTCAGCGGCACCTAGTGAATGGAATAATTCCCTGACAACAACATTTCAACAATCGGAAACTTCACTCTGTCAATCTCGGTCACCGAGCTTGAGTCAGTCAGTAAGCTCCAAGTAGATGAAACTGCTAAGATTAAGCTCTCCAAGACGCTTTCCTGGTCCAAGTATTCAAAGAGATCGAATCAAACAATGTAAAGACCCAGTGGAGGCGAGGTTATTTTCAGCAAGAGCATTTTTACAACCTTAGCGACCTTTTTTAAGGTTTCGGTTGGCCCTCAGATCAATTTGAGTTTGAACCCTCTAAATTCATTATCATTTTCAGCCTGTGGCAGCTTACTGCTGATCGAAGGCCTTTCCTCTTTCTTGCCAATTCAGTTGATCTTTTCTTTTTGAATGCCAGTTTATTGTTCCACATTGAGCAACAACATGGAAATTGCGTCTTGACAAACAATCATTTAATGGCAACTGGGTAGTGGTTTCACCAAACTCTTACCAAGTCCAGTTGGAATGAATAGTTCAGTGATGAGTGTATTTTCAGTATTTACAATTCTTTAGACCTACATCAATTTAATGGGTGAAGTTTCTGCAACTTTGAAAATCTTTCTTTGTTTTGAATGGCATCATTTGATTATTATTTATGACTGTTACGCCAATACAAATTAAACAGCGGTGTTCAGCTGGTGCTAAAAGTACGGATCACAATTTTTTTGACATGAAATTGAATTCTGCTTATCCACTCTAGTGTATGATAGCAATATGATAGGCCTATGTATACAGTACAGTCATTGCATTAAAATATTTCATTATGCAAGAAGCAATGCATAATTATGCAAATAAATCGATCAAAATATACTTCATCGTACCTATGCCATCTTGTTCTTCCGATTTCAATTCTCTGTAGACACCAACAACAGAGCTCATTACAATTGATATCAGCCATACAGTTGCAGATGCCAGTTTTGCTTCTTTTTTAGCTCTGGATATCGACCTGTGCATGTATGAATACATTAATTAATATACTTTTAATGATAAGCTACAAAAAGAACAAAAAACTAACAAAATTTCCTTTGTAAAAATCTGAAATCCAACGATTTTAGCATATTTCATGCTAGCTTAGGCTAAATTCCAAGATAAAATACATCGGGATATAGCCAATACTTTTTAAAATTTTGTTTTAATTGGCTAATTGGCTGTCTGTCAAGTGATGGGCTAAGAATCAAAGCTTCTGTGAGTGCATGTCACGAAGATTGTTTAATTATTATTTCAAAAGCAGAAAACTTAGTTTGTTGGAAGTGTAATTAGTCTGCTAGGCTACTGTAGAATTACATTTTCTGAAAGATTTTAACGTTTTAAATCACATTGGTCCATTTGTTTAAGGTTGATCGAAAATGTTGCTTGAATTTGAAATCGATACTGAACGAAATGTAATAAACATAGTGTCATCTTCTCTCTTATCGTAGACGATGGGAAGATGGATGACATTGTTGATGGAATATTGAACGCCAAGCAGTCAGGGAAATGATTAAACAGTTTACTTCCGAGACTGTCAATTGATGTTTTGTTGACTGATGAAGGCATTTACAATAAGCAATCAGTCCTCACCACATCATTGCATATTGTTCTCTTATTAACATTGTTATAACTAAAATAAAGCAGCCTATTTCATTCGAAAAAAACTTTCTGAAAAGGCTGTTGTTTTTGTATTGATTTTAACCAAGTTATGTTTCTATGTTTCATGCTCTGTTGCCTCCCATTAAAATGCACAGGTGTGCTTGCTGCATTGACTACCTCATAGTTGCAACGAGCATATTGCGTTGTCACTGTTGATGTACGTGATTGACTTGAACTAATGGAATATGTAGCCTACCACAAAAGTCAAACAAGTGTGCATTTTTTTTTACGAAAATCTTTGTTATGATAATAATAAAAGTATCGCATATAAATTATTTATTACATTGCGAAAAGCAATGTTTAAAAACACAATAGGCTAAAAATGTTTATTTTTTGCTGCTTTCTGCATTTTTTTGCGAAAGTAGTCAAGTATTGAAATCATTATAAATAATACATCATCAAAACAGCCAAGAATCCACTCAGGATTCTCAAAATTTATAAAAGAATAACAGCCGTCACTTTGAGAGGGTGAGTCCAAACGTGCAGAAAAAATAACAGTATAATTAGGCTATACAGTATGTAAGCAATCTTCATTTTAAGAAGAGACAATGGTTTGTGCATCAAATTTAGGAAAACCAGCCTTCTTTGGAAAAATGTGTCAGTAAAAAGTTTGCTCTGAGACTTACAGTGAGTAAACCAAAAATTGTACTTATGTACGTTTTTGCAACGTTGGCACACGACTTGCTAAAAAAGTATGAAATCGCAGATTGGGCAGTTCGCAAGCGGAAGCAAATTATTATCGAAATATGCGGCACCTAGTTTCAACAATCGGAAAACTTCACTCTGCCAATCTCGGTAACCGGCCCTGTGTCAAGAGCTTCTACAAGTATGCGAAACTACCAGGAATAACCTATCAAGGCTTTGTCAGTCCAAGGATAAAAATTCAAAACCAACCAACCAACCATAGGTTATCAACTGGTGTAGGCGTTCAGATGAAAAAGTTATGCTGTTGAATGTATTCTTTTATTCCACGATAATAGTGTTAGAACGTTTAAGATCTCATTTATGATCACGACAGTCTACAACTATGGTAAGTCTTTCTAATTTGAATTTCGTACGATCGATTCAAACCTGTAACCTAGCCATAGGATGTAGACCGGCTGCGTATTTGTAATTTGCAGGTCGCTGCAGCAATGAGGTTTATTAACCAATCAAAAGGCAAGGTTTAAATCAGCTGATTGCAGTCATGCGACTCATGCAGGTTAGAAAGTAAATTAATTGAACGTTTTGCTGTCGCCAGCGTGGTCTAAAGGGTTAGGGCTACATGACGTGGGTTGGATTCTCACTATTGCCATTAATCTTTTTTCATGTGTAACTAATTACCAAACAAAGTTTAAAGCAAGAATCAACTCTCTGGCTAAGTGCCAGAAGCATCACAAAAACTGCAGTTATCTGGTTCATAAGGAAAATTGTTTTATGCTAAAGTGTCGACACTGTCTACCGGTCAAAATACAGCATCTCCTCAAGCGACCTACAGATTACAAATACAGAAACCGGCTTATCACGTCATTATCTCTTGTAAACATGAAATATCGTTTAGTTTCAAAACAAAAAGCAAAAATACTTTTCACAAAACAAGCCTTTGAACTACAAAGGAAGACCTATGCCGACACTTCCACAGGCTTAGGCATAGGCCTAAGAAGCAATAACTGACATGGGCAAACTACAGTCCGCATCCCATATGTAGAGATCAGTAGCCTATGTGAATGCAAACACATAAAAAATAACTATGCAGACCTAAAACATATATTGTTCCAAATATTTAGCCTAAGATTCGTCTCAAATATTCCACTGACAAGAAAACGCACAGTAAAGTTGGACCCAACCCAACACTTAAAACAATCCAGCTCCTTACCGGTTTACTGCCTTCAAATGAAAAACAACAGCCACAAATCTGTGAATTGCCATGCATGTCAAAAAGTATATGCTTGCATACATGTGAAGGTAAGTTAAACCACTTGTTACTCTGCACATGGTTTCTCCGAAAGGCCATCTGCAATTAAATAATGATTGTTTTAGGCTATGGCTATGGTTATAGGCTTATCAACAACTTTTTTAGCGGTTCTTCTCATTTGGATTTTTATGAAAAATTACGGCACGATAGGCCATAGCAGCTTTAAATATTTTTTAAATTTATGTCTCATAATAAAATCTACGACGCACGTGCATGAATCTGCAAACATTTTAAGTAGGCTATTACATTTCGCAAATGCTTTGGTATCGACCTACAGTAGGCTATAGATAAAACAAATTACAGTGTTGCAGAGATGTACGTATACGTCACAAATTCTACGCCGCAGACTTGCGACGTAGACTTTTTGTTTGCGCTAACGTTTGCGGCCACATTTTTTGGATAGTTGTCGCTTGAGGCTACGCCGTAAAGTTTTTGCGTTTTTTTAGCGCATAGCGTCAACGCATACTTTTTAATGGCTTAGTTGTTGCTTGCATTTTTTTTTTATCAAACTTTCCAAATTTTGAATAAGTTGAAAGAATGTTTTCAATGGGCAAAGACATATTGAAACCAAAACGCAGCAAAATGTCAGATGAACAATTTCAGATGCTTGTGTTTCTTCGTAGAAATTCAAAATAAAACTTGTTTGTTTCGAGTGGTTTATACCTTGTGAATGTTTGGCACCTAGCAAACAAAATGAGTTTACGCTAGTGTATGCTCTGACGCTGACGCCGCCAACTTTTTTTCCAAGTTACGTTGACGCATACGGCGTATGTTTTTTCGAACGTTTGCGCTGACGGCGTCAATATTTTTTGTATGTGCGTACATCACTGCAATGTTAGATGCAAGTTTTAAATCCTCATTAAAGCGTATGTGAGGTTATTATTGACTTTTAACATTTGTTCATAATCTCAGTCATGGAAAACAAACGCAATCGCTTCTGTTGACAGTGACAGATAATTGTATCCTCAGGGACTGGTACGTACAAGTTTAAATTTTCTCAAAAACTTTGCAAGGTACGGTAGCTGGTTTTAAAGCTCACTTGTTCTTCAAAACCATATCGGTTGCCCACAAAGGTAGCATCATGATAAACAGTAGATCAGCCATTGCTAAGTTTGTCACGTAAACTTTGACCCCGACGTGGATACTGTTGTTATTGTTTCTTTGTCGTACCTGCGTCATAAAGCTTGGCTTGGTGGTGAAAATCTTTCAAAGTCACACAAACTAAAGGACACATATTTTATGCTAAAGCAAGAAATATCGGGAGATTGGAAGAATCCACACACCAAGATGATTATTTTGTTTCAATTTAATGCTAAGCACGTTGTTTTTTTTTTTAAATCTACTTCAAAATTTGCAACCCAACGAAAAATTGATAAATCCGGGAACAACATGTCTTAACGTCACTGCAACAAAGTTGCTAAGGCTGAAATGGTTGCATTGAGAGATTAGTTGCTGGCCGCCTTGATGTTGTTTGCTGTACACTATGGGCTGACCAGAGACATTACATTCCGGGTCGCTCAGCTCCGCTTTTTTGGCAACATTAGAAGGGTCGATTGCCAATATGACAATTTTTACGCCTCGCTACTAGCTTGCTTTCAACAAAAAGCATAAAATCACTTTAAAACTATCTTCACTCCTCTTATGCAACCCATAAAAAGTACATTATTTTATTAATTAGAAGAAATGTAACCCTTCTAATGTGGCAGCGGATATGTCAAAAGCGGATGCTGTTTCGCATTCCGATAATCTAAAATCCCTAGGGCTGACTCAATGCACAGCAAAAGTGCTCGATTCAGACCAAAAGGAAAAGGTTCAAAATTTATTGAGTCATTCTAGATTATTTTTTCTCATTCATAATACATGGTTAAATAGAGTATCTGCATTTATTTTGGCGTTGATTATTCATTTCACATAAATCTAAAAATGAACATAAATCTAAGACAAAAGGTGGGAAAAATTCCAAACAGTGCTTTAAACAAACGAAATGGTGGCAAAACAAAGCTAAAAGTTAACACTAACAGCTCTTTCTTTCACTTTTCAGTTTGCTTATCAGTTTGTATTAGTCCGGGATCTTAGTTAAGGAAACTACCTGTTACTTTTTGGCGTTCCATTCAATCGCTTATTGAGTTGTTTATTTATCGAAAAACAAAACGTAAAAGCGACATAAAACAAAATTACATTTTAATACAATAAACACATACCGTTATTTTTCCACACCTCTACTATAGAAACACACAAAGGTTTTTAGACTTACTTACCGAGGTTGCCATGATGTATATCACACCTGTGTTCCCTACAAGACCAACAAAGGAAACGACGTAGAAAATAGTAGGCAAGATGATGGTTGATATCGTGGAATATTTCTCAGTGCTGCCAGTGGAGTTAAAGCTCCCATTTTCCATTCTCTTTAGTATATTATATACAGTATGTCTACTTCCTATAAGCTTTACCAGGTCCACTTTTAAGTACCTGTAGTTATTTTGTTGTCATCCTACTGAAGCATATTTGTGCAAAGAAATGTTAGTGATGCATTTTTATAACAAACATAAAAAAACATCAATAACCTATCATCAATATATAGGATACATCAAATATGGAATATGTTATACTGATTGATTACGGTAGGTGCCAAGGGAAATACTCTATAGTATACACTACTCAAGAATCGGTCTTTGAAGCTTCTTGACAATTAACGTTAAAAAACCAAGACCTGGGTTGCAAATCATTGGTAGATTTATATTAATAGATTTTTTTTACGAAAACACCCCAAATAACATAGTTTTTCAACATTTTGAAGTATAACCTAAAATTGAAATAATCTATGAACGACTTTTAATTAGCTATTTGACGACACAGTATTAAACCGACGTTTAATGATTAAACTTTAATCTATAAAAGCTTTTTTTGTACAATGCGAACGCTTGAATGTTACAAAGTTGGAGGCATTTCTAAATCAAGCAAGCGGCATATAACTTTATTTCCAGTGAATGTTTTGAACATCCGTTGAACTAGAGTCCAGGGGTCGGCAACCTTTCGTATGCAGTGTGCCAGTTTATGAATAATATCAAAATATCAACAACTCGCGTGCCAAACATTTTTGTATGTTTGGTTTTGTACTGGCAACTATCTGATGTTAAAATCAAACAGTAAAGTTGACTGAGTTAACAGACAAGAAACAAATTTGTTTTATTAACTTTATTGGAAAACATCGAATGCAGTCATAAGAGTCACTTTTTAATGAGATCTTTGTTCTCGCTTTTTCTTGCTTAGCTCTGTAGTATTAGGATTATATTTGGACACTTTAAGTAGAACACATGCTTCCGAATGATCTTCCGTAAGTTGGCTGCTATGTGGAGTGAGAACAAAATTCATGTGCGAAAATATTTGTTCACACAAATAAGTGGAGCCAAATGCAGATAGCAAAGCTATTGACATCTTCTTGAGACAGCTAAATTTCTCCGGCAAAGATTCCCAGCACGTCAAAATGTTTGTTTGTTTGTTTGTTTTCAATCGTTTCCAGCGATTTCCGCAATTCGACGAATTTTGATGTCCACAATAAGGATGCTTTGAAATCGATCAGCTGCATCTGGAAGTCTTCCATGTCCAACCATTCAAGTGCAGATAAGTTCAAGTCTTCGCTGCTCTCCGGCTTGATGAGAAATGAAAATACTGAACCAAAATGTTGAAAATCTTGAAATCTATTGCAAAATTGAGACGTTAGATCCCTCATGTACACATCAATTTCAACTATGTTGACTTGGTGATCCAATGAGAAAACCTTCAGGTATTTAAAGTAGCGAAAAGTTGCAGTTTGGATGTCCCTTGTGTAGATATCCAATTTAGCGTGCCATAAAAAATCATCTCGCGTGCCAGGAGTTGCCGACCCCTGCAGTAGACTAATAATGAACAATCATAATAATTATTATTAGACTATTACGTCTTCGAAATCGCATTCCATTTCAACTGAACAACTTTCTTCTGATTAACACATCAAGAATATTTGAAGCTTTGTTAAAATAAATCTTTGATACCTTCTGTCGCCCCTCAAACTAGTTTTAAATTCAAATAAAAATTTCAAACTTAACTTTTAATTATAACGTCTACACAAATCTATCCTTACTGTGATGGTCTGTGATTGCCTTTGGTCAAATGCAAAGTGTGCGTCTAAACAAAAAGCATTAATGAATGACAAATTTCATAAAAAAAACAAAATAAATAAAAAAAAAAAACATTAAAACAGAGTAAACATTTACAAAGTGTTTTGGTGGAAAGCAATTTTGCCTCTTTGAAACTCGACTCGTTGAATTTTTCTTCTTCAGAACTCTGCTGACTTTCAATTTCTTATAAATCCACTTCAGCAGGTAGGTTTAACTGTAGGCTTTCTATCTTAAAATATTAATGATAACCTGCGCAGCAAAGCAATCTATTAGAGTATTAGACAACTGTTCGATAGGATTTTGTGGACTAAGCGAAAAGAGTCTTCACAAAGAAATTCTACTTAAAACAAAATCACGACGAAGGGTTTTGCATAGAAACTAAACTAAAATATTTTGAAATTTTGATTTATTTTTATATCAAACAAATATAAAATCAAACACTGAAACTTTTTTTACTGTAAATTGGCTTTGTTTCCCAACTACAGTATCTTCGATTCTTTAACCTACCTATCCATAAAGTCCTGTGCGTTTCAGTAGTGGAAGAACCAAAGTGTGCTGTGGCCTAGCACAGCCTGCGCTCTATTGTACTTTAAAGCAATAGCGGAAGGCGAATCGCACAAAATGACCAGCATTCATGGCTCATCATGTCATTCGGTTGCTACAAATCATTTGTAGCCTACTGTTGGGAACAAGCATTCAAGCAACGTCAATTGTAAAATAATCATTATTACAACGGTTGATGGACTAAGTTTACGCCACGATTGTTTCTTTACATTTGGTTGTGTGTATTGACAAAAGGTGATCTTACGACGACGGAATTAATATTTCTCTTTCTGTTGATTGTTCTTGGCTTAAGCTGGAATAACATATCAATAATCTGAAAATATTGCTTCAAAAATCAAAAGTTTAAGTAATGAAATATGAAAAACCTACAGTTCCAGATTTTTTCTTTTCTGAAATTGTTTGTTTGAACTCGTTAGATCCCATTCACTCTTTACACTTCAATATTCATCATTTCAACCGTTCTATTAGGCTACTCCTAACCTTTAAGCTACGCATTGGTCACCTAAGAAAAGACTCCCACTGCCGTAGCCCAGAGCATCACACAAGCTCTTGCGCTAGCGTTAAACTGGATCAAGTCTTGTGCTGAGCATTTTAGCAATTGCATCGTTTGCTTCTGTCCGTGTTAGCTGCTTGCGTTACCGAAGGAATGGGCCTACTTCTATAGCCTACCTCATCGACCTTTTACATCTTCTGTTTCCAGATCTTGCGCTGTTGAAACATCGCCAGTATATCAATGATTCATGTTTACCGTGAGAACGATTTTACGCAGAAGAAAACTTCACTTTGGTTGGTGTGAGGGGGAGCTTTTCGGCTTTCAGCTTTTCCTGCCATAGTTCAATTTATATGTTTTAACGGTAAACACAATTTGAGGTTACAATGGCTATAGGCTACTATAGGCGGTTGGGAATACTCAGTAAACTCCATCAATGTTAAAAATATATTTTTAAATATTAAACAATAAATACTATTAATACTACAAAAAGGGATCAATGCCAATCAAAAAGCCAAGCAGAGCGAATTAAATCAAATATAGTTACATTAGTTTCTAAACGCTTGACCGCCTGTTTCACCTAAAAGGAGGATCATCAGAAGGTCCTTATTCAAAATAAGGACCTTGTGATGATTTGTCCGGCCCGATAGCTCAGTTAGTTAGCGTGTGACTTCTGGAACGAAGAAGCTGTAAGATCAAGCGGCGCTGGTTCGACTCTCGAGGTGTGCGCTTGAGAAACGCACGTTAAGGACTGCTCTCCATTTAGTGGCATCTAATGGATGGAATAATTTCTCGGCAACAAACCTTAATAATCGGAAACGGCAACGGCAGCAATCGGTAACTTCACTCTGTCAATCTCGGTGACCGGGCCTGCGTCAGTGATTCAAACCCTCTACAAGTAGGCTATGCGAAACTGCCAGGAATAAGCTTTGCAAGAAGCTTTCCGAGTCCGAGGATAAAGATTCAATCAATCAAATTGAATGCACGAAGAAATGACTTAAACAGTTAAAAGACCTTAACTTCTGCCAGCTTTGGCATATTGTTCTTCATTGTGATGATCATCAAATAAAAACAAACTGGGACGTCTGGGATAAAAAGATACTTTTTGCTATTGTATAAACTGATTAAATAACGCAGAGTTTGCTCTAAATTCTTTTTATGAGGGAGGCGTAAGCTACACCACACATGTAGTCTATAAGGCATATAGGCTAACAATTAGCCAGATAGTAATGAAATAAGCAATCTTACTAGTGAAATAAATAGGCTATCTGTAGCCTACCGTAGGCCTGCCTAAAGCTCAAGGATACGACAACTTCTCAGCAAAACTACTCAAGATTTTAAAACGCATCCTTGTACTTGTAGTTGCTTGATTGTTTACTCAATCGGTGTTGCAATCATGCAATGGTGTCATATTTTAAACTGTTTAATTATTCTGCTTTGGTATCAAGCACGTTATAACGTTCGCGTTTTGTTGCTTCTCCTTTTTTCTAGACCTCTGCTATGTTTGGTATATAGGCTATTCTTTTTCGTTGTAATGGTCAGAAAAAAAGCAAACTGAACTGGACTGCAGGTCTTTTCCCAGACATTCTGAAGATAGTGCCAATATTTAAAAAGGCTGTAAAAAAACATTCTTATAATTATCGGTCAACTTCTTTACTGCCTCAAGTTAGAAAACTGTTTGAAAAAGTCCTTCATATCAGTCTATGCAGCTTTTTTTTAACAAATATGATGCTACTAGTGATTTACAGTCAAGATTTAGAAACAACCACTCAATAACTTTAATTCTTGCTCACTTGTACGACAAATTGGTAGGCTATAAGAAAAATAATGCGGCCACAATGCATGTAGGCCTGCGGTAGCCTATGCAATTTTCCTGGATTTAACCAAAGCTTCTGATATCGTAAATCACCGCATTTTATTAAAACAATTGGAACATAATGGCATTTGAGAAAAAATGAATAATTTATTATCATCTTATTTGTCTACTCTAAAAGATAGCACTTCATAAAATATGAATCGACGAATTGCCCTAAAGCAAGGGTAAGGGAAGGCGGGGAATAATGGAAATGCGGAGCAAAACATGCATTTGATTTAAAAAAAATACATTTAAAAATAACACCTTTTTCTCTCTATCTTCTAAAACTACTTGAATGAACATTTCACACAAAAACTGGAAACCTTCGTGCCACACTCGGCGGCAGAGAGGGTAAATTAGTTTTCTAAGCTCTTTGTTATAAAAACTTGTCCACTCACATGCGATTAAAGTGGTTTTTGAAAGTTTTTGCTTCTCTTTCAGTTTTGAACATTGATGGGCAGTGGTTCACTATCCTTCAAAAAATTAACTTTCTACATATTTTAGTTTTGCTTCTTCTTTTTCTTTCGTTTGAGACTAGACCAAATTTCAGGGCAGGTGGTGGAGAGCCAAGTGAGTGTAGCTTCGTCCATCGTTGCTATTCCATGCGTTCCGTTTGGTGCCTTGTAGATGGGACATTCGAGAACGACATGGTCAGAAGTTTGTTCCTCCGCGCCGCATTTGCAGGCCGATAAGGGAGCCAGACCCCACTTGTGCATGTTGGAATGGAAGCGACCGACTCCGGTTCGGATTCTGTTGAGCTTGAACCAAGTCGGCCGAGGCAGGTCCATACCAGGGGGCGCGCCACCAGGTGGGGTAAAAAAACATGTAGTTTGGTGTCGGTGGCGCACCACGCTGCATTCCAAGTATCTTCCATGAAGTGTGCTGCGCTGATGGCATGATCGCTGAATGGATGTAGTAGGCTAATTCAACAGCAGCTGGCACAAAGGGGTGTCTTGACTTTAGTTGCCGGGGGGATTCCTGAGGTGGGATGTTGAGTTTTGCATGAAGCAAGTGGTTAGGATCCCCCGCCCGGCGAGCCAGATGTATGATGGCTCCCTTTCGGCGGAGCTCAGCAGGTTGAATGCCTGCAAGGATTGGTAAGTAGCCTACTCTGTTGGAGTTGGGCGCAGGCATCCAGTCACAGTTCGCAATGCGTTGTTGATTGGGCTGTTGATGCGGGTGTGGGCACTGTGGCACCAGGCAGGGGCGCAGTATTCAGCAGTAGAGTGAACCAGAGCCAGGGTTGCAGTGCGCAAGGTGTCAGCACCTGCACCCCAAGTTGTGCCTGCCAGACGTTTCAGCAGGGCGACGCGAGATGTCAACTTTTTGCGTAGTGACTGTAAATGGTGATTTGTATTTGAGTGACCTGTCAAGTGTTACCCCAAGGTATGTTGGTTCTGGGCAGGGCGGCAGAATTTTGCCGTTAACGGTCACTTTCAGGTCACGTTTTGCCTCCCTGTTGTTGAGATGGAAGCCTGCTATCACAGTTTTACTTTCTCTGAGCTTCAGTTTCCATTGGTGAGATATCCAGAAATTAGTTTTGCTTATAATAATAGGCTTTCTATAGGATAGCTTGTTTGGGGCAAAACGTACAATGGATGATTGAGAAAAAACGGCCATATCAATTTCACTTGCTACACGGCCTAAAAGAAATAGTAGTTTTTGTAGCATAAAAATTGTTTTCAAACAGAAAGCCAATTTGTTTTGCAGACCTGAAACCGCAAAAGAGTTATTTGAATTTTTTAATAAGACTACTGAAAAAGTTGCCTTTATGGCGGCGAAAGCATTTCAAATAACTTCAATGGTTACCAAACCTGACTGTTTTTATCTAGCCTATGCACATTCTTCTAATAAACCATTAATAAACCATGGTTTAAAAGAGTTACCTCTCTACCCAAATTGTATTCTTCTAATAAGTTCACAAAAATTTGCTTGATCTTGACATTTAATCAACAAAATGAACTTCCAGCCCAATGCTTGAGGCAAAACGGACACCCAGAATAAAAATCTTATTTTGAAAATAAATAAAAAAAGAAAAACACATAGGCTAAAGTTCCGTACTCTGTGAAGTTGTTGTTCAGTGACATGTCAATTCAAGAAATGCAACAGGTTTATGATATCTGATTTGCTTGTTCAAGTAGAGCACTTTAAAGTCAGCATGTCCGTTTTGCACCGCCTTCCCTTATGATTGTTTTTTGTAAATAGTGGAGCACATTTTTATCCAATCTTTATATTTTTCCTACGCTAAACATCCGTAGGCCTATATACCAGGCCTATATACTATTACCAGAAACAAAAACCCTTTCTTGGTCTGTTTTGAGAATAAGGTCAGTAGCCTAATCTGCGGTGAAAGTATCAACAATACGAAAAGCTAGCACTCAAATTAAATTCCTTAAAAATGTTTGGTCATTTCACAATTATTTCAGGCAATTGAAGGAAAAAATATGAAACGAGTTTTGCTGTGGTCAGAAATGTTAAAGTGGACACCTTCACACACTGCTTGTTTTCAACTTAATAATTTAATTCATAATTAGGCTAAGCTTAACTTACAGTAGCCTACATAAAGTCAGGTAGCCTATTCATTTTTCATCATTGGCCTAAAAGGTAACAAGTTTTATTGGCATGGGCTACAGCTATTTAAAGTGATATTTTGAAATATATTTATTAATAACAACTTGATAGGATCAAAAACAATACATAAAACAAACAAAATACTGTAATAACATATTAAATTCGAACGTTTTCGCCAAGACTTTCTGCCCTCGTCAGAAAATAACTTAATTCATTTAAACAAAAGAACAAATATAGTTTATATGAATTAAGTTTTTTCCTGGCGAAGGCAGAAAGTCTTGCCGAAAACGTTCGAATCTAACCCTTTACTGCCCAATTGGACGAATTCGTTCAGCAATATTTTTGTTCCTTCTACCTTTTTCTAGACCTCTGCTATGTTTGTCATATTGTTTTTTCGTTGTGATGGTCAGAAATAAAAACAAACTGATCTGAACTGAATATTAAATTTGCTTTTAAAGCTTTTTCCCAATTTATTAATTTTGTCCGGAAATCACATGCTTTCCGCTTTCAAAAAAGTATTTACTTGCCGCTTTTCCGCCTTTGCTGGTGTTATTTTGCGTAATTAAAGTTTAGTTTTCTGCTACTGACAATTTTGCTAAAAGTTACCATCTTTGGGAAATCATGGAGAAATATCTAACTTAGGTAAGTTATAGTTTTGAAATAATTTGTACTGATGAACAAAATGCAGTTATGGTCTGTAACTTTGAGTGATTTTGTTTTTGTGTGACGTCATTGCAATAACTTTATTAAGCAATGCATCTTGTAGACATTTATGTGAAATAGTTGCTAGTTGTTTCTATCAATATTTGATAGTTTAAGAGATGGCTGAAGTGGTAACGTTGGTAAAGTGACCAAATTTCCTTACTTTACCTTTCAAACTTCGCCAATCTATAACCCCCAGCACAACATGGCGGCTCCAACACAACATGGCGGCTCCGATCAGGGGCTCCGAGAAAGAGAGAAGTTGGGAACTTTCTTTCCTAGCGCAACATTGTAAAGGAAAAATGAGTAGTTTTTTTTTTTTTTTTTTACTTCTGAGGAGGGTCCATTTTTCTACTACAATAAAAAGGTAGGCAAGATGCATGGATACAGTGGATACAAATCAAAACCAGAACAGCGGAGATTTTTTTCTTTTTTTACAATACCTAAGTAGTATTTGTGTGATTTTACAAGTGAAAACAAGCTTTTTTTCTCTCTGGATGTAAGCAGTTTTCTTTAGTCTGAGTAAACCAATACCCATGGGCCATAAGTTGTGGCGCATTGACGAGTAAAAGTATTAAGCTTGAAGGTGAGCATAAGTCTAGCCTACCCAAGTACCCAAGCTGAGCCTTACACGAGATAAAATGTCGTTTCTTTTGTTTATCGACTATGTGGGACCAATCGAACAGACTATTCCAATGCGTTTTATCGGACCCTTGTCTTTTAGATTATGCCTACTTTTGAGCCAAATAAATAAAAAAAGATATATTTTCTGAACAGCAACTGCAGAAAACTAGATGTTTTTTTAAATACAATGAGCAGTGAGCCTATAAGTCAATTCAATTCAATTTATTTTTCTTTGTCAGAATGCAAAAGAAATGATATTGTGAAAAAGAAATACAGTAACAAAACTAACAAAAGGAAAAGGTGGCAAAACCTTTATGGTTTAAGACGTGCATGAATGGATCTAATATTGCGGTATGCATCAATAAATATAGTTAAGCACGGCCACCAAACCTGATACTTTAAAATAAGTTGATGAATTAATTAAGAATCAGTCGCCTCCTCGTTCCTGGAACAACTGGAGCGCCAATTCTTAAAGCAATGAGAACACGACTGAACCCAACATCACAAAAACAAACTAATATACACAGTTACACACACATATTGAAATTACGTAACGGACTATCAAAACAAGGACTATTTACAGATTTCATACAGAAATAAAGTGTTCGCAGCAACGATATTAAGTAGCCTATAGATTGCAAAACAAATACATAATATGGCAGCTCATTATCAAGATAAAATAGTTAAAAAAGCTTTGTTTATTTAAATTAATTTCCTGCGCATTATTTCTTTTCGTCTTTCTTTTATTTATTTTGTATATCTTTTACTTGTATTAAAAATATTCCAAAATAAGACTTGGTATGTGGCTCTTCTGTTTTGTTTTGTTTGCTAAACATGTTTTGCAAATAAGAACAAAAGTTTAAAATGCCATAGACTACCAACTTTACAATAAACGTAGAGGAGATCAGAAACCCTTAGGACAGAAATAACTTTTTCTTTAATAAGTTTAGTTTACAAACAATGTGTAGCCTACCAAATTACATTTTTTATAAAGTTCCATCGTTTGCTCTCACCTTCAAAACGTTTCAACAAAAATTTTGATGTTTCTTTTTAAGTTTTAAATGCCGCACTAACGTGTCCTACTGGTACCTAACCTAAAGGAACACTCAGGGAAGCACTTCAAAAATGCATTTAGTGCAACAAAAAACTAGTTGCAAATAAAAAACAGAGATTTTACATCGCTTTCATGCATGCATTTGCGCATTACAAGGCATTGTTGTGACACTTTCCACCAAAGCAATGTCAAAATAAATAGTTTTAATGGATTAACTCAACAAAACTCTCAAGCTTAGACAACAAAACATTAGAGAATGCACATTTGCACAATGGAGTTGCTTAAATGTCTTATGACTTTAAAAAGAATTTATCAACACCAGCATATTGCGTTGCATGTATGTATACGTTTACACTGTCCCACAGGTCCTTGAACAAAATGTCCAACTGGTGCCTGAACTCTATTTTGAAATATTGTTGCCTCTCATTTCACAATTTAAAAAAATTAACTTTGTAGTTTTAGGTGGATGTGCAAGTTGTAAGGATTAACTCAAGCTATAAACGACTTCCTACTAAGTCATTGTTAAATCAAAAACACAAAAGAAATCTGACCACTCTTACTTACTTCAGCAAGTGAAAAAAACTCTTTTTGGTGTCATGCTTGAACTACAAAAAAATTTGCTAGCAAACTATGTCAAACGTCATAGACCAGTACCTCGCTTCCACACGCTAACTTTCAGTCAGTTCAGTCATATTCACCACGGTTCATGAAAACGGTAGTGTTCCATTGGTCACTGATCTCTCCTAATTCAAATGAAATAGCTCCAATAAATCTGCTTCACCAGCTTAATCATTCAAACAAAGTGTATTTTATGTTGCAATGACTAGTTGTTGGTATTCACAAAGTCATCAAAAAACTGAAACATAGCGTACTGTTGAAAGATTCTGTTTCAGGATCATGCGAACACCTCTGTATCGTCTTGCATCATTGCATGATATCGGTATTTCATAACCCTCAAAGGCTCTAGCACGCCATCCAGCAGAGAATGCTTTAACTTTTTTTCAACAAAGTGTGGACGATTAAGGTAATGTGATCACAAACCCTTAAATTGAATGGCGATCTGTAATTGGCTTAGCCTACGTTTTACTTTGATCAAACTCCTAAATAATAGAGCTTGAAGTTATGCTGACAGAATTAGCCAGTCGGATGTCTGGTGGTCAATTATGATATTTTCGATTGTGTCGTATCAAAACTCGATCGTTCGGTCTCGATTAAAGATTTTAGATCATGAGGATGAGACACTATATCCACTTTTGGTATATCCTCCACACTGGAAGGGCTACGTTCCTTTGTATTTACAATTATTGTACTTTGTATAGAAATATGCAAGAGTGGTGAAGTTAGTTTTTAAGTAATTCAATTTATTTTTAAAAAGCAAGCCTGTAGCGACATGTAAAAACATTGTCAATTTGGCCCTTAACATGTCGGAAAAATGGAGCAGCGTGTCCCATAATGATCCCTAGCTCTCGATGAGTGCCGAACCGGCGCTTTCCGTCAATGAGGCAAACGTACACCTCACCAGAACGCAAAACTGGCTCCTGGCGGTGACCTTTCATGATCGCTTGCAGGCTGTAGTTAGCAACCACCTGTGCATCATGTCTGTTGTTGCACATGACATAGACAAGAATCGTTTTCAAACATCGGGCACATTATATTTGAACACACCAAGGAGCGCAATAGATCAATGTAACTATAGTTTGAAATTGAACACGTTCGTCTAATGGCAAAATGCTGCTACAAATGCAATCGCAATAAAGTTTCAGACGCAATAGACCCTAATTTTCCTAGCGCAGTGCAAATCAACCGAGTCGGTTTATTTAAGTTTACAAACTTCAACAAAAGCATCGGTATCAAGAACGGTTGTTGAAATTCGTACACGGCATTCAAAGGTAATTTAGTTAAATTTTCACTCAGGATCAGATTCAGGGTCAGGTTCGCTCAGATTAGAAGTTTAGGAGCCTGTGATCACAGAAAGGTTGGAAGCCATTGCCTCGCGATGTACCAATTACACGTTTGTACCAGGGAAAAAGGTGGCTAATATGGGTGCACGGCCACGTAATGCAAATGCTGTGCTTACGGCACAAAATATCGGCATAAAAGGCCAAGTTTTACATTTCGCTTCTCTATCGAGGAGGCTAGCCGTTCAGTTTGACAAAATAAAAAGGACGAAATTTACTTTTATAGCATACACAATTGAGTTTTAGCTTTTATAACACAAATTTCAATACCAGATTTGAGTGAGCGACAATCTTCATAAGCAATTCCGAAAGGTTGTGACACACCGAAAAACAACAGTGCTTTAAAAAGACTTGTATACCGAAAAAAAAAACAGCAATGAATTTAAGAAAAATTTAAACATATTCGAAACAGTAAGTCTTGTGCTAAAACTTTTTCACCTTGCAAGCATACAATGGAAGATGACAGCACAAGTCAGGGTTCACACAATCATAGAACTGACGAGTTATAATTCGCCTACATAAAACTTCAAAACTATATCCGTAGAAATCTGTTTAATGAATTAATTATCGATATGATGCAACATTGCGTCGTAAAAAAATACCAATAAAATCTCTGCTAAGCGAAAGGTGCGTACTGTACGTACATACACTGCTCAAACTTAATAAAATAAAGGATAGTTGTTATCCGTGTTGCTTAGGTTAAAGTTTGCCTTGTATCTAAGTGTACTACATCACCAAGTTTACGATTTAAACACGTAAATTTGAAGAAATAAATCTATGGTATATATAGTTCTCAAATGCCATACGACTCTATTTTCTTACTTTGATATTGCGATAAATGGCATGGCTCACCGAGCTGCATCTATCGAAATATGACGATTTTCAGCCCTCCCAGGTCAAACAATACTCAAGCCAGCTTTGGAGGGAATTTTAAATCACAACTTTGTATACTGTTGGAATCACAGTGCGACATTTGAAACTAAAAAAAATATTTTCACAAAGCTAAAAACGCTTTGTTAATTGCAAAATAATTCACAAATGCATACTCCACAAAATAACCCATGGAGTTTCATAACTGGCATAAAAAATTTATCATTAATAATCACGTTGCCAATACAACATAATTCCAACTTTGATGTTGATAAAATTGCAAGGATTGTTCACTAATCTAACATACATGCAAGATTTCCTAACATTTGAATGAAATGAACGAGTACTGTTTTATTCAGTACTACAAACTAAAGATAAGGCAAATCAAAGAAATAATTTCCTTTCCTGGCGTGAAACCAAGAAGAGGCAGATTATTATCAGAGATACACATCTTTTAATCACAGGGGGAACCCTCACCGACCAAGGCTGATCAGCTGTAGTCCTGGTTGCAAGATCCAAATATATATATCTTTGGGGTATATTGCGCGGAACATATACTCGAGGTGGGACAGTAAAAAGCTCATATGGCACGACTTCGCATGGAGTGAAGCGAAGGTATAATAACACCTTGCCGATGCAACCAGTGAATACACTAGGATTGATATCTGTTCTGAAGCCCAACTTACATCCGTGTGCTCAGTTGCTTGACTAGGACGTTGACTGCATTGAACGCGTTTTTAATGGCATCTTCAAGCGGATAATTAAGAACAGCCAACAGCAATCATACAAGTTTGCTAAAGAATATTCTAGAAGAAATTAATCGTCAGTGAGGCTTGTGAAACTAAACCACGCACCAAAGGGTCCAAGCAAGTCAACGTGTTCTTGATGCATATAAATCATGGCAGCTGTCGTCCAGGTATGTACTTTCAGCAAAGTAAATTAAAAAGGTGA
This sequence comes from Aplidium turbinatum, assembly GCF_918807975.1. Lineage (NCBI taxonomy): Eukaryota > Metazoa > Chordata > Ascidiacea > Aplousobranchia > Polyclinidae > Aplidium > Aplidium turbinatum. The sequence goes on along the minus strand of NC_137489.1, from coordinate 7,112,726 downwards.
CAATATACTCAAATAATGGCCGCATAATTGCAGGCTCGTTAGAATGAATTAACCGTTCAAAGTTACGTTTTAAGGCTGCTACCTTGAATGAATCGCAAATATTGGATAAGCACTTCGAGTTTACAGTCGCTTTTTGCGAAAACGAAACAAAGAAAAAAGATCTCCATGCATTTCTAAGATTTCCTTTCTATAGTTATACCAAAAATATCTTAAAATTCAACCACACCATTGAATTTGATCATCTGATCGAGAAATCGACGCTAGTTAAATAAATTTAACGAAAACCTTAATGTCGTAATGTCCTGAATGAAAAACTTTGAAACAATTTGGGCGCACAAGTCATAAAATAAAAAATAAAAACGTATTTCCTAAAAAGAGTTGCATAAAACTTCACCACACTGTTTAAAATTATGCTTAAAATATATAAAAGCATAAATAACTGGATCAGAATACTTTGCACGAAAAATATAAATGAAAAACCGCTCAACGGTCAATACCAAGCAAAATGCAACTGATAGCTCCTAACCATGAATCATAATAAATCAGACAGCAGGCAATCCGATAATAAAACCTTGGTGGTGTCTGCAGAGTTGAACAAGATAAAAAGATTTGATTTCCAAATTTGTGAGGTATGGATGACAGTATTAATTGGCAGAAACAGCGACATTTGTTTCAAATTCATGCGACTTCAGTTTTGGCCGGTCGTCATAGCCTTTTTTAACGCTAAACTTCTTCAGATATTCGTAAGCGAGAATAATGGCGCAGGAAGTAAAGGATGATGAAGTTAGGCGTGCTGTCAAGCCACGCTTCAACCCAGCATAGCCTTCGGTGGCAACCAATGATTTATACGTACTCCAAGCTCCGGAGCATTCTCCTTTGTGCTTCACCTGTCAAAAGAGAGTTTGGTTGACGGGTGAACAAAAGTGTTACAAGACCAGGGGAAACAGTGTTCCAATTCACGACGTCGACTCGGTGTGTTTAAGTTTAAGTTAAAAGTTTAAGTACAGAATATTTTTCGCTCCAAGTTGACCAAGCCTTATTTATGAAGTCATATTGATTGGTACCAGCCAGGGTTGTCGGTATTTTACCCGACCCAAAAAAACCCACTTTAAAAAACCCACAGCATCATATTTGTCCAATTTTTATCAGAAAATTGAAAAAATAAACCAAAGTACTACAAGGTACTTAAAACAAACTTCAAATTAGGACTTAAGGATGTGATTGTGAAGGAAATTTCCAAGGATAAATTGAAAACACAGTGGATATTTCTGTACACAAAAATCAAGTAATGCCACTTTGTACTACACTAAAACTCATTTATGCAAGAAGGCCTCATAGTTAAAGTGCCCCTGACAGGTGGGATCCAAGTATAGTAACTTTTTAAAGCATTTCCTAGCGCAGAATTACACTTAGCGAGCTTTTTAATCTTAACCTCGTAGCTCGACTGGTTAGGGCGTAATTTAATCAAACGACTGCTCCGCATCGCCACCACAGGCGAAACTCCATATTTCACTGCTCTGGGACGACTTTGGTGGTATTACGTCATCCTAAGTGGACGTCGTTAGCAACGGATGAAACAAACGCTTCCTAGATGTAATTGGTGGATCACAGTTTGGTCGGAGTTGGTACAAGCGGTTGCTTTTTTCGAAGATTTATTGTTTTTTGCAGTTTAATAAAACTGTACTGGATACGTTCCTACAAAACCTAAAATATACTTTAAGTGAAAAATGAAGAAATCGTACGAATCATCGTTCATATTTAATTCATCATCACTATTCAAAAATAAATAAAAGTTCTCTCTCTCTCTCATAATGTGCCTTCAGTTGGCCATTGAAATCCTGTGTAACGGCCATCTGGATCTGGAAAATTGTTTCGGATTCGCCAAACAATGCATGACGGCATCACAATCCGATTGTTGCTTCCGAGAGCATCACCTTGTAGTATACACTCCAACACATGCCTGTAGGCATTTTTACTTTAGTGGTATTAACAAAATCATCTTCAGTGAAGTGAACATATACGACTAGTTTTGTATGGCCCATCCCACTTTTCGAACACTTGAAGAAAACTTTGATCATTTTCTTCTCAATACCTTGTTTTGTGAGAAAGTGGGAAAAGAAAGCAGACGGTCTTTGTCACTGACAATGTCACATAAACAGCAATTTGTAGGCATTGCCTCAACCATAAATCAAAGGTGCTGTTTGTGAAATACTGTTGTTACACTGCAAATGGCTACAGCCAGATTAGGACAAATAAAAAAGTATGAAAATTGTAGCCCTATGAAACTGCAATTTCAATTGAATTGAGATGCTGTTTGATAAAAGTAAACTCAACCTATTTGATCGAAACCTGATAGTAATAATAAGTTCACTTTTTCATTTCGGGAATTCTTAATTTGCGCATGCTTTATATCAACAGAGCCCCACACATTCACGTTTTGCAGTAGCCGTACCATACTTTACCAAGTCATCACAGAGAAAGAATGTATCCTTCCCGCTTACTGTGACGTCACAGCGGTGTTGCCGTTTTTATTTTCGCAATTGAATGAGTGCCAGATTCGCCGATGTCAACGAAAGTTTGCAAGCGTGTAACTTAGTAGCCTGTTGATATTTTTTACGATTTGCTGGTCAGAAAAGTTTGTTAGTGTCATCTTTTTGGTATCTTAGGTAAATTTAGCGAATTTATTTTCCTGTCAGAGGCACTTTAAACAGCCCTAGTGCATTATTTTATTGAGTTATGCCAGCATGTACTGTGAGTGAGAGGCACTTCATTGGTAAAAAGTAGTATTTAAGGTGAAATAAGCATGAATCTACCTTTTTTGCATCTTTTTTAAATAAAACCCCAAAAAACCCGTATATGCGAGTTGGGCTTTTTTAAAAAAACCCGGGTTTTTCTCAACCCTGTTACCAGCCTTGTTTAACAGTTTGGCATAAAAAAATTTGAACACATAAGTTGGGTTTAGAGAAAAGCATTTTCTGCGTTATCTTAAGATTTCGGTAGCATCACGTCTACATGAAATTAGAAGTACTGAGAAAATTAGCACAATGTTTCAAATACGTTTAGGGACTCTACGTTATGAGTTTGCCGTAAATTTAATGTCATGAGAGTTTCAAAAAGTACGTCAATCTGCAAAACTAACCTGCAATTGGTAGCGCGTTCGTACAACGTCTAATGGGTTAGTGAGGACAACGGCCGTTGTTGAACCAAGAAAGCCAGCAAGAACTATTCGAAAGGGCTCACGAAGAGAATGGGAGTTGTGTGGCAAAAATTCTTCTACTAATTCCGAATACATGTAATAAAACGCCCAGTACAAAGCGCTGTTACTTCCGTAAGTGCAAAGCGACACGACATAACCTCTGTATAAACCAGACAAGCCTTCTGCTTTGTAAATTTGATTTGAAATTCGGAATGCTTGCCCAAGAACATTAGGTTTCTTTTGCGATGACACTTGGTTTAAGGGATGATTTCTGAAATTCCAAAATCAGTGTCAAAATTGATGAGGTGATTAAGAGCCAATCATAGCTCACTGAATTTCGTATGCACAACAAGGAAGTAGTCCGTGTGAGGTTTTTGAACTTTTATGGTCAGTTTGGTCACGATTGGTATTACAGTCATTGGTATTCTAACGAGGTAGTTTAGAAAAGAATATGCAAAACACATGACAAAACTATTAATAAAATCAAATTCTATAATTTTTAAAACGTGAAAGACAAGCAGACGCCATTCTGAATGATTGCAAGAATTTATTGCACTGAAGAAAATCGTCACAAAAATGACATCTCTTTCTTGTTAAAACGTTGTCACATTACAAATGTAACGAACAAGGGGGTCCACAACTTTTAGGTGCAGACAGTTAGGCGCCGGTCAAATAGGCGCGCACACTGTGGCGTCTGGATATTTAGGTGCGGAGCACTGTGGCGCCCGTTCAGTTAGGTGCTATTCCAAGTGAAGTCTGCAGATTGTATCAGCTTGGCAGGAAGGGCAATGCTTTCACACATAATGTTATATTGAACAGAAAAATATGTTGTTTTGTTAATGCACGTGTAGAGATGACTGAGGTGCGAGACAACGCTCTACTACTCTTGACTTGATATTAGCACATCTACAAAGGACATTTGCTATGCATCCTGAACACACGTTGCAGTCAGATGGAACCTTACTTAATCTGTTATCTTTCGCAATTACTTCTACTCGGGATGGATTGGTCGTGTGGCGAGTACGTATGAGACAACGCTCTAGTACATGAATACATTTCTATAGGTTATATGAACCCTGGCTACAAGTTGCAAGCATAATGGTGTGACTTTGCTCGTTATTTAACCTAGTCGGGTTTTGACGGAAAACTAAGTTACTCTTCACTCAAGCCTACCACCCGCTTGAATATAGGCTACGGGATATTTTTTAGTGTTGTTTAGTGTAGTTTTTATTTGACTCACTAAAAGTGAACTCAGTCATGTTCGGAAACTTAAAACCTGGACTAATAACAAATAAATGCCGAACACGCGCATTAAAATACAATATATTTTTCTGTTCAATACAACATTTTGTGTGAAAAGCATTGCCGGTTTAAGCAGCTTCACTCACGGAAGCTATGACATATTTTTCTGTTGAATACAACATTTTGTGTGAAAGCATTGCCCTACCTGCTAAGCTGATACAATCTGCAGGTTTTACTAGGAATAGCACCTAAGTGAACGGGCGCCACAGTGCTCCGCACCTAAATATCCAGACGCCACAGTGTGCGCGCCTATTTGACCGGCGCCTAACTGTCTGCGCCTAAAAGACTTGCTCCCGAACAAGGCTTGCTACCACACACGTATCATACTTATATGGTTATTTATGTCGTCATTTGCGGTGTGGGTTTTCATATTTTTTTAGAAAAATGCAAATAAGCGGAACTCAACGTAACCGATATGTAATATATCTAAAATGTTAATAAAATGTAGAAAGAATAAAAGCTCATACTGCGATTAAAGCCAGCGACGTTTATACTCGTTGAGGGTAGAAGTATAAACACATGATTATGTGACAACTTTTAACATACAATTTTGGTAAAGAGGTGATTTTCTTAAGCCATAGACAAATAAAATCTAACAACCACACGGCATTCAACAGAATGGAACATAAATTCGCAAACAGGAATCATAGTGGAAAAAGTTCTTTAAAGTTTGCAAACATAGTTAAGTTGAATACAGGTTCATTGGTTTTTATGCTACCGAATATTTTGGATTTAGAAAGCAGAAAAGTACTAACATTGAAATGCAACTCACTTTTCAATTGGTACGGAAGAGCTAACGGAAACACTTAAACGAAACGGAAATACTTACTTTTTTAGATTCGCATTATTTATTTCAACAGTTGACATTTTTTGGCTTGCCCCAAGTACTTGCTGATGTTGAGAAATCACATCTATAGGAACCATAACCGTTTGCGACACAGTAGAAGCCAAAAATCCACCTAATAAATGCTGTGAAACATAATTTGAAAGTGGTAAAGCTTTGAATTACCTTCGCATAAGGCAGCGACTCAAACATGAGAGATGGGATGGAAAAACTGCTCATCTGAGATCATTACAATTTTTTTTTTATTGGACGTCTTTTCCACACTCAATCATCAAATTATTACCACTGTATGTGCAAAATACATGGAAATGTTCATTTAAGAGTGTAGGACTGTAGGTATCAAACAACCAACAGAAAAAAAACTGCTCGTAAAATGAGACCATTGGTTCTTAACTGCGGCTCCGATTAGAATGTGAAAAGTAGTTGTAAAAGACTAGATATTTCATTTATTAGATTAAAATTATTTTTATTTCAATGAAATTACACACTCCAATTATTAAAAAAAAATGGATCGTTTACCAACGGGGCCTACTGGATATCACCACACACTTTTCATATCTCAAACGAACGCTACAAGGAAATAACAAGCATTGTCACGATTTAAAAGGCACAGTACTGCTTTTATCAAAAAACTTTGGCTTTTGAAAACGCAGTTTTTGAGTACCGGTACTCCAGTAGTGTCACAACTCATGTTCAGCTTCCAAACCATCGGGACAACATATCATTATAATCGTATATCATGCATATTAGCATCTCAAGTGAGTTCGAATCTTGCTTTGGATTTTTTCTTGCCCCAATGAAGATTTTTACAACACGTGTGATAGTACAAACTACCAAATTCTTCTCCATGGTATACCTTTAAAGAATGTAAAGCACTCTTATCTAAGAAGTAAAATTACAGATAGCGTTGACCTTCAGGATGAAATACAACATCGTTTAAACTGTGCTAGCACTGCTTTTGGAAAACTTCGCTCACGAACATTTGATAATCCTACCATATGAAAAGGTACAAAGCTCGCTGCCTACAATGCATCACTTGCATCAGTCATCACAACGCTACTGTGTGCTTTCGAAACTTGGACCACCAACCGGAACCACATTGCAACGCCCGAAATATTTCATCGACGTTGCCTGCGCAAATTTTGAATATCAGCTGGGAAAAAAAATGAACAAACCTGAGCGCGCTAGAAGAGGATGAAACAACAAGTAATGAGTCCCACATTATTCAAAACCAACTCAGATGGTGCGGCATGTAGTGCGAATGCCAGATCAGTGTCTTCCCAAGCAAATGTTTTACTCAGAATTGACTATTAAAGGTAAGCGTTCGGTAGGTGGACAAAAGAAGCGGTATAAGGACTCTGAACAGTAATCCTAAAAAGTGCAACATCAAGAACACAAACTGGGACGGAAGACGCAGAGGATAGGCTGCTTTGGAGACCTGTTATTCATGAAGGTGTTGCCATGTTCAAGAAGAGGAGATCTCAAAGGTTAAAAAAAGAAGACAAAGAAAAGAATGTAGGCTACATCCACAACGAGCTCTCCCAAAGGATCTTATATTTCCGAAAATTACCGAGCTTTTAAAGCCAGGATTGTTTTCATCAGCAATTCAAGAAATCATCGTTTGCGTTTTTTCTTGATTGCGAAAACCATTTGCGCATTGCATCCTCTACACTTACGCATCGTTTCAAATCTTATTGAAAGTAAAAATCAACATCGAATTTTACACGAAATCTTAAATTGCAATTTATTTTTTCTTAGTTCTTTGTTACAGTTTTATTAAACTGCTTTTTGCGGCTCCGTTAAAAAGTTTCTCAAATTTGGCTCAGATACCAAAAAAGGTTGAGAGCCACTGAATCAGACAGTGGCAGTGTTGCGAAACGGAGTAGCTGGAACTATGCTTCTCCGACAAAAGTTCAGATATTACGATACACAAAGGAAAACAAGGTAATAGACTTGGAGTTAACCATGATTCACGAATACAACACATAAAGTAACTTTGGCCCTCGCCTTGCAGAAAGTTTGAAGATGATGACGAAAAGCTGCCGCAGAGTTGAGTACAAAAAGAAAGAATCTGATCGTTTAGAATTCACGGCAGTATGGCAAATGTAGTCCCTTACCTATATTTCCCGTTTTCTTAGATAAGAGAAAATCTTTGCCTGCTAAGAGCATTCAAGCGAAAGTCACATTCAAACTCAATAATATCGCCAGTCACAGCTGCACTGCTGCAGTATTAAAGAAATGATGGCTTTTGAGCTGGAGACAGAATACACTACTAGTAGGCTACACCACCTTTTATGCTACACCAGTCCTGTACTTATGGTCAACGTCAGTAGTGAGCTGACTGATCTGTTGGCTCACTACTAAAAAATATGGATTTCTAAAGGAGAAAAAATAATTTTCAGGGTAGAGTAAACAAAAATAAGTACAGAATATTTTGTTACATTCAAAACTCTGAAAATAGTGGCACTCATAGTCAACTAGCAACGCAACCAAAGTAGTGCACTACTACGGTACTACCCATCTATGTTGGTAACTATCCGGATAGCAAAGATGCCAAAATTGTATTGTTACAATGTCTGACGACATAAAAATGATGAAAAATGACAGTTCTTGCTGGCCGTGCAAGAACTGGGAAGTTATTCTGAAACGCCATAAACTATATATATATAGTATAGCTTTGGTAGAGAGGTACTTTTTAAAAAACATAGACAGACAATCGATAACAACTTAATAACATTGAATTGCAATTCAATTCAAATGCAATATTGCAATTCAATGTTATTAAGTTGTTATCGATTGTCTGTCTATATATAGGGTCTGCTACTATTCGGCGAGTCCGATTCGGCGAGTCCGATTCGACTAGTCCGATTCGGCGAGTTCCCTATTCGGCGAGAGCCCTTTTCGGCGAGTGCCCTATTCGGCGAGGTTTCGAAATTTTTGAAAGGAAATTATCGGGTACCGTAGCCTAATTATAATTGCCGTTTTTACATCGTTTTAACGTCGCTAAACGTTGAAATCGTGCAGAAAGGAATAAAAAGAAAATGTTTGAACTATTATAATAAATTAAAATTCGTCATGTCAGTTCGGTTGTTTTTATTTCTGACCATCATATGAAAAACAATACACGTCAACATAGCATAGGTAGAAGCGACAAAACGCGAACGTTAAAACGTGCTTGAATTCGTCATGTCAGTTCAGTTGTTTTTCTTTCTGATCATGATATCAAAAACAATACGTCAACATAGCAAAGGTGTAGAAAAAGGTAGAAGCGACAAAACGCGAACGTTAAAACGTGCTTGTGACCGAAGTAAGTTATTGAGTTGAAAAAAATTTGGCACGGTCGCAACACTTTCAGAAAAATTTAAGATATGAAGGAAAAATAAAACAAAGAAAATGTTACAAAAAAATAATAAAATAGATCATGTTTATGTCTATAAGTTAGTACTTTTGAATAGTTAAAATGATTAGTTTGGACCAACAAATGTGTGGCCTACAGCTTGGATTGAAAGGAAATTATCGGGTACCGTAGCCTAGTTATCCCGACCAGCAAAAAATTGTTCCAAGAACACGGTTCATTTTTACATTGTAGTAACAGAATGAAAAGGCTAAACAAATGTGTGGCCTATCGTGTTAACGTCGCTAAACGTTGAAATCGTGTAGAAAAGGGAGCTTTTGCTGACTAGGATACTTTGAAACTGAGAAACATTCACAGAAGCCCTACGATTTGTTCCAAGAACCCATTTAGCATAACATTTCATTTGTACATTGATTCAACGTCTGAATACATTATCTTAAAAATGCAACGTATCGTAGGGCTTCTGTGAATGTTTCTCAGTTTCAACGTATCCTAGTGAGCAAAAGCACCCTTTTCTACACGATTTCAACGTTTAGCGACGTTAAAACGATAGGCCACACATTTGGTTAGCCTTTTCATTCTGTTACTACAATGTAAAAATGAACTGTTAGGCTAACTGGGTTCTTGGAACAAATTTTTGCTGGTCGGTATAACTAGGCTACGGTAGCCTACCCGATAATTTCCTTTCAATCTAAGCTGTAGGAGTGTAGGTCACACATTTGTTGATCCAAACTAATCATTTTAACCATAGGCGCCTAAGCCGTGGGGGCCAGGCCCCCACGCATATTTCCGCGTGGGAGCAACTTTTTATGCGGCATTGATACATAAAACAATAGATGAACTAGCGATCGGCAGCAGGAAAACATTTTTAAATACAAACCGCAACAGCTTCGCAGTAAATAATCACTAGAACGAGTAGCGATGCTACAATCCCACCCCAGACAAAAAAATCTGTCATGTTAAAATGACAGATTTTGCTGCCTGTGACATAGCAAAAATCTACCATTTTGCGTCGATTTAATGTCATCAGATGTTGAATGCACCCAAAAACAACATAATTTGCTACGTTGACGCAGCGTGCGTTTAACTTAATGCGCTTGCAAACAGCCTCCTGTCGCTTTCGAAAGTCGAAACCTCTGCAGAGAATTGTCGCGACAGTGAATCGGTTGCTGTGAAAATGAACTTGAAGTCTCGGCCCGAGGTTACCACTAACCAACGTAACAAGGGCTGGTACAAACCGCATTGCGCACAGTCGCACAAGCGGCATAATCAACACAACAACTGACTCGCGCAAACTGCATGGCGCACACACGTCCGTTGCCATAGAAACCCGATCAAAGGCGGGGAATATGCGCATCTTTTGTTTCATCTGCAACACGAAAACGGGCGTATTACAGCGAATTGAAATTTGAAAGCTGGTCAGCCATGAGTTGCGATATTGTAGTGAAAAGGGAGCAATGTCAAGTCGAAAACTTAATCAAACGTCTCTCTGTAACTATTTTTCAAGGGCTGTTTGCGGATGTCAGCAACTTTTAAATTTATTAAAGGTGACGTGCTGTTGAATTGATGTAAACATGAACGATTTTGCTTTCAACAGGTATATTTTCAAGCATATGATCAAGTTAGTATTTTCATTTCATTTACAGTATACCTTTTAGTAAACCTTTTCGTCTCTTGTTTCATGCTAATAAATCTAGTTCGTTGCTAAACTTTATGTTGCGTTTAGCTTAAAGAGTCGCAGTCCATCAACCGCTAGCCAACGCAGACGCATAGCATGTGTTTTGGTCGAGCTTTGTTTATAATAATTAACGGTAGGTCGAACGTAGCGATAACTCCGAGTGTGGCAATAAAAGCAATCCTAGTGTGACGACATAATTACGTCATCCATCTGCGTGACATTTCGCTGAATTTACGTTGCTGCTGATGAAACACGCTTTCGCCCCCACGGCTAAAAAAATAATTAGGCGCCTATGATTTTAACTATTCAAAAGTACTAACTTATAGACATAAACATTATTTTTTTTGTAACATTTTCTTTGTTTTATTTTTCCTTCATATCTTAAATTTTTTTGAAGGTGATGCAACCTTGCCAAATTTCTTTCAACTCAATAACTTACTTCGGTCACAAGCACGTTTTAACGTTCGCGTTTTGTCGCTTCTACCTTTTTCTACACCTTTGCTATGTTGACGTGAATTGTCGCTTCTACCTTTGCTATGTTGACGTGTATTGTTTTTCATATGATGGTCAGAAATAAAAACAACTGAACTGACATGACGAATTTTAATTTAATTAATAGTTCAAACATTTTCTTTTTATTCCTTTCTGCACGATTTCAACGTTTAGCGACGTTAAAACGATGTAAAAACGGCAATTGCAATTAGGCTACGGTACCCGATAATTTCCTTTTAAAAATTTCAAAAACTCGCCGAATAGGGCACTCGCCGAAAAGAGCTCTCGCCGAATAGGGCACTCGCCGAATCGGACTAGTCGAATCGGAATCGCCGAATCGGACTCGCCGAAACGGGCCATTCCGCTATATATATGTAGTTGGCATACAAAGCCGAGCAACGTGATCAAGTTTAACATCTTCAAGTTTATTGCATTTACATAAACATAAAACTACGCAACAAATTAAGTATCGAACGTTTTCGACATCACAAGATGTCCTCTTCAGGAATAATATACATACAAATTAACTACATCTGAAAAAAATACAATGGCTAACTAAATCTATAAACAGAAAAAGACAAAAACTGCACAGTACTTCTGACTAGCTCAAACTCAACGATATAGGCTCCACGGGAATCAAAGGTAACTGCATCAAAAGGTGTTAAACAGATCACATGATATGGTAGACAGCCTTGTACATAAAACGTCACAATCCACTTTTGAACAGACAATTGTATGCTTGCGGCTCGTCTTTCTTGCTCTCTGTATTTTAAAATTATTTTTTTCGCACCTTGCCTTTCTACCATATCATGTGATCTGTTTAACACCTTTTGATGCAGTTACCTTTGATTCTCGTGGAGCCTATATCGTTGAGTTTGAGCTAGTCAGAAGTACTGTGCAGTTTTTGTCTTTTTCTGTTTATAGATTTAGTTAACCATTGTATTTTTTTCAGATGTAGTTAATTTGTATGTATATTATTCCTGAAGAGGACATCTTGTGATGTCGAAAACGTTCGATACTTAATTTGTTGCGTAGTTTTATGTTTATGCAAATGTAATAAACTTGAAGATGTTAAACTTGATCACGTTGCTCGGCTTCGTATGCCTATGGTTCAACAAGACAAACTCTCTACCGAAGCTCTATATATATAGTTGATGAAAACTGTTCTAAATTTCGACACATTAGAAATTTAAGACTTAAATCAAAATCTTCAATTACCTGCACGGATATATGTTGATTTTTGAACAAGGTCTGCTTACTAAATTCAAATGTTGTCAAGTAAAGCTGACTCGCTACAACCTAAAACACATAAAAATAAAATGTTTAATGGAAACCAACCAAATACATCTTATACACACTACACAGCACATTTTTATGTCACTATTTCGGGTCAAATCACACAACAACATCTTGATGCTGACCTGTAAGTTTTAATTGCAAAGTATTCTACAAAAGGAAGAACTAGTTGTAGTGATGTCAGTTTATAATTTACACTTTATGCAGTGATTACGGCCTGATTTTAGATTACGGTAACATTACATTTTATCTCATTGAGCATAATTTAAATAAACAACTATATAATTGTCAAGTTAGCTCAAAAAGAATAATAATTTATTGTCACTGACTTGTAATAAACTGATGGGAAATCCTTTATAAAACCCACGCAAACCTTCTGTGCGAGCAATCTGCTTGAAAGCGTCCCATAAACCGTTGTATGCAGTTTTCCCTTCTTGAGCCTAACAAGTATGGTACTGGTTATGTCAATAACAACAAATGAAGGATTACACTTGTCACGCTTCGTTAAAAGTTCTACAATTGTGTAACTGCGTACCATTATTAAATAAATACATTCAAAATAAAACTATTTTTAGTGTAAATAACAAAATGAAAATTTTAAATCATTAGAATATACGGTATATAACATATATTAATAAAATTACTTGAAGTCTTGTCTTAACTAAATTAGTCGGATACATAGTGAAACGTAGGGCACCACTGAATAAAACTCCCAAGCCATAGAACTTCTTTTTATCCAAATCTTCCCATTCAATAATTTGTATATTCCTTCCTTCTTTCATTTCAGATTCAATACTCAGCTACTAAAGAAATATTTTCACAACCATAGCAATTTAAATTAATACCTAGTACCTACAGACTGCAGAAACAGTAGCGTAAGAGCTTGTTTAAATATCATACAAGGGCATGAGGTTATCAAAACTGTGATATTGTCTGATTTTGAATAATATTGTACAGACTGGCAACTACCATTACATTTGAAAATTGGCATCATATCGGAATTAAAAAAAAGCAGAAATTGGTGTCATGAGAGATTAGAACAAGATATAGAATTGTTATAAATGTATAGTTAATATATTTTTTGTGTATTCATGGTAAAAAAAAAAATTAGTTGCACAGACTGCAACAAATCACCAGACTGCAATCAAGTCTACATCCTAAGTAATTCCTTCTAGGAATAGATCAACAGTAAACTATGCTTGAATTAGGCCACATAATATAACAAAATCTGCTGGAAAAAATTGTTTCAGATGCAGAACTTTTCATCTGACTCTCCTCAGGAGCTTCACATCAAAATGAAGCCAACCTATAATTACGTGGTGAGGTATTTACAGGTAAAAGGAACCAGAAAAAAAGATGAAGAGTAGGCTAACCAGAGTCACGTAATTTCAAACCATTGCGATCTATATAGCCTACACACACAGGCCTTGACAGAGTACGAACTGGAGGCCTGACTGAAGGTCGCTATAATTTTGATTTTGAAATCTAAGCTAAAGTTACTTTATATCTCTTTGAAATGATGGTTTTGAGAATCCAAACTACCAAAGTGTGATCACTGAATCTCAAAACATTGGAAAACTCTTAATATTACAATAAAAAGCGACATTTTCCTATTTACCAATGTTGCCAGACATTTTTTGGACTTCCAGTACAAGTGACAAAGTCTACTTTGTTAGCTGAAATGCAACAATAGGCCTAGCACAAAAGTAACTCAAAAATCACAATCACACAAAATATACACAAATACTAAAACAATGAAAACTATTAATACTACAAAAAGTGCTCAATGCTAAGCAAAAAGGCAAAGCAGAGCGATATATATATTTATTAATTAATAATAATACAGTACTCAAATTATCAATTTATTCTAGCGACTTTGGCAAATAAAAGATCTGCCTTTAGTCAAATTTTTAAGCTGCACGTTGTCACGGCCTACGTGTAAAAAGCAAAATAGCCATGTTTTAAACTAATCAAAGAGTTTTAGTGTGCATATAAACAAGAATGAAGTTAGTCAATTTCCCAAACTAAACCACATGACTAATCAACACTAACTAAAACAATTTTTGATAAAGTGACTAGAGCAAGAGCAGTAGTTTTTAACCAGAGGTAGGCTCATTAGTGGGCCAAACCAATATATAACTTCTCTCTATCATTGGCATCTTCAATTTTTTCTTCAATGTTAAATTTTTGGTCTTCCCTTTTTGCATCACTCTTATTTCAAACTCTCTTTGTTTTTCTTCCATTTGTTCACGATGCTGAACACATCTCAGGCCATGTCCATGCAAGCACTTCTCAATATCCTCAACATCCATTCCACTCTCTAAAGATATTATTTCTAATTTTGTCATAAAGTGTCTTGCCTCCATTCATATCATTCTCGTTCCTGTCGTTTGCATTAGCTTGATATCAGTCTTCTTCAGCATAATTAAAATATTTAACAAACAAAAAAATATAAATCTTGCTGGCTCACTTGGTGTCCATTGACTTCAGAATTGGACTATTGTGAGATTGGTGTAAAAATGCTATAAAGTTGTTCGATTTACAAGCATCAAAAAGACAACTTTAGATTTTAAACGTAAATTAACGTGGCACTTTGTCAGAATAATTTACAACATATCGACTATAGGCCTATAAGGTTGTTGAAGAGAAAAAGTTGTGATAACATACTCAAGGGCCACCACCAACTTTTTTTCAATTTTAATGGGCTAAAAGCAAAAAAAAGTTGAAAACCACTGGCTCTGGGCTAGAGCAAACAATTATGCGGTAAAGATTGCAATCAGTTTTGCTTAGCAAACATCATAAACATGGCTACATTTCCTTTAGCAAAAAAAAATTCATCTAAAAAATATTAAATTTGAACACAATTGAATCAGCAGAAAAAAAATTTATTCAAAAAATGAAAAACAAAACAATAACGATTTTACTTGATGCTGATTAAGACATGAAGTACGGTACTACCCAAAAAATGCAGTGCAAAAGACAGCTAAAAAACACAATCATAGCCTATATATATATGAGCTTCTTCAAAGTAAAAGTGCTTTGAACTTTGTACACAAATGGTATGGACACCAGGGTGTCCCATTTTTGGATGACTTTTCAGGAAAAATAGACTTGGGTCATATTCTGAATAAATTTCCAAGGTTGAATTTAAAAATAATGATATTTTTTCTATATGACATCATCTTGAGGTGCCACCTAGCGGATTTATGCAGTTTTGGCTCTATCCCGAAAATGGTAATAGAGCTGGGACTTGTGGCCTTACCAAACTAACCGAAATGGTCAGGTTCTTATCTACTATCAATATATACATTTTTAAGTGCCAACTGCAACAGAAAACCACCGTCAACCGGGGTGACTTTGTTCACCGGGGTGAATTTGATCAGCACTGTTTTAGCTTTGTAATTGCCAATTTGAGTAACTGGACTTCGCTCAAGTACTTCAGACCCCATCCTTGGAATTTGAGCAAAGTCCAGTTACTCAAATTGGCGATTACAAAGCTAAAACAGTGCTGATCAAAGTCACCACGGTGAACGAAGTCACCCCGGTTGACGGCACTTATTTAGAAAAAATGGTCTTTTGTTCATTTCTGTCTAAAAAACAGTATTCAACTGACTAATCTGATATTTAGCAATGTTACCGTACTGTACGACGCATAATATGGTAAAAATCTTTACCATTTATAACGTAATAATACCATCTCGGTGGTTGGCATAAAGCCCAATTCCCACCATTGTAAGTTCAATTCAATGGCAATTCAAGTTGTATGATTAAAGAGCAGCCAAAAATGTTAGGGAAACAAAGAGGAAGGTGCAGGAAAGATACAAAATGGACAGAACTTGTGAGATTGAAGAGATAAAAGAAGAAACAGATGACTCTGAGTAATCGCACACGTTCAAAAATAGATTCTAACAAAGGCATAGAAGTGAAGTTCTTATATTATAATGTCAGCGTTTTGTTGCTTCTACCTTCTTTTTGATTGATTGAATCTTTATCCTCGGACTGGGAAAGCTTCTTGCAGAGCTTAATCCTGGCAGTTTCGCATACTTGCAGAGGCTTTGAATCACTGACGCAGGCCCAGTCACCGAGATTGACAGAGTGAAGTTTCCGATTGTTGAAGTCTTGTTGCCAGGGAATTATTCCATTCATTAGATGCCGCTGAATGGAGAGCAGTCCTTAACGTGAGTTGCTCAAGCGCACACCCCGAGAGTCGAACCAGCGCCGCTATTGATCTTGAAGTTTCTTCGTTTCTGCTATGTTTTACAGATATTGTTTTTCGTTGTGATGGTCAGAAATAAAAACAAACTGAACTGAGCTGAATTTCTTTATTTTAAAAGTTTTTGCAGAAGTGGACAAAATCCATGTTGCTAAAAGATAGGCTAATCAATCAATCATTTTATTTTTCGTCATTAACGCGTCCGAGATGAAAAAGATACTAACTACAAAAATCGATATAAACCTACCAGCACGTTAACGAACGGGAAAAGGTGGCAAAACCTTGAAAGGTTTAAAACGTGCCTGAATGAAAAATTATGTTCTATTTGAATAAGACCTTCTGATGATCCGTTAGGTGAAACAATTTGTAAAGGCTTCAGATAGTAATAACTATATTTGATTTAGTAGGCTATATATATATAAGGTAAACCGACAAATGCGTGTAACAGCTAAAATACCATCGAATGCGCGCAGGTGTAAATTATAATAAACAAACAAAAAAATTGTAGGTTCCAACTAGTTAATTTTGTAGCACTAGCACCATTCTTGCAATGATAGAAAATGTAACATCTTACCTTTTTGTTTTAGTAGAAAAATTTCTCTTCAAATCTAACTAAATCTAACTTTTTAATTTTACTGCATTAACAAGTTTGCCGTTAGGGAAATTCACTTTGCCATTGCTGGCTCTTCAGAAATCCTATTAACGCCATATTTTCTTGATTTGCAGCGAAGAGCAGATACTGTCGTCATACCAAAAGAAACAAAAGAAATCTCTTCTAGTTTCTTCATTGTAGACGAACCACGCTATCGAAGATTCAATTACGTCACCTGATCATATGAGCGGAGGTGTGCTAGGGTTGCCAGATTGGACTTTTTGATGCCAGATTCCACAGATTTTTTTTTTTTTAGATTCTGTTAGCTTTAGAAATTATACATTTGGCCTTTTTCTAGATTGAGGGTTGAGGTTAGAAATTATACAATTTATAGAAATTATATTACAAAATTATAGAAATTTGAAATTATTCTATTAGACCCTTTTCTTGATTGAGAGCTGAAGTTATTGAATACGAGTTGATGAAAGTTTGTGCTATTATATATAAGTTGTGATCGAAATTAGAGTTATATCATATGAGACAATTTATGCAAAAAAATAAAATAAGGCCACAGAAGTAAAACAGTTTTAATGATAATAAATACAATACAAAAAGATCTGGCAGCACTACTTTTTTTTACAAAACAAGGAAGGTCCAGTTGCCAGCTTGGAAATCGACTGCTGCTTGAAGATGCAGCCAAAGGAGGAAGGTGTCCACGGAAGCATTCCTCCTCACCTTCAAAAAGACATCGAAGTTTTTCCATGCTCCGACATCATATCAAAAGCGGAGGTAGAAGCACTGCGTGAGGATCGTTGGTCGATTTTATCCATTCCCACTCTTCTGCTTATGTGTGCTTGTTCATTTTGTGTTTCGCTTAGTCTTGTTGATTTATCAAGTGTTCTTATTCTTTCATTGTGATGTGATTTTCACGTAGCCTACCGGTACCAATATTTTTTGAGCAACAATTTTTTAAGAGTTAAGTGAGGCTTCCTGTGACGCACCGAGTATTGAACGTGGGCCGGTAGAGTGAGGCACCACTCCACTGACCGCTACGCCACTCAATACGCTTGAGCAACGCACGTTAAGGACTGCTCTCCATTCAGCGGCATCTAATGGATGGAATTTGGAATAGTTCCCCGGCAACAAGACTTCAACAGTCGGAAACTTCACTCTGTCAATCTCGGTGACCGGGCCTGCGTCAGTGATTCAAAGCCTCTACAAGTATGCGAAACTGCCAGGATTAAGCTCTGCAAGAAGCTTTCCCAGTCCGAGGATAAAGATTCAAATCAATCAATCAATTAAGCTCTGCAAGAAGCTTTCCCAGTCCTAGGATAAAGATTCAATCAAATCAGATCAAGCGGCGCTGGTTCGACTCTTATGGTTGGTTTAAAACCATCCAATAAGTAAATGTTTTTATTTGCGCCCATTGCGATATCATGCAATATATACAGTGCGATCACAAATGCGATACAACAGACGATAGGAAGCGGCGAAAAGGAACCAACTAATCTTCTGTCGGTAGGCTCTTGTCGGTAGGTAGGCTAGTTGATGTCTGCCTGCTGTCGGTAGGCTACTTGATGTCTGCCTGCTGATTCACTGAAGTAGCCAGTCTGTAAGGAAAAAGAATGACGTAAAATGTTCAGGAGAGCAATTTTCCTTTATCCATTTAATGAAATACCAATTCTACAAGGAGTATTAATTCAATGAAATACCAATACCCTGGTCTGGGGGAAGTGCCTGTTTTTGGGGTGTGCAAACCGTGCGATTGTACAGGGCCCGTAATTTACTCAGAAAATGCAGAAAACATAAAGATAGTTAGACAGTTTCATACCCAAATTTTTGTTGAACATGCTTTTAAAATGCACCAAATTTAAAGTAATTTTTCAAATTTTTTTTCTGCGGGATGCCCCCAAGACCCCCTGCCACTGGGGGTCGCCTTTGGCGAACACGCCGTCAGGCTTCGGCCGCCGGCCCTCAAACCTCCCTCCCCTTTCAAAATACCCAGCTACGCTACTGAATTGGATGATTTGGATAATTGCCATTGGGGCCCGCAAAGCATATTCCGCACAGGGCCCGAAATACCCTAAGACCGGCACTGCTGGGGTCACAGGAAGAGAGTTCCGACGTCCCTAAGCCCTGTGAGCCGTTATTCATTCATTCGATTGTGCAATAGGTGATGTAAACCTATTTATTTAAGTGGTTTCCCCGCAATGATATTCCGCGTGCGCATATCCCTAATAGGCGTCACGCATTCATATTTTTAAAAGAAAATGAGGGTAGTGTGTCTTTAATTACCTGCGTAAAAACGCGAACCGGAAATGACGTAATTTTTTGGGAGTACGTACCCAAGATGTTAGGCTAGCCACAGGATAAAAATTAATTGAAATGTGCAAGAACTATTTAAGCTACATTAAAGTTTCTTCAAAACCTCCGCGCATTTGTCGGTTTACCTATATCAGTAGTTAGCACGGCCACGAAACCCAATAAACTTCCCCATCGTCACTTCTGGAACGAAGAAGCTTCAAGATCAAGCGGCGCTGGTTCGACTCTCGGGGTGTGCGCTTGAGCAACGCACGTTAAGGACTGCTCTCCATTCAGCGGCATCTAATGGATGGAATAGTTCCCCGGCAACAAGACTTCAACAATCGGAAACTTCACTCTGTCAATCTCGGTGACCGGGCCTGCGTCAGTGATTCAAAGCCTCTACAAGTATGCGAAACTGCCAGGATTAAGCTCTGCAAGAAGCTTTCCCAGTCCGAGGATAAAGATTCAATCAATCAATCAATACCTCAGCACAAATTTCTCAAATGTAATCCCTTGTTTATTCAAGTACAGCAAATAAGTACTTATTGAAAATTGTGCAGTAATACTTTTTAAAATGTTTGTTTCTCTTGATGATATGACTTGAACAGATAGGCTACTGTACTACAAATTATCCAGTGAAAGTGCTGCACTGCTGCTGGTATTTTCGGCTCATTCGACTCGACTGTTCTTGTCATTGACGTCATTACTAAAGAAGTAACTATTTTTAGGAAGAAAGAAAAGGGTGAAAAGTGGCAGAATAGAAGTGATGAAGCCATAGACCAGGGGTCGGCAACCTACGGCCCGCGGGCCGGATCCGGCCCGCCAAGCAAAATTATCCGGCCCGCAGCATTTTTGCAAATTGTAGTTGGCGGGCCAAAACGAACATCCCATTATTTTATGCTGCCATTTGGTTTTACATAACAGAATTAAGATTACTAAATGTTATGTAAAACTTTCGCAATTTTTACTTTTCCATATTTATCCGTAACGCTCACTTGTAATCACGTAGCCTGTGTACTTATGCCGCAACAATGCTTAGTTAGGGCATTGTCGCCATTTTGAATTTCCTTGATATTCTTTCTCTGCAAACTGCATTTTAGAGAGAGCGACGTTGCAGGCCTGACAGATAGTTTGATAGATTTGAAGTTTTAAGAATTAGTTTGTTTGAAGGTTGATAATTTAGAAATATGTGTAGCTTAGGAAGCAGGAATTGGCCTTTTTAGTGACAGCCGGTCCAGACTTTTAAATTACTTTATTTTTTAGAGTTATAATTTACTCCCAGTTCCATTTTTCCGTTTTTTTCAACAAGTGATTCTTGTCTTTGAAGAATTTGCTGCTTGTTAGAATCCACCAAGCATAGGAAATTATCACAAAGCGCCTTTGTACCCGCGACCTATCGATCACGGGGTCGCTTTGTTATAGTAAACTAGGTTTGGGGCAAAATTTAGCTTAAGCTTGCAGAAGGTAGCATCAAGGTACTTGGCAGTTTCACCTTGAAGTCCGGTTATATTAGCCTATTTACTGCATGCTAGTTGCAGGCTACATGAGTTGCGTTAGTAATAGTCAATTAACCGTATATTTAACCAAATTTTTAGCAATCTTACAATGTTGGCAAAACGTAGAAAAGTTGATGCTGAGTGCCGAGGTTTTAATGAAGCATGGGAGAACAAGTACTTTTTCGCTAACCATTTTGGTAGACCCACGTGTTTGATTTGCCACGTTTCAGTTGCTGTACACAAGGAATTCAACATAAAGCGCCATTATAACTCAAAGCATGCCAATTATTCCAAGTTCACAGGTCAATTGAGGAAAGACGAACTTGAGCGACTAAAAAAGAGCTTAAAACAGCAGAGTTCTGTATTCCAAAAACAAAATATTGAATCAGAAAAGAATACTCTTGCTAGCTACAAGGTAGCAAAATTAATAGCAGAAGACAAGAGACCGTTTACTGATGGCGAATTTGTGAAAAAATGTATGATGGCTGTTGTTGAAACCGTATGTCCGGAAAAGAAAAAACTATTTTCAGATGTCAGTCTTTCAGGAAGAACCGCAACCAGACGAATAGAAGAGAAGTCTGAGAACGTGAGGTCTAGCCAAAAAGATTGCTTTGAAGATCTACAGTTCTTCTCAATAGCGATAGATGAGAGCACAGATACGACAGATACAGCTCAGCTGGCAGTATTTGTACGTGGAGTAACCAAAGATTTTCACGTTGTTGAGGACTTTGTTCAACTGTTACCTATCAAAGGTACTACTACAGGAGCCGATATTTTGAAGACATTACTTCAATGCCTTGAAGTCATGAATCTGAATCTCGCAAAACTGGTGTCAATAACAACGGATGGAGCTCCTTCAATGGTGGGAAAAAATAAAGGTGTTGTGGCTTTGCTTCAAAAACACATGGAAGACCAAGGAATTAATAACAACATTGTAACATTACACTGTCTCATTCATCAGGAAGCATTGTGTGCAAAGGTACTAAGCTTAAAGAACGTCATGGACGTAGTGGTGAAGGCTGTAAATTTTATTTTGTCTCGAGGGTTGAACCATCGTCAATTTCGCCAATTACTTTTAGAAGCAGAGAATCAGTATGGTGACTTGCTCTATTTCTGCGATGTCCGCTGGCTCAGTCGAGGCGATATGCTACAAAGAGTGTACGCGCTGAGAGAAGAAATAGCAACCTTTCTTGAAAATAAAAACAAGAAAGCGGCAGAATTTCGCGATCCCCAATGGGTCTCCATTTTGGCATTTCTCGTCGACTTAACATCGCATTTGAACAAGTTGAACTTGCAGCTTCAGGGAAAGCACCAATTGATACACGAGATGTGGAGTTATGTACGTGCATTCGAAACAAAACTACAACTCTGGGAAAGTCAGCTGCAAACTACAAATTATGCTCACTTTGCTACACTGCGAGAGAATAAACCTACAAGCAATAATTTATTTGCTTCTGTGATACGACATTTAAAAACTGAATTTTCGTCTCGCTTTGGTGATATTCGTTCTCTCGAGAATGATATTAAGTTGTTCAGTACTCCATTTGATGTACAGGTGGATGCAGTACAAGAGAAGTATCAAATGGAACTAGTTGAGCTGCAGTGCAATAACGAGTTAAAATCAAAATTTCACGCTGAAGGTGTATCACTGCTTGACTTTTACAATAAATATCTCGAATACAAGCGATATCCCACCTTGGTTAATCATGCCAAAAAGATGGCATCAATATTTGGTAGCACTTACACGTGCGAACAACTCTTTTCGTCAATGAAACTCGCCAAGAGCAAGTTGAGGACACAACTTACTGATGACCACTTGCAAGATGTTATGACTCTTGCCTCATCCAACCTATCACCTGACCTTCAGAAACTTTCTAGCAGGAAACAACATCAAATATCACATTAATGTTGTGCTGTCAATAAATAAAGTACTTGGTGTTTTTCGTTACCAATTGTTACTATTTTTCTTTATATTAATCTATATAAGCCTATAGTAGCTAAATATGGAGATACTCTGATAAGAACGCCAATTTTAACAATATTATGAAAAGTAAAGAAAACGGAAGTGCAAATGGAAAACTTGTACGGCCCGTTGACATCTGCGCAGTTTTGTTTTGGCCCGCGACTGAAGAAAGGTTGCCGACCCCTGCCATAGACTATGATGAAGCAGAATGTCAAGTCAAGTCAATTTATTTTGTTTCTATAGCGCCACATATAAACAAAAAAGCGGAGTGAATGAAAATTAAAAACAATGCATTGTAAGTTACAGTTGTTGGTTAGATTATGGCGCAATCAAGATGGTAGCGAAAGACCATAAGTATTAAGTGGTCATCTAAGTAAAAGTTTGGGTGTTCATCAGGAGTCAGCCAGATGTTATCTAGTCAGCCACCACCACATAACAATAAATCTCATTACACATTCATGCATACATGTGTGCAGAGGTAGGCACACTACTTCAATAAATAAAAGTTTAACCACTGAAAAAACACACAATGGATATGGATTTCACAATATTTTGCAATTAAACAGTAAACCAACATATCTGAAGAAGGGATCAAGGGGATACGAAGGCTTTCATCGACAATAGAAGTGCTTCTGTTTATAGTAAATAATCTCTATTTATCATAAAATGACATTTTTGCACCGATAGTAATTTATTAAAGCTTGTAATGATAACCTGCATTGCGCTATTAGCATCAGGCCTGGATATTCACCACACACTCATTATAGTTAGGTTACTTGTTAACCAACTTTTCCATACACTTGCTTTACCACTAGCCTACTGAAAAAGTTTTAAAAGACTTAGGCTACTGGCCCTTTCCATTGTCTTTCCAAAAAGTAGCCTATACTTTAAATATGCACTAGGCTACATAACATTTACTAACTGTCTTCTGCAGCTGATGACTGTTTCAGCTGCACTACAAAACTTTCTGCAATTATAAAAACAAAAGTTTAACGCGGTAGCAAACTACCGCCCTTCTGGTATCGTGAAAATAAAGCAATCGCTGCGAGCCGTCGGATCCCTTTCTTTAGATATCCCTGCCTCAATCAATCAAATTTCATTTTAATGAGCTATCCTAATTCCTAAAGCCAACGTTCCATTTCATTACTGATTTTATTACTGTACAATTCTGATGCAGACAAAAAAATGTCCACACAGGCTTATCGTAAGCGAAACACAAAAACGACGAAACAAGCAAATCAGGCAGTGTAATCAGTGAATAGATCAACTTGAAGAGCGTGCTGCTACTAGGCTATATAAAGTGTTCAGAAATATAAAAACAGTGAGAAATCATCGAAAAGAAATCACATAATCAGATTGTTGCCAGAGTTAATAAGCCTACCACAACAACGCTGTAGGCAACAAAAGAAAACATGTTCTGAAAACAAAATTTAAAGATAGAAGAGGTGATATGACAATCATGGTTTATAAGAATCTAAAAAATATGTTATTTTAATGTGCTCAGAAAGTAATTCATTGTGTGTGATTTCATTTTAATTGTTTCTAATCCGGATAAAACTGGAAGTACAAATGAACAAGTCTTGATAGAACCGTCATCGGTTAATCCGGATCTTCGCCTAATCCGGATGGAATCGCCGGTCAAATCGAATCCGGATTAACCGAGTTTTACTGTAGCCTAATTGGTAAAATAAACACATTGAAATGTGGGTTTGTGTCAACATGGCTAGATCATATGGCCAGAGAGCTATCAAATCCTTTATCCGAGATTCTTACGCAAAGC
The DNA here is from genome assembly GCF_918807975.1 of Aplidium turbinatum. Classification (NCBI taxonomy): domain Eukaryota; kingdom Metazoa; phylum Chordata; class Ascidiacea; order Aplousobranchia; family Polyclinidae; genus Aplidium; species Aplidium turbinatum. Next base: position 7,088,215 of record NC_137489.1, on the reverse strand, counting down.
CGGATTTAATGAACTATTTTTTGGGAAAAAATTTATGGAAGGTAAGCTATAGTCATAGTCCGCCCCGATAGTTCGGTTGGTTAGCGCATGAGTCGTAAACGAAGAAGCTTCAAAATATCGTGCACGAAGATAGCTTCATTCTAAGAACTGCTCTCCATTCAATGGCACCTAATGGATGGAATAATTCCCCGGCACCAACACTTCAACAATCGGAAAACTTCACTCTATTAATCTCCTTAACCGGCCTGCATCAAAAGCCTGTACAAGTATGCGAAAGTACCAAGAACCCCCTGTGAAGTCAAATTGGGAACATTGCAAAAAGACAAAAGCAAAAAATGAGTAAAACACAATGATGGTACACTAATTTAAAGTAAATTTCTTTTTGAATAAGTAACTTATAAGCATGACAAAAGGCAAGATATAGGCTACAACATACAGTGCATTTCCAATAGACTACAGTACATAAATTTAAAACAGCACACAATGTTGCACAGCAGATGACATAATAGACAAGATTTTGCATGATCACTGATCAGATCTTCACAGTTATACATTTCCTTATTGTTGCGCCCAATGCAATATAAATTCTGACAGAAAAGAGCACTCGTCAGAATTCGTAGATTCGTTGAACAAGATCGCCGAGCTACCACTGCCTGCACCTGTAATTAATTTTCTTTCTGTTGTAGCTGTTAACCGCACTGTAAATGCGGCACACCCTTGGTAAAACAAATATACAATGCATTTCACCGCGTCAATACAACATCGATTGATTGCAGCGGACGAATGTTGACTGCAACCAGCGTAGCACACAATACACATTTATCCCATAACATCAAAAAACGTACATTGGGGCAAGTTGGTGTAATATAGCAAAGTGAAGAGCACGAGCCTACACAGCATGTTGTCTCCTTTTCTGTGAAGAGGTGCAGTATTTTCAAAATGCAACAGAAGCAATTAATATTTTGTAAAAACACGCTTAGCAACAGTGAAATGACGTCACAGCACATTACGAAACATAACACAGCACAGAAAGATCGGAGATCTCGATAAAAATACGTCTATAGAAATAATGGTATACAGTAAACTTTATATACCCTTTATACTATCAAGGGTCAACAAACGAGCCTATTGCATAAAACAAAGAAAAAGGTGTGGCAACAAAAAGTGTGACATGAGTCAAGAATAGGCGTGGTACGAGTGCTTTGATTACAAAAAAATTGAACAGTGTTTTTGAAGAATTTGTTTAAGAAAAGTGCTGTTTTCATAAATGTTCTTGTTGAGCATGACGACGATAGTTCTAAAACATGTGGCTTGCGAGGGAGTTTTTTAAGTGAGAGAGGGATTCGCAGGACTCTTAACAATACTCTATCGTCTCAAGACTTAAAAATTCAATAACGATGAAGCTTGAAATACAGTAGAATAATTGTGACGTTTTAACAAGTACTCAAACTATGATACTGGGTGACATCTTCAAGTCAATTAAACTGCACCAGTGCTGAGTTTTTTTCAACACAGTTTAGACCAGGACTTCTCAAACTAAGGGACGCGACCCCAAAGGGGTCGCAAATTGTAATTTTAGGGTTGCAAAAAACAGATTGAAAGTGGGCCTACAGTAGGTATTTTACATTGTGAACTGCCCAACAAGAGGTCACGTAGAAAAATATTTTTCTGAAACGGGGACACAATCAAAAAGTTTTAGTCGTGGATTAGGCCACCACACGGCCAAGTTTGTCTACCTGTGACAAGCCTGATAGATAGCGCTAGTAGACACACAGTTGGGGCCCAGACTGGTTTCCACACAGCGAAAGTCCCGTTGGTTGAAGTTTTAGGTCAATTCAAGGACGGCATGATAGCCTTACGTGATTCATAACAATCAACGTTGAAAAAACATTACAAAAACATAAAAACAATAAAATTGAAACAAAAATTTAACAAGCATGTCAAAAAACAGCTGAAGCTGTGACAAACAAAAGCAAAAAAAAATGTTGATAATAAATTTAAACTCAAATATGGTATTATAGAAGACAACAGCTACCTATAAACGAGCATGTAGAGTTCTAGAAGAAATGAAGTAGAGAGTATTAAAAAGCAGCCCGTTCTCTATCACAACATAGACAGCAAATAATTGAGACAAAAAAGCAGCACTGATGACGATGGTTGAAGCAGAATGCAACATTATGATGCAAAAACGATTACGCGTCAGGGTCTCTTGACTTTGCCAAATCTTTCAAGGGGAAATTTTGTGAAGTGTCGCATCCGCTGCTTGTGCTTTGCGGCAACTTGTTCCTGAAGCAAAAAATAACAATCGTTACGCTGTTATAATTTTATGTTTGTCGTTTGTACGAGTTCCGCAACAGTAGCCCATCGCATCAAGTCAGCAAATCAGTCATTTTTTACGTTGATTCAACGTCTGTGAACATGTCCTTGAAATGCCTTGTTCAAGCGCACACCCGGAGCGTCGAACCAGCATCGTCAGATCTGAAAATTTCTTCGATTGCAAAGTCAGGCGCTTAATCAATTGAGCAATCGGGGAGGAAAATTTATCAACTTAGCAACAGATCTTACCGTTTGGCGAACAAATTGTTGATTTCTTGAAATGTTTTCCCCTTCGTCTCAGGGAGCACAAGAACGAAGTAGATGGTGATGCAGATGCACACGACCATGAATCCTATGAACACGTACGGACCAGTGACCTCCTGGAAGAGCCAGGATTGCATGATAGAGAGTAGGCGTGCGATGCAAAATTTCAAAATACAAGAGTGGGTTTGTTAAAATTGTGAAGCTCACATTAGCAAACATTGTTAAAAAAAAACAACTAATGTTGTAACAAAATTTTGACGTGTTTTTTAAATCAATGCAGGAATTGTTAGATAAATATGCGATGTTGGTACATTTCAACAAGTGGCACTGAGATCTAAAAGTTATTCATAAAACTAATATCATCGAAAATGCTGATTTATCTGTAAAATAGGCCGTTATAATATGTAAAACGAAAAAATCGTTTTACATTAACCTGTATCTCTGTTATCCCTACGTTAACCTACGTTAACCAACGTAGGGATAACAGAGGCGTTGAAAAAGCACGAGTTCATCATTATGATAGGGCTGCTAGATCGTTTGACTTAGTAGCCATCGCCAGTCAGGCAGCAAGCAAGAGAATGCGTGGTGATAAGAGCAGCATATCTAAGATTCAGCCAATGGCTTCCAATAATACAACAAACACAAAATCATTTATTCTCATGCAATGATATCAATTTGTAAATTAGTTCAACTTACAGCGACAGACAGAAAGCTAATGCCAACAATAAAGTTGCAAGCCCAATTGACCAAACAGGCCACCATGAACGCAGGGGGGCGGGCGGCCTGACGGAATAGCTCAGCTGTTATCAACCATGGAACGGGCCCTGCAATGTCACAGTTGTTGTATTGGTCAAGAACTGATGGATTGAAACCATATTGCTCATAAAACAGGTAGATTCTCTTTTAATGGCACACGTGGTACGTGGTTGAATTGTTTGCAAGGAAACGTACTGAAAATTAAGCACTTAAAATTCAAACATTAAGTAAAATTTGTAAAATTTTCACTCGATGTCACTCTTAGAAGCCTTAGCGATTCACTGATTTTGCAAGTATTTGTAAAGAAGCCCAAACCAACTATATGCCCTCACGGTAATGATAAAATTCTCTTGACTGGAGTACCTGGTCCGATGGCAAACCCAACGATGTAACCAATTACACATGCAATGCTGAGATAGGAAATCCAATCAACATCTTTGAACTGCAAAAAAAGTGATTTGTCAATTAGATGTGGTGGTCTACAACCACAAGTTGACTCGATTGATATAAACTGTTTATTAGCACTTCGTTTCAAGGTTTAGGCAATCTTGATTGTTTTTTTTTTTTGTTTTTTTTTTGAAAAAACATGAAAACTGTAGAAAAAAAAACAAATAACAAAGATAAGCAGTAATTAGATAATTCTGCCGCTGAAAACAATATTGTCACATTTGATCAATTTACTCACACTGTAAAGGATGTTTAATATAATAGTGAGTGCCAAACACCAAAATATCATCATTCCAAACCCGATGACCATCAACGCCTTTCTTCCAGCGCGTTCGATAATTCCAACCTGACGAGTTAAATATCATTATCATTATTCATTTTATTATCAATATTACTATCCAGCCAACATAAAGTTTTATATCTGATTGATTAAGAGTTTTAAAATTTGATATTTTTTGTTGAAATCATAGAAATTGTTGCCAAATGAATTTTCCATCACTGCACTTGGAAAACCAAGCCATGGGAGAATTAAAGGGCGGGGAAACCCAATTAACTTTGCGAGTTTTTTGTTTCAGCGTGATGTCATTGTGTACAACACTTGATTTATGACGATTTTTGCATTACTTCAAAATACTGCATCAGATATAAGATGATGCAACTGAAACAATATATGATGCAGTATTTTGAAGTAATGCAAAAATAGTCATAAATCAAGTCTGGTCTTAAACTTTTAGCCACAACTATATGTACCTTGTGACGTCACAGCGAACAGCATCACAGCTTGATGCGCGCGAGTCCTCGCAAACGGGTATCAAACAAAAGCGGCCTTAGCGAGACGAGGGCAACAAAATTTGGATTTTTTTTTGCTAAAACGCATGTTGTGCACAATGACATCACGCTGAAACAAAAAACTCGCAAAAAGTTAATTTGGGTTTCCCCGTCCTTTAAAGCATATTTGTGCCTTAGCAGTTCAAGACCTCGTGAATAATTTCAGATGTTTGCCCCGTTAGCTAAGTGGTTACGAGCCCGACTCAAGATCACGCGGTGCTGGTTCGACTCTCGGGGTGTGAGCTTAAGCAACACATTTCAGAACTGCTCTCCAATCAGAGGCACCTAGTGGGTGGAATAATTCTCCAGCAACAACACTTCAACAATCGGGAAACTTCACTCTGTTCATCTCGGTAACCAGCCTTGCGTCACGTCTAGAACTTAGAAGTATGGCGACACTACCAGAAATAACCTATCAAGACTTTGTCAGTTCGAAAATAAAGATTTAAAAGCAACCAGCCAGATATATTCAGGCCATAGCGAAATATATAAGTATTTAAGGTTGCTATGATACAATCTTACGATTAGGCAAAAGCAACAACTTTTGCATTTAAGCAGCCTTGCAATTTTAAAGCACTTTACTTTAATGGATTTATTTTTCTCAGATAAAAACGACCAATCAATAATTCAAACATCGATTTATCTGACAAAACAAAAACATAAAAGTGACTGTTTGGGTAGAATATGGAGAACCGAGGAAAGACTTTAAAACTACGGAGCATACGCAGGGTTTTATGGTGAATTTGTCAACCTAAGTGATCTACAAAACCTAAATACCTAAAAACGCAACGTACTGATACAATTGTCATGATTACATTCACAGTTCCAACGGCAACAGAAGCCAGATCTTGAGGATTTCCCTTTTTAATGTTAGCACGGTCGAAGATATCGTTGGAATAAAAGAATACCTGCGTAGAAAAACGAGTGAACACGACATAACAAGAAATTCTATTGCCTAAGTGTGGACGTTAAAAACGTCAATGACGAAGACGTCGAAAATAAATGTCAACAACGAAAACTTCAAAAAACGTTGATGACAGAAATATCAAATTAGTAATACTTGCAGTAAAATTTAGTAAAACTTAGTAATACTTGCACTTTTCCTGCTAGAAACTTACCGAAATATAAAAAAACAGCAGGTTTGGACTAAAAAAGGAAATGATCGATCGCCCTTAGAAATCACTTACAAGACTTGCAAGACGCTTTCAGAAGTTCAGCTAATAAAGCCCGTCTATTTTACATTATATAAAAGCGATCGAACGTACCAATGCACGACTGCAAAATCTTGACAGCTTTATTACAACCTAATTGATATGAGCCATCGTCATTCGCCATGTCCGCTTTCCGCAAATTATGCATCAACATGGGTCATATGCTTCCAAAAAATTTCGAGTCTAGATACGAGTTCTTTTAGCGTCGTCATATCGGATACGGTCCATGTGTAAACATTAACTTCCCACCGTCTTGTTTTTCTTTCATGTGCTGTTAAGTTGGCTACAAAATGGTTTCTACTGCCACATTAAAATGAACAGAAAATAGGTTTTAAAAATCTCCAAAATGGAGAATAAAAACGATTACGCAAAACGTTTAGCAGTTGGACTAGATAACTTACAGCGTTAATCCCAGACAACTGCTGAGCCACCATCATCAAGAGAACAGTAATCAGCTGCCAACGAATGGAACGGTCACGAAGTAGTTGGGGGATGGTCAACTGACCAGCAGCGGCTTGCTGAGCGGCTTCTGCTCGCATCTCATTCATTTCATCAACTACGTCATCTGTGCCACGTAGTGAGACCAGAGCTATGGTCCATGAAACATGGATGAGTTGTTTTGCTGTTAAATGTTACTGAGAGAAGAAATAGTGTACATCCCAACTGGCTAAAGTTTACATTTCCGTAACGTTTTAAAGGGATACTAAAGGAAAAACCTGACTTGGCGATTATTATACACGTTTTTTGTGTTTAACATGCTATCATAAAACAATTTTCAATAACACTTTTCCCCATTGCGGTCTGATCAGCATTCCGCGCGTGCTTTTGTCAGAGCTTTCAAAACGAGAATGGGCTTGAGCAGCGAAGCGTGCGACTGTACAGCCTACGTCACTATGGACTAGCAATTAGCTGATCGCGCAATAGTTGTTACTGCGGGTGATTTAACTGTAGGCTATGTATGTAATGTATGTACATCAAAATATCAGACAGTTTGCTCAAAACATCAGATCTGATGTTAGTGTAAACGTGGCTTTTGTTATTGCTGTTGATAGTGACGTATTCTCGAGCAGTGTATGCACTTTTGATTATTTTGAAAAAAATAAATGAAACATTGAACTTTGGGCCTTGCCAGTGCCATTAAAAAAATTTTTTTTCGGTAATTTTTTTGAAAATGTATTCTTGAATGTTCAGTTTACGCATTTTAATGCTTAATTCCCGTTTGAAAATTTCATTTAGTATGCTTTTAACACCGACAGACGAAGCTGAACAACGTAAAAATGACAACCATTCTGGCTAAATGATAAATAAAATAACGGGTCTTTACGATTCATACCTTTGAAATTTTACCGGAGTAGCGACTACGTAATAAGCAATACTGTCCTAATGTTAATTGATTTAACTCACCCACTACAAATGCAGCATCTAAAATCGAAACCATCAGAACTGAAAATTCAGCTAAAAAACGTAACTAGGCCTATTAACCCTGATCGACAAGCTTTAGTTAAATTTTGAATCAGAGACACAAATAAACTTGTCCAAATGAAATTTCTGCTCTGATTCCGAATCTGCGGTCATTTTTTCTCTAGCAAACCAGGTTGTCAAAATATTTGGAATTTATTTTACGTAAATAGTCATAAAAAATGCGTCCCTAAAATGTGACTGGTAATTACAACGCATGGTGAAATTCGCATTACGCACGCTTGTATAGGTCAATATAGGTCAAACTTAAACACCAAAAGTTCACATATTTCAAAAGTTTGATGTGCTACAAAAGAATACGGACATTTTCGAAAACAGCGCAATACAAACCCTTTAAGAATCACCTAATCGGATCTTCGTTTAAAATTTGCAGTTGGCCAGTGTAATTGTATATATAATGTTTCAAACGAGGATTAACGAAAGCACATGCGAAATACCAACAGAAATACAACAATTTATACCTTTTTTCGCGTCTTGTTCTTTGTTTTGGTCGATAAGCAAAAACCGAGGACTCTTAGGCATGAATGGAAAACTGGCCAGAGATATGATGGATGGGACACAGGTGAAAGCGAACAAGTATGGCCATCGCTCATCTGTACCCAATGCTCCACCCAATCCAAGCAGCTGTTATGCACAGAGAAAATTGTACAGAGCAATATGTTGCAATACGTTTGAATTGACAGTAAGAAAGTAGACATTGAATGCTAAAATATTCCGTATCAAACAGAAAGGCTTGGTGAAATATTGAGAAAGGAAGTTTTGCAAAATTTACAGACTTCATGTGATTTGGTATTGAATCTTTATCCTAGGACTGGTAAATCCGTTGATAGACTATGCCTGTTTGTTTAGCAAATTATACTTGACTGTAAAGGCTTTGAATCACTGACGCAGGGCCGGTTACCCAGATTGACAGAGTAAAGTTTCAGATAGTTGTTGTCTGTGAATTACTCCATCTACTAGGTGCTGCTGAATGGAGAGCAGTCTCGAAGTGCGTAGCTCAAGCCTCAAGCACACACCCCGAAAGCCGAACCAGCGTCGCTTGATCTTGAGTCGCGCACTTAACTCTATGCGATAGCAGCTCAGTTGTTATGTAAAATAAAAATATATAAAATATGCAATTATAGGCTTTTTAGAGTCATCTATTTCATGTGTTTATCATGCAGTTGGAACGCCTTTCAAACTCACAAAATCCGTCACCTTAACAGCGATTTAACGTCTGCAGATGTTGAATCAATGTAAAGTGAACATACTTTGCCAGTTGAGTTCAAATTGAACCATAAGTGCAAACTAAAAATTTCGTACTTGGGCGACAAGTATGCCGATGGTAATCAAGAGTTGATTGAGCACACCAATCGCTCCACGCCAATGCTTTGGGGATATCTCACCGATGTACATCGGGACAATGCCGGTTGCGAGTCCTGCACGACGTATTCATTTTGAAGTCTTGAAAGGAACCAAGATCGATAAAAATATACTCAAAAATATTCACAAAAATCACAAAGGAAATTAAGTGATTACAAAAAATAAATTACAATTTGACAAAAATCTTAAAAACTCAAGAGTTCTCTCTTCATGCTTAATGAAATATAACCTTTGATGGTTAAAAATTTAGGAAAAAGTAATAGACAAAATTACCTGCAAATACACCAATAATCACACGCCCAATCACAATTAACGCAAAACTGTTTGCCGGTTTAGCCAAGCCAAGACAAAGAGCAGCCACAATAGATATGGCATTGTTGACCATCAAACCACCTCGCCTACGTTATAAAATAACGTTTTGTTGTTATTCAATTAAACATGAAACACAGTATTTAAAAGTACGAACTCCACATGAAAACAGCCAATAAGAAGATATCTTGTATATGGTACCTTTCAGTTTCAGATTTTGCTTAAAAGTTGTCATACTATGCTTTAGGCTACAAAATGAAGTCTTGTGGTCAAGTAAAGCATAGAATTGTAATTTGTAAGTGACACCAACCTGCCAAACTTTTTCACAACGGGGCCAACAAGTAATGACCCAATCATTCCTGCAGCAGCAAACGAAGATACAGCTAACGACCACATGTTCCTTCGGAAGGAATCATGAGCTGCTTTGTCCTGAACATAAATCCGTTTTCAATACACTCTAGTTGGACATCTTAAAACAAATGAATTAGAGATGTACCGATATATCGGTATCGGCATCGGTATCGGTGATATCGGCCATTTTTTGAGTATCGGTATCGGCATCGGTATCGGCAAAATTTGGCCGATACTGTGGCCGATACTAAACATGTAATAAAAAGGCGTTTGCTGTGAATTTTCTGCAGAAGCAAAGATATAGATTTTTTAAAGTAGTAACTAACGTCACATTGATGTAGAAAAATAAAAACCTGTTCAAATTTTTGATACCTCACACTCCCATGACTTCATGCGCACACCTTTTGGCATTGTTTGCTTACAGTGATTCTTTCACTCAAACAAAACGTTTTGTTTCAGAAGTTTTGCGTTGTTCGACTCTTAAGTTGTGAAGGAGACTCAATTTCTCCAATATTTATCATTTATATATGTTTCTTTTTTACTCTCAACAGAGGATAAAACCAGGCCAGGACTGCCCAGGTGGCGGAAATGTGTATAATTTTGCATCGTTTTTGCGTTGCTGGACGTTTGGGAGACCCGTGTAACTTGGTTCTTTTTGGTGGGCTGGTTCTGTCGGTTTATGATTTGGTTTCCGCATTTAGTTATGGTGGACTCGCCAAGCTTGGGCAATGTCGTGGCGGAGTGGGTGGGAGCGGTGAGACTGCGAGTCCTCGCTGGGCTGGTCAATAAGTGGTCTTGTTGCACCTGGGATGGCGGCCTCGTTGTGGGGGGAGCGTTCTTCTCGGCTGTCGGCGCGGTGCTGGGCACTCACTGGTGTGGCGGGCTATTGCAATTCGCTGGCCATTGCGGTGTGGCTTCCACGCTAGCCATTTAGACCATCCAATCAACTATATGTTTCTCGGCAGCCGCTTTGCAGCAAGAATTGACATCGACAAGAATTGAAATGGCTAGTGTGGAAGCTGCACCGTTGTGGTTGGCGGGTCGCAGCTGCTCGCTGTGCTGGTGGGTGCTCGGCCTTGTGCTGGTGGCCGGGAGGGGCGCTCCTTTCTTCGCGGTGGGGTTGTCGTCTTGGGCGCGGCAGGACCGTTTTGATTGGTTTGGTGAGGATTCGTGGTCCCATTGCTTTCGTGTTGGGCCTGCTAGTTCTGCCGTGGAATTGTTTGGGCTTGGTGGGTATGTTGCAGCGAGGGGTGGAAGTTGGGTCGCGGACTGGTGGAGCCGGCTTGCTGGGGGCAGCCGGGTTGCATAGTTTTTTTGGACGTTTAGCAGCGTGGGGGCGATGCGGGATTGTGCATTTTTGCTGCCTGGGTGGTCTTGGCCTGGCAAAAGCTTTTCAACCAAACGACAAGCGCCCTTAGGTTGCATATTACTTGTCGAATAGTTTTTGTACGACTACACAAATCATTTGGTTTACATTTTACATCTTATTATCAATTATGATAGCCTATTTGGAGAGTTTGCGCAAATACTTTATTTAATTTTTCAGAAACCCCAATTATGATGTAATGTTTCTTCCCTTATACCCTAGTCCTCAATTATGGTGGCCTTTCATTACTAAAACCTACTATTATGACACAAAAATGCGGTTGAGATTGGATTCTTGAATCTTTAATAAATTATACCAATTGAAAGCTTTTTTTAATAGTTTTATGCAAATAAGGTAAAACTTAGCATTTGATATAATACCTTGCAAATACCAAAATTGCATCTTTTTGTAACACCAAAGTATCGGCCAAAATATCGGTATCAGTATCGGTATCGGCCTAAAAAAGTGATATCGGTATCGGGATCGGTATCGGCCACAATATTGGTATCGGTACATCTCTAAAATGAATCAAAATAACCTAACAAGCGAGTTTGGAATAAGGTAGTGATGAAAAAAATGAGAAAGGGAAGACCAAAGAAAATATGAGAAGACACAGTGAAGGATGATCCGACAAAGTGAAACTTATGAATCGAAGATGCCAATAATAAAGACAAGTGGAGAATTCGCTGCAGACAACTGCGACCTTGATATGTAAAGATCAGGATCCTTTAAGCAAAATGAAAATAAAGAGGAAAGGATAAAAGAAAATAAGGAAGAGGCCACTCCCCATTGTTCCTCTCAACCATGCACCAATGGGGAATGGCCTTTTCCTCCTCCTGTGAATGTAGCGCCAAGGAACAGACAACATCATCAATGACTGTACCATCTTCAAGCCACCTAACGAAGTGGAAGGTCTGCGTGTCATGGATGATGAAGCCAAAGGCTGGCTGCTCTCTAGCAGCCTTCCAGTGTAGTCCAGGGACCAGGAACATTGTGAATCTGGGGTGGTAAAAGGCTCGCCCCCAGAGGCTCATATGATAACGAAGAAAAAGAATCCACTTTAGTCAAGAAAGGATGAATACTGAAGTTAACTGAACTTGATGCAAAAAGGAAAGTTTATTTACTGTACTGTAGTCACGACCGATAACAATCATTGCATGACAAACATGCTATGACCATTACAAGTTAAGTTGTTGCTGTAAAAATAAAGTCATCTCTTCTACTGCTCATCTATGGCATTGCGCACTTGCAAAAAATCTTTGCAATGAGAACTGATAAAGGGTTTTGATACCATTGCAATTCTGGTACCCGGACATTTTGCCGAAAGGACATTTAGCCGAAAGACATTTTGCTGAATGGACATTTTGCCGAAACTCATTTTTGTGTTATATGTACCGTATCGATATTCTCCACAACGTGTTTTAGTCTATCGTTCACAACCTTAGTCCTTTTGGCAATATGTCCATTCGGCAAAATGTCCTTTCGTCAAAATATCTTTCGGCAAAATGTCCGTGCACGGCAATTATGGACTATTATTAAATTGTAAGTAAGAATATGCTGTCATAAATCTTTAATGTCAGTTAGTTATTTTAAAATCTTATGTTATGTATGGCATTGTATATATATATGATAAACATACTAAAACAAAAGTTTAATGCTTTAACACAGCAATATAAAGATTATTTAGCCTATTTAACCCTGTCATTGAGTTAACACATATTTCAATGCAATAAGTGCAACTCGCAATCACATTGCAAACTTTCGATTTACTTCCAACTTACACTTTTGCATTGTTGTTCAGAACTTGGCAGATTGTCAGTTGAGCTAGCATTTGAGGAAGAGTTATCTTTTTCAGAGCAGTTTTGAAGATTTAGTGGTGAAGGAAAATAAAAATCTTTTATTTCCTGCACAAATCAAAATAAGAATATTTAACAACTCATGGTAACTAAACCATAGTGATCTATATACACAGGCCTTGCGAACATGCAAACTGGGGACCAATGTAATTTGGATTGTCAACTCTAGGCAAATTTACTTTACCAGTATATATATCCCTTTAAAATGATAGTTAATGATATATAAAGTGTATAACAAAAATGTAAAGCAAAGCATAACGTACCATACTTTAAAAAATACAGTATATATATATATATATATATATATATAATATATTGCAAACTAAGATGCATAAATAGCAGCAAATATAGTAACAAGAGGGTGTAAACTAATCGTTAATGGTCATCAAGTCAAGCAACCAGAAATGGTTATCTATCCAAACTAACACTTCAGTTTTAAGTTAACATCATACAAAAATATTTTTTTTTACATATAATGTTAGATCTTTATGTCCGCCCCGATAGCTCAGTTGGTTAGCGCGTCACTTCTGGAACGAAGAAGCTTCAAGATCAAGCGGCGCTGGTTCGACTCTCGGGGTGTGCGCTTGAGCAACGCACGTTAAGGACTGCTCTTCATTCAGCGGCATCTAATGGATGGAATAGTTCCCTGGCAACAAGACTTCAACAATCGGAAACTTCACTCTGTCAATCTCGGTGACCGGGCCTGCGTCAGTGATTCGAAGCCTCTACAAATATGCGAAACTACCAGGATTAAGCTTTGCAAAAAGCTTTCCCAGTCCGAGGATAAAGATTCAATCAATCAATCTTCTTACAGTGTTTACTAATGTTAACATGTTGTTTGGAATATTATTTCCTAATCAATCACTTAAGCATAACTGCTAACAGTCACTCACATCAGAAGGAGCATTTACAACAGCGATATTGTATCCATATTGAAACGATGCACCAAGAACCGCCATTGTTACTCCAACTATTAAAGATTTTGTGAGGTACGGTTTCTACAAAATCCAAAAAGTTATAATATGAATAATAAAAGTCCTAATTTTCACTATGCAATTGAATATACAATAAGTTAATTTAAATGACCCTAATATGAATTTTTGCCTATTGTGATCAAGTGAAAAAATGTTATATAGAGCATATTTAAAGAAGACTTGTTTGGAAAGACAGTTGAAAAATTACCAGTAAGCTGTTTTTCTTAACAAAACCTTTGTGGTAGGCTAGATGTAAAGCAAGTACACGGGTAGTTGAATTAACAAGTAACCATGAGCATGCAGTAAGTATCCAGGCCTGATGCTAATAGCGCAATACAGGTTATCATAGCAAGATTTATTAAACTACAATCGGTGCCAATTATCATTTTACAGTAAACAGAGATTATTTACGATAAACAGAAGCCCTTCTATTGTCAGACGTATTAAAAGCCTTTGTATCTCCTTCTTTAGATACCCCTGGTCCAGATTTCAAGAACAGGCATTATAAGTAATAGACATTGACATTATCTCACTTTTCAATGTTAAAATGCCAATGTTAATGTAAATTCTTTAAAAACAAGCAATGAGATACACAAGCATATTATTATAGTTAGCTGAATACAGAGGTGGGCACCCGCTACTTTTAAAGTAGCGCGCTACCCGCTACTTCGGCCAAAGTAGCGCGCGCTTCCGCTACCCGCTACCAATTTACAAAAGTAGCGCGCTACCCGCTACCGTTACTCGGGCCAAAGTAGCGTGCGCTACCTTTACTTCTTCCGCTACTTTTGTCTAAAATGACACTAGGAAACACTCAAGTCCCTAGTGACGCAAAAATGACCTTGAAAATGAATGTTATCATTTGTTTACGCTGTCATTTTAACGTAGTTATAGAAAACACATTCTAAGGGAAATTTATTGTTACGCATCTTTCAAAAACATGAGCATTTCAAAATGAGAGTCACTAAGTCCTGCCCGCTTTCGCTTAAGCACATCTTTTCCAACAGAGAAAAGTCTCTCCACCGCAGCACTGGAAGGAATGGGGGTGTTGTATTTAATGAACAGTTGTATTTTAACTCGATATTCGAAAAGCTCAAGGACTTGCTCTTATCCGAAAAAAGGCGTCCACAATTGCTGCTTCCTTCTGCACCGACGTTTCACGGGATGGCGCAAGCACTCCAAAAAATACATCCTCGGAGTCATGACTACTGTTGGATGGTGTCACTCTTATCGGTATCAACCTGGCTTGATGTCTCCCGCAACAGTCGAATTACATCTGTCTTGACTTTTTCTCGCAGTGCGTCAGCATCATCCGTGGAAACGTAGTGCAGAAATTGTAGCCACGACGTCTTGAAGGAGGGATGAAGACATGATGCCATAACGCATTTCATGTTGTTGAAGCACTTGTTGAATCGTTTCTTCACCCCTTGAAGGACTTTCACTTTCAACTCCTCACAGGTTACAAGATCACTGATTTCGGTCAACTTCTTCGTGCAAATTGTGATGGTTGGAAGCAAGACTCGTAATATGCCTTGGACTCGCCCTGGAGAATGTCTAAAGCCTGGCAGATAGGCTTCATCACACGGAAATATTCGCCGAAAAAGTTGACGTCAGCTAGAAAAGACCGAAAATTTGCAACCACGCCGATTATATAGCTGCTTGACCACGCCAGTATTGCAAAAAAAACAAGCATTTTTTTCAATTTAAATTAAAAAGCAGCGGGTAGCGGGAGCGCGACTGAAAAAAAGTAGCGCCTCTCCCACTACCGCTACTTTGGAAAAAAACAGCGCCGCTACTGCAGCCACTACTCCAACTAAAAAGTAGTGTCGCTACCGCTACTTTTACCAAAAAAGTAGCCCCGCTAGTAGTGCCGCTACAAAAGTAGCGCGCTACTGCCCACTTCTGGCTGAATACAAGATAAATTTCTACTTACTTTATGCAACTGAACTAAAGTGCTACTAGCAATCATGTGATCATGTTCAACATGTTCTTCATCCATATAGCTTTGTGTCCATGCAAGCTTTAAAATAAATATTAAGATGCCGACTCAAATATGACTATGATGAGTTATGAGACAGGTCAAAATCACGACTACTCATAGAAAATGTTAATAAAATATTGGTGACATATTTCACAATGGCTGTTAGCCTGTAACTTCAAATCTAAACAATTTGTATATTAAGACTTAGTTGTTATCTTCTAAAACTTAAAATAAAAGTTATACTTAACTTACTTAAGCATGTAGCCAACTGCAACTGAAATGTTTCTATTAATGACAAGAGTAAGATTTGAGACATAGGCTTTCATTTAATGCCAATGCAGTATTTTTGCTGCACTACTGTGTATTTCATATTTCAAACTTAAACGCATAAGCTAAACACAACACAGATTAACAAATTTCACATTTAGTTGAATACAAAATAAACATGAACTTGGATTGTTCACATCCACTTGCACCCATTTATTGCAAGTATAGCCTATTTCACATTGTTCAGTCAAATTACAATATAGCCAATCTAAGTCAGTGAACTAGAATAAGCATGTTACTTCATGAACGAAGAAGTTCAAGATCAAGCAGCACTGGTTCGACTCTCGGGATGTGAGCTTGAGCAACACATTCTAAGGACTTCAGCAGCATCAACACTTCAACAATCAGAAAACTTCACTCTGTCAATCTCGATAACCGGCTCTGTGTCAAAAACCTTTACAAGTATGCAAAACTACCAGAAACAACCTATTAAGAATTGGTCAGTCGGAGGATAAATATTCAAATCCAAACCGTGCCTCGATTGCAAACAAACCAAAAAGCTGTTTTATGCCTAATTGTCTTTTGTTGTGCAAAAACCTTGAGCTTTTCTGGTTTCAGTTATACTTAGTATACTTTCTACAACAATAATCAATGAAGTGGGAGAAATTTGAAATAGAGTCTAACTCTAGATAGAGATCAGGGGCAGAGTAATAATAACTGGTGTAAAAAATGTCAACAAAGTCGACTCTGGCTTTACCAAATGTTGAAATATCTGGATAACCGCACCCACACATTTAAGCCAATCAGCTTCAGGTAAACAAAACAAAGTCGCCTATGTAAATAGAAGTTGCCAAAAAAAATTTTCAACCAAAACTATGTTTGCAAAAAAGCCGATTTTCAAAAATGCAAACAAAAAAGTGGTGAAATCCGGAGGTATTATAATCACGTTTGTAAATAGCCTACTTGAAACATTTTCAAAGCAGAACACGCTTTTCTGATTGTTTGGTTTTTGCAAAATTAACAGTTAAGTTTGTTTTTATTTCTGACCATCACAAAAAAAGCTAACATGCACAGACACCACAGTGACCAACTAATTGGCGAAGCTTTGGTTGTAGTTTGCAATACTAAAAATATGAACATCATAAACTTTCGCCCCGTTACGCGCCCGGCTCAAGATCACGCGGCGCTGGTTCGACTCTCGGGGTGTGCGCTTGAGCAGGGCTTCCGAGAGAAATCATGACTGGTCGGGAAATAATAGGAAAAGTGGGCACCAAAAAAATATTTTTCAGCAAAAACACAAGTATATAATGAATTTGTATCATGCGTTGCATTATATGTGTCTTAATTAAGCTAAACTTGCCTACTTTCTTCAGCGTGAAATTGAATTTCTTTAAAGTTTCGATTTTAAACAACGTATAGGCCTATATCTAATATCTATATGAAAATACTTCTTTCAATATGAAAATCAACAAAAATCACTCGATTACACTTGCAGCAAAATTGCCATTGTTGCTCAATATTTTCTCTAGAAAAAATTGCAGTAAAGTTATATCAGGGATATCTAGAGATCCCTGAGTTATATGTCTGCTGATGATGAATTCTTGTCTGTTTGCTAATGAACTTTCATTCCGAAACGAGATTTTTCATGAAAACAAAAAATAACGCATAGTGTTTGACAGTAGCGTACGTAGCCAGGAATTTTGAAAGGGGGGGGTTTTGACCAGGGGTGCATTCCTAAAATTTTTTTGGGGGGGCTCTAACACTTAGCTGTGTTGTTATAGACAAAGTATGTATAAGTAATCGGTGTAGGTTAGCCAACAATGTTTACCTTTTTTAAAAGGAAACACTGTTCAGTATGTTTTTACTTCTGAACATCATGTCGAAAAACAACCCATGCTAAAACATAGCTTGAAGTACAGAAAAAGGTAGAAGCAACAAAACGTGAAAGCGTGGTTGAATCCGATATAAAATTATAAGTTTGAAATTTGGCTTGGTTGCTACACTACAATCTCCTTTGCTTTTTTTTTACTGCGTAGGCCTACACTTGAAACTCGATTTGCATGAGCTAATTCCAATCTCTTAACTCAATTGTAAACTTATGTGTATGAGCCAATCCTAAGCACACTTGTAAAAACATTGACTGCAATAGGAAAGTAAGGAAATGCAATTCTTGAAATGAGCGCTTGTGGTTGCAGATTTGCTATATAAGAAGCAATAAGCTGCCAATGTGACAGTTACACTAAAATCTCATTTAGTTATTAACGAACAGTTTAAAAAACTCCAATTACAGTAAAAGCATATTCCAAGTTGGTGCAAACGAGATTACACAAAACAAACAGCCTGTCTGCCAGGTCTTTGGTTTTATGGGCTAAGTTTAAAGCACCACGACAGTCCTTGATTTTAGCCAGCAAACAGTTTTTGCGGAGATCTGAGTTCATTCAATGTGGGCAGCTTAGAATGCTTAACTTGAACATCCACAGCCGACCGATGAGTCTGCAACCACTTCTGAGTTGCCGCAGTGCCATTCCATAAATGAGGAGGTGGTCCATTGATGCTGATGAACAAGTAGAACAACAATGCTGAAACAAGTGATATGGTCAGCCGTGATCGTAGCTATGTGATGACCAAGTTCATTTGTGAAAATCCACGTTCGGCTTCAGCAGAACTTATAGCAATCATGTTTAGTAGGCTACTACGTTCTTGAGCAACTTTATCGTATCTGGTATATGACAAGGATTGTCAACATACAATCGAAAATTGGAAATAGGAGTGATGACATGAAATCTCTCCTCTATTTTTCGTAATCTCTGCTTCCCTTCTTGCCATGGAACTTCGACTGCAGCAGGCCATAACTCTGGTACAATAATTTCCAAGCTCTTCACAGAATTTTCATTGTTGGTGTCCACCACCCTGCTTCTAATGTTCTCAACCAAAGCTTGAATAAACTGATTACGATCAAAAGAAGGGTAGGCTAGTCTCTACGTCGAGCTTTGAACTGGTCCAATGTTGTGCTTTTAAAGGAGTAGTTTTTTGTACTTCCGGGACTCAAGTTAACAACTTCATCAAACGAATACTTTCCTTCTTGAATAGCTTTTTTTATTTGAAGTAGAGAATTAACAGTCCATTTGACATGACGATTAGCTACTACGAAGTTGATATCCCAGTCTGGAGTTTCTGACAAAAGTGATAATTGGCGATTGCTATCAACTTATGTTCGTGTTTTTTTTGCAGTTCTGTTGTGAGAAAGCTGTTAAAGAGTTACTTGTTCAGTCGAGAAGTTGTTGTTCAGCCAGAAAAGCTGAAAAATGGAAGCTTGAACGAGCCCCCCCCTACATCAAGCCTTTTCGTTTTTCGGGGGGCTGAGCCCCCCCGAGCCCCCCCAGTAATGCAACCCTGGTTTTGACGACCCAGCGGCGGGGGGTTTGGGAGGCCTCTCCCAGAAAATTTTGAAAAATTACTTTGAATTTGGTGCATTCTGAGAGCATTTTCAACAAAAATGTGGGTATAAATATTCCTGTAAAATGGTGCTGTCCGGTGGCATAGCAAAAGAATAAGATCATGTTTTCTTCGGCATTTTTCGGAAATAAAGCTAAGTCTCTATGTTTTCTTATTGCTAATTCCTGGCTGAGATGTTTGAATGTTTGGTATTGGCAAAACTCGCTCTTTTAATGCAGTTTTGTATAAAATTAGGCAATTGTTTTTTAGACTGATAGCATCAATCTCAATATCGTGACGTCACACGCGTGCCAAAGGGGGGGTTGTAACCCCCAACCCCCCCCCCCCCCCCCTTGGCTACGCCACTGGTGTTTGACACTTATCGGCAAAATAGTTGACGGCGCTATCACTTCCGTCAACTAAAAAATAAACCAACGGCGCTAGCCTCAGCGTCAATAACGTACAACACTGCATATGCGAAACTACTAGGAATAACCTATCTAGGCTTTGTCAGTTAGAGGATAAAGATTCAAATTTCAAAAGCCAATCAACCAAACCAATACCATCATGCAAATAACTTCACACAGTCAGACCAAACTTTTCATACGGAATTAGCCTGCACAAATTACGTTTTGAGTATAGTTTTATAAGCTTTAGCGAGTTTAACCAAACATGTTTTATCACAAAGAGATAGGCTATAGCCTAACAAGTAGGCTAACATAAGGTAGGCCTACTCTGCCCAAATAAGGCCCGTGCCTAAATAAGGTCCACCCTTTCATATCTGGAAAACTAAGCAAGCAACGAACAGCTGCTGTAATCTAATTGGCTGCGATAATCATGTGAATGAACAGAAAAGTAATTTGGTTTCCTAGAAGAAACCACATGCCAGCAGAGTTAGTTGTAAATTTCTGAAAGCTATCTTGCAGGAGTGAAATTTTGTTCAGTACTTAATCTATCGGCGTGTTTTCGTAAGTGGTGTTTGTTTTCTACCTTTGTTAGAGTTTCAGGATATGCTAAAGGGTCTAAAGTTTCAACATGTATTGACATATTGACCTTTCTTGGATAGTGTATTTAGGTACGGTAGTTTACGTTAAACTGATTGTGAAGAGTTGCCTTAACAAGGCCCATCAAAATTAGCCATGGGCCTTATTAGGGCAGGTAGGCCTACCCTTGGCATTCAATTGTGGGCTTGTAAGGGTTGTTAGGAGAAAGACAGTGCAGTGGATAGCCTACTCTCTTACTGGCAGTTAACAAGCATAACCTCAGATCAAAACACTACCACCATGTGATTAGGGCACAAAATAACTTGGGTTTTGCGAAAATTGGGTTTCTCTTTTATTAGGATTTGGAATTTTTCCATTTGATAACAAGGCTACTGCTGACCATGTCTTTGCTCCAAGTGATGTCACCAACATTGACCATACAGTCGGTGACCAATCTCAGCTGCCATCACCGAGTCATGACATGTTTTCACAGCCACCAACAAGTTGTGGGATGTCTCCACAACCGTCAACAAGTCATGAGATGTCTCCACAAGTATCAACAAGTTATGGGATGTCTTAACAATCGTTAACAAGTCATGAGATGTCTCCATAAATATCAACAAGTTATAAGCTGTCTCAACAACCGTTAACAAGTCATGAGATGTCTCCACAAATATAAACAAGTCGTGGGATCTCTCCTAAACCATCAACAAGTCATGGGATCTCAAAACAGCCTCCCATATCAACACCATGTCATAGCATCATGGCTATAGGCTATTGTCAGCAAATACCCTAAGCAAGAAGCGGGGGCAAAGAAAAAGGAGTATTAATTATCGAGCAACAACTGTATCGAAGTCTCTGTTTGACACGTTTGGAAAAGGGAGAGAAAAGGCAAAGGGGGAAACAGTAGCCTAAATATACAAAGACGTCCAAATGTAGGAGATTGATGGTGTTGCCCAGTAGGCCTACCGTATGCTTAGAAAATACAGTTTCCGACATGAGGCAACGTGAAAGTTGCAAAATATGGTAGGCAACCATGAAGACTGTGTTGATTTAACAAAAGATGATGATGAATTTGTATGCCCTGATTGTGATATGTAAATGTTTTATTGTTGAAAAATAATTCCTTTGAAGAAATTTGCACGAACTTACGATTGATTGGAAAAGAACTTACTTGAACTCACTACGTGTAGTCTAACATTTCTTTTTGTAATAGCCTAAACTGTGGTAAGTACAGAGCCGGATTTAGTCTAAGCGCTGCCCTAGGCAGATACGAAAAGTGCCGCCCCCAAAAAAATTTTTTTCGATGGTGCGCTACGATTTATATTTTCAATTCCTTACAAAAAAGTTATTTACACTGTTTATTTGAATACATCAATGAATGTCATTGTATAATGAACTAATTGTTTAAAATCGCTTCCGGCGGGCTTTTTCTCTTGCAAACAATTCAATAACTTCTTCAAAGTCTGTAGAAACAAGTAAAGATGAGTTAATCCTCAAAAATGTGAGATCATTCATTGTTTACATACTTTAAGCATCAAGACAAGTGGCCTACACAAAATAGCCTTCAACTTTTTCATCAACCTAACATTGACTAAAAACACTTTTCTAGGTTCCTTTAAATTTACTAACAGTGAAACAAACCGAACAAAGATTAATAAAAATTGCACAGACAAAGCCTACTCCTCCATACTAAGCGAGACGGATAAATAAAAAAAGCGCTAAGCAGCACATATTGTTGAAAACCAATCAAGCGTGAAGTAGGCTACTCTAGGGGCGGTGACTTACCATACATGACTTGCCGCACTGTTTATAAATGTGTGTGATGTGATAACATATTTATTGATTCCCATATATCTGTTGTGAATTATTATATTCACGTACAGTATTATCAATGTAATATATTCGTATATTTTGCCGCCCCCAATAATTTGCCGCCCTAGGCAACTGCCTACTCTGCCTACTGCTAAATCCGGCCCTGGGTAAGTAAATTGTTTTTGGGATTTTTCACTGTTTTGATGTTGTGTATTGTTTTTTTTTTCCGCAATTTATGGTTCAAAAAATTGAGTTTAGAAGGCTGGCCTTATTAAGGCAATGGTGCCCTTTTAAGGCCCACTCAGAAGTAGCCTAATTAGTAAATCAACTATAATTTTAAAACTGTGGTCAATATGTTATTAAAATTATTCTAAAGAAGTGCTTTAAAGATGCTAGAACACAATAAAACACACATTGGTAGCCTACCCGCTCTTTTCATTTCATGATCAATTTGCGACAAAATCAAAAAGGCGGGCCTTATTAGGGAAGGGTACCTTAATTAAAAAGTCAATTCTAACGTTTTCGACACGTAGCCTACGACTCTACGAGTGTCTTCATCAGAAATTACTTAAATCTGCAATATACATAAAATAAAAGCTATGAGATAAACTTGACTATGCACTATAACAGAAACGACACTCCGGACTGAAAAGCACAAATTGAACAAGAACTACAAGAATGATGACGCGTAAATTATACGGCGGGAAACAGATCACGCGAGGTGTAAAGTACAAAGTGCAGGCATATGTGACAACTATTAGAACACGCACAAAAGGAACGATGAGCCACAGTCTCTGAGACTGTGGATGAGCCACGGGCAAATAACTGCCTGTTGAGAAACGTATTATTACGTTTGATTCAGGCTTCCATGACCTTAGTCTGAAGTTCAGATCTGCCTCGAGAGATGATTTTAAATTGATCGATCGATGCATTGTCCGTGCACGTAACACAAGAGGCGATGTGCTCTTGCACTTTTGGTTGTTAGGTTTGGGTTTAAGCAGTGCCGGTCTTTGGACTGTGCAAACCGTGCGATCGCACAGGGCCCGCAAATTAGGGGGCCCGCAATTTACTCAGAAAATTAGGGATTGTAGATCATACTGTAATGTACTGTCCCTATCAGAAAATGCAGTCATTTTTGTCATTTCCAAAGGAAAAAGTTCAATTCGATTCACAAGCAAGTACCGATATTTTTGTTAAACATGCTCTCAGAATTCAAAGTAATTTTTCAAATTTTTCTGGGGGAGGCCCCCAGACTGCCCGCCGGCCGTTAAAAATCCCCTTCCCTTTCAAAATACCTAGATACGGTACGCTACTGAATTGGATCATTGTCATTGGGGCCCGCAAAGCATATTCCGCACAGGGCCCAAAATACCCTAAGACCGGCACTGGTTTAAGTGCTCCCCGGCCCTTGTCAATGTATGTCTGGTTTGCATCACACAAACAACCAAACTTATACACATTCGAAAGAGCAAAGGGGGTAGGCCACTTCAGTTGAAAATATAGGTGCTACAGGATAAATGTCACATGAAAATTTCTTTTTTATAAGTTTAGCTGGATTGGTTTTTGAATCTTTATCCTCGGACTGACGAAGCCTTGATGAGTTATTCCTAGTAGTTTCGCACACTTGAGGCTCTTGACGCAAGGCCGAGCTAGCTACTGTAGATTCACTAAAAGCCAAACTTAACAACCAAAAGCACAATTGAAGAGTTTAGTTCTAGCCTAGCCTAAAAGCAGAAACGCAGTATCATCATACAGTAAATTACATTTTCAAAACTAACTCATATAGCCTAGAGTAGAATTCGCCTATAGTGACTTTGGCTATAATGACACTTCGCCTAAAGTGACACCTGTTGCAAAGTCCCGTTTGCATACGCAACAGTTGAGTAGAATTCGGCTATAGTGACACTTTTTCCGCGGTCCCTTCAGGTGTCACTATAGGCGAATTCTACTGTAGCTGCACCCGAAGCAATAAGTAAACTACAAGTGACGAACATAAGCTCAAAAAATGCTTCCGGTAACTCTGAAGCCAATCACCTTACCAAAAGCTTTGGCACTGATAGGCTACATACATACTTTGTTTCAAGGCGTGCTATGACTATATTGTTTTTACATCCGCTGCTCGTTGTTGCAATGTTTCTCTTGGTATAATAGCAAGCTCTGTACAAACGTCAAGTAAAAGTCTACAATTTCTGCTCTCTATGCAACTCATGCAGCAAAGCAAGCGGTTCTAACTTTTCAAAGTGACTCTTTCCCTTTAAATTTTTTTTGAGTGTGAATACAAAACCTTTGCAGCTTTTTCTCGACCTTTGCTATGCTGATAAAAACAACTAAACTGCAGAAACATTGACAGCTTGCAGAATTTATTACTGCAATGGAGTTAAATTCGCAAATTCAGCTGACTTCGTATTACTGATAGGCTACTCTCTTTGTTTTCTTATACAAGGGTGTTCAACCGTTTATGTAAAAAGTTCAGTTCAATTCCCAATACAACTGATAAGCCTACGGCTGCACTAAAAAAGTTTAGTCTACAATAATTTACCTAGGCACCATGTCGAAATACATTTCTCACGATGCAACCAAACTCCCTTTGAAGCTGCAACTTTCACATTGGAAAATCTTCATACCGGTTGTTGCCGCCGTACTGAAATTTCGTTTCTGCAGGGTGTGAGTGACCAATTGCTTTTAATCACATTCACTTCTCAGTGTATACAATGCTACGGAATTTATTGATAAACGTTCACAATGCGTATATAGTAAAAGCAAATCAGCAAGCACAATGCGCGATGTAAATGTAGGCTTGGCGTGCTAAAAGTATTTTTCGTATTATGGCGTACGAGTCATGTTTGCTTGCGCACAATGAATAAAAGCTTTGATTTGATGTAAACGACACAATGTACAAGATGTGATCAAGATATTACAATTTAAATAAAAAACAATCATTGTCAAGCGTGTAACAGCCACATCACTCAATGATATGCACATCACGTAAAGTTTAATCAGAGGTAAATTTTTAGGAAAACTTGCGACACAAGATGAAAAATTATGCTAGTATTTCATGAATGGTAAACCTGACTGAATGAAGGACTTGATCAAGTTGATTGTGAATCTTTTTTGTGGAATTCACTTAGAATTCGGTTTATTGTACATGTGCTGTTTTTTTAATATTCGGAGAGGTACCTTTTTTCAGAAAAGAACTTTACAGCCCAGCATAAAGTGATGAAATCAACCAACCAGGGCCTGATTAAGGCTCACGGGGGCCCGAGGCACACCTAAGTTTAGGGGCCCCTGTTGGCAATCGCTTTCAATGCAATACCATGTAGTCTCTGCGAATGATGAAATATGGGCTAACAAATAGTTCAAGCAAAACTATAACTTCATAAATATTAATTTACCCAATTTACCTACAACTTTCCAACAGTATGAACACTCTTATACTTGTTACAAAAATTATTGGATGAAAAATCTCTCTAACAGATTGGAAATTGAGCTCATTTCAATTTCATACTGGTAACACTAGCAAAATATATGCTACATTTGAATTTAAACTAGCAGACTTTACTAATTGATCCTTGAAACCAGTGCTGTGTTAAACCCTTAGTGGGCCCCGGGGCCAGAATAATTTTGGGACCTCTATCGTCAAGCAGACCTATAATATTGTGTATATTTTCACTGCACCGACATGGAAATGTGGTTCATTTCAATAGACTTTCTCACCAGTTTAGAAAACAACACAAGTGTAAGTAACCGCAAACACAGGTCTATCATTTCTTAGCTGCACCTTTGCTCGGAATGAAAGCCAAAAGTGTAAACAATTTCTAATAAAAAAAATACTGGCAATGGAACATATCAAACATATCAGTCACGACGCGGTAATACCATCTTACAAAATTTTAACTGTTTGAACTTTGCCGCCCGGTACCGCGCAGATAAAACCAAAACTGTAGAAATTATTAATTTCCATTCAGATTTGGTCATCTGGTAACATTATTGTTTTTCCCCATTTTTATTTTTTATCTGGCAACATTACTTGTTCTTTCAACCAAGGTAAAAACATTGTAATAATTGTAAACAAAAGCAGTGTTACTGTAAAGCGTTTTGAGAATCAGGTGTTCAATTATTTTTATTCAACATTTTTTCATTCCAAGGCAAAGCTTTCATAATTTTATGCAGGCATTCAAGTCTAATTAAAGTTTTTAGGGTATGGTAGCCTAGGTTAGTGGCAAGAATAAACAGGTCCCTTGTGTTAAGAATGATTTTTGTTTTGTAGCCTACCGTACAACATGTGATATGCCAGGCTAAAAAGGTATTTGAAGATAAGAGCAATTTCATGTGCTCATATTCAGAAAAAGTAAATACAGAAGAACGTTTCTGCTAAAAGTACAGGACAGGTTTTTCCTGCTTGCAACATCACTTGTCAAGGATATTTATAATTATGGTACGGTATTGTAAATGTTAAAAATTAAATGATAATTAAACTACGGTATCTGAAATATGATACTATTTTGCTTAGGCTACACCTAACAATTTTTTAAAACAAAACACTTTTATTGATGAAAATAAATTGAATCTGTGAATTCACAAAGGGCCTAACCCCATTTTTTAAAATTTTATATACTTTTTGTGCTTTGCGATTTCTTTCAATGAAAAGAAATTGAATATGTGAATTCAAAAAGAGCCCTCCAGTTTTATTTTTTTTATTTCACTATTTGTGCTTTCCGATTTCTTTCAATGTCTTCTAAACTAAATGATACTTAAAAAAAAACAGCCAAATTTTTCAAACACATCGGTAAACACATAAAAAACACCCTATCAATTTTTACATTGATTTTGAAATGGGCCCAACTACAGCAATTGCACTTCAACTTCTTTATAGTTTCTCCACAGAATCCACACTGAGTGAACTTTTTAGGTATGATGCTTCTTACCAGTATGTTTAAGCATATAATCATTATCGAAGTTTCACCACAAATGTAAATGACCAAAATTATCAAAACAGTTGTGCCAAAAACACTTTGTGGCAATTGGGCCCTTTTTGAATTCATATATTCAATTGCATCAAACCTGTTATATGTTAAATACATTTCTGCAGATTATGCTAGTAACGTTATTGCATTTTAACTTTGTTTTTAGAGATGTTTCGTTGTAGTTAGGGCCCAAATTTGTATAACAGGGCCCCAATTTGAGATGTTTTAGTATAATAAGGGCCTAAGTCATCTTCTTAATGGACAAGTACATGCAGTGAACTTTAGCAACTCAAAAAACACTTTACTGAAATGCAAAAATCTATTGATTGTGGGCCCCTGAGATGGTGGGCCTGAAGTCCGGGCCCCCTTTACACGGCACTGCTTGAAACCTATCAAAGTATTGACGCCTACGGTACTAAGGTAAAAAAATTGGGGGCCCCCAAAGCCAGGGGGCCTGAGGCCTGTGCCTCGTGTGCCTCATGGTTAATCGGGCCCTGCAACCAACATCAAAATCATGGGAAATCTGATTACAATATTGAGCTGATTGAAATCACTTAAGTCTAAGAAGGATTGTTTTCAAAAACAGTAGAAAAATGCACAAACTAGCGGTGAGTAAAAACATTAATACAATAGTCTAAAAAACATTAAACCTCGTTTTGTTTCAACCTTTTTAAACGACCCTAAAAAAGACGTAAACAAATAATTCGGTATTGCAAGGAACATTATCACAAGTTTATCAAAGGCACGTAGAGAAATATCACGCAAGTTAAGGCTCAAAACGTGACAATACTGTGCTGAAAACAACAAGATAAGGTCTCATAATAAAGTAAACAACATGCATTTAAGTTATTTCGTAGCTGGAAGACCATGATTAGTTGAGCGGCGTCCTAGACAGCAAACGTACAAAGTTGCTTCAAACTTGATTCAATGTGAAAAGGACGAATTTTACAATCTGGTGCTGCTTTCTATCGGGTGGGCGAAAGTCTTCACTTAGAATTATTGTATTTCTAAACACAGCAAAAATGTGACTTAAACTGCGCACTTCAGTTTAAGAGCACCGGTGAATTAAGTAATAATAATTAATCGATAAGATATAATTTTGACGTCCCAGTAACATTGAAATTGCGTTAAGAGAGACCCGTCAGTGCAAGACTAAAGAATGCAATAATACGATTCGGGAAAAGCTTTTCCAGACAGCAAAACCTGTAATTTTTACACTGCAGAAGTTGAATCCATGTAAAAATGACAGATTTTGCTGTTTGGGTTGCAACCAACATGGGACAAAATGCGCAATTTTTAAACTTTTCAGCAACGAAAGAATGATTTCATTGGCAAAGCCACATATGGCACAACGATAAAAACACTGTCACATTTAACGCAATACATCATAAGTGCGTTTGCACTGCAAGTCTCCAGATCCAAAACATGTAGTTTGAACGCAGGCAGAACAATTTAAGCAAATTATTGATTCAACAAAGGCACAAAAGCTTGCAATTTTGCACTGTTCGCGCTTAAACGACAATTAACAACAACTCGCCAAAGGCAGCAAGATTTCGAGGCTGCAAATCTACTTATTTTTTCAAAGTTTGCAGACATTGAATCATTGCAAAATGCGACCGCTTTGCTGGCTGCGTTTTTCCACACCGGTAGCTGTGGTCTAAAAAGTGTTCACTGTTCAGTCTTTCCAAAAATTTGAGAATAAAAATTCGGAATGGAGGTAACGCCGTGTATGCCATTCTGAGACAACAGCAACTGGAAATAAAAAAACTTTTCTTGCAAAATCGCGAGCTAGTGAGAAACCAAACAGCAGCAAAGCTATGATAAGCGAGCGAGCTTGTTCAACTTATGGTGACGTCATCATCACGTGGTCGTGACTTTATGACTTGCTCATTCAAGCAGTTATCTTTTGCACCATAAAGGTGTTGCATTCTTTACAGAAGATGTGGTTGTCCAGTGGGTAGCAGCCCTGGTCGGATGACAGCTGAACTTGGCATTTCTGGAAGATAGCATCTTGTTAGAAAGTTAGATTACGTTTTATTTGTGCACGAAAGAATGCACAACAAGTGATAGAAATAACGTTGATGTTACACAGCAATAGATGTGAAACTAAAAGGTATGTCACGCTCTACTATGATTGCTTAACGCTCACGACCATCAAAAATCGCAAAAAAAAAATTCGACTGGGATTCGAACACGTAACTGATGTTCTTCACGTTCTTCAAGCACACTTCACTAAAGCGGCAGTCAAGTTTATTGAAAACGACACTTTCGTTGAGTTTTCTAATAGTAACAAAACAATATCACATAGAACTGACAATATACCTCGCATCGGTAGCATTTGACATGGAAGCTTCTGTCCAATGCGATGATTCTGACGGTCTCTTCTTTTCCAGGCTCAGGCAAGATTGGAAAGCTGCACACTGAGCAACGAGGAGCGTATTTCCTAAAGATTGGAAAGTAAAATTTTAATACCAATTATGGCCACCTGGAGTCCGTAGCGCGGACATTGTGGGATTCGTAAATTTATTTCAAAATTGGTTTTCACATTGTACGTCAAAATACGTTAAACGACTTTTAACAGAAAAAATATTCAAATGATTTTTGCTTTCGTCTCTTGCATTTTCCAAAAGACAAATTCCGTGTTTAAACCTTATTGTATGCAGATTGCAGACACATGGTCTTTCTTTTTTTTTTGTTTAAGTTGTTAGTAATATTTTCAAATATTTGTCGTTTTAAGACGAATTATAAGAACAAAATTGCCATTTCACCAAAAACAAACAGAGTGACTCCCCACTCACTGGTGGTAATCTTCCACACAATATATCTTGTTGGCTTCATCCACAGTAAAAGGTATTCCGTCCAGACTTTTGCCACACTCGGTGCATTTGAAGCAGGATGGATGAAAAGGCTTCCCAGTGGCGCGTAGTATCTGTTTACAATCGATATGAGTTAGAAAGCCGGTATGAACCGGTATCACTGATGCCGCAGAAATCCGGTATGAACCGGTTTTAAACTTTTCTGCGTTGAGCACCATGTTACAGGACTACACTGGACAACTACGCAAGAAAATAAATGCAAATGCATACGTACTCTGTCGGTGATCGTCTGCGAACAAACAGTGCATTTCTCCAACGAAGAGACATAGCAAGTTTCGCAGTATGGCTTCTTCTCTACTGCGTAGAATGGCTCGCCGTGTAGCTCCATATCTAATCAAAAGTATCAGTCATCAATATTATGACATCAACCAATTCTTTTCGTTGCTTGAATGCGAGGCTACATTCACTTAGTGCAAATAGTAAGCCATCAAGTACTTACTGCAGGTGGCGCAAGTGAAGCACTTGATGTGATAGACGCTGTCTAACGCATTGCACCCGACCTTCTCTCCTTCTACAACCTGACTGCACTTCTCGCAGTAGCCGTACAAATCTTCTTCCTGGAGATTAGCTTGTTTAATACACTGAAGCTTGAAGCAAACATGTCACAATAGTAAAGCAGTTAACTTAAAAAACTATTACACATGTACAAAAAAAATATTTGGGTTATAGTTGATGTCGTAGTAATAACAATTTAATAAAAACGTAGATAAAATAAGTAACAAAAGAAACGAAATAGTGAATGCCAAAAGAAAACTTAGTGCAATCACAAAATAAAAAGTCCAAAATGTAGAAACTACACTATGATAGCAAACATTTCTTAAACTAAACTATTCTCATCTTTTGTGCTATGAATTGAGTAAAAAAAAATCTTTAAAATGGAAAAAAAAACAAACTTTATTGCTGGTCAAAATACAACACAACTATCTAACAAAAAAGTGAATGCATGATTAATAGTGGAAAAACGTAGCAAACTTATTAATCCTCACTTTTGGATTGTCCATGTTGGATAGCAGGTTGTTCGTGAGAAAATCCAACTCGTCTGTGGAGTTCTTCTCAAGATTCTTCGGAATCCCAGAGGCAGGAGGAGCGGGGACCTCATCCGCCATGGAGTAGACTGATGGAGGAGATTCCACAGGCGGAGGAATAGATTTAGCTGGCTTGGAAGCAACAGGAGGTGGTGCGCCATTGGAGGGACGGTTGAGTTGCTGAGATAAAAAAGTTCGAATGAAACCTTCACTTTTGTTTACTCGGGTGTACGGAGGTTTGTTCGTCAAATAAATTTCATCCAAAACAAAGAGATAATCGCTTTTATAAACACGAAGATGGTCTTACACTTGATTCAAGTGTCGGATATGAGAAGATAAGGTTCTTATTGTACTTGGCCTTCGGCACAAACTACGGAGAGTAGGGTGGCTAGTTCTTTTCTCTCGGTCGCCTTTTCTGCAGCAATTATACCCATTCAATTTATTACACTTCTAGAGTCTAGGTAGAGATGAGCGGTGTTTTCAACAACCAGATGAAGCCTTGAGTGGAACCAGGTTTACATAATTGGAATAACAACGCCTTATCCGTTGCACCATCTCACCGCCGCTTTTATAAAGCATCAAAAAAAAACGCTGCTCAAAGAAAATAACTAAAACTTGAAGTTTAAATACTTCATTGTAACTTTATTGCACATTTAACCACAACAAACCAGCGGTATAGGCAAAGGGATTTCACATAAAAAGACGAAAGATGCTTATTTTTGTTAGTTATGGGAAGCATACCAAAAGCAAACCAAAGACAATTCAAGTTACAAAAAAAAAATCAGCGAAGGAACTTGGTTCTTAAGAATTGTCTGAAAGAAAAAAACACGGGTTTAATACCCATCAAAAAATACTTTTTTTTGGGTAAACTTTTACTTACAATGGAAATGCTTCCCACGCCAGTTTGAGGCCCTTTCAGTGACGTGGATCGAGAAGGCTTAGGTAGAACAGGTGGTGGCGCTGTTTTAGACATCACTTCCGGTTTCGTCTAAAAAAAAAACATCAAGGCGATATTTTCCTTAGTCCCACTTCTACATCAATAAAAAAGCATTCGAAATGCTTTAAATAAACTCCTTGACCACGTTTCTGCAAATGTTTGCCTTCAACAAGTTCATGAACCTTCCAACAAGGTCATGAACCTTCCAACAAGTTCATGAACCGATTGTGTGAATTGAGTTTAATTTTTGCAAAGATAAATCAAGATGTGCAATCAGCTTACCTGCACTGGCGGAGGTGGTGGGTTGTTGAGTATGGGAGGCGGAGGAGGTAAATCTGGACTTTTCGGAGCTTTATTTTCTTTCTGTCATCAATGGTTAAAAACGGGTTACAAAAGTAAAGGTTTGAAAAGTGTCCACACCCATCGCACAGGGTAGTTTATGATGCAATCATGTCACAAGAAGACATTTTGGTACCTACTGAATTAAAAAACAAAACCAGAAAAGTTAGAACAAGTGTCAACCGACCTCTGAAACAGCAAACTCGTCGAGATCGGGAGGAGGGGGCAAGTTGAAACTGTCGTAAGAATCTTTCGGCTTTCCGACAGCAAAGCCGTGGATGAGCTGATTGGTCAACTTGTCGATGTCTGTGTCGCCTCTCTGATTGGTGACCTGCAACCATGCATAATCTGTTAAACGGTTCTGATTTGCTGGGCGATCTCTTGCGTCATAAAGCTACATTTTTATGCGATCTCACTATTGGAGCTAAGGTTCGATGGGTTGGGGTTGTTTATCCATGAAAATTAATTTCCACCCTAAACATATCCCACACCACACTCAAACCCCAACCCCAATCCTTCGACATGAAATAACTCTTGGCCAAAAAAAAATCCCAGGCAGCTAATAAATAAAACTCTTTTTCCAGAATCAGTGAATGTTCTATCAATGCATAAAGAGTAGATTTTGCAACAGGTAATGAGATTAACAGTTAACACGTTTAACTTGCACGATCTGATAGCAGGTCATTTGCAATGTAAAAACGTTAAGTGGGTACAACAATTGCGCTTACAGTTTATTTGTACCTAAACTGCAAAACTTGCTAGTTGCAGCATACCAAAACAAAACTTTTGTTACTATAGTCGCTGATGGTATTTAAATACTTAAGTAATAGTTTTGTTTTGCATAATCTAGGTCTTTCCGGAATGGACACAAAACACCTCAAATTATCTTTAGATGTGGCAAACAACTTGCTTACCTGTCTAACAGAACTATACCGTTATTTTCATGCACTACGAAGACAATATAATGCAGCAAATGCTTAGTGTGCTGATCTAGCTGCGACTGCAACCAAGTTTAGGCTAGATGCACTTGCTTATAACCCAAGTTCACGGTCGGTTTGGCTCGCCGAATATGGCAATAACGTGATCAGTGGCTTTGATCTCGCAAATACAACTCGAAAAGATTTACAACGCGGTTTTTCGCACGGCACCTTTATGACGTTAAATAGTTTTGTTACGTCATTAAGCCGCTCGGTTCTCAGCGTTCCCAACAATCATTTAAGCCGGGAAAGTCTAACAAAAGATTTTGTCCCAAGTAGCTTGCTTCGCAGCGAGCCTACACGCTTCAGTCAGGGCTTAGGCGACAAGAGTGGATGATAAATTTCATTTTTGAAACGCCTTTATGAAAACGCAAATTTTTGAATTTTTTTTAGATTTGTGGAAGACGGAAAGAAGAATGAGATTACAGAAAACTGAAAAGCCAACTTTTGACATAGAAAACTCATAAATCTTGTCACACATACCATAAAAGTGGACCTTGAATATAAAACGGATTTTGCTACTGCACTCCTTCATTATAAATCCTTCATAAACCTTCAATAAATAGCTTTAGGCGACTACAGTAAGGATTATACCTTAATTAGACACAAGCCATTGCAACTAAAACTTTAATACTAATGCTAAGCTTATCAGTCAGAATCGAGCCGTTGTTTTCCATAAAACTATAGTAAATATCGCAAAAGTAATGAATCGTGTACGCTAGATCATCACAACGCGCCTATCCAATTAAAGGGTGGTCCTCTTAGCAACTGAATAAGGCTGGAAATTTATTTTCCTACAATGGTTTGGTTACTTTGCATATTGCCATGACGGTTGTTACGAGACTGTTGGTTAAGTTTTTTGTTTACTTACAACTGAAGCAAGCTTTAAAATATATCAAGACTGCACTGTAGTCTGCTATCAAAAGAAACAATGAGACATGGCCCTGATGTACAATGTTCATGACAAACTCTTTCAGAGCTACTTCAAACCACGAATCTGAAAGGAGATTTACATAAGCTAATAAAAAAAAGTACACTAAAGAGTAGATGAAGGCTTTGCTTGTAGGCTATATGCATTTGATATGCAAACATTACGTAGAAATTAAGAAATTTGTAAAAAAAAAACGAAAACTAGGAAACCCAATTTATTTGTAGTTTCATCATTTGATGGGGAAAATGAGTATTATGTTGAATATCCCGTCTCCACTTCAAAGTGTGTATCGGCCTGGCCAGTTCTAGATTCCACGTGCGCGGATGGCTGAATGTGTTACATTTAAAAAAAAAAATTAATCACGCGTGGTCACTAAAGACGAAAAATTGTCATCACAAGATGTCGTCGCAGAGTAGAGAAATTACAGAATCTTCACAGCGCTGACTCCAAAGATTTAATTGCAAATTGCAGAATCTTCACTCGCGAATCCAAGATTTAAGCGACACTAAATTTCATTCTTACTTATCCATGACTTAGAACCCAACACTGAAGGAATGAATTTAAGGTGAGAATGTACTCAGTTGCATTTTTACAGGACTGCACTGAAACTGTCTGACTTGTCAAGCAAGAGCAACGTACGGTTTGTCTGTGACAGATGAGGCCCCAGACAGCAAATCAGTCATTTTTTACATTGATTCAACGACTGCATACATACAATTGCACTTTTTGCAGACGTTTGCAGGGTTGAGAAAAACCCGGGTTTTTTTAAAAAAGCCCAACCCGCCCGGGTTTTTTTAAAAAAACCCGGGTTTTTTTGGGTTTTATTGGGTTTTTTTAAAAAAGATGCAAAAAAAGGTAGATTTATGCTTATTTCACCTCAAAACTACTTTTTACGAATGAAGTGCCTTTCACTCACAGTACATGCTTGCATAACTCAATAAAATAATGCACTAGGGTTGTTGTTGCTTGAATGTTGCATCATCCATTCATTTCAAGATCAAGTTGGATGTTGCATCATCCACTGATTTCTATACCAAGTTGATGCTACCGTGATAGAAATTACATTATTGCATCATTTGCTTTAGATTTGAAGGCAAGGAGCATTTATGCCATCATGTTTAAATATTTTTTATCATTTATATATATATTATATATAGTAATGGATGAGCAATTGAGCGATTGCGTGGCCAATGGCCATTTAGGCAAATGCTCTGAAACAGCCATGCGTTAGAATCATGAATCTGTAATTGGTAAATAGCCTCCTAAATTGCATTTCACATCATATATACAGACTACAGTAGAGTAGGCCTAGTACTTTCACCAGTTTAACTATAAGGCCTTCTTGCATAAATGAGTTTTAATGTAGTATACACAAAGTGGCATTACTTGATTTTTGTGTACTGTACAATATCCACTGCGTTTTCAGTTTATTCTTGGAAATTTACTTCACAATCACATCCTTAAGTCCTAATTTAAAGTTTGTTTTAAGTGCCTTGTAGTGTTTTTGTTCATTTTTTTTTATTTTCTAATAAAAACTGGACAAATATGATGTTCTGGGTTTTTTTCTGGGTTTTTTTGGGTTTTTTTAAGTGGGTTTTTTTGGGTCGGGTAAAATACCGACAACCCTGGACGTTTGCTGGCTGGGTAAATTTAAAAGCGCGTAATTCATTATTCGGGGTAAAGATATAAGAGATACGGGCTTGATGGTTTGAGTGTTTCAAAAATAAAAATATTCACACGACATAATTATTAAAATCGCAATCTTCACTTCACTGCCTACCTGTGCTGACGCAGCATTTGATGGTGGGCTTGGATCTTCACATGCAAAAGAACATGAAATAAAAACATAATCAATAAGTGACTCGGACTCACCTTGAATTTCAGCATTTTTTAATTTTTTTTGTTGACAATGTGGTGAGAAGAAAACTTGAGGACGATTAAGCGGCAGCTGGCTTGTGGTTGTAAATAAGTCAGTGAGAATAAATAAATACAAAAATAATATACTTATAAAAAAGAAATGGAAGGCTCTAGATCTAGACCACAAAAATTAATTAAGTATTAAAATGGTGTTTCATTGTAGCAAACAAAGCTGGTTATAAATAAATATAAAAATAATGCAAAAGGAGAAGGGAACAGAAAAAACAGAAACCAAGTAAGCATTGAAACATTTTTCATAGTATTGACTTTTTTTTTCAATGATCACTTATAATCTTGTCTTAAATCGGCTGTAAATTATTGTGGGATAGTTTAACAAAATACAGAGAAAAGCATAAATTAATGTTTATTTTTTTCACCTTGGCCTAGTGCCTAAACTGAAGTTAATAACATACTCCATGCAATTTGTAACTAATCTGATATCAGTATCAGTGTTGCAGAAGTCATCTATCACGTTTAGAACAACAATATTTCCATCAAACTCAAAACTGCACCAACAAACTACCAATTTTGGTGAATATTCAACATTACAACTCTTTTCGTGACGAAGTTTCGCTATATACCAATGTGCATGGACCCAGTCCATGGATCTCCACTGCACTTTAATTAAAGATCTTTAAAAATGAAATCTAACAACTCACACAATCTCAAACCTCCCACAATTTCAAGCCTCACACCACCTCTGCCTCACACAATCTCAATATGATGAGTTGACCGAATAAAAAATGAGACTGAGGTTATGTGATATTAAATGATACATCTTTTTCCCTAAAACTTAATCATTCTGTCGAGGTACGCTTACGTTGTTTATTATCTAGCAATGCGTTTACGATACGACGTATGCAGTCTAACACCACAGTATTACAGCAAATACAGTTTGCCAGTTGCCACTGCAATAACAACAACACTCATCAACAGAGAATACTGCTGAGACAAAAGTTGTCTTCCACTAAGATAACTCGAGATAGATTGTAACCTAAGACGTATCAATAACAAAAAAAATGCAGCCAAACAGTTGCAGGCACAAGTCTAGCCAATTGCAGGACAACTTTTGGTTAGTTTAACGTTTGCCTATGTAGAACTAATGCAACAATAGCCGATTTAATTGCCAAGAATCGATTTAAAACGTTGTGCCAAAAAACACGTTTGATTTGGAACCTAAGTAATAATGCTATTGGCAACGTGCGAGCGACGATCACATTTAAAAATAAAAGTCGTCCTTATGATTTCTCATATAATGCATGTGTCGTCATACCATTACTAAATGCATGCATTTTTAGAAAGTTGTCTGTTATCTAAAAGAATCATGGCGGTTACCACGTTGTTAGGGCATAGTTTCAATAGCCATCTTCAGAAAATGATGTAAAACTTTAATTGCAATGCAAAATGACACAACACCAAATAGTGCATCGGATCACCACAAAGCTGTGCAAGTGTAAGAACCGAGACAGCAAATCTGCCGTTTTTTTACAGTGGAAGTTTGTCACAAAGTAGCACAACCGACTTTTACCTGACCATAAACTCTAAACTCAAGTAACACTCGTATGTATTCACGAATTACCAACTAACTAATAAATTAACTAGCAAATTTATTGAATCATTACTAAGAGAAGGCATTAACAGCACAAGGCGTTTCTAAAAGCAAACGTTTCAATGATCGAGATTGGAAAGCTAAAAGTTATAATAATATATTATTTTTCAATATATATAATTAGGACACACGTACGTGTCGAAAACGTTTGAGTTTATTTTATTTTAATTATGTTATATTTTGTGTGAAATAAAGTATGCTAAACCCGCTAAAGTTACTATGTTTTATTTCTCAATGGTTTTCAATATTCCTATGCAAAATCTATTCAATCAAAATCAAAAACGGCCATGTTATGTTACAAACGAATGGTACTTATAATAGTTTTCTCAAATTTTGTCTCAGACATTTCGATCCTCAACATCACTTTATGTTGAGCATAAGCCTGCTGTAAACAACGTTTACAGATGAGATAAAACTATTGTAAAGGAAGCTTAGCGTATCTGATGACTGCTTAACAAGGCTGACAAACATCTGATCTCTGCTGATTACTATCTTAAGCTTCGCAACCACATTTCACTGGCTCTTAGCCTCGCTTAGTAAGGAAACCACACAGATCCCGAAAGGGACTTGGATTTTTTATTAATTTCTCTCGTTTGGTTATGATAGTGTTCACTCTTGAGGAAGTCAGTCACGTCTTGTTGATGAAACGTCTGAATCAATTTTAATAAATGTGATTGCTTCTGTTGCTTTGGGAATAAAAAAAAGTTTAATCAACGTCGGCTAACTCAAGGACGGAGTGACGTCAATTTTGTAGCAAAATACAGGAATTACCTCATTAAAACATTCTACTCAGAAATGCGCATCTTTTACCAACAAAATCCTGCAGTTAAAGCTTCAATGAAATTCTATTAAAACCGAAAAAAATACCAGCAAAGAGCAAGCAATTAATATCACGTTTTTAAAGCTTCCCATAATACACACAACATGTTGTTATACAAGATAAGTTAGCTAAATACTTAAAGTAAGTCTGCATTGTTTTACAAATGCGTCTATAGGGCAATTCAAAAAATGCCTCGGGTGCTTTAACGTTACGAACAGTGCTAAGTAATTATTTCACAGCAATCGAAATATTATTTGAATGCCTAAACTTTAGAGAATTTGCTAACGCAGTCTTTCTCGTGGCTAATCATACTTCAACAACGCACAAACATCACTTAGATTAGACTTTCATAAAGCTGTCTTTTCGATAACTGCAGTTTAAAGGCATGTAAAAACCTGGTGTATTACGCGACTCAGACAGCAAAATCTACCATTTTTACATTGATTTAACGTCTGCAGACGTTGAGTCAATGTAAAAATGACGGATTCTGTTGTCCGGAATTTGTAGCAACGTGATAAAGTTTCCGTGGGCTCGTATTCCACTTTTTCGGTAGTTGAATCCTACTTACATCTTCCGTAGTTGAATCGAAGTAAATGAAACTGATTTGCTGACTGGGCTACACAACAAGGTGCAAATGTTTAGTTTCAGTTATTAGTTTTGGTGACACTCACAAAAACCCGTCATCTGCAGACGTTGAATCACTTAAAAAGACGTTGAATCAATATAAAACTGGCGAACTTTGCTAGCTGCGCATTTCACATCTCTATGGTCACGTTGTGAGCTTCAAGAAGCCACAACTATTCTTGAGTAAACACGGCATTGTTATCAGACTCCCATGAAACAATGATAAGATCGCCATCATTTATCTGCCTTGGAATATCGCAATATTTGTTATGAACTCAAGTTGAGCTTTGTAAACATTCTGCTTACTTTGGTGAGCCTGGCAACTGAGTAAACTGAAATTAGAACCAAAGTTTCTAAGATTTGAGGGCAGGACGGAGTAAGTAAATTGGCAAACAAAAATTTCGATAAACCAAAACAAAATCTTTTTTTGGAACAAAATCCACGTCACGCAGGCAGCTGTAGTAGATTTAGAATAACCGTTGAACGAATTTTCAGTTACTCCGCTGGTCTACTGTAAGCCTGATGTCTACTCTCTGATAACTTTGCTTTGTAAACAAGAGTAATCTGACATTTTTCTCTAATCTCTCAACTGATAAAAATACAAGTCTGATAAACACCGTTTTCTCGATGGATTTAACATTTTTATTTGCAGGCAATTAAGTCGGTGACCAAGATTCAACAAAACCACTCCTCTGACGCGTCTACTTTACTCATTAATTAAATATTCCCTAAAAATCTCTTTTGCGACCTGCGACCGTGCTTTGTGTCAAAAGACCCCATTTCGTCGCAACAGAGCATAAGTAAGGCAAACGATTCAAAAAAATAGTCTTGCTGATTTTATTCACTTCAAATTGCCTTGTTAAAAAAAAGTATCCTTCTTGCTTTTCGCTTTCTTCTGTTTTAAAGGCTACAACCAGAACCACATGATTGATTACCTATTTTCTCCATACACAGCGAATAACATTGTGTATACTTCCTTCCATAGTGGCCAATATAGTAACAGTAGTACAGTGTTAAAAAGAAAATTACCGATCAAAATTTTTCGGTACACCCCCGGATGTGTGATGTTCGTCCTTTAAAGTTGAAAGGTATTCCCCTTTTCTATGCATTCATCGCCTTCCGTTGAAAACTTGCTTGTGTTATCATGAAGTAATGCAGTGGTATGAAAGTTTAATCCGTTGTTGCGAAACAAGACATGACTCAAACAGCGCACTTTTATCTGTTGTGCGATGTTTCACGACGTCCATTGCACATTGAACACAAGATTTTAAATAATGACGTAGCTACACAAGTGTCTCACACATGAGCAAACTGAGTCTGTGCATGACAATACGTTTTCAGTTTTTTTTTTGGTGCACATTTGAGGCAGAATCCAATCCTAACAAAATCGCATATAGTTTTTACAACCGAACATTATGCAATACATTCTAAAAACGCTAAAATGAAGGTTTGCACAACAGGTGCATATTGCATTTGGAACTTATACGTTTCAAAGAAAACTCGCAATCCTGCGATTCATTTAGTGCGCTGAACTTCAGCAATTAACACGAACGATTGATCTTTAGAACTTTGGACAAATTATTCAGCGGAAAATACAGTGATTCATATGCTTCAACATTTATCAATGTATTGCAGTTAAGTTAGATGCAAAAACGAAAAACCGCCCTTGAATCAGTCAGAGATCGAAATGCTTTAAAACATA
Organism: Aplidium turbinatum; assembly: GCF_918807975.1. Classification (NCBI taxonomy): domain Eukaryota; kingdom Metazoa; phylum Chordata; class Ascidiacea; order Aplousobranchia; family Polyclinidae; genus Aplidium; species Aplidium turbinatum. The sequence continues at coordinate 7,047,497 of NC_137489.1, read as the reverse complement.
TTGCAAGAATAAGGACCATCTTTTGAATGCGTATTGCTCTCGAAAAGGTTTTAAGCGATGATTTTCTGGGAAATTAATTTTTCTCGACATGCTGTGGCTTCAGGTATTATCAAAACAGTTTTCCTTTTCTGTTGCCTAAAATGTGTTCTGTGACTGAATGTTTACAGCACTGTGCAAATGTCTTCCTTTCAACTTCAGCAAACCTACTGTATCAATCCTGTTCTTATTGACAACTCTTTTTCTATCATGACTTTTCTTTCAACTTACTGCCTTGGAAAGAGACTTTATATGTCACGTTTATTTCCTAACAATAATATATTTTTGAGTCACAAAACACGGATTCGACGTCAGTTCGATTGCTGCCTTGTTTCGTCACATTGAATAATTACTGATCATTTTCTAACGACTCATCTGACCACTAACCCACCGCGAATAACGTCTGGCCAAGACTCAGTGCGGAAACGTTTGGCAACTGTGCTAAATTGCAGTACAAGACAAAAATATTAATTAGCTCTCCTTTCTTCAGAAGGCAACGAGCAACAGAGATCGTTCAGCAGAAAGCTAAAAAAATACTTCATTCCCTAACTTGGCCACAGCAACGCAAAACAAAAAGCTTAAAGCATGAAATTGATGAACAGTCTGGGCTTCTTCACAAACGACATTACTGCAATTGGCAAAACTCAGCCTAGCTTCCTGATATCGAAATCAATTCATATTTGGACACGTGCAGTGGTCTTGACACGCTTCACTTTATCACTGACGAAGCTCATTTATCAGATTGTTTTGAAGTCACGTTACCATTTGACACTTCTATCTATAGGACATAACAGTGGTCTCTGGTTCAATTTGCTTATATGGCATTCTGAGCATCATAAAACAACAGCAAAGCCGATGCTACGTGCTCACTCTAAGCTTCCTATTCGTTATTTATGTTTAGAATTGTCGTATTTGCACCTCTCAGCATAACTCCATGACCATAACGCAATTTTTTGCTTATTTTTAAACGAAGAGCGACAGCCATATTCGATTTTGAAAACTCAGATTACGTTGAAGCAACGTAAAAAAGAAACTCATAGCCAAACTAAAACAGACTGTGAAGGCAGATTTATCCAAGCATGGTCAAAAAATGCAGCGGCAATTGATGGAATATTGCTCACAAGTCACAATACAAAGAAGCTTGGATAGCAAAAAATCAAAACCTACAAATCTAGAAAATTAATTATAGGACAGAGTGCATTGAATTAACGTAATGCAGAAGTTGCTCGGTTACAAAGTCGTATTTTTTCCCCATTAATTTCAAACAAATAAATCTGTTAAATAAAAATTGACAAAATATTTCCTACATTTTTCTTGAAATAGCAACAATGACAGATTTCTCGTTCAAAGTAAGCCAAAAAAAATTTCAGTGGATAACATCACCAGTCACCAATAGTATCCGCTTGTTTTCCAGATAACTAGCACCATCATCATGCAAGATTACTCATGTTTAAGAGCATGCACAACGATTAGCACAATGCAGTGTATCAAGAATGAAACACCGAAGTTTCATTGAGAAATTTGACATGTTCAGAGACGAAAATATCGATAAACTTGTAATGACTCAAATGAAAGTAACTGTGATAACTGCAGTTTTAGCAAGGAAAAAAACTTAACCTTTTCTCAGTGGATCAATATTTAAAAATAAAAATTCGTCAGTCTTGCTGGTTACGAAAACCTTTAAAGCCACTGTGAAACTGCACGGTAATTCCTAGGAAGCACTTCCGCAAAGTTTTATAGAGGACAATCTTGAATTTTTATAGGTTAGTTACAATAGATCTACAATTGATGAATATTTGCTACTTCTAACTAGTTTATAGAATAAAAAACAGAAATAAAGTTGGTTTTTCCACAGCGCAACATGTTTTGGTGATGTCACAAAACTGAACACCAGCTTTTCAGGCCACATAAAATAGAGTATTGTCAAGATGAATTTCACATCGCAGAAAATAATTTTCAAACTAGGCTTCTATATACTCTGCCCATGGCCTGCTCTACCATGCAGTCTCAGGTATAGAAGTAAATGCACGCAATTTTTAACCACTCACATCGCTCCGAAAACGCGCACTCACCACCACCACATACTCCTTCCTTTGCACGCATAAAAACTTCTCACTAATTTAAAACTACTTCACTTTGATTCTACAAGCTTTCCACACTGTCAAGTCCTAAACAAAACAGGTATGGAGTCAAGGGCTGAAACTGAAACTTCCACAGGCAATTGTGTAGTATTTCGACACAAAATTGAAAAAGGAACTGAGTTTATTAGTTGATATCAAATTTAACCTTTAGACTTCAATTACAAAAGTAGCTTTCGCAGTGTTATAACAGCTTTCTTTGAAATTGCAATTTTCAATTGAAATAAAAACAGCAGAATTCCAATTGACTCAACGTGAAATCACTTTCGTTAGCTGATATAAAACAAGGTGAAATCATCAAATTCAACTATTTCATACAAAATGACAGCATTGAAATGAGTGGAACAATTTACTTCAAAAGTGTTATGAGTAATTTTGACAAAAACAAGCGCAAGTCAACATTGCGAGGAAGATAGCAAGATTTACAACAGACTGAGCCACAGTGGCTAAACTTAAGTGTTCGGTAAGATTCAACAAGTTCATTCAATTACTATATAAACAACCTCAAACCAGGCTGGTTGATTGCGTGGGGAAAAAACTGTCTGTATCTATCCCATACGTAAATCATTTACAAAGGAATTTCGATGATTCCCAACACACCTCCGCATTGTCAAAATAGAAAATATTTAAAACCAGTAAAAAGCCTTTTTACATCATCTCCACGTCGTCAAACATTGAAACGATGTTACAGGCAACTATTTTAGTTAAAATTTCACCCAACCATAGTGCCATTAAACTAACTGCATTTTAGCAGGAATTGTCTGTGAAACTTCTCCTGCTCTTCTGGTGCTGCTGCGTGCTATAAAAAAAATGAAAGTATTGAAACCACAATGAAAACACGTGGCAGAGAAAAACGCCTTCAGTCTGTTTTCTTGAACAACGCCATGACAAGAAATAAAAACAATATTTCGATTTGCCACCATTTGGTGAAGTGCAATTAGTCAAGCAGAAGAACTACAAAACGAACTGTCACACAAGCTTCCTATTTAAATTGATAAAAACTTTTCAAACCAGTCAGATATGCAGGTTTATGCAGTTGATGTAGCCTATCACATTAGGCATTAGCTTGGTGCAAAAATTAAACGTCCGAAAATCAGTTGTGCAACCTCAATCATTGTCCTGAAAGCTTCTAAAAAAACTGAATGCGTCCAAAAGAAAAAAGGCCTTTCTATTAAAATTTTGCTTGTGGTGGCAAACCATTGTAGCCGCGGTTTAGTATAAATAAGCTTGTTAGCAAAATGATAGAATGTTACATAGATTAGACGTCGCCAGATGTTGAGCTATTGCAAAGTTAAACTACATTTCAATCCAGGGCTACTAGCAAATCTACCATGAAAGAACTCCCTGTGCGTAACAAAAACAGGCTTTCAACTTCTCAAACAAAAGAAGGCATCCAATTAAAAAAGTTTATTTGTAATTGTATCCGAAAAAGCAGAAGCAAGTTAAAATTAGAATTCAATGGGAGTCGCATGTAACTTTGTTCGTGATTTCACTTCTCTCAATCAAACGTCATGTTGCTATGTACTGACATCTAGTGGATGAAATAGGTTCAGTTTGACGAATGCTTGAAGGCTTCACAAAATGAACAATTTGCTATCTATAATAATTAAACCATAGGATAACAAGATGACTAAATTTGCATTGCATTGCATTGCACCTTGGCATTGCATTAAGCTGCATATCATGCCAAGTTAATGTTGGTCTTTCAATAAAGCTGAATACTTTGACCTTATCTCTGGAAACTAAACCTGGTTCGACGTTACTTGAAGCATGGCCACCTGAAGATGCGGTCTGATTCGTCACATTTTGCAGATTTTGATTACAGCTATTGCTAGTGTTTGACTGACATTTTCTGAGATTTTTTTACTTTTTGCTGTCTCCTAATGGTAAAAAAGTTTTTTGTTGCCTTGGGGAAGCAGTAGCAAATGAGAAAAAGTAAGTTGAAAAACGCTGAATCAGACTGTTATTGAAAAATTAACAGTCTGACTAAAATCTTCGAAATCAAATTTTCTATGTTTTTTAACATCTGAGGATGTTAAAACCTATACTGTCATCTGGGGAATGTAGTAAAGAAAGCGTAAAAATAGAATTTTTAGAAAAATTTATTTAAACATTCGCGCAAAGTTAGCAAAATATGAAAATTTCTGCTAAATGCGACAAATCAGGCCGTATCTTTGGGCAGCCATGCTTGAAGAAGCAAAATGCCAAGCAAAAGATATACTACATTTACACTTGTGGAAAAAAAATAATGTAACCTATGTTTAGGCCGGTGATGATAGCCAAGAAAAACTGTCTCTATTAATATCAGAAAATAAGGTTTTTCCAATCTCCAACGATAGAGGCGGCGATATACAACATTTCTTGAAAAGTATTGTATCTTGCGTGGTAAAGATAGCGAAGGACATGGCTCACATTGGAGCTGTTAAATCGCGTATTGCCTCTGAATATAATTGGAGCAGAGGTGTTTCTTTTCGAAACAGTCTATCAGTGAAAACTCAGAAATTATTGCTTACATATCACACAAAAATTAAAAAAATATCTCACAATAGTCTTCGTTCACACAATAGGTTCAATAAATGTTTCTTTCAATAGGTGTTCAATTTTAATGAGAATAGAAGATAATTCCATTCTCATTCACCACGTCTCTAATTCAAAGCGCAGCATGGTCTTTTGAAGTACAGCCTGCATCAATGTGTATTGGGTAGCCGTGCTATCCATACCATACGTATCTAATTGTCCTAATGTATCGCTTATTGCAGGTACTTTCGTTTTTGCCTCTTACTACTACGTTTGCTGTCCAATCTTTTTGGTTGTAGACGCGGCAATGGTGAAAATTGAATTAATATCAGAGCTTCACATTGGTTATTTGTTTATTCTGTCTCGCGAAAAATGCGTCACGCCTGAATAGACTCAATAGAAGTCGTGGTCAAGCAGCCGGTTCCGCAAAAAAGCAGATTCGAAGCGACGATGAAAACAATTTAAAACGAAAGTATTCAAATGAGCGCAGGTTTTATTGCGTTCAACTCAAGCCAGTGAATTGTTTTCATTGAACCAGACAATGAGTGATCCAATCCAGTGTCAACATTCCATTCCTTAACACGAAGTGATATTAAGCGTTTAAAACCAACCGTGAAGTAGTCACGTAGTGTATAAGTCAGAACAACACAACATGCTAACTGCTAAGCGTATCAACGTTAAGAATGGTCTGGCTAGAAATTTTTTCATCGGATGTGATTATTAATTGTGATTATTGATTATTATTATTCCATCATCATCGGGTTTTGTTTTTTAGCGTGCAGGTTTTGTGGGCCCCACTACATATGACTAGCTAGCTGCATGCATGCGTTAATATCAATTGTACCAAATGCAAAATAATTTTCTTGCAGCAATGATCGAAATGAAAGTACCGGTATATAACTCAATGATTTGGTTCAGGTGAATGCTTATTTTGTACATATACAAAGCGTGGTATTGAATTGAAACACCGGGGGCCATAGCAAAGGTGCCAATCAAACAATTCTAAACGAAGCCAGATTAAATTAAAAGCCGATAAAAGTTTCACTGAACAAATGGCTGATGCGGCTGTAACGTAGATTTTCTCAAAACGATTATTACCCAAAGCAAATATCTTACTCCCGCTATCACTCAGCACTTCCGTTTGAAATTATGACACGTTTTCAAACCTAAATGTACCATGCGTAGTTTTTGCTATTTTGGTGGGAACGTGATAACGCGTACGTCAGCAGGGCAAATGCTTTCATGTTGTAACACCGCTGAATTGTACCGACTGGCCTTTTAAACATAAAGAGATGTCTTTCCCATACAAGACAGGAAGAAAAGTTGACAATCGCGGCTACAAAAAATGAAGCTCTATCATTTGAAAAATTCGTTTTTGGTGCCATTTGTTTCAGGTTTGTTTTCATTTGAACCAATTAAATCTTTTGCAAATGAAGGCCGTGCATTGGGATTACGACTGGGAACGCTTAATTAAACAGCATCCAAGTGAAACGTCATAAGTATTGGCAACCATTCTGCTTGATGACCTCAAAGCTCTTGTAATTTCGTTATTATGAATTCTGCTGAAGTTGCTTCACAAATTTGACAACACTCATGCAGCTGTATGAAAATATCTTCTACAAAACGTGTTCAGGAAGCACATATTGTATACAGAGTCAAAGCTATCTACTTTACATAGGAAAGCTCGGAACTATGACATATGAAATCGATCAATAACCTGCACCTGATGGTAAAGAAAAATGAATCAAACTCATTAATTCCTATGCACATCCGCAGCATTATCGCAAAGCACATGCGGCTCAGATTTGAAAGCTTGTTTAAACCAATACAGACCACAACGCCCACAAAGCAAATAGAAAAACTATACATCAATATTCAATACTACTGCCCTGCTAGTGCTAAAGGCCAAAAAACTTGCTTTTACAAAGACAACATTTTGGAAATCATTTACCAAAGTTTTGGCCACAATACCATGCAAAAAATACCATCGTGTCACCAGATAAATAATATGCTAATGAAGTAGGCTAATGACATAAGGCGATCTGAAAAGGAATTATGAATATATGTAGTAAAGGTATCATATTTCCATAGTCACTTCATGTACACTGTAGTAGTCACAACATGTATTGAACACTTCAACAGGTATACAAAATTTCACATACTGGTACCTCTTTACATCATCTTACTTTTACAATTGACCTTGATACAGGGTCAGCTTACTACTTTCAATTTTTCAGGAAAAACTAAATAATGCTTACAAGAAAACACAGTTAGCAGGTACAAACATCCCTGATAAAGTTCTTGTACACTAACTGGAATGATTCTATAGAACATCCTGTCATAGACGTAAGTTTACTTTTTAGTTTTAGTTAGATATATATATAATATCAATAGAAAACTGAAACAGAACATAAACTTATGCATTGCTTTGGCATAGGGCAGCAATAAATGCATGACTTGGTCTTAGTAGTCTGTTGCCTTAGTAATCAGCACTAGTCTTACCTGTAGCCTTGGTAGAAGTTTTTGATGGAATAAAGTTTGACATTGTTTGTTGAATGAACTTTTCAGCTTCATCCAATTCAGCCAGTTCCTGTTCCAACCAAGAATCGCTTGCCATGATCAGTTTTTATGCCACAAGATGATACTAAATAAATGAAAATCTGAAAGACAAAATACATACGGTACATCAAGATAAACAATAAACTGCAGAATGTACATAAAAACTAGTCTATTCTCTCCTAAAACAAAGTACTGGCATGGCTGAACACTTTTGATATTAGGCTTTTCAGAAAATGTTGCTATTGATAAAAACTGACAATAATTATTAGTAAATGATTCACTTTATGTTGCTCTACCTGAAGTAACTAAAAAAGCTCTTAAAGTAAAATTTATATACATATCTAAACTGAAAAACTATTTTGAGAATGTAATTTAATAACAGTATAGCATTATTATTTGATTTGCCTACATATTAACTATATATGAAAACAAGCTTTCGTCTAATTTTGCATTATAATGTTTCCGTCAATTTCTAGGGTTTATGAACTGCATGGATTAAGCAATGTAGAAAAACTCCTCTATTAATAATTCAGCAATACATATAATCTATATACACTTCAATTCTATACATTTCGAAACAGCCTGCTAGTTACACGATCTACAAATCTCATCTTTGCTTTAAATACTTTTGAATAACTTCCTAAGCCGCTTGAAAGCGACAGCAACAGGATGTGACAGCAATTCATACGTTATTTCACGACCTTAACGTCTGGGCGTAATGCATGATTACTGACACGACTACTTCTGGTCTACCTCTTTGTTGACGATAAATCAAACCAAAAAAGGAAAGAAAAAGCTGTGTAACTTGATGTTAATTTTATGCAAAAAAAAATCAAGCAAAATACAATTAATCATTAATATAAAAATTATCTAAGTTTAAATCTTCAGAAATATAAAATTGACACGCATGCAAAACATAAGGCATGTATTATTACATTTTATATTTGGTCATTAACATAAAAAAGTTAAACAAATTAAAGACCAGATTTTTAAATGGCATAAAAACATGACAAAGTAGCTGAGTACTAAAAGCAAGCAGAGCAGAAAGACACATTCTACATTTGCACAGTTTAAATTTTAAATGTTTTTTTCAGAACTTGCTCATAAAAATTCAATTTATCAAATTAGTTAGTACACAACACAACAGCGAAAACATCCAAATGTAGTGTAATTTCAATAGGACTATCACAAACTAATTTAAAACGCTTGCTATTTATGTATCAAAAGTAACAGAACATTTACACAAACTCAGCAAACCCATAAATTGCAAGAGCATATATTATAGATAGCCAGTTGAACTCCCAATTGTGATACATGACTGAACACTGAAGCAATCATCGATCATCAGCCTAGGACTGATATTTCTATAGGGCTAGATCAGGTAATGACTACCTGTCTACCATGGCAGAACACATTGTAGATTACAGTTAAATAGATGGTGTACAATTATTGAACTGTGTGTGTAAACAAGAAAAATTATTGAAGCCACAAATGCTCAAAAAATAAGAAAAAGCTTGTGAAATACTTCTAAGTCTCAAGTTTATGATTCAAATTGTACATACTGTCAACAAATTGTCCAATGTCCATTCTCTCTTTTACGTTAGAATGAAAATTCTAAGATAAAATAGAATATTTTTAAGATGAAATGAAAAGAAAATATCTTAATGGAAAAAAAAAACTTTTTCATTCCATTCTACAGTAATACACCTTGCGTCCCTGCTGTTAAGCATTAAGCAATTAGGCAAGTATCTTTCTGTTACAGCTACAGTATCATTTTGTCTATAAAGATTGAGTTAAATTCTTTGCAGGTACTGATAAGACTGTAGTCTACTATGCTCTGTCCTCAGTAGCGTACCTAGGGTATGGCAGGTAATGGCTCGAGCCATGGGCGCCACATTGATAAGGGCGCAAAAATCGGTTGGTAAAAATTAAAATTTGTGACTTACACTGTCTTCAAAATCTAATTTGCACCCCATACGGTACAATACAACGGAATTGCCCGTTTCGGTGAGTCCGATTCGGTGAGTCCGATCCCTTAACGGGGAATTTTTTCAATTTTTTTTTAATTATCGGGTACCGTAACCTAATTATCATTGCAGTTTAAGGGTTAGGGATTTGGGGTTAGAGGTTAGGAACTCACCAAATCGGACTCACCGAATAGTAGCAAGACCCCAATACAAAGGTCAAAAAGGAGTGTCTCTTTTACTGAAGCCATTGTTAAACAATGGAATTGTGACGTTGCAAAAGCAACATTGTGCCTCTCCCGGCTCATTTTGCGTTCAGTCAGCAACAATTGGAAGTTTAGTAAAGTCGCTAAGCATCGACCAATTGAAGCTTAGAAGTAGCACCAGAACTTACTTATTTATTTTTATAAGAATTAATAAATCTAATCTGTTATAGGCCTATGACTTCAATTTGGCCTGACGCCGCCCTGACCATAGCACTCATTCTGTTCCAGGAAGAAATTAGCAAAGTATTATTGAGCCTATAAGCATGATTATGGGGGGAGTTGTAACGTGCCAAAGGGGGGGGGGTTGTAACCCCCAAAACCCCCCCCTTGGCTACGCCACTGTGGCACCTACAAAGAGTGTGTAAACTTAATTATGATTTGGTAATTAAATTAACAATTGGGTAGGCAATACATTACCTGAAGTAAAATTGATTGATTGGATCTTTATCCTCAGACTGGAAAAGCTTCTTAGAGAGCTTGATCCTGGTAGTTTCACATACTCGTAGAGGCTTTAAACCACTCACACAGGCTCGGTCACCGATTCTAAACCAGCACCAAGAACTGCTCTCCATTCAGTGACATCTAATGGATGGAATAATTTCCTGCCAACAACACTTCAACAATCGGAAACTTCACTCTGTCCTTAACATACCGTACATAGTTCAAGCACAATCCCTGAGAGCCAAACTACCACTGCTCGATCTTGATGCTTCTTCACTCACGAAGCTACGCACTAACCAACTGAGCTAAGTTGAAATGACTATGATGATTTTAACTCACTGTCCAAAAATCACCCCCCCCCCCCCCGAATTCTAAAAGTGGAATGAGCCCCTGCAAAATGATATGCTTCTAAAATAGCCAAGATAGATTTTCGAAAATGTGCTACAGTACATTAGTTTTTGTCTGCTATATCTTAATAACAGTTAGAAACGATCAAACAAACATAAATTTATTTGAATTGCCCACCAATTACGCGGAGCAATTCATTGACAAGTCCTCAACCCACATGTAGCCTTAGCATTCATGCAACCAAACAATACCTTTTACGGCCATAAACAACCAACTAAATACATGTAGTGTTGCCAGATGCTCAACGGAGTCGGCTTTGTTTTTATTTCTGACCATCACAACGACAAAACAGAAATTAGACAAAACTGGTTGTGGTCACAACGGTAAACCATAATCTCTTTGTGGGAAAATTGTAACGTAAGATTCCCGAATCCGTTCGTCTGCATGTAATGACCGAAAAAGAAACACTCTTTGAAACGTCTTTTCAAAAAGTGTATTCCTGTAAAATTAGCCCGCGGCTATCGAAATCGAGATGCAACGCCGTACACCTCTAAAAACTGTCACTACAATACAAACTACTTAAATAAAGACGGAAATTTTGTCCAGCTAGCAAGCACTGAGCAAACAGTTAAATGTGCGACTAACTCTCTTAAGCAACCTTTTCACGAATGACCAGAATAGATAGCAATATCTCAAACTCACATTCACAGTACTGTGACGTAATAGTGAAAGACATTGTCACCCAATTCAAACAGGTGTTCAAAGCTGGTGAACCAATATTTCATGTTTAAACAGGTTTGACACTGAAACAGGTTTAAACAGGTTTAAACAGGTTTGACACAAGTCGTACAAACGATGGTGCAATCTCTGCTCATGTTTAGGAAAAATTCCATGACGTAATACGCTAACATTCAGTAAACCTGAACGGTTTTTATATGACGTTTGATTAGGTGAACAATTGTCTGGAACAGGTTGCTATCCGTTTTTCGGGGGGTAGCAAGACGCCTGAAAATCCAGTGTATCGTTTTTATTTATTTTTTTGCCAAAAAAAAATTAAAAACTGTGTTTTTTTTTGCAATCGACCATTTCTGGACCTACGGTCATTCTATTGTTCAAGCTTTCAGACGTTGCAAAGGTTTTATCAATAGAAAAGCCTTCGATAGGCTATTTATAAAGATAATCCCTTGATATTCTCACCTAGTTCCTGTAACCCACGTTGCTTTGTGCCAATTAAAGTTAACCAATAACCACGCTATGGCAAAAAATCAAGGTTATTTAGAATTCTATGTCAAATATGAATTTTTCAGTAGACCATTGTTTCCAATAGCATGGAAAAAAATTAGTAGAGGAAGGCTATTTTATTGAAATTTTCTTTCATTTAACGAATCTATACGGTGAGGTACAAAGTGAGGTGAGGTATTACATAAGGTGAGGCACTGCCTCACCTGCTTACATCTGGCAAAGCAAAAGTTATTTATCAAAGAGATAGTTATCACAGAATAAATAGGCCAATTATTTTCTAAAAAGTAGTAAAAATTGCACGTTTTTAGGTGCTTTAATTTGTGTGAATTGCTGTAGTTGTGCCCCCTCTTCCCAAATTTCACGTTTCTATGCCCGAACTGTGCTTTATCTTTTTCTATTTCTGTGGCGAAATTCGTATCAAGCGTTCACTTGATCAAAGTCGTTGAAATACGCGAAGAGAGGCAACGCCAAGCTGTGCCTCTATTCAGACCACAAAAGTTCCATACACTGCATTATGCGTGCCTTTTTCTTTCGCAAATCGCCCAGAAAACATGATGAACGATTTAGCTACGGTTTGAGGTAGTGTTCCCTCTAAGAAAATTTTACGCTGAGCAAATATTTGATTTAGACTTCAGTGAGCATGAGCATTTTAATGCTGAGTTAAAATGAATTACCAACAGAAAATGTAATTACTGTAAATAGTAAAACCAGCCTTCAGAGTCGAAACTGGAAAATAGGCTATATTTTGCAAGCTAAGTAATAAAGTTGGGGAGACAGAGTCTTTTATTCATAACCTTTTATTCTGACTCTTTTATGACATCACAACTAAGTTTTTGAATGCGAGACCATAGACTGCTTCATAGAGCAGTCTATGGCTTCCAGTCTCTATGAAGCAGTCTATATGGCGAGACTCTCAAAGTAATAACTTTGGAAAACTTGTCACTTTTTGAATTTTTTTTTGTGTTAAATCGCCCTTGTTGCTCTTACAAGTGTTAATTGTAGGTCTATATTACAATCGACAAAATAAAAGTTTTCTTTTTTTGCTTTCTTTTCTAGGTTTGGTGGCTGTGCATTTTTAAGATTATGTTTTTGAGACACTGTTTTATTAATGCATATTTTAAACTTTTTGGTTTTGCCATCTTTTCCTTTTGTTGGTGTAAAATTTGTATGTTTACTTTATCGTTCTCTACATGTTCGCGCCAGCAATGAAAAATACAATTGAATTGAATTGCATCCACGAGTGTGGAGTGTTTGTGAAGCAAAGACAAAGGATTGTGAATTGTGATGTAACAAAAGGGTAGCCTACTGTATGCTCATGTGCATCAGCACACGGTATAAATGCGATAAGGGAACGTTCAAATATTACGTAACGCTTTTTTTCCGAATTTTTGACCCCCCCCTCCCCCATGTAACGCCTTTTTCAATCCCCCCCTCCCCCATGTAACGCTTTTTCACTACGAATTCAGCACAAAAAACTACCGTTCCGAACTCGAAAGCGTTACGTAACGTTTTGCTTGAACCCCCTCCCCCCCGATGTGACGCTAACGTAACGCTTTGCATAAACCCCCCCCCCTCCCCCTCGAAGGCGTTACGTAATATTTGAACGTTCCCTAAGCGCAGAAGCGTTCTGTCCAAAAATAATGTTGAAGATCATTTTACTTTTGAATTTGGAAATTGCAAGTGTGCGATAAGCGCAGAAGCGTTCTGTCCAAAAATAATGTTGAAGATCATTTTACTTTTAAATTGCAAGTGGGCAAGAATGAGATTTTACTGCGCAAATAGTCTGGTGGTACTGCGCATTTTCTCAGTTGCGCACCTTAGAGGGAACACTGGTTTGAGACATGCCTTAAATGTGAACGTTTGTGACGTCACAGCTATGAAACCTTTCTTCATTTACCTCAGGGCTTCCCAATTCGTTTATCACCCCACGTAGAAGGAAAAAGTAAATTTTCAAGTGGCCGGTGGCAGATCAAAAATTTGTTCGATCGAAATAAATATGTTACACAGTGTTCTAAACACCCAATGGCAAGTTTTCCAAACCCAAGCTAAACAAAATGAAGAAAAAAGTTTTTCACCCACCTAAATCGATCCACCCTACCCCACACCCCATCGGATTGATGAAGCCAATCTCGCACCTCCTGTTTTGATGCCGAGTGGTTCTGAAAAAAAAGTTCAAAATACGTATGAAAACAACACAGAAAAGCAGCTCACCGGCATTAATATGGCTAACAAATAGGAAAAAGGGCAGCCTTCAACAACGCAATCACACAAATGCAAAAGCGAATAAATAAAGAAATAACACAAGCTGAGAACACATTGGCGTTAATCAAGATCTTTGACTTTTCTCCTGTCTCTTTTCAATTATCTGTTCGACCAGTAGCCTGACTAGTAGCTGACACTTTCCTTTTCGTAAGTCAAAGTCAATCCACAGTCTACAACGTGAAAAACTTCGTTCTCGCTTAAAACGCGTTCTTTCCCAATGTGTAGGCCTACGATAAGAAATTGCTAACAATGAGCAAATTGCTGACACAATATTATCACAATATCCCGCCACCAATCACGTGACGTTCGAACCACAGCCTTTTTGTTATCAGCAACTTAATTCTTGGGTAGGTTTTTCTTGTTGTTGTGCATTGTGCTGCATAGGGCAGGCCAAAATAGAATGCTCTGAGGGTGGTCACAGCGGTAAACTATAATATCTTTGTGGAAAGTTGTAACAAAAAATTCCCGGATCCATTCGTCTGTATGCGATGACACCGAAAAAATACTCTTCTGGAAACGTCTTTCAAGAATTGTATTTCAGCAAAAAATAGCCAACGGGCTGTCGAAGAAGGAAGAAACACCGTACTTACTAAAAATTGTCACCACGATACAAATTACTTAGGGTAGAAGACGGAAATTTTGTCTGGTTGGTAAGTAGGGTTGCCAGAGGTTAATATAAAAAAGAGCCCAAGCTTATGCAAAAAGTAGCCCAAAAGTAGCCCAATTTTTTTGAAGGTTCTAAAATGGAGCCCAAGCAAAGAAATAGGCCATTACGGTATACAAAATTTTTCCAGAGCGCTTGATCATCAGTTCCAAATTATAAGTGTTATTTCAGTTCTTCACACCTTTCAGACAGATCAGCAACCATGCATTCACTCAACTGTTTGTTAAAATAACTAAAAACAAGTACAGTAGGCTACCAGCAGGGCCGTAGCCAGACCGCAGAGCAAGGGGAACCAACCTTTTTTAGGGGAGTAAAAAAAATTGAATCAGTATAATTGTAGCTGTTGCTCGAGAATGTTGGGAATTTGCCAGGGGGGGCAAAATATTTTTCAGGGGGGCAAGGCCCCCCTGGTCCCCGGCTGGCTACGGCCTGGCTACCGGTACCACACCAAGTAACACAAAAAATGGTTTAATTGCTTTTCGTGATGAGCTAACACATCAAGAGTGTTCCCCTCAAGACCATCAACAGTTTTGATAACCCACCAAGGTCGATCACCGTAGAAACCATCTTTTTTGTCTTTTTTTTTACTCATATGAATTGTTAAAAAAAATACACTAGCCTTTTTTTTCTCAACTTTCTACATTTGTAAAAACTTTATTCAGATGTTGCGACCATGCCATAACTGATTGTTGGCATCATGCACGTTATAGCGTCCGTGTTTTGTCGCTTCTACCTTTTTCTAGACCCCTGCTATGTTTGATATATATTGTTTTTCGTTGTGATGGTCAGAAATAAAAACAAACTGAACGGATGTCCATTGTCCACTGCATTTTCATGAAAACCTGCATCACTTATGTTGCCAGGATTGCCAGATATTAAAGCCTAAACATGCATATCTTTGAAAATTGGCATCTTTATACCAAATTGATAACCCTGCCTGACCGAGACCTCCAAAAACGCTGCTTCTCAATGAAATAGGCGAACTACGAATTAGGTAAAAATATTAAACATGATAAAATTTTTACATAAAAAGTTATATTATATTTAAAAAAAAGTAGCCCAATTGGGCGCCAGCCAAAAAAGCGCACCCAACGCGAATTTTTGGCGCCTAGAGAAATCAAAAGTAGCCCAATTGGGCGTAAAAGCGCCCAATCTGGCAACCCTATTGGTAAGCCCAAGCAAAACAGTTTTAATAATCGACCAACTTTTTCAACTACAATTCTAAAATGACGAGACTGACTTGAGCTACTGTATTTCAAGCCATATTACTTTCGTCTGTGACGCAATAGTGACATGCATTGTGAAGCAAGTCCAGCATCAGGTAAATTTGGCTTACGCAAGATTTCGCAATTCAAGATTTAAAATGATGAAATATTAGTAATATTCCATTACGTAATACGCAGGTTCAGAAGACCTTAACGGTTTCATATGACGGTACGGTACGGTTTCATGAATACGATGGTACGTCTGAATACTACTAATGCTAACACGCCTCGGTAATTTATGCAATGTTCGAAATCAGTAGCGTAGCCAGGAATCTTGAAGGGGGGGGGGGGGGTTGACGACCCAGCGGCGGGGGTCTGGGGGGCCTCCCCCAGAAAATTTTGAAAAATTACTTTGAATTTGGTGCATTCTGAGAGCATTTTCAACAAAAATGTGGGTATGAATATTCCTGTAAAATGGTGCTGTCCGGTGGCATAGCAAAAGATAAGATCATGTTTTCTTCGGCATTTTTCGGAAATAAAGCTAAGTCTCTATGTTTTCTTGTTGCTAATTCCTGGCTGAGATGTTTGAATGTTTGGCATTGGCAAAACTCGCTCTTTTAATGCAGTTTTGTATAAAACCAGGCAATTGTTTTTTAGACTGAAAGCATCATTCTCAATGTTGTGACGTCACACGCGTGCCAAAGGGGGGGGGTTGTAACCCCCCAAACCCCCCTCCCCTTGGCTACGCCACTGTTCGAAATGCATTATTGTAAGCCTCACGCAATTTATTCATACTTGAGGATAAGTATCTGGCCCACAGTTGACTGGAGTAGCCTACATAGGTAAACATTACAAAAATTTACAAAACTTGCAATTTAAAGTTTAGTCAATCCATGATTGATTGTGGTAATTTTTCAGGAAACTTCATCACACTAAAGCGGATAAAATCATTGTCTCCTTCACCCGGATAGCTTAGCTGGCTAAACGTTTGGCTTTGCAAACGAAAAAACGGCGAAATAAAGCGGCTCTGGTTTGACTTTCGGAGTGTGCGACATTAGCAACCCATTTCTAAGATAGCTCTTTAGCGGCACTGAGTGGATATATTAATTGCAAATCACAACTGAGTCAGGGAAATTTCAACAAGTGGCTGGAGTTGGCAAATGATGAAACTGAGCAAGCCGAAACTTGGCATGTCACAATCCAGAAAATTCAGTTTAGCAAGCGATGACCAAGCAAGTCCGAACCAAGTAAGTAAATCTCTTTGGCTGAATTGCCGACTCGCTGAACTGTCCGAATTGTCAACTGAAGTAGCTGAACGTGATTTTACAGAAGAATGCCTATAGCCTATGATTCTATATTGCCAAGTTGTACAAACTTTGAATCGCGTACACAACGACAAAAAAACTGACAAACAACTTTTCTTTCTCAGTCAGACATATCATCAAGACTGAAGATCTGTGCCTAGGCGGTCGCTTCCTTCGGAGGCGTGTATGTAACTGACAGTAATAACTGAAGATTGGAGATGTAATCATGAAATTCTAAGCGAATAGAAATTACAAGAACTAGGCTACATTTGGAAAAATGTTGTCTATTTTTCACTGGTGACCAATCATGAGCTAATGTAATTTTTAGTAGACAGCAGTTTTCACGTAGCTTATGTTGGGTACAATCGCTTCAGTGACAAACTTGGCTTTTCGATGAGATTTGAGTTTGGTGAGCTAGCTATTGCTTTCATGTTAAAAAGTTTTTAAAACAACATGTCATTTTATTTAGTCAAAAAATTCTTGGTCTTCCATCTCGAAATCGTAGCAATTGTGCTCTTAAAAAAATATGAAATGCAGGAGAATGTTACACAGCAGAAAGTGTCATGAAGTGCAAATTGAGCGAGCTTGCATAGTAGTGATGCAAGCCGCGCCGCGCCGCGCCGCGTACGCGGCCGCTTTTGACTTTTTCGCCGCGTGCCGCGCCGCGCCGCGTGGAAGGTTGAAATGACAAAGCCGCGCCGCGCCGCTTGCCGCGTAAACTTTCAAGAAATTAATTTTTCGTAAACGTAAACTTTCAAGAAATTAAACTTTCGTAAACGTAAACTTTCAACTTTTCAAGAATCAGCTATGAAACTTCAAATTTAAATTGGAAACACGGATCAGTTATTTTTCCCTTCGGAAACCCTAAGATGGAAAGCTATGCAAATGCAAATTGCAAATGGCTTGCAGTTGACAGGGTTTTAGGGCTTGCTTGTCAGGGAAGCTGTACGAATGTTTTTGGTTAGTAGCCTAGCTGATAAGCTCAGTTACCAGGCTATAGGCCTAGCGCAACTACCGCATTATTTACTATATCAGTTAGCCCAGTGAGTTCAGGCTATAAGTTTTACTCTTGTGTGTGTAGTTCATATAGCCACTGGCATTATAATTGCATTATTGCTTACAAAAAGTGTTCAAAAGTCCTGATACTGGATCCAGGAACATTCTATTTGTCTTAGTTTGTATTATGTCTTAGAACTTAGATGCATTGCTGATAAGAGAATATGATCTGGTTAGCCTGGCCAATTAGTGCACAACTGTATTGGTACTAGGTTACCAGTTATATGCCATGGATGCTTTTTCCTACAATTGACTTTCTAAACAATAACTCGTTAAAATATTTTTTTTTAATTTTGTAATTTGCGGTGTGCGGTGCGGTGTCAAAGTTCCAGATAAATTGCGGTGTGCGGTGCGGTGCGCGGATAGATGAGTCAGTTGCGGTGCGGTGTGCGGATAAAAATTTTGGGTTCGCTGCATCTCTATTGCATAGCCTATAAGTGCTTGGTCAAGATAGGCTGTATGAACTATACTTTCGCGTGGGATTATTTCAAGCAAAATATTGTTAACTTCAAAATTTTGCTTTATTTGGGTTAGCCTACATACAATAATTCCTTTACATTAATTTTTTTTTGAGTTAAACTTTTCAAGCGAAATAAAGTCTTTTGGCTGATTTACTTCAAACACCTCTAGTTTATCGCGATTTCATCATGCTTCAGCAAAAGCTATCAAATTATGTTTTCAACAAAATTCATTTATCGTAAAATTGTAGATCAGTGCGATTCAAATTATTACTGTCCATACTTAATTGTTTGCGATTAATTTGTTCCCAATGACGATACTGTTCAAATTACTGACGCTTGATTTGTAATTGTTAAAAAAAATATTTTATAATGCTGGTTAACAATAATATATGAACTGTCGAAATGCTGTATCACCAAGGGTGTAAGATATTTGCAAAAGTTAATATCACCATTAAACTACTTTATTCTGGTACTGAGTTTAAGATAGGGTTAGCTAACCCTAACCAATATCTTAAACAGAAAACGTGACTTCGGTGAGATTTACAAAACAATCTTAAACAAGCCTAAAATTTTTAAATTTTCATCAGTCCAGATTTTTTTCTGCTGCAGAGTAAAAAGTGTTTGCGACACCATTGAAGGTTCCTGTGTAGCTTACGTCACTAATTCAAAATGTGTTTTATTTTTCAAGGTTTATGATATGCACATACCTCCTGGCGAATAGAGTAGTGACTCAGTACCGGTACTCCATATTCGTGACTACATTGTAGGCCTACAGCAGGTCCTGTAGCTTAATTTCAATACAATTCACCTTTCAAAACCGGTTTGCCAAGTTCATTTATTGTATTTATTCATTTTTATATTTATTCATTTTTGTATTTATTCATTGTATTTATTCATTTTTGTCTGTTATGAGTTTTTTTAGTGTTGTATGTAGGCTACGCAGCTTAGCCTACTATTAACCTACTGAAAAGATTGCACCTAGACCAGCATTATTGCAAATACTGTAGGTTAAATTAGAAAAGGGAAACAGGCAGAGGTGGGCACCCGCTACTTTTAAAGTAGCGCGCTACCCGCTACCGCTCCTTGGACCAAAATAGCGCGCGCTACCGCTACCCGCTACCAATTTACAAAAGTAGCGCGCTACCCGCTACCGCTACTTAGACCAAAGTGGCGCGCGCTACCGCTACTTCTTCCGCTACTTTTGTCTAAAATGACATTAAGTTAGGAAACACTCTTCAAGTCCCTAATGACGCAAAAATGACCTTGACAACGAATGTTATCATTTGTTTACACTGTCATTTTAACGTCGTTATAGAAAACACATTCTAAGGGAAATTTATTGTTACGCATCTTTCAAAAACACAAGCATTTCAAAATGAGAATCACTAAGTCCTTCCGGCTTTGGCTTTAAGCACATCTTTTCCAACAGAGAAAAGTCTCTCCACCGCAGCACTGGAAGAAATGGGGGTGTTGTATTTAATGAACAGATGTTTTAACTCGAAAAGCTCAAGGACTTGCTCCTGTCCGAAAAAAAGGCGTCCACAATTGCTGTTTCCTTCTGCACCGACGTTTCACGGGATGGCGCCAACACACCAAAAATTTCATCCTCGAAGTCGTGACTGGTGTTGGTGTCACTCTTCCCAGTATCAACCTGGCTTGATGTCTCTCACAACAGTCGAATTCCATCTGTCTTGACTTTTTTTCGCAGTGCGTCAGCATCAGCCGTGGAAACGTAGTGCAGAAATTGTAGCCACGACATCTTAAAGGAGGGATGAAGACATGATGCCATAACGCATTTCATGTCGTTGAAGCACTTGTTGAATCGTTTCTTCACCCCTTCAAGGACTTTCACTTTCAACTCCTCACAGCTCACAAGATCACTGATCTCGGTCAACTTCTTCGCGTAAATTGTAATGGTTGGAAACAAGATTCCGTAATACGCCTTGGACTCGCCCAGGAGAATGTCTAAAGTGTAGCAGTTAGGCTTCATCACACAGAGATATTCGCCGAAGTAGTTGACGTCAGCTAGAAATAAATGAGCTGTTTAGAAATAAGACAAACTACGTTGTAACTTCAAAGTTGTAAGCAAAACAAACCACATAAAATTGCCTTGTAGGCCGAATGATTTCTTTTAACAAAAACCATCGTGTAAGAAAGTTTTATCAGCAACAAATATCTTAGCTAACCAATTGTCAACAGTTTTACTTTAATCAATACGATAAAACCTTATTTTTGGACATCTTAACATAGGTGATGACTGATGAGGCAATGCTCTCTGCATGTAGTCTATATTCAAAACTATATACAACTTTACTTCGGCTATTATTAAAATGAACATTATCGATTTCATACCTTGATCGCAGCTCCAAACCAGAAAACGAGATTCCCAAAAGACCGAAACTTTGCAACCAAACCGATCATATAAGATTATAGGCTACATAATATAACTGCTTGACCACGCCAATGTTGCGAAAAAAACGAGTATTTTTTTACTTTAAATTAAAAAGTAGCGGGAGTGCGACTGAAAAAAAGTAGCGCCTCTCCCGCTACTTTGAAAAAAAAAATAGCGGAGCTACTGCAGCCGCTACTCTAACTAAAAAGTAGCGCCGCTACTGCCCACCTCTGGAAACAAGCCAGGATTTATTACAAATGTGTTCAGAAGCGTTGACAGGGGAGGTTCAGCGAGTACTATTGGACCTGGGAACTTGAAGAAATTCCCGAGTATTCTTTGGATACGGTACAGTGCGTTTTTTAAAAATGTCTTGATTAGAGGCCCGAAGATCTGATCGGCATCAGGTTTAACCCTGAATATTATGGATAAAATTTGGAATGTTATATACCAAAAATTGCCTGTGGCTAAATTTTTATGTCAAGTTCAATATTTTGTACTTCTGACTCTAAAATCCGTTACTGATTTATAACACGCGTGTCTCGTGCCGCCGGTCGGCTTAATGCGATGTGAAGTGGCATAAACCAGGGTTTCCCAAACTTTTTTGTGCCACGAACCACTAATTTTTCGTAAACAACTTTTAAATTACACCGAAGGTGCAACAAGTAAGTTTACGATACTGGATAGCACAAGCTTTCGAAATCATTTAAGTTGTAAAAAACTGCGGCAATTATGTTTGACAGGGTATGTACTGTTCAACGTATATGTGTGACTTTTCAATGTCTTGTCATATCACCACGGACTACCTGTGCAGTCATTGCGGACCACCAATGGTCCGCTGGCCACAGTTTGGGAAACCCTGGCATAAAGAGTCTGCAAAAACGTAGATAGACTGCATATATTTTCTTGAGGGGGCAGGTGACTAAATGCTAACTGAATCTGAAGGGTTGATAGCTACGTCACTGTAATCACTCAAACAACTGTACATTCACTTCTATGTACAACAAACATATATTAGAGCAGATGCTTATAATTCGAATAGAAAAAAGAACACAATTTATTTTTGTTGTGCAGCTTTTCTTTGAGCCTGGATGACGGATTGCATCTCCTCTCGCTTCTTCTTGGCACGCTGGTGAGATCCCAACTGAAAAAATTGAACCTGATGGTAATTGCAGTGTTCTAAGGTTTTAAAGATGGATGAAAGTTTGGAAAAACAACAGCACAATGACATTGATACAGTATAAATGCATTAAGCTTTTGGTTTTCTATCTATGAATTTGCACCGCGCAGTATTAGTTGAACTAACCTGCTGGTCTTCAGTCGGCAATCACGGCAAGGATAGGAATAAATCAAAGGCAATAACCTTCACAAGCAAACTTACCCTTTTTTTAGCGAATTTCAGCGCCCGCTTGTCCTTGCCGATTCTAAGCAATTCTATAATACGTCGCTCATATGGTGCAAAGCCAACCACTTCTCGAATGAGATCTCGCACGAACTTTCCCTTTTTCGTCAACATCTGCAGCAAAAACAATCTCTTAGTTCATATTTCACTGGAGCAAACTTTATGTCCACAAGTATGAACAGATGGTGAACAACTTTACAAGTGCAATGGGCATCTACCGATATGACTGTAAGCTTGTAGTCCATGAAGCAACAACTGAACAGCACCTTCAAGACCACCTAGTTTTCATCTATCAATGATGAAAACTAGCCCCGATAGCTCATTGGTTAGTATGTGTTTTCGTGAACAAAGAAGCTTCAAGACCAAATTGCGCTGGTTCGTCTCTCGAGGTGTACGCTTGAGCAATGCATTATAAGAACTGCTCTTCATTCAGCGGCACATAATGGATAAAATAATTTCCTACCAACAACACTTCAACAATTGGATACTTCACTCTGCCAATCTCGTGACCAGGACTGCGTCACCGCTTCAAAGCCTCTACAAGTACACGAAACTGTCAGGATTAAGCTCTTAAAGCATCTTTCCCAGTCCGAGGATAAAGATTCAATTAACAAATCACATGACCACTGATACAGACCAGTATTATTCGTTCTAAATGTATATGAAGTGTGCAAAAATGGTGACAGGATATGGTTTGTGTTAAGTTACTAGCCATTATAGAACAATCCAATGGTAACAAAAAATTTTGCTAACAGGCCATTATAGATAACCATATAGCAAGAAAAAACTCAAAATTTCTGATGTTTTGTTTAAAAGGGCGTGGTACAACCAACACAGAATGTTTAATAGTAAAATTTGTTGCAAATATGCAACATTTACCCGAGGGTCAATTGAAAGTAATTTATTTTTTATTACAAATATTTAATATACTTTCCCAAAGTCATGTGATTTCCATAATTTTTTGTTGTAGATATGCAACGTAGGCTCTACAGGGTTAACTGATCTACCGCGACGTCCATGAATTGTGGCAGCAACGGAATGTGAAATGCTGTTGTAACCTCACAAAATCTAATCCTTTTCTATGCAACAGTATCATGAAGAAAAATTACAATATAAAACAATAGTATAATGAGTCACGTTGTAAGTGTCCACAACCACACAACCGCTTTGAACCTTCTAACTGCTACCAAATCTGGGTGAAACAAATATAATATTCACTATTTGTGCACTTGAATGCAAAAAAGTCAATAAATATGTTAACAGAACATACCCCTCTTCGACGACAGTGACGAGGTTTTTGAACATTTTTTGTCACTTTGTGGCCTTTATTTAGGCCAACACACATATCATGTATTACCGCCATGATTCCTGAAACAAAAAAGCAATCATTACCAAATGAATGTAGCCTATGCATTTTAAAAGCTAGAGTTAATCCAAAACGTAAATCTTATTTTCAAAATAGTACCTACCGGTATCTACTTATTTTCAAAATGAAAAATGCATAAAAAACATAGCATAAGGTATATATATACAAGTAAAAATGCTGTGCAAAAGACAGCAATTGATTTACTTTGAATTTGATTCAGAATTGAAAAAAGTGCTTTTGAGCTGTTTTGAATTGAGGTTCCAAGTAATGTCACTTGCAAAGATTACATTACATATGAGCTATACAAGGTACGGTAGGCTGTATAACCTAAAAGACGACAAGTTAAAAAACTAATTGAATCAGCTTTTTAATGGTAAAGATTCTGCAAAAGAAAAGACTAACTTCATGATTTAGTGAGCAGGAGACATAGCCTCAGCTTACCATATATGGTAAGCATAACCAAGGTTTCATTTTGCTCAAGATGCATTTTTTCTCAGGAGAAAAGTATAGGCTAAATTCAATGATAAAACCTCATTTCCACTATGAGCTGCACTGTTGTAGAATTGTTTTTGTTATAGCTTGAGATAAAAACAGTGGCGTAGCCAAGAGGGGGTTTTGGGTGTTTCAATCCCCCTCCTTTGGCACGCTTGTGATGTCACGATATTGAGAATGATGCTTTCAGTCTCTTTATGTCTTTAAAACAAAGTTTGCCTAATTTTAAACAAAACTGCATTAAAAAAGAGAGTTTTGCCAATACCAAACATTCAAATATGGCAGTGGCTATTTGACCGGCGCCGGTCTTTGAATTTGAAACACTATTTGACCGGTCATGACGTCACTATACAGTCACTTTTTTCTTTTTCTCTTTCAAAGCAAAAGACGAGAAGCGCATATAAGTTCTAAATCCAACCATCTCACTCAACTTGTGACGTGGCGCATGCGATACGTCGCCGCCTCCGACTCTAGAGGGACTGAGTTCGATACTACCCGGAAGCGTTATTTCTTTTTATTTATTTTTTTTAACTAAATTTTGACACGAAGTGCATTTTTTAGTCAGTTTTTAATTATTTTTTATGTCTTTTCAAATGTGAGTAATAAAGTTAGAGTTTTTTTAATTTGCTGGAATTTGAGAATTTCTCGGGGTAATTTTCCGATTGTGGCCAAGCTAACTACTGATACGGTATATATGGTAGCCTACATAATTTTTAAATTCAGGCACGTTTTAAACTTTTCAAGGTTTTGCCACGTCTTCCCGTTCATTAACGTGCTGGGAGGTCTATATGTATCGATTTTTGTAGTTAGTATCTTTTTCGTCCCGGACGCGTTAATGACGAAAAATAAAATGATTGATTGATGTGACCGTGTTTGCCGAACGAAGCAATACATTTTTGCTCTCAACAAAATGCACTTTGGGTCAAAATTTAGTTAAAAAAAAAGAACGCTTCTGGGTAGTATCGAACTCAGTCCCTCTAGAATAGGAAGCGGCGACGTACCACACGCGCCACATAACGAGTTGAATAAAATGGTTGGATTCAGAACTTATATGCGCGCTTCTCATCTTTTGCTTTGAAAGAGAAAAAGAAAAAAAGTGACTGGACAATGACGTAATGACGGTTAAATAGTGTTTCAGATTCAAAGACCGGCGCCGGTCAAATAGCCACTGCCTTCAAATATCTCAGCCAGGAATTAGCGACAAGAAAACATAGAGACTTAGCTTTATTTCCGAAAAATGCACCATTTTACAGGAATATTCATACACACATTTTTGTTAAAAATGCTCTCAGAATGCACCAAATTCAAAGTTATCTTTTAAAATGGGGGAGGCTTCCAGACTCCCCGCCACTGCGTCTTGTCTTAGGCAAACAAGCCGTCGGGCTTTTCCCGCCATTCGTCAAAACTACCCTGCTTTGCCACTGGATAAAAACACTCTAAAGTATTACAGACATCCCTCTTGGCTCATCTTATTTGAAGCATGTGGTTGGGTAACATTTACCTGCGGGTAGGTACCAGTATTGCAAACTAAGCCGAAAATATTTTCAACTCTTCTGAATCATGACTACCATACTTTTTTGTACCTGAATGGTTTGCGCTGACACTAATGCAGTAGTTTCAAATTTAACATATAAATGAATATATCTCAAAATTAAGCAAAAAAATCATACTTGCCTGACTTGCGTCCAGTGATGAGCAGAAAGAACTGTGGGTAAAAAAACCCAGCATTTGATGAAAAAATCACTGAAGCGAATCGAAAAAAAGGGAGCCATAAAAATCACAATATTTTTAGTGGTGCAACGTCACATCATTTTATTTTTGTCATTCACGTGTCTGGAACAAAAAATATAGTGCCAGCTGCAGTAGACGATATACCAGCACGTTAATAAACGGAAAAAGGGACAGAACCTTGAGTAGTTTAAACGTGCCTGAATAGTTCGTCCCGATAGCTCAGTTGGTTAGCGTGTGACTTCGTGAACGAAGAAGCCTTAAGATCAAGCGGCGTTGGTTCGACTCTTGGGGTATGCGCTTGAGTTACGTACTTTAAGGACTGCTCTCCATTCAGCGACATCTAATGGATTAAATAAATCCTTAGCAACAACACTTCAACAATCGGAAACTTCACTTTGTCAATCTCGGTATCCGGCTCTGCTTCAAAAGTCTCTATAAGTAGGCCTATGCGAAACTACCAGGAATAACCTATCAAAGCTTTATCAGTCCGAGGATAAAGATTTGTAGGATTCCGACATATTATCCATACATTTATGAGTTATTAATGTTTCAAGTTAGCATAAACCTACCATTTTTTAATATTCAGCTGACCACGCTGGTCGTGCATGATCAACTAGTTTCATTGACTTTGCGAGCGTTCCTTATCAGACCGACATCTGCACTGTTATCATGTCAGAAGTAAAAATTGAAGTAGCTTTTCATTGAAGTATAAATTACCTCGTGGTAGCCAATTTTTATTATTACGATAGTAATTGAATGTAATTAAATAAACATTTATACAACTGAAACTTTTTGTTATGTTATAATTTCAAAAACTTTTGGTCTAAATTGCATTGGGTAAGTTGCACTCATGACATCAGATCTTTTGTTTAGCCGTTGTTTTGGGTTCAAAAAGGATTTTTACACTGCAACCTAATCTTCATCAAATGCAATAATAAGTTATACTTCTTTTTGATAAAATCAAACTGTAAAAAATGATCGTCGCTGAACATAAATATTGAAACATTTTGTTTTTGTATGTAATTTACTACATTTGGAAGCAATTGTAATTTGAACATTTCAGAACAATGTAATTTAACCTAATTAAATAATATTGATGGTGTAGGCTTAAGCAATGTAGCCTAATTGAACTGAAAATTGTGTTCAACTCTGATCCAACAGAAAAAATCTCTTAATAAAGTTGCAAACATTTGATTCATTTTTCGCTGAAATTTTTGTTGTAAGCTATTTTTCAATATTCTGCAGTAAGTAAGTTAAGTATAATACCTACCACCAAGGCTTAGCGAACAATAGATCATGTGTATGCGGAACGGAGAGTTATTCGTGTAGTAAATCACGCCATTGGTAAGTGGAGTAGTTGTTTATTTGTTACAGTAGCAGTGGGCACATCAATTAATTATAAGC
Organism: Aplidium turbinatum; assembly: GCF_918807975.1. Taxonomy (NCBI): domain Eukaryota; kingdom Metazoa; phylum Chordata; class Ascidiacea; order Aplousobranchia; family Polyclinidae; genus Aplidium; species Aplidium turbinatum. The sequence continues at coordinate 7,020,250 of NC_137489.1, read as the reverse complement.
GATATAAAGTAAACTACGCAGAAAACAACCAAAATATTATACGAAACAAAACTTCAAACGCATACCAGACCTAATAGGCTATTATTAAACTATGCATACGAAAAGAAAATGACAAAAACGCACTAACTAACGAATTTTGCAACAAATGTATTCAAGTACCGGTACTGAGATGTTAAAAACTACTCCTTACAGATTTCGACACCACAATGTTGGAATTTTGCAAAATTTTCGCCAGGAGCAGGCCTAACGTTTGGTACAATGCTTAATTTCTGAATGTAGCTACAGCATTTCAGGAATAGGAAAAGTTCAAAGATGACATGGCTTATTTACTGGCCTTTCCTCACCGCTTATGACGCCGATATATTTGTTGTCAATCTACAATCCAGCACATCAAGCCACATAACAGCTATTAGCAAGAAAAATCCGTCCTTTTTGTAGTGATTCTTCAAAAAATGAAATAAATAAACAGGAATTTCGATCGCTGGGTTATAATAATTGTGAAGTTTCACAATTAGGTAGGCTACAGTTGCAAATTAGCCGCTTCGTATAAACTTCCACTAATTTAGTGTTTCCAAATAATTCATTGTTCCGGCGGCTCGGCTTACTGTACGTCCCAAGAACACACCAGCCCAATCATTTACTAGTTATATCTTAGTGACAATTAATTAACTAGTATAATATAATGAAAGGTGAGATCAACAACAGTAATTAATAAATTTGAAATTAAACAAATGCACAAACGACACTGCGAATGTTCAATTTCCTAACCCAAGTGGCTTAACTTTTGTTGTGTCATTTTCAGCACAAGTGTTTGGCATTCCTATTACAGCCAGAACGTAAGTTAGTCAGGAATGATCCAACGTCAAACGCGAAATACGGAAAAACATAGTAACAAGCATTTTACTTCCATCTGTTGTTGGCTGTAAAGACAAACTACAGCACAATATAAGTAGAAACCTAAATTTGATACAACGGACAGCAAAAGAAGCACAAAGGATGTCATAGTCTTTTTTTAACTGCTAATACTAAATGTCTTGCCAAGACACAGCTGAATGCTTTCGATTAGAGTCAAACCAACAACCTAGACAGCAAAATCGGTCGTTTTTACAATGATTAAACATCAGCAGAAGTTGAATCAATATAAAAATGGCGGATGTTACTGCATGGGACCATTAAGCCAGCAATTGTTTGTAATATAAAAAAAAGTTCACCATTTTCAATGCCATCACACATTTATGCATCCAAAATATTTGCTAATCTGAGTTTAAAGGATAAGAGTTGTTCAAATATTATAGGATGCACTTTAGAGGATGAAGGCATTATAACCTTCACATTGGATTAAATACTCTGTCAAAAAACGTCATATTGATGTTGCTTAAAAGGGGCAAAGCAGCTACAAATGGTATATAATTGAAATGTGATTGCTTTTCATACAATACTCAACATATATAATAAACTACTCTGGTAAGCCTCGTCACTGTTGGCTGAAACAGGTTCTGGTTTTGTCACCAACAATCCTTTTCAAATAAAATTATATTTCCAAGAACTATTCTTTACTAAAAAACTAAGTTTATACTGTCATGGCATAACAAATAACACACATTAAATGCCTGCCATTACAAAACTTGTGTTTTCATAACATTCAATTAATTGTGATCTTTTCAACAGTTTTACTGTACATTGTGTCTTGATTTATGGTACATTTTTTTTTGCAGCAACCAATAAACATCTATGTATCATTTAAAATGTGTTTAGTGGTACGCGTATGGATGTTAAGAAATTTGTAACAAATAGTTTCAGTTATAAAGAAAGTTATTTATGGCAAGAAGGTGGTGCATTGCATAAAAAACTTTTTGTCTGCAAAGTATACACTTCAAGCAATGAACCAACTTCTCACAATCCTCAAATTCTGTGTCATCAATCAACTTTTCAAATTTTTACGTATAAATTATATAGTAATGATGGAGTCTCCTACAAGTGAGCAGTTGTGAACCAAGCAAGCGACAACTGAGCAAGTGACAATTGAGCTAGCAACATTACAGCAAGTGGCTGTAGTTAGTAAATGATGAAACTGAGCAAGTAACAGATGATCAAGCCCAAACTTAGCATGTCACAAGTCAGCAAATTCAGTTTAGAAAGCGATGACCAAGCAAATCCGATGTGAGCACGTAAATCTTATTTGCTGACTTGGCAGTAACTGATATGTACTTGCTGAGTTGAAGCACTTGAGTTGTCGCATGCTGAGTGGTCCAACGACCTGAGCATAATGAATATGAATTTATGAACTACTACTACAGTATACATTCAGCAACTTGCACTTAAGAATGCCAACACCTACATAAAGGTACTTGTTGTAAGCAATTTAGCAAGTTCATTCAAAATGTAATACTTCTGGCTCATTAGCTAATCCACTTTGGGCATCACCAGGTGTACCAACGTTCTGAAACTGCTGAAGTTCTTTAAAGGCTGAATACAACGTAAATAAGACATGTAATGATTGTATTCGACTCTTGTGAACAGGGATATCCAAAATACTACAAGTCATATCTGTGTAAGTCTGTAATGAACAATCCAGGTCTGCAGTTGGCAGATTAATTTGAGAAAGAAGGTGCTCGACCTCTGGAGGCCATTCTTCCATCAAGAGATCAATGTCTGGCATGCTTTTGGTGTAGTGGACATTTTGTGGTGGCTTAGACCGATGCAGCTCCTCCATGCTCTTTACCCAAGAGTTTATTGCTTTGGGGTTGCGATCTGCATCTTTGACACTGCGAACTTGCATTGCACGTATGCCTGAAGTTTTTGATATGCTACGAAGATGAAGATCAAGCACTGTTGGATCAGACTGTTTGGCACACGGCTCATCTAAAACTGTCAATCCAAGAGTAACTGGTTTATTATCTGGTCGAGGGACTTTTAAAAATGCATCAATATCCCCTACTGCTGGGATATAATCAGGATTGAATGGCTTCAATTTATGTTCAAGCTCAATTGTTTGTGGAGTGTATCTTGTAATATACTGGAAGAGTTCTTTTATTTCCTGACTTACAGTTAAGTGCTCATAATCTGCTGGATCATACGCTCCTTCCAATGCCTCTGCATTGTCATCATCATCATCTGATGAAGATGAATCGCTATCATCCGAGTCACCTTCACTAAAGCTTTTTTGACCAGAGTGTTCACTTGCTTGTAGTTTTGTTGGTGCTTCCGAAACCTGTTTATTCTTTTGCTCCATTTCATATTCATTCATGCTCATGTCATCTGAAACTGTTTGATCAGAAGACATGGTTTGACGCTGATCACCGTCAGCATATGTTCTCTCTGGAGGAATAGTAACTCCAAAAGGAGATTTGCGTGGGGTAGGAGTGTACAAACTAGCAACTTCTTCAGAGTCGTTAACTTCTAAACTTTCGTCGTAGTGTTGATTAATAACTAATTTAGTTTCCTCCTCAGAATTTGCCATTTAAAATTAAGAGCATTTATAATATAATCACAGTGGTAACTTCAGTAATATAACTTTCTAAAAACAAAACATAATCACAGCTGTTTTAATAATAATAAATAGTAATTCTGTACAGCGAGCCAGTGATATTACTCTAGTCATAATCATGTCAAGAGTAGGCTCATAACTGCACAATATTATATATACATCAGCATAATCAATTTTCAATATTTAAAAAAAAAATTTCAAGATAATTTGATATATGTTGAGATGAGAGGGAAATTACAAAGGCATGAAGTTATTGAGTCCACGTTAGCTTTCTCTCCATTAGTGTGAACAGAGGCATTGGTGTAAGGGGACCACTTTTTTGGGTGTTTCATTTTTTTCAGCAGACTTTAAAAACATACCAGGTTTGCAGTTTGCTTGATAGCTATTAAGATAATATCAAAATAAACTGATGTATATAATATGCTATAACACGGTACGGGGCAAATCAAGCATGTGTTTGAAACTTTTAAAAAAATACGAACACCTAAAAATGGTCATTGTATGCCACTTAACAGAGGATATTGGCAATGAAAATTTTACCTAAAAAAGGCAACTTAAAGCTGATGAAACTGTTATCCATGAAGAACAAATGCCAAAGTTTCCATTTCTACATTGTGTGGAAGTTTGATGGATTGACCAAAATACCGCAACATGTAGACCAGTATTTAAGAGCTCTATAATTACCCTGGAATTTGTTCTTCCTCCAATAAAACGATCTCCAAATTAACATCTTTGAAACATTATTTAACTTTGAGAAACTTCACATAATCAAGTTTTTACACTAGTCCAACTCAATTATAATCTGTACCTATCAACTAAGACTTATTTACTTACTTCGGTCACAAGCACGTTTTAAGGTTCGCGCTTTGTCACTTCTACCTTTTTCTAAACATTTGCTACGTTGACCGGTATTGATTTGTATTCGCTGCGATGGTCAGAAATAAAAACAACTTAACCGACTGGAAACTTTAGGTAAGATAAAAGGATAACCGTTGCTGGAATTTTTTTTTGGACAAAAAGGTTGCCAGTTTCTTAGGCATAATAAATAAAAAAATAAAAAAATTCTGCACTGAATTTCCAATGTAAATGAATCATTACAATCAAGTTTATTTTTATCATCACTTCATATACGACATATTGTAAAAAGTTAGAAAACTATACAACATGCATAATTTACAAGGTTATTAAACTAAATCTGGAAGGCATTGATGAAGCATATGCTTACCTTGTATCTATATAATCAATAGGTACAATACAATAATCAATAGGTACAATATTTTACCTGTGGCATACACAACAAAACTCAAAAAAAAGATTGACAAAATGATAATGATACAAAATAGAAAGTGAAGCAAAAATATAGCACGTGATTTATGTTTTTGCAAAGTTCACAAAACAGATTCCAAAATATAAACTAGAGACGGTTTTCATATTCATTATTAAAAAATATACAAAATAATTTAATAGCTTTAGTTGAAATTTTACAATTAAAATGTGAGATGTAGATAATATTATCAGTGAGTAAAAAATTCAAAGGCTGCAAAAGTACACTGCATTATTTTTACAAAATATAATGTCACAAACTAACAAAATTTTCACTTTGACATTTGATGATGTTAAAATAAACATGCACGATTAAAAATATCAGATATTTGGCAACAGTGCAATCTCAAAGCACAATATTGTCATAACAACAGATTTACTAGATTTTTGTGAAAGGGGAAAAATGGAATGCTAATTTTTTATTTTCAAACGAGTGAGATATTTGTGCTTCAGCCGACAATGAACTTCACCAGATTGGTTGTTTAACGTTAGACGTGTTTTGTGTCATGGTTGTTAAACATTTGAATTCTATGGATTTTGTGTCTGATGAAAATAAATAATAATATTAGTAGGCCTAATTCTAATACATTGAAGAAGACTATTGTCAATAGCAATAGTTTCTACTTCCAAAAATCGGCTATTTGGTTCGATCAAAAATCGTACAGTGCCGCAAAAAAATTCATGTACAAAACCACATAACTTTGAAAAATAAGGTGTGTAATAGCAAACATCTATCGGGTTGGCTCATGCTGTTGTTTCGTATGACGCTGTAAGTCCAAGCAGTTTTCATTTAGCCAATCTATGAGAACGTTGTTGCATAGGTGGGCTGTGAGGTATCCTCCTTTAAGCGTGAATTATTCCATCATTTGAATTATTCCATTCACTTGGTGCCGCTGAATGGATAGCAGTCCTGAAATTGCGTTGCTCAAACACACCCCCCAGATGTGCATCGCCGAAGCAGCGCCGCGTGATGTTGAGCCGGGCGTATAACCACAAAAATGTATGAAAATTCAACGCAAAAAAAGGGTGTATCAGCAAACATCTATTGGATTGGTTCATGATACAAGAAAAAAATTCACAGAAGAAATAAACTGATATGTAGAAGTGCTTCTATTGTAACTTAAAACTATCACGGGCCAATAGGCCTAGATATTTGCTGGTACACCGCTTCTTTTTCTTCGACTTTTAACACATTTTTGTGCCACTAGTATCCAATTTTTTGAATTTTGGATGCATCCCAGATGATTGTTATGTCCCAGTCCCAGCTAAGTGACAAATTCCTGCCCTTTTTTCAAGTTTTTATTTTTAACAAATTCAAACCATTTGTTAGCACAACTTTTCTCAAAAAAAAACACACTATCTGGTTGGCGGGAAAATTACGTTTCGCTAAAATCCGAAATTAAAAATTACAACAATTTTCTCATTGTGCTTAGCAGCCTTAGCTTATTAATCATTTTTGAAAACCATCATCTCATCTGAAATTTTGAAGCAAACCTAGACAAATTTGTTCTATCATATCACTGCACTGGGGCAATCCTTAATAAGATCGAAACATTGGCCATTGTCTGCAGTTAGTAATATCCAAGACAGCAAAATGAAGACGTTGAATCAATGTAAAAATGACGGATTTTGCTGTCTGGGATCTTTTTAGACCGTTTTTTTGAAAAAATAAAGTGGTCAAAGTCATGTAATTTTTCACTACATGAAGGCCTACGTATGACGAGGTTAGGTAGGCTACGGTACTGATTTTTTTTTTCACTCATATAACTTTTGCTTCGAAACTTATAATTTTTTATATCTGGAATTATAATTTGAAGACTGCACGGGTTGGCTGTGATAATTTAGGTGTGTTCTATCCAGAGGCGTAGCAACCGCCCTCCGAACCCTCCGATCGGAGGGGGCCTCGCAAGGAATGAGGGCCCCTCCGCCAAAGTTTTTGGAAGACTATCGAAATACAGGTTATAGGCTAACCAAATGGTCACAAACGCACGCGAAATAGCAGAGCTTATTGGTATTGAGCAGGTGCTTTCAAAAAACACGGTACGACGTAGGAAGAGAATGTTTGGTTACGAATGTGCTGATGATTCGAGTCGTCTTTCTGCTGAAGAAAAATTCAAATCGCAATTTTTTCTTGTTCTCACTGATCAGGCCATGTCTTCTGTTTCTTTGCGATTTGACCAACTCGTGGAGTGGTACAAGTTGTTTGAATTTTTGTACAACTCTAGCAGCCTGAAGAGGTGTCTCAGAGAAAATTGTTGGTTGGTTTTGAATCTTTATCCTCGGACTGACAAAGCCTTGATTGGTTATTCTTGGTAGTTTCAGATACCTGCAGATGCTCTTGACGCAGGGCCGGTTACCGAGATTGGCAGTGTGAAGTTTTCCGATTATTGAAGTGTTGCCAGGAAATTATTCCATTCACTAGGTGCCGCTGAATGGAGAGCAGTCCTGAAATGCGTTGTTCAAGCGCACACCCCGATAGTCGAACTTGCGCAGCGTGATCTTGAGCGGGCATGTAACCACTGAGCTAATCGGGCGGACAATGGAACTGGACAATCACTGCAAAAAAATTAAAAGAAGATTGGGAGACATTGATGCCAACGAACTAATAATGGAATTGAATCGTTTTATTTATGTCATCGAGAAACAGAGAGGACTTGTCACGGCAAGCATTTTTTTAACGTAAGTTACAAGAACAGCCTTCAGGAGATATATCCGAATCTTTGCATTTGCACTAGAATTCTTCTGACCGACCACGCCAGTTACTGTCGCCTGTGCTGAAAGGACCATCAGCAGAATGAAACTGATCAAGAATATCCTGCGCTCAACCGTGGCAGATGACAGGCTTTCTGCTTTTGCAATTAGGCTACCATCGAAAACAAGATTGCCAAATCCCTGATGTATGACCCATTACAATTTGCGCAGCACAAGGCTCGAAAGAAGCGCTTTGCGTAATTATGGAGTATATGTCCACACTGTTACTGTAGACCTAAGTATACACAATGGTGGGCGCAGCTAATGTAAAAGTTAGCTTTCAACAAAGAAATCAGCGAATTTCCAATAAATTTACTTTCGCTAACGAGTCCGCTAAAATTTCTAAATATTAGCGAAAATGCTAATCCGCTAACCAAAGCGTGAGCTTCGCTAATTAGCGGAACTGTGCCCTCTACTGTGTATACATAATAATTATGAACCCTGTATGTTGTGTAAAATAAATACCACATTTCCGTCACTCCGTCATTAAGTTCACTCCGTCATGTCAGGAAACTGGAAACGAGCATGGCCTAAGTCCAGTAGCGTTGACATGAGAGATCAAGAGGAGTAGGCTACTTTTGGACCCTGGCCCGCAATAATTTTAGGGGCCTATAGTCTTTTCAAGGGGCCCGAAAACTTGAAGAACCCACCTTGTTGCCTAATCTTTGGACACAGTGCGTTTGTCTCAGACGTCAAAAGTGTCTTGATTTGGGGGCCGAGGATCACAACGAGGAGGATACCGACGTCCTTTCAAAGGCCCCAGTGATAAGATTCTCCTCCTTCTTGTGAAACCATATAGAACTTTTTTGTTGCAGTAGGCTAACCTATTTAGTAGCTATACCCTGTATAGTAGGCCTATAGGCTACAGGTGCTTCTATAGTTAAAAATAATAAGGGAGTTGGAATAATAAATTATTACCGGTAGCATAATGATCAAACTAACTTTTTATTTCGGTAAAAATAGCTTCATATAAGCTTCACTGTTTCATACTCTAAGTTACGTCGCCCACTTTACATAAAGGAACAGGTGGACCAAAACTGACAACGCGATGCTGCCAATTGTAGTAGATTAAACAGAAATATGCTGTAAAATTGCGCATTCTGAGAGCACTTGCAGCCTAAATCAATAGTAATATTTTCTTAGATGGTGTTGTAACACAGCGTGAATTTTTTATTTTACATACGAGGGAAGATTTCTCCCTGTCTCCTTTTGACTACGCCCCTGGCTATAGCCTAAGTACAAAACATGTTAGAAAAAATCATTTGCTTTTACCAGTCCAGTTTGAAAGAAAAATATAACTACTAACTATATATCATGCGTGTATAAAGTAGAAATTATTAAACATAATTTATGGGATAGGCTACGTAACTGGCCATTTAGAACACTAGGCTAGGCTATAGAACAGTGGTTTTCAACCTTTTTCATATTGCGACCCATTTTAACAACCCAATGTAACTAACGATCCCCTTTCAAAAATTTTGATTCAGGCATATGTAATACATTTGTGTATGCGCAATAGTACAAAAAAATATAATTATCAAACCTCACTGCTTGCAGTTTGAGCGCTTTGGCAAGGTTGGCAGTAGTAGCCTAGGCTACCATTTTTGGAGCTTAGGTTCCACAAATGGGAAAATGTCACGTGGAGGTATATATCTCCATGGCCATACCAGTGTACCTACTGCACTAAAGAGGCCCCAAAGGCCGAGGCGGTGTGCATTGTCTGCAGTCAGTGGCGTACGAAGGATTTTCTCAAGGGGGGAACCGGGGGACGCGACCCCTAGGTTGAAAACCACTGCTAGCCTAGAGCTATGGACATTGGACAGAGCATAGACTACGTTGAGTTAGCTCAAACAGATGTAGCCTGCAGTATTGTCTGAGGTTTCCCTTGTGCGGAAAAGCCAAGTGCTTGGTGTTTTCTACTGCAGTGCTACCGGTAGGCCTAATACTCTAAACTTTTTAATACAGCGTACCGGCAGATGTATTATTGTCATTCGGCGTACCGGTTTCACATTTCAAACAAAAAAACTGACACTAAGAAGGCCAATCTTGATATAGCAGTCTAAAATGAACAAATTCGCAGTTTTCACTAACGTTGTGTGGTTTTCCAGCTTTTACAGTCCTCAGCGCTTACTTCATAAGATGGACGTGAAGATTTTAGGCAATTACAATATATAAAAGTGTAGGCTATAACAGTATATCTGGTTAGTGGTTATATCGTGTCTGTATATCTGGATTTAGAAAGCTTTTAATTCATACTGTTTCATTTCAAAACAATCTTTTGGCTGAAGTCTATTTTCTTTATGTTTAGAATTTGAATTTCTGTAGATCTTAAAGTTTCATTGAGTCATTGCTGAGCACAACTTTACAAACGACACATTGCGGTTTAACACACAAGCATCATTTGTTGGTATAAACTTTATATAATATATTATACTATAAAGCAAATGAATCCTTTGCTGCCAGCACTTTGGCACTTTTAACATAAATTCTTTCAGGATCGGAATCAATTAGGTCTGAAAGTAATGTTTTCTTATTTACTGTAGCCTACGCAGGCTATAGGCTACATTTCCAAAGGCTACGACCAAACTTTGTCATTTGAAAAATTAACTTAGCCTATAGGCCAGGGTTAGCAAACCTTTTTCCTTGCATGGTAGGCTACACAAAAGAGGCTTTAGTAGCCTGCTTGAAAAAACAAAAACAGATCATGAATTTAATTATTAATTAAACAACATGTTGATATACATAGCCTATACTTGCTTCTGCACCTTCTCCGCAAGTCTTATCCTTGACTGGTAATGCGTTGCTTTTAGGTTCACAAATGCAACGCTTACATCTGAGCTGAGACGATTCTGTGTGCCTGATTGCGTAAAATTCAAGTGTGAAAATAAAAAATCGCACGAAAATGAAATGCCAAACAACTTTAGCAAACCACTGGAATGCTTTTCATGATTTGAAACGAACTTGGCAGGGAGTTTTACATTGCAAGGTTATGTTTTCAGAACCAGAAGGCGGTTCAACAGCAGGAAAGTCACAACCATTTATATGTCCTTTTTAAGTTTTTTTTTTTTACAAACCACACTGATCCTAAACCACTAAGAGCTGTGCCAAAAGCAGCGGTTGAGAACTATGTGGCAGGAACTAGTGGTGTGGTACTGATGAGCCCAGCCTCATGGGCGAAACACGTGTCTATCGCTGAGTTCCTGTTACACTCGACTGCCGAGAAACACATGTTTTTGGAAAAGTCTTGATGGCTAGTGTGGAGGCTACACCGGTATGGTTAGCAAAACACCATGCACGCTGTTCTATAGTGAGTAGTCAGGTAATGCTGACGCCAGGAAGGTCGCTCCTTTTCAACAATGCTTCTCTTATTAAAGAGTTTGCCGCAATGAAAGCTAGAAAGGTGCATTTTGTGTAAGTGCTGCAGACGGGTGGTGCAGGACTCGGATGGCACTGGGTGATGTGGTACAATATAGCATCAGAGTGATTAGCTCTTGTTTGACAAGCTTCGTTTCGCATACGTATTTTATATAATTTCGTATGTTACTGACGGGGGGACCACGTGAAGGTGCTTGTCTTTCTCCTCATCAGAGTGATGTGAAGATGTCACAGCATGAAATACACCTTTCTCACTTACCATCGCTGTTTGTTGTTGTATCATGTTAATTCCTTTTTGTGGTATTGTGATTTATGGTTATTTGAGTTTGCGTATTTTAATTTGGCGATACGTAGGCGGTAGGGGGCCCTCATATTACTTCTTGCCCAGGGCCCACAAAACCTTAAGGCCACCACTGGCATCCAGTTACTTGCCATAAGAATGCACCACTAAAAGCCTTAATTGTGTCAGGCTGTTATATGGCAGTTTTTCAGGCTTCTACATTATTGCCTTTTTTGAAATCGCCTACTTTCTTGCAATAACGCACAAATGTAGCGCATTGGAGCCAATGAACTATAGAGCCTATATGTCTTGCCGATTAACTAACAAAACCAAACAATAGGTTTTTTGTCTGCGGTCGGCACGCCCAGAACAAACTCTATTCTATGGCTGAAAGTATACAAAAGACAGATATATTCAGTTATTCACAATTCAAACTGTATTTAATTCCATGACGCTTCGTTTCGATATGAATCTGACAACTGCCGAAGTATGGAACCATTATTGAAAAATTCGGTTGAGGAAAGGGCAGAGTGAATAAACGCAGCGTTACTTAACTTTTCTGACTAAGCTACACAATACTCCAGTAAACAGATCTGGACATTCTAACATCTCATATCAGTTGTAGTCGTTCGACTAGCTGTACGGTATTAATGTTGATATATAATAAGCAATCCGCAATAGACTTCGTGTATTTACTATTTCAGCTCCCCTTGCATTTGATTCCAGAAAGTACAATGGGTGCTGGCACCCGGTTAAGAAACACTGGAATAAAAGCATGAAGCGACTTATGACTTGCTTATGCAGGTAGCAAAGGCTTAGCTGATAAAAAGAGGATCGATTATTCTAAGCTGTAGATTGCTGTGTAAAAATTTTGCGTTTATGTATCCTACACATTTCACAGTAACTTATATCCCACCAAGTCAAGCAACAGAACTATTGGAAACTGTGTGTAATCCACACGGACTCAAGATAAAATAAATCGTCGTCAATTTTAAAAAAGATAATTTTGTTTCAAACATTCTTCGTGTAGGTCAAATGATGAAGAAACTTTTCAAAAATATCACAAAAGGCCAAGCTAGGGTATGTTGAATTTTGTAATAATAAACAAATGTGTGTCTTATAGCGTTGTATTCATCGCAGAACTGCTTTGCTGCCAGCGCTTTACAAAGCTGACTGTAGGTTATTGAGGCGAAACGAAATAAGCCTACATTACCCTGAATTCGTTCCTTTGCTGAATGACAAGCTGAGATAATACAATAAAACTTAGCTTCCGTTTTGAAATGTTTTCGTTGTGGCATGCTAAGGTGGGGAAGCTATGGATTCGAGAAGATTATACTTGGTGGTTTTACCACGCGTTTTCCCCATTGGTTTGTATTTTATTCCATTTTCTCCCATCTGAGAATTGTAGTCATTGGAACACGTAACCCCCTTCAAAAGTTGATTAAACGTGCAATGAAAAATAGGTTTTAAAACTAGACAATTGCATTAGAAATTTTATCTAATCTGAATAGAATCTAAATAATTATAATAGTTTGCAGACGTTGAATCAATGTAAAAAACTACTGATTTGCAGTTTAGAAATATACCTACCCCTCTGTGTAGGGTATAGGCTACTTCAAGCATAGATTTTTTTTCAATAGCAAGAAAAATGAACATTTGCTGTAGACAAGACATGCTTAACTTAAAAAAATTTTGTTGGTTGGCAAAATGTCACAATGTATTGCTTTTAATTAACCAAGGGGAAGGGGGCAAGAGGGAGCTTTTATTTTTTGAAAATGTGCGTAGGCTATTTGTATTATTACAGATAAAAATTATTGAACGCACAGTTAAAAAAGCAGCTGTTTGTGTTAAAACAAATTTATCAACCATAACTGATCAGACACTAACACAGAATTTGACGATAATGTAGTCAAATTCTGCATAATAATAAATTTCTGAAATGGGCTCCCCCAATAAAGTTTGCCCCGCCCTCCTCCAAAAATCCTAATCCGTCACAGCTCAACACATTTCCACAAACAACAGGGAACAACTTTTGTTATATGCAAACTTGAATGTTTATATTATCTAAGCCAGGGGTCACCAAATGGCGGCCCGCGGGCCGCATGCGGCCGCCACGCTGTATCGCTGCGGCCCGCGGAAAGTATCAGCGTACAAGTATAACCAAAAATACTTTTCTTGAGGAGTTAAAGAGCACGAAGGCAAAAAATACTTTCCGGGAAGCATATTTTCGCACTGCATACGATTCCACCGACAGGGCCGTTGACAGGATTTCTCGGGCCCGGTACCAATTTATTTTCGGGCCCCTTCATGCACAATGTTATGAATATAAAGGTTGTGTACAAACTTTTATTGATGTGTTGTTAAAATGAGGATGACATATGCCGTTCAAAGTAAAAAATTAAGAGGAATATCATTTATATATATATTATTATATTTTCAAAGATTTGTTGCTTCCACGAATTTCCCCAACTGCGCAATTACGCATTAGGAATTTCTTCGTAAATCGCGAAATCCTTGCTCTCAATCACGATCTTCGTCGGTATGTTTAAAATTGTTGGAGTTTGGTTTTGGTTTGAATGTTTATCCTCGGACTGACAAAGCCTTGATAAATTATTCCTGGTAGTTTCGCATACTTGTAGAGGCTCTTGACGCACGGCCGGTTACCAAGATTGACAGAGTGAAGTTTCCAATTGTTGAAGTGTTGTTGCCGGGGAATTATTCCATCCATTAGGTGCTGTTGAATGGAGAGCAGTCCTGAAATGCGTTGCTCAAGCGCACACCCCGAGAGTCGAACCAGCGCCGTGTGATCTTGAGCCGGGCGCGTATCCGCTGAGCTAACGGGGCGGACAATCGGCTGAACTTAATTCTTTGTAAAGTAGACGCAAGTAGCTAGAAGTGATTACCACCAAAATATATATATTCAGAATTAAAGAGTGGGTAAAGAAAAATATTTCGTGTTTTCGAGAAAAAAATCGTGGTTAGGGAAATCACTATACCCGGAAAGGGCCCGGTACTTTACCATCTGACGGCTGAAGTGGCTGTTTTAACCTCTGATGGCAATTCCTTTAGATCTGATTATATTAAGATCTTGATAATAATTGAAGTCGCGGAGATTCTTTTAAATCCGGGTCCCCTAAATATTCCGGGCCCGGGTCCAAAAGTACCACCTAGACCCCTGTCAACGCCCCTGTCCACCGACCTACTAATCAGATTATAGTTGTACGAGAGGGTTGCTTGAAGTTATTCCAATGCGATGTCCAGCCACACTGTTCCAGTGGTTGATTAAAACGTCTGTTTTCGAATTTCGAAATTGTCTGTGAGCATAGGGTTGCTTATTTTAAGTTTGCAAATGTCATGTAAACACTAGTGTGCGTTTCACCGTTATTTTGTTTCACGAGCAGTGTTCTCTTTATGCAAGTTTTGTTGGAAAGTTAGGTCGGTGTGCCAACTCAATTTATACTATATTGGCAAAATATTATATATAAATTTAAAGACTTTTTCTGATTGTATTATGAAAATATTTAGCTTAGTACTGCAAACTGTTTTTTTTTTTAAAGAAACATGGAACGCTTCACGATTTTGCGTGTTATTCTTGCGCAGGGGCCATGCTAATCTTCTCTCTTTCTTTCCAATTTTAGTATATTAGTGGGGTTCCCAGGCACTCAGTCATTTCAACTTGATGCAAAAGTTTCGTTTTCAGTACCAGTTTGAAAGTAAGGACCTATAAAACAATTTTGGTCCGAGTGTCAAGCTGTCAGATGAAAAAAAACAAAATGGCCGCCAAAATCCAAGATGGCGGCCAATTTCCAGATTTTTTCACATTATGCTTCGTAACTTTTGTACTATTGAACCCAAAATGGTGATTGTGTTCTCTAAACTTAGGTTTGTATGTATGAGTAATTCGATAAAAATAAAATAAACATGATTGGAGCACAGAGTGGTGATTTTGGTGTCTATGTCAATGTTACGTTCATTGTTCGCACCCTTATTACATCATTGTTTTTTAGTTTCGAAATCGGAAGTCGATGTCTAAGTAACTTCGAGTCATAACAAGGAAAACAAATTATTTCCTTTGTTTCTAGCATTTAAAGAGAATGTCCCCACTGATTGATAATCCCTGCAGATAATTTGTGCCATAAACAGAGTTTTTTATGCAACTGACCTCAACTGACTGGTTTGTTTTGATGCTAAACCAGCTACATAATGCCCATTGCACTGTTGTTTGTGAACGCCGCTTCGTTTGGTCGTTTATTTAAGCGTCAGCAAAATCTTACATTTTGTCGACTCTGTTTCTTGACGTTGAACCAACGTCTGTTCTTTGCTCTAGACCAGGGGTCACCAAACTTTTTTCTCTGAGGGCCGGATTGCTGCGAGATTAACAGCTGCGGGCCGGATACAAATTGCGAAAAGATATACAGCTATTTAAAATCTCCATTGACTTGAATTGAGCACAATAAATAACAAAGTCAGCGGTGGAATAGCAAAGTTGTGATGAAAATCGAAAGGTTGCTGGAAAAGTTGTCCCCTGCTGTGATACACTACAGGGCATCGAGCTCTTGAAAAAACATTACATCTCCAAATTTGGCCTAGGCTGTCCCCGTTTGTGGTGGTCTATTTGGTTACCTCTGCTCTAGACCACCACAATTACGCAAGGTGGATTCCAATCTTTATCCAAGACCTGAAAGGTCTTCCACTTAGCATCCAGGAAGAATTTAATATGGGACACTGGACAATAAATCAAAGCAATCACCGTTTCTCATCCTTACCTATCGATCAAGCACACGAGCAAGCCAACAAAAGGGTGAAAGGAGTTGGTGGCATTATTGGTCTCACTGAGAATCGTGACATGTTAAAACGCTGGATATTGACTGGCCCAGAAATCAGCCGTGTCGTTGAGGAGTTCAGTGGTGTAAATGCTCAAGACGACGATGATGAAGAACTCTCTCATCATGAAGAAGGATGTACATCTCAGCACCGATTTCTGCGCCATGTTAAAGACCTGACGGAGGTGTTGCTGAGCAGTGGAAATCGTTTTGAGGAGTTCAGTGGAGACATGGTTACATTAGATGACAAGATGTGTGAGTCGGCGGTTGCTGCTGTATCTGTCCATAAAGTCGAGTCTTTGGGACAAGAGCAGTACAATAACTTCAGACAGAGACTCCAATGACACACCTTTTACAGCGCCGATCAAGCGCAACAAGTTAGTGTTCTTCCATGAGAAGAAAACACAAAAAAGTCAGCAATTAAGTTGAAAAGGAAGTACTTCAAACGTCACCCAGAGCTTTTTGGGCCAGCTTTTCTTGTATTAGACAGCCGTGGGGAGAACTTTGCAAGTAGCGCAATTTCTATCGACGAGGAGTTACTTGCACCAGATGTTTACGACTTCATTATTATTGACGGTGGAGTACTGATACACTCACTTCCTGGTACAACTGTCCAAGGCAAGACCTTTGATTCATACTTCGACAAGGTATTTTTCCCAAGAGTTCACCATGACTTGAACCGATCGACAAGAGTAGACATTGTCTGGGACCAGTCCAGTATCGTGCACTGACGATCAAAGGAGGCACAAGGGAAAAACAAGGAACAGGCATCCGACAGCGCGTATCTGGTACTGCTAAAATCCCAGGAAATTGGCAGAAGTTTCTAGCGAATGTTCAATGTTGAACAAGAAGGAACTGTTCACATTCCTGTCGAAGATAACAGAAGAAGAGTTCCCAAATGACAAGAATGTTTATATCACTGCAGGTGATCAAGTCCACCACCACCATGTTGGGAACAGTCCACCAATAAATCAATGCAACCATGAGGAAGCTGACACGCGTGTTTTAGACATCTCCTCCACGCACTCCAATCTTCGTCAATTGGGATGGTGTATACTGGAGACACAGATGTTGTCGTAATCCTTCTGAGTAACTTTCATCGCATAAAAGCCCTGAACCCGGCAGCAGAAATTTGGATCTCATTCAAAGCGGGAAAGAGAACCAAAATGATCTCCCTGAATACTATTGCCATAAACCTAGGCACTACAATATGCAAAGCCATGGCCCTTTTCCATGCATTCACTGGATCAGACAGTACTTCTTCCTTCAAGTTCAAGGGTAAGCGATCCTGCTGCACGTTGATGCACAAAGTTCCGTCCCTCTTGGAGCAATTTGCAACTATTGCCGACACTCCATTCCAAACATCCCCAAGGTTGAAGGAGGTGGCAAAGAACTTTGTCTGTAGACTGTACTCAAATGAATCAAATGAGGACAATGATGTTGACCTCGTCCGAATGAAGTTGTTCTCACAGACAACTAGGGACGTGGAGAGAATTCCCCCAACTAGTGATGCTTTGGATCAACATCTTAAAGAAGTGTCTTCCAAGCAAGCATTTGGGCAACAGCCTACATGTCCATGATGCCTGTCATGAACCCAAATAACCATGGGTGGAAGGAAGAGGACGGCAGCTGCTTCCCATTTGGACCATGCTGCCCCTCGCCAAGGATGTGTTCCATCTAGATGTGAAGTGCTCTTGCACAATTACCTGCTCTCGGTGCAAATGCGTAAAGACTAAGTTAAAACGCACACGCCAGTGCAAGTGCACATGCAAGAAATACCTGGACTACACAACAATTTTCAATATTGACAATTGACATGTATATAAAATATACAATTATTTCAATATGGGGCTTCGTTAATTTGTCAGCCATTTTCTTATTGAATGTATTGCTTCGAAGAGTTTTTTCGAGCAACTTTGCAAGCCTTTTGTTATAATTGAGTTTGCTTTATGACCCTAAACCAGGGGTCGACAACTTTTTGAACGCAGCCTGCCAGTTTTCGAATTATGTGGCTATGTGCTATTGTGCTAATGTTAATGACTTATTCGCGTGCCAAACATCTTTTTGGTGCGGACAGTTTTGCCCTAACTGCCCTAAACTATACGAGCTGAATCTGTAGCCTATTGATGTAGAAATTTGGCATTCTTGCGTGCCTTCGACTAACTGTGTGGTCAACTCTGCATTGCTTCGCTATTTCGCAGTCATTCGTACTTCTAACGCAGAACTAACAAGATTGTTACACATTTATTTGGAACTTTACTCAATATAAGAAAACATATTGCTCTAATCGTGCTTATTTTACTTTAACTGAATTACTCATACATACAAACCTAGGTTTCGAGACCAAAATCACCATTCTAGGTTCAATAGTATAAAAGTTACGAGGCATAATGTGAAAAAATCTGGAAATTGGTCGCCATCTTGGATTTTGGCGGCCATTTTGTTTTTTTTCATCTGACAGCTTGACACTCGAACCAAAATTGTTCCATAAGCCCTTACCTTCAAGTTGGTACTAAAAACAAAACTTTTGCATCAAGTTGAAATGAAATTGAAAAAATGCACAGGCATGGAACCCCACTATATGTACTGCCAAACCAAGTCCTGCAAAATGTTGTTAATCAACAATTCTTGCCACGCTGATAAGCACCGCAAGTGACAGTTGTCAATAATCAAAGAAAGACGGTTTATAGACTCTCACAAAAAGAATGAAAACCAGCTCATTGCTTTTTTAGAGGGAAGACTGTTCAAGAATTACGATAGAATTACAATTTTTCGGTGATTTCCACAAGCGTTTGTTTCATGGTTGCCTGGTTTCTTTTTCCCTGTTATTGGAGCCTATTTTTCGCTGATATGTTTGCAGGTCACTATTGTTGCCTATATTGCGATGTGTCAAACATTTCCTTGTTTACTGAAATTGCTAATTGCAAAATATCTTTTCTGAAGCGAAGTGACAACTCCACTCTTGCTTGGCGATGAATATTCTGATTTTTTTGTTTGTCGTGTCCAGGTTTACACCTGGTAGTTAAAGATTTAGATTAAGTGGACGGGAAGACAAGGAAGCAATCTGGGTAAGAAATGCGTTCTTTTCTAGCATAAGAGTCAACCTACCTAACATTTTATTAGTGCGGTCCGCCACAGCTCTCCTTAGTGCCAAAGTGGCCCACATGCAAAAAAGGTTGGTGACCCCTGCTCTAAGCTAACACGTTCATCGCAGTCACGTAAAATGAGCGGTTTATCTTATTTCACCTAACTGTTGAATTATTTGAAAAGGCTACTGAGTATCGATATCCATTGAGAAAAAAAGTTCAGTAAACCGACACCTCTGTTGTAGATTACAGCAATCAACACTACGCAGACTAAAATGACTGGGCTTCTAATCAGCCGTGGGCCCCTTCTGCTGGGTGGCGCGTGGAGGGGGGTGATTAACACGGCTCTGTTTTCAGGCTTAATTGTTAAAATGTCTGATAAGGTGATTTTTTAGTTACATTTTGTGATATGTTTACAAATTCTTTTTAAGGTTTTTAAGTATGTTACTCCACTACTCCAGTGTTTTACACCTACGTAGAACTTAGCCTAATCTACTCCTTTTTACCCAGAGTTAGCCTAATAACAGACAGCATCAGTTTGACAATTTTAACTGCATTTTACAAAGAGCCATGACTCAACGATCACCTCAATCAGTACTGTAGATTGTTGTTAGTTAACTAGATTTTTTTTTGTGGGATAAGGCAAGCATAGCTAAAGTAGTCCACCGACTTTCTTTTGATGTAAATGGAGCATTTTTCATGTAAAGTATTAGGATTATTGCAAACAAATATGTTTCAAAATATTTGGTTTCTACAAAAAGTTGTTTTGTTTCGCTTTATTTCAAAAAGAGTTTGGTTGGTTGGTTGGTTAGGTTCCTTCTTGCCACGGGCGCCGATCCCTATAGGACAGTGGGGACACGTCCCAACCATCTTTTTACATGTCCCCACCATCTTTTTACATGTCCCCATCATCTTTTTACATTATTTTTGTAACGTAAAAGGGAAAATATTACCCGAATGTCACAATTTTACCAGTCAAACGTTTAAAATATATTGAAAGGAGGGGATAACATTTTTGTTTTATGCGAGGAAGCCCCAACCGTAGTAGAAATGTTTTATTAGGCAGAGAAACCCTGGTGTAACACGCAAATTGTATTTAATTTGGTTACGCCAAGGCCACACAGTACAGAGTTTTAGAATTACTTTGAAAGAGTCGTAAAGCATGTAGTGCAGTAAGTGTAGCTTGTGTTACTTTTGTATAAGAAAAAAGCTATTTTTTCAGTTATTATTACATTGAGGTTAAGAGCTGCTGAAATGTCTTTACCGGTTTGGCAAAAAATTGTATGTAGGAAAATCAGCAGTTGGAAGGCTGGCAGGCAGCTTTTTTTCAATTGAAAAAACTCTTACCCTACCCAATTTTTAAAAGACTTGTCACGTTCCAAATCGTCTTCAGTATTGACATGGCCATGGTCATTGGTCAACCTCCTAAACTTCAAGATCGATCGGTCAGAGTATTTTGCAGTCATTGACAGCTCGCCAGCAAAATCTTACTGACTATTTCAAGTCGACCGATCTTGAGCACTACAAAATTCTACAAAAATCACTCTTTAGTGGAAAGCTACAATCACATTTGGTAGACGATTATCTTCAGTTCTTTGACACAGAGTCCCTTGCACAAGATTTTCGAATGATATTCAAGAAGATACCATCCGCTGTTCGGCAAATGTTTCCGCAAGTGGAACTTTTGCTCATATCACCAGCCCGCTCGTGTTCAGCTGAACTCTCATTTTCAACTTTGCGACGTATCAAAACTTTGTTACGATCTACCATGACACAGAAACGGCCAAATCATGCAATGGTCTGCTATGTGCACAACACTGTTAAAAAATTTCGTAATTTTACTGTCAAAAGAGCAGTAGAATATTACTATCTTGTTACAGTACTTGAAATTACTGGCCATTTTGTGGTATATTTACTAGACAAAGACGTTTTTTTACTCCAAATATAGTGGAATCACTGATTGAGCAGTTTTAAATTTTACTTCTTTTCGTAGTAGATGATTTCACTTCTTTTTTGGAAGTAAATTTACTGGTCTGTGAAAGTGTTTTGCAATTTTACTGACAAAAATAGTAAAATTTCACTGACTTTTTATAGTTTTTTTTTTAACTTGCATTGGCAGTAATTGTACTATAGGTACGGTAGACTACATGGGCAGTAACATTTTATTAACACCGTTATTTTAGTCCGATTAGGCTACTATACTCCTGTGCAGCAATATATTTAGCACTTCTACGAAACGTCAACCTTTTTTCCTGTCAACATATTTACGGTCACACCAGCACATTCTCGAAACAGTGGGATGCTACGTTATGTCATGCCTTTCTGTTTTGATATCTGATATAGGCTACCTTGGTCAGCAATATAGAGTTCGTGGGTTAATTGAAACAATCATGACTGGAAGGAAAGTTTGCTAGAGATCCGAACTCACGGGCTTCCAACAAAAATGTTTTAATTGTTTGTAGGCTAATATTGGTTCCTTAAAAATGCACTGAAAGTACTAGAGAGTCGAACCGAACCCGAGTTTTATAGTCAAACGGTTCGACTCTCTGACTAAAACCCGAGAATTATTATCACTTATCAGTCGTCAGCCAATGGGCTGGCGAATGTTATCCTGGTCCGCGCTCAATTTCCCGCCTTCCCGCTCAGAATTTGCAGAGTCTGATTAGCGTTGCCAGATGGGGAAATAGGATAACAAATTTAAAAAAATTCTGGTGAAATTCAATTTTAGAGGCCTTTGATGCCAAATTTTTTGACTTTGGGACCAGAAAACTTTTTGGTGAAATCTAGTGAAATTTTCCCCCAATCTATTTTTTTCAAGAAAGTTTTTTTAAACTTTTAAGCGAAAAAAATCCCCGTTCTTATAGAAAACGTTTTGCAAAATGTTTGCGCATGCGTGACGGCAGTGTCTTATTTCTTAAAAACTATTTGTATTTTTAGGCGAAATTGTTTTATTTAGGGTGTTTTACATATCTGGTGAAGTTGTATGCAATCTGGTGAAATTTTATTTACTTTTTGGTGCTAAGCATCTGGCAACACTGAGTCTGACAACTGAGCATGTGCAAAAATGCAAGCATCAAGCATGGTTGCAGGAATAGTGCAGTACCTAACTTAGTTACAGCTTGTTTTGTTGCAGTCATAAGTTTCAGATAGACAGAGGAAGCGTGTCAATAGCAAAAGTAGCATCGTTAAACCTGTATCACTGAACAGGTAACAAGTTTAATCTTACAAATGGTATCTTTGCTGATTTTTTTTATGTTTACCATGGACAAATGAGAACAATAGCGTACCATTGAAATTAATTTATTTCGATGCCTTTAGTAAGTTAACTGCATTAAACTGCTACGAAATTACATAGTTAAGCAATATGCACTGAACAACAATGACTTAGATCAGGCAGGTCGGTCTGTCAGTCTTAATGCAGTGAGGCTCTGCCCCCTCCCTACAATTTTCTAACCACTGCACCCCTGAGTCAATGTGAAGAACTACCTAACACATCTTCCCGGTATACCACAATGTTGAAGTAGTCGAGCTCTGTTGTAGTAGCTTCTAGCATTCGGACTCTGGAATGGAAGATCCAGTGTTGGAATCGTACTATAGAAAGATTAGGCAGTGGCTATTTGACCGACGCCGGTCTTTGAATCTGAAACACTATTTGACCGGTCATGACATCACTATACAGGCACCTTTTTCTCTTTCAAAGCAAAAGACGAGAAGCGCGTATATAAGTTCTAAATTCGACAAGTTTATTCAACTCGATACGTGGTGCGTGCGATATTTCGCCGGCTTCTATTCTAGAGGGAATGAGTTTGATATTATATGATACTACCCGGAAGCGTTCTTTTTTCTTTAACTAAATTTTGACCCGATGTGCATTTTTGTAGTCAATTTTTAATTTCAGTTGCCTACAGCCCAATTTTTTATGTCTTTTCAAATGTGAGTAATAAAGTTAGAGTTTTTTTAATTTGCTGGAATTTGAGAATTTCTCTGGGTAATTTTCCATTTGTGGCCGTGCTAACTACCGGTACTGATATATAGCCTACTACATAATTTTTCATTCAGGCACGTTTTAAACCTTTCAAGGTTTTGCCACCTTTTCCCGTTCATTAACGTGCTGGTAGGTCTATATCAATTTTTGTAGTTAGTATCTTTTTCGTCCTGGACGCGTTAATGACAAAAATAAAATGATTGATTGATGTGACCGTGTGTGCCGAACGAAGCATTACACTTTTGCTCTCAACAAGTTAGTTATATACAATGCTTCTTTTAAAAAAATGGTAATGGTATGTAAATGTAATGCAACTCAAATTAAAAATTGACTACAAAATGCACTTTGGGTCAAAATTTAGTTAAAAAAAAAAAGAATGCTTCCGGGTAGTATCGAACTCATTCCCTCTAGAATAGGAGTCGGCGAAGTATCGCACGCGCCACGGATCAAGTTGAATAAAATTGTCGCATTTAGAACTTATATACGCGCTTTTCGTCTTTTGCTTTGTAAGAGAAAAAGAAAAAGGTGCCTGTATAGTGATGTCATGACCGGTCAAATAGTGTTTCAGATTCAAAGACCGGCGCCGGTCAAATAGCCACTGCCAAAAGATTACTAGGCATGGCTGCTGCAACTGTCTTCAAAATGAGAAAATATTAGGTAGCCTACACAGTTTTAAAAAAAACAAGCTGTGACCCTAGCTAGAGAGTATATCTGCCATATCTGGTGCTACACCTTGCCCATGAGTAGCCAGGGAGTAACGACATTTGAGATGCAACTCCATTTTACCTCAGAGTGAAACCTCTGCCGTCAGTTGCAGTTTATAGGCCAAGTCAATGCCCAGGACTGTTAAAAAGTGAGAACTAAATAATTGAGTGGTTTATCCAGCTGTGGTGATAAAACTTGTGGTAGGCTGATCTTTCGTGT
Organism: Aplidium turbinatum; assembly: GCF_918807975.1. Taxonomy (NCBI): domain Eukaryota; kingdom Metazoa; phylum Chordata; class Ascidiacea; order Aplousobranchia; family Polyclinidae; genus Aplidium; species Aplidium turbinatum. The sequence continues at coordinate 6,996,216 of NC_137489.1, read as the reverse complement.
GTGACCAGCGTAAATAATTTGAGCAGCAGGTCCAGGGTGGTAAATGATAGACCCTCAGCCCTGGCCAAAGATCAAGAAGGAAAAATCTCCATTAGGCTACAGGAAGAGGACCAGTACTTATTACCGGTATTATTCGTGACAACGTCTCATAATACATGTTTTAAACCGATTTAGGTTTTTTCATGCTTTCCTGAGCATGTGTTGTATTTCATTTCATTGAATAACTTGATACTTGGATATTATCCTTGTGCATTTATGATGTGCCGGGAGACAACTGGCGGCTGGGAGACAACTTGCCCATCTCAGTGGGATTAGTGGAACTGATTACAACATATTTTAAAGAAGATTGCTTAGCGATTTATCAATGCTTTGAGGTAACGTACATCTATTATTACTTACTTGCAAACACAGATTTTTTAATACCCAACCTTCCCATTCCCGGAAGAACATCCGACACATACTTTGCAAATTTATATATAGCTTATATATAACTTGTGTGATATGAACACCATGCTACTACTGCTAATAAATTCTATTTCATTGCCTTCTTAGCGATAAGAGTGCGGCTATATGAGTGTTTGACAATGTTTGTATTATTTTCAATATCTTAAAAATGTTGAATTCAATTTGTAGGATTCAGCTATCTCCCAGTTTGAAGAAACTCGTGTACCAGCATCCAATAATTGTGTGTTTTGGTAAGTTGTGAATGAGCGTTTGTACAATTTTGACTGATGTACAAGTGAACTTTTGAATTGCTCACCTAAATATGAAGTTGGTAAATGTAAATATGCACTAATTTCAGTCTTCGTAGTTTCATTTGTGCCTCATTGCATCTGCAGGGCCCACTCTTGCCAGTGCAATGAAGTTTCTCGTGTTCATCGAAGGCAACCTTGCAATGGAAACCAAGTCGTTTTTTTGTAGCGCTGGCTTACTTCTGCTCATATTACGTCTTTGCACTGTCATATCCAGATAGTGCAGCTGCAAGTCTGGAGTTTATACAGAGGTATGTAAACCTGTAATGTGTTTAATTGTTTATGTATGAGCTAAGGAATAACAATAATGGAACTCCCTCCTTCACAAAGTCATTCATACCAGTGACAAGCTGGTCTGGAGTGGGATTCAAATCCACGAAGTTCTTGACAGTGTCTCTCTACTGCAGCTAGTAAGAACTGCACCCATTACCGGAGGGATTGCGTCTTAGACCACTCGGCCATCCAGACTGATTATTAGAGGTGTTAAACTGTTAATACTAGTTATGTACGCAAGTTCCAAGCCACAACTCCAGAGGATGACGATTATTCTAAGATTTGTGGAAGTGACAACGCATTCTGATCAATTTGAAGGTTTCACTACACGATGGTATTGTGATGTAGTTGCAAACATTGCTAAATATCACGGTCAAATTTGAAAAGATCCACTGATATAACTTGTGTTGTTTCCTCAGATACTTTGCTCGCATTGGGGTCATCCGTCATAAGAAAAAGTGGGATGTGCACCCTAAAGTACTCCGATTGTGCAACGAGGTCATGCTTCGGCAGGGATGTTTGTTATGAAGATTGAAGCAAGTCAAGAAATTCACTGTTCAGTCGCTGCTGCTTCATGCTTCGCCGAAATATAGCCTCGGCTGAACTCTGCAGTTAAAAAAGCGAATTCACGTGTTCGTGAAACATCAAACAAATAGCTATACTTGTAACATCTTGAGAAATATATTGTGAAACATTGTCGCCAGTGAGGTCTGCTGTACACAATAAATTTATATCTGCAAATGCACGTGTGTAATATTTACTTGTAGAGAAAGTCATTTTACTCTCATAATGCCGTTTGTCACAAAAACTATTCGGGAAGTTATTTTGCTGCCTGTCCAGAGCAGTAATTTTACTGATCAGAAACATTTAAAAAATGACTATCCGGAGCAGTAATTCTACTGATCAGAAACATTTAAAAAATGACTATCCAGACCAGTAATTTTACTGATCAGAAACATTTAAAAAATGACTATCCAGAGCAGTATTTTTACTGATCAGAAACATTAAAAATATGACTGTCAACGGAAGTAAAAATACTTCCATTACAGTAAATAAAATTACTACTTAGGAAGTTATTTTGCTGCCTGTCCAAAGGACAGTAAAATTTTTTAACAGTGAATAAAGTTTTGAATTCAATCAACCTTCATTACAAGCCAAGGATCAACCAAGGACTTCGTTTTTAATTCGCCGAAGACTCGTTGCCGAGTTGCAGTGTTTGGATTTCTGCTGTCCAATGCTGACACTGACAATCGAAATACATCGCATTAGACTTGTAGCCTATCTACTGTAGGCCTATTTGTTTGTTTGTTGAACAGACCCCAATCTTTCAGCTCGCTTCGCTCGTCTGCCCTTTCTTTCCTAGTAAATGTCCCCACCAATCTTAGAGAGCGATCGGCGCCCATGCTTCTTGCATAACGCAGTGAGAATAAATCGGGTAATAATGTGATGACATCGTAAACCTGATACAAAATTAAAAATGGGCCCTGTCGCTAAAAGACCTTAGCGGTGGTGGAGCGACAATTAATAAACCATAACATTATTATTATTAGGCCTACAAAACGAAACAATTCAGAATTTTTGACATTAAAGAATTTTCTCTTCATTTTGACACAAACATCCTTTGGCTTAATTTCGTTTCAAATAATTATTTTGCTTCAAACATTGCTTTTTTGCAATTGAACCGAGATAAGTTCGTTTCCAGCAGGCCTATTAAATGGGGCCATTTTTAGATTTAGTTTGACAGAAGCGCAGTTTTCCCTTATTCTGTCACCAGCTCAGTGGCAAAGTTGTTACCGCCTTCAACTCTGGTGCTGGTAAATTTGAGATCGATTCCAGGTCGGGCCAAACCGAAGACTATAAAAACAATGCCGATGCCTTACGCAACGCAGTGCAAATAAGTCGTGTAATAATGTGATATCTTGAACCTGATATAAAAGTTTAAAATGAGCCCTGTCGCTGAGAAACCTTAGCTGTTGCAGAGCGACAATAAATAAAATAGTATAACAAAAATTCTTATGCTGTCAGCAGTGCCCGTACACATCTGACCTAATTACATCATGGTGAGGTAGCCTACTGTAGAATGTGAATTGCGTTAAATGAGCGTTTTTTAAGCAGTTTCAGTTACACTGTTTTTCAGTTATTCAGTTTCAGATACAATATGTTTGTCTATTCATTTTTGATTTATCCATACAATGCTGAAGTGCATGAACCCGCAGTTTTGAAAGAAAATCTGCAAAACATTTGGTGTAGGCTACAAGGATAAACTTTCAGGCTATAAAACTACGTGTCAACTCGCAAAACCAAGACAGTTTGCCTATCAGGCCAAAACGTTGAAACTTTTTGTGTTATCTGTTGGCAATGACATCAAGTGATGGCAAACTTTTGATTTAAACAGACGAAAAGTGAAATGTGAAGCCGCATACAAGCCTAAAGCTTAATTATTGAAAAACTTGTGCCTCGTGTATTCCAAACAAAAGAATTTATGATAGGTAATAGGCCATTTGCGTACACCATCAATTGGCCCTGCCGTGTAAGGTTGATGCGAGAAAGGGACAAAGAAAGTTAACCACAGATGAAATCAATACTCCCTTTCATTTTGTTTCGGTCAATGAAAGCTTTATAAAAACTGTTTTATCACTGAGGTATACAGTATGTTGTGTAGAGACAGGTTTACAATGTTTTTAAAATAAGCTACTGACACTAACAGAAGCATTTTTTTAAATGACGCTTGTGAGCTTTTAGAATCCGAAGATATCTTATCAAAATGAACTGCTGGTAGCTTCGGCAATGCCTTGGATTTGAGCACATGGCAGTGAAAGCAAACGTTTTGTAAAGCATGAGGTCTAATTAAAAGATGTTTAGGCCTGTGTCAATGTTTCTGCTGTTTGTACTGCACCTGCCAAGTTCTAATGATCGATATTGTTACTTCCTTCAGCATAAGCCTAACTGGTTAACTTTCTCTGTAAACAATGGCCGTTAGGCTTCAAATAGCGGCCATCTTGACTGGCAGTTTGGGATTAATCTCTGTGATCTGGTCAGTGGTGATATCAGATTGGCTTCAGGTAAGCCTTCGTTTTATAAATAATGTAAGCTTAAACTTTGCTGGTGTGTAGGTCCCATACAGCAAACCAGTCACTTTTTTACATTGATTCAACGTCTAAGGACGTTGAATCAATCTAAAAAACGACTGATTTGCTGTCTGGGGTGTAGCCTAATGTAGTTCTCCACAATCTTTTTTCACCAGCCGCACTTTTTTAAATCGGATGGCACTCTTGAACCAAAACTGTTTCTAAGTGTTTAAAGATAGCCAACAACAGATCACTCAGCAATGACCTAAATCGTCGCTCGCAGTCTGAGTTTTTTCTTATGCACCACCCTTATCTGCTGATTAGAATCGCCGATTAGGCCTACTGATCCGCCGATAAAATCTGCAAACTGATTATATTAACTAATCAGACAGTGGCTTCATCGATCGCTTAAAAGTTTCACAGCTCGTGCATCCAACCGTAAAAGACACAAAATGAAACATCATTTTCTGATATAATACATTTTATGCGCTTTTTTAATAATAAAACCAGTCGCTGTGCATTTGGTGTCTAACAATTTCCAAACAAATTTTTGAACAATTGTTGTGGAGCACAGGCCTAATATACTACACCTTGCCGTGAGCACACTTCAGGGATAGGCTACCTAAACCATCACTGACAACTAAACAATTTTAGTTGTCCAATTTGGTGTATTAGAGCAAAATATTAGCAATTGCAATTCTAATCAATCTAATAATAACTTGTTTACTCCAATGATAGTTCTAATCTAATCTCCGGTTTTGCCAAAAGTTCTAGTTTTTCTAACAGCATATTTAGCAATGAAAGGTATCTGCGTGCTTGTTAACCTCATGCAAGGAAAATGCAACAAAACGATTAAGGTCAAGTGCCATCCTGTCATTCCATTGCTTAACTAGGGAAATTATTAGAAACTCGATTAATTTAGTAATTTACCTGCGTCACAATGTTTATTATGATATATGGGCGTTTTTATCTAAATAGAAAAAAGTATGTGACAACTATGGCCATGCTATGTCCAACTAATTGTACGGTAATCTGTTTAAATTCTAGTTTAATTTGTTATAACTTAAAAAGTTTTAATTAAAATTCTATTCTAATTTAGAAAAGCTAAAAAATTTTTACAGTAGTTGTCCAAGACTGGCCGTGAGTGCCGTACTCAGAGCAGTAAAGGCCTTAAAAGCGTTTATATACCGCCTTGTCCAGTTCTAAGAATCTAAATTTATGTCTGGCAAAGTTTGCAATAGAAATAAACAAATGTAAAAATATTTAAATTTTGAAAGAAATCATTTGCATTTCAATAGTAGGCTACATAAAATCTTGCTCATTAGTCATATTCTGCCTGCTTCATGGTTTGGTTTTGAATCTTTATCCTCGGACTGACAAAGCCTTGATAGGTTATTCCTGGTAGTTTCGCATACTTGTAAAGGCTTTTGACGCAGGGCCGGTTACCGAGATTAGCAGAGTGAAGTTTCCGATTGTTGAAGTGTTGTTGCCGGGAAATTACTCCACATTTAGGTGCCACTGAATGGAAAACAGTTCTTATAATGCGTTGCTCAAGCGCACACCCCGAGAGTCGAACCAGTGCCGCTTGATCTTGAAGCTCCTTCGTTCATTAAGTGCAACCTTTTTATTTTATTGCCCTTATTTTCTATTCAGGCTTGCGTTTCAGTCAAAAAGCTGTTTGACAGCCTCTTGTCAGTGCCACAAAGTTTCGTTCCGAATTATTCTCAAACCAAAATGCTTTTGAAAGACCAAAATTTGTGTATTTACAAAGGCCTGTTCAAAATCAGCTTTTCGATGGGTTCGTTTGCCAACTTTAACCTTCCAATACCAAGTAAGTTAAAAACTTTGTACGAAGCATAACTTAACGTTTTCAAGTAAAATGCAAGCTTTAATCTGCACCCTACCTGTACGGTTGGTAATGCTATTTTCTGAAATGACTTGAAATTTTCGACGTAGCCTATATAATAATAATGCGTGTTTTTATATAGTAGGCCTAGGCTACTGTATCTTTCTGTATCTTGTATCAGATATGCGTTGCTCTTCAGTGCTTTATAAATCAGACGGTGTCAGTGCGGCCGTAAAGTAACACAATTGAGTGTATTGTTACCCGAATTTATATTCCATTGGTGAGTGTGTCAAGCAGGAATAAGATTCAGTACCTCTTTTAAAAAGTGTATGGTATGACCCGACAGGGTATCGAACCCATGCCTACCGATTCAGAGGCGAGCGTAATAACCACTAAACCACCGGTTTGTAGGCTCATTTTTTTTAAAGTTTTGTTTCGTTCTGAAGCAGCAATGCAGTAATGTACTTTTTCCTTTGATGTAAAATCGTAACCTAAAGATTTGCTAATTATCCAGACTTAGTCACGTTCACTAAGGGTGCAGTTAATTGGGTGGGCATAGTTGCTGAAAGAAAGGCGGCCGAGAGAAAGGAACTTGCCACCCTACTCTCGTTAGTGTCAAAGTCCGAGTATAGCAAGAACCTAATCTTCCCATACCTCAAAGCTCAATATCTGAGTATGGGACCTTTACCTTACTCATCATCATCATCATCACCACGTGCCGTCTCCGATCCGAAGGTTGACTGTCATTTTCTTCCACATGTCACGTTCTTCCGTTGCTCTTTTTGCTTCTCCGAGGCTTGACTTTTTGCTTCTCCGAAGTCAGCCCACTGTTTCTACCTTACTACCAATGTTAAAAACAATAATATTTCAAACTTTGAAATATCCGCTCGGTGAAATTCGGATCTACTGTATATTTAATCTCAATCGTCATTGTTGCTTTTGTCTTGTACAGTAGTGTACGGACGCTCCGAGCACTCAATGTGAAGGGTAGCTTAGTATTCATAGATATACAGTATGCGAAGGTCGACAGCTAAGTGGGTATAATCCACCAGCCACGACAAGCTGACCAGATGAAAATTGTGGTGTCCGATGTTCCCATGTGGGTCTTCTCCATGTGGGATTGGCTGTGGGAAATCCTAGATAGGCCAGCTCAGACATGGGTCTTGCCACCGAAACCAAATGTCACCGCAGTTCCTTGGAAGACGATCATCATAGATCCGTCGCCAATGTCTGCAACTTGGCTGGAGGCTTCCAACTCTACCTAGCCTGCTTCCGTTACCCGTGATATTATCACCATTGGGCTTTGTTTGGTCCAGGTCCAAATTAAGACAAAGGTCATTCGCTTGTATGGTTGTTTTGGGTGGTCTAGGTTGTGCGAGGGTTAGCCTACGCACACTCTCGTGGCCAGAATCATGTCCAACAAGGTCGAAACGTGCAGCTTCAGGAGAACTGGTTGCAACGGACTACCTGGTGCTTTGTTCACTGAGACCTGCCTTACAGGATGGATGGACACTGCGATTTCATAGAGCATATCCAATTTAATAGGCTGAGAAAATGTCTCATCCCTGAATCAGGAACAGCTGTCGCTCTGCGGCAACCACCCTTTTTACTGTCTAGTTCAATTTGTAATTTGATTTGTTTGTTTTAGTCGTCTTGACTGACAGTTGACGACTAGTTTCAATTCCTACTGTACCCTCTGTACCCCAGCGCTTTTGGTGTCATTTCTTGAAACAAAAGTAGTGATTTGTACGCATGGTTGATTTGGGCTCAGTACAAGTGACATTCTTTGGCCCCAAATCAAAACACTTCTTGGAAAACTACACTATTTCCAAAGAACATGAGTGGATTCTTCATGTTTCCGAGCCTCTTGCAAAGGTTACAAGTCTATAAAATCATCGCGAGCTTCAGGCCCAATAGTATCCTCTGAACCACTCTGTTAACGCTATTGTTGGTACGCAATGGTTCAATAGCCAGAGATAAAGCAACGTTGCTAGCTCTCTGAAGTTTTATTAACTTAGAACTAGGTGAAGGTGTAAAAAATAAATTGATCAGCAAAATTCGAATCTTAACTCTAATTTTGTGTTACAAAACGATAACACCATTTTCTTTTTGGGTTGTGTTACATGCAGTGCTTCATATCTATTGCAGTCCATTTTTGTTCAACTATTGGCTCAACTACTCTCCTAAAAACGTAACTAAGAGTGTAATGATGTACGCTAGCAATGTCACACTGCTTTTTGTGTTTTTAACGAAATGAACACAATTCTACGATGATGTATAATATTGTATGAGGAAACCGATTGCTTTCATTCAGCATAAAGAATGTGCGGTAATCAAGAATAAAACACACCTCCAACTGTAAAAAAATATATAAGAGTGAAATAATAGTTTTATTATTAGACATGAAAATAATACTTACTGAAATTAAAAAGTATATTCAAGTTAGCGGAACATCTGCTGCAATGTAGAGTGTAGACTACTGGTCAAATTTAAGTTTTCGTTTCCGATAGAATCGAGAAGAAGCGTGTACCGGTAGCTTAAATATATTTTTTTCTGTTTTAGTATCTGCATTGAATGCGCAAGAACGAGTGGTCGTTGGACTATTTATCGTTGGGGGAGTCATGCTATCTTTAGACATTGCTCTCTTTTCTCTAGCCTTATGTATGGCCTTTTCTCATCAACGTAGAAAATGGCGTATTCGAAGCTTTACTCGAATTGGATATGTCGTCTATATATTTGGATGTGAGTAGGCAGCACATTTTTTAAATTTAGTATTGAAGCAAAGTAACTTTTACGTTTCCAGACTATGAATTTAGAGCATGCTTTTAGCATGGTAACTTACTAGTAACGATTTCCTTGGACTCCAAAAGCGATGAGTTATTGGCTTAGCCTACTTACATCAAAGCTTTTGCTTGTATGAATCGGTTATTGAATTAACGGTCCCTAAAAAGAAGTTACAAATTGATACAGTTCAGTAACCTTCGTTTTACGTTAGTGTTAGTGCTCTGTACAGTGTAGGCCTACATAGTTCCTTGCGCTTGATTACGTCGTGCCTTACTGTGGCTATGAGCAGCTCATATTTAATGCAGTAGGACTTGGTAACTACACAGCGATTTATCACTTGTACATACAGCTCTTTCTCGTGCTAAGATTTCTTTTCAATTTCTTTACCTTGAGGGTCTCTGTAGCTATTCTGGAGAACCTACAAGCGTAACACAAATATCCTTGCTTTACAATCAACGTTGCAATGGTTTGGGCAAGAAAAACTAATGAAAAGGTTCAGGCTCAAATAAAAGTTTTTAAAACCATTTAACTTTGCAAAATGAAACAAGACCAACCCATTACGCATTGAATAGCGCGTTCGCAGGATTGACATGCGTGCGTACTGCCTAATTTAGTCTTTTTCTTGCATATTTGTTTACTCTGTAAAGATAAAAAACATAAAAATGAGCTCCCTAACTTAGGCTACTATTAAACGTTTAGCCTACCTAATTAGTTGGCCGACATCAAAACATTTTTCAGATAACAATAATTGCATTTGTTTTTTTGTCATCAGCAATTTTTGTTGGAATCGGATTGTACAATTGCATTATTTCTCAAAGAAGGAACATGAAAAATTCCAGAGATTTTCTGAACTACACATTTCAAGAAGGGAGACATCTGATGATTGATTTCATAGAAAAACAAAATTTTCCAATTAAAAAACTCCTTGCAGGATACAACGTCGGAAGGTCTTCGTTCGCAAAGCTTAGATCTGCTTTTTTGCCACCAGACCACATCTTTCCAAATGCCAAGACAATATTTGTCGTCGATACCGATATGACTCCTATTCTGGGATTTTCTTTTTATATGGCTTGGTTTAGTTTTTTTGTTTCATGTCTAGCGGTATTGTTTGGACTGCTGGCGTATTGTTCCATGAAAAGGTGGAATAATAGTATACAGGTAAAGGCGCATTTAAAAGCATAAAGGAAAGAGCAACCCCCCTAAGTTTATGCAAATTTCTGCTCATTGATGTACGCAGAGGAGGGGGCATTGGGCTATAATGCTATATGATGAGTATGCTCGCCGTTTTACGAAAAAATTTCAGTAATTTAACGAATTAAAATACTGTTTGTTTCATTTTTTTCTTTTGTTTTCAACCGCACTGCAGCGTGTAACTTTGTAAATTTATTTTGTATGTTATTCGCTCCGAGGATGCGCGTTGTGATGGTGCACGAAACGCCAGTGAAGCAATAAATCGACTTTCATCAGATGAACGTTGCAACTATTGCTAGAAACGTTAACGAATTGGAGTATACGGCGTTTGATGTGTTTTGGATTGCACTTCCAAAGCAAATAACAATGTTGCCATTGACTAAGCAAATACTAAATCCATGGCTCAATGCCTTCTCTCCGCGTACCCCACTGTCTTCGTCCATACCGTGTTGTACTTTGTTTGTACTTTTTTCTTATGATGGCAATTAATTCCTCACTTTTGTTATTTATTATAAGACGTTTTTGAAACAAATAAATTAACATGACATTGCAGGCTATGATCCGCAACAAATTGTGGTTTCTTCCTCATTTATAGATCATATTTCACAAAGATTACAACTTAAAGATTATTCAGTGTTTATTTGAAATTCGTTAACAATGTGTCAAAGTAACCTGACAATCGTCTTTGATCTTGAAGCCGAGTGACTGGTTGCAAGTTGGTTTACAAGCATGAGACTCCGTCATACTACAATCATAGGTTATACTGGTTTTTATTTTGTTTTGATAAAGACTAAGATGTTCAATCGGATGCAATTTATGAACAAGACATTGTGCTGAAACACAGTAAGCGTTGCTCTATCAGTGTAACCAATTTTGATTGAGGAACTAATTTTTTGCTGTTATTTTAAACCAGTGGTTCTCAAACGTTGTTGCTCCATCGCTTTCCTTCCCTTTAGAAACATTATTTTTTCCTCCTTTACAGAGTTGCCTGGGCTATTCCACAAAATTAACATAAGATCGCATGCTTTGAGGTTCAATGTGATGCATTAGCTTGGTGGCCTTTACAAAGGTTTGAGATATTTGGCATAATCGGAAGGCAATGCATGGGTAACGATAATTGCATCGAATATAGGCTATTAGTTAGTGGTTTAATGTTTTCACTCCTCAGTTACATCTTGACATTTTTACCCCACTATTTTTACCCCAGCGGGGTCGATATCTCCCACTTTGAGAACAATTTTTCTAAGCCAGTGGGGTAGCGTGACCATTTTTTGGGTGTTTACTTTTTTGAACAACAGCAAACTTTAGTCTACTTGTATTTAAAAATGCAGTTCAATCGCGTCAGCTCGATTATCTTTAATATAAGTAGACTATATGTTTAAACTTTAAAGTTTACTGAAAAAGTGGACACCTAAAAAAATGGTCACGCTGCGCAACTGTTTTAAACTCAATAAGTTTAGAACTTGGGTTTCCTTCTTGGCCTCGAAAACCTGTTTAGGTTTTTGAGAATAAACGTTTCTCGGTGGTCATTTAGTCTTGACTAACGTCTTGACAATTCCGCTTGAGCGCAACAACGCCAAAGATGTAACATTTTACTTAATTTGTCATATTTCGCTTTCTTTCGATCAATCAAGTACCAGCCACAATCATTTATTGTAATTGATGAATTGGAGAATTTGGACTGCTTCATTGCAGCATGCTCGGCTGCTACAATATTGCGGTACTGTGGACTATTGCTATGAATTGTCATATTAGATAAATACACCGTGATTGACCGTTCTTGCGCAATTCTCTTTTTTATAGTTGTTGTAGCAAAACGTTTTGGTAAATTGATTTGTACGTTGATTTAACTTGCAACAATACATCAAACTAAACTACAGTAGCAGTTATTTTTAATTGTGAATCTATGGCATGAAATAGTAAAATCTGTTTTCGGGGCTACAACAAACCTAATCTGTTTCTGACAGAAGGCAAGGATCGACTTGTCTCGTTGAGCAACCCCAACATCGAGAGCTCTCACTGTCGTTTGTTGAGTTCAAAACCAACAAACAAACCACTAAAAACAAAGAGATTTGTGAGTAGGCCTATGTAACTTCAATTTCTTACCAAAACCATCAAATAACTAAATAAAATAATAGTCATAAAATGTTTGTAACAGGCCAGGGATATCTATCTGTGTAGCAGGCAACGTCAACCAACTGGGTGTGAAGACTAGTGAGTAGTGACCAGTGCCGGGTTAAGAGGGGGCGGACTGGGCTGAAGCCCAGGGCCCCCACTTTTGGGGGCCCCCACCTCAAAGAAAAAAAAATATTAATTTTCTTTGTTGCACAGCTGGAGATTGCTGCTTTAATTCGTGTCTCAAACAAGCAGATTGCACAGCACATTCACTTAATTTAATCGGTAAATGTGCTGTAGAAACATGCCGTTTTGCCGCTGAGCTTAATTTTTGAATTGTTGCAAAGCCTTTATTCATGGCTCGTCTCGTTTACTCATCGTTGGCAAGTCCACCGAAAATTCCTAGATGGTTTGCCTGTTTTAAAGACATTATCTGATACAAGATGGTCAGATAGATAGGATGCAGTTAGTGCATTAAACAAAGGATAGCCTACGGTGAGACCATTTTAGCGCTTGAAGAATTGGCCTCTGATGATGCTCAATCTCGAGAGAGCAAAGTCGTAGGAGAAGGACTTGTAAAAAAGTTGAAACAACTGGAGACAGCTATTTTGCTTGAAATGTGGAATGCAATTTTGGAAAGGTTTTAAAAAACAAACCTGTCCCTTCAAACAAGTGGATTGTGTTTGAATAATGCAGTACAGTTGTTACAAAGTCTCATGAGCTTTGTCAAAAGCGAAAGATCTAACTTTGAAACGTATGAAAAAAAAGGTAAGAAGAAATGTGGATCCAACACCTACGCAGGTTTTTCAAAACGAATTCAAACCCAACGTTATAGGCATTTTGATGAGCCCTCTACAGAGCCAACGATTTTTTCCCCAAGAGATAAATTTACAGTTGAAGTGTATCTTGCCATAATTGACAAACTATCTGCAGAACTGGATAAGCGGTTGAAAGCATACCGTGACGTCGAAAGTAAGTTTGGTTTCATTTCAAAACTGACGGATCTTAGCCCTAACGAGATTCATCAAGCTACTGTTGCATTGATGAAGGAATATCTCATGGATTTGGAAGCCAATTTTCCAAAAGAAACAGTTCATTTTGCAGAACTTTTCAAAGTGAAAACTGCTGATGGTGGAAAAGAAGCTTCAGAAAACCCTTATAAACACAACGTGGAAGACAGTGTTGAGCTCAACATGTTTTTACTTCTAAGTGAAGACAGGTGCGTTGAAACCTTTCCCAGTGTCTTCGTTGCTCTGCGAATGTATTTGTGTGTGATGGTCTCTAACTGCAGTGGAGAAAGATCTTTTTCAAAATTAAAGAGAATCAAAACCGAAGTTCGAAATTCTTCGCGACAAGATCGAGTTTCGAATCTTTCGCTTCTAAGCATTGAACACGATATTTTGGATTCATTGAATTTTGAAGAATTGATCAGCGATGTAGCCACGAGAAAAGTAAGAAAGCGTCCATTTGAGTTGATATGAACAATTTTCTAGGGCAGCAAACAAAATGACTACCGGTACCGCCTACCAGTTTGCAGTTTCCTTTTTACTTATGGCCTATAGCCTACTTCTATGAATATAGATTCTGTTTTTATCGTGTGAAGCTGACAAACAATTCACAGTTCATACATAAAGTTGCGGCCAAAAACAAACGTTTAGTTTTTTTTGTGAAACGATTAAGCTTACTTTGCTCGCTCTGTATCTCAACAGTTTTGTGTTTAAGTATTCGACACCATTCACACCAGGCACTAAAAGTTTAGTCATTGCTAAATTTGCTTTTTAACCAGAAAACGAATCTTTTCCGAAGAAATACTGTTGAAAATTAACCAGGTTTGTCCTCACAATTTTCTTGGGGCAAAATTGTTTGTTTTGAACAGTACAGTAGGCCTATTGCACAAAATGAACATGTTATCGTACAGTAGCTTATATCAATAATCGCCTATAAGCTATTTGTATTGAAAGTGTTGCCACTAAAAATTGTGGAGAAAAGATCGAGTTCACTTTGAACAGTGATAGTCTATCTCACAAACGGATACGTTTGTTGATCTGCTCTAAAATGATTGGTTTTGCTTTCAAAAAGACAACTGGAGAACAGTGGCGTACCTAGAGAATAGTGGCGTCGCTCTGGTAAGTTTGAGAGTTTGAGCCCCTTTAATAAAGTCAGCATTAAACGAATTATGTCATTTTGTTGTTCTAAAAACAATGTTCCTGTTTAAACGCTTTTTTCAATCCCAATCGCAGCAAATCACAATACCAACTACACAATACACACAACTCGGGGTTTGGAGGCGGAGCCCCCAGCTGCTGAGAAATGCATTTAGCGTCATTGATCGATAACCTTTTCAGCGAAAAATGTCACTTGATAAGGGCCCCCACTTTCAGCTCAGCCCAGGGCCCCATAAACCCTTAATCCGGCCCTGGTAGTGACCCTATACCCTGCAAATCTGCTAATGGAGGTTTAGAATTGCTGACCGAAGGAAAAACGTTTTAAAATTTAGCTAAATCGTTTGTTCGTGTTAAATTTATTTGTTTGAGAAAAAAAGTAAAAGTATTTTATTGATTCCTCTACGAGTCTAACTGTCTCCTCTGTGTAAGCTAGCCTACTCCATTGGGTACCAGTAGTCACGTGCTTATCATTACACCATCAGGCAAGATGAAGTGCCACATCTTCGCCTTGTTTTCTTAAGGTTAATTCAACAAAAATACTTGATATATTTTTTATTTACTAGTTGCTTTTTTTAAATTGATAAGGCTACTTGATAATTTTTAAAATTAAGTATGTTAATATTGCGCCTGCAATGAATTTAAAAAAATTATTGGGGGCCGAAAGAGTTTAACGAAAGTAAAAACTAATAAAAAATAAACAATGGAAAAATTTAGCTTCAAAATTGCAAATAGTGACCTGGGATCTAGGAACATTTCATAGAACAAAAAATGTAGTTAACATCCAATATTTTTTTTTGCACCATGTTATGTCAAACGTAGCCTAGGCTTACACGATCTCAGTCATAATTCAAACTACTTTCTTTCACGTAACGGAAAAGCATCTCAGAACCAAATATAACAAATGCTTGCAGATATGTTGTATTTACATTGAGTAGCCTAGTCGAAGAGTGCCTGCTGACAAAAATGCAAGTCATCTGTCATAGCTTATATCGCGCAGTGCATGAATTCACTAAACATACACGCTGTAGTTATGCAGCAGACATCAACGTAATAAGCAAAAGTTTAGTCTATTTGAGCCTGGTCATTTATTGCTGATGCAACCAAACAAGCCATCAATGCTTGAGTTGTTCGAGTTTGCAAGGAAATAGGACATGGCGCATGCGTTAAATCTAGAGCTTCTGCTGTAGCACATAGCTTCAAAGATATTTTTTTGTAGAATGAAGGCCAGTAACAGTTTTCGATAAACTTCTTCTGGAAGTTTGCTTTCACAAATAAAATGCATTAACAGCTTTGTTTTTTGTTTATTGCATCTATTAGCCTTGAATATTTTATAGAAGGATAAGTTACAATAATCGAAGCCAGGCAGAGTATGAACATAGTACAGTAGCTGAAGGGTGGGTCAACTGCAATGGGGAACGGTGAACAATTATTTTGGTGTTCACATTTTTTAGAGATTGTCAAACACATGCTTGATTTGCACAGTGACTCTTTGTATTTTGTCACATCAGTTTATTTTCATACGATATGAACAGCTATTGAGCAAACTGCAAATCTAATGAGTGTTTTACTTTAAAGCCTGTTAAAAACATGAACACCCATACAACTGATCACCGTGCCCCACTGGCCAACTATCCCTACGAGAAGTATCAGTGAGCGTTAAATTAACAGTAGCCTAATAATAAAACTTCAAAATCCACAATAAAGCATCATAGCCTACTTCACGGCTTAGACTACTTGTTATCAGGGAGTGTAATGTTTTATTATTGCCGGGCGCTGGGAACACTTGCTACGCTACTGTGTGTGTTTGTATGTCTGAAGATATTTAGATTCGCTCTGTGTGCTCTTTGCTTCTACGCTACAATTACTACTTGTTAATTGAATTGAAACGCATAGCTACTTGTAAGTATTATTTGAACACATTCCACTAGAGTCGAATATCAGTGCAGCGGACGCCGAGTAGTCCAAAGCATATGCTCATACCTAGTTGTAAATTATTGCTAGCAACATCCCGAGCACATCGGTGGTAGGGATGATCCAACAATGATGTCTGGATGTCTACACGCAGGGCCTCTGAGAGAAATTTTCGCTAGGGGTACGAAGAGTCTTTCCGGGCCCCCCTCTCACTCCGGGCCCCTTTGTCACGGGCAAAACGCCTGATGTGCATATTGCACACCATACAACATTTTACTGCAGAATTGGACATCTGTGCGTGCGCAATAATAGTATCAGGCTGCAATAAAACTATTATTTAGTGTTTTGTGCATATCATGTGATCTGTCCCAAGCCAATTTGTGTAGGCCTATCTTGCATTGATTTCGTGCGTCAGTATTGTTGTTGATGGTGCTGTTGAGATGTGTCGCTTGTACAACTTTAATAAAAAAATTTCAAATTCATTTATTTATTTATCTTAGATCTAGCCTACAATAGGATCGGAGCGTGTAGCCTCTACGAAATCGGAGTGTCTATAGGGAGCTGACTTTGTTCAGCCCCATCTCCATGGAGATGCCTCAACGCGGTGTAGACTAGAGGTGAACCCAGGCTAAAAACTAGGCTCATTTCTAGCAACTCCTGAGGCTAATCGACACACGTAAAAGTCCCCAACGGCAACTTTTTTTGGCGGAAGAGGGCAGTGTCTGATGGGCAGATATCCTGTAAGGCGGGCCTCGATGAACAGAGCACCCGGCAGCTCGTTGCAACCAGTTCCCCTGAAGCTGCACGTTTCGATCTTATTGGACCGCAGTAGACATGGAGCTGGCCAAGAGTGTGTGGGTAGCCCTCGCGTAGTCACAACCACCTTAAACAACCATACAAGCGAATGGCCTTTGTCTCAATTTGGACCTGGACCAAATAAATCCCAATGACGATGATATCACTGGTAACGGAGCAGGCTTGATAGAGTTGAAAGCCCCCAGCCCGGTTTCACACATTGGCGGCGGATCTATGATGATTGTCTCCCAATGAACTGCGGTGACATTGGCTTCCGGTAGCAAGACCCGTGTCTGGCCTGGCCTATCTAGGATTTCCTACCAGAGTTGGCAGGGACCATCGTATGTGGAAGGGTGTCATAGACCATCACGGCATTGGGACATGCAATGCAAACGGAGAATGACGACGACATTTACTCCGAGGACACTATGTGGTGTCGAAAACGTTGGATTCAGTGTTTTTTTTCTTGTTTTTTTGTGTGTTTAATAAACCATGTTAAATCCGTTAATGTTACTGAGTGTTACATGTGTCTGATACAAGCTTGTTAAAACATAACCAAATTAATCATCTGACCAATAACCTTTCGTCAATAACTTTTGCATTTACCACATGTCTAGCAGAGGTGAACAAAGTCATTTTGTTTTGCTCCGGCTCCGCCATTGCTCCGAAAGTATCGACTCCGGCTCCTGCTCCAACTCCTAAATTCATTTTGAAGTGAAATAAGCGTGAAACTACCTTTTTCAAATAGTTTTTAAAAACACAAAAAACCTCATAACCTCCCGGCTTTTTCTCAAACCTGCTTTTTCTACACTATGCCCCCCCGGACAGGAGAATAACCAACTTTTATGACTTAATTTGGGGTGCTTTTGACAACATTTTTGCACGTAAAACATTAAATCACCACTTTGAGCCCCTAATTTGCTCGCAATGCACTCAATTACCTTTTCGGGCCCTTTTGCTACATTGCGGGCCCCCCAGGGCTAAAGAATAACAACTTTTATGCTTGAATTTAGTTGTTCAGGATGGTTTTAACCAAACATTTTTACGCGTAGACTACAAAATCACAATTTCGCGCCCCCCAACAAACACAGGCCTGGGCCCTCAAGGGTACACCGTACCCTCCGTACCCACCTCTCATAGGCCTTGTCTACATGTATGAGTTTATTGCATAAAACAAATCTTCAAACCATCAGGACGCATTAACTCAAAAGGTTGCAACCGAAAAATGCCAAACTAACAAAACGTGATGAGCTGAATCAAATCACGACTCGTAACATAAATTAAACTGACACCACAACTGAACTGGTACCATAACTGCAAACAAAACGTGGTGAACTGACTGAAAGATGCTGCCACGACAAAATGACTGAAAAAAATCATAATAATGATAATTCAACGCTAGACGCGTTGGTTTAAATTTTAAAAGAAAGCCCAGTGTGATTGGAATGCTCTAAGCCAGGGGTCACCAAATGGCGGCCCGCGGGCCGCATGCGGCCCGCCACGCTGTATCGCTGCGGCCCGCGGAAGGTATCAGCGTACAAGTATAACCAAAAATACTTTTCTTGAGGCGTTAAAGAGCACGAAGGCAAAAAATACTTTTTGGGAAGCATATTTTCACTTTGCATACGATTTCACCGACCGACCAATCAGATTATAGTTCTAGGTGGGGGTTGCTTAAAGCTATTCCAATACGATGTCCAGCCACACTGTCCCAATGGTTGATTAAAACGTACGTTTTCGAATTTCGAAAATGTCGAGCATAAGGTTGCTTATTTTAAGTTTGCAAATGTCATGTAAACACTAGTGTGCGTTTCACCGTTATTGTGTTTCACGACCAGTGTTCTCTTTATGCAAGTTTTTGTTGGCAAAATAGGTCGGTGTGCCAACTCAATTTATAATAAATTGGCAAAATATTATATATAAATTTAAAGACTTTTTCTGATTGAATTATGAAAATATTTAGCTTAGTACTGCAAAATATTTTTTTCTTCTTTTTTTAAAGAAATATGGAACGATTCACGATTTCGCGTGTCATCCTTGGGCAGGGGCCATGCTAATCTTCTCTGTATCGTTCCAATTTTAGTATATCTACTGCCGAAGCAAGTTCTGCAAAATGTTATTAATCAACAAATTCTTGCCACGCTGGTAAGCACCGCAAGTGACAGTTGTTTATAACAAAAGAAAGACGGTTTTATAGACTCTCACAAAAAGGATGAAAAACCAACTCATTGCTTTTTTAAAGGGAAGACTGTTCATGAATTACGATAGAATTACGATTTTTGGGTGATTTCTACAGTACAAGCATTTGTTATATGGTGCCTGGTTTCTTTTTCCCTGTTATTGGAGCCTATTTTTCGCTGATATGTTTGTAGGTCACTATGTTGCCTGTATTGCGATGTGTCAAACATTTCCTTGTTTAATAAAATTGTTAATTGCAAGATATCTTTTGTGAAGCGAAGTGACAACACCACTCTTGCTTAGCGATGAATATTCTGATGAAACCGCTCGCCTCGCTATAAGTGCGCAAAACAAGTGGCCTCGTTTATTAGGCATTGTTAAAAAAAGTCAAAAGTGTTGTAAAAGGAGCTTGGCCTGGCCGTAGCGTTGTTCGATTAATTTTGTTGCTGCGGTATTCTAACATAAATATGAACAACATGTATATAACGCTGGATACTGGGTACGAAATGCGTTCTTTTCTAGCATAAGAGTCAACCTACCTAACATTTTATTAGTGCGGCCCGCCACAGCTCTCCTTAGTGCCAAAGTGGCCCGCATGCAAAAAAGGTTGGTGACCCCTGCTCTAAGCGATGCACTTAATCACGACACACAAACGCACTGCGGCATGCAGCAGATGCACAACGCTAAAAAGACATGAAACTATGTGTATATGTATCAAACTACCGATTGCAAGAATGCACTCAGATTATTAGTCAGCGTTCCAAATTCCTAAGAAGCAGACAAATACCTTGCTAGCGTTTCAAATTCCTGATCATGACACACTTGACTTATAGCGAAACTACAGGGACTAAAGACCTCCAGGTTTTCACAACATCAATAAGACACAAGGGAACACAATAATACAGCAAAGAAAAAGCCGCAGGATCTACAATAGGCATTTACAGCACACCATGGTTTTTCAGATTTATAGTGCAACTAACAAAATTTCACGAGTTATTTTGTGACTGTTGAAAAATGGCTACAGTATTTCACATTGCAGCAATGGCATGCGGATCTGTAACACTGTTCTTCATAATTGTTGTATTAGCTACACCCCATTGGCTACAAGTGAGTCAATTATGTTTAATGCAGTCTACTCTAGGCCTACATTACAAGTTAAAAATATTGTTTTATGAATGTATCCTACTGCAATTTGTTTTAGTCTGCTGCCAATCCTAACAATTGTATTCAAACGTTAGGTTTCGGTAGTTCACACGCATATTTAAAGAGAAAATTCAAGCTTTGAATAGTTTTTATGAATGTTTTATACCTTTACTTGTAGACTGGGAATAATCTGAACATTGAACAATCTTAAAAAATTATTAGAAGCATTTCATGGAGAAAAACGTTTTTCTTTTGTTAATTACAATATAATTCAAGTAGGGTATGTGTTTGCAATATAAATAAACCCATTTTAATTTTTACTTAAAAAGTTTTTATTTTATTTTTTTTATTAGACATTTACTTCACTTTGACAGTAAAGCAGTTCTAGAAATTCTACATTATTGATTTTATAACTAGACTATGTAGCTTTCAATGCAGTTTTTTTTGACAGCATAATTGTTTAAATATCTTTGTGTTTTGGCTCGCCACGAAAAATGTGATGGTGATTTTATTTAGAAACGTTTGTCACATGAGCGTGGTAGTCTATGAACAGATATTTTGCTTATCTTTTCTTATAATCACATGTTTGCCTGTTTACCTCACGCATTTAAATTAATTAAAATTATGAAAACTTTGTATAGCATCACTTCATGTCACGATATTTTTGACATCACTTTTAATTCGCGTTTACACTAATTTTTAGAAATATGAAGAATGACCTTCCGGTGAGTTGCTCTGCAGCAAGAAAGTTAACAAAAATTAAAATAGACTAAGGGTGAGGCTAGACCATTTCAAGCTATTTCCTGTTGTATGAAATTTTCTGCGAATTCCTGACTGGCCTTAAACAGTTTGGTTGCTTGATAACATTAACATC
Source organism: Aplidium turbinatum (assembly GCF_918807975.1). Lineage (NCBI taxonomy): Eukaryota > Metazoa > Chordata > Ascidiacea > Aplousobranchia > Polyclinidae > Aplidium > Aplidium turbinatum. The sequence continues at coordinate 6,975,121 of NC_137489.1, read as the reverse complement.
GTCCGCCCCTATAGCTCAATTGGTTAGCGTGTCACTTCTGGAACGAAGAAGCTTCAAGATCAAGCGGCGCTGGTTCGACTCTCGGGGTGTGCGCTTGAGCAACGCACGTTAAGGACTGCTCTCCATTCAGCGGCATCTAATGGATGGAATAGTTCCCAGGCAACAAGACTTCAACAATCGGAAACTTCACTTTGTCAATCTCGGTGACCGGGCCTGCGTCAGTGATTCAAAGCCTCTACAAGTATGCGAAACTGCCAGGATTAAGCTCTGCAAGAAGCTTTCCCAGTCCGATGATAAAGATTCAATCATTCAATCAATCAACATCAAAGAATTTCAATTGCAATCTATGTAGCCTGGTGTGAAACAAACTCTTACAAAAATACCAATTTTTCCTTGGCTCCCGCAGCGAAATTCTTTCTGTGAAAATTACTTGAAACAAAACGAAATTATTGAGAAAAGAAACATTTCCCAAATATTTTTGTTTTCAAAAATGTAACCAAAGACTGAATACTAATTTGTGAAGTATTGAAAAAGGTAATCGCAAAGCCGTGCACTTGAAAGTTATGGTCTACTTAAGCTACTTTATTTTTTTAGTCGGCTTAATTAAGCTAATGTTTATTATAAACAAAATTTTGTATAGAAAACAAATCAGATTTTCCCACTTTTGATATTTTGTATGGGCTGCATTTACAGTTTTAAGCTACTCGTAAGTCTAATACCAAAAGTTTAAATAAAGTTAAAGTACTTTTCTAAAGAAAAAGCTATGATTGAATTCCCAATTCTGATTTTAGATGTGATTCATTGCAGGCTTGCATCCAATTTGACAAGTTTTACGACACTTTACCTGGGCCCGGAAACACTACAGTGGTACATCCCTTGAGGCACGAAAGTCTTTGTTATTTTATTGGACTCTTTCAAATCAAGTCTTCGACCAAGTCGTTTGGGAGCAGCACACAGTCTATTGACCGTAGGCTACCAGTTTACAACAAGTCTATTTAAACCTAGATATTAGCCTACAGAATGCTGATGAAATGTTTTTCATTTGATATGAAATCTTTATCATACAATTCTAAACTAAGCCATTGAGATAGAATAGGTCTGTTTAATGTGGAGTGGCTGTGGAATGTGTCTTCTAAAAATTCGAAATGATTAAAGTTTTGATTATTTTAATTGTTGAATGATAGGCTACCGGTACTAATAGTTTAGCCCTACATTTTATTAGAAACCGATTAAATTTATTGCGTCAGTATGATCACTAACCTTAGCTACTACGTCAGTGCATTGACTAATAATGAAAAGCTGACGTCAAAAGAAGCATAGCCAAGACAAAACGACTTCATCAGAATATCTCACGGTGCCACAGTAATTACATCACTCATTTGAGCCGTTTACAGAATGAATAAGCAAAATAAAGTAACTATAACGTGCTTAACGTGCTTTAACGTGGTTTAACGTGGTTTAACGTGCTTCATTACAAAGAAATATAACAAAATTAAAAAATCAACTCAAACATTTTCGACACTTACGTGTGTCTTTTTCAGGAATTACTTAAATCTGCAATATACATAAAATAAAAATTGTAAGATAAATTTGACTCTACACTATAACTGCAACTACACACCGGACTGAAATACAGTTACAGTTATAGTGCAGTGTCAAGTTTATCTTACAATTTTTCATGTTATGTACCTATAACAGATTTTCTAAGTAATTTCTGATGAGGACACACGTACGTGTCGAAAACGGTTGAGTTGATTATTTAAAATTATGTCATACTTCTTTATAATAAAACACGTTAAACCCACTAAAGCTACTTTGTTTTGCTTGTCTATGGTTCAACAAAGCAAACTCTGTACCAAAGCTTTGACAGAATAAGTTGGACTTGGCAGCAAGTGAGCAGCTTATCGTTTCTGAAAAAAAACAAACAATACACCTCCAGAGAAAGCGTCTTTTTGAAGTCTAAACGGAAGTTAGGTGTCTTTGTGAAAGAAACTACTACCCTTCCCTCTGATAGACGATTTTTTAGAGTTAGCCTACCTTGCTTTTTGTTGTTGCAAAAATAAAAGTGAGCGATTCTGGGTCTTTAGAATTCTATAAACGCATCCTCTAGATACCCTAGCTGCCAGCAAAACTAATGTCACTCACGGACCATCCAATCAATTGATGTAACTGGATGTGGCCTCCAGCCGTATTGAACCATCCATTTGTCCTTGCAGCTTTCCAACTCACTATGCGCCAAAACAGAACCTTATTTTACTTAGGCCTAGATTTAGCTCACCTTCAAAATATATTGATTGGCCATTTGATTTTTTAATTTTAATTTCAAGGCTAATTTTAAGGCTAATTTTAAAGCTAGTTTTAAGGCTAGTTTTAAAGCTAGTTTTAAGGCTAGTTTTAAAACTATTCTGTTGATGAATTTTTTAGATAAAGACATCACGTCGTTTATTCTGGCAACAATTGCCTTGCTCATTTTGGGAGTAATTTCGATTGCTATGGCCATTCTACTGACTTTTCTTGGAGGAATGAGCACTGGAGTACATGTGGAAATTAGAAAGAATTTAAGCAACCGTGTTTATACTAGGATCGGATTAACGTTATTTGGTGTCTCAGGTAAGAAGCTTGAAACTGAATATACATAGGCCTACTGTAAATCTATTTACCAGAATACCCAGCTTGGCCGAAGATGTGTTGTCACTTGTCAGTCTCAATGGTGATAAGATCCTTGCAATTAAGCCATAAAGAGTCGTTCCGACTCTACAATTCAAATCGTCTTTATCAACAAACAATTTGAATTCTCTAGTTTTGTATGATAAAATTTTGTATTTTAACACTGTTTTGCTGGACTTGCTTTGTCTTTCAATCGCCGAGTAGAAGAGTAAGTTACTTAGTAAAAATTATCCAAGTCGTCGTGTAGAGTATAGCATTCATCGGTTATTGACTTCATTTGGGACACGTCGATTTTCCACCAGAGTCAGGATTTAAAAAATCAAGTACTTGTACAATTCTCAGATAACTAATTTACTATTTTTTTCAGGGATTTTTTTATTGGCTGGAATGCTTTCATACACTATCAAGCAATCACCGGTCATTCACAACCCAAGACTGTTTGTGCAACACGTCCATATCCATCTCACAAAATCGCTGGCCCCGATTGTCGCAAGTGTGTCATCTACCCGAATTGTGAACTTACCGACATCAAAAAATGCAACCTTGGCAATTAACCCCCTTCCTGAAAACTACGACATTCAAAGAGGTTTATTGGTGGTTTTCCAACATTCCGATCCTCTGTTCGACTATTCGTTTTATCTCGGGTGGGCGGCAGTACTGACTGCGCTGATTGGAACAGCGGTTTGTGCAGTTGCTTTTAAAAGAACGTCAAGCTATGAAAGCCATACCGATGACGAGGTGATGTTGTAAAAGAAACTGCTGTCAGAATTTGTTAGGGTTGTTCAAGTATCAGAATCCCCTTGTTTTGCTTTTTTATTTTTCCCGGATCTATAACTAGCCAAGCATGACATCTGTCTCCAATAAATATAAAAAAAATTAAAAAACATTTCTTTTACTGCCCGACGACGCAACCTATTTGAACAGCTCTTCAAGACAATTTTTTTTTAAATTATTTCGATTCATCTGAGCTTGTACCATAACTAGGACAGAGGAAGAAAGTAAAATATTTAGAAATCTGTTATAGCTGATTTGTTCCAGTCTGCAAAGAAGCGCAATTAGGCTCAACTTGGTTTGGTTACTAAGCGTGAATTCAAAACTTGCTTGTGTCTGTGGTAAATACCTAAAGGCTTTGTAGCGGACGCTGCTTTTCAGCATACACGCTCATACGTAGCCATCAGTGGGATGGCGACATTCCTGGGCGAAGTCGGCAAGGAATGATAGGACACGAGGTCGACTTTGCTGCTGTATATCCACTGACTCAAATTCAACCGAATAGTGCTTGCTCATATTTGTTTATGATTTTAATCTTCGACTAATCTTCGATCCAGTGACACAAAAAGCGAGAAAAGAAAACACCCGAATGGTTAACGTTCCACCACCGAAAACTGGACATAAAGTATTGTCGCTTCTACATTATTAACAGCCTTGAGTCAGAAATCATAGCTGCTGCACCAAAATCATAGCATACAGACTCTGAACGGAATGCTAAACTGATACAAACGTTATAGCCTACTAGCGGCAGCAGAAGTATGAAGCAGTAGCGACAATAAAACTGATACATTGATATCTGGACATCTAGTATGACATAGCCTACTGATTCTGATATCTTGATTTTTTATACTGATTTTCAATACTGGATTTCGATACTGATTTTTAAATCATGATTTAAGCTTCTTTAAGAAAGGTTCTAGTTTGGAATAGCGAATTTTACATACGATCATACAACGCAACACGACTGCAAATCTACATAACGATGAACCATGGTTGGAATTCGGCATAGCGCCTTACAAAAGGTTGATTACTGAATTGAATTCCCGAGACGTGCAAGGCAGTTCGCGGTATGTGCTTTCTTGGCCAGAACTTTCTGGAACAATTCTAATGACCTGGAACGTGACGTCAGAGCTCTCTGGCGCTACAGCTTTTATAGCTTTATAACCTACAGCTCTTTTCAATAGGTTTGTCGATTTTTCTTGGATTGAAGCACAAGTTATCGCTTTATACTGTGCTGTTAAAAAAAAGTTTCGGAATACTTATTCATTTCGTTGTAAATATCACGTAAAGCAAACTTTGTGATGTTGTTACATTATTTTTTCGTGAAACTTTGAAACCAGTGTAAAAGTCAAATTGCGCTACTTTGTTGAGCTATATTTGGAATCTGTTGTCTTCAGACTTTTTTCCGCTTGTAACCAAATAAATCGCACCACTCAAGAATCGGTTGTTTCTCAAGCATTACCTTGAACATGTTTCTTCTGCTTTGACTTTTAGTGAAATTGCAAAGATTTTAATATTTGTAGAAAACTGGTTTAGAGGTTCCACTTTGCTGGTGGTTTAAAAACCCCACACGGGATACAATTCAAGTTCACAATGAATTGATAACTAAAAGATAGTTTAAATGCAAGCAAAGTTTTAAGCACAGCGTCGCTTCTTGTAACATCAAACCAGTCTAAACTGGTAGAATTGAGTATTAGAAAATGTTTATCATAATTTTTTAGTTAGCAACAGTACAATATGTTTTTGTTCTTAGAATGAGCTGTCTACATTTTGGTCTCAAAGTGCTTGTGATTTTTGGATGAAATACTGCAAAGCATTTTTCATCCTTGTTGACATTCGTCAAACACTGGTTTATAAGTTCCATACGGCACCATGCTTGCTTTTCACCCAAGGTGTTCTTACTGACATAATCATGAGCTTAGTTTCTGATAAGTTGCAGTACTTACTTGTTTGAAATAAAAACCATTTAAATATTCAAAACAGAAACCTGCAAAATGTCACTTTTTCTATCACAGTTTTGTTGTGAAATTTTTTAAATCATAAATTGAAATTAATCTCAACCTTGAAACATTTAATTTGAAAAGATTTCATTTAAAATGAAAAAAAAATAGGTTGTGGTTTAAATATGCCACATCTCCCCTAAGTTTCGTTTACGCGCAATGGAAAGGGTGTTTCTTGAACCTTGATCTTGTGGCTTTGTTCCTGCTTGCGCATGTTAGCGAGCAAATCCTCAATCCATAAATAAGCAACAACTTCAGTTTTTAAACCAGGACTGCGGAGTCGGACGAAAAAAATAAACGATAAACGATTTAATCTAACCTCAATTTAACTGACCGACTCTGCCTTGAGTATTCAGATTTTTTTAATTTAATTTCACTTTAGTTGTGATCTAAATTGAAACGGCGACTATAACAAAAATTGACAAGAATACCGTTTATTTTCTGGAAAAAATTCGGAGCGTGACATGGAGACAAGAAAGTAACTTTTTTTATTGTTTATCGTTTTGTATCCAGTCGGAGTCGGCCTTTTTTTTGACAACTCCGACTCCGGACATGCCAAAATCCTTCCGACTCCACAGCCCTGTTTAAAACTGATCTGATGAAAATTTACACCACAAAACACGAAGATGCTAGAAGGTTTATTAGTTGTTTTTCTATACAAGAAGTTGCAATCTGCTCAGCTCTTGTCTACGGCTCGCAAGATCAGTCGTTATTACATTGAGTTTACGTGTCACAACAGTAAAACAACGCAAAGTCAATAATTTGCAAGGTCGACAATGCCACTGCACTTGAAAGAAAAGTCATCGCAAAATTTCAAGAATCAATGTGAGAAAAAATGTATCAGTAGATCACCACGCTAATGTAAGTATGAAAAGTAATTAAATATGCAGAATGGCAAAAAAAAAACTACATGAACTCACCCAGACGATAGTTGACAACCTAGCCAGCAAAAATCGCCTTTTTTTTCCATTTTGCGACCGTTAAAACGTTAACTTTTGCTGGATGCGAATGATACAAACGTAAAATAACATGTTTTTGTTACAATAACCTTATTATCAACGTTAAATCGATATAAATATGCGATTCTATCAATCGGTTACAAGTTATATACAAGTGGCTACAATACAATACATGGCTACAATATTTGCCAAAAGTTTTTCAAGTTCCCATTCATATTATGTTCACTGTTCAATCAGTTCAATATTTCGTGCAATCCACTGTTTTTTTTTTCTAATGTAAAAAAATCAAGCAAATCTTGCATCACAATTTCATCCGGTTTTAAAAGCAAAAATACGCTTTGAATAATTGCCATCTGGCTTCAATAATATACATTGCGTTTACATTGATACAAGGTTGCAGAAAGTGAAATCACAGAAATACAAACTTAGTTGCTTAGGTTCAAAGCAAGTGCAAACTGGGCGTCTTTGTTTCCATCAGCTGAAGTGGAAAATTATTTACAGAGAAAAGTATTTAGACCAGCGGTGTGTGAATGCACGAACAGACAAAAGAGCGCATAGATTGATCAAATACCTGTCCAAAAAAATGGCGCTTTTTACATCGTTTTAACGTCGCAAGACATTGAAACGGTGTGAAAAACAAAACTCCAGCACATCTCTGGGCTGGAATGAGTCCATAGAATAAAGTGAACACCAGCAAAAGATTATTTCAAGAGAAACAATATTGACAAAATGCTTGAAGGTTTGGCTTCCGTGGTGAGCGTACGAGTCACAGTGCGGGGTGAATTTTAAGCTTTACAATTTGTGGCTATGAAAATATAATTTGTGATCAGATCAAGGGTAAATTTGAAGCAGAAAAACAATGCAGCGGACAAGGCCTTGTAGTTTAGATATCTAATTTACGATTACAGACGTTAAAAGAGGTTAGAGCAATATTAAAATAGCACGACTGGTTGCAAAAAAACAAAGTGAAGTCACAGTGAATGGCTCACCAAAAACAATAGCTGGTTCCTGCATACGAAAGTAGTGGTTTGAACATTGATTCAGTGATAAATCAAAAACTGTTTCCGTGGGCAGAAAACGACCAAGATTAGACGTTGAATAAACATCAAATGACAATGAAGAGCAACCCAAGACAGCAAATCAATCGTTTTTTACATTATTTCAACATTATTTGCAACAACTGCAAACGTTGAATCAATGTAAAAGCGGTTGATTTGCTGACTGGAACACCACAATTTTGGCTGAACGTAGGAAACGTAACCCAGGTTGTTCTGACAAAATACTGGAAAAGTTTGATGAAATACAAAAATAAATCACACACCATACATTATGACATTGTTACGTCAAAACAACGTAACTGTGACATAACTTGACGATATCCACAACACCGCTGGTCTAAATGTGAAAGAATTACCTAACGTATACAATCGGTTGGGTTAAGATGAAAATGGCAGCAAAAATAAATATCAGTTAATATAATTACGTGACAGTATGCGTTGAAAAAAATGTATTTATCACCAGGTATTAGTGTATTTTTAACGTCATTTGGCGTGGACGGCAATGAGAAGGCTCGAATTTCTTGAGGAATTGTTCCCAGCCAGAAAATCTGACATAAGTTTGTGTTGATTCAACGTGTGTCGTTCGACCACAGTACAGGAATAATATAGTTGATTGGGTTTGTAATAGCTGCAACCTTGCAAAGCGGGATTGTCAACAAAACTCAATTGCAGAACCTCAAAAGTAACACTGAGAGATTATTGTTTTATGTACCATAAGAATTTATCAGTTTTAGATATTAAAAAAGTAGTTGAAAAAACTTGAAGGAAAATGAAAAACAACAATATATGGGATTTCTTTTTAACGCTGGTTGTCTCTCAAGGTCAAGCAAAGGTTGTTTTTATTATTTAACGTCAATGATTGAAGTTCACCTGCCGTAGTTCTAGAAATGGACGAAACGAAGTCAGAAAGTTTTTACAATTTAAACAGACAGTTCAAGTGCACTGCGAGAGTTAACTGCAACTACACCTGCCAGATGAAAGACCCCAAAAACTTCACTGTGATTGGAAATCAAAAGTAAACTTAACATCAATAAAGTTATTTGAAGGCGCCGGTAAAAAAAAAATCATGGGAGCTCAAAATACAACAAATAAACCCCAAGCATGCAATTAAAATACAACTGTGTCTACAGAACAACTTAAAAATTAAGTTGTCCGGCGATTTCCTATTTCTTGCTAAGTTCATGTTACATTAACACGGCATGGCCCTAATTGCAACTTGGACAGTCGATACAAATACATAAACGTTCTTATTGCAAAACTTCGGTTGTTGCTTTGATAGGCCAATGCATTGTGTGGTAAAATTGGCATCGCCTTTTGTACCAGCTCAGCTTTCCCGCGACAACGATAATAATACTGTTGCGTTTCTTCACACCAAATCAAATGCAAGGCTCTCTCACAACAACGCAAAAGGCCCTTTTTTTGCTGAATGTACAACACAGTGAAATTAGAATTGTCAGTTTACGTGGCAAAAGCGAATAAATGTGAACGGTTTGATTTGCATAGACTTCATAGGGTTAAGTTGACCTAATCCAATTGAATATCAACGTAGACACAGAAATTTGTGTTTATGTACCGAAAGACAAAAAGGGGAATCTGTAATATTGCTCTGATCTTTCGCCGCCTTTGCTCTTGTTTATTTACTTCACAAAAACCTTGGTTTGTTTCAAGACCATCCGAGTATGACATCATTTTTGAAAAAAGTTTCTGTTTCAGTGCAGTCCCGATATGCGCGTTACATAATCTGCCCATGCACCAAGTGTGACCGTTTGTTACAAATCCGTGGCAAGGTTTGACTCCAATGGTCTGCCGTATCTGGGATTGCTCGTGAAATTGAAAATATCTTCTCTTTTCTCGATTTCTTTAATATCTAACCACCGCAAAGACTCCGATGGCCTCTATCCCAAACAGCAAAATCCAACATTTTTACATTGAAAAAATGTAAAAAGGACGAATTCAGCTGTCTGGCATACAGATACAGGAATAACAAGGACACACAACACGCCGGAAGATATGTACACGCAACCTGTAAGGATACATGAAATGAGCCAACAAGGAGACCAAACAAGGGTTTTTTTACCGAATTTTTTCCCCGATCTAAACAAACATATCTTTCGAAACCTGTTTAGACCATCATCAAAATTTAAGAATATTTACTAAATTATAGCTTTGGCTAAGAGGTAATTCTTGAGGTTGTTCCTAATCATCTGTCTATGGTATTTACCAAACAATACAGTTAAAGCAAACGTAAGATAGTAAGAAAGTAACAAAAATGGTTTCGTTCTTTAAATCAATATTCAATTTGACTGACAGCATACTAAGTTTCTAAACAAAGTTTACAAAAATTGCTTAGTAGAAAAGTAGAAAATTTTTTTATCTTTTGGCATTAAATTTAAAAAACTTACATCACGTCATTCCTTTTAATTCACATGGTCCGAGGCAGAAGATTCATCACCATGTGTGCTGATGTGGTGGAAGTATAGAGGATCAGAGCTGTCATCACTGGATGTGTAGCCATCCTCTCCAAGAAGGTAAACAATGTCGAAGAGATCAAGATCATCTTGGAAGTAATCCATGATGGAGGAAGCATTGTGCGTCCATTCTGCGCTTTCCCTCTCATCAATGAAGTCCCAGATCGTGAATTCATCCACAGACTAGAGACATAGTGGAAGCTTGAGCAGTGCATTGAACATGAAACTTCATAAAACAAATTTCAACAAGAAAGATGTTATTTCTTTAGGCGCTGCTAAGCATGCCTAAAGCGACATGGTTTAAAAAAAAAATTAACTTTCCAGGTGAAGTTTTTCGTTGTTAAAAGAATAAAAAAAATTCTTTTCGTTTGTTGATCGAGACCAATCGTTTACTCAAAACTTGCAAAATAATGAAGGATCAAAAAGGCTAAACTCAACAACGAAGCTAAGCAATACATAGCAAATAAGGCTAGTCCATTGACAGGAAGCAATACAAAGTGTATGATTTAGTATAACATAAAATCGATGCTTCTTGACATTGAACTTACGGCTGCACCGCGACTTCCAAAGACTTTCTTGGTCTTGATCTTACTACGATCCTGCAGAGTCCCATCGGCGTAGGCATGCTTGTAGAAGCAGTTGGCTCCAAAAGGACACTTTCCCTTCCCTTGGTCAAAGTAGCGACAAGGCTTCACACTGTAAATGACAATATGACGTTGTATACATGTCCAGCTAACTAATCAAACCTTCTTTGCATTGATTCAACGTCTGAAAAACGACTGATTTGCCGACTAGATTACTTTAACCTAAGACATAGTTGAGTTTCGATGACTACAGAGTACAGATTATTATTAGCAACCTTTCCAGTTAAGAAACATTGCATTTTTACTTCATTTCAAAATTGCAAGGTGTTAAAACGATGTAAAAATGACAGTATTTGCTAGTTGGGTTTGCATTCATTTTTGAAACACTCACCAAGCTTCAAAAGGTGGATGGGTAGACATATTGAGATTGTTCACGTGCTAACTCACTGACTTTAACTGATATTTGTTAAGTTCGAGTTGTTCAATCACATTTGGCGCATCACTTTGGCATTTCGACAAGTTTAAAAAGCAATGCAACCCGTTGTACACTTGAACACATTCAATGCTAACTTACACCCTTAAGCGTAGACGTGTATTATTTGTGCGGATAACATAAAACTGAAGGAAAAGCATAGGGATAGAAACCATTAACAAAGCATCAGAAGGGATTAAATTTAAACCTTTGATTAATTTCATCTGCACAATGTTTATAATTACAATGCAAAAGCGCAAGAACGAACTTCAAACACACAAAAAAAGCTTTAAATTTCAATTTTTATAGGTAGAGTGTTATTAAAACAGCATCAGCTTATCAACTTCGAACGGTTTAATGAAGTGCTTGTCGCTCTTTAAGCATCGCCAGCCTTCAACGCCAAGTGTAAAACCGTAGAAATCTCCAAACGTTATAAGATTTTAGAAGTTGTTCGCAGATTGTATGTAAGCAATTGCTTAATTCTCGTATCCAGATTCCCGCCCGGTGGTTGAAGATTTAAGATCAAGTGGACTGGCTGGAGGGCAAGGAAGCCAACCTTTCGTGTCTTTTTTCAAGGAAAACAGCTACGTGCTCATGAGGGTTGTCGAACCGGTCAAATATAATTGCAATTCTGCATGCACTTTGTAGCAAATGGTTCACAGGCATCATAGCTGTTGCTGCACGTTAATCTATTTAGATACAGATGAAAGCCAGAAAGCAATTGCTCCAGTTCTGGAGGTACTATAAGATTTTGTAAAGTTCCTAGTGGTTTTTGACACAGTAGCTCTTAAAAACCAAGCACGTCTTTGGAAACGAGGCTCCTGCAATAAAAGCGCTCAGAACTTTGTCCGTTTGAAACTCAGCAAGTTTGGGCGATGACCACGTTTTCAAAGTGTTGGTCACGACCGGATGTATTATGGTCGTGTTTTAGCATAAACTCAAAAATTCACTCGAGTAGTTAGCAAACCTAGTTTTTCATCACAAGCACATGATTACATGACATAATCGGGATCAACAATAATACTCTGCAAACAACAAAAGACCGCTGAAGCTTTCGAGTAAAATTTGCACTGTTACAGTTATTTTGTCTAGTCCTCTGACTTCCATCACTTACCTGAGATGATCTTTGTAGCCATCGATCAACTTCTTTTTCTCATCTTTATCTTCCACCCACGTATCGCTGGGAGTGACGAATGCAGAGGAAATGCGGCACTGCGGACATGCTCTGTGGAAGAAGTGGATGAGGATTTCTCCAGACATTATAATCATTAAACGTTACATGGCATTGTAACTCAAATGAGAAAAGCATCGTGAATATTGTCGCTCAGGCATCGCTTTCTCTTTCAGATATAAAGTTTCTAAAATTGCCGGCTATCTTAACGTGAAACCAAAATAGCAAAAATAACTTTCTGTAATCAGGTAAGAGATATTATCTACAGGCATAGCGAAACAAAGCTTACGGTTATCGTGCAACAACTATTGTCCTATGAGCTACTTAGTGCATGGGGATTGGGGAATGATAAATTCTAATCCATGGAAGTACTCGTAAGAAGTATTTGCAACTTACATGAGTTATATACCCAATAATACACGAAATTCCCGTTCAGCAAACTATTGGGCATCACAATCATCACCCATATATTTTATCACTTGATTACCTAATACATGGTTTGACAAAAGGTTGTTTTGGCCGACTACTAAAGTCACAATAGTGTCTGACAGCAGGCACCTTGTTGGCCATGATAAAGAAAGCACCCGGCAGCTCCATGCAACCAGTTCCATTGAAGCTGCATGTTTCGACCTTGCTGGACCACAAAGAACATGTAGCTGGCCAACAGTGTGCGTGTACTAACCGCGACCACCCTAAATAACTTTACAAGCGACCGGCCTTTGTCTCAAACTTGGACCAACGACAATGTGTTGGCAGATTACCAAACTCACAATATGGAGACTGATACATCAACGGCACTTCAATGATAATTACTTTACGACTTTGTTCTTGAATGCCTTCGCACTTCTCCATTTTCTGATGCATTCCAAACAGAAAGTGTGGTTGCAGTTCTCCAAGATTCCAAACTTCCTTTTACTTGCGTCACTCTTTTCCCACACCTGAACAAAATAGTTGGTTTCGATCTTTTTCATACATTTGCGCATTGGTGTTAAACAACCTACTCCTACATTTTAAATAAATGCGATTACAACTTTCGAAAATCGGCAGTGTCATATTGGTAGGTTGAACGTGTAATAGTAAAACTAAGACCACTGAATAAGAAATGATAAAAATAAAAACAAACTTCTCAAGGGGGCATCAAACCGGCAATTTTCGAACAGTTAACAGTCCACTTTGGATTAGGAGTGCTCCATGCAAATAAAAAGCACACAAAAAAAACAAAGAGCACCAAGTGTATAGCTGCTTATTCAGTGAGAAGTTATTACAATAAATGATTGCACACTTGCTAGTATCTTTTCTGCTGGCTGTTTTAACAAATAATTTTGTTTTGCTTATCCTTTGCACCTCGTGTGACCTGTATCACGCAGAGTGACGTTGTCTGGTCTCAAGCTGTGGTGACACTACAACCGTGCGTTTGAGAAGTGTTGTTTGTTGTTTTGGAATCGAAAATTCAGTTTCTAACTGTGTAACATTCACAGCATGTTTACATTTCTTACAAGAAAGGGAACTCTCAACGAAAACTCTATCTTCCAAATGCTGCAGAACAACTGTGACATGCGCAGTGAAAAATCTCAGCAACTGTGAGATTGTTCCCTTTCATTCCCAAATTATTATTTTGGGCGGGAAAATTTTTCTAAAGCTCTCCTGGGGTAGTAATGACTTCAAAAAAAAATTGCCAAACGGCAACCCTGGGAAAGAAAGGGTTAAATTCAAAAAAAAATGCTGACATCAAAACAACGATAAATAACATCAGAAATGTGGTGAAACTAGATTCAGTTCAACCGGCGTTTTATAATTTTAATTGCAGACAGGGACGAACAACAGGATGGAAACATTTGATTACAACAGGTAAGTATACCTTCGACAGAAGTATTGCTGGTTGAGATTATGAAACCTAAAGTCGTTCTGGTCACTTCCAGACGATAAATCAGTCATTTTTTACATCGATTCAACGTCTACAGACGTTGAATCAATGTAAAAAGTGACTGATTTGCCGTCTGGGATTACGATTTCCTCACGGCGATAGCACGAATGCGGTAAAAATGAACCTTCCAGGACAAGCGAAGACGTAGGCTAAGCCTTAGTACTAGCACCGCTTTAGTGCAAACAAACATAGACGAAGGGAGCCGTCCACTTAAGATACTGTAAATTATTTCATGCTAGTTAATAAAACAGGTATAGTATGACGGTGGTACCACTTCCATGCATATTCCACAGGCAATTTCCCGGCTCTTGGCAATTTTGAACGATTCCTTCATGCTGTCTTCGTGATATTGCATGCATTCCTGTGAAGAAAATCAACATGGATTGAGGGCGCGCAACAGGAAAACAACGTTTAAAACGTTTCCACAGAAAGCCAGCTGTTGTGGAAGATGACATCACGACACGCTTGTGGCAAGTGACGCGTATTAGCTTTTATCACACAACACGAAAAATCATCAGCTATGTAATAACATAACAATTTTTGAAATAAGCGTTTCAATTACGGTACTAATTAAAAAAACGCCTCAACTTCATAATAACCAACACTTACCGATTACCGATACATATGAACTATTAGTTCTTTTGAAATTATTGGCAACCGGTAGTTAGGCTTAATATAACCTTTTTTGAGACTAACACCGACATCTAAATCGAAGGACAACCAGTAGGAAATAGATTGTACCTCTTTGTGCTTCTCTTGTTGTGGGACGTCAGTTGGGTGCAGGATGTTGAGACCACACATGTCACATAAAAGACCGTGAAGAAAAGGGCAGGTGTCTCCATTCCTGCAATGCATACAGGGGATATAATACAAATGCATGCCCGATCGTCTATGGATCTTTCACAGCCAACAAAACCATCCATTTCCACACTGATTTAAAATCTGCATCATCAATGTCATCTGGATTGTAGTTACTGACATTTGACACAAGTGTCTCATTGAGCAAACCCGATGTGTTCTAAAGAATGCGCAGTGCGCACTACTACTATTGCGCAAAGTAAAGCCAGGTTACATAAAATCCAGCTTGTCAACGGGTAATTTTTTGCAAATAATGCAAACAAAAAATCTGTGCTTGAAAGATGAATTGTGCTGAAGTCAAGCAAAACAACGCTTGCAATCATCTATTGACTGAACCACGACTTCGAAAGTAATATTTTGGTAACACCACATCGTTTGAGAGATTTTCGTGACCCTTTGAATTCACTGTCAACAAAAATACCACATACGATTACGGTATCAATGCATGGATGATCACGGTATCAATCATTCAACGTCTAGCGAACGTTGAAACGATGTAAACACAATAAGTACAGCTAGATAGACAAAGCAATTAAATGACACCAAATGCTAAACACTTTCCCTTTGGAAATGAGAAAAGTACGGAGAAAACAAAAAAAAACAAGCTAGCACTATTGGCGCATACAACAAACGGCCCGACGCGTTGCTATGAATACACAGCCGTGTGTCATTAGGTATTAACAAGTTGCTCTGTCATCAGTACTTCCGCCCAAGTTTCATACGTGAAGCTGATTGGTGACGCTTTGAAGACAAAAATCCAGAAAAAAGTAAGTATGGTTATTGGTTACCCATCCAGCGAAATCCGTCTTTTTTACATTGATTTAACATCTGTTTTCTGTACTTTTTAAAACGTCAAGGAGAGATTTTGCTGCCTTGATAAGCAATACCAATGAGTCGATCAAATAAAGCATATTTCCGACCACCAATCGTTATATGACATTGACAAGCGAATTAGATTCATTGCAAAGTTACAAATTCGGACAAAAACAAAATATTAGACATACTTGCAATCGCCATTCAAAGCGTAAATGCAAATCTCATCTATCTTCGAAGGCGGGGGTGCCGATGGTGCAACGGTGGGCTTTAACCCTTCCCTGGCAGCTGCACTGTAAGTGCCCATGTCTGAAAAAGAACTCAATTCAAAGCAACAAAAGTAAGCCACCTGGTAACTGTTTCGCTATGATGATTCTAAGGCCGCATAAGAAAGACCATCACGTTCGGTTGCATGCGACACACTTACTAGCCAGGCATGGAGTAATTTCATGGCAAGCTTTAAATGACAATTCATTGCCGGTTTGACACTCTTACAGAAGAAATTGCATGTCACTGTTCTCGAGTTCGTGCACTCACTTGCAACTATGACGTTTCGATTTAAAGCCAACTGAAAGTACTCAATGCTTATAAGCAACTCTTCTCATTTTGCTTCGAAGAAGCCTGGTCTTCCTCCCGAAACAACAGGGTTGACCAAATGACCAGTTGTCTGCAGCACACCCTTATTTCTTAAGCAACAACAAAGAGAAAGTGGAAATCCAGGAGAAGTCATAATAAAGATACTTACTTTGCTTTTTTGTTGTTGCTCACTGGCTAACCTGACTAATTATAGCCTAGGCACCCAAAAATGAACGTAAACGTATTTGAAACGTAAACGTAAACCGGTGCAGGACTGAAACTAATGACAAGTTTTCATGTTTTCCCACAATTTAATGAATCCGATTGAATGTTTGGTTGAACCAATTTCACAAAAACAACGTAGCAATCTTTGTTATTTGAACAATAAAAACCAAACATACTTCTTGGAGCATACTGCCTTCCAGGTACAAACTCAGCAGCATTAACCCAGTCTACGTCATTGCTGGAACTGTTGATCGGTTTGCTGTGATAAAAAATAAATTCAGTGAAGACGGCTACTGGGAGGTAAAAACACTAGAAAAGTATTGCAGCAGCACTCAAACAAAACAAAATATCATGGTGTCGACTAAAAACACACACCAAAAAGATATTTGTTTCTTTTCTTATTATTTCTTATGTGTGTGGGGGTGGCACCAAGGAATAAATCGGCCACCCCACTAGTGGAGACAAAACTGAATTTGAATGATGATGATGCAGGCTATTAATACAAAATAAAAAATGAAAATTTTCTGCATATTGCATAGACTTCCAGCAAAATTACGACACGTCGTAAGTAATAATTCATTGTTGTTGTTTTTTACACCCAGATTCCATGATGGAAGAGTGAACTTATAATACCTGATCGCTGAGTAAGTACATACAAGTAGTTACAAACCTCTCAATGGTACAAATCACAGTTAAACATGAACATTGAACAAGATACCTTTTTTGTCTTGAAGGAGCTTTGCTGTCGCTTGTAGTTTTCTTTTTAGTTTGTTTATCAATTTTTACATGATCATATCTACAAAGCATTGCGTAGTGTTAATATTCAAACATAAAACAATTCTTCCCAACAATTGCAAAGCAAAACAGAGCAAAAGTGACTCAGTTCGGGCTTATAAATATTAACAGAAAACGAGAAGGGAAAAAAGGACTGAAGAATTGTTGGATATGCTAGAGATGAGAGAGACCATAGACCAACTGGCAAGGGCAAATGGAGTAAGATGGTATGGACATGTGATAAGGAGGGAGGAAGGAAGTTTTCTTAGAAAGGCACTAGATCTAAAGGTGGATGGGAAGAGGAAACGCGGTCGTCCAAGAAGAACGTGGAAACAACAAGTGAAGGATGAATTTAAAAAAGTCGGACTGAAGGAGGAAGATGCAAGGGACAGGGTGAAATGGAGAGAAGGGATTAGAACAATTGCTGCGCGATAACAATCGGCCACCCCCACTAGTGGGGAACAAACCGACGATGGATTATGATGATGATGATGAACAGGAGCTTTTATCTGATAACAAAATTTATATAACAGCCTGTTTACTTTTACGTTTACACAGACTGGGATCATCCAACAAGTTTGCTTGAATTTAATTATTGACAAGGTATTTTTAACTGTTGGACATTCGACACACAAGAACATGCCTGCATTGGTTTCCATAACTGCAATGACCATTTTGATAGTATCGGCAAATCAAGTTTGGTGGAGTGCTGAGTTCATGGGAGTATTTACAGGAGTTTCCATTTTTGCATATCCCGTGAACAAAATATCTGCAAATTCAAAGCAAAATATCAAAATAAAAGTACTGGTAGGTAGTAATGGAACGGAACAACCTCCGGAAGTCCGGCTCCGACCAAACTTCGCCTCTGTACCTGAGGTGATAGTGGCTCCAGCACGGAGCCAGAGCTGTGTGTGGTTGTGGTCAAGATCATGACCTTGGAAAATATAATTTGATGTATCAGTGTGGTATTTTTGTAATGCAAGAATACACAGCTACCGTACACAATACACAAGTTGGCTGTAACATTGGTCTTAAATGTACTACATCAGGTGGATTGAAAACATAGCCAAATTTGAATTCTACTCAAATGTTTATTCCTGAATGAACTCTTTTAAAGGATTACAAGCATTACCATAAAGCACATATTTGTTGAATGATATGAGTGCCACTGCCTGGTAATTGCTTCACTGGAGCAATTGACAGGATAGTTTGGTTTCAATACCAATGAATCTCTCAGGCCCCAAATTCAGACACTTCTTAC
Organism: Aplidium turbinatum; assembly: GCF_918807975.1. Lineage (NCBI taxonomy): Eukaryota > Metazoa > Chordata > Ascidiacea > Aplousobranchia > Polyclinidae > Aplidium > Aplidium turbinatum. The sequence continues at coordinate 6,956,540 of NC_137489.1, read as the reverse complement.
AAAAATGCAACATATCCAACGAATATGAGGTGGTTTCTTCAAGTTCCCAGGCCCCTTGCTATGGTAACGGGCCCCTAAAATCATCCTGGGTGTAACAGGCCCTCTGAATGTTCCTGTCAACGCTACTGCCAACAACCACTTGGTTAAAACATTGATCATATGATCCAAGTATTAACAAAGGCTGGAAGCACAGGCCTCCGGCCATAGTTGACAACTTAACATTCTCTAGCTGAAACATTCTGCCAATGATCAAAACCAAAATATTTCCGGTGCATCACTACTGGGAAGCTATTTAAAAAACTAGCCTAAAATATAATGAAGGGCACCATCTACACTTCTTCGTCGTATGAGCTGTTCTTCCGGACTATATGTTTGGGCATGATGTCATCAGCCATTCGACAGTCTCGTAATCCAGGGCCTTCAGTCCAAGCGTTCCATGTGGTGGTTGATGGATTGGGCAGTCATGGACGACATGGTCTACTGTCTGGTCTGTGGCGCCACACTCGCATCCCGGTGAAGGAGCCAGGCCCCATCTGCACATGTCTGAACAAAAGCGACCGACGCCGGTTCGTAGGCGGTTAAGCCGGACCCACGCAAGTCTTGCGAGGGACATTCCCGGAGGGGTCTGCTACTATTCGGTGAGTCCGATTCGGTGAGTCCGATTCGGTTAGTCCGATTCGGTGAGTTCCTAACCTCTAATCCCTAACCCTAAAGCGGCAATGATAATTAGGCTACGGTACCCGATAATTAAAAAAAAAAATTGAAAAAATCACCGAATAGGACTCACCGAATCGGACTCACCGAAACGGGCCATTCCGTTCCCGGAGGGTGGGGATCGACGTCGGGTAGGAAATCACGGAGTCGGGAGGTGTTGTTTTGCCACTCCATGTTCCATGTGTAGTTCGTCCAGTGTGCTGCACTTATTTCAAGATCTTCAACGTTGTTCAGAAGCTGTCGTGCGGCGGGCACAAATGGGCGTCTTGATTTCAGTCGCTGCTGTTCTCCAGGTAGGCGCTGGAATGTACTGTGGAGGAGGTGGTCGGGGTCCAGTGCGCGACGAGCAAGGGAAATCATGGCTCCTTTACGGCGAAGCTCAGCAGGTTGGATGCCTGCAAGGATGGGAAGGCAGTGCGTTGGAGTGGGACGCAGGCATCCAGTCACAGTGCGTAGCGCGTCATTGATGGCAGTGTCAATGTGGTGGGTGTGGGAGCTGCGGCACCACACTGGTGCGCAGTACTCAGCGGTAGAATGGACGAGGGCCAAGGTAGCTGTGCGAAGGATTTTCGCATCAGCTCCCCAGCCGGAACCCGCCAGTCGCCTCAAAAGTGCAACGCGCGCAGATAGTTTTTTGCACAGTGACTCCAGGTGTCGTCGGTACGTGAGTGACCTGTCCAGGGTTACGCCGAGGTGGGTGGGTTCGGCGCAGTATGGCAGGCGTTCGTCATCGGTGGTAATGTTGATCTCACGTTTTGCTTCCTTGTTGTTTAGATGGAAGGCCGCCGACACTGTCTTTGCCTTGCTGAGCTGTAGCTTCTATTTCTGGAGATATGTTGATATAGTTGACATGTCCTGGCTTAGGTTCCTCTCCATTGACTGCCAATCTCCGGCTGGATGCAGGAGAGCTAGATCGTCTGCGTAAGCATACTTCCTGGAGATGGTGTCAGGCAGGTCATAGATGTAAGTGTTAAAGAGGAGGGGAGCCAGGACAGAGCTCTGTGGGACGGCGTTCCTGAGTCGACGTAGTCTACTTTGTCGGCCGCTACCGGTGGATAGGGTAAAGCTGCGGTTTTGCACAAGTTCCATAATCATATGGACCATGTGCCTGTCAGGAAGGAGACGGAGTAGTTTGCAGGTAAGGCCGCTGTGCCATACAGTGTCGTAGGCAGCCGTGAGATCAACAAACACGGCGCCAGTCTTCTTTTTTGCCGAGAAGCTGTCCTCGATGTCTTGGGTCATCAGAGTGACCTGGTCTACGGTTGATCTTCCGTGGCGAAAGCCGGCTTGTTCCCGAGGGAGCTGAGGGTCTATTATCGGTTCGACACGGGCGTAGATAAGTCTCTCGAGTATCTTGAAGGGGATACAGAGCAGAGAGATGGGGCGGTAGCTCTTCGGATCCCCTGGGGGCTTCTTCGGCTTTGGGACTGCAACCACTAGGGCTCTTCTCCAGATTCTTGGGATGCGCAGGTGACGCAAGCAGCAGGAAAGGAAGCACGAATCTACACTTTAAGTGTATATTATATACAGGGAGTGATGACAGATTATTATCTAACAAAACAAGAAACTGACCTACAGGTCACCAACGAGTGCAAATATAAATTATTTATGATATAAAAAGTGGACTTGCCTGCATAGTATTTGTTTTGTCCATGGTTCTTCCATTTGCTGTGAATTCTCTGCATTAAATGTAGCCATTGACAAAAAAGGTTGAGACTTTGAATGACAAGCACACTGGTAACTCCTCCTGACGAGCCTGTAGTGAACAATTTTATGCCACACAGTTGCTCGTCAGTTAACACAACTCTTTTGCTGGGAGCAGATAAAACAATATCGACTGCTTTATGCAATTAAGGCCAGATAAAACCTTATTAGTCTTAGCTTACTACTGAAATACAAAAAAAAACTATCATAGTTATAAAACAAAATATTGGGGTATGGGTTTTGGTATGTCTAGCATTGGTTCGAAATACTGTAAAGTTGGACACAAAACTGTATTCCTGTTTCACTGAAAGTTACTTGAACAAATATTTTTGTTCCAATTAAATCATTACTATCTATGGTTTTCCGCTTTAAAACGTAGAAAAAAAAAATTAATAAAAGTATCATACTCAACCAGAAACAAAGGACTGGCTAGCGTTGCAGTCTTATCAATAAGCAAAAAGATGATAGGCTATGCGATGTCTTGTCACATATATACATTAAACAAAAAAAAATAACAATATATTTTAAGCCTGGACATTTCATTAATCATCGTTACGTGCAGGCAGGGTGTGCTGAAGCCTGAAGGAACTACATTATTGCCAATGATTCTTGCAAACGCTATTCAGCAAAAAGAAAAGTGTTTACAGGAATTTGGACACTGATGAGCATTCCTAGCTGCTGTTTGAGTGTGGTGGTTTAGACCAGTGGTTCCCAACACATGGCACGGTCGCAACCCAAAGTTGGGTCGTCTGATTATTTTTTTGGGTCGCTTGTTTTTCAGGCATATTGTATCTTGGACGAAAAAATAACAATAAAAAAAATTTTAAACGTGAAGACTGAAGAGATCGATCACAAAACTGGAAAATATAAACACAAAGTCATGAAGCGTTTCATGTTAAGACATCGGAAAGCTTTGTAGCATGATTGTAGTGCAAGAAGTTTTAACAGTTTTCGTTTTTGTTATTGTTAATTCTAGCAGCAGCAAAAATACGTTAATTTTAAAGGCTGCCGAGCTGGAAACAGCATGTATAATATAAGTCGAACCTGGCTTTTTGAGGTGAAAACCACTTGCGAAAATCTCGAACTACACTCGAGTATATACGGTAGTAAAATTTTGAATGTTAGGCTACAGAATAAAAATCGCCCGAGGCTCAATTTTCATGTCAAGTTAAATATTTCTGCTTCTGGAGTGCTCCACAATTAAATAAGTCACACCATGGTTACGCTACGCCACTGTCTGTACAGCATAACTCCTGTTGCAAGTAGGCTAACCACAGTTCACCTAAACTGCTTAGTGGATGAACAACGGAATATGACCGGTATTTAAAGCGCAGATGAACAAGAAAAAAACAGTTCCCGAACTTCATTGAAAAGCTGCATGTTGCGCCACAACATTGTTCTTGTAATACCGCTTTGAAGGAGGATTACGACTATGAACAAAAGAATAACTTTTAAACTTCATTTTGAATTGAAAAGACATGACGTAATGTCTTCCATCTTTAGTTATATATTTTTTCTTTACGTAATGTCTTGTAGGAATAAATTGAAAATCAGTATGATCACTCAAAATGAAAGCAATGGGACTACGAATCCTCACTAAACCAATCAATCAATGGTCTAGTTCAGAGGTCACCAAACTACAGCCCGGGGGCCGGAACCGACCCGCGAACTGATTTCATCCGGCCCACCACGTGCTGTGGAAATAACAGCTGCACTACAACTGTTAAGAAAAAAAGTTACCAAACGGTAAAGGACTGACGTTGCTATTGAGCTACACGCAACCTGCTAATAATTCTGTTTTTATGATTAGGCCACCACAAATGGGGACAGCCTAGGTCAAATTTGGAAAGATGTAATGTTTTTTCAAGAGCACGATGCCCTGTAGTGTATCACAGCAGGGGATAACTTTTCCAGCAACCTTTCGATTTTCATCAGAACTTTGCTATTCCACCGCTCACTTTGTTATTTCTTGTGCTCAATTCAAGTCAATGGAGATTCTAAATAGTTGTATATCTATATCTATATAATCTATATATATAATAGTATATCTTTTCGCAATTTGCATCCGGCCCACAGCTGTTAATCTCGCAGCAATCCGGCCCTCAGAGAAAAAAGTTTGGTGACCCCTGGTCTAGTTGCACCTAAGATGACAACCTTATATTTTACTGATCTCTGGAGCTGATGTAAACCTTAAAAGTCATGTCGACTTATTCTTGATGCCCCCCTTAACAAAAATTGTTGTTCGTAATACCGCTTTGAAGGTGGATTACGACTATGAACTAAAGAATAAATTTTAAACTTCAATTTGTATTGAAAATACATGACGTGATGTCTTCCAACCTTATCACCTATCTTTTCATTACGTAATGTGTGATAAGAATGAATTGAAAACGAGTCTATTCACTAAAAATGAGAGCTCACTGAACCAATCAGTAAAAGGTCTTGTTGTGCCTACTGATCTCTGGAGCTGACATAAACCTGAAAAAATATGGACTTATTCTGGATATGGAATTTGACGACATATATTAAATATCGATTAATGGATATTTTGTTTCACTGAACTTCAAAGTAGAAACGTATTTGTTTACCACAACCAAACCACTTGTGACGATCGAATTTGTGAATTCCTTATTCGATAAAATGTTTAGATGATGTCACGTCATTACGCCGATTTGAGATATTTCATTCATGACGTTGTATGGATGAAAAACTTTTACAAGTTTTATACTCTGCTGAGAGTAAAAAAGAAACGCAAACGATAAATATTGGAGAAATTGAGTCTCCTTTACAACTTAAGAATCGAACAACGCAAAACTGCTGAAACAAAACGTTTTGTTTGAGTGAAAAAATCACTGTAAGCAACCAATGCCAAAATGCGGGCGCAAGAAGTCATGGGAGTGTGAGGTATCAAAAATTTAACAGGTTGTTATTTTTCTACATCAATGTGACGTTAGTTGCTACTTTAAAAAATCTATATCTTTGCTTCTGTAGAAAATCCGCAGCAAGCGCCTTTTTTTTATGTTTAGTATTGGAGGAGTATTGCATGAATTGAAGGAGGCTGCGTGGGATCAAGAGATGTGGAAAAAAATGACGTATAGAGTGACCGAGAGTCGTAAACCACTGAACGGATGAAGAAAAAAAAGAAGTATTGGCCAAATTTTGCCGATACCCATACTCAAACAATGGCCGATATCACCAATACTGATATATCAGATTTTTTATCTACAATTTAGTCATCAAGGTTTTCCATACTTTTTCAATACCACGAGGGAGGTTTCACAAAATTCCCGACCTTTTCCCGGTCTGGAAAACGGGTTTTCAAATTCCCTACTTTTTCCCTACTTTCCTGACTGCGTGGGAACCCTGTTTGCGGGAGGAGATTGCTATCTTTCTGAGGCAACAGAACTGTGTGGGATTAGCCGAGAAGTTTTTGCAAGAAGATATCAACGCAAAAGTTGCTTACCTTGCCGATATATTTGACTCTCTGAATTCTCTAAATTTATCTATGCAAGGCAACGGTTTTACGGTGATTGATCGCGACGCAAAAGTTTTTGCTTTCAGTAGGCCTACTACAAAAAACTCATATTCTGGAAAAGTTATGTCACCAGAGATGAGTAGGCTACAATATATTTCCTCAGCTAACGCAATATATTTGTGGCAAGGAAGTTGATATTGAGCAAACCATAATTGAACAGCTGGAACAGTTTGCCAAAAAGTTTGTGCACTACTATGGAGAATCTCTAACACTTAATAGCCAAAATGATTGGATAATTGATCTATTTGCTGAAAAATATCTGCCTCAACTTCCCATCCATGTTGCAGAACAGTTTATGGACATAACGACAGAAGCAGCAAATCGTATTTCTTTTGCGTCCTTCAAAGACCAATACCTCCAAGATTCTGCAATCATCCACTTTTGTGCTTCCATATGTACAAAGTGTCCATGTACTTCAAAGCTTCCATGTACAAAGCAACAACTTGGCTTTGTGAGACTGGATTTAGCGCCATGTGTGTATTTAAAACTAAACAGCAAAACGGCTGGAAGTTAAAGGCGACATGCGGCTATGCCTAAGCAAAATAATGCCTTGATTTCAAAAAGTCACTGACAGCAAGCGAGCACAGCTATCTCATTAGTGATTTGATAAACATATTATTTTCGGAAAAATTTACGGCTTTTATAGTGCTGTTTGTTACCAACGCAATCTTGTATGGCTTTTAAAATACTACGACAATTTGCTTGGGTTGCAAGATTTTACCGAACTGAATTTTTTTTTAAAATGGGTTGCCTTAAAAACGAGTTGGGAACCACTGGTTTAGACATTATAAAGATAACAGTGTTATGAAAGGACTGAAACATTATATTGTAAAAAGTTAGCTTTTTTCAACTTTATGTCATCAGTAGCTATTATAACATAGGACTTATGCCATGGAGTTACATGTAGATCAGAAGAGATGATGCTTTACTCTCATTTTAATTGTAGGTTCATATTTATGGTAATTGGTAAGCTCTAGAATCGAAATTTTTGCCTTAGATATTAAATAAAGACAATGGAAAGATTGCACCTGCATTCTGCAAGCAAGTTGAACAATCTACATACACCAGTATGGGATAATCACTAACAGAGACCAGCCGATAAAAAACTCAGAAATAGTGTACAAGTCTGGTCCTGGTCAAAAATATGATGACATCATCATATGTCATAAGATGGAATCAACTAAAAATATATGGGGTACAGTGCGCAAATAGCAACAATCCCAGCTTTACTTAGTTGTAAGTTGCTTGTTTTTGCTTCGAATTTAACAATTGAACTATTGATGCAAAGCCCAAGCTCCCATCTATCCAGCTATATGTAAACTAAAGCCAAAAAATACAACATATTCATGTAGCCGAGAGTTAGATTTGACCAAATTCAACCATTTCTTGGCAAAATGTTTTTGACAACATTAAAATTTAAAAAAGCCAATTTATATAAAAATCCTATCTCTGTCTGTTTACATGAAAAAATTGATGTTGATGTTTTCTTCTAAAAATGAGTATTCTGAGTTCAAACCTAAACTCAGCGGCTGCTAGCTTTAGATTCAACTCATAATCAATGCAAGTGAACAACTCTCTGCCAATCTGCAATCATTTTATTTCTTTACCAAATCAGTTAAAACTAGCTTGTTTTTGCTTTGATTTTAACAATTGAACTATATATTACTGCAAAGCACAATCTCCCATCTATCCAGCTAAATATAACCCAAGTCTAAAAACTGCAAAATATTTTTCCAGCAATGGTTGACCAATTTTAACTATTTCTATGCGAGATGTTTTTGATGGCATCAGAATTTAAAAACTCCCAATTTAAAAATTATATCTTGGTTTGTTTACAAACATTGATGTTGACGTCTTCTTTTGAAAGCAAATATCGTTCAAACGCAAGCGCTGCACCTGTTGGCTTTCATATGAACTTCGAATCGATGCAGTTGTTCAACTCTCCGCCAAATACAATATATCCGTATCGTGAAGGGTTAGATTTGACGAGTTATTAAATTCTGATGTTGTCAAAAACAGTTCGCATAGATATTGTTAAATTCAGTCAATCATTGCTGAAAAAATATTTTTGCTATCTATTATTATTAGGCTATCCTCAAATTAAAAATCTGCTGTAAGTTATTTGAAAAAAACAGGCAGTGTCAAACTGATATCCTTCGAAATGGCAGCTCAAGAAACATTGCACGAGCCACCGATTTAGTTGAAGTTTAGTGGTACCGTACTTGTCATTGTTCTTTTCTCGTTTTTTATTTTAAAGAGTATGTGAACGAAAAGAATATGTCATGCTCGATTGAACATATAGCCTCGGAAGTTATATTCACAATACATGGAAAGAATAGCCACTGCGTAATTTAAAAATACAGTTTGCATCATCGCAAACAAATGACATTAAAATTTGTACTTCTGATATTACCAACATCATTGGCAGCTCACTTTGTAAGCCCACCTTTATGCTTGCAAATATCCTTAATTTGTTGTACTAAAGTTTAGTCAAGGCTGAAAGGAGACTCTAGCTATTTTGTATAATACAAGTTGAATGAAGAAAAAATCTAGTCTGAAGTCAATAAGTACAAGCTTAAAGCAGCCGACGGCCATGGCAGCTAAGTAGTGCTTGCATGACCGCCGGTGCTACCTTCTCAATCGGCCAAGTTTGGCCGCCGGTTTCTTCTAGCCAATTATTTAATTTTGCAATAGAATGAGCGTAGATTAACTGTCAAAAATATGTAATATCAAAGAGTGACGTGAAATTAGGTCAACGTGTTATAATCACCACTGTTATATTGTGCCGGAACATTTGCCACTGCATATATAGAATATATCCAGCTGCGATCACTAGCTGTACCTGCGCATTCGCAAATGTGTGAGCGCATTAGGCCAACACGCGACGCGCATTGTGCGCGAGTAATAGCGTTCAAGTCGCAGGTTTGCAATTTTTGCACGATTATAGAGCAGTAGGCTAGCCTACTAGACGAACATAGTTGAATAAAGACAATACGACTTTTTCGCTTATTAAACGATCTAGAATAAAAATTTAAAAAAACCTTTGCCTGTTCGACTAAATCTTGTTTGTAATTACCCACATTTATTTTAACAAAGTGTTAATCCGTAAGGCTAATTTACATCGGCAATATTGTCGTTTTTATGTCGATGCAATGTTGTCGGACATTGAATCGTTGTTAAAAAGGAGAACTAGGTTAGCTGACATCCGAGGGGAAAACACGTGTCTTCATAGTTGAGAAATGCTCCCGCTATGGGTTAGTGACTTCACACTCTCAATGGTGACATCATAATGGTATAAATGGTCAGATTTTATAAAAGGCGGTATTCGGTAATGCAGTCGAAACAAGTTACCAAGCAGCTGAAACAATTTAGTGTCGTTTGATGGTCCAGCAATACCGGATTACAATCCCGATAAAGCAGTTATTGCATGGTACGGTACAACGATTCTATTGCAGGACATCGCCCAGACTTCAACAACACTAAGTGATCATTTTAGCATTGTAGCGAGTTTAATTAATTACTTGTGCTATCGTTATTTGTATTTTGGCCTCCAAGCACGCAGATTTGGCCGCTGAGAAGAAGCTCCCGGTAGGCCACGATTGCTGCCGGAAAAAAATAAGAGTTTAAAGGGGGTGCAACCTAGTTCGTACCTTGAACCATTCGTACAGTCAGTTTGTACCCTAAAAAAATCGAAAAAAAAAAATTAAAAAAAGCCGAAGTCGCTGATCGCAGTTTAATGGCACAAAGCCGAAGTCGTTGATCGGAGTTTCCCCAAACAATTTGAAACAAACTCGAGGGTTAGGGTTAGCAGAAACTGCGGTTAGCGGCAACTGCAAAACTGCAAAAAAATGTTTGCGGAAACTGCGATCAGCGAGGATTAGGGTTAGAGCATTGATTACTCTATGGTTAGGCTAAAGGTTAGCAGAAACTGCGGAAAAATGTTTGCGGAAACTGCGATCAGCGAGGGTTAGAGCATAGATTACTCTATAGTTAGAATTAGGGTAAGGTTTAACAAAAACTGCGGGAAAAATTTTGCAAAAACTGTGATCAGCGAGAGTTTAGGTTAGAGCATAGATTACTCTAAGGTTAGAGTTAGCGGAAACTGCGGAAAAATGTTTGCGGAAACTGCGATCAGCGGACTTCGGTTTTGAGCTATTTTTTCTCTCGATCTTTTCAGGGGAAAATTTTTTAAATGATTGCGGAAACTGCGATCAGCGACTTCGGCTTTTTTTTATTTTGTTTCTCGATCTTTTCAAGGTACGAACTGATGGTCCGAACTGTTCATGGTACGAACTAGGTTGCATCCGTTTTAAGGCCTGAAGTAGCACTTGACACAAAGTTAAAATAGCATTTGTTTATCATGCAGCTATGTAATACCGGTGATAACTCAAGAACTTAAACATTACAAATGCAAAAAGTGATCTCAATTTTGGGAGCTCGTATACAAATCTCCACCCTGGTCAAAAAGTACCATGTCATGTATCGAAATCAACCAAACATAGGTACCGGTACCATAATGGGGTAAAACTACTTTTTCTTTGTTTTACTGTTTATACATTGTATCATATACGGTAGACTATGTGTCGAACGCCTCCATATGTTGACGTATATTCACGTCATAGCAGTTATGACCAGGGCGGAGACTGGTACACCAGCTCCAATTTAGTTCCTTTTAACTTCTGGAATACTAAACAAGTAAATCACTCAAATTTATTTATCATCTAGCAGAGTCGGACACAACGAAAACATCAGCCATGACAAAATTTTTAACTAACCACTGTTTCTAAAGAGCACAAAGGGTCTTTAAGTCAGCCACCACCTTCAACAGGTCAAAAGTTCAACACAACAAAAAATAATACAGTAATAGAAACTGGCTGAACTCTGGTACTTGCAGTGATTACCAATGATTGAACCAATCAGAAGAGTATTTTTCTTTTTCTTTAAAACACAGTGTTGCCAGATTTAAAGGATAAATTGGTATTTGCGAAATTATGCTAGGGCGTATCCAGCAGGTGAAGTCAAGAGAAAATTTCAATAACGTTTGAGATTAAGTTTTTAGTTTTGAGCAGTAAATTAATAAAATAACAACAGAAACTTGAATACTGAAAAGTTTAATATTTTTTATATACATCACACAGGGATCCCTGACCTCACAATGCTGCTGTGATAAAGCAATCAATGACAAAATGACTGATGCTATGATTTTGGTGATTCGAATATGGCCATTCTTATCTGATGCAATAAATAATAACAAAATAATAAAAATAGCCTATGTCTCACTTCATGATAGATCTGTGAAAGAGAGTAGCCACTTTTATGACGCTCAAGTTATCGTATTTTTAGGATCTTATTTCTTTTGATGAATAGGTTGAATCGCAGCTTTCAAACTGTAAAGTTGCAGTGACCTGCATCAAGTTTTAATCGAGAAAGTCAATTAGTTTACAGACTTTCAAACTAATGCACCTAATTGTATGAAGTCAAAGCCACACATGTAACTTCCGTAGTATTTGCAAAAAAACAAGTAATTTGAATGGTTGTGTAATCATGGGCGCCGGAAGCGGGAGGAGGCAGGGGGGGGGCGGATTGCAATCAAAGTTTTATTTACACTTTACATTTCTCCAAATAAATGAAAAATTCCTCACCTGGCAAATTTGACAGCAGACACAGTGCTGTTCTATTTCTATATGCAACTGTATCGTCGCAAATTTTTTAGAGTTTTGGTAGAAGGTTGGTCTTGTTGTAGTATAACCACACAGAGTAGGCCTATCATAGGCTTAACACATTTACTCTTATTTTTAACACTCACAGAAAAACTGCATTAACAGCTAATTTGATATTGAACGTTTCCGACACAACTTATACAGTGACTTCGTCAGGAACAACAATTACAATAAAAGTATCTACAGTAGGCTATGTTTTATGAACAAAACAGTAAATACAGTAGTAGTTAAAGATGAAATTCATCTAAAAGAAAAACAGCACAGTGATCAAATGAACAATGCTTTTAACTAGTTGTTACGGCCAATCTCTGTACAAATCAAACGTCATATAAAACCGTTCAAGTCTACTGAATATTACGTCATGGAAGTTGCTAGAAAATGTGCCAAAATTGCACCATCGTTCATAGACTTGTGTCAAACTTGTTTGGGCCTGTTTAAACAGGAAATATTACATCAGCTTAAACACCTGTTGGAATGACTTCATAATTGTCTTTCATTTATTGCGTCACAGTTACTTTCTACGTGAATTTGAGATATTGATATCTATTCTGGTCATTCGTAAAATGATTGTTTGAAAGTTGGCCGCACATTTAACTGTTGGCTTAGTGCTTGCTAGCTGGACAAAAGTTCCGTCTTTTATCCAAGTAATCTGTATTGTAGTGACAGTTTTTTAGAGGTGTAGGCGTTACACCTATTTTCGATAGCCTCGGGCTAATTTTACTGGAATACACTGTTTGAATAGACGTTTCGAAAGTGTGTTTATTTTTGGGTCATTGCATGCAGACGAACGGATTTGGGAATCTTACGTTACAATTTTCCCACGAAGAGATTATGGTTTACCGCTGTGACCACTAGTTCAAAACCATAAAACGGTGTTAAACTGCAACTTCATAAAACGCGACCTTCAACTTTTGATTTGATATTTGCTTTCCGTCACTGTACGATTATTACAGTACGGTACTTTTCGTCTCTTCAACTTGCACAAAAGTCGTTTTCAACTGAACATGGATGTAGCCTATTTAACATTTAGGCTATGTCAACAATGAATGCAGTGATGCACTTGATCTAAATTACTTCAGAGTTTTCTTCACATCACTTTCCACAAGTTGGATTTTTAACAACATAAACAAATGCAGTAGCAATAAGTGTTATGACTATTTCTGCGTTTTCTTGTTTCATTTCAGCATACATTCGCCAAGACCACAATTATTATACATGTGTAGCCTACGTTTGCATCTGACCACGTAAGAATTTAATCAGCTGCAAAATAAGTTTGTGTCTTCCTGTTCTAATCAATAAAGCGAACCTTATAGAGAAATTATAGTATTTTTACAAATGAATGCAATGCTATCTTGAAACAAATGAGAATGAATAATAACAAATCACCTGCAGTTGCAGAGTTGGTCTTCTAACTCACGGCACTATTGCTTCTAAACCTTAATTTATCTATATTTTTTTAAATCCTATTATTTTGCTCTCAATTCGACTGCTTTTGGTTGCACCTATTTTAACAAGCTTCGAATGACAATTTTCTGAATCAAAAATCTCTATTTATAGAAACACAAATGGCTGAAACTATTCTTCAACTAAATGCAATGAAACGAAATAGCCAACTGCTTTCAGACCTATTTTACTAACCTGATTAGATTAGCTATTTGTAATTTAGGTCACCATCAGATACTAAACACCAGTGCTATCACAAATGAAAAACAATTTAGAGACCTGATATCTAGTTTAAACTATCAAACAAACCAGCTGTGAATTAGGACACGATTTATAAAGAAAAACTTAAAATCTCACACTTTACAGTCATCTTTACTAAACGGCTGAAACCATTTGTGTTCAGTTCAATTCAGTTGTTTTTATTTCTGACCATCATATCAAAATGTATTCTATTGTGTCCAATAGCACACCTCGGTAAAAATGACGCAAGAAGCTGTGTCTCAGCAAGACGCATGTAATGACATGCCCAGACAATGGGTAAAGCTGACTAGATGCCCCTTTTGTTGCTTCCAGTTGTCTGATGTGCTGCGTCTGTGTTCACAGTAGCCTATATAATGATGTCGCAATAAATACGAAAAAGGACATTTTTATCTTACGATTACATGAGAAATATACGCTAACTAGTTTGCTGGTTCTTGTATTCTTTTGCAGAAATCTCTTCATGCAAGCGCGACAAACTGCTACAACAAGCAGAGCCCACGTCACTTACCTCATCAATCACTGCTTTCATTCGGCGATTAGCCGATTACCATGCCATTGTTTAGTTTAACATAGCCTACTGTTTATCACTTGCGTACATGAATTAACTGTTTGTGGTCCGTGGGTCGGTGCAGCGGATGGAGTGTTTTGACCTTAGACGCTTTGAACATTAGGCTTTTTTCTGTAGACCAGTTGACTGCAGTCGTTGTGACTCTTCTGGCACTCAGCCAGAGCGTTAATTCTTGCTTGGAAAACTAAAGAATTAGAGAGTGAAGGCTGGGTTAATCGAGCCACGTCGTCAAGGTGGCTGCCACCGTGACTCTGGGCAATGCTGACTAAACGTTCTCTTAGTTTAGTTTCTGTCAAATGTTTTGAGAAGAGCGCTCACAATATTACGTGCATGTAGCACTCGGTCTGCTGCGGCGGCCTACGGATTGCAAATACGTCTACGACTAAGCGAGGCACAATTAACTGACTGCCAGCATCATCTACGTGACTCAAAAAAAGCCTTGAACAGGGGCGCCGGAACGATTTTTGACTGGGGGGGGGGGGCAAGATTACGAAAAAGGGCACTTTTGTTTACTAAAAGGCCAATTTTGTTCAAGTTTTAAGATAAGATATAGCGATAATGCTAATCTATCAGCTCATTATGTATTGAGTAATGATAGCCTACAAGTGTCCGGTATACAAAGAAGGGCATCATGCTATGTTATAATGATGTAACCTACTGTCAAGCCTTAAAGCAGCCCGCAGCCATGGCCGCTAAGTAGTGCTTGAAAGACCGCCGGTGCTACCTTCTCAATCGGCCAAGTTTGACCGCCGGTCTCTTCTAGCCAATTATTTAATTTCGTAATAGAATGATCGTGGATTAACTGTCGAAAATATGTAGTACCAAAGACCGACGCAAAATTAGGTCAGCGCGTCATAATCACCACTGTTGCATTGTGCTGGAATATTTGTTATTGATGGAATATATCCATCTGCGATCACCAACGCTTTAAGTCTTGTTTGTAATTCCCGACGTTTATTTTAACAAAGTCTTAATCCGAAGTGCTAATTTACGTCGGCTGGCAATATTGTCGTTTTTATGTCGATTCGATGTTGTCGGACATTGAATCGTTGTCAAAAAGGAGAACTAGGTTAGTTGACATCCGAGTGGAAAACATTTTTTGATCATATTTTGCAAAAATTGTGCTTCTTTTAGTAATGTCCTTCACATCATTGAAATAATTATTTTATTACCTTGCCGTCATCGTCAATACATGTCGAACGTTGTTTTTCGTTGCTAAAAAGAATTCTAGGGGAAAGGCGAGCTTCTTTAAAATTAGCCACATTGGAGACACTCGTGCGAGTGTCGTTAGATCAGGGGTTCCCAACCTGTGGTACGCGAAGGTTTTTCCGGTGGTACGGGGTAGCTTCCATTTTTTTCACTAAAACCTGGATTCCCAACTTTATATTTTGTTTATCTGGTTTTGTTTACAATTTTTTAAACAAAGCCTATACTTACTTCCACGAAGCCTATACTTATTATTACGTAGGCTAACTATTCTTGTTGCAAAATACAGGTCATGTCAATTGTCAACATAGAGCACAGTTGCTTTGGAAAGCCGTACAACGCTGTGGGACAGTGGGCGTTAATTATGTCAAATGATTGCTCTCGATAAATATCATCCACTGTTTTATATAGCCTAGCTTAAGCTACAAATAGCGTTGAATTATGCTAATTGTAAGCTAAAAATAGATCGGAATAAAATGTTCAATAACAGTTACAACCCAGCAAACATTGATTGCTGGGCCAGCGTCGGCTATATGCTGGGTATGTTGGCACAAGGCTGGCAATTTTGTCCAACATTTTGCCAACATTGCCAACATTACGCCAACAATTTCAATACTTCTTATTATGCGTTCAAAAAGGTCTTAAAGATTTTGTTTCAGGTTTATTTGTTTTAAACTGTAAAAATACTAACACAAACTTCTTTTCATGTGGTATTGCTTCAAAACACAGTTGTGTGATTGGCTGACATCGGTCAGAAGCATTGCCAGCGTTGTGCCAATTCATAACAATTTCGGGGTTTTCTTCAAAATTATGCAAATGTATACCATCATTTTGCTACAATTTTACATTTTAATAATAGGCTATCAATGCTGTTATTATCTTCTGATACCGTACAAGTATTCTATGAATACTTAAGACCAGCGTAGGTCAGAAGGGTAGCCAACAGTTTGCCAACAAAGTAGTTTCATTTTAGTTTGTTTATGCCAAACTGAGCAGAGGTCTAGAAAAAGGTAGGAGCAACAGAAACGCGAACGTGATTCCGTGCTTGATACTGAAACAGTTTAAGTTTCCATTTGCCCTACACGTTTCCACAAAATAAACAATTGCAATGTCGGCTATATGCTGGATGTGAGGGCACAAGATTGGCAATTATGTCCAACATGTTGCCAACAATACGCCATCAATTTCAATAACTTATTTCTTATCATGCGTTCAAAAAGGTCTCAAAGATTTTATTTCAGGTTTATTTGTTTTAATCTTTAAAATTACTAACACAAACCTCTTTTCATGTGGTATTGCTTCAAAACACAGTTGTGTGGTTGGCTAACATCGGTCAGAAGCATTGCCAGCGTTGTGCCAATTCATAACAATTTCGGTGTTTTCTTTAAAATTATGCAAATGTATACCATGATTTTGCTACAATTTTACATTTTTATAATAGGCTATCAATGCTGTTATTATTTTTTGATACCGTACAAGAATACTATGAATATTTAAGACCAGCGTTGGTCAGAAGTGTAGCCAACAGTTTGCCAAGTTTGTTTATGCCAAACGGAGCAGAGGTCTAGAAAAAGGTAGGAGCAACAAAACGCGAACGCGATAACGTGCTTGATACCGAACCAGTTTAAAGTTTCCATTCGCCCTACGCGTTTCTACAAAATAAACAATTGCAACGTTGGCTACTTTATTTCAGCTTCACTGGATTTATTCTTTGAAAATATTAATAGCCAACAATAAAATGACTCTTTAACTAAATGACTCATGTGGTTTAGTGGAAAAACACAGTTTCTTTCGCATACCGTATTCTTGTACCAACAACGCCATGATAAAAATCGTTTGTTCATATTCAATTGCTTTAGATAATTTAGTGCAATAAATGTCTTGTGATTCAGAGAACACTTCCAGAAAGTTTAGGCTTTGGCGCCTGCAATACCCAACTAGCATAATCCGTTCTTTTTACATTGATTCAACGTCTGCAGACGTTGGTAAGGTAACTAACAAGCGATAAACTTAAAAACGTGGTTGCTAATTCAAGTTGCCAGGTCTTCATTTTTTTCTTGTGTTCAACAAAAGCTTTTTTAATTTTCAAGTTTAACTATACTAAAATGTTTTGTAATATTTTTGAAAACATTTTTTCAGGACTAACCTCAAAATTTGCGTGCAGTTCAAGAAAATTTAAAACAACTTGTAAGCTTAATCGAATTCACTTGTTGATGTTTAGTAGCGCTCGACACAGCAGCATGATTGTGGTGATCATGTAATCATTGAGTTGCGGCTGCACTGCCGCCGCGCTGCTGACCTGTCTGCAGACGCTGAATCAATGTAAAAAAAATCGATTGATGCAGTATCACTTGTTGATTTTGTTCTGAGAGCAGTCTCGCTCACTGTCTGATTTTGACCACGTGGGTGAGATTCTCGTGTCGCCAACAAAGGGGCGTCTTTACTTTAAATGTAGCAAAGCTTGCACAATAGGCCAGCTTCAGGAGCAGTCATGTTGCGTCGAAATCTCTCCTCAATTTCTTGAAGCGAGATTTCACAAAACGATCGCTACTTTTACTTTCAACGATGCGGCGAATCGTTTTTTCTCCTCTCGCGGTGCATAGAACAATACTGCAGGCACAATAATTGTTGTGAAAACTCCATTATGACGTCACTACTTAAACTTTGACTGGGCAATATGACGCGTTGAAGTAAAAGAAGCAACAAAGCTTTAGAATGCGGCGATGCGTTATATCAACGTGAGGAGATGCAATTTAGCAGAAGAACTTGGTTTTTTTATGAAGGAAGACAAAGGCCATGACGTAATCCTTTGCTAAAGGGATTATGACGTCACTCGATTCACTTCGACTGTTCAATCATGGCGGTTGTGCTCAATACACAATTACGTGGAGAGCCGAAAGCACAATGCTTATGTGAACAGCGCTAAGAGGAATTTTCGCTTCTTGCATCGAAAATATAAAAAATCGAATTCAATTGAGATAGGCCTATTTACGGCCGAAAGAAGTTTTAGAAATGATCAAAATGAAACTATAGGAATGACTTACGACAATGTTTATGAAAACCTGGTAAGTGAATGTCTTTTATTTATTGAACCTGAAATAATTGTGTAAAGTCGTTTTTGTCACTAGGCTACGTTTACACAATTTAAAGAAAGTTATAAAACTCAATTTAGAGAAAGTTATAAAACTCAATGACCAATGGAAAACTTTCATATGAAATATTCTCGTGACAAATTTAGTGCCAGTGCTTCTAGATGAGTGCTAAGAAGATATCAGCAAAGTAGCAGAGCTTGTGATGTCCCACAACATGTGTAGGGTTCTGCTCAATCTTTGATTTTGCTACTCCGGCAGTGTTTGCCTGACTGCTTGAATGTGTTTGTATTTTTATGTCGTGTGGATAGGTCTGTGATGGTTGTAGAGTATTTGCAAATGTAGCTTTCATTGCCGTCAACTGAATAATAATAATAATAATAACATGTTTTATTTTGCGCCCATTTCGACAACATAGCCTACAGTAGCCTACACTGCAACCTACATACGCAACAAAACAGACGACTGGAATCCCGAAATAAACTTTAAACGTTGGCTGTCATTTGTAACAGTCGAAAATGTCTGTAACAAGTGCTGAAGCTTTTTAATATGATGGATGAAACCCCTGTCATTACATTCGATTTACATTTTGCAGATAGCAAATTTAAGTCAAGCTGTTGGCAAAAATGCAAGCGATTGTATCAGTGGACTTATTACCAACTATTATTATCGAACACAACACAGTTCAAAGCATGTCGAGAAAAAAGAAAGGAAAAAAAAACGTCGTAAAGTCTAAGCACTCGTTTGAGTGTTTAAAAAAGAATCTGAAAAAGATTGTTCTTGGTGAGTACGGATAAATGTTTTTACTACGACTAAATGATTATGTCATAACTATGCCATTTTGCTCTTTTGATTAATGTATGATGTAATTGTGAAGAGTATTGAGTAATGTATGAAAATGTTTTAGTGGTGTATTCGCATTGATGTGAACAACGAACATGGTGGTTAGTAGGCTATGTCGGCATTTATATACTGATTTAACACTTCTTTTTTTACTTTCATGATTAGACATGGTGATGGCGCACGACAAAGCTGCTGCCGTGCAGCAAATTGATGAAGAGTTTCAGAGTGATTTCGAAATTGGAAGGACAGGCAAGGTGGCTGAAAACGGCAAAAACTAACTTTTGGTGAGCTTGTTATATGTTTGAAAGACAACAGCGCATGTGTTGCTTTAGTTGTTGAATAACTACTGTACACGCAATTAGAATGTATTGGAACTTGATTATTGCTCTGCGTGGCGCAGAATCGAATGATAAGTTTTTTGTCATGCACGTTGGAGAGAGGGATATTACATTGATATTGCAGATTGTCAATTAACTTCGTAGTATCCTGAACGACAACTGATCAAAATCCTACACAGTGGCGTAGCCAGAAAAATGTTTTGGGGGGGCCAAATATTTGATGAATTGAAGAGAACAACAAAGTGTTTGATTTAAAGCCATCGCCACTTGATGTGCAGTGGCGTATCCTGGTGGGTTGAAGCAATAAAACTGGTAGCGGGGTTAGAGCGTGCCGAAGGCACGCGTATTCTAAGGGGGTCCGGGGGCATGCTCCCCCGAAAAATTTTTGAAAAATTACACTCAAATAATGGATTATAGCGCTTTCTGAAAACACTTTTAGGGTAATATTTGTATGAAATTTATTAGCAGATAAACAGCTATTAACTTATTAAAGATAGTTCTTACACACGAACTGGCAAAAACTGCGGCTAAATTAGAGAACACCAAAAACACAGCTAAACAAAAACTCAATAACTACACAAAAGCCCAACAGAGTAAGCCATTCTGAAATTGCTTCCACAAATTAGTTCAAAGAAATGTAAATCGCGTAAATTTTAGGCGATTTACGATTTGGAAAATTTATTGGTGTCTTTCTGTGTGTCTTTCTGTAATTTCTGTTTCTTGTGTTTTTCTGTCTTTCTGTAAAACAAGTCCTTGGGGGTGTTAATAGCCAGATGTCTTGGAAAACGATATAAATTTCTACAAACTTTATTGCATTTTCAACAAAGGGCTCAACTTCGGAATCCAAAGTTTGAAAATTTGGGGGGGCATGGCCCCTTTTGCCCCCCTGGCTACGCCTATGATTCCTACACTGTTGCCAAACAGCCCTCTTGAATTAAATATTTTTGTTTCATTCGCAGGAATTCACAATGATAAAGATACACAAGAAAAAGCTGCTGATGTGCAATGAATCTCCATCTATCAATACGATTTGATGTGGCTTGTTTCTAATAAATGTGAAAATATACGAAGCTCGGCTGTTACTTTGCTTTGTCACAAAGGGAGAAGTGTTGCTTATAAATCCGTGTTGCTGCTGTTCTTTCGCCCAAGGATTAGCTAGGTTCAACAATAAACTTTTGGTGATGAGCGAGGTTTAAGTACAGAGACGTTTGGCAAATGTAGATGCCAATGCTGTTCAGATGTTTTATGCACCAGCTTGCTTCGCATGGCCAACCTTGGTCAAAGCGCGGGCATCACAATAGTCAATAGATCAGATGAAGCAGCATCATGGTGCATAAAAGTCAACCAGAATTTAGGCGCCAGATGAAGCAAAATGGTGCACAAGCCATCTTGCCAACGTTGGCCAGATACAGATGCCAACGTTGGCAAGATGAAGCAAAATGGTGCATAAAACATTTTGCCAACGTTGGCAAGATACAGAAGCCAACGTTGGCTAGATGCAGAAGTCGTCGTTGGCTAGATGCTGAAGCCAACGGTGGCAAGATGCATACGCCAACGCTGGCCAGATGCATCCAAATGGTGCATAAAACATTTTGCCAACGTTGGTAAGATGCAGAAGCCAATGTTGGCTAGATGCAGAAGCCAGCGTTGGCAAGATGCAGACGCCAGCGCTGGCAAGATGCATCCAAATGGTGCATAAAACATTTTGCCACCGTTGGCAAGATGCAGAAGCCAATGTTGGCAAGAAGCAGAAGCCAGCGTTGGCAAGATGCATAATCCAATGTTGGCAAGATGCGGAAGCCAACGGTGGCAAGATGCAGACGCCAACGCTGGCCAGATGCATCCAAATGGTGCATAAAACATCTTGCCAATGTTGGCGTCTGCATCTTGCCAATGTTGCGGCCAACTTCTTGCCAATGTTGCCCCAACAATCAATGTTTACTGGGAAGGAATGTTCTCCAACAAACGTCTTGCTCAGTATGGCTTCTTCATATTCACCGCTAGCTTCCCATGCTGTTCCACAGCTACCGCTACTCATTTTCCCTTCCACGTGGGAATGCCAGCAGGAATTTTCGGTCATGACGAACAAAAAGTCGAAACCGACTAGGTGCGCCCAGAAATGACTTTCGATGCGCTGTTAGAAAATTTACACCGCGAATCGACCAATTGGTGGACAGTACATAAAAATTTCATTAAATTTAGTTGTGGTGCTTTGGTGTTATTTTAGTACGCCAATATTATTCTTCTGAATAAAATATGATTCGACCAAATTAGGCTAGTTGTTCTGCAACAAGTGGTACGCTTGGCAGTAGCCTATAGGCTACAGAGCGTCCAAGTGGTAGGCCTACGAGATCGTGAAAAGGTTGGGAACCCCTGCGTTAGATGGTCCCGCAGTACTGGATTACAATCCCGATAAAGCAGTTATTGCGTGGTGCAGCGATTCTATTGTAGGATGTCGCCCAGGCCCAGACTTCAACAACGCTAAGTGATCATTTTAGCATTATTGCAAGTTTAATTATATTTACTTGTGCTATCGTTATTTTTATTTTGGCCTCCCAGCACGCAGATTTGGCCGCCGAGAAGGAGCTCCCGGTAAGCCACGATGGCTGCCGAAAAAAAAGAGTTTTAAGGCCTGTTCTGTGTTGCAAAATTTTGTGCGGTAAATATTATTTTGAGGCAAAAATGAAAGATTAGGCTATAATTAGGCTAAGGGAACGTTCAAATATTACGTAACGCTTTTTTTTTCGAATTTTTGACCCCCCCCCTCCCCCATGTAACGCCAACGTAACGCTTTTTTCAATCCCCCCTCCCCCATGTAACGCTTTTTCACTACGAATTCAGCACAAAAAACTACCATTCCGTACTCGAAAGCGTTACGTAACGTTTTGCTTGAACCCCCTCCCCCCCGATGTGACGCTAACGTAACGCTTTGCATAAACCCCCCCTCCCCTCGAAGGCGTTACGTAATATTTGAACGTTCCCTAAAAGCGAATAGCAGAAATTGTTATATTGCAAAATGTGCAGTAGCTTACATGACCTTAAAAGGGCACCATTGCCCCTCTATTTGAAGAAAAATTGAGAGCAGGGGGGCATCCGCCCCCCCCCGTGCTTCCGGCGCCCCTGGCCTTGAACAAACTGTTTCTATTTCCATGCTGTTTTAATAATATTCACAACATCGTTTTTGTTTGTCTTGCAAAGCTTTGTGCATTGCGTTCTGAAATGGCGTTATTTATATATATAATTTGTTATCTAAACTTCACTAGCCTTTTTTTCTAAATTTTTAAAAATTCTGATATGGTTTTGCGACCGTGCCATACTTTAATCTGATTGACCTGCTTTGGTATCATGCACGTTGTAACGTCCGCGTTATGTCGCTTCTACCTTTTATTCTAGACCTCTGCTATGTTTGGCGTATATTATTTTTCGTTGTGATGGTCAGAAATAAAAACAAACTGAAACTGAACATCGAAGCC
Organism: Aplidium turbinatum; assembly: GCF_918807975.1. Classification (NCBI taxonomy): domain Eukaryota; kingdom Metazoa; phylum Chordata; class Ascidiacea; order Aplousobranchia; family Polyclinidae; genus Aplidium; species Aplidium turbinatum. Next base: position 6,933,646 of record NC_137489.1, on the reverse strand, counting down.
TTCCATTGTCACGATCAGCGAGCGGTTCTACCGCGCTCAGTTCGAGCAAATACGAAGTTTAAAAAAGCCTTGCTTATTCAACGAAACAATTGTAGTAGCCTATACACTAGGGAAGTTAATTTCTTCAAAGCATTATATACCAACGGAGCCGTTGTTTCCGCAACGCATGTCAGTAAACAGCTGTATATTCAGCGACATCTAACGGATGGAATAATTTGCAAACAAAACAGTTTGGTTTGTTGTCGTTTCTGGCGACTATAACGACAAACAGCAAAAACCAAACTCAGTAGAAGTTTAGAAAAAATGTAGAACACTTAAGCATGCGGGAATATCACTGTTAATCTCGGCGGCATTAAAACACTGTTTTTATATGGACTTGGCAGTTGGAAAACTTTCGGTTGCGGCAGAAAACGGTGGTATGTAGCCTACTACAAAAAAGAAAACGATAGCATTTACCATACTTTTCTACAGGTCACAAGATCTTGTTGAAGATCTATCGTTGAAACAAATTTGTGAGCACAGAAGTAAAGGTTCGTCATAAAACTTTTCCTAGAATATCTTTCCTTGAACTTGTCAGTTATACAAATGGACGCGCATTGCACAGTGTGATACATAACAAAGGTTGAAACAGTATCTGGCAGATAATTTTTTTTGCTGGTGAACTCCGCATTTATGCAGACGTATAAATCGAATAAGATTTAGCTCGCACAAAACCACCTTTGGACTAATATATCAACAAAAAATGGTGATTTGATAAATATAACCTATGTCAAAAGATAACCTCGTTTGATAAAAAATTTAAAACACGTTAACACATTGCACCATGCTAAAAGGTTTTGATTTAACCACAACCAAAGTATGTTGCCTTCGGAAGAGCAAGTTCGATGTCCAAACTGCCTCTTTCTCTCAAGAAACAAGTCTACGATCAATGCATTCTTCCAACCGCTACATATGGTGCAGAAACTTGGCACCTTACAAAGAAATTAACACTTAAACTAAGAACTATGCAGAGTGCACATGAACGAATCATGATGGGTTTAACATGGCGAGATGAAAAGACTGCCGAATGGATCAGAAATCAAACGAAATTACGAGATATATTAAGCACAATCAAGAAACTAAAATGGTCCTGGCAGGTCATATAGCAAGATATCAGGACAATAGACTGAAAAATTAACAACATGGACATCACGAGAACCCAAAAGAAAGAAAGGAAAACCAAAAGTGAGATGGAGGGATGACATTGACAAACAATGCAATACAACCAATTGGTACCAACTAACACATACTCATGTAAATTGGCATGAAAAGGGGAAGGCTTACTTTCTGCAGTGGGCTCTCACAGGCTGAAAATGATGATAAAAGTATGTTGGGCACTTGACAAAACTTTTTGAAATATTTATTAAACGTAAAAAGATTTAACTCAATTTTGCTTTACTACACATGATCATTCGTTTTTAAAAATTCAATAATTTCATAAGACTTTATATTTTTATAACATTTTTATCATTATTATACAAGCTAATTTCAGTTTTATTTCACACATTACTAATATACTAGTCACAAAACAAGACATTTTTATTGATTTACACTCATTGTGTTATTCATTTGATACGCTAGTTTGAGGAAGGCATAAGTTGTAAAAAGATGAGCTATTAAGTGTATCTATATTTCTCCAAGAAATCCATTGTTCATCAATTAGATTGGTTTGACTTGGTGAAACTAAAGAACAATGAGGATCTAAGACTAATATATGACAATTATTTTTGTTGTCGCCACATATCCCTAACAGACACTTAGATGCTGCATCACAGTCCCCACCCATCATGACAGGGCTGCCATATTTTTCAAAGTGTTCCCACAAAATTTTTAGTCCTTTAAATAAGTTCTCTTCAGGCCTAATATGATGAATTTTGCAAGGAACATCATAAAAATAATCCAGGCATAAACAAACTTCAAACGATCCAATCCACTCATGAGAGTTTACAATACTTTTGGGTTTGTCTTTCATGGCTACCAATGCTTGTTGAATTTTGTAAATGGATGGCACTGATGGACATTTGCAAGCATCAAGCTTGTCTTTATTTTTGTAGTATATCCAACTACACAAAGTTTGTAGTGTTCTGTAGCCACAACCCCAACCTCTGTCGTTAACGCCATCACACATATAATGATAATATGCATACTTTCCCTTGATCAATATGCCAGGAATAGTAGGTTGCTCCACGCTGGTATGCACATCATTCAACAAATCTTCAGATTTCATGATTGCTTACAATATTTCAGTTCTGGACAAATATGCAGATATTCAAACACTGTTGTTCGTTAGATCCTAACTATAATTTATAATATTGTTAAAAAAGTTGCAATATATATATAATTATTGAAATCCCAACTGAGATCTGTACTTTAAAGGGGTGCAACCTAGATTGTACCCAGAAAAGATCAAGAAAAAACATAGCACAAAGCCGAAGTCGCCGATCACAACAAAGCCGAAGTTGCTAATTGGAGTTTCCGCAAAAATTTTAAAGTTAGGGTTAAGCGGAAACTCCGATCCGTGTGCTATTTTGGCTTTTTTTTCTCCATTTTTTCAGGGTACGAAATGAGGGTACGAATTGTTCAGAGTACGAATTAAATTGCATCCCTTTAAAGCGACATCAGAAAATAGGCTATTGTTAATGTTTCGATGTCTTGTCACAATATCTCAAGCAAATAGATGAAAAACTTAGGTGATAAAAAAGCATTTCAAGCAACAATGGTACTATTCTTGATGTAAATACTTCAGCAATGTGCTAAATTTTAAAGTTATGTATATAATGTTATTTTGATTTCAAACACGCTAAAACATTCTCATTTTGTCACTTTTACTCTTTTTTACATGTGTTGTTTTTCTCTATAATGATGATGATCAGGAAAAAAAAAACTGAGCTGAGAATTAATCACTCCATCTACTCTAGACTCATTTAAAATATTAATCAAGTTTTAATTAGCAATTGGAAGAAAACTAGAGTGTGCAGAGTTGGTCTACGATGTAAAAGAAGGATCTGCAAAGGATACAAGCTGGCTTATGTAGCCTACTGTAAGTTAATAATAAGTTATCAGGACAAGTAGCTTAATCTTTAGTAAAAATAACATGAATTCACATTGTTTCTTGCTTTAACATTGGAAAAATAATAGCTTTTTATACAGACATTATTAACTGCAGGCAGACGCTAACTGTTTTAAACAAAACAGTCTGCTATACAGCAATTTTCATAATATCTCTGTGATCTTTCTAAATGCTATGAGACAAACTTAACAATGAAGTTACCAGTTTTTTTAATAGCTTATTGAATAGGCATTTACCAACTCCACACCAATAACTTATTACTCAAATGGGAGTCTGGATCTGAGCTGAAGAGTTTAACAGTGTTCTCACAAATATAAACTTCCTAAAGTCTATGTTTAAAATTTCCCAAATTGCCTCAAAACTCCCTATGCCTGCAAAAAAGCTTGGTATAGCATTGCAGTACTGTAATATCAATTTAAAGATCAGAAACGCTTAATTCTGAGTCAGCAAAATCTGGTTGGAAGGTAAGATCAATGGTAAAAAAAACAAGACAAACCACCAAGAAGATAGCATGACAACATCCAGGCATGGACCAAGCTCAATTTGCGACACTGGGAAAGCCAGTTCAAAATCGTGACTCAAGGAGGCATATGGGGAGCAAGTCTTTTAGGCGCAGACAGTTAGGCGCCGGTCAAATAGGCGCCGGTCAAATAGGCGCGCACACTGTGGGGTCTGGATATTTAGGTGCATAGCACTGTGGCGCCCGTTCATTTAGGTGCTATTCGTAGTAAAGTCTGCAGATTGTATAAGTTTGGCAGGTAGGGCAATGCGTTTCACACACTGTTATATTGAACAGAAAAATATGTTGTTTTGTTAATGCGCGTGCATTTATTTGTTGTTAGTCATGGCTTCAGTGAGTGCAGCTGCTTTTAATCTGGCAATGCTTTTCACACAAAATGTTGTATTGAACAGAAAAATATGTCATGGCTTCGGTGAGTGAAGCTGCTTAAACCAGCAATGCTTTTCACACAAAATGACAAAATGTTGTATTGAACAGAAAAATATGTCATGGCTTTGGTGAGTGAAGCTGCTTAAACCGGCAATGCTTTTCACACAAAATCTTATATTGAACAGAAAAATATATTGTTTTTTTAATGGGCAAATTCAGCATTTATTTGTTGTTAGTCCAGGTTTGCGTTGGCGAAAGCTTTGTCAATAAATTATTCAAGTTTCCGAACATGACTGAGTTCACTTTTAGTTATGTAAGTCGAATAATAACTAGACTAAACATCAGTAAAAAACATACCATAGCCCAGTGCTCTTCAACCGGGTATACTGTATAGTGTATACCCAAGTGTATACCAGATCAAAACTAGGGTATACAGCTGGAGAAGGGTATACGAAGGGTATACATACAGCTTAGATCTGTGATAGTGGAAGTCACAACAGAGGTACGTTGGCTATCGCAAGGGAAAGTTCTTTCTCGTGTGTTTGAACTTCGCGAACAATTAGGGGCATTTTACACTGAACACGGAGACCCAAGGGCTTCCAAGTTTCGTGAAATATTCTGGATTGCAAAATTGGCATACTTGGCTTAGATTTTTAATTGTTTGTACCAAGTGAACATCAGACTTCAAGGAAGAGGGGGTGATATATTTCGGTCAACTAGCAAGATCAATGCGCTGAAGATGAAAATTGCACTCTGGAAAGAGAATGCTTTGTCGAGGAACTTCAATGACTTTCCTGTATTACCGGTAAGTCAATACATGAAAGAGTCTAGCTAGGAGTTTGAGGACGTTTTTACTGAAGATAACTTGTCTGCCCTTATTGTTGGTCACCTAAAATTACTTGCCGACAATTTGACTACGTATTTTCCTGAAGATAACGACTAATGTCTGGAAGCAGAATGTTGGGTTTCTCTTCTTGAATTTCCCGAATACAAAAATCTCGCGCAAAAAGCCATTGATGTCTTGGTGCAGATGCCTACCACTTATTTGTGTGAAGAAGGATTTTCCAGTCTTGCTGAGATCAAGTCAAACAAACGAAACTCGATATTTGACATTGATTCTGCGGGGAGGAATAGAGAAAGAGCTAACACCACGTTATGTCCAACTTGCCGAAACAATGCAACAACAAGCTAGCCATTAAATCAACTTCAATTTTGACGTTTTTTGCACTTTTGCATGCGTAGTTTCTTGTGCCCAGTTCAAGACTACTATAATCACTTTAACAAACAATTAATTAATTATTAGTTTTTTTTTGCTTTCTGTGCACAATTAAACATCGCTATTTGTGAGGTATACAAAGTTATTAAAAATTGAAAAAAGGTGTACCACGGACAAAAAGGTTTAAGAGCACTGCATAGCCTATATTCAAGCCGGTGGTAAGCGGGTAATTCCATGTCAAATCATCCAGGCCAGTTTGGCATAGCCGCCAAATAAGTTGCTACTTTGTGTATTTAAAGAAATCTTCACTCTGATTTCAAGGGTAAAAATTTTTTTGAAATCGGTCCACATATAACCAAGTTATAGGTGTTTGAATTATGGCTAATTTGGTGTTTGCTCAACCGTGAAATTTCATAAAAATATTCCACAACTAACTTTAAACCTTTGTAACTCAGATTTGATTCAACAAATATCATTTATTTTTGGCAGTTTTATACTTTGACCTGTACTTGACAAGTTAGTATAGTCAAAAATATATTGAACAACATTAAATCACTTAACCGGAACAAAACATAATGAATGTCGTTGAAAATTACTGAAGCGGAACGGTATGTTTTTTGCTAATATCCCTGTGCTGCCAACTCCGATTTTGACAAATGAGGTGTCATATGAAAGATCTTGGTGAGAGGAATCTGAATCCAAAAGATCTTCTTGTTTATTAATGTTTATCTTACAATTATGCCACCTAGAAAAAACATGCACTAAAAAGTAAAAATTGTACTAAAATTATCATTTTTACAATTAACATTGTATAAAAAACACAGTTAATATTATGATGTTACTATTAAATGTAGTAAAATGCAAATCTAAAGCTCAAGAAATTGGTTAGTAGTCTTAACCCTACTCCAGGTTTTATTGAACCCAACCAAAGGTGGGGGGAGGGATTTTTTGCCCTCCCCTTAAGAAAAAGCTTAATATCTCGATTTCTACTTAACTTATGGTCATGAAACTTTGTAGAATATTCTCTAGGATATTGTTTCCTTGGAAGAAACTTATCTAGAACCTTATGTCAATACACTAAAGAACATAGGCTTATACAATAAAATATATATATACATGTTTCAAAGAACTTTCAAAGAAGATCACCCACACATGAAAGTTGGCTTTTTGAAATTTTGCAGTCTGCGACCTAAATGGTGTGTCAGTGCTGGAGCTTCAGAAACTCATTCTGTTTGCGTTTGCACTATCCACCAAAATGTAAAGCTAATGTGTCATGCTGCACAGATTGGAGAAAATTATCGTGAATTGATTGAAATGGTTGTATGCAGCAGCGAGAATCGTGACTGCATGCTACATAAATGCAAAATTTGCCCAGGTGTTAATGCTATTGCCGAGATGTTACAAGAAAAGTTTGAAGACCTGAATGAACAGATAGAATTTAAACAGTGGGTATCTGTTGATCGTACAATGATGATCACACAATGCCTCCCAGTCCAGTCTTTTATTTCGTTGCTTACAAACAAAGTTTCTGATCTTGTGTCACACCACTTTATTGCACATGCTCAATCAAGTTATTTAAAACAACGGAAACTGGAACTGGCACTTGGGACTGTAATTATTCTTATGGACTTCAGTGAAAATTACAGTTTTCAGATGAAGCACAGTGCTACCATTGGACGCATTCATGCTGCACGGTACATCCTGTTGTGTGCTATTATAAAAATTCTGATGGTGCCCTATGCCATAAAAGTCTTTGTTTTTTATCCGAAGATCTTGTTCACGATGTCACAATGGTTTATATGCAATTCAGAAGGAAACTGTCAACTATTTGAAGGAGCTTGTCCCAGATTTGAAACAAGTGGAATACTTTTCGGATGGCTGCGCTGGCCAGTATAAGAACAGAAAGAGTTTATATAACTTGTGCTGCCACAAGAAAGACTTCAATGTTAATGCCAAATGGTCTTTCTTCGCAACCAGTCACGGCAAGTCACCATGTGATGGGGTTGGCAGATCTGTTAAGAGATCAACTGCATTAGAAAGTATTAGACGACCTTATGTAAACCAAATATTAAATGTCGATGATATGCTTAAACATTGTCATGAAAAGATACCTTCAGTCTTGTTCAAGAACTTAGATGAAACAGAAATGAATAATTTACGTGATTAAATGGAAGAGAGGTACATAAAATCAACCACAATAACAGGTACCCGTGGATTTCACTGTTTCCATCCTATGGAAGACTCCAAGATCGGAATGAAGCAAATAAGCAGTGACAACAGCTATGCCTTAATTGTTGGACTAAACATTTTTTTTTGTCGTATCCAGGCTTACACCCGGTAGTTGAAGATTTAGATTAAGTAGACGGGAAGGCAAGGAAGCCAATCTTCGTGTCCACCTTCAGGCATGCCTTTAAGTGTCCTGCCAATGACACAGCCGCATGCTCTTGAGCGGTGTCGAACCGACGCCCTTTCGATTGCCGTTCCAGGGCTCTCACCACTCGGCTATGCAGCAACATACGATGATAAATGGTATATTGGAATGGTTGAAGATATGGACGAGAATCAGGAGGATGCATTTGTTAATTTTATGGCCCCCAATGGCCCATCTCACTCATTCCACTGGCCTCAATCTGCTGACAGAGCATGGGTTCCCTTTGCTCACATTTTGAATGTAATTAACGCACCAATATTATCAACATCACGTGGCCAGTATCATGCAAGTGAAAGATCAATGGAAAACATAAGAAGTAGTTGTAGTATTTAAGCCCTAGTCCAGGCAGGGAAGCTTTTCGCCCCTCCCCCCCCCAGTACACAAACCAATTTTTTGGCACTTTTATGTCCATATTTTTGTCTGACTCTCCATGTAGCTTCCCAACTTTTACTTGGGAAACTTTTTGTGAACAAAATTGCTTGTACTAGGGGTCAAATGAGGTTAAATTTTGTACTTGGGGTCAAATGACGTCATCAAAAATAGTCACTAGCCTGCTCTTGAAAATGCACAAAAAACATGTATATATATATTTTATTGTATAAGCCTATGTTCTTTATTGTATTGAAATAAAGTTCTAGATAAGTTTCTTCCAAGGAAACAATATCCTAGAGAATATTCTACAAAGTTTCATGACCATAAGTTAAGTAGAAATCGAGGTATTAAGCTTTTTCTTAAGGGGAGGGTAAAAAATCCCTCCCCCCACCTTTGGTTGGGTTCAATAAAACCTGGAGTAGGGTTAAGACTACTAACCAATCTCTTGAGCTTTAGATTTGCATTTTACTACATTTAATAGTAACATCATAATATTAACTGTGTTTTTTATACAATGTTAATTGTAAAAATGATAATTTTAGTACAATTTTTACTTTTTAGTGTATATTTTTTCCAGGTGGCATAATTGTAAGATAAACATTAATAAACAAGAAGATCTTTTGGATTCAGATTCCTCTCACCAAGATCTTTCATATGACACCTCATTTGTCAAAATCGGAGTTGGCAGCACAGGGATATTAGCAAAAAACATACCGTTCCGCTTCAGTAATTTTCAACGACATTCATTATGTTTTGTTCCGGTTAAGTGATTTAATGTTGTTCAATATATTTTTGACTATACTAACTTGTCAAGTACAGGTCAAAGTATAAAACTGCCAAAAATAAATGATTTTTGTTAAACCAAGCCTGAGATACTAGGGTTTAAAGTTGACTATGCAATATTTTATGAAATTGCACGGTTGAGCGATCACAAAATAGACCATGTTTCAAACGCTCATAACTTCGTCAAATGTGGTCCAATTTAAAAAACAAAAAAATCTCTAGAATCAGTGTGTAAATCTCTACAAAACTACAAAAAATCAGGAAAATTAATGATCAAAGCAAACTTTACAAAATTTTCTGGATGATTTGACATGGAATTACCCAAGCTTGAGTGAAGAGTAACTTAGTTTTCCATTAAAACCCTGACTAGGTTTTGCCAAAGCTGAGCTGATACAATCTGCAGACTTTACTAGGAATAGCACCTAAATGAACGGGCGCTACAGTGCTCCGCACCTAAATATCCAGACGCCACAGTGTGTGCGCTTATTTGACCAGCGCCTAACTGTCTGCGCCTAATAAACGTGGACCCGGCATATGACCGGTGTTGATGCGCAGTCTGCTTTAAGCGGACATGGCGACTGAATATACAATGCTTAATCACACATGAAACTCGCTAAAGACAACTAGGAATGCTCTATTTCTAATCTTATCTGTGACTTTACTATAGTCCAAAGTGCACTGCATAAGGTCCATAGGCCTCCTGTTGGGTAAAAATTGATGTGGATGAATCAGTTCAAAAAGCTGGACAAATTAAAGTGCATTTTAACAGACTTTAGCACAAATTACACTATATATATGATAACTAATTAGTTTTCTAAATTGCTCATTTCTCTAACTTTGTCCCTAAGTAGGCTTAAATAAAATCTCAATCTAAGAGCAAATTCCCTAAAACTGAGAACACTGAGAGTTGGAGCATTTATCTGATCTATGGTTGGAGCAGTGCTTCCACTTCTGACAATTTTTAAATCCTCTTCAATTTCCTTTTTTGTCCTGAAAAATCCTTTTTTCCTCAGTCGGAAATCTTTCAAAATTTCCTTCATAGGCGAGGTTATTTTTGACGTTATTTAGGTTAAAAAAAGGTGCTAATTCAACTTTAAAGTTATTATAATCTCAGTTAAAGCTATTTTAATCCCGATTTTATTCAGTAGCACCGGTATGTCGAAGCAACATTGTTTTATTAGAACAGTAGGCTGCACAAAAGCAGCCCATATTTTCTAATAACATGGTTTACTTCCTTTGTTCACTGTCCAGCCAAAAAACTGCTTGTCAGTTACCGTAGTCGGTTCTGGGACATTTACCACCTGGAGTCCTGGACATCATTTACCAATTACCACTCTCACTGGCGCCGACTTACGGGGTTACGGGGTGGCCACGCCACCCCGTAACCGCTGTGGCGGGGTGGCAGCCACCTCGTTTAGGTTACATTACTTACTGCAAATACATGTAATTTGAACGGACGTTTAAATCTTTTTTTGATCATTGGTTTTCGCTTCAAGTCAACGTAAAGCAAGAGGTGAACCAATACAGTATTGCGAAGAAAATGATTGTTTTTGTCACAAGCATGATACTCGCGTAACATCAAGTAAGCTACGTGAAGATTACACAACACGTGACTTTTCCTTGTTGTTGCGATCATTTTATTTGTTATTTGTCATAAGTCATTGTTACATTTGTTAGGTTTACAATGGGATTTATTAATCAATAAAATACGATCTTTCCATTGCCTCCCTCAAAAATCTTTTTTGAAAATTTTTAAACTGCTCGTAATATCGCTATAAATTATGACAGCTATAAAATACTTGGAAATAAAATTATCTCGATGATTGATAGCTCCACCCCCTAAGCCTAAATGAATATATATTTTCAAATTTCATTAAAAAAAAATGCAATTTTCGAAACTTTTTGAGTTTTATTTAAAAAGTGCGCTTAGTAAAGTAGCAGTTTTAACGTTCTGCAAATCTACACGTTTACATGATTCTATTCGAGGAAAGCTACACCCCCTGCCAATTCCCAATAATAAAAGCAACCTTTTTCAATTACTCAAGATTTTGCACTTTGAATTATTTTCCGATTTCAATTGGAGTGTACTGTCATCTACTTCATGCTTTAATTTCTACTTTGTTATCTACAGTACTTCATGCAGTAATATTGTGTGACAAACTGTGAGGCGGGAATTTATTGGTCTGACATAAAAGTTGCTTGTTACATCATAAAAAAAATTACGAAAAGTCGTCCAGTAAAAGTTTTTCGCCGACATTCCAGTTTTATTCAGCTTAAAGATGCCACCGAAAAAGCGTTCAAAATTGCAGCCCTCCATTGAGTCATTTTTTGTTGCGTCTAGTCCGGATTCAGCCAGCCTGAAAGTGACCAAACGCCTGAATGAAACGAAAGTGTACCACTGCCAAAAGGCGTTAGCACGATCAGGGAGGTGGAAGAACCGAGCACGATAATCGCTGTTGAAGGGAGAAGCTATCAAAAATTGTGGGAGAGCGAATTCCCGTGGCTAGAATACGATAGATGCAAAGATAGAGCATTCTGTCCGATTTGCAAACGGGCAATTTCGCACAACAAAATAAATGTGGTTGGCGTCGTTAACTCCATTAATTCAGAACTCTGTAAAAGTTTGGACAGAAACCGGGTATGGTAACTGGAAGAAAGGAAAACAAAAAACAAGGTATCAAAAAACATAGGGATAGTGGTATTCAAAAATACTTTTGCCAAATGTTAAGTGTCAGAGCAGCAACGTAACAATAAAATTCACGACATGCCTCCTGTGCTTTGTTTTAAAGTTGCTTTGTAAATTATCGAGCTACAAATCAGGTGTGAAAAGACAATTGCCATCTACGAAACACGCTTAGTAAAAATCAAACAAAAACATGCAGTTTGAAAGTTTTTAGGTTGCCATATCGTGCTATCCGCCACCCCGTGCAAAAATAAAAGTCGGCGCCTATGACCACTCTCATCTTTCCTACCCGGACTCCTAACCTATCCCTAATCAGCAAAAATGTACAGGTGGTAAATGTCCAGTTTCAACGAATTATCCATCCTTTAACAAATTTATTTTTGTGTTTAGTTTAGTTTTCCTTGATGCGCTAACTTAACACTATTGGCTAGGCTATCTCTTTTTTCTCCTTGTCAGTAACGTCTTCACAATCATTTGAGACTGACAAAAAACTCCAGGATACTAGGCCTATTCATGATACTGACTCAGTCTGACTGTGTACACTATACATGTTGTATACATATTACATAGCCTCTATTATTATGACACCATCAGTTAGCATAGGCAAAAACTAACTTTTCTAAACCGGAAGGATATCACTAGCCTAAGCTTATCATACCTAATTGTACGTCGAACCTCAGTGAACTTTGTCATTGCTACTCAACTTCAACTGTAAATCAACGGATTGCCTAATTTTAACTCAAAGAATTGAGAACTACCGTAACTCTCTCACTACAGTCTGCAATCACGTCCAATTCAGTGGCAATAAAAGAAATCAAGCGATAGAAAGGCGAGGATGGGAAAGAGAGTAAAAGGGGTTCCGGATGGCGAGTGACGATGGAAACCAGCTGATCATCGTTATTCCAGTCGTTTTTAGAACTTTTGAAAGAGAATAGCCTATTAATAAAATTTTCTTCAAAATTGCTAAAAACAACAATCCCCTTTTTAAGACAAAAATTCCTTGTAAAATTGTTAAAAATCCTTTCTATCTTCATTTCCTGTTTTTATCCTTCAAAGCGTTGAAAAATCCCGATTTCGGGATAAAATCCTGCAAAGTGGAAGCACTGGGTTGGAGTTGGAGACAGTGTTGTGCGGATATTGAAATTTGATAATCCAATCCAATCCGAAATTTTTTAGAAATATCCGAATCCAATCCTGATCCAAAAATAATAGGAAAAGCAATATCCAATCCAGATCCGAATATCCGAAAACTACCGTACCATTATACTTATAACAGACACCAGACATATATATGTTACGGTACACTAACATTTTTTTCTTACCCTACTATCCTTGTCTCAATTGCAGCATAATGAATTTATACTGATATTAAAGTAGCACTCAGCCTACCAGTAATCTGAAACACAACAATAAACGACAATAACAAAACAAAAAAAATAGCAGTGTAAGCATGCACAGTTGCACACACTTATCAAAAGCATACTGTTTTTGAATATAATGATACAAATGTCATTATAAGATCAGTGTATAATAAATTGTCACTAATCACATGCTCACTTCCATGAACCATATATACAGAAATGTAAGTCGTTCAGAAAACTACTCTTCCTCAGACCTAAACACAGAGTTGAGTACAAGTAAAGCATCAACAGTTGATAATGTGAATATAATCTAAAATGTCAAGTCAAAAGCATAATAGTATACTGCACAGCAACAGGAGATCTACTATGGCAAACTTTTTAGCTTCTGCTGGGCACCGGCCAGCACTTTCTAGTATCGAGGTAGGCTACTTTAATCAACCTCTTACCGTGGCGTGCCTGCCTTTGCTTAGTTGCTGGTTTGCTTCTGCTGAGTGAGTGGGTAGCCACTTTAACAAGTCGAAATTCTGCCACTGAAATTGATTAGAATGAAACCGCCAACCAATCATAAGCTACGGTTTAGGTGACGTAAAAATGGCAAAAAAACGATGATAGAAAGCAAATTAAGTGATGGATTTTTTGTCAGCTGGTTGGCTTAGGGGTTAGAGTTCGGGCTAGAAAGCAGTCATTTCATTGACGTGGGTTCGATTCCCACTACTGCTATTGCTCTTTTTCTTCTGTAATTACCAAATAAAGTTCAAAACAAGCATTAACTCTCTGGATGAGTGCGAGAAGGATCACAATTGGACGGTAGCCTCTTATAATATGTTCTGATTGGTTGGCGGTTTCATTCTAATCAATTTCAGTGGCAGAATTTCGACTTGTTAAAGTGGCTACCCCAAGAGTTACTGCATGCCAAAAGTTACAAGGGTTGCCAAATATTTCATTTAAATTTTATTTAATTTTGTTTTAAAAAATAAATAAATTTTTAACCTCTCAAAAGGTCAGATTAATAATTATAAGCATTTTGTAATGTTAACTAAAAAGTTTGCATTAATTTGAGAGCAATGAATTTACTACTCTTAGTTAAAACAATTTTTGCTTTTCTATCGATTGCAAAAACGCCAGGCACCCCTGGTAACTTTTGGACTGACAGTAACTTCCAGACTGCAACGCCGCAGAAGCAGTCCAAAAGTTACTGCTATTGTAAGTGGGTGTGCTTTTTTCAAATTCGTTTGGGAAAACTTGTAAATGGACTGAAAATTTTGCAGTTAAAACTGTTTTTTAACTGCAGTTTAAACTTCACTTGGTCAGTAGATTAAACCCTCTGCAAGTAGGCCTATGCGAAAGATGAATCCCAAGGATAAATATTCTCACCACGAAACCATTATTATTGACTTTAAGTTTCGTGCCACGTGTTTTCGATTGGAGTCCAACGGAAATTCATTGGAATCTCAAAGTGTTCAACACTTTTGTAAAAGTTAAAGCCTCCCCGCGTGTGAGACTGTGATAGCCTACTCACTGAAGGTTGATGGCGTTTTGACTACCAGTTGTAGCCAGTAGCCTAAGTTAATTTATATTTCTTCAAAACGGGAGTTATGAAAAACCAGACCAAAAATAGGCTCAGTGCTTCATTCACTAGAAAACTTTGGTTTTAACTTTCATGAAATACATAAAATATAGTCAAAGTCTCAAAGACTATGTTCGTCAACTACAACTCAAGACCAGCGGCTAACAAGTCAGCTTTCAAATGCAAACTTTTCACGATATATTAAGGCCTGTAGCTTATTAAATGCCACCGATTCATGCATAGCCACGATTCAAACTTTGAAATGTTTGGAGCGATGATCAATTAAATTATTTGTTTCAACAGCGCCATAGGCCTATAGCCTACAACGAGTCAATAAAACACTCATAACACTACATTGTGAATCGTAGGTTACATCATTGCACAATCAGGATGACCGCAAAAGACTATAGGCTGGGTGGTAGGCTAAGTGGATCTAGTCAATCACCTCCCCATGCAAATTTATTTCCCAACGCACGTAAGGCACGGACACAACTTCAAATGGTATGATACAAACCCTTGGGAGGTGATTGACTAGATGACCACTTAGCCTATAGACTTTTGCTGTCATCCTGATTGTGCAATGATGCAACCTACGATTTATTTGCCAACGCACGGACACAACTTCAAATCGTATGATACAAACAAATCAGGTTGAAATGATAGCCTACCGTACGAAAATTGTTAGGTTACATATTAAAATTTCATTCCAATACAGCAACAATTTCTGGTACAAAACTCATCTTTTAACTTTCATCTTATTTTCGCTTCATTCCCAATTACGTTTCTGCTGTAAACCATGTTGTTAAGATGCAATGGTGGATAAGTCTTCAAGTTCAACATGTTTCCAATGTTGAAATCATTTAGGCTATAAAAATCTGCTGCAATTAAGCGTCAAATCTGACAGCCCTGTTTTAGTAACTTTTGGACTGGCAGTAACTTTCAGACCGCGTATACGCGGTCCAGAAGTTACGGTAACTTTCAGACCGCAGTAACTCCTGGACCGTTACACCGGATTTTTGGAGTCTAATCCTGCCGGATTTGAAGAAATTTTTCGGATCCGGATTGGATAGGATTCACTTTTTCCCAAGCTGGATCCGGAGCCGGATTATCCAAATCCGAATCTGTTTAACTTTGTTTAGTTACGTTTTAATAAATTGAATGACATAAATTCCATGTACCGGTAGTTGCTGTTCTTCGTTTCAAGGAAGCTAGCCTCCGTAGATCTGGCAGCACTAGTCTGATACCGATGTACGGTACTCGCTTAATGCTTGTTTTGAACTTTATTTGGTAATTACAGAAGAAAAAGAGCAATAGCAGTAGTGGGAATCGAACCCACGTCAATGAAATGACTGCTTTCTAGCCCGAACTCTAACCCCTAAGCCAACCAGCTGACAAAAAATCCATCACTTAATTTGCTTTCTATCATCGTTTTTTTGCCATTTTTACGTCACCTAAACCGTAGCTTATGATTGGTTGGCGGTTTCATTCTAATCAATTTCAGTGGCAGAATTTCGACTTGTTAAAGTGGCTACCAACTCTTGGACTGCTACACCGGATCCTGAACAACACTGGTTGGAGAATTGAAAATGAAAACATACGTTTCAGAGTTGCCAGATCTACGCTTAAAAAAATACTAGATGTGCAGAGGGGAGCATGGATTCAAGATTTTAGACTTTGACTTCAAATCCGGCAGGATTTAAAGCAAATCCATGGTCTTCTGTGAAACTTGGGCGATCCGCATGTATTGCAATCTTGCTTCAATCGAATGAGTCAAAAGATACGTTGAAAAACAGTAAGATCTTGGTTCTGTTTCTATGCACTTTGTAATTGTGCAACAAGTAACTGCGTAGTGCGTATTGGTGTCTCAACTGTAGCCAAATTATGTTGGTAACCTGGACGACATACAAAAATTGCAGTTGTCTGAAACAAAAATAGCTGTTAAAAAATTATTTTAATTTCTTTTAGTTCCGTTTCTTCCCTGTAGTCCTGGGTTGCTTCTAGGCTACTAGTAGCCTACAGTTGCTTATGTCAAATCCAGTGGCGTAGCCAAGAATTTTGAAAGAGGGGTAGGGTTGACGGCCGGCGGGCGAATCCCGACGGCATATCCGCCAAAAGCGACACCCAACGGGGGGGTCTAGGGGGCCTCTCCAGAAAATTTTGAAATTTTTTTTTGAATTTGGTGCATTCTGAGAGCAATTTCAACAAAAATGAGGGTATGAATAATGAATATTCCTGTAAAATGGTGCTGTCGGTGGCATAGCAAAAGGATAACATCATGTTTTCTTCGGCATTTTTCGGAAATAAAGCTAAGTCTCCAAGTTTTCTTGTTGCTAATTCCTGGCTGAGATATTTGAATGTTTGGTACCGGTATTGGAAAAGTCGCTCTTTTAATGCAGTTTCGTTTAAAATTAGACAAGCTTTCTTTTAGAGACATAGGTTGATGGTTTTTTTGCGAGATAATTAGGCTACAGTTTTATTATTTATCAATTTTCTCCTTGGTTGATCCAACAAACGATCTTACTCCGGTAAGTCCCTAGCTTTTATGCTAAGTTAACCCAAAGTTTAGAAAAGTCATAAACGTAGGGTCATGTAGCGTCATAAACGTCATACATCTTGATGAGTGTCAGGCAAGACGGACTATATAGAGGCCATGACAACGTACAATGGGATTGTTAAAACTGGGGGCAGATAGTGACGTCATAGTGCCATTGTCTTCAATTGAACCGACATTGAACCGTACGTTAGGCTAATATTTATAACACTGAAACGAAAGCTGTGGCAGCTTTAAAAAATTAATATGTTGTTACAGAACGGTAGCCTACTGAAAGTTGAAATAAATCACCAAGTACGCTACTCGTCTTGTAAACAATTTATATATATTTTTAATCTCGTATGAAACGGGCCCACCACAAACTTGTAAAAGGAAAATACAATTAAATCGTTCGTTATACTGATATTGTACCACACCAACCTTGAAAATTGCGATGGATCAGCCATGATAACACTGAGATATTTAAAAAAGTGGTAACTTCACTAGCAAAAAGTATCTAAAAAAACAACTCGCTTAGTTAAAAGATTAATTGTTAACGTGCAAAAAGTAAGGCATCATTCACTAAGCCTTATAAATAAGTCGATATCGAGACAAGGCTGATACGCATCATCTTTAGTATATAATTTGACTAGTATGCTAACCCGACTTATAGTAGTATTAACGAGAACACTAAAGAAAAAAAATTGGTAAATATCCAGAAAAGCTCATAGACTAACGTTAACATAGTCTAGGATAATTAATTCCCAAGCTTGAGAATTGTAAGTGTTCTAGTACTGTGCAACTTGAAATCCCGTCTCAGTCGGTTGTATGAGCTTCTGGACAAAGACAAATATTCGAAGGACCTAACGATTGTTTACACGGTGTATTTCTTTTTTACAGCCGGCATAAAATTCATAGATTTCACCTGTTGCAAAAGATGGCGTTCACAAAGATGGCGTTCCAAAGTTCACAATTCTGGCCAATGGCGTTCACAAACGAAGGTGTCCTTTGAATCGGGAATATTATCCCTTGGGATACTGGCAAGCCATCTATCACGTTCCGGTTGGCATTTAGGCAGTTTAAACACTGCAACTTTATTTTCTTCACTATAATTTCCATTGTAGTTAAAGATACAGCACTTCTTAACCATATTTACAAGAGTACTAATATATCACAAACAATGCTTCACAACCTAAAACAAATCAAATATAAGATTGAATCAAATATAGACGTATAAGGACGTTAAATAGCCTATCCACCAAGGCTGTTCGAAACAAACATATTTCTAAATACGGGTACTTAGGGTGCATCCTGACTCATTACTAGTAAGATAACTGGGTTGCTCAAGGGTAGACCCTCCGCCCTAATAGCTCAAATGACGACCAGCAATTCAATTAGGCTATGCTGTTTCGAATCAAATCATCCATGAACGTAAAAACAATCATTGTATTACTATCGGAAAAGCAGCTTATCATGCAATAGCACTGGGGTTGGAACACTTTTTGACTGATGATTTCAATCTGTTTATTGCAAAAAGTTCCGAAATATGGATTAAGGGGAAGCCAAGAAAATGTAATTTGCTTTAAATCAAAATGAAACGATAAAAAAAAACTCCGGAAAAGACAAAAGTAAATTATTCGTTTTATGCCTCACAGAAACTGACAGGCCTATTTGAGATTCTCAAACTAGTAGCCTAGTCTAGTAGTTTTGTATGGTAGTTTCATACACTCAGCTGGTGACCTCAAGAACTGCTGACTTGTAGGAGACTCTCTCATTCATATAGGCGTCAGACGTGTTGGGTCAAATTTAGTCCGGCAGCTTATTAGGCCTACTGTTACGGCCAATCTCTGTACAAATCAAACGTCATATAAAACCGTTCAAGTCTACTGAATATTACGTCATGGAAATTCCTAAAGCATGAGCCAAAATTGCACCAGCGTTAATAAGACTTGTGTCAGACCTGTTTAAATCTGTTTGGACCTGTTTGGGCCTGTTTAAACATGAATGCATTGGTTCACTAGCTCGAACACCTGTTGAATGACTTCATAATTGTTTTTTATTATTGCGTCACAGTACTGCATACGTGAATTTGAGATATTGATATCTATTCTGGTCATTCGTAAAATGATTGCTTGAAAGTTGGCCGCTCATTTAACTGTTGGCTTAGTGCTTGCTAGCTGGACAAAAGTTCCGTCTTTTATCCAATTAATCTGTATTGTAGTGACAGTTTTTTTAGAGGTGTAGGCGTTACACCTATTTTCGATAGCCTCGGGCTAATTTTACTGGAATACACTGTTTGAATAGACGTTTCGAAAGTGTGTTTATTTTTGGGTCATTGCATGCAGACGAACGGATTTGGGAATCTTACGTTACAATTTTCCCACGAAGAGATTATGGTTTACCGCTGTGACCATAAAAAATAAAAGACGAGTTCTTGTTAGCTGGTGGGCCAAGAAATTAAAGCAAAAAAATAAAAGACGAAGTTGTTGGTTGGTAGGCTACAAAAGCAAAGAAATAATAAAAGAAGATCTTGTTGGTTGGTAGTCTAAAGAAGCAAAGAAAATTAAAGACATTTCTTCTCGGTAGGCAACTGAAGAACTTTAAGCTAAAAAGTAAAGACATTTCTTCTCAGTTTGGTACAGAAGAAAAATAACTTTGACATTTATTGGCAAGAAAGAAGATTAAAGGCAATCCATCTGTGCTTGAAGATTCAAGTGGAAGAATCCAAGCAAGTTTTGTGGACGTTTGGACTTCACATACTCGTACAGCTACGGTATCGTGCATTTAAATTCTTTTTGTATTTTTACGGTCTTGGCAGTTAAGTTTTTTATAACTACTGTAATTTGTGTGTTTGTGTAACTTAATTTTTTAATTGTTAAATTTAGCCCTAACATTTAATATGTCTACACTCGGTGGTGACAAGGACTCGACCGCCGTAGACTCGACTGAGTTTAAGCCTGATGATGTTCTTTGCGGTCGGGCAGGCCATTCTGGGGAGGGACCCATTAACGATGAGGCTAAGTCAGTTCGAGAGGCCCGGCATCTTAGACGGGATATTTTGACTCAAATTGGGGAACTTTCTGTAGCCCTAGGTTCTTTGAGTGATAAGCAGGAACTGTTAATTTTTCGATCTAACTTATCTACTTTAGAAGAGGAATTAAGGCATTTCCATGCTCTTTTGAGTAAAATTGTTAACTCTGCAATCTTGGCAGAACTTCGTGATAGGGTAGATCCCGAATTTAACTCGTTAAAAAATAACTTCGAACAAAAAGAAAGTGAGTTCTCAGATAGGTTGGATGCTGACATACATCCTGAGGATAGCGCCTCAAATGTAAGCACTAGGATGTCTGAGAGCTCGTCACGGATAGTTGCACAAATTAACCTACAGTTAAGACGAGAGGAGCTCCAGATCCAAGCTGAGGCCGAAGCAAGAGCTGCTGAGGCCATCGCAAGAGCAGAGGCCATACGAGCTGAGGCCGCACGAGCAGAGGCTGCCGCGAGAGCTGAGGCCGACGCGAGAGCTGCTGAGGCCGCACGAGCAGAGGCTGCCGCGAGAGCTGAGGCCGACGCGAGAGCTGCTGAGGCCGCACGAGCAGAGGCTGCCGCAAGAGTTGAGGCCGAAGCCGAAGCTAGAGCTGCTGAGTTCGCACTCAAAGACGCTCAGTTGAGGGCCGAACAACGTAAAGAGGCAGTTTTAGCTGAATATCGTTCTGAGTTGGGCTCCCGGCGTAGCTCTAGGAAGGGCTTTTCTAGGCATTCCAGAAGTGAACATCAATCGCAGTTTAGTTTACCTAACCTTTTCCAGACGCCTGTTCAATCTGTAAGTGGACCAGTGCGATCCACACGTTTTCCAGCTGTTTCAGGAGGTCTCGGGGCCGCGGCTAAGGGTCTTCCGAAGGACCTAGTGCCAAGGCCTGCGAATTTTAGCCGAACTCTTCCCCCAGAGCGTACAGGTCACGGGGCCGCCATTAGCAGTAATGCTTTGCCCCCTTCAAAGTTTTCTGCGCCGCTAGTTGTTGATCGCCCAGCTACACGTAATTTGGGTGGTTGTGAGAGGCGTATCGTGTCTCCTGATTTTAACGTGTTTGAGGATCGTGATCGGGCTGTGCATGGGACTGAGCCCACTCAGCCCCTTAAGGGATATAGCTTGTCTTCTCCCGCTAAATCGAGTTCTCAACAGCAGGATTGCTTTTTTGAATACCAAAATAGTAGGACGTTCTTCGATAAGGCGGCCTTGATTGGTTACGATGGTAATAATATGCCATTTGTCTTCTTTAAAAATCGTGTTATGGCCTTGATGGCAGCTTCGCCCTTTAAGGGAACTCGTTTGACTTTGTTGCAAGCAGCTTGTGTTAGAACAGCTGCACAAACGATTGCTAATTTGGTTTCCGACACTCCTGGCTTGTCAGAGGAAGACAGGATAGAAATGTCATTAGCTCGCTTGTCTCAACGTTTTGGAGTTCGTGGAGGTCTTTTCGCAGAACCGGAAATTAGAAAGTATCGCTATGGTAGCAAATTGACTTCGACTTCTTCCAGTGATCTGAAAGAGTTTAAAGATGAATTGTCGCAGTGTCTGCTTTACGCGCAAGCTTATGGTCAGCGTGATAAATTAGAAGGACGTTTTGTTCTGGATTTGGCTAAGCGACTCCCGTTTGACGCTAAGCAGCGTTATCTTGACTTTTTAGGTGATCAGTATGGTAGCACTGAGGAACCTACTTTTCAGAGTTTGTTTGATTTTGTAGTACGGGAGGAAACGCGCAAGTCGACTGATTTTAGCATTATGCTAATGGGCGATTCTGGTGAGTCGCAGCAATTTAAAAAGTTTGGCAAAGGAAAATTGCCTTCATGTCCGGTTAGGCAGACGTCCGTAAAACCCCATCATAATGTGATTTCAGGGAGTTCGCAGTACTCGACTGTTGTTGGCGCACCGCGCGGTGGTGAAGCCAGACGTAAAAACCTACCGGCATGCATTTGTTGTTCGTCACGTGGTCAAGTTGAATATCATTTTTTGTCTAATTGTAAAGAATTTTTGCGCTTGACACCTAAAGATCGGAGAGATGTCATTGTGAAAGCTGGCAAATGCTTGAATTGTTTGCGCCAGCATATGGTTAGGGATTGCGTTCATGCAAATAACTGTCGTAAGTGTGGGCCTAACAACGATAGGAAACACTATTTTCTTCTGCATGATTTTTATGTGACGTCACGTGATTCTCTGGATTCGGTTGGGAAAGATGATGCTCGTGCCAGAGTTCCTGTGCGTAATGTTAAGATTGGAAATGTTAAAGCAGCCTTTAACCGCGTTACTGCTGCTCGTGTTTTGAATCCAATGACTGGCAAATCGAAGTTGGTGTATTGTCAGCATGATCCTGGTTCGCAGTTGACCTTTGTTTCGAGTGACTTGGTGTGCGAACTTGGTCTTAAACCGTATGATAAAGCGTCGTTTAAAATAGATACTCTGGCTGGTCAGAAACCTACTTGTGCTGACCTTGTTAAACTCAACATCCAGTCGTTAGAGACTGATGAACTGTTTTGTGATATAACCTCGGTGGTTAACCCAGCTTGGGCTGACGATGTTAAAACTTTACCTCATAAACAAGATTTAAGTGGTTTCCGTCATTTTTATGACGTGAATATGTTTCATTTGAATGATTGTAGTACTGTAGATGTACTGATTGGCAACGACAACGCTTATTTGATGTGTGCAAAAGAAGAGCGTGTTGGTGACAATCGTAGTGAACCGCATGCTTTGCTCACTCCTCTCGGTTGGTTGGCTTGTGGTGGTAAGTCACCCTTAGTTGAAAGCGTTGCTAAAGTGTGCAGAGTGCAGACGTCTTCAGAGTCGGATGTCATCTCTGGCTTTCAGCGTAAAATTGAGTCTCGTGATATGGAAATAGCAGACCTGAATAAAGTCATTCAGGATTTGACTTTGCAAAATGAAACCTGTGAATTGTCTCGCAATGACATTTTGGCTAGAGAACTTGTCGAACCGAATATTGAGTTGAAAGATGGTCGATTTGAGATACCTGTTCCGTTGAAGGAAGATATTGATTTACCTAACAATTTTGTGTTGGCGTCAGATAGAGCTGCTGATTTAAAGAAGAAGGCTTTAAAACAATCTGAATTCCGAGGAACTTGTGTAAATGATGTAATGTCTTCTTGTCCTGAATTGTCTGACTTGTTAAACCCTCTGGCAGATGTCTTGGCTAGATTTCGGCTTGAAAGATTTGGTTTCATGGCTGATGTGACCAAATACTTTTTTCACATTTTGGACTCTTCAATTCGTAAGCCCAATTTTATTGAACTGCTTACGTACACAGGCAGTGCCGTTCGGATCGTGAACGAACGCCCTTTGGTACCTTTGAGTGACGACCCTAGGGATTTTACTGTCATCACCCCTGCCTCACTTTTGACCCCATACTTAGACCCATACTGTGCTGTTGGGCAACCACATGATCGTGACCAATTAAGAAGGGATTATCGGTTCAATTTGTCACTTTCTCAGCAGTTTTGGAATAAATGGATCGATTTTTACTTGCCAGGTCTTCAGGGCCGGAAAAAATGGCTAAAAATGGCCGAGAATTTGGAGCCTGGTCAACTTGTAGTGGTAGGTTCTCTCCAAGACATTGGTAAACGTGGGAAGTATCAACTTGGGAGGGTGCATGAGGTAGTTCCACAAATTAGGAAAGGGAAGCCTGTGGTTCGTAGAGCCAAAGTTGCCGTCTGCAACTATGATGAGAGTACGGGGAAAGTGAAAGTAGACTACGTGTTGAGGGATATTTCGTGCCTCGCCCCCGTAAAGAACACCTAAGTGTTAGGGTTTGAGCCTGGTTTTGTCTGCGGTGGCCGATACTTGTCTGAGCCCAGAACAGTCGGTTATTATCGCAATAATTTATTGTATATAGCGTCATTTTAGCGTGTACCTATGGTACCAATTTCATGTATCGTCGCGTATTCTTATTGCTGTTCATTCTTTGCATGCCCTTTGTATTTGCGTATTAACTTAACGTGAGTGACTCAAACAATTTGTGTATCATGTGTTTTATTCATTGGCTCACGATTGTCCTTCAATTCTTTTTTAGTTATGCCATGTTAGACTGTCATAACTAGGGGCCGCTATGTTACGGCCAATCTCTGTACAAATCAAACGTCATATAAAACCGTTCAAGTCTACTGAATATTACGTCATGGAAATTCCTAAAGCATGAGCCAAAATTGCACCAGCGTTAATAAGACTTGTGTCAGACCTGTTTAAATCTGTTTGGACCTGTTTGGGCCTGTTTAAACATGAATGCATTGGTTCACTAGCTCGAACACCTGTTGAATGACTTCATAATTGTTTTTTATTATTGCGTCACAGTACTGCATACGTGAATTTGAGATATTGATATCTATTCTGGTCATTCGTAAAATGATTGCTTGAAAGTTGGCCGCTCATTTAACTGTTGGCTTAGTGCTTGCTAGCTGGACAAAAGTTCCGTCTTTTATCCAATTAATCTGTATTGTAGTGACAGTTTTTTTAGAGGTGTAGGCGTTACACCTATTTTCGATAGCCTCGGGCTAATTTTACTGGAATACACTGTTTGAATAGACGTTTCGAAAGTGTGTTTATTTTTGGGTCATTGCATGCAGACGAACGGATTTGGGAATCTTACGTTACAATTTTCCCACGAAGAGATTATGGTTTACCGCTGTGACCACCTACGTTCTGAGATTCTCCAGTTTTTCACTATCGTTTCAAACGCACAACCAAATGAAATTGCTTGGATTTTGAAACGATTAAAAAACATATTTTGAAATACCAAAACAAATCAAAGTAGGCTATTTCTATTTCAAATATCGATCTATCTCATCCTTATGCTGATATAGGACACCGATAAATCACATTCCTACCAAGTTTAGAGTTGTAACTTAAGTAGGCTACTGTACCGGTAGTCATTAAACTAAAATAATTCCTGACTACCCTGAACTAAACGTACTGCAAAATGGAAGCATCTGTAGAGAATTTTAATTGAAGACAATGGCACTATGACGTCACTATCTGCCCCCAGTTTTAACAATCCCATTGTACGTTGTCATGGCCTCTATATAGTCCGTCTTGGTGTCAGGCAATAAGTTTAAGACAATGAAGTTACTTTATTTCTGATCTATATAAGTTTTGTATAACGAATCACTGGAATTAGCTATATAAAAGGTCATTGCAATTTTTCACAGCTGTGGATATTGCGGTGTTTCCATGGACTGCACGAGTAAGCTGCAGACTATGGATACTGAACAGTTGTAGAGCGGTCACACCCTGCTATATGAAAGGTCATTTGAATTATAAAGCATATGACACACAAGTTCTTACTCATTTTAAAAGATAAAGCACCAGAATTGCGTAAAATCGTAGTAGAATCATGCTTACAGCAAACAGCTATGAAAAATTGATCAACACAAGCAATAAGAATGCGAAAAATCATTGATACTGATGAAACTAAAGGGAAAAAGGAAGTCGACGAGGCTTTTCACACATCTCGTTAATGACATCCTCAACATTTGTGACTTGTGACTTGAATTTTTCTTTTAAAAATTTCTATTAGTTCCGTTTCTTCCCTGTAGTCCCGGGTTTCTTCTAGGCTACTAGTACAGTATGTCGAATCTAGTGGTGTAGCCAGGAATTTTGAAAGAGGGGTAGGGTTGACGGCCGGCAAATGCAAAATGCAAATAAATATTATTATACATATTAAGCAAAGCCAAACCATTTAATCGGTTTTCAGAGGTTGAATTTCTTAAATAAGTTTTAAATCTTCGAAGAGCGGAAAAAGATCTCTCATTGGTGCATTATTCTCAATATCGTGACGTCACACGCGTGCCAAAGGGGGGTTGAAACTCCCAACCCCCTCCCCTTTGGCTACGCCACTGTTCAAATCAAATGGCTTTGTAGTCACGTCTCATCTCAGCTAACCTGTGGTCTGATATTAGCTTGAAATACAACTACTCGGTATCCGATGTGGATAACTGTAGGCCTATGCACTATGCAGTTTTAAAGTTGTATGCGTAGCTACATCACTGCGTTCAGTGCGTTGATGCAAATGCCTAAAACCGACTTTAGCGGAGCCTAACCCAAATTTCGTAAATACTGCACGTAAAAGGTTTTGATGATAATATTAAAACATCAGCCACATGCAGGTTAGGCTACATCATAAGTAAACATAAAATGTACAGCCACATGAAAGTAAAATTTGTATTGACTCACTTCTTAAATATAGCGCATTTCTTAAAAAAAAAACGATCAAGGCAAAAGCATGCAGGTTGCATTGTTCAAGCAGTGTTGCAAAGTTATTTCTCGGCTTGGTTAGTTTTGAATCTTAATTCTCGGACTGACAAACTCTTTTATAGATTATTTTTAGCAGTTCCACATGTAAACAGTGATGAATTTACAGGCGAATGAAGCAGTTTTCTACCCCCTTCCTAGTCAGTTTACGCACTTACAGTGCTTTAATACATCGAGCCTACTCTATTCAATAAAATGATCTCATCTCGTTAAATACAGTAGATTCCATGTATTGAAGTAAGCGTGAAAAACCGACTTGGGGCTCCAAATGGGAGCATGAGGTGGCTATTTTTCTTTCATGTGGCTTTTGGAAATATGCATATTTGTGTTAGTATTACAGATAAAAATTATATTGAACGCATTGTTACACAGGCAGCTTGTTTGGTGCTAAAAAAAATTTATCAACCAAGTAATAATCAGACACTCACATACAGTACACAGAACTTGACAATAATAACCTATGTCATCACGAATTTCCAAAATGGACCCGCTAATAAATTTGGCTTGAGCTCCCCAAACCTAAATTCATCACTGCTTGTAGAGGCTTTGAACCACTGACGCAGGACCGGTTACCGAGATTGACAAAGGGAAGTTTTCATAGTTGTTGTAGTTGTCTGTGAGTTATTTTATCTACTAGGTGTTGCTGAATGGAAAGCAGTCCTGAAATGCCTTGCTCAAACGCACAGGCACACCCTGAGAGCCGAAGTATTGCACATTTTGTACGTAATGATATCAGTTTATACGTCCCAAATTGTGAAGACCTCTCACCTCTGGGTTGAAATGAAAAATTCTCAAGACAACGTAGTCGTGGGTGTCATCTTCAAGCACCCTGAACAAAATATTCAAAAATTTTAAGGCCGCGTAGTGTCAACTAGCTTATTGCCAAAATTGAAAAAACTAAGTCAAAATGTATCATTTGGTAGAAACATTGACTTTGCGCAAGAAATGAAAACTTATTTTGATTTACTTGCAGCCATACGTTGTAATTTCTTGATAAACAACGTGACCAGATTGTTTAAAATTAGTGAACTATTTTTATTGGACCATATTGAGGCTCACTAATATTTAAAACTGGTTGATGTTTTTGATCATGCCAATTTTGTGCATTTATTGACTCTTTTCAAGCATACAAATCAACAGGTTATGTTGTTATCCGCTGATAAGTGTCTGATAGGTAGCCTACTTACAAAACTTAAAACCTAGATATCAGGAACTGTGATTTATGGATTTTAAGTCAATTCGTCGCAATCAGTTGCTATGCAAAGAAATAACTTATTAAGCCAACAGGCACGTTTATGAATCTCGACATAGCTATCATCTGGGTGTTTCCGATGCCGTCACCAAGACCTACATTTTAGCGACTGAACGTTTCATAACGTTGAATAAAGCGCAGAATATTTTTGTTTTGTTTGTGATTTCATCAAAAGGTCGATCAAACCACAGTGCCAACGTGCACTGCTAGACTGCTCTCAATGCCAACCACACTGAAATTAGCCAAGTAAATAACTGGTTGTGGACATGATTTCTCTGCAGTGATTTTTGCGTCGCGCAATGTCGGATCAATGTGCAAATATTGAGTTTGAGTTGGTGCGGTCCACATGTGCGCTGTTTGCTCTCCATTGATGCGAAACAGCGGTTAACTATGAGAAGTTTTGGTTTGATCAGAAAGATGGCCTTCGCAGTTGGGCAAAGTACATCTCAGATTGTTGTTACGTCTGCTGTCAAGTTTAAGTGATCTTAAATGAGCTAATAAAGGCAATATGACTTTCTAGGGCCAGTCAATAGGGATGAGCAATCTCTAGTTTGGTTATTTGGATTTTGTTTGCACTAGACCAGGTTGTCAATATACAGCATATGGTACATAAATGGCCATAAAGCAACATTGCTACAGCCTATAGGCCTAACGCACACCGTACTGTGTAGCATAGTCTGCTGGTTTGCAATGTTTTAAACCAGTCAAGGTAGGCTAGTAAGTAGTAACCAAACGTAAGCTGATAATTTTTGTTTTCTAACGAAGTTTAAAGGAATATAGAGAGCCGGTAGCTTGGAAAACGTGTTTCACAACAGTAATCAAACAGCAGCCAATTCATTAAAAACAAAAATGTGATGAGAAAAGAAATACATTAATTTGACGTCTGTAAACAGTGGCGTACGCAGAAGGGAGGCATTGGGCTATGCTCTCCCTCTTCAAAAAAGTTGATTTTTTTAAGGTTGTTGTGATTGTGTAGTGCAAACATGTCATTGTTCAAGACTGGTCTTGAGTTGCAGGGCTGTATTAGCCGCCCCTCGTACTTCTCGGAAAGGGGACACGACTCTTTAGGAGCCCGCTCATTTCAGTTGGTTTAATTTTATTTTTTTGACTATTGAAAATGTTGTAAATATTGATATTCAATAGCTTAAATCACGCAAGGCCCTATTTAACAGTATATGCGACGTCGTGTGTTATATCACTTTTTGTTAATACAAAATATAGCCAAACGAGTAAACTAGTTGCTGTAAACTAAAAAAATATCATCAACGCAAGCTGATTAGTGATTAATCTTACACAATATGACTTACTGGTTGTAATTAGCAAATGGGCGTTTTTTCAATTCGTTTTCGTTTCGATTGAAAAATAATTTCGACTGGCTCCCCCCTTTGAGAAAATCCTGCGTACGCTACTGTCTGTAAACATTGAATTGATGTAGCAAAGACCTGTTTTGGGAAGCATATACAGTAGGCTTTAGTGGCAACTATTAAAAGTGCCAGTAATTAGCAGTCTAGTTCAGATTGTTTTCGATTTGAATGGTTAATTTTAACCGTCTTTGTCTTTGCAATGTTGAAAATTACAGGAGCGATTTTGCAATCTGCTCTCTGCAGCCTACCAAAGTCTACTATTTAAATTTTAGAACACCAGCTTTCAGCACAGGCTAGCTTTTTATTTTGCTTGTATTTTCAGCTATCGTACAACATGACGACTTGCCGTTCTGATTCTTACATATATTCCTTTTCGGCGTTGGTCGGAAGTATTTGTATATTTATTATTCTTTTAAAAATTCTGATTGCATTGCGCAAGCTTTTTCTTCGGGAAGGCTACAATATGGGAAAGAGATATGGTTCGGGTACTTGGGCACTGGTGACAGCACCTACTTCTGCGACTGGAAGTGGATTTGCGGTGGAGTTGGCAAAACGAGGTTTTAATATTATCCTGGTCGGAAGAGACATTGAAAAACTGAACAAAATGCGGGATTTGCTCATTTTGCGTCACAATGCAAAAGTATGATGTACCGTAGTTGCTTTTTTCAATCCAATGGGCACTTAAACTTTTGCATGGTGTGTTACCCACTTAAGCATTAGCCTATAATGGTTTAGTGAGCTACGTAATTTGTTTTAGCTTTGCTTTTATTGTATAGCTTTGGTATTGCGTCATTGCTTAGCTTATCTAAGATAAGCCAATGCATTTATCATGTGTATTTAACTAACGTTTTTTTCTGCAATATTTTGTGGAGTAGGTTACAGCCATACTGAGGGATTTCTATCGGCGTTTTTAATACCTTTTAGCTGATATTGCAACTTAAAATAGCAAGTCTTCGACCCCTACAAACTGGTAAACGTTGCCCAAACTTCATTGTATGCAGTAGGTTACGTTAGACTGGTGGACCCTGATATTTCAGGATGAAGACCAGGCTTCATTGAAGCAAAATGGAGAGTGAGAGGTGACGTTAGTCATACAAACATTTAACATTAATTTTCTGACAAGAAATTCAGATTGATTCTAAAGTGGCTTGTTGGTATTTACAACTTCGCATCGAATTTAAAGTTACCTGACTAATATTAACAACTCGCTAACAATAAAGAAAAGTTACATATACAGTAGTCTAATTTCATTTGAATCAAGCAAAGCACAATGAAAGTCACTGATACAGTTTTGTATCTCGAAAATGTTGCCCTACGGCAATAACTGTTGTTTGGTGATCTGATTGTAATGTTATCTGAACGTTTTTTAAAGCCGTGGTTTTCGTTTCTTAAACGAGAACAATTCAGTTTTAAAAAAATATGTTAGATTTCTGGAAATCATTTGAAATTAATACAAATGCATCAATAAACTATCATAGGCAGATGAAATCAGCAGTGCAAGGTGATGCAACGATAGCTCTGCTTGCAACACATAAAAACGAAGCCCGTTCGTTTGTCTCAATATCGCCATAAATAGAGAGCGAAGCCCAAAAACAACATCTTGCGTCATAATAATTCATGATGCCATCAGGATGGCAACAATGAACATTTCTTGTGTTTTTTCCAGGTAAGAATTATCGTTGCTGACTTCAGAAACGCTCTCGATATAAGCTTTTACACTGAAATACTTCGTCAAGTAGAGGACCTTGACGTTTCCATCATAGTACAAGCGGTTGGAATGGCCGCTCTTTCAAGAAAGTTTCACTTGCAGTCTGCCGAAAGGAACCGACAGTAAGTTAGTTTCAGGTAACAATTCTAAAGGAAACACGACAAGACGACTTAGGAAACGTATTGATTTTTGATTTTCTACTTTTTTTTACATTGATTTGCACACGGCTAAAGGTTTGTGTCAGTTATGCTATCGCAGCTGGAATATGCTGGTAACTTTTCTGATATCGTAGCTGCCTCGTTTTTAACGCAAACGTTAAACTAAGAAAGGTAGTTTTAGCTTTTAGTCTAATTCATTACTTTTGGCCATCTTTTTTTTCAGCAATTATACCTATCCAACATATTATACTTTGCATGTAAGTAAAGGATGTTCTTTTAAAGAAGGCCAATCTGCTTGCTGAAGTCTAATATTCAACGCACAGCTTTCTGCCGATAGCCAAGAACTACCTCTTCCTACTATTGTATTTCAAATGTGAAGAAAAAAAATTGTCAATCAAATCTGGTTATTTGATAGTCATCCCTGGTCAATATTATGCAGCCTACATTTTTTTATGCTTATATTACAAGCATCCAGAGAGGCGATAGAATCGCTCAGCGGATTAAGCTTTCGCTTTCATAGCATAAGTTCCTAGTTCGACCCCGGCTCAAGCTGGCTGTTTAAAGAACATCCTTCACCTCTTCACAAGGTGAAATGTCTTCGGTGTGAGAAGTTACTAAAAGAAAAATAACTGAGAAAAAAACAACTACCTACTTAATGCCAAAGGCCTGGGATAATGTGAACCGTATATTGCCCGGACTGCCGGTGTCAATTATAAGACCGGGTTTGTCTTTTTTATATATCAGTGTTTATTGTAGCCTAAAAGACATTTTGTGCTGAATTTTATCTTTACTGTTCAGATGTCTTATCGTTAATATGTTTGCGCAAGTTTTGCTCAGTCAACATTTGATCCCACGATTGCAACTTCGCTATCACAAAAGTGCTATCATCAACATTAGCGGGGAAAATGCAAATCAACCCATCCCTGGGATGGCAATATCTTCTGGGGCAAAAGCATTTGTCCGTCAATTTTCAGGTAAAATTTGTTATTTTATTATTCGTCACTGAGGTGTCCAGAGCAAAAACGATGGTACCAGCTGCAATTAGCAATATACCAGCACGTCAATGAACGGGAAACGTTGGTAAAGCTTTGAAAGATTTACAATGTACCTGAAGAGTTGTCGCGGTAGTACGGAATATGTTTGTAGCTAAGCCATTAAATTCAATTCTATATTCCAAGAACGTAACTGAAGGGACAACCACCATGGAAGAGTAATACATTTTTGTGTGTTTACATCACTGCTAAGCCGTAAATAGCAAAAGCAGCTGAAAAAAAATTGATGGACTACATCGTTTACTGTAGCTTACTACAGATTCTTGTAACTTCTTAAGCCTATAGCCTGTTGGTAGTTTATAGCCTTATATGTAGCGGTTGTAGCCTGTTGGTAGTCTATAACATCATCATCATCATCATCATCATAATCCATCGTCGGTTTGTTCCCCACTAGTGGGGGTGGCCGATTGTTTCCGCGCAGCAATTGTTTTAATCCCTTTTCTCCATTTCACCCTGTCCCTTGCATCTTCCTCCTTCAGTCCGACTTTTTTAAACTCATCCTTCACTTGTTGTTTCCACGTTCTTCTTGGACGACCGCGTTTCCTCTTCCCATCCACCTTTAGATCTAGTGCCTTTCTAAGAAAACTTCCTTCCTCCCTCCTTATCACATGTCCATACCATCTTACTCCATTTGCCCTTGCCAGTTGGTCTATGGTCTCTCTCATCTCTAGCATATCCAACAATTCTTCAGTCCTTTTTTCCCTTCTCGTTTTCACCCCACACATTGCTCTCACCATTGACCTTTATATAGCCTTATATATAACCAGTTGGTAAACTCAATATACAATTAATGTAACTTTCTTTAGTTGCTGCTTCATTTGAATACGAAGATAAAATCGACGTCATGACCGTTCAGCCATTAGGTGTCAAGAAGCCGTCTTCAACACCATCTGAAAAATCGGAAAGCTTTTTTGTATGTACAATATGCTTGTTCAACTATACTTAGCTTAAGATTTTGCAGTGTTTTATTGAAAAGAAAATGAAGTAGTCGTGAGCTCAACCAGTGTCTAGATAAATTGCACACTAGCATAAGCTGTAGGATTAAAAAGACGAACAAATATTTCTTACTTAGTAACCTAGATGGTATAAAGTACATGCTACATCAGAAAACGTAAAGACACGTAGATTAATTTTGAAGCGATTCAAGTTTACTTTGTTAAACTTAATAGGCTACTATTGTACTTGTTATCACACACACTGAAATGATTGTTTAATTGAAATAGTTATAGCAGGAGACACATCAGAACATCTTATTTAAACAGTTGCTTAAAATTAATGTTTTTGTTTATAAAACAGCGTTATTAATTAAAAAAAAATAAAATAAAATTACGTTTAATTTCTTTTGACAAATTAGTTTTATTTTTTATGTTGTATTTGAATTAGACTTAAGGTGGTCCATATTACAATCACACATGAAAATTAAAAACAAAACAAATGCTAAACTCCGAAGAGCAGAGTCATGATGTAGCCTACCATACCTACAAAGATTGATAGTAACAGTCCGTTCGCATTAGTTCATAAATCTATTGGTTGGAAGATAACTGACAACGTGTTACAAACTGATATAACTTTTTACGAATGAGAGCTTGAAAAGTTGTGCTATTGTTATCAACAAAAGCAGAGTATGGTGGTAGTATCAACAATATATACCTTTTTCTTAAGGCGACATTTCATTGTTTCCAGGTGATAGAGTCAGAAAAATTCGCAAGTGCATGTTTGAAACAATTGGGGCACGAAAGGTCCACCAGTGGTCATTGGATACACCAGATGCAATCATGGTTTTATTCCTTGTTTCCAGAAGAATTGAAGTTGAAATTCTGGACTAAGATTCTTCTTCCACAACAGCTAAAGGCTTCATTGCCTACTGCAAACATTGCAAGCAAATCTAAGTGAAGCGGCAATGCTTTGTCACTTTTGAAATAGAATGTAGTATTTTTAGTTACTTTAGCACCATATGAGACGCGTTTTGTAGCTTACAATACGTTCGGCACGTTTTAACTCCATCGCAGAGTGGACGACTGAGATCAATAAATCTCGACAAAGATCAGGCTTGAAAGATTTTGTATATCTTGAAAACAAACGCATAGCCATCACATTCCTTTGTGTTTTACTCAGATACTGAAAATTACTAGCCTATGTTTTAAGTTTTAAACGCACTACTGCACATTTACGAAATAAACTCGTATTTATGAAATACTGCCATACCTTGTAATATATTTTGTTTCTTGGTCGAAAGTGCTAATCCTCTTGCTAGGAGAAGACGTGTATGCTAAAACCGTTAGAGTAAGTTATAAAACGGAGTACCGTAAGAGGAAATGACTTTGTTTTTCTGTCATTCAACCAACATTTTAAGTGGGTTCCCAACCGGGGGTACTCGTACCCCTTCGGGGTACGAGATTAAACAACAAGAGGTACGAAGATCCTTGGGCCACAGAAAAGCTTTTCAAACACATTTCACAGTACAGTTTTATTTTGAAATTGTAAATTATATTATGCCATTACCGTCTTTACTTTGAAAAAAGCAATTATGTGCAAATAATTGTTATTTTGTAGGCCAAGAGGCATTGTCTTATAACAATGGGTTCTTTTACTTGCTGCTGCTGAAAATGAAAACCTTGCTAATTTTCCTTGATCAAATTGCAAATAACTCTTTGCTGCAAAATTTCAAAAACGAAATTATTTCCCATTTAACCCTTTGCTTTTCAACGTTTTTTTGGAAGTTAACTGCTCAAGGGGGGGCCGGTTTTGGATCAAATTCAATCAGCTGTTACGAGTTATCCGCTGATGCTATTTCAACAGAAGTTGCACTGGTGTGAAAGCAAATCATTTGTCTATAAGTTTGAAAACTCATTATTTTAAAATTTTATATGTTAAACTTGATATTTCAATTTTTGCAAAGGTACCCAAAAACGACAATTTTGATTTAACCCTTTGCTTTTCAACGTTTTTTTGGAAGTTAACTGCTCAAGGGGGGGCCGTTTTTGGATCAAATTCAATCAGCTGTTACGTGTTATCCGCTGATGCTATTTCAACAGAAGTTGCACTGGTGTGAAAGCAAATCATTTGTCTATAAGTTTGAAAACTCATTATTTTAAAATTTTATATGTTAAACTTGATATTTCAATTTTTGCAAAGGTACCCAAAAACGACAATTTTGATTTAACTTGCCGCCTTTAATTAACCGTGCTAATCCGATTTCATGCAAACTTCTAAATAACAAAGAGCTCGATCGAACGCACGAAGTGTGTGTGCGGTGTGCCGAATCATTGCATTGATTAGAATTTACGACTTGCGAGCAAATCTTATTGTAAGCTACTCACTGATTCTAAAATAGTTACAATCAGAGTAATATTGTTACACGAATTTGAAAAAAACAAAACTGCGTTTGTTGTCTTACATTTTTATCCTAAACTAATGCATTCCGAAACTCATGGCTAGCTTCTAGTTTTATGGAACCAAATTTCTCATAAGTAACACCTTAGCCTGCTTGAATAGCTGTTTACATCTTCGTTTGTGTATTTTAGGTCTACAATTGAGTCTGTAGTATGAATATTTTTAGTAGAGAGAAGACAATTGAACAAGTTGTTGAAATAATCTGAAATTTCTAAGTTCAAATTAGGTGCTTTTGAAATTGTGGATTTGTGTCAAGTCGCATCACAAATATCATGCAGGCCACAGCATAAGTCATTTCGCTTACGGGTGTTTATAAACATGACTCATAAATTACATCCACAAAAAATACAGCATTTACATCAACAAAGCTAAGTTCGAAGCTCACTTTTTATTGAAGATTGTGTCAATCAATTTGAAAATACATTTTTAGTCAGCCAGCGTCGAAATAATGCAACAGCGAATTGAGGAACATGCGTAAACAAAAGAAATGTGAAACAACCCACAGTCAGCAAACCTACATAAATTTAACGTTTACAAATGTTGAATCAATGTAAAAGGACTGGATTGCTGACTGGGTCCTTATTGTTTGAAGCACTAAAAATACGCGTAAAAGCGACAACGTCAGCAAGGCAGTGATTATGTTTCTGGCCAAAAAAAAATAACGTTTGACTTCAAAGATAAAAATGATTATAACGAAGCTTCAAAGTTTATCGTAAAACATTTTACTGAGATACAATAAACATAATCATTTTGTGCCAGATTGTGAGAAGACTTCCTAGATTCTTTGCAACCATTTGCATGATTGCAAATTATTTTCTATAACTTTACATTGCTAAAAATGGCTTCTTTGTTGAAACAACGTGGCTACAATTCTATAAAAAATTCTTAGGCCTACTACATTGAAGTAATGAATTTTTTTTTTGTGATTTTGCTGATGACGTTTTACAATATCCGAGAAGTAAAAAATAATAATGATGAATTATTTTACAAAACCGTGGTTTGCAAGTGCTTCACAAAAAATTGTTTTACGTCTAAATTTACTATTAGACGTAAAACGTTTGTAAAAGAAAATTGTCGGTTTACGTATTTATAATGTTTATTGCGCTGTTATCGAATTATAAACTGCCTGTAAGCTATTGTCTACCTTTGTGGTTGCCGGCCAGCTTAGAGCAGCATGCAAACTAAGCGTTTATGGTATTTACATCGTGTTATGATTCTCGAAAATTTCCCACAAGGTCTTTATTTTTATCGTGATATTTTGTGCCTCTTCTGTCCTAAACTTAAAGTTATTGTGCAGCACTATCCACATCGGTTTTTAGACTCAGTCTTCATTGAAAATTTTTTGTGTGGTGCATCATTTCAAGTAGTGTCTTCCCCTAAACTGTTACACAAATCGCCCAGAACCAGGTTGATTATTATGTATCTTACAGCAGTTGAGAGCCCGTTATTGTATGTGTGGAATTATTACTGTAGATGTCTGACTAAATTCATGCCAAAGTCGAGCAAATTCTGCTTTCGGGATCCTTGCCGTTATTTACTGTATTTTTTGTTGATAAGTTTAGGCAGCATTTTTCCAAGATAAATGAAGACATCGGTATTGTTCGTCACTTAGATTTAGTTTTCTCAGCATTATTTATTCATTCTTTGATCCACTAGTTTGTCCCACTTTTGGTATAATCGGATCGTTTATAAATGGCGGGTCTTCACAATAGCCGGCCTCTTATACATTGGCGCAACGTATTCAGATGTTGAATCAATGATGAAGAAAGCTGATTTGTTGTTTGTCTTATGTGACGCCTAAATTTATGCCTCGTCTACAGTACAAAATATTTTGTAATGTACATTGTACATTTTGTTTGTAGGCCTACATTACAAAATATTTTGTAATGTAGATGAGGCATTATCATCTTTATTTTGCGCTCTTTGGAACAAAACACAGTGCACTGTGAAACAAAAATACAGGACATAACAACAAGTAGGCGACATAAAGCAGTGAAGGGACGCCATCGAGTTAGCTGCTACGTGTAAATGGAGCCTATCTCATAATTTTGAGTGTATCTCACAATTACTGTTTGCAAAAACGCTATTTCTCAGGCTTCTCCCAAAAGCATTTGCAGTGATACATTTCCTCAATTGCAAGTTTTGTCAATGAGAGCATTTCCATAGAACGTTTATTTCGAAACCAGGTTTTCGTGTCTTTATCCAAGAGAAGATTTCTTATTGTAACGTTTTTTATTCGTCAATGAATATTATCTGCTTGAAACAACTGTTTTGAATAGTTTGTGGCCTCCATAGCCTACTATTTTGATCGTGGATTGCTATTCTTCTTTGTAGAGCTGATAACGCAAAAAAGCTTGCTATTATTGTTTCTAATTAACAGCTTTGCGATCACTGGCTTTTCTTTGTAGCATAAGAAATAACGCGCTTTGTATTATTGAGGTCAAACCAAACAAAAGAAAGCAAGAGGATGCTTCTCTCTGCTCGCGCATATCGATGCACGAAGCAATTATGAGCTTATGGCTTGTCATCGCAATGTAATCCATTTCACGCTTTGCTGGAAGTTAGCTAGAAATAGCAAAAATTCACCAAAATCTTGAATTTACAAGAAAACTACACAACTTTTAGCATCAAATTTAATATCATCAGATCCGCCTGGCAATTTTAGGAAAAGTCAAGAAAAACCAAGTGCATGGCGTTACTGTGCTTCAAATAATTAAAGGAAATATGAGGGGGGGGCCAAATCTGGCCTCCCTTTGAGGAGCAAAGTGTTAACTTGCCGCCTTTAATTAACCGTGCTAATCCGATTTCATGCAAACTTTTAAATAACAAAGAGCTCGATCGAACGCACGAAGTGTGTGTGCGGTGTGCCGAATCATTGCATTGATTAGAATTTACGACTTGCGAGCAAATCTTATTGTAAGCTACTCACTGATTCTAAAATAGTTACAATCAGAGTAATATTGTTACACGAATTTGAAAAAAACAAAACTGTGTTTGTTGTCTTACATTTTTATCCTAAACTAATGCATTCCGAAACTCATGGCTAGCTTCTAGTTTTATGGAACCAAATTTCTCATAAGTAACACCTTAGCCTGCTTGAATAGCTGTTTACATCTTCGTTTGTGTATTTTAGGTCTACAATTGAGTTTGTAGTATGAATATTTTTAGTAGAGAGTAGACAATTGAACAAGTTGTTGAAATAATCTGAAATTTCTAAGTTCAAATTAGGTGCTTTTGAAATTGTGGATTTGTGTCAAGTCGCATCACAAATATCATGCAGGCCACATCATAAGTCACTTCGCTTACGGGTGTTTATAAACATGACTCATAAATTACATCCACAAAAAATACAGCATTTACATCAACAAAGCTAAGTTCGAAGCTCACTTTTTATTGAAGATTGTGTCAATCAATTTGAAAATACATTTTTAGTCAGCCAGCGTCGAAATAATGCAACAGCGAATTGAGGAACATGCGTAAACAAAGGAAATGTGAAATAACCCACAGTCAGCAAATCTACATAAATTTAACGTTTACAAATGTTGAATCAATGTAAAAGGACTGGATTGCTGACTGGGTCCTTATTGTTTGAAGCACTAAAAATACGCGTAAAAGCGACAACGTCAGCAAGGCAGTGATTATGTTTCTGGCCAAAAAAAAAATAACGTTTGACTTCAAAGATAAAAATGATTATAACGAAGCTTCAAAGTTTGTCGTAAAACATTTTACTGAGATACAATAAACATAATCATTTTGTGCCAGATTGTGAGAAGACTTCCTAGATTCTTTCCAACCATTTGCATGATTGCAAATTATTTTCTATAACTTTACATTGCTAAAAATGGCTTCTTTGTTGAAACAACGTGGCTACAATTCTATAAAAAATTCTTAGGCCTACTACATTGAAGGAATGAAATTTTTTTTGTGATTTTGCTGATGACGTTTTACAATATCCGAGAAGTAAAAAATAATAATGATGAATTATTTTACAAAACCGTGGTTTGCAAGTGCTTCACAAAAAATTGTTGGGGGAAAATTTACTATTAGACGTAAAACGTTTGTAAAAGAAAATTGTCGGTTTACGTATTTATAATGTTTATTGCGCTGTTATCGAATTATAAACTGCCTGTAGGCTATTGTCTACCTTTGTGGTTGCCGGCCAGCTTAGAGCAGCATGCAAACTAAGCGTTTATGGTATTTGCATCGTGTTATGATTCTCGAAAATTTCCCACAAGGTCTTTATTTTTATCGTGATATTTTGTGCCTCTTCTGTCCTAAACTTGAAGTTATTGTGCAGCACTATCCACATCGGTTTTTAGACTCAGTCTTCATTGAAAATCTTTTGTGTGGTGCATCATTTCAAGTAGTGTCTTCCCCTAAACTGTTACACAAATCGCCCAGAACCAGGTTGATTATTATGTATCTTACAGCAGTTGAGAGCCCGTTATTGTATGTGTGGAATTATTACTGTAGATGTCTGACTAAATTCATGCCAAAGTCGAGCAAATTCTGCTTTCGGGATCCTTGCCGTTATTTACTGTATTTTTTGTTGATAAGTTTAGGCAGCATTTTTCCAAGATAAATGAAGACATCGGTATTGTTCGTCACCTAGATTTAGTTTTCTCAGCATTATTTATTCATTCTTTGATCCACTAGTTTGTCCCACTTTTGGTATAATCGGATCGTTTATAAATGGTGGGTCTTCACAATAGCCGGCCTCTTATACATTGGCGCAACGTATTCAGATGTTGAATCAATGATGAAGAAAGCTGATTTGTTGTTTGTCTTATGTGACGCCTAAATTTATGCCTCGTCTACAGTACAAAATATTTTGTAATGTACATTGTGTACATTGTACATTTTGTTTGTAGGCCTACATTACAAAATATTTTGTAATGTAGATGAGGCATTATCATCTTTATTTTGCGCTCTTTGGAACAAAACACAGTGCACTGTGAAACAAAAATACAGGACATAACAACAAGTAGGCGAGATAAAGCAGTGAAGGGACGCCATCGAGTTAGCTGCTACGTGTAAATGGAGCCTATCTCATAATTTTGAGTGTATCTCACAATTACTGTTTGCAAAAACGCTATTTCTCCGGCTTCTCCCAAAAGCATTTGCAGTGATACATTTCCTCAATTGCAAGTTTTGTCAATGAGAGCATTTCCATAGAACGTTTATTTCGAAACCAGGTTTTCGTGTCTTTATCCAAGAGAAGATTTCTTATTGTAACGTTTTTTATTCGTCAATGAATATTATCTGCTTGAAACAACTGTTTTGAATAGTTTGTGGCCTCCATAGCCTACTATTTTGATCGTAGATTGCTATTCTTCTTTGTAGAGCTGATAACGCAAAAAAGCTTGCTATTATTGTTTCTAATTAACAGCTTTGCGATCACTGGCTTTTCTTTGTAGCATAAGAAATAACGCGCTTTGTATTATTGAGGTCAAACCAAACAAAAGAAAGCAAGAGGGTGCTTCTCTCTGCTCGCGCATATCGATGCACGAAGCAATTATGAGCTTATGGCTTGTCATCGCAATGTAATCCATTTCACGCTTTGCTGGAAGTTAGCTAGAAATAGCAAAAATTCACCAAAATCTTGAATTTACAAGAAAACTACACAACTTTTAGCATCAAATTTAATATCATCAGATCCGCCTGGCAATTTTAGGAAAAGTCAAGAAAAACCAAGTGCATGGCGTTACTGTGCTTCAAATAATTAAAGGAAATATGAGGGGGGGGCCAAATCTGGCCTCCCTTTGAGGAGCAAAGTGTTAAAAATGCTAGTTGATTCTTTCGATGATTACTTTTTTGCTGGTGAATTGAATTGTTTCCAGCATTGGATTATAAATCCATTTCTTTTTGATTTAACAAAAATTTGAAGAAAAACATCATTGAAATGAAAAGCTGTCAAAATTGAAACTGCTATTTGACAAATCAAAGTTAGAAGATTTTTGGCGTGTTGCTATGAAAGCCTTCCCAAGTCTTGCTATGGACGCCATGACAGTGTTAATACCCTTCTCAACAACTTATTACTGTGAAAGTGGCTTTTCGACCATGATGTTTATCAAGAATAGGTACAGAAGTCGTCTGCAACTGGAAGATGATATACGTGCTGCCTCGAGTAAAATCGAACCATCGTTTGAGCGAATTTTATCAATGAAGCAGCAACAAATATCTCACTGAGAAGTGATAAACAAAATAACTGACATTTAATTTCTTTTGGTAACTTTTGCATTTTTGTGTAAAATATCGGTTTAACGTTTGATTGAGCTATAAAAGCAATTTAATTTGGCAATATATAGTTATATTCCTGAAAAATTCAATTAGAATTTTTTTGGGGATACGAAGAATGCTCTGACCTGACAAAGGGGTACGAGCAGCAAAAAAGGTTGAGAACCCCTGCTATAAGCAACGTATTTACAATACATCCAAAATGTAAAGTGACATAGGCCACGGGAGAATTTTTGCGGAGTAGGTAATGAAAAAAAACAAGCGTTTTATCATTTAGATCACGGGTCGGCAACCTTCAGCATTGAAAGAGCCATTTGGTCTCGTCCAGGGGCGCCGGAAGCGGGGG
The DNA here is from genome assembly GCF_918807975.1 of Aplidium turbinatum. Taxonomy (NCBI): domain Eukaryota; kingdom Metazoa; phylum Chordata; class Ascidiacea; order Aplousobranchia; family Polyclinidae; genus Aplidium; species Aplidium turbinatum. Next base: position 6,891,882 of record NC_137489.1, on the reverse strand, counting down.
GGCAGGGGGGGCGGCCGCCCCCCTGCCCTCAATTTTTTGCTGATGGAAGGGCAGGGGGGGCAAAGGTTCCTTTTTTAATTTATGTGTAAGCTACTGCACATTTTGCAATATAACAATTTCTGCTATTTGCTTTTAGCCTAATTATAATCATTCATTTTTGCCTCAAAATAATATATAGCCTACGGCACAAAATTTTGCAACAGAGTACAGGCCTTAAAACTCGTTTTTTTTTCGGCAGCCATCGTAGCCTACCGGGAGCTCCTTCTCGGCGGCCAAATCTGCGTGCTTGGAGGTCAAAATAAAAATAACGATAGCACAAGTAAATAGAATTAAACTTGAAATAATGCAAAAATGATCATTTAGCGTTGTTGAAGTCTGGGCCTGGGCGACGTCCTACAATAGAATCGTTGCACCACGCAATAACTGCTTTATCGGGATTGTAATCCAATACAGCGGGACTATCTAACCACTCGCATGAGTGTCTCCAATGTGGCTAATTTTAAAGAAGTTCGCCACTCCCCTAGAATTCTCTTTAGCAACGAAAAATAACGTTCGACATGTGTTGACGATGACGGCAAGGTAATAAAATAAGTATTTCAGTGATGTGAAAGACATTACTAAAAGAAGCATAATTTTTGGAAAATATGATCAAAAAATGTTTTCTCCTCGGATGTCAACTAACCTAGTTCTCCTTTCTAATTAACCTAGTTCGCCTTTTTAATGTCCGACAACATCGAATCGACATAAAAACGAAAATATTGCCAGCCGATGTAAATTAGCACTTCGGATTAAGACTTTGTTAAAATAAACGTCGGGAATTACAAACAAGACTTAAAGCGCTGGTGATCGCAGATGGATATATTCCATCAATAACAAATATTCCTGCACAATGCAACAGTGGCGATTATGACGCGCTGACCTAATTTTGCGTCACTCTTTGATACTACATATTTTCGACAGTTAATCCACGATCATTCTATTGCGAAATTAAAGAATTGGCTAGAAGAGACCGGCGGCCAAACTTGGCCGATTGAAGAGGTAGCACCAGCGGTCATTCAAGCGCTAAAGGCTTGACAGTAGGTGATTTAAGGCTTGACAGTAGGTGATATCAGGGGCGTATCCTCAATGGAAGCAAGGGAAGCATTGCTTCCCCTGTCAAAATTGAAAAAAGAGAAGCTGATATTTTTCAGTAAAACGATTTCGTAATTTCTTTACCTAAATGCGATTTAGAACGGTTTTTAACTCATGCCCCCGTATGATATTAACTCGGTTTTAATTTAAAAAAAGTTGGAAGCCAACGGAAGCGAAGATTCGTATTGCATCCGTTGCTCTCGTTTTTGCAATAAGAAGAAACAAGTTTGAAAGAAAGGAAAAAAGCAGCGCAAAGTTTTCGCAATTTACGTTTCTTTTAACTAATCACTGGAAGCGATTTGAAAATTGCTTCCAGTCGCGGGGTTGCCAGATTAGCCAAATTCAGCGAATTAGTTTTTTTTTAAATAACTTTTCAAAATGCACAATAATCAATATTTCTCTAATATTGTAACCTTACCAGATGAAACCATATTCAAAATTGTTCAATACAGGTTCTATACTTGTTTAATACTCGTAATGTGGCGGATCAAAACTCATCCGCTACTTTTTTAGGCTAACTTGCTATTTTTTGGGCTACTTTCAGAATTATTTTTGCTACAATTTATTAAAATCCACTACAAGTTATAAAATATATATGTAAATTTTATTATTTTTGATAGAAACAGGTAAATATATCCATTTGGCTTTTTTTGTCTAATATTTTCCTTGTTTTGGCCTTTTCTTTGTATTATTTTGGCTTTAAGACTTTTTCATAGTCTGGCAACTTTGCTCTGTTGGAAGTTGTGCCAGTGAGCTATGTAATGAGAAAATCTAGGGCACTGCTATGGTTATAATATCGGCCTTGTAAGCAAAAGTTTGAGCCAAATGTTGGCTTTACACTGTTATCCTGGCTGGATAGACTTTGGAATAAGACAGGATATGTGAGGTCTAAGCTAGACTTGACTTTGTAGCTGAGTTTTTAGTGTTCTCTAATTATAGTCGCATTTTTGCCCTTTGCCCGTTCGTGTGTAAGAGCTACCTTTAATAAGTTAATAGCTGTTTATCTGCTAATAAATTTCATACAAAAATTACCCTAAAAGTGTTTCCAGAAAGCAGTATAATTCATTATTTGAGTGTAATTTTGCAAAATTTTTCCGGGGGAGCATGCCCCCGGACCCCCCTAGAAAACACGTGCCTTCGGCACGCTCTATTCCCCCACGAGTTTTATTGCTTCCCTTGCTCAACCAACCAGGATACGCCACTGGGTGATATCATTATAACATAGCATGATGCCCTTCTTTGTATACCGGACACTTGTAGGCTATCATTACTCAATAGTGAGCTGATAGATGAGCATTGTCGCTATATCTTATCTTAAAACTTGAAAAAAAATTGGCCTGTTAGTAAACAAAAGTGCCCTTTTTTCGTAATCTTGCCCCCCCAGTCAAAAATCGTTCCGGCGCCCCTGGTCTCGTCTCCATCAAACTAAAACCTGCTCTGAGCCGCACCATCTAATTGACTGCTTACAGCAAAAACCTAACGCTTATAGGAAAGTCTTTTGTTCGAGTTATTCGGCCGCACCCTGTAGAACTGATTTATAGTTATTATTTCAACAGCTGTCAACTCTTAACATGACTGGGAAACACAACTAATCGATTCATGGTCACCACAATGGTTTAATTGTGACACGAACTAATACAAAAAAGTATCACGTGAGCCAGAGCGAAAAGATAAAATAGCCACATGCGGCTCCAGAGCCACAGGTTGCCGACCGCTGATTTAGAACGTGTTATTCACATATGTTTGTTGATCGTCCCCTTCAAAATATTACACAAAAACAAAATAATACTCTTAAATAAGCCAAGTTTTCCTTAAACTTTTATCACAATTTAGAGCTAAAATATGCTCAGAATGCACCAAATCAAATGTATTTTTTCTCACGTAGACCACCCGCTGTTGTATTCGCCTTCGGCGGATACGTGGCCAGGCTTCGCCCGTCTGCAGCACCCCTATTTCTAGGATTCACCATCCGCCACTGTACGCAACGACGTCAAATAAGTAACAAGTCGAACTGAAGTTAAAACAAACTTGCTTTAAGGTGAAAAAATTTATTGTTTTGAAAGCTTGCTCGTAGTTAGACCTACCTGCTCGCACGTGTTGGAATTTTCATGATCTATCTACAAACAACAAATTTTTGCAGATTTTGTATAACAATTTATTATTAATAGCAATAAAGCAGAACGATTGTCGTCTGATTTCAAAAGCGGTAATAAAGTCATTTTAATCGTAAAGCAGGTCTAACCTTAGGGTACGAATCACTGGCTACTAATTTAAAGTAGGCTACTGTAATTTCGCGCTGCTACCTTTAGTCAATGACCATATAGCCTCGTGGCAGAATGCTTACTGTAAAAATGTAGAGCTCAGCGCATTTATATAACGACAACACAGAGTTTTCTAAAGTACCATTGGCATGGACTAAGAATGGCAAAAACTTTTTTTTTTTTTCCCAAATGTAGCTGCGAGAACATAAGCGTGTGGCAAAGGCAGCTTGCTGCTTAAACGATCCTTGGAGGGCGTAGGCTATACGGACTGTGACACGTATCTAACTTTTACTTGAAGCATTCAACAAATGTAATGGCATCGAAACTGAAGCACAAAGCAAAGCGATAAATGGAAAAAAAATGCTTCATCTTTCAGAACCAGTTGGCTGATAATGCAATTTGGAAATATCGAATTGTGAACTTAATAGCCTGATTGAAACTCCACTTTCAACTTTACATGCGCAAAGAGGTTATCGATGTGACGTTCGATTTGATTGGAAATTGCTTGCATAAACAAAACTGTTTTTTAAATTGTCTCTGGAAATATTTTCTTTTGTGACCTTTGGTTGTTTGATTTTCAACAGTCATCCTTGGAGTTTACAATGTCTCTGAAAGTGGATCGAAAATACTGTGATTCATTGGGCTGAGCTTCGAGAGAGCATGAAGCTTACACTTTAATAAAATTTTGATTGGGTATTTGTAGTGAAAGCAGAAAAGCCGTCTGGATGCGTAAATCATACGTCATCATACAAAATTTGAAGAGACTGCTGAGTTCACTCGTTTGCGTCGTCTTGGAGCTGGTTTGAAACCGAAAGGAAACAAATAAAGTTTCCAATCGGAAAACGAACCAATTACAGCCAGCAACCGTAGCATTGAATTGACATTGTACATCAGCGACCAAATTAATACCGAATTTGTAAAGTCATAAATCATGGCAAAGGAAATAGACGTTATAAGGTCTAATGCGATACAAACTGCAATACTTATGCACAAACGTCGCATGGTGTGGCTCACGTGCTTTCGGCTCGGATTTCGTTTCATTGACTTGGTTCGCTGATGGCAAGACTCTTTTATTTCTTTAAAAAGGGGATAAACAAAGAGAAAGAGCAGCAAGACTTTGAAAAAAAAATTAGTGGCTGTTGATATGAATATGGGTATTTCTGCATCACCCTTTTCCTTCCAGACCTTGTGATTGTAAACACAACCAACAACCGAACTGGAAAGGTCAAAGAAATAAACCCCAAATGCGATGGATGTTATACCGCAAACAGTAATGCCAATGACTGAGCTTGTGCTGATGAATCTTGTGAGAACGGTAATGAGATGAGAGCTTCCCGGATTCTTGTAAATTTTCTTTTGCCGAGCCCATAGCAAAATATACACCGGCAAGGCTGCCAGTTCAAACAAACACACCGAAAGGTGTTGATACACCAGACACCATAAGTCAGAGTCATAGCCTCTCCACAAGTCTATCTGCTCCGCCAAGCATCGAACTAAGATCAATGTAGCGGAAATCAAGCAGAGTGTTCCTTGAGAGAGAAAACGGATAACTTGCTGACTGAATGAGTACCCTGACCACGTGATGGGTTTATTGAACCGTCTGTGTTCATTGATACTCAACGATATTACTAAATAAACTGATAGAAGTGTTAAACTCCATGCCAATGCAATATCTAGCTGCCAGTTTCTTCCTATATTCGCAGAAGCGTTGAATGGAATAGAACTGTTGTGCACAGACTGGTTAGAAGTTGTGTAGCCAAGTGTCACAGTTGATACATTCTTTTCACATCCTGCTGATGATGTTGATGTCATTTGGAAAGATGGTTCAGTTCAAAGATACAGAAATTTAAAAGTCACCATTTCAATCATTATAGTTTATTTTATTGAAGTTATTTTTAACATGGTCTGCCATAAAAAAACAAAAACAAGTTAACCTATAGACTAGAAAAGTAGGCTAAAGTATAAGGGCAGTTGCATAAATAGGTTTCAAACGCAATGAGCAATGTGGAATAGTTCATGTCGGCATAGCCTACTTGGTTCAGTTTTATTATTTCTGACCACACAGCAAAAACAATACATAGCCTATGCCAAACATAGCAAATGTCTAAAAAGGGTAGAAGTGACAAAACGCGAACGTTAACCTAGCCCTATAACATGCTTGAAACCGAAATAGAACAATCAGTTTAAATTTGTGAAAGTAGCGATACTACAAGCCAAACCATTGATCACTCATACCACATAGCCCATGGATAAAGCTTCCGCGCAAACTTTGACTAGGTAACCTAATCTTTCTTCTTTTGATGTGTTTTGCTCTTGCAAATTTTCATAAACAGAATTTAAATTTGTTGTCGTTTCACTGGTACGGATTTTGCCACGGACAATGAGTCAATGAGAATATGAATGTCCTGACTGAAGACTTATAGCTGTGATATATATCTAGCAATAGTTGGTGTACAATATTATACGAAAGTTTGAAAGTTACTTAGACGAGAGGTAGACTATACAGTAAATATCTCCACGACAATTGAAAGGGTGTGGGCTTGACACCAAATAAAAGCACTTGCTTTGGTCTTGAAAAGACACTTAATGACATGCACGAAGATGAACATTGAAATTAGTTTGATTTTTTTCCCGTCTCAATTTTAATTTTTTAAACCATCACACATTAGCCTGAATACAGTACAAGAAAGCAACTGCTTGACAGGTAGCCTACGATATATCCCACCACAGCAGGAACCATATCGAAGAAACAATGGCTTTGTTATCGGTGTGGCCTGTTGCAGTAAATGTTTTGCTCAAGCTTAAACGCAGGGGTGTAAACAATGAGAATGATCATGTTTTATAAGTTGTATCTGACTTAACCCTAGGGACCTGTAATCCTGTATGTCCGTGCTAGAAGTTGCTAAATTTCGTAAAAAAAAGAGAACTGAAAAGCTTTTCTGAAAGTTTCCGTCGTTTGCTGTAATTTGCATTCGTTTTATTGACATAAATGACCCAAGTCTAGCCTACGAACTTCTTTTCCTTTCCTGTAATTTTCAATAAAGTGCACAATCCATGGAACACTTTTTCAAACCGTCAAGGAGCAGTACTCTCATCTAAATCAAAAAGACATTCACATTCAGTGGCAGCGAATAAATGGAATAATTCCCCGGCAACAAGACTTCAACAATCGGAAACTTCACTCTGTCAATCTCGGTAACCGGCCCTGCGTCAAAAACCTTTACAAGTGTGCAAAACTACCAGGAAAAACCTACTAAGGCTTTGTCAGTCCGATAATAAAGATTCAAAAACTAAACCAAAGAGATATCAAAGCAAAGTTTTACATTTTAGATGGTTGTGAAAATCGCTGCTTGAACAAACGCTCCTTTCTGTAACTGCGCAATGACATCTTTCCTTCCAAAGTAAATAAGTCAAAACAGAGCACGGAAGTAAAAGGGCAACTGAAAACTTAAATTACTTGTTTCAATAAGAAGCTGCAGTTTCTCCACTTAAATAAACGAACAATCAGTATCCTATTATCTTTGCAATTAGGAAATCTGAGCAAAATAATTGTTGGTTTCTGGAGGAATTCTGACTCAAAGTATAGTGATCATTAATCTAAATAGCCGTATGTAACTTTAAAAACAACTTAGCCTAAGACAGTGTTTACTGTAATGTCGTTTAATGAAGTTATTCGACCACAACGAAAGCACAATTGTCTACAAATAGTAAGGTAATAAGGTATGTTTGATGAACGAAATTTAGTTTGGAGTTTATTACCATTAGCCTCTTTCAACTTCATGTTCAAGTTACTCAATCTTACAAAATCAGACAACATATTATAGAACTATTAAAGTTGATTAGATGTTTAATTGCTAAATCACACTGTTAGGATAAAGTACAACTCACGTTTAATGACATATAGCTTACCCAAACCGATGTAGTTGATTCAGTGTAGCCACAACACTTTTCACCCAACACAGCTGGAATTTCATGTTAGGGTTGAACTTCAACGGTCAATACTCACAATAAAAGTGGCAAAAAAATGTCAGAAGAATTTTATTGATGCATTTGTAAAATATAAATAAAGTAATGAAACTCTTTCTGACACGTTATTGTAAGGATGTGCATGACAGCGTTATGTTTCAATTCACTGCTCATCTTAATATATAGGTCGCATGTAAGACTAAGCAGCAGTTACTGGTTTTATATATTTCAAAATTATAAGTTTTTTGAGCCTCTGTTACTGTTTTTTTTTTCTTTTTTTGCAAATACATGTCTTCCTTCTCTTTATGGAGTCTTCAGGAGCGTGGTCGTATCTTCAGAAGACTATTCGTTAGGAAGGATTACTTTTTTCTTTTATGACGTCGAAAAAAACAATCTATCAGTTTGTGTGCTAACCTGTCGAGAAGAAAAATACTCTTGTGACGATAGACATTTTATCATGGAGAAACACTTCTCTTCATAATAGAATATGCTGGAACATATATGTGTTTAAAATGCACAAAGTGCCTCTGGTGCTTAATAAAAAGCGGCGCAAACCATGCTCCAACCATAAGACAGTTGTCAATCTATTGTAATTTATCAAGATGACTAACAATATTCTCATTCAAAAGCACCATTATATCAATCGAATTAAATGCATTTTCGTTTCAATAAGAATAAACCAAACCATAGTTGTAAAGGGTGATGACAAAAGCACTGCGATACTGTAATAATGTACATTTATAGCACAATTAGATCATTGTATTGGCGTGTAATCACAGCAAGCGTGTAATCACAATAGCCAGTTTATGTTGCTTTTCCTGTCTTCTTTTGCTTCTTTTTTTGCAAATCTTAACCAAACACTAATCGTGTAATTTTTTACCTCAGATATTCTCTTCTGAATTGATGGTTCATTGCAGTATATACTATTGGATTGAGCGTGATTGTCAGCCAACTAATGTTGATTGATACCATGTGGAATGCTGATGGTATGGTATAATAATCCTCCAAAAGGTTTAAAATTAAACTGTAAATACAAAGCAGAAATTCATTGTATTTAACGTTGTTTAAAATACAAATAGTAATCAATAAATCGATATTTTATTATTGTTTTGTTCACTAACTACTGTACTTATTAATCCATACTACCATCAAAATTATTTTATCAAAACCATTAAATAGTATCTACAACGGTACAAGTAAATAAAGAAGTTCTTTTGAGATGCTTGGTAGGTTACTAAAAACGTTTACATAGATGTCACGGCAATGCGAAAATGAACAAAAACTTTTAGTTACCTACAGTATCTATACTTTATTATCAAGGAATTTTATCTTTATAGGCTAAGTTGTACAACTCCCGTCTTAAGCTGGTTGTTAAAAACGCTGCTTATCTCCACTTACCCAGACAGACGTAGAATCAATGTAAAAACGACGGATGTTGCTGTCTGGGCAGGTACAAGTGCAATATGTTGGGTGGGCGTAATTACTGAAGGAAAGGCGGCCGAGAGAAAGAAACTGGCCACCCTACTCTGCTTTGCGCCAAAGGCACCTTATCTTTTTACCCCCTACACTTGGAATCAATTGTGGGACTATTTTTATCTTAAGTTGTAAAAATACGCACAAAACCTGCTTTAAAAACTGATTTGCATACCTGGGCAGTGAACAAAACGCAAATGCGAAGCAAATGGCAACACACATATACAAGAGCCTCCGTTGAGCTTTGGCATGCTGAAAAGACTTCCTTCGACTTCGCTTATTTTTCTAAAAATGTAAAACAGTACATATTCAATATTACTAAGTCTGCATGGTGTATGCACATAATCTTTGATTGATTGAATATTTTTCTTTGGACTCAGAAAGCTTCCATAAGAATGTGTTCACGAAAGAAGATTTTCTTTGAGGGGAATTTCGAAAGACGCGTGAACCATTGCATAAGCTTGAAAACTTAAACGTACGTCTATGCAAGCAAGATGCATCACCAGTTGCGTTTGTCATTTTAAAGCGTTACAGTTATTTTTTAATTAACCAAATTTTACCTGTTGCAAAACATAATCCATCATGTTTCCAAAAGATGAAGATATCTTTCTTCTAAATAACAATTTTTCGGAAGGTTAATAACTTTAATAACTAAATAAATAATTAAAAAATTAAAAACTTTTAGCATTTAAAAAAAACGAAGCACCTTGTGCTGTATGTACATGACTTTCATATCGGACGAATTTGGTAAGCCAAAGTAGATTAACAGTGATCTATTACATTGTGAATTATATTTATACAGTATATTTCAATATCTTACAACCTTCCAGAATTAGGCAGAGTCGCTGTGTATGATCTTTTTCTTGTTTCAGCTCGGCAATGTAAAGTTGAACTTCTTGGACGCCCATGGCATGCAGTTAATAAACGCGAGCGTTGTGGAATATACAAGTTTAGGGCAAAATTTTTCACTTTTTCTTTGTTTTCAAAAAGTCTCAAGTTTTTGAAATACTGACTCTTTTTTGCCTCATCCAGTGCCCTACAATTACTCAATTGCGTTGAAACGCTGTTCACATTTGGAACAGCTGGGAAAGAAAATGTCATCGATTGAAAAAATGTGTTAATGTTACAAGTTGATATTTTTTTCGGAAATTGCCGCAACTCTGGCGTGTTTGCTGCAGTAGGAGCTTTGCATATTTTAGCATAACGGATATGAACAATCCTTTTTCGGAGCAAGACAATCTCGAAATTACTATTGTCTTGTTCAACTGCGTTTGTGTGGTGTACTTCTTGTTCAACTGCGTTTGTGTGGTGTACTTCAATGACTTTTAGTGAGTTTTGAAAATTAGTTTTATTCATAACTCGAAAATTGAATTTCCAAATGATATCTCTATCTGCTCCATGTTTCTTCACAGCTGTGCTTTTTGTCAAAGGTGATGGTGGTATGTAGCTTTGCTGTTGTTTGCAGAGTGACTTGCTACGGTTGCTATGCCTTGGAGAACGCCTATACAGTTTGGTAGGAGTTTCACTGGCAGTGAAGTATGTGCAACTCCCACATCCATTTGCTGTAAAAATTATTACAACAATACATAAGTCATTTTCTTATGACGATAAAAGTGTGTTACTTGATGTAAAAATTTTTGAAAGCAAGCTTTTTCAAGCATAGCCTAAGTGTTTTATTAAAAGTCTCATCTAGTGCACTTGTTGAACTATAGGTTGTATAGTAGAGAAAGCTACATGACTTTGGGTTAAAGTTTATCAAACGTGAAAGCAGTCACAAATAAAGCTAAATGATTGCAAACTAATGACGCAATGAAAACTTGAACAGTCCAACGGAGTAAGAAAAACATGTGCTGAGGTTTTACTAAAAATACATTTGAGTTTTCATTTTACTGATAAAGATCACAGAAAGAACTACACAACTACACATTTATTATGCAGATTCTGTGTGGGCTTTGTACGCTGCATTGAATCTGAAAGAGCATTACCTTGCGTAACGCGCCTGTTCATATTTGTTAACTTTTCTAATTTCAACAACGTTATGGATTGCTCTCCATTCAGCGGCATCTAATGGATGGAATAATTCCTCGCAACAAGACTTCAACAATCGGAAACTTCACTTTGTCAATCTCGGTGACCGGGCCTGCGTCAGTGATTCAAAGCCTCTACAAGTATGCGAAACTGCCAGGATTAAGCTCTGCAAGAATCTTTCCTAGTCCGAGGATAAAGATTCAATCAATCAATCAATCGTCAGTCCGAGGATAAAGATTCAATCAATCAATCAAACATACCAGTAATTTTAGGTTTGTCGACTTTAGAATGACTTTTCTTCACAGTGTGAAATATCAACGCATACAAAGCTACAATGCACAAAAGCGGAAGAAGTTGAAAAAGTAATCTTATGACCATTGAGTAGACTTTTGTAAAAGGACTACTTCTGAAAAAAAAAAATTAATGCATGCAGTTTGGGCCTAATCTTTAAACAGTTCAACAAAACTATTTCAAGGTATGAGCTGTAATAGAAGCATAATTTCAAAAATCTGGCAGCTAGGCTCTCCTACACTGATTGTAGTTCTACAGTCCCAAACCACTAAACGAATGGGTGAAAAGTTTGCGTATCTTTCTTTAAAATGATTAAATGAACCAATAACATGTTACAAACAACAATTCAGGAAAAAAAACTCTAGCTTAGGTGCTACCTTGAAAAACTGCACATTAGTGTATCTGTCTGCCAGTTGAACCCTTCCGTTAATAGCAAGGGAAGCAAGCAAACAGGGCTTAAAATCCAAGCAAAAGTTGAAATTAATCGACCACGTTTTACTGAAAATACAACTCTGTAGATTGTGCCTGATCGTGCAACGTACAGGTACCTGCAATATATTTGTTTAAATGAGTAAGTGAGTGAGTGTGAGTGTGTGAGTGTGAGTGTGTAAGTGAGCAGAATTAGTTAATGAGTGAGCAAATAAGTATAGCCTAAGGAAGTAACAGTGTTCACAAGAAGTGCTCCCTTTTTAAAAAGTTACCATGGCCTTAATGGTTTCTGAACTTCATTTCTTTGCGGATTTCATCTTTGTGTTTCAAAATCACACACATTTCAATAGTAAGAATGCAAGCCCATGGAAACATTTTCAACACTTTTTAATTATAGAAACAATAATATTATTGTAGAGACTGTGCAACAAATTGCGGAGACACTTTTTAATCGACTGAGAAAAAGTTATCATCTTGCTTACCTGTTAAGTGAAATCAAAACTAGAAATAGTGCGGATGTATAGTAAGATGCAAAATAGAAATATGAAAACAAACTGCAAACCATGGAAGGAAAAGGAGAAGTTGTGTTAAAGTATCCTGTAAAAAGGTTGCTTTTACTAGCGGAATGTAATCTCGCTTACTCGTCTAGCATAATTTATTTGAACAAACGTTTAGTATGTTAGGTTCAGTTTTGGGTTAAATTGGTTAGCGATGGACTCTAACTTATAAAACCCCATTAATCATTACTCTTATCTTAATTAACCATAACTTTTGCGCGGTGGGGTGGCGCAGCGGGTAAGGCGCTCGCTTTTCAATCATGCAATCCTGATTCGACTCCCAGCTTAAGCTGGTTGTTGACAAACACCGCTCACCTCTACCCAGGGTGTAATAAATTGGGTGGGCGTAGTTGATGAAGAAATGGCGGCCGAGAGAAAGGAACTGGCCACTCTTTCTCGTTAGTGCCGAAGGCTTAGTATAATGAGAACCTTATCTTCTCATCCCCTGATGCTTGGATTCAAGTATGGGACTCAGCTTTACTTTACCTTGTCTTAAACTGATATAGTCTACCTGTAGTGTACATGCAAATTGTATAAAGTATTGTGTAAATCACATAACAAGATTTAATCCAAAACTCTTGAATGCATATACGACCATGTAAATCACATACCAAATTAGCCCCAATGCATCTTACCATAAACAATAATAGGAATAAGTATTGAAGATAAAACTAAATCGACAGTTGCAAGATTGATCACAAGGAAATTAAAGGTTGTTCTCATTTGCGTATTTGAGAAGTAGACTATAATCGCGCATAGATTCCCAGCTGCTCCTAAAGTAGAACAAAATAGTGCATTATCCAACTTTTTATGTACTTCATAAATGATCCATAGTTTGAAGCTAATTATTTTGTAAACGAGATCGCTTATAGTAGTAGGGATACTACAATAATAAATTTGATAACAACTGTAGTGAGTTTTTGTAGCGCTGCATCCATCACAACTGTAGCCCAGAACGCATTTTGTGCAGAGCAAAAAGCAGGGCCTGATTAAGGCTCACGGGAGCCCGAGGCACAGCTAAGTTTAGGGGCCGCTATTGGCAATCGCTTTCGATGCAGAGCAGCAGTGCTCAACTTTTACTGCAAAATCGTTACACAATTTGAAATCGCTACACAAAAATAACAACTGTGCACACACTGGCACAACAACTTTCACTGCCTACGCCTACGGTAGCCTACTAATGTAAAAAAAATGGGGGCCCCCAAAACCAAGGGGCCAGAGGCCTGTGCCTCGTGTGCCTCATGGTTAATCGGGCCCTGGTAAATAGGTTCAGCACAGTGTGAAAAATTGTCTACAAAAATAGATGACTCCCAAGGTCTACTGGGCACGAGTAGGCTTCTTCAGTAAAATGCATCTTATTTAGAAGAATAGTTTAGTAGCACAATGTGTTGACATCAGATATAAAAAAAATTAAAGCGTTAAACATTGCTTAGTTCAACCACTCAGTACAACGAGTTTATATTACATGGTGAGTATTGATATCATACATACAAGTCGAAAATCTGCAGCCCTGAATGGTTTTCAGGACGTCGGTCACCTGATCAAGGATCGCCCAACCATCAAAAGCTACGGCGAATATGAATCAATACATACATGTGGCGACATATTCAAGCATTGGTTGAAACACCAAAAAACGTATATGAAATGTGCACACCATACAATTCTACTATAAATTTGTTGTTTTTTTTGTTGTTTTTTTTTATCTGAAACGATTTTTTTTAACTCTAGACTTAAAAAACGCTTTCCACAAACACAAAAAAGTAAGATATTTTGCAAGCCTGTGTTTCAATAGCCTCTTAATACTGGCCATCGGGAGCAAAAAAAGTTCTACACATTGCAATACATCAGCCAAGGCCATGACGATACTTAACATTGAATAAACGTAATAGCTTCCAAACACTTTACCTGTTATGCTGATGATAATTCCTAAAACAATACCGAGAAGGCGAAACGCTTCATTTGTCTGCATCATAACGGCCTACTCAAAGTCTCATGAGTCGTATTAACAAAGTGCAACCAAGAGTTGTCAAACAAAAGCTTATGTTTTTACATATCATAATAACGCATTCATAAACATAATTCTGTCAGTTTGAAAACAAAACGTTATTGTCATGATAATATTAAGCAGTAAGTTTTGAAGAATACTTTTATATCAGCTGATTATGAAGACGATATATTTAAGTGCTTTAAAATAAATACCGCAGTACGACTTTAAAAAGAAAACTGGTAACTTTATGATCATTTTCAAACATTAAATTGTACTGTAGCCTACTTCTGTTTAACAGGCTACATTGGATTTCATATTTAGCTATATTTACCACGTATCTTACCGTACATAAGCATATACTAACTTTGTATTTAATACAAAAACTTTCGTCCTAGTTCATATATATTTCTATTTTTTCATATCTGCAGAAACAAACACATTTTCAGTACTGGCATTTTGCCTTTTAGAGCCAATTTCAGGGCCATAAATGCTGTAAAAATATGCCTGTAGCAATCTTTCTTTCTGAATGTATGTACAGTATATGGAGCAATCCCACGTTCACAGTAATAAAACCCACAACAATAAACATTTCCTTTGGAGACACCTTACCGTGGGCTTGTCACACATAACTCCATGCCTACACACTTCTAGCATAAATGTGTCCAACAGAGTGTTCGAAACAAAGTTATATCCAGTAACAAGGCAACCCATTTATGCGATTTTAGTTCCGTGTTGCTTTATGTCAATTTTCGAGCATAACTTGTGTATTTTGTACACGTATTGATATGGCGGTCATCTGATCTCTTTGTAGGACTGCTTGTCTTGAAGTCTTTGCACTCCAGATCGACACCAAGGTACCCTTGAACTTATACCAGGAGCTTAAGTTAATGAATAGTGTAAGTTTTTGGTTTCACATTGAAAAAGCTTCTTTAAAAGCTCAATGCTGACAGTTTTGCATAGTTTTAAATCACTGAAAAAGGCCCGGTTATCGCTGTTGATAAAGTGAAGTTTCTATTTATTAATGTCTTCTCGTTTTGAAACTGCTGCATTCACTTGTTGTCGCTGAATGGATAGCAATCATTTGAAGCTCATTTTCTCGACAGCAATAGAGTTGGATCATCATTGCATAATCTCACTTGACGATTCTTCATTTGCAAAGCAAGATGGCTGATTTATGAATGTGTCCCATAAAATAGTCATAACATTTTTTAAATAAAAATTTAAAAAACTTTTTAAGCATTCAATTCACAGAAACAAATTCATATTGATTTCAGTATTACCTTTTCAAATATTTCTTTTGTTTTGAGTAGCTATTGATTGTTTAAATTGTTTGCTATGGCAATGCGTCACTATAAAATTAAATTGCCAATTATCTTATAGCTCTCATGACAATATGAAGTGTATTTGCACCAAGCTGTGATTTTTAATTAATAAACAAGAAATGAAATAAAGATCCGGGATACAATATCGTTTCATGTCCACTTCAGATAAAAATGACATAAGCCAGTTCAAGCACTTCCAAGCTATATCCAATATCATTTTATCCAATATCGAATATGAAGAGGCGTAAGATGTTGGTCATGGCGCATGAGCTAAAGGGCTACCAACAGCAACATGTTGACGACACGCGGAGAAAGCAAGTGGTGTTTAGTAGAAGAAACAAGGAACCAAAACCCAAAACTTCGATAAAAGTTAAGAGGAAATTCAAAATATTAGGACATCGCATTGCTGAGAAAATGTAATTGATTTGTTTCGAAATACGGCTAAATATCATCATGAAATTAGCAGAAAACCTTTGTCACACTATGAGTTAAAGAAGACACATAGGTTTTCAGGATCAGAATCCAGAAAACAATAAGTTATTTCAACAATTTTCAGTCAAATTTTAATAACTTAACAAAGATAAAATAGATAACTTTTATTTATGACTTGATTTTTTGTCAATAACCCGATGCTGGGAGCAAAAAAGAAAGTGCCAACTAAAAACTACGAAGCATAAGACTACAGAAGGTACCGAGTCAGCAAATCAGTTTTTTTCAACGTTTGCAAACGTTGAAACATAATCAAAAAAATGTTTTTTTGCTTAAGTATCTTGGTCAACTATTTTCGTCTGTGCGTGCATTTTGAGAATTCCAAAAAACAGAAAAGGGAGATCTAGAAGAAGACTTATGGAGGAAAAAAACAATTGGTCAAGTGGCCACCATTTCTCCTTAATCATCATCATTATTAAGCTCCTTCCTCTCGTCGATGGTTGGAGGCAATGAGGCGCCAAGTTTCTCTGTTGTGAGATTTTTTCGTGCAGGTTTCTAGTTAAGTCCTGACCAGTCTTCAATATCATTAGTCTAAATTCTTGGTGGTCTGCCCCTATTTCGATTGCCGTTCATTTTTTCTTTTAGTAGTTGTCTTCGAGATCAAAGAAATCAAAATTCCGAAACTCTGTCTTTCAAATCAGTTAATTCAATTTTAGCTCCCAGACCTTCAATGTAGGTACAGCTTATCACTCATACGACTGGCTCTTTTCTTCTGTCTTTATCATTTATTATAATGATTACTTGGAAAAGAAACTGTGGTAGGTTCATCCTATTTTTATGTTTACTGCTTGGATTATTCCCCCGCACGCAAAAGTACAGAATAGTGAAAATAAATAATTAGATGAAACTTTCGTAGGCCTACCTTTATAGTTACTCATTCTCTTGTACACTCAAAGTAAACTTTTACTTTTAATAGTCTTCACTGTGCAAAACGTAGGCTACCATTTAAGTTGTGTCGATAATTTTTGTCCTTTTTAAAGTAGTTTCGATACACCAAATGTAGTTGTCCCAAAAACAAAATGTCAAGACAGTACATATCTAGTTTTCGTCCCAAGCCATCGATGATGCCGCGTATGACAAACACAAATAGAGTGTCCTGCATGGGAAGACCCCGGACGCCATCTTTTCTGAAAGACTACAAGAAAAGCAGTGAGCCGAAATCTTCAAGAAATAAATCAGAAATGAAAGGGGTTGAGTACATTGACAGCCCGGCTGCTAAGTTAGCTGTACGGCGCAATGTCATGCAAGTTCAAATGTTGGAGAGCGCTCTGACAGCCTTGCGTGCTAAAGAGAAAAAAGCTCTTCGAGATTTGGAAAATGAAATGAGAAGATACAGAAAAGATCTGGAAACTATCCCTGTTCGTTCTTTGACCAGTAACATAGGAACAAACTTGGATAAATTGTTACCACCTATCGAAAACGAAGATGTTGTGTTGAAAAGATTTGGAAAAATAAAAAGCACGATTAAGATGAAATTGAAGAAAAAACCTTGGAAGCAACAAAACAAAACGTACGGAGGGTTTCAAAGTTATTATTGACTTACGTTATTTCACAATGTTTTTAAGCACTTATAAATAAACGAGCTATTCAGCTGTTTGGTACAGTAGTGCAGAGCTTCTCAAACGATGGGTCGCGGACCAAAATGGGGTAGCAAAGAGTAAATTTTGGGTCACGAAACAGATTGAAAGTAGGGCTTCAGAGGGCAGTTCACACTGTAAACTGCCCAACAAGAGGTCGCATAGAAAAATATTTTTCTGAACCAGGGTCACACAATAAAAAAGTTCGTGAGGCCCTGAGTAGTGCATCATTGTGTTTTATATTTCAGATTATGATGTAAAATTGATTAAAAGTTGCAATTCTTCTTAAAAATGCGATAAATAAAAATCAGTAAACTTATCAAGTGAAATAAATGCCAAAGAACCTCACCCGAAGATTCTGTTGTTTTAGTGCTCTTGTACAAGAAACGGAGCTTAGGATCGAAGAAAGTGAAGTAAAGGAGCCAGTCATTATAAACAACAGCCAAAGAACAACGCCGTGTCAGACCGTTACCTTTTCTCGCCCTGCATCAGCCATTCAGTCTCCACCATTACGAATTGGTGAGTAAACGCTAATGTTTTAATGTTTTTTAGTTCAATAGCAAATTTTTATCATTTTATTGGTATTTGTCTCTTTTTGAGTTTGGTTGGCCAGTGGAAAACATAGAAGAGAAAGAACCATCAGAGTAGGAAATATTCAAACAAATTTCTAGAAAACAGTTCAACATATTTTCACTTTTGGTTTGTTAATATTAAAGCCTATCAAAGGCAAACGAAACCAAGGAAGACTAGCACAAACTTTCATGGGAAATGTTCGATCCTTAACAGAGCATATAGCCTGAAAGAACAAAGACAGTTCTGAAAATCGCCAATTATGGAAACTTTGTACTTACACTATTTTGCATTGTATTTGTATAACTTTATATTGACATAACTAGTGTAAAATAAATTATTATTATAACTGTATTTTCTAATATCAACCTAGTTATAACTATTTATATTATTTGTGCAATGTCATTAATACTTTTTACTTAGTTACGACCCGAATGAGTTCTTCGAAATCGTATTCATCATCTCGACACAAACATAACGTTGAAATGGAGAAAAATGTCGTGAAAACTGAACGGACACAAGATTCCATCCTGCGGTCGTCCTCACGGCAAACCAGAGCGAGTACAACTTCTGCCTTTGAAAGAAACAGCCTCACAAAAGGTTATTCAATTGTATCTCAAACCAGCGATTGATTATTGTGCTACAAAGTGCTGCTGTGTTACACATTTTTAACAACTGCCGCTACTGTATTTGTTTTTAGGTTACTTAGTGATCGAAAGCACCGACAACGGTTTGCCAGAGTTTGAAGGCAAAAAACATAGCCTATAGCACAGTGGTTTTCAACCAGGGTTCCGCGGAACCCTAAGGTTCCGCCAGTAAGTCTAGGGATTCCGCAAGTTTACATTCAAATCCGAAAGTCTATTTTATTATTATATGCATATTGTTTAAATATAATCAAGTATTGATTAGGTTTGCCACTATTAATGAATTTGCTACACTTTAATACGTTCGCTGCGATCCCGAATTTTTGTTGTTTTCTTGTGATGCGATTAACTTTATGTTTCTGCTTTCCCGCCAAATTTTGTCGACATGTTTTCTTTGCTTCAAGGCGTCCTTTACTTCTTTCAAACAGTTTAATCGTTTGTACACTGGTGGGTCAAATCGCCGTGAACGTGTTAGAGATCATTTTGTTTTGCCAGTATTAGGTTTGTTTTTATATAATATTATATTTAAAAATACACAACCCAATATCAAAGACTTGTGCAAGAAACACCAGGCTCAAGTTTCTCATTGAATTTTGTATGAGAATAAATGTAATTTTTTACAGTTTGTATTTTTATTGTACATAAATAAATCTGAACATGAGTATTTTAATTTTATTAATCAAACGATGTTTTTTGCATAACGCAATTGAATTATTGAACAGGGGTTCCTCGAGCTTTTGGAATATTTCATTGGGTTCCGTTCCACCAAAATAGTTGAAAACCACCGATAGCATGTTAAAGTATTAATACCAGCCTTTCCATAAAATGTTTAAAAACTTGATTTGTGGTAGTAGCTAATTGTCTGTAAAAAGATTATGGTGAATGTTTAGAAAACAAGTTTTATAATTTTCAACTATTTAAATGAAGATACGTGATTAGCCATAGTTGAAAGGAAACATTTTTAAATCTCATAGCAAGTTTAAAAGTAACCTATTTCTATATTTTTTAACATAAATTAGACTTTATTGTTTGATAACATCAAAACAAGTAGCCTACATTTCATTTATAAAGTGGTCCTTCGCTTTCCATCAAGAGGCAGCTTTGAAGGTGGCCTTTTATAATAATTGACGTGACTGACGTCAGCTGATTAACAAATGCTCACGTGATACAACTAATCCACCAAAATCGACGCCAGCATGCTGTGACGTTAGTTTCATAGGGGTTGGTGACTTCTGAGAGGGAGTTGCTTGGTTGGTTGTTGCTGGTTGATTTCTGATAGATTAATATCAAACTTTTTGTCGAACCAGCTGTAGTTTGCAAGCTAACAACTTGGTCTTGACTCATCGCGAATTGACAGAAACATTATGAGATCAAATAGAACTTCTACTTCTTATGAATTAATGTGCTGACATTTAATCACCCAAAGGCATAGTCACAAGGAAGATGACCACACGATACATTATCATTATTTTTTTACAGTTAATCTTTCGGCAACTTTTCTTTTTACGTTCAGCGTTATAATTGGAAACAGGTTCTAGTTTAGGGGTTCTTAAACTGGGGTCAGTGAACCCCCTAGGGGTACGCGGACTAGTTTTAGGGGGTTCATAAAGGCCCAATGGAAATTTTAGTGTAGCCTATAATTGTAAAAATGGAATAAATTTTTCAAAAGAAAAAAAGATTAAGTTTAAACAACGCTGATGATTTTCCTCAGGTCATCGTTACTCATTGCTTTTTACATTGCCATGCATTAGCATCGAAAACTCTCCCAATAAATTTGAAAGAAATTTTGTCTAGTAGTGTGAAAATCGTTAATTTTATCAGAGCTCGTGCGTTGAACAATCGAATATTCAAGAGGTTACATGTCAAAAAATTGGAGCGGAACATGAAGTTCTCCTCTATCATACAGACGTTCGCTGGCTGTCAAGGGGGCAAGTTTTGAAGCGCTTATTTGAACTTCGAATGGAAGTTCATTTTTTTCTAAGAGACAAAAATATTGAACCCTCAAAGCAGTTTAACAGTGAAGAGTTTATTCAAGGGTTAGCTTACTTGGCGGATGTTTTTACTGATATGAATTAGGTAAATCGTTCTATTCAAGGCCCTGCCGTTACAACTATGGACGCTTCTGAAAAACTTAAAGCTTTTCAGGACAAGTCATCTCTGTGGAAAAGGAGATCGGAGACTAACAATACCAACTATTCTAATTTCTCAACGTTGGAAGAATTTATGGTTCAAAATGGAACTGCAGTTTGTAATGCTCTACCATCTTGTCCGCACACAGACATGTGCAGACATTTGGAAGCATTGCAAAACTTTTTCAGAGATTACTGCTTAGCCGCGGAGGATATTAAAAATACAGCATGAATACGTTACCTTTTCCTCGTTGAACTGGAATCTATCAGTGATGAGGACCTTGCAAAAGATGTGTTCATTGAAATAAGGGCAATGGAATCATTAAGAATGTCCTTCAATTCGAAAATTGTTGTAATGCTCAACCTTGTTTTGTATTATTGTGTCTTGCCTGTCTATGGTACAAAAAAGCAAACTCTCCAGAACTATAAATTCGAAAAGTATTGGCGATTTTTGAAGTTCGTTGACGCAAGCGTATATCCTCTTTTGGTAAAAAGAGCCATGGCTGCTTTAATCCCTTTTGCGACTACATATTTACGTGAGTCAGGATTCTCATCCTTGGTAACTATCAAAGCAAAGAGTCGAAACCAGTTGGATGCAAAGGATGACATGCGTGTTGCCCTTGCCTCATCAAAGACGAAGCCACAATATCATATTCTTGTTGAAAACAAACAGCAGCATCCTTCACATTAATGAAATTAAATCGAAGATATTGAAAAACAATCTGCATTCGCTATTTCTTAATTTAATAAAACACAAATTTTGTTAACAATTCATTTTAATTTTATTGCGCTATGTCCAATTCACGCTGATCAAAAAGTTTCTCGGACTAGGCCACAAAGGGGGTCCACGCAAACCAAATTTTTTTTAAGGAGTCCGTGTTAAAAAAAAGTTTAAGAACCCTTGTTCTAGTTAGACTGTTTTTGAGCATCGGCCTAAAGCGTCAAATCGCACATTGCGAAAAAGCGTTTCAAAACTTGGAAGCATTCAAAGTTTAATGATACCAATTGGCCATTGTAAAATTTTATAAAAAATTGTTAATATGTTTTTCAGACCAACAACATCAGGCCGATTTACCGGAACGCGTCATAATTCCGACCTGTCAATCATTTTCCAACGAACTATCAAAACCATCATCGGAACATAAACCAGCTGTTGCCAAGTCACCAGAACCATCATTAAGCGAAAACATTGCCAAAACTTGTGGAGAATACCTTGGTTTGTTAAAGCTCATCAGTCAACAACAAATGACCTCTGAACTTGCAAACAAAAGCACCTCACCACTCTCGGGTGAGCGAGCCGCAAGTCATCAAAGTTCAGTCGCTTTAGTTCCTGTTTCAGGGTCAAACAAAACGTTATCGCACAGAAAAGCCTCCAGAACAATAAGGCTCAGAGATAATGCAACTCAGTTTGAAGACAAGTACGTGGTTGAAGAAACCCCTTCTTCTTCTTCAACTCCAAAAGAGATGTGGCCAAGTTGGTTTTCTCCTAACAGTAAACCAGTTCAAACCGATTCCACATATTCCCCGGACGAAAGTCTCAAAAAGCGAACAACAGACACTGGCATGAATACATCCTATATCCGTAAGGACACCCAGCAAGAAAACGATTATGAAATGTATGCAAACACTAAGCTGAAGTCACATTATAATGATGAAAAATTGCCCCACCATGGCGTAGTACAACTGAAGCAAAAAGACAACCATTGTAAGTAACCATGTGGCTGCTTACTGTACTTTTTATTTAACTTAGGCTAGGTGCAGTTTATACTGCTCTTATTATAGTTACATTTTACAGCAGTGGTTTCCAATAAGGACTGTGGAGTTGGACCAAAATTAAGCGAGTTTGCAATTCATGAAGAACTGACATGTAAACCCACAATTGCTAAAATGCTTCTGATTTTAATTCCATGGCCATGTTTTCAACCTTCTTATACCAGGTGCATCTATCCGAAGTAAAAAAAAATCTATTTAACATCCAACAGTGAAACAACAGCAAGTTTGCTTTAAGGTTTAGTATCACACTTGAACATCATCAGTTCATCACCATGTGCCGTCTCTGAGACGAGAGTTGGCTGTCAATTGCTTCCACACGTCACGTTATTTTGCTCCTTTTTTGCTTCTCCGATGTTTGACAAGTCAGTCCACTGTTTTACATCATTTACCTAAGCCCGTCCTCTTCTTCCTCTGCACCTCTTTCCTTCCACCATACCTTCAATAGCTGATAGATGTAGCTGTCCTTCCGATCCTCTCAAAACATGTCCCGCATATCTTTTGTTTTGCTAAATCGTATGCCCATCTGTAACTCAAACATACAAACCCGAAAAACAAAAAAGCTAGGACTGCCAGTTTCGCACTGTTTTAGAGGCTTTGAACCGCTGACTCAGGCTATGCTACCGACATTGGCTGATTGAAGTTTCCTATTGTCGAAGTGTTGCTTGTGAATTATTCCATCTACTAGGTACCACTGAATGGAGAGCTGTCCTGACATGCTTTGCTCAAGCACAAACAGCAAAAGCCGGAAAAAAGTCATGAGCATTGTTCAACATGACGGTCCTGATCTTAGAATTCTACTGCTTTACAAAGTCTACAAAAGCTTTTGATGACATAAAATTGTGTTACATCTCAAATTAAAACATTTAGCATCCGCTGTTTTCATGCAGATAAGCCTCAATATTGCGCCAGATGCTCTTCCTTTCCCGAGGCATCTTTTATGTCTACTCTATCGTCCTACGACTCTGCATTGTCAGGGTTCAACAACTCCACACCATCAGGAAGACGAAACAACCAAATCTTTATAACATCAACAGATGAGTCGGTAGAGGAAACGTGCTCGTGTTATTATCGCAACAGTCATCGTCCCAAAAGTCGGTACATGGAAAAGAATCGCAATTGCAGTGACAGAATACATAGTGATCAGCGTAAAAAGCATGTTTCATATCCAATAAGAGGCCATTTGAAAGGCAGCACATCTGCTGATAAAGCGTTGTGCAGCAGTTGCTCCAAGACAGATTACGTAGACACGCGTAAGCACATTCATGACGCACAGAGCAGGAGCATCGAACCAAATGATGCACTTCGACTTTCATCTGTTTCATCTTCAAATTCTCGCGACCGGTCACGAAATTCAAATCATTCGACATCTGCGCAATCAACAGGATGTCACATTTGTCAGCAGAGCGCTATTATGAGCACACAAACTCCAGCCGAATGGAAGAAAGAAGTAGTTCAAATGCATCAAAGAGAACCTTCTCCACCGAAATGCATAAATAGAAGTGCCCAAGTTTCATTTCTGAGACAAAGTATTGCTGAAACACAAACAGACAGAGAAGAGATGGCAAAACATGACATTGGAGTTGGAACCACTCCTTCTCTTCAATTGCTCAAAAAGAAAGCAAGATCGTTATCACCAAAAACAACCTCAGCAGAATCTACCCTTCTCAAATTTGCAAATGAAACTCCTGTTGACCGCCAACAAGAATCACCTCGGTTTAATAACCCTATTACGTCGGAATTAGAAAAACACAGCATGGTTGGCGTGACTCAAACTGAAGAAAGTTTTGATGTTGATAACCACATTCGCGTACCTTCTGTTTGGAGACCTATATATCACATACCAAACTGCAAACCAAAATCAGCAAGGCTTGTTCCTATTCTTCAACCTGATAGTAATAATCCCGTTTTCCACGTTGAATTGTGCACCATTTCTGAAGAAAAGTCAACCTCTCATTCAGTTACGCCTCAAAAAAGTAACTGCACCAGCAGCACAAAAGCAGACCAGCCATCCTTCCAGAAGTTCACATTCACGCGTCCTTTTGAAATAGAAGAGATGTCTGAATTGTCGCAAGCTGATGGTTCAAATACAAAAGTGTATAAAAAGGAAACCTCTCCAGAAATACAACACAAACCGTTCAGACCAATGAGCCGAATTGAATCGGATCTTATGGCTGACAATGTCTTCCATCGAGAAACAAACTTGGCGAATAAGTACGTGACGCAAAGTAGACGAAAATACGTCCCAGCGCAGTTTATAGAGCCCCAACCGACCGAAGTACAAGATATACAACAACCGATGGTAAATAACGAAATCTCACCAGTGTGCGCAATGATACGCGGGGAAGAGTGCTCTGATTTTGTTGATTGTACTTCTTTGCGAAGCGCCGATTTTGCTACGAGATGGCGCCGTGGATTTATTCATCAGTACAAGAGAACTCCATCTTCTCCAGTCCGTAGCGTTTGGAAAAAAGCTTCTCCTGATGATGCTAGTAGTAGAAGGCAATTTCACAATCGGGAGTTTTCTGGTTCATCGAAGAAGATTAGTCAAGCGTGCAAACGACATTTATCAAGCCCGAAAATTAACAGAAGGTAAAACTTTTATCGTAACGGAACTTCTTTATTTTTCAAATACATTAAAGTTATTTCAACGAAAATTAACGAAATAACATGATATACGTTCTTCTGGTGCAAACTAAGCTGAACTATCACAAGATGTATAAGGTGGTAATCTGCTTTTATTCGGATGTTTCGTCAATCAGACACGACTGACTTCTTCAGGAGACTGGGTCAGGTAGTGACTACCTGTCTAGCATGACAAAATACAGGACCAATGCTAGCTGGACAATGCTAGCTATACCATGCCAGACAGGTAGTCACTATCTGACCTAGCCCCTTGAAGAAATCAGTCGTGTCTGATTGACGAAATGTCGGAATAAAAACAGATAATCACCTTATACATCTTGTGATAGTTCAGCTTAGTTTGCACCAGAAGAACTCATATCATGTTATTTAACTAAATGCCTGGTGAACAGCTTCAGTCAATTTTAAGTTAATTATTTGAAAAAAAGGAAATTTTTGTGGGTACTCAGCGGTTGATCGATTTCCATTTCCCGATGCTACTTTACGTGCTTATTACTAGTATCACTTGTGCAAAACCACATAAATTGCCCCCGAAGATTAGCTTACCAATGTCCAAAATATTTTTAATACCGTATAGCCTTAACAGAATATACAAACAAAGCTGATGTAAGCTATAGTGCAAATGAACTGATCTGTTTTCAAATACCGGTACAATATTTTGGAAATTGACTATTTTGCTTCCGGTACTAAATTTTTTTTTGTTTGTTTAATTAAAATTTTTTACACAAACGTCAGACATGGTATAGATGCTAAGCTGGACACAAAGAAAGGTAGCCTACTTAATAGCATAGTATGGCCTCGGCTTTACAGGTGTTTTGTTTTTTTTCAGTTAAAATAATTGTTTATTGTGTTTTTATGTACTTACGCAGTGATGATTATGAAGCGAACTTTTACGACGCTGACGAAAGCAACTTACAAAATAAGACTTCCTCAGGCAAAAACATAAAAGATCTTGCAATCTCCAAATCTTATCCTCCGGTTAAACTCACAGACAACTCTACATCGATGAGAGAAGGCAAGTACCGGTTGCATCAAAGGTCGTAAACAGACAAAGATGAGAGGGGGAAGACCTCTAAAATTAATTTGCCACATGTAAATTAACTGCGTTCTTAATGTTATATTGGATTTCCGTCCTGATTGCAACTGACTATGATTTCTAAATTACACCACCTATGATGCTTAAAAATGTATTTAGCAATATTAAAGTAATATCCGAAAATAACAGGATTTTGAAAAAGAACATGTAACATGTATCTGCATAGACTAGAAGTGAGTATTGAAAAGAAGATAATATTGACATTGCTGTGGCCATTAAAAAATGTCGACGAAGTAGCTTAGGCTTACATATTTCTACTCCGGTTTAAAATTTATTTGAAAAATATGCTTGTTGCTTTTGCTTAAATAAAGTAAAAGTGATGCGAAATATCAAATATTTATTTTTTTCACAACAAAGAGCCCAAATCAGAGGGCTTGCAAAAGCACAGCATCCGATATAAAGTTTCAAGAAGAAAAGCAGCAGGAGAGAAGGAAAACGAAAATCAAGTTATTCAGGATGCAGTGGAAAAGAATTTTCAAAAGAAAAATTCCCAGAAAAACTTTGATCCAGAAAATGTTGCCTGCAACAGCGTGATATCAAGTTTGGGAGACTTCAACATCGGATCTGACACACAGAATACAGGTTCTACTGTATATGTCGCCGTTGTTAAGATGTTTTATTTGACAAATTTATCGATATCTTTTGACAACCAAGTGGTATGATAACAAACATGCAATTCTCACCAAAACATCAGGCTTATATTTTAACAGTAGCCTATGTTGATTGTTGACGTACTAAAACTATAAACTTGAAATGTTCACTTAAAACACAATCACGTATCTTTAATAGCATTTGCAGACAGCTAAAACTGTGTAACCTAATGTAACTATTAAAAGCTATTGATAAAAGCGAAAACTGCTAAGCCAATGTTTTAAAATAGATTTGGAAATTTGTGTTTGTTAATAAGAGTAAGCGTACTGTTATAGGCTATTTTATGTTTTGAGGTTTAATTGTGAATGTGTTTCTAGGAAATTATATCCATAAACCATAGCGCTAAAGCTAAATTTTATTGATAAATAAATTCATCAACAAAAAAATAAGTTAAGATAATTAATAAATTGTTCAAGATAAAATTTAATGTTTTCAACCAAAAACGTACTGTAAACCGTTACTTTAGTTTTATTATAACTCAGACTATTGCACTTTTGCAGCAGCATCAGGTCTATGAATGTATGTTTAGACTTAAAGAAACTAAAAGTACCAAAACTGAAACCAGAACCGTTGTGGAAACATTCGACAGAGGCAGATGATGGGCCGACTTCCTTCCAAAACTTAATAAAACTTCAAAAGTATTCTTCACCTTCAGAACCAATCACTGATGGCAACACTGTTTTAACTTCGCGCAGAAAGTTATCTCCAACTGTCTATAACTCTCTCGCAAAACAAAAAGACGTTGAAAAAGCGTTGGAAATAGGTAACATATGAATACTTAGCAACAAATATCTTTTTTATGTAGAGTTATCATCTCTGGTAGTTCAAATCATACCATACTTTCCTGAAAGATAAAAGTTTTCTGATGCATTGTGTTGCTTTATGGAGAAAGCAACCGCCAAAATTTTTTGAGGCAAAGTTTTAAGAGTGTGGTTCAATTTGATGTTTGTATACAGAAAAATCTGCACAAACAAACCTTCAAGAAAGAGTAAATGGCTTTTTGAACGACGAGACTAATGGGAAGAAAGTCGAAGAGAACTTTTCAAGTTCAAAAGATGTTTCTGAAAACGAAGAAGACGTCGAAGACTCTCAGGCTGTTCCATGTGAAATCTACGAAATTTCAAACAAAGACATCATGGCGCCTAGAGCTCGCAAACGACTGATGATCAGAAAATGATTGTTTTGTTTTGTACATACAATTTAAAGGAGAAAGTTTTGGAATTTTACCACCAGCCACTTGCATTTACAACTTGATTCTTCAAGTAGCTTACCATTAACGCTCGTGTAGCCTACTGACTTGTAAAATATTTTTGTAACTTTATTTCTGCAATCGTTAGACATGCACTATTTGCGTTGGAACAGTGATAGTAAGAAACACATTAAACCAACGTATGGTATACGAAACGATCGTGTACACAATAGGCCTACAGTGGATGCCGACTGTTGAGTGATACGTTTTCAATTCACTGAACCAAAGTTAAGATGTGTTTTTAAGGAAAATCTGCTAAAACCTCCACAATAGAAGGCTGCAGTAGACTAGAAGCGCTAACAGAATAAACATGTTCCATGTTTTCCTATTTCTAAGTTCGATATCACAAAATATTTACGATTTCAAAAAAGATCATTTTCTATAATAACTTTATCATAAAAAAAATATATGGTTTAATAAACTAAAAAGAAACGTAAAAAACAGGAACTTTCTTAACGTTAAATCGTTTGTCTGACTTCTTTTGCGCCTCGCGATCAATAGACACTCCGCTGCAAAGGATCCAAAGTGTTTCAATTTATTTTCTCAATAATAGCCAGAAATTCAATGGTTTTTGCATTGAGAGTCAACGTCTAAATACGTTGAAATAACCGAGTCTTAGATTTGAACTCAACCGTCAACCTAGTTTTATAGGCATTATTTTAGTCGTGTCATTTACAATGAGAACTGGTCGCTTCTTTTTTTTATCGAAATAACTGGAAATACCGCTGCCACAGAGGCAGAGAAGTAAATTACATCAAAGTTTGCCAACTGAGCTTTGTGTAGCCTACATAAGGGAACGTTCAAATATTACGTAACGCCTTCGAGGGGGAGGGGGGGTTTATGCAAAGCGTTACGTTAGCGTCACATCGGGGGGGAGGGGGTTCAAGCAAAACGTTACGTAACGCTTTCGAGTACGGAATGGTAGTTTTTTGTGCTGAATTCCTAGTGAAAAAGCGTTACATGGGGGAGGGGGAATTGAAAAAAGCGTTACGTTGGCGTTACCTGGGGGAGGGGGGGTCAAAAATTCGGAAAAAAGCGTTACGTAATATTAGAACGTTCCCTAACAGTTTGCTGCAATTGAGCATTTAATCATTTTCTTAGTGACGAAAATAGTAATTGTTTGTAATTGTTTAAAAACAATCTACTGTCCTCAATGGGTGGGTGTTGGGAAACTTTAGTTGAGAGAATGCTTTCACATAGAATAAACACACAAACTTTATTTACGTTGCCATTTATTGCACGCGTGTTAAAGTTTGCAATAGTGCGTGCAGACGAGAAGACAGCAGTAATACAGGTAACGTACTACCATTGGAGGTACACTTGGCAGCGAGTAGAGGATCAAAAAGTTCACTTAACAAATCAAAACTTTAAAACTGAGTTTCATACTTTTTTGTATTTTACGTCGAATGTAGGTTGTATATGTAATATGTATACACAATTAATTCCGTCAAGTTGCCTAGCTTCCGTTGATCCCTAATAGAGTAGCAACTCCACAGCATAAAAATAAAGCTCTTTATCTACAATCTTTTTATCGAATATCACTTCATCCTAGACAAGGTTGGCAATCATGACAGAAGCAAAAAAATTTGAGTTTGTCCTAAAACACCTCGTTTTTTTAATTTGTAAGGCTGCGTCGCAACGTCTTTTCATTCTGAAAAGGTTTCCTTGCTAAAATTGTAGGTTACTTGGGGCAAGTGTCTACGCACCACACCACTGCGTCACGAACCACCAGCTCCATGTTTACAGTACAGTCAGCGGCGTTACGGCAGGTTTGAACCAGGGTATTAACATAACTAAAATGGCCGCAATTGTCAAAATTTAAAGTAAGTGAATATTTTGACGTAAAATATAGACGAAGAGAATGCCCAGTTTTTTTTACATTTAGTTTGCCAGAAGATCAGTTTGTCCCCAACTTGTCAGATACATCCCTTCGTATAATGCGGCTAATGAAAAATTTGTCAGTATAATCTACTGAAAACTGAAAAGACGGTTGTAAATTATTGGCAGTTTGAGGAGGTTCAGATTAGCAATATTCTAATACTGCCAACAGGGCGACCAAGAGCCATCGATAGAAAACCTGAAGAGTTTCTATCACTGCACGACAGCACAATGAGAAAGCAGTCGCCAATAGTAAATACCGTAAAACTAAAAGCACAATCTTACAAAACAAAGAGTTGCTATTATGTGACAACAATATGAAGTTTTGGTATGCTTCAAATGACACAACAAGTGTGACACAAAGTATAAGGGTGATGTTGTCTAATGTTGAATTAATGTAAAATGGTAAATATAAACAGCAAGAAAATATTTAGACATCTACAACCGACGAACACAATCACACAAACGTCATCAAGTTGGTAAACGTAGCCAGGAATTACAAGCACAACAATGAAAACAACTTGGATGCCAGGGGATCATAAGTATCTGGTTAATTTACGACCGACTGAAGTTGAAAAAATCCTTGAAAATGTTCAATGATAGGTTTCAAAAGGCGTTTTGTTGGTTTTCTATAATGTTCAAAATTCAATATTTTTATTCCCCTAAATTTGTTTAGGATTAGTCTAAAACTAACCAAACTTTTCTAGGTCAACAAGGCCAACACAGAAAAAGTATCGCACATAGCTTGAGAAGCACTGAAGGTAGGTTCTTAAATTTAGAGAATCACCATGCCTTACTTTGTGTTTACGATGCTAATTGAACATTTTCTTTGTAAACTTACATTTTGTTGTGTTTGGGACATGTAAAATTATGATCATGTTTTCATTGACAAGGTTCAAATGTTTCAATCATTTCAATGCAAATAAGATTAGTACAACAACATATATTAACGTTAATGTAGAAACAAGTTTTAGATGTTCACTTGACTGAAAGGGTTTGAGTTTTAAAGAATACAAAGAAAACTGAATAAATGCGATTCAAATAATTAACTATTCCTCAAAAATTGATGAAGTTAGTTATCTTTGCACAAATTCAAAAAAGCGTAATCTTCAAAAATACGAAAAAATGCATTTAACAAAACTTGTACCATTAGAATTAGAAGAATGAACAAACAAGCACAAAATCCTGAAAAACCTAAATAAAATAAAATAAAAGTTTTCTTACTAAATTATTAAAAAACTTTTTTTTTTCGGAGACAAGAGCCATATTTGAACAAATATGTCCAACGAATAACATTTTATGTACAAATCGCCTAAAGTCTATTTCAGCAAATTTTATTTGATGAGAAATGGAGAACCTCCTTTTTTCCAAAATAACACATTTTTTTTTGAACGATTGAACGTTGTCATTTTGTTTTTAATCCACAAACTAAAAATATTTTTGACGCATTGTAGCAACAAAGTTAAGTTATTACACAGATCTGTCACAAAAACGGTTAAAGTTTAAATTCCCTACAATCTTACACAAACTATTTAAATGGCGAAAACTGATCGAAACTGTCCCAGTACGTTGCTGCGACTTGGACACTATTAATTTAAAGAAAACGGTCAGGGTGTTAACCAAGTTTTCAATGCGGCATTTAACGACTTGCAGCGGCAAGACAAGCCTCCGTCTGGGAGCAGTTTTTTGCGCTCAACCAGTTACACTTCCGCTGAACTGGACGTTCTGTAAAAGCATGGAAAAGTCCGGGAAAGATATAACGACAGACGTACATTTAAAAATTTACAAGCTGCTTGTTTACAACGTATAATCGTATTGGACTGATGTACGCATGTAGCACGTTATGAAGGCCATTCAGAAATCAAATGACAGATGTTAATCACTATGCGTGATATACATTTGTTTAAACGGAAATTTGCTTGGCATGAGCAGAAAGCCCTCATCAAGTTACAGCAAACTGTCTAGTACGTTGCACACGGCACCTGGTCATCGGAAATTCTTGCACACAACCAAAATTCAATTTGATTGGACAGTCACGGAATATGTAAGAAAACTTTTTGTAACGTCATTTCTACGACCTTTGAAATGGCTGCTATTGTGAAATATCACATTTGCTTACACAAGAACTTGTCTCAAAAATGTAAGTTGAGCTGGACTTTTCTTGCCTAAATTTAAAACTACCCTCTAGTTTTGACGTAATTTTATCACAGTTTCAGTTTATTTGACAAATCTATTGCATATGTATGCAAAGTGAAATTCATCCCATGGAAAGCAAAGCATCGCCCACAAAATGGCGTGGCCTTGGTTTGATTTATTCACAAAATCACAATTTTGACCTATTTCGACCTCTATACCAATGTTTGGGATTGGGGGAGATTCGAGACTAATATATAGAGTAGTTTCAACCAGTTGGATTTGCATAATCTAGATTAAACGCTTCAGCCTCCTTATACCAAGCCACCGCTCGAGCAGTTTCCAATCGTTTTCCAAAAAAACGTATTTATTTGTAACTATTCACAGAACTGTTGTTATAGTTTTGCTGAAAAATTATTTTGAAATAAATAAACAATAAAACATTTACGTTGATATAGTTAATTTTCGTTACCCGCAAAGTACAAATAACATAACTTAGAGGCATAGTTTATTTTTTTGAGTTCAATAAGGTGTTTTGTTATAGGCAATATCAAGCTGAACGTGCCATATGGTATATTTGAATCAGCAAAAAAAATATTAATACTTTGTCGGCAGAAATCTAAGGTACCTTGCAACAATGGACCTTATGTTCCATGAACTCTACCAGAAACATTATGGACCGCAATACGTTTAGTTGAGTTTTTAACGTTTTTACCGTGCCGTTTCTGCAAAAGTATAAGTCTTGGCCGAAACAAATGTACATTTCTGCATAGGATTCCGATAGTAGCGTAAGAATGATGATAATGGTGAAATGCATTCTCGCCATCATCATAAGATAATTGGGTGCATTATCCCTTCATTATCACCAAATACATGATGCACTGCCATGCTTGGTGAAATATGTCAACCCCTTCATAAAATGGTTTTACTAACTACACGCAATATCTATCAATAAAATTTATGAGGTTGCTCGTAGCAAGCTGCTGAAATGGAATTTATCAGAACCGAAGTAGCTTATTTCATTTTTTGTGCATTTGCTTCGTCATTGTACAGGTATCAAAAGCACTTGTACCTGCCTTTATCAGTCATTCTGCAACCTTATTTCGAGAGACATTACGTTTGGCAGTCACACCCACACTTATTTTGCTATCTGTGCACGAAAACAAGTAACAATTTCAGCAATAGATATTAATCATACGGTTAGTAAAAAATGTTTCAACGGAAAATATTTTAATAATCACAAACATTCTTATGCCGGTTGACATTTTTTACAAGAGTCCATATCATCTGAATAATACTCGACTTGTAACGTTAAGGAATGAAATTCATAAAGACCCTTCAAACGCCTGGTAGCTCGCTTTAAAATAGTGCTTGGGTCAGCATATTTATCTGCAAAAGAAAGATGCAAGTTACAATTCATATCAGTATTCCAAACAATTGGTTGGTTGGGTGGTCAGACTGAGCCTCGTGCAACATGAAATTGTCAATAAAATATCGCGTAATTGGATTTGTCCATAACTTGTGCACAGTTGAGAAAAATGCTTAACTTAATCATCCATATATCACTTTATTAGGCTGCGTGCCAAAAAAAGCAAATCGGTTTTGCCCACGAAAGCAAAAGTTTTATGCAATGTAGCACAAGTATGATTAGTCGCAGATGCGCGACACAAGATCTCCCGGGCGTCATCGTGAAATGTGAAAGGAAAATACTTTGCAAGCGAGATATGTAGTTGACTGTAAAGCAGAAGTTTAGAGAAAATGTAATCTTTTGGAACTGCTCCTACTTTCGGAAATCCCCTCAAAACAACTTTTTTTACACATTTACCACATAAAATTTCCACTACAAATTGATTAAATCAAAAAAAATACTTGGATTTTGTAGAGCAGAAAATCAATTGACAGTGTGATGACACATCTTTAGGTCATGAATGACAAACGTCATTTGGTTCACATCATGTCGGTTGCCGCCAGTACGAGTACGAATCCAAAAGTAATATTGATCTGTGACTGCTATTTAGCTTTTCTTTGTTCTCTACTTATTTTACGCATCCCGAAAGAATCAATGTGAAGAAAAACTATAAGCCCTGCAACCAAGCGCTGCTACTGCAGTTTACTAAACATTGCCTTCAACACCAAAATATAGGCTACTCGTAAATTATGTAAGCAAGAAAAGAACTACTGTTAGCCTCAGGCTCAAATAAAACTATTTTCATCGTTATTTTAGCTAATACCGATGTGAGTACTCCACAATGTTTGCAAATATCTCTCAATTAACACGTAATATGCTTACCTATGGCTAGATGGGCAGACATGACAGTCTGATTGAGAGTGAGGGACCAAATGCGCAGGTCGTGGACTGCAGTGACCCCGTCTACCTCAAGTAGTTTCTCTTTAACCACATTGTATTTTATATTGACCGGAGAACCTGCAAAATCACTGCTTAAATGGCATCGTTGGAATTTCAAAAATTCTACTCTGATCTATTTTAATTCTTTAGTTTTTAAGACATTGGGTTGGCCAAAAGGTTCAAGCAAAATTGAAAATGTGTACTCAACTACAGTATTATCTTGTGATTAGCGCATTAAGTGTATTAGCATGTTGTAGCCATGAACAATAAAATGAAAAGCAGTTTATTAAAAATACGATATGTTTGTGAGCTCCTAAAAATACTTTGCAACCCACATAGTAGGGAATAACCTAACTGGGTACGTAGGTACGTAAGTAAGTAAACCGATGAATGAGTGAGTCCGTGGGTAAGTGAGTGAGTAAGAGAATGAGAAATGAATGTTTGAGGGAGTAATAAAGTGAGAAAATGAGCAAGTGAGAAAAAAAAATGATTGAGAAAGTGGGCAAGTGAGAAACTGGATGAGACGTTGGGAAATTGAGAAGGTAATGGGTGAGAAAATGGGTGAGAAGATGAGTATATGTGAGAAGGTAAGTAAGTAGGTGAAAAGTTGACTGAAGCCCAATACTGTATCAACATCGTTTGTTTAAACATTGACAAATATATATAAATAATTCAAATATGACACCAAAGCGTTCCGACTACTTTCTATCTATGCAACAGGCCAACAGCCAAAAGCGTTACCAATGTGGCAAGTATTAAAATGAGTTGTCA
The DNA here is from genome assembly GCF_918807975.1 of Aplidium turbinatum. Classification (NCBI taxonomy): domain Eukaryota; kingdom Metazoa; phylum Chordata; class Ascidiacea; order Aplousobranchia; family Polyclinidae; genus Aplidium; species Aplidium turbinatum. The sequence goes on along the minus strand of NC_137489.1, from coordinate 6,856,490 downwards.
AACTTCGTGACTACAAAATTCGTCCTTTTCACGTTCATTCAACGTCTGTAGAGGTTAAATCAATGCAAAAAGTTCGAAGTTTATTAGCTGGGATGCTCGCTTACCTTCCATTATAATAACCACCGTGTCTCGTAAAATTGTGATAGTTGTGATGAGAACAAGGACAGAAAAAACAAAGGTGCAAATCGGGTCTGCTATCTTGTACTCTGGCTGTAAGTACAAATAGATCAATTCATATTAAGCTCATTAAATATTTAAAAGCTATAGTGCACAGAAGTTGTAAATTTAATTAAGATTTTTTGCAATTAAGGTCAAGCGTGTTACAAAGTCTCATAATGGCTATAAAGTGGGTTACGACGTAGAATATTTTTTTGCAACCCCGACAGAGCATTTAATTTTTTTTATGAACGAAGTTCAATTTTGGTGTTTCGAGCTAAATTAGAAATCCTGCAATCAAAATTTGGTCGTTTATTTATTTCAGTAATTTCAAGGTCTTTTGGTAGTATTTTTTATTTGAATTTTATATTCAGGTCTCACATGAGTTAAACAAACGGTGTTTATCAATAGTATAAAACTGGTGCAAATATCAAACACATATCAAGAATGTCTTGATAAAAGTGACCTTTTGTTTTGTGTTTAAAATATGGAAGTGATCTGAAAACAAGTTTGATATCATTCGTATCAGATTTCAAGGTCTTCATGTTCCTTTTACAAATCTGGTCGAACTTTTACGTTTTGCAAACTTTATGGTTTCACGACAACGACAAATAATTGAAATCCATTGATTTGGATTTAAAATTTATTCTCACTTTCCAGATTACGATTTTTTGGAAGCTCAGGCCTAGTCACTAGCCACAAGAGAGTAAACATTCAATTTCTGGAAGCAAAATGGATAGAAACACAAAGTCTTTCAGCACAGTAATATAGATAATAGATAACACTATTTACTGAAAGATGCCCTTTGTCTTTGTGACAAAAAACAAAACACGTGTGATTTCTAGGATGCAATTTGTAGGATTGTTGTAGTTAAGAAGCTTAGTTTAAGGTTTAAGCAGATTGCTTACTGAAAGTTTTATAGTGCGTTTCAGACTTGGGGATATCAGCATTGTACATCTGTTTACAGCGTATTGACAAATATAAATTATTTATATAGTTGTTCGCACGAGTCAAAGAAAAATGCAGTAAACCGGCAACATTCTAATTATTTTTATTTAAGTTAGACAATGCAGCTAATTTTGACTACGAAAGCTAAAGAACTGAACAACTGAACTGAACTGAAAGCTATTTGTTAACGTTTCGAACCATAGGGTATACATAAAACAATGACTCTTACTTTGAAATATATTATGAATGCAGCTGTGAGCACTCCAAGACTTTGTAGTAAATCTCCAATTACATGAATGAAAGCGGCTCGGACATTAACGTTACCACTTTCATTGTCTGTGAACAAAAAAAGAAACGTTTTCAATGCAGTTCTTTAAAAGGGCATTGCTACTCTTTTCAGTGTAGTTAGAATCAACATTAAAAATTTATCAGGGATTTTATTCAATTTGAGGTTAATGCAGTGGCCCATTTAAATAATCATTAGTGCTTTACTTAAAATTTTGACAAGAAGTAATCATGAAGGATTTCTACGCCAAACAATAGATTAAACTACATAAAACTATATGAAAAGATGGACTGCTTCGATTACTTAAAGCAATTTTTGATTTAAAAAATTATGTTAAAGCTTTCTTTGAGACAGCTACCTTTTATCAGGCTGTAGTGGCTAATCAAATTTATACATCAGTCTTTCATCGAATGTAGAAGCATTTACCAGTTTTATGTGTATAGTAATGGTGGTAGCCAAAAATGATGGAGGGATTTTTGAACTAATAACTTCTGATTGCTGAAGAAAATGTACCGAGAAGTTTGTAAAGTTTTATTGGTTTGAAAAATATCACGTTTGAACATCAGAATAAATTTTGTGTGGAATTCCTTAAGAACTTCGTAGCTGTGCCTTTATTTTTTAAGTTGACTTGTGCATTGAAGTAGCATGCTCGTTCATCCAAAAAATATCCCTTGGTAGCTACAATCTCGTCTTTTTATATCAACACAGGGAAGATAAAACTGAGAGTCGTTATACAGGTTTAAGAAAGATCTCGTCAGATAACATTTTTAACTTTTTATTACCATCGTCCGAACGTCCAGAAGCAGTGCTTCCAGCTTCGTGATCATGATCATGGTTGCTTTCTCCGTGTGAGTGTCCGTGAGAGTGTCCATGCAGATGGCCATGCTCGTGAAGAACCAGACCCATCCTGGTACAAAAAAAAGTATCAATTCAATTATACTTCATACTTTATTTATATCATTTATCACTGCAGACAGTGGCACACCATTTCGGCCTTCAGGCCTCCTGAGTGCAATAGGTGGTCATTTTATATTTTATAATAGCGACATCTCTAACAGTTTAACTTTAGAACTATAACTGGCGCAATCATCAGAAACGAATCCAAATACCGAAAAACTGACAGAAGGTAAAATAATTTTGGGAATCGTACTTGGTAACCCTCACAAAGAGATTTGTCAGATTGAATTACGTTATGAAACGATGAAAGATCTGCAAGCATTCATACAATACAACCTCTTATAATAAAATCTGAAGTAAAATTAGCATCCAGGTTTATGTTTGGACCATTAACGCTCATCCAAAATCAAATATCATCATTGAGAACAGAGTTTTATAAAAAATCGACACCAAAGCAAATCCAGAAAATATTGGTTCAAAACGTCAGTCAATAAACTACTGTAAAGTCTTACAAGGCGAAAATACCCATAGCACAAAAAGGAAAAGGAACCAAATGGTTAAAGAACATCCGTTCCATTTACGTCCTTCTAGCTTTTTTTACATAATATGATAGCAAAAACAATATGTGCTGAGAAATGGTGGACAATGTAGGCTACCATTTCCAGACGAAAGGTAACAGCAAACCGTATTTTCTGTTCACTGCAAATTGCCGGTGGACATCTATTTTATTTATTTATGGAGATGCAAATTGGGTTGTGTAACTTACACAATATTAAATCCAACAGCAAGGGCGGCTGTTATAAGCATGTTCTTTCCATTAACTTCATAATCATTTGTCACTAGTCTCATGATAGCAAGGTATACAAGGACTCCGGTCACCACCCAGATAGCTAGCACACTGATAATTGCTCCAATCACCTCTGCAAAACAAGCATGTACGTTATGTAATTTTGCAGTAATAGTAATAACCATGTTTTATTTTGTGTTTTTTCGACAACGTGAGTGCACTGCAATCACAGATGCAACCAGGGCCGTTGAGAGGATAGTTTGAGCCCAGTACCAATGGGATTCTTGGGCCTACAATCACGACACTGTCAATAAAAACACACTGTGTCCAAAGAGTCAGGAGTATTTTTTTAAAGTTTCCAGGCCTCAAATCATTTCGAGCCCAAGTCCAAAATCACCCTCAGGACTCTCCTGTCAAACACTACTATAATAATGCAACAGAACAGACAAGTGAAAGCAGCAAAGGACGTACGTGCATGCTCATTGCTTATCGAATTAACGGCTTCTAATATTTTGGCAAACTATTCAATGTCGGTGGGATAGCGCAGCGGGTAAGGCGCTCGCTTTCCAATTATGTAACCCTGGTTCGACTCCCGCCTATGCTGGTTGACAAAACACCGCTCACCTCTACCCAGGGTGTAATAAATTGGGTGGGCGGAGTTGCTGAAGTAAAGGCGGCCGAGAGAAAGGAACTGGCCACCCTACTCTCGTTAGTGCCGAAGACTTAGTATAATAAAAACCTTATCTTTTCATCCCCCGATGCTTGGATTCAAGTATGGGACTCACCTTTACCTTTATTCAATGTCTTCTCTTGACACGACTAATACCTCGATAAAACCCAGGCTTTTAAGATGAAACCATAGAAGATCTTTCACTTATTGAAGGATAGAAATCTAGTCTCAAAGTACAAACAATTATAATTGTCTTTATGACAATGCCACGTTTCCATCATGATTTTGACATGCACCTTCAAGTTTCGAGATAAGTTGCTGCATTACCTGCCCTGTGCCAACCAAAGGTCATCTTTTTTGTGATTGGCCTGGACGCCATCTTTAGTGCAATAATGCTGATTAAAAAGCTGCTGACGTCAGTGAGTAGGTGGCTGGCGTCTGTCATAACAGCAAGGCTGTTCGCTAGGTAGCCCCCTGCAAGTGACCATAACAAAGATTAAAATTTGAATTGATTGCATTGCTGATGGTAAAGCATGGACCACTGACCAAAGTAGATGAAAAAACAATTTGCATTTATCAGAAAGTAATCTTTTTAAATATTTCAATTTTGCAATGCAAAAGATAGATAAGTAACGATTCAAATTATTGAAACAACACAATTCAATAGTCTACATATGAACTCAAACGTATACGGAAAACTCTACGCCCTCAATTGCAAAAAAAGAAAACATCTCATAATTCCAAACCTACATTAGATAAAAATACCATCTACGTCATGGATTCTCAATGGGAGCCCCTAAGCTTTCATACACTTTACAGTATTTTTTCTAGAGAGCTAGTAGAATTTTCCTTTAAGTAGCATTCTACCATTTAGGGAATAACCCTGAAACACTTTTTCTTTTTTTAAAGGAAGCATCGGTGATCATTTCTAACATTGATTTCGATACTTTTATAACGGAGCTTAATTGTTTGTGCTTTGAAATTCAGTTCTGTTGCAAATTGCAACTGGTGGTGCATTGCCAAAGCACATACAGTATTATCCGTTCCAAAACCTTTTTTAATATGAAATAAGTAGCTGTCGATCCCTTTCAAAATTCAGGCAAAACATTTGCTAATTTTTTACGCCTACCTAGAAATGTCCAAAACGTATCCTAAACGATTTTAAAAAACCCAGCAAGGAATTTGAATACACTTCAATTGCAGCTTGTATGTTGGTGTCATCAGCCCACTAGCCCACTCACAAATCAATAGCCAGGTGACTCATATTAATGTTTGATATAGCTAAGACTTTCTAATGATCTTTTTGACAGGATGAACTTTTCGTTATTACGTGTAAATGAAATTTTATTTTTAAAATACGAATTGAAACAAAACTAAAATTGAGTGAATTGTGAGGGAGAAATGTAAAGCTAAATGCGTCTGATCCCTGCAGACAACTCACAAGTTTAGCTGTAGAATTTGATGAAATAATTGTACTATGGTAAGCTTACCTAAGTTTTCTAAAATCAATCAGTTCAAGTAAAAAACATCAAATTCCATAAAAATAAGAGAAAAGGTCACACATGTATTTTTTTGATATTTTTGAATCTGGCCCAATTTAGCTTCTTTATTTTGAACCATTGATTTAGGCCTTGTATCGTTGCTGTAGAAATATCGATCTCGTACAATGAGATATCAAACGCAATGCGTCTTTAGATGAAGTAAAATGGCCGAAAAAAGAAGAATTATTTTCACTGCGTGTGTGTTTTACAGAAAGTTGCAACCAACAAAATGCTTGCTTTGCGATGGAAATTAGGGTGGAGTGAAAATTTTTTTTTCTCTCAAATCAAAAAAGAGGGGTTCTAAAAACTTGTCATTTGACCCAAAATTACCATTAAAATTGATTTTAGGGTATGGCACTTTTAATTGGCCGTGCCACCCTACCCTAGGGGTCGCGACGAGGTTAAATTTCATGAAATCCGCATAACTTTACAACCGTACATGCTAGAAACTTGAAATTGGTCTTAAAAGATTCAGAAGCTACATGTTTCTATCTGCTCTAAAAGCAATTTTAACCATAAATGCAACAGAAAATGATTTAAATGAAAAAAATTGATATTTTATCATTTCGCTCTCAACCATAATAAGTATGTACTGTGTGCATTGTGGAATCGTCCATTTTAGAATCTATTACATAGAGGAACAACATTAATAGACTATATTTCAAAATCCATTCACAATCACAATCAATCCTGGAAGAGCACTAATGCACTATGTCATTGTTGGAGTACCAGGCGAGTATTATTTGACCCATGTCACACCTGAAGATGGGAAAGGAAGAACAACTGCAAATACCGTCAATGATGCCATAAAGTACACTGAACTGGGCGACAAACTTGTAGTTGTAGGAACTGATGGCACGGCAGCAATGACCGGATCATACAATGGCTTAATCAGAGCATTGGAAAAGAAGGTAGAACATCCATTGCAGTGGGTGATACTGATATGCCTTCTACACTGCAATGAACTGCCATTGCGACATGTGCTTGTAGCTATAGATGGGACAACACATAATACTTTCCAAGGAAAGATTGGATCAAAACTAAGTGGTTGTGTTTCGGATTGGCCAATTCAAAAATTCAAACCTGGCAATCCTGAGAAGAACGGAAAGGTCAATAGTGAGAGCAACGTGTGAGGTGAAAACGAGAAGGAAAAAAGGACTGAAGAATTGTTGGATATGCTGGAGATGAGAAAGACCATAGACCAACTGGCAAGGGCAAATGGAGTAAGATGGTATGGACATGTGATAAGGAGGGAGGAAGGAAGTTTTCTTAGAAAGGCACTAGATCTAAAGGTGGATGGGAAGAGGAAACGCGGTCGTCCAAGAAGAACGTGGAAACAACAAGTGAAGGATGAATTTAAAAAAGTCGGACTGAAGGAGAACGATGCAAGGGACAGGGTGATATGGAGAAAAGGGATTAAAACAATTGCTGCGCGGAAACAATCGGCCACCCCCACTAGTGGGGAACAAACCAACGATGGATTATGATGATTATGATGAAACCAATTTCAAACCAGAACTTTCCACTACTGCCCAATAAGGTTGTCGCTAACCTCAGCATAGACCAGCATTATGCTTACAGGATTTGTTGGAAAACTCTCCTTGGTCATGTGGATGATGATTTAGCAATGTTGGAGATAGGGCCAATTTTCCACTCGAGGTGGCTCACACTTGCATGCAGAATCCTGCGGTATTATACTTCAATATCAAAGCCGTCCGCAAACCGGCATACTTTGGCTGAATTTTGCTTAAATGTATATATATATACTTCTACATGGTTTCAAATCAAGCACAAAGATAAAATATCTGATGGGCCAAAGACTCTGTTCGATCTTGTCCAGAGTTGAATCGTCCAGTTCCCGTCCAAAAAAGTGAGGGGAATTTTGTTAAAGGTTGTGCAAAGAAATGCATTCTTTGCACATCCGGAGAATATTCTGGTGGGACGACAGTGAAGAAATTTGCAGAATTGCTGTGAACAAAATATTGGCGATGAGAGGATGTTTACAGCAACATGGAGTCAACATTTCACCGAATGACAACTTTGAAGGAGGTGACCTGGAACAATCAGATGAGAAGACTGGTACAAATGTTAGTTCCAGTGTGCGTTGGTTTCTTGTTCCTAAAATCAACATCAAGGCGAAGGAGTATTACATTTACAAGCTTATCAATCTAAATGACCCTGGGATTTGTGAACCTTCACTGATCAAAGCTCTAAGTCGATCCACACTTGAGGAGATTTGAGATAGTCCATTGCGACTTCAGCATCCTTGCATCCTTGCCACAATCAAAGAGTTGAACGGCACATTAAGTTGGTGACAGATGCATCATCCTCTGTAGCAAGGTATGACAGGCGTGACAGTTTGATCAGATAGAAAATTAAATCTAGACGTCTGATGAAACGCTTTGACACAGAGAAACAATTGCTTCATGAACATTGAACAGGCATAGAATACTGAGCAGTGACCATACAGAGTTACTTATTGTTGCTGTACCTTTGAGTTTCATACAATTTGGGTAGAGATGTAACTCTTTTAAACCATAAATAGACATAACTCAGCAACAACATTACATTTAACATTATAAAAAAACAAAAAGCGAACGTTTTCGGCCAGTCATACAGCCCTTTTCAAGCCTATAAGAAAAATACATTTTAAAAGAAATGCTAAAGAATCATACAGCATCACAGCAAAAATATGGTCAAATCTAAACATTTGAGAAACTGCCTCGCTCACACAAATTGATAACTTAAAATTACACAGCACAACGGGTCAAGTATTTGAGAGGTAAAATTAATTAATTGTTCAGAAAATTTTCTTTTTGCTTTTTGTTTTTTATAATGTTAAATGTAGTGTTGTTGCTGAGTTATGTCTGTTTATGGCTTTGAATTTCAGTTCATCAACATGCCTGAAGTGTCAAATGGCTGTGTTCTATATTCTTGACTGGGCTATACATTCATTTACAACGTTAGGTCAAGAAATTTGTTTAATTCCCACTCTCCTATTTCTAAAAGTACTTTTTTAGCATGCATTTCATCGACTCACAATGCTTGATGCTTGTTTAATACAAATATCAGTTTTCTTTTGATAAAACGTTTTCTGTTGCACTTAGGGTAAAAATTGCTCTTAGAGCAGATAGAAACATGTTGCTTCTGAATCTTTTAAGACCAATTTCAAGTTTCTAGCATGTACGGTTGTAAAGTTATGCGGATTTCATGAAGTTTGACCTCGTCGCGACCCCTAGGGTCGGGTGGCACGGCCAATTAAAAGTGCCACGCCCCAAAATCAATTTTAATGGTGATTTTGGGTCAAATGACAAGTTTTAGAACCCCTCTTTTTTGATTTGAGAAAAAAAAATTTTTTCACTCCACCCTAATGGAAATGCATTGACATTAATGAGCAGTGAGCCTTGCTTCAAACCATTGTTTGTCACACGATTTTATTCCAGTTTTTCTAGAAATAAATGAATGCAAAAACTGGATGCAAAAAAATTATGAAATATGAAATAAATCCAGATGCAATGACAGAAAAATCGCTGCATGGTCTTAAATATTCATGGGCTGGTGACGAGAAATTGAAATAAGTTTATTAATTGTTTCCCTTCAGTTTAAGTTAAGTTTTTAAGCAATGCTGTGTTACAATTTATTATTCACTTCATTTGTTACTGTTTTTTTCCTATCTGTTAAATGATATTTACTCAGGTGGCCGCACCAAACCTTAATTACTGTAATACTGTATTACGTATTACATCTGTGTGTGCAGTTGATACGTAGACTTTTCCATTGTGGATATACAAAAATAGGAATGCTATTTTTATTTGCAACACTAGCGATAGTTCAATGTTTAAACACGTTTACACACCCACAACTTCTCCAACCATGAACAGGAAACTCAAAGCAGTTGCTATCATGAGTTTCTTCATTGCTTTTCTTCTTTTCTTTTTATCCTTTTCTGACCTTTCATCTGATGAGTCGTGGCAGTGTTCTGACTCCATACTAGAACGCCTTGACCCTTTAAAGTTATCAACAAACGTGATATGTGTCCGACAAATCGCGTTTTGAAGGCATATTCTTAAAACTAAAGCAGAATTAAGACTGTCAAAATAACCTCATACGTTTTCTGCACAACCTTCACTGTTCCCACAACCAACTAGAAGCAGCAACAAGTAGAAGGCAAGTTTGCTTCTGCATGGTTAAGATTTTCTACTGAAAGGCATTCGAGGATTTTCTTAATTAGCCTAACGTTGCAATACCCCAAGCACACACACTACGTCCGTGTGCTTGATAAAAAAATAATGTATATACCATCGATAGACGTTAAAATGATGTTAAAGTGATAATTTTTCTAACTGAAAGTTAACCAATATCACATAGCCTAGGACTACAGATGGTGTTGGCAAAATGGTCTTATAACACAAATCTAACTAATGGTTTTCACGCACGTCGGTTCAACGCTCACAGAAAACCCCTTGCTGTCTTTTAAAAAGACATATGATTGATGATAGTGCTAGGCGTGAACGTAAAATTGGCTTGTTTATCTTCTTATCCACTTAATCTAGATCTTTGCTTAGCTTACCAGGAAAAACCCTGGATGTATATAGAAAAAGTATTGGTGGTTTATTTACTGTATGAGACTTACTTGAACCAAAATCACTACTGCTGTCGCTGTTGTGTTTGTGCTTATATTTGTATGGTTTGCCTTCTATGCGTTCTTCTTGACTTTCCTTTTCTTTGTTGGGTCTCAAGAAACTCATACTAGATTCACCATTACCGGCTTTCGACATGTTTTGGTAACTTTTATTGTTTGTTGATGTGTTGTTTCCTGCCTTTCGAATTCCTTTGGTGTCCTTTGGGTTGTAGGTAGCTAAAGCTTCTGCGCAGTCTAATTCAATCTCTGCAGTTCCACCATAGGTCAAATTGGAGACACCGTTTGGTTTTAACGGTACTTTTGTATCTTTGCCTCTTTTGCTCTTGCGAGATGGCGAGCCAGTCAGAGCAGCTGCAGTTCGACGTCGATGTAAGTCGGTGCTGTCATCAGTCTCACAATCAGCATCACTAGCAACTGACTTCGGACGAAGATGTTTGTGTTTTTCAGCTTCTGTAAGTGAGTACTCTCTGTTCCGACCTGCGTCATCTGATTCTGAGAACACGGAAGACGAAGGTGATGTACCAGGAGTATTCTTATGTTGTCCAAGAACCAATCTGTCGTAATGCGATTCTTCAAGAGCTTGATCATGATCTCTGGAATACCAAAGTAACTTTTAGGCGATTGTTTACTACTCCATAAACAGACATAACTAAGCAACAACACTACATTTAACATTATAAAAACAAAAAACAACAAGCGAACGTTTTCGGCTAGTCATATAGCCCTTTTCAAGCCTACAAGAAAAATACATTATTGAAAGAAATGCTAAAGAATCATATAGTATCACAGCAAAAATATGGTCAAATCTAAACATAGACCATATTTTTGCTGTGATACTATATGATTCTTTAGCATTTCTTTCAATAATGTATTTTTCTTATAGGCTTGAAAAGGGCTATATGACTAGCCGAAAACGTTCGCTTGTTGTTTTTTGTTTTTATAATGTTAAATGTAGTGTTGTTGCTTAGTTATGTCTGTTTATGGTTTAAAAGAGTTACCTCTCTACCCAAATTGTAAAATGTTTACTACTCAATTGCTTTTTATCCATTGCAAAGTCATTTTGTTAAACGTTCACCAAGAAGTATCGTGAATTGGGAAGGTCGTACAACCGAGTGGTAAGTGCCTTGATACGACACTCAAAAGAGCGCCGGCTCAATTACACCACTCAAAACCATGCGGCTGTGTCTTTGGCGAGTATGAAGAAGGCATGCCTGAAGTTAGACATGGGATCGGCCCCGTCTACTGTACTTAAACTAAATCTTTAACCGCGGGGCGTTAGCTTGTTAAAACAAAGAAAACAACCATTTTCACCCTGACTCGTGAAGGCGAGGTATCAAGGAATCGGGTAGAATTTTGAATAAAGTGGCAACTAAACCAGTATAGGTTAAAGTCCTACACTCCTAAACCAATTGTTTATTGCATTGATCAGTTAAAAGCGACAGCGCGATTTTTAACAAGCTTAAGCATCAGGCAAAAGGTATAGCACAACAAAGAGAAGTCATCAGATCAACTAAAAATTAAAATACTGATGGTAAGTTTAATGTGTTTTTCCAAATGTAAACTCATGAAGTTTTATTGTATAAAAATAATTGAGTGAGGAGAACAGAATCAAAACAGACCAAACCAATTGTAACCTGATTCGCAAACACGCAATTGCTGCTCAAGGAAGATTTTGCGTTCCGTGTCAGCTTAATATCGCGGCAATAGCAAACACAAAAAGCAATTTCCTTAACCTAAACATGAGGTACAAAGTTTAGCTGAACAGCTTCGGCTGTGAGATACACTGACATCAGGTTGGTAATCATCCAAACCAACTCAAACAAGCTGGGTTTACCAATAGAAGATTTTGGCTGAAAATATGCAAGTATTGCATGAAAAACCTAAAAAAGGCTAAAAGCTAGATTTCGACCAAAAAAAAGGAAACGTTTTAAAAGTTGTGGTCAAATAACTTCATACATTAAGCGGACAGGAGGACAAGGAAACCAAACTCCGTGTCTACCTTCAATTATGTCATTAATGTCTTTCCAAGACATAGCCTAACTCTATAGTCTACTCTACACTGTCGATAGAAGTGAACGGGCGTCGTGCTCACGCTCTTTCGTAGTGCTCACGCTCACGCTCACACTCGTTCGTTTGCTAATCGTTTGCATGCGGTAACACAAGTTATCATGAAGGTTTCCTAGCAGTTTGCTCAACAAAATTCAATGTTATGTATGATGTTTTTACACCGACAATGACGTACGTCTACAAACAATTTAGACAGAACGAATAGAAATTTGAAATTTTTTTTCTGAATACTTTAAGTTTCCGCTTAAGCTTGAAAACGATTCTACCAAAAGTTCCAGACAGCCTGCTAGTCATTTTATGTTATGTGCAATAGGCTACTTGCATCACTTACCGGTTTAAACCATCATCATTCAAGAGGGAAGTCTTTTCTCCTTTCTTGCCTTTCTTCAACTTTTCATCCAAAAAGTTTTGAATATATTCCGGCTTTGGAAAGGCCATGATATTAACCGATGCTCTTTGATTTACGTTTACAAATTTAGAAATGCTATGATTTTATTTACGGCATGTGGTTTTGTCTTTAAAAAAGTCTAATGTCGGCCAAGAAGCTGTAAGGTCCTATGTCTGAAACAGAACTTAGCTTGAAAGAGTGAATAATAAATCTCATTAGCAGTTAAATACCTATCATCATCAACCAATCATGCCACTGCTGGTAGATAGTATCCACATTGCTTACGGTTCCACACCGTTTTGGTTTTTGCTATTCTTATTTAGATGACACCAATATTTTCTTCAATGTCATCTCACCATCTTCTTTTTGGCTTCCCTTGAGTTTTGTTCACACCCCTTGGAGCCCACTTTGTGGTTATTTTGACCCATATGCTGTCTGTTATTCTTGCTACATTAATTACTACTTAAGACTGATTGACAGTTGATTGTCAAAGAGAGTTAATTTTATTTGTCTTTTGAACATAAGTTGAAATAGTTAAATACTGTACAGTACAATACTGTATACAAAAAGTCAATATAACAGTGCCCAACTACATTGCGTGATTCCAGTCTAGATAGCCTACTGTCTCAGCTTCGAAGAATGACTTCTTAGCCTTTGCCATCTAAAGAAATTCATAGGCTTAACCAAGAGGAAGATTATGTTATGAATCGTCTCCCTTTAAGTTGAATGTTAAAATTAGGTTTTCAAGTTAGGTAAAGTTGCTTGTATGTCAAAAGTATGGATAGTGTTACCTTGTTAGTTATGCTTGCCCTTATTGCACAAACTTCTAAGTACGGTATAGCCCTGCCGATGCTGGAAGTACAGCGATTCTGTGCTTTGTGTTTTCTGCTTTCAACCTTCTGTACAATTCAAATACGATTATGCCTTTTTTTCAGATGTGCGCATACAGCCGTTGGATTTCTAGTTGGAAGCTTTGGTCATGTTGTATTCCTCTTCTAATCTGCTTTATTTAACTTTATCAGCCTCATTACGCAGCCAATAAAAGATGCGACAGACTGATACCTTGAGAGTATGATTCTCATCAACTGTCATACCACACTTGTCGGTTACATAAGACAAAAAATCTCTATTTTTCATAATATAAAACTTCTGCGTTCATTTTTTCAGAAAAGGTTCACACAGCAGGACAAATTAACCGAGTTTGTCTTGCAATTTAAGGTACGTTTTGTAGTCGCTAAACTTGATAGGCGTTGGCTAATTTTGCAATATCCTATTGAGAAAGGGAAGCTGTACTACAGCACACATGGGTTTGACATGGCCAAACAGTGGCAATTGTTATGTCGCCCCAGTCTTTTATTCTGTATTTGAAAGGGGCAACAGTAGTGAGAAAGTAATCAAAACGCCCATTGCTTGAACTTGTGAAACATATCACAAAGAAACTCAGGGCCCAGTGGCGCCGACAGGGGGGGGGGGCAGGCGGGGCAGCTGCCCCCCCAATGTTTTGGGCATCATCTTTTTTTCTTTTTTTTTTATTAATACATATTAATATTATTTTTTTAATATTTGGATCCCAACCTCAAGTAAGTCAACTCAAGTTGCAAAGGGGGGGGTAAAAGCTCTCTCTTTAAAAAAAAGTATGGAAAACCTTGATGACTAAATTGTACAGTGATAAAAAGGTTTTCTACAGAAGCAAATATATAGACTTTTTAAAGTTTTAACCAACGTCACAGTGATGGAGAAAAATAACTACCTGTTAAATTTTTGATACCTCACACTCCCATGACTTCTTCCGCGCGCATTTTGGCATTGGTTGCTTGCAGTGATTCTTTCACTTAAACAAAACGTTTTGTTTCAGCAGTTTTGAGTTGTTCGATTTTTAAGTTGTAAAGGAGACTCAATTTCTCCAATATTTATCATTTATGTTTCTTCTTTAATCTCAGTTAAGTATAAAACTTGTAAAAGTTTTTCATCCATACGACGTCATGAATGAAATTATATCTCAAATCGCCGTAATGACGTGACATCATCTAAACATTTTACCGAATAATAAATTAACAAATTCGATCGTCAAAAGTGGTTTGGTGGTGGTAAATATTACGTAATGAAAAAAATGTGATAAGGTTGGAAGACATTACGTCATGTATTTTCAATACAAATTGAAGTTTAAAATTTATTCTTTTGTTCATAGTCGTAATCCACCTTCAAAGCGGTACTACAAAGAACAATTTTCGATAATGGGGGCATCAAGAATAAGTCGACATGACTTTGAACCCTTGGAAGGTTGGGCTCCTGGAGTCTGGCTCAGTTTGGGGGGGGGGGGGGCTGTCGATTCTTCTTATGCTTTAGGAGTGATATCTGTTATTTTGGCACGATTTCAAAATTTGGGATTCACTTTGTAAAATTATTCACGCTGAGCATATCCGAAAATTAAAACTATGTGAATTTTAGAACTGCTCATATACGTTGAAATGTTGAGGTCACTTATGAGTGTAATTTGTAGCGTGAGTTTACACATTATTTTTTGGTAGAGTAATGAAGAACGTGCATTGTAATGTTGTGATTAATTTTTTTATTTTGCATACAGCCAATGCCCTTCACGCTGTGAAACAGTTAGGATTAACCAGACATGGGCCAAATTAATTACTTTCATCCAGCTGGTGGGAAAATGTTTCACAATAGAATATGAAATATTTCAGAAGATGTGCTGAGAAATGCCTTATATCTTTCAATTTATAATCTTTATTCGCTCAACATTTCAGCTCAATAGAGGGGAATAACAGTTAGGAAAAGTCAAGAAATCTCGTAGTCGCAGCCTCAGTGGTTTTAGAGATACAACTGTTGATACAAAAAAGTTGAATTGACAGCCCCCCCCCCCCCCCCCCCAATCTTCAAAGGGTTTGCATTGAGTCAACAGATCTATGCCTTAAGGCAGTGGTTCTCAAACTTTTTTTTGTTGCGACGCCTCTGGAAAAGTTTTCTGGACTTGCGACGCACCAGCAAATAAAAGTAAATGAAGAAACTTATGATTAAAGTTTTGTTTATTGATACAACAAAAAGCAATGCATATTATTTAATGTGACGCGTGGGCTTGTTTATTGTCACAAAGTTCATTGAATCTTGAGAGAATTTTTGAACTTGCCACCCGCATTTCTCTTTCACTGTTTAGTGTTTATTCGTGATCGATATTTGGTTTGATCACCGCCAAGGCAGAAAATTTTGCTTTACATAAATACGACGTAGCGAATGGGATAATAATTCGCAGTGCTTTCTTTCACCAAACCTGGATAATCGTCATTTATTGAATCCAAAAATTTGCCGGATTTCCTTCTATGAAAGGATCACGAATTCATTCGTAGTTTGAAAATTTTTCCGGGAAGTATTTTGAAAATTTCGACTCGAGCTTGGGCAAATGTAAATAAATATGCTTCGCAAATTTGAAGAGAAGAAAACGCACTTGCAACCTCAACTCTTCACTATTTTCAAACTGAAATAACACCAAGGAAAATGATTCAGAGTTTCCAATTTTTTTTTGAAGGATAGACATCCAATACTACGTTAGGGTATCAGCATAGTGGCAAATTTTTTAGTTAATTGCGGTGTAGGCTAATCGGCTAAGTGCATTGGACACATGTGTTCCAGCGGTCCTCAAAGGGTTAACCTCATTTTTATAATCTTAAACTGAGTTCAGCCAAGAAACGGAACTATTTTGCGACGCTCTTGGAAAAGTGAAACGACGCACCAGGGCGTCGCGACGCACAGTTTGAGAACTACTGCCTTAAGGTTTATGTCAGCTCCGGAGATCAGTAAAATATAAGGTTGTCATCTTCGGTGCAACAAGACCATTGATTGATTGGTTTAGTGAGGATTCGTAGTCCAATTGCTTTCATTTTGAGTGATCATACTGATTTTCAATTTATTCCTACAAGACGTTACGTAATGAAAAAATATATAACTAAGGTTGGAAGACATTACGTCATGTCTTTTCAATTCAAAATGAAGTTTAAAATTTATTCTTTTGTTCATAGTCGTAATCCTCCTTCAAAGCGGTATTACAAAGAACAATTTTCGATAAGGGGGGCATCAAGAATAAGTCGACATGACTTTTAAGGTTTACGTCAGCTCCGGAGATCAGTAAAATATAAGGTTCTCATTATCGTGATTGTAAGCCGCGGGAATTTTTTTCTCTAAAAAACAGATTCCCGGGAATCTAAACATTTTTTCAACCCTGGTAGAAAACAAGAGAAATTAAATAATGTGCCACTGTCTTGCACCAGTGGCGTAGCCAAGGGAGGGGGGTTCGGGGGTTTCAACCTTTCAAATTGAATTTACGAATGTTAATACATTGTTTACAAGAAAAGCTTTAGTCTATGATGTAATTTCTCGTCAAACTGTGCAAGGATGCAAGCCATCTGCAACTGCTGAGATTGCTTGTTCGATCTAGATTAACATCTAAACAGCTATTCGTTATACAAAACTTGAATATATCAGAAATAACCTAAAGTAACTTCATTGTCTCAAAGCTTTTTGTTTGACACTCATCAAGATGTATGACCTCTATGACGTTACATTTTCTAAACTTTGGGTTGACTTCAGAGCATAAAAGTTAGTGACTTACCGGAATAAGATCGCTTTTTGAATCAACCAAGGAGAAAATTGATAAATAATAAAACTGTAATAATCTCGCAAAAAAAAGCAATCAACCTATGTCTCTAAAACAAAGTTTGCCTAATTTTAAACGAAACTGCATTAAAAGAGCGAGTTTTGCCAATACCAAACATTCAAATATCTCAGTCTGGAATTAGCAACAAGAAAACATAGAGACTTCTTTATTTCC
Organism: Aplidium turbinatum; assembly: GCF_918807975.1. NCBI lineage: Eukaryota > Metazoa > Chordata > Ascidiacea > Aplousobranchia > Polyclinidae > Aplidium > Aplidium turbinatum. Next base: position 6,839,274 of record NC_137489.1, on the reverse strand, counting down.
GAAAAATGCCGAAGAAAACGTGATCTTATCCTTTTGCTATGCCACCGGACAGCACCACTTTACAGAAATATTCATACCCACAATTTTGTTGAAAATGCTCTCAGAATGCACCAAACTGAAAGTAATTTTTCAAAATTTTCTTGGGGAGGCCCCCCAGACCCCCACCGCTAAGTGTCGCCTTTGGCGAACACGCCATCGAGCTTTGCCCGTCGGCTGTCAACACCCCTCCTTTCATAATTTTTGACTACGCTACTGTCTAACACTGTCAATATTTTGCCCCCCCAATGTTGAAGGTCTGGCGGCGCCACTGTCAGGGCCTACAACAATGAGCAGTAAAGGTTCGTTTTATGCCAAAGACTATCTTTCATTCTTTATCAGCAAAGATTTCCGCGATTTTATACCTTCTTCTTGCTTATGAGGCAGTAATTCAGACAATACCTATCAGCTGTTGATTCTTTACCAATAGTAGCCTACTGGTAGTGGTATGTATACAATCTCAAACCAAACAAACCCGTCTATATCAAGTGACACGTTACGCGTAAAAATGATATTCGAACTTCATGTATCGGATGTTTTAAGTCATATGTTTGTAGTACTAGTGTGTAACCTGCCATATGCTTGCAATCTAACATGATTGGTTCGAATGGAGGCGAATTTTACCAACCGCAGAACCAGAAATTGTAGGTTAGGCTACCAGTTTTTATGTTCATTTGCAGTAGATTTCATGAGATTTCCTTCCCAGGAAAGCCAAAAATAACGTCAGGTAAAACTCTTGTTGGAATGTAAAGAACTGATAAAAACCAGACCATTAAAATATAGCAAAAAAAAAAAAAACCAAAAGGAGAAGCTTTTTCTGAAATTTGTCGAAAAAAGCAGTTGTTTCCGCGTAAACTATATCGCTATCTTTAACACTCTGGTAACGTTTGCTGGCATGACGCAATCTACTCACGCGTAAGAATATTGTAACTCCAAACATTATGAAATTAAGAAAAAGAACTTCAAGTGAACCAAAAGATCATGCTTCAAAATCCTAAATACTTTCATGCTGAACACCCATTAGCTTGAGTAACTGTCCAAACTTTGATCTGAACTTCGTTTTTATTTCGAGTTCACGACAAAACGAAATCCTTCCTCTTGTGAACCAAAACCAAAATAAATTTCTGCTTCGAATCTTCCAAATTTTTTAAATATTTTCGAAACATTTTTGTTGATTGCTTGGAGTGTTGAAATATTACTTTATCAGTTTCTGGAAAGTAATTATATTCAAAAACACTGTTCACTCAGCTAACATAAACTGATCCCATCTAGTTAATTTTGCGTCTTCAAACAGCATTTCATTTCACTACAGAGAACAGCCTTGTCTAAAGCTTGCACTATAAAGTAACCTTTATGGTTTAAGCAAGTTAGCTCTTTCTTAAATAACCCTCTTATTTCCGTTTATGCACTACGGCGTACCACCTTACCAGCTGTTTCCCTGCCACGATTGTCTCACGGTGCCGATATCTTTTTTCTCCATTGTCATTTTATTAGCTCATTCAAACTTCGGAGTTGCTTTGCAGATAAGAGTCGCTCTTTCCTCCGTGCTCATTTCTTGTCTTGAGGCAAATGGAAGACAAGAATGGGAATTTATCGAAGCTAAAGTTTTTTATGTAAAAGTATGTCGTCTTTTTGCCAAACTTAAACTAGAAAAACAAAATTGACTAAGCTTAGTTTTCTGATTCGGTAATTTAAAAAGGAATGTGATATTTTCGATCTGCTACAGATAAAATGCAACAAAGCATTAAGAAAGTGGGAATTAAAGCAGAAACTTGGGGTTACGCTAAAGCGTTAATTTCATATTGTCATTTTCCAAACTTTCCTTTTTTCGAAGACAAATAAATTGGGAAAAAAAATAGCAAATTCCACTAAAAGAAAAACAAAACCTTGTACATGACATTATGATTTCAAATATTTTGTACAGTTGCACACGAGCGTAAACTCAATAAAAATCGATCTAATTTGCACCCCTGAGTTAACATATGACTCATACGATAGAGAGCGAAGAATCTTTTGCCCTTCATTTCGTAACTTACTACTTGCGCCCTTAGCACTTTTTGCTACAATCGCTAACTAAAAACAACTGCCTTCTGAGGCTTTGCATTGACTGATTAAAATGACTTGAAAGTTTTAAAGAAATTTATACTCTCTGAACGCCCCCTATAGCTAATCTCAGCTGCCGCCAACAATAAAAATCACAATAAATTTCATGGTTGGTCAGACGTGTGCAAAACACGAAGGTTTTGTAAAGATTCCACCACTGGAGTATTATTCTATTAGAAAAGTAAACGTTCCTCCCACCATGGCCACCTGGAGATGCGGCCTGATTTGTCACATTTTGCAGATTTTGATTACAGCTACTGCTAGTGCTTGACTGACATTTTTTGAGATGTTGTTACTTTTTGCGGTTTACTAATGACAAAAAACTTTTTTGTTGCCTTGGGGAAGCAATAGCAAATGAGAAAAAGTAAGTTGAAAAACGCAAAATCAGACTGTTATTGAAGAATTAACAGTCTGACTAAAATCTTCGAAATCAAATTTTCTTTGTTTTTCAACATGTGAGAATGTTAAAACTTATTGTGTCATCTGGGGAAAAGAATAAAGAAAGCGTAAGAATATAATTTTTAGAAAAAATCATTTAAACGTTTGCTTAAAGTTAGAAAAACCTGGAAATTTCTGCAAAATGTGACAAATCAGGCCATATCTTTAGGTGGCCATGCTCCCACAAATGCCACTGAATGATTAAAATGAGTGATCAAACACAGTTGACTAACTTCTTTGTTTATTTCCACTATACGTGTACAAGTACATTCATGTCTCTTTTTTTCTATGTTGCTTGCTCTCAAAGGCCTATTCTGTTCTTGTTTGTAACTGCATTTTTATCTGTACTGTATTATATTTTTTCGAAGTGGTTATTTTTACACACTTGTTGCCATGGTTACAATCAGGTGTTGCCAGAGTTAGGAAGGGTTAAAGTAAGGGTTGGAGTTAGGAATAACGTTAGGGGTTTGATCTTTGCCCAGGACTAAAAACATTTCCAAAATACAAGTTTTTGTTTTCAATAGCCAAATTAGGGCAGAATTCTTTGTGTGGCAACGCTATTGAGGCTATTTTTACACTATATAGTGTAAACATCGCTAAAGTATATTTTTACTTATTTGACGTTAAAAACGGTGCTGCCATTTCTGTGAAAGCCGTTATTGCGACATTCCGTACTTGTTGTATAGCATCTCAATTGTTCTGTTCGTTTTGTTGATCACAATGAACAAGAAAACATATCTCTTTCTTCAGAAACCGATCTAACCTTGTGCAGCACAATCAGTACACATCATCGCAACCACTTTTTCCACAACCGCATTGCTGAACAATCGTGTGTAGTTTACAACATTGTATATATGATGAGGTGCAACTGCCTTAGTGTCATTAATAAATGGTTGCGCTGCCATCGTGTCGAATGCTACACCCAACCGAACTGTAGAAAACCACGGAAGCTCGCAATTTTACGATACTAAATCAAAGATTGTCTTGATTTAATTTGAAAATAAAGTATTTGAAACTACTTTATAAAATACGTTCAACTAACGTCCAAAATAAACAACTGAAAACATTTCGTTTGAGGTGTTGTACAGTATAATCCTCTGCTTGTGTCATCTGTATTGACTGAAAACCAAACCCGACTTTAAATGCATTAAATCAGGTTGAGATAATGAAATACTGATTAACGGTAATTGATCGTTTATTTGTTATATTGGCGATCTTATAGAATCTTCCGTCTACGTCGACGGCTGATTTGGTAAAGAAAAGGCTAAAACCCGTTGGCTACTTTATGCATTGATTGAAGGTCTGCAGACGTTAAAACAATGTAAAAAGAATGTGTTGTGCTATCTGGACAGTGAAGCAAAAAGATCAAAAAACAACTGTAGGAGTTTTGACAAGTGCAGCTTGTTTTGGGGACAAAGACGATTACTGTTCCCCCCACCAATTGGTTAAAACAATTTACAAGCAACTGTTCAGCTAATTTTTAGGCTAAAGATCTCTCGTGATCTGTAAAAGTGGTTTTTAACTAACTACATTCTTGTTAGTAAATGAAATTGCGGTTTTGTCCCTTTGCTTTTTAACCTGTGGAAATAAGAAAGCAACATGAATGATTGATAGCAAGATCGAGATAAGTTGTTTGTATGCGTTGAACATGCCGTTACTTTATTGTCACTTTGTGGCTAATAAAGTAGCAAGTTTCATTAGCAGTTTTCATTTCAAGTTTTCATTTTTAATTGCAGTTCCATTCAAGGTTTCTTAGCTCTGTCGCAAAGTATCTTTCTCGTATATTTATACACAGTAACGCTGTGGTAAAAATTTATTTTTATCTCAGTGTTATTTGTTTATGGATTAAACTAAGCCTACTAATCTTTCACTTTCTCTTGAAGCTTAGTTTGCGTTATCATAGCCTTGCATTGAAAACGTGGTCAGTGCACTGCATCACTTGAAGCCAACCTGCAGTAGCAATACTGGTTGAGAAGATTTTGTAACTCCAAATTGCCTACATTTATTTTTCGAGAGCCGCTTGTAGCAAAAATTGACAGCTACGGAGACAATGGAGTTCAAGTTCAAGTACATTTCATTCGTCCATTCTACAGTAAGCAAGTTGGCTTTTAAATAATGATTGCCCGTAATAATTGTCAAATAATGTCACGTCATAACATTAAGGAGTAGCCTACTTGCGTGGACACCCTCTGAAATGGGATAGACATCTTGAACGAACTTGTGAGAATAATTTCATAAGACGAGTTTGGAATATTCTAGTGGTTGGTAAAATGAGAAAAGGAAAATCAAAGAAAACATAGGAAGACACCGTGAAAAACAATCTGACAAAAAGGAACTGGAAGGAAGACCAGGCTTCTTTGAAGCAAAATGGAGAATGAGAAAAAGAGAGAGACTACATGTCGCTTTGCAATGGTAGCATTTTGACAACGTTTAGTTTAACGCATAAGAATAGCTTTCTCAGTCGATCCTTTGCCCTGTTTAGTTGAAGTATATCTGCTGACCATCAAACAACTTCGTATACAGTAAATATAAAGCATCTCATGTTGCAAAGTAAGAATAGCCACGACAGAGACAACACTGCACATATCAAATACTGCACTTATACAAAAGACAAGTGTATGGCATGAAAATGTTTTGGTCTAAAAGATATACACAAGAAAATAAAGTCATAAAAATAAGTTATTAGTTATGAAAAAAAGACTACGTCAAATAAGTTGTCACCGTTTTGGGCTGCTCCTAAGGGAGGTCGTCTTAACTACATCGTCCTTAAGTATGCATTAAGTTTAATGAATATGGAAACCGAAATGATTTAACCGCTTCGTTAGGTATATCGGTATTACTCTAATCAAAATGTAAGGTAGCCGATAATGTGAACTAACACCTATGGGAAATAATTATTATCAATTATTAATGGAACTGTGGCTACTGCAAATAATGATGCTGCTTTCAAGTTTAAAGATTTTCCTTTTTTAATCGATTAAATGTCTCATTGCTCTGTGTAATGTTGGGTCAATGCAAATTTATCAAACTTTTCAAACGAAAAAGCGCTGGAATAAGACAATGAGAAAGTCGTTTAGGAAAATTTCTCATGGGATATTATTAATGTTCATTAAAGTCAAAACCTGCTCATTTTTTTCTAAAAAACCATCTTATTGCACCAAAAAATCGATTTTTGTAATCGCGCAATTTTCTATAATTAAAACTAGATTTTTTTTTTAAGATTTGTGACATTTTAAAGTTTATTAGATGAAGACATTATCCACAAAACTGTAGGTTTAAATCGTATTTTTCTGCTCATCGATCTATTAAATTTTCTAAATCCTTAAACAAGAGCTATTGCCTTTAATTTTGTTTGGTTAGATGCGAGTTACATAATAGTTTTAAAAATGTATTGTTCTTCGCTTCGTTTTGATGACTTTTCTGTAAAAAGTTGCTATTATATCAAGATTACATTCAAACTTTATTTGGTTGATAGTCTGTAGAGTTAGTGGAAGCCTGTAGAAGCCTGTAGAGTTATAAAAAGGAGTTCAAAAAATGATAGGTATCATTTTCACAAGAGTACCTTACTAGCTTTACTTACGAGGAGTTTATCTTTTCGTTGAGTTACGGTAGTCGCTTGTCCTAACCCTTTCTTACTGAGTTACAGTACATTTTCGACTGCCCAGACTCTGTTGTGGCTACATTTTGAGCTGTCGATAACGTATAGCGGTGTAAGCAACACATATTTTTGGTGAATTCAGCTTTATAAATTACCATAAACACACTTGAGTTAAGGACCAATTAAAACCAACGAATACAAACCTCACCACTAGATACAACATTCACGCAAAACGACCATGCGGGTGATATAAAAACTTTTTAGGTTTAAAAAAATGCTTGCATCCTCAGAATAGTCGATTTTTGGCACGACTTTTCTAGTTTCTTTCTGACAACTGTACATCTGCAAAGTCAGAAATCAATACTCCAAACGATATTTGTACCACAAAAAATTCTTGCTGTTGAACTACTTATTTTAATATTGCTACATTTTAAAGAAAACTTTGTTGGAATCTTGCGTATATATTTTTTAATCTTTACAAGACTCTCTAAGCACATTTCTTCCAGTATGTAGATAATACTTGAGTATTCTAAACTGAAGTGAAATATTTTTTCCTCTTGTTTGTTCAGCAACATCAATCCAGACTCACCAAAAATTGCTCAACAAGTCTCCATATGTTACCCTGCTCTTCTGGAATAGTTTGTAAACGCTGAGACCTGTTGATATCGCATATGTAGCCACTTCGAAAGTTAGAATTGAAACAACATTACAGGAAACAAACTCTTGTCGATAATAGCCTATAATTTGCATATACGATTTTGATCTTTGTTTTTCTATAAAACTGTTTTACTCATTCATTTAAGATCCAAAGTAGCCATCTAAAAATTTTTGATTACGGCAAACGAGACGGCTCCATCCTCACACCTTGCCCACTCAAAGAGTGGCTGATACTGAATTGATATAAATGTTAACGTTACAATAACGTTAAAGTTGATAGTTTACAACTAACTTCCTAAAAACTTCCAGTCATGATAAAAGAAGTTATTTTGCACTCCATACCTATGAATTGTGCCGAGTGCAAACTGTAACTCATTCTTTTATTCTGTCAGTGAGCTTTTGCTTCTTTTCATCGCCCCGGGCCAATGCTAATAGAAAAATTGAGCCATCCAATTGATGCATAGCGTTTTGCTCAATCTGGCACTGACTAAAAGGGGTTTTAATCCTTTAAAAATGGTTTCTGACAAAACTTAGACAGTTAAATTCTGCTTCATTATTCTTGATTGTGTTCAGATATAGCGTTTTGCTGATGGTACCTTTGATATAATAGTTAGTTTATGATTGGATAATTGCTAACTTTTCCTTTCTGGACTTATTTGTACTGCATTTATAAATTGTTGGAAATCGTTATAGATCAATGCTTATCTTAGAGTTGTTTTCAAGCTTTCAAAAGCCCCTGTTACGATTGCAATAAATGTACACACCTTACACTTTTACAAAGAATGGGAAAAGCACTCTTTTAATAATGGTAAGACCAGGAAGACGATTTCAAAAAATGCATATGTCTTACGATCAGACAACCGCTTGAAATAGGATAAAAATACAGCACTCTTCATGTTGTAATTGTAAAGGGTTGGTCGAAAGAATGTATTGTTGATAATAAAGCTTTTGGATAAATTATCTTTTAATATGTTGAAGCATAGGATTAAAGTCTATACCAGCAGCAGATCTAGGAGGTAGTTGGTCACGTGACCCTTCCTCCCACAAAAAAAAACATGCCCATTTTTGCATTTCTCATTTGCTTTTTTCGCTCAATTAGATTTCATCTGTCTAACCAGAGGCATTTGGCACCCATGTTTTCAGCAATGACACGCTACAGCGGTTTTCAAAAACTATTAGACCCTTACAAAAATTATTTTCTTCTTCAAATCTCTATACACATATTGTTTATTTTCTTTTAGTTATTTTTTTAGTTTGTTGAAACTCTGGTGACCCCCCAATTTATTTTCTAGCTCCGCTGCTGGTAGTTATAAAGGGACACGGTTACATCTTAAACAAACTTTATTTACGTTATTCTGGTTGACCTTTTGGTTTTTCTCTGCAGTCGAGTGTAGCAAGAACTCAGCGATAGACACGTGATTCGCCCATGAGGCTGGGCTCAACAGTAACGCACCACTAGTTATTGCCACATGGTTCTAACGCCAGGAAGATCGCTCCTTCTCGACTCTTGGTCTTTCGTTGCTACTCTTGTTCCTCTTTCGCTTTGAGGATGCGCATTGTCATGGTGCGCGAAACGCCAGTGAAGCAATAAACCATCTTGTTTGTTGTTAATTTTACTTTCAATTTCATCAGATGAACGTAGCAACTAGTGCTAGAAACGATAACTTTCCTGATGAACACCCAAACTTTTCAGTATTCGTTGCTACTCTTGTTGTGCGAATTATTTGTGTTTATTGTGTTTTGTATATTTTTGTTCATTCGCCAACAAAACAAAATGAACTGAATTGAACTGGTTGCCATGAATTAAAATTAAAAATTAAACCACAATTTTATTGGCAGCTTACAACAACTTTAATCCTGAACATCAGATACTACGCCTACACAATCGGTTTACTAACTATGCTTATTATGTATTCGCTCGTCTATCGATCAGTTTATTTATTTATCACAAACGCAAACACGAAAAAATACAAAATATCCAATAATCTGTTGTGTGTCATATGACGAGGAGACTGGGAAAAGACCAAGCGATCATCTAGTCAGCAGCCATTTCAAAATCTGCAAAGCATTGAGCCTACCATGACCACGGGCCTACCGAGTGTTGTTTCAGCCACTTTAGTGTAAGAAAGTAAACTTAGCTTAAGTATTTTTTTTTACTTGATGGTTGTGTTTTATTATTTAGCAGGATATGTCTAACTTACAACTTTTTAAACTTCTTTAAAATGTCGAAAATAAAATCAAGTTTATTCATTATCGTGGAACTACTCTCTTCCGCCATATCAGCTCACGCCACTAAACAACAATACCTGAGTCTAGGTCAACAGAACTAACATACCGAAGCACTCCAACTCGCACCATCACAGCAGTGAACGGCGGCCAAATGCAATATTTCATGAAATACTTTGATTTGCACGCATTTTGCACTCTGTTTCCGGTTTGCAATCTTTCAGTGCTGCACAAACGTGGTGAGCACTGGAGGTCCATCCAGCAAAATCTGTTCTTTTGTATATTGATTCAACGTAGTCAGATATTAAAAAAATGTAAAACAAGGAATTTCATTATCTGGAGAATAAATTTCCTACCGGTCAATCTGGTGATACCTATTCAACTGCTTGCAAATGAAACATTTATTTCATCTTTTGACGTTGTTTCATCTCTGTGAAGATTGTTGCTACCAGAAAACTCAACCACGGAGTGGTTAAGTGATTTTATGTTTTTTAATTTAATTGATCGTATGTGGAAATCTTTATCCTTGGCCTGAGAAAGCTTCTTTGCAAGCTTGATATCGGCAGTTTTACTTACTTGTAGGCTGTAGCATGTAGCCTGTGTATGTTTCATGCATGTCATTTTTTCTCGAATCATGTTAAAAGTTATTGCTAGGCACAGTCGACGGCAGTTTGATCCCCTATCGTTAAAGGCCTGTACACCCATCTGGGCCTTTTGTCCGACCACCACTTCGTAAAGTTTTGGAAAATTTGCATGTTTCTCACGAGAAAAGAAGAATGAGCATTTTATTAGGCAGTAATTAAATGTTTTACAGGTTGTATTAAAAAATAAAAAAAGTTGACACAGTAGGCTATAATTTAATATAACATCACATTATAACGACACCTTTAACGTTTAAAAGACAAGCAGACTAACACTGCAGCCAAGCTAAAAACATTATATTTGACCATCAAAACAGGTTACAAAATACAAATTGTAATTTAGAGAAAAGATTTAAATTTGTATGGCAATTACAGATTTAAAGACATTTGTCGTTTTTATTTGCATTGTATGCTTGACTCAGAAACCAGAACAAACTGCTTTGTAATGGTCATAATCAGATCACTCTTCAGTACACAAAGTACGCAACACACGACAACGTTTACGTAACAATTGGGAAAACATATTTCATGACGTTAAACTTTCACAGATCAGTCATCACGAGTCCCGTGTCTTCGTATTCATACGTGTTTGATAGAATCTCACGATCACGATGATCAGGTGGTAAGTCAAGTTTTTCTGCCATCAAGCGACGGGCACTCGTCTCGCGTTCAGTCTTTCCTAACGCCGGCAGAGGGCGACATAGCTGCTCAAAATTCAACTGGTCAATTGGTTCCAGCAATTTGTCAGGTCTTCCTCCAAGTTTAGCTATTAAGCTTTTTGGTAATTTGCTAAGATCTACAGGCAACGAGCCATACTCACAAAAGTAACGCCCATCTCCACCTATGCTTAGTGTGCGGTCAGGTTTTGTGTTTCTTTTGTTGTTTTTTCGAAGATGTGGCCGTCTTGGCTTGGAAATGTTTTCAGAATGGGGACGTTGTTCCCATATCTTAGGCCGGTGTTTTATAACTTTCTGGCCTTTAAGTTCCGGACCAGACCAAGTAGCTTGGGAATAAATTGGCATTTCTAGCACAGTTCCTCCAAGTGGAGATTTTAAAGATGCAGATTGGCAAAACGTCATTCCCATAGGTTCATGAGAAGTATCAATTTCTTCTTTGCAATAGTGGTGACTTTTCACAGTGTTTAAAAATTCAGATTCATTGTTAATCTCTTTTTTTGGAAGGGAGTGAAAAATATGGTGTATTTTCGTTGACTTCGACACGTTTAATTCCAGATTCTGTTGATGATATCTTTGGCGATGTTTTCGGTTACGTTTGTACTTTCTCGAGTTACCCACCATTGGTACGGGTAATCTTCCGGCGCTACAAGTTCGTTTGCATTGTTTTCTTGACCGAATTGGTTTGCGGCCGACACTCCCAAAAGGTTTAAACTCCCCTTCACTGCAATATCGGCGTCGTTTCGATAGTGTCGTTTTTACATTTTCCACATCAACAGAATAATTAGAATCTGCCATGCTCTCAGTGTCACTGCTTTGACCTTCGAACCCCGAGGCTTCTTCTTCAGATATTTTTCCATCAATGAATTCTTGAAATATCTCAGGTCTCATCGTGCTCTGTTGGGACTCCGTTCGATCATCACACAAATTGTGATCGATTTTGCTTTGGTTTCTTTTCAGATTAAAGATGATTTTATCTTGACTAAGTTCGGAACGAAGAACTGCAAAGGAAACAGCATCAGTAGGTAAAGCGTGGCCAAGCTGCTTGTTGTCTTTCTTAAATCTATATTGTTTTTTTGTTGCAACAGCAAATTCTTGAAGTACAGAAGTGCCTTCCAACACGTGTGGCTGTGAGTTTAGAGAACTTTGTTGATTTTTCCAATTTTTTTTTCTTGGTGAAGCAGCCTCACATCCTATATGGTACGGTTTGCGTTTGGAATGAAACAATGACTCTGCATTTTTATCAACAGTTTTGTATTTCTTCTTACTTGAAGCGGAGCCACAATTGTTTTTTATAGCTATTTTGCAAGAACTGTGTCTCCGTAATTTTTGCAAACTTGGATCCGTAGCGTATTTCATGGAATCGGGAGTTGTAAAGCTCGAACACCTCGGAGAGATGCCTCCGAGTGTAACAATTTTCTGTTTTGCTCCGACATGTTTGTTAAGATTATCAGGAACAGTGTTCTTAAGGCAAACGGTACCAGTGAGTGATTTTTGTTTAAAACTTGAGCTTTGTTTTGTTTGCTCATTTTGAATAGAAACAAAGTCATTTGAAAAGGACGTTGAGCAGGGGGCAGTGGTATGATGTTTACAGTTGATCTCCCTCTCAGCTTCACTTAAATTTTCACTAATATTTCCAGAAGTGGAAAGGAAACTTTTGTTGTCATACATAGCAGGTTCTCTATAGTCAGCCATGTGAGTGTTTATTCTTGGATGCCCGTTTTCATGTCTTTCTGTTGTATGGCGATTCGCAGAAGAACGTGATCTTCGGAGCAATTTAGGCCATTGGCCAGTTTTTCGACGATACAGCCTAAATAAAAATACATTAAATTAATCATAGATGATAACAAAAGTGTGCATTTTGTACGATAGCAATGAAATCGATGTCAACAATTCCACCGACATAAAAAAACAAGCAAAATGAGCCAGTTTTGGAAAAAAATGCAGCAACAAGTGCAGTTTATAAAACGTTTCAAGAATATTGTTGGCAAACTGTTTCTGGTTTTGCTTCAAATTAAAGACTACTTCTTTCTAAAAGCATATCAAACAACGCATCAAGGGTGCTTTGGCATATTACGAACAAATACCCCACTACGTTAACCATCCACCATCAAACTATACCGTCTTTATTAGACACCCACCATCACCAGATTTTTTAGCTTTTAAAGTAGTATCATCATAAAAATTGTTTTATTTTTTTCTATTGTGAAGCAGCAGTGCAATTGTGTATATGAGGTCGTTGTTTTTTTCAAAAAAGATCCGTTTCTCAAACAAACATATTTACTTTTAGTTCATTGCTGTTGGACGTTGGTAATCATATAAACTGAAGCATGGATTTAAAACAAATAAGCTATAACTGTTCATAAATATGTACAGATGCATTTCTTAGATTATACTTCATATTAGCAAAAATTCTAATTAATCTTAATCTTAGGCATATACGTTCAACGTTCAACTCCAAAAGTTCGACTCAAAAATAAAAAAAAATTTAATTTTAATGGGCACCAGATTTTACATCAAAAAGAGTTCATTAAAATTAGCAAAGTCAGAGACAACAGTACAATCTGAGTCGTTGAGCCAGCTTACCCGGCCAGCAAATCAGTCCATTTTTACACTGATTCAACATTTGCAGAGGTTGAATTAGGCTACGGTAAAAATGGCTCATTTGATGGCTGGGAAGTAGCCTACCTGGGTTGGTTGTTTGACAAAATCTAACATTGTCAGTGTAGTAGACTTATTTTTATTCTTACCAAACGCAAGTGATGAATATCCCTGCCAGAAGAATAACAACAGTTGATGTCACTACAATTGGAATTACAATGCTTGTCCCTTCTCCAGAGTTGTCTGAAAATATTTGAAGTATGCTGTGAGTTGTCTGACATATTCTGATACAGGTCTACCAACAAAAACAGCTTACTTTTATTTTGCTTATGAAGCGTTACGAATACTATGAGACAGTGTTTCCTAATTTTTTAGTGGTCAGTGCACAGACCGTTATGAGAAATCATCAAGTCTCTAACCCTTAACTTGTAAAGGTAATTCTGAGTTAATAGTCAATATATTGCTAATACAGTACATCGCAAAAACTGCATCAAATTTTCAAAAAACTCTAGTATTTCAAAATGTAAAATAAGGAATACAATTTAATTCTTTCTAGTGCTAAACTAAATGCCAGAAAATAAACTAGGCTATGTCTTAATTTTATGATGTACAGACTTTCCAACGATGTTGAAAGCGTGTCGTAAATGTTCATGATACAACTTTGTTGCTTTGTTTGATACAAAAATTGATATAATTTTTTAAAGATTATAATATACCATACAAATTAAAAGCTCAATTCTTTAAATGCGTCTGCTGCAATTTTTAAAACTAATCTTTAACTAAAATTATCTTTTTTCTTTTTTGAAATGCATATATGGCATGAAAATTAAGCTTAAAACTTACCCTCGGGTTTGTCAGTGGTAACAAGTAGATAGACGATAGCATTGCTTGTCAATTGGTCTGAAGGTGGGGTGGTGTCTGTTGCATTCATAACGGCAGCTTAGTGCTCCAGTGAGATCTCATTTAGTTTTTGAAAATAGCATTATTTTACAACATTTTGGTTAACTTTATGAAGTGACTAAAAATAGTAGAATGAAATTACTGTGTTGGTGCATATACAAACTAATCCAGCAAAAAATATAAAATATGTATGGTAACTTTTTCCTGAAAAGTTATATTATCAGTAAAAAGAAGAAGTATACTAAATTCCTATGCCAATTACAGAATGCTAAAGCAAATCTGAAGTTACTTTATGACATTTTGTAGGGTCTCAATAGGCCACATATGAAAATAATAAGCATGTTACAAAGCAAGTTATCCATCTCATGGATTTCAAAATAATTTCACAACAAACACAATAATGTATTATTTCAAATGCAGCTACACCCAGACTGCATATCACCTTTGGCAATTAGATTTTCAACAAAGAGTTTACTACAAAACCTACCATCATAGTCATTAAAACAAACGTATATTTTTCTCAGAATACATAATTTCTGACAGCACTTCAGGCCTACTTAACTTGCAGTGTGGTAGGAAGCTGCTCTAGTGCTTATCACACTTTTAACATGTTGTTCGATTTTTTTTGTTAATTTTTTGGTTACCATAGGCTTACAGCTGCAAATATTCTAACACTCAATCTTATTTTAGCTTAGCCGTAGGCCTACTCTCAAAGCAAAAAAAAAACCTTGAACAAGACAACATATAGGCTACTTGCAAATAATATGAATATTTAATCATCTTTCGGTCACCTTGTAGGCTCCACATGTTATACTCTGCCATCTGTCTGCTTGCCATATGTTATATGCTGTGACGTATCAGACATGAAAACTTTAATATTTCAATCAAAGTTGCGTTACAGAACAAGAAACCTCTAAATACTTCAGTAACAAACAGTTTTTCACCCCTATGCACTTTCAATTGGTGAAAGCTTTATTGAGTTTACGTTTAATAGCAAACCATATTCTTTCGTAGCTTTGTAGCATACTAGAAAAGAGAGAATTTTCAAGATAACATAGTATAGCGTAACACACCGAAAATATCTCACAAATGCCATCCGCTCATTTGTACATAGTGCTTTAAAATCGATAAAATCAAACGCTTCAACACGTGAGAAAATCGATTGAACGAGACTGAGCGCACTAAATACCATTCGTTAGTGGTTTTTCTTAATGAATGTTGCTCTTAACAATTTTCAATATCCTCAACCACTATGCGCCACATTCAGTTATTTGACATTTTCAAAATAACTACATCAACGTTGTTTATCAATATACTGTATTTCTGTCATCAATTTGTTGTTGAAAGCACTACAAAAGGCTATCCATGGGCTACTATAAGAATATAAAAGATTGTAACCCAAACAGCAAAATCCTGTATTTCTGCAGACGTTGAATCAGTGCACAAATGACGGATTTTGCTGTCTTGAAAAAGACACTGATGAAAAGACACTGATGCAAGCGAAAGGTAGCGACTAAGCTTTTTGTGTAGTCAGATGCCAAACAAATTATTTGCATCAAGAATGAGGTCATGTCAGGCAGGCTACGCTTGCCAACAGGGTGCCTTTGTAGTTTGTAGTCAAACCATTGGCTACTGAAACTAGACACTGACGAAAATACTCGTATTAGGCATTAAAAATGCTATTAATTAAATAAATAGTGAGTGACAATGACAATAAATACTTAAAAAAACAATATACTTTGCCTGCAGGTTAAGCTGTACCAACAATCAGGGTAAACAAAGCTTTAAAAATCCTTCAAATTAAAACATCTTCTAGTTAGCTATCAATGGTCATAAGCACTTGTTACAAAAAATATACGAAAGGAAAGCTTATCTGCATCTTTCATTAAAGTTATTCAAATTCTCAACCGGATGTCCTAAAAGTCGAAGAACAAAATTATTCTTCACAATATGTGACTGACAGAATGCTGTTGACATTACTTATTCTTCGTGGGTCGACCGAATCATTCGACCTGTAAAAGCTGTTGTTATCTTTGTATTAGTCTAAAGACTGATTTACAAAAGGAAATCCAAACCTATGGTAGCATTGATACGGCCATACACTGTAGGCTACCAAAACATTTGAGTTAGAGTGCTCAGTATTCTGCTTTATAGTTTTGAAGGTACACATAACAACAAAACATGATATTCGGTAAAAAGAAAAAGTCATAATCCATAACCAAGGCTGTAACTCAAAAGTGAGTTGGTAAAGAAATGTCATCTTTTGTGTTTTATTTGGGGTAAAGAAAAAAAGAAATTTTGAAGTTTGTATTTTTATTTTTTATTAGTATAATAATTTATCGTTGTTTTGGAGATTCAAAAAAAACTTTTGATTTCTGATAGATTTGTTAACCAAATTTGTTTTTATCTTAGGACATTTTTTAAAAAGAAATGCTTCAGTATTTCCTTTTTCTGATCAGTTACTTACAATGAGAATTTCATGACCGTACATTGGTGAAATGTACCAGTAAGTTATGATTGGCTATTAAACTTAAAGCGATGTTTTTTAATATAACCAAACAAATACATTCTTAAAGCACAGAAAGCATAAATGTTACTGTGTCATGACTAGTAGAACTGTATCACAAATACGTGTTTGCCTCTTTTCAATGGTCGCTAATCTTACAAAGTTCGCTGCTTTACAATAAAAACGTGTTTATTAAGTCATGTGAACAATGTCAACATCAGTGGCCTGAAGTGTCAAAGACCTTACGTTCTATGTAATTCAGCGACTTTCCAATAGTTCAATTGGAACTTCTTGAATCGATTCTAACACTAAACAAACAACACAAAAAGATTAGGCTTCTTTGGTTCAAAACACAAAGCGGTACTTGACTGTGATTGTTGGTTTAAATTTAAATTAAAAACGGTATCCTTTTTCTTATCAGCAAGTCAGCAATTTAACTTATATATCTAGGCCTATCTATTTTAGACGCGCTTATTGGTGTTTTGATTAATCGAAAAGTTGATAAATTAGGGCAAAAAATTAGCTCATAAAACTTGATTGTAGTAAGTATTTTTTGCAGTTAAGGTTTCATATTCTTTGCTTGAGTTCATTTAAACATGACCAACATTACTCCAATAGGCTGCTAACAGCAGCATAAGTGGAATTAAATTACCATTGAAAGTATTTCCAAAGATGTATGTTGCTGGCGCATTTGCAATTTATACGCCATGTACGCAGAGAGCTAGAGATATTACTCTAAACAAAAACATCATGGTTTTGCAGGTTGAAAGCGATCAACATAATAAAACAACGTGTTTGCACCCAGATCAAGCTCATGGCCATGCCGAAACACCTTATAAACCTAATCCACAAAACACTCTGATTGTAGGAGATACTAAAAGAATAAATAAATAAAAATTGTGCTACGAGATAGGGAGATTATTTAGCTTCACAAAGCAACATTGAGACTAGTTTAGAAAAGTTACCAACTGAAAGTTAAATTTCTAACTTTGTATTTAACAAAACATCATATTACGATTATTTTTTACACTTTTCTCAAGTTTTACACTTTTTGCTGTGAACGCGCAATACGAAATCATTCATAGATTATCTTGGCAATAAACTTAAACCCACTAACTAAGGCATTCTGGTTCCCAAAAATCCCTCACTTTCTATATCCGTAGGCTAACCGTATCTTAATGCTACTTTACAATAGCCCAAGTTTAACATCAGAATATCGGTAATGTTCTTCTTGAAAAAACAAGTCTATTGATATGGTCGTCACGGAATGATCATAAAAGCTACCGGTAACCTACAAACATTGAAAAGAAAGCTTATTTCGGCTTTTGTGTCACGATAAACCAGGTTTGGAAACTTGAAGCCAAATTTGAAAATTAAGATCCCTAAACTGAAATTTGAAAGAATATTCGAAATGTAACCTGCAGCAGTTTGTTACTAATAAATTGAAAAAGTCAAGCAATACGTTGATATGATGTAAGTTAACGAAATATTTGTTCTTCTAGCTGGACGATTATGTGAGTCAGCTTTTATCTTCTGTGGTTCTCTCTCTTGATTATGGTCCAATCCCACAGAACCTTGTAAGTACAACCAGCAGCGGATAGACCAAAAAAAGATGAAGGGCACCAGAGCTTCAACGCAGCAAAAATTTTAATAAAAATATATACTGTAATATAAATTTTGAGTTCCGAAAAAAAGAAATTGGTTTGTGGGATTCTAAGGACATACCTCCAAAACAAATTTTATACATTTTGCCTTGTTTTGGTCGCTTTTTGTGTATTTTTAGATGCAATAAGTTTTCTTTGCTAGGCGTAGGCTACACTTTGTATTTGATCACAATCCTCAAATTAAAACTTGGTTTTTGGGGAAGTTGAGCTGCAAAATACGGAATCAGCAAAATCTGCATGGAAGGTAAAGTCAACGGAAAGAGAAAACGAGGCAGACCACCAAGGCGACGGCATGACAACATCCAGGCATAGACCGAACTCAATTTGGCAACACTGAGCGAGCTGGTTCAAAGCCGTGACTCGTGGAACAACTTCAATTTTGAATACAAGCTGAAAGCTTTGATTCAAAATTGAAGTTACATTTCAAATATCTTTTGTGACGACCAAGAACGATTTGAATTATTTATTTGTGTACAAACGTTTTTGTAGTGTTGTGTACGGTAGTCTTTCAGTAAAAATTTGGAAACACTTGTCCTCGTTGTGGCAATGCTTTCTCATAATATATAAAGTATATGTTTCTCGGCAGCCGATTTTGTAGCAAGAATTGACAGCGATAGACACGTGTTTCGCTCATGAGGCTGGGCTCATCAGTATCGCACCGTATTCTTGCCACAAACATATTCGACCGCCGCTTTACCAGTCAGTTACCAGCCAGTCACAATATAAAGTAGGATGTCACCTCGTGCTTGTGCTTCTATTAATACACCAGAATAAGTAAATTGAATCGTTAACCAGTTGAGTGAACAACGCGTTTACTTTTTAAATAGTTTTGCTTTTTAAAAGTTAACTTAGCTTTTGAAGAGAAATAAAAAAATCCAACCTCTTAAATCTACTGTTAAAAACATGAATGCTCAATATCGCCGGTTGGGTCAATTAATGAGAATACGCCAACGTAGCTAGCAAAAAAAAAAAGCAAAAAACGAGAAAAACTTAACGTTTTTCTCGTTTTGAATAGCAAGTGGAAATAGATAGATTTGAGATTTTATCACGTCACACCACCAAGAGTGAAATTAACAAAGGTAACCGGCCCTGCGTCAAAAACCTCTGCAAGATGCGAAACTACCAGGAATAACCTATCAAGGCTTTGTCAGTCCGAGGATAAAGATTCAAAACAAACTAAAAGAGCTTGAGGCAAATCTGAGAAATGTGTTTCTTTCTTCTAAACCCGTATACTACAAACAGCATTTTTGGACGTATACTAGACAAAAGTTGGCAACAAGTGTAAAGTTATTGTTCTAGAATAGGTCTATGTTCTGGGCTGCAATGCATTCGCACTTGCTTGCTGTGATCAGTTTCAGGATTAAATGAAAAAAAAATTAATTAAAGACGGAGTGTGTCTTAAATCCGCTACCGGTTACAACTCTTTTTTTTACAATTTTCACTCTTTGTTGTTTGCCTATGTTCAAGGTGTGTAGGCTATAGTTTCCAGTTTGTTACAATCATTATGAATCAAATCAAAAACATAAATCTAATCTAGAGGTGGTAAATTAATTCAAACAAACATACAACCAGCAACTTCATACTTTGAATTGGAAAGTGGAAATTGTGACTTTACAAAGCTTAACCTTAAAAATTCTCAAGCAAAAGTATCTAGTTGTCTAAATCTAACGCTATAAAACTAACGCATACCTGTACATAAATCTTGTGCATCCTTCAACAAACTGGCAACCTTAATAGTAAAGTTGCACCATGCACCAAGCACATCTCAGTGGTAGGCTACTATCGTTTATGCGGTAATTCTTGCCAGACATTGAAACAACAGAATGTTTTAAAACACTTGATAATGAAGAAGCCAATTAATCAAGCCATTTCTCTTTACTCTAACACTTGCCTCATTTTTGTCTATTGTAAGCTCTGGCTAAGTGTGGCACTTCAGTCTTGTTGTTTTCGCAAGAGTTCTAAATTTATCAAACTTCGCATAGTGTTTTGATCAGGACATAGAATTTGAAAAGAGTTCAATCGATTTGAATTGGCTGGCAGCAGTGGAGTGCCTCAAAATATTTAGGCTCGTGAAACCTTGTTCTTTCCAAAATAAGTTTCCCAATCAAGTCATATGGAAAAAGTAAAGAGACATCTTTTTCAATTGATGTCGGCACTCAGCAGCACTGGAATGTAGCTACGGGGGTGAGCTTAGAAAGCAATCACCCCCTAAAATTTTGCCTACCTAAAAAAGTATACTTTGTAATACTACAGTACAATTCGCCTATAACGGCACCTCTAGGGGATTTGCAAAAACTGACGTTATAGCCGAATTGACGTTATAGACGAACTACCACAAACTATTCCAAACTGTCTTTTGATTAAAGAAAGAGGTGTATAATCCAGTCAGGTTCTACAGGATCGTCGCCATCACCATCATCATCGGCCTCCTCATGTACGACATCTTCTGCGGCAGTTTGTACATGTATGTCATGCAAAATGTCGCTCTCTGTTACTGTTTCACGAGTTATGACGTTTGCATCACTTTCGAGATTTTTCACGCGGGAAAAAAGTTTATTCAGTTAATTAAAGTCCCTGCTGCGAACGACGCAGCAAAATAAAGGGAAGACATTTTGCAAGCAGCAGCGCTAACTGGATTAAAAGACTGACCATTCGTGGTAAAGGTGATGGCTTAAAGTGACGTTATAAACGAACAAAAGACGTCTGGGGACCAATAAAGGGTGCTGTTACATGCGAATTGACGTTACAGGCGATGCTGTTGTAGCCGAACTACAATGTACGTAAAAGATAGGAATTCTGCCGGGACCGAGCGAAATGTGACGTAATAGGCGAATTGACGTTATAAACGAAGCCGTTATAGGCGAATTCTACTGTATTACAATTTACAACGTTTTAATACTATTCTAATTTATGATGAATGACGTCTACCCATGCAACAGTTACTTTTGTCCGCCCTAAAATTTTCTTTCAAGCTACGTCACTGCAATAGCAGAGGTCGCCATGGCTCAAGCCCACCTACTTGAAGTCGCAATACGCATTTTGCTGACGGATATTCCCTTGTGTTCTGTTTTCTTTTTGTGTTATCAATAAAACGAAACTGCATTGATTTCGAAATGAAACAACACCTGATTCTTTCGTCTCTTGCACTAGTTGCAACGTTCATCTGATGAAATTGAAAGTAAAAGCAACAATAAACACGATGGTTTATTGCTTCACTGACGTTTCGCACACCATGACAATGCGCATCCTCAGAGCAAATAACACACAAAATAAAATATTACAAAGTTATATACAGTTTATTATGCAATGCGATTGAAGGCAAGAAAAAATAAAACACACAATATTTTAAAGATTGGCCAATGATGTGTGAGCGGTTACTTGTCACGGTAAATTACGTAAAAACTTCTAATAATAAACATAAATTAAAAGCAGTGAAGACCAACATAAATTCGAGACGAAGTTTTTACGTAATTTAACGTGGAAAGTAACCGCTCACCGCTCACACATTATGTCATGGTGCGCGAAACGTCAGTGAAGCAATAAACCATCCTGTTTATTGTTGCTTTCACTTTCATCAGATGAACGTTGCAACCAGTGCAAGAAACAATAATTGTCCTGATGAACACCCAAGCTTTTCAGTATTCACTTGATTCTTTACTAAGAAAACTTAATTTGAATTGAAACAAAACAGGTCTAAGACATTGGGATTTAAAAAAAAATACAATTATGTTCAGTTTTACTGTTAAGTAAGTAAATTGTTAGTGAAAACAAATGAATGGCATTCTTGCATTTGTTGTGAAAATCAAAAGCAAAACGTATTCAATGCTTTGTGGGTTTGTAAGATTATAACATTCAAATGTTTAAACAGTAGCGTGCTGGTAAAAACAAATCTTTCCTAACCGAAATGGCTGAAATATGTTGTTGTTTAATAAGTGCAACAAAGCCTGATTGAAGCTTTTATCACGTCACACCACCAAGAACGAAACTAACGAAGAGCTTGAGGCTAATATTTTTCTCCCGTGTACATCCGTACATAACAAAAAGCATTCTTGGGACGTAACTAGACAGAAGTTGGCAAAAAGTGCTTGGTTACTGTACAAAGATAAGTTTGTGTTTGGCGCTACAATAGGCTACAGCTACATTATGGGTACCTACAGTGCATGCGCACTTGTTAGCTGATGGCGTATGAGCGATCTTTCCAGGCTAGATTGGAGAGCAGGAAATCTTCAGCCACTCAGCAGTCTCGTCGTCCAGGACCCTCAGACCATGCGCACCGTGTGGAGGCCGGTGGGTTAGGCAGTGGTGGATGGAAATACTTGTTAGCTGTATTTCCATAAAGATAAAATGGAGTAGACTAATCACAGGACAAGGTTAACACTGAAAGAAAATTGCTACAGCAGGAGCAGGGCATGTAAGTTTCTACGAGTTAATAACATGAATTTTTTTTTCCTAGCGATTACTATTTTGTGAAAATGATTTATAGAAAGATTAGCTTGTTTCTTGTTGTATGTTTTGTTTGTCATCGCTATCGAACTCTTGCTTTCAATGAATACTTTCCTCTAAGTGATGTAGCTGATGCAGAAGGACACAAAAATCCTCTTCTTCTTTGTGGTGCTCGACCATTCCAGCAGAAGTATCAGCAATCGATTCCCATCAACAGGGCTCTACAAACCAACAACGCAAAACTGTATTTGTACAAAGACAGTACGGATGGAAGAACCGCTGTTGGTTTAAACATCACCTGGAACTTGAAACAACAATTTACATCCAGCAATCTTCCACATGGATATCGCTTATCGTTTTATACTGAAAACTTTTTTACAAATATTTACTGCAGACTAAATCAGTCTTTTGAACGTGCAAACAACGTTCCAGTAATGTTTTATTACGATAACTTTGGAAGATCTGATCACTTTTCTGTCACGCCTGGCCAAAGATATATGATTGTTATCACTAGATGCCAGAATGAAGAATATCAAGAAGAATCACGAGTTGGGCTTGATGTCCCTGGATGCCGCGAACCAACAATGAAGCAGGTACAAGAGTGCAAAATTCAACAGCAAGTAAAAGTGGCTGTTGACGGTTCTTCGTGCTCTGATCGAACTAAAAAACTCATTTATAACGTTCCAAAAGAGTACGGAAATTTTGCGTTTGTTTTGTTATGCAAACCTCCTTCGCCGAAAAGTGATTTTTGTTCCAAAGGTATTTCATTTTTAAAAAACATTCCGCTAAACGGAACTTTGCAAGTCAAACTACCAGAAAAATATTCTTTGGAGGATTCTTATTCAATTCAGGTTTGGGGAAATTTCCAACGAATACGCTATATGGCTCCTATAAATTTTGAAAATTGTGAGAAAAACACTAATAATATGTCCTCTTGGATGTTAGGATTAGTAATACTTATTCCAGTACTTGTGCTGTTACTTGTAGGAATGTATGTTTCCCACTCCCTTTATCACTGGTTCAAAAGCAATCATTGCAGTCCAGAATATCATAGTTTCGGTGACAATCTTGATTTGGTGTAAGATAAACTTGTGCGCCAGATAGAAAATTTTTGTTTTATTTACATAGCAGTGTTAATGCTATTCCAATGAAAACAGAAGCTCGTTTCCTTCAAATTGTGTTTACAGAATATTGCATCCATCTCATCATTTGCTGTATCGTCGCTTATAGGAATCATGGACTTCTAAATAGTATCATGGACTACTATTTAGAAGTCCATGATAGAAATGTTATTAATGTTTTTCACCGTTGCTTCCACATTAACATACGTTATAGTTAAGAAACCAAGTAATTTGGATGTTTGTCTTCCTTCAAAATTTTTTGAAATGTTTTCTAAAACATTATCTTTTGCAGTGTCGATGCTTGTAAAGATATTGTAAGTTTTTTTACCGTTGTTTGTACATAACCATGCGTTATAATTCGTAATAAAATAAGTTAAATCTTCGTCTTCACCAGAACGAAAACTGCCGGAGGCAAGAGACATACATGCAACAATGCAACGTTATTTCTACGGTGAAATTAAGCCAATAAACGTCAAAAATGGAATCAAACTTTTTCCTTGATTAAATCCTGTCATCACATTGTTATTTTGTACAAGTCTTTGCCTTATTTATCCTGTCCACAGTTTCTGTTTTCTTCGATACTTGTTTTGTGTGACGCATTTTCTACTTGGCATTGACGTGCGCGCGACATTTTTTTTGCTTTTAAAAAATTGTTTTACATTATTATATGACTTAAAGCAAATGTGTTGAATAATGGAATAATTAAGAAGAAAGGCATTTTCACATTTGGTCATACATCGTCACGTGTGGTAATACAGGACTATTGTATTAATAAGCCTATATCCAGAGACTGCAGTGCTAATTTTTTGGTAGCGATAACTATAGCTGCGCTACCCAGGCAACAAAATATGTCAATTTTACTTTGATTCAACGTCTGCAGACGTTGAACCAATGTAAGAATGACATATTTTGCTCTCTGGGACTGGGTACATTTTTTCTAGAGTAGCGGCTGCAGTAGCGACACTATTTTTTCCCGATGTTGCGATTGCGTAGAAGCCCTACACTTGCTTCAGTCGCACTTCCACTATTGCGACTTTTCAATTCAAAGTAGAAAAAGCGATTCGTTTTTAGAGATTTTTGATGAAAACACTGGAGCATGAGAAAAAAATTTCCCGTAGAACTCGTTGTTCATAACAATGTTAAAATGGCAATGTAAACAACTGTGGTACTGAAAGGTGTCATTCGTTTACGTCTTTACGAGGTTATTTTGATTTCACAAGGTACTTGAATAGCACTTTCCAGTGTTAGTTTAAGACAAAAGTAGCGAGTAGAAGTTGCGGTAGCACGCGCTTTTTTGTCCGAGTAGCGGAAACGGTAGCGCGTTGCTTTTCATCGATTGGTAGCAAGTAACGGTAGTGCCGCTTTTTTGGCATATTGTAGCTGTAGCGATAGCGCGCTACTTTCAAAGGGATTTATGTAGCACTAAAATAAAAAAATAAAACAGTTGAAAAAACGAAACTGGACATGCAACGCTCACCATGGATTGGCTCCATCACGGCCTAGGCTCGTAATGTCGAGCTCGTAACTGTCGAGCAGTTCGGTCAGCAATAACATTGACACAATCAATTTTATTGAAAAGCTTGTGTACATATATTATGTTGGTTGTTTTGCAAAACCACCTAGCTTAATTCAACCGTTAGGTGGAGCTAAAGATGTGCAAGGTCCTATGCAATTACGCAGAACTGGCCGATAAAAAAAGAGATACCAAGCTACAAAAGTGTTGCTAGATTGATAAAATTACTTTACAATGAGACAGTAGTGAAAGAATAGTTTGACTCCAGTTTACTTGAAGCACAATGGATTGTCGTGGCTGTCTTAAGCGGTGACTTACCTTTTTCAAGGTAGTACAAGCGATTAAAATTTGTATTGCTTGCGCTGCCTGGATTTTTCTACAACTTAATGTAAGTAGCTCACATTGGCTGCATGAGACGGTACTCACGATCGACAACATCTACATTACTCGTTCTCTACAACTCATCATGTAGCAAACATTGCTGAGAGAAGACATCCAAACAACAATCCAGCCAGCAAATCAGTCTCTTTTTTTTATTGGTTCAACGCCTGGAGTCGTTGAATCAATGCAAAAAAGGACTGATTTACTGGTTGGAAAACAATGTCGGAACTATGTTTGCAAGTTATTTATATGACCTCCAAGGTTGAGCTTTTGAGTAATTTTCTGTTGTTACTACCGGTCTTTTATCCAGTCATCTTGAATTCGACAACTGTAGGCAAATTGCACCAATTGCGCTCTAAAACCGGATGACACTGTTCTTTTGTTCAGACCAGAACTGCCGTTTTACGAGATAAGTATCGCTTTCTTTTGGACATTAAAAAGGAAACACAGCGCTACATGTTTACAAAGAATCGTACACATTTTGCAACTGAAACAATTTGGTACAAGCATCATATATCACAACGTATTCATGTGCAACATTTCAATAAAAGCACAAATGTGAGTTGTCATACCACGGACACCAGGGGCGCCGGAAGCGGGGGGCAGGAGGGCGAATGCCCCCGTGCCCTCAATTTTTCTGTGGATGGGGGGCAGGTGGGGGGCGGCAATGTTTCCCTTTTAAAATCATGTAAGCTACTGCACATTTTGCAATACTATATAACAATTTTAGCTATTAGCTTAATTATAATCTTTCATTTCTACCTCAAAATAATATTCACGACACAAAATTCTCTATCACATAGGTAAGGTAATTAGCCTACATCATCATAATGTAGCATGATGCCTTCCGTGCCATTGTTCTTTGTATACCGGACACTTGTATCATTACTCGATGATAAGCTGATGGATGAGCATTATTGCTATACCTTATCTTAAAACTTTAAAAAAATTAGCCTTTCAGCAACAAAAGTGCCCTTTGTTCATAATCCTGCCCCCCAGTCAAAAACCGTTCCGGCGCCCCTGACGGACACGTTGCAGAGAGGAATCAAAATGTACAATAAAGAATCAGCAATTGAAAAAACATCCACATAACTATTAACACCATTCTAGCTATCGTGGAAACTTAGAGGTCGAAATTTAAATAGATATTGGTAACCATATTAGAACAGACGCGCGAAAATGGATCACATGATGCGCGGTCACGTGAGGACCTAAATCACATGACACGCAACCAATCGTTAAACTCTCAATTGAAAAAGCTGCTTGGCATGAAACCAGTGGCGGACCCAGTATGTACCTTAGGGGACGATTTCAACAAAACAACATTAACCCGAACTTGCAAAACATCTTGAATAAAGTTAGTTTTCTGTGTTTTAGGGGGACGATCCTCTTATTGATCACCCACTGGATCCGCCACCGCAATAGACTGCAGAAGAAATAAGAAGGCTTCGTGGGCCTCATTAATCGCCTACCTACCGGGTTATTTTGAGCTCATGGATGTTTACCATTGCCAAAAAGTTAATGTCTAACTCAGTGCCCACTCTGAGGACGGACACTCTTTTCCGATTGTGAAAAAAAACTTTTCTTCCCAACGGCAATCGGTTAAACATTTATAGAAAATTTTAGTTGTAGGCTATCTCTTTTTTACACCTCTTTAATGGCAGCATAGCTGCAGATAATCTCTTTGAATTGATTTTATGTCAAATACACAAAAAGCAAACATCACAGTATAACTAAATGTGATGATATGCTGCCTCAACATGAAACAATATGCATGGCTTGAAACCTATATTTAGTCACGCTTATAAAAACTGGTATCTTTGTCGACTTTGCCGAGTCCTTTTTCTTCCACCTTAGCCAGTTCTTCTTTACTTTGTGTTCTTTTCTTTTTCATTCTACGATTTTGAAACCATATTTTTACTTGGCGATCACTTAGGCGAACTCTTCTGGAAATATCTTCTCTCATCTCCCGACTGATGAACTCATTGCGATCAAATTCTTGCTCCAGTTCCGCCAACTGACATTTGCTGTAAGGTCTTCTGCGTCGCCTGGTATGACCCAGTCTTCCGACTGCAGATGGATAAGAGAGGTTGGAAACGCCGGGATAACTTTGGAAGTAAGTGCTTGGGTAAGCAAGTAAGTCGTGTGACACTGCAAAAGTTACAAAGACACATAATCACAAAATTATTTGTAAGTATACCTGCCTTCGTAATAGGCGCAAATGAATGAAAATTGTGTAAAAATTATTAGCGCCATTAAGGGATTTCCAAGAGCATGGTAGGAAAGAATGAAGAAGGCAAATGGCTTATTAAAAAGGAGTCAAGTTTTTAGCTCAGGTGGTTTCCTAAACAAATTTTCACAATTTGAACTTATTTCGTAATATAAAAAACTACATTTTTGTCTTTTTTTTTCGAATTTTTGCTACATATTTTAAAATAAAGTTTGGTTTTTGTGCAAACTATTTGTTTTAGTATTATTTCAAATTAAGTTTCGTGGTGAAAATGTTTGTTTCAATTATTAAAAATACGTTTCTAACTTTTTCTATTCCTTAAATTTTATCACTAATCAACTATTGTATTGCACTTACCTTGGGAGGCCCGTAAAAGTTTTACTGTGGAAGGATTGCTATCGATAGTTGATTGGTAGTTGTAGTACTGATAACCCCGTGATTCATAGTGTCCTTCTTGATTCGAATAAGGATCTATCAAAAAAACAAAGTGTTGTGATCAATCAAAACTTTAACTTGATCAAAGAAAATAAAATTTTACAACATACGCGGCTGGTGTTGTTAGCCTTCATAAACCGCAAGCATATCGAGTTATGATTGGTCTTTGGTACTACTGGTATTATATGTCCTCAGCGACTGAAATTTCTAATAGGCGTTATACCCGCACTAGAGTGTTGCAGGAGCTCCATGAAATTTACATTCTAATTTAAACTTGCTCGACTTTTGTTTTGGTTATTTGTTAATGAATGTTGATCATTAATCTAAAATATGAAAAAATTTCATCAATGTTAACTTCATCTATCCAGGCAGTTTTTGTGACCCATTTGTAAATTAGAAACAAATTACACCCAGAAATAAGCAAATTCCCATATGGGTTTATGCCTGATAAAGAAACAAGGAATGCGGTCTTCATTCTAAAAAATCTAGATCAAAGATCAATCAAAATGCAAAAAGATTTGTACTTGTGCTTCATCGACTATAAAAAAAAGTTTTTGATAAAATCTAGCACAACAAAATGTTATACATGCTCGACCGAATTGGAATTGACGACAACGATCCAAGAATTATTCAAAATTTATATTACGAACAATCAGCTGCTATCAGGATAAATGATGATTGCAGTGACTATACTCCCTTTCAAAAAGAAGTAAGACGGGGCTGTGTGCCATCACCCGACCTTTTCTCATTGCACAGTGAAATAATTTTAAGACATATTGAAGATGAAAGAGGTATATGAAGAAACAACATTAACCACGTGCGATATGCTGACTCAGAAGTAAAACTGCAGAATATATTGGATATTGTGTGTACGAAGAGCAAAATGTTTGGCATGGAAGTAAATGAAAAAAAAACTGAAACAATGGTCATAACAAAGAAAAAAGAAAACAAAACTATTTATAATTTATCAGTTAGTGGAACAATACTTAAACAGGTGCAAAAACTTTAAAGTACCTCGGTACTGTGGTGAATTGAGATGCACAAAACAGAACTCAACATAAGAACAGTTCAAGAAAAAACAAGCTTTCAACAAATGAAACCAATTCTTTGCAATCAAAATACCTCCTTAAGACAAGATTTAGAGTTTTAAATTGCTATGTTTATCCTGTTATTCAATACAACTCTGAAACGAGGAATATTTCAACAAAATTGGCTGAAAATATTAATGCTTTTGAGATGTGGTGCTTCCGTAAAATGCAACGTATTTTTTGGTTTGCAAAGAAGACAAACAAAAAAGTTTGACAAAAAGTGGCCAAACCACATCTTTGTTTAAAAATATTAAAACAAAGCAATATAAACTTTTCGGCCATGTAATAAAAAGGCAAAAACTGGAGCATCTCTCTACAACTATAGTATAATTTTGGAGAGCGGGCACCTGGCTAACAAAGACAAACTCATCAAACAATTTACCGACAAGGCAAAAACAATCATTCATGCAACGTATCATAGGAATACTTGGTTTAATTATTCATCCGAGGCCGTCGATACCTGGTTCATGCAAGGCAATTGAAGAAGAGAAATAAAATCCGATAATAGCAGCTCATTGACATCTTTATGTTCAAGAAATGATACAATAGATGACGAATAACAACACTAGCCTGCAACAGTAGCCTACATTGCAAAATATTGGCAACACTAGTTTAGAATTGACTTCTGCGTTTGGGGATATTGTTAACACAAAAATCATCATCCAGTTGATTGTAAACCTTAAATGCATGAAATATTTTATCAAGGTGTTTACAGATTCTTATCAAATGGGTCCAATGGGACCCGAAAAGTATTTCAATTACTCTTTACCTCTAAAACCGTGACATTGTACAGATTTGCCGGCATGAAGCCACTTTGCTCCACATATTCTAATAGACCAAAGGCATTCGAAGCTTTTGTTTTATTAAAAAAATTTGCGCGATACATGGCACCACTTGTTCAGTGAAAGTGGATTGAAAGTTAATTTCAAGGCCCCATACTCAGTTACTGAGCCTCAGGGAGAGAAATGATAAAGTTACATCATGTGTAAACCTTTCATCGCACTAAGGAGGGTCAAGTGGCCAATGATGCCTTTCTGTAGGCAGTTTTTCCAATAACCACCTCCACCTAATTCATTACATCATGACTAAATTTAAGCGAAAATGAAATGTTAAACTTGGGAAATTTATTTTTGTTTTGCTAACCAGCTACGAATGTGCCAAGCACTTGAAACTAAATTGAGCTTATACACTATAGCTGTATGGATATCATAGCCTATTGAGTAAAAACCCACTTTTTGTTCTAGAAACTTCCCAGTATCTTCAATACAATAGAAAAACATTTAAATTAAACTAAGATTGGGCTATATTTGAACTCACTTGGTCCAACAAAAGGTCTCTCCGACCAAGAGGCATACTGAGTATGAATGTCTGAATCGCTGTGAAAATTATAAGATGTACTTTGGTTGATAGGAAGTGAATTTATGCTTGGGGCACTTGCATTCACTGCCAAATGAACAAAAGATGCAACACTTGTAGAAGTGGAAAAAGGATTATTTGCATTTGAATGATTGTATGTCAATCCATTCCTCGGTCGAAGATTAGAAACGTGGTTTGCCGAGATATCTTCCTTCATTTTCTGGCTGTAGTCGGGTCGGTCTTTCAATGGTTCAAGAGGTCGGCCATTTTCAATTCTTGTTATCGGTGATGATGAAAAGCTGGGAGATTGATATTTTGAAAACGAAGTAGAAAGATCAAAGCCACCGCATGCATCGTGTTTTTGATTGAAATTTGTAAGGCTAGAATCATGGAATGTTGTGGTGAAAGGGTTTTGAGCTACGCTATTACTCCAGTGGTCTTGCTTGTGCAACTCGTTGCGAGACAGGGGATTTGAGCAATTCTTTTCGGAAACATTATTCTGTGTCACTTTTGAAGTGTGAGAATAATGGGACTGTGTAGAATTGACATGACTTGGCTTCCACTCTTTGCCCTCAACAGCAGCTGCTGAAACTAAATTTGCATTAAGGTAACTGTACCGACCATTTTCAAAACCGGTTTTTTCTTTAAGATTGACAGACGGAAAGGTTTGTCTGGGGGAGTATTTGGTTTGATGAAGACTGGTGATGTCTGAATAAATTGGATTCTTTGAACTTGGAGTGTGATGATGCTCTGCTCCAGATTCAAAAGGAATGCTAGTGACTTCATTGGCAAGAAAATTCATGTTGTGACAGATTTCATGATAAGCTCCAGTGCTGCTCTTTGAAATGCGATTGTTGGGTTTTGGTGGCTATAAAATGAAATTATTTCCTAAAAACTAAAAATGCAAAAAATAAACAGCTTAAATAATTTAAATTTACATACATGCATCAATTACATCAACTGAAAAAGCAATGAAATCGTATATAACAAACGAGTTAGTCTGTTAGCAAGATCTAAGTAATAGTGTAATTTTTTCATAATGTTTCTGTAAAACAACTGGATTTTTTTGAGGAACTCATGCAATAAAAGCAGTTCGAGCATAAAAAGTCTTGTGAATTACATTTTATAGCGATGTTACAACTCCGCCCATGAAATAAAAAATTCATGTGGTCTCTCGTGCCAACAAAGGGCTTATAATGTTTGAATATTTTTGAGGCATCAATAAAAAATTATCAACCGCTCATTTGATTCATACGTAATAATTCTTGACTTGAACTAATGGTGATAAAATATTTCAGGCTGTTGTTTATTACATTTATTACCAACCAAAGCATTACGTTTTACTTTCAATGTTGCTGCAGTGTTTTACTTCACGTTTTTGACTCGATGATTTTATGGTTTTCCATTTTGCTGGTTTTGAAAATTTCAATCATTCTCACTGTTGTACTCAAGACAGAAGTGGATACCCTGAAACTTTTAAAATTTTTGGATTAATCCTACCTGGAACCAACTTCTAGTTTAATTGAAGCTGAGGAAGGACCTTTACCTAGTGCGCAAATAATAATTAAAAAAATTGTTGACCTATACTGTGCCTAGTAGCCTTCTTTAGCAGACATTATAAAAAAATTTAGTAGCTTACATAAAATATTAAAAAGTTTTTAAAAAATCCTCCAACCTCTATTGAACGCATAATCGATGATTCATAATAATAATCAAACGACACAATAGGCCTATAATAAAATAATTTAAATTTTTGTGATTGAGTTTGTTACACCACTGCCTGTCTCGGAATACTATTTGTAATTTTGTTTACAAAACTGTTTTGGTAAAGCAGTTTTTCATTTTTAACACAGCACTGCCAAAAAGGCAGTTTCAGTTGTTCGTTTTGATTGAATGTAAATGTGGATGTTAAAAGTATATAAAACAACTAAACAAACTAACAAAACAGTTTTAAAAATTCTTACATTTCTTCAGCTCTAAACCGGCTGTTTCTCTGTCGTTTTAACATTCTATAACACTGGTAATTGTACTTTTACGACAGTTATACCAGTTCTTCACTTACAATCTCGTTTTCAATTTAACTGCAAATTTGCCACTTACAGCCAATAATATGAATTACAACTCGGAAAACAAAATTTTGCCTTGCTTATACTACTTCAAAATAAATCGTTTTATTGCTGATAATATTTCAATAAACGATTATAGTATTGTTTGACTAACCAGTAAACTTACTATGAACGCGACAAAATAAAAACCATAGTGATCTTCAAATTTTTTAACCAGGCTTTCAAATGCTTTTTAAAACTTTTAATGTTATTGTGCTAAGCAATATTTTCGCTAACCCTGTCACGCGGTCACTGCTGCCATCTTTTGAAGCTGAGAGCATGAGCATACAGCGATGTTCCAAGAGCAGCATCTGACTATCGATACGTCGCTGGTTCTGTAATTTATGATAGGGTACACAGTGGGACAAAACAAACGGCAATTAATGCTTTCAAAACAAAGCTTTATACGGGCAGACGAGCAGGTACACTTTTTTATAGCAGGAGAGACGAATGACTGTCCAGCAGACGTTGAATGAAAGTAAAAAAGGACGGTTTTGCTGGCAGTGCTACAGCTGCTCTTCACAGCAACCAGTTGATGTTACCTTTTGCAAAACTGTTGGCAATCACTGGTTCTGCAAATAATGTTGATTTAATTTTTACCATGAAGGGTTTTTAGCTCAATTTTTGTTAGGTTTTTACCAAGAACCGACTATATACTATGCATAGCAAAATGACATGCATTTGTTTGAATCAGTTATAGATGTTTCTAATATGCCTAAATCAAATTATTTCAATACATTTTTATTGTGCTGCGATACTGAGACAAGCGGACACAAACAGAATCAATTGCAAATTGTTGATTGGTTTGCGTGACTATGACTAGTTGGGTTTTCCACGCCAACAAATAATGATGATAATTTCTGCTGGGAAAGCACACAATGGCGCACCCTCAGGTGAGATGTTAAAACTCAGGCGAGATGTTAAAACGCAGCAGAAAGCTATGCTGAAATGTTTTGACTAGTTGGGAGAGCATTCAAGCGAAAGCTAGAACTCCCAAACTTGATCATATGCGGAGAAATGTCTTCTTTTTCATGAGCGGAGATGTTAAAGGGTAGCCTATGTAATTATGTTTTTTATTGAATAGCATTATTCCATGCTATTTATACAACATAAACGGGAGTAATTTCTCGAAAAGTTTTATTCATAAAAATCTAGTATATGAACACAGTCATCTGGCCATAGTCACTATGTGTTATCCAATGGCGGATCCAGGGGGGCAATTGAGGCGATCGCCTTCCTAAAACACAGAAAAATAGCTGTATTCACGGTGTTTTTGCAAGGTTAGATTTATGTAGACCTACACATCATTGTGTCGTGTTGAAATCGCCTCTTTCCCCCATAAAACTTCTTGCTGCATCCACTCCCAGTGTTGTCATTGTGGCATGAAACTTAATAAAACCTAAATCATCTTATCACCTTCGGAAGTCAGCTTAAGCTTACTGATGTCAACTTACTGGTGATCAGGTATAAAAAAAGATTTTGTTTTTCGGAATAAGTGTCGTGAACTCAAATAGATTTACTCCTAGACAAACACAAATAAGCGAGTGTCAGTGTTTGAAGCATTTTAATTGGGACGTGTTATAAATTACGAGCGGCTATTACCATGCAAATAAAGGTTTTACTTGCAACTCTAAATCAACTTAATATCACAAACATGCCACAACGAGGTGCTACGTTGCTCTTCGTTAATTTTAACCAAGTCTTGATAAAAATGTAAATATTTTCACCAATTAATACAATAAACAAACTAAAAGCTTAAAATTGCCATGACAAGGGCGTACAAACAGCAATAACAAACAGATAGAAAATATCATCAATTCAAATGTAGAGAAATGAAATTATCATCAAATTTTTCTGATTTGGTGTGACATTGTTTACATTATTTTACAAGAGTAAGCCTGCAAACCGACAAAACTAACATCAACATACACCGAATACACAAAGCAAACAACAGAGAATCTTGGAAACTTTTCATGCAAGAGGCAGTCAATGCTTGGAATTAAGTGCGACAATAAAAGAAGAAGCCTGCATTATCTCACTTTTTTCTTTTCAAAAAGGCTTCAACCATCGAAGTGCTGACAGCGTGACCGAATGGTGAGCGCATCTGCGCCACGATCAGAAGAACATCGGTTCAAAACCACTCCAGAGCCTAGGTTCTATTTGAATTAGAACTTCCTCATGATCCCAGTAAAAGTGTTACAGCCTGTTAAAATTTTTAGTCAATAGTAGCTGTATTTGATGCAATTCGCTCTGTTTGAATTTTAGCGCTTTTTGTATTACAGTAATTTGTTGTTTAATAACATACTCATACCACAGTATGCATAAGTCTTTGCAAAGCACTAAATAAGATGCATGAAGGCGATCACAAAAATTGACATATTTCCTTGTTCGCTTTACTTGATGAAAAGCTTTTCAATGTCCAGGCAGGCCATCTACTAGTTCGCTGGTGTTGCGGTTATTGTCTTTGCTTATGTTGCTGGATGGTGCTGGTTCGATTTCCAGATCGGTTAATGCTACAAATGCAAAAGTTTGTGTTCTTTTACGCATGAAGTAGTGAGAATTAATCTCAGAAGTAATTTGGCTACAGAGAAAATATGATGTAACATTGCCATGATTACAGTGGCTAAAAACCTGGACAGGTATCAAGCGTCAGTAAAGTTACCTTACCACCATAGCTGTACAATCCAGAGGAGCAGGGGAGCAGCCAATCTCCTACTGTCAAAAAAACTCCCAATCTGGGTAAAAATATACAAATGCTTGGGCAAACTATGCTGAATAAAAAGCCGTAAACTGCCTCAATTAGAAAAATCAAAACTTGCACAAAGCGTGTAGCTGAATGTAAAATTTTCATTTACACCTGATAATGTTATTTGCATGGTAACAGAGTAATTACTGTGATGTGGATAGTAACAAAGTAATTTTGATTATTTAAACAACTGGGACATGTTGCAAAATATGAAATTATTGAATTAAATTATTCTTTATACAGTATGAATGGACCCAAATTGACATCATCCAGTTGTTCAAAATGCAACAACATTGTATTAATTTTATTTTTTCATACAACTGGGACATGCTTATAAATTTCCATAATCCAGTTGCTCAAAAACAAACAAATTCTATTAATTTTGATTTTTCGTACAACTGATAAATTTTCATAATCCAGTTGCTCGAAAACTAACAAAAATTATTAATTTTGATTTTTCATACAACTGGGACATGTTGATTTGCGTAACCGCATAATATGAAGTTGTTTCAATCAAATATTAGTCTTTACATGAAACTGCCCAAATTGACATTATCCAGCTGCTCAAAAACTTTAAAAAAAATTCAATTTGTTTATTCATTCAACTGTGTCCGGAGGCATTGTCAGGGGAGGCAATTCCCCCCACCGAAATATTTTGTATACATGCAACCGACTAACAGACTATTAAGTTATTGGCCGAGATAAGCTGTCAAGTCTCGCAATGATGCAAGTAAACACAGCGGCAATCCCAGATGAACAAGTTCACCTTAGATTTATATCACCGCAGGCTACCATGCTGATGTTGGAAGCCGTTAAATATGAAATTATATAAAAAAGTCACCTTCAATTGATTACAGATACAGTGTAACGTTTTTTTGTGTTTTAAGTTCCGCAGCTGGTCTGTTGCATAGACTTCGTAATGAAAATGTAGGCTATCAGTCTGTTCAGTGCTATGAGATTGTGGGTGCATGCGTATTGCGTAGCCTACTACCAAATTACAAATTGATTCAATTTCCGACTTTCTTTTCAGGAAATGTTATCTTGAAATATGAAATTAAATGACGCAGTTTTGTTGGAAGTAATTATCACAAATTGATATCAGTAAGTGTTCCTTCATGGCTGTCATAACACAATAACACATGCCTATGTCCGCCCCGTTAGCTCAGTGGTTACGTGTCCGCTCAAGATCACGCGGCGCAGGTTCGACTCTCGAAGAGCCTCTACAAGAATGTGAAACTACCAGGAATAACCTATCAAAGGTTTGTCAGTCCGAGGGTAAAGATTCGAAAACCAAACCAAACCACATGAATAAGAAAACTGTGTTCCGAAAGCTAGTGCAAACAGCTACTACCACAGTGAACTCGAAGAATCAGGCTAAAACAGGTCGTTTGCATCTGCATTTGTGAAGTAAGCAAAAGATCACTCTGCTAAAAATGAAACTCAATCCATTGCATACTTTTTGTAAACAGTTTGCGGCTTCTGGTTTTCAAATCGTGAAATTATTACAAATTCAACCTTGTTATCGTTAGATGATTGACTGTGAACTGTCTTGTTTGAACCAAACCGTCCGTTTCTACAATCACAAAACGCCTGTCGACATTGCAGCAACAAAAAAGCTACACTTTTACAGTGCGGTTGCTCTGTTTTA
The DNA here is from genome assembly GCF_918807975.1 of Aplidium turbinatum. Lineage (NCBI taxonomy): Eukaryota > Metazoa > Chordata > Ascidiacea > Aplousobranchia > Polyclinidae > Aplidium > Aplidium turbinatum. Next base: position 6,802,164 of record NC_137489.1, on the reverse strand, counting down.
AAATGTGTGACGACTAATCAATGATCATGCAATCTGGCGAGATGCTCTCCCAATATTTTATCTTTGTTCAGTGCCGAACTGGTAATAAAGATTGCATGAACTTCATGAACAGGTCAAACGCACTTTTTCATGTTACCGTACAACTCATAATTATGCTAACTTAACGTTAGTCTAACTAAACAAATAACAACAAAAACAAAAGTTTAACCTAGGCCGAGTTAGGAATGCTGAGGAAATCTAGCCTGTCAGTCCAATGGTGGATCTTGACTTGGCGCCCAGACAAAAATTTGTTTTTGTAGCATTTTACTCCTTTCTTTCGAGGTCATAGAGTTATCCCGGATTTATTGGCAATTTTTACAACCACAAAGCAACGCATTGTAATGTAAAATAATGCAAAAGTTACAATGTTATTTTTTACAAAGTAGCACCAAGCAAGCACGTCATAGAAAGCTTGAAACTGAGCGTTGAATGATTTTGATGAGAAAGTTCAATTAAATAAGAATCCTGTTATCAACTTGTGATTGCATCTGAGGCAAACAAATCTGAGACAGAACGACAAAGAATATTTTGAAAGCAAAATTGTTGATCAAAACTTAATTTGATTTTCCCGAAATAAGGTGTACTAATAAAGTTTTGTTTGCGTACAGAAAAGCTTTAGAAGCATAAAAAGAAATTATTTTTTCTAAAATTGAGTTTATAAGCTTATGGTTAGATGCAGAAAGAGCGGAATTTTTAAGCGACCGACTACGATAACAATCTGATTAATTCATCTAGATTTTAGAATTACTAAAGTTTGTTCACCGGTGGATCAGTAATCAGTAATTACTGAAGTTTACCGGTGAATCAGTAATCGATGATTTTAATCAGCAGATTGCAATTGGTGAGAAAAAAGAGAAAGTAATCAGCAATTAAACTTCTTTATTGGTCGATTTGCTTAATCGGTGAATGATAGACTTTAAATAATTTCTCCCATTTTATTTTTTTGCTGATTTGATGTTGAGTTTTTTGTTTTGTAGGCCATAGTAGGCCTATAGACAATTTTCAACAAGTTTAGTTTAGCAGGCCATAGCCCGAAGAAAGATATTAGGCATCTCTAGAGCAGCGTACTGTTCACACATAAGGGAAATCAATGGTTCTCGTCGAAAGGGCGCCATCTTAGCAATCTCCGGCGTACGTTTAAGTGTTTTGCCAACGACACAGTCCCTTGCTCTTGAGCGGTTTCGAACCGGCGCCCTTTCGAAAGCCGAACCTGGACTCTCACCACACGGCCATGCAGGCGACTTTCAACAAGCCATCTTACAAGAAGCTTCAACGAAGAAGCTTCAAGATCAAGCGGCGCTGGTTCGACTGTCGGGGTGTGCGCTTGAGCAACGCACGTTAAGGACTGCTCTCCATTCAGCGGCATCTAATGGATGGAATAGTTCCCCGGCAACAAGACTTCAACAATCGGAAACTTCACTCTGTCAATCTCGGTGACCGGGCCTGCGTCAGTGATTCAAAGCCTCTACAAGTATGCGAAACTGCCAGGATTAAGCTCTGCAAGAAGCTTTCCCAGTCCGAGGATAAAAATTCAATCAATCAATCAATCAAGAACAATAAAATTATTAATGAAGTTTACAAGACTTTGCGCAGGAAATTCTAGTTCAATACAGACTTTTTTCACCTTCAACACCTTGCTAAGTTTGATGTGTATATTATTACAACAAGATTTTTACTGTCCATTCTTGCATGGTGTACGAGAAAAGACTCAGTTGTACAAATCACAGTCAAGATTTGCTCTTGCATTATGAACAAACAAACATAAGCTCATAGATCGGTTTGTTAAAAGTACATTTCGCTTATTTGCTTTTATGCTTGGTGTAGGCTTGTACTGTAAAACCTTTTTTTCTGTACGTTGGAAGTAATATTGGCCTCTTGGACAAATGAAATATGAAGTCAGTTTGATTAGTTGTGGTCTTTTCTGTTTCGAATGCTATTTAATAATTATGTAACCGACGTTTGTGTTACGTAAGTTTGTCGTCGCGTTATCTCAAGTCTTAACTCATAAACAGCCGACTCTATGAACCAATGAAGAAGCGGAAAGATTATCCGACCATGTTGAACACTGCGGTTGAGCATTGCACTTCACGGACAGCTCTTTAATTAAAGACATGTCATCTACAATAGATGGAACTTGGCTGGAAATAGCCTTCCAGCAGTAAGACTGCAACTGCAAGCGGGTAATTCAGATTCTGAAATTCAATGATCTGGTTTGTGTCGATGAATCTCATTGCAGGCCTTTTCGGTGAAAGATTAATATTTTCTGCATAAGCATGATACTTTATTTCTTTTTAACAACAATCCGACTACTCATAGCCGTTGAAGAATAAAATATTTTGGGGATACAAACAAAATTTGCCCGAATCTTGTCTTTACAAATATATTTTTAAAAACCCAATAATAACTGCTGGACATTTTTGCCCCAATTCTCAAAGTTTTTTTTTGTGCGACTGCCCCCCTGTACCCCCTGTACCCCCATCTTCTACGACTGAATGACTACTCGATCTTAGGGTCTGTAATAGTGATGTTTCACGGTTTACACTGTTGTAACCAATGTCCGTTAAGTTATTTGTCAAAACAAAGATTTACTCATATATTTGGGATGAAATCAATTTTTAGGAGGTAGGCACTTTATTGGACTGTCATGAGCACAAACTCGTAAACTTTGTTTCAATAACTAGTTCATACAAGGCCGTTTTATTGCGTGAACTTTTGCACCCCAACAATTTCTAATTTCGTCTTATAGTTTTTTTTTTAACTTTTAGAAAGGGTAAAATTTTTTATTTGTTTTGTCCTATGATTGCTTTTGCTTCGTGCTGCTGATAGCTATGTCAGTAAAATTATACGCAATAATTCTGTTTTCTAACCATATCAATTTTAAGCAAGAGTAGCCTAGCTTGGATAATTCTTTTCCATTAAAATGTCATTAAAAAGTCGCAATCACCGCAACACAGAGGCAGGTGCCCAGCAGCAAGTAAAGACAAAAGATAATTTGTAAATAATTACTGAGAAAATGTAACACTTTCGCATTCGCTTCTGCTTTTAGTTTTGTTTTGTTTTTTTTTTGCGCACACTTTACGTCAAAGATTTAAAATTTAATTTTTACTGTGCACTCGTTTTGATCGTATATTTGGGACCTTTATTGTCAAGCCGTCCTAGTAAAAGCAGGAAACCGTAAAATAGTCGTTAAACAGGCGACTACCAGAGCAGGGTCATAAACTCAAAAGGTACCGCTTACAGGCAAATCGTATGTTGTTTGCAAAGAGGCCCAGTAAAATCTTTAGGCTACTGTTTCAAATAAAACAGATTTCCAATTCGCATAATTGCTAGAGCTTCAGTAACAATGCTACAAATCTTTTATCAGCACAGAGCTATCAAAGTGTGTCCATATGAAAATCAATGCGCTTTGCAGTCACCATTAATTTTTACTGAAAGTCACACCGAGAAAAATATTAGCTCAAATACTATGTTGTTTTTTTTCATTATCAGGTTCAGAGTAACAAACGCAGTCGGTCAAAGCAATAGTTACTTCTCAGTCTAGCAATGGAAGGTGAAACAGAAGCTTTAGGCAACAGTCCGCCATTTTAAGTATAGTGCGAGCATAGGCGCCGATGACCTTGAAGGCAGAAGCACAAATTTTTATCAGGCTGGATTGTAAGCAGTTAAGTAAAGTAAACTTATAACTAACAGCAAAACTTTTTTACCCTAATTGGTAGCAAGGGTGTTAGTAGAAAAATAAAGCTATTTCAGATGAAATTTTGATATTTTGTAAAATATCTTAAATTAGATAAAAGTGCTATATTGATATACATTTATTTATTTCAAAATAAATCTTAGCAAGGTATTTATACTAAAAAATACATAATTCAACTATTCAAGTAGCCTACCATTTTCCGCAGCTTTATTTTTACTTACTTTTGCTTGTAAAGAAAGGTACCGTATCTAAAGTTATTTGCTCAACTGAACAAGACGTTAATTAATTGGTTGATCTTCATTTACATCAAAATAAAATGTTCAAACCGAATCTTTGAACGGTCAAGCAACAAAAATATTATCGTTTTGCATTTCAGTAATTTCTTAGAAACGAAAAAATTGGAAATGTTGAGAAATTTGGCATAATCTTAGTGAGATAATGCATGGGTAAGGAATATAGCATCAAATATACTCGGCTGGTGCTTCAATATTTTTGCCCCCCCCCCCCCCCCCCATTAGGCTACCTCTTTCGAGTTTTTGCCCCATAAATTTTAAAATCACCCCAGGTGGAGCGATGTCGCCCACCTTGAAAACCACTGATCTATTTTAGAACATCCGCTCTTTTTATTTGTAAACTCCTTCCGGGGACAATCAAATTAAACTTTCTGAGCAGTCGGCCTTGTGCATCAATAATCAACAACATTTTTCAATGTAATGTAAAAAATCAGTTAAAAATAAATCGTATTATTATCTTCAGTTCAGTTCAGCAGGCCACTGGCCATAGCGCTAAATAGAAGCGTAGGTATTTCTCTCTGTAGCAGCGCACTGTTCATAATCATGAGAAAAATCAAGAGCTATAGCTGAAGGGACGCAACTCCGCAATCGACGACCATGGCTTTAAGAGCTGTGTAGAACCAGCGCCCTATCAAATATCGAACCACGCCTTTCACCCCTCGACTATACAGCCAGCTAGGATCATACTAAAACCTAAATAGCTCATCTTCAATTGCCAGTATTTTAAAATTAACACAAGCATTTTCCTGGTGCCGTTTTTTATTCAGAAAATATGCAACAACTGAACAACAGGTCAAATTCTGAGGTTGAAAGATGTTGTTTGTATATGTAAAAACAGTTCAGTGTTCTTCAAATACATGTCCAAATGGGAATTATATTGGCAAAGCTAAAAAATCCTCCATGTAATATAAAATAATTTTCTTGCTTTTAATCAAATTTAATTTGATAAGATAGCTAAAAAATCAAAGAAAGATTCCATTGAAACTTTTTAAAATATAACAGAGCAACAAGTAGCCACCCACTCAATACTTTGCATACCAAAGGATAAAATACGATTAAATTCTGTCAGTTTCAAAAATTAGGGAGGATATATCAATGAATGATCTCTAGACTCTACACCGTACTTGAACAAGATCATGTTGTGACAATAAACAACAAGAGTGTTCACTACTTAAGTTCTGTATCTACGTTGAAAAATTTGTTGTTGTTGTTATGATGTTGCAACGGCAACATTACCCTGTTAACATATTTTCTATTGAAGAATTTCGATGTGTGTGTAAGATTCTAATTTAAGTATTTTCCTATAATTTCTTCTACATTATTTATCATCAAATTGCTAATTGGTAAATATTTTTGTTTGTTTTCTTTTAGTGTGTAGACACAATTGTATTTCAAATAGTCAATAAACATAAGAAATTTTTCAACGTTTACCAAGTGCGTTGTTAAAAGACCCATGGAAGCCAGTGCTTGTTCCGCTGCGAGAGTTCTTCCTGGTACTTGTCACGGTCCAAATCCTTATTCAGGATGGTATCATGGTGCAGCAACTCCACATCAAATCCCTCATCCTCCACCACAAAGTTCTTTTCTTCATTTTCCTGTTGCTCCCGGAGGAGCTGCATCTCAAGTAATGGGGAGCAATCAAGCCAATTCTCAGATGTACAACTTCCACAACCAGTACCATCAGTACCACACAGTCGCAACTCCATCATCTAGCACTCCTCCAGGTATGAATGTCACCCATGGCTTTATAGGAAATCCTCATCATCCACCTACGTTTGGACACCACGCAGTGAGTGGAGGAGAGCATGGGAACCAAGTTGGAGCAATGAGAGGAAATTTTCACCCAACAGCATTTATGTTTAATATGGATCGCACTAGCGAAAGTAAGTTGGAAACTGTATTACTCAACTAAAATTGTGCCATTTGAAATGTTAAAATTCCAAATAAAACAGTTGGTTGGTTTTGAATCTTTATCCTCGGACTGACAAAGCTTTGATTGGTTATTTCTGATTGTTTCGCACTCTTGTAGAGGTTTTTGACGCGGGCTGGGGCTTTGTAGTTCACCCTGCAGCATCTGCTTTTGACGTTGGTTCAAATTTTTTATATAAACTGATTGAAATTGGAAACTTGTAAACTGATTGAAATTGGAAACTTGTAAAACGTTCTACAGTAAGCGTTAAAAATTTGTGATGAAAATTTCCAAAAAAATATCAGCATTGAACTTTCTACTGTATATCAAACATTTGTATGTCAATTTAAACTGCATGTACTACAGTAGACAAGATATCAGGTAGTTTCATCTCTACTTTCCCTACTTGTGACTTAGCATTTGTGCTTTCTGGTTGACTCAAAACCTTCAAAAAAATAAAAAATATATTTGTTGTTTTTATATTTTAAACTGGAAATAATAGAGCTCTTTCCCGGACCGTTCAGTAGAATGTGTTTATGTCTATGATCTTTAGGCAATTTCAGTTCCAAAACCATACGTTATAGAAAATGTTGGGAGCGATGTTGTCTTTGTGGTCACAAAGCTTTCAAGTTGATAAATTATTTGAAACAAAGAAAGTGGCTTACTTTTCACCTTCTGTTGCGGCATCACTTGATAGAGTTTTACTATAGATTTTGGCTGAAAGTACTCTCCCAGTGCGTAGTTTTCAGGTGTTTTATTTCTGCATTTTTTGGAAGAGGCTTCACGGACCCCCTTCCTCTAGGTGTATTTCCTTGAGCAACACCTTGAGCAACACCATTTTCAACATAGAAAAGTGCTAAAATGTACAAAAGTAAACTGCCTAGATAATCAAATGATGCGGTGCAGGCGCGGATTTATGGGGGGGGGCCAGGTGGCCCGGGCCCCCCCAAAATTTTGCGAAAAATTGTACGTTTCCGCATCAAATGGTTTGATATGCTTCTAAACAGCTGATATTAGTCCCTCGGCATCACAATTGATGAAAATGGTTGTTTTAATGTCTATTTTCTAGCATATCGTATATGTCGTAGTATCATTGTTCATATCTGTTTAGCTTTTTCTTTCTTTTTAACTGATTTTCAAATTTTCTGGCCCCCCCCGAAAAAAACTCTTAGATTCGCGCCTGATGCGGTGGTTTGGAACTTATATTATATTTTTACTGAATTGTATGAGTTTTTACATATTGCCAGATTTTGCTGTCATTTTGCTTATTGTTAAACAATTTAATTTGATTTCGGTTGAATTTATTTAACTTTTTTTCAGTACTTAAACTTATCTTTAAAAATACATCTGCTTACATTCAGACTGAGAGTTACATTCATATATTAGAACCACATTTTCACACGCTGTCAATAGGAAGGTTCAGTTTTAAGCTACAAAAAGTTAACGATTTTTATAACTATACAGTTAAACAACTACAGAAGCAATATATTACGTTAACTACGTTTCGATATGAAAATAACACACTTTTCATTAGCTAGTTATAAAAGTGCCTATTTATTGCTTATTTTCTTGTGATGTTTAACAACACATAGAGGCTATTTCTTGTTATGACGCCGTGAAAATTCGTTTTAATGTGAAGAAAATTTGTCATAAATTTATTTTGTGACGCAAGATTACCAGAGAATTTTGCTGGTATTAAATTTATACAAGTCAAAGCTGCTGATTTAGTTGTTGAAAAAAAGCATTTACAGACTGTTTCACAGCGGAGCAACTGAGTGTAGAAAGAGAACTGTAAATTTTAATGCTTCTGCCGCACTTTGCTGTAGGAAGGAAAATTCTATACAATTCTTTGAGAAGACTAATAACCTCTCAAAATGGACGAAGCTTTTCATTTTTGTAGCTACAGCATGAAGCTTTTCTTTTTTATTGTAACCATTTATAGAATACCAAAATCATAAAAACAGTAGGTCTACCACTACCAGCATCACACGTTTTAGCCTGGGCTATCAGCAGTTTCAAAAAGCTAAAATAAATATACCTGACGAAAGAGAGTTATGAGGTCAAAGCCACAACCCTTCATGATGATTGCAGAAAGAATGTTAACTTTTTCGATACATTTAATTTTGTAACTTTATCAACTATGGCGCTGTTAAAAAATTACGCTTATGCAACTCTGAGGTGAGCAGGCTATCATTACGAAGGATAGATTATATCAAACAACAAGCCCAAGGATTTTGCTTCAGTTTAACTTACAAAAATAAAGCAATTGATGAAACTCTACTTTATGATTTTAAGTCAATTTAATGTTTGATGGTGCTCAAATGACTCTAAAAAAAATATTTTTCAACTTAAAAATTTTAGATCAACAAAATTTTACGATATCCTTTTATGATATTTCTTTCTGTGGATCTTGGCTTAATTACGTCATGGATAGCTCTGTCGCGCCAAAACAGTGACGAAATGTGATCTTACTATTTGCCATCCAGCCTTAATGGAGTTGAACATTAAATACACCCATTTTCTGGCGACTGAAAATTTGTTAAAAGACGTGCAAAGACAATTCACCTATCTTGCAGAATCGTCTAAATTCAATGTCTTTTCGTTATGTTGGAACATCTAACACTAAGAAGCAACAGTGGATTTAATGTGACGCATGTTTAAAATTTAATACCAAAAAAAGCATTACTACAAATTTTTCGGATTTCATGAAGTACCGAGATTTTACGAAAAAAACTTTTGATGTACTTTCTTGTGTTTTTCTTTTTGTTTTTGTGCAAAATCAATATTGGTGTATTTGGCCTACTGTAAGTCACTAGAAAGAACAATTAAATGCGTTTCTTTGTCTGGGTTATCTTTCCGTCAGCAACTACACTTAGCAAGCCCCATTTTGTTACACACTGAGTAGTAGGTATAAGCTCTTTTTCAACATCTCTCTTAACCTGGCATCGCACCAAAATCTTATAATGTCAGCCAGGACATCGCTTTCAAAAAATAATTATTTTTTAAACAACGCCGGATCATTCACTGGTAATGGGTGGTTAAGGATATGAAGCAGCATCAACTGTTGTGTTTCTTCTTGTATCGAAAGAAAAACAATGGCTGCTGCGTTGCACTTTGAACAAACCGTACAAAGATTGCTTGTTCAGAGCACTAATAGCTTTGCTGAGTAGAATGTAGATTACCATGCGGACACCACAAATTGCAGAGGCGAACCCAGCAAGTAGCTTTAAGGAAGCGATTTTAACAATACACAATGATGTGTAATTTCTACGTTAATCCGACTTTACAAATACACCGTGAATAAAGTTACTCTACCGTGTTTTAGGGGGAGACGATCCCCCTTGATCTGCCATTGACTGATTTGGGATGAAGTGTAGCAAATGACTCAAAATAAAAACATCGACACGTTTGATTTAACAGCATTGTGCAAGTGGAACTCCGTATGCTAGTTGTTATAAAGGCAGCAGTCCCAGATAGCCTGCATTATGAAAATTTTTGTGTTGTGCAAATGTGATGTGCCGAAACTAAAATACCCGCTAATAAGATTCATAATTGTGTTTCGATTGTGTGGTTAAATGCTAATCAATGTTCTCAATTTTCACAAACTTTTTGTGGATCAACAAATTACTCTTGACCTTGCTGTGGGGTGTAGCCTGTGCAGGCAACGATTTTAGATCATGAAAATGCAAAACTACATCCGCTTTTTGTTTATTCACCACATTAGAAGGGTTATGTTTTGTCCTGATTTATAAAACTATGTAGCCTACTTTTTATGGGTTCTATGAGAGCAGTGAAGTTGGTTTTAAAGTAATTCAAGGTTTTTCTGTTGACGTAAAAAAGCGAGACGTAAAAAAATTGTGAAATTACCAATTACCCTTCTAACGTTGTCGGAAAGGTAAAGCTGAGCGCTCCATGACGTAATGTCCCTTTCAGTGTAGACTACATTTGAAACTGATTTTATTGATCACAAAAAAGTAACAAATTCATTTTTACTGTATCAAGTGCTCATCTTAACAAACCTTTAATGGTCACTTTAAACCACTAAAAGGGTACAAATTGGTAATGCCTTACAAACCAATTACTTTCACCCACTGTACAACAGAAATCTATCTAGACGAGAAGAGTTTTAAATGTTCCAATCGTGGACACTTCTCTTTCACGTCCAACATTTTGTGTCATTTGCGTCGCAGTATTGAAATCGTGAAACCACTGTTTCTCTGCAATTTTCAACGCTTCAGAGACTACAATTACCCATCTAATTTTATTTAATTTATACCGTACTGTAATCGTTTTAAAAGCTTTGAATTAAGCTTTAGCAGTGGTTGAGTTTTACGATCAATTAAAAAAAACTTACGACAAAATAAAAAATCGGACGATGATCAAAATTTAATGGAATTCGATTAAATATTTATTCAAATCATTTTGTGACTTTCACGATCTTTTTAAGAGTAATACAAAACCTCATTCAAACGCCCTGTAACTTGACTCATTGGGGACGTCACAACTGACAAACTTTTTAGGAAGATGAAGAAGAAATTTGCAATAAGATGATATTAAATAATGAAAATTGATATAGCGGTGAAATAAAAATTACTATTTTAAAAGCATTGCTGTTTTTGAAATTTTTGCATTTGGTGATCAAAATATTCAAATGTTTTTTTGGTGGTAACTGATTATTTTAAAAGACTTGTGACATGGAAGGGTTTCGAATCGGCCTTTTCACAAAGCCTACACTTCATACTTGGTTGCGGTTCCGGACTTTTCTATACCTGAAATGCTTTGCTATAATATGAAGACTTGACAAGCGACAATAAATACAATGATAGCAATTTTTTTATTATGATAAATGAGCTATTGGAACAATAAAGCCCAAAATAGCTGTGTGTGGTCTTGCCAAATTTCTATCTTTAGTTACTAGAGTATTTACGTTATTGCGGTCGTTGAGCTACCAACTTGTTATGAGCCTTTCCACTGTCATGCGGTTTGACTGCATGTAAAGATTATTTTCGGCATAATTTTTGACGCATTTTCGATATCGAAATGATTAAAACTCTCTGATCAATTTCATCTGTGTCCCAGCAAGTGAATTAGTCCTTTGCGACATAGAGTCTACGACTTCAGACGTTGGAAATAAGATTGATTTTCCGGCTAAAGTCGATTCGTACAAAATAAGGTTTGAATCTTTATGCACAACTGATGTTTATATGAACAAATTTTTATGTTTTAATGTTGCCCAAAAATTTTAAGGCGTTTTCATGTTTTTGCATTGCTCAAACTTGCAGGTGTGACATTACAATATTCGCACATGACACAATGTTTTGTCTGCCAAGGAATAAAATATTTCTGCATGTGAATAACAATTCCATTTTGTTACTTTTTACAAGGACAAAAATAAATTAGTGTCGTACGTATTCTTGCAAAGAAGTATTTCTTTTTTTGTTTTGTCATAAACTTATTACTAACCTATCCATTGTTGGCAAAGGCTATATATAAAGCGATATATTTTTACAGCAATGAATCTATATTTGATTCAACGTGTGAAAATACTTCGCATATCAAACTTAATATCAGTATGCACCAAAACGTTGATGGAATCATAAGAAACTGCTTGCTGAATCAGCTCAAAAGTATGGCAGTTACAGAATGAAAAATAATAAGAGATAATTTGAAATAGCCTACAGACCAACCAAAAGCCTGACCTTGGAATGTAGTCTGACACAGCTCATAAACTGCAAGAGCAAATACGCGCAATACTTTCTCTTGGGGTCATAAAACTTCAAACAAGCTATCAAATTTGCTAACTATTTTATGGCTTTTTAAGATGTTCTCTCTTGTTATTATGGTTTTGGGCAACAACTATGCCTTCCAATATTCTATTTCAATATTTCAAACATCTGCCTAGAACTAATGCACAATTTCTTCAATTGTTTCCTAGTAATGATTGAGGTTTTGTTTGGAATTGCTAGAAGCATAAGATGCAAAATTTACCGCTTTTGATTAATTGTGCTATTTTAAACTTGTTTTAGGAGGTAAATTTCTGTCTAGAAAATTAGCTGAAATTGGTTACGATAGAAGGTTGTGCTGAAAATTTAGTAGCATTATGATTTGCAACACTATATTTTCAACGCACCCCTGTCTCTGCAGAATCAATAGGTTCCGTAAGCGAAACTCATCTTACCTCTTTTTATATCCCCGACGTTTAGGTCATACAATTTTATTCTGAAAAGTCTAACTCAGGGGTCACCACATGGCGGCCCGCGGGCCGCATGCGGCCTGCCACGCTGTATCGCTGCGGCCCGCGGAAGGTATCAGCGTACAAGCATAACCAAAAATACTTTTCTTGAGGGAGTTAAAGAGCACGAAGGCAAAAAATACTTTCCTGGAAGCATATTTTCGCATTGCATACGATTCCACCGACCGACCAATCAGATTATAGTTCTAGGTGGGGGTTGCTTAAAGTTATTCCAATGCGATGTCCAGCCACACTGTCCCAGCGGTTGATTAAAACGTCTGTTTTCGAATTTTGAAATTGTCTGTGAGCATAGGGTTGCTTATTTTAAGTTTGCAATTGTCATGTAAACACTAGTGCGAGTTTCACCGTTATTGTGTTTCACGAGCAGTGTTCTCTTTATGCAAGTTTTTGTTGGCAAAATGGGTCGGTGTGCCAACTCAATTTATAATAAATTTACAATATATTACATTTAAATTTAGAGACTTTTTCTGATTGTATTATGAAAATATTTAGCTTAGTAGGCCTACTGCAAAACGTTTTTTTTTTAAGAAATATGGAACGCTTCACGATTTTGCGTGTCATCCTTGCGCAGGAGCCATGCTAATCTGTATCGTTCCAATTATAGTATATGTACTGCCGAAGCAAGTACTGCAAAATGTTGTTAATCAACAAATTCTTGCCACGCTGATGAGCACCGCAAGTGACAGTTGTCTATAATAAAAGAAAGACGGTTTTATAGATTCTCACAAAAAAGGATGAAAAACCAACTCATTGCTTTTTTCGAGGGAAGACTGTTCATAAATTACGATTTTTCGGTGATTTTCACAAGCGTTTGTTTCAATGGTACCTGGTGTGATGATGTCTAGTTTAGCGTTGGTGGTGCCTTCAACATTTAGTTGCAGAATGGTCGACCTACAACAGCTGGTGCTGTTCGCCCTGACAAGGGCGCTGTGCTTGGTCTGGGGGTGCCATTCTTCTTCTTCGTCGTATGAGCTGTTCTTCCGGACTATATGCTTGGGCATGATGTCATCAGCCACTCGACAGTTTCGTCATCCAGGGCCTTCAGTCCAAGCGTTCCATGTGGTGGTTGATGGATTGGGCAGTCATGGACGACATGATCTACTGTTTGGTCTGTGGCGCCACACTCGCATCGCGGTGAGGGAGCCAGACCCCATCTGCACATGTCTGAACGAAAGCGACCGACGCCGGTTCGTAGGCGGTTAAGCCGGACCCACGCAAGTCTTGCGAGGGACATTCCCGGAGGGTGGGGATCGATGTCGGGTAGGAAATCACGGAGTCGGGAGGTGTTGTTTTGCCACTCCATGTTCCATGTGTAGTTCGTCCAGTGTGCCGCACTTATTCCAAGATCTTCAACGTTGTTCAGAAGCTGTCGTGCGGCGGGCACAAATGGGCGTCTTGATTTCAGTCGCTGCTGTCCTCCAGGTAGGCGCTGGAGTGTACTGTGGAGGAGGTGGTCGGGGTCCAGTGCGCGACGAGCAAGGGAAATCATGGCTCCTTTGCGGCGAAGCTCAGCAGGTTGGATGCCTGCAAGGATGGGAAGGCAGTCCGTTGGAGTGGGACGCAGGCATCCAGTCACAGTGCGTAGTGCGTCATTGATGGCGGTGTCAATGTGGCGGGTGTGAGAGCTGCGGCACCACACTGGTGCGCAGTACTCAGCGGTAGAATGGACGAGGGCCAAGGTAGCTGTGCGAAGGGTTTTCGCATCAGCTCCCCAGCCGGAACCCGCCAGCCGCCTCAAAAGTGCAACGCGCGCAGATAGTTTTTTGCGCAGTGACTCCAGGTGTCGTCGGTACGTGAGTGACCTGTCCAGGGTTACGCCGAGGTAGGTAGGTTCGGCGCAGTAGGGGAGGTGTTCGTCATCGGTGGTAACGTTGATCTCACGTTTTGCTTCCTTGTTGTTTAAATGGAAGGCCGCCGACACTGTCTTTGCCTTGCTGAGCTGTAGCTTCCATTTCTGGAGATATGTTGATATAGTTGACATGTCCTGGCTTAGGTTCCTCTCCATTGACTGCCAATCTCCGGCTGGATGCAGGAGAGCCAGATCGTCTGCATAAGCATACTTCCTGGAGATGGTGTCAGGCAGGTCGTAGATGTAAGTGTTAAAGAGGAGGGGAGCCAGGACAGAGCCCTGTGGGACGCCGTTCCTGAGTCGACGAAGTCTACTTCGTCGGCCGCTACCGGTGGAAAGGGTAAAACTGCGGTTTTGCACAAGTTCCATAATCATATGGACCATGTGCCTGTCAGGAAGGAGACGGAGTAGTTTGCAGGTAAGGCCGCTGTGCCATACAGTGTCGTAGGCAGCCGTGAGATCGACAAACACGGCGCCAGCCTTCTTTTTTGCCGAGAAGCTGTCCTCGATGTCTTGGGTCATCAAAGTGACCTGGTCTACGGTTGATCTTCCGTGGCGAAAGCCGGCTTGTTCCCGAGGGAGCTGAGGGTCTATTATCGGTTCGACACGGGCGTAGATAAGTCTCTCGAGTATCTTGAAGGGGATACAGAGCAGAGAGATGGGGCGGTAGCTCTTCGGATCCCCTGGGGGCTTCTTCGGCTTTGGGACTGCAACCACTAGGGCTCTTCTCCAGATTCTTGGGATGCGCAGGTGGCGCAAGCAGCAGGAAAGGAAGTCTTTTAACCAGGACCTCATAGAGGGGGCAGCTTGGAGTATTAGTTCCGGGCATAGGTGGTCAAGGCCCGGGGATTTGCCTGGCTTTAGGTGCTGGAGGGCGGAGGCAAATTCTTCTGGGGTAAACTCACCAGAGATGTTGCCCTCGACAGGTGTTGGGACCTTCCAGAGGTCCGTCATTTCCTTGAGGACGGACTTGTCTAATTTACGGTCTCTCGTTCTGTGCACTCCATTTTTCACAAGTTGTGAGGCGATGGAATTTGCTGAGATGGGGCATTGGCGACGAGAGGCACGTGATCTGCCAGTGAGGTTGTTGAGTGTACTCCATGCTGTGCGGCTGGAGTGCGTGAAGTCGATTGAGTCTATGGCTTCTGTCCAGCGCTTCTTCCTCTTTGAATCCAGTCTTGCCAGCAGGGCTGTTGCTGAGTTGGTGGTGGCGGTGCCCTGGGGGGAACGGAGGAAGTCGCGGTAGAGCCTGTCGCACTCCACATCCCAGCAAGGTATGTAGTTTTTCCGTCGACCTCGCGGGATGGAGTCTTTTGCCGCAGATATGATTGCATCACAGAAGTCCTGGTAGGCTTCATCCACTTTGATGGTGTGTGGGGATGGGAGGTACTGCGTAGCTTCGTTTGTGAGGAAGCTGTAGTATTCCCAATCGGCCTTTCTGAAGTTCCATCGCTTGACAGGCTTGCTCGGAATAGGTGTGGCGAGCAAGAGGGCCGTGATTAGCGAGGGTCGGTGTTGAGACCTTGGGAACTTCTCTAGCACACGTCTGTCCGGCTGGCGATCATCGGGGTCATCACTTGCGAAAGCCAGGTCTAGGTTCGTGCCAGTGTTCCAACGACCGGAGTGGAAGCTCGGTGCGCCCTTGGGATTGTATAAGAGGGCGAGGTTGTTGTTGGTTGCCCAAGCGGCCAGACTTTCTCCGTCGTTGTTGATGGAGTTGTAGCCCCAGTCAGTGTGGTGGCAGTTAAAATCGCCAGCGTAGAGGCTGGGGTGGGGGAACACTGGGATGGCTGTTGATGTTATCCGCGAAGGTGGGGGCTTGTAGACATTGACGATGTTGTAGCCTGCTACATCTACACAAAGCCACTCGATCTCCGATTGAGCTTGGGATTGGTCAACCAAGGACCAGCTCAGCCGGTCATGGACAAACGTGGCGAGGCCGTGTTTCCTGCTGCATGTTGCGCCTGCGAGTGTGAAGTTGGTTATTACCAACTTATCCACAGATGTACAGTGAGTCTCCTGGAGGAGGATGATGAGGGCTTGATGCTTGGTGGCCAGGTGCTCGATGATGTTGAGCTTGCTGGCCGTGATGCCCTCGGTGTTCAGCTGCAGTACGGTGGGTCGTCGGTACTTTTCGACAGTGCGAGCACTGCCGTGCCTTGAAAAGGGCATTTCCCTACCCACCCTGCGCTGAACAGTCTCATTAGCTCTTGTTTGACAAGCTTCGTTTCGCATACGTATTTTGTATAATTTCGTATGTTACTGACTGGTGCCATTCTGCCATACTGCACTGGTGCCATTCTGATGATTGTTCTTCCGCATAACTTTATAGCGACAGTTGTAGCAAGTTTAGTTTCCCAAAGTCGGTACTTGCGGGTGCGGCCACGTGGCGGTACTTGCTTTCGTCGGCAGAGAGTGCTGCTTGTGAGTGTGGTGAAATGCAGACGGCAGCACACATTATCAAGGATTGCCGGCTGTACAGACCTCCTCATGGTATGGAAGGCCTAGTTTCCATCGATGACGACACCAGGCAGTGGTTAACCAACGGATGCCTTGACATATAGCGACAACACGAGAGAAGATGGTAGGCCTACCTGGTTTCTTTTTCCCTGTTATTGGAGCCTATTTTTCGCTGATATGTTGGCAGGTCACTATTGTTGCCTGTATTGCGATGTGTCAAACATTTTCTTGTTTACTGAAACTGTTAATTGTAAGATATCTTTTGCGAAGCGAAGTAACAACACCACTCTTGCTTGGCGATGAATATTCTGATGAAACCGCTCGCCTCGCTATAAGTGCACAAAACAAGTGGCCTCTATTTATTAGGCATTGTTAAAAAAGTCAAAAGTGTTGTAAAAGGAGCTTGGCCTGGCAGTAGCGTTGTTCGATTAATTTTGTTGCTACGGTATTCTAACATAAATATGAACAACATGTAACGCTGGATACTGGGTACGAAATGCGTTCTTTTCCAGCATAAGAGTCAACCTACCTAACATTTTATTAGTGCGGCTCGCCACAGCTCTCCTTAGTGCCAAAGTGGCCCGCATGCAAAAAAGGTTGGTGACCCCTGGTCTAACTTATTGCTGCAAGTTATTTTTTAACTGGTTTGGTGAATTGTGGTAATGCTGATTCTGAGACCTTGAAAAGTCCAGTGGAATTAACGTTCATTGCAACCGACTGGTGTTTTTCACTTTCAGTACTTCAAGATCAGCGAAAACGCGCAGAAAGCTTTATTTACTTATACAAAAATACCTTTAACATCAAAAAGCGTTGAACATTTTTTAAATAGTTTGTTGTTAAGTTGTCGCTTTAGAAATGCGTCTTTGAAATTTTGTGGCACTGTAAGCTAGTTGTTGTTAGCTGAAACATGGCTGACATGTCACAAGAAAGAACAAAGCGAATGATAAAGTGATGGAATTGATTGACTTAATTTTACACTCATATTATAGCACTAAAGAACAAATTTAATAAAATTCCTCTTTGTTTCCTCCAGTTGATTTAACCATTTGATTAAATTTCCAATTTCATGATGTTTGCCGTCGCGAATGCACCATTTTATCGCGTAGTTACGACCATACCTATGAGAGGGCATTCAAAAGGCGCAGGTGTTCTCTTTTCTGATCTCAATTTTTATGGCAAGGTTTATGTCTTCGTACACTTCTAGCCTTGTTTGGACAGCAGGTGCCCTGACGCTTTTGATAGGTGTTTTTTCTGATATTTTTATATGTTCTAATTGTGTGTTAATTTTGTCACAAATTCAACAGTTACATTTAAAATTGATTTATGCATCGCACACACTGGCTGGCGGAAAATTTTTGCTTACATAGTTTCGAGCGTGTTTTCTCTGTTTTTTTGTGTATTTTTATGGACATGCATCTGATTATTCAAAACTGAAAGGTACACAAGCCAAAAAAGATACAACATGGCTTTTTGTCAGGCATAAAAATACCTTCTGCGAAACCCTAACCCACATTTTTGAGTGCTGATTTGTTATGTAATCTCATGCGTCATCGAACGATTTTGTGTACGATCTCGCTAACATAGTCTCGCTTATAATTTAGTCACACAAGTGCAGTGACGGATCTTGGTTTGACTCCAGCCGGATCACCTCAAACACTTTATTTGTGGCACTGATCGTGTTCTTTTTTGCGTCGTGAACCAATAAAGATATACCAGGATAATATAGTGCACAATGTGCATGCACTGCACATGATGCACTGCACATGATATGATATAAAATTAAAACAAGTCTCCAGAAAACCTAAGCAGTTGCAGAACGACAACTAGTAAACAACTCTTTGAATACACCATACTACTTCATCATTACTTTTTCTATTTGATTTAACGTTTGGTTTAAGGCTAGGGTTTTAGTTGTTTTATTAATGGAGCAACATTGAAACTTTAAAATGGTGTCATAACAAATGCTCAGATTGTGGACAACTAAGCAACATCTCAACTAAAAGTGCACACTCCTTACTTTTGTTGGTGGCATGTTCTAGGAGTGTCAAACATTTGTAATGTTGTAGCTTTAGAGAAAATCTGTCGTTGATGTGTTCAAAGTAATTCATTAAGTTGGGAGACAACTTACCCAGACAGTAAATCTGGGTAAGTTGTTGAAGTTGAACCAATGTAAAAATGAAGGATTTTTTTTCTGGATAGTGATTCCAGCGTCGTCGCATCACATAAATATTTGATTTGCATTTGCCAAGAGATGTGACGTTAACAGACAGAAGTCTCTCATCAATTCAACCAATTCAGATTTGTGACGCCTGCGTTCGCACATCTGCTGAAAAATTAAAGTAAATTGTTGCTTGTAAAGTATCCTATACCTTCGCATCCTGTACCAACGAAATGTTCTGCTATCAATCTTGCGACTTTGTTTTATTTTGAATAGCCAGTAGGCTATTTTGTAAACACGGCGTGGTTCACCCTTACGTATTAACACTTTTGATGTAATACATTGATTTGAACTTAATTTCCAATACCGTCTTGCATAGAAAACTCTAGTGGTGGTTATTGTGAAAAACTCAGAAGCTGTCCATGTGAGTCAGTGGTAGGCTATGTTCTAGATGCCTGTTTGCGACACCTCAATGTGGCCATTGAAACTACTTTGAACACATACGCACCAAAATAAATGGCACTTTGCGTAAGTTTACGTTGAAAAGTAGTGATAATACTAAAGATTGGTATCAGTAGGGAAGAAAAATATGCAGTTGACAAGGGCCCACTGATAAATTTTGTTGCATATAAATACTTTGGTGTAAACTATAAGTAACAAAAAGATGAAATTTTATAATCAGCTTACCTGAAAGGCGGTTTCTAGGCCAGATTCTCTTTAGGTTTCACCCTCATGGATATTGCTTTCCAGTACTTTAAAACATTTTAATTCAGCGCTCTGTTTAAGCCTAAAAATCTCTATAAACCATACTTTTTTACGAATTACAGTTGCTATGAGTCAAATGCAAAGAACAAGAAAGAAGAGGCAGCCGTATAGCAAGTCTCAAATCAACAATTTGGAACAAGAATACAGAACTAGCAACTTCATCACTCGACAAAAGCGAGAACTTATCGCCCGTGATTTGAAGTTATCAGACAGACAAGTGAAAATCTGGTTTCAAAACAGACGAGTAAAAGATAAAAAGATCAAGCAACGAGAAATTAGAGATTCCCAGCAGGTGAGACCAAATAGCCTGCAATGCAACTTACATTACATTGTGAGTTAGAGATGATCTCTCTCCTTTCCAGGCACAGATAAAGTAAACATAAAATTCCAAATAAACAAAAGCACAGCATTTGTTTTTAAAAAATGATATGGTTTCCTTGAGCGTGTTGTTAAATTTCAAAACTTTGAAAGACAAAGCCTGATGCAATTGCAGCTTATCAACATGTTATATCTTATACTTTTTAGAAATCTATATTCACTGCTTGGTTTAGTTTTGAATCTTTATTATCGGACTGATAAAGCCTTTGATAGGTTATTCCTGGTAGTTTCGCATACTTGTTGAGGCTCTTGACCCAGGATCGGTTACCGAGATTGGCAGAGTGAAGTGTTCCGATTGTTGCCGGGGAATTATTCCATTCGCTAGGTGCCGCTAAATGGAGAGCATCAGCCTGAAGTGCGTTGCTCAAGCGCACGCCACGAGAGTCGAACTTGCGCCGCGTGATCTTGAGCCGGGCGCGTAACCACTGAGCTAATGGGCGGATTGTATTGTTGCCATTGCCGTATTATTGATCCTACCATACTTGCTTGTTAAACATGAGTTTAATGAAATGGAACACTAAGAAATGATAAATATAGGCTAAAGCTTTTCTAAACATGACTTTCATTTTACAGTCGATCAGTGCTTATTTACATCCAGATCTAGTAACCAAATAATGATGCACGAGCCTTTTGTTAGACCTTTTTTAGGCTACCTAGTGTAAACTTGCAAAACGATTCGACTGAAGATTGAAACAATATATTATAACAGCTTTTTGTAAAACTTTAAAACCTGTTTCTTTCAGAGTCATCATGTCACTGCCAATGGTCAGAGAGAAAATCCTATAAAATCTCAAGTCTCGTTCGGTCACCGACATAGCCAGTCATCAATTCAGCACATGCCACGTGAGCTACACCAGAAAGGAGAGGAAATAAATTTATCCCACTCCGCAATACACAATATTTCGTCGTTGTCTTCTGCACCTAGTCACATTTCAGTTCTGTAAGTCGCTGTAGGGTTGGACGTTTGACTCTCCGAGAATACCTGACAACGTTTAAACGTTCCAAGACGAAATTTTGAAAGTCTTCATATTTTCAAACTGACAGCTCTAGAGGGAACTATGTGACTGACAGGAGGGAAGAAAGTCAAAAAGGTCTCAGGCAAGAAAAGTTTAATAAATGACTTCCTCCTCTCATATTTTTAAGGTCAAATGAGGACGAACATCTAACTAGCTTAATTGTTTTGCATCAGCCTCGCCGTATGATACAATGAATGACCCTAGCAGAAACATTTTGTGTGAAAAAATAAGTTCAACAATTAATTTGCATGTTGAAGATAAATTTTTCAACTTTTGTGATGATCGAACAACCTTCGAGTCTCTGCCACCGGTAAGGCAGCGACTTGGCGGATCATAGTAGGAAATGCAGTTACCAAGCTAATCACAAGAGAGGGAGAGAGAGGAGTTTGTTTTATTTGCCTTCCTAATAGGCTAGTAGTCGAGAAAAAGAAACAAAATTACATAAAAATCAAAATATAGCAATAGAAAGGTCTGGCAGCACCGAACAACCTTGCGGTTAACCAGTCAAGGTGCTGCCAGAATAACAAATGATTTTTTGAATAAAAACGATTACTGCTGTACTTTAAAAACAAATAACTATCTTGGTGTTTGTCTGCACTTGATTAAAACAGCAGAAATCACTCTTTACCATGCAACACCGCCACCTAGTGTTTCAAAAAGGTGAGCAGTAACGCGTTCTTCAGTTTGTATGCAACCAACCATGACTGTAACAAATCAACTTCGTGATTCTTTCATGCTTGAATTCAATGTCTAAACGAGACAAGAAGTTTCTGTTTCCTTAAATGAAAGTTGTTTCTAATTCTAATAGTCGTCATTTTTCTAAAAATTTTCTAATAGTCGTCATTTTCCTGTGGGCCTTTGAAGCTATTTTAAATAGTGATTCAATTTTTGTTGGATTGCATTTAGTCAAAAATGTTCGGTGGGTCTTACAGCATATCACCTGAACACAACAATCTTGCAAAAAATTCGTGAATTACATGGCTTCAAACACTCTTAAAATGTTTCATAACTCACATAAACTAACAGAGTCTTTTCAATGACTTATTTTTATTATTTCAAAGCTATTGAAATAACAAAATTTGCCAACAAATAATTTTTAAACTGTAATTTCTCAATCAATATATATCTACGTAGCCTACAGGGACGTAGTCAGGGGGCCAAAGGGGACAATTACCCCCCGGAAATATTTCAAATAAAAATTTTACACTCTGCTACAGCATCATTTGGCAAAATTTTATTATTGATTCAGGGCGGTAGGCTGACTCAAAATGCGCAGCTTTAAAGTATTTTTCAAAATTTCCCCAAAAATCTTCCCCACACCCCCTATGGGTTCTCCCACTTTGGTGACTTCTTTACGGGCTCCTTCACATTTGCATAAATACTTATTTGCCTCCCCGAAATTTTGTGCTGGCTACGCAGCTGTTTTCGTAGGCTACTACGTTTACAGTGCCATCGAAAAATACGTTTTTGAAAAGGCTAGTAAGGCCCACAGAACGTTATTCATAGTTTGCTATTACTTTTTGTGGTTAAACTGAATATTATACACGATACACCCGTTTCTTTTCACTGTTGATAGTAGTCATGCTTGACTGACAGAAATGTGGTACTGTTTACTGTTTTTTATATTTCTACGATATTTTACTGTTAATCATGTTAGCTTCAAGTACCACATTACTTGTCGAATATATTGCATTGTTTGATATTCTTTCAATGTATTGCCCGTTGTGATCATTTTTTTATGTGTTTATTGCATCTGGAGTTGTCTTTCAAAAAATAAATAAGATTTTAACTATAGTAAAAGTATCTCATGCAAATTAATATTTTCAATGTAGAAGTGCTGCATGAAACTTTACGTTTTGAGTTTATCAAACTATTGCAACTATCTCTTACTTTTCTTCGGTTAAGAAGTTTCATGATTGTGGAAGTTCAAAAGTCATTTTAATGTCTTATTGGTGTACCGTACTTGTTACTGAGTAGTAAGCTATTACATTCAAATACAGTTCGCTCTCAATGTCGAAAGTCGTACCTGGGTTCTTACCACTCATCCACGCAGCAGTCAAACATGAGATGTCCATATGCTGATAGCTTAGGAATATAACTTAGTAATCACTCAAACAGGACAGTAAACAAAGAGCCAATATTTGTAATTGTTCTGTGAGCTCAGTGGAAGTTATTCTTTCAGCCAATCAAAAAAGAAATCTTGCTATGCTTGTGAGTGTTATGCTGAGGGACAGATCGCAGACCATATCAATGGTTCCACCACCTGAGCGAGTGAAAGGTCTGTGTCATAGATTGAGAAAGCTAAGACTGGCTTCTCTCTAATAGCCTTCCAGTGCAGTACAGGATTCTGGACAGGATTCAGTACAGGATTCTGCAAAACGATTAAACCTCGGCCCTAGTAGCACAAAATTAAAACATTTCAAGCTTGGTTGAAGTCTATTCATTCAAGAAAAATGCAAAAAATCTTTGCTAAACCATTTGATTGAAACGTCAATCCTAATCATAACCAAAGAGGATTGCAATCAATGCGTAGCCCCACGACAGGCTACATTTACATGTAAGAGGTAGAGAGCTGTGACACTTAATCTGTTACGCAAACTTGTTGAAACTGATGCTGGTCAAGCTACCAAGGATCACACCCAATAATGTGACTTATTTTTTCAAATGACCAAATTTCCGCTGGATAGCCATCACCAGGCTCGGATTTAGGGGGGGGGGCAGAGGGGGCAGTTGCCCCGGGCCCCCCGACTTTTGAAGGGCCCCCTATGTGGAAAAAAATGTGATTTTTTTCCTTTTGGCCTTTAAAGTTTCTGCAAAATGCTGTGCAGTACTGGACTGATGCTACCGTAGACGTCGAGATGGTTTTTCGCGCCGTAGACGCGAAAAAAATTTTTGCACGGGGGCCCCCCGATCTAAGTGCCCCGGGCCCCCCATCAGCTAAATCCGGCCCTGGCCATTACCAGTCTTGCTGTTTGGGCAGGTACACTGCTCCCAAGTGCACTCGCGGAGAGTTTAACCAATGCTGCTTTGGCTTTCATTTCTTTGATAGCAAGTAATGCGTTAATCTACCAAACCATCAGCATGAGGAATAAAGCTTATCCTATCAAGTCAAGTGGTTTCAAACTTATTTTAACAGAATGATCTTTTATTACGTGTGAATCAGCATAAACTGCATTGTGCTGTATGTATGCATGTAAGTATACACTATACACACTACAAAAAACAATAGGGTACTGTTAATAAATCAATAACGCCTGAAAATTGCATTGCTTCAGTCAATTCAACAAATGTTAATTTAGTCACCAGCATCAACGCGTCGACGAAAATAAATTGTAAAAAACTCAACTGCCGTAAGTGGGCGTAGATGATCTTGCATTACTACGTGACAAACAATGGTAAATTAAAGCAGACCTTTGTTTAAAATATTCGCTACTTTCTTGGGGTCCTCGGTTTAAAAAAAAAGGAGTAAGCAAATGATCACGAGGATGGACGATACAAAAAAAAATATTGAAAACCGTTAATTCACCAGGCAAATGTTATTTAAACAAGATGAAGACAACGCAAAAAAAGAGAAATTGCTTTCATTCCGACAGCAAACGACTATTAACCAGGCTTACAAATTGGCTTTACCAGGCGATGGCTCACACGTTAACCAGCAGTTGCAACTTGCAATGCGTGCAGATTTACGTATCACTTGCAACTCTAATACAATTCGTAATCGGAGCAGTGTTTTGAAATTAGAACATATCAAAAAAGTGTTGCCGAAGAGATTGGTCAAAACGCATTGACAGAAAAGAAAACGAATAACTGTTTTAGTAGTTACGTTAGTTTATACATATTTGCACAACGAAGATATAAAACTTACAAATGCAGAAATGTAATGGTGTAAACTGAAAAGATTTTTCGGGTTTGCAATAGGCGGAAAAATGGATCCCTCAAATTAATCCAACTGTGTTTTCCAGGGCTCCGGAGTCGGAAGGATTTTGGCATGTCCGGAGTCAGGATCGTTAAAAAAAGGCCGACTCCGACTCGATACAAAATGATAAATAAGATTTGTTTGTAATATTTTCAAAATTATATTTGTTTTCCGTACTGAGTTCTACAACTTTACCGAAAAACAGAAGTATGTTTTCTTATGAAAGTCGCCGTTTCAATTTCAATGACAACCTAAGAAATTAAATTTAAAAACTGAAAAACAAAAATAAAAAATCTGGCAACCCTCCAACATCTGGCAACACTGAAACCAAAGTAGACCAGTTGTAAACCAAAGAGTTGGAGTCGTACATTTTTCGCCCGACTCCACTCCTGGAATTTTCTTACCATTGCCTGAGCAAGTTCATGCAAACACGACACAAAAATTTAACTCTCCCGAGCCCCCGCAGGTTCTATTCAGAAAGCTCTCCGGTCAATGCACTTTGTTCCCCAGTGCGCATGGGCAAACGTTGAAACGAAGAAAAGACTGTTGATGACTGGCACTGCTGTTGTGTCTATCAAAGGCATCTTTGGAAATCACATACCGGCTGTTGCAGAATACAAAGCACTCTTTGAAAAAATATACAACTTGGCGAATTTGCGTAAGCACATGGACAAAACACAACGACGTAGTTGAAAGGCTTGGCAGTCTCTGAATATTTGGACTTGAAAAGCAACCAATAAAAAGCGCGGTACAAGCGACCCAAAACAATAAAATTAAACAGTTAGTAATCTGGTACCTCCAAAACATTGTCCAAATCTGGACCACACATCACAACTTCACAACGAGTAATATGCAACATGGTGCGTTAGTACCTTGAAAAGGATTTTACTTCGACGTTTTAAACCGTAAACAGATCGTCCATGATAACGGGTGTCAAGCACTAAAGCAACTTGAAACAATTCTAACAATAATGTTGGGCACACACCAACGGTGTTCCTTGATTCAGATGTTTTGCAAATCTTTTGTCCTCATCGTTAACACGTTCATTTAGTCGATAAGTTGAAAGAATCTTGACAGTTTTCGCAAAAGACGGATGTAAACACTGAAAGGCATATCCATTCCGTCTTCCAAAATAAAGTTTGTTCAACTATTAATCCTTGTCATCCACGCAAAGGCTTTCAGTTATGAGGTTTCTGCAAAAACATAATGGTATGAATGGATAATAAGATTAGCAAAACTAGGACTCGAAATGGGAGTAATACGAGGTATGTGAAATAAAGACATGGCAAAAATAGACCCATTGGGGGCATTTGACTCAATAATACATACGCTGTGTAATATATCAAAGGGGTCCAGATTGTCTGTCACACATGTTTCTACCAAGTTTTTTTCCACAAAACACATTCAACGACAAGTCAGCAGAAACCCCAAAAATGATGCGCTGCTTGGTCTCGATTCTGCACAGTCGAGCACACTGTAGGTTGTGATCAATGCACATTTTTGTCTTCATCAAAAACAACTGTGCTTTAATAAGGATGGTTTTCACCTATCCGAAACCGTTTTGCATTGGGTAGGCAACTAAGTTATGTTGAAGCCTAGATGGCGAAGCAAGAGATTAGTGACGAGGCACGGTGAAGTGTGGTGCAGTTAAAGTTTTGACTTTTTGATGTAAATAAACAACCTAAAAGTTTAACGCTTCGAGTCTATGTTATTCTTTCCTGAATCGAAACTCTAATTTATCTTGAAATGGAATAGTCGGAAACTGTGCGTATAAAGAGGACCAACTATGTGAGTTTCGAGCAGACGAACATGTCTCTAGACGGGATTTATCCAAGAAAGAACCCCAGGAAAGCTGTTTATGCGTATCGTGGATGAGCAAATTTTCCGTGAAAATCGAGCATGGCCAAAATAGCATAACCATCGAAAGTGACTACGACATAGGCTAAATAAAGTTTATTTGGTGGTGATACATGCTGCAATCAATTCAATGCATTTGCAATTTTTTACAAAGTATTGTAAAAAATCATCTGCTGTCAAGGAAAATACAGGCATGCGTCGAAATAATCAATTCATTTTCTAATCATGCCTTACATTAATTGAAAAGAAGTTCTTACTGTCAGTTGGTTGTAGTCAGTCAGTACCATTATCATTATCATTGACTTTGCCTCTCACCTTGCGTTGGCTCAGTAGACGGGGATTGTTCAATATCTGACGACTGGGTCTGCTCAGTTGCTTTTGAAGTTTCTTCACTCTGCTTTTCGAACGTAGCTTCTTCAGCTTCTTTTGGTTGATCTGCTTGGATCGATTCTTCGGTTTGCTCAGGTTCTGACGTCTTCTTTTCAACAGCTGGAGCTTGCTCATTTGCATCCTCTTTTTGTTCCGGCTCCTCGGATTTTTCTGCATCGGGTTTATCAGCAACTTTCTCAACCTCTTGTTCTTCTTGGCTTGGTTCGTTTTCAGACACGGTCTCCTTCGGTGCTTCCGCAGTGGAAGATTCAGGTTCAGATGCAAAAGCTTGTTCCGGTTCCTCCTTAACTTCAGATGGTTTTTCCGAATCTTCGGTCACCTCCGGAGCGCTTTGTTGCTCAGATTCGTTATCGGTCTTTTCTTCAGGGGTCTGAAAAACGTTATTTTGTTTGCAAAGCTGTGATAGCAAGCATTTGCGTGCGTGAAGTAGATGAGCATGCAACTAATGCAAAAAAATTAAGCATGAAATACAACATAGGACAACGGACACATCAAAGACGAAAGGATACACATACCGGTTCTTGGGCTTCTTCAAGAGTAGCGGCTTCTTCAGGAGCAGTGGCTTCAGGAGTATCGACTTCAGGAGTATCGGCTTCTTCAGGAGTAGCGGCTTCTTCTGATAAAGCGGCTGTAACACGTAAAAATATTGACTGATGGCGATCACGATCACAAGGCTAGATCCAAGCTTTAAATCAATACAAAATACGCTACGGTATAGTTATGTAATCCATGACTTGAAATGTATCTCCCCAATAAATTAGTGTACTGGTCGTTTGTTTGGTGCAAAAACGTTTGATGGATAACAACTTGGAAACTACTAGCCCTGCAAGCAAATCGGAAGATTTAATGTCTACTCTACAGGCCTTCAACTGATTTGTTAACCAGGAGATATATAGGTGTGCCGAAGCGAACAAAAAAACAGTAAAATACAATAGAAAACTGAAGTACAAGATTGCATAGCGAACTTGATGGCAAGTCAAAACAACATTCAACAAACTCTGCGGGTAACAAAACAATTCATCATTTGACGAAGGCTAGGAAGATGAGGAATAATTCGTAAGGCAATGTTAAAATTGCGTAATCCAGTTAAAGCAAAGCTTGTCAGTAAACAAGAATTGACGATAATAAAACGAACTTCCTGGAAGAATGAAAGCGATAACCGCATAAAGTTGCAATTGCAAAAACCATACGGAAAGCGGGAAGTTTGTTTATTTCATCGGTTTTGCTCTGCAATATTTTTGGCCCATACGTACTAATGGCATACTTTATTCTTAGACATCTACAAAATGTTTAAAGATTTAGTATGAAGCATGAGTTGTTGGAAAATACATAACCATTAAAAACGAGTAACCGGTCATAGAAAAGGGGCTTAAATAGCCATATCGGAGATGTTTTGCTTGCTGAACATAATCTGGCTCCACAACGCGGGGAGGGCAATGAGTTGCCTTGTGTTTAAAAGCCACTTAACATGTAAATGTTTTTGCAGGTTGCCACCTGAAACATTTGCACGAGTAGGTGGTTTGTAAACCGCAACTTTTTAGGAAATGCTGAAAACCCGAAACATTCATTTCATGAAATTGTAAACCAAAGTGATGACGTTGCATAGGTGTTCTGCGCTAACAAAGACAAATGTTCAGGTTAATGGCAAAGATGTGCATTTTGTTCACGGGCATTAGCTCTACCGAAATCTGCGTCACTTTTCCAGTCATTTAACAATCTGTTTGACTACATTGCTTTCGAAAACAAAACATTAATATGAACGAAAAAGCAAAATGTTTTGTTCTAAAAACACATCAACACAGGGAATCGAACTTAAGACGAACTGATTTGAAACCCAACGAGCTTGATCATGTTTGGTCATGCAATGCGGTGTCTGGTATTTAACTTCATGTGACAGAAGACCCTTCTTAAAGGTAGTGTCCACTTTAAAAAATTCAGCCATTGTCATTGAAACCTCGAACCAATGAACCTATCACATGCTACATTTTCCCTGACGTGAAAAAGGGCGAAAAGATTATCCAAAGCAACGCGAGTGGTAAATTCTCTGTCAGCTGGTTGGCTTAAAGGTTAGGGCTAGAAAGTGGTCATTTCCATGACATGGGTTCGATTACCACTCCTACCATTAGGCTTTTCTTCTGTTACTACTAAATAAAGCTCAACAAGAATTAGCCTACGGTAACTCTCCGGCTGAGTGCTAGGAAGATCACACTTGGATGGTAGCCTCTTATAACATGTTCTGATTGGTTCGTGGTTTCAGCTGAATTTCTTCATGTTAAAGTGGCTTCCTTTCCAAAATGTCCAGACTGTCAGTGTACGATGATTGGAAACCACCTAAAACTTATTACAGGTTGCAAACACAAACTGCATTTCAACTGCAACTTGCTTGATCAAACCAGGATTGACTGCAGCAAGAGAAACCTGCTATGTTTGGTAATTTATAACTTTTGCTCGAAGGCAAATGCATCGTAGAGCCATCACAAGAGGCAAATGACGATTCTCTTGTTTCATTGTTCTTGGGCAAACGTCGCAAAACTTCATTATAGTTAGTTGTACGTTCGCGACTTGAACCAAAATCGACAACATTTACAGCAAACCAAAAAAATATCCTAATTACGTCGCAGGAGGTCGCTGACAGGAGAATTGGGGCTTACTACTTTTCTCTGGCAAGCTAAACAGATCAAAGAGCCTATTTCTCGCATTGAGTTATAGCCAAATGGTCCAGTTTGAATTCCCATCATAAGCGTATCTTTACTTTGGTGATAAATAATCTTATTTCAATCAGATTCGTCTTAAAAGAACGTGCGTTTGTTTCAACAGGCCACACAAGTGCGCTGGAAAGGATAAGTAAAGCCTGAAGAGATTATTAACTTACAAAACTTTCCATCTCTTGCTTTCATTAACCAATACCATGCAAATCAGTCCGTCTGCAGACGTTCTATCAATGCAATGAAGGGCTGGTTTGCCGGCTAAAAGTCCTTTATTACTCAACGCAAGAGCGCCAGTCTATCTGCAGTGTATGTTTACAAAATACAGATGATCGATAAGACTTTCTAGAAAACGAGATGCGCCAAACCCCGACAAAGTTTTTTTCTGATTCCATAAACTGTTCAGTGTTCACCTTTTAAAAGCTTTGCAGGCTGGTTGGTAAAAAATGATCATATAGTATTTACAATAGTGTGGCACAAAAAACGGTTTCTGTCCGAAAAACAAGCTAACAGTAACCTACAGTACAACCAAAGGCTTAAGCAGGGGCGTTGACAGGGGGGTCTAGGTGGTACTTTTGGACCCGGGCCCAGAATATTTAAATGGCCCCGGATTTAAAAAATTCCCCGCGAGTTCAAACATTATCTAAATCTTAATATAATCAGATCTAAAGGAATTGCCACCAGAGGTTAAAACAGCCATTTCAGTTGGCAGATGGTAAAGTACCGGGCCCCCTTCTGGGTACCTGGCCCACTTCAGCTTTCTGGTGGTAAAACAGCCACTTCTGCCGCAAAACAGTAAAGAATTTAGTCTAGTACAGTGATTTACCTAACCACGAATATTACCCGAAACACGAATTTCAAAATAAACAGGCTAATATTTGTTCAAACTAAAAAACTAAAATGGCACAGGTAAGATTGCTAGCTGGGTTTTTTTTTTCGGTCATTTATCGGTCATTGACCGACTTTTTAGCAAAATGTCCGAAAAAAAATATAGGCCTAGTCAATTCGGTCAAAATGTCCAAAAAAATATATAGTCAATTGACTATATATGACCAAAAATGATTAAAAATGACCGAAATAAATAAAATTGACCGAATTTTTTCAAGTCATTTCGGACAAATGACCAAAAAGTCTCGGCGAAAAAAAAAACCCAGATTGCTAGCACTATTTCTGCACTAAAAATTAGACCAAAACCGCTTTTTAGATTGCAGCAATCAGCAAACGTTTGACCTAGGCCCAAACACCTTTCCCAAATCAAATTGAAAACAATTAATTTATTAGTTTGCACTGAAACATGTTGCACATTATGAGTCTTAGGTAAATAGAATATGAATACGAACTTAAACACGCGAATCAACAAGCGCTCAGAAAGTTAATCACTTAATTAAACACTGATACAACCACAGGCATACGCAAGCTTTTGTTACGGAGGTGGGAGGGGAGTATCACATGCAATTGATAATTTTAAAAATAGCAATACTTTAATCTCATGACCTGCGCAAGTTTTAAGGTAACCTATCGATTGGCGCAATATGAACTTTCGATGTTTTTACCTGATTATGTCGCTGTTTTACGGTTAACACAGTAAATTACAGATATAAGATTCATACTCTGGGAAGAGGGGGTGTGACATGGCTTAATGTTATCTCCCTCCGTGCATACGCCACCGATGACGCTGACGTAAAATAGAACCAAATGACTGAATGCTGAAGGTTTTTAGTGAATGTCAGGCATTTGCTTTACCTGCAGGTGCTTCTTCAGTTTGTTCTTCAGTTTCGACGACAACTGGCACTGCAGATGTTCCTTCATCTTTTGGAGCATCATCTTCAGTAGGCTCTTCATCTTTAGTCTCCTGTAACAGAGTTTTTTTTTATCAAACATACCGGTTAGGCTACAGCGACAATCAGTTGTTGACAGGCAATGATCAAAAAGCGAGGGTTGAATTTAGAAACTGCATAACTAGGCGTTGCTAGATTTCTTCGTAAGCAAAGGCAATCCAAAAAGTGAAATACCGGTACCTCATTTGGCGTTTCTTCCTTAGCTTGAGAGGATTCTTCTTCTGCAACCTCTTCCTTGGCAGGCTCTTCTTGAACTGTTTCCTCTGATGGTTTCTCTTCTTCCTGAATGAAATATAAAATCACTAAGTTTAAGATTTTCGTTATTACTTGAAGTTTTGTCATTCGCAGGAACAACCAGCATTAAGTCGATGGTAGAACTAAGATCATTTATTTATTGAAAAGCGAGTGCTTATCCGCTGCGCCATCCTCTGCCTCTTAAGAAACATTCGTGTGCATTGTACGATGAATTCAATTCAACATACATTCTATCGTTGAGATGTGCAGATCTAATATCACTCACTTTAATGAGGATTTTAAAACCGTTCAGAATAGGCTAAATTTTTCAAAGATTTTGATAAAACAATGTTTGAAACATCCCAAGATTACTTTTCAAAAACCATGCAAAAACTAAAATTTTAAACGCCTAAACAAAGACCGTTCAATTGTGAGTCACAAAAGAATTTAACCCACATTCTTAGCCTCTGAATGACGTAATGCCTACCCGAACACTGTAGTTACGTCACATTTTAAAACTGATGACAAAGAAACAGAAAAAATTCTTGACATATTTTGAGCAAAGAATGTGCGCGTATGCATGATGCAGGCCCAGACCCAAGGCGCTTTAACAAAAGGAACCTTTTTCTAATTTTGTTCTGTCAAGAATCGCATTGCAATAGCGTTTTGGACGTCCAAAGTCCTATTACAAATCTGTACTTTTGAAACTTTGAAACCTTGGTGTTTAAACCTTTTTTTTTTAAGATCGAAAGCTGAAATCAGGAAAATCGCTCAAAACATATGTGCTCAACAGACGTAAGTCTTAGCGAAAATCAAATAGCTTCATTTGAAAGCCACGGCAAAACAAAATTTTCTAACTTTCAAAACGAAACGTGTGTTATATTGTAAATAACCTCCTTTCATAGAGGGAAAAAATTAAAAAAGTGAAGTTTACATCAGGCCGCCATTAAAATCAAAGATGCATTTACCACTTAAAGATTGTTTAAAACTCTTCCAATGCTGCACCGACTAAGTAAGCTATTGAAAAGCATCTGCTTTCACAGAAAACAATGCGTGGGTCGATTATAAACTCACTGAAATTAGTTTACAACTTCAAAAACAAAGTGACACAAGCAAGGTTCTCAGAAGAGAAAGGTTGCGACAATTGCAGAGCTGTGTATGCTTCAATGTTTGCTCAGTTTTGGGAGTTCACACATGCATACTTGTGCACAACGAGGGAACTTTGTTGAGCCACCAAATAACTAGGTTTTCACTTAAGTTCATTTTTAAAAGCCCTGCAGCGCTTCGTTGATGGACAAAATTGTTTTGTTGTTATAGATCTTGCGATAACTTATGCCGTAAAGTTAAAATTAAGAATTCGAAAAAGATGTCATACCCAAGCCGAAACACCCTTTAGAATTAGTGGAGCATATCAAGCAGGCATAGGATTACCAAAAGCATTTAAATCGTGGTTTGTTTTTGCGGTGAATTAAAATACTACACATTGTGGTGAAGCAACAAAAAGAGAGTCTTTCTCCCGGTAAGAGAAATTGCAGCAATTGCTCCAAAAAACTTTTGTAGGTGTGTTTTCCTGTTTGTGGTGTAAATCGCGGCCGACACTAATATTTGTGATTTCATATTGTTGTGTGCAGTGAAGTAAACTTTTTGCCAGTGCAGCAGAAGCTGTCAAAAATTATTGCCTGATCATATTCATCTACGTCATAAGTGCTCAACCACAGCTATGTCACACATAGATTAAAATTCCAGTTTTAAAAGCACCACACTAGGTCTAAATACAATTTCCTACTATCTGACCTACTTTGCCGCACGTTTCCATCTGACAGCCGCTGTTTTACTGAAATATAACGTTAGGAAAAGATAAAATGTGTCACGCAAAGATATGCAGCCAAGTGGTCGACTTCAAACGTGGCTTACGTGCGACCTGCAACTGTTTTGGCGATAAAAATGCGATTAAAAAACGTTTGGTCACTTACACTCGAGATGTTAATAACCGCATAGTCAAGTTTTAAGCTGACCTGTCAGTACGCAAGGAAGTCTAATTGAGGCGCTGCTTGAAACCAGAAAAGAAATCTCCCGAGTCAATCTCTAAACGTCAACATATCAGAAAATGAATACGTTGAAGCAGTAGTTGATAAGGCCCTTTAAAAGCACCTTTTAAATCGCGTATGGCTTAATCAGTCATTTCCACTGCAACAAGTTAGTGCTGATGATAAATACAAAATTGCCGATAGCATGATCTCCTCTACAGCAAAGTTAAGCGAGCGTAGCACTTGCTACCGTACATCAATTTTATGCAGAAGTTTAATGTCTAGGGATTTTATAGCACTCCACTACAAAACTCCTGGATGTCTTAAATTCAACAATTCCGCAAACCTGGAGAAACCACTCACAACACACTATAGCCATCTTGGGGACTAAAAAATCGATTGCAACGTTTGTAAAACGCCTTAGTTTGTAGCTTCCGCTTGAAACTGTTGAGCAAATACAACTCTCAAAGTTGTGAAAACTCTAAACTTGAATTGCGCAACCCATACTGTCGTACATTTAACGTCAAAAAGATGTTCAATGGCACGAAGTGGCTTGCACATTCCGTGCTGCACATTCCACAAACGCCGCTTGGTTCCGATTCGTAATTAACTCCTGCAGACTAGCCTACTGAAAAGCGAAATTCTAATGTTTGACAGCAAATATCGAAGCTCAAGTTCACCTACAGTCGTCAACATCGCGTAAACGTCGCGCAACGTGAGTCTTTTGTTAAGATGCAACATTTAACACACATTGAGCTAATGTGTTTGACATCAAGTTTTAACTCAGTTTTGTTTTGTTTCTTATAATTTTTCGATGTGTTAACCAGATTTCGGTCATTGAAGCAGAAGCAATGTGTACCCGTTTATGCAAACAAGTTATTCGCATTTCGTCGCCAGCTGCATCAAAGATGTCAAACTGCATTAAAAATCGATGACCGCTCCGTTTTCATATGGAGCACACTTGTGCAAATTGAAATCTTTCAAAGCACCGGTATTTAACTATGACAACTTGGCCAGTGGCTTTACTCATTTTTTCTTGGATTAGTATCCCCGTCAAGTTTTAGCAAAGAAATATAAAAAACAACGGTACCAGTTATGCACATTTTGTGTCAGCAATGGCAAGTGAATTGAAGAAATTTTCGTAATAGTTTTAACTGAATAGAAGTTTAATGTGAAAAACACGAATTTAGATCTTTTGTCTTCATCTGAAAACTTTGATATGTAAATAAGCAGCATACTTTCCTGCAAGAGGAGATATGTATACAGACCCGGACTTGTCAAGCAACATTAAAATGTTGAAATTTAGTGATGTCACTGAAATAGACACAAGGATGGGGACCACTGCTAAATTTGTTCTGACGACACACTTCCAGATCAATGACAGTATTTAAACGAAAGTGGGCATTCAATGTTATCCCGGCAAGAGTACAGTAGATAGCATGGACTGCTCAGGAACATGGAGTTAATTGCTACTTCAGAAGCTTTGGTAATTACGAGGTATCTACCGAACCAGTCAAATTGTAACTAAACTTTTCAACGTCTGAAAAGCTTAAAACGATGCAATAGCGACTTTGGTTGGTGAAGAAGAATGGTAGTTTGAATAATTGCATGTATCGAATAACAATCATTTGATCAGCCTTTGCAGTTTCCAACCAAATTAAGTCGTATTTAGTTGCTATAAATTGTTACGGTTAGCTATATAACGACCGGTGGAATCGGTGGTCTACTGGCTTTGTCAATTAAACCCAAAACCGAATGATTTTGATACAAAACAGAACTCTGCAGGCATAAACGTATTGTCCCAATCGATGTGTCAGTTGAATTTGCAAGCACCTTAACTCTTTTACAACGTTAAATTAACTATTTGCATGCGAACATAAATTTTCTTGTTTTTTTTGTTGCCTTTGATAGCTTTCACTTAAAGTCTTAAACCGTCAAGAAAAATTTATCACTATTTGTGCACTGACATTTTATTTAAGTGCTGCCAGTCAAAAAGTCAGTTTGTTTAGTGTGACAAGACTGATGACTGCGGTTCAAGCAGTTTCTTCACGTAGTCAATTAGCATCCAAATCGAGACGGGCATTCTGTTTTATTTCCCTTTTATTGCGATCAATTTTGCTTGTGCAAAATTGCTTCAAACCCAGACCTACCCAGTAAGTCAGTCATTTTTTGTATTTATTCAACAGCTGCTAACGTTAAAAAAATGTAAACAATGACATCTAGCAGGGTGTGTGTGGATGGTCGACTCAATTTGTTATTATTTTAAGGAGAATAGGAAACGTGTTTAGAAAAAGATCACTTTGGAATGTCTTGGATGATAACACAACTGTAGTAAATTATAAACTTTCCCACGTTGTGCAGTCGTCGAGCTACCGCACACGGTAGCAATGTGGCGGATTACAAAAATTAAATGTGATTTTAAAAATTGAATTGCGACGTTGAAAGAACTCAATAATGATCTGCTTTTTGGCAGCACCTCAAAGAATTGATTTTTCAGACAAACAATCAACAAGAACAAATGAACAGTTATCCTCAAACTTAATTTCAAGTTTGATCTAAGTGGCAGGCTTGCCAGATTGGCCCTTTTGGGGCCAAATTTCACAAATTTGGCCCTTTTTAGAGGTAGTTGGCGCAAAAAAAATTGTTTGGCCCCTTGGCCCTTTGTTTTCAATATTTGGATCTTTTTGGAAGCAGTTGGCACATACTATCAAACTAGCTTTTTAAATAAATCTCTTTCGGAAATTGGGACTGAAAAGTGTTAAGTGTTATTACGATTTTTTAGACAGTGTTTAGCTGACAATGTTTATGCCAATGCCAAAGATTCGAGTGGAAACACTGTAGAAGATGAAGATTTGGAATTGTTCTTGTAGCATGTAGACTGTGTTGTTGTAATGTTGTAACGTTATTGACGTTGTTAACGTTATTATGTATTATAACGTTAATGACAACGTTATTGAACAATTTGGCTGTTTTTTACCCAGTTTGGCCCTTTTTTTGACATTGTTTGGCTCTTTTTCTCAAAACCTGTCTGACAACCCTGCTCAGTGGAGCACAATGGCAATGACCTGATGACAGCAGTATCGTTGTCAAGGTTCTGGACAATACAATCGCTACTGCTTTGAAACCAAGGGAATAGCAAGTCACAGCAGGTCGCGGTGCCATTTAATTTAGCCAAACCACAATGTAATAGACACGCCAGCGGATTAGTTGAATTGTGGTTTAATTGTGTAATGGAGTTGTATAAATGGAGTTGTGCCATCCCTGTAATAGAGCGGCTAAACACATTAGTTTGAGTGGCAATTGAAACGATACACCGCAACGAAAAATCTAAAATGTATATCAGGTTAATGTTGTGCAAGCATATGAACATGATAAATTTCTCTACAAGATTTCAAGAGGGTTCATGACCTTCTTTCTTTTGCGAACCACCGATTTGAATTGAATTTCTAAATGGTAAGTGTGAAAGATGTCACAAAACACAAGCCAAAAGCAAACGCCGTGCTAAAATCAGACTTAGAAGTTTGAACATATCATTTAAACTTTAACTTTAAACCTAACATCTGACTTTATTCAAGTTTGTAACCCGTTCAAGTAAATGAAATATAAATTGATTTACAACTTGGATGTCAGTGTCGAGCAACAGTAGCCTACCATTGAACAACAAGAGCGCAAGTGTACTGAATTTTGAAGTCTCAACCACAACTGGCGAAGTAAATAAAATTACATGGCGGATTAGACCTAAGCCAACTTGATGACTTCATCCTGGCCGCAAATATGAAGTCACGTGTAATCAGACGTAAAAAGTAAATATGCTAATAGGCTACCATTCGTGCGTAATCCTATGACGGATCATTCAAAGAAATCACGTCACTATAAAAGGATATCGCTGCCACCGGCTTGATGTAAGAATGGTATGCCAAAATTGTTGGCAAAGAAACGCTTTTCCTATTAGTGACAAACCATGATTGTGGTGTGGTAAAATGATTACTTTCAATGTTATGTGGGCTCTTGCAACACGGTTTGAATGCAGTTAGATTGGAAAACATGTAGTTTGTTTTCGTTGTTGCGGACGTGCAGGCAGTCCCATCACTCCAAACGACAAACCAGTGCGAAGGAATGTCCGCCTCTCGCGGGACAAGATAAAGCCGTCATGACAACGTTTGCAAGTTTGCCTTTAAATTTGAAGTACTTTACGCTGAAGCAACGTAAGTACTTTTTTCCAGCAAATACTAACCACGCCTGACCATCAAATTGAATTCTTTCATTACCGAGAAAGCTGACAGATGAACAAATGACTCTTGGTAAACATAGCGTACTAATGGCAAAATCTCAGTACTGTACCACAAATGCAACTTGTCAGCCATTCAGCCAACCAACTTGTAGACATACCCCACTACCACTAACCCATTAAAGTGCACAGTACCTTGTACGAAAGTAAGATATTTGTCTCAGGATAATTTACCTAATACTAAATTTACCTTGTGAAAACGCTAATGTGTGTGAGGCGAATTTTCGAAACTAGGTAACCTTACAAGCGTATGTGAAAGTCACTCACTTTTTTGGTGCTCTTTCGTCTAAAGATGTTTTTTAGAGAAACAAAGAATCCAGGCTTCTCTGTAAACAAAATTTCGTAATGAAATTAAATGTAAAATGTATATATTATTGTAAAGTTCTGTAGGTTATTGACAAGAAAACGAAATAATTTTGCTCTTTCTAAATAAAGCTCGTTTTTTAACATAAAAATGTTAGTCCAACGCCATCTACTCAGCTCAAGTTGATTCACACCACATCACCTCAACACAGATGAAAACCTTGATAAGGTAACAAAGTCACCAATTTGCGACGTGGACTGTCATGGAATTAAAATCTAACTTATTACAAATAAATGGCGGAGATTTTAAGCAATCGCTGCCTTTTCCGTTCATACAAGTTTAAATTTTATTTACCTTCCTCTGTTGGAGCTTCTTTTGAAGGTTCTTTATCGGCAGGTTTGGCATCTTCCTCTTGTTTCTCCTGATTAGACTCGGCCGGGGATTCTTCTGCATCGGGAGTTTTCTGCTCTTCTTCAGGTTTCTCTGCTGGGTCCTCCGTTACTTCGTCGGTGGGACTTTCCAGTTTTGCTGCGGCCTCTTCATTTTCACCGCTCTTCTCGAGGCTTTCTTGACTTGCTTCTTGGGTTTCTTCGACTTTTTCCTCGGATTCATCTTTATTTGTTTTTTTACCAGATGTCTTTCTCTTGATGTTAGCGATCGTGCCGGAAAACATTCTCTTTAAATTCTTACCGAACTTCCTTGGACTACTTTCTTCTTCAGCGGGAGCTTGGGCTTCGTCTTTATCTTCATCTGATTTGACTTCTTCCTTAGCTTCTTCAGTTGGAGCTTCTTTGATTTCGTCTTCGTCTTGGACTGGTTCCTCTGTCGTTTCTGGTTCAGCTGCAGTGTCTTTGTTTTCTTCCGTATTCATCGTTTCTTCGGTTGTTTCTTTTGGAATTTCTGAAGTATCTTCCTCCTGTTTTTCAGAAGCTTGATCAGGTGCAGATTCAGTGTCTTTCTGTGGCTCTTCTTTGTCGGCAGCCGCATCAGTTTTCTCTTCCTCAACCTTATTTTTAGCACTTTCTTCAGCTGGAGGAGTTTTGGTAGCAGCTTTTTTTCCAAGGGGAAAGCTTGGGAACTTAAATTTGGAGAAAACTTTTGTCTTTTTCGATTCGTCGTGTTGAGGACTTGTTCCGTTTTCATTGACAACTTCCACCTCCACTGGTTTTCCGTTTTCTCCGCTATCCGTCAGATCGCCATTAGGTTTTTCCTGAAAATAAAATGTTATTTAGTTTTATATCGTGGTCTACGCGTGATACAAAACCCCTCAGTATGCAAGTCATAAGCAGAATACGCAAGAAATATAAAAGTGGGAAATACTTGGTCTGCTGTAGTGTACTAAGGGCTTCTTGGTAAGGCAAACTGGGGGAAAATTAGGCAACGCCTAAACAAGAAATTTTATGCTTCTAATGTGCATGTTGAATACTCTCCTTTAGAAAACTTCATTTTTTGCAATGGTGCAAGCTCTACTGCATATTGGTTACGTAAAAAGTGTCCCTACGTGCAGCGAGGAAATATTATCCGGTAAATGCCTTTACTTAGGTGTGTATTAGTGTTGACTAAAATAATCTGGTGTCCCCTTTTTGAAACTAAAAATGATAGAAACATATCTCCACTAACCACAAAGGCTTGGCTTGATATGCGCAATAGCTATGGGAGTATCTCAAAGCGTCTTTGCACATTAGAATTTTAGTTCAATTCAATGAAAATTTTCGCTTCAAGTTGTCTTAATTACTATGTGGTTTTTCCCAACACCACTCACGAAAAGTGGTAATTTTCTCAACACTCAACAATTAGTGGGAAATATTTGCATGCCCAGCACACCAATATAGTAAGTGTAAAAACAGAGTGCAACTGTTCACCAGGCATCTGATAAATAAAGTGACTTGCGTTCTTCTAGTGACTATAAGCTAGTTAGTAGATTACCTCGTGATGTTAAGGGTGATAGTCGTTCTGACTGAAGACAGTCGTGCTGACTGACGAAACGTCGGTAATAAAAGCAATGCATTACCCATATCAGGAGGTAACCTAGCAGCCTCTAGTCACCAGAAGAACGCAGTCACTTTATTTGTGGTAAGTGTACAGTATATACTAAACCTCATTTTCAGCGTCATAAGGTTTAATAAAAGCACAGACGCAATGTGTAAAACCAAATCTTAACTTTGTAGCAGGTCAACCTACCGACAGTACCGAAAGCAATGGTGGGCCAGGGGGGAGGGCAAGTGAAGTAAAATAATTAGACAACACTGGCCACTGCTTGTGGTCGGAATGCCATTGAGGCGAAGCTGATACAATCTAGAAATACTATTTTTCTATCCAAGACGTAGTTCCCTAACCGGTCTGTAACCACTGTTACTCTTCCATATGGTTATCATTCACCTAACTTCTTAGCTACGATTCTGCCCAAATTTTACCCTATCATACCATTCTCCATAACATGCAATTGTTGGCAAAGTTTGTACTCAAATTGCATTGATTAAATTTTGGCTATTTTCTTATGGTTGAAGTCGTAGGTTTGACGATATTGTGAAACCTGACGCTGCTATCTCATTAGTGACCGCCGATGTGTATGTGTGTTGTCTATCAAACTAACTTGGATAATTTTGATCAATTGCTTTCGTGGGTTGACCTCTTTTGTTGAGTATTGGGTTTTCAATTCTTCGATTCTCGAAGCGCAATAATCGGATGCAAGCCAATAAGTAATTTATAGCCCATTAAAATCGA
This sequence comes from Aplidium turbinatum, assembly GCF_918807975.1. Lineage (NCBI taxonomy): Eukaryota > Metazoa > Chordata > Ascidiacea > Aplousobranchia > Polyclinidae > Aplidium > Aplidium turbinatum. Next base: position 6,761,067 of record NC_137489.1, on the reverse strand, counting down.
TTGATCTCGTTTAATGGAATTACTTTTGATATTTAATACCTGAAGTGGTATTTCAAGCCACATGAAAGACCACAAAAGTGGCTTCATGAAATGTGTTGCTGTGTCCAATACACAGGGTCACCAAAGGTAACTGAAGCAGTTGTGCCATGTTTACATACAAGAAATATAGTTACCGAAATCGATAGCATACTTACAATTGCTGTGATCTGAGCTTCATTGGAAGGGGCTTCTTTTACTGATTCATTGACGTCATAATGAGCTCTCTTGCTAGAAATATTTCCCATGGTGTGTGTGTATTACAAAACTAAAAACTGTTGCAAATTAATAAACACAAATAAGCCGTCCAACAAGGCAAAATGTTTCTTTTTTATTGCTAAGAAATATTGCGGTGCTCGACATAAAAGCTGAAAAACATTGTAAAAGAAATACAAATTTCTGTTGGATTGAGCCATGCTCGAAACGACTTTCAACTCTTGCTGGCTGAGAAGCGGCTTAACATTTGAAAAATATTAAATCACTGGTGTACAGCCTTTTAATTGAAGCTACCCAGCCGCAAATAAGACCTTTTTCATATGGATTCAACGTCTGTGGACATTGAATCCATGTGAAAAGAACCGATCTTCTGGCTGAGAATCTCTGAATCGAATCCAGAAATCGATCTGTACCATCCATTTCAAGAAACAGTATAGTCTGAAACAGAAGAATGGCATTAATATTTTAATGCTTCGTGTTTGTCCAACTTGACAAGCCTATTAACTTCCAATCAAGAAAACGAAAAGGAATTTCAAATTTGTTGAAAAAATTCCAACACTTCTTTGATCACACCGCCCTTGTCTTACTAATACAATACAAAAGAATGCTACGTTGCTACAACATCGCACGACGAGATATCAAACTGCGCTCAGCAAGCTATACGGAAACGACTGAGAGTAAGAAAATATCTCTGTATGATAATTACAACATAAATAGACCAAGATCTGTAAACGACTTCTGGCAACTGAGGAAGTCTATCTTAATCAAGTTTTAAGCTAGACATTCAACTAGGCAACAATATCCATGGCATAGAGCGTACTAAAAGCAAGCAAAAATCAATAGCAATTACACGGCTAACTGAATAACAACGATGACGTAATTGAAGCCCAAGGAGTATACCACAAAAAATTAAGTCACGTGAGCAATTTATGCTTGCCTTTGCAGATTTTGTGACGACGCAAAATTTGTAATACTGTATCTAAACCAAATTAGGCTTACACTTGTCAAGTGATCGCAGTGAATCACGCAGAAATTTCTTCATGTTGCAAACAGAAACACGCTTAGTGGACAATTTGCAACAACACAACCAAAAAAAATTCTAGTTATTTATCTATCATCGCTATCTGGCAATACAAGACAATTTCTTGCAAAGAAAGAAACAGTAATGAATCAGGCATTGGGCAATGCGGCCTGATTCATTGAAAGTTACGTCATGAAAATATCTTCGTAGAGAGTTGTGTGGGCGTGGTTTTTGCGCTAATTTGCGGAAGCTTACTTCGGCTTCACATGCTTTGCAACTGAACGGCATACCAAGGCTATGAAAGTAATTCAGTTAGTCAGTGTCTAACATGTTGACAAGATATCGCATTCTTTCTAGTTGTATATCAATATTGTGCCGTACAATCTTATAACCATTGAACTTCTTTGGAAGGTCGAATCAGGGAAAGCAACGTGAAATGACGGAATTGTGCACTTGTTTTTAATTTTCATTGCTAAACTGCAAAACAAGCCAAAGTCCTAGCCAACAAAGCAGGCCACTTGCTGATGGGGGTCATAACAGAAGTGGATCAAACGCAAGTTTGTCAAAAACATACGAAAACGGTTTCACTAGCCACACTTATTGATAATGTTTAACCTTAATGAAACCAAAAAGAAAACCCAGTTTTACACACTTGCAGATTCGATTAACCACAACAGCAAACAGCCTCGTATCCACATTTTGCTCATCTAATGTTCAAAACTAAGTAGACCACATGCTCTACAAGACTGCAGGTAATAGAAAAATCAGTGCTTCCCAAATCTTAATTGGATTTAAACTGCAGAAGGATCGGTGCTGCCCTAGACCTGTCCTAGAGCATGCAATGGAATCCACCAATCGTAAGCTTACACAAACAATAAAATACCTGGCTAACAAAAGCCTTCCTTAAAAATTGCAACTGTATCTGATCATGAATTACCCAATACACTGAGACGCATCAAAAACGCTTGCCCCACTGCAAAAGCCGCCATGTTGAAGATTTCAAAAATACGTAAAATAGACGAACCGCAAGCGCATTACGCACAGCTACTACGCATATGATTAAAACATTACATCATAATCTGGTTAACATTTGCAAACTAAGGAGAAAGCTAACAAAATCTGATGCAAGGACATGATTTAACAGCTCCGACAGCAAAATCATTTGAATTGTGTTGCATTTCGTCTGCAGACGTTAAATCAATGTAAAAATGACGGATTTGCTGTGTGAAGTCGCCGATTATAACGTCATTGTAAATCTGCTTTGTATATAGTTTTGCCGCTGACGTCATCCAATTCTACACAATCAAACCTAGATAATCCGACCTAAATCGCTTTGTCAAATAAGGTCGGTTTAGCGAGAGTATGCGAGGTACCCATCGAAAAAGAATGGAAAAGCAAAAAAGCATGTGTACCCAACACATGGACGTTGAATCAATGCAAAAAACAATTTTGCTAGCGTGAATGTAGAAATCTGTGCCGGATAACACGGAATCCGACAGTTGAAACTCCAATAAAAGTGCTACAAAAAACTACTGTACTTCTGCTTCTAAGCTGATCTACAATTGAGCTTTATGAAAACTTTACTGAAGACATCAGATAAGTTAAACCTCAAACAGAAAACCAGGCTCTTTCATATTGATTGTATTGTACATCTTTAGACGCTGAATCTGCGTAAAAAACAGAATTTGCATTCTGAAAGTGAGAGCGCTTCAATAATGTGGTTGATTTATCTGCACTGAATTCAAGCAGTCCCACCTTGAAAGCAAAATCCGTCCTTTTTACATTGATTCAACGTCTGAAAATGACAGATTTTGCTTCTGGTACCTATTGGAGTACAAATAAGAGATGAAACAAAGATACTTAACATATCAATATAATTGTTGAAACTTAAATGAGGCTGTTCACCAGGCATTAAATTAAATAATATGAGATGTTCTACTGGTGCAAATTAAGCTAAACTATTAAAAGATGTATATAGTGACAATCTGCTTTTATTCCGACGTTTCGTCAATCAGACACGACCTAGTCACTACCTGGTCTAGCCCCTTGAAAAAGTCAGTCGTGTCTGATTGACGAAAAGTCGAAATAAAAGCAGATTGTCACTGTATACATCTTGTGATGTTTAGTTGAAGGTTTGGATTAAGTGAAGGAAAAAGAAAGTCAACCAGTCCACCTTCAGACATACCATTAAAGTATCCTGTCAAAGACACAGCCAAACCAACGGATCATCGGAACCAGAAAAGTTTTTTTTACACCGTTTTAACGCTACTAATGCAATAAAGCCAAGTATTATGTTGAATTAAAGGAAGCCTGAAGTTTTTGCACTATCAACCGAAGGATAGGTTGTCTGCAATTTATCATACTTCTACACAAACTCTTAGCATTCGTATCACGGTTTTGGGTGATCTTGTCGATTCAGCAATAATTTTACAAAAAGGGTTTTTCATAATAATTCATTGCTACCAAGACCAATCCATTCTCTTTCTCAACTCGCATGCATTCTACAAGCTACCGTGGGTGATGAAAAACAAAGTTTCACTACAAATACACAACAAGTCTTTGTATGAGATCACAAATTCTTGCTGTGGACTTTATATCTTCCAATACATTTAATCTTTTCGGGCACAAACGCAAGCATCAAATGAATAGAAACTACCTTGATCATAACTGAATTTAACTGAATGTCGAAAATTCCTTGAAGAAAACAACATATTAATGTTCTGATCATTTTTTTATCGTCAAACTGAGGATTCTGCCGAGGACTACGCTTAACTGTGGTGGCGGCTGTCACAAAATTTGTGCAGCACGCTCACTGTTCCTTTTTATTGCCCTGTTTAATTACAGAAATGCTGTTGTTACGCAATATGCTTTTGTAGTAGTTGACTCCTCATCTGATGCCGTCAGCATCATCAACAACAAGCCCCGCCCTGAGTGCATTTCACTGCACCATCGATTAATTGTTTCTTTTTAGCTTCCAATTGGGCATCGAATTGCCTTTTTTCTTCTAGCTTTCTCAGAAGTTGCTTGCTTGCTTGATGTGGCAGCCACAAATCCATCAGGATTTTGCCATTTAGCGTTTCCCTACGAGAAAAGAGCCCAACGTCAAACTTGTTGCATTCCACACATATTTACTTGCAAGATTCTCTGAGACCACGGAGCCAAGCGCTAAAGGTTTAAAGCACAAACAACAGAGTGTTTATAACTTTCGGAAATTATTATTAGAGTATAGCCGTCGGCAAGCCTATGCTGTATTCATTGTCTCTCTCGCTTTCACTACGAACGATGCTTTCGCTGTATGTTTGCTATTCTTTTACAATTTATGGTTTGCATTCGCTTTAAATCTTGAGTGGTTCACAGACCATCTTAGATGTAAAATTTATCAATGGACAAAGGGCACGCCTGACTGCGTTATAAGATAACTGTCGCGAAATCCAATCACTTCGAAACCCTGAATAACTCGAGCACTACGGTTTTAATTGACTTTGACCACAGTATTGGTCAAGTACGAGTAGTAACTCAGTTTAAATCACCGCAATGAAAGGTTGCTAAGTACATTAACCATTCAATATGAAAGACGCCCACCCCATAAAAACTGTTGACATATAACATTTTTAGTCAGCAAATTACTTGATTCAGATTAGTCGATTGCCTAATAGCCAACATTCTTCAAAACTCAAGTGATTGAGTCATCAAAACTGGACCAGAGTGGTGTCTGGTGTGTTTTTTTCACTTGAGAGAACATTAAGCATGATAAAGGAAACTGTTCTTGTGTCTGTTTATGTACAAATTGTTTTAAAACTGTAGATTACATGCTTGGTTACGTTGAAACAATCATAAATATTACAACAACAACGCTCGACAACCGAGGTTTGTCACATGTTTGCTATTGCTGTGAGAAAAATTTGGAATTGAATTAATCCCTGTTGCCTCTATTCGAACTACAACAACAACACAGTATATTGAAAAGTGTGCTTCAAAGAGTTCTTTGTTGTTGTTTATATTTTCCAAGCAGTCGCCAAGGTTATTACTTGGCTATTGCCAGCCCGTTGAGAGGATATTTTCGGTCAGGTACCAGTAAGATTTTCACCAACCTCATGGCATCAAACAAAACACCTTTAAAAGAAGAAAAAACAATACCTTTGTCAGGAAGAAAAACCACAAAAATATTAGTTGGTGCATTGAAAAAAGAGATAGTTTTCTACGAAAAAGCAAAAATGTTATCAAAGACAAAATAGATTAGATGTAAACGCACCCATGACGCACCATAGCACCAAAATATGCTGTGTTTTTTTTCGAGTTCCCAGCCTGCTAAAATCACCCCGGGCCCGAGTTCAAAAGTACCCCTTGAACCCCTTGCCAAAGCTTCTGAGTACTGCACAGTTGTACATATCATTTAAAATTACATTTCTGAAGATCCATTGTCCTTCAAAAAGCACAGGCATGAATATTTGTTGTTGTTTTCGAAGATAACGCATCCCACAAAAATGATTGAATTATAAAAATGCGTAAATGAGAACTACACCAGCCATTCCATTAAAAAGAAGATATTTTAGCAAATGTAATTATTCAACGCTTCATCGATCTTTTTACTTGAATGAGTCATGTTCTAGATTGTTAGTTAAACGTTGGACTAAATTAGGCTACAACAGACTTTTCGAAATTGTACACATCGCTATGAGTTCTTTGCCTTTACTCTATCGGGAGTTGTGACTCAATTAACAGATTCACCTTCTCTTTTGTTAGATATTTCATTATTTTGAAAAGATTATGCAGCTTCCTGTAGCCTTTAAATCAGGGGTTCCCAACCTTTTTTACATCGTGACACCCTTTGAAAATTTTGAAAAATCAATTGCCCCCCTATTTTTTCAACCTTTTGAAAAAATTAAGAAACGTCATTTTAATTAAAAAACTTGTTTAACTTTGTGCAGTAACCGGTGGTTAGAATGATAAAATGATATAAATACAACACACATTAAACATGATAGTACATTAATTAGCTATTACATATGCACTATGCAGTTAATGTGATGGTTGAGCTTGTTTTTCAAATTTTTCCATGGCCCCTTTGATAAAGACTCATGGCCCACTAGGGGGCCATGGCCCCCAGGTTGGGAACCCCTGCTTTGAACCTTGATTTTCAGAGTGTTGGTGTCGGGAAGAAAATGGCTCGTGTTGTGTTGAGGATTGTTAGAAAATTACGGAGTCAAGGTTGCGTAAGATAAGTTTGTTCCGACTTCGACTGTTAGTGGTTGTAAACATCTTGCTACCAACTCAATCTCACTTAAACCATCCCAAGCTTACAAAAGAAGACTTATATTTTTATTTCTTACAAATAAAAGTCTTGTTCCAACTGACTTACACTTGTTGCAGTGTTTTTTAATTTCTTCATTAATTTAAATAAGACCTTTGATGAAGCAATCCCAGCAAGCAGATCGGTTCTTTTTTACTTTTTGCAACCAAAAGAATTTATTTTGAACATTACAAGCTTTTCAGCAAAAACTACAAACTTAAGGATTTTGAATCACTGCTAATATTTTCAAAGTCAACTGCAAAGCTTTTCATAAAGGACAAGTGACTCAGAAAATATATTTGGCTTTGTTAGCCATGGTTTTACCACTGCAGCTCAGACCTATCATGGGACCTCACAAGGGAAATTGCAGAAATCATTAGCATCAAAATCAAGCAAAAGAAATTTCGCAACATGTTTGTAGAAGTGTGAAGTTCGCATTTAATGGTATTATGAATACCATGTACACTCATTGTACAGTATAACCATTTAACCAATCGTATAGCCTCAAACCAAACTGCGTGTTAAACACCGATGTGATAGAAAAATTATCTTCTTTTTTCGTTTTCAATAGATTGTTCAAATTTCATGGCAGATTATGGAAAGCCAGGTCATGTAGATTCGTTCAGTGATGTCATAGGCTACCATGCATTTTATTTGGTGTTTTCAATACGGGACACTCCAGCGTGACACAGTCAGCAGCATGCTTCTCTGCACCGCATTCGCTGATGGAACCGAACCCTAGCAGACCCATACCGGAACAGAAGCGGCGTTCTCCTGTTCAAATACGATTTAGCTTGACCCGAATGGCCCAAGGAATATCCAGTTCGAGGAAAGCCATCGGTGAGCTATAAAACTATGAAGTCTGGTAGCAGTGGAACATCATCCCACTCCACTGTTCACTACGTTCCAAGTATCTTTTATTCCAACGTTCAACGCTGGTGAGTGGTAAATACGATCACAGAGATCGTATTGGCCAGATGGGCCAAGGTGTAGTGGATGCAGTGAATGTAGCAATAGCAGAGAAATAATGTCGTAACATTAAACAACACTGTTTTTGGTTTGTTTTGAATAGGATTTTGATGTCGGCACGATAAAAATGAAACCTTTGACCTCTGGGGTAAAGGTCAAAATTAACGCTCGGGTTGTGCTTTTGTGCAGAATGGTGCAGGAATCCCAACTATCCCCTGGTCAGCAACTATCTGGTAATGTAAAACGATGTAAAAAAGGTAACTTTTATAGCTATCTGAAAGCACGTCTACAGCGATACGGTTGACTGGCTTTGATATTTTTGAGTGACGTTAGACAAAAGATTCAGTGGTTCGAACGTCACTTTTCTGATAATTAAGATCTATTGGTATCAACATCAAAACTGTAAGTAAAAATAACATTTAAATGACATTGCTGCTTTATTGACATAGATTGTTTAAGGGGCTATTCAAATATGGTACGAGGGTTTTGGGGGTGAGAACCGTTTCATTACATCATATAGATGAGAAAATTCAGATAATATGAAACCAAGAAAGTTTTCAGAAATATTTAATAAAACTACCATTTAACGTTTTATAGGCAGAGAAAACTCATATAGATGAGACACGTAATGTTTGACGCCAACTGAAAGATGAGAAAAAGATTCTTATTTTCCGACCAGTTACATCGCCATCCCTGCATCTACAAAATCGACAAATAATTAAGCAAGAAAGCGTTCCAAATCTTTTTGTTTGGGAAAGGGAATTTTTTTTGATCAAAGACCATCAAAACGTTTAAACCTATTTACGAACTTAAATTTTTTAGATTCCAATCACTCTTTAAACTATGTTTTCAACCCTCAAAATATAGTAGAGCTCAATCTTTTAAATCACTTTTGATTTCAGCATGTTTTCAAACTTTGTAGGTGATTATTTTTCTCTTTAAGAGAAATGTGAAACACTCCTTGCTTTGTGATTGGTCGTTATCTTGCACGGTTGCTGAGACTTGTCAGATACGTGTTATCTCTTCCCAAACAGCAAATCAGTCGTTTTTTTACATTGATTCTACGTTTGCATACCATAAATCAACGTAAAAATCGAATGATTTGTTGTTAGGGTTAGCTGTTGTATAACGATCATTAATCAATTACAACATTTGCAGTTAACTGAAATGGTTTAATTTTTAAATATTCTGTGAGATGGTAGCTCTTGCAATTTTCTTCCTAGTGTCATCAATCTTTGCTGGCATTGAGACGAAAGCAGCTCAGAAGCAAAGACGAGCAAGCAGAGATATTAATGTTGAATGTTTTGTGAAACTAAATTGCGTTTTTCTTTGTATTCGTCTTGTCGAACGATTGTAATTTACTTGATGGACGATAATCAGGGCTGGATTTCAGCCGGAACGGTCCGGAGCGCCGCTCCGGAAGCTCGATCAAAAAGTTGACTTGTCCGGAACGGCGTTCCGGAAGCTCAAATATTTTATACTCTTATTATGCTTTGCCCTGTTCAGTAAAAGTATATCCATAATTCTTGATGAGTCGAACACGTTAAATCGCGTATCCACTCTGATAATATATTTTCGTACCAGTCTTGACGGAAGCGAACCTGTGAATGTATTTGTAGATTTTGTTGAGCTCGCTAGTTTTACTGCAAATGGCATCTTTGATTCCCCGAAGAGCTGCCTAAAATGATAAGGCATGTCTACAACATTTTTATCTTCTTGTTTGATTAGTGTTGTATGTGATGTTAGGTCGCAAAAATGGTATGGCAAAATTGCTTCGTGATGAATTTCCAGACATTGTGGTGTGGTATTGTGCAAACCATAGATTGGAACTATCGGTTCGTGATGTTGTAAAATCAGTCAGTAATGCGTATCGATTTCGATCTTTATGGACAAGCGCTATAGCCTTTACCACGCTTCTCCCAACAATAGTAGGGAATTGGGTGAATGTGCAGCGGCTGTTAAAGTGCAGCTGTTGAAAATCGGAAGGGTAGGGACTGGACACACGTTGGGTAGTCTCGAGCTTCCGCACAGTTAATGCCGTCTGGAATGATTTTCCAGCACTTGTCGAACATTCTAAAAAGGGAGCTAGTAGCGACACAAGAGATTCTCGGAAACGTGCGAAATATCAAGGACTCTTGTCGAAGATAACATTCACGGCTTTTTTGTTGGACTTGACTTTGATATGTACGAATCCTTGCAAGAATTATCCGAAGTTCCGGTAGCCTAAGCCTCGAACTGCAATACAGAGCATGCACTATTTGAGATGCAGATAACAAAATTACTAATCTTGCAAAATTATTTGAAACACGTAGGAACGAACCCGGACGACATTATCGCATTGCTAAAGGATGCTGAAGAAAACTTAGAGTTCAAAGGTGTGGAATTGCATGTAAACAATTGCGGAAATAGCCCGCCAATCAATTCCTACATCTTCTATCATTACTTAGAAAATTCCATCCAAGATCGTTTGTTGAATTCAACAGACTTGTCATTTATTAACAGCTGCAAAATACTTGATTCAACTACTTGGCCAGAGGACACAGTAATGACACACGGAGAAAACGAAATCATTGAAGTGGTAAAGAGAGTGCACTTAGATGAACGCGAAGCTGTGAGAGAACTTTGTAAATATATAACTACGAAAAGAAAATCCCAGAGTCTTCAAAATTTGATAACGTCACTAAAATCCCTTCCAATTTTATCGAGCGAGTATGAGTGCGGATTTTCACAAATGAACCTCATACTGACATCTGACCGTGCTTCTCTACACACTATGTAACTGTTTCAAGTTTACTCTTTATACGAATGGTCGGTCCTCCTCTGAGAAAGTTTTCACCAGCAAAGTATGTTGGATCCTGGTTACGCCAGGGACCCGGTAACCCGGCAATTGAGACCGAAGTCGACAGAAATTTTATGGTTTTGAATTCGATAATTGTCTAAAAAAATTGTAGGCTGTAACCTGTATTTTTTTGTGTTATTGTTTCACTAAAATACGAATATTTACATTGAACAACGCTTATCATCTATGGACCATGATAGCCTACTTACTTTAGCAACGTTTTACGTAGGCTACATCCTGGCTACATCAAATGTGTTGTTTCAAGGTCTCATAAGGGCATATTTTTGAATCTCTTCTACGGCACCTAGCACATTTGAAAAGCAAAAAACTAACGTTCCGGAAGCTAATCTTTTGGAAATCCACCACTGACGATAATGTTCATGTAGGCTATTTCTTGAATTTTGTATCAGTATATTGTTGAAAATCGTGGCAGAACACCAGTTTCAGATTTAGGCTTGCAGGTTTTGATTTTAATTTCATGTAACCATCTATTTAAAATAGAATTTTATGCGTGTTGATAATATCGGAGTTTGCTTTATTTGTTCGTTTTACGTATTTTTCAAATTTTCTTTTTTGCATGTGCTAGCTGAAGATGCTATTACTATAGCGAAATCGATTCTTAACTTCATAAATAACACTAAGAGGTTAGATTGTTGTGCAAATAGCAGCATTTGATGAATGCAAACTAGTAGTAGTACCATGTTTTGTCTTAAGATTTTTAAACTAAAATTAAGACCGATATCCTTTTACCTCCGTCCCGACAGCTCAGTTGGCCATGCGCCTGACTTTGTGCGCGACAAAACCGTAAAATCAAGCATCAGTAGTTCGCGACTCGGGGTAGGCGCTTGAGAAACGCATTTAACGATTGCTTTTCATTTAGCGGCACCAAGTGGATGGAATAATTCACATACAACAACACTTAGAAAGCTTCACTCCGCTCATCTCTGTAACCAGGCCTGCGTTAGTGGCCTTAACCCCTGTAGTACAAGTATGCGAAAGTGCCAAGAATTGCTTTTCAGCAACTCTCTCAGTTCGAGAATTAAGATTCAAAACCAACTAAACTAACCACCGACCAACAGGATGTACAAAAAGGGCCCATAGGTTGTTGGTTAGGTGATTTCAAAACACAGGACTAGCGACTCATTAGTGACAATACTATATTTATGGGAAGATGTTTCCGGATGAATGAAAGGATGATCTCTGATGCACTGTGGAACAATGGATCTTTCAAAACCGTAAAAAATGTTTAGTTTTGATCATTGGTTTGTTTAAACTGGATATTAAGCTACTTTATTTTTTCTGGAACACTAATTCAAAAACAAACAATGGTTTTATCGTCATTTTTTCTAGATACGTTGCACAGCTTAGAGCAGTGGTTCTCAACCTTTTTATCTTTTGGTCCGTTTTTGTTGCACAAAAATTCTGTGGCCCATTAACTTTTTATGCAAGGAAAAAAATATAAAATAGGTTTAAAAACAAAAACAGCAAAAAATAAATAAATTCTTCCCAAACCAATAACTCTTCTCCTCTAGTTACAAATTCTTCAAGCTGTCAAGTGGCTCTCTATGAGAACCACACTGTTGTAGCGGTTTAAAATCAACGTCCTTTTGTAATCCAATGAAAGGCAATAAAATGAGTGCATCGCACAGCCAAAACTATTGTTTCAATAATTAGAAAGTAAATTACCGCTTTGTAGCAAACAACAGCAGCATCAGTCATTGTTACTGCAATCAAAACTACCAAGCAAAGACACAAGTATAGGCTATTCAAGTGTGAAATTAACTATAGGGATACAAATGACACTGAATTTTTCTATTAATCTAGCATTTTTTTAAATAGGTCTGTGGCCCACCTCAACATATTTCCGTGGGCCACCAGTGAGCCATTGCCCACTGGTTTATAATGAACCGCTTGTTTAGAGAAACATGTCGCACTTAAGAGAATATTTGATTATTTTAAACTAATATTTTTTTCTAGCTCCGATCAGTAATGTTGTTTTTGTACATGTCTGCTGTTTGATAACTTAAATGAACACACAACACAGCATGAAGTGAGATTACAGATTTATTTACAAGGCTTTCAAGGCTATTGTACAAGGCTATTGTAAGTGCATAAGGTGTCCAATTTTCTCTGTACACATCCCTAATCGTTTATTGCACGTCAAAAGACAACAATTAAACGCAAAAGAATGTGACTAACTGAAAGCAAGTGTGATACAATTTTTTCAACAGTTTTAAAAGCAACTGTAGGCTATGTACATTGATTCAAATTGGATGATATTGACATTGACAATGATGCTAAATAAATTTTGTAGGGTTCCCAGACAGCAAAATCTGACATTTTTTACATTGATTTGACGTCTGCAGACGTTAAATCAATGTAAAAACGACGGATTTTGCTGTCTGGAATACAATGTTTTCAGTGAAATGATCCTTTTTGCTTGATCCATATTGTAAGCTAAAGAAATGAAATATTTTGTGAGATTCACTTTCAATTTGAATCAAACATGCACGATGTACCCAGACAAAAGTCAACCGTTTTTTACATTGATTCAACATCTGCGAATCATTGTAAAAATGATGAATTTGCTGTGGGGAGAAATAAAACAAATAAACATGCGGAAAACTTACTCAATGGTTATGGCGCACGTCATATATTCTACCGACAAAAGTTTGTGTTTTTGGTGTGTTTCACTGACAAAAAACACAAAAACATCTGGAGTTTAAAATTCAGTACGACTTCAAACAATGTTTAAGGTTGTGAAGAAAGGGGCGTTCTTCCCGGCTATCAGCACAAGGCTAAGCACTCACTAGTACAGCGAGCAGCTGCGATTCGCCAACCATTCTTGCTACAAATCGGCTGCCGAGAAACATAATGTTTAAGGTTGTTACTTTCTTACAACAAAACGTTCTTGCCAAGAAATAAAGTTGGCATTCATAAAGAGGAAACTTTACTTTGGTCTTACATTTTCAATTGTAAAAGTAACATGTTACTAGTATTGAGACTGCGCTCGTGTTTGGTGCAAACTCTTACTCAGCTTACAGACGTTTCTTTTTTACTGCGTTTCAATGCAGCTAAACGTCGATGCAATGTATAAAAAGTCATTTTACTGGCAAGAACCGACAACACAGCATCACGTGCGACTTTAAAAGTTCTAGTTTTTACTTTAGAATTTTAATGTCACAACTTTATCAACTTTTTACAGTGCAAACGCAAAATCACTTCATTATTCTGTACACATTTAAATTTTTGCGTTTAGTTTAATATAGCATTCCCTTGCATAGACTAAGATACATGTGTACAACAATCAAACAGGCCGCTGCCAAATATAAAAACCCTTCCCTCCAAGTACAAAATATTACAAATAACTGAGTTGTTGTTTTTGAAATGTGGAGTCCTAAAGGTTTTCACGAATATCTTGTTAAAAGATTTTTTCTAGAGCTAGAGTAGGTCTAGAAAATATTTCGGAGTCGTAAGTTGAAGCCCGGTATATCAGTTTCGACATATCAGCTATGATTTTTACTAAGAAAATTTTAACATGTAAATTTATTTAAGTTTGTTATGAATAAAACACGTAAGTCCGTTTTTCATAGTAAATGTTGGTGATTTTTTGTTTTAAACCACAATAATGTGAGGGCGAACCAATATGAAAACGGAAGCTGTCTAAGTAAACGTAATTTCTTTCATTTTATATGAGAATAAGAAAATCAGCTAAAAGTTAATTTTTGAAAGTTAATATTTTTTGCGAAATAAATCATAAGAGTGGATGCTTCTTAAACAGTTAGATCTTTAGCCTTTTTATTTGCGACCATCTTTGTTTTAAACGGCTGACTTTTGGTAACCATCATCCTCATTTTCATAAGCGTTTTCAGTATAATCCAATTGCACTTCGCTAGTTGCGGCTGCACTTCCGTTTGCTCCGCTATCTCCTACTTCCGCCACTCCGTCAAATCCGTCGTTCTGGTAACTCCTTGTTGCTACGGCTCCGCTTGCAGGGCGGCCCTTTCGTCGTTGGGTGGGGCGCAGACGCCCTACTAGAGTTTGTCCCCGCTGAGCCTATAAAATATAAGGCGTATTGAAAATTTTTGTAGGGATTAAACATTCAGGTAAGATAAAGCCGTATAGCACATACATAAAAATCTTGTTTTTGCCTTTTCTGACAAAAAAGGAAAAAAATAGTTGTTGCATGAATACAAATAACAATAGCACCACACTTCAAGATAACACCGCAAAGAAACAAAACACATTCAACAAACTGATGGAATTGTTGGCAAAAATTCATTCATGGAGACTGCGAATAAAATGTACTTTGGTAAATTTCATAAAACGTTTGGCAGTTTCTTTTAGCTTAAAACCATCGTTTGCTAAAGCAATATAACATAAATAAATTTTATAACAAATGCGATGATCATTATTTTATGCTGAATAAGCAAATAGCAGTAAGTGACTGATGATCTAGTTTAGACAGCATATACTACAGTACCAAGCATTTTATGCTTCTTGTATGATGCAGTAGCAAAGAAATGAAACACATAAGCAAAAATCGATCAACGTAGGCTATACAAATAAAACTAGAAACAGAATAATTTTTAAGGAAATAGACATTTATAATTTATGGGTCAACTATAACCACATAGTTGAAAAGTCGTCATTTATTTCTATTTAAAACTCATCGCACCTTCACAAAATTAAAGCGCAGCAAAACCCAAGACAAAACTACTTTTTAAGCACCAATGCGAATGATACCATGCAAAATAGACCTACCACCTAAATTAAACCTGAATGCAAAAAAGACACCCTTATATTAAAAAACACAGGTAAAGTAAAATCTGCGCCTTTGTCCACCCATCAGCAATTCTTTGCCACGCATGCAGGTACAACTTTCCTTATAAATTAAAAAATCCAGTTGAATTTAGCAAAACAGGATAAGATGCTACTGAGCCTGTTTTGCCTGGTTGAGTATGGCTAAATATAAATCTCCATTTCATGCTGTCACCATCACCACTCTCTTTTCAGCAGTGCAAGCTTGCGTTCAAACTGATGCAGTTGCAAACCTCAACAAGATGGAGTGTTTTCCAACATCGAAAGAAGTGAGTAGCGGAAGATGCTTTGATCCCTCAAGGAAAACCAGCAAGTGAAAATGAAGCAGCTGTACGCGTTTCGTTTTTAAATATAATCTTTCGTTCCATTTAAAAACAAACAGATGTAGTGAAAAATACGGGGCAATAAAACAGATAATCGACTCTTGACTTGGCTCTTTGCGACATCCAATTAAAAGCAATTGAATTCCTGAAGTGGAGAGTTTCAATTGCTGTGTTCTGGTAGCCTACAACTTCAGCTGTGTTGTGATGCGGTTCTCAAAGCAAAATATAGTCATGTTACAGTACAAACGTTAAATTATTGACAAAAGCCTACAAAGTATGAATGGTTGTACTTTATGAAACCAAACGTAGGCTGTACTGTAAAGTTGTGTTCACTTTGGGTTGTTTACATTGTGATTCTACGTCTAACTGGACAACGATTGTAAAAATACACATTATCAAAATAAAATTGTGATTTATATTGATCTCACTGGAGAAGAAATAAATTACAAACTCAGCTAGCAAAAGTTATCTTTTTACTTTCTTCCAACGTCACTAAACGTCGAAACGATGCAAAAATGCGTTTTGCAGGCTGAGGAAAGACATAGGCTAAGCTGAGTTGAGGCATAAACAATAAACATAAACTAATAGTTAAAATATTATTCAGTAAATTTCATTTTTAAACAAAAACTTAAGATTAGTAATAATAAATAGTTTAGTTTTTTTGTTTATCTTATATGTACAAGTTCTGATTAGCCATATTTCTTGCCCTCTATAACTTGGTAGTGACCTCCACATTTGCGTACAAATTTTGATCATTGTCATCTTGCTTTGGTGTTTCTTCTGCTTTCATTTTTGTTTCAACAGGATCTTCTGATTGAGTTTCTTCCTTCTCAGTAGGATCCTCGTGTGAAGATGATGCTTCTTCGGATTTATCCTCCTCTTTAATTGTTGTCTGGTTTTCGTTCAATGGGATTTCTGTGTATTCATTTTCTGGGTTTATTTTTTGTTCCTCTACGACCGCTAATTTCTCGTTATCTTCAGAAAGGTTCAGTTCCTTCTTCATATATTCTCTTCCTTTTCTTCTCTTGCTGGCCCACTCTCTACTCCCTATAGCTATTTTAGCACGATTTGTCTAAAAAGAAGTTTATTTGAAGCAGTTTGATCATAACAGATTAAACTGAAGATATAATAAACTAAGATGACCAAGTTATAAAATACCGAATACGAAAGATATCGCAAACTAAAATACAGACATTTAAATTTAATAAAACAACTTTAATTCGCCATTTAAATTCTATTGTATACTTTAAAAGGAAAAGTTACTTAAATTTTGTGTCAAACAGCGTTCACCACCATACTTGAAGAAACCACTTGCAGACCTACTTGTGTTAGCTAATCACGAATTATTTTTCCGCTAGATGACGTTTTGCTGTAGTGTTATCATTTGCATAACTAGCTGCTCAAGTAAAGTAAATTGTGTAATGTTGTGTATGCCAAACATAATTGTATTATGAAAACGCGATACCATCACATTTTCTTTACACTTACTCGTTTCTGAACACCTCCTCTGTGGCTTGGCTTTTTGGCTTCAATGTCATCGGCTTGAAAAAATAAATACATTAATGCTTTTAAAAAGGGTTTAAGTTTCATTTTTGACAAAATGCAAAATTTTTGCGACTGAAAAGAGACTTGCATTTTGCAGGTAAAATTTTCTGTATAAATTTGAAGTTTTTGATTTATCTTAGCACTTTATATAAGTTTCACTTCTTGTACTTTATCTCTCTACAAATGCGAGTGCTCAAAGTGATCAAATAACGTTGTAGAGACTGCAAAAAACTGGACAAGAGAGAGCAGCCTGCACAATAATCTGTGTCTGTACCTGCTGCCTCCTCTTCTTCTTTGGTATGGAAAAATTCTTCGGCGTCTTGAAGGACGTCATTTCCGAAGAAATCAGCGATGGTTTGTGGGATCCACAAATCCATGCAAATGATTCCGATCCCGTACAGACAAGAGATTATTCCTGAAAGAAAAGTTGTGAGATTGATGCATAATTATCAGATTGTTAAATCCTTCACTTGGAAGAACTTTCTGCTTTAATTTAACATACATGTACTTTTGTGCTTTTTTCCAATAACGACTACCAAAGCGAAAAGAAGAAAAAGTGAAAGTCTTACTATTGTCAGTTTTAAAATTAAGGTATAACACAGCCTTTTTTCATACACAATCATCGCAAACTTATGGAAGTCACCATAAAGTGGCAATTGGTGACAAGGCTTTATGTATTTTTTATCAAATGTAATGTCATGCTTTGACAATACATCAAAAAAGAATTTGTTTTTACCTTAATTTACAAATTTTTAATTGTATGTAAGAATCGGACTTGTATAACTTTTTGCGTGCAAACCAATTGCCAATAGTAGTAAATCAAAATCAAAGTTTGCAGATTGAAAATCGTAAGTTCAAACTTGTGAAAACAACTGGAAACTTTAAAGACAAAAAAAAATTCTAACGCAAAGATAGGTCATACCTCCAAAGAGTACAAGCCAGAAGCTTGGACCATAGTGGGTATAAAGTGTATCATTTTCAAATGGAATTGCTAGGGGCTGAGTACCCCATTTGATTGATCCCCAAATAATGGTACTGACCAACATGAGACCTCCTGTGATGAGAAACATGAACCCAGCATAGAATAGAACCACCGCGGAAAGGATATTAGCAATAATCCAAGTTGGGAAGCCAGTCCTGTAACACAAGCAAAATTGCCAATAAGCTTATATTTGGCAGAAAGCAACTGTATGATTAAGATATGCCTTGAAGGCTGCTGAAATGTGGTTTCTCAGAAGAATGTTGAGAATTTCGTAGACTCAAAAGAAAAGTAATCACAAGGTTCTGGAATAAGCAAAAACAGAAAGGAGATTATTAACAACAGTTAGAAGGTACAATTTGTAGGTCATATTCGCAGACATGACAATTTGGAAAAATTACAACTATTAGACATGATACAAAGAAAAGGAAGCAGGAGTCGAAACGAATCAACTTAAATAACAGCCTGAATCAATGGCCCACAAACACAACAATCAAAACTGACGATTTTTTACGAATGTCAAATCACAGAGAAGTTTGGATGACCATGATCGCCAACGTCTGATTAGGCCCTTAATCATCATCATTTCCTGAATAGGCTGTTATCGTTATTGGGATTAAGAAGTATAGAAATGGCGTCAATAGCAATAGTTTACTAAATCATAATTCCAGCTGCTGTTTGACATTTTAGAGATGTTATTGTAAATTAATTTAGAGCAAAGTTTTAACGAGATTAAGTATCCCTTACATCGAGAGGCAATTAGTACCAAATACTGTACAGCAAATTAGCAGTCCAGTGGGGTGGCGCAGCGGATAAGGCGTTGGCTTTGCAATACGACCACCCCAAGTTGGGTGTAATAAATTGGGTGGGCATATTTTCTAAAGGTAAGTTGGCCGCAAAGAACTGGCCACCTTACTCTCGTTAGGCTTAGAACAATGAGAACTTTATCTTGTCATACCCGGTACTTGCAATCAGGTATGGGGCCACCATTACCTTTTTACAGTAAGTAGGCTATGTAACAAAGCTCAGAAAAGATTTTGCGATTACTAATACGTACGTACCACAACACAACCCATGTGAACCATCCTGCTGTACGGTAGGATCTTCCCCATCGGATCAACTCTCCATCTAAAACGAAATACTCAGCGATCCAGAGGATGGGCAAAGGAGCACCTCTAAATTGAGATGCTCTGAATTCTTGTTGAATTTTACCAGCTGCAATAAAAAGACTTTACTTTAAAGCTAATTTTATATCATGTTACGTTCACATGACTTGTTTAAACGCTGAAACACCATGATGCAAATATGGTGGCTGATTTAATTTTGTGTTAAGGACAAGACACACATTTTAAAATAAAGACAACATTGTTTTTAATACAGCTGTTGAGAAGAAGTTTTTTTGTTTAAAAAAATTGTTACTTTTCTGCATTTCTAACTAAAACAAGTTGCCTTGCAAGTATTTAAAATTAACTAGAACAATCTTTTACGCAATTTCTTTACGTGTAGTACTGTAGTTTGTTTTGACTAAGTGATAGCTTGTTTCCTATAGGGCAACTAAGATGTCAACGAAACTTTAATGTTGAAAGATTAAAAGGAAATCGGACCAGGCGGGCATATGAATTATATCACGTTTTTGATTCGTGACTATTTTTTGTAGAGTGACGCAAATCTGTCATAAATTAGTAGAAACAAGAACATTTTAAGACCCGCAACCAAACGCAACTAAGTCTTGAGTATAATTATTGCAAGCACGAGAAATCTCACTTTTTTACATATTTTTTTCTGTTGTACAAATTTATAAATAATGTGATTGAGTTGCCGCTGTGGGCTAGAAGCAAACCATTATGCAATGGATAAAGGCTATGTGTTAAAATAATTAAATATTCGCTACTTATAGATAGACTACATGGAAAGATTTTATAAAAAAGCAAAAAAAGTAGCAATGCTATGACTTTTAAATGCTTTAGTTTAGGCTAAGTGTAAAAATTAAAAATTAGTTTGAAAAAATTATCAAGACAAACAAGTATACGACATTTGTCCGCAATCGCAATTAATATAAAACTGAAAAATATATCTCGCTACTATTATAAGTTAGAGCTGATGCATACGAACACTTTGAAAAAAAACATTCAGTTTCCCCCTCAAACACAAACGTGAAATCATCCACATTGCTTCTGGACTTAAATCGTTGATAGGCTATAACTGTTATCTCAAAATCCACATCGAAAAACTATAAAGTAAAGGTTTAAGATTTATGTAAAAAGATAAACTAAATCAACTGCGATATGCCAACAATTCGGTGAGATGGCTGTACCATCACTAAGGACAGCCTGTCAGATTACGGGTGGCCTTCCTATCGATGAAATCAAAAGGTTTATCAAACCAATTGCTTTAAAATCGTCTTACAAAACAAAATACTTTTCTATTTAGACGTTGTTGTCATTAACCAACGAGACTGATTTCAACCTGCGTTGACAAACAGCTACAAACTGTGTTGACAACTTGCCGTGACAGCTACTATACCGTACAATATTGAACCAAAACTACTATAGAAAAAAGTTTCAAAAAAAAAAGAATTTAAAAAAAGTTTTGAGAAAACATTAACTAAAATTTTATTATCTCTTACAATACGGCCCAAAGCCAAGTCGTCCCTGCCTCCAGTCCCAGTGGTATCTGTCATTGTAGTCGATGGTTTCGTTCACCAACGGACCGAACGACTGAACCAAGGGATCACCTGTGATGAAATTACAATGCATGGAAATGAAAAGTTAATACGACAATCGTTTTATGCCTATCGAGACAATATACTGTACTACGCAATTATTGATGCAACATAGCAGACAGTTGGGAGATGCAGAACCTATACAGTCATTGAGTTAGATGTTCTCATTTCAGCAAGTGATTTGATCTCTTGCTAAGACACAGCTTTACGTTGTAGGAGCGGGGTCGAAATAACATAATAACTGTCTAGAAGAAAACCCCTAGCTACGGAGTGCCACACTTAATATTCTGAGAATCTCCAAGGTTTTCTAGCAAATACTGCACAAAAGCAGGTAGTCAGTATTTTTTTACTTGTTCTTTGTTTCGTGTTGGTTAAACCGTAGGATGGTCTTTAGTTGTACACTAAAATAAAAATTTGGAGAATTGTTGATCTGATAACGCCAAAACGTTCCTTTTGATTAAAAAACACCATTAGAGGTGGCTTAATTGATCCGAAATTTTACCAGATGAGGTATAGAACACATAAGCACTTCCATAGTTGCTCTCTGCCCAACGCTCGCATGCCTGGGTCCCTCCTCCCATGTGTTCCTTAACAGTGAATATGAGCTGCTCAATGCACATCGGAAAAGGTGTCATGATGACCAATATCACTCGTTGTTGCCCAGTAAGGTCTTCAGGGTGTTAAGGAACTTTTTTTCGGTAGTCAGCAACAACTTTCAATGCAAACTGCAGTTGCTCCTCGTCCTTTGTGAGAGGGCTAGAGAAATCCTTAACTAAGGCAACGCCACGTTCATCGTGGTCGTTGGTGACAGCCAATGTGCTGATGAAGCTTTTTGAAAATGTTAAAAGTTAGTGAAAATGAAAAAAAAATATAAGGACCACCCCATTAAATAGGCTATGTGTTTATGTAGGTATACAATTTTGTATATCTTAGAAGTTCAGATTTTGACTTTTATTATGAACTTAAAGTAGCCTGTAACCTAATAACGATTAGTACGAAACATGTGCCCATCGAATGGTGCTGCGATTCGACTTCATTTTATGTTTTTTTTATAAATGTCATAATTTCTTCTAATCTAAATTTCTGTGCAAAGGTATGTTAATTTCCCTTACCCTTCAAAGTAATGTTCACTGCAGCAAGACCAATTCGAATGCCAACTTCAGCCTCAATTTCGTGGCCTGTGTATGCCTTGTACGCGGTACGCGTATGGATCTCGGCCGATTCCCATTCTTGGCCTAGCACTCCAACTGCAATATTATTTTCATTCTTTTAACATGAACGCAGAAGGCGTCAACAACACAAAGCAGAATAACCTTTTTTGCACTGATAAGGAACGACGGTTCATGGCACTGATGCAAAATCCCAAGACACACTGATACAGCCTACACTAGCCTACGTAACTAATTAGCATTTTTACGTTGATTCAATATCGCCTACTTTACGGCCTATTAAAGAAGACCTGAATTAAAAACTACTTAAAAGGCCATGATTTTGTAATTTTAAGTTAATACTGAAATTGTGTGGTTTGATGGTCAAAACATCTTCCGGTGTAAAAGCGTATGTCGTAAACAGGTTGATATGTCATGCCACACAATGCCATACTCGGTGTAGCCTACGAGAGCCATTCAAAGTTTTGGCTAATTTTTTCATAATTTTTTTTATAACTTACTGTAAGTAGTTCGTAAATTTAAGTCTTCAAAAATATATATATTTCCAGTTGATACAGACATGAATTTATTTTTGCACGTGTTATATTCTTAATTTATTAACTGTGGCATTGGGACCTTTAGAAAAACATTCATTGTCAACAGTATACTCACGTAATACCGCTGACCCAATAAACAAGCTTATCACCACCCGGCAGCAGAAATACACTCTCTAAAATACAAAGGAAACAAAATTACAACGCAATCTGTTCTGTGTGATTTAGCAAATAGTTTCAGATATCGACAGGGGACAACATGTTGCTATTTTATGCAAGGAATTAATTTAAAACTTATTCACCGTGGCACAGAAACCAGACTTGAAGTAGTTATACTTTGCATTGCGTAGACATAGCCTACAGTACGTAACTTTGCACAGTGGTTGGCATGAATTAAGTTTTGTGCTAAATGCAATAAAATAGTAGACAGTGCATCATAATTTTTCATTGTTTCCTGCATTGATTTAGATTAGAGACTCAAAAATTAGGTAAACATGATAATATAGTTATATAGTCTAACTGAACGTAAGGATAATACAACCAGTTGTGCCGGCTCGATGACAACTCAAAGCAGATTGTGTGCTTAGCATTCATTGTTTGTTAATTGTTTGTTTTGGGCATAGAGTTAGAGTAGCTTGCTAGCTAAGGCCTACTAGCCCATTGAAGAAGGAAAGAATTTAATATTCCTCAAATTTTGTTGCTAAAATATTTTGTAAACCGTTTAGCGTCCAATGTTCATTTGAGAAATAGTTGTCCATAATTTCAAACTGCAGGTTGATCCAATGCTGAAGGAGTGGAAGAGATACAAAAAGAAAAATATTTGATTTCTTTCACCAGATATTGATATTTGCAAGCTCACAAAAGAATTTTCTTGACTTGAAAGGATTGTAGCTCACGGGCCACGGCCAATGGTAAAACACCACACTTGTGATCACCAAAGCGTAAAATAACCGCACATTGGATACTTGTTGTCTCAGTTGAGCAAGCAAACAGTTTCTGTTCGTGCATTCATTGTTTATACGACTCTACAAAAGTTTTAAGGTTATCTTCAGAATGCAAAGTTCCTCTTCAGTCATCGAAACCAGAAACTTTAATGTTATCTCAGTATGCCTAGTTTAATTTTTTATTTTTGTCTTTTTGTATAATGATTTAACCAAGGTTGTAAACTGCGTCTGCTCGTAGCGTGTCTGTGTGTATCACATAAATAAAGAGGCACTTTTAGCTTTGTCAAAAAACTTATCAAATATGAGATGTAACCCAGTCGGAACTGGCTGGAATATTTGTGATGTAAGCAGACGTGAATAAATAAACACGCCGATCTATTTTGAATCTCTATTCTGCTTATCAGAAACTAACAGCTTTATAGAAAGCAGAAAGGGTTTTCTATTTCTGGATGCGTTGTATTGAATGTTTGTTGCATAACTTTAATATAGCTTTTTAAATAATAGCCTACTGTGTAGTGTATTGCGCTGTTATAAACAAGAATTCTCAACAACAGAGTCAAATTTTTCTGAAGATTTACACAACTATTTGAAGACATGAAACCATTGTGCGTCATATCATTCCATAAAAAGTTTTAAAATTGTGCAAGGTTCCTTGTCGGAAAAGTTACTACTGTGCTTTTGCGTTTGTGCAGCAACACTGTTGTATACACACAGAAGAACAAAGGCATTTACATATCACATGATCTATTAGCAGCCGAGAAACGCTGTTCAGGAAACTTCCTTTCCGCACAAAGGTACTGCAAACACCAACAATAGATAAGCACTTAGCTGCATCAAGCCTATGTTTTGTGTTAGTTATAGGTGGGAAAAGGCATGACACATTTCCGGAAATGCGTGAATTATGCCCATTAGTTCCTAATGTGCGCTATTTGATTTGGTCTACCATATTTTAAATATTTCCATTTTAATACACAGTAGCACAGAGGCTAGCAATGCAAACTTATTCCAAACATTTTTAACTTACTGTCGTGCATCTAATGCTTCATGGGAACTAAGTACAAGCATACGAAACTTTATCCACACTTTCATATCCACGTTTGTAAAGAGGACTGTGTTTTGAAGCAATCACTGGTCCATTTAAGTTATTTTTATCATTTTTGTGGCAAGATACCCGGCCTATACTGGTTTCTTCTTTGATTGTCGTAAGCTACGTGATTCCCAGCATTGACCGTCTCTTGTATAAAAATATCTCGGTCTTTTTCTGTGTGTATGAGGTGTATGACTGTATGAGTGTATGTAGGTTTTGGTTTTGTGATTTTGTCCGATTGTTGGTTTAAGTAGGTTAATCTTTGTCTGCCTTGGACACGTTTCTCTTTAATTTTGCCTGTGAGAAAGAGACGTTTTAATTTTTCTCTATTTCGCAGCACGTGTCCTAGACATTAAAGCTGTTTTTCTTTGATATTTTTCGGTAGATTCTTTGTTTGATTAACTTGAATTAAAACTCTTTGGCTAATTGGTTGATATTAGTTCAGCAAACATTACTTAAGATCCAAATTTGTGATGGTGAAATACAGCTTTCAAAAACGTTGAAATACAACTTCGTCACTGTTTAGAAGGCGACATCACCCAGCAAAAGTTGCTTTTTTATATCGCTTCAAACGGCGCTACTCGGTAAAAAGATGTAAAAAGCGGGACTTTTGCTAAATGGTATATTGAATACACAGTAGCAAAACTGTGAAAGACAAAGAGATGTTGCAACAGTAAGACCGTTCATTTAAATAAAATTATCCATTTAGATTTGGAGGGGGAGAGTTGGGGAAAAATTTTATGGTGGATCCATTTTGGCGAATATCTATTACATAATGCCGTTTAAATCGCATTTTGCCATAAACTGACATTTCCATACCATAAATACGATATTCCAATCAGGTTGCATTATCCAGTGATAAAAGTGTGTGTGAAGAAAATATGTTTTTAAGTATTTTTCCAATTTCAAACATGATATATGCCATCTTGAAGCAATGCTCGGTTGGTGGGCTAAAGCTTGGGCTATATGTTCAAAACTAGCCCACAGTTTGAGGTTTGACAGAATTAGAATGAACCAATTCATAATCCACACATCTTACGATAACTTTTGTGAACTTACTTATGAAATTTAATCTAAAAAAAGATTACAAGTTAACCTAGGACTAAACATCTAAACGTAAGAAAATTTAGGAACACTTTAAGTCAATCTCAAGGAAGCACGAACACGTAAATAACCTATGTCAAGTGACAAACCCTATCGGCAAATTTCTTTTCTGGTTAAACATTTAGCAAAATGTCAATAAGATTGAGGTTGTTGCCTCTTGTGTTGTGTGATCAACCATGTGCATGTCTCACTGAAAAAACTACGCAAAGAAATATTAATTTAAAACAAATTCATTAGTATCTTAAACATACAAGTTGTCAGCCATGTCCTCAACAAAAAGAGTCATACTGGGAAACATGTGGGTGCTTGATCGCTGCAAGCTGATAGTACAGTACACATGGTAGATAGCACACTTTCAAGCATGGCGTGTTATAACACTTGCTCGTAAAGCTGATAAAAACAGAACCCACTCTTTTAACTTAAAAAAAAAAAACTTTAACATTTTCCAATGTCCAACCAGAAAATCAGTTCGTTTTACTTTGATTCAACGTCTGCAGGCGTTGAATTAAACTAAAAACGGACGGATTCCCTGGCTGGGTAGCAGACTAACTTAAAATGAAATTAACAACAACTTACCGTAATTCCTCTATAGCCTGGGACCACCAGCATGAAACAGAAGGCAAGAACAACAATAGCAAAGATGAACCCGACTTCTAAAACATCAACGGTGACTGCAGATGGGTTTGGGGGGTGTTGGGTTGGACCCCCGTTGACACGCCAAGCGCTGTACAAGCTCATATTTAGTGTCAGTCGTAAATCAACAATGCAGTTACTTTGTTGATACGAAAACAACAAGTTCCTGAAATGAGTAATGTTGTTCAGAGAGACGTCCGAAACGAACAGTTTTAGTTGTAACGAAACAAATTAAATTCTTCTCCAAATCGCAAACAATACCGAATCGAGAAACAAAAACATTGTTTGTGAAGCAAAACGAAATATTTTGGTTTTGGGCAGCCCTGCGATAACTAAAAGCCAAGTTTCGATTTCGACATCACGACGTCAAAAGTACTGCACTGTAGCCTAATAGAAAAACTTTGTTGAAAAGTGCATTTATTATACGAATAGCGTGCTAGTTGTAGATGTAGAGAATTAAAAACCTTGATCTTGCACCTCTAACCTATTCCGTTGCACATAGATGCACTCCCACGAAAACACTTAATTATCCAAAAAATGATTGCCATGCAAAGAAGAGATAATTGCTACTGAAAAATGAAGAAAAATGTAATAACGTTTTGCAGGTTAGGCTGTATTATCCTACAATTTATTGACAACTACCTGTGCAACATTTTTGTAATGTTTTAAGAGAAGCAAGTCCCTTCAGCCTACCTGCGATACCTAATGCCTGCAAACTAAGATTAGCTAGATATTTAGCCTGATGAGCTAGTAGTAACAGTATCTTAAGATGTATAAAGCTAAGAACATTCGTTTTTTCTGTATGGATTCAACGTATGCAAACGTTACATCAAGGTAACAAGAACCATGGCTGCTTGCAAGAACTAATTTTGCTATCCGAATTGTTGACTCGAGTGGATGCTTTCAGAGATTCCACAGTCTCTACTGTCGAAGTCAAGTTAATTTGTTTTATTCTAAAAATTCTGAAGTCTGAAAGCAAATTGAATGATGGTCTTTACTTGAATTATCCCTGACTTGAATCTAAATTGAATTTCTATTAGGCTACCAGCACAAGCTTAGTTTCGATCATACGTATCCCAACAATGCAAACTTGTTCTTTTGATATTACTATCTCGGTATACGTATTGCTATTAACTTTCTCATTAAAGTGTAGCCAAACTACTATGTATTTTCGCCATTTTCTTTTTAATTCAACAACATTAACGACAAGTAGTTTTCCTACGGCTACCAAATACCAGTTTTAACCAGGCAGGCTATGTGAAATGTAGCGAAAATGTTTCATAATTATATAACAAAATCTGCAATGCCATGTTGCACCTTTTTTCTGTAGACTCTCGGCCGAAAAGATGAACATTAACCGTTCAGAAAACCTATCTGTGATCACAAAAAAATTGTATGCACAAATACCAAAGCCTCAGACCTCAGTCTATTCAGTAGTTTGAATGGTATTTCAACCTCAAATGTGTTGTAGTTGATCTACTCCGCTAACCCATTTTGACTATGAAGTAGTCTACGAGTGTTACGCTGCTGCTGACGTCACTGTACTGCATAAGCCCATTGTAATAACAGCTACTTTATGCTTTTCAACCTAATTAAAAGAACTGTTTGCAGTTTTTTAATGTCACCGACACAAACCAACCAAAGTTAGCTCTCTGTTTGTAGAATAACAATGGAAAGATCTGTTTATTAAATTCGTGCCGTTTTTAAAGTCGATAGCTTGAGCTGCATTGGATTTATCTGAATTTAAGTCTGATTTAGCCTAGGTCTACTTCCCTGGCTACTGCTCTACGTAAGCCGAAGGCACTTCAGGAAACGTGGGAGAAGTTTTGTTTCATGAACAACAAAAACAACAACAGCAAAATTTATCATACAAAAAAAAATTAGCATTTTTTATTCAAATGTTCAAGTTGAGGGTTAATGTTTAGGCTAATGATTTGTTTACTGCTGAACATTTCTGTAAAATTCATGCCAGTTAGACATAACGTTTTACACCAAAGCCTTCTGCATTAGATCATCAAGATTCAAGAGTCTTAAAGTCCTTTTGTCATGTTGATATCAACTAGTGCACGAAATCTCTTTTCAGCCAAATAGACAGAAGCGTTGATAAGGGGGTGGAGGGGGACACTTTTGGACCTATGCCTAGGATGATTTAAAACCTCCTTAACTTTTCCAAAAGGCCCGGGAACGAAGAAACCAACCCGTATTCTTTGAATATAGAACATTTTTCTTAAAAGTGTTTTGTGCTGGGCCACGGAGATCTCATTAGTACCGGGCACAAATAATCCTCTGAACGGTCGTGCAATATTTTTGCACAACAACCTTGAGTGCTTGAACCGCCAGGTCTTTTTAAGATACGTCAAGCATCTCAAGGTACCACTTGCATCATCAGCATTACAATATTTTCCATCCGCTTTAAGTGTGTATCAGCCACTGGTTGAAAAGCACTGAACCTATCAGAATAAAATAATGTTTGAGTCTGACTCGTTTCATGAAGAACTGAACTAAGGCTAGCTAGTTCATAACTACAAAAGGTTGTAAAAGATTTAATAACAACATTTTTTCGCATCAAGTTTTGAACTCCAAAGAATTTTGGTATCTTCTTATCCTCTATGTAATTTTTATAGTTAGACGCTTTGCAAGTTATTTTTTATGCTTCATATTATTTAACATAATGTAAAATAACTTGTTTGTAGTCTGCTTGTAATTGCAAATAAAGCAGTAAGGCTGTTGCTGTTCAGTCTTTTTCAAGCTGTTTTCAAGCACAAAACATACTAAAATGTGAATTTCTTTGCCCACTGAGCCGAAAAAATGTCAATAGGTTCTTTCCAAAACTAAAAAAGCATTTTTTAGAAACGTACACCTCTTCTTTCGTCATTTTTTCTTTCATTTCTCAAAACCATTGAGGTACAGATTTACGCCTTCAACGAACCAAAGCATGAATTTATTTAAACCAGCCTGCTACCCTGAAAGAAAACACGCTATTCTCTTTTTGTTTGTACAACGTTGGGCAAAGTTAGTTTCTATGAAAGCTCACTGATAGAAACCATTCACTTCAATGTCACCTGACAGTGTGAAGAGTCGACATAAAACTTCCCAATCTGCTTTACTTCTTATACTCACTGTAGAGTGAAGCAACACAGTCATTCTTGCAGTAAGCTACAAAGGATAAATACAAAATGTGCTTCAAATGTGCAAGAGGTCAAATAGCTAGGCAAGTTCTATCAAAAATATCGCGTAGAGTAGAGAAAATGCCTACACGTCTGGTAAAAAAAACGTCAGTCACCTTTGAATTTGAAAGCACCCGACTGTGATTGAACTGATCGTAGCCTATTACTTGTAAATGGTTAGAAAGAATAGTTTCTTTGCTTTTTCGGTCTCCTTTTGTCTAAATCTCTAACTAGCAAACATGAAAGTCTGAATACAACTAAAAAAATTACCACCCAATGTCAATATGGCTGCCGGTCAACACCAAAGTGAGAGGGTGAGTTAGTTGGACTCTCAGAGGCGTTTTTATGGAGCACTTGTTTTCACAAAATTTCACTTTTTATAAAAGTAATGTGTTCATAAGAAATGCAACTTTTTATCTTTTTTCTTTAGCTATGAAAATCATTTGTCCCCGACAAATTGTTTTTGCTAAATTGTGTGCCTGGGAGTCTCGCTGCAACAACGCTCGGGCCACATAAAGTAAAAGCTCCAAAATCTGGAATGTCGCGACGGCTTCATGTTACAAAGGTCGTCACAAACCTACATGCAGTGCCGGTGTAACGGTCCAGGAGTTACTGCGGTCTGAAAGTTACCGTAACTTCTGGACCGCGTATACGCGGTCTGAAAGTTACTGCCAGTCCAGAAGTTACTAAAACAGGGTTTTCCGATTTGACGCTTGCAGCAGATTTGTATAAATGATTTCAACATTGGAAACATGTTGAACTTGAAAACTTATCCACTATTGCATCTTAACAACATGATTTACAGCAGAAACGTAATTGGGAATAAAGTGAAAATAAGATGAAAGTTAAAAGATGAGTTTTGTACCAGAAATTGTTGCTGTTTTGGAATGAAATTTGAATTTGTAACCTAACAATTTACGTAGGCTATCATTTTAACCTGATTTGTTTGTACTATACCATTTGAAGTTGTGTCCGTGCCTTACGTGCGTTGGAAAATAAATTTGCATGGGGAGGTGATTGACTAGATGACCACTTAGCCTATAGTCTTTTGCTGTCATCCTGATTGTGCTATAATGCAACCTACGATTCACAATGGAGTAGGCTATTATGAGTGTTTTAATGACTCATTGTAGGCTATATGGCTCTGTTGAAACAAATAATTTAATTGATCATCGCTCCAAACATTTCAAATCGTTGCTATACGTGAATCGGTGGCATTTAATAAGCTACAGGCCTTAATATATCGTGCAAAGTTTGCATTTGAAGGCTGACTTATTAGCCGCTGGTCTTGAGTTGTAGTTGACGAACATAGTCTTTGACTATATTTTATGTAGGCCTATTTCATGAAAGTTAAAACCAAAGCTTTCTAGTGAATAAAGCACTGAGCCTATTTTTGGTCTGGTTTTTCATAACTACCGTTTTGAAGAAATATAAAGTAACTTAGGCTACATGTAGGCCAACCGATAGTCAAAACGCCATCAACCTTCAGTGAGTAGGCTATCACAGTCTCACACGCGGGGAAGGCTTTAGCTTTTACGAAAGTGTTGAACACTTTGAGATTCCAATGAATTTCCGTTGGACTCCCATTATGGTTTCGTGGTGAAAATATTTATCGTTGGGATTCATATCTTTCGCATACTTGCAGAGGGTGTGAAGTTTCAATCCATTTACAAGTTTTCCCAAAAGAATTTTGAAAAAGCACACCCACTTACAATAGCAGTAACTTTTGGACTGCTTCTGCGGCGTTGCAGTCTGGAAGTTACTGTCAGTCCAGAAGTTACCAGCGGTGCCCGGCGTTTTCGCAATCGATAGAAAAGCGAAAATTGTTTTAACTAAGTGTAATGAATTCATTGCTTTCAAACTAATGCAAGCTTTTCAGTTAACATTACAAAATACTTATAATTATTAATCTGATCTTTTGAGAGGTTAAAAATTTAATTATTTTTCAAAACAAAATTAAATAAAATTTAAATGAAATATTTGGCAACTCTTGTAACTTTTGGCATGCAGTAACTCTTGGACTGCTACACCGGTCTTTGGGGTGTGCAAACCGTGCGATCGCACAGGGCCCGCAAATTAGGGGGCCCGCAATTTACTCAGAAAATGCAGTAATTTTGTCATTTTCAATAGAAAAATTCAAAAAGTGAATTCAACAAAAGAATTAGCTACAAGAAAACATAAAGACTCAACAGGTGAAACCTATTTCGTCCCCTGAGCATTTCGTACCTTGCAAAGATTGAGAAAAAAACAATAGAGCCGAAGTCGCTGATCGGAGTTGCCGCAAACATTTCAAAATTTTTCTCGATCTTTTCAGGGGACAAAATAGGTCGAAATTTGATTTTGCTAGACAATTTTAGGGTACGTACTAAATCGGGGTACAAAGTTTTCAGGGGACGACATAAGTTGCATCCAGACTCAACATATAAACATAGCTTTATTTCCGAAAAATGCCAAACAAAGCATGATCTTATCCTTTTGCTATGCCACCGGACAGCACCATTTTACAGTAATATTCATACCCAAATTTTTGTTGAACATGCCCTCAGAATGCCCCAAATTTAAAGAAATTTTTAAAAAATTTCTGGGGGATGCCCCCCACACCCCCGTCGCTGAGTGTCGCCCGCCGACCGTCAAACCACTCCCTTCCCTTTCAAAATACTTAGTTACGCTACTGAATTGGATCATTGTCATTGGGGCCTGCAAGGCATATTCCGCACAGGGCCCGAAATACCCTAAGACCGGCACTGCCTACATGTACCATTCGATCAAAATGTATAGAATTGAAAAAGGGTTGAAATATAGTTACTGTACCTCCTGGCACACTGTTCATGCACCCAACTTCTTACCCCGTGCAATTGCAAGCATGCTAAATCAAACTAAATCTTGATTTCAACAGTGAATTTTAACGCAATTATGAAGCAATTAGTGCAAGCGGTTCTGCATGGCTAGCTAAAGGTACCCTGCCTCGTTTATCCCATTATTATGTTTCAATTATATTCATACCTTGCCTCTTATGCTTTCCTAATTTCTTCTGTGTGGACGGTTTTGTACATATGATCATCACTGTGTGATGCAAAGTATGAGGCAAAAACATACTTCTGCAACTAACAACCTTGTCGAAAGGACATTTTCGTATTTTGGTGTTAAAAAAAGAAAAAATTTCAAATAAGAAAAAACTCACGTATTTTTATTCAAGACGTTTGCATAATTGAAAGTAAAAATTTTAATAAGCTTTGAGAACTTGTTAAAAGTCTTATTCAGTGTTGCCCTGACAATTTTGAACATTTTATCGTACTTATTATTGTTGTAAATTTACGTTTATTTTATGTATGTTTGTAGAGTTATGGTTTTAAACGGTGTTAAACGGTATCAAATCGACGATCAAACGGCGTTAAACAAGATTTTTTTGAATCGTTGTACTTGCAATAGTCTGCTTGAAACTTCACCGCTCACAAAAGTTTTTTTCTAGGTTTGGTAATGCTCAGTTAGAAACTGTTTTGTAACAACTTGTCTTTTTGTTGGTGAAGAACCGAAGCGAAATCCCGTATTTTGTTCACAAAACTGCTCCTTTTCAATTTGTACGCTACTTTCAACAAAATTCGTTGAATAATAGCCTATTGGTTATTATAGCTTACATTACATACAATAGAAAACAACAATTTGCTGGGTTTTTTTTAAACTGTGCAAATTCACTAATGCATATTTGCACTGTATAAAAACATTTATTTAGGCGATTAATAAATTGTTTATTATTAGTTATTAATTACATAAGTTATTAACAATTTAATCAAATCTTTCTGTATTTTGGGAGGACTACTATCAATATATTCGAACAGTTTTAAAACCTTTGTTGGTCAAAAGAACCTTTCGCAGCGCACTCAAGGAAACAACTGAATTTCTTGCTTATCATCACGCCTTCTCCCGGAATAGTAGCTGCTACGCTTTTCTTTGTTTCTTTTTTTATGACAACAACTTCCTGTATCAATGGATCGTCTATGTCTATGATAATCTAATAAAGACGAATGGCTTAAGTTAAAAAGGATCTCACTAAAAAGAAAACAAGTTGTCACGTAATATTGACTACAACTGAGCCTATTTCTTTTCACTTATCATGCATTTTCTGGGAAGCTGCGATCGATGCACGAAAGAAAAATCGTGTTTTAATTTCTGTGATGTTATGTGGGTTAGGCTAATTGGAATAAAATGTGTATTTCAACATGCCATGCTACATACTGAGTCGTTTGATTTGTTCAGGAATATTAAACACGCATATCTGCATAAATTTTAGCCTCTTAAATATCGTATACTTGATTGGAAGAAGAGCATTTTAATTAAATGTATACTGTATAGCTAAATGTATATAGTGTATATACTGTAATACTAAATGTATAGCATATTTCAGTAATAATAATATAATAATAATAATGTTAGTTTTTATATAGCGCTGTATCCATCGCAGAATGCGTTGCTCCTCAGCGCTTTACAAAGCAGACAGTGTCAATGCAGCCGTTACCCGAATCCACTCCATTACTCAGTGCCAAGCAGAAATTAGATTCAGTACCATTTTTAAAAAGTCTTTGGTATGACCCGACAAGGTATCGAACCCATGCCTACCGATGCAGAGGCGGGCGCACTAACCACTAAGCCACCGAGTACTAAACGCACATTAAGTAAGAACCATGACACAAACCGACCAATTCCATGATAGTTATCAAATGTGTTGTGTGTTACCTAGGATATGTAGCTATTGTTACCAATACGCAGGCCTACCCTATTTTCATCACCCAAAAAGAAGATATGTTTCATAAGCAAGTAAAATGCAAATTGATTTTTACACTTGAAGGTTTTTTTACATTGTCTTAGATAATTATAATGTAGGTTTATGTAGCAAACGTTACAGATAAAAAACAAACAAATTTATTTAGCAGATTCAACCCATGAATAATTTTCTGCTCCCTTAACTTTTTTCAATAAGGAAGGATTAATTAACGAGATCGTTTTTGTTTGTCGTATCCAGGCTTACACCTGGTGGTTGAAGATTTAGATTAAGTGGACGGGAAGGCAAGGAACCCAATCTTCATGTCCACCTTCAGGCATGTCTTTAAGTGTCCTGCCAAAGACACAGCCGCATGCTCTTGAGCGGTGTCGAACCGGCGCCCTTTCGATTGCCGTTCCAGGGCTATCACCACTCAGCTATGCAGCCTATGCAGCCGACATTAAATTGTAAGCTTATACAATAATTAAGATGCTAGACAGAAAACGGACTCAACTTGTCTCTTTTTTGCGTTGTTATGACTACATCATACACAAAAAAATCGTTCTACATTTGGTTTATGAGCCATAGCCTATATTGCAGACAAAGAATTGCGCGGTTTTTACCAGTTCATTAAAAAATTCCACGATTGCAATATTCTGTCCATTTTTCATGTGCAATCATTTGAGACTTGGTATTGATCAAACAGTATAGCATTATCAATTCCAAGATTTTACTCTACCAGATACTTTACACACAGCTTAACGTTATCCCATTCTTTGGTTTTTGACAGAAGCATCCAATTAAAACTTTTGAACTCGACAAATGAAGTGGTCTATTAATCCACGTACCCAACACAGGAGCCGTAGCTCACAATGAAAATGCCTCTGATGTGGCCATCGAGGCTAATAGGCTACTGTCTTTATGTGTCACAGAAATAAATGTAACATAATCACAAGCAATGCATTCAGCTTCAAAGTCAATAAGTTATTTTTTTAAACAAGGATAGCCTACTTCTGCCACAGCTCACAGAAAACAGGCTTTTCCTATCTGATGTTAAACTTTTTCTTAGCATGTTAAGCTCTCTCAAAAGCCAAATAAAAAGAAGTCCTGTTGAAAATATAAGCAAAAAAATTAAAAATGCAAAAAAAGGTAACATTTGAGCATTTTCAAGTGTCCTCGGAGAACAATTTATGTTTATTGAGAAAAGAGAACAAATCTTCTTAAGAGGACACTGTGACACTGCACAGCTCACTGTATCAAAGTGTGAACAGAATTGGACCGTATTCCGGAGAAACTGGAGCAATAGAGGTGGTTCTTAACCTTTTTAGTCACGAAAAACTTGATGATTTAACGAAACAATTTTTAGTTTCTATCTTACTGTTCCAAACTTGATCCCGTGCCAAACTTTTGCAAAAGTCTCTATTACTTTATGGTGTATTTTTAGTAGGCCTAAAGGCTAATAGTAGGCTAATCAATAGCCCATGTATACCAAAACCGCCAAGCTGAAAGTCATTGTGTTGGAGCAAATAAGTAATGAGTTACCACTTAGCCTATGCATCTCTCATGATTCGTCTCCCAAGCACGAATAATGTCACAAAAATACAACTCATCACAGAGGATGCTTATCTATACAATGTTTAGTATGCATATAGTAAAAGAATGACAAACGGTTATGTGGCCATGGTTATAATTAGAGTACAGTACCAAAACCCAATGTGTCAAAACTGTATGGTGTAAACTTCTTTTGGTGTCAGTTTATTTGAATTAAATCTAACCAAGAGTAAGATGAGATCAGAATATAATTTATATTGATTGTCCTGTAATCTTTGACTGTAACCAATTGTGGAAAACTTACCACTTATTTCTGTATCTTTCTGCGATAGTCGACTAAGCCTACACACTTAGGCTACGTCTGATTTGGTGATAGATTACAACATCCCACGCAGTTGACTAACCGTTTGAACAATGTTTCTAGTTTCGAAACCGTAAAAATCTCTGTTTCAAAGGACTTCGAATATCCATAACACTAATGTATAACATGACTTTTTCATATCATTGGCTGATGTTCGAACAAGGAAGTAGTTTCATGAAATGACTGATTCGAGCGATATTTAAGTCATTTGGTGTCACCACTTGGCTACTCGCAATATTCTACGCTTTTTATTCGGTCTAAAAAGGTTACTTCGCTTTATGTTGTGCCGTACGTCAAATAGAAAAGAGATGATTTTAATGGAACAGATTATACAAATCAATCATTGTCTACCGTACAATGATAAAACCAAGTAAAATCGATTGAAGTTTGCTGGAGATAAGGCTAAGAGTACTTTCATGGTAGGTTATTGTATTTTAGCGAAAAATTAGATTGTAAAGTTCAATATTTAGTAATATATTACAATGGAGCTGATGGCCATTTTTTCAGAAAACCAGCACTTAAGATGAAAATATTTGCTGAATATGAGTCTATCTTTTGGGTTCTTTATTTTTTTTATTAGTTTGACCATTGCAATGCATTCCAACCACTGTATTCCAAATTTCCTTTTTCCACATTTTCAAGTTCAGAAAAGTAAATAATATTACAATAAGTAATGAAGTAGACACTGATGTCCATGGCTGTTGAGAGAGTAATCTTGACCCGATGCTAACGAGAAACCCGGGACCTCCAAATAGCCTGCAAACAAGATACTTTTAATAAAGAAAACAAATGGACTCTAGGGCGGACCGCGGTCTGAACCCACACCTTCTGGGTGCTGATGGTGGACCTTGAGCTTTTGGAAAAATAGCCTCATTGCCACGTTTCAGGGCTTCTTTAAACAGATTTCTAATAGGAGAAAGCAATTTTTACTGTGATTATTCTAGTTGCTGGGAGTCTTCGCCTCCCAGACTCCTCAACACTTTCTCAGAAATCCAATTCGAGTTACATTACAGCCTACCTAAAAAGTGGTTTGGTGCAGATAGTTTAACTTTCGTGGTTGCATGTGAAATAACTTATTCACCGGACCTCTAAAAATATTCAACTTGTCAAACTGGACCTTTGTTGAGATTAGTTGAGTAGCCCTGCTCTACACAATGTTTTCGTCCTTTCTCGAATAATTTCGGAAATTTGGGCCCTAAAATTATGCCGGGCCCGAGTCCAAAAGTGCTTCCTGGATCCCCTGTCAACGCTACGGTACTGTTGATGTCTCTCAAATTTTGTTCCAGTTTTTCAATGTTACGGAAAATCTAAAGTTCCACAAGGACCCTTCAATTAATAGGGATGCAACCTAACGGTTGAACATTACAAGTAAATAATGTCACCAGATTCGGAAACTTGCATAAGTTATTGACAAAGCTTTCGCAGGCGAAAAGGGGACTTTTGTCAAATAAAAAATATTGAAAGTTAACTGCTCTCTTGCACAACCATGCGTAAACATATAAAGTTGAGTTTTTTGTCAAACAGTGTTCACATTTTGGACCGGTTTCACTTTAATTCAGTTATTTTTATTTCTGACTATCACAAAAAACAATAAGGCTACATGTCAGCATAGCAAAGGTCTAAAAAAAAAGTAGAAGTAACAAAACGTAAACTTAAAAACTTGCTTGATACTAAAATAAATTACTAAGTTTAAAAAAAATTGACACTTTTGCAACACATTCGGAAGAATTTTAGATAAAATACCATTTTTAATTTGTGGGCTTTATATAAAGTAAGAATGGCTTTGAATCAGTGACGATCGGTGAGGGAAAGCAAGGAAAGCAGTGCTTACCTGAGCGAAAACTATGCAAAATATAATGACTGAATTCTAGGTTTAACTTCTTATTATTTTTATCACATCTAAGTTATTTTAACTTGAAAATTACTGTATTCGTGACTAGAATTACTCGTAACGCTTGTGAGTTGTCTAAGTCCTCACCAAACCGCATGTCTTGCCTATAAATGCCAATTAACGCAAACGCTTCTGTCAGAAACAATCACTGAGGCTCCAGGTAAGCAACTATCAAACTTGCTTTCCCAGATTCAAAAATGTCAAAAAACGCCTTCGTTTTATCCAATTTTCACTCGTTTTGCAAAACGTCACCAGCTGCTTAGCCAATCAGATGTGTTATGGTTATGGTATGGTTAGTTTTGCTTTCCCAGTGACGTCAATGCGAACATTCGCTAGAGCGGCTAGACTAACTCGTCAGAATGGTCTCTCGTCACGGTACAGAGCACAGCATCATAATGCCGAAATAATTGTTGCTGTTTTTTGATGTCTCCTCGCCATGTACTTTAGCCTACTAGCTTTCATAGTCATTTCTTTGCCCTTTTTACAGCGTTGATATAACGTTACTTCGCCAATGAACGTTCAGGTGCGGATGCAATATTTAGTTCGTTAAGCTTCTATACGCAGGAGGCAAACTTATCTAGCTTTTTGTACAAATTGCTTGCGGTTGTAATGTTTAGGCCTAAGTGTTAGTTTTTGTAGTGTAGGCCTAACTGAATATCTGAGAATGAACGTTCATGACGAATTAAATATTTAGACAACTATTATTCCATGTCTAACACTGGATTTTGGTCCTGCAACGTTAAAACTAAGATTGTTCATGACTTCTAAACATTAAATGGATGTATGATCACGACATAGGCGAAGCACAATTTGACAGATTTTTATTTTTGATTTGTTTTGGAAATGCTCTCAGAGCGCACCTAATTGGAAGTGTTTTTCAAAAATTTCTGGGGGAGGCCCCCCAGACCCCCCGCTGGAAGTGTTGCCTTCGGCAACACACCTTCGGGCTTCGCCCGACGGTTACGTCCTTCGTGCCTACTACCTTGCTGCAGCATATTTCCAAGTTGCTTTCCCAACGGTTTAAGCCACCGAACGTCACTGCTTTGATTGAATGTTATATTAAATATTTTAAATATAGCCTAGGCCAACAGAGACTCCAAACGTTTGTGCGCACATAAAATTTATAGTTCAAAAGTTAACTTTGAATTGGTAAAATAAATAGCTACTAACTTAGTCTTACAGATTTTCGAAAGACTGGATTTGCGCATTCTAGGCTGAGGTTCGAAAACAATAGGTCAGTTTGACAAAAAAAACATAAAAATTTATTGCTGTGTTGCATTTGTGGCTTTATTTGACCTTCGTGTTGTGTTTGTTATGGAAAATGAAATACAGCACAAGTAGCCTAGTCTGATTATTTTGCAGGGGTTCGAGGTTTTATTGTTGATTTATATTGTTTATTTACCCCTGATCTGATGACAGCAGATAGGCTACGCTGCTGGCGTAACAAAGCTTCGATGGTACAAAGGTACCGGTAACACAATGAGTCTCAAGTTCTTTTATTCGTGAGTTCGAATTAAATTTAGATTTTTGAATTTGAAAAGTTAGCTTATGAGTCTGAGTTAAAGTTGTTTTGTGCAGAGGTAGCCTATATAAACCACTTTCAGAAAAAGGAAAAAGCAAACAGTTACATAATTTAAAATTGGCAAATTCCAACAATATGTTTACGAACTAGGGTGAACTCCTGCTAGTGAGATTCCATTACAGAGGTGAACTGCGGGTATACTGTTCAGTTCAGTTCAGTTCAGTTGTTTTTTTTATTTCTGACCATCATATCAAAACAATACACATCAACATAGCAAAGGTCAAGAAAAAGGTAGAAGCGACAAAACGCGAACGTTAAAACGTGCTTGTGATCGAAGTAAGTTATTGAGTTGAAAAAAATTTGGCACGGTCGCAACACCTTCAGAAAAATTTAAGATATAAAGGGAAAATAAAAAAATGTTACAAAACAAATAAACATATATAGGCTATAACTTTATTAGCCTACATAACTTTAGCTGATATATTGAAGATTTGTATGGACAGTTGCTATGAAGATCGGCCATGGTGCGTTATCAAGAGTGCTGATGGTCGTAAGGGGAACACGTCTTGATGCGTTTAGCTCATAGCAAAGAGCAAGGCAGGCAAAGAAAACCCCACAAAGAAATCCTACCACGGGCAAAGCCATTTCAAGCGCAACGCATACTGAATAAGATTGAAAGCAATAAATGGCCATTTTAACAGCCTCACTTGAGAAAGCTGCAGGTGGTTGGTTATTTGAGTAAAAAATGATCCATCAAAATTATCCAGGTGCACAACAAGTGAGTTTTCTTAAAAAATGCAACTATTTATTCTCACTGTTGGGTTCCTGGGTAGAAAACTATTTATCAAACTATAGCCTATTTGTGCACAACAAGTGAGTTTTTAAGAAACGTAAATGTTATGTGAGAATTACATTTTGTAGAAAGCTAAAAACAATGGAAATTCATTCGGGTCCCTACAATCTCATCACAATTCAGGGCTTAGGGTAGGTTGGTTCTTTTTGGTTTTGAATTTTTATTCTCGGTTCTGACTGACAAAGCCTTGATAGGTTATTCTTGGTAATTTCGCATACTTGTAGAGGCTCTTGACGCAGGGCGGGTTACCGAGATTAGCAGAGTAAAGTTTTCCGATTGTTGAAGTGTTGTTGCCGGGGAATTAGGTGGAATTAGGAAATAGGTCGAGCTTTATATAAATTTCTGACAAAAATTGCTGCTGTGACCTGTGACATGTAGCCTAGTTCACGCCAAACACAAGTCGCGGAGTGTGAAACGTAGAGTTGTAGTTACGGCACTCTGCCTTTCAGAAAATTTATCTAAACCTCTACGTTTACTTTTGAAGAATGTGAAACGTTTAGTAGCCTATCCATCTTCCAAGCAGGGTATTTTAGTTAGAAGATAAAGATTCACAGATTCCACCGTAATCTTCTACGTAGATGATAGTTGATTGAACATCTAATGATTTCAAAGAGACTTGTTACATCCAAATCCATAACGTAGTTCTTCAGCAAAACAATCTATTTCGGTCTGTCGGACTCAGTAACTTAGAATGACATGCCCTGCTGAAACTGGCTTTTGGAAGATTTTCATTGTCCCGCACGGAGGCGCTGCAACGCATTTGTTTTGAAAAGTTGCCAAATAATAAATTTTATCCACAATTTAGAAAAAAATAAAGAAACTTTAAAGTTATATGAAACAAAAAATTAATTTACCTAGGTACTGGAAAATTGCCTTAAAAACTCTTGCAGTCGAAGGTACGTTAGAAAAGATTTTAGGGCAACTATTGTTAATTTATTGGCGACGTCTGGCAACATTATTGTTTGTTTATTTAGTTAGATGGTTTTATGTACAGTAAGTCATTCAGTAAAGAATCCAAGCTCAACTCTATCTCAGCCTCTAGTAGTTAAGTGGAACTGAAAGTGTTTGTTTTAGGCAGAGGTGGGCAGTAGCGCGCTACTTTTGTAGCGGCGCTACCAGCGGCGCTACTTTTTAGTTGGAGTAGCGGCTGCAGTAGCGGCGCTATTTTTATTCCAAAGTAGCGGGAGAGGCGCTACTTTTTTTCAGTCGCACTCCCGCTACCCGCTAGGCTACTTTTTAATTTAAATTGAAAAAAAGGCTTGTTTTTTTGCAATACTGGCATGGTCAAGCAGCTATATAATCGGCTTGGTTGCAAAGTTTCGGTCTTTTCTAGCGGACGTCAACTTCTTCGGCGAATATCTCCGTGTGATGTAGCCTATCTGCCAGGCTTTAGACATTCTCCAGGGCGAGTCCAAGGCATACTACGGAGTCTTGTTTCCAACCATCACAATTTGCGGGAAGAAGTTGACCGAGATCAGTGATCTTGTGACCTGTGAGGAGTTGAAAGTGAAAGTCCTTGAAGGGGTGAAGAAACGATTCAACAAGTGCTTCAACAACATGAAATGCATTATGGCATCATGTCTTCATCCCTCCTTCAAGACGTCGTGGCTACAATTTCTGCACTACATTTCCACGGATGATGCTGACGCACTGCGAGAAAAAGTCAAGACAGATGTAATTCGACTGTTGCGGGAGACATCAAGCCAGGTTGATACCGAGAAGAGTGACACCAACACCAGTCATGACTCCGAGGATGTAGTTTTTGGAGTGTTTGCGCCATCCCGTGAAACGTCGGTGCAGAAGGAAGCAACAATTGTGGACGCCCTTTTTTCGGACAAGAGCAAGTCCTTGAGCTTTTCGAATACCGAGTTAAAACATCTGTTCATTAAATACAACACCCCCATTCCTTCCAGTGCTGCGGTCGAGAGACTTTTCTCTGTTAGAAAAGATGTGCTTAAGCGAAAGCGGGCATGACTTAGTGACTCTCATTTTGAAATGCTCGTGTTTTTGAAAGATGCGTAACAATAAATTTCCCTTAGAATGTGTTTTCTATAACGACGATAAAATGACAGCGTAAACGAATAACATTCGTTTTCAAGGTTATTTTTGTGTCACTAGGGACTTGAGTGTTTCCTAGTGTCATTTTAGACAAAAGTAGCGGAAGAAGTAGCGGTAGCGTGCGCTACTTTGGCCCGAGTAGCGAGTAGCGCGCTACTTTTGTAAATTGGTAGCGGTAGCGCGCGCTACTTTGGCCCAAGTAGCGGTAGCGGGTAGCACGCTACTTTACAAGTAGCGGGTGCCCACCTCTGGTTTTAGGTATACCTATACTGAGAGGTATTACCTATACGTTTACTATTGACGCTTTCGGGTGTTTTAAAACTGCTATTTTGTTGATCTCAAGGATAAGAATACAGTATCTGCTGTTTTTTCATGATATGAGTTTTACTTACGCTTCAGGCAGTAGACAGAACTCAATGAATTAAGAACTATTCTGTGAAGTCAAGCCTGTCCCCCATGGAATTTTTTGACCACTCCTCTTGGACAGAAGTAAGAAAATTGAAAAGAGAAGGTGGCGGATCGACAGTTTTTGTGTATGTATTGTACAAGATTGGTTGGTTTTGAATCTTTTTTGTCGGACTGACAAAGCCTTTAAAATGTTATTCTTAATAGATGTTTTAAACCAGTGACACAGGGTTACTGGTCAGCTACTGGTTGGTATGGTTTTTGAATCTTTATCCTCGGACTGACAAAGCCTTGATAGGTTATTCCTGGTAGTTTCGCATACTTGTAGACTGTAGAGGCTCTTGATGCAGAGCCGGTTGCCGAGACTGACAGAGTGAAGTTTTCCGATTGTAGAAGTGTTGTTGTCACGCAATTATTCCATTTACTAGGTGCCGCTGAATGGAGAGCAGTCCTGAATGCGTTGCTCAAGTGCACACCCTGAGAGTCGAACCAGCTCTGCTTGATCTTGAGCGGGCGCGTAACCACTGAGCTAGCCGGGTGGACTAACAGAGTAAATTTTTCCGATAGTTGTTCAAGTGTTGTTGCCAGAGAATTATTCCATCCAGTAAGTGCCGCTGAATCGAGAGCGGTCCTGAAATGCATTGCTCAACCACACATCCCAAGAGCCGAACTAGCGCTACGTGATCTTGATTCAGGCACTTGACCACTGAGGTAATGGGGCAGTTAATGAGGAATTTTGTTCAACAGTTCTGTGATTTATGACACTTATTTCGAAGAAAAATATATATGGTATGCAAAGTTCTTTTTTTGCATTTATCGCCCTTAGTGGTTATTGTAAAGTTTAGATGATTAAATGTTAGATCTCATACACCATAAAGATATTTCGGTGAATGAGAAAGGACAACCAAAACAAAGATGTTGCATTGTTTTTCTTCCAATAAAAAAGAACCTAAGTTGCATTTCTGTGCAAGCAATGCCCAGTCCCTCTGTGCGACAAAATGCTTTGAAGCATATCACACTAAACACATTTTTTACTGAAATGCGAGCATAAATATCTTAGGCAATGCATTAATCGCACTGGGCTTCTTACATGTAAGATATTGTGTAACATGGTGAAGAAAACTTTGAT
The DNA here is from genome assembly GCF_918807975.1 of Aplidium turbinatum. Lineage (NCBI taxonomy): Eukaryota > Metazoa > Chordata > Ascidiacea > Aplousobranchia > Polyclinidae > Aplidium > Aplidium turbinatum. Next base: position 6,717,143 of record NC_137489.1, on the reverse strand, counting down.
CACTCGCGTACTGATAATGTTTGTAAGAATTGTACTTCTGCTATCTTACTCAAATTGTTTCATCAAACCAACGTTTGAGTGATGAAATTTTTTTGTGAGACTCGAACAGGCGTTAGTTCGACATCGCTCAAAAGCAAGTGGCTGTGTCTTTGGCAACACACTTAAAGATACATTTGAAGGTGGACACGAAGATTGGCTTTCTTGACTTCCTCTCTTCTAACTCTAAAGTTTTAACTTACTGAGCGTCAGCATACAACAAATAAAAATCAGACCAATTTTCCTCTGCAGTTCATCCAATTTCAGCTGGTTGTTTGTGTCCCTGGTGTGTTCCAAAGGTTGTCTGTGTGAGCATAAATCAGCATGTTTCAAGCATAAATACGGTTTGAATTGATACAAATGCTGTATGTTTGGATCAGGATAAAATTTTATTTCCTTACAAGTGTCAAACTTCATGTTGTTTAGATATCGAAAACAAGATGATTGCCTTTGGGCTGGTAAAGAGCTAATCAAATCAAACTATCCTAAATGGGAAAATGAAATTAAAATTTTGAAACATGTTGGTCACAATGATAAGAATGTGATTCACTATCATTCACTAGATGACAGCGTAAGTATTTGTTTCTTTTTATTCTCTATTTTTAGCAGTCTAGAACCTAGTCAAATGAGAAATTACCTGATTTAGTAATGGTGCATTTACAAAACTGTTTGGAATTTCTGGTAACCAATGCACAAATCAGAGGTTATCAGAAATTCCAAATAGTTTTATATATAAATGCTTAATTTTAGGCACTGGTTTTGGAAAACGGCAAATAATTTGAAATTGACAGTTACAGTTAGGCAACACTTAGTATCAGAAAAGCACATGTTGCGTCATAGAAGCATCGGCGTTACGATTGTCAATCTGACTTGTTTATATCAAATATAGTTATTACTATTTGAAGCCTTAACAACCTGTTTCACCTAAATAAGGATCATCAGAAGGATCTTATTCAAATAGAAATTATTATTATAATATTATATACGGTAACTTATACAAATAGAAAATATTGTTGACTTGTTTATAGATATGAACTTCAAAAGTAATGTAGTTTCATCAAAATTATTAAATAAATATTTTTTTGACAATCCTAAAAGGTTTGGTATGATTTTGGATGCTTATATTGGTAGGGAAATATCTTATCTATATATCATAACTGATCAATGTTTAAAACTAAGTGAAACTGTTCTACCAGGCATTTGATAAATGAAATGACTTGTGTTCTTTATGACTTGCGTTCGTTTTATTACTTTATGACCTATGCTACCGTACTTAAAACTGAAAAGGAGTATACAAAAGGATTGTTCACAGAAAGTTGATACATAAACCAAAAAGCACGATGTGTTTTAACCAGAATGATGGTCAGAGTAAGTTTTTCCTATGTACATACAGAAATTTACTTGGACTTTGCTCAGAGCTTTTTCACTATCATTGTAATTGCTAATTCCATTTCTGCCTTGTCTCATATTATTTCAATGTTTGTTGATTTTATGAAATGCCAGGTTGGCAGCCACATGCATTTTTTAGCAGCAGAATGAACAATTAAAGCCATGAAAATAAGTAACATATATTTTCAGGATGTTGCTGTGATATTGTTCATGGAATTATGTGACTCAAATGTTGAAGAGGTGTAGTACTTTCAGATTGCAATAATAATGTAAAGTTATTGTTTGAATATTTATGTTAGTAAAGTATGGAAAGACTTAGTTGGTAATGTGCTTGTGCTTCATTTTTATGTTAAATTATCAAGTTTGTACTATGGTTATTTTGTATTTGTACTTTTTACAGTGAAACAATTTTTGTTGTTTGACAGTATGTTCGAAATAGTGAGATTGTTCCAGCAACTGAAGGTGAGAGAGACATGAAAGTTAAGCCTCAAGATTATTTTGGCATTATTCCCATGGACATCTGTCAGCAAGCCGTGTGTGGTATTGACTATCTCCACACATCATGCAACATAAGTATGTTGCAGTCAGTCTTGTTTTTTCGCTCTGTGTAGTGTGTTGTGTATGCTCACTTAGTATTATTTATTGTTACAACAAAACAGGTCTGGCATAGTTTAAGCCACCAACTCTAAACGATTGCTCTGTTTTCGTGTCGTTATGTGGTAAAGGTGACTAGGTGAGTCCCATACTTGATCTAAGCATCAGGGAATGAGAAGATAAAGGGGTCCACGTCTTTTAGGTGCAGACAGTTGGGCGCCGGTCAAATAGGCGTGCACACTGTGGCGTCAGGATATTTAGGTGCGGAGCATTCTGACTGTTAAAACAATGCTGGACAGTGGACATCAAATTTCTTCTCATCGCTGAACACAAGGTTTGGCAGCGTGCCTCCTCCTTTAATGCGTGAGAGCAGAATTCTGGCTCTGGAGAGACATTTCTCGATGGTATTGGCATTTAGCAACTGTTCATGTGTTTGAATGTGCTCATCTTCAAATCCTTCTTGAGAACTGTGAACATGGTTCCATAGGCCACGTTCGCCTCTTTTGCCAGTTTTTGAATTGGATCTCTTGTAAGGTTAATTATTATTGATGACCCTGTATAGACCAGCAAATCTGTTGTGTTCAGAAAATCACTGCAACCAGGTTGCCTTCATTAGTGACTTGATACAAACAGTCACCATGCGTCTGCGTTCATAACAAAAAATGTTCTATCACTAAAGCTTTAAGTGGTGCTACACTACCACTACCACAATATAATAATTTCACAAATTTGAATTGCTTGTATTTTACTTTGCAGTTCATCGAGATATAAAGCCGAGCAACTTTTTACTCGTCCGAACAAGCGGCGGAACTGTTGTAAAAGTATCGGATTTCGGTCTCAGCAAGGTTATTCCCCCAGGGAAAATGAGCGTTTCTACAGGGTCAATGGGTACGAGGGCATACATGGCGAAGGAGTGTTATAATAAAACATGGGTAAGTTGACAACTTGAATCTTTACAACTTCTTGAGCTTTGGTGTAGACAGACAATCAGACATACTATTACTAGTAGACAGACATACTATTACTTTGTTGTGCAGCCTCTTCCAAATTTTTACGTTTTCTTTTCATGATGTATCACACTCTTGTAATTTTAAATATGACTTTAACGTTTATGATTTTAATTTTAGCTATGTTCTGTTACTTAGGACCGTTCTACCGACATTTTTGCCTTGGGCGTTTTGCTCTATTTTGTTCTTTCAAACGGTCATTATCTCTTTGGAAAAGAAGACTATCAGCAAGAAGCAAATATACGTGATGGACAATCGCCTAAACTAGACTACCTACGTAACTCGGATCGTAAGTATGTGATAACCCAGACAGCAAATCAACCTTTTTTACGTTCATTTAACGTCTGCAGATGTTAAATCAATGTAAAACAGTTGATTTGTTGTCTGGGAAATAGGCTGTGTGCAGTGTGTATCTCCTATCTCAACTTGCAAAACGCCAGCAGTACTTACTGTACATTTTATGTATTTGTTTGTCTCATCCCACATGTAGATTCGCATTCGTGTCACCAATTGCATATTCGATGACGGCTCTACTCGTTATGTCAATTTTTTATTGATTGATTAATACAAGAGCTGTATGTTGCCAGATGCTATCTAAATTTTGTCTTTTAGTGCCTTTCTCAAGAGAGCAGAAGATTACCGCCTGTGACTTGATCAAGCGAATGATTTCCCATGACCCGGGATGCAGACTAACCATCAGTGATGTATTGTGTCATCCTACGTTTTGGAATTCAAAGAGGAAAGTTGAGTTCTACAAGGTGCTATGTACTAGAATCCGAGCTGCAAAGTCTTGCGAAAATTTTACGACTCCGGCTCCTCTACTTATAACTGGCCGACTCCGGCTTCAGTGTTGCCAGTTTTTTTAATGTTTGTTCTTTTTCATTTTTTAATCAAAATTGAAACTGCGACTTTTCCAAAAACTGACAGGAACGAATACTTCTATTTTCTGGTAAACTTTAAGAGCGCAATGCAGAGAATTAGAAAAAATGTTTTGATAAACAAAAGGTTGCCAACAAAAATTTTATTCACCGCTTTGTATCAAGTCGGAGTCAGTCTTTTTTTTTGACGACTTTGACTCCGGACATACCAAAATCCTTCCGACTGCTGCTCCTCAGCCTTGACTAGAGCTATCTTTTAAACTGCAGAATTCATTGTAGCTTATTTTTGATCGTGAATGCAGTTTTTGCTCAATGTGAATCCGGCCATCTTCGGTAACGGGGGCATCACCAGATTAAAGCTGGACTACTAGTACCACTGATAATAATTCATTTCAGATCAACTGCTCTTTTGTCAGAGTGTTTCTATTTTAAAGCTGCTTATCAGCACCGACGTTTCATGTGTTCTGTTTGTAGAAAATCCAAGTTGATCTCAAGCCAAAAATTAAAGAAGAACTTGAAGACTTGAACAAATTCGACGGGGGACTTCTGAAGGATACAGACGCTGGAAAGTTTCATAGTTTTGGCATCAATCTCAACAGCGTACCAAAGCCTGTTCGGGAACAAAAGCAACACCCTGTCAAATCATGTCCCAATGTGCAAAGCTTGGTGCAGGTGATTAGAAACCATGTAAGTGTACAAGAATTCTACATAAAGCTTGGTTACCGGTTACCTATAACCCTTGCAAAATATTCCTCCCTTTTGCCACGGGTCTTGAAATTAGCTACTCCACAAGTTGTAGATTATTTTAATGCTCGTGTTGAAATGCTACTATTTCATTGGCTTTAATAAGTAGCACTGCTCCTAGCTAGTACATAATAAAAGGTTTCATAACATAATCTATTGAAGAACAAACTCGAAGTATAAGAAATGATCTCATGCTTTTGTAAGATTCTGATATGAAAACAATATTATATTGAGCGAGTAAAAAATTGTTTTAAGGATTGTTTCTAGAACTTACATTAAACCACATTGTGTTGTTGCTGGTTGCATCAGGAAGCACATGCCTGCGATAAAGGCCAAACAAAAAAGATCAAGAATTGCCTTGGAGTAAAAGGAGACAGATTGGACATGGACAAGTTCCTTGAAGCCATGACTGGAAAACATCCTCAGTTGTTGGTTCATCTCTATGAGTATTACAGAAAGAAAAAAAATGCTACAGATTTTTATGAGAGGTGTGTCAACAATACAGGCAAAGAAATTCGTTAGATCACTAACGTTATTTCATTAGTTTTTTTAAGTCTTCAAACTGCTAATTTTCATTGTGCATTTTGTAATAATTCTAGACTGAAACGGACAGTTAATCACATCAACAAAAACTTACGTCATTTTGTCCAGGGAAAATGCGGTGAAAGACTCTGCTCTTACCCCGATGATCAAACTACCCGACATCCCATCAACATCACGTGAACCCGAAAATCCACTTTCACCTTGGGAAAAATTCTTGGTCGACCAGGGAATTTTAGGTATTCACTACAATAATTAAAAATAATGCCCACGAAATTTACATTCTTGCCCTTTCAAGTCAGAATATGTTTCGAGATAATAATTTACAAACTTCTGAATTAACGTTGTCGCTTCTTAGTAGGCTATGATGAGTGGTGAATACAATACTATTTTAGCAATAGTTGCAACGTTCGTCTGATAAATGATACAAGCAGAAAGAGAAAACAAACGTATTCTTGTATAAAATTTTTGCGAACCATGGTAATACGCATCTTCAGAACAAATAACGTACAGAATAAAATTTCAGTTTCATACAGCCCACTGCAGAGCGGTTAAAGACCAGAGAAAAAAGTTAAAAACGTTATTTCGAATAGCCAACAAGAGGTGCGAGACGATTAATTTATGCGTCCGGTGACAGATAAAACCTTCAAACGATTTAGTTCAGGCTGAAGCAAGTGAGACACAAATGAACTTACGAAGACTTTTTCTGTTCGAAATCATTTAATTGTAACTTTTTTTCTTTTACCTTTGACCTCACCGCATAATTTCGAAATTTTATTTTCTATGTTATTCGCTTTTGAGGATGCGCATTGTTGTGGTGCGCGAAACGTCAGTGAGGCCATAAAACAACTTGTACGTTTCTGCTTTTACTTTCTCATTCATCAGGTGAACGCTGCAAGATGGTAGACAATATAATGCAATGCTGTAATTTTTTCAACACAGCGCTTTTGTGTGTTTGGATACTATTGCCCTTTGCATTACATTGTACTCACGCTTGAAGTTATCTCATAAGAAGCGTGGTAGTGAGTTGAGTGATTGCACGGATGCCTTCGTTCATTGCGTAATGTTTGTTTTTGAATTGCAGCCAAATGCATCTCAGAGTACAGGGTCACGGTAAAGTACAACGGAGCAACTATAAACGAAAAGACATATTCGATTGGAAATTCTCTGAAGATATTTTACTCGTCCCAAGACATTCAAGATTCAACTAGATCTGAAATTCGGTTTCCTCGCCATGCTAACTCTGAAATAAACCAAATTATAAAAAACTGCATAGATGGAGTTATTTTGCGCACAGATCCAACGACTAAATCACTTTTTGCGCTCAGGAAATGCGCTGTCCAACTATTTTTCAGCTGTCACCTGCAGCAAGTTCCACGAAAGATGGAGAGAGATAGTGATACTGAACTGTTGTCATTTGAAAAATTGATTAACCAATTACAGAATGGTAATTTAAGTGCTGCGAAAAGCAGTGTTGAGTTTGTGTTTGGTAAAAATCCGAATACTCGTCAAAACAAGATCTATCCGGTTTCTGTAAGTATTGAATCCACAGCGGCGGCAAAGTTGGTATTGAAACTTGGTGCCATAAACTCTTGTGAGGCAACTTCAAGCAGTATTTTAATCAGCTTTTAGTAAAATGATAGTGTAAATTGAGTAACGCGACGCTAGATTTATTTAGGTTTTTTTAATGCAAATTTTATTATTATAATCATGTACTTGTGAAATGTGAATGTTCATAGCGTATGTTTCATGTGGGATAGGCAATTGCATAGCAAAACCTATATCTCAAAGGGCTACTTCCACGGCGCCATAAGCACGCAGAAGCAATGACCTCGCCTACGAGATTACCTTTGTTTCGAGTGTATGCTCAACACACCTCTACAGTTTACCTCATTACTGCGGAGGCGTGGAATGAATCTGCCACGTCATCAAGTATGCTACTTTGTGTTCTGAAATTTTCCAAATCTTTCCGTTGCAGTGAGTGTTCGTTTAGTGACTGGACTACTGGTGTGATATGTTTTGTGTGTTTTAAACGATTAACATTTTATTGTTTACTATCGCAATAGTTCGGCCAGATCCATATTTGTCTATTTTCTTACAATTAGGAAAACTACAGCTGACGCTTGAGCGAAGGCTGTTTTGCCAAATGAAAGAAAACGAGCCTATTTTTTTTATGTACAACTGGACCCACTGTGTTTCATTTCGGAAATACTGTGTTTCTGACAAGTTTTATCGCTATTGAAAGTTCTTCAATTTTTATGCAGGCCACTTGGTTATTGGTTATCCTTTTCCGTTGTAACTTATGGTAGTTAGTTAATAGTTATAAAAGATAACTTGACTTTACGCTTTATGCAAAGAATAATTTTCTTGAATTTATAACCTACCAGTTCAAACTAATCTTCACTACTGTATAAAGTGTATAACCAGTTTCTCGTGTTACTTATAACGTGTTGTTATCCATATTATCTTTTCTGTGGTATTTTTATATTTTCTTTCATATATTGGTATTTTATTCATTAACTAAGTTCATGTCTTGAAATTGTAAATGTGTTGGTAAATTATTAAATGGTTGGATCGTTGGTTGGATTGTAATGTGGTTTGCTATAATAATCCTATGCATTTGAACAAGAGCAATCTTGGCTGCGTTTTCCCTAGGCACGCGCAGAACAATGGAATTTTGTATTTTAAATTGGTCACCCTGTGCTTGTCTGTAGTTATTTAATTACGTATTTTCATTTGCACTTTGTGTAATTACTTGATATCATCAACTGCGTTGTTTCGACAGTGACTTCTCATCAAGTTACAAAAGATAATTTTAATCATGTCTGGCCTACTGCATAGAGCAGCTTGATTAAACGCGTCATAAAAAAAATCCATAAATTTTTTTTGAAAAAACATGTTCATCCTGACCTCATTTTATCTTGGGTTGAAAATTTCTGTCACAATTAAATTTATTACACTTTTTTACCTTTTTTGCAGTGTAGGACAAGCCAAGTAGATGAAAAGGTTAGCTACAAATCGTTTTGTTGGTGCAAGAAAAGATTTTTATGAATTAGATAGGCTACCGTACTTATAGTCAACTTCTGGAAATATTTTGCTTTAGTGGCTATCGTTGCTTTGATTTTTTCAGCTTATTTAAGATTGGTCCAGGCTGTAATTGGTCCTCGGCCTAACTTTTCGTAGCCCGTCAAGTCAAGGAATCTTTCTCCAAACTATAACACTAAAAAACTGCCAAAAGCCAAACTCAATTTTAAATATTTAAAGTCTGACAGCTTGCTTGGAATTGACAATTTTCATAAAACTGACAAAGGGACTAAATAATTACTGTATTCGGCACAAGTTTGTAGACACCCGTTCTGTAGTCTACAGATTTCACTCTAAAGTCTGTTGTCTTTTGAACGAGCACCCTCGTCAACTGAAATCAAGACACCCATTTGTACCAAGCGCTCAACTTCTGATCAACGAAGCTTCTTCGCCACCCAAGGGTCGAGAGGTTTTTACTTTTTAGCACTCTTGGGCAGTGGCGGCGACTCGGTCCAGATGTCTGAGAAGGTGTCAAGCAGTCATTGAATTGATTCGTCATCCAGTTCACGCAGACCACGCACACCATTTGGCGCATGGTAAATGGCGCTGTTACTATTGGTGTGGTCTGCGTTTGTTCCTCCTTGCCACACTCACAGATCGTGGATGGAGCCATCCCCCATTTGTGGATGTTGGAGCGGAATAGTCTGACGCTAGTAGGCTACGCAGGCGGTTGAGCCGCACCCACCCCTTTCTTGGAAAATGCATTCCGATTGGGTGGAGGTCGGATATGAAACTTTGGAGTCTTGAGGGGCTTCTTCCATTTCGAGCTCCACTGGTGGTCCACCCAGGTAGCCGCACTGATGGATTGGTCTTCAGCGGTTTTATCAGGAGTTGCGCGGCATGTAGGCCTACAAATGGGTGTCTCAATTTGAATCGCTGGAGTTTCTCGCTCAGAGGCTTGAGTGGAGCAAGTGGTTGGGATTCGTAGCGCGACAAGAAAGAGAGAGAGTGGCTTCTTCGCGACGAAGCTCAGCTGGTTGGATGCCTGCAAAGACAGGGAGATTGTCAAAGAAGCTGAAAAGACATCTCTGGCGGACCAAAAATGGAAATCAGTACCGCCAGACTCCATTCATTCATGTCCGACGCCGACACACGTCCCATGATCGGCCTAACACTTCAAAGACAGGCGTGGGTGCGGCTCAACCGTCTTCGCACGAGCGTCGGACTTTCCGCTCAACCATGCACCAATGGGGAATGATCTCTTCCTGTTAATGTGGTGCTTAGGAACAACCGCAGATCACATCATCAATGACTGTAGCCAACCATTTTCAAGCCACCTACTGGAGTGGTCTGAGTGTCTTGGATGATGAAACGAAAGAGAAAGACTAGCTGCTCTCTATAGTAGCCTAGGGGAACGTTCAAATATTACGTAACGCCTTCGAGGGGGAGGGGGGGGTTTATGCAAAGCGTTACGTTAGCGTCACATTGGGGGGGAGGGGGTTCAAGCAAAACGTTACGTAACGCTTTCGAGTACGGAATGGTAGTTTTTTGTGCTGAATTCGTAGTGAAAAAGCGTTACATGGGGGAGGGGGGATTGAAAAAAGCGTTACGTTGGCGTTACATGGGGGAGGGGGGGGTCAAAAATTCGGAAAAAAGGCGTTACGTAATATTTGAACGTTCCCTAGTCCGGGAACATTGTTTGTGAATCTGGGGTGGTAAAAGGATAGACCCTCGGCCTCAGTTCAGAGGGTCACACGACAAAGAAAAAGAATTGTTTTATCCAAGTTAATGCTGATAACTCAGTGCATTTTGACATTTCGATAAAAAAAAACTTTTATTTCATATAGCTTGTCGACAGGTAAACCAGGGTAGGCTTAGGCTAGAATAACCTAGTCCTAGGCTACTGGTGAAAACTTAGGCGTCGCTTAATAAACTTCGTTATGTTGTTTTGGGTGAACAGTTATCGTAGTAGGCGTACGAGGTCTTGCCTCCCGAAGGCTTGAGTTTTGGCATCTGCTCCAGGAATATCTAAAGAAAGGAATAGCCTACGAAAGCTCACAACGATTGGCTTATTCTCACGAGTCACGACACTAGAAGGCCGGTAATTGGTAGCCTACCGTGTTAAGTATGGGGTTCTTTTTTAAATAGCAGAAAGTTTTGTAGTGCAGCTGATGCAGGCAGGTACAAAAGACAGTTAGAAAATGTTATGTAGAGCATATTTAAAAGTTAATTGGAAAAACAGTTGAAGGTTACCAATAATTAAGATGCTTTTCTTAACATAACCTTTCAGTAGGCTAGGTGTAAAGCAAGTAGCCTATACGGGTATTTGAATTAATATAAGTAACTATGAGCATGCAGTGAATATCCAGGCTTGATACTAATAGCATAATGCAGGTTATCATAACACGCTTTATTAAATTGCTATCGGTGCCAATTGTCATTTTACGACAGAGATTATTTACGATAAACAGAAGCCCTTCTATTGTCAGACGTAATGAAAGCCTCCTTATCCCCTTCCATAGATATCTCAGATATGCTCTTTTCCGACATGACACGACAGCTTTGCAGCTTCTAACGCGACGTCCAAGACAGAACAAAAGAAGAAGACTTAATTTCGATTTGAACCTCAAGAAACTGCCAATGAGATTCGGTCCTTTCTATTTTTGCACGCACCATTGCATCCTGTGCTGGTAGGTTTAAAATTTATATCGACTTTTGTAGTTGTATCTTTTTCGTCCCGGACGCGTTAATGACGAAAAATAAAATGATTGATTGATTGATCCTGCTTTGTTTGGAATTTTTCAAAAAATAAAAAAGTCTGGCAACTCTTGTTCGGTAGTTTGGAGATTGAAAAAACTTAGAACATCACACAACTCAGGCGAAAGAGAAATTGAAAAAAGAAAACAAATCGGGAAAAAATGATGGTTTGCGAAAATGAGAGAACTTGTATACCTGGGACTTGTATATAAGTCCCCCCACCCCCCTTGGTAACTCATGACAAAGACAGGATGCAATAGACATGGCACTTTCGCCATAGTTGTGTGATGTTCTAGGCGTTACCTTGGAGATTGGACGGATTCCAATTCTAAATTTAGTTTGCCTTTTAGTTTAGATTTTAGAAATTAGGAATCTAAGTTTGTTGAACAGTGAAATAAATTTTGGTTGGGTTAAAGACAAAGAAAGTGTATATCAAAGGAATGAACTAATTCTTTTTCAAGAGTGTTTACTGAGTTTTCAAGCTTTGAAAAGTTGGTTACAAAGAAAAAACATTATGCTTCACATTGCATTAATTCATTTCGCTGAAAACCTAGTGGATAATATTTTACATGAATCTTTCAATGAAATGCTGTTTGTTATAAACAATGCTCCGCATTCCAAAAGTCAATCTATTAGTGCATTTGTGGAGAAGCTTATTGTCTCAAATACTATTCCAATCATACAACTATTTGATCATGGATTGTTAAACTGTTCATTGCTTATGTCAAAAAATCTAAAGTTTGCTGCTGAGCATAAACAAAGGTACAACCAAGAAGAAAATACCATTGCTGTGTTTGCAGAAAACCTTTGTTCAAGAGTGTTCAGAGATGTTTTTGTGCACTTCCTTTCCAATATTGACATATATCACGATAAATTAAAAGCAAGTTATAAGCATATTCCAAAAAATGGATTACCAAACTTTGCAGAAAAAGTTATTGAGGAAGTTTTCAGGGATGCTCTCAATTTAAAAGAAAATTGTCAACAGAACCATGTCTGTAATTCAACAACAACCTATTGTGAAACTGTTGCAAATGATATTATGTCTCTTTCACTTCATGAGGCATCAAAAAAGTAAGTTGTAGGGCTAAACTATGTTATTTTTGCAATGAATACTTATAGCTATAAAACTACAGCAGTGTTTCGATGACCTGGTTAACATCCATGTGATGCAGATTTAGGTAAAGTATATAGACAAGAAGGGAAGGAAGCCAATCTTTGTGTCCATCTTCTGGCATGCCATTATTTGTCCAAGCAAAGACACAGCTGCACACTTCTAACCAGTGTCGAAACTAGTGCACTTTCAAACGTCATATCAACGCTAAATGAATTTGCTTTTAAAGAAATACCTGTTTTAAGAAGTTTGGATTGAGTTTATGCCTTCTTCACTCTCAATATTCATTTGTTTTGTGGTAATGTTGTTGTTTGATTGTCTGATGAATTAAAGTTATGCACCATATTTACTGCATTCCGTGGAACTATGTCTAACAGAATCATATGAGGGTTTTCACTACGCATTTTCCAAGGCATAAACTATTGACTCTTATGCTTTCATTTTATATTAACAACTTGATTCAATTTTTGATTTTGCTGTTTGCTCAAACAACTTCATACATTTTATTTATATTCTTATTTAATTAACAGAAAAAGAATACTTTTTATAATCATCATCATTTTCAGCCTGTGAGAGCCCACTGCAGAGCGTAAGCCTTCCCCTTTTCATGCCTTTTTATAATGCTAATTGCTAACTATATTTCTTGGCATGTTTTTACTGTATTTATGGCAATTTTTTAAATGTTTTATCAATGGCTGTTATTTTACTCCATCTCTTACTGTAAAATTGAGGCATCAGTGTGGTATCTTAAATAGCCTTTATTCTACAATACTTAAATAGAATCGCACCTTGTTTTAAATAATTTGTAATATTGCTTTTTAGCTTGAAAGCTGGCCAACAAAAAAGGAATTCAATTCCGACTCTAAGTGTAGTGAAAGAATATGCCACCGAACTTACACGAAATATGTTTTGGGATTCTTCTCAAACCGTAAGTTTTTCTTCAAACATCAGATATTTTTTGCAAAATTATTATCATTATATTTTCCCCCCCAACAATATTATACAAGGTTTAATGTTGCTTAACAAAATGTATCTTAACCTGTTAAGCGTCACCAACTGCATAAGCCGTTTACAGTTGTTCACTTAGAACTGACACCAATGGCATATGCCGTTTTCAGACTTGAGCTGTTTACATTGATTTGTCAGCCACGACATATTACGTTTCTCGCAAAGAAAAGAGAAGCGATGAAAAAAGGAAACTCTCTAGAAACTCTGTGATCAATCAAGCGCGAAAAAGCGTCATAGCAACAACGCAACTGCAAGTGCAGTTTGTTGGTTTGGAAGAGGTTACTAGGCCTACTTGTACGGCCTACATAGCAGGGGTGGATCCAGCAATCTTTGAGGGGAGATTTCAACAAAAACAATATTGTGTAGTTCTACATTATTCCGACTTTGCAAATACACCTTGAATGAAGTTACTCTTCTGTGTTTTAGGGGGGGGGGACGATCGCTCCCCCTGGATCTTCCATTAGTAGGCCATAGTGTACACTGTTGATCCGTTTTTAGACTAATAATAAACTGTGCCACAACAATGTTCAACGTTTTTATTTATTCATGATTGTTTAACATAAAACAACAACAATTAGTCTATCTACAAGAAAAAACTGCTATTGTAAGCACACAAACCAGTCTCTGCGCGTTGCAGGGTTGCCAAGTAATCCTGAAGGAATTCAGACAGTATCAGTCTGAAATTCGGACATTTTAGAAAAAATGATAAAAATTGTTTTATTTATCATCCAGCACTTCACTGTTCTCGCAGAAAAATGAAACATTGGCACATAACCATCAAGCACATCCAGAATGTGACAAAACAGAGAAAGCAAAAATCGATTATTAGCCTACACCCTTTAGCAATTTACACAACAACGCACAAAACTGCGTTGTTGTGCATAAAAGTTGCGTTGTTGTGCATAAACTGCATAAAACTGACATAGGCTTTATAGAACACAAGACATGGCAGAACTCCAATTCCTATTGCACACTTTCGATGTTTATTGCTAAATTTTCAATTTCTTCTTGGCATGGGCTATATCCAAAGGGGGGTGATCACTGATCACCCCCCCCCCACTCATTGGAGTCAAATTGAAATGACTATGACGATTTTAGCCTACTGTCCAAAAATCACCCCCCGAATTCTAAAAGTGGATAGAGCCCCTGCTTCTTGGGTTGAGTAGCCTACATCTCTCATGTGCAGAGAACCTTTCATTCATCTCTTTAGCATTTAGTCAAGAGCATTTCTTGGCAAAATAAATAAAGTAAGATTGATTTCGTTTAGTTTCTGGTGTTTGTCTTTGTAAAATGTGAATGACAGCATGAAGAAAAGCCGCACGATTGTAGCAATTAATGCAGGGACAGACAGGCAAGAAAAAACATAAAACTCAGAATAGTCTTTCGTTGCACCCTTTGATTTGCTGATACCCAGAAAACAATCTGCACGGAACTGGTGCTAGGAATACGAACTGAACCAAAAAACTTTTCAGAGGTCATAAAAATTCAGCCAAATTAGGACACAAGCTAAATGTCCGAATGATTTGATAGCTGTCAGACACAGTAAATGAAATGAGGCCAATTTATCGATTTTAGTCCGAAATTTAGGCCATCTGGTAACCCTGACGCGGTGCACGATAATTGGCAAAAAAGGCGACAATACGAAAACAACTTCATTTCCCAGGAGTGACGCTTAACAGGTTAATATTTTTTTCAAATATATTTATAGCCTACAGTATCATATATATATTTTTTGCAAATATATACAGTACGGTATCATATATATTTGAACTACTACAGAATATTTTGTGCTTTCCTATAGATTACTTAACTAATCTAAATATGTAACTGGATACTAGTAGCAGTTTGCACTAGTTTACGGAACACAGTTTCTTGGTCATATGTTATGACGAATGGTGTTGGAGTCAGCGTGTCATTGTTTTATGCTTTTTTTTTTACTTGAGGCTGCTTTCTTGATTGCTGTCTGTTGAGTTTATGTGTTGTCAGGCGATATCATTGTAAGCTTTTGTCAAATCAGTTGGTTAATCTATTTCATTTTCACAGTTAATAAACAAAACAACGTCAACATACTCCTCATCATCAAGTTTACTTACAGTGAATAGAAGTGACAGCTTTGAAGAGATATGGTAAGTTTTCAATAATAAACAATAAAACATGGGGTTAGTAGGCCAAAATTAACTTGGGAACCGGTACTGAAAGATCGTAGAGAATAGAATTTATTGGGATCCGACCCTTGTGACAATTAGATGTAGAGATCTGATGTGCGATCTACCATGCGTGCAGCTAAGCCAGCTATGTGGATTGTGGAATGCGGCCTACGATTGTACAACTGTCCTGCAAAACCTGCATGTTATAAAATCAAAACTCAGTGATGAAAATTAATGCTTTAATGTTGTTGCAATGTGCTCAAAATAAAACATATTTACATCTTATTTTTATGTTTTGGTACAGTGAAGCTATTTCACCGAGGTCAGCTGCGGATGATAGCCACTGGAAGAGAGGGATCTACCTCTTTGCTGACCAACTCCTCTACTCTCTGACTGCATTGGAAAGTGAAGAAGTAATCGACGAAAACGAAGTGCTATCAAGTACGTCACAAATTTTAAAGAAATATCTTCTGTAAAATAAGATTATCATATAGTGCCATACACTATATGTGCTTCACTGAAGTGAAGATCCTTGTTCTCTTAATTTCGTAATTCAGTGTGCCATTTGTCTTAACATCAACTTAACTAGTTCATGTTAACCTGTTCAACCTATTCCTAGGGTTTATTCTAACTCGGTGCTTTTTGTCCAGTCAGGAACAAGCGTGTCCGGCGGTGGGGGTCCTGCCCACATATATTGCGCAAACCGTTTCCAATCAAAAGAGACCTGTTCACCAACCGCAGAAAGTCGGAAACTGTTGTTTGTACACGGAGGTCTGTAGCAACCTATGCTGACACTTTGTCAAGGAATATTCTCAAGTCGCTCACGTCAAGAAGTTTTGTATTCTAGTCGCCTCCTCTTGGTCAGGTTAGGGTTATTTGTTCTGCGCGTCATTCAAGTCTTTTTATATGATAATAGGTTTAATTTCACTGAACGAAATGAACATTAATTATTTAAATTTGTGCGGCCTTTCATTGCTAGTTGCTCAATTGAACATGGTTTTTCATTACTTTGATGCGTAATCAAATATTTGTTTCCCGTCATGCTTTGTGTAATTGCCAAACCTATTCATGTACTTGGTGAAAACAGACTTGTTCCAACCCGTGCCATTGTTTCAACTGATTTCCGTTTGCGATATTGAAGATTTGTCTTGAAAAACTAATCTAGTGACACGTGGTTTCGTGTTGAATAAACATCATAAAAGACAATATTTGGTCTTTTGCGATAAATCTTTTCCAACCCCAAAATCACTATTTTACATGACAAAGAAACATGTTATTACTAAATTGAATTGAAATACATATAGCAATCACGTTTGAAAGAAGATAATGCTGATGTGGATAATTGTTTTGTTGTTAACCAATCGAATTTAAAGAGCTTTCCAAACTCTTTTTACTGTAGACGCTGTTTTGTTTCAAAGAGGTTTGTTAAAATTTTCTGGTGTTATTGTGTTCCCACTGCCATTGCTTTGTCTGTCAAACAGTGCATATAGCACCCAGGTCATGAATTTTTAATTGTCCTTCTGTTGCTGCCGTATTTGTTTTATTGACTTTTTTTTAAATATTGTGTTTGAGTTTTCAACGTTTGTTTCAAGTTGTTTCGCCGAGTTTCTGTTTTCTAATCTCTGCGACATTGTTTGTAAATTCAATTATGTTTGCAATAATGTTTCTAATTTTTTTTTTCGATCTGATAAACAGATGTTTTACTGTAACGGAAGCTAAGTTGTGAAGGCAATGAGTGGATTGCATGCGCATATTGCATATTCAAGCCATCATTAAAATCAATCTTGACTTGTTGATTAATTTTAGTAGCTGAGCGACATACAAAAACGTTTTTGATTTTCTCATAATATCAGTGAAAAATTATGCACATCGATTTTTCAACGTGCACTACTTGCAGAAAAAATTTTCAGAAATTTCGACATGTATATTATATATACCTTGTTTACACTAAGAGATACAGATTCAATCGATTTCAGATAAATCGCTCCATTGTCCATCATTAACAAATTGTTTTATTATTGATTCAAAAACCACTAAATGTTTCACGGTTGGCTGTAGAATGTGCTACAGTCGACAGGCCTATATATAAGTATGCGGCATGCCATTGTATTACATTTGTTTTATATGCTAGCATCCTCGGTTAGTCAAGGGCAACTTTTTTCATCCTTTTCTTTTAAACCAACGATTCTCAACCGGAAGTAAATTTACCCTTAAACAGTAAATTTTGATTGATGGTATAGGTTTTCTAAAGAAGAAAAGACGTCTAAATTATCAAGGCCAAAAATCTGATGCGAAAAGATGTTGATAAGGTTAAATTTGCCATCACAAAGTCGGCAAGGAGTAAATAAGAGCAAATAGTTGTTTAACCTTTGTTGAGAACCTTTGTTTAAACTGCTGTGCCTTCCACAGGGCGTGTGGTGTGTACACTATCTTAATTGCATTCAAATGCATGAGTGTCATTATATTCTGCACAAATATTTGAAGTTATTTGTAACTTTTTAATCATGTCTCCTTATCCACGTAGATTCTCATTGTTGAATACACAATAGTAGATCATCCACCAATTAACATAATCGGCCGATTAAGCGATTTAATCCACAGACTCTTTTTCCGTAAAAATGCTAATTTGTTGATTAAATCGCCAATTAGGACATTACCATTACCAATGAATTCCTCCTGGATTGAACTTTTACCAACTAATAAGACGATTTTCAAAGATCAGCTGAACTTGTGTGTCCAACTCTTAGAGCTATCTTTTTTGAAGTCCTGCTGATAAGGAAATCTTTGAAACCCTTCATTAAGTCAACAATCGGTCGTTCTCCAAAACTGTTTTCTTGGGCAAGATGGCAAGTTTTATTTAAAAAAAAATAACTTTTGTGAAACGTCGAATGCAAAAACTATGAAACACATTGCAAGTATTGTTGCAGGTTGGAAGTAGAGTATTATATGTGAGTTCTTTCGCGTTGAGTGATGAAATACACGTGGACTTTCACTTTGCACGTTTGTTTTCAGGTTCTTTGGTCGTTTAAATGCAGAACTTTAGTTTCTTTTGTCACGTTCTATACGCCATGTACTTAACGATATTTTTAGTCTACTTTTTGAGGAAGTTATTCGCAATGCACTTTCTGGCTCACCCTCCGGCTTAGGCGAGCATGTCAATTATAATGAACCATATCGGTCTCAGAATTAAAATGAGCTCACACTGTGCAGAAGATAGGGAAACCATTATGTGTTTCGCTAACGGTAATAATCTTTTCAATGTTTGGTATATATCTTGAAGGACATTATTGTACAGTTTTTTATGATGTTCAGTTTGCTACAGCGCCATGTTGCAATGTTAGGTTGGTGTTGCTATTTGTGTGTACATCGTGTTCATTTGTTTGCAGTGTTGAAAGTGACTATCTTTATCCCGTGTTTTACGTACAAGGAACGTTTGAAAGTGAAACGTAATGAAGTGAATTTACAGTGGTAGCATGACGCAGAACCTCAGCTGTGTTCAATTTACATCTTAACTGTGTCTGTCCCCATCAGAGCAAAGCCAAGCAATTGCTCTTATATTTTTCACCTCGTCTTATATCATCCGTTTGCATAACCCATCTCTGCAATGTTTTACTTTTATTAGTATTTGCTCAATAGACGATATTAGTCAACTGAACTATACAACGCTGCAAGGCCCTTCCGAAGAGTCTTCAAAATGGTTTTAGTTCATATTAAAACAAGCCTAATTGTATCAGGTTTTTAATGTTTTTCTTTAACAATTAACGTCATTACTACGTCATTAGCCTACTGCATTATTTAACCACCATGAAAGTAAATTTTCAGAATAAGCTAACTAGTAGGCTACTACAGATCGATTTTCTTTACTTTGTTCATCACTTCAGTTTCGTGTTGCCAACAAATGTGTTTGTAATAGCCTACAAACAATGGTTCGTGTTGATAGTTTGTTCATGCTATTAAACTATAAATATGAGGCCTACTGTTTTTGTGCATTAGTTTTTGTCTACACTCAATTAAATAAAGCTTATGATGGTCTTTTATACTGATTCTGTACTCAATTTTGCTGGCATAAATCGTCAAGTGGAATCAGGAAGACTTGTGATGAATTCAGGTAGCAAAAGTAACATTTCAACATTCTTTGATGGCTAAAGAATCCAAGTAGGTATACAGTACGTGCTGGATATGAAATTTTTAAACATAGAGTTATATATATTTCCTATCTGTAATTGTGAAAACGCAGCATAGACTATTTGCTGAAACGTATTTTTGTGAGATACGGTATGTTTCATCAATGATCAGTGTTTGATGTATGCGTGCACGCTTTCCGCGTGCATCCCTCTACTGTCTTCAGTCGCGTTTTAGATAGGCTACTGCTTTTCTGTCGCAACACGTCTGAGGGAATGTCGTGCAGTGGCTATTGCGCACGATCCTTTCAACACATTTTCAAAACTATTCTCTTGCCCGTCGTTACTTTGTAAATATGCACCTAATTAGTAAAACACAACATTTTCACAAACCCAGTTGGAGAGAAACTTTAAACTATGTTGAACCCTAAAGTCCTCGGGTATCACAAACAATCCGCTATTTCTACTTATTTTGGCATTTAGTTTCGTACACCAATGATGAGATCTTGTGGACATGCCAGGATACAAATTATTTTTAAAAACCAGAATTCAAAACGACCTAATTTGCATCTAGCCTAAACCGTGCGAAAGTGAGACTGTCACGGAGTCATGACGTCTGAAGCCCGCTTTTTATAACTCGTTAAATTTTCGCTGTGTAGCCTACACCTACTAAGTTACATACTGTGATTTTAATGTTCTGCATACCACTCTCCTGTTTTTCATAAACATGGTTGGTTGGTTTTGAATCTTTATTCTCGGACTGACAAAGCCTTGGTAAGTTATTCCTGGTGGTTTCGCATATTTGTAGAGGCTCTTGACGCAAGGCCAGTTACCGAGATTGGCAGAGTGAAGCTTTCGATTGTTGAAGTCTTGTTGTCACGGAATTATTCCATTCATTAGATGCCGCTGAATGGAGAGCAGTCCTGAAAGTGCGTTGCTCAAGCGCACACCGCGAGAGTCGAACCAGCGCCGCGTGATCTTGATCCGGGCGCGTAACCACTGAGCTAACGGAACATAGCCCTAAGCCAGTGCTTCTCAACCCCTGAGTCGCCGTTTCATTTGGCTGGGTCGCCGTTTCCTTTGGCTGGGTCGCTGTGTGTAAGATGTGGTGATAAAAAATCACGTCTCTTGAGCAAAGTTAAAAGTGCCTTCCATTACTTTAGTTTTTGTAATTTCCACTATTCAAACTACGCCGCAGGTTTCACGCGACGATTTTGCCACATGCATTTTGCCGTGAAGTGGAGACAACAGTACACACTAGATTAGTTTGGAAGAAGAATTTTTATTCGTATTCAAAGCTTTTGAAACAACAACGCGAGGCGAATATATCTTTGCTTTGGTCGCCTCATTTATGAATGAAGAGGGGTTAGAGTGGGCCTGAAAACTACCAAAGCATTTTTGTTTGTTTGTTTATCTTTATCCTGCATTGCGGGAAAGCGGACTTGAGCGCTATGCATCGGTGTACGCCTTCCGACGTACACCTGACCCACGCTGCAGCTGACGGCAATGACTGTTTCCGGTTGTCTACTCTACTTATGACTTAAATTTGGTACTACCCATTACTCGAAATCGATCACTGGGTAGAGGCAATTATCGTAAAGTTTCTTGCCCAGAGAAACAACAGCAAGTGCGGGTGGCTGGAGTCGAACATGCAGGCTCTCGACTGCGAGCCCAACGCGCTAACCACTCGGCCATTGCTGCCGACCTTTTTGGATTTCAAGAGGAGTTTATTGACATTCATCGCAACAGTGTATTGATAAACTGTTTTAAGAAAGAAACCCTTGGTCAATTTTGGACAAAAGTCATGAATGAAAAGACTGTTGTTGGCACGCACGCAGTAAAAACTCACTTGCCATTTGTTACTACCTGCTTGTGTGAGAGCGGGTTTTCTGCGCTTACATCAAAACAAAGGAGAGAAATTGTCTTCAACCCGAAGATGACATGAGATTGACACTGAGCAAGATAGCTCCTAATTTTGACAAGTTGTTGAAACAATACGAAGTCAAGGCTCAGATTAATTAAATTCGACATTTTGTTGTTATGTTTAATCGTGGTAGCCTATATATGAGTGTGACTCATTGTTTCATGCTTACAAAACATTGGAGAAACATAAAAGAAACCTATCCTCAGGCAAAAGCCCGTTTCGATGTGGCCCAGGAGAGCAAGATGTTGAGCTCTTTCTAAGAGAGCTCAAGGTGTTGAGCTCTCTTACCTTGGTAGCCTAGCATACTTTCAACAGCACCAACATGTGCAAAGGATATTGAACAACGTATAAAAGCAGCTCACTGTGCCTATGGAAGACTTCGCTGGAAAGGGCATGTCATACGAATGGACCCAACGAGGCTTCCACGAATAATGCTTTATGGTGAACTAGAGACAGGGAAAAGACCCTCCGGAAGACCAAAAATGAGTTACAAAGATCAGCTGAAAGTCTCCCTCAATCATGCAAAAATTGATCTAGATTCATGGGAACTACTTGCCAGTGACAGACCACTTTGGAGAAAAAGAATTAGGGAAGGCACGGAAATTTTTGAAAAAAACAGGATACAAAAAGCCCAAGAAAAACGAAACACTAGAAAAGAAAAGCTAAAACTACCACGTCCCCCCCCCCCCCACCATAGCCGTACGAGACCAAACCATTTTGGGGGGGCAGAACGTAAATTTGCCCAAATCTGCACGCTTTTATAGAAATTGCCCAAATATAATGTATGCGGTGCATGATAACAGTGAAAAACTAACATAAAAAGATCACCAGCTAGCTAGAATTTCTTACCAAAGGAATCAAGATAGAACAACTGAATTCATCTTTGAATATACCTTGCTTGTGCATTGCTCGATGTTTCTGCACTTTGGCATGGTAGGTAGGAGTAACATTTATGAGTATTATATATTTCAGCAGTAGCATTTTAAATGTTGGTGAAATTAACATGACACAGTTGCATATACAAACTAAATATTTATTTTTTATTTTGGGGCGCAACTGCATCATTTTAATTTGGGTAGTTTTATAAAAGTAACCAAACAAAGCTAAGCAAAACCACAACATTAACATTACATTTAACAGGTACAGTACAGTAGAATTTGCCTATAGCCTAACGGCACCCCTAGGGGATTTGCAAAAACTGACGTTATAGCCGAATTGACGTTATAGACGAACTACCGCAAACTATTCCAAAACTGTCTTTTGATTAAAGAAAGAGGTGCATAATCCAGTCAGGTTTACTGTGTACCACCAAACTGACAAAAGTCACGCAGAATACTGAATATACAGTAAACAAAGAAATTGTTTTTAAAAAAAATAATCTACATCGAAAGGTACAGGAAATTTGCGCAATACAGCTCGTTACATACAGTAGTAGAGAAGTTCATTGCTTATTAGCAAAAAAGGCATTGGTCACAGCGGTAAACCATAATCTCTTCGTGGGAAAATTGTAACATAAGATTCCCAAATCCGTTCGTCTGCATGTAGGTGACCGAAAAATAAACACTCTTTCGAAACGTCTTTTCAAAAGTGTATTCCTGTAAAATTAGCCCGCGGCTATCGAAATCGAGATGCAACGCCTTGCACCTCTAAAAACTGTCACTACGATACAGATTACTTGGATAAAAGACGGAGAATTTGTCCAGCTAGCAAGCACCAAATAAACCAGTTAAATGTGCGACCGACTTCCAACAAACAACTTCGAGAATGAATCAGAAAAATTTGTGATAACTCAAAGGCACGCCAGCAGTTCGTGACGCAATATTTCATGTTTAAACAGGTTTCAAACTGAAACAGGCCCAAACAGGTTTGACACAGGTCTTACGAACGATGGCGCAATTTTGGCTCATGTTTTAGGAATTTCCATGACGTAATATTCAGTAGACTTGAACGGTTTCTATATGACGTTTGACCAGGCGAACAACCGTCTGGAACAGGCATTGATCTTCAGCTGTTTCGGTTTTGATACGGATTTCCCTACTATACATAGCGTTCAGCTTTTGCTAAATAATGTAGGATTTGCTCGCTATCGTCGTGACTTCGGATTTTTTCCCGCGGGAAAAAAAAGTTAATTCAGTTAATTAGTTTATACAGTACTGCACGTACAACTGTTGCTTTGAGTTGTTTAAAGGTCAGCTGTAGAACTGCTTTTTGCAGGTGATAGTTTTTCACGCGAGAAAAAAGTTAATTCAGTTAATTAAAGTCCCTGCTGCGAACGATGTAGCAAAATAAAGGGAAGACATTTTACAAGCAGCAGCGCTAACTGGTTTAAAAGACTGACCGTTCCTGGTGAAGGTGATGGCTTAAAGTGACGTTATAAACGAACAAAAGACGTCTGAGGACCAATAAAGGGTGCTGTTACATGCGAATTGACGTTATAGGCGATGCTGTTGTAGCCGAACTACAATGTACGTAAAAGATAGGAATTCTGCCGGGACCGAGCAAAATGTGACGTAATAGGCGATATGACGTTATAAACGAAGCCGTTATAGGCGAATTCTACTGTATAACATTTTTTTGTTAAATGTTGTGGTGTTGCTTAGCTATGTTCCTTTATGGTTGAAAAAGTACTGTAACCTCTCCACCCGAATTGTTTTATAAAAGTATTCACCAGATTTGTATAAATTCATATTTTGTAGTTGCCCAATCAAGATGATGCATTTATGGATAGCCTATTATGAAAAAAATTAAAGACTTTGTAAATTTTGATGCCGAGGCAACTGCATCATGCCAATTTGAGCAGTTTTATAAATAGACTATGATCAGATAATTTCATATTTTTTTGCTGCCCAAATCTAAACGATCATCATCATCATCATCATTTTCAGCCTGTGAGAGCCCACTGCAGAGCGTAAGCCTTCCCCTTTTCATGCCAATTTACATGATTATGTGCTAGTTGGTACCAATTGGTTGTATTGCATTGTTTGTCAATGTCGTCCCTCCATCTCACTTTTGGTTTTCCTTTTTTTCTTTTGGTTTCTCGTGGTGTCCATGTTGGGAAACTGCCTCACGCTAATTTGAACAGTTGCATAAACAGACTAATCAGTTTCATCTATGATCAGATAATGTCATGTTTTCAGCTGCCCAAATCAACACGATGCATGTGTGAAAATTAATGAAATTAACTACATTTAATCGTTTTGAAACAACAGGGGGGGCAGCTGCCCCCCTGCCCCCCTGGCTCGTACGGCTATGCCTCCCACCCTCCATACAATGTGACTTTTGCCTACGTCTTTTCCTTCATAAACTGGGCCTCCAAAGCCACATAGCCTACGACATCACCAACCAAAACCAAATTCAATTTGAAGACGAAACCAATGCTCGGACACGAGCTGGAGCCGACGATGACGATAGTCAGACTGCACAAATGATTCTTTCTATGATAAAGTTTGCTTATTTTTGCTCCAGCTCTGAAATTTTCCTTGCGAGCTGCCAGGATTAAGCTTTCAGAGGGGCTTTTTTTCTGCACAACAACAAAGGTAAAAATTTCCACCATCAAATCAATCAATTGTTTCTATCGATTTTTGTAGTTAGTATCTTTTTCGTCCCGGACGCGTTAATGACGAAAAATAAAATGATTGATTGGCGCTCCAGTTGTTCCAGGAACGAGGAGGCGACTGATTCTTAACTAATTCATCAACTTATTTTAAAGTATCAGGTTTGGTGGCCGTGCTTAACTATATTTATTGATGCATATACCGCAATATTAGATCCTTTCATGCACGTCTTAAACCATTAAGGTTTTGCCACCTTTTCCTTTTGTTAGTTTTGTTACTGTATTTCTTTTTCACAATATCATTTCTTTTGCATTCTGACAAAGAAAAATAAATTGAATTGAATTGAAAATGATTGATTGATTCCGATGCAAAAAGCAAATTTGATTTTCATAATTGGAAACTTGTGAGGAATGAAAATAAGCTCAGTCACCATCCAAAGTTGCCAGTTGATGCAATTCATGTTATTTGCTGTGGTTTAGCAGCAGGCAAAAATATCATTTCAGTTCAGTTCAGTTGTTTTTATTTCTGACCATCATATCAAAACAATACACGTCAACATAGCAAAGATCGAGAAAAAGGTAGAAGCGACAAAACGCGAACGTTAATACGTGCTTATGATCGAAGTAAGTTATTGAGTTGAAAAAAATTTGGCACGGTCGCAACACCTTCAGAAAAATTTAATTTCGCAAGGTTTTCTTGGTTTTGGCAATATTGTCTGGCTTACGTTTTTAAAGAGAGTATTTACAGAAGTTAGAAGCTTTAAAAAGAAGGCAAAGCTTAAATATTCTGAACACTTTCTTAGCAAAATCTTGTGTTTTTTTTTAGAAATGTCCAAATTGACAAAAATTATGCTTTGAAATAAATTGTTTATATAAAATTTGAATATTGTTTGGTCGGAAATCAAATTTATGTCTGGCAGCTCTGCATCATCTGTTTTATATTTTTAACCAAGAAACCAGTCGCAGTGTGTTGACTGCTGTCTGAAGTTTTTTGACTGAGTTTTGTGATAGGCTACAGTAATAGAGTTTATTGCAGGTTAAGTTGGTATCCTCTGACTGAGACAATCTGAAAATTTATTTATGGCAGTTTTGAATAATTGTAGAGGGTTTTGTAGCTCTTGCTGGCACTGCACACTTTTTTTCATAAATGAGTCATTCCATTATAATTCAACAGATTTTCTTCAAAAAGTCAACCCGCCCCTCTTGGATTTTTTGTTTTTAGATATGTTGATGTGCATGAAATTCTGAATGCAACAAAAAAAAATTATGAAAACTGATCAACCGGTTCACTAGATATGCCATTTTGAAATTTGTTGATCACTTGGTGGCGCTGATGAGTTCTCAAACATAAAATGTCATTTGTTGCGCCCCCCTGATGATAGAGAGGTGATCAAACATTCGATTTCACTATTTTTAAGGGTGAGGATTCCAAAAATGCAAGTGTTTTCTGTGTATATATAACCATCACAAAAAAAGTTATAGCAACTTCTATTGTTTTTAGGTGGTCGCAAAAAGACGCCCAAAAAGCCTTGTGGGAATCCACGTAGAGTGAAATTTTTTTTTTGTAAGATAATCAAAGATGTCTTTTATTACAAAAAAGAAAAAAATTAGAGGTGTTTTTTGTTATTTTTTTTTAAATTTAATTTTAAAGTAAAGTATGGTTTTCACAGAATTTGTCCATTTCCAAGCCTTACATTGTTGCTCTTGTGTCATGTAATAATAGGCATACCAATGACATCATAATGGTTATTATTTCTTAACAATCAGCCTGTTAGTTGAGGTTCAAAATGGCTGCTCTTTTAAACCTGACTGCTTCCCTATTGTGTTTTCTGTCTGAGAACACCTGTGTAGGTTAGTTAGTGGGTGTTGTGAGTAGAAGGTATTAAGATGGAGGATTGCACTGAACTTGGAAAAAAAAGTAGTAGTATTATACTTGCCATGTGAAATCAATATTTAATGATTCGAATATTTTTTCAGAAAGTAAGCAAAATGATGATTGCAAATTGTTGACATTGGCAGTTCCTCTTTTTCAAGTTCAATCCCAGATCTCCATAGAACTAACTTTGTTTCAGTTTCAGAAAGGTCAGACAAAGCTATGTAGCTGTCCTTACGGCTATACCATTTCAAATGACAAGTACCACTACTTTTTTTCCAAGTTCAGTGC
Source organism: Aplidium turbinatum (assembly GCF_918807975.1). Lineage (NCBI taxonomy): Eukaryota > Metazoa > Chordata > Ascidiacea > Aplousobranchia > Polyclinidae > Aplidium > Aplidium turbinatum. The sequence continues at coordinate 6,690,146 of NC_137489.1, read as the reverse complement.
AATCCTCCATCTCAATACCTTCTACTCACAACACCCACTAACTAACCTACGTAGGGTGGCTCTTAAAATTGAGTTTTTGAATTTTGCATGGGACACCCTTTCAAATGGTGAGGTTGTCAGAAAAAATAACTCTTGCAAATTTTTTTTAAATTTGAAGTTGATTTAGAGGTGGCCCTCCCCCCCTAAAGTTCTGTGCCCTCTCTCGAAATACCAAATCTGCGTATCTCGAAAACCACTTGAGCTAGAGATACGGTTTTTGTGTTAAAAGATGCAGAAAACATGGTTTTCTATCTGCTTTCTGAACATTGAATGCATCTATCTTGAGTAGAAAAGCAGTTATTTAGAAAAAACGCATTTGATCAAATCTTGATTTTACAACCTTTTTTGTGACCACGAAACCGTCTACAAAATTTCGTTTTTTTTTCTTAATTTTTGCACCTTAGAGGGAACACTGGTAACGATATTCATTTCAAAATGTAATTCTGGTCAGTACTGCAAGAAGCGATATTATCGACAATATTTTACATATTGCCTTGCGTATCGTGACAGGATGTCTGCGACCTACACATTGTACACAATCGGACAATTTCCCTGTCCTTGCAGGCAACCAACCAGCTGAGTTTTGTCGCGAAGAAGCCATCCTGTCTCTTTCTCGGCATTACGAACCCCAACCACTTGCTCCACTCAAGTCTCTACAAGTCTATGAGCGAGCAATCGAGCATCCTCGCCAACTGAAATCGAGACACCCATTTGTATGTGACGCACAACTCCTGATGAAAACCGCTGAAAACCAATCCATCAGCGCGGCTACCTGGGAGGACAACAAATAGAGCTCAGAGAGGAAGAAGAACTCCTCAAGGCTCTAAAGTTTTATCTCCGACACCAGCCCCCATCCAACCAGAATGCATAATTTGCCAAGGAAGGCCTGGGTGTGGCACAACCGCCTGCGTGCTGGGCTACTGGAGTCAGACTATTCCGCTCAAACATGCACAAATTGGGGATGGCTCCATCCGCAATCTGTGAGTGTGGCATAGAGGAACAAACCACAGACCACACCATCTGTAACTGCGCCAAATGGTGTGCGTGGTCTGCTTGAACTGGATGACGAATCAATGCAATTGCTACTCGACACCTGCTCAAGCATCTAAACCACATCGGCACTGCCCAAGGGTGGTAAAAGATAGAGCCCCTTGACCCCTGGAGTAACAAAGAAGGTTTAAACAAAGAAGAATCGACAATATTGTTCTTGTTGGAATTTGGATTCAACAGTTTCCTGTGTTCAGTAACAACTTGCAAAAGAAACTGAAGTTGGTACTCATCTTCAGTTGAGAGTTTGTTAAAATCCGGGATTAGACTGAGAGCAACTCCTCTCTCTGCTCTGTCATTGACTACTGAAAGTCCCTTCGCCATGTGTAAAGCTTGAATAAATGCACCATCTTCAGTCCAATGAGCAGGATCCTTTGAAAGTCTAATTATTGCTTCATCTTCACCCAACAGCTGAAGCCATTTTGAATTAGAGGTGCAATACTGTTCTAGACCCTTATTGCTAAGAAACGCATCTACTTTGATGCTTCGTCTCCTTGGTGGACGTTCTGCTGTTTCATTTAACATGGTTGCCACCATTACCTTGTTACTTTCCACAGACAATCGAGAGTCAAACAAGGCTAGTTCAACCATTTCTTCAGACAGATACCATAAATGCAGACCAAGCTTTTGCATAAATCGCCTTCGCCTTCCAACAAGTGCAATGCATAGCACCTGAAGCTTGAAAGCAGATTCCACACTCAGGAGTTTCTTCAAGGAATATGACAAAAAACGGGCATTTTAGCTATTCATGAATGCATAAAAGTTTAGGAATACTTGTTTCGTTTATTACTTTACCAGTTTTACAGGTTAGTTTATGAACTTTGTTTATTGAATAGCTTGGGCCACAATACTTGTTTAGCACTGTTTTGTGCTAGAATACCGAAAACAGGTTTTTTCTAAATAACTGCTTTTCTAATCAAGATAGACGCAATCACTGTTCAGAAAGCAGATAGGAAATCATGCTTTCTGCATCTTTTGACACAAAAACCGTATCTTTAGCTCAAACAGTTTTTGAGATATGCAGATTTGGTATTTGGGAGGAGGGCGCAAAACTTTAGGGGGGGAGGGCCACCTCTAAATCAATTTCAAAGTCAAAAATTTTTTTGCAGGAGTTATTTTTTCTGACAACCTCACCTTTTCATAGGGTGTCCCACACAAAATTCAAATTTTTTTCATTTTTTGCCAAATAAGAGCCACCCTACTACACAGGGTGTTCTCAGACAGAAAACACAATAGGGAAGCAGTCAGGTTTAAAAGAGCAGCCATTTTGAACCTCAACTAACAGGCTGATTGTTAAGAAATAATAACCATTATGATGTCATTGGTGTGCCTATTATTACATGACACAAGAGCAACAATGTAAGGCTTGGAAATGGACAAATTCTGTGAAAACCATACTTTACTTTAAAATTAAATTTTAAAAAAAATAACAAAAAACACCTCTAATTTTTTTCTTTTTTGTAATAAAAGACATCTTTGATTATCTTACAAAAAAAAAAATTTCACTCTACGTGGATTCCCACAAGGCTTTTTGGGCGTCTTTTTGCGACCACCTAAAAACAATAGAAGTTGCTATAACTTTTTTTGTGATAGTTATACACAGAAAACACTTGCATTTTTGGAATCCTCACCCTTAAAAATAGTGAAATCGAATGTTTAATCACCTCTCTATCATCAGGGGGCGCAACAAATGACATTTTATGTTTGAGAACTCATCAGCGCCACCAAGTGATCAACAAATTTCAAAATGGCATATCTAGTGAACCGGTTGATAAATTTTCATAATTTTTTTTTTGTTGCATTCAGAATTTCATGCACATCAACATATCTAAAAACAAAAAAATTCCAAGAGGGGCGGGTTGCCTTCACTTGTTGAATTATAATGGAATGACCCAAATACGGTAGCCTATTATAATTGGTTCTGGAATTTGGGTGACCTTACACATTTACAGGCTCACTGTTTTCCCTGCAGTGCGTAAAAATCTTCTGGCTGGAATTTTGCATAGCTCGTACTTGCTCTCTCGCATTATGTTGCATTCACATGATTTTGTGTTTATCTGCGTTGTTGTGAGCTGTTTGTAATCAACAAGTCGGGCCATGTTTGTAATCTAAAAGCTGGTTCTTAAACTGCGACGTCTAGCGTCTCAATTCTAGAGGAAAAGACTAGTAGGAGTTTTAACTCCTGGTATGTAAGTTTCGACAAGTTTTGAAATGGGTTGGTTTTCAATATATGTAAGTTTGTTATATGTTTCAAGAAGTTTCAATGTGCAGTTGAATGTAAAAAGGTAATATCGTTTTCAAGATGAGCAGTGTCATGGGCGCCGATCCCTATAGGACAGTGGGGACATGTCCCCACCATCTTTTTACATTATTTTTGTAACGTAAAAGCAAAAAATATTAACCGAACGTCACAATTTTATTGTCATATGAAAGTCACAAACAGACGTTTAAAACCTATTGAAAGGAGGGGACAACATTTTTGTTTTATGCGAGGAAACCCCGACCGTAGTAGAAATGCAACTTGCAAATTGTATTTGCTTCGGGTCGTCGTCTGAGCTTCTGGGGCCGAGGGTCTATCTTTTTACCACCCCAGATTCACGATGTTCCGGGACTACACTGGAAGGCTGCTAGAGAGCAGCCAGTCTTTAGTTTCATCATCCATGACACGCAGACCTTCCACTCCGTTAGGTGGCTTGAAGATGGTACAGTCATTGATGATGTGGTCTGCGGTCTGTTCCTCGGCACCACATTCACAGGAGGAGGAAGAAGACATTCCCCATTGGTGCATGGTTGAGCGGAAAAGCCTGACGCCCGTACGGAGACGGTTGAGGCGCACCCATGCCTGTCTCTGTAGTGTCAGGCCGATGGGGCGTGTGTCGGGGATGAATGAATGGAGTCTGGTGATGCTTGACCTCCATTCAGAATTCCAATTGATTTGCTTCGGGTACGCCAAGGCAAGACAGTACAGAGTGTTGGAATTACTTAGAAAGATTCGTACTTTAAGTATGTAGTGCAGTAGGCTTTTAATATTCTGAGTTTTCTGACACAAAGTCCTTTGCACAAGAACTATGCTTTTTTCGAAAGCAGTACAATGGAAAGTCGGTGGAAGATTTTCGAACGATTTTCAAGAAGATGCCATTTGCTGTTCGGCAAATGTTTCCGCAAGTGGTACCGTACTTTTTGTGCAACTTTTGCTCATTTTATCAGCTAGCCCGTGTCGCGTTCAGCTGAACGGTCATTTTTAACTTTACGACATGTCACAACTTGGTTACGATCTACCAGGATACAGAAATGGCTAAATCCAGAGGTGAACAGTAGCGCGCTACTTTTTTGGTAAAAGTAGCGGTAGCGGCGCTACTTTTTAGTTGGAGTAGCGGCGCTATTTTCATTCCAAAGCAGCGGGAGAGGCGCTACTTTTTAATTTAAATTGAAAAAAAATGCTTGTTTTTTTGCAATACTGGCGTGGTCAAGCAGCTATATAATCCGCTTGGTTGCCAAGTTTTGGTCTTTTCTAGCTGACGTCAACTTCTTCGACGAATATCTCCGTGTGATGAAGCCTATATGCCAGGCTTTAGACATTCTCCAGGGCGAGTCCAAGGCATATTACGGAGTCTTGCTTCCAACCGTCACAATTTGCGGGAAGAAGTTGACCGAGATCGGTGATCTTGTGACCGGTGAGGAGTTGAAAGTGAAAGTCCTTGAAGGGGTGAAGAAACAATTCAGCAAGTGCTTTAACAACATGAAATGCGTTATGGCATCATGTCTTCATCCCTCCTTCAAGACGTCATGGCTACAATTTCTGCACTACGTTTCCACGAATGATGCTGACGCACTGCGAGAAAAAGTCAAGACTGATGTAATTCGACTGTTGCGGGAGACATCAAGCCAGGTTGATATCGATAAGAGTGACACCATCCAACACTAGTCATGACTCCGAGGATGTATTTTTGAAGTGTTTGCGCCATCCCATGAAACGTCGGTGCAGAAGGAAGCAACAATTGTGGACGCCTTTTTTTCGGACAAGAGCAAGTCCTTGAGCTTTTCGAATACCGAGTTAAATTAAAACATCTGTTCATTAAATACAACACCCCCATTCCTTCCAGTGCTGCGGTCGAGAGACTTTTCTTTGTTGGAAAAGATGTGCTTAAGCGAAAGCAGGCATGACTTAGTGACTCTCATTTTGAAATGCTTGTGTTTTTCAAAGATGCGTAACAATAAATTTCCCTTAGAATGTGTTTTCTATAACGACGTTAAAATGACAGCGTAAACGAATGATAACATTTGTTTTCAAGGTCATTTTTGCGTCGCTAGGGACTTGAGTGTTTCTTAGTGTCATTTTAGACAAAAGTAGCGGAAGAAGTAGCAGTAGCGTGCGCTACTTTGGCCCAAGTAGCGGGTAGCGCTACTTTTGTAAATTGGTAGCGGTAACGCCCGCTACTTTGGCCCAAGTAGCGGGTAGCGCGCTACTTTAAAACTAGCGGGTGCCCACCTCTGGCTAAATCATGCAATGGTCTGCCATATGCACATTGCACAACAAAGTTTTGAATTCAATCAACCTTCATGACCTCACCAAGGACTTCGTTTTTAATTCGCCGGAAACTCGTTGCCGAGTGTTTGGATGTCTGCTGTCCAATGCTGACACTGACATTAAAATATATACACATCGCATTAGACTTGAACCAACTGTATTTGTTTGTTTGTCAGAACAGACCCCCGATCTTTCTAGCTCGCTTCGATAGTCGCCCCTTCATACCTTTCATAGTAAATGTCCCCACCAATTTTAGAGAGTGATCGGCGCCCATGAGCAGTGTGCTCCAACTGTAGAAACTCTCATAACCCGTTAAATTTGACCTTGCAAACAACGTTTACTTAACAAAAAATCCATGATGGCGTTTGCCCCATTTTAGTCATGCATTCAAGACAGTAGGCTATTGAAAAGTTATAAAAGACAACGCTGAACCCCTCACCAAGAAAACTTAGGAATTACAAACTTTACAAAGCAAGTGGTTAGTAACCTTGGTTAATCACTGTGGGAACAAATTTGACCCCAATTGCAGTTTTAAGTGATTATTTTTTAACTTGAAAAAGAACACACAGGAACATCAGATCAAAAGATATTTCTTCTTATTTTCCTTGAAACATAATAATTAAAGATTTAGATTGCTGCTTAAAATTTTAAATCTAAAAAGTTATCATTAATGTTCTCTCAGGGTCAGGTTTGACCCTGTTTGATGGTTGAGAAAAGTTTTTTTTTTAATTTATCATTCAGAAATGCAAGAAAGGGAATAAACAAATGTGGGATGAAACAGAAAATAGATTAAACTTAAACAGATTATAATTTAACTATCATTTATAATAAGAAATATTATGCCAATGTTAAAGAAAACAAGGGTATCACTACAAGCAATTGAACGATCCTGATAATTTCAGATACAATCCAGGTCCTCGCAGGCAACTAAATAAATGACCATCATAGTTTAAAAAATGATTGCATTAGGCTCCTAACTTTGAAGACGGAAGTGGCTATTTTTTCCACACTTAATGCCATAGTTACAACCAGGTGTTGCCAGAGTTAAAATTAAAGATAAAAAGGGTTAAGGTAAGGGTTAGAGTTAGGAATAAGATTGGGGTTTTGATCTTTGCCCAGGACTAAAAACAATTTCCAAAATACAAGTTTTTGTTCTCAACAGCTTTAAACTTTTCTCAAATTAAGGAAGAATTCCTTATCTGGCAACACTATTGAGGCTATTATTACACTATAAAGTGTAATATAGCCACAGCCTTTAAAAATATCTAAAACAATAGGTGCTAGCTTGTCTATTGAATACTCAGTAATAAGGTACCAGTACAGTGAGTGCTGAAAGCACTAATTCTTATTTAAGGAAAACTATAATTTTAAAATATGTAAGACGATTGTATCTATCTTATTATATGTGTCACATTGTATGACTTCTTTTATAACAGACACATCAAGTTACTTTTTGTTGTAGATTATTTATAAATTGCAAACTTTTTTACCAACTACAATTTCGGAAAGCGAAGAACTAATTTGTACAGATACAATTGAAGTACACAAGTTTCAATATGGTTTTGGAAAGTACCATATTATGGTGAGATGTTTAGAAATACCGTAAACAGTATTATGACAAAACTTATTGACACCAACTTAATCTACATTTAATGTATTATTGTATTTTTAGCATTGACAACAGTGAGTATATGAGAAATGGCGATTATCTCCCCACGCGAATACAAGCTCAGCAAGATGCTGCTAACATGGTTTGTCGGTCTAAACTTCGTTCTAATCCGGAAAACAATGTTGCTTTATTGTCTATGTCAGAGTAAGTATAAACTGGCTGATCATTTTTTTCATTTTGTCAAAAAGCTTCAAATTGAAAATGTTTCAATCGACCCTTAGGACCGGGTGGCATGAAAAAATGTCATCAGACAAAGTAGACATTCCTTGGCATCCAATTCTTGTAACACAAAGAACAAGAAACATTCATTTTTATAAATATGTAGTTTTGTTTACAAACATGTAAAAAGTTATATTTCAAATAGGGATGTACCGATACTAATATTTTGGCCGATACCGATATCACTTTTTTAGGCCGATACCGATATTTTGGCCGATACTTTGGTGTTACAAAAAGAAGAAATTTTGGTATTTGCAAGGAATTATATCAAATGCTAAGTTTTACCTTATTTGCATAAAACTATTAAAAAAAGCTTTCAATTGGCATAAATTATAATTAAAGATTCAAGAATCCAATCTCAACCGCATTGCTGTGTCATAATAGTAGGTTTCAGTGATGAAAGGCCACCGTAATTGAGGACTGGGGTATAAGGGAAGAAACATTACATCATAATTGGGGTTTCTGAAAAATTAATAAAGTGTTTGCGCAAACTCTCCAAATAGGCTATCATAATGGATAATAAGATGTAAAATGTAAACCAAGTCATTTGTGTAGTCATACAACAACTATTCGACAAGTAATGTGCAACCTAAGGGGCGCTTGTCGTTTGGTTGAGAAGCTTTTGATAGGCCAAGACTACCCAGGTAGAAAAAATGTATAATTTTACATCGTTTTTACGTTGCTAGACGTTTAAAAACTCGTGTAACTTGGTTGTTTTTAGTAAGCTGGTTCTATCAGTTTGTGATTTAATTTCCACCTTTCGTTGTAATAAACTCACCAAGCTTAAACAATGTCATGGCAGAATAAGTAGGCTCAAAATCAAAGCAATGGGACTACGAATCCTCACTAAGCTAATCAAAATGATTGTCACAATCAATGTGCAAGGCGTCGCGCCAGGCTGCTTTGCGTCTTGACAGAATGTGCTGTTTTCATTATGGAATTTTGACCGATGTGTTATTATCGGGTATTGACCTGAAGTAACCTTTAAATGAGATATCTGTATTATGTAACGCATTTCCAGAATCGTCTGTAAGCATGCAAATCTGGAATGTTCTGTTGTTTTTCATAATTTCTGAGCGTCGTTTGTCATGACGTCATAAGGATGTTTACCAGTAGATGTCCGATTGCGAAATATTTATTATGTAAGAATCTTCTACTCCTACGTGACATTCTTTAAACTTCTTTGGGCTTCTGCGTGTTTACATTAATGCAACTTGACAGAACAATGTGACATTATGTAACCTTCTCGAAGTTACTAGACCGAAACAACCTTCTATAAATAGTGGTGTAATTTGTGTAATCATTTATTATTGAGTTGATTATGGGAGTTGTATTATGACGAGTTGATTATGAGAGTTGTGTTATGAGTTGTGGATTGGTAGTTGGTGCAGAAATTATTGTTGATTGAGAGTTGAAGAAATCGAATACAAGGAGATGAGAATTGGTGCTGATATAAATTGTGTTCGAAATTAGAGTTATTTGAGAAGCCGTTCGTTAAAGTCCTTCAAGAAGTTAGATTATCATTTCACTAGTGGAACCATTCGACATTTAATTGACTGCTTTTCGGTTATAACCCATTAAACTACGTCATTGAACCTTTCCAAGTCTTTTTCCTGGTAAGAGATAGAAAGAAATCGTGACAATGATCTTGTTGCGCCTAAGATGACAACCTCATTGTGAAGAAAGGAGCGTTCTTCCCGGCTATCAGCACAAGGTTGAGCACTCACTAGTACAGCAAGCAGTTGCGATTCGCTAACTACAACGGTTTAGCTTCCACACTAGCCATTTCAATTCTTGCTACAAAACGGCTGCCGAGAAACATATAGTTGATTGGATAGTCTAAATGGCTAGTGTGGAAGCTACACCGTTATGGTTAGCGAATCGCAACAGCTCGCTGTACTAGTGAGTGCTCAGCCTTGTGCTGATAGACGGGAAGAACGCTCCTTTCTTCACAATGAGGTTGTCAACTTAGGCGCAAAAATACCATTTATTGATTAGTTTAGTGAGGATTCGTAGTCCCATTGCTTTGATTTTGAGCCTACTTATTCTGCCATGACATTGTTTAAGCTTGGTGAGTTTATTACAACAAAGGTGAAAGTTAAATCACAAACTGATAGAACCAGCTTACTAAAAATAACCAAGTTACATGGGTTTTTTAAACGTTTAGCAACGTAAAAACGATGCAAAATTATACATTTTTGCTACCTGGGTAGTCTTGGCCTGGCTTTATCCTCTGCTGAGAGTAAAAAAGAAACACAAATGATAACTATTGGAGAAACTGAGTCTCCTTCACAACTTAAGAATCGAACAACGCAAGACTGCTGAAACAAAACGTTTTGTCTGAGTGAAAGAATCACTGTGAGCAAACAATGCCAAAAGGTGTGCGCATAAAGTCATGGGAGTGTGAGGTATCAAAAATTTGAACAGGTTGTTATTTTTCTACATCAATGTGACGTTAGTTACTACCTTAAAAAATCTATATCTTTGCTTCTGCAGAAAATCCGCAGAAAACGCCTTTTTTACATGTTTAGTATCGGCCAAATTTTGTCGATACCGATACTCAAAAGATGGCCACTATCACCGATACCGATATATCGGTACATCTCTAATTTCAAATCTTAAAGGCATTTAGTATATCATCATATACATGCGACTCAATTGCAAAACTTAGTATATCATCATATACATGCGACTGTATTGCAAAACTTTGGTTTTCCAATGACTTTTCTCTTGGAGGCAATTTTTATGCCAAGCATAGCTATAGCCACTGAAATATTGTTGAAATTGCTCCCACGATTAAAGGAAGCTAAAGAAAATAATGAAAGCTTCAAGTGGGTTACCTCGCCCGGTGATATAAATCTTTATATTAACGGTAAGCTTGTGGATGTTTAGTGTACCTAAGATTTGTGTTTAGTGTATAAGATATGCAACATTCACTCAATTGCATCCCATAGCAAAATCAGTTTGTGAAACTAAGCAAGTGTGTTTCGCCTTGGTTTTGAGAACCTTCCGGCGCTGCAAGCACTGATTGTTTCCTTCGGTGCCGTAGGCATTGTTGGATTCCTTCGATGCTCCGGGCACTAGTTTTCTTTCGGTGTTTGTGGGCACTGGTTGATTCTGTCTTGCTTTAAGTGTAGAAGCAATGGAAATCATTGACATTATGTTTGTAAAAGAGTTTCCTTTCAATACTCCGGACATTTCATTCAACGGCCTAGTTTTGTAGACACGAATGTGTACTATACTTCTTTATGTTCCATTACCCTGGCATGAATAGCCTATGCATACTTGCCTGCGAACTGTAATTAACTTCTGCTCTCTCTGTGTTGATTTTTGTTAATAGTAACATTTAATTTTTTACAAAACCTTATCATTTGTTTGCTTGTTATTTGTCTAATGTCTTTCACTCATGCATCTGCGTGGATTCTTAGTGATAATTCAATTCAACATTTGGCCTTCCGCAATGCCACGTGATGCTATTCTTTTGCGTGCTCTTCATATCTTGAATAAACCCTGCGTGCTGATTACCGCGTCAAACTGTGCTGATCTACATATCTCGTAATTAACTGTACCAATAATGACATTTCAGAGACCCATGTGTCCTCGAGTCAGGCTGCTGCTCTTGATTCAGACGCAGAAAATGCGTTCTACCTATGCGATTCTCTTAATCGGTCACTAACTCGCAACTTCAATAACTGCGAATACCACAACATCAACTCTCCTACTTTTGAGACAATTCGTAGTGCATCATTATTCGTTATTCATGTAAATATCAGGTCATTACAAAAAAATTTTGACTCTTTGTACGATTTTCTTGCTAACTTCGACAAACTTCCTGATGTTATTTGCATAACTGAAACTCGTATTAAAGTCACTCCTCTGTCAAATATTACGCTACCTGGGTACGAGTATAAATACGTTAACTCCATTACTTCTGCAGGTGGAGTTTTGATTTACGCACTAGACAAATATAATATCACACCCTTGAAACCTTTTGAAGTGCCTTGTGTTGACTGTGAAAGCTTATTTGTTAATATAAGTAACACCACAACAAGCGCTAACATGAAAATTGGCGTAGTATACCGTCACCCAAACACCAATATCCAACGTTTTGTTGATGCGCTGGACAGTGTGCTAAGTAACTTAAACAAAATGAATCAAACCTACTATATATTAGGTGATTTCAATATCAATATTTTAAACGACGTTCTCCCTTCACCGGTCACAAATTATCTAAATATGCTAAACAGCAATGGTACTTGCCCTATAATTACTCAGCCAACAAGAGTTACTGATAAATCGTCAACACTAATTGATCACATTTTATCGAACGATGTTTCTCATTCCGTATTACCTGGAATAATTAAGTCTGACATCTCTGATCACTACCCTACTTTTTGTATAATTTCCCATGTTGACAACTCGCATCAACACAAACCTCGTTTCTACAGAGACAAGCGTAACCTTGATTCGGCTTCCTTCATTGAGGACTTGAACTCCCAACTAGGCACGTTTCTGTTGGGTATTAAATCATTACAACCTCAGGAACTGGATTATAAATATAGCGAACTATTACAGATTTTAAAAAACGCAATTGACAAATACGCTCCACTGAAAAAAATGTCAAGGAAAATGTGCAAGTTAAAAAGGAAGCCGTGGATTACCAGTGGGTTGTTTACTTCAATTAAAAATAAGCAAAAAATGTACCAATCGCACTACCTGAAAGGGAATCAAACAGACAGGCTAGAGTACAAAAAATACGCAAATAAGCTCACTAAATTGAAATACATTTCCAAGCAAAATTATATACATTCGGAAATTGAACTGAACAAATCTTCCCCACGTAAAGTATGGGAAGTCATTAACTCACTGCTGCCAAATAAACAAAAATCAAAGCAAACAATCAATTCCATTAATATTGATGGAGTGTCATCAAACAAACCCATCGAAATGGCGAACCAATTCAATAAATTCTTCTGCAACGTTGGAAAAGAGATCTCTGACAGCGTTCCGCTTGCCAACGATAACAACTTCACATCCTACCTTACAAACCACGTTCCTTCTTCTATTTTTCTTGAACCAACGACTGGCGATGAGGTACTCAAAGAAATCCGAGCTCTAAAACCCAACAAAGCAACTGGCTACGATGACATTTCAGCATATTTCATACAGATCGCCTCCGTGATTATTGCCCTGCCCTTCTCAAATCTTATTAACTATTCCTTTCAGTTCGGTATTTTCCCTGATACATTTAAACTTGCCAAAGTTGTACCCGTCTTCAAATCTGGAGACAAACTTGAGGTAAATAATTATAGACCTATCTCCCTTTTATCGTCTTTCGAAAAAATTTTGGAAAAGCTCATATATAAAAGGGTCTCTTCCTTTCTAGACAAACATTCTGTCCTTGCTCCTACGCAATTTGGATTTCGGTCTGGCTCCTCTACTTCATATGCCGCTATTGATATTATTAGTGCCACCTATGAACACGTAAAAAGCAACCTGTACACAGGTTTGGTTCTCTTGGATCTCAAAAAAGCCTTTGACACAGTATACCATCCCATTCTACTATACAAACTCAACCACTATGGAATCCGAGGTACAGCAAACGAATTATTCTCCTCCTACCTAAAAGACAGAATGCAGTATGTCGCGATTAATGAACAGGAATCTGAACAGAGATGCATAACACACGGTGTACCTCAGGGTTCAACGCTGGGTCCATTACTGTTTTTATTGTACGTAAACGACTTACCAAACTGCACGTCTTCTGTTCCAAGACTTTTCGCAGACGATACCTGCCTGGTAATTAACGCTCCTAATCTAACCTACTTAGAAAAGGAAACATCGTCTGAATTACTTAACATCAAGAACTGGATTAATGCCAATAAATTAGTTATCAATCCTTCCAAATCAAATGTCATTGTAATCCCTCCTAAAAAATGCAGCTACCCAGAAGATATCAATGTACTTTATAATTGTGTTCAGATCGAACAAGTTAAGTTTGCCAAATACCTTGGCATTATTTTTGACAATGGTCTAAATTTTGAACCTCATATTAATATGCTCCACAAGAAACTTTCTATATCTGTAGGGATATTGTCGAAACTCAAATACATTCTTCCAAACAAAACATTATTACAATTATACTACGCACTGGTACATTCTCATATCGTATATGGGATAACGATTTGGGGTTCATGCTGCAAGACACAAATGAACAAGCTTAGCACCTTACAAAATAAGGCTGTCAGAATAGTAGCAGGTGGCAGGTGGTCTGATCATGTCACACCTTTCTATAAGAAACTTAACATACTCAAGCTTAAAGATTTGTACGAACATGAAATTGCTAAATTCATGTTTAAATTTGATACGGATGTATTGCCTCTGCCTTTCGCACACTACTTTGAAAAAACCAAACTCATGTATAATGCACGACTTACTAGACACTCTTCCAATGATTGTTATTTTGTCCCACGTTACGCCTCATCCCGACTCCAGCGCAGCATTAAATATGCCGGAGTGAAAGTCTGGAACTCCTTACCAACGAGCTTGCGTAAATTGTCATTTTATTCTTTTAAAAAACAACACAAATACTCACTCATCGCCAAATATTAGCACGATTAATTTTGTATTACCTTTATGCTACCGATAGACTACTAAATATATTTCTCTATGACCATCTTCTAACACCTTGTCTCAATTTTCGTTATTGAATTATTCTTATCGCAATTTTAGAACTTCTATTAGAATCTGGGGTATCTGCTTGACTCGAAGACCCATGGTCTCTTCGCAGATTCCCGTTGCTGGAAATTCCTTTTTTATTGCTGTATTTATTGTATTATATTTACCTACAACGAAATAAAATCAATCAATCAATCAATCAATTGTTGATAAATATTTTTGGAAGCATTTTTTAAATGTATAAACTGTATAATATTAAGACCATAACTGCAGACAGTGCACAACGTTTCAACCTTCCGGTCTCCTCAGTGTAGTAGGTACACTGGATTAGGACCATGTTAAGACCATGTGTTAAAACAATCAGTTTGTTCAAGGAAATACTGAATGAAAGCATGGTACTGTCGCTTTTTTGATAAATTGAAACTGAGATAAGCGTTTCTAAAGGAACTTAATGTTGGATGTTCTATATGTATACTTGTTGAAAAGCTTAAAAACCATTAACAGTTTGAATTTTTTTCTTCTTGTTGCCCGCAAAAGTATTTCCATCCAAGTGTTGTCAAATGGGCTGTTTTTGAAGTCTACTTCCCAACTTAAGATGCAGAGAGTCGCTCGATGTACATTTTTTTCTTTGTTTATCAAGTCAATGAGAGCATAAAAATCAATCCAAGCGAGGAAACCTATAACATACAGTTATGTCATATGCTCACGTCATGTGACTAACGGTGCAAGATGTTATTGCATAAAAAGCTATTGATTAATTATTTTTTGCAACTGATTGCACTTCAAAAAATGTCAGCATATTCTACCCACTTGAAAAACTGATCATGTTTATCCTTTTTAGTACGCAAGTGCATGTCACACTGACAACTGATTCTGGAAAACTGCTTTCAAAGTTAAATATGGTTCAGCCAAGTGGACAGATGAAGTTTTTGAATGGCCTACGTATTGCTCATTTGGCGTTAAAACATCGCCAAAGTAAAAATCATCGGACAAGGATCGTTGTGTTTGTTGGAAGTCCTATTGAAGAAGATGAAAAAGAGGTGCAGCATAGATTTGTTTTACTTTTGTGTTAAATGTCAACAACTTTTGTGTTTTCATTTACTACTGATTGGATGCTTACCACATATGCAAGATTGCAAGGGTATCTTGTGTCAACAATAAGTTTGTAGCATGATTAGAAAAATGATTTAGTTGTTGTTCCTTTCTTTTAAAACAAATGTGGTTTAGGCAATTCAAAATATTACTATTGTGGTTTATAACCAGATAACTAAAGTAGCAAAGAAGCTGAAGAAAGAAAAAGTTTCTGTGGATATTGTCAATTTTGGAGAACAAGCTGCTAACACTGAAAAGCTAACTAATTTGATAAATACTTTAAATGGAAAAGATGGTTCAAGGTGAGTTATGTTATAATAATAATAATAATGTTAGTTTTTATATAGCGCTGTATCCATCGCAGAATGCGTTGCTCCTCAGCGCTTTACAAAGCAGACAGTGTCAATGCAGCCGTATTGAGGCGCAACTGAGTACATTATTACCCGAATCCACTCCATTACTCAGTGCCAAGCAGAAATTACTTAAGCAGAAATGTTGCGTAGCTTTAGCATCTATTTGATCCGTGTGAAACCTGAATGGGAATAGGCATGGTGGAAAAAGAACAGAACGGTTTTACCGTATGTTCTTTTTAAGAGAAACGATGTACGATGGGTTAAATAAATGTGCAGCTTATTATAACTACGATCTTTCAAGTCAAGTTATGGTGATAACAAGAATGCGTGAAGGAACCAAAATTGGCTATTCACTTTCCTTAGCTCACTTCTGATGAGTTGATATGTTCTATGTATCTATATCTATCTATGTAGCATAGAGTTAGCATCAGGGATATCATCATCGCTGTCAGCCTCTGGTATACCACTGTTGAGCGAAGGCCTTCTCTTTTTCTTGCCAATCCAGTCAATCGTATGTTTTTATGTACCAGTTTAGCTGCACCAGTTAAACTGTTACAAAAATTCAGGGATATGGAAGCGGCTATTTTATAAAATCGTTTTGAGCCCAACTGTTTGGTATTGCATCAAAATTTATTTTAGTTACAGCACATGTTTTAAAGACAAATCAATATATATTTGTTGAAACTTGAATACAATCTACAAAAAACTATTAAGTGCTTTGTCGACTAACACATCTGCATCTTCAGTTGCATGTTTGGTTTTCAGCTCGCATTTGGTGACTATTCCTCCTGGCTCAATGCTCTCACAAGCCATTGCTGGTTCCCCTATTGTTGTGGAAGAAGGAGGAGTTTCAGCTCCTGGCGGTGGAAATGACTTTGACTTGGGATTCGATCCCAACTCGGATCCGGAGCTGGCATTGGCGCTCAGAGTATCACTGGAAGAGCAACGGCACAGGCAAGAGGAGGAAGCAAGAAAATCGAAAAATACTGCACAAGAAACCCAATCAGCACCGGCTACAGCAGGAGGTTATTTTGCTTTATTAAATCTTTGTGCACAACCTATTTACCTCGTTAAATCAGCTAGTGTACTTTTTCCTTCGCATTTTCATAAAAATATACTTTGTATTTATAGTTTTGGGAGAGTTTGCTTTCTTATACCAAAGACAGGTAAGACACAACAATACAACAGAGTTGATAATTATAACAATATACTTTACATATTTACAAATTTAACAGTCGAACGTTTTCGGCTTAACTCAAGCACTCCTCAAGAATCTGAAAATATTTATAAAAATGCAATAAGTTAGCTAGTTACCTTCAAAAGGTTGAAATTTATGGCATTTTTATAAATAATTTCAAATTCCTGATGAAGGCTTAAGTTAAGCCGAAAACGTTCGACTGTTAAAACTATTTGCAAATATGTAAAATATATTGTTATATTGCTCAACCCTGTTGTGTTGTTTTGTCTTGCCTGACTTTGCATTTAGCCAATGTGACAGAATAAAGCAAACAAATTTACCAATCTTTGAACATGGTTTTAAAAATTTTTGGAGTAAAGATTGTAAAATATGCACAGTCACAGTACCTAATTATTTTCACCTCAGGGTATTCAAATAGCATATGGCAGTATGGCACTTTTGGGGAGGTTGTCAAAAAACCAAAGGTGGTTCAAAAGAGTTACCTCTCTACTCAAATTGTGTTGTCAAAAAACGTCACAATGGAGGGAAGAAGCGCAGAATACATTGATAAAGCTATGGATTCGTTGAAATTAAATGACTTTTAAAGGTCTAAATACATTTATATGTTTGTTCAGGAAATGCGACTTCAGATGACGAAATGTTACGGGCTGCCATAGCAATGTCTATGGATCCTGATCTGATGGAGCCTCCTGCCACGGCTCCCCCTGCAGCCATGGCTCAGGATGTGGATGTTTCTGCGATGACTGAAGAAGAGCAGATAGCTTACGCCATGCAGATGTCAATGCAGGGAACTCCAAGTGGTATGTCAGTACGCAGCCTACACTTAACTGTGGCACTATGCTCGGCTTAGAATCACTACCGTACTGTACATTTTGGTGCAGCCACAGTTTATTGAACAACATTAAATATTGTAGTATATTCCGGAGTCCTCATTGCTAACGATTACTTTAATAATTTCAATCATGATAGCATGTATCTTTTTCATGCATAAAATCAATTGTAAACTTGAAAAAATGTATGGTCATTACTTTTGCAGACAGTTAAAGCTTTGATAGAGAGTTCGCTTTGTTGAACCATAGTCAGATTTATCTTATAGTTTTTATTTTATGTATATTGCAGATTTGTAATTCCTGATGAGGACACACGAGTACGTGTCGAAAACGTTAGAGTTTATTTTACTTATGTTATATTTTTGGTGTATAATACGTTATGTTCAATCCGTTAAAGTTACTTTGTTTTGTCTGTCTTTGCAGAAAGTGTGGCACAAACTCCAATGGAAACTGAGAGTGCTGCGGGTTACCAAGCAAAGGTGAGTCATGGCTGCAATAATGTTGGATCACATTCTTACATCTATTGTGTGGATGACCATTGATTGTTGCAATTAACATTTCCTGAAGTTAACTTTGGTTTGTTGAACATTAGAATATGTCCTTGCACCATCTTCGACAGATTGATCAGCTGTGACCTCCTGAAATATAATTAATGAGAGTGTGCGACTACGAAAAGTTTTTGTATGGTTGGTTTGATGTTGTAGTGCAAACCACACAATGTGTTTAGCAAAATTGTTATCCATAGCTGTTAATCACATAATTGATTCGGAAGTTACAGCCACTGTGGAAGCTATATCGATAAGGTTAGCTAATCGCTTAATGCTCGCTTGGCCAATGAGTGATCGGACTGTTGATGATTTTTAGGAAGAATGTCCTCTTTATAAGCCATACCAACCAGTTAGCAAACCCCGCTCTTATTATGTGAACGTCTACAGATGTTGAATCAGTGTAAAATAGACGGATTTTCCGGCTGGGTGTTATGGTTGAAGAGGAAGTTGTTCTTGGAAATAAAGCACTTCCTCGTGATAAAGAGCGCTTTGATAATGCGACTTCAGAAAAAAACTTATTCTTTAGGAAGCTGCGGAGTATGAGGAGAGCGATGACGAAGTGATGGCAGATCCGGAATTCCTCCAGAGCGTCCTTCAAAGCCTACCCGGAGTCGATCCTCAGAGTGATGCGGTCCGACAGGCCATGAGCGAGCTTGCTCAGCCTAAACCATCCACTACTAAGAAAGAAGACGAGGATAAGAAGAAAGATGATGAGGCGTGAAAGAGACGTGTGCCGCCCGACAGACGATTCTTTTGCTGTTATTTTTTTAGTTTGCAGACATGGCTGGCGTAAATAAGATGCTGATTCACATTATCTTCTGCATGAAATACAATACCGGTCAAATTATACGATTTTCAGCAAACGTTCTTGGAGGCTTTTATGTATTTGGTGTTAATCCGTACGAGCTTCGGCTTGCTGTAGTAAATTACTGTACTTATACGAAATGCTGAACAAAGAAAAAGCCTGGTTGCCTAAGCATCGCGGGGATTCGTGGACATTGTCTAAAAGTTAGTCGCAGAGTTAGCTATTTTTCGGAAGTGGCTTATCGTAATGCAGTTCTTATTTTCTATCTTTAAGTTTGACTATGAACCAAGTTTTCATGCAGTAAATGACACCAAAAATAGTCATGATAACACAAACATCAAAAATAAACACCACGAAAAGTATCAACAATAACAATAAATCAACTCGTGTCGTCCAGTCTCGTTGCAATAGACCCTTTATCATCTTCGATGCTCTATAATAGTCAATAAAATTTCATCTTCCTTATATGTGAAAGATGGTGTGCCTCATGGTGTCTTATCCTGCTGTGTATGTGTTCTTGAGCCGGCTCAATCATTTCCTTTGTAACTTTTTCGATAATTTTTCGCAGTTGAGATGGGGTGACCGCCTTGACTGCCTCATTGTTGGATAATGAAACTGCTTTCAACACTGCTTCTGAAAAGTCATCTATTTCACCATGGCTTGATTCTCCTTTTGACAATTTCTGTATAAAGTAAAGGCGCAATATTGTTAAAGTGAAGTTCACCGAATGGACCACATTCAACTAGAATTTATTATAGGCTACAGTAAAATTCACCTATAACGGCACCTCTAGGGGATTTGCAAAAACTTACGTTATAGCCGAATTGACGTTATAGACGAACTACCGCAAACTATTCCACAACTGTTTTTTTATTAAAGAAAGAGGTGTATAATCCAATCAGGGTTACTGTGTACCACCAAACTGACAAAGGGCACGCAGAAAAATACAGTAAACAAAGAAATTGTTTAAAAAAAATAACCTACAGCGAAAGGTACAGGAAATTTGCGCAATTCAGCTCGCTACATACAGTAGTAGAAAAGTTCATTGTTTATTAGCAAAAAAGGCATTGATCTTAAGCTGTTTCGGTTTTGACACAGCTGTAGAGCTGTTTTTTACACGTGGTAGTTTTTCACGCGGGGGAAAAAAAAGTTAATTAGTTTATACAGTAGGCTACTGCACGTACATTGTACAACTGTTGCTTTGGGTTGTTTAAAGGTCAGCTGTCGAGCTGCTTTTGACACGTGATAGTTTTTCACGCGGGAAAAAAGTTAATTCAGTTAAAGTCCCTGCTGAGAACGACGTAGCGAAATAAAGGGAAGACATTGTGCAAGCAGCAGCGCTAACTGGATTAAAAGACTGACCGTTCGTGGTGAAGGTGGTGGCTTAAAGTGACGTTATAAACGAACAAAAGACGTCTGGGGACCAATAAAGGGTGCTGTTACATGCGAATTGACGTTATAGGCGATGCTGTTGTAGCCGAACTACAATGTATGTAAAAGATAGGAATTCTGCCGGGACCGAGCGAAATGTGACGTAATAGGCGAATTGACGTTATAAACGAAGCCGTTATAGGCGAATTCTACTGTATCAAATATAAGGCTTGAAAACCATGCATTTTTCAATCTAATTTACAACGGTCACTGGCTATTTTCTAAAACAATTTTTTGCAAAGAATGCAGTTTGTGATCACACTAACGGTAGTCGTGAGGCTGTGCTTAAATAGGTTAAGTATCGAACATTGCGCTATGCAAACACGTTTCCATACCACCTCAGGACTGTGTCCAATGACGTATTGTTCGTAGATGTCCACAGGAAGACTTTCGAGTAATGGTGGAGGTGTGGGAAAAACTTCAACTTCCAGCTGTTACCAACAATGGGATTGTTATAGCCTACGTTCTCTATTTAAAGGTCATGTCCATTTTTCCATTTTGAACAATTAAAATAAATTGCACATTTATGCAGCAAAAAAGAGTTCATCAAATTATTACGTGGCGTTTTGCACGTAGCCTACAACGACGTGGCCACTTTCCAGTAGATTTGAGGCAAAACTAGCTTGAATAAGGAAACTAAAAGTAACCGACTAAAACCACATTGAGTGGCAAACTGAAAACAATAGCCTCGCGGGACGTTTTCTTTTCTACTGTTTTATAATCACGGAATTTGTAGCATGTCACTTCTGTTTTTACTTCTCTGTGGGCTGATAATCTAGGGACAGTGGATAATCCTATGCCAAGACATGCCTCTTAAGTCATGGCCGCCGAAACTACCGCGCCGGTAGGCCATGTTTGGTCGCCGGCTTCAATAAGCCAACCGTTGAATTTGAATCTTTTTACTCGCATTTGCAACCTTGTTTCACAAACAAAGCAAAGTCTCTCACACGCCAACGACAAATATTGCTCATAAAACGTTCGCAAAAAATCTGAGCATGGACCTATAAAAACTCAAAGATTAGCTCTACATCTGCTAAGGAAGCAGAGCATATAGCCTAAATACAACCGCAAATATGTTTCAAGGCCTTGTTTGCTATTGTCCTTGCGTGAGTGAAGGCAAAAACACGAATTTTTAACGGATTTTTGATTAGCCGCCAGGAAGAAGCCCTGGTAGGCCATGCTTGGTGGCCGGAAAAATAAAGAATGTTGAAATTTATAAAAGAAAACAGCTCTTGAAACAAATGGAATGAGATGGGGTAAGCTTATCACAAAATGATGGCGCGTGTAGACTACATGGTTCCGGTCAGGAATTGTAAAGAACATTTTGTTTAGCATCCCGTTCTCTCAGTGCCAAGATAACACAAGAGATTCTCCATGAACCCACATTACAGCAGGCCAATGTTGCCAGATCTTGCTGTCAATTTGCCAGAAAAAGTAAAAAAAAATCTTACGTCAGTTCCAATGATCATTTCGTCTTGTTCCTGGGCAAAAACATGCTCATACAAAGCGTAATGATGAAAAAAGGTTTTGATCAAGTATTCCATAATCAGCTTTGCTTCTTCAAGGTTAAAGAAATACAAAGACGCTAATGCATTTTCAGAATTCTCCAAACCAACACCAGAGAAACACTCCTTCAAGTAGGTCAAGTTTTCGCACTTTGTCATTTGAAGTTCTGGACAAATTCAATATTCCAGTTAAGTGATATTAACTTAGTGCTATCTTCTGCAAGTAACCTATTAGTGCCTACACCAAAAAATCAATGGCATTTAAAATTTCTTACTTATTCAAGGCATAATGTTGATTAAGATATGCAGTCGGAGTCTCCTACAACTCAGCACATTGCAGTTAAGCAAGTAACAACTGAGCTAGCAACATTTCAGCAAGTGGATAAAATAGGTAAATAATGAACCTAAGCAAGTAAAAGCTGACAAAGCCGATACTTGGCATGTAGCAATTCAGTTTAGAAAGCGATGACCAAGCAAGTCTGATGGTAGATAAAAATTTCATTGGCTGACTTGAGCAGTTGCTGAAATGTACTTGCTGAGTTGTCGCATGCCGAGTGGTCCGATTACCATGCAGATGAGTCCGATTACCAACTGCTTGTTGTCACTGCTTTAAAATTTTATGTTTAGTGTTGGAAGTTTTTACGTAATTTAACGTGGAAAGTAACCGCTCACACATCATTGGCCAATTTTTTAAAATATTGCGTGTTTTATTTTTTCTTGCCTTCAATCGCACTGCAGTATATAACCTGGTGAAATTTTATTTTGTATATTATTTGCTCTGAGGATGCGCATTGTCATGGTGCGCGAAACGTCAGTGAAGCAATAAACCATCTTGTTTGTTGTTAATTTTACTTTCAATTTCATCAGATGAACGTAGCAACTAATGCTAGAAACGATACTTGTCCTAATGAACACCCAAACTTTTCAGTATTCAGAAAACTATAACTGATGTTTTTTTCAAATACAATGAGCCTAAGTTTGCATTGTGCCTTCGTATATTTCTTTTTGTATTTCTTTTATTTTGTTCGTTAAACATGTGTTTTACCATGCTAGACAGATAGTCCCTACTTGACCTAGCCCCTTGAAGAAGTCAGTCTTGTCTGATTGAGGAAACGTCGAAATAAAAACAGACTGTCACCTTATACATCTTGTGATAGTTCAGTTTAGTTTGCACCAGAAGAACGCATATCATGTTATTCAACTAAATGCCTGGTGAACAGCTTCATTCAGTTATGTTCTGCAAATGATCCAAAAATTTAAAATGCCAGATTGCATGTTTTACAGGAGTTTGTAAATAAGCTACTGTTCCAAAAGTCCTATTGGGTGTTCCATTGGTGAAAAATGGATGGGATCTTTGGAACAATTGACAACTTTTTACAAGTTTCTTGTGATACACTATTAAAATAAAAAATTGAAAATTAATTAATTGTGAAGGTAGGTTAGTTCCACAACAATGTAGAAAAACAATTAGGAAATTTTAATTGAGTTTCTAGACATAGTGGCCAATAAACAAAAAATCGTTCCATAGGTCCCACACTTCTCCTAGATAGCACATCTTATCTAAACCTGATATGAGCTACCTACTTAATCCTCTCTGTCTACAAGTTTCAGTGTTTGGCATCACTGTGCTAAATAAAGTAGGCCTATGTAGTAGTCGTCTAATCCGGTGACGTCCCTGTTACAAAGGGTGACCGGATCCACCTCTACGTGTCGCAATTGCCTTCACACCCTGCCTCCAGATTGACCTGCCTAAAGCGTCCTCTCTTGTCAAGCCAACCTTCCTGCTTTCTTCCTCAACTTGCCGTTTTCAGATTTTCTTGGGTCTTCTTTTTTTCTACAACGATCCACTCGCAACTCCAGCGCTCTTCTCAAAACATTATCTTCATCCCTACTCAAAACATAGCCTACCCTATACTGAATAGAACACTATTAACCTGTAATATATGTGAAATAACCTCACCTTGTTAACACTGCAGTTAGAGAGCTCGGTGGGTTAGATAAAATAGCTACAAATGCTAAAGCTTACCTTTTATGTTGTCAATAAGATTCACTATCAACGTTATGAAACCGCCTATCTGTCGTTCATCAAAACCCTTTTCTTTTGCCCAGTGAAATGCAATGACATAATAATCTAATAGACAAGCATCTTTCACTTCGTACTCATACTGTTCCAATTCCATTGTAGTTGATATTAGTCTGTGAAAAGTGCATTTAGCATAAACATGTATGCCTACAAACTCTGTCCGCCCCGATAGCTCAGTTGGTTAGCGCGTGACTTCTGGAACGAAGAAGCTTTAAGATCAAGCGGCGCTGGTTCGACTCTGGGGGTGTGCGCTTGAGCAACGCACGTTAAAGGGGTATTAAAGGAAAAACCTGACTTGGCGATTTTCCACGTTCTTTGTGTTTAACATGCTACCATAAAACGATTTTCAATAAAATTTTGCCCCATTGCGGTCTGACCACCATTGTGCGCGTGCTTTTGTCAGAGCTTTCAAAATGAGATTGGCCTGAGCAACGAAGCGTGCGACTGTAAAGAACGTCATAAAGTCTACGTCATAAAGTCTAGCAATCAACCGATCACGCAATAATTGTTACTGCGGGCGATTTGACTGTAGGCTATGTATGTATTTACATCAAAACAGCAGACAGTTTGCTCAAAACATCAGATTGGTAACGTGGTTTTTGTTATTGCTGGACTTTATGACGTATTCTTGAGCTGTGTTTGCACGTTTTGGTCATTTTGAAAAAAATGAAAATAAATGAAACACTGGACTTTGGGCCTTGCCAGCGCCATTGAAAACAAATTTTTTTGGGTAATTGTTTTTGAAATGTATTCTTGAATGTTCAGTTTACTCATTTTAATGCTTAATTCCGGTTTGAAATTTTCCTTTAGTATGCCTTTAAGGACTGCTTTCCATTCAGCGGCATGTAATAGATGGAATAATTCCATAGCAACAAGACTTCAACAATCGGAAACTTCACTCTGTCAATCTCGGTGACAGGGCCTGCGTCCGTGATTCAAAGCCTCTACAACATGGGTTCCCAACCTGTGGTACTTTGAAGGTTGACCAATGTCCAGGTGGTACGCGGGAAGTTTCCGTTTTTTTTCACAAAAACCTGGATTCACAACTTCATTTTTTGTTTATCTGGTTTTGTTTACAAAAAAAAAATCCGGAAGCCAATTCTTATTGTTACGTAACTATTCCTGTTGTTTGGTATCATTACGATCTTCAGAATACAGGTCATGTCAATTGTCAACAAGGAGCACAGTTGCTTTGAAAAACCGTACAACGCTGTGGGACAGTGGGCGTTAATTACCTCAAATGATTGCTCTTGATAGATATCATCTATTGTTTTATAGCTTAAGCTGCAAATAGCGTTGAATAATGCTAGTTATAAGCTAAAAATAGATCAGAATAAAATGTTCAATAACAGTTAACCAATAAACTTCTGGCTCAGTATGGCCTCTTTACATTCAACGCAAGCTTCCCATGCTATTCCACAGCTACTGATTTCTCTTGCACATGGGAATGTGAGCAGGGATTTTCAGTAGTGTTATTTTAGTACGCCAAAATTATTCTTCTGAATAAAATATGATTCGATCAAATTAGTTGTTCTGCAACAAGTGGTACACTTAGCAGTACAGAGCGTCCAAGCGGTACGAGATCGTAAAAAGGTTGGGAGCCCCTGCTCTACAAGTATGCGAAACTGCTCTGCAAATTTAAGCTCTGCATGAAGCCTTCCCAGTCTGAGGATAAAGATTCAATCAAATCCATTTCTACACTCAAGGAATGATACCACAAGAGTTTTATTCAATCATACAAAATCAGATTACCAAACAGCTTTTCCCTCGGTGTCGCACTACGCAGTATGCATCCTTTTGGATCATTAGTGAATCTAAAGGAAGATTTTTAGCTCAAAGTGAGTTTAGTAGCAAAGTTTTATTTTGGAATTTCATGTTTTACACAGGATCATTAGTTTTCTTACCTACTTTTTGCTTTCATTTCATTCTAGGTTGAGCAACCATCGTGAATTGCGCTTACCCATTAAACTCTCTACAATGCATATTTTGGGTCTGCTACTACTATTCGGCGAATCCGATTCGGAGACAGTCTTTTTCAGAGAATTGTAAAATCACAGCGGCATATGTACTGTATATTGAAAGGAATTAGCTTACAATAGATAAATGGATGATGAGGAATGATAATGAACGATTGGATTGTTGGTGTTTCTAATGCATTGATGGATTGGATTGTTGTAGAGACCATTTGTATGCATAAGCTATGGCAGTAGTTTCCAAATATTTTTAGCTGTGCAGCCGTTTCACAGAATACACATTCTGGGCTATAGAATCAATATTGTTTCATCCACCTTCTTTGCGTCATGTTTATGTCATTCGTCATGTCATTTTTTCAATAAGCTATTTGTTGATTTTATATGATATTTCAAATATATCTCATCCAGTGTTTACTTTTGGGTGCCTTCAGCCTGTAGGCTAAGTTAGTATTTTGAACAGACTGTTCAAAATAAAATATTTGTTTTACATCAAAACAACCTTTTTCACAAAAAGCTGCTGTAACTTAAAACAGTCAAATATTTTTGATGTCAACAAAACTTTTGAATTTAATGTAAAGGCAAACCAAACGTGGTGGCCTATAGGTTTTATCGAAAGGAAAGATGTTTGCAACCGCCTAATTGGTCAAGTTCAACTTCGGTACGGTAGCCTAGCTCCCGGCCAGCAAAAATTGTCATTTTTACATCGTTTTAACGTCGCCAGACGTTGAAATCGTATACAAAAGAGAACTTTTCCTGACCAGGCATAGGTTGTAACTGAGAAACATTTACAAAAGCCATACGATTTGTTCAAAGAACCCAATTAGCCTAACAGTTTGTATTTACATTGATTCAATGTATGAATACGTTGAATCACTCAGTTGGCCTATCGTTTT
The DNA here is from genome assembly GCF_918807975.1 of Aplidium turbinatum. Taxonomy (NCBI): domain Eukaryota; kingdom Metazoa; phylum Chordata; class Ascidiacea; order Aplousobranchia; family Polyclinidae; genus Aplidium; species Aplidium turbinatum. The sequence goes on along the minus strand of NC_137489.1, from coordinate 6,663,255 downwards.
TCTTTACAGTGATTTCACGTCTGAACAGGTTGATTCAATGTAAAAAAGACTGTTTTGCTGACTGGCGCGGCGAGCTGGTAAATGCAAGGATCATTTCGCCGATCAATTGCAACACCGATTTGCTCCAACAGCGTTTCATGATTAACAATAGAGGTTAATGAGATAAAGTCTCAGCAAACACGTGTCAATAAAAAAAAGACAAAAAACAGAGTGGAGACTGTCCCATCCGAAAAAAATACAGTTGCCAAATAGCGTTTGACATAAAAGATGAAGTTAAAGCCTAAGTGGCAGTTTAGAATGAACCTGGGTTTTGGCGTTACATGACCTCGCATTCCTTCGGTTAGTTCCTTACCAATTTAATAGTTCAAATATTTTTCGCTAAATTTCCTTTCAATTTATTTTTCTTTGTCGGAATGCAAGAAACGATATTGTGGAATAAAATACAAAACTCTCTAAATAAACAGAAGGCGTTGTTGGATTTGGAATTTTGTAATAGTTGAGGATTTGAATATATTCTAAGTTTGCATACAGACGGTGACGTAGGACAGTGCTTCTTAAACTTTTTTAGTTTTGTTCACCCCTAGCATCTATCTCCAGATTTCATTCACCCTTGTCTCATGATATGATAAAACTACCTCGTCTCATCATCATCATTAAGTTCCTTCCTCTCGTCGAGGGTTGGAGGCAATGAGACGCCAAGTTTCTCTGTTTTGAGCTTTTTCTTTTGCAGTTTTGTAGTTAAGTCCTGACCAGTCTTCAATATCATTAGTCCAAATTCTTGGTGGTCTGCCCCTATTTCGTTTGCCGTTCATTTTTCCTTCTAGTAGTTGTGTTTGAATAGAATTATTGCGAATCATGTGGCCAAAATATTTCAATTTTCTTGATTTAATTGTTTGTAGAATTTCCATGTTGGTTTGTATTCTGGATAGTACATCTTTGTTTGTGATTTTATCCCTCCATAAAATTTTAAGCATTCTTCTATAAATCCACATTTCAAATGCCTCAAGTCGTTTAACCATTTGTGATGACAGTGTCCATGTTTCTGCATTGTAGAGTAGTGTAGTCCATATATAGCATTTCGCAATTCGTTTTCGAGTGTTGATGTTAATTTTGCGTGTTGTTAATGTCTTTTTCATTTTCACGAAGTTGTTTCTTGCTATTTCTATTCGTCTCAATATTTCTGTATCGCATCTGCCATTTTCAGTTATTGTGTGTCCCAGATAGGTAAAGCTTTTGACTTGTTCAACCAGCATTCCGCCTCGTCTATATTATAACAAAATATTTTTATTTGATATTTATAAAAAAAAAAATATTGAAATTTATAAAAAACAATTAGTTTTGATTAAAAAATGAAAAACTTAAAATTGATTTTGTTTTTGGAAATTCTCACCTGTTCACTAAACAGGTTGAACACCTGGAATATCCGCCCTGCAGCCCCTGCTGGCAAGCTATTATCCTTTTCTAACGGTTCACCATTATTCACCCCTTTTGGTTGGTTCACCCCTGCAAAAATTTTATTCACCCTGGGGTGAACCATTCACCTGTTTAAGAAGCACTGACGTAGGATACATGTCAATTTTATGTGAGCAAACATTTTAATTTAATAGTTCAAACATTTTTAGCTAAATTTCATTTCAATTTATTTTTCTTTGTCGGAATGCAAGAAACGATATTGTGGAATAAAATACAAAATTCTCTAAATAAACAGAAGGCGTCGTTTATTTAAATAAAGATAAATCTAGCTGAGAACCTTGATTTGTACTGGTCTAGGTAGGTGAAAATTACCCCTGAAGCTGTTGAAGGTTCTCGCAGGCAATCCACTCTCTCACTTGTGATGGGAAAAGCACTGTCCAAGCAAACGAGTCCAGCGGTTCATTCTCAGCGGTTACATCATCCTTGAAAAATAAAAATTTTCTATAGTGGGAAAAGTAAATATTGGATACAACATGCTATTGAGCAATGGGCTATTGCAAGGTATTAATAATAAAGCTTTAAAGCTGTGTATGTTCAAATACAATTTTTAGAAGTGGACTACAGTAAGTTGATAGAAGTGTGCTGGTGATATAGAACACAGTTGGAGAATGAAAATACAGAAACAACCAAAATGAAAGAAAAATCACACATCTGCTGCATTTTAATTACCTTCTGAAAATGAAATTATATGCTGCAGTAAACCATAGCTATTGGGTTGTATTTAAGGCTGAATAAATGAATTTTATTTTTGTCTGAATGAAATCATTCACAAAGAATTTAATTTAAAACGAATACAAAACACAGAATTTCATGTCAAAATAAAATGTATTTGTGAACATGCACTGCAAATCATTTCGCTTCAAACTCACAACAAACTTGCTCTTTTTTCAAATCAAAATATTTTCAAACTATATTTTTATAGGTTTCTATGAAAAAGTTGACCCACTTACATCATTGCTTGGAGGTGGACTACTTTCTTGCTTGGGTACCTATGAAATAAAGTTAATAAGCATATAGTCAAACCAGAGCCATGTTAATCACCCCCTGTGCCTCCGTCCGGGAGGAGCCCACTGATTTTAGTCTGTTTAATTTTTTTGACTGTTTAAAAAGGAAAAAAGCTGCTACAAAAGCTTGATAATCAATAACTTAAATCATGAAAGACTGTATTTACTGCTTCCCAAAGCCCTGGCTGGAGCTTCACCTCCATCTAGGGGCCCATACATATTTAGTTTGTGCAGCATTTTTCGGCTTGAGATTTTAAACGTTTAATATGAAATTTTACTTCCATTTTTTCAAAAATTTCTTCCTGGTTTTTCTTCTCGACCACAATTTCTTCACCTAACCAGCAATATAGGACATACATTATTTCAAAAAGTGAATTAAAGGAGAACAAATCTTTTGTATACCATAAAAGCTAACAAAATAATTAAAGGACTAATATTATGAAGTAAACACTGCTCAGTGCTCACTCAAATAGCCTAATTAACTAACAATTAAATTGATAAATCTTGGTGTTAATGGAGATACGTTATGAAGTGAAATGTACGACGAAAATACATTAGGTGAAGCAAGGTAAAGACACCTCAGATAGATTTTTAAAGAGCTAGCCTGCTAAAAGGCTATGCCATGCTGGGCTATAAAAAAATTTCAAGAAATAAATTATTGATGGATAAACTGGTAAATTCTTTTGTTAAGTTATTTTCCATTGCAAAATATCTACAAATTTATGAAGTGGTTGCAATTACGTCACAAATGGGCCCTATATTATTTTAATTTATTTATAACAATTTTGATGTTCTTTATCAAAGCTTGAATGTGTACTTATTACCTGAATAACTTAAAAGAATCCAATAAAACATTTCCAGTGCTGGTAGTGGTACCTTGGTATCAACCAAGGTAAACTGTCAAAATTAAAGCAGTTTACTGATTCATAATATGATTTGGCAATGAAGCGCAATAAGCTAAAACTGCAGTGAAATGCAATAAAAAATTAACACTATTTTGATCAATTATTTTGGTATTTAGCCTTGTTACCAACTGTTCAGGTTAATTTTAATAGAGAAAGAGTGAAAAAACATTTAGCATGCAGCTGCCTGTTAGCAATGCACAATTGGCTAGCAACTTACTGCTATTTTCTTGCGAGCTCCACTTGTCATTTTGTTTAACTTTCCCATATTTTTATTCAGATGTATTTTATATCACGCTAAAGTAACACCACATAAAAATCTACTACTGGAAAGTCAGGAAACCCACAAAACATCTTTGGTGATAAATAAAACAAATCATCTTCCTAAATCCCAATTCCCAAGCTCAGCAGCTAACAGTAAATTTGCTTACTTCAAGCTGTTGAATCATTTACAGAAGTCGTTTTATTGTAGAAAAACAAGGTTGGTCCATTTTATGCACTGATGCACGTCACAGCAATTTTCACTACATTTATTTTTCGAATATTAAATTTTTTCAGCGTGACAAATGAGATTTCATTCCACAGTAGCCTATGTCTTCCTTTCATCAGCAGATTTTCTGATGGGGTGGTACAGTAAAGATGAAGCAGCACCAATTTGTTAAGCTCTTGCCATATATGAAAATACAGCCAACAGTGACAAATACTGCACTCGCATTTCAGTTAAAATAAATTTTTACCTTTGTATTTCAAGACTACTCAGCAAAATGCATGGAAACAATGTAGAATTGTAAAATAAAGAAAAGAAAACATAACATAGAAAAAAATTTAAAGCTTTGGTAAAAAGCAACTCTTTGGTAAAGAGTTGCTTTTTGAACCATAAAACAAAGTAACTTTAGCCGGTTTAACATAATGTATTACACACAAAACAAAAGATATAACATAGTAACTCAAACGTTTACGCGTAAACAAAAACCGCAAATTTTACTTCGTCGCCTTGTGTCGTGTTCGAATAGTAGGCTAACTTTCGGCTACTTATTTTAAAGCAATAGGCTACCGTTCGCTTATCTTTTCCATTATAAAATTTATATTAATGCTTCATCCATAAATTAATTATGAGTTGAAATGTCCCTGTCATGATGATCGTTCAGGACAAAGACACAACTTCGACAAAAGAAACTATAGGCTAGATAGGCTACCAAATGTAATCTGCCATTGATAGGGGGTGCTTCAACCAATATAAATATTGTAACTTAGGTCTATGTTGTAAACTTGTAAGTAGTCTGATCCATAAGCCTCCGTGCCCTTGCAACAGTTGGTGCAAATGCGAGCATATTGGCTACGTGAGCGACTTGTTGGACGTTGCACGCCCCCAAAACTTCAACGCAACTCTTTGTCATTGAGTTCAGATCTTCATTTCATTTAGTTTGTTGCCATTGCCAAGTTAAGTCAAAATATCGGTAACTCTGCTTATGCCGGGCGGAAAAATTGAGTTACTCGTCCCGTAATAAAGCCCTGAAATTAATGTTTTCACACTCTACATTTAAACAGGCCCATAGGCTAACCCACATCGCAAGAAATTTTAGGCCCAGTCATTGAAATAGGCACTCACCATAGTGGATTTCTGGGGACTCCGAGATCATAGTGCTTAGGCTACACGCTATAGATAGGCTACGTTACTACCGTACTGTAAGCAAAAAAATTCAAAGTTTGTGTAAAGAACCCACCATGCATTTAATTATTAGAGAAGTGAGGTCGGCAAAACTTTCGTTGAAAAGGTGTTGTCCTTGATGTTCTTCAACTCCTCCTTTAAAAGTTGAATTGATTTGACCAGTGGGCTCCGGGCGTGAGATTTGATTGATGTCGCTGGCGTGAGAAAACGGGCTTGATCGAAGCCGTTGCTTTGTTTTTGTAAATGGTCACAAAATTTTCACACATTTCAAAACTTACCAAGAAGTCAAACAATTCTCGTCAATTTATCTTTCAAAACAATGCATTGTGCTGTAAGTAAGTTTGACACAATCACGATGTAGGAAAAGGCCATATCCTAGCTTGCGCGACCATGCGGTCGTATAGGCAGCCATAACCACATAACAATACGTTATATCTAATTACAACTTTATACTCACAGGTGTGCAACTTCTAAAGTTGACCATTTTGTAAATAAAAGAAACGGCTGACCTCAAACTACGCACGCAAATTTTTGTCGTCGAAAAGCTTATTTGTTGCTCGGATAGTGCACTTGGTGAAGTGCTCGATTGCGTGAATGAAAAGGCGAGAACTTTTAGCGGCACGTGGTGAAAAAAATAATTTAGATAACACTTCAACAAACAGAAACTTCAGTCAGTACAAAATGAAGCAAAAAATACTTTCAATGCACTATTTATTAGGGTGTTTCATTTTTTCACCATTTTTGAAATTCAAAATGCCTGGGGTCCCATCTGGTGGTATTTGGGGAAAAAAGTTTACACCTCAAATTTTTTTCAATTATGACGTCATATTGAGGTGGTCCACGAGGTTTGAAATTTTTGGGCCTCAAAATCTCGAAATTTGGCCGTATCTCCGGAACTGCTAATCATAGATCGACAAAATTAGTATCAAAATGCGCAGAAGGGTCGGTTTCCTATACCTGATGTAGAGAATATTAAGGTCTTTCTGCTTCAGAAAAAAAGTTATTTCAAAAAGTCTGATTTTCGGTCTATTTTCTCCTGATGAACAGAGATCAGGTGATTAAGATAAAAGTTTTTCTGTATTTTTCCATCTTGGAAGCTGTTATTGCGTAATAATAGTTGGTGTTAAGGTTTCAGTACTGGGCTTGTCTGGTCTTGCTATCTGGTAAAGCCCCATCTTGCAGTGCTCCGGGACTCTTCTTGGCGCCGTCCACAAAAGAAATGACATGGGAAAGATATATTTCGTTTATGTGGAACTTGCATTAAAGGGTATGAATATCATGACCAACTTCATCATTAAAATAATTGACCAGTCGAGTATTGACTCCGGACCTTTTTCCTGTGTTGAGAGCAGTCGTATCAGCCATGACTGAATATATTTGGGATAGGTGAACTCTGCAAGCCTACTGGATGATGGTGCCAAAAATCAGTACTGCAGTGACCGACACTCGACCTACTTTATCGACAACGCGCCCATCATAACATAACTGCATGGCAGAAGCTGAGTTGAGAAGGTTCTCACTTTCCATCAGAGATTTTTCTCTCGTTTTTTGTCGTTGGCGGTATACTGTCGAAGGTGATGCAGCATTGCAGCTACTTGATCTTTTCCAAGAACCGACCTCAGAAGGTCTGACTGCTGGCGTACCGAAGTCATCCTACGATCAGCAAGTACACAACTTCTATCATTTATGGAAAAAGAATGTACTTTCTTGTACAGTTTTCCTCAAACAGCTGGTTTCAGAGGCTCGTATTCCTTATCATCTTCCCAATTCATGTCACCATCAGAGTCGCTTTCGCTACTGTGTAGACATCTAACTACTTCATTTCTTTTTCTTTGTTTCAAACATAGTAGTGCCGATGCTTTGGCAGATTGTATGCCAGAAGTGCTAGGTTTCTCTGTTTGCTATGCACTGGAAGACCAGCTTTGTTCCATATGCCAACTACATCTTTCATCTTTTAAATCTTTGAAATGGGGTATTTTCTTCAAAAACTTAGGATTAGTTTCGGCTACTTTTTTCCTCGAGTAAAAATAGTGACTGACTATGTCTGAATTCAGGGGAAGCACATTTCTCTCCAATTCCTTGAAGTTTTGTATCGACTTACAAATACCTGACCTTAATGCCGTAATGACACTTAATCTAAAGCAGGTGAGCAGCATACCTCTTCCTCAACGGTTACATTAATATTATAGTAGTAATACCTTTAAATTACCATTTCATCTCTTGCTAAACGAACAAGGACTATTATTACGCAATAGCAGCTTCCAAGATGGAAAAATACAGAAAAACTTTTATCTTGATCACCTGATCTCTGTTCATCAGGAGAAAATAGACCGCAAATCAGATTTTTTGAAATAACTTTTTTTTTGAAGCAGATAGACCTTAATATTCTCTACATCAGGTATAGGAAACCGACCCTTCTGCGCATTTTGATACTAATTTTGTCGATCTATGATGAGCGGTTCCGGAGATACGGCCAAATTTCGAGATTTTGAGGTCCAAAAATTTCAAACCTCGTGGACCACCTCAATATGACGTCATAATTGAAAAAAATTTGGGGTATAAACTTTTTTCCCCAAATACCACCAGATGGGACCCCAGGCATTTTGAATTTCAAAAATGGTGAAAAAATGAAACACCCTACTATTTATAGCTCAATGTTGCAAATTTGTGACAAGTTATATAGCTAAATATTCTGTGCTGGCTGTACCAAATTAAAAAAAAAACTTTTTGGCAGCCCTCAAAGTTGTACGAAACTTAAGCTTCCAATGTGGTTTCTTAGTCCAAGAATACAGTTTCTCGTAAACAATTACAACGAAATAGGATAAATGAATTGTTTTATTTAGAAAAAATACAAATTATTTCACATAAACAGGCTACAAAGCAGTAAGTCACTAATAAAACCATCAGTTTTTCTTTTGATATCGACAATATAAAAATCTGTTAACAGCACAGTAGCATAGAAGAATGTTAAGCAGTAGTCTAGTTTACAAATATAACTCAACTTTGCTTGAGTTCAACAGAACCTTAACCCAGGCTGATAAGTTTCACTCAAACAATAGAAGATTATTTAGAAGTCCAAACAATTTCATCTCCTTGTGAGTTCAAAACGCACTACACTGATTGGAATAAGGAAACACCGCAAAATTTTACTTCGTGGTTTTGCGTCATGTTCAACCACAATTTATTAAGCTGAATTGAGTGTTCAAAGCAAAAGTACTTCAGTATTTTGACGTTTGGCGTCAAAACACTTTGCCCCAACATCGCTTTGATTCAAATTGAGGGTCTGTCATTTAAACGTCGTTGCTGCACAAAATGCTTTTTGTGAAAAAAATTGGTTACCCTTGGATCAAATATTGTCAGTAAAACGATAAGTAACTTTCGGCTATTTACTTTCGTTCGCTTATCTTTCCCATTACAAAATTTAAATTAATGTGAGTTTAAATGTCCCTGTCATGATGTTTGTTCAGAATAAGGACACAACTTCGACAAGAGAAAATATACCAAATGTAATCTGCCTTTATTTGGGGGTGCTTCAACCGATATAAATATTGTACGTCTATGTTGTTAGTGGTCTGATTCGTAAGCCTCCCGTGCCCTTGCAACAATTGGTACAAATGCTAGCATATACACTATACAGTGATCAGTAAGAAATGTTGGTGAATGGCGAGTAAACATTCTATAAAATCGATTTCCAAGAACAGTAGGTGTAGCATCTACAAAGACAGGAGAACGAATTTAGTCTCCATTTTCACAGTGTTGTCCATTATATGTTGTTGATCAGCACCTTATGTTAAGCGCAACTAAGACTCCTTTTTGCATAACACAATTTTCAGGGCTTTTCCTATGCGCAAGTAAGGACCAAGGAGTAGTCAAAAATAAATACAAATCAGGAATAAACTGAACAATATGCCGGAAGCTTTGACTTGATAATTGGCAAAACATCTTTCCCACCATTTACTTCAAGCTTTTGCAATACAGCAGTGATTTCGTCCCGCATCTTTCTGTCTGATTGCATGCGCTTTGCTAGACAAGTCATTAGCGCCTGCGTTCACCAATACATGTTGTTTTACACGATTATACGAGTTCACAATTTAACCTTAACATCACTAACTTGAGAAGGTTAATGTACTTTTGTTAACTTTAGCCTTAAAAACATCAATGAAGCAACAAATCGAAGATTGTCATTAGAATTAGAAACACTACTGTAGATGGCAACAAAAATGATGTTGATTAAACATTGTGAGGTACGCAATTGTCATGAGTGCTCTTGAATTCAAGTATACACTCAGCAACACAGTACAAAAGAGATTTCACAAGTTCAATCCTGATTGATTTACTCCCTCTACAAGTTTAGAGAAGTGCATTTACACTCAGTTAATGGTACTGCTAATTTGCATTCATCAAATGCTGGCATTTGCACAACAATCTAACCTCTTAGTGTATTTTATTAAGTTAAGAATCGATTTCGCTATAGTAATAGCATCTTCAGCTAGCACATGTAAAAAAAGAAGAAAATTTGAAAAATACGTAAAACGAACAAATAAAGCAAACTCCGATGTTATCAACACGCATAAAAATTATATTTTAAATAGATGGTTACATAATATTAAAATCAAAACCTGCAAGCCTAAATCTTAACTGGTGTTCTCCCACGATTTCCAACAATATACTGGTACAAAATTCAAGAAATACATTAACCTAATCATCCGTCTAGTAAATTACAACAGTTTAAGAAGGCGAATACAAAGAAAAACGCAATTTAGTTTCAGTCCATTGCCGTAAGTTTATATTGATAAAGCGTCAATAAAGAATAAGTGTAAATGGGCATCCATCTAGTAAGTTACAACAGTTCAACAAGACGAATACAAAGAAAAACGCAGTAATAAAATTTTCTCAATTGGCTTTGAATAGAAACCTTCAATCTAATTGCACAATTGCTCATTTATATATAAGAAATATAATAACCTACCTTCAAAGCTGAATTAAGTTCAGGGCCAACACAATCACTTAAGTGTGCCAATGCAATTAAGCCTCTCTCAAAAGCACCAGCATCTCTTGAGCTGAGCGCACTTCTAAGTGAAGGCGCGACTCTGAAGAGCAACGGAGAAGCTTTTTGTGCGGCTTCAGGAGCAGTGAGTAACTCTTTAAATCCTTCTATTGACACAAATGTGTACGGATGTTGGGTTTCTCGTAAACCCTAAAGAGTAAAAGATTAGTGATTAGTATGAAAACATACAAAAAAGTGTGTGATTTCCTTCAGTTGGTATACAAATGAACTTATTTAAACATTCAAAATGAAACAATATTTATTTCACCTCCTTTTCTTAACAATCACATAAGATTATATAAAAATAATGCAACTACTAACCAACTGTAATAACCTTAAACACTGCAACCTCAAATACAAGAAACAATCATGCCTTTCATCATTCGAGTGGAAGCCATTAGGCTACAATATTTGGGTAAGAAGTCATCACAGCTTCAGAGCATTCGATTACGGTGCATGCCGACCCCATCATTCAGCTTGAAATCATTCATACTCATAAAACCTTGTTTTAAAAAATACTATTAAATCCATTTTGAAAAATAATTGTTTAGATTAAATGCAATCACGGTAGTGTATCAAAGGTTTAAAGTCCAATGTCAGATTACCTCTGCAAGTGTCACCAGTACAGGATCAAAAGGTACTTTTTCCTTTGGTGTATCCCACTGAAGTTTATGCTTGACAGACCCATGAACTAGACGACAAGGAATGCCACCTCTTGAATAAACAGATTCAAAGGCTGTTTGTGATGATCTTTTGGCAAACTAAACAGCAGTTGAAGCAATTCAGTTCACATATTTACATTTAAGTAAAAAATGAGCACATGATGTGCAATACATCTCTCAACAGGTGACCACATTTTGTCACATCGGAAGGAATGCCAACTCTTGAATAAACAGATTCAAAGGCTGTTTGTGATGATCTTTTGGCAAACTAAACAGCAGTTGAAGCAATTCAGTTCACACATTTACATTTAAGTAAAAAATGAGCACATAATGTGCAATACATCTCTCAACAGGTGACCACATTTTGTCACATATTATTAACACATATTATAAATAAAATTTGACCACTTACAGGATCAATTGTCTTGGGATTAAGCTTATCTGAAGGAAGCGCTCTTCGTTTCTGATCAGCAGAGGAAACTCTTCTCTGATTCAATGACTGCTTCACTTTATTTGTATTAGACATACTATGCAACTTTTATGATAGTAATATAAAATTTAAATGTAAAGGCTATAACTTTTAATTATAGTCTGTAATGAATTCATATGAGTTAATGTTGTTTATCAATATGATGAAGTAGAATTGACTTATGGACATCTCAAGGATAAAGAAAGATGTCGATATAATAAGTAAATAGGTACAACTTGTTCCTAAAATCCGGTTTTAATTCAAGTAGTCACCCCATTAACTCAGTGGTTATGTGCTTGACTCAAGATGAAGAGGCACTGGCATACGCGCTGACTTCCGGGGGGCGGCGCCCCCGGAAATTTATGGTTGAGGGGCAACAAAAATGGTTATTACAAGCGGTGTTTCAAAGATGAAATACTTCGCAAAAGACATTTAGATCATTTAAACGGACTTAAAGAATGCCGAAAGCGAAAAATAACCTATGTTGCTCTTACCCGCAAAACAGCAGCTGATCGGCGATCGTATGGCTTTCTCATACCGTCATACGGTATGAAAATTTCAAAGTAGATAGAAGAGTAACTTACGCTGCTGGAATAGTCACATACGGTAACTATTTGCTGTGAGATCAATTATGATTCAACAAAATGCATTATTTTGTTCGCAATGTGTGAAAATTAAATCAAAAATCGATGAAAGAAAAGGTGTTTAATGGTTTTGGTCGCAGATATTGCTTGCATTAACGACGTCTCTTACCGCTAATATCACTTAGCCAACCTGACATCATTGTTTTATGCGGCCGCTAAGGTTTGACGTCGACTTCAACGATCACGGAATGTTACGTAAAAAGAAAGACTATATCCTACACGCAAAAATAAAAAAAGATTGATCTCTTAAAACAGCTCTTTCTGCTGTTTGTCTCATGAGCTTTGCATATTGCTCAACAAGTGCATAGTTTAGAATGGACAAGAAATCATTAAATTTGAAAATTAAGTTTGAATTACTGCAAATAAACGTATTTAAAACTTTTACTTCGGTCGACGCCATTTCACACTCCGTAATCTACCTCGACAATGATTTTGCCGCAGCAAAAAATGTGTTCATTTTTAAAACTGCCGAGCTGGAAACAACAGCTTGTCCTGTAAGTTGAACCTGTCTTTTTGAGGTGAAAATCACTTGCGAACATCTCGACCTGTACTTGAGTATAATTACGGTATTCGATAAAAAACAGAAGAGAAAACACTTCGCCGTTGTTAGCGCTTTGAAGGTAAGTAATTAGCAAAACGAGTGAAAGGAGGTTAATAAAACTGGTAGCGGATTTTCACTCTGCTTGAGATCATGATTTTTTTGCGTTTTATTTCGATAACTTCACTGTCTTGATCGGTGTTATTCACTAGGGTGGCTCTTAAAATTGAGTTTTTGAATTTTGCATGGGACACCCTTTCAAATGGTGAGGTTGTCAGAAAAAATAACTCTTGCAAATTTTTTTTAAATTTGAAGTTGATTTAGAGGTGGCCCTCCCCCTCTAAAGTTCTGTGCCCTCTCTCGAAATACCAAATCTGCGTATCTCGAAAACCACTTGAGCTAGAGATACGGTTTTTGTGTTAAAAGATGCAGAAAACATGGTTTTCTATCTGCTTTCTGAACATTGAATGCATCTATCTTGAGTAGAAAAGCAGTTATTTAGAAAAAACGCATTTGACCAAATCTTGATTTTACAACCTTTTTTGTGACCACGAAACCGTCTACAAAATTTCGTTTTTTTTTCTTAATTTTTGCACCTTAGAGGGAACACTGGTAACAATATTCATTTCAAAATGTAATTCTGGTCAGTACTGCAAGAAGCGATATTATCGACAATATTTTACATATTGCCTTGCGTATCGTGACAGGATGTCTGCGACCTACACATTGTACACAATCGGACAATTTCCCTGTCCTTGCAGGCAACCAACCAGCTGAGTTTTGTCGCGAAGAAGCCATCCTGTCTCTTTCTCGGCATTACGAACCCCAACCACTTGCTCCACTCAAGTCTCTACAAGTCTGTGAGCGAGCAATCGAGCATCCTCGCCAACTGAAATCGAGACACCCATTTGTATGTGACGCACAACTCCTGATGAAAACCGCTGAAAACCAATCCATCAGCGCGGCTACCTGGGAGGACAACAAATAGAGCTCAGAGAGGAAGAAGAACTCCTCAAGGCTCTAAAGTTTTATCTCCGACACCAGCCCCCATCCAACCAGAATGCATAATTTGCCAAGGAAGGCCTGGGTGTGGCACAACCGCCTGCGTGCTGGGCTACTGGAGTCAGACTATTCCGCTCAAACATGCACAAATTGGGGATGGCTCCATCCGCAATCTGTGAGTGTGGCAAAGAGGAACAAACCACAGACCACACCATCTGTAACTGCGCCAAATGGTGTGCGTGGTCTGCTTGAACTGGATGACGAATCAATGCAATTGCTACTCGACACCTGCTCAAGCATCTAAACCACATCGGCACTGCCCAAGGGTGGTAAAAGATAGAGCCCCTTGACCCCTGGAGTAACAAAGAAGGTTTAAACAAAGAAGAATCGACAATATTGTTCTTGTTGGAATTTGGATTCAACAGTTTCCTGTGTTCAGTAACAACTTGCAAAAGAAACTGAAGTTGGTACTCATCTTCAGTTGAGAGTTTGTTAAAATCCGGGATTAGACTGAGAGCAACTCCTCTCTCTGCTCTGTCATTGACTACTGAAAGTCCCTTCGCCATGTGTAAAGCTTGAATAAATGCACCATCTTCAGTCCAATGAGCAGGATCCTTTGACAGTCTAATTATTGCTTCATCTTCACCCAACAGCTGAAGCCATTTTGAATTAGAGGTGCAATACTGTTCTAGACCCTTATTGCTAAGAAACGCATCTACTTTGATGCTTCGTCTCCTTGGTGGACGTTCTGCTGTTTCATTTAACATGGTTGCCACCATTACCTTGTTACTTTCCACAGACAATCGAGAGTCAAACAAGGCTAGTTCAACCATTTCTTCAGACAGATACCATAAAAGCAGACCAAGCTTTTGCATAAATCGCCTTCGCCTTCCAACAAGTGCAATGCATAGCACCTGAAGCTTGAAAGCAGATTCCACACTCAGGAGTTTCTTCAAGGAATATGACAAAAAATGGGCATTTTAGCTATTCATGAATGCATAAAAGTTTAGGAATACTTATTTCGTTTATTACTTTACCAGTTTTACAGGTTAGTTTATGAACTTTGTTTATTGAATAGCTTGGACCACAATACTTGTTTAGCACTGTTTTGTGCTAGAATACCGAAAACAGGTTTTTTCTAAATAACTGCTTTTCTAATCAAGATAGACGCAATCACTGTTCAGAAAGCAGATAGGAAATCATGCTTTCTGCATCTTTTGACACAAAAACCGTATCTTTAGCTCAAACAGTTTTTGAGATATGCAGATTTGGTATTTGGGAGGAGGGCGCAAAACTTTAGGGGGGGAGGGCCACCTCTAAATCAATTTCAAAGTCAAAAATTTTTTTGCAGGAGTTATGTTTTCTGACAACCTCACCTTTTCAAAGGGTGTCCCACACAAAATTCAAATTTTTTTCATTTTTTGCCAAATAAGAGCCACCCTATTATTCACTCACACAAAAGAAAATGAATCTGCTTGTTTTCCAACTGTTCCAATTATGAGCTAACAATATCAAAATTTTTACGACTAGGCGTACCGTACTGCATGCGTAAAACTAATCGTTTCAAGCAACGGTTCTAATAAATTCGGTTTGCAACCTACGTAGGTTAGGGTGCACACAATGCCGACTTTTTTGAATTTTTTTACCCGATTCATTTGTAGATTCCCCTGTTTGTTCGATTAGATGAGTAACTATGCTGGGCCAAATATCAGTGAGATTGGTGAATGTCTATGTGGGCAACACCACTATCAAAAAATCCCATAATTTCCGAAAAAGTAACAAAAATTGTACAATTACTGTATATAACCTCATACAAAATACATGCATTCATGTAATTATTTTGACTATTTCTAACATTTTGGACAAGTTACCAAAATTAAGATACACATTCTGATACACTCTATTATGTATCTATATCTACAAAGAAGACTTTATGTGTTCCTAATGAAATGTATTGATATTGCTCTTAGTATTGAGCATTCTTATAGATACCGTAAAATACAGTAACACAACTTTGCCCGGAT
Organism: Aplidium turbinatum; assembly: GCF_918807975.1. Classification (NCBI taxonomy): domain Eukaryota; kingdom Metazoa; phylum Chordata; class Ascidiacea; order Aplousobranchia; family Polyclinidae; genus Aplidium; species Aplidium turbinatum. The sequence goes on along the minus strand of NC_137489.1, from coordinate 6,647,821 downwards.
GGACAACTTTGCCCAAAATTTGTGAGTTAAAGTGTGACTACAATATGGTCTTCATGTTTTATAGGATTTGTCTAATGAATAATACTGTTAAATATTATCCATTAGACAAATCCAATAAAATATTAAGACCATATTGTGGTCAAACTTTAACTCACAAATTTTGGGCAAAGTTGTGCTGTTTTACGGTACACATAATTATAGATACAAGAAAAATACACATTAAGGTACAGTACACAATTGATACACAATGATACATTTTCATTGTTTGAAGAGTTCTTTGTTTTCTCTCACAAATTAAGTGTCATTTTTCTCGCATTCTCCACTACTTGGAGTGTGTTTTGGTAATTTTCTTCAATTCTTGCACTATTTAAAAAATCAGTACTGAGTTTCACGCCTCTCTCAGCAATATCATTGGTAACATTTATAGCTCTAACATTGCATTTAGCTTCTTGATAGGCCTTGCACAACTCCTGATCTTTGACCGGTAAAACAAGGAATTCATCTTTAATTCTTAAAGATGAGAAAAAAAACCATGAGTCCACATCAACAAAGTCTGAAAGTTTGGAGTCTAGCTTAATGGAGTCCGGAAATGTAGGTTTTCCGTACCTGGTGCCGAAACGTCTAGTTGGAGCAGCAAGTGGTTCTGCCGGTTTTAAATTGAGAAGTCTGTCAGCTATTTGACGCTTATCTGCATTGCTCACTTTAGAACTGAATGAAGATGTAGGAACAAATTCACTGGACAAGTACCACAAATGTCGTTTGAGACATCGTGCAGCACTGTCTGATATGATGCTGTTGATGGCTTTGTACTTCAGAATGTCTATATATAACTGTAAGCTATTCAAAGGTGCATCAGTAGCTACACTGCATCTAAACCACCAGGTACAGTACACAAGTGAGACAACGTTCACAAAATCTCTAATCTTGGTGGCCTGAGAAGTTGTCATGACAGTTCCCTTCGGCAGAGCTGCAATTTGATCCTCCAGTAGAACAAGTTTTAATGCATAAATCAACTTGGCCATCCACCTGGTCTTATGCACAGCTCCAGGACACAGAATTTTACCTGTGTGGCTGGAGTTAAGTATGACACACACAAATTTATCATCTCTTTATAGTCATCCCTCAAGAACTTGGCTTTCTGCTCTGATAAACAAATCAGTTTATCTTTCCATTTCAAAACATACTCGTGTGCTTCTTTTGGGAGCTTGGAAATGTCAAAGGAGTTGAGTGGTTGATTGATGTCATGTGAAATATAATTCCAGTTTTTACGAATTCTGGTAAATAAAGTTACTTCTGGTGACTTGCTGACATCTATCTTCAAGTCCTCAAATACATGTCCCACTATCAACTCACCGACATGATGAGAACAACCTGCCCAGAATAGTGCACGTTCAAGACGTGCCTGATTTTGGATAGCAGTCAAGTGTCCAGTGTTTGATGAGGTTGTGTCAAATACTATACTCACAACTTTTTCAGAGCATTGCCATTCTTGGAGTAACTCTAAGGTCAGTCTTGATATGATTCCGCCAGCTCGCTTTTCCATACCAGATTGATAAGCAGGTGTTCCCAGTAACTTTAGTTCATCAGGGAACTTGCCAATGGCGATGGCCAATATCTCTTCTTTTTCGTATTTGTTTTGAAGAGTGGGTAAGCTCTTCCCATCCCAGTGAATAGAGGCAAAGGTCGGTGGGATCCAGGATTTCTTAATTTCACCAGCTATTTTTTTGTTCACTACACATCTGACCTTAGCCGATTGTAAATATGATGTAGAGACTTTTGAAGCATCACCCCCAGCTTCCTTTACAAATGCCTCACTAAAGGCGGCTTGCTGTGCAGGTGTCATTTTCAGTCGTGTAGCTATGACACCAGTCTCGGGGAAGTAAGTATATCGTGAGGAATGAAGGCTTCTGTTCCGGACTTCACCACTCTTTCATAAAATCTTTTATTTGGCTTAGAGTCTGGTATATATGAGGCTAATGACTTATCGTCCTCACTGGAGCTACTGTCAAGTCGAGACTTTTTTTCACTTATTGCAAATAGCAACCCTAAATTCAACACGGTGTCATGGCGATATCGACCTAAATTCCATGTCATCGGTTGCCCACATAGACGTAGTCCGATCATCACCAAACTTCACAGAAGCTGTTTTCCCATCAAATAGAACATTTTCACCAATCTACATAAAAATCGATTGACATGACGGCATTGTGTGCACCCTAACGTAGGTGTCAATATAAACAAGACGCTAAGCTTAATCAAAAACTATTTTAATTGAGTAAAACAGCGTTATGGTTATGACATCATCACATTTCTCGCCCCCCCAAGGTTTTTTGAAAAGTCGGCGCCTATGGGCACTGGTTCGACTCTCGGGGTGTGCACTTGATCAATGCATTTTAAACTGCTCTCCATTTAGCAATACCTAGTGGATGGACTATTTTCCCTGTAACATCACTTCAATAACTATCAAAAACTTCACTCTGTCAATCTCCATGACCGGGCCTGAATAAGTGGTTCAAAGCCTCTATGCAAGCATGCGAAATTGCCAGGATTAATTTCTCAAAAAAGCTTTCTCAGTATGATATGAGGATAAATAACAAATCAAGTAGGCAAACTGTTGATATAGGGCAGATAGTCAGCTGGAAGTAGAAAATCTTATTGTTATTAAGCTTGACCTGCACTTGACTTAAATTGGAATTGACTTACGTGGATATAAGTATGTAATAATAATACTGATTAGACCTGTAGGCCTACTCAATGCTCAGTTATATATACTCGATTCTTTGCTGTTTAAAACTCTTGACAATTTAGGTGCACCTACAAGAGTTGATTGATTGAATCTTTACCCTCGGACTGGGAAAGCTTCTTGCAGAGCTTAATCCTGGCAGTTTTCGCATACTTGTAGAGGCTTTGAATTACTGACGCAGGCCCGGTCACCGAGATTGACAGTGTGAAGTTTCCGATTGTTGAAGTCTTGTTGCCGGGGAATTATTCCATCTATTGGGTGCCGCTGAATGGAAAGCAATCCTTAACGTGCGTTGCTCAAGCACACACCCAGAGAGTCGAACCAGCGCTGCTTGATCTTGAAGTTTCTTTGTTCCAGAAGTCACGCGCTAACCAAATGAGCTATCGGAGCTGATGCAGAACCCTAGGCTCTCTTTGGAATGGTAGTTTTGAGAAATCAAATTGTCAAAAGTAAAATCGTTAAATTTCGAATCATTGCAGTGCACATAACTTCTAGTTTTTGCCTCATGGAATCCAGGTTTCACGCTCGCACATCAAAAAACGACAAATAATAATTAATAAATATTTCCTGTTATTAGTGTTGCCAGATGTCCTTTAAATTTCCATTTTTTACTTATGCAGAATTAAAGAATATCACACGTTCGGTCATGTAGGCCTAGTAGTGCCGTAGTGGTACTACAAGACCAAACTGGTTATGAAACAATTACATCAGAATTCGCCTATAGTGACACCTGAAGGGACCGCGGAAAAAGTGTCACTATAGACGCATTTTACTCTACTGTAATTTATGCAAAAGGGACTTTGCAACAGGTGTCAGTACTGTATAGGCGAAATGTCACAATAGCCGAAGTCACTATAGGCGAATTCTACTGTAATATTCATTTTCAGCTGGGCATTTAATAAAAAAAACAGTGACGGCTCCTGGCTATTTTTAACTGATAGGCTGCAAGAATGTTTTACATTAAATGTACCTTCATCAATTCCTTGAGGGTAGGCTGCAGCATATTTGGACAAGCCACCACTTACACTACGCAAAAATAATGGAACCTCTGAGTATCAAACAAAATATCTTTTAAACAGGTAATCGTTAGACACGGCTTGTCAATAAAAGGTCTCTCTCTCCCTCTCTCTTGTCATCGCGTTTGTGCTTTTTCTAATCGTTTGCTTCGAGTGCTTGCATTTTATTTCTCATGTGATCTGCTTCTCAACGAGTTGTTTGCTTGCTTGTACTTGTACTTATCATTCTTGTACTTGTTGTTAAATTTCTGCTGTTCGATTCTGAACTTGTTGTTGCACAAAGAAAGGCTATTTCTGATGAGGACACAAGTTGTTTAACTTCATGTTAGAAACTTTTTTTTCATCTCAACAAAACATGAAATTAAAAATATGTTATAAAGCCCATTGTGTCGGAACCTTTTGTCAGTAATATGGAGAATTCTGAGATTACTGTAGCAGTGGCAAGAGCAACACAATTTTGTATTCAACGAAAGTAGATAGCCTACACAAACAAAGCCGTAGTCAGAATCATCAAAGAACCCCAATTACATCGATAAATCACTATCTCATGTTCAAACGAAATAAAAGTTTTCTCTCCAACGTGATAACTTATTTCAGAGTTGCCCGCAGAGGAAGACTATAAGCACTAAGCTAGCAGTTTCAAACAAATATGTAGTCTACTGGTACGACCAGTGGTGGCTGGTGAGTCCTAGAAATGGGGGTGCTGTGGACTCCCGTGGTCTATGTCACTTTACATTTTGGATAAAGATACGTTGCTTATTGCATGACATATTAAATTCAAGCAGTTTTTTTCCAAAGATGGGAAGTAGACCTATCCTAAAAAGTATCAGTTTTTCTTGTGCCTCCCTATTTGCGTTCTTCTGTAACTAACATTGCAACATAACACTAATCAGCGAAAATGTAAACTACTAATTGGTTTATTGCGTAACACTTTAATAATGTGTAATTTCACAACGTAAAGGCGGATTCAAACTGGTGTCGCTATTGCGCCGTAACCTGCTTATGACGTTACCACGACGCCAGACACTCATCGCCTTTTCACATTGCTATTTTTCCTCAACGTTCGCCTTTTTGCCGATGTGCTGCTTCAAACACAACACATCGCTTTCCTCTTCGCTTGTACAGGCAATTTAAGAAATCACGCGGCTCTATGACATCACAGTCGAGTGTCTCTTTTGCTGTAACCTTGCGCAAAATATTTCACAGCACGCAAAGTTTCCAAATACAATTTACACTTATAACAGTCAGCAATTCTGTGAACAGAGAACATAAAATGCATTTTGGGCAGAAGAAATGCTAAGATATTTGAGAAACTTCTAGGGAGTGCTGCAGCACCGCAGCACACACACACTAGCGAGCCGCCCCTGGGTACGACTAGCCTATACATTTGTTTTAAAATCTCTAGTGCATGTTAGCCTGTTGGTGATCCATTTTTTGTCAATTAGTAAAAAATAGTCTATGACATTCAGGTAACCTAAACTTTTTTTCAATGCAGGATACATTTGTTTTAAAATCTCTAGTGCATGTTAGCCTGTTGGTGATCCATTTTTTGTCAATTAGTAAAAAATAGTCTATGACATTCAGGTAACCTAAACTTTTTTTCAATGCAGGATTCATCGATATGACATGGTAAAGAAATAGGCTAGTTAATTATTGTGGACATGGTTTTGTTTAAGAAGCTTTTGTTCAAACAACAGACTGCATGTGACTATTTGTTAGGGGTTTTATTGTGGAAATATTTGCAAAACAAAAACATAATTGAATTGTATAAGAATATGCTATAATGACTAAACAGTAAAAATGTAGCACACAGTTGTCAGTATGGCTCCCCAAATTACAAACTTCTCTATTGATCGACGCATTTCGCTTTCTGCAGAAGAGTTGCCATTATCTGACATCATATTTTCGAAATCTTGTTCCGTTTCTCCATTCGTCTTGTAAGTCTTTGAACTGAGCGGCTGTGACGGTCCGATTCTTTCTAAATTTTTTCGTATTTTGGCCAATTCATTCTTTATCGAAACATGAATTTCTTTATTCGACAAGTTTTTTAATTCTTTTCGTACATCATCACTCTGTGCGGTCAATATAGATTTATTCTCTGAAGATAATTCCGATAAGTTTGTCAACTGTTGTTGGAAGCTTTGCAGAACCTGAAACAGAACAACAGAAACTGTAAACGCTTCTAAAAAATTGAGATTGTTTAAGTTTGTCATGAAATAGACTCCTTCTAAATTGCGTATAATTAGCTCGTGAAATATTCTGGGGAGTGAAAGCTATCTGGAAATAAGGTCAGATTTCTTTACACATAAATCTATATTTCAAACTTGAAGTCATTGAACATCGTATCTAACATTAATCTAACGTAATCATTTCTACAAAAAAAGACTATGTCTTTCAGCCTTTGATTTAACAATTTCTACAAGGCTCTACCAACACATCACAATAATCCACACAAGCCGATGTAACTTACTTTATTGATAGATTTTAAAATGGAATCGTCGGACCCTGGTTCAGTGGCAAACACTTCAGGGCTGTTGTGTTCGGTTGGTGGCTCTATTAACTTGTTGATTAAACAAACTTGAAGTTGTTTTATTTCGTCTTTGATATCGTTGTATTGTTCCTCTGCATGGGGCACCACCTGAAAAGACATGGTCAGTCAAAGTCAAAGGAAGGAATCAAAGCAAAACGTCGGTTAAGAGTTGCCGACATCCATTTCCTAAGTGTCACACTGTTCACTAACCTGCGAAATAGTTTCTTTAATTTCCTGGTTGTAGTCTTTCTCCTTTATCAATTTCTTCAAGTCATTTGTTCTCACCCGGTTAATATATGACGAGCCAAGCATTCCTGTTATTAAATAATTCGATAGTTTGAAGGTATTTCTATATTCAAATAACGGTTTTTTGATCATCAAAACTATGTGTTGTATTTCCAGACGTTTAATATAAAATAAACAATAATAATTGTAGCGATAGCCAACCAAGTGAGAAAACCATTTACCTCTTGTTACTTACTGATTCAGTGCATAAAATCAACGCAATATATAGTAAGAAAGAAACGCAAAACAATCAACTAAGGAACGTGGTACAGAACGCTCAATTGATTACACGCGCAGTGCGGTAGTAATCAATTCCAACGTCTGTACCAGAAAACGCTGAACTGTGATTATGTAGTGACGCTGGTCACGAGTTACATATATTCAACGTAGATGACGACTATAACACCTCCCCGATAATTTTTATACACAAACATAAAAAATGAACAAGACACCGAATTAACAATAAAACTCAAAGTCCGAAACGAGCCGGAGGTCTGCGGCGACGGCTCGACCTTCGTGGGTTGTGTGGCCCGAATTCCGGTACAGTCGGTGTGTCGTCCGAATTCGTTCGGGCTGAGGTGGAGACAGCGGAAGAGTCGATTGTTGGTGCAGGAGTATCTCCCGGCTCCTGGTCCTCCGATGATGCATAGCGAGGTTGCAGTTGGTCCATATGGCGCCTCCACGTCGGACCATGTGGCAGCAGACGTACCAGGAAGATTCGGCTAGCCTGTCGCTTGATCACCTCGGCTGGAACCCAACGAGGATCCTGGCTCCGTCGTGGAGTGAATGATAGCGCGTAACAGGGATCTCCCGGTTTGAAATGTCGTTTGGTACCTTCGGAGGCGTCGGTGTTGTGAGGGTTTCGTCGGGGTACCACTTGAGACGGTGTAGGGAGAAGCGTGTCGATCTTGGTTCGAATCTGACGATTGTTGAGTAATTGGCTTGGAGAGTAGCCACTCGGAGTGGGCGTGCGTCGATATTGCTGTAGGAATTCCAAGACGGCCTGCTTCGGGGGTAGGGAAGATTTGCGAAGTGCTTGCTTGAACGTACGTACGAGGCGCTCCGCCGCTCCATTGGTTTCCGGATGGTAAGGTGCACCCGTGATGTGTACCATACCCCTCTCCTTACAGAAAGTTTGAAATTCTGTGGATTTAAAAGTAGTAGCATTATCGGTAACTATAGTATGGGGATAGCCGAAATGAGCAAAATCTTCTTCTAGCAGGTTGATAGTAGCTGTTGAAGATAAGGAAGTAGTAGCATGAATACATGGGTATTTAGAAAAAGCATCAATGCTGAGTAACCAATGGTAACCCATGAATTCTACCGCATGATCTATGTGCAAGCGACTCCACGGTGCTTCTGGAACCGTCCATGATTGGACCTGGGTTTTAGATTGCGGTTGATATTCGCCACAGGTACTGCACTTGTGACAAAGTTCCGCTATGTCTCGGTCAATGTTTGGCCAGTAGACGGACGTTCTTGCCAACTGCTTCATTCTCTCAATGCCGAAATGTCCTTCATGAAGCACTTGAAGGACGGAAGGACGAAGTTTGGACGGGATGACCACTCTGGAACCGTAAAGTAGACATCCGTAACAAGTAGAAAGAGAGTCTGCGTACTTACGAAACGGTTCGACCGGGTCTTGTGGAGAAGACTTGGCCGGCCATCCTTCATGAATGAAACGCATTACCGTGGAAATGGTAGGATCTTTAGAAGATTCTTTACGCAGTGAGGCAGCATTTGGGGTCTGGACCTGTAAATCCAAAGCATCGATAGCGCAGACGATATCAATGTCATCCGCACTTTCCTCTTCATCGAAGACTTTATCCCCTCCTGCTGGTAAGCGACTCAAAGCATCAGCGTTTTGATGATCCTTCGTCTTCCTGTACTCAATAGTGTATGTAAATTGCGACAAAAAGAGTGCCCAACGAGCCAAACGATTTGCTGCCAAAGAAGGTGTCGATTTAGTCGGGCCAAAAAGACTAAGCAATGGTTTATGATCTGTGACCAAAATGAATGATCTACCAAAAAGATATTGATAGAATTTCTTTAGCGCAAAAATTATCGACAAAGCCTCTTTTTGAATTTGACTATAGTTTCTCTGCGAAGCTGTTAATATCTTTGAAACGTTTGCTATAGGCCGTTCTGTGCCATCTGGGTAACGGTGAAACAAAGTAGCACCGATGCCCACACTAGAAGCATCACATGCGATACCTACCGGAAGTGACGCATTGAAATGTGTAAGAAGCTCATCAGTAGATAGATAATGCTTCAGCTGAGCAAAAGAGTTTTCCTCTTGTTTTCCCCATCTCCAAGGAATGTCCTTTTTCGTGAGATGGTATAGTGGTTCTGCTACAGTAGAAGCGTTCAACGGTAGAAACTTCGAATAAAATTGTAAGGAACCTAAAAACGAACGAAGAGAAGATACGTCAGTGGGGGCAGACATCTCCAGTACGGCGTTTACCTTGGGACCTTTGGAGATGCCCTGCCTGGACAAAATGTGTCCGAGATACTCTACCTGAGGTTGTGCAAACTTACACTTGTCTTTCCTACACCTCAGGCCTTTTGAGTGAAGTCGATCGAGGAGCCGTCTAAGATTCTGGAGATGCTCCTCAGCAGTAGTGCCACTGACAAGAATGTCGTCTAGGTAGACTGCGACCCCTGGAAGGTCGGCTGTAAGGTCGTCCATGATCTTCTGAAAATAACCTGGAGCAGAAGATATGCCAAAAGGTAAAACATTTTGTAAAAGTACGCCACGGTGAGTGCTTAATGCGAGTCGTTTTCGACTGTCAGGACCAAGTCGAATCTGATTGTAGGCATCAGCCAAGTCTATCTTGCTGAAACCGTACCCACCACCCAACTTTTGTATTAAGTCTTCTGGTAAGGGTAACGGGTGACGATGGGTCTCCAGGGAAGGGTTCACCGTGACTGAATAATCGCCACATATGCGTAACTTGGCCTTCGCTTCTGAAGAGTTTGAAGGCTTACGGACTGGAACAACCGGTGTGCCCCAATCGCAAAACTGAACTGGTGTCCATACACCACGTGCAATGCCCGAATCATAGGCTTGTGCTAAGTCCTCCTTTAGCGCGAAAGGTACAGGCCTAGGTTTGAGAAAAACAGGTTTAGCATCAGACTTAAAATCTATGTCTAGTTCATAATCTCGTAAGCACCCGAGTTCAGGCTTAAAAACATCTTTGAACTCGTCACATAAGAGGGAGCATGCCTTCTCCAGACTCTTATCAGGCTTGTCGCATGACTGGATGCTCTGTAAAGTAGAACAGTTAGACAGAAGGAATTTATCGATAGAAATCCCTAAAGACGAGATTGCATCACGACCTAGCAAGTTCAGTCCTTTGACTGTCGTGACTACAAAAGGAATATTATCTGACCTTCCCGTGGAAGGACAAGTTACCTGGGCCGTGAAAGAACCCGTGATTGGTACTAGATGCTTGGTAGCAGATTGGAACTGCGACACTGGTGCTTGCAATTGAGGTGCGCCTACCCGAGTCCAGACGTCGTTGGAAAGGAAATTTCCATTTGTAGCAGTGTCCAGTTCTAAGTGTGTGGTTACCGAATTAATGGAGATCGGTACTTCCAACTTTGAATTTCGAGGTTTTCTGCAAGAACTAGAAAGCATGTTAATTTCCTCGATACAATTTACCTTAGAAGGTTTGAACTGTCTAGCTTTCTTTCGACAAACACTCTGTAAGTGTCCCGTAATATTGCAGAAATGGCAAGTGGCTTTCTTAAACCTACAGTCATTGGCGTTGTGGTTGGAATTACCACAGCGATAGCATTCTTTATTTTTAGAAGAAAAGAAAGTACCTGTAAGTTGCCTAGTTTTTGGAGGTTTACTGATGGTCCTTACTTTCGCAACTGGTACTGGTGGAGTGCCGTAAACAGTTTCTTTGGCCACCTTGGCTGCCTCTTCGGTTTCTGATGCAACCTCCACCGCACGTTTGAAAGTAAGTTCATCAGCTCTGATTTTGAATAACGCCTTAAGCACCGCCTCGTTACCTATTGAACAAATAAAACGAGTACGTAAAGCTTCGTCCAATGGATTTGAAATGGACGAGAAGTCACAGGTGGCAGCTGCCTGGCGTATGCGGATGGCTAGTTCTTGAGCTGTTTCACCGGGCTTGCGCTTCATTTCGCTCCAGAAACGGAATCGCTCCCTCACGATGAAGCGTTTTGGGTCGAATTGTTGAGCCATGTAATTTGTAATTTCCGTCATGGTGAGATCGTTGACTTCTTTTGGGTTTGTTTCCTGCGCAGCCAAATTTGTTAACATTTTGTAGATTGTAGGTGATTGATTGGTGAGAAAAACCTGCGGCATTTTGTCTTGTGCGACTGAATGTGCTGCTACAAAGGTGTTAAACCTCTTCCAATAGTCTGCCCACAGTTCAGTGGTGGCATCGAACGTTACGAACTTAGGTAAAGATACCTGCTGTTGTATTGTTGTTGGTTGTGGTCTTGAAGTTTGGGCTCGCATTTCTCGTAGTTGCTCCATGAGTAGTTTCGTCTGATCTTGGTGACGTTGTTCTTGTTCTTGGTGACGTTGTTCTTGTTCTCGGTGACGTTCTTCTTGTCTGGCAATTTGCTCCTTCGTCTGGCGTTCTTGGTTGGCAATTTGTTGTTGCAGGACTTCGATCAGTTTCTCCATGTTTCTAAAATCCTGTAGAAATTCTGTAAAGATCCTGCCGACGACGCCAGTTAAATGTCTGTTGTATTTCCAGACGTTTAATATAAAATAAACAATAATAATTGTAGCGATAGCCAACCAAGTGAGAAAACCATTTACCTCTTGTTACTTACTGATTCAGTGCATAAAATCAACGCAATATATAGTAAGAAAGAAACGCAAAACAATCAACTAAGGAACGTGGTACAGAACGCTCAATTGATTACACGCGCAGTGCGGTAGTAATCAATTCCAACGTCTGTACCAGAAAACGCTGAACTGTGATTATGTAGTGACGCTGGTCACGAGTTACATATATTCAACGTAGATGACGACTATAACACTATGAAAGAACATTCATCCAGCCAGGAAAATTTGCTATTTTAGCGACGACGGGATATAGTCTGGCGGCGTTGAAACGATGTAAAAGTGGCAATTTTTGCATCCTGCTAAGCACATTACCTATCACTGTTCCGATAATAGAACCAATCAGAGACCAGTTCTTGGTCCTTTCAACTCTTGCTCTTTCTTTCTCGTAACTATCTCGCACTGCTCCAGAGAGCATGTGAAATGCATCCCGTTCCCTTTCCTCCATTGCATCCAACGCAATTTTCTTCCTGAAAACGATGAATCGCAAGTCTGCCAATGGTTGTGTTAAAATCACAGGATAACAAAATGGAATGCGGTGGTGCATTTTACAGGAAGAGTGATTGGTTAAATTTTTATTCGTGGAATGAGAAAGGTTATTTCTGGCAGCTTCGCATGCTCGTAGAGGCTTCGAACTACTAACCTAGGCCTGGTCACCAAAGTGTATGGTAAGGTTTCCATTTGTTGAAGTGTTGTTACTCGTGGATTATTCCATCCGATAGTAGTCGCTGAATGGAAAGTTGTTTTTAAACCGCGTCACTCAATCGCATACCTCGGGAGTTGAACCAGCGTTGCTTGGTTTTGCCATTTCTTAATTTTTACAAAGTCAGGCTCTTATCAAACTAAGCTATCGGAGCGGACAGATCGCGGTTACTTCATAAACTTTTCAGCTACCAAACTGCATTTGCTAAAACAAATTGGTTTAAACTAGTCGTTCTCAGGGTCCATACAAAGTTTCACAAATGTCATTGAATGCATCGGTTTCAGGAAAAGGTACCAAAATGTAAACAGTAAAAAATAATATATTTATAGTTTTTACTCAGGATTTTCATTTCTTAAAATTTTAGGAAGTCCGTACGCTTAACATTTCTTTAAAAAGGGATACCAAACTTTAAAAAATGGAAAATAGCTGTACAAATGCTGTCATAAGTCAAACGATATGCTTAGTTTTCAGGATTAAATTTTGGTATAAACCACAAGAAATTCTATAGTTTGTAAAAACACAAATTCTTGAAATTTAAGGCAAGAATTCCAAGCGTGCCATTATGACAAGAAACTCGTTAATAACATAACCATAATTCTACCAAAGCTCTTATAAACGTTCAATGAACTAACTTTTCTTCTTGAGTGACAAGCTCATGCTGTTCCTTAGCAAGCTGTGGATAAAGCGGGTTGGAATAGTTGACATGGCTCAACTTCTCTCGTACGTGCTTCAGCTTGTCACGGATTGCCAAGACATCTCGCATTACAGATCGCTCTTCATTTCTCGCATTGAGAAAATTTGTTTCAGTCTGACAAAAACATGAAAATATCCAAAAAAGTTCTAGCATCTTTTAAATCAACGTAAGAGAAAGACCACTGAGGTTATGTGATATAAAAACCTTCTCTAAAACCTCCATTTTTACACCTATTGTTGTTATTGCAGTGCTGTTATTTCACGAACGATATAAAGTCATTAAAATCTCTTTTATGGATGCCAAGACCAACATTTAGCTGCTCTATCGTTTTAGTGTAATCCTTTTCTATAAGATGACAAAAGCCTGAGCCTTGCAATCAGAGCTTATAAGATAAACCTCTTATGCAAAATAGCAGCACAAAGAATTCAAGGGAGACAAAACTTCAAAGCTGTATAAACAGCTAATTACAAAAAGAAAACACTGCAACTACAGAATTTACAAAAGTCGTGAATTACCCGCTTCACTTCCATTTGAGCATTCTGAACGTCTGTAAGTCCCACAAATTCTTCATATTTTGAGTAAAAACTTTCCCACTGATTAACCAAGGAGTCTTTCAACTGTTTGCTGTTTTCATTACTCCGAATGGCGTAGCTACAGCTTTGAATCGCGTACAAATGACCTTGATGAGTACGCTGGGGAAACAAATTGAGATCCGTGGGCACAGCAAACTGTCTCAAGTATTTTGAATTTACACAGCACTTTAAAGCATTTTTTGATCTGATTAAACATGGATTCATTTTACATCGATTACTAGTAGCCTGTGAAGAATATGAGCATGCAGGTTAGCACAAAGATATTGTTTAAGGTTAAATGCACCAACATTGGATCAGTCACAAAACAAATTGAGAAGTTAAATTCGTGAACTGTTTTTTTCTTTATGCACAAAACGTAATCTGCTTACTGAAAACGCCCATTCCTGATCTACAGATTAACTTTGCACAAATGGATTCTCCATCCACTTATCGGATAATAAGCTTAATCGGCCACTTAAAAGATTAACTGTTGATGCATTCAACCCTCACTAAACTTTCAAAAAACTGTCATCAATATTTTTTCAACGCTTAAACTGATGAGCTAAAATTCGGTCTTTTTCGTTCAGTAATCATAGATTAACTAAACCATTACATGCTCAAAACAAACCATACATGGTTTCGTTCAATCGATCAGTACACAAAGAACAAGATCATTGCTGATATGAGAAAGGCATGAACCAGGGATATCTATAACTACGGGATTGGAAACTCTATCCAGTGCTATACATCAGTAGGGTCATCACATTACTACGACTACAGAAAGATTAACAAAATAAAATACCGACTAAAAGATATACAAAATTCGATATTCGTGAAGGATGAATTTAAAAAAGTCGGACTGAAGGAGGAAGATGCAAGGGACAGGGTGAAATGGAGAAAAGGGATTAAAACAATTGCTGCGCGGAAACAATCGGCCACCCCCACTAGTGGGGAACAAACCGACGATGGATTATGATGATGATGATGATGATTTTACAGTAATAATACAAAATGTACACTCATATTAAAACTTAATTGATTATAAAAGTACATTTACGCTGCTAGAAAAAAAATGATGAATCCAAAAAATGAAAGAATGCAACGAGTCCAAAAACCGCCTACTGTTGTTCTTTAGCATTTTGGTTACTGCAAATCGGATCAGAAGTAAATGAGGAGTGTTCAGCAATCAGTGAAATATGCTGTTGTATCATCAACTTGTTCACAGACCAATCCAGTACGAAACCAATCCGTTTACGATGTCATCAGAACTTAAACCAATAGCCATTCTGGAAATTTTTTAAGCACCAAACAAAATACATCATGACTGCACTAATGGAATACAAACAAATAAACAAACCAGGCAAGCGTAGTCCTTACAATTTACAGCAGGTGAATTGATTGTTACACGTTTGGTTGTTCGTTAACCTACTACTTGCTGCCCTTTGAGGTCAATTTATGTGATTATTTATCAAAGAAACGCCCAAAGAAAAGTGACCCTACTGGTGTATAAAATGGTTTTGAGTTCCACATAGTTTCCAATCCCGTAGTTATAGATATCCCTGGCATGAACTAACTTGAAGTAGTTTAGTACTAAATTATCTTATGAACAGAGCGCACATTTGCATTACTTGAGGAAACTAAAACGTTATTTTCTTGTTAGCAGTACGTTTCCAACAGCAGTGCTCCGTAGCCACTTTGTTATATTTGATTTTTAAAAAAAGTTACACGTTCGAAATTTTCAAACCAATTGAACACAAGCATGAAAATACGTACAAATTCAGACAGCAAATTCCGTGGTTTATACATCGATTCAACGTCAGCAGACGTCGAATCAATGTAAAAATGATGGATTTTACTGAGCTGTGTTCAAACAATCTCGCCAGCAAAACAGTCTCCTTTGACATTGATTCAACGTGTACAGATGTTGTAAAATGGAAAAACGGACTGATTTGCTGAGCGGAAACAAAGATGCATTATGGGCTCTATTGAAAACGAACTGTACCGGTACGTTAAAACACGTTCAGCTAATGAAATTCCATTCTAGCTAAAACAAAATCCGTCTTTTGTGCTTGGAATTGGCTTCTGACGATAAGAATTACAGCCTCCTAAGTGCTGACGTTTACGAGCCTTTTTGAGCCGATTGTTGAGAGTGTTTCTACGGACGGCGTAACTGTAGAAATCATCCGGCTTTTTCGTGCTGTTCCATGGCAGCTCTTTTGGGTGGTAATAAAGTAAGGTTTCTTCTGTATATCCTTTGTATGGGTCGTCGACATACCTTGATAAATAAAATAAAAAATTTACACATTTTTGTAACTTTGGCTTTGCCCATGATAAGATATCTTTTCGTGAGGTTTTCTTTGCCTACCTTGCTCTTCTTGAAGAGCTAAACCTAACGCAATAAGAGCTGTGTCCCCCATGTTGACTATCAACATTCTTGATAACGCACGGCAGCCGACCAACACAACAACTGTCTGTCAAATGTTTTTGTCATTGTTTGATTATACATTTTTGTTTGTCTTAGACACACTTACTGAGTTTTTTTCACATTTGCTTCACTTTTTAAATTTCTTAAGGTGTTGGTGTTGCCACTGTGCCAAAATCCTTGTACTTAGTAAATAATTTTTCTCACGAGTACGCTCTAACGTTCGCATTTTGTCGCCTCTACTTTTTTCCAAACCCTTGCTGTATTATAGCAAGTGACATTTTTTGCGTTTTATGGTCAGAATAAAACACGGAATTGAACTAAAAATGTAAGTAAAATTACTGAAATATTTCTCGAACAAATTTAACTTTTAGTTATATTTCTTCTTAATCTTAAAGCCAGAATTTCAAAAAAATATTTTGAAGAACAAAAAACGTTTTTACACTTTGCGTTGATATAAACTTATTGACTGACCATTTTTGCTTCTTCCAATGGTCCGAAACCATTTTGTCAAGAAGCTTTGACTGCCACCTGTTACATATGAGAGTCTGTTTGCTCCTGATTGCTAGACGTGGACCTCGTGCTTTCAATATCTTCCTCCACACTTTTGTTCTTCTTCCTGACTGCAAGAACAAGATTGAGGAAGTTTATAAATCCAACAAAAATGCACATAGACATGTTATCAGTCATCACCTTTCTGTGTAAACTACTTTGTGCTGGTAAAAATTCCTGTGAAACGAACTACAAGGAAAACAAACAAAAACATACCATATCGTGACGTCATTTTTTTTGCTAAAGACGTTTTCAGAGTGAAAAACTAGTGCTAACCTACAGCAAGAAAAAACCAGTATGTTTATGAAGGAAAAAGTTAGGACAACCTTGAAAATATTAAGAAACATGCATGAATATGTGCAATAGGCTATAGTAATGCAATGTTATAGCTAGCAGACCTAGTAGTTATATTCCTGACATCAAAAGTATAAAAAAATCTAAACTAGCCAAGAACAAAACATAAATAACAATAGTTACTTTTATCATTTAACGTTTTTAAGTAGATGCAAAACTGTACGCACAATACACTTATAAATTTATGCAGTACATATTTAAGTTAAGCACTTTCTCTTGTTGAGTTCAAATAAAAATTCATCTAATCATGATGTCGGCTGCTATAACAGCAATGATATAATAGAAATTGAGCCACATTCACTACCTACCTGCTTTCTTAGCCACAAACCATTTCCTAATCTTCTGAATCTCTTAACAACTATCCTGTCAGTTCTCATCTTGCCCTTTGTTAAACCAAACCTGGTAATTCCTCGAGTTGGGCATACGTGAGGGAGAAATTGAGAAGAAATTCTGTTAAAGCAGCAATATTACTGATCCTTTTTGTGAAAAAGAAAGATGAAGTCAACTGCGTTAAGACAACAAGTTTTTTTTTTCTTATATAGGCCTAGCCTGAAGTTGTTACCAACCAAAAAACTTATTTAAACGATTAAAGATGACAATTCACCAGAAATCACTATTATAATTAAAAAATTAACAAAAAAGTTATTCCCCTGGCCATTTTCAGAATTGTTGATCTATTTCGATTTATGTATTGAATAACATTCATAAGAATATATACATTATTACAGACCCGATATCTTTTTCATTGTGATCAAGTAAACAACAATTCCTTTTTAACAAACAATATGACAAACAAACCCGGTTCACCTCAATATCTTGTCACAAAATTTGCAAACAATCAGTCAATCACGTCCAGGATGAACAATCACTAAAGATGCTCATTTAGTGATTTACACATGAGTGGCAGCAGCGAAGCAAGAGACAGTAGAAAATGGAGAATAGTTACTATGTTAAATACAAAAAGTGTTATTCAAACATAGACACCAAAAATAGCACATACCTTGAGAGTAAAGGAACAGGTACACATTCCAATGAAAATTGTCTTTTATTCACAAAGTAGTGGTTGTGAAGCAAGTGAAATCGATTGTTGATTTGGTGATGAAAAGGGACTTTGGTGAACATGTTTCCATGGAACCAATGCACAGTATCAGACACTTCATTGCAGTGTGTTTTTGATGGAATGCTTCCCTTAGACAGCATTGAAAAACTTGACAAACGACAAGTGTGGAAAATAGAAGAAGCAAAACTACAACTTTTAGGTTTTACCCACGAAGCAACAGTCTTTGCTAGCAATTCCATTTTAAATCAAAACTAGATGCTTTCAATTTAAAACAATTATAATATGCTACATTTTTGTCATCTACAGTAGTAAATCATAAAAGTAAAGTTCACAATCACACAAAATGCTGATTTATATATAAATTTGATATTTTATTTGAAGATTTTTATTTTTAAACAAATCTGGTACAAAAAAATACCAAGTGGAATGTGTCACCAACAAATAGAAACATGTGGCAAAAATTAGAATGTGCTTGCGAAGTTGTTTGGATAGTATCACACATGTACTGTAAAGACGCATTCAAATCAAAATTCTAACCATTTTACACCAAGTCTGCAAACACCATAAATTTGTTGAAATCGTCACTGCTAGAACAAAATGTGAAATTTTGAGAGTTATGTAAATTTTGAATTAAGAACTTGAAAATAAGGTGAAGGATGTTAAATGGGTGATACATTGCATATTCCAATTTAAGGATAATATATTATACTTTCACCAAGAAATAATAATCAATGTGAACGAGTCCTAATTCCACCTTTCAATAGCAGAAGCTATATAGCTACCGTTTACCATTTACCGTAACGTTTACCGTAACCGTAACCATTTACCGTAACGTTAGCGTTTACCGTAATTACCTAGTACCCGTCCCATACCGTCTGATGCTAGAATTATTATGATACATCATGGTAGTTACGAGTTAAAAATGGGGTTGGAACCAGGCAGCAGTCGTTACCGTGGCACAAGAATAAAAAAACAGTCGGGTTCAAAAACGTACAACCATAGGCGCCGACTTTTCAAAAAACCTTGGGGGGCGAGACAGGTGATGACGTCTGGGTTTTTTTTTTGGGTCATTTTTCGGTCATTGACCGATGTTTTAGCAAAATGTCCAAAAAAAAATATAGTCAATTCGGTCAAAATGTCCGAAAAAATGTATAGTCAATTGACTATATATGACCAAAAATGACTAAAAATGACCAAAATAAATAAAAAATGACCAAATTTTTTGAAGTTATTTCGGACAAATGACCGAAAAGTCTCAACGAAAAAAAAAACCCAGGATGACGTCAGAACCATAACGCTATTTTACTCAAATAAAGTAGTCTTTGATTAAGCTTAGTGTCTTGTTTATATTGACACCTAGGTCGCAAACCGAATTTATTACAACCGCTGCTGGAAACGATTAGTTTTACGCATGCAGTACGCCTATTCGTAAAAATTTTGATATTATTAGCTCATAATTGGAACAGTTGGAAAACAAGCCGATTCATTTCCTTTTCGTGCGAGTGAATAACAACGATCAAGACAGTGAAGTTATCGAAATAAAACGCAAAAAAATCATGATCTCAAGCAGAGTGGAAACCTGCTATCAGTTTTATTAATCTTGTTTCGCTCGTTTTGCTAATTACTTACCTACAAAGCGTTAACAACGGCGAAGTGTTTTCTCTTCTGTTTTTTTTTATCAAATGTCTTTATAGTCTTTTATCGAATTCCGTATATACTCGAGTATAGGTCAAGATTTTCGCAGGTGATTTTCATCTCAAAAAGACAGGTGCAACTTGTACGGGTCTGCTACTATTCGGTGACTTCCTAACTTCTAACCCCTAACCCTAAAACGGCAATGATAATTAGGCTACGATACCCAATAATTTTTTAAAAAAATTGAAAAAATCCCCCATTAAGAGATCGGACTCACCGAAACGGGCCATTCCGAACTTATACACGGGACAAGCTGTTGTCCCCAGCTCGGCAGTTTTCAAAATGAATGCATTTTTGCTGCGGCAAAATAATTGCCGACGTAGATTACGGAGTCTGAAATGGCGTCGGCCGAAGTAAAGTTTTGAATACATTTTTTTGCATAGATTCAAACTTGATTTTCAATTTAATGATTCCTTGTCAATTCTAAACTTTATGCACTTTTGAACAATATGCAAAGCTCACGAAACAAAACAGCAAAAGGAGCTGTTTTAAGAGATCAACTTTTTTATTTTTTGCGTGCAGGATATAATCGTTTTTATTACGTAACATTCCATGATCGTTGAAGTCGATGTCACACCTTACTTTAGCGGCCGCATAAAATGATGTCAGGTTGGCTAGGCTAGGTGATATCAGCGGTAAGAGACGTCGTTAATGCAGGCAATATCTGCGACCAAGACCATTAAACACCGTTTTTTTTATCGGTTTTCGATTTAATTCTCACAATTGCGAACAAAACAATGTGTTCTGTTGAATCATAATTGATCTCACAGCGGGAAGACCTCGTTGAAAATGGCGCGTCTAATTTAGTTGGTTTACTTAATATTGCCATGAATAGTTACGTGACTATTCCAGCAGCGTAAGTTACTCTACGCTCTACTTTGAAATTTCCATATCGTATGATTTTCAAGCTGTATTTACGTAATCAGAGTTCCCACACATTTTTTATAAACAAATTCCCTACTTTTTCAATACCCAATTTAAAAAATTTCCTACCTAATTTTGATCTAAATTGCGCATTAACAGTGCTTATTTAATGAAAATTTCTGTGCTGTATTAATTCTAAACAAGATCATCATCATCATCATTAAGTTCCTTCCTCTCGTCGAGGGTTGGAGGCAATGAGACGCCAAGTTTCTCTGTTTTGAGCTTTTTCTTTTGCAGTTTTGTAGTTAAGTCCTGACCAGTCTTCAATATCATTAGTCCAAATTCTTGGTGGTCTGCCCCTATTTCGTTTGCCGTTCATTTTTCCTTCTAGTAGTTGTGTTTGAATAGAATTATTGCGAATCATGTGGCCAAAATATTTCAATTTTCTTGATTTAATTGTTTGTAGAATTTCCATGTTGGTTTGTATTCTGGATAGTACATCTTTGTTTGTGATTTTATCCTTCCATGAAATTTTAAGCATTCTTCTATAAATCCACATTTTAAATGCCTCAAGTCGTTTAACCATTTGTGATGACAGTGTCCATGTTTCTGCATTGTAGAGTAGTGTAGTCCATATATAGCATTTCGCAATTCGTTTTCGAGTGTTGATGTTAATTTTGCGTGTTGTTAATGTCTTTTTCATTTTCACGAAGTTGTTTCTTGCTATTTCTATTCGTCTCAATATTTCTGTATCGCATCTGCCATTTTCAGTTATTCTGTGTCCCAGATAGGTAAAGCTTTTGACTTGTTCGACCAGCATTCCGCCAATGGTAATATTTAAACTTGGTACATTTTCTTTTCTTGTAATAATCATAGTTTTCGTCTTGTTTATGTTGATTTTCATGTTATATTCCTTTCCAATATTGTTCACTTTTTCTATTATTGTTTGGAGAGCTTCTGTTGATTCCGCCAATAAAACAGTATCGTCTGCATACCTTAGGTTGGATATGTTCATACCTCCTATGCTGATACCCTCCATTCCATCAATCTGTCTGAAAATCATTTCAGTATACAGGTTGAATAGACATGGAGATAGTATACATCCCTGGCGAACTCCACGTTTTATGTTCATTGCACCAGATAGACCATCTTCCATCTGAATAAACGCCTTTTGCGTCCAATATAGATTTGCTATCAGTCGCAGATCTTTTCCATTTAAACCTATATCAGCCAAACATTGCATCAATTTTTCGTGTTTAACTCGGTCAAAGGCCTTTTCATAGTCTATAAAGCAAGTATAAACATCTTTATTGATTTGGTTGTAACGTTCACATATAGTTCTCATATTGAAAATTCCTTCCCGTGTTCCCTTTCCAGGCATAAAACCACTTTGAGTTTCATTAATTTCATTTTCGATAATTTTTCTATTTCTTCTGAATACAACTCTCAGCAAAATTTTTAGTATATGACTCATGAGACTAAGGGTTCTAAATTCTGTACACTGTGTGGCTTTTGGCTTCTTCGGCAGTTTGACAAGAATGGATTCATTCATTTCTAGTGGTATGTGGCCATTCATGTAGATGTTATTACATAAGTTATGAATATGTTTTAGTCCTTCATAATCCAGAGCTCTTATCATTTCCGTTGTTATTTGATCTTTACCAGGAGCTTTATGGCTTTTCAATTCATTTATGGCTTCAGCAAATTCAGATTCCAGTATTGGTTCACCTTCTTCATTATTAATAGCAGGAATATTTCCTCTCTCATCTCCATACAGGTCGCTAATATACTCTTCCCATCTTCGCGTCACTAGATCTCGGTCGAAAATCATTTGTCCGTCTTTATCCTTGATGCAATTGTTTTGTCTTGTTTTTGACTTTCCATTACCAGTCATTTCTTTAACTTTTTGATGCATATCTCGTGACTTGTGCGTAGCTTCTAATTGTTCTATAGTTTCACACTGTTCATCCCACCACTTTTGTTTTGCTGTTTGGCACTTATGATTTATTTCTTTATGTAGCTTAAAATACTGGATATTGTTGTCTTTGTTTCTTTTTCTTTCTGTCATCAAGTCTAGAATCTCTTGATTCATCCATGGTTGCTTAGAGGCTTTTTTCTTTTGTTTTAAAACTTTTTTGCTTGCATCACTCAAGTTCTTCTGTATTTCATGCCATTGGTTTTCAATCATGTTCTCAGTGTCACCTTCTTGTGGTTCAGATTCCTTGCTCAGTAAGGCAAATTTGTTGTTCACCAAAAGATTGTACTGTCGTTTCGTTTCTTCAATTGTAAGTTGATTCATATCTAACTGTTCCAAAATTGGGTTTTGTTTCATTTTTTTCAGTTTTATTTGCACCTTTGCAACAACTGGATTATGATCAGAGTTTATATCAGCTCCAGGATACGTTTTGGCTTGTTTTATTGAGTTCTTGAATCTTTGATTTATCATAATGAAGTCAATTTGGTTACGATATTGATCTCCAGGGCTATGCCATGTGTATAGTCGTCTAGGTGGTTGTTGAAATAAAGTGTTTGCTATGACCAGCTGATTGAGTTTGCAAAATTCCAATAGTCGTCTTCCTCGTTGGTTCATTTCTCCCAAACCATAATGTCGTGTTACTGGAAATTCATATTGGTTTCCAACTTTCGCATTCCAGTCTCCCATTATGAACGTAATTTCATTCCTTTTGGTATATGATAAAACATTGTTTATCTTGTCATAGAATTCTTCTATTTCTTCACCTGTATGATCTTGTGTTGGTGCATATACCTGTATGTATAACATTTATGTTGAAAGGGGTTCCTTGTAGCTTCATCATTATAATTCTGTTGGACATTGGCCAATATCCCATCATTGCAGATGCCGCGCTTTTCTTCATTAGAATTCCCACTCCATGCATATGTTTACATCCGCCTGAATAGATCATTACGAAACCATCATCTGCTATTTTACCATTATCTTTCCACCGTGTTTCACTAACTCCCATAATGTCAATTCCCATTTCTTTCATCTCCTGTTTTAAATTGTCATAACGCCCTATAGCATGCAATGTTCGTACATTCCATGTTGCTAGTTTGAGCATCTTTCCTCTAGTTTTCAGACAGCCTCCGTCAGGCTCATGCCGTCCATAGGGCTTTGGGCATGTGCCATCATCATAGTTGTCCATACTGGTAGATGGAGATGCTCCTTCCCTGTAGCAATTGAAGGATGTCTCTGCAGGGGTCACGGATCGATCCTTATATCTCACTTCATTGTTACTGACGTTCATTGTAGACTACGGATAAAAATACTCGATGAGGCTCCAATCTCTTTCGAGGTGACTGGCCGTTCCTCACTTTGTCAAGAGTACGCCCTAGCGAGCCACATCGCTTTGCTGTTACGCCCTTAGAACCATTGACCCGATTAATGAGTTCATTTGCCTCTCTAGCCGATCCAGTCTTCATGCACTTCATGGGATTGACTTCCCAATAGACATGCCAAATGCAAACCATTTAGACATGCACCTCACTTAGTTTAGTCTGGCAGTCGAACCGTTACCAGGGTGTGGCCGTTGGTGTGCATTACCAACTACGTGGAGCCATAAGTGAGACTTAGGATTTCAGTGGAGGACCAAAATTCTCTACCCACATCAGGGATGTGCGACTGGTAGGAACAGAGGTGCTACCTCTCATGAAAATCCCTACACCCAAACAAGATCATACACAGGTTTAAAATTGTATATCCGGACTATATTACATTCAAATCGGTATGAAAAATTTTTTAATTTAAATTTGTTTCTATTTGAATAAGAGTACTGATGAAGCCACCTTTACGGCGGCAAAAGCTCTACCAATAAATTTTTGTAGTTACCAAACCTGGTTGATTTTTTATTGATTAGAAGATTCCTGTTATGAAGAAAAAAAAGAATTTTATTCAAAGACCCAAACTAAAACCGGTTTAATCCGGTTCATATCGCATGATTTTCCATACTTTTTCAATACCAAAGAGGGCTTTCACAAAATTCCCAACCTTTTCCGGGTCTGGAAAACGGGTTTTTAAATTTCCTACTTTTTCCTTACTTTCCAGACTGCGTGGGAACCCTGCGTAATTGTTTGTTGTGTCGTAGTTTCAACTCGATAAAGTTTGCTAAAATCGATTTCATGTTTGAAGTCACAAAAAATCTAATGGACGTTTGGATAACTCGTGAAATGAGAAAAAACGTTCAACCTCGCATTCGCTTTTTCACTACCACGCGTTTTGACTTAGAAGTTGCTCCTCACGTGCGGAAGATGTGCCGTGCGCATCTCAGTAGTAGTTCACGTTCCAGAGAAAGCCATGCAATCTGCTGCTGTTTTGGGGGCAAGATCTTTCTCCTGATGTTTCACGAGTGTAGATACAAACAATTTGTTTTAGCCTGATGCTGCGGGTTGGCTGTGGTAGTAGCGGTCACTCGTCATTTCACATTAGTACGGAACTGTGTTTCGAAATCGAGACAAGAGCAGCGTAGGCTGTTTTTCGTTTTCGGCATTCTTTAAGTCCGTTTAAATGATCTAAATCTCTTGCGAAGTATTTTTTCTTTGAAACACCACTTGTAGTAGCCATTTTTGTTGCCCCTTAACCATAAATTTATGGGGGGGCGCTGCCCCCCGGAAGTCGGCGCGTATGCGTACAACATGAAGATTTTCATTCAGAAAACAGAAAAAAAGATAATGATTTTATTTAACACTCATTGTGTCAACATAAAGTACAATTAAAAATATGTCGCAAAGTATAGTGCTAGCTGAAGATGCTATTACTATAGCAAAATCGATTCTTACTTAACACTTTAGCTGCCAGCGTTTTGAAAAAGTGAGAGGAGTTCTCCTTTTTCTCTTGTTGCCATGGTAATGAAAAAATGGGTTGCCAAACTGTTGAAACGCACTTTGAAATTTTGGAGCAAATCGGTGTTGCAATTGATCGTCGAAATGACCATTGCATTTACAAGCGCGCCAGTCAGCAAAACAGTTTTTTTTGCATTGAATCAACCTGTTCAGACGTGAAATCAATGTAAAGAAAAATGATAGGCCGAGTGATTCAACGTATTCAAACATTGAATCAATGTAAATACGAACTGTTAGGCTAATTCGGTTCTTTGAACAAATCGAATGGCTTTTGTAAATATTTCTCAGTTGCAACCTATACCTGGTCAGCAAAAGTTCCTTTTTTACACGATTTCAACGTCTGGCGACGTTGAAACGATGTAAAAATGACAATTTTTGCTGGCCGATAGCTAGGCTACTGTACGGTACCGAAGTTTAACTTAACCAACTAGGCAAACATATTTCCTTTCGATGAAACCTATAGGCTACCACGCTTGGTTTGCCTTTACATTACATTCATAAGTTTTGTTGACATCATAGCATAGTCAATTAGTCATGGCCTATATTCATAAGAAAATGCTTGCTTGGATTTTTTTAGCGACTAGGGTTAGATAGCCTACCGTACAGGACTTCTAGCTAGTACCAGTAAGCAGTCTAGTCTAGTGACTCTAAATGAATAGGTATATTAGTCTAAACCTTAAAAAATAATAGAATATTTCAATTACCTTGCTGCATAAAAACTAAGCTCTTTTACATGACCTATGTGCATTGATCAATATACTAGTTGCCTGGCATCATGATCCCAGTCTAAGAATCTCTAGACCTCGAAGTTATTGCTGAATTTCAAGCTTTGTTCACACTGATTGGTGTTTTGACTTTTATTTAATTTTAAGAATTTGGCGGGGAAATGGGTTAAAAATCGTTTTTTTTGGTTGAAAATTGAAGCAACCTGTCAGGCCCCCAGACTGGCAACACATTATGATTTTTGCGGCATTGTGACGTCATGTGACGTTAAATTACATCACAATTGCACGAGCTAATTCGTTCCCAGCAGCAGAACTGTTAATAAATAACACTAAGAGGTTAGATTGTTGTGCAAATGCCAGCATTTGATGAATGCAAAATAGCAGTACCGTACCAAGTATAGCTAGAAGCAATAAATGAGCACTCAGATACAGATATGAAAGTGCATTATAATTAATCAAATTTGTAATTGCAATATTGCAACACAAAAAAAGAAATTCCACTAACTCATAACTAAAGGCTAACAAACGCATAAACGAAAAGGATACCAAAAAGGTAGAAGACATCACTAACGCAAACACTAGGCCATGTAGTCTACTTCAGTTACTTACCGCATACCACAAATATAATGGACACCTATATATTAAATTAATTTAGACCTTTAGAATTCTATGGACTTTGTG
This sequence comes from Aplidium turbinatum, assembly GCF_918807975.1. NCBI lineage: Eukaryota > Metazoa > Chordata > Ascidiacea > Aplousobranchia > Polyclinidae > Aplidium > Aplidium turbinatum. Next base: position 6,621,237 of record NC_137489.1, on the reverse strand, counting down.
TCTCATTGCAAATAAATAAAAATAAATAAAAATCAGTTAAAAATATTACCAAAACACCCATTTTATGAACAAAAAATATACAACTATGTTGCTAATGTCACAAAGAACAAAGTTATGTGCTGAAATATATATGTGACTAAAATTCTAGTGTTACAGTTATCATTATCAAAATTATAATTCAAACACAAATGTGTCCCACTGTCTCTGATAAAAGCAAGCTAAAAATGCCCAATATTTTTGTGATTTGTCAGGCATTGTCAGTGTTGCCAAATGTTTTATTTTATGTAAAAATGGCATTTATTCAACACCAAATTATTCAAATGCCAAACAAAAGGGCAACACTAAAAGGCGGAAATAAGCCGGACATGAAATGGCGTATTGTCAGCAGAAGTAGCGGTTTAACACCGATGTAGAAAACGCGGAAATACAATCTTTGTTACTTCACAGTGTAGATTCAAACGATCTGTTATAGCCTGATGCTGCGGGTTCTTTTTGGCAATATCAAATTACACTAGCTTTCGGAACACAGTTCCCTAGTCATGTGCTATGACGAATGGTGTTGAAGTCAGTGAGTGGTTTTTTAAAATGGTTCTTTGTTTTAGCTTGAGGCTGCCGGCTGTTGAGTTTCTGTGCTGTTAGGCGTTATTGCTGTGAGGTTTTGTTGGATCGGTTGATTAGTAGATTAGGTGACGTAGTTCTTCCCTTTCGGCGCGGTTGTTGATTTTAGGATTTTGTTTGCTAATGAATATGGCTTCTTTGAAACGTAATTGTACCGCGTCATTTTCTCTTCCAATAATTTTAAATTCAAAGTCTGTTTGGCATTGTTGTTGGTGATCAAATACCGAACTTTTATCCGAGCTGAAATGTTCTTTGAGGCGGGAATGGAGTGGGCGAATCGTGCTGCCTATGTAGCTTTCCTTGCATTTTTTACATATAATCTTATAGACACAGTTCTTGGTGTTGCACATGTTGTCGTTCCGTAGTTGGCAGTTTTGCATCCGGCAGGGTTCGAGTTTTTGTGGTTTTTTAAGTGCGTTTCGGAGGGTTCGAGAGCGCCGAAAGAGGCGGACTGGTAACTAATCAACCGATCCAACAAAACCTCACAGCAATAACGCCTAACAGCACAGAAACTCAACAGCCGGCAGCCTCAAGCTAAAACAAAGAACCATTTTAAAAAACCACTCACTGACTTCAACACCATTCGTCATAGCACATGACTAGGGAACTGTGTTCCGAAAGCTAGTGTAATTTGATATTGCCAAAAAGAACCCGCAGCATCAGGCTATAACAGATCGTTTGAATCTACACTGTGAAGTAAGCAACGATCATGCTGCTAAAAGCGAAACTCATTCAACTATACAATCTTGGTTCTTGGCGTCCATATTGTTTAACATAGCGATAATTCTATCATGAAAGAATGAAATCATACAACTCGCAACTTCTAAATTTGTACCGCAACTGCTAAAAATTTCCCACCACACGGAAATAAAACAGAGCGGAAAAGAAAACCGCACAACCTTTGGCATTGTCAGGGATTGTCGCATCTTCTGAGTGAGACTGGCAGATATTTTCAGAGTTTGTCAAACCCTTACCTGAACCCTAAGCTTTATATTGAAAACTAGCCCAATTGGAACTGACACTAGTGTTTAAAGGTACTGTTCAAACCACAAAAAAATTAATAATCACCGAAATATGCGGTACCAGTACTACTAGAAACACATATTTTCATCTCAAATCCATCTCATGTTAAATATAAATACCATAACTTTAGGCCTACTATATTTTCATCACCCAAAAAGAGGACATGTTTAGTAAGCAAGTAAAATGCCAGTGGATTTTTACGTTTAAACAATTTTTACATCTTCTTAAATGATAGGCCTATGTAGCAAAAGTGACAAATAAAAAATATAACATATTTATTTGTCAGATTCAGTCAATGAACATTTTGCTGTTCATTTGATTTTCTCCACAAAAAATATGCGTTTTACATTTGCATTTTGAGCCATATAGCTTATTGCAGATTAAGAATTGCTCAACTTTTTACAATTCATTAAAAAATATCTGTAGTTTTGCAATATTTGAACTATTCTGTCCATTTTCTAATGTGCCAGCATTTAAACAAAGCTAATGCAAGCTAGCTATCAGGTTTAAGACGCCTTTGCACTAGCTTTGGTATAGATCGAACAGTTTAACATCATCAATGCCAACATTTTTCTCTGACAGATACATCCACACATCGCTGAAAAACGCTATCCTATTCTTTGGTGTAAGACAGAATAAGCATCCAATCAAAGGATGTGAACTCGGAAAATGGAATTAGTGGTCTATTCATCTAAATAGGCAACACAAGACTCGAACAATACAAGTAAATCTGACATGGTCATCAAGTAACACTGCCTTCGTTTGCCACAGAAATAAATGTATCCACTATATCCACAGCAAGCAATCTATTGTCAACCTCAAAGTCAATAAACACTTTTCTTAAACAAGGATAGCCTACTTCTGCCACAGCTCACAGAAAACATACTTTTCCTTTTTGGTATCGTTGCTTAGCCTTATTTAGCTTTCGTCAAGGTCACATAAAAATAAAAGCTTGTTGAAAATGATAGCAATGCAAAAAAGAGGACATTTGAGCATTTTCAAGTGTCCTCGGAGGACAATTCATTTTTTTATGAAAAAAGAGGACAAATCCTCCTAAAAGAGGACATATGGTAGCCCTACGTAACTTAGTACTATACCACTCCACTTATATAGATACTGCACTAAAAAAGGCAAGCAAAAATTTCACCAAAACGTTTTGCGGTGTATTCCATTTCTGCACCTGGCCACTTTGTAGCTTGTTGTAGGCTTTCCTACGTGGTCAGTCATGTGTGACTTTGATGTCATGAGAGATTCTGAGTTCGGAGCAAACGGACTCGGACCATTATCATGCGGAGTGAGAATCGCCCACAATCCATAAGAAATGTTTTTTAATTCTGCTACAACAACATGTGATATTAAAGTAGTTCAAGAAAAATATTAAAACCAGTAAATAAAGTAATTTTTTGAACGGAAAATTTGAACTGTCATTTTTGCATAAATGCTAACATTTTTTAAAATCCCAAACGGAATGTTTAAAAATGTATTTTCGGAGTTTTCCGCTCAGTTTTTGTTCATCAGAATTCAGCGTTTTTTTCACGTTTTGCCTGAGCCTGACTTTTGTTCAGCGTTGCCAGATGGGGAAATAGGATGCCAAATAAAAAAATTCTGGTGAAATTTAGAGGTCTTTGGTGCCAAGCTTTTTGACCTGGGAACCAGACAACTTTTTGGTGAAATCTGGTGAAATTTTCCCCCATTCAACTTTTTCCAAATTTTTTGTAAACTTTTCAGCAAAAAATTTCCACTCGTACAGAAAACGTTTTGCAAGAGGTATTCGCATGCGTGATGGCAGTGTGGTACAAGTTCAAAGTGACCAATTTGTGCTCTTCAATCAATCTTTTGAATCTGATAGCAGCATTGTACCAGCAATCGTATAGGTTTTGCCAATGGCATGGTTGCAGGCAGTGGCGAGACACTGCTTTTTGGAGAGTTCTTTTACCAAAAAACTGGCCAAATTGGCAAGTTTTGTATTTGAAATTAGTGAATAAGGTTGTATTTTGCCAAAAACTAGAAGTTTATCAACATCAGTAACCTTACATAGGCTACATGCGTACAGTGGCCACTTATTTCATTTTTATGGATATCCTGAGCAGAATATGCAAAAGTCTTTCAAATTTTTTCATCGGGATGTTGTTGCATCTTTGAGTGCATTTTAATCCTGGCAATAAAAGTTGCTGCTTTTAAAGTAAAAACAGCAACTTTTTTGGTAAGAACTTTTGATGTTTACTGATAATTGTGACCAGTGCTTCCACTTCTAACAATTGATAAATCCTCTTCAATTTCCATTTTTGTCCTGAAAAATCCCTTTTTTCTCAGTCGGAAATCCTTCAAAATTTCCTTTATAGGCGAGGTTATTTTTGACATTATTTAAGTTAAAAAATGTGCTAATACAACTTTAAAGTTATAATTTCAGTTAAAGCTATTTTAATCTCGATTTTTTTCAGTAGCACCAGTATGTCGAAGCAACGTTGTTTTATTAGAACAGTAGGCTGCACAAAAGCAGCACATATTTTACAATAACATGGTTTATTTCCTTTGTTCACTGTCCAGCCAAAAAAGTGCTTTTCAGTTAGTCGGTTCTGGGACATTTACCACCTGGAGTCCTGGACATCATCTACCAATTACCACTCTCATCTTTTCTACCCGGACTCCTAACCTACGGTATCCTTAACACCGAAAATGTACAGGTGATAAAAGTCCAGTAAGGAATTATCCATCCATTAACAAATTTATTTTTGTGTTTAGTTCAGTTTTCCTTGATGCGCTAACTTAACACTATAGGCTATCTCTTTTTTCTCCTTGTTAGTAGCCTAACGTCTTCACAATCATTTGAAACTGAGAAAAACTTCACGATATCAACGGATTACCTAATTTTAACTAAAAGAATTTAGAACAGTTAACTCACTCACTGCACTCAGGTCCAATTCCCAAAATGGCGAAAATAGAAATCAAGCGACAGAAAGGTGAGAATGGGAAAGAGAGTGAGAGGGGCTGAGGGGGTTCCGGATGGCGAGTGACAACGGAAACCAGCTGATCATCGTTATTCTAGTCGTTTTTAGAACTTTTGAAAAATAATATTAATAAAATTTTCTTTAAAATTGCTAAAAACAACAATTCCCTTTTTAAGACAAAATTTCCTTGTAAAATTGTTAAAAATCCTTAAAAAATCCCTCTTATCTTCATTTCCTTTTTTTATCCTTCGAAACGTTGAAAAATCCCGATTTCGGGATAAAATCCTTCAAAGTGGAAGCCCTGATTATGACTGCTACAGTTATAATCCGTGTATGCAATGTGTGACAAAACATGTGTTTTTGCATATTTGTTTCATTTTAGTCTTATGTCTCAAAAACTATTTGTATTTTAGGCGAAATTGCTTTATTTAGGGTGTTTTAAATATCTGGTGAAATTGTATGCAATCTGGTGAAATTTTAGTTACTTTTTGGTGCCAAGCAGCTTCCAGCATCTGGCAACGCTGCTTTTGTTCTTGTTCAAAGAAAATGAAGGGGTGTACCAGCAAACATCAATAGGATTGGCCCATGATACTAGAGAAGGATCCACAGAAGATACAAACTGATATGAATGCATCAACAACACTTTACTACGCTGAAGAGATCGGAAGATCGAAACACTGGCCTTCGTCCGTAGTTACTTTTCATAATGTCTTTTTAGGCATTCTTTTTGGGTCAATGTCTTTTTAGACATTACTTTTAAAGAAATAAAAAAGAGTCAAAAGGCATGTAAATTCCACTCTGTGTGGAGCTACATGTACTTGAGAGGTTAACTGTTATTTTTTTATTTTTTTTTACTTTTTGTTCTTGTGTTGGGAACTTGGAAGTTTTTGAACATCGGTGATTTGAGAGGCAGAAAATAGCTTCTGTCGATCTACAGTAGCAAAACATGTCGAACATTTTTTGATAAATGGCGTCATTTGCCGTTCTGTACATGTTTGCGCCAGCAGCAAAAAATAAATTGAATAATGTATCTTCATGTCAATAATATCTTAAATGATTGGTTTGGTTTTGAATCTGTATCCTCTTACTGACAAAGCCTAGCTAATAGATTGTTCCTGGCAGTTTTGCATACTTGTAGTGACTTTGAAGGCTGGTTACTGAGACTGACAGAGTAAAGTTTCCAATTGTTAAAGTGTTGTTGCTGGGAAATTATTTCATCCACTAGATGCTGCTGAATTGAGATCAGTCCTAAAATGCGTTGCTCAAGCGCACACCTCGAGAGCCGAACCATCACTGCTTGATCTTAAGTTAGGCACTTAATCACTGAGCTAACAGGGCAGGACAGATAAAATATCTGGGAATGTGACAGTCTAAGCCTAGTATAAATGTTGTTGTTCAAAAATAAAGCAGCACATGTTGATAATCGTTTTCAATGATTACGGTACCATTTATATTATTTACGATACACTGTTGATAGTTGTCTGACTGCTGCTCTGCAGGTTCTAAGTTTGATCTTCAACGAAAGCATGTCTGGACAAGACAACTAATGACATGTCAGAACAGGAAAAGCTAACTCAATAATTGTGTTGCCTAAATGCATAATTCTTAGCTGCTTCAAGTTGTTTGTTCTATTGCATGAAAATCATTTATTAGGCTAACTAAAGTTTATTTATGTTCTGTTGCTTTTATTTTGTTGTATTGATGGCATACTTTTTTGTGACATGTTGTGCTGGTGTAGAGATTGTGTGATTAGTCTGTTTAATCTTGTTAAAAGATGTCTGACGAAGTTAAAGAATTGGCAACGGAACAAGCAGAGATTGTGGAGAAGAATGAAGTTGACAGCTTAGACAACTTTTTTAAGAAAAAAGATAAGAAAGGAAAAAAGAAGAAGGGCAAAAAATCTGACAAAAGTATTACAAATTTTTTCATATTTTTAAGAAGTATACATCAAAATCATTGGCTGATCCGTGGAGAGTTACGATTCACACCCTTAAAACACATAAAAGTGACTTTGTATGCGCAAGGTTAGATTAATGTCAACCTACATATCATTGTATTTTGGTGAAATCATCCCCCGTTCCCCCTAAGGCTACTTGCTGAATCCATCCCTGCCAATGATAATTCATCAAGTGACATTTCTGTGGTAATTTGACTACCATGGTGTCGTTCTCCTAGCAACATTTACTTTCTATGATTATCGGCATGATGTCACAATTTTCACACCTACAACATATGTTTATTTTTGAAATACATTTTCAAGGCATTTGTTAGTGGTATTTTCTTTTTTAGGTGAAGTTAAAGATGTTTTAAAATTAAAACGAAAAGAACAAGAACCAAAGAAAGACCAGGACAACCCAAAAGATGACACCAGTGCTCCGAATGTAACTAATGTGTTTCTTACAATTATGATTTAGGACATTAAAATTATAATTTTTCTTTGGGTGAAATGTAACAAAATTTTACTCTTAAATCAAAAGATGAACTTATATCATTTGTTTAGTATTGTAATAATGCGCAATAAAAACTTTTAAAGTACCATACCATAATATAGATGACCCATTGAACCTTAATAGTACCATAGATAATCACTGAACAACTAAATTGTATATATATACAATATACATACTATAGTAGAATATACTGTATGTTAGCAATCACTAATCATTATAAAGAAACACTGATCAATAAATATGAAAATTTATTAATGACTTTCTGAAAGGAAAATGCATTAAATTCTAGTAATGCAACAAAATTTTGGAGCATTTTAAACGAGGCACACATTGGCTAATTTACAGGAACAGGAAGAATGGATAGAGTATGAAGATGAGTCAGAAAGAGACTACAGTGATTTGAAGATTCAAAATTTGCAGATGAGGTAAGTGGCTGGTTGTATTTTTTTTTTCGATGTACCACCCTGGTACCTGATTGATATTGCAAGGGTAATAGGGTATGTTTGAAATTACATTCATTTTATGCAACAACAAAACAACTTGTTTATGTAAAATTTCATAAGCTAATAAAATGTCATTTTTTAGTTCAAAAAGTACAAATGTTGTTCATTATCAGCAATGACTAAATCTGCGTATTTCCTTCAGCGATGCTGCTTTAGAAGCACAGGCAGTGGAAACACCAGAATACAATGAAGCAGGGGAGCTTATTCCTCCTAAGCCTGCTGAGGGACCATGGAAAAGCACAGCTGTCCAGGAGCACAGCGCCAAGCATGAGGACAGGAAACCAAGTATTATTTGTAACTTAAATTGTTATTTTTAATATTTTTATTGTATTGAAAATGGTTTTGTTGGAGACACTTGGAAAACAAGATTAAATAATCATTTATCATATTTCGGGACACTTTTTCCCATTCTGTGCTCACTTTTCTTCTACTGCTTTTACACTCAGATATAAGGTTTCTGATATCTTATTTTCCAAAAATTACCAGACACTGCAATGAACAAAATGCAGCGACACTTTTTCAAAATATAGCTGGCAACACTGGTTGCCAATTACTCTTGGGTTTTTCTTCCCCTTGACAGTAAGCCGAGTCTTCCTGAAATGACCATCTTTTATTAATTTATTCGTACAATTGCTTAAACATAATGTTTTGGTAATTTTCTTGCCTAATTTTGATCCCTTGTAAGCTACTTGTATCGTAATTATCTAAGCATTCTGCAATTACCTGGTCAGAGATTAATTTCAATCTATCTTATAGCTGCTCCAGAGCCTCAAAAAGTGGCTAAGAAAACGGGGGCATACAGACCTCCACAAGCAAGGTGAATATCTTTGTTGGTGTCCCCACATATGTTTGCATTTCATTGTGCAACATGTTCAACTGGCTTGGGAGTTCCACACTCAACAATTTGAGACATTTATTTGCATCTAAAACTGGCAAAAAGTACAATTTTTTTCTTGGGCATAAGATTTTATAAATTTCATTTTGCGGCTAAATTGTAGCGGCTAAAAGTACATAATGAAAAATTTCAACATACGAGTGCACTTTCTGCTTGGTTTAGATGGGTCATTTTGCATGAGGCATTTTTCTACAGCGCTTAATAATAATAATGTCAAGTAACTTATACCGATTCGTTGAATTTCACTGGCTTGCCACGTTAATGCTACAGTGTTAGTGTAGCAAAGATTCATTCAAGGATTTGCTAATGCTTCTACTGCTAAACATCTGTTCACTGTAATCATTAGGTCCTCTGGCTCCCAGTCCCTATCTGCTGCTCCTCTGAGAAGAGGCAGGAATCAACAAGCTCCAGAGATTCACAACGAGTTGCAATTTCCTTCACTAGCAGATGCTGCCAAAGACACGGCGTAAGTTGATTTCATCGTATTGGTATTGCTGAGCACAGCAGCTTTTTTAAACAAGTCTAAGTTTATCCTACCTTAGTATCCTTCACCTTTTGACTCTTTCTCCTTTTTGCTTCAAGGAAGTCTGATCTTCATCTCGAAACATCAGTGTCGACCAGTTAAGGTCTAGGTGCAAGGATTTTACAGCGGGATACCCTTCCTGGTTCCCACAGCGTTTCGTTGGAAATTAAGCATCGAGCAGCGGCCAAGCCGTCCAATCACATGCTTTTTGTTTGTCAGAAGCTTTCATGGCATAGGCACCTGGCGCATGCTCATGCTAGGCTCTTTTATGGCATGGGCACATGCTCCATGTTTATGCCGGGCGCTTTAGTCGCGTATGTACGTGCTTTATGTTTTTGTTTTGCTTTTGCAGAAACCTTCAAGGCTTTGAAGTTGTCAAGTCGGGTTCAAAGGCGTCCACACCATGGCGCAGTCAGCACCAACAAGCAAGAGCATCAGAAATAAAACTTAATAATCAATTTTCCGCTTTAAACACTGGTTGCTAAGCGTCTTCCTTGTTGCTATCTTTATGAAACATGTCACAGATTCAAGAGATTTCAAACACGTTTCATACAAAGAGATATTTGTTAGGAAAGCTTACTTCATGGAACAGAATGTCTTTCGCAACGAACGAGGATATTCTTGCTGTTGCTGCTCAACACAACTTTTGGATGTAATTAAGATGAAAATTTTCTGTCTTGATCGTTATTGTGTCTTTAGTGTTTTCTTATAAAAAAAAATCTTTAACCCTCTTATGTAAAAAGCTGTCACTCGAAATCGTTGCAATCACTATACGCGTTGTTTTCGGCTCCACCGTTGTTGAAATTCTGCACAAAATCGCGCTGCTTGGTATTTTTCTGTTAACGCTTCTTGTAAAACAAACCATGTTTTTTTTACAAAACTGTAAGCTTCGGATTGGCGTTAACGATTTTGCTGCTTGGGATTCCACGTTCACCGAATAGTGCCCATTGCAAGCTCATGTTGTTGTCTTTCGGTCTCAAATTGCAAGTTTTGTCTTCTCTAAAAGATGTAGTGAGACTTTTTAGTGTATGGGCTTATCAGCAAGTTAATGTAAACTATCTTTTGTCCCTACGTCAAGAAACACTGCTTCGGCTTCTTGCAAGCAAAAATGTCTTTTACGTTTCGCCCGTCGTATCTGCATTTCCTGTTGCAGGTTGTAAAAAGTTTTCCATATTGACCCATACTGGAAATGGCCACGATTCCTTGTATATAAAATCATTTATGATTTCTTTATTGACCTCTGCCTTTAAACACTTTTGCTACGCCACTGCAAATGAACATTGTTCATACAAAGAAAAGCGTCCACGTGTTAAGCCTGAAAGTTTGTGAATATTTTGGTGAAGTTTGGTTGGTGTGCGACGTTTTACTCGATGACGTTACATCAAGAATTATAAGGGTTAAAAGGTAATTTTTTTACCTTTGAGTATTTTACAACAAACGATTTGCCTTCCGTTGTCAAATAGTGGTCTCAGCTTCAAAGGTTAGATGTCGATTGAGCATTTATTGAACGTAAAGCGTACATCATGGCTGTAGATTAATTTTTACTATTTTTTCAAATTTTGCTGATTGCACAGCCATGTCATAACAAAATCGCCAAAATAATTTAACAATGCAACGTTATCACGTGTTAAATATGACTTGTGTCGTATCAACGAGACAAGTGGTGGTGTTAGGGGTAACCCCTTGGGTGCCGGTGTGTCAGAATCACCGCTTTGCAATGGAGATATACGATAGCATACGTCATCTGAGCTGGTCAAAAAACGGAAGCGCGTGGTAGGATAGTCAAGTACAACAGTATCTTTTAGCGGTTTGGTGGTTGTGGTCAAGAGATCTCCCTCCGTGAAATCATCATATTCCCAGAGGAGTCGCAATTGCAAAAAATAACAGACTTGCAACTGGAAAAGTCAGCGACAAACAATCGATGATGGTAGGGACTTTTTGTAGTTTGACAATTGTGAAGCATTTTGAAAGAATTGCGCTTGACTGTTCTTTCGTGCCAAGATGAATCACGTTTGTTTGAAGATTTTCTTTCGCAAAATCAATCAGGATAATTCTGGAAGGTGTTAGAATTTGAATTTATTTTTGCGAATTTGGCACGGTGGTGGTTACTGGTTATAAACAGGCAGTGGTTGCTATGTCTAGTATTATGATTTTCAGTTGGTGTCAACCCCTCACACTTTGATGAAGTGTTTTTAGCTGACTTGTGTATATTCCACAGTGATGTAATCTATGAGTTGAATAGATTTGGGCTGATTCTAATCCATTTGTATTCGAATCTCGAGTTGTCCTAACTGCGCATCTGCAGTGATGCAACTATAGATTATGCCAGCGCGGCATAGCTACAACTGCTACATAGACCCACGAACAATTACTTTCCAGCCAGAAAATCAGGCCTTTTTACGTTGATTCAACGTCTTCAAATAATATGTGAGAAAAAGTAGTGACTTTTTTGGGAAGTTTTGTTCCTGTTAAACGTTTCATAGGTATGGTATCTGCTCTGTGTTCAGCTTGCGTTGTAGTACTTGCTCATGCAAACAAAATACATCCCACCACGAAGAACTTTCGTCAAATTTATTTGAGTTCTAGCGGAAGCTTTCGGCTTACCCAGGTAGCAAAATTTTCCTTTCTCATGTTAACATTGAAAAAATATGAAACCGCAATTTTGCTAGCTGGGCAAAGGCGTTTTAACATTGTAGGCTATTTAACATGATGGAATGTTTGTTTACCCTGATCCTTTTGGTAGCTGCTCTCTGTTACCAACGTTGAACAAATGTCTCTTACCATCAATTTGATCATTCAATTCGAGGCTAACAAAACTTTCAGGTCTTGTTGACAAACTTTATTGCGAATCATATACAATTCAAGACATATAAGTGATAACATAAAATAAGGCAACATGTCTGCTTGGCCAGCAAATCAGCCCTTTTTTTACATTGGTTCAACGTAAAAAGTGACTAACTTGCTGCCTGGATACATCGTACAGTCAGCGTTATTTATGCGTTGAATGAACATTGTCGAAAACGAATCACGTCTTGCAGTAACAGCAAAGATTTACAATCCGGTAAGAAAAGCCCACAAAATCCGTCATTTTTACATTGATTTAACGGCAGACGTTAAATCAATGTAAAAATGACGGATTTTGCTGTCTGGGAGGAGACCATTTGTGACTTGTCAACTTCGCGTTAGTAGCTACGTCATTTCATCAAAGTACGTTCGATACTCAGTTGCATAAGGATTCTTACAGAGTTCCTTCTAAATATCTTATTTTCCATGAAAACCTAGCATTGCTGCCACGTTGCCTAAAACTAAAAAACTCTGTTCTTTTTACGTTGATTCAACGTCTGAAGATGCTAGCTAGGATTTATGGAATAAATAAACCTGATTTCAACGTTTTTAAGCATTCGATGCAACTAAACTCGACGATGAATAATTTGAAAGGACAGTTTTGAAACAAAACAAAATGCTTTCACGAGTGTGAATAAAATGTGATGCCAAAGAAAAATCTCAGAAAAAAACTTTGTCGTTGTGAACAAGGAACTCAAACATGCGGTTTTTGGATAGAAGCATTTCCTCGTCATCTGATGTGCATTATGGATATTTTAAGGATATTTCATCCGAAACCTCTTAACATCGCAGTGTGGATCACTCGAGCAAGACTGGGGTTTGGTAAATGTAGGTGATCCATTTAATAAAACTGTCTCAATTTTAGCATGCGAGAGCACAGGAACGACTAGCCTACACCTTGGCAAAAATGTCACACAGAATGAAAAACACCTGCTTTATACAGAACTGTCCCAAAAATCCGTTACAAACTTTTCCACAGAACTCCAGTTGAATTATGACAAACTTACTGTACACATCATGAACGTCAATTGTCGTAAACAAAGCTGCCGTTTCGGTATCAGCAGTTTAGAAGTGCTTTATTTTTCAAGTAACATTTCGAAAAACAACTTTTCTAACTAACCGCCAGATGAACCAGTAAGAATGAAACAACTATGCATAATGCACGGTATCTACCACCAAGCATAAGTTGCTCGAAAAAGAAACTCAAACGGAACGTATTCACAAGTTGATAGCCGGCGAATTATCTGAAACAAAAAAACATACAAAATACTCTGGTCTAGTTTAAGATACTATAAAGTGTATTGAGGTTGCTAGAACCGCAATGCTGGATGTTCTCAGTTTTAGGCCTGTTCTGCAACGTCAAGATAACAATTGCAGATCTGTGTGGACTCTTAAAATTTAGGCATCATCACTCATCAGTACAGTACATCAAGGAACAGATGACGAAAGATCTTCATCTGGAGATACGATGTTTTGAGAAACTCCTTTCCAATTAGCCATGCTGCTGCTGGGGCTGTAAGTGCTAGGAAAACCAGGCATTTTTGTGCTGGGGGTAGTTGGGGCAGATTGGGGAAACGGGCCTCTTTGCCTGTGGTAAAAGCTTGGGTTTTCGCTGAGGTTTGAATGACAATATCCAGCTTCCTGGGGGTTGGTATACGACCTTCTAACTCTAGGATGTGGGTGAGGATATGGGGTTCCACTACTTGGGGTGTACCCTGGGGGTGAATAACATGAGAAATGACCCGAAGGATTGTGACGGGGACCATGGCCAGGAAAATACATGTGGTGATATGGGTTTGGGTTATATCGCCCGAAAGAATCCACATGGAATGGGTGAGTGTGCATGTAAGGATGGCGAGGAAACCCATGTGGGTGCATGGGAAAGTTAGGGTGGTGACACCGCTCGGGGCCGAAAGATCCGGCCATGGAGAAAAGGGCTTCCGGTTCACATACAAACTTGTAAACATACCGCTCTCCAGCAACCTGCAAAGAAAGTAAGATTAAATACTTAAAAGTTTCAAACAGTATTTGACTTTAGAGAAACCAATTATGGTAATAAAAAGCCATTTTTACGACTGCAACTTTGTAAACAGAAATGGAGTGAATTTAAAATTAAAAAATATACAGAAAATGGACACAGGACACTCATCACACCACACTTAAGAGATTAAAATATTTAAAGCAATAAAGACACATTTAAGATGATCAGAAAACAGACAAAACAATACGGTAAATAAACGAAATAATGTGGTTTTAACTATGAGGCTATGCAGCAAAGCAACACCATATTATTTGCGGTCTCTTCGATTATAAGCTTGCATAGCAAAGTTATGTCAACCAAAGCGTAACTAATGCTTTCATGCGAAAACGCCATGACATCTTCCAGCACACCATTGGTTTGTCTTAAGGCTTGCCTAAATGTGATAAAAAAACTCAACAAAACGTCTTTGTTATTTCTAATAAAGAAAAGCTGATGTACTGCACCTTCTGCATAATCCCTTTTTCGTAATAGTAACGCAACGATCGGCTAAGTTTATCGTAATTCATGGCAGGGCGATTTTTTTGAATACCCCATCGTCTGGCGACCTGCAAGAAGAATAGAGTCTTACATTCATTTTACCTGCATAGTTAATTGCAGTAAAAGGTCTTTGCGCTTTTTTATAAGCTGTACAGATCGGTGCTCTCTCGTTATTAAGGCCTTATTTGCGAACTCGTTGATTGTAAATTCGTTTTCCAGCTAGTCAAAACAAAACAGTTGTGTCTCACAAACGAACCGTTGGAATAACTGCCGATTAGGCCTACCGCCAACATGTTATAAAGCAATATATAGCCGACAATAGTTTGGTAACTCAATTTTAGCTGATAACTTAAAAAACAAACAATGCCTCAAAATTACATGCTTGGTGTGCAGTTGCATGGACTTTCAAGAGTTTTGAAAATTAAAGCAAAACAAAGGAAAAAGACAAGGCGATAAGAAAGCATTAATAGGGCAACCATTTCCGTTTTCGGAATTGAGCCAAATCATGAGAACCAAATTAGAAAAATATATTTTTTATATCACGTAGCAACACAGCTTGTTGTAACAGCAGGAATAATGCGTAGCCTACTATACTACTATTAAACTAACTTACCTCTTCTGGTTCTACAAGCTTGAATTCAAGTCCTCTTCCAGTCCATGTAATGACCTGTTGGTTGTTAGCTGGGTCTTCGAGTAAGGAGACTAAAAATTGCCACAATTGTAAACTACCTCGTCGGCCGTACGCTGAACCAGATTCTCTGAAAAATAATGTATTGTCAAATATTTGCTGAAAATTAATTTAACTGTAATCAAAACAAAATTCAAAAACAGTTTTATTTTTTTCAACACGAATACGAACAGTTTACTGCTTTTTTGTGGGACCACACATTCACCAACGAAAATCAACATCGATAAAAGCTTGCTGGAACTATAGTATGAAACGCAGCCTTGTCTCACCCGCAATGGTGTGATCAAAGGTTTGTGCAAAGGGGGCAAAAAATTGCTACAATGGCCCCATGTTTGTCGCAGGTATGAGCGGGAGGGGGGGTACCCGTTTTTACGTTTAACTGTCAAGAGGATGTAGGCTTTTTGATGTTGAGGTGTTACAACGGCGCTATTTCACCTGCTTATTGGTTACATTATGCTCATCAGCAACAAGTTATACCCTTCATTTAAGTTAACCTACCTGAGATCACTTGGCAAGGCAACGAGGTCTCTATCTGGGACACAAGCTTCGTCAAACTGTCCTTCAGATTTGATATGCTGTTGCGCAATCATGTTGAAATCGGGATCGAAACCTTGCTTGGGTGGAATATCTCCAGACTTTAAGATTGGAGGTTGTTTTTTGTTTACTTTAGGACGTTCAGCGTTTGGTTCCCCTTCTGGACAAGAGGCTTTAGTTGACGTTCGAGTATGCTGAAAATGCAAAAACAAGACATTTTGATATGTATCGACAGTCGAGTGTAGTGCGCGGTCGGCAATTTGTTCGAACTTCTATTGGAAACACTGGCTTTAAACGTGAATAACGATTAATAAAACAAGCCCGATCACAATGACCTATATGAAATCCACGGTAAAAATTGGATCTTTTTTCGGTGTCTTTTCAACGGCTTACAACACCCTACCGAGCCTTAACACTGCGCAGTGTAGGCCATCATTATTTACAATTTATTGCTTCGTTTCCGTTTGTTGAAGCAAAACTATAAATGTTTATTCACAAATGTAAACACGGCGTGAACGATTAAAAGGGTAAACAAATAAGACATACGGTCCTGGCGAAAGAAGTATCGGTACTTTGACACGTCGTATACATAACACCGATGACTGTGCAGTGTACACCAACTGGTTAATAAGTTAGCTCAATACTACTGAAAACATATACCTTCTGTGTTTTCTTGTCGGTTGATAAATTTGCAAGATTTTGTGACTTAGGCTACAAACCCGACAAGCAATTAGGTTCAATCCATAAAATGTCCGCATGAAAACTCGTCTCACCTGTTGCTGGTTGTTGGTCACGTGGGTTGTAGCTTTTGATGACCCATAGTAAGCCATACTCGAAGTGGTTTCTACAGAAAGCAAATAGACATTTGTTCTTCAATTGTGGTTAAATAGATTATTTCGATATGTTGTATCTATGTAGTAGTAGTAGTAGTAGCCCTAATTTGAATAGAAAGCAATGCTCAGTTGCACACTTTGGACAAAAAAACCAAACAAGGTAGGTTAACTTTTCAAACACCATAATCTCACTGCCCACAAATACAATGAAGAATTAACTAAACGAACTTCTACTTTGAGACAGCAAAATAAAACTTTTGCAGGTCCTGATTAAAAAAAAAAGTTGTTTAAAGAAAATAACAAAAACACCCACCATCTTGAGGCTCCAGTTTTATATTTCTGTTGACGGATGAAGGAATCTTCTTGGTTGCCCTGGAACTGTCATCCTGTAACAAAATATGATGCTTATTCACTTGGCTAGTTACCTTCAAGAAGTTGAAATTTATCACATTTTTATAAATATTTTTAGATTCCTGATGAGGGTTTAAGTTAAGCCAAAAACGTTCAATTGTTAAAACTATTTTGAAATATGTAAAATATATTGGTATAACGCTCAACCCTGTTGTATTATTGTGTCTTGCACGTCTTTGGTACAAAAAAGCAAACTCTCTCTCGAATCTAAAATATGATTATTTTTTAAGTTTCAAACATATAAACAAAACTTATTGGAAACCATTAAACCATGATTAAATTGTAAAATGATCTGACATGAACAAGAAGTTTCCAATAACGCTGCTGATACTTATACGACTGCGATAAATATAAACAAAAACGAAATAAAAATTGTTTTATCTTTATTTTAATTGGTATCACTATTGCTGCTGATGCAATGGTACATCCAATGCTATCATGATTCGACTCATAATCATATGATTATGCATGAGTTTATCACCAATAGTATACCGTTTTCACAATCGCCCGTTGAAGAACTCTCGAAGTCGATGGATTGACGGGATGGTTTCGCTTTATAGCGACTGGCGCCGAGCGCTGCCGAGTCAAAGCTTGGTGAGCAGTGGTTTGATTGGCCAATTGACTGACGACGGGCGACGAACTTCTATCAAGAGACGATGAGCGAGCGGAAGCAGATGTTGACAAGTCATTGTTTGCTCTAGCCCCCGCCTTCGGGCAGTAATCAGCGAAACTGTCCGATCTAGGACGACCTCTGCAATAATAAAGCACGCACAACTGTTGACACAAGAGGCAAGCTACCACAACTGACGTCATCAGCCCCCGATAAAAACGACTTCTTTCTTGAGGAACGTTTGGTCGATTTTGCGTATTGGGATTTTGGGTATACAATACATTGAAAAAATAGGCTCCTTCTTTTGTTTGCAAAAGAAATGGACATTCTCAGTGCACACTTGCCAATAATGAAACCACACCAAAATCGCTAGATCGGTAATAAAAATCTAAATCCGCGGCATTGTTAATTTCAGTGCACTAAAATTCGAGTCGTTTGCTACAAAAAAAAGGTTTACATTGCTCGCTAAATGTGTACGCTGACCGATATTATCCGGTGCCAAGCTGTTGAAAAATAACCTTAATTCAACAATCTTGGTGAGAGCAAATACTTTACCGATGAACCATAAATTTTGACAAAAAAAGCAAAATCCGTAACGAGAGCTTGGTTACTTCCTGTGGTTTGCTTATTTAAAGTCAACCAAGCGTAACCGTTTTATTCGTTCCACTTCAATACGCAGGTAAATCGACAATAAATCTATTGTGACGTTTTGGCCCGAAACAAAACAAAGAAAACCTTTTGGCCTCACAAATTTCTTTCCTTTCTACACCAATACTATTTACAAGCTCAGAAGTTACAGTATGTAACAATAGCTTGAACTAATATTCTTCATAAAAGTATCACCGTTCAAAACCCATTGTCAGTAAGTAGTAAAAATTTCACTTTAAAATAACTCATGCAATTGCAACACCAAGCGTTTTAATGTTCACTGCAAAACTTATATTTTTTCGATGAAAGTGATGTTGAGTGCATTGATTCAGCGCTTTGTCGGCTTTATGTCATTAAAAGCATACAAGTTGACGCTTTTTGTCGTTGTCGCCGACAAAATGGCCAAGACGCCAGTCCGCATCTAGCAGACGACAATGAGTAAAACACAGCAGCAAATAGATTGGAAACAAATACGTATCCGCCATAAAAGTCTACTTAATTTCATGACATTTCGCCACGTAACACTACTTTAGGTCGTGCCGATATGACGTACCTCGTAAAAGTAGAACCGTTTCCTGTTGATGACGCCATAGAGTCTGCGCACGTCGTCATCGAGGGTGATGCTTTGCGCCGTAACATCACATCTGTGAATACATTTGCAATTAACAACTATCCTTATTTCACGGTGTGTGAGACCTAGCCCATCACTGCCGAAAGAGCGAAATCGGCTATTTTGCAGTGATAATGCCTTGGTACGATGGATCTGTTCCAAGCGCCTTTCTGACAGGGTGACTATGAAAGAGCTGAGATCCAGTCTTGGCATCCATCAGCTTAAAAATGTGGTAAGATAGAAAAAGCTGCGTTGATACGGACACGTGCAATGCATGGAAGAAATCGCGTGGCCAAAGAAAATTCACTTCCTCGACTTCTATGGGAATAACTCTCGAAGATATTCTGACATCCGCAACGTCCAGGAGGAACTGCGGTCCACAAATCTCGCCTGACAGTGATCCCGGTACGCACATCAGACACTCAATACCGGAGGGCATGGAGAAATGCCACCACATTTACATTTGTGGGTGTCTAACCCTCGCAATATGGGAAACAGGAGACGTGAAATGGCGGAGTGAGTGAATAATATACTAAGTTCGCAACAAAGGTGAAATATGGTAGGGGCAATCTCTTCAGGTATAGCCATGGCATTGGTAAAATTGGGATGAACTTTGGAATAGAAACTCCGTTAGTGGTAGGTATACCACGAGTATATCTGTTACTAGCGGGACCATGATGTCTGGCTGCGTTGCTTAATAAACATTTTTTCAAACAAACTTTTCATTCATTATTCAACCAGTTCAAGTGGCAATGAAGTTTAAAAATTGTACTGTATGCGGGAGTTGGAGCTTCATGAGAAAATGAACCATTCACCCAGAGTAGCTTACACTTACAGGTTGAGTTTAGCATTAGCCAACTCAATAATTATAAGAGAAACAAATGCGTTTAAAAATCAACAAGTTTCCGAAAATTGTCGTAATTTTAATTGTTTTGAATTTAATATTGTTTTCTATGCCCATCCAATTATTCAAATGCGTTTACTTCAAGCAAAAACTCTTTTTTCTAGTTACATGATTACTCTATTCCTTCAGTTGTCACTTGTACTTTATCATATGTTAAGAAAAGGAAAAAATACGAAACTTTTAATCCAATGATGTTGGCGGTAAATTAAGTCTAAGTTAACATTGCGTTTTATTAGATCGTAAATAATGAATTACAAACGACAAAGTCATACAGATGAGCTATTTTATTGCAATTTTGTGTTGACGGGTAAATGGTTGCCTAAAGTAAAGACGCTGTACCTCATTTGTTCATGCACATTATTCGTTCATTATTATTTCACTTAGTTTTTCGTCATTAACGTGTCCAAAAGGAAAAAGCACCAGCTATGGAACATGATAACCGATGAAAGCTGTTCCTTTTACATAGTCTCAACGTCGTTAGACGTAGATTAAAGAATTACATTTGCTGTAAAATCAGCCACTTATCAGTCTAATAAACGGGGAAGGCGACATAGCTATAAAAGTTGATCAACGGCGTTCGCATGTCAGCTGCTTGTCCCTTCAAAGAACCTATTTGAGCGTTGGGCAGATATACCATAAAATAAAATACACACAGAATAAATATAAACGTCAAATAACGTTTCTTTAATGATGTGTATGTTATGTTTATTTAAATATGAGTGTACTACGGTGTGTGTTCTGTTTTCAAACGGGCTATTACCCTGTGGAGAAATTTTCCCTCTTATTCAACAACAATGGTTCTTACATAATAAAAAAAATTAATCAAATTCCCCAGAAATTGTTTTTCCGAACCCTTTAAATTTTTTATATATCATGATTCAAAGCAGCGATTACGTCATAAACGCAACGCTGGCAGCAAAAGCTTCTTCAGACAATACAGACAGTTTGGGTCATAGCTGTGTGGATGAGCATTTTGGTGGACAAAGTTACCTCTAGTGACGTTGAAATGATGTCAAACAGCCTATTCAATTGGGACTTTGCAAGGCGATGATATCTCCAACAGTAAAATTCAACATGTTTACATTAGTTCCATGTCTGCAGACGCTGAATCAATGTGAAAATGACGAATTTTGTTGTAAGGGATGATTCACACTATTTGTGCTTCTGGCGGGATAATACCAGAAACTATGTCGCTTTAACGGAATGAAAAAGCAATCACAAAAACTTACTCATAACTGATTTATGGCCTAAAGCCTATGTTCGTGGTTTTCAAATCGTTTACTTCAACAACATTTTGGGCTCGGTGAAGTGTTAATGTGATCATAAATCTTTATCAAATCCAGCCTGTACAAATCAGTCCTTTTTACATTGATTCAACGTCTAAAGATTGATTTAGGACTGAATTGATGGCTGTTTAACCAATGCTCAGGCATAACGGGTCTCTATCACAAGTTGGCTGCTGGTGGCTTTAAGCAAGAATTAAAGTTTGAATTTTATTTTTTGAGTGCAGTCGTGCTGTCTAAAAGCGCTGTCCAGTCATGCTGTCCAATCAATCGAGCGTTCCTAGGAAGTACAGTATCAATAAACGTCTTCCAAAGACAAAAGGAAACTCAACTAGTCAGAAAGCTCTACAAAGGTAGTCTGAAAATGAAATTCGTAAGATTTCTTTGCTTGTCGCTCTAGCTGCATTTCATAGATTTTGCTACCCGACTATAATTATTGTCCATGCACGTTTTCAACAGTACAATGATCTGCCATCTTTTCCCGATTATTATTGGAGTGCCAGTATATCGCGTATGGCAGCTGGCACGAAACCAACTTACACGATTTCATTCCAAAACAGGTTTTCTGAAACATGGCGACGTAATGCTGTCAGGCAAGCCAAGCAATACGAAGCAACTGAACAACAAACAACCAATAAGAAACCTGCTAATCTTCCTACGGAAAATAACCGCGTGATACCATCCGATTTTTCTCACGCGTTTTAAACAGGAAATAAAATTAGCGGTTACGATCGCAATGAATGCGCCTTTTCTATCACATTATAACCATCTAACGACCGGTGTACTATATTTATATTACTACTTGCATTTTCGTCTTGATAGACTATTACTTTTTCAGGAAAAACAATAAGGAAACGGAAGAAAAATAAACTATTTTTATACAAAATTTATTAATTACAACACGTTATTTATTGCTATTGATCACTATGCCTTGTGACGGCATTTCCGCAAAAAATGAACCTCTTTCAGTTTATGTTTAAAATTAACGGGATTAAAATTTAATTGCTTTAATTCACGAGCTTCGATGGCATTGGAATTTTGATTGACATAGCAAAAGTAAGAGTCCCGCGGAAAACACTTGTCTTAGAAGCGTTCACACTTAATAACATGCAACTGATTTCGATTCCACAAAGGTATTTTTACTCCTCAAAAACTCAACTCTTACCTTCAGAAATCTTTCTGGGAGTTGGAGGAACAGCATCACCAGGATGACGGAATGTGAAGATTTCGTTCGAGGGTTGTGTTTGCATCACGGAAGAGTTTGTCGGGGCACTGGGGACTCTTGCGGCCCTTGATGTTGGTTGAGGGGCGGCCGTGTCACAAGCAAGATTGTTAGGGGCAACAGTGGCCTGCTGCTGATGAGGAGGTAAAGAGTAATTGTAAGGAAATCGGTTCCTAGGGTATATATTCCCTTGATCACCATGGACATCAGGACAGCTGGACATCCGGCCCCTAGCCTCACCATAAAATTGGTGAGTGTTGTTCACTACCGGAACGCTGTCACTCGCATGGCGAGCTAAGCGGTACTGTGGTTGGATTTCAAGTTCCGGCCCGGAATAATGAGTTAATGGAGGTGGTTCCGCTTGGGAATTTGGCAGGAAAGGTTGCCCATAAGGTGTGGCCATTTCTGGCCAGATACATTTCTGGTAAGGTTCATTGCGCGTATGTGGAACTTCCTGTTTGTAGTCATACAAAGGCACAGTGCCTCCTGCCCCGCAAGGCACTCCATGGTGAACGGAAGCTTGTGATTCTTTGGCAACGTTTTCGCACGAGAGCTGTCTTGAAGGAACTTTTTCGTCATGTACCACTGTGCTCTCGCATTGTCGTCGGTTTGCAAAGTCGGCATATACGTCATCGTTAAAGAAGATAGTGTGCGGTCGTTTTTGCTGAGCCATTTCAGTGTTTTGGCACTGCTTAAGGTTAATTTCCGCGTTAAATGGTAAATCAGTGGTTGGTTGACTGTCTCTACCGTACGCCATACAGGCCGAAGAATCTTGGCTGTGCCTTCGAACATCGTATTTATACGTGTTGTCGTACTGATAGGCAACGTCACGCGAAAGTTGATGTTGGGTAAAGTCAGATGCTGGCATAGAGCTTTGTGCTGAGGCATGAGGCATTGATAGCCTGGAACGGTTTTGAGCATTGTCAATTTCATTTAGCAAAGTTTGATTTGCAAGATTTTGTGCCACTTCGTTTTGCCAATGTTGATGCTTTGTGGGTGGTATAGAAGATTCGTTACCCCTTTTGACACTTTCGTCAAAATAAACTTTTCTACCAGCAAAGTCTCCTGATAATTCATTCAACGAAGGCTCCAAACTGTCAACCTCGGGAGTCAGCAGTTGTCCCTCGTCGTTGGTACAACCCGAGCCATGACGTAATCTTTGTTCCCATGAATTCCCGCCGCTAGTGGACGCTATTGACGGTGGTGATGCAAATTCTAAGGCGAACGTCGATTCAACGCCACCAGACGTCGAGAGCGGTTGAGAAAACTCAGGAACTTTTGATTCGCGGCTGGAGCTGTTATCCAATGGAACAACTGAAAAAAGACATGAATGCATAAAAACGTTTGAACGCTTTCACACGTTTTTTGCAAGAAATAAAAAAATAAAAATGTAGATATTAAACTCATGTTCAGCAAACGTTTCAAAAACTAAACTATATTCATCTTCAGTGCAATAACAGTCAAGTATCTACTGTACATTTAAGGTCTTTATTTTTTTATTAGATTGGCCAGACCTTGCAACTATTTGATCTTAAAAATCTTTTCTTTTGCATTTTACAGCAATGTGATAAAACTGACGGAGAAAAGTAAATTTAAAGCCAATAAAACATCATTATCCGGTGACAGATGTGATAATCAGCAAAATTATCTTCTTCCGCCGGAAATGGGACCAACTTTTAAACATGCGATTTACGGTGCTGCAAACACGAAAGCTATCAACTTTGCTAACTGCAGCACCAGTTCTCTGAAGTGTCAGCAGTTAATGCATTTTGGCATAGCAAAAAATAGATGTAGTTTAAAAACAACATAATCGATTTCCAAATGTCATGTAAACTATCTGTGAAGAAAATGCATTTCCGTTCTTGTGCATCGACAAAAATCTTTTTTGAAAATGTCATGTTTTTGCTTTGCTTCAATGTCGCTACACGTTGTATATACGCAAAGCATGCTAACGCTAATTCGCTTGACAAGCCTTGCGTGTTGTGTTGAAAATATCAATTATCGGATATTTTCCTTTTTGTTTGCTCTCAACAAAAAAGCGACGTTAAAATGACGATATGTTTGTGCGATTTGAGCTTCACTTGCATTCGAGTGGCATTCTGACAGTCAACAAACGACGAAGCGGAAAAAACCGTAATTACGTATGAGGGTCGTTTGCAAATGTCATCAAACTATGTTTTAGAAAATGCCACCAGACAAGAAAAACTAACATTCGATTCACTGAGCTCAGCATCCAAGCTGCTTCTAAAGCTAGTCACTCATGGAACAGTTTATTTTCCAGTGATGTAGCCCACGCATAGGTGAAGGGTTGGTGTGAAATCCATGCTGTGTTACCATCCATGATGAGTCTGCTTATTGCACCAGAGCAGACATTCAACATTAAAGTTAGATGTGACATCACACAAACTTACTGAATATATAAATTTTGTGTATTAACATCATTCAAACACAAGTACAACAAACCAACCGAGCAGTACAAATCCAGGTGTTTTCGACGATATCTTGCGACTTCGTCAGGGACAATAACCAACAACACCCAGAGGGAAATTTATTTCCATTTGTTTAATTAATTGTTTATAAACGTATTAACAAAACATCTGGAACCAACGTAATAAAATTCACTTTTATATTTATAAAAGTCACTAAGCTGCAATTTGGGGCAAAACTTTTCAAGGGTGTTAGTGTTGCTACCATTACAGAATCTTCAATCGCATGTTTGTTGAAAAGGCCTTCTTCGATACATTTGTTAATAATCAATTAGAGATTAGAGACCGAGATAGTTTTTAGGACACTGCACAATTTTGGTCTTTGCAGGTTAAAGTGTGCTGGTAATTGTTGTTTGCAAATGGAAATTGTAAATGTCTTATTGATGGCGATGATAGCCATCGCAGAAACACAATCAAACCCTATAAAGACGTTATCTCATTCCATTACGGTTGATAACATATCTCACCGTTCTGAAACCTTTCTGCAACTACAGACGATCTTGAACCGCTCGTAAAAATGCCTTACGCTGTACGACGACGAACGTTTTTCTCATACTGGTAAATCGTGTTAATTTCACTCCGACGCTTTGATAAGGATTTATGTTGAAAGTATGCATCCAAACAATGTGAGATAAAGAACCAAATCTCTGTTTTTACCCTTTCAATGCTTCCGCGTTTTCAGATAATCTCTGTTAATGACATTGAATGAGTGATTGTCACCTCACAACGTAACCCATGGGACACTAAGATGGAATTTTTAACGTTCATTAAAATGGTCGCTCAATAAAACTGATCAAATATATGAACAGGTGAAGTTGGCATAACTTGCAACTCAGACATCAAATCAGTTGTGTGTGGCATTGATTTAACGTTTGCAGACGTTGAACCAAGCATAACCGAGATAGAAAGAGACTAATTTGCTGATTCTTTCTTGAAGAAAATTCTTGCCGCGTTTTTATAGATTTCTAACAGCGTAATGTCTCTAACTTTATATCAGATTCTCGTCACTAATGTACAATTTCTATGAAGTATTTCTAAATATCGATCCCGAATTTGAAGTAACCTCGTCTTATGGTTGGATTCAAGTTACGGAAATTGTGACAGACATCATCCTATGGTTATTTAGCGTGTCCATGTTTACAAAACACACTTGTGAGGTTATTTCACTCTATGAGACAGACAAATCAACACGATAAACTTTTGGCGTCTAAAACAGTGATGTAATGTGAAAAAGGTCTCTTCGTTTGCTTTCGACAAGCCAGATCTTCACTTTAGCATTGCTTTGGTGTTGACAACGTTTCTTCAACACAAAGTACGACTTTAAGCAGAAGAGGCTAATGTCAATAAGCAAATATAATCATGTCATTAAGTAGGATGTGCAATTACTAGGGCCATTTAAAGTCATTAAAGTCATATTTTTTTCTACGCATCAGTAAGTCGTGAAATCAATTTTAACGCAAAAACCGCATCCCTATGAGGTATATTAAGAAAGTTATGAAGTCATATAAAGTCATATTTTCCTGGTTAGGTCATAAATCAGCTTTTTATGTTATATAGTCATATTTTTGAGTTATAAAGTCATACCGTTGTATACTTTAAATAAAAAGTACCAATTTAAGCGGTGAAGCAATTAAGCGAAGATCCGCTTGAGCTAAAATATTACATTAAGAAGCGATTGGACAAAAACGATGTGAAACAAATTATGGAGCTACCAAGACAAGACATTTCACCAGCGCTTTATGCAAAACTGCAGAAGTGTCAACCCACATCAACGTCTGTGGAGCGCTCATTTTCCTTACTAAAGTCATTTTTACATCCAAATCGTAACCTCAAAGACTCTAACATTCCACTCTACATGAAACTGTACTACAACAGTGGTTTAAAATAAAAATGGATGTGTATTACTGTTATGTTGCGTATGTTTTACTCTTTTGTTCCGTGAGTGACGTTGTTTGCATGTAAAAATAAACGATTTTCACATAAAGTCATATAAAGTCATATTTTCCAAAAAATAAAGTCATATTATTGATTTTTTAAGGTCATATAAAAATGGCCCTAGCAATTACCATCAAGTGCATAATTAGCTGAAGGAAGAGTTTTAGATCAAAATATAAATAAACCTGTTACTTCAAAGACTTCGTTTGACAATCACAAGAATACACGTCTGTTAATGTAGATGCCATAAGGTGTGTAAAAATAGTCTTTCAATAAACACACAGAAACTGCT
This sequence comes from Aplidium turbinatum, assembly GCF_918807975.1. Taxonomy (NCBI): domain Eukaryota; kingdom Metazoa; phylum Chordata; class Ascidiacea; order Aplousobranchia; family Polyclinidae; genus Aplidium; species Aplidium turbinatum. The sequence goes on along the minus strand of NC_137489.1, from coordinate 6,594,459 downwards.
TACAGACACGTCGAAAGACAACCAGTTTTTCAATAAAACAAAAACTAAAAAAAAAACTGAAACAACTCGTAATGTCTTGATAAAAGTTCAACAGTAAAACAAATAATACAGTGGCATTAAGAAACAACCAAAAATAGAAGTTTAGCGGTTAATAGCACAGAAACAAAAAAACTTAGACTTTGAGTGCCCTGTTAAGTTTGATACTTAAAAAATCGAGAACTTCGAACAACACCAATTTCGGAAGTAGGGTGTACTTGAGTAATAATAAGGAAATGCAATTGTCACGGCTCGACGAGTTGGTTTTTTGTGAATGAAGCCATCCTCAAAAGAACGCGCTCAACGAGCGCGAAACAAAGGCTTCCATTCATAAAATCGACTAGCTGTTGCGTGTGCGTGCACGCGCTAACCACACAAATCGAGCCAGACCGTACATTCACAACGCGTCATGATAAACAAAGAAAGAGAGATATATTTATCTTGGACACTTAAAATTTAACTGAGCCCGAAGTAGTTTAAAGTTTGTTGTGTAGTTTGCTTCGCAGCTCCTTCGCTGTCTCTTTTCTTATCTTTATTGCAGCTTGCAGCAGCCTCAAATCTGTGATCATGGAACTGCTTAGCCATGAATTTGTGGCCACAAATATCCGCTTGCTGTCAATCATTTGCACGCAACAGCGTATCCATTCGTATGATACGATCTTTACACGGCTTCAAAATAACACTCTTCCGGCTCTTGCTGCAATTTTTCTGTTTAAATCGTTCGCTTATTTGGCGCACAGTATTTTTCGCTGTTTTCATGCGTTCTCTTTCAAAAATTTGTTTCACACACAGATTATGAATTTGATTGGTTAAACTGGAAAAAATCACAATGTCGCTGAGGAGGGAATACAAGTATTAATCGGCCAAGAAAATCTGGATAGGAAAAAAATCTCCTGTTAACATCAAAACAACCAATTAACTGGACTCCAATGCAACTTGTAGCCTAATAATAATAATAACAATATTTATATAGCGCCACATCCACAGTCAAACTATGCTCCTGGGCGCTGTACATGACAATGGTGATAATTAATACTGTAATTTCAGTCATAATGTTCAATTAGCCTACCATACAAAAATTGTCAAAAATCTTTTCTTTGTGTGCAATTCAACTTAAACAGCTTGATATGATACAACTGAGTTTAAATCAAAGCAACATTATGGTGGAGGATGATATGAAGAAAATCTTCATGCTGAAGACAAGTAGCGCGATACATCTCAAGCCTATGTGCGCATTGCAATATTCATGTGGTGCAAAAAAGTACATCACAACTTTTCTAAAATATAATCTTAATTAAAAGCACTTAATCTGAAGCACGTTGAAACGTTATGGACAGTGGAGCAGTGCTGCAGTCAAGCTGATGTTGTTTCAAAAAACTTCATTTCGACACAGCAAAAAATACGAAAAAACACATTTTGTATCATGCGAATTTCGGAAACAGATTAGCCTACTCTCTAAATTAGTTTCACTTCATAAAACTCCCCTCCAAAGATATTTCGGTTAACTAATCTTTACAGTTACATCAAAAGTTAACAAAATAAACAATTGCTGGGGACAAGCATTAATAAAATTGCAATTTTAACTTGATGGCAAAAATGTCAAATGGCTGTAAATTTTCATGCCAAAATTGGCCTTGGGCGTAAACAAAGCAATCCAGTTGGATTGTGTTGTAGAATACCATAATATTCCGCAACAAAGCAGCGTGTAATGCATCTTAGTTGCTTCTGACGTAGTTTAAAAACTGAAAAAAGATGAAGCGATGGGTTTTGCTGTGATGCAACTTTACAAGGATTCAGTCAAAGTCACGACACACCATTGTTTTGCGTTATGAAAAGTGGCCAATTAATTTTCCACTTGCATTGTGTAAAGCTTTTTTAGCTTTAATATAAACAGTGCGCTTCCCATTTAAAGGATGCAACAGTCAGCCAATTACACAGTGGATAGAACATTTCTGAGTGATATAGGTTATTACGTCAGGAAAAATTTCTGTGCTGAAAGCGAAGCGGGCATTTTTCATTTCAACAACTAGACCTTCAACGTACTTTGCGTTTTCCAACTAAACGCTCCTGCCCATACTCTTGACCGATGGCTTTTTATGGCTGAAGACTTGTAAAGAGTCCTGTGCAAGGTCTGGAAAAGTGAATCAATGGCCTACAGCCTTACAATCTCACACGGGCCGCTTCAATACAAGCTTCAATTTGGTGTTGAAAGTAGTGTTTTTTTTTTTAAAGAGAAAATGGTAATGCGTGTTCTGGACATCTCAGCATTCATAAATGTCGGGGTACTGGCAAGTGAGCAAAAAAGTGTTTCACTGTGATTATGTTGAAACGATTGTTTTAATGATATCGATCAACCAAGATATTGATCAAAGGAGCATTTTTTAAACAACCGAGAAAAACAATCTTAAATTGAAAAAAGAATACGTCGTATAGGCGTTTATTTTATGTTCCAGATTGATACCCGGAAAAAGTTTTTTCACCACAATAGATGAGCAACAAGTACAGAAGTTATCTGTCATGTATGATCAAGAAATGAGTAAAGCAAACACAATCTGAAGGCGTACCTCCCGCTTTCTTATCCCACTGCGCTGCTCACAAAGCGGTGCGACACATTATTGACATTGCTACGACGCATGCAAACTGGTTCAAACCGGCAATTACGAGTTTTTGGTGACGTGCGTGTCATTCACGTTCAGATTGCCTGAAGAGTTAGCTAGGCAACCTGACGTCTAAACTTAATCCCACACGTATTCAAGTATAAACCTCAACTTTGCAAGATGTGTCCAGAAACGTTTAGTTTGTGTAATTGTGACATTGCCAAACTAGGTAACCGCACGATTCAACATAGCTTTAAAATGAGTCATTATTTAAATCTCTTGGTTTTCCGCTTGTAGTATCAAACTAGTTATCAGTAATGCAGAAAGAGAAATAGGAAATAGAAAAAATACTTACGGTTTTCAACTTCCGGTACAAATTGATCTTTCTGTCTCCCTTCTTCTGCAAAACATAAAAGTGATTATAATACGCGGTATCGTGCATGATATAACAATGGTTCCAGTGAAGAAGAAGCGTTCTTCCCGGCCGTCAGCACAAGGCTGAGCAGTGAGCACTCACTAGTACAGCGAGTAGCAGTTGCGATTCGCTAACCATAACGGTGTAGCTTGCCCAGAAACTAATGGTTCCAGTGTTGTATATCATCCGGCATATTCTAGTAGTGCTGCTTCACTAGCTTGTGATATACACTGAGGCACATGCTAAGTGTGACATTTTGATGACGTTTTGACAAACCTAACCCTTTTTAATCCACAACTGCTGTTAAGTGTAGATCACAATGGCATGCAGATTACATATTTTACCGGCTTTAAAATAGTTTTGATACCTAATTTGCTTTGTTATGTTCTTGGTGACGTGCAAAATATACGAAAGAATCTGTGAGACAATTTTCAACTGATATGTTTGGATGGTCAAGCCGAACTCAAAATGCAAATACAGAATGCAATGACTACATATTCGTAAATATTAATAATATATATATATTAGTTGTTAGTTGTTACTCACCTTCTCCAAACCAAGAATCTTGTAATAAATGAAGATCTGTCAGCAGAATATCTGCAAACACATCAGTCAAAAAATAAAGTAAGTTTCGATGACAAAAACGGCTAATTATCACAAGTAATTAAATATCCAACATCAAAATACCGACTACTTTGCGGTACAGTATCTCATAATTTAACTTCATTTGCAAAGCAACACTTTCAAAATCTTAAAAAGTGATACGTTTTGTTTTGGAAAGGTAATTATTGTAGCAATCAAGCGTTATCTGCGCATAAGAAAAGTAAATATACCATCGGGAAAGGTCAAGTCGTCTTCTGATTGCTTCCTATTGTTAGAAGGCATTTCCCCTCCACCAGAATTCATAATAGTTGTTGGCTAAACACAAACAAATAAGTCGAACGAAACCGAGGAGGAAAATCAGTCCTTTTTTGGTCAGTCTGCAGATGTTCAATTAATGTCCAAAACCGAAAATTACTGACCAGGAACAAAGCAAGTGACTAAATAGAAAGCAAAACCAAAACTATTTCAAACAAAACTTATTCTATTTGAATAAGCCTAACTGAAGATGTAGCATATCGAAATCGATACTTTACTGTGTAACATTGAACTGACTCGCGTGAAAAGGGTTTTGAAAGAAAATGGGTTTGACGCCTGTCAGAAGGTATTGCTTCTCTGTTCTTGACCAGATAGCAAAATCGTTTACTTCTACAACTACATTCATTTGATGTCTGCAGACTTTTGATCAGAAAGAAACGACTTTGCTAGCTGAGGAGGTGCTTGTCTGATGGTTCTAATTAGCAATGAATCGGTTTTTAAGAAACAAATCACGCACAACGAATTGTTTAAATCAGACTTAGGCTAATTCGCATTTCTGAGCTTTATCACATCCAGACACAATTGCCAAGCAAGCTTGCAACCAGCTCAAACGAGGGCTGAGGAAAGCAACAATCACTATTGAAAAAATGTTAGCTCATTTTCGGTTTGAATTATGCAACTTCCAAAAAATTTTGAAGAAAAAATAATCCATCTCATTTTCTATTCCACCTCCTTACCTCAAATCGAATAAAAACAATATTTCTACCCATCTAGCAAAATCAGTCTTTTTTACATTGAATCAACGTCTGCAGACATTAAATCAATTCAAAAAAGGCACATTTTGTTAGTTGGGTAGTTCCAGTGAACTAACATTTCGTAATGATGGAATGGTGAAAAAAAACTCTAATTTATCAAATGTGAAATTAGTCAATCTGTACCTGTGGTTGTACTGAGGTAAAGGGTGGCACTTCTTGGTCGTATTCTATCATGGTATTAACTGTGATTCATGACGTCATTAACTGCGTAGTAGATTACGTCACGGGTGTAGTGCAGACACGAGCAAATTAGATGGAAAAATACATTAAGTTAAAAATATTAACTTTAGGCAAGACAAATCTGCAAATAATAATGACATTATGTTTTGTTTTTAGGATTTTCTCTAGCCGAGGGTTTTTAGTGTCAGTATTTCTACGCTTGGATCATGTTTCAATAATTACGATGACGATACGGTTATTACGATTACGATAATTACGATTTATTGTTACGATTACGATACTGTTATTACGATTATGATACGGTTATTACGATTTATTGTTACTCCTTCATTCGCGAAACAATGCAATCGTAAATGGTTCGAAGCCTTTGTGATCTAACCGGCAATATAACGCAGAAGCGGGAACACTAAACAAGCGGGAACACTGAACACTAAACGAAGTTGCAAATGAAAAACTATTAAACAATCGCTTGTCATTTGTATGAATCAGGTTGCAAATAACAAGATGACAAATCTTATGCATAATGAAGGAAATTAGTGTTGAACATCTTGTGACTTCAGAGACATTAAAAACCGAACACAAGTGTATTTCTGTAAAGCGAAGGAACTGCTTTAAAGTTGCTAATTTTTACGATGTAGGGTTTGCTACCTTCCCAGTCAGCAAACTATGCTTTTTAACATCAATTCAAAGTCTGCAAATGTAAAGTCAATGTAAAAAGGGAGTGGTTTCACGATTCCATACGGCGAAATTCGTCATTTTTACATTGACAACGTCTGCAGTCGTTGAATCAATTTAAAAATGATAGATTTTGTCGTCTGAGATAGGATGAAAAGGGTCAGTAGTCGGTACTTAAACATGAAAAAGAGTTGCTGGTTTAAACTTTACCTAACCTAAAGGAAGTAACGGATACGGTGCCAGATATCAGCAAAACGGCAGTGAATGTGAATAGAACGTTAAGAAATTCCGCAATTAGTTTGATAGAAAGTGCTCAGAAATCATTCAACTGAGTTACTGAGATAAAGAGTAAGCAAATATCATCATGAAATTTATTACAAAAAGCAGTGGCATATCCTGAGATTTGACCCAGGTGGTACAGCACAGCTGATAGGCCTATTCATAACAAATATATTTCAAAGTTGCAAATTTCGATTCGATGCAGAAACCGTTGTCTTCGTTTTGATTTGAAAAGTAGCAATTTTGTTTGTCCATTAACCACCATTTAACGACAGTGTGGTTATAATTAGTCGCCATTTAATTCAAGGTTGTGTGGGTGAGTGTTCTAAAATAAACTTGCTCATTTCAAATTGCAGAAAATATTGCCTGGATAAAAACAATCGTTTGTAGACTTTTAGTGATTTGTAGAGTGGCAAATCGAAGTCCAGTAGAATGCTTAACTCATAAAAATTTCGTTTTTTAATTTCCCGGTGAATTTTATACAGTATTTTGATCAGATTTTTATTCATTGATGTACGATAAAGCTGGATATTAAAACGGCAAAACTCTAAATTTAAACGGTTCAATACCATTTTTACTTCAATGTCTTGGCTGCTTTTAATGCAATCATAAAACGAAGCATGAGAGTGGCATTAAAAGCTTTTACGGGGCTAGTATGGGTCATAAGATAAACACTTCACATTATTGGATTTACGCGTGCAGCTGTGTATGGGCCGGTATGCCAGCTTTTCCCAGCTCAATCTCTCACAGGATTAATCGATTTAACGAAGGCTAATGAATGATTTCCTAACCCTAATAATAGGACACAGAAAACCATACACGTAATGAAAGTGTTTCCACTTGCATTTCAACAAATTACGTAAATAGATGAAAAATTGACGTTAGAATCTCCAAACTTGTCTATTTGCTAACTATCTCGTATATTCACAATCACACATACGAATCATTTGCTCGTGGCCTTTAGACACTCATAAACGAGTGTTATAATAGTTTTATTAACATCCTTAATCCCAACGGCTTTCTATGAGACGCGTAGTGTAATTGCACGTCGCTGGTGTTATGTGTTGATGTTAACGTGAGAATTGCATCTTTTTTTGGTTTTTCTAATGTCAGAAAACACACACAAAAATGATGTTAATGACTAAAAAAAATTAAGAACAGAAAAGGGTAGAAAATGAACCCCTGTTGACATATTACGAGCAATATAACTTTTTGTTCGTATTTAATGGTTTGTTTGACTTCACGGATAAGATTCTATCATTTTAATGCCAGAAGCAATAAGCAAAGGTGTTCTCCTTTATTCTTGCTAATAATCTTACTCCTTACACATTTCTTCTTTTTAGGTTTAAAAAACTTTTTCATTTTGCAAACGCTATCGTAAACGCTTTCTGACTGCCTGGCTAAGAGGGTAATGGTCAGATTCTAAAATGTTTCATAACTTTTTTTGCCTGTGAGGTTAAAGCCGCAGAAGCAAAATTTATTCTTCTTTTTCTAGAAAAAAGTCAAAACACAGCCTGATCGTGACACAGGATGAATCATGTATGAAATAGTTTTGCTATCTTCGTCTTGTTTTCGTCAAAGAAACATCTTTTACATAAAAATCGACGAAATTCAGTTTATCTATTCAGTTGTGAAATCTATCCTTTTTTATCACATAACGGCAACGTTTTTCATTTAGACAAGCGCGTTTATCTTTTTTCATTTATTTTCTTTTAAATTTTTATCATGTTGCTGCAAATCGTAATACGTTACTGAGCTGATAAAATCTAAATTTTTCAGTTTTCGAAAAGTGCAGAAATTAACGCAAATTATCCCGATCTCTCTTCAAACATTGAGGTTGTTTTGCGTAGAAACTCCTGTGAGTCTAATTTTCACCCAAAATTCAAGTTCAAGAAAGTTAATTACCTCATATGCCACCGTTACAGGGTTTAAAAAATAAAACAAATATTTGGAACAGCTCATCAAAAAAGCGACAAAAATTATATTGAAACAACAACAAACACGTTGTTGCTAAGTCACAGTGTGCAACTAGCAAACACGAGACATCATTTTTTAGCAGCAGTGTGCAATAGCATCCATGTGGTCAAGTATATTGAGTAGATTACAGGATCAAGAGACATCACAATATATGTACATAAAAAATTATGTGTTTAATAAACCCCACATCGGTTACGGTGAAGGCGCCATTTTATACAAGTCGACACAGTTGAAACCTTGGACTCTAAAAGAATTTTGTTCGATAATAGAGTATTCTGACCAAAACACTGCCTGGATTATCCAGTCTCTTGCGCTTTAGGTGGAGAAAACTCATCATTTGGAAACAAAAAGACAAAAATTTGTATTTGTACAAAAATCAGGATTATGAGTTTATGACAAATCAAATTATGACGTGAGCGCTTTGGAATTCACAGTAAAGAATAAACTCATTTTATATACTTTAAGTTTTAACAGTAGAATTTGTATCACTAAAACCACACCCGCTTTAAAAATACATCATTGTACACTTTGTAATAGTTGCAGAAGATAAGTGTGGAACTCGCAAATAGCAAGTAATTTTCTTTTGTTAATATCACACGGGTTAAATCTCGTTCAATCCATACTGCTGTTCTTGTCATTCCAACACCACTTCAACTTTTCAATCTGTCTGGCAGACAGACACCCACAAAACAATTAACACATTCGTATGACAATGTTGAAATCACAGCCGGTAAGACAATGTCAAACACAGTGATGCCATTCAGTGTAAAAAAAGACAAAATAAACTAATCATTTTTGTGTCAGCGATGCTCCCTTTGATGAACCAAGCAAACAACAAAAGCTAATTTAAGGAAGGTAAACTGATCAAAAAAAAAAAAACAAGAAGTGAGATTGTAATCTGCAAGCAGAGTATCACCATAAAAAATTAAAAGCTGTATATCTTGTGTAGTTGCTTAGTTTTATCTGTTAGTGGTGGAATCAAGTAAACTCTCTACCAAAGCTCAATCATAACCATAAAATATAATAAAAAACGTATCATAATTGCTGCAGCATTTTCCAGCGTTTTTAACAATAAAGGGGGCAAAATTGTACAGTGTTGAAATAAATTTAAATTAAAGCTGATCAAAAACAGACTTGATGTTGACAACGGCTGACTCCGGTCTCCAGGATTGGTCAGCAGCTGTCGATAATCCACGAATTAAACCAATCGACCGATTAAGATGGTTTTGCGGTGTGTTTTTACCCTTTCTGTACCAACTGTAATCCACTGATTAAAACTATCAAATACAGATCTACAGATGAACAGCGCACAAACTGATTCACGCTTAAAAAGTCAGACGACTAGCTTAATTGACCGCTTAAATGATTTGCTGTTAGGGCATCGAACGCTTAGACTTGAAATTGGAAAAGTTTTCCTATTTTTTGAGGGCCAATTTCAATACAAGGCGAAAGGTATCCGTAAGCAGACCAAGAAATTTATGTCAGAAATAGCGCGAAACGATGGACATTACAGTTTATCAAAATCACCATCACAAGATCAATAAACAGCTTTCAGAACTTTTTTTGCAGACGCAGTCATCATAGTCATGCTAGAAAATCGTTTTCGCTATTGAATGAAAGAATTTAAAAATAACTTGTTCAGCTCTTCCGTTATCAACGTTAGTTTGCGATGGTAAAATATTTCCGAATTACGTTATTTAACGTCTGAATTCAGCATTGTTCGGACAAAAGTTACGTCAGTTTGATAAAACAGAACAGAAAATGCATTTACTTGAAATCATGCAAGTGTCATGAAATAGCATTTTAAAGCAAGTTTTACAAATCAAAAAGCAATGCCATGCCAAAGGATACCATGCAACTGCATTCTACACAAAAAGAAAAGTAATGTGCCAATCAAACATTAATTTAACTTAACAGAACATTCAATCAGTTACTGTAAGAATCCTTTCAGCAAACCAACATTTAGTAATATCCGGTGCTTTCACACCAACGCGTAAAAGGCTTTCGATATATTTTTCAGTAAGACAAAACAAAAAATTTCCGTTCGTGATAGAATAGAGTTAATTTACAATTAAGTCACAACTTTACTATGTTCAAAAATGCCACACTGTCATGTCCATCAATCGCAACTTGCATAAAGTAAATGATTAAAAATACTGCCAACTGTTAGACAGTGGCAGTATTTGTGTCTTTCGGTCGCAACAGAAGCTGACCAGCAAGGTAATATTCTCTTTAGCATCGGCCAACTAGAAAAATGAAGAGTTTCTTGAAACGTCGTTAAACAGAATTTAAATACAGTAGGCTACCCGAAATCGTTGTAGACGTTTTTAAATTTGAACAACTCTTTTTAGCAAAGTTGGCCACATGCCTACATGTCAATGCAATGCAACATGAAATCAATTGATTAAATCGCTTTTTGCAGACTTTCCCATCAACTTTACAGCAGAAAATGAATATAATCCATTTATCTCAACTTTGTCCCATTTCTCTCCGATTTCAAAAATATAAATGAAGTTACGAAACATTGTGCATCATTCGAACTGAAACAGATTTCGAACAATGGTAAACATACCAAGTGAATGACACAAACCATCAACGCATTAGTCAATACGAGAATCTGTGCAGTTGTCATAGAATGTCTTCGTCCAAAACACGCATTTGAACGAAGGATTGTTTTCAACACGCAGCGACTGTACCAATTAGGTTACCCTTGTTTGACCAGATTTATGTCACGATTTTAAAGACGGCGCCAGCTACCAGTTACTTCCACTTGATAAACTCAGAATGCAACTAGCCTAGAAAAACACAATTGTCTTCAGAGAAAGCAAATACAATCAGCATAACTCTGTGGCAAATGGCCATCCATATGAAGTGCATTGCAGCACACACAATAATTAAGTCAGTTCGCAACATTCAACCAATAAAACAACAGCCTGGTGTTGCTCATACTCGCATATGCCAAAAGTATGTTCAACGAAGGATCAATCCATTGTGCTTCAGGGAAAAATGTTAGTGAAATAATTTATCCATTTCGGCGTGGCATAAGAATAACCTTGAAGCATTTCCAGCACATTTTCATCTTTATTTGCTTATTTTACGTCAAATGCTTGCAAACAAACTAATCAAATAGAAATTTTTGTAAATCGGAAGTAAAAATCTTGGACCTTTTAGGCAATCTATAGTTTGTAATATGACATAGGCGAAGAAAAGTACCACAAAAATCTGATAAAACATCTTTTGAAAATAGAAGTTTGAAAAATATTGCTTCACGCAGATTTATCCCTGAAAAGATAAATTTTAGGGAATGCGATTTCATCTTGTCGCAATAATTATCACCTATGGTCCTTCAATAATTGCAACTAAACTTAGAACATTGTTGCGGATGTTGCCTAGAATACAAATAGAAATGCAATATATAGAAATGTTCATAATTTCAAGCTGGCCGACAAAATAAACAAAGCTAAATACAGACCTAAGCCAAATAGACTTACCATACCTCTGCCTTAAAAATAACTACAAGGCTAGAAGCATTTTATCTAACTCTTTGAGAACATTCCAGATTCCAGAGATTTTAGTCAACTAAAGCCCTTTCAAAAGCACTACTATGCAGTTGGATTTCTGATCAATCAATCATACAAAATGGCGGAACTTCTTATGCTGTCACAATGTCCCATCAGTCATGACCTACGTCAGTATAAAAGGCGGTTACATTTTCAACGTGTCTGCTTTTATGCTGCTTTCCCAAAGGAGTAGATTTCACTACCTACGTCACGATTGTGGTCAGCAAATGGTTTGCAAGAAGGCATTGTGAGCATTTCCTTTCATGTCTGAGGAACATAAATTCGAAACTTTCCTGACAAAATGGGTTTTGAGCACTTTCTAAACACAGCTGGTCACCTAAACCTGATTACAAAAAAGCAATTTCACTCTGGTTTTGTGAATGGGCGAAAGATAGCCGTTTGCTTTCCCTGTCCTGTTGAATCAGACTTGCACCATTTAGCGCCTTTTTCTCTTTTATTACGTTTGGAGCCTTTCAGCAAAGAGCATTTAGTGTTTCTTTAAGCAATTTATCGTCTCTTCGTCTCTCTTCGTTTCTGTTTACTTTAAATCTAAAAACGAATCAAGAGAGTGGTCTGTAGTTCGGCATTGTATTCTCAGACAAGAGACAAGAAGTGAGCTGTTTCATTCATAAAAAAGCATAGAATTAAAGTTTAAAGAAAACGTTGTGAGTCTTCAGAATTTCTACATTCTTTTTGAGTTTGGTAAAGCCTAAACACCGAATATACAATATTGATTAAATTCTGTGAGTATTGTAACTAAATTATGCATTATTCATCAGATTTGTCACTTTCGCAGCGACCGTTTTGCCGTTCACTTTGATTAAAATTACAAAAAAATATTTGAATTTCTTCTCTGTAATCACAAAAATATAATTAATCATTTGAGATTTGTCAGACAGAGATACAAAGTTTATCACTGTTGCGTTGAACTAACATTTAAAGACACACATGGTTGCAAAATTTCGGAAAACGAACAAGCTACGCGTTTCATGAAAAGTCTGGCATCAGACGCCGTCCCTTGTCATACAGTACTGTACGCGTCACTTTCACGATGTCACTACACATTTGATACTGACTGTCACTTTTACCTTTGTGTTAAGACAGTGCGGATCATCCATAAAGCTGAACAAACTGAAGCTTCAGGCCCACGAAAATTCGGGCCAACATTGATAAGAAGTTACTCATGGAAAAATGGTTAAATGTTTAACAATATCATTCATGACTGTGCAACTTCAAAAGCAAGAAAGGTCATCGTCTTGAAGCTTTAGGCCAGGAAGTCCAACCTGCGGTCCGCCTGAGATTTTTGTGCGGCCCGTTAGTCATTTTCACTCCAACTAGTATTTTTAGCAAAATTGCTAAAAATTGAAAAATACTAACATTTAAAAATATTTTTCTTCATCTCATAAATTTTCTGAGATTTATGCTGCACCTCAACAGCCTTCGTACACGATACATATTCAAACGTTTTCAAACAGACTTACCGACAAACACTCAGCAAACATCCTCAGAGTCAAGACAACCTCCTTCAATGGTCAATGCTAATGTAGATAATATCTTAGCTAAAAAACAATGTCGAAAATCTCATTGATTTCATAGACTATTACAGAAGTAAATTTCGGTTTCTTTGTGTGTGTGTGTTATTTGTTCCCATTTTTCAAACATAAAATTAAAGATTTTTAATTGTTTTTTTTATGTATCCATTTTTCTGCCCATTGAATTATTTCAAGTAACAGTGCGGCCTACTATAATAAAAGGTTGGACAATGGACATCCCTGCTTTAGGCCTACAAACACAACTCCCTGGTTGGGGATAGTCGATGAAATTAGATTAGGGACAGTAGGCTATATCTCTTTAAGTTTATCGCTTTGTTATGCATATGGCCTTCTGTATAGCAATTCATTCTAGCCTTTCATTATAAAATTGAAATATATGTTGTTTTTGTTACAACAGTAGCCGAGGCAGCATTTTAGCTTACAACTAAAGTCGCATAAATCACGCAAGACTTCGCTTTTTGTAGTTTCATTTGACCAGAGTTTCGAAATATAAAATCATACATTAGCAAATCATTTTTACACATTCGGATATCACATTTTCAATTGTATCACCCTGTTGTGACTTGTGACTTATAAACTGCAATATCTGAATGCAGTAGTGCAAGGGGTCCAGCGGTTGGATGGCGCAGGGGATAAGGCGCTTGCTTTCTAATAATGCGAACCTGATTCGACTCCCGGCTTCAACTGCTGAAAGCTGAGTATAATGAGAACCTTGTCTTCTCATTCCGCAAAGCTCATTAACTGAGTATGGGACCTTTTCCTGTTTACCAGGGGTACTATTCAATCTGGGCCCGGAATATTTTTAAAGGCATAGATTCTTTTCAAGAGGAACAAAAACCAATAAAACACCACATATTTCTTGGGGTCCTGTTTTTTCTTTTCTTGAAAGTGTCTTGTTTGGGGCACCAGACTTCTCATTGACACCAGATCCAAATTATTCTCTCAACGGCCCTGCCTGATCGTGCTACCTAAGTTTCCTTTCCAATGCTTCATTGTCTTTGCGTTTATAAATTACAGTTACGTTTATTTACCCATGGCACCTTATGTTGTGATGACGTATCAAAGTGTTTTTTAATCTTTCGTTTTTCCGATGATACCCAACTCAAGGCTCGAGCAAAAGACAACACAACTGAATCTTGTCCCAGTTCATTAACCAGTCCTCGCAAGAGTTGAGTGATGAACAAGATGGTGCTTTCTAGACTATTCAAACGTCACAGAATTAAAAAATGTTTTCGAAATTATTAAAACTTAGAAGAATTCTATAATGTGTTTTTTGATAAGTCTTATGGCGCAAAATGTGTTAAAGGTGGCTGCCTTCTCCTCCAGCAATCCATTTGCATGTTGGTAGCACAAAGTAGTCAGCAATAATTTAACAGAGGCCTGCAACGAGAATCTGCTTTGTCAATGTCAGACGCAGTCTGCTTACTTACAAAAAGTTATTTCATGCAGAAAAATGATCCGCAGGACATACCTAGCAAACGTCATCCAGCTCAAGCGTAGTAGCTTTTAGAAATAGTACCAAAATGTTCTTGCAGTGTAGAGCAAAACTACTTTCTTTATACGTTGTGGAATGACAACGTTTAATCGACGTTTAAAACGCGTTAACTTAATGTTCATTTTTGAGCACAAGGCGATATTTTAGAAAACAATTTCTACGACACGACTGGCGGTTTGTTTGTTGGTTTGTTTATCTTTATCCTGCATTGCGGGAAAGCGGACTTGAGCGCTATGCATCGGTGTACGCCTTCCGACGTACACCTGACCCACGCTGCAGCCGACGGTAATGTCTGTTTCCGGTTGTCTACTCTACGTATGACTTAAATTTGGTACTACCCATTACTCGAAATCGATCACAGCTGAGATAGGATTCTTAGCCATCCCGTTCACTTAGCCCAATCTAAATTTTCAATCACTAACTCTGGTCTAGATTAAAATAATTTCAAAGAATGAATAACTTATCTTCTTGTGTACGTACAACTTACCGTGTCATCTAGTACGCTTGTTGCAGTAAACTACAACTCTGTTGAGAAAAAATGTACCAACTTCTAAACTAGGAAAACAATCTAGAAGACTGGGTAAATTGACCAATTAAAAGGCACACCAGACAGTTGGTAATTTACAGATTTGTTTCGGTATTATTCATCAAAACATTGAACATTTCCTCTCAGGCATCAATCCTACAAAAGTCGTATTTAACCTAAAATACGCAGTTGCTTTTTAAATGACTCTTTTCTGACTGTCTTGTCCAATTTTTGACTCAGAAGTAAATAAACAAACCTCACAGTTAACCTCGGAAAAATTAAAACATTTCGTCAGTTAAAAAGTAATTTTACGTACTTGTTGTGTTTAATTTACGTCCAAACAACAATGTAGGTTAAAAATATACACAGAACACGACTTGTTTTCTTTTTCGATATTCTTGTTTTTCTTCATTTTTAGTTCAACGTCATGTAGCGAATTATAATCAAAAGCGTTGATTGTTAGTTGCTGTTCTTTTAAAAATTCTTACTATTTGCTAATAATATCTTTCAAGTGTTTTTTGAAAGGTCTTCATTTGCTTTGTAACAGACTGAGTTGTTGCACTGTCACATGTTGATGCACTCGCAGCGGAAATTAATCAAATTCTGTCCTCTTCTTCTATAACTTTACATTGTTTTGTGACGGAGTGCCACATTTCTCTAACGCCACGGTATCTTTATTAACTCTGCATGTCCCAACAGAATCGTTTGATTAACTAAGATTTTATTTACGTTTAAATCAAGCTTCTTTTTTGTCCACTTTAATAAGTGCTGCCCAACCGGTGGATCGCGACCCATTGATCGGCCGCGAAGCTATTTCAGGTGGGTCGCGAAGCATTTCTAAATTTTACTGAATGTTAAAATTTTCTAAAAAATACCGACATTACTATGGATCTCACAAGCCGCAGTTTGGTCTTGTACAGTACTGCGCCTTCGCCATCACTACTCTTATCTTCACTTCATTTGTTGACTTTCCATTTTCATGAATTGTGCACCCTGTTTTTTATGAGATCTGGAAATTATTGCGTTATTACTACGTAACAATTATGCAACAATGTAACAAATATGTAACGATCAGAGATGCCATAATAAAGATGTCATATCTCATTGTGGGTCGCACAATAAAACTTGCATTAAAAGTGGGTCGCGAACTGAAAAAGGTTGGGTAGCACTGTTTTAAATAATTGCTTTTCTGCATCAATTGAAGATGCTGATTTGCCAACGCGATCCAGAGCATCGTTAATTCGTGACGTCGTTGGGATAATCCATCTGAGTGGGAAGATTCGTCATCTAAGGTTGCGAAGCTAAATGTGGGTAGGTAGTGCAAAAACGGACCCTTTAAAAAGTAATGGTATCTGGGCAAACAGGGTAAAGTGAGATATTTATGCTATTCACAAAATTTGGAATGGCGAAGAGGATTTGAGAGGTGTCACAAGTGCTTCTGAGTCGTAAGAGGTTCTTTTATCCGCCAGGCCTGGTGATAGGCTATGTCATGAATGAGAGACCAACCCACCGATAACTCTTAATAGAACAAAAATTATCAACCACCGCAACAGAGGAAAAAGAGAGTTCTACTTAGTTACTATTAACTCATTAGTTAACGTTTTGGGCTGTTTAAAATCCAACTATTTAGAAAATGTTTCGAAATATTTTGCTTTGACGCAAACATTTTTTGTGCTAAATTCATCTCGTTTCATTGCCGATTTTTTTTTCTTGAAAAAATTGCAGTGCTTATTTTGTTTGTTTTGAGTTACGTTTTTCTCTGGTTAGTTTTTGTTGATTTTGAATTACCTTTTATTAAACAAAAGTTTTGTTCTTGCCAAAAAATGTTCAAACATCCAACCCTTTAAAGAAATTCCTTTAAAAAAAGATCACTGTTACAAAAACAAAAATAAACATTACCACTTCAATTTTGTTGAAAGTTTGAAAAAGCAGATGAATAACTTTGAATAATTATGTTGATTGATGTCGGCATCTCACAGAATAACGTGATGGATAAACTCAAATTGATGCTAATAGATTAACAATCATTTTATTTGTCACTGCTTATTTATCATAGGAAACAATATGATTTGAAAAATGATGGCGTCCTGGCACAGAAAAACCTCATTTGAATTTTCCACGCCTTGATTACGGATCATAAATCATACAAACTTCTTTTACATGTCACTTCTTCCAATGAAGATGACTCATTTGGTAACCATCACTTCCTATTTTGCGGTTTCTCTAAAGCTGCTCTGGAGAGTTACGCAAGCCTCAGTGAAAAGGTCAGAGATAAAATAAACTAACACAGTCGTTAAAATTACTAGTTAAACTTGTCGATGTGACGTTAGTAAATGTTGAAGCAATACACGAAGAAATTTCTTTTTCTTTCCGTCTAGGTATCTTTAAATCACAAGACCAGGTGTATACCGATATCTGACGACGCTTTATGGTTTGGTGTAAATACATTTTGCAGTTGAAGAAATGATTTTTTCGCTCAGGTTGTCTGATCATCACAGCAAAGAAAATTTTACCGTTTTTCCTAAACCATGACGGTTCACCGAACAACAAATTATCGACGGACGATTTGTCCAAGGAAAATGAAAGGGTGTTGAAAACTATTTTTGTCTTTTGGAATAAGACCAAATTTTATTGCATGAAACGTGGTAAAAAGAAAACAATTTTAAGTGACATGAGATTCTCAATCAAAGCGCACACGTTTGGTGTTTCATGTTATGTAGAGTGAGATCGTAGTTATTAAATGATAATAATTATTGATATAAGATCTTTAGCGCCCTTTAGTGGTATGATGTTTTTATAAAATAAAAAATAATGGGAAGTTTTGATTTAAAATATTATTTGATTGATTGATTGAATCTTTATCCTCAGACTGGGAAAGCTTCTTGCAGAGCTTAATCCTGGCAGTTTCGCATACTTGTAGAGGCTTTAAATCACTGACGCAGGCCCGGTCACCGAGATTGACAGAGTGAAGTTTCCGATTGTTGAAGTCTTGTTGCTGGAGAAATATTCCATCAATTAGATGCCGAATATCAAGCGGCAATATTTGCAATTAACAGCTCACTGGGTGAATGTAGGCTACATGTTGATTTTTTTTAAATACAAATAAAAAAAAACAATTAAGTTAGGCCACTTGTAACAAGTAGGCTATGTTTCTTTTAATTTGGTCGGTTATCTTTATAAATTTTATTTAAATCTTTATCTTCGGACTGAGAAAGCCTCTTACAGATAATTCCTGACAGTTTTGCATACTTGTAAAAGCTTTAAACCACTGACACAGACTCGATTGTCAAGATTGACAGTGTGGTTCCGATTGACGAAACATTGTTATCTACGATTAATTACAACGATTAAAAAAACGTGAAATCCATTGAGCTAGGCTTACCATATTTTTGTGACTTCAAAACGGGACGCGTCCAAAGACCAAGACCACTTAGCTGTGATTTTTTAACTTTACATTTTCCGATATTATTACATAGGCCTACATTTAAAGCCATCCCGGCTGTCTTCATTGACCGTATTGTCATCGAGAGTTCATGCGCATATTCTCTGTCTAAATATCGGTTTCAGTTCGAAAAATAGAAAGGAATTGACGTTAACGATACAAAATAATTCGAATTTAGATTTTTTCTATAAAGGAAAAAGAAGAAAGAATAATAAAATAGCCTGCGGTTTTCAAGTCGATAAGTAGCCTAACTCCCAATTGCACTGAATTTACCCAACACTGCGTACAAGCATTTGCGAATTTATTTATTCGCCCAATCATAGTTTTCTGTAGATAACACCTTCTTCAAAAAGACATTGTTCAATTTTATAGTCTCGTAAAAGTTAGAGCAGGACCAATCAGTATTGATTTTACATAATGATAACGGCTTTCACGTTCTGCTCCAGCATCCTGCTTCTGCTCTCAGACCGCATGCTCTTCATGATGGAAAAAATTCACCTTCAGCAAGAAGGCTACACAGCAACAACAGTAACGAGAACATGCTAATTGGTATTGTTCGTGTATTATGCTGGCTGGTTAAAGCCCAAGCGGGACGTTTGGCTGACCGGGGGTCTGTTCTGACAAACAAACAAATACAGTACGGTAGGTACAAGTCTAATGCGATGTGTAGGCTATATATTTTAATTGTCAGTGTCAGCATTGGACAGCAGACGTCTAAACACTCAGCAACGAGTCTCCGGCAAATTAAAAACGAAGTCCTTGGAGAGGTCATGGAGGTTGATCGAATTCAAAACTTTGCTTTGCACATGGAAGACCATTGCATGATTTAGCAGTTTCTGTTTCATGGTAGATCGTAACCAAGTTTTGACATGTCGCAAAGTTGAAAATGACTCTTCAGTTGAACACTAGCTGGCTGGTGATATGAGCAAAAGTCGCACAAAAAGTTCCACTTGCGGAAACATTTACCCAACAGCGGATGGCATCTTCTTGAATATCATTCGAAAATTTTCCACCGACTTTCCATTATACATTGTCGGCAGCAGTGGCCGAGTGGTTAGCGCGTTGGGCTCGCAGTCGAGAGCCTGCATGTTCGACTCCAGCCACCCGCACTTGCTGTTGTTTCTCTGGGCAAGAAACTTTACGATAATTGCCTCTACCCAGTGATTGATTACGAGTAATGGGTACTACCAAATTTAAGTCATAAGTAGAGTAGACAACCGGAAACAGACATTGCAGTCGGCTGCAGCGTGGGTCAGGTGTATGTCGGAAGGCGTACACCGATGCATAGCGCTCAAGTCCGCTTTCCCACAATGCAGGATAAAGATAATAAAACAAAAACAAACAAAACTGCTATCGAAAGAAGTATAGTTCTTGTGCAAGGGACTCTGTGTCAGATCAGAGAACTCCGGATAATCGTTTACCACATGTGATTGTAGCTTTCCACTAAAGAGCGATTCTTGTAGAATTTTGTAGTGCTCAAGATCGGTCGACTTGAAATAACTTAGTAAGATTTTGTTGCCGCGCTGTCAATGAGTGCAAAATACTCTGACCGATATTTCGTCTCCGGTATTTGAAGCAGAGGAGGTTGGCGATGGCCATGTCCATGCTGAAGACGATTTGGGATATTTTTTGGACGTAACAGTTGCAATGACTCAAGGTTGCAATCCTCCATTAGTCTCTCAGCATTTACAAAGACACGATGAAATTCTTCTTCACTGCATAGATGGTGGAGTTTGCAGTGGAGCACTACAAAGTTCAACACCTTCAAGAATACCAGCCACAGTCACCGTGTAACCTTACAAGGTTTTGTTAAAACGTTCCATACACTGAATGAAAGACAATGCCTCTAACAACCCAAGTACACTCGACCCACGAAAAAAAGATTTCAAAAGTTGGTACATTTAAATCAAATTGACTCACAGCTGCTTCCAAGGCTTCCTATAGGCTGCTGACTTATAACTATCAAGCACTGCTTTTACAGCAGCTGCACTTATGAGCCATCTTTTTGGAAAAATTGGTTTCAGTTTTGATGCAGCCTGAGGCAAAGACTCTTCAGAATAAAGATTCAGGTAGGCTACAGATGCTTGAATTTCTCAGAAACCTTTAGTTTAACTAAACTAATAGCTTTCCAAGTTTTAAACGTTTGACTAACAAAATTGTGACATTCGGTTAATATTTTTCCTTTTACGTTATAAAAATAATGTAAAAAGATGGCGGGGACATGTAAAAAAGATGGTGGGGACATGTAAAAAGATGGTGGGGACATGTCCCTGCTGTCCTATAGGGATCGGCGCCCATGGCTACGTGTATTGTTTTCGCTTTGATGGTTAGAAATATAAACAACTGAACTGAACAGTTTACGATCTCTTTCATAAAACCAAATCTTCTTCTTTCGTAGGCTACGGTATGATACAAAATTGTTTAAATTTCAGGGCAGGTGATGGAAAAACCAGTGAGTGTAACTTTGTCCAGTTCTGCTTTGCTGTGCGTTCCATCTGGCGCCTTGTTAATGGGACATTCAAGAACGACATGGTCAGCATTTTTTTCCCGCGCCGGCATTCGAAGGCCGATAAGGGAGCCAAACCCCACTTGTGCATATTGGAATTGAAGCGGCCAACTCTTGTTCGAATTCTATTAAATTGACCCAAATCGGCCGGAGATTGTTTAAAACCAAGCAAATCTAAAGATTAAATGTTATTGTTTGATGTCACTGATGCGGAAGTACGGTGCGGAAGTAAAATATCAATATTGATTTATAGTAAACAAATGTTTGGTGTCATGCTGCTATTTACGTAAATTACCTTACGTAAATTTTTCAGCTGGAAACTAGGCATCAATGATAAATCCTGGACGTAGCATATTTTGAAAAATGACATCTCCCAAACAATAAACTCCGTTTTATTTTCCTTCTGTTCCGTTTATAAAGTTTGTCTTTTCTTTTCCTATGTCCGAACTCCGAATCCGTTGGTTCCGTGGTGACAAATAGAATTTGGCAAATATGGGCAGGGCTTTTCATGGACTCTTGGTTTTTAGTTTTGAAACAGTTCAGTTTGTTCTATTTCTGACCGTCACAACAAAAAACAATATGTGGCAAACATAGCAGAGGTCTAAAGGTAGAAGTGACTAAACGCTGACGTTATAACGTGTATGATTGATATTGTAGCAGGACAATCAGTTTGAAATATGGCACAGTCGCCTTCCGTTTTTACTGTTTACTGACTTAGTTTTATTAGTTTAAATTTTTAATGTTAAGGCCTGCCTTTTGTGTTTAACTAAACATTAACAGATCAGAGACAATAAATCTAGTTGTGTTCATTTTAAGTCTTTAGGCTATCCTTTGAATGACAAAGCCTTTCAGTAATTTCTGGCAATTTTGCATGCTTGTAGAGCTACCATACGGTATGTCCTGTTTTAAGATTTGTTCTCTTTTTTTAAGAAAAAAAAAAGGTTCTCCGAGGACACCTGAAAATGCTCAAATGCCCTCTTTTTTGGCATTTTGAATTTTTTTGGTAGTATTTTCAACAGAATTGTATTGTTACCATATTTTACTTTTCGGAAACAACTTGTGTTTCATTAAGGCAGTGGTTATTTGACCGGCGCCGGTCTTTGAATCTGAAACACTATTTGACCGGTCATGACGTTACTATACAAGGATGCAACCTAGTTCGTACCCTGAACAGTTCGTACCCTCAGTTCGTACCTTAAAAAGATCGAAAGAACAAATTAAAAAAAGCGGAAGTCGCTGATCGCAGCTTCCGCAAACATTTTAAAATTTTCTCCCTGAAAAGATCGAGAGAGAGAGATACCACAAAGCCGAAGTCGCTAGTTGCAGTTTCCAATAGTTACCCTCACCCTAACGCTAACCCTCGCTGATTGCAGTTTCCGCAAACATTTTTCTGCACTTTCCGCTAACCCTAACCATAGACTAATCTACGGTATGCTCTAACCCTCGCTGATCGCAGTTTCCGCAAACATTTTTCCGCAGTTTCCGCTTACCCTAACTCTAACCATCGAGTAATGTATGCTCTCTAACCCTAACCCTCGCTGATCGCAGTTCCCGCAAATATTTTTCCGCAGTTTCCGCTAGCCCTAACCCTCGAGTTGTTTGCGGAAACTCCGATCAGAGACTTCGGCTTTGTGCTATTAAACTGCGATCAGCGACTTCGGCTTTTTTTAATTTTTTCTCTCGATCTTTTCAGGGTACGAACTGAGGGTACGAACTGTTTAGGGTACGAACTAGGTTGCACCCACTATACAGGCACCTTTTTCTTTTTCTCTTTCAAAGCAAAAGACGAGAAGCGCGTAGGCTATATAAGTTTGACACTTTTGTTCAACTCGATTCGTGGCGCGTGCGATACTTTGCCGGCTTCTATTCTAGAGGGAATGAGTTCAATACTGCCCGGAAGCGTTATTTTTTATTTTTTTTAACAAAATTTTGACCCAAAGTGCATTTTTGTAGTCAATTTTTAATTTGGGTTGCCTACAGCCCAATTTTTTATGTCTTTTCAAATGTGAGTAACAAAGTTAGAGTTTTTTAATTTGCTGGAATTTGAGAATTTCTCTGGGTAATTTTCCATTTGTGGCCGTGCTAACTACTGATAGCCTACTACATAATTTTTCATTCAGGCACATTGTAAACCTTTCAAGGTTTTGCCACATTTTCCCGTTCATTAACGTGCTGGTAGGTCTATATTGATTTTTGTAGTTAAGTATCTTTTTCGTCCCGGACGCGTTAATGACGAAAAATAAAATGATTGATTGATGTGATCATGTGACCGTGTTTGCCTAACGAAGCATTATATACATTTTTGCTCTCAATAAGTTAGTTATATACAATGCTTCTTTTAAAAAAATAGTAATGGTATGTAAATGTAATGCAACTCAAATTAAAAATTGACTACAAAAATGCACTTCGGGTCAAAATTTAGTTAAAAAAAAAAGAACGCTTTCGGGCAGTATCGAACTCATTTCCTCTAGAATAGAAGCCGGCAAAGTATCACACGCGCCACGGATCGATTTGAATAAAAGTGTCGAATTTAGAACTTATATATGCGCTTCTCGTCTTTTGCTCTGAAAGAGAAAAAGAAAAAGGTGCCTGTATAGTGACGTCATGACCAGTCAAATAGTGTTTCAGATTCAAAGACTGGCGCCGGTCAAATAGCCACTGCCTTTCATTAATATAGAGCTAACATATTGATTCATACATTCTACAAGAAATTGACATACCTTGTTGAATTGTTGTTGTAAACAATCTTAGACGAGTAGACGACGTGTATTGCAACATATTAAATGCCATTGTTTTGTGGTTGTCGTGAGTAAGTGCAGTGACTGCGAGCAGAGCTGTGAATCCACTTATGAGGGAATTTTCTCATTTGTGGAAATCTGATCAACAAATTCATGAAAAAGGAAATTGGTGACAAAATGAGAATTAAGCAAATCAAAAAATGAGGAAATTAGATAGTAAATATTATAACTTCAACACAAAAAAATTGCAAAAAAGTTTGTTACAATATTTTACAGTCATGTTATTACGTTATGATTTATTTTGCATTGATTCAACGCTTGTAGATGTTGCTAATTACGGGCAACACTAAAAGGCGGAAATGCGGAACGTGGAAATAAGCCGGGCGTGAAATGGTGTATTGTCCGCAGAAGTAGCGATTTAATGCCGATGTAGAAAACGCAGAAATATGATCGTGGCGTCCATATTGTTTAACATAGCGATAACGTCATCATGAAAGAATGAAATGTTGCAACATGGAAAAAAGCGGAAATGCGATTTTTAACAACAACTCACCACCGAACCTACTTTTATGTTGAAATATCATTGAAAGATATTGTTTAGAAGCAATTGTGAGATCATTAAATACTTTGACTGTTTTAATTCCACAGTCATTGGAGTAAATTTCGAAAATTGAAAGGAATTTATTTAAACAGGAAAAAGGCGGAAAAGCGATTTTTAACAACAACTCACCACCGAACCTACTTTTATGTTGAAATATCATTGAAAGATATTGTTTAGAAGCAATTGTGAGGTCATTAAATACCGTACTTTGACTGTTTTAATTCCACAGTTATTGGAGTAAATTTCGAAATTTAATGGAATTTATTGAAATAGGAAAAAGGCGGAAATGCGATTTTTAGCCACAACTCAATACCGAACATTTTGTTATGTTGAAATATCATTGAAAGATATTATTTAGAAGCAATTGTGAGATCATTAAATACTATGACTGTTTTAATTCTAAAGTTATTTCTGCTTATTTCCGCCTTTTAGTGTTGCCCGCTAATTACCAACTTACGAGTTTGACTGTTTGTTGTTAGAAGCAAATCTGAATGAATTTCCAAAAGTGCACTGTACATATCATAGCCTAACCTACTGCAAAAAGAAATTGTGATATGGATAGTTGGATACTTAAATCTACAGCATATATGGATGCAAATACAGTAGAACGTATTTTGATTATGAAGCGCCATCAGCCTCAATACTGCAAGAAAAGAAATAATTTTTATTAGAGTCCCTTATTAACATCTTAAAGGTTGTAATGTATAGCCTAAATTCAATTATATTTTGTGCAAGCAATTTTATAATTTTGTTAAAGGTGAAACTCACTTAGGCCTAAAAAAAGTAAAGGCATGGCTAGAGATTGTGAAGAAAAGGGCGTTCTTCCCGGCTATCAGCACAAGGCTGAACACTCACCAGTACAGCGAGCAGTTGCGATTTGCTAACCATAACGGTGTAGCTTCCACGCTAGCCATTCAGACCATCCAATCAACAATATGTTTCTCGGCAGCCGATTTGTAGCAAGAATTGACAGCGATAGACATGCGATACTGATAAGCCCAGCCTCATGGGCGAAACACGTGTCTATCGCTGTCAATTCTTGCTACAAATCGGCTGCCGAGAAACATGGCTAGAGATGTTGCCTCATTGGTCACATTTTGTAGATTTAGAAAGCGTAAAATAACCATGGGTCAAACCTGTCAAATGAAATGGTTTTATTTTTTTGCATTAGTTTTTTTGTTGCATAAACCTATAGTAATCCAATCAAAAATGTAAACAGTTTTTCAAACATAAAATTTACCAACTGAGCTATCTGGGCACCGATCAATGTTGACAGTCCACTTATGTATTTTGACATATTGACACTTGTCTATTTTAGCTGGCTCTTCAACAACCCTGGTTTAATGGCCTAATTTTTGCTCTTGAGAAATTTTGTAGGACTTCGGTTTGACACATCACAAAGAGTTTTTTTACATTTGTTGTTGGTGTATAGCAGGGCTACTCAACTGGCGGACCGCGGTCCGAATCCGGACCTTTTGTGTGTTGAAGGTGGACCTCGGGCTTCCGGAAGAATAACTTCATTGCCACATTTTAGGGCCTCTTAAAGCAGATTTTCATTAAGGAAAAGCAATTTTTTGTGATTATCCAAGGAGCTGGGGGCTTCGCCCCCAGACCCCCCAACGCTTTGTCGTGTTCTCTGATGTGCGATCTACACAGCTACACTACAAAGAAACACAATACATTTTTTCCTTTTTTATTTCTTTATTTGTGTCAGACAAAAATCCAAGTTGTGTTACATACTACCTGAAAAGTGTTTCGGTGCTTGTACTGGTTGTTTAATTTTCGTGGTTGCATGTGAAATATTCACCGGACCGCAAAAATATTCAACTTGTCAAAATGGACCTTTGTTAAAAAAACTAGTTGAGTAGCCTTGGTGTATAGGAACTATAGCCAGTGTTCTTCCACAATCCGCCCTGTAGGTTACGTAGCCAGAAAATAGCATCACCATACTGCATGTCACATTGAAGAATCGACTATTATAAGAGAGTATGAGGCGCTTGTAGGTTTTAAGCCGCTCGTGCCTGATGACCAATAACATCCCTTTCCCTATTGTACTTCTCTCTCCTAAAATTGCGGCGGCTTCAAACCTACAAGCCTCGAGTACGGTACCATAGATATGGGGGAACAATGAACTATTGCAAATGCAGTTGAATGGCACATGGATGAAAATTGCAACTACCATACTATTACTAATTATATTAAATTCTGACTTGCTTATTTATTTCTTCAATTTTAACAGATGTTCTATCATTGAAAGCACAAGAATAGATCTCTTCATTTAAGTTAATGCCAAGTCTTTATATTACAGGCCTCGAAACTGAAGGCGGCCATGGCCACAATTAACCTATAAAAACTGACATTTTGTCCGTCGGGTCTCGCCCTTCCGTCTGCCGCATTTGTCCGCGATGAAGTTCTGAGAAAATTTTACGCAAGCGGTCTTGTGATACACACTGTCTATACTTGAATTGTTAAAGGCATACTAAATGAAAATTTTAAACCGGAATTAAGCATTAAAATGAATAAACTGAACATTCAAGAATCCATTTCAAAAACAATTACCGAAAAAAAAATGTTTTCAATGGCGCTGGCAAGGCCCAAAATTCAGTGTTTCATTTATTTTCATTTTTTTCAAAATGACCAAAACGTGCAAACACTGCTCGAAAATACGTAATAAAAGACAGCAATAACAAAAGCCACGTTACCACATCTGATGTTTTGAGCAAACTGTCTGCTGTTTTGATGTAGAAATGTGCTGTTTTGATGTACATACATACATAGCCTACAGTCAAATCGCCGGCAGTAACAATTATTGCGTGATCGGTTGATAGCTAGTCTTTTGTTACGTAGACTGTACAGTCGCACGCTTCGTTGCTCAGGCCCATCCTGGCTTTGAAAGCTCTGACAAAAGCAGGCGCACAATGTTGGTCAGACCGCAATGGGGCAAAATTTTATTGAAAATCGTTTTATGGTAGCATGTTCAACACAAAGAACGCGGAAAATCGCCAAGTCAGGTTTTTCCTTTACTACCGCTTTAACATCATTGATTGACCAAGAATAGCAAAGTATCGCAATTGTATAGCCCACGTAAATTGAGACAATCTTCTCGCAGGGAGCTATTAATTTGTTACCGGTGCCTGGTTGAGCAGTTAACGTTATTTTATGATAATTCAACGTTGTTAGATGTCGAATTAATGTAAAAAAAACGTAAATTTCTTATTGGGCATTGTTGTTACGCAATATAATCCACCGAAAAATTAAATCGATTTGTGCTGACTCGAACGTTGAATCCACCCAAAATTAACTTACTTTTCCTCCCGTGAGTTATTTAACGTGAATTACTGTAACAGCGTGCGATGTGCGCATTTTGTTGCTCGCTTTATCGCTACTTTTGGAATTATTACATCACAACAAATCAAACAGTGCGGTCTTGATAGACTACTCTAGTATATTTTTCGATTCTCGTTTTACATGTTTTGGTACAATTGTTTTGTAATAAACGTTCACAGCAATTGCCGAGGCAATTTCAACTTTTGTCGTTTGGCCTCGGCAACGTTTCTGCCAAAGTAAAAATGTGCTAATTTTGAAGACTATATGTTGATGCGTGTCGAAGTTCCGGTGGCCGCCATGTGCTTGTGATTGGCCGCCAAAGAGCTTGCTTCAGTCGGACTCGTTTGGCCGCCGGAAAAAAAAAGTTGTTTCGAGGCCTGTATTATATAGGCTACTTGTTTGCTAATGTGCTGATCTCTACATGCTTGTGTATATAAGTATGTAATTAGTTTAACAGAGGTATTAGTTCCCATATAAGGGAAGCACAAAAGCTGGCTCAATAGCATTGTAATTTGTCGTTTTTGGCAATGTGGCTTAATGATACGGCGCCACTGCAAAGTTTCATCAGACATCTGTTCGATACAGCTCAGATGTACTTTTTCCAAATCACTTGGTGGCTTAAATCACTTGGTTGGACAGTTCTAAGTGGTAGCAGTTTCTTGCCATTTGGTTGTGTTGTACATTATATTTCATGGTTTCACTCCAGCACAATAATGGTGCACACGCGCAGTAAAAGTGCTATAGAGATTAAGTAGTGAACATGGAATGGCTACATCTACAGCGCCGTAGATATATCCACTTTTGATTGTGTGGTCACAATGAGCACCAACTATTATCTTCCATTTTAAACAATGAAGTGGCTATTTTTACCCACTTGTTGCCATGGTTACAGTCAGGTGTTGCCAGAGTTAGGATTAAAGTTAAGAAGGGTTGAGGTAAGGGTTAGAATTAGAAATAAGGTTAGGGTTTTGATCTTTGCCCAGGACTAAAAAAATTCAAAAATACAAGTTTTTGTTTTTCAACAGCTTTAAACTTTTCTCAAATTAGGGCAGAATTCCTTATCTGGCAATGCTATTGGGTATATGAGCCACAATAGTGTAAATATAGCCACAGCCTTTAAACAAAGGTATTTTTTTTGTGTAAACATTCTAAGATTGAATGATAAACGTTTACAACTGGATAGAACATGTATTGATTTTATATCTGCTAAAGTGGAATTAGGAGTCCTAACTTAATTGGTGTCATGTATTAAATTAAGTTAGGCTGTGGTATGTTTATCATCAGACTAGTTTCAACCAACATTTTATTAGATTTGAAAGGCTAGAGAAACGATGAGTTTGTGTCATTAATATTTTTAACCACTGTGATTGTGAAACTGAAACACACTTGTTTATAATGGCTGAAGATGATATCTGGGACAGCTGGGAAGATTTTGCTGATTGCCGGGTAAGATTTAAGTTTTTGTTTTAAAGTATTTGAGGATGCTGCAAAGGAATTTGTTGCGACTTAGTGTGGCTATGTTGATCAATCACATTACAGCACAGTATTGTTTCATTGTTTACTGTCTTTTTATCAATTGCATAAGCTAAGTGGTGGGAGTGACTGTTTGGTTTACAATTATTGTTTGTGGTTGTTGCATTGTAAAAATTGAATGTCTAATTGCCATTCTCCTTTTACTAGCAGTGCAATTATTATTTGGTAATTGTTAATGTTAATATTAGGTAAAAAACCGTTGATGTTACTAGATTTTGTATGTCAATGATACTACAGTACTACTATTTAAATATAACTGGTAGCAGTAAATAACTGAATATCTTATCTCTACTTCTTCAAAACTATATTTGCATTTGCAGGACATTGACAAGCATGTGGAACAAGGTCTAAACAAACCGAATGAGCCTCAACCCAAAAGCAAGGATAAACATAAAAAGCAGAAGCAGATTAGTAGAAATGAGTGTGTGTCTTCACAAAAAGGTTTGACATTAAAGCCTCATTGGGGTAGCCTAGTTTACCAAACAACAGACTGAAAAGATGGAGAAAGATTAGTTGCTAAACGGGAAGTTGTGTCACTACAATATGTGACTTATTATACAACACCATTTGTTAACAGTATAATAAAATGCTGTAAAGATTTATAACTTTAATTTCTGAACAATTGGTCATGTACTGAATTTATTGTCAGTCCACGACATTAAGGCGCGAACAAAACAGCGCGAGACAAAACGGCGCAGAGACAAAATGGCGCAGATACAAAATGGCGCAGAGGCAAAACGGCGCCAAAGTCAACGTAACAAGCTCAGAACTTTTTCCTTATTTTTTTCACACGTTTTGGTCAATTTCTCTTTGTCATGAGTTGCCAAGGGTGGTAGGGGGGGACTTGTATACCAGCTCCAAAAATCCTTATTCACACATAAACTTTCGTTATGGTTGCACAGTATTATCGTTCAATACATTGACTTTGGCGCCGTTTTGTCTGCGCCGTTTTGCCTCTGCGCCATTTTGTCTCTGCGCCGTTTTGTTCGCGCCTTAATGTCCTGCTTCGATTTATTGTATTGTTAGGAGAAAGTTTTTTTGAGTTTATGATATATATATATGTCAATAAGTTTTCTGAATGTGACCAAATGATCATGCATACTGCTTTGCCGTTTATTCAAGCCAGAGAGTAAAAAGCATTGCCTACTTGTTACCACTTACCAGTAGTGGAGGTCATATAGTGCTCTGGTGAAAATTGCGACTCAAAACACCGACCGAGTTGTTAAAGATCTACCGGTATCTTACAATTATTTGTACCGTACTTTAACACAAAAGGATGAACTTTTAGCCTGTTTTACTTCATAGTTTTGAACAAATTTTAACTTCAGAGAGAAACAATACAAGTCCTCAACCAGGGATCCGGATACTGGCACGTCCACCGGTGGTTCATGAAGAAGATGCGCACAGGTGACATGCTTAATCTTCCCTTTCATGTTGTTCTGTTACCAAGTGGTGCTTCATTTGCATCTACTTAACTTACAATTCTTCTCAAAAGTATTGTTATCTTTAATTTCAATGGTATATACATTATACACTTCACAGTATCGGTATATATATGACAATAAAAGGCAAGTGTTTGCTTTGCCTAATTACTAAATTTGATCTGCTGCTACAGTATGAATCTTTTTAAATCGTGTTTTTGACGTAGTGACTTTGAAGCCGATACTTGATGTAATGAGTTAATTTCCGTTCCGAGCGATTTCAGATTTTATAAGTGGTCGGTTTTACTGTATTGCTAAAAAGTGAAAGTTAACTAAAATGGTTTTAGTAGTAGTACAACAAGTAATGACTTCACAGAGTTGATTTACGTAAGACTGTTGCGCGACACAGTGCCTCCCAAAATAGCCGATATTCCTGTCATATTGTCTTTTCATTGCACAGTGTACAACCCATTTTAAGCAGATTATTTGTTTATGGAGCATAGTCAATTAGTCATGCAATATTTGCAATAGTTAGGTTTCTTCGTTTTTAAAGCATCTCTAAAGAAACGTATCCCCACTTAAACTTACGTAAGCTGGATTGTATACTACTGTATTTCAAAATACTTTTTTTTATAAAAGAATTAGCATGCCTGATGCAAGACCAAGAGTGATGCATGCTAGTTGTTAATGTTGTTACATTTGCCATTCAAAACGTTTCTATTTCTATGTGTGGTGGTAGGCTATGTTTTGCTTCCATCGTCTCAAATGCACTACCTCCTTTATTGACAGAACCCCATTCATGCCTCAACTAAAGATATTGAAAAGACCCGAAAAAAGCACTGAAGAACAACGCATTGCTGAAGAACAACGGAAGCGCCTTTCAGCACAACAGCCGGTCCGGACCTTCGCTCAGCGTGAAGCGGCTTATGCTGAGGCCAGGCAGCGGATTATGGGATTGGACGGTGAGGTTGTCAATGAAGCCCCCGGGAAAGGAAATAACCCAAACTCAAGGTACTGTAGGATACTTGGGTCGCCAAACATGCTGACAATGTTTCCTGTATTACTTATAAATAATAGATGTGTAGTATAATATAAGTACTATCAAGGATAGCACTTAGAATCCGTTTTTCTTTAGTAGCTTTGTTAAATATAATTGTTTTAGCCTCATCATCGTGTTGACACCGGGAAATCTGAAAATTAATGAACTGTTGGACTTTTTCGTTTGAAGCCGAGTTTCTTCTGTTCCATTCCATCCTAATGCTGTACATTTTATGTTGTTTGATTATTTACAAGCTTATCAGACAAGTGCTTGCAGTTGAGAAACCATGTGTTTCTTCCGCCTTCTTGAATTATTGTTTTTGTTGTTGCAGACCTGAAAGTTTGAAGCGCTATCCAAAGCAATCCAAAGTCTATCAGAATGGCCACAGCAATGGAGTGAAGAGACAACCAAAGGGACCTGGCAATGGAAAAGGTTTTAAACATGGAAAGTGAACATGCCAAAACCGTGGCTGCGTCAATTACAACACCGTCTTATATTGCTGGTTGACGGCCGCAATGGCTCGAGACTTCGCTCACATTATTACAAGTGCGCTGTAGACGGCAATGCTTGCGGTTTCTTCTATGAGAGAACTGGCCACTTCCTACGCGTGGATCGCTCCTTCCTTTGGTGCAAGAGGCACAAGGCGCGTCCCGCCAAGGATATTTCAACGGCGATGGTCTGCGAGCAGCATAAAGACAAAAAACACTCGTTTCAGTGTCAAGTGATCTGTGTGTATTATACGAGCGTGTTTTGCCTTTGTTTGCAGCTTTATGTTTTGTACAATTTAACTAACGCAATATAATAGCTGCATGGAGCATGTTCACAAGTTTCAAGAATCAAAATTTTACACACTTCTAGGCTTTGGATGATCGTATTAACAGTCAGTTTCTATGTAGCAATAATGCAACGTTTTAATCAAAACAAAAATATGTTGTTCAATACTCGAATTTTTGTCTAAGCTAAGAATCTAAACAATTTTAAACTCCCTTCCTGCAAGTGAATTTTTGATTTGAAATATTAATTGGTTTGATGCGTTCCTAGTTAGCAAATCAGTCGATTTTTACATTGATTCAACGTCTGAAGACGTTGAATGTAAAAAAACGACATTTGCTCTCTGGATTGTGTATATCTTAGTGCTTGTGCAGTTTATTCTGGTATGATCATTAAAAGCCTCCGCGCATCATGTAAATAATACAATTCTGGTGTTTCACAAATTCGCTTAAACTAAGGTTGAAGAATGTTTTTACACTCTTTGTTGAGATTTTTGAAATATTATGTTTTTTTTCTGCAAATTTGTCTTGCTTCTTTTTAACGTACCAAATTCTTACACGTTTGATGCGTGGCAGATTTGTTATCAACGTCTGTTTGTAAGCGTGATTTAGCCTGCTGACGCCGCCTATTGTTACATGCAAAGTTTTTAAATGTGTCTTTATACCTAGACAACAAAAGCCGTCATTTTTACATTGAATCAATGTAAAATGACTGATTTTGCTACGGTTACATTAACATCGTCGTTACAGTGCAAAGGGTGTTTTTCTGTAGATATCAAATCTAATCGTTCATGCAAGTATCACTCACGTCTCAGCTTGTACTGTATTACCATTTTGTCGATGTATGGTGTCAGTAAATGTAGCCAAGAAAATAAGCTCTTCTGTTTGTTAGCTTGGTGCAGCCAGGGCCGTTCAGGATAATTTGGACCCGGTACCAATAAAGTTGGACCCTACATCAAGATACACGGGGTGTTTTTTTAAGTTCTCCGGCCCTTAATATCATCTCGGCTCGGGCCCAAAAGTACCTCCTGGACCCCCATCAACGGTATCAGGTGCAGCACTGTGTGTTATTTCATCAGTTGTTTGAATCTTTATTCTCGTCCTGAGGAAGCCTCTGATGAGTAGTTTCGCATGCTTGTAGTCGTTGAACCACTGATGCAGGCACGGTTACTGAGTTTGACAGAGTGAAGTTTCCGATTGTTTGTGAATTGCTCCGTCCGCTGACTAGAAAGCAGTCCTGGAAATGCGTTGCTCAAGCGCACACCCGAGAGCCGAACTAGCGCCGCTGGATCTTTAGGTTTCTTGCACAAACTCAGTGAGCCACCGTGTTATTTCTAGGCAGCCAAATGTGGGAAAAATTGACAGCGATAAATTATTTCGAACTGGTCATAACTTGGCTTTCTGAACTGTTGTTTACCTTATGCAATCCCAAACTGTTGACTGGACAGCGAAACGCAAGGCTGGCTGTGCTAGATTGGACTCTCACTAAAGTTTAAACGAGCCCTTCGGTTCTCAATTTCCATTACGTCATGGCAGCTTACTTGGGAACGTGAAAATCTGTGCTGACCTCACAGAAAGGCGCCTTTAACTTTGCATCCTCATCATGCACACCTTTTATGTCTCATTTATATTTGACAAAGCAGCAGTTTAAAGCTATGAAGGCTGAGTTGCTCAATCATGACAAAATCAGGCATCAACCAATGCAAAGGGGGCCAAACTACTGGAAAGCGGTAGCAGTGAAAAAGTGCATGAATGTGTAAGTATTGCTGATTTCGTACTTTTCATATTTTTATGAACAAAAAATTGGATCGGTAAACACTTTGGCAGGACACTTAAAGGCATGCCTGAAGGTGGACATGAAGAGTGAATGCCTTGCCTTCCCGTTCACTCAATCGAAATATTCAACCACCGGGGTTAAGCCGGAAATGACAAAAAAAATTGACATATGAAAAATTTAAACTTGGATGAACATGTACAGCGCAAGCTTGTGTCGAAGTGCCGCATTTTCGCAGTGTTTCACAAGAAAAACGACGCATATTTAACAGTGAAGAAAATATTAACTGAACGCTACAAAAACAAAATTGAATATCTGTTGTCAACTAGTCTGTGAATTTCCAAATCTTTCAAGTCTTCTTCTGCGCATTTCACTTTGATCCATACTCCTGCTTGGATTATTCGGAATGTTCCATCCTGCAATAAAAAAACGAAGTCAGATGCCTGGCGTTTCATGTGTTACTAAAGTAGAAATGCAAAATCTTTTAAATGAATTACTCTTCGATTCGGTGATTTTTTACTCCTTCGCTGTGACAGAACCTGCTGTTCAAGCACCAAAACCGCCCTCCGTAGAAAGAGGTTGACAGTGCTGTCACACTGCGTTATATAATTTGGCGACAAACATTTCGTGAGGGAGGAAGACAGAAAAGCAAGGGAATGGTGACATGCATTACTTCTGACGTCAGGTATGCGATGAAATGGATGTCGGAAATAAGGTTGTTAATTCAAATTTTTCCAGAGCATTAACTTTATTCAAAACACACCGAACTTTAAATAAGATCTTTACAAAATTGCGCGTTTATTCATTACAGTTGTGCAACATTTTTCAAACTTTTTTTGCTGCTGGTGTTTGTGCCATAGCCAAAAAGAAAAAAAAAAACAACACTAAAAACAGAAGAAAAAAAAACGACTGCTCGAACCATATGGTGGCGGGTTGTTAGCCGTTTCTGGTGGTGGTGCAGACGGCGTGACGTCATCATGATTTTCAGGGCTCAAATCAGGATAGAGTCTTTCATTACCTGAATGCATTCGGTGGTTAGCTTGTTTTGAATCGACAAGTTTTCGTATTGCATTAAAATTGACAAGCTGTAAAAACCACAAGGCTGTGTAGCAACAGCTTTAACATTGCAGTGCAGAAATGATAGTTTTAATAAAATTTTCAAAATAAAATGCGCAGATAAATACGTTGGTTATCCCGATAGCTTTCTTCAGTGGCGATTCGCATCTGCTCATCTTCGTCCAAGCCGCCAGTGTAGCGATCGAACTGGCCATTGGAAGAACTAAACAAAAAATTGTGATGAAAAGTTGTACACATCAGGCATTATCTGAAGTATGGTACACATCTATAGCAAATAAATAAAATAAACATAAATTATCTCATTCACCAACCGATGTATCAAGACCGTCTGTAGTTACGTAGCTTGACTAAAAATTTTAGTGGTGGAACAAACATTTTGAAGGCAAATATTTTTGGCTAAAAAAAGTATTATTTATTAAATATAACTACCAAATAACGGCGATTGCTACGTTTTCTAAACTTACCAAACAGAGTATGGCCGTATGATCAACAGATTAACGTAGACGTGGATAGCCTACTGTTATCAAATATGAAAAACGCATAGAGGGGGAAGGTCTGTAGTTGGCCCACAATACTATATATAATGCAATGAAGTGATTTTAGAGAATAAGCAGAAATTAAGAACCAAGATATTAGAGCTAAGTCGCCAGTTTCTTAGATGTTTAACTCTGCAGTCTATTAGTTGTTACATTATGGTTCTCTGATCTTATTTCTTTGGGGGCGATTGTCCCCCCCCCCCCCCATAGATACATTCATGGCTGTCTGAGCAACCAAAATATCAATCATCCAAGTGCTTTGGTATAACTTCTTACATTTTCTTTCAAAAGTAAAAAAAAAACAACCAGCTGATATAAGATCAAAAAAGTACTTGCCTTCCATAAGATGCTGTGCCTCTTTGGTAGGTATATGATGGACGAAAAAACGACTGATTGAACCCTGATGTATAAAGAAAACTGGTTTAAAAATGCACGAACAAGTTGCACGGTCTGGAGCTAGGCACTCTTACACCAGACATTACAAACACAGAACATAACACAAAAAGCGTTTTAAAAAAATTGCATGGCAAGACAGAGATACACGTTACCTGTAAATGGCCATTCCATAATTTTTCCCAGAGGCCCCTTGATGTACGCAAGGCCAACCAATATACCAGCCAGGTGGCCAGTGAATGACGCATTAGGAACAAGAACCTATAAGCAAAAAGCTTTCGGTATTATCTGCTCTCAGTCTCATACTTGACAGCATTCTGTTCGATATTTGAGCTAAGCCACAATGCCCTGCATTATAGTAATGCGGCAAATTAATGTAGTGTTAGTGTAGATAACTGGTGGTAAGGTTTAATATCATAAAACAAGGAAACGAGAAACCAACTTTGTTGTTACTTGTCAGATATTCCATTTCCTGTGTATTTGAAGTGTCAGTGGGCATAATGCCACAAATTAATTAAAAACTCCTATCTCACATTGAATATTATTGTATCACTCCATTAGGCATTGTGCGGAGTCTCCATCCATTGATGGAGACTCTAGCTCTTCTACATCATAAGATGATTTCTATGCAAAGCAAGCCAAGACAATGTGGCTTGTTATCTACACTTTAGCAACTCACAACTGAACCCCAAAACAATGTTTCACAACTAAAGTGACTATTCCGCAAGTCAGCAAGCAGTTGAACCCGGAAGAGACAAACTGAAAATTGATCATGACCAAACTGATTCACACAAAGATATTTAATCGATTAATTTGATTTCTTCCGTCACAA
This sequence comes from Aplidium turbinatum, assembly GCF_918807975.1. NCBI lineage: Eukaryota > Metazoa > Chordata > Ascidiacea > Aplousobranchia > Polyclinidae > Aplidium > Aplidium turbinatum. The sequence continues at coordinate 6,557,504 of NC_137489.1, read as the reverse complement.
ATAATGCCACAATTATGAATCCCTGCAGGCTGCCTTGCAAACATGGCCTTGATTCAACCAATATACCTGTATTAAGACAAGCTCAAACCAACATGAGAGACGAGTGTTTACTGGAATGAATCCCATAATGTATGTAGTTCCACGGGGCATCATTTGGGTGGTAACAACCTTCACAGCGAACACAACACCTAAAAATACAAAGATTAAACTTAAAACTTCACTACTGCACATACTGAAGACATAATGTGAGACATACTATTCATCAATCAATATTATAATAACTGATTTTGCTTGTATTTTTTTGCAAGCTTGACAATCAAAAATATTGAACGTTATTGATATTCCAAGAAGCAAGAATAAATTGTAGCAAATGCAACAAAGTGCTCAATGCAAGTAGCAGAGCTAATAATTCCAAAAAACTAAACTGGCTAAGTCATGCGCTACTTGAGGGTGCATGCTAGGTGCAATCATCAGACGCAACACTTATTCAAATAGAATAACGCCTGATGATTGCACCTAGCATGAAACCTCAGGTAGTGCACGACTTGGCCAGTTTAGTTTTTTTTTGGAATTTTAATGATATATCACTCATTAAGCATTATTGTGGAAAGAAAGTTTCCTTGAATTTTTTAACAAATTGATATGCGCAACGGACCTTACCAAAAAAGATTTTTAATCTTAAAAAGTGAAGAGGAAAAATTTGATATAAATTTTTTTAAAACAAAACAACCGATAGGCTACATTTGCACTGAGAGCTCCAGGTAGGCTAGCCAAATTAAAAATGAAATATTAGTGCGGTACAAAAACATGCACATCCTGGGTACAAAAGCAGATAGCTAAATGCTTAATAATTTAAATTTGACACTGGACTAGTTTTTGCAAATTATATTTTATCATGTAAAATCACAAACCTGAAAACCCAACTGCACATTGTGAAAGGTAGCTTGGATCATGTAAAATGAATGCCAAGGCATAGTTAAGATAAAGCATTACTATGTTTACCAATACAGAAAACACAGTAATCATGAAAAAAAATCTCCGTGATCCTAAATGACGCTCCAATGACATTCCTTTCCACAAAAATGAAACCATGTTATAATAAAGATGCCAATCGTCAGCATGATGAAAAGTGGCTTCTAAAATCCTCCTTTAAAACAAATAAAAAGTGTGATAATGCCAAATCTAGCTACAAGTGTGTGACTGGTCTGCTTGTGATAGTTCAATTGATGAACAGCCATGTCTGCAAACAAACTAATAGGAAATGGCAAAATTTTGAAAGTATATATACAGTTGTAAAAACAGTTCATGGACAACTCTCTATTTGAAGTTAATATACGGTACATGCAACAATGCCATCATACCATCAACTTAAAGTGGCTGGGTCTTGTGGTTTAGAATCTCTTCAATTTTTAAGCATAAAAACCTAAAGATTGGGCTTCAGAAGAAGTTTATCAGTGTAACGATAAATATCCCCTTGGTTGGCTATTTTTTTTAATATGCTGTGCCATTTTACTGCTTTGTCGTTACTGCATTGCACAAAAATATATATCAATATCTGATTTACAATCAATTCATCTTTATTCAAAAATTTGTATACCAATAGTCTTGATGGTGCCACACTTGATTTACACCAGCACAGACCTCCATTGGACGAGGATAATGTCTTCCCAAAAATGGATGAACAAGTCTAAGAAAAACAGCCGCATTTAATGCAATTGTTCCAAGGGTAACTGGAGGTATTCTATCAATGCCAGCTTGACATATCTGTAGTAATAAAAGCAGAAGTCCCATGTTGTGCTGTCTTCTAAATCCTCTTCTTGATCTCCCAGGCCACATGATGAATGAAATCAATATTTTATATATAAATGTTACATATAAAGTTGATAATAGTTCCTCCTAAAAAGTATTAAAAGAAAATCCAATTACCTTCAATAACAAATCTTCTATAAAAACAACAATAGTCTTTTTTCATACCATAAAATCTAGCTTAACTTTCTCATTTTCCTTTTACTTTTAGACATTTCAAACAAAGCAGTGAATGTATAGAAAGTGCAATAGATATAGCTACATCCTTGCATAACTTCTTAGCCAGGCAGTATCAATACTAAGCAAAACTATGACTGAGGCAAACAGCTTTGGCTGGGACAAAGATTAAGGTATGTTGAAATAAATCCGGTCATCTTTGATAATGCGAACAGCACCAGAACCTGGATATGCACTATGCACATGGCTATATCTGTATTCATCCTACATTTCCAATTAAACCTAAATAAACGTATATATTGCACCTTTACTTGTTGTTTTAATGTTCTTATCTCTACTATATAACTCTTAGTGTACCGGTAATGTAAATCAGTTTTTCAAATGATTGATGATAGTGACATGATGTAGGTACGGATGTAACCTATTCCGAGTATTCCGTCTCCTAAACACTTTGCCCCCCAATTTCTACCCTTGAAAAGATCGAGAAATAAAATAGAACAAAGCTGATGTCGCTGATCGAAGTTTCCGCATACATTTAAAAACTTTTCCCTTGAATTAATCATTGAATTTTTATGGGCCACCACAAAATACGTGCGACTAACCCCAACCCAAATTCGATAACCCTAACCCGAAAGTGAGGTAGGTTTGGTTTATCAACTATTATTTCAAGATACTTAGCATGGTCAACTGTTTCGGAAACTCCGATCAGCAAATTTGGCGCTTTTGTATTTTTTTTCTTGACCTTTTCAAAGCAAAAGTTTTGAAATGTTTGTGGCAACTTCGGCTCTGTTGTAATTTTTTTCTCGATCTTTTCAGGGGACGGAATAGGTTGCACCCTGTAGTGTAGCCTTGTAGGTAGGTACTAGGTACTGTACATTATTAAAAAAGTCTGCCTTTTTTGTAAAATGATAAATGCGATATTGTTGCTTGGTTTGTTTAAGCTTCAACAATTTAAGATATCTCTCTACCAAAATTTTATCATTAAATATTAATGACAAAGAATTGTTCAAAGGATAATGACAACATATAATTTTCAACTATCAAGAAGATTTGGGTCATGACCTGTAGCTTACCTGGTCTCAAAACAAAAACATTGCACAAAGTTCTGATAACATAAGCTATTAGCTTTTTTTTCGCATATACTATTTTTATTTTATACTATTGTTTGCAGCAGACAAAATAAAAGGTTTCTCTCTCTCTCCCTTTGAACTCTTATGTATTTCAAGAAGTTCTCAAACACAAGATGTAATAAATTTGTTGAAAATTAATTGTTATGTGTACCTTAGAAGATAAACTGTGTTAAATACATTGAGTCAATTAATCTTTATACTAGCCTTCTGCAATGCTCCCCTATTCCGCACTAAGGCTAGCAAGTAAAATACAGTGTCATTAACCCTTTAATGCCCAGTGTAGCCAATTGGCACACCTTAATTGAGGGGCCCCTGTAACTTTTTTAAAAACAAATATGTTTCCTTGTCATGGTTTAATCCACCATTCTATCTCTTGTGAAGACAATAATAGCAAAGAAATTTATTGGAAACACTAATTACCCACAATACCCTTCCGAAGAAAGCATGGTGATGAGGTGACCATTGAAAAGTTGAAATAGTCAGAAAATGAGGCAGCTTCAGAGCACTGCAGATTTGTTTATTTGAAGAAATGATTGCACTTTTGTGTGTTTTCACAAAGTCATATCAACAAATAACTAGCCTAAATACTTTAATTTTGAAGTTAATGTTTTTAATCTTAGTTATGTTACCCGAAATTTTGATGTAGCCAAATGGCTACATTGGGCGTAGAAAGAGTCCAAATTCCATGGAATAGAATAAATTTCTATTTTTTTTTACTTTTTATGCAGATACGTTCTTTACTGTAACGCTGCCTGAATTATCTACAATTGATGAAAATAATGTAGATTTGGTGTTGAATGGGATATTGCGATAGTTGTGCCCGCTGGTGACATTTCAGAGTAAGAGGATGAGTCCGATGAAGATGCGGAATGCCTACTTCTCCATCAAGGTTATCTTCGGCGCCTTCTACTACAAGACAGCCACAAGTTGAAGTGGTTGAGGAAAGTGTGAAAGAGGTTCAACCGACAAAACGCTCAACCAGTAAAACCACAAAATGCCAGTGCACGTGGAAGAAGGAGGTATTTAAACCCAGTTTGGATGTTCAGTGGGAGGATCAAGGGTATACTCTATCTGAATATGAAACCCCTTTGGAGTATTTTTTAGAGTTTTTTGATGACGAGCTGTTTGGAAATATTGTCCGTGAATCAAAACTCTACGCTCATCAAAAAGACGGACATGTCTTGATTACATCTATTGCTGAAATGAAAAAGCTTAGGCTATAGGAGTGCTCCTCCTACACATCAGTATTGTAAAGATGCCTTCGAAAAGGATGTAATGGGAAAGACGAACGAGATACTCTCTAATAGCTGACTGAATGCCACGCAACAGATTTGAAACGCTGTTGCATGCACTTCAATGTCTTGCTGTTGTTTCTCTGGGCAAGAAACTTTACGATAATTGCCTCTACCCAGTGATCGATTTCGAGTAATGGGTAGTACCAAATTTCAGTAATAAGTAGAGTAGACAACCGGAAACAGACATTGCCGTCGGCTGCAGCGTGGGTCAGGAGTACGTCGGAAGGCGTACACCGATGCATAGCGCTCAAGTCCGCTTTCCCGCAATGCAGGGTAAAGATATGAAAACAAACAAAAAAACAAACACAGATATGAAGAAAAGAGACGAGGAAGGCTATGACAATCGAAGTGAATCCCTTGATAGAGCATCTGTAATCGAAATGTCAGAAAATTCCTCCGGAGGAATATAATATAAATTGCAAATAGCCTGCCAAAGAATCTTGAAGCCATTTTAGTTTTCTTGTTACTCTTTGTAAAATGCATATAACATTTCTTCTTCGGTTTTTGACCTTCAGCAATCGAATTTACAGGATAATTTGTATCTAAGAATTTTTATATTTGCGCACTCTGTATGCCCAATGTAGCCATTTGGCAACATTTTTTAATTTTTTATTTAAAACACAAAAAATAAAATTTTTGATAAAAATGGATTTATTGGGTCACAAATGTCACTAAAAAACAAAAAAATTTTTTTTTTTGTTTGTAGAAAGTAGTCCGGGCATTAAAGGGTTAAGACATAATAAAAAGGGGTGCTGGTTTAAGATCGGCCGCCTTGGTTAGTGACGTCACAAAAATCTGTGACGTCATGCAAAAAAACGCAACTACTTTTGGTAAGGGTGCAAAACCGCGGAATAGAAGTAAAAGCGGAAAGCCTATTGATTTTTAAATATTTGTACTTGCTTTATTAACGTAACAACTTTCACGTTTATATGTTATCTACAAAACGAGCAATCGTGGTTCAGTATAAGCCGCCCACAGTTTCATGTGATCGATGAATACTGCCTCCACCAAACATGCTGTAGCTTTCTCATTTCTGCTCGGATTCTAACAATTTTACTATCGTTGGATGGCATTATGCTTCATCTACTCGAATGGATTAATTGCCAATCTAAAATAGGCATTACATTTATGTAGCGCTAACTTAAACTTTACTATTTTGTACCAATTCTCAGCAATTCATTTTTTACAATAAAAATACCAAATCAACACAAATTAAAAGAGTATGTCTTGGTTTATTCATATGTTAACTTTCACATTTATATCTAATCCACAAAACGAGCAATCGTTGTTCAAACGTAACCGCTCGACGAAGCTTTTTACCAAAACAATGCAAACACAAAGCGATCAGTTTCGAGTGTTCATTACAAGCCGCCCACAGTTTGATGCGATCGGTGAATAGTGCCTCCACCAAATATGCTGTAGCTTTCTCATTTCTGCTCGGATTTTAACAATTTTCCTATCGTTGGATGGCATTATGCTTCATCTACCCGAATGGATTAATTGCCAATCTAAAGTAGGCACTATATTTATGTAGCGCTAACTTAAACTTTACTATTTTGTAACAATTCTCAGCAATTCAATTTTTACAATAAAAATACCAAGCCAACACAAATTAAAAGAGTATGTCTTGCTTTATTAACCTAACAACTTTCACGTTTATATGTTATGTAAAAAACGAGAAATCGTTGTTCAAACGTAACCGCTCGACGAAGCTTTTTACCAAAACAATGCAAACACTAAGCGATCAATTTCGAGTGTTCATTGTAAGCCGCCCACAGTTTCATGTGATGGTGAATACTGCCTCCACCAAGTATGCTGTAGCTTTCTCATTTCTGCTCGGATTTTAACAATATTTCTATCGTTGGAAAGCATGATGCCTCATCTACCCGAGTGCATTAATTGCCAGTTTAAAGTAGGCATTACATTTATGTAGCGCTAACTTAAACTTTACTATTTTGTACCAATTCTTAGCAATTCAATTTTTACAATAAAAATACCAAATCAACACAAATTAAAAGAGTATGTCTTGCTTTATTACCCTAACAACTTTCACGTTTATATGTTATCTACAAAACGAGAAATCGTTGTTCAAACGTAACCGCTCGACGAAGCTTTTTTCCAATGCATTTTTATAGGCGATTCGATCGTGGTTCAGTATAAGCCGCCCACAGTTTCATGTGATCGATGAATACTGCCTCCACCAAACATGCTGTAGCTTTCTCATTTCTGCTCGGATTCTAACAATTTTACTATCGTTGGATGGCATTATGCTTCATCTACTCGAATGGATTAATTGCCAATCTAAAATAGGCATTACATTTATGTAGCGCTAACTTAAACTTTACTATTTTGTACCAATTCTCAGCAATTCATTTTTTACAATAAAAATACCAAATCAACACAAATTAAAAGAGTATGTCTTGGTTTATTCATATGTTAACTTTCACATTTATATCTAATCCACAAAACGAGCAATCGTTGTTCAAACGTAACCGCTCGACGAAGCTTTTTACCAAAACAATGCAAACACAAAGCGATCAGTTTCGAGTGTTCATTACAAGCCGCCCACAGTTTGATGCGATCGGTGAATAGTGCCTCCACCAAATATGCTGTAGCTTTCTCATTTCTGCTCGGATTTTAACAATTTTCCTATCGTTGGATGGCATTATGCTTCATCTACCCGAATGGATTAATTGCCAATCTAAAGTAGGCACTATATTTATGTAGCGCTAACTTAAACTTTACTATTTTGTAACAATTCTCAGCAATTCAATTTTTACAATAAAAATACCAAGCCAACACAAATTAAAAGAGTATGTCTTGCTTTATTAACCTAACAACTTTCACGTTTATATGTTATGTAAAAAACGAGAAATCGTTGTTCAAACGTAACCGCTCGACGAAGCTTTTTACCAAAACAATGCAAACACTAAGCGATCAATTTCGAGTGTTCATTGTAAGCCGCCCACAGTTTCATGTGATGGTGAATACTGCCTCCACCAAGTATGCTGTAGCTTTCTCATTTCTGCTCGGATTTTAACAATATTTCTATCGTTGGAAAGCATGATGCCTCATCTACCCGAGTGCATTAATTGCCAGTTTAAAGTAGGCATTACATTTATGTAGCGCTAACTTAAACTTTACTATTTTGTACCAATTCTTAGCAATTCAATTTTTACAATAAAAATACCAAATCAACACAAATTAAAAGAGTATGTCTTGCTTTATTACCCTAACAACTTTCACGTTTATATGTTATCTACAAAACGAGAAATCGTTGTTCAAACGTAACCGCTCGACGAAGCTTTTTTCCAATGCATTTTTATAGGCGATTCGATCGTGGTTCAGTATAAGCCGCCCACAGTTTGCTGTGATCGATGAATACTGCCTCCACCAAATATGCTGTAGCTTTCTCATTTCTGCTCGGATTCTAACAATTTTACTATCGTTGGATGGCATTATGCTTCATCTACTCGAATGGACTAATTGCCAATCTAAAGTAGGCATTATATTTATGTAGCGGCTAACTTAAACTTTACTATTTTGTACCAATTCTTAGCAGTTCAATTTTTACAATAAAAATACCAAACCAACACAAATTAAAAGAGTATGTCTTGTTTTATTAACCTAACAACTTTCACGTTCATATGTTATCTACAAAACGAGAAATCGTTGTTCAAACGTAACCGCTCGACGAAGCTTTTTTCCAATGCATTTTTCAAAGCGATTCGATCGTGGTTCAGTATAAGCCGCCCACAGTTTCATGTGATCGATGAATACTGCCTCCACCAAATATGCTGTAGCTTTCTCATTTCTGCTCGGATTCTAACAATTTTACTATCGTTGGATGGCATTATGCTTCATCTACTCGAATGGACTAATTGCCAATCTAAAGTAGGCATTATATTTATGTAGCGGGTAACTTAAACTTTACTATTTTGTACCAATTCTCAGCAATTCAATTTTTACAATAAAAATACCAAACCAACACAAATTAAAAGAGTATGTCTTGTTTTATTAACCTAACAACTTTCACGTTCATATGTTATCTACAAAACGAGAAATCGTTGTTCAAACGTAACCGCTCGACGAAGCTTTTTTCCAATGCATTTTTCAAAGCGATTCGATCGTGGTTCAGCATAAGCCGCCCACAGTTTCATGTGATCGATGAATACTGCCTCCACCAAATATGCTGTAGCTTTCTCATTTCTGCTCGGATTCTAACAATTTTACTATCGTTGGATGGCATTATGCTTCATCTACTCGAATGGATTAATTGCCAATCTAAAATAGGCATTACATTTATGTAGCGCTAACTTAAACTTTACTATTTTGTACCAATTCTCAGCAATTCATTTTTTACAATAAAAATACCAAACCAACACAAATTAAAAGAGTATGTCTTGGTTTATTCATATGTTAACTTTCACATTTACATCTAATCCACAAAACGAGAAATCGTTGTTCAAACGTAACCGCTCGACGAAGCTTTTTTCCAATGCCTGTTTCAAGGCGATTCGATCGTGGTTTAGTATAAGCCGCCCACAGTTTCATGTGATCGATCAATACTGCCTCCACCAAATATGCTGTAGCTTTCTCATTTCTGCTCGGATTTTGACAATATTCCTATCGTTGGAAAGCATGATGCCTCACCTACCCGAATGGATTAATTGCCAGTCTAAAGTAGGCATTACATTTATGTAGCGCTAACTTAAACTTTACTATTTTGTACCAATTCTCAGCAATTCATTTTTTACAATAAAAGTACCAAATCAACACAAATTAAAAGAGTATGTCTTGTTTTATTCACCTAACAACTTTCACGTTTATATGTTATGTAAAAAACGAGAAATCGTTGTTCAAACGTAACCGCTCGACGAAGCTTTTTACCAAAACAATGCAAACACAAAGCGATCAGTTTCGAGTGTTCATTACAAGCCGCCCACAGTTTGATGCGATCGGTGATAGTGCCTCCACCAAATATGCTGTAGCTTTCTCATTTCTGCTCGGATTTTAACAATTTTCCTATCGTTGGATGGCATTATGCTTCATCTACCCGAATGGATTAATTGCCAATCTAAAGTAGGCACTATATTTATGTAGCGCTAACTTAAACTTTACTATTTTGTACCAATTCTCAGCAATTCATTTTTTACAATAAAAATACCAAACCAACACAAATTAAAAGAGTAGCCTATGTCTTGCTTTATTCAAATGGTAACTTTCACATTTATATCTAATCCACAAAACGAGAAATCGTTGTTCAAACGTAGCCGTTCGATGAAGCTTTTTTGACAATTTTACTGACGTTGGAAAGCACGATACTGCATCTACCCGAATCAATTGGTTGCATGTCCATTGTCCAAGGCAGTAGCGTATTTAGGGGGGAGGATAAAGGGCGATGGCCTCCCCCTAATGATCAGGTAAAAAAATAAAATACAAATTTTGCAAAAAAAAAAGTTGTAGCGCAATAATTGCTTGGATGATTCATCCTAGCGCGGGGGGCGGGGTATACTTTTTGCAATGTAACTTATCAACAGTTTTTCTTCCTTTTCTTGACAATTGCATGGCACAAATTCACGATAGATTCAATGAGCACTGCTCAGCTTTTAAAGTCAGCACATTTCTGCCTTCATTGATTCATGAAGATGAGGACTGCACGATCGACGAGATTTTCGACTTCTACCATGGAATGCTGGATGTTGAACCAAGCAATTGCTTTGCAGCTACTATTGAATTGCGAAGATGGAGAGCGAATTGGCTTGCAGTTTCTGTGGATAAACGACCTGCGACTCTTGTGGATGCGTATCAAGCGGCTGAACAACTCGGCACTTATCCGATTACCCATAAATTATTACTTCGAATCTTTGCTACGCTTCCAGTTACAACTGCCTCCAATGAGCGATGTTTCAGTTCACTAAAGTACCTGAAAAATTATTACCGCACGACCATGACCGAGCCACGTTTGGATGGTCTAGCTCAGATGTATTTAAATAAGGATATTGTACTCGAGCATGATGCAGTCATTGATATATTTGCCAAGCACAGCCATCGCATTAAACTGTAAATTGTCATTGCGAATCGCAGAGAATGTTCAAAAGGTATTCGAGGTCGGGAGGACTAACTTATTGTTTATGTTCTGAAGTGTTTCATATCTTTTGTTGGTTCATTGATCGGAACAGTAACTTACTTCTGCGGATTCGCTCTTGATTTTGCACCCTCTCTCCCCTTATCTGACAGTTTCAGCTAACCCCCTCCCCCCGTTCTGACGCATCATATGACATTTTGATATACCCCACCCCTATTTAAAGGCTCAAACAAGTCTAATTTCAACCCAAGTAGAATAAATTTAAACCAATTAACTGCCATTTTCATCAAGTTTGAGCTTTTTGTGTACTACCGTTGACTACCCCGTGTGTACTACCCCCAGACCCCCATTGGACTCCAGCCGCCGATTCAGCCGCTGCGCGGCTGACTGACACAATGTCTTGGCCTCCCCCTAACAAAATTTCTAAATACGCCACTGGTCCAAGGTATACAGCACATTTATCTAACGCTAATTTAAACTTTACTATTATAACATCAATTACTCCAAAAGTGATATGACATTTGGACAACACCATGAACTCCAAACAGACTTAAGCAATGATATCCATATGCAGACAATAGGCAAAAAGTGTTTACTAATTCCTTTTAATTGAATCTTGCTTGAACATTTTTAATTATTCCAGACATGTTGGATCAATGTGCTTGGCCTACGCAGTTTTTGAAGTCAAGATTCAGTTGGTCAAGCAAAAATAGTAGGCTACACATTTAGCCAAACGCAGCAGCACCACTTTTCAAGATTAAACAATAGAAACCCGTTAATGATGCAGAAATCAGTAGTCTTAACAGCATCAAATTTTACGTCTTGAAGCAGTTTAACATCGCCTGTCTTAATACGAGAAGTAGAATGGGGTGACTTTGGTCCAGTTATGAGACACCGCTTACTTTAATTTTACAATGGTTCTGGGAGAAAACTTTAATTAACCCATATTGAGGGCTATCAAGAGCCCTTACATGTTACCAAGTTTGAAGTCATTTGGTCCATGCGTAGAGTTAGAAAAAAAAAAAAACTATAAGTGGTTTTCACTCCAGTGTTTTAAAAAAACTATAAGCAGTAATCTTTTTTCAAGACATGCTCATTGCCAACCCCAAAAAGGGGTGTCACTGGCCCCTTTCAGAGTTTTTAAAATACTTTCAACAATCAGCACTCGCGATTACGTATCAAATATCAAGTTAATCGAACGAAAATGTACCACTAATATATGGCCTGGCACCTGGTTTCCGTTTGTATTTCCTATAGGCATGTCAATTTTTGAAATATTAATCTGCACTCCATCAAGCCAAAATTGATGAAAATGGATCACTAACACAACTAAAATCCTGTAATAAACGACAAAAAGTGGATTAACATCATACAAAAGTGGCCAAAGTCACACCATATTTTCTACATGTCAAGGGGTGACTATACAAATACATAAATGACTACATAAACGACTAACGTAAACTAACGTAAACTACATAAACGACTACATAAATGTAATGCCTACTTTAGATTGGCAATTAATCCATTCGAGTAGATGAAGCATAATGCCATCCAACGATAGTAAAATTGTTAGAATCCGAGCAGAAATGAGAAGCTACAGCATATTTGGTGGAGGCACTATTCACCGATCACATCAAACTGCGGGCGGCTTATGCTAAACCACGATCGAATCGCCTTGAAAAATGCATTGGAAAAAAGCTTCGTCGAGCGGTTACGTTTGAACAACGATTTCTCGTTTTGTGGATTAGATATAAATGTGAAAGTTAACATATGAATAAACCAAGACATACTCTTTTAATTTGTGTTGGTTTGGTATTTTTATTGTAAAAAATGAATTGCTGAGAATTGGTACAAAATAGTAAAGTTTAAGTTAGTGCTACATAAATGTAATGCCTACTTTAGATTGGCAATTAATCCATTCGAGTAGATGAAGCATAATGCCATCCAACGATAGTAAAATTGTTAGAATCCGAGCAGAAATGAGAAAGCTACAGCATATTTGGTGGAGGCAGTATTCATCGATCACAGCAAACTGTGGGCGGCTTATACTGAACCACGATTGAATCGCCTATAAAAATGCATTGGAAAAAAGCTTCGTCGAGCGGTTACGTTTGAACAACGATTTCTCGTTTTGTAGATAACATATAAACGTGAAAGTTGTTAGGTTAATAAAACAAAACATACTCTTTTAATTTGTGTTGGTTTGGTATTTTTATTGTAAAAATTGAATTGCTGAGAATTGGTACAAAATAGTAAAGTTTAAGTTAGCGCTACATAAATATAGTGCCTACTTTAGATTGGCAATTAATCCATTCGGGTAGATGAAGCATAATGCCATCCAACGATAGTAAAATTGTTAAAATCCGAGCAGAAATGAGAAAGCTACAGCATACTTGGTGGAGGCAGTATTCATCGATCACAGTAAACTGTGGGCGGCTTATACTGAACCACGATTGCTCGTTTTGTAGATAACATATAAACGTGAAAGTTGTTACGTTAATAAAGCAAGTATTTTTATTGTAAAAATGAATTGCTGAGAATTGGTACAAAATAGTAACAGTTTAAGTTAGCGCTAGATCAATAATAATGCCTACAAATATTTAAAAATCAATAGGCATTCCGCTTTTACTTCTATTCCGCGTTTTTGCACCCTTCCTAAAAGTAGTTGCGTTTTTTTGCATGACGTCGCAGATTTTTGTGACGTCACTAACCAAGGCGGCCGATCCTAAACCAGCACCTAAAAAGGTTACCGTACTCAACCCTGAAGCAAAATAAAACAGTTCAAAGCCCCAGTAGTATCGCACAGCGTCCCAATATACATTCTAGCATATAAAAATAGTTATTATACAATACATAATGCATCATACATAAAGGTATCATACAGTATGCACAATGAAAATTTGCCTTAGAAAGCTCACGGTACTTTCTTGATTGACTGCAATTATTTACACAGCATATTAGGCTATTGCATTATGAAAAAAATTAATTTCTTTTACTCAGGATATTTTAGCTGTAAAACTGTCGTTCAGTATATAATTAAATCTTTTTGCACGTCTATTTAAATTCAGCCTAAAAGTTAGGCCCACAGACATCTTATTATAACTAGACTGCGCTTCTCGTATTTCGATTGAAGAAATTGAAAAAAGGCGGCGGCCATTGTTAGTGTCTCAAACTCGCGTGAAAGCTGCGCTGTTAACGATAACATTTCTGAGCTGGTTGCGCTTCTGCAGAAAACTAACTTGTTAACTATAATTTAGAACTTTGGTGTAATAGAGGTTTTATTCATCTATGAAATGAATAAAAGCATGTGTTAAATTGCACAGAATTATACATACAGTCTATAATATAAAGCAAAAACACTGCGATGCGAGAGCACGTATACGATACACTGAATGCATCATTTCCAGCAGTTCAGCAGAACTCTTACCGTATTCAATTTGGCGTTACAGCTGAGCTGATGATTAGCCTATTGTAAAAACAGCAACAAACAGTGTATTACATCAAACCTAAGCAAATGATACGCTATATTATAGCGGCTATAACGTAGGCCTATAGCTCAACAAAATCAAAACAAATTAAATATTCACCAATACTGATGTGATGTCGAAAGGAAGTAGTTTATTGGTGTTTGAAAAGTACTGTTTTGTTAAGCGTTTTACGAACCAATTTGCCTTGTATTTGCTTGCAGGTTTCCTTACCAATGTGGTAAAACCTAATTTTTAAATAACATTTGGACACAGTTTTGACTAGCGTAAAAATGTGATTATCGGTAACGGTGCATTCAAACACAAGATCCGTGAGATTAGTAAATATCTTGGAATGGTTTATATTTCCAAGCACAGCTACCGCAATAGCTTCCACAATGCCTGGATGAAGAGGTAATCTCCCAGCTGTGGTAGTTAGTAACCGTTTAATGCATAATTCAGTTTCTTCACAAATATATACAACACTGAAAGAAGGTTTAAAAAGTCCACTTCTATCTTTAAATGATAAGAAGCTGGGTTGAACAGGTAAAGTGTGTGAACTCAGTTCAAAGCGGCACCTTGCACATAACGTTATCTTTGCGCACATTTTGGCAGCATAAATTAACAAATTCTAACAATATGTTTGCGATTGTAGAACAGCAAAGGTGAAATCATATAAAGATTTCGTCATACTAGGTGAATTGCGGAGATATTTATTAGTTGTTATTTCACAGCAACTTGAAACTGAAGCTATTTCTTTAAAAGTTATTGTTGATGAAATCACACGAATTTACGTCATAATGCAACGTTTTGCTACAACGGAGAAAATCGAAAGCCATCAATCTCTATTGAACAGAATCCTGGTAAAAGCTGCGGTTGTGTTGTTGCATAGAAAACTATTTGTTTTGTCAATTATTTGTTCACAACAACTGAGTTTTTTAAGAAACGCAAATATTATAGGAGAATTACATTTTGTAGAAAGTTAAGTTGTGTTCAGTCGTGTTCTCATTGCTTTAAGAATTGGCGCTCCAGTTGTTTCAGGAACGAGGAGGCGACTGATTCTTAACTAATTAATTCATCTACTTCTACTTGTTTTAAAGTATCAGGTTTGGTGGCCGTGCTTAACTACTGTATATTTATCGATTCATATACCGCAATATTAAATCCGTTCATGCACGTCTTAAACCATAATAGTTTTGCCACCTTTTCCTTTTGTTGGTTTTGTTCCTGTATTTCTTTTTCACAATATCATTTGTTTTGCATTCTGACAAGGAAAAATAAATTGAATTGAATTCAAAACAATGAAAATTCATTACGGGTCCCTACAAAAGCATTGGCAAACGCGCGGAATAGGTACACTAATAATGGCTGACGTCTGAACCTGCTTTCTTCAAAAATCGTAAACGAGAGAAGTGACGATGCGCGGTCTAGTTATAATAAGATGTCTATGGTTAGGCCACGTCAATTGTATTTCAAAAGCTTGGCCTTGGTCCATCTTTTTCCGCTGATGACGCAAGAACAACAACACAATCAAGTCACTCAACCGCACGGTTACGGATGAATAATTAATTTTCGCATGACAAGTTTTATGATTTTTGGCCGGACAATACATTATGCCGCAGAACAACTCCATTTGATTTTGATGCTCGAAGTTTTATTGTATTAATTGTTGAATCACAGAAATATTTATATTTAAACCAGAAATGCAAATTTGTTTTGGCAATTATTCACAAATCCAGATTAAGAGTTTGCAAAGTTTTGGCAGGGATATCTAAAGCAGGGGATACGAAGGCTTCTATTACGTCTGACAATAGAAGGGTTTCTGTTTATCGTAAATAATCTCTATATATCGTAAAATTAAAATTGGCACTGATAGTAATTTAATTGACCTTGTTATGATAACCTGCATTTTTCTATTAGCATTAGGCCTGGATGTTCACTGCATGCTCATGTTTACTAGTTAAATAGACCTTTCCCGCAGCCGAACAATTAAGCGTGACGTGGAAAACAAACTACTTCACAAATTGAAATCGTAGTAGTAAAACACAGTTTTTGAATGTTTTGATCAAAAAGTTGCTCATTTTAGTCTTACATTTTGTACTAAAAGTACTTTTTTGACTGAGTATTAGGCTACAACTAAGTTATCTATTTTCAGAAAAGAAAAAGTACGGTTGTAGCCCATGGGCCTAACAACCGTCGGCACAACGCTATAGCCTACTGAACGAAAGCACATTGATATATTTTAATCTAAAATATTTCTCTTAACAACTAAAGTAGGTAGTCTAAACTTATTATTACTGTATTTAATTTAGAATCTACACTTGCAATTTTTTCGTGCAGCATTTCGTTCATTAGGCTACTTGATGTTTTTGTCATACCTTGGCCTATATGCTTAGGGTCACTCCATGTTTCTAGCCACTTAATGCTTGTGTTTGGCCTCTTTTGCTTTTATGGTACAAATGTATTGACACAAAATCAAACAGCATTTGCATTTTTTGCAAATATTACTTTCTGGTCACATCACAAGTTTGCAACACACAGGGGCGCCGGAAACGCGAATGCCCCCCTGCCCTCAATTTTTCTGTGAATGGGGGGGGGCAGGGGAGCAACGATGCCCTTTTATGGTCATGTAAGCTACAGCACATTTTGCAATACGATATAACAATTTCAGCTATTCCCTTTTATAATCTTTCAATTTTGCCTCAAAATAATATTCACGAAAAAAATTCTGTATCACAGAAGGTTAATTAGCCTACATCATTATAACATAGCATGATGCCCTTCCGTGCCATTGATTGAATCTTTATCCTCGGACTGGGAAAGCTTCTTGCAGAGCTTAATCCTGGCAGTTTCGCATACTTGTAGAGGCTTTGAATCGCTCACGCGTCACCGAGATTGACAGAGTGAAGTTTCCGATTGTTGAAGTCTTGTTGCTGGGAAACTATTCCATCCATTAAATGCCGCTGAATGGAGAGTGCGTTGCTCAAGCACACACCCCGAAAGTCAAACCAGCGCCGCTTGATCTTGAAGCTTCTTTGTTCCAGAAGTCACGCGCTAACCAACTGAGCTATCGGGGTGGATAGCTCTTGTTCATTGTATACCGGACACTTGTATTATTAGGCTACTCGATGATGAGCATTATTGGTACGGTATATCTTATCCTAAATCTTTAAAAAAAATTGGTCTTTCAGCAACAAAAGTGCCCTTTTTTTACAATCCTGCCCCCCCAGTCAAAAACCGTTCCGGCGCCCCTGGCAACACACACGCTTTCATTTTGAATTGGACTACAGCGCAAGTGGAACTACAACTACCGTACCTAATAACTTACCATACGGTACTTTTTGGTTAGGCTACTACAATTTTATTAAATTATTAGCCTACTAACTGTCAGTGATGTACGCGCATTCAAAAAATATTGACGCCGTCAGCGTAAACGCAAACGTTTGAAAAAACATACGCCGTATGCGTCAACGTAACTTGTAAAAAAAGTTGGCGGCGTCAGCGCATACACTAGCGTAAACTCATTTTGTTTGCTAGGTGCCAAACATTCACACGGTATAAACCACTCAAAACAAACAAGTTTTATTTTGAATTTTCACGAAGAAACACAAGCATCTGAAAGTGATCATCTGACATTTTGCTGTGTTTTGGTTCCAATATGTCTTTGCCCATTGAAAACATTCTTTTAACTGCAGCGCTGGAAGGTATGGGAACGTTCAAATATTACGTAACGCCTTCGAGGGGGAGGGGGGGGTTTATGCAAAGCGTTACGTTAGCGTCACATTGGGGGGGAGGGGGTTCAAGCAAACTGTTACGCAACGCTTTCGAGTACAGAATGGTAGTTTTTTGTGCTGAATTCGTACTGAAAAAGCGTTACATGGGGGAGGGGGGATTGAAAAAAGCGTTACGTTGGCGTTACATGGGGGAGGGGGGGGTCAAAAATTCGGAAAAAAAAGCGTTACGTAATATTTGAACGTTCCCTATTGGCGTGTTGTAGCGAAAAAAATACATTAAAAAGTATGCGTTGACGCTTTGCGCTAAAAAACCGCGAAAACTTTACGGCGTAGCCTCAAGCGCAAACTATCCAAAAAAATGTGGCCGCAAGCGTTAGCGTAAACAAAAAGTCTACGCCGCATGTATGCGGCGTAGACGTAGCCTACATCTCTGCTAACTGTTTTCTAAATTTACAATAAACTTTTTGACAATATAAAACTCTAATTAACTAGGCCTATAAATAATTTTCTTAGTAATGTAGCGGCTGCATTGTTGAAATCCAGTTTTTAATGTTTTGAAATCCAGTTTTGAAATCCAGTTTTTAGGCTATTTGATAAGTTTGGGAAAATGCGAAGTGTATGCCCATTGCCCATAGTCTTCATCAATAGGATAACCCGTTGGGCTATTGAGGCAAGATACCGAAGAAGCCACATTTGTGGTGAACAAATTTCCGAACCTGGCTGATTTTATCTACTTGTTAATTTGTAATTGTGTCGCTTTATTTAACTGCTGCGCCAACTTTAAACACGTTTTTCTCATAATTTCAGTGGTTCATACAGCTACCAAATTATCAGTGAACAAAATGCAACTAAGTAAAATTCGACTGTACCAGCATCAGTAATGTTAGGTAATATGACGATGGATGACGTAATCAGTAATCACATTTAAACGAGACATAAACACTAACATTAATAAATAAAACAATGCGAGCAGCAACAAATAATTTCACGGCGGTTGTGTCAGTATGATTAGAAAAGGTAATACGAAAAAATCTAGCACGTAACGGTATACTACACTACACAACATTCAACTTGATGTAAAGACTTCAGTAACATATAGGTAAGGGTCCATGACTTGTCAAGATCATGCAAGGACGCCAAGACACGTTGTCTAGGCTATAGCAATTTTTATTAACGGTAGAAGCCAAGCTAGAAATAAAATACTTGACCAGCAAATTCTAAATTTGTCTCTCCAAGCAACTTGGATAGGCAGCCACGGACAGGTTCTGTTGAAACAAAAAGGACAATGCTACTAACTATCAAATCAATCGAACGTCTTTTTTCCAAAAATCGACCTTGACTGAGTGATACAAAATATGATGTGAAACGCACAGCAAAAAGTTCTTCGCAAAGTCGACAAGGAGCAAAAATTAAATTACATTGAATGGGTTAAATTTTCAACGCAGCAGTAGGAATACGCTGTCTGTCTAAAATAGTGGATTTTTGTCACAAAGAGCCGCGCTGTTTGAAATGTACCAATGACAAAAGTAACTTATTGCAAGCAAATGAAATACTATACGTACCAAGGTCATGAGCTTTTTCCATTACTAAACCGTACAGAAATATTTCGTTTTTCGTCAACCACTTGTTTGTTTGCTGAAAGTATTGCCGCAAGGCGTTATGATCCAGCTGAAATGCATCGATGGTTTGGTGCAGGCAGAAAATCACAAGCAATATTCGCTGTTGCATTGCTTGCTGCCTGAGTGCAAAAATGAGATGATTGCATAATAGCATACTTTTTTTAAAAGAAAAGTAACCCCAATTTAAGTGATATTGCAAAAAATATAGTACCTTTTTACATTATCATAGCATATTGTTTGGAAGATATCGTCCAAACTATCTTTCCAAGTAGTCACTCCATTCGTAATAAACACCGCGCTCATTGGGCAAGACTCTGCAAGATCCAGATCACTGAGGTCTACAAGTGTCGCTGTGAAGAAATAGCAGCAGTAGGCTAAACATTCCAGACAACAAAATCCGTCATTTCTTTTACATTGATTCAACGTTTGCAGACGTTGACAAACTGAAAAATAAACTAAAAAATCCCAATACAATGGCTTATAAAAAGATTATTTCCTGGCAAATAGTAAAAATTGTTACACTTTGCAACAGTTAAAGTGAGCTCGTGGCTATGTGTCGACGTTATACATTAATGGCAGAGAAAATATTTTATTGTGATGATCAGTTTAGTCTTCCCAGAAATTTTTACTTGCTTTTCCCTAACTTCTATTTCTGTTTTAAAAAATTGAAGCTGTTGCTGCATAAACAAATTTTCTGCAATTATTATTTATAAAAAAAAGTATAGCAATGTCAAGGTAGAAAAACAGCTACGCAAGGCAAGTGGTCTGCATTGTTTTGCTACCAAGTGGATGAACAAAACACGAATAGCCGGTTACAAACGACGATTGTACGGGTATTTGAAAATGTTAACATTTTTACATAAGTAGTATATGTGATCTGCAGATGTGCGTTCACTCACTTTTAATGTTGACTGACAATTTCCAACTTTCAGAAAATATGTGTCTGGCAAAATCTTTGCAACTGCCGTTCAGAGGAACAACAAAAGTGTTTCTTTCCGCAACTAGAAAACTAAAACAAATCAAATTCACAGGAAAACTTGGTTTATGCGAAAATTTCAGGCAAAAAGATAGTACTGTACACAATAGTATTTTGGTGTTAATTAAGGTTTACCCATAATCGGAAAATTGGTTATATAAATCAACAAAGTTAATGGACAGCCTTTGTCACTTACATTGTGAAAAGATATGTCGGGCTAACATGACATCTTTGCTGTGAGTTATTTTCCACAAGTTTTCGTTGCCATGCAAAACTTTTGGTTTTGTGCCTGTATTTTCAGCTACCAGTTTCAAACATTCCGTGCCATTCTCTAACTCTTTTTCTGAAGACTGCAATAAAACATATTACAGCTGCAGTATCTCATATTGAAATGAGGGTTCTGCCATTGGAGTCCTTTCTCCTGGGAGCAAACGCCCCTGGAACGAAGTGTAAAACACTAAACTGACTCTGAACCAGTGTTGGCTACATCAAATTTTAAAAGGTGAGATGGGATACACAAAATGCCCAATTTTCCATGCCAACATGACACAAAGCCCTAAACTATCGACTAATTTCTTGTATGTACTCCAGATTACCACCCTGGGCACCAAGAGGGACCTTTCAATATATAACTCGATTGTTGAAGAATGTATCTACTTGTGGATTGAAAATACAATTGAAAAACTATATTATATAGATAGAAGATGTAGCCTAGATTGCAGTACATTTATATGCACCAGACAATCCCAGACATAGGCAAACTACAGCCTACCAGCCAAATCTGGCCCACCAGATGTTGATACCAACTAATGCATCAAACCAATTTATGTTTTGTCTTCATGCACATATTTAGTTGATCCCACAAAACAAATGGAAGTTATACACAATCGACATGTCATTGCAACTTTGCAAGGATGTATTTTATCTTGTCACTGCTAGATATTTTTGAATATTTATTTATAGATTTTCAAACATATGCTAATAGTCTAGTTCAGAGGTGGGCAAACTACGGCCCGCGGGCCCAATGCGGCCCGAAACAACATTCTGTGTGGCCCGCGAAAGCCTGAAGCAATTATCTAGAAAAAATAATCCTAAAATCGCTTGAAAATTTTAATTACTACAAAGACTTAATTAAACCTTTTCTTCATATACTTATTTCATCTTGATAAGGATAAATTGTAGCCTAGTCTTTTTGTCGCATTGTACTGTAGTACAGTAGTTTGTTTCCCCAGCCACATTGTGATCTTGCATGAAACCATGAATGCATGTTTATTATTACTGTCAAAGCAGCCATTGCTACACAGCCGATTACGTCACAATCGAAATTTCTGACTTCGGCCTGTCGCATCATGAGACTTCCTTTTCGTTTTAGTCTTGGATCAAGGCCAAGACTCTTGGTGTTGGTAGAGAGAAAAGCGCCGATTGCGACAGTTTTTCTGATTATGTTAATTCGCTCACAGATGTGTTTTGTTTAATTCGCTCAAAGTATGTCTGGCAAAGTGTTATCTTGATGCGGGTTGTATTCAACTAAATAATTGAGACAAACATTTTTTATATCTTTTATGTAACACGTGTCGTGTACTGTATATAAAATCTCCGTTTCTTTCGTCACTATAAAAACAAATAAAAGCTTGTGGCTTGACTATTTTGGACTTTATGTTTTGGGATTATAATCTTAATACATACTGCGACCCTCGATCAAATTCCGATTCTGATTGCGGCCCTCGAGATAAAAAGTTTGCCTACCCCTGGTCTAGTTAACTGCTAAGCTCTATCTAAAGTATTACAGAACAGGTGACTTTCTCTCAACATAACACACAGATCTTAACACATATAGACATTTCAGATCTGTTCTGATGTGAAGTCCAACACAAAATTGTTAAGCTTTGGCAAAAAATTCACCTAAGATAAGAATATTATTCATACTGGCAGGCTATTGAATCAAATTCTGATGCAAAGTGTGTTGCTTTAAGGATACAGGTTTCAAAAGTAAATTATTGTACAATAACTTAGCTCATTCAACTAGTAGTATATACAATATTAGCTCATAAAACTCATTAAAACAAAACTATCGTATACACTCTTTTTCCAGTACATACTTGTAATCTTGTATGGCCCAAATGCTAAATTTTGAGAATTTTTGGACTCTTGAGTCGAAACGTTTGCCCACCCCTGGTATACACCATGTGATATCAAAAAATAATTTATCCACTTACTTTTACATAAGCCTGATAAATTTTGCTGAAACGAAAACCCTGAGGCATTTCACTTGCCCAATACATGCTTCTGTCCAAAGTAGACTTGAGGAAATTATTTTCATCCATTGACAAAATTGTTGATATTAATGGTCGTACAACACCAGCTGCCTGAAGGAGAATAATGTTGCTGATATAATTATTTATACTCCACTACAAAAGCTAAGTAGACAAATCTGAAATCACACAATCTTCCACTCCCTAGTAAATGTTTAATTGTTCACCTTGATTTTTGCAATTGTTTATATTTGTTTTCCATTTATTTCAATGGCCATTAGCCCACTGTTGCTGCAACTCAATGTGACCAAAGAATAGTTAAAGGCTTAAAGAACAAATGTTTATTGTTTTTTTGGAAAAAAATGCAGAAACAGGAATAAAATTGTTTAGCTCTATTACTGTAGCAATCCCACACTGCCTGAGAACGATCAATTCATTTACTTTAGAACCATGGTACCATAAGTCTATTGATTTTAAATCATAATAATCTTTAGTGCTTCGTGAAATAATGATGAAAAATTAAAGTATAGAAACACACTGTATCATATAGTTATATAATGATAGCATTTAACTTTCACTGAAGCATATTAAAATATTATGACCAATAGTGGGGTACGCAAGGGGGGAGGGGGAGTTAAACCCCCCTTATTGAGCTTGATATTTGAAATTTTTGTAGTGTTTTACGGCTTATCATGGCTTTATTTAAATGCATCATTCTCTATTTTTCTTAGTTTTTATATAAATAAAATTTTGTAAACATGTATTTGTGTTGTGATACAGCAATTATAGCCAAGAAACTATCTGCAACAAAACAAAAAAGGAAAAAATTGAGTAGTTGGCATAGAAATTTCTAAATTATTTGCTTGCTTTTGTTGTTTATAAGTTCAGTACAGCTGATTGAAGCTACACTGTTAGGCTATTGTGGACCCAGGCTTACCACCAACTTGAATAACTGGTTTGTTTTTCGCTGATGGCTAGCATATTTTTTAGTAGGCAACAGTTTCCACTGTTTGATTGGACATCTCCTAGGTCCTAGCATGAGCGCGCCCCCTGGTATGGACCTTCCTCGGCCGACTTGGGTCAAGCTCAACAGAATCCGAACCGGAGTCGGTCGCTTCCATTCCAACATGCACAAGTGGGGTCTGGCTCCCTCATCGGCCTGCAAATGCGGCGCGGAGGAACAAACTGCTGACCATGTCGTTCTCGAATGTCCCATCTACAAGGCACCAAATGGAACGCATGGTATAGCAACGCTGGACGAAGCTACACTCACCTGGCTCTCCACCACCTGCCCTGAAATTTGATCTAGTCTCAAACGAAAGAAGAAGAAGAAGCATGAGCAATAATGTTACATTGAAACGTTTTTAAAACAATGTTTTGTTTCATTTTGACAGAAAATTTTTTTATCTTCTTTGATTTCGAGATCTCATTAACTTGGTTTCGTAACGCGCTGAAAAGAAATATGAAATGCCAATGAGAACCATATTTTAAATTCCTTTTCGCTACATAATGCAATCTTAACGAAATTCAAATGAAAAACGTCTTCGAACTACACAGGAAACATGGGCCAAATTCTGAATCGACAATGGATTGCATTAACAATTTAAATTGCATTTTTGCATTAACCAACAAATTGTTCACAAAAAAAATGTATGCTAATGCTCATGAAGTTTTCTCGACCATCTTGTAGCCCTAATCATCACCACAATGACAAGTGTACATTTAGTGACCTTTCATAGGCCCACTTTTGTTTCAGCCGTGAACCAAATGTCAGTTACGATCAGACTGGTCTCATGAATTTTTTTCAAACTCCCCTCAATGAAAACTTTCTGCATACGCCACTGTATGACAAGATGAGTTTCTTAATTTTTTTTGTTGCAAAGATTGTTAGTACTATAATTGTCATGTTTATTTGAGGTGTTATCTGTATAAAAGTTTTACTTCTTGTTGATATCATCACTAACTATATAAATATATATATCCTAATTTTCACAACACACTTGGTATTTCAAAGCTGCTATTGCCACATTACATATGGATTCTTTGTCAACAAATGGCCGAACTCCATCATGAATGATAACAACAGGATCACAATTGAGATCCTCTGAAAGATTGTCAACTTGTAGGATTTTTTTCAAACATTGCAAACCAGCAAAAATTGATCTGAAAATGACAAGCACTATGCAGGAACATTTCACACAAATAATATTCCTTATATACCGTATTAATTCTACCAAATAACTTTTAAAAAAGCAGAGCATCTACAAAATTCAAAGTTCTTTTCTCGAGCACATGCACATACATTATAGACAGGCTATGTTATTAACATAAACAATTATAAACCTGTGTCTTGAATCCGCTCCCATGGTTAAATTTACTTTACTATGTCCCCACTGCTCAACAATTTTGTTCATCTTACATGTGAATTCATTTGATGTCGGTGTGGTGACTACGATTGTCTTTACAAAGGATATCCTGTTACATAAAACATTTGAAAAATATTAAAGTTTTAATATTTTTTTTTGGAGCTGGTATACAAGTCCTCCCCCCTGGTAACTCATTACAAAGACAGTCTCACTCAACCAAACATATAGGGTAAAACTACTTTACTATTACTGTTCACACACTTCAATCCACATGTTTTGGTCAATTCCGCTTTGTCATGAGTTGCCAAGGGGGGGGGGGGGGGGGACTTGTATACCAGCTCCGTCTTTTTTTTTTATTGCACTCCACTAACTAAAAACACATTTATTCATAACAATAGCCATCGTTTCATCAATAGCCAAGTTTCATGCCAAAGAATAGCCAAGTTTCACAGCCATCATCGTTTCATCAATAGCCAAGTTTCATGCCAAAGAAGCACTTTGGAATGCTAAAACACATTTTTTGCATTTCACCCAAGCCATTTATTTTTCCATACAGTGAAATAAATTTGGTCATAAAATAAGTTACGTAAATTGATGTTGATATGTCATATTGATACAAAATTACCATACCTCTCAAAAGCAGAAATAGTGTGAGAAATAATAGGCCTTTCCCCTGCTAACTGAAACTGTTTTGGAGGATTCATCTTACAACGAAGTCCAAGCCCTGAGGCTGGAATGACAACATATATTGGTGTGTCTTGGAGCATAAGGCATTGCTTTTCCATATTTTAAAAACAATTCTCAAAATTGCAAAATTATAAAATATATCGGTACTGTAAAAATCAGAACCTGCTACAAATAAACCAAACTCAACAAGTTTGAAATTTTCCCAATGGCAACACAGTTGCTGTCCACATGGCACTAAAACCTAGTTCCATCTTGTAAATCTAACTTACTTTATGACAAAATAAGCCCAAAATTGAAAGAAGTGCAGCCTGCACTTCTTTCAATTTATGGTTCACATATGAGTTAGTTTGGCTCTTGTGGTGTGCACTTGAGCAATGCATTTCAGAAATGCACTCTAATCAGCAGCACCTAGTGGATGGAGTACTAATTCCCCGGTAATTACTATCAGACCCTTCACTCTGCCAATCCCGGCAACCGGCTATGTGTATTCAAAATTGCCTGTAATAACCTATCAAAGACTTTATCAGTCCAAGAATATGGCTTCAAAAGCAACAATACCAAAACAAGCAATGTTTTTTCTTTTTATAATGCAGCACAGGCAAGCAGTCAATACACTGCATTTCGCTTTGCATTTACAAAATTTTCTTTTCATGTAAAGTGGTTGTGAAGCGACAGTGACTGCAAGAGTACCCTAAGGTCTGGTTGGGTAAAATTCAGAGTGTTGAGAGTTGTTTTGTGGTTGATTTCTATTGAAAATGAAAGGGAGCATTTATACTAGTTGCATGAGATCTGTAATGCTGTACGGAAGTGAGATATGGTACGGTACTTACGGGAAAACAAATTGGCGATTTTAAGAAGAATTGAGATAACGATGGTGAGGGCAATGTGTGGTGTGAAGCTGATGGACAAAAAGAGTACCGAAAAACTTATGAACTTGCTTGGGCTGAACGAGAACGTTGATAAACTTGTTAGTGATATTCAAATATTCCAAACTAGAGTGATGAAGACAAGACATTCTACTGCAGTTTAAAATGAACTTCACAATACAATAAATTCATACCTACTTTATTTTACACAGTTTGCCAAAAAAAAAAAAGAACAAATATTATACAGTATGATACGGTATTAATTTAAGATAGCACAATTTTAAGATAGTGGTAGTTTAGCTAGTACTGTTTTATCGATGTATATTTTTAACTTTTGGGTTTTGCCATCTTTCCCCTTTGTTGGTGTCAAATTCGTATGTTTACTTTGTCATTCTGTACATATTAGCGCCAGCAGCAAAAAATAAAATTGAATAATGAGAGTGAATGTGATAAATCATGACCATACTAGTAGAGATGACCGGCTATGTCACATTTTGAAGCCTTAAAATACCGGGCCGACTATTTCGTAGCAGTTCGGCAGACAAAACACATTACTTTTGCCTTATGAGTATGTAGACATGAATCGCAGGTTTGTGGACGTTGACTCAATGTAAGGAAAGTTTGTAAATTGAGAGCTGAAATATTGCGCAGCTGGACATTTTGCTTGATGGGAGTGAACCATGAAGTAAACTCATACGCAGTTAGTCACATCATAGGCAAGTCTAGCAACTAGAGTGAAAAGGAAAACAATATAGTCGCACAATATGTGCACTTGTGCAGTTAGTTTTCATGTGATATTCTCAAGCAACATAGCACAGAAAAGTAATGCACGGTACCGAAATTATGCAGCTGATTACTGAGCAAATCAAGCTTCTGATATGCAGTGGCTACAGGCAAAGTTGTATCTTCACTTCAGCATACTCATACTTTTTAATTGCTACTGTAGCCTACTTTAACTTTGTAGTCAGTTGACGAAAGGAAAGCAGGTTAACTTCATGTTTGCAAAACTAAACCAGATGAACCAATCGTTTTCTGTCAGCAAAATATTGTAACTCTTTGACCAATGTATGAATCGTAATGCATATCTTGGCATGTAGGATAGCCTATACAATTATACATGACCACGAATTGGTCATGATCTGAAGTTCACATGTTCAAGTAGATGATGGACTGGTTGTTAGGGTAAAGTGAAAAAAATAAAAATCACTAATTCAAAAAACGTCCCCTCTCAATAGTTGCCTTTGGTCCCAAAACTAAGTTTAAAAGTGTTTTTGGGAAGTTGCCTCGAATACTCAGGTGACAACCTTGACGCAAAGGTCATGAGGGGGTCAAATCCCATAAAAATGCCATAACTCTGTGAGCGGTGATGTTAGAGAGCTAATTTTGATGCCAAAAGAAGCAGAATGTGCACTTTCCTATCTGTCTCAAAAGAAGTTTTTTTCGAAATTTCGCTAGATATATGGTTATTTTCACAAAATGTAATTTTCAGGTCAAATATGAATAACACATAGCATTATGCACAGTTTAACATCACCATAACATAATCACTCCACAAGAAATCAGCATAATGAGTATGATATATCTCTAACCAATGAAACATACATTTGAGTGGTTTTAGAGCAAGCACAAGCACAGGATGGTAACAACAAACAAATATGAAATTGGGTTTCATAATATTACAATAGCCTAGACGACAGACGTTAAATGCCAGTTTTATGCAGGGGGAAATGGTATGGGCAGGAGGACCTAAGATTGAAATTGCTTTTTGGTATTGTATTGCTTCATCAGTTTTCGTGACCGAATCTTTAGCCTGATCAGACCGTCACGTCTGTTGAAGCCAGCTACTGCTGATGAAGCTTCGGTTACAAGCTTTATGTGGCGCTCCACAGCTTAATTGTGACATGGGTGGCGCATAATGAGCTTTTCTTCTCTGATTTTTTTCGATGTCGCAGTTACTCTGGTGTGGAATTGCTGGTGGTTCGTTGGTTTGGTCAGAATTTTAGTTCACAAGTTTGTAGTAAGATTTGGCATGAACGTTGATTGCTGGAACATTGAATTTTTTCACATGGACAGAAGCTACGGATTCTTCCCCATCGGATGGCTCGTTTTGAACTGGTGCTGCTTCGCTTTCAGGCACTTCATTTTCGATTGAAAATTGTTCAATGACCCCTCTCAAACTAAGGATTTTGTTCACAGCTAAATGACGAACTGTTTCATCTGCCAACATCCCCAAGAGAATGTTTTCTTGGTGCGCAAAGAATGCATTTTGCTTAAGGACATCCAGTGCAATCTTCTTGACTTTATTGTTCGAAAATTTGACGACTCTTTGTAGCATATTGAAGAAGTTTTTCGGTCCATCTGTGATCGTGTGGTAGTGCTTGATTTCAAACTATGCCGGAAAGTAAACCCTAATGCAAAATTCTGCAATTGTTGTCAATATTGTGGTTGGTCGTTGTATAGAAACATAGAAACGGGTTATGCGACAGGCCAAGGTCAGCCACCTTGCATGGGAAAGTCCTCCAACTTCGAGAAGCTCGAGATCTTCATCAACAGTGCCCAACATTACGGCCATACAGATTCTGTACCCATAATTTTCGTCATTTAGCTGTGAACAAAATCCTTAGTTGAGGGGGGTCATTGAACAATTTTCAATCGAAAATGAAGTGCCTGAAAGCGAAGCTGCACCAGTCCAAAATGAGCCATCCAATGGGGAAGAATCCGTAGCTTCTGTCCATGTGAGAAAATTCAATCATGCTAAATCTTACTACAAACTTGTGAACTTAAATTCTGACCAAACCAACGAACCACCAGCAATTCCACACCTGAGTAACTGCAACATCGAAAAAATCAGAAAATTTTTCGGTCCATCTGTGATCGAAAAAATCATTATGCGCCACCCATGCCACAATTAAGCTGTGGAGTGCCACACAAAGCTTGTACCCGAAGCTTCATCAGCAGTAGCTGGCTTCAACAGACGTGACGGTCTGATTAGGCTAAAGATTCGGTCACGAAAACTGATGAAGCAATACAATACCAAAAAGCAATTTCAATCTTAGGTCCTCCTGCCGATACCATTCCCCCCTGCATAAAACTGGCATTTAACGTCTGTCGTCTAAGCTATTGTAATATTATGAAACCCAATTTTATATTTGTTTGTTGTTACCATCCTGTGCTTGTGCTTGCTCTAAAACCACTCAAATGTGTGTTTCATTGGTTAGAGATATATCATACTTATTATGGTGATGTTAAACTGTGCATAATGCCATATGTTATTCATATTTGACCTGAAAATTACATTTTGTGCAAATAACCATATTTCTAGCAAAATTTCGAAAAAAACTTCTTTTGAGACAGATAGGAAAGTGCACATTCTGCTTCTTTTGGCATCAAAATTAGCTCTCTGACATCACCGCTCACAGAGTTATGGCATTTTTATGGGATTTGACCCCCTCATGACCTTTGCGTCAAGGTTGTCACCTGAGTATTCGAGGCAACTTCCCAAAAACACTTTTAAACTTAGTTTTGGGACCAAAGGCAACTATTGAGAGGGGACGTTTTTTGAATTAGTGATTTTTATTTTTTTCACTCCACCCTACTGGTTGTTTCATTGCATTTTATAGGAATTACGGTAAGTGACAAAATGCCTAACAAATGCGTTGCGTTTGGTTGCAAATCAGGCTACTTTACTTATGTTACCAATATTTCTAAGTTTGCTTTTCCTCTGGATATAGTGTAGTGTTGCTGCCGCAACGGATAAAATTTGTTAACCGATGTAACTGGGAGCCTACAAAAAGTCTGTTTTGTGTATGAAACATTTTAAAGAGAAAATTATAAGTTATTGTAAAAAAAATAACCTCAAGTGGCATCTAAATCCAGTTCCAACAGTTCACTCAATTCAAGCATTAAAACGCCATCACTCCATCAGCTTTACCAACTCCAGCAGCACCTCCACGAAAAGCACCAAAATTCATATAAAACAACTTGATAAACTGGTAGACTTTTCGCAGAAAAACAGAATATCTTATTTTCAGTGACATAACTGAGGCACACTGCCCAGATGGTTTTCAGTAGGCTATACTGTCGGGAATAAAACTTTTTGATTTTTTACAACAATATTTCTGACAAGTTGTCTGGCTTTCCCAAGCTTGCTGAAGCTGTTAGTAGATCGAAATTTGCATGTGCAAAAAGATTTGTTGAAAAGGGATATTCAATTTTGGAAAGAGGATCTAGCTGCAAATGATCCATGCATTTCAAGCTTTGAAAAGTTTCAGGAAGATGTGGATGAAGTTGCCAATGAAATGTTTAATGCAACATTATATTCTAATAGTGCAGAAGTTAGCTTTACAATAGCCGATTATATTGCAAAAAACTTGTTAAACGCTCCAAATGTGCAATGTGCAAAAGTTTACTTCAGCTGATTCTGCAGCTAAAGCTCCTTTGTACTTTCAGCTTTTGTCAAGGGGAGGCTTCAATGTGTCTTCTCAGCCACTTTCTGATTTTGTTTATAGTGCTTTTGCTGCTTTAGATGTTGTTGAAGAAAAGGTACGCAAATGTGGATTGCCTTGTCGAAAAGCTATGCAGTAGCCTATGTTTTCAAAAAATATATTTTCTCCGGTGTAAAGTTTGCATGTGACACACAGGTGGTCTGGGGCAACCACTTTGCATCGAAAAGTATTGTTAATATTTATTATAATAATTACCAAAAGGTTATAAATGAGTCAAAAAGAAAGAATAACATTGTAGCATTTAAGCAAAGGCAAAAGTAGTTTAAGATTCTATTGTAGTTATGGGATGTCTTTTTTCCGTCACCATGATCATTATCGTCTTTGTAGTTCCCCCCACTTCATTGAATAAAACATATATATATCATTATTTTCGCATGTCCTTACACATGTCCTTGCTTATTTTGAGATGTTTGTTCATTTACAAATTGTTAATTTGCACCATTCATTATGTAGTTTGGTAATGCAATATGTCTAAATGTAAGGTCAGGCTGTTAAATGCATTAAAAACGCCTAACAAGTCTAAAAAATATCTGCCTTGTTATACCTACCCTATGCCAGTAAGAGCAGTTTCTTTGTTCGTCAAAATTTCAAGTATTTTTCTATCGGCCCGTTGTAAAAAGGCCTTCATATGTGACATAGCCGGCCATATCTACTAGGTGGCCATGGATAAATTGATCAGAGGGTTTTGTGAATAACTTAAACTTACATTTATTAAAACTTTTAAAACCTCAATTTTCTTAAACTGGACAGAAAATTCTTTAAAATGATATATAACATGCCTATGCTTGGACCAATCGAGATTTTTTCCAAATTTTTCCGATTTTATCGACTTAAGAAACCGAACAAAATCGGAATGTTACCCAGGGTTTGGGAGGTGGAACATCTATAAAAAAAAATTCTATAGAACCCCTTTAAGTACAGTATTTCTACAAAAAAGTTCAACTCAGTATTTCAGCATGTGTCAAACTCACCAGCTCCGGACTATAGTACGTTTTCTTTGTTTTGCTTGCGTTTGTTTTTGTACATCTTTGAAACATACTAAACGTCAGGGTTGAAGACTTTTTCACGCTTGGATAGCCAAACCGGATTATGTTAGAGATTTGGCGGCAGGGAATCATAAAAGCGATAATGCATCTTTCAAGAAAACAAAACTGGTCTTCTAAAAGTTGCTAGAGTTGGAAGTCTCTCTGCAACATGAGGAAATTTTAATACTGTTGTAAACAAGAAATAGTGATAAAAAGAAACAATATTGTAAGTTGTGCATATTTTAGGAAAAACCTGCTAAAATTATAATAGTCTGTCGAAATCAAAATAAACCTTAAAATACGTGTGTTGTTAGATTGCACAACTCCAAAAGCAGCTGTTGTGTACTGTGTAGCCTACCATTACAACTGTTTAGAGGTGTTACTTTTTCTCGCAAAACAACGTTTCGAATTTCTCCATGACATATCTATTCGTCCTGTCAGGGGTAAGTCAGAACCAATTGGAATTGAGAGTCTTATTATCATCGCCTTATCAACGTAACTTTATATCAAAGCAGCTTTCAAAGAAGCTTTCTCAGTCAGAGGATAAAGATTTTCTCAGTTCAGTTGTTTTTATTTCTGACCATCACAGGAAAAACAATACACGTCAACATAGCAAAGATCTAGAAAAAGAAAGAAGCGACAAAACACAAACTTTAAAACCAGGGTTGCATTCCTGGAGGGGGGGCTCGTGGGAGCTCAGACCCAGGGTTGCATTCCTGGGGGGGCTCGGGGGGGCTCAGCCCCCCGAAAAACGAAAAGGCTTGATGTAGGGGGGGCTCAGGGGGGGCTCGTTCAAGCTTCCATTTTTCAGCTTTTTTGGCTGAACAACAACTTCTCGACTGAACAAGTAACACTTTAACAGCTTTCTCACAACAGAACTGCAAAAAAACACACGAACATAAGTTGATAGCAATCGCCAATTATCACTTTTGTCAGAAGCTCTCCAGACTGGGAATATCAACTTTGTAGTAGCTAATCGTCATGTCAAATGGACTGTTAATTCTCTACTTCAAATAAAAAAAGCTATTCAAGAAGGAAAGTATTCGTTTGATGAAGTTGTTAACTTGAGTCCCGGAAGTACAAAAAACTACTCCTTTAAAGGCACAACATTGGACCAGTTCAAAGCTCGACGTAGAGACTAGCCTACCCTTCTTTTGATCGTAATCAGTTTATTTAAGCTTTGGTTGAGAACATTGGAAGCAGGATGGTGGACACCAACAATGAAAATTCTGTGAAGAGCCTGGGAATTATTGTACCAGAGTTATGGCCTGCTGCAGTCGAAGTTCCATGGCAAGAAGGGGAGCAGAGATTACGAAAAATATAGGAGAGATTTCATGTCATCACTCCTATTTCCGATTTTCGATTGTATGTTGACAATCCTTGTCATATACCAGATACGATAAAGTTGCTCAAGAACGTAGTAGGCTACTAAACATAATTGCTATAAGTTCTGCTGAAGCCGAACGTGGGTTTTCACAAATGAACTTGGTCATCACACAGCTACGATCACGGCTGACCATATCACTTGTTTCAGCATTGTTGTTCATCAGCATCAATGGACCACCTCCTCATTTATGGAATGGCACTGCGGCAACTCAGAAGTGGTTGCAGACTCATCGGTCGGCTGTGGATGTTCAAGTTAAGCATTCTAAGCTACCCATATGAATGAACTCAGATCTCCGCAAAAACTGTTTGCTGGCTAAAATCAAGGACTGTCGTGGTGCTTTAAACTTAGCCCATAAAACCAAAGACCTGGCAGACAGGCTGTTTGTTTTGTGTAATCTCGTTTGCACCAACTTGGAATATACTTTTGCTGTAATTGAAGTTTTTTAAACTGTTCGTTAATAACTAAATGAGATTTTAGTGTAACTGTCACATTGGCAGCTTATTGGTTCTTATATAGCAAATCTGCAACCACAAGCGCTCATTTCAAGAATTGCATTTCCTTACTTTCCTATTGCAGTCAATGTTTTTGCAAGTGTACTTAGGATTGGCTCATACAAATAAGTTTACAATTGAGTTAAGAGATTGGAATTAGCTCATGCAAATCGAGTTTCAAGTGTAGGCCTACGCAGTAAAAAAAAAGCAAAGGAGATTGCAGTGTAGCAACCAAGCCAAATTTCAAACTTATAATTTTATATCGGATTCAACCACGCTTTCACGTTTTGTTGCTTCTACCTTTTTCTGTACTTCAAGCTATGTTTTAGCATGGGTTGTTTTTCGACATGATGTTCAGAAGTAAAAACATACTGAACAGTGTTTCCTTTTAAAAAGGTAAACATTGTTGGCTAACCTACACCAATTACTTATACATACTTTGTCTATAACAACACAGCTAAGTGTTAGAGCCCCCCCAAAAAAATTTTAGGAATGCACCCCTGCTCAGACCCCCAAAATATGAAAATGCTTGATGTAGGGGGGCTCCGGGGGGGCTCGTTCAAGCTTCTATTTTTCAGCTCTTCTGGCTGAACAACAACTTATCGACTGAACAAGTAGCACTGTAACAGCTTTCTACTCTCGGGGTGTGCGCTTGAGCAACGCACGTTCAGGACTGCTCTCCATTCAGCGGCATCTAATGGATGGAATAGTTCCCCGGCAACAAGACTTCAACAATCGGAAACTTCACTCTGTCAATCTCGGTGCCCAGGCCTGCGTCAGTAATTCAAAGCCTCTACAAGTATGTGAAACTGCCAGAATTAAGCTCTGCAAGAAGCTTTCCCAGTCCGAGGATAAAGATTCAATCAATCAATCACAAACAGAACTTTCAAAAATACACAAACATAAGTTGGTAGCACTGCAGCAATCGCCGCTTTCCGTGATTAAGTCCCGTATAGTTAGCTTAATTCTATCATGCAATCTTCATGTATAGCAGTGACGTTCGGTGGCTTAAACCGTTGGGAAAGCAACTTGGAAATATGCTGCAGCAAGGTAGTAGGCCTACTAGTAGGCACGAAGGGCGTAACTGTCGGGCGAAGCCGGAAGATGTGTTGCCGAAGGCAACACTTCCAGCGGGTTGTCTGGGGGAGTGGGGGGCCTCCCCCAGAAATTTTTGAAAAACACTTCCAATTTGGTGCGCTCTGAGAGCATTTCCAAAACAAATCAAAAATAAAAATCTATCAAATTGTGCTTCGCCTATGTCGTGAGCATACATCCATTTACCCAGTCAGCAAGAGTTCGTGGGGCCCACGTGGGATTTCCATGGGCATTCGTGGGCTTGTGGGCTTAAGGTGAGTTTATCTGATGTTTCCGATTAGGCCCCAAGTGCGCGGCCTACTTCATATTTTTTTCTTTACAACCGATTCCCGACATCTTTTATTGAATTTATCTTAATAATGTTATCATATCATGAAAATGTATCTGGGAATTTATTTTCATTTCTTGAAATAAACTTTCTGGGCTTTCTGTGGGCATGAAGTGGGCTACCCACCATGATGAAAAATTATAAAATATACGTTCGCACAGGTCCATTATGCTATATTAAAGTGCAATAATCATAAAAATTGAATATATACAACGATACAATGCGACGGCGGTTTACATTTTAATAATGGTTTCATGGTAGGCTGCTGTTCCCGACAATTTTCACCAAATCAAACGTCATATAAAAACCATTATGGTCTACTTAACCTAGCTGGCATCTTACGTCATGGAAATTGCTAGAAAATGTCCAAATATTGCACCATCGGTCGTAAGACCTGATGAAATATTGCATCACTACCTTTGAACAACGGTTTGAATTGCGTGACAATGTCTTTCATTATTGCGTCACAGTTACTGTCTACGTGCATTTGAGATATCGCAAATTATTCTAGTCATTCGTAAAATTGTTTGTTGGAAGTCAGTCGCATATTTAACTGCTTGCTTGGTGCTTGCTAGCTGGCCAAATTTTCCGTCTTTTATCTAAGTAATCTGTTCTGTAGTGACAAGTTTTAGTGGTGTACGGCGTTGCATCCAATTTCGACAGCTTTGAGGCTATTTTTACAGAAATACAATTTTGAAAAGACGTTTCGAAGGAGTGTTGCTTTTTCGGTCATTACATACAGACGAACGGATTCGGGAATCTTATGTTACAATTTTCCCACGAAGAGATTATGGTTTACCGCTGTGACCATAAATAATAAAAGACGTTTTTGTTAGCTGGTAGGCCAAGAAGCACTTGAAGGCATAAATAATAAAAGACGAGTTCTTGTCAGTTGGTAGGTCAAGAAGAAATTAAAGCAAAATAATAAAAGAAGATCTTGTTGGTTGGTAGTCTACAGAAGCAAAAGATTAAAGCCATTTCTTCTCAGTTGGTACTGAAGAACTTCAAGTTAAAAATTAAAGGCGTTTCTTTGTTGGTTCTGAAGAAAAAACAACATTAACATTCATTTGCAGAAAAAAGATTAAAGACAATCGATCTGTGCTTGAAGATTCAAGTGAACGAATCCAAGCAAGTTTTGTGGAACTCTAGGACTTCATATACCCGTACAACTACGGTATTGTGCATTTAAATTCTTTTTGTATTTTTACGGTCTTTGCAGTTAAGTTTTTTATAACTTAATTTTGTGTGTTTGTGTAACTTAATTTTTTAATTGTTAAATTTAGCCCCAACATTTAATATGTCTACACTCGGTGGCGACAAGGACTCGACCGCCGTCGACTCGACTGAGTTTAAGCCTGATGATGTTCTTTGCGGTCGGGCAGGCCATTCTGGGGAGGGACCCAGTAACGATGAGGCTAAGTCAGTTCGAGAGGCCCGGCATCTTAGAAGGGATATGTTGACTCAAATTGGGGAACTTTCTCTAGCCCTAGGTTCTTTGAGTGATAAGCAGGAACTGTTAAATTTTAGATCTAAGTTCTCTACTTTGGAAGAGGATTTACGACATTTCCATGCTCTTTTGACTAAAATTGTTAACTCTGCAATCTTGGCAGAACTTCGTGATAGGGTAGACCCCGAATTTAACTCGTTAAAAAATAACCTTGAACAAAAAGTAAGTGAGTTCTCAGATATGTTGGATGCTGACATACATCCTGAGGATAGCGCCTCAAATGTAAGCACTAGGATGTCTACGAGTTCGTCTCGGATAGTGGCACAAATTAACCTACAGCTAAGACGAGAGGAGCTCCAGATACAAGCTGAGGCCGAAGCAAGAGCTGCTGAGGCCATGGCGAGAGCTGAGACCATAAGAGCTGAGGCCGAAGCGAGAGCTGCTGAGGCCGTACGAGCAGAGGCCGCTGCGAGAGCTGAGGCCGAAGCGAGAGCTGCTGAGGCCGCCGCGAGAGCAGAAGCGAGAGCTGCTGAGTTCGCACTCAAAGACGCTCAGTTGAGGGCTGAACAACGTAAAGAGGTAGTTTTAGCTGACTTTCGATCAGAGTTGGGCTCCCGGCGTAGTTCTAAGAAGGGCTCTTCTAGCCATTCCAGAAATAAACATCAATCGCAGTTTAATTTACATAACCTTTTCCAGACGCCTGTTCAATCTGTAAGTGGACCAGTGCAATCTACACGTTTTCCAGCTGTTTCAGGAGGTCTCGGGGCCGCGGCTAAGGGTCTTCCGAAGGCTGTAGAGCCAAGGCCTGCGAATTATAGCCGAACTCCTCCCCCAGAGCGTACAGGTCACGGGGCCGCTATCAGAAGTAATGTTTTGCCCCCTTCACAATTTTCTGCGCCGCTAGTTTTTGATCTCCCAGCTACACGTAATTTGGGTGGTTGTGAGAGGCGTATTGCGTCTCCTGATTTTAACGTGTGTGAGGATCGTGATCGGGCTGTGCATGTGACTGAGCCCACTCAGCCCATTAAGGGATATAGTTTGTCTTCTCTCGCTAAATCGAGTTCTCAACAACAGGATTGCTTTTTTGAATACCAAAATAGTAGGACGTTTTTTGATAAGGCGGCCTTGATTGGTTACGATGGTAATAATATGCCATTTATCTTCTTTAAAAATCGTGTTACGGCCTTAATGGCAGCTTCACCGTTTAAAGGAACTCGTTTGACTTTGTTACAAGCAGCTTGTGTTAGAACAGCTGCGCAAACGATTGCTAATTTGGTTTCCGACACTCCTGGCTTGTCAGAAGAAGACAGGATAGAAATGTCGTTAGCTCGCTTGTCCCAGCGTTTTGGGGTTCGTGGAGGTCTTTTCGCCGAACCGGAAATTAGAAAGTATCGCTATGGTAGCAAATTGACTTCGATCTTTTCCAGTGATTTGAAAGAGTTTAAAGATGAATTGTCGCAGTGTCTGCTTTACGCGCAAGCTTATGGTCAGCGTGACAAATTGGAAGAACGTTTTGTTTTGGATTTGGCTAAGCGACTACCGTTTGACGCTAAGCAGCGTTATCTTGACTTTTTAGGTGATCAGTATGGTGGCACTAATGAGCCTACTTTTCAGAGTTTGTTCGATTTTGTTGTACGAGAGGAAACGCGCAAGTCGACTGATTTTAGCATTATGCTAATGGGCGATTCTGGTGAGTCGCAGCATTTTAAAAAGTTTGGCAAAGGAAAATTGCCTTCATGTCCGGTTAGGCAGACGTCGGTAAAACCCCATGATAATGTGATTTCAGGGAGTTCGCAGTACTCGACTGTTGTTGGCGCACCGCGCGGTGGTGTGGCCAGACGTAGAGACATACGGGCATGTTTTTATTGTTCGTCACGTGGTCAAGTTGAATATCATTTTTTGTCTAATTGTAAAGAATTTTTGCGCTTGACACCTAAAGATCGGAGAGATGTCATTGTGAAAGCTGGCAAATGCTTGAATTGTTTGCGCCAGCATATAGTTAGGGATTGCGTTCATGCAAACAACTGTCGTCAATGTGGCCCTAACAACGATAGGAAACACTATTGCATGATTTTTATGTGACGTCACGTGATTCTCTGGATTCGGTTGGGAAAGATGATGCTCGTGCCAGAGTTCCTGTGCGTAATGTTAAGATTGGAAATGTTAAAGCAGCCTTTAACCGCATTACTGCTGCTCGTGTTTCGAATCCAATGACTGGCAAATCGAAGTTGGTGTATTGTCAGCATGATCCTGGTTCGCAGTTGACTTTTGTTTCGAGTGATTTGGTCTGCGAACTTGACGTTAAACCGTATGACAAAGCGTCGTTTAAAATGGATACTCTGGCTGGTCAGAAACCTACTTGTGCTGACCTTGTTAAACTCAACATTCAGTCGTTAGAGACGAATGAACTGTTTTGTGATATAACTTCGGTGGTTAACCCAGCTTGGGCTGACGATGTTAAAACTTTACCACATAAGCAGGATTTAAGTAGTTTCCGTCATTTTCATGACGTGAATATGTTTCATTTGAATGATTGTAGTACTGTAGATGTACTGATTGGAAACGACAACGCTTATTTGATGTGTGCTAAAGAAGAGCGTGTTGGTGAGAATCGTAGTGAACCACATGCTTTGCTCACTCCTCTCGGTTGGTTGGCTTGTGGTGGTAAGTCACCCTTAGATGAAAGCATTGCTAACGTGTGCAGAGTGCAAACGTCTTCAGAGTCGGATGTCATCTCTAGCTTTCAGCGTAAAATTGAGTCTCGTGATATGGAAATAGCAGACCTGAATAAAGTCATTCAGGATTTGACCTTGCAAAATGAAACCTGTGAATTGTCTCGCAATGATATTTTGGCTAGAGAACTTGTTGAACCGAATATTGAGTTGAAAGATGGTCGATTTGAGATACCTGTACCGTTGAAGGAAGATATTGATTTACCTAACAATTTTGTGTTGGCGTCAGATAGAGCTGCTGCTTTAAGGAAGAAGGCTTTAAAACAACCTGAACTTCGTGATTTCCTTACTGACACCATGAAAGATCTTAAATCTACTGGCTATATTGAGCGTGCTGGTGAAGCAGAAAATGTAAAAGGATTTCAGTGGTATTTACCATACTTTGTGACGTCACAATTAAAAAAGCGTATTGTCTACGATGGCAAGTCTGAATTTCGAAGAACTTGTGTTAATGATGTAATGTTTTCGGGTCCTGACTTGTTAAACCCTCTTGTAGATCTCTTGGCTAGATTTTGGCTTGGTAGATTTGGTCTCATGGCTGATGTGACTAAATGCTTCTTTCAAATAAAGTTACCTGAGTCGCAGAGGGATTTGTTTCGTATATTGTGGTTTGACGATAATGACCTTGAAAATGGTAGAATGGTACCCTTTCGTTTTTGTGTACACCCTTGGGGAATAAAGAGTAGCCCATATATCGCTTGCTTGGCCATAAAGAAAATGATCGAGCAGAATCCCAGCGGTGCTGGTGAACTAACTCTTTGCAATATTGCAAATAATATGTACATGGATGATTTTATATTTTCGGCTGATAGCTTAGAGGAAGCTCAGCAAATCACTCATGAATCAATTGCTTTGTTTGATAGCCGTGGGTTTAAGCTTGTTAAGTGGAGTGCTAACAAGGAGGCTATGATTGTCTTGTCAAATTTGGATAATGAGATGCTTTCACCTTTGATTCGTGACATTGACTTTCAGACTGAAAATATGACTTTGCCATCAGCGAAGACATTGGGTTGTGTGTGGCAAACCGAGTCTGACGAGATACATATCGCATGTTCCTTAAAGCCCTTAGCTAAACACACGCGCAGAAGTATGCTCAGTCAGCTTGGACAAAATTTTGATCCGCTAGGCTTTGGAGCGCCATTTTTTCTAAAAGCACGTATGCTACTTCAGCAATTGGCGATAGACAAGTTTGATTGGGACACCGAGGTCCCTGATAGCTTTGTAAAAGAGTGGGAGTCGTGGCTTCGCTCTTTGGACCTGCTTAAGGATTTTTCGTTACCGGGATATTATTTTGCAAACTCTGGTGTGTGTAGTCCGGATGATGTTGTTTCTTATCAATTACATGGGTTTAGTGATGCTTCGAATCAAGCTTTCTCTTCGGTTGTTTACTTGCGTAGATTGGTTAATGGAGTTCCTAGTGTGTCTTTCGTTCTGGGTAAATCTACCATTGTTGTAAAAAAATCAGTTTTCTTGGCCGATAGCTAGGAAAGAGCTTGTTGCCGCTTTGAATACAGCAAGACTCGTGAAGCAGGCCTACGAGGCATTGAAGATGCCTGACTGCATTAAATATTTTTGATGTGATTCTCGGACAGTGTTGCAGTGGGTTAAAAACCCTGATTTACGTTTGAATAAGTTTATCACGCGTCGAGTTGAGCATATTTTATTGTTGTCTGGAGTCCAGGATTGGCGTTTTTGCCCTACCGATATGAACCCAGCTGATGTTGGCACACGGCCAAATCTTATTAATAAGAGAGAATTTCGAGAGTTGTGGTTGAA
Source organism: Aplidium turbinatum (assembly GCF_918807975.1). NCBI lineage: Eukaryota > Metazoa > Chordata > Ascidiacea > Aplousobranchia > Polyclinidae > Aplidium > Aplidium turbinatum. The sequence goes on along the minus strand of NC_137489.1, from coordinate 6,516,258 downwards.
TGGTTCTAGTCTTCTCTATCAGTGTGAAGAAATTCCATCTGTAGAAAATGCCACTCCAGTACCTGTCCATAGCCTATATCTTCGTGACGAAGAGGAATCGCTCGACGTTGGACGGGATGGCCTTCACAGATTGATCGAGGCCGCACCTTCTTTGTATGTTATGAAAAAGAGAATCGCCTTTGTGGTTGCTTTTGTTGAATTTTTGTGCTGTAAAACGAGAAAGCGTAGCTTTGTGAAGCCAAAACTGGACGCTTCTTATCTTAATAGAGCCTTAGACTTAACTGTGAAGTTTGTTCAGAAAAGCGTGTATGGCGATGTGGTACATTTAATGACCAAACGATCGCCGGATGCCCTTGAGGAAGTGATAAAGCGGGGTAGTGTTGGCGCTTCGCAACGTGAGAAGGAACGCTTGAAAGAATTACGTTCACTTAAAAAGTACAGACCTTGTGTAGATGACGCTGGTGTAATCCGCATTGAAGGGCGCTTAAGTAATTCTCCCGAGATCTCTCTTGAAGCAAAGCATCCGATTGTTTTGCCTTCGAAACACCTCTTCACTAGGCTTGTTGTACTGTCGCATCATAATGGAAATGCGCACTGTGGAGTACAGCACACTTTGTTGTCCACGCGACAGAAGTTTTGGATCGCTAATGGTAATGCCTCCGTGAAGAGGTATCTTAATGACTGTGGTGTATGCGCGATTGAGAAAGCGCGACCTATAGCCTAAGGCAGCTCATGTCTGATTTACCTTTGTCTCGCACAACTGCGCATAGAAAACCCTTTTTTGATTGCGGCTTAGACTATCTTGGACCATTGACCTTTCTTGAAGGTAGGAGTCACAAAAAAGCTTGGGGACTCTTGTTCACATGTATGGCATCTCGCGCTATTCATGTTGAGCTGGTTACGTCATTGTCGCTGAGTGATTTTTTACTTGCCTTTACTAGGTTTACAGATTTACGTGGGCAGGTTAATGCTATCTATTCCGATAATGGAAGCACCTTTCAGGCAACAACCAAGAAGTTACCCGAGTTGATAGAATCAGCTGAATTTCACAACGCCCTGAGACAGAGAGAGATAAACTGGGAATTTATACCTCTGTATGCTCCGGCGCAAGGTGGCGCCTGGGAGGCAATGGAGGCAATGGAGTAGTAATTTCGATTTCGTGGGTTCGATTCCCACCCTCTGCTAATACTATTTTTTCTTCTGCAACTGAACTGAGTGCAAGAAGGATGTTAATGGTAGCCACTTTAACAAGTCGAAATTGTGACTAAAACACAAAGCAGTTTCACATTGAAAAGCAGGCACTCTTCGACGAGTGGGTGATGTAAAAGTGCCTACCCATCTGATTGGCTAAGCAGCTGGTGACGTTTAGCAAAACGAGTGAGGATTGGATAAAACGAAGGCGTTTTTGGACGTTTTTGAACCTGGAGAAAGCAACTTTGCAAGTTGCTTCCCTGAAGCCTCAGTGATTGTTTCTGACAGGAGCGTTTGCTTTAATTGGCATTTATAGACAAGACATGTTGTTTGGTGAGGACTTAGACTACTCACAAGCGTTACGAGTAATTCTAGTCACGAACACAGTAATTTTCAAGTTAAAATAGACGTGACAAAAATAATAAGAAGTTAAACCTAGAATTCAGTCATTGTATTTTGCATAGTTTTCGCTCAGGTAAGCACTGCTTTCCTTGCTTTCCCTCACCGATCGTCACTGATGTATAGTAAATCAAACTTTTTGCAAATAGGGCAATAAAGGACGGCATAAATATTTTGTGACTCTTTTGACATTCTAGATGTGACTATTGCATTGAATAGACTTTCCTATACCCATGTGCCTTAAAATTTAGGAAAGTAGATAAAATTTTCAGTGTGCGTTGTGTTGCGTCCTCACATCAATGCTCTGTGGAATAGTTTCCCAGCATTGTATGAACACTTCACAGCCCTCGCAAAAAGGAAGAATATTAGAGAAACAGATCGGGCCATATTCAGAGCCTCAGAGGTCTCTGCATCAAAATGACCACCAAGGAATTCATAGAAGATCTGGCGCTTTTAAAAGGTTGTCTTCGGCAATTATCGCTTTTGTCAGAAACTCTCCAGACTGAGAATAAGTCTGGAGAGTTTCTGACATCGTAGTAGATGATCGTCACGTCAAATTGACTGTTAATTCTTTATTTCAAATAAAATAAAAAAATGCTCAAGAAGGAAAGTAGGCCTATTCGTTTGATGAAGTTGTTAACTTGAGTCCTGGAAGTACAAAAACTACTCCTTTAAAGGCATAACGTTGGACCAGTTCAAAGCTCGACGTAGAAACTATCATCCTTCTTTTGGTATTAATCGGTTTATTCAAGCTTCAGTTGACAACATTGGAAGCAGGATGGTAGACACCAACAATGAAAATTCTGTGAAGAGCTTGGAAATTATTGTACCAGAGTTATGGCCCGCTGTAATCGAAGTTCCATAGCAAAAAGCGAAGCAGATATTACTGAAAATAGAGGAGAGATTTCAGGTCACCATTCTTATTTCCGATTTTCGATTGTACGTTGACAATCCTTGCCATATAGCCTACTAGATACAATAAAGTTGCTCAAGAATGTAGTAGCCTACATACTAAACATGATTGCTATAAGTTCTGCTAAAGCCGAACGTGGATTTTCGCAAATGAACTTGGTCATCATACCGCTGCGATCCCGGTTGACCAAATCACTTGCTTCAGTAATGTTGTTCATCAGCATCAATGGACCACCTCCTCATATATGGAATGGCACTGCGGCAACTCAGAAGTGGTTGCGGACTCATCGATCGGCTGTGGATACTCAAGTTAAACATTCTAAGCTGCCCACATTGAATGAACTCAGATGTGTGCAAAAACTGTTTGCTGGCTAAAATCAAAGACTGTCGTGGTGCTTATAACTTAGCCCATAAAACCAAAGACCTGGCAGACAGGCTATTTGTTTTGTAGCCTATATTTTTGTTTGCACCTTGGAATATGCTTTTGCTGTATTTGGAGTTGTAGCCTACTGTTTGTTAATAGCTAAATGAGATTTTAGTGTCCTAACTGTCACATTGGCAGCTTATTGGTTCTTACTCGCAAATCTGCAAACATAAGCGCTCATTTCAGAAGATTCCTCACTTTCCTACAGTCAATGTTTTTGCAAGTTTGCTTAGAATTGGCTCATTCAAATAAGTAGCCTACGATTGAGTTAAGAGATTGAAATTAGCTCATGCAAAGCGAGTTTTAAGTGTAAGCCTACGCAGTAAACAAAAAACAAAGGAGATTGCAGTGTAGCAACCAAGCCAAAATTCAAACTTATAATTTTATTTCGGATTCAACCACGTTTTCACGTTTTGCTGCTTCTACCTTTTTCTGTACGGTACTTCAAGCTATGTTTTAGCGTGGGTTGTTTTTCGATATGATGTTCAGAAATAAAAGCAAACTGAATAGTGTTTCTTTTTTTAAAAAAAGGTAAAGATTGTTGGCTCACCTACCCCGATTACTCATACTTTTTCTATAACAACACAGCTAGGTGTTAATGGAGCCCCTCCAAATAAAATGCTAGGAATGCACCCCTGGTTAAAACGTGCTTGCAACCGAAATAAATTATTAAGCTGAAAGAAGGTTGGCACGGTCGTAACACCTTCTGAAAGATTTAAGATAGAAAGGGAAATAAAAGAAAAAGTTACAAACAAAAATAAAGACAACAATATATATATTCATAGCCTATATCCCTTTATTCTCCCCACTAAATAGGCTACGCTACTGAAGTTGACGATACGAAGCAATGACAAAAATAAACAAAAACCACAAGCAAAAACAACATCATCATCTTGCAGAAATCCAATTATACCCAGGAAAGTTATGTCCTGCAGATATCAAGCGTGCTTTGATATAAAGTTCCGTTGATAAAGCGATAATTATAAGACCCCCAACCAGATAAACTCGTCACCTCCACACCGATCCAATGTCTACAAACGTTGAATGTTTGATCTTAAAGTTTCTTCGTTTGTGAAGTCAGGACTTAATCCACTGAGCTATCGGGAGGCGGAGGCGGACTTGGGCAAAACTGAGACCAAACTGTCTTTTATCATAACCTAATTATTGCTGAAAGTTTTTGCTCGGTTAATTCCAATATTATTGTTTCAGACAAATCAAGCTTCAAAAACTTATGTGGTATCGTTGCTTTTCTTTGTTTTATGACAACACAAAGTGAAGAAATTTTAGTTTATAGTCAAGGAAACTGTTCCAACCTACTCCAATCTCTCATACGATATGTAAATTCAAAGGCGTAGATTTTATTTTTAAATTATGTTTTCCTTCCAGCAACAAGATTGGAGTTTCACCCGTGGTAGACTAGTGGTAGGCCAGATAAGATAGGCTATATCCGTGATATCCCACCGCGACAAACATAATAGATCAATTATAGCCTATTGAATAGCCTACATCACACTATAAAATATACTGCTGCCTAAAAAAGCTGACAAAAGATTGTTTGTAAACAATCTACTGGGCTAGTAGTCTATAGGTTACTCTTTTCCTTTTCTGGTAAATAATGGAAGATAAGAACAAAGTAAAGACTATGAAATGGTTGAAAAAGAACAATGTGAAAAATCTTTACGTGCTAGACTAGATATACCCTAAGAATTGTTTCAAAAAACCCGGAAGTCTTGAAATTAGCTTTAAGCCTATTGCCTTTTATGTTTAACATTGAGCCCATACAGTTTGGTTAGTCTACTTGCTTGCATCGTTAAGCATTGGTTGCAGTTTGAGTTTTCGACTCAGAACTCGCAGATGTAGGCTAGGCTCCATATAAGCCTCTATAAGGCATAATATATAGCTTATGTTAAAACGTTTATTCAATTTGGGTCAAACATGATACGGTAAACTTATTGTTGACACAAAAGGAAAACTCGAATGTTTTACTCTGATTATTTATTTGCTTTATTTATTGTCAAGCAAAATGCAACGTAACACTCCAGTCAATGCATTGGTGGATCCAGAAGGGGGGAGGGAGTGATCACCAAGAAAGTAATTGTACGGTAGCCTACCTAAAACACAGAAAAGTAACTGTATTCAGTATGTTTTTTTTTGCAAGGTCGGATTAATGTAGGCCTACACATCATTGTTTTTATTGAAATCACCCCCTCAAAAAATACTTGCTGGATGTAGCCTACCCTTGAGCAGGAATGGAGGAACCATTTTAAAAGTAGGTGGGCCCAGAGGCGCAGCAGTCAAAGTCAACCCCCCATAACATTGTTGCATTCCTAATATTTGAAATCGTTTACACCAGGAGTCAGCAACCTACGGCCCGCCAAGAAAAATCATCCGGCCCGCCGCTCCTTTACAAATTATAATAATATGTGGCCAGGCCAGTGGTTTATTGCAGTAGGCTATAATCGAATGGAAGAACAAGTAGCCTACTTTTCATTAATTATTTTAGTAGGCCCACGTCTTTGATTTTGCAGCGTTTCTGTTTGTATAAACAAAGAACTCAACATAAAGCGCCATTATATTATAATACAACAAATATGATTTTTTCCAAGTTAATGGGTCAAACAAGGAACGGCAATGTTAATCTACTCAAAAATAGCTTTAAAACAGCAAAATTCTCTGTTACAAAGGAAAACCAATGAATCAGAAAATTATTTTGCTAGCTACAAGGTAGCACAATCAATAGCAAAAGACAAGAAATCGTATAGTGATGGAGAATTTGGGAAAAGGTGCATGGGCGCCAATCGCTCTGTAAAATTGGTGGGGACATTTACTAGAAAAGTAGGAAGGGGCGACGAGCGAAGCGAGCTAGAAAGAACGGGGGTCTGTTCAGACAAACAAGCAAATACAGTTGGTTCAAGTCTAATGCGATGTAGCCTGTAGCCTATATATTTTAATTGTCAGTGTCAGCATTGGAAGCAGTCGTCCAAACACTCGACAACGAGTCTCCGGCGAATTAAAAAAGAATTTCTTGGAGAGGTCATGGTGGTTGATCCAATTCAAAACTGTGTTGCGCACATGTCAGACCATTGCATGATTTAGCTGTTTCTGTGTCATGGTAGATCGTAACCAAGTTTTGACACGTCGCAAAGTTGAAACTGACCGTTCAGCTGAACACGAGCTGGCTGGTGAAATGAGCAAAAGTCGCGCAGAAAGTTCCATTTGCGGAAACATTTGCAGATCTGCGGATGACATCTTCTTAAATATCATTCGAAAATCTTCCACCGACTTTCCATTGTACTGCTTTCGAAAGAAGCATAGTTCTTCTGCAAGGGACTCTGTGTCATAGAACTCAGGATGATTATCTACCACATGCAATTGTAGCTTTCCACTATAGAGTGCCTCTTGTAGAATTTTGTAGTGCTCAAGATCGGTCGACTTGAAATAGTCAGTAAGATTTTGCTTGCCGCTGTCAATGACTGCAAAATACTCTGACCGATATTTCGTTTCTATTGTTTGAAGTTGAGTAGGTTGACCATGCCCATGTTGAAGACGATTTGAGATCTTTTTGGAACGTGACAGATTCAATGACTCAAGCCCCTCAGCATTTACAAAGACACGATGAAATTCTTCTTCACTGCGTAGATGGCGGAGTTTAGCACCTTCAAGCATGCCAGCCACATTCACCGTGCAACCTTGCAAGGCTTTGTTAAAACGCTCCAGACACTGAATGCAGACAATGCCACTAATAACCCAAGCACACTTGACCCACGAGAAAAACATTTCAAAAGCCAACTAGCACTTGTTGCTATATTTGAATCAAATTGACTCACGGCTACTTCCAAAGCTTCCCATACTGACTTATAATTATCAAACACTGCTTTTACAGCAGCTGCACGTGTGAGCCATCTTGTTGGACAAATTGGTTTCAGTTTTGATGCAGCCTGAGGCAAAGACTCTTCAGAATAAAGATTCAGGTACATGAGCTTGAATTTCCCAGAAACCTTTACGTTATAAAAATAATGTAAAAAGATGGCGGGGACATGTAAAATGATGGTGGGGACATGTCCCCACTGTCCTATAGGGATCGGCGCCCATGAAAAGGTGTAAGATGGATGTTATTGAAAACATATGTCCAGAGAAAAAAAAAACTACTTTTCAGATGTAGGCCTGAGTCTTTCAACAAGAAACGTAACTCGACGAAAAGAAGAGATATCGGAGAACGTAACATCTAGCAAAAAGTTATTGCATATCTACAGTTCTTCGCAATGGCAATATATGAGAGCACAGACACGACAGATAAACCTACAGCTGAGCTGTCAGTATTTGTGCGTGCAGTAAACAAAGATTTTGATGTTTAAGAATTTGTTTAGCTGATTCCCGTCAAGGATATTACTAGCCGATATTCTGAAGGCATTAGGCTACGTCCACGCCTTGAAATAATGCCTCTGAAATGAGTCTGAATCTATAAAAACTGGTATTAATAGGCTACGGCCCGCCAAAACCATGTAAAGTTTGGCTTTGGCCCGCTGTTAGAAAAAGGTTGCCGACCCCTGGTTTACACATTGCGTTTTCATAATTGCTTTTCGTGCCAACAGGCAAAATTTTCCATTTTTGGGCCGGATTTGGTAAAAAAAAATTACAAAATTGTTGAATTGCTTTATAGGCTATCGCTGTAAAAAATGTGGCGATGTACACACAAATAAAAAAGCAACAATACACAGTTACACACACAGTTATAGGCTAATACCACCTGGGAGTAGGCTGATAATATGCAGCATCATACAGTACGTGCATACGTAATGATATCACTGTTCTAACCATAGAGAGCATAGAGAATAATTATATTGATTGATGGATTGCTCCACCAGTCACACGCAACCACACCCACACGTGCTGCGCATCAATAATGGACTCAACAGAAAAGTTTGAAGATTGGATTTCATCATTGAGCTATCAAACATAATCAAACTACTGTGTATCAATTGAGTGAAGAACTTTTTTTGGAACTCCCTCTTTGATTTGCCGTTTTCGCTATCTTTTCAAAGAAATTTGGCTTTCAAAAGTGGGTGGGCCAGGCCCACTCTGAAAATAAAGTAGGTGGGCCTAGGCCCACGTGGTTCCTCCGTCCCTGCCCCTGAGTCCAGGTTTATTAATGAAATGGGCCCCATTGTGGTTTTCACTTCTTCTGTCAGTTCCGTCTAAGTTGGTTGCTTATTGCAAAATAATTGGTAAATATTATATGCAATATAACTTCATCCTAATCATCTTTTCTCATAGTAGGTAAAATTTTCCCAGTTTGTAGGTTTAATGATAAAATTGCAGAAATCTGAAGTAGGCTACCGGTAGGCTATACTAGTCTAAAACCCAAACTAGCACATTATAGGCCTATGCCGTTGCATGTGGCAATGAAATCTATTGTTATCTTGATTATTTTGATCTGTTGCTGTAGCAGTCACTTTTACGTCAATGGTAAGTAAGCTTCTAGAGTGCGGTAGCCTAGATTTTGTAGCTACCCTTACAAAGCGAATGTCAATCATCGATAAAGGCTAACAAAAATATATTAATAATGCTTTGTTTTGCGCTTATTGTGACAACATACAGTATAGGCTACACTGCGATTACAGTCAGCTTTATTTTTACAAAAGCATTTTCTTGTGCAAATTTATCTTCCTAGTTTTTTAACCTTAAATTATTTCATGCTTGAGTTGTCCTTGTTTTGATAATGAATAAAATTGTTTAGTCTATTTTGTAGGTGCCTTGAATCCATGCACAAAAATTCAAGCAAAGTCTTGTGGAGAATGTATTTCAATTCCGGGTTGCGCTTGGTGCGAAGAACCGGTAACGACAATTGCCAATAATTAGCTTTTGAGCTTAAAGTATTTAAAGCAGCAAAATACAATTTTGAGCTATGACCAAACGAATATTATAAATAATAAAAATCTAATATGAATAATATATCCATCTTGCTGTGGATTAATCTTAAAAGCTGCTATTTTTGCAAACAAAAACGACGATATCTAGAAATGCTGGTTCAACTTTCAGGACTTGTGATTAGGAAGTGCGTTTCAAGGAGAGCTATCCATTCGATAACATTTAATGGGTGGAATAGATTATTACCGCACAAGCACAAAAAAGTTTCAATTTCGCTCTGTGAATCCCAGTGACCAACCTCACTACCTTGCTAATGATGCAAAACGCCAGGATAGGGCTTTTAAATAAATTTCTCCGTCCGGGAATAAAGGTTTGTAGGCCCATAATAAATCAATTGATATTAAAGAAACATTTGTTTCCAACTGTTCTTGTAGCTGTGGGTGATAGCCTCCAGTATAAGGAAAAACGATCTTTGCAATCGTTTTTTTTTTGTAGAATTACTCTACGAATTCTCACGTGATCATTCCACGATGCGATTTGCCAGCTCAATTATTTGTGAAGCAATGTCCTTCCTCTTCTATATACTTTCCAAAATCTATTGTCAGTAAGTATAGTCTAAGTTAAATTGTGTTTTGTTTCGCAAAGGAATAATTTTGAAAAATTAGGCCACTCTCAATAACTTCCTTTTTTTTTTTTTATAAATGGTAGCCTAGCCCAAGTCCCGTCGACCACTTATACGAAAAAAATGCGGCTACAAACAAATAAATAGTCAAATGAAGTAAAATGTATTTTCGACATGTGCTGCGCTGATTGGATGGCCATAATGTTTTTTTGCTGCTTCTGGCAAATCAAATCGAATTGTTCAACACTAAGCGTAGACCTACCGGTACTTTAGTGGGCTATTTCTCTATGTTTGTGAATAGGATGTTATTGTGCTGCAAGCTTATTGCGTACAGAATTGGAAAATGAACTTGTTTTCTCTCTGTTTCAAGAGCAGTTCTGCATTCAGCGATACCTTTTGATTGATTGATTTGAATCTTTATCCTCGGACTGGGAAAGCTTCTTGCAGAGCTTAATCCTGGCAGTTTCGTTTACTTGTAGAGGCTTGAATTACAGACGCAGGCCTGGTCAACGAGATTGACAGAGTGAAGTTTCCGATTGTTGAAGTCTTGTTGCCGGGAAATTATTCCATACATTAAATGCCGCTGAATGGAAAGCAGTCCTTAACGTGCATTTCTCAAGCGCACACCCCGGGAGTCGAACTAGCGCGGCTTGATCTTGAAGCTTCTTCGTTCCAGAAGTCACGCGCTAACCAACCTATACGTTTAGACAAATAAAATCTAACAACCAAACGGCATTTAACATAATAACATGAAAATAAACTGAAAATTACAAACGTTTTTACTCGGCCATACTCATGTTAGCCCAACTGATGTTCTTCATAAATTAAAATTACCGAGAATAAAGATTCAATCAATCAAAGTAAGGTAGGCTATCAAAATAACAGATATCAGAGGATTGCTGTCATGAAGATAATGCCGTTAACCGTAAGTAGCCCAATTTTATACAGTAGCCTATGAGCAACTCTTTCCGGGCTGCCACTTAGAGTTAGATTACAGGCAACTGAACATATTAATTGCATTTACATTTTCAGCAAACGGTGATGGTTTCAAACATGGAAGATCTGGCTCTAGACTTGCAACCCAACTAAAGCCTGAAGTCATCAATATACAACTTAAAGCAGGTTGTGAGATAGGTTAAGTTAGAAATGATTTTAAGTTAGTTAGTTAAGTTAAAAAAGTTAAGTTAGTTTTTAAGTTAGAAATGAAATGATTTTTCTTTTCAACAATAAGATCGTATGCAAATTTTTTATTTGCATAGTTGTTCAGCAATTTGTAACTAATCAAAGAAAAAATTCCTCTATTTCAGAAGCAAAAACTTTTAACATGACATGACAATTTTGTCTTAGTTTAGATAATTTTTAGTCTATACCATTTAAAAGTTTTATCCCTTATCCAATAAATGCGTTTTGATAAAACTAGCCTTTCCATTGTTAGTTGGCTGTAAATTCATAAAAGCCTATGCAACATGCATGTCGACAACTCAAACAACTTGTCAAGTTCAGATTTACAATGTAGGCAAGGTTTATTATTTAATCCTTGCTTTTTTTTGGACTTTACATGTACCAGTAAACAATGCTACAGTAGCCTACATTTCTTTGCTTGTCATGTTGTGTAACAAGCAAAATTAATGTAACTGGGAAAACGGTGATTGATAATGGCGTGGTAAGCACAACCCCTATTACTGAATCAAGCTCTGCACAGTGCTCAACCGACTAACCTACAGTTTTCTACTATCAAGTAGGCTATCGAGGCACAGATAAGTCACTGATGCCCTTATGTAACTAACTTTTAGGTGATGCAGTAAATGTGGATTTAACTTTTCACCAAAATGAAGATTATCCTGTTGATATGTATTATCTCCTTGATGTCTCCTCGTCCATGAAAGATGATTTGGAAACGCTTCGAAATATCAGCCAACAACTTGGGCAAACAATGCAAAAGATTGCACCAAATTTTAGATTGGGTCTTGGCACATTTGTGGACAAACCGGTTAAACCTTTTGTGTCACCTGATCCTGCCTAGTATGTAACATATGTAATAATAGCCTACTGGTATAGGCAGTGCTGTATTCGAGGGTATACGGCGGTATACGCAGTATACTCTCTGCTTTTTCAAGCAACTATTAGTATACCCTCTGGTTTTCCAAAGAGAGTGCGTACGCTATCCTTAATTCTTGACAACTACTAACTAACTACTTAACCCTTTGAGGACCATTAATAATGTGAGCTGTTTGATGTGTATTAATTGCAATGGACTACCTGTGGCTATCAATTTACCGCTAAAAAATATGTAAGATCCTGGCTGCTAAACCACCGATCAGCTAAAGATATATAGCCGAGCTGACTGCATAGCCAGCTGCATTGCCGAGTGGTGAGAGCCCTCGAACGGCAATCGAAAGGCGCTGGTTGGATACCGCTTACGAGCAAGTGGTGCCGAAGTAGGGGGGAAGGTGCCATTGACTCTTGTGAAGAGCTGTTTGAGACCCTGAAAATCACTCTAGAGAAATATCGTGATTTGGAGTTTGAGAACAATTACAGAAATGCAGTTTCACTTCCGAAAAAATTTGCTGCTAATTTTATCACGCCTTTGTAAGCGCCACGGCAAAGAAGAGTCTCTGAAAGATTGGGTGGAGGCTCGATGGCAGCTACTGAAGACACTCAACTGCATTATAAAATACTTTACAATTAGTTCATGGACAGAGTTCTCTGAACTGACCGAACGGTTTGAAAGTAGCCTGAATTCCGATTCGGCAAAGTGTAAAGAACTTGCATGAATTTTCAAGACCGGCTTTAGTTCCTGAAATGGTCAAAAATTATCCAGAGCTGAATAAAAATCGATGAGTTATCAAATTGATTCATTCAGAAAGGCAACAGGAGCAAAATCTCTGTACGAAGCTAAAAGCGCTTACCAGGCATTGTCTGAGTTGAAAAAACCTTTCTATTCTCAAATACTCCAACCGATTAAGATCCTCTTAGCTTGCCCATACAGTTGTAGCCTAAGCTCTGCTGCTTGTGAGAGGTCGTTTTCCAATCTTCGTAGGTTGAAAACCTGGCTGAGAAATACTTTGGGACAGGAAAGATTGAATGCTAGCATTGTTTGCAACATTCACCAAAATATTCTTAATGATATTGCTAATGAGTTTTCAATGCGCACTACCGTAAGACGCAATATGTTCGGTTGTAACAACTTCTTGTGGTGTGTTTGAAAGTTATTATTTTTGTCATAAATTTGCAGTTGTTCTGTAGCTTCGATTGTTTTCAGTCTCCTTACTAGTGACTTTGTCCTAAAGTGCACTAAGTGTAGGGATTCTAGTGAAGAAGAGGACAAGAAGAAAAGTATAACTTCTGTTTTTTTTTGGAAAAACTAAGTAGTCTATTCATTGGAAGGTCATAAGCTCAAATCCCGCTGGAGGTAGCCTACCAATTTTTCTTTGCTTGTTTCCCCATATCATCCTGAAGTCTTATTTTTTTTCGATATCTTGTTTGCACCTTAGTTTTAGGGTAAGTTGAACAGATTCGGCCGAATTTTTGCGCACTTTTGTGTTTAACCGGAAATAAGGCCAGTTTTATGTGCGTCAGTTTAAACTGACGCTAGGAAGATATAGTTGCAAAATTTCACGTATTTTTTTTTCTGCGTAACACGTTATTCATCAAAATGCAAATGTATTAGAAAGAACATGAAGTCAAAAATCAAACACATTACACTCAAAGTCAGTGTTAATTTGCAACAAATCTAAGCTATCCAAGCACCAGTTCATGTTCAATGACTATTCAAAATGGTAGGCTTTGAAGCATTGCGGATGAAGAGCAACATTGCAAATTTCACAGTAAAATGAAGATGTTCCAGTGCATCCTAGTTTTGCACAGCGACGCTGTTTCCTCTTCACTATCCAATAGTCACCTGAGCTTTGTTTCACATGCTTTCGAGGAGTTGCTCGTGCTCCAGGACATAGGGTAAGTGGAAGTTCCTTCCTATGAAGGTGATAATACGCTTCCACAATTTCTCTTCTAAAGCCAAGTGCATCCATCCGACTCTCTCCACTGTCGAACTTGCGAAGCCGGTATAAGTGAAACGCATTGTTAACTGCGATATCAACACAATTACGTAACAGAGGCCACCGCCATTTCTTGCTTCGTAAATTTATCATGTAGCATGATATGTTTTGATCCATCCGATCAACTCCACCCATGTATCGATTGTAAACCCCAACAACATTTGGCTGGGGAATAGTTATACTCTTTTTCTCTTTCTGACTGAGCGTTTTGCTGTATTCAGGGATTCTTTTCCTACAAACGTTGAAAGAACGTTCACAACTTTGTTGTCTTTCCACCCAACTGCTGCAATATTGGATGACGTTTGAACAGCAACGTTTGATGCACCTCTTTCTAGCTTGTTGACTTCTTCAACAGTTTTTAACGGAGGGTTTTCCATTCGACAGGTTGTAGCAGTCCCTGTTCCAGCAATTGAATTTTCTTTGAGGTGACGTAGTAGTCCTAGAGATGTGAAAAAATTATCCATTACAATATGATAATTTGATCCAGACTGAGCAGGCAAAGACTGTGATAAGTGGGCAACCACTGCAGCACCAAGACCTAAGCCAATGTCTGCATATTCATTCTGCTGCGAATCTTTTCCTGAATAGGGTCGAAATTGGATGCAGTAGCCCAAAGGATTGGCAAGGACCCATAGCTTGTATCCAAATTTGATTGTTTTTCCATGAATATACTGCTTGGCTCAAAATGTATGTGTATGCACAACAATGATGTTATGTAATAAAAACCTGCAAGCAATACACTGGTACGGTATAAAGTATGATATATCCAGTCACTTGTAGGATGAAACAGCAGTTTACAGAACTGCCAGTAGAAGTACCGGTAGGCCTACTGTTCCATTGGTTATAATAATGTTAGCTTGCCAGAACAAATAGCATAGTGGTATTGGAAACCTACACATAAAAAACCAGGGCATGTCTGTCATCATTAGGCCTATCTGACAGCTGATCAGTTTGTTTTGGCACAGGTGCTACTACCAGTATCACATTCAATACCAGCATGACTAAATCATACCTAGCCTGCTAGTTACTTACTGGAGTCATTATACTTTGCTACTTCATGCTCATAATTAACTTAAATCTGATACTGAATAGGTGTAGGATTATTTAAAAACACAACTGAAGTAATTTAAAACCGACAGTTTGAAGAACTCCAGGTTTGCTTCAACAGCACAAAACTGCTATTTACGTTGAAAAAAGCATTCATATCTTCCTAGCGTCAGTTTAAACTGACGGAAGCAGATCGGATGTCAGGAGTCAGTCAAACAACTTTTTTCTACAACTGCAACTTATTTTGGCTGCTGAAGAACCGATTTACCGCGGAAACAATTTTGGAAATTTTTGATTGTCAAATGCGCCCACTAGTGGAAAAAAAATTTAAAAAAAAAAGAAAAAATAATTTTTTACTTATTTTTATTAATAAAATTATATTATGCAATGTCAAAAACATTTCAAAGCGTTTTTTGTGTAGATAGTTCTCTCTTGGGCCGCTGGAAACGGTATTTTGACCTATATGATGTTTTATGTATGAGTGACGTTATTTTTTCTAGCGTCAGATTAAACTGACGCTAGGAAGATATGGGTTAATCTTGCAGCAGTCATTCACAAGAGCACTGGTAACACTTTTATCTCCATGATTTCTTATCTGTATATTATGCTATTGGCAGCTAATTTACCGAGGTCCGGTGATTGTATAGGCTAATAAACTTAATACTGGTACCACTAAAATTGTGTATAAAATATGCATCCCCCCAATGTTCAAAATTGTCAAAAATTTGATAAAATGTAGATTTATCCCCCCCAATCCTCAACTAACTTCGGCACCACTGTTACGAGCATGCGGCTGTGTCTTTGGCAGGACATTTTAAGGCATGCTTGAAGGTGGACACGAAGATTGGCTTCCTTGTCTTCCAGTCCACTTAATCTAAATCTTCAACCACCAGAGTAAGCCTGGATGCAACAACAAGCTAAGAATACGAGATTCCAACTTTGTAAAGAGGTTAAAGATGTAGACTGTTTGAAATATGTTTATAGAAAAATAAACAATTTTGTACCTCTCGTCCTATTTTGATATTGATAATTCATGTTATGGTAGAAATAAAATAAAGATTAGTATTTTGCAAGTTGTGTATTATTTATCATTTTGGCAAATCTGACAGTATACCCTGTTTTTTTTGTTTTTTTACGAATACAGCACTGGGTATAGGCTATTGCTGGTGTATAGGCTATAATACCGTATATGCAGGCTAATAAAAGTATTGATCACCGCAGCCTAATATCATATAGCCTTTGTATTACCCGTGGTAAGAGCAGTAGGGTACCAAATTACTTTTAAGTACCGTAGCCTACAAGCAGTAGATATAAATTTATTTTAGAGTAGGCCTACCTTTACGAAATTCCTGCGATTTTAGCAAGCAAATAGCCAGATATACGACTAGCACTTGGTCACCGCCCTTGACAAGTTATCATTGAAACTGTATATCTAGGTCTTGTGTCAGTAAGTCGTTTGTCGACCAGTTTTAATTACGCTCTTCTCTATTAACACACTTGATAGGCTACTTTGGTTACAGTATAAGTTTATCACCATAGTAGGCTATAGGTACAGGTCTTGGCATACAACGCAGTGTGAGCTTTTGCATAATTTTGTAACCAGATAGATTGCCCAACGGAGTTTTAAAAAAATTACCTTTTATTGTGTATCTTCAGTATTGCAAACCCTTGTGTTCGGTCTCCGTCACGCATCTGTGCTCCAGCATACAGTTTTCGTAACGAATTATCCTTGACATCACGAATAGAAGCGTTTACGGAATCTCTCATGGATACTAAAAATTCGTCTAACGTCGATTATCCAGAAGGATCATTTGATGCCATGATGCAAGCCATTGTATGCCAGGTAACATGCGTTAATGGCTAATGATAGCTTGTACGTTGTACCTGCAATGTAGTTAAAAATATTAGGGGGACACGAGCAACTGTTGAGGGGGCAAATGTTTTAATACTTGAAATAAAGAATGTGTATAAAAATATAGCTAATCAATGCAATGCAATCAATGCAAAATGAATTGACATTAAGTAAAATACGAAAAAAGAGTCATGTTTTCCGAATAGTTGCATTTGAATGCCATTGGCAGAACTAAGCTTACTACTGACGTGCAATAATATCGAGTCCGTTTCCAGGATAAAACTAGCTTCCTTAATGAAATATTGAAGCTTATAGTGAGGAAACTAAGCTTTATTGACTTTGTAGTTATACGTATGTTCATTTTGTTTATTTATTGTTGCATCATCATGAGATTAACGTTAACTATCACTATCATGGTACGTATCATGGTCAATGGTCATGGTATGTAACTAACTATCATGGTACGTATCATGGTCATGGTACGTAACTAACTATCATGGTAGCCTACGTATCATGGTCATGGTAAGTAACTAGCCTAACTATCATGGTACAGTTTTAACAAGTTCTGCAAAGCGTCAATGGTAAAATTTTCTTAAGTTAGGACAAATCTTCAGGTCGTTTCCAAAGATTTTAGGACGTCTTCCATTCAACAATAGTACACCTGCTTCCAGCTCTGAAAATATATTTGGTCTTCTGCGATTTCGGTCACAGTTTATCATCAGCGATCAGTCTACACTGGTAGAAGATAATGAGTCGTTGCTGAATTTCCATGCTGGATGGGAACAGTAAAGCGTTGACTTGATGAACTATAAATATATATCGTTCATTAGGATGGTATTAAATGGAGAGAACAATCGTATCGTCTGCTGGTATTGTCGACGGATGCGATTTTTCATTACGCTGGAGACGGAAAACTTGCTGGCATTGTTCTTCCAAACGACGGAAATTGCTATCTCAACGGAATCGGAGAATATGTGAAAGCAACTGAAATGGCAAGAAGAATTTTTAAATTTCACTAAACTTTTCATAAAATTTTGCATTATTGCGTGTCATAATTTTATTGCAAGGAGCAAGTTTCAGTTTAAGTTTAAGTCAAAACTTTTACTTTAGCCTACCTGCCTATTTCGGTAAAACAGTAGGGTAAAACAGGCTAAGGTTACTTTGATGATAGGATTAATTCACTATATAGTGTTTCAGAAAGTTTCATTTAGAAATTAAGTGCTGCAGATTCATCACATTTAATCTGTTGCAGGACTATCCTTCAATTGGCCACCTTGTGAAAAAAATATCGGAACATAACATACACCCTATCTTTGCAGTCCCTTTAAGTATTGCTAAAACCTATCAAGTAATTATGCATTTTGTCGTCAGCATCAAATGTAGTTACTGGCGGTTGTGAACGTAACCTTCCCTTTAAAACTTGTTTGACGTCATGATAATTGTATCAATAACAATATTATTAGGATTATTTCTGCTTCAACTATCGTGACGTAACACAAGTTTGTTTTCTCAAAGGAAAAGAGGTTAAAAGGTCACAACCCTCCTCCGGCTACACTGCTTGTTGTCGTTATATCACATTATCTTTTACAGTATTCCTAACAGTGGTGAGAAGTATGAAATATTCTGAATTAAGACAAAGCGATTTTCGTGTTGTCAGTTTCGTTCGTGTATTTTAAACCTTCTTAACTTACGTCGGGAGCTCAACAATCAATATTAGTTCAATCCGTTCATCATTTCGAATGGCGAGTCAATGTATTTCTAAGGTTGGGCTCTGATATTGGAACAGATTCTGTTCCTCTATAAGATAAGGTGTTTTTTTGTAGAATAAACGTGATCAGGGGCAAAGTGGTTGAAACGTCTGGTTAGTCTAATCAAAAAATAAACAGCCCAAAATATAAAAACTAAACTCATGTTCAGCAAACGTTTCGAAGACTATATTCTCTTCATCTTTATATATATTTTTTATTTTTTTTTTATTTATTTATTTATTTGCATCAGACTCAAGATGGTCCATATTACACAATCACACATAGCCTAGAAAGTAGAAACAAAGCAGTAGTAGAAATATAGCACTGAAGATAAAGATAATATAGTTTTCGAAACGTTTGCCGAACATAAGTTTAGTTTCTACATTTTGAGCTTTTTGTTTTTTGATTAAATTTTGATTATTTATACACCTTTCTAATCAGGGGCTGCAAAAAATGATACCAGGGTCCGTTGTCGGAATATTGGAACATGGATCAGTAAATATAAAACAATTGATTGAAAACGCCTACAAAGAATTAAAAAAAAACGTAAGCTGTGTGCCTTTTCAGTCTACATATAGCCTACTGAAACAGCTCAATCAGTGAAAAATGACTCCAAGTAAATGAAAACTAACAAGGTCAAGCAGCAATAGTTTACTTCATGTTAACCTTCTCAATCAGTGGCAAAGTGAGGGCTTCCATCGTCCGGATACAAAGATGCTTTTTAAGCTCAATGTGAGGGTCATTTTATTGTTCCGCCCTGCACATTGTTAGCCTACATAAAATGTAAAATCAATTCGCGCCTTTTGATGCTGAGTTCGAGAGCACATGTTCCTTTCGTCTGTTAGGAATGTAAAAATGGTAGGCTACGGTATGAAACAGACGACATTGGAACGACTCAAAAAGAAAAAATTAATGCAAAATGAGAAATTTAATACATTTTAGCTCAACGTAGACTTGATATTATTTTTGTCAAATTAAGCTATGGCGCAGGCCTATATTGTGAATTGGGTATTCATTTTGACTACATTGCTAGACTGTAAACGAGCCACAATTTCCTGACTGTTAGTCTTGAGCAAAAATAGCCAATTTCTTGCAGGTTCTCCTGGAATTGAGTTCATCAGCGGATTTAAAAATAACAAACATGCAATCTCACTGCAAAGGCGGAATTGTTGATGGGCTACAATGCAATAATTTGGAAAGTGGCGACAAGGTAGGTTAGCTGCAAATGATTTTACTGGACAGGTTCACAGTAAGCCACAGACCTATCGCAATGTGTTTAAGTAGAAAGCAAACAATGCTTAAGCAGCATGTTAAGCAATATCATTACTATGTGACTGTGATAATTCAATACGCACTGCTTCGCTATACCATTTAAAGTAATACATTGCTTGTTGACTTCGCGAATTTGAGCTACGATATATAAACACCAGGCTTTGTGAAAATAAAGGTCAGCACCAATAGGTTCTTCTTGGCCTGCGCAGTTATAAACTCTATTTTATTTTTTGCATTGTTTTTACCAAAATTACCATCACATTTTGTATTACCCTGCTTTTTAGATGGTACAAAAATAGGTTTGGACAGGTTACAGCTCAATCATTAGCTTACCGACCATAATATGACCAAAACAGATTCCCTCAGAAAGACAAAAAAAAAATGTTTTTATTAAGAATAGAAAAGTAATTTTGTGTGTGTTTTTATTATGTTGTGTTTCCCCAAACTTGCAGCCAATTCACCCTTCTCCTAATTGCAGGTTAATTTCACCTTTACTCTGTCTGCGGAGGACGATTTTTCAGGACCAGCCTCTATTAGAGTATCTCCTTACGGGTACAATGATGCGGTAACAGTAAATGTTAATCCATTGAAGAAGTGTACCTGCAGTGAGGATGACGATCCTGACAGTTGCTCAGGTTAGTGTCAAAACTATTATAAAAGTTGATAGATTGTAAGAATCTATTTTCGGAGCGGAGAAAGGTTTATTCAAAACTTCATTCTGGCAGTTTTCCATTGTTTGCAGAGGCTTTGCATCGTTGACGTAGGTCATGTCATGAAGGCTGAAGGCGTCAAATTTCCGCTTATTGAATTGTTGTTGTCTGTGAATTCATCCAGCCATTATAGCTCCTAGCTCTATATGGAAAGCTATCTTTGAAATGTATTGCTCTTATGGGCACACGTCGAATGTCGAACATCCGCTACTGATTCTTCCCGTTCGTTTGTTTGCAGAACTCATTGTTCATCTTCCGGGCTTTCGACGCAAACAATCTTTTGACAGTGGTAGTAATTCATATTTTCCAATCGCTCACTAATGATAAAAAGAATTGGTTTTCACAAAATCTAGTTTTATCAGTTCTTCTTTTTTCTTCTTGATCCCCATTTTATTTTTTCACAACTACTGTATTATGATGACTTTTGAAATTGGTCTCAATAACTTACGTGGAATTGTTCTCTTATTACAATAACATTTTAAGCCTTTTTTGGCCGCTGTTCAAAGCTCATATATTTTTTCTTCAATAAACTTCTCGGCTCATTTGTAATCTCACCTCGCTCTTACTTCCTCTGCAATCCAATGCTTCGCGGCCCAAACTCAATCATTTCTCCAAACCCCAAAAAAACAGGCACAAATCGGGCTCCACGCTCAATCCAAGGCCCAAGTTTGGGTTAAGGATCGTGCTTTGAGAAGCGCGTTGGGCTCGGAGTCGAGAGCCTGCATGTTCGACTCCAGCCACCTGCACTTGTTGTTTCTCTGGGCAAGAAACTTTACGATAATTGCCTCTACCCAGTGATCGATTTCGAGTAATGGGTAGTACCAAATTTAAGTCATAAGTAGAGTAGACAATCGGAAACAGACATTGCAGTCGGCTGCAGCGTGGGTCAGGTGTACGTCGGAAGGCATACACCGATGCATAGCGCTCAAGTCCGCTTTCCCGCAATGCAGGATAAAGATAATAAAACAAAAAAATAAAAAAATAAAAAACCACTACATTACCACATATAGCAGTTGAGAGAACGGAAATAGGATAGAAGAAACGGAAGACCGAGAATTGGAAAATCTAATATCCAAACAATACAACAATCTTGGCGTAAACCGAGGTTGGCATCAATCGGTTGGTGACTTGTTTAAACAATGTTTCATTAGATGACTGACGAAAATGTTTCATTATAAGGTCACGTGACTTGTTTAAACAATGTTTCATTAGATGACTAACGAAAATGTTTCATTAAGGTCACGTGACTTGTTTAAACAATGTTTCATTAGATTACTGACGAAAATGTTTCATTAAGGTCACGGCAAATACGAATGCGGAGCCTGCCTTTGTGATTCCGGCTTTATAGGACTGGATTGTTCGTGTGATTTGAACGACAAAACAAAAAACTCAGCATATTATCAAGAATATTGCAGAGACCCGGTATCTGGAGTTTTGTGCAATGACAATGGGGAATGCCATTGTGGAAACTGTATATGCAAGTAAGCTACCTATGAGCTCCATGTTGAGCAGCACATGAACTCTACGCCAATTAACTTCACACCAAGCCTTAGCCATGTGGCCAGAAGTAGGCACCCGCTGCTATTAAAAATCTCTAAAAATGATTCATTTTTTTACTATTTTAAATTGGAAAGTAGCAGAAGTACGACTGAAACAAATGTCTTGCCTCGTCGCTACCTTGGGAAAAAAGTAGCATCGCTACTGCAAGCGCTACTCTAACAAAAATGTGGCTTGGCAATCGCTACCAAAAACGTAGCGCGCTAGTAGCGACGCTACAATAGTAACGCGCTACTGCCCACCTCTGCAATAGCCTATTGAAGTAACAACAGTAGAGTTTTCAGATTTAGGCTGTTTTCATTTGATTTAGCACTACAGCACGTATACATCAATTAACTGCAGACTGTGCACACCGTTTAAATATATACATTGAATATAGTGTTGATACTAGTATGACAGCGAAAGACCACAGGGTCAACGAAGTCAGCTGCCACTCTCATACAAATAAAAAAAAAACTACGAAAAGAAGAGGCAATAACAACAAGTTACAAGAGTACAACAAGAAAATAAAATAAACAAACAAAAATAAACTAAACAAAAATAAATTAAACAAACGTACTAACAATTAAAGTTAAAAATAACAACAGGCAGCGAAGTGGTGATAGGCTAAACAAGATAGTAGGCTAAGTAAAATTTCCACTTTAGCCTAATTCTAGCAGTAGCTTACTTAAATATAAGTTATAGGCCTGTATAATGTATATAAATACTATATAGGTAAAAGTAGGCCTACAGTAAATAAGTTTATCGGCTCTGGGTACTTTTAAAATTTAAAACCTCTGTCTGGTGTGTTGCTAATATACTGATGCGTCTTCTGGGAAGTCAATTTGCTAGTTTTTTGCAAAAGAGAACGATTTTTTAAACAATTTTTACTCGACAATTAAAGTTCTCATAGTGCTTTTCTTATTGTGAGAAATTCTCAACCCACAAAGCGATTATTCATTTCTCGAGTTCCTGTTGAGCAGTGCGCTTCAAACATTTCGCCTCAAGCTAGTGACATCCAGCTAATGTAATACTTTGCTTCTGGATTGCAACATTGCATTTAAAGAATGATTTAACATTCCAAATTCAGTAGCGGGACCTGTTTCATTTTTTAAAGCTAAGTAAGTATGGAAGACTGCTTAAAATTCTTTTTTTCAAAAATGTTTTTCCAGTTTGAGAATAATGATATTTTTCTATTTTGCTAACGTTGGCTTTAACCCTTTGAGGACCATAAACTTTTGAGACATGTTTTATTGAAATATTGATGATTTTTACTACAAGTTTATCACTTTAAAGAGGTATTTGAAAAAAAATTATTTTTTTTTTATTTCAAATAGAAGTTACGCTGTGGTACATATGTGTACCATTGGTCCTTAAGGGTAATGTGTTTAGCATCATTGCTGGTATGGTTTTACACAGTGGCGGCTGGTGCTGTTTGTGAGCAGTGAGGCTGCAATGAATAGTGGAGGGGGGGCGAAGCCCGCCACTGAGTTTGCCGAAGGCGAACGACTTCGCGGGGTGTCTGGGGGGTCTCCTCCCAGAAAAATTGCATTAAAGTTGGTGCGTTCTGAGCATGTTTTTACCCCAAATTTTGAAAAAATGCTTTCAAACTTTGTTGAAAAGTTGATATTCCTAAGCTTTATTTAAAAAAAAACCAACGGTATTGCTTTGGAGACAAACTTTACTAGTATTGAGCTTAGTCTTGACTAGCTTAGCCGTTGCATACAAGGTTCAAGTGATTTTGAGATGCCCTAGGCTGGACTAGCACTTCCTATAACCTGTTGAATACCCTAACTCTACAGATAACACTTCTACATTCATGGCTCATCGCTACTCTGCGAAATAAAAACTAACTTCAAAAAGTCTGTAAAGTTATTTGGTTAGGTGGGACTGTTTTCAGAGGCTCACACGGCGACGACGACGAAAATCATAATTGCTTGTATATACAGTATTGGCATAATTCGCGCCAAATTATTGAAATTTTTCAACCGGAAGTAATGCTATCAGTTAAATTTACCTTTGCATGTAGGTCTAAAATACATTCCTAAAATATTACGTGTTATTTACATTAAAATTTTACAACAACAGTCTTAATTTTTATGTTTTTCCCACATCACTATATCCCTCCATTAGACTAATAGAATTTACCCTTCAGGACCTTTGGTACATATGTGTACCACAAAAGTTTAGCATTGTCTAGCAACATTTTTTTCAATTTTTTTTATGGTTTTACTGATGGGATAAGTCAGATTAATCACTAAAGATTGATGTAGAATAAAAATTATATTTGTTTTACATTTTTTTCTTGTCTTGTTGATCTTTCAAAGTTTACCGCTTCAAACCCTGACGAATTCACCAAACAAAACCAGTTAAAACAAAGCTTAAACAAAATACAATTTCCAAATTTTTTTATTTATAAATAAATTATCTATTTAAGAAACGTTTAGAGACAAATACTTTTTGATAACTACAAGAAAATGATTAGACATCGTGGAAAAAGTTCATGGTACACATATGTACCAACGGTCCTCAAAGGGTTAAACAGATTTCTTTACCCGTAGACTGTGGCACTTTGCAACAACTTGGCCAGTGCCGAGTATTCTAGAAAGAAAATTTAATTTTATTCATTTTGACAGCAGGCAACAATCTCTACAAACGGTTGGAAAATTTTGTAGAAATGAGACTAAAAACTGCGCGCGAGTAAATGGGAATGTTTGCAATGGTGAGTAGGCCAAAGTGAAAGTGAAACAGGTAACTTATTGTAAAATATTTTTATCGACTAAAAAAAAGAAATCTAGTTTCAATTTCAAAAACATGTGAAGCCTTATTTTCTCCTTCCTATTAAGGAAAGAATTTAAATTGTCGTTCCTTATTCTATAAATTTGATAAAGCTTCCTACTGTACAACGCAAATGAGATAGCAATTGACACACATAAATGTGTGACACAATTTTAGGTGGAGAGAGTACTTTTTTAACCATAAACAGACAAAACTGAGCAACAACACAACATTTAACATTATTATAAAAAGAAAAACAAAACAGCAAACGTTTTCGCCCATGCATATAACCCTTATCAATCCTTTAAAACAAAAGCCTATATATTGTTATAACAACAAAAATGTGGTCTAATTTAAACATTTGAGAAACTATTTATTATGCTTAGGCTACATACGAAATGATAGGCTATGCGTGCTGCGTAATCATTTAGTTTTCTTTTCGTATTAACTTCGACTTAACTATCCAGACAAACAAGCTTATTCTTATGCACATCTTTGCAGAACTGGATTTGGACTGAATCTTGATTGAACCTGACATGATGGAAATCTGCCCCAGTTTTCGGCTATCTTGGTTCAGCGTTAAAACGTTTTTTTGTTCGAATTTCAGGCAAGGGAACATGCCAGGGTGAAACTTGCGTTTGTGACAAAGGATGGACTGGAAGTTCTTGTGATTGTACAGTTAATCATAAGACTTGTTCTGAGAAGATAGACGGAAGTCACAATGACACACTTGAATGCAACGGGAATGGTGTTTGCAAATGTGGTGTATGCCACTGCAATGAAACTCAATTTGGAGCCAAGGTTATTGAAGATATTTTATTGATTTATTAAAGATTTCTTTTATTGTTTTCATATATATGTAAAATTATGCTATTCTACAAAAAAATCCTACTACGACTACGCCTATCGACTTGTGTAGCCTAACTGCAATTCTGCATCTGTAAACTGTAATCGCAGTGTACTGTATGTTGATGGGCACAAAACAAACCATGATTTTATAATTGTTCAGGAAAAAAATATGTTTAGACCTATCGTTTGTGAAACCGCGCACCAGCCGTGTTTTACAACATGTTTGGCCAACTCCTTTGTGCAGAGTTTTGGGAATGCTCCTGGGCCTACTATTAGTTAGGCCTACATGCATGCGTCTGACGTAACGGGATTGTTTTGCAATAACACAAAGAATGATACTAAAGAGTGAAGACCATTGCTACTGTACAAAATATAATACTTTGTATTTCTCTTACGACAGCCTTTCATTGTGGGATTTCCTTGCTTTGATGTACAGTAGTTTAATTTAGAATCTTCTAATTGAGTGAAACAAATATTGCGACATGCCAGAAACTCCACGCCAAGTTGTCTCAAATTTTTGGTGAATACAATTTTTCGTTTTGCCATTGACAGTTTAGCTTTAGATTGTTTCTCCACTTTGTTTTAATATTCAGTATCGAGGACAATTATGCGACTGGCAGCCAATACTGGAATGTTCTGTACTGAAAGACTGCATCCAATGCAAAGCATTCGGAAAAGGAAGATACAATAATTCCGATGTTTGTCAAGACAGATGCAAAAACTACAACGTGACCAGGGTGAGAAATTTTAACGTTTATTAAGGTAAACAACATTTTATTAACGTTTAGGCCTATTATCAAGTGCGAAACGGTATTGTAGACTATTGAGAGGAAACCTACCTGTTGATTTGATTGGGCTATCCAGTGTCGTCCTTTTTGGATTTAAAATATCCGAATCCAATCTTGGCATGAAATTTCAATGAAAAACCGTATCCCATCTAGATTTGAAATCAGCATCATCAGCAATTGCTTTCACTATTGTAGGCCTACTATTAAATGTAAAAGTGCATAGGTATTTTTGTAAAAAATATGAGACAAACTAATATAATGATTTCTTTTACATTAGCCCACGTAACGGAGATACTGATGGAAAATTAGTTTTGTTGCATGCACGTGCAGCAGGCAACAATAATCGTATTGAATTGACACTGTATACTATAGGTATAGGCCTACAGACAAAAATTGTCTTCAATGCAATTATGAAAGTACAAAACTTCTTTGGATCCACTCGGTTCAATCGCACCCGAAGATTTCTTCATTTCCGAAATTAACTTTAAAAATTTAAATTCTGAAATGCTATAAGGAACTTATCGTCCAAGCGTTTAAGCTAAGGCATTAGAAGACGTTGTCAAAAACAGAACAAAAAATTCAGTGTGAACATGTCCTAATAAAAATCCGTTAATTTCTTATAGCTTATTCAAAATTTAGATCAATAATAGCTGACTCCGCATGTCTTGTTCTAGCGATTTTAGTGTAGAATACCGTATAGGCTACCGTACTTATCAAAGACGCTCTTTTGAAACCCCATCATTCCAATGCAGGGATACAATGATCCTAATCAGATTGAAACCACATGCCGTTTTTCGGAGATTGATTGCCTCTTTGAAGTTTACTACAAGGAAGTCGAAGGCTTTATTTTAGCCAAAGTCCCCCCTCAGCAAGGTAGGTCTTGCACATTTGTACCCCACAGTTTTTGAAATTTTGTGTTTGGCGTGGAAGCACTTGTAGCATATGATAAAATTATTTTAATGAAGTAGGCTACTGTTAAACGTAGAAAAACTATTTTTGATAGTAAAATTAAGTTTACTTGCACAGGTCAGTAGGCTAGTTCTTGACGGTTCTTAGCTTTACAGTTTCCTAGAACGTTTTCTTTAACTTTTATGTGACCGGACAAAAAATTGTTTTGAATTGGATAAGACATATCTGGGGTCAATCAAAAATTCTCGCCCTCAACTTTTCAGTGCTTAATGCAGGAAACGTATAATAACCATAGGCTAGTCTTGGTGTAGATTTTGTGTGATTTTGGCTCGTGTTATTGTCACTATAGAATTAAATTTTGGCATTTGTTTCGATAATCCGAAAGTATCTGAAAACCAGGAAAGATTTTTCATTTTTTAAACTGAAACCAGGAATTTTTAGGTGATCTGAATTGCATTGAAAACACTTTGGCAATTTACTTTAATTTCTCATAACATTTACATTAGCCTCCAGTCGTTGCAATAGGTCTGCACGCTGGCAAGCATTGAGCGAGTAGGTCGTAATGGTATAAATATATTTTGTATTTCAGATTGCAATCCATTGAAGAATAATTGGACACTGATAATAGTGATGATCTCATTCAGCATTTTGTATGTCCTGGCACCATTTTTAGTCTACTGTTTTGGGAAAATATATACATCAACTCAAGACCGTAAACATTTGATGAAGTTGATAAAAGAAACCCAGAGTGTAGATCAACAAGAGGTTGGAAGTTACTGTATATTAGGTTACGCTGTTTATGCAGCGTACTGCAGTGTACCGGTAGTATTGGGATGGCAAAGATAACAAGCATAAAATTCTCAGTTTTCAGTCAAGCTTTGACGTCTGGATTAAGCTAGTTGTTGAAAAAACACTATCTACCTTTGCCTATGGTGTAAATACAGTGGCCTATGTCAGACACCTTAATAACATAGCAGTTTTATAGTAGAAAAAGGATAATATCAGCTTGTGGACTTTGTTTTTGCTCCTCTTTAGGAACTATTATTATCAAGTCTGAGAAGAATTCAACTTTTGTTAAAGAACCACTTTTTCAACCGAGTAGCCTATAAGTTAGTGGTGCTTTTATGTTATTTCGGGAGTGTCTACATGTTCTTTCACCATCAATAGTAACTGCCAAAATGCTTTCAATTTGAACTCGACAACACGAATTGTCCCGGCGTGAAGCCTGTTATTTGGTCCAAACATAAATGACTCAATAGTAGCCTAAGTCATCTATGGTCCAAACCAGGAGCTTGGTTTCTGGAATTGGCCTTTCGTAATTTTTTTTTTTATTTAATCACGGATTTTTATATATTTTTCAAACCTTTGGGTGATCTTTTGATGACTAACATGTAGCAGAACATTTTCTAAACAGCTTTTTTATCCAGGGGTTGTCAGAAGCTTTTAAATGATGGATTTTGGAAAAAAAAAGTGCTGTTATGAAAAGTGAAATATCTCGAACATTGTAGGAGATAAAATGATAGAAATGAGTGGTATAGGCTAGTTGAGGAATAATTTTAGAAACTTGTTGTGAACACTTTTAACATTATTTCAACCCCTTTCCCCCAAAAAAACACAAACAGCCGACATAGCTTGAAGTCTCCATACAATAAAACAAAGACAAAGAAATCTTTGCTAAAAGTTATATTTTTGTTTTAAACCTTGTGAACCCTAGTACTGTATAAAGAATAAGTTGTTGAAGACGTGGTGCAGGACAATACGTGGAATATGAAGATTTTTACGTGATAAACTTCTTGTGCTTTGAATTCAAAACTGTCACTTTAATGTCCAAAACGAGCAATAACCACAGCAAAGCAGTTTTGCATTCACTTCTGTTTTCATTGATAACAATACCACAACTTTTCAAGCTCTCATTCGTAAAAAAAATTATATCAGTTTGTAGCCTAACACCTTGTCAGTTATCTTCCAACCAATAGATTTATGAACAAATGCAAACGGACTGTTACTATCAATCTTTGTAGGAATGGTAGGCTACATTATGACTTAGCTCTTCGGAGCTTAGTATTTGTTTGGTTTTTACTTTTTATGTGTGATTGTAATATGGACCATCTTGAGCCTAACACAAATAAATAAGTAAACTCCTTTTTAAAAGGGTTTTGAAATTGGTATTTTGGTTCCAAACTGTCCTACCGATCAAAAAGTCAGTTTTCTTTATATGTGTAGCTTCCCTCTGAAAGCATTTGTATAAAATAATCTATTGTGACCGAAAAATTAAAGCGTAGAGCTCGGGCTTGTTTGTGAAAAGCATACGGTATTTGATTTGCTGTTTTATTTCAACTTAATTAATACAAAACTTGTAGGCTATACCGGTACACTTTATTGATAACTATAATAAGTTAATCAAGACTAGCTTAAGCTTCAGTAGGCTAACATTTATTTCAGTTGTGTACTGTACGACTGTAGAAAGGAGCGTTCTTCTTGACTGTCCGCTCAAGACCGTGTAATGTGTATGGCCTATAGGCCTAGGCTATACTCACCATGGCATGAATTAATGGTTCGATACTGATAAGCCTAGCCTGATGAGCGAAACTCATGTCTATCCCTGCCAATTCTTGCTACAATCGTCGGTCTAGGAACTTATTTTAATCGTGTTTAATACTTTCAGGAAGAATTTCCATCACAAGAGTATTTGTATACTATACGGTACTTGGAAAATGACTTCTGAGTGGAACAAAAGTTAAAGATTTCGTAATCAGAACATCTGAAATTTGACGAGAATTCAATCAAGCTTAGCCTACATTACTTGGAGATGTGATTTTTGGATTCTGTTCAACATGTAAAATAGGGCCTACAATATGATGTCAAATTAATATTTAAATGATCGAGCCTTTGCAAAGATTGTAAGCCTACGTTGTTGTACCATAAATTGGGAAGTGTGGACCCAAGGACATGAAAACCAATCGGACAGCTGCGTTTTTCTGTCTTTTTTTCGCATCAATACTTCTGTTACGTAATCCATGTACTTCACTCTATTGTATAAATACCAAAAACCAGACCGCACGTGTATTTATGACGGACCCGCAAAGATTGCAGATAAGCTATAACCTATAGGCTACTGTAATCTGTGATGCAAAATGTGTTTTTCGTACCGGTACCTCAAAGTAAAAAAAGACCGGGGTGGTTTTATTAAATTTATAGATAGACCAAGAAAAAGATTCAGGACCTTTGGTGTTTTAAGTGTATCAAGTAGCCTAGGCTATGCCTAACTTTTGCCCGAGGCAATGACAGTTGAATTAGTTGTATTTTAGATTGCCGATGTTTTACAAATAATTCAAAAATCGCTGTCAGGAGGCTTTGAAAAGTGCCAGAAAAGTCCGGTTTGCAAAATATATGATTTTTACAGCTGTATAAATCCTCATCACAACAATCAAAAAAAGGCAAAAGACATTTATCGGGCATGTTTACCACAAACGCGGAATTGAACATTCGGTAATGATGGGGCGACTTCCTGATCAGCGTCATCGGGAGCGTCCACGTTTGGAAATCTTCAAAAATCTTTCAACATGTGTTCCAGACAATGGTTCACCTAATCAAACGTCATATAAAAAACCGTTCAAGTCTACTGAATATTACGTCATGGAAGTTGCTAGAAAATGTGCCAAAATTGCACCATCGTTCATAAGACTTGTGTCAAACCTGTTTGGACCTGTTTGGGCCTGTTTCAGTTTGAAACCTGTTTAAACAGGAAATATTATATCAGCTTTAAACACCTGTTTGAATGACTTCATAATTGTCTTTCATTATTGCGTCACAGTACTGCATATGTGAGTTTGAGATATTGCTATCTATTCTGGTCATTCGTAAAATGATTGTTTGAAAGTTGGCCGCACATTTAACTGTTTGCTTAGTGCTTGCTAACTGGACAAAAGTTCCGTCTTTTATCCAAGTAATCTGTATCGTAGTGACAGTTTTTAGAGGTGTACGGCGTTGCATCTCGATTTCGATAGCCGCGGGCTAATTTTACAGGAATACACTTATTGAATAGACGTTTCAAGGAGTGTTTCTTTTTCGGTCGATACATACAGACGAACGGATTCGGGAATCTTATGTTACAATTTTCCCACGAAGAGATTATGGTTTACCGCTGTGACCATAAAAAATAAAAGACGAAGTTGTTGGTTTGGTAGGCTACAGAAGCAAAGAAATAATAAAAGAAGATCTTATTGGTTGGTAGTCTACAGAAGCAAAGAAAATTAAAGACATTTCTTCTCGGTAGGCAACTGAAGAACTTTAAGCTAAAAAGTAAAGACATTTCTTCTCAGTTTGGTACTGAAGAAAAATTACTTTGACATCCATTGGCAAGAAAGAAGATTAAAGACAATCCATCTGTGCTTGAAGATTCAAGTGGGCGAATCCAAGCAAGTTTTGTGGACTTTTGGACTTCATATACTCGTACAGCTACGGTATCGTGCATTTAAATTCTTTTTTGTATTTTTTACGGTCTTTGCAGTTAAGTTTTTTTATAACTACTGTAATAATTTGTGTGTTTGTGTAACTTAATTTTTTAATTGTTAAATTTCGCCCCAACATTTAATAGGCTATGTCTACACTCGGTGGCGACAGGGACTCGACCGCCGTCGACTCGACTGAGTTTAAGCCTGATGATGTTCTTTGCGGTCGGGCAGGCCATTCTGGGGAGGGACCCAGTAACGATGAGGCTAAGTCAGTTCGAGAGGCCCGGCATCTTAGACGGGATATTTTGACTGAAATTGGGAAACTTTCTGTAGCCCTAGGTTCTTTGAGTGATAAGCAGGAACTGTTAATTTTTCGCTCTAACTTATCTGCTTTAGAAGAGGAATTACAGCATTTCCATGCTCTCTTGAGTAAAATTTTTAACTCTGCAATCTTGGCAGAACTTCGTGATAGGGTAGATCCCGAATTTAACTCGTTAAAAAATAACTTCGAACAAAAAGTAAATGAGTTCTCAGATATGTTGGATGCTGACATACATCCTGAGGATAGCGCCTCAAATGTAAGCACTAGGATATCTAGGACTTCGTCTCGAATAATTGCACAAATTAACCTACAGCTAAGACGAGAGGAGCTCCAGATACAAGCCGAGGCCGAAGCGAGAGCTGCTGAGGCCGCCGCGAAAGCTGAAGCTAGAGCTGCTGAGTTCGCACTCAAAGACGCTCAGTTGAGGGCCGAACAACGTAAAGAGGTAGTTTTAGCTGAATATCGTTCTGAGTTGGGCTCCCGGCGTAGCTCGAGGAAGGGCTCTTCTAGGCATTCCAGAAGTGAACATCAATCGCAGTTTAATTTACCTAACCTTTTCCAGACGCCTGTTCAATCCGTAAGTGGACCTGTACAATCCACATGTTTTCCAGCTGTTTCAGGAGGTCTCGGGGCCGCGGCTAAGGGTCTTCCGAAGGCTGTAGAGCCAAGGTCTGCAAATTACAACCGAACTCCTCCCCCAGAGCGTACAGGTCACGGGGCCGCCATTAGCAGTAATGCTTTGCCCCCTTCACAGTTTTCTGCGCCGCTAGTTTTTGATCGCCCAGCTACACGTAATTTGGGTGGTTGTGAGAGGCGTATCGTGTCTCCTGATTTTAACGTGTGTGAGGATCGTGATCGGGCTGTGCATGTGACTGAGCCCACTCAGCCCATTAAGGGATATAGCTTGTCTTCTCCCGCTAAATCGAGTTCTCAACAGCAGGATTGCTTTTTTGAATACCAAAATAGTAGGACGTTCTTCGATAAGACGGCCTTGATTGGTTACGATGGTAATAATATGCCATTTATCTTCTTTAAAAATCGTGTTAAGGCCTTGATGGCAGCTTCGCCCTTTAAAGGAACTCGTTTGACTTTGTTGCAAGCAGCTTGTGTTAGAACAGCTGCGCAAACGATTGCTAATTTGGTTTCTGACACCCCTGGCTTGTCAGAGGAAGACAGGATAGAAATGTCGTTAGCTCGCTTGTCCCAGCGCTTTGGGGTTCGTGGAGGTCTTTTCGCCGAACCGGAAATTAGAAAGTACCGCTATGGTAGCAAATTGACTTCGATCTTTTCCAGTGATTTGAAACAGTTTAAAGATGAATTGTCGCAGTGTTTGCTTTACGCGCAAGCTTATGGTCAGCGTGATAAATCAGAAGGACGTTTTGTTTTGGATTTGGCTAAGCGACTCCCGTTTGACGCTAAGCAGCGTTATCTTGACTTTTTAGGTGATCAGTATGGTAGCACTGAGGAACCTACTTTTCAGAGTTTGTTTGATTTTGTAGTACGGGAGGAAACGCGCAAGTCGACTGATTTTAGCATTATGCTAATGGGCGATTCTGGTGAGTCGCAGCATTTTAAAAAGTCTGGCAAAGGAAAATTGCCTTCATGTCCGGTTAGGCAGACGTCGGTAAAACCCCATGATAATGTGATTTCAGGGAGTTCGCAGTACTCGACTGCTGTTGGCGCACCGCGCGGTGGTGTGGCCAGACGTAGAGACATACCGGCATGTTTTTGTTGTTCGTCACGTGGTCAAGTTGAATATCATTTTTTGTCTAATTGTAAAGAATTTTTGCGCTTGACACCTAAAGATCGGAGAGATGTCATTGTGAAAGCTGGCAAATGCTTGAATTGTTTGCGCCAGCATATGGTTAGGGATTGCGTTCATGCAAATAACTGTCGTAAGTGTGGGCCTAACAACGATAGGAAACACTATTTTCTTCTGCATGATTTTTATGTGACGTCACGTGATTCTCTGGATTCGGTTGGGAAAGATGATGCTCGTGCCAGAGTTCCTGTGCGTAATGTTAAGATTGGAAATGTTAAAGCAGCTTTTAACCGCGTTACTGCTGCTCGTGTTTTGAATCCAATGACTGGCAAATCGAAGTTGGTGTATTGTCAGCATGATCCTGGTTCGCAGTTGACGTTTGTTTCGAGTGATTTGGTGTGTGAACTTGGCCTTAAACCGTATGACAAAGCGTCGTTTAAAATGGATACTCTGGCTGGTCAGAAACCTACTTGTGCTAACCTTGTAAAACTCAACATCCAGTCGTTAGAGACAGATGAACTGTTTTGTGATATAACTTCGGTGGTTAACCCAGCTTGGGCTGACGATGTTAAAACTTTACCGCATAAACAAGATTTAAATGGTTTCCGTCATTTTCATGACGTGAATATGTTTCATTTGAATGAATGTAGTACTGTAGATGTACTGATTGGCAACGACAACGCTTATTTGATGTGGGCCAAAGAGGAGCGTGTTGGTGAAAATCGTAGTGAACCGCATGCTTTACTCACTCCTCTCGGCTGGTTGGCTTGTGGTGGTAAGTCACCCTTAGATAAAAGCATTGCTAACGTGTGCAGAGTGCAGACGTCTTCAGAGTCGGATGTCATCTCTGGCTTTCAGCGTAAAATTGAGTCTCGTGATATGGAAATAGCAGACCTGAATAAAGTCATTCAGGATTTGACCTTGCAAAATGAAACCTGTGAATTGTCTCGCAATGACATTTTGGCTAGAGAACTTGTTGAACCGAATATTGAGTTGAAAGATGGTCGATTTGAGATACCTGTTCCGTTGAAGGAAGATATTGATCTACCTAACAATTTTGTGTTGGCGTCAGATAAAGCTGCTGCTTTAAGGAAGAAGGCTTTAAAACAACCTGAACTTCGTGATTTCCTTACTGACACCATGAAAGATCTTAAATCTAATGGCTATATTGAGCGTGCTGGTGAAGCAGGAAATGTCAAGGGATTTGAATGGTATTTACCATACTTTGTGACGTCACAATTAAAAAAGCGCATTGTTTACGATGGCAAGTCTGAATTTCGAGGAACTTGTGTTAATGATGTAATGTTTTCGGGTCCTGACTTGTTAAACCCTCTGATAGATGTCTTGGCTAGATTTCGGCTTGGTAGATTTGGTCTCATGGCTGATGTGACGAAATGCTTCTTTCAAATAAAGTTACCTGAGTCGCAAAGGGATTTGTTTCGTATATTGTGGTTTGAAGATGATGACCTTGAAAATGGTAGGATGGTACCATTTCGTTTTTGTGTACACCCTTGGGGAATAAAGAGTAGCCCATATATCGCTTGCTTGGCTATAAAGAAAATGATCGAGCAAAATCCCAGCGATGCTGGTGAATTGACTCTTTGCAATATTGCAAATAATATGTACGTGGATGATTTTATATTTTCGCTGATAGCTTGGAGGAAGCTCAGCAAATCACTCATGAATCAATTGCTTTGTTTGATAGCCGTGGGTTTAAACTTGTTAAGTGGAGTGCTAACAAGGAGGCTATGATTGTCTTGTCAAATTTGGATAATGAGATGCTTTCACCTTTGATTCGTGACATTGACTTTCAGACTGAAAATATGACTTTGCCATCAGCGAAGACATTGGGCTGTGTGTGGCAAACCGAGTCTGACGAGATGCGTATCGCATGTTCCTTAAAGCCCTTAGCTAAACACACGCGCAGAAGTATGCTCAGTCAGCTTGGACAAAATTTTGATCCGCTAGGCTTTGGAGCGCCATTTTTTCTAAAAGCACGCTTGATACTTCAGCAATTGGCAATAGATAAGTTTGATTGGGACACCGAGGTCCCTGATAGCTTTGTTAAATAGTGGGAGTCGTGGCTTCGCTCTTTGGACCTGCTTAAAGATTTTTCGTTACCGAGATGGTATTTTGCAAACTCTGGTGTGTGCAGTCCGGATGATATTGTTTCATATCAATTGCATGGGTTTAGTGATGCTTCGAATCAAGCTTTCTCTTCTGTTGTTTACTTGCGTAGACTGGTTAATGGAGTTCCTAGTGTGTCTTTCGTTCTGGGTAAATCTACCATTGTTGTAAAAAATCAGTTTTCTTGGCCGATAGCTAGGAAAGAGCTTGTTGCCGCTTTAAATACAGCAAGACTCGTGAAGCAGGCCTACGAGGCATTGAAGATGCCCGACTGCCTTAAGTATTTTTGGTGTGATTCTCGTACTGTGTTGCAGTGGGTTAAAAATCCTGATTTACGTTTGAATAAGTTTATTACGCGTCGAGTTGAGCATATTTTATTGTTGTCTGGAGCCCAGGATTGGCGTTTTTGCCCTACCGATATGAACCCAGCTGATGTTGGCACAAGGCCAAATCTTATTACAAAGAAAGAATTTCGAGAGTTGTGGTTAAATGGTTCTAGTCTTCTCTACCAGTGTGAGGAAATTCCATCTGTAGAAAATGCCACTCCAGTACCTGTCCATAGCCTATATCTTCGTGACGAAGAGGAGTCGCTTGACGTTGGACAGGGTGGTCTTCACAGATTGATCGAGGCCGCACCTTCTTTGTATGTTATGAAAAAGAGAATCGC
Source organism: Aplidium turbinatum (assembly GCF_918807975.1). Taxonomy (NCBI): domain Eukaryota; kingdom Metazoa; phylum Chordata; class Ascidiacea; order Aplousobranchia; family Polyclinidae; genus Aplidium; species Aplidium turbinatum. The sequence goes on along the minus strand of NC_137489.1, from coordinate 6,479,966 downwards.
TTATTTGGTTGCTTTTGTTGAATTTTTGTGCTGTAAAACGAGAAAGCGTAGCTTTGTGAAGCCAAAACTGGATGCATCTTATCTTAACAGTGCTTCAGAGTTGGCTGTGAAGTTTGTTCAGAAGAGCGTGTATGGCGATGTGGTAGGCTACATTTAATGACCAAACGATCGCCGGATGCCCTTGAGGAAGTGATAAAGCGAGGTAGTGTTGGCGCTTCGCAACGTGAGAAGGAACGCTTGAAAGAATTACGTTCACTTAAAAAGTACAGACCTTGTGTAGATGACGCTGGTGTAATCCGCATTGAAGGGCGCTTAAGTAATTCTCCCGAGATCTCTCTTGAAGCAAAGCATCCGATTGTTTTGCCTTCGAAGCACCCCTTCACTAGGCTTGTTGTACTGTCGCATCATAATGGAAATGCGCACTGTGGAGTACAGCACACTTTGTTGTCTACGCGACAGAAGTTTGGTAATGCCTCCGTGAAGAGGTATCTTAATGATTGTGGTGTATGTGCGATTGAGAAAGCACGGCCTATAAGGCAGCTCATGTCTGATTTACCTTTGTCTCGCACAACTGCGCATAGGAAACCCTTTTTTGATTGCGGCTTAGACTATCTTGGACCTTTAACCTTTGTTGAAGGTAGAAGTCACAAAAAAGCTTGGGGACTCTTGTTCACATGTAGGCTATGGCATCTCGCGCTATTCATGTTGAGCTGGTTACGTCATTGTCGCTGACTGATTTTTTACTTGCCTTTACAAGGTTTACAGATTTACGTGGGCAGGTTAATGCTATCTATTCCGATAATGGAAGTACCTTTCAGGCAGCATCTAAGAAGTTACCCGAGTTGATAGAATCAGCTGAATTTCACAACGCCCTGAGACAGAGAGAGATAAACTGGGAATTTATACCTCCGTATGCTCCGGCGCAAGGTGGCGCCTGGGAGGCAATGGTTAAACAATTTAAAATTGCATTTTTTCACATTTTGGACTCTTCAATTCGTAAGCCCAATTTTATTGAACTGCTTACGTACACAGGCAGTGCCGTTCGGATCGTGAACGAACGCCCTTTGGTACCTTTGAGTGACGACCCTAGGGATTTTACTGTCATCACCCCTGCCTCACTTTTGACCCCATACTTAGACCCATACTGTGCTGTTGGGCAACCACATGATCGTGACCAGTTAAGAAGGGATTATCGGTTCAATTTGTCACTTTCTCAGCAGTTTTGGAGTAAATGGAACGATTTTTACTTGCCAGGTCTTCAGGGCCGGAAAAAATGGCTAAAAATGGCCGAGAATTTGGAGCCTGGTCAACTTGTAGTGGTAGGTTCTCTCCAGGACATTGGTAAACGTGGGAAGTATCAACTTGGGAGGGTGCATGAGGTAGTTCCACAAATTAGGAAAGGGAAGCCTGTGGTTCGTAGAGCTAAAGTTGCCGTCTGCAACTATGATGAGAGTACGGGGAAAGTGAAAGTAGACTATGTGTTGAGGGATATTTTGTGCCTCGCCCCCGTAAAGAACACCTAAGTGTTAGGGTTTGAGCCTGGTTTTGTCTGCGGTGGCCGACCCTTGTCTGAGCCTGGAACAGTCGGTTATTATCGCAACCATTGTACATAGCGTCATTTTAGTGTGTACCTATGGTACCAATTTCATGTATCGTCGTGTTTATTCTTATTGCTGTTCATTCTTTGCATGCCCTTTGTATTTGCGTATTAACTTAAACGTGAGTGATGCAAACAATTTGTGTATCATGTGTTTTTATTTATTGGCTCACAATTGTCGTCAATTCTTTTTTAGTTATGCCATGTCAGACTGTCATAACTAGGGGCCGCTATGTTCCAGACAATGGTTCACCTAATCAAACGTCATATAAAAAACCGTTCAAGTCTACTGAATATTACGTCATGGAAGTTGCTAGAAAATGTGCCAAAATTGCACCATCGTTCATAAGACTTGTGTCAAACCTGTTTGGACCTGTTTGGGCCTGTTTCAGTTTGAAACTTGTTTAAACAGGAAATATTATATCAGCTTTAAACACCTGTTTGAATGACTTCATAATTGTCTTTCATTATTGCGTCACAGTACTGCATATGTGAGTTTGAGATATTGCTATCTATTCTGGTCATTTGTAAAATGATTGTTTGAAAGTTGGCCGCACATTTAACTGTTTGCTTAGTGCTTGCTAACTGGACAAAAGTTCCGTCTTTTATCCAAGTAATCTGTATCGTAGTGACAGTTTTTAGAGGTGTACGGCGTTGCATCTCGATTTCGATAGCCGCGGGCTAATTTTACAGGAATACACTTATTGAATAGACGTTTCAAGGAGTGTTTCTTTTTCGGTCGATACATACAGACGAACGGATTCGGGAATCTTATGTTACAATTTTCCCACGAAGAGATTATGGTTTACCGCTGTGACCAACATGAACAAATCAAGATTTCGTAAAATTAATAGACTAAGAGCTATGGACAATCGATCGCTGTGAAGACTCATGGTAGCCGACGCCTTATTCAGGCATGGCCGGTGATGATGATGAAATGCTAAAAATATAAAACAAACAACTTGTCTAAAGGTGTCCATATTCGTTGAGAATCAAAGGTTTGTTTAGCCTACACGTATCTAGCTGTAGTCTAAATGAGCATAAAACAGCAATTGAAAAATGAATGAGCATCAGAACAGCAGTTTCAAAATTTTGTACTCCTATAGTTTGTCTATTTGCATACCTAGAAGCAGAGCCGTGTGAGTACCATTTCGCCCCTCCCCCCAAAGTCCACTAGTGGGTCCCTATATGTTTAGTGATGGCGCTTAAAAATAAGACAAGAAAGCATTTAGGATCATAAACTCTTTCAGTGTGGGAAAAAATTTGCATTCATCATTTTAGTGAAGAGTAGGCTAAACAACTCCTAAGATTTCTACAAAAAAAATCGTTAGGCCTAATAGGCTATGCTGACAATGCAGTAGCGGATGTAGAACAAAGTTGGGATTTAAACACAAGATTTACATTTTTTTAAGCACATTGCCGCACACGGGTTTTTTAGAAAACGTGGCCTAACTCGTTGTTTGACAGCAGGTGTGGTATTCAAATTATTGGGCTCTGAATCTTCATCTGCTGGTCGCTTTCTGGACACTGTTTGAAAATGCCCTGTGTAGCGGACAGTATATAATTTAGCTTATCCGCTCATACCTAGCTGTGGAAGCATACAAGCTACGGCAACATTCCGAGCGCAGTGATCGCAGGGAATGATCGAGAACAACGTCTAGACTTCTTATAGTTATAAATATGCTTTTATTGTAGAACGGAACTTCACGTCACCATATAACTTTAGGAGGTTGCAAACATCTTGATTATAATCGAACACAATTCAAATCATTACAACCATACTGGGCCATGGCTTAGATCCCAGCAAAAAGAACTTGATTACAAATTGAACATATCAAAAATTATACTATTACTGTCTGTTGAATTGAAGGCCAGAACGCGATATACCGTACATAGTCGCTGAGGAATCAAGCATCTGTAGGCTATAACGTTGAAGAGACGAAAAACTACGCATATGTGATAATGTGACTAAAACTGCCGGTTTCAAGAATGCTTTTAGCTTATTGGCATGCGATTTCTTGAGAGGCACGCAAATACCTAATCACGCTTCAAAATCCCGAAGCACAACTGCAAAATTACTTGAATTACTGGGTAACGTTACATATACCGTAAAATGGGGTGACTTTGAAATCTGGGGTGACTTTAAAAGATTTTATACCTTTAACTAACTATCTTGTACTTTTTTTTCCTTTTTAAAATTTTTTAACTTTTGTTACTCGTGGTTATTAGTTAGGTTGTCTACTATCTTGAGAAAAGGTAAGAGGTGTCCAACTTATTTCGGTTTTCACCAATTGATGTAAACGCAAAGACATAAATTGAGCTGTAATTTGTACATTCGAAAAATCTATATTTTTGTTGTGATTACGATTGAGGTAGACCGTTTATATTAAAATCCTGCATCACGTTTTTGGTCACTATTATGAAGCCACAATTGAAACTTCTGTTGCAAGTCCCATTTTTGTATGGCAGCGAAAAAACTTTGATGGGGTGACTTTGCACATACCCTGGGGTGAGTTTGAACAGACACCTGGATTAATCCGAAGGCAACTTTAGCGTTTTTATTGCCTTTTATTGATTCAAGAAGCAGAGTTGAGATTGCTGGTCCTAGTCGTGGGGAACCGTCGCCACAAAACAGCGACGACTCTGAAGAGGAGTCTTCATTTACATTGATCACTACACCAACAGTGCCACAGGAAACTCCTAACTTTGCTGGAGTTTTCCCGGTCAGTGAAGACAGCATAAGAGCAGGACATTGGTTATTGGTGAACTTTGCTCCTCGAACATTCAAGATGAAAGCCTATCTAGGACGAGTAGAATCCATTACTACAACGAGCAGCAAAGAATATGAATCCTCCTTTGTGGGAAGCAAGACTCAACGAGTATGTGACAAAGACCTCTTTGTGTTTCCGGATGAAAAGGAAATCTGTTCGTTTTCCTACAGCAAAGTGATTGGAAAAGTGGCTCCCGAAATTTTACGAAGAGGAGTTTTGAAGTTTGCTGTCGATTCACATGAATGGTAGACAAACAGTGAGCAAAGACTATTGATGAACAAAAACTTTTTGTTGAACAATTTCTTTACAAATATTGTTGAACAATATCTTTACAAATATCGATTACGATAGGTAGGCCTACTGCAAGATGCATCGTCTTCCTATTTTTTTTTTGTGTGTGGTCCTATTGCTTTCTCAGCATGCACACGACAAGGAATTACATTAAAACGCGTTGACCCTGACGTTGAAATTTTCTTAGCATACCAGTATATTTGAAAATTGAGAAAACTTTCTGTTTTGGTGACGTTGATTTAACATTGATATTAGGTTGTTATATTCGCTACGTTCTGTCAACGCTATACATTGCACAACGGCAGAAGTTAAATATTGAATCAAGGTTTGTTTATTATGTCTCTAGCTTTATTGCGAACGTTGTTGATACAAAGCACTTCATTAACAGAATGAATGCGTGTCACAATCATGGCGGTAACGGATTAGCTCACGTGGTCATAGAATAGAAAAAGGCGAAGGGACTGATCTCTGGACAGGTATTGTGTTGCGTAATGATATGACGTCATCAACATCCCCCTTTCAATGAAAGGCGTTATGCATAGGATCGCAGGTTTACTATAGTATGAAGGAGAGATCATTTGGGGGTTAGGTTACATAATGTAAAACGTATGGCAACACATATGATTACGACATGGCTACACAATGCAAAACGTATGGCAACACATATGATTACGATATGGCTACACAATGCAAACCGTATGGCAACACATATGATTACGATATGGTTACACAATGCAAAACGTATGGTAACACATGTGAATACGATATGGTAATTATATTTACAGCGAAAGGGTAAATGCTCAAGAGGTGAAGATGCAAACATAATGCTAGAAGTTTTCAGTGATATCTGGGCTAATGCAGTTAAAATATATCACATATAACTCCATACACACATGCAGAATGTCATCAGGCTGTAGGTTGTTGAGGAAATTACGTAGTATGGTAATCACTCAACCACACAGGGGCTCTACGCATCCGTCTTGGTCGTTCTGAAGAGCTACTTCTGGGGTAGCTTTCAGAGGGTGCGTCATGGTTGTCAAGTGGGGTTATACTGTTTGGTATATCTAAGAGCAGGTCGCTTTTGTCGATACGAAGGTGGACCCTGTTCCTTTTATACCTTGTGCCAGAAGCGGACTCGATTATGTAGGTGCGCGAAGAAGGTATTGCGGTCACTCTCCCTCGTTCCCAGCTTGTACTGGGTGGGCTTTGAAAATAAATTCGTTGTCCAATTGGAAATGGACTCATATCACGAGCGTTTTTATCATAATTCCTTTTTGTGGCATTTCTGCGATTAAGCCTTTTTTCGGTGTGCATGGTGTTGCTAGGTTTGGTGATTATAGGTATCACTGATCTAAGTTTTCTGCCAAAGAGGATCTCTGCCGGGCTGATGTTTACGTCTTGGCGCGGCGTGTTCCTGATTTCAAGCAGGGCTTGGTATTGGTCGGTTTGGTTGAGAAATGTACGCTTAAGCATGGTTTTTACACATTTAACCGCTGACTCTGCTTTCCCGTTTTCTCGTTGATGGCCTGGGCTGGAAGTTATATGGATGACCTGCCATTTTTTGCAAAATGCGTTAAAGCCATCAGACATAAACTGTGGACCGCAGTCTGATACCACACATTTGGGAATGCCGTATCGTGCAAAATGCTTTTTTAAGCAGCTTATAACTTGTCTGGTGGTGGTTGACGTCATCACGTCGATTTCAATGAAATTAGAGTAGTAGTCGACCGTTATTAAATAACTCTTTCCTTGAAACTCACACAGATCAATACCAATTTTCTCCCATGGCGCCGTTCCTTCGTTGTGTTGTTTGAGTGTCTCTTTCTGGTTGCTTGGTTTTGTTTGTTGACAGATTATACAATTTTCTGTCATTTGTTTTAGTTCTTTTGGTAATCCTATCCAAAACACGGTCTCGCGTGCTCGCCGCATCATGCTGTCATAACCTAAATGCGCAAGGTGTAAATTGTCTTTGATCTCGCGGCGCAAATTTTTTGGGATAAATATGCGCTCTCCCTTTAGTATTAAATTCTTTTCTTGCGTCAGGCATTCTCGAAGCGAAAAATAAGGTTTGATGTTTTCAGGAAGATCATTTTTGGTAGCTGGCCAACCTTCTGTTATGATCCTCAACAGTGTTTTTGCTTCGTCATCGCTTTGCATGGCCTGTTTTACTGCAATTAGACGTTCGTCTGGTATGTCCTCTAAGACGTTTAGGTTCATTATGTGATTCGGTTGATTCTCTGAGTCGTTAAGTTCAGGGAAGGCTCTACTTAGAGTGTCGGCAATGACAAGGCTGGCTCCAGGCATGTATTTGAAATCAACATCGTATCTATTCATGCGCATCAGCAGGCTCTGTATCCGTTTGGGGGCCTGGCTTAGTGGTTTTTTAAGTATGGTTTCGATAGGTTTGTGGTCGTTGTGTATTGTGATTTGTCGGCCATAGGTGTATTGGTCAAATCGCTCCAGACCAAATACGACTGCTAATGTCTCTTTCTCTATTTGTGCCCAATTTCGCTCAGATTTTGTGAGGGCGCGAGATGCATATTCGACAGGTTGATCGTCCTGCAAGAGAACAGCACCAAGTCCATCCTTGCTGCTGTCCACCTGTAGAATCACTGGCTTTTGCGCGTCAAAATAGGCCAGTATTGGGGGTTGCTCGATTTTCTTTTTAACCTTTTGTATTGCCTGCTCACACTCCTCACTCCATTCCCACTCTACGTTTTTTCGGGTCAGTCTTCGTACGGGCTCGAGGTCGTTTGCCAGATTTGGCATGAACCTCGATAGATACTGAATCATGCCGCAGAATCGTTTTACGCCAGATATATCTGTGGGTGAGGGCATGTTTCTTATTGCTTCTATCTTTGATGGATCGGCTTGGATCCCGTTTTTCGTTACCTTGTGGCCCATAAACGTGATTTCCGTTTTCTTAATGATCGCCTTTTGATCATTGAGCAAAATTGGTATATTTTTGCAGCGCTGTCGCAAAGCTCTCAGGTTATCGTCATGGTTATTGATGGCCTGGTTTTCATTTGACCCACAACCAACAACAATGATGTCATCTGCGACAGCGAAGACACCGTTTAGGTTTTGCAACGCCTCTATTAGTCTTTTTTGAAAAATTTCGCTGCTTACTTTGAGACCGAATGGAAGTCTATTCCACCGATAGCGACCATGCGGCGTGATCATTGTTGTTAGTTTGCTCGCTTCTTCATCTAGTTCGATATGCCAATAGGCGTGTTTTACATCGACCTTTGAGAATATTTTGGCATTTGTTAAGGAAGGTAAGATGTCGTCAAGCGTTGGCAATTTGTAGTGTTCTCTTTTTAATGCTGTGTTTAGTGGCTGGGGATCGATGCAAATACGTAAATCTCCATTCGGTTTTTTTACTATTGCCATTTGACTAACCCAGTCTGTTGGTTCATCAACGGGGGATAGTACGCCTTGCTCTACCAGCGATTCGAGTTCGAGTTTGACTTTCTCTTTGAGCGCGACTGGCACATTGCGACAGGGTAGGGTTCTAGGTTTTACCCTTGGGTCTACTGTTAAAGATGCACAACCGATGTAACCCAGTTTTGTGTTATTTACATTGGCGATAAAAGCATCATCATTAATCGAAATCAAATTCAAGTTTTTAACTGTGGATAATCCTAGAAAACAGTTCAAGTTATTATCTACAACAGTGAATTTAACACAGTAGGTTTCCTTAGTTCTCGGATTGATAACATCGAGTAGGGCCGTACCTGCTGGTTTGACTGTCGTTCTATTCCACATCGTCAATGTTTGTGTAGTCGGAGTTATCTGACTTCTTTTTACAAAGCGCTTGCATATGGTGTTGACGTCAGCTCCGGTGTCTAGTTGGAAACGGACTTCCTGTTCATTTATATTGAGTAGTGCGGTTAGTCCTCGTTTCTCACTTCCTTGTATAGCACACAAATATGCGTCTTCTTCTTCAGAGTGCACGCTTGGTTCCATGTTGTGGACCTGGTGTAGGCGGCTTCGGCATTTTGCTGAAAAATGATTTCTTTTCCCGCAAGTGGAACACGTTTTTCCATACGCTGGGCACATGCTTCTGTTGCGGGGATGGCTTTGGCCACAAAACTCACATTCAGCGCTTTTCTCATAGCGTGAAAAGCGTCTCGGTGTTGCCTTGTTGGAATGGTGTTGTACAACTTTGTGTATGGACTCAGCAGGCTTTGTTTGCAATTCTTGCAATTGTTTGTGCGATGCTTCACGGGCTCGGCAGATTTGTATTGTTTTGTCAAGCGTGAGTGTCGCTTCGCATGAAAGCTTCTCTTGCAGCGCCGTCGGGACAGACAGTATGATTTTGTCTTGCAAAGCCCTGTTTCTGTCTGGAAACTTGCAGTGTTCGGCTTTTGCTTTCAATTCCGTCAAGAATGCGTCGAAGGGTTCTTTATATTCTACTTTGTAAAACCTCAATGTGGAGATAACATCGTTCTGTTTTGGGCTGCAATATTTTTCAAGTTTTTCCAGCAATATTTTCGGATCGTCTTTGCTCTCTTCTGCGGTATATTCAAAATGTCTCATTTCCTGGATCATGCTCCAGCCTGCGCATTCTTTAATGATTGCTGTCTGCACCTTGTTGTCATCGTTATATGCTTTGGTCGTCAGCAAATAGATATCCACCATTTCACGCCATTGGTGATAGGACTCGGCAAGGTTGCTGTCCAGTGGATCAAGTGGTGGGGGCAGTCTATGTTGGCGATCTGACATCTTGTCTGTCTATGACGCTGGTTCAATTTAACCTTAGTGCCACTTCTATCTGTATGTCTTCGATTTGCTGACGCTACGGCTGAGTTCAAGAATCTTACGCTGCCACCATGTTTATTATGTCTCTAGCTTTATTGCGAACGTTGTTGATACAAAGCACTTCATTAACAGAATGAATGCGTGTCACAATCATGGCGGTAACGGATTAGCTCACGTGGTCATAGAATAGAAAAAGGCGAAGGGACTGATCTCTGGACAGGTATTGTGTTGCGTAATGATATGACGTCATCAACAAGGTTGATATTTAGTTGCTCAATGTTTCTACTTTATTTAACTAAATATCAACGTTGCGTGCCTGATAGGTTTGTCCTTCGTTATTTTCGATACACCGTAACCTAATAGTAAAAATAAATAAAAGAATTGCATTCAAATAATGTATTTGAACAGAGCAATTTTTACTGAGGAATAACTTCACTGTATTCAGTACTTTAAAGCCACCCCTTGCCAGTTAAACTTTGAAATTCAGTCGTTTTGTAGGTTCGTTCAAAGACTCCCCATTGCCGGGTGACTTTGAACAGGCCATTTAAATGAAAAAAAGGTACTTTTCAATTTGTTTTTTTAAAGTAATCATATTTGTATTGGAAAGACCCATACTTGAGAGGTATTTTTAATACTAACTTTTATTCTCATCACTTAAGAATTTTTTAAGGTAAACAGAAATGCGCAAAAAGTGTACAAAGTCACCCCATTTTACGGTATGCAAAAGAACGACAATTTCACGACGGTAACAAACGTTGAAAAGACCTAAGGTGAAACGCAGGGCGCTACACCCTGTCTGATCTTCTTTCGCCTTTTATATGTACGTAGCCTACTCTCTACGGCTTATGTTTTTCTGATAAGCGTGTTTGTAAATAACCCAACTATTGCTTAGTGCCAAGGACTAACTTATGAGAGGGGGTTACGGAGGGTACGGCGTACCCTTGAGGGCCCAGGCCTGTGTTTGTTGGGGGGCCCGAAATTGTGGTTTTATAGTTTAATAAGTTGTGGTTTTATAGTTTACTAAGTTTTATAGTTTTTAACGCACAAAGAAAGGTTAGGATTGGTTAGATCATTAACTTGATTATGTTTTAAGAAGATGTTATGTTTGAGCCTTGGTAGAGAGCTTGGCTTGTACCAGATACATATAGGCTAACACTCAGTAACGGATTTAACATTAAACATACAAAAAAAAAACATGAAAAAACTAATAAATCCAACGTTTTGGACACGACATAGTGTCCTCTTCAGAAATAATTATAAGCTACATCTAGGAGAAATAAAAAAATGAATTTAAAAATTTTACATTAAAATGTAGGCTACAAGCGACACCTCTCAACAGCTCCATCAACAACTGACACACGAATTCAATTCATGATACACAAATTGGCGAGGGACAGATCATATGATATGCACAACACAAACTAATAGTTTTATTTCAGCCTGATACTATTATTGCGCATGTCGCCTTTCCGCTTATGGATGAGTTGGGGTCACCAGCTTAGCCTTTTGCTAAGCGTCACACGGTCTACGAAGCAACTGTGATGGAAGTCGCTTCGGCGACGCGACCGTGTAACTGTATAACAATAACTGCGTAGCCTACTTATTACCGTATTCACTGTTCACTGCGTCCAGTAGTTTATTCCACGTTACTGTACATCCAAAGGTTGAGGGTTGTATCTCCAATATATAACCATTACTTTGATACAAGATCCGAAATAAATCGATTATGCATTTAAACATATATCCAGTGCTTGACTGTAATAAGCGACCGTTAAGCAGACGTCCAAAACGAACTAACTTTCTTTTTCAAGTTTCAGAAATAAAAATGGCTTCTTACAAGAGAGGAGCGCATCTCTCATAACGAAGAAACAAACACTGCGCTCTCACTAAATCTAACGTCACATTCCAGAACTGTGGAAGAGCGGACCAATCACGTGCTACTACGAGCTTGTCTCCCAGTGATGCACAAAACACATTATTATTTGGGTTCCATGGAGGGGAGTACCGCGACATAGCTCCCCCTCTAAGTGGGTACGAAGTTATGCGAACACACGACAAGAATACAAAACGAAATGACAAAATTATTGGTAGTTCTGGGTGAATCGGCTGATGGTTGTTGTTACGGCATGAAGCAGGCGGAGAAGAATGATCGTTGTTCTTCTAGCATGACGGTCATTCCGAGTAGCAATCCGGATGTGATAAAAATCCCGCGGAACGGCCGCAGTATCGCGTGAGCGATCGACATGCAGAGTATCCCTGCTCGCGATGACATAATGTCCGTAATTGTCCAATCAGTCCTTAGATTTCTTCTGATCTTTCAAAGTTGTGTCACCCAGTCTACAGCAGTGTTGGAGGTGAATATCTACAAAGTATATACAAGGCAGTAAGAGTCCTTCATAAGGAAGGTGTCTAAAGTAAGTCAAAAATTTTGAATCACACTCATACTCAAAGATGTTCAAGATTCACCAGAGAAACGAAGGGACACGAACACAGAATCCCTAGACTCAAGGTAAGGTAAAAAAAAAAAAGGAACTGTGTACAGCAGAAAGGTACGGTAAAGGCAAGGGTTCATCACTTCCGGAAACGAGTAGGTAACCTGACTTCTCTGCCGGTACGTGTCACGTATTGTGAAGCGGTCGATGAGACTGGGAGCTCATCGGAAACCCTAGGATCATCCTGGGAACGAACGTACTGCATAGAAGGAGTCGAAGAAGTTAAGAACGTATCGTCTCGAAACGGCAGTGACGTTTCGGCATGACTTGAAAAATCCTCATCAGGGGAAGTGTCCATATAAGCAGGTTTTAATCTGTCAATGGTAACTGTATCAGTGCGACCAGCGATGTCAACGGTAAAGTACTTATCACAACGATCGATTACACGGTAAGGCCCGTCGTAAGGTGGACGTAACGGTCCCTTCACTGCATCATGTCGTATAAAAACGTGTGAGCATGTGTCAAGGTCAGCGTCCATATAAACAGAGCGTTTGCCATGACGCGGGCGTATGTAAGGAAAATTGTTGACAAAATCACGTAACTGACGCACGTAGTGGGAATTGACAGGACCTACAACGGGGTCTGCAAAAAAATCACCTGGTAAACGAAGGGTGGTGCCAAGTGTGGCTTCAGCAGAAGAAAAACCAAGATCTTCCTTTATCACTGCACGAGTGCCCAGGAGTGCCAATCCGAGGTGGGAGAACCAGTTGTTTGGGTTGGATTGAGCTCTGATGGCAGTTTTGAGTGTGCGATGCACCCTTTCAACTAATCCGTTGCAAGCAGGGTGGTAAGCAGTAGTTGTACGATGATCACACCCAAGGTATTGGCATAGCTCTTTCCACAGGAGAGAGGTGAATTGTCGACCACGGTCAGTGACCATGGTGACAGGGGCGCCAAAGCGTGATACCCAACCCCAGAGAAAGGCATCAGCACATGCACGTGCAGTAATGCTGGTCAACGGTAGGGCTTCGACCCAACGCGTGTGGCGGTCAATAACGGTGAGAAGATACGAATATCCGCTGGACTCAGGTAGTTCTCCAACGATATCAACATGGACATTCGCAAAACGTTTGTCAGGAGTAGGAAAATGAGTTAGAGGCGCCGAGACGTGCCGTTGAATTTTGGCGCGTTGACAAGAGACACATGTCTTAACCCAAGCTTTAATGTCAGCCTTCATGTCAGGCCAAACGTAGCGTTGAGCAATAAGGCGTTGTGTTGATTTGATTCCTCCGTGGTTGAGGTTGTGCAGTTTGTCAAAAACTGTTTGGCGATACGTCGTCGGCAACAGGACTCTAAAGCGTCCAGTTGAGGTATCCCCCTCGATGGAGATGCCGTGTTCAGGTAGGAGTCGTTTTTCCAACGTAAGAGAGGTAGGACTCATACGAAAGTCAGCTAAGGAGGTGTCATCGTGTTGAGCAATGGCCAGGTCACAAAAGTCGAAGTTGATACCATCTTCATAAATGGCATTGACTGCAGCGCGACTGAGACAGTCTGCGACCAAGTTTTCACTACCCTTTAAGTAGCGAACATCAGTGGAGAACTCACTGACGTAGGCCAAGTAACGTAACTGTCGTGCTGTGGCTTTCGCCATCGTTGCGCTGAAAGCTGCAGCTAGCGGACGGTGATCTGTAAAGATTGTGAAATCACGTGACTCAAGGAAGTAGGAGAAATGTCGGACGGCGAGGTACATGGCTGTAAGCTCCCTGTCAAAGACACTATACTTCTGTTGAGCTGTATTAAAGAAACGAGAAAAAAACATGAGCGGCTTGGCTTCGCCATCGATGAGTTGTTGAACAACAGCGCCAGCGGCAGTATCTGACGCGTCTGTGACTAGTTGGATGGGAGCACCATGAACGGGGTGAGAGAGTAACGTGACTTTCGCGAGGCTCTGTTTCGCAGTCTCAAAAGCATGCTTCATGATGTCAGTCCAGATCAGAGGTTTCTTTGACGACTTACCAGGCGGTAAGGAAGTGTACAGAGGTTGAAGGATTTCCGCACAGTGTGGTATGAACATGCGGTAGAAGTTGAGCATACCCAGGAAACATCGTAATTGTCTTACGGTGGTGGGTAGAGGAAAGTTCAGGTTAGCTGAGACTTTGCCAGGAAGCGGCCGTATGCCGCTCGAGTCGAGCTGGTGTCCTAGGAACTTCAGTTCGGGTACCGCAAAGGAACATTTTTCCTTGTTGAGGATGAGACCGTAGTGGTCAAGACGTTTGAACACCTGAGATAGGTGGCGTTTGTGCTCTTCTAAGTCTCGAGAATGGACGAGGACGTCGTCAATATAACAATAGACATAGGGAAGACCCCGCAGCACTTCATCCATGAAGCGCTGAAACGTCTGTGCGGCACCCGAGAGACCCATAGCTGTACGTTTGAAGTTGTAACTCCCCATTGGAGTCACAAGGGTCGTCTTGTGACGATCCTGTTTTGCTATGGGTATCTGGTGGTAGCTCTTCACGAGATCCAGGCTGGAGAAGATAGTGGATCCAGAGAGGTGGTCTACAAAGTCGTGAAGATAGGGTATGCGGTAGGAGTCTTTCGTGGTTTGTTTGTTGAGCAAGCGAAAATCACCCGTGATTCTGTACCGCCCATTTGGCTTGGGTACAAGGTGTACTGGTGTACCGTATGGAGAGTTCGCCGGTTCTATAATGTCCAAGTCAAGGAGCGTCTGCAGTTCCTTGCGGAGACCCTCCAGCTTTTCTGGAGATAGTCGTCGTGCCCGTTGGCACACAGGTGGACCATTGGTAGGAATATAGTGTTCCGTTGTGTGGCGAACTGGACGGTTGAAGTTCTCCAGCTCAAAAACAGAAGGAAACTCTTCCTCTAGGAAAGCTAGTTCAGCAGGAATCTGTGCTGTGCTCGCAGAAGGTGAACAGGCATCAGAATAGAGTTGAACTTCAGAAGCATCAGTAGGTGAAGTAGACAAATCCGTATCAGAAGCAAAGTCAGTACTCGATACACAGGGATCGGCTGGGGTCGTCTGTAGGAGACGGCCGTTAACAACGTCAGGTGTTAAACAAAAATGGCGTAAGAAATCCAGTCCAAGAATGGGAAAATCTACGTCTGCAACGCGGAACGTCCACTCAAATGTGCGGTCAAAACCAAGCGACAAAGTCAATGGTCTTTCGCCAAAAATGTTAACCGCAGTGTGATTAGCTGCGCGTAGACTGGATTGCGGTTCGGAAACGTCGGTATAACAACGCGGCAACAACGAAAAGGTCGATCCTGTATCAACACAAAAGTTAATGTCAGTAAGAGTGTCAAGAATCATGAAAAGAGCGGAATGTGTCATAGGTCCTGCGGAGCCGAGGCTGCCCACTCGTCCATCCCTCGGCGTTATTCGTTTTTTGGCTTGCCTCTTGGGACCCAAGAGCAAGGTTTTTTACAGCGATGTGCCTTATTACCATATGTGAGGTGGTAATAGCATAAAACACGCCTTGAGTCATTGGACCTCGGTTTGGGTTTGAAGTCGGTGGAGTCCGTAATTTTCGGAGTAGAGGTACTCGGCTCCGAGCGCCTAAAATTCGCAGGCGAGCTCAGTGTAGACATCGAGGTTGTACATGAACGAGAGTCAGAAGAAGCAGTAATGGAGGTTTGGAGCTCCTCCAGGCGGTCCGCGAGTGAAGAAATGCGGTTCTCCAAGTGGAAGTTAATTTCTGGCTGTTTATTGGTATCTTGCGTGGGAGCAGAATTAGATGGCTCTCCCGCAGCAATGATGTCATCTGCTCGTTCGGCGAGCGTTTGAAGATCGTCACCCTTACAGATGGTTAAAAGTTGTCGCACTCCAGGAGGAAGACGGTCAAGAAAAGCTATGCGAAGGAGAGGAAAAAAATTCTCAGGAACACGACCGTTTAACGCAACTAACTGACGTAAACGCTTTAAGAGCTCGGTCGGCTTAAGGCCTCGATCTTTGTTACCATGTAAGAACTCGTGAAGTCTCTCCGTAGAAGACTTCATATTCTCGGCAGTGATCAAAGTTTTAAAATTTTCATACGGTAAATCACAATGTACACAATTATCCAAAATTTCTGTCATATCAGCCAATTGCTTAGGATCAAATTTTTGTACGATGCAATCGAACTTATCACGTGAGCTCATGTCAGGGTGCTGCATGAACGCAGATTCACACAATGATAACCATAATTGCACATTGCTATGAGTAAACACAGGTAATTTAAGTTTTTTTGATACTGGTACGTTTGCCGACAAGTTCATAATATTTTGTGCAGCAGTGTGAAAAGCCTCTGTGGCGTTATTATTTGCCTTAGTATTAATGCTACGCACTACGAAATACAGTAAGGTAGTTAAAAATGACGTCACAATAGCCAAAAGTGACACTACAATAACAATAAACTCCATGTTGGTTGAATTAGGCCAAGTTAAGTTACATAAAAAAATTGTTGCAACGTTCCAAATCCAATCACGTCGGGGTCACCAATGTCGCCTTTCCACTTATGGATGAGTTGGGGTCACCAGCTTAGCCTTTTGCTAAGCGTCACACGGTCTACGAAACAACTGTGATGGAAGTCGCTTCGGCGACGCGACCGTGTAACTGTATAACAATAACTGCGTAGCCTACTTATTACCGTATTCACTGTTCACTGCGTCCAGTAGTTTATTCCACGTTACTGTACATCCAAAGGTTGAGGGTTGTATCTCCAATATATAACCATTACTTTGATACAAGATCCGAAATAAATCGATTATGCATTTAAACATATATCCAGTGCTTGACTGTAATAAGCGACCGTTAAGCAGACGTCCAAAACGAACTAACTTTCTTTTTCAAGTTTCAGAAATAAAAATGGCTTCTTACAAGAGAGGAGCGCATCTCTCATAACGAAGAAACAAACACTGCGCTCTCACTAAATCTAACGTCACATTCCAGAACTGTGGAAGAGCGGACCAATCACGTGCTACTACGAGCTTGTCTCCCAGTGATGCACAAAACACATTATTATTTGGGTTCCATGGAGGGGAGTACCGCGACACGCACAAATGTCGAATTCTGCAGTAAAATGTTGTGTGGTGTGCAATACGCCTAAGCAAACATCACACTTTTTGCCCAAAACAAAGGGGGTCCGGAGTGAGAGGGGAGCCCGGAATGACTCTTCGTACCCCTAGTGAAAATTTCTCTCAGAGGCCCTGATTAGTGCTATATTATAAAAATTGTAAACTACATTGTGAAAAATATACCGTAGGCTACACGGTTCAGCGTACACCCCGACAGCTCAGTTGGTTAGCGTTTGACTTTGTAAACGACGAAGTTTCAAGGTGAAGCAGCGCTGGTTCGATTCTCGGGGTGTGCACTTGAACAACGTATTCTGAGGACTGCTTTCCATTGTTGATGGAATAGTTCACAGACAACAATTCTTCAATAATCGGAAACTTCACTCTGTCAATCTCGGTGACTGGGCCAGTGTCAGTGCTTGTTAGTCCAGTAAGACGACGACACCCCTGGGCACTTTGGTAGCAAAAGGGGATAAGGGTACGAGACCATGATTTGCTTCCAAAATCCTTCATCCTATCATTGACCGTGCAACTTTTATTTCAGATAAAGCAAAGAATAAACTACAGCCAGAACTATAACGAAGAAAACAAATAACCAGTTACTAACCAAAACGATTATGACAGGATATTGCAACAGAGCCATAATAGGAAAGGTCTAAAAAAGGCAATCTAAGATTAGTCTAAAATTCTGCCAAATTTGATCAAAAGCTGAACACAGTATATAAAATTAGACCAATTTATCGTTTTTGGCCACCTGGCAACTTTGCTTGGACGAAACATAATTTTTTATCTGGCAACTTCACTTGTGTAATCCAGTGTTGCCGATTGGTACTCTGGAGTACCAAAAAGTAAAAAAATTGGTACTATTTTGGTTGCATTGGTACCCTAAAAAATGATTTGGTACTCTGCATAACATTTGGTACTATTTTTAATTTTTGGTTTTATCATTCGTATTGTACGTTTTTTCAATATCGGAAAAGTTTGACAACCTGACATTGACAGTGTCATTTCTTCAAATTTGTTTTGCTGTATGGTGTATGGCAAAAGTTAAAGCAACCAAATGCTATCATAAAAATCGTAGGCATTTGAAACATGGGAAGTTGAATTCACTTGGTCGTGCAGCCCACCTAAATCTAGCCTGGTAAATAACAAAGACAAAAAAGATTTCAGCTCCTGTAAAATTTGTAACCTTCCTGTCAATCCACATTGATTTGACTTCTGAAAGAAAAAAAAAACTCGGTGGAAAAAATTATGGTCATAATTTTGTTCTGCGCTGATAAAGTGGATAAAAATTTGTTATTTTTAAAGGTGAAAAAAATTTGGTACTCTGTTTATCAATTTGGAACTCATTTAGAAAAAAATTGGTACCCATTCATTAAGTGTGGTTGGCAACACTGGTGTAATCGCAAAACGACACTGGCACGTCAGTCATCAGGTGAGTGAGAGTGAGGTAAGGTTCTGGATTTTACTTTATAGTTAGTCCAATCAATTAAGGAAAAGTTTGCTGGGCTACTTTCTGCGAATTTTCGTTTGTGGTTTATTTCCATATAGTGTATCGTAAGTTTACCGTAAAATTTTTGCAGAAACGATGGATAAATGACATGTTTATGTAAAGATTTTTGTATTGTACTGTAGGTCCAACATTGTAAACAGCTAGGACTGCTTGCTTTAGGAATTCAATTTAGTTTACGATATTTTACAAAATTAACTACCCTGTTTAGTTGTCAGCTCAGTGAAAAAAACGTAGCGAAAAGGAAACTTGTATCTCGCTATGTGAACATCGATGTCCTTAAAAACAGGTGGAGAAGTGCAGCCTTGAAAGATCAAAATAATTGAGTTCAGACAAAACTAGGCCAGTCAAGTGTGCGTTAAAGATTCCCCATAACGTTTCTGTAGCAGATACTTGTAATGTGTGAGAATTCAATTAGGGGCGTGAGACCAGAGGGGGGGTATCCAAAAAATAGTATATCCAATTTTATTTTAATAGATATACTAAATCTAGGCTGTATACCAAATTTTAGGTCAAAATATTGAAAAACCATTCATTAGGGGCAAAAAATATGATTTTTGACCCCAGCGAGGGAATTTTTTTCATAGAAATTAATTTTGGATATAAAATCTGACACAGTTGAGGGAATCAGTTGATTTAAAAGTGTATTCCTACTCATTTTTCAGCAATGAATCCATTTTTGGTGGTTAAAATCATCTATCTCATGTAGAAAGTGGCCAAAACTTGATTTTTCGTCCAAAAATACTGAAAAAATACCCCTCGAAAAAAAAAATTATTGTAAAAATCTTCTTGCTGTGCCCCCCACATCCCAATTCCAGTATGTTAAGCCCTCGTGTGGGATGGTCAGAATAAATGCAAACATTTTGGTGCTGATAATTAGATCAGCAATTGTGCATGATATTGATACACTTAGAAGGTAAGTTTTGCTTTGTTGAATAGAACTTTGATTTCTTTGGCATTTTTCAAACAGAATTTGTTTGTTCTACCAAAGTCCCACTTTCCTGTAAGAGTAAGCCTTTTTCTATTTTCATTTGTAAGGATCTGTTCTACATCAACTTTGTCATCAACTGGTTTTTCTGCATGTACCCAGTAAACATTCTTTTCAGAGTCCTTTCTCACAAGATGTTCAATACTATAATCTTTGGCTGAAAGCATCTCCTTGAAGTATCCACAATCACTGGCGCCGAGTCCCGGGCGGGCCGCGCCCGCCGGACATTTCAGGAATTAAAAAGAAAAAATTAATGCAATTTTAAGTCCCAAAATTTCTGTAACCATCTGCCACCTTCTGATATTAGCCTACTTACCTTATTCGCAGGGTTTTGTCGCCATATGATAGGCCCTACTAGACCTACTAATTAAGCGATTAGTTTTCGTCAATTATTGCTATTGTTACATTCATGCAACGTTAAACAACGTTGATTCGCCGTTAAACGAGCAAAAGTGTCCATCCGCGCCGTTTGTCTTCACTCTAACACTCGTAGCCCAGTGCTATAAATCAAGTAAATTGCGCAAACCTGTGAGGAACTTCATTCGCGGCAAAAGTCTGACCGCAATTTCCACTGCTTTTACATTGTTTTTACGGTGTCCCATGTTTTTTTCGTAAACAGTTGTTCGTAAACAATTGTTCGTAAACAATTGTTCGTAAAATTAATTCTTCGTAAAACAATTCTTCCTAAAGCATTTTTTCGTGCATGCAGTTGAAATTTGATGTATATATACGAAGAAATGCTTTACGAAGAATTGTTTTACGGATTTCATTTTACGAACAACAGTTTACGAACAATTGTTTTACGAACAATCGTTTTACGAACAACTGTTTACGAACAATTTGCCTATAACCGTTTTAACATCGGTGTAAAAACTGTAGCATTGTTCTTCATAGGAGTAATTTTCTCTCAAACGACGTTATTAATAAAAAACTGCTGCCAAAATGCTCTATTTTGTCGTCTCAATCATCACAGTTGCGTCTGTTACGTCACTGATGTTAAACTGTGCACACGTGTTGGTTTGGCCGGATGAAACCGTTGGTTGTCATTACAATTGAAACCATTGCAAAGATGCTGCACTTGCTCTGAAAATAAATGAACCAAATATTCGTACCAGCCGATGTCGTTCAAGCAACAACACCCCTTCTTCTGATGATTATTTTGGACAAGTTTATGCAGACGTTCTATCCAATGCTTCTAATTTTTTGAGCACACGCTACTCTGCGAACAACTTAGAGTTTGTAGAAATTATGGAAGACTTGCTGAAAGGAGATGTAAAAGCTTCATCAGCAGATATAACACGCCATTTTCCGGATATTAATTCAGCGGAATTGATTTCCGAAATCAGAAGATTCAGTACTTATAAAATCTCCAAAAATTTAGTTCTCACAACTGGTGATGATTTGTGTTCGTATTTAAGTAAAGAAGAAGAAAAGCAGCTAGTTTATCCGAACATCTCTAAACTTGCTAAGCTGTATTTGACCTTGCCGTGCACTTCATGCGAGGCGGAGCGATCTTTTAGCACACTGCGAAGAGTGAAAACCTACTTGGGAACTACCATGACGCAGAAACGTCTTAACCATGCCTGCATCATGACCGCTCACAAAGAAGAAGTTGATGTACTTGACGAAGACAAAATAATTGCGCAGTTTATCTCCGAAAGCACTGTTCGGAAAAACACATTTTTTGTTTAACTATGTTATGGAGCGCCGTTTGTAAAAACGTGTTTTATACCTTTCGTTCTTTTCCCCACTATGGGCATCTCGGGATCTAAATTGCCGCAAAATCACTTCTGCGTTGCATTACAGCATCTTGTTTCTTATCTGTGCGCCCGCTAGGAGCGACTTATCGTATGAACCCACCGATGCATTGTGTGTGTTATCGTGTTGTATCAACAATAGTAATGTAATTATGGAACTAGTACAGTATTGCAGTTTTCGTCCCGCAACCCGCACATACCAATCACAAAAAATATGCGGAACTGAATTACGAGGACCAGACGTTGTTGCGTACCAATTATATTTATTACTTGTTTCCAAATCGTGTTAGAGGAGACATAGACTTAAATGTAAAACTAGGCTAGCCCAACAACCTAGCAAAATCGCCCTTTTGAAAAACGCACAAAATAACCTTTATGACGTGACAGTATGTGTTCGCCCGCCCAGCTATTTTGAAAACTCGGCGCCTATGTCCACAATGATCAACAGAAGAAAGTGGTCTTATACTTTGAATAAAGGTTTTGCAAGCTTGGTTCTTGTGCTGCAGGATTACTTCAAGCATTGTCTTTGTTTGAAAAGCTTTTGGATGAAACACCAGCAAACAACATTTTGGCGCAAGCATATCGTATTTACATACAGTGTGATGTTTTCATCACTGAATTGAGAATGCTTGCTTACTTTGGACTACACCTTACATTCCCTCTAGTGAATTGTGTGGAAAAGTTGGATGCAGTGTAGCTAAAATCTCTGTTAAAGCCATTGCATGAGCAGCTTTTAAAAGACCAGTTGACTCTACTCCAAGACTATGAGGTTAAATCAAAGTGGGAGGAGATTTGCCTGAGTGGAGAGCTGGAGCAAAAACTGTACCATCTCATGTGTCAAGGAAGTGCTGAATGTCTCCAACGCCAATGTGGAAGGGAATATGTTTTCCCAGGACCAAACTGTGTGAAAGGCTCCAGGGCTGCGGCCTAGTGTGTGTGTCGGCCTAGTGTGTGTTTAAGCCTGCTAAAAAAAGTGAATACCCAAACAATGGTGACTATACGCCACTGCTACTCTATTACAACACTGTTAAATCACAAAATATTGGTCACTAGTTGTCACTTGTCATAAGCAATAATATTGTGGTCTGCAGAATAAAAGGATCTAGGGCCAATGTCTTGTTAATTTGTCAAGTGTGCAAACAGTGCAAGGATCAGTTATTTCATTGTGAAAGGAATAGATGAGCCTCCAAAGATAATGTGGTTAACAGTCTGACCTTTACACTATACTAGCAAGTAACATTAGACCTTACTGCCCCAATGTGTTAAGCAAGAATTAAAATGATCGATTCCAGTTCTTAGGCAGTTCAGTGACGTTGCCCAATCTTGTTTTTGAAGCTTAGATCAAATTGGGAGGGAGGAGTCAGAAGAAATGATTTATTTTAGAGGGTCCACGATACGTTTTTGTATGGCTCGTAACTGTTGTTTCACTATGTGTTAGTTTTGGCTTGCAGACACACAAAAACCATACCACTTCAACTTGCATTAAAAAAAATTACTTAAAGACAGTATTCTCTCACAGACAAGAGAAGCTGACAAGAAACGTCATTATTGCATCATAATTGCTAAATCAGCTATTATTGTCCGGAAGAATATAGCAATAAGTGATCAGCGAGCATTCATTTCCTTGCTTGCACATTCAACAACCGCTAGAGAGATTTTGCCACAATTGAAAAGGACTTATTGTTATTTACTTCTTTCTGTGTGAACCCTGATGACTGATGAGTGATGAGGCTCCAGCTCACCTGCAACTAATTGAGCTTCACTGCAATGCCGAGTGCCAAAGTCCACAACAACATTTTTCCCTTGTGCTTTTTTGCTAGTCTTTGGTTTAAATAAAATTCCAAAAAGGCATACGCTTTGCGGAGAAAATGTTGAGCTTGTCAGGCTCAACTTATTTGTGGGAGCAGATGTTCTCGGTTATGAACTTAATGGTTGAGATAAAAACTGAGCGACTCTCACATACCGTACGTGATGTTTTTTTTTTGTTGACCACTAACCCTGAACCAGACTTTACATGTGCATTGAAATCAATACGTCAGTTTTATCCTTCATATTAACACAGCTTTGTTTTACTTGTTTCTTCACCTTGTTTGTGAAGAAAGGTTGCAAATCTGAGTGAAGAGAAAATAGTTAAATCTTTAAAATAAAAAATTCTATAAAATAGAAAAACAAGTCACCCTGTGCGTCAAACAAAAAATGACATCATATGTAGAGATGTACCGATACCAATATTTTGGCCGATACCGATCCCGATACCGATATCACTTTTTTAGGCCGATACCGATACTGATACCGATATTTTGGCCGATACTTTGGTGTTACAAAAAGAAACAATTTTGGTATTTGCAAGGAATTATATCAAATGCTAAGCTTTACCTTATTTGCAAAAAACTATTAAAAAAGCTTTCAATTGGCATAATTTATTAAAGATTCAAGAATCCAATCTCAACCGCATTGTTGTGTCATAATAGTCTCTCTGTAGGTATCATGGCTGATACAGCCCTCGATGTACAATGATGTTCCAGTTTGATCGATCTCGTGCGTCTTGCCAAATTTTAGTAGGGTTTTTGATTTGTGGTTGAAAAGTAAGTCATAATACAGTAGAATTCGCCTATAGTGACTTTGGCTATAGTGACACCCATTGGTCAACAAGACCATTTATTGATTTGTTTAGTGAGGATTCGTAGTCCCATTGCTATTATTTTGCGCCTACTTGAACAGGTTGTTATTTTTCTACATCAATGTGATGTTAGTTACTACTTTAAAAAATCTATATAATATCTTTGCTTCTGCAGAAAATCCCCAGCAAACGCCTTTTTTTACATGTTTAGTATCGGCCACAGTATCGGCCAAATTTTACCGATACCGATACTAAAAAAATGGCCGATATCACCGATACCGATATATCGGTACATCTCTAATCATATGTCAGATGTTGGAATCGACCATTATAATGGAGCAGATACAGGGTGAAATGTACCGTACTGGAAATCGCGATGATAAATAGCATTTGCACTAAATTGTCTCTCCCTTGTTCATTTCTTGTTCAATTTTAGCATATTTGATATTGTTGGAAAGCACAAGCAAGTCTAAAATCGACAACTTAGAACAACTAGTGATTAGTGAAGGCCAACCAAGCTGGTTTTTTTTTCGGTCATCTATCGGTCATTGACTGATTTTTTAGCAAAATGTCCGAAAAAAATATGGTCAATTCGGTCAAAATGTCCGAAAAAATATAGTCAATTGACTAAATATGACCAAAAATGACTAAAAATGACCGAAATAAATAAAAAATGGCTGAATTTTTCAAGTCATTTCGGACAAATGACCGAAAACTCTCAGCAAAAAAAAAAACTAGCATCCAAGTAACAGCTAATTAAATGTGATGTATGTTGAACATGGTTTTCGTTTTTGGTATCTATAGCCAGGCTAGCCACTGAGTTTATTACCGATCTTTTCGCAAGATTGCTGATACTAATAAACATACCTTTTTGTTTATGAAAATTGTTTAGGAGTAAGCCTTTTAAAGGGCTTTCATAATGACTTCAAGAGAAGATTATGTTTCTGAGATTGAAGCTATTCAAAAGAAAAAAGCTCTCCTTGAATCTGAACCACCAGAAGAAGAGGAAGAAAACGACACAGAAGGAGAGCCACGTGGAAGAGTGAAACTCGGAGAAGGGGGATTTTATGATCAAGAGATTTATGGCGGGTCAAAAAGCAAGTTTGCAGGATATGTAACATCAATTGCACCAAATGAACAGGTACCGTACAGTATTATACATACATATTTTTAAATTTACCTACAGTTTAGTTAAACTGTACCATATGATATCCAAGAAAATTCTCATACACTTTGTATTAGTTATTTTCAAGAAAGTATATGCCTTCATACGATGCCTGTGACGTTTTGTATTGAGTTTGAAATGCATCATACCACTACCAGTTTATTTGGAAATACAGCAAATTTATTTTAGCCAGAATACATTACATAGGAGTTTTTTGTGTGTTGACAACTGCACCCTACTGGCACTCATAAAGTTTGCGTCTTCTGTTTTCAGGAAGATGAAGATGATGAAGTTGTTAACGACTCTTCAGCGTTACTTGGAAAGCGGCAGACTTACAATGCACCCGCAGCTTTGTTGAATGACATTCCACAGGTAATACGAGTAATGACGTTTTATTTTGTTGATGTTACTGATGGAAAGGTGTTATTGTTTTGGATCATGTCTACTTGTCTAAGTCAGTTGTGGTCATGTTTCTGCTACAGCATTCAAGGTCTGCCAGTTTAATTTCATGCTTTTGAACTGTATTATTATCGTTTGCATTACAGACGTTAAGTAAATGTTGTCTAATGTTTTTCAGGGTAAGGACATTGATCCTTTTGCTGAGACAAGGGCACAAACCATTCTTTCAAGGGAAGACCAATATCGACAGCAGCGTATTCGTCGTGCTATCTCACCCGAAAGAAGCGATCCATTTGCTGATGGAGGAAAGACTCCAGATCCAAAGTTAGCTCAGTATCGCGACATTATGAAACATCAGGTTTGTGTCACATTTTTTTTATTGGTCAACCATCATTTCAGTAATGTCTTTTCTCTGAATATGCATTTTTTACTAAAAGACAAGAAGAGTTGATTGGTGGTAAAAACTTGAAAATTGCGAGTAGAAAGTTGCACATAGCTCGAAGCTGCAGGTTTTCATCTTCAGGATCTAACGTCAGAATAAAGTAATAATAAAAGCACTTTTAATTGAACATTGCTAAGTTTGAATGGAGATGATTTTTCTCATTTAACTTTAGCTTTTATTGAACTGCTGCTTGCGAATGTGATCGCTTTTTTAAACTTTTGTTATGATTGGGTTTCTGCAACGTTTAACTTAAAAAAAATGTAGAGAAATCGTCAGACATTATATTCTTGTGCGTCAAAATGAAAATGTGTCCAAGAAAGAGTAAAAATTGCTTTTCTGATGTATTTCACCTAAATTTTATTTGCCAAACCAAAACATTTTCCAGTCCTAAGTTCTGTTAAGTTACATGACAATCATTGGCTGAAACAATGGCCACATTGCAACTACTGTCAGTTCTCTACATTCAAAGCCAGCCTTTCTGTGGTTTGCAGTCCAGTAGCGTAGAATGGCCATTTTTTGGATGTTCAATTTTTTCAGAAAACTTGAGTCTACTTGTATTTAAAAAAGTCCTTGGTGCTATTCAACGAAGTTAGCTTTGTTGTTTGTTGTTTTCTTGTGTTTTTAAATACAAGTAAACTATATGCTTGAGGTTTACTGTAAAAGTGAACTCCCAAAAATTGGTCACGCTCCATTGGTCTGCACCAATTATGTTACCCACCATGTTCAAGTCTAAGGTAATTTTATGTTTTTTACCAGTCGTTGAGTAAGGAAGAACGGGAAATACGAAATAGAATATCAGAAAAAATGAAGGCAGGAGAATTGCAATCACATTCAACTGCAACTACTGCTGCTCAACCAGCAAAGAAACGAAGGTTTGTTTCTTTTGGAGCTTTTTTGTAGTCTGTACTGCACCGTACATGTATTAATTGGTTGAACGTTCAAAGGTAATCACTAACTGATTTGAAACAAGCCATTGAATGACAAAACATACCAATAGTTCAGCTGAAATTAATGGGGTCCTCATCTATGATTTGTGTCATTTCTTGGCTTACGTTTTTGACATTGGCTTTTTATAATTTATAAGAGTTTTTGGTACTTTTTTTGTAGATGGGATGCCACTCCAACCAATGCTACCCCATCTGCACCAAAGAAGCGGATGACGTGGGACCAAGCAGATACTCCATCACATACTCCTAGTGCACAGAGATGGGAGGAAACACCTGGAAGAGTGAAAGGCAATGAAACCCCCGGTGCTATTGTAACTCCTGGACCAAGTACAAGGGCTTGGGCTGAAACCCCTGGTCACATGACTCCTGGAGCTGTCACCCCTGGTAGAGGTACCCCTGCTGTGGGTGCAACCCCTGGTGGAACCCCGAGCGCAAGAAAGAATCGATGGGATGAAACCCCAAAAACAGAGAGAGAAACCCCTGGTCGGTCCATGGGTTGGGCAGAAACACCCGGTCGCCAAGACAGAGGAGAAGATAGCATTCGGGATACTCCTGGAGCGAGTAAGCGGAAGTCTAGATGGGATTTGACCCCAGCAGCGGCAACTCCAGGAAACCAGACACCGTCAGCAACACCAGTATTTACACCTGGAGGAACTCCAAGTGCGTTTACTCCAAAAACAGGCATTTCAACCCCTGGGGGCACACCATCGATGTTTACTCCTTCTGGTGTCACCCCTATCGGTATGAAAGCCATGGGCATGGCTACTCCCTCCCCTGGTCAAATGATGTCTATGACTCCTGAGCAACTGCAGGTATGTTTAACCTGTTTGTAGATATGTTGTTTAGTAAGATATTACCTTAAGTGTTTTGTCAAATGACGTGTAGTGTTATCATATGATCATGTCATCATATGTTATCATATGAGCGATCATGTCATCGTATGTTATCATATGAGCGATCATGACGTCATACGTTATCATATGAGCGATAACATCTACAATTCTTGTATTGAATTCTTTGCCAGGCTTGGAGGTGGGAACGTGAGATCGATGAGAGAAATCGTCCTCTGACTGATGATGAACTTGACACTATGTTTCCTGAAGGATACAAAGTGCTTCCTCCTCCATCTAGTTACATGCCGATCCGCACTCCTGCTCGGAAGATAACCGCCACTCCTACTCCCATGGGAGGAAGCACAGGATTCCACATCCAAGTTGAAGACAAATCGATGAAAAGTTTGTTGCTTTGTTTCATTGAGAAGGATTTTGTTTAGTTGAAACTTAAAAACCTTGCTCCCATCGCACCAATTCTGTTCTTTTTACATTGATTCAACGTATGCAGACCAATGTAAGAAAGACAGACTCCAAATTATTATTTAAAACTTAGCTACTGGCGTTTTGTTAAACCTGACAAGATTTGATAAATTGAACCATTGATGCTTTCTCCATTAACAGGATGTTATTTATTTTAACTTCACAACAACACCCACAAGCTCACGTTTTTTTGCTTCTAGTTTGTTTTGTTGTTGTCGATGTATTGTTTTATCAACTTGAAGTAAAGTGATTTAATTCGCTATCTCGCGTGTGACTGCAATATTACTAGGTTGAATTTCAATTGCATTCGTATCATCAACTGCAGAATTGCTGTTGACACCCTATTTTTTTCAGGCATTACGGACCAACCGACTGGAAATCTTCCGTTTCTCAAACCGGATGATATTCAGTATTTTGACAAGCTATTAGTGGAAGTAGATGAAGAGACACTCTCTCCAGAAGAGCAAAAAGAACGAAAAATAATGAAGCTCCTTCTTAAGATAAAGAACGGAACACCTCCCATGCGAAAAAGTGCACTCAGACAGGTTCAAGAAAGATTTTTATTTTAACCCAGGCAGTGAAAGGCAACTTTGCCTGACAGAGATTTTATTTATTGATTTCACTTTGTGATTTTTAACTTTTTTTGATACAAAATATTTTCTTTTCCAGGTTACTGATAAGGCTCGTGAATTTGGGGCAGGACCTTTGTTCAATCAAATCCTCCCCTTGCTTATGTCACCCACTCTGGAGGATCAGGAGCGTCACTTGCTTGTCAAGGTTAGTTTCGGTTGCTTCACTCAAGTTTAAAATTTGGATTGGTGAGCAAAAACAATAGTTTGCCAGTCTATGAATAAAAGTAATGTAGACGAAATGCAGTACCGGCTAAAGCAAGTCATAACTTAAGCATGTTGAATAAAAAAAAACCTAACGCAGTGAATATTTTGGCTTTTCTCTGTCATTCTAAGAGATCGTTTCATTTAAAAACAAAGATTTCTATTTTATACTCGCTTATAGATACAGTGTTAACGATAAAGTATTATAGCCTACAAATTTACAAATAGTCAAATCAAGAAAATTGAAATATTTCTGACGCACATTACCACGATCATTAATAAAAAAGAAGACAAATGGTAAAAGAATTAAAGGCAGACCAAGAATGATTTAGACAACAAACATATCCAAATGGACAATACGAGGAAGCAACATAATCATGATGATGATAGAAACAAAGCTGTCGGCTTAATGTTGTAAAGTTTGATTTCCCTGACCATCAAGGTCCGTGTTGTGTTGTACCGTATGTGCGATTGAGTATTTTCTACGAAACAAAATCTTCTAAATTGCCTTTACCCTTGACGCGCAGGTCATCGATCGTATCCTGTACAAGCTAGATGACTTGGTGCGGCCTTATGTCCACAAGATCCTTGTTGTTATCGAACCTCTTCTTATTGATGAGGATTACTACGCGAGAGTAGAAGGACGAGAAATTATCTCGAATTTGGCGAAAGCTGCCGGTCTTGCCACAATGATATCAGTGATGAGACCTGACATTGACAACATGGACGAGTAAGTTCTGCAGAGTATTAGCTGTCATGACAAAGCTGACTCGTATGTGTAAGACATAATGTTACTGTATTTCACCTGCAATAATAACGATTTGTTTTACAGAATAAATAATAAAATTAACGGAGCCTTCTTTTCTCGAGATACAGCATTTAATCACCGGATTAGCTCTCATTTGTGTAGTCAACAAATTTCAAAAAAATTGTTTAAAATTAACTCTTTTATATTAATTGAACGATATATGCTTAGATGTTGATAATAAAAGCTTGTAAAAATTGAGGTATTGTTTGTTTGCATGCATTCGTAAATTATTCGATGCTGTATCGAAAAAAAAAGAGATTCTGAATCTATAATGTTTTGCAGATACGTTCGAAACACGACTGCCCGTGCTTTCGCTGTGGTCGCGTCAGCTCTCGGGATACCATCGCTTCTCCCCTTCTTGAAAGCTGTCTGTAGGAGCAAGAAGTCGTGGCAGGTTTGTGCTGGCTGTCTTGGTTATCTGCTGCAACATTTTCACGATCTTTGTTGATCTTAAGCTTCACAACATGATTCGAGCAATCAAATTTCATACATTCATGTGATTCATACATTCATGGGATTCATACATTCACGTGATTCGTACAATCACAATCACGCGGATAGTAAAAACGTTAAAACTAAAAGTTACTTTTTTGTTCAGCGCTTTGTATTCAGCAGTTGATTTCGTTGTGATCTTTCAACTGCTATGTAGAAATATCAAATAACTATTTTTGCAATTATTCCAGGCCCGCCATACTGGTATTAAGATTACCCAGCAAATCGCCATCCTCATGGGGTGCGCTATACTTCCTCATTTGAAGAATCTCGTTGAAACAATCGAGGCTGGCTTGGAAGATGAGCAACAAAAAGTGAGCTCCTTAAACAATTGAAGCAAAATATTTAAAATAAACCTTCTATATTTGCAGTTGTTAATTTAATAATGCCAATACAGATTCATTTGGAAATTTGGTGATCTCGATGGCGTAGTCATTAGAGTGTCAGCCTCTGAATTGGTAGGCATGGGATCGACATCCTGTTGGGTCGTACCACATACTTTAAAGGTGGCACTGGATCATATTCCCGCGTGGAACTCAGTAAAGGAGTGGATTCAGGGTTTAATGTACTTGGCCGCGCTTCTGTACGGCTCCACTGCCACTGTCTGCTTTTTAAAGCGCTGAGGAGCAACGTTTGTCTGAAATGGGATACAGCGATGTGTGAAAACACACATTATTATTATTATCTTTGCACTGAATGGTTTAGAAGTCCGTGTCTTTACTAGAATTGTGTTCCACCCAGACAGCAAAATTCGTCATCTTTACATTGATTCAACGTCTGCAGACGTTGAATTGAATCAATGTAAAAATAACGGATCTTGCTGTCTGGGCAGTATAGATTCATTGATAATCACAAGATAATCAATACCTGATTCTGTGTTGCCAGGTCCGAACCATTACTGCTCTTGCGTTGGCTGCTTTGGCTGAAGCAGCAACTCCTTACGGCATCGAGTCCTTCGATAGCGTGTTGAAGCCTCTATGGAAAGGTATCAGGACTCACAGGTATGATGGAAGCTTCTAGAAACCGTGAAATGTCCTCTCAGCTCATCGTGACGGCTTAGTGTAATTGTCAACAACAGTATCTTGTACAAAGGGCCATATGACGACAATATCTTAATGGGCGTCGCTGAAGCAATTTAAAATGGAAAAGTTTTGTTTGTGCGTGTAAATTCGCGCAGCGTACACTGGAGACAAATGACCAAATGATATCTCCATTCTCCAACCTCGTTGTACAATTTACAATATACAAGGCTTTAAAAAAGATTTTTCGACTGCAATTTGTAAGTTCTAAAACCGATACTGCTGTGCACAGAGGTAAAGGTCTGGCCGCTTTTCTGAAAGCCATCGGCTACTTGATCCCTCTCATGGACGCCGAGTACGCGAACTACTACACTAGGGAAGTGATGTTGATTCTGATTCGAGAGTTTCAGTCTCCTGACGAAGAGATGAAGAAGATCGTGCTGAAGGTGAGATGCTGCGTTAATGTTTCGATTTCCTCTCTTGTTATGTTATTGTTAGTCTCGCATGAAAATGTTGCAAGTACTGAAAGCAGTACGAAATCCTAGACAACAGTACATCGTACCCTTTAAAATGCATGCCACAAAAGCGTTAATGGAAAGAAAACTGTTGGCGGAAATAAAAAGACCGAAAATCCTCCAATAAACTAACATATTTTGTGCACTTATGAGATGTTGCATTGGACGGTGCAGCAGGCGTTTACTATTTTAGTCTGAGGATTGGCCTACAAACTACAAAGGATAATGACCGCTCGAAAAAATATTCACTTGAGAAAGCCATTGATTAATGTCTCACTGCATAGCCGAGCAGTAAGGCACTCAAAAGTGCCCCGGCTCGTCATCTCTCAAGAGTATTTGACTGTGTCTTTGACAGGACACTTAAAGGTATGCCAGAAGGTGGACAGGAAGATTGACTTCCTTGCCTTCCCGTCCACTTAATCTAAATCTTCAACCACAGGGCGTAAGCCTGGATAGGACAAACAATACCTTACTAACCAAGTAGTGAATTGAACAGGTCGTGAAGCAGTGCTGCGCTACTGATGGTGTGGAGTCTCCATACATCAAGAAGGAGATTCTTCCTCCATTTTTCAAGCATTTCTGGCAGCACAGGATGGCGGTAGACCGCAGGAACTACAGGCAACTCGTGGACACGACTGTCGAGATTGCAAACAAGGTTAGTTCGATTCTTTCAAATCGTCATCACCAGTTTGAACACGAATAGAAAACTACATCCTGTGGTTGTAAGGCGCAAAACGCCATTCAAATAGTAAAAAGTATTTGTTGTACTCCGTAATTACTGACTTCTAATGCATTCTACTACCACCGGTGATAATTATCAAAGCTTATTTCACAAGCAACAAGAAGGCACCGATTCCGAGGATAGCAAGCTAGCGTACTTCCATATCGCAAAAATGTGAGACAAGTGTCGTTTCCTTATATAATAATATATGTCAAAGGTGTCTTTATTTAAACGTTGTCTCTGACTTCGCCTGACACTCTCTTGTAAGACAAGTTGTCATTATTCATTGCTTTTTCATCCTGGGTCATCAACTCGTAATTACATCTATCTAACGCCGTTTGTAGTTGAATTAATGTAACATCGCGCAATGACTTTCAAGGTTGGCGCAGCGGAGATCATCACGCGAGTGGTTGACGACCTCAAGGACGAGAACGAACAGTACAGGAAGATGGTGATGGAAACGATTGACAAGGTGCGTTTGGCGTGTGCCTCTCTCCCAACTAGCAAGATTGCTTTTTTCTACATTGATTCTACGTCTACACTGTTAAAAAATTTTACTGTCCTTTGGACAGGCAGCAAAATAACTTCCTAAGTAGTAATTTTATTTACTGTAATGGAAGTATTTTTACTTCCGTTGACAGTCATATTTTTAATGTTTCTGATCAGTAAAAATACTGCTCTGGATAGTCATTTTTTAAATGTTTCTGATCAGTAAAATTACTGCTCTGGATAGTCATTTTTTAAATGTTTCTGATCAGTAAAATTACTGGTCTGGATAGTCATTTTTTAAATGTTTCTGATCAGTAGAATTACTGCTCCGGATAGTCATTTTTTAAATGTTTCTGATCAGTAAAATTACTGCTCTGGACAGGCAGCAAAATAACTTCCCGAATAGTTTTTGTGACAAACGGCATTATGAGAGTAAAATGACTTTCTCTACAAGTAAATATTACACACGTGCATTTGCAGATATAAATTTATTGTGTACAGCAGACCTCACTGGCGACAATGTTTCACAATATATTTCTCAAGATGTTACAAGTATAGCTATTTGTTTGATGTTTCACGAACACGTGAATTCGCTTTTTTAACTGCAGAGTTCAGCCGAGGCTATATTTCGGCGAAGCATGAAGCAGTAGCGACTGAACAGTGAATTTCTTGACTTGCTTCAATCTTCATAACAAACATCCCTGCCGAAGCAT
Source organism: Aplidium turbinatum (assembly GCF_918807975.1). Taxonomy (NCBI): domain Eukaryota; kingdom Metazoa; phylum Chordata; class Ascidiacea; order Aplousobranchia; family Polyclinidae; genus Aplidium; species Aplidium turbinatum. The sequence goes on along the minus strand of NC_137489.1, from coordinate 6,446,310 downwards.
GACCTCGTTGCACAGTCGGAGTACTTTAGGGGGCACATCCCACTTTTTCTTGTCATGACGGATGACCCCAATGCGAGCAAAGTATCTGAGGAAACAACACAAGTTATATCAGTGGATCTTTTCAAATTTGACCGTGATATTTAGCAATGTTTGTAACTACACCACAATACCATCGTGTAGTGAAACCTTCAAATTGATCAGAATGCGTTGTCACTTCCACAAACCTTAGAATAATCGTCATCCTCTGGAGTTGTGGGTTGGAACTTGCGTACATAACTAGTATTAACAGTTTAACACCTCTAATAATCAGTCTGGATGGCCGAGTGGCCTAAGACGCAATCCCTCCGGTAATGGGTGCAGTTCTTCGTAGCTGCAGTAGAGAGACACTGTCAAGAACTTCGTGGATTTGAATCCCACTCCAGACCAGCTTGTCACTGGTATGAATGACTTTGTGAAGGAGGGAGTTCCATTATTGTTATTCCTTAGCTCATACATAAACAATTAAACACATTGCAGGTTTACATACCTCTGTATAAACTCCAGACTTGCAGCTGCACTATCTGGATATGACATTGCAAAGACGTAATATGAGCAGAAGTAAGCCAGCGCTACAAAAAAACGACTTGGTTTCCATTGCAAGGTTGCCTTCGATGAATACAAGAAACTTCACTGCACTGGCAAGAGTGGGCCCTGCAGATGCAATGAGGCACAAATGAAACTACGAAGACTGAAATTAGTGCATATTTACATTTACCAACTTCATATTAGGTGAGCAATTCAAAAGTTCACTTGTACATCAGTCAAAATTGTACAAACGCTCATTCACAACTTACCAAAACACACAATTATTGGATGCTGGTACACGAGTTTCCTCAAACTGGGAGATAGCTGAATCCTACAAATTGAATTCAACATTTTTAAGATATTGAAAATAATACAAACATTGTCAAACACTCATATAGCCGCACTCTTATCGCTAAGAAGGCAATGAAATAGAATTTATTAGCAGTAGTAGCATGGTGTTCATATCACACAAGTTATATATAAGCTATATATAAATTTGCAAAGTATGTGTCGGATGTTCTTCCGGGAATGGGAAGGTTGGGTATTAAAAAATCTGTGTTTGCAAGTAAATAATAATAGATGTACGCTACCTCAAAGCATTGATAAATCGCTGAGCAATCTTCTTTAAAATATGTTGTAATCAGTTCCACTAATCCCACTGAGATGGCAAGTTGTCTCCCAGCCGCCAGTTGTCTCCCGGCACATCATAAATGCACAAGGATAATATCCAAGTATCAAGTTATTCAATGAAATGAAATACAACACATGCTCAGAAAAGCATGAAAAAACCTAAATTGGTTTAAAACATGTATTATGAGACGTTGTCACGAATAATATCGGTAATAAGTACTGGTCCTCTTCCTGTAGCCTAATGGGGATTTTTCCTTCTTGATCTTTGGCCAGGGCTGAGGGTCTATCGTTTACCACCCTGGACCTGCTGCTCAAATTATTTACGCTGGTCACACACGAAAGATCAGCCTACCACAAGTTTTATCACCACAGCTGGATAAACCACTCAATTATTTAGTTCTCACTTTTTAACAGTCCTGGGCATTGACTAGGCCTATAAACTGCAACTGACGGCAGAGGTTTCACTGTGAGGTAAAATGGAGTTGCATCTCAAATGTCGTTACTCCCTGGCTACTCATGGGCAAGGTGTAGCACCAGATATGGCAGATATACTCTCTAGCTAGGGTCACAGCTTGTTTTTATAAAACTGTGTAGGCTACCTAATACTTTCTCATTTTGAAGACAGTTGCAGCAGCCATGCCTAGTAATCTTTTGGCAGAATCTGAAACACTATTTGACCGGTCATGACATCACTATACAGGCACTTTTTTCTCTTTCAAAGCAAAAGACGAGAAGCGCGTATATAAGTTCTAAATTCGACAAGTTTATTCAACTTGATCTGTGGCGCGTGCGATACTTCGCCGACTCCTATTCTAGAGGGAATGAGTTCGATACTACCCGGAAGCATTCTTTTTTTTTTAACTAAATTTTGACTCAAAGTGCATTTTGTAGTCAATTTTTAATTTGAGTTGCATTACATTTACATACTATTACCATTTTTTTAAAAGAAGCATTGTATATATCTAACTTGTTGAGAGCAAAAGTGTAATGCTTCGTTCGGCACACACGATCACATCAATCAATCATTTTATTTTTGTCATTAACGCGTCCGGGACAAAAAAGATACTAACTACAAAAATCGATATAGACCTACCAGCACGTTAATGAACGGGAAAAGGTGGCAAAACCTTGAAAGGTTTAAAACGTGCCTGAATGAAAAATTATGTAGTAGGCTATATATCAGTAGTTAGCACGGCCACAAACGGAAAATTACCCAGAAAAATTCTCAAATTCCAGCAAATTAAAAAAACTCTAACTTTATTACTCACATTTGAAAAGACATAAGAAATTGGGCTGTAGGCAACTGAAATTAAAAATTAACTACAAAATGCACTTCGGGTCAAAATTTAGTTAAAGAAAAAAGAACGCTTCCGGGTAGTATCAAACTCATTCCCTCTAGAATAGAAGCCGGCGAAGTACAGTATCGCACGCACCACGTATCGAGTTGAATAAACTTGTCGAATTTAGAACTTATATACGCGCTTCTCGTCTTTTGCTTTGAAAGAGAAAAAAGTGCCTGTATAGTGATGTCATGACCGGTCAAATAGTGTTTCAGATTCAAAGACCGGCGCCGGTCAAATAGCCACTGCCTAATCTTTTTATAGTACGATTCCAACACTGGATCTTCCAATCCAGAGTCCGAATGCTAGAAGCTACTACAACAGAGCTCGACTACTTCAACATTGTGTGTTCAGTAGGCTACAATCCTAGTATACTGGGAAGATGAGTTAGGTAGTTCTTCACATTGACTCAGGGGTGCAGTGGTTAGAAAATTGTAGGGAGGGGCAGAGCCTCACTGCATTGACTGACAGACCGACCTGCCTGATCTAAGTCATTGTTGTTCAGTGCATATTGCTTAACTATGTAATTTCGTTGCAGTTTAATGCAGTTAACTTACTAAAAGCATCAAAATAAATTAATTTCAATGGTACGCTATTGTTCTCATTTGTCCATGGTAAACATAAAAAAAATCAGCAAAGATACCATTTGTACGATTAAACTTGTTACCTGTTCAGTGATACAGGTTTAACGATGCTACTTTTGCTATTGACACGCTTCCTCTGTCTATCTGAAACTTATGACTGCAACAAAACCAGCTGTAACTAAGTTACTGCACTATTCCTGCAACCATGCTTGATGCTTGCATTCTTGCACATGCTCAGTTGTCAGACTCAGTGTTGCCAGATGCTTAGCACCAAAAAGTAAATAAAATTTCACCAGATTGCATACAACTTCACCAGATATGTAAAACACCCTAAATAAAACAATTTCGCCTAAAAATACAAATAGTTTTTAATACATAAGACACTGCCGTCACGCATGCGCAAACCTCTTGCAAAACGTTTTCTATACGAGCGGGGATTTTTCGCTTAAAAGTTTAAAAAAACTTTCTTGAAAAAAATAGATTGGGGGAAAACTTTACTAGATTTCACCAAAAAGTTTTCTGGTCCCAAAGTCAAAAAATTTGGCATCAAAGGCCTCTAAAATTGAATTTCACCAGAATTTTTTTAAATTTGTTATCCTATTTCTCCATCTGGCAACGCTAATCAGACTCTGCAAATTCTGAGCGGAAGGCGGGAAATTGAGCGCGGACCAGGATAACATTCGTCAGCCCATTGGCTGACGACTGATCATCATCATCATTAAGTTCCTTCCTCTCGTCGAGGGTTGGAGGCAATGAGACGCCAAGTTTCTCTGTTTTGAGCTTTTTCTTTTGCAGTTTTGTAGTTAAGTCCTGACCAGTCTTCAATATCATTAGTCCAAATTCTTGGTGGTCTGCCCTTATTTCGTTTGCCGTTCATTTTTCCTTCTAGTAGTTGTGTTTGAATAGAATTATTGCGAATCATGTGGCCAAAATATTTCAATTTTCTTGATTTAATTGTTTGTAGAATTTCCATGTTGGTTTGTATTCTGGATAGTACATCTTTGTTTGTGATTTTATCCTTCCATGAAATTTTAAGCATTCTTCTATAAATCCACATTTCAAATGCCTCAAGTCGTTTAACCATTTGTGATGACAGTGTCCATGTTTCTGCATTGTAGAGTAGTGTAGTCCATATATAGCATTTCGCAATTCGTTTTCGAGTGTTGATGTTAATTTTGCGTGTTGTTAATGTCTTTTTCATTTTCACGAAGTTGTTTCTTGCTATTTCTATTCGTCTCAATATTTCTGTATCGCATCTGCCATTTTCAGTTATTGTGTGTCCCAGATAGGTAAAGCTTTTGACTTGTTCGACCAGCATTCCGCCAATGGTAATATTTAAACTTGGTACATTTTCTTTTCTTGTAATAATCATAGTTTTCGTCTTGTTTATGTTGATTTTCATGTTATATTCCTTTCCAATATTGTTCACTTTTTCTATTATTGTTTGGAGAGCTTCTGTTGATTCCGCCAATAAAACAGTATCGTCTGCATACCTTAGGTTGGATATGTTCATACCTCCTATGCTGATACCCTCCATTCCATCAATCTGTCTGAAAATCATTTCAGTATACAGGTTGAATAGACATGGAGATAGTATACATCCCTGGCGAACTCCACGTTTTATGTTCATTGCACCAGATAGACCATCTTCCATCTGAATAAACGCCTTTTGCGTCCAATATAGATTTGCTATCAGTCGCAGATCTTTTCCATTTAAACCTATATCAGCCAAACATTGCATCAATTTTTCGTGTTTAACTCGGTCAAAGGCCTTTTCATAGTCTGTAAAGCAAGTATAAACATCTTTATTGATTCGGTTGTAACGTTCACATATAGTTCTCATATTGAAAATTCCTTCCCGTGTTCCCTTTCCAGGCATAAAACCACTTTGAGTGATAAGTGATAAGAGACGACTGATAAGTGATAATAATTCTCGGGTTTTAGTCAGAGAGTCGAACCGTTTGACTATAAAACTCGGGTTCGGTTCGACTCTCTAGTACTTTCAGTGCATTTTTAAGGAACCAATATTACAAACAATTAAAACATTTTTGTTGGAAGCCCGTGAGTTCGGATCTCTAGCAAACTTTCCTTCTAGTCATGATTGTTTCAATTAACCCACGAACTCTATATTGCTGGCCAAGGTAGCCTATATCAGATATCAAAACAGAAAGGCATGACATAACGTAGCATCCCACTGTTTCGAGAATGTGCTGGTGTGACCGTAAATATGTTGACCGGAAAAAAGATTGACGTTTCGTAGAAGTGCTAAATATATTGCTGCACAGGAGTAGGCTATAGTAGCCTAATCGGACTAAAATAACGGTGTTAATAAAATGTTACTGCCCATGTAGCCTACCGTACCTATAGTACAATTACTGCCAATGCAAGTTAAAAAAAAACTATAAAAAGTCAGTGAAATTTTACTATTTTTGTCAGTAAAATGCAAAACACTTTCACAGACCAGTAAATTCACTTCGAAAAAAGAAGTGAAATCATCTACTACGAAAAGAAGTAAAATTTAAAACTGCTCAATCAGTGATTCTACTATATTTGGAGTAAAAAAACGTCTTTGTCTAGTAAATATACCACAAAATGGCCAGTAATTTCAAGTACTGTAACAAGATAGTAATATTCTACTGCTCTTTTGACAGTAAAATTACGAAAATTTTTAACAGTGTAGACCAAAGTGAAGCAGTTTTATAACTGCGGATGTTTGAAATTTAATGGAAATTGAAAAATAGGTTCCAAGAAACTTGTTTTCAAAGTTATTTTTCTTTATTATTTTAATTTTTGTTTACACGCCATGTTGAAAATGGTCTTTTTGATTCAAACTGGTTATACGATCAAAGCAGCTACGATCCAGCTTCATTGCAATGCATACCCAACAGGGTTGCTAAGCCTGTCATTGTAGGCGAGCATCCGCTCAAAAACGAATTTTTATGTGATTCTTTCAACACGCAATGTTCTACTCACATAGTTCGATTTGAACTGACGCTCAGTTCATGGGAATCGAATTTTGATGCGAACTAGCTCGAAATGCATACTTTGTTCATATGATTTTGTGTCCCAGATCCTGGCCAACCAGGGGGCGGCGGAGATTGATCACAGGCTGGAGGAGCAGCTTATTGACGGCATCCTCTACGCCTTCCAGGAACAAACCACAGAAGACGTTGTGATGCTCAATGGATTCGGTACTGTGGTCAATACGCTTGGAAAGCGCGTGAAAGCCTATTTGCCGCAGGTACGTTCCAGATATTGCTTTATGCTTTGTTACCATCGCTGCTTTAAACATTTTATGTTACCACATATTCTTTTATGGATGGTTGGTATTTTGCCTTGTTAAAAAGCGGCACTTACTCGTATTCTCGTCACCAATCACGTGACAGGCAAGAGGAATTGCGCAATATTGCTTGGTTGTGACGTCAACGACCAAATGATGCCCGATGGGGAAATACCTTGTTGGCTTTGGGCACTCGACTTTCGCTTACTGGATATCAACCTTTATTATGAAACACACAACGCTTATTAAACATGTATTGCATCGACTGCTTGCAATGGTAAAAGTAGCACGTCTGTGCTGTTCATTGTCATTTTGGTTTCTGTATAAATAAAGCGGTTCAGTATTCAGAGTCACGTCAACGACATGACATTGTACGCGTCATCTGCATAAAAAAACTCAAATCCACGACATTTATCTTATTGTAATTGTAATGCAGTTCAATTCATAGATTTATGGTTGGACATTATGGCTGAATGGTTGAACTGCTGCAAAAAAGTAAACACTTTTTACAGATTATAGAGCTTCGGTAGAGAGTTTGTCTTGTTGAACCATAGGCATACGAAGCCGAGCAACGTGATCAAGTTTAACATCTTCAAGTTTATTAGATTTACATAAACATAAAGCTACGCAACAAATTAAGTATCGAACGTTTTCGACATCACAAGATGTCCTCTTCAGGAATAATATACATACAACTTAACTACATCTGAAAAAATACAATGGTTAACTAAAAATATAAACAGAAAAAGACAAAAACTGCACAGTACTTCTGACTACTTTTACAGATTACTTTAAAAGTGTTCTTTTGGTGTCTGCTGGTTTTCATTGCCAGAAATCTGTTTCCGCTTCTACGATAAAAACGAACTTTCTATAAATTGTTCGCTTTTATGCAGATCTGTGGTACCGTGTTGTGGAGGCTCAACAACAAAGCAGCGAAGGTCCGGCAGCAGGCCGCTGATCTCATCTCTCGCATCTCCGTGGTGATGTTGGCGTGTCAAGAGGAGAAGTTGATGGGCCATCTCGGAGTAGTCTTGTACGAATACCTTGGAGAAGAATACCCTGAAGTCCTGGGTTCAATTCTCGGCGCACTCAAGTCCATTGTTAATGTTATTGGTAAAATATGTTTGAAGATATTTCTTAGCACAATGAATCTGCAAAATGTGTCATCATGTCAATCACCAAGACCAGGGGTGTGCAACCTTTGTTACAGGAGGGCCAGATATAAATAATTGGGTGAAACCGCGGGCCGCACGTTTATTTAACATATGATTTCTAGTAGTTGCAGGCACAAAAGAGTAGTTTTTCTTGCTATTCATGTTATTCTTATATTGGGGGTTATCTCCTTCCAGAAATGATAAGTTAGGACGCATAAATTTCTGAAGAAAACTGCTATTCAAATTTATTGTCACACTGTCTTTAAACGTGCTCAGTGAGAAGTTTGCAGCTGGCTTCTTTTCCTGACGGCTTTTCCAAATTTACTTTAATGGAAGTGATCGCAATTCGAAGTCCATTTTCCAAGTGTTGGTCTGTCAGAACCGATCAATAGGGAGATTTCATGACGCCTGTTTTAGAAAAAAATGTTCACACAAATACGTTGAGCCAAAAAGTGCCATTTTTGAAGCCATGGATTTTTGAAATGTGGAAAGTCATCTTGGTTGAAATGTTTTCGGTAAAAATCGCCAAGATTCTTTTTTAAATACTTTGCTTTCAAATCCTTTTTCTCTTGAAGATCAATCAGTTCAAGTTGGATATCAGCTGGTGCTTTGTCAATGTCCGTGTTGAATGGCGAAGAGAATATACCAAACAAATGTTCATGAGATTTGAAGTCCTTGAAACGAGCCAAAAATTCATACAACAATTTTTCAAATTTAGTTTTCTTCTCCGGATGCATTCCATAGTCTCTCAAAGTTGGAAAGTGGAAAAGATGTCCTGTCTGTATGTGAGCTTTCCAAAGTCGTACTTTGTTCATAATGCCTTTTATGTGACCATACATTTTTAAAAATAATTGATTAAACTACCATTCAACGTTTTATAGGCAGAGAAAACTTTTTCTCGAACCGTAGAAAATTTCATGATCAGATCACCGCTTCAATGCGTGATGGAAAGCTACAGATAAATCTGCATCTGGCATTACAGAGTGTAAAAACAGTGTTGCAGAACGCGTTTTCGAATATTAAATTCTCATCAGTGCAACTACGTTTATGAACGCAATAACAACGGTTAACTTTAAACTCAATACAATACATTACAAACATTATAAGGACATATTCTCAGTGTTCAATTGAATATTAATAAATCCAGAGACATCAGAATAGAAAATTAAATACAATGGATTGGCGGTGGCCGGTGGGAGACTTCTAAAATGGTTAACAGAAGGTGCGAAATCTACAATATTCCACTCCACAATGAATTGTTCAAACGTACCAGACTAAACTAAATTACCGTATAAACATGTTTCGCGGGCCGCACACAATTCAAAATTGGCACATCTTCGCGGGCCACATAATTTTTCTTCGCGGGCCACATTTGGCCCGCGGGCCGCACGTTGCACACCCCTGACCAAGACCATTGCTTTAAGGTTCAATTCGTACGATGGCTAAGACTTACTACTGTTACCTGTCACTTTACTAAGCTACCTATTCTGTTTTTATCAACAGCGGATTTTTTAAGCTGCCGATTAAGCTAGCCATCTGATTAAATAATCGAAAATTTACGTAAAATTCATCTGGTCAGTAATCGGCTATTCTAATCACTGGATTAGGGTGAGTGCATACGGAATAATTATTCCTTGAAATAAGTTGCTTAATCAGCAGATTTGCTTAATCGGTGAATAATCCACTGTTGGTTCGTCCATTCCAAAACCTAATTCAGTTAGGTTAATTTATTGCATTTAATTTTAGTGCTTCTATTGTTTTTTTTTGCTTCAGTGGTCACTTTAAAAATGGGCCTTTGTCTCTTTCATTGTTCTCTGTTATGCTTGACCGGGCATTTCCAGAAATTATCGGTTACTCTATTATTAAAAGGGTTGAAAAGAACGTGGTCAACGACAAAAGCAACTTATTTCTGGTTTCCCAATATCTTTTGTCTTTTCCTCCAGGAATGCACAAGATGACTCCTCCTATCAAAGATCTTCTTCCTCGTCTCACTCCCATTCTGAAGAATCGTCACGAAAAAGTCCAGGAAAACTGCATTGATCTAGTGGGAAGGATCGCTGACAGAGGAGCAGAGTATGTCAGCGCCAGGGAATGGATGAGGATCTGCTTCGAGCTTCTTGAGCTTTTGAAAGTAAGAAGGAAAGTCAATCCTGTTGCTTTTTTCCACGTTATTTTCCATATAAAACTGGTATTCCATCAAATATAGTTATTGCTCTCTAAAACCTCTACAAGCCTGTTTCACCCTAAAAAGGGGATCATGAGAAGGTGCTTATTCAAATAGATTCTATTTGATTAAAGACCTGCTAATGACCCACCTTTCAGGTGAAACAGGCTGTAGAGGTTTTTGAGAGTAATAAGTAATAACTATATTTGATGTAATTCGCTCTGCTGGACTGATATTCAATTCGTGGTTATTTCCTAACTAAATTGTTATGAATCGTATGAGTAATTTTTAATTGTTATTTCACAATTTTGTGCTGAACCACTCTTTGCTTTTAAAAGCGCTAAAGTAGAACCATTCCCTTTATTCAGAAAGTATAGTTCTAAATTATTGTTATCATGAACTCTATCCACTCGCTCACACTTTCTCCCCCCCCTCTTGGCTCTCACCTTTGTCTTAGATTTTCGCATTACAGGTCACCGTGGTTGTCGTGTGTTAACGTGGCCGATCAATTTTTTCTCAAAATTTTTACCAAAAACAGGCTCACAAGAAGTCGATCCGTCGTGCCGCAGTGAACACGTTTGGTTACATCGCCAAAGCCATCGGTCCTCACGACGTTTTGGCAACCCTGCTCAACAACTTGAAGGTTCAGGAGCGGCAGAACAGAGTCTGCACCACCGTGGCCATCGCTATCGTCGCGGAAACCTGCTCCCCCTTCACTGTCCTGCCAGCTTTGATGAATGAGTACCGAGTCCCGGAATTGAACGTTCAAAATGGTGTGCTGAAGGTGAAAGATTTGAGTTTTGTTATTTACTTAGCCTACGATTTTTTGATCTACACTTAAACCATATCCTAAAACGACTAAACTTCAACTAGAAGTATTTAAGCATAAAGGAGCCTTCTTCCTGGCAGTCAGTACAAAACTTGCTACAATCGTTGCCGAGAAAAAGCATTTAAATGGTGGCTATTGGCAACACGATACTCTATGAACTCTGGGATTACTTTTTTTACCATTCATGCTCGGTTCATAAATATGCTATGCACTTTTAACTCAAGTAACAAGTAGCCTGAAGCCATGCAGCATAAATGCGGCTACTCCAAAGCTATTTTTCGCCAATTGAAAGTTTACTGCACTGAAGTCTATACCAAGCTTAACTTTTAAAATAAGGTCTAAAAATAAATAAAAAATGTACTGAAAAACGTCTGCAGACGTTAAATCAATGTGAAAAGGAACGTTTTTGCTAGTTAAGTACGTATTTTCAACACAAGAGTATTCACAACCTGCAGGCCATGTCCTTCCTCTTTGAATACATCGGCGAGATGGGCAAAGATTACATCTACGCCGTTGTTCCTCTGCTCGAGGATGCTCTGATGGAACGGGATCTCGTGCACAGACAGATTGCGTCTTCCGCTATAGCGCACATGTCTTTGGGAGTTTACGGCTTCGGGTGCGAGGACGCACTGAACCACTTGCTCAACTGCGTCTGGCCGAACGTCTTTGAAACCTCTCCCCACGTTATCCAGGTATGGTCGGGAACCTTACGTTTGTCAATGTTAATTAGACGTTACGGAAACCTAAAAATTCTTGACGTTAAAACGATGTAAAATGGCAGCTGTCGCTGGCTGGGATGCGCAGTGCATTTTAAAGTCGATCTGTTATTATTGTAATTAGGAATGGTAGAAGTAGGGGATTGCTCACTCTAAAAGAAGGTGGACAACTGGAGGGTCATAGTGTTATGACAAAATTTGGTGCAACTACAGCTTGAGGTCTACCGTCATATGTCGCATACCCAGGTGCAGCGTGTTTGACCTGTCTACGAGTGTAGAAAGTGTATATTGCCAAAATAGATGTATGAAAACATGTGATATCATGCTTATGTAATGCTATACTAGGCATAATAATGCAGCAATAGTTTTCACGCTACAGTGCTAGCAGTAGTTAACCTCACACTGCTGTAGCAAGGCTCTGTCGATGTTCAAGCATCCTAAACCTCAGGCAAAATATAGCATTTCATTTGTTAAAAATGAATTTGTGTAAAAGCAAACAAAACTTTTTGCAGTTCTGCCAATTTTTAAATTTTGCAGTGACCCTCCAGATGTCCATATCGCAAGAAAAATCAGTAAAGCGAGTCGTCCCGTTATTCCACTGTTCCTAATTGTAATAAACGTCTGAAAACATTATGAAGCGCTTGTCAACAGTAAGAAAATTGACATCCTTGTCCGCTTAATCAAGATCTTAAGTCGGCAGATGTATTACAAAAAATTTGTAGTCTGATTTTGCTATTCTAGAACGATCGAAATTAGCCTTCTATCGTTGCTATGCGACTTCTTTGCCTCAAAATACTAACCAGCAATATATTTTTGCAGGCTGTCATGTCAGCTCTGGATGGGATTCGCATATCACTGGGACCTACCAGGTTGATGCAATACTGCCTGCAGGGCCTGTTCCACCCGGCCAGAAAAGTAAGAGTTGTACCAAAATTCGGTTTCAATTTGTGCAATCGAGAAATAAAGTCTCAATACATATTATTTTACCTACCGCGATTCAGTTCGCCACTGCTGCAGTGTACGCGATACTGGCTTATGTGATGACGCATTGTTACGTATTTTCCAGGTTCGAGACGTGTATTGGAAGGTGTACAACGGCGTGTACATCAGCGCCCAGGATTCCCTGACCCCGGCGTATCCTCGCGTCTACAACGACGACAAGAACCAATACGTCAGATACGAGTTGGATTACGTTCTCTAGACCGACGGCATTCAGTTTGGAATCGAAAAAACTTTGAACAACATTTCATTTTTGTACAGTGCGTTTCTTTGAAGTGGTAGAGACTTGGATCAACATTAGAAGTTCTAAAAACATTCAACGACTAATGTACTGCTGACACTGACAGTGGCATTAGTTTGTGGTTGCGACTCATATACCTGTTGATGAACTAACTTCCTTTGTCCTGAACGCCTAAATTCGATGTATATCTTCCAATTCTATCTAACTAGAGATGCTGTACAGTCTTGATTAAAAAATCTCACCAAAAAAATATTAAAAGTGTGAATATTCTAAATTTTGTTTCCCGGACAATAATTACAGAAGTAAAAACAAAAATTAGTTTTTCGTAGTGCAGCAGAAGTATTTAGAAAGACTGTTGCTACAACTATGAAAACTTGACATCTTATGTTTTCTCACCTTGATTGACTTTTTTGGTTTAAAAAACTCTGGCATGACTTATTCTAGCTCGGAATTCTTTTATTTTTGGAGTTTAATTTTATAAGATGCTAATTGACAAGAAATGTATTCCATACAAAAACATCGCTTAGTGCCGCTGTTGGCATTATTGCGTTTTACCATAATCATTTCAATAGTTTGGCGATGTGTACAAAATAGAAATCACTACGGGACTGCTTGAAAGGTCTTAACGTGGTTAAGCGTTTTCTTGAAGTTGATATTCGAATTTATAAGTTTTAAAGCCTGACAGGATTTAGTTTTGACAGAACATTTTCTGAAATACAAGTTGTCTTTTTAATCAAACTTCTTGAATGTGCTTATCATAAACTTTTGTTCCTCGAATTCGAACGCACATGAAATCGCAGCTAATCTGGTCAAAGTAACAGGACGATAAAGGGTTTGTTTCTACGGTTTCCCTGTGTAAAACCACACACCACGTCAAGGCAAGGTCGTTATTAATTGCTATCGTTGTCACTTTTGAAACCAAAACCGAAGAATTTTTGTGAATACACCAATCATTGTAAAACGCATTCGTTTTCTGGCAAATTGCGCTTTTGATTTCGATGGAATGCGCTTTCTTTTTTAACATGTATTGATATTCTGTCAACCTTAAATGAACTATCAGTTGTCAAAGACGAAACTAAGTAGATCTTGTGAAAGGCCTTGGTTTGGTTGGTTTTTAAGTCTTTATCCTCGGACTGACAAAGCCTTGATAGGTTATTCCTGGTAGTTTCGCATACTTGCAGAGGCTCTTGACGCAAGGCTGGTTACCGCGATTGGCAGAGTGAAGTTTTCCGATGGTTGCCGGGGAATTATTTCATTCATTAGTTGCCACTGAATGGAGAGCAGTCCTTAGAATGCGTTGCTCAAGCGCACACTCCGAGAGTCCAACCAGCGCCGCGTGATCTTGAGCCGGGCGCGTAACCACTAAGCTAGCGGAATGGAGCACAAGTAATTCACACTCAAGTCATTTGGCCTGCAGGCTCAAAACATGAGTTTCTACTGTAAGTCGGGAGCTTCTACCGTAGCGAGTGCATCTCTGCCACTGCAGATACTGTAGTGAATCAATTGGAAAGGACTTTGCTGCCGGGTGCAGAAGTCACTACTTCACGCAGTACAGAAACAAAAATTGCCTTAATCTGCACGATGATGTTGGAATTGTCCAAACGTACATCCAAGCAGTCACCTACTGAATTTAAGGACACGTGCTCAGTTTGGTTTTATTTCTGACCATCACAACGAAAAACAATATATGCGAAACATAGCAGAGGTCTAGAAATAGGTAGCCTATAAGCGGGGACGATACAACGTGCTCGATACTAAAACAGAACAATCAGTTTAAAATATAGCACGGTTGCAACACCTTCTACGACTTCCGACAGGCCCACCGTGAAACTGGTTAATGGAAACTCTGCACTTTATGTCGATTTTGCCCTTCCTGTAGTAACTTCTATAGAATGCCTACTTTCAGATGCAATAGAAAAATTCTTATCACTTAAAAGTATTTATTACATGTTGCTTTTCAAAAGTGTCAATAGCCTACTAAGTAAAATTTGATATCAAGTTTGTTGACAAAAGATTTTTCCTAATTGATTATATCATAGAGCTTCGGTAGAGAGTTTGTCTTGTTGAACCATAGGCATACGAAGCCGAGTAACGCGATCAAGTTGAATATCTTCAAGTTAATTACATTATAGAAACTCAAAGCTACGCAACAAATTAAGTATAGAACGTTTTCGACATCACAAGATGTCCTCTTCACGAATAATAAAGGCAGGAATAACACAACATACAAGAGGACATCTTGTGATGTCGAAAACGTTCGATACTTAATTTGTTGCGTAGTTTTGTGTTTCTATATGTAATAAACTTGAAGATGTTAAACTTGATCACGTTACTCGGCTTCGTATGCCTATGATTATATTATGTTTCATAAAGGAGTGAATGTAAGTTTTCAATCTTCTTAAAACGACAAAACAATTTTTCAGCTGTGTGGCTTGTGTTTGTAGAATACTTTTACTATTTTTACCATTTAGGTCAGATTGTAAGCCTATCTATAAGTTGTTAGATTCACACAACATGATATCTTGTAACTGCCCTAATCGGCATATGAGCCAGTAATTGTATAAATAAACAAACTTGCATTAGCTTTGGAGAAACTGCATTATGTTGATTTGACAATTTCATCAAGATTACCTCACAAGCAAAATTTTTTTTACAATTTGTAGCTGAGCAAATTAGCATAATTTGGTACAATCAGTGGTGTAGGGGAGACCAGGAGGGTTGTTACAATTTTCAGTAAATCTAAGATTTCTCTTTCAATATTTGCACTGAAAATTTTGTGCAGTCTGACCACATGACGAGTTCTTATAATTAGGCAGATTAGGCTACAACTTCAAAATTTAAAAAAGATGTTGGGAAACTTGTAATTTTTATCTGATGTACTTTTACTCCGTGTGTTCAGAAAACTTGGTTTAAAATTATTGTAATTTTTTCACAAATTTGTGACAGTTTGCCATTGACAACAGCGTCATCTAGTAGACGGAATAATTCACAAAACAACAACACTTCAGAAACAAGCCAAGCTGACCTGCTATTAAATTCTGCAATTTCGTAATTAGCCTTAGCAATGTTTTTGAAAGAAATATTCATGTTTCTAACAGATCAAAGAGATCTTAGACACAACATAATCTTTGATGCACAATTGTTGAGGCTACATTCTTTGCGCCAACACTTTATTCCTACAACAATGATGCCATTGACTTATAATCGATTGGAAATTGATGAGTATTTTCTGCTTTTCAAAGACAAAAGCTCATGTCGAGACTCATGACTTATGATTTTGAGAGTGATTTTAAGTCTAAACACCCCAAAGCCGCTCATAGCTTATTTACCCTTTTATAAATTGTTTGGGAGACGATCTGTCCAGTGATAAACGAATCATCGTTTCTTGTTTTTGTTTTTGTATCGTTGTCTGTAGAGCTCGGATATTCATTGATTGATTAATTTCAACGGAAAATAAATAGCCTACAATTATTTACAAAACATTTAGTTTGCAAGCCGAGGTTATTTGAAAAAAAATGTGATTTGGCAGTGGGCCTACAGTAGGTTTAATGAATGTTCTGTTCTTCAGGCCTGCCATAAAAGCGATGAAACATTTCACTGCCTATCAACCATGAAAGCAAGAATCTTTAGGTGAACTTACCTGTTTCCCTCTTCCACAGCCTGTAGATTAGGAAATCAAGATGAAATGAGACAAAAAATCGTTTGTAATTTGCTTACATCGTCTTAAGGTTGTATCAGATTCTTGGTTGCGTAGATACTGCCAGAGAGACCAGTTTTAATTTGATCAAATTTCTAAACTTAGGGCTAAGCTTGGCAACTTTTATTCACTTGCAGTTGTTCCAGCATGGATTTTAAAAGTAGCTGCATAATATATGAGTCAGGTAAAAATCTGATACAAAATGCGGTAACTATTTTATTATTTATCATGCATTCAACGTAAAATGCTCACGCCAAAGAGTACAAGATTGATATTAAATTGTCTGAGCTGAAATACGTAAAACTTTTAATCACAATACCAGCAAAGCTCGATTTGACCTGTTTTCTAAAATCGATCTGTCGGACGTGAAATTGTTGGCGGAACAACGGAAGAGATTTCACAAACCTAAAGCGTTTTTCGTTGATCCACAACGGAATAATATAAGATAAACTTTTGTTAATGTACATATTATTTTATTATCTATGTCAGGGCTACTCAACTGGCGGATTGCGGTCCGAATCCGGACCTTCTGGGTGTTGAAGGTGGACCTCGAGCTTCTGGAAGAATAACCTCATTGCCACATTTTAGGGCTTCTTTCAACAGATTTCCATTTGGGAAAAGCATTTTTTGTGATTATCGAAGGAGCTGGGGGCTTCGCCCCCAGACCCCCTAACGCTTTGCCGTCTTCTCAGATGTGAGATCCACACAGCTACACTACAAAGAAACACAAGACATTTTTTCCTTTTTTATTTCTTTGTGTGTGTCAGACAAAAATCCAAGTCGTGTTACATACTAGCTGAAAAGTGTTTCGGTGCTCGTAGGTTACTAGTTGTTTAATATTCATGGTTGCATATGAAATATTTACCGGACCGCAAAAATATTCAACTTGTCAAAATGGACCTTTGCTAACATTAGTTGAGTAGCCCTGATCTATGTGCATCAGACCAATAGGTCTATATTTACTGCCAAACATGCAAAAAACAAAAACAAACTATACAAATAATGTAACTGGATTGTTTTGTCTAAAAACATTATTATTTTACTTCGCGTTTATTAGAACAGTGGTTCCCAACTCATGGGTCGCGACCCAAAGTTGGGTCGCCTGATAATTTTTTTGGGTCGCTTGTTTTTCAGGCATATTGTATCTTGGGCGAAAAAAATAACAATAGAAAAAATTTAAAATGTGAAGAGATCGATCACAAAACTGGAAGATATAAACACAAGTCATGAAGCGTTTCATGTCGAGACATCGGAAGGCTTTGTAGCATGATCGTAGTGCAAGAAGTTTTAACAATTTTCGCTTTTATTATTGTTATTATTATTATTAAATGTACACCCAACAAAAATTTCAGTCTCCAAAATAAATTAACTTGACAAAGTTACGGGATATATATTGTAACGTGCACTATGTCACGAACGCTATGTCGGACAAACCATGACAAAGTTTTCCACACGTTGGGCCACACATAGTCTGGTGTGGTAAAACGCATCAAAGACAGAGCCCCAAGGGCTGTATGGACTTATTGCTTTCTCCACAGAGAGGCCTTTGCTGCAAAAAAGCTGTTTCAAGAGCTGCACGAAGTGTTGAATGATGTGAAGTGTGTAAACTTCATCAAAACAAGTCCACAAATCGGCATTTGTTTTCGTTATTTTATTGTGGATTCTGATTATTATCAAGCATTGCTGTTGCACACAGAAGTGCGATAGTTGTCACGAGGTCGTGTCCTGAAGCGAGTTTGTAATTTGCGAGAGGAGATTTCTATCTTCCTGAGGCAACAAAACTGTGTGAGATTAGCCGAGAAGTTTTTGCTAGAAGATTTCAAGGCAAAAGTTGCTCACCTTGCCGATATATTTGACTCTCTGAATTCTCTAAATTTATATATGCAAGGCAACGGTTTTACGGTGATTAATCGCGCCGCAAAAGTTTCTGCTTAACACAAAAAACTCATATTCTGGAAAAGTTATGTCACCAGAGATGAGTACGATATATTTCCTCAGCTAACGCAATATATCTGTGGCAATGAAGTTGATATTAAGCAAACGATAATTAGACACCTGGAACAGTTTGCCAAAAAGTTTGTGCACTACTATGGAGAATCTCTAACACTTAATAACCAAAATGATTGGATAATTGATCCATTTGTTGGAAAAGATCTGCCTCAACTTTCCATCCATGTTGCAGAACAGTTTATGGACATAACGACAGAAGTAGCAAACCGCATTTCTTTTGCGTCCTTCAAAGACAAATAACCCAAAGATTCTGCAAACATCCACTTTTGGGCTTCCATGTACAAAGTGTATCCCACAGTTTCACAATTAGGGATTCAAAAACAGATTCCATTTGCAACAACTTGGCTTTGTAAGATTGGATTTAGTGCCATGTGTGCATTGAAAACTGAACAGCGAAACCGGCTGGAAGTTAAAGCCGACATGCGGCTATGCCTAAGCAAAATAACGCCTCGATTTCAAAAACTCACTGACAGCAAGCCAGCACAGCTATCTCATTAGTGATTTGATAAACATATTATCTTCCGAAAAAGTTACTGCTTTTGTAGTGCTGTTTGTTTGCAACGCAATCTTATATGGCTTTTAAAATATTACGACAATTTGCTTGGGTCGCAAGATTTTACCGAACTGAATTTTTTTTAGAAATGGGTCGCCTTAAAAACGAGTTGGGAACCACTGTATTAGAAGACATAAAATTCTTGTTGAAAAGTATGTAGACATTTTAGAAGCTTTTGTGTCACTGATATGATTAACAGCTTGCAAAGCTACGGCAGCTATAGCATGATGACATTTATACCTTACTTACGCTGGTTAGCCTATTGTAAAAGTGTTAAATTTAATTAAGAAATTTTACTGTGAGGTTATCGATATGCACTTTAGTTTACCTTTATTTGCATGACATCTTGCCAACATTGCCAACAATTAGTCTAGTGAAAGCCAATCTAACTTGACAAATGGATGATCGTGTTCATTTGTAATGGAAAAACGCAATTCATTGATTTTTCCCTATTGCGTTCAACAATAGAATATGATGTAGAGGAAACAGTGAATGATTCTTCCTTGCATTTAATTAAACAGAAAGCATATTCCCAGTTGAGCCATGTCCACTTTAAGTAAAATATCACATTGTTCAATTTCACGTCGCCTGTTCATGCAGAACTAATTGAATTGGCCATCACGCACAATCCGTGAGACTCCAACAGGTTATTTTGTTGCACCACAGCGTTTTTGTTCGTTACAAACGCAAAAATAAAAAGAAGTCGCAATACTAGCAAAGATTTTCGTGCGTGCTGAAAAAAGAGGCGGCAAGTGTGAACTTCACCACGTTTGACTCCTAATAATTCTAATGTCTATTGTGAAATTCAAATATTTTAACAACAGGTCCTAGTAGCATGCCAAGTTGACTAGATATGTATGCAGTTCTACATAAGCTCGTTAACAAACGGTTTACTTTAAACCTTTAAAATTCCAAGAACAGGTTTGCATGAAACAATATGAACCGGCTTAATTCCACCATCGTAGGATTCGATCCCGTGTTCGACATTACTCGTAATTTTCTCAAAGGGCCGTGTCTTTTAATTGAATAAGATCGTCCTTTAACCGTCACGACAATAGTAAGAGTCATACCATTTGAAAAATGTCTTCTTGAAATAAAACAATCTAAATCACTTAAATTTCAATCAAGTTTGAACGAATTTATTAGCGGAATCGAGGTGGCACGTTTTTGAATGGGCTTCAAAATGGCCTATCTGCATTGCTTAGAGATATGCCTTGGTGTTAGGCTACAACTTTCTGAGGCCAATTTGCTTGATGGTAAAAAGTACGTCGGAGTAGATTATTTAGACTGTAAAGCTTTAACACACTATAATTTTCTTTTCAGGCCAAGAGTGGTTTAGCAAGTTGGTATTCTCTACACCCCAAAGAAGTGTTTTGTATGTAGGCCCACATTAGAGTGTACCTTCCAAAGCATTATTAGTCGAAGCCTCGAAGGCCTCATGTGTGTGAACCAAAGTTTTCATTTCTGAATTGGCTGTGTTTTGTGGAGTGCAATTACGTTGTTTCACCGTCAATCTGTTCTGGTCTATCGTTAGTGTATTAAATACGAATGCTTCAAAAATTTTGAAACATTTGCATCTTTTGTAACAATTATCGGGCCGAGGCGAAACGTTCCGATGACAAAATTAAGGTATTCGTGTACTCAGTGTGACTGGCCCTCTGTCACTGCAGCTTCAAAGCTTGCAGTGTAAGACTGAAGAAAAACTTCCTTCTATCAATTAAACGCTCTCCAATCAAAAAATCGATAAAACGTCACTTTTTGAAAGCCAATGTATTGGGCAATTTTTTCTTAGCTTTCAACTATGAGTAAGCTGCCCTGCTTCGGCAAAAATGCATTTGAGCTCAGTTCAACTGGAAGCAAGGTGTTTATGTTTCGCGGTTAAGATACATCGATAGGTATGTAGGGATATGAAAGAATAAAAAACCTTAGATGTAAAAGTTTAGAAGACTACTGTCTTTGGAACCATACAACGATACAAGACTTTATAATTAACTAGATATCACTCAATATAAATACGATAATTTTTAAAACACGGTTAACTTAGATCAGGGATGTCTAACCTGCGGCCCGCCTGAGGCTTTTGTGGGGCCGCTACTCATTTTCACTCCAAGCAGTACTTTTTAGCAAAATTGCTAAAAACTGAAAAATACTAACATTTTAAAATATTCTACTTCATCTCATAAATTTGTTGAGATTTGTGTCGAATAGCATATCATCTTAGCTGGAAAACAATGTCAAAATCTCATTGAGTTCATAATATAGAAGTAAATTTCGGTTGCTTTTTGTGTGTGTGTTATTTGTTACTGTTTTCAAACATAAAGTTAATGATTTTTAATCGTTTTTTCTTGTACTCATTTTTCTTGAAATTTAATAGGTTCTGCGACCCATTAATTTATTTCAAGTGACAATGCGGCCCACTCTAATAAAAGGTTAGACATCCCTGACTTAGATTAAGGGTTATGCTTATCATGGAAGGTCACAAATAATTAGCACAGTAATCAAAATAAAAAAAAAACTCATACCCGGTATCAAACTCAGGACCTATGGTAAACCTGATGGTAAAATCTACAATAAAACATCAAAGGTGTGATTTATGGTTGCAGCTGACCGGAAATGCTCTGCTGGAAACAGCAGGATGTGAGCAACAATTTAATTACTGTATTATTTACTTATAATCGATTATTGTGTTCAAAAAAATGGGCTATAAAGTCAAATTTATGTTTATATTGACTGATCAAATAATTAACTGACATTGTTTAAATAACAACATATTGTATACGTGTGTGGCATTTCTTTCTCAAAATGAATGACTAATCAGCAGTCTAATGGCTAGAAAGTTCGCTTTTCTGGAACAACAAATGGAATGAAAGTCGTATTTAAGTTAAATAAAAAAAAATTCATGCATATGTAAACAAATAAGTTATTACAAAGCCGCCTAAAGAATTGCAAGCATTCGTAAATGATGTTTTTTTGCAAATGGTTATGATTTGATTTCCATACAACACCGCGGCAATGTACCGGCAGAGACGTTGAAATTAGCTTTGTCAAGAGTATATCCTGTTCAAGTGGAACGCTACTACGTGAAATATTCCAGCTTGTCAACCACACTGTCCATCTCCTAAGAGAGTTCAGATCATAGGAATGCCAAACTGCATCTGCTTTTGGCTTATCCGCAACACTGGAAAGGTTACACTTTTTTTCTGATTTACAAAACAATGTACTTTTTATGGGTTATATAAGAGCAATGCCATTGGTTTTATTTTATGTCATTTAATGTTTTTTCAAACTTAATGCAAATAAAATCTAACTCTAAAATCTGCGAGAAAAAAAGTGCAAATGCTAACCAAAAATAGTAGCAAAATTATAAGATACTTCTTCAAGTGAGAAAGCATGGATGTAGGTCAACTAGCACGTCACTTATTTTTTTTCTTTGATTCAACGTCTGCAGACGTAAAACAAAGTGTAAAGAGAACTGGTTTGCTGACTGAACAAACAAATTAAAAAAATCGAACCGCAAACGTTTCGGAAAAAAATGAAGCTCTATTTAAATTTCACGTTAACCTGTATAGTAAGTTATAATAGTATAGATTCATTGCCGAACCAGCAAAGAAAAAACTCCGCTTTCGGAATTTCAATTTTTTTTATCTTCATTCATTAGATCAGCGTGACTTAAAAGTGGAACGCATTGAAATGGTTGTCAGCTTACTGTAGTCTACTGCACCCTACTTTAAAACAGTTTAAGCTCTTGACTTGACACTACACAGCATAGTCTAAGGCTCTAAATAGTGCAGAATTCTTTCATGCAAATTCAACTTTTACAAACTTAAAAAAGAAGCAAAAAATCGAAAAAATATTCCTAAAGACTATAAAACTACATATTTGAAATAGGACAATTTAAATGATTTGATACGTCTTACTACCTGAGGTATTTCGTCCACCAACAATGTTAAAAAGTAGGCAACTGTTTGTTTTTCTCACTAGCATCTTTTCTACCCTTGCAAGCTAAACAACTTGTTTTTTATTGCTTTATATAACTTAACCTGTTTTACAACGCATTTCACTATTCACTAGATTTTGATGCCTCTGGTACTTATAAGTATAGGCTATCTAGCTTTTATTATTTTTTAGTTCTTAAACAAGAATTATGTTTGTTTAGAAAGAAATATTTCGTAAGCTAAATCTGCAGTAAGTATTGAAAACAGCATCCAACTTGAAGCGATATTACAAACGTACCTTCGGTCTCAACTATCTTGAAAGTGCTCAAGGAAATCATTGACGGACAAGGAACGTTTTCAGGTGACTGTGTGGAAAAATGTAACGGGCCCAGACAGCTGCTTAATCCGGTAATGATCTTTTCCAGACTGGACACCAATTTTGCCCGACTAGGAAAAGATCTGCACTAGATAAGATGGCTGTCAAGGTTGTCGCAACCTCTTTGTTTTTGTTATTTAGCCTGGTCGAAAATAAAACAACCTGTGATTGGGTTTAATTATTCGACTATTATTATTTCTTTTGTATCAGTCAAAGCAATAACAGCTTTGTCACACAACTGCGTGATGTCCTCTCTCTTTTTATCTTCCTGCAGCAGTGGTGTGGCTGCTTTCCACGTATGGTATCACTGACAACATAGAATTTGTTCACACATTGCAAAATCGTTAAGCAGCAACCAGCAGGCTTATGCGGATAGCGTATTAGCAACGTTCCTGCAGCGCTATCAGCCTGACGGAAAAGATGTACGAAGTGTTGCGGCCATGCCAAATCCTTTGAACTTTTGTGTTTTCAAGCACGCTTTTACTTGTGGTTTGCCGTCTCTACCCTTTTTCTAGGCCCTTGCTGTATTACGTCAAATATTAATTTTTGCATCGATGGTCAGAAATAAAAATATACTCAACTGAACGTCATCAAATTACAATCATATCAGATTTGTAATTATTTAGCATAGATCTTTTGTATTTGTTGAAAAGGTTAGTCAGAGATCTATTCAAAAACTGTTAGCCCAAAAATATTAACTGATGGTACAAAAGTGTAGATGCTACTGTACAATGATACCAAAGTGAAACGTAGATGCTAAACTACATTTTAAACGTTCTATTTTTTATTATATTGTAGAGATGATGAGATTTTGTAGAGATGTGTGAGTTTTGAACAATATTCTTGTAGTCTGCGTTAATGAATGTAATCTTGCTGTGGGAGCTTTTGGGTCAATATATTTCAAGATTGTAGTGTTGGGTTGGTTTTGCCTCAAGATTAGAAGCAAAGCTATCCAGCAGTATGCAGTTTGAGCGCAGTTTAAACGAACATTGAATGTTTAAAAGCGTAGTTCTGCATTATTCAACTTAAATAGTGAAAGCCTGTAAATAAAAAACTGCTAATTTAATGACTGTATTCTAAATCATAGGCCACAACGCTCATTAGATAAACCTGCCATGGCCAAAAATACAAAAATCACAGGAGGGAAAAAATACGTAAAAGCGTTTTAATTCTTGCTATGTAAACTTTCAACAATTTCAACGTTTAGTCCAAAGGTCAGAAAGAGATTCATCCAAGAGCATTTACAGTACGTAGGCTAGTCAATGACTGTTTGGATATGTACTTTAATTAATAGATGCTGAGTTTAATGCTTATTTTACAGGCTGTAAGGTACCAAAGCACATTATCCCAAATAAAAATTGTATATAATTTTTTTTTGTATTTTTTGTGCATTTCATAATACAACTCGTTATGTATTAAGTTTCAGAATGTTAATCAAAGATAAAATAATACTGTAAGGCGGTCTTTCCGTGGTTTTTGTAGGTTCAAGACAACTGTAGCCTACCATAAAAAAAACTCTAGTTTGCTTTGACGTAAATCTTTTGAGTGAGTTTTTGCTGACCGACCCTGGGTTAACTTTTCATATGTGACGCTCTGCTATAACATTTCGTCGCTATATGTGCATTGTGTGAGTTGATTTAAATGTAATATAGCCTTTTTTTCGCATTATAACCCTAAACAGTTTTTTCTTCAGGAGTAGTTGATTATTTTTTCCATGACGAGGGCACATAGCGTTGTGCCGAAAACGTTCAATTTTTTTGTTTTTGTTTGCTGTCATTACTTGAATAATGTAATTCAGCCTTCTTAAAGGCGTAGGAGCCAGGGGTGCACTCGCACCTCCAAACTTTTCAAGTAGTCAAAATTTGGGCAAATTTGATAAAAATTTGAACAAGCACTTTCAGCATGTTTAAAAAATTTCATTAAGATTGAACTTATTTTTGATTTTTTTCTCAAATATATAATCAAAATTAAATCAAATATAGTTATTACCATCTGAAGCCTTTACAAATTGTTTCACCTAACGGATCATCAGAAGGTCTTATTAAAATAGAATCTAAACAATAATAAAATATAAATAGAATCAATCTAATCAAAATTATATTTTTATGTTGAATTTGATGCTTGTAAAATTTAAAAAATCCACCGAAATTGAGCATGATTTAAGTTGCGAGAGTTAAGAAATAAATGTGCAATTTGTTGAGAGCTCGAAAAACTTGAGCAGAAAATATCCAAATGTCTACAAATTTTATGAAAAGTATGTCCCAATCCAATGTGCTCCATTATTGAAAATAATGCTTCAAACGTATAACTTACAATATCAACATGCTCAGCTGAAATTGTAGCCTGCAAGTTTATTTCATAAGATTTGAAATAACTTTTCAAATTATCTTCAACATCTGAAAATATCCAGATGCTTACAAAGTTTATGAAAATATATCCTAATCGAGATGTGGCAATATTCACTTTGAAAGTGATGCTTTAAAGACATCACTTACATTCTTATAGGCCTAATATAAAAATGCTCAGCTGAAAATGTAGTTTACATGTTTAGTTTATAAAAGTTTAAAAGTAACTTTTAACTTGTTAAGATTTTAGATCATTATGGCAATTTGTATTTTGAGAGCTATTATTATTTTATTGATGCGAAATGTTTTTTCTGTATTGAGTTATGTGTATTGTTATGGTGCTGTTGCATTATTTGGGCGATACTGTAGTTGACAAATTGCATTTATAGTAGATACCAGACTATTGGGAGCAGTGTAGAATTTTTAATCAAGTGGACTACGCTTTTTTGCAGAAAATATTTGGGTGCATTTAATTATAATTGGGCAAGAATTTTTTCTCACCCCCTTAAACTAACTGTCCTTTTCCCCCATGAGCCTTTTTGTCAATTAATCGTTTGTGGTGCGTGATTGCACTGGAAAAAAATATTAAAAAAACAATCCATATGTTGCTCTGCTGAACAAATTGTTTTCTATAAAAGTTGTTTTGAATTGGTAGCCATACATTAACTTGTTAATAATAAACAACTTAAATTTTATTTTGTTAAAAAAAGTTCTTAAATTGAAACTGTTTTGCGATGAAGACTAATTTTCAGACCGGTTGATAAGTTTATACAAAAGGCAATGCACAAATTTCATGAGCACTTTTAAATTTTTTAAAATAAAACAACAATTCGATGAGACTAACTAAACAATTTGTGTTTTGCCTTTTGCAGATAAGCAAACGAAACGGAAATATTGAATCGGGGAACGAAGGGCTAACCTACAATTCAAAAAATCTGAAGAAGGAATGATATTTGACATTGAAGAATTGGATTAAGTCGTCATCTTTTTGGAAAAACGTTTGACAGTGGTACCTTATTATCGGATTAATCAAATTTCTGAAAGATGAATTGTTTACGGTCTTGCTCCATAGGTGTTTCTATGGTAACTGGACATTGCGTTGGAATACTGCGAGGCCTTGTAGCTCCATTGCGTGACCGTATCAGTGATACAAAGTCTCAGAAGAAGCTTATTTTAACCATTGTTTGTGTCGCGTTGCTGTTGGACAATATGCTCTACATGGTGATAGTTCCAATTATAACGGAATATTTTAAAGACGACCCCAACGTTGTAACGAAAGCGGTAGATACTTCAACAAGCACTGATGGTGCAGTAAGAAACACTTCATTTCTTGATGAAAAGACAGAGTTATATACAACGTCTGTCTACAAAAGAGCATTGGGCTCTACTGCTGGAACAAGTAGTTCTGCAAATGAAGATGCTTTAACTGGTGTTTTATTTGCTTCAAAAGCCATTGTCCAATTAATGGCAAATCCATTTACGGGTACCTTCATAGATAGGGTTGGGTATGTGATTCCTCTGACTCTAGGTCTTATGGTTATGTTCATCTCAACAACTCTGTTTGCTCTTGCTGAAGGGTTTGGGATACTTTTTGTAGCAAGAAGCATGCAAGGCTTAGGATCAGCTCTTGCTGACACTGCTTCATTGGGATTGATAGCTGATAGATTTCATGATGAAAAAGAGCGATCAAAAGCTCTTGGAATTGCCCTTGCTTTCATTTCTTTTGGAAGTTTGGTCGCTCCTCCTTTTGGAGGCTTCCTTTGCGAGTACGCAGGACGGGAATGGCCTTTTTTAATTTTGGCTTTTGTTTGTTTAGTAGACGCTGTGCTTCTTCTCTTGGTGCAAATTCCAGCTTCAGATGAAAACAAAGCAAAAGACGGAAATGTACCGGTTGGAACACCAATCTACAAATTATTTATAGATCCGTACATAGCTGTGATTGCCGTAGCTCTTATGATAGCTAATTATCCGCTTGCGTTTCTGGAGCCTACGATTGCAAAATGGATGGAAGAGAACATGAAAGCTGATAAGTTCCAAATAGGACTAGTTTGGCTTCCCGCTTTCATTCCTCACGTTATGGGAGTATACTTAACCGTCCGGTTAACCGTAAAATACTTCCGCTATCAATGGCTGTATGGAGCATTTGGCTTAGTCCTTATTGGAGTATCAACTGCGGCTGTGCCAACCTGTAAAACTTACGTTGTTCTTATGATACCTTTAGCTTTCATGTGCTTTGGAATAGCTTTGGTAGACACAGCTCTTCTGCCTACTTTAGCTTTTTTGGTTGACGTGCGTCACACAAGTGTCTATGGAAGCGTGTATGCCATCGCTGATATATCATATTCGCTTGCATACTCACTGGGACCTATCCTTGCTGGCCAAACTGTTCATGTTTTTGGATATTTGAAAATGAATGTTGGTATTGGGTTGGTAAACATGATGTTTGCTCCTTTTCTACTCTTTCTTCGAGAGGTTTATGATTGGAAGCCTGATAAAAGTGAAAGATTAAATCTTTTGGATTTGAACGCGGCTCCTCCTGAACCCCAAATAAAGGACGAGCCAGAGGAGAACAACAGGGTAGAAGAGATTACGGAAACAAGCGACAACAGGTTATATGTCACCCAACGTCCGATAACTAGACATGGAAGTGTTGTTTCTAGTGAAGATGAAGAGGAGTGGTCGTCATCTCGAGAAAAGCGCAGGTTTAAGAGGAAGGACCTTATCCGGAATGGATCTTTGAGGCCAAGTGATGCCACTAATAAAAATGTTATTCAGACATCTGTAAAACCTAGACCTAGACCTCGCACATCTTCTTCCTTAAAGAAGAATAACCTTGTGAGTGTTCACGAAGCTGATGCGAAGAATAAGTCGGATTCAACCAATAGTCACAGTACATCTTCAAAAGAACGCTCCGAAAACACTTTTTACGAATCTCAGACATCATTTGGAGTGCAACCTTCTCTGTCCAGAGACGAATTACAGGCTCTCTCTGAGACAGGAATTGAACTACATAACCCTTTATTTGATCGCCATGATATACCTGAAACAACCCAGCAATAATATAAACGGACAAAAGCATGTTGACACATTTATCAAGCATTATATAACTAGGCCTACCGTAGCTGAAAAAAGACGTGCACAATGGTATGAAATCCGAGAAAGATGTATATTAAAACAAGTTTGTATCGCACTGCGGTTACAGTAGTGAGTTAATTGACCTTGCACAAACTTTGTGAGATAAAAAAGGTTTATTGCTACGATGAATATTACGTCTCTCATATACAGAAGTTTAAAATATTTTTGGCTTTGTATCTATGTCTTACTGAGAGCAGTCGGTTTTGAAATGTTAGACAAATGGCAAACGGATGCTGGTGGATCAGCAAATTTTCTTTCTTGACAAACTTTCATTAAAAATGATTGAAAAACCTGGTTTCAGATTCAAACCGCCTTTGTACGAAAGTTTATTTCAGTGGCTCCCGCTCGCCTTTGTAATAATAAACCATAAAGGTAACTTTAGAGACTTTGATGAAAAAGGAATATATTTGTATGTATCATGGTCTATAAATGCTCACATCAGGATTGGAAAAATTGTTAAGGCTGGGACTCAAAAAAAATTTTAAATATAAAATTCGGTTTCAAAAACTCTAAATTTAGCTGCCAATCTCTTAGCTGTAGCTACCTGTGTTTATAGTGGTTGACTGCCAGCAATATTTAATCAAGCCAACGGGCTGGATCTGCCCCTCTTGCCGTAGTTTATTTTTTTCCTGGTCTATATCCTCTCCAAACGTTCGTGTTTAGGTTACGATATTGAACGAACTCTTTTCTTAGCAGTATAACGATCCAATTTGGCTTTCAATGTTAGCCTACAATGTTTTGATGTATTCATTGATTCGTATATCAATAAATTTTGTGAAGGCTCTTAAAGTTGTTTTTGAATAAGTTGTATTTGAGTTTGCATGGCACAAAAGCAAATGTAATATTTCATACAAAATAGTGGGTTCAGATATATGCACAGTTTTGTGTTTGAAACTTAGCACCTGAGCGTGTTTGGAAGTAGAAATGTTTGAAACAATCATAATCTGTCGTGGAATTGCATGTGGTTCATGTCATATCGCTCTTAGACTATTTAATTATCGCTTGGTTGTTTAAATTTTGAAATAGAAATAAAAATTTGTCCCTTTTCAGTTTTGTTTTCTGGAGCATAGAAAGTATTTTCTTTCGAAAGCAGCGAAGCGCTTCAGTAATATTGTATCAATGTTTGGGACCAAAAATCTTTGCCTGCACCAATATCGAAGGCTTGAGATTGTTCATTAGGTGCTGTACCCGTTTTCAAGGATTTTATCTGCAATTTATTCCTTAATCCCGCCCTCTCGTTGGTTTCTGCTGTGTACCGGACGCCATAAAATTTTTATTTTTTTTACCACGATTAAATGTTGTGTGAATGTTTATATGAGTGTTTTAGTCAATTAATTTTGTTGTTGTTTTTTCAAGGTTGTTAAAGAAGTTTCACTAGTTTTTCTTTGTAAGAAAGAATAAATTTCTTGCTACACTTTAACAGTATTTAGTTGTAATTATAACTCGCACGTGTTGCAATGTAAGATGTGACTATTACAGTACAAAACACTTTATGGCTCAAACAGGTTACTTTTACAGTCGCTGAGGTGAGGACAGAGCATAGTAGACTACTTAAGTTTGCAGCAAAAAAAATTACCAAATTTACAAAAAGGAAAATCCGTAAGAAATAAAATTGCAGAGTGGTGTGTTAGGTTGCATGAGTCAAAATGCAAGTCAAGTATTCCCCCTTTTGGTTAAAACCGACTACTTGGTTTGAATGTCCAAAGAAATCACAAAAATATTTGACATAAAATCGTTTTCGAAATGAAACTATTTTATGAATTATTAATCAAACCACCAATTGCTTCAATGGGAAAATCCGACACCAGATTGGTTTTCTTCTTCCACCTGGTTTTAGTTCATTTGCCACCTTTTGTTGAGGTGTTTAGTTCTATCTAATCAAAAAACAAAGAGCCCAAATTGCGGGTACTAAACTCATGTTCAGCAAACAATCGTTTTGAAAACATTAATGGCACTGAAAATGAAGACAGTATAATTTCAAAACGTTTGTTTGCTGAACATGAGTTTAGTACCTGCATTTTGGGCTCTTTGTTTTTTGATTTGTTTGGTTTCACTTGCAAGAAAAAAAGTAGTTTGTGCAATCCTTAAATAAAGCTCAGGCTATCTCAAAAAATGAAATGATTTCTTGGCCGTTTCAACTCAAATCTGCACCATCAAGTTTGCTTAACTTCCATAAAAACTATTAAAGGTTTACCGCAAACCGTGAAAGCAAAAGTAAGTCAGAACTTTGGTAAAGAGTTCACTTTGTTGTTACAAAAACATACAAAAGTAAGTAACATCGACAGGGCCGTTGAGAAGGATGATTTGGGCCCGGTATCAATAAGCCCTCTGACCCTAACTCAAAACACTTTTTAAAAACACGAACTATATCGAAAGAATACGAGATGTTTTCTTTATGTTTCCAGGCCCCTTGGAAAGGTTTTGTACCCCTAAAATCATCCACGCCCCGAGTCAAACATTACCTCCTGAACCCCCTGCTAATGCTACTGAACATCAATAATTTCAACATGCTTCAACCAGTGAAAATTTTTTTGCTGCACTCTCAACACGTTGTTATGTTCTCGTCAGGAACAGCCTGATACATTTGCAATAAAAAAAGAAATTAAAAAACACATTGCAATTAAAGAACGCATGGCTTGATGCGTGAAAGATGGCAACAATGTTTTGATTACTTAATTTAAAATCATCTCTACAGGCACATTTCCATACTAGACCAAAATCGTGGAATCTCTGAATATTAAACGTAAAATCAGTCTTTAAACAGACAGTTGATGCTTGTGGCTTGTCTACAGTACAAAGTAAGTTATTTCGAAACTTCATTGTGACTTTTACGTGTTTACAAGTTTTATGTTGAATGTAAAATGCATTGAAATAAGTTACCGTACTTCACAAAGGAGCCCCTGTGTTGTCTTTTTAAACCCTAGATTATACCCTCCAAAACTATTAGTTCAATTTAAAACAACAGTTTATAACTGCGTGTTTTATACTTATTCATGTAGAAACAAGATGATACAGTATACAGTAACTAACTTTTCTACGTTTAATTTTATAACCAAACCAATTTTGAGTGCTTTCATCAACCTCAAGATTGGCATGTAAAAACGACACTTGTCTATTTGTTAGATTTAAATCTTTTTCTGCTTTGTGAAATATCCCACACAAGGATGAAAAAAACTATACAACTACGCAATTCAAGATACAAGCATTAACTCAACATTGAACTCCAGTGTCAAATTTGATCGCAACAAACAGAGCAAAAGTTTTCTACTTGTTTCTAAACAAGGATATTTGTAGATAAAAAAATTCCTAGTTCTATTCCAACTCATGGAAACAAGTTATGAGAACATACACTGTAAATGAAAAAGGTTCGTTTAGGGTTCTTTTAGGGTTCTTTTTTCAAGAAAAACCCTAGGCTTAGGGTTCTTTTAACAAAAAAGGTTTTTTATTGCAAAAAGAACCCTTTGCTTGCCAAAAGAACCCTAAGCCTAGGGTTCTTTTTCGGAACTTGTTTCGAAAAAGGTTCGTTTAGGGTTCTTTTTTCGAGAAAAACCCTAGGCTTAAGGTTCTTTTAACAAAAAAGGTTCTTTATTGCAAAAAGAACCCTTTGCTTGCCAAAAGAACCCTAAGCCTAGGGTTCTTTTTCGGAACTTGTTTCGAAAAAGGTTCGTTTAGGGTTCTTTTTTCGAGAAAAACCCTAGGCTTAGGGTTCTTTTAACAAAAAAGGTTCTTTATTGCAAAAAGAACCCTTTGCTTGCCAAAAGAACCCTAAGCCTAGGGTTCTTTTTCGGAACTTGTTTCGAAAAAGGTTCGTTTAGGGTTCTTTTTTCGAGAAAAACCCTAGGCTTAGGGTTCTTTTAACAACAAAGGTTCTTTATTGCAAAAAGAACCCTTTGCTTGCCAAAAGAACCCTAAGCCTAGGGTTCTTTTTCGGAACTTGTTTCGAAAAGAACCCTGCAGAAAGGTTCTTTTTGAAACGTTTTTTTTTAACCTTTTTTGAGATTCTTTTAGCAACAACACTGTAAAGGAAGAAGGCTCGAAAAAGAACCTATTAGGGAGCTACTGGGAATGGGGGTTCTTTTTAAGAAAAAAAAACCTTTGGGGGTTCTTGAAAGAACCAATACAGGGTTCTTTCAATAACTTTTTGAGGTACTATTATGAACATTCGATAAAATACCTTTCAGGTTTTTTCTTATTTAATACCTTTTTGAGGTACCAACCTTAGAAAACGAAAAACGATGAAGCATCTTTATTCTTTACATAGGACGATAAAAAAATACAGACCACAACAACTACAAAAATTACATAGGATGATCGATAGCGTTTAAAGAGCACAGAAAACATGCTTGTAACAACGAGATACCGGTACACGTTTTCTGATCTCCTAAAAATCTTCCGAGCATCCTGTATAATCACTGCCCATTACAATTTATTCACAAAACGCAATACCTTGCTTGTTACCTCCACATCTAAATGTAAAATGTGGGTAGAGAAAAAAGACAAGGTATGCTTAGTGGATTTGGGGTACTGGATGTTAAACACCCAGTAAGTACTCAACAGCACGGCCACAGCATCCACTAAATTATCCATGCCAATTACTTGACACCCGTCAACCATGACAGTGAAGCCATCTTCTTCTTCAAACTGTATAACCGGATATGTTGATTCTGATATTGGTGCATTACATTTTGGTAAAGGCAAGACTGTACAGTTTGTGCATGGGCAATCCGATATTGATGCAGTAAGGTTTGATAAACGCAAAACTGTACAGCTGTGAAGAGAGAAGGCATATTGCGTGACCGACAATTCCAATTGACTGAACGAATGATGATGATGATTAAAACATAGTCTACAACATTTGTAAAATGAGATGAAACGACACACGATTTTTGATTTGGTTTTTGTTTGTGCTTTTAATATGCTTGATGTGCATTAATTTAGGCTACTTTAATGTGCGTGTTAGACAATTTCACTTGCGCTGTAACTTTTGAGCTTTCGATTTGTGACTGTCTTTGAAATTATGAAATATTGAAATAAGCAATTTTAGAACGAATGCAATACAAACCGATTTGCCAATTACGAATCCTTTTTTTTTTGGCGATCAGTGCAAGAGAGTGCAAAACAATAAAGAACGCATGACGAAATAAAGGAACACAAGTAGGCGAAACAAAAAACTAACGTAAAATTATCAAAACAACCTTGTGTTTTTATCGTTTTGTGTCGCTGTTCAGTCAAGCTTGAAGTCGTCGTTTAGAAAACTTTTTTTTCGTTTTCGTAAGCTGAAGGAAGCATTTGTGCGTCTCTTGACGTAATTTCTACTAGTTATCGTACGTTTACGGGTCAGACCAGTTTACCGGTCAAGCCAGTGTATGTGGTGACTACAACGCATTTCACAGTTTACGATAATTAGATTAGTGTATAGACATAGAGTCAAGACATCTGCTGCTGCATATATAAGATAGTATCAGTAATTATGCCAACTATCGAAGTGCAGAAATCAACTCGTGAAGATCTGTATGCTACAATTAGTTGGTAAGATACTGTTCTTTATATTATTAATTATGTCGTACTTTGGCGATATACTGGTTAAAAGTTTGTATTCTAAGGATCCTCTCACGTCAGATTAATGTTCTCGTCTGTTGTTTTGTGATTACGCAGCGTGGTCTTCTTTATACAATAACAACAACTTTATACTTTGTAAAACAACAGTTAATCCTCTGTTTCTATTTACAATTTATAATATTGTCTTCAGAAACCGTCGCATCTGGATACCGTCAACTGTCAATGTCTACTCTACTATAAACCTTATTACTGCAAACCTTGTGTCTATGGTTGTGTGCGTGCTAATTGTTGTGTTTTACAGTTGGTTGGCGAGGTAGAAGATGCTTTCAACATTGAGCGTCATTTGAAACAATTGAGAGGGGAGATGGCGAAGGGGGAGAGCTGTCGCAACAACGGCTTGATTCGCGACCGAATGTTGTGCACTCGATCCACGTGTTTGCGCAATGGGAACGAAATGTCGGTTGCGGATCTGCAAGCGAAATATCTGTCGTTGGGAACCGCTGTTTGGGTATGTTGAACATTACGTTCATTTTTATATATATACGGCACTATTTAAAGACTAAAGCCAGTGTGACGTACTGGTTAGTAAGGTGACTGGGATCTAGCTGACATCAGATATATCAGGCGACAACTATCAGGCGATCGCTGCTGGAACTTGTTAGCTCAGTGCAGTAAACTCACAGTATAAACACAGAAGCCTGATTAATTGACAAATATATTTCGCCTTTAAGGATTATTATCCAACTGACCCTGTGTTTATACTATGAGTTTTAATATATCCTATATAGTGACAGAAATCGTGGATGTATGTGAAGGTTAATTTGAGGTTTTTGTCTTTGCAGATGATCGAAGAAATGAACAGTCTGGTGCAAAAAGATTGTGTTGAACTGCTCTCAGAAACTAGCCACCACCGTTTTTATCAGGACGTTAAAAAGCAGAAATTGCCGGCGGACATTCTGAACTTAACAGGTACCGTAACATAACTAAACTTGCATTCTCATTATATCAAGTTAAGTTTAAACTATCTTTTTTTGCTTGAGAAGGGTTTACAATTGACGTCACCCAGCTTTTCACCCCCTCCTCCAATATCAACTTTCAGGTACCCTCCCCAGTTACCGGTTGACGTTGAACGCTCCCTAATTTGTAGTTTGTACAGTATATATAGCAACTATTAATTAATAGATAATAATAGATCATTTTTTAGAGAAGAACTAGTTTAATCCAAGCTGGCTATACTCACGGTACCGTCACTCTTTCATGAGAGTTATCATGGCTACATCACAACCAATGCTATAAGCATCAATTTTCAATGCATGCTTTGTTACGGAAATTGGTGGTTATAATTAAGCTAATTAAGAATGTAAAAGTTGATTAAGAACATTACTGATGTCCTGCATGGCGAGCCATCGCACTTGATTGATAATCGCTAAATGTGATACCAAGTAAAAGGCTCTTGGTTGTGTGTCTCTCACCCATTGTAGGCTATTTGTTTGGTGAAGTGAATGTTGCTCAATGCCCGCACTTGTGCTGGCCATCGAGTTGATATATAATATGCTCATTGTTTGTTATAGAATCCAGAATCAACATATCCGGTTATACAGTTTGAAGAAGAAGATGGCTTCACTGTCATGGTTGACGGGTGTCAAGTAATTGGCATGGATAATTTAGTGGATGCTGTGGCCGTGCTGATGAGTACTTACTGGGTGTTTAACATCCAGTACCCCAAATCCATTAAGCATACCTTGTCTTTTTTCTCTACCCACATTTTACATTTAGATGTGGAGGTAACAAGCAAGGTATTGCGTTTTGTAAATAAATTGTAATGGGCAGTGATTATACAGGATGCTCGGAAGGTATTTAGGAGATCAGAAAACGTGTACCGGTATCTCGTTGTTGCAAGTACGTTTTCTGCGCTCTTTAAAAGCTATCGATCATCCTATATAATTTTTGTAGTTGTTGTGGTCTGTATTTTTTTATCGTCCTATATGTAAAGAATAAAGATGCTTCATTGTTTTTCGTTTTCTTTACACTTGTTCATTTCTACAAAACACGATTTCTTGATAATCGTGTTTTGTGAAGGTATTTGCTTTGTAACCGTCTTTTTCAATAAAACCTTAAGCATCAGTTATAGCACTGTAAGTTTATCTAAAGGTGTCTATTGGAACCATAGGAAGGTTGGTACCTCAAAAAAGTATTAAATACGAAAAAAACCGTGAAAGGTATTTTATCGAACCTTCAGAAGGTTCATAATAATACCTCAAAAAGGTACTAAATAAGAAAAAACCTAAAAGGTATTTTATCGAGAGTTCATAATAGTACCTCAAAAAGGTACTAAATAAGATAAAAACCCTGAAAGATATTTTATCGAACGTTCAGAAGGTTCAGAATAGTACCTCAAAAAGGTACTAAATAAGAAAAAAACTCTGAAAGGTATTTTATCGAACGTTCAGAAGGTTCAGAATAGTACCTCAAAAAGGTACTAAATAAAAAAAAACCCTGAAAGGTATTTTATCAAAGGTTCATAATAGTACCTCAAAAAGGTACTAAATAAGAAAAAAACCTGAAAGGTATTTTATCGAACGTTCAGAAGGTTCATAATAGTACCTCAAAAAGGTTCTTTTTAAGAAAAAAACCCGTTGGGGGTTATTGAAAGAACCCTGTATTGGTTCTTTCAAGAACCCCCTAAAGGGTTCTTTTCTTAAAAAGAACCCCATTCGCAGTAGCTCCCTTATAGGTTCTTTCAAAAACCCCTAAAGGGTTCTTTTCTTAAAAAGAACCCCATTCGCAGTAGCTCCCTTATAGGTTCTTTCAAGAACCCCCTAAAAGGTTCTTTTCTTAAAAAGAACCCCATTCGCAGTAGCTCCCTTATAGGTTCTTTCAAGAACCCCCTAAAGGGTTCTTTTCTTAAAAAGAACCCCATTCGCAGTAGCTCCCTTATAGGTTCTTTTTCGAGCCTTTTTCGTTTACAGTGTAGTTGCTGCTCCTGGTATTTTTTTCCCTTTTTAAATTTAACTTTTATTCAACATCTAGGTCTAGAGATGGAAATGGTAGCTCGCTTTCTTGTGGTTGCAAGCAAATTAAAGAAATCGCAACACAAGAACATCCCAGACAGGAAAACTCGTCATTTTTACATTGACTTGAATCAGCGTAACGATGTTGTAACAACGCTTGGACGACGTTGAATCAACGTAAACATGATGGATTTTGCTGTCTGGGATCTTGTCAGAAGCAGATATTGTCACAAATGAAACGTAAACCTTGAGCAATTGCTTGCTAAATCATAGCCCGTTAAAGCAATACAGACCAAAGTGTTAAAAAATCCTAATGTAAAAGCAGCTGCGATTAGACTAACGCTAAAGATAAGTGGGTCATAATATAGGCTTGATTAAGGTGCAATATTATTGTAAGAAGAGCATGATAAAAGATCACTCCTACTAAATAAAAATAAGCCGTTTTGTTGATATGCTGTGTTAAAACTACAGCACTCTAGCTATGTTTGCTCACGTTGTACAAACCTCTAGTAACAGCAATGAATGCCTCGGGTAACCTATCCTTGTTCTTTGAAATTTGAGGTGAAAGTTATGCCCTTTGATGAAAGTTACGATTTCAGAGCTTTCCAAGCACAAAATTTTTACAATATTTTGCAAATAATTATAAATCAAATATCAGGGAAAAGTTTTCCAAGAGGAAACAAGGAATGTTGGAGCACTTTACAACTGGATCAATTGGATCTAGTTGTCCAGGATCAATATCGACCGATATATTGCAAATGACGTCATAATTCACTTTTCTCGATGTTGAAATCGATTGCGAAGAAGACACCAGCTCACAATTAAGATCTTTCTTATCGACCGGAACGTGTGACAAAACTGACAAGAAAATACGCCTCGATTTAATGCGATCAAGGCTAAGTGCTTATACGCCTTTACCTGCAATCGCTCTATGCTTTCATGATTAAATTTTTTTATTTTGTTTAGTTGAAGAATAGATAAAATGTTTTCAAATTACTTTTTTGATATTTGATATTTTTAATTCCGGTTAGTTGAAAACTTCCCAACAATCCTTGTTGTAGAAGCTTTCTATTCTTTTAGTTGACAATCATTTGCATATCACATCACAGAAGCGAGAACTTACACACTGTCCACTTCAGCGACTAACTCATATCTGTAGTTAAAAGCTCCGACAAAGTGGGTATAGGCTACTGTACCTGAAATTGCCAGGATTGAGTTTCTAAAAAAAAAGCTTTATCAGTCCGAAAGTAAACGCCACTTTAATGGAATCCATTCAATGGGATGGTCAACAAATCCAAAACTATTTTTTTCTGCAGCTCCGACAATAATTTTATGAACGCAAAAACGTGTTTCTCCATTCAAGCGCTTTATTTACATAGACAAGATTGCCGGGCTCGGATAGAACACTTTTGCTGAAGATTTACTGCTTTATTTCATTTAGTAATTAATCAGCATCGTCATAGTGTGGTTAAACTTTATTCACTACGTCAGAGTTACTATTGGTAAACATTTGCTTTGTTTTCTTGAGAAAACAAAATTAACAAATCAAAACTTGATACATTACCACAAATACGATAATATCCGTTATAAGGCTGACAAGTAACAAATGATTTTATTTTTCCGAACAATAGACTCTAGCTACTTGTGATCGATTCTGTAAGAAAAGTAAGTTTTAAATCTTACATAACCAAATAAAAGGTAGAATAAATGCAGGAAGGTTGTTTTTGTTTTTATAATTTAGAAGGAATTTTCTCAAGAACATGAAAGGAAGTTGCAAAAACTCAGATCGGCATGCGAAAACAACGACGAAAGCAAATCTGCAAGAACGAAAGAGTGTGGAGAAGATTTCAATGGAGAAGATCCCTGATGGTGTACGTCATTTTGTGATATCGACTTCGTATGGTTTGATCCACCAACTGTAAGCCATATAGCGTAGACATGTAGAAGCAATAACTAGCAGATATGATGAAGCTACTTTTAAATTTTATATTTTTATCTCAAAAAAAAGAGAGACCATTTTGAATCAAGGACAGGCTGAAATTTGAGAAGAAAAATTTGCCATATGCCTCTTAATATTTCCTTTGTGCTTTAAGTGCATCAAAGTACAAATTGCAGATCAAAAATATGACCTCTGAATCAGTTTCTGGTGGATTTATTCAATCCTCTGGTTACAGCTTATGTTAAAGATTTGAAACTCTGTCCAGTTGATGTAACATCCGGGTGCGAAAAAATTTTTACCAAGAATCATCATTGAACTAAACTGGTTGTTTATATTTATTATTAGGAACCAATTTTTCTTCCAAAACTTCCCGTACCAAACTTGCAAGAAACGCTGAAACAGTATTTGTTCTGTGTTAAACCACTGGTCAGTGCAAATCGGTTTGAAAAAACGAAGAAGTTAGTGGAGGAGTTTGGAAGAGTAGGAGGCATTGGAGAGGCCGTCCAAGAGAAATTATTGGAAAAAGCGAAGCAAACGAATAACTGGGTAAGTGGGCAAGAATTCAAATAAAATATAGTATCTTGGTAGGTTATACCTAAATGCCATTTACTTCAAATTTAAACAACACTATCCAACGACATTATAACTTCATTCGGCAAACATGTAGCCTATAGCCCTCACCCACTAAATTATAAATCTTGTCTTGATAGTTGTCCGGAGGTAATTCAGGATTTCAGTAACAAGGGCTATACCTACTTTTGTAGAATTAATGAACAAGAAGGTTTGGCAGTGTTTTGTCTGGTTGGTGCATGGAATGCTTAATATAGGCTAAATTGTATATCTTCAGTTACTTTATTGAAACAAAACTTCTTTTTTTGTGCTACATCGAGTTGTTGACTCACTACTGCTTAATTTCAGGCTTATAAATGGTGGCTAGACGACATGTACCTCAACAACAAGGCTGCTCTTCCTGTAAACTCCAATCCTGGAATGGTATGGCCGAAACAAAGCTTCAAAGATGAAACTAGTAGGCTGAGGTAAAGCATACTTCACACTTAAATTAGAAGAGTATCGTTTGAAAAATCGTTCACCCAAACGTAGCCAACTTCAAGTGAGATAAATCATTCCAGTTGCACTCTTGTGTGTTAGAAATTAAACTTAGGTGTTATTCCAAATTTCAAATTCTAGCAGATGTGTTCGATTGAGTGAATGAATAAAAAATCTTGCCATTATCTTACTTTTTGAAAAAGAAAAACAAAAAGGTTCTTATTTTCGCCGACTTATTCCACTAAACAGGTACGTAAATAATGTGATTTTGTCAACAAGAAACTAGATTAAAAGTTGATTTCTAAAGGTACCAAAACGTTTATAGGTCACAACTGTTGCAAATTTAAAACAATTGTTATCTTTTAAAAACCTCAAAATTGTGTTTCAAGTTTGTTTTTAATGTCATCTTACTACTAATTTATCTTTATATTGTATACATGTGACATTAAGTCTGTTTTTAAATGACTTTTAGATATGCCGCAAAGCTTACATCAGGAATTTTAGATTTCAAAGTGATACTAGACGCGTAAGTATTTCAGATAGCATACAGAAAAAAAAACCTAGATTACCTTATACTTAAAGATACATTTGCTAAAATTAATTATTCCAAGACTTGTAAAAGCAGAACATAGTGAGCTAACACTCAAGCTGTGTTGTCTATAACTCTATATAGTTAGGCTACACACAAACAGCAAGACTAAATTGAAAGAAATCATTAAATATGATCAAAATGGGTTGCATTGTTAATATGTATTAGGAAACAGACTGAGAAATAGCAATTAACAAAAACCACAGCTTTATTGTTCTACCATAGTGAAACATTTTTCCGCCTGAAAGGTTATAAAACGCGTATTTTTTCTCTTCCGCAGAAGGGCGCTGCCTGTCGATGTAGCCAGAGGACAGCTCTCTGGACAGCCTTTGTGCATGGAACAATATTATCGACTACTCAATTCCTATAGGCTGCCAGGCTACAACCAAGACAACTTGATATCTTTTTTAACGCAAACCAAAGAACCTCAATACATCGTCGTAGCTTGCAACAACCAGGTGACGATTTGGGAATTCTCTGCTTGCTATATCGAAAATATAATGACGAAAAGCAAATTGATATTCATACAGTCTTTTATAGTGAAGCTGAAACTTGAAAACTTTCAGACAAATATTGCAATAAAAGGCTTTTAACTGAAACGAAATTTCAAAAGAAAACTATTTTGGATCTACTACAATACAAGTAGTAAATTCTCCTTCTCACCACCGGCGAGAAGAATTCGTATTTGCAAGTAGGCCTACAATAAACTTTCAAGGGTGATCCTAAAAACTTTACATCGCACTAAACATGCAGTTAAAATCCATGAAAAAATTATATCAATCAAAATTTTCAAAAATGAATCGTCTGACAGACTGGTTGAGTCTTTATCCTCGGACTGTGAAAGCTTTTTTGAGAGCTTTATCCTGGCAGCTTTGCATGGTTATTGCTTGTAGAGGCTTTGAACCAACTGACAGATACAATTTGAAAATTTGGACGTAAATTCGAATTTGAGCCCAAAACAGCTACTATAAGAACTGATGGAGTCTGCAACTGTGATTTGCGGCTAAAAACTCGTTTCAAGATCTTTGATTCTTCGACTATGCTTTTCTTTAGTTTTTTACTGTTGATGTCACAAATGGAAACTATCGTCTTACGGAAGCAGACTTCACGCGGCAATTCGAAAGAATCATCAAAGCGGCAAGTTTAGAAAATGACTCCATGCCTCCTATTGGTTGTCTCACATCAATTGAAAGAAATGACTGGGCAGACGCAAGGGAGATTCTAATAGAAGGCAAGTTTTCTTTTTATGTATTGAAGTTGAATTCGAGTTAACGTGCCTATCAATCTATTGCATAGCTCAGTTGATTAAGTGCCTGACTTCACAAACAAAGAAACTGCAAGACCTAGCGGCGCTGGTTCGACTCTTGGGGTGTGCGCTTGAGAAACGCATTTCAAGGTCAGCTCTCCATTCATCGGCGCCTAGTAAATGGAATAATTTAAAGACAACACTTCAAGAGCATGCGTAACCTTCACTCTATCAAATTCGGTGACCGGGGGTGCGTCAGTGGTTCAAGGCCTCTACAAGTATACGAAATTGCCAGGACTAAGATTTCAACGAAATTGTTTCAGCCTGAAGAAAAGTGCTTTCAGAATTAATCAATGTTTGACTATAATAAACTTAAGTTGATTATTAAATCACCGGATTGTTCTTGATCAGATCCAGTAAATCGAAAATCTCTGGACGCAATGGAGCGTTGCGTTTTTGTACTTTGTCTCGACCAATCAACAGGCTCCAACAGTGACGTCACAATGGCGCACCAAATGCTGCACGGAAGTGGACCGGATTTAAACAGCTGCAACCGGTATAGCAATCTAATATCGTCAATAATTCTGGTTTTTGTTAAAATAGATATAGGTTACGTACAATTGGTCTATCACCTGTGGTTCTTCATTAATAATTTTATATAATGTTGTATTTGGGAGAGGGAGTGCAAAGCTAAAAGAAAAGTGGGGGTAGCGTATGTGTGGCAACCCTTCAAAATAGTCACCATATTTTCAACATTATTTCAGGTTAAATAATATATCGCGAGGCTATGTGCACTTATGCACTATAATATCACCTGCAGTACAATAATAATAACAATAATGTGTTTTTTATATAGTGCTGTATTCATCGCAAATATACGTTACTCTTCAGCGCTTTGCAAAGCAAACAGATCAATGATATAAAATTTGCAATAATGACATAAAGTGATGTAAAAATATACTTAATACATGATATAAAGTCCCAGCATTCTAAAAATCTACTTTGGGCATTGCTTTCCACGATTTCCTCTACTAGCCCACATCCCTAGTTGTCATTCACAGCGGGAAAACGCAAAGTAGCATACAAGGCTTTGAATGGAAAGACTTTCTGTTCGATTCTAAGACATTTTCATATTCTTCTGCATCCGTATTCCAACCAAAGAACAATAAAACATACATATAATTGTCGATATTAAAGAAATACTAAGCGGATAGAATAGTGCTAATACTCACGAATTGTTGCCAAATCTTTATTTTCACAGAGATTTTAAATTACCATATGCTTTTAGAGCAAAATTAAGTTTTGTTGGCATTTTCTCATGACAGATGGTACGACAAAACTATACAACTTATTATCAGCCGTGATGGTACTACCGGTCTGTCATACGAGCATTCAGCATCGGAAGGCATTGCTGTTATTGCGCTTATAGAACATCTGCTCAAGTACATGTAAGTCTTACTCTTGGCAAGATTTTTCTTTTTAGAAGTAAATTTGAAATATCTTTCCAAAAAGTTAATGGCGCTCAAGAATCGTTTTAGTTTTGTTAAAAGTAACGGTGTTCTAAATGGTTTTTGATTCACTAGAAATGAATCATACCACAAAACAATTTCAATTAATGGTTTGGAATAGCCTAGAGCCCTACATGAAGTAGGCTATTCAACTTTTTAGCTCTTTTTCAAATCGTTTTCTTCCAGCAAAAAATTAAAATTGATAGCTCTAAACACAAGTTTACGTTAACTTTGTAAAAACTTTCATTGCTTTTACGTAGCCCATCAGTTAGTCACTCACTTGTAGACACATTGAGTGGCTGAGCGTTGGAAGCCTGTTTAATGAGAAGCCTAGCCGTTAGTTGGTGACATATTAGTTAGTGTCCTGATCGATCTTATGAAAGCTGTCAATTTGACATCCCAAATGACAGTTTAACAAGACATTAAATGAAATTCTTGATGGTAGAAACAAAAATTATTGTTATTTTTTCTTGTTGCTAATTTTTCTTTTTCACTAAATATGAAAGAGTTTTTTCTTCTTCTTTTTCTTCTTCTTCTTCTTCTTCTTCTTCTTCTTCTTCTTCTTCTTCTTCTTCTTCTTCTTCTTCTTCTTCTTCTTCTTCTTCTTCTTCTTCTTTAAATTTACTTGTATGATTCAGGCATAAGGGCTAGGTACAATGACTTTTTGAAGCTAGATATTATTAAAAACTAACATTTAGAGATGCTTACTATATTAATTAAACCCCTAGCAATTTCAGTTTATACAAAGGATGTAATGCCTGTCTTGACCTTTGGCCAGTTATGCTCAGTTGTGTATTGTTTACTTAGCTCTTTGCAAGAAAAAAAAGGACTTTTCCGTTCTTCATCCACAATGGAACTTCCGGCTCCATACCGACTTCAGTGGAAAATCGATGACACTGTCAATAAGTAGGTTTTTAAATAGGTTTTACCAAAGCTATTTCACTTTGAGTTTTCTTTTTAAATTGTCGGAAAGTGCGTAAGAAGATAACCTTAGACGGGCTTCCGTGCAGTCATACTTTGTTCATTCCTGTTAAAGCGAACCCATCTTTAATTTTGTCGCTTAAACATAAAATAACTGTTGATTAGATACCTCGAACTTGCCAAGCAGCAAGCCAAACAGACCGCAGAAACTCTAGATTTGGAGATATTCAAATTCAACGATTATGGCAAGAACTTCATAAAGAGACAAAGCATCAGCCCTGATGCTTACATACAGGTCTCATTG
Source organism: Aplidium turbinatum (assembly GCF_918807975.1). NCBI lineage: Eukaryota > Metazoa > Chordata > Ascidiacea > Aplousobranchia > Polyclinidae > Aplidium > Aplidium turbinatum. The sequence goes on along the minus strand of NC_137489.1, from coordinate 6,401,634 downwards.
CAACTCACCTACTACAAGTAAGTATTCCTTTACAAGTTTTCTATTACTCATATGTTAATTCTGACCGTGTTTCCATTATATATTGTATATTGTTATAAATTTAAAACAGATTAAATGGCCTTGCAATTAATAAACTTCTAAATAAAAAAGTTGCTTCATTTTTTTCCATTGCTTCCATTTTTTTATTTATTTATTTTTTTATTTCGGTTGCATTTTACTTTCACCCACTTTGAGACACATATGGTTTGCGTCGCGTTCAAGCTTCTGCCCAGTGGATGAAAATATATAGATTAATTAAACGGAAAGGAAAGAAAGCCTGTCTTTGTGTCACTTTCAAGCACTTCTTTCATTATCTTGCCTCAACCCAGTCACGTGCCATCGATGGATGAATCAGTTTTTTTCGTGTGTCGAATGCCCTATTTGTGCGTTTTGTTGATAGAATCATGTTTGTTAAGAATCTACAAATGTCTCGTTTCGACGTACGAGAGTGCTTCCACAAGAAGATTTCGACATGGAAGAGTGGACAACATCCGGGGAGCCACCTTGCAAGCTCTTGATTTTGCAAAGAGCTTAACAGAACCGGATGAAACTGGAAGAATAAGGCTAGTAAGTTACCAAAATATGCTGAATAGTAAACTTAGTGGTCACAAAAATCATATTAAAATGTAAAGCATTATACCATGTGGCAAAGAAAAATAGAAATCACCTAATAGGTCAGTTTGTGTGAATTGTGGTTTTGTTTAGGTCACTGTATCACTTGACAAGAGGCATTAGCACTGTATTGAGTTGGTAGCTAATACATCGATAATTCTTTTTAATTTGGTTGTTTGCTTTATTTTACACCGACTATATCATAGCAAAAGTGTTAAGCTTGATGAACTTTGCAAATTAATTTTATTTATAGGATGCTAGAAAAATGTTACTTCTCCGAAGAGCGATAAAGGCTCAAACTGACATCACAATATCAGCGATCACTGGATATGGGATCGATTGTCATCTTCTTGGCTTGAAAATGGTAACTATTTTAGCAATTAATCTTACAAACCAATGTTAAAATCTAATGTTGATAACTAGAAGTCTTCGAAAAGTAGGACAGCCAGAACGTAGTCTGACGCTTGTACACGTGAAAATTTGTTTACACTAGACTAGACTTTCAAAAAGTCCTTTAACCTACATGGATTGAAGGCCTACGTTGAGTTTATGTAAAATAGGCTGATTTACTATCTGAAGTCCCTGTCTGAAATACAGGCCCGGATTTAGGGGGGGGCAGTTGCCCCGGGCCCCCCGACTTTTGAAGGGCCCCCCTATGTGGAAAAAAAAGGTGATTTTGTGCTATATTTTTCCTTTTGGCTTTTAAAGTTTCTGCAAAATGCTGTGCAGTACTGGACTGATGCTACTGTATACGTAGAGATGGTTTTTCGCGCCGTAGGCGCGAAAAATTTTTTTGCACGGGGGCCCCCCGATCTAAAAGTGCCCCGGGCCCCCCATCAGCTAAATCCGGCCCTGCTGAAGTATAAGATATGCTGTTTGAAGTAGTTTTACATGAGTTTACAAGCCCATGACAAAGCCCAAAAGCTGGCAAAATTTTTTGCAAAATATGCCGTTGATGTGTCACGATGACGTAGAGCAAATTCTAATGTAGAGTAAGGAAGATTTTTGGTTTTGATCGTTGTTGTTAGTTATTCGGCTGTTGTTGTCTGTGTATCAAATCAAAAGCAATGCTTATTGTTTTCAAACATTTCTACTTTTTTACTAAAGATGGCTCAAGAAATGGACTTAAAAGTTCCAGAAATATTTTCTGATCCTTCATACGACCTATGCAACTACTTTCAGCTTTCTACCAGTCAGGTAAGATAGTTGGGAAGTAGAGGCTACAAGAGAGCATTTTAATTTCTTCTTAATATAACCCTTACAGTTTATAGCCTACAGCGATAGTATTCATCCTGGTTTGCAAAAATCACAAAACTAAACTCGACTTACATGTGGGCCTTGAAGTTTTAAAGTTAAGATGAGACCCAGATAGGCCAGTGACTTAACATAGTTAGCTTTAAGAATAAAGAAACAACCTGGAAGATAATTAGTTTTCAGATACAGTAAATAACTTCTTTTGTAATCTAGATTCCTACAACAATGGATTCGTTTATGTGTTATGGAGCGGTTGTCCCCGACGGCTATGGTGTCTCCTACAATCCTCATGACGATTCAATCGTGTTTTGTGTGTCGTCATTCCGAACTTGTCCGAGTACAAGTTCGGAGAAGTTTGTCCAAACACTGAGAGAATCTCTCTGCACAATGAGAAACATTTGTCAACAATGGAACAAACGGCGATCTTCAAGTTTAGGTTGCTGCTGCGTAAAATGCTGTGTTACCTCTTTAAGCTAATAGGCCCTAAGCTATAAAAGTCACAAATAGTCAACGTTCTTTTTAGAGAAATTTCCTTTTTGTCTCTTAAATAACTATGCTTAAATCATAGTTAGAACAAAATAATTTATAATTTATTTGTTTCAAATAGGACTATAGTGCCTTAAAATATGAAAACGAATGAAAAATATGACGGTCAATAGTAATTTAGAGTCCAAACTATATTGTTGTTACCTTTTTTAGGGTAATGGTTTATAAGAGTGACAAATAGTCGAGGTTCTTGTTGGAGAAATTTCCTCATTTTTCATAAAATTATACTTAGAACAGCAGAATTTTCAATTTATCCTAATTGTTTCAGTTCAAATGCAACGCTTTAAAATTAAGAACAAAGGAAATTCTTACCCAATACGACGCTCAATAGTAATTTAGAGTCCAAGCTATATCGTTTCACAATATACTGTAAATGAAGTGAAAGATCACAAATGGTTGTTTTTATTAATTATAGTAAAAGCACGCTTGGTAACTTATAATCTCTCGAATAGCTTTCAATAAATTTTGTTAAAAAGAGAATTTACATTTAATTATTATCAGCTGTTTTTTTAAATGGTGTACTTCTTGTTAGGCTACTCCTGGTGAACCTAAACAAAAAAATTCTAGTTACTCAAAATAGTCTAAAAACTAAATAAATTTGACATTGAGAAACGACCTGTAATTAAAAGGTGTGTAGGCGTTTACTCACAAACATAAACAAACGCTAGAAAAAACAGTGTGGAGGTGTTGCGCACAATAATTCATCATAGGAAGTTCCCAATGGCATGTCTCTTCCTTTGACATGAATAAACAACTTTTTTAACAAGTGTTGATTTAATTTTCAGAGCGAATTCAAGTTCCCACAACCTTTTCGCTACAGCGAAGAATTCGTGTGTGGTCCACGTGTAGCGAGGGCTCCACCTTGCGAGAAGATTTTTCGATAGACTCGGAGTCATCGGACGATGAAAGATCCGACATAAAGTTAAAATCAAAGCAATTATTTCCTCGCCATGAAAGCTTGCATTGCTTTAAGTCTGCCAGATCAGGTAAATTACAAAAAAATGAATTTGTATCATTGCTGTGTAAGGCGAAAGTTGGGCAAACCATTCTATAAAATACATAAATGAACACATTTAAAATTTATGAGCTATGGTCTCTCTCTTTATTTCACGCACAATATTTTATCCATTTTTTCTTATTTGCTTTTTATCAAAAATATAAATAAAGCAACATATTTAAGTGCAAAGTAACCATTAAATGTTTTGTTTTGTACCATAATTATTTCTGTTGAATGGCCTATATCACTTCACCGTAGCGTAACCTCTAGGAGAATAAATGACACCCAACGCGATACAGTTTGCAAGTCAGTTGCTACTCTCCACATTAAGAGTGATATTTTATGATAATATTGGTGGCCCTACTAAATATTTAAACGTAGAAACTTGTGTATCTAGAAGCTTATGCCAGTAAATGTACGGTAACTAAAATAAGCCAAATTGTCAGCCAGTTTATCCTCTACCCTCCGCTAGCAACGACTCTGACTTTTCACTCTGCAACTTATAATTAGTAATCGCTTTTGCTCTGGCATTGAAAAAAGCGTATTTCTCCTTTGTTTTAATAGAAAAGACACAATCCTGCTGTTTGTTTTATGTCGACAAAATGTAATTTGAATGTGATGTAAGACATGAATTGATTTAAAACATCGTTTAGACGTATCGTTGCTATCTGTGGAATGTATTTCTATTCACCACGGATGTACCGCTATTTTAATTAAATTACAACATATCCTCTTCTTATTTCCAAGAAAAGGTCCCAGACTGTTTCAATTATTGTTCTTACTTCAGGCAATCGAGCAACAGCATTCCCAAAACGTCTTCCCCACCCACATAAGCTGAACCGACGTTTCAGTGATGTTGCAATCCAAAGGCCACTGGTTTCAATCCCACCAACAACGTCTAAGTCTATTATTTCGGCTGATCTATTGGAAGTGTTGAAGCAAGAGAATATGGAAGTCATATAAAACTGAATCAAACTGGTTTCAGGCGCACTTGTATTCATTTTTTGTTTTTCTGGAACTTGTAATAGGCTACCACAAAAAGATGCACTAAGTTGAATTGCAATTCAAACCTATGTAGTAGAATAGGCAACAGCATGCATATCAACTCATTTTCACTAGACTCAGTTCCATAACACTGGTCAACACAATTTTTGATGCAACGGATTACGGAGATAAGAGGGAGGTTTTGGATGTTTTCGAGAGTGGGGAATCCAAAAATGAAATCTATTTTCCTTATCAATCCTTTTTTTTCACTGCAGCCATCACACGATAAAGTGTGAAAGCTGCAGTAAAAAAACTGATTTGATAGGCTACGGGAAAACAGACCTCATTTGCGTTTTGTTCATGCACCAGAAAGTTGGTTTCAAATTGCTGACCTGTGTAATATTTACCTAAAACTCAGTTTGGATCTACAAAACATCTTGGACCAAGTGTTCTAATATATATTTTTGTAGTAGGATTGCATGAAAGAAATCAATGATTGCAGAGTCCTCCGCCTCAATTCATGTCGAAGAATAATGAATGTTCTACTTACAGAAATATTTCAAAACGTTGCTTTTCAACCTGATAAAATAACATTGCCGACACAATATTTCGCCTACTTATCTAGGTAGGCTATATATTCGGTCCAAGTTAATTGGACTTCACAACCAAGCCAAATGGTTCGATGAAACTGAGCTAATTATCTCCGCAACAAATAAAAGCGGTGGTCGAATTGATTAAAAAAAATAAGTCTTTGCTTTCCAAGCAAACCTGTCCTTTAAACAGATGAGTGCGTAACTCCATGTAATATTTCCTTCATCGATATCAGCTACTACTCACTAAAAACCTTAATAACCTGTTTCGCCATATTACGATCATCAGAAGAAGCTTATTCAAATAGAATCTATTTGACTACTTCCTTCTGATGATCCTTATAAGGTGAAATAGGCTGTTAAGGTTTTTTTGAGTAGTAATAGTAAGTAAATTTGACGTAATTTGCTCTGCTTGGCTTTGTTACGTGGCATTGAGCACTTTTTGTATTATTAATAACATTTATTGTTTAATATTTACTTCATATAATCGTTTATTCGCTTGTTGTAATGCCAACAATGTTGTCGAAATAAAAACAAATGGTAGCAATGACGTCATTCCTTTGTTTCAGCCATCGCGTCAATCAACCTATGACAATGTTAGAAGCCTAATTGAATTATGTTGCGGTGTGATAAACTTGTTTAGGCACCGAAGATTTGACATGCTTCGTCATCTTACAACTATAGCAGCATATCATTTCATTTCAACAAACTGTTTTCAGTGGGAATAGTATTTTTCAAAAAATGCCGAAAAATATTGTTAAAAGTGGAAGAAATTGTTGATTTGCAATGAAAATATATTTCATCAAATTTGTGGAGAACTAATTTGACTGAATATACTTTTGATTTAGATGTTGTGGTTATATTTGCTTTTGAATTTTCTTTTGTACATTGTAACTTATTTGCTTCAATGTTTGATAATTTGCTCCATTTTACAACATCTGTCCTCTGTAGTGAAATCACTAATTTCCATTACTACTATAATCGTTCTGGGTTTCAGCTCTGTTTTTAATTGACTTTATTATGCTTGATTACTTATTAGAAGGGACCTTACCTTCTAACACGTAACAAAAGCATTTTAAATACGGCTGCTAAAATATTCCCCAGTATTAAATCGATTCGAATGATGATTTAAGTCTCATTTTAATAAAAAAAAATTCTAAAAACACATTAATATTCTTCAATTTTATTGTGTAGCTAAACTTTACAGATGGTTACGCTTCACTGTGAAGGTCTTTGTTGTGCAATCATATTAGTCTAAGAGATTATGTGCATTGCGATTTATCAAGCCATGCAGTGGTGCTCAGTACATAAATGTACACTTCTGCAACGTTGGTCAGTCGCTGATCCAACGTATTTTTAACCAAATTTTGTCTGCCTGTTGCATTTCTTTTTTCTGTTAAAAAAGCAATTGAATTTTAATCGAACCCCCTGGTGTTACAATTCAAATTCTTTTACAAACATTCAAGAGAATTCTCAATAGATTTTACAAACAATCTTCCCACGGTGTATAATTTCAATATCTTTATTACTTTTTTCAAGCAAGCGGAAAGATTTTAAACAAATATGGTGCTAACAGAAAGGAATCACAATTTTCCAACATAAACAAAACAAAAACAGAGAGAGACTGTTCACCAGGCATTTTATAATAAAAGTAATTTGCGTTCTTCTGGTGACTATTTACTAGGTTACCTCCTGATGTTAAAGATGATAACTAGCTTTTGTATCGTATAGAAACGTCGGAAATACAAAAGCTAGTTATCATCTTTAACATCAGGAGGTAACCTAGTAAATAGTCACCAGAAGAACGCAAATTACTTTTATTATAAACAAAACACTTTTCGAAAAGCAGATATCAACAATTAAATCCATTTCTCAGTCAAAAGAACGTTTTTTCTAAACAGAATTTTTGAAATCTCATATGTAAGTCACACCAAAGGTATTACTCACATGTTGTATCTATGTGATCAAATAGAAGATTACACCAAAAGAAAAGCATTTGTTTATTGAAATTTAACTTATTCCGTCAGTGTCTGTATTTCATTTTTTTTGGCTATTTAATTAGTAGTAAATTTACGTTTTTATAAAGTAGAATGTTGTTTTACCGTTTTAATCTTTTTCACTGTAATATTGAATTACTGGTATATTTATGAGTCAGTTGTGGTAAACAGGCAATCATGGTTTGACAAAGTAACAGCCAAAAACGTTTGCATTTTTTTTTGTTCTTGTACCATGATAAACAATTAAATATCGTGTTGCTGCTTGAATTTATAAGCTTATAATTTATGGGTGATTACACTTGCATGGTGCACTGTATGTTGTTGCCCTTTTCGTTATGACGATCTTCAATAAACCTACGTTGGATTTGTAAAAGACAAAGTGAAGAGGAAATGTTATTTATAAAAAGAAATTAGCTCAGAGAAAAAGTTTGTTCTTGCCAGACGTGTCCACTCAAAGCTTGTGCCACTCTAAAACTCTTAAAAACTTTTTCGACTACATCTCATCAACTTTGCAATTTCAGAATGTATTGTACAATATGTATTTTTAAAGAATTTGTATGGGCTACTTTGCTTTAGATAAGACAGGTGTTTTCTTTTGCAAACAAACTAATTTGAGCAGAATATCCAAGGTTTAAATTTCAAAAAGTAGCTACGCAAGCCTACTATTGCATTAGGTTTTTTGTTGATGCCCCACATAAGAAGCTTTGGTTGATTGAGGGACTCTTCATTCTTGGTGTTAGAAAGCTTCTTTGAGAGCTTAATCCTGGCAGTTTTGCATGCTTGCAGAGGCTTTGAATCAATGACTCAGGCTCGGTCACCGAGTTAACAGAGTGAAGTTTCCGGTTGTTGTTATCTGTGAGTTATTCCATCTATTAGATGTCACTGAATGAAGAACTGTCTTTGATGTGCGTTGCTCAATAAGCGCACACCCCAAGAGTCGAACCAGCGCTGCTTGATCTTTCAGTTTCTTCGTTCGTGAAGTCAGGCGCTTAATCAATTGCTAACTTGTTAAAACCTGGTGTTCATTCTTAGCGACTCGTGCAGTTAAAATCCTTCAAAGACAAAATTTTCATTGTTCACGGAGACCTAGCGTTAATTTCATTTTATCGTTCTTCTTTCTCTGAAGAAACTTCAACTCAATGTTAAACTTGTGGTAAAAGCTCACACAAAACATGACAAACGAGAAAAAACTTTTTAAAAAAATGGGCTGAATGCCAATCTGAAGAATGTTGCTCATGCTGTCGTCATTTTTAAAACCTTTATTGTGATCAATGCATGGAAGTAAAATTGTCCTTGTATGGTGAAGTGCGACACAATATACCGGTATGTGATTTCTCATATTAGATCAGACATCGTCTCTAATAAGCTGAACTATCGTAACTCCAAAAATGCAGTTTTGAGAAAATTGAATTTTAAAGTTCACGCTGTGTTTGCTGTACATTCATTTACGATAGTTCATCGTTCTGTATCATCAAAACTAAAGTAGATGGAGTTACGATGCTTTAACAAAATAAACTGTAGTCCATAAAGACACCAAATCAATCAAAAACGCAATTTTGAAAAATTTGGACTTACGATAGTTCAGCTTATTAGAGTCATGTGCAAACCGCCATGTTGTTCTGCGAGGCCTGCGTATTACTCAGCATAACACTGAAAGTGTATGCTGTTTATATACTAGCCTTCTCAAATTGTATTTCATTGTTTTCATCCTTGGCAGTAGAATCAGAATGAGGGGATTATTGAATCATAAAAACTTTGTGAATAGCTGAGCGCAACTTTTTGATGTGGTTCACATGGCAGCAAGTGCAAATCTTCGTGCGCTGTGTAATGAGCTTCGTGATATAATAATGCAGGCTTGAAATTTCACAATGCAAATTTAGCACACAGAAGTGTGTTGCCAGCCTTGCAATTTTCCCACAAACTTGGACCTTTATTCTTTGAGTTTGCGTATTTTTTTTCAGATTTGCGGTTGTTTGTTTTTTCAGCTAACTTTTTTAGTTTTTAGTCTTGATATTTGAAGCTGAACTTGAGAATGTTTTGCTGTAGTCAATATTTCGCCATCTCCCTTTTTTTCTTGTGTTCAAAATAATGGTTGCGTGAAAAGACGTCACAGTATTGCTATTGCAGTGCAGAGAGTGCCATCACCGTTTTGGAAAAGTTTTCAGACTTTTGAGAGTAAAAAGTTGTAATGACAAGGTAGGGCGTCGTACATAAATCTGTTTCTTGCTTTATTTCTTTCAAAAGAAGATGACACTAAATCTTCTTGTAAAAAAATTGATGCGGCCTCGTTTTCTTTTATAGTTTCGTATTTAGCCCGCGAGTAAAAAAGGTTGCACAATAAACATGTCTGTATTAGATGTTAAATATTTGAAGCAGTTAGTTTACAGTACAGTAGTAGCATCAACATTACACAATGACTTTAGTTTTATTACGTGATGATTAACTGTATTTGCTGCGTTTTAGAACGCACTTTTAACCTAAAAGCAGCTAACAAAAGGCAACTTCTGTAAACACTGCTTTTGTGCAATAATAAAATTCCAACCCAATACGCGTCACACATTTTTATTCAAGACTACTTTTGCCCTTCTAAACACAAACTTATTCAAAAGCTGTTTTGCTCGAAACCAACTTCTAAATAGTCTTTTTTCAAATTGGTAATTCATCTCACCTTTCTTCTATTTTAGAAAGTAATCGTAGTGATGTTTTAATTGGTTGAATCAATGTTAAAAAAGCAGATAAGTTCCTTCCCCATGACGCAATGGAACTATAATTGACTCACAATCAAAACGAGTTGATTTGAAACGGAATGAGCACAGGTGGGCTAGTTTCGAAAAGGAAAATGATCCGAAAGAGGAAGTTGCTATGCCATTAAGCTTAGCCTAGGTTAACTTTCAATACAGACATTTCTTAAGGAAACGTAGATACAAGTCAACCAATTTGAAAGCATCATATAATTCATTTTTAACCTCGGCGTTTTGAAGTTATACCCAGTTCAAAGATTACATATTCTCTAACCAATTAATAAATTTGTCTCTATTTTCATAATGGTAAAATAAACAACTTTGTTAGCTAGGTAGCTTAATAACTTCTAACTGTAGTTATGGTGAATAGCTTTTCACCGGATACTAAAAACGTCCACACTGATTGCTGAAAGTGCTCAAAAACAAATCTTTCGTTTTATGCACAGTTAGAATAATAGAAAATAGGTTTTTTATTTGTTGAGAAGTGTTTTGTTTCCTCGCGACTCCCAATGGAAATAACCAGCTATTACGTTGGTGCATTTACCGCCTATCGAAAGCGTTGTTGGGTTAGGAGAATATGCTTTCAATTCCGGAAGCAAAGGATCTCTTAAAGCAATTAAATTTGACACCGCGTCATATCGCGTTTGCAAAGCAATGGAATCGCGTTGATCTCAGTCAGCAGTTTCTAGACAATATTTACTTTAGTAGCAAGTAGAAAACACGGGATAAATGATTCGGTGTAGGCCTAAAACATAATAGGTATTCAACTGTGTACAACGCTGTCTAGACAAAAGAATTGCTGGAAATTTTGCTTTTTTAAGGATTTGTGACTCAGAGCTTTTTGTTGGTGATCTCAGCCTTATTACATCTTTTGCAAGTTAAATAAAAGACTTGTTGTTTACAAGTTGCAATATATACCGAGTCCTTTGTGACGAAAAGCGGATAGTTAGTTTTGCCAGTGTCATAAGAGCTCCCACGAGAAATTGTAATCTCACTGGTATATCATAGAAAGTTGTTGCAGAGTTTAAGTGGAAGAGCCAGTTTTATCAATCCAGTGTCAGTTGGCTTAGAATTACTATAGAGTACAATCGCGTTGCAGCAAAAAAGTTAAAACCGTAAAGAATCGGATAGGATTTACAGATGTCATCAATAGTGTAGCTACCAGTTGGATATTGGAGATAGGCCTACATTCAAGGACGGCAGGTTCTTGGGAGTGGCAGAATGTAGCCTAAGCTTACTCGTATTTTTTTTTATAAAATCTAAATAGTTTAAAAAGGGTAAAACAACGAGTGGTTCATACTGAGCATTGTTTTGGGTTTGACATCTTGAAATGCTCTTTTAGTTTTCTCACTCTTTCTTATGCCTCATACGTTGCTTTGTTAAATAAAATAAGATGACACTGCGAATTTAGTTGACAATGGCAAAAGATACAGAATCTCATGGATAAGAAAAATATAGTCCTGAGAGATGCCTTAAAAGAGTAATATCCATGTCTTTACATTTCTGGGAAACTAAAATCCTTTTTTTCGAGACCATCATAAAAATCAAGAAAATAGCTTGTTGTTAAGCTTTAAAATCCCATAAAAACCAAATATGATCCCGTCGTCAAAGAGCGTCTTCTTGTGTGTTGAATGAAACCTTCAAAATTTCATCCCCTGTAGGTTGTTACAAAGCGGAAGCATTGAGACGAATATGAGGAAACATGAGACCAAGTAGGCCAATACGCCGATATGGGTTTTTCTGAGTTTTTAATAGAAACTTTTCGGTTCAACCAACAAGTGCAAAGCAGCAGTACAACATTCCAAAGAGACGGTGCAACGTTGGATGTGGTGTAGGCCTAATGGTTAAAATACTGTTTATGTGATAAATCAGCGGATTTAATTTTGTGTAGAAGCTTTATTTCATCACTTGGTGTATTTATGACAAAGCTTGCAAAAAAAAAAAAGTTTGAAACTTGAATTAATAAAATAGAACTGAACCATGACTGAACTTCAGATAAAATTGACTGTTAAATCTTGTGCTGGTAAAGCAGGTCGTCTGCGGTGTAGATTTTTTTGACAGAGCTCGACTAATTTATCTTTGAATTGTTTATAAAAATAAGCTAAGATCACTATTTTAAAAACTACCGTACTAATAATGTACAAGTGCAGGATATGAATTTCAGTAGCCTACATAAAGTAGCCTAGGTGACGTTTGACTGTTAGCCTTAGTACATCAGAAGGATATGGTGTTTTGTGTCTGTATCAGCTTACCTTGTAAATTAGTATTTGTTCAAATGGTAGCCTAAACAATTTTTAGTAACCCATTGTTTCTTTGAAAGAATATTGATGTAAAAAGGGGAAGGGATGGCAAGTTTCCCAAGTATGTAGTATGGGCGACGGGTGATTCTACTACGTCACTGTGTATGGTAGGGCCTTTAATAGGCCACTTCCTTCCATTCACTGTTGGTCTACATCGTATAACATACATTTTTAACGTCTTTTGTCCATGTTGCGTTTTGGGTATTTCACTCTGATAACCTATTAACTGGTCGCATTTTTGGTTTAACCGTTTGCGATTTTTGCTTTAAAACTGCTTTAACTAAATACAATTGAAGTAGTGACTAGCTTAAGCTTCCGGCAATTATTGAACAAGTTTTCAGTATGGATTATCTTGACGTCATCGATAAGTGTGACGTGCTATGAATTCACATCAATCGCCACTGAACTTTTGTTGGACTGCATGACGCAAAAGAGTTCGTACGTAAACTGCGTTTAATCAAAGCCGTCTTTTGCATAGGCTACGTCCCTTACTGTGCAAACCAACCGTGCTCCAGGTGCAAGTCATAGCCCAAGAGGTACAAGCACCTTCTAAAGAGTCATAAAGAACGCTTAGAAGCAAACCTATGAAGCAAAAATAGACCAAAGATGAAGAATATCGCAAAGTGATATTTTTTTTTCTTATAGGCTTGAAGAGGGCTGTATGACTAGCCAAAAACGTTCGCTTATTGTTTTGTTTTTTATAATGTTTAATGTAGTGTTGTTGCTGAGTTATGTCTGTTTATGGTTATATGAAGACTACCCCAAACCAATTTGGCAGCTTCTATTTTCATCCAAACGGAACAATTTCTAGTGTTAGCAGTAGGTTTGTGCCAAATACGGTTTAACGTGTAATTGAGTAAGTTGCTTGGAAATTAGTGATTTTCTACGACACAGTTCTTGTAGATGATATGAGTTCGTTATCGCTTCCTGTTTGCTATTTTGGAGCAAAGTTACATGCAAAATGATTAAGAACAGGATTTTAATCATTTTCCACTTTTGACCTCATTGACCCTTGAAAGACACGTTTTCTAATAAATGTCAGTTATTAGCGCACATGCAACTGTAAATATAATAGTTGACTGTCAATCAAACGGGTCATAAAAAGCAGATTTTTCAATTTGTGGAAGTATATAGGCAGATATAGGTCCAACAATTGGGTCACAACTGTTCTACAATTAGAATGTCAGAGCAGGGTGCCGATATAGACCTAACTCGCAGTTTTTCTAATCTTTAGGCAATAAGTAGTTTTTTTGCCCATTTGAAATTTTTGTTTGCTACTTTGTGCAGTTAATCTTCTGCAGTAATTGCTTTTTTCACAATATAAAAGTGGGTCTGTCGATTGACACTCATGCTCAGAATGCGATAGGCCTATTAGAAACTGCATTGCATCGTTTTTTCTTTCTTGTACAGTATATAGAAATTGTTTACACGTATAGTGAAGAAAACTTAATAAAAGCAGTACAACAGTTTTGATATAATCAAAAAATAAAGAGCCCAAAATGTAGATACTAAACTCATGTTCAGCAAACAAACGTTTCGAAAACTATACTGTCTTCATCTTCAGTGTTATAAATGTAAGCAATCCCTGATGCCGACTTTTCAGTTCAATGGAAAATACTATAAACAAATAGATGGTGTAGCAATGGGAAGTCCCATTGCCCCACTCATGGCCGATGTTTTAATGAACTACGTGATAGACCAAGCTTTACTTCGTGCTACCGAAATGGAAAAACCAACCTTAATTTGCCGCTATGTGGATGATATCTTCTTAATTTTTCCAACTTCCTCTTCTTCGACAAAGTTTTTTAAATTAATTAACTCCGTAAGAAAAGAAATATCTTTTACAAATCAAGCAGAAGTTGACAAGTGTCTACCCTCCTTAGACGTTCTAGTTAGTAGAACGGATGAAGGTAACATCAACACCAATGTGTATCGAAAACCTACACACACTGGACATTATTCCCTTTGGTCAAGCTTTGTTCCTTTTCACTACAAACGTAATCTCGTTAATTCTCTTCTTTCCCGAGCTTACCGCATCTGCAATTCATATTCTTCTATACATCAAGAATTTGAAATCATTAAAAAGATGCTTGGGCATAATGGCTACCCCAGAAAATTCGTAAATAAATGTATTGCAACTCTTTTGAACAGAGTACACAGCACTTCACCCAGCCAAAAATCATCTAAAGATCAAACTCGATTTTTAATCTTTAAGCTGCCATTTCTCGGTGACATGTCATACCAAATACGCAAAGAACTTCAACATTTAGCATTTCAACTAACCAAAGGAAAATTATCTATTCGTTTCGTCCACAAAACCACAGATCTTTCAAAGCGTTTTAATTTTAAAGACCGCCAATCCAAATTATCAAGCTCCAATGTAGTGTACCAACTGTCTTGTTCGTGTGGAGCAAATTATATTGGAGAAACAAAAAGGAATCTATACACAAGAATTTTAGAACACAAACCGGATCATCAAAATTCAAAAGAATCTGAGGTTGCAAACCATTTGCGCACCAATGCAGACCACAAGATTAATTTTGAAGAAGTTGAAATACTAGGGAGAGGGGAGGACTCAAGGAAATTGAAAATTCTGGAAACGTTATTCATCAAAGAAAAATCTCCGCAATTGAACTTGGACTTGGCATCTGCACCATTATATTTATTTAATTGTTGAACTGATATACCGTATAGCACTTATTCTGACTTGTCAAACCCATTTCGTTGATCCAGTAAATTGTAATTTGTTTTTTCGTAAAGTCTTATCGTAAAATACTGACTTCTGTTACGCATCATTTCATGAAAAAACCTGACTTCTATTACGTTTTTTACTTTCATAATAGCTTGTTGATGAGTCTTTGTGACGTCAGCAGCAATTCAATTTAAATCTATGCGGCATCAGGGATTGCTTACATTTATAACACTGAAGATGAAGACAGTATAGTTTTCGAAACGTTTGTTTGCTGAACATGAGTTTAGTATCTACATTTTGGGCTCTTTATTTTTTGATTAGATTAACCAGGCGTTCCAACCATTTTGCTCCTAAGTTTTGATATACCTCACCATTAAAGTGATTACATTTCAGCCCAGGATTGCGTCACAAACAACATTGCAACGTTTTAAGACTAATAACGATAACAGCATTTATACAGCGCTATACCTAATGTGCAATCTGTGATCCTGGAGGGTGTATATCACGATGGTGATAAAATAATAGGCTACGTTCAGTTACTGTATAATGCTGTAAATTTAGTTTTTAAAAAGATTCATTCGAATTAAAAGGTCAATTTGAAGGAGGTATTAGCAGCATGACCTTGAAGCAGCACTGAGGTAAGCCTATCCGTCATAAATATAGTCAGTGGCGTACGCAGGATTTTCTCAAGGGGGGGGACATTAAGAGTAGCGTAGCCAGGAATTTTGAAAGGGGGGTTTTGACGACCGGCGGGCGAAGCCCGACGGCGCTTTCGCTCAAGACGACAACCAGCGGCGGGGGGTCTGGGGGCCCTTCCCCCAGAAAATTTTGAAAAATTACTTTGAATTTGGCGCATTTTGAGAGCATTTTCAACAAAAATGTGGGTATGAATATTCCTGTAAAATGGTGCTGTCAGGTGGCATAGCAAAAGGATAAGATCATGTTTTCTTCGGCATTTTTCGGAAATAAAGCTAAGTCTTTATGTTTTCTTGTTGTTAATTCCTGGCTGAGATGTTTGAATGTTTGGTATTGGCAAAACTCGCTCTTTTAATGCAGTTTTGTTTAAAATTAGGCTAGTTTTTTTTAGACTGAAAGCATCATTCCCAAGCATAAAGAGACTGAAAGCATCATTCTCAATATTGTAACGTCACACGCGTGCCAAGTGGGGTAGTACCCCCCCCCCCCCCCCCTTGGCTACGCCAATGGCCATTGATATCCCAGACGTCTTCATGATATCCCAGTATGGTTTTAGTTTAGACTATATCCATTTCTCTCTCACTGATCACTGCAATAGGCTTACAGAACACTATGCTACATTGGCATACCTGGGGTAGGGTAGGTGGATTGGGCCATGTATTTCGTATTGGCTTAGTCTATAAAACAACATTGTTACAGTAATTGCTTTGACAGAGCAATGCAAAACATATTAAATGCCTTAATCTACGTCGTTAACTACTAAAACATTTTTAAGGGGGGGGGGGGGGGTGGCATGGCCCAATGCCCCCCCCCCCCTGCGTACGCCACTGAATATAGTGACTTGCGTTCCGTCATTTTATACAAATGAGAAAAATCTTTGGCTCGTAAAGAAATGCGCAAATAAGTTTCTATCGTGTCTGCAGATTGGGATGCAAGACTTCTCTTTAACTGTTGTCCAAAAATTTACCTTTTATAGAAATTTGCTGACGAATCACTGTCACAACGCCTGATATTGTGAAAGGGTAGGTTAGAATAGGCTACATTAAAAGTGTTTTTGCTAAACATTAAATTTTTAGCAAAACAGTCCATTGGTCAAAAAACTTGCTGCAATAAAAGACGCCAAACTCGAGTTTCACCCTTGTTTGTGATCATCAGTGGTGCGTATTCGAGTTGTCTTGAGAGGGAATCGAACTTCCGGCATGGTGGAAATTGTGGACATCCTTGACGAGTTGGCATCGAATCTCAATAGAGACTACTAATCAAATAATCGAGGCTTACAACGGTTCAGACAAAAAAGCTTTAAAAAGTTTCTTAACAAAACGAAACTTCATTTTCTAGATGTCAATCGGATGTTGCCGTTTGGTATGCGAAGGTTGAACGCCATTTTGAGCATATCATTTCCTGACCATTGTCAATAATCTCTCAATTCACTTTTATGCCTCCTTTTTGTTTTTCATCGTGTTAGTGTCAAGGCTTTGATTACTTTGTGTTACTAATATCGTCTTTATCATAAGCTGATCATTCCACTGCTGGCAGGACTTTTTCCTAAGTTTTATCCTGTTCTATTTTGACTGTTTTCATCCAAGTGCAGTGTAGATTAGCCTAATATAGCCTATACTATACTAAATATATGATGAGTGCTTTATTATGGAGACTAAATTAATTGCTTAATGTTTAGACGTATTATAGTCCCATAGGTTTTCAATTGTATCAAACAAAATGATGAAAGGACTTCTATTTGCATGCTTAGTCATGCTGCTTCATCAACAAACAAGGTGTAGCGTAGGTAAGACGTTCTTTGGCATTATTCTTGTAAGTGTAAACACTATGCCATTCTGCAATGGGCAAATAATAACAATATGTTATTTTATAAATTGTTGGTAATAGAGCGTCAATAAAAAATCTTCATAAGTGACGATCTTCAGGCATTTTTTTCAAGCTTTTTTATGTTTAACTTTTCAATGAAGGCCTTAAAAACCGCTGCAAAGTCCGTTGTGTCAACAGATGTCATGAAACTACTAATAAAACAAACTGCACTTTTCTGGTGGGAGATTTAATTGTATTTACTTCATTCTACTTGCCATCAAGAAACTGTTATAATCTTAACAACAATAATAGCTTGCCTTGATAGAAACTTTCTGAATGCCATGAATTTAGAACAGAAAACGGTTCAGTTTTAGCAATTTGATACATAAACAAGAATTTGAAAAGTGAATATTGGTGAAGAAATTGCTATGCTTACATTAATTTAAATTTAAATTTTCTTGAATCAATGATATAAATGCTTTGGTTGACCTGTGCTTGATAGGTAATCTATAAAACATATCACAGCACCGTTTCTGTTATGGTGACTCATGGCCTTCAAGCTTAAGCTTTTTAAAATGCAACCAGATTCGACCGAGAGTTCCTTGGTTCTTGCAACTTTTATAAAAGTCAGATCATTTTTTAGTTTGATTTTTATAGTAACGATACAGCGTGGAGGAACTTATTAGTCGGATGAATAAAAATTTAACAACCTCTCAAAATTTCTTTTTCCAGCTATTAATTTCGATCATGGTGTTCGTGAAAATGAGCTCTTTGAGTGGAAAGGAGAGGTGGCCCACATACGAAGGCCTTCTTCGCTATACGTAACACATCCGTTACCCAATAACCAATATTACTCAGTAATGAAAATGCAAATTCAAGGTGCCAGACGCATAGTAAGTTATAAACTGGTAGATTATTTTTGATGTAGCTAAAGTAACTGTAGGTTAAATAAAATGCTATAAAGCGTTAGTAGAAATTGACGTTGTTACACTCCAAGTACCGGTATCTGTTTTGTAGTATCCAGGTTATTACCGGATATTTGAAGATTTAGATTAGTCGACAAAATTTAGATTAAGCAATGAAACCAGTCTCTTTGTGTTCGCCTTGAAGCATCGTGTACTTGAAGCATTATGTACTTGAAGCATCGTGTACTTAAACACATGTCATTTGATCCCCTTTAACGGCTTTATTTTTAAGTATAGGTTGTTTAATGAGATGTTCTTGTTTCAATTTTTTTTTTTTTTTATAGATTGTTTATATACACTTTTCAAATTGTTTATATACAAGGGAATTACGGGTAACACCTTCACATCACCCTTAAAAATATGTATATATATATGATTTATTAATTATTGTGGTCTTCTTGTACAAATTATTATTTTTCTTTTTTTGGTCATCGTATTTTTTTTTCATATTTCTCAAGTATTTTATTTATGTATTTTACATAGAAAGTAAGTATTACAAACACCATACTACAATGTGGTAGCGCTATAGCTTCAACACGTTGTGTGACAATTTGAAAGCTGGGAAAGGTAGCCTACAGTGAATATTTATGAAAATGTCTCAATATTTTTTAAATTTATTAGTTTGATTAGCTATGCCAACTGAAATTTCTTATGAAATGAAACAATCTTTGCATTTGACATATGATGAAGATTAAAACAATTTATAAAATTTCTGATAGCAAAATAAATTATAACGACTAAATACAGCGACTACTAAGCTACAATACAGTGATCGAAGCGTTTTCATTTAGCTTAAAACATCTCGTTATAGTAAGCTATTCACAAAATTTTTTGTCTTGCCATACCGGTTTACTTTCGTTTTTTTCCAGAATAAAAGTTGGCAATGTAATTGCAAAGTAAGGTAGCTCAGTTCAAAAAAATACAAGGATAATATGTAATCTCACCTTTTCCGAAGAGAATTTTCTGCCTACGTTACTGCTTATCTCTATACTTTAATTAATATTTTTAGTTGTACTTCCAAGCTGGGTATCGCAGTCACGAACGGTATCAAGGCAACTGCACCTTTACACAGGATGAAAGCATTATACTACCCAAAAAACCCTTCAGAATAATTTTGAGATTTACTTCAAGATCTATAATGGTTTACCTCAATGGGAACTTGGTGTTTACACAGCCGTAAGTTATTTACTAATCTCTAAGCCTACACAAACTTAAGTAATAAAAATAAAAAGAGCTTGCTGCTTCAAAGCAACGAGAGAGGTTGGTGATCTTGTTGTTTTCATTCATTTTAAAAATCTTGCAGAAAAGTTGATAGTAAGCTGCTGTTTTTTTTTTGTTTTTTTTGATGATTTTTCTATTCAGCAAGATAAGCTATAAATCATCTACAAGGACTACTCCTTTTCCTACGGCATGTTTAAAATCCTTGATAATATTTTCCAATGCTTCGACAGATGTAAAATTGTCAAGCCATTGGCGTAAGCGTACTGTAGCAAGTTGTGAGCAGAAGCATTTAACAGAATGGGCCAATAATAAAACCTTGAGGAACACCATCTTTGAGTAGTCAAAACTTCTTAGTTTACCCATGGCTACCTAAAGATACGGCCTGATTTGTCACATTTTGCAGAAATTTCCAGATTTTGCTAACTTTGGGCAAATGTTTAAATAAATATTTCTAAAAATTGTATTTTTATGTTTTTTTTACTGTTTTCCCCACATGACACAATAGGTTTTAACATCTTCACATGCTGAAAAAAAAGACAATTTGACTTCGAAGATTTTAGTAAGACTATTAATTTTTCAATAACAGTCTGATTCAACGTTTTTCAACTTCCTTTTTCTCATTTGCTATTGCTTCCCCAAGGCAACAAAAAGCTTTTACATCATTAGGAGACAGCAAAAAGTAAAAACATCTCTGAAAATGTCAGTCAAACACTAGCAGTACTAGCTGTAATGAAAATCTGCAAAATGTGACAAATCAGGCCGCATCTCGAGGTGGCCATAATTCACCACATTAATGGTGCGTGTAAACCGTCAGCTTGGTCTTAGGTCGGCTGCATTGTGGTGAGAGTCTTGGTATATCACGCGACAGGGCGCCAGTTCGACACCACTCATGAGCATGCGGTTGGGTCTTTGAAATGACACTTAAAGGCATGCCTTAAGGTGGACACGAAGATTGGCTTCTTTGCCTTCCAGTCCTATTAGTCTAAATCTTTAACCACCGGGCGTAAGCCTGGATACGACGACTGTAGCTCCTGCGAGCTTTCTCTGACGTCACCCACTCTTGCTTCACTTCAAAATTCTGGAATCTATGTAATCTGTGCAACCCGTAGGCTTACGCGCACTCTTGCGTTTCGCAATGGAATTTAAAGCACTAGATTTCCAAGCATGCCTAGTCGCATCCTGGCAATTACCTCACACATACGTAGTTTTGCGGTTTCGTTATAATGTTTACATTGTGCATTTGGTTGATTGCAACGCTCCCACCCAGTAGTATATTTCCAACAAAACGGGATTCTTTCGTAGCTGCAACCATGATATGTGACTCTCACTTCAATCCATGATCTGTGACTCTCACGTCAATAACATAGTACGGTGTAGCGTGGTTGGCATTGTTAATTTCTGGTTTCGGGACTGTCAGCCTTTAGTTCTGGTGTTTTCTGTTCAACTTTCTAGTTTCTGGATTCCGTTTTACTTGACACCCTGCTTGCTGTGTCATATCTTCGCCTCCACAAACAAAAACAACTTTTCCTTTAGCCTCAAAGTAGTCCTCATTGCTATGAACAGGAATGATTTGGTAGGCAGTTACTTTTAACGTAAAAACCAGCTTATTTTTGTGGAAAAAATGGATTTGCAATTGGTCCGAATGTAGAGACAGTCGAAGAGCTCAAAATGAGTGTAAAGAAGAAAATATTTAGCAACAGCTTTTGGGTCATCTTGTGGCTAACGAGCCTTGGGATTGTGATTACGGCCTTTTCGGCTTTTTGGATGTTGAGTTGGAGCATGAGCAAATACTATTTCGCAGCCAGAACACTTCATGATGCATTCGGCGTGAGTTCCGGATTGGCGGTGTCAGGGCCAGCAGCCGTGCTGGCGAATAGTCAATGAAAATCAACCACAAAGCCATCCAGTGTGAAGTTACCATAATTGCTTATTTCACAATGTAGATTTTTAACGACCCTAAAACAGGTCGTTTTAGGGTCGTTAAAAATCTACATTGTGAAGTAAGCAACAATCATGCTGCTAAAATCGAAACTCATTCAATTGCATTACCAGAGATGCTATCTCGTCTGGTGTTGGTGTTTGCCCAAATTCAGACGTCTCTCTCGTTACAAGTTTGGATAACTATGTTAGAACTCGCCTCACCTTTTTCAAATTGGTTTCATAATTTCTTAGTTATTTTGACCATATTTTTATTACTTGTATTTCAGATTTGAAATCTCGAACGCAAATGTAAGAGTAAGGTTGGAAAAAATTGTAACAATAAGAACTTATCACACACAGAGAGCAAGTGCAGAGGCGGAAGTTTTCCGATTGCTGTCAGATGAAATGCTAGGTAATTAGTCTCAACAAAGTTTAGCAAACATAGTTTGTCATGTTTCTTAAAAAAGCCAGGCATTGGGTCGAGTAGATTGGGTCGAGTTATATTTATAAAGCGCCCTTACTTTCTGTAAGCGATATGATGTAGCTGGTGTGCGCTCTAGCAGAAGACCAATTGAATGATCCGTATATTTTGATGCCAGTTCCTACTGTGTTGACGTCCCACACGACTTTGAAATGATTTTTGGCGAATTTTTGCTATAAGTTAAAACAACATTGCAAAAACAATCAAAGTGGTAGACTAATGAAAGTGAACCTTAAAGTATGAAGTTTTTCATCACTTATAATTTTCTAGTTACATAATAGGCTATCAATCTGATAAGTAGGCTAAGTGGAAGTTTCAAAATGTGAAGCCCCTTAGGCGGCTATCGTAATGCAAGGAATACGGCAACTGAGTATGATCTGTATGTATGGCCATGCGCAACGGGTTTGTATATAGTTGCAGCTGTTAAGTGAAATCCACTTCTAACGTGTTTCATCGACACCTTTCAGCTAATGAGATGCAAGTCGATGGATGCGGAACAATTAAATCGGGAAGGCGTATACCTATTCCTCCATTTTGTGAGAAAAGGACACGAACCACAAATAACTTCAGAATAGTCGGAGGTGTTCCTGCCTATCCAGGCCAAACCAGTTGGCAGGTAAATGTTTGTAAGCTTACCGTAATTAAATATATGCCTAAACTTTACATAGGTCTAAGAAAGGATGTTCTAAGGATGTCGAATAGTAGGCTACAAATTTAAACAATTATTGAAGGTTAATAAAAGTGGTTGGATTCAGCCGGTTGTGATCAGTTCACACAAGCTGGATTTTTAAATACAGCAGATACTTGAACTAGTCTAGTTATTAGGAGCAAATCAGGTTGTTGCAGGCTACAAAGATTAAGTTTATACACAGTAATTATATTTCGTATTGGTGTAGGACTGATTAAAACAAATTATAGGATCGCAACCACGGATTAGGTTTATATAGTGACCAAGAAAGACAGCGATCGTCTTCATTACGTCAGTCACAAAAATCACTTATAAAACATCATTTTGTGAAAGCTATTTTCTGATAGTTTTCATTGTTTTGTTTTTTTAAAACTTTAAACCTCTGCGTGTTTATAGTCCAATCCAGGGTGGCTCAACCATGACCCATATGTCAATCTTTTGTATTAAATTTGTGTGATCAGGTTCTGTGACGTAGGCCTAAGCAAACATGGAGGAAGGCATTGGTCATGACTTTTCCACCAATTGCTGGGGAATATTAATAAGTATAATATTTTTTTGGAGTTACTCTCACCTCAAGAAATTCCTACTTGAGCCATTGGTCATGTTTACTTCTCACTCATGTTTATATAATTTTTTTCTTTAACCAAAAGCTTGACTACACATCATCTTACATTAACTCTCAAATGACGATTACAAGTAACCTATTGTTTAGAGATTCTTGAAATTGTGTCAATAGCCTAAATTTACGTTAGACTACTGGTAGGCTAGATGTAGTTATATTTACAATACCTTATTTGTATCCACTCAATGGTACAGTAGTTTGGTTTTCAGCTTGGCCTGTACTGTTTTCCACCTGCTACTGAAGACCTATGTTTTTCAATGTTACATTATAAATAGTTAGCCCGCCTTATTCTCGCTGCTTTATGCGAAGAAACTGTTACTGCCTACTGGCAGGCGCGAATCTAAGAGTTTTTTTCGGGGGGGGCCAGAAAATTTGAAAATCAATTAAAAAGAAAGAAAAAGCTAAACAGATATGAACAATGATACTACGACATATACGATATGCTAGAAAATGGACATTAAAACAACCATTTTCATTAATTGTGATGCCGAGGGACTAATATCAGCTGTTTAGAAGCATATCAAACCATTTGATGCGGAAACATACAATTTTTCACAAAATTTCGGGGGGGGCCCGGGCCCCCTGGGCCCCCCCCCATAAATCCGCGCCTGCCTACTGGTATCTTTTTTTTAAGTTTCTGTTGTCCCCGACGACCGGAATGAATGTAAAAGCTGTGGCAGAGAAAGATAACCAGTAGCCTAATAGATGGCTGATTAAGGCAGCGAAAAAATACACGCATGGAAAAAATTGTATTTTTGTTTCAGGTCGCCATTCGAAAGAAACCACAGTTTGTCAATCCCAACGCAAATCCCCATGTTTGTGGCGCCACATTGGTAGGAAGCTGTTGGGTAATATCTGCTGCGCACTGCTTCCTCAGCACGTCACCAACGTACGTCATACTATATATGTAGTGGACTGCGCATTATTACAAATACTTGCTAGAAATGACAATTTGCCAAATTGTGACCTTGTTACGGTTTGAAGCATAAGGCTTTATTGTATGATTTACGTATGATTTCCAGTTTAAATTATTGGAACAGAAAGGTCACATTTCAACACGGAAAGTGGCATTTGTCGTTTGACTACACAATAATATTAGTGGCGTAGTTTCTGTGAAATGGTGTGCGGGACAAGAAGGGACGTCTGTTTCAAGGCGTAGTAGGCTATCTATTGTTCTAACATTCACACTTCTCACAGTGAGGTGCAAAAAGTGTAAAACCTGCGTTTCCTGGAGCTGGAATCTTATTGCTACGCCACTAAATGACACCATTCAAACTGAATATTGTTTGTAGCCTAAGCTACACCAATATAGACTATTTCGTTTAACGTATTATCGTAATTTTAACAGTTAATTTTGCTAAATATCAAAATATCCTGAGTAATTTTGTTGAAGATGAAAATTTCAAATAAAAATAGGTAGGCCTACCGCCCTACCGTAAACTAAATACTAAATATATCGCTCTCAGCTTCTCTGATGTGCCTGCAGAAACACTTACACAATAGAATATTTGGTAGGCTTTCTGGCTTAGCCAATTGACATGTTTCATTTGAATTTGCAGAAGTTTGAAACGCTTAGTTATAAGAGTGGGCGATTATTACAATCAAGATGGAACCCAATATAGCTCGGTTGCCGAGTTTGAGCAATCCAGAGATGTGAATATCAGGAAAGTTTTCCGTCACCCAAAGTACCAGAGTTATCCTGCATCCAAAAATGACATTGCTTTAGTTCGACTTGACGAATGCGTCAGTTTTAAGTAAGTTAACCATGATCTATAAGATGTTAGCTGTTTATGATCAATTTTCAATCAAAAATATAAATTTGGCTTGATATAAGCTTACTTTCCAAATCATCCAAGCAATAGTCAACCAGGCGTGGTTTAACTAAGTTTTATCTTCTGGATGTAGAAATTAAATTCTCTTTATTTGGTTTTGAATCTTTATCTTCGGACTGACAAAGCCTTTGATAAGTAGTTACTTGGTAGTTTCGCATTGGCTACTTGTAGAGGCTTTTGACGCAGGGCCGATTACCGAGATTGGCAGAGTGAAGTTTCCGATTGTTGAAATGTTGTTGCTGGGGAATTATTTCATCCACTAGGTGCCACTGAATAGAGAGCAGTCCTGAAATGCGTTGCTCAAGCGCACACCCTGAGAGCCGAACCAGCGCTACGTGATCTTGAGTTCGGGCGCTTAACCACTGAGCTAAAAGGCACCAAAATATGTTTGGATCACCACTAGGCACAATTAAACTGGGCATAATAGCATATAGGCTACTATCCCCAACCGAAACAAAGCTGTCTTTGTTGTTTCAAGTAGCCTAGCCTACACGAAGAAGCTTCAAGATCAAGCGGCGCTTGTTCGACTCTTGGGGTGCGCGCTTGAGCAACGCATTCTAAGGATTGCTCTCCATTCAGTGGCACCTAGTGAATGGAATAATTCCCAGGCAACAACAATTCAACAATCGAAAAACTTTACTCTGTTAATCTCGGTAACCGGTCCTGCGTCAAGAGCCTCTACAAGTATGCGAAACTACCAGGAATAACCTATCAAGGCTTTGTCAGTCCGAGGATAAAGATTCAAACCAACCAGCATCGCTATAACTTTTACGCGAAGACCGTGTCACTATAAAAAACGTAGGCTATATAAAAGTAGGCTAATTAGTAATGAACAAACATAACTCAGCAACAACACTACATTTAACATTATAAAACAAAAAACAAAAAGCGAACGTTTTCGGCTAGTCATACAGCCCTTTTCAAGCCTATAAGAAAAAATACATATTAAAAGAAATGCTAAAGAATCATATAGTATCACAGCAAAAATATGGTCAAATCTAAACATTTAAGAAACTGTCTCGCTCATACAAAATGACAACTGAAAATTACACAGCACAACGGGTCAAGTATTTGAGAAGTAAAAATTAGTTAATTGTTTAGAAAAGGAATCAGGCAGAATTACGCAAGATTGACAGAAGCACAACACGAGATAGTGGCACAAACAAAGAAAATGCGAGAATTTTGTTTGTGCCACTATCTCGTGTTGTGCTTCTGTCAATCTTCTCGCATTTTCTTTGTTTGTGCCACTATCTCGTGTTGTGCTTCTGTCAATCTTGCGTAGTTCTGCCTGATTCCTTTTCTAAACAATTAACTAAATTTTACTTCTCAAATACTTGACCCGTTGTGCTGTGTAATTTTCAGTTGTCATTTTGTTTGAACGAGACAGTTTCTTAAATGTTTAGATTTGACCATATTTTTGCTGTGATACTATATGATTCTTTAGCATTTCTTTTAATATGTATTTTTTCTTATAGGCTTGAAAATGGCTGTATGACTAGCCGAAAACGTTCGCTTTTTGTTTTTTGTTTTGTAATGTTAAATGTAGTGTTGTTGCTGAGTTATGTTTGTTTATGATTCAAAAGAGTTACCTCTCTACCCAAATTGTATAATTAGTAGCCTAATGTTGAAATAATTTTCAGCACTTTTGTGAAACCTGCTTGCTTGCCAGTATCGGAGAACCAGTTCCCTGAGCGCACATTGTGCGGAATATCTGGTTGGGGAGCGTCAAATGAAACAGAACGTAAGTGTAACGATGTTTTTGTAATTAAGACAATTGTGATTTGAAATAGTAGTAGCCTATCATAATACTTCTATAGAAATCCAGCAGTGGTGAATGGTGATCATAGTTAAATAGCCTACGCGGCGTCACAGAAAACATTATGCAGCTGCAAAAGAAAAAAATACAGTGACTAAAAGAATGTAAAGTTTGCTAAACTTTTCTTGGAGGTAGGCTGAAAACCTCAGACTTACAGTGAAGTAAAAATGTTTGCTTTGCCAGAGGTCAGCTTTCGTATTTTTTTCTCTCAGAGTTTTGATATCTTTTAGCATTTTGATTTGTCAGACGAATGGTAGCCTACCACGCAATTTTTATTTCTAAATTTGCAACTGCATAGGCCACAATAGCCATCGCCCTTCTGGCTTCTTGCCACCATTTTATTTTTGAAGGTTAAGCTATAGGTGCATGATTAGCCTAATAATTGTTTGGTCTTTTTGTAATTTGCAGACACCACCGACTATCCAAAATGCTTACAAACTGCACAAGTCTCTATCAAAACAAACAGACGTTGCCGACGATCGTTTGGAAACAAGTTTAATGAAACAATAATGATGTGTGCTGGGGTAAGTTGTAGGGGAGAGTGTCCAACAGTGCTCCGCTTTTTGGAAAATTGAGGTTTTTTCAATTTTTTTTTTCTATTGTGACAATTCCTCCTTTTCTTTAGTATTTCCACATAAAAAAAAAGTTTAAAAGTTTTACACAAACTTCATAATCAGGCGTTAAAAATCACCTGTCATTGTCAAAGTGGGGCACTGTTGGATATGGTATCCAACAGTGCCCCGGGTAAGATCCAACAGTGCCCCTATCATAGTAATTGGTGTCTTTAGTTGCAATGTCGAGCCACTCTTTTTGCAATGATTACCCTAGGTATGAAACTTGTGTTAGTACCGGTATTGTTTTACATGATGGATGTCACTGAGCTGGTCAGGTCAAGACAAAGCCTTTTAAAAGTGGTACATATGCTACACAATTACCACAGACATAAAATATAACAGCAACAATTATCATGATGTAGGACACGCTATCTGCTCGTCGTGGTGACTGTGCTTAAACGAAATAATGCGAATAGGTTCCAAGGAACCATGCGAACACACTGAGCTGTAGTTTATAGAACAGCCCAAGTTGCTGTAATTACTTTTTTAAAAGCTTTGGTGTTATGACCTAGCCCTAACTACCAATTGCAATAAGGAAGGTGTTTATTCAAGAGTCAATCAGTGAAAGAACATGCAATAATAGCCCCGATAGCTCAATTGGTTAGCGCGTCACTTCTGGAACGAAGAAGCTTCAAGATCAAGCGGCGCTGGTTCGACTCTCGGGGTGTGCGCTTGAGCAACGCACGTTAAGGACTGCTCTCCATTCAGCGGCATCTAATGGATGGAATAGTTCACCGGCAACAAGACTTCAACAATCGGAAACTTCACTCTGTCAATCTCGGTGACCGGGCCTGCGTCAGTGATTCAAAGCCTCTACAAGTATCCGAAACTACTAGGATTAAGCTCTGCAAGAAGCTTTCCCAGTCCGAGGATAAAAATTCAATCAATCAATTAATCAATCAATCAATCAATCAATGCAGGAGATTAAAGACATCATTGATTTGGCCACATGGAGGGTATGATTAACACAAGATACAGACACAACACACTTTGGTAGGCCTATATTGGCATGTGGTTCACAAGAAATGGCTTGGTTTATGGAGCAAAATAACCAACTTTGACAGACAAAATTACTAAACAATAGGCCTACATATAGTTCAGGCACGAAAAGCTTCTTCCACAGCCGAAACTTAGAAACACAGGCTACCAAAAACTCCCCAAGACCTATAATATTGTTGATAATCATTTTGGCACTGCATATTGATTAATAAAATCTCATGGCTTCCAACAGTGCCCCACTGGGTTCCATACAGTGCCCCACTGGGGCACTGTAGGAGACCTCAGGGTGGGGCACTGTTGGAACCACGGGCCTACAAGATAAGATAGCGTCAGTTTTTTTTACCGAGGCCTACGATCTGAAACGTTATTACTGAAACCTAGTCTAGTGACTGACCAAGCATGAAAAACTTGTAAAGCATCCCTGAAGCCACCGTAAAAACTGCAACAAAAAAAGTTATGAAGTTCTGAAAATTTACTTTTTACCCCCTAAAACAAACTTTTATTTCTGCCAACAACAAGCAATGACTTATTTCTGCCTAACTTAGTTTCAGCAGCTTCTACGGACCACGTGACCATGGTAATGTACAGTTGAGTGAATAATTTGTCACGGATTGCGAAAAACAATGGGAGGGTAGGCTACTGTGGGCACCCGGGGCACTGTTGGGCACTCTCCCCTACAAGCCAAGTGGAAACCGGCAGGCAAGGTAGGCTATGGGATGGAAGACGTTTTTTCCATCTTCCATCCTGAGATTTTCTTCCATTCCATCTTAGAAATCTCTTCAATTCCATCTTCACATTTTGTGATCTCCGCGTTGAATATGCCATAGCCTAAATAATTCTAAAAACCATAGGCTAAATTTAAGCTAAAAATTTAACAGCAGTATTTTCCTAAGGATTACGTACCGTTCGAATTATTTCGGCAAGCAACGTAATATTTTGCCAAGGGCGCCGGAACGACTTTTGAGTGGGGGGCAGGATTTTGAAAAAAGGGCACTTTTATTGCTGAAAGGTCATTTTTTCTAAAGTTTTACGATAAGATATAGCTATAATGCTCATCTATCAGCTAATTATAGAGTAATGATACAAGTGTCCGGTATACAAAGAACAATGGCACGGAAAGGCATCAAGCTATGTCGAAGTCGGCAAGGAATGATCGGACACGAAGTCGTCTTTACTTTATAATGATGTAACCTACTGTGATACAGAATTTTGTGTCTTGAATATTCCTTTAAGGAAAAATGAATGATATGAATGATTATAATCAGGCTAAAAGCGAATACCGGTAGCAGAAATTGTTATATTGCAAAATATGTAGTAGCTTGCATGACCTTAAAAGGGCACCATTGCTCCCTCTGCCCCCCATCCACAGAAAAATGGAGGGCAGGAGGTCATACCCCCCCCCCCCCCGCTTCCGGCGCACCTGTATTTTGCATGTCTTGATAAAGCGTTAGAAAGTTAATGAAGGAATTGGGATGGAAGATTGTCTTCATCTTCAAGATCTTCCATTCCTTTCCATCTCAAAATCTGTTTTCCATTCTCTGCCGGCAAGCTATTTGATTTATATATTCATAAACAAGCACAAATACTGTCGAACTTTTGACATCTGTGACAACTCGGACATCAGCTGAGTCGTTTCAAAATAAGCAGATAATAATTGTTAGTTTCAGTTCAGGAAGCAAAATTACTGTTAATGGAAATTTTTACACAACTCATTAGAAGTAGGCTATGCCATTTTTCGATGCCATGATATATCGTAACTTAGAGAAAGTTTATGATGGAGTCTGAATAGAATGTTGACTGTTTCCCTTCTCGTTTCATCTTAGATAGCCTACCGTTGGCCGATGATCCATCAATTTTTTTTCGTTTTATAATTTGATTTTTTTAAGCACAATCATGAAAAATTAGAACTGGCATACCGGCAAACTATTAATCACTTCTGATACGGTATAGCCCTTTTTCGCCACAAAACCCTTTTGCTTAAAATTAGGCTAATTTTATATAGGGTAGGCTTTACCCCCTCTTACTGTTTCATGCATTTTATAGAAAAGCGATGTGGACGCTTGCTTGGGCGATAGTGGCGGGCCTCTAATATGCTCAGCGAACTCCGAAGAGGTTTACACCTTGTGGGGAATCACAAGCTGGGGCATTGGTTGTGGAGATATCAATCACCCTGGAGTGTACACAAGATTGTCTACATATATTCGCTGGATCTACATGATCATGAAGCTAAGCCCAGATGACAAAACCTTGACAGACAGAATCAGAGGAAGGCCTAAATCACGGAATTTCTGCCAACGAAATTGGAACATAGTTTAACGTATAATTTTTTTGAAAACATTGCTTTTATTTCACTGCTCTTGAATTATTGCCTTTGTTATGAAAAAGACGCGATTAAAGACAAGAGCGTTTATTTGGAAGTGCTCACATGGTTTTGTTAAAGAGTTGTCTAACTAAGATCTCAAATAGATCAATAAAAACGTATAAATGACGATGGTTTGTAGAAGTAACGAAACTGACAAGAGATCCCGTAGTTCCAACCAGGCCCGGATTTAGGGGGGGGGCAGAGGGGGCAGGTGCCTCGGGCCCCCAGACTTTAGAAGGGCCCCTCTACGTAAAAAAAATGTTGTGTTATGTGTTATTTTTTCTTCCTTTCAGCCTTTGAAGTTTCTGTAAAATGATGTGCAATGCTGGATTGATGCTACTGTAGACGCAGAGGCGGTTTTTCGCGCCGTAGGCGCGAAAAAAATTTTTGCAGGGGGGCCCCCCATTTAAAAGTGCCCCAGGCCCCCCATCAGCTAAATCCGGCCCTGGTTCCAACGCGTGGTACTGATGCTCTTCTGCTGAGCTGATAAGGTAGGCACTTTAACATGCAGATATCCAATCCACCACGAACCAATCAGATGTTACGTTGTCTGTCCAATTGTGACCATTCCAGCATTCAGCCAGAGACTTGATTACTACTTTGAACTTTGTTCGGTAATTACAGAAGAAAAAAGAGCTATAGCAGAGGTGGGAATCAAACCCACGTCAATGAAATGACTAGCCCACCACCGCCCTAACCCTCTGCGCCAAGCCAACCGATGGCAAAGCGATGACTTAATTCAGCTAAAATTTGCGTTTTTCCTTTGTTCTTTCTAAACGCAACCTTGATGACGTCATGAACAGCGTAGCTTCTGATTGGTTCGTGCTGGATTGGATATCTGCATGTTAAAGTGCCTACCAGCTGATAAATACCATTACGACTTGAAAGATTTGCAGCAAACTTCTATATTTTTCATGATCCTCGCCTTGAAACGATGCTTTGGACAAGTTGAAATACTTGAGCTTTTTAATGCAATAAAAACAAATGCAACAAGCAAAGCACCGTGAAAGTTTTTAACCCGAATCCATTTAAACCCAGTAACAGCACATGAAGGATGATAACGTGGCTACTACGAAGAACATAAGGTTAAAGGCCAAAACGGTTTTGTAATATTTTGTACATTATGACAACAGCTGCATAATTTTTCAAATCAGACGTATTCATGTTCAGCACTTAAAAGGTCATGGGAATTCACTGTATCAAAGATCTATTTTTGCAAGTTTACAAAGTGAATTCCCATGACCTTTTAAGTGCTGAACATGAATAGTTGAATACGACTTAATTTGAAAAATTGTTTGAACATAGCTACATATGTAGTGTACACGAAGAAATCTGGAATACACATAAAAACGCTTGAAAAATTTATTTACTTGTTTATGTACCGGTATGCATATTTTGTTCCATCTAATAAGGCATGTGAAGACTATTGATATTACCAAGTTTGTTTGGCAGAACAAAGTGAAAGATCTATTTTTGCAAGTTTAAGTTGCAAAATTATTTGCAAGTTAGTGTGACCAACTTAAATCGTTGTTCATTAGATGACAAATACTTTAAGAGCATAATTGTAAAATATTGGTAATTAAAAATATTTAATAGTCACAAACTTTTGCATAACATTGCTACCGGTATGTAAAAACAACATTAAGATATCGTTATGATTCTTTAAGAAAACACCATATTCCAATTGATATCATGCGATGGAAAAAAAGTATTTCAACGCGATTTTTAAAAGTTTGTTTGTCATTATGAACTAAACGGGATTAAACTGATAAACGCGTTTATGTAAACAACACCATTAATGACAGTGAATATACTTGCGATGAAAGCTAACGTAAGGTAAGTGAACGATTAGTCCACTAAAGATTTCAAGAAAAAAATTGATATGTAAGCAGCACACTGTGAAATCAGAATTCAAGGAAAGTTTACATGATAACTTTCTAACACGCAACCCACGATAGGCTACGTTGCTCGCCGAGCTTTATTACATTACCCATCAGAATCAAAATATGTCTGTGCTCAACAGTCACTCATAGTTATAAGAGTGAATAACCGTATGGTTTTTAATGACATGAGCATTTTATTTCAAGTTCACAGCGAAATACAACATTTTTGTTTTGAAACGTCCTAGGTTGTACCATAAAAACATACGCAGTTTTTTAGAAAGTGCAACAAACGCTCAAGCCGGTCCAAACTTAACACCATAAAGAGTGGATAAGCAAACTGTATCAATTATAGTATTTTGAAACTGTCATCTTTGAAGATTCTTCGTTTAACTCTTAACCAGTCGTGATTGTCATCATTTAAGTGGTTTAACAGGGCATTTTATAAAAATAACGAGATTTCACAAAAAGTTTATAGTAGCCACAAAACAAATTGGCACACCACTACGGAATTCGGTACACCCATGAATGTACATTGTACAAACTGTGCAAGGCACCTGGTTACTAAGCACTAATAAAAAAAAATAAAGAGACACGATTGGCAACATAAACAAAAGGTAAATTTAACTTGATATTGCACAGTAACATTGCTTCATTTGAAGTTGAATTATGTAGGGTATGTGAATAGCGCAAAGTTCTTTTAACTAAAAGAAAATGTTGATGAAAAACTTTTAAAAAGATCAGACGCATAACATGGTTGTTGATGTTGATTTTAGCTGTCAAGATCTTTGTGATCATATTCTCGAGTGCCGTCAGACCCAAAGTCTCTGACAGCATGTCCTTCGCCTCGCACAATCCATTTGTATGTAAGAAGACCTTCAGCTCCAACTGGGCCTCTGGCATGTATTCGTGTTGTGCTCACTCCAACTTCAGCTCCAAGTCCCATACGCTGGCCATCAGCAAACCGTGTGCTTAAGTTATGGAATACACAAGCACTATCAACATTACGTAAGAAGTATTCAGCAGTATCTTCATTGTTAGTGACTATAGCATCGGTATGAGCACTGCCATGTTTTCTAATGTGCTGCACCGCATCTTCAAGACTGTCTGCTATCTCAATGCAACATTCCAAAGAAGAATATTCCTCTTGAAGAGAAGCAGCGGCTGATGAATGAAACATTAGCCTGGAAGCGAGTTTCGGACCAAGATTTATCTTAACTCCTTCAGCTTGCAGGACATCATTTATCTCACTAAACACTGACGTCTGAATTAAGTCTTTGTGAATCAAGATCGTCTCCACAGCATTACAAGCAGCAGGATAATTGCACTTGGCATCTTGTATGACACGGGTAGCCATATCCACCGAACAATCTTTGTCTACATACACATGGCAGATACCTTCACTGTGTCCTAGTACAGGAACAGACGTGCCAGCTGCCATTTCCTGGATGCCTCGCACCATTTCTGATGAACCTCTGGGAATAATGAGGTCAATAGATCCCTTTGCATCTTCAATAAGGTCTGATACTTTGTCTCTTCCTTCAACAAGTTGGGCCGCGCCTTTGCAATCATGAATAGACAATGCTTCTTGTACAAGTTTGTGAAGATATTGGTTTGTGTTAGCACTCTCACGACCACCTTTCAATAAAATTCCATTGCCAGTTGCGATAGCCAAAGAAGCAATCTGAGGCAAACAGTCTGGCCGTGATTCAAATATTATCAACAAAACTCCTATTGGCACTCTTATTTGTTCTGCCACTAATCCTTCGGCAAGCTGTCGACGAAGTAATAGTGTCCCAAGTAGGTCTGAACTTTTTTCTGAAACCTGTATTATACCTTTACTGAGCTCTCTTAAACGAGCTGGAGATAGCACAAGTCGATCCATCAAAGCCTGCGAAAGGCCTTCAGATTTCTTTGCAAGAGCAACATCCATATGATTTGCAGACATGATTTCTTGTTCATGCTCTTCAAGTAAATTCGCTAGGCAGTGTAAAATTTCTTTCCTTTCTGCAGTTTCAAGTTGTTGAAGTTTTCGACTACCTTCTTTTGCTTCACTTGCCTGATTTGAAGCATCAGAAGATATGGAGGGTTCGGTTGTGAAAAAAGTACCAACTTTTCTTCCTTCAACAATGTCCAGCAAAGCTGGCCCTTTACCACTACAGCCATTGCAAATAACAGTTGATGTACCATGCTCTAAAGACCAAACAGCTGCTTGTACTTTGGAGTCCATGCCACCCAGACCAACTGAAGACTTCTTTCCAAACACAATTTTGTCACTACTGGTGGTGTGAGTTGAGTACGTATGAATCAGTTTAGAATTCTTTGTTCCTGGTGGAGCAGTGTATACACCGTCAACATCAGAAACAAGAACAAGTAAATTAGTACTGGTCTGAACAGCAATCCTCGCTGCTAAGCTATCATTATCAGTAATAGAAATTGCACCTCCAATATCAACATCAATATCAGGAGGTGGAACCACAGCATCGTTTGTGTTGATAATAGGAACAATAGACAATGCAAGCAAGTTGTCAAGTGTTGATTGTAGATAAGTTCGGTACTCCCGTTCTAAGTCTCGTTTTGTAACCAATACTTGAGCTGTGCTGATACTATATTGAGCAAACATAGATTCATATAACGACATCAAGCCGCTTTGTCCTGCAGCAGCACAAGATTTGGAATCAATCGGATTTTTCGTCGGAAGACCCGCATTGCTGCGGATGGTGTCTCGTACACTTTGACTCATCATGAGTTCACGCTTCAACCGTTGCCTACCAAATGCAACCGCACCACTTGACACAATCATCACCTCTTTTCCTTCTGAATGTAATTCTGCTACTTGCTCAATAATTGAAGCTAGTCGCCCCAGAGCTATGCCACCCTGATCACTTCTTGTTAAAACTGCACTTCCCAGTTTTACAATGATACGTTTTGACAACTTTAAATCACCTCTGGACATAAAAGCAGATTTTCCTTCAATTAATGCATCTTGGCTTAAATTTGATGATGAAACCAGGCCAGTTTCTGTTACAGTAGAATATTTGCTGCCACATCCCTTAATATTATACTTTGTCTTCACAACGTTATGTAAATATTCATAACAAGATACTGGAAGCCTGCTTCGAACCAAGAGGAATGTCATTGCAGTTATACACCAATTACTCTAAAAAAGCAAAGTTTGTTTAATTATTATGTATGCATATTGCAAAAACTAATAACTATACAACCAACGTTATATCAACAAGATCTTTAAAAAAATATTCATCAAGTGATACACAACTCAACAAATGCGTTGCCTTAAGTAACAACAGTCCAGCTGTGTGAAGATGGGATCTTTGCAGCATGATGTCTTGCATATGAGATAAAAGTTGCTTCTTTGTCTTTTGACTGCAAGCACAGTCTGACTTATGACCTGATCTTCTTTACTTTGCTTTATTCGCTTGACAACTAGGCAAAACAAAGAGACATTCTCCTTTTGCTCACTGGTAAACATTTGTCATTCAACTCATTTCCATTGCTTCCAAGCATCCGGCCGAAGATTATGTATTAATTATGTAATTAAATGAATGAAGTATCTATGCAAGTAAAAACCAAACCACGATACAATTATCCAATTTATTTCTTCAAGTGGTGTACTATTTTGATGCAATAATGTTTGCCCAAGTTCACTCAGTTTAAATTTATTTAGGTGTATATAATTACTTACTCAATAAGTTGAGAAACGACTGATTGTATGAACTACATCTTTACTGTTAATGAGTATAGGGGCCAGGGGGCACCTCTAAATACCCATTGTCAGTGTAGCCGAATGTTTTTAACCAAAAAATAGTCTTTATTTTATTAAAGCCAATTTAAAATAAGAGGAAATGAAAAGAACCAACAATATCACAAGCTGCAACTGTTAAAAAGTTTCCTGCAACAAGGAAGCAAAACTAGCCTAGTTTGATGGGCAAAACTCGCAAATCTGGCAACCCTTACAAATAATTGGGCATTTTAAATATTTGGCAGACATTTTAAAGGGTTGTTGGATCATAATCTTAACCATAATACCTCAATCGAAACCAAAACCGAAGTTTGCAAAACTGGTTTAATTTGACTGAGCACTGGTAACCCTGACAATGCCTGGCAAAAAGTGACATTACCTGACAATGGGTGTTTAAAGATACCAAGTATAGTTTTGGAAGCTGTACAAACTGAAGATACTGATTTAAAAAAAAAAATTATCAATGTAACCTATAGGGATGCACAATACAGAATATAGAATCTTAGAGATTCGAATCTCAATGTATTCGAATCGCATTTGCAGTTTCCTTTCGGATATCAGGATTAAAAAATAAATTTGTTAAATGAACAGTGTGCGACGTTAAACAAATGTAAAGTTGATATTTTCCGTCTTGTGCGCCGACTTTTTTCTTTATGGACTGTTTGTTCCAAGCGCCTTTTTTCTTCCTTCATAGGGTTCACGCAGTGCGTTCCCGTACCAGTGAATAATTCAGGCCTCAAAATTCACGGCAGACATGTCCGCCGTCACCCATCACAGCATGTGATGTCCGCGGGAAGTACCATCTAGATCGGTCATATTTGTCCGCCGAGAAATAACACAGGAACTAGCGATACAAATCGTCACTGCATAGCACGAACAATTGTTGCAAGAATATAATTTTCCACGCATTCTAGTGCGCATCTAGAAAATGTGAATACTGTATCCCTTAACTTCTATTCGAGGAGGAACAGTTTCAATTTTTATGTTGCTTTAACGATTGATGACATTGAATCAGCGTAACAAAGAGCATTGTGACGCAAGAAGCCACACGACCTCGTTCGGTGGAAGTTAACCAGTTATGTGGCGTATTTAGCAGCCACACGGCGCTTTGGCTCTTCAAGCGCACGTCGTTGGTCTGATGAAAGCCTTTCAGAGTGACTTTGCTGAAATTTTAAAACGCCTTCTAAACCGTAGCTATAGTTCTTAAATGGCGAAGAATTATCAAGATAAAGTAATTAAGTATGACGATTGATGCTAAAACTGGTGTGTCCGCCGTGAGACTTAATTTGTCCGCCGATATACTGTAGCTGCTCAGACCGGACACGTTTGCCCGCCGTCAACAAAAACGAATTTTGAGGCCTGATAATTTGTGTGTGCGGCCACGAATGATTCATTACGAGTGCTGTACAGTACTGCGCATTGATTCATACCACGCGCTTGAGATTCGTGAACTGGTGAGCAGTAGACTGTAGAGCATTAAAGGGATACTAAAAAAAAACCTGTCTTGGCAATTGTACACGTTCTTTGTGTTTAAAATGCTACCATAAAACAATTTTCAATAAAATTTTGCCCCATTGCGGTCTGATCAGCATTCCGGGCCTGCTTTTGTCAGAGCTTTCAAAACGGGAATGGGCATGAGCAGCGAAGCGTGCGACTGTACAGTCTGCGTCACTATAGACTAGCAATCAGCTGATCAAGCAATAGTTTTTACTGCGAGCGATTTAACTGTAGACTATTATGCATGTATATACATCAAATTATCAGATTTCAACATCAAAACATCAGATGTGGTAACGTGGCTTTTGTTATTGCTGTCGATAGTGATGTATTCTCGAGCAGTTTTCCACTTTTTGGTCATTTTGAACAAAAATTAAAAATAAATGAAACATTGGACTTTGGGCCTTGCCAGTGCCATTGAAAACAAATTGTTTTCGATAATTTTTTTTTTGAAATGTATTCTCATTAACTTGAATGTTCAGTTTACGCATTTTAATGCTTGATTCCCGTTTGAAATTTTTTTGAAAAGTTTGATAAAAATCATAGATTCACAGTAACACAGGCATCAATTATTGGTTCGATATTATTTGGAAAAAATTGCCGCGTAATTTCAGAATAGATTCGAAATTAAGTACCGGTATTCTAGAATATTCTAGAATAGCCAGGTATTCTGTATTGTGCATCCCTAGTAACCTAGCCTACTTTTTAATATTTTGGTTTTGTCGTTTTTTTCTTCTTTTATTGGTGCCTAGTATAGGCCTACGGGTGTTTATGGTGCATACATGCATGAGTTTACAGTTTGCGAAGGTATATGCTTGAAAGCATGTTTCAGACGCTATGTTTACCATATGTTGTAACTGTGCCTAATGCCAAATGTATTTACCACAGATGTGCTCATACACCTATTGATCATATGCTAGGTACGTACTATTTTAGTTCGCTGGCTGATGTCACTATGGTCTGTGTTGATACCGTATATAGTATACCTTTTCTGAGGGACATTGCTAAGTGATTGTTTGCTATCTAGTCATTCACCAATTCATAAAACAGCAGGCCTATAAAAATTTATAAGCAAATTCAAATGACTTTCTTCCTCTAACGTGCTCATTTAAAAATATCTGACCTGTGCTTTGTTAAGTTGCCAATGTTCTTAATAGAAAGTGCAGTGACAAGTTATACAGACGAAATCGGTTAATCGAATCACCTATTTGCCAGACATTTTGATACGATTATACGATTGATTCGTTTAACCAATTTACTAAAAAAAGGTTTATTGTAAATGGGCGTAATGTTGAGAAGATGTCTGTGCTGACTAGGCTGCAACGCACATTACCACTGATACTTCCTACAACTGTTTACAATTCTGGTTAAACTTTAAAGAATTTCCTAGTTCTGTGTTAACATACCACTACGCTGTATGTCCCAGCCAGCAAAACTGGTCTTTTTTACATTGATTTATTGTCTGCAGACGTTGAAACAATGTAAAAAAGATCAGCTTTGCTGACTGGGAGAACCATCAAAGCATTTTTCTGCAAACTGCAGCAATCGGACTTCAAATCGGCAATCTTTCATATCACCGATCTCTGTGACGTCACAACGCGAACTTTGACGTTGAAGATTTTGATTCAAGCGGGCTATTTTTAGCTCTGTACCAGCTGTGTAGTTTTGAGTATGAAAAAGGGCCTACGAAAATAGTGGTATGGTGGAAAAACACAGCTCACACTCATTGTTTGTTTTGAAATCGCAAAGGTTTTTTTTTCAAGTGTTTTGCCATGTCTGGTAAAATAATTAATTTGCAATGTTCTTCAACTGAACAATACTGCAACAAATGAAATTACGCACTGCATTTCACTACAATAGGCTACTTTTTTTCAGCAATTTAAAAAAAAATTCTCCACAGTTTTCTGGTTTAAACTTTTAGACATTCTTTTCAACACTTCCCTCTCAAGCCGAAATAATTTGTCCATGTCCTTTCCTTGCAAGGCCAGTCGCCGACCGATGACATCAAAAGCATTTAAACTTCTTTATTGGGAAGTGTGATTATTCCTTTTGTGTGCTCTTCTGTTTTAATGAAGCCCAGCTGTGCGAAAATTGGTTCTTTGTAGTGCGATGTCTAGCACATAAGATTATGGCCTGGGATTACAGACACTAGTCTTTGTTTTGATCGCTTGCGTCTGTCTCACCTTTGCTTCATTTCGCCTTTGAACATTGCAGACAATTATGCGAAGCAAAAAAGAGACATTCTCTTTTCGCTAACGGGTACATCCGGTACAATTATACGATTAAATGAATAAAGTAGGCAAACTAGAAGCAAATCCTGATGCTTTTATCCGACTTATTCTTTTAAGCGGTATACGCTTAACCGATGTTTTTACTTAACATTAGATTGGATTTGGTTTGGGATTTCAGGTTTTGATTCAAATAAACGATTGATACGTTTAAGCAGTATACTATTAACCGATTTCGTCTGTAGTAGAGAATATAGTAGGCTACTGCATCTTATGTAATCAGTTGCCCATAGTATCCAGGGATATCTATAACTACGGGATTGGAAACTTTGTGGAACTGAAAACCATTTTATACACCAGTAGGGTCACTTTTCTTTGTGCGCTGCTGTGATAAGTAATCACATAAATTGACCTCAAAGGGCAGCATGCATTAGGCTAAACGAACAACCAAAAGTGTAACAATCAATTCACCTGCTGTAAATTGTAAGGTCTACGCTTGCCTGGTTTGTTTATTTGTTTGTATTCCATTAGTGCAGTCATGTTGTATTTTGTTTGCTGCTTAAAAATTTCCAGAATGACTATTGGTTTTAGTTCTGATGACATCGTAAACGGATTGATTTCGTACTAGATTGGTCTGTGAACAAGTTGATGATACAACAGCATATTTCACTAATTGCTGAACACTCCTCGTTTACTTCTGATCCGATTTGCAGCACGCAAAATGCTAAAGATCAACAGTAGGCGGTTTTTGGACTCGTTGCATTCATTCATTTTTTGGATTCATCGTTTTTTTTTCTAGCAGCGTATATGTACTTTTATAATCAATTAAGTTTTAATGTGAGTGTATATTTTGTATTATTATTGTAAAATCGAATTTTGTATATCTTTTAGTCGGTATTTTGTTTTGTTAATCTCTCTGTAATCGTAGTAATGTGATGACCCTACTGATGTATAGCACTGGATAGAGTTTCCAATCCCGTAGGTATAGATATCCCTGATAGTATCATAACAAACATCCATTCCTAATTGCATATATCATCAAAACTATGTCACACAAAATAATCAGCCACTTGCACACCCAAATCACATAACAAAATAAGCCAAGCAGAGGCAGAGTCAGCTGACTGATCACTGAATTGAATGCGCCTCTCAAATTTTTACTTGGTCAAGTATCAATGTTGCCAGAACATGATTGTTCAAAAAAAAAAAATTTATGCGTGTTAATGACATCGGAGTTTGCCTTATTTGTTCGTTTTAGGTATTTTTCAAATTTTCTTTTTACGTGTGCTAGCTGAAGATGCTAGTACTATAGCGAAATCGTTTCAAATTAAATTACACTAAGAGGTTAGATTGTTGTGCACATGCCAGCATTTGATGAATACAAAATAGTAGGTGTTCATTTGTCTTTAAGGTTGTTCAAAAAAATCAAAAAAGGTGTTCATTTGTCTTTAAGGCTGTTTGTTTAGTCTATTTTATCGTGTTCTCGAAAAAAATAAAAATAAACTTTAAGCTACTTATTTTTCCACCTCTTTCAATGCGATCTGAAGAAAAAGGTTCTCATTTATTTTAGAGGCGAGGCGTCTTTTGACAAGGGGTGATCCGAGTAGGCCTACAAGTACGAAACCTTCATCCGAACCACATCAATGTAACTTTTATTCAGATTATAATAATAACAACCAGAATTAATAAAGAAGGAAATACTAGCAATCGGCAATTCAATAGACCTTTCCCGAAGCTCTGTGCAATGAAGCGTGACGTGGAAAACAATCACGCTGGCTGCTTCATTAGAAAACACAAAATTGCTTGTGAATTCTTAAATAACATGTTTAGCATATAATAGAATCTTCGTAAAATCGTGAAATCAAAGTTAAAAAACAAGGAACTACCGGCAATTGTTGTATTTTATTCAAGTTACTTTTATAAGAAAAACAGGCCAAGTGATACAATGATAAGCCACTTATTAATGGGCTCTCGTAACTGCGCAAGTGCGTATAAGCTATGGCGCTTGAAAGAACTGCTGGTAGTGTGTTAGCCTACGGTAGGGGAAGGAGGGGCAAGAAGTCACAAAATTTACTAATTGAACCATCTACACGCCCTGGGTGGAAATTTCATAAACATTTATAAACTAAGGTTTACTGTCGCACTTCGAGTACTTGAAGTACATATAATATTCCAGATAACTATATTCTTTATCAAAAATTTTCGACATTTTGAATGAGCACTGAGGTGAAACTTTTTCCCCCGCCTCCGGGTTAGTTGTCACAAACCTTGGGGTAAATTGTCACATGCAGTTTGTAACGCGTAAAGTTTATTTAGGATGCAGTACAATGGAATTAAT
Source organism: Aplidium turbinatum (assembly GCF_918807975.1). NCBI lineage: Eukaryota > Metazoa > Chordata > Ascidiacea > Aplousobranchia > Polyclinidae > Aplidium > Aplidium turbinatum. The sequence continues at coordinate 6,359,157 of NC_137489.1, read as the reverse complement.
AAGATAGTACAGATAGGCTCCATTAAAAAGCCAATTATACATAGTATTCACTTTACAAGTATGGTATTTGTTGTTACTTTTAAAATTGGCTTTTGTGTGGAGTCCAAAACTACTGCACATTGTACTCAGATAATTGAGAGCAGTGAAAGCTAAACAAGTTTGCTTCTCGTTTTGTTTGTCCACAAAGTGGAATTGGAAGCTTGAAGACAACATCCTCTAGTGGATGAAGGTAAGTATCAGGATTTTCAGGAAAATGAAACTGCATGTTTCCAAATTTATCAAGGCATTTTTCCGCATGAAGTTTGATCTAATCTGATCTTTGGTGAAGTCTAAACCTTTTTCAACGTAATATTGTGTGGCTCGATCACTTTCGAATTTCACAACAATGTGGTCGTCCATATCTATGTTATCAAGACTAAGTGGTGTCTGGACACAACTTTCATCATCTGAGTCCTCATCGGTGGTATCATCGCACAAGGTTGTTTCATCTAAGCTTTCATTGTCGTCACTTGATGATTCTGGTGCTGGAGTCTTGGTCTTCTTTTGAAACTTTATCACTCTTTTAGCGGCTGTTTTCTTCCCTTTTCTTTTGCTGTTCTTTTCTTCTGCCACCCTTTTCATAACAGATGAGTCTGTGTATATCTCAGATTTTCTCTTCCTTTTCCTGGAGCTTTTCTTCCTTGCTTTGAGGTGCCCAAATGGTCGTAGAGTTTGTGGAGGAATTAAGATTTGAGTAGATGAGGCGGAGCCTAAAGAAGGCACATGTGTGTCTTCAAACAAGGCTTGACTTGTGGTTTAGATTGGAATATAACGACTTAATGTTTTGTAGTTAACATCATTGTTGCTAGCAGATTTTCTGATGCTCAGGCCACCATTCACAACCGCTTCTGCAGCAGCCTCCATCGCGTCTTTCGAATACCGTCCACGTTCAGTTTTCCTTTGGTAGTTCCGCATCTGCAAAAATATAAGCTACCGGTAGGCCTACTGGTTTTATATGAGAAAGAAACAAGAATTATTGGTAATACAGTAGGTTTAGCTTATTTATGACAGAATTTACAGAAATACACTCTGATTGAAACAAGATGGTTAATGAAGTATTAGTATTGAACCTCGGGGTAAGTTGTCACACAATGTGACAACTTACCTCAAAGCATCTTTCGTTTTTAAATTCCAATTTTTGGTCAACATGCTTCAGCATTTTAAACGATAAGTTCATCCATATATTATTGACATTAGTCACTACTAACAGAAACAAAAAGATTCCGCATATATTCAGAAACGTTTAAGTTGTATCAAAATACCTACAGTACCTTGGGCAATTCGTCTTCGCAAGAAGCAGAAAATCACTACAGGTTGTTGTCTAGATTTTGTTCACTTCTGTTGCTTAAACCAACATGGCCGATCTCAACGTGTAACCAGGGAAGTAGTACTCGCTTTTTATGACGCCAGAAAGAAGTTTATTACACTGGGTGCGCTAAACTCAGGCTTGTGACAACTTACCCGTGTGACTTTTAGCCCCTCTCTCCCCTACTGTGTTGGTGCGAAAGCAAAATGCTGTTGGTCTACAATTGTGATACATTTGAAATTCCTTCATGCGTTGCTGTGTCTTTATAATAACTTATAAGTGAGAATTATTGTCTTATTTGCTACAATAAATAACCTAGGGTAAGTAGGTTTCTGTTTGTAGCCTTTTTCTCCTTTCCTAGCGAAAATTTTTGCTTTGCCTTTTCTGCTCGCGTTTTCTAGGCTTTTGCTGCTTTGGGTCAATCATTCAAAAAATGACGGTTTTCGTTTTTACAGCATGGGATAAGATAAAAAAATCGATACAAAACCTCTTACACGATTGTTGTTGAAAACGCATGTTTTTTCGTAGGCTATGTCAAGTTAACATGATTCAAAAAGTCAATAGTAGGCCGACAACAATGGTGGTCGACTGTTTGTCAGAGGTATGGACAAGTCTCCGGTGATACTAATTTTGTTTCTATTCCACTTGGCAGGGTTTTGTCATTTGGACGAAGCTTCATGGTTATGTAGAGCCATCGTATGTAAGAGAACAATCTGACATATACTCCAGGGTGATTGGTATCCCCACAACCAACACCCCAGCTTGTAATTCCCCACAAGGTAAAGCCTGTATTAGACTCATCTGAGCATATCAGCGGACTGCCACTATCCGCTAAACAGGTATCCACGTTGTTTTTCTGCAAAAATGCACAAAATTAAGAAAATAGAAGAAGTTGATCATACTTCGTAGTACACAATTTAGCGAAAGGAAGACAAGATAATCTAGTCAGATAGCCTACGGTAACCTAATTTCTAATCTAAGACGCCTAAACTAATAATGTTTTTAAACCCTTTACTTTAGCTTATCTTTTGCCAGTTTTTTCAAATAACTGACAACAAATTCATTCATAATTTCGCTCCTGGTCCAAGAAATATTTCATGTTGGGCTTAGGTAAAAAATTAGGGTAAAACCACTTTCTACCACGGCCACCTTTAAAAACCGGAGTGGCCCGTTTCGGTGAGTCCGATTTGTTGAGTCCGATTCGGTGAGTCCGATCCCTTAACGGAGGATTTTTTCAATTTTTTTTTTAAATTATCTGGTACCGTAGCCTAATTATCATTGCCGTTTTAGGGTTAGGGGTTAGGAGTTAGGGTTAGGGGTTAAAGGTTGGGAACTCACTGAATCGGACTCACCGAATAGTAGCAGACCCTTTAAAAACGGCCCTTTGCATGAAGCTTCTTTATGACTTAGATGGTAACAATGCGAATATTTGTTTAATAGATTAGGCGAGGCAATTTTTTGTTTAGCATTTGTTGTTTTCTGTTACCTAAAGTCAATGATTTTACCACAAAGAGCAGAAGTTTCAAATAGGGCTCGACTGAGTGAGTGGTGATTACAGAAATAGCAAATCTTTGATGTCAGGCTTATTAAGTTACAATTACTAAACAACTTGGCCAAAATACATAGAACAAATAAGAGACTGACTAGCACTCAGAAAGTTATGAGTTCAGGAGTTAAACAGTGGATAAATTCACAATAAAACGCTGTGTTTACAACTTACCACTGCACATATCATGTTTGTCTCGTTATATCTGGTCCCATACGCTCGTCTGCAATTGTCATGTGTTATGATTGGGACTTGCGCAGTCTGTAAGCATTTTGGATATTCACCGGAGTCTGCGACATTATAAATGCAAGTCGTTATACTCACAGAATAAGCTGACAAATTCAGTTAGAAGCGGTTGCCACTCGTGCGGTTGCCAGTTGCTGCCATGTGATGAGTATTAGTAAAACACCATATAGCCTACTCAGAAAAACGAATTATATATTTGTTATTGTTGTAGGCTACTTTCCACAGCCAACGGAAGATATAGCCGACTGTAAAAGTATGCAGTAACATTGGGTGTGCTACAGTTACTGTGCAGTGGTTTTGAAACGTGTTTTAGATGGCGGACCCTGTTTGCCTAAAAAAATAATGAAGGATCTCATCAATTAAATATTTATTTAAACAAGAAATTTTTTAAATATGATGCTGCAATAATTAATTTACTATCAGTGTATAACATTTATATCAGTACAGACTACAGAGCTTGCGACCGAATATCAGTAGCCTACCTCGTATAACCGGCATTTAACCGGTTGGAATATTTTGCTAGGCTACAACGTTTCAAAACAAGTTAGCTAATTAACAAACTGTTGCTGAAGCTGAATATTCGCTTCTGACAAAAGCGAGTTTTTCTCAAACAATATGAAATTATGCAATAGATTGAGTTTCGCTTTTAGCAGCATGGTCGTTATTCACTTCACTAATGTAGATTTTTACATTTGTGAAGGCGAAACCTGTTCATGCCGCAGATGTCATTATGTAACCTAGTATCTGAGTATTTATATAGCCTACTTTGATTCTGAAACTCCAGTGGAAAGTGACTTGCTATGTTCGGGCAAACGATAGCAGTGTAACGACTCATGCTTTGATTGATCGCTTGCCAAAAAGTAAATTTTGTGGGAAACTATAGAAGTGTGAAACTAAAAAAGGTCCACCAGAAGGCAAAGTAGCCAATATAATTTAACAGTCATTGAATTGAAAGGATATTGTGCAGACCCCAGTTTTAGAACCGCTGAAGGAGAGACTATAGTCCAAGCCGATATGGTTTTCGAAGCACAAACTTTCGTTTTACCAATCAGTGATTAGCATTGTCCTGATAGATAAATCGATTTCCTGTTTTTCAATAAAGTATTTTTATAAACAACCTATATTTTGAGCTATTGAAGTCTATTCATCAAGATCAAATGATAGAATAATAGTCTTGTATACAGCAGTATTTTCAAATCAACTTTTGTTTTGATTCTTTGAATATCACAGAACGTACGTTGCGTGTGGTTTGATGCTCCCCAACCAGATATTCCACATGAAGTGCGCTCAGGAAATTGTAATGCCGAGAATGGCAAGCAAGCCGGTTTGACAAACGTACTGAAATATTTGCAGTTTAAGATAAATTCTTTAATTATAGTAGGCTATATTCTAATGTTTATGTATATTAGGCTTAGTAGCTTATAATACACGGTATATAGCAATAGGCTATATCATAATATATATGATTAACTTACTTCGTCATGCAGAACTGCATTTCAGTTGAAGCAAGCCTGAGCTTGTTTTAATTTTCCGATATTTCATTGGAAACCTTTAGTTTAGGTCAGTCGTTATCAGATGTTGAGTTTGTTTTAAAACTTTGGAGTCCTACCGTTTATGCTTTAGTAGCCTAAGCTATAGCCTGTAATGATTGGTTGGTTTTAAATCTTTATCCTCGGACTGACAAAGCCTTGATTGGTTATTCCTGGTAGTTTCTCATACTTGGAAACGCTCTTGACGCAGGGCCGGTTACCGAGATCGGCAGAGTGAAGTTTTCCGATTGTTGAAGTCTTGTTACGAGGGGAATTATTCCATTCACTAGGTGCCGCCGAGTGGAGAGCAGTCCTGAATGCGTTGCTCAAGCGCACACCCCGAGAGTCGAACCAGCCCCGCGTGATCTTGAGCCGGGCACGTAACCACTGAGCTAACGGGGCGGACGATAATAAAATGAAATAATAATATAAAATAATAAAATGACATAGTAAATCTAACAGGTAAAATTTGTTTGATCTTTCCGAGGCAACTAATTAATCTGCTGTATATATCTGCGGGGAAAGGTGACTTGTCACACAAGTTGGTCGACGTTGCCTTACTTACTTATATAGCCTACAGAGTGGGAGCTCTCAATGTTGGGTTGCTTAGCGAAGGCAGTTCGACCCTTGTGTTCTGTCAGAAACAACTTAGATTTGTGGTACCGAAGTATTGCAGAGAAAAATCCCGAAAGCAGATGAAGCTGTTGCGTGCCACATATTCTCCAGAACGAGAATCAATCTGATTCGACATGGTGATGATCTGTACTATACATTAACTGACTGTCCGCCCCGTTAGCTCAGTAGTTAAGTGCCCGAACTCAAAGTCACGCGGCGTGTGCGCTTGCGCTATAGGCTACTGTGGCTCTCGAGGTGTGCGCTTGAGCAACGCATTTCTGGACTGTTCTCCATTCAGCAGCATCTAGTGAATGGAATAATTCCCCTGGCAACAACATTTCAACAATCGGAAAACTTCACTCTGTTAATCTTGGTAACCGGCCCTGCGTCAAGAGCCTCTACAAGTATGCGAAACTACCAGGAATAACCAATCAAAGGCTTTTTCAGTCCGAGGATAAAGATTCAAAACCAAACCAGACTGTCCCGGTCGATTATTCAGCATTCTATAAACTAAATCCTTATGTATCGTAGTCCGTAGAGATAAAAATTAAGCACTGTCAATCTTGATTTAAAGTTAACTTACTTAAAGCTGACACATTTTGCAAGATGAACCAAGGCGAGATCATGCTTGATTGGGAAATTCTGGTACTCAGGATGCAAGAACACTTTGCTGATATTCACATCCTTAGATTGTTCGAACTCGGAAATCGAGCTATATACACTTCCATCATGGTTAAAATAATCGCCTACTCTTACCACCAGACGACTTAAGGTCCTGGAAATGCAAAAGCAAAGCGTTATCAGCTAATGACACGGTGCCAGTTGCTGGTAATAGTCGAGAACAGTGACCATTCTTTTGTGTGTTCATTTTTTTCAGCAGGCTTTCAACACAGACGAGGTTTGCAGTTTTCCGAAAAGCTGTTTCAGATCAAGTCAAAGTAAAGTGATATGATATAAAAAGTCACTATGCAAATCAAGCATTTGTTTGAAACTTTTCAAACCAAGGATTTTCAACTTTTTTTGCACTGCAACCCACTCTAACTAATCAATGTAGCCTCATGACACTCCACAAACATATTGAACAAAAGCATATTTAGTGCAAAATTTAACCAAATTCACGACGACATCTAGTTTTGTCTCGGTTCCCTGCTCTAATAGAAACTTCTGAAACCAAAAACGTCTCTTCACGATTTTATTACGGCTTTTGTACATTTCCTCCAATTAGTATTTTCATTTCCTATCAAGCTTGGCTACATTATAGGATAAAAAATAATGAGAATAAAGTACACTTTTGCCGGTTAAATTTATTGCAATCTTTTATGGGTTTATTAAAATCAGCTTCAGTGAAATGGCTGGTGCTGCATCTTTTTAACAAGCTTGTCAATGCGTGGAACAGTTGCTAAAAGATCTTTTAAAAAAAAGACCTACACACTAAATTTTATCAATGCCATTGGAAACGATACTGACAAATCCATATTTGCCATAGGATTCCAAGTAAGGCTACGGTAACCTTGCTATTTGCTTTAGTTTGCACAAAGCAACGTATAAGAACAAGACGGAAAACATTGAATGCTTTTTATTGTTAAAGCCTTTGCAACGTCTGAAAACGTAAACAATAGAATGACCTCAGGTCAAGGAATAGTCGACGGTGAAAAAATCTTTACTTTAATTTTTACCGGCAAAAAAGAATTGAAAACGATTGATTGAATTTTCAGGCATCTCGTGCCCCACCGGAAAACGGCTTGCCACCTCCATGTTGAAACCCCTGTTCTAGACAATGTGAACACCCAAAAAGTGGTCACCAGACTCTACTGGTTAGTGGTTAGTAGGATTCACTGTAATCTCATCGCGGTAATTTCATCTTGGTAATTTCATCGCAGTAATTTCATCTTGGTAATCTCATCGCGGTAATTTCATCACATGGTAATTACATCGCATACATTGTCATCGCATTGTAATTACATCGCAAGACACCACATCGTCAGTAATTTAATCGTCTTCGTCAACGTCCACCCATTTTTTTTAAAGTGAAAAGGCGGATGATAAAGTAAATGAAACCCATTAAAATTCAAAGTTGTTGTAATAAGCAAATTAAAATGAAGTTATCATATTAAAAATATTTGAGACAGTTGCTTTTTAATCAAATGACAAGTTATGTGCAATTCCTCTTAAAAAATCCAGAATTTCGCGATTTTCAAAATCGTTGACTATTCTTTGAATTCTGGTACCTAACCCTAACCATGTTGGTAGCCTACGCAGCTCTCATACTGCGATGTAATTACCATGCGATGAAATTACCACGATGATATTACCAAGATGAAATTACTGCGATGAAATTACCGGACACCGTTAATAGCCGCCAAAAGAGCGCACTGTAGCGTTTCAACGTTGTTTTTAAATTTTATTGGTTGTAAAGCATTTCTCAAGGGTGACAAAGGATAACAAATAAACATGAAATTTTGCATTACGCAACATACAAGTAAGTCCGTAGCCTACTTATTTAAAACCAAATAAAAACAAAGTTGCTGTTAGGCTATATAGATTGCAATTATTAAATATAATAATCGAATCGCCTTACAGACACATGAGTAGGCTTAGCTCGTCCAATGTTGTGCAGGTCGGATATATGGTAAGCAAAAATTGAAACAAGATTTAGCTACAAGACAAATTGTCCGCTTTCTGGTTGGTCTATGTTAGTTGTCATAATGCAGCCTACATAGCTCACAACTTCAATGTGTAACTTACGATGCTGACGTGCTGGGGAAGCAGTGTGCAGCGGTTACGACCCAACATTTTCCGATTAGAGTTGCCCCACAAACATGGAAATAAGAATTTAAAAAATATCGTTTTTTTCGGATAGCCACCTGAAAAAAATGCATGTTCTTGCAGCATGCTTCCTTATAATCGTATAAAGTTTCACCCTGTTGTCTAGTTTTCGATTAATTCTTGTTCTTTTGCTAAACCTGAGATCAATCCTAGATAGGTTTAAAGACTTTAAAAGTGGTGCCCATTGTAATATTGTAATTCATATTTAGAACCATTGTCACAAAAGTAGCCTATACACTATACAGTATACTTCAACTATCCAATTATCATGCATAATACTTCAGATGGTGTAGAAATATATAAACAAGCAAACAGGTAAATAAACAAAAAATAAGTCATGTACGAATGGAAACGTTTTGCTTTCATTACATGCTTCTCACGAAGAAACTATTGCTATAAAATCCTGAAACGTTCTCGTAGGTGATCATAAGATAACTACAAAAACACAGAGTTTGGATTTGATCACATCTTATCTTTTTGACTTGGTCGCAAAAAGCGCAGTGTTTGAAATGGCGGTGAACGAAATTAATAAATACAAGTAGTGCTCGATAAAAGGTTATAAACAAAATAACTGTCACTTTATGTTTTATTGACTTCGAGGACATTTGAGATGATCGGAACCCCAGTTACACCTATTGATCGTCGATCGTATGGTGAAAGGAAACAGATATAAGGGAAAACGTGCACGAACCTGGAAGGTGATGTAAATTAATGGGCTAACTGGTCAAATATTGTAGAAGCCAAGAGAAGAGAAGATTGAGATTTACAGAAAAATTGATTCCCAACTTTCGAATCGCAGATGCCACATAGTGACGATCTCAGATCTTCTCGAATGTTACATCTTCCACAGTTTTTAATCGTTTTTGTTATTCAATATTTACTTAATCTACATTGGAAGTTCTTGATCAGGCGTTCATCACTGAAAGGTGCGAAACCAGTTTCCAGGGGGTGCCTGGATGTTGAATCGATGGGGTTCAAGATAAAATGACATAAAGAACCTATGCTTGTTTACCGGGTTTTTAAATAACATTCTGAACTGTTCGTGACTATGAGTTTTTAGCCAGTTTGGGAAGAGGTGCGAAAACTGTTCGGTGATTTCAAAGTAATGCTTGCAAGGAACAAAGTTAAAGACCATGAATCCCAGCGAGTAGGCTACCCCTTGATTTTACAATAATTACCTGCCAGCTGTTTTGTCCAGGATAAGCAGGGCCACCTCCAACTATTCTGAAGTTATTTCCTGTTGGGGTGGTCTGCTCACAAAATGAGGGAATACTTTTTCCAAGTGAAATTGTTCCGCAACTTATTTCTTGCATTTCCTTTGCTAAAACAAATCATAAAACACGTCAGAAATTGAGAAAAATCAATCAAATATGTTTTCGCAAACTAAACAGTAGCCTACTATTCCCTATACATTGACAATAAATTTAGTTTAAAACAGGGTTCTATTTTGAATACTTGATTTATTACCTAGCATTTCATCTGTTAATACCCGAAACCTTTCAGTAACTCCGTTTGGGTGATGAATTCTAACTGTTGGTGCTTTTTCCACAGTTACTTGTCCATTTTCTGGCAAAACCTCCACCCTGTCAGATAAATACAGTAGATGAAACATAAGTTATTGGTAACTGATTGCCTGGACAAGCCGATAAAGAAACATCTTGTGTGGCAGCCAGAGAGCTTGCAAAATCAAGCAACGGTAATTCAACTCTTGGGATGTGCAGTGTGCACGTGAGGAACGTATTTTAAGGGCTGCTTTACATGAAGCGGTATGTAGTAGATGGCATAATTCACAAGCAACACCACTTTTAACAAAAAAGTAAATGGTCACGTGACAATCTCGGTGATGGGACGTGAATCGAACTTTCCACAAATATGCAAAACTGCAAACGGGCAGATTTTAAAACAACTTTGTCTATTCGAAGATAAGTATTTCCATCATTTTTCAATTAATCAATCGTAGTAAATTTATGTTTATACTTACCATCGTTCAATTTTGAGTTTATAGGTATGGGGTAGCTTTTCAACACAAAAAAAAACGGTAGGCTAAGCATAACGCACAACTTACGGTTGAATGAACGCCAAAACCCCGTTGAGATAAACCATTATGGATCTTGAAGTAAATCTCAGAATGATTCTGAAAGGCTTGCCGGGAGAAATCACCTCCTGATCCAAAAGGCAAGAGCCTTGATGTGTCATGCTACCACTACTTTCGGCGTGAAATACCATCTACAACAACGGTTATACTATTAAAAGTAGTATCCACATGCTCGTCTGTTGTGTGGTCGAATTGTGAATTGTGAGAGCTGCCATAAGAACCTCAAAAGCACGTTTCCAGAAACGGCTATTTAATCTGGTGGAGTTGTTCACCAAGCAAGATACCGATGTAAACAAAACCTGACGAAGGCCTGTACAAGATAAACTGGTTATCCGGATTATTTGTTCGGCAACACTCGAGGGCACGCGGCTATGTTTCGTCAAGACACTCTGAGGAGTAATGACATGTCACAATGAAACCATCTGACTTTCTTTGTTCCTTGCGCTGTTTCTTTTAAGTCGCACTTGTAAATTTACATTGTTCTGCGTTTTGTGGAAAGGGGAGCAAAATAAAATGATTGTTTCATTGAAGTATTTCACAAGAAAAAGAGTGAAAAACAAATCAGAAAATCTAAACATAAAAGTCTTTTCCTTCACTGTTAATATCTGGCTGAAAATTAGAGTTGGTAGGCTCTTTTTAATATGTTTACTTCCCCCTTAACCCTCTGTCTACCGAAAAAAATATATGCAAGTTTTACCATTGCGATCCATTGGACCCCAAGCTTCAAAGGACTTGTTTTGGACAAAAAAAGTCAGCTCCGATGATGAAATTAAAGCTGAATAGGAAAGGACGTAACAGACTACAAAAATCACAACTTATAAACACTGTAGAAAAACCAAAAATACTCGAAATTTAACAAACAAGTCATACAGTAACCCATGCACAAACCAAACTGATACGGAATTGGTCTATTCTTGAGCAATGGTCAAACTATTGAGAGATTTAGCTAAAAAAACGCATATAGGCTTGCATGATAGTTCACAAGAAATATTGTGAGTTTATATATTATAGAATTCATTATGATACAAATGATTTGCGAATGTTCTTGGCAAATGTTGAGTTTGCAAATAGTACAGAAATGTCTACATTTTTGGTGTTTGTGTCTTTCGCAACGATAGCATCTAGCCTTCTTTGATTTTGGCGCCTGATCTTCAACAGCTGTTTCTTTTGTTTTGTTGCGGATTTAGATGTTTTGTTGATATTGAAGTCGAAGCTGGTAATCCTGCAAGCTCTTTTCCTAGTTGGATCTAAAATTTTCTTCTGTTTCATGCTGAATGTTGTGCTGCTATTTTCGCCTTGCAATTGATGCCATATCACAAAAGCATTGACAGCAGTGACATCATCGATCATATTGTAAAATAGAGCTATCAGCCATCTTCTCGTCATTCTTTTGGAAGTGTATTTCCTAACCATTGTGTCAAAAGTGTCGACTCCCCTTTTAGTGCTGTTGTAATACAAGATTACTTCCAATGCAGCAGGCTTGGGGTCCATTGGACCCCACTGTACAAGATGCTATTATTTTTTTCTATGCTACAAACTTTTGTTTGAGATCAATAATTATTATATTGTCCTAAAGAGCAAGCAAAGCCGTAAAAACTCAAGGTATATCAATATCGTATCTGCTATATGTCCTGAGATATCGCAGAACGAAATTTGTTTTGGGGTCCATTGGACCCCACGGTAGACAGAGGGTTAAAGTTATGTATTTTACAGATAGGCTGCGTGGACAAGTGGTGAGAACGTCTGCGCGACGTTATAGTTCGACACAGCTCTATGAGCACGCGGCTGTGATAATGGAAGCAGCTGCTGACTTGATAACTATAATGTAAGTTTCTTCCACCTGTCTATTGCGGTGTATCTGTAATCGTAATGACTGTATGTTTTATTTCAATGAGCCCAAAATAAAACATGATTACTATTATTATTATTCATTGTACACCGTAACTATTTAACATACTGGGAAGTGGGAAGTAATCCAGCAAGATACCAAAATTAACGATGAGAGTAAAAATTAAGACAAAAATTTGATACTGAGAAATATAAGTACAAGAAACGGAAAACTTTATTTTTCTTACCATTAAACTCCAGTGATAGAAAATCACTGAACCAAATTTGCAATGTATTTCTGTGTATAATACCAAGAACATAAAAACCCACGCCTAGAATTGACTTATTTAATACTTACGGTTTTTCTAAAGCCTTGAATCTGCATTCTCATTGCCAAGTGAAACTCGTTGTTGGGTAATGGATATACTACGTACATCCAAGAGGGAGATTGTACCAGGGAAACCTGCCCTTTCCATTCTACAAGGTCGTTTTCACCGATACCGTGCAAGTAAGTGAGGGCTGAAAATACAACTTTTTATAAGGTTGTTGTATTCAGGCTTACACCCGTGGTTGAAGATTTAGAATAAGCAAGGCAAGCAAGCCAATTTTTTTGTTCGTCTTTAGGCATGTCATTCAGTGTCCTTCCAAAGCCACCCAATCACATTCTCTTGAGAGGTAGGCTACCAAACCGACGCTCTTTCGAAAGTCATACTAGGGCTCTCACCACTCGGCTGCGCAGCCGACACATAGGTTATCATCATTATCATTTAATAGGGTGACAACATTAAATTCTGGCAATGATTCGTTATCACTTTATCTGTTATTATCTTCTCAGTTGTAGTCAGTATTTTACTCTACTAACAGATATCCGTTGTTGAATTTTGATTCGTATTAGCGTTTAGGTGTACAAGCATTGCTGCAAGTTTTATCATTTCTATTTATTTGATGCTTATAAATTATTTAATTCCTTCAAACATATAGGCTACAACTATTTACTTGGGTTAGGTTTCAAGCGCCATAAAAGAAAAATATCAGATCTAAGGTCGGATGGTGGATAGACAATAGACATAGAGGATCTTGTAAGTGGCTATTTAAGCTAATCGTTTGATGAAATAACATTGCACGTTGTGTATATTGTCCCCGACATTGTAAGTATGAAGTCAAAAAAGAAAACTCATGGTGTCAGTTCGACAGTTTTAAATCGGTGCTAATGAATTAAAATCTGATTTACATAAGTAAGGTATGGAAAATAGTAAAATAAGTTAATACCACGACCAACAGATACTCTTATTTTATTTTTAAATTAATTAATTGGTAGGCTTCAACGAATTTGACGGATTCGCATCAATTAGTTGGTTAAGCTTGTTCTTGTAACGTTTTTGCAGCTGGTGCTTCAAGTTACTCTGCTGTTTTACGCTACGACTGCAACATCTAAGTTACATGACTATTATACATTTAACATCTAAATCATAAAAATTTCGTGGCTTACTGTTTGATACATTTTCATGTGACTTGACGTTCATTCCTACCTGTTGCATATGAATGCAGCATCACCGTCAGGTATACTAGTAGAAAAATTTTAGTCATTGTTTGCTGGATAGACGTCTCAAATTAGCTTGTGTGGCTACTATGAGATGAGATGAAATAAGCTTCACCTATTCTACTTCTATAAAAAAAAAAGGTTAAACCACTCGTCTTCAAACTAAAGCAACAAGTAGGCTACTTACTAATACTAACACCATAAAAAAACAGAAAGAAAAAAACGATCAGAGGTAATAATTATGATCAGTGCCAGTCTTTGGGGTGTTTAAACCGTGCGATTGCACAGGGCCCGCAAATTAGGGGGCCCACAATTTACTCAGAAAATGCAGTAATTTTTGTCATTTCCTAAGTAATTAACAACAAGAAAACATAGAAACTCAGCTTTATTTCCGAAACATGCCAAAGAAAGCATGATCTTATCCTTTTGCCATGCCACCGGACAGCACCATTTTACAGTAATATTCATACCCCAATTTTTGTTGAACATGCTCTCAGAATGCATCAAATTCAAAGCAATTTTTAAAATTTTCTGGGGGAGGCCCCCCAGACCTCCCACCGCTGGGTGTAGCCTTCGGCGAACACGCCGTCAGGCTTCGCCCGCCGGCCGTCAAAACCCCCTCCCTTTCAAAATACTTAGCTACGCTACTGAATTGGATCATTGTCATTGGGCCCCGCAAAGCATATTTCGCACAAGGCCCGAAATACCATAAGACCGGCACTGATTATGATTGCTACTGAAACTAAATCTGGCATCTGACAAAAATTAAATTTGGAGTACCGGTAGTCTATTTGTTGGTGACGTAAAAGATCTTGAATAAAAAAAAATTTCAATAAAAAGCTATTGCAGGTTTTGTTTTATATTCCTTCTCAGGTTTCAAAATCATTCCTTTTTCTTTTGTTATTATTTGGATAATCTCAGGCTGAAATCAATTACGTTTTGTAATCTTACAGTTTTTTTGCTCATCCCATAAGTAACACAACTTTGTCTCAAAGGAGAATTCAAACGTCGTTTACGATGGCCTACCAATACTGAAGTTCGACTTATTCTTACTTTGGAGTACAAACAAGTTTGCCACCAGCCTTGAACCAAAAACAAAAACGGTAGAAAAAATACGTGTTATTTAAACATGCATAAACATACGTCGCTGCTATGTAAATATAAATAAATAATCAATTTAGAGACAGTAAAAGTCAAAGTTGTTGGTCGCTTTTTTTAACGAATTGTTTATAAAGTATAAGAGTGGATTTTTTTCAATCACTGATTTTTTAACAATTTTTTGACATATTGCATATTGCTGCAACTTTTTCCTCATATTTCAAGCTTCTTTTATGGATAAAAGGGGAATAGAAACAGAATCACATTTTTCTTCAATCTCCATACTTACAATTTCTGAACTTCTCCGTACTTCCTAAAGAATGATTTTTTCTGTAACAGCGTCTCTGGTTACCAGTTTTTTATCAGCTTCTGTGTACTGTGGAAATTCTACTTTGGTCAAAACCAGCCAAGTATAGCTTGCAGATCACCACGTTCTTCCACAATTTCTTCAACACTTCAACAATTTTTCATGAAACTGAAGAAAAGTCTAACAGAGTATTGCAACCAATAAGTAAGAAAATTTGATCGTTACAAATACAGGTGGAAAGTGGTGTAACTTCGAATGACACAAATACATTGAAAATGGTTACAAGAGAATGGATAATGACACTAGGTTGAGATAAAACCATAAGACACCATGTATAAGGATGCCTAAATTTGTACGGACGTCAGTATACACCAATTTCAACATTAAAGTATCAGAATGCATTATCTTTTGTAGACTAAAGTGGACAGATTTTAAGGAAACTTTTAACAACTGTAAACAGATGTAATGACAGACGAGCAGGATAAATGAAAAAATAATTAACCTTTACTACCACAATAAACCCGCAGCATTACGCTAAAACAGGTCGCTTATATCTATATTTTGTGGTGAAAAATTAATGATAAGCTTTACATCATGTTGATTGTTGAGTTTGACAAGTAGCCTAATTAAATCAGATCTTTCATAGGTCCCAGTCTTAAACCGTAAACAAGAACGGAAAGATGACATGAATAATATTTGAACATAAATCAGTCACACATAAGTGACAGCTCTTGAGATTCAAACATATAAAACATAGCCACAACACAGGATTGACTTTCACGTGTTTACGGTAAAGCAAACTCTCTACCACAGCTGCATCTCTTATCTAAACATAAATAAGGTCGTGATTTATAGCTAAGTTCATCTTTCCGCGCAAATATCGACAGCCTTAATCGAGTTTGTGTTAATTACCTTACAAGAAATTTATGTCTTTCCAAATTACTGTAACTTATCAAACTGTTTTCTTTTTCGAATCAATTCAAAACATTCTACGGCTTTAAACATTTAGTTGTTTGCGGGAATCTTTATCTTCGAACTGAGAAGGTTTCTTTGAGAGCTTAATCCTGACAGATCTGAATACTTTTAAAGTAGAGGCTTTGAACCACTAACGTAGGCCTGGTTGCCGAAATTGGCGGAGTAAAGTTTCCGATTGTTGCAGTGTTGTGCTCTATAAATAATTATTCCATCCACAAACAGTCGCTGAATGGAAAGCTGTCCTTGAAATGCATTGCTCAAGCTCGCACCACAAGAATTGAACAGCAGCGAGTCGAACTTCACAAGAACAACATTTTTTTCTTGCGTTACTTCCATATCGCTTAAAGTTAGGCTATATAGCAGTACTCTACAGCTAGTGTATCTCGGCACAACACTAGGTGTGCCGTAGAATTACTATAATCTAAACATACTTTTTTTTGAAAAGGAGTTAGAATTGCAAAGCAAACTGGTCATAGGATATTAAAGACAGATGGTGCTTAATGTGCTTTCAGAAATAATCACAAATTGTCAGCTAGAAATGCTATCATATTCTTTCCTTTTCAAACTAAAACGTGAAGGGCCCTTGCTCAAGAGCAAAGTCATTAAATGCTGAATTTTTAAAGCAAGGTTGACCCACAGCATGTCCTTGCCTTAATAAAAAAAGCTCCGTTCATTTGGTTTTACAATTTGTGAACAGCTTTTAAAAGTCCTGCAACTTTTCCCTTAATGCCATTGAGGTTGATAGGCTACACTGTTGCTATTTTTACTGGCAAAGTACCTTATTGGTACACGGACATCTCCTTCAAGCAAGGATTTTGTTCGAGTAAAGATTTAAAAGCCAGATTGATTTTGTTAACTAACCAACGTCTGGCCGAGCCAGGTGACTTTCAGCAGGTTTTCTGAAGAGGATTGTCAGGTATTTCGCAAAACGTCTTGACTCATGGATACACAATTTCATAACGGTAAAGATTTATTACCCAATAATAACGCCAAAACATCTGCAAGTTTGCTGCTCAAGTAAGATAATTCTGTGAGGATTTAACCTTGCTATGTCAAGCACACGACCTGCAGGCTACATACGACCAATTCCGATTTATTTCAATTTATTTCTGAAGCAATAAATTTCAAAAGAAATCAGGGTAGGCCTATGCACGAAATGCGACATTGAATGAATACGGTTTTAATTCTATTACAGTATAACTGGTGTGGTGTTGCGTAGCCTACCTAGGTCTACTGGTTGGATTTAAACAAAAAAATCTAACTTTTCTCCGTTATAATGGATTTAGAAAACTAATCGGTTTGAAGATAAAATTATTATTAAACTTTGTTTTGATAAACGAATAAGAAAATTGAAGCTTTTGTAATCGAAATCAGTTGTACACAACCAGGATCCTTGAACACCCAAATGATCTGTAAAAACTTTTTTTTTTGGGGGGGGCATGAATCCATTAAATTTGGGGGAAAAAACGTTTAACTTATAAAGTTCTTATAACTTATTTCAAAATACATTCTCAAATTTTCACTCAAAATCTTAAGAGATCTGCAAAATTTGCAAATTTTGTAAGTACTATTTATAGTGTCACTCTCACTACTGACAAAAAAACGGTTGGGAATCACTTCTGTATTTAGTTGATTAAAAAATAAGAAGATAAATCTTGCGAAATCTATAGAAGTCCAAACATTGGATAAGTTATAACAACATGCAGTGGTTTTTATTATGATCATCACACAAAGAGGGCCTATGTAAACCTACCTACTGTATATGGTAGACACTAATACTAACATACAATGTAGAGTAGAGCAGATAGTAGTCGCGGAAGTTGTCATGAGTAAAGGGACTATAGGCTAATGCAATTGCCACATTAAAACATGACTCACGATGCGATATAGACCTATTTGTCTATGCTGTATGTTATGCTATCACTCCGTTTCACGAACAAAATGTCATTCACAGCATAATCGACATTTGTTTTACATTTAAGATTCTATATTCTGGTAGTGGTAGTCGCCACAGACACATTGTTCTGCGAAATGGCACTGTTTGTCCCGTGGCTGAGCATTGGAACACCCTCTGGTGAATGGATGTAGTCGTTTGATGCCATGGAAACTGCCATAGATGTACGGCTGTAAGTGCTTCGTTTCCGAACTCTATTCAAGCTTTCCCGACTGATGAGAAGGCGTTTTCTGATCGTTACAGTTCCAGGCTTGATGCAAGAGCTGTTAAATAAAAAAAAGCTCAAAGTTTAGTGAGCTACATAGGCTACGGTAAGTTGCATAGGCTACCGGTAGGCTACATTACTTATTTCTAAAACTAACAAGAGATATTATATGTTTCAAATATTGAAGTTTTAACAAGAAAGCAATCTATACAACTTGGACCAATTCGCTGGGCTACCGATTCAGAATCTAAAACAATTTCAAGTTTTCAGATACAAAAAAGTAATAACAGAAACAGTCAAACAAGGTAGTTTGTCACATACTTGTAAACAACATTGATGACGTTCGAATACAAAATTGGATTTAGAGCACTGTTAATTGGCAGAAGAACAATTGCAGCAAAAGCGTACGCCAATGGTGAAATCTCAACTCCAGCAAGACTTAGAAATGCTATGATGCACACAGGAACCCAGCAAGCAAAGTCGGTCAGCACAAGTCTAGTTATGCGAGCCTGGTGAAAATAATGTTCAAACTGAATCAGTTCAACGTCATCAGACGCTGAGTCAGCATAAATATCGATGGTACAAAACATTTCAGCTTTTGGTTAAGTGTTCCAATGATTACCATATATGGTCATGAACAAGCCCTTTCTTCCGAGTGACAATAATTCAGGCCGCATCCATCTCAGGTACAGATTGGTTTCAGCGTTTTACCAGCGCAGAGAGTTTCAAAGCAGTCATAAAGGGACTGAGCCGAGTACATGAGTTCTATCCAAGGGTGGGGGGTGAGGGGGGATCATCCCCCACTCGTTGGAGTGGTTGGAATGACTAAGACGAGTTGAAAGTTGTTGTTGAAATGACTATGACGATTTTAGCCCACTGTCCAAAAATTACCCCCCGAATTCTAAAAGTGGATAGAGCCCCTGGCCGAGTCCCTACAATATTGAGCCGACAGGTTGCTGAATCTGTGTCTACCGGCTCGGGAGCAGGTACTTTATTCACCAAGAGGCCGAAGCAAAGTTTGCGTGGTACCTTATCAGCCTTGTTGAAATCACTGGCAATATTCTTAGAGATATTTAGTATTATGTCATATGCTAGATAGGTAGTAAATTATTACTTGACTACCTTGAAACAGTCAGTCGTGTCTGACCGTCAAAACGGCTGAAAAAATGCTATATGTCATTTTCTGCTGTTCATAGCGTTATCTATGAGGTTAGTAGGCTTTTGCCTTAAGTCACAAAAGCTGCCCAAACAGCCATTTTTATCTGGCCCAGATCTGGTAAAGCTCTGGACAGATCCGTACCCAATATAGTTAAGATTTGAACCAGATAACGTCGCTGTTTGGGTAAGTTATCAAACACAGTCCCTTGGTTGTATTTGAACTTGTTTGTGTAAACCTGCATGGTCCGGTTTTCGTCGTCATTCCTGTTGCTGGCCACAACTCGCTTCGCGTCATGATAGATGACAAGGTAGGAGATTAGTATGTACAAGAAAGCAATAAGGTCAAAGGTCATGATCGCCACAGAGTAACCCCAACCGGAATCGTTTACCTGTATTAAAAATGTCAGATTCTAACAGAAGAAATATAACCTATAAGTCCAACGTTTGTTTCTAAACGCTTAATTTCGGATACCAAAAGCACCATGGTCGTTAGGAAGATAAATTTCAGAGTAAATTTCATAAAACTTCAGAGAAAAACGCATAGTAGGCTATCCAAAGAAAACGAGGTGATACAACTTCGGCAGAGAGATTACTTCGTTGAACTACAAACACATCAAATCAAGCAACGACTGAGCACGCCCTTCATGCTAAAGAAAGACAAAGAAAACCGGCATTGCTTTTTTGTTGAACTATGGGTATTGTTTTCCCATTAGTTTATAAAATAATTTAGTTATGTGTATAGAATTGCAATATTTTTAGTTGGTAGCTTATTCACCACAGTCTATTATGTTGCATCATGATGTCTTTATGACATCACAATGTTACCGAGAAGCCTATGTTAGGACTCACCTTAACAAACATTTGAGGGAGACAGACAGAATTCGAGCCATAAAAGCTTAAATATCCTTGAATCTCATACTGAGGCCAAATTTTAGGGTAAAGTTTGTCTAAAGTTTCTCGAATAGCGGACCATGTCACATCGCCTTGGTCTTTCGGCAAAGAAATGGACGATGGTACTCTGGAAGCTAAACATTGTGCAAAAAATGAAAAAAAGCTTGATCAGAGTGTAACCTAAGAAAGCATCCTCTTGTCCTAAGACTTTATCCGCCCCGACCCCGCTTTTAAATTGTTTTAACGCCGCTCTGAAGCACATAAATTATGTGTACTACAATTTTAGCAAAAAGGTTATTTATATGCTATTAAATGCTGCTAGGTTGTATCTGTCTATAGTAAATTACTGGCAACGAAATTAACATTAGGCTACATGTGGAACAATCGTACCTTGCATATCCAAAATCTGTAGTTGCTTCACAAAGTGATGAAATGTCGATTTCTTGGGTGTGTTTGTGGCAAAGAAGTCGATGCTTGGAGATACCCAAGCTGCTGACGTAAAATAGTCTTCCAGCGACTTCATGCGGGGTAAACAAGCCAAAAGAATGGAAAGAAACCAAGCAGCGAATATCAACACTCCCGTGTATCTGGGATGCAAACAAAAATGTTGTCAATGAACAGTATTGATCATCTGAGTAGTCCTTCAGATGGAGCACTGGAACACGTTAATTTTGACATTTACAGTAACTATTACAAGTAACTGTTTCTTTCTGCTCTGCTTATTTTACGTAGCCTAAATGTATTAAAACAGTAGTCTAAGACCAAAACACAACTAAGCGATTGGATAACATTTCTCCATGGACTGTAAATCTTTTTTTCAGCTAAATTATGTAGTTTTAGATACCTGCGTAAGTCTGCTATAATTGGCAAATAATCATCTAGCCCAGGGCTTCCCAAAGTGGGGTCGCGACCCCCAGAGGGGTCGCGTAACGAACTTCGGGGGTCGCAGAAAGTATACAAATTTTACACAAAGCACTGCATATTATCACTTATATGCCAGATGCTGTGAAAGTTATTAACTAGTAAGAGTCGTGCACGCAATAGGCTACCAGTATTTTTTAAATTTATATAGCCTAGTGAAATATGGAATAGGAGTTTAAAATCCTCTTTTTTGCATTGTAAACGTGGATTTCAAAATTAAAGCCAATGCTTTAACAAGTTATTAGTGTTAAAAAATTAAGTCGTGAACTTTCCAAGGGAAAAAGTGTAGCCTTTTTCCGCCGTGTTTATAAAGACGTTTTTGGAAAGGCTTTTCAAATCATGCTATTTGTCAGGTTTCCCTGAAAAAAGGGAACGAATTTAATTTGTCTTTCCAAGGAGAAAAAATTTATGTTTTTACATTAAAATCTAAAGTTGGAGCGTTCATCAAAAAATTAAACATCTAGAAACAAAACATTAAAAATAATTTATTTAAAATAATCTCATTTACTGAAAAAATTTTTGGCTAACAATGGCGAGGAATCAAACGTTATATTAAGCCTCTGGTTATCGGCACTTGTCAAGACTGTTGAAAGAGCTTAAAAGTATTTTCTTCCAGAATTGGACAATACTTTTAGATTGGATCCAAAACCCATTTGGTTGGTTAGTTTTGAATATTTATCCTAGGACTGACAAAGCCTTGATAGGTTATTCCTGGTAGTTTCGCATACTTGTAGAGGCTCTTGACACAGGGCCGGTTACCGAGATTGGCAGAGTGAAGTTTTCCGATTGTTGCCGGGAATTATTCCATTCACTAGAAGCCGCTGAATGGAGAGCAGTCCTGAAGTGTGCTGCACAAGCGCACACCCCGAGAGTCAAACTTGCGCCGCGTGATCTTGAGCTGAGCGCCTAACCACTGAGCTAAACGGGGCGGACCATGCAAAAACAAAGTACCGATTACCTCTCTTTCAAATCTCAGGAAAAATTTGCAGATCTATCTTTTAACTAAGTTGTGGCTTGAATTTTCTGGAAAAAAGTTTCACACTTTTTGGCTTAGCCTAACGTTAGACCGGAATGTTCACCATTAGGCCTATATGGCTTAGCAGTAACCGCACTCCTGCCGTTTGTCTCCACGTATATGTGCGTGTCAGTGTTTTCAAAGTTGATCAAAAACCGTTCCAACGTAAATAACACCGAAGCTGCCTTGAGACCAGCATTGACAAACATCGAGCGACGGCTAGACTTGCTTTGTCGCAGGGAGCAGTCGCACCCATCACAGTGAATAAATATGTTTACTTTTTGTTTGGTTTTGTTTTCAGCAGGCTACAAGGCCTAGTGAAGTAGTAGGCTTCGAGTACGAATAGCTTGCTTTTAGTTTTCGTTCAAATTAAACCTTTCAATATATATCACAAACGTATATTTCGCATTGTTTATCCCTTTAACCGTAAAGGGGGTCGCGGAAAATTTTAGGAGATTAAAAGGGATCGCGAGCAAAAAAGTTTGGGGAGCCCTGATCTAGCCAGAACATTAGTTCTTTTTTGCATTGGCTATCACGTCTTCAGACGTTTAAATAGCGTCAAAAGGAATGATTTGATGGCTGTGATAACGTCGAACTCACCTTGCTTGGACTGAGTCAGCAGAAAACGGTTTTAAAACCGCCAACATGCGGTAGGTTGTTAAAATTATAAGAATCATAACCGAACACTGAATTGAAGTGAAAGCAAGTGTGCCTAGTGCTGCACAGCTTTGACTTGTCCGCCATTGTAGATCCACTTTACAGTATCTAAAGATAATGCAAAAAATATTACGCTGTTAAAACTCTATTTTTCAAAAAAGATTTTGAAAAGTATTTAATAGTTTAAGCAAAGAAACTTTGTGTTTAAAGGTTACGGTACTAAACAGATGCTGAAATCAGCAATTTGCCATTTTTTAAGTTTAGGAACAGTTTTCGAAAAATTTGTTGGATACTTTCCGGACTTTAAAGATTAAATTCTTCGTGTTTGTAGCAACCCATCATCAATCTAACGTCGGTAATGACGTCTCTTTAAACCGAGTTCTGACGCGTTTTGAACCGAGTTCTGACGTCAGGCCGAGATAATCTTACGGTCAGATTATTGCCATGTAGATGTTTAAAGCATAAAGTTCCCTACTCTTGTTTTTTATGCATTAAGTTTATGGCAATTTTAATAATGGTTTCAGATTGAAAAGTAACTTGTTTTCTGTACAAATAACCTAAAATGTTGTTATATTCGGTGTGCTTCATTTCTAAGTGTTACTGTTTGTCGGATTCCCGGAGACCTGGTCTGATCCTTCTAAGTTTGAACTATAAAAATTATAATTTGTCATTTTGTCAAATTTTAACATGCAGCATTTATCAGTCATTGGCTTAGTTAGGGTGTCCGAAACTGTCAAAAAACTTTTAACAACTGTCAAACATAAAATTTTAAATTGCTAATGCAAAACCAGAAATTTCGAAAATAAAATAAGTCTAAAACCAAGCTCAAACCTGTTTTGACTGAAATAAAGTCCTAAAAACAGCATGACGGAATAGGTGTCTCATTATTATGTTTTCTTACTTGCCACTTGTAATGGAGTTTTGAATTGCTAGTGCAAACAAATAAAATCCCATCAATAGGTCCGCAATAGCAAGATTGAGAACGAGAACACAATTTGTTTTCATCATGGGTGATAACCTGAAACAGCATTTCATTGTTATTTGATTTGTGGTGAATTGGGCCCATACGTTGGCGAGAATTGATAACCAGTGTGCATGATTGAAAGTGCAATCATGGTTTAAAGTTTTTGTGTGAGACTTGAAGGATGAAAGGAGGATCTACAACATATTCGTTTTACCACACACACACAATTCGTGACGCGACAATTTATCGAAAGACAATTTATCGAACGACAGTTAATCGAACGACAGTTTATCGAAAGACAGTTTATCGACCGACAATTCATCGAAACGACAGTTTATCGACCGACTGTTTGTCGAAACGACAGTTTATCGAACGACGAAGCACATATGCAATGGAATACTCAGAGGTTAAGGGTTAAGGGTTAGGGGTTAAGGGTTAGGGCTAGGGCTTAGGGCTTAGGGCTTAGGGCTTAGGGCTTAGGGCTTAGGGCTTAGGGCTTAGGGCTTAGGGCATAGGGCTTAGGGCTTAGGGCATAGGGCTTAGGGTTAGGTTTAGGTTTTAGGTTAGGGTTAGGTTTTCGATTAACTGTCGTTCGATTAATTGTCGTTCGATAAACTGTCGTTTCGATTAACTGTCGTTTTGATTAACTGTAGTTCGATCAATAGTCGTTCTATAAACTGTCGTTTGATAAACTGTCGTAGTACCACACAATTTATTAACCAATTGTTTATCCTAAAGTTGAAATACATCGGATTTAAATACTCTGCTTTTACACCAATATTTTGTAAGTTTCAGTTTGACTAAAAAAGTTTTTATTTGTTTTCGACCTTTTCTTTCGACAATTTCGACCTGGGAAAGGTTGGCAAAAAATATGCAAGAACTTAGAATCTACATCAATTTAACCTTTTTTTGTATTTATAAGGCAAACTGAATCTACAGTAATTCCCTGTGATTTTTTTCGAAGGCAAACAATGCTTACGATTACCTCGCAGTGCATGTGGTTCTGTTTACTTCGACAATGAATACAATTGTGATCACAGATGAGTAGCTTTTGGATGAATTTGATTACGATTACATAAGTTTATGTAATCGTAATCGAATGGAATCGTAATCATATCGAATGGAATCGATTACAATTATTCTACGTCTGTTTATGAGTGACAATGGCAAATGGTCCAAACTGAACGACGTCATATTTTCCAAATCGTCTTCTACTTTACAAGGTAACAACATTTTGTAATCCAATGCAAATAAATTACAAATAAAAGAGAAACTGAGTGATGTAAATAAACAGTGTTTTTTTCGATTGTTGGATGTGATATGACATTGCGCAAAGCGGCTCTGGTTGAAAGATACAAGCTTATAAAATGAATGCAACATGCGTGAAGTAGTAGAACAAATTGAGAAAATAGTTTTTTACAAACATGTAACGAAGCAGACAACAAAGCGACAAAGAACTTTACCCCTTGTCTCCAACAACTAAACCCGAATTCTTTGAGGTAGGAACAGATCTGAAAGTTGTAATTTAATGTCAAGTGACATCACTTAAATTCCCAATTTCAATTGAAATTTACCTACCTCCGTGACTTGATGAACTTGAGGGAAGTATGACAGACAACAACGGCATTTCCAGATATTGCCAATATAGCCATTGCCCATACCAGCACATTGAGAATAGCGTTCTGCGTAAAAAGAAACTTTTTACTACGCGGTTGCTTTCATTCAGCGTTGATGTGCCTTAGAAGAACTGCAAAATAGGCCTAAATACTAAAATAAAAACGGATTTTTAGTAATATTGGGTTAAACCAAGTTCTGCAAAGGGTGGGATTACCAAACTGGGATTACCAAACTGCCAAACTAAACTCCTCGACTCCCCGACTGCCTCATGCCGGATATCACATCGAGTAACATAATTACAATATTAGATTCAACTAAGCTTTCAGTTAGGGTACATTATTTTCACTGAATAACAAATAAAACTGTATACAACTTTACACAACGTAATTAAAATACATGTTCATTTGAAAGCAAATCAGAATTTGGAAAAATTATGATCGTTGAGTAGAAAATGAACGATCTATTTCGCTTTTTCGGGATGTCAATTCGCATTGAGCAAAACACAAAATATAAAGTGTCTCCCACCGACTTCCCACTTCAGTTATAAAACGGAATGTTAGCGAGAAACTAAATCTTTCTCTGTACCGCATTCCTGACAGAAACTATTTTATTTGGTTGGTTTTGAATGTTTATCTTCGGACTGACAACGCGTGATAGGTTATTCCTGGCAGTTTTGCATACTTGTAGAGGCTTTTGACGCAAGGCCGGTTACCGAGATTGGCAGAGTGAAGTTTCCAATAGTTGTTGTCTTTAAGCTATTCCATCCACTAGGTGCCGCTGAATGAAGAGCAGTCCTGAAATGCGTTGCTCAAGCGCACACCCCGAGAGTCGAACCAGCGCCGCTTGATCTTGATTCGGGCTCTTAACCACTGAGCGAACGGGTTCAGATCCATGCCTACAGTGAATGCACATACCAGTCTTATTGTAATCTGTGAGTTGGAAATACCATAGGCCTTAGCTTTTATAAGTTTGCACTCGATCAGCTGGCAAGCGCTGGATGAAGCGCTCTTATATAACCACCCTGCTGTGGTGAGAATGATAGCAATTTGCTCAAATATTTTAAAGATAATTTGAAACTCTTGCACAGACAAAGTTTTACCTTAATCATTCTATGTCTAGACGAAAAAGGGTTATCATCAATCCAACTGGAAGGGCACTCGTCACTGCCATCCCAGCAATCCTTCTTGCCATTAAACATAAGCCTCTTTGGAACAAATAAAGGACCTTTAGGAGAATGAACCTCTTCATCATCGGAGTTAAATGAAGATGAAAGATCGGTGCTACGCCTTGTTTCGCAATAGAAACGATCGGGCTTATCTTTCCCACACATGCCTGCAAGGAAAATTTTATCAACTATAGTACAGAACCTACGTTACTATTTGAATGGTGTTTCTGAAAAATAAACTTTTATAGGAGACTACTTCATAGCCTACAGTAAATTCCAGAGTTAACTTAAATTTTCTCATGGTAAAAATTATTTTATCAGCGTACGAAAGTAGTTATACTTCCAAAACGCTTTAAGGGCTGGACATATTGCTTAGATATCAAAATCAATGCTGTAACATTACAAAATACTTTTTGGGCGTGGGGATTTTATCACTGATAAATGGATAGTTAACGATTTTTATCAGCTTACAATCAAACTGGTAAGATTTTTTTTAATAGAAGGTTAAAAAATATTTAAATAACATAAAAAAGAGATATTCTGCAGTTATATCAAACCCAGGAAATTCTTTAAAAGCCACCGCAAGTTTTTAAGGATTTGTTACTGCAAGGTTACATCTTAGTGGCAACACAATTCTTTGCTGTAAGTAGGATACTGTAAAAAGTTACTAACTTTCAGCTTCGTCTTCTTCTTCTTCGCAATCAATTATGCCATCACAGACTTGATCTCGATGAATAGAAACCAAACTGGAATTCACTGGCCTGCTTTTATCGCACAAGACCCTGTATCGACAATTGGTTTCGTCCAAAGATAAATCTGACCATGTGACAGGGCGGGAATTCGGCCATGGGGGTCTTGTGGGCGTCATATTGTCAATACAGTCTTCAACTCCATTGCATATCTTCGTCAAATATAAAACATATCAGACCAACTGGTTACTAAAGATTAACGATATGTGTACGGCAGAGCAAACGTCTAAACGTAATTTTAAGATTTTTCTTCACGACTCGTTTATTTCAATTATAATTGTACAGTAAGAAAACATAAATAACAAATAACTGTATAATTATTACATTATTATGTTTATTATCTACGTAGCCTATAGATAATTATCAATTAATATATGACAGGCTACTTCTACTGCAGGTTACCAATTTATATAGTTTTCAATCCGAGAAAGAAAAGAA
This sequence comes from Aplidium turbinatum, assembly GCF_918807975.1. NCBI lineage: Eukaryota > Metazoa > Chordata > Ascidiacea > Aplousobranchia > Polyclinidae > Aplidium > Aplidium turbinatum. The sequence continues at coordinate 6,331,474 of NC_137489.1, read as the reverse complement.
CAAAACTATTTTCAACCAACTAGCGACGATTATTGTAAAAATTGTTTGGACTTATGTTGACAGATAGCTAGGCTGTCGTCAAATGATCCCAAATATTGCAAACATAAGATTTTGAGCACCTACTGCAGTAATTCTCTTCAGTTCTCATAATTATACACAGGAAAACTATGATTCTTGATAGCAATGACGGACTTTGATGTCTGCCGATTCGTATTTAATTGCTGTACCGTAGTATTACTAATGCAAGCTACTATGCTCACCGTTGCTGGGTAAGTATGCTTGAAACTAACAGGACAATGATAAAATCCGATATAGTCTACTTCAAGTTCTGAACAGACTTTCATTGTTTTATTTCCACATTTGAATGAGTGTTCAGGTTCGGTTTGTGTCCCATCTGTCTGTTCTGGTAACCACTACACCAGTGGCGTATCCTGGTCAGTTGAGCAAGGGAAGCAATAGAACTCGTGGGGGGCTGGAGCGTGCCGAAGGCACGCGTATTCTAGGGGGGTCCGGGGGCATGCCCCCCCGGAAATTTTTTGCAAAATTACACTCAAATAATGGATTATAATGCTTTCTGGAGACACATTTAGGGCAATATTTGTATGAAATTTATTACCAAATAAACAGCTATTCATTGGTGGGCACCAGTTACTTTGCTCAAAAAGTAGCTAGTTACAGGTAACGTATTTTAAAAAGTAACTGGTTACAGTTACTTTTCAAGAAAGTGGGTGTGGACTGACCTACAACTACTCTTCTTCGCATGAAGTACAAGTTGAAAAATACATGATAAAGGGCAAGATGATACTTTGTTCGTAGCTATTGCCAAACTACAAAACAGCGACCACTCTGCTAGCTGTCCAGTGTCCACTTACTATAATGCTTCTAAAAATCCATAATCTACACCCAAAACGTCCGCCTACCGAATATAAAAAAATGACATGCACAGAACACTCCGCATATAAGCAGTAGGGCGTGTCAATATGTTTATACGGGTATCTAAAATGAACGAAGAGGCACAACATCAATTTTTTTTTACTTCGACCTAACGTCCTGTCGACCAAACGTCCTGTCAACCAAATGTCTGTCGACGAATTGTCCTGTCGATTAATTGACCGTACACCTTTCAACAGCAGCACTGGAGGGGATAGGGGTAATATATTGCAAGAGCATACACCTCTGTGGTTCTGTAATAGGTTAACCATTCTGAGATACAGAGCCGTCTTAATTTCTTCACCTTTGTCAAGCCAAGAAAGTCTGAATTGTGGGTGAAACGCAGCAGCTAGCTGGCAGCCACTATCACGAAAAAACATGACCAAATCTGTTTTCCAAAGATTCCAACAATCGGGCAAGTAATGGCAAGCAAACAGCGACCCTGTTGCTGTCCCGAAGTTCTTGTAGTCTTTTCCGCGTCATGCCCAAGGTTGGTAGTAGTATACCCTTCTCTTCTGATTGCAGAATGTCCAGATATTGGCATATTAGTCGCATTACCAAATGGTGTACTTTCAGGAAAGCCACATCAACTGAAATAACAGACAAAAGAGTTTTAGTGAAACTGTCGAGCAATTACCCGAACTCACTTTCGTAGAAATTAAGATAATTGCAGTCTGCTTGACTTGTTTATTAACTATTATATGGTTATAGCCGTAACTAAATTTGAAACTCTGGTTGCCAACCAGAGGTAGCTACCACAACATGCCTTTCCATGGGGGCCAGGGCACTAAACACATGACGCTCACTCGGAGGTGAACCGTAGACCAAACAAATTTTCACTTATAGCCAAGCTACTGAGATATGCCACTAACATTGCACATAGCGATAAATTTTTTTGCAAATACAGTAGCAATATCAGTAACGAATATTCATCACTCACTTTTGGCAAAAGCTATTAAACCAAGATTGTTGCATGCTCGTTGAAGCCCATCATGGTTTTCTCGGCTGTCAAATACTGTGAGCAAACCTGCTGCAGCATCAAACACAGAGTTCCAGCGATTGATTGTAGGCACTTTGAGCAATATCCCAACTTCACTCTGAATCTCATCGCTACCTTGCTACTCCTGCAAAACAGGTAGGTCTACAGTAACAGTGGAACATTTCTTATTGAATTTCTCCAGTAAGCATACGGACGCACATTGAAACATCTGGTCAGTTTGTACGAGTGCACCAGCTTTTCAAACTATGTTTACAGCACATAAGAATGTTACAACTTAAGTTCGAGAATTATAGAAAAGTAAAGGCTTGCCTGGATTGTTCCACAAGTTTTGGGCTTTTGCAAAAGCACTACCTACGACATAGCTTTTTGTATATGCAGCATTTTCCCAGAGCTTTATCAGCATCGACTGTCGCAACAAGCTTCAGTGTGTGAGCAGCACACCGCCAATGTTTTGGTAATGCAATTCCAACATCCTCACAACGACCCACTGCAAAACAGGAAGCTATAATACAGTACTGTACAGTGTACACTACCTTGAAGTGGTTAACTATACTATAGGCCTACTTGAAATGTGCAACAGTATTAATGTTCATACTTTTCAATGTGGATGTTATTTCTTCAACAACGTGATCTTCAGTTACTTTATCTGACACTTCAACTTCATCATCATCGTTGTTGCTTTCCAGCACTCCGAAAGCACTACAAAGATCAAATATCAATGCTTTTTCACCAGAGTCCTGACTGTCACGCAAGGATAAATAGTGTAGAATTGTACATTATATGATAATTCGATAAAGTACAATGGTATTAGTAGCAGATTGCAATGCTTTAAAAACTAGTTTTGGCCTCTCTCCAATTTTTATTGCAAGTTGTAACCAATATTTATATATATATATTCCTTATTTAGAAAAAATTTGATAAAAGCATGATATTTACTTGAATGCTTTTACGAAGTTGGAACCATTATCCGTTTTGGTTTTTGTAACTTTGTTTTCTATGTGGTAATTCCAGTGAATTTCAGACATCAAGCCGGCCAATATGTTGTAAGTGTGTGATCCTTTTAAGCGCTTGCGGGCCGGTACTCCCTTCGTTCTCTGCAGAGTCACTTCATCAGTTCAGTGTACTGTCATACCCAAGTATGATCTAAAGATTTGGTTTAGAACAAGTGATAGTATCAATAGAACAGTATGCATATGTGTAAATGATTTTCTTCTATTTGGACTAGTTCAAATACACCTTGTGTGTGTTTGTGGAATATCTGAGTCTTTACAGCGTAAGAGGCTTCAGACAATACAGGACATGGGAACACCAATCGATTTAGCGAAAGCTAATTAAGGCTTAGACGTAACAAGTCCTACAGATAACACACGTAGAGTGGACATGGAAACGCAGTATTAAATGTATACATACAATTTAATACAAAACACCTATCCATACCGAGATCTGCATGCCCACACATCTGCACTCTGCAGTGGTTGCCACCAACTTAACTTGTGAAAGTTTTTTCTTGCAGACCTGTGGATTGCCTTCTCATGGTATATAAATCATAGTACAACTGTTTTACAGAATGCAAGAAACAACTTCCAGTAATATTTTCTCATACTTGTTGTCTTTTAATGGTATTCATACTAACACTTACATATATATGTATATATTATATATAATATATTTATGATGACATACCGATCTTCAATTCGTCTTCAATGCATAGCTGGAATCTTTTGCAGGCATGTGGGTGACTAGACTGCACAAGTGCATATGTTACTTTAAATTATTTAAAGTTGTAATACTAGCAGACAGCTTCTTCAAATTCGGCAGATTAGGCATTAAAGGTACGTAGCTCTTACACACAATTTATGGGCAAAAACGGCTAAAATTAGAGAACATCAACAGTGGTAACACACCCCTCAGCAATGACCTTTTCCTTCACTGATACTGCAACTCGACGACGTTTCCTGCAAAAAATCTCAGTAACACTGTTATAAAAAGTTTCAGATCTTGACATCATTTTTTTCAAAAGATCTTTTTCAATTGACATCAATGACAAGTTAGACAGCCTTTCTTGTCCTTGACTGTTTCTCAAATATGTTTTGATCCTCTTGAGAGCTGAAAACGATCTCTCGACTGATGAAGTAGAATACGACAAAGTTAGAATCAGCACTACCAATTTGTGAACTTCCTTAAATCCATGATATAATTGATTTTCAGTTAGAAACTTATGCATCTGCGCAACACTTTGCTTTCGGAAGTGATCATGCGCATATAACACAGTGAGTTCAGATTGAAGACCAGAAAAATCAAATGTCCTAAAATTGTTACAAAAAAGTCTAACTTGTGCTGTACCAGTACTGGCTTAGCCTACCAAGAAGCAACATAACTGATCATTTGTTGTTGTTATTATTCGTTTTTTGCTTGTGCACTTTTTTATTACTGTGTTACCTGCAACAGGCTAGGGTAGCAGCTGACATAGATGACCTTACAGGTCTTTCGTTGCCATCCTGTTGTGCTGATGGACACTCAATTTGTATGTACTTTTTGTTTGTTTATTGCCAGCAAAACAATAAACTGAACTAACTAAATTTGTATACCGCACAGACCTCAAAATAGGATTAACTTCCACTTTCATTGATTATTATTCAGCTGACTGAAATGTAATTTGTCATTTTAAGTTACAGCAATCACAAAAGCCTATAATAATACATAAAATTAACTGTTCAGCTACCTACTGCTGTAATAGCTTAAGTCAGTATTCATTTCAGTCAAGTCCAGCCTAGACCTCACATATCCTGTCTTATGCCAAAGTCTATCCTGCCAGGGTAACAGTGCAAAGCTAACATTAGGCTCAAACTTTTCCTTAGCAGGCTGATATGTGATAACAAACCCTGAAAGCGCCTTAGATTTTCTCATTAAATACCGTACCTGCGCAATACCCAACAGAGCAACGGAAGCGATTCAGAAATTGCATCCGCGGATTTGTTAAAAGAAACATAAATCGCTTAAACTTTGCGCTGCTTTTTTCCTTTCTCTCTCACTTGTTTCTCCTTATAGCAAAAGCAAGAGCAAGGGAAGCGATACGAATCTCCGCTTCCCCAAGCTTCCAACTTTTTTTTTAAATTAAAACCAAGCTAAAATCATACGGGTGGTCACAGCGGTAAACCATAATCTCTTCGTGGGAAAATTGTAACGTAAGATTCCCAAATCCGTTCGTCTGCATGCAATGACCCAAAAATAAACACACTTTCGAAACGTCTATTCAAACAGTGTATTCCAGTAAAATTAGCCCGAGGCTATCGAAAATAGGTGTAACGCCTACACCTCTAAAAAAACTGTCACTACAATACAGATTAATTGGATAAAAGACGGAACCTTTGTCCAGCTAGCAAGCACTAAGCCAACAGTTAAATGAGCGGCCAACTTTCAAGCAATCATTTTACGAATGAATCAGAAAAGATATCAATATCTCAAATTCACGTAGAAAGTAACTGTGACGCAATAGTGAAATCAATTGTCACGCAATTCAAAACAGGTGTCCAAAGCTAGTGAACCAATGCATTCATGTTTAAACAGGCCCAAACAAGTCCTAACAAGTTTGACACAAGTCTATGAACGATGGTGCAATTTTGGCACATTTTCTAGCAACTTCCATGACGTAATATTCAGTAGACTTGAACGGTTTTATATGACGTTTGATTTGTACAGAGATTGGCCGTAACATAGCGGCCCCTAGTTATGACAGTCTAACATGGCATAACTAAAAAAGAATTGAAGGACAATCGTGAGCCAATGAATAAAACACACGATACACAAATTTTTTGAATCACTCACGTTTAAGTTAATACGCAAATACAAAGGGCATGCAAAGAATGAACAGCAATAAGAATAAACACGACGATACATGAAATTGGTACCATAGGTACACGCTAAATGACGCTATATACAATAGTTGCGATAATAACCGACTGTTCCGGGCTCAGACAAGTATCGGCCACCGCAGACAAAACCAGGCTCAAACCCTAACACTTAGGTGTTCTTTACGGGGGCGAGGCACGAAATATCCCTCAACACGTAGTCTACTTTCACTTTCCCCGTACTCTCATCATAGTTGCAGACGGCAACTTTGGCTCTACGAACCACAGGCTTCCCTTTCCTAATTTGTGGAACTACCTCATGCACCCTCCCAAGTTGATACTTCCCACGTTTACCAATGTCTTGGAGAGAACCTACCACTACAAGTTGACCAGGCTCCAAATTCTCGGCCATTTTTAGCCATTTTTTCCGGCCCTGAAGACCTGGCAAGTAAAAATCGATCCATTTATTCCAAAACTGCTGAGAAAGTGACAAATTGAACCGATAATCCCTTCTTAATTGGTCACGATCATGTGGTTGCCCAACAGCACAGTATGGGTCTAAGTATGGGGTCAAAAGTGAGGCAGGGGTGATGACAGTAAAATCCCTAGGGTCGTCACTCAAAGGTACCAAAGGGCGTTCGTTCACGATCCGAACGGCACTGCCTGTGTACGTAAGCAGTTCAATAAAATTGGGCTTACGAATTGAAGAGTCCAAAATGTGAAAAAAGTATTTGGTCACATCAGCCATGAAACCAAATCTTTCAAGCCGAAATCTAGCCAAGACATCTGCCAGAGGGTTTAACAAGTCAGACAATTCAGGACAAGAAGACATTACATCATTTACACAAGTTCCTCGGAATTCAGATTGTTTTAAAGCCTTCTTCTTTAAATCAGCAGCTCTATCTGACGCCAACACAAAATTGTTAGGTAAATCAATAACTTCCTTCAACGGAACAGGTATCTCAAATCGACCATCTTTCAACTCAATATTCGGTTCGACAAGTTCTCTAGCCAAAATATCATTGCGAGACAATTCACAGGTTTCATTTTGCAAAGTCAAATCCTGAATGACTTTATTCAGGTCTGCTATTTCCATATCACGAGACTCAATTTTACGCTGAAAGCCAGAGATGACATCCGACTCTGAAGACGTCTGCACTCTGCACACTTTAGCAACGCTTTCATCTAAGGGTGACTTACCACCACAAGCCAACCAACCGAGAGGAGTGAGTAAAGCATGCGGTTCACTGCGATTTTCACCAACACGTTCTTCTTTTGCCCACATCAAATAAGCGTTGTCATTGCCAATCAGTACATCTACAGTACTACAATCATTCAAATGAAACATATTCACGTCATGAAAATGACGGAAACCACTTAAATCTTGTTTATGAGGTAAAGTTTTAACATCGTCAGCCCAAGCTGGTTTAACCACCGAGGTTATATCACAAAACAGTTCATCAGTCTCTAACGACTGGATGTTGAGTTTAACAAGGTCAGCACAAGTAGGTTTCTGACCAGCCAGAGTATCCATTTTAAACGACGCTTTATCATACGGTTTAAGACCAAGTTCGCACACCAAGTCACTCGAAACAAAGGTCAACTGCGAACCAGGATCATGCTGACAATACACCAACTTCGATTTGCCAGTCATTGGATTCAAAACACGAGCAGCAGTAACGCGGTTAAAGGCTGCTTTAACATTTCCAATCTTAACATTACGCACAGGAACTCTGGCACCAGCCTCATCTTTACCGACCAAATCCAGAGAATCACGTGACGTCACATAAAAATCATGCAGAAGAAAATAGTGTTTCCTATCGTTGGTGGGTCCACACTTACGACAGTTATTTGCATGATTACAGTCTCTAACCATATGCTGGCGCAAACAATTCAAGCATTTGCCAGCTTTCACAATGACATCTCTCCGATCTTTAGGTGTCAAGCGCAAAAATTCTTTACAATTAGACAAAAAATGATATTCAACTTGACCACGTGACGAACAACAAAAACATGCCGGTAGGTCTTTACGTCTAGCCTCACCACCGCGCGGTGCGCCAACAGCAGTCGAGTACTGCGAACTTCCTGACATGACAATATCATGGGGTTTTACAGACGTCTGCCTAACCGGACATGAAGGCAATTTTCCTTTGCCAAACTTTTTAAATTGCTGCGACTCCCCAGAATCGCCCATTAGCATAATGCTAAAATCAGTCGACTTGCGCGTTTCCTCCCGTACTACAAATTCAAACAAACTCTGAAAAGTAGGTTCCTCAGTGCTACCATACTGATCACCTAAAAAGTCAAGATAACGCTGCTTAGCGTCAAACGGGAGTCGCTTAGCCAAATCCAAAACAAAACGTCCTTCTAATTTATCACGCTGACCATAAGCTTTCGCGTAAAGCAAACACTGCGACAATTCATCTTTAAACTCTTTCAAATCACTGGAAGAGATAGAAGTCAATTTGCTACCATAGCGATACTTTCTAATTTCTGGTTCTGCAAAAAGACCTCCACGAACCCCAAAACGCTGGGACAAGCGAGCTAACGACATTTCTATCCTGTCTTCCTCTGACAAGCCAGGAGTGTCGGAAACCAAATTAGCAATCGTTTGTGCAGCTGTTCTAACACAAGCTGCTTGCAACAAAGTCAAACGAGTTCCCTTGAAGGGCGAAGCTGCCATCAAGGCCATAACACGATTTTTAAAGAAGACAAATGGCATATTATTACCATCGTAACCAATCAAGGCCGCCTTATCGAAGAACGTCCTACTATTTTGGTATTCAAAAAAGCAATCCTGCTGTTGAGAACTCGATTTAGCGGGAGAAGACAAGCTATATCCCTTAAGGGGCTGAGTGGGCTCAGTCACATGCACAGCCCGATCACGATCCTCAAACACGTTAAAATCAGGAGACACGATACGCCTCTCACAACCACCCAAATTACGTGTAGCTGGGCGATCAGCAACTAGCGGCGCAGAAAACTTTGAAGGGGGCAAAGCATTACTGCTAATGGCGGCCCCGTGACCTGTACGCTCTGGGGGAGGAGTTCGGTTGTAATTTGCAGACCTTGGCTCTACAGCCTTGGGAAGACCCTTAGCCGCGGCCCCGAGACCTCCTGAAACAGCTGGAAAACATGTGGATTGTACAGGTCCACTTACAGATTGAACAGGCGTCTGGAAAAGGTTAGGTAAATTAAACTGCGATTGATGTTCACTTCTGGAATGCCTAGAAGAGCCCTTCCTAGAGCTACGCCGGGAGCCCAACTCAGAACGGTATTCAGCTAAAACTACCTCTTTACGTTGTTCGGCCCTCAACTGAGCGTCTTTGAGTGCGAACTCAGCAGCTCTAGCTTCAGCTTTCGCGGCGGCCTCAGCAGCTCTCGCGGCAGCCTCTGCTCGTTCGGCCTCAGCTCTCGCGGCAGCCTCTGCTCGTTCGGCCTCAGCTCTCGCGGCAGCCTCTGCTCGTATGGCCTCAGCTCGTATGGCCTCAGCTCTTGCGATGGCCTCAGCAGCTCTAGCTTCGGCCTCAGCTTGGATCTGGAGCTCCTCTCGTCTTAACTGTAGGTTAATTTGTGCAACTATCCGTGACGAGCTCTCAGACATCCTAGTGCTTACATTTGAGGCGCTATCCTCAGGATGTATGTCAGCATCCAACCTATCTGAGAACTCACTTTCTTTTTGTTCGAAGTTATTTTTTAACGAGTTAAATTCGGGATCTACCCTATCACGAAGTTCTGCCAAGATTGCAGAGTTAACAATTTTACTCAAAAGAGCATGGAAATGCCTTAATTCCTCTTCTAAAGTAGATAAGTTAGATCGAAAAATTAACAGTTCCTGCTTATCACTCAAAGAACCTAGGGCTACAGAAAGTTTCCCGATTTGAGTCAAAATATCCCGTCTAAGATGCCGGGCCTCTCGAACTGACTTAGCCTCATCGTTAATGGGTCCCTCCCCAGAATGGCCTGCCCGACCGCAAAGAACATCATCAGGCTTAAACTCAGTCGAGTCGACGGCGGTCGAGTCCCTGTCGCCACCGAGTGTAGACATATTAAATGTTAGGGCTAAATTTAACAATTAAAAAATTAAGTTACACAAACACACAAATTAAGTTATAAAAAACTTAACTGTAAAGACCGTAAAAATACAAAAAAGAATTTAAATGCACGATACCGTAGCTGTACGAGTATGAAGTCCTAAAGTCCACAAAACTTGTTTGGATTCTTCCACTTGAATCTTCAAGCACAGATGGATTGCCTTTAATCTTCTTTCTTGCCAATGAATGTCAAAGTTATTTTTCTTCTGTACCAAACTGAGAAGAAATGTCTTTACTTTTTAGCTTAAAGTTCTTCAGTTGCCTACCGAGAAGAAATGTCTTTAATTTTCTTTGCTTCTTTAGACTACCAACCACTAAGATCTTCTTTTATTATTTCTTTGCTTCTAAGTGCTTCTTAGCCTACCAACTAACAAACTTCGTCTTTTATTTTTTTTGGTCACAGCGGTAAACCATAATCTCTTCGTGGGAAAATTGTAACGTAAGATTCCCAAATCCGTTCGTCTGCATGCAATGACCCAAAAATAAACACACTTTCGAAACGTCTATTCAAACAGTGTATTCCAGTAAAATTAGCCCGAGGCTATCGAAAATAGGTGTAACGCCTACACCTCTAAAAAAACTGTCACTACAATACAGATTAATTGGATAAAAGACGGAACCTTTGTCCAGCTAGCAAGCACTAAGCCAACAGTTAAATGAGCGGCCAACTTTCAAGCAATCATTTTACGAATGAATCAGAAAAGATATCAATATCTCAAATTCACGTAGAAAGTAACTGTGACGCAATAGTGAAATCAATTGTCACGCAATTCAAAACAGGTGTCCAAAGCTAGTGAACCAATGCATTCATGTTTAAACAGGCCCAAACAAGTCCTAACAAGTTTGACACAAGTCTATGAACGATGGTGCAATTTTGGCACATTTTCTAGCAACTTCCATGACGTAATATTCAGTAGACTTGAACGGTTTTATATGACGTTTGATTTGTACAGAGATTGGCCGTAACAACGGGAACATGAGTTAGAAGCTATTTTAATTCGTATTCAAGTAAAGAAATTACGAAATCGTTTGACTGAAAAGTATCATATTCTCTTTTTTTAATTTTGACAAGGGAAGCAATGCTTCCCTTGCTTCCATTGAGGATACGCCCCTGCACTACACAAACAATTCAAGTAGGCTACCGTATTCAAAGAATTTCAACATAAACATATTTTAACATTATCAATACAAGTTTCAGAGTTTTGAGAGATTGAAGATTGCTTATAATTTTTTATGGTATCAAGGCTTTGGTTGGTTATCAAAAACTTTGGTTAAGTTAATCAAAGGCAAATGGTTGTTGTGGTCAAGTGGGACATTAAGTGTTTCACCAACATCAGCCGCTGCTTTCCATTGGACTCAAACCAAAGTTCTTTGTTCTTTGAAATGTTGGAAATAAGCTTTCACCAAAAGTCCATACACAATTACACATGGAGTTTCCTACATGTCAGCAGTTGTGAACTGAGCAAGTGAATAATAATACTGAGCTAGCAATATTTCAGCAATTTGCTGAAAGTTGAAAAATGATGAAAGTGAGCATGTAACAACTGAGCAAGTCGAAACTTGGCATGCCACAAGTCAGAAAATTTAATTTACCGTAGCAAGCAATGACCAATCAAACACGATGCTAGCTAAAAATCTCATTTGCTAATTTGGACAGTAGCTGAAATGTGCTTGCTGTGTTGAAGCACTTGCTGAATTGTCACATGCCGAGTGATCAGACGATCAAGCAAATGACCATACACAGTTTACTAGAAACAGCATTAATGAGGCAAAATGCTGTTTATTTCAAGATTGTACTTTACTGACCTTAGAACATTCGTCTGAAAAGTCTGGACATTCAACGATGCCATCACATTCAACGGAAACGCCAATGGAAGCGGAGCATGCAAAGTTCTTAGGTTGAGTCTCAAGGTCTTGCTGAAAATGATGAACAAATATTTTTAAGATATTTTTGTGCTTGTTGAATCATAGGCACGCAAAGCCCAGCAACGCAATCAAGTTTAACATACTAAGTTTATTACAATAATATTTACACAAGTCAAAAAATAAAACCACATATAGAAACAAATTTCAAACGTTTTCAACATCACAAGATGTCCTCTTCAGAAATAACATACAGTACTTTTACATCTAAACAAAATACAATGGTTAAATATTAAATTTAACAACAAGTAAACAAAATAAAATTGCGCAGTGCTTCTGACTAGCTCAACACTTAACCATAAACAGGAGAATCTCAAAGGTCACTCACTGCAAATGGCGTCAAACAGATCACATGATGTGATAGTACGAAAGGCAAGGAGCGAAAAAACTAATTTTAAAATACGCAGAGCTAAAGAGACGATCCGCAAGCATACAATTGTCTGTTTAAAGGTGGATTATTACGTTTAATTTTTAGTGCTTTAAAAATCTTGGTTTGATACTCAGACCTTCCTCTGGACATAATCTCAAATTACTTAATAGAAACGATGTTTTGACATATTGCACACGAGAAAATGTGATCTTCAACTGCACTTTTTTGAATACAATTCGAATTCAAGTGTTCCCTGGCTATAGTCAATAAATGTCTTGTTGACATACCGTCAGGTTCGCATCACGCAAACAACTAAATTTATACACAACATTAGAACATAGAGCGAAGGAAGTAGGCAAATTTTGCTGGAAATATTTACCTACCTTGAACGTTCGTTTGTTATTTTTTTGCTTGTTTTCGTTCGCATGGAACAAAACGTTTGTTATCAGCAAGACTTAAAATCTCCCTGGCTTGAAGCCATTTTATCATCATCAAAGAAACATAAACTATTTGATTGGTTGATTATCGCGCTGCACTAACATGCAGCAGAAGCTGCCATGCGTCGACAGGTCAAAGAGGCTTCGAAATAACTGTCTTCGGATTTCATCATCTTAGGCTGCTGTGAGGTTTCTACCTATTTCTGCAGTCAGTAGCGAGGAAAAGTTTACAGTTACCGAAATTGACCGCATGAACGCAGAGAACATTAATTTTTGTGCTGAACGCTTTTCAACTTGTCTCCTCCATCCCTGCAGTGTATCCTGGCGACTTTAAAATTTTCTATGCTACAGAAAGAAAACGGAATAAGGAACTGCAAAAATAGTTGACCCTCAAGCCAAGAGTTAAAAGGTAATTTTGGGATGTACAGAACACTCAAGCCAAAAGTTTCATTTCGTTCTCAATTCACCACTTAACAAAATTGCATTTCTTTCGAAAATAAGTTTACAAAAATATATTTTCGTAATAATTATGTTACCGTACTGCAAAATTCAAACACATTTGAATTTCGAACTGCTCATACAAGCTCGTCGTTAGCTTATGACTTACATGACTTGCAGTCTTTGTGCACGCAACTTCGTCTGTACCGTCCTTACATTGTGCAATGTCATCGCACACTTGAGAAAAGCCGACAACTGTATTTCCGGAATCGCAAGTTAGTTGACCGACAAAACAAGAGCTGATGGTTGAAAGAGCTGTTCCTGAATAACAAAAATTCAAAACTCAACAATCATCTAAACGCATCATGTCAAAATTTAGTATTAAGAATCGTATTTAGCATTTTACTAACATCTTGATCTTAAGAACCTAAATTTGTAGCGTAAGTCTACGTTGCTTACAGCGGTGGGATTCGGTCGGTTCACACGGGTTTGCGCAAACCGCTTCCTAAAACTAAAAACGTTTGTCGATCTAGTTTGATTGCTAACTAGATTGAATTCCGCCACTGACTGCATACAACATTTAAAATACTCACCTTGCCCAGTACAAAGGTTTTTGCATGCCTGTGGAAAACGCTTGACCGAAGCCAGGTCTTCACACAAGCACTCATCAGATAGATCAGGGCAGTCGATAATTCCATCACACACTTGTTCGGCAGCAATGTAAAGATCATGAGACAAGCACCTGAAATAGTTTTCAAACATTGTAGAGAGCACATGCATACAAACAAGGCAAAATAACAGAGCACATGATGTAGCCTTTTACAACAATTTTTCTAAAATAAAAGTTGGAAAAAACATTTGAAAAGATATATTTTGTGGATAGGTACTGGCGTATAGTAATTTAATAAAAGTACGCATCTCATTGTGAACTGTCGGAGTTATTGATCTAACTTATACAATTACATTTATCTACTTCATACCGTACAAATATATTACTTAAAGCTATCATAATCTGTACAAAACGTTTTAATGGCAAGTTTAGACCTAAACCTATTTGAACTAACGGGTCACAACTTATGTCTAGAGAAATCTACATCTGGTCACTTTCATTAAAACCACAAGAAAACGGAAAGTGTGCATGATCTCATACGTAGCGTTCCGAGAGTAATATAGAGTACTAAAATTGACGCAATAACCAAAGTATTTCACCTTGTTGCTTTGTTTTCAATGTACTCATCACTACTTCGTTATGAAAAGTAAACTGAACAAAATTTTGCCGCTTCTGTGAAGACAAACCTGAAACATGGCTGGTTGTTCTCTTGGAAGCAAAAGTCAGAATTGTCCGCACAATCTCCCACAGAATCGTTTAACATTGACTGAGGCAACACACATGTCCTCACTTCGCCGCTACTTTTTCTTCTTACATCGCATTTGAACCCACTTCCAGTAACCTTTAAAACCACACAAAAAATTGAAATGGAAACTTCTCACAGACACACTTAATCTGGTGTAAATCTTTATAAGTGTCACAATCAATGTGCAAGGCTTCGCGTCGGACTACTCTGCGTCTTGACAGAATGTGCTGTTTTCATTATGGAATTCTGGTGCGGTGTGTTATTATCGGTTATGACCTGAAGTAACCTCTGATTACGAAATCTGTATTATGTAAAATGTGTTTTCTGGAATCATTTTCCCTACATGACATTCTAGAGACTTCTGTTGTTTACATTTAAATGCTGCTGGATAGAACAATGGTTCTTTATGATGTAACCTTACGTAACCTTCTCGAAGTTACTGGACTGAACAACCAACTATAAATAGTGGTGTAGTTTGTGTAATGTTTATTATTATTATTATTATGAGTTGATTATGAGAGTTGTGCTATGAGTTGTGGATTGGTAGTTGATGCAGAAATTATTGGTGATTGAGACTTAAAGTAATTGAATACAAGTAAATGAGAATTGGTGCTGATATAAATTGTGTTCGAAATTAGAGTTATTTGAGAAGCCGTTCGTTAAAGTTCTTCAAGAAGTCAGATTATCATTTCACTAGTAGAATTATTCGATATTTAATTGACTGCTTTTCGGTTTGACCCATTAAACTACGTCATTGAGCCTTTCCAAGTCTTTTTCCTGGTAAGAGATAGAAAGAAATCGTGACAATAAGGCCGGGTGCTGGTTTGACCCAATCTCCTAAAGCCTCGAGTTTCAGTTTCATGTTTTATTTTTTACCAACAAAGCAAAATACGATGGAAATTGTCATTACACAGCAGGGATCTGGAAAAGGTAGAAATAGCAAAACGCAAACGTTATAGCGTGGTCGGGAGACAAATGATTTCATTAAATCTAGGAATAATTTTGCACAGTATTAATGGATTTATGGGCACCCCTGCAAGATATAATTATTATTACGATTATATACTTATTATTACGATTATATAATTATGATTACGATTATATGTTCAAAATTTAAACTCAATTAGAAGCGTTCAAAATAAGGCGATGTAGACCATAAACAACATTAGCCCATTCATTTATTTTATAATGTTTTTGCTTTTATGTTTTTTGCAAAACAAAACTGAAACTGAATCATTTTTTTTCGAATTTATCCCAATCGCAGGCTAATCCACTACATGTTCTTCTTTTAAAGCAATTAAATAGATGCTTGTTTTTTTTATCACAAGTGTTGAAAAACTTTTCAAAGCAAAGTGAGGTTACTTTTTCATCAGATGAATCCTTGCAATCTTTTGTTCCATCACAAAACACATCTCGATCCACGCATTGTCCGTTGTCGCAATAAAATGACTCTTCACATTGATCTTTGCATTCATCAACCCTGCACATAATTTAGAACAAGTTTTTCTATTGTTGCTTTTTCCTAAGGTAATTTGTTTTCCATCTGTCTGTCTGTTTTCCACACTATTGGTTTTAATCACTGCGTGTTTCTTGATGCTTATAGTCAGTTAGTTATAGTTACCTTCAAAAAGTTGAAATTTATTGCATTTTATAAATATTTTCAGATTCCTGATGAGGGCTTAAGTTAAACCGAAAACGTTTGACTGTTAAAACTATTTGTAAATATGTAAAATATATTGTTATAATGCTCAACCCTGTTGTATTGCTGTGCCTTGCCCGTCTTTGGTACAAGAAAGCAAACTCTCTCCCGAAACTATAGTTTTAAAATTATCCAGTACAAAATTTTCCACCAATATCAATCTACAGTAAGTAGCCTATGTGTATTGGAACTACTGTACAGTGTTAATTATATCAGACATTCAAATTTCAAACTGTGATTGCTTTCCACAAAAACCTACAAAAAATGCGGTTTTAATCGTCCTGTTGAATTTTCCATCCTATACTAGATATCGGTGGCCTTGATATTAGGGTTGCTAATTGTTCATTCATTTTTTACGCTTTGTACGCAGTGCCACAAAAAAATAAGCAAAGAGAACAGTCTTTCTAAAGAAGCAATTGAAAATTTTTTGGGTTTATTTTCATTCTTCCTACCTGTCAACACAATGGTTTAAGCCATCACAAAGATACCGTTCAGGTAAGATGCATTTTCCTCTATAGTTGTTATGATCATTCTCACACATAAAGCCATCTCCGTCTCCTTGCAACTCATCACTACCGTCATCACAATCTTTCACTCCTAAACGAGTTCATTAACATTTAGAAATCAGTTTATGCAAAAGATCTGAAAATTATTGTTCATGAGTTAAACTTCTAATCCGGGCATTCGATCAGCGAGCCGCAATTTATCCTCAAAGGCTTCTAAACAATCTTATGAAGCTTCTACTTTTATTGCATTAAAAAATTAAATTAAGTGTGCAGTGGTGACTTGGAAAAACTCAGAGCAAGAAGCAGAAGGAAGACTTTTGCTGAAGCAAAGTCAGACAAACTTAAAAAATGCTCTAATTGGAAGTTATTTATGTAGAAATTATTAAGTTAAGTTCTTTTGAACAAATGTTGTGTTGTTTGAAATGGGCGTGATGTTTCACCTCAATTTATTTATGGATATTCGGCTACTATTGTAAATGTCCTCAATATAGTATACCGGTAATATTAATGATGTGTTTTAGATACGTGGTGCTCTCAACGCTTTACAGAGCTGATGTTACTGTCAAAGTCATATGTCAAGGCTGTCAAAGCTCGACCTTCCGTTTTTTAATCATCTATGAGCTGGATCAGCCACTGGTTTAAGTATAAATTTAGCAAATATATTAAAGAAATTACTAGCTATTGAAAAGTACCCACCGTCACAAAATCTGGAAAAAGCCAAACACTTCCCGTCGCTTTCACAAATAAACGTTTTATTGCACATGGACAAAGGCGGGCACTCGTCCGAACTATCTCCGCAGTTGTCCTTGAAATTGCATTGCTAAGGAAAATAAAACATCCGTTCACTTTGTCGGTCTACACAAACTTCTATATTTTACATTCCCGTGAGTGAAATGTAAAAGCAAAAGCTCTTTTATCGTATGCATTTTTACAAAGTAGCTTACTCATGCCTTGTTGTCTAAGATTTAGATCAGTGGTTCTCAACGGGGGGCGGTACCGCCCCCCTGGGAGGCGTTTTGATTTTGCAGGGGGCGGTATGATTACCTCGGCTTAAGGGGGGGGGGCGTTTTGATTATTAGGGGGCATTCTCGTTTAACCCATCTACCAACCAGCGTAACGACTCCGTCACATCATTGTCTGGATAATCTACTCTACATGCTTGCACGGTAGCCAAACAATTTCTCTTACACCATCGTCGTATTTGATTGACCAACCGTTTTGTTTACAAACGCTATCTATTTAAAATTTAAATTCAGTAATTTTTCAGTATATCACAAAATCTGGTGAGTTCCATTATGATGTATTGATGTAACCACTACTACCAGTATACTGTTTTCATGCTCGTAAATATAGGCTATACTGTATTTGCTTTTTGGAATTAATCGTTTTTATTGGGGGGCGGTAAAATTTTGCCAGTTTATAAAGGGGGCGTTGGGCCGAAAAAGGTTGAGAAACAATGATTTAGATTGTGAAAGAGAAGGTTAGTAAGCCAATTTTCAAAGGCTCATTCTTTGGAATTAGATTTGCATTCGTAATTTTGGTTTAAAGATATTAAATGATAAGAGTTTTTTAGGTTTGTTTGAAGCTTGTTGTGATTTCAAGCTATGATACCACTCCGCTGCAATACACTACACTACTCATTCGAAAGCTTATTATTGCAACATAACCAGCTATTGTATTATTGCAGAATTTCGCGTCTACTGGACAAAGCGATTCGTGTGGCAAAAAAATATTAAATTAAAATTTTGATGAAATTATTTTTTAGATTATGTGAATGGTAGGCCTATACGAAGCTCTATATCTATAATTCTTTACTACTATATATACAAAGATCATATCTGTAATTTCAATTTATGAAAAACCTCAGTCTGTTGGTCACTTGAAACGGGCTAAGATGAGTAATGAGTATGGCCAAAAACGTTTGTAATTTTTAGTTTATTTTCATGTTATTGTGTTAAATGCCGTTTGGTTGTTAGATTTTATTTGTATATATAAAAAGGAAATGTACGCAGTTCTTCATACACTAACAATGGGATATAAACAACATAATTACAACTCTTTATTTGTCATCCAGTCGATACTATTAATTATTTTATAACATTGCTTTTTTGTTTATTAATGTCATAACTTATAATAAGATTCAATCAAAAATACTTACCACGCCCAATAAATTGCTAATAGTTAATTTGTTGAGACATTCAAAGTAATCAGGCTGTCTTCCACATTGTATTTCGTCTGCGCTGTCCTCACACAATGGATATTCGTCGCAGACATGATGCACTGGTACAGTGCAAGAGATATTATGTGCCACTAAGTGATGACTAAAAACAAAAATACTTTATCAGTGGCAGGCTACATCTACTGTAGGTACGTTTGAAGCAAGAAAAAGGGAACATTACCCTGACCCATTTTTTCAACTTTTTAATTGAATTTTGAAAATTATATTACTTGAAAATCTGGTCGGAATTTCTGTACAGAAGATTTTTTACTAATTCTGCAGCAGATCTCTTAGTTGGATAAGAAAAACTCACCGTTGCCACCATGAACTAAAACCTGGTTAAAGAAATGGACTCTTTTTGTGTTGCAATGTGATATGATTGTCAGATGAAGGTGTAAAACTGCATAACTTTTTATCTTCAGGGGATATGCTGTTACTTCTGCCGTGAACTAAGGCATGCAAAGAGGTCTGAACTTAAAATGACGTAATGAGTCTTGAAAAGTTTCATAGCCTACTTTGTCATGCTTTGTTTGTAGTAGGCTATATGTCAATGATAAAAGAAAATTGATTGACTTGTAATGTGATTCAAGGTAACTTTTACGTTTTAGGAGTTCACAGTAAATAAGCTTTCAAGCAATCATGATGATGAAAGTTTTACTTTTCCAAAAGTTTTTGTGTTTTCAAGACTCTGATTTAGCCCCCTAAAAACGTCAGTCCTGTCTTATTGACGAAACGTCAAAATAAACGCAGATTATCACCTTAAACACCTGGTAATAGTTAAGCTAAGTTTACACCAGAAGAACGTATAAGTGTTATTGAACTAAATGCCTTGTGAACAGCCACATTTAATTTATATTAGGCTATCTGTGACTTTGTGATAGTTTTACACACTTTGCTCAAGTGCTCAATCTGCCGCAGCAGTGGGCAATTCGCACTGCACAATGAAACAGCAAGGTATCTCCAGCAAGGTACCATATAATATAGTCCTTTTTGGGGTGAGCAAAGACTAAGTAATTATGTTATAAATGATATCAATACCACTAAAAAAACTGTTCAGTGAGATACGCAATGCTGAGCAACACAAGTTCATGTGAATGCAATCATCGAAATACACGGCAACTACTACAAGTCAACTTGAACTTGGATCTGGACTTTAGCGAAGAACAAACTGCGAAAACTTCTTTTACGATCGTGATTCCATTCACTTACATACAAATATACAACAAAACATGTGTATCAAGTACAACATTGCTCAATTATTACATGTTTCTGCAAGCTGGTACGTTGTCACTGGTGTCGCTAGAGATTTGTTCATCTGCCTTGTTCGGACAATCCACAACGCCATCGCAAAACCTGCACAGTTTAATTTTGTTTAATTGTGGAAAGAAGTAAAGAGAAAATAAAGAAAAAAACCTACTTTTCTAAGGCTAGTAAAGTATTGTTGTCGTCACGGCAATCGAAATGCATTTCGATTCCGTTTGCACCAGTGGTCCATTCATCGCTTGAGTCTCCGCAATCATCCCTGCCGTCTTTTCTATAACTCGGAGCAGAATGGTCGTAGCCCTGCAATTGCATTACATAATAAATACTCGGTTAATAAAATTTGTCTTTTTGGACGTCTGCAAACTTTAAGTTTGTGTAAAAGAGGTAGATTTTGTCAACTGGGTATTAAGAAAAACAAATTTAACAATTTTTTTATTGCAACAGTTTAATCAATTTATAGAGACTTGAGTAGTTTTCAAGTGATTTTCAGAGGTCAAAGGTTTTTTTGCCCAGTGCATGGATAAACAAACACGTTATAAAAAAGATTAAGGATGCTGTACTTTACTGTATAATAGCATACTAGTCATTAGTCTTTTGGAATGTAAGGTATTTTTATCTCTCCTGAAAAAAGATAGCACAAGTTTTTAAAATTTAAAAGAAGATTTAATCTTTGTTTTATATGTTTTACAGTATATAGAAAACTATAGGGAAAAAAACAACTTAAAATACGTTTAATCATGCTGACATGTTATATTCTATATGCGCCATCATTTGACGTACAGCCCATGCTTGTTCAGCTTTTTCTAGAAAAACGGAAGTAACATTAAAAATTTAAAGTGTTTGTTTTCAATAAAAACAAACCATACAGAGGTGATGCATTTTCCATTCTTGCAAATAAAGGAATATTCACAATCTTCGCCGCATTCGTCGCTTCTATTTTCACAATGATCGATGCCGTCACAAACATGATATTTTGGAAGGAAACACTGGCGCTTGGCATAGTTCCATTTATTGTTGCAAAGAATACCTGCAACAAATTACAAGACTAATATTTTCTTTGGTCGCATTTGAGTGGACGTCTGCTTGGTTGAAACTTCATCCTCAGACTGAGGAAGCTTCTTTGAGAGCTTAATCCTGGCAGTTTCGCACTTGTAGAGGCAGCTTTATGGTAAAAAGTTAGCCTACGCCCTAATGTCTTTATCAGCAGAAGAGTGTTTTTGACTAAAAATAGAATCATTTAAATAATATTAAACAGAATAGTTTATAAACTATGACAGGATGTATAATCGAAACAAAGCTTCTTTCAGCTTGTCTATACTCTGGCTGAGTCGTGCTTTGTTGAGTCGTTCTGCCGCAATGAAAGAATATTTAATCAAAAAAAATTGAGAGTGTAGCTACTTTTGTGAGATTAAAAACTAGTTTAGAAATGAAAATTACCAACCCAGTAGTCCTGGCTTTTTATGATCATCTCGAGACCCGGACTAGATAATTAGATTGGGCTTAATAAGCGGATGGGCGGCATGGGCCTATTAACCGTGGGCTTAATAACCGGGGACTACTGTAGTTAGTAAGCTAGCTTTACAATGATCTAGCTTTCGGCAACGAAAATATTGACTAAAATGACGACATGTTAAAGCAATTTTAGAAGAAAAGAAATTGTCTCACCATCGCTGTCATCGTTGATGACGTCAGTGATTTCGTCACTCCCATCTTTGCAATCCACCTTTCCGTCGCAGAATTGGTGAGCGCTGAGGCATTCGCCCGATTTACACCTGCGCCAAGAAAAAGAAACGTTAAAAAATCGTGACTTTATTATTTTTTAAATGGAAACTTCCTACTCATACGTCAATGAAACGTAACAAACATCGACATGTTTTATAGTTGGGTGACTTATCTTATAGAAATGAACTTAGATGTTTAGGAGAATTGTTTTATATTTGGTTGGTGGTTTTATAAGAACAAAATGGAGAAAAGTTTATAAACGGATCACAACTAATTCCGCATCATCAATCTGTTGCAGAAAAAAAAAATGATTTAAAATCACTCGCTCTTTTTATAGATGTATTCTTAATGATCACGATTTAGTTCGTCTTTGCTCATAATTCTTATGTAAGGAAAATCTGATGAGAGGATTTTGCATTGATTTTAATAGTTTGCTTTTAACGAGCAAATGAAACGCTGTCTAATAATTTTCAGTTTTTAATTTGTAGTCTACAGTGTAGCATTTTCTGTTATTACAATATGTAAGAAGTAAATCGATCGTTTTATAATGTCCGTCGTACAAATTACGCTTAACTTACAGCTTCATTTTTTAATTAAAAAACTGCAGTATGTTTGATTTCAGTTCAATGAACTGAGTTTATCTTTAAATTGAGCATTGGATAAACGTTAAAAAACATCACAAAAACTTATGGTTTGCGTTTGTAAGCACGTTTGTTTGTTGTATCCAAGCACATGCCAGGAAGTGAAGACTTGTAAGATAAATTAAACAGGAAGAAAAGGACGTTAAGTTTCGTGTACACCTCCTTCAAGCAGGTCACTAACTGTCAACCGACGATATAGCGCGTAGACTTGATGAGATTCGAACTCATGATATGTTCATCCCTGGTCAATGGTTTTCACTACTACTGTATGACATATGGCCGATAATAGGTTTTGTTTGTGCTCTTCAAAAATTCATAGAAAACTGTTTGTAGCTTTCGTCGATATTTGTTGAAGGAGTTTTGTTAAAATTACTCGTATGTGTTCAAAGCTTGTCCTAAAACATGTACAGAGTATTCTTTGCTTGTAGGCAACAAAAATAAAAACGAAAATTTTAATATTTTATGACAAAACAAAAAAGCAATTCGACCAAATTTTAGCACAAATATCGACAACAAAATTGATCGTTACCGAATTAGCGGATTTATTGATTCGTTTCTGAGTAGAAATGCACTTAAACTGTTGCCCTGTGTCGTCCAACTTGACGGTCGAAACCATAATTTAATTCAAGTCATCCAGACTACGATTTACCAATGTAGGAGATTAAAATAAAAGCACAATTTGATAAAACTTTTACAAAAATAAAACCATTCAAGATCTCCAAAGTTTTCAAAAATCATCAATAAAAAACAATGGCATTTTTAAGATCAATAATTAGTTTTTATGTTAAATTTTCTAAATTTGTGGTGATTTGTAACATCACACAATTGGTTAAGTGAACCTACCTCGTCCTTATTAAAATTCGCCTAAAATCAGTTGAAATCAATTGAAATTCGCCAACAAGGGGCCCGGGCAATAGCGTAGTCATGGGTAAAGAGGGTAATCCCACGCGAAATATTTCATATAAACATTTCACTTTCTATTATCATTGATAGAGTTTTATTGTTGATTTAGGCCGAAAGTACTGCCAGAATGCACAGTTTTCAGGTTTTTTTTTTAAGTTTTTCTGGTGGAGGCTCCTCTCTGGGTGCTTTGTTTTTGTTAGATCATTGGGGGGTTACTGACATGTGCAATAAGGCCAATTTGCCTCTCCACAAAATCTTATGCAGACAAAGCCCCTGGTTCAGAGGGTATTTTTTGACCTGCATTCAGGATAATTGTTGGGACCGGAAATCTATCCAGAAGAACGGGAAGTTGAAGAGGACGCAGCATATTTTTGCAAACGTGCCTTTGCATTGAGTTTATTTTGTTTGGTGAGTCAACGCCTGCTTTTTGGGGAGAAATAATTTTTTTCCTCAATGGTGTTTCTGGTACTTGCTCCCTCAGGTGCTTCTTACAAGGTGTATTATTCTTTTTTTGAACGGCTTCTTGTTTTAGAGGGCCAGGAAAGGCATGCTATCCGGCCTAGATTAACTTCTCCATGATCCTGCCAACAATCCTAAGGCATTGTTTTAAATCATTAAAAACGCTTACAAGCCCTTGTCATGCGCTCTTGCACTGTTCAAAGGAAAATAATTAAAAATTTTGCAATCTTTTCTTTTAAGCAAAACTTTTTGTTTATTTTCGTTTTGAAACAGTGACATTTTATTTCGTTGTCAATTCGAAACAAACACGACATGCACAAAAAGTTCTAATAAAGAATTAAGCGCATTTCAACTTGATATGGAATTTTGAGCAATATTCTTCGAAAAAACAACATTACGATTCAGATACGCAAGTGATTACAACAAACATTTTTAGAACAAACTTTAATCGATTTCGAATTTTCTTTCATAGGGGTAAAATTTCATTAGGTGTCATGTGTCAAACAAAAACCTCAGTTCGATGGACATTAGTAGGCCATCGTTGTTTCTGATAACTAAGTTTGAAAAGTCAGCACCCAAAAAAGCTTAGTAGGTTGAATCTATATGAACTAAAAAAAAAGGAAAAATTGATTCAACCTCTTCAGACGTATTGTCTGGGTACTAACTTGAAAATAGTAGAAGCGCAATGATGGTCGTCTTCGTTTCGACTACGATATCTGCAGTGTTGCCCGTTGCACTGATCCGTCATATTTTTGCATTCAGGGCAGTTGAGCACTAAACTGTTCATGCAATTGTTGAAGGAGCATTTTTTCTTGTATCTGAAAAATAGAACAACTTCATACTTAAATTACTCACCACCTCCTTGAAGGAACCGAAACTTAGAGCGATGACAGAATAAAGTAAAGGTCAAACTCAATATGAAGACCAAAAAAAGAGCCAGAATCAGCAGGAAATGGCGTATAAGATCTAGTAACATCATCGCCATGGATATTCAGACTTCAAGTATCCTCTTTGTTTTATGAACCTTTCCAGTTCAAGGGTCCGGGCGCTCCTACATGTTAAAAACCTACATTTCAAAGTGTACCCTTTGTTTCAATGATATTGTATCTGACTTATGAAATGTTGCGTAGAAAAATCGGTGGCTTTTCCTCTGCTTGCAAAATGTATTTGAACCATTATAATTGCAAAACGATAACGTTTCTACCCTGTGGGAAACGTTCGGCAATGGTAGAAGATTTATCATAATTCCAACAAATTGTTATAGACGAAGTAATTAGCCTTTAATTATGAAAACACTGACATCACTTTATTCATCGATCTAAAACGATAAATCAGCTTAAAAATGACGCAGCAACTAATGAAAAGCTACTTTCAAAAGAGCTCTTTGTCATTTATAACGATAGACCACCTTTACATTAATAATAGCTTAATGTAAAAGGCTTCAAAAGTTGTAATTTTACTGTTTTTGGCATCATGGCAACGTAAAAGGGATAAGAGCGTAACAACTTCGTGGTTTTAATATATTTTCCTTATGTATTTACGAGCGTAATTTCTCGACTGTGATGTGTAATAAAGGCGCTTCTTCTGCCAAATTCAAGCCGTTTGCCTTGTTACAACCATTGACCAGGTCAGCTACAAACATGTGCGGCGACCACCAAACAATACCCGCGCTGGTTTTACATTTAAGCTACGGTGCTCGATTTTAAAGTATTATCCTTCTTAAATGCAAAGGAATTTATTTTCACACGAGTCAGTTCAATCATAAATAAATCGATTTCGATCAGCTAGTCAATAGTCATCTTCAGTTAAGCTTATTCAAATAGAATTTTATGTTGAATTTTAACAATTTATTTGGATAAGCTTACCTGAAGATGATCTAGCTGCTAGCTGATGGAAATCGAGCCATCTGATGTCAGAGTTCTTATCACACTCTGCCATCACACGACGCGTAACCAATGGCAGCAGTTAACTGCTACAATTAGGCATCGTCATTAACATCGTTCATTGGTACTTGTTGCTTGTGTGCTACCCTTGTCAGCTTGTGTGCCGGTGATGGGGTAATATGTTGTAGGCTACTACAGTTACAATGTTTGGCTGGATTTGTTCACCGAATATGCTGTGAATAGCTTTGTTGTTTGTGATTCAGACGCTCACGTCTAATCTACGGTGATTCGGTTTTCCGTGGTAGCACAAAGTTCAGTTTCACCTGTTTTTGGTTCCACATACTTCCTTGCTTTCATCTATGTTTCCTCTGCAATGCTGGATGCTGTCACACGCGTAAGCTATCGGCAATGAACAAGTTTTATCAATTTCATTCATCGCATTGTTGCAAGGAAGTTCCATCGCATGAGTGAAGTTGCCGATTTCTGCAAAGTTTGCCGTTTTAGCGTTGCGCTATCGCCAAAACAAAATCTAAAACTCAGTGTTTAATTGAACTTGAATTTCTGATTATTATACGAACATTCAAATGACTATTGTAGGTAAAAACAATTGCAGAATGCTGTTAGTTTATATATTTAATATATTACTTTACAACTTTTGCAATTGAGGGAAAAATAATTTGTTAAGTTTGGAGAAGCCTTCAGGTTATCTAAATCTTATAGAAACCTGATATAAAAAATTGTTCATATAAAGCTGCCATATTTAAATACGTCTTGAAATCCGTCCTATTGGTCAAGCGCCCGACTTTGTGAACAATGAAATAGTAAGATTATATAACATGAGTTCAACTCTCTGAATGTGCACTTGAGCAAGGCACTTCAAGGGCAACTGGCCATTCAGCGGCACTTAGGCGATGGAACAATTATAGACATTAACAAACGAAAACTTTGTTCTGTCGATCTCGGTGGCCGGGTCTGTGTCAGCGTCTCAAAGTTTTTACAAGCATACAAAACTGCCAAAACTAAGCTTTCAAAGTGGCTTTTAGCCTACTCTCCCAAAACCTCAGACAGCAAATCAGTCGTTTTTTACGTTGATTCAACGTCTGCAAACATTGAATCAATGTAAACAGAGACTAATTTGCTGTCTGGATAAAGATTATTTCAAGTAATAAAATACTATGCTCTTACTACGATTTATGTTTATGTTACGTTACCGGAAGTTTCATCACCAAGATATTCGTCACTTCCGTCTGGACAGTCCACATGACCATCACAGAACTTTCTCATGTTTATGCAACCGGAACGTTTGCATCGGAACTCCCAAAACATACACTTCGATCCCTCATTGCCGTTATTCACTGTTTCCAGATCTATTAAAGATGAAGTAGAACAGATGTGTTTAGAAAAACATTAAAAATTCTCGTCACTGTGGTTGACATTTAAACATGGCCTGGTTTGGCTTTGCAATAGTAGATATTATCATTCATTCGCATTTTATGAAAAGCACTATTTTGTTTTTCAAACCAATAGATATGCAAAAAATCAACAAGCCATACCTATAAAAATTTTATGGTGTGAAAAATCCAGCATATTGTTTTTGGTACACTTTGACTGCAGTTAGTTATCACAGCTTAAATTAGCCGTAGCATACGCAAATTTTAAGCATTGTCTTAAGTCGAGGATCTGTACGATTTTTGGATGGCAGTATTCGATTAGATCAATGCCAGTTTGAAAATATAAAACCAGCATTAAATGCATTGAAACGTCAAATTTTATCCCTTTATCATGACAGGTTGATATAAACTATTTTTTTAAACTGCAAACATTGTAAGAACTACCAGTTTTTGCTGTACAGTTCAAAAGTAAACCACCAGCTTGCATAAGTAAAGACTTGTCATGGGAGCTGTTAACAAAGGACACCAAAGAAACTTCGGTCGTCACAACAAGTAGATCTCAATGCTAATCAGCTAGAAATACTGAGTGATTAGAAAACTTCTTTTTGTGAAAAGAAAAGACTGAAAATAAATGATGCAATGTCGAAAACGTTTTAACAGCAACAAAATTTAGGAGCTCATCAAATTCGTACTTGGCTTAAAATGATGACGTATAGTTTGCATAAAAACGAAACATTTCTTAAGATCAACGTCCAATTACATTGCTCAACCTGTTCTGCTTTCCAAACGTTACAAACAACATACAACGCTTGCTTCTCCGTTATAGAGAAATTATATAAATTACTCTTTCATTACCGCAATTTTAAAGAACATCTGCTCTTGGGATCTCGGTGGGCAATGTTGAAGGTTATTGTAACAGCAAGGTTGGCTGCAATGCTGCATCAGAACTCGAACTTGCAATGCTTTGTGAGAGAGGAGACTATAGTTTTTTGAGATGAAAGTTAACTTACTATATTTACGTTCCAATATGGAAACATCTTTGTAGCTTGTCCAAAATAAACTTTTAAACGATTGTGAATTAAACAATTAGCTTTGATTTACAATATTATCTTCAATCAATTCTACGGAGATAAGATTAAAAATCGATGTTAGCTTTCCAAAGCCATGCATGAGGGATTAAAACTGTTCAAGGCAAAACAGCGTAGCTTTAACCTTCATGAAAATGCGTATGTTATTGATGTGATGATGTGGCTGAGCAGATGAAAGGACCCAAGAGAAAATCCGCAAATGAAATTTCGCTAACTGAAATGTGTAATCGGATTATGGCAACATAAGTCAACGTCAGGGTTGCTTGTTTCGATGCATCCATTGAGCAAATTAACCGTTTTTTTTTTTCTTTACATTGATTCAACGTCTGCTAATGTTGAATCAATGTAAAAAAACTGGTTGATTTCGTGACTTGGAGGATTCCATATGTTTGATTGGAATGCAAATGTGTGATAAAGTTCAGGTAGATTACCCCAAGGGGATAAAAGGAAGAATGACTCTCTAGTGTCTTTTTAAAGTGGTGGAAATCAAATGGAGTTGAAACAATTAGAAATTCTTTGGCATATTGAGGTAGTTTGAAACAAAACTAATTTGAAAATTATTCAAATGCGAATTATTTCGATTTCAACGCAAAGTTACGAGTAGTTCTACATTCTTTTGTTTCAAAAACAAGCAATGTCGTTGCGCTATGAATTCGAAACGAAAAGATTTGCCAACTATTCAGATTTACGAGTCTTCAACATCAACACAATTCGAAATTTGTGAAGATTACTCTTGGGCATAAAATTTCAGACCAAACAGCCCAGAAGTCAAGAAATATACATTGTACATTGTTGTAGAAGTTCAACATTCTATACTGGCACTACAAATATACAATGCACTACACTATAAACTACACGACGTAGGAATAGCCTGCCCAGTTTTATGTTTACACTTACTGTGCTTAAATGCAATCGAAAAGAGTTAGCTACAACTTTTTATCAGAAAGCGGCATAAAGTTAATCAAACTGTACCATTGGCAAAAGTGCGAAACAGTATAAAAAAGATTTGTGCTAATAAATGCTTGGACTTAAAAGCCATAGGCTGCATTATTTTTTAGACAATAATTACCACTGCCACAATTTGAGGGACAATGCATAATCGCTATGCTTTGCGCTATACGAGGTTACTGCTGTGGTTTAAATTTGGGGTAAATGGGGGACAAGTAATTAAACCAATTTTGGAGTTCACCTTCAAGTACAATAAACTGTATTGTGTTCGCTATAAGTTTCAAACCAAAAATCTTTTACAAGCTTTCCCATCTCACTTATTCATCCAGTTGTGATGTACGGATTTCAAAGTTTTAAGCAACGATGAAACTTAAAAAGAAAGACGTGCTATAGTGTTTTGTCTGTTTGCCGAAGATAAGCCATCGTTCTACTGTGTCCAAAGCTTTTCAGAAATCTCCGAAAACAAAATCGAAGTTATCTTTTAGATTAAACATCAAGGAAATAAAAAATGATTGACAGCCAACGTTTTAAAGTCCTTGTTTGTTTATTTTTGGAACGGTTTTCAGTCAATACTATCATGTTCATGGGGACTCTACATTACTTTTGAAGAAGAAACATTGGCCTCAGCTATATTATTTTTCAAAAACAGCTTAATTGCTGATTATTTATTCATGAGGACCAGCATTACCTTGCAGCTCTAAAGACAAATTACAAAATCATGCCCTCAGAAAAGGACCATGAACCCTGAAGATCAAAAGTGATTTCAGATATACTCATTAACGTTTGACGTGGAGAAAAGGATCCTTAGATCTTTGAAAACTTTTTGTTGTCAAATAGATCATCAGAATTAAACAACAAAGTTTTAAATGTTTTTAGAAAGCGACAACGGTTTATTTAAGCATCACGAAATCTTTCTAAAAATTAAGGAAATATAACGCTAAGTTTAGCAGTAATTTGTATAACATGCCTATTTTTTAAAAGTTGCAGTTTTATAATTGCCGATGGCGTTTTCTTTTTGATGAAGTAGACTTAGGTGTCATAATGAAACTACCAACGTATTTGATGCAGTTAGGATCCGACGTTTGGTATCCCAAGTTATTGCTAACTTTCCCCTCCCTAACTACAGAGTTTTGAATATTACTTAACTGAATTCACAATTCAACTGAGTTATAAATACGTCTGCAAATAAACATCAATTGCAGCTTACAATTTATAATAACTTAAGAAGTGAGAGCATGCAATGACAAGGTTGAGTTATTGGAATAACGTTTGAGTAGTGTTGCCGCATATCACACAAGTAATGTTCAGTAGCACCAGCCACGGCACAAAACTGTTTCAATCAGATTTGTTTGCCAGTAAAATAAGTTTTACTGCCATATTAAATTTGTATATACAAACAGTTTAATGCCTATATTTAAATTACAAAAAAATATTTTTTTTTTGCAGACAAATCGCCACATTGTGAGAGTGCTGATGTTCAAAATGGCGTAGGTTTGATATCTGTTAAAAACATTATGCTGTGTTTTGCCAAGACGCTCAATTGCTTGTTGAAATCTGGACACAAGTTCGCTTTATTTTCCATACGCCTAATTTAATTCTTCAGCCACCGGATGCAAATGTCAATATTAGGCCTACCCTACCCTACATAACTTTTAGAATTTCTTATGGGCAACTTACATTAAATTGAAAGAAAAATTGCTTTGGCTATACGTGCAAAGTACAATGTTAAAATTTGTTGTGAAAAATGTTTATATAAAACTGTTTAATAATTTATCTTTCAAAAAACAAAATTATTTTTCAAAGAATTTGGTAAAAGCTTGTGATTTGAAGAAAAATAAATCAGCAATTATAAGATCCTTGATCTACAATTCACAATACAAAAGCTTAAAACAGAAACGGTAACTTTGTAAGCTTTCTTTTCTAAAAACATACTCACCGGATTTTTCATCATTTCCAAAGCTCCTCTTCCAGCTAAGAATCAACGTCACGAGAAAAAGAAACGAGCAGACAAAAGATTTTGATTTCTGACTTGTCATAATCAACAAAACTGCTATATAGACATTGTTTCAATGTGAAAACAATTGTTTAATCTATTATTTTTCTAAAAAGAAGTTTCGATTCCAATATTTGTGAAGCTGAAAATTGTAAAGAAATGATTTGTTATAGGCCTAAGTAAATATTACTGAAAAAAAAATTTCTGTGGTAGATATACAGCTACCGCAAAATGACTTGAGACCTCGATCATTTTCACACGTTTTTAATTGCAATAAGTATTAAACCATTGTGTATTGCATAAAAGGCAATTGTTTCACTCAAATCAATTATGATGTATAATACGTAGCCTACACAATGGGCTATTAGCAAGACAATGTTACTGTAGAATTGCTTTGGGCATTTTATTAGAATAAAGTAGTGATAAGAATTCAGAGGAAGCTCAGCACCGCCTCCAAAAGGACTTGGATCTTCCGAGCCGTAAAGCTGTCAAAAAGCCTCTTATCAATGAGCGGATGAAAAAACAACGGCTAGCATTTGCCAAAAAATATGCCCATTGGACCACTGAGCAATGGAGAAAAGTAATGTTCTCTGATGAGAACAACTTCCAGGTCTTTAAGATGGGGTCTACTACGGTTCGGCGTCCAAGGTCATCTGATCGTTTTGATCCTCGATATACAGTTCCGACTGTTAACACCCACAGTCAGTCATGGTGTGGGGAAGTTTTTCTGGAGAGAAGGGAAGGGGAGGCCTGCACTTTCTTCCAAAAAACACAAAAATGAACGCTGATCTCTATATGCAAGTTTTGGAGGAGCATATGCTCAATTTCTTCCACATTCATGGCTCCGAGGTGTTCATGCATGATAGTGCACCCTGCCACAAATCTAAAAAAGTAACAACTTCCTTGAACACCAACAAATAAATGTTCTTGAATGGCCTGGCAACAGCCCAGATTTAAATCCCATCAAAAATTGCTGGCACAAAATGAAGAGAATGGCCGAAAAAAAAACTCCTAACCTGGATACTCTTAAAGAAGAGCTGAAAAAAGTGTGGTGTCTGGAAATGACACCGGATTATTTTAGAAATTTAAGCGACTCTATGCCCAAACGCTTGCAAATGGTTATCAAAAACAAGGGCAATACGACAAAATATTAACAAAAGTGACTATTTTTAATACAAGCGTTATTACAAATAAACCTGTGTTTTTCTTTAAAAATAAGGTAGGTCTCAAGTCATTTTGCGGTAGCTGTAAAGTCAAACACACCCTGCCTGAAGGATGTTAGATTCGGAGGGAAACGTGGCCCCCATTGGTTGGCCGCTTATTTTTGGGAACTGCAACCAATGGTGTTTCTTACATCACGAGCTGGTCCAAATTTGGGCCGTGGAAACATTGAGTTTGGGCCAAAAACACTTTAAATTTAAGAGGTAATAAAGAACTGTTTTTGTTATGTTAACAAAAGCAAACTCTCTCATGCTTTCCAGCAAAGAATAGTTAACGTGTAGAGAATGCAGTAATTTGCATTACCAGTCTGCTTTACAGTAAAGTGTTTTGCTTTGTTTTCCATTCTTCAATTTGGTTTTGTTCATTACTTGATACCTAAACCCAATGAGGAGGGATAGATAATAATTTATGTTGTAAAATTGCTTGTAAACCAATGCGACATAAATGATCTAAAACGCTTATCAATATTTTCAAATATCCAAATCAAGCCATGTGTAA
The DNA here is from genome assembly GCF_918807975.1 of Aplidium turbinatum. Classification (NCBI taxonomy): domain Eukaryota; kingdom Metazoa; phylum Chordata; class Ascidiacea; order Aplousobranchia; family Polyclinidae; genus Aplidium; species Aplidium turbinatum. Next base: position 6,298,646 of record NC_137489.1, on the reverse strand, counting down.
AAAAAATATTGTAACTTACATTAAAGGCCAAAATCATTTTCGTGTCGAGTGATCTAAAAGCAGTATAAGCCTACCTTTAACTTTTTGTTTGGTAAGGAATTTACTTGCCGATAAAATGTGGATCAATGGCAGTTGGTACGAATAACAATTTGCCGTGTAAGCTCACATCTATGTCCTATAAACCACAACAAATTGTTGGAAAACTTCTTACAGTTATTAAGGCACCTGCAGCTAATAAGGCCCGGCCAGTAATAAGGCCCACCCCCTGGACCTCCAAAATCTTTTAAACAAAATTGGAAGCTCTGATTGGTGCTATGGTGAATTAAGACTAACTGGTAAAGTTTCACAGCCTAAAGTTGAGAACTTTTTGAGTTACTGAAAGTTGAAGTTTGGGGTGGCTGAAATTGAGTGGTTTTATTAATTTTCACATATTTTAGACTGTTCTGCAGTTAACAAACCGCTTTGACTTCCGGTTTTTTGCATTTTATGTGAAAGATATGTGCATGCTGATGTAGTAAAACCAATAAATTCGAACTTTTTTCTTATTAAAGCAAGACTGATAATGATGATCAGACTAGGCTAATTTTGATAATGAGGCCCATGGGCCCCTGGGGTAACGTTGTGCACCCCTGGTTAAGAAAGTGGGGGTTAAAGACTTGATTGACCTAAACAATTCTTGTTACACCATTAATCCAATTTGTTATTGCAATGGAAATATCATAATTTCAGAATTAAAATACTTTATCATCCCTACCATATCTAAAAACACCATGTCGCTTTTTAAAAAATGGAGCATGGGGCGGGGGAGGGAATAGTTGTCTCTGTGTATTTAATTATTAGTTATGTGCCTGTGTTGCCGATTAGAATTTGTTTTGTGGTGTTGTTATTGTGAAAATACACCTTTTCCATCAATTTTGGTGCTAATTCAAACCGGGCCTTATTGACAACACGTGTATCTAATTAGGCCCGCTTGAGATTTTTTTTATTTTTTTAATATTTTACAACTCCTTTAACTTAGAAACTTGTTTCACAGATATGTTGTTTAGATAGACCCAAAGTATCCTCATTCCAAGTTTCGTTCAAAATTATGCAGTATTTAGAAAAATATTGAGGTTTGAAAATTAGCGGGCCTTATTAGTTGCAGGTGCATATGTAGGCCTACTTAAATTTTGTAGCTACACTGTTTTTCATTTGTTTTTGTTTTTTTTAATTAATACTAACAGGTATTAATTTTCAAAATAGCAAATTAAAGCGGTTACCAAGCTCAAAAATTTTATGAAATACTATTGTAAAATATGCAAAGGAAACTGAGCGTCAAAACCAGTCCCTAACCAAAGACGTTTGTGAAACCCCAATTCAGTTGATGAATTTCAAACAGATCATGATGAGATCTTAGTCAGCATGGACGTTTGGATATTTAAAACAAATCGAGACTTTAAAAATCGATAAAATTGGCTACAAACAATTAAGAAACGAATTTAATGCTTACAAAAAGATATAAAAGTGAAAATAGTCAAGGGCAAAACAAAATAGTATTATTAAATTAGCAATGACTTTAATCGATTGGTATTTTTACGACTTAATTAGCCTACTTAGAAAACTTAAAGTTTATTTGAAAATTGTTTTGCATAAACAACTGATAACTCATCAGGTTTTGAGTTTTTTTAATAAAAAGAAAGCAAAATTCTATCACTGCAAAGATTTCTTTTAAAGTTTAGTTACTGCATGTTTGGGTTAAAGCCAACAGTTTTCTTTGAACTGAGAAAGCCAATCTTGACTTTTAACGTAGGCGGTTGAAAAGCTACTTACATGAAAGATTCGAACCACAAACACAGGGTCAATAATCAAAGTGAACAAGGTTGGTAAAACCCTCTGCTGCGAGCACAACATTGTAGCAGCTTCTCTGCTTTACAAGCGCATGCTCGTCTAGGCTACTCTTCTTAAATTAGAAAACTATTCTCAGTGGAGTTGATGAATCGCAGTGACGTAGCTGCAAGTTTGAAGCAGGGGAAACCGTTGAAGAAAAGGGTCACGTTTTCACGCAAATGACTTGTTTATTATAAGAAATATAACCGAAACAAGCTGTTTTAATTTTTGCGTTTTGAATTTTCCCCTAGCCTCCTACCAGCTACGACTGTGACACTGGTGAGTAAAAGGCCACGTAAAATCGTATGGAGATAACCCTTTTGTGCACATTCCCACATGCAAAGCTTTTTCGTTTTAATAAACATCAGGTCAACTTACAACTTCCACAGTCAACTTACAAAACAATTTTCAATAAAATAAAGAAACTGATTTACATTTCTGAAAGCTACATTGTTAGCAATGAAATCAATTTTTCTAACACAACAAAACTAGCCTACAGTAGCTTTAAACTAAAGCTAGCCATTGGAAGCACATTTTTTGTTGGAATGAAATGAAGAAAATATTTTTCACATGAAAAATAGTTACAATACGAACGACCAAGTAAAAGAATTTTATGACAAGATAAACGAAACTTCTTTTTGTTCCAAAAACGTTACTCATTTTTTTCATTTTTAAATACTCTTGGCTTAAGCTTTTCATAGCCCAATTGAACTCATGGAAGAGCATGTCTCAAAACTACCCCCTCTAGATTGCAACTTTTAAGTTCAAAGATTCTGTTTCCAGTTCAAAATATTACAAGGTTGCTTGAATTCCAAACTATACTAAAAAAATTTCACTAAGAAACTTACATATTTCAAAACTGAACTTTGCTTCCAAACATCACGAAATCTTCTTCTTTCGTGTGAGACAGGATTGTTCAGATTTTAGGGCTAATAGATAAAATTAGGGAAATACTAGGCTATCTCAAAATGTCGAAATATTTTTGTTTTAAACAAACCTACATTTGCCGTCGATACCATTACTTCTCAAAAAACATTCCTGCCTTCTTATCTCTCTACCTTCTGCCAATGCATAAGGAGTAAAGAAACTGGTTGGTTTTTAAACTTCAAACTTTCATAAAGTACTCGATGGGAAATGGAACTTCAAAGGTATTTTTATTTTTCTAAATATATTCATAATCGAATGCTTTCTAAACTTTTTCTATTTAAGCTACGCTGCTTATATATCCTACTTTCACTATGCTTCGGTAGTTTCCAAGTACGCAGATATTAATTACTCTTTTCTTCAAATGAAGTTGGTAATTTTTTTCAAGAGTCCAATGAAACTAAAGGCTATACAATTTCAAGTGGGGTTTGTGGCATTTACTTTTTTGCTTTGGCGCTTTTTAAATCCGAAGAATCTTGAAAAGTTACTGTCAGTCCTCTGTTTATGGTAGCCTATTGTAAAATCTTGAAAAGTTAGTGGAAAATAGCCTACAAAAAGTAAATTATTTGACTATGAGTGCATCCCAACTGCTTGCTTGTGGAACACCTTTAACATAAAAATCTCAAAGCTAACAATACAGAATATTTCGAAACCTTTACGAGCTAGTCTAACAATCTTTCTCCGCAAATAAAAACATATCTATTGACTCACAGCGATGACTGTGAAGACTAAAGAGAAAAACGTAAGCGACAATTCTCAAATTACGAATCTCCCCCCGAGGAAATGCCGGACACGCGAAAGAAGGCTGTGTATTCTCCCAGGAGTTGAGATGCGATTTCTTTCTATTAGAACTTGAAGTATGCTAAGTAGATGATAAGGATTTCTTTATCTCTGCATACAAATTGACCAGAGCCATGAACTCTTGACACAGCGCTGCTGCTTTCACAAATGACGAAGAACACACATAGTCAAGTTTGATCTTACACCATGTGAAAATACTTGGCAATACTTGCAAGGGATGACGTGCAAGAAGAAGTTCTCTCTCTTTTTGTTGACTTGTTGGCACAGAACGTTGAACCGATGAAAGACTAAGTAGGCTACTGTCATAAACTAATTATTTGGCACAATTTGTGACGGCACAATTCTTTACATGCTCAAAAGTATGCAAAGAACTTGGCGTCGAAACGTATTAAATAACCCTTTTGATTTATAATTAAATTTCAATGTCTGTTCTTACCTTTGGTCATTGTCCTGTTAGGTTGTATTGGCATAGTTATCGCTAATCGCCGGTAGACTGCTTGACCCACTACATTTTCTAGATTTTCTTAAGCCCTGCCATGTTATGATAAGTAGCCTAGTCTATTACCTTTAGCTTTGAGGGTAAAAAATGTGTAAACTAAACTGAATAAAATTGATTTTAGACTTTGCCGTGGCCTGCTACGTAACTTTTCCGACAGGTTTATGCCTGCACAATTCATACAGGCTATCGGATAGAAATAGATTAGGTTTATCTTTTATCAGCATGATAGCTGCTTACTTCACAATGTAGATACTACCGGTAACAATCTGTTGTAGTAGTAGAGGTTTGAAATAGCTTTCGAAACACAGTGCTATGACGAGTTCATCATATCCTACATGACGAGGGAAGTGTGTTCCGAAAGCTAGATGCAAACCTTCACTACCATAGCGAACTCGCAGCATCAGGCTAAAACAGATTGTTAGTATCAACATTGTGAAGAATCAGATAATTATTGGAAGTTACAAAACTCACCTCCTTCGAATCGATTTGTTCGTGGACCTGGCGGTAGGCTGCTGCAAGCCGCAACCGGTCAGCGAGGAGTTTGTTAATGTTAGTTCCTAACCATTTGAAAGTTACTAGAGTATTGTCACCCTGCCATCAAGAGCAATAGCCTCGAGATCTTTCGATGACCTTTTTTTTTCGAAAATTGCATCTGTATTTTAAAGAACAGCTTACGAATTAGCCTATTGTGACGTGAAACAGCGAAAAATCAACTGTCTGCAAATTGCTCATACTTTGGCACAAAAACCTTGTCATGGTATCTGATTCCCATGATTCCCAGAACGACAACTGTCAGGATTGGCAGTTTCCGTTGTTTTTGTTTTATGTTATTTGGGCATAACTATGATGTCGCTACTGTCTCTTAATGAAGCTCAGTAAAGTGAGAAAATAATTATTTTTCAAGTTGGAAATAGGCTATGGCATTTTTTGTTTTTGCAGAGGCGAATCTAGCAAGTCGTCTTAGGCAGAGGGAACGTTTTCAATACAGTGAAATACAATCATGTATAGGCTAGGTTTAAATTAATTTGACCTTGCAAATATACAGTGAGTAAAGTTATTTTTCTGTGTTTTTAAAGAGACAAGTTATTTTTATATAGTTATATATAGTTATTTTTCTGTGTTTTTGACATTGATTTCACGTCTGCAAACGTTTATTCAATATAAAAAGCGACTGATTTGTTAGCTGGGAGATTGCTCCAATTGCTCCCTCCTGCACCAGCCACTGTTGTGCAGGGAGAAAGTGATCAAGATGACCACTTTCCCTGGTACCTTATTGTTCTAAATCTAAGATCACTTTTGCAAACAAGTTTTATCGTCGCGAATGTTTTCACGCTTCGTTTGGTACTTTTTGCTTAAAAATCACTTTAAGCTAGGTAATTAAATCTTCTCCAGCGAAAAACTTGTCTAGCTGGGAAAGCTTTGCAACTCATAAAATATTAAAATTGTTGTCAAATATTTGATAAGAGTTTTGATTTAAACATAGTGTACGCAGTAGAATAGGACCTACGCAACGCATGGAGGAGGATTAATCTCCTTTTCATTTTGTGAGTTAGGCCTATAACCTATGATGAAAAAGATGTAATTTTTATGGTTCATTACAGGGGTTCATTATCACCTTCTCTAAAACTGCTTAAGCGAGCTTATTTTCTTCGTTCCACTATTTAGTCGTATTCTTTGTCCTAAAGGGTCGTAAAGATATATTTTGTTATGATACAAACCCAGGCATGGCTGTGACTAACGTAACAAAAATACGCAAAACAAAGCAGAATGCATTTTTTATCGAATTTTTTAAATATTTTAGTCTACTTCACAAAGATTGTGTCTCAACAACGAAAAATATTCAACAGTTCGTTTTCAAGGTCATTTTGACGTTACAAAGTGCTGTGTCCGTTTAAGAGAAAAGTAGCGGGAGAAGTAGCAGTAAGCGGGCGCTACTTTAGCCCGAGTAGCGGTAGCGGGAAGCGCAACTTTTATCGATTGATAGCGGGTATAGTAGTAGCGCCCGCTATCTTAGCCCAAGTAGCGGTAGATGGGAGTGTACGTGCTACTTTTAAAGTAGGGGATGCCCTCCTCTGAAAAATTGCCCAAAATTCTCTTTGTCACAGTCCATTGATAAAATCGCTAAGTTTGTGTGCCAAAATAATGGTGGCCAATATAATATTGCTTGTGGAAGTTAGCAAAGAAAACAAGCAAAGTAGCATATATGCTTGTCACACATGGAATGACAGTGCAGGAGAAATAACGTCTATATCATTAAATGTTGGCTTTTCACTGATTTCTTTTCACTGATATAGGCTACCAAACCAGAGGCTATAGCCATACATACACGGTGAGTGCCAACAAACAGTAAAAAGCACGTGGGTAAAGTGTGTGAGTGCGGCCATTAAGAAGATAATTTGGCCGCGGTGCTATGAAATCTTCAGTCCTCAAACCACGACACTTCTGAGAAAAGCTCACTTTACGGCATCGCTAAGCAAGAAATGCGATACGGTATTTTCTTCGTTTCCTAATCTCAAGAGAATATTGTAGACCCTATTTAAAAGCTATCTCCGCCTGCCAACAACAATGTCAAAGCTATGAACTTCCAACCCAGGCTTAGAGTAAAAATTCCGTTTGTTGTTGAAATGTTAATTGTTGTTTGCGAATTATTACACTTTGTACAAATCGATTTTTTTTAACACTACAATGACATGCTTCACGTGCCATCTTTTAGAGTTTTTTTTTTGCGTTAATGGGGAGCTCATGGGACGAAGCCTCCACGTGTCAGTGGCGTACCGTGACCACTTTGACAGGGTGTTCAGTGACGGCAAAGCAACAGCGGGGGGTCTGGGGGGCCTCCCCCAGAAAATTTTTAAAATTAACATTGAATTTGGTGCGTTCTGAGAGCATTTTCAGCACAAATTCTGAACATGAACAGAATTGACAAAAATAATGTTGTCGGAATGGAGAAGAATACAAAATAGATATTTATTTGAAAGCGCCTATTGAATGAGACTTAATATCAAACATTAAGTTGCATTTCTAAAGTCACATACTTCAGTTCAGTTGCAACACCTTGAGAAATGTACAAGCGAATTAAAAACAAACAGGTGAAAGTTAAAATAAAAAACAATAGCAAAGCAACTCGATAACACTGGTCAACAAAAAAAAACATTTTTTTTTTGCATGGGCTTTGAGAACTGATTTAGGGTAACTTTGGGGTGCTGAATCCGAATCTGACCTCAGACTTATTCCATCACGTCAGGTTTGTGAGATATGATAACAGCAAATTGCTACTTTTGTCAAAAGTGGAAGATTTGGCGTTGCGTTTACCACCAACATATGCAGTGCTACAACGAAAGGTTAGTGTTAGACAGGCCAAAACAGCTTAAATAAGGTTACTGAACAAGCATTGCCATAAGCCTGTTTAAATCTTTGTGATTTCATGCAAAACATTGACGGGGGTGGGGTCAGTTATACTTTTAGCCTCCCTTTTGGCTTGTTACTACTGGATGGTTAATAATGTTGCTTAGAAAACAAATTGGTATCAAAATTGTAGTTGGTGGGTGTATTTCAGCTACTTATGTACTACATGACCTGAATTTCTTGACATAGCACAATGTGTATGTGCAATAAACGCAACGTCAAATCTTCCACTTTTGACAAAAGTAATAATTTTAGAATGGTGCATCAATGATATTGGCTGTTGCCATAAGCTTTGTTGCAGATTTAGACAAGCTAGTCCTAATTTACTGGCACTTGGTGCATAAAAAACATTTTATCTTATCTTGTTTCCAACTCTGATCACCTCAAACCATAGCTCAAACTCTAATCCAACAAGCTAAAACTTGCTATTGCCTGGGATTCCCTCAATGACGCGCCAAGGTGTGCAAATCAGCGAGTGCACAGCCTGACTGAACTAAAACCATTGCTGTTTTCGCTGCCTTGTGACGTCATTTTTCTTAATTGTTTATTTTAAATAGCACTCGCCAAGGTGTTGGTGCACACCCAGCTTAAAGGTAATGACCGAAAAAAATTAAAGGCAATGACCTCAAACGTTGGAGTATTAAAATTAGAAGGGGACGAGTTTTGCAATTGAAAAGAAAGCAATCAGCATGCAGCAAGATGTTAGAATATCAGGAAAGTAAAGAATATCGACAACTGATGGAAATTTTCTTTTTTTCTGAATTTCTTGGGGTGTGCAGTGCACACCTTGAACACCCTGAATATACGCCACTGCCACGTGTGTGATCGATTTTCAATCACCAGCGCTCCTGGATAGAGAGGAGATCTTGCTAACGGCGTCTCCTCTTGAACCAATATCGTCCCCTGGGAAAAAATACATAGGCCACCCACCCCATTATTCGGCCTAGTTGACTATGATGCATCAAACATTAAACAATATTCGCTATGCTGATGACACTGTGCTCATAGCGAATTCCCCGCACGGTCTACAAACACTAATTAACAAAACTTCAGACATCAGCGCAAAATATGGAATGCATGACTATCTCAAAACAAAGTCCTGGACCCCACTTTGCACTTCACTAGGGAGGCAGCACAATTGAACAAGTGTCTTCTTTTAACTATCTTAGTTCTCTCTTTAACAGCGGACTCACGATGTAAAAAAGAGATACGAAGAAGAATAGGCCTATAGCCAAAGACGCATTTAATAGACTACGACCTATTCTATTGGATCGCAAGCTTTCTATTCTGAAGGCGCGACTTCTTAAAGTGTTGGTGTGGTCTGTTCTCCAGTATGGTTGTGAGACATGGACCTTCAACACAGAAACTAGGCGAAAAGTTTGAAGCAGCTGAAATGTGGTTTTACAGAAGAATGCTCAGGATTTCATATACTGATCACATTACAAATGCAGAAGTTTTAATATCAACATAAGAAACTATTGAACAACATAACTCAAAGGCAACTCAAATTTCTCGGTCACATCATCAGAAAAAAAGAATTTGAAAATTTTGTCTAAGCGGTTGCCTTTTCGGGAGACGTGCTCGTGGCAGGCAACGAACGACATTTGTATATAATTTTCAACGAAATACATCAATCAGCCAACCAAGAACACTTTGGGACACTGTACGGTACGGCAAAGCATCTAGTTCATCAAACTGAACATCTAGTTCATCAAAGGCCGCGTCAGCTATCATACTGCTGTAAGCCCTACTAGTAGTGGTAGTTCTTTGCGATCTACTAATATTGCTCTCATTCCTTAACGAGAAGAATCCGTTAAGTTTTGCTGAGCTGACTGCAGGAAATTGTATCTGCCAGCAGAGCCTCTGAGAGAAATTTTCACTAGAGGTACGAAAAGCTATTCCGGGCCCCCCCTCTCACTCTGGGCCCCCTTTTCATGGGAAAAACGAGTGACGATTGCTTAGGCGTATTGCACACCATACAACATTTTACTGTAGAATTGGATATCAGCGCAAAAGCAGCGCAACAATAGTATCAGGCAGCAATAAAACTATTATTTAGTGTTTTGTGTTGTGCATATCATGTGATCTGTCCCTCGCCAATTCTGTATCCTGCATTGAATTCGTGTGTCAGTATTGTTGTTGATGGTGCTGTGGAGAGGTGTCGCTTGTAGCCTACAGCTTTAATGTAAAATTTTCAAATTCATTTATTTATTTTCCTTAGATGTAACCAGGGCTGGATTTCAGCCGGAACGGTCTGGAACGCCGCTCCGGAAGCTGGATCAAAAAGTTGACTTGTCCGGAACGGCGTTCCGGAAGCTCAAATATTTTATGCTCTTATAATGCTTTGCCCTGTTCAGAGTAGCGTTAAGATGGTGTTTGTAATTTGTATCATTCATTTGATCCGTTAGTGTGCAACCTTGAGGCAGCTTGACTGTCCTAGCGTCACACCCTGACGTTTACACTCCGCTGTTTTATTGAGCCACCTTATTATGTCACAATTAGTTTTTGCTGTATTTTTTTACTTTTATTACTGATTGTTTCCCGCTGTTTTGCACCACTCTTAGTATGTCTTGCCCTATTCAGAGTAGCCTTGTATGTCTGAGCAGTCGTGGTACCAACTGGAAAGAGTAGCAATAAGAACAGTCCAATTCCGCGACCTATTGGTCAAGATCCCCACAAAAGTACACTGTGGAAGTTCAGTGCCGTCAAAGTCTTGAACCTCAAAACAAAGTCTTTGAGCTATGCCCAGTGTCGAAAGTTTACGACTTGGCTTCGGCTTCTTATAAAAATTTCAATGCTGGACGGCTAAGTGTTTATAAAAATAGCAGAGAATTGGGTGAATGTGCAGCGGCTGCAGAAGTGCAGTTGTTGAAAATGGAAAGGGTATTGGACACACGTTGAGTAGCCTCGAGTTTCCGCACAGTTAATGCCGTCTGGAATAATTTCCCAGCACTTTTCAAACATTTCATAAAGGGAACGACACAAGATATTCTCGGGAACGTGCGAAATATCAAGGACTCTTGTCGAAAATAACATTCACGGATTTCTTGTTGGACTTAGCTTTGATGTACGATTCCTTGCAAGAGTTATCCGAAGTAGGCCTCGAACTGAAAAACAGAGCATGCACTATATGGGATGCAGATAATAAAATTAACAATCTTGCAAAATTATTTGAAATACGGAAGAACGAACCCGCATAAGGGCATATTTCTGAATCTCTTCTACGGCACCTAGCGCATTTGGAAAGTAAAAAAGTAACGTTCCGGAAGCTAATCTTCTGGAAATCCACCACTGGATGTATCACTAACCCTATAATTATTCCTGATGAGGACACTGTGTGGTGTCGAAAACGTTGGATTTACTAGTTTTTTTTCTTGTTTTTTTTTGTATGTTTAATAAAAAATGTTAAATCCGTTAATGTTAGTGAGTGTTACATGTATCTGGTACAAGCCAAACTCTCTACCAAGGCTCAAACATGACATCTTGTTAAAACATAATCAAATTAATCATCTGACCAATAACCTTTCTTCATTAACTTTTGCATTCACCACATGCCTAGCGGAGGTGAACGAAGTCACTTTTTTTTACTCCTGCTGCGCTCCTGCTCTAAAAGTAATCACTCCGGCCCCTGCTCCGAAATTCATTTTTAAGTGAAATAAGCGTGAAACTACCTTTTTCGTGTAGTTTTTAAAAAGCATAAAAGCCCAAAAATGTCTGGGCTTAAAACATAGCGGGTTGGGCTGTTTCAATAAAATCAGGGTTTTTTCAACCCTACTTTTGTTACACTATGACCCCCTCCCCCCCGGACAGGAGAATAACCAACTTTCATGATTTAGTTTAGGGTGTTTTAAACAAAACAATTTTGCACGGAAAGCATTAAATCACCACTTTGGGCCCCTAATTTGTGCGCAATGCATTCAATTACTTACCTTTCCGAGCTCTTTTTCTACATTACGTGGCCACCGGGACTAAAGAATAACCACCTTTATGCTTGAATTTAGTTGTGTAGGATGATTTTAACCAAACGTTTTTGCGCGTAAACTATAAAATCACAATTTCGAGCCCCCCAACAATCACAGTCCTTGGCCCTCAAGGGTACGCCGTACCCTCCGTACCCCCCTCTCATAGGCCTTGTCTGCCAGTGTTTGTGCTGAATTGTCTTCTGGTACTTTTGCGCGATTGATGTTTATGTTAAACTGTAGCCTATAGGCCCAGTGGCGCCGGCAGGGGGGGGGCAGGCGGGGCAGCTGCCCCCCCAATGTTTTGGGCATCATCTTTTTAATTTTTTTTCTTTTATTAATACATAGTAATATTATTTTTTTAATATTTGGATCCCAACCTCAAGTAAGTCAACTCAAGTTGCAAGGGGGGGGGGGGGGGGGGGGGTAAAAGCTCTCTCTTTAAAAAAAAGTATGGAAAACCTTGATGACTAAATTGTACAGTAGATAGAAAAATTTTCTACAGAAGCAAAGACATAGACTTTTTAAAGTTTTAACTAACGTCACATTGATGTAGAAAAATAACAACCTATTAAATTTTTGATACCTCACACTCCCATGACTTCTTCCGCGCGCATTTTGGCATTGGTTGCTTGCAGTGATTCTTTCACTTAAACAAAACGTTTTGTTTCAGCAGTTTTGAGTTGTTCAATTCTTAAGTTGTAAAGGAGACTCAATTTCTCCAATATTTATCATTTATTTTTCTTCTTTAATCTCAGCAGAGTATAAAACTTGGAAAAGTTTTTCATCCATACGACGTCATAAATGAAATTATATCTCAAATCGGCGTAATGACGTGACATCATCTAAACATTTTACCGAATAATAAATTAACAAATTCGATCGTCAAAAGTGGTTTGGTGGTGGTAAATATTATGTAATGAAAAAAATGTGATACGGTTAGAAAACATTACGTCATGTAGCCTATTTTCAATACAAATTGAAGTTTAAAATTTATTCTTTTGTTCATAGTAGTAACTCGTAATCCACCTTCAAAGCGGTACTACAAAGAACAATTTTCGATAAGGGGGGCATCAAGAATATGTCGACATGACTTTTAACCCTTAGAAAGTTGGGCTCCTGGAGTCTTGCTCAGTTTGGGAGGGGGGCTGTCGTTTCTTCTTATGTTTTAGGAGTGATATCTCTGTTTTTTGGCACGGTTTCAAAATTTGGGATTTACTTTGTAAAATTATTCACGCTGAGCATATCCGAAAATTAAAACTATGTGAATTTTAGAACTGCTCATATACGTTGTAATGTTGAAGTCACTTATGAGTGTAATTTGTCACGTGAGTTTACACATTATTTTTTGGCAGAGTAATGAAGAACGTGCATTGTAATGTTGTGATTATTTTTTTTTTACATTATTTTACATACAGCCAATGCCCTTCACGCTGTGAAACAGTTAGGATTAACGAGACATGGGCCAAATTAATTACTTTCATCCAGCTGGTGGGAAAATGTTTCACAATAAAATATGAAATATTTCAGAGGATGTGCTGAGAAATGCCTTATATCTTTTAATTTATAACCTTTATTCGCTCAAAATTTCAGCTCAATAGAGGTGAATAAAAGTTAGGAAAAGTCAAAAAATCTCGTAGTCGCAGCCTCAGTGGTTTTAGAGATACAACTGTTGATACAAAAAAAGTTGAATTGACAGTCCCCCCCCAACCTTCAAAGGGTTTGCTTTGAGTCAACAAATCTATGCCTTAAGGTTTACGTCAGCTCCGGAGATCAGTAGAATATAAGGTTGTCATCTTCGGTGCAACAAGACCATTGATTGATTGGTTTAGTGAGGATTCGTAGTCCCATTGCTTTCATTTTGAGTGATCATACTGATTTTCAATTTATTCCTACAAGACGTTACGTAATGAAAAAATATATAACTAAGGTTGGAAGACATTACGTCATGTCTTTTCAATTCAAAATGAAGTTTAAAATTTATTCTTTTGTTCATAGTCGTAACTCGTAATCCTCCTTCAAAGCGGTATTACAAAGTACAATTTTCGATAAGGGGGGCATCAAGAATATGTCGACATGACTTTTAAGGTTTACGTCAGCCCCCGAGATCAGTAAAATATAAGGTTCTCATTATCGTGATTGTAAGCCGCGGGAAATTTTTTCTCTAAAAAACAGATTCCCGGGAAGCTAAACATTTTTTCCAGCCCTGGTAGAAAACAAGAGAAATTAAATAATATACCACTGTCTTGCATGTCTTGCACCAGTGGCGTAGCCAAGGGAGAGAGGTTCGGGGGTTTCAACCTTTCAAATTAAATTTACGGATGTTAATACATTGTTTACAAGAAAAGCTTTAGGCTATGATGTAATTTCTCGTCAAACTGTGCAAGGATGCAAGCCATCTGCAACTGCTGAGATCGCTTGTTCGATCTAGATTAACATCTAAACAGCTATTCGTTATACAAAACTTGAATATATCAGAAATAGCATAAAGTAACTTCATTGTCTCAAAGCTTTTTGTTTGACACTCATCAAGATGTATGACCTCTATGACGTTACATTTTCTAAACTTTGGGTTGACTTCAGAACATAAAAGTTAGTGACTTACCGGAATAAGATCGCTTTTTGAATCAACCAAGGAGAAAATTGATAAATAATAAAACTGAAACAATCTCACAAAAAAAAGCAATCAACCTATGTCTCTAAAACAAAGTTTGCCTAATTATAAACGAAACTGCATTAAAAGAGCGAGTTTTGCCAATACCAAACATTTAAGTATCTCAGTCTGGAATTAGCAGCAAGAAAACATAGAGACTTAGCTTTATTTCCGAAAAATGCCGAAGAAAACATGATCTTATCCTTTTGCTATGCCACCGGACAGCACCATTTTACAGAAATATTTATACCCACAATTTTGTTGAAAATGCTCTCAGAATGCACCAAACTGAAAGGAATTTTTCAAAATTTTCTGGGGGAGGCCCCCCAGACCCCCCGCCGTTAAGTGTCGCCTTTGGCGAACACGCCGTCGGGCTGCGCCCGCCGGCTGTCAACACCCCCCCTTTCAAAATTTTTGACTACGCTACTGTCTTGCACTGTCAATATTTTGCCCCCCCATTGTTGAAGGTCTGGCGGCGCCACTGTATAGGCCTACTATTTTTTGTGTATTTATTAGGTTTGTTAGTTTGAATATGGGCATTCTTGTCTGATGCAAATAAATAATAATGTTAATAAGAATTATAAACAGATATATAACCCAGCAACAACTCTACATTTAACATTCTAAAAACAAAAAACAATAAGCTAACGTTTTCGGCTAGTTATAGGCTACAGCCCTTTTCAAGCCCATAAGAAAAATATTTTTAAAAGAAATACTAAAGAATAATATATTATCACAGCAAAAATATGAACAAATCTAAACATTTGAGAAGCTTGCTTAACTAGCTCACACAAAATGATAACTGAAAAATTACGCAGCACAACGGGTCACGTATTTGAGAGGTGAAATTAATTAACTTAATTGTTCAAAAAAGGACTCATCAGGTTACGCAAGAACGACAGAAGCACAGCACGAGATGGTGGCACAAACAGAGTAAAAATACGAAAAGCACAAGACGTGACAATTCAATCAGAAACTGTTAAAAGATAGGAGGCTCCGCCAGCAAATAGGCTAATTGCCTGTAGAGCCCTGGGATAAAAGATTTGATTAATTATATCAGTGCCTTGTGAATCTTGGTGTCGAACTCGGACAAACACTTACGAACAATTTCGAAGGACTCTTATGAGGGTTTATTGTTTGAACACGATTGAAGTTTCTAATATGATCTTTAATTGCACTGTTTTTATTAAAATTAGCTAAATTCAAATGCTCCCCCCAGTGGCGTAGCTAGGGAATGTGCCGCCCGGGGCGGATTCAGATTTTGCCGCCCCTTCAAGAGAAAGCATGTGAAAATGAAATATTTTTAATTGACTTAAAGTGGAATTATTGTATGTTTTGAACCAGTAGCGTAGCCAGTAGTTTTGAAAGTTTTTTTTTCGCCGGCGTCCTCGCCAAAGACGACACCCAGCGGCGGGGGGTCTGGGGGGCCTCCCCCAAAAAATTTTGAAAAATTACTTTGGATTTGGTGCATTCTGAGAGCATTTTCAACAAAAATGTGGGTATAAATTCCCTAGTATAAATATTCCTGTAAAATGGTGCTGTCCGGTGGCATAGCAAAAGGATAAGATCATGTTTTCTTGGGAATTTTTCGGTACCTTAATAAAGCTAAGTCTCTATGTTTTCTTGTTGCTAATTTCTGGCTGAGATATTTGAATGTTTGGTATTGACAAAACTCGCTCTTTTAATGGAGTTTCGTTTAAAATTAGGCAAACTTTGTTTGAGAGACATAGAGACTGAAAGCATCATTCTCAATATCGTGACGTCACATGCGTGCCAAAGAGGGAGGGTTGTAACCCCCAAATCCTTCCTCCCCCTTGGCTACGCCACTGTTTTGAACGTTGCCATTCTGTTTGCTTTTATTTTCCGTGTACTTTTGCATTATCAACAAAAAAAACAAAACGTCCTGTCTGAAAGTGCCGCCTCCCAGACGTGCCGACCGGGCGGTCCGCCCCCCCCCCCCTAGCTACGCCACTGGCTCTCCCGCTCTTGTCACCAAATGTCGTGTGGTCACTCAGTACCGGTCTTAGAGTATTTCGGGCCCTGTGCGAAATATGCTTTGCGGGCCCCAATGACAATGATCCAATTTAGTAGCGTAGCTAGGTACTTTGAAAGGGGAGGGGCGGTGGTAGCGGCGTGATCGCTGAAGGTGACAACCAGCGGCGGGGGGTCTGGGGGGCGTCCCCCAGAAAATTTTGAAAAATTACTTTGAATTTAGGGCATTCTGAGAGCATTTTCAACAAAAATTTAGGTATAAATATTACTGTAAAATGGTGCTGTCTGGTGGCATAGCAAAAGGATAAGATCATGCTTTCTTTATTGGCATTTTTCGGAAACAAAGCTGTGTCTCTATGTTGAGTCTGGATGCAACCTATTTCGTCTCCTGAAAAATTCGTACCCCGATTTCGTACCGTGAAATCGTATAACAAAATCAAATTTCGACCTATTTCGTCCCCTGAAAAAAATCGAGAAACTTTGAAATGTTTGCGGCAACTCCGATCAGCGACTTCGGCTATGTCGTTTTTTTTCTCGATCTTTTCAGGGTACGAAATGTTCAGGGGACGAAATAGGTTGAATTCGTTGAGTCTCTATGTTTTCTTGTTGCTAATTCTTTTGTTGAATTTTTCCATTGAAAATGACAAAATTACTGCATTTTCTGAGTAAATTGCGGGCCCCCTAATTTGCGGGCCCTGTGCGATCGCACGGTTTGCACACCCCAAAGACGGCATTGGGTCACTGCCCACTGGTCATACCAATGTATATCGAACTCGAACTCGCATCATACAAGCAAGTAAACTTATACACAAGATTATTTTGAACATAAGCGGAAAGGAGTTTTAGACTTCAAATGAAAATAGCAACCAGCTTTAAATGTTTTATAGATGGGAAGCCGCAACAAGGAAAGCTTTCCTTTATGCATCATTACTCAAGAGAAGAACTCGAGAATTAAACCAAGGCTGCAGCTATGTATTTTTCCGTTTTTTTGTTGACAAAGTTGAACGATTTACTAACTAAGCTGCTGAGAATTTTGCTGCTGGTTTGCCTCAGGTGTTATTTAAGTTTAGTAAAGTTTGAGCGGTTTGAGAATATTGATAAAAGTTATTTCAACAAGTTGTAGCCTAATGCCTGAGTTCTAGTTTTTTTGATATATTCATAACGCTTGTTGGAAATTTTTGTTTTATTTTTTTGCATAAATTGTTTTTAGATAAAAGTTTCTTGCGTATTCAGCCTCCCTATAAACAACATCACTTTCATTTTAGATAAAATTAACCGCAGTTTCAGCACCAAAAGCTGGCAACTCTGTTAGAGGTCATTCTATGTTTCACGCAAATACGCATGCGCATAAACTGTCTACTGGACTACTGGTGTGGTGTCATTCAGGTTTTGCATCACAGTCAGAGTGTTACATTCCGCACTTTGATCGCATCGATTACTAGTTCACCGAACGCCTGTATTTGTGTTGTGCAAAGATATTATTTGTGAGTATTGCTATATTTTGATCAATACATCTTGCTTATGATTATGTCTTTATGAAAAAGGTCCTTGAACATAATAATGTGTTTTAACCAAGGGTACGATAGGTCATAACATCATGCATTTCTGAAGCCCTTTATTTGGATAGGCTATGTTGCTTTAAGTTTTACCATTATATATAGGTCTAGTCATTTAACTGTAGGTTGATAAGTTTAAGTTTTATTTGTGGTTTAAAAATGTGTAGCCTAGTTGTACATCAATTGTGAGACTTACGGTGGGCCTACCGGTAACTATGTAACAATAGGTCCTGTCAGTTTTTAACTGCCATAATCTGATGGTTAGCTGCAACATGGTGGGAAGCTTAACCTACAAGACCCAGAAATTTTTTTAATTAGTTATTCACAAAATATTGTAGTGAAGTCTGCTAAGTTAGTTGTTGCCAAACCTTAACAATTACAGATAATGATTATGGTGGTTAAACAACAAGACACCTTAAAAAAAATAAGTGGTCCATGTGTGTATTTGCATTTTGCTACTATTTTTTTCAAGGATCTCTGAAAATCGTATTTTTTACCTTATACAAAATTTACTCTTTTTTTATTAGAAAAATGTTTTATTCTTAAGCGTGTAATAATTTGGTGGTATTGTTGTGTGCATTAAAATTACAATAGCGCATTTTGTGAATGCTGTTTCAATTCCAAAATGCATCTCAACACCCCTGTCATTCTGGCAAAATAATTCTGTGCGATCTGCCTAATACAGCAATCTGTAACGAACATGCAGTAAATAATGCGATAACAGCAAAAACATGTGGACCCCAATAAAAGCATTTCTCGTTGACATACCGTATCTTTTTAAACATTAGCTATTTTTTCCATATATTGTGAAGACTAATAACTATATTTGATTTAACTTCTGAGGTTATATGCACCTGTTCAGTGTTCACTCAAGCATGACATATTTTCCTTGCCTTTTCTTCTCTCAACAACAAAAAAGTTGTGTTATAATATCTAAACTCGACAAATTGTATTGTGAATATCCGTGGATCACAGCAACTGCATTGGTCCCAAATTGCAAAGAGCGTTGGTTCGACACCGCCCAGGAGCGTTTTTTTAAACCTTATTGATAATAGTGCTTGGGTGCAACCTAGTTCGTACCCTGAACAGTTCGGACCCTCAGTTCGTACCCTGAAAAGATCGAGAGAAAAAATTAAAAAAAGCCCAAGTCGCTGATCGCAGTTTAATAGCACAAAGCCCAAGTCGCTGATCGGAGTTTCCGCAAACAAACTCGAGGGCTAGGGTTAGCGGAAACCGCGGAACTGCGGAAAAATATTTGCGGAAACTGCGATCAGCGAGGGTTAGAGCAGAGCATAGATTACTCGATGATTAGAGTTAAGGTTAGCCGAAACTGCGGTTAGCAAAACTGCTGAAAAATGTTTGCGGAAACTGCGATCAGCGAGGGTTAGGGTTAGAGCATAGATTGCTCTATAGTTAGGGTAAAGGTTAGCGGAAACTGCGGAAAAATGTTTGCGGAAACTGCAATCAGCGAGGGTTAGGGTTAGAGCATAGATTGCTCTATAGTTAGGGTTAGGGTAAAGGTTAGCGGAAACTGCGGAAAAATGTTTTCGGAAACTGCGATCAGCGAGGGTTAGGGTTAGAGCATAAATTAATCTATGGTTAGAGTTAGGGTAAAGGTTAGCGGAAACTGCGGTTAGCGGAATCTACGGAAAATGTTTGCGGAAACTGCGATCAGCGAGGGTTAGAGCATAGATTAGCCTATGGTTAAGGTTAGCGGAAACTGCTATCAGCGACTTCGGCTTTGTGCTATCTTTCTCTCGATCTTTTCAAGGGGAAAATTTTAAAATGTTTGCGGAAACTGCGATCAGCGACTTCCGCTTTTTTTAATTTTTTCTTTCGATCTTTTTAGGGTACGAACTGAGGGTCCGAACTGTTCAGGGTACGAACTAGGTTGCATCCATAGTGCTTTTTTGCTGCTTCCAGCTGTAACAGTTTGACTAATCAAGTTTAGGAGTTAGAAATTTTCGTTTGCCACAAGGGGTTGACCCACGTTTGCCAAAGAAACTTTAATCAATGGAGTTTTTCTGAAAACATAATTTAAAACCTGAAAAACAAGTCATATATGTAGCATAAAAAGATATAACTTACACAAGTTGTGATAACGTGATTGAGAAAAAACCGTTAAACTTTTAGCTGCATTGCCAGATAAAGAATTCTGCCCTAATTTAAGAAAAGTTTAAAGCTGTTCAAAACAAAAGCTTGTATTTTGGAAATTTTTTTAGTTCTGAGCTAAGATCAAAACCCTAACCTTATTTCTAAATATAACCCTTTCTAACTTTAATCCTAACTCTGGCAACACCTGATTGTAACCAAGGCAACAAGTGGGTAAAAATAGCCACTTTGTTATTTTTTTCTGTCAAATTATTTTCAATTGCAAAATATTTACAAATTTGTGAAGTGGATACTATTATGTCGATGGTCGCAAACATGCACATGGACCCTATGTTTAAATATACAGTACGACCTATGACATGAGCTATCTGCTAAGATTTACTACATACAGTACTCCAAATAAATTAATGACATTTTTTTCTCTAGAAATAAACCTCAACAATGCATTGCACAAGAATTCTATCAGCCTCTCCTACACTGGTATGGAAACTTGCTTTATATTGACATGATATATTATATATTCACTTGAATAACAATATTTAGATTAATTTCAATGGTAGGCTATCAATATCATATTAATAAAACATTCTTCTTGGAAGCATTTTTGTATTTAAAGTCTTGTTTTTGAAAATCTTGGTTTGTGATTGTTGACTTTGGTGGCACAATGATAGTTGATTTTATTTCTTGGCATTTCTAGCATTTCTTATTATTTCATTTGGTTTTAATGTCACATGACATTCAATTTTATTTGTTACAGTGTTTGGATACCACTGTTTTTAATTTACACAGCTACCAAATCTACAGAACAGAATATAAAATGCTTATCAATCAGCTAGTATAGTTCAGGAAATACTTCTGTTGAATGTTGTTTACCAATGGCAATTACACTGTGTTAGTAATATCTAGAGACAGTGTTCCATAAGTTAACAAGTGCTGCCGAGCTCCTTAAAAAATAGATAAATTGAAATAAAAAATTAGCTATATATATAGAGAGATATATTTAGGAAAAAAGTTAAGTCAACTATGGTACTGCATAGCTTCCTAAAGATACGGCCTGATTTGTCACTTTTTGCAGAAATTTTTAGGTTTTGCTAACTTTTTGCAAATGTTTTATTACATTTTTCTTAAAACTATATTTCTACGCTTTCTGTGCTGTTTACCCTAGATCAGGGGTCACCAACTGGCGGCCCGCCACGCTGTATCGCTGCGCAACTAGAAAAAATCAAAGGAGGTCGGCAACGAGAGAGTAAACTAACAATTATTTGTAGAAGTAGATATATCACAGTTAGATCGTTAGAATATTAGCCTAGTGTAAATTGACAGCGCAATGATTCAATTCTGTGACGTGCGAAGCGAGCTTTTTCGCTTTGTCTGCGCTTGCTACTCACTTTCAAAAAAGTTTCTCGCGCTTTCGAAAGTAGGCAGCAAATTGTTTGCTCTCTAGGCCCACATTTTAAAAAGTAGTCCACACAAGCTTTGGGCCTGGATAGTGGATACACATCAAGTTTGACGAGATTGTAAAGAAAATTTCATTGCCGTCTTTTTGATACCAAAATTATAAAATTGGTTTAAGAATGTGTGAAGTTGCGACCATACGAAGATTACAAATCAGACTAGCCTAAAGCCAGCTGCAGTTTCGTTTTGTGGGTTAATAAGGTTGCATCCTAAGTAGGGATGCCCAAAGTAGAATTTCGAATCCTTAAGATTCGAATCCTTCCAGAATCGAATCTAAAAACCACTTTTTATTGGGTAGCCTAATTGGATTCGGAAATAAGACGGAGAAAGGAAAAAAATTACATATTTTTTTTTAAATGCTCCGCTGTCCACAAAAGCCTGCAAGTCACGTGCGTCGTGCATGCCAATTCGTTTCTGCATGTGATTAACAGAGGCCCCTTACGTGTGCGTTGTTTTGAGAGAACAAAGGCAAGAAGAAAATGATTGAACTTGAGAACTTGTTAAAATGATGGCTTTGTAAAGCTTCTTTTTCATGCCATTGTAAGCGAAAAGCTGAGCCGGTTTCCCCCACTTCAAGTTTTACTACCCTGGAAAGTCAGCCATTTTGTTTTTATGACATCATATTGCGTGAATAAATGACGGTCTGTTGATATTTTGTATTGCGGTTTATGCGACTTGAACATGAAACAAGTTTGGTATGCATAGAACATAGCTTGAACTGACACACGTTAAGTAGTACGTAAGTCTCAGTCTAGTTAGTCGTCCCTCTTCTTGAAGTTGCAAATCTTAAAGGGGGTTGTCGTGCTGATTAGACATCCCCCCTAATTGCGCCCCTGTCGCTGCGGCCCGCGGAAGGTATCAGCGTACAAGTATAACCAAAAATACTTTTCTTGAGGAGTTAAAGAGCACGAAGGCAAAAAATACTTTCCGGAAAGCATAATTTCGCTTTGCATGCGATTCCACCGACCGACCAATCAGATTATAGTTCTAGGTGGGGGTTGCTTAAAGCTATTTCAATGCGATGTCCAGCCACACTGTCCCAGTGGTTGATTAAAACATCTGTTTTCGAATTTCGAAAATGTCTGTAAGCATAGGGTAGCTTATTTTAAGTTTGCAAATGTCATGTAAACACTAGTGTGCGTTTCACCGTTATTGTGTTTCACAAGCAGTGTTCTCTTTATGCAAGTTTTTGTTGGCAAAATAGATCGGTGTGCCAACTCAATTAATAATAAATTGGCAAAATATTATATATAAATTTAAAGACTTTTTCTGATTGTATTATGAAAATATTTAGCTTAGTAGTAGTACTGCAAAAAATCTTCTCTGTATCGTTCCAATTTTAGTATATCTCCTGCCGAAGTTCTGCAAATTGTTGTTGATCAACAAATTCTTGCCACGCTGATAAGCATCACAAGTGACAGTTGTCTATAACAAAAGAAAGACGGTTTTATAGACTCTCACAAAAAGGATGAAAAACCAACTCATTGCTTTTTTAAAGGGATGACTGTTCATGAATTACGATAGAACTACGATTTTTGGGTGATTTCCACAAGCATATGTTTCATGGTGCCTGGTTTCTTTTTCCCTGTTATTGGAGCCTATTTTTCGCTGATATGTTTGCAGGTCACGATTGTTGCCTGTATTGCGATGTGTCAAACATTTCCTTGTTTACTGAAATTGTTAATTGCAAGATATCTTCTGTGAAGCGAAGTGACAACACCACTCTTGCTTGGCGATGAATATTCTGATGAAACCGCTCGCCTCGCTATAAGTGCGCAAAACAAGTGGCCTCGTTTATTAGGAATTGTTAAAAAAAAGTCAAAAGTGGTGTAAAAGGAGCTTGGCCTGGCAGTAGCGTTGTTCGATTAATTTTGTTGCTGCGGTATTCTAACATAAATATGAACAACATGTAACGCTGGATACTGGGTACGAAATGCGTTCTTTTCTAGCATAAGAGTCAACCTACCTAACATTTTATTAGTGCGGCCCGCCACAGCTCTCCTTAGTGCCAAAGTGGCCCGCATGCAAAAAAGGTTGGTGACCTCTTCCCTAGACGACACAATAGGTTGTAACATCCTCAGATGTTGAAAAACAAAGAAAATTTGATTTTGAAGATTTTAGTCAGAATGTTAATTTTTCAATAACAGTCTGATGCAGCGTTTTTCAACTTCTTTTTTCTCATTTTCTACTGCTTCCCCAAGGCAACAAAAAGCTTTTGTATCATTAGGAGACAGCAAAAAGTAAAAAAAATCTCAGAATATGTCAGACAAACACTAGCAGTAGCTGTAATCAAAATCTGCAAAACGTGACAAATTAGGCCGCATCTCTAGGTGGGCATGGGTAGTAGGTACTGCTATTTTGCATTTGTCAAATGCTGGCATTTGCACAGCAATCTAACCTCTTAGCGTAATTTATTAAGAATCTATTTTGCTAGATAGTAATAGCACCTTCAGCTTATTCAAATAGAAATATCAAGTCAAGTAAACATATTTTTGTAGATTCGTACTCTCCTTGCTATGAAACCAGCAGCATGTATGGCATTGCAACAAAACAGCAACTCTAATGTAAGTAAACAGTGATCCTTGCTTTTTTGGAACCAACTCTGAAGGTTTTTCAGTGACTGCTGCAAGGTGTGTGTAGTGTGTACTCTTGACCTGTTGCAGTTCTTCCTTCTGCAATGAAAGTAATGTACGTTTGTGCACAGTGTTGAGAAACCGTCGCTCCAATCCTTGTTGTGTCTGCTGAGTGTGACGCTTAATTCACTGCCTGATACAAATAGTGGTATTTTTTGGATTTAACTTTCTGTAGCTACACTTGCATTTGAAAGTTAGAAATTTACGTCGTATATGTTACAGCGATACACGAGTCTTTGTATACTAAGGTGTTGGCAGGTTTTCAAATGCCGACTATTTAAATGTACGGTACCAACCCTATCAGACTAAGCAAGTTGAAATTCTTCATTCGTTTTGTAAATTATTAGATGCTTTAACGTTAATATTCGCGTTCTGGTAGTGTATCAAAATCTGTTATTGGTTTACTTTCATAAAACTAATTTTGTTTAAAGTATATAATATATACTTTTTACTAAGCACCTACTTATGCGTGTTGATTTTGATTGTAAGTAACGTCAGTTCAGGGATATCTGCGTCAGTTTAGTCTTTAAAGTGTACTATTTTTATACATGCATGATGTTACCCGTTCTTTCACGAAACTTTATTTCTGTGGCTGTTAACCTTCCCTTGTAAATTTGCTTCAGGCTCGCAATTTACAAACTACAGCAGTTCAACGAGACATTGACACCGCCGCAAAATTCATTGGTGCTGGAGCTGCCACTGTAGGTGTTGCTGGATCTGGGGCAGGAATTGGAACAGTGTTCGGAAGTTTAATCATCGGTTATGCAAGGTAGCT
The DNA here is from genome assembly GCF_918807975.1 of Aplidium turbinatum. Taxonomy (NCBI): domain Eukaryota; kingdom Metazoa; phylum Chordata; class Ascidiacea; order Aplousobranchia; family Polyclinidae; genus Aplidium; species Aplidium turbinatum. Next base: position 6,274,016 of record NC_137489.1, on the reverse strand, counting down.
TACTTTTTGTGTGCGTGTTTAAGCTGCTCTTATCTATTCGCAATTGCTGTTGCATATTATACTGTTGCCCGCCGTGACTGTTGGTACTACATCATGACGAAGCAATCATTGTTATCAGTTAGTTTGTGATGTAGTTAATACTAGGCTACTGTAGTTAAAGTAGTTATAGCATAACGACTAACGGAAAAGACTGAATAAGCCATGTCTTGGTATGGTTGGCAACCTGGTAAGAAACACTTGTAATTGTGAATACTAGCCGTGTTTGAAATGTGATGCTGATGTTTAATTTTTCAATTAACACCTACATAGTTTACTTTTAAAGTTAGTTTTTGTTGTTCATCTTTCGCATTATTTAATGCAAGTACCATGACTATGCGCTTTGATTTTACAACAGAAAGTAATCATCCTTTTTTTTAGGAATCCATCACTGAAACAACAGCTGTTCTCATACGCTATCCTTGGTTTTGCTTTATCTGAAGCCATGGGACTGTTTTGCCTTATGGTGGCTTTCTTGATCTTGTTCGCATTGTGAGAGTGTCTCAAATTATTACATCGCGCAGTGTGATATGCTTCATGCTGTTCGCTTGAATACAAATGTTTGATTGCTGTACAGATGAATTACTGCTATTTTGCATTCATCAAATGCTGGCATTTGCACAACAATCTAACCTCTTAGTGTAATTTATTAAGTTAAGAATCGATTTCGCTATAGTAATAGCATCTTCAGCTTATTCAAATAGATTGAATAGATGAATTACAAAAGAAATGTGAGCTACTGCATGCTCTCAACAAAGAAATCTCAAAAGATCAGTACAAAACTGAGTAGAGTACTCACGAGCATGGCAAGCGTTCAAACTTTGCCAGCCATACATTGGTTTGGTTTTTGAATCCTTGTCCTCGGACTGACAAAGCCTTTGAAAAGTTATTTCTATCAGTTTTGCATGCTTGTAGAGACTTTAAACCACTTACGCTGGGCCGGTTACCGGGATGCAACTTTACAAAAGATACCATTAAAAAATCCCCTTTGAGCAACAAAAGAAAAAAGTATATAATAGCGAAATTAACTCATCGGTTTGCCACTGCCTGATTTGGCGCAGAGGGTTAGGGCGGTGATGCAGATGGTCATTTCATCGATGTGGGTTTGATTCCCACCAGTGCTATTGCTCTTTTTTCTTCTGCAATTACCAAACAAACTTCGAAGGGGATTTTTTAATGGTACCTTTTGTAAAGTTGCTACCGGGATGGCTGACCCCGCACTCAAGCGCACACCCCGAGATCCGAACCAGCGCCGCTTGATCTTGAGTCGGGCGCTTAACCACTGAGATATTGAAAATGAGAAAAAATACCACTTTCTCAAACGTTAGTCTCCCCATTTATGCTATCGTTTTCGTAACCCCATTCCTTAACGCATAGCCGATGCTTTTTTAATCTATGACCATAAAAGTCAGGTACCGTAGCCTCTTCCTTCGTCTTTGACATATCGTGAAACTGTTCATCACCGAAAAGGGCAAGAACTACCCACGACATTCATGGACCCCTCAGTGGATTATGGATCTGGCCGTTTTATTAGACCGAGCACTAGTCTAAGTCGACTTTGATTTTCAGGAGCGCAAATCGTGTTTGCGTTTGTCAATAAACTACAGCTATTCAAGATAGGCTACACATACAAAATGAAGATTTATCACTCTACTAAAAGCCTGCGAGAAAGTCACTAACATCGTCCTGAATTGCCTGAGTAAAATAGGCATAAGGTATGCAACACTGCATGAAACCCCTGAAAACGCTTTGTGGTCTGCATTAACTTTTCAGATTTTGCACAAATTTAATTATTTCAGACATTAGCCTACATCACATGTTTTAATAAACTTCATGGGCGGAGTTTGTTGAAGCACCGCACAGGTTTAGTTCAGGGATGGTTGCAACTAGGCTACATCTATTTTTTAATATCAAAATTAGTGACTAGTTTACTAAAAACCTTGACAGCCTGTTTCACCTCTAGACAGCGCTGTAGCCTATTCGTCGGGTATACGCAGTATACTCTCTGCTTTTTCGAGCAACAATAGTATACCCTCTGGTTTTCCAAATAGAGTAGGCCTATTTATGCTATCCTTAGGCTTCTGATTCTTGACAACTACTAACTAACTATTTAACCCATTGAGGACCAATGGTATACGGGTGTACCATGAGCCCGTTCTGAGAGTTTTATCATTCATTCAGAGCATTGTCAGCAGAATGCAAATGAGACTTTGTGCTAATACCAACCCTAACAATGGTCAGCTACTGGTTGATATTGCTAACTTTGCAACCTGAAAAAAAGATAGAAGGAAATTTGCGTCATGGAGAAGCAGAGGTGAGAAGAATTTGTAGACGCTTTGACATTGATGAAATACGGTCAATCCAAGGGAGACTTTAGTGAAAAAGTTGAAATTGTGCCCAATAATTTGAAGCCTCTCTTGACAGCTGTTTCAACTTTCCTTGTTCTACAGCAGAATGTGAACGTGGTTTCAGTTTATTGAACGATATTATGGGTCAAGAGCATCTTTGCTTATTGATAATGTGGGCTGTTCGATGTTTACTAAACTTAATTCCAATGGACCACCTGTGCCTCAATTTACTGCTAAAAAATGTGTAAGATCCTGGCTGCCAAACCACCCATCAGCTAAGGATAGCCTACTAAATCCCAAGTTTGTAAAGAGGATAAAGATGTAGATTCCTCTCGGCAGGCTGTTTGAAATGTAGGCCTATTCATAACAAAATTTGTACCTCTCGTCCAATTTTGATGTTGATAATTCATGTTATGGTAGAATAAAGATTAGTATTTTGCAAGTTGTGTATTTATCATTTCATCAAATCTGAGACAGTATACCCTGTGCTTTTCTTGCGAATACAGCACTACCTCTATAGCATCATCAGATGGTTTTTCGTGAACTAGTAGGCTAACTGGTTTTGTTGTAATTCGCTCTGCTTATCTTTTGTAGTAGGCCTATCAATAGTAGGCTATTTGTTGTTTGATTTTTTAATATTGCCTACAGCATTCAAATGTGTCTGTCGATCCAAGTGAACTACCAAGGGCGTTCGATGTCGACGAATCTATTGTGGATTGTAGCTTGACAAGTTACCAGAGAAGACATAACCTGTAGAGATCTAATATATGCAGTGTTGAAAAGTGTTTATCAATCCATGTCGAAAGTGTTTATCGACCTATTTTCAACAAAAAAACCTGTTCCAATTAACATCAGCCAAAACGTTTCAAATAACCCCACATGCTCTTGAAAGTGGAAACGTACTGTCATGTAGTCATTGAAGCATACAACTTTTCTAGTACTATGGCTCTTGCAGTCAATGTAGACCAAAGTGTAACAACCGATTTTTGTAGGGTCAATAACGGACCCTGCACCCAACAGCTGTGCCTTATTTTGCGTCCCGATAGCTCAATTGGTTAGCGCGTCACTTCTGGAACGAAGAAACTTCAAGATCAATAGCGGCGCTGGTTCGACTCTCGGGGTGTGCGCTTGAGCAACGCACGTTAAGGACTGCTCTCCATTCAGTGGCATCTAATGAATGGAAAGATTCCCTGGCAACAACACTTCAACAATCGGAACTTCACTCTGTCAATCTCGGTGACCGGGCCTGCGTCAGTGATTCAAAGCCTCTACAACAGTGGTTCCCAACCTGGGGTTCGCGGACCCCTTGGGGGTCCGTGAGAAAGCATTTGGGGGTCCGTGATTACCTTGATGAATTTTGGAAAAATAATTTGTTCTATATGCACGGATAGAGCACCAGCTATGCTCGGAAACAAATCCAGGTTTGCTGCTTTAGTAAAAAATAAACTCCTCGAGTGGTTGTTACCCATTGCTTCTTGCACAGGTATGCCTTAGTAGCACAAACTTTACCAGCACGTCTCAAAAAAATTCTGACGAATTGCGTGAAAGTTGTTAATTTCATCAAAAACAGAGCTGTAAACCACTTTACTTTTAAAGCGATCTGTCAAGAAGTAGGGTCAAATTACGAAGTACCTTTGTATCATTCTGAGATACGTTGGTTATCAAGAGGAGAAGTTTTAAAACGACTCCAGCAGCTAAAAAATGAGGTATTAACTCTTTTGAAAGCAAAAGGAAGTCCCCTCTCAAAATTGTTTGAGAGTAAAAGTTATCTATAGAGCATGGGTCTGCTACTATTCGGTGAGTCCGATTCGGTGAGTTCCTAACCTCTAACTCCTAACCCTAAAACGGCAATGATAATTAGGCTACGGTACGCGATAATTTCAAAAAAATTAAAAAAAAAAAAACGTTAAGAGATCGGACTCACCGAAACGGGCCATTCCGATACAGCATGGCCTACTTAGCCGATATTTTCGGTCATATTAACAATGTTAATCGTGGCATTCAAGGACCAGGTGTGACAATAATTGATGCAGCTGAAAAACTGAAAGCGTTTTTAGCCAAGTTGCCGGTTTGGAAATGCAGATTGGAAGCAGGTAATTACGCTAACTTTCCAATGTTAGAAGATAATATACAGTATAATAAATAATAATAATGTTAGTTTTTATATAGCGCTGAATGCGTTGCTCCACAGCGCTTTACAGAGCAGACATTGTCAATGCAGCCGTATTGAGGCGCAACTGAGTACATTATTACCCGAATCTACGCCATTGCTCAGTGCCAAGCAGAAATTAGATTCAGTAGCCTACCATTTTTAAAAAGTCTTTGGAATGACCCGAAAAGGTATCGAACCCATGCCTACCGCTTCAGAAGCGGGCGCACTAACCACTAAGCCACTGAACCGGTTTTATCTTGATGGATGAAACTCAAAGAAAATGTACTCTTTTGATCTCTATGAGAGAAAAATTTTGCGCACTCTTGGAAACCCTACAAATCTCATTTCAACGTTATTTCAATTTGGAACACCTGCCGCACGAAGTTGAAACATAAATTCGAAATCATTTTCTTTTTGACTTGAGCAACATTATCGATGACGATCTTAGTAAATATGACCTAATTGATTTGAGATCAAAAGAGTTATTACGCATCGAATTTCATTCAAAAACTGTGGAAGAATTTTTGTGCTCACAACTGCAAACCTACCCATTCTCGGCAAAGCAAGCGATTATTGTTTTGTTACCATTCATAACCACTTACCTTTGCGAGGCAGGATTCTCAGCTCTTGTTACAACATCGAAATCGCCTGAACGTTGAAGATGACATGCGTGTTGCATTGTCAAAAACTCAAGCACAGTTCAGTCGTTTAGTTCAGGAAAGGCAACAATAGCCCTCTCCTTAAATTTGCTTACGTTGAAAAAGTTTTGGCATGGCACTTTGGGTCACCTTAATATTCAAATACTGCTGACATTTCTTGAACAATTTCATTCGTTTTCTTATTTGAGCAACTTACTGTTTAACCTGATATTTGCCGCAGGAGTCATAGCGGCAATACAATATGACACAGTACAGTAGTTGAGTAGCATAATTATTACAATAGTCAATAGTACGTTAATTGAGTTTCAGGCAAAATTTAGATAGGGGTCCGCAGAATTTTGTCTAAAGGGGTCCGTGACAACAAAAAGGTTGGGAACCACCGCTCTACAAGTATGCGAAACTGCCAGGATTAAGCTCTGCAAGAAGCTTTTCCAGTCCGAGGATAAAGAGTCAATCAATCGACAGGAACGGCTACCATTTAGGCCTCAATTCATCACATCTAACTCAAGCTGACCAATGTTAATTCAAGTACACAAAAACACTTACTTGTAATCCACGCACACAAGCCAACCATCATCAGAAAAAAAATATTGAAAAATACACCCGTCCACCGCTCTAGTCGAAACGCAAAAGAAAACTTTTCGATAAATGAAACACGAAGATTCAAGACTCATGCGGCTGGATTTCACTGAAGCATGAACGCAAAACAAGAACATTCAAAATAAGAAAGGGATCGCATAAATCGTTTCTACACAAAGGACTTTCACTTATAGCTCTAAATTATCACGTTGAAAAGATACTCTTCAAGCTCAAATTTGGTTAAAAGCGTAAAAATCAGAAAAATATATAGAATTTTCACACATCTGCTCTGAACCCAATGAAGTTTACATGGCTGATAGATTATTATAGATACCATTGTGATATATCGTTAAGAAGCAGTAAAGATTTATAAATGTGTTCGTGAGTAAAAAAAACAGCAATGTTTCAACTTTCAACTAACCTTTTGTTTCCAACAAGCCTCGGTCTCCCTATAAGCCAAATTCCAAGAGGATTGTTTAAGACAAGAATTGCCAAAAGTCCAAGAAAGTGTAGTGTATTGTAAATCTAAATTGCCCATGTTGCACTTGCTAGTGTTAATTGTAGGCGTATTTTTACACCTGACGAAATAAAAGTTTCCTTTTTTTCTAGGTTTGGTGCCTGTGCATTTTTAAGATACTGTCAAACTTCGATACTATGCCACCCTTCGGGACCAAGAGAAAGTGGCATAGTAGCGAGGGTGGCATAGTAGCGAGAGTTTGTAAAAACAGCCTTGTGACGTGACCATGTAATGCCACGTTGTGTTGTACGATTATAATTGTACGAGGAAATCCAATCTGCGCCGGATGATGTTAATCTGCTCGAAATCTAGGAACCGCTGCCTGCCGAGGAAAAGATGCACGAGAACAAAGAGATCGAGTTGTCTGACTTTCTTGAAGCTGATGAGTAATGAGCGCCTCGAGACTGGTGGATCTTTCACACCGGATGTGATTGCGAAGGAGATGTTGTGCAGCTAAGAGCCGGTTGAAAGCGAAGATGATGAGATAACTGTTGAGGACGAAATCGTTTCTTTCGAGGATGCCCAGCGGGCATGAAGCACTGTCTGGAAGTTCATGCAGCAGCAGAGAAGCGGGAAGCCCAGTGTGATGTGATCGGCTAGCCAGACGACGAGGTGTACGAAATTCATCGAAAGAACATGCGCCAGCTGACGATTCCTCATAGTTTTGGGCTGACCTACAGTATAACTTGAGAGAATACATTACATGCACATTGCACATAGCCTACTACATATACTTTTGCCGTTTTACAACCGTTTAATCGTTTTGTTCGTACCGTTAATTGTTTCGTTAATACAGTAATACTGTACTCTCATGTGGCATAGTAGCGAGGGTAAGGGGTGGCATAGTAAATATATTTTCTATTGAATTTAGCGGGTGACGATCAAAAGTGGTGTAGTACCGAGGGTGGCATAATAGCAAAGTGGCATAGTATCGAAGTTTGACTGTAGTAGGCTATTTTCGAAACACTGTTTCATGGATGCTTGTTTTAAACCTTTTGGTTTTGTTTTTTGTTGGTTTCATTTTCTTTTGTTGGTGACAAATCAGTGTGTTTACTTCGTGGTTCTCTACATGTTTGCTCCAGCAATAAAACTAAAATTGATTTAAAGTAGCCTATTGTAGGCTAACATGCATAACAATAAAAGGCTTGTATTATTCCGTCTTTTTCATGTTTGTGTGTAACATTTACCATAAATCCAGCTGAACAAAAGTATAAGTTATATTTCGGTGAAGAAGAAACAGGGTGATATTAATGTTTGCCCGTGTAAGCTTGGGCCGCTAGGCTATATGATGAGAGCAGAGAGTGTGGCTCTTTGCGGTCTACAAAGTAAAAAATAAGGCTCTTTATTGGCCTCTGACTGGTGTGCCAACCTGCTTTACAAGTAGGCTATGCAAAACTGCCCGAAATAATCTATTAGAGTTTTTTTTTAGTCCGACAATAAAGATTCAAAGCCAACCTTAGTCTACGTCATAGGTGAGTAGGCGACAGAAAGTTTAGTTTCTAAAATAAGGAAGTAGTAGGAATTAATCCTTAAAAATATTTTTGTGGCTGCCCTATGAAAAAACAATGCATTTTGGACTTCGGTTCATTCCTACGTTGCCACATATTGGGATTTATCCCTATAGTAGGGATTTTGGGACATTTGTAGGGAAATCCCTAGGCTAGGCTACTGGATTTTTCACGATTGCTACGCTTTTCAACTTGGCACTCACAATTAGAAAAGCAAAAGCTAACATTCAAACAATGATCATAATAGACCTTTTGCACATTCAAAATCACCAGAGCGCGACGTTTGAGTTACGCGGAGTCTGAGGGTTGAGAATCGCTGGTTTACTACGGTTTATGAAGGCGTTTCTTGTTATTGCAAGCAAGCGTGAGGTCGGTGGCAGGTGAAAGTAAATTTTTTGTGTTTATGAATTGTTGTAGATTATCGGCACACTTCAATTCTTGTTCGTTTTAATCATAGTGTTGGCTAACAGACTAGGAAAGGCAATTTAGGATGCCATTGTAAAACGTGTGCATTTTGACCGGGAATTATGGACCACGATAGTGGCACCTTGTCTTGCAACATTTTATTTTCATTCTGCATAACATAATATGCAACGAACCAACCACATTTTATTGATGTTACCAAGCATAGTCACTGGTATTTTCCTGTCGAAGATGTGAAATTGACGAATTTTTTTATGGTCCTCTCTACATGAATGCGATGGCGCGCAATACTTCGTTTATTTAACACTTTGTCCTCACTCATTTGAGGCCTTCTACCTAGGAACGGTGAGATATTCAAATGTAGACCAATAGTCCAATACCATGTAGGCTAAGTCTTTTTCTATAAGAAACCCTTTATCGGCCATAACAGCATCATGAAGTGCAGTTCATTAGCAGCTATTTTCTGCTTCAAAAGGTGAAAAAATCCACTCCTCTGATATATTTCTTTGTCACTCACATTACCAGTGTAGGCTACAACTGAAATACAAACATATTACTCCCATTTGGATCAACTCCCACTAATGACTAATGCCTTTGCAGTGTTTGTACTTTTATAGTTCGAGTACGTTTGCGACTGACGGTGAAGTGAGGACAGTGTTTCGAGACGTAGGCCTACTTCAGTGCAGTCGATGATGATCATGGTGCTTGGGTAGTCCTTTTTGAAGTCTGGCTTCATGGTTGCTATGATAACGTCACGATGAGGGAATATGTTCAAACTAATCAACCTTAAATAGATGCATTCATGAATGAAAAATACGGTGTACAGTACAGTACAAATGCAGAACTAATACCAAACCTTGTGCTTTAAGTCTGTATAAAACAAACCCAGGCGAAGCTTCAACACCAGCAAAAATTCAATCTTCCACCGCTAATCTATGTAGATGCAGCGCTCCTATGGCATTTTGAGGTATTTCAAAAGTAGCCTCGTCATTAAGTTCTGCATCAATATTTTGATTTGCATGCTTGGTTTTTGAAGCTGTATAGGCTAATACAAGAAATTCTTCCTATCTTTGCCTGGCAAGATCGCTTCCAATACAGCAAAGAACTGGTCAAAGGTTTACACTTCTGTAGCGTAAGTTTACAACTTAAAAGAGTTTTATTTTCTGGCAAATTATACTGAAACACTGATACACGCCTGTAAAGACCACAAAACAACAGCTCAAGCAAACGTTAAACAATTTATTCGTCTGCAAACTACGCCACTAACCCTATCGCACAGCATTGTGAACAGCGGCTAGTCGTTCACGACTCCAACGTCACGCTCTGTTGGTTTGTTATGCAAAAGGTCTATTAGTCACCGTATTCCTCTTCAAATCTATACATACAGTAGCCTAGACGCAGGAGCGTTGTCAGGGCAAGGAGCACAGAAAACAATTGCCTCCTCCAGAAATATTTTGATTTAAAATTTCACACTGTGTTACAGCATCATTTAACAAAGTTTTATTATTAATTTAGGTTGAAACTACTCTCAGAATGCGCAATTTTACGGTGTATTTTCAAAAGATTTTCTGGGAGCCCACAGACCCCCTCTGTGGGTACTGCACCTTCGGTGGCTTGTTGTTAGGCTTGCTCACATGTGCAAAAATAATCAATTCACTCCTGTCCGAAATTTTTTACTGGCTACACCCCTAAATAGGTGTGATCAAAAACTAATTTGCACTGAGTTGTAATCTACTGAACTCTTTAGTCTATATTACTTATGCAGTAAATATTGTTTCTCTGTTATTTAAATAGATGATCTAATTAAACGTGGTCGATTAAAGGGGGCATTTTGTTATGTTGACATTGACTAATCAGTGCCAAAGTGTTTTTGAATGTTGCGTGAAGGGGTTGTCCACACCGTTAGTTCAGTAGTACGCACCCGACACAAGATCATGCGGCGCCGGTTCGCCTCTTGCGGTGTGCGTTTGAGCAATGCATTTCAGGACTGCTATTCATTCAGAGGCAACTAGTGGATGGAATAAATTCCTCACAACAACACTTCACTCGGTCAGTCTCGGTAACCGGCCCTGTGTCAAAAGCCTTTGCAAGTATGCGAAACAATCAAGAATAAATGTGATGTTGTTGGGTTCAGTCGTGTTCTCATTTACTTGTTTTAAAGTACGGTAGCCTATCAGGTTTGGTGGCCGTGCTTAACTATTTTATCGATGCATCTACCGAAATATTACATTCTTTCATGCACGTCTTAAACCATTAAGGTTTTGCCACCTTTTCCTTTTGTTGGTTTTGTTACTGTATTTCTTTTTCACAATATCATTTCTTTTGCATTCTGACAAAGAAAAATAAACTGAATTGAATTGAATCAAGGCTTTGTCAGTCGAAGGATAAAGATTCAAAACCAACCAATTAGCGATATTGCATTTGGCAACTCTGGTTCATTTGTTGAAAAATCAGAATGTTTGCAGATTACAGAGCACTGAGATCAGATGCATGGATTGCATGTAGTTTTTGACTTCTAGTGGCCTAGCCAAGGCTTGTATTGAAATTTTGTAGATATTGTGCAATATGAAAAGTCATTCTGTTTATTGCCACATATACCATTCCATTGACCTTAAACGTACGAGATGTAAGCTTGGCTTCTGTGGTGCTAGTGCAATATTATTTTTTGCAGTTTTACGTTTGGGAGACTGGGAATATCATCACTTTTCCACAAGGTTGGTTGAATAGGTAATTGTTTGGATATCATACAGGTGCAAATAGGCCTAGATGGTTAATTGCAACATTTTTGTAATAGTATAAAATAATTGAATTGTTATTGCTGCTTGCGTATTTATTAAGTGAAACTGAATTGAAGTGTTCAGAATAAGATTACAGTTGGGTTGTAGGACAAACTGTATGATAACTTTGTGTGTTAAAAGGATGGACAATCAGTTAAAAACATAAACCCAAGGATTTTAGAAGTAGGCTTAAGCTTCCCTACAACATTTATCAAGCCAGATTTTTAAAGAACACAAATAAAAGTTGTCGTCGTCGTCGTGTGAGCCTCTAGGGCCGAGGGTCTATCCCAACGGTGGGAAAACTGCGGCTCGACAACAAAAATTTTGTGGCTCTTGTATTGAATCATAATATTACAAAAAAATTAAGATCATATTTTATAAATGTTATCTTGCACTGTCAACCAAGCAGTGGCGTACCTAGGGTATGGCAGGCATGGCTCGAGCAATGGGCGCCACATTAATAGGGGCGCAAAAATCGGTTGGTAAAAATTAAAATTTGGGACACTTTATTCATAATCTAATTTGCGCCCTATACAAACTTTTACTGTAGCCATTGTTAAACAATAGAATTGTGACGTTGCAAATTTACAGGAGCTAAAGCCATGCATTGCATTCCTTGTAAATCCATTCATCATCATTCTGTTTTTCGTCATTAATGCGTCCGGGACGAAAAAGATACTAACTACAAAAATCGACATAGACCTACCAGCACGTTAATGAATGGGAAAAGGTGGCAAAACCTTGAAAGGTTTAAACGTGCCTGCATGTAAAATCATGTAGTAGGCTATATGGGGTCCACGTCTTTTAGGCGCTGACAGTTAGGCGCTGACAGTTAGGCGCTGGTCTAATAGGCGCACACACTGTGGCGTCTGGATATTGGTGCAAGTATAGAATCCGCCACCTTGGTCAACATGACGTCACAAAACGGACGCAACTACTACATAAAGGGTGAAAAAAGGATGCTGAAAAGCGGCGGAATGGATATGGATTTTTTGACAATTTTACTGTGTTTTTACAATAAAAACATTAAACAAACGTCGAGTGTTAAATATAACTACATAGAATGACAAAAAAATTACCAAATTGCATCAATTCAACTAAAAATTTACCTATTAAACTTTAAAAATAAAAATATGAAACGTTTGCAACTAAATGTGTTGTAGCTATCTAATTTCTGCTCGCATTTTAATTTTTACAATAAAAGTACCAATGTTACGCAACTGCAAAGAGTATGTCTTGCTTTATGCACGTGGAAAGTTTCAGGTTTATATCTTATCTACAAAACGGGCAATCGTCGTTCAAACGTAGCCGCTGGACTACACTTTTTTCCAATGCGTTGTAAAGGCCAATCGATCCTCATTCAGTATACGCCACCCCCTGTTTGCAGTGATCGGTAAATAGTGCTTCCACTAAACTTGGTGTAGTTTTCTTGTTTCTGCTCGGATTTTAAAAATTTTGCCATCGTTGAAAAGCACGTTCATACATCTACACGAATCAATTAAACAATATCACAAAATAAGTACTAGCTTTATCTTGTGACAACTTAAACTTCACCAACTTTTACATATTCTCAGCAACTTAATTTTTGCAATAAAATCAATAAATCTTTGCAAACAAATAGAGTATGTCTTGCTTTATGCACCTGAAAAGTTTCAGATTTATATCTTATCTACCAAACGAGCAATGGTCGTTCAAACTTAACTGCCCAGCGAAGCTTTTTTTCAATGCATTGTAGCCTAAAGGCGAATCGATCCTTATTCAGTATACGCCACCCCCTGTTTGCTGTGATCAGTAAATAGTCCTTCCACTAAACTTGCTGTAGTTTTCTCGTTTCTGCTCGGATTTTAACAATTTTGCCATCCTTGGAAAGCACGATCATATATCTACACGAATCAATTGGCTACAAATCCAGAACAAGTATTATCTTTATCATGTAATAACTTAAACTTCACCAAGTTTTACCGATTCTCAGCAACTTAATTTTTACAATAAAATCATTAAATCTTTTCAAACTAAAAGAGTATGTCTTGCTTATTCACCTGAAAAGTTTCAGGTTTATATCTCATCTACCAAACAAGCAATCGTTGTTCAAACTTAACCGCCCAGCGAAGCTTTTTTTCAATGCATTGTAAAGGCGAATCGATCCTTATTCAGTAGGCTATACGCCACCCCCTGTATGCTGTGATCAGTAAATAGTTCTTCGCTTCTTCCACTGAAAGTGCTGTAGCTTTCTCATTTCTGCTCGGATTTTGACAATTTTGCCATCGTTGGAAAATACAATTATATATCTAGCCGAATCAATCAAACACAAGCACAAAGTAAGTACCAACTTTATCTTGTGATAACTTAAACTTCACCAAATTGTACCGATGCTCAGCAATTTAATTTTTACAATAAAATCATTAATCAATTGCAAATGGAAAAAAGTATGTCTTGCTTTATGCACCTGAAAAATTTCAGATTTATATCTCATCTACCAAACGAGCAATCGTCGTTCAAACTTAACCGTCCAGCGAAGGTCTTTTTCAATAGGCCTACCGGTACATTGTAAAGGCGAATCGATCCTTATTCAGTATACGCCATCCCCTGTTTGCTGTGATCGGTAAATAGTCCTTCCACTAAACTTGCTGTAGTTTTCTCGTTTCTGCTCGGATTTTAACAATTTTGCTATCGTTGGAAAGCACGATCATACATCTTCACGAATCAATTGGCTACAATTCCAGAACAAGTACTATCTTTATCTTGTAATAACTTAAACTTCATCAAGTTGTACCGATTCTCAGCAATTTAATTTTTACAATAAAATTATTAAACTTTTGCAAGTATAAAAAGTATGTCTTGCTTTATGCACATGAAAAGTTTCAGATTTATATCTCATCTACCAAACAAGCAATCGTCGTTCAAACTTAACCGCCCAGCGAAGCTTGTTTCCAATGCATTGTAAAGGCCAATCGATCCTTATTCAGTATACGCCACCCCCTGTTTGCTGTGATCAGTAAATATTCCTTCCACTAAACTTGCTGTAGTTTTCTCGTTTCTGCTCGGATTTTAACAACTTTGCCATCGTTGGAAAGCACGATTATATATCTACACGAATCAATTAAACAGTAGCACAAAGTAAGTATTAGCTTTATCTTGTGATAACTTAAACTTCACCAAATTGTACCGATTCTCAGCAATTTAATTTATACAATAAAATTATTAAACTTTTGCAAATTGAATGAGTATGTCTTGCTTTATGCATCTAGAAAGTTTCAAGTTTATATCTTATCTACAAAACTGGCAATCGTCGTTCAAACGTAGCCGCTCGGCGACACTTTTTTCCAATGCATTGTAAAGGCGAATCGATCCTTATTCAGTATACGCCACCCCCTGTTTGCAGTGATCGGTAAATAGTGCTTCCACTAAACTTGTTGTAGTTTTCTTGTTTCTGCTCGGATTTTAACAATTTTGCCATCGTTGGAAAGTACGATTATATATCTACCCGAATCATTTAAATGCAAGCACAAAGTAAGTACTAGATTTATCTTGTGATAACTTAAACTTCACCAATTTGTAGCGATTCTCAGCAATTTAATTTTGCAATAAAATTAATAAATCCTTTACAAACTGAACGAGCATGTCTTGTTTTATTCACCTGAAAAGTTTCAGGTTTATATCTCATCTACCAAACGAGCAAACAGGGGGTGGCGTATACTCAATAAGGATCGATTCGCCTTTACAATGCATTGGAAAAAAGTGTCGCCGAGCGGCTACGTTTGAACGACGATTGCCAGTTTTGTAGATAAAATATAAAATTGAAACTTTCTAGATGCATAAAGCAAGACATATTCTTTCCATTTGCAAAAGTTTAATAATTTTATTGTACCGGTATAAAGTAAATTGCTGAGAATCGGTACAATTTGGTGAAGTTTAAGTTATCACAAGATAAAGCTAATATTTACTTTGAGCTACTGTTTAATTGATTCGTGTAGATATATGATCGTGCTTTCCAACAATGGCAAAATTGTTAAAATCCGAGCAGAAACGAGAAAACTACAGCACTTTCAGTGGAAGGACTATTTACCGATCACAGCAAACAGGGGGTGGCGTATACTGAATAAGGATCGATTCGCCTTTACAATGCATTGGAAAAAAGCTTCGCTGGGCGGTTAAGTTTGAACGACGATTGCTTGTTTGGTAGATGAGATATAAATCTGAAACTTTTCAGGTGCATAAAGCAAGACATACTCTTTTAGTTTGCAAAGATTTAATAATTTTATTGTAAAAATTAAGTTGCTGAGAATCGGTAAAAGTTGGTGAAGTTTAAGTTATCACAAGATAAAGCTAGTACTTATTTTGTGCTATTGTTTAATTGATTCGTGTAGATCAGGGGTTCTTAACCTTTTTTGTCTCATTTACCCCTTGCCGAATGAAAAAAGTAAAATTTACCCCCACCGTTTTGGTGGCCCCTTGTGATGTCATCGTGTCCAGTCAACCATGAGAAGAAATGAAAAACATCCTTTTTTGTCTGGATTTCCTTGGCAAATATCAAAAACAAGCTGTTTATATGCCGAAGACACGATTGTTCTTGACGGGGTCATGTGAAAAAAATAATGTCTTGAAACAGTCGTTGAAAGAGCTACTCGCATGTCGTCTTTGGGAACTAAGCGAGATCGACGTTTTGTTTTAATAGTCAACAATGAAGAGAACCCTGCTTCACATAGATAAGTAGTTGGAAAAGGTAGGCCTATAATAACTTCAAATGCACGCTTAGTCAGCGTAGGAAACTCTTCGACTAATCCACACCAAAACTTGGAAAAGTCACCATTGCACGATAAGAGTTTGGAACAAAGCGTTGTTGAACATTGAAGATCAATCAATTCATCTCTGCAAAGATCATCTTCAGCATTACTTTCTAACTTGGCTTCAAAGGGATGAGTTATCAAAAGAGCAGTAGCCTACTGTTAAAACTTTCACCTTCGAAGTAATCGTCAAAGTTCTTTTTAAGGCGGCATTAAGGTGCTGGCATATTTCGACTTCGAGGTCAGAAATCTTGTTACGACTTCTACTGACTTTTCAATCATCAAATGTTGGAAAATCTGCGTAAATTCCTTTTTGAACTCTTCTATTCCACAGATTTAATTTTGTCTGAAAGCCTTAATTTATGATTCTGTAAATTTACCCCCTCGGTAGATGAAATTTACCCCCAGGGGGTAAATTTACCCCCGGTTAAGAACCCCTGGTGTAGATGTATGAACGTGCTTTCCAACGATAGCAAAATTGTTAAAATCCGAGCTGAAACGAGAAAACTACAGCAAGTTTAGTGGAAGGACTATTTATTGATCACTGCAAACAGGGGGTGGCGTATACTGAATAAGGATCGATTCGCCTTTACAATGCATTGGAAAAAAGCTTCGCTGGGCGGTTAAGTTTGAACGACGATTGCTTGTTTGGTAGATGAGATATAAATCTGAAACTTTTCAGGTGCATAAAACAAGACATATGCTTTCCATTTATAAAAGTTTAATGATTTTATTGTAAAAATTAAATTGCTGAGAACTGGTACAAGTTGGTGAAGTTTAAGTTATTACAAGATAAAGATAGTACTTGTTCTGGTATTGTAGCCAATTGATTCGTGTAGATGTATGATCGTGCTTTCCAACGATGGCAAAATTGTTAAAATCCGAGCAGAAACGAGAAAACTGCAGCAAGTTTAGTGGAAGGAATATTTACCGATCACAGCAAACAGGGGGTGGCGTATACTGAATAAGGATCGATTCGCTTTTACAATGCATTGAAAAAAAGCTTCGCTGGGCGGTTAAGTTTGAACGACGATTGCTCGTTTGGTGTATGAGATATAAATCTGAAACTTTTCATGTGCATAAAGCAAGACATACTCATTCAATTTGTAATAATTTTATTGTAAAAATTAAATTGCTGAGAACTGGTACAAGTTGGTGAAGTTTAAGTTATTACAAGATAAAGATAGTACTTGTTCTGGATTTGTAGCCAATTGATTCGTGTAGATATATGATCGTGCTTTCCAACGATGGCAAAATTGTTAAAATCCGAGCGGAAACGAGAAAACTACAACAAGTTTAGTGGAAGCACTATTTACTGATCACAGCAAACAGGGGGTGGCGTATACTGAATAAGGTTCGATTCGCCTTTACAATGCATTGAAAAAGAGCTTCGCTGGGCGGTTAAGTTTGAACGACGATTGCTTGTTTGGTAGATGAGATATAAATCTGAAACTTTTCAGGTGAATAAAGCAAGACATACTCTTTCTATTTGCAATTGATTAATGATTTTATTGTAAAAATTAAATTGCTGAGAATCGGTACAAGTTGGTGAAGTTTAAGTTATCACAAGATAAAGTTGGTACTTACTTTGTGCTTGTGTTTAATTGATTAGGCTAGTAATATAATTGTATTTTCCAACGATAGCAAAATTGTTAAAATCCGAGCAGAAATGAGAAAGCTACAGCACTTTCAGTGGAAGGACTATTTACTGATCACTGCAAACAGGGAGTGGCGTATACTGAATAAGGATCGATTCGCCTTTACAATGCATTGGAAAAAAGCTTCGCTGGGCGGTTAAGTTTGAACGACGATTGCTTGTTTGGTAGATGAGATATAAATCTGAAACTTTTCAGGTGCATAAAGCAAGACATACTGTTTTAGTTTGCAAAGATTTAATAATTTTATTGTAAAAATTAAGTTGCTGAGAATCGGTAAAAGTTGGTGAAGTTTAAGTTATCACAAGATAAAGCTAGTACTTATTTTGTGCTATTGTTTAATTGATTCGTGTAGATGTATGAACGTGCTTTCCAACGATAGCAAAATTGTTAAAATCCGAGCTGAAACGAGAAAACTACAGCAAGTTTAGTGGAAGCCCTATTTACCGATCACAGCAAACAGGGGGTGGCGTATACTGAATAAGGATCGATTCGCCTTTACAACGCATTGGAAAAAAGTGTAGTCCAGCGGCTACGTTTTAACGACGATTGCCCGTTTTGTAGATAAGATATAAACCTGAAACTTTCCACGTGCATAAAGCAAGACATACTCTTTGCAGTTGCGTTACATTGGTACTTTTATTGTAAAAATTAAAATGCGAGTTATATTTAACACTCGACGTTGGTTTAATGTTTTTATTGTAAAAACACAGTAAAATTGTCAAAAAGTCCATATCCATTCCGCCGCTTTTCAGCATCCTTTTTTTTCACCCTTTATGTAGTAGTTGCGTCCGTTTTGTGACGTCATGTTGACCAAGGTGGCGGATTCTATACTTGCACCCTGGATATTTAGGTGCGGAGCACTGTGGCGCCCGTTCATTTAGGTGCTATTCCTAGTAAAGTCTGTAGATTGTATCAGCTTGGCAGGTAGGGGCGTAGGGCAATGCTTTTCACACAAAATATTATATTGAACAGGAAAATATATTGTTTTGTTAATGCGTGTGCGTTGTTGGTCATGGCTTCAGTGAGTGAAGTTGCTTAAACTGGCAATGCTTTTTCACACAAAATGTTATATTACACAGAAAAATATATGGGTGAAGCTGCTTGAACCGGAAATGCTTTTCACACAAAATGTTATATTGAACAGAAAAATATGTTATGGCTTCCTTGAGTGAAGCTGCTTAAACCGGCAATGATTTTCACATAAAATGTTATATTGAACAGAAAAATATGTTGTTTTTTTTAATGCGCGTGTTCAGCATTTATTTGTTGTTAGTCCAGGTTTGCGTCGGCGAAAGCTTTATCAATAAATTATTCAAGTTTCCGAAAATGTATGAGATTGAGTTCACTTTTAGTTAGGTCAAATAATAACTAAACATCAGTAAAAAATGTACCGTAGGCTGTGCTCAAGCGGGCGGTACGCTTGAGTGAAGAGTAACTTAGTTTTCCGTCAAAACCCGGACTAGGTTTAATAACGAGCGAAGTCTCACCATTATGCTTGCAACTTGTAGCCAAGGTGTAGCCTATATGCCATGTAGAAATGTATTCATGTGAACAGTAGTAGAGCGTCTTACGCGTTCTCGTCACATTGCCAATCCATCCCGAACAGAAGTAATTTATATTTAATCTAAATTACCAGACATTTTTCACTTAAATCTGTTGTATTTACGCGGTAAAAACATGTCATGTGAATGATGTGATCGACGTAGATGCACAATCTTGACATCAAATGAAAGCATATAATACATCTTCAGCTATCCGAAGATGCAAAGCTTTGCAATAAAATTTAAAACATTCTATGTACAACTAGCAACTTTCCAAAAGGTATATATTTTTTCTAATTTCTAAAAAAATTAAAAATTGGCAGAAAAGTGTACTTCATTATAATTTTTACTACCCAAGCATGATACAATAATATGAAAATATATGTAGTTTAATCGAATGCCAAAACAATTCTGCACATGAGAAAAAATTTACTTCGTTTCTGCGCGCAATGCTTTAGGAGGTACAGCAGAATGATTATGGAGTAATTTGGAAAATTTTAAGCAAAAAGTTTACGTAATTTAGCCTACAGTCTTTTTGATCGAGAAATTCCAAAGTAAGGAGTTGCCTAGCCAGTTTTGACTGCCAATTCCAATGAAGGAAAGAAAAAAATCCACTGTGTCCCCATCTTTAAGAAGTCCTCATCTGATAACTGCACCGCCAAAATATTTTTTTTTAGTTAGCGAAAAAAGGACAGGCAAAGACCATGGAAGTATGGATCTGCCATCATTTACATTATTTTTTTGCTTGAAATAGGCTACTTTTAACCTTGGACGTAGGGATACTTCCTTGGTCATCATGGCAAAAATCTCAAGACGTGTGTATACGTCCGTGGTCGCGAAAGAGTTAACTAAAAATGAACTCAATAATGTTCGGAAGCTTCAATAATTTATTGATAAAGCTTTCACCAAAGCAAACCTGGACTAACAACAAATAAAACAATAATAAATCAATAAAACAACAATATATTTTTCTGTTCAATGTAACATTTTGTGTGAAAAGCATTGCCGGTTTTAGCAGCTTCACTCACTGAAGCCATGATATAATTTTCTGGCAAGCTGCCAAGCTGATACAATCTACAGACTTTACTAGGAATAGCACCTAAATGACCGGGCGCCACAGTGCTCCGCATCTAAATATCCAGACGCCACAGTGTGCGCGCCTATTAGACCAGCGCCTAACTGTCAGCACCTAAAAGACTTGCTCCCGCTATATGTCAGTAGTTAGCAGAGATGTACGTATACGCCGCATACTTGCGGCGTAGACTTTTTGTTTACGCCAACGCTTGCGGCCACATTTTTTTAGATGGTTTGCTCTTGAGGCTACGCCGTAAAGTTTTCGCGGTTTTTTAGCGCATAGCATCAACGCATACTTTTTAACGTATTTTTTTCGCTACAACACGCCAATACCTTCCAGCGCTGCAGTTGAAAGAATGTTTTCAATGGGCAAAGACATATTGGAACCAAAACACAGCAAAATGTCAGAGGAACACTTTCAGATGCTTGTGTATCTTCGTGGAAATTCAAAATAAAACTTGTTTGTTTCGAGTGGTTTATACCGTGTGAATGTTTGGTACCTAGCAAACAAAATTAGTTTACGCTAGTGTATGCGCTGACGCCGCCAAATTTTTTTACAAGTTGCGTTGACGCATACAGCGTATGGTTTTTCGAACGTTTGCGTTTACGCTGACGGCGTCAATATTTTTTGTATGCGCTTACGTCACTGGTAGTTAGCACAACCACAAAACCAAAAAAAACAAATAGAAAAAAAATTCAATACTTTTCACAAAAACATGTGTTTCTTGGCAGTTGAGTGTAGCAAGAACTCAGCGATAGACACATGTTTTGCCCTTGAGGCTGGGCTCATCTACATGTTATTGGAAAAAGTCTTGATGGCTAGTGTAGGTAGAGGCTACAGTGCTACACCAGTAT
This sequence comes from Aplidium turbinatum, assembly GCF_918807975.1. Taxonomy (NCBI): domain Eukaryota; kingdom Metazoa; phylum Chordata; class Ascidiacea; order Aplousobranchia; family Polyclinidae; genus Aplidium; species Aplidium turbinatum. The sequence continues at coordinate 6,253,105 of NC_137489.1, read as the reverse complement.
GGTTAGCGAAACACAATGCTCGCTATTCTATAGTGAGTATAGTCAAGTAGTGCTGATGCTAGGAAGATCGCTCCTTCTCTTCTCAACAATCCATTTACTGTTAATGTAGTCAGGGATGGCTGTCCAATTTGCCAACCTTTCGCCATTAACATGTCCGCTGTAGAAATGAAACTGACTGACGTGCAAGAAGATGTGGTTCTAAAAAATTCCATCAGTGCCACTCTACCATTGAGTTCTACCACAGGTTCCAGAGAATAAATATCCAGAACACTTAAAAGAATTAATTCGCACAGCATTAACAACTTATCGTCCAAATTTTCAGAGATTGGCGAGTCAAGTACAAAACTGATACAGTATGGATAAGCAATCATTGTGTTTTTATTGCTGATAAGTTATTTTGTGTCGATTTTGCGGCTCGTTGGTGTTTATGGTTTATTTGCAAGCGGCTCTTTCTTTGAACAACTGTGCCCACCCCTGGTCTATCCTTTTACCATCCCAGATTCACGATTTTCTCGGACTACACTGGAAGGCTACTAGAGAGCAGCCAGTCTTTGGTTTCATCATCCATGACACGCAGATGTTCCACTCCGTTGGATGGCTTGAAGATGGAGCAGTCATTGATGATGTGGTCTACGGTCTGTTCCTCAGGGGTGCAACCTAATTCGTACCGTACAATGAACAATTCGTACCGTCAGTTTGTACCTTGAAAAGAACGAGAGAAAAAACTAAAAAAGCCTAAGTCGCTGATCACAGTTTCCGCAAGGTTAAGGTATCGGTAGTTAGGGTATCGGAGTATCGGTTAGGTATTCGGTATCCGCAAACAAACAAACTGAAAAGATCTAGAGAAAAAAATAGAACATTGCTGATCGCAGTTTCCGTTTTTTCGCAAACATTTTCAAATTTCCGGTAATGATCCTAAGAGTTTGCTGAAGTCGCTGATCGCAGTTTCCGCAAACATTTTAAAAGGGTTAGGGTGTTTCCGCAAACAAACTGAAAAGATCGAGAGAAAAAAATAGAACAAAGCCGAAGTCGCTGATTGCAGTTTCCGCAAACATTTTTAAATTTCCGGTAATGATCCTAAGAGTTTGCCGAAGTCGCTGATCGCAGTTTCCGAAAACATTTTAAAAGGGTTAGGGTTGATCGGAGTTTCCGCAAACATAAAATTTTTAAAAGGGTTAGGGTTGATCTGAGTTTCCGCAAACATTTTAAAATTTCTGGTATGGTAATGATCCTAAGAGTTTTTGTTTGTTTGAGAAAAATTTTAAAATGTTTGCGGAAACTGCAATCAACAACTTCGGCTTTTTTAAATTTTTTCTCTCGATCTTTTCAAGGTACGAACTGACGGTACGAATGGTTCATAGTACGAATTAGGTTGCATTCGTTTCTCAGCACCACATTCACAGTAAAGCATTGCCCTACCTGCCAAGCTGACACAATCTGCAGACTTTACTAGGAATAGCACCTAAATGAACGAGCGCCACAGTGCTCCGCACCTTAATATCCAGACGCCTCAGTGTGCGTGCCTATTTGACCGGCGCCTAACTGTCTGTGCCTAAAAGACTTGCTCCCTCGTTTTTAATAGTATTGAAAAAAATTAGTTTTGGCTATTTTATTTGACAGTTTAAAAATATGCATCACCAACCATCTCAGTGAAATTGATTTAAATAAATCCATAAAAGATTGCAATAAATTCAACAGTGAAAGTGCGAAAATGTAGATTATTCTCATTATTTTTTCTTCTATTATTTAACTAAGCTAAATAATAGAAGAAAATGGAAATAACAATTGGAGGAAATGTAATAAAAGCCGTGACAACATCTCAAAAAAACGTTTTTCATTTGGGAAATTTACGTTTGAACAGCAAAACTAAACATAACTGGATGTTGGCATGAATCAAATTTGATTAAATTTTGCATTAAATATGCTTTTTTTGAATACTTTTATCGGTGGCGCGAGACTACATTGATTGCTTTGAGGGGGTTTGCGGTGGAAACAAGGTTGAAAACCCATGGTTTAGAGTGTGATTAGGTAAAGTATTACCATAGACCTGTACTTACAATCCCTTTTTTTTATTCCAAAATCTTTTCTATCTGCTTGAAATTTGACAATAAAAATTGTGTTTGTTTCCAAAACCAATCATGCGCGCCATCATTAGCCATTTTTCTGTTATGTTTAATTGTTTATGTTACTTTGCAGTAAATAACTTCAATTTTTCATGTAGACTATGTATTTTTATTACTTTTTATAGCTTGGTTTGCAAAAATAGGCCCTTCTCTAGTAAACAGCCTTAGGTCTACAGTACCCTTAATCCGGCCATGCATGCCTGTCTTGATAGTGTTGGACCGATGGGGCATGTGTCGGCGTCGGGGATAAATGAATAGAGTCTGGTGGCGGTTGACTTCTATTCAGAACTTCATTTATGGTCCGTCCAAGCAGCCGCAGAGATGTCCTGTACATCAGCTTCATTAATAAAAAGTTGAGTGGCTGGCACGAATGGGTGTCTTGATTTCAGTCGACGGGGGTGCTCGTTTAGGAGAGCAGAGATCTTGTGGTGGAGAAGGTGGTTAGGCTCCAGGGCCCATCGACTGAAGGACAGAGTGGCTTCTTTTGCTGCAGAAGGTCTTTGCTTGCTTTAGTTGTTGTCTAGAGGAAGCACTCGTAGTTCTAAATAAAAGTTGTCCTCACCTTATTGATAGAGTCCAATAGTCTGACTAGCTTATGGTCAAGTGGCTCACTGGGAAAGGTGTTCAACTGTTTTATTTGCATCAACAGCGCACGGGTACAAAGGATTGACACGGCCAGAGAGCACAAACAAACATAGCCAGGTCGAAGACTTTCAGAAACCGGTCTGCCACACCCCGCGGCGTTCTAAGACAAAAGTCTACCTCAGTGTGTAAAAAACGTTTAGCAGATATATAAAAATTTTAAAACTTAGCTCGTGGATTGTTTGCAAATATTTTGATTTGTTCAAATTAAATACAAAGTGACTATTTTTACCCTCTTGTTGCCAGAGTCAGGATTAAAGTTAGGAATAAGGTTAGGGTTTTAATCTTTGCTCAGGACTGTAAAAAAATTCCTAATATATATACAAGTTTTTGTTTTCAACAGCTTTAAACTTTGCTCAAATTAGGGCAGAATTCCTTATCTGGCAATGCTATTGAGCCAATTAAATAACTTACATGTTCATTTGTAAGACAGTTGTGCATGTGTTCATGTCAAGCAGAGCTGTTAAAGCTAAAACTACTATTGCTAAATCACTCCAGCAAGATCTAACAAATGGTCTAAACAAATTTTATAGAATGTACGATTGTACGTCTTTTGATAATATGTATGTTGATGTTGATAATATCGGAGTTTGCTTTATTTGTTCGTTTTACGTATTTTCAAATTTTCTTTTTTACATGTGCTAGCTGAAGATACTACAGTCAACCCCGCTTAATCGGACCACATCGGGACCAAGCCAAATTGGTCCGATTAAGCGGGTGGTCCCATTAAACGGGGAGAACGAATTTCGTTATTTGTTTCATCGTTTTTGAAAATAGTTTAAGCATTTTACAATTGCGGCTATAAACACAACCAAAACACCATCAACAATCAAAACAAAGTACAGTCTCAGCTAACTTCCTCTCTGACGTTCCCGAAGGCTGGTTTTTGATTTTGTTAAGAATCTCAATTTTTTCTTTAAGTGTTTGATGTACGCGAGTTATTGCTGCCATTTTTATTCAAGCACTAAAAGCATTCATTCATTCTTCTGTACAGTACAGTATTCGGTGCTGCATCACAATTACTGCAATTCTGATAGATGACAATTAACCTTATGACGTGACAACAAGCGTTTGTTTATCTGTAGCCTACTTCACTTTAAAATGGCTCAGCGAGAACGCAGCACGTTGCCTATCAACAACTCTTGACGCGTCACCTCGCAGAAAAATGTACAAAAAGTAAAAAACGTTAACCATAAAGGCCTATTTTAGGGCGGAGGGTGGTCCGTTTAAGCGGGGTGGTGGTCCGTTTAAGCGGGGAAAATTGTACAGAAAAATGGATTTGGATTCGGGACCAGTGCAAAATGGTCCGAATAAGCGGGGGTCCTATTAAACGTGGGCCGATTAAGCGGGGTTGACTGTATTACTATAGCGAAATCGATTCTTACTTAATAAATAACACTAAGAGGTTAGATTGTTGTGCAAATGCCACCATTTGATGAATGCAAAATAGCAGTTTTTCTTTATTAGTTAGAGTAAAAATATATACAAGAAAATAACTATTGTCCATGTACCAATCTGCAACTATTTTTTCAATGACCTCTGAAAATTGCGTTTGTCAACTTTTACAGCTAAACTTTTTTACTAGAAAGACATTGTTATATTATTAAGCGTGTAATAATTTGGTGGTATTGTTAGTAGTAGTCCAGTTTTAATCCGGTGAAGTCCCCGTTATTAAGGGTGGCCGCCTGGCCGCATTCACCTCCAAGTGCCGCAATCGCCTTCACACCCTACCTCCACATAGATCTGTCTAACGCGTTCTCTCTTGTCAAGGCCACCTTGCTGCTTTCCTCCTGAACTTGCCTCTTCCACGTTTTCTTGGGTCTTCCGTTGTTTTCCACCTTGTTCAAGTTTTGATAGCATTATTGATAAATAAACTATTAAATGTTTTTCTGTGAAAATATTTTCCATTGCAAAATATTTGTGAAGTGGACGCAGTGACTACGATGGTCGCACATTAGTACATGTACTGTATATTTATTTATGGTGAATGGTGATATAGCCATTCTATTCAATTTTGTTATATGAAGAGCCCAGTTCCAAAACCGCTTAGGCGCCACTTTTACCAAAATTGAGTTTAGAGTGTCATTAGGTAGGGCATTACCATAGGTACCTACTATCCATTCCTTTTTTTCCAAAACCTTCTCTTTCTGCTTCAAATTCGACACTAAAATTTGCGTTTTCTTCCAAAACCACTTACACGCATAAACGTTTTTTGTGGTTTTCTCGAAATCACCGAAAGTGGATGTAAGCGGTTTTGGAAACAAGCTCTTCATATGTCGGATTGTAGGTACGTTGCTCTGATTGTGCTTAAGTGTGATCATACGCACAACTGCAATGATCACATTCTCATTTGTTCCTAAAGGCATATACCATGTTACAACTAATTTTTATGCACATTTGCAACTTTGTCATAATTTAAACAAATTATGTTGCAAATTGCTTTTTTTTTAGACTTGCAAGTAACAAAGAATGCAATAAAGCAGAATATCTTGCATCTCAATACAACTCAAGAATAAAAATATTAGAAAAGCAAATTGATTTGCAAAATCGCCTGCTATCTAATGGAATAACCAATTCAGATGACTTAAAACTACTTTATCCCATTTCCTTAAAGATGCTGCAAACAAAACGCCCTATTTGTCTCTTTTATTCAAATAACCTTAGTAAGTATGGTATCATAATGGCTTTTTTAAATGACTTCTTATTGTTAAATAATGCTTAGCCATTCATGCTTTTAAAATCATGCACTTCTGCTATAGTTTGAAATGACTAGACCTTTGTACAGTATGTGTAATGATTTGTTACTATGTTAGAATGACTGAAAACATGATGATGTATTTTAAATAGTGTCCTGCAAAATATTTCAAACGGAAAACAAATTTTCTTGCCCATTACAATGGTATCACCACTTCTGAGTTGCACTTTATCAATTCCAACTGATCTGCATTGCTCTTGGTGTTTACTGTGTTGCAGTACTTGATACGTGTTGTTGTATAATTATGGCAATTAAAAGGAATTGACAAGTTTTATGTACAAATTTTGTCTGTCTCTGTGGAATTAATCCATGAAAACATTTTAGCATCTATTGAGCAAGTGTTGTAATTGCTACACAATTGCTAGATTGTGATATTGTCATAACATAGAACTTGGTGCTGGTGACTTTTTTAAACAGTGGCGTTGTGGTATGCCGTTGATTAGTTGAGAGGGTTTCTAAGATGCACAAAATAACAATCATGACATCTTATGCTTTTCGCTCAAATGTTGATACTGGAAATGGTTACTGATATAAGCTTACTTTTGCAGCTGGAAAGAAAAAGCTTAACTTAGTTCATTCGACACTGAATGAAGATTTAATGTCTCTTGATAAAGAGTTGAAGAGACTTCACAGTTACACAGTAGTTGACGAAGCTGAAAGTCTTCTTTTTTCTGACAGTGCTCTCAGTAATCTCACTGACGACAGCTTCATTCAAGTCAATCATGTAATTCATTGCATGTATTTTGCTATTTTCCAAGTAAAACATAACCAAACAACTTGTGATAAATGTGATAGGCTGCAGTCAGACGGCAGTAAATAATTAAATAATTTTGTGAATGAATTAGCCTACTCATGAAAAGTTGAAATCGATGTCTTCAAACACCAAAAAATGCACCGAGGTTTATTTGTAATCCTTGTGCTGCTGATGTATTTCTGGGGTTACTCATCATACAAAGAAAATAGGTCGACGACGTAGTTGCTGAAGAAAAGGCAAGAGAAAAGAACTGGCCATTCTACTCTAGTGCCAAAAGTTTAGTATATGACAAACAACCATATCTACTCATCCACTGATGCCTGAAATTAAGTATTTGAACCACACATTTACCTTTTACAAAGAAATTATTAAATTAAGTCTCTGTGTACTTAACTAAAACTTAATTAAAGGTAAATTCTTTAATTTTCCCTTCAAAAAGACATGACTTTTATCAGATTTTCAATGGCACTGAAGTTCCATTACCATTAAGCTTGGATAAGATCCCGGTTGGAGTCAATTCCCCAAGCGATTGCTTTCCACACAGACGGACAGCCATTATCGTACCTTATCGTAACCGTTCTATTCACTTGAAATTATTTATACGTCATATGCACAAGTTCATGGCAAAGCAAGATATCGAGTACGGAATTTACGTCATCAACTTGGTGAGTTGCAGCTACAGCATTATTTCATCGCCTTTCAGAATAACACAAACTGAATTCTACTTGCATAATTTTTGTATTGGATTAGTTTCAGGAGTGCTTAAACTAAAGTGACTGAATTTTCCAAAATTGACAATGAGACCTTGGGAATTTCCAAGTTTTAGTGTTTCACGCTAAGATTTCAGCGCCACTACTGTGCTTCGCCCCCTTGGAACAAAAATGCTTGTTAGACTTGCTAACTTACTAATTGGCGACGTCGATTACGCATTGTTACTTTAGTATATACTGCAAAGTGCAAATAGTATCTGTGTCAAGACATGCAAAATCATCCTATCCAGGCCGGGACCGACACCTTCAACCGTGCAAAGCTACTGAACGTCGGTTTCAAGGAAGCGTTACATCACTACGGCAAATACGATTGCTTCATCTTCCATGACGTCGATCTTCTGCCAGAGGACGATAACAACATTTATACTTGCAACAGCAGTCCAAAGCATATGTCGGTGGCTATTGACATTTACGATTACCAGTGAGCATGAATTATGGTGTTAATAAGATTAGCTTAGTACAGTCGAAAGTAAGTGTAGATGTAGCCAACCTATTTTGTTCAAATAATTTGTTTATATTTTTTCAAGGAGTGTTGTTGTGACAACATTTCCCGCGAATTTGACACCAATGACTGAATGTGCGATCAGTCCGAAATGGCAACTTCAAATGACTTGCAACCCCAAACAGCAAAATCACTCATTTTTACCTTGATTTAACGCCTGCAGACGTTAAATCAACGTAAAAATGACAGATTATGCTGTCTGGGATGTTTATTGTTGATTTTGTTATTGGCTAGTTAATATTTCATGACAGTTCTTCCTCTATATTATACGGTCATTCTGACTGTAAAACATGCTACCATTTCTAGGCTTCCTTATAGCAAGCTCTTTGGAGGTGTAACTGCCATGACGACGGCGCAGTTTGTAATGGTCAATGGCTACTCAAACCTCTACTGGGGCTGGGGAGGTGAAGACGATGATATGTACATAAGGTGTGTTGTTGGTTTATTTAAAAACTTTTTGTTTTATTGCAAAAATTTTTGACATTAAAAGCTCTTTAAACATTCTACTATGCCTGAGCTTCTTAGATCATACTAAATACAACTACTTTTTGTTACAACCGAAAAATAACATTAATACAAGCAAGTCGCAGGTTACGATACCAATCTACAAAATGGATATTTTTGTGCAGTCATGTCACTCGGTGCTTTTTTCAAATGCTTGAGGTGCAGTGGCATTTTTCAGTTGTCCGCCCCGTTTAGCTCAGTGGTTACGCGCCCGGCTCAAGATCACGCGGCGCTGGTTCGACTCTCGGGATGTGCGCTTGAGCAACGCATTTCAGGACTGCTCTCCATTCAGCGGCACCTAGTAAATGGAATAATTCCCAGGCAACAAGATTTCAACAATCTGAAACTTCACTCTGTCAATCTCGGTAATCGGCCCTGCGTCAAGAGCCTCTACAAGTATGGGAAACTACCAGGAATGACCTATCAAGGCTTTGTCAGTGCGAGGATGAAGATTCAAACCAGCCAACCAGTTTAGGGTAAATCGTTGAAAGTCAGGTCTGGGGAGCTTTTCCCTGCACTTCCATACGATGGATCACGTTTGATGACTTACACCGATAACTTAGAGACATAGACTGCAATTTGTGCCTTTCCGTTCTATTTTTCTGAAACAAAAGTTCAAGCAACCATGAACACTGAACAGCAAATATTTATTTGCGAAAACTTTACGTATTATTTTACGTAGCGAAGTGCGAATTCTTAGCAAGACATGCACGGTCTCTCAACCGGTAGGTGGGCGCAAGTATATCTCATTACTATACATTATGTAATTGAGGGCGCTGGTAAACTCCTCTAATCAACACTAATCGAAACCACGTATCTTGGCTAAAGAATACCATGCTTACAGATGAATAAGAAAATTGCCTTTGTTGCTTTACCTTTCCCACTGGGCATACGTCTGGACTCGGGCGAAGAACATGTTCTATGCCACAGAATTAGCTCACAACGTTGTTCGTTTGATGACTGTGTTTTATGACGTCATTCAGGGTCCAGCAAAGTTGCATGTCCGTTTTTCGAATCGACGACAACCTGGCGAGGTATCACATGGCTGCGCATGCGCACGACAAAGGAAATGAGATCATCAGTGAGCGGTATGGCATAGCTTCCTTTTCTACCAGCTTGCAGTGCTTTTACAAATAGAACGTGTTCCAACATTATACTGACGTTTCGCATACCATCGCAAGGTGCTTCTTCAGTGTGAAAATGTGCATCAATCATTTAAACTCAAAAGTTATTATTTTTTTGCTTTTTAAGTCAATCTTATCTAAAACTTGTTAGAATCCAAGTGAAGTTGTTTATCACCTTATGTCTACACTGCTGATAGGCTTTTAATGTTTGATATTCTTGTAGGTTTAACTTACTTAAAGGTGCCATCAACCGTAAAGGCATAGATGGCTTGACCACGTTAAAGTACAAAGTGTTGGAGAAGAATTACAATTTCTTGTACAACAATATCACTGTGGATATTGGTGCTCCGTTGTACCAGATAGACAATTTATCGCAAACTGTAAGTCATGTATAAAAGCTACAAAAACGTGTCGTTCTATTCAGTGCTTGTTATATCTTTTCCAACTCATGCTCACAATTATTGAAATGCTTTTTAAGGACACAAAAGGTAATTTCAGAAAATTTGGAATAAAACAATCATATGGTAACTCACAGTAATAACAGTAGGCCCACATGCAAAGTTAATGGAAAACTTCAGTTTATCCGATATGAGAAGATCCAGCTGAAGATTGACAGGATATGAGCTTACACACAAAGTAAATAGCTCTTACAGCGTCACATAAAATTGTTTCAGACGTTCGATTTTGTTACAGTTAGGAGCCTACAAAGCCGAACTCGCACAGGCAGCGGCGTACGCAAAATTTTGTAACGGAAGGGGCATTCGATTCAATTTGATTTTTTTTATAAAAAGTAACACTTTAATATCTCATAGCCTGCTTATTTATTTTTAAAAAGTGGAAGGGGAGGCATGGCCCAATCCCCAATTTTTCCTCACCCGGATGCGTACACCACTGCGGCGTACGAAGAGGTAGTTACAATGTGGCACTCTTTGACAATGAAGTGTAGGAAGTTTAGTTGGAAAATGGTGATTAACTGAAAGCATTTGTGGCTTTCTTGAAAGAGTTCCTCGCGTAATTGGGAAGCGCTGATGTTGTACATAGAAACAAAATTCTTATGAAAACAATTTGACAAAGAATTTCACTAACTTTTAGAAAACTGTTGGAAAATTGAAACTAATCTTCTTTATTATTATTTTTCAGGCTTGCCGACTCGCCATAGCTGGCTCTTGCATTATTATTATTTATATATTTGTATTGCGAGGCTGCAATAAATGGGACAACAATATTTAGCTTGCACTTATAACCGCAGTAGTGTGCTTGAAAAATAGTATATGAAAGTAGGTTATTTTTTTATGTTCTGTAGATATTTTCAAAAAGAAGTGTGAAATTTTGAACGTATTTTCGAATTTGTATATTTGTAACCGTGCAGTTTCCACACTTTGAACAATGTTTTATTACCACCATGTGGGTTTGTCTGCAATAGATAATTTGCAAAGGCCTGTTGCAAGTTATTTTACATTCGCTTTTCTCTTCACCGCACATTCTATATGCAATCTGTACCAATTAATTATTTTGAGAAACTCGATACGTACTTTATATGTATTGTTAAAATGTATATACATTATACAACCTCATATGCGCTTTCTGTAATTAAGCCTTCGCTGTCGTAAAGCTTTTTCATAAATGATATCTGTTATGTTTTCGTCCCAAGGCTTTATATTAAGAATTTTATGCTGCAATATGCTTCTGTGTGGCAGATATTGTAATAGTAATGCTTGCTGTTCATTTATGAACTATGATTTTTGTGCCCGTGTCTTCACATGCTGCATTCACGCACTCAGTGCTTTGATGTCATTGCAAATGAAGGTGGTTCGTTTTATTCAATTTATTGATGACCAGGGCGGTTATTTTTTCACCTAAAAATTAAAACTTTTGACATTAAAAAACTTTTTTTTCACAGATTTTGACGTATGAAGAACTCTAATAGTTAAATTACGCATTATTGTACAAAATGCTGTACAACACAGCTGCCGCAAATCGACTTAGGACCTACCAAAAATTTTACACCGGTTGAGGTGTGTTGAGCACCACCCCATATTAACCTAATTATTTCACCTAATGGCTGATGATTCACAATAAGTAGACAATGGGCCATTTACACCCGTATAAAGTAGACTAAAAAGGTAAAGGTGGTCCCATACTTGATTCAAGTGTTGGGTATGAGAAGATAAGGTTCTAATTGTACTAAGGCTTCGGCACTAACGAAAGTAGGATGGCCGGTGTAGTGTTCTGGTCTCCGAATGGAGGCGTGGGTTCGAATCCCACTTCTGACACCACGTAGTGTTTAGCTCTATTCAATAACTCAGATACTAGTAACTAAAATGGCTGCTGATGGCGACAGCCGTATATATACGCGAACTGTAGGTCACGTGTTTTACGGATGAACACACAGGGAGGTAATACTACAGCCGGTTCCTTTCTCTCCACCGCCTTTTTTGCAGCAATTGTGCCCACCCAATTTATTACACCCTGGGTAGAGGTGAGCGGTGTTTTTCAACAACCAGCTTAAGCCGGGAGTCGGACCAGGTTTGCACAAAACGAAAGCCAACGCCTTATCCGTTGCGCCAAAGTACGCTACAACGTGTAAAATGAAAACTTTACTGACAGTGCAACCTCTACGACACCACGACAATGCAGTTTGTAAACAATTTTGACTTTGTAAACAATTTTTGACCGAACGCTAAAATTTTGACAAATTGTTGACTTTTTTTGACAAGTCAAAAAATAATCGCCCTGTTGATGACATATCTTTTTGTGCGATGCTAAGCGTAACCAGAAGTTCCGTTTTACTAATTATCATTTTGTGAGCTGATATTTCCTGGACGTGAACTGTCGGATGGAATATCATAACATGCAAGTTCATTTGAGATTTTTAACGTACTTGTGCTATGGTTAAGTTATCGCTGCGATGAAAAGTAATTATTGTTGTGCTGTGTTAAATCATCATAATTTATGGTTATTGCCTTCTCATTTTTAATCATAACCGTGTATGCCCGTTTCTCTCATTGTGTTTTCATTTTTTCAACCGAATATTCACTGCGGCTTATGTTTTTGCGAACTCTTTGTCATGAAAATACAGATCTTTAATCTGGATATAACGACTTCTAAAGCTGCACTTTAATCATATTGGATGAAGCTTAAGTCAAGTGCAGTTTTGGAGGCCACGTTACTGGGTAATGATTGAGTTTTTATCCTCGGACTGGAAAACTTCTTGCAGAGCTTAATCCTATCAGTTTCGCATACTTGCAGAGGCTTTGAATCACTGACGCAAGCCCGTTCACCGAGATTGACAGAGTGAAGTTTCCGATTGTTGAAGTGTTGTTGCCGGGGAATTATTCCATCCATAAGATGCCGCTGAATGGAGAGCAGTCCTTAACGTGCGTTGCTCAAGCGCACACCCCGAGAGTCGAACCAGCGCCGCTTGATCTTCATGCTTCCTCGTTCCAGAAGTCACGCGCTAACCAACTGAACTATCGCGGCACAAAGCATGATTCAGCATCCCAAGTACCTTTCATTCGGTGTTGCGACGGTTGGGTGGTTATATCAGTTCAAGTTGAGCTGTCACAGGGTTTTTTACCTTCAGTGGCCGATGAGATTTGAGTTGACATAATGAGTATTGTATGGACAAGGCAGTGGCTTATCCTGGTTGATTTTCGTAGGCATGCAATGGAGGGAGGGTTATAGCCAGTGTAGGGGACATGTCCCCCCCCCCCCAGAAAAGTTTTACAAATTTGCCTTAGGTTTATTGGCTTTTCTTGCAATCTGAGCCTTACTTGGCTGATAAAATTGTTTGAGCTGTTTTGCCAAAAATGAGGTTTGGAGCGCACCATGAATCCAATGTCTTAATTTTATATCTTTATCCTGTATTGCAGAAAAGCGGACTTAAAGCGCTATGCAGCGGTGTATGGCCTTCAGCATACACCCAATCCGCTTTCTTGGTCTTTCAAACTAGGGAACGTTCAAATATTACGTAACGCCTTTTTTCCGAATTTTTGACCCCTCCCTCCCCCATGTAACGCCAACGTAACGCTTTTTTCAATCCCCCCCTCCCCCATGTAGGCCTAACGCTTTTTCACTACGAATTCAGCACAAAAAACTACCATTTTGTACTCGAAAGCGTTACGTAACGTTTTGCTTGAACCCCCTCCCCCCCCCCCGATGTGACGCTAACGTAACGCTTTGCATAAACCCCCCTCCCCCTCGAAGGCGTTACGTAATATTTGAACGTTCCCCTACTGTGCTGAGGTTTCAAAGTGCAATGGCACACCTTGCAGTAGGCTTCATCAAGACCATTGGGTGCTTTTTACAACCATGGAAACTGTTTTTCCCACTCGGTATTGTATTTTCGCTGACTGTCGTAAGCTGGCTTCCATTTCTTTAAAGATGTCATGTTAAACATTCAAAATCAGTTAGGCTAAAGCTTCTCCAATGCCTATAACAGATACCAGTTTAAAATTTAAACCTGACCAGCTAAAATAGGATTAGATTACCGACCACCCAATCGAAAGATTTTTGGTGCTCTGTGACATCGCCAATGCCGAAATCTGACTGAAAACTTTGATACAATATAGAGTTACACTATCTACTGTAGAAAACTGCAAGGACTTAAAACTATGAAGGCCAAACAAAAGTTGTCCGGCCAAACATTTTTTTAAAAAGCCAATCTGGCAACTCTGCCCTCAGATAGTGATTTTTGTTTGCACGCAATTTCAAATCAACATGAATTGATCCCATTTGCGCCACAGTGTGGCAAAAGAGCGGCGAATAGGCAAATTGTATTATTAACGCATGCTGAGCTCTCCTCAACATGCAGGATTGCCAGGGTCACCAAAGTAGGCTATAGCCAAATTTTGAAAACGAATAGTTAGGGAACGTTCAAATATTACGTAACGCCTTCGAGGGGGTGGTTTATGCAAAGCGTTACGTTAGCGTCACATCGGGGGGAGGGGGTTCAAGTAAAACGTTACGTAACGCTGTCGAGTACGGAATGGTAGTTTTTTGTGCTGAATTTTTGGCGTATGGGTTGTAGGTGGTCGAATAGTGTACGCTAAGCACTAACGACATGCGACTCCTAGCTCAGAAGGGGCGATGTTCTAACCTTATCTCTTCTAGAGTGCACTGTCTATTAATACCACACTAAAGTAAGCATTGTAGAAGTAGTATAATAATTCAAAGTAAACACAATAACATTAATTAACAATGGTAGAAGATAATACAAATTAACGTCACCAGGGCAGACCAGGTTACACACACACAGTAATATTACTTAATAGAATCAATGTCCTTAATCAATAGTCCGGGTTCAACCTTGTAGCCATGTTCCGATTTCCGAATGTCATTTCTTTATTGTCTTTTGTGCATCGCTTTCCTTCACTTCATTTCACGTCCGATCGCTGAGTTGTTGTTTTCAAAAGTCTTTGTTTAGTATTCATCCGCGGCCACGTTCCAGCCTTGGCACCTCTAGCGGACAGAACTATTCAGACGCAGGCAGAATTGTAAAGGGGAACGCCACAAATTCGTAGTGAAAATGCGTTACATGGGGGAGGGGAGGATTAAAAAAACGTTAAGTTGGCGTTACATGGGGGAGGGGGGGTCAAAAATTCGAAAAAAAAGCGTTACGTAATATTTGAACGTTCCCTTATTCCGAGTATTGAAATTAAGAGAGCGAGGAGGTTCTGTTATTAACATTTTCAATTTCTACGCATAAAGTCGTTGTTCCTGAAAGATTTCAGATTTCATCAGAATTGCAAAACATGCCTTGCATGCATGGAGAATACGCCATTGGGAGAAGGTGATTTGGATCCTTTGCCCTAGGATCCAAATGTGTATTGGCGAGCTGAATCGAATGAATGCCATCGCCGAGCCGAATTGGTGAAACGTTTGTAGAAGTTGGGCGCGGACAACGTGTGTGATACACTGATACAGTAG
The DNA here is from genome assembly GCF_918807975.1 of Aplidium turbinatum. Classification (NCBI taxonomy): domain Eukaryota; kingdom Metazoa; phylum Chordata; class Ascidiacea; order Aplousobranchia; family Polyclinidae; genus Aplidium; species Aplidium turbinatum. The sequence goes on along the minus strand of NC_137489.1, from coordinate 6,238,003 downwards.
TAAATCCTCATTGGATTGGAGTCCTTTGAAGTCGACACAGGTAGGCTAATTTACAAAGCCCTGTTTACCACATTTTGTAATCGAAAGCTCAACACAGGCGCATGCCGAAGGAGCATTCAAAGTTATCTTAAAACGTTTTCAATTATAGCCTACTGTACCTTCCCATGTTGTGCCATTTATAGTTTGTTAGTCCGCCCCGATAACTCAGTTGGTTAGCGCGTCACTTCTGAAACGAAAGAAGCTTCAAGATCAAGCGGAGCTGGTTCGACTCTCGGGGTGTGCGCTTGAGCAACGCACGTTAAGGACTGCTCTCCATTCAGCGGCATCTAATGGATGGAATAATTCCCCGGCAACAAGACTTCAACAATCGGAAACTTCACTCTGTCAATCTCGGTGACCGGGCTTGCGTCAGTGATTCAAAGCCTCTGCAACTAGCCTATACGAAACTGCCAGGATTAAGCTCTGCAAGAAGCTTTCAAAGTCCGAGGATGAAGATTTAATCAATCATTTGTGAAACCTAAGTAATCTATGCAATAACGTTTATTCAATTGAATGTAGGCTAAATCAGTAAATCAAATGCATGATGAGGGCCAGATGTTGAGACAAAAATATTTATAGTCAGCCTATTTTCACTGTGCCAAATGGCGTGTGTACCTATGACTCAACCAACAATGTAAGCTAACCTCCAACAAAATTGTTAAAATATTGATAGCCCACATCTTGTTAAAACGTCAACCCCGGCTAATTTTTTCAAAGAAATATGAAGCAGAAATGTCAAACCGACTATAGTCAGCATAGCGTAGTAGTCTGCCTGGTAAACGCAACTTTCCGTTTACACCCGGTGTGGTGTTCTACCCACCTGTTATTGTTAAACAAGTTGGGCTGAGTCTACGAAACATTGTAAGTTAATCTTCATGCATGAAAAGTTGCATGAATCGTATAATTTGTTTTAGTCTTGTCCGCCCGTTAGCTCAGTGGTTACGCGTCCGGCTCGAGATCATGGTTCGACTCTCGGGGTGTGCGCTTGAGCAACGTACTTTCAGGCACGTTTTAAACCTTTCAAGGTTTTCCACCTTTTCCCGTTCATTAACTTGCTGGTAGGTCTATATCGATTTTTGTAGTTAGTATCTTTTTCGTCCCGGACGCTATAATGACGAAAATTAAAATTATTGATTGATCATAGACAGATGTTTGATCATAACTTGATAGAATTGAGTTGCATAATTCACAAGCAATACATAAAACAAACATATTTAAATACGGTACAAACGTTTCTTGGCAAGACTTCTGTCTTCGTCAGAAAATAACTTAATTCTTCTTCGTGTACCATGCCTGCTCCAGGGTTAAGCGTTCATAAACAGCTCCTTCCGGTTATCCCGGTATTTGACTGTACTAAAAATTGTTGCGGTTGGAACACGAAGATGACCCTTGAAGTTATTGAGGAAAATGAGACGCTGTTTTCCACGAGCTTGTTATCAAAGCAAAAAACAAGTTTAATATTTTGTTTCTTGTATGTATAGTTTTTAAATTATGCAATTTAATCCTATGAAGTTGCTATCAATTATCTGTCTATAACACGGGTCGGCAACATTTAACATTGAAAGAGCCATTTGGTCTCGTCTCCATCAAACTAAAACCGCATCACACAACAAATTATGGATAAGCGTTTAGGAAACAGGAAGCACCTGTGGCAAACAACTGCGTATTGAAGCGAGGATTGCAGGATTTTATTTCAGATTCGGATAGATTTCAGAACCTATTAACGGATTCTGTGGGAGCTTAAAATGGTGCTCACACGGCCCTGCTTAGACGGGATCAGAAAAAAATATTTTGAATGTTTGAATTACTAAAATATCCACTATATTGGTCCTCCAGTAGGTTGAATTTTCTGAAGACAAGCTTCTGAAGAGACTCAAACGAAAAGAACGTCAAACTTTGAGCCACCTTTTCGCCATTTTGAAGATCTGCTGTAGAGACTCAATGTGATGCGTAGAGGTATTTTAATCTCGAGTAATGCTCTGCTTTACGACTGCTGCGGTCTGTTTCAGCTTATCCACTGCTGTATAAAATCCCCGCTTCTCAATCAAGACATAAACGTTTTGGATTAGAAAATCAAAAGTTACCTGATAAGGTAATTTTTGTGATAATGAGTAAAAAAATGTAAACTGCTTCTTTATGTTGGTGCAGTTTCCTTGATCGAAACGTGGGGTAATTTGAAAACAAACTTGTTTTGCAAGGAAATCTCTATAAACTAAAAAAAGAAAAATACTTGAAAATGAGTTTAAATATCTCAGTTGTACAGTAATTGTTTTCATTGACATGTCCTACTTTGTTTTAGCCTATTTCGGTTTTAAAAATTACAACAATCAAATTGTCGTAACAGTCCAACATCCATACGATACTGCAAAAGACGGTTTTGAAAGGTGCCATCCACAACCAGTAGCGTTGACAGGGGGGTCTAGGGGATACTTTTCAACCCGGCCCAGGAATGATTTTAGGAACCCTGAACCTTTCCAAGGGTCTGGAAACTTGAAGAAATTACCTCGTATTCTCTAAATATACTGCGCTTTTTTAAATGTCTTGATTTAAGGCCCTAAGATTGGATTGGTACTGAGCCCAAAGTCCCTTTTCAACGGCCCTTTCCACAACACAATATATGAACACGTGCAAAGACTACGTCTACATCTCTGCACCAACATGATTCAGTATGGATGTAGATTATATACAGACCTTCGTAGATAATTCTTTGTAACTTTCTGCTGGAAAGCGTAAATGCAGCAAACGTGCACTGTTTTAGATCCGTACTTTGCGAGGGTTGTTTGGCGGTGCACTCTCGGTCCGTTCATTTTTGTTTCAATGTTGATTCACTATGACATTGATGATGTCCGATACAAAAACTGCACCAAGCATATAGCAGCTACAGTTTGGAAAGAAATACACTTTGTTCGTTCTATACTTTATTTGACTGTTATAAACCATGTAAATATATCTAGTCATTTGGTCGGATCCTACACAAGTCAATTGGGTTTGATCAAATAAACTAGATGGCGAAAGTATGTTCCTAGTCAAAACGACAAACGTAACTCATTCGCTTGAAAGACTTCTCGTTCTGTATTACCACCAGTCGTGTCTGTAGACACCACTGGTGATATTACAAAAAAGTCAACATATATATTGACTTTTTTGTGACTTCTCATAAATTTATAGACAAAGTAATAGCATTAATGTCCGAAAATGTGTACCAAGCTTAGTCAGAGTTGTAAACCTACATGTCATACAGGTAAATATGTAACTTTCTGAATCAGTTATGTTTTAGTTTAATACACTCCTCTGGAAATCAAAAACACAGAGAACATCTCTCTTGTCAGAGAAAGACATCAAACCGATATTTTACAATGTTAAACTAATGAACGAATTACTACAGGCTATTGACTATTGGTGAGCTGCCGTAAAAAGATTGTTTAATTTCAGTCATTATTTTACGTGCTTTTAATGAGAGGATACTGTTGATGCAATGTTTAGATAATTGACGAACACTTGTCTAGACACTTTCCATACACAGTACAATATTGTCCTCTGTAAAACTTGTTTTCTTGCAATGTTGAACGCTACAGTATAGCCTAATCCGTTAAAACGTTTCAATCTGGGTCGGGTATTGAAAGTAACCAAATATGACGAAAGATAAAGTCTTGCAAAAAAGTTGTTTTCAATTCAAATTTATTTCTCTTTATCACAATGCAAAAGAAACAGCGTTGTTGAAATAAGGCACAAGAAAAAATCAACAAAAGATAAAAGCAACAAAATCGTAAAGGTTTGGGCGTGCATACGATAGGTTATGTGGATCAAAATAAATTTACCACGAGCTCCAAACCACCCCGACAGCTCAGTTGGTTAACTTGTAACTTCTTTAGCGAAAAAATTTCAAGATGAAGTAGTGCCAGTTCGGCTCTCGGGGTGTGCGCTTGAGTAGCGCACGTTAAGGACTGCTCTCCATTCAGCGGCACCTAATGGATGGAACATGGTAATTCCCCGGCAACAAGACTTCAACAATCGGAAACTTCACTTTGTCAATCTTGGCGACCGGGCCTGGGTTTCCCAGTTAGTAAATTTTAAATTTGTCAGCACTCATTGATTCCAATACCTGCAAACGTTGAATCAATGCAAAAAGGACTAGTTAACTGGCTGGTTTGAAGTTGAAGGTTACCCCTTTCACCACTCTATGTTAACGATGTTCCAATTGTGTTTGTGGGCGTTTGGTATTGCTCCTTTTGAAACACAGGCTCTTGTAAAAGTTCGATTTCATCTCAGCTAGTAAACATTCGAAGAAAAGCCCAATGTGTTAACAGAGGAATAAATTGTCTCAATGTTATTCACCAAGAGTGGTCAATGGTCATGTACCAATGGTGCAAAGTCTCATCCATGAGAAACTACTCTGGTCAGGGCAGTTGAAAAGATAACCTTCTATCTACACATCAAGACACGTTTAATAAAAACGCACCATATCGAAAGAATACGCGGTGGCTTCGTCACGTTTCCGGCACCTTGGAAAGATTACAGGCCCAAGAGATCATCCCAGCAGTTGCCAACTAAACAAACCTTTTCAATCCGAGAAAAAATAATTTTCGAATCAATCTTTAGTCGCAATATCGTGATACAAAAGACAATATCGTAAAAAATGTATTGTTTCAATCGTTCTGAAAGAAAAAAAATTACCAGTTACCAATATCTACAATATCTGTTCGTTCAAGCATTTTTTAATGGTATTTCTGATACTTCAAGCTTTGCAGTAATTTTGCATTGTACTGCAATTGCATGAACAACAGTACAGGATTTCTTTATGAAATTCTTTTTTGTTGGTAGCCTGTGTGGTGATTACCTTTTACAGGGATGACATCAGGGCAATTCATTTCCCAAATTGGTGCTGACAAATAGGCTACGTATCTGTTTTGTTTACTGTCACAAATTGTTTTTCAATTGAAACAGGATTCAAAAACAACCTACTTGTTTTTATTGTTTGGTAAAGTTTCAGTCGCCTTTTTGCAGTCTGTAACTAACGATTTTAGAAAGCTTCAAAAACAAAGGTTGTTTCTGTATTAATCGCAATTGCCCTCCCATTCTAGCAATTAACCTGCATTTGCGAGACTGCTCACGGTAGATTGCATAGAAAGAAGATTACAGTTGCGCAAAGTGTTTTCCAAAACTTACAAATCACTTCTTGCCTTTTGTTGAAATGCTTTGCCAATTTCGATCAAGCAATTGAAGCAATTCACACGCTTTGCTCTGAATCAAAATACCAACTCACGAGTTGGTGGGCTTGTTAAAATCTACTCCCTTCTGGGGTAGCTTGGTTCAATTCCAGGACGCATTATGCATACCAAAAAATGAAACATTGCACAGAGGTTGATTTTCTTATGCAACCAGTTGGAGGACGTGAAGCATGATAAACGTAGCTTTTGCATGGATATAGCAATTGGTAAACAAACTTAGCTGTCCAAGAACGACACAGAATAGGTATAAGATTAGCATTATTGCCCATTACGAAGTCATCGATTACATTAACAAGCTTCTTGATGTTGTTAAGATCTTCGTTTCTTCCGCAATCATACTTTTTGTGCAAGGGTGAACTTGAGCAGCATTTCAGTTATTCACAAGATGGCGCTTTAAAGCACGTTTGCTTCAAACCTGTTCAGGATGAGCAGGCAGCAGCAGCAGTATGACCCCAATAAAAATCTTTTGCTGCACACCATACGATCTCACATTACAGCTATCGCAAAAACTAAAGATAAGGAAGCACAAGTCCATAATAACAACATAAAAAATCAATTAAAGAGCAAAAAGGAACCTGCCATTGCCTCTTTGCCCTCTTCCAAGTTGAATGCCACTACACAAGGCTGACAGGTTACTTAATTGTACGTCAAAATACGGCATTTGCACGAAATTTGTTGCCAGTATTTGTTTTCAACTACACTGTCTACCACTACTAGTCATGATATTGAGTTACGCCACTGGCAAAAACTAATAGAATTCCTCTTGAAATCATTGATGTATTTTCAATGTTCAGCTCAACGCGATGTATATTACACACAATCTTCGTGTTGCTAATGTTTTGAGAAAAAGGGCAGGTTCTCTTTAAAACAATTGCTTGGGCCTTTCAATTCTTGAAGTCCTCAACAGGTCTTAGTGGTGTTGTGCAAGTAGCCTAATAGAGAAAATGAGTTGGACTCGAAAGTAAAAAGTGGATTTTTTAACACGTCCCAGTAGTTTCAAGGAAAAGATAAAAACTAATATTTGACACATGGTTTAAGTTTCATTTTCTTCAAAATAAAATTTTTGTCAAAAAAAAATTAGGCTGGGATATGCAAACAAAAACCAAGTGCTTTTCAGTGTGGTTAAATACACAAGTTCTGTTTCCAATGGTTCTACTGTCTAACAATAAATCAGCCAGTTTCAATCAAGAAAACATACAACAATCAACAAATAATGACAAATCTTTTATGTTTGCTGCTTGTTTCCTGCTTCCGCACTTGAAACCACCAAAGCTTCTCATATCATAAATAAAACAAACAGAGCCAATGTTATCTCAGTGTAGGCTACTCTATAATTCAACTTTGTAACATGCATTTGGTACCTTCAGGGGCGGATCTGCAAGGTAGTTTTAGGGAGTGAGCGAGTTCAGCAATCCACAATGATATGGAATGTAGGCCTACATTAATCTGACTTAGCAAAAACACCATGGATAGTGGATACAGTTACTTTTCTAATTTTTGGACGAGGCAATCGCCCCATCGCCCCCCAACTAGATCCGCCACTGGGTACGGTTTAATTGAATATAGCCTACGGCATCTCGCTTTTCAGAGTGACTGAAAGTTGACTGTGAATTTGGTTTTGTTTAAGAAATTGAAAATCGGCCGCTTCAAAATACTGTACTTCAGCTTGTACAACAAATCATAAAAATTGTTGACAAGCTTATAAAATTTCTTTCTTAAACTATTTTTGACAGTTTACTTGCACAAACCAAATGTTCCACTTACAGAAAAGTGACCTTGGCCCTTCATAACATAGTCTTATTGATATATCCACTTCATATTTAATACAATACACACAAAACAGGTGGAGCTGTTTGATGCGACAATATTTCAAAACTTCTACTGGCTTTGATTCCTTTTGACTTAAAAATGTTTGAATTGGCTTCGTTTTATTTAAGAACAAGAAGTGATTTTGTTTGGTTGTGCATTCGAAACGAAACAATATTCGAAACAAAGCGACATTTACGAGTATTGAGCACAAAAACACTTGTTCAGTTACCGCCAAATAAATTCGGTTCAACAACCAAATTTCTGTCAGTGTGATTAAACTCACAAGTTCTGTCTCCATTGATACTACTGCAATTGCCAAAGAGTTGCAATTCTCCGGTTATTTTGTATTTTTTTATAATTTTATTACCAAAGCGTTCTTACTTTTGCAACATTTGATAGTTTAAAATATTGCAAAGCATCAAGTAATAGTGTTGGCATTTGACACTTAGCGTTCACAAAAGAACGACAAGTCAAAAGTAAGAAATGCTGTGTGAAACAAATCACACAAAGCACGGGGCAAACCCCTGTCGTTCTGGCTTTTGAGTTCATTCTTTGGCAGAGCTCGGTTCGTGTAATCTTACTTCTTTTAAAAACTTGAGAAAAGAAAAAAGGGCTATTTACTCACAGGTTGTTCTTGACTTGGCGCGGTCGCAAATTGAGAAAGAACGCAGTGGTGACAATAGGCTACAGTTGTTGATTTCTCAAGCAGTGCTGTGACAGTTTGTTTTATCAGGAGTTAAGTCAACTGAAGTCGTTGAGTGTTTACAAACATAAATTACATTGGATGATAGTTGGTATTTCAATTAAAGCACTTGTGTAAACAATTTTTGTAGCATATTTTTAGCAAGACTGTTTACAACTTTACTTAACGCAGTATTGAACCTACAGCGGCTACTGTTGTCCAGACAAAGACATTAAAGCCCAATATTATTTTACATCATTATTGACACAAAACAGTTAAACTTAAGTTTTTAATTAAAAACTAATTAACATTTTTTCGATTTTTTTTTTCCAGAACCGCTTATTACAAAGCTGTAGATTACAAACAGGGGTAAAAAAGGCAACATTTTTCATTCATAAGAAATATAGGTGAAGAGTAAAGACGCTGGTTCATTTTTCACAATCTTCCTGATAGTTGAAAGATATCCTAAAAAGCGATGTCTGTACTAAACTTGCAGCCTACCTGAAATGATTCTTGTAAAACAGCCTCAATGTGAAGAATATCAGTGATAGACAAGGAGCAGCTTCTGGAAAAAAGTTAAATATTTCCACGTACACTGTATTGGTAGGCTATCAATAAATGGGCAGTAGTCTATAAAGACTAAGTTTTCTTTCCATCTCACAGAAATAAGATGACAAGTAGGCCTGCAGAATCAATAAACGTATAGAAATGAATTGTAAGGAGAAGGTAATGGAAAACTGTGTTGTGCAGGCTTTTGTGGCATAATTATGGGTTACGCAAGTTTTAAATCGTCCAAATTTAAGACGCGACCTATTTCCCATTCTGCAACGTGGAGAGAGGCTTAAAACCTGCAAGACCTATATTTAGTGCCGTATTGAACTATTGATGCATCAAGATAAACTTTTTAAGTTTTTGTGCTGTTGTTTTTCTTTTGATCAAATCAATTTGATCAAAAACCATTCAGGTAAAACTCAGTCTTTTCTTTTAACAATCTTGTGATTATCAGACGCCTATATCACGTAGTCTGCTGTTATCACCGTAACTTTTGACTCAGTAGTCTAGCTGTAGCTAGCATTTTGTTTTTGTTTATAATGTGGAGATTGAGAATGGAAACCCTTACAATTGCTTCCGTCCTGTTGAGTATTGTCACACATTTTCTCGAATGTGCCATTGTGGAAGGAAAGACTTTAGATCCCATTTACTGGAATTCTTCAAATCCGCTGTAAGTGTTGTGGGTTTCATACATTTCTTGCGCGCTGCCTGTTACATTTTTTGTGTTCATAAATAAATAGAAATGACGTCATGGCCAGTCATTCTTTTTCAATACTCCAAAGGCTTATTTTATGAAATTTAGCACCTAATTAATTTTGATATACTTTACTTGGATTCATGGAAAATGTGTTTTACTATATCGACATTTATATTTGTTACAATTGCATAAAACAACAAAATGATATCATTGTTATTGTAGTCATATTTTATAAATTCAAATACAGCTGTTTGAATACTTGTACAAAGGCACTTGTGGTTTTGTACAAACTTATGTGCAGCCAGTGTTTTGTTTGCACCTAAACAACACATATGGTGGCTTATTGATTAAAACTAAAGATTTGTCACTTGAACATGTGTAGCAACAGCATGTAGTCCTTCAATTTTTATGTACCCTCGTTCAGTCCTATTGTTAGCTTCCAGTTTAACAACTTGTTTTCTTTTCGTCCGGTTGTCGGTTTGAGAAGACCGACTTGAATGCTTTGGCGGGTGCGTTTTGTTTCAATTAGCCTTTTGTTTCAAAATCAACTGTATCTTCGGCGCTGAATTAGCTGGAGATATAATAGCACCTACAGTTCACAGTGGCGACAAAAGGCCCTCACGAGAGAAAAATCACCTGTTTGTGTTACGTGTGTTGCTATCCAACCTGCTTTTGTCTTATCTGTTCAAGGAGGGTATTTTGTTTCAATAATTTAACGTTGCCAGAATACTCGTTTTAAAATGTACTTAAAGTACATAACTAGCAATCATTTCTTTTAAGGTAGGACTTGGCCAAATGAAATGGAAGCATTATTATATTTAGCACAAATCTGTTGTAACTGATAGAGAATGTTTAGGAGTTGCAAAGCCGTTCCTTCTTTTCGACTGATTTTTTCACAAGCCTTGAAGCGTGACCCACAGAGTGCCCGCCTTCGGTTATTGTGTTGACAACTTAAAACGTTTAAACAACGCCACAAAGCTGCAGTTGCTTCAGACCAAACCAAAGCCTCATACTGTCACACAGCATTGCTGTCGCGTCAGTCGCACAAATCTTGAATCGTAGTTGTTTAAAGCATTCTCAGTAAGTTTTAACTTGTTCAGTAAATCTATTTTCCAACATGCAACAATGCGGAATACAGACCTTGCAGGTGTGGTCGTATTTTTCAAGTTTGATTGTGGCTAGGTAACACACAAATAGCCAATAGCCATATAGCCTACGGAGTATAGTTTTGTAGATTGAACATATTATGCAGAATTAAGCATAGCCTACTTTTCTCATTTGCTTTCGAACATCTTAGAAAAGCTTTATTGCGTCAGTGCCCGTTTATGACTGTTTAGGAAACAGTTTTTGTTTGAATTTGTCGAAATTAACAATGTCTTCTCTTGTAAGTTTGAGCTTGCCCGGACTCGGCATACACTTCAAACAACATGATATTTGTTCTCATAATTGTAATAATGCTGTCAAAATCTGTTGTCAGTCTTTTCGCAATTATCAAGGTCACACGCATTGCATTTGCATTGATTTTCTAAAGCCTCCTGAGACCTTTCTTTGGAAAGCTGGTTGCAAATTTACAAAATGAGACATTCCATTCTTAGCCCAGAGAAAATAATTTTCTTCCAACAAAAGGCAAATATTTGTTTTTCTGTTCGAAGCCTCATAGTGGAACACTTAGGCTATAAAGTGAACATGGCATTCAAAACTTCAACGAGTAATGTAAAAAATCGTCTTATCTAATTGCTATTTTTATTGATACGTCGACAATAAATCGGAGAAAATTTGATGTTTTACGAAAGTCAAACGACGCATTATTCTTGTGACCCTACCAATGTCTGCATGACACCAAATATTTATATTTGTATGAAAGAATATCTGTCAAAAACGTTAAAATCCAACATGTGCATGCTGAAAGCGTACACTTCGAGACATATTTTCATAACAAAAATAGTTACGAATATCAATTTAACTATGGGCTATGGTTTATGTAGAAAGGAGTGTTCTTCCTGGCAGTCAGCACTTGCTAGAACAGCCAGAGAGCACGTGTCCATCGCTGTCAATTCTTGTTGTTATCGGCTGCCGAAAAAATGCAAGTCTATGGTTTATATTGAGATATTTTTATGCTGTAGTTTTCTTGCGAGTTTGAAGTTTTTTGAGATTACTTTAGCTGGATGTTAAAATGAGTTCGAGGGAATCGATAGATCTTTGCAAGTCGAAAGAATGTTCTTATCTTTACAAAGTATTGGTGTGTATTTTATTCAACTGTTAAGTGAGGTTTTTTTAAATGTATGTTTGGGCTTTTTTTGAGCTGATAACGAAACAAAATTGCGTTTGTGTTGAAAGATGACCAAGACACAGAATTTTCATGTTTCAAACAACCTTGCCATTAATCATTCGTTATGTTATTCCAAACTACAAATTAATATCAGACTAAAATCAATTTAGTGAGTTTATGACGTATTTGTGATAAGCATTGACCAAAAATTGATTTCAACACAATGTAATTGGTTCTTTTCTAATACACATACCAAATCTGCCGCTTTACCACCTCTATATCTCAGGGCAATTAGTCAAATCGTAAAGCTTAATCCTTTCAATTTTAAAGCCACAACAGCTCTTCGAGAAACTTTGCGTGGGCCAATGGGACGTTAAATGGTTGGTTGTTTATAAATAACTTACAACCACGCTTTTGTGCCAGAAATTGGCAAAAGAAACGAACCTTAGGCTACCACATTGCGTTACTAATCACCATGACCGCGCTTTGTTCAAGCTAGCAAAAACCTTTTTTGTACATTGATTCAACGTCTGCAGACAGCTTTTGATAGCTGGGGGGGCTGTCCACAGTCAGTCCTATTCATGAATTGATTTTATCCAAGTTGAACGTTTTCAGAAAGCTTATATTAACATTTAAACCCTTTCTTCACAGACGTGATGTGAAATCCTATCAAAACTAATCGGCCCTTGACAAATTGATACTGCTCTGAGAGTCCTGGGCCCTGTTGAAATTTTATGAGTCACTTTTTATTCACTTAAGTAAAATGTAGACAGTTTTCTTAGGCCTATTCGCTTGGCTGAGCTTCTAATTATCCGCAAAATCTGTTTCTTTTTCCCAAAGACTGTTCTCGAAATGGGGCAAATACAATAAAATTACACTTTTTAAGATATCTTTATGTACAAGTAGTGTTTAAGAAAGTTTTAGTATATATAATAGAATAGTCCAAGCTTTTGAAAACATTTTTTACAACAAGAAAATGAAGATTACTTTCAAACACCAATCTCGCAATTTTTTACGTTACCAGATATAGCGATTTAAAAATTGCAAGGTTTTGTTGTAATATCTGCCAGAGGCCCGAACGCACAAATTAACTTCAAAACAATAAACATGTAGAATTTGAAAAGCATTTCAGGAACCTCTTGGAATAATTGTTCAATAAATTTAAAAAAATTGATTGCATGTTTTTTTTTCTTGTGCGGTGTTTTATATAACATGTAACTGTTTTGTGAGATGAATAATGAATATGAAATGAGATTCCCGCTGGAACAGCTTGTACAAACCACTCCAAACATGGGCTTTCTTGTCTGTTAGCAAATTCTACGTCACAAAGTATTTCCATTGTCTTGTGCTTCCCAAAGTGTTTTGTTTCTCCCTGATTTCACAGCCTTCTAATTGGACTTTTCTCTACAAGTGCTATAAGCCAATCGCTACAATTGAAACATCAAACGCAAGTTGGGCTGCAGAGAGCACTCTTCTGCTCTTATCTCGGCACTTCTAATGATCAGTTTCAATTCTTTGTGTTGCTCTACTTTCTCCGGCAAAGTTTGTTGGAAGTGATCTTAGTATGTGTGTATCGGATCGCTGCCTGTATCACAACTTAGCTAAGTGGCTTCTTGTGTTTTTAGCTTTCCAGCAATGTTGGGGAAATGTTTTCTTGGGTAAGACATTGATGGTCCTAGTATGTGCTGAAAATCGAATAAGAGTGCAATTTCTTGTGGCGTTTTTACAGCACTGTGCTTGCAAAGTGCAAAATGTCCTTTAAAGGACAGAGACTAACAACTGTCAGTCTGTGAACAGACCAATAATTTATTTTTTCCTTTTGCATGCCCTAGGTCGAGCCCTTTCGACAAACGCCAAAAGTTATGCATTATGCATTCACTTTCTTAATGTCAAAGTGAGTTAAACAATCATCCCCTTGAAACTCTAGCTTGAAAAGACTAATACGCTTTCACAGCAGGAGATCTGTTTGTCACAATTTTTTTATTTCAAAATTCCAAACATATTGCTTCTGTAATCGTTCAATTTTGAAACACAGCATGACATTCATCTTAGTCGCTTCGACATTTTTGTTAGTTTATTTAGTCACAAGACAATTTTATGAGATGCTGAGTAGAAGACAAATGAAAAAAGTTCAAATTGATGTCTCGTTACAAGTCCTGTCATCAAAACGTTTCTTCAAAAGCAGGTTCAGCGCTCATCACAGGCGTAACGGTTCAGTGCACATTTCACTCTTGACAATCATCGTCAAATAAAGGAAGGTTTCTTTGTTTGAAACAAGAAAATAAATTCAATAACCAATTTTGCTAAGCCCTGTGGCGAAAAGCGTTTATAATGCAATCATTCTTGCATTATCCTGCCAAGAACCTCACCGTTAACATACTGGTTTGCCCGGAAGTTGACAAACGTTTAAATCTTCAAAGAAAGTGCCAACGAGCAAGTGTTCCTCTTTTTACATCGTTTCAACGCCGCCAAACATTGAAACGATGTTCAAAAGGCAACTTTTGCCAGCTAAGCGTACAAACCAAGCCAGCTCAATGTTGTCCAACGGGTGTAGCTTCGATGAGTAATCAATGTGTTTAGTTCTGTATAAAAACCATGCTCTTGGGGTGAAACGGTGTTGGCAGAAACTCCATTCGCATGAAACGAAATCTGAACTTCGAAACAAACTGGGAAATGAAAACATAACCAGCAGCAATTCGGTGATGATGCAAAGTAAAATTTCAAGTGATTTAAAATGTAGTATTTCTGTTTGAAATACCCGTATAAAAGTTAGAATGGAAAAACTTTTTGACAATTCTCTTCTAATGCGTTGTGAAAAACAAAGAATACAATTTTTTGCAAAAGATTGTAGGCTAGTGTTTTTCTTTTTTCGCTTTTCAAATCAGGTCAACTTTACTATAAGCGTACATAATCCTGCTTTACAAACAACAGTTTTCAGCAAAACAGCTTTTTGTTGTTTTCCACGACCGAAATCCTTTTCACATTTATTGTCGTCGGACGTTGAAACCACGTAAAACTTGCAATTTTTGCTAGCTGGGATTATTAGCAAGTGAACATATCTCTCGACCTTTTAAACTCTAAATACTTTGCAGGCGACTACAATGTTTTGTCTGGTGAATGTCAGTAGAATAGTATTCTGTTTACTTTGCCACTCCAGTTCATGAAGGCCCCCCACTGTGTTGAATTAATGCAAAACTGGTTTTAAGTTTTTACTTTGCAGTTGTGTGATTAGTTTGCCACAATGAAGTTCACCGTTTCTATTCTGTCTCTACCCAGCTAGAAAAATCCGTGCTATGGAGAGAACTGATTTGAATACCTGGGAAATAGATCAAACACAAAACTTCAGTTCATCCTTTTTGTGAGCAGTATTGGAGTAGGTACATCCCGCAAGGTTCTTGTTTCTCCCGTTTTTCCAATCACGATAAAAGCTGTTAGTTGCCGTTATGAGAAAAACCTTGTTCTATTGAAAACATTCCATTGTAAGGTTTTTCTACCCTATTAACTACAAACAAAAATAGCTCATTTTATTAGACGTGGATAAAAACGTTATTTTCAGTTGCCATTGAACCACGAAACTTTGTTGGAGAAACACGTCGCCTTTCGGTTAATGCGTTTGTGAACATGATTTTCAACTTGCTTTGCTGTGTTTTTTCTTTGTGCAACAATCCAAAGTTTGGTTCAAATTTCAATCAACTGTTACATAAAAAAGCAGGGTCGATAAGTTTTGCTTCGAAGCTTATTTTGATTGGATTGACTTTTGCTCGGTAGATTGTAAAATACATATTTCGGACGAAAGAAAAAAATTATAAAGTTAAATTGTGCTCTTTTCTGGTGCTTCTAGAATCTAGATTGAAGAGACTTTTGTAAAGTGGCTCTGCACAGAGCCTATGCACCACAGTTTATACAGCAAAAGCAAAGTAGAATGTTGGCTTTAAGAATTTCAGTGATATATAAAAATACTAACATAAAAACCAGAAAAATTCGTATGAAAGCTCAAACGTACAAAAAATTTGTATTCTCAGCGATATTTTACGCATGGTTTCTCTAAGTATTCTCATCATCTTCTATACTTCAAAACATGTTTTGCCTCCGTCACAAATATGTCCGTTTATTTATTACATCAGAGTTATTTCAATGAACTTGATTGTGTTATAAAATCTTAATATTAAAATTAATTAATTTGCTGGGAATTTTAAACATCGTCTTCTGACAAGTCGGTAATTACCGAACTTGGAACATTGAACAGCTGGTTGGTTCGAGAACTATTAATTATAATTGATTTCACATAGTCTTGGCTTCCATTTTCCTATTTAAAGCCTTAAACGTCCACGCAATTACCTTTGTAATGGCAAATATGTTTCATATTTTGACATTTCCGCAGAGTTGAGCATATTTTTCTTTACCTGCTTGCAAAGGTTGTTTGACATCACGTTGATTTTGAAAACCTCTTTTGTTAGCTGAACCCAGATAGCAAAATCTGTCACTTTCACATTGATTCAACGTCAACTGACGTTAAATCAATGTAAAAATGACGAATTTAGCTGTGTGAGAAGAAGCACTTCCAACGAGCAACAAAAAATTAACGAATTTTTTTTTCGATTTTATTTTAATCAATTTTTGCATCCCCTTCCCCAGACAGCAAATCAGTCGTTTTTACATTGATTTCGCTTCTGCAGACGTTTGATTGATGTAAAAAAACGACTGATTTGCTGTTTGGTTCGAGAAGGGTAATTGATTAATTTGGGCTATTCTGATTTTTACTAATCAAACAACCAGATGCAGTTTTACTAGTTCTTCATCCTATTCTTGTTATAATAATCACATTTAGTATTTTATCAACAAAGCAACATTCAGACCGGGTCCTTCAGAAGGCGTGGTTATTTTTGCTTTCATTGACTCAAGTAAAATTCGTTTCTAGCACTAGTTGCAACGTTCATCTGATGAAAGTGAAAGTAAAAGCGAATATAAATCATCCTGTTTATTTTGTGCTTTTACTTTTACTTTCATCAGATGAACGTTGCAACTAGTGCTAGAAACGATAATTGTCCTGATGAACACCCAAGCTTTCCAGTATTCAAGTAAAATTTACAAAGTATTGAAAAAAGCAAACATAAAATTCAAAGCACCAATTACGAATCATGCTCCAAAGGCAATTGTTTTGATTCATCTTGTTTTCATTGTAAAATCTAAAAGAAAGAAAGCTCTTGGGACAAATTCAGCCTTAAATCATGGCGTAAGGTTCAGTGGTGGAATTTTAAACTTGTAATATCGTCACTTAATATGTATCGATCAGATAGTTTAGTTACATTAACCTTGTCCGACAGATCGATGAGTGCCCCTATTTGAGGATACAATTTTACTTTTAACTTATGTTGCTTTCTTGTGTAGTGGGCCTAGCCGAGTCATAATAACGTGGAAATGATGTATATTTGAGCTCAGCCAAAACGGTACTAAAATAACTAAGTTTGCGGAAGAAACAAGAAAGTAAAAAATTGAGGCTTTCATTCAAATGAGATCAATAGAATGCGAAGCAAATGTTTTCTGCAAGATCATCGTTTTTGCTCTCATCTCCTGCAAGCCATATGCCGCTGGATATCCGAATTATTGATCTATTCACACTTTCTAACATGGTCATTAAAGGATAACGACCAAGGAAAATCTTGCATTTCTAAAAATGAAGTAAAAAGATGGCGTCGGCATTGTCTTGATATTAAAATCGCGTGACCCGCAGCCACGCATGACAGCAGGCCACAAAAATATGTTCGTCTTGCACGCGAATCGGCCATTTTTGGGCTCAGACTAAGCTCGTAAGGTCAACGATAAAGGAAAGTATACAAATTGTAAACTGACAATCTTTAACTTTTGAATAACCTATCTACTGTATACATGTTCGCACATGCTTCGTTGAATAATTATTGTGTTGTATCAGTAAAGTGATAGGCTGTCGACTTGACAAAGTCATTTTCTTTGCTTGGTTTTTAGATTGGATTAAGTTTGTTCACTGGCATGTTTGTAATTGGTTTATCCTTCCGAGTTTGTTCCTGTTTCGGGTTTACCGCCACTGATCCCATTTAATCTATTCCGTTACAATAAAGACATCCAGCGTTGATAAGGCCTACCTCGCAGCAAGTAAAAAATGTTGTTGTTTTTGCTTTTGTTTTTAAAGTGAATGAATGTATTTTGGTGGTTAACTGAAGCGATGGCAAATGGATTTTGTTTTTGTTGCTTTGGTCTGTAACATTCCGAAAGATTCTTGTCAAGTTACGGCGATTTAAAACCACTAATTGCTGGAGCCTGAAATTGTTTCCTGTTTAACAATTTTGAATGAAACGCTGTACAAATGGATATATATTTTTAGTTTGCAAGCCGACTTCGTAATCATTGTCATATTTCTTCGTTTTCATTCATCATTTTGTCAGCTGATTTACAGCTTCTAACATTTTATACTAATCAGTTAATTATAAGGTTTGTTTCAAGCTATGTGTAAAAACCCATCTTCGAGTATGTCAATCAGTTGGTAATAATCAAATTTACTTTTTAGTTTCATTGTGAGTCTGTGTCATACTTTTCTTTGCAAGCATGCAAATTTTCAAAATTATGTCTCAATTTCAACAGACCTACTTTTCATTTCTGGCTAGAATCTAGCGAAAATCATTCTATGCCACAACAAAGCCAGTTCTTTTGTCTGCAGCCTGTCTTGGTTTGCGATTTTACGTTTTTGCAAAATTGCACATTTTGCCAATCGAATGCTATTCTTCATTTACATATTCCATCATGGCGGGATGTTGTACCAAGATCGGAGCATACTTTTGTCACTGAAACCACTTGACCATTATGACAAATATTTGCAAAGCAACTTCAGTGGTGGGACTCCTGTCGCATATTTAGCAAAATGGTGATACCAACAAAATACTTAAAGGCGACACTGATAAGACCAGTCAGTCAAACAGTGTTGTTACAACATTTCGGTGCAATGTGTATCTCGTTGCACAGAATAAGAACAGTATCACTCGTCGTTTCTCCTTAAATTAGCAAATGCAAATTTTTTTGCATTTATTTGCACATATTTATAATTATTTACAATGCATTCACACATAACCATTAGCAATCTTCACTCACTGCTGATACAAAAAATACAATCGATTCGATGATCAAAAGTTTTGACGGGCTCAAATGAAAAATTATACTCAACATAGCATGATCGGTTCGAAAACCCAGGCCTTTCGCCACTGATCGAAACTCCAGTTGCACATGAAACGTTTTCAAGGCAGCACATTTTCTGTGGAAATTTGCTTAGGTGGTTTTAATGATTGCGTTGTGAAAAATTGATCCGTTTTACACCGATTATATGTCCGCAGACGGACGAATTTTGCTAGCTCGGTAGCAGCTCGTAATTTTTTTCGGAAATATCTTTCAATACGGTAGTTTACAGTCTGGAGATTAATCGCTCGTAAGATTTCTATGGCAGCTTACACGTGGTTTCAGAGAAACGGTGTATTTTTCTTTGGTTTCAACAATGCAGGCAACTGACTGTAATTGCTCACCGATTGTAGGCTTTCGTATCATCTCTTCAACCGTATTAGCATTTTGTGACAATTTGCGGACTGTTTCTTTAATCTCTACTTAACCCTCTTGTAAATGCGTCAAAAAGGTTTCTTTTGTATGATTTATGACAACGAAAAGACAGAAAAGTCTTCTGACCTCGAGCGGTCTTTGGCCATCATTTTAACGTTTATGTTCGTTAATACGATGCAAAACGGATACTATGGAAGCAGCACTTCACCTTTGGTCCATCAAAGTTTTAGTTGCATGCCATAATTGCAACCTGCTAGATTCTGACGATTAGCCTGCCAAACACGACGTGTCTTGAGGTGGTCGAAAGTCGCAGACTACTTATTATTTCACGCCTTGAACAGCAGTTGCAGAAAATTGAGTCTCAGACGTATTATTAGGCAAACGCAATTTTTTTGTTAGTCCGATATATCAGTTGATGCAAAACTAAGCATTTCAACAGTTGGTGTAATTGCTCTGTTGATAGAGCAAAAGCAAGAAATTTCTTTTTAAGCTCTTTTATAATTGATTCGAAATCAATTATGTATGACTTGCAAAGCGTGAAAACTGCTATTTCTGTTTAAAACGGTCTTATTCCAACGTTTTCTAACACAATTTCTTTGATATCTTGCACTGTTGTTTTATTTACTTTCATGTTATTTTCTCACAATATTTCTTACATTTGTCTTGCTGAACACTCTTGATGGATTTAACTTATTGTCCAGGCCTATCCAGTGTTTTTAATTTTTATCAAACGTGAGAGCATAAACCTAAGTTGTACACCGTTGACAACGTCTGGTGTGTCTCTTCCAATTACTCCATACCTATGACAACTTCAATGTTTTATCGATCTCGCACTTTTGAAGGCTGGTTAAGCCAACAAGACTAAATAAAGACAACGTTAGGCAGTGTAAGAAACTTGGCCACACTGCGATTTCACAACGTAAAACTATCAAGACTTTGTTTTCGATTGTCGCCATATTACGTTGTTTTAGGGTAATTAGACAATACTGCTCTTGTTTCATCTGGACAGTGATGCTAAACAGAAACACCACTGTTGCCATACTTCAGGCCACCAGGCGCCTGTAGGATTTATGTTGATAATTGTGGCGATTACACAAGTATTTCAGTTGCGTTCTTTGTAACTGATACTATGTCAGGTCATATGCAAAATGACTGCGATGGTGGTTTTGCATGGCATTCCGTACTCAAAGTGGCTTTGCTGGTTCTGCAAAACAGATAGGTCGATTCTGGTTTGACTGTGTACTTTGACTGGTGGAGTGGTGTTATAAGGAAAACTTGAATGGCAATGCTGTGGTGAGAAACGTTTTTTCGGTATAGCCATGAAAACTTAGCCTTTTGGTTTTTGCTAAATCTATTCTGCCATCAATTCAAAAAAATGAAAAAATAACTCCAGACGCGCATTAACCGACGCAATACAATTATGAACTGTTTTTGACCAGCTTGCAAATTAACATCGTCATTAGTCCTTTGTCTTTCTCCGTTCACAAAACACACCAGCTAAGCCTTTTCCGCCTATGCTATCCACGAAAAAGATTACGCTGAAGTCAAGCAAGTGGCTAAAACTTAGGGAAGTTTTTAATGAACTTTCGAGTTGTGTTTTGTCAACTCCGTTGCGGTTCTATAGTTTATTAATAAAACAACTGATAACATGCTTCCTTTAATCTTGCTAATGGCTCAAAGAGTTAAGCTGGTACCTAAAGTTTATTGTTAATTTTAAATAGAAGTTGTTTTTACTTCAATATCAGTCTAACGTCACTTTACGTAATACTGATCAAAAAGCAACTTGTAACAAATTTCTTAAACTGAACTTGTGCTCTAAAAACCAGGGTTGTCGCTGACGACGCAGTTGCCAAAACGTAGCATCCAGCAGTTGGTTGTGTCCCAAACGTTTAACCTCGAAGAAACATTGTAACAAAACGACTTCGCGTATTTGTGGTTGCTGTCATGTTTATAGTCTCTGTCGAAGCTAAATAGGGCGCTGAAGAATTAAAAAAAAAGTTCATTTTTTGTTTTCAATAAAACCGTTTCACCAATACAAACACGTTTCCAAGTTGAAAAAAAGGACGTTTCAAGTACGTAACGTAATATTTAATGAACTTACGAGTCTTTCAACATTGTTGTGTCATGCTTTACACCGCTCGAAGACAAATAAAATATAGATGGCTCCGCAGAAGTGAGAAGAAAAAAAGTCCTGTTTGTTGGACTTTTCGGTACAGTTAACAACGAAGCGTTTAAAGACTTGCTTGGTAGTCTATGCAAACAATGATATGTAAATTTACAAACTTGTAAACAATAAGTCACTGCCTTGTTTGGATTGTTTATTGTTGAGTTTTCTTTGCTTCCTTTCTACATTCAAAGTTGCTTCGTCATTGGTTTGATGCTATGCAAACAAAACATCTAATTCGAGTTTTACTCGCAAGCAAATTTATTTTGACAATTACTTTGAAAGGTTGATATTACTGCAATAAGGAGATTTACCTGCGCAGAAACACCTAACTTTTCTACTGTACACCAATTCAATGTCTTCATAGATATGTTTTGTCATCAGACTCGACAGATTTTTAATGTTTTGCTAACTTCATCATCCGTGTGTGCCATCTTTACTAGACGAGACCTGACGTTTACCCCCGCTAGCAAGAGTCTGTCAGCTTTTGCAGCCTTTTCATCCATGCTTCTTTGTTGGGTTAAATTTTTTGCTACAGTAATTTGCTTCAGAATAGACCACGAGAATTGTATTTTTAGAATCTGGTACAAACTGACCAGGGAATGCTGTAAAATTAGGTCTCCCTGCCGAGACAGGATGGATAAACGATAGGAATAATATTTTTTCATAAAACTGTATTTTGTTTTCAGATTTATTTATTTTTTAATTGCTCATCTTAGTTTGAGCTGCAGGTATCTTAACAACACTGGTATGTTAAAAAAACGTATGCTAACATTAAATGTGTTGCTATTTTTAGACTTTATATGTGCTTTTTTTCAGATTCAAAAACCAGGGCCAAGCGGGCATCCACGCAGCCATTAACGACAGGTTGGATATAATCTGCCCCAGAAAGGGCCGAGACGACGGGGAAAAATTATTTTACTTTAAGCTCTACCTAGTCAGCGAGGAAAACTATAGAAAATGCAGCGTCGCTGGAGGAAAGAGGCTCATCACTTGTAATGTCCCACAACAAGAGAAGAAATATACTTTCTACTTTCAAGAGATTTCCCCCTCTCCCTGGGGCCTTGAGTTCGATCCCAACAAATCATACTACGTTGTCTGTAAGTCTTGGACATATTTTTTTATGTTTTTAACGCACTGCTGGATTTACAAAATCGATTTTAAGTGAGCCTTTGAGGTTTTAGCCAAACGCAGTGTTTTTGATGGACAAAACATGGCTGTCACAATGATCTCATACAAAAACATTCAAATGAAGTTTTAAAAAATATGTATTACATCTTGCAGTTTTTTTAATATAAGATTTCAAATCAAACTTGCTAACATTGCAGTTCTTACTCGCTTTATAGCACTGGAGCGGAGCCCATAGTGGCGAAATATGAACCAAACAGCTAGGTGTTCTTGTGTATTCCTACAGTCGTCTTGAGGCTTCTATTTCATATATTGATTCGCTTTTCCGCTGATAATAATCGCGTTAAACAAAATTCAATTATTTTTCGATATTTCATTTTGAAAAGATTGATTGTGACCATAATGATCTATTCCCAGTTGGAATGGGATTTTCTCATATGATGACACATCGCATTTTCTATGCCTTGGTATTAACATTGAATGCGGAATACCGTGTCCATGTTGTTTTCGCATGTCTATTGCATTTATTTATTTTATATTAATTAGGCATTTAGATCGATAGATTGTGCTCAAAAACAAGAATTTGGAACGTTTTTCGACACATTTTTGGATTTTTTTTGCATAAAAGGTCGTTTTTTAAATCTCAATTTAGCACAAAGTAACTGATTTTCTGATGCAGTGCGTAGGCTGCCTTGCGAATAACAATAGGCGAGTCTGATGGTTTAACCTCCATCAGAAAATCGGTCATATTAACATTGATTAAACGTTTGTAGACGTTGAATCCACATAAAAACTGACTGATTTGTAGGCTTGGTGCCAGACTGTAGGCTACCATTGCATACCTTGCTTCCTTAGCTCAGCTAATAATGCCAAAAATTTTAATTTTTCTTTCACATAGCTCTAAGGTCACTTAACGCGCTTAGATTGATTTAAAAAATTCTATGCAAAAGTAAAGAGAATGGCTGACATATGTGTTTAACTTATGATTAACCTCGGAATAAGATGGAGCTCCATCAAACCATTGTTGTCTTGGTTTGGTTTGCTGATGAATTACTTAGTACAATATAATTTCTTTAAGAGAAATTCAACATAATGATCCCCTTTCTCTCTGTATTGTGATCCTTGAATTTTTAACTTTCCAGTTTCGGTTAAAAATGCAAGTTAAAATTTTTTTTCGGGTCAATGAACGCATTGCGACTTCTTCCTGCATGAGGTACGTTTTCTCCATTGAAACTAACTTGAACATAACTTTTAAACCAGTTCAAACTAGTTTTATCAGGTCATATGATTTGGTGAAAATATTTCCGTCTGATACTCTGATCATATGCATCTTGTGCTGTAGGTCAAAGAAATGTGATACAAGAAAACTGTCAGGGATCCGTTACACAAAATGCTGGAATAGTAAACCACTTGTTTCTTTTTATTTTCTTCATCGCCTTTTTTCTAGAAAATCTATTGGCTTGTATGATCCATTTGTCGGTTGTCGATCCACCAGTCGGCTGCATAGCCGAGTGGTGAGAGCCCTGGAACGGTAATCGAAAGGTCGCCGGTTCGACACCGCTCAAGAGCATGTGGCTGTGTCTTTGGCAGGACACTTAAAGGCATGCCTGAAGGTGGACACGAAGATTGGCTTCCTTGCCTTCCCGTCCACTTAATCTAAATCTTCAACTACCGGGTGTAAGCCTGGATACGACAAACAAAAAACAAAAATCCATTTGTGATCTTTTTGCAGAGGCGGTTTTTTCTTACTTTTCATTTTAATCGGCTTAGACTGGTAAGAAAACACTGTAGAACACTAAGACAAAAAATATAATTAATGTTCGTGCTGAATTTTTCAATGCCTTAAAAAGTGTTTGAAAACGCGAATTTATAATCCAAGAAAACATTAAAAGATGGCCAACTTAACTTCGTGCTTCTTTTTTGACCTTGCGCATTTAAGACTGTAACCAAATATTCCTGTGTTCGTCGGTCGTGCATGAATAATTAAAAGTCTGTATGCTTTCAAACAGTTTTTGAAAACGTAAAATAATAATTCGTGAAACCGTACGAAGAATAATCACGTTGGGTACGCATTGCAAGAAAGCAGCCAGGAGTAAATTCAGCATGCGCCAACATCAAGAGACGCCATCTTGTCTGCAGTTCAAGAAGAGGTTAAATATTAGGCTTCGTAATTGCTATCTGATCATAATTAAAAACTACTTCCGCTAATCCTTCTAATATGTGTTCCCATGCAAAAGCCGCAAAATCTTTGTCATTTTTGGTGAACCATACAGTCTTTGCCAGCTTCCATTCACATAACTTAATTGAACGGTCTACTACCTGTCAGCATATCAATCTTTTTTGACATTGATTTAACATTTAAGGACATGTAATTAATGGTAAACAAGGACTGATTTTCTGCCTAGGCGCAGTGATTCTTAGATTTGAACTAGACTTAGTTCAGCTTACGTGTTCATCGAATATTAAAACCATTGTGTAACTGTGCAACTTAAAACCAGAATTTGTGTGTAAATTGCAAAGTAAAACCGTTTGCTTAGGCCACAGGTGGAAAGGATTTTCTGATGCACTATGCACGTCATAGCTTGGATTACTTGAAGTTGATTGCGAAACTGATACAAGGCTAAATCGGCTGTGGCAAGCCACGAGACAACCATGCCGAATTGCACCCTAACACCTCATTGATAAATGCGTAATACAGAACAAGGCTTATCTCTTCGCACGCAATTCCTTCCCCATTCCCAATGTACTTTTCTGTGTAGTTTGGCTTTGTTGTTTTTACTGAAATTGCGGCAAGTTAGTTTTTTTTTATCAAACAGCAAAACATAAATTTTAGAAATTTAATTCCGTGAAAGAGGCTGCAGAAGCGTTTTTCCAAAGTGCCCAGGCAGGTTTTTTTACAATCCCTGGGCCATTTAGCAGACAATTTCCAAATTTAATAACCAACTCGGAAGAGGATTCGAAATCGATTTCAACTGTCTTGAGGCCAACGTAAATTTCGTGTACTTTACCAATTACTGCAACTTTAAATTCTTTTAGGCTTCGCTTTAAAAGGCTATCTCTTTATTCACTTGTGTTAAAACCTCAAACATAAATAGCTCAGGCAGAGTTGAAAATGGTAGTACACAGTTTCGCAATCTTCTCTCATTAATCTTTATTTGTGGCAAATAACATTGCGACTTGAAAATGAAAACAATTTCTCTTTTAAACTATTCCTGACACTAAGTCAACTTTTTCTTAAATCCATAGTTATTTTTTGCAGCTCTTTTTGTATTTTTAGTGGCAGTTAACTTGATCTGCTCCCATGGCTAGCAGGTTAAAAGGCCAAGCTCTGTTTAAAAGCGTTGTTTTTATAAGTTTTTGATCCCTTTCTAAAGAAACCTTAAATTTGTGCAGAAAATGTCGGTGCAAGTAGCGTCCACTTCAGCTGGTCGCCATAGGTCTTCAAGGTCGTCTCTTTCACCCAATCGAATTGTCGCATAGGAAACCTTTCCAGTATTCTGATATTCCACAAGTTCGATTGTTGGTTTAGCAAATTTTTACTTGTTTGGTTACAGCGATACTGCTGCTGTTGCTTTGACGCTGATAACACAGAAGTTGTGTATGTTCCATTTCAAGCTTTACTTCTTTCTTGTCTTGCAAGGGCAAAAGTTAATCACCCGTTTGACCATGATGGTATTCTTAACAAAATGAGTCAGCTTGAAAGAATCCTCAAAAAACAATCTCTTTGACCACTTTCCAAGT
The DNA here is from genome assembly GCF_918807975.1 of Aplidium turbinatum. Taxonomy (NCBI): domain Eukaryota; kingdom Metazoa; phylum Chordata; class Ascidiacea; order Aplousobranchia; family Polyclinidae; genus Aplidium; species Aplidium turbinatum. The sequence continues at coordinate 6,212,119 of NC_137489.1, read as the reverse complement.
CCGTTGTTGGTTGAACTTTTTTTGTGTCAGTTTTTTAGGTCTGGCGTGTCGTGGCGGATTAGGTCCATCGCCAAGAACAATACTTTTTCCTGTTTTTCTCGCTATGATAATTTTTAATCAGCGATTATTAAGGCAGCAGAAATCACGAGCTACATCAGAATGACCGAAGGAAAAGTTAGCTTTTTAACGAGAGTAACGGCCATTTTAAAATAACATAAAACTCCGTTTTAGTTTTTAAATTTTTTTCAACTTATCCAACGTTACGAAATCTGTTTCTAAAACAGTTAAAAACTGAAACGCAACATTCCACGAGCATCGTGACTCACACAGAACGTCGCTTTAAAATTCATGACGTCACTGACAGTTCATTAGGTGTCAAATTCAGAGAAGTTAAACAAATGAACAAGCTTGATACAGTATGTCCCTGGTCGAGTCAAACGACACCTGTTGATGAAAAGCAGTTCTCTGATAGACTAGAGTTTTTTTTCATGTAAAAGAACTCCATTCCAACTCCAAAGAACTTCAGAGAAGTTTCATTAGCATCAAATATTTTCCTTGTTAAGTTTTAGCTAAACATGAGTCTGGTTGGAATCGGGAAAATATTTAAAGATGAAACTATAACACTAGTTTGGCTTAAAAGTTTTGTTAAAACTCATTGACAAATTGTTTTAAAAAAAGCAAAAAATATGCGATTTTTATCCTTGTATAAATGTAGTGAGTGTTTGTGTGTTTACAAAAAACAACGACATGTCAGTCTAAGTGGTTCATCGATGCTAAAATTGATATACATGGAAAAACGCCAAAATGCACTTAATGCTGCTCCTTAACCCTATTATGCCCTCAGAAAGCCAAATTTTTCTCATAATTTTTGCAAAAAGCAATTGACAACTAGAAAAGTATAAAACCCTTGCTAGTGTCAGCTATCGAGCCATTGCCATTGGAAGGTCACCGAGCGTATCGCTATTTCGTCAACTAGATGCTTTTAATGCACAAATAGGATCAGTGTTATGTTTATTTTGAAAAACCCATAATTTGTTGAAGGTCATCTGTTATGGAATAGTTATCATCCAACATGACACACAAACAAGCAAACAACAACATTATAATAGTACAGCGATAATGTCTTGATTAAAATCACCGATAACTTGTGGTATGTTAAGTGCAACGTATCCAAAGAAATTTCAGAAAATTTATAGCCAAATGAAGCCGTATTGAGTAAACCTTGAAATTTTCTCCGTGACAAACTGTTTTTTAAACTGGTCTAAAAGATGCAAAATCGTCCAAAAAAGGTCTGTCTCGTATTGATGCATTTTAGTACGCTGTATTGCCATATATCAACTACTTTGCAGTTCAAACAGGTCGCGTGACATTTGTGCAGCATCTAACAATCTTTTACTGAACACTGAGCTTGCAAACTTATTTGCGGTTTTTCCGTTTCAGCCTGATGCTTCATACTTCCAAACACCGTTGTAATCAGATATGAAAGCGTTAAATTGATGCATGATATGTTTAGGGTGCGCCAACCAGTTTGTCTGCCACATTATCTTGCCTCATCTCAGTTTAGTTGGCTTTGAGTATTGCTTGTCTTTGTTATTGCTCCTTGCAGAACACCACTTTTGTAGGCTGCTGTAGGTGGCCTTAGCAAACGGAAGGAATGTCTTTGTTGGGTAACAAATAAGCTTTTGTCTATCTTCTGTTGCATCGCGTTTTCAGCACACGGTTTATGTATCTGACGGGCATCGTCATACAAAATTGTTGATTAAGGTTGTCTTATTACTTGCTTACGACATCGAATTATTATCTCTGTATTATCTCTTCTGTGGATCGCAGATTTATCAAAAATTGCACGATTTCCTCCAGTACTGTCAACCCCTTGGTTACACTTTGCTTACGGGTGATTGCAACTTTTATCGTTACAATATTTTTGTTAAACTTTAGTGATGTGGAACTTTAAAATCTTTGCTTTGATTTCCAAATTTTTTCTTCAGAAAAGCATAAAAAAAAGTATGCTAGTAGGCCTACTCCATGACTCAGCAATTGTGTTACGAACCTTCACACGCAAATGATATTCACCAGCAACACCACAAATGATTTCATGACTTCAAAGTACGAGTTTTGTTCTCTCAAATAGCAGCCATCTGTTTCCAGCGAGTGAACAAATAATAGACCGACATATGTTATCAACAAGTACAGTAACTACAGGGTGGGTAACTGAACCCGGATAAGCCGATTACTCAAGGGTGGCAGCAAATACAAGTGCGTTACTAATTTCCCCTTAGTCCCTTTTCTTCGTTGATACGTATTCTATGTATTATTAATTACGCTGCTCGTACAATAAAACTTTTACTTAGCTTTAAAACAATATCTATTTGACGTCAACAGACATCCATGACATCAGTTCTACGCAAAAATCAACATGACAAAGAAGTCCTTTGACTGGACAATGTCGTGCCTCCCTCCATTCAGACAAAGATGATCCATTACGCGTGAATGAAATCCTCATACATCATCATTAGAAAATCACCATTTAGGTTCAGTGAGAAATTTACATCACTTTACAGACCGGCTTAACGCCTGTGGTCTTGATGAAAAAAGCTGTGAAGATTAATAGTCAGTTAAATTAGGTTCAAGGCAAACAGTTCTTGTTTGGCAAACACGCCATCGCATCACTTTTGGGAGTCAGGTTACTTTTGTCGTTGGCTGCCCCAGGGACATATTTTCAACATAGAACGAGAAAATATTATGCCTCTCGTAACGTTTGAACAGTTTTCTGGTGATTATTTTCCAGTAGCCTGCTTCTGTAGTATGCAACTGTAATAACACACATTGACAGAACATCACGCAAAGTTCGCCTCTTGCAAAGTTTTTCTGACCATCTGTGTTCTCGAGCTCCCACTCTGCCATTGGCTGCCTGTCACTGACAACCACTTGTAAAAACAAACATCTTAAAAACAATGTTTAAAAGAGTTTCTGAGCTTGCATATTTTTTCACTGTATGGATTAGTTTTAAATCAGCCATGACGACCTGTTATATCATTCAACTATTTGATAGAGGGTTTTAGATCACACTCGCAAGATTTTGACTCGTGTGATCAAAACCACCAGCTTAACATTTTTAAGCGAATACTTGCAGTGAAAGAGACATATTTGGCATGTTGACTAACATGAAGTGTGTGAAAAGCCTTAACATGCTGCAATTCAAGTGCTACAGTACTTCAATCTTGCCAGGTGGCAATAGCAATTTCAAAGAAAATCGCATCACTGTATTTTCGACCGCAGGCGACAGATCTCAATAAACTGAACGTCAGTCAAGATAGCTGAGTTTGTAAGTCCAACACAACTCATTGCATAGAAGACTTATCAGCCTGTACAAAGTCACTGTAGGAATGTTTTGGTTGATTTAGTATCTTTTTAAATTGATATTTCTACGAGATTCAAAAAGTACTTTTATGTCTACAAGAGTAATTTATGTTTTTCTGAATGTTAGCCCAAGTAATCAGCTAACCTTGAACTAGCTGTGAACATTCTTTGTTTTCAAAACATCTTCGACTGACTAAAAGCCTCCTTACCATAAAATATTGTAGTACGTAGCCTACCAACAGAAAGTTCAAGACTTGAAAATAATTGCATTGAAAAACTCTGCCCAGACAGTAAAGTTCTAAATTTTGCATTGATTCAACGTCTGCAGTTGTTGTATCAATATAAAAATGACGGATTTTGCTGTCTTGGACAGAACGGGAATAATTTGAAACCGCGTTTCATTCTGTGAAAAGAGTGATTGTCGAAACACTGCACCTCAACACGTTTTTGCACATTACCTTCAATGGCCATCAGTTGTCACGGCTGAAAGAAGTCGAGAATTCGTAAGTTTCTTTTGATTGTACGTCTTCAGTCTTCATTTAGTGGGTCGTTCAACACAGTTCATTTTTACATTTCTTCACTTTTTTCGGTCGTGAGATAGCGAAAACTAGACCAGTTGATTGTCCTTGGCCAATCGATCAAGCTGGCGGGCTATAAATTAGCACATTCAAGCACCTTTGCTGAAACCAAATCTTTTTTGAAATGTGCTGAACTCTCGAACTTTAGTTGTATTGTCTCCACCGTGATGGTTCACTGTTCAATTTGCTTTGTTGGTTTTCATGATAAATTATCCATGTTCTTTTGCCATAAAAGCGACGTCTATCATTTGATGGTTAATGTAAATGCTTCATTTAAAACTGTTGCTCTATTTAAAACTAGCGTACAAAATCTAAAAGCAAGACACCCAAACTCTTTAAAAACTAGCAAACTCTAAAGTCTTCGAATGGGTTGGCCTTCTTCATTGCAAGAGAGATATGGCTGATGGGTAAGGGGACCGTGAGAACAATGTGACACTCTGAAACAGTGGCCAACCGCCTTTCGATGGTCAACGAACCATTTCAATGCGACAGGTTTGGGCTGTAGTCTTTGCACCCACTTACTGATGAAAATAACAGTCCAAATGAAGGTTGTTATGTTCTTCGGAAAGATTTTTTATATATATTCTTTTACTGAATTTCGATCAAATCAAAACGAAATGGATTGAATAGAAAAAAATACTCTTTGACCATTCCTAAAGAAAGTTTCTTTTTCCCTTGTAAAACTCACATTTTTTTTCTATCACTGACAAAGCGATCAGTCTGTGGGCGAGACGTTCACTCAGTTCCATATTGAAATCAAACAAAGTACAGCTTGTGTGTTTTATCGTCATATATGTTTTTGTTTTGCAGCAACGTCCGATGGTACGAAATCCGGTATGAATATCGAGAAGGGCGGTGTCTGCACAAGATTCAACATGAAGCTTGAAATGAAAATCCACGTCGCAGAAAGTAAGCTGAACAATTTAATTTATTGTCACCAAAACGTCCGCGCATGTTGTACACGACGCATTGAAAATAAAACAATTTTCACAAACATCATTTTTAAATTTCAAATATTTTTGATTGTGTTTTGCAACGCTAAACTATTTAGAAATGTACAGTAAAGCTTGCCCTGAACGGATTTAGGTTATTTGACTTTGTATTTACAACCCAGAAATAACCAGGCATTTCTCCACGTTTTTCGCTTCGCTTCAAGCTTAGTATTCACCTTAGGCTATGGGATTACTGCTGCACAAAAGGTGAAAGCAGCGGAAGCGATGCTGAAAGTGCAAATTAAATTCTATGGCAAGGAACTCTGAGCCTGAGGTGGCGCTACACTTGCTTTTTATTTTCCTTTTTCCTTTAGCGCAACTCTTCAGGGTGGTTTAATTATGTTCTATTGAATACTTGTAAAGACGCTAAGAACATTTATTTTGGCAAAATGACTTTGGGCATTTTTATATCAGGCATATGGGTACAGTTTATTGCGTGGACATTTAGGTAGATTAGTGTGGGTGTGGGGTACATGTGTCCCTAATTTCATCGCAGAAATGGCAATAACTTACACAATTCACTCATTTTGAAAATCAGTTGGCCCCTATCCAACAAAAAACGTCGTTTTCACGTTGATTTAACGTCTACAGACGATTAAATTAGTTATAAAAAAGGATTTCTCTAGCTGGGTAAACACGATTGAATTTGTTTGCTCTCTGGCGCATGCTTCCCTCGAAGAAAACTTTAATATTTACTAAATGACAGCTTCCCTACATCTTAAAAGAAATATTTTGGTAGACAGCTTTGTGAAAGTGTTTGGAAGTTTTAAATGTCTAACTTTTTTTCAAACTGCCATCGCATGACGAAAACGGTGGTTTTATGAAACTTGGTATATTAGCATACCACTATGGTGAAGGCTACTCAATTTCGAAACGTTTTTGAAGATTGTGTGCGAAGTCTTTTTTTAAGAGTGAAATTTCATCAGTTTGTCAATGTTTCCGCCTAGATGCATTATTCGCGGTCTCCATTCTTTCAGACAAAACTTTCCTTTTAGCCTACAAACACTTCGATAGAAAAAAGTGATTGTGCGTTCATTGTTTCCTTTATGGTTGACGTAAATAAAATTCATCCTAATATGAGTAAATTTGCTACGAACATTTTAATGCGCTTTTCTTCTTATTTTGAATTCAGTGTATTTTTGTAACAACTTGTCTCCAGTGTAACAAGTACGAGCTTACCTCCCATCGTAATGCAATGCTATTGCAACCCGCCTTTTTCCAACTGTGCATAGTTTTATCTCAAATTATCCAGACAGCAAAAAATTGTCATTTTTACATTGATTCAACGTCTGCAGACCTTTAATCAATGTAAAAATGACGAGTTTTGTTGTCCGGGTGGAGACCATGAGTAGGAGGCTCACATTTTGAGAATCTTTGTCGAGTAGTCACGATCTGCCACGGTAAAAATCCAGATTATTAGTTTGTTTACCTTCGTTTGATGTATCGTTTTATTTCACGTAAAGTCGAGTTTCCTCAGCTAATATTTGACATCTAGCTTTAGATGAAAAGACTTTCCACGAAAATGCAACTAAAGATACTCTGATAAATGATATTGTAAAGGAAACAATGGTACGTGATCAACAACGATTTTTGAAAAAATTAAATATTGCAGTCACTTGTAAATCTGCAGTCTCTTTTATATAACGTTGTTTAAACCCAATTTTCTAATTACCCAAGCAAGTAGGTTGATCACTTTCCGGGCATAAAGTTTCCGTTTTACATCTTTTTAACATCTGATGTCAAAACTACAGCAACCTAACACACACGCTTGCTGCAAGCCGTAAATGACTAAATTATGAATTTGAAGTCATATTACTGAAGAAAACTATAAATTCGTTCGTCATTCAATGTAGATGATAGTTTAGTGGGTTTGTTTGCGCTTTAATCTACAGCAATTCCTTGATAAATGAGATAATTGCGCTGAGAGAACCCTGACTGGGTCCAAAAACTCGTCTTCGTTTGTTTCGTTTGCATTGTTTCAACCCACTGCACCAGATCTGGCAAAAAGCACTGCAAATATTTTGTGTGCCCTTGTTCTCTCCTTGTAAACGCCTGTTGGCTTGAATGGTCAGCAGCTGGCTGACGGGCCTTTTTTTAAGTCCATGTCGTTATTGGAAACTGGCACCTGTACAGCACGGTTTGGTTGCTTTTTACTGTGTGTAAAATTGGTGCTTCAGAAAGAGTTGACAAAGTTATTGACAACATAATTTGTGCTGGACCTGTTGCACCTGAATAGATGTTACTCATTAGCTATCAATCAACCGCAAATTTTCAATTTTTTTGTCAATTTGTCTTCCAAGACTTCAGGAAAAGCGAATGCTTTTCATTTTTCCCCCATTAGCTTTAATGCAGTGTTGTCTGAACTTTTGTTTTAGGGGCTTGAAATGTTTAAGTAGTAGCAAAATTAGTGAATTTATTTTTATTTAGCATCAATTACTACAGTAGAATAGACAAAAATGGTTGAGCCCAACAGCTCATCCAATTATAATAATACTTCGTATTACCAATCAACCTCATCTTATCCTATGACACTGCCAGTAGGTACTTATATCCGTAAGATATAATGAACCACTTTAAGTATAGGTTATGCACTATGACAAAAAAGCTATGCTTACTTTGACACCTACGGTTTTACAAAAGCTGTCGTCTATAACAACTGACAATTTCTGGGAATGTCTTGATAACAAAGCACGTCACATGACGTTAGATCAATGGAAATAAATGCTTAAATTCGACAACGAAGAGTTTTCACAATAAACTCGTAAACATCGATGTCAATCATCCTACATGATGACATGATAGTGACTTTTCTTCTAACTTTGCCACAAGAGATTGCTGTCCTCAGGCATTCTGATGCAAACGCAATCTCGGAAAAGAAATTGCTTTGCTATAAATTATTGATCATTTGTTTGTTAGCACAATTTCAAAAGTTTTCTGTCATTCCTTTAACATTGCAAAATATCAAAAAACATTAAGAGTGCAGTAATTTTATGTTGGCCACTTAAAACCAATTGTTAGAAGTAGGTTACTCTATGGTCTATCTTGATACTCATCATGTATCAAAAATGAAAATGTCGTGAAAACGAAACTGCAAAGCATTCTTCATCCTTATAACTGGCTTGAGAAAAACGAATTTTTAGTCTTATTTGCACTACGTGTGCAACTGTGCATTGGCCTTGTTTTGAAACTTCTGTCGTCACGTGACAATGACGGTTACGAATGACCGAGAGTTATGAAACTTAAGAAAGGCCAGCATCGAAAAATGTGATTTGCCACCAGCTTGCTTGAGGCTACACCCGAAATATGAGATCAATAATAGCACAACAGAGATTGTTCTCTATTCATGCGTAAACTGCACTATGCAAAAGCTTCCGTCTCAAACTTTCTTCAAAATTTAAAATTTTTGTTGCATTTTTGTCAAAATAATGAAGTGGGCTTGTACACTAAACGTTTAACAGCAAACAAAATTTCTAAGCGCACCCTTAGAGGTCGGGTTTGGTGGAGGTTTCATGTTAACAATCCACTTCAATATCCTGCACATGGGATTCATGCTTGTGTGATTTTGGCTTATGTTTGCTGAAAAACGGTAAATTTAGAGTTAGTGGTAACATGATCTCACTTTTGCCTCTACAATTTTTGCAAGGTTGAATTAGCTGAAGTTTAAGACTTAACCAACAGAATTGATATTTTACATTGCTTCAACGCAGGCACATGTTGCACCGACATAAATATGACAGCTTTTGTTTGATAGATGTTCACTGTTCTGCATTAAAGGTTATTCCTTGTAGCTGTTTCCTTATGAATATTCAGCAATACAGTTTGACATGTTTGCCCGTGTTTTAAACGAGGTTGTGAAATTTTACAGTAACTTGCCAGTTGTTATTCATTTGAGTCTTACGATCGTGGTTCTATTCTTTCACCAGCCCGTGATGCCGATCATTGCTCGGTCTTCACTGAGGCACTACTAGAGAGCAACCAATTCTTGGCTTTATCATCCAAGAAACACAAGCCTTCTGTTGGCAGTATTTTTTAATGATATGCATCCTTGAACAGAAGTTGTTTTATTTACACTGTACCATTGACAAGAGGTTCAGGGGGTAGTTTTGGACCTGGGCCGTAACCTTTTCAAGGGACCAGAAAACTAAGAAACTACCGCATGTTCTTTCGGTATAGGCCTTTGCTTAGTGTGTTTTCTTAAAAGTGTCTTAATTTGGGGCTCACAGGTCTCGTTGGTACCGGGCCCAAATTGTCCTCTCAGCGGCCCTGGTTCTACAGATACCCACTGTGTTTTCTTTGCTTGAGCAACCGCTGTAAACACGGACGGTAAGGTTAACGCTCTATTTACACAAATAGCCCAGCGATTTTAAAGTTTGGACTTAAGAAAAAACTATGTTTTTGTACTTGCCTTGGGCAACAATATCTTCATTTATTTATAATACCGCCTCTTGTAATCGCTTTTATGAGTACCATAATTAATCCGTCATATGACGCACAAAAAGAACAACACCGATTTCAAAGCTATACGACACGAAATCGTAAATCAATTTAAAAATTAAGCAAAATAAGTTCAAGATTTGTTTGAAAGTTAACTGTTGATGAGCCAAATGAGAGATCTCAGATGGCCAGAATCAATGCCAATGTTTGGTCAAATCACATTGAAAGCTATACAAATAAGTTGGCGAAAACTAATACGACGAAAAGTAACATAAAATTTCGTTTTTTGGTTATTACACCAATTGTATTTGCCTTTTTCATATTTTCCTGAAGTTCACACTCCTTCCAAGTAAAAAGTTTTATCTCTCTTTGCAAAACTTCAACTTTGGTGCAGTTGAAGTAAAGGGAAAATTAACTTTGTCACCTGGGGAGTGTGATGTATCTTTTTCAACCATGCATATTGCATAGCATATGTTTGGTTGTGTTGAGGCACAAGCAGTCTATGGTTGAAGCTTGGCTGTTCGGTTTCCTTTAGAAAATTTGCAAAGCGTTTTTGGTTCTCTCAGCACATGACTAACTCTTTTCCAATTTTTTTCCCACAAAAAGTTACATAGACTGTTTTGGCAACTGAAAGCGTTAATTTGCTAGGTGAAGAGATTAACCCTAAAGTTTTCCCAGAAAAAAAAATTATGCATTAATTTTACGTTACATTTTATTCGACTAACGCAGAAACTAATATTTTGCCGTATTGCTTGTCGCGAACTCATAATGTTTGCCACACAAGCCTAATGACCGTCAACATACATTTATCCGGATATTTGATACAAAATTTTTCCTATCGTACGACCTTGACAATTTCAGCGTAAATTTTTACCGAAGATGCAAGGTCACGGTCCGATGAAAACCAATGAAGCGTAACGCAGGTGACTTGAGTTGCATCACTGAGCGCGGGGTTGTGACGTGACCATTCAACAATTTTTGGACTGAAAATTCAGTTGTTAAAAGAGAAATAACTTTATTTGCCAATCAGATTCCATAATAGTACACACTAAGGTTAGTCTACATAATAACATCCAATGCACTAACATAGAGAAACGCTTAAGTGCGCTCGATTTCAACAATTCAATCTGATTAGCCATGAGCAGCTTAGATCATGTCGACTCTGTTGCATTGCTGTGCGTGGACTGTTCCTTATATTCATATAATCATAAAACAAATATGAATTTTACATCATTGTGTATGTTTTGCTCGGCTCTCTACCCTAACCGTTTTGTTGTCTTTGATGTATATCTACTAGGAACAAGAACTAGACCTTATTATTCACCTGTAATTTGCTAACCATGCTTTTTATGGCTGTGATATCTTCAAGATAACTAGGGCTGGAGCCAGTCCGTGATTTGAAAGTAATTTAAAATAAAACTTGTCGCGAGCTGCTGTGAGTGCATTTTCAAAACTACAATAATATTTGTCTGCCTTTTGCATAATCGGATTTTCTGTCTGAAGCTATTGTTTTTATCTTTTGAGATACGTAGTCGGTAATGTTTTTGTTGTTAAATGCATGCTGTGAGATGTTAAAAATAACAAAATATTAACTCCCTATTAAATGCCTTAGGCTTAGGTAGTTTAATGGCGACATACTTGGCCCCAGTTGTGATGTCATAAATACCAGCACGCTAGAGTAGAATCACGCGTTGTCAAGTGTCAAAATGAAGCATTGTCTCCAAATTTGTTATTCTATTTTTTTTTTATAAGTTCAAACTCTTCTGAAACAATATTACAACTAAGCTTGTTTTAAAAAAGATTCTTATGGTTTTTGTTAAAACGATCATCAGTGTGGTATTTTAAAAACTTTTCGAAATTGTTAGCTACAAAGTAGACGCTGGTATCTTAACCTCTGTTCCGGTCTCGATGTTGTAAGTTATACAAGATCTATCAACTAAGGTTCAATCAAGCGATTGAAGATATCAAATTAATAGAATCAGTTACGTTCGTTTCGACAGTACTTTGAAATTTTGTTGCTTTTGATTATTTTAAGCAAATGATATCTTCTGTGTGCAGCATGAAATTGCTTGACATATTTTGTAAAATGTACTTTTACGGCTTCAAATATAAGGAAATTGCATCTTTGATGTGATAGTCGATACCGGACTGTTTCCATTCTTGAACCGAACCAAATCGATTCGGGTAGGTAAATTTGTATTTTTTCAAAATCCTTGGAAAACATGACGCAGAAAATCTTTCGACGAAAACGAAGTAAGATTTTCATTGATTCTCACAAAAACATGGCGTAGAGATGATATGAGTTCAACTCAAAAATATTTTCTCAAACAATAGGCGATACATGGAGGAGTTAGCCCATCTAGTTTGGTAAATTAATCTCATCACTGAGGGCTGGTTTGACGTGGAACTTGTGTCTACGTTAATTTAGTATTAAAAAAACAATAACAAGAGAAAATCACTGATTAGCTTATCTATTCACTTATCCTATTTATTGCAATAAAAACAATATCTTACGTCGTTTAAATGTTACTAGACGTCGTATGCCTTCATTCTCCCACTGATTGTGAACCTGTGTGAAACCAATACCCAGACAGTAAACCAACACGTCTGCAGACGTTGAATCAATGTAAAAAACGGTTGGTTTGTTGTCTGCGTATGGCCGTTGCGCAACGTTTGTGGAATTGCCATTCTGAATTTGATTGATGAGCTGTGAAATATTATTAGACGCGAAACGATGATTCAAAAGTTAAACGGTAACACCTTGTTGATTTAAACTAGCTTCAGAGGGCCCTTCGAGGTCAGGTGACGTGAAATCATGGCTTTTACAGATGAATTGTTGTTCTGTTACCATTGCACTTTTTTACCTGTTTGCGCCATTCCTTGTATGGAACATAGCAGAGTCGTAATGTTTATATTTTTTATTTATTTTATGAAAGGTCTACTCGGTCGTCAATCGTAACTTCATTTGATTATTCATTTGTGCGAAATGCTGTTTGTGTGTTAGATAGGAGGCAGAATGTTCTTTGTAATGGTCAACTTGCGACGAAATGTACGAGAATACTAATTTGGGTCCGTTATCGCCTGGTATCAGGTCTTGGGTTGAAAATAAGTTACATTCTATTCGTTCCTATGAATCAGCGCTGCAGTGACGACTTTTTTCACACTTCATTGATTGTTGAAGTCACCTTTGCTGAGATATTTGTAATTGAAACTTGTTTATCCAATTCCGAGCCCATCTTCTCCCCTAAAGGTTCAGCCGGACAACATGTAGCAACTCAGACGCATGCCCAGACCTTAAGCAAACAAAATTGAAAATCACCTCTGTGATACGTAATCTTGTCTTTTGTGTTTTTAGGGTAATTCCTTAATTGAATATCATCTTCCCTGTATTATGGCCTTATCGTTTAAAACGATGCGATACCAATTGCCATGATTTTTTTAAAGATTACAGTGGCACAAAAGCTATGTGGTCTTAATTAACTTTGAGGATGATAAAACAGAGTTATGCTGGTGAATTAGACATTAATGATTCAGTGTGACACTGTTTTTGTGACGGAATGTGACGAATGACCGAAGGAAATGCGGATTAACTGAACGTCATGTATGAAAACCAGTGAATGTGAAGACTTTGTGTCAAATCTGGTTCATTTACCATCACTTGATGTTTGATGCTTGCAAATATTAAAAAACAGTTTTAGTTAAAAACTTGTCAAAGACTCTATTTTAAAATGGCAGAAACTCGTTTTCTTTGAAGTTACCGATATTAAGCAAGGTAAATAAAAAATTATTAGAATTGTAAGTACAGTATAAACACTCAAGTTATTTTCAAATTTATTGCTGATACAAATGATAGACTTTTACCTGAGTAAGAGAAGCACAGTGCGTGTCAAGTATTAAATATCACGTATTTTAAACCACTCTTGATGTATTTTGCAACTAAGGAAAGGATATCTTTCTACAAATGTTCTTAGCATACGTCACGTTACGTCATAAAAGTTTTTCAATAAGTCTGAGATTTCTGCTGCTGAGGTTTCCTCATCAAGTAAAGTTGTTTGAAAATTAATATAATGCCATCAATCACTGATGTATTAAGTACAGGATTCTACCTTGTTCGCTGCCGTGATAAAAATAAATACTTCAAGTTAAGCTGCTTAGTATTGGTTCATCTCTGCGCATTCAAACCTTGTTTAAAGTGTAAAATGGGTGGCCGCCTTCCGACGAGTTCATCATCATTTTTTTTCTTTGGCTAAATGTACGATCCTGGTTTTGAATTCCTTGAGGCAATATTTAGACTTTGTAGCAAACGATGTGAAAATTACGTAGAACAATAACGAAGATGATAAGGAACTTTGTCGGTACAATGTCGGTGAAAAATAGCGGCATAGTATGGTGATGCCGCATCGAAATTTTTATCACCAGAAAAGATATGCATGCACTTGAAAAAAACGAAATAACTTTAAACCTTCGATTTTTGAAAAGTTGAAATCGTAAGATTGATTTCCTCATTTTGTTTTAGAGCCCGACCTGGTATCTCCACCTGTGCCGGACTACCCGTCTGACAATGACCCGAAAAAAGAGGACAACGATAAAAATGAAGGAAACAAGAAAGATGAAAACGACTCAGTTAGAATCCCGTTCAGCGACGGTAAGTTTGTTGCTTGTGCAGAAAATACCTCAGCCAGAAAATCAATCTTGTTTTATATTAATCCAACGTAATTAGATATTAAACTAATGCTAAAAATTTTACATTTGCTGACTGGGGCAATTATTTATGACTTGGCTTCTACGCTGCAGCTTGTTTGTTGTTTTTGCAAGAGTGGTCATAGACATGTGGAACATACAAAAGCACCACCATGAGAAGTATGGCTGCTATAGCGAGATCACCACAGATATAAAAATATTGGATTGTGCTTGACAAATGTGTACAACAGCTTATTGTAGTTGTTGATGATTGGCTTCTTTTCATTGCCACGCTGTAGATTTTCAATCCAACTCACTTAATCGGCTTTACCACCTGCCCGAGGAAATTTACTTTGAAAAATGTGGTTTTGGCCAAAATTTTTTACATTTCTTCTTGAGTTTGTAAACATGATGCTGTGATTTTTCTTTTGAGCAAGATAAAGAAATTCTTTTTTCTGCGCTTATATTGTAATGTTAGAGCTACCTACAAGAAACGTACAATGCACGCAAGAGAACGAATTGGTCAATGAAATATTTCATAGCCTTGTTGCAAGCGACGACACCCTCATTCTAACGCATTGGTTGCAGTAAATTTTGCGCATACTTTTCACAAATTAGCCTATGATGCCATTGTCCAACTAAATACTTCACAGCGTAAAGTAAATAGAAGCATGAAAGTGCTAAAACCCTTTCTGGACAATAGTAAAGTCATTTTTAGTGAGAAAGTCTCATCTGAAATTTATAAATAGACAGAGTGACATATAAATACGTTGTCGGCTTATAATCGTAAGAGCAGTTGGACTTCTATCTCATTTCTTTCAAAGTCAAGTTTAATTGAAAATTGTGAAAAAAAACTGCTGAGGCACTTTTGCCGCGTGTGTCGCAAACAACAAATATCTAAAGTGACATAGATCGCAATTTCCCAGGCAAAAAATCAACCGTTTTTTACATTGATTGGATGTCAGGGTTGGTCTTGAAGTCACGTTTCATGTGATGGCGGGGTCTAGTCACCTAAACCTTTTCAATTCATTGCGCAACGAAGAATATTTTTACAATCCACATCCCAGTGTTTTGTTTCTCTTCAATGTTTGTTTCAGTGACTAAACCGCTGAAAGAAAGTTAGGAAAAAGTTTCCCGTTTGTGAAAAGAAGCCCACTTAGCACAAGCCTTCATGTTTTTATGAAAGTGTTCTTTCTTGATTTGTTGGACTAGTCTAGTAGTGATTTCTGATTTGATAACAAACTCGGTGAGCTTTGTGCGTAGGATTCCACTTAATCGAGATTTGGGACTCAGCATATAAAGAAACACGGTTATGTTTCTCTGGGAAAAACTAACTTTAACGTTGTTTGAACCTCAGTCCTGTGTGTTGATTTTGTTAATACAGAAACACAGTGTTGTCTGCAACTTTTTGTTGCTTTTCAAAGAAAATACCAGTTATCATTGTTACCTTTGGCCAATAACAATCTATGCCTACGTAGATATCAAGTAGACTACTAACTCATTGGTTAAGCAGAAATTTGATTTTTGTAAAAATGGATACACTTTAGTATTAACTGGAATAAGAGCCTTCTGAAGATATCACTGAGTGTGAAACAGGCTTTTAAGGTTGCATTGGTAGCAGTGGTTTCATTCACTTAAAGTAAAGTTATGCGTGTTGCATCGTTTAATTTCATCGATTGCAATTGTTTGCAGATGGAAAAGTTCACGAATTTGAAAACGGTAAAACGCCATCGACAAAAGTTGACTCTGATCAAGAGATGAGCAGCACTGGAGTCATCATCGGTATCGTCCTCGGCGCATGCGCAGTTGCATTTGTGGTCTTGCTGATTTTTTTAGGCTACAAGTTACACAAGCGCCGCCGCAGAGTGCTCAAGAAATATCAGTCCCCACCGATGCCCCCGAACCGAGGGAATGCCCCTGTGCAGCAAGTTACTCTTGTCCCGATCACTCCTCCAGCTCATCACAATCATCTTCATCGTGGGAGATTGCAATCGAACCGCGAGCGACTCAGGTCAACCACCCTGTCTTCCCATACCGATCTGCTACCACCACCCTCGTATAACGAGACATTTTTAGACAATGGGGGCCCAGTTGTCGCGGTGTGATGGGGTGAAAATGGTTAATAGAGCCCCAAGTAATAATCAAAGATGTGTGCCACGGTTTAAATCACGCCGTGGGTGTTGGATGGAGCAGGGAAGAATTTTCTACGTTTTCGCACATTTTAGTTAGCCGCATGATGACGCTACAGAGGGTAAAGCCACCACCGTCACTCCAGTGTCCATGCTCTCGCAAATCTGTGGCCTCGGTCATGCCTGGCGTTGTTGCCTTTGTCGCATTTCAATAGTTCATTTAGCTATTTGTTATTAAGTTTTTGGTGAACAGAAAAGAACGGCAATGAAATAGCTATAACCAAGGGATCGCTTATCTACGGTCAGCTCGCACCGGTTTGGCACGAGTTAAATTATTGTAAAAAGTTTAATTTTTATCAAAACTTCTTTTGAGTAACATGTCAACGTAATCAACTCAGAAAACCTATCGTCACGAATTTTTGCTTTTCAAAATCATCCTAACAAGAATGTGTAGGCTATGCCCTTTTGTAATTTGGTCAACAATATTTCAACATTTCTTAAAATACTATGCGCATAAAACGATGCTTTACGGTGGCGGTCGTTTTATTTGCGTTGCTTTTTGTAATCTTGCAATAAGAAACTTGGTAAGTAGTAGGCAAGCAGCCTGGTTGGAATGACTTCCAATTTCTTGATTTTTTTTATATATCTGTTGTTTAATTGAACTTGTTGTTGTTGTTTTTTTCAACGCTTTTATTATGTTTGCTTAAATGCTTATGCAGTTGCCAGTATTTTTGTGCATAGTTTCAGAACTTTGCCACATCTACTGTAGGCCTATTATAACTTTCTCAGCGAAGGAAGATTTCGCTAAGCCACCATTTTCAAGTAATGGTTTACTCGAGTTGAGATTTAAATCTACAATATTTCCTGAAAAATACATTAGATGTTGGCATATGATTATATCATCATCATTTGTGAAGCTGCAGTTGCAAAATAATAGAACCACATTATGATTTAACGTGCTTGTGAAAGTCCAGTTTATTAGAATTGACCACACTGATCAAAATCTCCTCACAAAGTTCTGCTACTCTCTGATATTTGGTTTGTTTTTGACACTGTCAAGTCTTATCCTTAAAATTTTTCGAAAATTTTGACAGAACTGCTTTTATCGCATTCGATCGTTGCTAACAATTGACAAGCTATGCTGCGTATCGGTGGCGCAGATCTACTGTTTGGGCAGTTAGAAGATTTTTAGCCAACAAGGAACTTCAAAGTGATTAGCTTAATAGTTTGGAAACAAGTATTTACTTTGGTGCAAAACTTTAGGCGTATAAATCAAGCTTTCAAATAGTAGCATCTAACTCTTCCAAGTTGACCCACTCACGCATTGTAATCTGTAATTGTTTGTTTAGATTTGGTGCAATAAAGTTGAAGGGTTAATTTTTGTGCTTGGGAGGTTGTGGGGTGTTGATTTTGATATTTCTGTTTTACTTCTTAAATTAGTTTGGTTACATTTTATAATTTCTCGGCTTTACATTGTGTGCTTGCGATGGAGTCCTTGCGTTTTCAATTTTCTTTTTTCTTTTGTTTTTATCATTTACTGCTTTGTCAAGTGATGAATTAATTCATTCAATACAAACTTTTGCGCTCTTATTCGTAGCGTGCGCTTTCTGCAGAAAGATTGAGACCCCACACAATGGCAGTTTATATGCAAAGTTCAGTCAGGAAGAAAAGTTTAATTCACTTCAGTGGAGGAATTCTTTACAAACCTATCGCACGATCCAATTTTATTAGCCAGCTTTGGAATGAGGATTGGATGAGTATTGAGATTTACGACAAACGTCAGAGTGGCTCAAGAATACGATTGTCGGCGACTTACTGTTCTTTTAGGTTGAAAGTAACAAAACGTATGTTGTCGGTGGTCGTAATGTGATCAAACCCTCCCTAGAATTAAAAACAATAGATAAAACGTGACAACCTTCTTCCACTAGGCTACACTGAACGCGAATTTTCAACCACCACACAAGAGCGTGGGCAAAGTTAAGTGTTTAACGTTCCCTTTGCCGTTACTGTCAGTGACGTAGCTGAGAATGTCTTCCCACGAGTGTCTTCGTGGGAAGACTTAGCCGCAGAACGACCAACATGGCGCAGTCTTATTTACAAACGCGCAGAATCAGCTGAGAAACATCGTACGCTATCTGCTGTCAAAAAACGAGAACATCGCAAGGCCCGAGCCTCAAACAACCCATGGCCCTAGCCAACCATCCTTCCAATGTCCATCCTGCAGTGGAAGCTTCACCGCACAGATAGGCCTCACCAGCCATCTCCGCACTCATGAAGCCTACACCAGTGGTTTTCAACATTTTTGGTGGAACGGAACCCAATGAAACATTCCAAAAGCTCGAGGAACCCCTGTTCAATAATTTAATTGCCTTATGCAAAAAACATCGTTTGATTAATAAAATTAAAATACTCATGTTCAGATTTATTTATGTACAATAAAAATACAAACTGTAAAAAATTACATTTATTCTCATAAAAAATTCAATGAGAAACTTGAGCCTGGTGTTTGAAAACAACGAAAATTCAGGATCGCAGTGAACGTGTTAAAGTGTAGCAAATTCATTAATAGTGGCAAAGCTATTCAATATTTGATTATATTTAAACAATATGCATATAATACTAAAATAGACTCTCGGATTTGAATGCAACTTGCGGAACCCCTAGACTTACTGGCGGAACCTTAGGGTTCCGCGGAACCCTGGTTGAAAACCACTGGCCTACACTGACCAAAGCCCACACTAAACAAAAGCTTGATCTCAGTCTCATTGGCCATCTTCGGAAACGAAGGGCGAACATCAGCTGAGGATGAGCTGTGAAGCAAAGCTTATCTGTCGCCGTACAAGGTATCAAAGGGGGTTAAATTGACTTTATCACGAGGCGCCAAAAGTGCCACTATCCTGTAGATCGGGTCACCAAATGGCGGCCCGCGGGCCGCATGCGGCCCGCGGAAGGTATCAGCGTACAAGTATAACCAAAAATACTTTTATTGAGGGAGTTAAAGAGCACGAAGGCAAAAAATACTTTCCTGGAAGCATATTTTCTCATTGCATACGATTCCACCGACCGACCAATCAGATTATAGTTCTAGGTGGGGGTTGCTTAAAGTTATTCCAATGCGATGTCCAGCCACACTGTCCCAGTGGTTGATTAAAACGTCTGTTTTCGAATTTTGAAATTGTCTGTGAGCATAGGGTTGCTTATTTTAAGTTTGTAAATGTCATGTAAACACTAGTGCGAGTTTCACCGTTATTGTGTTTCACGAGCAGTGTTCTCTTTGTGCAAGTTTTTGTTGGCAAAATGGGTCGGTGTGCCAACTCAATTTATAATAAATTGGCAATATAGGCTATTACATATAAATTTAGAGACTTTTTCTGATTGTATTATGAAAATATTTAGCTTAGTAGGCCTACTGCAAAACGTTTTTTTTTTTAAGAAATATGGAACGCTTCACGATTTTGCGTGTCATCCTTGCGCAGGAGCTATGCTAATCTGTATCGTTCCAATTATAGTATATGTAGGCTACTGCCGAAGCAAGTACTGCAAAATGTTGTTAATCAACAAATTCTTGCCACGCTGATGAGCACCGCAAGTGACAGTTGTCTATAATAAAAGAAAGATGGTTTTATAGATTCTCACAAAAAGGATGAAAAACCAACTCATTGCTTTTTTAGAGGGAAGACTGTTCTTAAATTACGATGTTTCGGTGATTTTCACAAGCGTTTGTTTCATGGTAGTCTACCTGTCGTGATGATGTCTAGTTTAGCGTTGGTGGTGCCTTCAACATTTAGTTGCAGAATGGTCACTCCTTGACCTACAACAGCTGGTGCTATTCGCCCTGACAAGGGCGCTGTGCTTGGTCTGGGGGTGCCATTCTGATGATTGTTCTTCCGCATAACTTTATAGCGACAGTTGTAGCAAGTTTAGTTTCCCAAAGTCGGTACTTGCGGGGGCGGCCACGTGGAGGTACTTGCTTTCGTCGGCAGAGAGTGCTGCTTGTGAGTGTGGTGAAATGCAGACGGCAGCACACATTATCAAGGATTGCCGGCGATACAGAAATCTCATATGGAAATCTTGCTTCAAAAAATAAGATCAACACTCTGCGTAACAAAAAAAATTAAGCCTTTCCTAAACAAACAAGCACTTCTCTCCATTTACCTATCTCTAGTTGAGAGTCAGATATTATATTGTATCTCAACATGGTGTCATGAAAACAAAACTACATTGCAAAAGCTGCAACGTAGGCTACATGCAATAACTTTCGTCGTATTGTATTTGACATTGACCGCAGAGAAAGCATAAAAGGTGTAATGGAACTCAATAATTTAAAATCAATTAACCACATGAAAAATACAGTGATTGCAACTTTCATGTTTAAATATTCAAAAAAGCTACTTCCCACAACATTCAATGATATAATCATGTGTAAACAATCAAGTAGCCTAACAACAAGAAGTAGGCTACTGTAATTCTCTTTATATTCCGATATATTGCAGAATTAACACTTGCAAACAATCAATACGAAACATGGGGCCAACAGTTTGAAACAAGCTTCCCCCTACTATAAGAAAAGAATGCAAAACTGTAAAAGGCTTTAAATCAAAAATGAACAAGCTAAATCTTCCTTGAAATAATCCTATCTAAGTATTACATGCACCAAACTTACTAATAGGCTACATATATATATATTTTTTTTTGCCCAGAAATGATAGGCCAATGTGTGTAGATTTATTAGCGAAATAGTAAGGTTGTAAGTACTCCTACTGGCCTTCTGGTTCTTGTGTTTTTTTGTCCACAGAAGTTCTGCAGAGTCTGCAGAAGTTTTTCCATCCTCTTCGACCAATCGCCATCTTTCGGTGAAGCGGTGGCCATGTGCTCCAACCAGTTGTTTTATATCAATATCTTGGACTGAATCGTCATGTTATTGTCTGATTGTTTATCTATTTTTCTAACATGCCGAATTGGATTTTTTTTTTTTGGTAAGCGTTGGGCTCGCAGTCGAGAGCCTGCATGTTCGACTCCAGCCACCCGCACTTGCTGTTGTTTCTCTGGGCAAGAAACTTTACGATAATTGCCTCTACCCAGTGATCGATTTCGAGTAATGAGTAGTACCAAATTTAAGTCATAAGTAGAGTAGACAATCGGAAACAGACATTGCCGTCGGCTGCAGCGTGGGTCAGGTGTACGTCGGAAGGCGTACACCGATGCATAGCGCTCAAGTCCGCTTTCCCGAAATGCAGGATAAAGATAATAAAACAAACATTTAATTGTACCTTACTATTTCAGCAAAAACTTGTCGATGGTGAATTTAACCAAACACAATCTGGAGTTTATAATTAAACGTTACCTCACTCAAAGCTATCACGGGTAAAAATTAGTTCTTAGACACCCACTGCAGTGTGGGCAGCAATTAGTCTAGATCGATTTAATAAATTTATCACGTTTAAATTTGTCGAAAATCTGCATCATAATAATTGAGGTCTTGCGGGAAAAATTCAACCACCTCTGAAATAAATTGACAATGAAATTATGTAGATATTACGCTGCTTAACATAAATGTAACATACCGGGATATTTATTGGTTAACTTGAGTTGAGAAAGTCTTCTGCTATAATCTTGTTGAAAAATAATATGACCTCTTCACATGGAAATAGATTGCGGCCTGACAAATAAAACTTAGAAATACAAGACTCATTCAGACAACTTAATTGAGCAAAGTACTTGCACTTACAAGCTGTATAGTTCTTCAATAGTTTCCTGAGAAACTTTTTTTTCGAAAAACTCATGTTTGGTCAAAGTATTAGAGCACTTCCATATTCTATGCGTTTCATACAGCGGAGATCGAAAGGCACACAAATTCACAATAAGCTTCAGTGAAATCATAAGGATATTTATTAATATGATTCGCAAATTACGCGTCAGAATATAATGGGTATAGTAGGCTTCGGGTGCGTTGTAAGTGCTTCCGCCATGACCACGCGGCCAAATGCCTTGTTTTATTTTGAAGTGGCCTATGTACAAAAAACGCAAATTTGCTGAAAAAATTTACAAATGTCAAACGCAACAAACCGTTCATTAAGCAGCAAAATCCGTCATTTTTACATTGATCCAACGTCTGCAGACGATTCAACGTCGATTCAATCGATTCAACGTCTGCAGACGTTGAATCAATGTAAAAATGACGAATTTTGCTGTCTGGGTTCAGTTGGCGACCAGCTGATGAAAGAAGATTTCAGAGGAATTCAATAATTTTTTTTTTACATGAAACAATGTGTTTTGCAAATCTTCAAACATACACTCTGTATAATTATGATACAAGCGAATACTTCCAATTTGAACTTGTCCAAACTCATACCGAAATGTACCATCAAAAAGGGCATAATAAACGCAAAAATGGAAACAAGTACATCAGTTGAAAGTTGCTATCTGCGTCAAATAGAAATTTAGTGCTTGATGTTGCAAGTATTTTTGCTTTGTTGATGTTGAGGTCGCTATTCATTGACAATGGCTCGAGCAAATTCTGAAACAAAAATCAATGCAGTTTTTACAACGGACACCAGACTCGAGCCCAAGCCGCAAGTTGGTAAGAAATAATTACGTCATAAGAACTTATAATTACGTAAAGTGCATGTCTTACGAAGAGCAGTGCAGATAATTCTTGATACTATATTATATATTTGCATTGTTCGTCGCAGCGCAAAAGTGTTTAGTATATCTGTAACTAGCGATAAATCAGCAACCTCAATAAATCAGAATTTTAGTAAAAATCCTACGGTTTTAGAATTGTAAAACAGAACAGGCCTAAATATCATACATTTCAACAGCAAACGCTAAATAAGTATCATCATTATGCTCAAGCCACAGTGTTTCAAACACAATTATTTTTCATGCAGCTATGAATTGGTTACTCATATCAAAGAAAAACATGCAATAAAATGTACCGCAATGGTCGCTAATGACATGCGGCGACAACCCAGACAACAAATCAGTCATTTTTTTACATTGATTCAACGTTTACAGACGTTCAATGTAAAAAATGACTGATTTGCTGTCAGGGAAGCTGCTTTGGAGAGAAACGTAAATGGAGCCGCGCAAGCAAACGCGACGCACCGCATGCAATTATATTGAGCAGGTAAAAATTAAAGCCAAAATCAATGGAATTAATAGCAGAAATGTTCCACTGTTGGTCTGAAATTCGTAAGAAACTTAAGTTCTTTGTTGAAACTTGCAATTAAATCAATGTGGGTAGATTCCGCAACGGAAAAACGTATAGTCTTAAATGACGTAATCAGCTTTTTTCTCATTAATGTATTGTCTAATATGTTGAGTTAAAGTGAAAGTTTTTTAGCTGGGAGATTATCGTAAATAACTTTGTGGGACACTTTAAATTGATTAATGAAGCAAAACGATATATTCCATAAAACGGGAATCATGTCTAACCGTAAGCTAAATCATAAAACCAACTACTACATTGCAAGTCAACCTGTTAGTCGCAAATTAACGAGCAATTTATTTCTCTCACAGCAGCATATCATCATTGCTACAATACGTCAATCAAAATGATGGACAGACCACTACAACAGCTACAAATGAATGCTACGTACATCTTTATTACATAAAGATGAAGGTTGTTGTGGCTTCCTCTTCACTCGCTACAAACCATTTTGACGAAAGCTAGACCAAATAATACAATCCGTTAGCTTCAGGAGATCAGCAGGTAGCGCCATACGAGGTGCTTGAAATGCGAGATTATCATCCGCATGGTGGGATCATGGAGCTTTTTTTACAGTAGCAGCAGGCGCAAAAAATCGTAGCCTAAGGTTAATTGCAGACAGACAAGCAACATCCCTTGCTGCATCATGTTTGACATGTTCAAAAAAGCTGAAGGCCGATGCAGGCGTCGACAGTCCACATGCCATAACAGTGAAGTATCGCAAACAAAAAATATGGCAAGTTTTGTCTTGCTGGCCGGCAGTCAAAGTGCTTGCACTTCATGCAGTGGGCGAACCATGCGGCAAAGGACTAGGTGTGAAACAGTTACATGTTCGACATTGAAGTCAACTGAAAAGCTGAAACCTGGAAAGCATTCTATTTACGTTTAAACTATACCTCAAGACATTGGATGAAAAGACAAGATACGTGACTTTCATGGAAAGAAATGTACAGTGCGGTGAGTCGGTCAAGAGATGGAAATAAGCGGAAAGAAAAGGTTCATCAGCCAAAGAGAGAATTATTCGTTCCTCAAGAACTTGCTAAATTCTACAAGACAAAAGAAACTGAGTTGTTGGAGAAGAGATAGAATTTACACTTTCAGTTGACCAAGGCAACTAAGAACTAACAAGCTACCAATAAGAAACCATCACATCTTTGAATAAGTAAATGCTGACATTGTGGAACATGAAGATTGAAGAGTGAAGCCAACACTACGGAACAGTTGATCTTCAAACGAAACTCGCTTCGAAATTTCAGATTGAGTGATCGGAACATTCATTATGTTTGGGGAATTATCAAGAATGTTGAGAGTGTACATTACAAGGTCTTCCAAGCTAACTTTAACTCGATTTTTGTTTTTACTAGAAAAGATCTGTATGTATGCTGTAGATAGACCTTGGGGGAAATGCATTGGCCCTATAGAGTAAACCAGCTGGTAATTATGCATTTAGAGATTACACTAACACTGGCTGTGTCTCACTGGTTTTATGGTATACTCAAGTAATCTTTTTTTTTAAAAGATGTTTTTCAAAGAAAAGAACAATTCGTTGGTGAGAAAATATTTGAGAAAGAGAAAATAAATTGAAGATTAAAGTCATTGCTCAAACTGAATGCGCGCGAGTAGAAAACCTAGCTCTATTTTTGCCAGCAACTTTTTCCATATTTAGCATTGATTCAACGTTTTTAGACGTTTTATCAATGCAAAAAAGACCAATTTGCTGATTAAACGCTTGATCTAGATTCTAAAAGATGACACGAACACCTCAGCAAAAAAAATTGAATCAATGTAAAAATGCAACAACTTTACGAGTTGGGTCGTGACACCTTAATGCAGTTACATTAATTCAACAATAGCAGATATTGAACCAATACCAGTTTTATCATGCTGCTGCCAAAGCTGCTGTTGAAAGCGGAAAGTCGCCCAAATTAACGTTCATATATGAATGACGTATCTGAAAATGCCCAGCTTTCAAAGCTTTTCTTTGTCGAAAATGAAAAGAAAGCGGCAGGGGATGTGCCACCACAACCGGCACAGCCACCTCTGCATATGAAACGTGCTTCTGAACACATTTACCGTAGAGAGGTCTTTAGCTGTCCAATCTGGCTACTTGTCATCCAATACAGTTTTAATGAATGCTAAAAGAAGGAGTTTCGTTTCACTTTCAATCTTGGCCAAACGTACATTAAATATTACAATAACATGCTTCAACTTAAAAATTTGTCGAACATTACATTTCATCCCAGTTATGTTATTAAGGCAAGCTCGTAGTCGTAGACCTCAGTAATTTCGTGGTGTATTGTAGCCATGATTGTAGCATAGAAAGGGCTTGATTAAAAAAAACAGATAAAACACAAAATATATACTAAATCAAACCAATTTAAAAAATAAGTTTCGTTCAGTAAACAATAACATGCCAATTTTATGAAACAGACAGAGACATCAAATAAAATACTGCTTCAAAACAAATGTTTGTTTTTTGTAAATTTGACGTAGCGAAAGCTGAGGTGGTATTACTTGTAAACTGATTTTATTATTTAAAGAACGCCATGTCAAGTGAAATGCGAAACCGAACCTTCATAATTGACGCATCCATTGGTGTCTTCCTGCCCCACCAGGAGCTGCTCAACTTCTTCCTCAGTCAACTTCTCACCTGAGGGAAGTAAACGGTTGAAACGTTCTTTGTTCTGAATCAGCTAGTTCATATTGGATGAATTGTTGCTAGTTTTTACTGAGGGAGTTGTTTCTTTTTGTATTGGATGCCACAATATGGAAAGTGTCGTTTTCATAAAAGATTTAAGAACCGTTTAACTGGAAGTAAACTATGTCCTAGACCTAAATTTTTATAACGGTTAAAGAAATTTAGCGGCCAAGTTATCTACAAAGCTGTCACTTAACGATACTACAACGCAAACCTACTTTATATGATATGGCTTTACCCAATTCTATACATTTTCTTCGCAATAAAAAATCAAACAAAGGACTAATCTGAAAAACAAAGACTTTCTGCCTTTGCTACCGTGATGTCAAGCTTAAATTTCTTCTATAACATTGTTAGTTTTCTTACCAAGAGATACAAGAACGTGTCGGAGTTCGGCACCCATAACTGTGCCGTTATTTTCTTTGTCGAATACTTTGAGTCCCTCAATATAGTCGTCGATGTTGCTTGGCACAGCTTGTCTTTTGATCTGGGCCAACATGGGGAGAAACTCATCGAAGGTCACTTGCTTTGAGTTCAATTCTGCAAATGGAGTTGATAATTTGAACAATGACTAACTAGATTCGATAAGTGTTAGGCAGCTTAGAGTACGGTTAATAGCAAAAATCAACAATATCAAGAACAGAAGCGAAATTTGAAAATTCAATCAGCATCAAAAACATTTAAAGTAACAACAGTATCGAAAAATTGAACCGTTCTTTTTCGTGTGACTATTGTGAAACCGGGAAACTCAAAGGCGAATTGTCAATTTGGTAAAACCGGTTAAAAAGTCTACTCTTACTCAATGTCAGTCAGCAATATACTTTGTACCAGTCGGGTTCTTTTTTACAATTCTCAAGAAAACGTGAAAGTTACAACGACTTCAAAACACGCCTGTGTAGTGTGTACTAGAGATGCAGCGAACCCAAAATTTTTATCCGCACACCGCACCGCAACTGACTCATCTATCCGCGCACCGCACCGCACACCGCAATTTATCTGGAACTTTGACACTGCACCGCACCGCACACCGCAAATTACAAAATTAAAAAAAAATATTTTAACGAGTTATTGTTTAGAAAGTCAATTGTAGGAAAAAGCATCCATGGCATATAACTGGTAACCTAGTACCAATACAGTTGTGCACTAATTGGCCAGGCTAACCAGATCATATTCTCTTATCAGCAATGCATCTAAGTTCTAAGACATAATACAAACTAAGACAAATAGAATGTTCCTGGATCCAGTATCAGGACTTTTGAACACTTTTTGTAAGCAATAATGCAATTATAATGCCAGTGGCTATATGAACTACACACACAAGAGTAAAACTTATAGCCTGAACTCACTGGGCTAACTGATATAGTAAATAATGCGGTAGTTGCGCTAGGCCTATAGCCTGGTAACTGAGCTTATCAGCTAGGCTACTAACCAAAAACATTCGTACAGCTTCCCTGACAAGCAAGCCCTAAAACCCTGTCAACTGCAAGCCATTTGCAATTTGCATTTGCATAGCTTTCCATCTTAGGGTTTCCGAAGGGAAAAATAACTGATCCGTGTTTCCAATTTAAATTTGAAGTTTCATAGCTGATTCTTGAAAAGTTGAAAGTTTACGTTTACGAAAGTTTAATTTCTTGAAAGTTTACGTTTACGAAAAATTAATTTCTTGAAAGTTTACGCGGCAAGCGGCGCGGCGCGGCTTTGTCATTTCAACCTTCCACGCGGCGCGGCGCGGCACGCGGCGAAAAAGTCAAAAGCGGCCGCGTACGCGGCGCGGCTTGCATCACTAGTGTGTACTATAAATCAAAGTAAATGTCAATGTGTTCTTGCACGTTCAAACTATTATAAACACTTTAAGCTCTTACAAAAAAAAATCAATTCCAGTGAAAATTGTAGTATATCGGAACAGTAGACCCTTTTTTGAAAAACTGAATGGACGTTGTAATTTGTATAATTCGCGCTAATCAATTTTGTTGCACATACTGATATTTGCACGACAATCCAATCTCAATATTGTTTATTGAAATCGATTTTGTCCAATGATTTATAACATTCAATTCCACAATAAATATAAAACACTTTCTGCTAACCTTCTTGAGTCGGATTGTTTAAAACCTTGGCCACGTCAGCATTGGTTGGATTTTGGCCAAAAGCACGAAGGCATTCACCAACTTCATAGTAGCAAATCTTGTCATCACCGGTCTTGTCGAACAAGGAAAAGCAATCCCGGTACTCTGTTGGTTGTGACGATAGGTTATGTTTCATATAAAAAAGAAAACGGGGTAGCAGATTCACAGCAGGATATGGAGTAAGCGAACATAAGAAAATGAAGATTGGAAAGAACAGGGGAGTGCAATGAATAAAAGAGATAACTTATAAACATTCATTTTCATTTCAGTGGCCTGCACTGAAACAAAGCCAGAAACTTTCAGCAAACCCAGTCTTTTCATACAGTAAAGCCGACCTTACAGCTCATTATCTTTCTTACAAAACTTCATTGGATGTAAAAGTATATTCATGAAAGTACGGCATGATGATTTCGTGGTGTCAATATCGACGATAAAATGATGTGGGACATTCCAATGAAAGATCACAAGGTTGAACACAGAATGTAGGAAACGTTTGCAAGAAAACAATGTTATGTAGCCTACACAGTTCGTTGACACTTCACAGCCGGTTTCTCGTTACTTTGGAAACTACTAAATTAGTAGAGTCTTCGCCAAGAGTATGTTTGAGACCACAAATACTGTTGATAACTTTGTACAAGAAACCAATTAATCTTACATTTATAAGTAAGCATAAACTAAGTAAGCAAATTAAAAGTGTCCTAAAACATTGGTGTACGAATGTTAGTCAATAAGTTAGTCTATAAACTCTATACCTAATCAAAGGTGGAAAACGGTGTCATTTGCTGGTAGATTCTTTACTGCTGCAAAACTATTATATCAAATACGTTTTATGGTGCCATACGCTGTTAAAGTAATTTTAGGAGCAATTAAGAAACTGATGTGACAAGTTGTTTAAAAACTATACTCAGTAAGTAGCAGTGTCTTTGATGTGCATTGACAAAATGTCAATAAACGTGTTTGAAACAGGAAACGCCAGTAGGTACGGCGCGTCAGCACACACACACACAGCTGCTCCGGCTCTTGGCGATTGTAAGGTTATGACAGCAACTTTTGGATGTAACTGCGAATTCTTTTGAACTTATGTCAGTGACACATACGTTTCAGAAGGTATTTTGTTAAACTCAGGCGTTATCTGTGATAGCTTTATCAGCAAAAAATAAGGTACATGAAAACCAAATTTAAAAACAACTGAATCGTTCGTGTAAAAACGCTACCACTTTCATGTTGACGTCAATTCAAAGCATTTGTTATGGTTATCCAGAGCTGTTTTCGGTGACATCTTGTGACAAACGTTAAGCCATCTCTGATCAAACCAAACAGAATCTTTTATCAGTTACGCTTCGGCAACCGCCCAGAAAAACGCAAACCGACCGGCCGACTCCATATTAGGAATGCGCGACACCGCACACACACGGCGCGCAAGCTTGAGAGTTATTACGTCATAACGGTGCAATGAAAGAACTACGCCTTGTTGAACTTCACGCAAAACCAACCGATTTCATTTTTAACATGAGAAAAATTTAAAACGACCAAAACCGCAACTAAAAGCATGTCCTTTTGATTACATTTTATACCTGAATTGTTGTTTCACATTGCCTTACAGTGCTTGCTCAAATCAAATAAACAAGCACAATGGAGTATGAATTCTACAAGAAACCGTTAAAGAAAACAGTGCTTGTGATGCAAAAGTGTGTGTATGACTTGTAGTGTGTTAGACAACTGTTTGTGATGGCTACATAGTGGTGACCCTTATTTCCTGGATCGAATTAAACTAATTTGTTATTAAACAATGACCTCACAATAGCAAGCCTATGATACCAAACAACATATGCCCTTAAGTGTTCCAAAACATAACATTGTGATAATGACACAGCTTGACTGTGTAATACATTTGCTTTGGATAAAAAAAACCTCATTAGAACCCTCATTCAGTTTATGGTATGCACTTGTAATACGTTGTGGTTTTGAATGGGACTGCCAGCAGTTTATTGATTAAAAACTGAAGAATTCTGCATGCTCCTAAGTCTTAACAGTATGCAATTCCATAATAGAGGTATTGCTGTGGTTTTTTTGGGTACAACACTTGGAAGCAAAGGAAATGAGTAGAATGACAAATACAGGGACAAAGATATCATTTGATGGCTATTATATTTTGCAATTGGTTTGCTAAACAGAGTGTTACTGATAACCTATTAGCTATCATGGCATAATTTTATCTAACAAAGACTCACCTGAAAGTTGATCATCTGTGAAATCAGTCTGAAAATATAAAAATGAAATAACATTTGTATCAATATAAATATTTACCGGCTCGGTGGCTTAGTGGTTAGTGCGCCCGCCTCTGAATCGGTAGGCATGGGTTCGATACCTTGTCGGGTCATACCAAAGACTTTTTAAAAATGGTACTGAATCTAATTTCTGCTTGGCACTGAGTAATGGAGTTGATTCGGGTAATAATGTACTCAGTTGCGCCTCTATACGGCTGCATTGACACTGTCTGCTTTGTAAAGCGCTGAGGAGCAACGCATTCTGCGATGGATACAGCGCTATATAAAAACTAACATTATTATTATTATTATTTATATGTTATGTAGATAAAGATAATAAAGTACTCATTTGTGCTACTACGGTACATAGCTGTGTTG
The DNA here is from genome assembly GCF_918807975.1 of Aplidium turbinatum. Classification (NCBI taxonomy): domain Eukaryota; kingdom Metazoa; phylum Chordata; class Ascidiacea; order Aplousobranchia; family Polyclinidae; genus Aplidium; species Aplidium turbinatum. The sequence goes on along the minus strand of NC_137489.1, from coordinate 6,181,267 downwards.
ACGCTGTTGCTTTGCATGGTTTTGAGAGCAATGCAAAGTTATGTTTACAATGGAACTACTGCTATATAAAAAATAATTATAAAAATAAAGATTGTTTAACAAGCTGCAAAGAGTGCTCAATGCCAAGCAGAGCGAATTAAATCAAATATAGTTACTAGCCTACTCTTCTAAAAACATCAGCAGTCCAGTTCATCTTTGCTGGGATTGCCAGAAGGTTCTTGATCAAATAGAATTTTTACAAATTCTGCTGTTTGAATAGCAACCTTCTCACAATCCCATCTCTTCTTGAGGCTCTCATAAGGATATGGAGCTAGTTGGAAGCATTGTTTGGATATAGCTAAGCAATCAAGTTTACTTTCCAATATATGCTACAATTCCTACAATTCTACAATAATACCAACAATTCATATGGAAAGGAATACCAACAATTCCTATGGAATGCAAATCAGACAGCAAAAAGACCATAAGAGTTGCTCAAGTCAGTCAGTTGCTACTTTCAATAAATACAAACAAAAACATAACATGGAAAAGACAAATACAAACTAACTGTTTTCCTCAAATATAGATGAAATCGGATAATTGCATACAGTACTGCTTTGTATCAATTGTTTCATTGCATCAAAATTCAAAAGAACACCTAATGTTAAGTAAAACAATTAGTTAATCGTATAGGTTTACTCCACAAAGAAAAAATAGATTTTTTGCTTCTTGATTGATTATTGCATTCACTTAATCTTATATGATCATTTCTTCAGCCAGATACTTGGAAGCAAAGGAAATGAGTAGTATGAGTAACAATTACGGTAGTCGGTAAGGATAAACAATTTAAGGAGAATTCCATTCTTTGTTTTGAATAATTGCCTGCGATGTAATGTCATCGACAAGATATCTCGCTGCAAACAACCAAACTTCACACACCTGGACTTTGTTAAGACAAAAAAAACAAAAAACAGAACAATGATTACATTTATCAAGTTTAATCAGAGTTGCAAACGATTGTGAGATTGTATCACACAATTGCAATGATTAACTTGCCCATTGCACCTGAGTTAACATACTTATTCTGAACAATAAAGCTCATTTACGATAAGCCTTTTTCCTTGTGCCATTCAGTTAAATGTATCAAATAAATAAATAATTGTATCAAAACGCCTAGCACATGTTTTCATCAAGTCAATCAAGGTACAAAATCAAACAACCTTGCACAATTACACATATTACCTTTATTTTTATGTGAAGATTATTTATGTGAGTATATTACTTCTAAATTTAAGACTTTTGTCAAGGAAATTATTATAAAGGTTTGACGCTGCACAAATTTTTTTATTTTATCTTGATTTAAATTCGAGGTGACTCAATCGATGTCAATGCTTTATTGTGATGTTTTTAAGTTGAGCACAACCCAATTTTTTATGCCTTTTTAAATATGAGTACCGGTATAACAGTTTATATTTTCAGTTTTTTTGATTTTGCTAGAATTTAAGAAGTTCTCTCTGTAAATTTTCATTTGTCAAAAGGAAATGTGACCACATTTGTCAAACAAACTTGCATGTGATCTCTACCACAATAAGTAAAATTGAATTGAAACGTTTGTTCCGTATTACAGAGTCAATTTGATCTTCAAACTTACTGGCCTGGTTTGGGGAAATGACTGTTTCGACGCACCACATTTTTGTTAAAAACACATAAGTTTGGTGGCTGTAAAATTAACAAAATTTATTTTTAAAAAACAGTGCCTATTCTTACCATATATTATGAATATAGCCTCAGAGGCTATATTCATAATATATTGCAGATAGCGTTTGCCTTTAAGTATAATTTAAGGGTTTTGGTTTAGCAATTTTTTTGTTTTAGTGCTGCCGCCTTACTCATACATTTATTATGCATGTGCAACTTGACCATTTGCAAAATTATACAAAGCTGAGGTATCATACAACACGCCTGGGTGCATATTGAGGTCAAACGTCATGCTCAAATGAACACGTGCATTGTGCAACTGTGCATATAGCCTCAGAGGCTAAAACAATGAAAACTATTAATACTACAAAAAGTGCTCAATGCCAAGCAAAAAGGCAAAGCAGAGCGAATTAAATCAAATGTAGTTATTACTATCTGAAGCCTTTACAAATTGTTTCACCTAACGGATCATCAGAAGGTCTGCAAAAAACATGTAAACAGCAAAGAATCGATAATTCTGAAAAGATATTAAATATTACAACTGTAAATTAATCTGCCAAAAAAAATCTCTAAACCTGTACTTCCTGAGAAGATATTAAATATTACAGCTGTAATTTAATCTGCAAAAAAAACCTCTAAACCTGCATTCCTGAAAAGATATTAAATATTATAACCGTAATCCAATCTGCAGAAAAAACTCCAGAATTACTAAGGACAGCCTCCATCCGCCACGATAAAGTATCAATCAATTTGTCCCAATGGAAACCAAGTAACAATGATGGCAACATCTATGACATCACAAAGAAGCAAAATGCTTGTTATGATCGGCTCAACCTGTAGTAATCTGCACAGAATGAATAAAAATTGTTTTTAAACCTGTAAAAATTAAACGTGTGACTGTGAAGTATGATAAGCTTATAACAGCTGAAGGAAATTTACAAATAATAAATTATGCTTGTGTGATCAACTTACCATTTTGGTGGATAGTTTTATGAAAAGACTTTGGTCCAAAGCAAAGTTATTGAATCTGTAGAAAAGCTATCAGCTGAAAATATAAACACGATATTTGTAACTATCAGAATAAAACACTTTACAATGTATGATAGATATTAACGGATGTAACCTAATTCGTACGTACCATGAACATTGAACAATTCGTATCGTCAGTTCGTACCTTGAAAAGATCGAGAAAAAAAAATTAAAAAATGCCGATGTTGCTGATTTCAGTTTCCGCAAACATTTTAAAATTTTCCACAAACAAACAAAAACTCTTAGGATCATTACCAGAATTTTTAAAATGTTTGCGGAAACTCCGATCAACCCTAACCTTAACCCCTAATCCTTTTAAAATGTTTGCGGAAACTCCGGTCAACCCTAATCCTTTTAAAATGTTTGCGTAAACTGCGATCAGCGACTTCGGCAAACTCTCAAGGATCATTATCGGAAATTTTAAAGTGTTTGTGGAAAAACGGAAACTGCGATAAGCGACTTTGGCTTTGTTCTATTCTTTTCTCTCGATCTTTTCAGTTTGTTTGTTTGCGGAAACACCCAAACCCTTTTAAAATATTTGCGGAAACTCCGATCAACCCTAACCCTTTTAAAATATTTGCGGAAACTGCAATTAGCGACTTCGGCAAATTTTTAGGATTATTACCGGAAATTTTAAAATGTTTGCATTACCGAAAATTTTAAAATGTTTGTGGAAACTGTGGAAAAACGGAAACTGCGATCAGCGATGTTCCATTTTTTTCTCTCGATTTTTTCAGTTTGTTTGTTGGCGGATACCGATTACCGATACCCTAACTCTTTTAAAATGTTTGCAAAAACTGTGATCAGCGACTTCAGCTTTTTTTTTAATTTTTTCTTTCGATATTTTCAAGGTACGAACTGACGGTACGAATTGTTCATGGTACGAATTAGGTTGCACCCGATATTAACAACCTGTTTTAGCCTGATGCTGCAAGTTTGCTGTAGTACTACCGTAATAGCTGTTTGCACTAGCCTTCGAAACACAGTTCCCTAGTCATGTGCTATGATGGTACTACAGTCAGTGTATTGTTGTTTTATGCGGTCTTTTCTTTGGCTTGAGGCTGGTGTCTGTTGAGTTTATGTGTTGTCAGGAAATGCCATATTTTTTATCGAACCAGTTGATTAATAGATTAGGTTGCTAATCATTAGACCTAATCATTAGACCAACTGATTTGATAAATTGATTTTGATAACCACACAAAACAACAATACACTGACTCTGAACACCATTTGTCATAGTAAATGACTAGGGAACTGTGTTCTGAAAGCTAGTGCAAACTGTTACAGCAAAGTCGCAGCATCAGGCTAACAGATCATTAGTATCTACATTGTGAAGTAAGCAACAGTTCATGCTGCTAAAAGCGAAACTCAATCTATTGCAGAAAACGTTAAACAAGGTTTAACTTAAGGAAAAAGGTATGCATGTCACTACATATACAGCCAGGCCTCGAAACAATTTTTTTCGGCGGCCAAACATGTCCGACTGCAGCAAGCTGTTTGACGGCCAATCACATGGCAAAAAAACTTATCCTAGGATACTATTTTCTGCTTAATCTTGCCAAACACTGCTTGGTTGGATAGTCAGTGAGTCGACCACACACTTTCTCCAATCTCCAAGCCAAATTGAACAAGTCCTATTTATTTGGTATTTTATGCAGTGCTTCCACTTTTACAAAGCTAGATTACCACTTGTATTGCCACATTTGTCCTCAGATTACCACATTTTTTACTGTGATTTTTTACCCGATCTTAACCGTATTTCGACTTACTTTTACATTAACACAGTGGCTATTTTTACCCACTTGTTGCCATAGTTACTATCAGGTGTTGTCAGAGTTAGGATTAAAGTTAGTAAGGGTTAAGGTAAGACTTAGGAATAAGGTTAGGGTTTTGATCTTTACCCAGAACTAAAATTTTTTCTAAAATGCAAGTTTTTGTTTTCAACAGCTTTAAACTTTTCTCAAATTACGACAGAATTCCTTATCTGGCAACGCTATTATTTGGTTATATTTACACTATATAGTGTAAAATAAGGCCTAAAACAACTAGGCTACTCAGTTTATTAACAGAACGTCCGAAATAAGAAAGCAAAGTACCATTAGCTTAGCCAGGAATTTTGAAAGGGGGTTTTTTGACGGCCGCCGGGCTTAGCCCACCGGCCTCTTCGCCAAAGGCGACACCCAGCGGCGGGGGGTCTGGGGGGCCTCCCCAGAAATTTTTGAAAAATTACTTTAAATTTGGTGCATTCTAAGAGCATTTTCAATAAAAATGTGGGTATAAATATTCCTGTAAAATGGTGCTGTCTGGTGGCATAACAAAAGAATAAGATCATGTTTTCTTGGGCATTTTTCGGTAATAAAGCTAAGTCTCTATGTTTTCTTGTTGCTAATTCTTGGCTGAGATATTTGAATGTTTAGTATTCGCAAAACTCGCTCTTTTAATGCAGTTTCGTTTAAAATTAGGCAAACTTTGTAGAGACTGAAAGCATCATTCTCAATATCGTGACGTCACACGCGTGCCAAAGGGGGGGTTGTATCCCCCAAACCCCCTCCTGGGCTACGCCACTGCAAAGTACTGTACTTGACACCGCAGCTAGAATCTGAAAGACATCTTGACTATGAATATGTTCACATGGTCACCCTACCTTTAAAGTCAAAAGTCAGGACGCATTCCAAAATCAAACCGAAAACAGCGGAACATGCTAGTCACATGCTGTTGTAAGTAGTTTTTTGCATATCTGTTCGATTTTGGAGGACAACAGTTTAAATGCTCTTATTTATTGATAGTATTTTATGTCAAATTTTCAAAATTTATAATTTCCACATTTTGGCAACATTTCCACACAAAATTACCATATTACCACATTTTTACCACAAATTTTTCATTACCACATTTTTACCACAAGCATGATGAAAATTCCACAATTGTGGTAATTACCACAAAAGTGGAAGCGCTGATTTTATGATGCAGACAAATAGAGAAACCCTGAAAAGTGTTTCCACGGAAAAAATTGCCAAATCCCCACGAGCGTCATTCAAAAATCTCTGTAGTCTATGTCCCAGAGCAAACTTTGGCACTGATCAGTCCGTAATATCCTCTAAATATAGAGATTTTTCTAATACAATATGTTTTTATTTTTAGGTAGAAAACGTCAGAACATACCAAAGGCATACTGTAGCTTGATTGATAGGCCACAATTACCCTCGCTATATCGGCCTAGGTTTAATTGGACCCGATTTGCACAACAAGGAAAGCAATATTTACGTTACAAGTAATTTGATAAAGTCCAATGGTTAAGTCAAATTATTTTGTTTTAATAGCGCCATGAATAAACAAACAAGCAGATCAAATGCATTGTACAACTGTTAAGTAGATTATGGCGCAATCAGGGTGGCAGCGAACGACCACAAATGGTCATCTAGTAAGCACCAGCACCACCTACCCCAATAGACTACAACTGAGTGCAAATCAGTGCATTGGTTTCGTCTAATATAGAATTAGAGGAGGTGTGATCATTTTTTAACATATTTTTGCTTTGGTGAGTGTGAGATGAAAAGCGCAACAGATAGCTCAGTTGGTTGCGCGTGACTTCGTGAACGAAGAAGCTTCAAGATCAAGCGGCACTGGTTCGACTCTCGGGGTGTGCGTTTGAGCAACGCATTCTTAGGACTGCTCTCCATTCAGCGGCACTTAATGGATGAAATGATTTCCAGGCAACAAGACTTCAACAATCGGAAAATTTCACTTTGTGCATCTCGGAACCGGCCCTGCGTCAAAAGCCTCTACAAGTATGCGAAACCACCAAGAATAACTTAAGGCTTTGTCAGTCCGAGGATAAAGATTCAAAACCAAACCAACAGCTTTGATTAGCTCACTGTAAAAAATCCCTTAGGGACTCCCTACAGATTCTCAAAATCCCTCCGGTACCGTAGGTGGAAAAATGCTCAATTTCTCCAGTAGGCTAGGCCTATAACTTCTCCAATTACAATCTTATTCCACAAGTTTTATTTCTTATTATAATCTTATTTCTTCATGACAGCCTTCACTTTGTGTTGAAGATTTTTTTTTCTCCGATTCTAGCATGATTACAAAAACAATTCTAGCATTATTTTCGTAAGCGCTGGTTTCAACATGCCTCAAGCCTCTTTTTCTTTCAAGAATCTAAAATTTTCTCAATTTCAAGTTTAAATGACAGTAACCTACTACGGACGTCTCTTAGCCTTTATCGATGAAATGGCTTTTATTGTTACTGTAGATACGTCAAAATCGACAACAATGCCACTGCATTTTAGTCATTGGTCAAACAAGATTCATTTCAGCTTGGGCCATACGCAACGTTGGAGAATTGGAAACATAATTGCAGCGAAACCAGCCAATCTTGCCATCAGCCATCAAACAACTCCGTTTCGAAACGAACCGGAATGGCCATTACTTTGGGCTATTAGGCTTAATTATTTTAATCGGATTCCATGTAAAATTTCAATAAGGTAGATCAGTAGACTAGGCCGAAGCAAAACAAACTTTGAGTGAATCTGAGTTTAATATTTTAGTCGTAACTCGTAAAAGGTGATTTTCATCATTGTGCCAAAAGTTTGATAAAATACAGTGAGTAACTGAGTATACTGTAGAAGCGTGCCAATCGCAGTGCCTTAGCCTGGGTCAATAGCTAACGCCCTTTCAAGTTTCCGATAAGATTTTTCAGTCCGAGGCTGAAAACACACAAACATTGGCCTACAAGGTTTAGTCGCAACAAATTTTCGCTTGCCTATAATTTTATATTTATACAATACATACAAGTAACCTATGCGGCAAAGCCAAACGGCAACAAGATATAGAAAGCCCAAAACATAGCCTATCTAAATAAGCTATCTCACACGAAACTACTATCTTGATCGGTTCCGTAAAACCGAAACAAACAAGATAGTGGCATTTTGCTCGTATTTATCCTAGGTACATCACATCTGCAGTCTGTACATAATTTTTCACATGCGAAGTAAAGGGGCTCTTCAACTACCATATTATGCGCTGGAAAGAGGGTCAAAATGTAACAGGCTTATAGCCCAGCCTAAGTTGGCCAAAACGTCAACTATGGTGGGATGAAAAATAGAAAAGCAGCATCATAAGATATTTGAAAAGTCCCATAGCATATAAGCCACAGGATGAAGAAAACAGTTTATGCTAAAGCTATAATTTAAATTTACAAATGTTTCAGGTGAATTTATACAAATACAATCATTAAACAAAAATCCAACAAGAAAAATCTACCACTATCTCATCGAGCAAACGGTAGAGACGTTAAGTCGACAAAACAGCTAAGAACTTTAAAGTTGGGTTTATTTTGTACCACACCTATATCACCTGTGATCTTATTATTAGTAAGAATAGCAGTATTCCAGCTGAAAAAATCCGCCCTCATACATTAATTCTCGGCCTGCAAACCTTCAATTAATGGAAAAAGGGTCGGATTTTTCTAGCTGAGTTAAAAAACAGTTACAGCGAGAGTGTAGTGGAAGCAGCACAAATCTGAATTAAAAATGTCTTTGTACAACGATTCTACATAAACATGTCATTGGTTTAAATAAAAGAAAGCACCAGTAAGCAAAAGTTGCCTTTATCACAGTGCTACTACGTCTAGCAACCTCACTTGACGTTGAAGCAATGTAAATGTAATAAAGGCAAGTTTAGCCGCGTGGTTTGCAAGTGCACAGTTAGGGTAGATCACAACATACAATTGCTTTATGATTAAAATTTACAGTTAAAATGTTTTCAGCAGGTGAGTTTTCAAATTTCTGAAGCGATCTAGAGCTACAACCAACAGAAAAGAATTTCATAAGAAAGTGAAACTCACCGGTGCGACTGGCAAGACAGTGTTATAAACTCATACACGTAAAATATCGATCGGTTTCAAGATGACGTTTTGCTATGAAATTTATGAACACTTTTAATGCATACCATACTCTGGACTAGATCAACATGTGAAATCATCATATGACCAGGAGAAATGCTCAATTGCTCACAAACCTACATGAAAGTTGTATTTTCACACTGGAAGCTAAATTCATGCACATCTGCGGTGTTTTATACCATAAACCGGATAGCAAAATACGTTTTTGGAATGTTAGCGTGATTAAAAAAGATAAAATCGTGCTTTGGACAAATCAGCAGGGCCTGATTAAGGCTCACGGGGGCCCGAGGCACAGCTAAGTTTAGGGGCCCCTATTGGCAATCGCTTTCGATGCAGAGCAGCAGTGATCAACCGAAGCCTAACATACCAAGTAACTTTCCATGTAGCAAATGTACCCAAGACCATGCAAGCATTAATAATGATATAATATGGGTGCACCGGTGCAACCTATTTCGTACCCTGAACACTTCGTACCCTGAAAAGACCGAGAAAAAAAAATAGAACAAAGCCGAAGTCGCTGATCGGAGTTTTCGCAAACATTTCAAACAGCGGAAGTCGCTGGTCGGAGTTGTCGCAAACATTTCACCTTTCAATGCTAGACTGCAGTTATAGCCTATTATTACCACTAGCCTAGATCTACTTAAATTAATTATTAACTCTAATTATAAGAGTTGATTGCAATGCAATTTGCTAATGTGGACTGATAGCCTTACTCTTTGAGCTTTTTTTATTGTTAACGATCAGCACCGACAAGTCGCTGATAGGAGTTTTCGCAAACATTTCAAAAAGACAAAGTTGCTGGTCAGACTTGCCGCAAACATTTCAAAATTAACCGAACTTCACTTTCCTCCTCTCAATGCTAGACTACAGTTTTATTATTATTGTTTGGATTACTCTAACCATGTTTTCCTTCTTTTGCTATTCGAAAATGCGTTGTTTCAATAAAACCGTGAATCGTGTGCCGTATTGCATGACAGCCCCTATCATAGGCGTAACCAGGGGGGGGGGCAAAAGGGGCCATGGGCCCCCCAAATTTTTAAAGTTAGGATTCCGAAGTTGAACCCTTTGTTGAAAATATAATATAATTTGTATAATAAATTTATATCGTTTTCCAAGACATCTGGCTATTAACACCCCCCAGGACTTGTTTTAGACACACAGAAAGACACCAATAAATTTTGCAAATCGTAAATCGCGCAAACTTTACGCAATTTACGCTTCTTTTAACTAATCTGTGAAAGCAATTTCAGAATCGCTTACTCTGTTGGGTTTTTGTGTAGCTGAGTTTTTTGTGTTCTCTATCTTTAGTCGCAGTTTTTGCCCGTTCGTGTGTAACAGCTACCTTTAATAAGTTAATAGCTGTTTATTTGCTAATAAATTTCATACAAATATTACCCTGAAAGTGTCTCCAGAAAGCGTTACCGTATAATCCATTATTTGAGTGTAATTTTGCAAAAAAGTTTTCGGGGGAGCATGCCCTCGGACTCTCCATAGAATACGCGTGCCTTTGGCACGCTCTAATCCACCAGCTTTATTGGTCCCCTTGCTTAATCCACCAGGATACGCCACTGCACATCAGGTGGCGATGTCTTCAATCAAACACTTTATCGTTCTCTTCAATTCATCAAATATTTGGCCCACCCCAAAATTATTTTCTGGCTACGCCACTGGCCCCTATGAATGACTTTTGCTCATTGTGACGTGGCCTACCGTAACAGGAAAGAAACAAGACAGTGGGGCGCAATTGCATTGAAATTCTCTAGCTGTAGTTGCATTGGTAACAAACACAACATAGGCTAATGACAGTATTAAAATGTTTGCGGAAACTGCAATCAGCGACTTCGGCTTTTCTATTTCTCTCTCTCGATCTTTCAGGGTACGAAATCGGGGGACGAAGTGTTCAGGAGACGAAATAGGTTGCATCCATATAATATTATGCCTCGGTAGGCATCTCAATGTATGCTAGCATGAAATTCTACATTAAAAGTGAAGTAGGCCTAACAGAAATATTGTGTACAATGTAGCCTACATTGTACAACATTTAACACCAAAAATTGGGGGCCCCCAAAAGCAGGGGGCCTGAGGCCTGTGTCTCGTGTGCCTCATGGTTAATCAGGCCCTGCAAATCAGTGATATCACAATTCAAAAAACTGGATTATTAAACAAAAGAAAATAACAAAAGAAACAGACAATTCTCAAACTGCAGTGGCCTCATGCTCGTGTCTGCTTCACAGCGATCGCAGACGACGTCAAAACCTCGACGAAAGAGACTGTTCAAATACCATACAACATCTTCGTAGGGGGGAAGGGGCGATGACAATCGTTGTCGCGTCACACACATTGACAAAATACGTCACATGGGGTAAAGAAAAGGGTGATCTGATGTTTGAACAGACCCTAACTGTAGTTTAGAAAATTTCTTTCTACGTTAAACTAACAACGAAGTTTAGTAAATTCAAGCTAGATAAAAACACCTAATAATAAACCAAATTTCGCTACATGTTAAATTAATGATATTTACACGTAAAATATTACATTGAGAAAAGCAAGCTACAGCGTACGAGCATAACACAAAGGTATAAGGCGCAAGTGAACGTCACAATTTTCGTATTTTACAAAAACGTATGTTTGGAATGAAGAGATATCACATGAAACAACCTAACCAGCAAAAATTGCTTTTTTATTACTTTGACCTATTCCTGCCATCTAAAGTCGCTCTTTGGATGGCTGGAAAAAGTCCAACCCAGACAGCAAAATCCGTCATTTTAACATTAATTCAACGTCCGCAGACGTTGAATCAATGTTAAAATGACGGATTTTGTCGTCTGGGAAGTAAACACAATCTCAACTGTTACAAAATTAAGAAAAGTTGTAGTAATATATGATACAAGCTGTCAATCAAAACACAACAGTTACCATTTCAGCTTGCTAAACCAGTTTTTTACATTGTTTTTACGTCTGCAGACGCTCAATTAATTATGTAAAAATAATATTTGTTTTCGGAAACTAATCAAAGCTAACAAACGGATAACAGAACAAACTATGTAAAACCGATGCTGCAAGCTGCAATTTTTACATTGTTTCATTGTCACCAGATGTTGAAATGATGTCTAAAGCAAACTTTTTGCTGTAATAAAGGATTGAATAGAATTATGCAACTCAAAAATGAAAAAAAAAATCAAAAACGAGCCTCGATAAACTCAAGGGAAGCCATTGCATGTGAAAGGTATGAGCAATCAATATGAACTCCAGCACTTAAAGATTCAGTTTGTGAAACAGCAGCGCAACTCATAATCGTCAAAAACGCAAACTCGATAAATCCATAAAACATGTCGTTGTTAGCAAAAAGTTTATATTACCAATAATATAAGTTAACAAAGAAAAAAACCACTTAACACGGACCTACTAAAATCGACGTTATCAAACAATAACGTTAAAAGTGTTTTTAACATCATCAAAATTTTGAGGCAAATGGTGTTGTTGAGTCAGGTGATGTACATTGATTCAACGTCTGCAGACGTTGAATCAATGTAAAAATGGTTGATTTATAGTCTGAGTCAACTCTCGCCTCAATGGCATGAAAAAAATCACAAATCAAAAACTTTAACAACCTGAACCTAAGCTTAAGAAGAGACTGACTCAGCGTAGTTGCCTGGGAACAGACCAGTGACGCCATCAACCACGCCCTCGAACCACCCATCGTCATTCTTTCTCACTACGTAGACCATTTGATCTTCCTTCAAGTTTAGCTCATCCGCGTTCTCAGCAGAATAATCGTATATAATCACCACTGTCATGAAATATAGTTTGTTGTATTAAGAGAAGTGAAATGTTGATCGTTGGTTAAGCAACGTTCTTAATATAAGAATGAGTTTGAAAACGCTTAAATATAGGGCTTCACTGTGGATGGTTGGTTTTGAATCTTTATCATCGGACTGACAAAGCCTTGATTGGTTATTCCTGGTAGTTTCGCATACTTGTAGAAACTCTTGACGCAGAGTCGATCACCGAGATTGACAGAGTGAAGTTTCTGATTGTTGCTGGAGAATTATTTTATTCACTAGATGCCGCTGAATGGAGAGCAGTCCTGAAATGCGTTGCTCAAGCGCACACCCCGAGAGCCGAACCAGCGCCGCGTAATCTTGAGCCGGGCGCGTAACCACTGAGCTAACGGGGCTTTCCTTTTATACAAAATTATGGTCAAAGGGATGGAAAGCTATGCACCTCAATGGGTCGCTCTTCACAATTGTAGTTATAAAAAGACCAATTGAATTATCAAGAAAACTCGATAACTGCGATAAGTAAGTGTTTCACTTATTATTTCAAAAAAAAACAAAAAAAACACTGATTATGCAGTTGAAAAAGTTTCACTGCTTAAAGGACAAAAAGCGGAAACTGTGGGCAACGTTCTGTCCTATGAACTGCAAGTTATCAATTTCAACCATGAAACCATGAATAAGAGATGACTGTTATTAGAATACAATAGCTCAATAAAATATATCATCGATTGTATAAAGTGAATACAGCTCAAACGTGCAATCGCATTTGGGGATTTCCCAATCCTATTCTGATAGTCCATAACTGGTCGACATTCAGAAATGTTTTTAGCTTTTCTAGATTTTTAGAGTTAGACGTTTTGCATGTATCGCATGTTAAACCATGCATTCTATGTGAAAAGAAATGAATCCCATAGACAAGCATACTATAAGGTAAACTTACATCAGACTGAGAAGTTCTGGCCTAGTTGTTTCGAGCAAGCTTGAACAATGAACACACAGTGTTTCCTTGTAATTAGTTTGTAAATGATCAAACAACCAGAAAAGCTCACTTGCTCAAGCAATGTGTCATTTCTAGAAAAGGTTTTCACCAAAATTTCATTTTGGAAACAGCCGGACATTGCCGAGCCAGTGAAAATCACGAACTTACTTTTTTCAAGATAAGTTTTCGGAGCCCAATCCGGCTCCATGATAACTCCATCCATCGGAGACAATCCTCCGGAACCCATTGAAGGAGGAGGCGGAGGTAGAACATCGTTTCCCATGGGAGAGCTCGGAGACACATTCGCACCCAGCGAAGGGGGTAGTGGGGGAATTCCCATATCTAAAATTTAGTCGTACAGAAAAGTTTAAAAACCAAGAGTGAGGTTGTTGATAATAATTTTACGCAAAGAATGTAAAGAAAAATAAGCTGCAATAATGTGCGTGACATCCATATTACAATTTGTCATTCCTGCCCAGTCGGCTGAATGAAGAGACGTGTTTACAAAACTACATTAACATGGTGAAAGGCAGCGGCTTCTGATGCTACTTTGAAAATCAAAAAAGGTGCCTCGAATCATCTCAATGCATGTAATTAAAACGTCATGAGACGTGTTTTTCCTCGTGTAAGAAACCATGAACACGATGCAGGTTAATTCCTTTGCCATGTTAAGTTCACTCTTGCGCATTTCCTATTTTAATTCACTTATGTGTAAATCGGTTGTTCAGATGCTTGACAACGGCTAGATTGTATAGCCGAACAATTTTTACAATATTTCTTTACAGAGACGTTTCTTTATCATATATTATGTTAGATGCGGTGTCGTTGCTTGGCTTTACCCGCTTGTGGTTCCACAAAGTTACCTCTACCAAAATTGTGAAATCAGAAAAGGCGATAATCAGAAAACTGATGTCATAATACGTTTGATACCAGTGTATAATAGAATTGGTTCATAGAACTGTAATAACAATGCACAAATGCAATAACCACTTCCTTCATGAAACGCGGAAGTCTTTGTGTAACCTTAATGAAAAGCTGCTGTGCTGCGCAATGCATATGCAGCGGTGCTGGCGAGTTTAAAGCTGCTGGAAATGCAACTTGTGTCCACGTTGGCTTGGATTTCCAACAAATCATCAGAAAACGGATATCCATGCCATGACTGAGGGTTGCAACCAAAAAACGTCATGGTTTCCAACTGGCTGGACTGCTTCTCAACTAGATTATTTCTTTTTACATTGATTTAAAGTCTACAGACGCTGAATCAACGTAAAAAGCACTGGGCTTTAACTGAAGTTTGGCAAAAAAGGAAATAAATTGTTTGAAAAGTTGACTGATAGTCTAAGTGAAATATCCTACTATCTCAGAACACCCATACTTCAAGATTTTTTTAACTGAAATCTGAATAATTTCACAAATGAAATGAAATTTTATTGTTGTAAAGATTTATATATTTTGATGAAATGGAAAAAGCATCATGCAAACCTTAAAATAAACAACTTATCAAATGCAACAATATCTTACCAACCAATGAACATTGAACAATTGAACATGCCAGCATGAAAAATCAACACATCAATAACCCAGCTAGCAAAATCCGCTCGTTTATGTGGTTCCACAGTTTGCGGAGGTTAAACCAATGTAAAAAGAACGGATTTTTCCAGCTGAGAATCATTACAAAGTATGAGTTGTAACAATATCACAACTAGTAAGTAATTTTTCTGATAATGATTTATTTTTGAACAGGCTAACTCTCCAACGAGACTAAGTTGCCGTGTTTACGTCGTTCAAACGATGTTGAAACCATGTAAAGATGACAATTTTTGCTAATTAATTCGGTTCTTTGGGGGTGCAATTTTACGAAAATCGATCAAATCACGGTCATAATCCCAGACAAAAAACCAACCGTTTTTAAGTGCAATGTGCAGACTTTGATTTTTGTCTATGAAAGCTAACCAAATTTCTAATAACATCAAGAAGAATATCAAGAAGAAATCATTTAAGCACGTACCTGCTCCAGTCATGCGAGCGGTGAACCCGGTCATGGGGAGACTTGGGTTGCGGCTCGCAACCCCAGAAGGGTGCGATTGGGCGGACAGCATATTGGATGGGGGAGGGGGCGGTAAATCGGCCACTGATTAATCATTGAGAAACAAAATCAAAAAAGATTCATCAGAAAACTCAAACCAAATTCGTGATGAGAGGGTTATCAAAATGACATTAAGTACCATCAAATGAACACAACATAAGAGTAAAAAAAAACATGTCTGCTGACAAATTAAATCAAGGAAAAGCAGTTGCAATTGGAATATCAACACAAGCATGCAAAAATCATTACTAAAAAACACTAAAATGAAGATAACGAGAGCTGCTAAATGTAAGTTATATTAGCAAATCGTTACAATACTTTTGTCGTTTTTGATATTTGAAAGATTAAGTACCTTGTACCCAGAGATATCCCTGGTTGTACCACATACATTACATTTTTAGATTGATACATGTTAAAATTAGCAACAATGCTAAGAAGGTGCTTTGAATGTTTGCATTTCTCCACGTAATAAACGCGCAGCGTATCCAAACAATATTGAAAGTAACGTCCGTACCTGCTGTTGTTGCATAAGTTTGTGCAGAACCTCCAACAGTTGGTGCCCTGTAAAATTTGGTAAAATAATAACGTACAAGAAAGTGCGTGGTAAACAACAACGATAAATAAAATGAATACGACAGGAATTGATACTGTGTCAGGTTATCATCACAAATTTTTGACAGCTGAACTAATTTGTTTGAACACAATAGAAGTTTGAGCTCGAGGCTTTGTTTTTACGACGTAATCTCTACAAGCGTTTTGCTCTAATGAGAAAAAAACGTAGCGGTCCAACATTGAAGCCGTCATCAGGTAATCGCACCCTCTTGACTGGCAAGCAGTGGAGTTGACATGGGGGTTCATAGGGTGATTTCGAGCCGGGATGATTTTAGGGGCCAGTAAACTTGCGAAGGGGGTCGAGAACTTGAAGAATCTACCGGATGTTCTTTGTTTATGCCTTGTTTATAGAAATATTTTGAATCGGGGACGGAGGATCACTTTGGTACCGGGCCCAAATTACCCTCTCTACAGCCATGCTGGGAAGTGCGGGTCTCAATCTCTATAACATCAAAGTAAAAATTTTGTGCAAACATACTTTCCGTCTACTCCCACAACTGGAATGCTATATCCTCCATTGGAATCGCTTGGAGGAAGCACTGGAGGTGGAAATCCCATCGATCCAACAGGTGGAGGAGGTGGCGGGATCACCGGACTCATGGGAGGCGGGAAGTCATCTGAAGAAGAGTTCAAAAAATATTTAATAGTGCACAACCAGTCAATCATGCACTGACTTAATGGAAAACCACGAAATGTGGCCACTGACTTGTTGAGTTAAATGTAAATATGAAAATAACGCAATAAGCCGGCTTTCGTGAACTTGTGAAAGCAAAAAAAAAACACATAAAGCAAACATTAAACAACCAGATACTGATTTCTAGGGTGGTAACAGTCTAATAGTGCTCGATAAAACTGTAATATGACTTTGACGCGGCGGATTTTCGTTATTTGGAAACAAAGCTCTTATCTTTTATAGTTAAACGAGGAAGTGAATCACTGACAAAAACCTGGTTTTTATTTATTTTTTTTATGTGTGTTTGGCCGTTAGTTTGCCTACGACAACTCACAGTAGACAATAATTACACTGGTCTACAAGAAACTTTTGTATGACAAACTAACAATAGTTTCCAAGTAAATTTGGTGCGCTGGACTCGAATCTGAAATCAGAACTTGACTATCACGTCAGAATTTCATGATAACCCACTTTTTCTTTTTTTTCAAGCAAAAAACAAATATTTTATAGAGTTTATTGCTTCCAACATTGTATTTATGACGTAACAATTGTGTTAGCAGTATGATGTAAGAGTTGTAATTGTTTGAAGTAATGCATTGGGTGTTTCGATTTTGTGACATTACAACATGTCATAATTGACTGTTAGTTATGTATGTTCCTTACAGGGTGTTACAGTATATCATTTGGGGACTATGTCATTGTTTTTGAGATTGTTGCCTGCTTTTTCTGTAGTTATCATCACCATTGTCAGCCATTGTTGTTCCACTGCAGGATGAAGGCCTTCCCCTTATCTTTATAATTTTGTCTGCCTTTGCATGTTTGTGTCCAGTGTTTGTCGAATTGGTAGAGTTCGTCTCGCCATCTTGTTTTCTGTTTCCCTCTTTAGCGTTTATTGTCAAGCGGTCTTGAAGGTCTAGCCTAGAAGGATGAGTACCAGACCAAGTAACTGCAGACGAGGTTGATTGAACAATGAACATCCAACCAAATTTTTGCTTCCTCTGCGGAGAGTAGACCTACACTTTACCTTCTGATTCTGTGAAGCTGTTCACCAGGCACAAGCTTGCCTAAAAGCGATGCTTTGATATGAAGTCGGGGATCAGAACAAAAGCCACACTTTACAATTACATAATGCTATAGATGTAGTAACACATAGCTTGTGTTGTGGCTTGATGGTAAAATGAAGGCAACGCCTTGCAATGTCAATGGTGTGGCATGAGTAAGTACTATCACTATAGGAATATGTAGTTGGTTTGGTACGACAAAAATATAAAAATATTTTAGCAGAAAGAAATCTAAAGTTCAATATTCAGCTTGTCTTTTAACTCTTCGTCTCCTACCATGGTTCTGAGATAGCTATTGAGCTTCCTCCATCTAGAAAGGAAGACTTCTTACTGATTGATGAACCTGCAAGTTTCCTACAATGCTGTAAAAGTTTGGCCACCGAAGGAAGATCCTACAATCGGGAGAAAGCGTACAAGCCGTACATGTCCAATTTAGCCTTCCAGAAATAGTACACCTGCCTTTGATATGTATTGAGGTTGGATATGGCTTTAGATGGAAATGGGTTAGTTTATCTGGAAGAAAACTTGTACTGCTAGCAAAACTAATGCCAAACTGTTTTTTATATTTATTGGACCATGAATCGGGCACCCTTTGCTTGACGATGGCTTCAAAGAATCGTTAAGCTTCCCATGCTAAAAGGATGGGCTGGATTAAAAGCAGTAGTTGAGAATCTTTTTGAAAAATTTGAGAATGAGCAGTTTAGTGACATCGTTGAGAACATTGTTTTGCTTTGTTAACATTTTTGTTGACTTTTTATTATTGTTTTTGACCTTTGAATTTTTGTTGTACGCTGAAAATAACTAAATCGGTGCTTACAGAAAACTTAACGCGATAGAGAAAATCTAACTTCAGATTTGAGTTCAGCGGCCGAAATTCAGCTAAGATCACCTATTTACATGATTTGTATGAATTTGTTTTTGTAGGTTAGTGTTATTATCTGTCATAATAGAATTTAATAAACTAGTAATATACCTAATAGTACATCATTATACCGAAAAATTGTACCGTATGTTTAATTCGAATTTCGAAATGATACTAGTGGTGTGAGTCTGTGTCAGTGCTTCAAATCCTCTACAAGTAGGCCAAGAAAGAGTATCACATTTTTTCAATTCAATGGATGCCAGTTGCCAATCACACAAACAATGAACAAGACCATTATCCAAGTTAATCACATCATCCATATCTAATATACTGTATATCTCACATTACCAGAAACTACAGGCGGAGGTGGTGGCATCCCAGAACCTGAAAAAGGATGAAAAAGTTTAACTCCATCCTAATGTAGATGTAACCTTATGTATAATTGAGCAACGGTACTTCTATTGTATATGTATGATTCGAAACGATATCATTTATTAAATTCCAGAGAGCACAAATAAATATAAGGACGGCTGGCCTAAGGTCACGGTTCAAATCAACTACAAGAAAACATATTCTAAAAATTCTTTTTACTTCAATTAATACTTTTTCAACCAATTATGTATAAAGATGATATCATATCCAAAATAAGCTACCTGCAACCATAGGTGGAGGTGGTGGCATCCCAGAACCTAAAAGATGAAGAAGTTTAATGTCATAGTGGAAGTGATCTACTTCCCGGTTGAAATTATCATTTAAGAGAGGGGTTCCCAACCTGGGGGCCATGAGCCCTTTTCAAGGGGGCCATGGAAAAATTTGAAAAATAGTAATTTTTTTGATTTATCATCTCTAAGTCCACTCCAACACTATATACAGTAACAAAAGAAAAAAATTAAAATTTAATAAAAAGGTTAGTACATTTTTCCCAAATCTTCATGAAATGGTCTTTACCGGTTACTGTATAAACAAGTTTTTTTTAATTAAAATGACGTTTCTTAGTTTTTTCAAAAGGTTGAAAAAAATAGGGGGCCATTAATTTTTCAAAATTTTCTAAGGGCGCCACGGTGTAAAATGGGTTGGGCACCCCTGATTTAAGATGACAAGAAAATAGCACGTAATACAGTATATGTGATGTGCCAGCGTATCACTCAATCATGAAAACGTGATATGACTTTGTGAGATCAAACATGCATTTTCGTTATAGGGTTAAAAATGTTAGTACATCCACAGCCAGCAAAGCCACTCAACCCAAAGCTTCATATGATGAGTTGCATTAAAACCTGAGACGGTCTGGGTTTGACAAACCGAAACATTTTGACTGATGATACACAGCATAATAAAACTTCTGTGTTTTTACGTTTTTTTATATTACAGTCATATGATTCGCTTATATAGAATGGAACATGTACTGGGATAAACCACGTTTTTAACTTTCTTTGTGAGAATAGTTAAGGCTGTATGAGTTTTAACACAACCATCACAACGATAGGAAGAAAGTTGTGTAGCCTACGTATATTGAATATGGGGTGCAATAGACTTAGAGCCAGAGGAATGGGTTTGAACCTCATAGAAATACTTACCAGGTGATGGGGGTGGAGCGACACCTGGTGGTGGAGGTGGTGGCACTCCAGGGCCTGAAAAAGGTTATGCCTGAGTCATGGCGACTGATGGTATTTTGGTTTTTCAAGATTATATATTACATGGAAATGAATTATTTACATGATGAATTAATTATAAACATGATCTGACATACATACCAGATGGGATTACTAGAATAAATGAAACCAATTACAAGACATTGAAAAGTAGTGACTGTTGGGGTCAAAATATACACATGTTTTGGTGTACATCAGTCTATCACAGCTATTAATAGCAAAGCTTCTTCATACGATTAGTGCGTGAAAGCTGTATTGAAGCAAAATTTCAAGAACACAAATTTCTGTGCAGTTTACACCCTTAGTAATATTAAATTCACAGATTAGTACAGTAATCTATAACACAACAAACGATTTCAAGCTCACACAAAGGCTATAAGCTCTTTCCATAATATTATACTTTAATGAAAATATATAGCAGATTTGATGGGCGTATGATCAATTGATCATTCAAGATTTCTAGTGTGCTTGTAGAGTTCAATAAAATTTCTGAATCTTTGGTTTCATATACTTTGGAATCAAGCTGTATTTAGATCTTACCCATTTTATTATTGTAATGCAAGCTTGCAACTTGGTAGGCAGAATCAGAGCTGCCATTTGAGCTAGAACGTGCATGAAACATGTTGGGCAATCGTCGATCTAAAACCATAATTTCACTCCAAAATAAAGCCATGCAGATACTAATCAATTTGATAGGCAGTTAGTCAATTATTTCAAGCAAACAGAGCACCAACAAAGTTCTTTTGCAAATATATATTTGTGCATGACTCTTTTCACAGTATCAATCTTAAAATCAAGAACTCAAATGAATTATGACTAAATTAATTTGTGATCTCTACTACCCTAAATCATAATTAAAACATATTCACAAATGATTGTAAAAGTGTAAGCTCTTGTATTGTAAGTATCGATATACTTTGCTATAGCAATTGACATCGCCAAATAAATCTCTATAGCAACAGAGATGCAAAAAGGTAAAGGTTCAAAGCAATTTTGAATGAAATTAAAGTATAATTTGCTGCATTACACTAATAAGTGGGGTTCGGTTCTGTATGAGTGATAATTTCAAACATAATTTCAATTTTACAAGACTCCATTCACTTTCAAACAAAAAGAAAGCCGGTTGCTGTTAGTGAATGTAGCCTACTGTTTTTGATTATATATTGTAACATAATTCCAACAAAAAGAACATGCATGCCTTAATCATCATTTGGGTTATTTCACAAAATATGTTTTTACACAAAAAGTTTAGCAATAGCAAATTACTACCTTGAATACTGAAACTCAAGCCCAAGTCAAAATATTTCATTTCAGCAAGCACAGTAAAGATGTTAATAAATACACACCAAATTTTATAGTATGTAATCATTTAATCAAGCCACAGAATGATTTATGAAAATATATAATAACCATTAACAAATTTGTATGTATGTCTTACTGCTCTGACTGTAATCAGGAGGCACAGTTGGCGCCTTCACAGCTCGTAGTGTGCCATATCCACTAACGGTGCTCTTCAAACTGTCTCGCTTTGACCCACTACAACACAAATTTGCTGTAAGCACACCTCGCTAAAGTTTTTTATTTCAAAAACATACGTTTACAAAAAAATTGAACAAAATGTTTCTTTTTTAAATTACTTGCAAAATTTAAATCCAAAAAAAACACCGGCATAAATTATAACACAAAAAAACACCTCTAGGCTACACCACAATAATGTGCAATGAAAACAGCTTATGATAATACCCATCAGTTGATGATGCTGGTGACTTTTTAACACCAGCAGCAGAAGATCGTCTTGCTGTTCCAGTGTTCGGCTGGGCATTGATTTTGACTCCATGACCGATGTCATCCAACTCAGAAAAATCAACAGGTTTTCTCACATATTTTACAGGCCTGGATCATAAATATATGCCTTAAGTAATTAAATTACCAGCCAACACAGACTGTCTTAACATGACTGAAACCTAGCACATCGTTTTTCAATTATATTTTATACAGCTTCGGTAGAAAGTTTGTCTTGTTGAACCATAGGCATACGAAGCCGAGCAACGTTATCAAGTTTAACATATTAAAGATTATTATATTTACAAAAACACAAAACTACGCAACAATTAAATATCGTTTTGATATTGATATTTAATTGTTGCGTAGTTTTGTGTTTTTGTAAATATAATAATCTTTAATATGTTAAACTTGATAACGTTGCTCGGCTTCGTATGCCTATATTTTATACATCCAAGCTTGTTATGAATCAAAAATACAGTATACTGAGTAAACTAAAAGTTATTGAAAAAATTCTGTGCAGCATTAACTTTAAAAAAATACAAATTTTTGATGTTTCTATTGCAGTTCAACTTGATGCAGAAATTACTCAATATATAACCATCATGCATGAAAAAACTGGTGGGAATTACAATAATATTTCAAGCTTGCAAACTATTGAAAATCAGCTAACCTAATACATTGATACTTAAACAGCAAATCAAGTGAAAAGTAACCTTTCTGGATTAGTTGGAGCAACGATCTGATGTGCTCTTGTAGTTACTTTGCTGGTTGTAAGTAATCCAATCTCACGGCGAGCTATTTTTTCTTTGTGAATATCAACAGTCTAAAAGAATACCAATGGTCAACAGTCTAAAGTTCTAAAAAAATAACAGCACACACAGGTAATAATTCACATATTTAGACCGTCTGTGTGTAGCCTATACGGTTCATGATAAAACCTAACTACACACAGCAACAATGAAAATAAAATTAACAAATGCCATTTAAAATAAAAATGAACAATAAACTTTTCACAACACAGTAACTTCAACAAAAACTTCTAACCAGACTATTTGGACTTGTTCAAAGAGAAATTTCTTGTAAGAACAACTTTGTGCCAAAGCAACTTGTGAAATTGACTTTTCTTATTCACCTATCCATAAAATCTACAATAGTAACTTACTTGCGATATATTGTTGATTGCAGAATCCATATTTGACAGTTGGGCAGCTTGTATATCCAACATTTGCAGCATATTACTAGCCAAAGTGTTAATTTGATATGCCACAGAAGCAAGAGATTGCGTGGTATAGTTCTTAGTTTCTTCCAACGCAGATTTCTTGTCAGCTTCCTAAATTTTGTAATGGTGGTAAGAAAAGGTACCGTAACTCAAAAAACTAATTATTTTTTAAAATCAATGCATTTTATGTATTTACAGTGTTTGGTAAAAAAAAACAATTATTTGATTGAATCACGCTAGGATACTCCAAAATTTTTAAAACAAGACATGCAATACATTTTTTTAAAGTTGCGAATGTACTGCAGTGAAAACAAAAACATTATTTAGTATCACATGACTTGCACTGCTGAGCCTTTGTGGGAGAGGGCATCTAGTCCTTACATCTGTTTAGTGTCAGACTGCTGGGTATGCCTGATACAAGCAAAGGTAAAATACCCTGTGTTGTTCTGAACGTCAGGGGTCACCAGTCCTCACACCCTAACCTAAATGCGAGAGTGGGAGCTCTCGATGTTGGGTTGCTCAGCAAAGATAAGTTTTTTCTGACAACCTTTATGTTGTCAGAAAAAAAACTTAAGTTTGTGGTACCGACGTAAAGCAAAATCCCCAAAGAGAATTTACCTTCTCCAATGGTTGTGAATCTAGTTAATAAGCACCTTGCACAATGAGTTAAATTCAGCATTAAGCACCAGTAAAAAACATGAAAATCAAACTTAAACTAGTTTGCTTGTTTTCTGACCTCTTGGCGGTTTCAAACAAATGAACATACCGTAAGTCCATAAATGGTGTAGTGTGTTGAATCACAGTCAGTTTAGTCTAACACATAAATAAAGCATGCAAACACAACTCACTTCATCAACAATGTATTTACTTAATGAACCGAAACAACAGAAGGTGATCAAATAGGAACTTTAACCTTATGGATACGAATTCTATTTGATGTTAAAACTACAATTGTTCGAGGCGAAATTGTCCCCTGTGGCTAAATCCTTGATTAGTGTGACTCCAGGTAAAACTTATAAAAGTCAGATTTTAACTTACCTCAGAATACTTTTGCGTGCAGTAGGAAGCTACTTTTTGTAAGTTATTGTGACTGTCAAGCAAGGATTTGCGGCCATTAGGTATTTCTTCACTTAACAGCATTTGAAGCTCTGCCATTCTATCTTGCCTGTACACCTTAGCACCCACCTAACTATAGATTTACAACTCAAAACGTTCAACAGTTGCCCAAAGTCTTCTACGTTTTCTAATGTTGAGCTTGTCTAGTGCAAGAGTTTGCGTTTGCTCGCTGCAGTGCATATCCTCCTGGCTATTCTCCTAAACCGGATACGTTTTGATAACGGAGTAATTAGCGGATATTAGAGACAAGTGCGGATATCTGAGTTGATTTTTTTTTTTACAAAATTAGGACGAGAGATAGAAAGAGTAAAATTTTATTTCTTCTGTTGCGAGAATAGTACGGTACAGTTATACACAATTCGAATATAATAGCAGCATAGCAATGTAGATACCACAACAGACAGGAAGCAGCGGAGGACTATATCAGTCATCGAGTCAGCTACTTGGTATTTTATGTTTTATTAAATGAGCATTACGTGCTGCTTCCTGTCTGCTGTGGTATTTACATAGCTATGGTACTGTTTTATTCGTATTGTGTATAATTGTACCGTACTATTCTCGCAACAGACAAAATAAAAGGTTTCTCTTTCTCTCTCTCTCTGCATGGCCAAATTTTGAGAAAGAAAAAATGCCTGCACAAAACTCAAATGGACGACGGCAACGTTGACAGATGAGCCCGGGGGCTGCCTGTTTAATCTAGGGCCAAAGATAATTTTAAAGGTCTGGAACTCGGAATGGAGGGTAGGTTGAACCATTAGCCTACACATTACCATAGAATCGACAAGGAAGAAAGAAAAGCATGAGTTACAAGGAAAAAAGTGTGTGTTTCAAAAAGGAATACTTTCACACAATTAGCAGTGAAGAAAGAGAAACATAAAGTGCAAGAAAAAGGTGTGGGTTTCGAAAAAAAAAAAAAAATTTCTTTCTTTTAATTCTATAGTCATGTGTGATAATTTACGGAAATACAAACAGAAAACTTGAGAAACACTTTGAAAAACTTTTTTTTGTTTCATTTCAGACAGCTTTGGGTTTATGGGGAAGAGTAATTTCTCGATAAATTTTCAATAGTTTTCTGCTTCTATTGAAGTTATTGTCTTATTGTCTCAAATTTCCTTTTTAGAGGTGTTTTGTTTTTAAGTCCTAGTAGTCTCATTGTTACTCGGCCCAAATTATCTTTTCAACGCTTCTGGCACAAACACTACTTTAAACTTTGCACATTACTAAAAACAAGTTACCTGTAGGCATCTTATTTATTGATGTTACGGACAATTTTCAAATCAAACGTCATATAAAACCGTTCAGGTCTACTGAATCTTAACGTATTACGTCATGGAATTTTTCCAAAAAAAAAAATGAGCCAAGATTGCACCATCGTTCGTAAGACTTGTATCACACCTGTCGAAACATTGCATCATCACCTTTGAACACCTATTGAGGATTGTTTCACAATGTTTCACTATTACGTCACAGTACCTGCTTACGTGCGTTTGAGATATTGCAATGTATTCTAGTCATTCGTAAAATGGTAGCTTGAAAGTTGGCCGCATATTTAACTGTTTGCTTAGTGCTTGCCAGCTGGATAAAATTTCCGTCTTTATCTAAGTAGTTTGTATTGTAGTGACAAGTTTTTGGTGGTGTATCGCGTTGCACCTCATTTTTTATACCGTGGGCTAATTTTACAAAAATACACTTTTTGAATAGACGTTTCAAAAGAGTGTTTCTTTTTTGGGCATTACATACAGACGAACGGATCCGGAATCTTATGTTACAATTTTCCCACGAAGAGATTATGGTTTACCGCTGTGACCAATTGATGGTATTTATTCTTTTCATTTTCATAAAATAAAATTTTTGTAAGTAGAACTTGTCAATTTTCATTGTTTTAAAATTCTAAAAATCCCATTGTTAGTTGTTACTTTGGCACGAGTTATTCTCTCAACGTTTCCGGCACAGACACGAGAGTTCAAATTTTACTTATTATTGGAAAAAACTACTTGTATCATATTTTTAGATGATTATTTTTTCATAAAGTTTAATTTTCGTTCGTATGACATGTCAGATGTCACTGCTTGCTCTCAATTTTGCAAATAAAAAAGATGACTTTTTTCGCCAATCAAGCGTAACCGCATAAACAACTGCCAAACTGCTGGTTGCATTTTGCAGACCAGAAGTGGAGCTGTTGAGTCTTTATTCATTGATAAATGCTGGACTGGCAGCCTATTATGCAGCAGGAAATTTTTTTATAATAATCAGTATTGACTTTACAAACATTCAGTACAAGTGCTTTTTCACTATTAATGCATTAGTATGAATAATTATGTCAACATGTACATGTGAATTAAAGATCACAACATTTTTTTATAAAGTATAATTCAGTATGTCATGCTCCTCAGGAGGCCTATAGGCATTTCTCTCTAGAGCAGCATACTGTTCATAATCATAAGAGAAATTAAGGGCTGTAATCGAAGAGATGCCACTCTGCCATCGACAGCATGGTTTTGAGTATCTTGCTGAAGACGTAGCCACAAGCTCTTGAACAGTGTATAGCCGGCGCCCTTTGAAACCTGGGCTCTCACTACTCGACTATGCAGCCGATAGCAAAATAGGGTAGTAGTGTCTTTATAAGTGTGTTAGGGGCTCAATTGTATTTGCTTTATAGACAGCAAAGCTGCCATTTTTACATCATTTTAATGACTAGTTACCGTAGTATATAGGCAGTGGCTATTTGACCGGCTCCGGTCTTTGAATCTGAAACACTATTTGACCGGTCATGACGTCATTACATAAGTACTTTTTTCTTTTTCTCTTTCAAAGCAAAAGACGTGAAGCGCCGATATAAAGTTCTAAATTCAACACGTTGTCTTCAACTCAGTCCGTGGCGCATACGTTGCGTCTCGGGTTGCCATTCTAGAGGGGATGAGTTCGATACTATCCAGAAGCATTGACTTTATTTTCATTTTTTTTTTTTTTATTTAAACTTTGAACCGAAGCGCATTTTTGTGGTCAATTTTTAATTTGAGTAGCCTATAGCCCATTTTTTTATGTCTTTTCAAATGTGAGAAATAAAGTTAGAGTTTTTTTAATTTGCTGGAATTTGAGAATTTCCCTGGGTAATTTTCCGATCGTCATAAGTGACCGTGTTTGCTGAACG
Source organism: Aplidium turbinatum (assembly GCF_918807975.1). Lineage (NCBI taxonomy): Eukaryota > Metazoa > Chordata > Ascidiacea > Aplousobranchia > Polyclinidae > Aplidium > Aplidium turbinatum. The sequence goes on along the minus strand of NC_137489.1, from coordinate 6,153,681 downwards.
ACCCTACATTTTTGCTCTCAAGTTAGTTATATTTTTTAAAAAAGTATTGTATAGGCTATAACTAACTTGAAAGCAAAAATGTAATTTTCTTTTAAAAAAAATGGACGATTGGAAAATTGGACCACTTATCACGATCGGAAAATTACCCAGGGAAATTCTCAAATTCCAGCAAATTAAACAAACTCTAACTTTATTTCTCACATTTGAAAAGACATAAAAAAATGGGCTGTAGGCTACTCAAATTAAAAATTGATCACAAAAATGCGCTTCGGTTCAAAGTTTAAATAAAAAAAAAAAAAATGAAAAAAAGTCAATGCTTCCGGATAGTATCGAACTCATCCCCTCTAGAATGGCAACCCGAGACGCAACGTATGCGCCACGGACTGAGTTGAAGACAACGTGTTGAATTTAGAACTTTATATCGGCGCTTCACGTCTTTTGCTTTAAAAGAGAAAAAGAAAAGAGTACTTATGTAATGACGTCATGACCGGTCAAATAGTGTTTCAGATTCAAAGACCGGAGCCGGTCAAATAGCCACTGCCTAGTATATAACGTTTCCGGTTGTTGAAATGTTGTGGAAATGGTATTGTGCCATACCCTGGGTTTTTTTTTTTTTCGGTCATTTATCGGTCATTGAAATGAAAAATGTCCGAAAAAAATATAGTCAATCCGGCCAAAATGTCCGAAAAAATATATAGTCAATTGACTAAATCAAATGTAGTTATTACTATCTGAAGCCTTTACAAATTGTTTCACCTAACGGATCATCAGAAGGTCTGCAAAAAACATGTAAACAGTAAAGAATCGATAATTCTGAAAAGATATTAAATATTACAACTGTAAATTAATCTGCCAAAAAAAATCTCTAAACCTGTACTTCCTGAGAAGATATTAAATATTACAGCTGTAATTTAATCTGCAAAAAAAACCTCTAAACCTGCATTCCTGAAAAGATATTAAATATTATAACCGTAATCCAATCTGCAGAAAAAAAACTCCAGAATTACTAAGGACAGCCTCCATCCGCCACGATAAAGTATCAATCAATTTGTCCCAATGGAAACCAAGCAACAATGATGGCAACATCTATGACATCACAAAGAAGCAAAATGCTTGTTATGATCGGCTCAACCTGTAGTAATCTGCACAGAATGAATAAAAATTGTTTTTAAACCTGTAAAAATTAAATGAGATTTATAACCTGTAAAAATCAAATGAAATTTAATTTTTTTCAAAATTATAACCTGTAAAAATCCCAAGGAATTGTGATGATGTAACCTGTAGTGTCCTGAACAAATGAAATAAAATCCGTTTATAAATCTGTAAAAATTAAATGAGATTTATAGCCTGTAAAAATCAAATGAAATTTTAAAAACCTGTGAAAATCAAAAGGAATTTATTTTATTTTGAAATACTTGAGTTTAAATTTGTTTCTATGACGACATTTGCCGACCAGTTCCGAACGCTTGTTCAAAAGGTGGCCACCATCAGCCTTCAGAATGGCCAGCTTTTCAGCCAAACATAGGCCACAATTGTTACGACCACCACCACTATAAGGCCGAGCACAGCTGTGGATGGACCAAGTTATTTTAGGGTCAACACCCTTGTCCTTAAGGTCCCAAACTGCCTTGGATAGCTCGGTGCTGTTTCGTTTAGACCTATCCATGAAAGTACATTTATGGTTGGAAAAACGTTTTTTAAAAGTAGTTTCGCAACAACCAATGTAATTAAGAACCTTCGGGCTGTTATCAATGGTAGCTTTGTAAACAATGGCCTTCTGCAAGCATTGCCCATTCAAAGGACAATCTGGCCTCACCCTACAATTGCAACCAGGCTGCGATGGTATATTATCAGCCTGCAATATTGCTTTATTGTGGGAGGATATGACGCTTGCAACATTCGGAGTACAACTGTAGCTCAGCTTAATAGTATTACGGTTGAATATTTTGTGCAATCTATGATGGGGTGGAAAGTGTGTGGAAACAAGTTTGAAAAATTCCTTACCAATATTGCTATCAACCTGCAAGCTGAAAGGAGGGTTAAACCATAAAATTTTCCGGCTCCTTTTCCTAGATGTTCGTAAGTTATTAGCAGGGTTGTAGCAAACTCTCTCCGCAAAACCACTTTTCAAAAGGGCATCGTTATAAACAGATGCGGTCTTATCAAATTCATTTTGGCCAAATGATGTGGCGGACAATCGCTTTGAAATCATAGTCGGGATTTGTCTCTTAATGTTGGGTGGGTGATTGGACTGGGCATGAATGTAAATTGGATCATTATTGGGTTTTCTATAAGGCCAGAATCTACCAGATAGCAAATTCAAAGTGACGTCAAGAAAATCAGTTTCAATTAGACCAGTATCCACAGTAATATTTAAGCCATGTTGTTTAAATAATTGAATGACATTCTTTCTCAAACGATCAATCTTAGGGCCGGATAAATTACGCAAAATAGCCAGACCATCATCACGATATAAGCCAAGCATGTCTCTGTCAACAATAGCAGAAAGTTCGTTCAAAAGAAACAAGCCGACCAACTCACAAATCTCAGCACCATCAAATGAGCCCATTGTAACGTCAAACAAACCATCTTTCTTAGCCCAAGTATCACCACCATCAAAAAGCAACGATTTCCTAGCATGGAAAATTGTTTGTATGATACAATCATCCAAATCCATAAATGGTTTGGCAAACTCAATTGCTTTACACAAAAGTTCCTCCGTAATGGATGGATAAAAATCAACAATGTCAAATTTCATAAAGGTGCATTGACGTTTAGATGGAATAGCCTTAAACCAGGACAACACAGAGTCTGGCTATTCCATCTAAACGTCAATGCATTTAATTTTTACAGATTTATAAACGGATTTTATTTCATTTGTTCAGGACACTACAGGTTACATCATCACAATTCCTTGGGATTTTTACAGGTTATAATTTTGAAAAAAATTAAATTTCATTTGATTTTTACAGGTTATAAATCTCATTTAATTTTTACAGGTTTAAAAACAATTTTTATTCATTCTGTGCAGATTACTACAGGTTGAGCCGATCATAACAAGCATTTTGCTTCTTTGTGATGTCATAGATGTTGCCATCATTGTTGCTTGGTTTCCATTGGGACAAATTGATTGATACTTTATCGTGGCGGATGGAGGCTGTCCTTAGTAATTCTGGAGTTTTTTTTCTGCAGATTGGATTACGGTTATAATATTTAATATCTTTTCAGGAATGCAGGTTTAGAGGTTTTTTTTGCAGATTAAATTACAGCTGTAATATTTAATATCTTCTCAGGAAGTACAGGTTTAGAGATTTTTTTTGGCAGATTAATTTACAGTTGTAATATTTAATATCTTTTCAGAATTATCGATTCTTTACTGTTTACATGTTTTTTGCAGACCTTCTGATGATCCGTTAGGTGAAACAATTTGTATAGGCTTCAGATAGTAATAACTACATTTGATTTAATTCGCTCTGCTTTGCCTTTTTGCTTGGCATTGAGCACTTTTTGTAGTATTAATAGTTTTCATTGTTTTAGTCAATTGACTATATATGACCAAAAATGACTAAAAATGACTGAAATAAATACAAAATGACCGAATTTTTTCCAGTTATTTCGAACAAATGACCGAAAAGTCTCAGCGAAAAAAAAAAACCAGGCCATACCGTACCACTTTAACTTTAGAAGTGAAGCATAATTTGATTAAAGAAGTAATATATATATATACTGTGCAAAAGACAATGGATGGTGAAGTGGCATGTAAAGATTTGTTGAGTAGGCCTAGTGAAGGAGATTTCAATGAATCGGAAAAATTAAGAGACTGTGCAGAAAATAGTCAAGAAAATAAAAATCCAGATGGCCATGGTAGCAAAAAGCGGGAAAATCATCAACATCATCGTCGTAAGCCATCAAAAAAGAAGCGAAAATGGAAACCTTATTCCAAAATGACTTGGGAGGTAAGTTTAAGAATAGATTGTTATTAGGAAGTGGCTATTTTTTGACGCCCATTGCCATGGTATTCAATCAAAGAGCTTGGATTTGTGGCAGTGTTTCCAGATTTTTCAAATTTGGAAAAACTCTCACATTAGGTTTGCTCAGGGCTCGTAAATTACCCAAATTACAAGGTTTTGTCTTCAACTACTTTGAAGTTTTTTCAAATTAGGATTGACTTCCTTATCTGGCAACACTTATAGTGAAAAGGTGTGCAATACTGCCACTTTATTTTTATGAAATCATACCAATACCTAATAAGTGCTTGAAGAAAATTAGTCCAGGCCTTAAAACTCGTATTTTTTTTCCGGCAGCCATCGTGGCCTACCGAGAGCTCCTTCTCAGCAGCCAAATCTGCACGCTTGGAGGCCAAAATACAAATAACGATAGCACAAGTAAACTAAACAGAATTAAACTTGCAACAATGCTAAAATGATCACTTAGTGTTGTAGAAGTCTGGGCGACGTCCTGCAATAGAATCGTTATACCACGCAATAACTGCTTTATCGGGATTGTAATCCGGCATTGCGGGACCATCTAACGACACTAAATTGTTTCAGCTGCTCAGTAAATTGTTTCAACTGCATTACCGAATACCGCCTTTCATAAAATCTGACCATTTATATCGTTATGATGTCACCATTGAGGGTGTGAAGTCACTAACCCATAAGTCACATAACCTCGGATGTCAACTAACCTAGTTCTTCTTTTTAACAACAATTCAATGTCCGACAACATTGCTTCGACATAAAAACGACAATATTGCCAGCCGCTGTAAATTAGCATTTCGGATTAACACTTTGTTAAAATAAACGTCGGGAATTACAAACATGACTTAGTCAAACAGGCAAATGCGCAAAGGTTTTTTAAAAACTTTATTCTAGATCATATAATAAGCGGAAAATTCGTCTTGTTTTTGTTCAGTTATGTTCGTCTGGTACTGCTCTATAATCATTCAAAAAATCGCAAACCTGGGACTTGAGGTTTCGTGTCACGGTAATTAACGCTATTACTCGCGCACAATGGATGAATGCGCGTTGGCCGAATGCGCTCATGCATTTGCGAGTAGGCTACAGCTGGTGATCGCAGCTGGATATATAGCAAATGTTCCTGCACAATACAACAGTGGTGATTGTAACGCGCTGACCTAATTCTGCGTCACTCTTTACTACTACAATTTTTCGACAGTTCATCCACGCTTATTCTGTTGCAAAATTAAATAATTGGCTGGAAGAAACCGGCGGCCAAACTTGGCCGGCTGAAAAGGTAACACTGGCGTTCATTCAAGCACTACTTAGCGGCCATGGCCGTGATGGCCGCCGGCTGCTTTAAGCCTTGTAGTCTCTTTCGAACACAATTTTTAATTATCGTAATGCTCTCAGATTTGTAAATTTCTGCTCGTCATTCAATATATTTCGTATATAAATATTTGAATAAATTGTCTTGATTGATTGTGGGATTATTTTTTCTTTATTTTTAGACTGAGAAGGCATCCTTGCAAGCATATTCATGACAGTTTTGCATACGGTATTTGTAGACGGTCTTAAACTTCTGACTCAGGCCGCTCAACTAGATTGACAAAGTGAAGTTTCACCTTGTTAAAATGTTGTTGCTGTTCTTGAAAAGCTGTCCTTGAAATGCATTGCTCAAAGGTACATCCTAAGAGTTGAACCAGCAACACACATGGGCTTGTTGTTTCTTTGTTCATTAAAGTTCAACCAACTGAGCTATCGAGTGCATTCATTTTTATTTTTTAATGAATAGTTTTAAACAAAATGCAACAATTTTAAACCGCAAGTTTAAACCGTTTTGAGACCCACAGTGAATGGTCTCGCGACCCACATAAATTTGGGTTGTGACCCACTATTTGTGGACCCCTGTCCTGTACTAGAACACTACACTCAGTCTACTGACAACTTAACACTGTTTTGGTTTTCAAGACTCAGAACATTGAATTTTCTAAAATTGAAATAGAATTTTATTCATATAATTATATATACCAGTTCTACTTCTAGGTTTGGAAAGTTGAATAATCTTATCTTACTACTCAAAACTTCAACATAGTTTTTGTTTTACATTTTAAATGCTTTGTTCTGTTTTAATGGAATATTAACCACAATGTACTTGTAGCCTACAGCATCAGCATGGTGTTAGATTTACCGCATTAACCGGCTTGTGGTTAGTGCGTTTGCCTCTGAATCGATAGGCATAGGTTCGATACCCTGTCGGGTCACACCAAAGACTTTTTAAAACTGGTATATACTATACAGAACCTAATTCCTACTTGGCACTGAACGATGGATTCAGGTAATAATGTACTCAGTTGCGCCTCTATACGGCTGCATTGACCATGTCTGCTTTGTAAAGCGCTGAGGAGCAACGCATTCTGCGATGGATACGGCGCTATAATTATGTTTGTATTGTGACAACGGGTTGAAAAGACGACACTTCATAGTTCATATAGTATATAAATACAAAACTATCATAAAATTGTGGTGACAACTGCAAAATTTGCTATATTCAAACCTGTAGTTTTAAATGTTCAAGTTCTGAATAGAATGTTCCTAGTTTTTATAGGCTGTAGCCTATTCATTATTATATAGATGCATTTTCAAAAATTTTGCTGACTTGTTGTGTTGCAATCCTATTACTTATGTTTTGTTTTACCGAAATCTCCTGATGTCGACTTTGCTGATAATGATTTGTTGTTGTTTGATCAAAAACATTAAAGGATTTTGTTATTGAAAAGGCGATTTCAGACTTGTATGGTGCAATAGTTTTCTGCTGATGTTGTCAATAAAAAGTTTACACTTCTTTTTAAAAAAATCGGAGAAGTTGTTAGTAACTTATTTACTCTTTCCCAGGCAACTATTTTGCATGTCAAATGATGAAAAAGAACTCATAGTCAATTTGAAAAAATTGTATCGATATAATACTGTATGCATTTGTCTTGGTCAATTCTAACTACAAATAAAATCATGCAATTAGCTCATTTCTGATTAAGAGTAGGTCGCAATATTGTAAAATAAATGTCACGTTTTGTTTATAACATGTTGTAGAAATTTTCCTGCCATGGTGTTTTTCTCATGCTTTGTAGAACCAATCCAGACAGCAAAACTCGTCATTTTTACGTCTGCGACGTTGAATCAATGTAAAAATGACAGGTTTTGCTGTCTCGGAATGCTTTCATTTGTGGCCAATACCGCCCTAAGCGCAAACTTCTGCTGACGTCGCTCCTTTATGGCCAATTACAATTCGTCATCATTTGAGACACTTAAGATCTGCATTTGTATTGAGATCCTTTAATATTACATGCGAAAACAACACAGTGTGCTCATAAATCACTCAAATAAATTTAATTTTGGGAAAACCGATGTCATGTCATTGTGAAAACTAATTTCTGGTCTTGCACATCATTACGTTCCTGAACTATATTATTTATTCACAAACATTCTTTATTATATATATATGTATATAGATAATTTAGTCCAATCATGAAGTCCTTTTCATTTTTCAAATGTTCATCACCGATTGTAATGAAATAATTCGAGTTAGTTCATTATTAGCAAGTAATAGCTTGCATTCTTTTGTTAGTGCAGTAAATACTTCTTTGTGTAAGGAACAATAATTTTGCGTGCTGGACTGGGTAATAGCAAGATATTTCAACTGTATTCTCAGTCTTGCCTAATTGGCGGAAGTGTACTTTTGAGGTATCAGATTGTCTTTTTACTAATTTAGTGAAAAGTTAAAAGATGAATGACCTGTGAATGCATTTGTGTTCAAACAGATTTTGGATAAGCTAATAGCCCAGTTCAAACATACCGCAGTAGATTTATATATTTTGTCCATTACACGGTGCAGAATTTTGTCCAAGTTTCATTGACTACTTTCTGCTTTTAGGAGAAAAAGGAAGTTGAAGAAAGAGAAAAAATCAGAGCTCACCGTATCAGAGGAGAGATGATGGACAGAGGTTTGTGATCATCTCTGTTAGCTTGTCCACCAGTTTAAATTGAGCAATACGCATAGATTTGCATATCTACGTCATGCACCATTGACATGGAGTCATAGATCACTAACACACGACAGACATTCAACGTTAAACAGAGAAAAGACGCTTTGTCGATAGCTTTGTCATCTGGAAGATGTGCGTTAAAAATTAAGAATGTTATATACTTGTAGGAATGCTTGTGTTGTTTGACATGCTGCAATTGGAGCAACCAGGTTGAAAACGCGTGTTTTCGAAATCTGTGCAATTTCAGGCGTCTTGTGCATCCGTAAATCTGTAACGTCGTACAATTTGTATATGCATGCTTTTAATAGAAGACAAATTGCCCTATGTAACAGTGTATGCTTTTTATAGGCCGTCCTGTGGCTCCTTACAATACAACACAGTTCATAATGGCCGAGCATGACCCTTACGAAGAGGATTCCGTTTTGGAAGCAGGTTCGTAAATCATCTGTGCGTTACTTTGGCAATAACACGGTGCAAAACATCCTCAATCAAGGGTTGCCAGAAAATGAAATTGTCCTAATCATATCACGTTGTTTTTCAGCCACATATATTATATACACATCACGGTTGTGTGCTTGAGATGACTGTGGTAGGAGAGGTGTTTTTGTAACATACGTCTGTTATGATTGACTTCAACATTATACACAAAATGTCGAATCGTTACTTGTTTAGACCGTTTATTCCGATTTTAAAAGTAGTAAACGCTCTGTGTCTTCAATTCTCTCACGCGATGTACAGTTATTTTGCATTGTACCCTCCTTCCGAAACCATGTTATTATTGGATTTCTTTAACTTTTTTGCTTTGTCAATTTTCCAGCTTCCAACACGACCCACGGGAAGCCCAATGAGAAAGCATCGAATGATGGTAGGCACCCGTCAGTGTTTCTGTAAACGTACAGCATATGTTTGTAACTTCATTGTTACACAAGTGCTGGGGTTTCTTTTGGGTAATTTTGTTGAACTGCATGTTCTTTGTTTGTTGTAGCTCCGTTGCATTGTTTATACGTTGACCATTTATCGTAACCTGAACACTACATTGCGGATTTTTTCTCACTACTTAAACGAAAATTATTTGTTGTTTTCTGTCAGTGATGATTTAACAAATGCCACTGGAACGACTGGCGTTGCGGTGCTCAACAAAGGTTACCTGCAGAATTAATTTCCACCACAAGTCCCTAAAAACACCAGCAACCTTTATGATGCTATTTTTGCGGCTCCACTGTTTTTTACTTGTAGTCTTAGCTACCCATCACATATTTATTACCTTGCCTTTCAGCTGAGAGCAACAAATCCTCCACATCGGGAGCCTACTCTGCTGCCTTGCCAACCGGTGATTCCCCGAGCAATTTAGATGACGTCATTGAAGCGGAATACAACGACTCTCCGCACATGGCCCCAGAGTTCATATCGCAGGTGCCGAAATGAGTTTTGATTACGGTTAAATTTCGAAGAACAACGATCTGTAGGCCTACTTGTTGGTATGTTTGGTTGAACTGGGAAAACTAAACAAGATTTCGAAAACTACGTTTTCATCTTCAGTGTTTAAAAATGTACAATTTTATAAAGTAATTTCTATGCAATCCCCTCCACGGGTCTGCTACTATTCGGTGAGTCCGATTTGGTGAGTCCGATTCGGTGAGTTCCTAACCTTTAACCCCTAACCCGAACGCCTAACCCCAAACCCTAAAACGGCAATGATAATTAGGCTACGGTACCCGATAATTAAAAAAAAAATTGAAAAAATCACCGAATAGGGATTGGACTTACCGAAACGGGCCATTCCGCCCCTCCACTGGCTGTTTGAGACTGAGATTTTAAGTGACCGGTCTCCTGTCTGCACATCTGTGTAATCCAGTAGCTTTTCGATGTAGTTTTAGGAAACATGGGCAATTTGACATGGTATAAAGATAGTCCATCTGCTCTAAAGGCTCAAACAATGACAGCTGTGTTCTCTTAACTGCCATACACCAGTAAGCTAAATGTAGCCTACCCTTAATGTGCAACTGCAGTTCAAATTGGTTTACTTAGTTAGGACCGGTTGTCATTATGTGACGTGTTAATCTTTCGCTCAGGATTTCAGCGAGGCTTATGAACGAGTGCAAGAGGAAAGCCTGTCAACCATGTCTAGAAACGATCTCGTCCAAGAACATATCTCGCTTGAAAGGACGCTCAGTTATTTGCAAGTGAGGCCTACTGTAAATAGTGTGTTTTCTATCATTATATGATTTTGATGGTGCTAAGTAATCATTCGATACGAAACCCATCAGCACACTCAGCGACGGTGCGTGTTTAACTGATTTACTGATGATTCGTACCATGGAAACTTATATCATGCGTGGGCCATGCCAACGTACAAATATGATTGGAGAGCAGGCCAATTTCCTACACTTAATAGCACTCGGAATCCTTAGTTTAGGTTGGTATTCTGAGTAGTAGTAGTAGTTGATAAATATAGTCTTTGTGTGTGATTTCGAGTTACTTTTTTGCTATTGTTACTACACAAATAATGAATTTGATTTTGACTCTTTTGCTGGAAATCCGCAAAGCAAACAAAATCCGAAGAGTATCCGGCAACACTGGTAACAAGGAATGATTTGTCATTTTTCCAGTAGTTTGAGATTCAGTGATTACACTTTGGAAATTTGTATGGTTTATGTATTGGTTCTTTCCGGATACATTGCAAATTATTAAACTTGTTGTGGCTAGGGACATATTCGATTCTAATGGCAGCCACTTTTACAGAACAACTTTTGTAAGCGCGTGTAAAGCATGAACCAATCAGAAGCTGCATTGTCTGTGACGCCATTGCGTAAATGAAAGTTATAGGTAGAACAAAGAAAAAACGTAAACAGTTCTGATAAAAAGTCAATCAAGCAAATGTTTCCTCGTAGGCATCGTGTCCTAATAGGTTAAGGCTAAGGAATACAGTTAGATGGCGTGGGTTCGACTCCCACCCCCGTCATAACTCTTTTTTCTTCTGTAATTACCAAACAACATTCAAAGCACTGATCAACTTTCTGGACGGTAGTCACTTAAACTTAGCGTCTGATTGGTTCATGCCTGACAAGCTCTTACAAAAGTTGGTATGTTAACGTGGCTACCTAATCAAATGAGGTTATGAGCAGGGTTGCCATCGTATTACTGTTAAATTTATTGAGTTTAACCGAAAACGATCAAAATTGTAGAAATTTTTTTAACAAAATTATCAAAAAAGTAACTTTTTATAGTTTTTCTGAACATAATGACAATGGAACCTGGCAACCCTGAGTACGTGTTGGCTTCACGAATGGTCTGATGCGGCACCACAATGTGCAACTAGTAATAGTAGTTTCGTTTGGCATTTTCACACGTGAAGCTCGTTGTCTTCGAGCCAGTTTTTAAATATATTTCCGCATTGGTGAATTGTGTTGTAACCACCGGGTAGTGCAGTCCATGGACACTTGGACAGTATGAAATGATCAACATATTTGCCTGCTTTTTTCGCAATTTGGACAAATTGGTGTGTTTTGATAACCCCATCGAAGAAGAGTGGTAGCAGTTCGGGCATGACTGGATAAAATTTTATTATAACTGATCCATTCCTTTCTGTTTCATGTCGAGAAACCTGGGAGAAGTAGCGTTGGATCGTCGATAATATCTCCGCCATATGGTCGATTTTTGTTCAATATTTCCATTCGTGATTCAGACCATAGTTCTTGATTGTAAAAAACGTTTGCTCTGAATTTGGTTAATCGATCTCAAATTTCTTTTGCAGGATAAATTGGCTCGGGAGAAAAGCATCAACAACTCCTATAGTCTGCGAGTTGAAAGTTTTGAAGAGGAGTTGGAAAACTTGAGAAGGGAAAATCGAAAGTCAGATTTTTTGCTGCTCGTCTTTGTGATAAAAAAATGTTTGCGGTTTTGCGCAGACTATTAATTTTTGTGCAACAACCGCTACAGTATTGCACTTATTCTTCAGTTTGGTCAAAACAATAGAAAAAATACTCGACTTATTCCATGTCAATAGATCCTGTAGCCAGCTGAACTAATCGATGTAATATCTTTTTACTTTGGTAGCTTTTAAAACAATTTTGATCTTGAGTTTATGTTTTAATTAACGTTTTCTTTTAGTCTCCATTCCACAATACCGTTTTAGAACCAGTTAGAAATTTCAGAACGGTGACGACTGCAGACTGGCAGTCAGAACTTGAACTCGTCATGTCTCATAGCGTCGTTTTCATCCAAGACTTGCCATGCTGTCATGAACTTAGCTGTGCCTTTCTTGAAATTGTGTGAATTGATTTGTGCAATGCGCGAATTAACATGCATAGCTGGCGGGAAGGATGTATTGCTCTGTAGTTTTGTTTCGACTGCGGATAAAATTTTGCTTGAAAAACCTTAAAACACCTTATATTTAAAGGGTTATTGAAACTCCAAATTGCAATCCGGTTAAAACTTTCATACCATCAAGCTAATAAAACAAGTCTCATTTTAATATCTTGTCATTGGCCGTGGTAATAAATCTTCCATGATACGGTTAAGCTTAAGTCATTGAGCCGTCCTGTCGTTTCCTCGAGGGATTTCATTCTGGAAACGTTGCTTTTAGATCTGGCGATGTTATAACAACAGCTTTTGTCAGCTAAACAGTAATTAAAACTTTGTATGTGCCAGGCTGGTGCGAGAAAACGTGTGCTTGCGATATGGAGAAGATGCAATGGCTCAGCAGGACGGCGGTGAGATATACCAAGCAAGCGATTGCGAGTACGAAGCTCCAACCAGTGACAACGAGAATGCTGGGTACGTGTTGTCTTATGAATATTGCCAACTGTTCGCAGTGCGCTTGGAAGTGACTGTGAATTTTCATTTCTGTCTGGTTTGGCTATGGTTCTACCCAGACAGCTAATCAACCTTTTACATTGATTCAACGTCTGCAGACGTTGAATCAATGTAAAAAAGCGGTTGATTTGCTGTTTGGGAGACGTTGAAAATAAGGCTTGTGATGTACTTTAGGTTCCCGGATCACTCCGGAGATGCGGAGAACTTTCGGCAGGAGTATGAAGATAACGAGATGGAGGAAGTTTCTTATGAAGAAGAATGTAAAAATAGCGACGAAAGTGACTCAGGAAGTCTACAAGGGATTTCTCTTGCGTCCAATTCACCAAGGGAGGATATACCTGCAGAAGACAACGCTCTGATGGAAGAGCAAGGTACAGCGTCCTAAGAGCAAAAGTAAATCGAATTTTGACGACGTAAAATGAGATCATCCCGACGCCAGTTTGCCCAAATATCACCATCAACGTCATTTTGTTTTTGTTCTAAAGTATAGTTGCTTTTTTATTCACATTCATACTTCATTGCACCAGTGGCTAAGGGTCTGTTTCTGCACTGGCTTGACCCGATACTAGTCAAAATAGATTATAGGAATTACCACATTTCAACGCTCACCATATGCACACTTGCACAGTTACCTTTCTGTGGCCATATGACGTTGCTGTGAATGGTTCGCGTATTTATAATCTGCAGGTCGCTGCAGCAGAAGAGGTTTATTAACCAATCAAAAGGCAAATTTTAAATCAGCTGATAGCAGTCATGTGACTCAAGCACGTTAGAAAGTATATTAAGTAAACGTTTCACCGTCGGCAGCGTGGCCTAGCGATTGAGGTTTAGGGAAGTCATCATTTTGATGGCGTAGGTTCCCACCCCTGCCATCATTTTTTTTCTTCTATAACTACCAAACAGGGTTCAAAGAAAGAATCAACTCTTTGGCTGAGTGCTGGAAAAGTCACAATGACTGCAGCCAGCTGGTTCATAGGGAAAATTGTCCTATTTTAAAGTGTCTACCAGTCAAAACATCCCTTTTGCTGCAGCGATCTACAGATTACAATACACAAATGGTCACCAGACGCAACATTTTACGTGACGTATTTTCCTTTAACCTAAACTTTACCTTAGTTCAAGTGTTGCCAGGCTGCGAGCCAGTATAGCTTTTTGCCTTCGACTCATCATCCATTTTTTGTTTATTTTATCATACATCCCCAGATAGTGAAAGTTGTCAGTTTTACGCCATCTCAACGACTGTCAACATTGCCAGTGGTTAAAATGATATAAAAACGACATCTTTTGATCTCTTGGAAATCAGAAGTGATGTGTTTTGTTTATCAGAATTACCTTTGGCAACACTTGATCTCAGGTCCTCTCGTACACACAGGGAGCGTAAAAAGTAATTCAACTCTCGCTATTGTTTCTCGATCAATATATTTTCTCTAGAGTTAAGTCAAGAGGAGATGCAAGAAGAAGCATTCAACATTCAAGATTCAGGAGGAGTACGCCAACCGCAAGGAAGCGATGTACTCGTGAAGAACAAAAGTAGCACAGAAGAACAATCGTTGGGTGAATGCGACCAGAATGAAACGTTAGAAAACCGAATATGTCAGCAAACGGAAGAAGCGACTGTAGTCACAAAATGTGCTTCGCCAATAGCGACGCTAAAATCTATTAATGACGAATGTAGTGGACTAAAACCTTTATGCCAAGAAGCCGTCAATTTTGATAGCAATAACAATATCCCTGAAGATGCGCAAACGGACAAGACATCGTACAAGGACGCTACCTTGTTCAATGACGCATTACCTCGTCATAGCAACGAAAAAGAATCCATGCAAAGACATCTCATGGACTCCGGGGCTACTGGATCCTGTTTAGCAGAGGTGAAAGACACTCCCATGGTAGTCTCATCATCAGGAGAGATTCAAAACTGAAACACATAAAGCTCGTTTTTACATTGGCAACACTTTAAGTCAACTTGCCAAACGCGTTTCGAGTCCATGAGCTTCTGAAATCTGATCCCATACAGCAAATCAGTTGTGTTTTACATTGATTGAACGTCTACAGACGTTGAATCAATGTAAAACACGACTGATTTTCTGTCTAGGATTGCAGAGATTATTACCTCTTTAAAGATACTGTATAAGATACTTATCTTTTGTCTCCAGATACTTGTTCTGGCAGCTTTAAATGTGTTGATAAGCGATGTCAGCACTCAGTGTGAGAGGTTCCATCGCACCAAAACTAAACCATCACATTCACACGTTTCCGACATTGTCTTGAACGGAATCTTCTGGGCAGATTTTACTAATCAAGAGCACACGTACGATTGTTTGATATGGTGATACTTTTTTCGAATATGTTTTGTAAGGATTCCGATATCAAAATATTAATGCAGTAAATAGCGATTTGACATTAATTGTATATTTGACCATTTGCTTTTACCTCAACTGTTGTACGCTTTTGTGTCATCCAACTGTTGTCAAATTGTAGTGAAAAAGGCAAAACTTATTGTTAGCTGCTGTTGCTCGTTTTAGTTTGTTCTAAATTGTTTTAGCGTCACAATAGTTCCTTTTAAACGCCCAGTGACGACTCTTTATTATGAGCCTAGTGAACAGTGCCATGACTTTTTTTGTTGTTGAAATGCATCGATTTTTTATTTTGATAATCCTGTTAACCAAAAGATGCTTGAGTTGTAAAACTTGCGTGATGCGCCCTCCGCTTTGCGGAACAATGGTAGAAAAAAGTCGCCTATTTCATCAGTTTGTCAGAATCTGCTGACGTAACAAGCTACGTCAGAATGCGTGGATGGAATTTGAAAAGTTTCTTATTCTGCTACCCATGGCCACCTGGAGATCCGGCCTGATTTGTCACATTTTGCAGATTTTGATTACAGCTACTGCTAGTGCTTGACTGACATTTTTTGAGATGTTTTTACTTTTTGCGGTTTCCTAATGACATAAAACTTTTTTGTTGCCTTGGGGAAGCAATAGCAAATGAGAAAAAGTAAATTGAAAAACGCAAAATCAGACTGTTATTGAAAATTAACAGTCTGACTAAAATCTTCGAAATCAAATTTTCTTTGTTTTTCAACATGTGAGGATGTTAAAACCTATTGTGTCATCTGGGGAAAAGAATAAAGAAAGCGTACAAATCTAATTTTTAGAAAATATTATTTAAACGTTTGCCCAAAGTTAGAAAAACTGGGAAATTTCTGCAAAATGTGACAAATCAGGCCGTATCTTTAGGTGGCCATGTGCTACCGTAGCTCGGTTGTAACTAAAAATTGTTTTCATGCCAAAAATGATCAGGTGGTTGACAGCTATTTTAAGTGTTGCTTGAAGGGTTTAACATGTGACCTGGTTGAGGTCAAACATTAAAACGTAGTTGGATAGCATAGGCTATAGAGCAGGGGTTCCCAACCTTTTTTTACTCCGTGGCCTCCTTCAAAAATTTTGAAAAATCAATGGCCCCCCTATTTCAACCTTTTGAAAAAATTAAGAAACGTCATAACAACCGGGAATTAAAGACCATTTCATGAAGATTTGGGCAAAATGTACTAGTATTTTTATTACTGTCAACTTTAATTTATTTATTTTGTTATATAGTGTTGGAGTGGACTTAGAGATGATAAATTAAAAAAATTATTATTTTTCAAATTTTTTATTGCCCCTTTGAAAAAGGGTCATGACCCACTAGGGGCCATGGCCCTCAGGTCGGGAACCCCTGCTATAGAGGTTTACAACGGAGAAACAACTTTGCGTCAAGAAATGATTTTACCTTCTCACCCCTTGTACTGCGGATATGCCCGCAAGGTATCGAAGTCTGTAATTGGCCATGGTGGAGTGGACGCATTTAGATATCTCTACCCAGCCAGCGAATATTTTTTACATCGTTTCAACCTACAGATGTTTACAGATCTTATGAATAAGGTCGATTTTGTTGCCGCTGATGATGTTTATTACCAAGGCAGTAAATCCGCTGTTTTTTACATTGATTGAATTGTAAAAAAAAACGACTGAATTGCTGCCTGGGTATTGTCTTTTCTGTACTCACTTCCTAGCCAACAAAAGTTGACTTTCAGCGTTTTCAACAAGTTATTTCAACGTTGAAACAATGTGAAAAGTCAACTTTTGCTGGCTAGATTGTCATTCTAAGCGAGTAAAAAAACGTCTTTTTTGCACTGAATCAATGCAAAAAGACAGTTTTTGCTTGTTGGGTTGTGAAGGTGGGCAGCGATGGTATGTGCATTGTGCGGGTTCGTGCTGACGGAATTGATGTTGGCCGTTTTTTGTCTGAAACTCTTTACAGTTGGCATCTCAGTGAGAATATCAAGCGCTTCTGTTCGTTGATACAACGTTACGGGACGTTGAATTTGTGTGAAACTTCACTGTGGTTTCTCCAAAAAGTATTTTGTTTGCATCTCAGTTCCCTCATTCGTAGCTCGCTATTCCAAGCATTGATTTTTTTTTACTTTGTTGACCGAGGTGAACAAAATGCTGTTTTCACTGTGATGTCATTTGTGATGTGGCGGTTTTTCGTATTACCGTAACCATGCCGTAACAGATACCCTGGATATGTTTAGTTTGGTTAAAAAAAAAGCGAAATTTTACTTGGCTAATCGAGTTTCGTACTTTTTATGTGACCATTTTATTTCGTAAGCCATTTGCACCTTAGGTATGTACATGAATGTGTGTATTTATAAGGCCATAAATTATGTTTTTTTTTAATTTTCTGCCAGCGATTTTTAGGTTTTTCAAATCTGTTTTTAGCATTTCGCATCATGTACAAACCCCTTTTTAGGGTTAAAAATTCTTTTCAAAAGCTGCCAAATCATCCCCCCCATTCCTTGCAACTAGTACTCCCCAAACTGCATCAAATCTTGCAGACGGGCCGCACCATATCCGAGATTTGTCACACCTTTGCTGCACTATTTACCGCATCGACTTCGCTTGTATGTAAATAAACGCTTTAAACGAAAGTCATGACGATCCGATGTGCAGAACTTAGTTTGCACATTTTTACTTTAATCTGTTACTAAAGCTTTGGTAAAGTTCGCTTTGTTGTACCACAGACATACAAAACAAATCTTTTTTTGTTTTTATCACACATTTTAACAAGTAATTCCTGACGAGGACGTGTCGGAAACGTTTGAAAGTTTATTTTACTTATGTTGTATTAGGCTATTAATCAAAAAGATGGCAGAAGATATGGAAATAGTGGCAGTGAAGGAAGATGTACTTGACAATAGTGTTGTAGAGGACAATCTGCAACGGCGACCCCACTTGTGGTGGGAATGAAGCCACCCCATTGGCTCAGTGGTTACACGCCCGGCTCAAAATCACGCTGCGCTGGTTCGGCTCTCGGCGTGTGCGCTTGAGCAACGCACTTCAGGACTGCTCTCCATTCAGCGGCATCAAGTGAATAAAATAAATCTCCGGCAACAACATCTCAACCATGGGCGCCGATCCCTATAGGACAGTGGGGACATGTCCCCACCATCTTTTTACATGTCCTCACCATCTTTTTAAATTATTTTTTATAACGTAATGGTTTCTTTGAAATTCAAGCATCTGTAGCCTACCTGAATCTTTATTCTGAAGAGTCTTTGCCTCAGGCGGCATCAAAACTGAAACCAATTAGTCCCAACAAGATGGCTCACACGTGCAGCTGCTGTAAAAGCAGTGCTTGATAATTATAAGTCAGTATTGGAAGTAGCCGTGAGTCAATTTCATTTATGTGTAGCAACAGCTACTAGTTGGCTTTTGAAATATTTTTCTCGTGGGTCGAGTGTGATTAGGTTATTAGCGGCAGTGTCTGCATTTAGTGTCTGGATCGTTTTAACAAAATCCTTGCAAGGTTGCACGATGATTGTGGCTGGCATGCTTAAAGGTGCTGAACTTTGTAGTGCTAAATTCCGCCATCTACGCAGTGAAGAAGAATTTCATCGTGTCTTTGTAAATGCTGAAAGGCTTGAGTTATTGAACCTGTCACGTCCCAAAAAGATCCCAAATCGTCTCCAGCATGCCCATGGTCAACCTCTTCAACTTCAAACACCTGAGACGAAATATCGGTCAGAGTATTTTGCAGTCATTCACAGCGCGCAGCAAAATCTTACTGACTATTTTAAGTCAACCAATCTTGAGCACTACCGGTACAATATTTCTGAATTCTACAAAAATCTCCCTTTAGTGGAAAGCTACGATCACATGTGGTAAACGATTATCCTGAGTTCTTTTATCCGCCGTTCGACAAATGTTTCCGCAAGTGGAACTTTTTGCGCGACTTTTGCTCATTTCACCGGCCAGCTCGTGTTCAACTGAACGGTCATTTTCAACTTTGCAACGTGTCAAAACTTGGTTACGATCTACCATCACACAGAAACGGCTAAATCATGCAATGGTCTGCCATGTGCACAACACAGTTTTCAATTCGATCAACATCCATGGTCTCTTCGAGGACTTCGTTTTTAATTCGTCGGAGACTCGTTGCCGAGTGTTTGGACGTCTGCTGACACTGACAGTTAAAATATATTTGTCCGGCTGACGAGCTCAGTTGTTACGCGCCCGCTCAAGTTCGACTACCGGGGTGTGCTCTTGAGCAACGCATTTTCATGACTGCTCTCCATTTGTTTCCGCGGCACCTACTGAATGGAATAATTCCTCGGCAACAACACTTCAGCAATCGGAAAACTTCACTTTGCCAATCTCGGCAACTGGCCCTGTGTCAAGAGCCTCTACAAGTATGCGAAACTACCAGGAATAACCAATCAAGGCTTTGTCAGTTCGAGGATAAAGATTCAAAACCAACCAACCAAATACAGCAGGTGTGGCCAATACGTCGATCGCGATCGACCGGTCGATCGCCAAGTCTCAATTGGTCGATCGCGTCGGGTTTTGTGTTGAAGTTACAAGATTCCTAAAAAGCACATTTTTCAATCAAAGTGAGAAATATTGTCGATCAACTTAGACAAAATTCGATCAGGTTTTTTTTTAAGTATGAAAACAGAATACCTGTCAGTCATACTCATACACACTTATACAACACACTTTCTTCCCACACATCTTATGGTGTCACCAAAATTGCTCAGTGACCATCACCGACCGGTCGATCGCTAGTAAATAAGAAATTTTTTAGTCGATCCCATTCGACGAGAAGTTGGCCACCCCTGAATACAGTATAGGCTACATCGCATTAGACTTGTACCGTACCTACTGTATTTGTTTGTCAGAACAGACCCCCAATCTTTCTAGCACGCTTCGCTCGTCGCCCCTTCCTACCTTTCCTAGTAAATGACCCCACCAATTTTACAGAGTGATCGGCGCCCATGATCTCAACAATCGGAAAACTTCACTCTGCTAATCTCGGTAACCGGCCCTGCGTCAAGAGCCTCTACAAATATGCGAAACTACCAGGAATATAACCTATCAAGGCTTTGTTAGTCCGAGGATAAAGATTCAAAAACTAAAGCCAGAAGATTTGTTACTGTATATTATTTTCTTTCTGTGATAAAATATGTTAAACCCATCGATTTACTTCGTTTTGTTTTTTGTAGAACTGAGACAAACGGGATAAAATTTTTATTGCTTTATCGTTATCCGACATCGTTTTTTCATTGCAGTCGGAATCATACTTTTTTACTGACTTTCCTTTCAACTTTATACAGGGATGCCAGACTTCATAACTAAGTTTGAAGTGCACGTCATTGCTTACGTCGCTCATTTTCTCCATCTTCAATACCTTGATCGCCTTAAAATTCCTTTTCTAAATAGCCTAACACTGAAACCAAAACAGACAATGACTTCGACGTAATTCACGTTTTTGCACAAAGCAAATAACTTATAACCGGAGCAAAAACACATAAAGCACCAAAATAACTAAATCTCACCGATTACTGACGGTAATAAGGTGAACCAAACTTTGGAACGGATTTCAATATACATGGGCACAAAGGAAAACTCAAACAATGCAATTAAAATAAATATTTTTGCTCCTTTAGTTAAAACCGACCGACTAAATATGTCGAGAAAAAGGATTTAAAAAATGGTGGAGTTAAAATCCAGCGTGGAACTGTGGGGATTTTGACGACAAAAATACGTGGAAGATCAACTTAAATTAAGAAAAAGTTGCGTTTGAAAAGCGTTGAAACGATGTAAAAAAGGCAACTTTTTCTGAGTGAGAAAGGCGAAATCAACAAGAACTAATAGTTGACTTGGAACTGGATAAAACGACACGACATTGCTACCAATTTGGCATTTCGTAACCAGTGGCATACAGTTCTTTCAAGGAATGTTCCATAACGTGTGCCTGGATTGCTATGTCGACCTGCGCCTTGCCCTCGCCGTCCCTTCCTTCATTCGTCGAGTCAACAGAGAAACCACAAACCTTACAAACGTGAATTTTCTGCACGCACTGGATCTTGACGCAAGTATCAATGCAGTTACGAAACATCTCGGGCATGTTCATCTGCAACCGAGTATATATTCGAAGATTAGTTACGTAGCTTTGTCCACCTGTCTGTAGGCAATGTGTAACGTTTAAAAATGGAACATAATGATTCTGACACCCCTTCTTTATGAAGGCGTCATACAATATTTAAACAGTCTCCATAACTAGCCAAGGCAATGGATTAAAATTGAACCAGTCAGCTAGGATAGAGTTAAATTTTAAAGCTTACTATTTTGGCACTTTGAGTGGGCAAGTCGCTTTTTCCAGACGATATCAACTTAGTGGTGATAATTTCTTTGCTGTTAAAATCCGCCAATGAAACGTCTTTGGAAAATTGAAGAGAATCGCCCGCCTTCAAAACCGCTGAGTCATCTTGGTCAGCAGAACGCACTGGTTTTGCGCTGACTTCGGAATTGATGCGGGTGACTCTGCAAAATCAATGGAACGATATCAACAATGCCACAAATCTGAAAAGACAACCATTGGTGTGACACTATAGCGGGAAATAACAACAAAAAGTGAACTTGAATTCACCATTCACAAAGTGTCAATATGATACAGCTATTCAAAGTAAACTACAGTATTTCGAAATACGTCGCTTCAACGCAGCCACACATGATTCCTCGTTTTTTATTTTGAATCTCCGTACAGGACTCAGTTTCTTAGTGAAGAATTTGCTTCAGGGTTACTAGTGTTCAAAGCAAAAATACTGTATTTCGAAAACTTTGTAAAAGTCCTTTATCTAGATTCGTTTCACGCCGTTTGGAAGTTCTTGACGACGAACTGCACGATTACAGGTGTAGCCAATGAGGAGGCAACTACAAATCGCCATTACGATTCTTGAAATTGACTTCCAAAACGTTACTTCAACATAAAACGACGCAACAAATGTCGCTTTTCCAATCAGAAAATCATTTTCACATTGAATAAATGTAAAATTGGATTGATTTGCTAGATGGTCTCGTGATTTGAACAGCGTAGAAGCAATTCAACTTCTCGAACATGCAACTCAAACGTTAACGTAGCGGTACCCCGACAGCAAAAATCTGTTATTTTCACATTGATTCAACATAAATGACGGATTCAGCTGTCTGAATAGCCTACTGTTCACGAATTAAAAACACATTTTTTTCTATTTCACAGTGTTTAAGCAAGTCAGACTCAGATTTAGGTTTCTCAAACTCAGCAAGCTGCTAACCTTGAGCTGTGCACAGGTGACAGAGCAGTGAGGTGAGAGGCACACTTGTCAGTAGCGGGACTAAAACATGCAAATTATTAGAAGTGATTTCAAGAAGTGAATTAGGTAACGATCACTGAATTAAATTACGAGTTCAGTGCTGAAATATCGCAATCAACCATAGATATTAGATAGGCATTTTTAAACTTGTGCTTTGTCTTTTCAGGTAGCGAAATGAGTCATTTTTACACTGTTCCTCAACGTAGTCAGACGTTGAAACAATGCAAAAGTTTTGCTAGCTGGAATGAGAACACCGTTGTGTGTGAATTAACAAATACAGCTCAGTTGGATGAACGCCGGCGGCTTTGCAAAAGAAGAAATGGTAATATCAAGCAACGCACATCAAGGACAACCCTCCATTCAGCGGAACCTGATGAGTGGAATGATTCCGACAACAACAAGCGAAAACTTCACTCTGTCGGTCTCGGTGACCACTGACCATGCTCGTGTCGGTGTGGATAGAATATTAAGTCTATTGTGTGAGTACATCCGCATGTGCAAGAGTATATTAACAATGTTAGAATAGAGCATGCTGACATCAATAAGGTTAACCATTCCAAAGCAGACATTTACGCTTTACAATAGCGGAATTGTGATGGTGAAGGTATTTCAGCAAGTGAATGTATTTCAGCAGGTGAATGTATTTCAGCAGGTGAAGGTATTTCAGCAGGTGAAGGTATTTCAGCAGGTAAAGGTATTTCAGCAAGTGAAGGTAACACAAAAGCGCCATGCATGCAATATAAATGAAAATAGATCTTCTTACCTTGTACTTAACGCTGGGTCAGACGGACACTTCATTCCCATGTTCTTCGAGGTAAACCGGGAGACAATGGGATTGGAAGGAGGGTCCTTTAGCTCCTCTTCATGACTGTGAGGAGCTGAGTCTTTCGTAGCTGATCTATGTGAAGTTTGGTGATGAAGAATAAAACTCTTCTCCTCGTCATTAAGGAGCGGAGACAAGGGCACTTTGGAGGAGTGGCTGACAATCTTGTCGTGCTTTGGTTTTGAAGCATGTAGCGCGTTTGCGCCATCTACCGGCTTCAACTTTGTGGGTTCTGAGGTTTCAGGTTTTGGCATTTTCTCGACAAAAGGGGATGAGACAAAAGGCTTGGAGTGCAAAGACGCTGGATCCATTTCTGAAAGATACTTTTTATATTTTCTTCTTTTCGGAGGACTTTTCGGCTCTTCAGAAGCCGCTTCAGTGTTGGATTTGCATCGCTTCCTTGAGCTTGTCATTTTAACTTTAAACCGCTTGTCCTTGGCTGAGTCCGAGGTCGTATTGTCTGCAAAACAATGACAGATCTAAATTCTACCAACAACCACAAAGCAACAAATGTATCCAGCCAGTATCAAGATAAACCTAAGATCGTCTATTGATTTAATGCCCCGATAAAGTCATAACACATACGTTAATATACAGTAGTTTTTCTCCAATGCTTTCTAGAAAATTAGCTGCTTTCAGCAAATTTTTAATCCATTCATTGCCTTTTTACATTGATTTAACGTCTGCAAACATTGAACTGATACAGAAGAAAACGAATCGGCTAGCTAGGCTTGAGTGGACGACACTGGGGTTTCAACAACTTCGTCAAGCCTTTCCGAACCAACCGCGTTATGCATGAAACTTTTGACAAAATAGATAAGTTGTCATAGAGAGAATGCAGCGTTATGTGCTTTGCGGTCAAACTCATGAGCCATCTCTGCAAACCGCACTTGATAAAATTATGAAACGAAATTGGATCATTAAAATATTTCTAAACGAAACAT
The DNA here is from genome assembly GCF_918807975.1 of Aplidium turbinatum. Taxonomy (NCBI): domain Eukaryota; kingdom Metazoa; phylum Chordata; class Ascidiacea; order Aplousobranchia; family Polyclinidae; genus Aplidium; species Aplidium turbinatum. The sequence continues at coordinate 6,129,424 of NC_137489.1, read as the reverse complement.
TTCTTCAAAAGTGTTTTAAAAACTGAAGCATACCACAAACATGGATTGATATGAACATCTGGACTCACCATCACTGTAAGACTCGTGTAGTCTTGGTATGTACGGATCTTGGCCGCCATCAAAAACCGAATTCTGAACATTTTCCGTCTTCACCATCATATCTCGAGAAGGTGCTTCGGAGGAGATGGACGAAGGAAGTGGACGATCGAAGTCCTGGAAGAGTAGATTTAGCTATGAATTTTGGGTGATTAATATTTTAGGATTATTGAAAGCAACATTTACTTTCATTGGTTCTTTCGATCATGCAAAGCTCTGTCGTCATAAACTTCCATGTTTTCTTTTTAACTTTGCAAGTATCTTAAAATCAATCATTGCTTGAAAGAATTTTTTCTCTTGTCAGTTTTTTTTAACAGCTGATTAAATACGAGGTGATCTCGACGCACAACACCGAAAAACCTTTCCACAACTACGTGTAAATAATCAGTTTCCATCAATATAGAACAAAAATTTACATAAAAAACTCAATTTTTACAATTGCAAAAACAACTTCAGAGAGCAGAAACTTTCAAGAAGTATCTAAACATTTTTACACTTAAAGCAAGAGTTTGAAACTTGTAGCCAACCTCTTGACATTGCACAGTCGATTGCAGAGTCTTGAGAGCTTCCATGGCTGCAGCGGCCCATTCGCCCGAGCCGTAATACTCCGAAGGGAATATTCCAGAATTCATCAGCAAGTTGGTATAAGCAGCAGCTTGCTGAAATGACCAATATCGAACATTATGCCCTGAGATGTCCACTTTCACAACTGATGCTTTATCATCAGAAGGAGCAATTTCTCGCAGCACCACCTTCAGCTGGCCAATCCAACATTGACCATAAAGTAACAGACGTAAAAACTATAAAACTTATGTACTAATGGTGAATATCTGTCCACCATAGCTCGTGGAGGTGGAATGGTACAACGGATATGGCACTAGCTTTAAAATCATGCAACCCTGGTTCGTCTCCCGAAGCTAATTGTTGAAAAACACCGCTCACCTCTCTGCCCAGAATGTAACAAGTTGAGAAAGCGTAGTTGCTGAAGGAAAGGCGGCTGAGAGAAACGAACTAGCCACCCTACTTTCGTTAGTGCCGAAGGCTTAGTATAATTAGAACCTTGTTTTATATATCCCCAATGCTTGGATTTAATTATGGAAATTACCTTTACCACAAGTCGTAGGGGTGAGCGTTTGAGCGAAGGTAAGTACAACCTTTGACTTTACTTAGAGTAATGAGCTTGGTGAAGAATTTTCTCACAAGTCAAACGGCAGCTACAGATGGCAGAATGTGCTGGGGGCCTATCTCACAGAAAATACAGTGCAATCACTTAGTTTGTTGTGTGGTTGATACGCTTATGAGTCACTTCATAATGTTGAATGGACGCGCTGTTCAACTCACCATAGCGTTGACACTGTTCAGCATGGAGGGGGTCGAGTCATCCGAGTCACTGCTTTCACGGTCGCTGTTATTGAAGCCTTTCTTTTCTTCCTGCTCTTTGGTGTTGTATTCTGTGACGTGTGAAAAAAACAAAGCACGTCATCAATCAGCTGGCCGTATTATGGTTCTATGATTTGTTCTTGGAAATACCCAGCCAGTCTATAGTTTATAAGCAATCAACAAAGTCAATGTAAAAGTACCGTACAGATTTACTGGTTGGGTGGAATTTCTTTTCACCTAGTTCAGGCTAATGATCGTTTGCCTTGCGGTTTCGGATTCGATAGATCGGTTTCGATAGATCCAATGCACAAAAAGGCAACGAAGCGAGTCTTCGTGTGCCTTTCAAGCATTATGACCTGCAATGACACAGGAGGGTGCTTGCAATGGGTGTCGAACCGAGGACCTTCCGAACGTCGGGCAGACACAATCACCACTCAGCCAAGTCACCGATAAATTTGGTTTGTTCTGTGGACGGAGGTCATACAGCTGCCTTTAAACATCAGGTGGATATAATTGACAAACTTTAACGAAACTTAATTGTCTCTTTCAGCTGTTTCGATCTAGAAAGTTTAACAAGATGATGCTGGGGGAAAGAGAACAAGTTGTGAAAAATATTTTAAAAAACGATTTAATTTCAGTGAAAAATTCATGATGTTGATCATTGATATCCATGAAACACATTTAAATATAAACAAATATGTTGAGCCAGATACTAGTTTTGCATGTTTGTGGCTCACAATGTTTGTGGCTCTCCACTAAAGCTCCCAGACAGCAAATCAACCGTTTTTTTACATTGATTCAAAAACTACGAACGTTGAATCAATGTGAAAAACGACAGATTTGCTGTCTGGGCTATGATATCACTGTGTTCTTACTCTCTTGGGATGTTAGCATTGTGGCATCACCATCTGAACCCGGTTCCTCTTGTTGTTTGTCTCTCGCTTTTGACGCATTCGCTGAGCATTGAATGAATGTTGTCGTTAGGCGATTGGCTGATAATCAAGGTGTTGCCAGTAAAAAAATATAACATGCTTCACATTTACCGGAGAAGTAAATTAATCAACTTGTGCTGGTATGGGTAAAAGATTACCGGAAATTAGAACTCCTAGCTTCAAAGTTATCTCTTTGGGTGAAGAATATTTATTCATCTGTAGGCTAACATTTAGTACGACCAACGCAATGTTAAGGCAAACAGTGTTGCCAGTTTTCGAAAACTTTCAATTCCAGTGAGCCAAGACGTTTCTTGCTTCTCAAACCATCAAATCTGCAGCAAATCTGCGTCTGCAGACGTTGAATCAATGTAAAAAGGGATTGATTTGATGGCAAGGCCGCTTACCGTTCGGTCGAATATGCCTCGATATCAGCTCAGCGTCGTAATCATTCTGTTGCTTCATCAGCTCAATCTTCTCAGCGTAGGTGAAGCCTCGGGCTGTGTACGGACGACGCATGGATGCTACCGAGAATGACGTCCCACCTCCCGCGGGGCTCCACGACTGTAAACACAATTTGTTTTCATGCACAACATGTGGACTTTAGCCGCATCCCAGCCCTTCTTAACATTGAGACTTCACGTTGCGTCAGCAGACATTTAATCAATGTTAAAAACTAATTTGCTGATTGGGAGGAAGGGATTTGAAACAAACAAACAAGACTTTGTGTATTGTTGTTCATAGCTCATATTCATGCTCATATTATAATCACGCACTGAAACTATACAAAGAACTACTGTAAGCGTAATTACGTTATTTAAGACTTGAAAAAGCAAACAACAAAGTTGACTGTTTACAAACTTTACATCGTTTTAATGTCCAGCGATGCAAAAAAGGAAAACGTTTGATGGCTGGATTGTATACGAACGCCAACAAATCGAAAATAATCAATTCGTAACAGCAAAACGATCGCCTTGCACCCACTCCTGTGACGATCTAAAATGTCGTCAGACTAAACAATGTTATCGTCCAGTCAGCAAATCTGTCTTTTTTACAATGATTCAACGTCTGTAAACGTTAAATCAATGTAAAAAAGAACTGATTTGCTGGTTGGGCGCCTACCTGCACTCGGGTCAGAGCATTTGTCTTCAGTCTGGAGGATGAACTGACCATGTCTGAGAGGGCGGGGGAGGACCCGACCAGGGGAAGTGAGGATGATGGGATGAAAGGTCTCAATGAGGAAGTTGTGGTGATGGATGTTGGGGAAACGGATAAGATTCTAAAGATGGACCACGCTCATTTTTGTTGCAATAATCATAAAAATAGATACCCAACTTCAAAATGTTGCATTCATTCCCAAAGAATGGGAATTAATTTAAGGGGGTAATGTGCTCAAATATTTAAAAAAAAATATGTTTTTTTCCATTTTGTGTTTTTGTTGGTTTTAGATAGTTTAAGTCTTCTTCTATAAAATAAACCCATAAAACTTGGAATATGTGGCCTATAAGACATTGAAATTCAATTTTTGCGAAGGCCACTCTTATTTTTGACAACCGATTTATTGCGTTTGGTTAGCATTTTATTGCTAACTTTGCATGTTGTTTTATCGTTATTTGTCCCCTTTCAAAAAGAATAAAGTTTAATAAAATTTCCCATAATGCACTGAATGTGTTTATACAGAAAAGCTGACTGTGCATGTTCACTTGTTATGTATTTCCAGTCGTATATACTTTACATAGTTTCTCAAAAGTGTTAACCTTTTGGTTATTTTGAATCGTAAACTTTGGAAGGCATTATCTCCAATTAGTGTTTTGGTGCATGTGGCCCCACGGGAACAAGCATAACTCCATGACCAAACATAACATTGGTGTGAAATTTGGAATATATATTAAGAACAACTATATCTACACAATCATGAGAGCGTTTTTTATATTATTGAGGCAAAATGGAGATATTGTTAAAAATATAATTTGATTGGCTGTTGCTAAGTTGCCATGGCAACCAAAAATAAATACAAAAACATAGTTTTGTGCGCAATTAACATTAGAACATATTCTGCAAGTTTGGTGCCTGTAGCTTAATTGGTTTTTGAGTTAAGCTTGTTATTATTTTTTGTTACTAAGGCCCCCCCGTTGGTTACCATGGCAACCAAATGATTATGAACAATATTTTTCAAATGTACTTACCTTGTGTTATAATAATATGCATAGCAAACGAATGTCCATTTTCTTATAGTCTCAAAATTATGCCATTAAAATATGTCAAAATTAAGGCACATTACCCCCTTAAAATTAATCTTTGGCATGTAGCCTTGTAGGACGTATGTACACTTGGCCTAGCCTAGAAATGTTGCAAAACTTTGAAAAAACACGTACCTTCCTTTCGATGCGGTGCTCATCAAATCTTCAACCACGTTTTTCAGACCTAAAGCAATGGGAAGCACAAATGAGAACACTACAATGTTGGTGGTAAGGAACAACCCAGCCAGTAAATCAGTCCTTGTTGCATTACGGTGCAGGCGGTGAACCCAGCCAAATGAAGACACCCAGCCATATCTGGGATCAATGTGAAACAGGACTGGTTTGCCGATTAGGCAATTGCTCAATAAGAATCCAGCCAGAAAATCAACCGCTTTCTAAAAACGGTTAATTTGCTGTCTGGGAATAAGAAAACTAAAATCTTATTTTCACCGTTCGTCTTGAAATCGTGTTCGAAAAACGTTCACACAATGATGCTAGAACGTTGAAAAGACGCTAAAAGCTGATAAAAAATTGCTTCTCCTAAGAACCCCACACAACATGGCAACGCTGAATACTGTAGTTGTTGAACTTGTGCAAGACTACCAGCAGCATAGATGTGTAGTTAGCGACTGAGAAATACCGCGTGGAATAAGCAAATAACAACGGCCAGCATAGAAACAATACACTGATGGGCATGGCTTGCCTCTGCTATTAAGTTACTTCCGCATTCAGTGAAAAGCTTTGCGTCTGCTTGTTCTATTTATAACAACTTTCGTTCAGTATGACGGCACATGACGTCATGTTGAAAGACGATTTTATAGGTCAGCAGTTTGTTCCAATGAAAAAGAGAGGCGATTGTGTTTTATCGACGTCTTTTAAATGAAAATCCAACAATGAAGTGACCGATAAGGCGCGTGATCCCACCTTGAAAAAACTACCTATCCAACTAGAGATAGTTGGCCCTTAACGGACGTCAGCCATATTTTGTTGATGAAACGGCCAAAAAGCAATGAAAATCTATTTCAGAATAGCAGAGTGGTCCAGCATTTTGTCACCACACCAAAATACGTTTTATGTTTCAGCAAGAAATGTATCTATGTCGTGTTTGTTCCTGTATCTTCTGCTACGAGCAAAGCACCCAGCGAGTTGTCATCAGCCAACCTCCTCATTCTATAGCAATGTTGCTTTTTGTGGGATAGATATCCTCCTACGTTGCTTATTTTGCATCGATTCAACGCCGGTAAACATTGAATTGATTTTTCAAAAAACGGCTTCTGTTAGCTGGTCTGTTGAGCAGCAAGCATACGAGGGTATTAAACTCACTCAAAAGTTGAAACTTAAGAAAACGGAGAATTTTTTTTAGAGTCTGTTGTGCAATGGAAGTATAGTACACTGAACACTAATCACTGCAAAAGGAGCGAGATGGTTGATGTATGATCGCTTTGTACACTAGTAAGCCTTACCATCAAATGAACAAGCCTCTTTGTTTGGGTGATCCTCATTTGGTGGCCCAGTAGAGCCGTCTGCTGAAGATACAAAAAAAAGGTTTAAAAATCGTAATATTTTAAGCAAAACGTTTACGACGACAGAAGAAATTTATATTTTCTGAATTGGTCAAATGATCATAACGATCTAAACTAACATTTTTGCATCTTCCTTTGCTAGTTCGAAAACTTTTTATTCTCAAAAATCTTCGATGTCGTGGTTTAAGACACGTGATGGGTTGTGACAGAAGAAAAATTGAAAGTCACACAGAGGAATTAATTTGAACGCACCTTTTCCAGTTGAGCTGAATGACTTCAGTCTTCTATCAGCCTTCTTAGCGTGATGTTCTGGAAGCCGAAAACAATTTGTCAATTGTTTCTATTCACTTTAAGCAAGTTCAAAAACGAAGCAACAGCAAATATTGAAGAGTGTGGAAACATTCATTGCTTAATCATTAACTAACATTGTTTCCAGAACGCGTAACTTTGCGCTATTTAAAAGATCGAAGTACAGCCCAACAGAAATGGTTTATATAATACAGGGTTTCCCAAACTTTTTTGGGCCACGGACCACTATTTGTAAATCTGTTTATTCGCGGACCCCCAATACAAAGGTAAAAATGAATGAAACCGAATTTTGTTTATTTAAAAAACTGACAACATCAATGGGACGGATGGGATTGCTTCTTATTGCATAAGTCATCAATTCTCGGAGTTATTTGTGAAAGGCAAACTCGTAAGTCAGGGTCCACGGAAGGTCTGGACCTGTATTTCGTCTTCATGTTGGTAAGAGCTGATCGAAAATGCTGTCTCACACAAGTAGGTCGTAGCAAAAGGCAAGAAGCTTTTAGTTGCCTTTTGCGATAGCAATGTGTATTCCTCCACAACACTCAACCAGAAAGATGTAATAGCTGTTTGATTGAAACTAAGCATTAAAGTTCGATCAGATGATAATTCGGCTAATTCTTCTTCGCGTCCTGACAGATCAGTCTTTGTAACAACAAAAGGGTTTAAAATCCAGTCAAAATTTTCATATGTCTCTTTTAAAAAGTACTTCTTGAAATGTGCAGAAAGCAATTCCAAATGTTGTTTAAGGTCAGAGAAAATCAACTCTGTGCAGAAACTTGGAACCTTACAAAGAAATTAACATTTAAACTAAGAAATATGCAGAGAGCAGATGAACGAATCATGATGAGTTTAACATGGCGAGATAAAAAGACTGCCGAATGGATCAGAAATCAAACGAAATTACGAGATATATTAAGCACAATCAAGAAACTAAAATGGTCCTGGACAGGTCATATAGCAAGATATCAGGACAATAGATGGACTAAAAAATTAACAACATGGACACCACGAGAAACCAAAAGAAAGAAAGGAAAACCAAAAGTGAGATGGAGGGACGACATTGACAAACAATGCAATACAACCAATTGGTACCAACCAGCACATAATCACGTAAATTGGCATGAAAAGGGAAAGGCTTACGCTCTGCAGTGGGCTCTCACAGGCTGAAAATGATGAATGATGAGGGTAATGTAGTCACACAGAACAGGAAACATAACATGCACAACATTATCATTTATCCTTGTTTTCCATATGTTGAGTTTCTTTATGAATGCTGTTATTTTGTTTGTTTGTGGCAATTATCTTTGACAGGGTACGTACTGTAGCCTACAACGTAGCCTATATGTGTGACTTTTCAATTTCTTGTCATATCGCCACGGACCACCTGTGCAGTCGTCGCGGACCACCAATGGTCCGCGGACCACAGTTTGGGAAACCCTGATATAATACATGATCAGTGATCACGCACCGGATCTTTCAGGAGTTTCTGGCCTTTCATCATCACTGGAATCGGGAGCTCCCAGCATGAAGCGTACGGACTTGATCGGACGATTAGTTGGAGGTTTAAGATCCGCATCCACATCACCTCCTGTGGAAGAGACAAGATTGAGATCGCACAGATGTTACGTCATAATCTAACGTTGCACAGTTGATTATCAAAAGTGAAAAATTGTAACGGAATCTATTGTGTTTACATCTTCCCGGACAGCAAATCAGTCGCTTTTTACATTGATTCAACGTCTGCACACGTTGAATCAGACACAAGTAATGTAAAAAACGACTGATTTGCTGTCTAGGTTGCAGCTTTAACATGATATAAACACATGGGGAACCGTCCACACTTGTTTAACACTCTAACTAGCTTAATTAATTTATTATTTTAATTAGCCCTTACCAGATAGATGTAGCAGGAGACGCCGCGTCAATTAAAAGTAAAGTATGTTGCATTTGAGTATTTACATTTTGAAATCGCTTAAAAATCAAACCAACAATACTGCCATCGAGCATGTTCCCACCTGTGGTGCGCTTCTCATCCTGTGGATGCTTGTTGCCACCATCGGACTCGCTTCCCGATTCCGTGACTTGATGAGAAGACGTCTTGCTCCCGTTGCTAGGTATGGAGCCTTGAAAAGCAAGATGCGGATCACTCAAAAAGCGTTGGATATTGATAAAAAGCAACATCATGGAAAATACGATGAGTGATTGGAAAAAATTAATTTAAAAAAATGTCTAAGAGAAACATAGTCTAGTTAGCAAATCAAATCTTTTTTTTACATGGATTCAACGCCTGCAAATGTTGAATCAATGTATATAAACTGATTTACTTACTGGAAATGTCGACACATAGTAGAGTCTTACTCACCGACATTTATGTTGCTTGCAAATAATTTCCTAGCCAACGCAGGACGATTTGTGCGGAGAGTGATATATTGGGTTTCATCATCGCTGTTGGTGTTACCGAGAGGGTCCGTGGGATCAGAGAAGAACTTTATTGGAGCATTTATGTCAGTATCTGCCGACAAGAATTAAATACAGATCATTTTTTTAACTGTTGGTACAAAAGTAAGATGTAAAAATTAAGTAGTTATTGGCTGACTGCTTTCTGAATTTCAATATTAAAAAATGAAAACGATTGATGGAGAGTTTTATGACTTGATTGCTGCGTCTTACATTGGAAAGATGAGACAAGCAGATAATGATAAACATAGAAGACGTAACCTTGATTACAACCGAACCAAAAAAAAACACAAATTTACAACAAATAAACAACGCAAAACCATCGCTACTAACCGGTCATCGAATCACTGCAGCTATCTCTCGTCGACTGTGAAAGGTCTGGGGTCTTTGCAATGACGTGAGAACCGTCTACGAAGGTGGCGTTGACTTCAGAGCAATTTTCATTGAAAGCCAAGTGTTTGATTTGTTTTTGGAACTCAGACGTCATCGCTTTGATGATACCCACCATGACGTCATTGCCGGCTTCTTCATTTGAATCTACAAAGTATAAACAAAAAATTAATATTCGTAAACATGTTTTTACTCTTGCTGCGTGATATGAGTCAAACATACATGAATAAACTAGTAAATAGTCCAATCCTTAAAAATTAAACTTTGGTCTCAACTTATTGCACTGTATTCTAAATGCAGGGCCATTTTCGCAGATGAAATATTAGGTTTTGTGGTCCATATTTGTACAAGTTAAGTGAGAGTGCAAAAATCGCAGATAGTCTTTCATGTTTTTAAAACAAAATCAAAATAACAATGTCAACTTAATAGCAAAAACTGGTAAAATTTAACCATAAAAATAATGCCGTAAAAAGTATGATAACTATGTGCATTATGCAGTATATACAATTGATGCAGCAATCCACTACTAATGTACGGAAATGAGCAGCATTTTAGTCACTAATGTAATTAGGATTCTTTGCACACATTCACTGCGTAATGTTGGATTTAAATCAAGCAGTTAAATACCTTTAGTGACAGTAGATTCTTTTGAGGCGAGTTTCTCTCCTATTCGGTTGGGAGAGGGAGACTTTCTCTGGATGGGCACTGGAACTGTTAAAAAATAAAATCAAGTTAGAGATATTCGTCCTTCCGTGTGCCACCCCTACTCCAGTCGGCGAGACCAGATCCTTATGCGAATTCTAATTATTCAATCCTCTCGGACGAGAAAATGGTTGCAGTCTCTCCTGCTAAGAAAGAGCACCATTTTCAGACAGATGTCCAACCAACAACAATACTCAATGTGAACAACACTGCTACAGGATTTGCGCTACGATGCATTATTCCCATTCAAGTCGATTGAAGTTCTATTCGGTTAGAAAGTGATTTCAACTAAGCTATGAGGTTGTCTTCAGCTAATTCAGCTTCAGCCTTCAGCTAAATTTTAAACCAAACTTATTTCTATATGTTTTTATAAAGTCTCTAATTAATCATCAAACGTAAATTAAGCGTATTGTTCTTTTATTATTCCAACCAAAAGATCTGCTCAGAGAACGTTGAATATTGTGATTTATTTTCGAACACAATCTATTTGAATGAGCTTAGCTGAAGACTTTATAAAAACATATAGAAATAAGTTTGGTTTAAAATTTAAATTCTGTAGTATTTATTATGAAAGTGGTTGGAGGTGCAATCTAAGCTAAGGTTTACACGTGAAATAACTTACGACTAAAGTGATTTTTAATTGACGTCGAAATAGAGGTCTCTTCGTCTGAAGAGGAGCGCGGGATGGTGCTTGAAATAGAAGACTTTGAGGATTTAGGAGGAACCACAAACGGCGTGGATAAAAATGATCCCGGCGGGATGACATATGTCGGAGTGCTTCCCATGTCATCCTGTAAAAGAGAACAAACATTTATTGAAAATGTTTTCGATATAGAGAACTTATTAAAATATTATAACTGTGTGGCAGAACGAATGGAAATACCCAAACAGCAAAAGCAAGCGATTTTAGCATCAATTCAACGTCTGCCGACGCTGAATTAATGTAAAACACACTTGATTTCCTGTATGGTTAGTGGAAGTGAAGGAGGAATATGCTGCTGACAGAGTGAAGTGGAGGACTGCAACGGCGACCTGATTTGAAGCGGGAAAAAAGCCAGAAGAATTATAAAATAAGCAGCATTACTCTCACAATACTTTTTGCGTTTACCACACATGACGTTATGTATAATGCAGCTTATGTTTTAATAAAAATTATACTGAATAGATTTAAAGAAGGACTTCAGAAATACGGTACAGTACAATGCAACCTTCCGTTATTGTGATACTGACCGATATTTATACGTTGCACTGAAACTTAATCTGAAAAAAATGTATGAGGCAATAGTTTCGTAATCAATTACATCATAATTGTCTGTACGTCCGAGCACATACATTATTTCGAAAAAAACAAATCATTTGTATGACGTAAGATTTGAAATCTCAATGAGGAAACCCAACTACGCTTTTGTCATAAACGCGTCATCAGTGAACTTTACGGTCAATGACGCACTGGCGTTGCTGATGGACTTTCATCCACTTTCTTTGCAATGTGCCAAGGCAGGGGAACAGGGGGGACTTCCATGGCTTTGTCAAGATTTTGGAAGATGTCTTTGTCGTGAATAAGTATCCGGCTTTTAGGCCTGCGATGTAAACACGTAGCACAGTGAATACGTTAAGCATGCTTGCATCCTAGTTAAATTGATGTAAAAAAATACGTTTTTGGCTAAAATATTGTACAAGAAAACGCGCTTGCAAGCCAGTACATATTTGTAGTTTTGTGCTTATGCAATGCTCTATCAAGGCTTTCAAACCATTGCTATTAGAACACACGTGTTGTCAGCTTATCGCAAACTGAAAAATAGTATTTGATGCTCAAACATCTGCTAATGATGGTTTTCACATAACTTAGTTGTCAACCCAACTTGTGGCCAGCAACATTCCTCACTTGATTATACTGTACAAACTTGAGTGTAAAACCAGCAGAATAGGCTAAAGATTTTGTCTTCTTCAATGCTTATTACTTAAGTTTTGAACGTTTACAACTTTCAAAACTTAAATTACTGAGATCTGTTTGTAAGAAACACATGAAATTGTTGTGCATCTAAAAATGATTGACTGTAAATAGCATTTGCTCGATAGGATACAAGCAGTCAGGCAATACCTTTTCTCGGCAGGCTTTTTGTTACATCTCTTTTGACTCAATTTTTTTTTTAAATAAAATCAGCATGCAAAGACCCAATGAATGACTGACTCTGGTAGACTTTGTAAGTAAGAGTAAACTATATATTTCATTCTTACCTATGAATGGCTTTCAGGTGCAGCAACGCCTGCACAATAGTGACAAAGTTGGAGCGACATAGCATACAACAATATGCTTCAAAGCGACGATGCTTTATTGTGATTACACATTTTGGATCACATGTAGTTGCTGCAAAACCATAAAAAATAAAACCTTCTTGTTCCATAAAACAGTTATGCTGCTTACTAAAACAAAAAGGCAAAAAGTCATATACTTCAGTAACTGTAACTTTTGAAGTTGTTTATGCATGTATGAATTTTCAATACCAGATTAGAATAACATTCTACTTCTTTCTCTAAATATAGCTGACCAAAGAAAATAAAACATTAAGTTTTGGAAGGCAAATAAAATAGGCACCATATGCTTTGATATGTTAGTTTGCTTTGCTGCAAAAACTCTGTATCAGACATGGCATTTATAGCAGTATGAACAAACATCATCATTTACTTACGTACAAAAACCTAATCAATATTATATACTGTACTTCTATCAGTGATTTCGTTAATCAATTTTTTACTTGTCACAATTCTATGAGAATATTGAATCGTGGAGAAAAATTTACCTATTTCTTGTGAGCGGATTTTTTTCACTACACATTCCACACAACCCTTTTCTCTTGAAATGTACCAATAATATTGCATAGTCTTTCTGAAATGAAACAAACAACTGTGTCATAAACTGCATGTAAAAGTGGGGACCCAGTCCTCGTAAGGGAAATGCTCATTGCATATATTAAATATATTTTCTTTTACAGAATTTGTCAGAATAACTATATAGTTGAAAGAAACTAAACAAGCTTTTTGGTACACAAGGTAGCCTCTAATTAAGGGGGAAGTTTAGTGATAAAAGTTAAATGCAGCTAATGAAAAGGAAAAAATTTGATCATGTCTATTTGTCATGGTGTTACGAATTTTTGATATCTGGTTGAGGCATAGTCATGAGGTTATCCGGAATGACTAGCTGGTAACCTGTTTAAAACCAATACAAAACCAGTACACACGTCATGAAGACCTTTGAGTGGTTAACTTATGAAAATAACATGTTAGCAAGCTTTAGTCATGCTATATTACTAGTTAAAATTATGGTTATTCAAATAGTTAAACATTATAAATTATAAAAACTGGACAGCAATAATATACATAGATACTTGATGAATCCCTGGGTCAAGTACCATACTCTTGGTGTCTATACCACAACATTAGGGAGACTTTGCACTTTAGTAATTGTTTAACCATTGGTAGCATATTGACAAAACAATTATTTTTTAAAACTAAAACGAATCATGTATATACAGTTGTACACTGTGCCGGCACAATCATGTTCACTTATTGTCTAAAATACTGAGTAGTATTGAAATATTTTTTTAAATATTACAGATGCAGGTAAAATGGCATATAGCGATGTGCACATCAAAACAACCAGCTTATTCTTTAAACTAGGATAGAGACAATGTGGATTTTCTTACAAGATTGCTTGATCTGTGATTTCAGTATTGGAAATGATACAGTCTGGTCCAAGTGGACTTTCTCTAGTAGCTTTGACCGTTTCAGGCAATAGCATGTTTGCCATGTAGTGGCTAGACTGCTTCTGAGCACCCATCTCATTCCCATGCAAATTCATTACTGTAACAGAATGTTGAATACAGTACAATAAATGAAATGAATTGTGATTAGCACTAAATGTAAGACAAATTATAAAAACACAAGTTAAAAAGATGACATAACATTTGCATGAAAAGTGATAAAACATGGTATAAAACAGTCGGTCAGGGATTTATATCATACCACCATATGAAAATGCGGCTTATTTATACTTGAAAGCAAGAAGTTATTTTGGATATTGTACGTATTATATTATATTGCAGCATGAAGGATAGACTGGATTTAAGATCATAGCTGTCAAAAATTCAAGATCTGTTGTCTTGCATACATAAAAGTGTAGGTGAACATTGGCTTGTTTTATATTTTGCACAAAGGTTGCACACTTGCACACACTGTTTTTCATAAGAAATGAAATTATTGTGTGAAGGATTTTATCAAGGAAGGCAGGTTTGGACTTAATTTACAAACGTTAAGGCTAACAAGGTTTCGTGTTAACCAAAAGTACCAAAATTGTAGCTTACGCCATGGAAGGCTTGCGTAACCCATTGCCGATTGATGAAATTTTGTTTAAGTCAGACACTCAAGAGCCCAAATACAAGAAACAAAGCGCCTCCAGGCTCATCGAGAGAACACGTCACGGGTTCGTGGATAGCACGCCTTTATTAAACTTAGCAAACACGCGCTGATACGCGCTTGCCGACGTCGCATAACAACGATACAGCTCTGACGTCATTCTCTCAAACAGTTCCTCAGAAAACTAAATGTAAAAAAGAACCTTACTGTGACGACCATAATGGTTGCGCGATGGCTAGGCCACCATAGAGTGATATCACAAGCTTGATTTGCGTTAAAAAATATCACTTATTGCAATTAGTTGTTACTACTCAAATACCACTCTAGCAAGCTATACTTACCGGATATCATCAGAACTTTTGCTGGTTTCTGACGACTAACTTAAAACTCAATGTCTCAGAACGTACGCTTGCCCTGCTGGCTCGTGAGCTCACTGTTGAAGACTGACGTCACTAACACAGACGATTGTGTTCACTAGATCACGTGATGATGTCATAGCTGATCGGATCGAGCGCATGTGTTTGAAGATACAAAGAGCGGGTCAGTGCGCAGAGCAAAAAGAACATTCAATTTTCGCCATGAAGTCGTTTCGCAACATTACGTATGAATGACGTGTCAAATCTTTTTGAAGAAATGCTTTCAACAAAAACATTCGCAAATGAATGCTTGAATCATGCTTTGAGGAACACTCAACAACTATGAGCGAATTTCTTCTGATGCTGTTTTTCAATCATCAGAAATGAATGTTTTCATGTCAATGAATGCTCAGCTAAACAAGGTAACAGATTCAAACCCGCAATTGTGAATTTACTCAACAATTGTTGGCAAATTTTCAAAGTTATGGTGGCACTCTTTCTACCTCGTGCAGAGTGCTGGCCTAAAAAAGACATATTTTTATATTGACAAGCAGTAGCATTGGCAGGAGGGTTCAAGTTTCAAGGGAATTCATTTTGGGCGCCGAAAATCTTTCCAGGGGGGTGGCCACAAAAGAAACACCGCGTAAGCTATTCTTTGAATAGTTTTTTCTTTGAAGTGTTTGATTTAGTTAAGTTTGTTTTTATTTCTTACCATCCCAACGAAAAACAATATATGCCACACATAGCAGAGGTCTACAACCGTTGTCCGCCGCCGTTAGCTCAGTGGTTACGCGCCCGGCTCAAGATGGTTCGACTCTCGGGGTGTGCGCGTGTGAGCAACGCACTTTCAGGACTGCTCTTCATTCAGCGGCACCTAGTGAATGAAATAATTCCCCGGCAACAATAAGCTAAGCTTCAACAATCGGAAAACTTCACTCTGCCAATCTCGGCAACCGACCCTGCGTCAAGAGCCTCTACTGGCTCTACAAGTATGCGAAACTACCAGGAATAAACCTATCAGTATCAAAGCTTTGTCAGTCCGAGGCATAGCCGTAGGAGATGGGGGAGCAAGGGATCGCCACCCCCCCCCCCGCTGAAAAAAAAACATCGCTAATTTGGGCAAAAAATGTCCAGTTATTTGGGCAAATCAATCGTTTCATATTTCGACATTTTACAAGTTTAAGAACTTTGCATAATTGTTATAATTTATGAGATTGCCAAGTTGATGCCTGTGGAGTTAGGCTATTAGACTACACTACCTCAGCAATTGAGTAATGTTACTTTTCTGAAAGCATTTTTGCAAAGACAAAATTTGGGCAAATTTTGAAAAATTTGAGCAAATTTTGTTTGCCCCACCAAAAGATTTTACTCTCCTGCGGCTATGGTCCGAGAATAAAGATTCAAAACCAACCAACCAAAAAGGTAGAAGCGACACAACGCAAACGTCATCACGTGCTTGACACTAAAACAGGACAGTCAGTTTAAAATATGGCACGGTCGCAACTCGCAACACTTTTATTGTTTGATGGGCCCGGGCCTAAATCATCCATTCAACGGCCATTTTCAAAATTGTTTATGAAACCTACATTTAATTGATTTGACAAAAATAGTTAACAGTGATTTAGCGTTGTTCCCGACAATTTTCACCAAATCAAACGTCATATAAAAACCGTTATGGTCTACTTAACCTAGCTGGGTACGTCATGGAAATTGCTAGAAAATGTCCAAATATTGCACCATCGGTCGTAAGACCTGATGAAATATTGCATCAGCCGCTTTGAACACGGGTTTGAATTGCGTGACAATGTCTTGCATTATTGCGTCACAGTTACTGTGTACGTGCATTTGAGATATCGCAAATTATTCTAGTCATTCGTAAAATTGTTTGTTGGAAGTCAGTCGCAAGTTTAACTGTTTGCTTGGTGCTTGCTAGCTGGACAAATTTTCCGTCTTTTAACTAAGTAGTTTGTTCTGTAGTGACAGTTTTTTAGAGGTGTACGGCGTTGCATCTCGATTTCGATAGCCGCGGGCTAATTTTACAGAAATACAAGTTTGAATAGACGTTTCAAAGGAGTGTTTCTTGTTCGGTCATTACATTCAGACGAACGGATTCGGGAATCTTATGTTACAATTTTCCCACAAAGAGATTATGATTTACCGCTGTGACCATAAAAAATAAAGGACGTGACTTGTTAGCTGGTAGGCCAAGAAGCACTAGAAGCACATAAAAAAATAAAAGACGAAGTTGTTGGTTGGTAGGCTACAGAAGCAAAGAAATAATAAAAGAAGATCTTGTTGGTTGGTAGTCTACAGAAGCAAAAGAAAATTAAAGACATTTCTTCTCAGTTTGGTACTGACGAAAAATAACTTTGACATTCATTGGCAAGAAAGAAGATTAAAGACAATCGATCTGTGCTTGAAGATTCAAGTCGAAGAATCCAAGCAAGTTTTGTGGACTTTTGGACTTCATATACTCGTACAGCTACGGTATCGTGCATTTAAATTCTTTTTTGTATTTTTACGGTCTTTAAAGTTAAGTTTTTTATGACTTAATTTTGTGTGTTTGTGTAACTTAATTTTTTTAATTGTTAAATTGAGCCCCAACATTTAATATGTCTACACTCGGTGGCGACAGGGACTCGACCGCCGTCGACTCGACTGAGTTTAAGCCTGATGATGTTCTTTGCGGTCGGGCAGGCCATTCTGGGGAGGGACCCAGTAACGATGAGGCTAAGTCAGTTCGAGAGGCCCGGCATCTTAGACGGGATATTTTGACTCAAATTGGGAAACTTTCTGTAGCCCTAGGTTCTTTGAGTGATAAGCAGGAACTGTTAATTTTTAGATCTAAGTTCTCTACTTTGGAAGAGGAATTACGGCATTTCCATGCTCTTTTGACTAAAATTTTTAACTCTGCAATCTTGGCAGAACTTCGTGATAGGGTAGATCCCGAATTTAACTCGTTAAAAAATAACTTCGAACAAAAAGTAAATGAGTTCTCAGATATGTTGGATGCTGACATACATCCTGAGGATAGTGCCTCAAATGTAAGCACTAGGATATCTAAGACTTCGTCTCGAATAATTGCACAAATTAATCTACAGCTAAGACGAGAGGAGCTCCAGATCCAAGCCGAGGCCGAAGCGAGAGCTGCTGAGGCCGCCGCGAAAGCTGAAGCTAGAGCTGCTGAGTTCGCACTCAAAGACGCTCAGTTGAGGGCCGAACAACGTAAAGAGGTAGTTTTAGCTGAATATCGTTCTGAGTTGGGCTCCCGGCGTAGCTCTAGGAAGGGCTCTTCTAGGCATTCCAGAAGTGAACATCAATCGCAGTTTAATTTACCTAACCTTTTCCAGACGCCTGTTCAATCTGTAAGTGGACCTGTACAATCCACATGTTTTCCAGCTGTTTCAGGAGGTCTCGGGGCCGCGGCTAAGGGTCTTCCGAAGGCTGTAGAGCCAAGGTCTGCAAATTACAACCGAACTCCTCCCCCAGAGCGTACAGGTCACGGGGCCGCCATTAGCAGTAATGCTTTGCCCCCTTAACAGTTTTCTGCGCCGCTAGTTTTTAATCGCCCAGCTACACGTAATTTGGGTGGTTGTGAGAGGCGTATCGTGTCTCCTGATTTTAACGTGTGTGAGGATCGTGATCGGGCTGTGCATGTGACTGAGCCCACTCAGCCCATTAAGGGATATAGCTTGTCTTCTCCCGCTAAATCGAGTTCTCAACAGCAGGATTGCTTTTTTGAATACCAAAATAGTAGGACGTTCTTCGATAAGGCGGCCTTGATTGGTTACGATGGTAATAATATGCCATTTGTCTTCTTTAAAAATCGTGTTACGGCCTTGATGGCAGCTTCTCCCTTTAAAGGAACTCGTTTGACTTTGTTGCAAGCAGCTTGTGTTAGAACAGCTGCGCAAACGATTGCTAATTTGGTTTCTGACACCCCTGGCTTGTCAGAGGAAGACAGGATAGAAATGTCGTTAGCTCGCTTGTCCCAGCGCTTTGGGGTTCGTGGAGGTCTTTTCGCCGAACCGGAAATTAGAAAGTATCGCTATGGTAGCAAATTGAATTCAATCTCTTCCAGTGATTTGAAAGAGTTTAAAGATGAATTGTCGCAGTGTTTACTTTACGCGCAAGCTTATGGTCAGCGCGACAAATTGGAAGGACGTTTTGTTTTGGATTTGGCTAAGCGACTCCCGTTTGACGCTAAGCAGCGTTATCTTGACTTTTTAGGTGATCAGTATGGTGGTACTGATGAGCCTACTTTTCAGAGTTTGTTTGAATTTGTAGTACGGGAGGAAACGCGCAAGTCGACTGATTTTAGCATTATGCTAATGGGCGATTCTGGTGAGTCGCAGCATTTTAAAAAGTTTGGCAAAGGAAAATTGCCTTCATGTCCGGTTAGGCAGACGTCGGTAAAACCCCATCATAATGTGATTTCAGGGAGTTCGTAGTACTTGACTGCTGTTGGCGCACCGCGCGGTGGTGTGGCTAGACGTAGTGACATACCGGCATGTTTTTATTGTTCGTCACGTGGTCAAGTTGAATATCATTTTTTGTCTAATTGTAAAGAATTTTTGCGCTTGACACCTAAAGATTGGAGAGATGTCATTGTGAAAGCTGGCAAATGCTTGAATTGTTTGCGCCAGCATATGGTTAGGGATTGCGTTCATGCAAATAACTGTCGTAAGTGTGGGCCTAACAACGATAGGAAACACTATTTTCTTCTGCATGATTTTTATGTGACGTCACGTGATTCTCTGGATTCGGTTGGGAAAGATGATGCTCGTGCCAGAGTTCCTGTGCGTAATGTTAAGATTGGAAATGTTAAAGCAGCTTTTAACCACGTTACTGCTGCTCGTGTTTTGAATCCAATGACTGGCAAATCGAAGTTGGTGTATTGTCAGCATGATCCTGGTTCGCAGTTGACGTTTGTTTCGAGTGATTTGGTGTGTGAACTTGATCTTAAACCGTACGATAAAGCGTCGTTTAAAATGGATACTCTGGCTGGTCAGAAACCTACTTGTGCTAACCTTGTAAAACTCAACATCCAGTCGTTAGACAGATGAACTGTTTTGTGATATAACTTCGGTGGTTAACCCAGCTTGGGCTGACGATGTTAAAACTTTACCGCATAAACAAGATTTAAATGGTTTCCGTCATTTTCATGACGTGAATATGTTTCATTTGAATGATTGTAGTACTGTAGATGTACTGATTGGCAACGACAACGCTTATTTGATGTGGGCCAAAGAGGAGCGTGTTGGTGAAAATCGTAGTGAACCGCATGCTTTGCTCACTCCTCTCGGTTGGTTGGCTTGTGGTGGTAAGTCACCCTTAGATGAAAGCGTTGCTAATGTGTGCAGAGTGCAGACGTCTTCAGAGTCGGATGTCATCTCTGGCTTTCAGCGTAAAATTGAGTCTCGTGATATGGAAATAGCAGACCTGAATAAAGTCATTCAGGATTTGACCTTGCAAAATGAAACCTGTGAATTGTCTCGCAATGATAATTTGGCTAGAGAACTTGTTGAACCGAATATTGAGTTGAAAGATGGTCGATTTGAGATACCTGTACCGTTGAAGGAAGATATTGATCTACCTAACAATTTTGTGTTGGCGTCAGATAGAGCTGCTGCTTTAAGAAAGAAGGCTTTAAAACAACCTGAACTTCGTGATTTCCTTACTGACACCATGAAAGATCTTAAAGCTAATGGCTATATTGAGCGTGCTGGTGAAGCAGAAAATGTCAAGGGATTTGAATGGTATTTACGATACTTTGTGACGTCACAATTAAAAAAGCGCATTGTTTACGATGGCAAGTCTGAATTTCGAGGAACTTGCGTTAATGATGTAATGTTTTCGGGTCCTGACTTGAACCCTCTGGCAGATCTCTTGGCTAGATTTCGGCTGAGTAGATTTGGTTTCGTGGCCGATATGACCAAGTACTTTTTTCACATTTTGGACTCTTCAATTCGTAAGCCCAATTTTATTGAACTGCTTACGTACACAGGCAGTGCCGTTCGGATCGTGAACGAACGCCCTTTGGTACCTTTGAGTGACGACCCTAGGGATTTTACTGTCATCACCCCTGCCTCACTTTTGACCCCATTCTTAGACCCATACTGTGTTGTTGGGCAACCACATGATCGTGACCAACTAAGAAGGGATTATCGGTTCAATTTGTCACTTTCTCAGCAGTTTTGGAGTAAATGGATCGGTTTTTACTTGCCAGGGCTTCAGGGCCGGAAACAATGGTTAAAAATGGCCGAGAATTTGGAGCCTGGTCAACTTGTAGTGGTAGGTTCTCTCCAAGACATTGGTAAACGTGGGAAGTATCAACTTGGGAGGGTGCATGAGGTAGTTCCACAAATTAGGAAAGGGAAGCCTGTGGTTCGTAGAGCCAAAGTTGCCGTCTGCAACTATGATGAGAGTACGCGGAAAGTGAAAGTAGACTACGTGTTGAGGGATATTTCGTGCCTCGCCCCCGTAAAGAACACCTAAGTGTTAGGGTTTGAGCCTGGTTTGTCTGCGGTGGCCGACACTTGTCTGAGCCCAGAACAGTCAGTTATTATCGCAACCATTGTATATAACGTCAGTTTAGCGTGTACCTATGGTACCAATTTCATGTATCGTCGTGTATTATTCGTATTGTTGTTCATTCTTTGCATGCCCTTTGTATTTACGTGTTAACATAAACGTGAGTGATTCAAACAATTTGTGTATCGTGTGTTTTTATTCATTGGCTCACAATTGTCGTCAATTCTTTTTTAGTTATGCCATGTCAGACTGTCATAACTAGGGGCCGCTATGTTCCCGACAATTTTCACCAAATCAAACGTCATATAAAAACCGTTATGGTCTACTTAACCTAGCTGGCATCTTACGTCATGGAAATTGCTAGAAAATGTCCAAATATTGCACCATCGGTCGTAAGACCTGATGAAATATTGCATCAGCCGCTTTGAACACGGGTTTGAATTGCGTGACAATGTCTTGCATTATTGCGTCACAGTTACTGTGTACGTGCATTTGAGATATCGCAAATTATTCTAGTCATTCATAAATTGTTTGTTGGAATTCAGTCGCAAGTTTAACTGTTTGCTTGGTGCTTGCTAGCTGGACAAATTTTCCGTCTTTTAACTAAGTAGTTTGTTCTGTAGTGACAGTTTTTTAAAGGTGTACGGCGTTGCATCTCGATTTCGATAGCCGCGGGCTAATTTTACAGAAATACAAGTTTGAATAGACGTTTCAAAGGAGTGTTTCTTGTTCGGTCATTACATTCAGACGAACGGATTCGGGAATCTTATGTTACAATTTTCCCACAAAGAGATTATGGTTTACCGCTGTGACCAAGCGTATCAACACTAAATGATTTTGCAACTATCTCCAACAAAAATATATTGTTCAGTTGATATCTTTGCTTATTTTTTGAAGTTTTTCGCTTTATTCTCGGGTAGCGAAAGCCTTTTTGGACAAGGATGGAGGAACTATTTTAAAAGTAGGTGGGCCCAGAGGCGCAGCAGTCAAAGTCAAATCAACTTCTGGGGGGCGAAGCCCCCCAGACCCCCTATAACATTGTTGAATTTATATCGTTTACACCAGGAGTCGGCAAACTACGGCCCGCCAAGAAGAATCATCCGGCCCGCCGCTCCTTTACAAATTGCCAGGCCAGTAGTTTATTACAGTAGGCCTATAATTGAATGGAAGAACAGGTAGGCTACTTTTCACTAATCATTTTCGTAGGCCCACGTCTTTGATTTGCAGCGTTTCTGTTTGTATAAACAAAGAACTCAACATAAAGCGTCATTATGATACAAAACACAATGTTTTTTCCAAGTTAATGGGTCAAACAAGGAACGGCAAAGTTAATCTACTCAAAAATAGCTTTAAGACAGCAAATTTATCTGTTACAAAGGAAAGGAAAACCAATGAATCGGAAAATGCTTTTGCTACCTATAAGGTAGCACAATCAATAGCAAAAGACAAGAAATCGTATAGTGATGGACAGGCCTGGATTAACCATTGTGCTAGGGTGTGCTAAAGCACAGGGGCCCCGCAGACAGAGGGCCCCACTTTTCCTAAAAATTAAATAAATATAATAACAAATTTTTCCAGAAAAAAGTTTTCAAGAAAAAAAAATTAAGAAAAGTGGGGCCCATCTGTCTAAAAAAAGTTACACATTTATCAATATATCTCCCCGATCACGTGAAAAAAAAGTATGGTTCTTGTATATATTTTTTCTTTGGCAACACCGCAGCAAATAATTGCAATGCTGAATCTGAAGTTTAACCCTGAATGAGACACAGAGGCGTACCAGTGTTTTGTAGCATTATGTCTTATTGCGTCACAATTCGGCATAATGTACTTGGGCTTGAGAGTGACAGCTTTTCGGGTAGACAAGGTAGTGGGAAGTCAATGCTAGATAGCCTACACAGAGAACAAGAATAAGATAGAGCCGCAGAGGTAGAGAGAGAGAGGTGAGGGACGAGGGCAGAGATACCGCCACCGGCTAATCTGAGCCTTCTCAGCATAGAGTGTGATAAACTGCGACTTCTCAATTTTGATGCTATCCTTACAGACTTTGCAGCAAAGAAAGCCAGAAAAAAGTCGTTCGACTGAATTTCATGTTAGTTTTCTAAATCCTATTGGTAGTTAGTAGTGAATGAAAGAGCAGTTTAGAATAGAAATTCAGAATAGCCTTTCATTGCAATTTGCAGTGTAGTGTGCAGTAGCCTACTAACAGTGGTCCCTTGCTACAATGTTTTCCCTTGCACAGTTTCCTTGATTTAATGTGTGATTTTGCATCAATTATAACGTAAACATTGTTGACTTAATTTGCACATGCTTATTTAATCATCGATCACGTGCTATTTCAAAGTTATCTAACTTACCTAAGCAAGGCTCGGTTTCCGCTGCAAGCGAAACCAGCTTACTTCCATTACGCTCCACGTAAGATGGTAAGGGCCCCCATAAAATTCATTAGCACAGGGGCCCCATTTGACCTTAATCCGGGCCTGGTGATGGAGAATTTGGGAAAAGGTGTAAGGTGGATGTTATTGAAAACATATGTCCAGAAAAGAAAAAAAACTACTTTTCAGATATAGGCCTAAGTCTTTCAACAAGAACCGTAACTCGACGAAAAGAAGTGATATCGGAGAACGTAACATCTAGCAAGAAGTTATTGTATATCTACAGTTCTTCGCAATGGCAATAGATGAGAGCACAAACACGACAGATAAACCTACAGCTGAGCTGGCAGTATTTGTGCGTGCAGTAAACCAAGATTTTGATGTTTCAGAATTTGTTCAGCTGATTCCCGTCAAGGATATTACTAGCCGATATTCTGAAGGCATTAGGCTACGTCAACGCCTTGAAATCATGCCTCTGAATCATGCTCTGAATCTATCAAAACTGGTATTAATAGGCTACGGCCCGCCAAGACCATGTAAAGTTTGGCTTTGGCCCGCTGTTAGAAAAAGGTCGCCGACCCCTGGTTTACACATTGCGTTTTCATAATTGCCTTTCGTGCCAACAGGCAAAATGTTCCATTTTTGGGCCGGATTTGGTCAAAAAATTTACAAAATTGTTGAATTGCTCTATAGCGCTGTAGGCTATACAAAATGTGGCGATGAACACACAAATAAAAAGGTAACAATACACACACAGCTATAATATCACCTGGAAGTAATAATATGCAGCATTATACAGTACGTGCGTATGTAATGATATCACTGTTCTAACCATAGAGAGCATAGAGAATAATTATATTGATTGATAGATTGCTATTCGGCAGCCGTGGCCGAGTGTCGGCAGCCGTGGCCGAGTGGTTAGCGCGTTGGGCTCGCAGTCGAGAGCCTGCATGTTCGACTCCAGCCACCCGCACTTGCTGTTGTTTCTCTGGGCAAGAAACTTTACGATAATTGCCTCTACTCAGTGATCGATTTCGAGTAATGGGTAGTACCAAATTTAAGTCATAAGTAGAGTAGACAACCGGAAACAGACATTGCCGTCGGCTGCAGCGTGGGTCAGGTGTATGTCGGAAGGCGTACACCGATGCATAGCGCTCAAGTCCGCTTTCCCGCAATGCAGGATAAAGATAAACAAACAAACAAAAAAACACCAGTTACACGCAACCACACCCACAGCACGTGCTGCACATCAATTATGGACTCAACAGAAAAGTTTGAAGATTGGATTTCATCATTGAGCTATAAAAGATAATCAAACTATAGTGTGTATAAAATGAGTGAAGACCTTTTTTTGGAACTCCCTCTCTGATTTGCCGTTTTCGCTACCTTTTCAAAGAAATTTGGTTTTCAAAAGTGGGTGGGCCAGGCCCACCCAGAAAATAAAGTAGGTGGGCCCAGGCCCACGAGGCCCACGTGGTTCCTCCATCCCTGTTTTTGGATACCATACTTAAATCCTAGCAGTGTCGCATAATAAGCTATTTGTAAAGGTTGGTTGGTTGATTTTGAATCTTTATCCTCGGACTGACAAAGCCTTGATAGGTAGGCTAAGCTAATTATTCCTGGTAGTTTCGCATATTTGTAACTTAGAGGCTTTTGACGCAGGGACGGTTACCGAGATTGACAGAGTGAAATTTCCGATTGTTGAAGTGTTGTTGCCTGGAAATTATTCAATCCATTAGGTGCCGCTGAATGGAGAGCAGTCCTTAGAATGCGTTGCTCAAGCGCACACCCCGAGAGTCGAGCCAGCGCCGCTTAATCTTGAAGCTTCTTCGTTCACGAAGTCGTTCGCTAACCAACTGAGCTATCGGGCGGACAAAGGCTTCAAAGTGAACCACTGACGCAGACGCAATTGGCCGAATAAAGCTTCCTCATTTTGAAGGGTAGGCTAGTCTACGGTACGTTGTTGTTGTCTGTAAACTTTAGCCTACTCTGCCAATTTCGGTAACCGGCCCTGCGTCAAAAGACTCTACAATTAAGTTAAGTAGGCTACGGTACCGTAGATGAGAAACTAGCAGGAATAACTTATCAAGGCTTTTTCACTCCGAAAGTAAAGATTCAAAACCAAATTAAATTATCCCAAGGTCCAGCAGCAGCGCTGGTTCACCTTTCGGGCAAGCATCGCTTAACCTTTAGCAACGCATTTTGAGAACTTGCTCTCCATTCTGCGGCACCTATAGTGAATTAAATGATTTCCAGACCACAAATCTTCAACACACGGATACTTCACTCTGTCAATCTCGGCAGAGATGTAGGCTACGTATAGCCTACGCCGCAAATTCTACGCCGTAGACTTGCGGCGTAGACTTTTTGTTTACGCTAACGCTTACGGCCACATTTTTTTGGATAGTTGTCGCTTGAAGCTACGCCGTAAAGTTTTTGCGGTTTTTCAGCATATAGCGTCAACGTATACTTTTTAATGTCTTAGCTGTTGTTTGCATTTTTTTTATCAAACTTTCCAAATTTTGGATAAGTTGAAAGAATGTTTTCAATGGGCAAAGACATATTGAAACCAAAACGCAGCAAAATGTCAGATGAACGCTTTCAGATACTTGTATTTCTTCGTGGAAATTCAAAATAAGACTTGTTTGTTTCGAGTGGTTTTTATAACGTGTGAATGTTTGGCACCTAGTAAATAAAATGAGTTTACGCTAGTGTATGCGCTGACGCTGACGCCGCCAACTTTTTTTTTGAAGTTACATTGACGCACGGCCACTTCCCGCGCACGGCGTATGGTTTTTCGAACGTTTGCGATTACGCTGACGGCGTCAATATTTTTTGTATACGCGTAGCCTACATCACTGAATCTCGGTGACCGGGCCTGTGTTTATGTCAGCAGTTAAAAGTCTCTGAACAAGTAGGCTATGCAAAACTTTCAGGATGAAAACCGCTATTACCGCAGCGAACTCGCAGCATTAGGCTAAAACAGGTCGTCTACATTGTGAAGTTACAAGATTAAGCATTACAAAAGATTTTCTTAGTTTTAGCTTTGGCTACATATTTTTCATTTTTTCTTTTTTACGTGTGCTAGCTGAACATGCCATTATTAAGCCTAGGCCTATAGTGAAATCGATTCCTGAATACGCTAAGAGGTTATAGATTGTTGTGCAAATGCCCCGGGGTGCCGGAAGCGGGGGGTAGGGGGGCGGATGCCCCCCTGCCAGTGGCGTAGCCAAGGGGGGGTTTTGGGGGTTACAACCTCCCCTTTGGCACGCGTGTGACGTCACGATATTGAGAATGATGCTTTCAGTCTAATAAAAAATTGCCTAGTTTTAAACAAAATTGCATTAAAAGAGCGAGTTTTGCCAATACCAAACATTCAAACGTCTCAGCCAGGAATTAGCAACAAGAAAACACAGAGTCAAGTCAAGTCAAGTCAAGTCAATTTATTTTGTTTTAACAGCGCCATATATTAACATATAATCAGAGTAAAATGTAATTGTCAAAACAATGCATTGTACAACTGTTGGTTAGATTATGGCGCAATCAGGATGGTAGCGAAAGACCATAAGCAGTCATCTAGTCAGCCACCACCCCATCACAGTAAATCTAACTACACATTCATACACACTAGTGTGCAGAGGCAGGCACACTACTTCATTGAATAAAAAGGGTTCGCCACTGAGATTGAAAAACAACTACTGTTGGTTTGAATCTGCATTCTCAGACTGAGTAAGCTGAGGATGAAGATTCAAACCAACGACCAAGAATTGACCAACCACCAATAATTAGTGATTGTGTGCTATAATAGGCTACAGCACTTGCGAAAGTTTTCCTGAAATAACGAGGAAAAACGTGGATACCACCACCGAATTGCAACAATTTTTATGTGAAGCATACAAAAACAGGGCAATTTGATACTAATAACTGTAGAGAACAAATATTAATAAGTACGATATGATGATATAGGCCTACTGTAAAGGTAAGTTATCCTTTGTATTGAGCACTTAAGGCAGTAGCGTAGCCAGGAATTTTGAAAGGGGGGGGTTTTGACCACCCAGCGGCGGGGGGTCTGGGGGGCCTCCCCCAAAAAATTATGAAAAATTACTTTGAATTTGGTGCATTCTGAGAGCATTTTCAACAAAAATGTGGGTACGAATATTCCTGTAAAATGGTGCTGTCTGGTAGCATAGCAAAAGGATAAGATTATGTTTTCTTCGGCATTTTTCGAAAATAAAGCTAAGTCTCTGTGTTTTCTTGTTGCTAATTCCTGGCTGAGATGTTTGAATGTTTGGTATTGGCAAAACTCGCTCTTTTAATGCAATTTTGTTTAAAACTAGGCAATTTTTTTTTAGACTGAAAGCATCATTCTCAATATCGTGACGTCACACGCGTGCCAAAGGGGGGGGTTGTAACCCCCAAAACCCCCCCCTTGGCTACGCCACTGACTTAAGGTACGCATGTATATTCATGTAACAGTTGGTTTTTGAGATTTTTTTTAAAGCAATGGAACGGTAAATCTTTTATATCGTGTGAAATTTCACTCCACACTTGCACACACAAGAAATGGAGTGTTTTTTTGCCAAAGTTTGTTTCAAACCTGGGAAGAAAAAATCTGGTTTTAGCCTTATGTCTTGTATCATGTTGATGTATGTCGTCTAATTTAACAAAGTAGCCAGAGAAACATGCTGGCAAAAAATTATTTTCGTACTTGAACATGAACTGTGCATATGCCAGCTTTGCAAGGTCACTCACTTTTAATACCTGAAATTTGCTGTACATGTAGGTCGTCGTAGTTTTCCTGTCACCAAACAAACACGCTCTAATAAATTTGTTCTGAATCACTTCCACCAGAGATATAAATACAGAGATAGGCAAAGTGGCCAATTCGTAAATCGATGTTGAAAAATGATGACGTCACCGTCACGGTGCGTGGATATGGATCAACAGCGATAAGGGAAAGGCTACGAGGCATTCAGTACAGTATTTTCGATTTCGGAGTTCACTTAGTTCACGTTTTGAAAACGAAGGTTATAAAAGCATACGATATATTTTAGGCTATAGGAAAATGGAAGTTTTATATGTTCCAATACGTCTTATATGTTATATGTTATATGTCATATGTCTTATGTCATATGTCATATGTTATATGTTATATGTCTTATATGTTCCAATAAGTCCGCCCCGATAGCTCAATTGGTTAGCGCGTCACTTCTGGAACGAAGAAGCTTCAAGATCAAGCGGCGCTGGTTCGACTCTCGGGGTGTGCGCTTGAGCAACGCACGTTAAGGACTGCTCTCCATTCAGCGGCGTCTAATGGATGGAATAATTCCCCGGCAACAAGACTTCAACAATCGGAAACTTCACTCCGTCAATCTCGGTGACCGGGCCTGCGTCAGTGATTCAAAGCCTCTACAAGTATGCGAAACTGCCAGGATTAAGCTCTGCAAGAAGCTTTCCCAGTCCGAGGATAAAGATTCAATCAATCAATCAATCAATCTTGGCTCACACGTTTTGTACAAACAAATGGCATGTTGTTTGACAAAAGAAAAGGCATTCGATAATTCCAATCATGACATTAACTGATAATTTCAATCATTTAAAGGTTTGGTCAGATATGAATTTCTTTTTTCTAATTTCCCTGGAAACTTGAGTGTCTGCATTTATCTGTTCATGCCAATTATTAAGATACGGCAAATATACACCTTGCAATTGTTCAAGTCTGGCATCAGTAGTTGAATAATATGTTTTTTTCGGTTTCCGATTTGAATACTAAATTAGATCGTAGGCTACTTTCATTTCATCAAACGTTATATAAAGGTATTTCTCAAAATCTTTGCATGAATCACTTCGATTTTTTAATGCATCCAGAATATGATTGCTGAATGTCCCGGTTTGGTTTTGATGCACATGACGATAATCAAATAAAGTACGTTTTGATGGCAAGCGCAAAACTCCACGAAGTTGATCCGAGTTGATCATATGCAGAGGAACTTTTTAACTGCAGGCTGAGAGCAAATCGGATAATCTCAGGATGATATTTTGTTTTACAATTCTTTTGATTAACTTCAAGTTGACTTTTAAAAAATATTTATTGAAAATCAGTCAACATTGTAATACATTGTATCCTACTATGCAATTAGTGCCAATGACCGGCTTTGTTGTAATACCGGGACACATTTTTGCTGGAAGTGCTTCTAATTCTGTGATTTGGGCACCAAGCTTGTTACAGAACATTGTGTCCTGACTGTCCTCAGACACTTTAAAATGAAAGTTAGACACACTAAATTTGTATTGTAATGTTGAGATATTTACAATAAGAACAAGGTCGTACTTTTGAATTGAAATATAGGCTAATCTGCATGTTCTTGAAATTGCCACCCAATTCGTTTTATCCTGTTAAAAGATTTCTTGACATCTCCAATGTTTTCATGTATTGATGGTGTAATTCGGTCTTGGACCAGTGTTAGACGCATAGTGGATACAGCAGCTTATCACCGGTTCTTTGTGGCAAGTTTAAGCATGGGACGGCACCAAACTTCAAAGATTTAGCCTACTGCTACTTTTGGAATTTATTATTATGTCCTCTGCATTAAAGTGTTTCTCACAAATTCCAGCATTTCCTTTGTGAAGAACTTGTTTAATATTATCTCTTGGATCACGTTCATTTCTGTACTTAAGTATGACATTCTTCAAAACTTCATTATGCCACACTGTACTTCCCTTTCGCATAAACATTGACAGTTTAAATATGGAAAAACCTTTTACTTCTATCCGTGTGATACTGAGGGATTGGGCGATTCGAAGCTGGCATTTATAATCTAATAAATAACTGCAAATAAATAGCATAATGATAACATTCCTGAAATTATAAAACAAATATGAATGATTATAACAACAGAATTCATAACTGTAAAATACACCACAATTCATAACCTAATCTTGCAAATGGTGATAAGAACTACCATGCCCATGATTAAGTATTTAGCTAGTTAGTTTAAAAACTGAAACTCTTGCTAAACCTGCATGTTGCTTCCTACATATAGCCTACTCGCAAAATAATCAATAAATCCAAAAGGGCTACCGTAATCTGCTAGGTTTATTGCCGACTGGTCAATAATACATACGGTAACTTAGCTTGATAGCAATTAAGTTATCTACCATATTTAATTTTCCAATAGACGAATATTAATGCAAGCTCTACAAAACTGAATTGGAACCATCAAATTCCATGAAACTTCCTCACTAAACCTGTAATCCTCTGGTAAACTGCTTGAAATTATCACGTTTTGCAGTTTGCGGGCATCGAGAGCTGCCGCTTGATCCCTATCCAATCAACCGTGACCGCTTTTCAACATCGCCGCCTGTTTAAAGCGCACGCAGATTCTATTGCCTATCTCTTGTATTTATATCTCTGCTTCCACCTTGTGTACTAACGTTTTGTTGGCCCTACCCCAATTAATTATCGAATATTGAAGATTTGATTTAAATAATGAAAAGTAAATTAATCGTAATGTGGATAATGGGACATAGTATCTGATTTTGTAAGCAATGCCACATACTTTACTCAATTTTGTGCAAAGGTCAGAGATATGGGCGTTCCAGTTCAATCTGTGGTCCATCGTTACTCCAAGATATTTTACTTGATCAGTTTTGTTAATGCTTTGGCCGTTTAAGGTGAGAGAGAACGATTTTGCAACAGGAAGATTTCTACAAATGATCATAAAATTAGTTTTAGTGTAATTAATCGATAATTTATTGGTTCTCATCCATACATCAATCTTTTTTATTTCTTCATTGGCTTGTTGTTCTAGGCAAGTCAAATTATGGTGTGTCATGTTTAGGCTGGTGTCATCCGCAAAAAGAGTGGTCATGAAAGAGGACGCAGTAGGTAGATCGTTCACATATAATAAAAATAACAAAGGACCAAGGACTGACCCTTGGGGGATGCCGCATTTGACCGTCGAAAAGTTTGATGATAATGAGTTAAGTTTGGTGTATTGTTGTCTGTTGGTTAAATAAGACTTCATCAAGTTCCATATTTTTCCACGTAAACCATAACAATATAATTTGTTCAATAAAATTCCATGATCAACAGTGTCAAATGCTTTACTCAGGTCAAGAAAAATGGAGCACGTATAGTTATTGTTATTTAAGTTTTTGAGTAAATGATCATATATGTGAGTTATACTGAGTTCTGTCGAATCGTTTGTCCTAAAACCATGTTGACTGGGAGTTAATATATTATTTTTATCCAGAAATTTAATCATTCGTTCGTACAAAAGCTTTTCAAGAATTTTAGAGAAAGTGGGCAAAAGAGATATTGGCCTGAGATCGGTTAAAGCGGTGGGATTGGATACCTTTGGTATTGGGATGATTTTAGACAGCTTCAGTGGATCTGGATAGGTCTCTTGAGCAAAGCAGTTGTTGTATAATCGAGCAAGAATGGGTGAAATAATACAGTTTGCAAGTTTGATGAATTTTGTCGGGATATCGTGTATTCCAGGAGAAGTTTTTGTTTTCAATGTCATTATGATGTTTGAAACCTCACTGGGATTGATGTCTTCAAGTAAAAAACTGGATTGGCATGTTGTTGTTAAAAAATCTGAAGAGGATACGCCAGTTGGTTTAATTTTACTTGCCATATTAGTACCAATATTGGTGAAGTGCTCATTCAATAGGTTTGCAAAGTGGGTTGATTCAGTTTTGTGTAAAATGTTATTTATTACCATATTGGTGGGAAGCGATGACGTTGACTTGGATTTGCTAGTGATCAATTCGTTAATTACTTTCCATGTTTTCATTGCATCAGCTTTGTTTGTTTCAAATAAATAAGTGTAGTGTTGTCTTTTAGCTATTCTTTTTATATGCACCAAGCGGTTATTGTAAGCTTTATATTTCTTTATTTTCATGTCATCTTTGTGCTTATAGCACGCTCGATATAGTCTATTTTTTGTCTTTATGGATTTAAGAATTCCTTTTGTGATCCAGGGTTTGTTTTGCAATTTAACTTCTTTACGGGATAATTTCCTTACAGGTGCGTGTTTATTGAGTGTTTTTTGGAACGCATCTATGAATTTACAGAATTGTGTGTTGACGTTGTTTTTTGTGAAATCAAGGGAGTTCATAGCAACATGCATTTCAGATAAAAAGTTTTCATTGTCAAAATGCCGCATACATCGTGTCAATTTCGGAACTTTGGTTTTAAGGAAATTTAAATTAGTTACGCTCAAGAACACTGGTAAATGATCAGAAACATCATATAAACAGATACCGCTGGTTTTGTGTTGTTTTTCAATGTTTGTGTAAATATGGTCCAATAAAGATGGTTCACTAATTTTAGAAAATCTAGTTAGATGGCTTATTACGGAATTACAACCTATGGCCACAAGTGAGTCCAAATATTCTTTTACTTTAGGGGTTTTATTTTCATGCATAAGGTTGATGTTGATGTCTCCGCAAATGATATATTGTGATTTCGTCTTCTCAATTTCCGCAATAGTTGATATTATCCTGTTTTGAAAACTATCAATGTTTGGTCCAGGATGCCTGTAGATGACACCCACGACTGCGCTGTCTTGAGAATTACTTTTTATCTCGATCCAGAGGTCTTCACAATTTGGTACATTTAAGCTAATATCATTACGTATAGAATATGCAATATTATTTTTAATGTAAAGTGCAACGCCACCAGCATTTGTAGGAGAGTTTTTGTGTAAAAATTTGTATTCGATGAGGTTAAAGTTATCAACACAATTGGGTTTTATTTTAGTTTCAGAAATTGCAATAATATCTGGTTGGTGATTAATTTCGGCCAAAAATTCTTCGAGTTTGTCTTTGTTTTTACTTAGACTGCGGGTATTGAAGTGGAACAAGGAGAGCTTTGTTTTTTTACTTTCTTGAAAGAATTTTTTAGTATCTGATGTAGAGAGGTAGTTTTTGGAATCGAAATTGATGTTAGTAGTGGACATTACAACAAACACAATAAAAATGACTGACATATACATGTGCAATGAATAATTACAATATGACTGGTTAGCCTACGGAGTGACTTTCAGTTGATAGACGAAAAACTTTGAAAAATAAACACTATTATTGCGTTATGAAATATTTAATTTAGCAAGGATTTTACTACTAAACAAATAAGTAAATAAACCACCAACACGTGCATTTATATCTTATATATAGTCAAAATAACAGAACTGAGAAATTACTTATGGATGACAAGAGAAACAATTCAACGGAAGAACTTGTAATTAATTAAGACTAAATAAAACATATAACAAATCAAGTCGAAGTGGTGTGAGCAAAACCTGGAAATAAAAGCATTATTATTACGTCACAATAAAAATGTTTTACAAGAAAGTTGAAGATTAGCCTTGCACCGCACGCATTAAGTTAATTTTTTTTAAGTAGAAATTTACAACAAAAAGTTAGTGCAGAACTACAAACAATTGGCCAACAAAAGAAAATTAAATCAAAAGTGGAGTTGTAACATACAGTACTATGAACAGTCCAAATTCAATCCTTCTTTAGAAATTTGATTTAATAGTCATAAGAACCTTTTTCTGAGTCAATGGTTACTGTACCAAGCCTGGACAGGGTTTTATCTTGTTCGGGGTGGAAATGAAGGTTGACTACGGTTAGGTGGAATATAAAGAAGTCCAAAAAGATATCTTGTGACTTTTCTTCACTTTGTCTTCAAAATTCAATTATCTATGAGCGATCCAACTGAGAAATGCAAATTGCAAAATGGCTGTCAAATTCAATGAATAGCTTCTAGCTGGCCTAAATCAAGATTTCTTCGAATTGTTCTGTCTCTGCGAGTTTTTAATCAATTTTGAAAATTTTTGGACTGAAATGACCGCAATTAAATTTCTTTCTTAATTTGTCAAAATCTAGCTATTCTCCAGGCCTAAGTTTTTTTTCAGTCCAATTTATATATTTAGACCTGGAGAGCAAAATCTTTGCTGCTAACTTTTTCCCGCGCTTTTTTCGTGAGCGTCAGAGACTTAGCTTTATTTCCGAAAAATGCCGAAGAAAACATGATCTTATCCTTTTGCTATGCTACCAGACAGCACCATTTTACAGGAATATTCGTACCCACATTTTTGTTGAAAATGCTCTCAGAATGCACCAAATTCAAAGTAATTTTTCAAAATTTTCTGGGTGAGGCCCCCCAGACCCCCCACCGCTGGGTGGTCAAAACCCCTCCCTTTCAAAATTCCTGGCTACGCTACTGCCCCCTGCCATTAAATTTTATGTGGAGGAGGGGAAATGGTGCCCTTTTGAGGTCATGTATAGTAAGTTACTGTATATTTTGCAATATAACAATTTCTGCTATTCCATTTTAACCTAATTATAGGCCTAATCTTTTATTTGGCCTCAAAACAATATTCACGACACAAAATTCTATATCACAGTAGGCCTATAGGGGTTAGGCTACATCATTATAACATAGCATGATGCCCTTCCGTGCCATTGTTTTTTGTACATTACGTATGTAAATGATTGTGTATTTAGCCTATCATACTAGTGTTTTTTTTGTGAATCTAGTGTTTTTTTCAGTCAAATCTAGTACTTTTCCATAACAAGAGAGTGGCAACATTGCTTGCGGACTTTACTTCAGTTGCAATCTGTAATTTTATTATTAATTATTCACCGCTTCAAATTAAGAAAAAAGTCCTTAATCACTGTCCTAAAAGTAAATTTTTTGAGCCACCATACGTCTCATTCGTTTTCCTTTTTAGGTAGATCAGCAAGTAACCTATTGTAAACATTAGATCTGGTTAAACACTGCTGTGTGTCTGTTTGCTAATCTCAGCGATATCAATATGGCTGTTCATCCTATTCCTGCTGAAGTGGAAGATGGTGAACAGTTTTCTAATGTTGCTGTTCAAATCTTGCAACGAGAAGTATGTTAGATGTATATAATCGACTAACTGATCGTTTTACTTAGTATTTGATATGATGTAGAATTTTGGATTTTGACGCAACAAAGCAATATTGATGCATTTAAGCTGTATGTAGTTAACCGGTTTTATCTGTGCTTCTAGATAATTCTTGCCTATCTAAGTGTGTCAACAAATAAGGTGACAAGATTTCAATGTGTCAGTTGTTGATGTGTTATATTGTACTGTGTAAATCTTGTAACAAACCCACTTGGTCAGTTTCTTTTATGTTAACAATGATTTATGTCTTTCCTTTACTACTATACAATGCAAGTGGCAGCTAACAGTAACATGGCAGTCATGTTTGACTTTTTGTGATAATAATAAATTTTCTCCATTTGGCCAAATACCCAAAATTGAATTCCTAGTACACCCGAATGGATGATAACGATGAAAATCAATTTAATCACTTGAGGACGGTGGCTATTTTTATTTCGCTTAGCCTACGGGATGGGATTAATTTCAGAGAAATTTTCATTTTTACTGTAATTTTGTTTGTGAATAGTTTTTTGGCAGTGGCTATTTGACCGGCTCCGGTCTTTTAATCTGAAACACTATTTGACTGGTCATGACGTCACAATATAGGCAGTTAGGCACCTTTTTCTCTTTCAAAGCAATAATGTGCGTATAATACTCCATCCGTGCACGAGTGGTTAAGCACTAAGAAAATCTGCAATGAAAAGATAAACAACAATAACATTATTATTAGTGTGTTTATATGCAGCACAGTATTCATGGCAGATATGCATTGCCCTCAATGCCTCACAAAGCATACAGTGTTGAGTGCATGGAGGTGCAGTTTTGCTGAACATTAATTCTTTTGCAGAGTTTCAAGTAGGAATAAAATTAAGTATCAGCACCACTTTTAAAAGTCTTTGGTATGACCTAACAAGATGTTCAACTGATGCTTACCTGCACTCTCTAACCCCTAAGTTAATAACCCGACCAATATAAAATTGCTGTGTATAAAGCAACTTTAAATAAAACTATTCTGAATGTTAGTTAGGCTATTACCTGAAACTACTTTTTTGTGGAATGGCCCGTTTCGGTGAGTCCGATTCGGTGAGTCCGATCTCTTAACGGGGGATTTTTTCAATTTTTTTTTTAATTATTGGGTACCGTAGCCTAATTATCATTGCCATTTTAGGGTTAGGGTTAGAGGTTAGGAACTCACCGAATCGGACTCACCGAATAGTAGCAGACCCACTTTTTTGTGCAGAATATTAGAGCTACAATGGAAATATCCGAAATGGAGAAGCAATTGGCAGAGTTGATTGCAGGTATGTCCCTTTTTATTGGATCTTTTTGTGGTATACTGGTATAGCCTATGTTTTTAATTACTTGAAACTTTTAGTTTATTATCATGACTTGTTGTAAGATATTTTTGTATTATATTTGCAGAAGATGAAGCAAGTGGGAGCAATGCTGCTTTGATGTATAACGAACAAACCATGTTAAAGAAAGAAATTGATAAAGTAATCTACTGCCATGTTAAAATTTTTCAGTGTTGATAAGACTTCTTAACAAGCAGTATTTTAACTTTCAGAAATCTAAACAGTTATCTTATTTGATCAATTAGTTTAAACTATACTGCTGCTATGATATTCCAAGATTGTGTATGCAACTTATTATAATTTTTGATCCACAAGTAATAAAACGCTTGTTCGATCGTTTGTTATTTTAATCGATTGACATGCATGACCAATAATAATTTCTTGATGCTTGGGTGAGCTGTATAATCTACATTGTACTTTTTGCAAACTTTTTCACTGTATTAAGTGTACTGTATAACAATCTTTAATAGTGTAGCAAAGTCATTAGGTTAAATATAATATATATATTTTCCTGAAGAGGGCAGAAAGTTTTGCCGAAAACGTTTGAAATTATGTATCTATTTCATTTCTGTATTAATTTTGAATTATGCAATTCAATGTTATTAAGTTGTTATCGATTGTCTGTCTATGGTTTTTAAAAAGTACCTCTCTACCAAAGCTATACTAATATAATTATACAGTAAAGAATTTAACAAACACATTTTCATTTATAAATAGCCTTATTTAGAAATATAATCTTTTAGGCTAGATTTCTCACAAAACTACCTCAATTGAAAAAAGGTGAAAACTATAAGTTACATACTGTGTTTATTTTTTTATTTCACAAATTTTATATGATATTAGTTTTGTATGAGATGCCAAAGTTGATGTGGTCGTGCCATGTTTGGAAAAAAGCAATAGTCATTGAATTGCATGTATTTATTTAATTTATAGTCATACTCATATAAACATATTTTGGAATGGTAGAAATGTATAATGTCTCAATTCTAGTTGGAGAACTCATCTTGCTTGCATGCATGAAAATGCGAATGAAATGTGTCAAAAAAAATGTTTTCTTTCTCATTATTGTTGCTTTTTTTGTGCTTAAAAGATGAAAGCCGCCACAGGGACATTGACAGAGGAGCTCAATGGGTGGGATGGTT
This sequence comes from Aplidium turbinatum, assembly GCF_918807975.1. Classification (NCBI taxonomy): domain Eukaryota; kingdom Metazoa; phylum Chordata; class Ascidiacea; order Aplousobranchia; family Polyclinidae; genus Aplidium; species Aplidium turbinatum. Next base: position 6,091,299 of record NC_137489.1, on the reverse strand, counting down.
CTTTGCAAAAACCTTTGCATCATTACAAGGTAGAGTATCCAACGCATTAGGTTCTGAACTTTGTAAGCTGCACTGCAATACTAAATCTGTTTACTTTCGTGGACCTGCTTATCTTTATGCAATTAATTTCTTCTTGTGCTGTTTTATCATCATCATCATGTGCCGTCTCCGAGCCGAAGGTTGGCTGTCATTTGCTTCCACATGTCACGTTTCTCCTCTGTTATATAGTTTCACAATAATAAGATGCAATTGTACAATTTTTTTATGTACAACATTCATTTCACCTCCCATTGATATCAGCAGGTTTTTAAGTTTACATAAATGCAATGTAAGACATTTTTTATAATAACAGTAATTCTTTTGAGAAGGAGCGATCTTCCTGGCGTTAGCTCTACCTGACTACTCACTATAGAACAGCGAGCATTGTGTTTCGCTAACCATGCCTGTGTAGCCTCCCGGAATGGCCCGTTTCGGCGAGTCCGATTCGGCGAGTCCTATTCGGCTAGTCCGATTCGGCGAGTGCCCTATTCGGCGAGAGCCCTTTTCGGCGAGTTCCCTATTCAGCAATTTTTTGCATTTTTCTTTTAAATTATCGGGTACCGTAGCCTAATTATCATTGCCATTTTAGGGGTTAGGGTTGGAGTTAGGGGGTTAAGGGTTAGGGGGTTAAAGATTAGGGGGTTAAGGGTTAGGGGGTTAAGGATTAAGGGGTTAAGGATTAGGGGGTTAGAGGGTTAAGGGTTGGGGGTTAAGGGTTAGGGGGTTAAGGATTAGGGGGTTAAGGCCCAAGGGTTAGGGGGTTAAGGATTAGGGGGTTTAGGCCTAAGGGTTAGGGGGTTAAGGATTAGGGGGTTAAGGGTTAGGGGGTTATTTGAACGTTTAGCGACGTTAAAACGCTGTAAAAGCGGCAATGATAATTAGGCTACGGTACCCAATAATTTAAAAAAAAAATTCGAAAAATCGCCGAAAAGGGCTCTCGCCGAACAGGGCACTCGCTGAATCGCACTAGCCGAATTGGACTCGCCGAATAGTAGCAGACCCGTAGCCTCCACACTAATCATCAAGACTTTTCTGAGAAACAGTAATCCTTTTCTTAATGTTTATGTGACGTTAGTTTCATACCTCAAAAATGTATAGTTAGGTTTGGTCACATAGGTCTATGGTTTTACCACATTGTTGAATCATTGCAGGAAATGAAAACGGCCATTGAATGTTATTCTGCAGTTCGAGGAAACATTCAAAAAGTAACCTCCGAAGTTGACGCCGCTTTGGGTGAAATCGACAAATCAATGGATGCAGTTAAGAGGTCAATGGAAACAGCTTTGTCAACGTGAGTATTAGTGATATTGGTGTGCTGATGCTAATAATAAGCATCAATATCTTTCTTAGCCGGTAAAAATTGTCATTTTTATTCATTTCAGAATTTAGTGACGTTGAAAAGATGTAAAATAGCAGTTTTTGGTTTACTGGGTAGAACAATGTTATAGCCTACAACACTGCAAAGATAAAAATATTATTTCAAGTGCTACTTAGTGAAAAACTTTTGCTTACTTTGCTCCTCACTTTCGTTTTTGCATTCATCTTTTATATCTTATCATGCAATCACTTTATCAAAGTCATTGATGTCTTGATGATGATCACAATCATGATGATCACGATCATGTCAATGATGATGATCACGATCATGCAAATCACTTCGTTTTCAACTAAAATCACTGTCTTCCTCTTTGGTAAGATATCCAAATTGGAGCAAAGAAAAGTCAAATATCACATTGAATGTTTTGAGAAAAGACGTGACAAGATACTGACCTTGATGCAGCTCTGCTATGTAATGCTAATAAATCTCAAATGAGTCCGGTATTTATGAACTTGCTTAATTTTACAGTTACTTACAAGCACAATTACTTCGAATTGTCAGCCACACGTCACTCCCCAGACAACAAATTTACCGTTTTTATACATTGATTCAACGTCTGCAGACGTTGATGTAAAATGCAATGCAATATGATGGCAATATAAAAAAATGATTGATTTGTTGTCTGAATCTTGAATCTTTGCATGACAAGTTTTTGGTGTGAAAAGCTTTGAGATGCTGAAAATGAACTTTGATTTGTTTAGCGTCATAAAAGAATTGTTTTTCACTCTTCTGTATATATAAGTTATGCATACGCTTCAGGGGAGTTTTATCTTTTCTTTTATTTCTCAGGACACAAGAAGACCTGAAACAAGTGATGGTAGATTCAAAAACAGGAGTTTCAGGATTACAGGTAACGAAAGTGTTTTGTTTGTTTTCCAAACTTTTCCGAAACGGGTTCATCGCGAGAGAACGCCCTTGGTTTCTTTCGATTGATCGATATCGGTTTTAAATAAATTAACCACAAGCAAGCCACGGTATTTATTATGATACAAGGAATTATAAAATGCAAACATTTTCGGCGATGCATCTAGCCCTTTTCAGCTGGTTGAACAAGTGATTTGTATTCCACTAGAATAAAAATTGCCTGAAAATGAAATAAATGAAGCACGACGCGTTACATTGCTTGTTTCGTTTTTTTTTTATTCCAACAAGCTCATTTCTGCACTACCAATATTGATTTAATCCAAAAATATAGACTTAAATTGGAGATACTAAATTCATATTCAACAAACGCTTTGAACCATAGTTTTCGTTTTCAGTACTATACTGACTGAAAATGAAAACATGAAAATGAACATGAAAAAGTCTGGGTTTCGACACATTTCCTGACTTTAGTATCTACATTTTAGGCTCTTTATGTTTTGATTAGATTGACCAAGCGTTCTAACCATTTTGCTTCTACATATCAATTAGTTTGAGGCTTTCCTGACCGTTCAGAATGTATCAAGATAAATCTTAAAAGCTTTTTTTTTAAATTACTTCCAGACACAGCTGAAGATTGTTGAGACGAAAAAGAAAACATTGGAATCACAGCTGAGTCAAAAGACTGACGAAAACAAAGAACTGACTAAAATATGCGAAGAGCTTTTAACCCAACGCGGCCAGTGACAGATTTTTCCGGTATCAATAGATTTTCGTCTTTTAATTTAGAGCTATTGTGGTTAACATTTCTTTTAACTTTGTCGTGACCCTTTTACCAAATTGCTCCCATTTTTTTTCTTTGGTTTGTGTTAGTGTTACTCAGACTTTGTTCTTTTTTGTTTAGCAGATGTTGATTTGAAGTGTCGTGTAGCTGGTTCTTAAACTTTTTCTTATAGCCTCAAAATAAGTTCCAGTTTTCTATTTACACTTAGATTTAGAAAATGAAAACAGTAATGTCAAACTTATCAGATTAAAATATCACAGTTAATGCTTTTCAACTATTTAACAACTTGGTAAACATGCCAATAGCACCCAAGATAGCATCATAAAACCTTGTAGCTACACTTGTTAGCCGTCGTGTAGCGCTTGATGCGGCTATGCCAAGCCCCATTACTTTCCAAGTGTGTAGCTTGCGCGCCTATTGTACTGTATTAGTATTCCGTAGTGCGTCATAAGAACAATGACATCATTTGGTAACTTGTCATCTCTGATGCATGTCGTCAAATACGCAGTGCTGGGTCAATTGTAAAGTTTTAATTTTTGGTCTCGATTTTAAGGCACAGTAGCAAAGGTACATTTCAAGGCACAATAATAGGCTACTGCATTTGGTAGGTCATCTTAGAAGTGTGCTGCTTTGTTACGTGTAGTAAAAACATGCGCTAGCTACTGCACAAAGGCCCGTAACGCTTCCTCAACATATATGAACTTTTTGTTTATATTTTTACGTTTCTTATACTACACTGTGTAAGTAGGTTCATAGACTTTGATGCATTTTGATTTGATTTTTTATTATCACAATAAAGAGCCTGTGGAAATACACCACGAGCCAAACAAGGCAGAGCATGGTAGATAGCCTACAAGCAACCACATTACCACACGCAAACATTAAACAAATCTAAGTTACGAAACTCTCGCTGATGCTGTTACTACCATATTCGTCGTTTGAGTCTCTGGGATGTGGACTCCATCTCATGGGCTACCACTAAGACAATTACCTCCAATATTTTAACAAATTTTTTCAAGATTAAAATTAGTTGGGATCTGTTGCGAATCCAGATCTGAGATATCTAGAAATTGTCAGATCAGTATCTCAAAAATTCGGATTCGGGATCCTAAAAATCTTGGATCCGTGGTATAGCCTACTACACCAATCAATCGAGAGTGTATCTAGACTGGCTATCAAGACTTCGGTAGAGTAGGCTACTCGCGTTTTGTAATATAGTAACCTACACGGCATTTAAACAAAGCGGAATAGGTTCTAATAAGTAACCTGTGTCTTCAAAATATTATATTTTGGACGAGAAAACATAATGAAATTGTTTAAAACTAGACTGATGCAAAATAAGCACCAAGAAAGTTTGCCTCTAACTTAAACTTTGGATGCAAGGAATTTTATTTCGATTACTAGAAGCATATAAAAGTAAACTTAATACTTGAAGAACTAGATGAGTAAAAGAGCACTTGAGATGAGAACTTTGACCAAGGAAGGGAACCGGAAAGAGGGGAATAAAGACGTTCTTTATAGCTACCTTCGCAGAGAGAGTGTCGGTCTATTGGTGGTCGCACCTGGTAGCTTGGTTTTCTACAGCGTTACTCTCGCTGTGAGTGTTCCAGACAATTGTTCACCTAATCAAACGTCATAAAAAAAACCGTTCAAGTCTACTGAATATTACGTCATGGAAATTCCTAAAACATAAGCCAAAATTGCACCATCGTTTGTAAGACTTGTGTCAAACCTGTTTAAACCTGTTTCAGTTGAAACCTGTTTAAACATGAAATGTTGCGTCGCGCTAACTGCTGACGTGCCTTTGAGTTATCACAAATTTTTCTGACTCATTCTTGAAGTTGTTTGTTGGAAGTCGGTCGCACATTTAACTGGTTTATTTAGTGCTTGCTAGCTGGACAAATTCTCCGTCTTTTATCCAAGTAATCTGTATCGTAGTGACAGTTTTTAGAGGTGTAAGGCGTTGCATCTTGATTTCGATAGCCGCGGGCTAATTTTACAGGAATACACTTATTGAATAGACGTTTCAAGGAGTGTTTCTTTTTCGGTCACTACATGCAGACAAACGGATCCGGGAACTTTATGTTACAATTTTCCCACGAAGAGATTATGGTTTACCGCTGTGACCAGTGAGAGATCGAACAAAAATGATAAAATTGTTCCAAAGTAAACTGTACAGGGGATTGAACCGGATACCTTCGAATTGGAAGATTAATGAGCTTTCTACATCATCTTCCCAGTGAGCAGACTACAGTTGGAATAGGAACGACAAGTTGTTCATGTCAATTTCTTTTTGGTGCAGTTATTAAACGTTTATTTCAGACCTTGCGATCCATATGAAGCGAAGAGAACAATTAAAAAAATTCAGTTGGATACAACATGCACTACGAGACATAGGCCAGCCATGCCAGTATAAACAAGCAGACACATTTAAAGTAAGGTAAAACGAGATACATTGTTTGCTTGCACTGTTCATGAAGTAACGACAATACGATAGAATCCGATTTCATGAGCGAAGAAATTAAACTATAAGCTGAGATTTCGCAACGTTTGATAAACTAAAAAGAACCTTTCTCATCAGGCCCTCAAATTTGCTTATAGACCCACCACAAGAGATTTGAAGCTCACTGATGTTGATGTGACGAAGCAGTCCATATAAAATACGAAACAAATTGTTACACGCCACTCGAAACGACTACCAAAACACAAAATTTACTCCATAATTGGTTTCCGTAGCTTACATAATGCATACAATTCAATCGAAATAAGGTATTTTTGACCAGTTGAGAACAGCTAGAAAATCTAGTTCTTAATTTATTTGCAGAGCAATGAAAGGAACGAACTTGTTATGTCGGCTCTGGTCCATGCACAAATTTCGTTTCTCAAAAATATACGCCTGAGCGCGTAACGTCATGCTCGAGTGATGAAATATCACCACAGCCTCAGCAGCGCCTCACTGCTCCAGGCTTGCCAGATTGGCCCTTTTTAAAGGTAGTTGACCCCCAAAAAAATTGTTTGGCCCCTTGGCCCTTTGTTTTCAATATTTGGCTCTTTTTGGAAGCAGTTGGCACATACTATCAAACTAGCTATTTAAATAAATGTCTTTCGGAAATTGAGACTGAAAAGTGTTATTACGATTTTTTAGACAGTGTTTAGCTGACAATGTTTATGCCAATGCCAAAGATTCGAGTGGAAACACTGTAAAAGATGAAGATTTGGAATTGTTCTTGTAGTGTAGAATGTAGACTGTGTTGTTGCAATGTTGTAACGTTATTGACGTTGTTAACGTTATTATGTTTTATTAGCAACGTTATTAACATTATTGAACAATTTGGCTCTTTTTTACCCAGTTTGGCCATTTTTTCGACATTGTTTGGTTCTTTTTCTCAAAACCTGTCTGACAACCCTGCACTGCTCACTCAGTGATTCAAGTCAGCCTCAGAGTCGAGAACTTAGAGCCAAGTCAATTTAGATCGGTTTGTTTTTATATATTTCATACCATCACATCGAAAAACAATAATGCCGAACATAGCAGAGGTCAAAAAAGGTAGAAGTGACAAAACGCGGATGTAACGTGCATGATAGCAAAGCAGGAATGAAGGAATAATAATAGAAGGAATAGAATAGCAGGAATGAAGGAAAAGCAGGAATAGTTTAAAATATGGCACGGTCTTATCACCTTAAAGTCAATCTACAATAATAGTTGGTAGAAACTCATACAAGAATGATAAGAATTAAGAAGGACAGGTCACATGAATTGCAATAGATGAGGTGTAACTTGTGAATTAAAGTGAGTAAGGTGTAACCTCATGGAATTGGTAGGCCTAGATGATTTAACGAGATAGAAATACAGGAGAAATGTCGCCGACCATTGGACGTGGGCTGTTTAAACCTACAAGCAATTGTTATCATTACTAGGCTACTCCTGATGAGGGAACAGTGGTGTTTTAAACACATTTGATGTTTTATTACTGGTTCACGTGAAGTTTTTCATGTGAATACCGTAAGTATAATACTGTGTAGTATGTTTAAACTATTGATGTTACCGGTACTATAATCCTAACCTTCAATTGTAAATCTGTAGGATATTTCTAAGTAAATCCAAGACATTTTTCTTATTGAAATAAAATAAATTTGGTTTAATTTTAAATGTCTATGTGTGTTCTTTGAAATAAGAATCCGTAGCAAGGCAGGTTTACATTTTTGATGATTCTTATTTGGTCTATGTTGCTGCTCAATGTAATAATTAACTTTGCTTGATCACATTACAACAACTAGGGTCGATGTGTGTATTTACGACTGTGTTCAAGTTAAAAAGTATGATTTTCAGAACACCTTGAAAAAAATGGTCGCACATAATGCATTACGCACATAGACTATACCACTACCTAACTTTACCAATTTCATGATTGCAGAGCTTAAAGTAAACCTTATTTCTATTTAGGCTTACAAAATCTGACCATTAGTGAAGCTGGTTTTGTTTCATATTGTTGTAATAATTAAAACATGAATGCACAAGAAACAATCGAAACTGAAGGAATTGATGGCAAAGTTGTTATTCCTGGAGACATTATCACGTCTAAAATTGAAAATTTGAATAAAAAACAGCAAGTAAAGTTGGGTCCTGGACTACAGTACAATAAAAAACTTGACGTCACTGTAACCAAGTCTGGTATTTTAAGACATAAAAATCCAGATACTTATTGGGTTGATTGTCACCAAAAACGATATGTACCTTGTAGAGGTGAAAATGTTATTGGAGTTGTAACTGCTCGGCAAGGGGACTTTTACAAGGTTGACATTGGTTCTAGTGATCAAGCAGTTCTCAGCTATCTCTCCTTTGAAGGAGCTTCCAAAAGAAACAGACCTAATGTTTCAATTGGTGATGTTATATTTGCGAAAGTCATAGCCGCGAATAAAGATATGGAGCCCGAAATAAGTTGTGTTGATCCATCCAATAACAAAGCTAATGGAATGGGAGTTTTAACAGAGGATGGATTTCTTTTCACTGTTTCACTAAACTTAGGAAGAAAACTGCTATCATCTAACTGTGTTATACTTCCAGAGTTAGGTTCTCGTCATGCATTTGAAATTGTGGTTGGATTAAATGGAAAAATTGCATTGTTTTGTCGATCTATAAAGCTTTTAATCGCAATAATGAACATGATAACAGCATCAGAATTTATGACTAATCAAGAAATGTTAGATTCCATCAATAGTGTTTTTTAATGTTTGTAACTCAATTGTTTCCAAACTGCTGCTACTGTATTATCGTATTATAGTTTGTATTTTTACTGTAAAACTCAAATTTTATGTTTTTTAATATTAAAAACAGCTTTTGGATTTTGTTTTGCCAAATGGTATTGTATTCAAACATAACTCATTATTACGAAACACCGAAATAAACATAAGAATTATTCTTCTTTTTTGTTCTGACCATAAATTGTCTTGTCATCACGCAACAAGTCATATGCTTTTAACAAAATAGCTTGAACTACTGCCGCAAATCGTTGACACTGTCATGCATGCTTGTAGAATAATTCTGGATTACTTGGCAAATTTATCAATTTTGAAATTACAATGAATTTCTTAACTTTTTAGGGTTAAATTTTAAGTTTTTTCCACAAGTTATGTTCTAATCATGGAATTAAAAGGCAGAATAGTGATATTTTCAATCACTGGATGTCCGCATTGTAAAGCTGCAAAATCAAAGTTGGAATCACTAAATCTACCATACAATGACATTAACCTTGATGATCACCCCGATCAAAGGTGAGAAGTGGTTTACTTTGAATATTGGCGTTTTTTTTATTGATGACATATTTTTGTACTATGCAATATGCAATTATGCATGAATTCATTTTCAGATTAGCTAGATTAATCATGAACAGCTAAAAATCGATTTCGATCAGCTAGCTGCTAGATCATCTTTATTACAAAATATGTAGGCTAATGAGTCATTCATATCAAGCATTGTTGTGGGTTTGACACCTGTCAAAAGATATTTCATTTTTTTGATTTTTCTAATATGTTGTATACCAGTGCAGTGAAGTGGGGTTCAGTGAATTTTAAGGGTTCCGTGAGGGTTCCTCGTTTATTTAGGGAAATTGATTTCTTGCTTCAGCATTTTGATGCGTTATTCCAATTTCTTTAGATCACTTCTGTGTCAATTTCCAAATACATATTTGTGTGAAACAGCATTTTCTGCTTTAACCATTATTAAAAACAAAAACAGAAGTTGCTTGAAGGGTGTCGATATGTGTATGAGAATTGTATTAAGCAACGTTGAGCCTCAATTTAAGAAAATTGTAAAAGAAAAGCAACAACTACAGAGTCATTAAATGTCTGACTTTATAGCTTTTATAATAACTGTTTATGTTTTGAAACGTCTAATTATTTTTTGAAGTGTACCAGTGTAATAACGAAATATTTAATTTTTTGACCAAGCAATTTGTAATTTCTAAATTTTTGTTAGTGGGGTTCCGTGACAAAGGCGAAAGTACATGAGGGATTTCGTGTTGACAAAAAGGTTGAAGAGCACTGCCGTATATAGTATATATATACAATACATCCACTGGATCCAGAACATTATTCACAATTCATCTTTGTGATGGTTCTAATTTTAAGACATGCACTCCAACAGACGGGTCTGCTACTATTCGGCGAATCCGATTCGGCGAGTCCAATTCGGCTAATCCGATTCGGCGAGTTCCTTATTCGGCGAGAGCCTTTTTCGGCGAGTGCCCTTCTCGGCGAGTTTTTGAAATTTTATTTTTAAAGGGAATTATCGGGTACCGTAGCCTACCTAATTATAATTGCCATTTTTACATCGTTAAACGTTGATATCGTGCAGAAAGGAATAAAAATAAAATGTTTGAACTATTAAATTAAAATTCGTTATGTCAGTTCAGTTGAGTTGTTTTTATTTCTGACCATCATATGAAAAACAATACACGTCAACATAGCAAAGGTAGAAGCGACAAAACGCGAACGTTAAAATGTGCTTGTGACCGAAGTAAGTTATTGAGTTGAAAGAAATTTGGCATGGTCGCAACACCTTCAGAAAAATTTAAGAAATGAACGGAAAATAAAAAAAAGACAATGTTACAAAAAAAAATCATGTTTAATGTCTATAAGTTAGTACTTTTGAATAGTTAAAATGATTAGTTTGGATCAACAAATGTGTGGCCTACAGCTTGGATTGAAAGGAAATTATCGGGTACCGTAGCCTGGTTATCCCAACCAGCAGAAATTGCCGTTTTTACATCGTTTTAACGTCGCTAAACGTTGAAATCGTCTAGAAAAGATAACTTTGCTGACTAGGATACGTTGAAACTGGGAAACATTCACAGAAGCCCTTCGATTTGTTCCAAGAACCCATTTAGCCTAACAGTTCATTTGTACATTGATTCAACGTCTGAATACATTATGTATCTTAAAAATGCATAATCTTAAAAATGCAACGTAGCCTATCGAAGGGGTTCTGTGAATGTTTCTCAGTTTCAACGCAGGCCTTAAAACTCGTGTTTGTTTTTTCGGCAGCCATCGTGGCCTACCGAGAGCTCCTTCTCGGCGGCCAAATCTGCGTGCTTGGAGGCCAAAATACAATAACGATAGCACAAGTAAATAGCATTAAACTTGCAACAATGTTAAAATGATCACTTAGCGTTGTTGAAGTCTGGGCGGCATCCTGCAATAGAATCGTTGTGCCACGCATTAAATGCTTTATCAGGATTGTAATCTGGTATTGTGGGACCATCTAACGACCCTAAATTGTTTTAACTGCTCGCAGCTCAGTAAATTGTTTTAACTGCATACCGCCTTTCATAAAACCTGACCATTTATTCCGTTATGATGTTACCATTGAGGGTGTGAAGTCACTAACCCACAGCGTTCTCAACTATGAAGACACGTGTTTTACCCACGGATGTCAACTAACCTAGTTCTCCTTTTTAACAACGATTTAATATCCGACAACATTGAATCGATATAAAAACGACAATATTGCCAGCCGATGTAAATTAACACTTCGTTAAAATAAACATCGGGAATTGCAAACAAGACTTACAGCGCTGGTGATCGCAGCTGGATATATTCAATACAACAGTAGTGACTATGATGCGCTGACCTAATTCTGCGTCACTCTTTGATACTACATATTTTCGACATTTAATCCACGATCTTTCTATTGCGAAATTAAATAATTGGCTAGAAGAAACCGGAGGCCAAACTTGGCCGACGGAGGAGGTAGCACAGGCGGTCATTCAAGCACTACTTAGCGGCGATGGCCGCCGGCTGCTTTAAGGCTTGCAACGTATCCTAGTCATCAAAGTTCTCTATTCTACACGATTTCAACATTTAGCGACGTTAAAACGATAGGCCACACATTTGGTTAGCCTTTTCATTCTGTTACTACAATGCAAAAATGAACTGTTAGGCTAACTGGGTTCTTGGAACAAATTTTTGCTGGTAGGGATAACTAGGCTACAGTACCCGATAATTTCCTTTCAATCCAAGCTGTAGGCCACACATTTGTTGATCCAAACTAATCATTTTAACTATTCAAAAGTACTAACTTATAGATATAAACATGATTTTTTTTTTTGTAACATTTTCTTTTTTTCTATTTTCCCTTCACATCTTAAATTTTTCTGAAGGTGTTGCGACCATGCCAAATTTCTTTCAACTCAATAACTTACTTCGGTCACAAGCACGTTTTAACGTTCGCGTTTTGTCGCTTCTAACTTAAAAACAACTGAACGGACATGACGAATTCAAGCACGTTTCAGCGTTCGCGTTTTGTCGCTTCTACCTTTGCTATGTTGACGTGTATTGTTTTTCATATGATGGTCAGAAATAAAAACAACTGATCTGACATGACGAATTTTAATTTAATAGTTCAAACATTTTATTTTAATTCCTTTCTGCATGTTCAGCGACATTAAAACGATGTGAAAACAGTTAGGCTACGGTACCCGATAATTCCCTTTCAAAAATAAAATTTCAAAAACTCGCCGAAAAGGGCACTCGCCGAAAAAGGCTCTCGCCGAATAGGGAACTCGCTGAATCGGACTAGCCGAATCGGATTAGCCGAATCGGACTCGCCGAAACGGGCCATTCCGCCAACAGACAGTACCATTTTAAAATTTAAATCTTACAAAATATCAACAAAATAATAGCATAGCTTTTAATACTTTACAAATGGCATAGGCTACCGTACATGTTTGCTTCTTGGTTGCAGATGCATATGGTTTAAAGGCCTACTAAATGAAATTTTGAAATGGGAATTAAGCATTAAAATGCGTAAACTAAACATTCAAGAATATAATACATTTCAAAAAAAATTACCGAATAAAATTTGTTTTCAATGGCACTGGCAAAGTCCAATGTTTCATTTATTTTTTATTTTTTTAAAATGACCAAAAAGTGGAAAACTGCTCGAGAATACGTCACTATCGACAGCAATAACAAAAGCCACGTTACCATATCTGATGTTTTGAGCAAACTGTGTGATGTTTTGATGTTGAAATCTGATGTTTTGATGTACATACATACATAGCCTACAGTTAAATCGCCCGCAGTAACAACTATTGCGCGATCAGTTGATTACTAGTCTATAATAACGTAGACTGTACAGTCGCATGCTTCGCTGCTCACGCCCATTCCCGTTTTGAAAACTCTAACAAAAGCACGCGCGGAATGCTGATCAGACCGCAATGGGGCCAAATTTTATTGATATCGTTTTATGGTAGCATGTTAAACACAAAGAACGTGGAAAATCGCCGAGTCAGGTTTTTCCTTTAGTATGTATCCCTTTAAAGGCTCAATTTCTACTGGATATTACCTTCTTCTTCTTCGTTTGAACCTTGTTCTTCGCCACTTCAAGGGTCGAGGGGCTCTGCCTTTTACCACCCTTGGGCAGTGGCGGCGACGCGGTCTAGATGTTTGGGCAGGTGTCGAGCAGCCATTGAATTGATTCGTCATCCAATTCACGCAGACCACGCACACCATTTGGCGCATGGTAGATGGCGCAGTTACAGATGGTGTGGTCTACGGTTTGTTCCTCCATGCCACACTCACAGATCGCGGATGGAGCCATCCCCCATTTGTGCATGTTGAAGCGAAATAGTCCGACGCCAGTACGCAGGCGGTTGAGCCGCACCCAGGCCTTCCTTGGCAAATGCATTCCGGTTGGATGGTGGCTGGTATCGGAGATGAAACTTTGGAGTCTTGAGGAGTTCTTCTTCCACTCCGAGCTCCATTGGTGATCCGCCCACGTAGCCGCACTGATGGATTGGTCTTCAGCACTTTTCATCAGGAGTTGTGCGGCACGTACAAATGGGTGTCTCGATTTCAGTCGCTGAGGTTTGTCGTTCACAGACTCGTAGAGACTTGAGTAGAGCAAGTGGTTGGGGTTCGTAGCGCGACGAGAGAGAGACAGGATGGCTTCTTCGCGACGAAGCTCAGCTGGTTGGATGCCTGCAAGGACAGGGAGATTTTCCGATGGTGTAGGTCGCAGGCATCCTGTCACGATACGCAAGGCGTCGTTTATGGCAGTGTCGATTTGATGGCAGTGGGCACTGCGGCTCCAGACAGGTGCACAGTATTCTGCTGGAGCGTGAACTAGCGCGATGGTGGCAATGCGCAGGGTATCAACTGTATGTATCAACTGTATGTATGTATCAACTGTATCAACCTCATGAAATATTTAGTAAACTATATCACACTTCAATATTATAAAAACTTTATTTTTTATGTGTTGTTTTTCTAGAATATAACTTTTAGTTTGTATATAATATGTTTGTATTATATTAACTCTTGTACTCTGAGATCATGTGTATGCTCAGTTAAGATACTACAGTATTTGGCATTGTACTTCATACCAATTTTCATCTACAGAGCTGTAATGAACAAGCTGACAAACAGACTCACTGTCCCACAAATATTTTTTAATGAAAAGCATGTTGGAGGAAATGATGATTTTCAAGCATTGGTATGTGTGCTATTAGGGTTGGAAACCTACTTACATTTGAAGCCTGTGCAAGCGCTGTATGAAACCAGCCACGTATGAAATGCATTGGTCAGATTTTATAATAATATTTACAGATCTTTTCTGTATCTGCTATGTATTTGTGAGTTGATTTTAACATGGTATAATTGGTATATATATGGTTAAAAACGTTTTTTTTAATTGTTTTTTTGTACGTTTTTTTGTTTTGTTTTTTATTCATTTTATTTTTATTTTTTATACTATATCCCCAATCGTTTCATGCATTTTTTTAAGTAACAACTGTTTTCATTTATCATAACAAAGAACTGCAAAAGAAAGTGTTGAATTAAAGCTGCTCAATGACTTATTATTAGGGCAACCAAAAGTCAATAAAGTCAAAATTTTTCTGCCTTGCTCAAAGTTCATAAAACGTCCACAAACTAAATTTCAGGCTGACACGAAGAGAAGTTTCAAAGTTATTAAGTAAAAAAAAAGTCAAAATTCATGGTTAGGTCAAAATTTTCTTTTAATGTAGTTTTTTTTCTCTCTATTGATATTTTATTAAAAGCTACACAGATACTGATTTTTTGTTGCTATTCTGACGTAATAATCGATTTGTTGCAATTTCTGAGGTAATAATCTTGTTTCGCCCGCTACTGACGATTAAATATTATCCAACTACCCTGCTGTTGATCAGTTGGTTGCCAGGGTTAAAGCAGTGACCATTAAAAACAGGTCAAGAAGAGCTAGTTTTACTTCCATTGGCCAACCTCCACAGCCAAATGTAACTAGATGGGTTACTTGGTTGAAAGCTGCTTACTATTATTCAAGAAGTCTACCAGAAGTAAGGAATATTGCGGAAGACTTCCATGATGGTGGTGTCTTGCTGCGGCGTGCTTAAGATGCTGTAAAAGCTCCCAACTTAGCTACTCACCTTGTAGAAATAGAGGAGCAGTACAGCGCACTGTTCGATTCAATTCAGAAGATGGAAGACAGCCGATACACCATTCAAGAAGCTTACCAGAAAATGAGGTCCCTTAACTTTGGTGTTGATGACTGCCGAATTGGAAAATATATTCAAGCAAGAATCTCAAGGAATGACATCAAGTGCATTGTGAAAATGGGACAAGATGATATTTCACTACATTTTTATAGCCTACTGAGGAACTCCCAAGCAACTTCTGTAGCCTATTTCTCTACTTTAGGAAAAATTTTGGCGAGAGACAGGTACTTCAAAGGCGATAATGTGAAACATTAGTTGATGTTGAAGTATAATAGTGCAAAACCCTCTCAGTAATTTCGGGATATTTAAAGACACTCCATATTTATCTTTTGCAGTTTTTCGAGTGACTTTCTTTATACCTGTTCGCTGTTCGATAGATGTGGTGTCCTTGAGTCTTCCACATTTTTCTCATATTTCATTAGAAAAGAAAATATCCTTACCTAACGGTTTGATTTCTAATATGCTTTGTATTTCGCATTTGGGTTGCAAACGCAGAAAGCTATTGGTCAAAATTAGGTCAAAATTTGTAAATTATAAAGTCAAAATTTCAAGTTTTTAGGTCAAAAAATTGGTTGCCCTACTTATTATGAATTAGTTTGCTACAGTTTTTAAGTTCTGTAAGTCAGAAGTGTGGTCGCATGCTCAGCATATGGCACCAGTGAACCACCCAACTTCAAGTGCTACCAATGATGAGGATGAGGACTGTTCGATCCCAGCGGTGACCATGTCAATCTCCTTTGTTGTTTGTTTTAATCTTTTTTATTAGTTTGTTTATTTTTTTTTTATTCCTGTTATTTTCTTCATTCCATATAAGCCTATTATGATGAGTATTATAAGGAGTATTACGATGTTGTTTAAAGTCTATTGGCTGAATCTACAGTCTAGTCGACTGATACAGGTTAAAGGTTAACTTATTAATAAAAAAGTAGACACTGCCACACTAAATCGACAAATTTAAGTTTTTTCAATTTAAATGTAATAAACGTGAATTTGCCAATTATAGTGTGATACATTTTACTTTTTTTGATTATTTTATCACACTACGCATCTTTTCGGATCATTGGTGAAGTCAAAAGAAGATTTTAATGAAAAGTTTAGTGGCAAAGTTTTATTTTGGTAACTTACCGATGTCTTGATTATTTTTAAAAAACAAATATTTCAAAGAAGTAAAAGTACAAATTTTGTTCCAACATTTAAATTTTAAACAGATTGTTGGTGCAAAAAAAAGGCAATCGGTTTTTATTTTGGTTTCAAAAAAACGAGCACAAAAAAACGATTCACATCTCTAGGACTTCATTTTTAGAGCGAGGACGAATTATCAGAATTGATCAAATATGTTTCCGAAAATGCTGCTCCAGACAATGCACCTGAGCCACTTCAGTCTAATGGAGCTGCCGAAAGTAACAAAGACCATGACAATGGTATGTTCTTCCTGTTTGTGTGTTGAGGCATTTTGCATTGTCGAGGCATGGGTTATAAAAGTTTTTTATAAATCAATTTTTCCAAAACTTTACTTGATGGAAAAACTAGCTGCACAGAGCACAGTTCCATTATTTCAGTTCGTCGTAAATTTATTTTGGTTTTGTCTCATGACATGACATGTGATATTTTTTTCTCGTTTTGCTACAGGCGCTTGGGAGAAAATGGACGAACTGGCGACGTTTGTACAAGATTTGAAAGCAAAAAGTGGAATCATCGTAAATCATCGGTTAGTGGTTCAGCCATGGTCACCTGGAGATGCGGCCTGATTTGTCACATTTTCCAGATTTTGGTTACCGCTACTGCTAATGTTCGACTTACATTTTCTGAGATGTTTTTACTTTTTGAGTCTACTAATGATATAAAAGCTTTTTGTTGCCTTGGGGAAGCAGTAGCAAATGAGTAAAATAAGTTGAGAAACGCTCAATCAAACTGTCACTGAAAAATAAACAGTCTTACTAAAATCTTCGAAACCAAATTGTCTTTGTTTTTCAATATCTGATGATGTTAAAACATATTGTGTCATCTGGGCAAAAACAGTAAAGAAGGCGAAAAAATATAATTTTTAGAAAAATTGCTTTGAACAGTCGCCGAAACTTGGCAAAATCTGGAAATTTGTGCAAAATGTGACAAATCAGGCCGTATCTTTTGGCGGGTCTGCTACTATTCGGTGAGTCCGATTCGGTGAGTCCGATTCGGTGAGAGCCTTTTTCGGTGAGAGCCCTATTCGGTGATTTTTTTGAATTTTTTTTTGAAAATTATCGGGTACCGTAGCCTAATTAAAACCCTTAACCCCAAACCCCCTAACCCCTAACCCAAAAACCCAAACCCCCAAAAAAAAACCCCAAACCCCCAAAAAACCCCAACCCCTCAAAAAAACTCAAACCCCCAAAAAACCCCAAACCCCCAAAAAACCCCAAAACCCCAAACCCCCAAAAAACCCCAAAACCCCCCAAAAAAAAAAAAACCCTCCAAACCCCAAAAACCCCAAAACCGCAAACCTCAACCCTCAAACCCCCAAAAAATCCCAACTCCAAAAACCTCCAACCCCAAAAACCCCCAACCCCAAAACCGCAAACCCCAACCCCAAAAACCCCCCAACCCCCATACCCCCTAACCCCAAAAACCCCCAACCCCAAAAACCCCCTAACCCCCAACCCCAAAAACCCCCAACCCCCTAACCCCTATCCCCTAACCCCTATCCCCTAACCCTATAACGGCAATGATAATTAGGCTACGGCGCGCAATAATTTAAAAAAAAAAACTCACCGAATAGGGCTCTCACCGAAAAAGGCTCTCACCGAAAAAGGCTCTCACCGAATCGGACTCACCAAATCGGACTCACCGAATCGGGCCATTCCGTCTTTTGGCAGCTATAATTCAGCCTGTTTTTTATTCGTACCCTAGATCTGCAAGCTTATGCCCATACAGCAAATCAACAATTTTTACAATGATTCAACGTCTGCAGACGTTGAATTGTAAAAAAAGGTTAATTTGCTGTCTGCGTGGTTAGATCTTCAACATCAATTGTCGATTTATTTTTTTCATGTTTATTGAAACACCATTGCTCCTTAGCATTTAATCGCCAGCTTTTAGATTAGCTTTGTTTTAGTTCTGTTAAAATGTTCTTTTTTCCCTCCTAGTAGTTACAAACTGTATAACATGCGTGTACGCATGTATATCATACGCGCTGCGCACCCAACACAAAGCATCGACACAGCAACAAGATTGGCTTAAAGATGTTTAATCAATGGCGTCTTCACTTGCTTATTGCATTTGCTTATTAGTTTTCATTTATACGTTTATTAATACGACTAATGAATTTCCAGACAACTGTTTCATTCAAATCCGGATACTTTCACTGGAGAAGACGTCATAACATACGTCGCTCATAAGGATGGCACAGGTTGGTCCATACGCCGAGCTAAAGAATTACCACTTTTGACATTGATTTGACGTCCGTATAATTATCGTGTTATTGCGAGGAAAAGTGTTGTACTGCTGCATTTTAATTTCGATGGCCGGTTAATCAATGACAAGACTAAATCTAATTGCAACATCCTAGGACAGTAAACTATCCATATGTAATTATGTATATTTCTGCTTGCACCCGTAGGAAAAAAATTATGCCGCAGTATCTCGTCACCCGCCCTAAGCGACAGTGAGTTAGCAACCTTTACCCGGTACTCATCGCTGTGTCTTGTTGGTTTTGTGCCTTTGAAAGTGCCGTGCTTTATACCTTATTTATCAGAACATCGATTGCATAGATTGACATTATCGAACACAAATTGGCTTTAAAAGCTTTCAGCTTTTTTTCGATGTTAGACACATAACCTCGCTAAGCCGACCTTTCTCAAAATATGTACTCGATGTTATTCGGATTAATGGGTCTCGGTGTATGTACAGTAGATTCGAACTTGTATTTTTTGGTCGGTGATTAAAGTATAATCTCTTTTTGTCACCACTATTTTGAAGTGTATTCAGAGTCATTTAGCTTTTAATTCACATTCGGTTGTAACCTGCATTGCTTGTGCGACATCTAATTAATTCATTGAATCCCACCGTCAAGAACCGATTTGTCAAAAATGCACATATTATGTTCACTTCAAGACAGAACAGAAGCGACCGCCCGAGCCCAGCTGCTGATTGACAAGAAATTCGCCGTTTCGTTGAAAGGCGATCAACCCATCAAAGATGATAAGACTCTTTACCGCCTCCTGCAAGACATACCGTCAAAGGCACTTAACGCCGGCTTGCCTGCTTACAGATCTGTCACTACAGGTGGATTCTTGCAAATAAATTATTTGCATCTGATTACGTTACTCGGCTTCGTGTACTTCTGATACAACAAGACAAACTCTCCACCGAAATTCAATAAATTATGTACAAGCACAGCTGGCATTAAAAGGTCTACGTTTAGTGACTACGTGCAACAACTCATAGGCTGTTTTAATATTCTGTATTTTTAGTCAAGACTATTGGGCGCCTGAGCTGCGCTGTTGCATTGGATATTTAAAAGTTGGTTTAACATTTTTAAAATCTTGTATTTTCTTTAAAAAAAATTATAATTAAAATTAAAAAGATCAAATCATGGCATTCATGTATCTCGTACTTTTAGTCATAACATGCATTTGTTAAACAAAATGAGCAAATTAACCATTTTTTACATTGATTCAACGTCAGTAGACGTTTGAATCAACGTAAAAAATGGCTGATTTGCCGTTTGGGATAGCAAGAAGCTAAATTTAGGCAAAACTTTTCGCTTTTTGTCATCTGCAGCTTCGGAAGTATCCACTTTGCTACGAAAAAGCATCTTACAGTTGTACGGTAAGTACCTGTCATCTGACGGGAAATCTGTGGACTACACTGGTCTTGGGAAAAGCAACGAATTCGAAAGCTATGTGGAATTGACCGCTCAGCTTCAACGAGTAGAGGTGACGACATGATTTTATTGAAGTGTCACCAGACCTCTGAATCGTTTAGTGTTCATTGAGCATTACCTAACCGTTAAGTGCTGTCTGAGTACAAACTTAAACAACAAAATCCATTATTTTTACATTGATTCCACGTCTGCAGACATTGAATCAATGAAAAATAAGGGATTTTGCTGTCTGCTAATGAGTGTGAAGCAAGGAACTAAACTTAGACATGAATAGAAAAATTTTCCACGATAATCTATCTGTTGTACAAAATTAAAATTTTCTCCTTGTTTGCATATGTAAAGTTCAAGTGGCACTTGCCAAACCTCCTTATTCTACAGAAGCATAGCGACCAATATAGACAGTCCTCGCCAACTTGTGAACCTACAATAATGACCGGAGGCCGGTATAATCCGAGTTTCCATGTCTGAGCTACTTCTCTTTGAAATGATCTTCGTCTGCGGGTGTGATTCTTAATACTCCATTTTTAATTGTAACTGCATTGCTGTAACTAAACAGATGAAAATTGCAGTTTTTCTAAAAAGTCATTGGTTCTTAGATTTTTGTATTTTAAGTTGGAGAACTTATCCCGTGAAGAAAAGTTGGCGTTTTTCATCAACATCTACAACGCATTGGTGGTCCATGGAAATATTAAACTTGGCTTTCCAAAATCAACATTCCAGCGCTACAAGGTACCAGAGTTACTTGACTGATTTGGTTTGTTGGGCACTAAATTCTTACCGAAGGCCTAGAATCCTAGATTGGCGCCTTAAAATACCGTGATCTTGGTTTGCTATGTTCTGGCCACGCTTGCTTGTGTCTAAATTTTAAATACAGAGACATTCTGCAGATTCCTTTGACTGTTCAGTTTATTGTGTTCTGTTGGCTAATAAGCAAAAAAATACAATTTTAACAAAATCCTGTTTTAAATGTATGTATGTTCCAGTTCTTCAACAATGCAAAGTATATCATTGGCGGCCATTCGTATTCTCTGCAAGACATTGAAAACGGAGTTCTCCGCTCAAACAGACAGGCGAGTATGAGACTTTGCAATGAAGACGTTTACTTCCAGAGTGGAAGCTGTTACATTGGTGGCATAGTTCTCGCAGGAGCTATCTTCTTGTGGTTTAAATCATAGGCTACATGTCGTTCGTGACGTCATAATGATTGAAACAATTCTTTTCTACTTCCATTCTTGCCACATTTCACTGCTGTTATGCTCACTATGGTCAATTGGTCATGTATTAGTATTGCTCATAGTTGAGAGCTGGCCTTTTCGAAACTAATCTTAAGAATTACGTAACCCAATTTTAAGAACCAGTCTACAATAAAATCAAAAACTAATCTAAAACAAAACTTGATTTGAAGTCTCTGAAATACCGTCGAACGTAAAAATTCTCTAAATAAACCAAGTTCACTTCAAGCTTCCGAAGCAGCTCATTGCAAAGGGTTTAACATCCCCCCCCCCCCCCCCCGCATGTACATTTTCCCTTGCATGTAAAGAAATCCGACCTATTGGTTTAAGTAGCCCCAAAACACAAAGGACTAAAAACTTTGCACGAATCACTTCATGAAATATTTAACCCGTAGGGTAGATTATACGTTACAGCACAGAGAAGTATATGTTTTGTGTGCTTCCATAACTCTTACTACGTGCAATTGTGCACTTCAAGTTTCCAGCTTTGTTTGACATTATTTTAACCGGATAATTTTTCCACGCGAATCAAAAGTTTTGGTGCGCACATTTCGTTGAACTGTTGCTGGAAGACAAGTTATGCAATTACATAAAGTGGTCATTCACGTTTTCTGAAGATTTATTGCAAAACGTATTAATTGCGTAACATTACGTTGTTTCTTTGTTGATTGTTTCAGGGTGTAGGAATGCTAACGAAACCTTTCTCGAAATCAGACCCGAGGATAAAATATATCCTCTCTCCTCATGAGCCTCTCATCCACATGGCTCTTGTATGCGGAGCAAAGAGCTGTCCTCCAATAAAGACGTACTCAGCAAAAGTAATTTATATTGAGAATTACACTTATAGAATTCTTGTTTATAGCACTTATACTGTAAAATTCTTGTTTTAAAGCAAATCAAACGTTTGCTCTTTGTGGCAAAGTAATTAAATTGATTGATTGATTGAATCTTTATCCTCGGACTGGAAAAGCTTCTTGCAGAGCTTAATCCTGGCAGTTTCACATATTTGTAGCTGGCTTTGAATCACTGACGCAGGCCCGGTCACCGAGATTGACAGAGTGAAGTATCCGATTGTTGTTGAAGTCTTGTTGCCGGGGAATTATTCCATCCATTAGATGCCGCTGAATGGAGAGCAGTCCTTAACGTGCGTTGCTCAAGCGCACACCCAGAGAGTCGAACCAGCGCCGCTTGATCTTTAAGCTTCTTCGTTCCAGAAGTGATGCGCTAACCAACTGAGCTATCGGGGCGATTCACAATAAACTACTTTTAGTTTTATTTCCTACAATTGCTCACAAGCCATTGTTTTTTTTTCTGACGTATTTTTATTGCGTTTTGTTTTTTCGTTTGCTTTAAGTTCAGATCCTACTTTTAAATTGATGTCACGAGCAATGAATGATCATGCAAATTTTAATTGGAAAATAAAACTTTATAAACATCTTTGTGAAGATGGTTGTAAGGTCCTCATCTGTTTAAGGATATCATGGAGGAGCTCAAACTTTCAGCTGCATCCTTTTTGGAGAGCGATGACGGATGCTGTATTGATGCTGAGGACAACTTGATCGGGTTGAGCATGATATTCAAGTGGTATAAGGAGGATTTCGGCGCAACCCCGTACGAGGTGATCGTCTGTCTTGAAAGCCAAACCAACATAACACAGTGAAAGCATTTTAACTCGTTAGGAGAAGCTTCACAATTTCACATAGAAAAAGCTGATTTCTTAAATAATAATCAAAATCCGATCAAAAAATTATCATCGATAAAAAAAAAACAAACACTGGCAAAATAATTTAATCTTTCAGAACGATATGCCTGATAGGTAAAGACGGTCATCAGAAAGTTAACGTAAGTCAGTTCCACCAGTCACAGTTACTTTTTTTACTCATGCAGGTTTTGAAATGGGTGAGGAATCATATGAGCGAAGGCACGAAGAAGCAGCAATTGACAACCTTGATAGAGTCAAAGGTCTACAACCTTATCCATTTATCCTATGACTGGGGAACTAATGGTAAATAAGTCAGAGACTTTCCACCCAGCAAATCAGATTTGCAAACCTTGAATCAATGTAAAAAGGGACTAATTTACTGGCTGGACAAGCGACTTAACCTTTTTGATTACTGCCGTTTATGTCTACTGACTCCACACTGAATTGCTAGAAAATAATGTAGGCCTGCAAGATTTCTCAAAACGCGCATATGACCTAATGTCGATATTGCATTTCCAATCGCAACAATGTTTGAAAGTATATATTCCTGTGTTTGAGCAAAGCACTCCAGTGTTATCTTTTTGAGCTCCGTTTTTTCACCTTTGAGATCTTCGATGTTCAACTTTGTCTCTGTACCAACTGTTACTGACGTTCATTATGGGACTCGAAACCCGCTTATCCGGCCACATTAGAAGGGTCATTTCTCCCGTTGACAATTTTTTTACGCCTTGCTACAATCTTGCTTTTAATAAGAAGTCTTGAATTATTTTGAAATTAGCTTCCCTACTTATAAACAGTACAAACTAGAAACAAGCAACCCTCCTAGTGTGGTAGATAAATCAAAAACCGGTATGCTTTCACATCCCCTTGGTCTGAAATCTCTAAACTACTGTGCATGATTGGCATATTGTGGAAGTCGCACGATACATATCTAATCGGCTTGCTATTAGATACAGTTGCACTTGGTAAAAATCGACTGAAAATTATGTTTGAATGGCAGCGGTTATACCTGCGCCCTTACAGTGCACCCAGGGGCGCCGGAAGCGGGTGGGGGCGGATGCCCCCTGCCCTCAATTTTTCTGTGGATGGAGGGGCAATGGTGCCCTTTTAAGGCCATGTAGGCTACTGCATGTTTTGCAATATAACAATTTCTGCTATTCGCTTTTAGCCTAATTATAATCTTTCATTTTTGCCTCAAAATTGTATTCACGACACAAAATTCTGTATCACAGTAGGTTACATCATTATAAGATAGCAATTCACTTTACAATTCTCCCGGAGCGAGTCTTTCTAGACTGTGGCGAGAACGTCGGCTGTGGACTTGCATTAGCCGGGAGCTGTGTTGGCTCGGAGGAAGGATCGTCATTGCTGGAGTGTTCGCGAAGGTGCACGCGGTTACGCACAATCTCGTTGCCGTTTTCTGTAGCAACTCGGTACGATCGCTCACCCTCTTTGCGACAACTTGTGCTGGTTGCCATTCATTTGATCGATTGATGACTCGGACCGGTTGACCTTCATAAAGCATTGGCAATGGTTTCGTTCGCTTATCGGCATACTCCTTTTGCTTTTCTGACGATTTTGTCATTTGGTCCCGGTACATTTCCCCTTTTTCGTAGGTGCTATGGCTGGGCAAAGCTGTAGGGATCGGACGACCGAAGATGAGCTCTGCGGACTAGGTAGAACATTATCAAGTGGGGTAGCACGAATATTTAAAAGAGCACATGAAGCGTTTAGAACGAAAAGTGACTAGGTCACAAAATACTACTAAGGAGATATTGACATATACAGTTTTCAATTGCATTGTAAAATCAAGATTTAAAAGATTTTTTTCTTTTTACCATATGTCAGTGTCTACAACCCCAACCTAGTTCTGATTGCACTATTAATTGATTTTTTAGTTGAACTTGTCAAAAAATATTGATAATATTCTTTTTTGGACTTATGCACTTTTCTTCAAAATTGGGACTTAGGCACTTTTAAACACAAATGATGGACTTAAGCACTTTTGCAAAGAGCGACTGTACAAAATTTAGCAAATAAGCAAATAGCACTGCCCTTGAACAATATCATTGTTTAACCCTATTCGGACTAACGGGTGGATGGGTTCCGTCCATACTTAAAACTTTCATCGATTACATAAAAGTTACTGGCTCAAATTAGCTAAAGTTTTATGACTTTTCCTAAAAATTATTCATCTTTGTTTTAGTAATAAAATGACATTTTTATGTGGTATATTTTTTTAGTTATCAGCAGTTTTTGACACCCTACTCCTAAAATTGCCTGGTCATCTGAAAAACTTTATCATTTTGTACAAGCAAGTTAGCAAACATTTGTATTGTTTTGTGCCTTCCAAGATTTACTGCGTGACCTACATGACCACTGAAGTACAGGTAAAGTACAGAGACTTCCCCACCTTCATTGGCAATGTACAGTAGAATAATAATTGGGTTAGGCCTACTAGCCTACATAATAATAATTGGGTACACTTTCAAAACCTTCTTCTCTTCATTGGTAGTGTAGTATAGAAGTAAAGAAGACTGGTAGATAGGCTAGGACCTTTACAGAATAAGTTCTAAAAATAATAGTCCAATCTAATAGGCTACTTAATCTTCGGTTAAGTGTACTTCATTTCGTTATCTGCTGGCACCAACACTCCATCGAATAGCTTAATCTGTAATCATGTCCCATGAATATTGAAGTCTGCACTGCTAAACTTCTTGCAAACTGGACCTGTGGACTGCTGAATTTAATTCGAAAGCAGTAGGTCTATAAATACTATCGGTATTTGATCACATATTTGCAAATATCTACAATTAAAAGCTGATAAAAACGGTACCGTTTTTAACACTACCAATGATCCCAATCCTTCACCTACCCTACCTAAACCAGAGGCAGTGTCCCAGTCTAAATAACCGGTAACCAGCCAATGACTTTATATCAGGGTTACCAGATACTCAAGCTATAGTAAGGCCAAATTCATTATAAAATAAGACTAAATAAACGCTAACAACTTAATCAAAATATTTTTTTGTAAATGCCATTTAACGATCAAGCATAACAAAAAATAATTTAACTGTCAGAGCATAATGACCGGTTCGTTTGGTACAATATATTTGTACCGTATACTATTTTTCTCAGCAGACAAAATAAAAGGTTTCTCTCTCTCGTTTGCATAATCTGTTTAATAAAAAATTACTGTAGTAGCAGAAAAACTAGAAACCATTATCACTTTAATTTATCATCAGTATGTCTTACTTACTGTATACTTACTCATTTTCAATACTTGGGAATAGGCTATACCTTAACCTTTCAAAAAAATGATTAAAATAAAACTGTTTCTGATAAAATTGGTTCTTTAACCGGTCAAAATTTGCAGCCATAAAAAGGGCCAAATAAGGCCAGATTTTCTGGCCTTATTTGCATCAATTTTTTTAAGCCAACTGCAATTTAAAAAGGCCAGTTTTTTTGAATTTGGCCTAAAAAAAGCCATCTGGCAACTCTGCTTTATGTCCTCTAAAATGAAACCCGATCAAAAAGCAATATAAAAATCATGTCACGTGGTTAAATGACTCGACGCTATTGGTCAGAACTGACTTAGTTACTTTTAGAAGAAAAAATGACCTTTCCGCTCAAAACCTGTATTCGAAAATGATGACCTAGCAAACTTCATACCAAAATATTTTTGTGTCTGGTGACAAAGGACAATGAAAACAATACGTTTTTGTACTTAACTCAATTCGAGTGAAAATGTGACTTAGTCACTTTTCGTTCTAAACGCTTCACATTTTCTTGGAGCATCTGTAAATGGGGTTGCTCCAAACTTTAAGTAAAGGTTTTCCTCATCCTTGAAACAGCCAATCCCATCAAAGCATTCTGGAAATTCTTTGGTGAGTTGCTCTAATGATGTGACTTTGTGAAGGAATCTTCATGTCCGTTTCATCAATATTAAGTTTGACTAGATCTAACAACTGACTTGTAGGGAGACCAACAATTATAGGGCCTAAAACATCAACTACATAGAACTTTTGAAGGTTCAAAAGTATATAGAGCCTAAACAAGGTATGTTGTTACCGGAATATCCTGTGAGCTGAGCAGTAGGTTCAGGGTTTGCAATACTGTCTACTCTACAATTTCCAAACATTTTCCTAAATTCTTTAAATTCTTTACATTCTAAATTTTATAATACTTTACATTTTAAATTCTAAATTCCCTAAATTCTTTACTACTCCCTTGTTCATTTTTAATTCATTTTTAATATAAAATTTTCATTATGACATCATTATTGAAATGCATTTTTACTTTTAACCTATCGTTGCTATGCCAATGTCATTGCATCTCAATCTCAACATTCATCATAATTTTCCTAAATGTCTGCATTGGCAATGTGTTATCTCCAGCACCGGTATCAACTTTTATTCGCATTTTACCAAAAACATTAGGCTGTGAATGTTGAATACATAGGGTGGTAAATGCTTCTTTTGAAACAGCTACTGTACAATGTACATGTGATTTTAAATCATTGATGCAAAGTGGGTGAAATACGGGAGTAGTTTCTTCTAAGAACAACTCATTTTGCTTATTTCTAACCTTTGGGTATTTTTCCTTGTCATAAGGTCTTCTTCCCTGGTATGTTTGCTTCGGGGCTGGACATGACTGGATTGACTGTTGGGACTTCTTTCTACACATGTTTTTCCAGTGATTTCGTCCCCCACATGCATGACAGGTCGCTCCGTAGGCTGGATAGGCATTCTTTTGGTGGTTCCGTCCACAGCGCTGACATTTTCTGTTTGCTCTAATTACTAGGGCAACCAATTTTTTGACCTAAAAACTTGAAATTTTGACTTTATAATTTACAAAATTTGACCTAATTTTGACCAATCACTTTCTGCGTTTGCAACCCAAATGCGAAATACAAAGCACATTAGAAATCAAACCGTTAGGTAAGGATATCTTCTTTTTCTAATGAAATAAAAGAAAAATGTGGGAGACTCAACGACACCACAGCTAACGAACAGTTAAAAACTGCAAAAGATAAATATGGAGTGTCTTTAAATATCCCGAAATTACTAAGAGGGTTCTGCAGTATTATACTTCAACATCAAGTAATGTTTCACATTATCGCCTTTGAAGTTCCTGTCTCTCCCCAAAACAATGAAGAAGCTTCTCTCTGCTGATACAGAGGTTGCTTGGGAGTTCCCCAGCAGGCTATAGAAATGTGGTGAAATATCATCTCGTCCAATTTTCACAATGCACTTGATGTCATTCCTTCAGATTCTTGCTTTAATATATTGTTTAACTTTAGGCATAATTATAGGCTAGCTAAAGACAAATTTCAGAACATCAGGAAGCTAAAACTTCAATACTATATGTATAATAGTTTGAACATTCACCTAAGCAAGAACAAAGACCACGTTACCTGCCTTCCACGCCTAGCCTACTTAATATTCAATCGTCAGTAGTGGGCGAAACAAGGTTATTACCTCAGAAATTGCAACAAATGAATTATTACGTCAGAATAACAACAGAAATTGCAACAAAAAATCAGTATCTGTGTAGCTTTAATAAAATATCAATAGAGAGAATAAAAACTACGCTAAAAGAAGATTTTGACCTAACCATGAAATTTGACTTTTTTTTTACTTAATAACTTTGAAACCTCTCTTCGTGTCAGCCTGAAATTTAGTTTGTGAACGTTTTATAAACTTTGAACAAGGCAGAAAAATTTTGACTTTATTGACTTTTGGTTGCCCTACTAATTACATCAATGTTATTCATTTGTGAGCTTTTCATCTTTTGCAGGGAGGCATTGGAGGCTTCTACTGCTTCATATTGCAAGCTTCTTTGCTGAACTTCAACTATTGAATGTCCCTTGGGTTTGGTCATAAGTTCCTTTCTGAACTCTTCATACATGGTTGAGACAATGACCATTTCTATAAATTTTTCATCTAGTTCGTCATCGTTAAACTCACAACTTTTGGCTTTTTCTCTTAGGTGAGATAGATATGAGGTAATTGATTCATCTCTTTGTTGATGAAGCTGAGAGAATTCGAGCCTGTGAAATTCTGAAATTCACTTTGCTTGATACGTCGATTTGTGATTCGATTAGATTCCCAATGTGAGTTGGATCTCTCTGTTGCGCTGCTGTAAGTCCTGATGAAAGTATTCACCTCATACCTTCATCTCCTAGGGCTATGCGGATCTTCGTAGCTTTTCTATAAGGGTCGGTTATGTCATTATCTTAAAAAAACAGTTCGATTCTTGCTTTGAAAGCATTGTAAGACTAAGAGTCTATCAGTGGCTGGTGCTGCCAGTCCATCATTGGCATTTTTGAAGCCATGTTTAATGATAGCCCAGTTCTATGCCTTAATTCCAACAGGCTGCTTGAATGCAGGTTATTTGGTCTTCTTGACTTCTTATCTTGCTTTTACCGCTGCCACCATGTGGTATTTCCTGACCTCGTGTGGTCAGTAATTTAAACTAAAACGCAACATAAAACACTAACTTATAACAACTAAATGGTTTATTACATAACATCAGAATGGAGTAGTTCTGCTGTGCTGCTATCAGTTGTACCGCTGTAGCCTACCAGCAAATATATCATAATAGCAAGCAGTGTTGCCACTTGATTACAAATAGAATATATAATTCATATTACTACAGATGCCCTTCCATGCCATTGGTTTTTGTATACCGGACACTTGTATAATTACTCGATAATGAGCTGATAGAAGAGCATTATCGCTATATCTTATCTTAAAACTGCCAACCACGGTCGACCTGTTCGACCTGCCAACCACGGTCTCCGCAAAATACGCTTATGCGGACGATCTGGCAATTCTCCACTCCACAAAGTCGTGGGAAAATCTAGAAGACACCTTGAGCCAGGACATGCAAATCATCTCAGCTTATCTCCAGAACTGGCGACTGAAACTCAGCGAAACCAAAACTGTGGCGGCAGCTTTCCACCTATACAATCGGTAAGCTGATCGTGAGCTACATGTCCACAACAACGGAAAACCTCTGTCCTTCTGCCCCGAGCCATGGTATCTTGGGGTGACACTAGACAGATCGCTCACATACCGCCACCATTTGGTGTCACTGCGCAAGAAACTCACATCCCGCGCTGCACTACTGAAGCGCCTGGCAGGCTCTAGCTGGGGGGCGAGGGCTGACACTTTGCGAATAGCAGCCTTAGCCCTTGTCTACTCTTCTGCAGAGTACTGTGCACCTGTCTGGTGCCGCAGTGCTCACTGCCACAACATCGACACTGCCATAAACTGCGCACAGTGACCGGATGCCTGCGTCCCACACCATTGAACAATCTCCCCATTCTCGCTGGCATCCAACCTGCTGAGCTTCGTCGCGAAGAAGCCACTCTGTCCCTCGGTCGACGGGCACTGGAGCCTAACCATCTTCTCCACCACAAGATCTTTGCCTTCCCAAACGGGCACCCCCGCCGACTGAAATCAAGACACCCATTTGTGCCAGCCGCTCGGCTTCTGATCAACGAAGCTGATGAACAAGACATCTCTGCGGCTACTTGGGCGGACCATAAATGGAATTCTGAATGGAGGTCAAGCACCACCAGACTCCATTCATTCATCCCCGACGCCGACACACGCCCCATCGGCCTGACACTACAGAGACAGGCATGGGTGCGCCTCAACCGTCTCCGTACGAGCGTCAGGCTTTTCCGCTCAACCATGCACCAATGGGGGAATGGCTTCTTCCTCCTCCTGTGAATGTGGTGCCGAGGAACAGACCGCAGACCACATCATCAATGACTGTACCATCTTCAAGCCACCTAACGGAGTGGAAGGTCTGCGCGTCATGGATGATGAAACTAAAGACTGGCTGCTCTCTAGCAGCCTTCCAGTGTAGTCCGGGAACATCGTGAATCTGGGGTGGTAAAAGAATAGACCCTCGGCCCCAGAAGCTCAGACGACGACGACGATCTTAAAACTTTAAAAAATTTGGCCTTTCAGCAACAAAAGTGCCCTTTTTCAAAATCCTGCCCCCCAGTCAAAAATCGTTCCGGCGTCCCTGACTGCACCCGGTCTGGAATGAGTTTCTGTAATTTTACCGGAACAGGTTATTATTGTCACTTGCACTGCTCACTGTACGAGCTATCCACATCAGTTTTCGCTTCATTCACTCGCGTGTAATTATGGTTTCTTGTAGAACATTTTTTCCATATTGCATTTTTATGAGATTTATTTTGTTATGTTTTATTCTCTCAATTGCAACATTGTTGATAACAATATAATATTTTCATAAGCCTTAACCGTTTGCTGCAGCGACCTGCAGATTATAAATGCGCTAACCGCATTATTACACAGCATTTTTGTACAATTACAAAGCTGTTGTTTTATCCCAGACAGCAAGTCAGTCGTTTTTTACATTGATTCAACATCTGCAGACGTTAAATCAATGTAAAACACGACTGATTTTTTGTCTAGGTTTTCTGCCTTTCAACAAACAAACAATTTTCAGACTTAATTTTAAAAGCACAAAACTTATTCGCTACTCAGAATCAAAAAGTGCCGTCCATACTGTGTTTTTGTTCATATTTACTATTTTCTATTTACATATTTACTATTGTATTAGAATTGTAAATAAATGCAGTCTTGTCTTATCGCGATTGTAGCTGTCTGCCGTGGTTAGTTCCCAAGATACTTCGGTCAGGTTACGGCCCTTGTTTGACCAATATAATGCATTAAGGCACTGTGACATTCAGTAGCTTGACGTTACAGTTAAATCTTTTCATTATTTTTGAGAAAAAAAAATTTATAAGGTTGGCTTAAGAATTTTTCTGAATTATGAAATATCAGAGGTGCAAGGGTATGGGGTCGCCAGTCACTTAAATTGAGCAATTCATGCACTTGAAACTTTTCTGTTTTGAAAACTCGAATGCAATACAGGAAATAGCGATGACATTCCAAAAATACGTCATTAAAGAAGTATTGTTAACCAAGTATCACATACCCATTTTTGACATCATAATCGTCTTTTGGTTACATCATAGTTTAGATCGTTTTTTGTTAGCTGTAGTCAATCAGTTAAAAATTACCAGGGTTTTCTATGTGCAGATCATGACGACCTTTAGCATAGTGCATACTGCATATGCTTCGCTATGGTGCAGACCTATCTAATTTTAAGGAAATAGCATTTCTATGCCTTTCTGCATTACTAAAACCTTGGTAATGCGTTAATTGCATCCACTGAGAAGGATATCTGAACTTTTGTATCGTTTTATTGCCATAATGGCTTTCTTACATGATGTATTATCTATTTTTCTTTATCACTCATCAGCGCAAGTTATGAGCATAATCATTTTGTCTACATCGAGGTTAAGAATGCACAAGAATGATATAAATTTTTGTTCTGGTGACCCTAAAGTCAATACATTTTCTGTGACGGAATAAAAGTAAAAAATGCCTAGCTGGTATCGAAATTTTTTAACTTTTTGCCTACTTTAAGCTAGCTTTTGTTGTTGATAAGCCTAGTTGAGCTGTATTAAACAAAACTAGGCTATCATCAACCCAGGCAAACCTCCCGTTTGAATAATACTTTTCACTGACGTGGCTAATTTAATTTTTAGTAGGCTTAAGTATTCACGTAGGCTAGCCTATGTTGGGACTGCACATACCAAAACCAAATTGTTAAGATTTCGAAATAGAAGACAAAGACTTTTCCGTCAAAATGAAACGAACTTTTGAACATAAAAGCAATAGTTAATTCACCAAAATCGCTTTAATTTTAACATATCCAACTTGGCTTTTCAATGAGATTCGATTTTGTGAGTTAGCTAATGCTTTGATGTTAAAAAAGTTTTTAACAGAAAATTTCGACAGAAAAATCTCTGTTTTCCATTTCGAAATCTAAACAATTTGGTTTTATTATGCGCTTGAAAACAATATAAAATACAGGAAAATGTTACAACGCAGAAAGAATCATGAACTGTAAATTGAGCGATCATACAAATGAAGTGCCTGGTCAAGATATATAAATTAAATTATAGTTTTGTGTGGGAGTGTTTCAAGCAAAAAACGCTGTATTTCAGGATATTTCTTTAATTTTATTACACAATTCCTTTAGGACATTGATTTTCTTTTCGAGCTAAACTTCTCAAACGAAATATAGTCCATTGCCCGATTTGCTTCAAACACCCAGCTCCAGTTTATAGCGATTTTATTACGTTTCAGCAAAAGTAACCAAATTTTGTTTTCAACAAACTAGACTAGACGTATCGTAAAACTGTAGATCAGTGCGCTCCAAATTAATTTTGTCGGTGGTTATTTGTTGTTGTCGTGTCCAGGCTTACGCCCAGTGGTTGAAGATTTGGATTAAGTGGACGGCAAAGCAAGGAAGTCAATCTTCGTGTCCACCTTCAGGCATTCCTTTAAGTGTCCTGCCAAAGACACAGCCACATGTTCTTGAGCGGTGTCGAACCCACGTCCTTTCGAACGTCGTCTCAGGGCTCTCACCACTCGGCTGTGATTTATTGCGAGCCAATGACGATGCTAGTTCCAATTAGGCCTACTAACAAAAATTTTTGAAAAGGTTATTTTATAATGCTGGTTAACAATATGACATGAATAGTCGAAACGTTGCATCAACATGAGTGTAAGGATGCGAGATAATTTCAAAAGGTAATGTCACTAATCCCCATTGAACTACTTTGTTCTGGTGCAAAGCAAAAGTAAATCAATTGCAGCAAGTATTGTGATGTAATTTTATCGTAAATTCTGTTTGTAGGCTACTCTGCAGGAAAGATCGACCAAACACCGAGTGCGATACGTCATTTGTGGACAGTGAATTGTATTCATAGTACTCACATTGCTCACTAAAACAAAAAGTTTACGAATATCTGTTTACGTTAATACTGCGCCTTCAAAATTTGAATAAAAAAGCTGCGAGAATTGCTTTTATTGTGCCTGGAGTTGCTTCAGTTAACCTCAATTCAGAGAAGTCATTTGTATGGTTTGTAAAAGCGAGAAAATCTAAGCCAGGGGTGTGCAACCTTTGTTACAGGAGGGCCAGATATAAATAATTGGGTAAAACCGCGGGCCGCACGTTTATTTAACATATGATTTCTAGTAGTTGCAGGCACAAAAGAGTAGTTTTTCTTGTTATTCATGTTATTCTTATATTAGGGGTTATCTCCTTTCAGAAACAATAAGTTAGGACGCATAAATATCTGAAGAAAACTGCTATTCAAATTTATTGTCACACTGTCTTTAAACGAGCTCTGTGAGAAGTTTGCAGCTGGCTTCTTTTCCTGACGGCTTTTTCCAAATTTACTTTAATGGAAGTGATCGCAATTCGAAGTCCATTTTCCAAGTGTTGGTCTGTCAGAACCGATCAATAGGGAGATTTCATGACGCCCGTTTTAGAAAAAAATGTTCGCACAAATACGTTGAGCCAAAAAGTGCCATTTTTGAAGCCATGGATTTTTGAAATGTGGAAAGTCATCTTAGTTGAAATGTTTTCGGTAAAAATCGCCAAGATTCATTTTTAAATACTTTGCTTTCAAATCCTTTTTCTCTTGAAGATCAATCAGTTCAAGTTGGATATCAGCTGGTGCTTTGTCAATGTCCGTGTTGAATGGCGAAGAGAATATATCAAACAAATGTTCATGAGATTTGAAGTCCTTGAAACGAGCCAAAAATTCATACAACAATTTTTCAAATTTAGTTTTCTTCTCCGGATGCATTCCATAGTCTCTCAAAGTTGGAAAGTGGAAAAGATGTCATGTCTGTATGTGAGCTTTCCAAAGTCGTACTTTCTTCATAAAGCCTTTTATGTGACCATACATTTTTAGAAATAATTGATTAAACTACCATTCAACGTTTTATAGGCAGAGAAAACTTTTTCTCGAACCGTAGAAAATTTCATGATCAGATCACCGCTTCAATGCGTGATGGAAAGCTACAGATAAATCTGCATCTGGCATTACAGAGTGCAAAAAACAGTGTTGCAGAACGCGTTTTCGAATATTAAATTCTCATCAGTGCAACTACGTTTCTGAACGCAATAACAACGGTTAACTTTAAACTCAATACAATACATTACAAACATTATAAGGACATATTCTCAGTGTTCAATTGAATATAAATAAATCCAGAGACATCAGAATAGAAAATTAAATACAGTGGATTGGCGGTGGCCGGTGGGAGACTTCTAAAATGGTTAACAGAAGGTGCGAAATCTACAATATTCCACTTCACAATGAATTGTTCAAACGCACCAGACTAAACTAAATTACCGTATAAACATGTTTCGCGGGCCGCACACAATTCAAAATTAGCACATCTTCGCGGGCCACATAATTTTTCTTCGCGGGCCACATTTTGCCCGCGGGCCGCACGTTGCACACCCCTGATCTAAGCTGTTTGTTACATATTGCCTTCCCTGCGATATATACTTTTTATTGGTACCCGGTCATTTGGTCGACAGGACGTTAGGTGGACAAAACGATTCATTTTAGGGTTAGGGTTAGTTAAGTAACCCTAAAATGAATCGTTCTGTCGACCTAACGTCCTGTCGACCAAATGTCTTGTCGACCAAACGTTGCAACTACGTTGTTGAATTATTGCGGTGGCACCATTGTTTCGAAGAAACAAAATTTGTAATTGAGAATTAACAATTCAAAAGTTTAGGTCAGAAAGAGCAGAACAACCTGCCCTCTTCAAGCAAAATATAAAAATTTGGTCCTTTCTGTTAGGCGAAAGTATCACCAGTCTGGCCATTAATTTAGCTGCGTCTTTACTTTAGCTCAAAGCTACGTTGGCGAATGATGTTATTTTTTGTTCACAAGATGAAATTTGCATTTTATTTTCTCTAGGACTATGTTGAAAACGTTTGAGGTTCTAATTCTAACCTAATGCTTGCTTGTCCCATTTTTGAACAGTCCGTATCATCGTAAAACATATTTGGCACCGTCACTAAACAAGAAAGGTCCACAAAGGATTTCGAGGGGAAGGGGTGAGATGTTGTTCACACAGCACTGAGTGTATGGACAACAGCAATATTAAAAAAAAATTCACATTCTAAGTAGGCTAAACTTACTGGGTTTTCTTCACTTTATTCTCTAGTCTAGGTCTAGACCTATATCTTTTATTGTAAGCTATGACATCAAAACAGAAAAAATCGTATTTCTTGTTTTAAAGGTGTTGTTTTTTTTTACATATGCGTAATAATCAGTAGTCAAACGATAGAATAAAAGATTTAAATGGCCATTAACACGCAAGACACTTAGCAAATTCCCTTTGAAATAAATTATTATCTCTTGTATGCCACGTTTGAAAAGTAAACATTGGCTGCAAAACACACACGAAAGAAAATATTGAATTTGTGTTCTCTCATTACAGAAGAAATTGTAAGCAAATTGATTTCAATACAACTCTGATCTTATCATTTCTTGTATCAGAACAAATAATCATACGGGCAAGGGCGGAGGCAAAGGGGCGATTGCTCTCCTCCCCCTAAATATTTTGAATAAACATTTCACTTTCTGTTACAGCATCATTTGACAGAGTTTTACGCTACTATGGATTTAGGCTGAATGTACTCCCAGAATGCCCAATTTTATGGTATTTTTCTCAAAATTTTATGGGGGAGGCCCTCCAGACCCCCATCTGGGTGCTTCACCTTCGCCAACTTGTTGCCGGGATCACTGTGCAATAATACAATAGTCCATGTGCAATTATATTTTTAGACCCCTCCGAAATTATTTGCTGGCTACGCCATTGAATACAGGCCTACGTTTACTTGAAAAAGTTTGTTTACTTTACGGTCAATAATTGAAAGGTACTAACGACCTTTTTTCGTCGGCCTGGAAGAGCAAGACAGATCTGGCTTAAACCAGAAATAACTAACGTAAGGTGAAAGGTCATATTTTGCAACCGAAAAAAAACAACTTAGCATTTTGCTAAATTGAAACGGTAGCACAAGAACTGCTTGACCAAATTTCGCAGAGACAATGTTGCAAGTTAGAGGTTTTGTTTTCGCAAATGCGTACCTGCCTACAAATTAGCGGAAAAGAGAAAAGATACAAGTAAAAGCCTCATCAATTAGGTAAATTGCAGGGTAATTGTTTTTATGGTTAATAAAGAAAATAATTTCGCATCGCTTTTTTTGGACTTTGTAGCTCATTCGCATGCACTCTGTGAGTGGCGTAGGCTACTTCACGTATTGTTTTTCAAGATAAAAGACTCTACTGATCAAATACATCGATCGTGCTTTTTCTTGGTGAGCAACAGATTCTTCAAGGAGATCATGAAACTGCACTGACAACTTTTGCAGAGTAA
Organism: Aplidium turbinatum; assembly: GCF_918807975.1. Lineage (NCBI taxonomy): Eukaryota > Metazoa > Chordata > Ascidiacea > Aplousobranchia > Polyclinidae > Aplidium > Aplidium turbinatum. Next base: position 6,054,137 of record NC_137489.1, on the reverse strand, counting down.
TGCCGACGTGACAATGGGAAGCAACAGCCTCGTAAAATCAAAAATATTGTTTGCGAGAGGTTTCCATATTTTTTTTTACAGAAATTGTTCAACAAATAAATAGCACGGCTATAGAATGGATTTAGCAAAATATTAAGGTTTTTAGCAAATAGGTGTTTCACCGTGTTTGTCCCAATTACAATTTTACTTACGTATCGGCTGCATATTTGTCCCTCGCAGAAGGAAAAAGAAGTCGCAATGCATCACTATATGCAAGTGCAATAGATTGGATCGAAATAGTTTTCTGGAGAATCTCTCTTCTTTGAAATTTTTAAGTCTAAGTTTATTGCATAAATTTATTACATTTATTTTTATCAATGAGCTATTTTCATGATGAGCCAACATGACAATTTAACGCGTCAGTGCTTCCAACTCTGATGACTCCACCTGCTTGCTTCCAACCGAAACGAAGGAACCTGATGATGATGATGAGTGACCTATAATAATTTGTTCATGTCTATTCTCCCCCTCCCCCCTTCATTCATGGAGGCTACATGCATACATTGGCATTCTTCTTTCATATCTTTGCAAGAAGTAAAGAAAAATCAAGTTTTAAAATCTGATAGAATACAATGCAGCGGACCTATCAATCGTAGCAATTATTACGCAAACGTTTAGTTTCTGTAAAAAAATCAAGAAACATTGATTAATTTATTTTTTTGATGCAAAATATTTTCTTGTTAATTTCATATCATGCTTGTTATGATCTAGTAACTAGTATTGTTTTTGGATATACGTCAATTGACACACCAGATGGAATTTTCTCGACGAGATCACGTGGGCACATGTTTAATGCAAACAAACTAAAGCACCCTTGCGGGCCTTACCCAATACCCATACAACAAAGTACGTTTGAAGACGTTAAATGACGGATTTTTCTGTATGGGTACTTACCTCTGTGAAGAAATGCGTAACTTCAAGTTAAAGTCTCCTAGGAATATTCCAGTCTGAGTGCGCAGCGTATTTGCGTTGTTTCAGCGCGTTTTTATGCAATCAAAGCAAATATCTAAAAAGAATTTGAACGTCTTAAATTACAATATAGGCCTAGACATGAAGAGTTTTACCATTGAATGAACATTCCTGAAAGCTTCGTTAAATAATAATTAGGATACTTACCGCTACCACTTACTACTACTATCTGGGCGCTTGAATGGGATTACGTTTCATGTCCATAGTAAAGAAAGTTAAACAATGTAAGACGAACAAGAGCTAACTCGTCTTAGTAGCGCTTAGTTCAGGTAATATTTTGGTAGTTAATTTTCCACTAAAGAGTTTTCTGAGTTGCAAGTGGGTAAGCTTTACCAATATGACGTCATATTTACCAATATGACGCGTTTCAAAAAAACTGTCAGTGGAAGTTGTTGGCGTTGCTTCTATGACGTTATTTGTAAATAAAACAAATCCGCTGCTTTCAAATATTGTTTAGACCAACCCAGCCAGCAAAATCTGTCAGTTTACATCTATTCAACGTCTGCAGACTGAATCAATGTAAAAATGATTTTGCTGGCTGAGAATAGAAACTGAAACAATAGGTGAAAGATAAATAAATTACAGCTCACCTAATAACCGCTGAAAAAAAAAAATACTGTTTTGGTCTCTGTTTAACTAAACCGGTTAACAGAGGTGTGATAAAAATTAATCCTTTATTTTTATCAGTTGGTTTCGTATCTGAACACATGGTAGAGTAGATGTAGATTAAATATACTGCTAGCAATGTTTAAAATATTTTTTTCGTATCTGAACACATGGTAGAGTAGATGTAGATTAAATATACTGCTAGCAATGTTTAAAATATTTTTACGTCTTGTAAGCTTTCATATTAATCATCAACATAAAAAGCTTACATTTTTCAACCAAATTTTGTGGCAAGTTTTTTTTTCAGGCAGTTGTAAACTTGTAAAACCTTCGGAAATGCAAACGTCAGTTTTGTGCTTGTGATCACTGATCACCAAGTGACGTCCATGACGTCATATGCTATGCCGAACCGTTGCATTGAAAAGCGTGTTTTTTGTCAATCTGATTTGAATGCATAATATTTGTATTTACGATTTGAAATATTTACGTTGCAGTTTGACAGACAACTTTCATGATGACGTTACTTTTTTCGTGATGATGTCACACTGTTCGTTTCGCTTAGTCACCAGAACTAGACATTTTGCACAGCTTAGCGGAAGCAATATTGCCAGCAGTTTGCAGGTTGGTCAGGAAATCGCAGTCATTTACATAAACTATTAAGACTCAAAAGCCTTGCACACGGAAAAACAATTGATGCAGCAAAATGCTTATGCATAGTGACTGAGTTTGCCGATTTGCAGTGTCATTAGGGTATGACGAATTGCTTATTTATAGCGGTCAGCTTTTTATTCGCTTAAACTTTCTTGAAAAGTGCAAGGGTCAAGGGATTCTGTCTTTCGCCACTTTTGAGACAGTTAGACTAAATATAAGAACTGGTATCGAGCAACCATAAGTTAGTTCGTTATCCAAATTACGCAGACCACGAGTCGCCTTTGGAACGCGGTTAATCGTGCTGCTAAAAATGTGGTCTCCTGTCTGTTTTTCCATGTCATCACTCACAGATCATAGAAGCAGGTGCAATCCACCAGTTGTATAGGGCCTATTTTGGCGGAACAATACGATACAATTGCGAGCTGCATCCAGGCTTTTCTTCATGTGCATTGTGTAGTTGTGCACTCCGATCAGCAGCTGTTTACGTTGATACTGCGCATTCAAAATTTAAATAAGAAGAATTGCTTTTATTGTACCTGAAGTTGCTTCAGTTAACCTCAATTTAGAGAAGTCATTTGTCTGGTTTGTAAAAGCGAGAAAATCTAATCTAAGCTGTTACAAATTTTAAACCAAATCGTTTCATTTAAAACTGAATAAATACTTAAGTTTGGGGCCAAATGGTATGCGTGCCTGTGGCAAAAAGCTTTGTAGCTGGAATGCCTACAAAGTGTTATTCTAACTAAGCAACCTTAGTATAGATTTTTTTTTCATTCAACTTTGATGTAGGCCTAATGTAAGTTGTAGAAAAATTAGAAAAAAAGAAAAAGGTGTACGCAGAGAGGAAACGACAACGCGTGTTTCATACGAAGCATGAAAATCTACAACTCGTCACACTTCGATAGTTGTTTGAAGATACTCGTTTGTAAAAATGTGTGTCACTGTCAATATCAGACCAAATATATATGTGTGTTGTGTATTTCTGTCAATCTCTTTGAAAATGATAAGAAACTACGAATAAGAGAATTTACTACTTTTGATCTGAAATTAGGATTAGGAAGTCTTTTCATTTGGCAGCTCATAAACTCAATAGAAAGCGATGCAGCCTATTTGAGCCAAGGTTGTTTCAGCAGCATTTTCTCAATTTATCTTAAAACACTTTTATCATATGATTTCATATCGAATGTTCTATTTAAACGCACTACTACGAAAAAAATGATTATCCAGGTCTGCCGCTCTGCAGTATAAACAAATAGTTGCAGGAAAAAATGATGAGTGCGTTCAAACTTCAAACGCCTTCAGGGGATTCGGTAGAATGAGTATGGCCTACTTGCGTTGGCAAAGATTGTGCATTAACCCTGAGCGATAAAGCGTGTCGATTTTTAAGATGTAGGATTGTAGGTTGTAGAACTGGGTTGCCAATTTAGCGTTAGTTAGTGAAACATACAGCAGGTGTGCACCTGGATCAGCAACGAAAGCAGGGGCTCTATCCGCTGTTAAAATTTGGGGGGTGATTTTTGGACAGTGGGCTAAAATCGTCATAGTAATTTCAAAAACTCCAATGAGTGGGGGGGGTGATCACCCCCCTCACCCCCCCTTGGATAGAGCCAATGAATGAAAGCATTGTTGTAGTTGCTCTATTTGCGGTCATATGTTTGTTGCAGCAAATCAATCTGCTTGTTGAATCTTTCTCTGGGCTACGCTTAATTTCCAGCTCACAAAGTTTGTCATTTTTACATTTGCAGACGTGGAATCACTGTACAAAAGAATTAATTTTGTTTTAAATTCAGTATTTGCGTCGCGCAGCCTGTTGCAAAAATAGCTGACTACCTTTTTGTCTTCAGAAACTTAAATTTGAAATGCAAGATTATTGCAACGTGTTTTTAAGCCAGCCCTGTGGCAACGCATCATCGGCATCATATTGTTTATACTGATCAATGGTCATTGTTTGAAGACGTAGAATAAACGCAAAAACTTAACCTTTCCTGTGGATTGGGTTGCTTGATTAGAAAGTTGGTTTCCGAATAGCGGGGGTGTAGTTTTTCAGCAAACAACGAAAAAAACACATTGTCACTAGGATTTGGTTTTCAGCCATCATGCACCGAATTTGCTAAAATGAGATGTCAAGAAAGAACACTACTTACAAAAAACCTGTATGTTTCAGAAAAGTAGATGTAATTTTAGAAGATTTTCTCCCAGAGACTAGTTTTCTACGGTGATTTGTAAAGAACTTGTTAAAGATAATCTTCACAATGAGCAAAATGGAGATGAAGTATACTAAAGGGTAAGTTGTCTGTTGTGTTATGCACCGTTTTACTTTGCAGTTAAGCTTTTTTTTTAAACCAGAAGCAAATTCTAGAAGCAGAAGAAAAAATTATGAAAACTTTACAATTTTTAACAATCAAATGTGTAAATACGATAAGAAAATAAGTATCCGTATTCTTTTGCAGCAGAAATAATGAGAAAAATTGAGGCCTCTAAATCTGATGCTTCTACTTCGTGTGTGTCTTTTGATCAAGCCTACAACAAAGTTGTTTTTGCCTTATTCTCACTTTCATTCAGTCGAATACAGTTTTACTTAACTTGCAAAAGTTGGCCCTTTAACATCATTTAAACCTCGCTAGACGCAAAACGATGCAAAAATAGCACCACCGATAACTCGGTGGACAGTAAGTTGATGATCCGCATCTTTTCAGTCATGCGTTTCGTTCAGGTTGTGATACATGTTGCTTACAAGATTGAATTGATTGTGTCGGGTGCGTCGTAAAAAATAACAATTTCACATCACACTATTAGCCTACAACTATTGCACACCTCAAGTAATAAAAGGTTATTTATACAATGAGTGGGTATTGTGTTAATGGGTTGAGATGACGACTTAATTTTACGAGAACGTTTGCTCGCATTAAAATTGGCATTTTTATGTTGTAGCATGACCTGACAACAAATTCAGATTTATCATAAACGTTTCAAAAAATTAGGCCACTTTGTGTGGTTGCTTAACATAGAAATTTTGTTAATAAGTTATTTGGTGTTGAGTTTTCCAATCGGTGTTGCCCACTAGCAAGTACAATCTGTTTGTTTAACAAATAATTTCCCAACTTATCTCAATTGGAGCAAATTTTCAACAAGATTTTACTCCCAACAATTGTTGCCTTTGCGTTTTTGCTGCGTTATAAAATGTTAACTGATGACAAAACCCCTCGAAAAGTTCATTTTCAAAGTACGACAATGCCGTTATCTCCAGCACGTTCTGCAAATTTTCGATAAGACCAAAGCCAAATCATAAACAAACACATGAATGTCATGCCGACGGTACAAGACAAGAGTTTTTTCAAGATAAGAAAACAAAGCCCGCCCCTATTTTTTGTGTGAAATTCCCTTTGTATAAGCTTGCACGATTTGGAAACGTCGTTGGCGCTTATGAGCTAAAAGGCATAAAGCATCCTTGCCCGAACCAATAGCGTAGTCAGAAGGGGGAGAGTCGAATCTCCGCCTTTAAGACGCAACCCCTTTAAGTCAAAGAAATTCCTTATTATTGATCCAATTAATGTGACGTCACCATATTTAATAGGGGGTTTTAACACTTAAAACCCTCTTTAACGGCTGTGGTACTAGCCCGTCGACGTCATGTTCCGCCACTTAGAAGGACAACGACGAATGGCGAATCAAAACATTGTGTGCTTCACTGCTTAACAAGCGAAACGAAAAAGTCTTGTCTTTTCCTTGAGTTTGGCAATAGAAATCAAAAGTATACAAGCAAGCGTTTTTGTGTTTTATAGTAGCCTATGCTTTCAACTGCATTCGCACGCTTCAAAAACGTTTGCAGCCCTTCAGCATAGAAAAGAATTTTCTTGAGAACATTTTGTAAATATAGTTTGTTTACTATTAGACCTTCATGTTTTTCTTGTTTGCTACGTTATTTCATAAATACGGTAGGTGGTACCAAGCGACACGTGTTTTAAACTTTTAGAATCACCAAGTGTTTCTATCCACAAGACACCTTTACATTAAACAAGTGAAAGCTGCAAAAAACAATTGTCATTCCTAAGCAATGTGTGGTCCTCCGTGCTACCCTTAGGGCATTGCTGTCTATACCAAGATGACACCGCCTGTTCTTTTCATTCTTTTCTCCATTTGCACCTGTGACTTGCGAGCGAGATAAGAGATTTTCTACTTAAATCCTGGTTGCGTCTGACCGAGATACAGAACAGTATGAAATCCGCTTGCCGCGAACAGTTCATTCTCCGCACAGTTCTCTACATAGTACATTGCACATTGTTCTCTGCACCGCAACGAGTTTATTCTATACACAAGACTGTTTGATATCACCTTCTGAAGTAAAACTTTCGAGTTTCGATATTCAAAATAGTTTTCAGGCTATGAACAGTATCGCATTGATATATTTATTGGAAATTATTGCTAGCTACTCCAGCCACCAGGCAACTAATAAACACAAATAATATAACCAAAAAAACCCGGATAGGAATGTCGAACGGAAGACCTTTCTATTTGGATTCCAACTATGACCCAGACAGCAAAATCCGTCCTTTTTGCATTGACTTAGCTTCTGCAGACGATGAATCTGATGGCTTTTGTTGTCTGGGGATGCTGTTACCTATTTAGTTTTTGAAGCTTTTCTAAATTTTTCTTCTGTGCTTGCACATGGTTTGAACCATCAACTCAAGTCTAGATACCAAAACTGACACCTTAAAATCTCTTAATCTTCCATAATGTTTTTTTCGGCAGTTCCTTTTCAAAAGGCCGGAAAAGTCAAGAGGAAATTGCAGCTTTGAAGGAACGACGGATGAGTCAATACGAAGGAAAAACGGCGAGCATGCCTCTCTGTGTCTTCAATCTTATGAACGCAATCCTTGGAAGTGGGATTCTTGGCCTGGCCAATGCTGTTGCTAACCTTGGGATCGCCTTGTTTTCGTAAGAGCAGTTTTATTGAATGTTCTTACCATAGCCGTAGGAGACTAAAACATTTTGGGGGTGCGAACAAAATTTTCCCAAATTTTGTCTGCCAATATATATTGACAAGCGCAACAATTTACCATTTGCCTAAATAACTAGACATTTTTGCCAACAAAATTTGCAACTTTTTTTCTGCAGGGGTGCGACTTCCCCCTCCCCCCTGCAACTTCTGCTCTTACGGCTATGATTCTTATCAATTACGGTTTTGTAGGTTTAAAACAATATAAATCAGAAACTAAAAATTGAATGAGGCAGTTGACCAGGCATTTAGTTCAATAGGCCTAACATAAGACGCTCTTCTGGTGAAAACTGAGCTAAAACTTGTAGCCTACCCCGTAATTCTCTAAAGTCTAAACCAGAGGTGTGCAACCTGTGGCCAGTAAAGGGAAAATACGTGGCCCGCGGCACGCTTTGGTTTTTGGCCCGCGCTAAGAATACTTTGAAAATCCAGTAAATCTGTCAAGCTTTTTAATCGTATTACCGTAATTACGTTTTTGGGTGATCTGAGTTCTGCATATCAAGAGGCCGGTTGTGCTTTACCAAAGAGCGTTGGCTAAGCGAGGACCACATGCTCAGATGATTTTGTCACCTGAGGATAAAAGTCATGGATGTTTGTAAATCAAAGGGTAACCTATCCATGAAATGGAAAACGAAAGCTGGTTATATGATCTACTTGTCTTTAGTTTTGGCTGTCTCAAAACAAACTAAATCGCTTTTTTTTCGTGGTATGGAAAGTCGATGAGAAATGCAAGTTTGGTTCGCGGTCTAACCGGAATGCGTAGATTGTATTTGGCCCGGCAGTATGAGAGATTGTACACCCCTACTTTAAAACAAGAAAAGATGCTTCTAACATAACTAGATAGTTCAGGCTAACATTGCTCTTTCGAACTATTTCGCATTGACTTTTGATTGATTTTATTCCTTCAATGTGAGTTAGTTTCTACTTATACAAGATACAGTACTGTAGCCTATATTCGATCGTAACATTCCGGTCTCTGTTTCTCTTGCTTTGTTTGTGTGTTTTTGTTACGACATCTTCATAATATCTTACTCTATTTACACGAAACGACTACAAAGAAAAATTTCCATCTGGGTTATTATTTTTGTTCTGAGACAGGACTTTTACTTAGATATAAGCCCACAAACCAAAGTTTATTTCATTGTACTTTTTTTATCTCTGTTGCGTAGAGAATACAGATGACGTAAAGTTGGTGTAAAATGTAAAAAGTATCTTTTTTCAAACTTTCAAAATGATGTAGTAAAACCCAAAAAACTAGACTAAACCTACGTTGTACGAAAGTGACCCACTGCAAAACATTTTTTTCATGATATTACAACATAAATGACTAATATACTACTAAGCTTGTATAGCACATTACATCAACACAATGTAAGTACCGCCACCAACTGCCCCCTTAGCCCTTTCTGTGACGACAATGATCTAAAAAACACTATAAAAAATGCTCTTACCTGGCTTCGACGCTGGCGTGACAAGATATGATGAATAAACGTAAGTAAGAATGTTATATTCTAGAAATCTCTAAAGCGGTATGATCCTTTATAAGCTTTTGCTTCAGTTTTAACTTTTTATTTTTGTGACGTGAAAGCTTTTTATTTCATTTTTGTCTTTTGCAGGGTTATGTTAGTTGCTGTGGCCGTACTTGCTTTCAACAGCATTCGCTTGTTGATTGAAATGTGCGACTACACAGGGAGTGCTTCTTATGAGTCAATAGGAAAAGCTGCGTTCGGTCTGGTTGGAAAAGTTGTCACCGTCCTTAACATTTTTATTCATACACTTGGAGGTGAGCACTTTAAATTTGCAATGTCTTATTTGACAGATTTTTTATCAAGCCGTTACTGAAAAAGGACGTAGGAAAACCTATCCCTTGAAAGTAAATAGTGACAAGTAACAGTAAACACTTAATACCGATATTTTGCATTATGGCATGTGATTGAAAGTGAAATCATGTTTACAGTGTTTGGCTTGCTTGACATAAACCATTTACGCCTTTTGTTTCTGCGTCTTTTTTCATGCTTTCAGGTTTCAATAAAGTATCCTACATGCCTTAGTATTCTGACAAGCTTGTGTTTTCAAATACGAATTTCTGAAATCAAACATTTCTGTTTTTGCATGTTTTCAGCAATGTGCAGCTTTCTCTTCATCGTCAAATACGAACTTCCAGAGGTTATAAGAGTGATTGTAGGAGCTGGACCTTGCGACCCGTGAGTAGCGAGCTTGCGTTGACATTTTTGCTTGGCCTGTCGAAATTATTCCTTGCACAGCAAATCACTTTTTTAAACGAGTCGACTTGCAATATTTGTCAAACTGTTGTCCATGAAAATGTGAACCTAATCCATCATAGCTGGCACCGATGCTGCATCTCTAAATAACTTGCAGAACTTATTGGATAAACAAAAATGTTAGGTGCATCTAGCCAAGCCATGGGTGCATCATGCCGACAATAATCGCAACCTAACTTGTTCAAAAAACTATACAAAAAAATTAATGTAACTCGGACTTTTATTGGGAGGATGTTTTTAAATGTTGGCCTAAATAAAAGGCTTCCTAAAACTGCTAAATATAAATATAGTTTGTAACTTTCATTTGAAGAAAGTCTTTTTTTATGATAAAGAAAAAAGATAGGCCTAGTAGGCTGCTTATAACATGCTTTGTAGTGTAGCCTAGGCTTCGTCTTAGGACTAGTATATCACCTTTCCCACTCTCAAATGTGATGTTTTTGGAGTTGGTTCAGTAAATGTGTGTAGATGGCAAAAATGAGTTATTGACTTCTTGTAGTAACCGACAGCGTATACAACTTTTACCTTAATCAAGATAACGACTACAAAACGTTGCATGCCCATTGTTTTCAATTGATCATCTTCCATTTCCAGGGCGTGGTATTTGAATGGAGATATCCTAACAATAATGGTGACAGTTATCATCATAATGCCCCTTGCTGCAGCAAGGAATATTGGATTTTTGGGCTACACTAGTGGATTTGCAATGGCTTGTATGATATTTTTCACTGCAGTGGTATGTAAATTCGTTATGAGTTTGAAATTTAAACTCTAACTGTGATTCTTAGGCTATCTTGAAAATACTGCTTTTAGACGATTTTTTCTTTGGTGCTTTAGCTCTTGTTATTTTGTAATATAACTAACTATAAAACGCGTTTCAACTCAAAAAGAAAATGGAAATTATTTAGCTAGTTTTTAACCTTGTGACCATGTACCAGTCATGCAGAAAGTTGTCAATAAATTCACTGAATCTCAAAATTATTTTGCATATACAGTAACTTAGGCCTACTTGCAGAAAACCTGCATCAGCCTACATGTTTACTGGCCAATTTGATATCTATTTATGATAAACTATATGCGGCCGTTTAGTTTTTTAAACTTAACCTCATTAAATTTATTTGCTTACCCTACTTTATTTTTTTGTCCCAATCTACGTCTTTAATCGCGGTCGGTAGCCTTTAGGCCACCAAGCTTAGATTTGGCTACATCTCTTTTCAAAACTCTATGCATTCGTACCTTGCATCTTGTTACCGTATTTTCATCATCACCGTATTTCATAATAAATTTTTATTTGTCAGATCGTCGTAGAACATTGGATCATCCCATGTCCCATTAGAGGTCATGAAGTCTCAGACGATGCAGTTAACGAAACAATGGTGGAAACCACAGGTTGTCATTTAACTGTTAACACCCCTGCTCCAAATATTTTATGAACTTCTGCTCGGTTGTAGGCTAATTAAACTAGTGTAGTGGTTGAAGATTTTTATTTGAGTGAGAGCAAAGAAGTTAGTCTTCTCGTCCACTATAAAATATTGTATGATTCTAGTTGTGAAAACTATAATACAACGAATCTCGATTGTTGGCCTTGTGCAATTTGTGACTTTGTGACCTGACCTTGTGGTTTTGAAGTTAAAAATTTAATTTTTTGACTCGACAGTTATCACAAATCTTTCAATTGTTCCTAAAAAAATAATAGCCTCCATTTAATTAATCCAGAGAATGGAATTGTGGGTCCGCGGGAGTTGGTCTAAAACGCGCTGGATTGATAATGGAACAACCCTCCGAAAGTTGTTGATTAGGAAATTAAGCGGTGGTCCTATGGCGGTCTTCATTAACTGACATGTTTTGTGTCTGTTTTCAGACGCTGTATTGCGGAGCTTGTCCTCTCAAGTGACGTCAACAATGCTGCCAACTGTGTCGACAGTAGAAGACCACAATCACACAGGAGGATGTGAATCCAAGACCTCCAGCATTTATCAAGAATTTGAAGAAGGGTTAGCTCACCAGACGTGCGATGCCAAAATAGTTACATGGAATTCCAAAGTAAGCCAAAGGAAATAAGTCTTGAATTTAATTTCAATTTTAGCTTCCATATAGTCTAACTAAAGCTTAGGGGAAGGTGGGGCAGGACGGGACACTTAACTTTAATCGATGTTTTGCAGAATTCTATTTTATCAATATCGGTAACTTTGGTATCATATTATTTCTATTGTACACCACTACCAACCAGCAAGATACAAAGACTCAGTTAGTATCGCATGACCTTATAATTAACAAAAACAAAAAAAATTAAATTGTCCCATCTTGCCCCACACCTGGGGCAGGACGGGACGCGTATTGTTCATATGAGGAATCACCTGTAAAACCACAAATCTACTGATAATATCTTGTAATTTCAAAAATGACTTGCATTTACAGCACACGTAATTACATCAGGGCAAAATGACAGACGACTTTTTTCCATAAAAATCACATACAAAATTGCCACGCCCATTATAAGCAGAACAGATGTCCCATCCTGCCCCAAGCAGCTCTGTCCCGTTTTGCCCCAATGACTGACATTTTGAAATTTTCTGTTTGTTTATTATATATGCAACTCACATCTAAAAAGTCAGATACCCCAAAAAGCACTTTTATTACTGTATCTCCAGACCACGTATCATCTTCCAGATTTTTCTGAAATCATGCTAAAATGTGAAAAGTTTTGATAAGATTTCTTATAGCAACTAGCCTCTAATCAGTTATCTTGTTGCCACGACCACGTTTTTTCTCTGAACATCTCTTTTTTTTTGCAAGTCATCGAGAATCATGGTGTCCTTTAACATCTAAATGGGTAGAGGACGCTAAAGCTAATACTTTTAAAAATATCCACGGTGTCCCGTCCTGCCCCACGTCCCATCTTGCCCCATCTTCCCCCTATAGAGAGCACGGGAAAACTGGGCCCCGTAGCAAGAAAAATTGGTTTCTTTATACTTGTGTTTAGCATATAAAATGCAATATTTGAATTGAGAATTAACCAGTAGACCTGATATCAGCTCTGTACAGCCTACCTCACAATAAAAACGCTGACTAACACAGCTGCTCCGTTTTTCACGTAAGCAAACTTTTTTCGAGGTAAACAATTGTACAGGCTTATGGTTTTTAGCGCATCATTTCAATTTAAAAGTTTATTTCACATTCTAGAGTGCCTATGCTATTCCTACCATGGTGTTTGCTTTTCAATGCCACGCTTCAGTGCTTCCAATCTACACTGAATTGTCCAACCCGACGGCATCCCGGATGCACAAAGTGGCAATAGTATCCATTTTGAATGTTTTCTCATTGTACTTTCTCGCCGCAGTCTTCGGATATCTCACATTTTACAGTAAGTTTTTTATTCTTATGTGATTCCCCTACTGAGCTTATTGTGACTGTGAAGTGTTTGCCAACGTTCTGCTTCTTTTTCAGACGTTGCTGTCTTTCAATTATTCCTTTCACTAGGTGAAGTAAATGGAGCAATTTTAGCTAAATGAAAGCATCGTAATTTTGGATTCACCAAGTGATAGTTCTCAGTTGGCTATTCGTCATCAGCTTAAACTGTGTCCGTACTAGAATTTTATTTAAAAAAGAGTAGATTGAATTAATAAGCGCAAGCTCATGATATTGCTGGAGCTATTAAAATTAGCTTTGTCAGCGTTTTTTGCTGGAGAGTTGTAATGCGGTCATTTTGTACCTGTTATTTATTTATTTTAAATTGTTGACATGCAATGAACTGTTCTTGTAGGCGCTGTGGGTCCCGAACTGCTTCTAATGTACAGCGCTTATGATCCTAAAAACATCGTGATCCTCATATCACGAATCACTGTGCTGATCTGTGTCATATTTTCTACACCTCTTCTCCATTATCCGGTAAGAAAATTTACAGAACTACTGCAAAGTGAAGTTGTTGCAGCATGCACAATTCATGCAAAGTAGGCTACACGCTAAAAACTCGAAAAATGTATGCTACCACTATAAGCTACATAGCCCACATACACAGTGCACAGTGCACACATATGTGTTATTGGAAAAATGAAGAACTTTTCAACCTCAAAAACGTCTGTTTTAGGCTACGATCTCAAACTAGGCCGTACAAAAATCAATAAGTATGTTGTAGGTTATTTCATGTAAATCATCATATTTTCTTGTTCAGGCAAGAAAATCCCTCATCATGCTGTTTTTCGAAGACAAACCATTCTCGTGGATTCGTCATCTTGTCATCATGCTTATACTTTTGACCATAAGTGAGAATGAAAGTTAACAAAAATATAGCTCGGCCTATTTTCAGTGGTGTATAGCCAACAAAAATTTTGGAAGAGAGAAATAAGTATTTTTTGCACATGTGAATGATCCCGGAAACAAGTCACCGAAAATGGAACACACACAAGCGGGTCTGAGTGGCCTCCCCTAGAAAATTTTAATAAAATAAACTTTTAACATTGTCCATTCTGGGGGTACTTTCAGGCTTAATCAATAGTAATACTTTGTCAAAAGATGCAGTAACAGAGTGTGAAATTTTTATTTAAAACATTCATGGGGAGGAATTTCCCCCTTTGCTCTCCCCCTGACTACAGCTCTGCCTACGTTCATAGAAACTAGCAGGAGTAGGCTACGGATATTGTTTCAATATATATTTGAAAACCTCAAAAATTTAGCAAAAAAGTGTCCTGCAATAGACTGTGGTAGTCCTTTTATTGATATCGGTTTCTGCAAACCTAGTCGTAGTATTATTACAGATACGCGAACCGGTTGTTGGAAGTCGATATAGGCGATTACAACTAAAGGTCTTATATAGGTTTGGAAGCATGTGAGACAACACCGCTGGTGATAGATAAACTGCTGAATAAGTGACGTCAAAACAAATCACATTTTTTATATTTCCAGCTAATGTATTAGTGATTTACGTTCCTACTATACGAGAGGTGTTTGGATTCGCTGGAGCGACTTGTGCGTCTATGCTGGTTATCATCCTTCCCTCTCTGTTTTATTTACGTCTGGGTCCTGGATCATTGCTCTCCATGAAAAAGCTTGTGGTAAATAAATGTTTTAAATTACAGTGTTTGCACCACTGAGTTTTCAAGACCATTTTAAATTTTCTAAGGCTATGCAAAAATTCATATAAGGCGTCTTTGGGATAACCAAAACTCGCATACTGTGCTATATTGGTTGGACAAACGTCATCTACTTGTCATCATGTGATATTCAAACAGTCCCTGATAATTATTGTCCACATGCTCTTCCATCAAGCATTACACCCCACTGGCAATTTGTTATAAAGTGACTTACGGTAGTTATGTTAAGCTATTTACTGTAGATGTGTATTGTGTATAGACTATAAGCCTATTAAGTAGCTTAGGTAAACCCCTCAAAAACAGCATAAGGAAAACTTTATCATTATGATATCGTAAATAGGGAGGAGCTATTTAACGTCATTAGCCTAGTAGCCTATCGGAGGTTTTTAGAAGGTTAAAGTCTAATTAAGTTTTAATGAAACTAATCTTGTATTTTTAGCCTCTTTTCTTGGTGATAATGGGATTTGCGTTCATGATTCTCAGCATGGCTCTCATCATTATGTCTTGGATCCAAGGATAAGTTTTCCTCCACATCAAAATATGATATCATAGTCAAATATGAGCATGCAGATTACCGACGTTAGTTTCACGCATCAAATAATGAGTTCTTAATGAAAGGAATATACGTCTTTACTTCGTTTCGGGAGTGGAGTGTATAATGGTTAGGCCTACCTCTCCGACAGGCCTGCAATGAAGATAAAGCCCCGCGACTTGTGCAGTACTCTAGGCAAAATTTTCCTTTGGCTTTACATGTGAATATGTTTTTTTTTTAAACCGGATTATGTTAAAACAGCAACTACTAAGTTCCACAAATTCATCTTCGTAGGCTTACGAAATACTAGTTGCAGGCCTGGATCCCACTGTAATTACGTTGTTCGCAAAATTCTCGTTCAGAGGAAGTGTTCATGTAGGAGTTGTAAGCTGTAGTATTTTGCTTTGTCAATAATGAACGAATAAACAATCTAGAAACAATAATTCAAGTTGATGTTACAACTCAGAGGCAATCAATGTAAAAAAGAAACGCTTGCTCAGTGAATTTAGTTTTGTCGTATCTAGGCTTAGGCTACACCCGGGGGTTGAAGATTTAGATTAAGTGGACGGGAAGGCAAGGAAGCCAATCTTCGTGTCCACCTTCAGGCATGCCTTTAAGTGTCCTGCCAAAGACACAGCCGCATGCTCTTGAGCGGTGTCGACCCGGCGACCTTTCGATTGCCGTTCCAGGGCTCTCACCACTCGGCTATGCAGCCGACAGTGAATTTAGTTAGGCTACTTGTGTGCCTGGTAGGCTATCTCTGGCCGGCCTACGATAGGCACTTTAACGTATTCTTCTGTGCCAAAAGCAGTAGGCTACTGTAGCACAATCACGTGTGTTATTTTCAGCTTCACGCTTAGTTCAGTTTGTTTTATTTCTGACCATCACAACGAAAAACAATATTTGACAAACACAGCAGAGGTCTAGAAAAAACAAGTAGAAGCTACTGATTCATGATTCATTTAAAAATCGTCATTCTCCGACTAAGAAATTTGGAATTTTAATTCTGGCAGAGACTAAAGCCGACTTCGACGTTTTGTTTCGCAAACTGCGCCACTTAGGCATGGGCGCCGATCGCTCTCTAAGATTGGTGGGGACATTTGCTAGGAAAAGTAGGAAAAAAAGGGGAAACGAGCGAAGCGAACTGAAAGATCGGGTCTGTTCAACAAACAAACAAATACAGTAGATACAAGTCCAATGCGATGTATTTTAATTGTCAGTGTCAGCATTGGACAGCAGACGTCCAAACACTGCAACTCGGCAAAGAGTCTCCGGCGAATTAAAAACGAAGGAGAGGTAATAGAAGTTGTCCTTGGAGAGGTAATAGAAGTTGATCGAATTCCAAACTTTGTTGTGCACATGGCAGACCATTGCATGATTTGGCCGTTTCTGTATCATGGTAGCCTAGATCGTAACCAAGTTTAGACACGTTGCAAAGTTGAAAATGTCCATTCAGCTGAACACGAGCTGGCTGGTGAAATGAGTAAAAGTTCCACAGGAAACATTTGCCGAACAGCGGATGGCATCTTCTTGAATATCATTCGAAAATCTTGTACAAGGAACTCTGTGTCAAAGAACTCAGGGTAATCGTCTACCACATGTGATTGTATAGCTTTCCACTAAAGAGTGATTCTTGTAGAATTTTGTAGTGCTCAAGATCGGTCGACTTGAAATAGTCAGTAAGATTTTGCTGCGCGCTGTCAATGACTGCAAAATACTCTGACCGATATTTCGTCTCTGATGTTTGAAGTTTAGGAGGTTGACCATGGCCATGTCCATACTGAAGACGATTTGGAACGTAACAAGTCTTTTAAAAATTGGGTAGGGTAAGAGTTTTTTCAATTGAAAAAAAGCTGCCTGCCAGCCTTCCAACTGCTGAATTGGGCTATATACAATTTTTTGCCAAACCGACAAAGTCGTTTCAGCAGCTTTGGCAACTCTATTTGGCTCAAAAAACTACCAGCAACCTCCAGCCGATAATGAATAAAGAATTATGTAAACTCTACACTTGGCTTGATAACAATCAGTTGACACTCAACTTGAGTAAAACTAACTACATACTCTTTAACAATAAAAAGACTACACTCTCCGATATGCCAATAAATTTAAATGATACAATAATTAAAGAAGTTGACCACACGCGCTACTTAGGAATCACAATAGATAACAAACTCAACTGGAATAAACACATTGATAGCCTCTCGAAAAAACTATCCTCTTCTTCAGGCGTACTCAGCAAACTTAGAAAATTCACTACTAGAAAAGTTCTAATCAATATTTATTATAGCATTGTACACTCGCACCTACAATATGGAATTATCAACTGGGGATGCGCACCCACAAAATACTTGAATAGAATTCAGGTTAGACAAAATAAGATAATTAAAATCGTTACAGGAGCATTTGAAATGAAAACTAAATTACTGCCACTCTATCAAGAAAATAAAATACTAACTGTTAATTCTACTTATAAACTAGAAATAAGCAAATTTATGTACAAATTGTATAATAATAAACTACCGGAAAACTTCAAAACTTTCTTTACACATGTATCATCTATTCATTCGTATAACACCCGACGTTCAAGTTCCAATTCACTTTATACTAAACTGGCAAATACCCAATTATTTCAAAAAAGTTTAAAATGCATGGGAATCAAGGTATGGGACAGTTTACCCCAAAATATGAAAAAAAACATGAACAAAGGCTTCAAATATTTCAGTAAAATGTGCAAAATACACTTCTTCAATAATCAAGAGCTATAAAAACGACATCCACTACCTGACTATGTTAATTGTTATTATTGTTTGTAGTATCTGTATTTGTTTTTTCTGTTCTTCCTTCCTTCTTCTTTTTTGTGTCAATTTGCAACAATATTAACAACGCAATACTTTCTTTTGTGTAACTATTTGAATGAGAGAGTGCAGACTCGACGACCTCCTACGCCTTCAGGGCTACGGTCTTTCGCACTCTCTCATTGGATGCACACTGTCAGTTTTTGTTTTATGTGTGTTTCGGCGTTTCGCATCCAAACAAAAATAAAATGACCATCCATCCAACCTCAAGGCTCAATGTAGCCTATCGGTAACTGAAAAAACAGCTTTTTTCTTAAAAGAAACACACAAAAGTAACACAAGCTAAACTTTCTGCATTACTGCTTGTACGACTCTTTCTAAGTAATTCTAAAACTCTGCACTGTCTGGCCCTGGCGTAACCTAAACAAATACAATTTGCGAGTTGTAGCCTACGAGGGTTTCTCCGCTTAATAAAACATTTCTACTAAGGTTGGGGCTTCCTCGCATAAAAAAAATGTTGTTCTCTCCTTTCAATATATTTCAAACGTCTGACTGATAAAATTCTGACATTCGGTTAATATTTTCCCTTTTACGTTACAACAACAGTATCATAGCCGATGCGGTCTTTGATGAACTAGATGCTCAGTTCGTAAATTTTTCCAGTGTTCCCTTTGTCGCGCAGTGTCCCAAAGTGTTCTTGGTTGGCTGATTGATGTATTGAAATTAGATATAAATGTTGTTCTTTGTCTGCCACGAGCACGTTTCCCGAGAAGGCGGCCGCTTAGACAGAGATTTTCGAAATCTTCTTTTCTGATAATGTGGCCGAGAAATTTGAGTTGCCTTTGAGTTATGTTGTTCAATAGTTCCTTATCTTGATGTACCTGGTTTAAAACTTCTGCATTTGTGATGTGATCAGTATATGAAATCCTGAGCATTCTTCTGTAAAACCACATTTCAGCTGCTTCAATGTTACGCCTAGTTTCTGTGTTGAAGGTCCATGTTTCACAACCGTACTGGAGAACAGACCACACTAACACTTTGAGAAGTCGCACCTTCAGAAGAATAGAAAGCTTGCGATCCAATAGAATAGGTCGTAGTCTATTAAAAGCGTCTTTAGCTAGGCCTATTCTTCTTCGTATCTCTTTCTTACATCGTGCGTCCGCTGTTAAGAGAGAACCAAGATAGTTGAAAGAAGACACCCGTTCAATTGTGTTGCCTCTCTGGTGAAGTACAAAGTGGGGTTCAGGACTTTGTTTGGAGATAGTCATGCATTTTGTTTTTTTGTCATTAATTTCAATTCCATATTTTGCACTGATGTCTGAAGTTTTGTTAATTAGTGTTTGTAAACCATCCGGGGATGTCGCTATGAGCACAGTGTCATCAGCATAGCGAATATTGTTTAATGAGATGCCGTTCACTAAAACTCCCTCATCAATACCTTCTATTTCTCTGAGAATCATTTCACTATACAAGTTAAACAGATCTGGTGACATCACACAGCCTTGTCTGACCCCACGTTGAATTTCAAAATATCTAGACAGACTTTCCGGTAGGCGAACTGCAGCTTGTTGTTGGTAATACACATTCTTAATTATGCGCAGGTCCTTGTCATCAACGTTAATGTTGTTCAGCATCTCAAAAAGCTGTTCGTGACGAACTTTATCGAAGGCTTTTTTAAAATCTACAAATGCTAGATATAGGTCTTGCTGGACTTCGATTGCTCTTTCACCAAGCATTCTCATCGTGAAGATTGCGTTGGTTGTTCCTCTGTCTTTCATGAAGCCAAATTGATTGCCCCCTATTTCTGGAAGCAATTGCCTTCTTAAGCGTTGGAGGATGTTACAAAAATTTACGTTACAAAAAGAATGTAAAAAGATGGTGGGGACATGTCCCGCTGTCCTATAGGGATCGGCGCCGATGCAGTTAGGCTATCTATACTAGACTATATCTAACTATATCGTTGTTTGGTCCCATGGAAAAAAAAAAAAAAATCCAGGGTAATGTCCAAACAAAGGAAACTAACGCAAACCCGGTCTCCGAGATTAACAAAGTGAAGTTTCCGGTTGTTGTCTGAATATTTTTTTTTTTTCTTTTTTTAATACCAGGTGCCGTACAGTGAACACATATCCTTGAAATGCATCACTCAAGTGCAGAGTCGAACTAGCGTTTCTTATCTTGCCGTTCCTTTGCGCACTGAGATGAAAGCTTCACCGACTGAGCTATCGATGAAAACAAATGTTTAGCTCAATCGGCTCCCGTCGTCTGAGCTATTTTTACTCTACTTACAGGTAGCCTACATGAATTCTATGAATAAAATCTTTAAATAACCCTAACCTTTGGTTGTTTGGAAAAATAAGCACCACTTTCCCGCGATAGCGCACACCATACTACTCCGCTATTAGCAGCCTATGCATTGTGCATCGATGGCTAACCTGTGCAAAGTCGGTGCAACAGTTATTTAAAATTTTCTATCACACAGCGACGATTCCATTGGGAAATAAACACATGCTCCACGGAAGATTTGACAATTTATTTGAAGTCTCGCAATAAAAATAACCAAGTCTTGATTGCAACATTGATTTTCCAAACTAGGTTAGAATAATCGAACCGACAGAAAAAGAAACACCAAGGCGTCTTTAAAACTGCAAAAACGTCTTTTAAACTTTAAAACGTCTTTGAAACGCCAAAAGCGTCATATCGTGTTAAGGTTGGAGAAAACGTAAAATTTGGGTAGCCTAATGTGAGAAGTCGACAAAATGGCGTGATGCGATATTTGAACAGTATCCAAGGAGAAGATTGAAGATCAGAACTTTGGAGTCGGAGGGATTTTTCCGAGTCCGAAGTCGTTAAAAAAAAGGCATGCTGAGACTTGACACAAAAACGATGAATAATTAATTTTTCCTTTGGCAATCTTTTTTCAAAATATTGTTTCTTGTTCTTCGTATTGCGCTTTAAGATCTTACAATAGAAGCGTTTGTTCTTGTCAGTTTTTGAGGGAGTCATCGTTTCAATTTTGATCACAATTTAAGAGAAACTGAAAAAGGACAAAAATTGAAATAAATCTATCAGCCCTCAAAAGTCTGGCAACACTGAAGCCGGAGTCGGCCAGTTATACTATATCGAAGAGTCAGAGCCGTAAATTTTTCGCTAACTCCACAGCCCTGGTGAAGATACAAAACTAAATCTCACCGTTCCCCAGGTTGCATGGAGTGACAGCTGAAAGGTAGGTTACATTTCGCACGATAAGCGGTGCAGCCTGGGGAACAATTTATTGCAAGCCCAAAAGCAACATTTCTTACCAGTACTGCCAAAAGAATTTTTAGATTATAGGATTAAAAGTTATTTCCAGTTTTTGATAGTCTGTCAATCTTTGGATGTCTGCGTCGTTTCGCATTATAGTGTCCGGTAATTTCCTAATGCATTTTATGTCGTTTATTTTATCTTCGAGACTGAATTCGCTTAGCAAGGTTAACTCGAACTTGTCAAAAGTCACAGTTTCTTTTCTGTCGAAATTGATTTCCATGAAATCGGAATCGATCGCACCATGAATGACGCGGACCTTGAGGACCAGGTACCGAGGATCAACGGGTAGGCCACAGGGGGACCACTCTGTACGGTTTATCAAAAAGGGCTTCTGGGGCTGGAATAAAAAACCCGTGGTTGCAAAACTGGCATGCCCATCCAAATTCAATGGATCTTTTTCTTTGTCATCTATAAAAAAACATAAAAAAGTCTGTAAAGTGGGAACTGTCGAACACAGAAGTCGATGACAGCAAGTGAGTAAAACAACAACTAAGCCAACCAATGCAGCTGACGAAAAATATCATTAGGTTTATGTACCGCTGCTACCGCAGCTAAATGAAGTTATTTTTATTTTCTTCAAATTCAAACAGTCTTCCGATGAGTAGGGTGTTCGGTGTTTTTCATATTTTTAAAACTGCGGTTTGAAAATTAAATTCTTAAACGATGCTAATACCAGCAGTCAATAATTTTGCGCAAACTCCAAATCAGGACAGTGGCTATCAATTGAAAATGAGAAAGTGTTCAGTGCACACCAACATACCTGGATCCGATATGCAAGGAAATTGTGTGTGTTTCAAGTAATTGGAAAGGAAGTTGGGCTGGTCAGCATCGGCGATCCCTAAAGCTGATTCGCCACCTAAAATTTATAAAAATGTTTAACATTATACGTAACGAGTGGTAACCCAAGTAGGAAAATCGGTCCTGTTTGACATTAATTCTGTAGACGTTCTAAAAAACATACTTGGCTGCAGAATTACTTTTGGTTGGTCGCGCTACTATGACCTAAAGGTGGGAAATTAATGATAATTGTAGCCTATGTACTATGTAGGCCTACGTTAAAGTAACAAATGGCTTTCAACAGTTATAATATAAAATTGAGATCAAACGAAATTATCAAAGCGACTAATGTTTAGAAAAAAACAACAACAAAAGGTAAAAAACACAAAAAACAAAGATTTCAAATCCACTACAGGTTCAAGATAGCTTATCTTCTACGAAGGCAAAACTAAAAATCTAAGCTATTTAGATCCAGTAAATACCTCGCTCTGAACTTTTTGGGTCTGATATGTATGGAAATGGAGGATATTTCAAATAATTAGGAATAAAACCTCCTTGACGGTGATCACCAGTGTCCAAGCTGACTTCACCCACGTCTTCGGTCCCTGCAAATTATAAAGATTAACCTTGTTCTTGGAGTTGTTGAAGTTGCTCGATAACCCAAACCTCCACTAAGTACTACACTAGTGTATTAAATGATGAACTGTTGTGGACTTAACGCATAAGTGGTGTGAGATTCAGGGAGTGAAAAACAAGAACTTTCTCACAAACCAACAACCAAAACAAATCTTGGTTGCACCTGTAGAATTAGTCGCAGTTGCTAAAGGAATTACACCAGATCGTGACTTCTTCAAATTAATCTTGTGCTTGTAAAGCAAGTGGTTCCTCATGGCACCGGTCGAGCCTCCTTTGCAAGAAATGGTGACTTGGCAGGTCTCACATTTTGCCCGTTGATGAATTTTGTTGCGAAGATAGTATCTCCAGACTGGGTTTGCACTTTTGAAAGGCTTAAATTCCATTTGTAAATCTAAATTTCAGCTTCACAAAATTTATACTACCGTGGAATACTATATTGTGATTACTGATAGTTTTCTATTAACAAATCAAAACCTGAAACAAATAGTATGTGGTGATAATTACTGCTTGGTAGTTAACCATAAAACAAAAGCAAGATACAAATAAATGGAGCCTTAACCAAAAGAATCAACGCCAAAAGGCGCATTTGACAGTCATGCCCCCTCAGCAATTCAGCATGCTCTACATCATAATCTGTGCTGATGTGCTCACCCATCGCATAGAAAAAAACCAACTTATCAACGGTTTTCGCTTTTCCAAGCTTACAATCAAAATACAACACGACACCACATTCATAATGAGGGACATTCCATCTCACAAAGAAATTAACAAAGAACTAGCCTTGTACCAGATCATGCCCGGCCAGAAAGTGAACCGGGGAAAGACCTAGATACTGGCGTCCAAACCTGATCTGGCCCACCAAGCTCAACAGCTCTTTCCTGAAGCTGCGATCTTGAACAATATCGAGATCCTGGACATTTGGCTAGGAACTAACAAAACAGAACTGAATAAAACGAACTGACAGACCGCCATCAGGAAAACTCAGACAATCGCCAACATCCACAAAGACTCTCTCTCTATAGAAAGATATCTATCATAAACACTCTCATGGTCTCTGTCACTTTGCATCTGAGTAGAGTGCTGATGCCAACACAACAACACCTCAACAAAATCATTTTCAACTTCCTCTGGTATACTTGAATCTGGCAATCGTTGTCTTGAAACGTAATATATTAACTTTACTAACGTGTAGGTTAGTGAACTTTTCTTTAAGTAAACAAATTAGTAAGCAACTATTTTTCTTTGTCAGATGTATAAAATCAGACCCTCTCAGCGTTACTAGCATGATCCACCACTATGACATCAACTATTATATGTGAGGTCATGACCTTTAGAGTTACAGCTAGCTATGTCACATTTTGTAAGCAATCTCTAAAAAGCCTACTGTTGTTTTCTTGATGTTTTTAAAAGTAAAGAACTGTAATGTTTGTTGAGGTTACTAACAGATCGGGAAACTTGTTGCAGTTGTTTAGACTTGATAATACTACAAACAAAAATGGTAAGACTTCATGCACAACTAGCCCCAATAGAGCACTGCATGCAGCCGGAGCTCTGCAAACTCAAACAAACCTCAGCGCACTAATGCAAAACAGTCAAACTATCGTAAGTGAATCAACGAAAAGTTTTGGACGTAAATTTTGATTTTTTTTACCTAAAATCTTAGAATATACTGTTGTATCCGAAACCCAAGATTAAAGTTGGATTTGAAAAAAAGTCGATTACCTCCCTTTACTGAAAGAGAAGATTCATAAAAAATTGATGTGCTACATAATTCATCAAACTAATGTCGTAGAATCAAATTTAAGTGATATATATATAACAAAATAACCACAAGTTTTCTGAACGTTAGTAATCTCAACAAACGCTACAGCTCTTTACTCTTGAAAAGATCAAGAAAACAAAAGTAGGCCTTTTAGAAATTGTCCGCACAGTGTAACATAGCTAGCCGTAACTCTACAGGCCATGACGAGGTTAGCCTAACCCAGTGGGTTTGCAACCTTTTTGGTGGAACGGAACCCAATGAAACATTCCAAACACTCGAGGAATCCCTGTTCAATAATTTAATTGCCTTATGCAAAAAACATCATTTGATTAATAAAATTAAATTACTCATGTTCAGATTTATTTACGTATATACAATAAAAATACAAACTGTAAAAAATTACATTTATTCTCATAAAAAATTTGGCGGAAAAGCAGAAAGTTAAAGGTAATTGCATCACAAGAAAACAACGAAAATTCGGGATCGCAGCGAACGTGTTAAAGTGTAGCAAATTTATTATAGTGGCAAACCTAATCAATATTTGATTATATTTAAACAATATGCATATGATAATAAAATAGACTCTCGGATTTGAATGTAAACTTGCGGAACCCCTAGACTTACTGGTGGAGCCTTAGGGTTCCGCGGAACCCTGGTTGAAAACCACTGGCCTAACCAATAAAACAACTGATGCTAGATATCGTTATAGCCTATACCAGCAAGATATCAGTTAATTTACAGTACATCTACCTTACAGAAACAACAACCTACTAAAATGATCCCTACAAATTCGGTTCCAGGACATTTTGCCGAAACTCATTTGGCCGAAAGGACTAATTACCGAAAGGACTAAATGCCGATTGGACAAATTGCCCAAATTATACAAACGTATTATACGTATTATCAACTTGCATTAGAACTCCTCACCACGTGTTGTACGGCGCAGCTCGTCAGGAATGTCGTCACCATCGGGGGCTTTGCGTTTTCTTCTGACCATTTTCGCTAATGTATCGACCTTGGGTAGACTACCAGATGCTGCCAGGGGAAAATCTTGTGTGCAGTTTTGGATAACGTTGCTGGTAGATTCTTCGGAATTAATGGCGCGGTTTTGAATTGCTGACATAGTCCTCACAACAACCGTACGTGATGGATCAGGAGCGTGAGAATGAGGTGAACACTGACCTCGAAGAACGTCACAAACTGTTTTCATCCTACTTGAACACTCTTTGCGTTTTTCACATCTCCAGTACGACTTGTCACGTATGCGTTTATCAAGAAGGTATACGAAACCTTCATGAAGAATTCTACGGTTGCCTTTAATATTCTGAATGAATTCCACGATTGGCATAAACTGAGCACAAGATGGCAGCAAACAGAAATAATAAAAAACTTCAGCTGAATTTAAAAAAACAGGTGAAATAAGCAGTGGTATAATCAAACGTCTAATACTGATGTCCAAAAACTGTGGAGACTGCATAGTGCATATATAATATATGATACTTAAAAATGAGACTTGGTGTCACTTCAAACTAATACTGATTTCCAAAAACTGTGGAGACTGTATATAAAGTAGTTTTTAGGCAAACAACAGTAGCGAAGTAAACGCTATTTCAAAGCCACTGCTTGCATAGTAACGAGACTTGGTGTCACTTCAAAACAATTACCAGTTCAAAGGCAATGCTTGCATAAAAACGAGACGTGGTGTCGCTTTAAAGTAGTTTTTAGGCAAACAATAGTAGCGAAGTAATTTTACTTCAAAGGCACTGCTTGCATAGTAACGAGACTTTGTGTCACTTCAAAGTAATTTCTTTCCAAATTGTTTCGACAATTAGTCCATTCAGCAATTAGTCCTTTCGGTAATTTGTCCATTTGGCAAAATGTCCTACCGCATAATGTCCTTTCGGCAAAATGTCCGCGCACGACAAATTCTCTACATAAACAGAAGCCGTTGCTGGATTTTCAAGAAATCTCTGAATCAGTTTTCTCCGAAAAAGGCTGTCTCTGAATTGGCATTTCTCCGAAACGGGCTATTTGGTTGAAATACTGCCAAAAATAGCAAATAAAATCATACAAAATACAGCATGGAATGTTACATGTTAAACATAAAAAATATTGGAATGCTTCACAAAAATACAAATCTGCTGCCAGAAAGCGTATGTAGCTCCAAATGGTGGGAAGTTACCTACAATTGGAATACTGTCTAATCTGGAGTTGCAACAAAACAACAAAAATAAAACACCCCACCTAAAAGTTTATGTATTTCTTTATTTGAAGACAAATGCAAAGGAGTCTTTCCATCTTTGGTTAACATGTCAGGTTTGGCGCCAGCATCCATGAGCAATTTTACCATGTTAACATAACCTCGCTTTGCAGCCCAGTGCAGTGCAGACCTATTAAGAACAGAAGAGTCCAATAAATGATTTGGATATTGAAACATCGTGCAATTCGTTTTAATGACAAAGGGCTTCAAAATTCCATGTAGATGTCAATCACTTGATGAAAACGTAGATAACCAGATTCATCCGTTTAAATGCACAAACTACTTGTCAAATTAAGTAGGCTACCATACTAATGTACTATATCATACATGCTTGATCTGGCTGTCTCTATTCTTAAGTCAAACTTCACTGCAATTTGCATTATGCAGAAATTAATTTGGCAGATTGTCTGGTGGTTAAAAAACATACCAATATATACCTTGTCTGTTAGTCACATGTCAAAATGCAACAAAACAAAATCATTAAAAAATGTCACCAATAACCAACTAACCACACAAACAATGCTTCTACAAAAATCGTTTTGAAAAGATTTTTCAATCATCCAAAGCCATCTCACCATCCATTAACGGAGTTTTGCGAGTTAACATTAACACCAGACTTTATGTAATTAACCACACGATCTTCATTCCCAATACAAACTGCTTCACGCAAGTCTTCTTCCATTTTCCTGAAAAGACAAACCACCCCTTGAAGAGACAAAAACTGAAGTGTATGAGACCCTCTTTTCAATTCTTAAGCCATCAAGTTTAAATTTTGTTAATGTGGCGACAGACACCATTTTTTATGTTTATATATTGCTAAGGGTATTCTCTCTGTTTTTTTTGACATCTCTCTATTGAATGAAATGCAATTCAGAGAGGTCTACTTTGAAAAATGTCAAACATTGCATATACTGTATATAGTATATATATCAATGGAAGTATATAAGTACATACAAATCTACTCAATGATATTTTTTTCTATTACAAAAAAATGCATAGTATTCATGCGTGAAATGAACAAGATGGACAGAAAACCAATCATGTACCTGTATGACAAGTTTACGTTATTTATAAGAGTCACTTTATCAATCTTTACACTTTATTATGCAGTCAGCAATGTAAAAAAATAAACGTTATATTCTTTTTAACAAATAACTTGATTTTGCAAAAGGCGTTTTATTTATATAGGCTACTGCTCTCACCAGACTTACATTAAAGTTGTGTATTAGTCTTGATCAAAAGTTTTAAATTATCCAACATGTATAAATTGCAATACTCCACCATTCTGCAAAAACAAAGCAAACTAAACCAACAAAAATTGTCACAAAATTTAAAACAATGCCAACTATCGGGTGACGAGAAAACAGACCCTCAATCTCAAGAGACAAAAGAAGATGAAACTTTAACATACAAATATATACATCTATTAACCACATGCTAAACAAGCAATAACTATTTAACTAACATTTACAACAAGATTACCGTAGATATATTTGCAAATTGGTTCGATGCAGGTATCACAATTGATGTTTGTCTTCAACTATACAGTGCACTATAACATATTTAAGTTTGAAATAATGGTGTTCACCATTTTATCTACGTATGCAACAGTGTTTAAATCTTTTTTAAAACTTTGTTCAACAGCAAATTCAAAATCAGGGCTGTAATTCATGA
Source organism: Aplidium turbinatum (assembly GCF_918807975.1). NCBI lineage: Eukaryota > Metazoa > Chordata > Ascidiacea > Aplousobranchia > Polyclinidae > Aplidium > Aplidium turbinatum. Next base: position 6,025,771 of record NC_137489.1, on the reverse strand, counting down.
AGTAATCATGCTCAGGGATTTCTTCAGGCAGCTTTTCCTCAAGAACCAACGCAGTGATTCGTGTCCAGCACCTTGCCACATTAGCTTCATTGTATCCGCCACCACCCAATATTAACGTTGGAAGATTCCAGTTTATCATATGAGTAACACAACTTTCTAAGCTTTTTGGGGTTAAATTAAATGAGCGCATTGGGTCTCCATTTAACCCATCCGCACCAAGTTGACACACCACTGCATCAGGTGCAAACTTTTCTTTTATTTCAGTTAAAACGCGTAGACAAGATGATATAAACAACTCATCTCTTGCACCATCTTGAAGGGGCAAATTTACTGTGTATAAATAACCTTTCCCAAACCCTCTTTCATCTACAGAACCAGAGCCAGGAAAAAATCCGGCTTCATATTTGTGAACAGAAAAGGTCATAACTTTGTTACTGCCACAAAAAGCATCTTGCACTCCATCACCATGATGAAGATCAAGATCGACATATAAAACTTTAGGAAAGTACTTTTTCAGATGTAATATTGCAAGAACACAGTCATTAACATAACAGTAACCAGCCGCTTCGCTTTTTTTGGCATGGTGCCACCCTCCTAACCAATGAAACACAACATCAAAATTTTTTTCACATAAATGCTTAGCTGCAGTCAAACTCCCCCCAGCTATTTCTGTACAGTAATTGTATATTCCAGATTTTGCAGGGCAATCATAACCAAAACCGAAATCTTCTGCTGTTTCCTCATCATTATTAACTTGCCCATTTTTTAAAAACAACAAATAACTTTCAGTATGAAACATGTTCATGTCGTCAAATGTAGCAGCAATTGGAGTAAGAATTTTCATTTTATTGAGCAATTCAGAAGCTTCCAATAAACCATGAACCATTGCATTTCGATTAGAAGTCGGTATGTAGTTGTCACTTGTTTTGATAAAATTTTCGTTACAAACGATGCCTACACGTTTAGATGTCATTGTCAAGTGCAATTAGAGAAACCTGCAAAAAAAAAGACAATTACATTTTGAACCATAGGTGCCTAACCCGTGGGGGCGTGGGGGCCCGGCCCCCACGCATATTTCTCCGTGGGGGCAACTTTTATGCTGTATTGATACATAAAACAAGAGATAAACTAGCGATCGGCAGCAGGAAAACATTTTTTAAATGCAAACCGTAACAGCTTCCCGATAAATAATCACCAGAACGAGCAGCGATGCTACAATCCCACACCAGACAACAAAATCTGTCATTTTACATTGATTTAACGTCTGCAGACGCACCCAAAGACGCAGACGCGTGCGTTTAGCTTTATGCACTTGCAAACAGACTCGATGTCGCTTTCGAAAGTCGAAACCTCTGCAGTGAATCGCTCGCTGTGAAAATAAACTTGAAGTCTCGGCCCGAGTTAACCACTAACATTAACCAACGCAACAAGGGCTGGTACAATCCGCATTGCGCACACACGGCCGTTGCCATAGAAACCCGATCAAAGGCGGGATATGTGCATCTTTTGTTTCATCTACAACACGAAAACCGGCGTTTTACAGCGAATTGAAAGCAGGTCAGTTATAAGCAGTGCTTCCACTTTGAAGGCTTTTATCCCAAAATCGGGATTTTTCAACGCTTCGAAGGATAAAAAAAGGAAATGAAGATCGGAAGGATTTTTTAGGGATTTTTAACAATTTTACAAGGAAATTTTGTCTTAAAAAAGGAATTGTTGTTTTTAGCAATTTTAAAGAAAATTTCATTAATATTTCCTTTCAAAAGTTCTAAAAACGACTTGAATTTGGATGAGCAGCTGGTTTCCGTCGCCACTCATCATCCGGAACCCCATCACTCTCTAGTCTCTTTTCCATTCTCGCCTTTGGATTTCCGTCGCTTGATTTCTATTCTCGCCATTTTGGGAATTGGACGTGAGTTCAGGGAAGGAGTTAGTTCTCAATTCTTTTAGTTGAAATTAGGTAATCCGTTGATTTACGGTTGAACTTGAGTAGCAATGAGAAAGTTCACTGAGCTTCGATGTACAATTAGGTATAGTGTACGTGCACAGTCAGACTGAGTCAGTATCATGAATAGGCCTAGTATCCTGAAGTTTTTCCTTAGTCTCAGATGATAGTGAAGACGTTACTGACAATTGGAGAAAAAAGAGATACCCTCGCCTTATAGAGTTGAACAAGTTAGTGCATCAAGGAAATCTGAACTAAACACAAAAATTAATTTGTTAATGGATGGATAATTCGTTACGGCACTGGACATTTACCCCCTGTATATTTTCGGTATTAGGGATAGGTTAGGAGTCCGGGTGGGAAAGATGAGCGTGGTAATTGGTAAATGATGTCCAGGACTCCAGGTGGTAAATGTCCCAGAACCGACTAACTTACAAGCAGTTTTTTCGCTTGACAGTGAACAAAGGAAGTAAACCATGTTATATGTAAAATATGTGTTGCTTTTGTGTAGCCTACTGTTCTAATAGATTGGGTTTGTCAACTAAATCAGCTACTGCCTGCAAGGTGTTGTTTTTTGTAGCGATTTGAATACCGTACCACTTCTTCAATTCACTGATTTTCTGTTCTTTCTGATTAAAACGTAACTTAGGTGAGATTAAAATAACTTTAAAGTTCTACGTATTAGCACCTCTTTTAACTCAAATAACGTCAAAAATAACCTCGTCTATGAAGGAAATTTTGAAGGATTTCCGACTGAGAAAAAAGGGATTTTTCAGGAAAAAAAAGGAAACTGAAAAGGATTTATCAGTTGTCAAAAGTGGAAGCACTGGTTACAAGTTGCGACATTGTAGTGAAAAGGGAGAAATGTCAAGTGGAAAACTTAATCAAACGTCTCTCCGTAACTATTTTCAAGGGCTGTTTAGGGATGTCAGCAACTTCTAAATTTATTCAAGGTGACGTGCTGTTGAATTGATGTAAACATGAATGATTTTACTTTCAACAGGTATATTTTCAAGCGTATGATCAAGTTAGTATTTGCATTCCATTTTCAAAACATTGTCATTCCATTAATACAGTATGATATACCTTTTAGTAAACCTTTTCGTCTCGTGTTTCATGCTAATAAATCTAGTTCGTTGCTAAACTTTATGTTGTGCTTAGCTTAAAGAGTCGCAGTCCATCAAACGCTAGCAGACGCATGGCATGTGTTTGCTTAACCGAAGTGATCGAGTTTTGTTTATAATAATTAACGATAGGTCGAACGTAACGATAACTCCGAGTGTGGCAATAAAAGCAATCCTAGTGTGACGGCATAATTACGTCATCGATCTGCGTGACATTTTGCTGAATTTACGTTGCTGCTGATGAAACACGCTTTCGCCCCCATGGTCAAAAAAATAGTTAGGCGCCTATGTTTTGAACCACCTGGATGCTAATGCACCGAATTTACACGTAATTTATCGATGGGTCTCGTGGCCAAAACCACAATAATACATTTGCGCAATATCTGCATTCTTTGGTGTCTATGGCATGGCAGATTGGATTCAATAACTCACCATCTGCCGTTTTGCCCACATGCGGTCATTGTTGCCTGCCATGTGACGAAGAGTTTGGCAAAACAATGAGAATGCAGAGAAAGTATCACCATGTCTAGACACCGGCTGAAACGACATAATCTGTGAGCGCTTTCACTTTCAGTTGACCACCATGAAAAGAATTGACATAAAAAACTGTAAAAAAGCTTTTTTGAAAAAGTTACAAGATTAAAGCTAAAGACTGGAAAATCAACCCGTTTAAAATCGTCAAATACAGCCAACTCAACAGGATGCAACCTAGTTCGTACCCTCAGTTCGTACCCTGAAAAGGTCAAGAGAAAAAATTAAAAAAGTGGAAGTCGCTGATCGCAGTTTCCGCAAACATTTTAAAATTTTCTCCCTGAAAAGATTGAGAGAAAGATAGCACAAAGCCGAAGTCGCTGATCGCAGTTTCCGCTAACCGTAACCCTTACCCTAACGCTAACCCTCGCTCATCGCAGTTTCCGCAAACATTTTTCCGCAGTTTCCGGTAACCCTAACCATAGACTAATCTATGCTCTAACCCTAACCTTCGCTGATCGCAGTTTCCGCAAACATTTTTCCGTAGTTTCCGCTAACCTTTACCCTAACTCTAACCATAGAGTAATCTATGCTCAAACCCTAACCCTCGCTGATCACGGTTTCCGCAAACATTTTTCCGCAGTTTCCGCTTACCCTAACTCGGCCCTAACTCTAACAATCGAGTAATCTATGCTCTCTAACCCTAACCCTCGCTGATCGCAGTTTTCGCTAACCTTTACCCTAACCATAGAGTAATCTATGCTCTAACCTTAACCCTCGCTGATCGCAGTTTCCGCAAACATTTTTTCGCTAACCGCAGTTTCCGCTAACCTTTACCCTAACCATAGAGTAATCTATGCTCTAGCCCTAACCCTCGCTGATCGCAGTTTCCGCAAATATTTTTCCGCAGTTTCCGCTAACCCTAACCCTCGAGTTTGTTTGCGGAAACCCCGATCAGCGAGTTCGGCTTTGTGCTATTAAACTGCGATCAGCGACTTCGGCTTTTTTTAATTTTTTCTCTCGATCTTTTCAGGGTACAAACTGAGGGTATGAACTGTTCAGGGTACGAACTAGGTTGCATCCTTAGAGGCTACCGTTAGGGTAAGGGTTAAGGGTTAGCGTTAGGGTAAGGGTTACGGTTAGCGGAAACTGCGATCAGCGACTTCGGCTTTGTGCTATCTTTCTCTCGATCTTTTCAGGGGGAAAATTTTAAAATGTTTGCGGAAACTGCGATCAGCGATTTCCGCTTTTTTTGATTTTTTCTCTCGGCCTTTTCAGGGTAGGGGAAAGGAAGGTAATTTGATACACTTTTAACATTTTTGCCTGTTAACTCAAAATTATCTGACACAAACTATTGATTTTAAGCTGAAATGAAAGTCTGATCCCTTACACACTTTTTAAAAACATTTTCACTTTTTTATTTTTGTTACTTTTTTTTAATTGAAATTTTAAAAACGTCACTCAAATGTATCAATTTACCTTCCACGGAAGGTAAATTGATACACCCGAAAGGTAATTTGATACAGTAAAACTAATACAGAAATCCCTTTTGACAGCAAAGCAATAAATGAAAATTTAATATGTGGTTGGCGTGCTTGGGTGCAAAGATGACTGTTGAGGCCCATGTGTGCGGCGAAGCTTCTGCAGCGGGATGGTCATGGGAAGGATCATTGGCTGGAGTTCTTATTCAAGGGGAGTGCTTTGCACTTTTCTCATTTTTTGACAGCAGATAGCGTGTAGGCCTACGAAAGCTTATATAATAGTTGTTTCCCAAAGTAGCAAGTCTTGTTAATAAAGAATAACTTATTTAAATCAAGTAGATCAATGTCAACATTTATTACAGTCACAAAAAAGAATTTAATATACTGTATCAATTTACCTTCTCCACATGTATCAATTTACCTTTTTCAAAAAAAGTTATAAAATACTGATTTTTGTATGCTTGGATGCACATTGCAAAAAAAACGTGACATGCTCTTGAAGCCTTATCAATGAACTGTCAAATGAGTTTGGTTTCATCTTTCAGAAACTTTTCTTTAATTTTCCAGACGAAGATAATCATGAGTTAAAATTTTTACGAAAATACTCAAAAAACACACTTTCACAATTTTATGCCATAAAAGCACGAGTTAGCTGCATGGTGCAATTTTTGTAGGCATTATTTTCACAGATCTTCCACCTAATGACAATATTTTTGACCAATATTTTTTGTACATTTCTGTAGGGGGGGTGTATCAAATTACCTTCCGTATCAAATTACCTTCCCTTCCCCTACGAACTGTTTGAACAGGGTACGAACTAGGTTGCATCCTTAAGAGGCTACCGTCCAATTGTGACCCTTCTAGCACTCATCCAGAGAGTTAATGCTTGTTTTGAACTTTATTTGGTAATTACAGAAGAAAAAGAGCAATAGCAGTGGTGGGAATCGAACTCGCGTCAATGAAATGACTACCGTACTTCCTAGCCCTAACCCCTAAGCCAACCAGCTGACAAAAAATCCATCACTTAATTTTCTTCCTAAAATTTTTTGTTTTAAATTCAGTTGTTTTTTAAGCTTTTCTGGATTAGTGTGTGTTGTATCGGTATAAATCAATTTAATTAAACCAGCGCAAGAGTTTTTAATAATAAATTACTTAGTTTTAGACATAAAAAATAAACGTTGGCCAGCAATCAGGGTTGCCAGATGCCCAAAATAAAAAAAGCCAAACTTGCCTAAAAAAAAAGCCAAAAAAAGCCAAATCTACTACAAACTCTAACAAGCCTATGTTTTTCCTTAAAAGACACAAAGCTACCTGTAAACTAGCTTATAAGAAACAAAATCAGTCGGGAAAAGACATTAAAAGACAAAAATAACAGTTTAACAATATCCTAAAGCGACTGGGTCTGTAGCGAATAGACAAACATAGCAGAGTGAACTGGCAATCCTGAGAAGAACGGAAAGGTCAATGGTGAGAGCAATGTGTGGGGTGAAAACGAGAAGGGAAAAAAGGACTGAAGAATTGTTGGATATGCTAGAGATGAGAGAGACCATAGACCAACTGGCAAGGGCAAATGGAGTAAGATGGTATGGACATATGATAAGGAGGGAGGAAGGAAGTTTTCTTAGAAAGGCACTAGATCTAAAGGTGGATGGGAAGAGGAAACGCGGTCGTCCAAGAAGAACGTGGAAACAACAAGTGAAGGATGAATTTAAAAAAGTCGGACTGAAGGAGGAAGATGCAAGGGACAGGGTGAAATGGAGAAAAGGGATTAAAACAATTGCTGCGCGGAAACAATCGGCCACCCCCACTAGTGGGGAACAAACCGACGATGGATTATGATGATGATGATGATGAGCAGACATCTAGTAAAGAAATTTAAAATTGGATCATCGTCTTCTTGCAGCACCCGCAAAAGACCTTTGTTTCCTGAACCTTCGTCAACTTTGTCAGTTTGATACATGTTCTTCTTCTTCTTCTTCGTTTGAACCTTGTTCTTCGCCACTTCAAGGGTCGAGGGGCTCTGCCTTTTACCACCCTTGGGCAGTGGCGGCGACGCGGTTTAAATGTTTGGGCAGGTGTCGAGCAGCCATTGAATTGATTCGTCATCCAGTTCACGCAGTCCACGCACACCATTTGGCGCATGGTAGATGGCGCAGTTACAGATGGTGTGGTCTGCGGTTTGTTCCTCCATGCCACACTCACAGATCGCGGATGGAGCCATCCCCCATTTGTGCATGTTGAAGCGAAATAGTCCGACGCCAGTACGAAGGCGGTTGAGCCGCACCCAGGCCTTCCTGGGCAAATGCATTCCGGTTGGATGGTGGCTGGTGTCGGAGATGAAACTTTGGAGTCTTGAGGAGTTCTTCTTCCACTCCGAGCTCCATTGGTGGTCCGCCCAGGTTGCCGCACTGATGGATTGGTCTTCAGCACTTTTCATCAGGAGTTGTGCGGCACGTACAAATGGGTGTCTCGATTTCAGTCGCCGAGGTTTCTCGTTCACAGACTCGTAGAGACTTGAGTAGAGTAAGTGGTTGGGGTTCGTAGCTCGACGAGAGAGAGACAGGATGGCTTCTTCACGACGAAGCTCAGCTGGTTGGATGCCTGCAAGGACAGGGAGATTTTCCGATGGTGTAGGTCGCAGGCATCCTGTCACGATACGCAGGGCGTCGTTTATGGCAGTGTCGATTTGATGGCAGTGGGCACTGCGGCTCCAGACAGGTGCACAGTATTCTGCTGGAGCGTGAACTAGCGCGATGGTGGCAATGCGCAGGGTATCAACTCCGGCTCCCCAGCCAGAGCCGGCCAGACGCCTTAGCAAAGCTGTGCGTGTTGAGATCTTTTTGCGTAGTGACTCCAAATGTTGACGGTAAGTGAGCGACCTGTCCAGGACTACCCCTAGATATTTAGGGTTTGGGCAGAAGGGCAGGGTTTTTCCATTGGTGCTGATCTTGAGCTCACGCTTTGCTTCCCGGTTGTTTAAGTGGAAGGCTGTCGTCACTGTTTTGGTTTCGCTGAGCTTCAGTCTCCATCTCTGGAGGTATGCCGAAAGTGTCGACATGTCCTGGTTTAGAGTCCCTTCTAATGTTTCCCAATGATTCGACAAGTGTAGAATGGCCAAATCATCGGCATAGGCATACTTTGCGGATACCGTGATTGGCAAGTCGTGGGTGTAGATGTTAAACAGAAGGGGGGCCAGGACAGATCCCTGAGGGACGCCATTTTTAAGGCGTCGTAACCTGCTTGGTTTACCACTTCCGGTGGTGAGAGTAAAGCTTCTGTTGTAAACGAGCTCCATGATCATGCGGACCATGTGCCTGTCCGGGAGCAGGCGGAGCAGTTTGCAGGTGAGGCCTTGGTTCTTTGATGTAAACAAAGATAGCATCCTTGGTGTAACGGTACTTTGAAGTGTTTACAGCATTGCTTTGAGGAATTCAAATGCGTTTTTATTCTCAGCAGTTAGTCCAACATTTACAACCGCATTCTATTTCTCTCCTTTGTTTTGGTCAAAGTGACGGTAGAAATAATCCCTTCTACAACTGTGGTGGTCAGAAATAAAAACAAACTGATCTGTTAAACAAGACAAAGCATATGTGGCCAAGTTTGCAAATCCATGTGTACCTGCAGAATTTGTATATGTTTTGACACCAATCCAAAAATCTGCTGTATCTTTTGGGATTTTTCCAGCAAATAGGCTACTTCAGTTTCAGATGACCAACCAGTCAATAAAGCCTATCTTCCTGTATTGTTGCTCTATTTCCTGTACATTATCACCTTGAGAAATCTCACTGGCAACTGATCAAAGAGGACTCGAGCAGTTTGGGAAAAGACTTTAGATAAGTGCAAAGCACTTAAGCCTTGAAAAATCATCATCATCCCATCACAACATGTTACGCTAGTATTTATTGAGTTAGCACTTCAAGGTTTTCAAGGCAATTTTTCTCTTTTTGTTATAGTTTGATCTCTTCTTAACATAACGCTCATGAAATTTTTGAATGAAACAAAAAAAAGCCTAAAAAAGCCAAATTTCATTTGGATTTTTTTTTCAAACAAAAAAATCCAAAGAGGTTCAAAAAAAGCCTAAATTTTCAAATTTGGCTTTAAAAAATCCAAACTGGCAACCATGCCAGCAATCAAGCCTAGTCAGTTTTTAAGAAAGGCTGCCAGACAAGTTTGGATCAATCGCACTTAGCCTAAATCGACAAAAATGCTTTTTTTTTCTTGCTTTTATTTCAATGCAAAGTGTTTGATTTTTTTTAAATTGAATTTAAATTTTGTTGCTTTATGTCAGTGGAAAAGTGACACAAATTGTCATAAATTGTTATTTTGGGCTCAAACTTTGTAATGATACGTCGTCTGGATTTGATTTGTTAAATTTCGTCTGAAGAAAACATTATTGGTCTATTGTGTTATTCGGTTACACTCAATTATTTCTCATTTACATTCTATTCAATTTGTTTGTCAAATTATACGGTCACATTGTGCTAGTTTCATGCAGCCTAACAGGTCACACTGAGAGTCACTCAGCCATTTGTTTTATGACAGCACAATAGACCAATACCTTTTTTAAATTGTGATTATTTTTGTATTGTAATACTGTTACAGAAAATGTTTTTACTCGCAGCCTTGTACTATTTATTGGCTTGAACTTTTCTTGGTTGCACTGAAGTTTAAACGCTCTTGCTACAAGCGTTTATAGATTTCAAAAGTTTTTCCTATTTTTAATCACCCGAAATAAAGTTTATATTTGAATAAAACCACAGGACTTCACTTAAGAATCGCAGCAGCATATGCTTTCTTTTCTCTCATTAATATTACTGAACATCAGCCTATCTTGTTTCAACGTAATTTGCCGATGCTTGACATTTGTCACATTAAGAACTGGGAAGCAGCTGACTCGATGACTGATATAGTCTTTCGCTGCTTCCTGTCTGTTGTGGTATTTAGGTAGCTATGGTAGGCTACTATTTTATTCGTATTGTGTATAATTGTACCGTAGCCTACTATTGTCGCAACAGACAAAATAAAAGGTATCTCTCTCTCTATCATCTTCTTTTCGCCATTTTTTACGTCACTTAAACCGTAGCTTATGATTGTTTGGCGGTTTCATTCTAGTCAAGTTTAGTGGCAGAATTTCGACTTGTAAAGTGGCTACTCACAAGCAGGCCCGTAACTAGGGGGGGCGCAGGAGGTCAAAGCCCCTGCGCCCCCCTAGTTACGGGATGGTTACGGCAAAGCCCTGCGCCCCCCTAGTTACGGTAAAGCCCCCCTGCGATAATGTTGACCCCCCTGCGATAATGTTGGCCCCACCTTGGAAAAAAATTATGTTAATTAGCTCTGTTCGCTAACTTTTTAGTTTTATATACTCAATTTTTTTGTGTTGTTTAATTGTAAACATTGTGTGTCTAATGGTAGGCCCACCAATGATCGAATGTTTTGTTAAACAGACAGACTCGAGATTTATTGCTGGTAAGATCCAGACTGGTATAGGCCAGGGTTGCCAGATCCAAAATAGCTTTGCCTGCCAAATGTTTTGTAAAAACCGCCAAAAAACTGCCAAACTTTTCAGGGTTTCAAATAAACTGCCAAAAAAAAACTGCCAAACTGTTAGTGCGGCTTGTCCTGTTAACCAGCAAGGCCATACACCATTATATATGGTGCAAAATGTAGCTCTGATGGTATATTGTCTTAATTTAACTTGATAGACCACTTAGTATGAATAATGAAACACAAACTGCATGTATCAAGCTAAATTAAAACAAACTTTCAAAGGTTGTAGGAGGCAGCCACATAGTTGGAGCTATCAAGTATCAACGAAGCGCAATTAGAAGAAGGTGATAAAGACCAATTGGCCTGGGGGGAATCTATGGGGGAGGGCTGCTTTTCTAGCAGGTTTTACAAGTTTAGCCTGCATGCAATAGCATTCCTCATTATCAGAATCACTGGTAGTGGTATGTTAGTTCAAGTTTGTTTTCCTTGCTTGGCGACACAAACATTCTGTCCCACAATCTACTTTTTACAGTAGGCCATTCATTTAATGCATGCTTTATAACCAATCTAGCCAAAGTCTGAAAAACAAAAAACTCAGTGTTAAACTTCAACATGTGAAAAGAGGACAATGCCAAGAAACACCATTGGTAAATATCACAAACACTTTTAAGGTTTAAGGATTTTCACAATGTTAATGGCATGAAGGAAATACACCTACACCTGATAACTTTACATGTCAAGAGGCTACAGTTATTAGCACAAATACATGGCATCTGGCCCTCAACTTCTTGGACGATTGGTGTAGAAAACACAAAATACAGATAATTTTTGCGACCCATTACAAACGTGTTTTATATCTGGCATCAGGTCTTGATTGTCACTTACTAACTAAGGAACTTCCGGTACCAATTCAGGTTCCGGTTCAAATTTCTACAAGGTCTCTGGCCTACGCTATGCTTTCAACTCAAACGGTGTGACATCGCATCATTAACCATAACCTGTTAACACTTACTAGTCCATTGGCAAGAAAATAAATGTCAAAACGCATCCCTCCAGCTGTCCAGTCCAACTCCAACTTTGGTTGGTGACTGGCCAGCCGCCAGAGGCCTCTGGAGCTTACATTTGTTTAAATTAGGAATTCAGAGTTTCCAGACCATAAATTAAACTTTTTTGATGGACTTTCATTGATAAAAGTATTTGAAAAACTTTAGTGGTGAGTTGTACAGGTAATAATTACAAAAAAACGCCAAAAGATGCCAAAAAAACACTAAAGTAAAAACTGCCAAAAAAATGCCAAACTGCCAAACGTAATTTTCTCCTGCCAAACGCTTTCAAAAAACGCCAAATTTGTGGAATTTGGCAGGAAAAACGCCAATATGGCAACCCTGGTATAGGCTTACACCAGTTTCCAACTGAGCTAAGCAGTGTGATAGCCGATCAGTCTCCAGAATACTGTGCAGTTGACTGCCACTCAGCGTTATTAAAGTAGCCTACCGGACAACCACCTTGGCATTTGCATTCTAGGTACCGTATGCTTCTATAGGCTACTGCAGTTTGGAACTCAGATTTGCAGACAATTCATGGTTTTACACATCTGTTCGTGCCCTTTCAAGAAAAAATGAAAACTTCTTGGACCGTGAATCGCTCATTCCACTATAGGCTATACGAAACTGAAGATAGATATTTCATCAGAGGCGGAATTGCAAGTCGCAAAACAATTCCTACATGACCGGCCATGTGGAAGTTGCAAAACACCGGGATTCCAATACAGTACGGTACTGAAAGAACTGTAGCCTACAATCAATCAACGACTGGCATTACCGAATGCATATAAACATGCCGCTACTGTGGCATCATTCGGGCCCAGTAGTGCGGTTTGTGAGAGTGGCTTCTCGGTCTAATCTTGGATAGACAATCCTACACGCAGGTCTATGTTCCAGATGAACTTGGTTCTGTTGGCGTTTGAAAAGGAAATGACCGAGAAAATAGACCTGGACGTTTTTGTTAATAGATTCAGTGAAGTCCATCCACGCCTTCTGTTGAGGTAGGACCCAGGTAGGACCTAACCTATTTATCCATGGCATAGATACATTTCACTGATGGTGTGAAATTGATTCTCACTATTATCATTAAAGGATTGATCTTGAAGAGATGATTGTTGATTGTCATGTCACTGTCATTGATTGTCTGTTGATTGTCACTGTCATGAAACTAAAGATGATTTTATTCATAAAGTTTTAACCAACTTAAAATGCGGCCACCCCAACTCAAAACATACTAAAAATGAAGGCAGGTAGCTCACAACAACAAGCAACACAAAATAGAGAACAGCCAGAAGGACAAAACACGCCAACGAAGTAATCATTAGAACAAGGAGCAGTACAGAAACAAAGTACGTAGAAATAACGTAAAACAATATATTATAACATTTACCCACTCTAAAAGGTAATGGTATCCCCATATCTAACGGGAGGAACCCCTTTGGTGAACCTAGACGATCTTCTTGGATTTTCATTGGAAAGGCTTGATCGGGTTAGGTCACCAGTCGTTGTTGATTGCGGATTGATTGCTGGATCGCAGTCGATCGCTTGGTCGCGAACAACTTCTTCGACTTGATCGAAATTATTTCCCGGTGAAGCGCCACTGCAAGGCAACCTATCACTCGGTGTGAATGACATTTCCTCTGTGTCCGATGATTGAAGAGAATCCACAATATATTCCGATGATTGAGGAGAATCCACAATATCCCCGTAAGGGGTATTATTAGCAGGATGCGGGGCTAAGTCTCTTAGAGACACGTTAGACTCTCGGCCGTCGCTGTATTTGATCCGAGCGTATAACGGGTTGGCTTCGGTTAAGAACACTTTCGTGACTTGATCGTCGTGTTTGCTAGACCTGTTAAACTTTCTCAGTAAGATTGGGCCAGGAGTGCTTAACCAATCAGGAAGGGACTTCCCGTGTGACGACCGTCTAGAGAAGTTGAAGAATCGCTCATGCGGGGTAGAGTTTGTTGATGTACACAGTAGCGATCTCAATGCGTGTAAGGCGTTCGGAAGGACATTTTCCCATTTGCTTATAGGCAGGCCGAATGACTTGAGGTTACATTGTATCGCCTTCCATATTACTCCGTTGTAACGTTCAACTTGCGAATTGCCTTGCGGGTGATAGGGTGTTGAGTGGCTCACAGCTACACCCCTTTCCAACAAGAATTGTTTAACATCCCTAGACATGAAACTTTGGGCTCGACCAGTGTGAATAAAACTACAAGTACCGAACATTGCAAACAGTTGAGAAAGGCACTTGATTACTGTGCCAGACGACGTATCAACACAGGGAAAACAAAACGGAAATCGTGAATACTCATCAATGACACACAATATATATATATTACGAGAACATGATGGTAAGAGGCCCTTAAAATCTAAGTTTAGCCTCTCCATGGGCTGAGTCGCTTTGATTAAATTACTCTGGACGGGTTTAAAGAAACGTGGCTTAACTTCAGCGCATACATTGCATGATTCACATATTCTTTTAACATCAGTTGTCGAGTAAGGCAAATTTTTCGAACGCACATAATGCAACAAACGAGTTAAACCCGGGCAACACAATTCTTTATGAATATCCATCAAACATTTAATGTTTCGAGCAGGTACCGTTGCGCAAAATGCTCTCGATAAAGCGTCGGGTGCTGTATTGTCTTTGCCGGGACGGTAACGAATAGTATAAGAAAAGGATGCCAGTTCGAGGCGCCAACATAGCACTTTATTGTTTTTGACTTTGGTCCGCTTCTTGCTGTCAAACATGAAAGCTACTAATTTTTGGTCTGTAATTAATGTAAAATGCCTTCGAATCAGAAAATGGGACCATTTTCTTACGGCTTCAATAATACTCGTAGCCTCCTTTTCCATGGCAGGGTAGTGTAGCTCGCTCCCTTGTAATGACCGAGACATAAATGCTACCGGTCGCCCACTTTGATTTAGAGTAGCCGATATTGCTACATCTGATGCGTCACATTCTACGGTAAACGATGAGTTCTCATCAATTGCTTGAAGGGATGCATTAGCAATAGCTTCTTTGAGGAATTGAAAGTCGCTTATTTGTAACGTGCTTAAAGGAAAGGCATCAACTCCCTTAGCCTTTATATTTTGTCAGAGAAGCCCGGAACCCACTTAGCGTAATAGGCAAACAACCCAATTGTTCTCTGTAGCGATTTTTTAGAAGTGGGTGGTGGTAAATCCCAAAGAGCTTTTAAACGCTCAGGATCGGGCTTAATTTGTCTATTTCCTATGCAGTAACCCAGGATTTTAATGTTCTCCACACCATAGACGGTTTTGTTATTATTGAGCGTAATATTACGTCGTTTCATGGATTGTAGAAATTTTGCAGCGGTCTTCTCCAGTTCTTCAGAATTACGACCGCCAATGATGACGTTGTCAAAGTACACGTAGGCCTACGTGTTTTCGAGTTTGTCGGAAGCAACAACGTTGTCCATTATGCGTTGCAATACTGGGTCACCACTTTTAACACCAAATGGCATGCGATTAAATTCAAATAATCTTCCACCAGCTTGAAAGGCAGTATAAGGTTTATCTTGGTCAAGCAAAGGAATCTGGTGGTATGCTGATTTAAGATCATAAGTCGCAAAACTATTGTACTGTGCAAGACTGTTCACGATGTCCTCGATGCGGGGGATGGGGTAAGCGTCGAGTTCAGTAGGCCTAAATAGATTAATTGTTTGCGAGTAATCGACGCAAAGTCTTTTACGTCCAGACTCAGGATTTGTTACTACGACTACTTGAGCACGCCATGGCGAATTACTCGGCTGAACGATTCCTTCAGCAAGCCAATTGTTAACTTCTGAATCGATAAATTTTAAGTCATTGTGACTGTACCTCCGAGATTTAGTCGCTACGGGTTTGCAATTATCTTTCACACTTGAAAATAATGATGGACACTCTACTTGGGCGGCGGCTACGGCACATGTCCCAGACATATTATGTGAAATGATGAGGTCATTTTCAGGACCAACCAATTCGAAAACTAAACGCTTATGCTTGCTTTGAAAATCTAAACCAAGAATTATATCAGAGCATAAGTTCTTTAGAATATAAAGTTCAACGTTGTTATACGTGCGATCAAGAATGTTTAGGTTTACTACACATTTACCGAGAACTCGACTTTTGGCTGACATTTGAGCCATCGTCACTTCGAGCCTTGCCGGAAAAACTTTGAGGTTTAAGTCTTTAACTGATCGTTCGTTGATAAAACTCTTAGAACTTCCGGTGTCAATTAGAGCGGACAGTTCATGACCAGCAATGTTTATAAAAATTGTTGACTGTTTCAAGTCATTGTTCACAGTTTTTGCTGAACAGACATTACCTTGAGAGGGCGTACCGGTACTGGTCGCTGGACATTGAATATCAATCGATGCTGCCGCCGTGTTATTTGCTTGATGGCCAGAGCTGTTCCCGTTCTTTCGACAGACTATTGCCCAATGTCCTGTCTTGTTGCACTTAAAACAAACTGATGAACGCGCTACACAGTTCTTGCGGTTATGAGAACTTTTACTCCCACAGAAGTAACATTGATGTTTAGTATAAGTGGCTGATAGATTGTCGGATTTTTCGTTGTTGTCACTAACGTTTATGTCACTCTTAGAGGCTGACGCTAACACGTCCTTTTCAGAGAAATCAGCTTTGTGGCTGTCGTAAACTTCAAAATCTTTGGCTTCTTTTTCTGCTTCAGTTAACGATAACGCTTGGTTGAAAGCCGACTCAAAATCCAAAGTTTTATTCTCCAAAAGACGCTGCCTGATATTCCGCGAAAATATTCCATTGATAAATGCGTCTCTCAGCATAATATTCTTATGTTCTGCTGCAGACACAGCTTTAAAATTGCAGTTCTTTGCTAAATTTTCTAAATGGTGCCGAAACTTATGTAAGGTTCGATCTGAGTGCTGCTTTGTAGATGCCAGCACATGTCGCGCATGTATTTCGTTTGGTTTCTTGATATAAATTTGTTCCAAAAGCTGCATGGCTCCTTCATAAGTCTCACACTCATCAATGTATTCAAAAACTTGGGGCGAAATCATGCTGATCAATGCTTTTAATTTAAGACTTAAACGGTTGGCTTCGCCTGCTTCGTTGTCGGCAGGTCCTTGTTGTAAGTGCTCCTGAATATAGTTCTCAAAGACTTGTCGCCAGTGTCTAAATTCTCTGGCCGCTTGTACATTGCCAGGCTCAATGTCTAATCGCTGAGGTTTTAACAACCTCTCCATCCTTTGCGATTTCTAGTTGAAAATTTTAAGTTGGTTAAATTGTCATGAAACTAAAGATGATTTTATTCATAAAGTTTTAACCAACTTAAAATGCGGCCACCCCAACTCAAAACATACTAAAAATGAAGGCAGGTAGCTCACAACAACAAGCAACACAAAATAGAGAACAGCCAGAAGGACAAAACACGCCAACGAAGTAATCATTAGAACAAGGAGCAGTACAGAAACAAAGTACGTAGAAATAACGTAAAAAAATATATTATAACACTGCACTAGACAAAATGAGGTGCATTGTAGGCTACAATTATTTACAAAACGATGAGTGACAGGTGCAGCGGCTGCAGCCCTATTTGATCATGGTTCAACGCCTATTTTCTATGTATAGGCCTAGTATATTTTGTGTGATTTATGCAGTGCGTTAGAGGAAAATGTAAATAAACTAAAACGAACTCAAAGTTCATGACAGGCAATGGATTAACTAACAAAAAAATCAACTACAAAATCATAAACTTCGCTGCGGTGTCTATGCCAATTTTTAACCATTTTATCACTAGTTGATGGTGGCATGTTTTAAAAATGATTTTGCTTTTCAATTTCTATGCTGTCGTCATTATAACTGTTTAAGCTACAGCATGTAATTCACTCTATAATGCCAGTTCACGCTGCTGTTTCTATGATAATCTATGCTAATGTAAACGCTGTATTACGATGAATTTTTTTGCGTAAATATACCCACATTTTGTACCAATGTCGTTTTCGTACATGATACAGAAGGTTAAAGTTGGGCCCCCTCTAGAACACTTATTGCCCCCCACCCCCCCCCCCCCCCCTAGTGCTCCAAGCTAGTTACGGGCCTGCCCACAAGTTCAGTTTCAGTTGTTTTTATCAGAGCTGCCACTCTAAGTGATTTTCCGCTACATTTAGTGGTTTTTGGAATAATCTAGTGATCTAGTGTTTTTTTTTTGGGGGGGATAATCTAGTGTATTTTTTTAACCTTTAAATCGAGTAATATACTTAAGTTATTTTCGGCTACAATAGTTAAAACTGGTTGCTGAATGAGAAATTCCAAATGCGGAAACCCTATTCACGTTTGGTGATCGTGGATAGCTCGATACTTGCTAATAACTTGTTATTAACTTATTATGCTGAGTATTGTTACTTGTTAGGCAGCGCAGCAGGCTTTATCTAGAAATTCCTACAGCTGTTGTGCTTCACGAAATCTGTAGGGTGTAGGCCTATTTAGCCGCCGCCAGCCAACTTAAGATACTAAAGGGAATTTCAAAGTCCTGAATCGTTGTGGAGGTGATGAGTTTAGCTGGCTGTGGTCTTATAATTATCGCTTTATCAACGTAACTTTATATCAAAGCACGCTTGATATCTGCAAGACATAACTTCCCTGGGTATAATTGGATTTCCGCAAGATACCGTAGTGGTGTTGTTTTTGCTTGTTTGTTTTATTTGTTTTTTTCATTGTTTACTGTCGTCAGGTTGTAATAATTTTGTGAGTCATGCAAGGCCTGGTGCATTGCACTTGAAATAGCTTTGTCTGTGGTAGGATTTCTTTGTGAGGTTTTGTTTGCCTGCCTTGCTCTTCTTTGCTACGAGCTGAGTGCATCAAGATGTCTTCCCCTGACGACCATCAGCACTGTTGATAACGCACCACGGTCGTTCTTCATAGCAAATGTCTGTTTATACAATTCTTGGAAATATCAGCTAAAGCTATATGGGATTTTTTATTTTCATTTGTAACATTTTCTTTTATTTCCCTTTATATCTTGTATTTTTCTGAAGGTGTTACAAGTTTACAACTGTGCCAAATCCTTTCAACTTATGTAATAACTATTTCGGTCATCAGCACGTTTTAACGTTGGCGATTTGTCGCTTCTATCTTTTTCTCAACCTTTGACATTAGGGTGGGCTGAAAAAACTTTTTTTTTTTTAAATTACAAATGGGGGGTCCTAATGCCTGGCAAATGATCCAAAAACATCCCAAAAAAATTTTTGGGGAGTTGGGGGCAAAAACCAGCCTCCAACTCCCCCATCAAGGTCATGCGGGGGTCAAATTTCATGAAAATGCTGTAACTCGAGAACCGCTTGTGGTAGAAAGCTGTTCTTACACTCAAATGATGCAGAATAGTCATAATTCTATCTGTCCTAAAACAACTTTTCTTCGTAAGTAATGTATTTATTGAGATATTTAGAAAAAACTGGTATTCCATGTTCTTATGTATATTCGCATGTGCGTATCACATCAGCCTTTCTAGATTTTCGCTATTAAAACTGCTTCAGCAGTCAGCACTTGTCACCAAAGCATTTTGATGAGTTGTGTGCAATAGACAATTACTGTAGACATAGAATTAGACCAATGAACGTCTTAAGAGCGTTCATTAAAAACGAATACAAAACGATATACTAGCAAAATCTAAATCTAAAATCGTCTCCACTCCTGCACACATGAAAGGCCATTCAGTTGCAAAGTTATCATAGCAGTGTACACTGTACAGTATAATGTTCTGCAGTGTATAACTGAAATGTTGTAGCCTACTTGTATTCTAACTGGCTTGACAAAACGTTACGTTGGCGTCACATGGGGGAGGGTGGGGGTCAAAAATTCGGAAAAACAGCGTTATGTAATATTTGAACCTTCCCTAAGACGTTTCACAATCAAAATACTACTGGCATCTTGTTTTGAGTAATATAAAGTTGCAGTGAAAAACAAAAAACAGTGAAATAATGCAGGATGCAGCCCACAGAAAAGTGACACTGCAGTTATTACTTTGCCTAATCTGTGGCAAAATGAGACTTATTGTCAATTTTCTTCATCATCTTTCTGGATCTAGTTTTTTGCCGTATAAGCCCATCACGTCGCTCAAATGTTGCAACTGCTGTTGCTGCTTCACTGACAAGCTTAATGTGGCGCTCAACTGCTTGATTGTGGCATGGATGTAGCAGCTTAAAAGGGTTGGTACGAATGTCATTTACTTCGGCAGAGGACTTCTTCCTAATTGCTGGTGGTTCAGTAACACCGTCCATGTTCATGTCCACAAGTTTGTAATAAACTTTGGCCTTTACACTAATTTTCGGGACTGTAAAACGGCGAAAGGTTTCAGAAGATACGTCTTCATCTGGTTCATCTTCTGGCCAATATCCTCCTTCATAACTTTCTGCTGGGATTTCAGCATCAGCACTTGCCTGCAGCTCACCGCGGATAGCCATAATTTTGTTTACTGCTAAACAGCGAACCTGGTAATCACTATCACCCAACATGGCCAATAAAATATCTTCTGGGTGAGCAAAATAGGCATTGCGCTCGAGAGATGCTATTGCTGTTTCTCTTATTTTTGGACTAGGAAACTTTGTAATTCGCTCTAGCAATGCATGGAAATTCTTTGCTCCTTCAGATATGGCATTTCTTCGTTTTATCTCAAACCAGGAGGGAAAGAAAATTTTAACACAAAATTCTGCTAAAAGAGCAAGGTTTTTTGATGTTTTTTCTTCGGAAATGTAAAGTCTTAAAATCCGTGGAGCAAGTGCAATTTCCCTGCATTGCTAGAGCGAATTACAAAGTTTCCTAGTCCAAAAATAAGAGAAACAGCAATAGCATCTTTCGAGCGCAATGCCTATTTTGCTCACCCAGAAAATATTTTATTGGCCATGTTGGGTGATAGTGATTACCAGGTTCGCTGTTTAGCAGTAAACAAAATTATGGCTATCCGCGGTGAGCTGCAGGCAAGTGCTGATGCTGAAATCCCAGCAGAAAGTTATGAAGGAGGATATTGGCCAGAAGATGAACCAGATGAAGACGTATCTTCTGAAACCTTTCGCCGTTTTACAGTCCCAAAAATTAATGTAAAGGCCAAAGTTTATTACAAACTTGTGGACATGAATATGGGCGGTGTAACTGAACCACCAGCAATTAGGAAGAAGTCCTCTGCCGAAGTAAATGACATTCGTACCAACCCTTTTAAGCTGCTACATCCATGCCACAATCAAGCAGTTGAGCGCCACATTAAGCTTGTCAGTGAAGCAGCAACAGCAGTTGCAACATTTGAGCGACGTGATGGGCTTATACGGCAAAAAACTAGATCCAGAAAGATGATGAAGAAAATTGACAATAAGTCTCATTTTGCCACAGATTAGGCAAAGTAATAACTGCAGTGTCACTTTTCTGTGGGCTGCATCCTGCATTATTTCACTGTTTTTTTGTTTTTCACTGCAACTTTATATTACTCAAAACAAGATGCCAGTAGTATTTTGATTGTGAAACGTCTTAGGGAAGGTTCAAATATTACATAACGCTGTTTTTCCGAATTTTTGACCCCCACCCTCCCCCATGTGACGCCAACGTAACGTTTTGTCAAGCCAGTTAGAATACAAGTAGGCTACAACATTTCAGTTATACACTGCAGAACATTATACTGTACAGTGTACACTGCTATGATAACTTTGCAACTGAATGGCCTTTCATGTGTGCAGGAGTGGAGACGATTTTAGATTTAGATTTTGCTAGTATATCGTTTTGTATTCGTTTTTAATGAACGCTCTTAAGACGTTCATTGGTCTAATTCTATGTCTACAGTAATTGTCTATTGCACACAACTCATCAAAATGCTTTGGTGACAAGTGCTGACTGCTGAAGCAGTTTTAATAGCGAAAATCTAGAAAGGCTGATGTGATACGCACATGCGAATATACATAAGAACATGGAATACCAGTTTTTTCTAAATATCTCAATAAATATATTACTTACGAAGAAAAGTTGTTTTAGGACAGATAGAATTATGACTATTCTGCATCATTTGAGTGTAAGAACAGCTTTCTACCACAAGCGGTTCTCGAGTTGCAGCATTTTCATGAAATTTGACCCCCGCATGACCTTGATGGGGGAGTTGGAGGCTGGTTTTTGCCCCCAACTCCCCAAAAATTTTTTTGGGATGTTTTTGGATCATTTGCCAGGCATTAGGACCCCCCCATTTGTAATTTAAAAAAAAAAAGTTTTTTCAGCCCACCCTATTTGACATGTATTGTTTTTGCTGTGATGGTCAGAAATAAAAACAACTGAACTGAGGGAGTGTGGGGAAAGAGCAGGTGTAGGCCATGATAGCCTAGTTAATGCGGGCGAATTACAGTACTACAGTAATTCGCCTGCAAAATAAAAACTGTGTTTCCAAAAAGTTGGCCTCCTGGAAGGAATTTCTGGAAATCTCTGGCTGGGACCCCCACCCAGGGTCAATTATAATTATTTATACTAAATAGAACTGCCCCCCAAGGCCTAATGTTAGCGCTTGTAAACTACACCCGACCCTGTTATTCTTCTTTACAGTTTGATTGATGTCATAAGACATAGGCTATGTCGGCATAGGCGTCGAAATAGGGTGGGCCGGGTGGGCGGCGCCCACCCTGCCATGAAACGAGGGTGGGCAAAATATGTTTTGCCCACCCTATTTTCAGGACGCTTATGAAGTGTTCGTTCCAATTATTTCCGTTTTTGTTAAACGCTGAATTATTCAACCAACTGCAGAGCAACTTCTTGTTTTACGCTATGTCTCTCGCTAGGTATCTGACAGAACAAAGCAATTTTGCAACAACGCTGCGTTGAAAAAAAAGGCGTTTGGGCAAGATTTGATATCAAGCCAATACCATGCCAGTACGCTGTAAAACCGGCGAACTCATCTCTCTCTCTTGGGCTGTCGCACGTTGAAAACCTGTCTAGTGTCTAGAGCAGAAAGCCAAGACAATTAGAATCCGCGTGGCCTAGCTTTTCGTGGTAATCGAAATTGTGCTGACAAGTGTGTCTGCACTTGAAACGCTAAATCGGATGCGCACATTAACACACTCCTCTCTTCTAAAACCACTTGTCGTACGTTCATCTATTTACATATCTTTTCTTCGATTGGTCTCACTTTCGTTACGTCACAATCAAACTTCAGTTCCATGTCAGCGTAAGAGGATATGAATATGACATCATAATTAACATGACAATAAAATAACCGATACAAACTGAAGATGTACTAAAACAATCGCTTTTTACAAATCTTTCCTCACAAACTTGTTGCTGGGTATAAATTGGAGCATCGCACGATGTTGTCATTTCAATTTTCATTATTGAAAAGTTAAACATGAAGCAAAGTCAAACATCTATTCGCGCATTCTTAAAACCAGGTTCCAAAAGGTCTTTGTGAGAAAGACTAACCATTGCGAATTTGCGAACATACACATTCAATGAAATCTGTTTGAAAACTCTCGCCCACCCAGAATCCCTCTCTTCTAAGAAAAAATCGACGCCTATGTATGTCGGATATAGAAAAAATTAAGGATATTGTAAGTGGTGACAGAACTCCACCACAAAAAAGTTTTTATCGCCAACCTTTTAACATATTATTAGTCATGTGTTGGTTTAAACATGCTTTACTCAATATTACTTTCGACATTAGCAATATGTTAGGCTATTTGAGCTATTTGTATACTCAAAAGGCTATTTGTGTATTGTAAGTTTTATGATAACTAATTCTTCCCCTAAACACTTCATCCACTAAAAAAAATCAAGATAAAAAATTGAGCAGTGCTGATGTTGTGGATCGGAGTTTTCGCAAATTTATTTAATTCTGTCATAAAGAATATAGCAGCGCTGAAGTTGTTAACTGGAATCAGAACTTGTTGGAAATCAGTCATTAAATTTTTATGTGCCGCAACAAATTCTTAATCTTAAATCTACCTAACCCCTTTATGACAAGTAAAAGGTTCTCAACTCTTAATTAATTAATTGAAAAAATTGAGAAAACTCAGATTTCGGCACTGCTTAACTCTTCATGACAAAAGTTTTAAAATGTATAAACTATTAAACTACGATCAGCAACTTAAGTGCTGTTGTATTTTTTATCTTGATCTTTTCATGGACAAATTTGAGAGACGAAGTGTTCAGGGGATGAATTACTTTGCACCTGTATAAGTTTGATTTGAAAATGCAATAGTTAGAATTACTTCAGAGAATACAACCTTACAGCTACAGCTAAAACATCAAAACAATTATAAATCGATATTTCTTTATAATTTATTGTTGCAGCACCATTCTAGTTCATATTTGTGATTGAAATATATCATCAAAGTTAATATTATTGCTAATAATGGGAAGAAGGCGATCAAAGCGAAAAGCTCCACCAAAAAAGAAAATGACTGAGCCTCTAGAAACTCAATTTGCTTGTCCATTTTGTAATCACGAAAAGTCATGTGAGGTCAAGATGGATCGAGCTAGAAACACAGGAGTGGTATCATGCACTGTTTGCATGGAAGAATATCAAACAACAATAAACTATTTATCCGAACCCATTGATGTATACAGCGATTGGATAGATGCTTGTGAAACAGCCAACCAATAGCACATGCTCAAATGTTGCCAAGAATTCTAATTTTGGCAATTTAGAAAAGATTTAAGAAGGTTATGTTTTCAACTGTCCCAGAAGAGAACTTTGTTCAGGCCGTTTAGAGAAGTTTAGCTCTTCATGAACCAGCAAATGGTATTGGACATGATTTTTCCTTTGTGAAAAATGTTTCATGATAGCCTTAGGTCAATATGTGCTTTGTAGTTATATTTCAAGACTGTTTTGTATTAATAGATTTTTCAGGCGTTTACTCCAAAGTTTTTCAAGTGATCTCATGGCTAACTAAAGGTTTTGTGATTTACACATTCACAAAATAAGTTAAAAATTACAGTAATCTGAACTTAAAATCCTGAATCCCCAACGGTTTAATCCATTATTACCATTATCTTATACTGTCGATTCATGTTTTATTACTTTTTTTATAAAGTTTTAGGTTGTTAATGTTGAACTTTTTGCAGTCTTACTCAACCTAAATCCAACATTTCAAAAGTTGCTGCACAATTTTTTACTTGCTAATTGTGCTCAAAATTTGTACTCGAATATTAGTTGCTAAACTTGCTAGTATGTTACAACTGTTAATGCATGAGTACTTGTAATGCCTTTTTTATGCATTTACCATACTCTGTTTTATTTTTTGTATGAAGTGGTGATAGTTTCCTTAACAATCTTTGAAACTGCTGTGTGATATTTTATTGATAGCTTGTTGGAACCGAAAAGCACAACAGTAAAACATTTTGCATCGTTATATTTAAATCCAGGTTCTATCAATTTAATGCAACCTAAAAATCGTATTCTTAGTTGCAGTGACTGTAGTTTTTGACAACGTCTCGTGTAGTAGTAAGCTTATTAATTTGTTTTCGTATGAGAGGAAAATTCATTAAAAGGATTTCTTACATTAGTGGACTAGTGGTTTTCAACCTGTAATCCGTGAAATCTCCTGGGCGTTGGAAAATGTTTTATATGGTCAGTTGGTCACGTTAATGCATTGATTTCAGCCAACTTTAAAAAAAACTTGGGCATTCAGGCTCACGTACTTGGAAATAAATTTGCAATTCTTTTTAAAGATTATGTTTACAAATTTACGAGTCCACACAACAGGCTTAGTAAATATGCCGAAAGAGTTCTTGACTAAAAAGTTGAGAATCACTGACTTAGATCATATTGTTACTGTAAATGTTTTTTGGGTAATGCGCAACCGCTTTCACCGTGTTAGTTACTGCTCTTTTATTGCTTTGTCTTGGCTTAAGATTGTTCCCGGTTAATATAACACGCTGGAGAAGCAAGAATTTTGTGTTCTTTGACTCTAAACTGAGAACTTGAAACGAGGCAAACCCAGGGATATCTGGGCAGACCAGAAATATTTTTGAAACATATTTTATCGTTTTAAACCTCCAATTTGCACATCTCGCATGATTAATTGTGGGAATCTTTATCCTCGGATTAAGAACTCTATTTGGAGGCTCAACCCTGGCAATACCGCATACTTGTAGGAACTTGAACCACTGCCGCAAACCTGGTAACTCAGATTGACAAAGTGAAACTTCGCTTGTTGAAGCATTTTCACCTGTGAATTTTTCCATCCAATGCCACTCAACGAAGGGGCGACCCTGAAGTGCGTTTCTCAAGCGCACACCCGAAGATGTAAACCAAAAACAATAATATAACGCTGAAGACCACCGTGTCGTGATCACCTTTCGCCACCATCGTGCCCATAAATGTTGTTGTCTTAACGACGGCTGTGCATGAGCGGCGTCTCATTATGCAGTACGTCCATTACAAATGCAAGGGAACGTGATCATACCATGAGAATAAACACAAAAAAGGACTGATTTGCTGGATGGGGCATCTTATGGCTCGCTTTCGGCACCTTGTCATTGGCGGATTAAGATTTTGATGTCAGGGAAGTCCAAACGCGGGTCGCATAAATTTAGGTTAGAGGCTGTCCAAGACGTCCGCACTGAAGGGGGAGGTGGTTGGATATTGCGGACAAGGCGGGAAAGAGTTCCTGAGGTGTGAACATTCTTTTCTTTTTATAAGCTTAGTAGTCTATCGGTAGGCTACAAGCAACAAAATTATTTTACCGATTATCTGGCCACGCGTTCCCATTCTGATTTCACAACCAGGTTTCACGTCTTATTGCGAAACCGGGAACGATTCAAATGCACAAAAATCAACGATGCAGTATAGGCTAGGGATGTCCACTTCAGAATGACAGATCTCTTAAAACCAGTTACAAATTGGAATCGAAGTAAGATGATCGCCAAATGTTTGCCGAGTTCTGTGCGAAGAGTGAGGATGCGCACAGTGCACAATACTTTTGCCGCGTATCTTAATCGTTAGGCTACTAAATCTTGCAGTGTGAAGGTCGTATGACGAAGATCTTTCATTTTAGCTGGTAATGATTCAATTACATGACGAAAATGTTGTAGGCCCAGAGCCCGATTAACTATGAGGCACAGCCCTCAGGCCCCCTGGTTTTGGGGGCCCCCAATTTTTTGACATAAGTACCGTAGGCAGGGTCCACAAGAGGGGGGACGACCGGTGCATTGCACCGGCCCGGTGAGTTCAAAGGGGCCCGACAAAATGTCTAAATTTATGCGATAAAAAGATTGATTTCAACGATTTTGCACAAAATATTGTTTTTATATTAGTTCCGTCTGTCGAATGGACCCCCTCATGGGTAGCCTAGGCTATGCCTCTTTTAAAATTACAGAATTTTCAATGTTTTGAGTTTAGGGGGGCCCGACAAAATGTTTAAATTTGCATGCTCAGGTCAATTTTGCATAAAATATTGTTTTTTATATTAGTTTTGTATTTTGATTGAGCCCCCTCATGGGTATGCCCTTTTTTAGAACAACAAAGTTTTCAGATTTTTGCGTTCAGGGGGCCTGATAAAATGTTTAAATTTGCGTGATAAGGTAAATTTTGCATAAAATGTTTTTATATTTTGAAGTTGGTATTTCTTAATGTCGTGAATAATATTGATTGATTGATTGAATTTTTATCCTCGGACTGGGAAAGCTTCTTGCAGAGCTTAATCCTGGCAGTTTCGCATACTTGTAGAGGCTTTGAATCACTGACGCAGGCCCGGTCACCGAGATTGACAGAGTGAAGTTTCCGATTGTTGAAGTCTTGTTGCCGGGGAACTATTCCATCCATTAGATGCCGCTGAATGGAGAGCAGTCCTTAACGTGCGTTGCTCAAGCGCACACCAATACATTCATCCTAAGCCATTCATCCTGAATTATTATTTATGAAGTTATAGTTTTGCTTGAACTATTTGTTAACCCATATTTCATCATTTGCAGAGAGTACATGGCAGTGACGTTCGGTGACTTAAACCGTTGGGAAAGCAACTTGGAAATATGCTGCAGCAAGGTAGTAGGCACGAAGGGCGTAACCGTCGGGCGAAGCCCGAAGGTCTGGGGAGCATCCCCCAGAAAGTTTTGAAAAACACTTCCAATTTGGTGCGCTCTGAGAGCATTTCCAAAACAAATCAAAAATAAAAATCTGTCAAATTGTGCTTCGCCTATGTCGTGGTCAATGATCATACACCCATTTAATGTTTAGAAGTCATGAACAATCTTAATTTTAACGTTGCAGGACCAAAATCCAGTGTTAGACATGGAATAATAGTTGTCTAAATATTTATTTCATCATGAATGTTCATTCTCAGGTATTCAGTTAGGCCTACACTACAAAAACTAACACTTAGGCCTAAACATTACAACCGCAAGCAATTTTTACAAAAAGCTGGATAAGTTTGCCTCCTGCGTATAGAAGCTTAACGAACTAAATATTGCATCCGCACCTGAACGTTCATTGGCGAAGTAACGTTATATCAACGCTGTAAAAAGGGCAAAGGCATGACTATGAAAGCTAGTAGGCTAAAGTAGCCTACATGGCGAGGAGACATAAAAAAACAGCAACAATTTTTTCGCCTTTATGATGCTGTGCTGTGTACCGTGACGAGAGACCATTCTGTGCGTATGACGAGATAGTCCAGCGTTTGTACGCATTGACGTCACTGGGAAAGCAACTCTAACCATAACACATCTGCTTGGCTAAGCAGCTGGTGACATTTTGCAAAACGAGTGAGGATTGGATAAAACGAAGGCGTTTTTTGACGTTTTTGAACGTGGGGAAAGCAACTTTGCAAGTTGCTTTTCCTGGAGCCTCAGTGGTTGTTTCTGACAGGAGCGTTTGCGTTAATTGGCGTTTATAGGCAAGACATGCGGTTTGGTGAGGATTTAGACTACTCACAAGCGTTACGAGTAATTGTAGTCACGAACACAGTAATTTTCAAGTTAAAATAGACGTGATAAAAATAATAAGAAGTTAAACCTAGAATTCAGTCATTATATTTTGCATAGTTTTTGCTCAGGTAAGCACTGCTTTCCTTGCTTTCCCTCACCGATCGTCACTGGCCTACATGGCATTGCATCGAAAGCGATTGCCAATAGGCGCCCCTAAACTTAGCTGTGCCTCGGGCCTCCGTGAGTTTTAATCAGACCCTGTGTAGGCCTAACACCAAACACAGTTGTAATGGAAAAAAAGTTTTGTGTAGGCTACAGTAGCCTAAAAGGCAAAAGAAAGTCCCATACTTGATGCAAGCAACGTTATATGAGAAGATAAGGTTCTTATTATATTAAGCATTCGGCACCAACGAGAGTAGGGTAGCCATCACTAGCCAGTTCCTTCAGCAACTATGCCCACCCAATTTATTACACTGTGGTTGGTTTTGAACCTTTTTGAAGTCCTTGGAATGCGTTGCTCAAGCATACACTCCGAGAGTCGAACCACCGCCGCTTGATTTTGAAGTTTGTTCATTCACGAAGTTACGCGCTAACCAACTGAGCTATCGGGGCGGACGAGTTGGTCTACTGTAGCCTACTGTACTTTAAGGAAAACACTCCCCTCTCCAAACGTTAAGCTTCTTGCTAGATCCGCGTCCCTGGCTTGGAGTTGAGAATAGAGTTGCGAAGTAGAGCCGTTGTTTGCCCAATTTTTGGAAAATGGAGGGAATTCAGAGTTTCATTTTTTTTACAAAAGTTTTGGGGTGGTGTGGATTTGGAGTTTGGTTCACCAACTTTGCATTTTAGTTGAACCAAATAAGTTCCGCATTGTTTCGCTTATAGAAAAAAAAATTGTACCCACGATTTTCGATCTGGCAGTAAAATGCTTAGTTCTAACTTGTGCCTAAGTTAGGCATAGGCCTACCATATTTTCATCGCCTAAAAAGAGGACACGTTTCGCCAGCGAACGTTTTGCCACGTTCCACTACATTTGCTGTGAAAATGGTGCTGTTTTCGCGGTTCAAAAAATAAATTATCTTTTCAGGCAGTGATTAAAACCTCGGGGTTTGTATGATGTGACTTCCAAGATCAAAGTTAAAAATAAGGGTTAAAATGGCTAATCTATTGAATAGTATGTGCCCTGTATAAAAAGTGTAGATCTGTTAAAAGCAATAATTGGAAAAAGATTGCAGCCTTATTGATTTCAACATTTGTTTTTTGACTTTATCACCATCCACTACAAGTTTCTGCAGCAGATAATTGAAACTTATGCATAATGAATATAGTTCAACGAAGTAAATTTTACTTGACTATCCATACTATCGATAAAAAGAGCTTTAATAGTGCGTGTTACAGACGTTGTTTTTTGCCCTGCTTTTTTGGTTTCATGACAATTTAGTACCTATTTTGATAACAGTTTTAAATATTTGAAGGGATGTGCGCTAGGTGGCGTTTTCTTTTTACAATCCGAAACACGTTTCCTTCTTTTTTGCTGCGAACAGTCGTTGAAGGGGGAGTGTATTTCTCTTCTGCTCGCAAAGACTTAAAATGGGCAAGTTTTTGAAACCAAACAGGGTCGTGTTGGTTCTCGCAGGCCGATATGCCGGTAGAAAAGGCATAATTATTAAAAGCCAAGATGATGGCACAAACGACCGTCAATATGGGCATGCTTTGGTCGCTGGTATTGACCGTTACCCACGTAAAGTGACAAAAAGTATGTCAAAAAAGAAGCTTAAGCAACGCAATAAGATGAAGGCTTTTGTCAAGGTGATGAATTATAATCACTTGATGCCTACCAGATACTCTGTTGATGTGCCCATTGATAAGGCATCTGTCAACAAAGAAATAATCAAGGATGCTGCTGGACGAAGGAAAGCTCGCAGAGAAGTGAAAGTTAAGTTTGAAGACCGATACAAAACTGGCAAGAACAAATGGTTTTTCCAGAAGTTGCGATTTTAAGATTCTATTATTACTTTGATTCTACTGTTAACATCAGCAAGAAACTTTTTGTGACATACTGGTAGCCTACCATAATACAGTGTAACACACAGCTCTTCTAATGCTAATTATTATTGAATCAATGAACTCAAAGCATCATACTTTATGTGAAATTGTATTTTTATGTGGTATTGATGTTAATAATATTTAAGGATTTATGAGGTAATTCATTGCTTTGTTTGGCAAATATTTACTGATGTATTTTGTGTTTGCTCCGCTGTTGTTTACACGGTTTAGCAGAAATATTGTTCAAGTAACAAATTTGCAATTTGCTTCTTTGACAGTAATGCATTATGTTAATTGCTTCACATGTGCTTGAATTTTTACTCATTGTACGGTAATATGTTTCATATTGAACTATGGTATCATGATCTTGCAAAACTCGTGTTAATGAATATGCATGTAATTTACTGGCAAAGTCACATATTTGTTAATTGTATGGTGTTAATATGTAGGTTGTTTAAGATACAAAAGTGATTTAATTGCCATCATAGCTTTGTATCTAATATAAAAAAAGTTAAGTCTTGGAGTGGAAAGTGACAAAAAGATGAACACCGTTTATCAGGTATGTTTATTAAACTTTGGGGGATGCAACCTAATTCGTACCATGAACAATTCGTAGGTACCGTCAGTTCGTACCTTGAAAAGATCGAAAGAAAAAATTAAAAAAAGCAGAAGTCGCTTATCGCAGTTTCCGTAAACATTTTTAAATTTCCGGTAATGATCCTAAGAGTTTGCCGAAGTCGCTGATTGCAGTTTCCGTAAACATTTTAAAAGAGTTAGGGTTAGGATTGATCGGAGTTTCCGCAAACATTTAACCGTATCTGTTACTGGCGTAGACCTTATGGTCGCGCCCTCTGCTAATTCAGCAATTTCACATAAAAGCAGTGACGCTAGAAACCTGAGATTTCTTGACTTTTACTTTTTTTTTCTTGCCCCAACTTTTAATCCCGATTATGTTGGTATCGGATAATTGTGAAGTTCACAATAAACCTTT
Organism: Aplidium turbinatum; assembly: GCF_918807975.1. Taxonomy (NCBI): domain Eukaryota; kingdom Metazoa; phylum Chordata; class Ascidiacea; order Aplousobranchia; family Polyclinidae; genus Aplidium; species Aplidium turbinatum. The sequence continues at coordinate 5,994,320 of NC_137489.1, read as the reverse complement.
TGTCACAGCCAGTTATAAAATGCAAGAAATTTCCTGATATTCAATAGCTTGATTGACAGTTTACTATTAGCGTGCGGTTTCATTTTGTGTCTGTCAGTCATAACACCACGGCGCTAAAATTCCATTCTCTACCCAGGCAACAAAATCTGTCATTTTTACATTGATTCAACATCGATTTTGCTGTCTGGGTAGGGAGTTGGTCTTTGACGCGATATGAGTTATTCTTTGCTGGCAGACATCAATTAGGAAGGTAATTTATTATTTGTGTAAATTGCTTTGTAGTGCAAAAAGTACATGGAATACTGTTTGCACAAAAACGGAAAAACAAAATTGATGAAATTCTGTGTTCTATGCAAGAGGACTTTCAAAATAAAATGTAAACTAAGAAATTTGACCAAGAAATGGCGAAAATAGGTCAAAAACCGAGTCTTTATCACCTTTTCTACCTAAAATACACAATTACGAATATATTTTGCGAAATAAATTGATTGAAGTGATAGATAAGGCTTTTGACCAACGGCATACTTTTTCCTGTTGTTATTTGATGTAAGCCGACGGAGTAATTAGCAATAAGAGAGACGTAGACCTGATGGTCTCGGCCAGTAACTCTTGACGCCAAAAGGAAGCAGTGACAGATACGGTTAAAAAGGGTTAGGGTTGATCGGAGTTCCCGAAAATTTTTTAAAATTTCTGGTAATGATTCTAAGAGTTTTTGTTCGTTTGCGGAAACTGCGATCAGCAAATTTGGCTTTTTTAATTTTTTCTCTTGATCTTTTCAAGGTACGAATTATTCATGGTACAAATTAGGTTACATCCAACATACAGTACTGTAAGAGTTGCTTGGGTATACTGGTACGGTATTGACTGCAGCGGGTGCAACCTAGTTCATACCCTGAACAGTTCGTAACCTGAAATAATCAAGAGAAAAAATTAAAAACCTGAAGTCGCTGATGGCAGTTTTTGCAAACATTTTGAAATTGTCCCCCTAAAACAAAGCCGAAGTCGCTGATCGCAGTTTTCGTTTTTCCGCAAACATTTTAAAATTCCTGGTAATGATCCTAAGAGTTTGCCGAATTCGCTGATCGCAGTTTCAGCAAACATTTTAAAAGGGTTGGCTTAGGAAAAGATCAAATAGAAAAAATTAAAAATAGCCGAAGTCATTGGTTGGAGTTTCCACAAACAAACAAACTGAAAAGATAGAGAGAAAAGAATAGAACGAAGTCGCTGATTGCAGTTTCCGTTTTTCCACAGTTTCCACAAACATTTTAAAATATCTGGTAATGATAAAGAGTGTGCTGAAGTTGCTGATCGCAAATATTTTGAAAGAGGTTAGAGTTAGGAAGCAATCGAAAGAAAAATTTCAAAAAGCCGAAGTTGCTGATCGGAGTTTCCGCCAACATTCAAAAATTTCCGGTAATGATCCTAAGGGTTTTTGTTTGTGGAAACTGCAATCAGCGACTTTGGGTTTTTTTAATTTTTTTTCTCGATCTTTTCAGCGTATGAACTAAGTTGCATCCGACTGCAGCTACATTGATAGTTTTTCTTGGGGCAGAGTTTATATTTGACATATATTGAATATAACCTTTATGGCTATAGTGGGCGCAACCTATTTCGTCCCTTAACACATCGTCCTTTAAAAAAAAACGAGAAAAAAATACAACAGAGCCAAAGTCGCTGATCAGAGTTGCAAAAAGCGGGTGCAACCTAGTTCGTACCCTGAACAGTTTGTACCCTGAAAAGATCAAGAGAAAAAGTTAAAAAAAAGCCGAAGTCGATGATCGCAGTTTAATAGCACAAAGCCGAAGTCGCTGATCAGAGTTTCCGCACACAAACTCGAGGGTTCGGGTTAGCGGAAACTGCGGAAAAATATTTGCGGAAACTGCGATCAGTTAGGGTTAGAGAGCATAGATTACTCGATGGTTAGAGTTAGGGTATGCGGAAACTGCGGAAAAATGTTTGCGGAAACTGCGATCAGCGAGGGTTAGGGTTAGAGCATAGATTACTCTATGGTTAGGGTAAAGGTTAGCAGAAACTGCGGATAGTGGAAACTGCGGAAAATTGTTTGCGGAAACTGCGATCAGCGAGGGTTAGAACATAGATTAGTCTACGGTTAGGGTAAGGGTTAGCGGAAACTACGGAAAAATGTTTGCGGAAACTGCGAGCAGCGAGAGTTAGGTTTAGAGCATAGATTAGTCTATTATGGTTAGGGTTTGCGGAAACTGCGATTAGGGTTACGGTTAGCGGAAACTGCGATCAGCGACTTAGGCTTTGTGCTATTTTTCTCTTGATCTTTTCAAGGGGAAAATTTTAAAATGTTTGCGGAAACTGCGATTAGCGACTTCCGCTTTTTTTTAATTTTTTCTCTCGATCTTTTCAGGGTACGAACTGTTTAGGGTACGAACTAGGTTGCATCCCAGAAAGCATTTCCAAATTTCTTTCGATCTTTTCAGGGGACGAAATAGGTTGCATCCTTATTAAGGGGTAGGGTTAGAAATGTTTCTATTTCTAACCCTAAATAAAAACATTTCTAACCCTTAGTAAGCAGGGGTTGATCTTAACTTTTTTTTTCATTAGCCCACCGGACTGTTTGCTCCCTGTTTTCACTAGCCCACACAATTTTGCACTAGTCCGACCAGTTACTGACTTTTCACTTGTCTGATGACGTATTAAGATAAGTGTTTTGGCTTAGACTGAAACTAACTAAAGTAAAGGCTTTCAGATTTTAGTACGCACAAGAGAGCAACAATACGCACAAAAACACTTCGTACTACAGACGCAAACAATGCAATTTTAAAACATAAAAAAACTTTTCACCGTCTAATATTTTCTCTAGCCAATCGGACTAGTACTGCAACATTTCTACTAGTCCGCGCAAATTTTCACTAGCTATTGGCTAGCGGACTAGCGTTAAGATCGAACCCTGGTAAGGATTCAACCTATTTCGTTCCCTGAACACTTTGTCCCCTAAATTAGTGGGCGAAGTCGGGAGACGAAGTATTCAGGGGATGAAGTAGGTTGCATACTTCTATATTCACCTGTTACTCAAGCAAGACAATGATCTCAATTATGCACTTAGGGCTAGGCGTGTTATTAAATAGGCTTTATCTTTTTGTGCAAACAGCGCCAAGTGTGAAACGTTAAGTTGTATGTTTTAATGCACATATGAAGATGGCAGCATTCAGCGAAATAAAACCCTTAAATAATGCATGTGATAAACTATTTTCTTGAAATAAGTATATTGAATTTTTGTAGCCACAAAACTACTGGTATGGGTGCAACCTATTTCGTCCCCTGAAAAGACCGAGAAAAAGATATAACAGAGCCGAAGTCCTTAATCAGAATTGCTGCAAACATTTCAAAATTTTTCCCTTGAATAGATCAAGAAACAGACGAAGTCGCTGTTTGGAGTTACTGAAACAGTTGACCACGCAAAGTATCTTGGAATAATAGTTGATAAACCGAATTTCGAGTTAGGGCTATTGAATTAAGATTGTAACCCTTCCATTACAAATGATCACCAGCTGCCTCAATGGAATGATCTATTCACTTCCAACTTACATTTCTAGACAACATTACAAAGAAAAAGTCCCATTTATTTTGTGGAGGCCTATCAAAATTCAAGGGAAAAAATTTAAAATGTTTGCGGAAACTCTGATCAATGACTTCAGCTTTGTTTTATTTTTTCTCTTGATCTTTTAGGGGACGAAATAGGTTGCATCCCTAAACTATGACTTGTTAACAGGGTCATTCCATTATATTTCAGGTCATGAAAAAACCAATACTCTTGGAAATGTTTCATACTTTGGCAGTTAGTTCACAATCATTAACTGAGCACACCAAAAAAAAATTTTTTGAAATTGACCAAGTGGTTTAGAAGTTGTGGGGGTTTGAAATTCACCACTCGACCGGGGCATTGTGCCCCCCCAAAATTCAAATTTTGCTAATATCTCCCAATTTATAGCTAAAAAAATAACCAAAATATGTAGAATACCATTTTTGGGGGCAAGGAATCTGAATTTCCAGTCAAAATTGGTGAAAAGATATCATTTATAGATGAAAACAACGTTTCAAAAATTTTGGGGGGGATAACTTTGGGGGGTGCTTTGGCCATGTAGCCATGACCAAACTCAAAAATTTTTTTCCTGAAATCCCTTTGGGCAAACAAACATTTGACAAGTAAAATAAAACAATTCTCACAACTAAACCTGATTATTCATATTGTTGCAGCCGGAAGCAGCAAAAAAAAAAGCACTATTATATTGATGAAGTTAAAAAAGCTCCTGGATGGTGTGGAACTGACGCCTATTGGAATCTTAAACTGATGCAGTCGTTTACAAGTCATGGACATTCACATTAAAGTTAGTCGAGGTAAAAAGTTACTCACATAGCCTTTTTTTTAAGAGAAGGCAAGAAAAATGCATCATGCTTCAGAGAAGGCAAGAAAAATCAGTGAAGGTCCATAACTGCATATAGCCTCTGAGGGCCTGAGGCTATATTCATAATATACGGTATGATAAGAATAACCAATGCTTTTCTTTAACCCAGCAAAATTCCTATCTTTTGTTTCCATTTGATATTGGCTGTATTTTTACTTCGCCTATGTTGACCCATTTTTTTATCCCATAGACCATTTTGTTCAATTATAACGGCAATTGTTGCCTTTGCACTGCAAAACGTAATTCTACTTCCGATTTAATGATGTTATTGCAGTATTGCGCTAATAAAAGGGTTGTTTGCTGCTAAAAAAAGCTTTTACAAAAATAGGAGCATCTGCACTCAAAGTAATGAAGGACATGGCTGGGGTTATAAAACTAGTGTTGTCAGATAAGGAATTCAGTCCTAATTTTTAAAAACTTCAAAACTGTTGAAGATGAACACTTGTAATTTAGGAAATTTTGCCAAGTTTTTGATCTTTGTTCTGGACTTAAACGTAACATTTTTGTCTACATTAGTGTTTCTCAACCTTTTGTGGTTCATGTAGTTCTAACCCTTTTTTGTACCTCATGTGGTTCTAACCCTTTTAGGTGATTAATACAGCCTGCGACCCCCTTCCTCTATATTTTCTATAGATATATAAATTAGAACAAAAATACATTTCAATAACATTTATTTCAAAGAACTGGTGAATGTCACAACTTTTAATGCGACGGTTGACTCTGCAACTGCTTGGCCAACTTTGAAATTAGTGGTTGAGTGATCATATCATCTTCAACTTTCCTTCGATTTCTTGCCTTCGTTTTGATATGGACAAGAGCTGAAAACCCACTTTCGCAGAGGCATGTTGTGGCAAATGGAAATAATATTCGAAAAGCTAGTACAGATAGTTGTGGGTATGATTTACGCATAACTAGCACACCAGAACTGAGAGTGGCATTTCATGAAAAACGTCACATGCAGAAGAATCATTTTTAAGATCATAAAATTGGTCTTGTTACAATTTCTCTGGAGTATCAGCAACATCCAAAGCAGTAGAGAACGGATTTCATACAAATGCGGAATCTCTTTGAGCTCAGAGAAATATCGTTCTACTTGAACAAACGATGATAAATTGGCCTACAACCGAGTTACGCGTTCTCTTTCGTAACAGTGCAACCAATTAGTAACTTGCTACGACATTACTGTATACATACTAAAGTGATTGTTGCAAAGATTTTTTATTTTTCCGGAAATTTTTGCGTTTTTAAAATTTTTTTATGAATGTTTTTGCGACCCCCTTGAAATGACCTTCGCGACCCCTAGGTTGAGAAATGCTGGTTAATTATCATTGCCGCTTTTACATTGTTTTAACGACGCTAAACGTTAAAATAAGACCCCAACCCTAACACCTAACCCTAAAATGGCAATAATAATTGGGCTACGGTACCCGATAATTTAAAAAAAAATTCAAAAAATTGCCGAATAGGGAACTCGCCGAAAAGGGCTCTCGCCGAAACAGGCCATTCTGCAAAAATTGCATGGCTTGACTGCAGGGGCTCCGGACACTTCCTGAGAGTGGGGGGGTAATTTAAGCAGGGGCGGTACCGATTTTGTGACATCGACAGGGGCTTATGGATTATCGCATCACATATAGCCTACTTCTGGAAGGTCGCTCCCCAGACCCCGTTTATATTAGCCTACTGAAAGCTGCAGTTTCTTATACAGTGTCTTAGGCTGGATGTTTCGCGCCGAAGGCGCAAATTTTTTGCCTTTCAGCACGATTTAAAATCGAAAAATTCTTTCAACGAATCTGAAATCACGAGCAAAAGTTTTTAACATTTGCCACATTTTTTTGGGGTTTTGAGACAATTTTGACTGGAAGAGGGGATGTACGCAAAATCCCTCTCTGCATTCTTCCTTGGCTCAAGTCCTCCAAATTTTGCACTTCAGACGCTAAAAGGTTAGATTTAAAAGGCCAAAAGCGTTAAGGTCAAAGCTATAATCTATAAAACTTAATTTACAATTACATGAATACAGCACGACAACCTGTGCCATAAAATCCACAGTGAAATGAAACGTTTCAGCATCTATAGGGTTAGGCCCACATTCAACATCTTGATACTACAGGAAGGCCTACCATCTGCGCCGTATAAGAAATAACGCTAAACAAAAATGCCATAACACCCAGGTAACGCCTTGTGCCAAAATCGCACAAAAACTACAAAGAAATAACATTATAAACGAACACCTTAACTCAAACAAAACACTGTGTGCACTCTGCTTCTATTCTAAGCAGAACAGTCAGAAGTCGCTAAAGACTTTAAATCTTTGTGCATTGTTAAAAAAAATTCTTTGCCGATTTCATCTACACTTAGTTCATCCAAATACACTTAATGGGCATGGTACATGGCAATGAAATTGAGTCTTGAAGCAGTCGTTGTGCTTCGGAGCGATGTTTTTAAGTGGCGTAGCGAGCTAAGCGATCTTTTAGCTTCTGCAGAAGAAGAGCCATTGACCAATAGCAATTTTACAAGTTTTTCCACACTGGCATAAAACCCTTTGACTATAATACGCTTAAGTCCCATTAACTTGTTTCGAACATCGCACACATACTTGATCGGCCCAAATTTCTGATGGAAGTGGCTTAAATCTTGGCCCAAAATTTTCACGTCGAAGCCATATCGTTCCAACGCTGTAACAGCACTGTCGTTGACTGTGCCAGATACTAAAACTTCAAGCATTTGGTGAGTTTTAATTTCTTGTCCATTGAAGCGGTGGGTGAGGCCTTGCACTATGCTGTCAATAGATGCATAGATCTGCCTTCTGCAATGAGAAGCGAGATCATGGGAAGCACTTTGCTCACAACACTTTCTTGAAATTTGGACTTTACCTAAGCCTAAGCTATCTACTTGCTGCTGAAATTCCTTGTATAACTGCATAAATTGTTCTTCATTTCTAAGACTCTGGTAATTAACTTTTGAGTTTTCAACCAGCACCATCATGTCGCTGAATTCAGAGTGGTTTGAATAAAACTTGGCAAAACTGCAATGCAAAGTATGTGTTGCCTTGCAATAATTGGGAATAAAGGCCTAATGATTTCGCATTGTTGAAATTTTGAAGTGTGTTTAGCAAGGCTTCGTAGTTTGACAACGCTGAAGAAATGGCCGGTACATGTGTCAGCCATCTTGTTTGGCAAAAAGTGTGCAAGCGGCAAGCCATGGTGGGATTCCTCCTGTAGGGCGATTTTGAACTTGCCAGACTGATTTGCAAACTACTTAGCTCCTGAACAATTCCCATAGCATTATGCAGGTCTCTATTGTATATTTGCGTTGTCTTGCGAGTCGGAGTTTCCAAGCAAACAACTAAAAAGTTGTGCAACAAAATAAAAAAATGAAAATAAAACACAAAAGTAGAAAAAATATAAAATTAAATTGTTATCTCTACATTAGTGGGGGGGTAATTTTGCATTAGTTACCGCCCCACTCCAATTGGTGGAGGGGTAATCACCCCCGCGGCCCCCCTCTAACGGAGCCCATGCTTGACTGGGTTTTATGGTTAAGTTGTAACAAAATTTTTGCAAATTATTGCAGCAAAAAATGGATGAATGCGCATTTCATAGATGTTTAGCAGGTAAAAATTGGAGCATTCAATTTTTTGTATATTGATTTCATATCTTAGCACTGAAAGGTGAAACAATGTAGTCTTCGAAGCGTTTGCTAAACATAAATGTAGTTATGCATTTCAAGCTGGGTATTTTATTTACGTTTTTTCATTATCATTGATTTTGGCTGGGCCCCAACCAGTAGCAATGGTCGGCTTACTTACAGTGATTTTCTTCGCCCCTTCCCTCCATTTCAATATGTCCAATCTTATATCCTACATCTTTCACTCACAAGGGCAAGGGACAAGACTTTTCCATTTAAGTTCATGCTTCGATAGTTATCAATTGTGTGTACATTGTACAACTGTACATTTAGGTAGAAAAACTGCAGTGTAAAGAACTTTGCAATTCGTTTTTTAGGGTCAAAATTGAGGATGACTGTGGTTTCACCAGAGAGATCGTCCTTTTCCAATAATTCGTTTGCGTTGTAGATTCATGTACAAAAAAAATTGCTTTCATCTTTACTTCTTTTGCAGGAGTTATTCTTTGGGAAAAATCGTCCCCATGAAAGAAAGTGAAATGGAGGAAGGGTTTTCTCCTTTAGCTGCTTGTGTAAATGACCACACCCCGATTTTGTTGATGGTTTGCCGTTCGAAGTCCTCACAACCAAGAATTCGTATGAACCGAAGATGCCTTTAAAATTTAATCTGCTTTGGACCACCGGGAACTGAAATTTTTTGTAACCTACTCCAATTTGCAATGACATAAATTCTATGACTTACGGTAATAGTTTCTTTGGGTCATAGAACTGATCAATAGTAGTTTTGTTCAAAATTTCAATACACCGTACTTTTAGTAGTGTGGCTTGAGGTGCTTACTTTTGCTTATTAATATTGTACCTTGCTTGATCTATTTGCCTGGGAAAGGTGTGTATTTTGAACCCCTTAAAGAAAAGTAAGCACAACTCAGCCAACTTCCAGTCAATGTGTATTATTTTTCACCCAGATACAGTCTAGGTACTTGCAAACCAGTGTAGAAAATATAATTCACGTACAATAAAAAAATACAAAATAATTAGGCAAAATGGTCCGAATTACACATATGGTGTGTATTTTGGACCATTGGGGTGTGTAAATGTGTAATTTGAACCGTAAAAACTACATTCTATCATTTACAAATTTTATGACTAGCACTGGCAGTTTTCAATTTGAAAACTTGATACTGATGCTTGATACTTAAAATAGCATCACATGTTATATAAGAACAAGAAGTCATTGATTTTGAAAAATAGTTCAAGACATTCTTGAAGGTATTGTGGACTGTGGATTACATAACTTCACAATAACTATGCACAATAGTCACAATACTAGAAGGTGGCATCAGTAACATTGGCACAATCTTGTGCCCAATCCTTGCACTTCGACCACTGAATCCAGTCCTCATCATTTGTATCTCCACAGACTATGCAGGTGTAAACTGAACTTGATTTTTGGACCCTTTTTACCTTCTTGGAGGAGTGTAGTTTAAATAAGGACTTTTAGTCGTTTTGATTGGCTTTTTGGTTTAACTGCTTGGCAACAATTCTTTTATGAGGAGAATTTGTTAAGATGGTGGAATTTTTCTCACTGACATATATTCGTTTTGGTTTTGGGAGAGGACTGATGTCTTGTACAGACACAGTCAAACCAAGTGAGGAAGATGCTGGTTCAGAAAAGCACTCTTCTGATTGCTGTTCTTGATTCTGGGGTGACGGACAAAACTGCTCAGAACTGCAGCCTCCATCAACTTGTGATTGCTGTTCTTGATACTGTGATGTTTGGCAGAGCTGCTCACTGAGCAGGGCTGTGCTCAGAACTGTCTTCAACTTCCAACGGTCTTTCAGTTGTTTCTGAAGGAGCAAATTCAAATTCCTGAAACACTTCTCGGTTAATCGGAAAAATACCTGCTTTTGGGGTCTGATTTGCAGCCACTGTGCGAAGGACTTGAATCCTTGCATTTAACGTGTTATTAAATTTTTAGCAGTGCCATTCACAATATTTAAGACAAATGCTATAAATAACACTATACACACCCAATGGACACATAACTTAGAATTGAACTAGCTTACATTAACTCATTTTAACAACAAACTGAAGGAGTTCCATCTTTTAACAAATCTTTCTTTTTTCACCCGAACGCCCGGGAAAATGAATGCTGGGTGGCACAAATTTTCTAGCAGCATTCATGCAGCAGATGACAGTTATAGTCTGTCCCCTTTCTTGGCTCTTTACGGATCCCAATTGATGTTTTCCCTTTCTTGCTAAAACTTTAGAAGGTTTTAGCACTGCACTTAATTTCCATTCATCCATGTTGTAAATGGGTCATTCCACTATAATTCAACCAATTTTAAGAAAATTGAAAACCCTCACCTGTCGGATTTTTTTTATTTTTGGATATTTTGAAAACACAAAGAAATGATTGAAGACATATTTCAAATTTTTTCTCTGTCTCGTTTAAGTTTTAATTAATCGTGTATTTAAAATTTGCATTTTCGCCACTAGTGGCGCCATAGTGCAGTTCAGTGTTTTACAAAAATGGCCTAAAATCTACATTTCTGACTCTAATTTTCTAAACAAAATGTCTAATTGTATGTTTTTGAGGCCAAGGATTTCAAAAATGAGGTCAAAAACACCAAACAATGCTTAGTTTTTTGTGTGAGGGGTCTTGAAGAATATACATTGGGGTACCCAACTTCACATGACCCCAGTTTGCTCATGATTCAACATTTTTTCCCCTGGCCACTCCATCACAAGCAGACTTCCCGTGGCTAGTAGCAAAGAAGTTCCATGTTGCACTTATTCCAAAATCTTGTTGGTGAAAATTCAGATTGAGAAAACTTTTGTATTGGCCAGCACAACCATCAGAAAAGTAGTGGATTTGGGTCAAACTGAAAGTAAGAGATTTAAGATGAGAAGTAAAAACACTCTGCATGTGATGAACAAATCTAGTATCATGGTTTAAGTCATCTGAGATGAAACAAAATGAAGACACCTTTAAATCTCCAGACGAATTGGTGTAGTAGAGTACGAGTGGGTGAATAGAATACATTGCAGTTCAGTTTAGTCCAATGCCAACCTTGAATTGCATCTTGCACAATCATGGCATAGTTTTCTGCAAAGTCAGCTAAAACCACACAACTGGTTGGACACAAGTGGAGGTTTTCTTTAAGAGTAGATAGATACTTGGATTGGCATTTTGCAATAAATGAATGAACTGTGAGTTTATCAATTTTGTGTGCCAAAAACTGAAGAAATTCTGGCATATCCATTACAATGCGCACAAGTGTCGTTCGGTCAGTTGATTCCCACTGCTGAAACGCGATTTCTTGATCAATTTTATCAGAAATTAATTCTTGCAAAAACAAAAAAGATTTGAAAAACCTGGACAATTTGGACAACGATGCACCATGCACAGTTTGCTTTGTACGTTACACACTAGCTTGGTCACCAACTCTTTGTATTCCAAGATAAGTGCACTACAATTAAGAATTGCATTTTGGTGGATTGCACAAACACATACATTATGACCACCAGAAGATCCAAGTGTAACACACCATTTAGGTCGCAATGAGCAAAACTTGGAAAATCCAATTTTGTGTTGAGGAAACTTCTTTAGAAATGCAGCATACAATTCTTTTAAATTGCATAGCAGCAATCGTTTTTGGTGGTGCACTTTAAAACTTATGCTGACATAATCTTTGGCTCCTGATCTTTCTCTGGAAAACTCGTCATTCTCATAAAAAGCAGCAACTTTCTTTAAAGTTTCCTCATCTACTTCTTGTCTGGCACTTTTTTTTGGGAATACTAAGAAGTCCTTCATCATTTTTCAGTTTAATTGCTGTTTTAACCAAGTATGTTGTTCAGTAGCTTGTATCATAGAACGTGGTGGTGGAAATTCATCAACTGATGAAGCCGAAGAGGTATCTGATGAACTACTATTTGAAGAATGTATATTTGCCGATGTTAAAAGTATAGTGTTGAATATTTTTGCTTTTTTATACCAAAGACAGGCAAGACACAACAATACCACAGGGTTGAGCATTACAACAGTATATATTTTTTACATATATACAAAATAGTTTAACATTCAAACGTTTTCGGCTTAACCTAAGCCCTCATCAGGAATCTGAAAATATTGATAAAATGCAATAAATTTCAATTTTTTTCAACTTATTTTATGACAATGACAAATGACAGCATAAGTTTAATGAATTAATTACAAATACAATTACCGAATTAATTAATTACGAATACAGTTACAGAATACAATTTCACTTAACTTTAACTCTGCCCAATTAAAAAATCACAATTCAAACTTTGTCTTTTTTTCTTCACTTCAAATTTTGGTAATTGTTCAGCTTCATTTGCTTTGTTTTCTTTCCCATAAGAATTCCAGACAACACATTATTATTCACTCTACAAGTCTACATATGAGCAGTGAGCACCAGTACAACCAGAAAGCAAAAAAAAAAAGAGAAACGAGGCAGGAATATTCAGTCATTTGGTTTTTTACAGTGTTGCCAGAAAATATATGTTCCTACTTTTTTTTATTGTGCGGCGGGGATCGCCACAGACTTCCCCCCAGAGGAAAAGTTAAACAAAAGGGCAACTTCCTCGACAAGTTTCGCAAAGCGAATACTTCTTGGACAGTACATGATTTTTGGTCTGCAATGTTCGTCGTCGTCTAATTGGTGTAGATGAGGAACACTGGAACAGTTATGGTAACTGCTGCGGAAGCATGTCAAACAAAATCAGATGATGATTGCAAGGTCGAATACAAATGTCCATGTTTTCAATGCAGTTTGCATAACAGGCAAAATTTTGGGCAGAGTAAAAAGTTAACCTTTATTGAGCACAATTATCTTCTAAAAGCATAACTACGGAGGTCTTAGCACAAACATTAAGAGTTTATCTCATCTCTACAGTCTACACATACAATTGCAAGTAAAAATTTTTACAAATGACAAGCATAATTTAGAATAGGCTGCCAGTGGGGTAAAGGTTGACTGAACAGGTAAAATGCAAGGATCGAAATGCACGGACAAAACACATAAGAGGGCGGTAATGACAAACATTAAGTAGTGAGTATTGTATAATGACAAGAGTGTGTGTGTCTGCCAGAAATTTTAACAAATGTGTAAGGTGCATGAAAGGGTTATATACAACACAATGAAAACATTTTTTTTTGTGAGTGTGGTTTATAGTCAATCAAAATCCTACAACAAACCTCTTCATTCAAGAAATTGCAGGCATGTGTTGTTTCAAGAACAACAACAAAAAATGCACAAAAACGTAGCTGAACAAGGAGGCAGACTGGCATGAGACCAGATTGTTGGAAACTTTCCATTAATCAGCCTCAAAGCAACAAGTTGAAAGTGGCCACATATCAACAAGTTTACCATAGCCAAACAGATTATGAACACCATAACTCAAGAGATTCTAAAGAGCTGTAGGGCAATTCAAATTCTGATACACAATGAAAAAAGGGAACTCAAAAACGAAACCACTATACTCAAGCATCGCAGGAGCTGATAGTATTTCTGAATCAAGAATTTAGTGAAAAGGATAGATTACGAGGCATGACAACAACTTAGATACTACTGAAGAAGACTTGAAATGCTCAAACTATCCAACACTCCAGACGGAAACTTCACAAGCAATATGCAATCTGGACCACATACATAATTAAAAAAGAATGTAGAGATACAGACATACACTGCAAATCAAGAAATGTCAAAGGTTCATGTAAGAGAGGAAAGACTACAAACACTACACATTTTTTTCGCAGATAAGTCAGGGAGTGAAGTGGGAGCAGAGTTAGATGCAATGCTGTCAATGAACGAAGTGGAAACTGTGCTTATCACACTTTCAGAGCTAGTCATGTTGGAACCGGTATTTATTTGAAGTGTTTTGTTTAGTTGTTTAAATCTTGTGTTATAAGGGTGAGCCAGAGTGGAAATAATGAAATCAGGATATATACAGTACAATAGGAGGTTGAAATTAGGCTAAAACGGGGTCACCAGTGCGGGAATTTAAGGTATGAGGGTTAAGGTTACCCTAATTGCTATCTGACACCAGAAGGGCTCCCGACTTATTTTTTTCAACTTATTTTATGACAATGATAAATGACAGCATAAGTTTAATGAATTAATTACAAATACAATTACCGAATTAATTAATTACGAATACAGTTACAGAATACAATTTTACTTAACTTTAACTCTGCCCAATTAAAAAATCACAATTCAAACTTTGTCTTTTTTTCTTCACTTCAAGTTTTGGTAATTGTTCAGCTTCATTTGCTTTGTTTTCTTTCCCATAAGAATTCCAGACAACACATTATTATTCACTCTACAAGTCTACATATGAGCAGTGAGCACCAGTACAACCAGAAAGCAAAAAAAAAGAGAAACGAGGCAGGAATATTCAGTTATTTGGTTTTTTACAGTGTTGCCAGAAAATATATGTTCCTACTTTTTTTTATTGTGCGGCGGGGATCGCCACAAATTGTCCTTGTCTTGCTTGTGGTGCTTGTTGAACAGGTAGGACTTGCCTCTTCAATATCCATCTCAAAATCAATGGAAGTAACAGAATCTTCATGAAGATGGAGTTTTCTTTTAAATTTTATATCTGATGAAGTCAGAGGTTCAACAACAGCAAGGCACTTCATTTTTCGTGCACCTTTTTGGTCTTCATAAAAGTCATGATTTTTATTGGTCATGCGAAGTTCATATTTCCTCTCAAGTTGCCTTCTTTGGCTTTGGTTGCTGCAATATATGTCAAACAGTTTGTACATGTCTTCCATCAAATCACTTTTCTTTTTTTCAAAAGAGTGCTTTTTTTATCTTCTTTTTGTAATATCGGACAACTTCACTGAATTTGATCATTGTGTTGTTGATCATGTCTTTTACTGTAACTGCAGCCACAGTATATACATTGTAGGTTGTCCTAAGATCAACCAACTCCACTGCAATCTTTTGGGCAGTAATTTTAGTTCTGAAGTTTTGTTCATGTAACATTCTTTTAATTACATCTTCTTTTGTTGGCAGATATCCTTGTGGAAAGTGGTCAGCACTACTGAATGTAGGTCCCCACCAGGCAGTGTTTTTTCTAGTTTAGGTTTTCTTCAAGGTTTGGGTTCATAAGCATTCAACATTCTCAGTGAATTGGTGTAACTGTGATATTTATGACAAGAATTTTACCAAGTATTCTGCAAAAAGCATAATATCTGAAAATCCTTGTAACTAAACTTTAGCATATAAAATGTCCTATTATAGCACAATGCATTCAACAGTCATACAACTAAGTATTTTAATAAACAGAATCAGCACAGGAATCAATTCCGCAGTACTGAAATACTTAATAATTTACAATTTGTGTGGTTTTGTCCCCTCGAGTTTAGCATAAAAAGCGTTTTTTTTTTGAAATAACATAATTTGTAGTGCAACTATGATAAAAACATCTCTTAGGACAGATAGAAACCTTGTGTTTTTGCTTCATTGGAGCTTTGTTTGACCCTTTCAGCCCAAGTAGTTTTCGAGATATGGCGATTTGGGCTGGGTGGCACGGCCGATTGAGGGGCCAACCCCCAAAATTTTTGGTAATGATTTCTAGGTCGATTTTGCAACTTTTTAGAACACTTATTTTAATTCAAAAATAAATGTTTTTCAGCCCACCCTATTGTTCGTCTAATTCAATTTTTTTCATGTAGTACAGCTTCATTTCATGTCCTTTTTTTCTACATTCCAATTCATGTTAAAGTAGTTGCATTTTTACTTCAATTACATCATTGTTTAAAGGTTTACTTTTTTTTCGTTTGTCAATATTATCAGTTGGGGCTTTTCTTGCTTGCAACCACACTGCATGTGCCCTCATTTGCAGCAGTGACTGGTGTCTCTGGAGAGGGACTTAAACTTTGTGCTTCGTGCACACTTTCTACGTAAACATTATCCTCTGGAGGCGATGCAGTGCTGCCAGTGCTGACCTCTTCTGTGCATGGCTCAAGCAGAAGTACATTATTTGCAGTTTCTGCAGAACAAATAAGACAGATTAATTAAAGATAAGATACTTGTGCTTTGTGGTAAGCACAACCACAATAGAAGACAAACCTGAAGGTAGAGGTAATATCGTAGAATTCAAAAATGAATCATCGTCATATTGACATTCAAGTGGATGCAACTGTGATGCTATCATATCTGCAAAATGAAGAACAACCATAAGAAAAATTTTACAAAGTGTAGTCTACATAAACACACACTCATTCATGTTAATTAGCATGTGTAACACTTTTTTTCAGAGTTGACTTACTTTCTACACGGTCCAAAACAACACCATCTTTTTCGGTGTCATTGCCCTTTTGTGGTGAACCACCGCCAGTGGTGAATCGTTCTTGGCTGGCCAAAGAGGCCCTCTTTTTTGCTTGGGCCTTCATGTTTTCCCATAATCTTCGAAGCGTACCCTCTTCTCTAACTGCGAAGGTCGAGGCACCATTGAAATCTTTTGTAATTTCTCGCCAGGCATCATTTTTGTTCTGTGTAGTCACACTATCAGTCTTCTTGCATTCAATAATATTGCGATATGTTCCAATGCAAATGCAAGTCAGAAACAGATCTTTTTTATGTGGAGAAAAATTTTGTGATTTTTTTTTTCACATTGCATGAATTACATTTAACACTCAAGAAAAAATTGTGAAATATTTATTTTACACTAAACAGCCAAATACAAAACAGTAAAATAATGTAGCGTAGTGAAGTCATTTCAGAAAAAATAACATTAGCCCAATGTTTATGAAAATAAATTTCTAGTTGGCAGTTGTTGTGTCTTGATGAAAAGCATTCCATTACCGGCACCTTTAATTATGCCATAATTAATTTATTTTAATTATTCGGCACCTTTCCATTAACATCTAGCCGTCTGAGTGGTGAGAGCGTCTGCACGACGTTCAAAAGGATGTTGGTTCGACACCGCTGTAGAGCACGCGGCTGTGTGTGGGCAAGACACAGGCCAAAATAATGGGACCAGCTAACTCGATAACTGTATGGTTCCTTTGCTGCATCCTGTTGTCTGTTGTGTTGCATGTGTAATCGCAGTGTACTGTATGTTGTCGCAATGGGCGCAAAATAAAACATGTTATTATTAACAAAGCCTGAGCACTACTTTAAACTGGTCTGGACAGTTTAGCACCCTGTAGCCTTGTAGTGGCGTTGCCAGGATTTTAAACAGCAAGAAGTTGATCCCTGCAGATGTACCCCCTCCAGTGTTGCCTTAGGCAACACCAGTAGCAGGTGGAGGCTAACCTTCAGAAAATTTGGAAAAATGTCTCCCCTAATTACTAAAAGTGTGATACATCTTTGGTCACAGCGGTAAACCATAATCTCTTCGTGGGAAAATTGTAACATAAGATTCGCGGATCCGTTCGTCTGTATGTAGGGGAAGGTGGGGTAAAGTGGAATACCTAAGGGTTAATTCAGTACAGTTCACTGATTTTGCCAAAAAATTTAACTTTTTTTATTTGAGTGTTAACTCTAACATATTTCGACAATTTTTAAAATGCGCTTTTAATGACTGCCAGCTTTTTTATATAATTTTTTTTAATTTTAAAATTACCTCCAATAGTTCACTTTACCCCACATATGTGGGGTAAACTGGACCGTTGTAAGTTTTGAGCAAATTTCGTAATTTTTTTCCATGCAATCAAATTATTTACAACTAGCATCATTAGCGAAGACATTATGAAACTTCACAACTGCAGTTCATAAGTCCATTACGGACCAAACTTTGAATTTTTTTTTTAAAAACAGAGTTCACAGATAAAGTTGTCATCCTCTTCATTGCAACCAGCTCTGGCTTCATGCGCCCACAGGATGTCCTTTGGTGATAACGAGGCATTCTGAAAAACAAGAATATAACTAAGTTAAGAACCAGCTCGTCTACTCGATCATGATTGGTGGGATATTCCGCCCCGATAGCTTAGTGGTTGCGAGCCCGGCTCAAGATTACGCGACTCTCGGGGTGTGCGCTTGAGCAACGCATTTCAGGACTGCTCTCCATTTAGCGGCACTTAATGGATGGAATAATTTCAGGCAACAACACCTCAGCAATTGGAACCTTCAGTCTGCCAATCTCGGTAACCGGCCCTGCGTCAAGACCCTCTACAAGTATGCGAAACTACCAGGAATAACCTATCAAGGCTTTGTCAGTCCGAGGATAAAGATTCAATAACCAACCAACCATATCAGAACAACTATCTACTTGAGTGCTAATTAGGCCTACACAGCTGTTGTGTAAAATAAGCTACAAGATTATAAGTAACACAGCACTTAATTCGGTCAAGAAATCATAAACAAGAAAAATATTATGACGGGGTAAAGTGGATCACCACTGGTCCACTTTACCCCACCTCTACATTACTACTAATTTAACTGTTGTCCAAATTTAGGCTAGTCAGCAACAAGAGTGAATCTACGTAATGCGTACGTGATATAGTGAGGCTCATTTTTATCATTCAAAAAAACTTCTACCTTATGTACATAAGATACAATGTAAGTTACCATACATACCTTTCAATAGATCAGAGGGTGCAAAAAGTAATTTCCGTGCTTTTTCGTGTCTTCTTAACCATGAAACCTTGAATAATGGCGTGTGCAGCTACTTTTCGTCATGCTTCACTAAACTTAATGGTATCCGCACAGTAGTGAAACTTTAATAGCAAAAAAAGGCGGGGTTCCACTTTACCCCGTTGGTCCGCTTTACCCCACCTTCCCCTAATGACCGAAAAACAAACATTCTTTTGAAACGTCTATTCAAAAAGTGTATTTCTGTAAAATTAGCCCGCGGCTATCGAAAATGAGGTGCAACGCGGTACACCACTAAAAACTTGTCACTACAATCCAAACTACTTAGATAAAAGACGGAAATTTTGTCCAGCTAGCAAGCAATAAGCAAAACAGTTAAATATGCGACCAACTTCCAAGTAACAATTTTAGGAATGATCAGAATACATGGCAATATCTCAAACGCACGTAAGCAGTTAATGTGACGTAATAATGAAAGGAATTGTGAAGCAATTCTCAACAGGTGTTCAAAGGCGATGATGCAATGTTTCAACAGGCTTACGAACGATGGTGCAATCTTGGCTCATTTTTTAGGAAAAATTCCATGACGTAATACGCTAATATTCAGTAGACCTGAACGGTTTTATATGACGTTTGATTTGGTGAACAATTGTCTGGAACAA
The DNA here is from genome assembly GCF_918807975.1 of Aplidium turbinatum. NCBI lineage: Eukaryota > Metazoa > Chordata > Ascidiacea > Aplousobranchia > Polyclinidae > Aplidium > Aplidium turbinatum. The sequence continues at coordinate 5,975,029 of NC_137489.1, read as the reverse complement.
TCTTTAAAAATGAAAGACTCACTATCAAAGTTCTATGAAATGTAAACAGTAATACAAACGTGTTACGTAGGCCTACATTCATTTTTGAGCGATGAAATTGGGAAAAGTCCACCATCCCGCATCAAAACGGACTTACAAACGTTCTCACACGCAACCTGTCTTGCTCTTACAGTTTCGGTATGGTAGTTTAGTATCGGGTCCTAAACTAATCTCATTTTTCTGGGCGTCCCAAGAAGACGTGAGCTAAAGGATGACAGGAAGCCGTGGCGCCAGTGCCGGATTATGGGGGGGCGGACCAAAAAGTGGGGTGGGGGCCCCCACCTCAAAGAAAAATATCTACTAATTTTTTTAGTTGCACAGCTGGAGATTACTGCTTTAATTTGTATCTCAAACAAGCAAGGGCGGCTCACCCATATGTGCTGCGGTGCTACAGCACCCCTGCCCAACCCCAGTTATTCAATTTTTCTTCGTTTTCTTAACAAAAACATATTTATTTGATACTTTCATATCCGAAAATGGTACGGGTTACGGGTCAAAGTTATGATAATGCTGCCAATATGAGTGGCAAGTATAACGGTCTTCAAGCTCTTCTGCGCGAGAAATGTAGTGTAGCTCATTATGTCCCTTGCACAGCACATTCACTTAATTTAATCGGTAGCCTAAATGTCATGTAGAAACATGCCGTTCTGCCGCTGAGCTTTTTGAATTGTTGCAAAGCCTTTATTCATGGCTCGTCTCGTCTACTCATCGTTGGCAAGTCCATCGAAAATTCCTAGATGGTTTACCTGTTTTGAAGACTTTATCTGATACAAGATGGTCAGTTAGATATGATGCAGTTCTTCTTCTATCGAGTCTTCTAAAGTTCGTTGATACACCACAGATTTGTAGAAGTTTATATCGTTTTCCAAGACATCTGGCTATTAACACCCCCAAGGACTTGTTTTAGACACACAGAAAGACACCAATAAATTTTGCAAATCGTAAATCGCGCAAAATTTACTCGATTTACGTTTCTTTTAACTAATTTATGGAAGCATTTTCAGAATGGCCTACTCTGTTGGGTTTTTGTGTAGTTATTGAGTTTTTGTGTAGCTGAGTTTTTAGTGTTCTCTAATTTTAGCCGCAGTTTTTGCCCGTTCGTGTGTAAGAGCTATCTTTAATAAGTTAATAGCTGTTTATCTGCTAACAAATTTCATACAAATATTACTCTAAAAGTGTTTTCAGAAAGCGCTATAATCCATTATTTGAGTGTAATTTTTCAAAAATTTTCCGGGGGAGCATGCCCCCGGACCCCCTAAAATACGCGTGCCTTCGGCACGCTCTAACCCCCCTACCACTTTTATTGCTTCAACCCACCAGGATACGCCACTACGCATCAAGTGGTGATGGCTTTAAATCAAACACTTTGTTGTTCTCTTCAATTCATCAAATATTTGGCCCCCCCAAATTTATTTCTGGCTACGCCACTGGTCCGCTGTTTGGGGCTCGGTGCCACAGATACATGCAACTGGGCCCGTGTCGTAGCCCCACTCCACCATTCGTTTTTAGCGAAAAATGTCACTTGATAAGGGCCCCCACTTTCAGCTCAGCCCAGGGCCCTATACACCCTTAATCCGGCCCTGCGTGGCGCATGATCGACACTCGTTTTCCTGGATCGTGAGGAAGTGCCTTACCAGATCCCGAAATCCGAAAATAAAACGGTAAAAACAGGAGGAAGAAGAAATTTTATGTTTGAAAAAGTTTCATTCAACAAAAAACAATGCAAGCGCACTAAAACGATGTTTAATCTATTTTCCCGAATTGCCAGTTCTGCAGAAATAGTTATTATTTGGAATCGAAAAAAAGTTTTGGCAGTCGCGTTTTTTTTGTTGATTTCGTTCCATTTACACCAAACTTTTTTCGATTTTGACTATATTTTTGGGCTTGTTTTATCGCTTGTGACGATTGGGCTGCTTTTCAGTAACAATTGGGTTAAAAATTAAAAAAAAAACATCTGGCAACCTTGATGTTGGCATCACATTGAAATTACCAAGGAGTTCTTGAACCCCTTTCTGGAATGGGTGAAAAGTGATGGTTACCTGCAATTCAAAATGTGCGGTTAACTATTAAGGAGTCTTACCCGATTTTGTAAAAGACTCTTGAGATTCAACATTCACGTGCCCCTAAGAACAGATCTCGCACCGCTGGATTGACGATTTAAATTGATGAATTAGAAAAAATATTAGGCTACTTCACATATCAGTGTTTGCTTTAGATATTATACTGTAGGAATGTAGAACAGTAGATGCGATGTAAAATACATCAAAAAGTGTTGTCAATTAAAAGTAGGCCTATGCCATTTGGACTTGAACTTTTTCAGCAAAAGCAACGACAATAGCTACAAGAAACGAATCGGCTACCCCCCACTAGTGGGGACAAAATCTAATTTTGGAGTCGTAGCTGAAAAACTCTCAAATGAGCCTCTGGCAACATTGCATGAAAGTTGCTGGTTTTGCTGAACAGATCAACGGAAACAGTTGCAGTCTGTATGGAAAATTAAACAGTTTTCTGCAGCTTTAAATTTGATTTGAAGTTATATGATTTCAATGTAGCATAGGCTTAAATGAGCCTAGGTTTTCAAGCTAGGCTATTTTATGGTAAAATCAACCTAAATTGCTTTTCTCTTGAAGCGAGCTTGTAGATTAAGTTAAGAATCAGGAATTCGGCCCGAGTTGAGATTTTAGCTGATGATGTGTCGTATCGTCTTCAGTGGTGAACAACCGTAAACGCGTGATTATAAAAATTGCACATTTGAATTGTTTGAGTAGTGGTTTTGTTCATTGTTTTTGCTGTAGCCTAATATAATTACAGTTGATCCATTGTGATGTCTGATATCGATGAGGTGGAAGAATCGGATGCAATTAATTTTGCGTCAGCCATACCAACAGGAAAGAGAAAAAGTCTACCCAGCATTGATACTGATGGCACAACAACCGATGCTTCTAGTTCTGGTATTATAATTTCTGCAATATAGGTCTAGCCTATATCAAAGATTTTTGAAATAAGATAAAACTGTGTAGCCTATGCATCTAACACTACTGGTAGGCTAATTTATGATGGAATCTAAGCCTAAATGGAACTGCTGGTTAATAGTTGGGCCTAAAACCATTTGCAAAATAAAGACCACAGATTGTATAGTGTAAGTAGGAGATGTACGGTAACCTAACCTAAGCCGTAGTGTTTCTGAGGGTAACGCCTAGAACATCACACAACTAAGGCGAAAGAGCCATGTCCATTGAGTCCTGTCTTTGTCATGAGTTACCAAGGGGGTGGGGGGAGGGACTTATATAGGCTACCAGTCCCAGGTATACAAGTTCTCTCATTTTCGTAAACCATCATTTTTTCCCGATTAGTTTTAATTTCTCTTTCGCCTGAGTTGTGTGATGTTGTAGGTTTTTGCGTTTCTGAGATGCTTAACACTTTGTGTCACATTTTAATAAGTTATGAAATCTAGTTTCAGCTAAGGGTAGGCTACTTACATTTTTTTACAATTTAGCTTCCTAAACCTGCCAATTTTTGTTTATTCTACAGGTGCAAATAAAAGTGAACGAGATAGAACGTTGCGTGAAAACAAGGTAGATTTTCAACCGCACAAGGATTCAGAAAGCAAAGAAGCGTCAGCCATTAAATTTCCGACGACTAGTCACAGTCACACCAGTAAACTGAGTGTAGGACCCGACAGTTCTTTTTACACTACATCTGATCTTTCCGTTTCTTCTGCGGGGATGGCAAAGATCAAGGAACAGATTGACTCCTTCGAAAATGACGTTAGTTCAGGCGAGGAATCTGAAACACTGCCTGAGATTGACGCTGTGGGAGAAGTAAATTGTCCGCTGGTCTCCGCCGGTGTTGATGAACCCGAAAAGAGTGATGTAAGTAGCCTGCAGTTTATGTTTATCTGCAACCGATTGTTACTAGAAGACTAGCTGGCATGATACACAGCGACTCGCAAATAGCTCGGCTTTTCGAGCGAGTTCAGCCTTGTACTGACTGCCAGGAAAAGCACCCCTTTTCTAGCCTACATAGCCTGCACTTAATTGGGAGATGTGCGCTGGAGTAACGCACTTCCGGTACTCTTTTCTATTCAGCGGCACCTAGTGGATGGATTAATTCGTTGGCTGCAATAAACAACACTTCAACTAGACCAGCAGAAACTTCACATGCTGCAAGGCCCGCGTCAGTGTTTCGAGGCCTGCAGACTACAATCATGCGACGCGACCAAGATAAAGCGTTTAAAACGTTTAAATAATTAGAATAAAGATTCCAACAATCACTCAACTCTGTAAGATTGGCAAATAGTTTATTTGAGACTTGGTTTTGAATCTTTATCCTCGGACTGACAAAGCCTTGATAGGTCATTCGTGGTAGTATTATTCCATTATTCCATTCACTAGGTGCCGCTGAATGGAGAGCAGTCCTGTGATGCGTTGCTCAAGCGCACACCCCGAGAGTCGAACCAGCGACGCGTGATCTTGAGCCGGAGAAACAACTAGACAGTTTCGGTTGCCAGGATTAATGGTTAAATTGTCTGCTTACACTTGATATATTACATTTAGTGGCTATTTCCTCTACTAGAAACTGCTGAATCTAAATCTTTCCTTGAATTTAGCTTCTCAGCTGCAACGAAAACATTAGGCTATACTTTATATTTACATAATAACTCAAGAAACACATGCTTTAATGGTCCAAGTAGCTTACTTGCTGACTGCAGGCTACTTTTTCTTTACTGCATAGCCGGGTGGCAAAAGTGTCTTCTGCCCGTCACTCCGAAGAATGTTGGCTTAACACCGATTCGGAACATCCTTGCTTAGTTACAAAAAGTATCCAGTATGACTAGGATCCGAAATTGGTTCTTTCCAGCCAACAGTTGAGCAAGAGGAAAATCTGCAGAAAAACAACGAAGCTCCGAGTCCTGAAATGACCACGTCTTCTCATCAATTTCAACCTTCCAGGGTGGAGACTGCAAAGGAAGGGGATACAATGACAAAGTAAAAAGCACATCAAACCAAATTCGTATGACAATGATTGTTCACGATTTTGCAGAAATGTACGGATACGCCGCAAATTCTACGCCGTAGATTTGCGGCGTAGACTTTTTGTTTATACGCTAACGCTTACGGCCACATTTTTTTGGATAGTTGTCGCTTGAGGCTATGCCGTAAAGTTTTTGCGGTTTTTAGCGTGTAGCGTCAACGTATACTTTTTAATGTCTTTTTTTCGCTACAACACGCCAATACCTTCCAGCGCTGCAGTTGAAAGAATGTTTTCAATGGGAAAAGACATATTGAAACCAAAACGCAACAAAATGTCAGATGAACACTTTCAGATGCTTGTGTTTCTTCGTAGAAATTCAAAATAAAACTTGTTTGTTCCGAGTGGTTTATACCGCGTGAATGTTTGGCACCCAGCAAACAAAATGAGTTTACGCTAGTGTAGCCTTTGCGCTGACGCCGCCAACTTTTTTTACAAGTTACGTTGACGCATACGGCATATGGTTTTTTGAACGTTTGCGTTAACGCTGACGGCGTCAATATTTTTTGTATACGCGTAGGCCTACATCACTGCGGTTTTGTGATTGGATTGTGTACGTTACGTATACGAAAACGAAAAGTATTAGTTTGTATTCACACCAACTTGTTGTTAGGGGAAGGTTAAGGTTTTTAAAACGTAGGTTTTTGCATAGTTTTTGTGAATGAGTCTGATAGAATTTGTTACTCAATACGATGATGATGATGATCTAATATTATTTTTGTTTTGTAACTAAAAAAATCCTTGTGTAAACCAATTGTCAAACTTAATTCCTGGATAAACGACAAGAATTAGGCTATAGCCTACTTCCACTTTTTTTTTTCTATTAGTGGTTTTCGCCTGATGGCTGATCTTGTACAGGGTGCGACAGAAAATCGTACCACATTTCAAATTGTTATTGTACCAAAGCTGTAGCAGTCTAACAGGAGGTTGAATTGAAATTTTGCAGCAAAGGACCTACCATTTGTGTTTCATGTTTTAGTTTTTATAAGTAGGCTAAACAATGTTTTGTGCACGTTTTTAAAATTTTGTATCTGTATGTAAAATGGCCTGGACTGGCGAACACCGTGCATTTATTGTGGAAGATTTCATTAGACATGGGGAAATTAAGAAATTTTAAGACTCATTTCAAACTAAACTATAACGATCCTGGTCCCAATCGAAAATCTGTAATGCTCTGACCTGTGCCCGGAGTCAAAAAATTCAGAGCTACAGGTTCAGCACTAAAGCGACAGCCACCTGGAAGGCTTCGAAGTGTTCGAACTCCAACAAACATCCTTGCTGTAAAAGAGTCAATTTTGCAATCTCCTATTCGTTCAGCTCGCAAGCATGCCTCGGCACTGAAGCTTTTGAGCGAAATGAGCGAAATACATCAAATGGTAACCTTTTGACTTTGAGATGAGACAATAAATGTTTTGATTGCTTATAAATTTTGTCTCTTTTTCCTAGTTTGAAATGTGGTAGGTTTTTCTGCCGCACCCTGTATTTGTCAAGTTTTAATTATTAATCGTGTTCAGAAGGCGAACTTTTTCTACAAAATTTTATTGCAGCAATAAAAGTCAAAAATTGATTTTTTTTCCACTTTATAGGATTGAAGACGTAATGCAACCGCTAACGATGGAATGGGCTTTTGGTTTTAATCGCCGCATACCTTGCCTCAACCTAGCAAGCCAGTCTCGCAACGCCATTTTATTTGCTGCCTCACACGTCTCCGTATTATATGACTATGAAAATAACTGTCAAAAACTACTTCAAGGACACGTAAGATTGCATGGTCACTGGTCAGTTTATAGTAAATTTTCTGATGATCGTTGTCTGGTAATTGTTTATTCTCGGACTGAGAAAGCCTTTGAAAGATTATTGAAGTTTCGTAAACTTGTAGCGGCTTTGAACCATTGACGTCCGGTCATCAAGGTTCGCAAAGTGAAGTTTTCAGCTTGTTAAAGCGTTACTGCTCTTGAATTATTACATCGACTAGGTCCCGCTGATTGGTTAGTGCGTTGCTTCATCCGAGGGTTCAAGCAGCGTTGCTCCATCTTCCGTAGCCTACCTTTGCAGTTGCCTACCATTGCAGAGCAATAAGATGATATGCTACTGGGTGGTTTTACCAAGGTAGGCTTTCGATCAATTTCAGACAAATACTTTGACCTGTACGGCATGCAGTGAAGACAGGCGTTGGGTGGCCACTGCTGATGAAGGTCCCAATAGTTGTGTCATCATATGGGACACTTTCTCTGGGTTAGTATTGTTTAACTTAGCCTACGGTACCGTCCACGTTGTTGGAATTTTCATAGAATCTTTTTTTTTGATTAGTTTTGATTGATTAATTGTATGTTTATCCTCGGACTGAGAAAGGTTTCCAAAGCTTAATCCTGGAAGTTTCGCGTAGGCTACTTGTAGAGCTTTGAACCTTTGAGCTTTGAATCTATGTAAAAATGACGGATTTTTCTGTCTGGGTATACAGCACAGAACAGATTTTTCGTTTTGGTCAATTTAAAGTGGACAAAATCCATCTGTGACATCACAGGATCCCAGTCAAAGTATTGTTTGAAGCGCACCCACACGGCGTGACACTGATTGGAATGTCTCACGACGCGAAGTATTTGGCGACTGTAAGCGCTGGAATGCCTCAAGAGGTGAATGTGTAAAAGCTACTATTTTTTAGTGAAATCTGCTATATGTAGAACTCTTGTGTGAGAAGCAGATAATTGTACAGATAAAGTAGTTTTTACACCTGCTCGCAAGTTTTGATTTATAGACTTGTTTGTGCATGTTGAGTGATATTAAAATTGTTAATCTTGACATATTTTCATTCTTAGCAAAAATCTTCGAATCTCATTTTCTGCTTAATAATTTTTTTATTATTAAATTCACAAGCTTATCTTGTTGCGAAAAGTATGTGAGTCCAAATGGTATCCAACAGATAGCTGCATGGGATTGGACGACAAATTCAGACGTTCCCATTGGAAGGATATTATTGGACGATATGTGCCAATTGCAGACCTGCATTAGATTTCATCCTTTCAACAGCAAACTATTCCTCACCAACAGTGAAGATGAAGCGTTCTTTTTTTCATGGGTAAGATCTAGTACTGTTGAATGCCCATCTTTTCAGCCGCCTAAACTCGGGTTCAAACCCGCCGTTGAACAGCCAACGCTTGTTTTGTCCATTAATTATATCAATAGCTGTTCTTCAGACAAAAGGAATAACAACGTACACTGACCACTATGTCACAGTATGACGATGTTTTGTATTTCAAGTTTGGGTGCTAAAAGTTTTCATCAGAAAGAGGACACACCCTTATGCTTTTATGACAATGAAATGCTGTCACTTCGCAGTCACTTGTTGGCAAGTGAAATTACCGACATTTGAAGAAATTCACTGAGACAAGTTTTGTATGTCGCAGGCTTCAGGATCCCTTGAATACGACGCCCCTTTTATTTCGGACGCTACTTTTAACAGAAATGTTGGACTTTTTACGCAATCTGTTTTCCCAGTAAGATTTATGAAAATAATGAAAATGAAGTTGGTGAAAAGCTGAAACTAATAACAATATGTGTTCAATTTTAAAAGTTTTTTCAAATTTTACGCTTTCATAACATTGTGCCACAATGGCGAGTATATTTTTAGTTTTATCGTATTCTAGGTTTTTGGTGAACTTAGATTTATTGAAGCGTGAAGATATCGATTAAATGGACGAACGAAATAAAGTCAAGTTTTGTGTTTACCTTGAAACATATCATGAAGTGTCTCTTAAAGACGTTGCCCTTGATCTTAGACTAGATAAAGACTCAAAGTATAAATAACAGCCAGCTAAAAGGACTAATTTACTCACCGAAAAGTACTGTCAACATTGTTTTCAAGTACAAGTTAAAACAAGGCGACTTACTTTGTTTTCTCAGCGGGACCTACCACACCGTGCTTTGAGCGCCACTTTGCTTGGTAATATTGTGGTATGGGAACCAATACGACCCACCAAAGCATCTGGAGGTAACATTGCAACTGAGTACAAGACTTTTTCCCCAGACAGCAAATCAATCGTTTTTTACATTGTCTGCAACGTCTGCAAACGTTGAGTCAATCTAAAATACGGTTGATTTGCTGTCTGCGTTATACTGCATTTCCCTCGCATGCAGACGTTAAATCAATGTAAAAATGACGAGTTTTGGTGTCTGGGTCCATAGCTAGAAAGTATCGCCCCTTTACGTCGACTCACCATCCATAGACATTGAATCAATAAGCAAAACGTACAAATTTAGCGAGCTTGGTCCATGCTGCCTTTTTGCTAACTTTTTTCAAAGTATTTAACGTTGTTTGACGTAAAGACACTTTAGATTACATTGTCAAAGAAATAAAACTTTTTTGCGAGATGACATAATTTTTGTTTCCAGGCGCGGTTCCTGAATATAAAAAGCGTCCTTTGAAGCTTGTCCGCGTCAAAGACAAAGGTCTGACCGCCATTGCTCAAACCGATTGCTATATTGTCACCGGAGACACTGCCGGTCACGTGACCTTCTACGACAGCAACCTCAACCTGATCTGTGCTTATACAAACTTTAAGGTTGGCCCGATCAACGGCATCTCATTCAAGCATGAGACCAATTTTTCCTCAGAACCGTAAGTTGAACTTATGATTTGCAACGATGACTTTCGATTTTGTATGTGTCGTGGAAATGTTTATCCTCGGATGGAGAAAGCTTTTTGGAAACACAATTTTGGCAGTTTTGGGTACTTGTAGAGGCTTTAAATATTTAACGCAGGCCTTTCATCAAGATTGGCGGATTTATGATTCCGCTTGTTGTTTGTCCGCTTATTAAATTGTTGTTTGTAAATTGTTCAGAGTAGGACGCTCATCCAAATAAGCCATTAGAACTCACTATCTTTGCTCTTTTAAGTTAAATTCAAATAATCTTAAATCTTTTTGCTTTATTGAATTTTACATGCTGCTCGCTGTACCTTCTCCCATGAAGTTATAACTATCTAATTTTTTTTTATCGCTCATTGCCCACCTTTTTCTCCCCTTGAGTGGGGAAGGGGACTTTTAGATTTTTTCAAAGTTCTTTTAGGACATGAAAGGTGAACCTGGTCTTGTCATGTTAAAAACATGCAAATGTTTTCACTACGCAATACGCAGTATAACTGTATCTTCGTTTTCACTTGACGTTGAATTGATGCAATCGAATTGAAATCGTCGATTCTTTGACAGCCTGGAAAGCACCGACTTCCCGACCGACTTCACAATTCCTTCCAACACTTTCGCCGTTCGAGACTTCATCCTGTCCACCAAGGCGGCTGAGGTCGTCCACGTCAAAACAGACGGGACGGTAGTGACGCGAATCCACAAAGATCACGACGCGGCAGTGCACGGGTTGGCAGCTTCGCCCAACAAGTGAGTGCCGAACATTTGTGCTCAAAAATGCTCGAACATTTGTTTGTGGAATCCAAGTTTACAAATTTTGTAGATTAGCAAGCAAGAAGCTTTTACGTCGTTTCAGTCGTTTGCCACACGTGGCAATCTTGAAGAGATTTACAGCAAATAGAGCCTATAGCGAAAAATTATTCTCAAAGCTTAAAACTTGTTTGCTTGGGTATCACTGCATGATTTCATTATGACAGGGCAAGGTCAATTACTGTTTTTTTTTCATTGAAGTATAGTTAAGGCTTCGTAATTTCACTTCTTCGTAGGACTGCCACCAACTATTTTAAAATGCGTTGATTTTTTTCTCTTATTATCCTTTCTGAAAAAAAAAAAATGAATTGTTTTGATTTTCCTACCAGGCCATGGATTTGCATTGGAGGTTATGGAGGCCTGTTGCAGCTTTTAAATTACGAAACCAAGTATGTTTCTTATTTTTTTATACAACATTAGTTATTAACACGTCGGCTGAATAGCCGAGTGGTGAGAGCCCTGGAACGGCAATCGAAAGGGCGCCGGTTCGACACCACTCAAGAGCACGCGGCTGTGTCTCTGGCAGGACACTCAAAGGCATGCCTTAAGGTGGACACGAAGATTGGCTTCCTTGCCTTCCAGTCCACTTAATCTAAGTCTTTAACCACCGGGTGTAAGCCTAACCAAACCAAGCCTGAATACGACAAACAACAAGTTATTAACATATAATCTCCACTCTTCTCACAGTTGGGCGAACAACATGATTCTCACACACACTGCTTGCTCTTGTGAAGAAAAGTGAGAGAAAAATGCCTGGCTTTGTTATCAGTTTTGGATAGCTATGCAAGTGGGCTACTGCACATCCATATGCTGTCAATGTCTTGTCAAGAAGGTGTCACATTCACGATTTTTATTTTTTAAATTCAACCATTTTGCTTTAACTGTGTTGTTGCTTTAGGAAAGTCATGGTGACTCGAGTATTTGAGCACAAGGCGAAAGTGCGCTCTCTCGCCTTTAACCACAACGGATTGCAAATTGGTGAGTGTAGACCTCATGGACGTCTGGCAAAAAAAACGATGTTAAAAACCTTGCTGATAACAAATTTATTACGTGATGCGTGTCTTGTTTTTTTTTATTTAAGTTATAAAGCATTGCATCCATCGCTAATGTGTGTTGCTCTCTGAGCTACAACCTATAACACAAACAGCTTTATCACAGCTGTATGAAGGCTCAACCAAGTCCAATACTAACCCAAACCCAGCCGAGTAATCTTTTAATGGTGAGTGATGAGTGAAATTAAATTTAATGCCTTTCGACAAGGTATTTAATGTGACCCGACAGAGTGTCGAACTCAGATTACCTGGCTCAGAGGTGGGCGCTTTACCCATTAGGCCAGTGCATGCGTAGATTTCGCCATACAGGAAAAGGTGATGGCAGATGTGATTATGCAACAGTAGGGTCTCCTGTATTGCTTTTATATTACTCTGTATCATTACGAATAGAGTTGATTAAATGCGAACTTCACAAGTTATCATTCTAATCATTTATCCATTAAAATGTACCGGCGGGAAACTTTAAACCCGGTTGTCATTTAGCTGTTGGAATGGCTTCTGGTGCAATCCATGTCGTTGATGCCATATCACTGTGTGATGAGATGTCGATTCACTACGCTCGTGATGCAATCACGCACTGCGTTTATTCACATGATTCAAAGTTTTTGGCTACTGTGGTAAGCAGACGTAATTTCAATTTTTAGGTGTTGGCTACTTCAATCACTAGTGAATTCTACGGGAATAAGATTAACATGCAGCATTCCTAACTATTTGTATTTTTTGTAATCATCCTTGCAATGTCTGAACTCATTAGCACGGTTTGTTTGCAAAGATGGTTATTGCTTTTTTTTCTGAAAGAATCCGCCGGAGTAGGATTTAGCATCTCATCATCATCATCATTAAGTTCCTCTTGTCAAGGGTTGGAGGCAATGAATCTCCAAGTTTCTCTGTTTGCAGCTGGCAATTTTCTATTTTTAACAATGGTATAATACGAAAATCTGACGTCAGCATAACTATGCGTAGCCAAATTACAAAATGAGTTTTCAACAGAACTGTTTTGATTGACTTTAAAAAAAATGGTTTTAAGAACAATATTGCTATCTCTTTCCAGTTGTTTTACTGGAATTCAAGTTTGATTTTTTTACAGGACGCAGGTTATGTCACCACTGTCTTAAAATACTACAAAAGCACAGAGTGGAGATATCTCGGTCGTTACAAAGCCCATTATCAACCCATACAGGATCTTACCTTCGGATTTGACCCTGACTCTAATTTTCCAAGGCTCCTGACATTGGGAAAAGACAGACTTTTGGTAAGAAACGAGAGAAACTGGCACCGTCACCCAGCCAGCAAATCTATCACTTTTTACATTGATTTAACGTCTGCAGACGTTGAATCAATGTAAAAAGTGATAGATTTTCTGGCTGGGCAGCGGCCAAAATGAGAGATTTTGTCTTGGAAAAGGACATAATTAAATTGGGCCCACTTAAATAACGTGTGTGAACCAAAATGTGGTTTTTCATAACTTGATTTCATTTCATCTCATGAAATTCCTTATAGCCGGCTGACACACAGGCTTACAAAGCACCCTGCACGAGTGCACCCATAAAAGAGCAGTGAATTCTTTCCACATTTACTTTTCCGAAAGATGATATCATCTTACTGGATTATCTTATATATACTATTTTACTATTTGTTGCTTGTTCTTGTAGTTTGCCTTTGATAATTTTGAAGTAAATATATATTTATAGATTTGCTGACATGGCCATGACCCAGACAGCAAATCAGTCATTTTTTACATTAATTCAATGTCTGTTGACCTTGAATCGGTGCAAAAAAAACGATTGGTTTGCTGTCTGGGGGTAGTTTTCTTTTGATATATTTCACTTTCAAGTGGAAAAGATGAGAGACTTTTTTGCAGGTTGAGTATGACCTTCAATCAAGCTCTCTACATGATCTTAAGCTATTGTCAGTTGACCGTATAGAGCAAAGTGCAATTCCTCTGTGCATAGCCTGGTATCCGCCGGTGTGCAAGGAGAGCTTTCTTTTGACAAGTAACAGCCAGTACAAGATGAAACTGTATAATGTAACAACCAAGATGTGCAGAAGAACTTTTCTGGGACCGACATTTGGAAGCCCAGTCAGATTGTGAGTTAAACATACGGAAAAATATTTTCATGACTGCAATAGCTTAATAATAATATAATGCTTGTTTTATAAAGCGCTGTATCCATCGCAGAATGTGTTGCTCCTCAGCGCTTTACAAAGCAGGGAATGTCAAAATTTGAACAAGTAATTTAACATAGTTGAACATTGAAAGAAATAGTTTGATTTAACTAGTTTGTGTTTCGTCACCTAGCTTTAAGTTCAATCAATCAATGATTTATTTGTCAGTAATAGGAACATAGGCACATGTTTGAAATATGCAAGTAATATACACAATGCAAAAGTTGCACAAGTTCCCATACCGACAGGGAGACAACGAGACGACCATACGGTCTACTAGTCAATTGCCACCCTACGGAAATGACGATTTTGCCATTTATTGTCGTACGCAATTTTCAAAATTGCTTTGTTGAAATTTGCAGAATCACTGTTATTCCTGCTCACAATTCCGATCCATCTTCGAATCGAATGCTCTGCTACGCCACCGGCAATCAAATCGGTCTTCAGCTGCTTCCGTTAGATGGCAATCCTCATCGTTCTTTCTGCTCGATAGCGCACCCTGGCCGCGTTGAAAAACTCATTTGTAGCAACGATGGGAAATACATATTTACGGCTGGAGGAAAAGAGAACGACGTCTTTATGTGGTTCGCAAACATGAGGTAAACAACTAGGTCTTCTTTGACTTACACCTGAAAATGCGACATAATAATAAGCTCCCTCATTCACTCACTCTCTCTCTCTCTTTGACTCTCTTTTTCTCCGTTTCGTGAAATAAACTGAACTGAGTCAGACTTCTCTGCCATCAGGGCCATGGAAGGAGTGGCGTCTTTGGGCGGCGAAGACTTGGTTCCATTCTTTGGATTGCTGGACGGAGGGAAGGATGGGGAAATATTCACTGAATTGGAAAACTACTTCTACTACGCTCAGCTACGCCACCAGGGCATCAATTTTACGGAAGAAAGAATTGCATCGCGTGTCATTCCGCTTGAACAAGTTCCATTTATAATGAGAGCTCTGGGCTTCTATCCTTCAGAGCAAGAGGTAAGGTTATTGTAGAAGAATATTTTCTGATTGCGATGAGCTTAGGTTTTCGATTTTTTTTTCTTGAAATGCAAAAACAATTCGAAAACAGTAGGTTCAGTTTATAAAACGGTTGCAACTATGGCTAAACGGTCAGTTAAAGCGATATCCACCCAGAAACAGTAGAGCATCTACTATTCCTTCATCCAATCACTAATGTGGCATAACTACACTACATGAATCATTTCTTTTTCACAAGCTTAATACAAAACGTCAATCATTCTTGTTTACATCGGTTTTGTGCAGCCCAGAGTAATAGGCTACCTAGCTGGTTAAAATTTAAATTAATCGAGCAAGAGCACAAGGAAGTCAACCTACTGTCTATCTGCACATATTATTAACTACGTGGTAAAACCAGTGACGGATCAAGGGGGAACAAGCCTCTCCTCTAAAACACAAAAAAGTAACTTTATTTACGGTGTAGGCTATTTGCTAGGTCGGATTAATGTAAACCTACACATGATTGTGTTTTGCTAAACACGCCCCCGCCCATACGGCTACTTGCTTGATCCGCCCCTGGTTAAATCTCAACCGTCCGGTGTTGATGAGAGTCGAACCACTGATCCTCTGAACGTATGTCGGACCTTCTCACCACTCGACCACGTACATGAACATTGAACAAACGCTGTTTTGTCTACATTAGGTTGAAGACATGATGAACGAAATGAGGTATGGCCAATACGTCGATACCGGACAATGCGCCACTGAAATCGATCTTGGCGACTTTATTAAACGTGAGCGGTGGCGTAAACCTGCCTACACAATTTTGCCTTGACTTTTTTTGTAAAAGACCTCAAACGTTAATGACAGTTTGACAATAACGTGAGAATAATTTACTTTTAAGAAAATTGTTCATTCATGCGTGTTTAATGTTTATGTGTTTTGAAAAGGACTACCGGCTTACTCCTGGTTTTCTCAAAAATTGATATTTATTAAACTATTAACTGTATTTTTTTTTTATAAATCTTTTATTAACTTGCATTAAAAAATGTACAATTCAAGACAAAGACACAGATCATGTCGTCATCAACGCCTTTTTTTTATTCTGCAGTATACATCAACCACAGACCTGCGTTTGGTCTCTCCCCAGACGACCTCCATCACGCATTTGAAGTGCTAGGGCACAGCGTTGGAAACAAGAAAGTTTCTGTAGACAGAGATGTGCTTCTCAGCGCGCTACAAAGAAAAGGTTTGGCTAATTGTAAATCTTATTACTTCACTCAATATATTCGTTTTAACAAGGAAAGAATTTATTACCAACTTTGAGTTGTTTGGGTCAGGCCTACTAGGTTTTATAGCTCAATAAAAAAAAAAATACAAGAAGAGATATTTTATAATTTTAGGATTGGTCATGTCAGAGAGGACTGGTTGGCACTGTAAGCTATTATACTTGTTGTCACTTGACAAGCCCAGCAAACGATGACCCCATAAATGAACAGGCTCGGAATGCCGGCGCATGGAATAGGAAGATTCTTATGTGTTATATGACTCCGTTGGGGCACGTCATATCGGAAAGTCGACGACTACGCCAGACTTGGCAAAACTTTCATAGAAATGTCACATTATGTTAATATGTTTGAACAGTCGCCGTGAATTCATACCCAATAGTCTTCCTTTCAGTGAGCCAAATTGTTATGTTATGAACCCAAACGGCGCACACTCTCCCTCAGGCTTTAATCAGACGATGGTTACCACTTGTTTGATTTTAATCAAGTTCAAGCATATAAAGCATTTTCAAGTACAAGTTAAGCAAACTATGTAGTTCCCTGATCAGTCTTAGACCACAACATCGACTATTGTACCATCTTGGAATGGAGCGGAAGGTTTGCGTGTCTTCGATGGGATAGAAGGCTGGCTGCTTTCTAGTAGCCCTCAGTTAACTCCGGAAGACATTACCATCCTGAGGTGTTAAAAAGATAGACTCTCCTCCCCAGAAGCTCAAACGAAGAAGAGGAAATTTAAGAATTCAGAAACTTTTGTTGTTAGACTTTAAGTTGCGAGCCTTTCAGTTATGTTGTGAACGCATTGAGCTAAAACATTCTTGAAAATTACAGTAATGCTATGTCATAATGTTAATCAGTTCTTAATATTTATTGTTACGTGCCAGGGGAGCATATGACGGAGTGTGAGCTTGCTGAGTGTCTGGCTACATTGCTGGGATTTTACCCTGAAGGTGGCAGTGTTGAGTTGGGAGAAGCGTTGGACCATGACGAAGTAATCGGAGATCTTGAGCAAGTTCTATCGGAAGCCATCTCCCCAGCCATGTTTGCCAGTGAAATTTTGGGCTTAAGCTTATATGGTTAAACAGTAAATTTTATGAATTTACAAGAGCTGTTGCTCTTGCGTGGTCGACTCGTTGAGGAATGCGATAGCCTAACTCTTTTCAGAAATAACTTTGTCACCAATTTCAATTTTAATGAAGTTAGATATGTGAGTGACGTCATCATATAAATCTTTCCCTTCTTTTGTACCAGCCAGCAAAAGTCACAGTGCATCGTATTCAACGTGGCAACACTTGAATCTAAAAAGGTTTCTTGTTATCGCTGAGTAGCCATAACAAGCACAACGAAGGCATGACTTCTGTTATGACGAAGGAATGATGTATGGTTCAACATGCATCAGCGGATCACAATCTTCACATGTAGCTTTTATGCAGCGACCAGCGATCTACCTTTTTACCAATTTTTAAGCCTACACGTAATTAGCTTACTACTAAGAACTTTGTGTTTATTATTTAGCAATTTTACTTGTTATGTTGAAAGTTTATTCATCTGTAGCCTACCTATACCTACATATATTGTTTTGTTGGTTTTGCTTTCTTTCAATATTGACCATTTGTATTATTTGCACTTTAAAAAGTGTAACAATGAAATGCATTGCAATTTTATCTTAAAATTTGTTTTTACACCAATCATTAAACTAGCTTGAAAAAGCAATCATTATTGCAGCACTTCGGCGTAGCGCAAAAGTGGTAACTTTTAATAGGTGGCAAATGCCGAGTTCTGTATCGCATTATTTATCTCGCTTATTTATAGTTGTGCTATTAAAGTTTTAACTGAAGTTGTACGACGACTGAATTGCAAGCAACCCGAACAAATTATGTTTGGCAGGCTTAAAAAAGCCAGACATACAATTTTAAATAAAGTAAACAATATCACACCAAATCAGAAGAATCGGTTTATTTAAATACAGAGCTTTCGCCACACAAGTGTGGCTTCATCAGTATAAACTTATTCAAATAGAACTTATTCTATTCTTATTCTATTTGAATAAGTTTATACTGATGAAGCCACACTTGTGTGGCGAAAGCTCTGTATTTAAATAAACCGATTCTTCTGATTTGGTGTGATATTGTTTACTTTATTTAAAATGTTTTGTCACACCGTGCATCCCAGTGGATCATCAGTTGAATTATAGGAAAATTTGATGAAAAGTTTAGGAACGAAGTTTTGTTTTGGAATACAATTTTAAGTTTCATAAACCGTTTAGAAGTAAAAACATCCGCTTTGCTACAAGTAAAGTTTTCTTATAAGTTGCCTACAAAGAAAGATTTTGTTTAGGTTAAAAGCGTAATTTCAATGGCACTTGAAGATCTAAGGGGAGGGGGGCAATTCCGTTTGTAATTACGTCACTACTCAGCTAAAAAGTGATGGAAACCAATTACAAACAGCATTTGTCCAAGCGCAAAACATGTTTGCGTGTATTTAGATTCCATCTATTCTGTTGTGCCAATTTACATGAATTACGACAATAGAATTTTTTTTCCATTTTATTACCATTCACATGAATGTTAAGAAAATTAAGATCCGACACTCCTCAAGCTGTAAGAACCGCCAGTTCAAAGATAGAGGGAAGTTTTCATGTGGTATGTGTCGGAGAGGCGTTGGCAGGAACTCTATTTATTGCGCTCATTGTAAGAAATTGTTTCACCACAAGTGTTCAGGGGTTGGTGGCTCTCTAATTCAAAATTCTAACTTTATGCAAAAGTGCAGCGATGAAGTAACGGTAGTTTTGGAGCCAACTGCTGAAAAGCTTACAACCGGTGATACAGAGTATGACGTCGCGCCTGCCTTTTACTATCTTGGTGACATGATTGTGTAATCGGGAGGCTGTATGTATGCCATGCAAGGCCGAATTTAGCTGATGGAGGGCCCGGGGCACTTTTAGATCGGGGGCCCCGTGCAAAAAATTTTTTCGCGCCTGCAGCGCGAAAAACCATCTTTACGTCTACAGTAGCCTACTATTAATCCAGCACTGCACTGCACAGCATTTTGCAGAAGTTTCAAAGGCTGAAAAAAAAGTAATAACACAAAATCACAATTTTTCCACGTAGGGGGCCCTTTAAAACTCGGGGGGCCCGGGGCACCTTTACCCTCTGTCTCCCCTTAAATCCGGGCTTGATGCCATGGAAGTGAGGGTGCAATTGGCTTGTAAAAGTTTCCGTGAGTTCATCCCTATCCTTACAGACAGGGATATCTCCTTCGGTAGCCGTGGTCATGTGTATGAGGAGTGTCCTACGACCTATTGTATGCAAGTGAGATCTAGCCCATCACTGTCGAAGAAAAAATTCGCTATGTCATAACGACAATACCATGATAGGATGGATATGCTAAGGCCTTTTTGACCGAGTGACGATGGAAGAGCTGGGATTCATCAGCTTGGAAATGTCATGAGATGGAGAAGGATGCGTTGGAACGGAAAACGTGTAACGCATAAAAGAAGCTGCGTGGCTGAAAAAAAATCCAGTTTTTTGACGTCCATGGGAATAACCCTCGAGGACTTCCAAAGAAGCGTTGGCGACAATATTCGGGAAGATCTACAACTGGGAGATTTTGTTTCGGTCGAACCTCAGGACCTGGTGGCTTGGAGAAATGCCATTAGGCAAAGCAGACATTCGTTGGCGTCTAACACTCGCAATACGGGGAACAAGAGACGTTAAATTGTAGAGAGATTTGCTCCAATGCTCAATTCAGAAATAACTTATACGATACTACGTGAGAATCTTGCAACATAAAGCAAACCTAATCCCATGTCCATACATTTAATAAATAGCCTAGCAAAAGTGTTCCAAATAGATATTTTACAACAAGATTTCGCTTCGGACAAAATTTCTTTGTCTCAGTTTCGTTTGGAATTAGTAGGCCTACCTTCTGGAAGAAATCCGTTTAGCTCAAAAAATTTAAATGCGTCTCTGTGACATCATAATTTTTGTAATTGAGATCATAGTGCATATATATGACTCATAATTACAAATATGCTGTCACAGACCTGAAGGGCACTTAAATAAAATGACATCTAAAATATTAGTCTCAGACCAGCAGACTGGTTTCGACTATTCAAAATAAAAAACAAAATCGAAATCACCAATCTGGAGAATACAAAATATTTTTCAAGGCAACTGCCTACCCGGAAATGGCTGTAAGCCAAAGTGATTCTGAATCGTCGATGATAACTCAGTCTTCTTTGCATTTGAATAACGCTTGGCAAGCCTTCAATGAATGTCGCCACAAAGGGATATTTTGTGATGTCGTTCTCAAAGTACAAGATGCAAGATTTCCAGTCCACAGGCTTGTGCTTTGCGCATGTAGCGACTACTTCAGGTAAAATTCGTTTAAATTTTTCTTTTGTTCCGCTTAAAATTTCTGCTGTCAATAAATTGCTACGTAGCCTACGTTATATTTTTATCAAATAGGTAAATCATAGAAATCCTAAGAGAGTAGAAGCGTCATAGAGTGCTTTATGCGGCACCGTCGCAACTTGCTAGCCGCCATCTTTGTTAGCACATGGTATTCACCGCTGGAGCTTTCTCAAGTTGATATACGTGCTACAAATTGTTTACAAAATGCCTTATCAAAATGCGTTTACAAATCGCCTCAAAAAGGGCTCAGGGAAAACTTTTTCAGGGATGGTCGAGCATTTTCAGGGGTTGTCAGGCATTGTAGAGTAGCTAGCCTACTTTCAGGCATTGTTGGGAATTTCCAGGCATTGTCTAGAATTTCCAGGCATTGTCGATCATTATCAGTGGTTGACAGGCTTATTGGGCATTATAGAACATTTTCAGGCATTGTCGAACATTTTCAGGGGTTGTCGAGCATTTTCAGGGATTGTCAGGCATTGCAGAGTACCAGTAGCTACTTTCAGGCATTGTTGGGCATTTCCATGCATTGTCTAGGATTTCCAGGCATTGTTGATCATTATTAGTGGTTGACGGGTTTGTCAGGCATTGTCGAACATTTTCAGGGGTTGTCTAGCTTTTTCAGGGGTTGTCAGGCATTCTAGATTAAGCTACTTTCAGGCATTGTTGGGCATTTCCTAGCATTGTCTAGGATTTCCAGGCATTGTTGATCATTATTGGTTTTTGACACGTTTGTCGGGCATTGTCGAACATTTTCATGCATTTTTATTCCCAGCTCTGCATGCGCAGCAGAATGATCGCTTTCTATTTTGCGTAGGTTGTAAACGTATTTACGGTATACACAAACACAGCAGCGTTTAAATGACCTGGCTATCATAAGTATCGACAATGCCTGACAAACCTGTCAAAACCTGGTGATGATCGACAACCCAAGAAAACGTTTGACAATGCCTAATAAACCTATCAACCACTGAATATGTTCGACAATGCCTGGAAATCCTAGACAATGCCTGAAGATGTCGGACAATCAGTGGCGTAGCTGGGGCCTGGGGGGGAGCGGGAGGGGCGGATATTCCCTAGCTACGCCACTGCCGACAATGCCTGCCAGAAAGAATCTAAAGTACCTACTTTACAATGTCTGAGAACCCCTGACACCTAAAAATGTTCGACAATGCTTGAAAATTTCCGACAATGCCTAACAACAAGCCTGTCAACCATTGATAATGATTGACAATGCCTGAAAATTTTAGACAATGCTTTGAAACTAGCCTACCAACAATGCCTGAAAGTAGCTACTCTACAATGCCTGACAACCCCTGAAAATGCTCGACAACTCCTGAAAATGTTCGACAATGCCTGAAAATGTTCTATAATGCCTAACAAACCCGTCAACCACTAATAATGATCGACAATGCATGGAAATCATGGACAATGCCTGAAAGTAGCTACTCTACAATGCCTGACAACCCCTGAAAATGCTCCACAACCCCTGAAAATGTTCGACAATGCCTGAAAATATTCTATAATGCCTAACAAACCCGTCAACCACTAATAATGATCGACAATCAGGGCCGGATTTAGACCATGAGAGGCCCTAGGCTATTCCATTTGTGAGGCCCCTCCCTATTTTTGAGCTCAGAAACTCTCTCTAAACAACATCACATGTCATTGCTTAATGTTAAAAATATGAGTGCATTATAAACTCTTCGTTCTTTTCATTTTCCACATTTATGGGTACAAATTTTTAATTAAAAGAATAAAAATTTAGTTAAAGCAGTTTTGCTTTTAATTTTAATTTCTCTGATTAAACAACCGTTACAACAATTGTAAAGTTTATTTACGAGCAGTGGCGTAGCCAGGAATTTTGAAAAGGGGGGGGGGGGTTGACGGCGTATTCGCTTAAAACGACACCCAGCAGCGGGGTTCTGGGGGGCCTTCCCCAGAAAATTTTGAAAAATTAATTTGAATTTGGTGAATTCTGAGAGCATTTTCAACAAAAATGTGGGTATAAATATTCCTGTAAAATGATACCGTCCGGTGGCATAGCAAAAGGATAAGATCATGTTTTCTTCTGCATTTTTTGGAAATAAAGCTAAGTCTCTATGTTTTCCTGTTGCTAATTCCTGGCTGAGATATTTGAATGTTTGGTATTGGCAAAACTCGCTCTTTTAATGCAGTTTCGTTTAAAATTAGGCAAGCTTTGTTTTAGAGACATAAAGAGACTGAAAGCATTATTCTCAATATCGTGACGTCACACGCGTGCCAAAAGGGGGTTGAAACCCCCAACCTCCCCCCCCCTGGCTACGCCAATGTTTACGAGGACTTAAGAAATAGTTACAGCCATCAAATAGAGTAAGACTAGGCTACCAATTTTTTTTCTAGCTTTCGTCAAAGCAAAATCATGCAACTTGAGACATTGTCGATCTCAGTTTATTTTTATA
This sequence comes from Aplidium turbinatum, assembly GCF_918807975.1. Classification (NCBI taxonomy): domain Eukaryota; kingdom Metazoa; phylum Chordata; class Ascidiacea; order Aplousobranchia; family Polyclinidae; genus Aplidium; species Aplidium turbinatum. The sequence continues at coordinate 5,952,198 of NC_137489.1, read as the reverse complement.
CTTTTGAGCCTTGAGAAAGATCTCTCTCCTGAGCAGTTAGTGACCATTAAGCTTAGAAACAGTCTTGATATTGCTTCCACATATTGAAAGGCAGTGTTAATTTTTTTTCTTGCACATAGAAGTTCATCATAAGTTTCGTGACTTGGGTCAACATCTTCTGGATACGCTTCCTTTAAAAGTTTTAAATCTTGGTTGTCCATTTTCAGTTTTAGCCAAAACTCTGGTGGGCTAAGGTTATCACTATCATGCAGAGCATTGCACGCTTGAGGCAAAGCTCCTTATTCTTCCTGCAAATCATCTAAATCTTCTTCGTTAACAACAGAAGGAAAGTTGATGCTGCCACTCTCAAAATTTAAAAAAAAACACTAGATTCTCCAAAAAAAACATTAGATTATTTCATAATGTTTTTTGCGGAGAAGACTGCGGCACTTTAACATAGAAGCTTCCAGCCGAAAGCGCGCAATAATTGCCTTTATTATGATGCAAACGAGTAACGACGTAATAATGACTGTTTGCAATTTGTGTATAGAATTTTCTGCTCTGAAAAGCTTGATATACTGTATATAGGTACTTTAGGTAGGGTTTAAACTTGTCAAGTTTTTAAAAGAATTACAAACTTTGAAATCGAATTTCGAGGCCCCTGGACGTTGAGGCCCTAGGCTTCAGCCTGCCTAGCCTATTGGTAAATCCGGCCCTGTCGACAATGCATGGAAATCCTAGACAATGCCTGAAAGTAGCTACTCTACAATGCCTGACAACCCCTGAAAATGCTCGACAACCCCTGAAAATGTTCGACAATGCCTAACAAACCCGTCAACCACTGATAATGATCGACAATGCCTGGAAATCCTAGACAATGCCTGAAAGTAGCTACTCTACAATGCCTGACAATGCCTGAAAATGCTTGACGATCCCTGAAAATGTTCGACAATGCCTGAAAATGTTCCATAATGACTACCAAACCTGCCAATCACTGATATTGAGCGACAATGTCTGGAAATCCTAGACAATGCCTGGAAATTTCCAACAATTCCTGAAAGTAGTTAGACTACTCTACAATACCTGACAACCCCTGAAAATGCTCGACAACCCCTGAAAATGCTCCACAACCCCCCAAAAAGCTGACAATGCCTGACAATGCCCGACAATGCCTACAATGCCTGACAATGGGTATTTAGAGGTACCGGTTGAATAGGCTTTCACAATTGGTTGTGCTAACAAAATTGGCGGCGGGCGCACTCGAGTGGTGCCATCGCGGTGTGTGGAGCGTGAATGGGAATGACGCTTCTATTCTCTTAGGATTTCTATGAGGTAAATACATGCAGCCTTAAAAAAAGTCTAATTTTATAGTAAAAAAAACGTTGCCAATTATTTTGCATTTCGAACCAGGTCACTATTCTTGGGGAAATGGAAAAGCAGTGAAAAGCAAGAGATCGATATTCCGGGAGTTCCCCCTCGGGTGATGGCTTCTTTATTAAACTTTGCATACACTGGTCAAGTAAGTTCTAGTATTTTATAATTTTTTTTAAGCCTGTTTGGACAAAATTACGAAGCATCATTTATTGAATTCTAAACTAGGCTACTATGTATGCGACCTACAACCAATTGAATTTGTAATTGAGTGGGGTACACCAACGTTTTATCTGATCAAGCAACAGTTTGGAGTTAGCAATAGGCTCTTAAAAAGTTTAATGTGGCCTGGGCTATAGGCTAGTTGTATGCCTACGTAGGCTATATTAGAATTTTGATCTCAGATCACATCCAAGCAGAAGTTCTTTTATCTGCATTCCATGCTTTTATGGAGTCATGGTATAGCCAGCACAGGGTTACCAGATTGGCCTTTTTAAGGCCAAATTTCTCGAATTTGGCTTTTTTTAAAGCCGTTTGGCCTTAGAAATTATACATTTGGCCTTTTTCTAGATTTGGCCTTAAATTTGGCCTTTTTTAAATTTAATCTTTAAAAAGTCAATATTTCTCATATATCGTAACTTTACCAGATAAAAACCGTATTCACCATTGTTCAATACATGTTCTATACTTGTTAAATATATACTTGTAATGTGACGCCGAGTCAGACTGCGCTCCCCTCTAAGCCAGCCAGTGGTGCCAGATGTCACCATTGTAGCGGATTAAAACTCATCTGCTACAGTCCTTTTATTATATACATATACTTGCTACTTTCAGAATTATTTTTGCTATAATTTATTAAAATCCGCTACAAGTCATAAGATATCGATAAATATGAATGTTATAGACGATGCACCCTAGCCTACACCTCCTAAGAAAATTTTCCATGGATTTTTCTTGTATTATTTTGGCATTAAGACCTTTTCACAGTCTGACAACCCTGATTACAATGCTTATTTTAGTTTGGCTTATTTTTGGCCTTTTTTCTACCTATTTGGCCTCAATTTGGCCTTTTTTCTTGTTGATTTTGGCCTTTTTTTCAAATTTCAGTCTGGCAACCCTGAGCCAGCATAGTTGTCAGCGAAGCATTTGTGTGCAATTGTTTATTTACGATACTTTGGTGAAACAACAATCAAGATAGCCAATTTGCAGTAAAAATGTATTTTTTGTTTTAACACTGTCTGCTTTGTGAAGCGTTGATCGCAAAGCATATCTGAGATTCTTGTATGTGTAGTGCGTAGCCTACACACACACACTATTGTTATTTTGCAGGTTACTGTCACTTCAACAAACGTCGAAGAACTTTTGCCTGCTGCTGATCAATTTCTGATTGCATACGTCAAAGATAAATGCTGCGCTTTCCTCAAGAAACAACTCACACCTACCAATTGTATTGGCATCAGGCAATATGCAAGGTAAAACAGAAAGGGTCCAGTATCTTCGCAGTAGTCGAGCCGCGACAGGCCAGTGGCGTAAATTAGTTCTCAACTTTCTGTAGCTCAAAGGTTTCAACTAAGCTGAATGGTTGAGTGGACAGCCTACTGAATAGTACAACGTAGTTACATAAGCTATTTTTGCAACAAAATCAAGTTTTTGAGTAAAATTAACAGAGCAATAGTTTAGCCTGCTCCGTATGTCTAACATGAAACGTGCAATAGTTTAATGAAATATCAATCGGCTTATTTGTGAAGTGAAAACAAACGCAAACTTTGCTTGATTATATATCACTTTTAGTAGCGCTCCAAAAATGGTTATTTGTCTTGCAGGTCTTATTATTGTGCTAGGTTAGTCGACGCAGCAACATCTTATATCCTGCATTCCTTTGAAAATGTGTCACGTCTCAGTGAGGAATTCCTTTTTCTAAAATTTGAAGACATGGATCTATTGATTAATGATGACCGATTAAATGTCCACGCGGAAGAAAGCGTTTGCGAAGCAATTTTTAGGTATCCTTTGTGATTTAAAGAGTTTTATTGCAAGAACAAAGTACCGTATCCTTTATATTTAAAATAACAAACTTAGAATAATTGCTATTAAAGACAATTTTTAACTTTTATTTAAGTTTTTTTTTGCTTTTCGGAAACGATACTTTGATTGTTATCAAACCAGTGATGCGTCGACTTCTCATCATCACAGGTGGGTGTCACATGACCGCGTTGGACGAATCAAGCATTTCACTCAGCTGCTGAAAGGAGTTAGACTCGGGTTATTGGACCCGGAATATTTCATGACCAAAGTCAAAGGTCGGAAAAATTACAGAATTGTTGTTTAGCTTACTAAGATATCGCATTTGTAGAATTTATTTAACCGGGTGATCCGCATGGCTTTAATTATGATGAGCTGATGACCAGGTCAAAATAGCGGATCCAGAAAATCACTTGGTCACATGTCCTGCAAAAAATAAAAACAAAGCATTTTTTATCAAACAAGGCACATTTCAGTTAAATTTTATAAAACCACATATCTTTGAGGAATCTATAGTATAATCCCTCGAGGTTGGTTGTTTAAACATTTTGTCTGTAATGCTTGTTTACGTATGCCAGTGGTTCTCTTGATTTCTTTTATATTGGCAGCATTTTAAAATTAGCAAATACTTGTTGCAAATATTTCTCTCTCTCTCCCATTCTAAAATGGTAAAAAACAATGATCACCACAGGCCACAATACAGAATGAAAAAAACCTCAGCAATCAAGATATAGATTCCAACGCCATTCTATAACTAACCGCAATGATTCGCCATCCACAGAGACTTAAGAATACGTCTCCCACCCCTTTGGCCCTTAGTGGTGCTACCACCCCTGGTTAAAAACCGTTGACGTAGGCAATAATGAGAAATTGTTTCGAAAACATAATGTTTTGCCCTTTTTGACAAACTAAACAGGCAGTAAGAGTAGTTAGGACATAGCTTGCTGAGATAAACAAAAGTAGGGTTTTTATATTGAAAAAAGCGTTTAGGCTTTGTTTATTTGAAAATCCCTTAATTTTGCGTATAGCTTGTTAGCTATAGGTTATAGACTTCTTTTTCATGATTTTGTTCTTAGGAAGCGAGCTGGTCGCCGAAACAATGTCTGATTGTCGTGGTCTAATCAAAGAAGCTATGAAAGTTGTTTGTGATCTGCATTCCCATGATGGAGACTTTATATCCAGTCAAGCTCATTATTTCAATTCATTGTTACGTCCTCGATTGCCTTTTGAGGTAAAAATGACTCAGGATCGTCTGCAAAAGGTGTTTGATTGATTGAATCTTTATCCTTGGACTGGGAAAGCTTCTTGCAGAGCTTAATCCTTCAGTTTCGCATACTTGTAGACTAAAGGCTTTAAATCACTGATGCAGGCCCGGTCACCGAGATTGACAGAGTGAAGTTTCCGATTGTTGAAGTTTTGTTGCCGGGAAATTATTCCATCCATTAGATGCCGCTGAATGGAGAGCAGTCCTTAACGTGCGTTGCTCAAGCGCAAGCCCTGAGAGTCTAACCAGGGCCGCTTGATCTTGAAGCTTCTTTGTTCCAGAAGTGATGCACTAACCAATAATTGAGCTATTGGGGCGGACAATTGAGCTATTGTTTTAAAATTGCTTCGGATTATTTAAACACAGTTATGTATATACTGTAAGTTCTTGTACAAAGGAATTCAGTAAGATTTCTGTACAAATCACAAAAATGTGACTAATTCGTATGACGTAGTACAAGTTTGTATGCTATTTTAATTACTTTTTGCATGATATTTTCAGTGTATGATCAAATTTTTATTGCAAAGATGATGGGATTGCTGGGTGCAAACATCTAATTTTTCAGATACAGTAAAACGTATTGCATTGATATGAGGCAAGAGGGGAAAGTTGGTTTGGCAATAGCTCTGTATGAGATTCGGTTGACATACGCTTTCATGGTTTCAGGTTTTATTGGCGGTCGGTGGATGGAGTGGGGGAAGTCCCACCAACGCCATAGAAGCTTACGACCCAAGAGCGGAAAACTGGCTCAATGTCAGCACTTTGCCAGGTAGCCCCTACAATAGACGTTTGGTTGTAGCCTCCTAACATGTTATCAAGAATGAAGAAAAACTCAAGATTCTGATCTTTGTAGAGCGATATCAAATTCCTTAGCTCTCATACACCTTATTCAAATAGTAGGCAATTGTTTTTAAGTTACAGTAAATATAGGCTACTCCCTCAAAACCCACGGTCTATCGTTTTTAACTTGATTTTTCTTGCAGATGGTGATGCAGTGGGACAGTACAAAACCGTAGCCGACATACCTAGAGCTTACCACGGCATTGCTTACCTAAAAGGCTACGTTTACGTCATCGGAGGATTCGATGGAGTAAATTACTTCAACACTGTTCGAAGAATGGATGTTGCGACGTGCGAATGGATACAGGTTGGTTTTCAAAATTTTGCTGGCAGGGGCATGCCAAATGCTGCGCAAGCAGATATCAGTGGGCTACGACTTCGATAGGTGTACACCAGAAGGGCAAACTTACTTAAAATAGGTGACATTCTTTTTTATAAAAGTGGCATAATTTTGACACAAAATCTATAAAATCATTAGTTAAACTACCATTCAACGTTTTATAGGCAGAGAAAACTTTTTCTCGAACCGTAGAAAATTTCATTGTCAGATCACCGCTTCAATGCGTGATGGAAATCTACAGATAAATCTGCATCAGGCATTGCAGAGTGCAAAAAACAGTGTTGCAGAACGCGTTTTCGAATATTAAATTCTCATCAGTGCAACTACGTTTATGAACGCAATAACAACGGTTAAATTTAAACTCAATACAATACATTACAAACATTATAAGGACATATTCTCAGTGTTCAATTGAATATTAATAAATCCAGAGACATCAGAAAATCACTTCCCGCATGCAATTCCAGACCGACATTACTCGCTTAAGGTTTTTTTTGTTAAAACAAACTTAATGTTCAAAGCAAAAAAGCCATCACAATGAACATCTACCGAAGTATACTAATTTACAGTACTTAAATAAGCACTGAAAATTAATAGACGGTATTGTAAAGCTTTTTTGCTTTGAACATTAAGTTTGTTTTAACAAAAAAAACCTTAAGCGAGTAATGTCGGTCTGGAATTGCATGCGGGAAGTGATTTTCTGATGTCTCTGGATTTATTAATATTCAATTGAACACTGAGAATATGTCCTTATAATGTTTGTAATGTATTGTATTGAGTTTAAATTTAACCGTTGTTATTGCGTTCATAAACGTAGTTGCACTGATGAGAATTTAATATTCGAAAACGCGTTCTGCAACACTGTTTTTTGCACTCTGCAATGCCTGATGCAGATTTATCTGTAGATTTCCATCACGCATTGAAGCGGTGATCTGACAATGAAATTTTCTACGGTTCGAGAAAAAGTTTTCTCTGCCTATAAAACGTTGAATGGTAGTTTAACTAATGATTTCTGAAAGTTCCTTGGTTTCATGTTATCTGAAATCTATAAAAGGGTTTCAGGTTTTTTAATTTTCTTTATGATGGAACCAAGCAAGTCGGTTTCCTCGTTGTCCCTTGTTAGTTACTGCTCTTAGAAAGTAGGGCTAAGCTACTTTACCCCAGAAATCTGACTGTAGCAATCGGCAAAGTAAAACTGTCACAATTAAATTTGCCAAAAAATTTCTGAATCGTTAAATCAAATTTTCATAAAGAATCAATGTGAAGTATTGCACTTTTAAGACATTATTGTTTTTATAGGAACCCTCCATGCTGCACAAGCGTTGTTACATCAGCATTGCAGTGCTGAATAGGAACATCTATGCTCTTGGCGGAATGAACGGGGAAAAAAGGTGCCAAGTAATTTTCATCTTACTACTGTATTACTCTTCGCCTTCAGAATCGATTGGGATGCTTCATGAACAACACTCTCATTTCATTCTTCTTTTTTGTTTGAGCTTCTGAGACCGATGGTTCATTAGGCTATTTTATAGCTTACGATAAATTTATATTATAATTAGTTTATTATAGGGTTTGTTATGAAAAGAACTTTTTGTAAAGTCACAATGTCTATTTTGACTAATAACGAAAAATGAGTTTATGATAAATAATATGAAAGCTTAAGTAGGCTACCTATTATTGGTTTTTCAATTATTGGTGTTATGCGCTTATGGATTGTAAGTGACAACATGTTTGTTGCGGTTGCGAGAAAGAAACACAAACTAGACTGATTGCTATGTCATTCCTTCTATGTGTGCAAGTTTTAGGTTTTAAGTGTTTGCAGTACATTTTAAAACATATTTTTTAATTTCCGAAGGTAGTTTCCGAAGGACTTTGACATGTTCAAAGTGTAGTGATTGAAAAGTCGGGTAGTCTACTTTTTTACCAACTCAATTGCTCTTGTGGTAAACTGTACAGACCGAATTACAAGATTTGTAATTAACTTCTGAAATTACTAGATTAAACTCAGGTGAATGCTATGATCCATCGCAGAAGACCTGGTGCGACTTACCAGACATGAATGAGAGGCGAAGTGACGCAAGCGCTACATCTCTCAACGGAAAGGTGAGCGGTGAAAATAGTTCTTCGTATTTGTTTCAGAAAACCCATTAGGCAACACTGCACCCTTGATTTAATGTGACCGTCTATTTTTTTGTCGCAATTGCTACAATTGTTTCTATTGTCAAATATCGACTACTTAGCCGAATGGTAAGAGCTCTGATACGGCACTGCGAAAGGGCATCAGTTCGACACCGTTCAAGAGCGTGCGGCTGTCTTTAGCGCTCAGTTTAGGCATGCCAGAAGGTGGACATAAAGATTGGCTTCCTTGTCCCCTTCACTGATCTAAACTTTTAACCACCAGGGGTAAGCCTGGATACGACAAAAAATGTTACAACTTAGAGCACAATGAAGAAACAGAACAGGCAGTCGGGGTCGGCAAAAGCCTACGTCATCGAGTCAGCCATATCTGTGTCACCGAGTGTTTTCTCAAGGGGTGTTTGTCCATTCGAACGCCATCACTCTCTCATTATTCGGTTATAAAATTTACTCGTAACCTTACAGAGGGTCTCTCTTCGCTGTTTCTATGTGACAATGTGCATTTGGTGTTGAATCTGTGACACGTGAATTAATCGCCTACAAACCTAAAGCACTGCTATTTAATAAATTAATAGCTCGCTAACCTTATTTATGATGGTATCTCCATTCAACATCAGTTATACCAACGTTGTAGGCACTCAGACGACCTCTTATAAGCGTGAAAGAGTTTAAAACTGATGTAGTGATCTCACTTAAGATTTTAGATTTACATAGCAGGGGGCTTCAATGGACAAGAGTGCCTTTTCACAGCTGAATTTTATGATCCCGAATCGATGGTGTGGACGCGTATAACTCCCATGAGAAGCAGACGGTCTGGAGTATCAATCATCAGCTTTCATGGATTGGTGAGAAAAATGATGATTCTTTTGACTCGATACTGACACTACTGTATTTTAATTTCTCCCATCAGTAGCCTGTCCATTGGCATAAGGCCAGTATAGTAGACACCAGGTCCAGGAGGTACCCTTTTAGACCTGGGATAACTTTAGGGGACGGTAACATTTCCAAGAGGCCTGGAAACTTGAAGAAACCACCTCATAATACTTTTGTTACGTTACATACGCAAGTTATGTGGTTTGAAATATCCTAAGTCAGTTTTGTCATTTTAAAATTGTCGCTGGAAAGGTTGGTCAAATATTAAAACTGTTTTGCTTGGGCTTACCAACTAGAGTACTAAACGAAATTTCCGTCTTTTATCCCAGAAATCTGTATTGTGTTGACAAGTTTTAGTGCGTACCGTGTTTCTCTCCCTTTTCGACAGCCTGTGGCTATTCTTTGCTGAAATACAATTCGTGAAAAGACGTTTTCAGAAGGGTATTTTTTCGGTGTCATCGCATACAGACGAAAGGATTCGGGAATTTTATGTTACAACTTTCCCGCGGAGATATTATGGTTTTCTGCTGTGACCAACTTTGGATACGCTGCGTTTTTCTTGAAAGTGTTTTAATTTGGGGGCCTAGGATCTCATTGGTACCGAGCCTAAATTATTCCCTCAACGGCCTTGTGTGTGACTTTGTTGCAACACAAATAACCTAAAATTTCAAGTAACATCTGATAGTTTACAGTAGGCTACTTACTGTGAGTCTTGTTGCAGATTTACGCCGTAGGAGGTTTTGACGGTATCAACCGTCTTCGTCACGCAGAGGCGTATTCCCCACTTACCAATTCGTGGAAAAACACTAGTAGCATGGCCACTCCCAGATCGAACTTCGGAATTGAAGTGATTGATGATAAGTTGATTGTCGTCGGTGGATACAATGGGCAGAAAACGTCTGCTGATGTGGAGGCCTATGATGACACAACAAACGAATGGTAGGCTAAATTTTATTTAAACCCGAGTGAAAAATCACTAATAAGTTATTTTACTGTCTTTTTTATTTGAACATTCATATAGACCTTTCAAGTTTAAGCATCAGCGAGGTTTTTGCTTGCGTTTTTTCGTAGCCTGCCGTAATGAAGATTTTTTGACATTTTTCCACACTTTGTGTAAACAATGAGTAAATGTAGATTGTAGGCTGTGAAGTTCATCAAACTGTAGCTATTTTTTCTGAGCTTTTGCTCGTTGGTCTTCTCTGGAATGTAGCGTAACTTACAAAGTTTTTGTATTTAAAAGGGACCAAAACGTTAGGCTGATACTTTTTTATATTCTAGCTCCTTTTAACACATGGTCAATTAATTTTTGAAGGTATGCAGTGAAAGACATGCACATTTGTCGTAGTGCCCTCAGCTGCTGCGTGATAACTGCGCTACCTCATGAGATCATTAAAAAATATTGTGTACCACGAGACATGCCTTCTGCTCTGTCTGAAGAGGCCCGACCTGATGAAGAAAATGCCTTCTCTGAACGTAGTGACGAAGTAACAAGTGACGACGACGAAATGGGAGCGTACAACCTACGAATACCACCAAACGGCTACATAATTGCTAACCAAGATTTAAGTGGACAAAATGGAATCGAAGAACACTAAATGCTGATAAACGGAGCTTCTATAATTTTAAACTTTAGGCTATAAAAATAAAAACCTAATCATTGAGACGTTGCAGTAATTCAGTACAATAAAATAATTAGAAATTAAAAGAATAAAAATCTTTCCCAGACTAAAAGCTGAATTACCTATTATATGAATAGCCTAACTTGTAGCCTACCCCAAATTAGGCTACCACTAAGCTTGTGTGAAATTTGCTTGTTGAGTGTTTATTGACACCATTTTGAAGTGAGCCATACCAGTCACTTTTCGCTCACCACAGTCTGAATGGAAAAGACGAACATCACACGCCCAGGGCGAAAGAGAAAATTGAATTGAGTCCTGTCTTTGTCATAAGTTACCAAGGGGGTGGGGGGAGGACTTATATACCAGTCCCAGGTATAACCTGTCTCCCCCCACCTCCCATGGTAACTCATGACAAAGACAGGACTCAATTCAATCTTCTCTTTCGCCCTGGGCGTGTGATGTTCTAGGCGTTACCATTCTGAATTGGCACAAAGATAATGCTTTTTCCATCTCATATGTAGCTTATATGAAAAGGTTTTCGATTTTTTTTTTGAATTGAAACTAAAACGAATTGAAAAAAAAACATTTGCTAATAATAACCAGTAGCCTAAGTCATATTGTGTATTGTGTAAGATTAGCCTACCATACTCCGCTTGCATTGACGATAATTTTTTTAGTTTGCAGCAACTAGTTTACTCATTTAGATAGATTTTGCATTGAAAACAAAAATATGTGATAGCCTATAACACTCTTGACTTGACGTCGCATTTAATGTTTTATGTAGATGACGTAGTTAGCTTACTCAACCTAGTGAACAACTCGTATTGAGCCTACGTTCAGTGGCGTAAGCAGGATTTCTTACTGGGAGAGGGGAGCGTGCGATATAATTTGACACTTTTTTTTATCAAGAATAGCCTAATGCTACTTTACAGTAGCCTCTAGTCTGACCAAAGTTTATGGTAGACGAGGCTAGAGCCTAGCAGTTAGTGAAATACAAACTCTCACCATCTTTGCGTATGTCACTGTACTTTTGAATTGAATTATTAGATACAGTATATAGGCTAGGTATAAAAAGTAGCCTATGATATTAGGCCTAAAAAACGAAAACGGATAAGTAAAAGCTGTAGCCTAATAGTTCGATTAACAAGAAATGTCCTTATAGATTAAAGCATAGCCTATATAGAGCCTCTTTTTGAAAGTTTAATTATCGAATGCAGTTTATTGCCGTATCGTACTTTAAACAAAAATTAGTGCACTCTGAACATATATATACGGTAACAAAAAAGAAAGCCTATCCTAGGCTACAGGGTTGTGTGAGCACCATCAACTATGCTTGCCCAATATCGACGAGATAAACGAAATGTTGGTGAGCTAGCGAAAAAAATATCCAAAAATGTAAAATTACAAGTCAAAAAACGCTGCGCGAACTAAACATATAACTGAGCCCCCAGTAAGAGGTAGCCTAGGAAAGCAGTTAAGACGGCATAATTTAATTAGCTATTGTTATAGAGCTTCTGTAGTAATTTTTTTGTTCTTAAACAGTCAAAAAACATGAGACAGACTAAAATGAGTAGGCCCCTAATAAATCGTTCCGGCCGGGTGTAGCCTATGTGGGGCGGTTAACACGACCTCATGATCAACAAAAGTTTCAAGAACTAGACTGTTTTTTTTTCCAGCGCTAGTGACTTATTTTCAGTGCTATTCAATACTAGTTTTCGCCACAGAAACTGGGCTAGTTTTGCTTCCAAGTTAAGGAAAATATTTTGGCAGTTGCAAATTGTGCAGTGTTGGGCACGATAACTCATTTTTCAGTTAAGCGATAATCGATAAACGAAAAATGCCTAAAGCGATAAACGATAAATCAAAAAAAAGTTAAGCGATGACGATAAACGATAAATTATCGCCTATAATGTCCGATAACGATAATTTTTTTTTTTCTTGATTAGCGCTGCCCCATCCCATGCAGCACGAAGTGTTTTCATCAACATGACGAAAAATTGAACATAATATAGGCTACTGTAAAGAGACAAAACATTTTGTAAGTTATGCATGAATAGAATCGCAACAGCGGCAGTGGGTATCGAATCTTCAACCTCTTGATCCAGAATCAAATCACTGAGGTAACCGCCCTGCTTATAATTATACCTTCAGATACCAGTTGGGAGTGATGTACGCGCATACAAAAAATATTGACGCCGTCAGCGCAAACGCAAACGTTCGAAAAACCATACGCCGTATGCGTCAACGTAACTTGTAAAAAATGTTGGCGGCGTCAGCGTTAGCGCATACACTAGCGCAAACTCATTTTGTTTGCTAGGTGCCAAACATTCACACGGTATAAACCACTCGAAACAAACAAGTTTTATTTTGAATTTCCACAAAGAAACACAAGCATCTGAAAGTGTTCGTCTGACATTTTGCTGTGTTTTGGTTCCAATATGTCTTTGCCCATTGAAAACATTCTTTCAACTGCAGCGCTGGAAGGTATTGGCGTGTTATAGCGAAAAAAATACATTAAAAAGTATGCGTTGACGCTATGCGCTAAAAAACCGCGAAAACTTTACGGCGTGGCCTCAAGCGCAAACTATCCAAAAAAATGTGGCCGCAAGCGTTAGCGTAAACAAAAAGTCTACGCCGCAAGTATGCGGCGTAGAATTTGCGGCGTATACGTACATCTCTGCCAGTTAAATGCTTTTATCAATTGAGTTACACTGCCGCTTACGTGCAGTAGGCAAAATAATTAAATCAAATAAAAATTGCTAATATTCCAAACTTTGTATCAAACTATTTAACTATATTAACTAATTAAACTATATTTAAGTAATATATTTAACTATAATATATTAGTTAACTATTTAACTATATTTAACTAATTTAATTTTAATATTTAACTATTAACTATTTAATTAACTATTTAACTATATTTAACTAAGTAATATATTTAACTATAATTTAACTATATTTAACTATGTTAACTATATTAACTATATTAACTATTATAACTATTTAACTAGTTCCAAGCTATTTATCAATTGAGTTACACTGCCGCTTACGTGCAGTAGGCAAAATAATTAAATCAAATAAAAATTGCTAATATTCCAAACTTTGTGTTATGCTTTTTGCTTCAAAGGCTGTTTACAGCAAAGTCAGCAATAATTCAAAAAATTCCAAAAAAACGCAAAATCAAACGAAATTTATATCGGAACAACAATATCGGAATTTTCAATGTTAAAATTAGCCATTTAATGCCAAAAACTCTCTGATAAACTCCCTGAGCTTCCGATCCTCGGATTTCACTGAGTGAGTTTGCAGCGCTTCCCCAGTTTTCTGGCTGAATTTTAAATGATTTTTCATTCAAATTCACGAGGCTATTATTTGTTACGTTTTTTGTCTCTGTGGCCTCTCCTTATAAACCGATTTCTTATTATGTTGATTAGTTATTTGTTAACTTTGATTTGCAAAATTACCATTCCGCATTCATAATATTGTTGCCCCAAGAAAGCTTATGGCGTTTATTATGTGACCGGCTTTTTTATGACTTGTTCATTAGGTTAACATTTTGGTGCTCTCTCACTTTGGGCAGGTGCCCCCCCTCCCTACTTTTTTCGCTCTGGCGAGAGCACTGAACTATAGGTCTACACTACTGTATTGTTCTTGCATCTTTTCTCGGCGGTCATACATAGCCTATCTACTTCATGCTTACTGCATGGCTAATTTTCTTTAACTTTAAACAGGAACAACTTTTAACTTGCTACGCCCCTAATCTAAGCCTATGCAATAAAATCCCACTCTCCAGAGTCTTGATCTTGAAAAGTGCGATAAAATGCACGATGCTGCAATCAGAGTTGCGCTTACATTTTAATTGTAAAAGTCACTCACGATTGCCGATTGCAGCAAAACAACAAGAGAATTGTTGCATGCATTTCATTGCATTGCAATTTGCAACTCCAAAAATTATTGTGTTGTCAAGGCCGTTGCTGCAGGGGGGCGTGCCCCCTCCCCTGACAACGACCTGTGCACACACACTTCAGGCACTGAAGAAGAACTGGTTTCAATTTTAGTTTCATTAACTAGGTGGCTAGTAAAAATATTTTTATTTTTCATGGTTTTTCCACTTGTGTGTTGATCCGAAATAAAATTTATCGGCGATTATCGGCGATAATCAAATATTGCCTTTGGCGATAACGATAAACGATAACTGAAAAAATAATTGAGCGATAAGGATAAGCGATAAAAATTTATCGCCGATAATTATCGCCGGTAAATTATCGCCGATAATGCCCATCACTGAAATTGTGGTAGTGTTGATTTCTTCTATCTCGACACAAAATGTAACTGAAAAGGCTAGTACTATTTTTACTTGAAAACATCCTTTTTTTTCGAGCGAAAAGTTTGTTTGATTGCATTTCATTGGGTTCAGATGTCCGGACATTCCTCGAGCAGCGGTACAGTTGTCTCGCGTTGACCCATCAAGTGTACCGTATAGTAAAAGTCGGGCAGTGGTTGAGTCTGCGGTCTGTTCTTCTGTACAGGGCCGTAGCCAGACTGCAGAGCAAGGGAGGGACCAACTTTTTTTAAGGGGGGCCAAAAAATTTAAATGATTTTGGCATTTTAACCTCTTAAACACCGGTATCCACAAAAATTGAAATACAGTATATCAGATTAGTGTTAAGACCAACACTGGTCTCTTATTTTATCTGCTAGTTCTGCTAGTTAAATCACGACAACCATATTACAATGACCAACATAACACAGCAATTGTTGACTTGTTGTCTAAATAGTGGTACTTATTATCATGAGTAAAAACTTTAACTGGCTCGAAGAAAGTAGTGCCGAGGATTTTGATATATATGATTACCTTCCGCCTATACACCCATGAGCTGAGTAGTGTAGCCAGGAATTTTGAAAGAGGGTGTTTTGACGGCCGGCGGGCGAAGCCCGACGTCGTCTTCGCCAAAGACAACACCCAGCGGCGGGGGATCTGGGGGGCCTTCCCCAGAAAATTTTGAAAAATTACTTTGAATTTGGTGCATTCTGAGAGCATTTTCAACAAAAATTTGGGTATGATTATTACTGTAAAATGGTGCTGTCCGGTGGCATAGAAAAAGGATAAGATCACGTTTTCTTGGGCATTTTTCGGTAATAAAGCTAAGTCTCTGTGTTTTCTTGTTGCTAATTCTTGGCTGAGATATTTGAATACTTGGTATTTGTTATATACTTCTGCCTAGCACTAGATGAGACGCGTGCTACTTTCAACTGGACATAATTGTAATGAATAGAAGCGCGGCAATAACACAGATAGAGCGAGTCCGCGAGTCACGTGATTACGCCATGACGTAGTAGCATTCCAACACCTCCCCCTTAAGTTTTCAACTTCTGTACATGCAATATACAAAGCGCACAAGCATAGTTGGCCCAGAAAATCACAAACACAAAAAAATCTACACCAGTATTATGGCAATTACGGCCAGTCGGGGTCTTCCACTAAGCGATTGGGTTTTGTACGGTGACGGCGTGTCCTGCGCGGAGCCGGTCCAGGGGTATTAAGGTCATAGCTTTGTTGTGTTTGAATTGGTGTGCGCTCAGCGGGAGTTATTGGAACTCTCTTGCGCAAAAAGCGTCGATTACGTTCCAGGATGCGACCACTGTCAGTTTTCACCAAATATTTTCGAAATTGATATGCTTTCACAATAACGCCATAAATATCCCATTTTCCAGAGTGCACATTTTGGATGGCTACGTGTGTGCCAACCGGGAGGTCTGGTAAATCATGGGCATGAATGTCGTAATATCGCTTACTGGTTTCAACGGATATGGCTCGTTTGTTGTCGATGCTCTCCAACTTTTTCTGCCATTCAGGGGCAAAAGCACGTCTGTGTACTGGGATAGTGTCTTGCACGGGATGGCCAAATAATTTTTGAGCAGGGGAAGCACCATCTCTTTGGGTCGGGGTATTTCTATATTGCAATAGTGCACGGGCCAATTTCTCTTCGTCAAGTGAACGGGCATTCCACGACCTGCGAATGAGCTTTTTCATGGATTTAACGGCCGCTTCGGCTTTGCCATTCGACTGTGCAAAATGTGGCGATGATATTACGTGTGTCACTCCCCAATCACGTACGAACATAGTAAAAGCATGCGAAGTAAACTGTGGGCCACCATCTGAATATAACACATCGGGCACAGCAGTGCGTGAAAAATAATTGCGTAGGGCATTAATGACAGCAAACGAAGTCATATTTTTGCGAAACACATGAATCGATGGCCAATCAGTAAAGCAATCTACCATTATGAGATAGTTGTGGCCGTTGACAAAAGCCATATCTACAGCCAGTTCCTGGAATGGTCGAGTCGCCGGAGAGCGAATCAACATTGGCTCCTTACTCAATGACGGTAAATCCTTCTGACATTCTCTGCAGGATGATACCACAGTTTCTATGTCAGAGTCGATACCTGGCCAGTATACAGCAAGTCTAGCTCGCTCTTTAGTGCGAGTAATGCCCTGGTGAGAGTCATGCAATTTGGCCAGAATATGCGAACGTAGTTTCTTAGGAATAAACAATCGGCAACCACACACAATTAAATCGTCATCTACAGCTAAATCATGACGAACATTCCAAAACGGTTTCAATTTATCAACCAATTCAGCTTTAGAGTGAGGAAAACCACTTAAAATTACTGATTTCAGCTCCTGATATATTTGGTCGTCGAGTGCCATTTCTAACACTTCACGAAGTTTGACATTCAAATTCTCATATTGCGACATCGCAGCTATTTTGTAAGGTGACAGTAGGGGAGTTTCAGCCATTTCGTCACCTTCTACAGGGTCACTTACAGGGTTACGTGACAATGCATCTGGAGCATGGTTTAGAGTTCCCTTTTGCCATCGTGCGGTGAAATGATAAGCCATGAGTTTCGTCCTCATGCGCTGAAGACGGGGGTTTTCTATTTCATCTAGTCGCCGGTGATTCAAAATGGCTAATAAGGGACTGTGGTCAGTCACGACTTCAAAGTGTGGAAGTCCAGCTAAAAATTTATGGCATTTTTTAATTGCCCATGTCACCCCAAGCATCTCTTTTTCGACAGTGGCATATCTGGTCTCTGTGTCAGTCAGGAAACGAGATCCTGCTTGGATCGTGTGCCAGCTTTCTCCATTTTTCTGTTGCAATACAAATCCCACCCCCGTATTGCAAGCATCGGTCATGATCCTGGTGAGCTTCGTGGCGTCATAAAATGCCAGGATGGGGACAGTAGACAACGTTCTCTTGGCTTCTTCAAAAGCCTTTGTGTGGTGGGCACACCACACAAATTCATTTTTAGAGCTCAAGAGAGGTCTCAAAGGTTGCAAAGTTCGTGACACTTGGTCTGTGTTCACGGACAGTTGGTTAGCTAAACCAAAAAATGACCGTAAATCTGTGATAGTGCTGGGCAGGGGAAACTCACTGATAGCTGTTAGCAGCGTACAGTCAGGCTTGTAGCCATCCTGTGACAAGTGATAACCAGCAAAAGTGACATCTTTTTGTCCAAATTTAAACTTATCTCGGTGTAGGGAAATCCCTTTTTCAGCACATCTAGTGAGAAATTGTCGTACATGAGCAGCATGATCAATCAAATTATCATCGTAAATCACAATATCATCAACAATTTTTCGATAATTGCTTAAATGCCTCGTCCATGCGTCTGTTGTAATGCTCTGATATCGAGCAAATGCCAAAAGGGGCGCGTAAAAACTGATACCGACCAAATGGGGTCATAAATGTAGTCAAAAGCTGACTTTTACTGTCTAAGGGGCACTGGTGGTACCCTTTTAGGGCATCTATGACAGTGAAGTACTTTGCCTGCCGTTCGCTTATGTCAGCAATGGCATCAATAGGCGTGGGCGATGAATAATATTCACGTTTTACAAACTTATTCAACATCGAAAAATCCACACATAAACGAATATCATCGGAATTCTTTTTTGGTGCAATAACAATTGGGGCACACCATTCAGTTGGGTGCGTAATTGGTTCGATAATTCCTTGCGATTGCAAAGAATCTAATTCCTTTCGAACCTTATCCCTGTAAGCATAGGGAATCGAACGTGGAGCGCTCACACTAAATGGTTTGGCCTCGTCTTTTAAGTTTATTGTAAACAGTTCACCTTCCATTACGCGTACTTGTCCGTCGAATACAGTTGGAAATTCTCGTTTTAAATCATCCGCTGTTATTTCATTTTGTATTTCTGGCTGTGCCTTTTTCACTGTATTCATTTGAGACGGATAGTCCGGAGGAATAATCTTGAGATTTTGAGCAGTCTTCCACGATATCAGCATGTCTCCTTGAATAGAAGGGAACACGTACACAGTATCATCAACCGTGACATCTCCCAGGGAAATTGAAATGGTCATTTGACCTAATGCGGTTAAGGGCGAGCCATCCACAGAGCTTGTTGAGCTTTCGGGTGATGGTAGAAGATTTTCAACATCCTCGTTTAATAGATGCAAAATTCTTACATCTGCCGCGGTGATATCAGCACCAGTATCTGGAAGTACTGTTGTTTTGGCTGATCCATTTGGACCCTTAATGACTACCGGGATAGTGGGGGCTCTCCCAACACCATTCACGTTATTGATGGCAAGTAAGCTGTGTTCATCGTCTTCAAACTGCAGTGACCCTTGAAGTGGCGAAGAACAAGGTTCAAACGAAGAAGAAGAAACTGCAGTTCTCGTAAGGCTTTGGCAGAAGTTCTGCATTGTGAAGCAAAGTGTCCCAGCCTTTTGCATTTATTGCAGGTCCTACCGATAGCGGGACAATTTTCGAATTGTTTATGTGCCGCTTTTCCACAACGCCCACACGTGCGCGAATTGATTTCACGGGGCTCACGGCGTGGCGGTCGATCATGTGATTTTTTCGCTTTGTACGCTGACGTAACGTGAATAGTATTGTTCATTTGATCGCATTTAATTTCTTCACGTTGTTTCTTTGCTGCCTCGTGAGCGCGACATATTTGCAATGTCTGCTCAAGCGTTAAGTCCTTTTTTCTCAGCAGCTCTTCTACCGTGTCGCCGTGTATCAATCCTTCTATTACTTGGTCACGCAAAGCTTTGCTCGTACATTCTTCCTTGCAGAAATTACACGTCTTAGCCAACTCACGAATGGCGATAACATAATCATCCACTGATTCGTGTGGGTGTTGCTTGCGCCTACGAAAATTTCTTCGTTCAACGGTTTCGTTTACTGATCCTGCAACATGTGCTTTTAAAGCTGTGATAATTTTATCAACCTTCTGTAGGTCTTCTTCTGGTAAACCCAGATTGGCAACGACATTTGCCGTCTCTCTTGACAGGGCTAACCGCAGTACATTGTACTTTGTTGCTTCGTTTTCTTGGTCTAAACCGGATAGAGCAGCATAAGCTGACCACTCTTCCAACCAAGCTGTAAAACTAATGCCTCTGTCGATTTCCAAATCTAAATTGGGAATGTCCCCTCGTCTAAATGTGAAAGGCATTTCTTTCGTTCGTTTATACTCGCAGCGCCATGTTATATACTTCTGCCTAGCACTAGATGAGACGCGTGCTACTTTCAACTGGACATAATTGTAATGAATAGAAGCGCGGCAATAACACAGATAGAGCGAGTCCGCGAGTCACGTGATTACGCCATGACGTAGTAGCATTCCAACAGTATTGGCAAAACTCGCTCTTTTAATGCAGTTTCGTTTAAAATTAGGCAAACTTTGTTTTACAGACATAAAGACTGAAAGCTTCATTTTCAATATCGTGACGTCACACGCGTGCCAAAGGGGGCGTTGTAACCCCCAAACACTCCCAAACACCCCCCCTTGGCTACGCCATTGCGTGAGTTAGTTTATTGCAATTGCAGTCGCGGATGTTTGGATGCAAACCGTCTCACAAACAAGTCTAAACTGATAGATTTCGATACAGAATGTTCAAAGGCCATTAGCACCAAGTTTGCTTGTCTTGGTTGTAACATGCTCCGTCTAGTGGGAGCGTCAACCCTTGTTAACACTGAGAATCCACACTCACAAACGGCAGTGCTAGATCCAAATGTAGCAATATCTGCTAATCATTATAATTTATATTAATCATTATAATTGTAACTGTTGCTCGAGAATGTTGGGATTTTGCCAGGGGGGGGGGGGGCGAGGCCCCCCTGGCCCCCGGCTGGCTACGGGCCTGCTTCTGTACCACAATTGCATAGGCTACTGCAGATGCTGATAGGCCCCACCTGTGTATCAAGGATCGTCAGAAGAACCCAACGCCGTGCGGAAACGATTCAGCTGTAGTCCACCCAGTGGTTAGGCGCCCGACTCAAAATCAAGCGGCGCTGGTTCGGCTCTCAGGGTATGCACTTGAGCCACGTATTTTAGGACTTCTCTCCATTCAGCGGCAACTATAGTGGATGAAATAATTTCCAGCCAACAAAACTTCAACAATCGGAAAACTTCAGTCTGTCAATCTCAGTTCAGTTGTTTTTTTATTTCTGACCATCATATCAAAACAATACACATCAACATAGCAAAGGTCAAGAAAAAGGTAGAAGCGACAAAACGCGAACGTTAAAACGTGCTTGTGATCGAAGTAAGTTATTGAGTTGAAAAAAATTTGGCACGGTCGCAACACCTTCAAAACCGGCCCTGCGTCAAAAGTCTTTACAAGTAGCCTATGCGAAACTACCAGGGATAATCCATCAAGGCTTTGTCAGTCCGAGGATAAAGATTCAAAACCAACCAACCAGCTGCCCAAGCAGGTCGGCTGAGATGCAATTCTGAAGGCATGAGTCCAGCGTCCAAAAATGTGTTGCACCGAGAATGCCTGACGAAACGTTTCAAAGCTAGAACATATCGGTAAATTTAAGAAAAATCAAGAGTGGTGAAGAAAAAATGTACCATTTAGAAGCCTAGTCTTGTAGGAGAGAAGCCGGAGTCTGAAATTCATGGAAAACAAACGAGTTTTGCTGTTTTGCCAGTTGATACTTTTAGCATAGCCTACCGCACGGTACAAGTAATTACGCTACATCTAGCGCAGTAAATGTCACTCCTTAAATAAACCTGATGTATGAAATTCAACAGTTATCTTCAAAATTTTAAACTGTCAAACTGCGTGTTTTGATATTGATTGCAAATTATTGGGTCTGTTGCTTGTTTTGGACTTGTTTTTTTAGATTCACTTCCTTGTTTTTAAAAAATAACCTGGCATCACTGCAGATTTTCGATTTTGAAAAAAGTTGTGTGACTGCAGGGTCACCACCAGGGTGCACTGTGCAGGTGCAATGCAAGCGTTCCCCGACAATGGGTATTTCGATTGTGGAGGTACTTATGGGAATGAAGGGAGAACATAGTAGTAGAATGCAGCATAATGTAGAGTTGGATGGAAGTGATGATTGGAGAATTGTGCTAAAAAATATTTGACTTGTTGCTTTCCTGCTGGCCAAGTGCAACTTACTGCCAGAGACAAGGGTGGAAAAAAAGCGTGGGTTGGACAGCAACTGACACAACTTTGATGGCATGCTGATATGCAACAGCTGCTTCTTTGATCTTCCGTTGATTTCACTTGTCTGATTGCATTTTTAATTAGGTAAATTGTATGATGTGCTATAATCACTACAAAACTAAACGGTTATTGGATTTTTACAATAAATATGAAACATCATTATCCACCAATTTTGATTATACACTGTATAATATAATATACTGGCTATGAATTAATTTTCATATCAAGGGTATGGCCTGTTTGTCGAAGTCCTCCTCTCCATGCCTCTTGGTCCACTGGGTTGCCAAAGTCGATGTTTAGGGCTACGGTATATAATTGTATAGGCTATTCTAATAGTTTTCAACATGTTTTTTGAGGACTATTGAAATTACTGTGATTAAACAATGACGACTGTCGTGACTCTTGTTCTGAGAAGATCTTTGTCTTCAATCAATATTCAACATGTTTCAAGTTGTGGTTATAGAAAAGAAAGTTTGAGAAGGTTAGCAATGTTTCACTATTCAACTTGACAGTCTAACTCAAAAAATAATAGGCTGTGAGCCTGTGGCTATTTTTACACCATATAGTGTAATAATAGCCTCAATAGTGTTGCCAGATAACGAATTCTTCCCTAATTTGAGAAAAGTTTAAAGCTGTTGAAAACAAAAACTTGTATTTTGGAAATTATTTTTGGTCCTGGGCAAAGATCAAAACCTTAATCTTATTTCTAACTCTAACCCTTACCTTAACCCTTAACTTTAATCCTAACTCTGGCAACACCTGATTGTAACCATGGCATTAAGTGTGGAAAAATAGCCTCTTCCCAAATAATAATGGCTTGCTTTTAATTTTCTCATTAACTTCAATAAAATTGACAGTGTATTGCAGTGCTTATGTATTGAAAAAGCCATGGTACGTTTGCATTTTGAAGGCTAGTCTAACCTGAAATAAATTGGTTGTCAAACTACTAGGCTTGCGACAACTCAGCAAGTACATTTCAGTTACTGTCGAAGTCAGCAAACAAGATTTTCAGCTAGCATCGGATTTTCTTGGTCATCACTTGCTATAAACTGAATTTGCTGACTTGTGACATGCCAGATTTCCGCTTGCTCAGTTTCATCATTTACCAACTTCAACTACTTTCTAAAATGTTGCTGGCTCAGTTGTTACTTGCTCAGTTTGCAACTGCTGACTTGCAGCACACTCAAATAAATCTATCACAATTAGTATGACACAGTATTACACAATGTATATGAATTGGTTAACTAGTTTAAATGTGGTTATGTTCAAAATATTCTGCAATGACCTGAAGAAGTATTAACATTTAATTTGTGATTAACTATTAACATCATCTTGATTATAGTGTAGTTACACATTGCCTAACTGGTGTCATATTCACTGGTAGCTGTATGTGTAAAGTACACCATTTTATGCACTGTTAATCCTACTGTCCATGTTTATACATTTATTTATAGATGTTTTCGTTTCAAAAAAATCCTTCATAGCAACAAACGGACATTTTCTCAGATCAAAGTTTTCAATGTCAAAAGAAAATCGGCTGGCGGTTGTGCTCATCTTTTGGGTAGGTTCACACCAAGTTATTGTAGTTAGACCTTGAAGTTCAAATCCAAAAATTTTTTCACACAGACAAATCTGAATGTTATACTCATCAAATATTTACATCATGTGTAGCTTATTGTGTAGTTATTTTAAGTGCACTAACTGTAGTGTCAAATGTTGATCAAAATTTATTTTATAAAATTTCTTTAGTAACAACGCCTCATCATATATATAAATATTTTGAATTTTTTTCAATATGATAACAACACCTTTTTATCATAGGAATTTTTTGCCATATCTTATTTAGAGCATGCTCAAAAAAATATTATGATTCAGAGTTGGAATATTGAATCAATGACTGAGTAATGATGCCAACAGTTCTCTAGGAGTATTCATTTACATAGTACTTACAAGCACCACAAAATACGTTTTTAATAACTATTTTTCAAGGTGGGCTTCCATATGCTTTATCCTTCAGTTTATTTGGCCTTTTAAGCACAGACTCTGCTTCTGCTGCTAAAGAAACGCCTAAAATGAACAAAGACATTCTTGATCTTGTGAAGCAAGGAAAGGTGTGACTTTCAACAGACTTAGAATTTGTGAATGATAATAATTTTTCTTAAATACTGATGAAATAACTTGTAAAGTTGTACACTTAAACTTATTTCAGGTTTACAAATATATTTTTGCCTCCTTCAATTCAAGAGCAGATATTTGGTTATTTTTGGTTTTAAAAAGTTAGTAGGCCATGCATTAAGATCATTTGTAATTGTAAGTGTGTATTGCAGTGTACGGTATGTTTGACATTGATTTTTTTAACCATCAGTAAACTTGAGTCAAGTCATTATTATCAATTCTAGGCTTCCCTTTCAAAACGAGAGCATCCTCGTATAGCTGAAATGTTGTACTCTCGTGCATTGCATCTTGCATTGGCGACGAAAAATAAACCCGTAATTGCTTACGTACAAGATCTACTTGCAAACCTTGCCTTGGAGATGAATCAACTGGACAAGGTTGTTGTTTTGAATTGTCTTTTTGATAAATAAATTATGACTTGGTTGAGTATGCTTTCTAATGGTTTTATGTACTTAACCAATTTAAAAGAATAAAAGCTTACTTATTGTAT
The DNA here is from genome assembly GCF_918807975.1 of Aplidium turbinatum. NCBI lineage: Eukaryota > Metazoa > Chordata > Ascidiacea > Aplousobranchia > Polyclinidae > Aplidium > Aplidium turbinatum. The sequence goes on along the minus strand of NC_137489.1, from coordinate 5,927,594 downwards.
ATCATCCATTTCCATATACTATTATACTGTAAAGCTAATCATTCTCAGGATGGGATGTTAAGCTGTTTTTAAAATGCTACATCTTTAGTACGGTATGGACAGTTGGACACTAACCTCTTTAAACCTTATATACAGCCATTCATTGCAAACAATTTACTATCATAAGAAATATATTTGTTTATAAACAACCATACTACTTCGCTTTTCAAGCAATATTCAACATTATTATTTATTTTTGTATGTTCCAGGCGGAACCTCTTTTTCGTGACGTTTTAAAAAATTTGATATCCAGCGGCACGTCTCAGACCGCTCCAGAGGTGTTAGAGATCTCTTTGAAGCTGGCAAGTATATACGCACGAAGTGGCCAGAAAGATCTGGCTGTAACCGGCTATCGATTCAGTGCTGATGCATGTCGCAATAATTTAAAGGAAATGGAGAAAAATAAAGTTTGCCACAAAGCCAAAGGTATATATAATATACATGTGATTAGGAAAAGTTATAGTTGTCACTAGATAAATTTTTATCCTTGGACTGAGAATGTCTGTTTTGAAACTTAATTTTTGGCAGTTTTTGCGCACTAATGAAGTTTTTTTTTTTAACCTAGAAGCTTTAAAACACTGATTTGGCTGGTCATGGTTGTTTACGCCGCGAAGGTTCTGCTTGTCGTTGGGTATAAAAATTTCAACCGCTAAGTTCCGCTGAATGGCAAATTATGTAGTTCACTGACGAAACGCCAACCCGAGATCGAGAGTTTAAACGTCGCTTATTCGGATGTTTATCCACTGCGTTATCAGAGTGAACTGGTTGAGTAATTTTCGTACAGCGATTTTAGTTCTACATTATATATACAAATACGGGAAAACCTAATTCTCACGCGACGTTACTCAGAAGCAACTGTACCCAGACGTTAATTCAATGTAAAAAGCGACTGATTTGTTGTCTGGGAAAAAGCGGTTTCTATGCTTTGTTGCAAATCCACCATGCAACGATACTTTTTTTTCAGATTATCAGAACAGTTTGGCATTGCTTGGTATGATACTTGACTCGTACGGGCGTTATCTTCACGATATCCACGAAAACGAATCTGCGCTAGCCGCTACTCTTGAAGCGATAGCCATAAGCGAAAGGCTGTTTGGTGAAAAGAGCATGAAGGTCTGATCAACACACATTATTGTACCGTATGTGCTGAACAGTGTTTTGTATTATGGAATAATTCTCCGGCAACAACACTTCAACAATCGGAAAACTTCACTCTGTCAATCTCAGTAACCGGCCCTGCGTCAAGAGCCTCTACAAGTATGCGAAACTACCAGAAATAACCTACCAAGGCTTTGTCAGTCCGAGGATAAAGGTTCAAGACCAACAAACCAACTTTGTATAGTGTTTTGAAATATTGCAACTTAAACCGTGTATAATAATCATGGTAACCAAAAAGCACTTGCATTGCGCCGTCAATTTCTATAACTTTATGGTTTTTAACTCGAAACTTATTTTAGTGACATTGTCTGATCAATCGTTTCAAAAACTTCACCTCATAGTTGTTTGATTTTTAGTTTAGGTTTTTTAGCTGTGCTTGGTACAAGCATGTACTGTACTATTAGAAAAAGTGAACGCGCGCTTCGACCCTGACAAGGTTTGCTATCTTTCATTGTTATTTGATGCGCTATTAAATGATATGGTAATAATAGTCTACCTTCGCCAACGATTTGTCTTTATTAATAGCAGAAAAAAGATATAAAATCTTTGTATATTCTGCTTTGTTTAGGCGTGATGTTCCGTTCGTACATTCTTCTTTAATTTATCCCAGACATTAGTTTTGTACAACGATATTTCTTCCATCAAATCTGAGATGGGGAAATACGACGAGGCTTTGAACTACGCCCGGAAGGCCATAGATGTGAGCGAAGCTAACCCCAGTGCTGTTGAACCGACAGAGAAAGCGGTGTTTTATGCTAATTTGGCCTACATTTACATAAAGAAAGGTGAGATATTGATTGTAGCTCTGTCTAAGCGGCATGTTTTCAAGGCTTCATAAAAAGTGTAGATATTCAACTAGCAGCCACGTGAAGGGTATGTCAAAAAATGTTGCGAAGTGTTTTTTAATTACGAATTGTTACCTTGCTACTGCTACACATAAAAGTTACAACCTGAAAAGAAATGACAGGCTTTAGCACGTGAAACACAACACTTTATATTGAAATCTACTTATTTATTTTTTTAATGCTCAGTAGTCTAATACATTTTCTATACCTGTAACTTCTTTTAAGTTCAACTTCTTTGAGTAAATTGAGAACACCATTGTGAGATGACATAATTACAAATTGCTATAAATCCATTTTGTGAAACTTCAAATTTTAGGCTAGTTTACATTTGCAACCACAACTTTAAAATATAATCAACCCTTTTGTTTACTGCACCCTTCGCTTGACAGGTAGTTGGACATCTCGTGCTTCTACAAATTCTTATTTTCTTGCAACGATGAAATTCTTAATTACTATAAACGTGAAACATTTTCACATGTTGACTACACGTTTCTTTTTATTTGCTTTCAGGAAAAACAGCGGACGCGGAGAATGCCTACAAGCGTGCGCTAATGGAAGCGTCCAAAACTAATGATGAATCGTTAAAAAACAACGTTGCGTCTTTAATAAACGCATTTCCCAGCGGAAGCTAAGACAGCGGGGTATCCAAAATGCTTATTTTGCCCATAAATTGCCGTTGCTTGTTCCATTCACGTCTTAAACTAAAAAGTGGACAAAGGTTCTGTTTTCTCATCTGTGCTCGCTTTCGTTGCCTTTCACCGCATTCACAAGGTCCACCAACTTAGCTACTACTTGAATATCACAGTATTTATTTACATCCATTTTGAAGCCAATTTTACTTGAATATAGGCCACACAACGATCGAACTTTATGAATCATTTACAAAGCTTTGTTCCATAGAGCATAGAATAGTCTACTTCGATAAGCATGCAACACTAAGTTAAATCAAGCGAGCTACACGATGGAGAGCCGTCATGCCGTTGTATCAAACAGAAATGCTTCAATGAGCTGAAAGTTTTTTCCATGTTTTAAACATAGTTAGGCTACGTTATTTATTCACTGTCAGTGACTGACGGAAGATAATCAAGCAATGATAGGTTAAATGCAGCAACCTATTTCTGTGACACCAGTTTGTACATAAAAGGGTAAAAAAAGCAACTACTGGTATTTGAGTTCTAAAAAAGTAAATCGGTGCCTGCGTGTTTTTGTTATTCCAGAAAATTTGCAGGCAAAAGGGGCCATAAAACCAAAAAAAATTGTAGGGGAGACTCGGGTAAGTTGGCCCACTCTAAATAATTTTTTAACTACAACAGTTATTGTTACGTTTCGTACGCATACTGAGAAAGTGCTGTTGAAACTACCTTATCACCAGGTTGGGAGGCTCTAGCAAGCAGTATAAACATGTGAGCACGATTTTTGTATGAAAAATTATGATTTTTAAAAATTTTGGATTTTAGAATTTTTTAGATGTCGAGTGAGTTTTTTCTTACTGTATAAGAAAGGTTATTATTTAGTGAGTGCAGCGCTAGAGTGGTTTTTAAGGCTCACTTTGACGGTGAAATCGTTGTTACAAGCTCGATAGTTTGACATAAATTTTAGTTTTTACAATATGGTTGCAATGCAGGAAAGTTGGCCCATATCGTGGGTGGGTACGTTGGCCAACTTGCCTTTATGAGGTATTTATAGAATGATAATAATTGACTAATTAATACGATGACTTATTTTTGCAAGATTAAAGTAGCCTATCATCAAGCATCTAAAGTAAGTAAATCGCGGTTTTAGGCCTACATCGGCTTTAAACGATCAATAACAATAGGCCTAATACACTTCTTAACATCGTTTTTATGCCAAAAATGCGACAACTTATTCCTAACCCATATGTTAATAATAGAATAATGGTAAGTAATCAAGAAAAACAATCGCGGAAGTGTGTATCAACCACTTCTCAAGCGACGGACTAAAACGTACCTAGTTTTGAAGATAGGCTACATTAAAAAATGTTCCGATATTGGTAGGCCTACCCATGCAAAAATGGAGTTGGTAGCCTATTGCAAACAAGGTCCTGCCTATCAGTATCGTTGAGGTGACCAAATCGTTAGGAATAAAGGCATGCCGTTCCAACTACATGATGTTTGATACAACCTTTGTTATTTTCGAAAGCTTATTTGGTGTAGGCTACTCATGTAAAAAAAATTTACTGAGATAAAATACAGCATTATAGCCTAATAGCTTACCATATTTATAATATAATAGATTATATTATAAACCATACATGAATGCATACAATCTATGTATGCTTCTATAAAACCAAGAAATAATTAGAAAGAAAATAAAATTGGGAAGAAAGAAAACTTTTCCACTGTTTAATATACCGTACTCCGTAGATGGACATGTTGCCCACGTGACCAACTTACCTTCCATGGTGGGCCAAATTACCCGCACAGGAAGGCAAGATGGTCCATTTTATTTTTTTCGGAATACTTGAAAAATTATATACCTAAAAATGTTTGTTTGATGCAAGAATATGTCCACTTCTACAGTAATAAATTCTTTACTCTTCAATAGCATTCGCTTTAACATGTTTTGTTATTAGCTCACAAATTCAATTTTTTATTTTGCTGGGCCAACTTACCCGAGTCTCCCCTACGGAGGTCTGAAAATAATCGAACGTATTTTCTCATCTCTTGAACTGAGAAATCTTTGTTTCCATCAAAAACTGATAAGGCTAAGATTTTTCAAAATAACTTGGCCAACTATTTCTATAAAGTGCACTTGGGTAGGCTACAAAAGAAAAATGTTTGCAATATTTTTGTGCCCTGGGAAGCCTCAATTATGAGGTAGCCTATGTTCAACTCTACAAATTAGTGTAGTGCGTCTTGCATCTCGGCTGGATCCATTTGGAAGATATGTTTTCTTTTCATCAAGACTTCGATCAGAGGCAAAGGACCAATAAGGGGACTGAAAAAAAGAAGAATCGATTTAGTGATATCCTGGCATGCGATTAAAAAACGCAGGCCTTTATAGAGTAGGTGGTGGCCTTCTTTCGTCTTGGCACGTAGCACTACGAGCTTTGTCCATGGTCACCAAGAGATGTTCTTTTGACCGCGTTATTTATTTTGTTTCTTTGCTTCAGATATGTAGCCCACACATCTATAGGCTAGCTAGCCTACTATTCATACCTAATCATGTCACACATCCACATGGAGTTATAATAGCCGACAGCTTTGCCTATAGGCAGGTCGGATTCAGCAAGCAGTTTAGGAGGGAGTGATTTTAACAAAACGCATGTGTAGGCCTAGTGCCTACCATGTAGGCCTACATTAATCTGATCTTGCAAAAATACTGTGAATAGAGTTACTTTTCTATGTTTTAGATCAGTGATTCTCAACGTGGACCACTGGTGGTCCACCTGGAATTTCTGTTGGTCCACAGAGAGTTCTATAAATCCTTGATAAAACGTTCTTTAAAATTGTATCATTTACTACAGTCACTGCGCAAGAAACTCACATCCCGCGCTGCACTACTGAAGCGCCTGGCAGGCTCTAGCTGGGGGGCGAGGGCTGACACTTTGCGAATAGCAGCCTTAGCCCTTGTCTACTTTTCTGCAGAGTACTGTGCGCCTGTCTGGTGCCGCAGTGCTCACAGCCACAACATCGACACTGCCATAAACAGCGCCCTGCGCACAGTGACCGGATGCCTGCGTCCCACACCATTGAACAATCTCCCTATTCTCGCTGGCATCCAACCTGCTGAGCTTCGTCGCGAAGAAGCCACTCTGTCCCTCGGTCGACGGGCACTGGAGCCTAACCATCTTCTCCACCACAAGATCTTTGACTTCCCAAACGGGCACCCCCGCCGACTGAAATCAAGACACCCATTCGTGCCAGCCGCTCGGCTTCTGATCAACGAAGCTGATAAACAAGACATCTCTGCGGCTACTTGGGCGGATCATAAATGGAATTCTGAATGGAGGTCAAGCACCACCAGACTCCTTTCATTCATCCCCGACGCCGACACACGCCCCATCGGCCTGACACTACGGAGACAGGCATGGGTGCGCCTCAACCGTCTCCGTACGGGCGTCGGGCTTTTCCGCTCAACCATGCACCAATGGGGAATAGCTTCTTCCTCCTCCTGTGAATGTGGTGCCGAGGAACAGACCGCAGACCACATCATCAATGACTGTACCATCTTCAAGCCACCTAACGGAGTGGAAGGTCTGCGCGTCATGGATGATGAAACTAAAAACTGGCTGCTCTCTAGCAGCCTTCCAGTGTAGTCCGGGAACATCGTGAATCTGGGGTGGTAAAAGGATAGACCCCCGGCCCCAGAAGCTCAGACGACGACGATTTACTACAGTAAATTATCTAAGGAATGCATACAGTTGTAAGAAAATTATGTAGCATAATCATGTTTACTTCGTGATTTTTGATCGATTTTTCGGAAAGTGTTTGGTAAGCATAAGCTCAGCAGTTTTTGAACTTATTTTACTAGTTGACGAGTAGGCTATTGAACTGTTCAAGGCATAAGTGAAGTGCTGGCAGGCCTAATCAATAAATCATATGTTGCTGTAATTGTTGTGGTGTTGTCGGTGCACGAAGATTGCACTTCTTCGTGGTACAAAGTTTCTTGTCGCTTTTTCACTGAATGTTAATTAAGTTGTTTTATTACTGTTATATGTTAAATTTTGCCGACGCTAAATGAAGAACTGTATTCTGCAGTGTTTTCAAATTAACAAAATGTTAGAATCTCCTGTTGCTAAGAAGGCAAAACTGAGACATTACCATTCTATCAAAACTTTTACTCTATTTATGGCCAGAATTTTTGGTTACTTTCTCAATGTATTAGACAGAGGTGGGCAGTAGCGCGCTACTTTTGTAGCGGCGCTACTTTTTTGGTAAAAGTAGCGGTAGCGGCGCTACTTTTTAGTTGGAGTAGCGGCTGCAGTAGCGGCGCTATTTTTATTCCAAAGTAGCGGGTAGCGGGAGAGGCGCTACTTTTTTCAGTCGCACTCCCGCTACCCGCTACTTTTTAATTCAAATTGAAAAAAAATGCTTGTTTTTTTTGCAATACTGGCGTGATCAAGCAGCTATATAATTGGCTTGGTTGCGAAGTTTCGGTCTTTTCTAGCTGACGTCAACTTCTTCGGCGAATATCTCCGTGTGATGAAGCCTATCTGCCAGGCTTTAGACATTCACCAGGGCGAGTCCAAGGCATATTACGGAGTCTTGCTTCCAACCATCACAATTTGCGGGAAGAAGTTGACCAAGATCAGTGATCTTGTGACCCGTGAGGAGTTGAAAGTGAAAGTCCTTGAAGGGGTGAAGAAGCGATTGAGCAAGTGCTTCAACAACATGAAATGCGTTATGGCATCATGTCTTCATCCCTCCTTCAAGACGTCGTGGCTACAATTTCTGCACTACGTCTCCACGGATGATGCTGAAGCACTGCGAGAAAAAGTCAAGACAGATGTAATTCGACTTTTGCTGGAGACATCAAGCCAGGTTGATACCGAAAAGAGTGACACCACCACCAGTCATTACTCCGAGGATGTATTTTTTGGAGTGTTTGCGCCATCCCGTGAAACGTCGGTGCAGAAGAAAGCAACAATTGTGGACGCCTTTTTTTCAGACAAAAGCAAGTCCTTGAGCTTTTCGAATACTGAGTTAAAACATCTGTTCATTAAATACAACCAGTGGCGTAGCCAAGGGGGGGGTTTTGGGGGTTACAACCCCCCCCTTTGGCACGCGTGTGACGTCACGATATTGAGAATGATGCTTTCAGTCTAAAAAAATTGCCTAATTTTAAACAAAATTGCATTAAAAGAGCAAGTTTTGCCAATACCAAACATTCAAACATCTCAGCCAGGAATTAGCAACATAAAAACACAGAGATGTAGCTTTTTTTTCCGAAAAATGCCGAAGAAAACATGATCTTATCCTTTTGCTATGCTACCGGACAGCACCATTTTACAGGAATATTCGTACCCACATTTTTGTTGGAAATGCTCTCAGAATGCACCAAATTCAAAGTAATTTTTCAAAATTTTCTGGGGGAGGCCCCCCAGACCCCCGCCGTTGGGTGGTCAAAACCCCCTCCTTTCAAAATTCCTGGCTACGCTACTGAATACAACACCCCCATTCCTTCCAGTGCTGCGGTGGAGAGACTTTTCTCTGTTGGAAAAGATGTGCTTAAGCGAAAGCGGGCAGGACTTGGTGACTCTCATTTTGAAATGCTCGTGTTTTTGAAAGATGCGTGGCCTGACAATAAATTTCCCTTAGAATGTGTTTTCTATAACGACGTTAAAATGGCAGCTTAAACGAATGATAACATTCGTTTTCAAGGTCATTTTTGCGTCACTAGGGACTTGAGTGTTTCCTAGTGTCATTTTAGACAAAAGTAGCGGTAGCGCGCGCTACTTTGGCCCGAGTAGCGGCAGCGGGTAGCGCGCTACTTTTGTAAATTGGTAGCGGGTAGCGGTAGCGCGCGCTACTTTGGCCCAAGTAGCGGTAGCGGGTAGCGCGCTACTTTAAAAGTAGCGGGTGCCCACCTCTGGTATTAGATTAGCCATTTTGACATACGCTAATGACCTGTTTAATTGTTTCAGGGTAGGCTATTGGTCAACCGTTTGATGATTCGTTGAAGACGCATTCTTCTTATTTATGCCATTTGTCACGAGAAAAATTTTGAGAAGGTCAAATTTTTTAATATATAGTTGGTCTTGAATCTTTATCCTCGAGCTGACAAAGGTCCGAGGATATGCATAGGCCTAGCCTATTCCTACAAACGTTTTCTTGCAAAAGGACTCGTTTACCTGTAAAAGGACAACATGATTGTTTTTGCAATGTTTTTTTCTTTTTCATTTAAGACATCCATACATTTGTAACCACCGTCCGTATTTGCACAAACAAATAATGGGTTCGCGCATGTGCGATATTTGTAGGCGCACTCATCAAATTCTGAAAAATAATCAAATTTTATTGCTACGTAGTAAACCTAGCTGTTATTCCAAGTTGGACAACCATCCTAAACTACAAATATGAAAATCTGTCATTTTTACATTGATTCAACGTCTGCAGACGTTGAATCAATGTAAAAATGACGGATTTTGTTGTCTGGGACAGACAGGAAAGACACAGTAGGATTGAGCATTATGAGAATATATTTCACATTAGCCTATTACAGTAGGCCTACAAATAATATTGACAATCGAACGTTTTCGGCTAATCCAAATTAAACCCTCATCATGAATTTAAAAGTATTTGAAACAAATGCAATATCATCCTAAATTACTATTTTATTGAAAGTTTAGGGTTACATTAAATTAAAACGTCAATACCAAGTTTTGTTTGAATGAGCTAACAAGTTAATTGTTCAACGCCCAGCCAATTAGACAGAACGGACTCGATTGAAGAAGAGGTAGGCCTACGTAGGCTACCAAAGAGAAAAAAGGTTAAAAACACTGATCCAGACTATTCTTACCTGAAACAGAAATCGGAAACCCTTCAAATGTTGATATAGGAATAATGCTTTCTAAAATAGAGGTCAGTTCTGAAGCAGATTTTTCAGTATTGTTGAAACAAGCAACAGCAATGTATAGTCTTGTAGACGTGTCTGTATCCAAAATATCTTCCACATTTATTTCTACACTCTCGTACACAAAATCAAATGCGTCTTTTTGCAGCTCTTGAAAAAGATTTGATATCCCGACCGGAAGAGAATCGCTTATCTGAACGTAAGTTAATAAAAAAGTAGTGAAACGTTCTGCTTGCTAATCATCTCACATTGCACAAGAATTTGGTTAGAGTTTTGTTAGATTAAATAAGAACTAGATAGCTTGCATTAGGATAAGAGCCTATGCCTATGGAAATTCTCACAAAAAATACCATACACACATTGGTGCAAAACAATGCTGCAAACTCATTATATTTTTATTCAATTTTTCAAAGAATAAAATTCCGATTGCAATTTTACCTTCTATATTGCGTTTGCTTTTCAAAATATTTTAGAAAATAAATCCAAGCTCTATGTTTTTCTATAGAATTTAACTTTATATTTAGTAAAATGTTTTCGTTTCCTGAATCAGTCTTTAAACCTTACCTCCAGTGCAAGCAGCATTAAATCAGTTACCAAATCTAGCCTGTAAGAGTTTAAACTTGAAAAAGCGATCGAATGCAAAATAGAAATAAGCAGGCTTCTTGACGCACTGCCAGTGGCGTAGCTAGGGAATGTGCCGGGAAGTGCCGCCCTGGGCGGATTCAGATTTTGCCGCCCCATCAAGAAAAAGCATGTGAAAATGAAATGCGTTTTTTTATCAGATTATAATCGAAATCAAAAATCGTAGTCTGAAAGTGTTGCCCCCCCAGACGTGCCGCCCGGGGCGGTCCGCCCCCCTAGCTACGCCACTGCGCACTGCCAACCTATTTCGGTTTTTATATTAATTATTTTTTCGACCTTAAGTTAATGGATTTTTATTTGCTCGCAATTGAACCGAATTCATCGAGCCTTCTGTCCTCATATCGAACTTCAAAAGCCTGTCACCTTGCGGGGAATAGGCCTTGCAGTAAATTACCTTGGGGTCAGATTTGTCGACTGTGGAATCGGTAATGAAGTTGTCGACAGAGACAGCCATCCGATAGCAATAAGATAACTTGGAGCCTGAAATGGGATTATAAAAATTTTGGAATTAACTTTGTAGACTGAGAAATTCCTCATATTATGTTTTAAACTTTGCATTAGCCTATACTAGGTTACAATAGAACTAAGTTGATTCAAATAGCCTACCACTCGTCTTTGATCATTGCTGAAAACATAAAATAAAATTAGTAGACCTTTGGCCTAGTCCTTAGTGCCAACAAAGATACTAAAGAAAACAATATAGGCCTGAATGTTTTTGCAAATGTTTTCAATCTCATCAGAAACTCTATGCTCCCTAAATTTGTATCAGTAAACCAAACCACCAACCTGCAGATCTACAGTCAAAACCGTTTCCGATGAATCCAGCTCTGCATTCACATGAGAATGCACCTTCCGTGTTTGTGCAAACTGCCTCCTTGTGACATGACAATGAAGCTTCACACTCATTGATGTCTAAACAAACTTTAGTTGTATACCTTGATTTCAAGCAAAACAAAAACAAACTTTTTAGTTTGGATCCGGTAGCCTATACTCTAGTCTAGTTATTATGAAGTGCTCTAATTGTTTCTTAATTTTTAACTTTTCGAGAAACTTTAAAGATTGGGTTGTTGGTTTTGATCCTTTTACTGAGAAATCCTTTAAAAGTCTATTCTAGGTAGTTTTTCATTTTTATAGAGGCTTTAAACTACTGGCACTGGTCCGGTTACCAAAATTGACAGAATGAAGTTTGTTTTGTTGTTTAAGTGTGTCACTGCTTGTAAATTATACCACTCACTAGGTGCCGCTGAATGAAAAGCTGTCCATTAGGGTGTACTATTTTGCAAAAATTTTTTAGAAATTATTGCGACTATGTAGCCTATTACGGGTTTCCACCTTTGTTAAAAAGTATCTTGGTGTGGTTTCAGAATTTTCCCTCCAAAACTGTGGCCGGATAAGATATTATGAAAATCTACAGGCTTAAACTGGCGTAATGTGATCATGTAATATGTCGATTACGGGGTTTTTAGGGTCGCAGAACACGAATCTGGACAGTGTCCATGAAATGCAGTTTAAGCGCATACCCTCAGAGCCGAACCAGCGCTGCTTGATCTTGAAGTAGGCTATATTCGTGAACAAAGTTGGGCGCTAAACCAGCTGACCTGTCGGACAGACAGCTGACCTATCAAGGCTTACGCTTAATGTTCATAAGCTTTCCATGTTCTTTTAGGGCTGTTTTATGTGTAAAATTGTTGTTTCAACTTTTTTTCTTAATTATGTAGCTTCATTACCTTCGCAAAAATTACCGTCTCCAGTGAAACCAATATTACAAGAGCAAACATAACTGCCCGGCTGGTTTGAACAAGTGGCGGATGTGTGGCACGGCCATGGGTCGTCCGCACATTCATTTATGTCTGTAATAAAAATTGAATTATTATTCGGTGTCGATGGTAAAAGTGGTAAGATTTTCTGACCAGAATGGTCTTGCCAATGCTAAATCGATTGACCAGAGAGTCGTTTGTATGGTGATTTTAAGCAACAGTCCCTGATACAGCACCCAATTTTACGCTACGTTGCAGTAGGCTACCTTTGGACAAGATAACCCAAATGAGATGGAAACAATTAAATCATGTCTTTCACTCCAGCAGTAAAGTAGCTGAGCTGACAGTTTTTTTTTTATTCGTTTTAAAACTGTACATTCTTCTTTACTATTTGTAAAATTTTGTTGTAAACACATGGTAGGTTTCTATATTTTATTCAATATTCTTGTAGTAGGCCCTGCGAAAACTAGAAATTAAGTTTTAATTAAAACACCATTGAAGTGACGTGTGCTTTACATGGCTATCGTACACGGTTTCTTATGAAGTAATGAGCCGTCAATTAACCTTTTTAACATTTTTTCACTTTTTACTAACATATAGCCTACTACATTATAACTGGTTTACGTTTAATATTCATAAATCTTTGCTTTATGTTAAAATGTTTTCCGATTTTTAAGGCAGCCTACCTTCGCAAGAATCGCCGTCCCCAGTGAAACCAGTTGTTGGACAAGAGCACACATAACTGCCCGGCAGGTTTGTACAAACGGCGAATGTGACGCATGGGTCGTCAGCACATTCATTTATGTCTGTGATACATAGCCTACAGTATTTCTTTTTATTTGAATATAAATAAAGACTATTATTGTTACATGGTTTTTACACAGGTTACAGTTAGGCCTATTGCAACAACAACAATTCAGTGAGAGAGTGATAGAAATACATAACTTGCTTATTGTTAGACACAAGAATCAACTCTCTCAGCATTGGTTCAGATCCGTCAATGAATTAGCTATGGTTTGATAGTTGAAATATTTATCAGGTAACTTAGAAAGCCTTTGGAAAAGCTTAATCCAGCCAGTTATTTAACAATTCATTTTATTTAGCAGGCTTCAAACACATGCTATAGGTTTGGAGTTTGCTCAATGGCTGTGCAGATTAAATCAAAATGAAATAATGTGATAACTTATAATATAAAAATAAAGTGACTTGCGTTCTTCTGGTGACTACAGGTTACTAGGTTACCTCCTGATGTTAAGGATGATATCCAGTTTTTATTACCTTGCTACTTTATTCATTTCGTCAGTACCGTATGTTTTTGTGTAGTGCCATTTGTTGCGGAACAGGTTGTGTTCACCTTGATAAAGCCCACTTGATAAAGTCAGTCGTGCTGACTGACGAAACGTTCGGTAATAAAAACTGGATATCATCCTTAACACCAGGAAGTAACCTAGTAGCCTATAGTCACCAGAAGAACTCAAGTCACTTCATTTATTAAATGCCTGGTGAACAGTTTTACTCTGTTTTTATGATATAAAAGTCACTGTGCAAATTAAGCATGTCTTTGATACTTTTAAAAAGAAGTGAACCCCCAAAAAAATGGTCACGATATGGCACTGATGCTTGTACAGGACTTTTAACCACCGACGCAGACTAGCTTACCAAGAGCTGCAGAATGAAGTTTTCGATTGTTAAAGTGTTGTCTGTAAAATATCCCATTTACCATGTCGCTGGATGGGGAGTGGTGTTATTCAAGTAGGCTGGTCAAGTGCACACCCCTAGAGTCGAACCATCGTTTTTTATCTTTCCGTTGCTTCATTCCACAATGCCAGGCCCTTGTCCTTAACCGACTGAGCTATATAGGAGTAGACCTGATATTTTTAATCCCGCCCGATATCTCAGTTGGTCTAAGCGCCCGACTTTGTGCACGAAGAAATCTCAAAATCAAGCGGCGCTGGTTCAGCTCCCGGAGTGAGCACAACCCATTTGAAGGATAATAATTCAGCGGCACCCAGTGATTGGAATAATTTTTTGACAACAACACTTCGACAACTATCCGAAGCTTTACTCTGCCAATGGCGGTAACCGGGCCTTAAAGCCTCTATCTATAAGTATACAAAACTGCTAGGAATAACCTATCACAGGTTTTCTCAGTTGGAAAATAGATATTTCAATCAACCAATCAATCTTTAATTGAATTATACTTCCATACTAGCCATACCTTCACAGTCAACGCCATCACCTGTCAAGCCTGGTTTACACGTACAAGTAAAACTTCCCACAGTGTTGGTACAGGTTGAGTTTACATTACAATTGTTGAGTGAATCATCGGCGCATTCGTCTATGTCTGCAGACACAATAAAAAACTATCAAATAATATCAACTGACGTATTGCTACAATAAGTATGATGCACACACTGTAGGCTACAGTATACATGCCAATTTATTCCAATTCGCATTGGGGCTTTTTGGCTGTGAAATTAGCTTATGCTTTTAAATTTCGATGCTTGAGGTAGGCTAATGTTTTAATGTAGTTTGTTTTGTTAAAAAAGTAGTTTGTTAAAAAAGACTTTTAAAAATAACGCATCGGTTGCGTCTTGGTTACTTATTTAGTAGAACAACATCAATGAAATGTAAATTCCTTGTGATGCGGCTTTTAGACTTGAGCATATACATGTTTTACGTTTCATGCTTATACAAGCGTAGAGACCCTCCCCTTAACATTATTGGACGTAATATTAGAGTATTGTACTCCGTCATGGTAACTGAATTATTAAAACGCCAATTGTTAAAAAAGAATCATAACAAATTGCAGTGGCTTTTTGTGGGCAACTGACCATGACTTGCAACTTAGCCTATTTGCCCTTTCGAGTTACATTGACTAAATACAAAGGAGCGGAAAGCCCAGAAAGATAGCGGCCTCCATATGAGATAAAATATATATGAGAAAGGTTTTGTAGAGTGCCATAGCGTAATATTTAATGATAGCTTATCTTATAAAAATTGCTTTGTAAATTTTGTAGTGGTAATTTTTATTTAATAAAATGTTAGAAGCACATATTTCCAAAGATCAATAGTCGTCTAAGCGTTTCTCCCAAACAAAATTTTAAACTTTACAAATTTTTTCAATTGCTTATTGAAGTGATTAGAGCGAAAACCGAATCTTGAAAAATTGTCAAGATTAGATCAAGCTTGTACGCATCTCCAACAGAATAGCGTCGCCAGAGAAGTTACTAACTTCAACTTCTATTTTTATGGCATAAAACAAAAGGTGCTGTTATTTTTAGTAATTTATGTATACTGACGTCATTACACATACAGTACACACATCTCAGATGGGTTGAGAATTGATTTGGTTTTGTATCTTTATTTTCGGACTGACAAAACCTTTGACAGGTTATTCCTGGTAGTTTCACATACTTGTAGAGGCTTTTGATACCGAGATTGACAGAGTGAAGTTTCCGATTGTAGAAGTGTTGTTGCCGGTGAATTATTCCACCCAATAGGTGCCATTAAATGGAGAGCAGTCCTAAAATACGTTGCTCAAACGCACAGCCCGAGAGCCGAACCAGCGCCGCGAGATCTTGAGTCGGGGGTGTAATTACTAAGCTAACCTTTCTGGCTACACTAGTCAAACCTGATAGTTCTGTAATATCTGAAACTTACTGTCACATATTTTATCTTCAGTTAAAAAGAATCCTTCTTTGCAATTGCAAGTGTATGACCCAGGAATGTTGACGCATGATTCCGTGTTAGGTCCACAAATCAAGTCGTTTTCCGCGCATTCATTTATGTCTGTATAATGGTAAAATATTAATTTATTTGAATTTATAAAAATTATAGAAAATTACAAAACATATGAAAAATAACAATTCTATGAAAAAAGTAATTCCAAGTAATATCTGTAAATTAAAAGGGTTAGTCTATTTTGAAACCTAAGAACAAAAGATTACTTTAGTTTTCTTTTCAATTATAGCTTTGGTTTACTGGCAACACTTAAAATACTAAGACGTATCACATGTTTATCTAAGACCACTTACCAGGACAAAATGTCCCCTCAGGAACGATGTTAGAATCAGAACTTGAGTCAAACACTCTGGTACTAGCTGTTTGATTAAATCCCTGATTGCATTTGCATTGCAGCAAGCCTTCATCAGCATTCACATCTATGCATCTGCCGTTTTCAGAACAAGGATGCAGATTTACAGAACAAGGATCTTGAACTAGAAGATAAAAAGCTCAAAAGAATTTTGTTTTTGCCCAAATCTGATACAATAGATTGAGTTTTGCTGTATGTTATAGTTTGAAGTGGTTCATTTACATTCAAATGCCAGAACTGGAGTAAACTAGCTACAGTGGTATGCCAATAAAGTTTCTGAAGTCAAGGACTCCAAAAAAATGTCAAATTTACATACCCTAAACGTCAATAAATGATTCTGAGAAAATACTTTGCAAACTTGCACTTAATTATATAAATATTAGTTTTGATACTTTATCACTTCCTTTTACAAATCGATCCAAACCAAGCATTTTTTTTAAATTTTCTACGAAGTCCCACTTTCTACAAAATGAGCAATACAGCAGCCTATAGTCAAACGAAATTAAGAAAAGTGGATTTGAAAAAAAGTGCAAATTAAAGATTGTACTTTGAGTGACTTGAGGCTACAATGAAGCTTCAATGCTGAAAAACAATATCATAACCAAGCAATGAAGTCAATGCGTGGATATATGTAACCTAGCTAGCAATTTGCTGACCTGCTATGGTGAAGTCGGAGCCAAAAGGAGTAGAAAGTGCGACATCTAGCGACTGGTACGCAAACCACGTGGAAACAGCAATAACTGGTTGCCCATTTCGTAAAAATGTGACGTTAAAAGCGCGCAACACTGAAAATTCATTAAAATGATGATGAAACCTTAACTTATTTGTTTGGATTTTGTAGCAACAGAGCAATAAAATCAATCAACATCTTTTGTAACCTTTTTATGACATAAGTTTGATCTTTCTTATAACTTGTTTTTCAGACTTTACATAGGAGCAACTGCGAAACGTAAAAATAGGCATTGAAAATAAAACTTTGTATTTTGATTTATGCAAATTGCTAACTGTTTTATGTAACCTTAATCTTTTAGTTAAGCTACTGCTGCTGGATATTCCTGCTTTTATTAACTTTATCTTTATAAAGACTATTTGAAAATTAACTGTGCTCTTTGAACAACGAAAAACTATCAAGTTATAAAACAAATGCTTTACTTACCAGGGCCTGAGAAAGAGTCTTGTGCAGCACAATTAGGTGTTGCAATGCATAGTAGTGTCAGTGTTATAACTGCCAGAAGGTGTATGCAAATATTCATAGCGTAACCTTTCTTTTATACATCCAAAAAATATAAAGATCTGCAAAATTATGTTGTTAGATTTAGAAGCTGATTTTCTTTAACCATGAAAAGAATTCATTCTTCTGTCACTTTTTGCTAATTTAGGCGTTTTATCATGCCTCTTATTTCAGTTTTTTTTTTATTTTATTTTTTATTGGATTTAAACGAATCTCATCATATGATTGCATGCTGCCAGTTATTTTGTATTGATCTACCAGTAGCCTGTATATTTCTGGAATAAACCGACCCAAACTATAATTTCCTCACTTGCAATCGACCGCCAATTATACAATTTTTACATGATGATTTTACTCAACAACCTTTGTATAGGCCAGTTGAGTCGACCTGGCTACAGAATTTTCTAACGATTTCTAACGACCACAAGAGGCACTTTCACACAATATTTGATTTAGTTTGCTAAGTTTAGAATACATTACACTACTTTGAGCATAACAAACCTCACGCTGTATGTTTCTTGACGACTTTTTTATTAGCTGTCTGCAGTGCTCGCTGGTCAAATGATAAGAAAAGTGTCTAAACGAAGTTACCCAACCCTAATGAGTTCGGCACCCAAAAATTACATAGCTATGATCCTGGCAAGACGTTTCATGATTTGGTTTACAGTGGAACAAAGATTTGCTTCTTTCTTTTGATGAATTACCACCAAATCCACCAATATCATTAGCCTATAGGCCTATACAATATCAATACCACCAATACCATAACCACCAGGCACAGAAGATAAATCAAACTTGGTTAAACAATCTCCGCTTGCTTGCTTTTATCAAACCAGTGCCGGTCTTACGGTATTACGGGTCCTGTGCGGAATATGCTTTTGCGGCCCCCAATGGCAATGATCCAATTCGGTAGCAAAGCCTGACGGCGTGTTCGCCGAAGGCGACACTTGGCGACGGGGGGTCTGGGGGGCCTCCTCCAGAAAATTTTGAAAAATTACTTTGAATTTAGGACATTCTGAGAGCATGTTCAACAAAAATTTGGGTATGAATATTACTGTAAAATGGTGCTGTTCGGTGGCATAGCAAAAGGATAAGATCATGCTTTCTTTGGCATTTTTCGGAAATAAAGCTATGTGTTGAATTCACTTGTTGAATTTTTTCACTGGAAATGACAAAATTACTGCATTTTTTGAGTAAGTTGCGGGCCCCCTAATTTGCGGGCCCTGTGCGATCGCACGGTTTGCACACCCCAAAGACCGGCACTGATCAAACCAACTGTGTTTTAACAACTTTTCCTGATCAGGAACACATTTCAACTGGAACGCCTTTTGCTCGCTCAAGTGGTAGTCTGCAGCCCATAGCCTACGTAACCAGGGCTGTGGAGTCGAGCGAAAAATATAGGCTACGACTATCTCTGGTATACTAATCTAATATAGCCTACTCTGATTCCTCGGTTTATAACTAGCCGACTCCAACTTCGGACACGCCAAAATCCCTCGACTCCATAACCCTGTAGGCAGTGCCGGTCTTAGGGTATTTGAGACTCTGTGCAGAATACGCTTTGCGGGCCCCAATGACAGTGATCCAATTCAGTAGCGTAGCTAGGTATTTTGAAATGGGGGGGGGGGGGGTTGACGGCATGTTCGCCCAAGGCGACACCCAGCGTCTGGGGGGGCCTCCCTCAGAAATTTTTGAAAAATTATTTTGAATTTAGTGTATGCTGAGAGCATGTTCAACAAAAATTTAGGTATGAATATTACTGTAAAATGGTGCTGTCCGGTGGCAAGATGGCCGGACGCGACAGTCTCAGCACTTGCCTCACCCTGAAGCCGCAGCTGACTTAAAGGATAGGCTACCGGTACTTGCTTGTGAATCGAATTGAATTTTTTCTATTGGAAATGACAAAAATTACTGCATTTTCTAAGTAAATTGCGGGCCCTGTGCGATCGCACGGTTTGCACACCCCAAAGACCGGCACTGCCTGTAGGCCTTACATAACAACTTCAATCCGCAAACGGGTAACTTTGAGCTTATGCAGATTTGCACAAACAAATTAAACCAAAGCGAGAAACATTCAGGATATTAGGTAGCCTAACTTCTGATAGATTATTTTAATATTTTGAACTCACAAACTTAAAGTTTCCTCATTCCTGACCTTGTTTCTTTTTTTTTTGCGCAAAGCTTATGTTTTCTCAAAGCTCACTCTTTCTGGCTAAACACAAGCCGTATGGTCGATTACTTTTTTGATGGTATAGGCTACCAGACTCATGTAAAAAAAAAAAAAAATGAAAAATATGTCGCAATTTTTATATAAAATGCACACCAATATTCAAACTATATGAAACACTTTGATATTCGCCAAGATAAAACAGTGTGCTTGTTATACGAATACTCAAGACATTATCTTGAACAGTTGACACATAGCCTACGAATAGTAGGATACACGACTGTTCGATCGAAAATGAGTTGTTGGACACAGCCTGATCTAGCTCTGGCCAGGTTTTGTATTGTCAAAACAGAAAAGTAGAAATATCAAAATAAACTTTTTTCAACAAAAGCTGGGACTTTGGTATTATTTTTGTGACGTAACAGCTTTTTCATAAGGCACAATTAAGCCTCGTCACGCCCGTGGGTTTCAATCCAACCTTAAAGCGTTCATATAGAATTCAATTAGAAAAGACTTGACGAAAGAATAACGAATAAAGCCCTAAGATCATGTCTAAAAGTATCCTAGCGTCGGATTTTTGTTTTTGTCTTGGAACTGTCATTCAACAACGCTAAACAGAGTAGAAACTGACACGGTACAAATAACCCAGATAGTGAAATCCTTCAGTAACCGACCTGCCACACCTCGTATAAAAATGGACGTGTTGCACTAATTTTCAAACCCCTTATTAACATTCTATTAATTTTATTGTTCGCTTTATTACACTTCAATTGCCCACCTGGTATAGATATAGAAACCCAATGTCAAAGTAGACCAAATCAACAATAGCCCGCCTCAGACAGGATTTTATAAAGGAAAGAAGTTCAGCGTCTATAATGTGAGATTCTAACTAAAACAAGGTACGCTTTGTTCAAAAGCTATTCGAAACAACGTTTTAAAATTTCGAAACAAGCCGAATTTTTGTCAAAATATTTTAGAAATATTTTATATTTTTAATGTTCCAAAATAGGTTGTCAATTTCTTCCCTTCTTATAGTGTATCAGGTTACATAACCCTTTTTCGCTATTCACGAAACGTTTTTTGAAATTACAGACAAATTTAAAATCCCAATTTTTAATCTAAATAAGGTCATGAAGCTTTTAACAATACTAACACACAAATTTTTTTGTTTGTTTGTTTTTGTTTTATTATTTTTATCCTGCATTGCGGGAAAGCGGACTTGAGCGCTACGCATCGGTGTACGCCTTCCGACGTACACCTGACCCACGCTGCAGCCGACTGCAATGTCTGTTTCCGGTTGTCTACTCTACTTATGACTTAAATTTAGTACTACCCATTACTCGAAATCGATCACTGGGTAGAGGCAATTATCGTAAAGTTTCTTGCCCAGAGAAGCAACAGCAAGTGCGGGTGGCTGGAGTCGAACATGCAGGCACTCGACTGCGAGCCCAACGCGCTAACCACTCGGCCGCTGCTGCCGACTGCTGCCGCTAACCGACTGCTGCCGCTAACCACTCGGCCACTGCTGCCGAATTTCTGCAATTGTAAATCCATTAGGCTAATCAGTCCAAGATTTATATAATAGACTTGGGTAAACTACGGCTGTGGACAAATCCGGTCAGCTGTTTAAGTTTTTCAAATTTTTGGTTCACTAGAGCATTTGCCCTTCCTTGCGCTAGAAACTTCCGTTAACAAAACGTCTTAAAAGAAAGATGTTTAAACCATGGTTGTGTAATAAAGGTTATGTATTCTTTAAAGGTTAGACTATGTCATAGTGATCAAATTACACTTTCAATTTCCGTATGCAAGAGCAAGAGTATCTAGGCCTACACGTCCAAACATAATGCCATTATGCTTGTTTTGGCTAACCTTCTTTGTCAAGGGTATTTCTCATGTGACTTAATATCTTTGTATGAGATTTTAAGCGCTTTATATTTGAACAACTGTTTGCCAAGTTCTTGTAGTGTGAAGTTCTACAAAAAAAAAGGTAAAGTTTCGGCAAATGTTTGCTATCGCTACTTTTTTCATAAACACTGAAACACTTTTTAAAAACAAAATAGTCTTCTTTTCAACTTCATAAAATTTAGTCTAATTTTCAGAGATGACATCACGATTTCTTCTTCCATCATCCAAACTCCTGCAAGTGTTCTACTCCACGCAAGCTTTAATAATGGTTGCTCTGAAGAAGAAGATGTTAAACATGTGCGATAAATTAGTAGTTTCGTCTGGCGTTTTCACTCTTGAAGCTCGTTGTCTTTTAGCCAGTTTTTAAATATATTTCCGCATTGGTAAACTGTGTTGAAACCACCGGGTAGTGCAATCCGTGCGCAGTGGGGTGCATCAACTTCCCTTCATTTTGGAATTTTAACTTGTGCCATTGTGCAATGGTGACCATTCCAGGTTAGTTTCAACTAAAATAAAATATCAGGATCACCAGACCTCCTCTTCAACCCCCTAAATTTGGTTTAGTAAAATCGCTGTAAATCAAAAACTATACAAGATAACCACATAGTGTTTTGTAGCCTACTACATTTATTGCAACTATTTAATTTGGTTGGAATATGCAAAGCAAATCATATTTTGAAAAATTTCTACACACTTTATAGACAAAAAATCTAAGAAAGTCTATAGAAAACAGAAACAGATAACAAAATTGAAACTTTGCCATACCAAAATATTAAACGAAAATAACTGCAAACTGCATTAACAATTAGCCTAATTACGTGGTCTTTTTTGTAACTTGGGCATGTTGCATTACATCGGCTTTCTTTCACTGACAGAAGAATATTCTTCAAGTTTTTTTCTATATTGATGATTTTCTGGATTGATGGTCTGTAGTACCGTAGGTAAGTTTGTTCCTTACTCTAAACAGTTACAACCAATCAGTGGTAATTTTAGTTTTTCTTATTTTATCTATGTGTTGTTGATTTATGTTTTGTATTTCTTTTTTGTTTTTACTACCGTACATGTTTACATTCCTTGGTGGTGCAGATTCTTTTCTTGAATCAACTGTATTCAACCGTAACCATTGTCGACTACCTCATCTTTCACATGTTTTCCATGTTCTGTTTGGGTGTCTCCGTTTCCTCTTCCTATACCCTTGCCTTGCAAATCTCAAACTTTTCTAATTTCTATACTTCTTTCTTAGCACATTCCATTGTGCATATACGTTTGTTTTTAACTACAATTGAAAAAAAAGAAAATACTTCGCATTGAAATAAAAACAACAAAAGCAGTTTTGTCGACAGTGCGATTGATCCAAACTTGTCTACTGGTCTGGCAGCTCTGCTTAAAAAACATATCTAGCCTCGGCTACTGGCCAACGTTCAATTTTAATATCAACAACTAAGTAATTTATGATTGAAAACTCTTGAGATGGTTTAATTAAATCGGTTTGTACCGAGGCAACACACACTAACCCAGAAAAGGTTAAAAAACAACTGAATTTAAAGAGATACTAAAGGAAAAAAATGACTTGGCGATTGTAGACGTTTTTTGTGTTTAACATGCTACAATAAAACAATTTTCAATAAAATTTTGCTCCATTGCGGTCTGATCACCATTCCGCGCGTGCTTTTGTCAGAGCTTTCAAAACGGGAATGGGCGTGAGCAGCGAAGCGTGCGACTGTACAGTTTACGTCACTATAAACTAGTGTTCCAGACAATTGTTCACTAAATCAAACGTCATATAAAACCGTTCAGGTCTACTGAATCTTAGCGTATTACGTCATGGAATTTTTCCTAAAAAATGAGCCAAGATTGCACCATCGTTCGTAAGACTTGTATCACACCTGTTAAAACATTACATCATTGTTAAATCTTCAATTACGAGATATGGTGTAGCCAAAGCCAACAGGTGCTGGAATTGCTTCACAATGCATATGGATTATTACGTCACAGTAGCTGCCTACGTGCGTTTGAGATATTGCAATGTAGTCTAGTCATTCGTAAAATTGTTGCTTGAAAGTTGGTCGCATATTTAACTGTTTGCTTAGTGCTTGCCAGCTGGACAAAATTTCCGTCTTTAACTACGGTAAGTAGTTTGGATTGTAGTGACAAGTTTTTAGTGATGTGTCGCGTTGCACCTATTTTCGACAGCCAGTTGGCTAATTTTACAGAAATACAATTCTCGAATAGACGTTTTAGAAGAGTGTTTCTTTTCGGTCATTACATACAGACGAACGGATCCAGGAACTTCATGTTACAATTTTCCCACGAAGAGATTATGGTTTACCGTTGTGACCATAAATAATAAAGACGGTTTGTTTCTGGTTGGTAGTCTACAGAAGCAAAGAATAATAAAGACGGAATTGTTGGTTGGTAGGCTGCAGAAGCAAAGAAATAACTAGCAATCAGCTGATCGAGCAATAGTTGTTACTGCAGGCGATTTAACTGTAGGCCATGTATGTATGTACATCAAAACATCAGATTTCAACTTCAAAACATCAGACAGTTTGCTTAAAACATCAGATCTGATGTTAGAACGTCAGATGTGGTAACGTGGTTTTTGTTATTGCTGTCGATAGTGACGTATTCTCGAGCAGTGTTTTCACTTTTTGGTCATTTTGAAAAAAATAAAAATAAATGAGGCATTGGACTTTAGGCCTTGCCAGTGCCATTGAAAAGAAATTTATTTCGGTAATTTTTTTAAAATGTATTCTTGGATGTTCAGTTTACGCATTTTAATGCTTAATTCCCGTTTGAAAATTTTATTTAGTATGCCATTTAAAACAAAGAATTTTAGGATAAACTAATGGGAAGCAAAGAAGATGTTATACAATAAATACAGCATGTAAAAAATTAAGCTTTATGGCTTACTAATCGTTGTTTGATACATTTTGTACTGTATTTTCATTGCTTTACTACTGTAGATAATTATTTTAGTTTCCTTATCACTGCGGCAATCGCAGACTTGGACTCTTGATATTATAATATTTCTTTAAGTTCTTAATCAATTTCAAAAATCTTAGTATTAAAATGTTCAAGATTAAATTATCTTATTTATTTTATTAAACTTAATTTATCTCGAGGTTTCAATTTTTCATGAAACCAATTTTTAGATAGGCTATAGTCCCGGAGAGCGAAAGCTTTCCTGCTTAACTTCGAAAAGCGCGGGAACTAGTGCTCTTTGATTTTGAAGTTTTTTCGTTTATAAAGTCGGAGGTTTTTCAAACTGAGCCAAATACGTTCAAGGTTTGACTGCGAAACTCGACCGCACTGCGTAGACATAAATCGTCGTTGAATTAAAAATTTCTTGAATTAAAAATAATAGAAAATAAAATTCGATTGTTTTAGTTTCGATTGGCAACATATCTGTCAGTGAAGCAATAAACCATCTTGTTTGTTTCTCGGCAGCCGATTTGTAGCAAGAATTGACAGCGATAGACACCGTGTTTCGCCCATGAGGCTAGTGAGTGCTCAGCCTTGTGTTGATAGCCGGGAAAAACGCCTCTTTCTTCACAAACCATCTTGTTTGTTGTTAATTTTACTTTCAATTTCATCAGATGAACGTAGTAGGCGAGTAAGAAATGACATAAAAATAGCCGGACCAGGACATTTTTGATAACAACCATTTTTCTTCAGAAAAAGATGGGTTACCTGTTTGACACCCCAAATCTAAAATTTGGCAAAATTCGGACATGGGGAAAGGCCTTTTTGACTGGGGCAATTATTGATCGGTGCGCCATCTAGCGGAAAAAAACTTATGTATTTTCTGTCATGCTAATTTCCGAATTTCAAGTGAAACAAGGATGATTAACATAGTTTCTAAAATTACCCTACAGCAAAATTTGCTATTTTACGTTGATTCAACGTCTGGCGACGTTGATTCAACGTTAGGCTGGGCAGCATTTGAAAAGAACAAAAAGATTCTAACATCCAATAGACTCCCCATCAAACTGAAATCAAAAATTTTCAACACCTACATTTTACCAGTCGTGCTGTACAGTCTAGAATGCGTAAATTGGACATCATCAACAGTGAAAAAACTCACTACCTTCCAAAATCACATCATGAGAAGCATGACCAACAAAACGCTACTTGACCACACGAAAACACAAGATTTTTTAACTATGACAAAACTACATCCAATTGTAGCAATAATAAAATCAAAAGTTTTAAAACTGTTCAGCCACACTAAAAGATAACAATTCGGAATCAGCAAAGTCTGCACAGAAGGCAAAGTAGAAGGAAAAAGAAAACGTGGCAGACAACCAAAACGATGGTAAGACAACATCCAATCATGGACCGGACTCAATTTGGCGACACTGGGCGAGTTGGCTCAAAATCGCCACTCTTGGAAGCAAATAACCCATGTTGATACGCAATCTGCCGCAGACGTATATGACGACTGATGATGACAGTGCAAAAAGGTGGTCCCATACTTGATTCAAGTGTTGGGTATGAGAAGATAAGGTTCTAATTGTACTAAGCCTTCAGCACTAAGGAGAGTAGGGTGGCCAGTTCTCTGTCATACCAGCCACCTTTCCTTCAGCAATTATGCCCACTCAATTTATTACACCCTAGGTAGAGGTGATCGGTGTTTTCAACAACCAGCTGAAGGCGGGAGCCGAACCAGGTTTGCATAATTGGAAAGCCAACGCCTTACCCGTTGCGCCATCCCACAGTGTAGTGGTTGCAAAATTCTACAAAATGATAATTAACTAAGATTGACTTCAGAAAATGTACCGTAATTTCTTCTGTTACAACGTATCTGACGAACGTGAAAATTACGGGCACATAAAATTTGGTAATGATTTATACCTTGAACTTTCACAAAGAAAAGATTTCAGATAAAGCATAATTAAGGAGTTGGATAACAACTATAACATCATACCAGCCAAGTCATCAAATCCATTGCATCATCGCCAAAGCAGCACAAAAATACTTACCTGAAGAAATAGGTCGTTTCGTTACATAGGTGACCATTCTTACGTCGATGCAATGTCGCCAGACTTTTATTGTCAATTGGCATTTTTATACATCAGGTCACAAGGTTGAGTATTCTCTTGGATGTACTATCCTCCCTTAGTCTTTGTGCAAGTTACGGTCAAGTAATAACGATCAGCTACTGCAAGCCAAGCGAATGGTGATAGTACGGATGAGGTAATGGACTCTACAAATCATCCCGGCTCTTTCTGTCAGTGGGTAGCAGATAACTTCAATTTTAACAAAGATACTCTGACAGGTCATGAACTCATGATACAACGCATGTGATGGGCATTATTGTCAAACACCAAGAATGGCAACTCGACCACTAGTAATTGAAAAACGACACGTCAGTGCAACTGAACTACTGGAATCAAGCAATTTTGACAATTTAGTCAAGTCGTATACTGCTGCAAAGACAGGTACTTGGAAAAACTTACGAATCAAGCAGCTGAATGCCTATCCCGTGTTATTTACGCACCATGAATTGTTTGACACTCTATGGCTGTGTTCAAACATATTCAATTCTAAGCCAGTACAATGGCAAAGGTTCATGGCTAATGTAGTTAAAGGTGATTTTCAGGTTTCGTCAGTATCATTTAATCCTATGATAGCGCTTAATCCCGCAACAGATGAAGCTGTTTACAGTACAATGGTATTCGTTCAAGACCAAGCGAGAAAGATGAGCATATGTTGTGCACCGCTAACGTTTGACCAACCCCTCTACTTCAGAGCATTCAAAATTAAACAGGACAATTTTGGTATTTTCAAAAATGTTCACTTACGACTTGGTGGTTTTCATCAACTGATGTCCTTTCTCGGAGCAGGGTGCAAACTGATGGAAAGAAGTGGTTTAGAATTAGATGATTTATGGAAAACTGTGTATGCATCGAAATCTTTACAAAAACGATGGAGAAGATTTGTAAGCTACAACGTTTCAACAGGGCATTATTGCTGATACTCGTGTTAATGTGGTTATTGGTAACGATATTATTCACAAAATATGTGGAAAGAAACTGAAAGAGATTTCGCTAAAAAGATCTGACCAAGCAAGTACCTTTGCCGTGATGGGGAAATGAAGAGATATGTAGAAATGAAGAGATACACATGTCATCCACCGAAATCTTTCACAGATTACTGTCTATAGCCTATTTGAGGGGGTCACCGGAACCGGACAAATTTTCATATAAACTTGCCAATGTTCCACCATCACTTTTCTTAGATGACCGGAAATCTCAGACATCTGCATTGTTCAAATGCATAATCTTGCAAAATGAGGATATTTTGTGCACTAGTTCTCGATTATCTTGTATTTCGATTTTATTTGATGGCTGTGCTCTCATTCACCGACTTCTCTGGCCAAAAGTTGGGAATATGAAAAATTTGCTTGAAATGTTCATTCAATATCTTCTACGCGGGGAAAATACCAATATCAGTGTTGTTTTAGACAATTGTGATATTGAAACAACCAAAGGAGCAGAGCAAAAGCGCATCAAGCTGACCTCATCTTGTCCAGACGTAGCAATTCGCTTAGACACACCCATCTCGGCAAATAAACCTGCGTTTTTATCAAATAAACGTAACAAGCAAAAATTTATAAACTTACTCTAGAATAATCTTAGTAGTAATGGCATTTGGCATTACTGTAAACAAGGCCGAAGGAAAAAGAGACTCTGATGTTGCTATCGTCCGTAAGGTGCTGGAAGAACATGAAACCTATGGTCAAGTATAGGCTAACTGTGATGGCTGACGGTACTGATATACTCATCCCTTTGCTTTATCACGCACCATGCGGAAACAGCATTTACAGTAGGCTGTATAAAAACGTCTAGCGCGAAAATTTCCATTCGTCGAGCTCAGCTTGCTCTCGGAGAAAATATGTGCCGATCGTTGCTATTTTGCCACGCGTTTTCTGGATGTTAAACAACATCTTGCTTTTACGAAACGGGAAAAGTAAAAGTTTTTAAAATCTTGAAAGGTCTGGACAAAGTGCAATGTAAATGTGCCGCCTTCGGAAACAAGGAAGCTTTAAAAGAAAAGACATTTCCAGAATTGGAAAATAATTCTCCCAAATTCTGTACAAGCAAGTGTTTTCCATGAATACTTTGAATTTATTGCGCTACCATTACGCTGTATCCCCAAAATATTTATCAGTTGAAAGAATGCCTCCAACAAGTAGAGCATGCTACTTTCACAGTCTTCGTGTGCATCATCAAGTAGTGTCAACATGGCGTCATTTGAAAACTGTGCTGAATCTCACTTTCTATGGATACAAGGAAACAGCTTCTGGTCTGGTCCCAATAATGACAGATAATGAATGTGCAGTTGTGCACCCAAAAGGTTTCTGAAAGAAATTAGGTGCAATTATAGAAGCGCTAAACGTTTATGTACATCTTGTGGTTGCTCCAAGAAAGGCTTTAATTGCAGTATTTACTGTGCTTGTGAAGCTCAGTGTGAAAATTCATCACCTTTAGAGTGGTAGATACCCAAGAGCTGTGAGTGTAGAAGTATATTTACTTTAATAAAAATAGTTAGCCTACATCCCTAGAACGGCACCTCAGATTGTTACTGTGGTAGTTGTTGCAAGTAAAATATTTTTTGCAATAAATGATTTGTAAATGAAAGTGAACGCATATATTAAATATACGCTGCCTTTTCTGTTGAAGCAAAGCAATAGTACTGAATGAACGACATTAAATGGTCTCGAGATAAGCATTAATTGCTCCAATCGCTGATGTTTATCTTTCTATTCTACATTGATTCTACATATGCCAACATTGTATCTCCATTTGTTTCAGTTGCTAATGTTGTTGAAGTGTCATATAGCCTACATTGAATTACACTTTAACGTAGGCAATTATAATTGCGTGAAAATAATTAGACTGTAATAAATGGCCAAATACGTCACAAACATAGGCGTTGTCAGAAAAAATGCAGGGGTGGGGGAGAAGCGGGGCTTGGGAGGGCACAATTTTTGAAGCCAAATTCATCTTGTAAGCTGCAACATAGGTAAGAAAAATTGTAAATTTAAAGTAACATTTGAGCGGTGAGGCGCAAAAATTGTGAAAAAAATGACTATTAACGTATGACGTAAGTGGTTGTTGTGCCTACGGCGCAAAACAATTTAAAGAAAGGAAAAAACTGAAGTAGAGTTGGTTGAAAACCTTATGAGAAAGTGTTTGCGTGGAAGGCGAATCCAATTTTTGAAAATTGCACTCTTGCGAGCAAATTACATGTAATATCATAATTCTGTTGGAAGGGGATAAGTGCCCCTTCCCTGCCGACAACCATGATCACAACCTTTTTAAAAAGTTTTAATACACTTATCTTTTTGTGAGTGTTAATTACTTGTATATGCTTCCTAAGTTGCATTTTACTTAGAGAAAATATTTACAACCGCTAGACGGCGCGCTATGAAAATTTAAAATGCGGTTTTGGGGGCAGTTCCCCAAGTCCGATTATTGCCGAATTTTGGAATCGTCGGTCTGACTACCAGACAAGCCTCCTGCAACCAAAAATTGGTTGTTATCAAAAATGTCCGGGTCCAATGTCATTTCTTACTCGCCTATAGCAACTAGTGCCAGAAAACGAACATATCTGTATTTATTTTTATTAGCAAACCAGTCAAGCGTAAAAGGAAGGATTCGGGCGTCTTTAAATGTAGCAAACCTCGCAAACCTAGCAAACCTCGCAAACCACAAAGTTGCCAGATGGTATTTTATTAATTGTATTTTTTTTAATTTCTTGGCGTTTAATTTGTCTGGTGCCTGTTTTTTAACACCCTTTTAAATATGTTATTTGTTTAGTATTGATGTTTTATTATCATCTATAAAAAGATATCAAAATCTCTGCTTTGTTGGTTATGGTGAGTTTTGATATAAATACGTTTAAAGCAATGCCTTTGCGATCAAAATTTGTGAGATGTTGAAATGTAATATTAACGTAATATTCGGTAGTCAGACATTCGGGGATCAGTATTCCCTCCCTTAAACCATGGTTGGATGAGTTCACTAATCACTGGTTCTCTAAAAACCGAGCTGCAGACGATAAATAAAACTTAACTTTTGCAGGCAACCGTAGTTCCTCCCCTTGGCTACACCGTGTGACACACAACGAAGAAGTTCCTTATGACAAGTTTTTGTGTGTGTTTAGAAAGTAAGCGATCTTTTGTGAACGAAACCGGTTTTTCCAATTTTTGGTTATTTGAAGTGTGTTTAAAATACCTATATGCTTTGGCTCCTTTTTGGGTTACTTGCAAAAATATTGGTTTCTTTTTGGGATTGGTTTGAAACGTGTTTTTGGCTGGGCAATTTTGTAGAATCTGGCAACTCTGCAAGGCTTGCTTCTTTAAATGTAGCAAACACTATCTAGGCATGATCTAGGGCTAGGCTATGACTTTGAGGAAGGTTTGTGCATTTGTCAATTGATAGTTATGATGTTTTCTCAGCGGGTGTCTTTAAATGTCGCGAACTCCGAATTCCTCGCAAAGCTTGAGAAGGTTTCTGCATTTGAAATCCTACCCCAGTAGGTTTTCATAGTCTCTCAAAAGAAGATAGATTTAGATTAGCAGCAAGTAATGGTAAGGTTGTCTGTAGTAGTCTAGGCCTATCTATTTTATGCAAACTATAAACAGTTAAAAACCTCATCGGCCATCAATTGTAGAAACCTTTTTCAAGATTTGCGAGGTTTGCTAGATTTGCTACGGTACATTTAAAGAAGCAAGCCTTGCAGAGTTGCCAGATACTACAAAATTACCCAGCCAAAAACACGTTTCAAACCAATCCCAAAAACAAGCCAATTTTTTTGGCATTTAGCCCAAAAGGGAGCCAAAGCATATAGGTATTTTAAACACACTTGAAATAACAAAGACTTTTGGAAAAACCGGTTTCGTTCACAAAATATCCCTTACTTTTTAAACACACACAAAAAATTTGTCATTAGAAACTTCGTTGTGTGTCACACGGCGTAGCCCAGGGGAGAAACTACGGTGGCCTGCAAAAGTTAAGTTTTATTTATCGTCCGTAGCTCGGTTTTAAGAGGACCAGTGATTGGTGAACTCATCCAACCATGGTCTAAGAGATTGAATACTGATTCCCGAATGTCTAACTACCAAATATTGCGTAAATATTACCTTTTAATATCTCACAAATGTTGATCGCAAAGGCATTGCTTTAAACGTATTTGAATCAAAACTAACCATAACCAACAAAGCAGAGATTTTAATATTTTTTTTATAGATGATAATAGAACATCAATACTAAACAAATAACATAGGCGAGTCATTCCATGTATAATCAACTAATTTTTTTTAAATTTGTAACCACTATTCTTGGATTTTGATAATTTCAATATATGTTATAGACCTTGGAAAATCCCGAAGATTAAAAAAAAAATTTTGAAAATATCTCCAGGCGTTTTCGAGTTATTCAAAGTTGAAATTTTCGCCACATGATGGCGTTTGGTTAGTGAGCACTGGTCACGCTTCATGATTTTCTTTAATATCTTTATTTCTGAAGGTAGAATAATGAAACAAATGTCGAATTCAGCATTTTTGGGGTCAAGGAATTCGTTTAAGCACATAATAAACCTATATCATATCTCCTTCATGGAGTAAATTAAGTTTTTTTCATTAATGTCAAAGTTCAAGTTTACGATGCAATTACAAAAATAGCAATTGCATTGGAAGCATAATTTTTGCACTTTTGTGTAGCATGGTTCATGTATTTTCATATATCCAAAAATTGGAAACTTGTTTTTTGTGCTTTAGGAGTAAAGTTGGTTTTAACAGCAAGCCCTAGTTTGATGATATCAAGTTTGAGTCAACTTGATTTTGATGAAATGGCTTAGATATTTTTTTGCAAGTTGAAAATGATACATTACTAAAGTTGAATATTTCTCGGACGGTTGCGCTGGACAGTATAAAAATATGCTGAATTTGTGCCATCACAAGTGTGATTTCAACCTGGAAGCGTGTTGGTCCTTTTTTGCAACCAGTCACAGGAAATCTCCATGTGGTGGTGTTGGAGGTACTGTTAAACGACTGGTTAAGACAGCTAGCTTACAAAGACCTACATATGACCAGATTACAACCACACAAGCATTCTATAAATATAAATAAGACAACATCAATGGAATTGCATTCAAGTTTTTTTACAAAAGGACAGGCTTGCGATGGTACCGGTATTAAGGTTTTTATTAGGAAGCACAATACCTGGAACACGATCTTTCCACTATTGGTGACTTGGTGACCTCATAAGGTCTTTCGCTTCCTTCCTCTCTCACTTCTATGTAATGTACCAATGTATTTGTCGTGATAATTTGAGAAAAAAATAAACCAGTGAATGATTGATTGATTGATTATTTTCAACCCCTTTTGAAATCTTCAATCGGATACAAGCGAACAAGTGATGATAACAACTTCACAGGCATTCCTTACTTTTCACATTGCAACAGAGATGATTTGCAAGTTGCTGTGAATGACTATGTGCCTTGCAACTATGATGGAAAGTGGTGAATGGGATTAATCAACGAAGTCGACAGTGCACAGTTGGATGCCCAAGTGAAGTTTATGCACCCACCACTCCACCAGGTCCCACAAACACATTTTTTTGGCTATCAAAGGACGATGTATGCTGGGTTCCTTTCCAGCAAATTCTATGCAAAGTTGCTGCACCGTTTACAACAACTGGAAGATCATACAGTATCACTGCAGAAGATTTAAAAACAGTGATGAAAGCCTACACTGATAGAGAATGACAATTCTTTAACTTTGGTATAGTGATATAGGCATTTTATGAGCTGTATGTACAATTTTGTACAGTCATGTTGCTAGGCCTACATTTTGACTGGGCAATTTTATATTGTGTTAAGTATTGTCTTGCTCTCATTTTAAGGTATTCTTTTTACATTTAATGTGTGAAAACTGCATAGATGTTAGAGGAGGAGGAAAGACCACTAATATTAAAAAGTTGTGGGGGTTGATAACTTGGTATAAAGTATTGTTTGTTTGTCATATCTTTATCCTGCATTGCGGGAAAGCGGACTTGAGCGCTATGCATCGGTGTACGCCTTCCGACGTACACCTGACCCACGCTGCAGCCGACGGTAATGTCTGTTTCCGGTTGTCTACTCTACTTATGACTGAAATTTGGTACTACCCATTACTCGAAATCGATCACTGGGTAGAGGCAATTATCGTAAAGTTTCTTACCCAGAAAAACAACAGCAAATGCAGGTGGCTGGAGTCGAACATGCAGGCTCTCGACTGCGAGCCCAACCCGCTAACCATAAAGTATTTAAATAAGGGCCAATCTTGCACGCAAATGATTGTTACAATTTGCTTTGTTACTAGCTTGAGCAATAGCTTTTACTGTTGTGTGCCAGATCTTTTGTTGGATATGATAGTAAGCTCAAGAACCAGAATATGAGCAGGATAAATTGAAGTTCAAAAAGGAACTCGAATTTACTGTAACCTCTCTCAGAGTGCACCTTTAGCAGGCAGTAATTAACGTTTTTGGTAAATAATCTTTAAACACTGGCAGTTGGTGCCTTGGAATTGCAACCTTGCATATATGTATGACCAGTTATACGATATTGCTCAAATCTGCATTTTATATCTTATAAGAATCATAAAAATAGTGCTTGCTGTTAAAACCAACTTTACTCCTAAAGCACAAAAAACAAGTTTCCAATTTTTGGATATATAAAAATACATGAACCATGCTACACAAAAGTGCAAAAATTATGCTTCCAATGCGATTGCTATTTTTGTAATTGCATCGTAAACTTGAACTTTGACATTAATGAAAAGACCTAATTTACTCTACGAAGGAGGTATGATATAGGTTTTTTATGTGCTTAAACGAATTCCTTGACCTCAAAAATGCTGAATTTGACATTTGTTTCACTATTCTACCTTCAGAAATAAAGATATTAAAGAAAATCATGAAGCGTGACCAGTGCTCACTAACCAAACGCCATCATGTGGCGAAAAATTCAACTTTGAATAACTCGAAAACGCCTGGAGATATTTTCAAAATTTTTTTTTTAATCTTTAAGTTTTTCCAAGGTCTATAACATATATTGAAATTATCAAAATCAAAGAG
Source organism: Aplidium turbinatum (assembly GCF_918807975.1). Lineage (NCBI taxonomy): Eukaryota > Metazoa > Chordata > Ascidiacea > Aplousobranchia > Polyclinidae > Aplidium > Aplidium turbinatum. The sequence goes on along the minus strand of NC_137489.1, from coordinate 5,893,091 downwards.
TAGTGGTTACAGGGCCTGGTTGATTATACATGGAATGACTCAGGCCTATTTAAAAGGGTGTTAAAAAACAGGCACCAGACAAATTAAACGCCAAGAAATTTAAAAAAAATACAATTAATAAAATACCATCTGGCAACTTTGTGGTTTGCTAGGTTTGCTACATTTAAAGACGCCCGACCAGCCTACCAAAGGCAGAGAATTTCATTGTTTATTTCTGAGAAATTCTGACTTCAATTCAATTCCTTTCAATGTATTTTCCATTGCTGGCGCGAACATGTAGAGAACGATATAAAGTAAATACACGAATTTTACAAATGTCAACTAAAGGAAAAGATGACAAAATCGAAAGGCTTGTAATAGTCAGAAATAAAAACAACTGAACTAATGCATAGATAAAACAGTGTACCTATCTCAAAAATGCACAGCAAGAAAAGAAAAAAAATCATTTGGTCTGTTGTAAAAATACGCTGACAATCAACACATGTAAGTGTAACAAGGATAATTTAAATTTCACAACAGGCAAAAGAAATTCAAAAAGCGACAAGTTCCTGAACTTTTTACTTGAGTCTCGTATTCAAAAACTTAGTTGAGATATCGTAAAAAAATCAGCAAAGTAAAAATTACAGGAAATCGGCTCAGTATGACCAGAGATTACTTACAAAATACAAATAGATATAAAACTCAGCGATGCATAATGATGTTTGAAGGCTTACAGAGTAGCTACAACTGTGAAATTTTACTTAAAACTTGTCATAGCAAAATAACTTCATTTTTAATATTTTTTCTTGATTTTTGTTTAAATAAAACTTTCTTCGTTTCCTAATTAACGTATAGATCTTTTTGTGATGACGTCACTGACACATTCCGCATAGGTCACTTTAAGACAGTGGTTCCCAATTGGAGTTCTGCGGTACCGTGGGGTGCCATTTATAATACTCGGAGATGCCACGAACTATTGCTCATATTCATTTTTTATCTATCTTCAATATTTCCAAAATAAAACACAAAGAAATCTTTCCATTATTTACACAGCATGTCGAATCTTTGTAGAAAACGTTGGGAATTATTTTCTAAATATTTGAACAGAAAATAATGCATGGGTAAGAGATCCAGTTTCATCACCGGACTCTCATGTTATTTTGAATCTCAAAAAGAGAGAAAAACTAACAGACATGCGTAACGACGGAACTATAAGGCTGATACACAGGAAGGTTTATGAGCTGGATAAAAATTTGAAATAAAAATCCTTGTTTGGAGAAAAGGCATTGGTGACTTTACTACAGTTTTCTACATCATACCAATGCAAAATTGCATTTTCGTTTTGACGAACATCAAAACAGAAAAATTAAAAGGCTACATGAAAGAAAGAAATGAGAGTAGCTTCATTGAGTGTGAACCCAGATTTAGGCTAAATGGGATTTTAACGTAAAACTAAGAACAAATTTCACACTGACTTTGAAATAATTAAACTATAACCTACTTTGCTTTCTTTTCAAAATGTAGTTTAAAAGTGGCATTCATTCTCCAAGTAAAACTGCTGTGTTACTTTATTTATATTGATTTCTGATGTTGTTATTATTAATTTGCTTTCCTAAAGGCGTAATAAGCGCACGTGTCCACTTTTCTCCACACTACATTAGAGCTAAAAGTCAAGCAGAACAGCTATGATTATGAATACTATTTTTCAAAGTCTTTACTATGAAATGGTTAAGGTTTGTTCCAACAAACTGCTGCAGAGGTGCCACAAAATATTTTTGTCTCCTCTAGGGTGCCATAAGCCCAAAAAGGTTGGGAACCACTGCTTTAAGAAGACCATAGAGATTGAGAGAAATCAGACACAAAGTAGCTGAGAATGGCTTTGGTTGCACCAAGTTAGCAAGTAGTTAGGTTTAGAATAGGCAAGTCTAAGTAATTTGGATAAAAGCAGTACAACCAGTTAATAAAGGTCATTTTTGTGGGTAGCCTGATTGGTGGTTGCTGTATTTTACAGAAATAGGCTGTGACAAATTGATGCATTCCTGGATGCACTGAACAACACTTTAAGGAAAGAGACATAAATCGATCAAACTCATCAGCAAGGCTTGTGTGTGAAGCTTTTCCTATCAAATTTTTACCTGAGAAGTACAAAAGTATAACTTGTAAGGTGTTGTACTGGTAAGTTATACTTACATTATACTTGTAAGTATAACTTACCAGTACATTTTGTGATTGCCATGGATTATGGTACCTATTATGGTATTTAAACATAACATGAGCAATAAGCATGTACTAAAACTGCTGCATTACTTCCTGTACAAGGTTGCCAGTTCCACTGCTTTTCCCCGGAATTTGGCTAGTTTTGTTTCAGAGTTGCAGGAAAAATGCCGAAAAGTGTTGTCCAAAAAGCATTGTCTCAAGATTGGTTAAAGTCAGCCAAGTGATAATTGATCTGCTGTGTAAACTTCTTTGGCCTGATAAGACAATATGTTTGAAATACTGTACACAAAACCTCAGCATGCAGAATTGCAGAAGGGCCATAAAACTCAAAAATCAATATTGTATTGTTTCATGGAAGACTAAGAAAGACTACTTTGAGCTTGGTTTAGATGTTTCACCACAACGACATTAGAAAGTGTTTTAATGGTCAGTTTTATTTCATGTTTTTAAAATTTCAACCCAATTTCAACTAAAAAGTAGCACGATTGTTGCAAGTTGAAACAAGCCCAAAATTGGAAAATTTACGCAAACTATCATCTTCAAAAACAAAATTTTTAAAGGTGAAATGTACTTTTTTAAAAGTTAATTCCAATGAAGCAGAAGGATCACCAGCACACAACCCGCAACTGTTAAAATTTCCTTACTGCTCAGATGCAAAACAAGCTGAAGTCTACTGGAAAGTCATAGAACTGGCAACCCTGGGGACAACTTGACCAGTTATCTGTCATCAGACTCATCACATATTTATTACTTTATGCTTTAATTTTGTATAGTTTTTTTTAGGATTGTGTTACAATAAGAACTATGGTTGAACCAAGTGCCCCTCTACCTCCTTCCTATCAAGATGCTGTGCATAGCAAGAAAGAGGAGACAACTCAATATTCCCAATCTGAATTTGCACCAAACACAGCGGGGTCATATCCACCGGAAACTGGTTTTGCACCCGGTCGCCAGCCGACCCCATATTCACCTTCAATGCAACCACAGCCTTACAGTGTGACAGGCAGTGGGTTTAGTAATCCAAATTATGCTAGAGATCCTCCATATACTTCTATAGGTAATTTATATTGTAGTTATCCTTAAATATTAAGAACTTTATGCCAGTTGTAATATGGTGGACTGAAATATTTTATTGAAGTGTTCTAAGTCTGGTTATGAATTTAACATCTAAAAGTTTTTTTTGTCTGTATAGAGTTGCCGTATTTGCTCACTTATTCACAATTTCTTTTGTGATTTTTAAAAGTCACAAATGAAATTAATGTACAAATTTATTCAACACTTGTTTTGTAGAGCCTGCACAACCAACTCATGCACCTAATCCAGCACCAACACCAGCAGACACTGGATTTTCTACAAGGTAAAGGTGCCATCACAATTTTGGTTATAAATATATAATAATATAGCTTAACCGCAGACTGTGCACACCGTTTCGACCTTCCGGTCTCGTCAGTGCAGTGTTTACACTGGAATGGCCATGAAGGTATATCTATGTGACATTTTCCTATTTGTGGTATTTAAGCACCAAAATAGTACTACTGCCAACCTTGCCAAAGTGCTCAAACTGCAAGCAGTGAGCTTTGCGCAATGCATAGGAAGGTGCCCCCAGTAAAGTGCTCAATCGGCATAAGCCAAGAGCGTAGCTTACCGTACATATTTTATGCCCACAATTAATTACTCATTCTCAGGGTCGCCAGTTCCAATTGGACTAATTTTTTAAATTAAGGTTAAGTTTATAATTGGGGGTCAAGATTAAGATTATGGTCTGACAACTCTTTAAAAGGTCTGCCAATCCCTGAAAATATCGACGATATCTAACAATTTTAAGGGCTGTCAGATTGGCAAATTTTACCTGCAAAACCTGGGCTACTTTTGCTTCCCAGTTGTGGAAAAATTTTAACGGTTACAGAGTGTTGTATCCAGAGGTGGGCAGTAGCGCGCTACTTTTTCGGTAAAAGTAGCGGTAGCGGCGCTACTTTTTAGTTGGAGTAGTGGCTGCAGTAGCGGCGCTATTTTTTTTCCAAAGTAGCGGGAGAGGCGCTACTTTTTTTCAGTTGCACTCCCGCTACCCGCTACTTTTTAATTTAAAGTGAAAAAATTCTGATTTTTTTCGCAACGCTGGCGTGGTCAAGCAGTTATATTATATAGCCCAGGGGTGTGCAACGTGCGGCCCGCGGGCCAAATGCGGCCCGCGAAGAAAATCTGTGCGGCCCTCAAAAATGTGCCAATTTTGAATTGTGCGCGGCCCGCGAAACGTGTTTATAATTTAGCTTAGTCTGATAGGCCTACGTGTGAACAATTCATTGTGGAGTGGATTATTGTAGCCTACTGTAGATTTAGCACCTTCTGTTAATCATTTTAGAAATTCTCCACCGGTGACCGCAAATCCATTGTATTTAATCATTTGGAACGTAAAAATGTATGATCACATAAAAGGCTTTATGAACAAATTACAACTTTGGAAAGCTCACATACAGACTGAAATTTTTTTCACTTTCCAACTTTGAGAGACTATGGAATGCATCCTGAGAAGAAAACTGAATTTGCAGACCAACTTGAAAAATTGTTGTATGAATTTTTCGCTCGTTTCAAGGACTTCAAATCTCAAGAACATTTGTTTGGTATATTCTCTTCGCCATTCAAGACAGACATTCACAAAGCACCAGCTGATATCCAACTTGAACTGATTGATCTTCAGGGGAAAGCGGATATGAAAGCAAAGTATTCATAAATGAATCTTGGCGATTTTTACCGAAAACATCTTAAACAAGGTGACTTTCCACATTTGAAAAAACTCATGGCTTCAAAAATGGCTCTTTGGCTCAACGTATTTGTGCTAACAATTTTTTTCTAAAATGGTTGTCATAAAATTTCCCTATCGATCGGTTCTGACAGACGAACATTTGGAAAATAGACTTCGAATTGCGAGCACTTCCATTAAAGTAATTGGGAAAAAGCAGTCGGAAAAAAAACAGCTGCAAATTTCTCACTGAACTGAAAATAAAGTCGGTGTGACAATAAATTTGAATAGCAGTTTTCTTTAGAAAATTATGCGTCTTGATTTATTATATCTGCAAAGAGATAACCCCCTAATAATGCCATAAGAATAACATGAACAACAAAAAAATACATTTTTGTTCCTGCAACTACTAGAAACCATATGTTAAATAAACGTGCGGCCCGCGGTTTCACCAGTTATTTATATATGGCCCTTCTGTAATAAAGGTTGCACACCCCTGATATAGCCTATATAATCGGTTTAGTTGCAAAGTTTTGGTCTTTTGGGAATCTCGTTTTCTGGTGTGGAGCTGCGATCCTGCGATCAAGGTATGAAATCGATAATGTTCGTTTTAATTTTAATAATAGCCGAAGTAAAGTTGTATATTATGGTTTATAGAATATAGACTACATGCAGTGAGCATTGCCTCACCAGTCATCACCTATGTTAAGATGTCCAAAAATAGGGTTTTATCTTATTAGTTAAAGTAAAAATGTTGACAAATGGTTAGCTAAGGTATTTGTTGCTGAGAAAATTTTCTTACACGATGATTTTTGTTGAAAGGAATCATTACAGGGCAATTTTGTTTTGCTTAAAACTTAGAAGTTACAACATAGTTTATCTTATTTCTAACTGACGTCAACTTCTTCGGCAAATGTCTCCGTGTGATCTGCTAGGCTTAAACATTTTTCAGTACGAGTCCAAGGCGTATTACGGAGTCCAAGGCGTATTACGGAGTCTTGCTTCCAACCATTCCAATTTCGCGAAGAAGTTGACCGAGATCAGTGATCTTGTGACCTGTGAGGAGTTGAGAGTGAAAGTCCTTGAAGGGATGAAAAAACGATTCAACGACATGAAATGCTGTATTTCCCTTGTCTGCTTTCACAGACATGAAATGCGTTAGGGCATCATGTCGTCATCCCTTCTTCAAGACGTCGTGGCTACAATTTATGCACTAGCCCAGGGCTTCTCAAACTTTTTTGTTCTGCGACCCCATTTTGAAAAATATATTTCTATGCGACCCCATTATGCCCAGTAAACATTTTTCCTTGGCCCAACGTTGGCTGACGGTTGTTCGGGTTGGCTGAGGGTAGTGTTGTTTTGCCAACTTTTGAAATATTTTAATTGAAGATACCTTCGAAGAATTGTTTAAGTTTGCTTCATGGTATTCCTTTTACAATTGTAATGAGACAATGAAAATGCAAAAAACTTAGAATTAGGAAGTCGTTCTTGCCAATGTTGGTGTGCAGTTGTACAGAACGTTGGGCCAACGTCATTATTTGCGGGCGAACTACGGTAACCCCTCAATTTTTTACGTTGGCCCAAAGATTTTAAAATAAGTTGGCCCAACTGCGACGAATGGTGCAAGATACGTTGGGTCAACGGAGGAGCACTATTTTACCAACTGTCACACTAGGTTGGGCCCAGGTACAATGCTTGCTGGGTGGGGACATCCACGTTAATGACATTAAAACGGGGTTAGTTATTTTGTCTCAATTTGTTTTCTTAGTGCTTCCATTGTTAGCACATGAATTTACGGAACCTAACCACTGATCCATAGTCAATTAATCTTGTAACTGCTTTAAACTCTAGTCTAGGTTCCTTCAGAGACTAGTTGCTAAGCTGCTCTGAAATCATAATGCGAGCGGTAAGGTTACTTTTGGTCAGCACGTTACAGCAATGATAGCGTAACAATGCATCAATTGTTACGATTGGCAATATTTTATCGTTCGACATTTCACACCGACTGTTGCGGTCAATTGACATCATGGCAAGACTACAACCTACCGGCACTACACTAAATTAAACTATTTCATTGCGACCCCAAAGTTTCATTACGCGACCCCATTTGGGGTCGCGACCCATAGTTTAAGAAGCCCTGCACTAGCCTACGTTTCCACTGATGATGCTGACGCACTGAGAGAAAAAGTCAAGACAGATGTAATTCGACTGTTGCTGGAGACATCAAGACTGGTTGATACTGAGAAGAGTGACACCAACACCAGTCACAACTCCGAGGATGAATTTTTTGGTGTGTAGGCGCCATCCCGTGAAACGTCGGTGCAGAAGGAAACAGCAATTGTGGACGCCTTTTTTTCGGACATGAGCAAGTCCTTGAGCTTTTCGAATATCGAGTTAAAACATCTGTTTATTTAATACAACACCCCCATTCCTTCCAGTGCTGCAGTGGAGAGACTTTTCTCTGTTGGAAAAGATGTGCTTAAAACCAAAGCGGGCAGGACTTAGTGACTCTCATTTTGAAATGCTCGTGTTTTTGAAAGATGCGTAACAATAAATTTCCCTTAGAATGTGTTTTCTATAACGACGTTAAAATGACAGTGTAAACGAATGATAACATTCGTTTTCAAGGTCACTTTTGTGTCACTCGGGACTTGAAGAGTGTTTCCTACTGTCATTTTAGACAAAAGTAGCGGAAAAAGTAGCGGTAGCGCGCGCTACTTTGGTACGAGTAGCGGCAGCGGGTAGCGCGCTACTTTTGTAAAAGTAGCGGGCGCCCACCTCTGGTTGTATCCTTAAATCCTTTGACTTCCTATTAATTCCAATTTGTTTCAATAGAATAAATGCTATTTTTAATTAAACACATCTGGCAACACTGACAGTGCCTGACAATGGGTATTTAGAGATACCCTTATTTTATAGTTGCTTAGACACTTATACAATGCAAGACAAGGCTGTAAAAATTTTCAAAAGTGTGTCACTGTAATGACATCAATTATTATCAAGACTCAGTTTGTAAGTGTTTAATTTCATCAACTAGTAATTTGATCAATTTATATTGGTATTACATTGATTGTCATATTTGAAATGATAAATCACAACAGGTGATTGAACCTAACATTTTCACTGTAGTTTTAGAAACAAAAAAAAATGTAATTTCAAAAACAAAGTATGCAGGAGTTGTTTTAGTTTTTGACAATTCAAGTTTCGTTTATTTATGACTTTTTATTCATATTATGGTACTGCAAGTAAGTTGATAAAAGTATTCTGTTCAAATGTCTTTTCAGGGGGAACTTCAGTGAGAAGGCTGTTCGTCGTTTGTTTGTACGAAAAGTATTTATCACACTTGGATTACAATTATTAGTCACATTTGGTCTTGTCTGCATCTTCTTTTTCATGTAAGTTTGGCAACACTGGAATCAAAGTTGGTCATGTTTAAAACATTTTTTGCACCCTTCAAGGTTAGTTCTCTATGCAGCATCACCTGGGTTGTATGCGTCAGCAGTGGATTATTCACTAATTAAGCAACTCCATTGATTAACCAAGTTGTTTCGCGGAATAATTTTTTTACAATTTGTTGATTAGAATTACTGGTCCACAGATTAACGTTGCACAAACGGATTCATGATTGACCAATCACATGATCAGCTTGATCAGCTACTTAAAAAATGACCATTAAAACATTTAACCCTCAGTTGATCGAATAATTGACAAACACCAACACTTCCCCAATCGGAAACTTTACTCTCTATCAATCTCATTGAGCAAGCCAGTGGTTCACTTAAGTATATGTGAAACTGCCAGGTTTAAGGGACTTTCTAAGTTTGAGGGAAAATATTCCCATAATCAACCAATCATTTGCATGAAACATAATTTGAAGAACAAAGAGGATTGTAGTGGTTGAAGACGTTTACTTCTAAAAAATTACAGCACAATTTTCTTGTCTTAGCTAGGCTACTATGGTTCTGGGAAGTTCAGTTGCAACACAGTTAACTTGAAACTCTTTGTAATATAAACTACCTTTTGTATAAGAAAAAAGAGTGGGGTACCCCTTTAACACTTGTTCGAATGAAATTGAGAATTACACATGTTCGAGCATAAAAGCCGATATAACCAGTTTACATACCGGTACTGTAATTACACAGGCCAACAAAAAAGATAAAAAATTTTATGTCTGCAATGTAAGATGTGACTTGGGGTATATTGAGGCTGCTGATTTCAAAATCACATCAGATTTTATCCATCACATCAGGTTTTTGAGATTTTTGCATGATACTTTTTCTCATAATATTGGCTTTTTGGCCGAATTTTCTCTTACTGTTACCGTTTTATAAAGACCTTATGAGCCAAAAGTGTTTCAAAATTTGTCATATTCATGGAAATGATTTTATTTTGTAACATTTGGAGATGTATGATGACACCATGACCATTGGAGTGACCGACCTACCTTCAGAAGGTACACTAGTCAGAAGCCCCCCTAGCTAGATGGTCCACTGGTCAAACGAGTCACCTAGACCATCTGGCTAGTGGACCATCTGTCTATGGTAGACCATCCAACTTATGTACCTTCTGAAAACTGTCCATAAACCACCCCTTGCAGGCAGAGTTACATTCACTTTCGCCTGAATGCTTAGTACCATTCTACTTTTTGATAAATAACATTGGTTTTATCTTTTTTTCTGAACGTGGAGATTTAAGCGCATGTGAAACTTGTCTATGACTCATTCTTATTTGAATTTTCATGTATTCAGATTTTTTCATATTAGCAAGGTGTTAATTCTGTTTGTGGTGTGAATAAGTAGCAGAATGGCATCTTCAAAAAAGTGTAAAAATGACCCTGATGTTCTTTGTTACATATGTTGCAGTTATAGGCTACTGTTCCTAACCAAAGGCAAACCATAACAAGTTTTGTGAAACAAGCATATCTTACATACTTTAAAATTCGCCTGGGTGATCAGGACAAATCATGGGCTCCACACATGCTGCATGTAAAGCTTGTGTGGAAAACCTAAGACGATAGATCAATGGAAGTCTTAAATCCACTCACAACATTCACAAAAATCATGCAAGCGAAAGTTTGTCCAGAGTAACGTTTCCCAAATGTGCATGTGAATTTTCTTTTTTCTGTAGAATTGAACCTATTTTTAAGTGTCTGTTCTATTCAATTTCTTCAATTTTAGTTTTCTTTGGTAGCGCAAACATAATAACGAATGACATTACAAACACACAAGACACAACTGTAGCACCAACAAAAGGAAAAGATGGCAAAACCAAAAGGTTTAAAATGTGTATTGGGGATTTGCACAGCCATCAAACCTACTTCTTAACACGAAAAAAGTAACAATGTAGCCGACTCTTGTAAAAAAAATGACGTTGAACGTTTAGTGTTAGCAGATAAACTTTGAAGAATTAGGTTCAAGTTACCACACTTCAATAAAATTAAAAATTAAAAAAATAAAACAGGTCTTGAAATACCTCAATGTTTTCATTAATATTATGTTTGTATCTCTTGTGTAGACTTTATACTTTATCGTGATGAATTTAGACTTTATCACAGACCTTGTTGACAAAAAAGAGTTCAAATTCCATGAAACGCCATAGTCTACCAATACAGATCAGGAGTCGATTTTACCCATTTTTACCAAAACAGCATCCAGATATCATAAAATCCTGATGTGATACAAAAAATCTGATGTGATTTTTGAATTCAGCACCCAAGATATACTCTAGAATGACATTTACTATGCTGACACAAAAAGTGTGTTGGCTTGTGTTATAGAAGAAAATTCCCGGTGGTTAACCCCAAGAGTATTTTTTGGGGATTTTCTTCTTCAGTTACCGTTAGTGTGTTTGTAACTGTCTGCTAGTACTGTCACAATACTTTACTACGGTTGTAATGTCCCATTGCAATGAATCATGTGTTATTAGTAAAGTTGACCAACCTAAGAAGTCATCTGTTATATCCTGTACTTTGTGTGCTTCCCGGTTAGCAAATCAGTCATTTTTTATCTTGGTTCAACGTCTACAGACGTTTTATTGTTTTTCCTGTTGTCCCAGCTACGTAAGGTCACTTCGCTGTAACGATTTCATGCATAATTTCTGTTGTAGAGATGACGTCAAGACGTTTGTGCAAAAAAACCCGGCTGTGTACTTTGCAGCGTAGTAAGTATTTTTGACCACGAATTTGTTTTCACTCGCATGACTCTTGCTTTATTTTATTGAACCATATTTTTCCACCTATAAGATTTAAATTTGAAGCAGATATTGAATTGATCTTAAAGACTGGAAATTTGAAAGCAATGGTAAATATAAGTGATTGAAATACGACTAGAGGATGCATTTATTTAAAGCTGTTTTCATGTCTGTTCATGAGTTGTTAGAAACACAAATGTCTTCTTTAACACTAAACATTCAATAAGGTTTGATATCGTTTATCTCTTCTTCCAGCGGTGTCTTCCTCGTCATGTATTTGGTCTTAGTATGTTCCACTAACGCTGTTCGCAAACATCCTGGCAACATCATCATGCTTGTAATTTTGGTGAGTTTTTCTATTTGTAGACCAACACGTCTGCAAATGTCGAATCAATGTAAAAATCGTCCGATTTTCTGGCTGTTATCGCTCTTCAGAGCAGACAGTCATTGTTGACCAATAAGTCCAACGGGCTTAGTATCTTCGTGTAGGGGCGCAGCTGCATTTGGATTAATAGCATTGAGTTATTGTTTTTCCTGTTCAACTGCTTTTTTTATCAACCTCTATTCCACAAAGCAAACATTATTCAAACTAGCACGAGACTGTAACAATATGGATTTCACTTTAGTCCCAACCAGTAAAAATTGTCGTATTTACGCCATTTTCAATATCCCAACTAGCAAAAGCCGTCTCACATTGTTTCAACGTCGGAAGGCGTTGGATTGGCTAGGATATGATGCCTTAAAATGGAAGTACTGTACATGGAATGCACAGCAACGTATTCAGTGCCATGTTCTCAATAACTTTGTGCTCTCTGCATCCGCGACACCTCTGGTTTGACAACAATTTTAACTCAGTAGCAGTCCGACCTTGTGACTGTTATCTACAACCAGGTGACACTGTTTTTACGAACTTACTTTACGTTATTTTAACGTGTTTATCGTTTTTTTAGACGCTGGCTCTTTCTTACATGGTTGGAACTATCGCCAGCTTTTATGATGTCCAAGCTGTCACAATTGGATTAGGCGTCACAGTTGTAAGTGAACATCAGCCAATGTCATTTTTACGACAACGTCGACAAAAACGCTTGTTTTTGCACTGTCAAGTTAATCATTGTCTGCGTCAGAGCCACAATTCACTAATAATTACTAGGATAATAATCGATGCAACCCTAAACGTGTGCTATTTTTTTTTAAAGGATTTTGGGTACCGACCAGAAAATTACTTTTCTGTGAATAAACCCTTTGGTTACGGAAAAGATCCTAAATAAATATTCGGTCGCTCATTAAGTTTTATAAGTGCGATTCATGGTGTACTTTGACAGCATTTTTTCTCCAGTACTCTCAATTGTATTTCAAAGTCTTAATTTCTTTCAAGTAGCTCGAAAGGAGAAGTAATGTGGCCTGTTGGAATAAGGAACCGAAACTTCTCTACGAGATAAAGCCAAAGCCTCTAGGCGATGACGCTAATTGTTAAGTCCTTGACTGACTTATTTGTGTAACTGTGAAAGAGATTTTACAATTTTGGTTTGCCAAAACGTTTTTGTTGTCTTTTCATTGACCTGAGAAGTTACGTTTTTAAACGTTGGAAAACGAAAGTTTGTTTTGTGACATTGCTTTATTATTCTGTTTATTTCTTACCTTTATTGTTAATCAAACTAAGTATTTTTGTGTTTTGTTAATATCGTACAGCCCAAGGTTTATATTGTGTAAAACCTTCACTGTTCTCAAATGAAGCTCAAATCAGAACCATACGATTTTAAACAAAGTAACATGTTTGTAAATTAACCGAGACTCGAAATTGACCAGACTTGTATCCGTTCCAGGCGGTTTGTGTTGCTGTTATTCTCTTCTCAATTCAAACCAAGTTTGATATTACCAAGTGTGGTGGATTGCTCTTCATCCTCTTGTTCATCCTCATCGTCTTTGGTTTCATGAGCATCTTCACTTACTACCGACCGTGGGTGAGTAGAAAAATCCTTGCATAACATCCACCAAACTTCTCGTTATTTTCCTTGTTTCACAGTCCTGGTGCCATTCGCCATACGCCAGCTTGCATAGCAGTGAAAAGCTGCTTTTCTGGGGCCGCGTTATCATTTTTTTAACTTCTGCTGTTGAGGGCGTTTATGTTACCGCTGCAGTGAACGAAGGATATGGGTAAGCATTGACTGCAGGTCATACCCTTGGTCTACGACAGTAGGAATATCGCGAAACGGTGAGCAAACCGCACATAGCAAAATAAATATACGAAGGAGGAACATCTGGCCCACGGCATGACGATCTACCGCATAATCTGCCTTAGGCAAATTCCTAGTCTCAGGCAAGCCTTGTTCACCAACAGATTAACCACTTGCGAGCAAACTTAAAATAACAAGCAATGGAGTTTTCAAATGCTGAATGCGTGATATCAGAGAATTCACTGTAGACGTTTTTTTACTGTTCCAAGACATTTGATGTTTTCGTCAACAAGTCAAAACTATGAAGGTAAACAATGAACGGAAGTGACCAGTTTCTGTCTCGAGAATATTCCTGAACTGCGAAGCTTCCGTGATGTATTGTATTCTTTATTATCTTCAGTTGTGTTCCGCTCCACCATTCTTCTGCTCATATGACTACTGTGACGTAGCGGTACGTCATTATTTCAACAATCTCAAAAACCTGAGGGAGCGGAAGCAAAATTTATTGATTGTGCAACCTCAGCTAGCAAATCAGCCCTTTTTTACTTTCAGAAGTTAAATGTAGATTAAGAGCTGGTTTCCGGACTGTATCATAAACAATAGTGTTGCCGTTTAAATTTCAAGCTTTCTGCGAAATGCTTCCATGTCACTTCAACTTTAACAATTGGGCGTGCGTCGATGTTTTTATATCTTTAAAATTGTCAATGCTTCGAACTTTCGAACTATTTTAAATGAAACTAAAAACAGGGAGTTAGTCGGTTTCCAGACAGGTACCAAACGTAAATTATTTTGTGTATTGCTAAGACAACCAAGCTTTACTACTATTACCAGTCAGACATATGATTATATATAATTATTACTTTGCGATAAATTTTCAAGCCAATTGTTTTGTTTCAGTATCTACAAGTGGTGTACGGGTCACTGGGTGCACTTGTCTTTACCTTGGTAAGTTCAGCGGCATTTCAGAGAACTTGATGTGCTTGAACGATCAATTGATTTATATGTTTTAATTGTTGTTTTTACGTTTCATCTGATTTTGAACTTGGTACAAACACTCGCAAATTAGTTCGTGGTATTTGCTGTAAAGCCAACTTCATTTCAACTTGTTGGTCAAACTAAAAAAATAAAATTGCATTGCATCTACGTCTTGCTACGTTATGTGCAAAAATGTCTAATCTCAAGACCAACCTTTCTGATTGCAAGAAAACCCATAGCCAGGCTTTGCCTCCTGCGTTGTTACCATCTAACTACCGACCCGCAGTTACATACAGCTAATTCAAAACAAATACAAAACAAATACCAGTTTTTAGGCCACAGCATCGGAATACCAATGAAAGTATGTGTTCTTGATATACCTGGTTGTAAATTAAATTTGTAACAGCAACCAAGGTCATTGTAACACTGAAGTGAAAACAGCTTAGTTTTAAGAATTTTTTCTAAGCTTTAGTTTTGTTGCTGCATTTAGAGATCTGCATTTGTCACACAGATTGACCAAGCGATCGAATAAACGCTTTTTGGTGAATGGCAAACAAAAGATATACAAAACCAATTGTTGCCCACAGGTCTGGAATTCGAGATTATTCCAGGCGTACCAAAAATCAAAGCCTAAAAAAAACTTCCACCATTTAACAGAATCTCCAACGAGTAATTTGGTTAATCCTCAACAGCATCGGACTCAGTACTGTTGTTTTAGTCTCTGCGTAACTGAAATCTTTTAACGAACACTCGAACACTACTCAGCTTTTTTTAATTCGATTTTCTTCAGCTGACTCGGTGACTGTCGGTCTTTCGCGGCATTCTCTCGTGAAAATGATCTGTCTTTTTGTGTTGTTGGAAAGTAGGACAATATATAATATATTGCTTTACATATTTTGTTTCATCTTGTCCACAGTTCTTGGCTTTGGATACGCAGCTCGTGATGGGAGGAAGAAAGTACGAGCTAGACCCGGAAGAGTATGTCTTTGGTGCTCTTGTTCTCTATATTGACATCGTCTACATCTTCCTTTTCATCTTAGCAATATTTAGCGGAACCTCGAACTAGAAAGAAGCGAAGGACGTTACGTGGTTGCATGTCATAATTTTCACATTCGTCTTTGTAGAAAGTGCATTTATAATCAGAAGGTCGTCGTATTACAATAACAGCAAGTTATCACTTTTTTAAACTTCCAAATTACCTTTAGCTGATTGCTAGAACGTGTCGTATGTGCAATTGAGTGGTCCTGAAAACATGCTTTCAGAATTTTGTTAATTTTCCTGTCTCATACGAAAGAAGAAGCGTAGCAATAACAGCCCTTTTGTTGCATCTGGAAAGTTTTTGCGGTGATCGGACACTACTTGGACAGTTTTTTCGTTCTTTATCCTTTGTAAAAAGATGGATGCACTTTTAAAATTGGAGCCACTCTCAACTGTGGCGTCAAGCGGTCTTACCTGTGCCTCTTGTGTTTCCTGCAATGCAGTGACCACCGATTACCTGCATGAAAGCAACAACTTGATGTTTTTCTGAATTGATTGGCAGTTTTGCGATTAGCTGCCAGTTCATAGTATAAACTTTGAACTGTTCCAGCAATAATGTCAACAGCTCTTGACACTGTTTTCGGCCCAGAGTGTGCATTTTAAGACCACCCTATCGTACAGTTATTTGTAAATTCTGTATCATGCCGGTGAAGGTTGTGCAATGCTTTCCTAACTCGTTTTTTGCTATTATTTGTATACAGTACTTAATTGCGTTCCAACGTCTGCAGACGTTAAAACAATTTAAGAACGCGGATTTTTTATTTGGAGGTGGCAACACTTAAAAGATCTGGTTCTCGATGCTTTAGTTGTTTGTTTGAAGCGACCACTTTAGCGCTGTTCAAGTATCGCATGACGTCTTCGACTATGGAAGTCAGAAGTAACATTAGTTCAGAACAAACCTTATACTTTTGAGGTAAGCGAACGGCGTCATATAATATTTGAACTTTTCACGTGAAATACCAAGTGAGTGGACTGGCTATAAACAGTGGCGACTCCTCCTTCAATTAAGCGCGAGACAAACTCGTGATTTTTTTGCGAAAAGTATTATTTTTCCTAATGTTTGTGTTCGGGTGCTCTTTCAACGTAAAAATCCGTTGTTTTTACGTTGTTGAATCAATGTAAAAATGACGGATTTTGCTTTCTGGGTACATTACGCGACTAACCAGCACCCTGATAACATGGAAAGTTTGACAAGGTCGTAATAAACATGTTTCTAACTAACAAATTCAAATTATGAGAACATTTGGCCGAAACCTATGAGATTTGCAAATTAGACAGGATTAGTATTTCTCAATTTTCCAAGTACCGTAAGAGCTTATAACTCTGGTTAACAAAAAATACATTTCACTTGTATAATTTTGTAGGCAATCGTACCCCTAGACAAAAATCCTACATTATCCACTTGTAGCTAGAGACTCAGAGTCTCCCAATAAGCAAAAGCCTACACTAAAAGACAGCTTAACATCAAAAACCCTACAAACACATCTGTGGAGAGTTGTGGCATGGTCACTAATCGGAGTAAAGCGGGAGCTTCAATTTATTCACGCCTATTTCTTTCAACACAACCTTATATTACCAAAATTCGATGCTATATTTTTGCGTACAGTTCAAGATTTGGATTGAGCAAGACTTGTCCAGTTCAAACATCTCTAAATGTTTTGCGTTTAGAGTCGACTGGTCTGTGTTAGCGGTTCAAAAAGATGTTTACATCGCTTTCGTGTTTTATTGCTAGTGTTGACAATAAGTCATCATGTCGCTTTCTTCTACTTTCAACTGTTATGTTTAAACATCTCTTTCTCACAAGAGTTATTTCGAGCAAAAGATACTTGAAGAACAACTGGTTTCCAGTGATGTACGCGCATACAAAAAATATTGACGCCGTCAACGTAAACGTTCGAAAAACCATACGCCGTGTGCGTCAACGTAACTTGTTTGTTTGTTTATCTTTATCCTGCATTGCGGGAAAGCGGACTTGAGCGCTATGCATCGGTGTACGCCTTCCGACATACACCTGACCCACGCTGCAGCCGACGGCAATGTCTGTTTCCGGTTGTCTACTCTAC
This sequence comes from Aplidium turbinatum, assembly GCF_918807975.1. Taxonomy (NCBI): domain Eukaryota; kingdom Metazoa; phylum Chordata; class Ascidiacea; order Aplousobranchia; family Polyclinidae; genus Aplidium; species Aplidium turbinatum. The sequence goes on along the minus strand of NC_137489.1, from coordinate 5,875,719 downwards.
TTATGACTTAAATTTGGTACTACCCATTACTCGAAATCGATCACTGGGTAGAGGCAATTATCGTTAAGTTTCTTGCCCAGACAAGCAACAGCAAGTGCGGGTGGCTGGAGTCGAACAGGCAGGCTCTCGACTGCGAGCCCAACGCGCTAACCACTCGGCCACTGCTGTTGTCAGCGCATACACTAGCATAAACTCATTTTGTTTGCTAGGTGCCAACATTCACAAGGTTCACATTCACAATAAACCACTCGAAACAAACAAGTTTTATTTTGAATTTCCACGAAGAAACACAAGCATCTGACATTTTGCTGCGTTTTGGTTTCAATATGTCTTTGCCCATTGAAAACATTCTTTCAACTTATTCAAAATTTGAAAAGTTTGATAAAAAAAATGCAAACAACATCTAAGACATTGAAAAGTATGCGTTGACCCTATGCGCTAAAAAAACGCAAAAACTTTACGGCGTAGCCTCAAGCGACAACTATTCAAAAAAATGTGGTCGCAAGCGTTAGCGCAAACAAAAAGTCTACGGCGTAGAATTTGCGGCGTATACGTACATCTCTGCTGGTTTCCTTCCCGTTGGCGCACGTGTAATCTGTAGGTCGTTGTAGCAGATGGAGTATTCTTAAAACATTTTGATAATCAAAATCAAGTGAACGTTTCGCCATCAGTAGCATACTTGAGGGTAAGGGAGGTGGTCATTTTGATGACGTGGGTTCGTTTCCGCCCTTGTGATAAACGACTCTCTGGCTCGTTTCCGCCCAAGCAAGAATCAATTCTCTAGCTGAGTGCTAGAAGGGTCACAATGACTGCAGCCAGCTGGTTTATAGGGAAAAATGTCTACCAGTCGAAACACTTCTAAAACAACACTACAAAAACATTTTAGGCTACTGGACTCCTATACATTATACAACCCTCTCGTTTCCAAATGAAAAAATGTGTAATTTTTGTATGTATCATTTGTCCCTGGCTGTTGAGTTTCCTGAATAGCTTGAGATGGAGTTATCCATAATGTTTTTAATGACGTTACCCATGAACGGACTATGTCGGTCTAATTGGGAACCTTTGTATGTGCTACACGTAGTGTTTATACTTTTTCATGAATTGATACTATTGCTGTTATCTCTCCATCCGCTGCCGCGACCTACCAGTATTGTAGCAACATTCGTATCTTCATTGATTCAAAAACCTGAGTCAAAGATAAAACAGAGCTTACAATCAGATATAAGCAACGTTAAACCGCCCTGGCAGTGGCCACAGGTCAACTTCATTGGCTTACCAGCGCATCACACAGTTCTATAATTTTGTGTTTTATTTTGAATCTGCAATTGCCTATAAACAGTCAGAAAAACGCAATCCCGAAAAAAAGTAACTGGAATATGTGCATTGTGCAATGCAGCTTCCCACATACTGTACTTGTAAGAATCAGAACTTGGAAATACAATATACCCTTGAAAGCTATTATATGATGAGTTTTAAGTTTCCCAAAGAACATTAGAACAGATAATACGGTCACTGCCGAGCCAGAGCAAACAGGTCCATTATACATTAAGTTATGTGAAAAGCAACGACACTGCCCGATGAAATATACTTACCTGTTTCAATTCGTATTTAACGCTAAATGCGCAAGAGGTGAACCGCCCCAAAGCTATTTATATGCACAGCAAAACCCAGACAGAAACCCTGCAACGATGGCCAGGTACGCTTTGGCAAATATTTGGATAAATAAAAGGTTTTTGCACAGCTTAACAAATATCACTGCAAAAAAACCAAAAACGCAATGGGACGCCAACAGAAATGCAATACGTATTTACAGTGAGACGACCGACAATAGCTTAAGCTCAGTTAGGAAAAAAAAGACTAGTCAAAGAACAACTCCACAGCCATCAACTGAAATTATATAGTTCCCGGGCAGTGCTACATAAACCGGATTTCAAAAATTTTGCCCATGCCAGGCAACGACTTGTCCTTTTGCATTGATTCGTCTTCCGACGCATCACAGATGTACAAAGGACTGATTTGTTGAACGGTAAGCAGTAGCTTCCATCTACTGCATGGGATCATTAAACACGCAAATATACATCATCGTTGAGATACCCCAAGCGACAACCTAATTATAATTTCAAGGTTTATTGTAATTTTGAGCATTTTTTTTGGTATTTTTAACAAAACTTTACAAAAACATAATACGCTAGTTAATGTTAAACGTAAGGCTTCTGCAATAAAACAGGAGGCGAAAAGTCCGTGTCAGGTCCGCTGTGGTAGCCAGAGCTAGAACGTATCAGTTGAGAGTCAAGGCTGTTCGGTGGAGAGAATAAACTTGGTGCTTTTTGTGCAGTCGACACGAACTTGGAAGACTTGGCGTAGGGCGGACTCTCGTCTTTAATTTCACCAGACTCCGGCGTCGACAACTGGGAAGGGTTGCAAAGCGACGTCGAGTTGGCGTTTTTATCGGTACCGTCCTGATCGGCGTCGTCCTCGAAAATGTCGTCAGGTAATTGCGCCGATACAGCGATCGCCGGATCGAAGCCATGGTTACGAGACGACGACGATTTGAATGGAAGCGCTTCTGTTCCATTCGATGGTCGCTTTACAGTAGCAGAAACGTTGCTGCTAGCTTGCTGAACCTGCAAACACAAGAAAGCTCGATGAGAGGGCGGCGATTTCTAAATACAATCACATAAAGCTCTATGAAGGGAGTCCGACAGTTAAAACCTTTTAAAAAGGCATTACAAATAAAAACTATCGAGGGCGTCCTAACAACAAAAATGTGTTAACATGCTAATTAATTTTTAACACAACAGCTGCACCCTCACCTGCGACAAAGCGTCGGATAAAGACTTTTGGAACACGGCTTCATCTATAGGCTCAGACGGCTTGCCAGGTCTAGAAACAAGTATATGATAGTAAATATAACGTAAGTGGACGTTATCTGTTTAAAGCAAAGTGCACAAAACAACACCGCAAAATGTCACATTGAAGAAGTTAGTCAAAGCCTCCATTTCCTTCACCAACCCATGCAAACCATAATTAATTATGTCAAGTTAAAACGTGGCTGGTGGAACATGCCAAATACCAGTGCGCCGTTGACCACCGCAAACTCACCGAGTGTGTGGCTTACTATGTTGCCGGTGCTTGCTCTCGCTTGGATGGCCGTGCTTGCGATGATCCTCTGACCTGAAGAAAAGGTCTGGCATAAGCGACCCAATACAGTCAGGGCACTATATGGCAACAACCTTCCGTAAATAGGAGGTGAAAGTCTACCTGGTTGCCAACATTGATTAACAATAGCATTGAGTGCTCAGCCTTGTGCTGACTGCCAGAGTTCTACTATTTTGAATCAAGAAATCAATAAGCAACAATTTCAACTGAGCGAAAAGACAACAAAAATTCACAAAGTCAGCCGCCACCTTGAAGAAGGCACCAAAAGAAATTGATAAAGTCTGGAGCAAAACAATAACAATAAGTGATAAGCTAACCTTCGGGAATGCTTGGCTGCTGAGTGTCCTAATATGTCTCCGTGTCCTCGTTTCCTTGACCGCACAGGGGAATGTTGGGAGTCGGATCCAGAACTGGATGCGACGATTTTGGCAACAGAGGCACTCGACCCATTCTCTCCGGAAGCCGGCTTGGGAAGCTTAATTCTCAGCATCAGACCACCACCTGGTGATTCGACGCGCGCGGTTGAAGACTTTTCAATAGAGTGATGCGCCGGTGGTTTGCTGCTGTTCTTCATCGACTGGTTCTCAGCAGCTTTTCGCCTTCTCTTTTCTTCCTCCTTTGCCTGTAACTTCATCAAGACATGCTTTTCTTCCTGGGTTTGGGCATTGCGCTTGAGGTAATGCCGCAGCTTGTCTGGGTCCTTCTTGTACATCTCAGCAATTTGCCTGCTGTCTAGTCTCTTTTCTTTTCCATGTGTTTGTCCATCACCGCGGTGGTGTCTGCGAGCAGGATCGTTGTTTCCAGTTTGCGAAGCACCAGCCGATACTGGTTGATGAGATACTGGTTTTGTGTGTGTGGAAGCCGGACCACGCTGCTGAAGCAATTTCTCAGAGTGAATCCTCCCTTCCAGGGTCTTGCTGAGAGCAAGCTCTTCAGCGGACTCAGCAGTGTTGTTACGTTTCGAGACCATTTGGCTACTGGCAGATGGTTGTTGGTGGGGTTTGGCATGGTGGTCGACGGGCCTTGATCTTTCTTGCTTAATGATTTTCTTATCTCGCGCGTGATGCTGGTCGGAAGGTTTCATCATGTTCTTCTGTGGGTGTTCATGATGATGAGGAGGAGGACGCCTGTTTTGATGAGGATCAGTCGGAGGCTTACGTTGCGGATGAGAGGATTTTGAAAATGTGTCAGGATGGTCCTTGACTTGGTGTCTTACTGTGTTGTGGTGAGGTAAAGAATGAGAAGACCGGGAAGAGGGATGTGATGGTTGAGAGGTTGGTGCGTGATTTTCCACTTTCTTAACTTGTCCTGAAATAGTTTGGTTGTTGAGTTGCGATCACCAAACAATGCTTACGAAGTTAGAAACTATACAGTTTTTAATAAGATTTCTTAGCTACGCTGCTATCCTAACCTTGTAATTGTTTATTTAATGAAAGTTCATCGCACAAACGACACAAGCAACTTACCATGTGCTGAAGGATGGTGCTGGGTTGAGTGGTGGTTAGAGGAATGCTGTGGTGGAGGTTTGGTGGCATTAGTCCGTTTGTTCATGTACTCTTCATACGACATCGAAGGCTTCTTTTCTCTAGCAAAAGATATGAACTTGAAAGCAGTTTGTAACGTTAACGCTCATTTCAACATCATACCAACGTTACTTTTTGATGCACAGAATTTAAATGATTTCGTTGTGTAACGGAAATCTGTCAAAACGCCAGTTACAGATGTGAAATGCAAAAGCGATCAGGCTAAACTTGTTATGTAGTGGGGGTGAAATGGCCACAAGGCACTTGCCTTTAGCCTTGGAATCCCACAAGCTAATGTAGGCAACACAACCTACTCTTCCACTGAACAAGAAAAAGTAGGAAATAACTAGAATGTGTTGCCACACTAAAACAGTATGGTTTCTTATCAGCAGTGAAGTTAATAACACACATGGTTCAAAAACATTGCTATCTATCCACACAAAATGTGCATGAAGCAAGAACGTACGACATCAAATTTGTTTCATCACTCATGTTAAACTAGAATAAAACTCACTTGACTGGCGGAGGCGGTTGCGTCAGCTGCTTGTCTGGTTGCGGTTGATCTGCACGTGAAAGTAAGTTAGTGTTGTTGACACACACTAAGCTGCAACATCTTTTAACAAAAACAAAAGAAATGCAATTTCGCTTGAAGACAATCGACTGGGTAACCTAAGTAATAAATAACGCAACTCAACCCTCACCTTGAACTGTTGGCTTGTGAGGTTGGATCTGTGGAGCGTTCTGGATGGTTTCATCCTTGTCGCTGCCGTCCTTGGACGAAGGCTACAAACAAAAATATTTACCATTTTAAGGACGTAATTCAAGCAACTGCTTTTCGAAATGTCAGCTTTTCAGACAATATTGACTCAAATTACATTTGAAGATGATGTTTTAACAAACGTTTGTTTCACATTGGCAACACTGTAATGGACACAACACTGCTTTGTTTACAAATGAAGCTTTAACTGCAAGTATTCTGTGCTGTTTAGTCGCTACCTTGGACAGGCTTTGTGTTGCATCGGGCTAAACATGTCTAGACTCCGTAAAGCACTTTTGCTTGCAAGACCTCAAAGAGATCTGCAGCTACACCAGGTGCTCTAAGACACACAGACTGCCTAGTCCGTTTCGGCTTTGACTAAAGCAAGAAACCCCATAAGCTGTACACCAAAAATCAAGCTGTATGACATTAAATTAAACGTAATTCAACCAATTATCATGCTAAAGTTTACACAATCTTGTGACAGTGGTTTTTACAATGGACTACATCTTACCTTCATTTAACAAGTAGCTTACACATTCATTCAACTTGCTATTATCGTATTGAAGACCCAATTGCTGTCCCAATCCAACAAAATTACCCTCAAAACCCGCGGCGCCGTTCACTTATTTGTACGGACTGGCACTAAGGTACAGGCAGCTCACAAAGTGTGAGTACCATATACATTAAAACCATACCAAGTCCTTGAAGTTACAGGCCGATAAATGGCAATGAGAGTTACTTTGGTGAGGACTTGTAACTATACCGGTGCTTTATGTTGGTATTAGTGGCTACGATGCATCAATACAAACAAAATCAAACACATCGGACGAGCCATCCCTGCACAAGTAAGATGGTAAACGCATTATTTCAATAAACATGGACCGGCATAGCAACTATGCTGGACTAACACAGCATTCAGCAACCTGCAATTATGTTGTTTCACAATCAAAAACACAACAACAAACAGTGCAAAATAGTTTTCTTTTGTACCACAACCACACAAAACAAATAGAATTTAAACTAATACAGCGTTAGATTTATTGACATTTAACTCCCACTTAATAAAAATCCTATGGAATCATTTGATTTTGTATATTTGTGGTACAATGCAACACTTCAATGTATGTAAGGCTGCTTCATCAAAGCTTTATCAGTTCAACAAATATATCATAAGACGGGATTTTGGTCAGTACAGTATAATACATAAAACTTATGAAACAATATTACAGTACTTCATTATTTAAATAAACTTGTATATTGATTGCAATTGAAATACCAGTACTACGAAAATTATGTTAAAACTGCTTTTAACTGAACACTGTATAAGTATGTTATCCATGCAGTCAGATGTTTTTTTTAATTCCAGCTCATTACCATTAAAAACTAACCAAAAAGCAACTCAATACCTACAGAACCAAACATTGCTAAAACTGTGTAGTGTGTACAAACTTAATTGAAACGGTCACTAATTCCTTAGTTGAAATACAGTAAAAGTGTTTGTAGGTCCACGTTAGTTTATATATAAACCTTAAAAAAATCGTATAATCCTTCAAACAAGGCATTTAATTCTAAACACCAGACCAGAGAAGTAATTTAGCAAAGTGACTAAATAACTTGCAATGAAGCAGCTTATAACAAATTAATATAGAAAAGAAACAGTGTCTGTGTCCTGAAATGTCGGTTCCGTAGCAATTCATTATAACCTTTTTATTTCAAGGCTACATCTATATACTTAACTTATCAATTTGTTCAATTTTCCAATACCCTTATATCACTTTCTGGTTATTTTCGGACATACTTAATGTGGTTTTGAAAATATTAATCTATATTAAAAAACAAGTATAAAGGCAATTTTCGAATTTTTTTTATTTGCATTTGTGCTGGAAATTAAAAAAAAACACCTGGCAACACTGATACTATACTTAAGATTGTTTTCAAGCCGGTGCACATGTGCAAGAAGTTGATGAGAACGCAATAAACAGACTAAAATGGATACAATGGGTTTCACTGTGAAAAATCCGTAGATACACGATATTCTAACTCCATCGATGAAGAGTGTGGCATGACGAGTGGTAGCAGTTCGAGCACGACCGGATGAAAAATTCTATTGTAGCTGATCCATTCCTTTCCTTCTGTTGCATGTCGAAAAACCAGGGTGAGGTAGCGTTGGATTGTTGATAATGTCTGCTATTATGGTTGATTATATTCAACCAGTAATTTTTTTCCATTCAAGGTGTAGATCATAGTTTCTAGTAGTGTAAAGACGCTGATGTGATTTTAGTGGATGGGCGATTGATTTTTGTTGGATCATGTTTTGTAGTCTTAAGTTACATCATATATATATTGTCAAATTCTTGAAGTCTTTTCCGTGTCCGTGTGATTAGGCATTGTCCGTGTGATTCGGCACTGACGTACATCGGTATGTCCACCAGACATTTGACCACGAGAGTACGGGAGCATCTGAACTATAGGGACTTAAAGAAAAGTGCCATCAAAGACCATAACATGAATGGTTCTTTCTGCAGATCGATAATTCTCTACTGACTCAATTAAAATTTTACGCAAAGCCAAGTATCAACTTGACACAAATATTCAGGAAGATATTCAGTTAATCAAACGCTACAACCCAAATTTAAACAAACAATTGTTTGCGGGAAGGGCGTCTATTCTCCTTAACATTTACTAGATGTACAGTATGAGGTAACTTGTGGTGCAAAATCTTTTGTAGTTACCTAATACCTAGTTGCCTTTTCCTATGCAATTTGTTTTCCGTCTGTCTGTCTTCCACATTATTTCTTTAATTGCTACGCATTTCTTGATGTTTAAGTCAGTTAGCTAGTTACCTTCAAAAAGTTGAAATTTATTGCATTTTTAAAAATATTTAAAAAATCCTGACGAGGGCTAAAGTTAAGTCGAAAACGTTCGACCGTTGAAACTATTTGTAAATATGTAAAAATATAATGTCAAAATGCTCAACCCTGTTGTATTGTTGTGTCTTGCCTGTCTTTAGTACAAGAAAGCAAACTCTCTCCCGAAACTAAACTATAACATTAACTTGAACAAGTTGACTGAGACAGAATTATACTTTGATGGAACTCCACACATGTTTCCTAATCAAGTCTGCTTTGACAGCCCCATTGAATGGTTAGTATTTCTAAGGTGATTCTACTTGTTTTTCTTATATTATTTGGTTGATTGTGCAATGCTAAGAACCATATCCAAACCACGATCCATCTTTGTATCATCTTCCGAAAAGAATTTTAGAGAAAGTCCCAAGTTCCATTACTAACGCTAAACAATAATTACGTAACCTGCTGCACTCTCATGCTTGACCGAAGACTAAAATTCCAATGTGATGGCCATTGCAAAGTTATTACTGTCACTTTTGCTTCAGAACGGTGTCTATATTAAACTGTAAAAGATATTTTCTTCTCTCTTAGTCCCTCAAATCTTAATAAAATTCTATTATCATTGCAAAATATGTTTTTAACTCTAGCTAAAACTGGCCCTTAACCTAGTAGCAGTGTGAATTCATGACCTAAATTTGATTGTGTGCAATACTACATCTCAGTCATTAAGTTTTAAGATAAAGTCTGCAAAACTTAAAACTCAAATGCAACTAAATGCCAAAAATGAGCAATGTGTAGTTGTTGCCTGTTTACATAAACCATTCTGGTGTTCAATAAAAAGGCAGATATAAAACTTTACTTAGATGGACAATGGACATACCCGGTAGTTTTTAAGCTTTCGAAGTCGTGTTGGGCAGCGGTTTAATATTTTCAAAAACTCATTGATGATATTATCAAGCAGTGACTCTGTGATACAACTGTCCATGTATGCCCAATACGGTTTGCCATCAGAGGAAAGAGGTATCTAAAAAACAAAAGAGGTATCTAAAAAACAAAACATCCTCATGAAAGTTTTGAGTCTCAAGGACAGTCATTTCAAAGTGCAGCAAAACAAAATTAATACACAAATTGCCTCGTAACAAAACTATGCATGAGATTGGATCACAGCCAAACCAGAACACCTAAAATTAAGTTAAAATATTAATGTAGTGGGGGTGAAATGGCCACAAGGCACTTGCCTTTAGCCTTGGAATCCCACAAGCTAATGTAGGCAACACCAGCTACTCTTCCACTGAACAAGAAAAAGTAGGAAATAATCGAATTGTGTTGCCATCAATGATATAATAGTTACACACACTACAACTCACCTCATAGTTTGACCATTTGCATGACAGATGAATGCACATTGCGGCCACAACAGTAGGCTTGTAAAGAAGGCAAAACGTTGTCAAATGCAAGCTGCAACAAAGAAACACCTTCATCAATTATTTATACAAATAGGTAGGCCTAAACCAGCTAGCAAAAGTTACTATATTTACATCGTTTTAACGTCTACTCCAGACATGTTGAAGAAATGTAACAGCAACTTTTCGCTAGCTGGGATGACGATTCAGTCATTGCAGTGCAACAAATTAAATACAGGTACTGCTTTGAGCGTTTTATAGCAAGCAGAAAAATATTAAGGTTAATAGCCTTTCTCTTACCATTGGTCAGCAAGGAGCATTAATAATAATATGCTATGATAGAGTACCATACTTCTGTTCGTGTGCATAATATATGTATTCTAATGCAAAATAATCTAATCATGATATTCTTAACGTGCATAGGACTGTGCTGGCACTGTTAATCAGCTTTGCAAAACGTTGAAAGCAACTCATATCTGCAAACTGCAATAGATATATACCATCACCGATTTCACCGACTGGGTAAAACGCAATAAGTCACATAATTGCAATAATTCGCCACCTTTTCTTTAGAATCATGATTACTGCAAGCAATCTGCACATGTAAAAGAGCACCAAATACATTACATCATACTTATTATGACACTAAATAAGTTTGTATTACCTGTTTGTTGCCATGAAGTAAGCCATCTGTGACAAATCTCGACTTGCTGTAAACCAACAACAAAGGTGTCAGAACTCAAAAACACTTATAATAGGTAATTTAGATTCAACAACTTTGATAATAAATTAAAGCCAAGAAAAAAACAAAAAAATTGTAAACCAAAATTTTTTTCTACAACTTATGTTTCAACCTGTGTCGTAGTCTATTATACATACAGATAAGGGAACGTTCAAATATTACGTAACGCCTTCGAGGGGGAGGGGGGGGTTTATGCAAAGCGTTACGTTAGCGTCACATCGGGGGGGGAGGGGGTTCAAGCAAAACGTTACGTAACGCTTTCGAGTACGGAATGGTAGTTTTTGTGCTGAATTCGTATTGAAAAAGCGTTACATGGGGGAGAGGGATTGAAAAAAGCGTTACGTTGGCGCTACATGGGGGAGGGGGGGTCAAAAATTCGGAAAAAAAGCGTTACGTAATATTTGAACGTTCCCTAAAAGAACCACAAATATTTTAATATCAAAATTTAACGTAGTAGTTATTTTCTGTTTTGTATTGTTTAAAAAATATTCAGCTAGTAAAATTTCTTTCAATTCCGTATCAATGTCATTTTATTTCCAAAGTAAAAGCAGCTTACCCTTGACAAGTTGAGTGCATTTCACAACATGCGTATGGGGATGATCCACAGATATGTCAAAACCTGCATAACAAAAAAAGTTCTTACTGAAATCGGAAAATACATTTGACATATTTTCTTAGCAGTGGTTTTTCAACCAGTTCATTGGGGAGTTGTCACTCACAGCTATACTGGCTAATCTTTAAAAAATGCAGTTACTTCTGTTACGACTTGCAAGTCACAAAAAAAATTAAATATGGTTAAGTTTTTGAACTGACTATGGTTAAGTTTTTGAACTGACTTGGAGTCGAAAATTACCATGTATTTTCATGAACCAGAAAAACTTATCATTTTCACTTTCAGCAAAGCTGATCACAAAAACAAATTTTGCACAGTAGAACTACTGCAGTGGTCCACACTCCACATCTACCTTGGCCTTTTTGAGTTTAATTATTAAACATCAACCGAAAAGATTGAAGGTTATGTAAACTTGTATATTCTGTTAAAATTATAAACTCAGAGCAATAACAAAAACATACAACAACGAGCAATCGAACATACCTAATGTTTGCAATAAGATGAGTTCATTTTGAACCAATTCTTGGGCTTGTTTCAAATAAGCATCACCATGGGTATCCATATGAGGTTTGTCAGGGTGCAGACAGAGATGGCAAATCTGAACAACAAGGAAACAGGCTAGGCTAGAAAGAATAATGGTAAATGAGTTTCAAGAAATGCTTTCACTTGGAGTGATACACTCACAAAAATCCTTGAGTTTGTTAACATTGCCAGCAAATAGCCTTTTCTACATTGAACTGCAGATTGTGAATACATGCGCTGTATTCAAGTTTACACCCAGTGGTTGAACATTTAAATATATATAAATAAATGAAAAACCCTATCTTCACGTTTCCCTTGAGGCATGCCAGTAAAGCGTCAATGTAAAAAATAACAACTTTTGCTTTTGAAATCAGCAAAAATCAACATACATTATTAAGTTTTAGTGGAATACAGCGTAGATACCTTTAAAACATGCTCCAACTTTTTAGGTTGTTCTTCAACTTTAGCTGCAACAAATAGCGCTGTAGGGGCAATGGCCTGAATACAAAGACATCAGTGATAAAAACTAAATTTAATCATTAAATTAAATAAACCATACAACACACATATTTTACAAAACAGCAACACTGTTTTCAAATACTACCATGTTTGGTAGCCTATCGCAAAAACCTCAAAGCAGGATTTAAGATCTATAAATATTGTTTGCAGATGTTTTCATAACTTTTCACAAGAAACGTGTTTCTTAAGATGAAATTTTCTTGCTAAATAAATTCATTAACAGTCAATTTCGTATTGTGTTTGATGCTTACTAGTTGTTACATTGCAAGTTAAAACACATGAAAACATGTTTTTCAAAATTAGATAATTATACTTACATAACGAGAAAACACAGTGAAAGAATGAAAAACATAAAAGCGATGCATATACACAATTGCTGTGTTGATGGTCAGCTGATTCCTGAAAGAAAATGTGATTATGTCAAACAACTGAAATCCATGATATAATATTTATAACAAAACCATAAATCAATAGTTGATGACAGGTTGCACATCACTCTTCACAGAGTGTGCTTGCATCAAAATAATAAATATAATACAGTAGAACTCGGTTAATCCGGATCTTCGGATAAAAATGGAAGTACAATGATTTGTAATCTTTTTCTTGAGAAACAGCTTTGGATTATCCGGATTATTTAATCCGGATCTTCGCCTATTCCGGACAAAAGTTGCGCTTTCTCTATCACTTTATCCGGATTTGCCCGACAGTTTTGCCATTTTATGCTAAAACGTAACGCGGCTTTTTGCGAGAAATTTCTTATCTATTGTTCCGTTAATGTGACGTAATAAATTCTTAATTTCGATTGTTACTTCACAGCCGCACATTCGTCTTGAATGCTGCAATCTACAGTACATTGCAGTCATTCATAACAGCTGTTAGACACTTTCTAAGCCGAAAAAGCGTAGTCGTCAGGACAGGACCCTGGCAAAAATTACGGTTTTCTTCCGTTCATGAACAGAATTCCCTCCTAACGCAAATTCGTGCGCAAATGCCCAAACTCGTACTGTAACTTGAAAAGATGTCGGTGGAATTTTCGGTCGTAATGTCAGTGACATTTTTCCAATCGAAGACTTTGTTTGGCCGTGATTTTTTGTAACTTTTCAAAAGAAACTCGTCTTCGGTAACTGTTTTTAAAAGTTTTGAGTGACTACAGATTATTCCGACACGCATGTCTGAAGATGTAACTTTTGCCAGTGTGTTCTTGCATTAGACGCAGAGTCTATGCATTCATTTTAGGGTCTGCTACTATTCGGTGAGTCCGATTCGGTGAGTCTGATTCGGTGAGTTCCTAACCTCTAACCCTAAAACGGCAATGATAATTAGGCTACAGTACATGATAATTAAAAAAAAAATCCCCCGTTAAGGGATCAGACTCACCGAATCGGACTCACCGAAACGGGCCATTCCGTTTATTTTACATGCATTTCAAAAGAACTCTATCACTGGGTCGCTAATGTGGTAATCGCGCGTCTCGGAATTGGCAGATGACCACACTAATGCGTTCAATTTCGGTGATTTTTACCGATAGCCCACCCTTCTACAGGGTGTAAACGCCAAGTGTAGACAAACAAAAATTACAAAAACAACAATTGTCAACAACTAGGCTAAACTGCGCAATTACTCACAGCAAGCAGGCATATGTCTGCTGGTTACCGAACAAGTTTTACAGATATACCGGTACCTAAGTTATTTTTTGATCATTAAAAGTATGAAATACCACCATGTTATAGGCCTGTTATATGCATGTTATGTTATAGACCATGTTATAGGCATGTTATAGGCCTACACAAGTGGAAAGATGATAAAAGATTTGGAAAACATGCATGACTACTTATTGAAACGATAAAAACACATCACAAAATATGTACAAAGTCAGAGCATTTTTACCAATAGGCTAAACATAGAATAAAATAAGTCAGAACTTACACAGACAGACGCTGGCCCATATCTTGAATAAGATTTGCAGCTTGTTGGCGATAGCTTAATTCTTTATCAGCATCAATTTTGTCTTTTCGACTTGGAGTAGCTTCTAAATCTTCTTTGGAATATATCCATCGTGTCTCTTTGTTTAACGCCATTACTCAATCGCAGTTAAACACCGGAATGCCGCTTACGGTACAAACAAGAAAGACTCACATCGCGCATGCGCAGATCAAACGAAAGCACGGGACAATGACGTCATTGAATTTCAAGCACGTTATTTTCGCACAAAGAAATGTTCCGCATCACTGCGGAGAATTAAACATTTTTTATCGATTCAATTTCACCGCTGCCTGGAAAGAATCAGGTGTATTACATTTGTATAATTTTACTCACTTACTTTTACAGCAAAACATGCTTTGTGAGAGAATTGAAGTTTTGAGTGTGATGGGTTAATGTTTTGTCTAAATTTTATCATCATTTTTACAAGAAAAAGGCTACCATGCTTAAATTGTTCGGCAAAAAAAAAGAAAATAAAGCTTGTGAATTTGACGTCAACCACTGACAACAATTTTACCTGTTTTATGTTTCAGTCCCTTAAATTTTAACCTAAAAGTTCCACGCCACCCAGAGAACAAACGTATTACGTTGACGCAAATAGAACGATGTAATGGATTGAAAACACATTCCATAAACCGCAACTGAAGTAGTGCATGCTTCGTTACTTTTTTCGACAAAAGTTGTCCTCCCATAAAAAAAACAAATGTAAACATTGACATGATACAAAATTATATTTAACTATATTACAAAGCACACATTTTTTGTCAGTTGATCTAGTTTAACTTACCAATAGCTGAAAAAAATTGTAAAAACAACGTTAAATTTCATCTCCATGCTTCCATAATCAAACTTTAATATCACTTTAACTCCGATTAGGACGTCACCCCCACCCACCACACAACATTTGCTTGCCAGCATCAAACCACCGCAAGCTGGCTGCTTGGCCAGCGACTTTTGTGAGTTGCAGTTTTCAACTCTACTGAGAGTTACGATTTTGCGAGTTGGCGTCTCTCTTTTGCTTTTTTTCTTTTTTCAGCTTTGACATGTCACGTGACAAAAGACGATCCTCAGCAGATTTTATAAAAAGCTATGGTCTTCATTGGATTCAAGCAACTTTTGTTGTTAAAAATTCGTAAAATGATGAATAACAACAAGGCGGAAACAAATCCAGAGAAAAGAAAAAAAAATAAGTGATTTCAACTAAAACGTGAGGGTAACGGCGAGCAAAGGTGTTGTGACCGTGGGACCATGCTTAATTTTAAGCTGACTGTTCTGTTTCGGTATCAAACACGTTATAATGTTCACGTTTTATCTCGTCTCCTTTTTTCTAGACCTTTGCTATGTTTAGCATTATATATTGTTTTTCTTTGTGGTAATCAGAAATAAAAACAAACGGAATTATATAGCCTATTGAAGTAAAAGTTATATGTTGAAAAATGTAACTTCTGTCAGCTAGTTATTATTTTTCCTAAAGGAACGGTTAGGCCTAAATGTGGTTAAAGGAATGCGACTGTGGCTATACCTTGTTTGAAAAGAAAATGTAAATCTCAACTTAGATTCAAAACTTTAGTGTTACCGGTACTCTATCATCAGTAACGAATCCAGGGTGGCATGCACTTGCCCCTCAAATCGAGAAGTATCAAATAACATGTGATTTTTGTTCCTTTATGCAAACTTTTTCGCTTGCTTTGCTCGTTTAAGCCCATTTTGCTAATCGGCTGCATTGGCCAGTAGGACACGTATAGGCACGCAAATTTTCACCAGTGGAAATTCTTACGTGCCTCCCAAAAGCTAACAAAATATCAGGGATATCTATAACTACGGGATTGGAAACTCTATCCAGTGCTATACATCAGTAGGGTCATCACATTACTACGATTGCAGAGAGATTAACAAAACAAAATACCGACTAAAAGATACACAAAATTTGATTTTACAATAATAATACAAAATGTACACTTACATTAAAACTTAATTGATTATAAAAGTACATTTACGCTGCTAGAAAAAAAAACGATGAATCCAAAAAATGAATGAATGCAACGAGTCCAAAAACCGCCTACTGTTGTTCTTTAGCATTTTGCGTGCTGCAAATCGGATCAGAAGTAAATGAGGAGTGTTCAGCAATCAGTGAAATATGCTGTTGTATCATCAACTTGTTCACAGACCAATCTAGTACGAAACTAATCCGTTTACGATGTCATCAGAACTAAAACCAATAGTCATTCTGGAAATTTTTTAAGCAGCAAACAAAGTACAACATGACTGCACTAATGGAATACAAACAAATAAACAAACCAGGCAAGCGTAGACCTTACAATTTACAGCAGGTGAATTGATTGTTACACTTTTGGTTGTTCGTTTAGCCTAATACTTGCTGCCCTTTGAGGTCAATTTATGTGATTACTTATCACAGCAGCGCACAAAGAAAAGTGACCCTACTGGTGTATAAAATGGTTTTCAGTTCCACAGAGTTTCCAAATCCCTGCAAAATATATATGTGATAATGGGGTCTACTTATATTTTATAATAAACAGTAAACCTATTGCTTTTTCAACGAGTTGACCATTGAATTGACTTTATTTCAGTAATTATAGAGGTAGGCCATGAGGTGAAATGTGCTTTGCACAGTGGTGCCGAAGTTAGCTGAGGATTGGGGGGAATAAATTGAAATTTTATCAAATTTTAGACGATTTTGAACATTGAGGGAGGGGGGGGTGCATACTTTTATACACAATTTCGGTGGTAGGCTACTGGTATTAATTTAAATGAACAACCACTGGACCTCGGTAAATTAGCTGCTAACAGCATAATATACTGTACAGACAATAAATCATGGAGATAAAAGCTCTACCAGTGCTCTTGTGAATGACTGCTGCAAGATTAAGAAACAAGCAAAGAAAAATTGTTAGGCCTACCTCCACCCCGCAGTGGGATTCGAACCTATGACCTCCCAATGAATACTTAGTTTTTCCAAAAAAAACAGAAGTTATATTTTTCTTCTTGCCTTCTTCTTGACTAGAATCACCAGGCTACACTTAGTGCACTATAGGACAAAGTCACTAGTCAGGAGACTGAAAACAATCGAAACTATACAGAAGAACATCTGTAAATTTATGACAAAAATACTAACTTTCAAACACATCACAAGAACTTGCTACAACCGAACATATTGCGTCTTACGCCAGTGCGCAGTGAAAACTCATTAGCACTGTCATTTATGCTGATGTCACTAAGAATATTTTGGTGAATGTTGCAAACAATGCTAGTACGGTATGCAACCTTTCCTGTCCCAAAGTATTTCTCAGCCAGGTTTTCAATCTACGAAGATTGGAAAACGACCTCTCACAAGCAGCAGAGGTTAGGTTACAGGGCAAATTAAGAGGATCTTAATCAGCTGGAGTATTTGAGACCAAACGAGAGGTTTTTCCAACTCGGACAATGCCTGGTAAGCTCTTTTAGCATCGTAGCTACAGAGATTTTGCTCATGTTGCTTTGCTGAATGAATCAACTTGATAACTCATCGATTGTCCATTCAGCTCTGAATAATTTTTGACCATTTCAGGAACTAAGCCAGTCTTGAAAATTCCTGCAAGTTCTTTATACTTTGCCGAATCGGAATTCAGGTTACTTTCAAACCGTTCGGTCAGTTCAGAGATAACTCTGTCCATGAACTGATTCTAAACTATTTTATAATGCAGTTGAGTGTCTGCAGTAGCTGCCATCAGTGGCGTAGCCAGAAAAATTTTTTGGGGGGGGCCAAATATTTGATGAATTGAAGAAAACGACAAAATGTTTGATTTCAGACATCGCCACCTGATGTGCAGTGGCGCATCCTGGTCGGTTAAGCAAGGGAAGCAATAAAGCTGGTGGGGTTTAGAGCGTGCCGAAAGCACGCGTATTCTAGGGGGGTCCGGGGGTGCTCCCCCGGAAAATTTTTGCAAAATTACACTTTAATAATGGATTATAACGCTTTCTGGAAACACTTTTAGGGTAATATTTGTATGAAACTTATTAGCAGATAAACAGCTATTAACTTATTAAAGGTAGCTCTTATCTACAAACAAACGGGCAAAAACTGCGGCTAAAATTAGAGAACACAAAAAACTCAGCTACACAAAAACCCTACAGAGTAAGCGATTCTGAAATTGCTTCCACAGATTAGTTAAAAGAAGCGTAAATCGCGTAAACTTTGCGCGATTTACGATTTGCAAAATTTATTGGTGTCTTTCTGTGTGTCTAAAACAAGTCCTGGGGGGTGTAAATAGCCAAATGTCTTGGAAAATAATATAAATTTATACAAATTATATTATATTTTCAACAAAAGGTTCAACTTCGGAATCCAAACTTTGAAAATTTGGGGGGGCCATGGCCCCGTTCGCCCCCCCCTGGCTACGCCTATGGCTGCCATCGAGCCTCCACCCAATCTTTCAGGGACTCTTCTTTGCCGTGGTGCTTGCAAAGTCGTGATAAAATTAGCAGCAAATTTTTCCGGAAGTGAAACTGCATTTTTGCAATTGTTCTCAAACTCCAAATCACGATGTTTCTCTCGAGTGATTTTCAAGGTCTGAAACAACTCTTCACAAGAGTCAATGTCAAGCTGTTCTCCTTGCAACGTGATAGTAAATTGCTCTATAAGTGCTAAAGGCTTCAAAATCAGCACAAGTCCCAAATATGTTTCTGCAGTTGGTTTATTACTGCAGTGTGCAGTGCCGTGGCCAGTGACCTGGTCCAACTCGTCCTTAATAGCCTATCTTCAATGAAGGTCCTTCATTGTCTAGCGTCAAATCCAAGACAATTTAGAATTGTGATCAAACATCCATAAAAGAAAAACAACAGCAATTCGAGGTGCTTGCAAACAATTAAATCGAAGTACAACTTCATAACAAATAATTTTTTTCTGAATTATTGGGGGGATGCTGCCAAAATATTGGGGGGGATATATCCCCTCGACTTCGGCACCACTGGCTTTGCAGCCTATTGCTCACTAAGTTTCGAAACAACGCATAGATTGACTTTCGAAATTTTAATGAAAGACTAGCACCACAGTAGCCTACTATATGTAGGCTCCAAGGCTTCAACCAATAAAATTATTGAAATCCTTCTGTGACCGTGAAAGAAAATTTGCTTGAAACATGACTTTAGTTTTGTAAGAGACCTAAACATTTCCATTTTTGCCAAAATTACCCATTTTTGACCTGTTTAGTCATGATCCTGACAATGAAAGTCTTTATTTCAACTGAAAACACTTTAATCCAATACCTTACTGATAGACTAGCTCACAATTAAAAATCAACTTTTGGATATTTGACATCACTTTGAGAAATGTGGAGGGAATAAGATTAAGAAGCAGCACGTAGCGCCACTAGTGGTGAAAAGGCATTTTGCTTATTTCAAGCAATTATCTTTTTCAACTCACACATCTTTTGAAATTTCTCAATGGGTCTAGTACTCTAGTCTGACAGAAGACAACCTCAGATTTATTTTGACGATGACGCCAAAGTGACGTCATTTTGAAATTTAAAACTTATTTATTAAAGAGCCCATTTAAAGAGCAAAAGATTAGCTCATTATTCTGTAAGACAATTCCAGGAAGGAAGACCGACCGGGGCCTAGTACAAGTTCAAGTGGACTCTTAAATAAATGAGTTTTAAATTTCAAAGTGATGTCATCATGACTTTCATGACGTTGGAAATTTTGATGCAAACTTGCAGAATCCAGTGGATTCAAAGTGAAATGGTTAAAAATGTCTGAAATGACAAAAATCTGGCAACCCTACAAAATCTGGCAACATTGAAGTCGGAGTCGGCCAGCTATGAACTGAAAAGTCGCAGTCATAAATTGTTCGCCCGACTCCACAGCCCTGGTTTTAATGCAAGATTGAAGCAGTGGTATGCAGTTCTTACACTTGTAACTAGTCAACAAGTGGCTCTCCTGCTGATTTCAGTAGGCTACTGCTTTTCAGTTATCAACTCGTCTTCATGTAGCTTGGTACATTTCAGGCATGTTTGCAGCTCCAGCAAATTGCTGAAGTTATGTTTAATTAAAGCGGCAATTTTACACCAACAAAAATATAATTACACAATTACACTTTCAATACCAAGAATTAAATAGTAAAAACAACACAGTATTGATATAAAATTTCTACAAACACAAGAGCAACATTTCACACGATGACTTCAACCACAGTAGCCTAATAGCCTACAATTTATAAGGCACAAAATTATTTGATTGGGTAGAATAAAAAATGATCGCATCGATACTTCGAGACTATATACCTTAGGCTGCGCTTCCACTACGATAGTAGGCTACCGGCTGTATAGCTACTGCTACAAAAGCGATTAAAAAATTTATCTACACATTCAGGAACACCAACGCTTTGTGGTAAAGTTGACGAAATTGTTATGCTGCTTTGTCCACTACGTGATTATTTTTTCATACTTCAAACTGGATTTTCGAAAAAACAAACTCAACTTTGTTTGCTTATTCGAACATGAATGCCAAATTACGCTATTTCCTTATGACAACGAATATTACGCCGCTGACGAAACCCAGAGGAGGTCGTAGGATAGTTAACAAGCCCAAGCTCAAAAATAGCATGGGAGTTGATATCTCCAATCAGCACCTAAGTCACTGTGTGTGTTTATATTGATGTCGCTTGTAAAGTAGCACGATCGTGTTTTAACATGAAAGACTGAAGCAGAAAAACTATAAAAAAATCTGTAAAATTAAGCGACAATTCAAAGGCAAAGTGATTGCATCTAGAAAGGTGGGTATCGACAGTGCGGGTGACTGAAATGAAACAAAAGCTTGGAAAATAGTCTAATCTAAGTCACTGTTGGAACATCTTTAGAAAAAAAAGTGGAAAGCTTTGCTTGTAGATATAATAAACACATTTCATTACAAAATTTCATTCGCTTGTAAAGCGATTACACGTATTTGCAGAGTAAGGGTATGGACATCAAAAATGCCCACGGGGCAGCCAGAGAATACACAGCAATGTTCAAACAACGCAAACTAACACCATTGCGATAACAGTATTTTAAGGAATTACTAGCCATCTGAGCATGATGCTTGAAAGAGTGCCCAGGCAGCAAAAGTGGCTCGGCAGACAAAGTAAAACAAAACAGTTTCCTGACACAAGTGCAGTAGCGTGGACTGGGGGGGGGGGTCAGGGGCACTTTTGGACCCTGCATGATTTGGGTGGAGCAAAGATTTACCAAAAGACCCAAGTTAAAAACTCTGCATTAACCTTTACCATGGTACATTTTTAACGGTGTCCTGTTTTTGGAGCCGGATAATATCACTAGTGTCGGGCCCGAAATAGCTTCTCAACGGCCCTTTCACTTGACCACGTCACACAATACAGTATATTTGCTTCATTTCTGCCATTCATCAAGTAAGGAATCCAAAATGTTAAACTTACAATGTCAAGTCACGTTACAAGAAATGAAGCATCTTGACTGGAAGTAGAAACAATGAAGTCCGATGGGAAAAGAATAATGAAATAGGCCGTTTTAAAAAGGACATTGTGGAATTATTGTTACATAGGATACGCTTGGAACATCAAAGAAAAGTGCGACAGTTGCATATTTGTTCCAATTTGATGCATGGAAATGTAAATCATGAAAATACAGCAAAAGACAGTCATTGCAACCATGTGCAGGATAAAAATTAATCAACGAAACTTCATATTTCGGATTTTTTTTGTAGTACGTTAGTAAAAAAAAAACAAATATCATGCATCGCGCTAAAACACAATAACCAAACAGCACTTGGAAAATCATACGTAACGCTGAACTTTCTAATTTCATTACCACAATGTTGAACTACTGTACTTGAACTCCGTACAACTTAAACACGAGTGAAAGTTGAACACCATTCATAAATAGTAAAAAAGCTACTTGTTTAAACCTCTGTGTTAAAGTTTGCTGAATCGAATGCGTCAATAACTTGCGTCAGCATGTAGACACCGGACGTGCTGCGTCAAATTCTTTGGAACCCTTCCTTACAAACGTTACAGAAAAAAAACTACATACTGTACAGCAGTAGTTTTCAACCAGGGGTTCGCTGCCTCAGAGGCTTCATTGAGATTGCAAAATCTTTAATGAAATTGCAACATATTAATCCCTTTTTACATTGATTCAACGTTTGCAGGATACAAAAAAAGCTGATGTGCTAGTTAGAAACAGAGCCAAGGGAAAATATAATCACAAAATTCTTGAATAAAACCACACTTGGAGTGCCACTAAGAAGGAAAGCAATTAGTTCTGATGCAGAACAAAGCTATGGGAACGTTCATATCTGAGATCTTGTTGATGCAAAGATGATAAGAATCTTTCATTTGCTTCCTCCTATGAGTGAAAGAAGGAAGATGAAGATGTAGACAACATCAATGTAAAGATTCAATGCTCCATAGATGTATTCCTCCGGATCCAGTTCATACCGTTTACCTCCGACAATCAGTTGGGTATCGAAGGCAAGAAACTGAAATAATAAAAAGAATATTATTTGGTGGATTGTTTGCCGCAAGTCTTTTTCGTGATACATTTTAAATCGTGAGCTAGAAATTGAGTAGCAGGATAAAAATGTGCCGAATGGTAAAACGCAACCTAGTCTGCAATGGGCTAACGAGTGCTGAGTTAACATAGCTGCACTTTTACAGCACCGTCGAACCATATGGCATCCATCAATTGAACTTTTCTAAGCTGGGTATGCAGTCAGGAAAAGGATACAGTATCAAAGTCGAATATGCAGTTTCATATTTGGTAAAAAGGTAACAACCCCAGTTAGGCTACGTTGTTTAAAATCAACAAAACGTCGATGTGTGTGACATTCTTCGAGATAACAAAGTGGTACGCCGGGAGTAATCGAGAAAATACCACATATTTGTGAACTAATACTTTGTGAATCTGTGCTTGAGTGGATCAATACATTGTCTGTCCAGGAACTTATAGAATTACTTCTATGAATCCCGGAGCCTGTCACTGATCCCTGAGCCTGTCACTGATCCCTGAGCCTGTCACTGATCCCTGAGCCTATCACTGATCCCTGAGCCTGTCACTGATCCCTGAGCCTGTCACTGATCCCTGAGCCTGTCACTGATCCCTGAGCCTGTCACTGACTAAGTGCTTCCAACCTTCAAAGCAATGTGGCTTATATGAAGTGCGAAAAGCGCAAATTGTTTACAGGGCCAGATTTAGAGAAAGAAAGGGCCTAGGCTATTCCCTCTTGAGGTCCCGACCTCAACCCTAACAGCCATGGAGACGAGTATTTAAAAAAAAATACAACTACCGTATCAATAACATAGTAAATTAATGATGGAGAAATATGCACGCAAGAGTTGAAATTAACCGTTTGATGATTTGAAGATAACCAAAGTTTGTTACCACATTGTAAGTCTTTTGTGAAATATTACTGTAAAATAGGAAACCTTAGTTAAACAAAATAATTTTGAGTTACTTTATTGTTAATGTTATGTTCTTAAAAAATATTGGACTTACAAATTTTATTTTACTTGCATAAAAATTGTGATACGTAACAAGATAATTATAACCTACACGTAAGCTAATTAACAACAATAGTGTTCACATAACGCATAAACCCTACCATATACTTTCTCGCTAAATAGTCTGGTTTGTTAAAAAAATACTTAGATTGCCCAAATTTTGAACTTCCCTCACAATTTGTTTGCCTCAGTTTGTCACTTTTAATACACAGAATACTTAGTGCAGATAATCTGTCTTCACAAGTCTTGAAAGTTTCATCTCCGATACTTGCCTCCACCCAACCGGTATGCTTTTGCCAAAAAACGCCTGGGTGTGGCCCAATGGCCTGCACACTGGCGTCTAACTGTTTTGCTTAAATGTGCAGTTGTGCACAAACGGAGGATGGCACGATCCACGACTTGTGAGTGCGGCAGGAGAAAGATATCGCAAACCACACCACCTGCAACTGTCCTAGTATCTATCATGTGCCAAATGGTGTGCGAGGTTTGCGCGAACTGGATGACCAATCAATTCAATGGATGCTTGAAACCTTCCCGAACATCCAGCCCGAGTCACCGTTACTACTCAACGGTGGTGAAACTGATCGACGAAGCCCTTCGACCCTTGGAGCGGAGAAGAACGAAGATTCAAACAAAAAAGAACTGGTTCTCAATTCATATTTAAGTCATTTAAGACTTAAAAGAACTGGTTCTCAATTCATATTTAAATCATTTAGGACTTGAAAGAACTGGTTGTCAATTCATATTTAAATCATTTAAGACTTAAAAGAACTGGTTCTCAATTCATATTTAAATCATTTAAGACTTGAAAAGGATCTCTTTCCTGAGCAGCTGGTAGCCGGATGATTGATTCTACATTTGAGAAGACTATCTAAATTGTTTTGCTTGCATATAATTTGATAAAGGTCCGTAGCCTATGAGACAGAACGTGCTATTTTCTAAGCCTATACTTTTATCTCATGTAGGATTGTAGGCTACAACCTGTGAATTTGTCCAAAACTAGTGGAGGACAAAATGAGTGCAAAAATAACCGTTCGTTAAAAATTAGCACATAATTTTCTTAATGAATATTAACAGTCAAGTAATATATAACTTTTAAGCTGTGTTATATTTCCTTTCCATAAAAAAATACATACACTAGAAATTTAATTTGCATTGGGCTACGACCTGTGTATGAATAGGCCACCTACTTCATAAGAACTGGTAATTTTACGTTATTAGCCAACAAGGTGAAAGTTTCTGTAAATACATCTATTTAAACGTTTTTAAATATACTTGGTAACATCTCAAACTTTGAGGCCCTAGGCTTCAGCCTTTACAGTCTCATGGTAAATCCGGCACTGCCTGTTTACAAAAAATGACAATACGCCAAAATAATAGTCTGTATATGTTATGAAACTACGAACGCGTGTAGCTGAGCAAAACAAAGATTAGTTTTTCATTCAACGGCACGTAGCATATCAAGCAGATTACTGACAAACAGGTTATCACAGCAACTGTGATGTAAATACAGCATGAAATTTACATCACATGACTCACCAACGTGAAGACAAGAGCTCCCAAGCCTCCGTACACAACTTGAAGGTACTGTGTAAACATACATATCAAGTCAATATTAATGCCAGTGCTGTGATGTAAATTTATTTATCGTCTATTCTGTCAAAACTTCTTGCGTTTGAGGCCGCGGCAGGTCACGTTATTATGTCCACGCGCGGCAGCTAAGTTTCTTTCGTTGGACACCGGGGCCGAGAGTTTATCCTTTTACCGCCCCTGGTGCCCTGTGAGTTGCGGTTTCTGGTCCTATGTCAAAACAACGTTGCAACAGGAAGAGCGACTGATTTGTTGCCCGTCTTATGAGGGGCAACAAATCAGTCGTTTTTTTTACATTGATTGTTTCGATTGATGGTTACATTGGTTGATTGTTTTTAATGGTTGCATACGTTGAATCAATATAAAAAAACGACTCATTTGCTGGCTGGGATGAAAACTTTACGTTTAGTTTAGCGAGCCGAGTAGTTCAGATTGACCAAAAGCACATGCTATTTTGTCTACCTTAACAATCATTCTATATCATTAAAAATTTTCTAAAACTCCTCTCAAAACAAGCTTCAACGATACGTTGTACTTTCGGTTTGGAAGTGTGCGATGAAGGCTCGCAGCAAACATGACGATAAGAACTCACTTCTCACCAGTACATCGTCTTCCAATCATAATAACTTCAAAAACTGATAAAAGTTATAAAAGTAATGTAACTGAAACCTGTTACCGCATGTAAAGCATTTTCGTACGATGTTTACTGTACTGTTTATGCTATTATTTAATGTACATTGTACAGTATATGATGTCACTTCAAACTTTTCCTATAGAATATGCGTTTTCAAAGAACTCACCCAGTTGTAGCTGTAAGTGAAGATTGTGACGAAACCGAACAGAAAGAGAACAAGAACCAGCACGAAGAGAACACCGGAGCATTTGGTGAAGTCGAACCTTGTTTGGATCGAAAACAAGGTCACAGCAAGGCAAACCAGCTGTGGCAGAAAAAGCGATCTTAATAATAGTCCAGTCAGCAACTCAGTCCTTTTTTACATTGATTCAACGTCTTCGGACGTTGAATCAATGTAAAAACGGACTGATTTGCTGGTTGGGTGATTGAACGACTTACAAAAACTTAACATCAGCAGACGTAAAATGTTCCTGTTTGTTGTAAATGACGTAGTTAGCGTGATGGTGAGAGAAACACTTTGTGGTGAGGAAAGTCGTTGGAATTCGTAGTAAACGAAAAGAAACTATGTTGAAATGACGTCAACATCACAGGTGGAGAACATTTCTATGTTTAGAAAAAAACGTATGGGCACCTACTACAGCAATACGTCACCTAACAATTTCTTTATGTTGATTTCATGTAAATCTGTAATAACAATATATGGGAAGCTGTAGGAAAGTGGGAAAGTACTCCGATCTTGCTTACCACTGTGACACCAATGGCGACAAGAACAGCCTGAGTGCTATAGAAGCTTGCAATGCTTCCAACCATGTACGAGAGGGCCAGAGTCTGCAAACAACAACAAAATACAGTAAAACAGCTGAGAATTGTTAAACCTTTGTTATATAACACTAGCTGAAAACTCGCTGATACTATTCAAGTATTCATATGTCGAATTAATGCCATCTGATAGTTGGGAAAATAATGGCAAATAACAACCCAAATGGGGCATGAGCCTACTGAACAAGGTTATCAATTTCTGTATAATATATTGCATTTTACTCTGCATTTTGCCGTCTAATGTGAGTTGGTAAACATACAAACGTACGTTCTGCATAGTGCGCTAAAGCACCTTCGTCAACTGAGTATGTGCGTAGATTATACAGATATGCAGTGCACATGTAAGTAATTAATTGGTTGGTGGGTGGTAAGAGCAAGTTAGGTAAGTTTGATCCAAATTTAAGTGATGAGATTTTCACTGATATATGAGATATGATAGATGAGATATGAGATATGATATGATAGATGAGATATGATAGATGAGATATATATATATATATATAAAAACAATGAAAACTATTAATACTACAAAAAGTGCTCAATGCCAAGCAAAAAGGCAAAGCAGAGCGAATTAAATCAAATGTAGTTATTACTATCTGAAGACTTTACAAATTGTTTCACCTAACGGATCATCAGAAGGTCTTATTCAAATAGAATCTATTTGAATAAGACCTTCTGATGATCCGTTAGGTGAAACAATTTGTAAAGGCTTCAGATAGTAATAACTACATTTGATTTATATATATATATATATATATAAGATGCGGAAGTGCGGTACTTCTACTTACGAACAAGATGAGGAGGAATATATTGATGGGGGACTTTCGTCGCACACTTTCGCAGCAAAGAAGCACGATATATAAAGCCAAGAAAACTCCGCTGTAAAATATTTGTATGTAAATGTCACCTACGTTGAACACACCCTGTTTAAGTTATGAAGTCATGCAGGCTTTTCATGGAAAGACAACGACATTCTGATCAAATGCTTGTTTTAGAATATGCATTTTTTCGCTGTGAGACATGCAAATGTTCAATTAAGTACCAATGAAATTTTGCTCAAAGGTTCGTTTCACATGAATTTTGTTTACATTAAAGGTTAACTGACCAAGTAAAATATTTCAATAATATTTTTAAATCTAAGACTTACTAAGCTGCGTAATATATTGCGATGTTCTCTCTGACGGCAAGACGCACAGGTTCACTGAAAACGTAATAGAGAAATATTATCGCAGTGTAATACTACCAGCGCTGTGGCTTAGTAGTTAGACTGTCCAACTTTGATCTGAATCAGTAGATGTGGGTTAAATCCCATGTCGGGTCACACCACAGACGTTTTCAAAGGTGTACTGAATTTTATTCCTGCTTGGCACTTAGCAAAGGCATGAATTCAGGGTAATAATGTACTCAGCCGGCGCCTCTATACAACTGCACTGAAACTGTCTGCTTTGTAAAGCGCTGAGAGCAACGCATATCTTCGATGGATAAATCACCATATATAAAACATATCATTATTAATAATAATTCATTGCAAGCATAAAAGTAAAATGCATGCAAATGCCATGATAGATATAGATTGCGAGGCTATATAGCCTAGGCTACAGACGAAAAACGCAGGCCCCTTGATAAACTCATCGCAGATGACAAAACACTATTTTGCGATCACTTACATGAATGTGAAAACACAAACTATGCCAAATGTGACAAGGAGCTGCAGGAAGAGAGTGACGTAAACTTTCCGAATGAACATCCGACGAACGCTGCTGTCACCAAAACCACTCCTGAAATAAAAACATCTTACTGATTCAACAACAGTATCACTTGAGATTACAAGACGCTTAATGCTTAACAACGGCAGTCTGGGTTGTGCCAGCTTCAAGGAGTGAAAGCACTTGCTTGATGTTTGAAAAGGCTTGTTGTAACTTAGTGAAAGAACACATGACCGCGTATTGGAAAGACACTTAATGCTATGCTTAAAAGTGGACAGGAAGGTTGATTTTCTTACTTATCACTAAAACACATGGTGACAACACACAAATGACTGAAACGAACAGATTTCAGAAGTAAAATGATAGGTTCTAGAAAACTGAAACTGATTATTCAGCAGGCATTGAGAAAGTTTTGTTAAATAATTTACCTGGTTGTAAAGCCAGCATCATTTGCAGCATGGTTAGAGTTTTCGGGAGCAATATCATGAGTCATTGGCTGAAAGGTGGCAGTTTCTACATCAAATACATTTAATTAGAAAGTACACCAACAACACAAGCAGTCACCTTGAGACGCATAAAGTCAAGAAAAGTCATAATAAGAAATCACACAAAGGTTTAGTTTGCAGAGAATACGTTTTTAAATCACAAATTTAAATTCCGAATCAAACGTTTAAATACAATGTTCAGATACAGATTAAGTTTCAAACAGAGATACCTAAAGCTTCACACTTCAAATGTTGTAACACAAGTTAATATACCGGTACTCCTAGTAGAATGAGTAATTACAAGCCTGTTGCTTGTTTCGGGTGTATATATAGTAGTATTATATATCTTTTACACCTCATGCGCAATTTCCATTGAACGGTGCAACACCAGTTGTTATTGCTGAGCACTGTCTGCTATTGGATTGTGCTGCAAGCGCGCCATTGGCAAATTGTCTGATGATCAATTTTGATGGAGCACACATGATGAAGAAGATAAAATGGACATCACTTCGTTTGTTAAAAATTTTGTAGTTTTGGTGTTATGGCAGTCAAAATAGCTTATATATATTGTGTGGGTACAATCCATATGTACCACAGTAGCATGCTGATAATGCTCACATAAACTGTTAAAAGCATCTAATCTGAGTTGTAAAATCAGCATCAACTTTCAGTCATAGCCTATCATAAAAAGTAAACCACCACCAACATTGTCATGAATTAAAATGCTGTTTTCTTTGTCTTGCAACACACATAGTTTATTGATTACAATATCACAAAAATACATCTAAACATTGGCTAGAAGAAAAACACACATGAATACAATAAAAGATAGTCTGTGTATAATGGTAAACAGTTTTGAAAAATCTTAACCAAGCTCCATGTTTTAATCTTCACCGTTTTGTATGCCACTGGTAAACCTACTCTACTTTCAACATTCTCTCTCTTAATGACAATCAGTGTGAAGGGTTTTGTTCAAAAAGAAAGAAAAGCGCAAGAATTGAATAGTATCAAACCTTTCGAACTATGCACAGTTAATGTTTCATCCCAATTAAACGTATCAGTAGTAATTTGTAGTACAATATTGATATCACATATTGATATCACATATCACATATGATATTGATATGATATCACATACCAGGAGGATGAACATCCTGAGGCTGTCCATAAGTTGCGCCATGCGGTTCAGGAGCATTTGAAGATTTATTGACATTCCCAATCGTATCGTCATAAGTTGGAGGTGCACTGGGGTGAGACATGCTTTTGTTGCAAGTGAAAGTAACAATATATCGGATACTTTTTACTTGATTTTTTTTATAGTAAATATTCCACAGTTTCCAAGAACACTACTTAAAACTGGAATAGTTTCAAAAACAGACAGAAGTAGGCTATTCTTAAAAAAAACTTAAACCACAAAAATAATAGTTAGCAGTAATTAAAACTAAGAAATATGTTAAGGGTCGTTAGTTCAATGAAAAAGAAGGCAGCCGACATGTCACATGATAGGAAACCAGCAGTAGAAAGTTATCATGACTGATATTCTAAAATATGTTGATTTAAAGTTTAATATACATCTTGACAAGATCAGTTCAGTTCAGTTTATTGTTTTGCTGACGATACACAAACAAAAAGTACATACAAATTGAGTGTCCATCAGCACAACAGGATGGCAACGAAAGACCTGTAAGGTCATCTATGTCAGCTGCCACAAGACAATTAATGTAATGCAAAAAATAAGCACGAAGATTAGATTCCTTGCTTTTCAATTCAAAGCTCTGGGTATTAAAATAGGGGTAGGCAGTAAAAATGAAGGTATTCAGATTTTGCATAGGACTCTTTTTTAAACAATAATATGATATGACAATGCAGAATCAGCAAAAAAATTTGAACTTTAGGCGTTTTTGGCGGTTAGCACCACAAAAAACTGAAAATTGCATTTTCGCATTGTGAATTTAACAAAAAATCACAATTTTCTGGAGTAAATGGTTTTCAAATGTAAAATACTGCATAAAATTGTCAATTTTTTATGCAAATGGGCTCTGTGAAGATGGAATAATAACTCAAGACTAATTTGGAATTTTATTAATCAAAGAAAAGTCGAAAAAACACAAAAAAAAGTGAAAAAGCATCAATTTTTTATGATAAAGTGTTCAGGAAAGGACAGGCCTATTGCAAAGCCCTGGACACTAGAAGAGATACAGTAGAAGAATGGTGGGGTATAAAATGGTGAAGCTTTCGAGGTTAATGCATTTAATGAACTTCTTAAACCGAGGGGAGGACATTTCTGGGGGGAGGGGGTACGAAATAAGGATTTGAATAACTGATTCCAGAGTCATGCCGCTGAGGGAAAATACCTAAACGGATTTTATTAAATACATTTAGTATGCTACTATGATTATATTAATCTTGTTACTAATACTGTGATTGTTTTTTTTCAGATGACAGAAAATAATACAATATTTGTGCTAGACGATGCACTTCCCAAAAATTATGATGCAGCGATTGCTATATTTAGTGTTGCCCAAAAACTGAAATCAGAGAAGATGACGCTTTGCATCAGGTTATATGTTACTGCTTTGATAAAAACATGGACAAAAGCATTCGGAAAAGATTACATCATTGACCGGAAATGCATCATGGAGAAAGTTCAAAAGGTCATAACCCACTACCACAATCATGTTTCCGCTCAACCATGCACCAATGGGGAATGGCCTCTTCCTCCTCCTGTGAATGTGGTGCCGAGGAACAGACCGCAGACCACATCATCAATGACTGCTCCATCTTCAAGCCACCTAAAGGAGTGGAAGGTCTGCGTGTCATGGATGATGAAACTAAAGACTGGCTGCTCTCTAGTAGCCTTCCAGTGTAGTCCAAGAACATTGTGAATCTGGGGTGGTAAAAGGATAGACTCTCGGCCCCAGACGCTCACACAACGACGACGACAATCAGTCTATGCCGAACACAATCGCACAAAACCAAAAAAGATATGAATGGCTTTCGTGAAAAAGAGTATTCGGCATCTCCACAAATCCCGGAGAAAAATGTTATTGATGTTCATAAAGAATCGCAAGACGTATACAGTAGGCTACCAACCAATAGGGAAGAATATGGATGATTTAACAAGCGACGAAAGGGCTTTTTATATCGACCAACTGGGGTATCAAGTCATGCGCATCAGTGAAGAAATTGAGTATGTCATAGAAAAGGAATCATAACTAGCTGAACAAGAGGCAATCATTGAACAAGATAGGATTGAAGAACAATACATGCAAATTGAAGACGAAACCAACCTATCAAATACATTAAGTGATCAACTGATTGGTTGTCGTTGTATTTCGCATGTGCCCCGGCCGATTAGCACTGATATTCAGTTGATCACTTAATGTATTCGAGAAGACCTATTTCAAGAAGACCATTGGTTGGTACTGTATATGTCTTGCGATTCTTTATGAACAAGAACATCAATAACATTTTTCTCCGGGATTTGTGGAGATGCCGAATACTCTTTTTCACGAAAGCCATTCCTATCTTTTTTGGTTTTGTGCGATTGTGTTCGGCAGAAACATGATTGTGGTAGTGGGTAATGACCTTTTGAACTTTCTCCATCATGCATTTCCGGTCAATGATGTAATCTTTTCCGAATGCTTTTGTCCATGTTTTTATCACAGCAGTAACATATAACCTGATGCAAAGCGTTATCTTCTCTAACTTCAGTTTTTGGGCAACACTAAATATAGCAATCGCTGCATCATAATTTTTGGGAAGTACATTGCCTAGCACAAATATTGTATTATTTTCTGTCATCTGAAATAAACAATCATAGTATTAGTAACAAGATTAACATAATCATAGTAGCATACTAAATGTATTTAATAAAATCCGTTTAGGTATTTTCCCTCAGCGGCATGACTCTGGAATCAGTTACTCAAATCCTTATTTCATACCCCCTCCCCCCAGAAATGTCCTCCCCTCGATTTAAGAAGTCCATTAAATGCATTAACCTCGAAAGCTTCACCATTTATACCCCACCATTCTTCTACTGTATCTCTTCTAGTGTCCAGGGCTTTGCAATAGGCCTGTCCTTTCCTGAACACTTTATCATAAAAAATTGATGCTTTTACACCATTTTTTGTGTATTTTGGACTTTTCTTTGACTAATAAAATTCCAAATTAGTCTTGAGTTATTATTCCATCTTCACAGAGCCCATTTGCATAAAAAAATGGCGAGT
The DNA here is from genome assembly GCF_918807975.1 of Aplidium turbinatum. Taxonomy (NCBI): domain Eukaryota; kingdom Metazoa; phylum Chordata; class Ascidiacea; order Aplousobranchia; family Polyclinidae; genus Aplidium; species Aplidium turbinatum. The sequence goes on along the minus strand of NC_137489.1, from coordinate 5,842,675 downwards.
TTATGCAGTATTTTACATTTGAAAACCATTTATTCCAGAAAATTGTGATTTTTTGTTAAATTCACAATGCGAAAATGCAATTTTCAGTTTTTTGTGGTGCTAACCGCCAAAAACGCCTAAAGTTCAAATTTTTTTGCTGATTCTGCATTGTCATATCATATTATTGTTTAAAAAAGAGTCCTATGCAAAATCCAAAGTTAGTGCCTAAAATCCACCCTGTACTGCCTACCCCTAATTAAAAGGTACTGCACCAGATCTGAGCCAAACCGAGGTCATATGAAACCTTGCGCACAGATGTTACAATTGCGCCATGTACTGTACATAAGTTGATGCAGAAAGTGACAAATGAGCATCTATTAACCCAGAGTTTTAATGTTGTTAAAGAATTGGCAAAAGAAAAAAAGTGAACTTTATGTTTATCGTTAGGGGACCATAGCCACAGTGTTTAGAATTTCTTTTATTTCTTTATTTTTGACTGGTGCGGAAGCTAAGATAGGTAGACAGTCTGTTGATTAGTACTGTAACTTTTTTTTAAATTTAACTGAACAACTTGCATATCTTGTAAATCGCAATAATGAACATGGTGGTCACAAAAGTTCATAGGTTAGTTATTAAAGGCTTGCTGCAAGTAAACCAACTATTCAATCTAAATAGCCTACAGTACGTACCCTCAATCGCTTTCTTACAAAACCAGTTGTATTGCAGAAAAAAAAATGCTTTTTGTTGTGGAATCTTTCTATTCGTCCACGGCAGTTTAGTGCCTCCACTAAATTTAGCTTCAAATGTTTACTTTTCAATCTTACTTCCCAAGCAAGCGCAGAGCTGCAAGCGTGTAGTGCTGCCCAGCCAACAACAAATGTGCATTGAATCGTAAAGGATTACTAGCTTCACCTGGTGATTTGTATATTGTCATAGGGAACGTTCAAATATTACGTAACGCCTTCGAGGGGGAGAGGGATTTATGCAAAGCGTTACGTTAGCGTCACATCGCGGGGGAGGGGGTTCAAGCAAAACGTTACGTAACGCTTTCGAGTACGGAATGGTAGTTTTTTGTGCTGAAATCGTAGTAAAAAAGCGATACATGGGGGAGGGGGGGATTGAAAAAAGCGTTACGTTGGCGTTACATGGGGGAGGGGGGGGGGTTAAAAATTCGGAAAAAAAAGCGTTACGTAATATTTGAACGTTCCCATACCTCATACCACAGTCTCTGGTCATACAAACTCAACTCCCATACAATTCTTAAAACAACCTGGCAGGCTCCAACTGAGGAACAGATTTAAACGGCATTTTTATCCCTTGTCTAATCTGCAAAGTACAGTTTTAGGAACTGATATCAAGACCAGCAGCGTTGACTAGTGAGTACTTTAGTTAGGACCCGGCCAGGAAAATTGTAAGGGCTTGTAACCTTTGCAACAGGCCCGCAAACTTGAAAAACATCGCGTATTCTTTGGATAGGCTATGGCGTCTTTTCGTATGAAGTGTTCTTATGACCAAGATTAAGACTGTCACAGTGTGACGAGCTCAGTTAAACACATATGCTTATCTATAGGCTGGGATAAAACACAAGTTGTCTCATGAATGTCATGAATAAGCTTCAGGAAGGTGCCACAGCCATCTCTAAAAATATCTCAAAAATATAGCCGCAAAAAGAGAGCCGCAACAAGATTGGCGAAGTGTTTTGTTTGTGGGAAATGCAGTAAAGCAGGGGTCACCAACCTTTTTTGCATGCGGGCCACTTTGGCACTAAGGAGAGCTGTGGCGGGCCGCACTAATAAAATTTTAGGTAGGTTGACTCTTATGGTAGAAATGAACGCATTTCGTACCCAGTAAGTTATTCAGCGTTACATGTTGTTACTATTTATCTTACAATACCGCAGCAACAAAATTAGTTAAACAACGCTACTGCCAGGCCGAGCTCCTTTAACAACACTTTTGACTTCTTTAACAATGTCTAATAAACGAGGCCAGTGCACTTGTTTTGCGCACTTGTAGCGAGGCGAACGGTTTCATTAGAATATTCATCGCCAAGCAAGAGTGATGTTGTCACTCCGCTTCGCAAAAGATATCTTGCAATTAACAGTTTCAGTAGGCTAACCAAAGAAATGTTTGACACGTCGCAATACAGGCAACAACAGTGACCTGCTATGCTGCTAACATATCAGCGAAAAATAGGCTCCAATAACAGGGAGAAAGAAACTAGGCACCATGAAACAAACGCTTGTAGAAATCACCGAAAAAAACGTTTCTATCGCAACTCATGAACGGTGTTCCCTCTAAAACAGCAATGAGTTGGTTTTTCATCTTTTTGTGAGAGTCTATAAAACCGTATTTCTCGATTATTAGACAACTGTCACTTGCGGTGCTTATCAGCATGGCAAGAATTCTTGATTAACAACATTTTGCAGTACCAAACTAAATATTTTCATAATACAACCAGAAGTTGTCTTATGTTTGTTTGTTTGTTTTTCATATCTTTACCCTGCATTGCGGGAAAGCGGACTTGAGCGCTATGCATCGGTGTACGCCTTCCGACGTACACCTGACCCACGCTGCAGCCGACGGCAATGTCTGTTTCCGGTTGTCTACTCTACTTATGACTTAAATTTGGTACTACCCATTACTCGAAATCGATCACTGGGTAGAGGCAATTATCGTAAAGTTTCTTGCCCAGAGAAACAACAACAAGTGCGGGTGGCTGGAGTCGAACATGCAGGCTCTCGACTGCGAGCCCAACGCGCTAACCACTCGGCCACCACTCGGCCACGGCCATAACCAACACCTGTCAGAAGATATTTGATTTTCTTGATACAACCAGAAAATTTCTTTAAATTTATATATAATATTTTGCCAATTTATTATAAATTGAGTTGGCACACCGGCCTATTTTGCTAACAAAAACTTGCTTAAAGGGAACCCTGCTCGTTTGTTTGTTTGTTTTATTATCTTTATCCTGCATTGCGGGAAAGCGGACTTGAGCGCTATGCATCGGTGTACGCCTTCCGACGTACACCTGACCCACGCTGCAGCCGACTGCAATGTCTGTTTCCGGTTGTCTACTCTACTTATGACTTAAATTTGGTACTACCCATTACTCGAAAATGATCACTGAGTAGAGGCAATTATCGTAAAGTTTCTTGCCCAGAGAAACAACAGCAAGTGCGGGTAGCTGGAGTCGAACATGCAGGCTCTCGACTGCGAGCCCAACGCGCTAACCACTCGGCCACTGCTGCCGATACTCGGCCACTGCTGCCGATGAAACACAATGACGGTGAAACGCACACTAGTGTTTACATGACACTTAAAAACTTAAAATAAGCAACCCTATGCTCACAGGCAATTTCGAAATTCGAAAACATACGTTTTAATTAACCACTGGGACAATGTGGCTAAACATCGCATTGGAATAACGTTAAGCGACTCCCACCTAGAACTACAATCTGAATGGTCGGTCGGTGGAATCGTATGCAAAGCGAAAATATGCTTCCGGGAAAGTATTTTTTACCTTCATGCTCATTGACTCCTCAGGAAAAGTAGTTTTTGTTACACTTGAACGCTGATACCTTCCGCGGGCCGCAGCGATACACCGTGGCGGGCCGCATGCGGCCCGCGGGCCGCCATTTGGTGACCCCTGCAGTAAAGGAAGGAATGAAGTGGAAGGCCATGATGATGAGTTCTGCCATGGCATCGAAACAGTAACAGACTTCTGTTATCTGGGTGATCGGATAGATGGAAGTGGTGGATGTGAAGCAGCGGTGACAACAAGGGCAAGATTGGGCTGGGCAAAGTTCAGGGAATGTGGGGAAATGTTGTATGGCAGAAAATTTTCACTAAGGATGAAAGGAAAAGTATATCGGAGCTGTGTGCGGCCTGCAATGCTATATGGTAGCGAGACATGGGTATTGAGAGAGAGTGAACTGGCAATCCTGAGAAGAACGGGTCAATGGTGAGAGCAATGTGTAGGGTGAAAACGAGAAGGGAAAAAAGGACTGAAGAATTGTTGGATATGCTAGAGATGAGAGAGACCATAGAAAATAGACCAAATGGCAAGGGAAAATGGAGTAAGATTGTATGGACATGTGATAAGGAGGGAGGAAGGAAGTTTTCTTAGAAAGGCACTAGATCTAAAGGTGGATGGGAAGAGGAAACGCGGTCGTCCAAGAAGAACGTGGAAACAACAAGTGAAGGATGAATTAAAAAAAGTCAGACTGAAGGAGGAAGATGCAAGGGACAGGGTGAAATGGAGAAAAGGGATAAAAACAATTGCTGCGCGGAAACAATCAGCCACCCCCACTAGTGGGGAACAAACCGACGATGGATTATGATGATGATGATAGCATCTGTAGGATACTGCGTATCGAGAATAAATTTCTTTTGCGTGAAAATATGTAAACTGAGCAATTACGTGTAACAAGAAGAGGTCGGAGGGCGCTGTTCCAGAGGTTTGGAAACCCACTCAAAACTTTGTCTTCTTCCCCAGTAGCCTACAAATTTGTTAAAAAAAACTGATATTTGGAATAGGTTGGTTGGTTTTTGAATCTTTATCCTCGGACTGACAAAGCCTTGATAGGTTATTCCTGATAGTTTCGCATAGCCTACTTGTAGAGGCTTTTGACGCAGGGCCGGTTACCGAGATTGGCAGAATAAAGTTTTCCGATTGTTGAAGTGTTGTTGCCGGAGAATTATTCCATTCACTAGGTGCCGCTGAATGGAGAGCAGTCCTGAAACGCGTTGCTCAAGCGCACACCCCGAGAGTCGAACCAGCGCCGCGTGATCTTGAGCCAGGCGCGTAATCACTGAGCTAACAGGGCGACAATAGTTTTCTGGGAACTGCACTTCATCGTTATAAGCGGAACTCAACGTAGGCCTATTATCAATCCTGGGAGTATTCAGACCTGCTATAGGCTAGTCTATTAACCAGTTTTTCACACAACTTAAAACGTTTGTTTATGTTTGCACATTTTTATTTATCATAGATAAGAATAACAAAAGCCGCAACGCATGCACCCACTGTACATTACATTTTAACTCATAAGAGTTCAAAACAAATAGGCTACTGTGAAAAACAGGCTTATTGTTGATAAAATAGGTTACCAGTAGGCTATTGTTAAAATAGCCTATATTTCATACCAATTTTGAATAAGGTCTTAGATACCTGTAAATAAATGCCAGTAAAAAACAACTGGACTCCTGGGCTCATTATGTATGTCACTTGTAGACTAATATTGAAAAGCTAAAGGGTCTTTTCATCAAGAGCCTTTTTGCAAATCTAGGCTATCATCCCAGTTCACCTATTCTGCTTTTGGTAAAATGTTTAATGTAGGCTCATGTATAAAATTAACATCTACCAAGGTACTACGAAGGCATAAACTTATTTGAAACGATAGTTCAACAACGAAAAAAGAAAACACCACATCGGCCTAATGCGTTACCGTACAAGAAAAAAAGTGTAAACAGTGTAAAACTCGTTGATCATGGCTCCCTTACAACACAAAGTCATTGCTATTCAATTCGTTGTTAAACTCTTTTGACATCGATGAACTCAAATTACCGCATGCCATGGGCGGATCCAGCAAGCAGCAATAGAAAGGGGGCAATTTCAACAAAACACAATGATTTGAAGGTCTACATCAATATACGACTTTGCAAATAGGCTACACTATAAATAAAATTTATTTTCTGAGTTTTAAGAAGGATGGGGCGATCGCACTCCCTTGGATCCGCCACTGACGCATACCAAAATTTTTAAATCAGATTGATACTCTGACATCCATTGTGAAGAAAAAAATAATATTCGCTTTTCAGTTAGAAAAGTAGATTTGGCTAGTTATATAAATAATTGAGCTAAGCATCAGCTGGAGATACAAAAAGTAGCAGGCGAGTCAAATGTAGAAACTAAACCTTCGCTTTTGCTACATTTGGTAAAAAAACAAAATGGTGACCAATCGTGCTACTGGTATCAAAATGCCGCAAATGGATTCATTTTAGTTATATTTCCCCTCCCTTAGAGTAAAACTCCACGATGCGTTATACTCATTGATTTCAACAAAAGCAACATAAATAAAAGGGGTCCCATATTGCATACTTGATTCAAGTGTCGGGTACGAGAAGATAAGGTTCTCATTGTACTAAGCCTTCGGCACTAAGGAGAGTAGGGTGGCCAGTTCCTTTCTCTCGTCTACTTTTACTTCAGCAACTACGCCCACTCAATTTATTGCACCCTGGGTAAAGGTGAGCGGTGTTTTCAACAACCAGCTGAAGCTGGGAGTCGAACCAGGTTTGCATAATTGGAAAGCTAAAACCTTATCCGTTGCGCCATCCCACCGCAATCAATCAATATCATTACATAGCGAAATAATCACACATACGTCAAGTGTAAAATACTCTTAAAAAGAATACTGAAAACAATAAAATATACATTACAGTTACAATAGACAGCATTAGCAACATCATTTGGATGACATATAAACTAAAAATAGTCGGACGGTAGCCTACTGTTGAGTAAATTGTGTGAACCTATACCCACTCTGAAACAAATCATTTTTTAAACATTCAAAGCTATTAGAAAAGCTGTGGCTGTTCAAATGAAAATCTCTTCAATTGCGTTCTGCGGCTAAAAGCTTTCACTTAAAATTTCAGATAACTGAGTCACACTTTGTTCAAAGCTGCTGTTTCAAGAGTTGACTTTTGCCAAGTCATCTTTCCAGCACTGCCGGAGATTGACATCGGAGAACTTTTCGTCTCTCTTTTTTTCGTCTACAATGCAAAAAATATTTTAATACAAATTAGATTAGACGCAAGAAAGTCTCAATTTATCTGCGAAAACTATGTTATTCACAAAGCCATATAGCCTATGTATTTTATTTCGTTCAGACACAATTAGTAAAATGTTCCGAATGTAACGTAAAGGTGAGTCATCGGGGAATGAAAAGATAAGGTTCTCATTATACTAAGCTATCGGCAGTGATAAGACTCTAAGAGTAGGGTGGCCAGTTCCTTTCTCTCAGCCTTCTTTCCTTCTGCAACTATGCCTACCCAATTTATTACACCCTGGGTAGAGGTGAGCGGTGTTTTACAAAAACCAGCTGAAGCCGGAGTCGAACCAGGATTGCATGAAAGCGAGAGCCTTATCCTCTGCGCCGTCCCAAATGTAGGCAATAGTTTATTAACAGCCAATACAAAAGTAAAAGATGAATGAACCCAAAACTAAATGTCTTATTGGTGCAACAGGTAAATTTGTGAAGCAGACTTCGTGGTTGTCAACAGTGATTAAACAGTTTTTAGCTCGACACTTGAGTACTTGGAATAAGTCACAACTCGTTGGCAAATCATGGCTCAGAATGCTTCAACAAATAACTAAAGAATATGGTGAAAGTTTTTCATTCAAAAAAACAACTTACAGATTTAAAGAGAGAAAAACTTCTCGAGGAGAAACTATTATTGTTTTCTCGTTTTGATGTTTTCCAGCCTACAGCTCTGATTAGCGCTTCCTTCATTGGTGGAAGTCTCCAAATATACACAAAGGGATTGCTGACCGAGTTGATGAAGCTTAAAATAGAAACTATCTGCAAGATATAAATACCATATTAACAGAATATCAATGCATATTTACAGGGCTAATTAAAAATATCGCAAAGTTATAACACACTCTGCAGATGCTTAAAATAATAATAGAACCTGTTTACAGAGCAGTTGTTTTTGGTTCAAGGGGAAGCTATCTCCAAGGAGGGAAAATTCTTTGTTAGGTCTTAAGAATAAGTTACATATCCCTAGTAATCATTTCGTAACAAATAGTGGTCAAATCTTCCGTCAATTAAGCTTTCTTCTACCGCACAAGTTACAATCGAAGTGTTTCGTCAAACTGAGTAGCGTTCCTTTGGCAACCAACACCGATTCACATTTTCAGCAGATATTTCGTTTTCGGCTTTCTAGCCTGATAGATAGTAAGCTTTGCTCTTTCTGAACTGTTAGGTTTTGGTTTGATGTCCAATCGGATCATGTCAACACCTTACAAAAGTGGCACTAAATTTTTAAGCCACGACCAGGGCCGGATTTAGCTGATGGGAGGCCCGGGGCACTTTTAGATCGGGGGGCCCCGTGCAAAAAACCATCTCTATGTCTACAGTAGAATCAGTCCAGTACTACATAGCATTTTGCAGAAACTTTAAAGGCCAAAAGGAAAAAAATAACACAAAATCACATTTTTTTCCACACAGGGGGCCCTTCAAAAGTCGGGGGAGCGGGGCAACTGCCCCCTCTGCCCCCCCCCTAAATCCGGGCCTGGCCACGACAGCGCTAAACTGTCTGCCTTGAAAATCGCTGAGGGAGCAACATGTCTGCGATGTACAGGTGCTTATTCAAAATCACACATCATCATCCTAATCATATTATTACTTGAAATGACGTCATCAAGTTCTCGTTGTGTTCAACAGTGAAATAATCGAACAAGAGGATGACAGCGACTGGAAGAATGCAGATGGTGAAAAGCAGGAGGATCAAAAGAACAGTCTTTATCATCTTCGCCTCGTGTTGTTTCATGTTTCCTTTTTTTTTCAACTTGGTAACTCTGCAACAGATAAATGAATGCGTAGTAAATTTGGTAACGAAAAATATAAGACCCCATAAAAACAATACAACAATTTTCTAACTTCACATTAATACAGTTTTATATCACTCCAATATGACCTGTTAATGAGCACAAATAATTAGTTCACAAAATATCAAGAAAAACTAAAATAATGCAAACTTTGAATGTACAAATTCAAAATACAAAATACGTTTCCTTCAGCTTGACATACTTTTGATGGATTGAGTGGAGCATCCAGAAGTAGATGACGAACAAACTCGCTACAGCGACTAGAACCAGCACAGCCAACATAAGGACGTAGGCCTTTGTGAAAGGAAATAAGATTTGGGAACACTTTCTCTTGCAATGTTCAATTCCTGTAATGATGCAGCAAACTTAGATGCACTATCTTTTTCATTGATTTCCGCTGTTTGAACAAACAAATAGTTTCAGTCTTGGAGTTATTCCATTTAGAGAACTTTGCAGAAACAACGGAACACGTCAAATCGCCAAAGCTTTTGTTTGTGATAGCCTAATGGCAAATATTTCTGGAAAGGCTTCAAAAGCGAGCAATGTACTATAGTTTCAAGTACCAGATACAAAACGAACATAATAACTGGAATAAAAGTTTTGAAGCTTCATTAAACGCTTGAATGCTAAGTGGAAATGCATTTAATTTGCATGAGTCGTTATCCTATTTTTCTAAAAACAACGCATCAAGAAATAAAAATTATTTTTCAAATGCCGCAATATGTAAAAAAAAATAAAGTAGGCTACGCTATAGCATTTTAACAGCGAAAGCTTGCCAGCAAGTTAAAGAACAAACACGACAGAAAAACAATTAATCAATCAAAAAAATTGTTATTCACCAATGCAATTGCTGCAGTTCCATCCGGCGAGAGGAGGAATTACTAGAAGAGCAATGGGACATAACCAAGTAAATAATATCATCCAAGCGGTGTGACTGATTGAATGACGATGTACATCTTTGCTTCGTGCCAGTTTCAGTCTGAAGGTATAAAGAACGTTGAGTACTACTGTGAACATATTTCAAAGTTTCTTTTATTGAGGTAATTTTTGAAGTTAGCCTATGCAGTTGTAGCCTAGAATTGGATCAACAGCACTTGGGCCTGACTGGTAATCTGACCACATTATTTTGAGAACTTATCCGAATACGAACCCTAAAAAACATTCTTCTTACTCCACAACATTGCAAAGAGTTGAAAAGATGGATTGAAGTTCTCCAACTAAGCCCCAATAAAACTTGCAAGAACCAACTTCTGACAGGCTGCAGCCCTTTTGATTCCAACTCAATAAACATTCGTGTAGGCTTATAATTATAATCAGCTGGCAGTATGTGTGTTAAGCTGATTGAATAATCATCGATTGTAAATAGTTTATGTTTAATTGAATCTCTTTTTCTTTGACTTTTAAAAGTATTTGCTTCCTGAAGCGCTCCCTTTCTTAGAAAATTGTCTCCGGCATTACTGCAAAAAAACTGTTTGAAAAATATTCCAACCAGGCAAGGCAGCTTCGACTTACCTGTGCAGTGCAAAGTTGAATAAACTGGTAACCGAAACCACCACAGTGACAAGCCACAGCGAACACATTGCAATAATGTACATGTCAGATTTGCTGGTGACAAGAAAGTAGTCGAAACAGGTGAACCAGATTAGATGAATCCCGCTTATTAAATCCGCCACTGAAAATACAAATGTAAATTACAAATCGGACACAAAGTAAATCGCTTAATGTATCTGCAAACTTTTAATGAACTACTTTGCTAATGAAAAGGGGAGTTAAAATTTTAACACAGTAACTGAGGCAACAGTTAAATAGGCTAGTTCTTGCTGTTATCAATGTTAAAACAAAAGACGATTTTAATATCAGGGGTAGCGTTCTAATTCTGGTTTGGTCAAATTGAATTAATAGTCTTTGGTTTGTTACCAGTGGTTGTAAATTGCGATTACTTCAATCAAAATAAGTGGTGATGAGGTCTGAACACGATCAAAAATTGATGATAAAATTGTGCAATGAAACTGTTTTGCCAAAAAAAATGGTTCAATGTAATTAGTGAAAAAATTGACAAAGTCATAGCCTACCAATTAATTCTGTCGCGACGTCTGCTACCATTGGACTAGATCAAATGCATGCAACATGTGCAGACGCACTTTCTTAACGAATAGAGTAAAATAAATGCAAAACAAAGCTTTTGATGCATGTCAAGAGGACACTCTGTCATTGTGACAACTTGGGTTTGTAGGCTGAGACAACGTTTAGCTTAATTCGAAGTTTTGGCAGATGCATTGAGCATGAACTGACGGCAATATTTGTGTAAATTGCTTTTTGATGTTGTTGACCCAAATTTCTATTTAGCACGAATTGATATTTAAGTAACATTTTAATTAAATCCAATCAATCAATTACTTTTAAGCATTCAACGTTTTGACCAGATTTGGATATTTGAAAATAATGTGAGCACAAATTGAGAATCAGTAGAAACAACTTTGAAAAACGTTAAATTGATCCGAAGCATAAAACAAAACGAAAACAGATTCCTTGTGTCAACTTCCGCTGCAAGAGCAAGAATGAATATTCACGTGATTTAGTATGTCGCAGTGTATTTGACATGTACTTTTAAAGAAATACATCAGCATTCCATGTTTTTGGCAGATAAGCCATGCCAAGAAAACTCCATAAGGGATTTCGAAATCGTGTTTCTCTTCTGGCTGTCTTCGACGCCTTAAACTTTTAACATTTGACAAGGGCCTATTCCTTTCTTGTTTTGATCAAATACTGAAAGCCACGTTTATTTCTGGCAACTCCTCTCCTCAGCATATTTGACCATTTCAAAAACTGTAGTGATTTGCCACATGGCTCTGTGGAACATTTTTAACATGTGTAGACACGATTTTCAATGCCCACTGCCAGAAATAAACAATTGACATTCCAATCCTAAGGATTTGTATAGACGCCTGGACAAGCCACTTTTGTGTTTCTAAGAAACATAATATACATGCAGTAGTGCTTTGTTTTCACTCAGTTGGCTGCTTCCAAATCACGAAAGGTCAAAAGGTGAACGATTCATGTCTGCAAAGTGCCTCTAGGTCTAATATTTTTTTTGTTTATTAGGTAAAATAGATTTCTATGTCGAGCTACAATTATTTGTCATAAGTCATAAACCTTTAACAAACGAAAGGCGGACCAATTGCAAGTTTTTTGGCACTTGTTGACAGACAATGATATTCACCAGTTAATTAACCATGCACCATAAAATTCAACCGTAATAATTCGCTAACTTTGTTCGTGACGATGTTTTTTGCCAAACTATGACCCATCAAATGTATTTAAGCACGTTTGAAAAATTAACCCTTGGCGTAGAAAAGATTTTAAAATTTAACATGCAAAAAGTTACTAGTAAAATTTGTTTTCAAACCCAAGAGTTTTCTTTTAATCGAAATAACGCAACGTTTGCGCATATAACTGAGGTTTAAAAAAATGCTTCTTCAAATTATTTTAGTGTCGCTGTGCTAGAATTAAGTGCTTTATGATTGAACTACATTATCGCTTAAGAAATGGTTTTACTGTGATTGTCAAATTATTTAAAGGAATTGTTTATTGTGCTTTTGAGGTTAACAAACACTGTATACAACAGGTTGCAGACACAATCTAAAGTTCTAAAGATTCGTTTCTTCACAATTCTATAAAAACAGGGAACAAATGTAAAATCAGTTTGTTTTACTCCAGGAAAGGGGGATGTGACTAAGTGAGTCATGTAACGGGTGTTTTGTTGCAGCCTCTGCAGCAAATCAACCGTTTTTTTACATTGATTCAACGCCTACAGACGTTGAATCAATGGAAAAACGGTTGATTTGCTGTCTGGGTTGTGGCAAATCGTGTTTCTGTTCTTACTTAGGAAAGCTGGATTTAAAAATAGAACAGTCTGTTACCTGTGCTGGTATCACATCTAAAGATACCGAAACACAAACAGCTATTCTAAAAATTGCAGCTGTATTTATTGGATTGTATTTTTGATCGTTTCCAAGAAGCTTATCTATTTACAATTTGTAAACTAAGGGTAAAATTAACACTCAAATATTGACAATTATGTTATTGTTTCTCATCCATGTTTTCAGAGTCCCTCACATGTTTATATTTTTATTTTTCATTCAGGCACGTTTTAAACCTTTTAAGGTTTTTCCAACTTTTCCCGTTCATTAACGTGCTGGTAGGTCTATATCGATTTTTGTAGTTAGTATCTTTTTCGTCCCGGACGCGTTAATGACGAAAAATAAAGTGATTGATTGATTGAAGAAATTACTATAAAAATTTTAATAAAAATTTTACTTTGAAATAATTAAAACAACTATATTAAGTTGAAAGCAACTAAAAAAATAACTAATTGCTGAAAATGTGCTTTTTACTCTCCTGAGTTGGTGCAATGTTTCGTAGCTGAGTGTACGGTAGCAAAAAAAAAACAATGTGAGTATTGTCATAATTTAAAATAAGAAACACTGAGCTAAGGGATAGGTCAAAAAACAAGCAAGTTTATCAGTTGTTTGAACAAAAAAAATGTCTACCCTTTGTGCTGCTTCTCCGGTTTACAATAAATCGCAATGTTTGAATGTTTCATGTCGCTGCTCTACATGCACGACAATTTCTTTTTCTTTACAAAAGCACACTAGAAAAGGTCGTGCAGTGGTTATTAAAAGTTCTTCTATTCCAGAAAATGTTTTTTACCAACATATGTAGTGTCCCTTGTCATTTTAAGTGTTACATCCTAAAATGGTATAAAATTATATTGTCTGCGGGGAAACATTGTCCTAAACCAAGCAACATCTCATCTAGATTTCTCAAGCAATCTGAGTACATTGGTTGAGAAGTAGTTTTTAGGCTAATTGAAGTTTATTTCTGCGGCACTGGAGCCAAAAAATACCTGAAAGATTCCCGATAAAATAGCTTGTTGAGCGCTGTTGTCTCGGTCGACCTTTGAGCAATGCAACCAAAACCATCACATTCTCAATAACGATAACTAGACCAAGAATTGCGGCAATCACTGCCATCGGTGGCATGTAGTATTTGCTCAGCGTCGGCGGTTCTGGCTCCACATATACTTCCGACCAAAAAGAATCTGAAATGTATGGGAAATGTTTTTAATTAAACAAAATCTTTTAATGTTTATAAAAGATTTGTTGCAGAAATTAAACTGTTTCACTTAATCACTTGTAATTAGGCCAACAGGATATTGCAGTACCAACTCCGTACTAATATATCGTATTCACAAGGAATATAAACATAATTCGCGTAGTCTACGGTTACATCATCGCATCTATAAGGGTCACAACACCGATTGCGACTGATTACAACATGCAGTTCTACCATTGTTGTGAGTTCTTGCTAGGTATGTATGCACTCATAAGAATGGTGGAAGTAATTAGGTACATTTTGTGAAATTATCTGTATTGTTGTTTTGTCATTTGAGTACAAAATATTTGAAAAGTTTTGGAATCTTTGTTTGATAGTAGAATTTTTATTACAACGCAATTTATTCAACTTTTTAGTTTAATAAAGCCCTCACTCTTTCCTTACTTTTGAATGACTGGTGATAACTGCTATCAATTGTGAAGATATGTAATTGAGTCAACTCAAAATGGCGCTAACTTTTTTAACTTTCTTTGTAATTTTAAGACGGTTATGAATTGTTGATGCATTTAACAGTTTTCACCAGCATTGGCGTTTTCCAATTAGCAAAGTAAACCAACTACACAAACCATTGTGAAAATATTGACAAACCTGTTACATTTGTATTGTTGCTAGCGGTAATATTTTGTGCTTCATACTCTGGTGCTGCAAATTCTGTTTCCGGGTTGATGTATTCCGGTACTGATTCAGGCTCAGGTTCAGGTTCAAAGCCTGGTTCCGGTTCTGGGTGATATCTAACATCCGAGATTGATGACATGTTGCGCTTAAGTATAAGTTATTGTTTTATTTATTTAAAAATAAAAATCTGCAAAACAAGTCTTTATCACATATATCCCATGTGAAGTATATCGTACCCTTGTCTCCGTATCACACAACAAAATGCATATTCTAGCAAGTGAGTTTAAATTGACTTCAGTCTTCAACTGCTCATCTTTTTCCACAAAGCATCTCTGATCAACTTAATATTTGTGATTAACATCTGTGATCAACTTAAAACAACTGTACGACAGTAATTTTAATTCTCTAAACCTTGGTTGCTTGCACGCACAATGCGATGAAAATGCTAAAAAAACGATTATCACTGCAAACGGGCATTTAGCATGACATTTAATTTCTTCGTTCAAGCTTTCTTCAGACGGAACAGGAAATTATTATTATTTCACTTAAAAAAGTCGTTTGTTTGCAAGTATTGTCTCAAACCTAAAGCCAGCTAAAGGGCGAAATAGTCTATTGATCTTTTACATGAAATTTACTTATGATTAAAATTCACAGAATTAAATCGTTTCGCATAGTTAAAAAAGTTCTCTAGTAACTTTTTTAGCGTAACGACATTTAAAAAAATATCACTCACGACAAGTGCCCAAAAACATAACGCCTTGTGCTTGTAACTTTCTTAACCTTCTTGGCCATGTAAACAGAATAAGGTTTACGCTAAGGATTAACCCTTCTGCAATCTAATAAGGAGTTATATGGTAAGTGCTTGAACTACATCCCCTACTTTAGTAAACCGGATGCATTGCATAGCCTACATTGTTGTACAGTATTATGTACTACTTATAGCCTAGCAAACACTTTTGCTGACCTCACAGAACAAAAGTACAACGACAGCTAACTTATTATTAACCGCTTTCAACGTCCGTCGCAATAAAAGCATTTCTGAAACTGTTATAAATCAATTGTCACCTGTTTTTAAAACCAACTGCGTTTCCTCTCACGTTACAAAGTCCCTTTTCGGAAGGATAATAATAATTCACTATCCTGTGTCCTCTCATTAAATATTTGCACAACCAAAACTGTATGCCTGTAGTTTTTAATATAACCTCCAACAAAATGATATGTTTTTGCGTATCAAGTCTTGGAAATTTTTTTTTTTCGTTTAATTCTCTTCTGATTTCTTTTTTCTGTCTGTTCTCTTTTGTGCTTCAAACTTCCACCATTTTTTCTTGAACTGTTATTTGAAGAAGAAGAAGCAGAAACAAGTAAATAATACTAGAAAGACTTGTAAATCTATCAATTCATTAGTTGATCAAACTTGGAAGTATAGTATGGTGGACAAGAAGATGTATCACATCGTGAGTTCTATGAATTGACTGTTCAAATCCAAATAATTTTAACTTGTGCTAGTTTGCACTAAAGGTCCTTCTTAGAGACCATAAATAATGTCTCATTCTCTTCAAATTAACACGTACTTTAAAGGGTAGACGTTAATATCTTAAAATTGATTCAAATATTTTTTTCACTGTTATTTGAAAACCTGGATTTGATTCCGATTGGTGCAAACGCATGCGAACCAGTTGAGCGCGTTTCATCATATAAGTTTTGCATTTAAAATATCAACGGCTGAACCCAGCCAGAAAAACCGTTCTTTTTTTACATTGGTTCAACGTCTGCAGTTTGATTGACTGGCTTGGAACATCTAAATACTTGAGATACTCTTCATAAATCTGGGTCCCACCCAAAGATAGCCTGACACAAAGATTTATGTTGATTTAGCGTCAAAACACGGTTTAGATGCATCAGGAATTTCTAGACATTTGATAACTTGCTATGTTTGGACACGTTTCCACTCAAACATACACAACAATTTGCATAACTGAATCAATCTTACTTATGAATAAAAATAACTGTCATCACAAAACCCACGATCAGCCTAAGCTGTCGCATGCGCTAACTAACTTGTTGGCATAAATCATATCACTTTAATCCGACTTAGTTACGTTGTTTGCAACAGCTTGCCAAAGCTGTTAATCACGATACCCGTTTGACCTAATTATCTCACACTTCTGCTTCGAAAATTTAAAAAAGTTGTGATTTGCTGACTGCTCAGTGCTCACCAAACTACCCAGCAAGCAGTTACATAAAGTCATCTACCTGTTACGTCATGATTTAATACGTCGTCAATTGGTGACGCATGCAATGCCACAAAGTTACAAATGAGCTTTGCCGCTGCTATAATGTCAAAAGGTTACATCCGAAGTGATTCGCATTCTAGATCAGGTAGAGTAATGACCTCTCAGTGATTAATTAATTATCAATGAGTGTCTTTCTGATATCTTTCCTTCTGATAGAGATATTGTACGTAAAATATGCAGTAGGTTAAACGCGTTAACGCTGGCTAAAATATTTTTCAAAAGCAATGTTCAAAACATTAAACTGGCAAATGTGATAAATCACTGCTTTGTGATATGGCGTCGCAACTAGTATTCACAAAATCATGCTTTCAAAATAAATTATATTATACAATGAGTTTTAAAATGAAGAAAAGGCGTGGAAACGTCGAGAAAATCATGTCTAGATGGATGTGATGACAAATTAAAAACTAAAACCTTACTTAGATGAACTAATTGTTTCCAAGATAAATTATGAATTTCAAATCAACTACATGACCATTGACCAGACAGCTTCAATCGTATGATAGGTTGATCAACCGCCACATAGTTTTCCATTCTGAAGCGTCGCAATTTTTCTGATTAGGCTGCAGTCTACTAACATGGGTAAGAGAAATGTAACCATTTTTTCATATAAAGAAATTACCGGTTTATTGCGTTTTTGCTCTTCTTTCTAATTTTGCCATTTTGTTTTCATTTTCTAAAACACATCACGTTTATCAGACACATAAAAATTAGCGATTTGTAATACAGTGAATCGTATCGACACCTCAAGGAAATGAAGATAAAGTGTCGATATAGACAAATCAATATGAATTGTTTCAGACTTCCTGCTTTATGTCAATGTAAGGGCCTGGTACGGGTTAAACGGTTAGACCTATTCTAATCAGCACTGCCGCTAAACTTTGTATTTTTGTGTAGCCTACATTTCCGCAAAGAACAATGCACATCATAGCGCGAAAAATAATGGCTGTTGTATTTACGCTTACTATACGCACCCAGTCGGTACTAATGAGGAACAATAAGATGTTGCTACACTGTAAGATAGAGTGTAGCACAGTATTTAATTCTAGTAAATTTCACTGCGTGTTTTAGAAGATGTACAGTAATTGTAATAAAGTCTGAAAGCATGTCTAAGTAGAAAGTCATGCGTATGACATGAAACTGTGATTTTAGAAAAATACAATGCAAATTCAGTCAATTCTGTATAATCGTACAATATCTGACAAGCGGAAGTAGCGACTGGTTTCGTGAAAGTGACAAAGTTACATTGAAACTGTAAATTCTGTTCCAGTAAAATATGATTCAAGTTGGTAGATTTTTGGATTCAAAAACCCGATGTCCGAGAACGAAAATAAGTAAAAATATCTTTCGAGCGAGAAAGAATTTCTTCTAGAATTTACCTATTAAACTGTCTTTCAACTAAAATTTATTTTTAATGAACACAATTTGTCACTATCAGCTGATTACTCGGAAGACTCGACCACTTACTGCTTCAGTAAACAATTTCCAAAATAGCTTGCCTGAGTCTGTGCTGGCGGTTATATTCAAAAATTGTCTTGTCGCGTCTATATGCCAGCCTCATCTTTGAACTCGCTTAACTTTTGGAGGTCTACTTGCATCACAAAATTCATCAAGGCATTTTGCCAGAAAAAATCTTGATTGCAAAACAAGACTACTCATTTAATCAGGTCAAAGATTTTGGCAAAAACTCGATCTAGAATTGTGACGTCAATATACGAAGATCTGTGACGCAAAGCAGGACACTTACGTGAAGTTGGGCGTGGTAAAAATAGATTTGATGCCCTAGTTTTTTAAAGTTACCATCCGCGTACACTGTAGGCTCACAGCCAACTGAAGTTTACGCACATGAGAAATTTGGCATAAATAAAGATATTTTTGCATCTGATCAACTTCAAAACCTTTAGTGATTAAATTATTATTTCAGTAAAATTACTGTAGCTTCGTAAAATGGCGTGACAAGAACTCTTTTAAACTACAGCCGCGTGACATGTCAATCAAGCATCAGCAAGAGTCAAAACTTTGCATTGAAATGAACTTTGAGGCCAAAACCAAATGCAGACTGCACGATAAATTTTGGCTTTACGCCAAAAGTCACGTGCTTTCAGGCATATATTGCCGCAAAAGCAATTCTTTAAAATTTTTAGATATATAAATCTGATCATTTCAGAAACAGTTATTTGAAAATAGTATCCCCTGGCCGGGCCCCACGTCCTGCTATTTTCTGAGCATTATTCTCACACGCCCCATCCCACTACACTCCTTGCTTTTCTCATACGTGAACATCGAACAAGTTTTGAAATTATCAAAAAATGCTTCAAAATTTAGTGCTCACCCGGCTTTGCTTAATATCTACATCTTTAAACTCGTTTAACTTTTTTGAGCTCTTCTTGCATCACACAATACATCGAGGCATTTCTTCTGAAAACTTGTTCTTAGCAAAACAACAAGACAATGTATTTGATCAGAAACAACTGCTTTGATCAGCGACTTGTGTTTTTGTTAAAAGCCCTTTGCGAGCCAACAGAGTCGTTGACGTAAAAAAACAGTTTGCTTATGCCCAAAGTATAACAGTGCAATATTATGGTAATGTATATCTTGCCAAATTAACATCACAATACTTTGAATAAAATGCTACATACTTTCCATGCGCCGACTGGAAAGAGTGGCTCAGCCGGTTTGAGTGGCTCAGTTCGGGGGTGATACAGCATTATTGTCTTGTTGTTTGCATCGCTACCTGCCTCTTTCCAAGTAAACCGAATTAGACAAATGAAAATCAGCTTTTACATTCTGTGGATAAGATTGACATTGAAGTAACGTTCTGTGTAGATTTTTTTAAGCCTTATGGCCATAAAGCCAGCCTGTAATGCTGCTGAGTCTTTGTAGCTAAAGATCAAAGCAAGCGAAGTGCAATCTAGTTTGTAAGACTCAGTACTCAACTAGCACATAACTTCCTTTGTCTTTGTCAAATAACTCCCAAAGTCTTTCTTCTAAATGTTAAATCTATATAAAAAAAAACATCTGGATAGTGGTCATTTAATAATATAGATAATAGCCTGGAAGGAAGCGTGGGAAAAAGATCAAATGAGTTGTGAGGAGGAGAGTGGTGGGTGGACGTTGACGAATGAACTTTCGATACTGTTTGTTTCTATTTATGATACAAGTCTATCATTTTATTTGTATTTAAATTAACTGCTGTACATGAGTGAAAGGGAAGTGAGAGGAAATGTGAGATGCGGAGGAAAATATTTCGTTTGTTCTTATTCAGCATATATTGACTTTTTGTCATTATGTATTGTCTATTGCCATCACATAAACCGGTGATAATAAAAGTTTTAGAATTTAGACAGTATATCTGAAATTCATGATATTAACTCAATTGAAGCCAAGAATCTGTTAACCTAGTTAAAATTCTTGGATGGCCATCTCTTGGTGCTGACGGATATGTTATATTCACACTGTTTCGTGTTTTTAAGTTTAACGTACCTCGACCCACGCTGCGTAGGAAGAAGCCAAATAAACTTTTGCAAACAGTAGAATCTAAACAATGTGCACATAGCTACATTGCACTTTTCAATTATCATAGTGTTTCATCAGTGTAGTCGCTGAAACTAATTCTCAGTTTGGAGTGTTCGATTTCAGCAAATTATCACTTGGTGACTGATCAGCAACGGCAAGCTGTACTAACCACGCATGATGATCACATACGTGAAATTCATTAAAGGGATACTGAAGAAAAAAACCTGACTTGGCGATTTTCCACGTTCTTTGTGTTTAACTTGCTACCATAAAACGATTTTCAATAAAATTTTGCCCCATTGCGGTCTGATCAGCATTCTGTGCGTACTTTTGTCAGAGCTTTCAAAACCAGAATGAGCCTGAGCAGCGAAGCGTGCGACTGTACAGCCTACGTAACAAAAGACGAGCAATCAGCTGATCACGCAACAGTTGTTACTGCCGGCGATTTAACTGTAGGCTATGTATGTATGTATGTACATCAAAACATCAGATTTCAACGTCAAAACATCAGACAGTTTGCTCAAAACCTCAGATCTGATGTTAAAACATCAGATGTTGTAACGTGGCTTTTGTTATTGCTGTCTTTTATGACGTATTCTCGAGCTGTGTTTGCACTTTTTGGTCATTTTGAAAAAAATGAAAATAAATGAAACATTGGACTTTGGGCCTTGCCAGCGCCATTGAAAACAAATTTTATTCGGTAATTTTTTTTGAAATGTATTCTTGAATGTTCAGTTTAGGGAACGTTCAAATATTACGTAACGCTTTTTTTCCGAATTTTTAACCCCCCCTCCCCCATGTAACGCCAACGTAACGCTTTTTTCAATCCCCCCCTCCCCCATGTAACGCTTTTTCACTACGAATTCAGCACAAAAAACTACCATTCCGTACTCGAAAGCGTTACGTAACGTTTTGCTTGAACCCCTCCCCCCCGATGTGACGCTAACGTAACGCTTTACATAAACCCCCCTCCCCCTCGAAGGCGTTACGTAATATTTGAACGTTCCCTTACGCATTTTAATGCTTAATTCCCGTTTGAAAATTTCATTTAGTATGCCTTTAAAACACAATTCTTTGGGATGAAATTAGAACGTTCAGCTAAAGATAGATGAGGGCATAATTATTACTCATTTCTTAAAAAAGACTTTTCTTAAAGTTGAGCAAAATTCCATTAGTTTTTGCTTTAAATAACTGTTGTTAGATCTTAATTTTCTTCTAACACACCTCAACACAAGTATATGCTCAAGAAGATAATACGAACACATAACAGAAGAAAAAACAAATATCTTTAGTTAGAGGACCAATGTTTGTGTAATACTTTTTTTTCAAGGACAGTATGCCCTACAGTTTATCTTACCCTTGAAGATTTAGGAATTCAACTGAGTTCTATTTTACTTCGTTTTCGCTTTGATTCCCCAACTGGTTTTCACTTTACATGTAACAACAATGCAAGAGACACTGCTAGGGAAAGTGATCAACTAATCAGAAGCAAACTGTTATAGAACGGGATGAGATGCATTCGTTAGACCATTTTCAGTCACTTCACGTCGCAACAACCTGTGCACTGTGCAGTCTCTATTACGCTTTCCGTTGGTTTCCAAAGTGGATCACGTGACCTACTTATGTTCCTCGCACATGCAAAAGGCTGTATTTAAAACTAAGTTTTATTCTAACACTGCCATAAGAAATGCACTGAATATTTATTTTTGGGGAATTTGAAGCCTGTCGCTTGAAGACGAATTTAATTGTAGGCTACAAGTATCAATGACAAAGTTTGCACGAAAATTAATTTCATGGCTGCGCTAACAATCATCTTGTAGGCTACAGCATATGGTGTTTCATGCGATGAATCAACTGTTCATGCACTAAATCAATCATATATATTCTATTTCAGGTTTGTGGCATTTTTCCATCGCTTTTTATTGCTATTTCATAGCACTTTTCCATAAGTAGACTTCGTGAAACATGCCTGAACATGAAGTCTAAATGAAAAAGAGTCTATTTTTACACCCGCACGTGCATAAAATACTTACCACTTGTTATATATGGTTACTGGTATGACGTGGTATCATCACATTGGACAAAATAGTTAACTTCAGTGTTTAGGTTTGATAATGAAATCAACGTACGCTATTTTATTTTCCTTTTGATTACCGTGCCAATTTTGAGAATGTGCACTGTGAGAAACATTGTGCTATATGAAATTGAAGGATTGCCTTTGTATGGCTTACTCACTGACGGCTATTAGTTTATATTAAAATAAGCACAAACGCCAACTTTGCAAAAAGCATTTTGTTTTCTGTGGCTTCTGGTAGGTGGATTGCAGTTCCAGTCAATTTCCTTTCAAAGTATCGAAGCAGAGTCAAAGGATAAAATATCTAAGCAAAAAGCTGCATCCATAGTCAAGTATTTGTGTTACATTGTTGCACTTGCAGCTAAGATGTAACCTACTCGCAGACCTATTCGTATTATCCAAAACACATGAAACTTTTAAGTAAATTCGCTCAATAAGATTTTGCTCTTTTTAAATTTTTCTACATATAATGCTCTTGCCAAGGAAAGTTTAAAGAACACAGTTCACCTACTTAGTGACCTATTAATTATATAAGCCATGTAGAATTCTGTCATCTGTCTCGTTTGTTTAAGTTTTACGGTAATTTGGAAGACCTATGTGTTTACCACTCCGCAAGGAGATTGCCAAGAGGAGCTACATTGAAACTACTTGAAAGCTCCTCACTCTTATGGTTTTGTCATCCAAACACGGTCCTTTTTCAACATTTGTGAAAGATATTCGGAGCATTAGCAGATTATGTGGTTTGCTATCTATTCTTCTGCGACCCACTCGCAAAAAAAAAGAAGTTGCTGCTCTTCAATTGTACGTTACGAAAGGAAAATCCCCGCATCTAAGCGAAGACTTGAGACGTGCTTTGACCCGGCAGTTAATGATTACTGGAATTTTTAATAAAAAAGTTTTATTAACTTCATAATTGCTGTCTTTACTGTTTGGGTTGGTGTGAAAAGACGCGAGAGGCATGATTTTGTAACAAGAAGAATTTTTAAACTACTTTTAAACTAAAAATTAAAATATGTCTGTTTCTAAAAATAATAACGCATAGCAATACTTTTGGCTATAAATGCATGTTTAAATACAAAAATTTCGCACTAATCTTGTTCGTTATTTGTGTTTGTTAACCAAATGCGGTTGTTTTGAATTTTTAAAGGTTAGTTCTCACCTTTATCCTTTAGAAAGTCTTCGTATGACTCGCCACATCATTTGTATTGGAAATAATTCACATTCAAAATTACAGGATAAATTGCAACATGATTCAGCCTTCGACACAATTTGACCTTAGAGTGTTGCAACATTATGTTTTGTTATGAAAATTGAGTAACTTTACTTTGGGGGTTTCCCAACAAAAATTTACGAAGTGGAGTAAGGCATTACTTTTCAATTCCTTGATGCACCAAAATTTAAGTATCAGTTTGTGACATTTTTGAGCAGAACTTCCGGTCACGGAGACCTGGTAGCCTTATGGCCGCATAATTTTTGCCTATGCAGTGAATATGTTGTGGACAAGTATAGGCATTTAAAGGCCATATTTTAACTGATTGTTTTATAAATACATTTTGAAAATGTGAGGTGTCAATGGGAAATCGTTTCACTGCTTTAGGTTACATAACACTACACTTTTTAACGACTTAGCCCAACGTTTAGCATATCAGATTGAATTAACGATAGAAGTCATGAACCGTACATATTTTCAATATAACTAAAGAAATCTTCTTCTTGTTAGGACACTCGGTACAATGAATGTTTCTGGGTACTTGCGAATCGAGAATATGTGAAAGTTCTACCTGCAGTCCAATTTAAAAACTCTACAGTTGCCGGGGGAAATAGTTCTGAAATACCACAATTTAATCTATTGAAAGTTACAGCATCAAACAATTAAACACAAAACCATGCACCTGATATCTTCATCACGATGATGAGAACAAGGCTTTCTAAGATACATTGCAGTTACACTTACAAAGTATAGGCCTAAGCATCTGACTTGTAATAATGGCACTCAAAAAGCAGCTTGTCGGGTTTTCCAACAACTATCTTCTCCTTGAAATCTTGAGTTTGAAAACCACTTAATCCACAATTTTTAAATTTTAAATGATACTAAAATTGTATAGTTTACTTACTGTTGTGTAGCATCTTTCAGTGTAACACTATAGCTTTTATAAACAGCATGATTTTGTCGCAATAACCGATATGCATTATCGTTTGATACGTTTTTTTTGGTATAGCTTGGCAAAACCTTTAATTATTAAACTCAATACCGTCTACTGGCATCTGTTTTTCTGTAACTGCTTAAAACTGACAACAACCTTAAAAGTATAGGGTTCTATCTCAAAGCATAACAGCTATTAATTGTATGCTTGCACCACTACTTTACAAACATACAACTTTTTTGTTGTGAGCAATGTGAATGGTTTTGCTTTACTGATTTCTTGCCATTTCCAATTCACGTGGTCTTACACTTCCCTCACCGAATGGCGTAATGTCTGTTCTTCGTATTGTCTGGAGTTCAGTTCCGGAAGTTTTTTTTAGATCAGTTAAGTTTCATAACCGTCGCTTCCATAGTGGATAGTGTACAGTATTTAGGCCTGAGAAATCTAAAAATGGTGAAAAATTTTAATTTAATTTTTGGGAATGATCAAAAATCGTTGCATTTTTACAGTTTTACTTTTTATGGTTGTGATAATAGGGGTAGGCTGTACATATGGTTAAAAAAGTTATCATTCTGGATCATTTCGGTGACACCCCTATTTTGAAGTATCTTGTCTCCTGAGCATTTTAAGCCATAATTCAATAAATTTGGAGAAAAACTGAGGCAGTGCCGGCAAAAACTGTGTCCGGAATGCATAAAATCGAAAATGACACTTTTAACGTTAATAATGCATTTAATACAGTATATAATGTCGCCATAAGCCAGCAATTGGCTTTACTGTTTACAGTGGTGACATTCAAGATGGTCATTGTTTACAGCAGTGGTTCTCAGAGGGGTGGAATCAGCCCCTGGAGGGGGGGGGGGCGTTTTGATTTTGCAGGGGGGGTATGATTACCTCGGCTTAAGGGTAAACGATTTCGTCAAAGAGCTCGTATCTTCGTGGTAGCATTTCCTACCTCATACCTGGTGGAAAAGGGATTCAGCTGTGTTGTTCTGCTACATACCAAACAGGGAAACCCACTTGACATATCCATACGAGGTGATCTTCGAATGTTTCTCACTGGCTTTACACCGGATGTGAAGAAATTGGCACTTTGTCACCGAGCCCAGGATTCATACTGACTACCAGTAGGCCTATAGGGCTCGCAAATATATATTTGCTTTTTATCAAATATAGTTACTACTTACTAGTCTCAAAAACCCTTACAGCCTGTTTCACCCTAAAAGGGTGAAAACAGAAATATAATTGTATTTGAATAAGGACCTTCTGATGATCCCCTTTTAGGGTAAAACAGGCTGTAAGGGTTTTAGAGACTGGTAACTAGCCTATATTTGATGTAATTATATCGTTCTGCTTGGCTTTTTGCTTTGCATTGAGCACTTTTTGTAGTATTAATAGTATATATATTGTTTTATATTCGCTTTCGTAATTAACCGTTTTTGTTGGGGGTAGTAAAATTTTGCCAGTTCATAAAGGGGGCGTTGGGCCAAAAAAGGTTGAGAAACACTGGTTTACAGTCTTGCAAACTCGAAGAGAGTATTAGAGCCGCACTTTCGCCGGCACTCACATAATTACTCCGCCAGATTCCAACTAGACTTACGCAAAAGTGATATTTTTTACTTAAATAAACAAATATAGACTCTCGCCAACATCTTCGTTCCTGGATCGTTGTAGATCAGCATCTCCCAGTTCTTGATTAATTATCATTGTCATATGTAAAATGCAATGCAATCAATATGTCTTCTTCTAATGGAATTTCTAGAAGGTCACTCACGGAGTCACACTGTTTAGTTAGAATCAAGGTCAGGTTCAGTTTCGCCTTGTTCTTCCGTGTTAATCGGATTTACTTTGAACAAATTTGGCCCAGTCACTCATCCAGTCACTCATCCAGTCACTCGGATTCCTGTGGCAGTAAATATTTTGTTGGAGCAGCTTACTGATCTTTTGGTCAATGATCGACATGGAGAATATTAGCATTGCTGAATATTGAATGGAGAATATTGAATAATAGCCAAGGCAGTGTGCAGGTCCGGTAATATTTGTACAAGCTCTGTTAGAGTGTTTTTTCAACCATAATTAAGATTGGAAGTGTGAAACGGTAAGAAAACCATGCAAGCACTTTCAATCCCAACACAACAAAGTCACTCTGCAAATATATGCGGAAAGTTTGCACCAATTGATTATTCGACTTTGTGCTTTCGAGCAATGACTTATATTCCGGAATGTGATACAAGATCGTTGCTGCTGTGCATCCAAGCTTCCCAAATCTCCTCTCCTTGAATTGGCTATGCTTCTTCGATATTCCAGATTCAACGACCTTGTCAAACAATTCGAATTGTGATGACTTATGACCATCATTCGCTGCCAGTTTAGATAGAGCTTCCAAAGCAGCAAATACAACACTCTTGCTGGAGGGGAGAAATGATTTTAATGCGGGTATGTGAGCAATAAAATCTTCCGCATGTGGACTTTTTGCTCGTATTCCAACATTACATTTAAATTACCATGATCGAAGACTTTGCAAGTATGACTGACGCAAAGTAAATGCAAAGGTATATGGTTTGACCCTAGCGTAGCTGCAATGGATTCCTCGATGCCAAGATTTTTGCTGACATAATCTGTCTTTATTGAAGTACCGTAACTTTTTCCCATAGATCAATTGGTGAAACATTTCTATTGCTCGCCAAACACAATCGACAAAACTGCTCCACAATTAATCTTGTGATGTTTTCTCTGGTTTCCACTGCAAAAGATAGAGGTCTTAATCGAAATGGTTTACCACCACTGAACTTCATTATTATGGATGTCCGTTCTCCTATAATTCTTCTTCCTGTGGTACTATCATAATGTATTGTTATTGTTTCTTCGTCATGCGCATCCAACATTGCAAGGGCACAATTTTTCTTGCTTTGAATCGCTTGTAAATGTTTTATACCATCAATGACTCGTAGAGAAGGCAACACATGCTTGTAGGATTCATAGTCCGTTGATAGACGAGATGTTTTTGACATAGTTCCATCTGTTGGAGGCACATATCCTGGAACATCATCGACCTTGAGGTAATATGTATGGTTGTAAAAAGTCATTGAGATGGTTTTGAAAGCTTGCCATGATTGCTTAAATGTGATGCCCGCTTTGCTACATGTGGTTGCAAGTACCAATTTAATATCTGAAGTGAAATTGCAAAATTTGCGTATAGGTGTGTACTTTTCTCAAGACTGCATTTGGCTTTTTGGCCTGAAATCTGGGTTTTTTCATAGTGTGCAATCCGAAACACTGTTTTTGCCGGCACTGCCTGGAAAATAACTCAAATGACCCAGTTGAGGTCTTAAAACAATCAGCTGAGCATACTAAATAACTTGAAGGTGTCACCAATTGACTTTGAGATACCCCATATGTATAGCCTACCCCTAGTGATATGTCTAACTGCTTACAGCAACAAAGCAGGCTGGTTCACCGCAGTATCAAATTATCTTATTTTACGTTGTTACAAACTATTCATAGCTGATTGTGCAGTTTTCGTAATCAGGCGAACAATGTTAAGACATTCCAGCAACACAGTAGGTCTACCGTCATTTCCTCATAAAAACTTTCTCCATAGAAATTGCAACAGATAGCACTGCTATTTTGTATTCATCAAATGCTGGCATTTACACAACAATCTAAATAACTTCTTAGTGTAGCAATAGCAGATAAAACTAACTTGAAATACACCATATGAAGCTAATTTACTCTCTTTGTAGCGAACTCAATTGCATCACAAAGAACTGTTAACGCGGGCTACTCTAATACTTTTATCTTTGATTGGCCATTGCTTAAAGTCTGAATCGTTAAAATCCTTAACTAGGTCATATCTACGTTTACAGACTTTGTTAAATCAATATGAGAAATGGTTGAAAACAATATAGTAATGCAAGGTACCAGGCGCGGATCTAGGAGTTTTTTTTGGGGGGGGGCCCAGAAAATTTGAAAATAAATTAAAAAATAAGAAAAAGAAAAAACAGATATGAACAACCAGTGGCGTAGCCAGGAATTTGGGGGGTTTGACGGCCGGCGGGCGAAGCCCGACGGCGTGTTCGCCAAAGGCGACACCCAGCGGCGGGGGTCTGGGGGTCCTCCCCCAGAAAATTTTGAAAAATTACTTTGAATTTGGTGCATTCTGAGAGCATTTTCAACAAAAATATGGGTATAAATATTCCTGTGAAATAGTGCTGCCCGGTGGCATAGCAAAAGGATAAGATCATGTTTTCTTCGGCATTTTTTCGGTAATAAAGCTAAGTCTCTATGTTTTCATGTTGCTAATTCCTGGCTGAGATGTTTGAATGTGGTTTGGTATTGGCAAAACTCGCTCTTTTAATGCAGTTTCGCTTAAAATTAGGCAAGCTTTGTTTTAGAGACATGGAGACTGAAAGCATCATTCTCAATATCGTGACGTCACACGCGTGCCAAAAGGGGGTTGTAAGTCCGCTGTGGGACTAATATCAGCTGTTTAGAAGCATATCAAACCATTCAACAATTTCTCACAAAATTTCGGGGGGGTCCGGGCCCCTTGGGCCCCCCATAAATACGCGCCTGCAAGGTACCTACAGGATATGAAAATGCTGATGCAGCCACAGTCACGGGAAATAATAAACATGTTGAAATAGGACAGCCTGGCTAGCAAAAGCAGCTCTTGTTTACATTTTACTTTTTGTTTACATCATTTTACTTTACTGACTTTGAAACGTTATAAAGAGCAACTTTTGCAAGTTGAAAACCATCCTGGAACTAAATTATCAAAAGTAACAGGATACAAAAAAAACAAAAACTGTGGCGATGAAGTAGACCCCACAAAGTAGCCTAAACATTATGTAACATAACCACAGAATACATTGATATTGTAGTCCTGTTTACAATATCTGTTATATTAAAACGTTAGTGAGGAAACTTATCTACAAACCTAACCTGCTATTATTGTTTGGTTAAATGCAATTATGATTACAAAAAGCAACACCCACACAACTTACTTTTGAATTATTTATTTCTGTATTTGAATGTTATTCATGAGCTGGATTTAATTTTCGTATTAAAGTAAAATTATATAAAGACTTTATATCTTCAATTTCATGAGAAATGTCTGGTGACAGGTGTAATCAACACACTCACTATCAGTTGTTGTTTTTAGAAGAAAACGTAATGTAATTGTGGTTGTCACTCAGTGAACAGTTAATTGCCATGAATTATTTTAAATGGAGAAAATTTTCAACAACGTTAAACCTACACAATTACAGAAGAGGAGAAAACGAAATAGGTGTTTTACCAAGCACCAGAGCTGAACTATTTGTTTGAGTTTATATAGCGTTGAATCAAAGATTAACTTAGATTAAAATGGTCTCAAATTGGAATCTTTAGCGTCACCATTTGAAACGAATAATAATTAAGATTTCTCGCTCGATGCCAGTGTTGCTACATGATCTGCCGTCTCAATTGATCGTCACTCGACTTTGCAAACCAAAAGAAATAATCAAAGCCCAATGGTTAATAAAAAGTGTACAATTTTTTTTAATTATTCATTGCATTAACACTGCTGAACATATTTGAAAAAACCCAAGCTGTAAAGTTCAGCTTACACATTTAGTTTCGTTATGGGGTTCTTACGTCATTTCCAAGATAAACTAGACTTCACCACTTGGGCAATAGGTATTCGATAGTACATTGTACATGTGGTAATTGTGATATGCTCTTCTGGTGTGAAAAAGTAATAAAGAATTGCAACATATTGTGCGGATATTGTCTTTCTTCGCTTTTCGTCTCATGTTGACGACTTCCTTATGGTGAGTCCCGAGAAGAGAGTGAAGTCAGGCTGATGGCAACCAATAGAGACACATGAGTTGGAGCGTTGACGGGATGTTTCAGGAGGTACTTTTAGATCCGGGTCCGGAATAATTTTAAGATCCCGGAACCTTTTCAAACAATCCGGGAACATGAAGAAACCACAGCGTATTCTTTGAATTAGGTATAATTTTTTCGTAAATGTCTCAATTTGAAGCCCAAGGGTTTTACTGGTATCTGGCCCACTATATATCCTCTCAACGGCCCTTCACATGGGTAATTTGCTCTAAACTTGGAAAATATAATATCACTTCCAACACCCAGCAATACTGTAGCTTACCTTGTACCAAAGCGATATGGACTATTTCTCCCTGAAATAGACAATATTTTGCTTGTTATGTTGGAAATCATTATTAGCAAACCCATTTTGTATTGGCTTCATTGGTCATGCACTCAACAACAAAATCAATACTACATTCAAAAATATTACTTCTTTATTAGTACCGCTGATTGCCTCATCAACCGTAAAATGGAAGCCTAAGCTGCTTCTTTGCCTGATGTCTGTCGGATTATACCTTAAGCTTGCTCCACTGAAAAAGTGCAACTAACTTTCGTTTCATAGAGAACTGTTCTAAGTAAAGTTTTCAAGGTGAAACTTTTTATCTAAATTTAATAATTAACTGTAGTTGATAGACCAATTCAACCTCATTTGATTTACTTATACGTCAAACTATTTGCATTTTGTGTTGAAGTTTATCCGCTCACGATGGTCAAGCTTGTTTTGAAACCATGCAGTCACACCATAAAATACTTCTTTCTCGCAATCTCATTAAATTAAATGGGATAAATAGATTCAATACGGTATGCATTTTATACAACCGTTGCAAAAGAGTATAGACGCTTGAGCTTGAATTTAAACAAAAATTCAATGAGTTTAGGGCCACTTTATAGTTTAGTGAATTTGGAAAATAAAAAAAAGTTGAATGTATTGCTGCACAAATATCTCACCTAAAATTCTTAGTGAAAATTGATATGAAAAGTTAATGTAAAAGAATCCTAATAGTTTTCACACTTTAAGTTTTATTTTTCAAACTTTATATTTTATGTATATAAAATCATTCGAAAATCACCAAATTCAAACACTCAAAAAACCAAAATGACAATATTTGCAAATAAATTGTGAGCTCAAATAAATCGCAACTTGAACTTAAGTAACATTCAGTCGAGCTTGCAGCCCTGGTACATGGTCTGGGAGCATTGCTCTGCTCAGTAATTAGGCCGAACTCACATATGCATTGAAGAATCGATAACGGCAAAATAAAAAAGCAAGGGTTTACTCCTTTAAATTGAAGTTACAATTGCACCAAAGTCATTGTCAGGTTCAGCTTCGAGAAGAATGAATAAAGTTGTTCAGGATAACAAGTCTTCAGAAAGCATTGGAGGTACGAAATATTCTAGAACTAAATTTTATAAAACGTAAAGTACTTTTCTGGCTGTACGCATATAAATTAGTCAACCAACATCTGCGAAATGGAGAAAGGGTAAGGTCTACTGACGTATTACCAAAAGGCTGGAGTTGCCTACTCACTGTAGTAAACTACAAGGAGTATATGTGTTTAGCGGACCATGTAGATTGTAGATGTATTTTTTACACCAACCGGTAGATTTTCAATCATGAAAATAACCTAAATTTTCCTGTCTTTGCTGATGGGATAAGGTTAAAACAGACCAACATTTCATCATCATGCTTGTAAGAACAGAAACAACATCATTAAAAATGTAGCAAAGTCAAAATAATTTGATGATGAAAATCTAGGCTATACACCTAACGTAGACCTACAACAAGTTACAAGTAGCCTAATTTTACTTATGAATAAAAATATGCATGTGCCATGCAGTGGCGTAGCTAGGGGGGGGGGGTGGACCGCCAAGGGCGGCACTTTCAGACTACGATTTTTGATTATAATCTGATAAAATAACGCATTTCATTTTCACATGGTTTTTCTTAAAGGGGCGGCAAAATCTGAATCCGCCCCGGGCGGTACATTCCCTAGCTACGCCACTGGTGCCATTTTATTAAGAAATATTCTACAAATAGTAAAGATATTTTACTTTAAGCAAAAATATATACAGTTTGAAACGACAAAATATCGCTTTTTCTTTTAAGATTTTTCGAACAGTTGCCGTTTGTCGAAAATTAAACTTAACCGAGCATCATCCGTCGGAGGAGTAAAGTTGCAAAAATCTCTAAGCGGGGAAGGAGAACAAAGCTATGACTGCGATTTTGGACAAGCATATGTTAGAGGTTTTTTACCGTGTTCTGTTTGTATGTTTGTAAAATGTTTAAGCTTCGTCATTGGAATATTTTGGTGCTTGTTGGAGAAGGCTGTTGTACGGTACGGATGCCTTGTATGCAGATTAAAACTTTTTTAGATCTTCTTCCGTACTCTAAACTGGAAAACACAACAGAAGAGTTTTTGAAAGAAGTCTTCGACATTTTGTTGAAATACATCTTCAAATCGTATTCTCGAAAATCGAAAATTCTTGACTTTCATCACCCTCACCAGTTTCTTGAAGGCATTGAAGGTTTGTAAAATACCGTTAATTATTTTTTTTTTTGAATTTTAGTATAGCCTTGAGGCAATTCATACAAATTTGTGTAGATTTACAGTGTATAATACTTTGTTTGATGAAACATAAAAGCCATTCATTTTAGTTAAGTTTCCACCCTGGGTTTCACTGTTCAAGTGAGACCATTTTAGCTCATATTCTTCATCTATCTTTGCTTTATATACTGTCAAAGTAACACTAGATGACCGCTGTCACAACTGTCATATTTTGTCATGTTTTAGGTTTTTCTCTTCAACTTACTGGTGAACCAGAATCTTTGGAACAAATTCTTGTGGACTGTCGAGATACATTGAAATACGGAGTCAAAACAGGTTGTTAATGCTGTATTTTTGCCATTTTTTCCGAGTCTGGAATTTGTCTTTTATGTTTAGAGGTATTTTTTTTAAATTTACTACGATTGAACTTAGCCTTTCTAGCAAAAGACAATGCTTTGTTTATAAATAAAAAACAAAAACTTTGCCTCAAAAATTTTCGTTTCGTTTTACTTCAAAACGTTTTTCCTTTTAAGTAAAACAAATTCACTTTCAGATTTGATGCCTGAAACTAATTCTAAAAAAGTCATTTAAACCCCAATAGAACCACGTGTTCGGAGAATGCTAGTAATAAGATAAACTTATAAGTTAGTAAAATCTAAACCAAAACGCAGTCGTAGCAAACAGAACCCAGAAAATTAGCTTTATTCATTGTGTTTTTGCAAGGTCAGATTAATGTAGACCTATAAACATCATCAAAGAACTTATGCCAATAAACTGAGATTGAATTTACGAATAAAACCATAATATTACTGTATTATTCCAACACTTCTGATTATTGCTTTAGGACATCCTCGTTACTTCAATCAGTTAAGCAGTGGTCTTGACATTGTGTCATTGGCTGCCGAATGGATTACTGCTACTGCAAACACAAACATGTAAGTAAAAGGTATGTCGTTGTAGCTAAGCAGAACTTCTGCTGCTGTAAACAGAAGAGCATTTACGAGTTTGTAGCCCATCAAATTTTGTACGTTTGGTAATTTTTCGTGCATAATTAAAAAGATGGTTTTTATTCGTAAGTGACAGTGTCCAAAAAATTTGCTTGTTCAATCGACATTTCGTATAATGGCAGTAATCAGAAAATCGGTTGAAAATCTTGAAAAAAGTTTGTTGTAATAAAGGTTTATGATTTAAAATTTGAATTTTGCTTGTATCAGCTGAAAACTTTAAGTATAGATTGAAAATCTAATCTACAAAAAATACACATTTATTACATAAATAGAAGTCGTAAATTTACTGAGATGAAAGACCGTAAAATGACGTATTTTGTTAATTGAGCTACAACTCTCGAGAGAGCATTAGTAAAGGTTTATATTTTCGCCTAATTAAGAAATGTTTAGAGCCAACAAATCTAACAAGAATAAGCTTTATAATCTATTGGCATGAAATCGATATGGAATAATGAAAAATGCTTCAATTTTAGATCTAAACTAGATTCATTCGCATTTGAACAACTTTTTGTAGCCTATGTAGCGCTAAGCACTTTTTTTTCTGTTATCCAACTAAGTCTAAACTAAACAATTAATGAACTTTGTGTTTCTCACATCTTCGCCCTAACTAATTTCGATTATTGTACGTTCGGTTACTTTCATAGGTTTACTTTTGAGATTGCACCTGTGTTCGTTTTAATGGAGGATGTTGTATTAAAGAAGATGAGAGAAGTTATCAGCTGGATAGATGGAGACGGCATTTTCTCGCCTGGTACGCAATAAGAATTTGTTCGAATTCATAAAATTCTCAATTCGCCTACTAACTCTTTAAATTCAAAGTCAACGTCATTTGTACATTTTGTCATTACGTTTTTGCATTTTTTAATAGCCTCTACTACTTTTTTTTTCGATCATCACAACAAAAAAACAATATAGCCTATCCCAAACATAACATAAGAATAGAAAAAGGTAAAAGCGACAAACCTTGCTATCTTGTTGTATTTCTTGTATAAATCCGTCATTCGATTGGTACAATTAAAGCAAGACTTCGAAAATTAAGTATAACTAAAAAAAATTGCAAAACGATGAATCGAGTTATAATTTTCTAATCCAGTAGTTTTGGAAAAATAAAAAAGTTATTTGATCAGTGGCAATTTAATACCAGTAGGCCACAATTCCTTTTCGTAAAAGTGAGAATTAAGACAAAAATTGAGAAAAACGTTATAATAAACGAACTAAGATCGCCTTGAATAATTGCAGCTAGTGAAAAGGATTACTTTTATTTCAGGTGGGACCATCAATAACTTGTATGCTGCCATGTTAGCTCGTCAGCGCGCTTTTCCACAAACAAAAATAGACGGGATTCGATCTGCTCCTGAATTGGTGATGTTCCAATCCAAGCATGTAAGAATATGGTTGATAACGTTCCAAAAAATCCTGTTCTGCAAGTATATCCATAGCACGATATTCGAATGCGAAGATTTGAATTATGTGGTTTAGTAGTTACTGTAGTTACCACTCACGATTTATTTTGTACTCATCGAAACAACATCCAGTACATTGTGACGACAGATACAATACAACAGACAGGAAGCAATAAAACCATCAAGTCACCTGCATCTTACTATTTTGGTATGGTGTTGTGTCTTTCCGACACACAGCTATGTTCTCTGAAGCGGTGTCGAACCGGCGTCCTTTCAAGCGTCACACAAGCGCTCTCACTACTCGGCCAACGTCGACGATAAAATTGGATTTGAATAGTCATCAAACTAAACACGTTTGACTACAATTTGGTAGAACAAACATAAAAAGAAATATAAGGCTTTAAGTAACCCACTTTATTCAAGATTGTTAGTCTAAGATTGTTAGTCTAAGTACTCCCCTACCGAAGATATTGCCACTTTGTGTGTCTTAATTTTAAACAGATATTCATTTTTTTGTTAAAAGGCTCACTACTCTAACCGGAGACCAGCAGCAATCTTAGGGTTAGGACTTCGAAGCTGCATTGATGTGGAAGTTGATTCCGCGTAAGTAATGTGTATTGGAAAAAAGCGTAAACTCCACATTTTTGAAGTTTGGTTACCTTTTTTATCGCTGGCAACCTGGATCAAATGTTAGTCGATTGTGGGAATTTTTATATTAGGATTGAAACAGCCTTTTTGCAAATTTGGTCTGAGTGCAATCATTGGCGCAGGCCAGATCATCCAGATCGACAAAGTGAAGTTGAGTTGTTGTCAGTGAATTATTCCATCTACTAGGTGCCACTGAATGGCGAGCTGGCTTAACCACATACCCCGAGAGCTTAACCAGCATTACTCGATCTTGCCGTTTCATCGTTTACAAACCCGGACGCTTATCCAACTGAGCTAATGGGTGGATTAAGGCTACGTATTGAGCTCACGCTATGCTCTGTTTGTAGGTAACGTTTTTCAATGCAACTCGATTGCAGGAAAAATATAGGAGTGCTTTATTAACACTAAAAAAAAGACTTCAACTATTTTCTTTGGTGCTTAGAGGAAAGATGGATCCTAAAGATTTTGAGATGAAAATCATTCAAGCCAAAAACGAAGGAAAAGTCCCATTTTACGTCACCGCTACCGCAGGAACCACTGTACTTGGGGCTTTTGATGCAATTCGACAAATTGCAAAGATCTGCCAGAAGTATTGCATCTGGCTTCATGTGGATGTAAGTTGTTAAGAGAGTTTATTTCGGTTCCATTTCCTTTCGAAATAGTGGGCGTGTAACTGTAATTTAGGCTTTAATTAACAAGGTAAAAGAGTAGCCAACTGACCTTACTAGCCTACGTAAAAGTATTTTGCATTTAAATTTTGCAAGTTGACTTATACCATGAAAACTCATCATTCGATAAACTTTGAAGAGCTATTGAGTATAATCAATGTTTAAAGAAGTTTTCTATTTAAACTCTTTGTTGCATTACCCACAAACAATGAAATCAATTTGGGGCTGAACCACTCACGTTCAATGTTTCATCAATCTGTTTAAATCAACGCTAGGCTGCGTGGGGAGGAGGCGTGCTGATGTCACAGAAATATCGTCATTTAATGGACGGGATTGAACTCGCAGATTCAGTGACCTGGAACCCACACAAAATGATGGGAATTGTGTTACAGTGTTCTGCTTTACTTGTAAAGCAGCGGGTAAGTTATAAAACGAAAATTATGTATTGCTTTGCATGCAACACAACATAAAAACTTATCCATGTCGTAGGTAGCATGTTCAACATAAAAACAACAGATTTTGAAACTCCTATACCTATATAAAAAGTGGCAGAAGTACAAGAGGGGAACATTTTGGAATAGCTGCTAACAAGAAGCTAATTTACAAAAATTATACTTCCGCTACAGGGCGCGCTTGAGTCGTGTAACAGTATGAGCGCGGAATACTTGTTTCAATCAGACAAGCACTATGATGTCAGCTACGATACAGGTAAGCTTTGTTGAGGACATTACGTAACAAAACTCCACTTTCTGCCGACACTACATTGCATAAAAATATCGATTCTCATCTCGACAAACTTTTACGTTTTATTACAAGCTTTCCTTAAAAAAAAAGACGTTTTATTGTTTCAAAACGTTTGTCAGATTCCGGTAGGCACTTTAACATGCAGATATCCAATACAACCACTAACTAATCGAAAGCTACGCTGTTCATGACGTCATCAAGATTGCGTTTCTCGGAACAAAGGAAAAACGCAACTTCCCACCACTGCTATTGCTCTTTTTTCTTCTGTAATTACCAAACAAAGTTCAAAGTAATAATCAACCCTCTGGCTGAATGCAGGAATGGCCACAATTGGACGGACAACGTTCATCTGATGGATCGTGGTTGAGTTGGATATCAGTATGTTAAACTGCCTACCTCAGATTCCGAACCGTTGGTTAAAGGAATCTGTGAAAAGTGCAACATTTTAAAAATGATAAGCTAATTTTTATGTGGCGTTTATCAAAAAGAAATTGACATTTGCTTCTTACAATTTGTTTCAAATCTCTATGACACAGGGGACAAAACTATTCAATGCGGGCGCCATGTTGATGCTTTCAAGTTGTGGCTGGCATGGAGAGCAAAAGTAAGTGATATTCCTCAGTTCTATAAATGATAACACTTTAGAGTATTATTTAGAAAATGTTCATTTTGCTGACATTTGATGCCTTTTTATGCCGAGCCTCCTGCACTGCATGCCACAAGACGAATGACATCAGCAAGCCTACCTTTTTTGATTTTTTGAAAATAAGACGTGCTTACTTGCGCTGTTCAAAACAAACATACTTTGAGAATACTTCGTTTTACACAAATTTCTTTGCTTCGAACAGTCTCAAATGCCCAGCTACATTTCATAGTTTAAATTAACGACTTCGTTGTAAGCTATGCCTATTGCCGAATGAATAGATCGCAGACATCTTCATCCTCGGACTGAAACAACTTCTTTGAAAGCTTATTCCTGGCAGTTTTGTATACTTGTAGAGGATTTAAACCACTGACGCAGCTGCTGCCGGTTACTCAACTTGACAAAGTGAAGTTTCCGTTTGTTGAAGATTCTGTGAATTATTTCATCCACTAGGTGCCGCTAAATTCAAACCTGAGAACGAGAAAACTCGATCCAGTTTGCTAATTTAATAGGTTAACTTTAAAAGGAGAATACTCTACATAGGCTATTAGAAATCCATGCGCAGAAACAATAGCCTAATTCACCAGACTAATGTTAGGTTAACAATACGAATCAGTGCAAAAAATTATATTGGTGAAAAGAGCTCAATAATTCAGAAAAACTTGCATTTTGTTGAGCTCAAAATGAAAATCGATAAAAACAAAAAACTCATAATTGATCTCAAATACAAATCGATCTCGTTTGCAGCCCTTATTGGTGTGGCTACTACGTAGCTGATAACTTAATTAAACATTATTGTGTTTAGGGAGATTCTGGATTTGAGAAGCATGTCAATCAATGCATGGCTTTATCCAGGTAACTTATGCATGGGATTATATTTGGGTATAGCCTACAACACTCAACAGGCCTCTAAGCTTCTGGCGACCGCATCGCGGCCATGGAGGCGGAAAAGTGGTTAAATGGCCTCTGGAACTAACACGTCGGTAGGCCATGTTTGGTCGCCGACTTCCATATTTCTCCCCTCTGTTGGTAGGCTTATTTGAAACTTTTTTTCTCCACTTGCGTTCTCACGAGAAACTTTTTTTGTATACTTGCATTCATAGCCTTTTTTCACAAACTAGGCAGTCTCTCACACGCCGACAAGAAATATTGCTGATAATTTTCACAAAAAGTCTGAGCATCGACCTGTAAAAACTCGAAGACTAGGCCATAGTTATACGTTTCAGAGCCTTCTTTGCGTTGTTCTTACTTGAGTGAAAGTAAAAACACGATATCAATTTTATTAATGTGAACTTAGTAGGCTATGTAGACTTAGTAGGCTATAAACAATCTACAGCACTTATTAAATTCTGTTGTCAATAACAGTAAAGCAATGGGTTTAGAGTTAAATTCAAGAAAAACAGAATGCATGACGGTATCAAAAAAGAAAACTTATCCAAATTGCAACCTAACACTCAATGGTGTTACAGTGAAACAAGTTGATAAATTTAAATATCTTGGATACATTATAACTTCCGATGGCAAAAGTGACACTGAAATTAAAAAGAGAATCGCCATAGCAAAGGATACTTTCAGTAAAATGAGCACAGTCTTCAGGAATCGCAACATGACAATAAACACTAAAATTAAAGTTTTATAAGCATATGTAGAATCAATTCTAACCTACGGATGTGAATGCTGGGCAAAAAGTAAAGATATGAAGAAAAGACTAGAGGCTGCTGAGATGTGGTTTCTCAGAAGGATGTTGAGGATATCTTGGACTGAAAAGAAGAGCAATGACGAAGTTATGAAATTGGCAAATGCAGAAAGGAGATTAATAACAACAGTTAGAAGGCGTCAGACGCAATTTGTAGGTCATATTCACAGACATGGCGATTTGGAAAAATTAGCTCTATTGGAGATAATACAGGGAAAAAGAAGCAGAGGTCGACAAAGATTAACTTATTTAAACAGCTTGAATCAATGGGCCACAAACACAACAGTTAAAACGAACGATTTTATACGAATGGCAAATGACAGAGAAGTTTGGAAGACCATGATCGCCAACGTCTGTATCAGATCAGGCACATAATCATCATCAGTAGGCTATGATGAGAACCTCATCTTCTCATCCCCCGATGCTTGGATCAAGTATGGGACTCACTTTTTTTTTACAATGGGGTTGTGCAATGAATG
The DNA here is from genome assembly GCF_918807975.1 of Aplidium turbinatum. Classification (NCBI taxonomy): domain Eukaryota; kingdom Metazoa; phylum Chordata; class Ascidiacea; order Aplousobranchia; family Polyclinidae; genus Aplidium; species Aplidium turbinatum. The sequence goes on along the minus strand of NC_137489.1, from coordinate 5,802,559 downwards.
GCTTTATTTATGTTATGTAGGCTATTTCATTTAAATTGAGGTTAGGCTAATGTTTTGCAACCCTCCCAATTAACTTGCACAAAACAGTTAATCAAATCAATCAACTTTTTAACTAAATTGGCACAAGGTCAAAATATTTTAACAAGTGTAGTTCTTCTTCTTTGTATGCTCCTGCTCCTTCGATCAAGTTTGCATTATTTCATTTCAGATACTTGGTTGAAAAAATCAAAACCACCATTGGATTTCAGTTGGTTTTGGAAGAGGTTTGAGATATTGATTTATTTTCAGTGGAGGCGCACCTTCGTTTTTTGAAAGTCTTCCGATATGTCATCTCAACTTTTATAGTCCAAGAAACCTCTTATTTTACACCAATAAACTAAATCTCCATTCCAGATATCCTGATGCGCTAAGTGGCTAACATATAGGCCTAAAAGAATTGTAATTAAATAATATTTACGTCACATGTTTCAGATAGCAGATTTGAGCTGTGTAGTGTGTAGCGTAGCCTACGCATTTGACGTCTTATAGCCTACATTCGGTGTGACTTTGTTTTTCCTTGCAGCCGCAGTACACCAATGTGTGTTTCTGGTACATTCCACCATCTCTAAGAGAAACTAACGATGCTGTGTTGTACAAAAACAAACTCAGCAAGGTAAAAACTTTATGATTACTGTATATTTAGGCTGAAAGTTAGCCTATGCTCAAGTCGATGCCACCTTTTATAACCTACCTTCGAATTCTAAAAAATAAACTTAGCTGCAGCAGTAGCCTATAACTATCCGGATCAAGAACCGACGAGAGCTTTAAAAGCATCGTATGAAGGCAGTTTTTTTTCTTTTTTTCTCACATAACGGTTTGGCACCTCTAAGGGCTTCATGTGACGGTAGTAGGGATTACGGTATAGGCACTTTGACATAGAACAGTTTTCCTTGCGAATCAGCTGATTTCAGTCATGCGACTCAGCACGTGATATTCTGACCGATCTACTCGAAAGATTTTTGATACAAAGAAAATTAAGCGAGAGAGAAGAGAGAGAGAGAAGTTCATTTATTTGCATCAACAGCACATGTGGAAAAAACAATACAAGATTACAATCTGAACTAGGTTGTTTTAATGTTTGCTGACGATGATGGGAGTGGCAGAAGGACCGAACTGGTCATCAAGTCTGCCACACCCGTGTGGTGTCATAGCTTATTTGACATGGAACGGTGTCGGAGTTGAACGCAAATATATATTGTATACATTACAAAATGAAAAACAATACACACACGAAATTTAACAGTACAATATAAAACAGGAATACAAGAAGCGATGCAGAAATACAAAATGGCATAGGCTATACATAGCCTACAACACAGCATAGGCTACTGGTAAGGAAAAAGCGAATATACAGTAATTAGCGAGATACGGTGAGAATAAGTAAAAACAGTTTGGTGGCACTATATCAGTTACTTAATTTATACCCAGACATTAAGTGCAGTTTTAATTTTTTAGAAAACATACTAATTGTTTGAATTTTTCTTAGCTGTTCCGGTAATTTGTTCCAAGTGTTTGTTCCAAGAAATTTAATTGAGCGTTGACCAAGCTTTGTATGCATTCTTGGTTTAAAAAGTATATCTTTCTTAGCACCTCTGGTATTATAGTTATGAGTTTCATTACAAGGACGAAAGTACTCAGAAAAAATTGCTGGTAGATGTCCTTTATTGCTTTTATAAACAAACTTACATACTTCTATTAAAAACATGTCTTCGACTTGTAGCAAGTTGCTTTTATTGAACAGAGATTTGGTGGGAATTCTGTCCTTAATCTTGGTGAAGTTTAAACAGCGAATTATGCGATTGTGTACCAGATTTAAAGGATACAGCTCCGTTTTAGAAGCACGACCCCAACAGATGATACCATACATTAGGTGGGAGTGAACTAGAGCACAGTAAACTGCTTTTAATGTCTGGGTTAGGGAATGCATCGCCACAAGCAGCGTGGCCTAAGGGTTAAGGTTAGGGCAAGGGAATAATCATTTCGATTGCGTTGGTTCGATTCCCACCCTCTGCTAACGTTCTTTTTTCTTCTGCAACTGAAGTGAGTGCAAGAAGAATTTTAATGATTGTAATCAATTGAGTTTATAAGGAAAATTGTCCTACCTTTCTTAACCAATGCGCTGCGGCGCAATGGTGGTAGCTGCCTAGCTGGTTCGCACGGAAAACTGTCCTTCGTCAAAGCGCCTACCTCATGTGACATTTGAACTTTATATCATGGAGTTGAGAACTTGCTAAAACTAGCTATTTGTGCTTACTGCTTTGTATATCATTTCGTTCCAAAACACGTTTTACCGTAGGCTGTTTCTTTTGTAGCTTCTACCAAGTTGTAGCCTATGCCACTGCTAATTTGCACACGTGCTGTTTTGATGGTCAAAAATAAGCAAAGCAGTTTAAAGTTCTTTACAAATTTAGCACTGGTTTAACTGTAATATTTTCTGAAAGGTGGCACCAAAGATTAAAGCGCACATGATGGAGAATGGGGCGCTTATGATCGGGTACCAACCTCTAGACGGCGCTGTCAACTTCTTTCGCAACGTGATCAGCAACCCAGCAGTTCGAAAGGATGACGTTGATTTTCTGATAAACGAAATTGATCGGCTTGGAAAGAATTTAGAACTTTAAAGTGATTGAGAAATCATCAAATTACAAAAACACTTCTAGGTGTTGTCAATGTACTCTTGCAATCTAGATTTGGCGGAGCAGCATCTTAGACAACTACTTTATCTGGCCCAGATCGGTACTCGACCTAGTAAAGATCTGGACCAGATAAAGTGGTTGTTGCATCACTTGATTGTACAGACAATGTAGCCCACTTCGGTTGCCAGGTAGGCCTATTGCTTGTAAAGTAATTTAGGGTAGGCTCAGGCCCGGATTAAGGTCAAATGGGGCCCCTGTGCTAATGAATTTTATGGGGGCCCTTACCAGCTTACGTGGAGCGTAATGGAAGTAAGCTGGTTTCGCTTGCAGAGGAAACCGAGCCTTGCTTAGGTAAGTTAGATAACTTTGAAATAGCACGTGATCGATGATTAAAAAAGCATGTGCAAATTAAGTCAACAATGTTAACGTTATAATGAATGCAAAATCGCACACATTAAATCAACGAAACCGTGCAAGGGAAAACATTGTAGCAAGGGATCACTGTTAGTACTGCACACTACACTGAAAATCGCAATAAAAGGTTATTCTGAATTTCTATTCTAAACTGCTCTTTCATTCACTACTAACTACGTAAATAGGCTAGGATTTAGAAAACTAACATGAAATTCAGTCGAACGACTTTTTTTCTGGCTATTGATAAATGTGTTACTCTTTTTAGACAGAGGGGCCCCACTTTTCTTAATTTTTTTTCTTGAAAATTTTTTTTAGGAAAAATTTGTTATTTTATTTATTTAATTTTTAGGAAACGTGGGGCCCTCTGTCTGCGGGGCCCCTGTGCTTTAGCACACCCTAGCACAATGGTTAATCCAGGCCTGGGTAGGCTACGGTATTGCTTATGTAAACGCTAGGGAATCAGAGCTGCGGAAATTACTCGTCTCCTTTTTTCAAGGTTCTAGCGCCATTATATTCTAAAAATGTATAAAAAAAAAAGAGGAATTGCGTGTAGCATAGTAGGCTACAGCGTCTTGCCGGCCGCTACCAATTTTACATTGTTAATGAAATCGGAGTTAATTTTTGTAAAACTTGCACCTCTGGAGCTGCTTTCTTATACAGTATTGGTAAATAGCCTACTGTACACAAAAGTATTTTATGGTTATGTAGGTTACTGGTGATAAAGTATGCAGGCCTGTCCTAACTATGAAACGATTCATTCAGCATTATAATACTACGCTTGTATAGAGTGACGTATCATTTGATCATGTGGGTTAGCCTAGCTTGTTGTAAAATTCATTGTTATTGAAATGACAATTAACCCATTAAGAGTCAATTTAAGGGTTAAATTAAAGTGTCTACTGTGCAGTGTGTGGCTACCGTACCGTATATTAATTAAATACTAAGCTTAATATAGTCTTATTGATTTGCTTCCTTAATTAAATTTTGCTTATATTTCTGATCATCTCAGCGAAAACAATACGTTTCATCGCATAGCAGGGATTCAGTAAAAGGTAGAAGCGACAAAAAGCGAAACAATAGACATGCCCGAATTAAGATACCCATGGCCACCTAAAGATACGGCCTGATTTGTCACATTTTGCAGAAATTTCCAGGTTTTTCTAACTTTGAGCAAACGTTTAAATAAATTTTTCTAAAAATTATATTCTTACGCTTTCTTTATTCTTTTCCCCAGATGACACAATAGGTTTTAACATTCTCACATGTTGAAAAGCAAAGAAAATTTGATTTCGAAGATTTTAGTCAGACTGTTAATTTTCAATAACAGTCTGATTTTGCGTTTTTCAACTTACTTTTTCTCATTTACTACTGCTTCCCCAAGGCAACAAAAAAGTTTTATGTGATTAGGAAACCACAAAAAGTAAAAACATCTCAAAAAATGTCAGTCAAGCACTAGCAGTAGCTGTAATCAAAATCTGCAAAATGTGACAAATCAGGCCGCATTTCCAGGTGGCCATGAGATACCGTACTAAGAAGGTTTAGCACGAGTACAGTTCACCTTACCATTGAATTGTTATGATATAATCTGGACATGTTGGTTGTAGACGTCGTAAGATATTTAGAACGTGATCAGCTATATTCTCAACAGGACTATCGTATCCAGGCCCGGATTTACGGGGGGGGGCAGAGGGTGCAGGGGGCCCCCTGACGTGGAAAAATTGTGATTTTTTTTCTTTTAGCCTTTGAAGTTTCTACAAAATGCTGTGCAGTGCAGGATTAATGCTACTGTAGACGCCGAAAGCGCGAAAAAAATTTTTGCACGGGGGCCCCCCGATGTAAAAGTGCTCCGGCCCCCCCATCAGCTAAATCCGGCCCTGATCGTATCAACTGATTTCTTTGCAATTCAAACCACAAAAGATTGTAGGTTTATCACATATCAGTTCCCAGACTGCAAGATCTGTAATTTCTACATTTTTTCAACGTCTGTCAGTTAAGTCGTTGGATAAATACCCGGATTGCAAACGAAGAAAGGTCAAGATAAAAAATGATCCTCAGAAAAAGGCCTTTTTTATTCCGGAGAAAAAAGACTCCAACAAACAAGTAAAATATTCCGTTTTTATAGAAATGGCCTATTCTTTTTTTAACAAAACGTTGAAATTTTTGATACTGTATTTACAAAATGATAAATACGGCTGGTTGCGAGCCAGAATGTAGACAAACTGGTCAGAAGAGCCGTCAATTGGGAGCACACTACCCCTTCAGTTGAACTGCCATTGCTTAAGTCGGATCATGGCTTGAAACGTTTTATTGCATAAAATTCTTAAACCAAGAACCTTTTAAAGTAAAGAAAAACACTCCACGTTAATCAATAAATCTGTTAATTCAGAGTGATCCAAACCCTGACACGCAGCCCGCGTGAAGCTTTTGTGCGCCGGCGAACACTCTCGACATGCCGAATTTTCCAGTGCACAAACACAACTACGTGTTACAATACACAAATGCGTTGCATCAGCCACACACACAGCCCACAACCCTAAATAAGTCACATCATCAAAGTGCAGATCAACAGGTAGCCTAACTAGGCTTATTATGGGGCAATAACATCTGTTACGGTTTGTCACAACACAAACTTGCATTAATTTTTACTCTTTGTTAGTTTGTTGCAAGCACAGACTCTCGAATTCAGTTGTAAGTTAGTTACTAACATAGCTTTTTAGTCAAGTGAAGTAATATATTGATGAAATGAGTGTCAAAAGCAAAGTGTCGGAGAGTTTTCTACTTACTTGGGAGAAAAGTTATTTTTTGCCTATGACAAACCACAGTGTCTGGTGTGCTCGCAAGTACAATCATATCTTTCGAAGGAGTTTAATTTAAAAGACTTTGCACTGAAGATGGGCACCATGTTCGATAGGACATGGCCTACATTTGCGAAAGTATTTTCTCAATCATGAAGCGAATGAAGTGACACACGGAACAGAATGGCTGATGAAACCCTGGATGCCTGCTTACGTCTTTCGATAACCGAATTTAAAGCAGATATAGTCACAAGAACCAAACAACAAATCGTTTTAGTTTCTTGATGTCATATGTATTGTATTTTCTTTATTAGCTGAAAATTACTTATTTGAGTGGCAAACAAGCTGAAAATCATTGTGGCCCGTAAAGTTTTCCTCAAAACGTAATGCGGCCATTCATGCTCGCAGTCTTGGACCACTCAGGGTTAATTGCATGGAATGAATCTAAAATTTCTATTCACGTGTAAATTTATATCATGCTATTGCATACATAAAAAGCGTACAACATGCAGTGCAAACTGTCGTCACTTTAATTGTTTAAAAACAACATACGAATAGAGAACCCACAATGGAAAAGAAGAGGATAGTGTGCAATTAGGGTGGAGTGAATTTCACTTAATGTTTTGGATTTTGATTTAAGGTGTTGTAATGTTGTCTCTGGGCCTAAAAAACAACCCCAAACATAATTTTGGTTCTCTTACCCCTAAATTGACCCTCCTACCTGAGGTCAAAGGTCACGTGAGGTCAAAATTGCTCTATCTCCACTTCTACTCCAGCTAGAAATCTGTTTAATGGCTTAAAAGATTCAGAAGACCCATATTTCTATCTGTTCTAAGAGAACTTTTTCTTCTATTGCTAGTAGAATTTGACTAAACAGCCAAAATGTAGTTTTTGTGGTATTTTTGCATATACAACATTATAGTTAACAAACTTCAACAGCCAAAATAGTAAATTTCAGCAATTGGTTGGATTGTTGTTTGAGAATAAGTGTATTGAACATCGAAATATTCTTATCTGTAGCATTGATGAGGAACTGAAGTTTGAACTAAATATGAAATTAATGTTTTGATGCATTTAAGATGACATTTCAATGGTTGAAAGGCATGAAATTATTGAGAGAGAGATACAGCTTTTGCCAACAAGTCACACTACGTACAATAATAATTGTTACACAAACAATCAAAATTTAAATTGAGCATGAACTAACCAGCAACAACGGGAAGGATGCGAAGGGACCACCGACAGGTCTTCAAGTCAAGCAGCACCTAATGAAAATCCCATTGCTTGAAAATGAAAATCCAATTGCGCTTTTAAACATTCAAAAAATGTCACAAAACATTTTGCCTCCCTCATATTTAGGTCCCGGCTATGCCCCTGATAACTATAGGCTAATGAAAAAAAAAAGTGGCTTTTATGCAATCGTATTCAGCAGTAAAATTGCTTTTTGGTGTTGAAAGAGGGCATCAACTTCCGTGATTAGATCTTTTTCCGGATCACACCATCCCATCTTTCGAAACTAGCCACATGCATGGAAGCGTTTGTTACGAGCTTCACATGACGCTCTACAGCTTGATTGTGGCATGGGTGATCAAGTTCAAGCTTGTTTGTTTTGAAATTTTGTATTGCATCATCATTTATGACTTTGGTTGTGGGTAGTTCTATGACATGAATTTCATTAAAATTTACCATGTTGTGGTAGAACTCGGCGTTGATATTGATCTCCGGTGTGATAAATTTTCGAACAGTTACTGTGCTCTCTGCAATAGATTCCGCCTTTGCACTTTCATCATCTGGGGTCATTTCAACACCATTGCTTATGCGTAGCGATAGCACAAATATTGACAGCTTGCGATCGAATTGTATCATCATCGTCAGCCATCATCGAACGAAAAATGTTTTCGGGGTGAGCTGAGAAGCCTCGCATCGCAAGACATTGCATCAAAAACTACGTATCAAAGTTTTTGATGCAATGTCTCTTGCTTGCTTCTAGGGAAATTGGTTGATTCGTTTGAGCATGTGACAGCTACTTTATTTATTTTAGAGTTTAGCTTGACATCAAACCAACTTAGGAAGTAGAGTTTTAAACAAAATTCTACCAGAATTCTCAAATTTTTGCTCGGCTTTATTTGGGAAGCGTAGCATCTTAAAATGCGACATGCAAGTGTCAACCATCTTGCATGTAACAAGCCACCTATTTCAAACCGTGCTAAGCCATTCTCAAGTTTTCCAGATATGACAGCCAAACAAATTTGGTATGCATAAAATTGATCGGAACTCAAACTTTTCATAACTTCTTTTGGCAATTGAGGAAATTCAAAAGAAGACAATGGCTTAAACTTAAACACATGCCAATGAGACATTAAACCATTTAGCTCTTTGCCAATTGGGCCTGAAAACGAGTCGGAGTTTAAAGAGACTCCATCCAAGTGCTTAAAGACATGCCTGAGAGCCTGAGAGGTAGTTCGTTGGTATACAGGAAACAGATTGCGAAGGTCTTTGCAGCAACTCTTCCAATGTGGCAATGCTGCAATAGTGTTTACCTGTCATAATTGTTGTTCCATCTAAGCCTATAATTGACAAATTGTTTTGCAGGTCGGTATTTTCCAGTGCTTTGCGAATGGCTTTGTGATGCTCAAATAACAATCCAACCAATTGCTGAAATTTACTATTTTAGCTGTTGAAGTTCGTTGACTATAATGTTGCCTATAAGCAAAAATACCACAAAAACTATATTTTTGCTGTTTAGTCAAATTCTACTAGCAATAGAAGAAAAAGTTCTCTTAGAACAGATAGAAATATGGGTCTTCTGAATCTTTTAAGCCATTAAACAGATTTCTAGCACCAGTAGAAGTGGAGATAGAGCAATTTTGACCTCACGTGACCTTTGACCTCAGGTAGGAGGGTCAATTTAGGGGTAGGAAAACCAAAATTATGTTTGGGGTTGTTTTTTAGGCCCAAAGACAACATTACAACACCTTAAATCAAAATCCAAAACATTAAGTGAAATTCACTCCACCCTAGTGTGCATGTCTTATAATTATAATCAACTGTTGTTATATCACCTAGCGAATCCTAATCGCCTTAAGATATTATTACAGGACATTGCAGAGGAGAGCTTACTTTATGTACCAAATCTATTCTACTAATCTGTATTTTCTGTTGTTTTAATTGCTTGTTAGTGAGGTAAGTTTGCGATTACTGAGTTGGTTTGCAAAACACCACAGAATTAGATAAATAGTGTTCATAAAAAGCTTGGGAAACTGCTAAGTCAATGTGCCAAGCTTTTTATGCATTTTAAGTACTTAAAATGTTCATATTTTGTAGGATCTTGAGGACTGCAGGTCCAGTTTTGTTTGCATCAACAAAGTACGAAATTGCCCAGTTTTGGATATATAGTAAACGTTTCTTGAAGGTTCACACTTAACATTGTGAAGATCTACATAGCCTGAGGTTTTAGAATAGGACTAGCACCAGCTTAAAATATTAAGATATTGTTTTCAAAACGTACAGTACGATGTTGTCTACTTTGTGCAGTGAAGTGGCTCATTAAACCAAAGTTTAAACCTCTAGATCTCAAACTTTTGAAGTGAAGTAGAACCGTACTGGAGAGCTGGGCCCAGTAAGAGAAACTCAAAACATAAAAGCCTCTTTCTTTTTTATTACACTAAACAAAAATAGGAAGTTATCGGAAATTGAAATAATTTCACTAAAATAAAAAGCAAAACATCAAGTTTTCCAAAATTGTTCTACTATAATCATGAACCCAGCAGCAGCAGCAACACAGTTATGGAGAGTTTTTCTATATCTGTCATCCTTCCGAACAAGCACTACTGGGGATGCATTGGTAAGATTTTGAACATTAAGTTCCGATAGTTCTCTGCTGTTGACTGTCACTTGGTACTTACAACATGGATCAAATTGCCATGATATGCCATATAATGCAGCACAGCCAATGCTTAAAGCTGCAGTCGGAATGCCAACATAAATTAATGGAGAAGGATTACCCTCTGGAAGAAGATGAGGAAGAAAAATTGATCCCAGGCCAGATAAAACTGAAGCTTTGTGTAAACAATTTCCAACACGGATCCATCGACTGGTTTCTTCCCCTAAAAAGCAGGTATACGTTCAAATTTTCAATTGAAAGCATTGTACCAATTAATTGATTTGAACAGACTTAGATATTAAAACAGATCATACAAGAATACGGTTAGTAAAAAAACAACAACATTTTAAACACCATTATCTCCAATTTGGGTAGAACTTGACAAAAGTGATGCTTCCAGGTAAAAACTACCAATTGTACAAAATCTAACCTTAATCAGATCATTATTATGTAATTGTCATGTAAGATGAGAAAGCACCACTGTGCTTGCAACACCATTATTATTATTGCTCTATGAAATCTGGCACTTCGAATTTTTTGCAAAATTATTGAAATTAAAAGTTAAAAATCTAATTATAAACTTGAAAAACATTTTTGTGATGAAAATCTTCCAATTTTTCTGTTTCTGTGATTCCTTTTATAACTTGACCCTGTTTAGAGGCAATGTCCTTTTTGAAATATATTTTGACCTTGAAATAGAACTCGTGAAACAGGTCAAATGAGACATTTAAAATGTAAATTATCGACTAAAATTTTGTAAACTGCTGCTCCACTTGAGGTTAAGGTTTAGTCAAATCAAAGATGATCGTGTTTAATTGGGTGGCAGATGCTCCATGCCTGAGATCTTTCAATCCTTCGTAAATTATTGCCATTTTCCGATTGTGCAGACTGCAGATGAACTGATCACCGCGGTTCCAAATCTTATTTTATTCAAAATTGATAAGGGACGAAATTTCTCTTGAGCTTGAACTCCGCAACTTGATAAAAAGTTACTTGGGAGGTACTTTACCAAAGAAATGATTGACAAAATTTTTTAATCTGACACTTTAACAACAACTATTTAGATATTTAGACAAGCATTATAAACATGGTTGCAATGATTTATATTTTCAACCAAAACACTACTGGTTAGGTTTGTATGATACTTTGGTGGCTTGTTTCGTTTTCAAATCTGATTTCAATAGATTTGCAATCATGATAGCGTAAACACCATGGGAGCATGTTTTCCTTACCTAGTTTTGTAGGCTCAATAACAATATAATCAGATTTTGCTTCAAGTGCGCACTCAAGTTCGTATTCAAATCTTTCTTGCGAGTTTACACCATCATATACTTCTCGAATCACTGATGTAGTTCTTGGAATTAATTTGCCCTCACTACTTGAATCAGTCATGCTATTATTTTTCAACAATAATCCATTAATCAACACATTCATAACGACACAATGAAAAATTGCTTGCTTAATTTCTGAATTGTAAAAATAAAATTGTTTTAGCATGTACGATACTTTAAATGTCATACAAAAAAAAGGAGCTGGAATATAAGTCTCTGATCTGGTTAAAGATACTTTAATGTCATACATTGGAATTGACCAAAAATATAGGATAAAACTACTTTACCTTTGCTTTACTGTTTATACACTTCACCCTATTAGTCTTGGTCAATTCCAATCTTTGACGTAATTTAATTGAAAGATATTTTCATACTCTTAAACATGTAATTATTTGGTGGTATTGCTGTGAAAATTAACATTACAATAGCACATTTTGTGATTGCTATTTTAATTCCAAAATGCGTCTGAACACGACTGTCATTCTGGCGTAATAATTCTGGGCAATTCAGCCAATAAAACGATCTGTAAAACAAATGCACAGTAAATAATAACGCTAACAGTGCCAACAACATGTAGACCCTGATAAAAACACGTCATTTCTAAAAATGTAATTTGAAAATAAGTCACTTCGTTAGCGCTAAAAATTATACTTACACAAGTTTTAATAACAATATTGATAAATATATTGTTGTTTTTTTCTGTTAAATTATTTTCAATTGCAAAATATTTACAAATTTGTGAAGTGAATACAAGTACCTCAATGGTTGCAAATACTTACATTTGGTGGCAGGTGCCGCGGCAGGTGCCACTGCCACAAATTTGTCACAACCCCTGTTGCAAAAGAGAGCTCAATACTAAGCAGGTGAAACAAACTGCTAAGGTTACCTTAACGCTAGTCATTTCAGTTAATACGGTATAGGTTAGATTATGTATGGTACCTTTCTAGTAAAAAGTTGGAGAGCGCTCATGGACAAGCTACTCTTTTCTTGGTTTCTAGTGTACCGTACAATTTTTTCTTGTTGAGCCCTCAGCTATACCAAGCACTGCTTTAATTTCATAATTGCGGAAATATGATTTTTTACATACAATACGGTAGGTACGAAATTAATGTTTATCTTCATGTCAGAGTACCCTACTGAAACCCTATTGACAAAAGCACAAAAACTTATAGCCTACAGCTAAATAGACGAAAACCTAGCTAAGTCATGATACGCTCAAAAACAAGCAAATACAAATAACCAACGCAACTTCATATCAAACATTGATATTAAAAAAATAATTTTCATGATTGTTAAACATTTACATGTTTGCGCCAGCAGCAAACAATAAAACTGAATTGAAAATAACACAAACGTTTCGACTTTCCCATTCCCAGTCAAACGCGAGTTACCATTACCAGGCACTTGCACAAAAAGCACTTATCTATGTTGCCAGTCTGCCAGATACTGGAGGATGAATTTCTCCAGGACCGCCGAGCAAATTTTCCAAACTTACTCTCATGAATCAGTTTCATGTTTATTTTTCAACCATTAAAAAAACATATAGACGTTGAACCAATATAAAAAGTATGTCTGGAAAAAAGAGGAAGCAGCAAAACGAAAACATCAAAGCGTGCTTGAGAGAGAAATGACTTGCTAAATATGAACAAGCTTACTAGGATTTTGGAACGGTCGGAATATCTTGAAAAAATTTAAACCTTCTTCAAACAAATGTGAAAAAAAATTGCATATGAGAAAAAATAGGCTATGCAGGCCTGTATAAAATAATAACAAAATAAAACACAATTAATAAAATTTTAGTAGACAATGTTCAGCCTATGTTGGTCGGCCGTTGTGAGTTAACTTATCAGCAATGTTGATGGTCAATATGGGGGATACAATTCTTGATGCATTAGATTTAGCTTTTAAAAAGAGCAAGGTAAGCAAAAAATACGTCCTAAAAGCTTTAACCAAGTTTTAATTTTTCTAAACTAGGGGATTGACTGATAAAAAGATCTTTACTTGTACACCGGTTTCATTTTAAAAAGAAAACAAAAGTTTGCATCCACTTCAGCGGAAGAACTCGTAACCTGTTTTAGTCTTTTAAAGCCATAAATTTTCCAATTTTTGCAGTGGCGTAGCTAGGGAATGTGCCGCCCGAGGCGGATTCAGATTTTGCAGCCCCTTCAAGAAAAAGCATGTAAAAATGAAATGCATTTTTTTTATCAGGTTATAATCAAAATAAAAAATTGTAGTCTGAAAGTGCTGCCTCCAGACGTGCCGCCTGGGGCAGTCCACCCCCGCCCCCTTAGCTACGCCACTGAATTTTTTTCTTCGGGTGCTCTTCAATTTTCAACTTCAATAAAATGATTGATGAAATGAAATGACCATATGACCATTTGACAACCAAATGAAATGACCACTCGGCCACGGCTCGTCGGCAGCCGTGGCCGAGTGGTTAGCGCGTTGGGCTCGCAGTCGAGAGCCTGCATGTTCGACTCCAGCCACTCACACTTGCTGTTGTTTCTCTGGGCAAGAAACTTTACGATAATTGCCTCTACCTAGTGATCGATTTCGAGTAATGGGTAGTACCAAATTTACGTCATAAGTAGAGTAGACAACCGGAAACAGACATTGCCGTCGGCTGCAGCGTGGGTCAGGTGTATGTCGGAAGGCGTACACCGATGCATAACGCTCAAGTCCGCTTTCCCGCAATGCAGGATAAAGATAAACAAACAAACAAAAACAAACATTTGGCAACATTATTTATATCATTCTTTTTGCCCTTCAATGAATGTATTACAGTAGCTCGAACATGTTCATAGATTTAAGAAATAAACATAGCAATAAGGAAAAAAAGAATTTTTATAGTTGTGCAGTGTGCAGTTTGTTTACTTTCAATCTTCATTCTTTGAATATATTTTCATTTGTTTTTGTTTCGACTGAATAAAATGCTTAAAATAGTCCTGATTTGAGATGTTCGACGTGCAGTAACGTACCGGTAACGAGAAAAAAATTATGGAAAGTAAATGCAAATTTTTGGGGGGAAATGAATCAAATGGTTGAAGCGTCTGGTTACTCTAATCAAAAATTAAGGACCCAAAATGTAGATACTAAACTCATATTCAGAAAACAAACGTTTCGAAAACCGTTTTCATCTTCAGTGCTATAAATCATTAAATGTAGCCTAAGCAATCCCTGCTGCGTAGCCGAGTGTTGAGAACGTCTGCGCGACGTTCGAAAGGACGTGGGTTCGACACCGCTCCAGAGCACGCGGCTGTGTCTCGGCAAAAGACACTTAAAGGCAAGCCAAAATAAGGGGAGCAGCTGACTCGAACACTAGGCTATATGTCACTTCGCTGCTTCCTGTCGTCTGTTGTATCGCATCTGTGATCGCAGTAATCTACAAGCTATTATAAGTGAAAAACGTAATAGAAGTCAAGTTTTTTATGAAATGATACGTAACAGAATTGAGAATTCAAAGAGTTTGATGAAGCCTCAACGATAACGACAGCCTAGCCTACAACTGCAATTACTATGGGAAATATTCTAACACGAATCCAAATCAGTCGTGATGCACAAAAAGTCAAAGTAAATAATCCTAAATTACATAAGGTCGCAACTACGTAATACAACGTTGAACAAGAATAAAAGTTTTGATTACAATGTTACTAGATAGGTTATTTTGTACATGATATGGGAAAAATTCAAGATCGTTGAAAACAAAAACTTAAAATTGGAGAAATTATGAGATTCCCAAAAGAAAGAGTAAAAGGTCAGGCCTGAATAAAAATCTGCAAGAACCAGAGTTTGAAAAGACAAAAATGTTTTGTAGAGATAGGGATATGTAGAGATTATGCAGAACGTGGTGGCAGTGCCGGTCTTAGGGTATTTCGGGCCCTGTGCAAATATGCTTTGCGGGCCCCAATGACAATGATTCAATTCAGTAGCGTAGCTAGATATTTTGAAAGGGGAGGAGTGGTTTGACGGTCAGCGGTGAAGCCTGACGGCGCGACCGCCGAAGGCGACACCCAGCGGCGAGGGGTCTGGGGGGCCTCCCCCAGAAAATTTTGAAAAATTACTTTGAATTTGGGGCATTCTGAGAGCATGTTGAAAATTTGGATATGAATATTACTGTAAAATGGTGCTGTCCGGTGGCATAGCAAAAGGATAAGATCATGCATTCTTGGGCATTTTTCAGAAATAAAGCTATGTTGAGTCTAGATGCAACCTATTTCGTCCCCTGAAAAATTCGTATCCCGATTTCGCACCCTGAAATCCGAGTACCAAAATCAAATTTCGACCTATTTCGTCCCCTGAAAAGATTGAGAGAAATTTGAAATGTTTGCGGCAACTCCGATCAGCAACTTCGGCTATGTTGTTTTTTTCTCGATCTTTTCAGGGGACGAAATAGGTTGCACCCGTCGAGTCTCTATGTTTTCTTGTTGCTAATTCCTTTGTTGAATTTTTCTATTGGAAATGACAAAATTACTGCATTTTCTGAGTAAATTGCGGGCCCCCTAATTTGCGGGCCCTGTGCGATCGCACGGTTTGCACACTCCAAAGACCGGCACTGGTGGTGGGAAGCAGCGCTTCGGAACGGCGTGACGACGTTTTTACGAGATAATTTAGGAATTGATAAAAATACATCAAAAGTCGGTTTGCGATGCAAAAATGCTGGTGACATGAAGTTGCAATAAACTGGAGAAAAGTTACAAATGTCATTGACTCATTGTAGGGCTTATGTCAACACTTGAAAGAGTTGGCTAACAATTTTAAACGTTATTTTGCGAAACATGGCTTTTCAAACCTCGACATGGAATCTTCTATATCAACAATCCATTCTTCGAAGCTGTCAACACGTGTTACCTTAATTTTCATAAAAAAGAAAGTGTGATTGAACTATGTTGTGACTCTACTTTGCAGTCCAAAAAAAATAAATTCTGTTACAAGTTAGCCTACAACTCAAGATATCTAGCATGGAAACGAATGTTCATGTTTAACTTTCAAAACAATCAAATTGTTAGTGACTATTCCAACTTATGCGAAAAATCTTTTTTGTCTCTAGCTTTAATTAAAACAAAGCAAAAAATCGCCTGAATACTGAAACAAAAATACGTGTTTCAGACCTTTTTTGAAGTTTTGCTTTCATCGCATAGGCCTACTGGCAGTGTAACAGGCGCAATTTCCAAGTAAGATTGATTTTGTACGTAGGCTAACTAAACTAAATGGGTTGGCAGTTTATTGTTTGCGTTGAGTTGATTGGCGGTTTGTTGTGATTTGTGTCTTAAATTTATAGCCTATGACGAAATCATACATCATGGTACGCTACACCAGCTTTGGTCAACAAAAGATTCCGAATACGTCTAGGGTCGTTAAAAGAATAACTTTGACCCGGTATGAATGAGAAATATGGCCCTTAAATCTTAAGTCCAAAAATATTCCTTGGACTTCCGATCTGGACCTACGCCACTGAATTGGTCTGATCTATTTCCTAGAACCTTTTGTTGCCGGTTCACATGCATTTAGCTCAGTTGGTTAGCGCCTGACTTCGTGAACAAAGAAGTTTCAAGATTAGGCGGCGCTGGTTCGATTCTCAGAGTGTGGGCTTGAGCAACGCATTTTAAGGACTGCTCTCTTCCATTCAGCGGCACCTATAATGGATGGAAGAATTCCCCGGCAACAACACTTCAACAACTATCAGAAACTTCACTTTGTTAATCTCAGAGACCGGCCTTGCGTCAAAAGCCCTTACAGCGAAACTACCAGGTTTTGTCAATCCATTTTTTAAAGTTTTTACCGGTGTAACGGTCCAGGAGTGACCGCAGTCCAAAAGTTACCAAGGTTGTCAAATATTCATATTTTTTTTATGAAAATAATTGAAATTCGTATTGCTAAAAAAAAACAATTTTAAAGTGCCCCTGACAGGTTGGATCCAAGTATAGTAACTTTTTTAAGCATTTCCTAGCGCAAAATTATGCTTAGCAAACTTTTTAATCTTAACCTCGAAGCTCGACTGGTTAGGGCGTAATTTATATCAAACGACTGCTCCGCAGCGCCACCACAGGCGAAACTGCATATTTCACTGCTCTGGGTCTGGGACGACTTTGGTGGTGTTACGACATCCTAAGTGGGCGTCGTTAGCGACGGATGAACCAAATGTTTTCTATAGATCTGATTGGTTGGTGGATCATAGTTTAGTCGGAGTTGGTAGGCCTACAAGTGGTTGCTTTTTTCAAAGATTTATTGTTTTTGCAGTTTAATAAAACTGTACTGGATACGTTCCTACAAAACCTAAAATATACTTGAAGTGAAAAATGAAGAAATCGCACGAATCATCATTCATATTCACTATTCATAAATACATAAAAGTTCTCTCTCTCTCTCAAAATGTGCCTTCAGTTGGCCATTGAAATCCGGTGTAACGGCCATGTGGAATTGGAAAATTGTTTCAGATTCGCCAAACAATGCATGACGGCAGCACAATCCGATTGTTGCTTCCGAGAGCATCACCTTGTTGCAGTGCCGGTCTTTGGGGTGTGCAAACCGTGCGATCGCACAGGGCCTGCAAATTAGGGGGGGGGGCGCAATTACTCAGAAAATGTAGTAATTTTTGTCATTTTTAGGGGAAAATTTCAACAAAAGAATTAGCAACAAGAAAACATAGAGACACAACCTATTTCGTACCTTGAACATTTCGTACCCTGAAAAGATCGAGAGAAAAAAAAAACAACAGAGCCGAAGTCGCTGATCGGAGTTGCCGCAAACAATTCAAAATTACTCTTGATCTTTTCAGGGGACGAAATAGGTTGAAATTCGATTTTGTTGACAGCGGACAGCACCATTTTACAGTAATATTCATACCCAAATTTTTGTTGAACATGCTCTCAGAATGCCCCAAATTCAAAGTAATTGTTCAAAATTTTCTGGGAGGGAGTTCCCCCAGACCCCCCGCCGCTGGGTGTCGCCTTTGGCGAACACACCATCAGGCAACGCCCGCCGACCGTCAAACCACCCCTCCCCTTTCAAAATACCTAGCTAGCTATTGAATTGGATCATTGTCATTGGGCCCGCAAAAGCATATTCCGCACAGGGCCCGAAATACCCCAAGACCGGCACTGCTTGTAGTATCCACTCCAACGCATGCCTCTAGGCAACTAACCGATACTGCCTGCAAGGAAATAAAATCACTTCTTTTAGTGTGCATTCTTTAGCGTTTTGGGTATTTTTAGCCTAATGTAGCATCCTTACTCGTTTGATAGGTCTCCGTTTTCTGCTTTCGGTTTATTGGTTTTTCTCCAGTTCTTAATTCCTGCTCCTCATAAAAACAGTTCTCAGAACTGGATGATGTAAGTGTGCCTCAAAATCGGTCAAATTTGTAACGCAACTAACTAGATGCGTCTTTCTTCAAAAGTTCTTTCATCTGTGGCACTTCATGGCAACATACACAATTACACATTCATTGGGCTGGGGCATAGACTCGCACTTGTGGCAAACGCACCACCTAGACTGCGAGTGTGGCAAACGCACCACCATAACAAAATCATCTTCAGTGATGTGAAGAGAGCATAACGACTAGTTTTGTAAAGCCCATCCCACTTTCGAACACTTGAAGAAAACTTTGATCACTTTCTTCTCAGCACCTTGTTTTGTGGGAAAGCGTAAAAAGATTCTTTGTCACTGACTGACACGGTCTTTGTCACTGACACTGTCACATAAACAGCAGTTTGTAGGCATTGTCTCAACCATAAATTAAGGATACTGTTTGTGAGATACTGTTGTTACACTGCAAATGGCTATAGCCAGATTAGGACAAATAAAAAATTATCAAAATTGTAGCCCTACGAAACTGCAATTTCAATTGAATTGAGATGCTGTTTGATAAAAATAAACTCAACCTATTTGATCTAAACCTGATAGTAGCTTAATAATAAGTTCACTTTTTCTTTTCGGTAATTCTTATTTTGCACATGCTTTAGACCAGGGGTCAGCAAACTTTTTTCTTTGAGGGCCGGATTGTTGCGAGATTAACAGCTGCGGGCCGGATGCAAATTGCGAAAAGATATACAACTATTTAGAATCTCCATTGACTTGAACTGAGCACAATAAAATAATAACAAAGTCAGCGGTGGAAGAGCAAAGTTGTGATGAAAATCGAAAGGTTGCTGGAAAAGTTATCCCCTACTGTGATACACTACAGGCCATCGTGCTCTTGAAAAAAAACATTACATCTTTACAAATTTGGCCTAGGCTGTCCCCATTTGTGGTGGCCTAATGATAAAAACAGAACACCAACATGTAGGCTGCCTGGTGGAAAAATGTACAAATTCAACATACAACAACGAACTATAAGAACGAACAATTTTAACAAAGAAGTCTCTATTACACAAAAAGGCAAAGCCAAAGACGGTTGCTAATGCCTAGGGAAGCACATGTACAGAATTGTAGTGCAGCTGTAATTTCCGCAGCACGTGGCGGGCCGGATGAGATCAGTTCGCGGGCCGGTTCTGGCCTGCGGGCCGTAGTTTGGTGACCCCTGCTTTAGACCAACAGAGCCCCACACATTCACGTTTTGCAGTAGTCGTACTATACCTTACCAAGTCACCACATTGAAAGAATATATCCTTCCCGCTTATGGTGACGTCACAGCGGTGTTGCCGTTTTTATTTTCGCAATTGAATGAGTGCCAGATTCGCCGAAAGTCAGCGAAAGTTTGCAAGCGTGTAACTTAGTAGCCTGTTGGTATTTTTTACGATTTGCTGGTCAGAGAAGTTTGTTAGTGTCATCTTTTTGGTATCTTAGGTAAATTTAGCGAATTTATTTACCTGTCAGAGGCACTTTAAGCATTGATTAATCATGAATGAAAAGGTATGCATTAGTTTGAGAGCAACCACTCAATTAAACGTAGTTGTAACATTTTTGTTTTTGTATCGCTTTCTGAAGCGCCGAGCAGCTCTGGTCATTTGTGGTCTGATGTAACTTTTAGACTGCTACACTGCAGCAGCACCGTAACTTGTGGACCGCAGTAACTCCTGGACCGTTACACCGGTCCCCTATGTGAAAAGGTTGGAAATCACTGCTATAGATAGCTCAACAACATAGTCTGCTGCAGTTTCACTGGACTCGCACGATCAAATGCGTCGTTTACCGCACTGTCATCGTACCCATGACACAATGACGTATTACGCTCCCTGTTTATTAAACGTCACTTTGAAGCATGTTCTGTATTTTAAAGACAGTAGTGATTGTCATGCTTCATAGAGCTCGAACCAAGCGTTGAATTGACTGTGAGTCACTCACTAAACAATATTTATTTCACTCAATACAATGTTTACTAGATTTCAAGCAGCGTAAGTTGTGCCATAACTCTGCTGCTTACCTACTTGTAGAATTGCAGCATATTTCGTGTGAGACAGCAAGGATAGATGAAGGCCTCACGCGTCGCACCAGCAAAAACTGTATTGAACACTTTCTTTCACACTAGCTCTAATGCCCGCCTTGTTGGAGAAACACCATTGCTGAGAGCAAACGCTCAGTTTAAAACCTTTTACAAACCTAGGCTTCATTCAATGCAGGTTATGGTTTCAATAAAAACAACAAATTTTTGAATAAGTTAGTGAAGAAAAAAAAAAGTAAGAATAAGTCAATTTAATCAATTTAGAAAATAATAGCCTACCATATTACTGCTTGTTTTTACAAAAACATTTAAGAGGCTGCAAATGCAACCAATGCAGTATTTACAGACCAGTCGCAAAAAACACCTCAAAAACAAGACGTTATTTAGCCCAATAAAGGACATTTTTATGTTTTACTAGGAAAGGTTTCAGTTCACGTTTTCAAAACAGCATCTTTTGTTTAAAAACTCCTTTTAATTTTCTTTATACCCTATCGGCGTTTGAATAGAATACTTTTTATGGCAAGGAATCTGAATTTTTGTTTCGGTGTTGTAAACGGGAATGGTACGTTAAATCTTATCAATTTACATAAAAGCGAAAATGAAGTTTTCGTTAGCTTTGTAGATTAGACACAAATGCTTTTGCTTTCGTTCATGAGTGAAAGTTTGGACTATTAAAAATATGACATAGATTTTGCAGATTATAAACTTTGGAGAGCAAGTCGCTATGGTAGCAATATGTGAAAATCTTTTCTGATCCATTACGAAACAAAAACTCCCGGTAGCCAACTGATTTACCTAAAGTACGTGTACGAAAACAAACATATAATAACGTTTATTGTGCTGAATGAAATTTGTCTTTGTTCAAGATAGAAAACCCCAATTTTGTTTGTTCTAGTTGGGACGTGAATTGTTTGCGGATACTCTCAGCTGTGGGAACACAATAGCAGCGTGTCGTCTTGCTGTACTTTTTTGCTTGTTTAAGCAAAATTTATTCATGCAAAGCCCCGAAAACTGCACACTGGCAATCCACAGCTTTAAACGAAATTGTCATTAGTTTGAGCTATCCTTTTAAGCTTTTGCAGATCCGAAACTCTTGTAGTTCAGTTTTTTCATGAAACCAAAGTCCCTACTTTCTCGAAACTTCAATCTGATTTGCATTCGAATCGATACCTTTGGTTTCCTTTAGTTTATTTGGACTTTTTTCTTGACTCTTTATAATGTGGAACAGTGCAGTAATTTTT
This sequence comes from Aplidium turbinatum, assembly GCF_918807975.1. Taxonomy (NCBI): domain Eukaryota; kingdom Metazoa; phylum Chordata; class Ascidiacea; order Aplousobranchia; family Polyclinidae; genus Aplidium; species Aplidium turbinatum. The sequence goes on along the minus strand of NC_137489.1, from coordinate 5,780,844 downwards.
CATATTCCACATCTCAACAAACCATTGAAGACATATCAGCAGAATAAGTCTTTTGAGAAGTGTAAAAGTTTCTATTGGGACAAGTTAGCAATTGTTTGAAACATGAAAGGAGCGTTATTGAAGAAGCAATTCAATTATGACTGTGATAAGCCATGGATGGATAAACCAACCGCATTTCAAAAAATACCGGTAGGTAACTGCAAGGGAAATGACAATCCATTGAGCAGAAAAGGATACCGGTTAATCTTGTCTGTCGGCATTGTTGCGTTGATGCTTTTGCTTTGTTGGAATGCGTACGTCAGTTTTGAACTTGTTCGTTTGCGTCATGACGTCACGGCGGTTACGTTGCGTGAATGCTCTTGCAAATCAACAATGGAAAATGATGAAACTATTGACGACGACAGCATAGACGACAAGGTAATTTTTAGAAACAAAAGTTAAATAATGGTATTTACAAAAAAAATTAACATTTTTTGTAAAGATTACGTTGTGTAATAGATTAACAGCCTATGTCCTATGATATTCCCAATAGAAAGTGACAAAATCAGGCCCATTACAAACTTTAGTATAACTTTTTTCATTACTTTAACCTGTGACAAATAGACCATAATTCTAGTAATTTCTATGGTTTAATACTTGTAACACTACCAAAATTGATGCATGCATGTTGGACATGAGTGTATTTTGGTGTTTTTGGTATTTCATCTTACAATTAGAACATCACGCATTTCGCTCAAACAGACCTTTAACTAAAATCTAACAAAAGTACAACTACAAAACAATTCTGTTTGTCCTACACTACAGTCTTACAACCTGTCTGACGATGCATACGAATACAATAGTGATGACATCATAATCAACTACAATGAAAATTCGAATTTATCTCCGGAAAGTCGGAACCATTCTCTTTTCAAGAGAAGTGCTGGTAAGCATTTGGTTTGAGTGTTTATATTTTGTTTTCACGTATTAAAACGGAACAATCCAGACAGAACATTCCGTCATTTTTGCATTGATTCAACGTCTGCACACGTCCGATTTTGTTGATTGGAAATGAAATGCTCATAACGGTGGTCCGCGGCAACTGGGCTGCGAAATGGTGACAGGATTCTCCAAGTCACCTGCCTTAAACTGTAAAGTTATTTAAGTTATTTTTAGCTCAGCCGTGTATTTCTATTTATGTCTTTTAACGGTGAAGTTTTATCGCTTTGTCAGCTGGAACGATTCCCGTCTTGCTGTTGTACGTTTTCTCGCTACAGTTGAGTTTCACTTCTTTGAGATCGCTTTCATTTCACTATGAAAAAAAAAACCCTTTTTTACGAAAAGAAGGATTGGCAGTTTCTTGTTTGCCAAAGAAGTTTCGTGACCTTTTTGTGTCTGAGCGTTTGAATTGTAGGTGAACCTTCCAAGCCAAAACCATCAGGCCGAAATAAAAAACGCGGTGGAAAGGGAAGAAGAAAAAACAGTAAGTAGCCGAGTGTTGGTCGTTTCTAGCAATTAAAAATTGAAAATTAAGTTTGATTAATTGATTACTTCAGCATTAAATAATATCACGCTTGTAATTAATTCAAATATGAACAGTAAATAAACTTCTGTTACATTTTGATTTGAATAGCAATATTAAGCTAAAACTAAATCAAAATCAACAAAATACAGCTAGATTAATTCACACTTTCTGAGTGGCAGCTTTTTTGTTTAAAAGCACTGTGTCCTCCATGTTTTGCTCAAGCTTATTAAGCTTATTTCTTTGAGGATTTTTAACTTATTTTTCTGAATTAAATAGGATTTGCTGTCGTAATGTGTAAGTGGTAGGCAGTCTGTGGAATACGCCAGCTTTGAAAATAATAGTTTAGTAAGCTATTTTATATTTATGTGCAGGAGTGAAACAGCTGCTTAGAAAGAACAAGGTAAATTTATCATAAAGATTTGTGAAGAGTTTTCTTTGTAATAGCATAGTCTGTCTGCTCGTGGGCTTACAATGTTTCACGTTGGGAAAAACTGCTTTCATATCTATGTGCTTGAAAAGAAGACAGTTTACGGTTACTTACCATACTTACAATCACTGCTGTACTGTTTATAGTCGCTACTAATACATTAGATTTCTGGCGTTGATTTATTTCCATGAATATTTTAAAATACTTATTGATTTGCAAGAAGTTATTAAAATACTTAGCATTCAGAGGAAATATCGTGGGCCAGGTTGAAACTCTTCGTGGGCCGGATTTCACCCGCCGGCCAGGCATCAGTTTATAAATTTTGTTTCATGCTGCCATAATATTCACGAATAAGTTACAAATGTATTATAAAATATTATACGGATATGAGTTGTAATTTATCTTATCGTAATCGTATATTATGACAATATGTCAAACTCATAGGAATATCATTCAATTTTTATTCTTTTTTTCTATATCAGGCTGTTGCCATTCACGTTAAGGCCAAACGAACCACAGATATTTTTGAAAATCGAATCAATGTTCCTGGTAAGTGACAAAGTAGGCTATAGAAACTCGTTTCTTTAATCTACGTTTTTTCTGTAAAAACAGCATCTGTAATCCTATTAAAAAGTTGATCCAATTTTATCGTTCAAAAAGAATATAGGCTACTACATTGTCAAGTAAGCTATTGGCGGTCCAAGTCTCGCGGTGTGCTTGGGCGGTGCTAGTTTAGGCAATTTTGTATTCAGGAGTTACTGAGCTCACTGGATGAAATAGTTTACTGACAAAACTTCAACAACAAGCAAAACTTTTACACTACCAATCTCGATGGTTTAAAGCTCATACCCGGAGCTTATTATTTTTGTAGCGTAAATAGACTAAGTCATTATGTGGCATGATTAAACTTTCAAGAAGCTTTCCAATTAGAAGATACAAATTTTCACAATCAGTGAATCACGCCAACAGGGTTGGCATAAATCTTTTTGCAGAAATAAGTGTCTGTCGCCTAAAATCTGTTATTACTTACATTTTACATAGGCCTAGGCTTAATTTTAAAAATATTTACAGGAAGAAAATTGAATGAGTGGCTCTCGCCAGACCCTGAGTACATTGGATTCGACACAAAGTCTTTATTGTCAGATGGATATGTCACTGCTCCTGTAAATGGTCTCTATTTTGTCTACAGCCAGGTTCGCTACTTGTAGGGTTAAAACGAAAACTATATAGCATAGCTAAAACTTCAAGTAAGAGTCGTTTCAAGTTAATTTACTTTTCTCAATTGCAATTGAAATGATTAAGAAATCAGATTTTGTATGAAAAATGTTTCAAGAAAATGTATGAAAATATAACTGAACAATAAAATGAAGGTGTTTGCATGACAATATGATTACTGCATGCATCAATATTATGATTCCAAGTTAAATCAAAATATAGTTATTACTATCTGAATTCTTAACAGCCTGTTTCACCTAAAAGGAGGATCATCAGAAGGTCTTATTCAAATAGAATCTATTTGAATAAGACCCTTTTGATGATCCGTTTGAGGTGAAACAGGCTGTTAAGAATTCAGATAGTAATAACTATATTTTGATTTAATTCGCTCTGCTTTGCTTTTTTGCTTAGCATTGAGCACTTTTTGTAGTAGCCTATTAATAGTTTTCATTGTTTTGATTCCAATTTATGTAGAAAAAAGTTATTATAATATTCTAACGATTTTGTGCTTAGGTACAGTAGCCTACGTCTACATCGCCTATTTGCCGAATGAATATTCCAGTCGAATGCCAAATAAATCCATTAAAGCTTTTTTCACATTTTATTGTTTATTTTAGGTTGTTTTTCGCTCTTCGAACCTTCCGTACATGGTGGCAGAAATAGGTGTGAACACTTGGGGCGCTGCAGCGTTTACCAAATGCCAGATCTCAGCAAATCCCAACGCAACAGACGGATCTTACGTCGCCTGCCACTCAAATGGAGTTGTGTACCTTCACAAAGGCGATGGAATATCTTTGATTGTGAATCCCCAAAACGTGCACGTATACATGGCACCAGAATACACTTACTTTGGAGCGTTTTTGCTAGGTCTGAATTGATGGCAAACGTTTCGGGTCATTGCGTATTCTTCCTGTTGGATTGGCATGTTTCCAGATTTCGGTGACAGATAATAGGTGGATTGATATTATATTCTTTGTTCTGTAGCCTATTATCCGAAATGTTTTTTCTTTGATACGTTTCTGGAAGTGATAGCCAACCTACTCTTGTATTTTGCTCGGGATAGCTTACAATGGGCTATCATTTCTATCAATAACCTACTACAATATAAATGACCACAGAACTATCTTTTCTGTTGTGTTTTAATTGCGAACATTGATTTTTACGCTGTTATTTTGTAATTCATTGGCATTGTAAAATACTAAAATGCCAACAGAAAAATTCATATTGTGTCATCTTGCGTAAACATTCGTTTTTATCAATTTTTGGTAATGTGTTTTGTTGTTGAATATGCGCCACTTTCACAACAAAACAAGAAACACTTTTATCATTTTATTGTCATATAGGCCTACTGCAGTCAAATTTATCTTAACTTGGAACAATTTTACTGCAGCCAGTCTGCTGAAAAGATATTTTAGGCCCAGTACCAATGTTATTGCCAAGCCTCATGGAAGTAGCTGACATCTCTAAAATTAAAAAGCAAGACACTTAAGGATGAGTACAAATATAAAAATACTAGTGAGATCATCAAACCAGACAAATTTTTCCTCCAAAAAGCATTGAAAATTCATTCCGAAACAAAATGGTTCGATTGTACAGAAATGTATACTGCGTAGGCGAGAGTATATCTGAATAGGCCTAATATGCGGTGCTTTTTTCAAGTCTTCGAAGCCCCTAAAAATGATCCGGGAGGTTAATAATAGCATTTCAGATCCAAAATTAACTTACTACTATAGTCCAGGATTTCTTTGTCAGTGCTACTGACCTCAGTATATATTATTATTTGCATGGGGATGAGGTACCGTAATTAGCCTACTTTGACAAAACACCATTACGCTAGCGCAAACCTAGTTGTTATTCTTCGATAGTGTTTATAATTCGACACTTTGAAACAAGAAAAAACACAAAAAGAAATTAGGTGCAGCAATTTAATCAGGAAAATTAAATCTGTCTCGCATTTTTCGGCTATTTAAAATAAAAAAAAGTCAAAAATACGGCTCCGAAAGCTCAATATTTAACTTTCCGTACATCATATCCTAGAGTTTTGCATTGGCAGTCATAATTTGGTATGACAATTCCCACAAAAAAAAATCAATATTGATTTAAATAACACAGTAAATTTATGTAGCCTGCTATTTCAACTTATTGAAGTTTGTCAAATTTATAGGCTACTACTTTCGCTTACTTGAAAAAATTATTTCAATTTTATTGGGTAGAATGGGCTTCTATCAAAATTAAACTCACGTGAAATATCGTAGATGTCGGATATTGACAGCCAGCAATGGTGGACAGGGATGGTTTAGCAGGGGTTCCGGACACTTCCTGAGAGTGGGGGGGGGGGGGGGTAATTTAAGCAGGGGCGGAAACGATGTTTTGACATCGACAGGGGCATATTGGATTATCGCATCACATATACTTTTGGAAGGTCGCTCTCCCAGACCCCGTTCTCATTACTGAAAGCTTCAGTTTCTTATACAACGCCTTAGGCTGCGTGTTTCGCGCCAAAGGCGCAAATTTTTGTCTTTCAGCACGATTTAAAATCGAAAAATTATTTCAACGAATCTGAAATCACGAGCAAAAGCTTTTTAACATTTGCCACATTTTTTTGAGGTTTTGAGACAATTTTGGCTGCAAGGGGGACGTACACAAAATCCCTCTCTGTATTCTTCCTTGGCTCAAGTTCTCCAAATTTTGAAATTCAGACGCTAAAAGGTTAGATTTAAAAGGTCAAAACCGTTAAGGTCAAAGCTATAATAATCTATAACTTAATTTACAATAGCATGAATACAGCACGACAACCTGTGCCATAACATCTACAGTGAAATGAAACGTTTCAGTATCTAGGGTCTAGGCCTACATTCAACTCAGAAAAAATAAAAGCTAAAATGCATTTAACTTTTACAAGAACTGAAAATAAGGAGACATCTTGATTGATACTACAGGAAGGCCTATCATCTGCGCCGTGTAAGAAATACACTGAACAAAAAATGCCATAACACCCAGGTAATAGGCTACCTTGTGCCAAAATCTCACGAAAACTACAAAGAAATAATATTATAAAAGAACACCTCAACTCAAACAAAACACTGTGTGCACTCGCTTCTATTCTAAGCAGAACAGTCAGAAGTCGCCAAAGACGTTAAATCTTTGTGCATTGTTGAAAACAAATTCTTTGCAGATTTCATCCAAACACACTTGATGGGCATGGCACATGGCAATGAAATTGAGTCTTGAAGCAGTCATTGTGCTTCGGAGCCATGTTTTTAAGTGGCGTAGCGAGCTAAACTATCTTTCAGCTTCTGCAGAAGATGGGCCATTGACCAATAGCAATTTTACAAGTTTTTCCACACTGGCATAAAACTCTTTGATAATAATAAGTTCCATTAACTTGTTTCGAACATCGCACACCTACTTGATCGGCCCAAATTTCTGATGGAAGTGGCTTAAATCTTGGCCTAAAATTTTCACGTCGAAGCCATATCGTTCCAACGCTGTAACAACCAACGCTGTGACTGACTGTGCCAGATACTAAAACTTCTTTACTCTTTTGGTGCGTGTGAGGCCTTGCACCTTGCTGTCAATAGATGCGTAGAACTACCTTCTGTAATGAGAAGCGAGGTCATGGGAAGCACTTTGCTTACAGCGCTTTCTTGAAATCTGGACTTCAGCTAAGCCTAAGCTATCTAGGCTACTTGCTGCTGAGATTCCTTGTATAACTGCATAAATTGTTCTTCATTTCTAAGACTCTCGTAATTAACTTTTGAGTTTTCAACCAGTTCCATCATGTCGCTGATGGTATAAGACTTGATCTGCAACAGGCCTGTTATCTTTTCAAGTGGTTTGAATAAAACTTGGTAAAGCTGCAAATCTGCAATGCAAAGTATGTGTTGCCTTGCAACAATTGGGAATAAAGGCCTAATGATTTCGCATTGTTAAACTTTTGAAGTGTGTTTAGCAAGGCTTCGTATAGGGACAGTGGAATACTGAGCTTCGTAGTTTAACAACACTGAAGAAATGGCCGGTACACGTGTCAGCCATCTTGTTTGGCACAAAGTGTGCAAGCTATGGTGGGATTCCTCCTGCAGGGCGATTTTGAACTTGCCAGACTGAATTTGCAAACTAGTTAGCTCCTGTACAATTCCCATGCATTACAATTCCCATTACAATTCCCATACAATTCCCATGCAATATGCAGGTCTCTATTGCATATTTGCATTGTCTTGGGAGTCGGAGTTTACAAACAAAAAACTAAAAGGTTGTGCAACAAAATAAAAAAATGAAAATAAAACACGAAAGTAGAGAAATTATTAAAAATTAAATTTTTATCTCTACATTAGTGGGGGGGTAATTTTGCATTAGTTACTCCCCACTCTAATTGGTGGGGGGGGGGTAATCACCCCCGCGGCCCCCCTCTAACGAAGCCCATGGGTTTAAGAATCAGGATAGACAATGCTTCAAACTCGAGATGATTTTATGAGTCAACATTTTTTTTATGACCTGCACTTAGAAAGAAACTCCACTCCGATAGGCTACGTCACATTTGCATGTTCGAATGTTCGAAGTTAACTTGATACGTATTTTGAAGTACCTACCGTCAGTAGCGTAGCCAGGAATTTTGAAAGAGGGGGGGGGGTTGACGACCCAGCGGCGGGAGGTTTGGGGGTCTCCCCCAGAAAAATTTGAAAAATTACTTTGAATTTGGTGCATTCTGAGAGCATTTTCAACAAAAATGTGGGTATGAACATTCCTGTAAAATGGTGCTGTCCGGTGGCATAGCAAAAGGATAAGATCATGTTTTTTTCGACATTTTTCGGAAATAAAGCTAAGTCTCTATATTTTCTTGTTGTTTAATTCCTGGCTGAGATGTTTGAATGTTTGGCATTGGCAAAACTCGCTCTTTTAATGCAGTTTTGTATAAAATTAGGCAATTTTTTTTTAGACTGAAAGCATCATTCTCAATATCGTGACGACACACGCGTGCCAAAAGGGGGGTTGTAATCCCCAACCCCCCCCCTGGGCTACGCCACTGCCTATCGTAGTTTTATGCAAACAGCTCAGTGTCTTATCTTTTTTAGACTAACGCTGCGTCAATCCTGTTTTTTCTTGTCTTTAGTTTTTGCTTTTCTAACGTGTTGCGATCGCAAGTTTTAGAGACGGCCATTTACTTTTTGAAAACTGCCTTGTTGACAGCACCTTGCTGAAATCAGTCATAGAAAGAAAAATGACAGCATACAAATAAGGCTTTATTACGTCTGACAATAAAAGGGCTTTTGTTTATCATAAATACTATCTGTTTATAGCTAACTGCTCTTGGCTGATGCTGAGCTGCGTCGGAGTCTGCCTCGGAGTCTGCCTCGCTTTCTGACTTAGTCTTATTCTGAAACGATCCCTGTTCCATATCTAGAAAGCTAAAACCTCAATTGCTAAGGTAACAGGGATCAGTTGTCAGTAGATGTTACAGAAAATATATTTCGCACTTATTCAGTGCATCGTCAGTTCTGATAAAGGGCAGTTAAAACCTACAAGTAATGTTTTAAACAACATTACAGTGACGCAATAATGTCAAAACATGAGCGTAAAAAATTGAAAAAGCATAAGCGTAAATATTGAAAAAATGCTGAATGAAAACTAAACCAAGCCGGCAGTAAAGTAAATTACGTATCAAATATAAATTATAAACTAGAATTGATGAAAGAGCGATTACTAAAGAATCAATAGATTACTAAAGAATCAATTACTATCTGTTTATAGTAAAGTGATAATTGGTACCCATAGTGATTTAATAAATCTTGTTATGATAACCTGCATTGCGCTATCAGCATCAGGTCTGGATATTCACAGCATGCTCATAGTTAGCTTACTTCATTACCCGTACCGTAGGATAGCCTATACTTGCTTTACACCTAGCCTAATGCTTAGTTTAGAAAAACAGCTTACTGGTAGGCTAACCTTTTAACTGTGTTTCTAAACAAGTACGGTAGGCTATTCTTTAAATATGCTCTACATAACATTTGTTAACTGTCTTCTGAATTAAATTTTCTCACTTGATTTGTTCGCTCAACCACATGCTATTTACCTAACTACCGATAAAACCGTTATATCGTTACAACGGCTAACGCTTTCTTGTCCTATTATTAAGAGAGATCACTAAACATAGGGGCCCACCAGAGGCGCCGGAAGCGGGGGGGCAGGGGGGGGCGAATGCCCCCCCTGCCCTCAATTTTTCTGCAGATGGGGGGGCAGGGGGGGCAATGGTGCCCTTTTAAAGTCATGTAAGCTACTGCACATTCTGCAATATAACAATTTCTGCTATTCGCCTTAAAATTCGTTGTTTTCTCGGCAGCCATCGTGGCCTACCGGGAGTTCCTTCTCGGCGGCCAAATCTGCGTGCTTGGAGGCCAAAATACAAAATAAAAATAACGATAGCACAAGTAAATAGAATTAAACTTGCAACAATGCTAAAATCATCACTTAGCGTTGTTGAAGTCTGGGCCTGGGCGACGTCCTACAATAGAATCGTTGCACCACGCAATAACTGCTTTATCAGGATTGTAATCCAGTACTGATGCGGGACCATCTAACGACACTCGCACGAGTGTCTCCAATGTGGCGGATTATAAAGAAGTTTGCCACTCCTCTAGAATTCTTTTTAGCAACGAAAAACAACGTTCGACATGTGTTGACGATGACGGCAAGGTAATAAAATAAATATTTCAATGATGTGAAGGACATTACTAAAAGAAGCATAATTTTTGCAAAATAGGATAATAAAATGTTTTCCCCTCGGATGTCAACTAACCTAGTTCTCCTTTTTAACAACGATGCAATGTCCGAAACATCGAATCGACATAAAAACGACAATATTGCCAGCCGATGTAAATTAGCACTTCGGATTAAGACTTTGTTCAAATATACATCGGGAATTACAAACAAGACTTACAGCGCTGGTGATCGGCTGATCGCAGATGGATATATTCCAGCAATAACAAATATTCCCGCACAATGCAACAGTGGCGATTATGACGCGCTGACCTAATTTTGCGTCACTCTTTGACACTACATATCGAGGGCTAAATGACAGAACGAGCTAAGTCCATTTTTGCATTTTTTGTGGTTAGATACTGGAAAGTGTTTCTCAAGCCCCGTATTTTTACTGACAGAAAGAGCTAAGTTCTAGCCTGAACAGGTTTCTCAGAACTGACTGCTCATTTTAAACTAAGTCCAGAGGGCTATGCGACACAATGAGCTATTGCTACATAGCTCATTGTGCCGCTTCTGCATCTATACCATCTCTATTGACAAAATGAGCTAATGTGACATAGCTCATTCTGTCATCATCATTGCCGACTTGCCGTCACAGGTCCAAAATATAGTCACACAGTAAAAAAGAGTGGTTTGACTCCAAAAAAATATATTTTTGACTTTATGTACACAAACAAGGTTGGAAGTTGAATCTATACATGCAAAATAAGCTAGTCATTATCTACATTTCTTTTCGAATTTTAGTTTTATGAAATTTCTTAGGTTTGTTTTTGATAACTTTTAAACTTGAAGGCATTAAAAAAAAATTAGACCACTCTTTTATTAGGTCACTCTTCTATCTCACAATTTGAAAACTGGTAGAATGTATTTATTGTACTATTACTATTAGTGAGTGTGTAAAATTACAAAAAGTATTATTTGACAAGACTAAACTTTTGTGCAAAAATGTTACCAAAAAAATATTTGGTCACACTGGTCGTTTCATCCCTCCAGCAGTTAAGACTGAACAGTCTCTTTTTGATTTCCATGACTGTGGTTCGAAAATTTTCGAGTTGAGGAAAACATTGTTAAGGTAAGTATTGTATAAGGCAACTTTATATTCAATTTGAATAGGCATATTATAAGTGAAAGCAGGTAACTTGTAGCTGATGGATACTTAGCTTGACTAGGCTAGCAGATGATCTGACGGCCTAGGCTACCATGCTAGTTGTTGTGTCAGTAGGCCTAGGTTACTGAACCTTGGCAGTAACAGTTCAGAGTTTCAATAAACTTCGGCAGTTCATACTTTTGAGAGATGCTGTATTTTCCGATTATGGTGGATTGTCAAACATAGGCCTGTAGCCTACATAGTTGAATACCGTTAGGCCAACCGTCAATTGGTGTTTATTGCAGACCAAAGATCACTGAATGCTGTCTTTGGGACTAAACAATGTGAAGTGTAAAAACTACATAGGCAACCATTCTCTACAATTAAACCTTCATTTACTGATAGTTCTAGGTTTACTTAATACTGGTAACGTTCTAGTATCGATACCCGGAACCGGTAGCCTAGGCTACAAAAATTTAAAACTACACTTCTTCAGACAAGTAGCCTACTTTTGCTATTTATGCAAAATTAGTATAAGATTTTCATTCAAAAAACGTGTTATTGTTGTAAAGACCACGGGCCCAAAATCCAAAACGGGCTTTTACTCAAGAACACGGGTTACAGGCTTACGCTTTTCAAAGACAAGTAGGGAGAACGTGCTATTTTTGCAGAAGCGTATGCTCACCTCTGACTATTACTTACTTTTGCCAACTTAAAAACCCTTGACTACAGTGTATTATTTGGTATTTTACTGTTTCAGGTGATGGATGACAAACCGAATACCATTAAATGGAAACTGGATGAAAAGCTCATCAATGAACTTACACGCAGCGATGAGTCTTCAGAAAATGAGCCCCAAGCCAACAGACAACCTGATGACTTGTTTATCATTACTAGGAGTGACGAGACTTCTGATGATGAGTCTGAAAGCAAGAGACTTTGCACTTTTGATCTAGATGCAGGAGATGACTCATGTGAAGATATTGATTACCAACCACCTGCAGACACTATGTCATCTTCATCGGAGTCGAATGATGGAGCCGATGAAGGTGATATCGGAGCTGGTACATCCGGCACTGGAGGCACACGGTGGCGCAAGTCAAATCCAGCTTTGTGGAAAAGCAATTTACGGAAGAAAATGTATAGAAGTGGTGAAAAACACATCAACACTGCAGGAAAGGAAGTGCCAAAGAGGACACCGAAGTCTGTGGTAGGCCATAAGTGCAGAAAAGAATGTAAAAGATTTAACGAACAACAGCGAGAAAGTCTTTGTCAACACTATTGGGATTTGGAAGACTACAACAGAAAGAAGGACTTTATACTGGGAAATGCAACGACCTTTGAGCCCAAACAAAGAAGGTCAAGATCCTTGAAACGACGGAATGCATCACATGCTTACTTTTTTTCTTGTGATGGAGAAAAAGTAAGGGTGTGCAAGGAGTTCTTTTTGGCCACACTGTGTATATCCAACAATGCTGTTCTTAGTGCATTTGCTGGCCAATCTGAGCATAATACCTTTATTTCTGGAGATCTGCGAGGACATCATGAGCCAAAACACAAACTATCAGTTGAAAGACATCAGTTCATCAAAGATCACATCGAGAGCTTTCCATTGATGGAGAGTCATTATTGCCGTGCTGACACCAATAGAAAGTATTTGGAACCAGGACTCAATGTTGTGAAGATGCATGAGCTCTATAAACAAAAGTGTGAAGAACAGCAACTTATTCCTGTCAAGTGTCAAGCATACAGAAAAATCTTCTGCACTGAGTACAACATAGGATTTCACAATCCTCGTAAGGATCAGTGCCTCCAGTGTAACATCTTCGAAACAGCTAATGAAAATGAAAAGCTGGATCTGCAAACAAAATATGACGAGCACAAACAAAGAAAGGTTGATGCACAAACAAGGAAAAGACAAGATAAAGAAGAAGCTGCCAGAGATCCTTCTTTTGTGACTGCCACGTTTGACTTGCAATCTGTTCTACAGCTTCCTAGCTCTGATGTTAGTTCCATGTATTACAAGCGCAAACTGTGTGTGTATAACTTTACAATCTATGAAGCTATCTCAGGAGTTGGACACTGCTATTTGTGGACTGAGTTACATGGAAAAAGAGGGAGTTCAGAGATTGGCAGCTGCATCTATCACTACCTCTCCTCCCTGCCAGATACTGTAAAAAGAGTATCTTTCCACTCAGACTCTTGCGGTGGACAGAATAGAAACCGGTATGTTGCCAGTTTGCTTATGCACAGTGTGCAGTCATTGCCACTTGAGGAGATTACCTTTAATTTCCTCGAAACAGGCCATACACAGATGGAGTGTGACTCCATGCATGCAGCCATAGAGCATTCCAAAAAGAATGTCAGTGTATATACTTTAGGAGAATGGTGTAACGTTATTCGTCTTGCTCGTCGTCACAAGCCATACTTTATCCACCAGCTGAATTTCTCCAGTTTTTATGATTTGGAAAAACTGAAAAACCAGGTTATGACTAACCGAAACACAGATACTGCTGGTGAAAAAGTCAACTGGATGAAAATCCACAGCCTCAGATTTTCCCAAGATCAGCCATTTTCCTTTCTGTATTCGTATGACCCAATGGGGAAATACCATAAAGTTATCACTAAAGTGGTGCGGGGACAGAGAGCCAAACGTGCAACTCTAGAACAGCTGTATACAAAACAGATGGCAATCTCAGCAGCCAAGAAGAAAGATTTAGTGCATCTTTGTGAAACTGGAGCCATACCTGTTGAAGTCCAACACTGGTACATGAATTTACCTGCTGAAAAACAGTAGAACCGAGAGTACAATTCTACTAATTTAGACTTTTACTGAAGGTGACAATTTTGACAATCTGCCTGGCATTAACTGTCTTTGTAAATAAATGTGACACATTCAATTTGTTTCGTTCTAATCGTATTAAGTTCAATTGCAATGTCGTTTTGTATGAAATTGAATAACACTTAGTTCCAAAAAAAAAAGAAAAATAAATTGATAGAATGAGCCAAGTCATTTGAAGAGTTCGCATTCATTGCTTATACCATGAAACGCAAAGAAATTTTTAGAAAAGAAGCGTCTCATCAGTATACATTCATCACAGCATGAACAGATTTCTACACTGATCGTAAGAATTTAAAAATTTAAAATTTAAATTTTAAAATTTTAAAATGCCATTTTCTCAAAACTACTTTTGGGTGACTTGGCTCGTTCTGTCATTTAACCCTCGATATTTTCGACAGTTAATCCACGATCATTCTATTGCGAAATTAAATAATTGGCTAGAAGAGACTGGCGGCCAAACTTGGCCGATTGAGGAGGTAGCACCGGCGGTCATTCAAGCACTACTTAGCGGCCATGGCCGTAGGCTGCTTTAAGGCTTGACAGTAGGTTACATCATTATAACATAGGCTTGCCATTTTTTAGAAATGCTAATCCGGGACGCATATAAAACTGCAAATAATCTTAATGTAGGCCTAATACAAAATAATTTAATGCAACGAATTATTTAATATGGGAAAATTACCAATATATTTAAGCCTATTTCTCCAACGAAAACAAGGGAACTTAACAATATTTATGACATATGAATCAGGCCTAATAATATTTTTCAGTGCTAAGTACCTTTTTCAAAACTACAGTGTAAGATTTTGTCTTTTCATAAAATTCACTACATGTCAAATCAACATTAATTTTGCAAGTGAGGAGAGCTTTGACATTCTGTTCTAGCATTTGGCCTCTGTCATCAGACCACATATTGTTCATAATTGAAAAAATTTGTTCAACTGGTGCTGATGTCCCAGGCAAACAAAACACAATCTCGACAAGGTTTTGAAAGTTTGGAATGGTTATGTTTTTGTTAAAAGTTTACTTTTGTTCAAGAGATGTCGTTGCATTTTGCCATGATTCTTTCCTCTCACTCTTAGACATCTATTTCTTTACCAAAACGTGCTCATCGAAAAAGAAGTCGATGTTGATCATTTGCTTCTGAAACATTTTGTTGATATTTTCCGCAGACCCACTTGAGAAAGAATTGTTTAAGATGACTAGCTCAAGAATTTTTTTTTGCAAATCTCAAATTAAAAACTCCGGGACAAATTGGTTAACCGGGCGAGATAACGGGACAAGGCCTTAAAATCGGGACTGTCCCGGCTAAACCGGGACGTATGGCAAGCCTATTATAACATAGCATAATGCCCTTCTTTGCATACCGGACACTTGTAGGCTATCATTACTCAACACATAGTGAGCTGATAGATTAGCATTATCGCTATATCTTATCTTAAAACTTGAAAAAAAAATTGGCCTTTTAGTAAACAAAAGTGCCCTTTTTTCGTAATCTTGCTCCCCCAGTCAAAAATCGTTCCGGCGCCCCTGGGGCCCACTAGTAGATTTCGGCGAGCCCAAGATGGTGCTCACACGGCCCTGCCTATACCAACTACCGCCCTTCTAGTATTGTAAAATAAGGCAATTACTGCAAGCCTTCGTATCTCCTTTTTTAGATATCCTTGCAACAGGCCTACTGTAACCTCTGAAGCAGGGGTGCATTCCTAAAATTTTTTTGGGGGGGGCTCTAACACTTAGCTGTGTTGTTATAGACAAAGTATGTATAAGTAAGCGGTGTAGGTTAGCCAACAGTGTTTACCTTTTTTAAAAGGAAACACTGTTCAGTATGTTTTTACTTCTGAACATCATGTCGAAAAACAACCCATGCTAAAACATAGCTTGAAGTACAGAAAAAGGTAGAAGCAACAAAATGTGAAAGCGTGGTTGAATCCGATATAAAATTATAAGTTTGAAATTTGGCTTGGTTGCTACACTGCAATCTCCTTTGCTTTTTTTTACTGAGTAGGCCTACACTTGAAACTCGATTTGCATGAGCTAATTCCAATCTCTTAACTCAATTGTAAACTTATTTGTATGAGCCAATCCTAAGCACACTTGCAAAAACATTGACTGCAATAGGAAAGTAAGGAAATGCAATTCTTGAAATGAGCGCTTGTGGTTGCAGATTTGCTATATAAGAACCAATAAGCTGCCAATGTGACAGTTACACTAAAATCTCATTTAGTTATTAACGAACAGTTTAAAAAACTCCAATTACAGCAAAAGCATATTCCAAATTGGTGCAAACGAGATTACACAAAACAAACAGCCTGTCTGCCAGGTCTTTGGTTTTATGGGCTAAGTTTAAAGCACCACGACAGTCCTTGATTTTAGCCAGCAAACAGTTTTTGCGGAGATCTGAGTTCATTCAATGTGGGCAGCTTAGAATGCTTAACTTGAACATCCACAGCCGACCGATGAGTCTGCAACCACTTCTGAGTTGCCGCAGTGCCATTCCATAAATGAGGAGGTGGTCCATTGATGCTGATGAACAACAATGCTGAAACAAGTGATATGGTCAGCCGTGATCGTAGCTGTGTGATGACCAAGTTCATTTGTGAAAATCCACGTTCGGCTTCAGCAGAACTTATAGCAATCATGTTTAGTACTATACGTTCTTGAGCAACTTTATCGTATCTGGTATATGACAAGGATTGCCAACATACAATCGAAAATCGGAAATAGGAGTGATGACATGAAATCTCTCCTCTATTTTTCGTAATCTCTGCTCCCCTTCTTGCCATGGAACTTCGACTGCAGCAGGCCATAACTCTGGTACAATAATTTCCAAGCTCTTCACAGAATTTTCATTGTTGGTGTCCACCATCCTGCTTCCAATGTTCTCAACCAAAGCTTGAATAAACTGATTACGATCAAAGGAAGGGTAGGCTAGTCTCTACGTCGAGCTTTGAACTGGTCCAATGTTGTGCTTTTAAAGGAGTAGTTTTTTGTACTTCCGGGACTCAAGTTAACAACTTCATCAAACGAATACTTTCTTTCTTGAATAGCTTTTTTTATTTGAAGTAGAGAATTAACAGTCCATTTGACATGACGATTAACTACTACGAAGTTGATATTCCCAGTCTGGAGAGTTTCTGACAAAAGTGATAATTGGCGATTGCTATCAACTTATGTTCGTGTTTTTTTGCAGTTCTGTTGTGAGAAAGCTGTTAAAATGTTACTTGTTCAGTCGAGAAGTTGTTGTTCAGCCAGAAAAGCTGAAAAATGGAAGCTTGAACGAGCCCCCCCTGAGCCCCCCTACATCAAGCCTTTTCGTTTTTCGGGGGGCTGGGCCCCCCGAGCCCCCCCCCCCAAGAATGCAACCCTGCTCTGAAGTTATTTGGAAGACATAAATCTCAAAAGCAACTTTTTTCAGTTTGCTGCAGGTTGGATGATTAAATTTTTAGAACATCGCCTCGACAAACACCCCAGACAACCACTTTGTCTGGTCCAGATCTTTACTCGATTAGGTACGGATCTGACCAAATCTGGAACAGGTAAAGTGGGGCTGGTCAGGGGTCACATAGGCCTATAGGCCTTATGTGAATGATAGGCTATTGTTTTTTTTCAATCAATATTTTTTTGTCTTATCCAGGCTTACGTCTGATGGTTGAAGATTTTAATAAAGTGGACAAGGAATTACAAAATCCCATCTTTGTGTTCACTTCAGCCTCGATCAGGAATGTCTTTCAGTTTTCTGCCAAACACGCTCGCATGCTTTTCAGCGGTGTCGAACCCATGTCTCTGTAAGTGCCATATCAGAGCTCGATCCGTTCTGCTATGTAGTCGACTATTTTTGGCTGAAATGATGAAGTGAAATTTTTGTTATCTCAAGGCAACATTGCATGAGTTTTCCGCTTCAACCTGATGAGAGATCTGATGCTTCTTTGCCTCAAGAAATTTGAAATTATGTTGGAAAAATTTACCGGAGAATATCTGGCAACACTGTTTGGCGCTGATATCTGAAAAAGTGAGAATTGAGAAATGCAAATACAGTAGAATTTGCTTATAGTGACACCTGAAGGGACCGCGGAAAAAGTGTCACCATAACCGAAGTGTCACTATAGCCGAATTCTACTCAACTGTTGCGTATGCAAACGGGACTTTGCAACAGGTGTCACTATAGACGAAGTGTCACTATAGGCGAATTCTACTGTAATAAGCATCAAACAGTGTCAGAAGTCAAAAAGTTTGTTTTGGTGCGCAAAAACAGCAATGTAGGCGAAACAACGGATAAGTAAAACACATAGGCTACACAAACAAGACAGCGCACCAGGAGGCCTCGAAAAAAATGCAAGGTTATCGAGCCGAGATCCCTTTTGGAATTTTTTGAATTAACAAATACGGTTTGCAGCGGTCCCACGAATTACCCATAAGTACCCATAAGCACCATAAGTACCCATAAGCCCCATAAGTCGCATCGAATTACCCATAAGTCACGTCGAATTACCCATAAGCCCCATAAGTCGCGTCGAATTACCCATAAGCCCCATAAGTCGCGTCGAATTACCCATAAGCCCCGTAAGTCACGTCGAATTACCCATAAGCCCCATAAGTCGCGTCGAATTACCCATAGGCACCATAAGTAGCATTAAATTACATAGAAGTAACGTCAAATTACCCATAAGCCTGTATAGTGTAGAGTGTAGTCTATAGCTGTCTAGAAGCCTAGTAGTCGGCTGCATAGCCGAGTGGTGAGGAGCACGGGCTGGGCGTTCCAAAATATAGTTCGACACCGCTCAAGAGCAGGACACTTGAAGGCATGCCTAAAGGTGGACACAAAGATTGGCTTTGTTGCCTTCCTGTCCGCTTATGTGTAATCTGCAGTTTGCTGCAGCAGATGGAGTGTTTTGTCTGATAAAACACCTTAACATTGGACAATTTTCCTTATGAACCAGGTGACTGCAGCATAGCAATCGTTCTCGCACTCAGCCAGAGACTTAATTCTTGCTTTAAACTTGATAATTAAAGAAAAAAAAGAATAATGGCAAGGGTGGGAATCAAACCCGTGTCACCAAATTCAATAGCCTTTGCCTTCACCACTCAGCCACGCGAGCGCTCGTGTAATCTTCGCTTAATTTGTTTATATGGGTAATGTTTCGAGAACGCTCACAATATTATCAGTTTAGTTTGTTTTTATTTCTGACCATCACAACGAAAAAACAATACACGACAAACTTAGCACAGATCTATAAAAGGTAGAAGCGACAAAACGCGGACGTTATAACGTCCACTCGAATCTTTGACATTGGCATAAACATTGTCAGCTAAACACTGTCTAAAAAATCGTAATAACACTTTTCAGTCTCAATTTCCGAAAGACATTTATTTAAATAGCTAGTTTGATAGTATGTGCCAACTGCTTCCAAAAAGAGCCAAATATTGAAAACAATGGGCCAAGGGGCCAAACAATTTTTTTGGGGCCAACTACCTCTAAAAAGGGGCCAAATTTCACAAATTTGGCCCCAAAAGGGCCAATCTGGCAAGCCTGATGTAAACTGTAACAGCTTGTAGACATGGAGCATGTATTTGTTATTGATGCAGTGTGTGACGTTCATTATTGAATACAAGAGGCCTACTCTTACACAAAATCAACTTCAATCAAATAATGATCCACTGTTTGGGATTACACCCGTGTTGAACTGTTGATCTAACCTTGTGGCTCTCAAACTTTTTCAACATATTGTTTTGTTTACTGATCTCCTTGTCTGTAACATAACATTTTCAGCATCCTGTTCATCACACCTTAGTGATTGGTTAACTTTTCCAGCTCTGTTTTAAGCCTCCTTTATGTATAATCTTGCAAAGTTAATAGCTAGGCTATTGCTTTTATTGAGATTTCAGATACATAGCTTATTGTTTTGTCATCTTTAATTTTGCGAATTGAAAGTACGGTAGTCTAGATGTAAAGTGTAGTTTTGCTTGCTTTGTTTTTACTTTTATTAATTCTTCTTAACCTATGCAAACACTCAAGGTTGTGGTATAAACTTAAGTTAGCCTATTTTAGAGTTAGCTGACGCCAAATGGAGTAAGCCAAATGGTTCAACTTTGCTTGAAAGCTATCAAGAAAGAATTTAAAGATCAATTGCCTAGTCTGCAAAGATGGTTGATTCTTTCATATACTTTCCAAGGCAGCAGGTTTGCGTTTATGTTTGCCATGATTTCTATTTACAGTCAACCCCTCTTAATTTTGCTCAAGCCAAATCGGTCTGGTATACCAGGTACTTCTATTAACAAAGAAAAGTACCTACTACAAGAAAATGGATCTAGGGTCTGTAAAAACATTGCACTTAATTGGGTTTGTCTATATTATATAACTAGTTTCATCAAGCGTGATTTGTGTGAATGATCATACTACACGTACACAATGATGCATATTGTATACCGGTATTTACAGGGACGTGCAGGCAGGTGAGGCAGTGCCTCACCTACCAACATCTGGCAAAGCAAAATTTATATCAAAGATATGGTTATCACAGAATAAATATTATTTGTTAAAAAGTAGTAAATATTGCACGTTTTTAGGTGCTTTAATTTGTGTGAATTGCTGTAGTCGTGCCCCCTTTCCCTCAAATTTTACGTTTCTACACCCAAACTGTGCTTTAATTTTTTCTGTTTCTGTGGCGATAATCATATCGAGCGTTCACGTGGTCAAAATCGTTGAAATACGCGAGGAGAGGCAACGCCAAGCCTTGCCTCACTTCAGATCAGAAAACTTCCATACACTGCATTATGCGTGCCTTTTTCTTTCGCAAAGTCACCCAGCAATCATCATGAACGATTTAGCTGCGATTTGAGGCTTGCCTCAAGTGTGACGTCACAGTTATGAAACCTTTTTCGTCAAGCTGGAATGCCGCATAGTACGTGGTATGTGACTTCTTGCAGTGTAAACTGTAAAGGATTGTTTCTTATAAAATTTAACTAAAAAATGGAGGAAGATTTAGTATCAAATCTGAGAGATTTTTAAAAAATAAACTTTCAATCCAAAGTTGAAGTAAAGGAAGACCGGTTCTAAATTTATAAGGTTTGCATCAGACGACTGAACAAAAAAAAATAACTTGCAACTTTCAAAGAGATTGCTGCTCAAAAAAGAAGTGGCTGTGTGGCCATGCTTTAAAAATTGCCTTTTCTGCTTTTGCTGTCTCTTGTTTTCAATATCTAGTGATACTGTTAGGACTAAAGAAGGGTCTATACAACAAAGTCACAAATGTTTAAGTCCAAAAGGATAGGCGCATGAATTTTATTTTTAATAAATGTGAAAGCATGCTGCTAATTTTTTTGATTAGTAACTTATGATACTATTTTTGTTGTTAAAAAATTTTATTGTAAAAGTGACTTGAAAAAATTAGTGCCTCACCATCTAGGAACCTCACCGCACGTCACTGGGTATTTATTATTAACAGCATCAAATATAGTTATTATATACTTTCTAAAACCTCTACAGTCTACAGCCTGTTTTACCCTAAAAGAGGGCTCTGATTAGCTTTTTGCTTGACATTGAGCACTGTTTGTAGTATTAATAGTATGGTATTTATTGTTTAGCCTATTAATAACAGCAAGTTTTTTTTAGATAATGTGCACTGTTTAGAATGCAACTCTTTACATACCGGTAATTGTATCATGCTAATATCGTCAAAATAAACCATAAAAGTGACCACAACGACCCTGAAAAGGAAACGCTTATCAAAGAAACAGTGTTGTATATACTTGACTATAGGTCGACCTCATGTATAGGACACTCAATCCTTACTTTTTCACTGAAAATCAGTGCCATTTTTATTTTCTCGTGTATAAGTCGACTAGCTTCATTACATCACTTGATTTTTTCAATGGTGTGACGTTTTTAGCATGAACATCGACCAAACAAATGTCAAGAACGTCAAACCCACAATATTTATGTTTCCGACCAAGACCATAAAACATCTTATCATTTTTTGATTTAATCCTTACACATTACAAGTATCTTTGCTTCGAGAACTTCATGGAGACTTTTAATCACACATTTTGCTGGTTTACTTTTAGTTGAAATCAATGGTTTTGATCTTTTCTTCAAGGCCAAGAGTTACAGTTGTCACTTCGCACTACTGGAGTGCACTACCAGACATGCTTAATTGGCTCCAAAGTTGAACAATTGCTGGCCTTGGTTTTTATGTTTATGAGACATAGAAAGAATGACATGTCTTTCAAACGCCAGAAAATTTGTTAAACGATACTTCATCCTAATTATTTAAAGGGTAACTTGTTAATTAAAAATTCAAATGATTTTTTATACCAATTGACGTATTGCAATATTTGTTCAGAAAATCTCAATAGATCCTGAAAAACTGTTCACAAAACAAGACAGAATTGGAAAAGGTTCATTTGGTGAAGTGTACAAAGGAATAGACAACAGAACTTCAAAGGTTAGTGCTCAATCATTTTTTTTTTAAATTTAAAGTTTCATTTATCATACAATTTGGGTAGAGAGGTAACTTTTTTAAAGCATAAACAGACATAACTCAGCAAGAACACTACATTTAACATTATCAAAACAATAAGCGAACGTTTTTGGCTAGTCATACAGCCGATATTAAGTCTGTTTATCATTTATCGTAGTCAAGAAAATGAAATATCTTCTGACAGGTGTCAAACCCACAACAATGCCTGACATGAATTTCGATATTATATAAGTCTTGTAATACAAAAAAATTATTTTCGCACTAGTCAGCTGACTTGTGTGAAAATAATATTTTTTGTATTTTTTATATCAGAAAGTTACAATTGTTCAACTCCAGGTTGTTGCAATAAAAATAATTGATCTTGAAGAAGCAGAAGATGAAATCGAAGATATTCAACAGGAAATTACAGTTTTAAGCCAATGCAACAGTTCACATGTGACAAAATATCATGGATCTTACCTGAAGGTATGAACATTTTTTATTGTGCTTCGTGGCTCTGGGTTGCATGCTAGATCACACTTGTTTTGTTAAATTATAATATGTAATTTGTCCTTGTGTGTATATTAGACTTAGTACTACTGGGTTTACATCAGGTACCTATTTATTGTTTTGTTTAATACACATCAATATAACATCCAATTGTCCATGCTGATGCTCATATAATAAATTATTAAAATAAACAAAGCTGATGTAGATTGTAGATATATATACAGTGTATTAATATGACGTGCTATTTTACTTCCAAAATGTAATTGTTACACAGTATTTCTACTAATTTCATATGGTTATTGGTTATGTACTGTTTTTATTTAACTATTGGAACATCAATTGTTATTGGCAAAATAAGGAAAGAATTATGTTTTTAGGGTACAAAGCTATGGATTATCATGGAATATTTGGGAGGTGGCTCTGCTTTAGACCTGGTATTATTATATATGCATATACAATTGTACATTTGTACAACCTAGGCCTATATGAGTAACTGAAGTCACTATGTATTATCAAATTAACATTGTCCTGTGCCCCCCCTAAGGGGATGCTTGTTAA
The DNA here is from genome assembly GCF_918807975.1 of Aplidium turbinatum. Classification (NCBI taxonomy): domain Eukaryota; kingdom Metazoa; phylum Chordata; class Ascidiacea; order Aplousobranchia; family Polyclinidae; genus Aplidium; species Aplidium turbinatum. The sequence goes on along the minus strand of NC_137489.1, from coordinate 5,757,483 downwards.
AAAGTTTTTATATGTTGTTAAATTTGTCTAGTAAGTTATAAATGCATGCATTATGTTTTTTGTTATATTTAGGACATAATCGAGTTTAAACAATAAACAACCTTACATAATGTGAATGAAGGTATGTGAGTTATATACAGTATGGTATATTAGAAAATCGATTATTATATCATACTTGTTATATATAGCTGCTTGAAGTGGTTATGAGAAGAAAACTATTTTTAAACACACTAAGTCTGTAATTTATGTGTATTGTAGATGAAAGCTGGGTTATTTGAAGAACAGTACATAGCAACAATATTAAGAGAGATATTGAAAGGGTTGGAGTACTTACATAGTGAAAGAAAACTACATAGAGATGTAAAGGGTAAGTATAGCTGCTATCATCTTGGTTCATTGCTGGCAGTGATGTATTTTTTTCTCGTTTCAAAAGGCGTTACCATTAACAATCCAAGCTATACCTTCTTGAAAACTGTATAAAAACTCTGTTTTGTTGAGGATTTCTATAGCATGGCGTCTCTATGAATGAGAAAAACAATTTCACAGCCATGCCAATGACGTCATCACATTGTGTGAGTCATTTATGAAGTACTGTTTAACATTAACCTTTAAATTAATACTAAACAATTCAAAATTATCATTTGCTTGCTTGGTTAGTAGTGTAGTGTTCCAGCACAGTCAGAAATTGTTCTAACAAAAAATCTAATCTTTTCTGAGTTGTGATGTACCATTACTGGTCACAACAATAATATTAATAATTACGTTTGATTTTGCATCCATTGCGACAACATACAGTTAGGCACTGCGACCACAGACCACAACTCAACAGACAATAAAAAGTAGCGAAAGGACATGGAGTCTTTGAGTCAGCTGCTATGGTACCCTTAATGTTCCTTATTTTGGCATGCCGTCAAGTGTTTATGCCGAGACACAGTCGCAAACTCCGAAGCGGTGTTGAACCGATGTTCGTTCGAATATTTTCACCACTCGGTAACACAACCGACATGTAAAGCTGTGTTGTTATTTTGCACCCTTGTTGCTTCCAGCTGCGAACGTGCTGCTATCTGAGGCCGGTGATGTAAAGTTGGCAGATTTTGGAGTTGCTGGGCAGCTCACTGACACGCAGATAAAGCGAAACACATTTGTTGGTACACCGTTCTGGATGGCTCCTGAAGTCATAAAGCAATCAGCGTATGACTTCAAGGTATGAAGTAGTTAAATTGTCTGAGCTTGTAATATCATACTTTTGGTAGGCCTACCCAGTGCTTCAAGTTGAAAAGCATATACGAGGTGTTAAAATATTGTGCAGGCAAAAATAAAATAAATCTGTATAATAGTAGCAAGTTTGGTTTTTGCAGAAATAGTTTAAATGCTGTAGCGATCTTGACAAAACAAAAGTAAGCAAAAACTATTTAGCGCCACAACCGCTGCTAGCAGAAACGACCTTATTCGTTCGTAAACTTTACTTCTTTTCCATTACGTTTATTGCTGGGCTTCTTTTTCTTTATGCCTTTTCTTCCTCAGTTTGTTTAGTTGTCGTTTTCGATCCTCTTAAAATATTACATATCTGTGGACAGACAGATATGTAGCAATTTACGTTGTGTGGACGTGTGCATCAGTTCACAAATGCATTTGGTACTTTTGGTGAATTTTATTTGCACCCAGTTCAAATTGCCACATAATCACGTTGGTAAAGTTTTTCTCCCATGTCTATTTAGAAGGAAGTGATTGTGCCATTTTTGCTTCAACTGACTAAAGTTTGTCATCATTACCCAGGCAGAAAATCAACGTTTGCAGAGGTCGAATCAATGTAAAAAATGGTTGATTTGCTGTCTGGGTAGTGACACTAACGTTAGTGTTAGTGGCGTAAATAAAGTATTTTTTTCTAATTGAAAGTTTCATTGTAAAATTGTCTTTCTTTGGCGGCCTTGCAATTGCGTCATCTTTATAATGGAGTAAAGCATCACACTCAGCTAGAAAAAATTGCCATTTTTATATCGTTTCAACGTTGTCATATGAAGATGTAAAAAATGACAAGAGTTTTGCTTGCTGCGTTAATGAGAAATGGTGTTTGAGTGCTCTTGTGACATTGCCAGTATGACGTAACATTTTGATTTTGTGCTGGCAGACACTTGTACCTTTCACTAGAGTCGTTCTGGGAATTCGTGAGCGAATTGCGAGGTGGTTTGGGTAACTTATCAGTACTTGCAATCTAAAAAACGTCATTTATCATAGAATTGACGGCAACATCACCAACCATGGAATTATCTTAAACCTCCCAGCCAGCAAATCAATTCTTTTTCTATTAATTTAACGTTTGTTGACGTAAAATTAATGAAAAAAAGAATTAGTTTTCCGACTGGAATAGCACAGCCAAACCCAGCTATCACCGGGTTGCAAATTCGGCATGTTTTACAATTTTTTTCGTTTAACGAGACTGTTTGCTTGCAACTAATTTGGCATATCCCCCTATCTTGTTCGAGCGAAGTTGATATCTGATCTTGGGTTGTAAAACTACAGTAATTGCGGCCTCTGTCGCAGTGGTCGCAGTTACCTTTCTGGTATAAGGATTCATCTTCAATACAACCACGCGTAATGCAATTTAGATGATGGCAAAATTGGAAGTGCCATTCAAAAATTATTCTCTAAATTCAACGTCCGTAGACTTTTAATCAACGTCCTGTAGCTGAACTGATATGGTTGGTAACCGCTGCTGTTTAAAGTGTATTTGTACAAGTGCAGTTAGCAGCTTAAATTGTGTCATGATTTTGACGTTTTATATTGTATCGACGTACAAATGGACAAAATGCTGTAGGCTTTGCCATGCCAGGGATGAATTTAACTGCTGTATATTGTTGTAGTAATGGTATTGCTGTTTTGCTGTATATTATACAATGTATGTAGTTGTGGCAATTACCTCTTCTGCTATTCAAACGACATCATCTCTAGACAATATTGTTCAAAGTTTTCAACGTTGTACAAATAAAAAACTTAAAGGTTGATAATTGGACTATGTTTGTTATTTAGTAGCATACTTATAACTGAGGGCTTGTACCAGGAAGAAGGCAGCTATGTCACTAAGTAAATTGTTAGTGGGATCTGCAGGTCAAACAGTATAACTATGTGTACAACCTACACGAAGAACTTCAGTACCATACTTATTACTTACCCACGGTAAACTTACAGTGATGCATGGAAACCTAGCAGTATCACTCTTTCGACAGGCAGACATTTGGTCACTCGGAATCACTGCGCTAGAGCTTGCCAAGGGGGAACCTCCAAACGCCGATCTTCATCCAATGCGGGTTCTCTTCCTCATCCCGAAGAATAGCCCACCCACCTTGGAAGGCGCTTACAGCAAGGATTTCAAACAGTTTGTAGAGGCCTGTTTGAACAAAGACCCCAAATTCGTAAGTAAGCCCCATTTCTTATCAGCAACCCAGTCATACAACGTTTCCATTTTCTTATCGTTTCAACGTCTCCAGATGTCAAAACAATGCAAAAATTGACAGTTTTGTCACCCGGAAATATTACACAACCCCGTTTCAACCGAAAAAGTGGATTTAAAGCAAATGATATTTCTTCAAAAGTTTTCTGCACTTGCATTTTTGCTATCTAAGTATTTTGATATTACTGATTATGATGACATTAACAATATCGTTGCCGATTGCGTTCTCAACATGAGATATTGCTCTCAAAAGAGTCTTTTATTCTGAGAGATTTTAAGGTTTCTGAAGACATAATGTTCATTTTGTTAATTGTATAAGCTTGACACTCCACCGAGCCAGGAAGAAAAACACGTCGTTTTACATAGATTCAACGTCTACAGACGTTGTAAAAGTGACGCATTTTGCTGTCTGGGGAGTCCGGCGCTTCTAATGGTATGGTTTTATGTATTGTCGCTTTACAATGCTAAGGTCTTTAGCAACAGGTCTCATTTTCAGTTTCATGTCTGGTTTTCGATGTCATCACATTATTACCAGACTTAGTCTCACTGCGTTATGCAAAAAAGAACACAATCGGTACCGTTTTTAAAATCTTTGGCTTGACCCGACCTGGAATCAAACCCAGATCTACCAGCATCAGAGCCGAAGGCGATAACCACTCGACCACTGAGCTGGTATTCACGTAGCAATTATTACCTCATTTGTTTCACCGGCAATCAACGTCAACTTTTCACAGAGACCTCCAGCAAAGGAGTTGCTCAAACACAAATTCCTCAAGCAGGCGAAGAAAACCTCGCATCTGGTTGAGCTGATAGAACGCTACAAAAATTACAAACTAACCCACGGTGACACCGACAGTTCTGAAGGCTCAGATCAGTAAGTTGATGCTGTTGTATAATTTGATGTAAATTTAATGTCATTTAGCGTATTCAATCGCTCGCAGTTTAATATCTCAGCGGCTTTTCAACTTGATAGGGTCTCAGCATTAAAATAAAACTCTACTTGAATAAGGAACTCTTATCTTCCCCATTAATGTGAAGCAGTAAAGTTATTACAACCATTTTTTTTTTCAATGTTTAGGGTAATAGCGTTTGAAAATACAACATGCCGCTTTTAAACACAGTTTGTTCAACATTGGCTGTTCTTGTTAATTTCATAAATCAAAAATTTACTAAAATTTTGAAAAGTCTTTTTTGTACTTTGGGATGGTTCACCTTTTATTGGAATAAATGTCACATTTATTATTTTTCCGGAGATCCATAAAAAACATGATGAAAAACCACACTTTCCTATTCACTTAATTTAAAGTCATTTTGTACACACTTATATGTTCACAATAATCTGCAAACCATTTAACCTTTTCACGTTGTTGTTGTTGTTGTGGTGGTAGTTTATTTTTACTTGTTGGTGTTCGTTTTTTTTCCATCAATTACAACATGATCATCATATTTAAACAACCCAGACAGTAAATCAACCGTTTTTACATTGATTCAACGTCTGCAGACGTTACATTTCTTCAGTGAAATTCGACCCAGCTAACAAACCAATCGTTTTTTCATTGATATAAAGTTTTCTGACGTTGAATCAATGTAAAAAAACGGTTAATTTGCTGTCTGGAAAGGTCAATTACTCTCATCGTAAACAACATCTTAGCTTTACAATGCTGTCACGTGTACAATAGATTGTTGTTCGGTCTTCAGTTATAATTTGTACATGCCCCTCAGGCTGTTTTTTGTTTAGTAAGTCTACGCCACAAAGTGAACTTTGTTTCAAAAATCTCTATTTTGTGCTTGCTTAGCTCTAAAATTCAATTCACTTTACACTTCTGGTATGCTTGTTATACATGAGCATTGAGCAAGCAACCAAGCATACCAGTTTTTTCTCGTTTATGTCTGTTTTCTGACAAGCGAATCGTTTCTCATATTTTGTCAGGGAGCCAGATGAAGATGAAACATCAAACGATTCATGGTCTTTCGACACTGTGCGCGTTCCCAGTGGAAGACTTCACGGTGAAAACGGTTTGACCCCTGATACTTTTACTTCCACACACTCTCGATCGTTGAACGAACTCATAACCCCGTTTGTGAAACAGGTTGGTTTGTATTTTATTCCAATAAGATGGTTAAAGTATTTGGTTGACATGGAATTGTAGTTTGATATTGCGTGTAATTGCGACTAGTGTGATATTGTTATTTCCAATCAGTGATGTGTGTTAGTCTGAAAATAGCCTATTGTCTAAATGCAGTTACTGTCTGTGCTGCAGCACAGAATTAGTGATAAAGGGAGTGCATGTCAAGTATGTGCTTCGAAAGGACAACTGAAACGTCATGGCTTGCAATTGACGTTGCATCAATGTAAAAATGACAGATTTTGCCGTCTGGGTTTTAACCATGCAAATGAATAGTGCTCTGACCTTTCAGCTGAAAGAAAACAGATTCGAGAGCGAATCACAACACGCAGCACTAGATGCTATTGTAAGTGCGTTGGAGGTCTCCGAAGTGAAAAGTCCAGGAATTACCGATAGAATTGTGGAAGGCGTGGTTGCGAGGTTCCGAAAGTGAGTAGCAATGATCGAAAGTAGTTTTAATTTCTATTGGGAGTTAAATTTCTTGGACTTGTTTGCCGTAACAGTTGGAATCTGTGATAATGCGCGTGACCTCGCATTAGTTAGAAAGTACCCAGCCATCAAATGAATCGGTTTCACGTTAATTTAACGTCTGCAGACTTTATATCAATGTAAAAAACGATTGATTTACTGGCTGGGTCGAATCTCACTAAAGAAATGTTGTAAAACAGACGCGTTTACAGATACAGTGGATCCTCTGCGAACTGTTGATTGCCGCCTACATTCCTATGCGGATTGAAGCTGCTGGATTGAAGCTGCTGCACTGTCGCTAAGTTGGGTTCGATCGACTCGACACTTTGGGGAGTAGTGGTATAGGAAGGTTCTAAGTCAACCCTCGGTAGCAAATCGGTTGTTTTTTACGTTGATTTTCTAATACTGTTTTTCTTATTTTTTAATATTGCTGGTATGGGGTTGACTTTTGACGGGCCAAATTGAAGATGGAACCAAAAAGTCGTGTTTTGGAGTGTAGGCTACGTATTGGACTACAGGAGATTGCGTATGCGATGATGAAATACGATCAAGGGTGCTGAATGCTCATGACATCGCTGAGTCCCAACCCTTTGAATTTCCAGACTATAAAGCGCCGGCAATTCCGGCAGATGTGCTTTCATCTCACTGCTGCAAATGAACATTGTTGCAAAAATCATAAAGCATTTTTTTTCAGTTGTTTGCTTTTCCTAAGTTTAATGTGTTTTGTTGCATATGTTGCTATGCTCCAGGGTTGCATACCCTTGATTCAATGTTATCGACAACTTTTTTTGAAAGGTTGTAAAATAGTTGGTTGTATTGTGAACTACAGTGTCGTCGTGCCGTTTCAGCGACAATCCATTTATTTCATATCAGTTTCTTTTCATTCAGCCCACAGTCATATGCCCTATCTTCGTGTTCCCTCTGTGATTTCTATTTCTTTTTCGTACCGTAATTTGAATTGATTCCGAATAGCCAGTGGTTTTGTTTACTGCTTGTTGTTTCAACAACTGACGCCTCTCGCTAGAGAACTTTCAGTCAGCTCTTGTGGATAGTTTTGATTAGACCTTAGTATTTGCGAGAAGTTTGTTAAGCCTTCTGCATTCTCATAAAATCATCACATTTTCCCCAACACAATAGGGTGATTTTTCTAATGGCGTTTTTTTTCTAACTTTTCCTGTGCAGATAAGGGACTTGTTTTCACTATAAAAGTATTAACTCGCAAGTTACTGTGTTGGATGCTCACGTATCTTTTGTAATTTTTCTATTTCAGTTAGATGCTAAATGTTTAGTTTTGTAAGCTTGGTAGCAAGAAGTGCCTTAGTGTAGAATGTATTTGCGATAATGTAGTGCGTTGGTAAGCTAGTCCGGCATTGTTTGGTCTATTTATGTAGCCTATGGGGTTATAGAGCTGTAATTCAAATTCATTTGAAACAATTTAACGACAAGAAACAATCATTCATACAACATATCATAGGAATACAATACTTTGTTTAATTATTCATCCGAGACCGTCGATGCCTGGTTCAGACGTGGCAATTGAAAAAGAACTGTAATCTACGTCACTCGTGGATGAAGAAAATAGCGTCAACGGCAATACGAACAGTCTCTTCACACTGCCACACTTTTTTAACCGATACTTTTATTTACAATCCATTGACTTATCTACCTTACAAGGTCATGATTTTTCATGTCGGTTTATATCGATCAAAATGAGTGCATTTTACTGCGAATTCAAGTGGTTGATATTGCATCTAATGCGCAATAAAATTATGTGCAATACTGTTGTGTAAGACTTCAATTGACTTGCAATGGCGGCGCTCGAGAACTCTGTGGCATGAATTAGTAGTCAAGTGCAACACTGATGACCCAACGTCAGGGTAAGACACGTGTCTATCGCTGTCAGTTCTTACTACACTCGACTGCCTAGAAACATTGTTGTCTGTGTTGAGTTGCTACGTAGCAGTCAGTGATGGGCATTATCGGCGATAAATTTTTATCGCTTATCGTTATCGCTCAATTATTTTTTCAGTTATCGTTTATCGTTATCGCCAAAGGCAATATTTGATTATCGCCGATAAATTTTATTTCGGATCAACACACAAGTGGAAAAACCATGAAAAGTAATATTTTTACTAGCCACCTAGTTGATGAAACTAAAATTGAAACCAGTTCTTCTTCAGTGCCTGAAGTGTGTGTGCACAGGTCGTTGTCAGGGGAGGGGGCACGCCCCCCTGCAGCGACGGCCTTGGCAACACAATAATTTTTAGAGTTGCAAATTGCAATGAAATGCATGCAACAATTCTCTTGTTGTTTTGCTGCAATCGGCAATCGTGAGTGAATTTTACAATTAAATGTAAGCGCAACTCTGATTGCAGCATCGTGCATTTTACCGCACTTTTCAAGATCAAGACTCTGGAGAGTGGGATTTTATTGCATAGGCTTAGATTAGGGACGTAGCAAGTTAAAAGTTGTTCCTGTTTAAAGTTAAAGGAAATTAGCCATGCAGTAAGCATGAAGTAGATAGGCTATGTATGACCGTCGAAAAAAGATGCAAGAACAATACAGTAGACCTATAGTTCAGTGCTCTCGCCAGAGCGAAAAAAGTAGGGAGGGGGGCACCAAATTGTTAACCTAATGAACAAGTCATAAAAAAAAGCCGGTCACATAATAAACGCCATAAGTTTTCGTGGGGCAACAATATTATGAATGCGGAATGGTAATTTTGCAAATAACTAATCAACATAATAAGAAATCGGTTTATAAGGAGAGGCCACAGAGACAAAAAACGTAACAAATAATAGCCTCGTGAATTTGAATGAAAAATCATTTAAAATTCAGCCAGAGAACTGGGGAAGCGCTGCAAACTCACTCAGTGAAATCCGAGGATCGGAAGCTCAGGGAGTTTATCAGAGAGTTTTTGGCATTAAATGGCTAATTTTAACATTGAAAATTCCGATATTGTTGTTCCGATATAGATTTCGTTAGATTTTGCGTTTTTTAGAATTTTTTCAATTATTGCTGACTTTGCTGTAAACAGCCTTTGAAGCAGAAAGCAAAATACGAAGTTTGGAATTTTTTATGGTATTTTCATTTGATTTAATTATTTTGCCTACTGCACGTAAGCGGCAGTGTAACTCAATTGATAAAAGCATCCAACTGGTATCTGAAGGTATAATTATAAGCACGGCGGTTACCTCAGTGGTTTGATTCTGGATCAAGAGGTTGAAGATTCGATACCCACTGCCGCTGTTGGGATTCTATTCATGCATAACTTACAAAATGTTTTGTCTCTTTACAGTAGCCTATATTATGTTCGATTTTTCGTCATGTTGATGAAAACAGTTCGTGCTGCATGGGATGGGGCAGCGCTAATCCAGAAAAAAAAATCGTTATCGGACATTATCGGCAATAATTTATCGTTATCGCTTAACTTTTTTTTGATTTATCGTTATCGCTTTAGGCATTTTTCGTTTATCGTTATCGCTTAACTGAAAAATGAGTTATCGCGCCCAACACTGGTAGCAGTTACTTACACTCTGCAGTAGGCTGACGGACAAAAGGATGAAATCCCACTGGGGTTCCAAAGCATACAGGATGGGAGATCGATGCAACGCAGTGAGAGTTTGTTCAAACGTCATAGGGACGGTTTCAAAACCGACTTTTTGTGTTTGCGTTGTAACATTGCATTATGTTTCTTGTTTTTGGGGCACAAAACTCCTACCTCTTAAATCTATTGCTGAAAACACGCTTGTCCAATGCTGCTGGTTGACAAGTTTACAAAAATTATTACATATTTATTCTTTTTTCTCTCCATTTTGGGAGGGGCACGAAATCAAGCGCACTCCTGGATTTAACGCATATGACGGTGTTTCTATCGAGAGGTAAGCTCAGTAGTTACAAACTTAGGGGTGCTTGATTATGAAATCCTTTAACTTACGACCAAGAAAACTATATCCTAAGACTGATATAAGTTAACCTACTTCGAAAGGATTTAAAGCCACTGACACAGACTGATTGTTGAGATTAGCCTGACATTGGAAAGTTTTCAGTTGTTGAGGTCGAGTATTCCATCCATAAATATGGTCCCATACTTGATTCAAGTATATGGTATGAGAATATACGGCTCTCATTGTACTCAACCGCGAGCAGTGTTTCCAACCACCGTTGCTTCATCTTCTCGTTTCTTTGCCACCGGGGCGAACGACGTATTTGCCCTTTTCAAAAACTTTTCTCTCTGAAGAGATTCTATCAACACGAAGCCCGGGTCACAAGTTTTGCAATTTTTTACACAAAATAAAATGTTCGAAAGTTTCATCATGTAGTTTATAGCGGCTCTTGCTTGCAAAAACAAAAATATGATTACTCTTTATTGTAGCTCACAGAATAGGTCTAAAATTACAAGAGGAATTCTTGGGGAGAGTTTGAAACAGCCGGGCTACGGTACAAGCTGAATTATAAAGTACGAAAATATAATGTTTGAAAGTAATATGAAAGAGAACGTATCAAGCAGCCTTCTACATATGCAGTACAAGTCAAACTATTGCATTTTTGAAAGGGAAAAGTCTTGTTGCAGTCACCAGAGTTACGTGCCTTCACGCTGGGTCATGTTTCAAATGGCAACAAGCAATCACGTGCAGAAGAGTTTGCAGCAATTCATCCGCGTCAGTTTTGTAGCCTACTTACGCATGAGATAACCAGACAAGTTGCATTGTATGATTGCATTTTGCACAGCTATTTTGTCATGATATACCGATGCAAAAAGCCTATCTTGAAGCTTAATTCGCGGAGTTCCGCGCAATTGTGGCTTAGAATTCACTGATGCCGACCAGCTCATCAAGACTGAAGGTTTACGTTTGTAAATCTCTGACCGGGAAATATCGTCAACATGAGGTGATAACTATATCCGCTTTTGGATTACTCGCTGCACAAAAAAAGTGATTTTTTTGTGATTACAAATTTTTGTACTTTTTATAAGCTGTATTAGTTTAAAAAAGCAATTTTACCAATCAAAAAAGTGTCAAATCGAGAATTGACCTTTCTAGTGTGGCCGGAAAAGCGGAGTTTCGCAACGTCCCTACTTGAAAACTAACAATTGTGCAGAGTACACGTAAGGACAAACATGCCTCTCGGTAATGTGGGGAAGTTTAGTCGGGAGAAAAGTGATACAATTTTGGTAAAGAGGTGATAATTTTCTTGAACCGTAGACAAACGGTTTCAAGAAAGGTGATGGCGTCAAAAGTCTCAAAGGCCTCCTATTCAAACCTTTCTACCGAGCAAAATGAATAACAAGCATGTTAAAATATTGAGTACTTCATATTTAAAAATACAATCTGTATCAAGAATTGCAAGCTTGTCACTGTGAAGCAACCACCCTAACCTAACCAACAGTATAAACTCAAGTGACAAAAAAGCTAATTCCTTTCAAAAGCTCATAAATGCTAATTTCCCATAACGACCCGACACGGAATGTTACATTCTACGAAACAGTTCGGCAATATTTTTGTATAACTAGTAACTACGCTTTGAAACCCATTGGCCAGGAAGATTCTGTAGTAGGCGCCAAGCAGACAAAACGTAGTGAAAGTGAACAGTTTGTTCAATATAATTCTCTAATCTTCACAGACAAGTCAGCAACAGTCATCACACCATGGGATGTTGACCTTCCAGCCTTTCAGCGATCTGTAAAAAGAGTCAAAGGTTTTAGAGAAAGGCGATGGTGCTGGCACTTCTTTAATTGCACAAGAACACAACGCCGCATTTTATCTACGTTTTCACTTAACATTGTTGTATGAAAGCAATCGGGATGCAGATACTATGCCGTACACCTTTATGTCAGGAATTGTATTTCCGTTAACCAGCTTGCTTTATACACAGTCAGATATCAACAATCATCGTTTGCTAACGTTAAATCTGATTGGTTGGTTATTTGAACAAATGAGCTTGTAATTTCATTTCAATTACTTTTGCACCGCAGCTGCGTGGATCTTACTGTAGCCTATGTCTTTTATTTTTGTATTTTTATTTTTTTGTGTGATTTGAATATGGACATTCTTCACGAATACAAATAAATAATAATAATATACTAAGAAAAGGTAAAACAGATCACTTACTTTGTTGATAAATGGAATATTTAGAATAGAACCCACGACTGGAATTCTTCTTAAAAAGTTTATAAATACAGGAAAGAAGCCGCTGTAAAAAGAGCAAAGTTGAAATAATTTGCACAGCAAGCATGGCAGCGCTAAAAGGTCACCAAAGTCAGCTGCCACTCGAACATACAAGCAAAAGGCAAGGCAGATTGCCAAAAGCCATATGGGTCATTCTGTTATAATACAGTCAAAATTTTGAAATTTTGTAACCCATCCTCTCAGAATTCCTTCATTTTTTAATATGTTAGAGCTACTGGGAAAAGATGAAGATTGGCATTTACGCTGTCAAAATCCATCAAGCGGTTTTCAAGATATCGACAGTTACATTTTTGCCACTAGGGGCGCTGTTTTCGCATCACAAAAACAAAAATGGCTTATAATTCTTATTTTATAAGATACAAAAATAATGAAAATATGTATTCTTATAGTTTTTGGGGCAAGGAATTCAAATATGTTATTACATTTGTGAAAAAAGCAAAGGGAAACACTTTATTTTATTGAACAAAAGTTTTGGGGTGCTTCATTTCAATGCCCCATATCTCAAATCTGCAAAAAGATTTTTTCCCCCAACCAATGCTAAACTGTCAAGAAAAGCTACCTGCTTCATGTGCAAAAGTATGATAAATACGTTTTGTTTCAAACTTCTGCAATTGACAAAAATGTTTCATTGCTATATTCACAATGTTTTCAATCAACAGACTAGTGTAATACATGATCACATTTTATTCTATTTGAATTAAGGCACTAATGATGCTCTACAGTATCTACTTCATCTCATATTCAACAGAGCATGGCCTTCTTTTCTGATGACCTGAATCATAATACAAGTTTTGTGTTTGCAATGCAAGAAGAATTGGCTCACTATTTGAAACAAAACTATCCATTCATTCAACCCATCTAGTATGTACTTTTCAGATGGGTGTGCTGGGCAATACAAAAAACTTCAAAATTTTTTCAAGTCTGACCTATCATCAACAGGTCTTTGGATTTTCTGCAAATTGGAATTTCGTTACAAGTCATGACAAGACTTCTTTTGATGGACTTGGTGGGGCAATTAAGCGAAAACTTTTCCACAAAAGTTTAGCTCAGCCATGCCAAAATCAAATTCTGACAGCGAAAGATGCTTACAGTTATTGCAAATCAGCTATGCCTTCAATCAGTTTTTATTTTTTATCCAAAGAAAAGCTCATTGATATTCGACTGGCTTCAAATAAAAAATACATTCAAGGCCACACAATACCAGGCACCAGAAGCTATCACTTGTTTTCCTTATAATGTATTGCAAGCATCAGGTTTAAATTCACAGCAGAAGATCATTTGTTTGCAGGTTGTTTCTAATTTTTTGATAGCCATCAGCAAACTGAAAACTTCAATGTTGAGGAGTATGTTGCAGTGAAAGACAACCAGGCATGGTGGATTGGTATTATCTTGAATGATACAGCAGCTGATGAAGAACTTTTAGTCAAGTTCATGCATCCCAGTGGGCCACGTCAAACGTTTCAATGGCCAAAACATGATGATATTTTATATGTTCCTAAGACAAAAGTTATATCAAAAGTTGCTGCACCGAGCATCAGCAGAACTGGACGTGTTTATCAAATTACTGATGCAGAGTTTGCGTTTTTATCTTAGTGGAAGCTGTAATTTTCTATTCATCATCATTGAGTGCCCTCTCTTTATTTGAGGGTTGGCTGCCACTGTACTAATTAGCAAGAAATCTTTGTCAAACTATCGAATCAGGGTTGATCTCTAACCAGTTTTGATCACTTTGAAGCGGTTTAAACCTGGTTTTAACCGGTGAAAACTAGGTTTAAACGGTCAAAATCCAGAAGAATATTTTTATGTAGTGAATGGTCGGCTACCTGGACTATGGGCTATTTAGGAAATATAAAAGCAGTTGTGACCATATTGATATGCAGGCCTCGAAATAGCTGGCGGCCATGGCCGCCTGAACTTTCATTAATGGCCGCCAATACCGACCTGTCAGGCAGTCACAGATGGCTGCCTGTAAAATTCGTACGAAAGATTATATTTATCTTGGATTTTTCTCTTGTTTCAGCACCGCCAAAAACAAGACATCAAACAGCGTTAAGACTACTACCTTAATTACATGTCATGCTACGTCTTATGTGCTACGCAACGGGAGGGCAAATGTTGCGCAAATTTTATGGCAAATGTTTTTCATAAAAAAAAAATATGTTGGAATAAATTCTTGTACTTCAGTTGGCTGTGCAAATGGTTCATCGTTCTATCAAGCATTTTTTGGTGTATCAGCAACTTATTGTTAGAATTTGAATTTTCTCGATAATTAAAATAACCACGCAATTGAAATATCAATAATTAAAATACCAACTGATTGAAATATCAAAAATAAACAAAGAAATTGAATATTTTTTGTTCCAAATCCAGCATTTAGATTATTGTTGATCAAAACAAAATATAGTTGAACATCATTACTAAACAATAACATGGAGGGTAATATTTTTAATTCAATTGAAAAGCAACTTGATTCATACACTAAAGGGGTTTTGACCAGTAATAGGTGGTCAAAACTGCCCGGTTTAAACCAGGTTTTAACCGGGCCGTTTAAACCGCCCCAGTTTAAACCGATCAACCCTGCAAAATCTTGCATTCATTATTTTGGTTTCTCCTTGACTTATCACTGGCACTTTTTAATCCTGATATATTGCAGTTTTGTGTATGCTCTACATTCAATCTATATATCAAATCATAAATAGCATCACTAACTAGTGTGTACTGTGTAGAAGTGTATTTTGAAGTACCCATAAAATGTTGTTTTTTTTTCATGACAATTGCAAAATTTTGCAACAAATTACATTTATCTCACTTTTACACATGAAACAGATAGCCTGGATATCTTGTTACTCCAGAATATTTACTATGATTGACATCATAATGCATATTGCATATGCTGTGTGATCATGTATTTTTTATTAAAAGTGCATGGAGAATCAGCAGAGCCCTATTTATGGCATATGCATTTCGCTCTGCTACTGTAGAGCATCATTAGTGCCTTAATTCAAATAAAATAAAATGTGATCATGTATTATACTTCAAGTCTATTGATTGAAAACATTGTGAATATAGCAATGAAACATTTTTGTCAATTGCAGAAGTTTGAAACAAAACGTATTTTTCATACTTTTGCACATGAAGCAGGTAGCTTTTCTTGACAGTTTAGCATTGGTTGGGGGAAAAAATCTTTTTGCAGATTTGAGATATGGGGCATTGAAATGAAGCACCCCAAAACTTTTGTTCAATAAAATAAAGTGTTTCCCTTTGCTTTTTTCACAAATGTAATAACATATTTGAATTCCTTGCCCCAAAAACTATAAGAATACATATTTTCATTATTTCTGTATCTTATAAAATAAGAATTATAAGCCATTTTTGTTTTTGTGATGCGAAAACAGCGCCCCTAGTGGCAAAAATGTAACTGTCGATATCTTGAAAACCGCTTGATGGATTTTGACAGCGTAAATGCCAATCTTCATCTTTTCCCAGTAGCTCTAACATATTAAAAAATGAAGAAATTCTGAGAGGATGGGTTACACAGTGTGACTGTATTATAATAGAATGACCCATATACTTCTAGAAAAGAATATTTTTAGGCCGGTAGCATAAGTTTGTGTCTGTTTTCTTGTGGAAAAAGCAAATTTTTGTCAACCAGTCCAATGGACCATTCAAGAGGATGGTCTATTTGAAAGACGACAGTAGCAAACACTCCGACGTTTTGTTGCCACCATTTGTGTAAGTCGTAAGCACTTTGTTTTTGATATGAAGTATTATTTTTTTTTCAAGATTGTGAAATGAAATTGTTGCGAGCGATGATATATTTCTGACCTGAAAAGAAGAAAAAATCCATAGATTTCCACGATCATTCCAATCAAGGGCCAGCCAAGCAATACGATGAGGATGCCAGTGAAAAAAAATCCACTAGACTTGATTTTATGACGTTGGAAGAAAAAGGAAAAAGTTCTTTGCAAACCAATTAAGAAGGAAAGTCCACTTATGAAAAGCAACTGCAATGCAATAAATGTATCAAATATATATACAGAATAAAACAATTTATAATTTTTTTAATCTGATTCACTTTAACAAGAAGCTTAAAAATTTATACACTAAGGAATTTCATAACAAAACTTGACGGACGAGATCAATTTCGTAATCAGAGACAATACCCAGTATCCTGCTGTTATGAGTAGAAACCAGCCTGGCTCTTATTTCATGGCACATCCGAGCTACATTAACTTTGCAGAGGTTTGAAATTCAGATAGAGATGGCGGCTGATACAAACAAAAAAGCTGTAAAGTAAAAAACAAAATCTTACATTTCCGAACGCCAATAAAACTCGGTCAAAAAAGAATAGCATTCCGATAAAAAGGAAGAAAGCGCCGAAGCCCGTCAACCCAATTCCAATTTCTAAAAAGCAAAAAAAAAATAAACATGACAAAACATTCCCTTTCTGAACAGACTCATTTGGTACTGTGTATCAATTATGCAACATGATATGCTAAGAGTAAAAATAACTTGCCACAATTTGTTAGTCAAAAGATTAAATCAGAGGCGTGCAAGTGCAACCATATATTGTCATGCGCCACATCAAGTCATAAATACGCCAGGCTTTCACCAAGTATCATACAGTACAATTCACACTTTATGCAAAAAGTTTTTTTTGATGTTTTTTGCACTTACTTTGACTGTCAGTCACAGACAGCATGTTGATGGTGACTCTTTGCAATTGCAGCAAGCAAGATCCAAAGTTAGTGCCACAAGTCAGTAAGGATTTTTACAATACACTTATATTCTCTAACTATAAATTAAAAAACAGAGTTGTTTTATATCTTAGACATGGCAATGCATTTAACCCTTCAACTTGGTTTTAGCAACAAAGTGGATTTAGCAGGTACACACAAGTTTGACAGAAAAAAAAACGACATCACAATATAGCTGAGTTACACAAATGCAGTTGATACACTCACACACTGGCATAGGTTGGACAAAGTCCACCAAAGCATGAAGTACCCCAAGATGACCTTTGTACTGTCAACATTTCATAGCGCAAATGCAATGACTATAAATTTGCTTGAAAAGTTTTTAATAAACAATGAGATCAGGGCAACAATACTCAATGAGTGTGGCAAAAAATCTCAACAGTTGTGGGATAAAAACGACAGAAATTTATTTTGTGAAGGATTTGTAACAAATGTACTGTACGATATTAAACTTTAAATCAGGTTAAAGTTTAATTGTCAGAGTGTTGTGTGATTGTATATAAACATTAAAAAAGCAATCAATATTGCCAAAATACTATCAATGTAAAATGAAGTCACAAGTTTAGTTTTTTCTTCTTCTTTTGTTTTTTACAGCTTTTACTTTCATTGTGTTTCACATTATTCATGATTTGATTTTCAGAATCTGATGAATCAGAGCAACTTTCATCAGCACTTTCTTCAACATTTTCCATTGTTTCCCACATCTTGTCTGGATCCTCATCTTCATCCTCCAACAATGGTAATTTCCTTTTTGCAGAAGAAGCAGAATTATTGGTTTTTTCATATATGTCATCATCTGTAATAAGCAAACAATTCAACCTAGACTTCAAATATACCTTTTGAAGCACTTTAGTTTGGTCTTCATGATGTACATACAAGTGGCGATCTAAACCACAAAAAAAAATATATGGGAGAGAGACATGGGTAACAATATCTCTAACACTTCCCGCAAAACCTTTGTAGCGACGGACAATGTGTTTTAACTTTCGCGTGTCAAAAGAAGCGACATCACCGCGAGTATTTCCAACCATTACTCGATATGGCTTTCTGTCACTGACACAAGTTGCTGTGATAGGAAATTCTCCAAACGAGGTCTCAGCAACAGGACGTCTCGCAGGTGACTTTGGGTCATAGATGCGAATACTGTGTGTCCCAGTAGTGGTCAAGATTTTACTACTTTCAGGTATAAATTTGACATTCATGACCATAATTGGTACTCGAAGCTGCAACCAGTCATGTTTCACATTCTTTGCTCGAAACAAAGGCTGCTCTGGGGCGCTGGCATCCCATAGTTTAAGACAGTTTTCTTTTCCTCCTGTTGCCAAAAGATTATTTGCAGTTTGATAAGCCATGCATTGTGTGTCAAGCCCAGTTGAGAAACTTGTTAATTCTTCAATATTCTCTGGATTCCATAAGTTTAAGCGACCTCTGGAGGTACAGGTAATAAATCTGTTTTCTGTTTTATACAGGCCAATAAGTTTTTCTTTGTCTAATTCATACTGAGGTATAGCAAAAACATCACTGAAACTCTTGCTTTCAAAGTCAAATTTCCTAATATTTCCTTTTTTATTTCCAACAAACAATGATTGTTTATCATTATGGTTCCAACACATTTTACATATTTCTTGTTCTTTTCCAAAATTTTCTTTGAAAAAATGATTTGTTGCAGTTTTTTTCACTAAATCAACTGATTTTAACAATCCAGATTCAGTGCCAAGCCATACATTGGCAACACTTGGTATAGATTTTTCATTCATGTTTAACCATTTATAAGAACAAACCTGGTTTAAAACATTAATTGTAATATATAATATATACGGTATTCTATTTGAATAACCTGAAGATGTTATTACTATAACAAAATCGATTCTTAATTGATTACACTAAAAGGTTAGATTGTTGTGCAAGTGCCAGCATTTGATGAATGCAAAATAGCAGTACCGTACTATCAATATAATATGTACAATTGGAAACACAGCCAGAAAAGAATTGTCTAATATTCAAAGCAAAAGTACTTATATACATACTCACCAGAATTGGCAATTTTTACAACTTTGGTATAAACTCATTGAAACGTTCTAATATTTAACTTCCTTTTACACAATGGATGTATTTGTGCATACAATTGTCGAGAATAGATTTTTAGTATTCTACTTAAGACCAAAGCTTAAAAACTGATGCACAAGTGTTTGACAACATATTTGCAAAGTTTAAAAAAGTAAATATTAAAAATATGTTTTAAACGAACTATGTGGCGTTGTGTTGACCTAGCCTGGCAGTGCAATTTATGTTTGTCTGATACTCAGATGTAAAGCAGATCACAGAACACTTTTATCAATTGCTCAAACTGGTTTATTCCAGGCTTTACAGTTAATCTGAGACCATTAATCCATTATATCCTTATGCGCAATATTAGGTGGGCTAAGAAAATGAATGCAAAAGGCTGGGTGGTCAATAAAAATCTCTCAGTGTAGTTTGAAAAACTACAAACCTATGTCATTCAGGTGTGTGCCAGGTAGTTATTCTTATTGTCACCCTCAATCTAGATCTGACTTTGTTCCAAAATCATTTCTAAGGCGCTACAGTAAAGTGTATTCTATTGGGTGCATGCTAATTGATCACTGCATGGTGGTTGCAACAAGTGCAATCTATTCCGTCCCCTGAAAAGATCGAGAAAAAATATAACAGAGCCAAAGTCGCTGGTCGGAGTTGCCACAAACATTCAAAAAATTTTCTTGGTTTTTTCAGGGGACAAAATAGTTCGAAATTTAATTTTGTTGAAGGCGGACAAACGTGTCCGGCCTGAGCAGCTATCTTTGCAGACACACCAGATTTAACCTTAATCGCAGGGTTCGACCTTAACTTTTTTTCGCACTGGCCAATCGGACCAGTGGCTCACCATTTGCACTGGTCCGCACGAGATCGCACTGGTCCGTCCCGTTTACTGATAAAAACAAGATTGTCGTGGGAAGCACGAGGCCAACCCAGGGAAAACCACCTTAAAACGACAATAATGAATGGTGGCAATAACATGGAAATATACAATGGCAATAACAGTAACAACAATTTATCTAGGCAAGACATTCAATCTACGTTGAGTCTTCAATCTACTTGGGGCTCTTCTTCAATTTCTGAATCCGATGATGGGTCATAATCGGAATTCGATGTGTGTTTGTCTGGTCTTGTAAACACATAGCCAGTGCCGGACTTTCTTGGCCTCACAGATGAATCGTTTGCCAGCCATGGACGTATGGCAGGTTTGGGGTCGAAATCTTTTATTTCTGCTGACTGTAGCTGGATGGTCAGAAGATCTGTTACGTGGTCAGCCTGGAGCCTTGACCTCAGCTTCGTTTTTCTTACGATTTAACACCGTCACGTGATGTTGCGATTGCTTTTTTCTTACGATTTAACACGTGATGTTGCGATTGCCTTTTTCTTACGTTTTAACACGCACGGATCACGTGTTTTGTTGTTTGAAGAGAAGCGCAAACAAGAACCACGCACTCTAAACCAGGGGTCACCAACCTTTTTTGCATGCGGGCCACTTTGGCACTAAGGAGAGCTGTGGCGGGCCGCACTAATAAAATATTTAGGTAGGTTGACTCTTATGCTAAAAAAGAACGCATTTTGTACCCAGTATCCAGCGTTAATACATGTTGTTCATATTTATGTTAGAATACCGCAGCAACAAAATTAATCAAACAACGCTACTGCCAGGCCAAGCTCTTTTTACAACACTTTTGACTTTTTTTAACAATGCCTAATAAACGAGGCCACTTGTTTTGTGCACTTATAGCGAGGCGAGCGGTTTCATCAGAATATTCATCGCCAAGCAAAAGTGGTGTTGTCACTTCGCTTCACAAAAGATATCTTGCAAATAACAATTTTAGTAAACAAGGAAATGTTTGACACATCGCAATACAGGCAACAATAATGACATACAAACATATCAGCGCAAAATAGGCTCCAATAACAGGGAAAAAGAAATCATGAAACAAATGCTTGTAGAAATCACCCAAAAATCGTAATTCTATCGTAATTCATGAACGGTCTTCCCTTTAAAAAAGCAATGAGTTGGTTTTTCATCCTTCTTGTGAGAGTCTATAAAACCGTCTTTCTTTTGTTATAGACAACTGTCACTTGCGATGCTTATCAGCGTGGCAAGAATTTGTTGATTAATAACATTTTGCAGAACTTGCTTCGGCAGTAGATATATTAAAATTGGAACGATACAGAGAAGATTAGCATGGCCCTGCGCAAGGATGACACGCGAAATCGTGAAGCGATCCATATTTCTTAAAAAAAAGTTAAAAAAAAACATTTTGCAGTACTAAGCTAAATATTTTCATAATACAATCAGAAAAAGTCTGTAAATTTATACATAATATTTTGCCAATTTATTATAAATTGAGTTGGCACACTGACCTAATTTTCCAACAAAAACTTGCATATAGGAACATTGCTCGTGAAACACAATAATGGTGAAACGCACAATAGTCTTTACATGACATTTGCAAACTTAAAATAAGCAACCCTATGTTCGACATTTTCGAAATTCGAAAACAGACGTTTTAATCAACCACTGGGACAGTGTGGCTGGACGAGTGGACATCGCATTGGAATAGCTTTAAGCAACCCCCACCTAGAACTATAATCTGATTGGTCGGTCGGTGGAATCGTATGCAAAGCGAAAATATGCTTCCCTAGAAGTATTTTTGCCTTCGTGCTCTTTAACTCCTCAAGAAAAGTATTTTGGTTATACTTGTACGCTGATACCTTCCGCGGGCCGCAGCGAAACAGCGTGGCGGGCCGCCATTTGGTGACCCCTGCTCTAAACGATCAAATGACATAATACGATAATATTTTCGCACTGGACAGTCGGACCAGTGCGAAACGATTTGTAC
Organism: Aplidium turbinatum; assembly: GCF_918807975.1. Taxonomy (NCBI): domain Eukaryota; kingdom Metazoa; phylum Chordata; class Ascidiacea; order Aplousobranchia; family Polyclinidae; genus Aplidium; species Aplidium turbinatum. The sequence goes on along the minus strand of NC_137489.1, from coordinate 5,735,592 downwards.
TGGTCCGCGGGGAACTCGCATTAGACATTGGCCAGAGGACCAGTGCTAAGATCGAACCCTGTAATCGTCATGCATAATCACTTTATCTTGATAATTCTTTGCCATTTGAGAACTATAATAACTATGGTTTAGAAGGCTTTTTAAAATTTCAGTAAAGTCACTCTGAAAGGCTTTCATCAGACCAACAAAACGCATTTGAAGAGCCAAAGCTTTCCTGCTTAAATGGAAGCTAAGGGATACAGTATCAACATTTTCTAGATGTGCGCTAGAATACGCTGGAAATTATATTCTTGCAACAATTGCTTGTGCTATGCAATGACGTCAGGGTTAGAAATGTTTCTATTTCTATTCCTAACCTTAAATAAGGATTTAACCTATTTTGTCCCCTGATCACTTCATCTCCCAATATATAAATGAGCTCATTTTTTGGAATCAAAAAATTCCTTTTTTTAAATTTGTTGCCGAAAAATATGGGCAAAAAGGAGCTTATCAGCTGTTAAAAAGTCAAAAAATTGTGATATTGCACCAGTCCAAGAAGAGAATTCAAAAAGAAAAATATCTAAAAGACTAATTTTTAGCAAGACAACAATCCATCAGGCATGGCAAGATTTATGAAATGTGGAAGTTTAGTGGTCTTGAAAAAGGCTGATACAGGCCTCGAAATTCGTTTTTGTTGACGGCGGACAAACGTGTCCGGTCAGAGCAGCTATCTCGGCGGACAAATTAAGTTTCACGGCGGACACACCAGTTTTAGCGTCGATCGTCATGCTTAATCACTTTATCTTGATAACTCTTCGCCATTTAAGAGCTATGGCTACGGTTTGGAAGGCTTTTTAAAATTTCAGCGAAGGCTTTCATCAGACTAACGAGGTGCGCTTGAAGAGTCAAAGCGCCGTGTAGCTGCAATACGCCGCATAACTGATTAACTTCCACCGAACGAGGTCGTGTGGATTTTTGCGTCACAATGCTCTGAGCACTAGTCGGAAAACTTCTACACTACCGCTACTATTTTCTGCTGTGCAAAGTTTCACTAGGCAGTTTTCTTTAGGTATATTTTTGCGTGTTATGTGAGCGAAAGTAAATTTTCCATGGGCCTTTTCTTTCTTACTGTAATACCAAAACTTAACAAATTTTGCTTCATTTTGCTGTAATAGCCTACTCGTATAATCTAATTTTGTAACCAACCTTGCCTTATCAATATTACTCGGAGATCAAAGCCAGACATTGTGACGTAAGACTTGAACTAAGTTGCGCGTGCTCCCATCGATTCTCAGCGAAGAATTCACCTTTGCTACGCTGATTCAATGTCATCAATCGTTAAAACAACGTAAAAATCAAAAGTTTTTTAGCTTGAATAGAATCTAAGCGATACAGTATTCACATTTTCTAGATGCGCGGGAAATTATATTCTTGTAATCGCAACAATAATTGTTCGTGCTATGCAATGACGATTTGTATCGCTAGTTCCTGTGTTATTTCTCGGCGGACAAATATGACCGATCTAGATGGTACTTCCCGCGGACATCACATGCTGTGACGGCGGACATGTCCGCGGTGTCCGCCGTGAATTTCGAGGCCTGTGATAGACATAGGGATCCCACCCAAACAGATGGGAGTGTGCTCACCAATATGTTACAGCAAAAATTCAATATTAATTAAATTATCATAATATTATGTTTTATTCAACTCATTTAATTTATTATTATTTTGCGTCAGACAAAGCTGTCCATATCCAAAACAAAACAACGAAATAATACACAAACTGCAAATGCACAAAGGTCATGCAAGTATAGGCTACGATATGTTATGCAATAAAAAGAACTGCTATCTTTACAAAGGATTTGCTGGAGTTTGGGATATAGGATCTTCAAATGGTAAAATGAAAGGATGCAACCTAGTTCGTACCATGAACAGTTCGGATCGTCAGTTCGTACCTTGAAAAGATCGAGAAAAAAAATTAAAAAAGGCCAAAGTCGCTGATTGCAGTTTCAATCATTTTAAAATCTTCCCCTTGAAAAGATCGAGAGAAAAAATAGCTCAAAACCGAAGTCCGCTGATCGCAGTTGCCCTTGTGATCTTTTTACTGTTTTATTTTGGTTCCATAGAGATCTTTTCCTGTTTAGGCTACTTTTTTATGGTTAGTAATTTTGTTTATCTCACTAGATAAAAAAATGAAAGTTAAGTGATGGTATTATTCGTTGTTCAAAATTCAAATATTGCCAGTATAAAAAAGACTATCTGATGGTAAATTCACTTGTGTCGCTGACAATATGCTGCTCTAGCTAGGCTTGCCAGGCTTGCCAGCGCAGTTTCACACACAAGTGGCTTGGCCAGGTGGCATAAAATACACTTTTATTTCAGCGTTGCCATTCATAAAATGAACGATGCGCATTGTGCTAAGAGTTTTTAAAGCTGAACTAAACTGAAACAAACTTGATTGAATTTTGTAAAAACTAGAATGCACCAATTCTATCGAGATTAAAATCAGACCGTAGATACACCGAATCATAATTTTTGTGAATTAAAATTTAGCTAATTGCTGTTGTTCTTCGAAAACTGAAATTTGAAAAATAGCGTTGATTGAAAGTATGTGACTTTGTGTGATTCACACATGTGCAAAAGATTTTTTTTTCAACACATGTTACACACAAGGCTTCATTTTTTTATGCATATTTTTGTTCGTAGAATACAAATTTGTGACTCAAAATTAAATGGGAAAATGTATTGCTTATGTGAATAACAAAATGAAACAAACTTGCACTATTTTTTGTTTGACTTTTTCTTATAGATTTTTCCAGCACAAAGTTGTATTCAAAAAAATTGAAGTACGGTAGGCAATTTAACGCATTAGAAAACAACTACACGCCCAGTCAAGCTAGTGCAAGAGAAAAGCCAATTACCGATCCAAAGGATAGCCTACAATGTCTTGAAATTTAACACCCGCAAAAATTTGAACAGCAAATTTGGAAATTTGATGTTGGCCAGTGGTTCTCAACTGGGGGTCCGCGGACCCCTTGGGGTCCGCAAAGCGATTTCAGGGGGTCCGTGAAAGCTTGCGAGTTTGCAGCATGATTGATAAATTACGAAATGTAAAAATTGGTTGGTTGTGCTTTATTTGTGTATTAGGCTACCGTGATTTTCAAACTGTACTTCCCAACGAACCGGTGCGATGTCCTTTGAAAGTTCAAAGGGTTGGTTTCTAACTAAAAAAATATCATATAAATGAATTAATTTTTTAATAAGGCTATGTTCAACTTAATTTTTTTGAGACAGTAGTCTATTGGTCAATGCTTAACTTAAAAATACAAACGTTGGTCAGCAGTCTATCACCACTCACAGTTTTGCGATGACAAAATTATAACGAATTAATATTGATTAGAAACGAAAAAAGGAAGAAATTGTTTGTAACGGTCGCAAAATTCTATTGGTTTTTGATAAAATTTATAGAAAAACATCAAATCAACATAATTATAGATTATATAGCCTACTGATTTTTGATGTGCCAACATAAAGTCTCTAATGTCATCATTAGTCATAAGTGTGTCGCGAGTTCACCAAATTCTTTTAAGTGTGTCGTTTCGAAACTCATAAAACATTTGATTCCATTATAATTATAGGAAAAGCGATATACCAAACTTTCAGATAATTTTTTTTGGGGGTGCGCGACCGCTTCGAAGGTACCAAAAGGGGTCCGCCAAAACAAAAAGGTTGAGAACCACTGATGTAAGCTAAACAGTGAAAAACGATAAGTTTGAACAAAAGTCATGTTGGAAATGTAGTGAAGTCTCGTTGATTGTTTAGCAAAAGTTGAAGAAAAATTTTCGGAGCAACATTAGATAAATAAATTCTGGAACTGAGGTGTCTTTTTTTGGATATGTTTGTGTGTTTATCTTTATCCTGCATTGCGGGAAAGCGGACTTGAGCGCTATGCATCGGTGTACGCCTTCCGACATACACCTGACCCACGCTGCAGCCGACGGCAATGTCTGTTTCCGGTTGTCTACTCTACTTATGACTTAAATTTGGTACTACCCATTACTCGAAATCGATCACTAGGTAGAGGCAATTATCGTAAAGTTTCTTGCCCAGAGAAACAACAGCAAGTGCGGGTGGTTGGAGTCGAACATGCAGGCTCTCGACTGCGAGCCCAACGCGCTAACCACTCGGCCACGGCTGCCGATATATTTATTGAGGCAAAAGCAGTCGTCTGCCCCGATAACTCGGTTGATTAGAACGTAACTTTGTGAACGAAGAAGCTTCAAGATTACGCCTCGCTGGTTCGACTCTCGAGGTGTGTGCTTGAGCAGCGCACCCCAAGAACTGCTCTCCATTCAGCGCACCTAAAGTATGGAATAATTCCTTGGCAACAACACTTCAATTTTCACCCTGTCAATCTCGGTAACTAGTCCTGCGTCATTTTTTATTTGTAACATTTTCTTTTTTTATTTTCCCTTTATATCTTAAATTTTTCTGAAGGTGTTGCGATCGTGCCAATTTTTTTCCAACTCAATAACTTACTTCGGTCTCAAGCACGTTTTAACGTTCGCGTTTTGTCACTTCTACCTTTTTCTCGACCTTTGTTATGTTGACGTGTATTGTTTTTGATATGACGGTCAGAAATAAAAAACAACTGAACTGAACCTACCCAGTAGCCTTCCCATCAAGGCGTTGTCAGTCCAGAGCCACTATGTATATAGTGACTCTGTTCAGTCCGAGTCATAGAAATAAAATAGCAGTTCATAGCTGCACAATAAGGCATTTTGTAAACAATTTGTAGCACGTATATCAACTTGAGAAAGCTCCAGCGGTGAATACCATGTGCTAACAAAGATGGCGGCTAGCAAGTTGCGACGGTGCCATAAAAAGCGCTCTATGACGCTTCTATTCTATTCTATTTATATAGTCCGAGTCCGAGGAAGAAGATTCAAAACCAAATCAAGAATGTAATCATTCAAGCGTGAAGGGTCAATGAAGCAGGGCTCATCAACTTCTTAACTTTATTAATTTTGATTTTTTTTGTGGTTTTGGTCTCCAGTTTTTCAGGCTTTACAAGTGGGTGAGACTGGTTGTTAGGTTTAGTTAATTTATCAGTCCCATCATCAAAGTGAAAATAATACTTTCTATACGTAATGTGGCAAGGTATAGAAAAAGTAGAAGCAAAAAGATGAATTTTGAAACATGTACCGTAACCTTATTCAACGTTTCATGATTTTCTCAAAGTGTTTTCAGAATTCAGTATAATTTTCATTGGTAATTTTTTCTGTAAAATACTGCTGCCGGGGTGGAAGCTGACTTGGTGACCTCATAAGGTCTTTTGCTTCCTTCCTCTCCTCTCTCACTTCTATGTTCTTCTTCATCCATTCAGTCGTTTACGACTCTCGGTCGTACTCTATATGTCATCTTTCTTCACTTCTCTTGATCCCACGCAGCCTCCTTCAATTCACATGGGGACCCATATAGGCTGATGTAGTGAGCTGCCCATATGGTGCCCATACACATTGTGTCTGCGGGCATCACATTGCCCCCATATAGGCTGCCCATATTCATTTATGGGTTTCATGTGGGTTGCTCACACTCAACCCACAAATCTAATATGGGCTGCCCATATGTAACCCATAAATCTAATACAGGCTGCCCATATGTATATCAGGTATATATATAACTGCAGACAGATGCCAAAGTGCTCAAACTGCAAGCAGTGAACTTTGCGCAATGCATAGCAAGGTGCCCCCAGTAAAGTGCTCAATCGGCGTAAGCCAAGAGCGTCAATTTAGTATTTATACACTGGAATGGGCCATAAAGGTATATACCTCCATGTGACATTTTCCTATTTGTGGTACGTAAGCACCAAAAATAGTGCGTTGGTGAAGCACGTTGGTGAAGCACCAAAAACTACTGCCAACCTTGCCAAAGTGCTCCAACTGCAAGCAGTGAGCTTTGCGCAATGCATAGCAAGGTGCCCCCAGTAAGTTGCTTGTTCAATTTCATTTTGTGTTTGTTTAAAAGATCAATAAAAGTCGTTTGAGACAACTAAAAAATCTCAAAGTCTAGACAAATGCTGATCGAGGTGTATATATATATATATCATATTAGTATGGGTTGCCCACAAACCTTTGAATCACTGTGTGGGTAGCCCATGTATGGGCAGCCCATGGTCATTCTATTTGAATAAGGTTGTATGAGTGAATAAGGAGTGTTTAAGTGAGTGTATAATCTAGCCTAAATATTTAATTACTACTGTTTTTACTGATTAACTACGGTACTTAATCAAAGACATGGATGCTCTACAGGAGATGGTTGGTGGACTAGCTGCTTCAATCAAAAACATTGAAGCCAAACAAGACAACATCGAAGCTAAGTATTCTAAAACAGCTGATTACACCGATACTAGCACACAGCCTGAAACTTCTTTGAAGCCACTGTCTTGTGCTCTAGACCCCAGTGATAGAGCTGAGATTGAGAGGCTTAGATGTGACATCAATGACCTCTCATTAAAAATCTCTATTATCATGACAGCGGTCAAGGAGCTACAACAGAAGGCTGATGATGCAGAGCAGTACAGCCGTAGAGAGTGTCTCATTCTCCATGGCTGCCATTCAAGGGACATTGCAGATGCTTCAGCAAGTGATCTCTCCTTTGAAAAAACATTTTAAATTACTACCTAAGAATGCAACTCACTCCGATAGATATAAATATAATGCATGTTCTCCCTAAAGCTTCAAATGGTAAACAACCCATCATAATAAAATTTGTCTGACGAACTGTAAGAAATCTTGTGTTCCAGCGAAAGAAAAACTTTGCTGGATCATCCATGGCATTGACGGAGTCCCTTACTAAGCAGAGAGTTCGACTCATCAATAATGCAAAACAAAAATTTGGAAAAAGAAATGTCTGGACAATCAATGGCAACATTTTTGTATTTATTAATTCACGGACACACATAATCAAATCCTCAGAAGATATCCTTAAGTTAAGTACTGATTAATTAATCTTTTAATGTTTTGGGATAGGCCTATAATAGCCTATCTAATTTGTTAAAACTGCTTATGTGTATGGTTGGTGGACTAGAAAACAATTTTGATACTGAAAACAATTTTAACCAATGTATAGGCTAGATTGTCACTCTCCAGTTGGACACTTCCTTGTTACTTGTAAATTAGGAGAAAAAGTTTGCTTTGAAAATGCTGAATAAGGTTAAATGTTCACATTGCACAAAAGCCATTAAAAAAAATCAAAATTCTGTCTTTTGTAATCAGGGCTGCGATTTTTTCTTTTTTGTCGAACGACCAAAAATTCTACGCTTGTTTGTCGAATAGTAATATGACGTCACAAGAGTCAGATTATAAGCGTTTGGCCGCGAGTTACCGCACAAGTTGTGTAGTATCAGAGTCACTTACTGTTTTTAATCGCACGCTGGTTGAGTGATTCCATCTACGACGGCAAAAACATTGCCGTCGCCAAATCAACACACCTTAGATTGCTGCGACAATTGCCGTATGCTTTAATGTTTAATCAAACGAAATTTTATGCGCTTCTTCATCGCGTGTCACACGGCGGTAGCCCAGAGCATCACGCAAGCTATTCTATGCGCTGACAATGCTCTTGTAAACTGTAAAAAGTTTGCCACCTTATTGAATACTGGCTTAATTGTTACGCAAATGTTATTCTTTCATCGAATGCTTATTGTTTACCTGTGTCGTTGCGAATATAAATCATCGTGAAAGAAGATACAGTTAAAAAGTGAAATTTACCTGCTATAGATTATCAAACAGAAGGAAAAGTTAGTGTGGTATTTTGCAAAATTTGTAAAGAATTTTATGACGGAAACAAATCGGAATTAGAAAAGCTACGGGGTCAAGTTAAAAAAGTAATACGAAATTAGATAAACGGTTCTTCGGCAGAAAAGAAAAATAATGATTCTGATTATATGGCATTGCGTGTTCATGAATGGGCAGTTTTGCGTCTTCAAGTATTTCAGTGATGACGCGACAACCTCATCCTCCCATACAGCGTCTTAGATTCCGATTCTGACAGCTGGTTCTTTATCAAACAGACTCGTGTTTGCTCGCGGCATCTCAATTGTGCCGAATTATGTTAGTGTAAACGTAAATCGAGGCAATCATCTCGCAGTGAGATATTAATTTGTTACCGGTACCTGGTTGAACAATTAACGTTATTTTATGATAATTTAAAGTCGTTAGATGTCGAATTAATGTAAAACAAACGTAACTTTCTTCTTGGGCGTTGTTACGCAGGCAGCAAATTTTGTTATTTTTGCATTGACTTCACGTCTGTAGACGTTGAATCAATGCAAAAATGATAATTTTTGCTGTCTGGGTACGCAATGTAACCCGCCAGGAAAATTAAATAGATTTGTGCTGACTCGAACGTTGAATCAACCCAAAATTAACTTACTTTTCCCCCTGAGTTATTTAACGTAACAGCGTGCATATCGCTACTTTTGGTACATCACTACAAATCAAACAGTGCGGTCGTGACTCGTGATAGACTACTCTAGTGTATTTTTCGCTTCTCGTTTTTTCGATTCAACGTCTGCAGACGTTGAATCAATGTAAAAACGACGGGTTTTGCCAGCTGGGTTGTGTGCTTTTGTGAATGCAAATGCAAAATCGCCCATTACGTAATCACAGAAACCCTTTTAGTGGATGGAAGTCAAGTTGCAACCGTGTTTATCTGTCTACTATTCCTTATTCACATTGCAAAACATTTCTGCAAGCTTGGAACAACAAGTGCATAAGTCAGACATAAATACAAACTTGCAAACACGTTGACAAACACTGACGCCTTGGGGGTTTCTCGTGTGAAGTGTCACATTTAGACCTTGCTTTGAAGTACCTGGCGCAAGAAAGTTTACGTAAGTCAGCACTCTTATGATTGCATCACGTGATGCCCCCCCCCCCGATTGTTCCTCGACCTGACGACGTTTAGTCCTCTCTCAGTTTTTATTACCGTTTTATTTTCCTTTTTATTTCGTTTTTTTTTTTTTGTAAGGCACGGCGTTTGTCGAATAGTGATGGCGCGTGTCGAGTGACCTCGTCACCGAAAAAGGCAAAAATTGCAGCCCTGTTTGTAATATAAATCAACATTGGCTCCATTTGAAATGTTCAGGCCTAACACATGAAAAGTTCATCTTTTTTTGTAAGGAGTCTGATGATGTGCCATGGTACTGTCAGAGATGCTTGAGTTCTTCTCTCCCCTTTGTTGACTGTTGTGACGTTGATTTTGACCAATTATTTTCCTCAAAAAATTCAAAAACTTAAAATAGTACTGTAGTACCTAGTAGCAATAATCTGAAAAATCTTTTCACAAATGATAACATTTTAAATAATTTCCCAGCTGACAATGACATGCCTGATGACAATCCACTTACCACTATGGACACTACATACAATCATACATTCCTTCTCATGAGATACATATATTGATAAGTACTGTTGAATACAACAATTGTCTCCTCACTGTGAATATCAACATTCGCTCCCTGTTAAATCCAAATAACTTTTCTAAATTGCAAGCTCTTATAGCATCTATGTCCTACAAGCTCCATATAATTTCAATAAATCAAACATCGCTGAAGGAAAATCAATATGGAAATTTTAAGTCACTTGATGGCTACATATTTCTAGCAAATAGTAGAAAACAATACAGAGGTGGAGGTGTTGCATTGTATATAAAAAATGACATTGTGTTTACTGTGAACAATAAACTTACAATTATGGAAAAGAAAATTTTTGAATCTTTATTCATTGAAGTTTCTGTTAGTAATAAAAAGTATACTGTTGGGACTATATACCGATCACCTAAAAATGACTGCAAATCTCACTACTCTTTTATTCAACATTTAACTCAAGTTCTACAATCAATTAAAAATGATTGTTATATTTTGGGTGATCTTAACTATAACCTTCTTGATCTAAACACACCAACGGATTTGTTGAAACCATGTTTGATTACAGCTACTATCCTATCATTAATAAACCAACCAGAATATGCAATTCAGCAGCCACAATAAATGACCACATTTGGACAAATGTCTACAATGCTCAAATAAAAACAGCAGTGCTCACTGACTGTATTGCAGACCATCTTCCAGTATTACCATGCTCACAATTAGGATTAGTCAAACAGTTTAATTTTCAAAAAGAACATAGAAATTTATGTGATAAAAACATTGCTATGTTTACAGAAAAGTTACAACAATTAGATATCTCTGACATATATTATAAAACTGATGCAAACCAAGCATATGATATATTTATTAACAAGTATAATACTCTTTTCAAAACTTGTTTTTCATTATGTAATGACTAATGACAAAAACAAGAAACATAACATATGGTATGATAATGAATTGAAAGAAATGCATCGAGCAAAACAATTGGCATATAAAAAATTTCTTAGAAAACTAACTCCAACAAATAAAGCAGCATATAATAAACAAAGAAATACTTATAAAGATTTTTGAAATTTAAGAAACAAAATTATTTCAAAACCCTTCTGCATAAGCACTAAAATGATCTTAAAAAGACCTGGAGTGTCATAAATAGTTTTCTTGGAAGGAAAAAACCTAAAAGTGACTACCCCATTAGCATTAATGATCAGGTAGTAAATGATGCTACACAAAAATGGGGTATGCTACTATTCGGTGAGTCCGATTCGGTGAGTCTGATTCGGTGAGTTCCTAACCTCTAACCCTAAAACAGCAATGATAATTAGGCCACGGTACCCAATAATTAAAAAAAAAAATGAAAAAATCCCCCGTTAAGGGATCGGACTCACCGAAACGGGCCATTCCGACAAAAATGCAATCACTTTAATGAATATTTTACTTCTGTGGCAGAAAAACTACTTAAAAAAATTCCCCATTTGGCTGATCATTTTTCCAAGTATCTTCCAAATTCATCACCCAAATCAATATTTTTAAAACCTGCAAGTTTTGAAGAAATTTACGGATTTATTAAATCTTTGAAACCAAAGTTAAGTTGTGGTACTGATGGCATTCCAGGCAAAATTTTAAGGCATACCCCCCATAACATAATAAAAGTACTAACACATATTTTTAACTTATCTTTGGTACATGGTGACTTCATAAAAGCATTTAAAATCGGTAAAGTAGTGCCAATCTATAAAAAAGGAGACCCAAGCAACTGCAGTAACTATAGACCAGTTAGTCTTTTGTCTTGCTTCTCAAAAATCTTAGAAAAAGTCATGTACTCAAGATTATACTATTTCCTTGATCAGCGTAATTTCTTTTACACCCAGCAGTTTGGTTTTAGACATAACCACTCCACGAACCAGGCTACTACACTGCTAACCAACAAGATCTACAAAGCAATGGAAAATAAAGAAGCAACCCTTGGCATCTTTCTAGATTTATCAAAGGCTTTTGACACAGTAAATCATGAAATACTTCTGACAAAACTTTATCACTATGGTATCAGAGGAACACCCCTCCAGTGGTTTCGAAGCTACTTAAATAATCGTTTTCAGACAGTAGAAATTTCTGGTAGTGTTTCAACTCCATTAGAGACAAAGTGTGGTGTGCCCCAAGGTTCTATTTTAGGCCCCCTATTATTCATAATTTACATTAACGACTTCCCAAATTGTTTAAATTGTACTGATTCTATCATTTTTGCGGATGACACAAATCTTCTGATGTCAGGTAAGAGTGTGGATAAATTGCATGAAGCGGCCAATACAGAAATACAAGAAGTTGTCAAATGGCTTGTAGCAAATAAATTATCACTCAATGTAAACAAAACAAAATACATGGTATTTGATACTAACAGTTTACGTGCGAATAAGTGTAAGCAAATCTTAAGTATAAATGATCAACCAATTGAGAGAGTACAAAATATCAGTTTCCTTGGCCTGACTTTGAATGAAAATCTTTCATGGAAACCACACATGCAACATTTGCTGCAAAAGCTTCGAAGAAATTTTGGCATAATTACCAAGATTAGACCCTGTCTTAATTTGTCAAATTTCATCTGCTTATACCATTCTTTAATTGAAAGTAACCTGAGGTATTGCATTACGACTTGGAAATATGGCAACGAAGGACTTATACAAAAACTTCAAAAAGTCTGTGACAACTTTCATCGTATCTTTCCTCCCAACAATGATAGTTGTAGCAAGATCCCGACAACAATTGAGCAATTGTTCAAACTGGAAATTGGTGTTTTCGTGTTTAAATTTCACAACAATTTACTACTAGATTGCTTCACCAACCTTTTTAAATATGTCAAAGAGATTCACAGCCTGTCTACAAGAAACCATGATAATGATTCTCTAAACATTCCATACTTCTCAAAAACGCTTACTCAACATTCAATAGAATTCACAGGTGCGAAAACATGGAACGAATTTCCTTCTTCAATTAGAAAGACTGATACAAAGTCACTTTTTATTCACAAACTAAAACAACATTTAAGCAAAATGGACACGCAATAGAAAGACAACGTAGAAAAGCTTTCTTGCATTCTTGTGAAGATTTTAGTGGAAATCCGAAATTATTTACAAAAGATTAGGCTTACCTAACAATAATATCGATTGCTTGTGCTGTACTTTTATGTTTGTAGATATTAACAGCAAATGCAATACTCCATAATTAACACGACACGTCGCAATAGGGGATGAGAGCTTCATCAACAACACCAGCTCATCCATTCCATCACCCACCAGGACAAGAAACAATACCTTAAACTGGATATCAAACCTCAATCGTCTTAGGCTACTGTGTGATGTGCAGTCTAACCATACAAAGAGCTCAACACCTGCTCTCCTGGGCCACATTGAAACGGGCTTTTGCCTGAGGATGGGTTTCTTATATGTCCGGTTTTCTTTCTCCATCCTATTATTATTATTATGACTGCTCAGTGCTCATCCACATCAATATTGGAACTGGCAAATTTAATCCACAACACTTTTCATTAGGTTGTCATTCATTACTACATGTGTGCTTCTCTGTTTTTGTTTTATTTTTTGCCATTTGTTTTTTTGGGTTTTGTGGCCGTGCTAACTACTGATATATAGCCTACTACATAATTTTTCATTCAGGCACGTTTTAAACCTTTCAAGGTTTTGCCACCTTTTCCCGTTCGTTAACGTGCTGGTAGGTTTATATCGATTTTTGTAGTTAGTATCTTTTTCGTCCCGGACGCGTTAATGATGAAAAATAAAATGATTGATTGATTGATTGCCCATAAGAAATGTGGGCAGTCCATGGTCTGCCCATAAAAAATGTGGGCAGCCCATGTTCTGCCCATAAAAAATGTGGGCAGCCCATGGTCTGCCCATAAACAAAGTGGGCAGCCCATGGTCTGCCCATAAACAAAGTGGGAAGCCCATCAATATTTCATGCTTAGCCCATGATCAATAATTTTATGTGGCTAAATTTATTAAAATGCATTGATATGATCACGCATTTGAAGATTGGAAGTTTTATATTCCACCTTGTGATTTAGCAACACATTCTGCAAGAAAGCCCATATTGGGCACATATGGCAAAAACACAAAAACCCACATAGAACCCACATGCCCACAAGCCCATTAAAATAGTATATGGGGCCCATATGGGCTTGCTGGCTGGGTATGTGACCAAAATATGAAAGTTTCTGCCTGACGATTCTAGCTTGTAGGGATATGTCTGGTTTAAATTGTTCGAGAATTTTTTCATTTGTTACTCTGGCTGTCCAAGGAACACGCAGTAACCTTCTCCAACACCACAATTCAAATGCGTCAATCTTTCTTCTGTCTGTTTTGTTCATTGTCCATGTTTCGCATCCGTAAGTTGCAATTGGGAATATAATAGTTTTGATCAGCTTCTTTTTTGTGTCTAATTTTATATCCTTGCTCTTCCAAATGCTATTCATTCCGACAAATGCATTTCTTCCCAGCGCTATTCTTCTCCTTATCTCTGGTGAGTTATTAGAGGCCCAGTTTTTTTTTGGGCCTAGAAATATGAATTTCTTCACTGTTTCAATTTCTTGATTAATTATCGATCTTGATATTTACGTTATCTGCTTTACCAGTTGTTATAATTTTTGTTTTTTTGATGTTGAGTTTCAATCCAGCCCTTTCCCTTTACTTTTTTGATGATTAAGTCTTCAAGATCTTGTGCGTTCTTGGCGTAAAAGGGTAGTGTCATCTGCATATCTCAAGTTGTTTATAATTCTGCCACCGATTTTCACTCCTATATTGGAATTATTCAACCCTGCTCTCCTCATGATCATTTTTGTGTACATATTAAATAGTATATACGTTCTTTTATGTACACTTCTATGTAAGTTCAGTTTATTGTTTTGCTGGCGATAACAAACAAAAGTACATACAAATTGAGTGTCTATCAGCACAACAGGATGGCAACCAAAAAGCTGTAAGGTCATCTATGTCAGCTGCCACCCTAGCCTGTTGCAGGTAACACAGTAATAAAAAAACAAATAAATAAAGAATTGCTAAAAGTTTTGCGTGAAACGTCATCCATCTTTTTGTCAACAGACAAAACGCCTATACAATGCGTCATCTGTCTTACTGCAAAAATTTTCTCGTGTGTGCATAATTATGTCATCCATTTGCAAGTGGTTAAGCCAGTGGCTGTAGTTACCATACAATCATACATAGGAGCCATAACCGATGCTATAATTTTATTAGTCACTTGACCATGATGCTTGCTATTTTGTTTTATTGACTCTTTAGCAATGAAGAAAAACTGGCTTAATAACTTTGCAAATCCTCAATTTCCCTGACGAGTTACAGGCTGTCTTGACTTTCAGTAGAATCTTTGTGTGAACTTCTATAGGATCTCGGTTCAAAACAACCGAAAAGCGCTTTTTTTGCCAACCTTAATTATTCAAATTTAAGCATTTAACTATAATGCTTTTTCTCTGTTTCCACATGTAATTTTGATGCATTTTTAGTTGTGCTTTATGTTGTCATAATGAGCAGCAAGTAAATTATTAAATAAGTTTTCTATGCTTTTTCAATTGTGAATAATAAAGATCTTCTATTCTTTTGTAATCTGAGAAATTCTCACAGGGACAAAATAGTTTGCACTCTAAATTACTGATTTAAAAAAAAAGTTTTCGGTGTATTGTATATATTTAATTGCTAAGTTTACAGATTTTTCCTGCAGGCTAGTTAATCTTTTATTTTTTCTCAAACTAGTTTTCACAGTGTATTGCAGGCATTAATTTTTTAAGAAAATTTGTACACAAAGTGCTTGAATAATTATTTGATGTTTGCCATTACACTTCAACAATGAGTAAGCCACTTGGTGGAAAAACAATTGCTCAACGTTTAAAAAGTGGTAAAACTATATTGGATCTATTAAAGCAGTTTGAAGTGCATAATGAAAAAAAAGTATGCAAGAGCCCACAGGTAACTACTAAAATTTTACTGAGTTTGTTGTATGCTATGTCACTTAACTTTTTGGTTCAAGAAATTGGAGCATCTTTTTGCCCAATTTGTAGCAGGGGATATAATGTTCACTTTATTTTGTTCTTTTGGCAAATATACAAAAACACAATAAACACAAATAATTTGTACGACAAGGATCGCAGCGTAAGACCAAAAGTTCACCAAAGTCAGCTGCCACCCAAACATGAAACAAAACACCCAAAATTGGGCATTTTAATAATAATACCGTACCGGTAAATAATACCGATACCTAAAAAAATACATAACAGTGAAATAACAAAACAAGGAAGCATAAAACATAAAGACTGTGTAAGTGTGTAATGTGTATGGAGAATAAAGGAGATAAGCAAATGATATGTTTTAGGAATGATTTACTTTTGTGCATGTATTTGAACATAAATTCTGTACTCTCTATATAATAATATCTTCAATTGTGAGCACATTAAATTTGATGAATTCAATGCAATGAAGTTTGAATAGTTTTGACTTCAACTCTTGCAGAGTTTGTTTCTTAATCAAGTATATGCATAATTGCATATATCTTGTTTCAAACACCCCTGTCCACTATTGCATGATGCTATGCAGCATTGATACCAACAATTGGCATGAAACGTTTCAGGCTCATATGCTAACAATGACATTACGATGCTTGAAAACAAATATAGAGATAGATATTAGATATTATTTTTGGTAGAAAGACAAAACCTGAGTTATATTTTTGAGAAACTTTAAATACTTTCTGTCTATTGTTTATGATTTCTTTAGTTTACTTTCTATTTTTTGAGTGACAAATCAAATTCATTGGTTTTATTTGAAAAAAAGGTTATTTAGATGGGTACCGGTACTACAGTTATTATGTTTACTCACACTGTTAGATATATATATTAATGCATCATCCATTAGCATATTGTAGATATATATACTTGACTTTTGTTGTATTCGAACAGGATATGTGGTTTCATGAAAGACTCACTCGAGGAAATGCTGAATACAATTTGAAAAAGTCTGGTACCCAACAGGTGGGTAACCTTTTGGGTCATAATAGTTTTTCATTTCAAGCCCATGTTGACATTAACAGTTTATTCTATTATCACTGCTATTTAATGTTTATTTCCTTGCCCAAATTTTTTAGTACCGTACTACTGTAGTGAAATGTACGCTTACCATATCTCAAGACCATACATACCTCAACCAGAAGAGTAATCAATGGGGAATGTCTTGTACAATGAAATTCCAGTCAGATGTAAAACGCCAACAATTTTATTTAGACCTGTGTTCTTTTGCAGCTTGCAGGCCTCGAAATTCACGGCGGACATGTCCGCCGTCACAGCATGTGATGTCCGCGGGAAGTACCCTCTAGATCGGTCATATTTGTCCGCCGAGAAATATCGCAGAAACTAGCGATACAAATCGTCATTGCATAGCACGAATAACTGTTGCAAGTAGAGATGTACCGATATATCGGTATCGGCATCGGTATCGGTGATATCGGCCATTTTTTGAGTATCGGTATCGGCATCGGTATCGGCAAAACTTGGCCGATACTGTGGCCGATACTAAACGTGTGAAAAAAGGCGTTTTCTGCGTATTTTCTGCAGAAGCAAAGATATAGATTTTTTAAAGTAGTAACTAACGTCAATGTTGTCACATTGAAGTAGAAAAATAACACCCTGATCAAATTTTTGATACCTCACACTCCCATGACTTCATGGGCTCACCTTTTGGCATTGTTTGCTTACAGTGATTCTTTCACTCAAACAAAACGTTTTGTTTCAGCAGTTTTGCGTTGTTCGATTCTTAAGTTGTGAAGGAGACTCAATTTCTCTAATGTTTATCATTTGTGTTTCTTTTTTACTCTCAGCAGAGGATAAAACCAGGCCAAGACTACCCAGTACCCAGGTGGCGGGAATGTGTAGTTTTGCATCGTTTTTGCATTGCTGGACGTTTGAGGGACCCGTGTGGCTTGGTTATTTTTGGTGGGCTGGTTCTGTCAGTTTGTGATTTGGTTTCCGCCTTTCGTTGTGGTGGACTCACCAGGCTTGAACAATGTCGTGGCGGAGTGTGTGGGCTCGGGGTGGGGGCGGTGGGACTGCGAATCCTCACTGAACTAATCAATAAGTGGTCTTGTTGCGCTTGGGATGGCGGCCTCATTGTGGGGGGAAGTGTCCTTCCCTGCTGTCGGCACGGGGCTGGGCGCTTACTGGTGCGGCGGGCTGTTGCGATTCGCTGGCCATAATGGTGTGGCTTCCACACTAGCCATTTAGACCATCCAATCAACTTGTTTCTCGGCAGCCGTTTTGTAGCAAGAATTGACATCGACAAGAATTGAAATGGCTAGTGTGGAAGCTGCATCGTTGTGGTTGGCGGGTCGCGGCAGCTCGCTGTACTGGTGAGTGCTCAGCCTTGTGCTGGTGGCCGGGGGGGACGCTCCTTTCTTCGCAATGAGGTTGTCATCTTGGGCGCAATGGGACCATTTTGATTGGTTTTTTGAGGATTCGTGGCCCCATTGCTTTCTTTTTGGGCCTACTTATTCTGCTGTGACATTGTTTGGGCTTGGTGATTTTGTTGCGGCTAAGGGTGCAAGTTGAATTGCCGACTGGTGGAGCCGGCTTGCTGGGGGCAGCCGAGTTGCACAGGTTTTTTGAGCGTTTGGCGGGGTGGGAGCGATGCAGAATTGTGCATTTTTGCTACCTGGGTAGTCTTGGCCTGGCAAAAGCTTTTCAACCAAACGACAAGCGCCCTTAGGTTGCACATTACTTGTCGAGTAGTTTTTGTACGACTACACAAATCACTTGGTTTACATTTTACATCTTATTATCAATTATGATAGCCTTATTTGGAGAGTTTGCGCAAACATTTTATTAATTTTTCAGAAATCCCAATTATGATGTAATGTTTCTTCCCTTATACCCCAATCCTCAATTACGGTGGCCTTTCATTACTAAAACCTACTATTATGACCAGGGGCGCCGGAACGATTTTTGACTGGGGGGGCAAGATTACGAAAAAAGGGCACTTTTGTTTAGTAAAAGGCCAATTTTTTTTCAAGTTTTAAGATAAGATATAGCGATAATGCTAATCTATCAGCTCACTATGTATTGAGTAATGATAGCCTACAAGTGTCCGGTATACAAAAAAGAGCATCACGCTATGTTATAATGATGTAACCTACTGCCAAGCCTTAAAGCAGCCGGCGGCCATGGCCGCTAAGTAGTGCTTGAATGACTGCCAGTGCTACCTCTTCAATCGGCCAAGTTTGGCCACCCGGTAGGCCAAGATGGCTGCCAAAAAAACGAGTTTTAAGGCCTCTTACCTTTGTTGCAAAATTTTGTGCCGTAAATATTACTTTGAGGAAAAAATGAAAGAATATAATTTAGCTAAAAGCGAATAGCAGAAATTGTTATATTGCAAAATGTGCAGTAACTTACATGACTTTAAAAGGGCACCATTTCCCCCCCTGCCACTCCATCTGCAGAAAAATTGGGGGGGGCAGGGGGGGCATCTGCCCCCCCCGCTTCCGGCGCCCCTGATTATGACACAACAATGTGGTTGAGATTGGATTCTTGAATCTTTAATAAATTATGCCAATCCAAAGTTTTTTTTAATAGTTTTATGCAAATAAGGTAAAACTTAGCATTTGATATATTTCCTTGCAAATACCAAAATTGCTTCTTTTTGTAACACCAAAGTATCGGCCAAAATATCGGTATCAGTATCGGTATCGGCCTAACAAAGTGATATCGGTATCGGGATCGGTATCGGCCAAAATATTGGTATCGGTACATCTCTAGTTGCAAGAATATAATTTGAGCTGGGAATGCGAAATTATCGCATTCCAAGCGCGCATCTAGAAAAAGTGAATACTGTATCTCTTAGCTTCCATTCAAGCAGAAAAACTTTCGAATTTTACGTTGCTTCAACGATTGATGACATTGAATCAGCGTAACAAAGGTAAATTCTTCGCTAAGAATCGATGGGAGTACCGGTACTTCTATACTAATCACGCGCAACTTAGTTCAAGTCTTATGTCACAATGTCTGGCTTTGATCTTCGAGTAATATTGATAAGGCAAGGTTGGTTACAAAGTTAGATTATAAGAGTAGGCTACTACAGCAAGATGCAGCAAAACGTACAGCAAGATGCAGCAAATTACAGTAAGAAAGAAAAGGCCCAGGAAAAATTCTGAAAGTGAGAATGAGGGCGATGAACCTACTACTAGGAAATTTAGTGGTGATAGACGCGTATATTAAAGGAACAACGAATGTAAGGATTAGCTCTGTCAAAGATCACAACACATCGTTTACCCCAAGCCATCAATTTCCGATCATCAAGGCCATCGACAATATGAGTGACAACGAAAAAAATCAAAATTAAGAGGTTGTTTGAAATCGCATATTTCATCGCTAAAGAAGAGCTCGCATTTACGCTTTTCCCTCAACTAGCCGGTCTGGAGAAAAGACACGGAATAGATCTCGGTATCACGTATCTTAACGACAAGCAGTGATCTCGTGGAGATTGGCGCACGTCTTTGAAGATCGATGCTATTGAAGCTCTCATCATGCGCATATGTTTGGATGGCCTTGACTGCGCTGATTATAAGTCCGAGCCTGCCGTGGTCTCGTGGAATACTGATACTATTTTGGAAAGGCGACCGCATAACGGAGAGGGGAAAAATAATTGTGCTTTTTCTAATGTTTTGTTTATTCTTTTCGTCACTTTCGCTCGCATGACACGCAAAAATAAACTTAAAGAAAAAAGCCTATAGTGAAACTTTGCACATCAGAAAATAGTAGCGTTACGCGTTAGAGTTTTCCGACTCGTGCCCAGAGCATTGTGACGCAAGAAGGCACACGACCTCGTTCGGTGGAAGTTAATCAGTTATGCGGCGGATTATTTTTTTATTATTTATTTGCATCAGACACAAAAAGTCCATATAATTCAAATTTTTAACAATCATCATCATCATATTTAGTAGCTACACAACATCAAGCGCACGTCATTTGTTTGATGAAAGCCTTTCAGAGTAACTTTGCTGAAATTTTAAAAAGCCTAAACTGTAACTATGGTTCTCAAATGGCGAAGATTTATCAAGATAAAGGGATTAAGTATGACGATCGACGTTAAAATTGGTGTGTCCGCCGCGTGAGACTTAATTTGTCCGCCGAGATAGCTGCTCAGACCGGACACGTTTGTCCGCCGTCAACAAAAACGAATTTCGAGGCCTGAGCTTGTATATATTTTCTGCTATTTTGTTGTTTGAATATAGCATCTATGATAAGTCTCTACACATTTCATCAGGGAATGTTTCTTGTGAGGGAGAGCATGAACATACCTGGACGTTTCGTGCTTTCTGTTGTACATAACCGAAACATCCACCATTTTCAAATCAAAAATTCACCATATTTTGGATGCTACAGTATTGATAATGGTCCGCCATTTGTTGGGCTTGATGAGTTGATTAACTTTTACAGGTTAGTTAGCTTGTTTAAGTTTGATTTTTATGCTAATTTGTAATATTACTTGCTTTTTAAATATTGCACTCTTGCATTTAAATTCTAGTGTGCTATGACAGGACATACTTTTCAATGATTTTTTTTATATACATGTATTTGTATATAATAAATATACATGTATTATATGTATTTGTAGTAATTTTGTGTCTCAGAGTCAGAGGTAGACAGTAGACAAGTGTTTAATTCTTTGATGAAGAGATTGGTAATTATACAAATACGCATTTTTAAAGGTGATGTTAATTTATGTATATAAAATTACTGAAAATTCAAATGTTCATTGTTCAAATTCAAAATTTCAAAAACTTTTTTTATTTTTTCTGTCACAAAAATTACTATTTGTTGACTGGTACAGCTCTAACGAAAGTGCCTATGTCGTATAGCCTATATAATATCACTAGGTACAATTTGAAAGAAATGTTTTTTGTTTAATTTTCTGATTTTATATCTGACCTTTGTGTATATACTTTGAAAAGTGCTCGTCGTAAACCACGGTTTCGAGTATGGTTTTGTTTGAATTTGAGCGCTTTAGCATCGAGTTTTGCTGAATCTTCTTAATCTGTAATAGAGCAAGCTGGCAAGATGTGTTTGCGATATAAGGTTACTGTTTGCTGTATTCTGCAAGTTTTTGTAGCTTTGTGCTATACAATGTGTAATATATTGTCTGCAGAAGTGGTCCGAATGGTCTTCCAACGCAGTTGACGACTGCTTGTGTTGGCAGCCCCTTAAAAGCTAGTTTAAGACAATTTGGAGAGGATACACTTGTCCATCAAGCTGTAAGTGAAAAGCTGGATCTTGCTATATTCTCAGAAATTCTCAATAACTCCAAGTGTCCGGACCTTGACATAAGGTAGGTGCACAGCTTTACATACACGACTACACGTATGCTCATTTAATGTTATTTTTATTAAAGCCAGATAACCTTTTAACATAAAGTTAATCTGTGTAGGCTTTTACCTAGTTTTTTTTTCAGGCAAATATCGACACGCTGGGGTGGTAAAACGATACAAATTCGCCCCCAGAAAGTTAAACAGAATACTTTAAATGCTTAAATAATTTACAGAAATTTAAATGGAAGAACAGCTTTGCACGAAGCCTGTACACGTGGCCTCAACAAGTTCGTCCTTGCCTTGCATGAAGCTGGTGCTGACGTCAGAATCAGAGATGCTGAAGGAAATACGCCGCTTCATGTGAGTGTGCTTCGGTGTAGCCTGATGTGCTGCGATGTAGCCTTATGCAAAACAAGAGCGCTTGTTTAGCTTACGTCATACTGCTTTTATAAACTTACAGGAAACACTCCACGCCTTTCCACCAGAATTTTAACTTTAGCTTCACAATGTGCACAAATCAGACCGTGTGATAGATATACAGTACTTTTTTTCTAAAATTTATTACGTTATTGTAAATGAAAAGTTGGTAAATATATGGTAAATATTTCACGAACCTTATACAATAGCTATGTTAGTAACAGATACAAACCGATTATGGCTTATGGCAGGGGTGTCCAAACTTGGTAGACAAGTGTAAAATATCATATAGATGGGAGTCGTTCAGCTTTAAGTTCATAACCGAGAACGTATGCTCATTGCTCATGCAAATATGTTGAACCGAACACGCTCAACATTTGGTTTGTCGAACTTTCGCATTTTTGCAAATTTGTTTTTATCCAGCTGCCGATAAAAAGGCTCGGTAAAGGATAAAGATGTTGCTATCGGCTTCGCAGAGAAGCTCAATTAGCAGCGGTCGTTGAATTTGCCATCAAGAAAGTGAATGAATGGCCCTGTCTCACTCGTTACAACACTCTCAGACAATAATAGTTGATTTTGCGATTATGACGCAACAATGATTTTAACTTCTTGCCTGGATTGATGGGTGACAAAATACTGTCTTCATCAATTTTTTTTCGAAAATGCAAGTTGAATTTGTATGATTTCTATGTGGCTGCAGCCAAAAATAACACATCGTGCAACAACAGGCGCGCGTCATACAAAACATATCGCGGGACGGACTTTGGATACCCCTGGCCTATAGAATTTAATGATTTTCATGCCTTCGCCTTCTTGGGTCTTATTTGTAATTCTTTTTGCAGATTGCTTGTCGAAAGAACCAGGTGGAAACGTGCAAGATATTGATGCAGCAATGCTCCGCGCGGTCTCAGGACAGATGCAGCAGCACGGGATGGGTTGCTCTCCACGAAGCAAGCTCACACGGAAACCATTCGTGCATTGACGTTTTGCTTCAAAACGGAGCCGCCAGCCAACCCAGGTGGGAAATATAAAGTTTTAGTTTTACGCAGTGATCATAAATGTACGTTTCGCTCTTGGTTGCTACTCACAATGGTCAATGCCATGGGAATGTTGCTTTCTCATTGACTTGTTATATGGAGCAAGAACATTTTATCAACACGGCTTTTCAGAATTTGTCTGCTTATTGTTGTGTAAATGGGGATTATTAATGGCGATGTGGGGTATTTTCTTCCTCATTATTCTTGTCCAATTGCATACACGCTTTCCTTTTTTCTAACGTTCATTTTATTCGTGTGAGGAAAATGAACAAAAAACGACACATCTGGAAAATTAAACCAGCAGTGCTTCGTCTTTGTAAGGCAACAGTTCGTATGGAACTATCAACGTGGTCACTGTAATATCTCGGCGTTGGGTCCTTTGAGATCCACCTGGTCCAAAGCACCAGTGATGACTGATACGATGCGTCTCTTGTGTTTCACTGCTACCTCAAGCCGCTGGATCATAAACCGCATCTGAGCATGTTTTGTTTGAATTAGTCAAAGTCAGCTAGGGTCAGTCGTTAGGAACAATCCTTTCTTCGGTGAGCTTATGCCATAAGATTAACTTGTGGTGTTTCTCAGATTTGGTTAGGTTGTCAACAGTTGAGCAGTTATTGGGTTTCATTTTAGGAGTGTCAATAGTGAAACTCCGGCCGACTTGGCCCGCAAAGGCAAACATAAGCAATGCGCGCAGGTTCTTGAGCGCTATCAACCACCCAAGCCACAACTATCCTCTGCCTACTGGCTCCACAATTCTGTGGACAGACAGGTATGCGATGAGTTATATTCATTAGGCTATTGATTAATAAACTATGCGAGATCTTTCCTCAATGCCAGTGGCGTAGCCAAGGGGGGTTGGGTGTTACAACCCCACCCCCTTTGGCACGCATGTGACGTCATGATATTGAGAATGATGCTTTCAGTCCCTATGTCTCTAAAACAAAGTTTGCCTAATTTTAAACGAAACTGCATTAAAAAAGCGAGTTTTGCCAATACCAAACATTCAAATTACTCAGCCAAGAATTAGCAACAAGAAAACATAGTACATAGAAACTTAGCTTTATTTCCGAAAAATGCCCAAGAAAACATGATCTTATCCTTTTGCCATGCCACCGGACAGCACCATTTTACAGGAATATTTATACCCACATTTTTGTTGAAAATGCTTTCAAAATGCACCAAATTCAAAGTAATTTTTCAAAATTTTCTGGGGGAGACCCCCGTCGCTGGGTGTCGCCTTTGACGAAAACGCCGTCGGGCTTCGTCCGCCGGCCGTCAAACCCCCCCCCCCCCTTTCACAATTTCTGGCTACGTTACTGCTCAATGCCTAATAAGCCATTAAGAAGTAAATAAAATCAGGCAAATTTGGAAACTAGCATTGATAAATTTAACCACCGTGAAGGCGGCTTCTTCAGTATTTTATTGGAGTAAACGAAATTACTGAATTTGCAACCAAGTATTCAACTTTATTCACCAGCTGCGGTAGGCTAGTCAATCTATTTGCTTTGTTTCAACCAAATAACAGTTTTCTCAGCTGCATACTGAGTTTGTTGATTGGCTGATTTACGATATATATTTGTTGGTTTAAGTTGACACATTTCTAGGTGTTGTGAAAGGATGCTCGACGCTCAGTCTCTGCCAGATAATAATAAGTTTTCATTTTTACATCGTTATAACGCTTAACGCCGTTGAATGATGCAAAAAGTGAACTTTCTGAATTCCGTGCATTTTGCGAGAACTAAATTTTATCTTCGTTAAAAGTCAAAACAAGTTGAAGCAAGTCAATGACAGTAGAATGATCATCCTTCCTTGATGTTTACTCACTGCTTTTAGAAAGCCGTTGAGTTCTTGGACCATGCCGGACTACGGGACGGCTGCTTTTTGGTTCGAATAAGCAAGAGGAATCCTGGCCAACATGTCCTCACCATGTGTTTCGAAAAAACTGTCTTCAACTATGAAATTAAAAACTGCATCGTTTCGGTAAGGTTTGAGCTTTTATAAAATGAAATCTTGCTGCTGTGGTTTTTGCAATGTCAAAATTTCCTTTAACTAGATCTTGACCTGATTTAGCAGGCCAATAGAAAATTGATTTCGTTACGTTTGTGTGCCCAATTTGAAAAACATCACTTTGATATTCCAGCACTAGCCAAGGCTCGTGTTGTTTCTAGGGAAAAGCTTCATTCAAAGATCATTACATTGTCATAGTTTCACCGGAAGTGACATCAGGAACGATGCAGCGTAACAGAATGTCTTGCTAGCTTTGTACCCAGTTTTTGATAGAAAGTATTTCCTGTAATGATTTGGCAACCTAACCCTGCGTGACTAAACTTAGCTGTCGTCGATCCTAGCCACAAAGTTTTTGCATTCATTCAACGTTTGCAGACGTTAAATCAATGCAAAAAAAGGCTGATTTCCTGACTGGAAAATGCTTTTCACCTCTCTTGTTATCAAGCCTCAGTGTATGTTGTGGCTTTCATAAATGTAAAGCATTTGAAGCAGTTAGAAAAACTAGTTCTTTTGCGTTGGTCTAGCGTCTGAAGATAAATTGATTCATCGTATGCCAACCATGAACCAGACAGCAAAATCCGTAATTTTTGCATTGATTTAACGTCTGCAGACGTTGAATCAATGTAAAAATGACAGATTTTGCTGTCTTAGGAATCAATGCCAAAGTGGACAATTTTCCTCATTTAGCTAATATTTGCCTAGTTTTTTTGGTATTTTGCTATTTTTCTATTGTGTTACGTTCTAACAACGTTTTTTCAACGTAAAAAACAAACAGAACAAGACCTTGCATTACATCGATGACGGCCCTTACTTCACGTCCCTTGAATACCTCGTGAATTACTACTGCCGCTGGTCAGATGGGTTACCTTCCGAGATCACCATTCCGGTAGCACCAGCCTCGAGGTAAGTCCCCAGGCAGCAAATCAGCCGCTTTTACATTGAATTTTAATGCGTGCAAGTTGAAAACACACTGAATTTGTTTTGTTTTTTTTCACTTCATGACCACGAATGATCACCGCATCATGAAGATTCATTTAGAAATTCATAGAAATTTTCCATCGATACAACTTTGATTAACGACAAGCAAGAACATCCTGTCTTTTGTCAAGTTTTCAACCTACAGCAATGCTCTAAAGATACGACTCGACTACAAGTCTCAATACAAAGCAACGTTTCGACTTGAATGACTTTGACTGAAATGATCTGGCAAACTTAAATCGATTTTTGGTTGAATATGACTGAACTGAAAATAAATTGATTAGAATCAACTACAAATGTTGTATTGTTAAGTGATTTGGGTGAACCTCACTAACTAAAAAAAATAAGAAAAACCTACAAGGTAGGCTTAGAGATATGTAAAGTTATATTCCAAAAATAAAATTAAACAGTGATGAAAACGGTTTGGGCAGATTGCTTTTACTAACACTGATTTCCTGTTTTATTTTATGACGTTAACAAATCAACTATATATTTTTGATGACGCTGGCACAAGAGTTAGTATATCACCGCTTCATTATCATAACTGTTCCGTATCCGACTGACCATCATCATTCGTGCAGCCGTAACCAGTTACCCCCTCCAGTCATGCCGAATGGTGGGAAGAACAAGATGGATGACCGCCCCCCCGCTATGGTCCCCTCGGCCCCAACCCCCGTTCATAAAGTATGTATAATGTAGAAGAAGGCGATGCCCCCACTTCTTTGAGTGTTGAGATAAAAAACTGTGCTGATCAATGTTTTGAAAGACTTGAACCATTGAACTACTTCTCTGGATTGTTACATTATCCTAGGTAGCACAAGTCATCGTTTTGTGATGTTTCAACGATAAATATCCATTTTGCAAAATGTGCGAGTGAATTTTTGTTGGAAGCGGATAACCGAACCAAGAAATCAAGTTTTTACATTGATGCAACGTTTTCAAGCGTTGTTAATAAAGAAATGATTTTTGGATGAGTTGAACCTATGCTTTGAGCAGCATCTGATCAAACAACTCGCACTTTTTGCTTAAAATGAAAGAATAATGGCTACAATGTTTAGTTTGTTTAATTTGTTTTGTTTTTTCAGATCATTCCTTCTCCTGGGTACCCCCAACCCTCTGCAGGCCATCATCCCCCAAAGCATTACCCGATTCCTTCCCCTTCACCACCTCCCGCTGGGTTGAAAGAGATAGACCCTGCCAGTATTGAATTGGGTAGGGAGCTGGGTCAAGGTGAATTTGGGTCGGTTTTGAGAGGCATCTGGATTAATGAAAGTGGTACAAAGGTGAGACGAACAAAATTGCACAGCTGCTCACAAATTAAAGACATAATAAAACAGTGTCATCAAATAACTACTTGGGGCCACGGGAACTCGAGGAGATCCCTTAAAAGTCTTTCACTTTTTTTAAATCTCATTTTTGATCAAGCATGCTGATGTACATCGGCGTTAAGCTACATTATAAATAAAAAGTCACAAAAGAATAAACGCGGCTTTAAAACAACGTTTATTTGAGAGAATGTTTCTCAATATTGTCTGCTCTTGGCACTTGCCAGTATTGATAATACAAAGCTCAATTCAATTGTACAGTTAGACACGCATAGTATTTTGCATTCTGTGAGCACTTTGAAAGGTTCCTCATCTAATTCTTCATACCAGTTTTTTAAATTACCACTGTACAAGACAACATGCAACTTCCCCATCATCTTGCTCCTCCAGGTTCAGGTTGCATTGAAGACTCTTCATGGAGATCACATCAACTCTGCGGAGGCAGAGTTCCGCAGGGAAGCGGAAGTCATGATGGGGCTCGACCACTTGTGCATTGTGAAGTTGCACGGGGTCTGCAGAGGAGAGACGCTAATGATGGTTAGTGTTGTGATTTGTGATTCACCTTTAAATTCCCTGTGTTTGTCAATTGCCACGTCTGCTATATTTGCTTGTGCCTGTATTCTTTTTGTGTGGATCTAATCAGTACGTTTAATCAAAGTCGTTCAATTATTGTAGATGTATACCAGAGTTGCCAGTTCTGATGATTTTCTGCAGAATTGAATTAGTTTTAGAAAATTTTAACAGTTGCTTGTTGTAGTTTGTTGGTTTTGTTTTATTTCGAACCGTTTTTATGACTTTACTTGGGACGAATTTCCAAGTGTGGGTTACATTTGGGCTTGTTTTCTGTGGAATTGGGATAACTTGTTTTCTATGACAAGTTTTAAAATAATCTGGCAGCACTGATGTATAGATTTCTCCGTTGTGTACTTGGTTCAACTCGTGTGTTTTTAGGTGCTTCGTTTTTAAGTTTGTTAAAGGGATACCAAAGGAAAAACCTGACTTGGCGATTTTCCACGTTCTTTGTGTTTAACATGCTACCATACAACGATTTTCAATAAAATTTTGCCCCATTGCGGTCTGACCACCATTGCGCGCGTGCTTTTGTCAGAGCTTTCAAAACGAAATTGGCCTGAGCAGCGAAGCGTGCGACTGTACAGTTACGTCACTAAAGACTATAGCAATCAGCTAATTGCGCAATAATTGTTACTGCGGGCGATTTGACTGTAGGCTATGTATGTATGTACATCAAAACAACACATTTCAACATCAAAACATCAGACAGTTTGCTCAAAACATCAGATGTGGTAACGTGGCTTTTGTTATTGCTGTCTTTAGTGACGTATTCTCGAGCAGTGTTTGCACTTTTTGGTCATTTTGAAAAAAATGAAAATAAATGAAACATTGGACTTTGGGCCTTGCCAGCGCCATTGAAAACAAATTTTTTTCGGTAATTTTTTTTGAAATGTATTTTTGAATGTTCAGTTTACTCATTTTAATGCTTAATTCCGGTTTGAAATTTTATTTAGTATGCCTTTAAAACTTTCGATTTAACTAAAGATAACATTTGAGTGAGTGGTCACTTCTAGGGTGCAATGTAACTGTTTTGACTCTGGGATGACTTATATCTCACCAAGTCGCTTGCTTTGTGTTTTTTCAAAGCTTTGTTTTCATATTGTATCTCAAGGAATCAATGATTAATCTGGAAAAAGATTTTTTATTTAAGTTACACGAACTTGTACTCGTGTTTTAAAATTTAATCTCGAAACAGTCACAGCAACCTTCCCGGATTGAAGCGGTCAGAATGCAACACCCTTTTGTAGTCAATTTATAGATTTATAAAAGTGCTCAGTAAAATTTACTCAGTCGAAAAACTGATTTTCTGGCACCACTGTTCCTGTAAAAGTGTAAAATATTATCTCACCCCAGGTCCAAGAGATGGTCGCACTTGGCTCAGCCTTGGACTACATATTGGATTATCCCGGCACTGTTGGACTGAACGATTTTAAATTATGGGGTGCACAAATAGCCAGCGGGATGAATTACTTAGAAGGAAAAGGGCAAGTATTAAGTCAACTTTAAAATCAACATTTTCTTATCCAAGTAACAACTACTGAAAATGTGGCTGTCTACAATATTGCTCTGTTTTTAAGCGTAGTAACATACTTTGTTCCGTCGTGACTAAATAACATAATAAGTTAGTCGTCTGATGTCTTCAGCTCCCAGCGCAAGTGTGCCTAGTGGTAGCATATTACCACCGAGTACAGTTGCTCTAAATCAGATCCAGTCAAGGATTTTGCTTTACTTTTAACAAATGTCAAATTTTAACCGAAAACTCGATTTAATCTCACGTATTTACTAGATCATTGTTGTGATCCGACATGGTATCGAACCCAGGTCTACCAATTCAGAGGCCGGTACTTTAGGATACACACATATCTTATTATTTAACTACCGCCATCTTGTGTTGTAGCCACTTCTCAACGTCATGATTTTCAACTGATTTTTTACTTCACAATGTGGATACTAACAATCTGTTTCAGCTTGATGCTTCGCTTCGCTATGGTAGTAGCGGTTTGTACTACTTTTATGAACACAGCTCCCTAGTCTGTAGTTCGTCATAGACCAAGGAATTGTGTTCCAAAAGCTAGTACAAACCGCTACTACCATAGCGAACGCGCAGCATCACTGCATCAGGCTAAAACAGGTGGTTAGTTTCTACATTGTGAAGTAAGCAACGATCATGTTGCTAAAAGCGAAACTCAATCTTTTCAACAGATTTGTTCACCGGGACCTCGCACTCCGTAATATCCTCCTAGCCTCCAAGCAGCTGGTTAAGATATCTGACTTCGGCCTGAGCCGTGCCGTGGGGGCCGGGAGCGACTACTATAAAGCGTCGGCCGGAGGAAGATGGCCAGTCAAGTGGTGAGTAAGGTGCCTATCATCTTGCTGCAAACGAATGGCGAAAAACTGCGCTCTTGTTACCTTAACAAAACGTTGTAATAACGTCAGCGTGATAGCGTTACGTTTACCTGCTCGTCATGGTGTGGCATTTTACGTCTCAATATCACGTTTTTTAAACTTCGATTTTTTTGCGATAACATTTTGCGTTTCAGCTGAAAATTATTGTAAAATTGTAAACCCACTCTAGGGCAGGGTTTCCCAAACTTTTTTGCGCCACGGACCACTATTTGTGAATTTTTTTTGGGCCACGGACCACTAATTTTTCGTAAACAACTTTTTAACTGCAACAAGTAAGATTTACGACACTGGATAGCAAAAGCTTTCGAAATCATTTCAGTTGTAAAGAACTGCGGCAATTATCTTTGACAGGGTAAGTACTGTACAGCGTATATGTGTGACTTTTTAATTTCTTGTCATATCGCCACGCACCACCTGTGCAGTCGTCGCGGACCACCAATGGTCCGCGGACTCTAGGGAGTTGAGACCATGGAGATAAAAAAATTCACCCGCTTTTAGCTTATCCGCCACACGAGAAGGGTTACGTTTGTTTTTTTATGTTTTTTTTTTTTTGATTTACAACATATTGTACTTTTTATGGGTTACATCTTCTTCTTTGTGTACCATGCCTGTTCCAGGCTTAGGCGCTCATGCATAGCTCCTTTCATTTATCTCAGTATTTCACTGCATTAAAATCGTTGTGTTTGCAACAAAGATGGTCCTTGAGGTTATTGAGAAAAATGAGACGCTGTTTTCCACAAACTCGTTTTCCTTAGATCTTTCCACAAAAAGCAGTGTGTTCTAATTGTTCCATCCTCATGACATGGCGAAAAAAACTTGTTTGTCGCTTGATGATCTTTTTAAAGAAGGTTCTGGTTTGATTGGTTTGAGCTAGTACGTCTTTATTTGTTTTGTGGCTGATGTATGATATTCGTTGCATTTTTCGAAAGAACCACATTTCAGCGGCGTTTAAATGTTTCTGTGTTTAGCGTCCAGGTTTCACATCCATACAGCAAAATAAAAAAAGGTATACCACGTTAACACACGCTTCCTTCTTGTAAATTGTAAATTATTGTTTCGAAGAGCGTAGGCTATGCAGTGTTTTGGAAAGCCTGTTTCGCTTGAGCAATTCCTGTTTTAACCTCTTTTTTGCATTCACCATCATTCGCAATGAACGATCCAAGCTATTTAAAAGAGTTAACTTGTTGAATTGGTTTGTTTGAAGTCAATATATTGCAAGTTAGAGCACGGTTTGTTTTCTTGATAACGATCATGCTTTCAGTCTTTTTAATGTCAATAGTCATGCCAAAACTTTCGTTTCTTGGTTTGTTGTAACTAGGTGTTGGTGTTTTTCTTCTAAAGTGGTAGTTTGTGCGGTGTCATCCGCATATCTACATATTGTTTATATTCACACGTCCTAGTTTTTAATTCCTTTGAGATATTTAATGGAACGCATGATACCTTCGCTGTACAAACTCAATAGGTCTGGAGAGAAAACACAGCCCTGGCTTACTCCTTTCTTGATCGCTATTGAGCTTGTTTCGGCTGTTCCTATGCGTATCTTTGCATTCTGTTGGTAGTAGAGGTTTTGTATGACTCTCCAACATGACTCTCAATTATAACAGTAGTGAAGTTGGTTTTTAAATAATTTAAATTTTTTTGTCGAAAGCAAGCCAGTCGCAAGGCGTAAACAGTTGGAAATTGACCCTTCTAATGTTGCCTGAAAAGCGAAGCTGCTCGTTCCGTAACGTTCATCGCCAGAATAGTTGGCCAGCTGCTGCTTTTAAACTTCACAACATGTTGTTCCCCAGGTACGCGCCGGAGTCGATCAACTACGGTACATTCTCATCCAATTCCGATGTGTGGAGTTATGGCGTCACATTGTGGGAGATATTTTCAAAAGGTGACCAGCCGTACGAGAACATGACCGGGGCACAAGTATGATGAGTTTTTAAACCGCGAAATAATTATTTTAATATTCTCTGCACTGTGTGAAGAAAGGGGCGTTCTTCCCGGCTATCAGCACAAGGCTGAGCACTCACTAGTACAGCGAGCAGTTGCGATTGATTGATTGATTGATTTTATTTCGTTGTAGGTAAATATAATACAATAAATACAGCAATAAAAAAGGAATTTCCAGCAACGGGAATTCGCTAACCATAACGGTATAGCTTCCACGCTAGCCATTCAGACCATCCAATCTAGCATCAATAAGAGGGCCCGGGGGTACTTTTAGACACGTGATGATTTTAGGGGCGTAACCTTGCCCTGGGGCAACTTGAAGAAGCATATTCTTAAAAGTGTATTGATTTGGGGCCTGAAGAATTCATTGGTACCGGGCCCAAATTACCCTC
The DNA here is from genome assembly GCF_918807975.1 of Aplidium turbinatum. Taxonomy (NCBI): domain Eukaryota; kingdom Metazoa; phylum Chordata; class Ascidiacea; order Aplousobranchia; family Polyclinidae; genus Aplidium; species Aplidium turbinatum. The sequence goes on along the minus strand of NC_137489.1, from coordinate 5,702,738 downwards.
TCAACGGCCCTGCATGCACCAATGGGGCGCGATAACTTTTACATTCTGCGTGTGTGGTGCTTGCCATCCTGAAACTACAACCTGCAACTGCAAGGTAATCGTTTCTTCCGCGATGAAACCAACTTTATGCTGCTCTCGAATAACTTTTCAGTTTTCAGTGTAGTCCTGGAAACACATTGATAGGCTACCTTGCAGTGGTAAAAAGATAAACCCCCGGTTTTAGAGACTCAAACGAAAAAGAAAACTTATCTGGAATTAACTTACACTTAAAAATTCCATTAAAAAAATTCTACCCTTGAAAACCTCTGTGCCGCATTGTCAGTGTTGCCAGATTTTTTAGAATAATGATATTCTGTAAAAGTCGGTTCGACATGAAAAGAAACCGATAATCCGTTGAAATGATTCAAACGGATCGGGTGTAGTTTGTAGTACTCATGTCAGTTTAAAATTAGCGGAATATCCTGATGTCAGAAAGGATTGATGCTGTTGGATGACTCCAAACATCGCTTCGCAAATATCTCACCATCGTTTATCCCTTCAGGTGGTGCAGTTCATAGAAGACGACAACAGGAGATTACGGAAACCATACGGTTGTCCCGACAAGGTCTACGAGATTATGCTGCAGTGAGTAACTATAACATTTGTGTCTTGTTTGTACATTTCGTTTGTACCTTGCCCAGTGGAATGTGCGTCTTGCTGACATGGCAACTCACGCAAAATTGCTATGACGATGCTTGAAAAGTGATTTTAGGCGCAGGGATGATTTGATAAGCGGCTTTTTTATTTTTACGCAAAATTAACATTGTAAGGTACCGGTAATTTTTGATTTTTTATGCCAAAACTGACATCAATAGGGTGTTTCATTTTTTCACCATTTTTGAAATTCAAAATGCCTGGGGTCCCATCTGGTGGTATTTGGGGAAAAAAGTTTACACCTCAAATTTTTTTCAATTATGACGTCATATTGAGGTGGTCCACGAGGTTTGAAATTTTTGGACCTCAAAATCTCGAAATTTGGCCGTATCTCCGGAACTGCTAATGATAGATCGACAAAATTAGTATCAAAATGCGCAGAAGGGTCGGTTTCCTATACCTGATGTAGAGAATATTAAGGTCTTTCTGCTTCAGAAAAAAAGTTATTTCAAAAAGTCTGATTTTCGGTCTATTTTCTTCTGATGAACAGAGATCAGGTGATTAAGATAAAAGTTTTTCTGTATTTTTCCATCTTGGAAGCTGTTATTGCGTAATAATAGTTGGTGTTAAGGTTTCAGTACTGGGCTTGTCTGGTCTTGCTATCTGGTAAAGCCCCATCTTGCAGTGCTCCGGGACTCTTCTTGGCGCCGTCCACAAAAGAAATGACATGGGAAAGATATATTTCGTTTATGTGGAACATGCATTAAAGGGTATGAATATCATGACCAACTTCATCATTAAAATAATTGACCAGTCGAGTATTGACTCCGGACTTTTTTCCTGTGTTGAGAGCAGTCGTATCAGCCATGACTGAATATATTTGGGATAGGTGAACTCTGCAAGCCTACTGGATGATGGTGCCAAAAATCAGTACTGCAGTGACCGACACACTTTTGGGAAAAGATTTAACAGCAAGCACACTTGCACACTTTCGTGCTTCATGCCATTATCATCAACAAGTTGGCCCAAGAAAACGTATCGACCTACTTTATCGACAACGCGCCCATCATAACATAACTGCATGGCAGAAGCTGAGTTGAGAAGGTTCTCACTTTCCATCAGAGATTTTTCTCTCGTTTTTTGTCGTTGGCGGTATACTGTCGAAGGTGATGCAGCATTGCAGCTACTTGATCTTTTCCAAGAACCGACCTCAGAAGGTCTGACTGCTGGCGTACCGAAGTCATCCTACGATCAGCAAGTACACAACTTCTATCATTTATGGAAAAAGAATGTACTTTCTTGTACAGTTTTCCTCAAACAGCTGGTTTCAGAGGCTCGTATTCCTTATCATCTTCCCAATTCATGTCACCATCAGAGTCGCTTTCGCTACTGTGTAGACATCTAACTACTTCATTTCTTTTTCTTTGTTTCAAACATAGTAGTGCCGATGCTTTGGCAGATTGTTTGCCAGAAGTGCTAGGTTTCTCTGTTTGCTATGCACTGGAAGACCAGCTTTGTTCCATATGCCAACTACATCTTTCATCTTTTAAATCTTTGAAATGGGGTATTTTCTTCAAAAACTTAGGATTAGTTTCGGCTACTTTTTTCCTCGAGTAAAAATAGTGACTGACTATGTCTGAATTCAGGGGAAGCACATTTCTCTCCAATTCCTTGAAGTTTTGCATCGACTTACTAATACCTGACCTTAATGCCGTAATGACACTTAATCTAAAGCAGGTGAGCAGCATACCTCTTCCTCAACGGTTACATTAATATTATAATAGCAATACCTTCAAATTACCATTTCATCTCTTGCTAAACGAACAAGGACTATTATTACGCAATAGCAGCTTCCAAGATGGAAAAATACAGAAAAACTTTTATCTTGATCACCTGATCTCTGTTCATCAGGAGAAAATATACCGAAAATCAGATTTTTTAAAATAACTTTTTTTTTGAAGCAGATAGACCTTAATATTCTCTACATCAGGTATAAGAAAGCGACCCTTCTGCACATTTTGATACTAATTTTGTCGATCTATGATGACCGGTTTCGGAGATACGGCCAAATTTCGAGATTTTGAGGTCCAAAAATTTCAAACCTCGTGGACCACCTCAATATGACGTCATAATTGAAAAAAATTGGGGTATAAACTTTTTTCCCCAAATACTACCAGATGGGACCCCAGGCATTTTGAATTTCAAAAATGGTGAAAAAATGAAACACCCTACTAAAAGGCCAAGTGGTTGTAAAATCCTTGCTTCATTTCTCCTTCCTGTTTTCAGGTGCTGGGCGTATGAAGCCAGCGCAAGGCCGACTTTCAAACGGCTTCACACTAAATTCCGCAGTGATCCGGACTACTTCAACGTGCAAGTACCCGGGCACCACGTCACGCCTCCGTGAACGTCACGCCTCCGTGAACCTCACGCTTGTAACTTCAAACGTACCCATGTGTGACTGCACTTATCGTCAAGCCTGCCGACTCAACTGCAGTGTATATCAGAATTGTATCGGAAGCTTCACCACAGCATACTTTTAAATATTTTATGCAACTATGTAATAGTGTGATTTGTTCCTCAGCGGCACATTTATGTTTTTAAGTTGGAAACACGTTCATTTACGTTAAGCAACGTGCGTACTGACTATTTAAAATATTGCCTACGTTGCTTATCCGTCTGTTCTGTATCCTTTTCCTGTAATGTTTTCCCAAGAATACCTTTTTTACAGGTTATTTTTCTGTGAATTACTTTGTTTCTTCAAATTCTTTCTTCAATTTTACCACCTTCTTGTCGTCAACGAAATGTGATTGTGGAGTGTCCGTTGTACTTCTAACTCAAATTTGTTTTTAGTGTAGTTGGAAAACATAATTTTTTGTCAAACTGTTTCACATCAATTCCATTGCCGTGTCGTTCTTTAAACGTATTTTGATACTATTTTTGCATTTCAGTCAAAGTTATTCGCTGCTCATTGCTGACTGATAATATAGTTTCAACATATTGTCTTCAATTTCTTGCCTGGCCTTTTAAGTTCCTCGTCCGCCTGAAGACGGTTAAGAATCATGTAAATTGTGTTGAGTTTCATCACTGGCCAAGCATCTCAATCATTTATTGTGAAGTGTTTTGAGAGGCTCACCCAGCCGACAAATTAGTCTTATACGTTAAATCAATGTAAAAAAAACTAACTTATCGGCTGAGCATTGCCCAAACAGCAAATCAGTCGCTTTTTTACATTGATTCAACGTTTACAGGCGTTGAATCAATGTAAAAAAAAACTCAACTGGTTTGCTGTATGGAATGCTTTGTTTGAATTCTTACTTGATTAAAGTTATTGTTTAAATTTTTGGTGATTTCTTTCAATCCTGGTGTGTTTGTTTCATGTTCCTTAATATTCATTATATTGCTGTGGATAGCAGACCGAGCTCACAAATGTCCTTTTATACAGTGAGTCAAACGCTTTTAGACGTTGAATCAATGTCCAATAGCACTCCTGGCTTGGAATAACCGCAATGCTTCCAACTTATTTTCTGTGTCTCCTTTTATGACGTTGCCTTCCAATCAACAAACTCACTTCAAAAGAGGTTTTACCAAAAGGCTGAAGGAATTCTTATTTATTGCGAACACTGATTTTCTCTCGTTGTTCTCTTCATGATGCCGATTGTCGATACAGCTCGTTCAACAAATAAACTCGAAATGACGATCATAAGTTTAGTTGGTTTGATCTGCTAGTTAGCCGCACCATCTTTAATTCTCGTGTTTTAGAATGTATGCGTTCTTGGCAGGGCTGTGGAGTCAGAGGAATTTTGGTGTGTTCTGAGTCGTTTAAAAAAATATCGACTCCTACTTGATATAAATCAATGAACAATAAATTTTTTGTTTGCAATCTTTTTTCAAAATATTATTACTATTCATATTGCGCTCTAAAACTTTACCAGAAAGTAGAAGTTTTTGCGAGTGTTGCCATTTCAATTACAACTTTAGTAAAATTAAATTTTAAAAAAGTAAAAAGAACAAAATTTAAAAATGTCTGGCAACCCTCAAAAATCTGGCAGCACTGAAGTCGAAATTGTATATTTTTCGCGGAAGGCACTTTAACATGCAGTTATCCAATCCATAGACTTCTGTCCAATCCAACCACGAACCAATGAGATGCTACGTTATCTGTCCAATTGTGACCATTCCAGCATTCAGCCAGAGAATTACATGTAATTATTACTTTGAACTTTGTTTGGTAATTACTAATTACAGAAGAAAAAAGAGCTATAGCGGAGGTGGGAATCAAACCCACGTCAATGTAATGACTACCACCGCCCTAACCCAATGCCCCAAGTCAACCGATGGCAAAGCGTTGATTTAATTTAACTAGAATTTGCGTTTTTCCTTTATTCTTCCTAGACGCAACCTTGATGGCGTCATGAACAGCGTAGCTTCTGATTGGTTCGTGGTTTATTAGAAATCTGCTTGTTAAAGTGCCTACCATTTTTCGCCCGACTCCACGGTAGCCACTTTAACAAGTCGAAATTCTGCCACTAAACTTGACTAGAATGAAACCGCCAACCAATCATAAGCTACGGTTTAAGTGTCGTAAAAAATGGCGAAAAGAATATGATAGAAAGCAAATTAAGTGATGTATTTTTTGTCAGCTGGTTAGCTTAGGGGTTAGGGCTAGAAAGTAGTCATTTCATTGACGCGGGTTCGTTTCCCACCACTGCTATTGCTCTTTTTCTTCTGTAATTACCAAAACATGTTCTGATTGGTTGGTGGTTGCATTGTAGTCATTCGCAGTGGCAGAATTTCGACTTGTTAAAGTGGCTACCCGACTCCACAGCCCTGGTTTTTGGTCTATGACACCACTTGCTGTTGTGCCTTGGCGTGATTGAAAAGTTTCTGTTTACAATCTTGCAATGGCGACCTATGCCTTGTTTTTCGAGGTTCAACCTCGCATGTTTCTGATGGGCTAAGGTGAGTAACTGAGAACGTCAGAACGAACAATAAATTCAACCGAGTGGTTTATTTGGTTGTTTTTTGACTTGTTATCTGCTTAGGTATCCACTTGTAAAAAGCTATCACGGATTCGCTGTGCAGCAAATGTGCACTTTCAAACAATCCTTGCATACTTTTGTGCAGACAGTGCGTTTTGACATTATACTTTGCCTTCGCGCCGATAAAATATTACGCAATTTCCAACGAGAATTTAACAGTTTCAAAACTTCAATATTTTTCAATAGTGATCGCCTGCAGTAAGCTGCAAAATTTGGATGTCATACTATAGGCTACTGGTAATGAAAGTTTGTCTTGTAAGCGTACTGCAGCAGTAGAAGTTACAGCCTTGGTGAAACAGACTTTTTGAAAAGGGATTTGTCGACCAACAAAAATAGTAGTAATTACTGTTTTTAATTTACAGTAGTGTGCAAATTAATTGGGACAAAGAGAAATTTTCACATATTTTGAGTCCCTTTCATGTATTTGTCAGTAACTGCCAATTATCTAGTCGTTTCCCGGCGAAATTTTCTCACAAGGTCCCTTTGTGTTGGTTCTTCAAATTTAGAAAGAAAACTGGAAACTCTGGCGGGATTTGGCATTCACAGGAGTCAACGTTGACTCATCAATAGTAAGAAGAAGACTTCTTCAAGCAGGAAGGAAAGCCAGAAGACTTCAAAAGAAGCAGTTGCTAGCAACTATTATGAAGAAGAAGCGACTGGCATGGGCCAAAAAAAAAAAATGGGGGAAAGAAGAGTGGCACAAAGTTATTTTTTCAGATGAAAGTGATTTTGAAGTGCATGGCTACAGATCGCAATATGTCAGGCGAAGTGCAGGTGAACCCTTAAATGCTTCACACATTGACCAAGCTCCAAAACATCCCCCAAAGAAGATGTTTTGAGGTTGTTTTACATTCAATGGCACTGGAAGATTATGTCCAGTTGAAGGGATGATGAATTCTGTTAAATATGAAGAAATTTTAAAGAAGAACTTGCTTTCAACGATGAAAGAAGCATTCCCAGATGGAAGCGGTATTTTCCAACAGAATCTTGCACCCTGCCACACATCAAAAGCAATGCAAATTTTTTTTAAAACAACCAAATTGAATGTTTTAGGATGGCCCGGCAATTCTCCTGACTTAAACCCGATTGAAAACTTGTGGGCTATCATTAAAAAACGTCTTCAAAAGTCTGATTGCTCCACTAAAACCAAACTGATAGACGCAATAATACGAATTTGGCACCATGATGACGAAATCAAAAACATCTGCTCAAACCTTATTGATTCCATGCCGAAGCGGTATTCCACGCTCATTCAAGCTAAAGGAGGACATATTAGCTATTGAAACTATTGTTTGCAATATTAAATGTTTTTACATATTAAATTTCATTCTTTTTCAAAATGTGTAGTATTTCTCGGTTTGTCCCAATTAATTTGCACACTACTCTATTGTATTTTTGTGCTTCGCTGCTATTGGCTTTGTTATTGAGTTCCTTATGCTGAACACGTAGCCTAACTGTGGTTTGCGCTCTAATGACCTACATCAGTGTATCTTGAGGAATAAAGCGACAAAAATGAAAGTTAATGAAAAAAGTCCTGAAGTATATTGTGAATAAGGGAGCATTCTTCCTGGCTGTCAGCACAAAGCTGAGCACCGTCATGGTTAGCGAATCGCAACTGCTCGCTGTACTAGTGAGTGCTCAGCCTATAGTGCTGATAGCCAGGAAGAACGCTCCCTTTATCACAATGTTCTCCACCGGTGCTTGCTAGTTTTGTTGGCTCTTTTCTTTCCACAAAAATACGAGTTAAACTGACTGGTAAAACGGGCGGTCGAATACCCTTGTGGCATGAATTATTGGTGCGATACTGACGAGCCCAGCTTCATGGACGAAACACGGTGTCTGTCGCTGTCAATTCTTGCTGCAATCGGCTGCAGAGAAACAAATATTGGGTTTTAAAGGGGCTACTTATTGCTTGACTAGCAAAAGGATAATCTTATTTCCATCTGGAAAAAAATACACTTGTTACATTGATTTAACGTTTATAGGAGATTGCTTAAATTTTTTTACATTTATGCCAGTGGCAGATGCGTAAATTAATAGGGATATACTGTATAACGGCATCACCGTCTGGATTTTAAATAAACATTCCAAGGGTGAATGGGGCTGAGCTTTGTGGGTCTAAAAGAGGCCTGCCCCAGGTAATATTGTGCTGTTTTATATAGAAATTTTGGAGGTACATGACCAAGCACTTCTGGAGCCTCAAAGTGGAGGCAACCTACTTTTAAAACTCGTGTTGTAAACAATGTAAGATATAAACAGTTATTGACATACATGAATCTATTTGTATTGGGAGGTCAGAAGAGCATTTTTGAATTACATTGAAGCTCAGACAAAACGCAAAAAAGACAACAATCACCTTGCTAGTGATAGCACAATACAGCCTACTATAGTAGTTCCCGTTTATTAAGCCCACCCCAAAACCGGACGTTTTTGGGCCCATATAGAGGGAGACATTTTCTATTACAAGAATGAATGGAAGTAATTCTGGACCAAAATGAGCTTAATAAGTAGATGGGCCTACTAACCGTGGGCCTGATAGGAGGAGACTACTGTAATAGACTACTACCGTATGGTACATGTATGCGAACTCAGCCATAGTAAGCAAACAGAAACACCATGACACAAAGCATCAATAAGCAGGCCAAGTTGACAATGAGGGAAGGGATTTTCTCCTCCCTGATATCTGTGATGGCAGGAGTTTCTTCCGAGGGTTTATTATTCTTCTGTTTCTCGTCCAGACCGCAGAACAACAAAAGTCCTTTCCACAGCAATGAACTTTCTGCTTGCAACAGAAAAATTGAGTTTGTTTAGCGGCCTTCACTTGAAGTTGTAGGCCTAACAACAACTTTTTAACAAAATTAAGCTATGGTGTTTAAAAGTAACCGACTAGTTAGATTTAAACGCGACAGCAGTTTATATATTTCATTAGCCAACAGTAGTAACAGTGATTGGCTATGTTCCATCAATCAGCTCCTCCAAAGAAAAACCCGTGACGAACCGTTTTTTTAACTTTTTCTCACTTTGATCAGCACTCGAATAACGCTGAATCACTATCGCACGTTAGAGCTACTTTTAGTGTTACTCAAGACGTTCTCTAATAAAAAAAAAAAACAGCACTACGTCACACCTGCTTTGGGCTGGCCTGCTTCACTAGTCTTCTCATAATCATCTTTCGTGTTGGCTTTGTTGTCTTTTTCAGCGTCGTCCATCTGCACGGAATAATTGTTTAAGCAGTTCAAATTGAGATCCTAGATTACTTCCTTGACCCTTGGATTATATCGACTTCCACGCTCTACTACAATGTCAAAATCGAATCGAGAAAATAATGTATCTTTAAATTGCTTGTGAACTAAGCAGCTCTCAATATAGCCTACCATGTAAAATCTTTTAAAATTAATGACGCCTTTTAAAAGCTTGACAAGACATAAACTATCGGCACTATTTTAGATCTCAGAATAAAATCAGATTTAGAAATCAAGCTATTGTTATGCTCTCCAACAATAGGTCAGTTGGTTAGCGCGTCACTTCTGAAACGAAAAAGCTTCAAAATCAAGCGGCGCTGGTTCAACTCTCGGGTTGTGCACTTGAGCAATGCACGTTAAGATCTGCTCTCCATTCAGTGGCACCTAATGGATGGAATAATTCCCCGGCAACAAGACTTCAACAATCGGAAACTCCACTTTGTCAATCTCGGTGATCGGGCCTGCGTCAGTGATTCAAAGCCTTTACCTACAAGTATGCGAAACTGCCAAGATTAAGCTTTGCAAGAAGCTTTTCCAGTCCGAAGATAAAGATTCAATCAATGGGCTATAAAGTTTCTGTCACCGTTTAAGTTACAGTAGGCTATATGAGGAATGTTGTCTGTGGAGAAAGATTAGGTGGTGAACTATCTTGCATTTGTAAAGTTTCTTAATATGCCTATATTCTTATGTAAACAACAGTGTAGTGTGCATTCGCTGTTCCCAATAGTACTGCGTGAATACAATTTTTGCATGGGTATCACAACAAGTAGTTATCTTACAATGTTTGTCACTTTAACTTTTTTCTCTTCTGCAGGAGGAGGTTTACTGAACCTTGAGAACCATGTCATTCTGCGAAGCTGAAAAAAAGAAGGTTCTAATTGCAATATCCAGGCAATACGGAAAACAAAGTGTTGTAACTACAGTATAGGCCAAAGTTTCGGCAAAAGTGTAAAACATGATAGACAACCATTTAGGTTTGACACCAGATATTAATTCGATAACACGATATTTAACACGATATTTCATAAATGAGTAAATTTTTAAACGTTAAACCTATTTGAAACCCAATTGCACATTAGCCTACATTGTTACTCTTTGCACAAAGGATGACGGACTATAACTATTCTAAGGAGTAAAATATTGGAAATAGGCTATCATGGGCAAATTGGAAGCAAAGGATAGGCTGTATGGATTAGTAGCCTATTCAAATGTTCAACTGTTTTATTCGCATCAACAGCGCGCGGGTACAAAAGATTGACACGGCGAGAGAGCACAAACAAACATAGCCAGGTCGAAGACTTTCTTGCTTATTATTTTCCTCATGAGCTATAGTGCAATTATTTTACGTTTAAGTTTTTTTATCATAGTTGCATGTAAAGAATATTCTTTTTCACCTTTTCTTTGCTGATTGGAGGAGTGATGAAAGATACGACGATAGCAACAATTGCGGTTATCCCAGCGAGAAGTATCGCGAAGTGTAAGTAATGCACCTGAGGCAATCAATTACATAAGTCATTTGCTAGACACTGTGGAAGAAAGAGAGCTTTGAAATATTATCACCAGGGCCGTTACAAGGATAATTTTGGCCCGATACTAATAATAAGCCTAAACTCACAAACAAAGCACCTCTATGCCAAAACCATTATTCCATTACAGCACTCCAAAGAGTACGCACTACGCAGTATTTCCTCCTTTTTCCGGCTCGCTTGAAAAGTTTACGGACCCAGGCCCAAATGTTTTTCTTGGGCCTCTTTTTTATTTTATCAAATTGCAAGCTTAAGCTGGGTGGTTAAAGATCTAAACAAAGTGGATGGGAAGGCAAGGAAGCCAATCGTCGTGTCAACATTCGGACATGACATGTGACAGAGCAAACCAACATTCGGACATGCTTTATTATCACATAATAGGCATTTTGTCACTCAGATTTGGTAAGTTTAATCGAGACTTGAAAGTTGAAACCTTTATCTTGTTCAAGCTAACCTTATACAAAATAGCAGGTCGGTATTCTTCCTGTCCACACAATGGCGCACCATAAGCAAAGTCCATGATCATTCGGGTCAACCCAGAAACCAACCCCACCATGAGAGCCCAAAACGCCCCCTAAAAAAAAAAATTTTTTGATACAAAAAAACATAAAAACACAAACACGCTCATGACAAATTCAACAGAAAAAGAACAAACGATAAAGGAGCAAACGAGCAAATGACAAATTTCATATTTTCTGCAAGTTCATCGTGTGAAAAGAAGAGAATGGTTTATAAATCAAACAGCTATCTGTTATTAAAGCTACTTGTGTATAATCGTTGATTGTACGCCTATTTGTAGCCTAAAGAGATCAATAAATTATATTTTCCATTAATGTAAAAAATTATCGAAACTTATTTGAAGAACTACTGTATTTTCTAGAAAGAATAAATTTACTGTCAAGCTGATATCAAGATACGTTTTTGAAGAATTTCCTAAATAAATCGATAATATATTTATAAACTTTCTGTAAGCCTAGATCATAACCTATTAGTGTTATAGTAACAAAATGAACTATGCACTTTCCAGCTATTATTAAATTAACCACCGCAAACCTATTTCTAACAAGCGCTTTTGTAGGCTATTAATAGGCGGGTTGTGCCAAGCAGCTGAAAAGTGAACGAATGCCAAAATTACTGCCGTACCAAACAACCAATGACAAATGGAATGCTTTTGTAAAAACAACGTAACGTGTACATATGGTAACAGTAAGTAGGTTAACCATAATTTTACACCATTTCAGATTTCTATAAAAATCAAACTACTGTATAGTTTCACCGGCTCATTTAGGCGAGGCCATAGGACAGCCATAGCAAATATAACCATGACTGGAGGTCCCAAGTAACTTGTAATGGATTGGATGTAATCGAACAACTGGCCACTGGAGAAGCTCTGGACAATAGGAACCCAAGCTATGCTGATTCCAACCATGAACAAGATAAAAATTCTGCAAAACAGTGATGTTGGGTCATGCAATATTCTCAAGTTTTTTGTCGTATCCAGGCCTGGTGGTTGAAGATTTAGATTAAGTGGACGGGAAGGCAAGGATGCCAATCTTCGTGTCCACCTTCAGGCATGCCTTTAAGTGTCCTGCCAAAGACACAACCGCATGTTCTTGAGCTGTGTCGAACCGGCGCCTTTTCGAACGTCGTTCCAGGGCTCTCACCACTCGGCGATGCAGCCGACTTTTTCAAGTTACGACATTCAAAGCAATAACTTATTTAATTTCTAAAATGAAGTGTAATAATTTAGCCTACTTTGTGATGTTCTCCTCAACTGTCAATGCAAAGCAGCTGAATGCCGACTAATGGCCAACAATGCGTGCCGTTCACAATAACGATGAGCCTCAACACTAGACTATAGAAACTATCAATCAGAATACTATAAAAGAATGACCTACATTGCCGTCGACCCTAAAGAGAATTAAGAAACGACAATCTCCTGCGAACGCAACAGTGCAAAAGCATATTTTAGTGCTGATGAGGCCACAACAGCTGCTGCTTAAAGCCTCCGCCTTTTCACGATCGGCAGTTAATGTGTAAAACAACGGATTGACTTGAATCAACTTTAAATATAGATTTGTAGACTCAAATGCAATAAAATAGAGAGTATCACATTAAATTGACAAATTTAATTTGATGACAGAGCTTTTACCACACCATTGCGGCTTTGTCGCTTGTCAGTATACTATAACTTATTCTCATGCAAAGAAATTTATTTTCACACGAGTCAGTTCAATCATATATAGCTAAATATCGATTTCGATCAGCTGGAAGCTAGAATTCAGGGGTGACGAACCTTTTAGCAGTCGCTGGCCACTTTGTCAATTACACATGAGTTATCGGGCCACACAACTTTTTAATCGTAACCTACTATGAAATATTTTAGAAGCGACTCAAGATATTATTCATGAAAAGTAACAAACGACAGATGAAAGTAATAAAATCCACACAGTTGAAATTATCTTACGCAGAATCGAAACATACAACAGTAAAAAATCGACCAAAAATACAAGGTGAAGTTGGTGAATAGTGTTTTCACAACTTTACCTTAGCCTACAGCTTTCCTATTTTATAACTTTAATCCCTGAAAGTTAGTGTTTAGGGCAAGAAAATAGCAAAGGAAAGGTGTACCAGTGAAGGCATAAAACAGCTTTGAGATGTCTTTAATGCATGAGCGATTGTCAAATTGTTTTGCGAGCGGCATAAAATTCTTTGACGGGCCGCATGTTCGTCACCTCTGAGCTAGATCATCTTCAGTTAAGCTTATTCAAATAGAAACAGCTTATTCCATTTGAATAAGCTTAACTGAAGATGATGTAGTTTCTAGCTGATCGTAATCGATATTTAGCTATATATGATTGAACTGACTCGTGTGAGAATAAATTTCTTTGCATTACAAGACATGTAAGCAGTGCCGGTCTTAGGGTATTTCGGGCCCTGTGCGGAATATTCTTTGCGGGCCCCAATGACAATGATCCAATTCAGTAGCGTAGCTAGGTATTTTGAAAGGGGGGAGGAGTGGTTTGACGGTCGGCGGGCGAAGCTTGACGGCGTCATCACCGAAGGCAACACCCAGCAGCGGGGGGTCTGGGGGGCCTACCCCAGAAAATTTTGAAACATTACTTTGAATTTGGGGCTTTCTGAGAGCATGTTCAACAAAAATTTGGGTATGAATATTAGCCTACTGTAAAATGGTGCTGTCTGGTGGCATAGCGAAAGGATAAGATCATGCTTTCTTTGTCATTTTTCGGAAATAAAGCTATGTCTCTATGTTGAGTCTGGATGCAACCTATTTCGTCCCCTGAAAAATTTGTACCCCGATTTCGTACCCTGAAATCGGAGTAACAAAATTAAATTTCGACCTATTTCGTCTCCTGAAAAGATCGAGAGAAATTTTGAAATGTTTGCGGAAACTCCGATCAGCGACTTCGGCTCTGTTGTTTTTTTTTCTCGATCTTTTCAGAGTACGAAATGTTCAGGGGACGAAATAGTTTGCACCCGTTGAGTCTCTATGTTTTCTTGTTGCTAATTCCTTTGTTGAATTCAATTGTTGAATTTTTCCATTGGAAATGACAAAATTACAGCATTTTCTGAGTAAATTGCGGACCCCTTAATTTGCGGGCCCTGTGCGATCGCACGGTTTGCACACCCCAAAGACCGGCACTGAACCGAGTCGTTCATATCAAGCATTGTGGTGGGTTTGACACCTGTCAGAAGATACTTCATTTTCTTGATAGGCTACTATATTCTCATTTATTCAAAGTAAAATTTTAATGAGACGTTCAGTGACAATGTTTTATCTTGGAATGCAATAATCCACAGTTACCTTCCAACAATCATGAGTTCCCATTCATTTGCATTTTTACGAAACTTCTGCCACAAATCGCAAGTGAACAATGTGGATCCACTGTTGAATACCGACGTCAGGGATGACATCAGAGCAGCCAACATGCAAGCTAGCAACAATCCTGTCAGAAAAACGCAAATTATTTAATGTAGGCTATAGGTTTTTTGAAATGATTTTAAGTTTGCTAGTGTGTACAACTGATTAATTTGCAGCGATAAACAAATGAAATTTTTTCGGCTTCTTTGGCTATTAAACAACATAATTTCTAAACAATTATAGAAGAATTAATTTACCTTTTAAACCAGTTGGCATGATCTTTAGTACCAGGGTTGGATAAGCAATGTTCGAACACCCCACGTTTGTTCCACAATATTTTTTACATTCTGATGGCACTGCACAACCCACGGAGTCTAATACAATACGACATGGAAGAATTCTTTTAAAAGCGTTTCGATAGAATTTGCATGCACGAATATAGTGGCCTACTTTCTCAATTGGTGATAAGTTTAAAAAGCTTCAAAATCAAGCGGCGCTGGTTAGACTCTTGGGGTGTGCGCTTGAGCAACGCACGTTAAGGACTGCTCTCCAATCAACGACACTTAATGGATGGAATAATTCCCCGGCAGCAACAATCAGAAACTTCACTTTGTCAATCTCGGTGACCGGCCTTGCGTCAAAAGCCTCTAAAATCAAACCATTTACTAAACATATTTAGGAATAAGTGACAAATAAGATAGACTACAATAAGGGCTTGTACAAGTAAATCTTCTAGGATAAAGCATGAGGAAGGGTATTCAGAACAAAAGTAAAAGTATAAAGAACAAGACAAATAATAACCAAGAAGGGCAAGAACGTGTAGCCCACACAATAGGCTAAGCTAAGAACTCGTTCTAATTTAAAAAAAATGCTTACGTAACAAATCTTTGATAAAAACTTCTCTCGTTGTGACTCACCAGGAAATGCAACCCTGCTAATCATTCCCACCATCACCATCATATACATGGGAAGAATCTTCATAAATCCAGCAGCAACGCATCCAGCTTTGGCATGTGTGAGGTTCTTTGCGGCTAACGTACGCTGGGCAAGGACCTGGGACATACCAAAATTTGAGATTTTATTTATTGAAACAACATGATCAGGGACGTGCAGAAGGAGGCATGAATTAGTGGTGGGATACTGATGAGTCCAGCCTCGGAGGAAACACGTGTCTATCGATATCAATTCTTGCTAGGCTGCACTTAAATGCCAAGAAGCTGAATCTAGGATATTATTTTTAGTCCGTTTAACAGTGGACACAAAAATGGCTCTTCTTGCCTTCCCGTCAATGCCAATCGTACCCATACGGAGTAAGTGCAAGTGCTACAACAACTGTTAAAGTGCAAGCCCAATAGTACTACGACAGTTTATCGAACGACTATTGATCGAATGACAGTTAATCGAACCGACAGTTTATCCTAACCCAACCCTAACTCAACCCTAACTCAACCCTAACCCAACCCTAACTCAACCCTAACAATAATCCTAACCCAACCCTAACCCAACCCTAACTCAACCCTAACTCAATCCTAACCCAATCCTAACCCAACCCTAACCCAACCCCCAACCCTAACCCTAACCCTTGAATTTTCCATTGCATATGTGCATTAGAATTTTAGATAAAATTTGTTTCGGGAGATTCGTCGTTCGATAAACTGTCGTTCGATTAACTGTCGTTCAATAAATTGTCTTTCGATAAATTGTCGCGTCACCAAGCGCAATGCTTTCAACCTCTATCCACAGCAAGCTACTTGAAACTACGTTAAAAGAACGACACAGTTCTCATAATGCAAGACGTAATTCGACGTACCAATGCGTGAATAAACCCGATGTAAAACTTCGTAGAATTCACACAAAATAACACTTTTATTTTGTGTTTAATTTCACCTGATCTGTGCACCAATACCATGTAGCGATGATGGTCAGGCCGAATGTTAAACCAGGCCATGGCAAATCTGCCGTAGCTGCATCACGAAATACGTGAAATGAATCTTCTCTGGGATAACCGCATGTTGTGTTTTCTAAGAGTAAGCTTGGAATCGCTTTCATGTATTTTTCTTCCAGAGCACCGTATCCTCCAACATAATCGAACGCTGCAAATCAGTTTGTGATGTATTTTAAAGTGTAATTGTTCCGGACAATTATTCACCAAATCAAACGTCATATAAAACCGTTATGGTCTACTTAACCTAGCTGGCATCTTACGTCATGGAAATTGCTAGAAAATGTCCAAATATTGCACCATCGGTCGTAAGACCTGATGAAATATTGCATCACTACCTTTGAACACCGGTTTGAATTGCGTGACAATGTCTTTCGTTATGACGTCACAGTACTGCGTACGTGAGTTTGAGATATTGAAAATTATTTTCGTCATTCGTAAAATTGTTGCTTGAAAGTGAGTCGCAAATTTAACTGTTTTGCTTATTGCTTGCTAGCTGGACAAATTTTCCGTCTTTTATCCAAGTAATCTGTTCTGTAGTGACAAGTTTTAGTGGTGTACGGCGTTGCATCCCATTTTTGACAGCCAGGTGGCTAATTTTACAGAAATACAATTTTGAATAGACGTTTCAAAGGAGTGTTTCTTTTTCGGTCATTACATACAGACGAACGGATTCGGGAATCTTATGTTACAATTTTCCCACGAAGAGATTATGGTTTACCGCTGTGACCATAAAAAATAAAAGACGTAACTTGTTAGCTGGTAGGCCAAGAAGCACTAGAAGCACAAAAAAAATGAAAGACGAACGGATTCGGGAATCTTATGTTACAATTTTCCCACGAAGAGATTATGGTTTACCGCTGTGACCAGTAATACAGGATCATGCAACATTACATTTGTGTCATTGTGCGAAAAACTGTTGTCATAGAATTGCTTGCAAGACAAATTAACAGAAACTCTTTACGTTTTCACAGAATAGTTACACAATTTCTATCTTGAGAGCTTTCATGAAAACGTTGGCTAAACGTTTGGATCAATTAGGCTATATACGCCTTCTTATGTAGAGATGAATGCGTATTATTCAGTCAGGGATGTATTTTCCTCAGCCAATGTGCGATTTTTTCCTCAAGAAGGTTAGAAATGCAAATTTGAAACATGAATTTTATTTAAATAAGTGCTTTCAGTGTCTTGTTTGTACTTTTCCAGAAACTAAAAAAGCCGCTTTTACGGTGGCGAAAGGTTTATCAATAAATTATACAAATTTCCATTGACTGATTTTGTTTGATTATTGCTCATACGTATAGGCCTTCTACTTCTGTGTGTCATAATGTGTGTTCTCTATATAGTCTAAAACTTCAGATAAAGAAAACGATGCTCACATAATATCATCATAACGACAGCTCCTCCAATCATAATGAACGTTTGCACTGTATCTGTGTATATGACGGCTGTTAGACCCCCTGTTACCGTATAGAGAGCAGTGATAAACAATAGGACAATCATGGCCACATATATGTTCCAACCCAGAGCCACTTGGATAAATATAGCTCCGGAAAAGAGATCAGCCTGCAAGAATAGTAGGAAATCAATTTGTGTACGGTACATTAGAATATTAAATAATATTCCAGCATGTAAAGTTGGTTCTTTTAGATTGATTCAACGTCTGCAGACAAGTATGATAAATAGAGAGATTTTATTAGCTATAAAATTATATAATATGTAAGATAGCTATAAGATAATAATTAAGCCCTAATTGCTATTATTCTATTACTGCATTATTTACTACAAGCAGTAAAAATGTGGTTAAAATAACATTTACCAAACGTACGTTACTTAAGAGCCGGGCAGTTGAGCGCATAATTTGAGCCAGGTACCATCAAGACGCTCGATCTTCCAAACAAGACATTTTTAAAGATAATAATAAAACTTCAAAAATGCGTGATATTTTTTGTTTTGTTTCAAGACTCCCTAAAAACAATCCGGAGCCCAAATCCCAGGTTTGAACCCAAAAATATTCCTTAGAGACCCTTGGCAATGTTATTGCTCTTGAGAACAATGTCCCGAGGTTATTGACCTTTCATGCAAATGCGACAAATAAATATTGAAAACTTTTCCATACTGCTTCATTACATAGCTTACGTGAAGTAAGCATTTAACACTGATTTGCAAGAAGATACAATGAGGGTGGACAGGTAATTTTGATAAACAAACAATAAATTTTGATAAATAAACATAAACAAACAAAACTCAGCAACAACATTGCATTTAACATCATAAAAACAAAATAGAAAAAATATATAATCACCGATATCTTTGTGAAGATGTACAGCAGGAGGGAGAGTACAGACATGTACATCTGGATCCGCTCTCCGCCAAATCGCTTCCGTAAATATTCCGGCATTGTTACCACCCCAGATGCAATGTAAATCGGAGCAAAAATCCAACCAAGAAAGAAAAGAGTCAACATAGCCTGAAAAAATAATAAAACGTCTATACAACGTAAGAGTAATATTTAACCAATCAAAGTTTAAATTTTTTCTTAAAATTTAATTGCCGGTGGACAATGCGATTGACAAACGTCATGAGAGTATTTCTAGTTATGAATTCAGAAATTGCAAAACATATGAAACATTTTGGATTTGGCAACACGATGCAGTTACGTCTGATTGCTGTGTTCTTTTTATTAAACAGTAAATAGATCAAATAAAAGAGCAAACTTTTATAGCTGCCTTAAAACGTTCAATACCGCAATTTTCTTTATCCAAAACCTCTGTCATGTCAACAAATGTTTGTTGTTCAAACAGACAACCCATATATAGTTTTTAAGGTTGTTGTAAATTGAGATTGAGGATCTGCTCTGTTTACTTGCTGTTTGATCTATCAATTTTATGCAGTAAGTTTGTTTCAAAGTCATTCCAGTCTGCTGTTTGAAATTGGATTTTTGAAACAAATGAACAAAACAATTCCTACTAAAATAAGCGACCAGCTTTAACAAACAATTAAATAAAGTTTGAAATTTGATGACGTAAATTTTGTTCATCTCACATTCCATTCAAACGCTCCAACAGCAATCCCTCCGGCTGCTCCAGAACCAGCCAGGCCCACAAAGCTCCCACTGCCAATGTTGCTACTGAACAAGGATGCACCAATTGGAAACCAGTTTACGTTTCGTCCAGCAAGAAAAAATCCATCTACATTGCTCCTGTCTGTCTTGCACATCACCTGTGTTTGCAACACAGCATTGACATATTTAGTATGTTTACATTAATAAGCAATAAAACGGTGAAATAATAAAACAACTGGCATAATATGTTTCTGCTTTTACTTTCGCATGTATTAATTAGAATTAGATGAACATTGCAACTACTGCTAGAAGCAGGGCCGGATTTAGCTGATGGGGGGCCCGGGGCACTTTTAGATCGGGGGCCCCGTGCAAAAACATTTTTCAAGCCTTTGGCGCGAAAAATCACCTCTACGTCTACAGTAGCATTAATCCAGCACTGCACAGCATTTTGCAGAAACTTTAAAGCCTGAAAAGCAAAAATAACATAAAATCGCATTTTTTCCACGTAGGGGCCCTTTAAAAGTCGGGGGCCCGGGGCACCTGCACCCTCTGCCCCCCTTAAATCCGGGCCTGGCTAGAAGCTGTAATATCTATGAAGAGCAAATAAACTTTTCAGTAATCCCATTTAATAATAACTTGATGGGACATGTCTACCTAATGCTGAGTTGTGCGTTAAATCAATTAGCTACGGACACAGTTGGAGAACAATTATATTGTAGCTTACGTGAGCTCTTCAGGTTGCCGCAACATATTTTCAAAATTTTACATTGAGTTAGATGAAAATTTAACTTAAAGTGCAATGTTTCTTATAAAAAGATAACCTGTTAATGCTATCATAATTACTGTTTCAGACATTTCATACATAGAGCTATAAGATTTGGTCTACCTAACTATATTTGGGTTGGTGAATATCTGAACTTACGTTGTTACCAAGGTTATCCTTAAAAATTAAAAGCATTATATAATTATTTTTACACTTAAAGCATGCGATCATTTCGGTTTTGCACATTTTGTTAGTCCAAATGAAGAAGTTAAGTTCAAATATATTACAAAAAAAAATACGATAAGCATAATATAGCACTACTTAGCTAATCGCAAAAGCAAGGTATAGGCCAGAGCATATAAACCTTACAATGATTCCGATGAGCAAAATGAAACCCATGTACACTCCAATCACTGCATAGTCTGCTGCTTCGAGACCAGGAACGTCATAAGGATCCGGAGTTGTTTCCATGACAGTTGAAATCATGGTGGTATCCATAGCTACCGTTTCCAGATTCTACTAGCCAACTTATTAATTCTTATGGTAGAATTCTGTAACATCAGTTTTGGTTATTTTCCTATTAAACAGGGATGCGCAAACTATTCATTCCAATTTATTTCTGACCGATAATGGCAAAACTTCCACAGAAGCTTTCTCACTCCAAGGAGTTTTCACAACCGGTCAAGATTTCACTTCTTTATTCTTCTTATTGGCAAGCAAGTTTTGCATAATATAATTGTCAGGTGTAGGCCTACGTTGTAGCCTATTCCGAACACATAATTCTACCTCAAAACAACATCTCTAGTTCTCCTGCAACATGGTCAATAGGCTACCTATTCTTTCTTTAGCTAATAAAAGCCCATTCGTTGCTTCGTTTGTTCGGTTTGTCTGAATGCATCAATTGAAGAAAGACTTTTTGTTCTAAAGGTATTTTCTCAATAAAATCCTTCGAACAAAGAGACGTAGAACAGAACAAATTAGCTTAGATAAAGCTTACTGCAACTGGGTCAAAGTTAATGAAATTAACTTCTTAAACTGGTAAGCTACAATTTTACTGCTTTTGGAAACATTTTTTTTTTGTTAAACAAGAAGCTATTTAATTTTTACAGCTGTTGCTTAAAACCTCAAAACAAATTTATGCCTTACATTTATACAAAATGTAGCTCTCTCAAAACTACTTTTGTAAACTCTCTATTGTGTCCGCTCCGTTAGCTCAGTGGTTACGCGCCCGGTAGGCTATCACGCGGCGCTGGTTCGACTTTCGGGGTGTACGCTTGAGCAACGCATTCTCAAGACTGTTCTCCATTCAGCGGCACTTAGGGAATGGAATAATGCCTCGGCAACAACACTTCAACAATCGGAAATCTTCACTCTGCCAATCCTGCGTCAAGAGCTTATGTCAAGAGCCTACCAGTATGCGAAACTACCAGGAATAACCAATCAAGGCTTTGTTAGTCCGAAGATAAAGATTCAAAACCAACCAACCAACCTATTCAGCTAAAGCAAAATATTAACAAATTCTTTTAATCCTTTCTTCCTATGCAATTTTAAGCAAGTGTCTTCGCTGAGACACGCCGCGTGCTCTGGAGCGGTGTCAAACCCACGTCCTTTCGAAAGTCGCGCAGATGTTCTCACCACTCGGCTACGCAGGCGACTCAAAGTAGCCTAAAAGTAGCCTACCAGTAAAAGTAGCCACCACAATTTTAATAAGGCTAGGCTGTATACAGGGCCGGATTTAGCTGATGGGGGGCCCGGGGCACTTTTAGATCGGGGGGCCCCGTGCAAAAAAATTTTTCAAGCCTACGGCGCGAAAAACCACCTCTACGTCTACAGTAGCATCAGTCCAGTACTGCACAGCATTTTTCAAAAACTTGAAAGGCCAAAAGGAAACAAATAACACAAAATCACATTTTTTTCCACATAGGGGGGCCCTTCAAAAGTCGGGGGGCCCGGGGCAACTGCCCCCTCTGCCCCCTAAATCCGGGCCTGGCTGTATATTCTAAGCCAACGATACAAAATCTCTATCTCTCCATGAGAATTTCCTGTCTACGTCTCTGTGCTCGCTCAGCATCTTGGCTTTACTGCAATAGTCTGCATTTAGTCAGTAGCTCAGCAAATCTCATTTTTAAAATATTCTGATGGACTACTCATATTAAGTGTCATCTTGTTCCAAAGCATGTGTGTAACCGATTACAAAGAGTGTAGACCAATTACCTTCCAATGACCAATTACAACTGTCAATGACAGAACAGCTGGATTTACACACAATACAATCCTCTGACTTGGGCGTTCCATTGTTTGCAATGGTTTGACAAAACTCAAAAACCTTTCTACTCATGTTTGCTTTTACCTTTGACGTAGTCCATGCAGCACCACTTTACAACATTCATTAAATGCACAAGTAAACTTGCGTTGAGTTACAAATTAACTTTAGAATCCGAATGCAAAATGATTTTGTAATTTCTAACAAATTTGTAAACTGCAGTTTGCAAACGCATTTTTCTGTTTGCACATTTTTTTGGTTTGCAGACGTTGAATCAAGAAAAGATTAATTTTCTGCCTGAAAAAAGCTTGATAATGGCCTATGACTGATGCACCACTCAAATAGTGTAAGCTATATTGAACTCTTGGCGTGTTATGTAAATTGCGTACAAACTTTTGATTGTTCAAATTTTCTCTATATTTTGCAAGTGGGATAATAGCCGAAGTAAATACATTTTGTACAGGGTGGTATTGTGTAATAGTTCAAACATATCTGTCAGAATTCATTCTTACTGTATGACTATATGGTATTTTTCGTTCCATTTGTCAAATTAATGATTCTAAATGTGTCAGAATAACAGCTGTATTGTAGGCTACGTACCGTACGGTACATTTGCTTGGTTTTTGAATGTTTATCCTCGGACTGACAAAGCCTTGATAGGTTATTCCTAATAGTTTCGCATAGCCTACTTGTAGAGGCTCTTTACGCATGACCGGTTATCGAGATTGGTAGAGTGAAGTTTCCGATTGTTGAAGTGTTGTTGCCTGGGAATTATTCCATTCATTAGGTGCCACTGAATGGAGAGCAGTCCTTAATTAGAATGCATTGATCAAGCACACACTCCGAGAGTCGAGCCAGCGCCGCTTAAGTTTGAAACTTTTTTGTTCACGAAGACACGTGCTAACCAACTGAGCTATCCTTTCATGGTCGTTCGCTATGGTATGGGTCAAGATGAGCTTGATTGATTAGATCTTTATCCTCTGACTGGGAAAGCTGCTTTGAGACCTTAATCCTGGAAGTTTCGCGTATTTGTAGAAGCTTTAAACCGCTAACACAGGCCCGTCACTGAGATTAACAGAGTGAAGTTTCGATTGTTGAAGTGTTGTTGCCGGGGAATTATTCCATCCATTAGGTGCCGCTAAATGGAGAGCAGTCATTAGAATGCGTTGCTCAAGCGCACACCAAGAGAGTCAAACCAGCGCCGTTTGATCTTGAAGCTTCTTCGTTTACGAAGTCACGCGCTAACCAACTGAGCTATCGCGGCGGACACGTCACTGCCGTCACCCTATCCCAGGGGTCACCAAACTTTTTTCTCTGAGGGCTAGATTGCTGCGAGATTAACAGCTGCGGGCCGGATGCGAATTGCGAAAAGATACACAACTATTTAAAATCTCCATTGACTTAAATTGAGCACAATAAATAACAAAGTCAGCAGTGAAATAGCAAAGTTGTGATGAAAATCGAAAGGTTGCTGGAAAAGTTATCCCCTGCTGTGATACACTACAGGGCATTTTACACTACAGCTGTTATTTCCGCAACACGTGGCGGGCCGGATGAAATCAGTTCGCGGGCCGGTTCTGGCCCGCGGGCCGTAGTTTGGTGACCCCTGCCCTATCCTAACATTGTTGAATACTATACCGCATGGCCTACTGTTGATTCGTATGACGCTATAGTAAGTCCAAGCAGATTCTTTTGAGCGCAAATCAATCCATGAGTCAATCCATGAGGACGTTGTTGCATTGGTGGTTTGTAATGTATCCTCCATGAAGCTTGGTTACTGGATACTCCGATATAAGATGGTCTATGAACTGATTTGGGCCGATGCATTTAGGCAGTTTGGTTGAGTTGTCATTTCCCGTCAATAAAGGTTGTTATTTGTTTTAGTTTGTTTTGTTCTTATGCGGTTTGCAGTGGAGCATAATTTTCTGGTAGCCATGTCAAAGCCCGTGAGAAGTTTTGTTGGGCCTGTAAGTAAGTTAATTCTCCACCAGGAGGGATACTTTTTTATTCCAGAAGGTCTGCCACTCCGCTGTAGGCCTAATATTAATTGGGGTTCGGTTTTGTAACAGGGGTGTCTTGATTTAAGTGGCGAGGTTTTTGGTGCTTGATTTATTTGTTGAACTAATGGAAGATTTTCTGTTGAGTTGAGAATTTGTTGATGCAAGTTTGAAATTGCTGCCAGTCTTCGGATGTGTAGTGGAGAAATATTGCACATTGTTGGTACGGTAACCATTGTGTGTGGGGTAGGGTAGGCTACATTTCAGTGAACCAGCAATCAGACACATTGTGGTTAGCAACTGTAGGCTATATCAACTTTGCTTGCATTGGCTGACTGTGCCCAAACAGGTGCGCAATACTCTGCAACAGAGTATCATAAAACCAGAGCTGAAGTGCATTGCATTTGTTGATTGGCACCAGTGTCCAGCAGTAGGCTGTAGAAAGAGGACATCAGTAGACAGTAGTGTACTGCTGGCAGTACGAAAAAGCAGTAGGCTACTCGGCAGTACCGCTTGGCGCTGGCAAAACCAAAGCTGAGTCCCGGCGGTCCTCCAGCAGAGTCAAAAGCTGAGCATAAACTCTTGTTTGTTTATTGTATGAGAAAAGCAGTGCTCTGGCACTGCCCTGGCAGTTGTCTTATTTCTTGTTCATTTGTTTTATGAGAAAAGCAGTGTTCTGGCACTGCCTAGCAAAAGCAGAGTTCTGGCAGTTGTCTTAAGCAAAGCTTAAGAGTGCCACCATGTGGACGCTGTTACAACCATTGCGTCAGATGTTCTGAAAACTTTGCACCAATCTTAGATATTAGGCCTACTTCTTTTTTTTCTTCTGAGTTGTATAGGTTATAGCCTGTGTACAGTAGTAGTAGTAGTAGTAGAATATCATTTGTCCTTAGTTGATGTGATGGCAGCGGCAAGGAACTTTGGGTTGTTGTTGGGTTCAGTCGTGTTCTCATTGCTTTAAGTCAAGAATTGGCGCTCCAGTTGTTCCAGGAACGAGGAGGCGACTGATTCTTAACTAATTCATCAACTTGTTTTAAAGTATCAGGTTTGGTGGCCGTGCTTAACTATATTTATTGATGCATATACGGTATACCGCAATATTAGATCCTTTCATGCACGTCTTAAACTTAAACCATTTAGATTTTGCCACCTTTTCCTTTTGTTGGTTTTGTTACTGTATTTCTTTTTCATAATATCATTTCTTTTGCATTCTGACAAAGAAAAATAAATTGAATTGAATTGATCTTCAAGTGTTAGGCTACATCAACAAACGAATATGTGGCACTTTCAGGTGGCTTATCTTTCATTCTTTGTCCATAATCAGCTCCTTCTGCTCCTCATTTGGTGGAAAAAAAGAGCTAGAATGAGTAGGCCAACCTTAAGAGAATAAACAATGCAAAAAGTAGGCTATTTTTCAAGTTCTCTCCATTGTCCTGAGAAAATGGCGGACAGCGGTTTCTATACTGTTGGTTGTTGATTGGTTTTGAATCTTTATCCTCGGACCGATAAAGCCTTCATTGGTTAATTTCTGGTAGTTTAGCATACTTGTATAGAGGCTCTTGACGCAGGGCAGGTTGCCGAGATTGGCAGAGTGAAGTTTTCCGATTGTTGAAGTGTTGTTGCCGGCCGGGGAGTTATTCCATTCACTAGGTGCCGCAGAATGGAGAGCAGTCCTGAAATGCGTTGCTCAAGCGCACACCCGAGAGTCGAACTTGCGCTACGTGATTTTGAGCCGGGCGCGTAATCACTGAGCTAATGGGGCGACAAACACCGTGTCCCTTGTTGGTGTTGTGGATGAGAGTTGAATTATTGGGTATCAACAGATGTTCCTTGCGTAGGACACGCGAAGTAGCCTATTTCTCCAATTGCAGATTTATACAAGAAAAAATGGGGTTCGATTTTGTGTTAGATGTCGCAAGGAAATATTCCTATTTGATTAGACCAACATCTTTTAAAGTAGGTGGAAACTTGCCTGCTGGACTCTTACTTCAAAGAGGTTTAATTTCGTCTCGACCACACTCAACTCAACCATAGACTGTCACAATGGAAAGATGGAGACATCGGGTTTGTGTCGTTTGTTTTCGCACCTTTAGATCCTTTTTGTTGAGAAAGCCGCTTTTGCCAGAGCAGGGTTGTGCTACACCGGAGAAAGGAGCGCTGGTGATCACAGATGAATATATTCCATCAATAACAAATATTCCCGCACAATGCAACAGCGGCGATTATGACGCGCTGACCTAATTTTGCGTCACCTCTTTGATAGACTACTACATATTTTCGACAGTTAATCCACGATTATTCTATTGCGAAATTAAATAATTGGCTAGAAGAGACCCGCGGCCAAACTTGGCCGATTGAGGAAGTAGCACCGGCGGTCATTCAAGCACTACTTAGCGGCCATGGCCGCAGGCTGCTTTAAGGCTTAACAGTAGGTTACATCATTATAACATAGCATGATGCCCTTCTTTGTATACCGGACACTTGTAGGCTATCATCACTCAATAGCCTACATAGTGAACTGATAGATTAGCATTATCGCTATATCTTATCTTAAAACTTGAAAAAAAATTGGCCTTTTTAGTAAACAAAAGCGCCCTTTTTTTGTAATCTTGCCCCCCCCAATCAAAAATCGTACCGGCGCCCCTGTTTGAGACTGAAAGTCAAAGTCAAGTCCGCCCCGATAGCTCAATTGGTTAGCGCGTCACTTCTGGAACGAAGAAGCTTCAAGATCAAGCGGCGCTGGTTCGACTCTCGGGTGTGCGCTTGAGCAACGCACGTTAAGGACTGCTCTCAATTCAGCGGCATATGGATGGAATAGTTCCCCTGCAACAAGACTTCAACAATCGGAAACTATTCATCAATCAATCAATTTTGTTTCAACAGCGCCATTTATTAACAAACAAGCAGAGTAAATGTAATCGTCAAAACAATGCATTGTACAACTGTTGGTTAGATCATGGCGCAATCAGGATGGTAGCGAAAGACATTAAGCAGTCATGTAGTCAGCCACCACCCCATAACAGTAAATCTAACTATTGATTGATTGATTGATTGATTGATTTTATTTCGTTGTAGGTAAATATAATACAATAAATACAGCAATAAAAAAGGAATTTCCAGCAACGGGAATCTGCGAAGAGACCATGGGTCTTCGAGTCAAGCAGATACCCCAGATTCTAATAGAAGTTCTAATATTGCGATAAGAATAATTCAATAACGAAAATTGAGACAAGGTGTTAGAAGATGGTCACAGAGAAATATATTTAGTAGTTTATCGGTAGCATAAAGGTAATACAAAATTAATCGTGCTAATATTTGGCGATGAGTGAATATTTGTGTTGTTTTTTAAAAGAATAAAATGACAATTACTACACATTCATACACACTAGTGTGCAGGGCAGACACAATACTTCAATGATTAAAACGTGTTCGCCACTGAGATTGAGAAACAACTGCTGAGAAAAACTTAAAAAACTAAGAAAAACTTAGGCCTGGAGAATTTGGAAA
The DNA here is from genome assembly GCF_918807975.1 of Aplidium turbinatum. Taxonomy (NCBI): domain Eukaryota; kingdom Metazoa; phylum Chordata; class Ascidiacea; order Aplousobranchia; family Polyclinidae; genus Aplidium; species Aplidium turbinatum. The sequence goes on along the minus strand of NC_137489.1, from coordinate 5,674,879 downwards.
TTGATAAAGATTTCGCAAAGACAGAACAATTCAAAGAAGCCCATATCAAGAATCCAAGTCTGCGGTTGCCGCATGTAGCAAACAAGCAATTGACTCGCCAGCCTCAGCTTTGGAAGAATAGAGATGAGGAAAGTAAATGATTATCCAGTGAAGCAATTGAAGTACAGTACGGTAGAAAATTTATCAAACAACGATTAGTAAGCCATGTGGATTATTTGTTTTACATTCTATTCTATTGTGTAACATCTTGTTTGCTGCCCATTGTCAAATCGGTTCAAAGTTTGTCCTAAAATTTTTTGTTTTAAATTCAGTTGTTTTTTTTTTTAAATTTTTTGCATTAGTGTGTGTTGTATCGGTATAAATCAATTTAATTAAACCAGCGCAAGAGTTTTTAATGATAAATTACTTAGTTTTTGACATAAAAATCGAACGTTGGCCAGCAATCAAGCCTAGTCAGTTTTTAAGCAGGGATGCCAGACAAGTTTTGATCAATCGCACTTAGCCTAAATCGACAAAAATTGTTTTTTTTTCTTGCTTTTATTTCAATGCGAAGTGTTTGATTTTTTTTAATTGAATTTAAATTTTGTTGCTTTATGTCAGTGGAAAAGTGTCATAATTTGTTATTTTGGGCTCAAACTTTGTAATAATACGTCGCCTGGATTTGATTTGTTAAATTTAATCTGAAGAAAACATTATTGACCTATTGTGTTATTCGGTTACACTCAATTATTTCTCATTTACATTCTATTCAATTTGTTTGTCAAATTATACGGTCACATTGCGCTAGTTTCATGCAGCCTAACAGGTCACACTGAGAGTCACTCAGCCATTTCTTTGATGACAGAACAATAGGCCTATACCTTTTTTTAAACTGTGATTATTTTTGTATTGTAATACTGTTACTGAAAATGTTTTTACTCGTAGCCTTGTACTATTTATTGGCTTGAACTTTTCTTGGTTGCACTGAAGTTTAAACGCCCTTGCTACAAGAGTTTATTGATTTCAAAAGTTTTTCCTATTTTTAATCACCCGGAATAAAGTTTATATTTGAATAAAACCTCAGGACTTCACTTGAGGATCGCAGCAGCACATGATTTCTTTTCTTTCATCATTAATATTATTGAACATCAGCCTATCTTGTTTCAACGTAATTTGCCGATGCTTGACATTTGTCACATTAAGAACTGGGAAGCAGCTGACTCGATGACTGATATAGTCTTTCGCTGCTTTCTGTCTGTTGTGGTATTTAGATAGCTATGGTACTATTTTATTCGTATAGTGTATAATTGTACCGTACTATTGTCGCAACAGACAAAATAAAAGGTTTCTCTCTCTCTCTCTCTCTCTGCTGTTGGTTTGAATCTCCATTCCCAGTTTTGTTCGGCTTTCATTTTAAGAGGTGCTATTCTTTTGTCATAAGCTTATGCGTGTTACCGCATAGTGCACATTTAATGAAATAACATAAAAATCAAAAGCTAATCAATACTAGTAATATCGGAATTAGGAAGAAAAAATATATTAGCAGTACCATATCTGGCAACACTAGGTCAGAACTCAGAACAACCAGGCCATTACCAAACTCACTGATTGTCATAAGATCAGACCATGTACTGCCCAAGGTGCCCAGATCCATCCAGATAGCAAAGCAGTCATTTTTTATGTTGATGGAATGTGTAAGTAAATCAATTTAAAAAAAGGCAGTGGCTATTTGACCGGCTCCGGTCTTTGAATCTGAAACACTATTTGACCGGTCATGACGTCACTACATAAGCGCTTTTTTCTTTTTCTCTTTCAAAGCAACAGACGAGAAGCGCCGATATAAGTCTTCAACACGTATTCTTCAACTCAGTCCGTGGCGCGTGCGATACGTCTCCGACTGCCAATCTAGAGGGGATGAGTTCGATACTTTCCGGAAGCATTCTTTTTTTTTTTATCTAAATTTTGACCCGAAGCGCATTTTTGTGGTCAATTTTTAATTTGAGTAGCCTACAGCCCATTTTTTATGTCTTTTCAAGTGTGAGTAATACTGTTAGAGTTTTTTTAATTTGCTGGAATTTGAGAATTTCTCTTGGTAATTTTCCGATCGTCATAAGGGAACGTGTGTTGCCGAACGACCCTACATTTTTCTCTCAAGTTAGTTATATACAATACTTCTTTAAAAAATGGTTTTACCATTATCATTTCTTTTAAAAGAAGTATTGTATATAACTAACTTGAGAACTATACTTGAGAACTATTAACTAACTTGGACTGTAGGCTACTCAAATTAAAAACTGACCACATAAATGCGCTTCTGGTCAAAATTTAGATAAAAAAAAATGAAAAAAAAGAATGCTTCCGGATAGTATCGAACTCATCCCCTCTAGATTGGCAGCCGGAGACGTATCGCACGCGCCACGGACTGAGTTGAAAAATTCGTGTTGAAGTTAGAACTTATATCGGCGCTTCTCGTCTGTTGCTTTGAAAGAGAAAAAAAAAGCGCTTATGTAGTGACGTCATGACCGGTCAAATAGTGTTTCAGATTCAAAGACCGGAGCCGGTCAAATAGCCACTGCCTTAAAAAAATGACTGATTTAATTAAGTTATTGGCCCTCATACAACATGACTAGATTTCGAGAGAGCACATGATGCAGTGAGAAAAGAGGTTACAAGCTGTGACATGCCACAGAATAGTTTTAAACATCAAGGAATTGGTGAAAAATTTAATATGACATGGACTAGCAGCATAAACTTTATGTTAATCGGATGCGACCTAATTCGTACCCTGAACAATTCATTTCGTACTCTGAAAAAATAGAGAAAAAAAATAAAAAAAGCCAAAATAGCACACAGATCGGAGTTTCCGCTTAACCCTAACCGTAAGTTTAAAAAGTTTGCGGAAACTCCGATTAGCGACTTCGGCTTTGTTGCGATCAGCGACTTCGGCTTTGTGCTATTTTTTCTCTCGATCTTTTCAGGGTACGAAATGAGAGTACTAATTGTTCAGGGTACGAATTAGGTTGCACCAAATTAACAAACTGGCAGACATCGGCAACAATATTCTTTTAGACAGAGCGACTATCAAAAAAGTTGATCACTATATATATCTTGGCCAAAAAATTACAACCAACTCCAATAAAGAAGATGGAATCAAAAGAAGAATATCACTTGGATGGCAAGCCTTCGGAAGAGCAAGGTCGATATTTAAGTCAAAACTGCCTCTTTCTCTCACGAAACAAGTCTACGATCAATGCATCCTTCCAACCGCTACATATGGTGCAGAAACTTGGAACCTTACAAAGAAATTAACACTTAAACTAAGAAGTATGCAGAGAGCACATGAACGAATCATGATGGGTTTAACATGGCGAGATAAAAAGACTGCCGCATGGATCAGAAATCAAACGAAATTACGAGATATATTAAGCACAATCAAGAAACTAAAATGGTCCTGGGCAGGTCATATAGCAAGATATCAGGACAATAGATGGACTAAAAAATTAACAACATGGACACCATGAGAAGCCAAAAGAAAGAAAGGAAAACCAAAAGTGAGATGGAGGGACGACATTGACATAAAATGCAATACAACCAATTGGTACCAACTAGCACATAATCATGTAAATTGGCATGAAAAGGGGAAGGCTTACGCTCTGCAGTGGGCTCTCACAGGCTGAAAATGATGAATGATGGCTTACTTGGGTTGCACCCATGTTAATCTAGGATGGATCTACCGGTACCGTATTCTATTTGTATGATACAGTATATATTCACTGGTTTATATACCATTTCTATTCGTCCGAGGTTGGTTGGTTTTGTATCTTTATCCTCGGACTGACAAAGCCTTTAACAGGGCTGGTTACCGAGATTGACAGAGTGAAGTTTCCACTTGTTGAAGTGTTGTTTCTGAATTATTACATCCATTAGTAGCCGCTGAATAGAGAGCAGGTCCTGATATGCATTGATCAAGCACACACCCCGAGAGCCGTACAGAACCGCTTTGTCTTGAATTAGGCTCTTAAACATTGACCTAATGAGGTAGACAGAAAGACACTTAGAATCGCGTTTGTTAATTGGTGACATTGTTCTCCTTTGAGGGTAGGCTAGCAACTATCACAGTAGTCCCCACTTAAGTCCACCTCGGCACCAAGAAATTTTAGGCTTATTAAGATAAGTGAGGGACGATTCTCTGTCACTCCTATATGTTACCGTAAGTAATTTTGGACCGGACCAAATTGAGCTTAATAAACAGAGACTACTGTATTAGGCTCTGATTCAATTACTGTATTCAAAAATTTACAACTGCTTTATCAGGCCAGTGCTCATCACATTTGAAAAAATGTGTTTGGAAAATCGATTTTATATTGTACCTGTAGTTACGAAAAAGATTTTCAAAGTCTAAATATTTTATGGACGTGTAGGCTATACAGTTTCTTTTTTCTCAAATTTTTCTCAATACACTGATGCTCGGAACTGTTTGAAATCTATAAAAAAAATTAAGCATACACAACACTTTAATGTTTAAACCTATAGTATTATTTTACAAGTTTGCATGATCGAACTTTATTTTGGGCTTTGTTTATGTGAGCAAGAAGGTCTGTAAGCATTTTACCAAACTTAGTTTCTGTCAGCTGCAACTCATGGCTGGATTAGTCCCTTTGGATGGGAAGCTGAGTAAATACACCAATGTTGTCAAAGGATGGCAAAACAGGTACGGTATATAGAATAGATTTCAAAATTATCTTGATTGTCATATCGCTATATTCTTAAGTAGTTAATTTCAATAAATTTTACAAACTTTTCAACGCATCATTGGAAAAGTACTTACATGTCATCATCATTGATCATATACCTTATACCAAAAAAATCATGCATGCCTTGCATAGGTTTTCTTAACGTTAAATCTTTGGTGTGTTAACTAATATTTTAATTTCAGGTATTTTATTCTAAATCCACAACAAGGCATTCTTGAATATCACATTTCTCAAAATGAGGCATATGGTTCCCATCATAAGCCGCGAGGGTCACTTCTTCTTGCTGGTGCTGTTATTGCTCCTAGTATTGAAGATGAACTTACTTTCAGTGTAAATGCTGCAAATGGTGAAGTGTACAAGTTGCGGGGTGAGTAGATATCTCTTCATGAATATATTATTAGCCTGTATTTGTAAAATGTATTTTTTGTCAAGATGGATGATATTTACTTGTGTCAGCAATAACTCAAAAATGTTTTGCTGACTTGTGTTGTAATGTTGTTATAATGTATGTCTCATTTCGATGTATTTTTATCTTCTTTTTTTTTTGAAAAACTTGAATCATAACTTTGACTGTATATAACTGTTTTCCATGTACTGTAGCTGTGAGTACAAAGGAACGGCAGGAATGGATGTCTCGCCTAAGAGCTGTAGCTCATCATTTTACATCGCAAATAGCTCAGGATCATCCACCTCTGCAATCCTCAGTGAATCGCAATACTCGTGGGAAGTCAGTGGTGTCAAACATCAGCTCAAATTTGAACAAAATCAAAGGTACATTTACAGGGTCTGCTACTATTCAGTGAGAGCCTTTTTCGAAGAGTTCCCTATTCGGCAATTTTTTGAAATTTTGTTTGTAAATTATCAGGTACCGTAGCCTAATTATCATTGCCGCTTTTACATCATTTTAACATCGCTAAACGTTGAAATAAGACCCTAACCCCTAATTAATCCTAAGCCCTACCCCTAACCCTGAAACGGCAATGATAATTAGGCTATGGTATCCAATAATTTGAAAAAAAATCACTAAATAGGGAACTCTCCGAAAAAGGCTCTCACCGAATAGGGAACTCACCGAAACGGACCATTTCGACATTTACAAATACAATGGAAACTTTTGTTGGCAAATTTATTTAAATTTGATTGCATTGCCTCGTGGCTGTGCAGTGTGCACAACTGTTTGAATTATTGTATTAGAAAACACTGTTTAAGCTACTGGTATTCTGCAGCAAATAACAATTTTTTAATAGATATTTTCTGTGTGCTCAAATCAGTACATTTGCTGAAAAAATGGCAGGTGTCTGTCCAGCCAGTGGTTGTACCATAGATTTAAACTGTGATACTTTTGATTTTTTTGTCATATTCAGGCCTGTGCTTGAAGATGTAGTTCACTGGAAACAAGGAAGTCAATCACTTCTTTTCATGTTCAAATTAACTCGCCGTTGAGTGTCTTTCCAGGACACAGGACACGCCCATATCCTCTTAATAAATGTCAAACCACTTTACTACAAAGCCCACTTTTGATTATAATGGTTTTAATTTCATGCTTAAAAATATCAATTTGGATTTAACTAAAAGTAATGTGATTTAGGTCAGATGCAGCAGAATCTGTCTTCAACATCCATACCAAATACTTCAGCCAGGTCAAAGACATCTGTGAATGAATCCAGCTCTGTTGGTGCATTGCCTAGTGGCAGTCATAATGCCTTAAACGGATCTCAAAAAAATTTAGCTTCTGGTCAGTTTGAAAGCTTTTTTTAGAGCCAAACAATTGTTTAAAAGAAAGCTGTAGTAGTTAGCACAAGTTGGTCTGTTGACTATCTAAAAATTGTGCGCGTGTTTGCAAGTGGTTATTTAGTTGGAGTTCGTGTTGACAAAGCTACATTGTTTGCTTTCAATCACTCTGAACTTTGACTCTCATGGAAAATCAAGATGACTTTTAACTTAGAATCGTCTCAGAATAGACTCCACTCTAAATACATGATGAATTACACTGTTGAAGTGTTGCTGCCTGGGAATTAATTCATCCATTAGGTGCCGTTGAATGGAGAGCAGTCCTTAATGTGCGTTGCTCAAGCGCACACCCCGAGAGTCGAACCAGGGCCGCTTGATCTTGAAGCTTCTTTGATCACGCAGTCACGAGCTAACCATGTTAGCAACTAAGCTATTGGGATTTGGGATGGACTACTGTAGGTGTGGAATGCCTGCAGTCAATGCTTGTAGTCCTGTACTGTAGGTATGTGAATGCTTTTACATACTTCAATGTTTGTGAATTTTATCAAACAAATAATTTTGACAGGTCGCGTACGAACCGACAGCCGTGCTTCACTTGGAAAGAAATCAGAAGTAAGAAGGTCTCTGCAGACATCAGACGTCAAAGAACTTCAAGACGCTAAGGAGGTTGGTGTTAGACATTTGCTTACATTTTGTTTCTTCCATTTAACTTTCAAACTTTTTAAATGTTTAAATCTGCTAAGCATAACAATATCTTCAAATTAATTTCTTAATAAATTCTTGTAGGATCTGAAATAAGTTAATGGTGGAAATTGCAAGAAAGTCGTTTTTAGCAAATTATTCTATCTAAACAAAGGCAGAATCTTTATGGGTTGGTCAAGTATGCTCGAACCATCGTTATAGAACGTAGTGCACCCTTTAAACTTGTCTACCTTTAATCTGTGTATGATTTTAACCCCGTGTAAGCGCGTTAGTGTCTAGCATTAGGTATTTAAGTATTAAGTACCCTGTACCATGGTGTTTTTTCAGGCGCTTGTATCGGCTGACAATTACCACGCTGGGGTCATCAGCATGCTTGAGGGTCTATATTACCCATCAGTACACAACGACGGCAACGTGGAAACCTCATCTCAAGCTTCTATAGACGATGCACCTACTTACCATCCACTAGCTTTGGATACCGATGTTCTGTTGCTAAAGTCCACATCTACTGCAATGATACAATCCCTAAATAGTTGCTATTTCCTTTTGCAAAAGTACCAGCAACATGTTTCAGCTGCTCTGCCACCAGGTAAAAAGTAACTGAAATTTTTACCCTGCTGTTAATAAGGTAAAAAGATGTACTTTCATTCAGGTAAATTTTTATTGATTAAACCAAGCATCAGAAGTAAAAAGGTGTTTTGCGTCATGAAATGATTTTTAATTTTTAAAAAGGACTCTGCTCCTATTAGCTCTGTCAAAGACATCAATATTTCTTTTTTCAGCCACGGCTGGTGTAGCAATAGTTTTTTTTGTGTCCATAAGCTTTTTCTGTAAGCGTTTAATTTGTGACCTGTTTTCTGACCGGCAATGGAATAGGTTGAGATTTGCAGGCTTGCATTTAGAAAAGTCATATTTGATTGTTATTTTTTACAAAGCATTCACTTAACAGCCATAATTGATCAATGATCAGCCTTTTCTTGCAATGCTTATCCACAATGCCCTGTGTTTCAACACAAAATATGGTTTTTAAAAAGCTAGTTTTGTTGATAAACCAATCATTCAATGTCAACTCAACCAATGGGTTAAACACTTTCCACTGACCCAGACAGCAAAAATGACGGATTTTGCTGATCTGGTGGTTTTAGCATGTGGCTATCACGAAAAAAATACAAATCACGACACTTTTCACGAATTATCACGAAACTTATGACTCTTGTATGTAGAAACGACCAAATCTAAAATTTTACCTGAGTCGGATCAGCAGTTACACTTTCAACTTCTGACCTTTTTGAATCTATATAGATTGACCCTAATGGGGCTTTACATATGTCACGTCACTGTTTTACGTCACCAGAAACATTTCACGACGGTATCCTGTATTCTCCCTGACCAAAGTATAAAGAATTTTTGAAAAGGAAAAGTTGCTGTTTTTTACGTTGATTGAACGTTTCTGAACGTTTTTAGCATGAATAAAGAAGGTTGCAGTCATTTGATGCAATCGTATCCCTTGTAGACGCTGAGATCGCGTGGGTTGAACCGAAAAGGGATGATCCATCTCTCATGCTGCCACACCACAACGATCCGGAGAAGCATGCACACAGCGTTGCGTCGGTTAGTACTGGTTGCAACTGGTTCCAACTGACCAAAACTTGTTTTTTGAATTTGCAAATCGATAAAGCTATAAAAACTAAACTACAAGAACTTGTTAGATTTGCATCGTTTCAACGTATGAAAACAACTTCTTCAGCTTGTTTGATTTGCCGTTTTGCAAATTATCTAGCTTCTCCATTTCTTTGTTCCTTTCAGCTATTTGCTTCAGCTTCTAGGTGAAGGTTGATGAGCAACAACAGCATTGTTTCAATGTGTATTGTGTAGCAAGCCGACCATTAGAACTTGTATAAGATCTATCAGTGTTTGTATTCGAGAACACCATGCTTGAAAACTAGCAGTCGTATGTTACACTGCGTCAGTTCTGCGTTTGCAAAGTAGTGAACAGTAACGTTTTTAAAAACTATAGGCTATTGATTATAGTGCGTATAGCACAGAGTATGAAGACAGTATATTTTTCAAAACTCAGACTGAACATGAGTTTAGTAGCCTATCTACATGTTTGGCTGCTTTTTTTTGATTAGAATAACGTTTTTATTGCGTGATTTGCTCTACTTTTTAACTGCAAATGATCTACTCTACACCCTATTCTGCGCTGATTTGTTGACGTTGCGGCGTCGTGCTTATTTTTTAACGTCATTATACCACAAATATTTAGTTTGAAGTCCCATCACTCGCGGACCCTAACGATGAGGTGGAGGATTCTTCTCCTATCCACGAGGAGGATCTGGGTCCGGTAGATGAGCACAAGAACGTCATCATGCATCTGCTCTCCCAGCTCAAACTTGGCATGGATTTAACCAAGGTATATCGTGCCTAGCAGTAGTTGCAGTGTTCATCTTTCGATAGTTAAGAAAGTAAACGCGAAAGTTTATGAATTATAGTTTTTGTTTCTTCACTGTCGTTTCGCGCATCATGATAGTGCGCATCCTCAAACCGAATTGTGAAATTAGAATTTGTAATGGATGTCTGGTACTGCAAAAAGTTTAAAAATGGATATGAAATTTGTAAAGTGAATATAAGATACCGTAGGCTAACATACAGCTTTCAAGAAAAAAAGACTGAAAATCATCCGGATATTGCGTAAGAATCTTTCAAGCCAGATTCGGCGCTCGACGTTTGTCATTCTGTCCTCTCATGACCACAGGCCGCCTACAGATTGTATATTGAATAAATGGGCGTTGGATTTGCGTTATCTCTTGTTGCCTTTCTAAAAATGTTCGGCGATTTCTGGTATAGGGTTAGTTAGTTTCATAGCCAGTAAAAGAGTCTGCCGGCATACGTTGAATCAATGTAAAAATTGACTCCTTTGCTGGCTTGGGAACCAGTGAAACAGGCTTAAGTTATAGTTTTCCTGGTTGCCTGACTATTGATACGGAAAACTTAAATGCAAATGTGTTCGACGAATCCAGGTCACCTTGCCTACCTTCATACTGGAGCGAAGAAGCCTGCTCGAAATGTATGCTGACTTCGCTGGTCACACCGAACTATTTACATCAATTCCTGGCGGAGTAACACCAGAAGAAAGAATGTGTCGAGTCTTGAAGTTTTATTTATCCTCGTTCCATTGTGGAAGACAGAGTAAGATATGTTTGTGAATTATTAAGAAAACATCATTAAAGTACAATAGTTTGTTTGGTTTGTCAACGTCTCTCTATTTCTACATGGTTTTGTTTATAAAGCTTTTATGTAAATATCTTCCTAAAGAGCAGAAACCAAACTCATTGTCAGATGAAATTGCGACAACTTTTAATATGATTGAATTTTAGCTTTGGAAATGGCAACACTTTATTTTTTGAAACGTGTGCCATGACATGTATTTACGTTCTGCATTTTGAGCTTAGGTTCTTCATGTTTTGTTTGTTTTTTCGTCATTGTGCAGATGTTGGTGTAGTTTCTAATTCATTTTTGTCCAGCATCCTAACAAGTAGCAACCATTGTGTTTGATGTGATTTATCAAATCAACTTTTACTAAAATATGTAGTTATGAGCATATAATGACGGGAATCATTTCCCATTGTTAAAAAAGTCTGACTTTCGGTTATGCAGGAACTATATTTCACTTGAGCAAGAGACATTTTACCTTAAAGCTCACACATCAATTTTTTGCTCTGACTGAGCTCATTTCAAAACTTTCAAATTTTCTTTGTCAGGTCAAATAGCGAAGAAACCATACAATCCTATCGTAGGCGAGGTGTTCCAGTGCAGCTATTACGTTCCAAAGAGCAACGCTGAAGAAGATACCTCTCAGCCTTCTGCAACGACTCATCACAGAGTTCAATTCATTTCAGAGCAAGTGGGTCTTCTATGTCTGTTTGAAAACAACTGCTGAAAGTAACGTTCGCGTTTTGACGTTTCTACTTTTTTTCTGAACCTCTGCTATGTTGGCATGTACTGGTTTCGCTATGATGCAGAAATAAAAAAAAGTTTAAAATTTTTTTAAGTCAGCAAAAACTGTTTTTTGGATTTCTCAACGCAAGAATTATATTAAACTCGAATCATTTCACTTCCAGGTGTCACACCATCCCCCTGTGTCAGCTTTCTATGTTTCTTGTCCTGACAAAAATATCAGCCTGGATTCACACATATGGACCAAATCAAAGTTCATGAACATGTCAATAGGTGTCAGTTGTGTTGGAGAAGGTAGGCTAAGCTTTGTCTTTGTCCTTTATGATTGTTAAAGCTTACTCGAGATCTTCGTCGTTTTTCTCAAATCAAGATACTTTATTTTTTACGGAAATTATTCACCATTTTTCTGTATTTATGTTTCGTTGTCTCTTCAGGTGTTTTAGTGTTGTCTGATTTCAACGAAAGATATACGATGACGTATCCTTCAGCTTTCGCTCGATCCATATTGACGGTGCCATGGTCCGAACTGGGAGGGCGCTGCACTATAAGCTGTCCTGCGACTGGCATCTCGGCCACTGTTGTGTTTCATACCAAGCCCATGTACGGCGGACAACCCCACAGGTACGGAAACACTTTTCCGTGAGAAATTTCACGCTCTTATTGAAGTGAATTTTTTAACAAAGTGGAAGATGACATTTTTTTCACTCCTTTGAAAAAGGATAGTAACGGGTTAGGTCTTATGTTTGACAACAGAGACAGTTGTTTTTTAATCGAAAGCCATAGAAATAATTCAAACAAGGATGTTTTTTTCCCGCTATTCCGTCCACAATTGTTATTTGTACTCAGAGTAACCGCGGAAGCTCGGAACAAAAGTGGATTCATTTTCTGCAGAGCAGATGGGAAATGGAACGGACAACTGGAGTTTAACTATTACAAGGTAAGCTGCGTTTTAAAGTTCCCGAGGTCATGCTGTCATGGTCTACTTCGCGTTATTGTCATGTGCACGCTTCAACTGTTTGCAATTTGTGTTATTTTTACATTAGTTTAACGCCTGCCGACGCCATGCAAAAAAGACAAATTTTGCTAACTGAAATCCTCCTTTATTCCTAGGAAGCAGACACTTCAAGTGGAGTTAGTGACTCTGCGGACACCAGAGGTGGCACTGAGACTTTGGATCTAACCAAACTACGGACCTTTCACAAACACATTCGACCTATGGAGCAACAGAGCCGAATGGAATCCCGGTATGTCTGCTACTGCATTCGGTTTACAATTTATTCATTTTGCAAAACTCATTTCGCCGAGTTGGTGATTTTTAGCTTTTTCCAACCATAAACAGACAAAACTCAGCAACAACGCGCCATTTAACAGGTTAAAGACAAAATGGCAAACGTTTTCTGCTATGCATCTAGCCCTTATCAAGCTTGTATTGTAAAAGAAACTAATTTTATGTTTTTCTATTTATGTCTTGCAAAAGAATCTTTCCACAAAATGTCTTTTAATTTCAGTGTAATCTTAAACTCTTAAAAGATTTTGTTAGTAGATGACTAATGTGACGTGATTTCTGACAGCGTCATTTGATTGGTTGACATTTGCAGAAAACTTTGGAGTCACGTGACGAATTCCTTGTCCAGTAGCGACATCTCTTGCGCCACCCAGCACAAAACTGAACTTGAAAATCAACAGCGGGAAATAGAGAAACAGAGACAGAATGCACAGCTTCCAGTACCTACAGCTTTCTTTTCAGTATCGAAAGGGAAAGATTATGATATTTACCGTCATCGAGATATTTTGGAATAGTTTTCCATAATCAAAGGAACTGCCGAACCACGAAATATTTCCACGAACTTGACTTCTCTATACGGTCCCACTGCAACTGCCTTGCGTTGTGAGCAGTCATATCTGTGATAGTTATAGCAACGTATAAAGACGCACATTGTTATGGTTTGATAAATTATCTGCAAAGTATTGTTCTGTTTTGAGTCTGGAATTGTGACAGAAGCGCCACCGCTGGGATGAGATGATTTCTATACGAAGGAAATGCTTGCGTGGACTTAAGAGATGCGGATTACATTCATGCAAATAACGCTTAAATTCTATGTTATAAATTTAGGTTGTTTTCATTTGGCTTCTTACAGAATAGGACACAGGATTTGAAGGTCACTTGTCATCGAATTCTGTGACTGAATGGGTCGTCATTGCCGCATTATCGTAGAAGACTTGATTTTTATGAGTTAAATGCGAGGGAGTTACACAAAATAGTTGCAATACATTTTGTTGTATCTTCATATGTAATTTGTGCTTGGATGGAACACTGTATGTTTAAGATGAATTTTTTTTTCGCAAAGTGGCTAAAGAAAGACCCTGATGTAGTATTTTATGTGCATGAGCAGGCCTGTACGGACGCCAGGCAGCACTCCCTTCACATGCTGCTGCTTTATTTTCTTTCCACGGCGGTAAGGCGGCAACCGATAGTCTGTGACACGAATTAGTGGTACGATACTGGAGCCCAGCCTCTTGGGTGAAACACGGTGACTATCGCTGTCATTTCTTTCTACAATCGGCTGCCGAAAAACTCCCTTCACATTTTTGCGATTAAAAATTCTGAAAATTAAAGAATTGTTACTTTTGTAGTTCGTAAACACAACGCGATTCTTTTACACGTGACATATTTGCAGGCCTTTATGTAAATACTAATTACCACATTACCTGCTGTAGTTTCCTTACCGCCCGTACATTCCCAATCAATAAGTGTCGCGGTCAGTAGGAGATGTAGCGATGTAAAATGGTCACTTTTCTGGCTGGACCAACATACAAACTCGCTTATTGCATCCCACTCAGCAATTCAGTCCATTTTTACATTGATTCAACGTCTGCGGGTGTTCAATTGGCGCAAAAATGACTAAGTTATCTTCTACTGATAAGTATCAAGTTATTAAAACGCCATTTTCTTAGTGTTTATTGGTCAGTTGTGAAAACATTGGTATCAAGTATCAGTATTTATAGTTATAAAATACACTATATACTAGCCTACGCTTTAACTTTCCCATGGACAGGTGTTTGATATGTTGTTTATGTTTTACAGTTGTTCAGAATTAAAACGGTTTTTGCGTTAAGAAGTAGTGTTGGCTGAACGTTTTTTTTAATGTCTGTATTTGTCAGTTATGTGACGTGAATGATTTTTGATGGACCTTTAAACAGAGGTCCCTGGTTTAATTCCACCTGAAAGCGTTTTCAAACTTGTCGTAACTGCTACATTGACACTTTTGTTGCTAAAAAATCAAGATAAAGTCTGCTAAACAAGAAGTATGCAGTTGGTTTTATGTTGATAATATTGAGTTTCCTGATAAGAAAAAAGGATAATTTGTCTACTCCAGATCGCATTGGCATGGATTCTCCGCGCATAAAAGCTAGTTGTGCTGTGTCATTATTTGACACGACTTGGCATTGTACGAAATCAAATGACGGAAACTACCCGGCCGGTGTCGGTAGGGTTAATGAAGTTTGTTCTGTCTCGTGAGTTTCCAAACACAAACTTGTGTCCCTAGACAACAAATCCATCGTTTTTACATTGATTCAACGCCTGCAGACGTAAAATCTACGTAAAATGACGGATTTTTCTATGTGGGTTAGAATGATTTCTTTTGACACTACGCGGACTGACGATGTGAAGATAGTTTGAAAGAACTGTTGCTGAGAGGATTCCGATCCCATTTGCTGGCCGGACACCTGCAGTGAATAGACGTTTCATTGTACCCGGTAGTCCATCATTGTTCTTATGTTTATGCTACTCGCCTGTTAACCCTTGTGTGAATTGAACTAATATATTTTACGTAATGCATTGAATTCCTCTTTGTTAAACATGTCGCGATTTCTCCCCCTCTCGTGTAGGCCAGTTAGCAATAAATATTATGGCGAAGATTGTTACTTTTGTTCAGATCTTTGCAAGCTCAACTTGGCATAATTTTAAGCAGTAGGCTTAGCTCAGAATCGCAACATAATATCAGTGTAGTCTCCTAGTCTGTACGATACAATATTTCATTGTAAATTTCGGTGTGCTTGTAATGAGTACGCATTTTCCAGTTAAAATAATTGCATTCAAAGAGCATAAAGCACACAGCTAGTTCAACTGTGGTCTAATCTAAGACACAACAAGGTGCGTCGGCGTCTAGATAAACGTTTCCTTTAACGCCTTCCGGGTTCTATTTTGACTGGAAGAACAGAGTTTTTGAGAAGTTTTTGCACGTTCCATCCTATTTCTCCAGCTCTCTGATGCTTCATCTTGCATGCTGGGGCATCTCCCGTACAAGGCCTATACAGGTAAGAGGCTTCGCTCGTCACTTCTGAAGACAATGGCGCCAACCCCACGTAACGCCCTTGCTCTCCCACGTTCATTCTATGAAATAACGTGGTTCCAGGACCTATAGAAAATAGGAAAGCGTGAATGAGTAATAGTTGGGGTAACTACTTGTAAATAGCAATGATCAGTTTGCTTCCCTGCATAAGAGGTAAAGATGGTCTTACCAAACAATTAGCAGCCGAATTTTTGCTTTCTTTAACAATGCTGTCAAAATAAGATTTTTTTGGAAAGGGGTAAGTTAGTTGATAAAAGACGGTCTCATGAAGTTTCCATAAAATGACGAATGACCCCTTATGTCTGCATTGTGTCAATAAAAAATCTGCAACTTGCCACCTCTAACTGCGGACGTCTTTTATGGACAGTCCCAAAACCGAAGTTAGTCTTCATTGTAACATTGGTGATCTTAAGAAATCCGTTTTAGCGCCTGATTTCACAAATGAAGAAACTTCAAGATCAAACAGCGCTGGTTCAATTTTGCAAAAGTGCGCAAAGACAACTCTCTGTTCAGCTGGAAGCAAAGTTTACAGACAAAAACTTTACTCTGTCAAACACGGTGAACGGGCCTGCGTCAGTGGTTCAAAGCCTCTACAAGTAGAAGTAACTTATGCGAAACTACCAGAATTAAGCTATCAAAGAAGTTTTCCCAATTCGAAGATAAAGGTTTAATCAAATTTAGCTTATTAAGTCTACCTGTATAAATCATTCTCCGGCCGGTAGGTTTGGATTGGGAAGGGTGGTTGTATCGTTTAGTCTCAATGTCGAAAGAACCAGATGTGCCGCTACTTTTTGATGACACAGCGCTGTGGATTGGTCGAGCAGCTCTTCCTGAAGGCAAGCTCATTGTTTTGTTTTTACTTTTAAAAATATAATTTTATTTTTAATATTTCTGATCAACAGAAAAGCTATTATTTTGTTTTGTCAATATTTAAAAATTCACTTTAAACTTGTTTTAAAACAAGCTCTTGGATAACAAATCAGCAAGCACATCACTCAACTTTCACGTCTACAGACATTAATCGCCTTTTTCACATCAATTTAACGTCTGTAGACTTTTAATCAATGCAAAAACGGACTGGTTTGCAGGCTAGCAGCTCTTCATTCTCAACTGATAAAGTTTTCTGAAAATTCTTGATAATTTTCTCTTGTTTAGATTACACCTCAGCGCTAATTCATAGCATCTCAACCAACATACGTTTTTCAACACACTAAAAATCTACTGAAAATGTTTGAAAGTGTGTCTAGTTTTCAACTATTTGGTCTTGGTGGTTCAAGACCGGATTCTCTGTGCCGAAACTCAGCCACTTGCATCCACTAACATGTGTCGTTTTTTTGTTATCGAAACAGCTGCAGGCACCGGATGATATCTTAACAACTGAAGGTTACATAAAGAGTCGGAGATCGTGACATCATGGCTGATATTATAGGCTAATCATCTCACGCGCTGAATGTTTTAATCAAAATAGAATAGGCCTACTTTTTGTCTAAATTGCTAGCTCAAGCTAACCTTAAAAATTTTACACCGGGCATTTCTAGCAAATATTTTTGACATTAGGCTACGTACTAGGACAGTAAAAATCCATTCCATCTTTCAAACTCATCTTTCATAAGCTCAGAAAGACAGTGAAATATTATTATGACTTGTGAAGTCGCGCATAAAGAAGCATTGAAATATGATACTTTCCAAACAACACAAGTTATTGTTTTTGCCATAACAAGGTGAATGCGGAAGGACACGCCTTTATATTTATGTGAAAGCAAGCAATCAAAGGAAAAAATTGTACGGTTCTGTGCAATGTAATGTAGCAAAAAAAAAACTTGCTCAAAAATGCAAACATTACCATTGTCAAATCAAAAACAAATTATACTTTTGGCCTAAGAAGTTTGAGAATGTTTTCAGTTAGATACATTAGATAATAAATTCTTTATAAAAAAGTTAATTTGTCGTAAGATTCAATAATACTGTAATAGTATGTGTTAACCTTCACCAGACATTGTTTAATATCTGTAATGTAAACCATAAACAAACATCGGCTGACCAAACGGTTCTTTGACACAAAATATTCGTCGCATGTGGGCGTTATTAAACAGCTTCATGTAAACAAAGTATCGCCATGACACTTCAGGAATGAGGATGTAGCGAGGAGCTGCTGAAAGAGAAGTAAGGTAACGCAACTTATTTCTGAGTTAATTGGTCAAATATTCGATTTTTCAAAATATTTCGTGCTTTCATTGAGCTTCAAGGATCTTATTGCGGTTTTGAGAAATTTAGTATCAGACAAGAGACTCATTATATGACAAGATCAATGCCTGGGCATCAACAAATTATTAAAATACCTATAGCAATGCACTCCAGTGAAGTAACTGTTCCTTCAATTCAATTTTTTTGCTGCTTCTGCAAAGATGTACAATTCTTGTTTATATGATATATGCTTCTTTCTCTTTGCAGGCACTTTTTTAAGCGCTTGACTCAAGATTAATCTGTGCTGGTTCGTCTTTCGGTGTATCGGTAGCCCACAGTATGCGCTTGATAAACCCATTTCAGGACTGCTCATTGGCACTTAGTGGATGGAATAATTCCCTGGCAACAACCACTGGAAATATCATTCCACTTTGTCGACAACCACAACCTCATTCCACAACCTCAACCACAACCTCAGCCAACAACCACATATCATTCCACTTTGTCGATCCCCGTAACCGGCCCTGCATTAAAAGCTTCTACAAGTCTGCTAAACGACCTGGAATAACCTACCGTATCAGTCGGGTGCAACCTAGTTCGTACCCTGAACAGTACCGGCACGTTCCCTCAGTTCGTAACCTGAAAAGATCAAAAGAAAAATTTCAAAAAAGCCAAAGTTGCTGTTTGGAGTTTCCGCAAACAAACAAACTGAAAAGATCGATAGAAAAAAATACAACAAAACCGAAGTCGCTGATTGCAGTTTCTGCAAACATTTTAAAAGGGTTAGGGTTTAGGGTTAGGAAAAGATCAAGAGAAAAAATTTAAAAAAGCCGAAGTCACTGATTGGAGTTGAAGTTTCCGCAAACAAACAAACTGAAAAGATCGAGAGAAAAAATAGAACAAAGCCTAAGTCGCTCATTGCAGTTTTCGCAAACATTTTAAAAGGGTTAGGGTTAAGGTTAGGAAAAGATCGAGAGAAAAAATTAAAAAAGGCTGAAGTCGCTGATTGCAGTTTCCGCAAACAAACAAACTGAAAAGATCAAGAGAAAAAAATAGAACAAAGCCTAAGTCGCTGATTGCAGTTTCCGTTTTTCCGCAAACATTTTAAAACTTCCGGTAATGATCTTAAGAGTTTGCCGAAGTCGCTGATCGCAGTTTCCGCAAACATTTTAAAAGGGTTAGGGTTGAGATCGGAGTTTCCGCAAACATTTTAAAATTTCCGGTAATGATCCTGAGAGTTTTTGTTTGTTTGCGGAAATTCCGATCGGCGACTTCAGCTTTGTGCTATTTTTTCTCTCGATCATTTCAGAGGGAAAATTTTTAAATATTTGCGGAAACTGCAATCAGCAACTTCGGCTTTTTTTAATTTTTTCTCTTGATCTTGTTAGGGTACGAACTGAGGGTACAAACTGTTCAGGGTACAAACTAGTTTGCATCCGTATCAGTCCGCCCTGATAGCTCGGTTGGTTAGCGCATGACTTCTGAAGCTTCAAGATCAAGTGGCCCTGGTTCGACTCTCTCTTAATGTGCGCTTGAGCAACGCACATTAAGGACTGCTCTCCATTCAGCGGCATCTAATGGATGGAATAATTCCCCGGCAACAAGACTTCAGCAATCGGAAACTTCACTCTGTCAATCTTGGTGACTGGGCCTGCGTCAGTGATTCAAAGCCTCTACAAGTATGTGAAACTGCCACGATTAAGCTCTCAAAGAAACTTTTCCAGTCCGAGGATAAAGATTCAGTCAGTCAATCAAAGGCATTGTCAGTATGAGGATAAAGATCCAAAACGAACTAACCAATTGTATCCAATCCAGTGCAAGCACACATAGCTAGACTGTAACGTCAGGATGGCCATTCCATTCACAATCAGTTCAATTTTTATTTCAGATACCAGCATTTACAAAACTAACTTATTTTTTCAATGCAAAGGAAGTAAAAGAAAATGTACTTTTTTATGCTTTTTCAATCTTTTCAGGAGATTCTTTTGATGATCTTTGTCTCCACCCCAGTACGCTACTGCCACTCAAACTATGACAATCTTTTTTAAATATTATGGCATTGTAGGTTAAACAATGTGCTTTTATTCAGATTAGTTTTGTAGAATGATTTTAAGTACTGACAGTATCGTCTGCCCCAATAGCTCAGTTGGTTAGCGCGTGACTTCTGGAACGACGAAGCTTCAAGATGAAGTGGCGCTGGTTCGACTCTCAGGGTGTGTGCTTGAGCAATGCACGTTAAGGACTGCTCTCCATTCAGTGGTATCTAATGGATGGAATAATTCCCTACCAACAACACTTGAACAACGATCGGAAACTTCACTCTGTCAATCTCGGTGACCAGGCCAGCATCAGTGAACAATTCAAAACCTCTACAGTCTACAAGTAGAGCTCAACTGATATCACTTTTTCAAGCCAATGCCGATACCGATATTTATGAAATTTTTAGGCCGATATCGATATACTTTAACCGATATATATCAACTAAGAAAAATTTGTTATCAACAAAGTTATTAAGCAACAAACCAGTCCAAGAAAGTTTATGCATTGGTTACTGTAATGGAAAAATCATTCTTAACATTTTTTATCACAAAAAGCACCAAACAAAAAAGAAACAACCAAATGCAATACTGTTTTATGTTCAATTCAATAATCGAAGCTCAACAGTTTCAAATTGTAGTTCAAAAAACATAGTTTCTCAGCATTCATGCCAAAAAGAGAACATCTTTTGTCATCGTAAATCAGTCCAACATGACAAGAGTTTCTGCTAGGATTCGCACAAAGACCGGTATGGTATCACCGCCACTAGCCTGATAAACAGAAGCACAACCAGGCAGTACCAATTAAATAGGCAGCTAGAACTAGAAGAGCGCCCTTCCACATGCACAAAACAAGACATTCAAAAGCATACCCACATGCTGTGTGCAAAAATGGATTGTGTGCAGCCGCTTGCACTTGCACGTAATTAAAACGAGAGAGTTTAAATGTGCGTTTGAGCAAATTGTGTTTCTTCTAAAGGCATGTATGACTGGTTTTGAGTGTGCTTTTGCTGTTTATCGGCAAAAAATAGCCGATACAATATATCGGCTACTTCTGATGTCAACCGATAAATATCGGTTGACCGATATATTGGTCGAGCTCTATCTACAGGTACGCGAAACTGCCAGGATTAAGCTCTACAAAAAGCTTTCCCAGTCCAACGATAAAGAGTTAATCATGTAAAAAAACATTGTTTCTCATTTCAGATTTAATATCAGTTTAACTGAGCAATATTAAGATACTAAGTATGGCATTTTTTGGCTTAACTGCTTTTGGCTATCAGGATGCTATTAAATCTAACCATGGCCCAAAAGCAAGACCACACACTTGTTCAACATCTACTGGTAGGTGTATGCCAACTTCAATTGTATAAAATATATGCTACATCATATTAAATTTAAAGACTAATATAATTAGGCTATAACATTAATTAATATGTACCATTTACGTTTAGTAATGTCTTGAAAGTTGTTATCAATGTATTTCATTAACCTTCATCAATGATAAAACAGTTGCATTTTTGCATTTCAATTAAATACCATGTAGACACCTAAATGATCACAGGTTTTATCGTAACTAAGTGGCTGTTTATTATAGGTATATACATTCTTTGTTTGTAGCATTATTTTTATTGATACAGTAGTCGTCCCCTGGTTATTAACCACACCTAGAGACTAGACGATTTTGAGCTTTTTAAGCGGAAGACGATTCTCTGGCACTTCTATGCATTCAGTAATTCCTGACTTACCAAATTGAGCTTAATAAGCTTGTGGGCCTATTAACCATGTAAATGGGACTACTGTACCTATTTTTATACATTAAAAAACATAACTAATGTAGAGCTGTGACCACCAATACACACTTTTGTATATTTGGCAACATAATAGAGCTTTGTGAAAGATGCTTCGCTTGTACCAAAACAATATCATATTATTCCAAACAGAATAGACAAACAAACTCTCATTATATTTAACTTTTGATATTTCTAAGAATTTAAATATGCAGAGCAAGAAAGACGACTTACAGTATAAGCATATAGTTGTCTGTTCAAAAGTGGATTATTGCATTTTATGTGCTGGGCTTTCCAGATCTTACGTACATTAGGATGTCAACCATACATTTATTTATCAATTAGAGCTCAATTAGAACATCTGCATTTGAAATGTACACACAAAAAGGCAATTAAAGGTCACATACTTTCATGTGCAGCATGTAAAAACATTCTTTTGATTAAGCAATTTAAGAACATGTCTGAGAGGCAGGTCTGAGTACTACTTAAATAAGATCATGAAAGTGCTGCTCAGAAAGCGCAACATCCACCATTAAACAGACAGTTATATGATCGTCGCACCATGGAAAGTGCATTTCCTTCTTGTTTAACTGAGTATGTATAATTGTATATGTATAATTTAATGAAATTATGAATATGAAAGTAACTTTGATAATTGTGATTTTGCTCATTTAATTCTCTCTGCTTAGCATTGAAAATTTGTTGTTGTTGATGTATTAATACCACTCATTGTATGAGTATCTACAACATTTTGAGGCGGATAACCTGAGAGATATATGACGAGGAGTTGCTTGTTTTTAGGATCTTCAGAGCCAGCTCCCCAACCTGTTAAACTCCCACCATTGCCTAACACAGGGAGGGTAACTGATCATTACAACAACTTTACCAATCCAGAAGCTGGTAACGAGCAAAGCTATTCGAAGCACATAACACTTTTGAAAAAGCATGTTCGATCAAGGAATGGTATGTAAAAATAAACAGTTTGTTTGCAAGTTACAAACTGTATGGTCAATGGTCATACACTTTCCATTTATGAACTATTAGCACCAACCGGTTTGCATAAACAAAAGCATGCTTGATTGCAAACTGGTGAAGGAAGTCTCCTACAACTCAGCAGTTGTAAACTCAGCACATTGCAGTTGAACAAGTGACAACTGAGCTAGTAACATTTCAGCAAGTGGTTGAAATTGATAAATGATAAACCTAAGCAAGTATATGAAAGCTAAGCAAGGCGACACTTGACAGGTAACAAGTCAACAAATTCACTTTAACAAGTCATGACCAAGCAAGTCTGATGTTTGACGAAAATTGTATTTGCTGACTTGGGCAGTAGAGGAAGTGTACTTGCCGAGTTGACGCATCTGCTGAGTCGTCGCATGCCGAGTGGTTCGATTACCTGGTGAAGATGCATCAATGTTGAACTTGTTATGTTACTTCATTTCTTGCAATTAATGCTTTGTAATCTAATATAGAAGATCGTGACTTTTACAAACAGTTGACAGCAGACCTTTGGAGCAGTCACATAGTGGTTGGTTGGTTTTGAATCTTTATTCTCGGACTGACAAAGCCTTGATAGCTTATTCCTGGTAGTTTCATATACTTGTAGAGGCTTTTGACGCAGGGCCGGTTACCGAGATCATAGCCGTACGAGCCAGGGGGGCATGGGGGGCAGCCGCCCCCTGTTGTTTCAAAATGTCGTGAATTCGACAAAATCTTGCAATTATTAGGGCAATAATTGCTATATAAATAGCTACAAAATTGCATGAATTAAGAAAAACTATAAATTAATATCTTTTACCTATCAAACTAAGTACAGCCTCTTATTTGCACAAGAAATGTGCCGCAAAATTTTTATTTGGCACACCCAGGGATATCTAAAGAAGGGGATACAAAGGCTCAGAGCGATTGCTGATTCTCATGACACTAGAAGGGCAGTAGTTGGTACCGCGTTAAACATGCGTTTTTTTTTAAATTGCAGAAAGTTTTGTAGTGCAGCTGGTACACTCAGCTACACCAGACAGTTTGCAAGAGTTATGTAGAACATATCTAAAGAATACTTGTTTGAAAAGACAGTTGAATGGTTACCAGTTAGCTGTTTTTTTGACAAAACCTTTGCAGTTGGCTAAGTGTAAAGCAAGTATACAGGTAGTTGAATTAACAAGTGATTATGAGCATTCATTGAATATCCATACCTGGTTGTAATAATGCAATGCAGGCTGTCATAACAAAGTTCATTAAATTAATATATGTGCCAATTGTCATTTTACTATAAACAGAAGTTATTTAAGATAAATAGAAGCCCTTTTTTTGTCACACGTAATAAAAGTCTTCGTATCCCTTTCTCTAGATATCCCTGGGCACATCCGTATTGATGTATTGTATGGTGATCAAACTGTAGTACGAAATGCATTTAACCAACAGCATCATGCTAATTTGGGCAGCCACCAAAATATGTCTCTAATAGTTTTGTGAAACTGCCCAAATCAAAACGCAAAATTTAGTATACTGTATATATATCTAATTTTATTAATTTTCACAAATGCATCGTGTTGATTTGGGCAACTAAAAACATGAAATTATCTGATGAAACTGATTAGTCTGTTCATGCAACTGCCCAAATTAGCGTGAGGCAGTTTCCCCAAAATGAACAAATTCATTAATTTTTTCCATTACATAACTGTATCGTTTAGATTTGGGCAACAAAAAGATATGAAATTATCTGATCATTAGTCTATTTATAAAACTGCCCACATTGGCATGATGCAGTTGCCTCGGCATCAAAATTTACAAAATCTTTAATTTTTTTCATAATATCTATAAATGCATCATCTTGATTTGGGCAACTACAAAATATGAATTTATATAAATCTGGTGAATATTTTTATAAAACAATATTCGCGCGCTAACCAACTGAGCTATTACTGTTGCACTGTAGCTTATATGTAACGTTGTGGTCATTTCTTACTGCAGCACCAAATGAGCTTTACAGGATTCCATTGACGGATGCACAACAGTATGGTTGGTGGATTCCTAATGAACGCGCCAATCCCAAAATATGTTACCCTTGGCACTACACACCTAGACATGTGCACTGCAGCAGTGAAATGACAAGGTATGAAATGGTGAATGTGCAAACAAGATAAGAAGTGTAGGCTACTTAAAAGAAGCGTTGATGATTTTCACTTGTAATTTATTAAAGATAGGCAGAGAATAGTTATGCGCTACACCGCTACAGCCTACAAAATGCTTTATTTTTCGAAATTTCGCAGTTATAGGGTTCAAATACTACAGCAGGTTCTTTCACAATTAGCGTAGTATATTTACTCGGCATACTATAGATGCAGCGACACATAGACCTACACATTCGCTTGTTAACCTGTTTGTAGGTATCATTAAAACTTTATAAACATGTTTTCATTTAACGATACGAATCCCCTGAACTTCTCCACTAAAATTTGCTCCTTTGCAGTAATATAACCTCCGAGTAGTAGCAGATCCATGGGGCGATTGCTTAGAAAAAGACATTAAACACAGAAAAGTAACTTTATTCACGGTGTATTTGCAAGGTCGGTTTAATGTAGGCCCACACATCATTGCGTTTTGTTGAAATGTTCATCTAAAGCTACATGCTAATGCTATCCACCGCTACCAGCGTAGCTTTGCTAAAGCATTGCGCCTAATTTTTTATTGAATAATTGTGCATCGGTTACTTATCCTAGTGGTGCGATCGTTTGTCCTCCACTAAAAATAACCGGTTCGACTCCTATCGCGAGCACGTGGTGGTTTCTTGGTAAGAAACTTGATGGGATATCAGAAGATGGATACAAAGATTCACTTTCTTGTAGCCTATTCCCGCTCAGTTAGTCCAAGTCTTTAACCAACAGCCAAGTATATCAAACTATTCAGTAGAATTTAGCGTTCAGTTTGGTTTGAGTGGTGACTTTAGGCCATATTCAAATCACAAAGTTAACTATCATGCAATGAAATATTCTGTAGTTCCTAGCCTAATTCAGTATAGGCTACCCGTGTTGCAGGTTATAACATGCAGAGTGGTGATATAATCCTAATTGTTACATTGTTTAGGTTTGTGGACTCTATGGCACTGACGAACCGCGAATTCTCTCTGTTTTGATCGTCTTTAACCCTCTAATATGTTGGTTGCATTTTGTATTTAACGTCTGTAATATGTTGCATTTGAAGTTACCGCTGTAGTCTTTACAATTACGCCGATAAGAATACATTTATCGATTGACTTAGTTGATGGAATTGCTAGAACGCATCCTTGATGTTTAAGCTACCCAAGCATGTTATCCTTCACTCGAAATTGCTTTAAAAAAGAGAAATGTTTAAGTGTTTTGTGTTAGCCTACCTTATTGTGCCATGGTCAGCGCTTAAATGTCGAAAGTTTACAAACTCTCGCGATTCGAAGTTTATGCTCTGTAATCATTGCCTAACGCTACCAATAGCCATATGATGTTATTAAAATAAAATGGGTTTCTTGTATGCTGTTTGTTCTTGTCGCTATGTTAAACTCGATTTTTGCACTTAAAAAAGGTTACCTAATGCTGAATGTTCATTTAAACGTGGCAGATGTTTTCACTATTAAATCACTATAACGTTATTGTCATTTTATAAATAAGTTAAGAGCTGTTCAATTATTACCTATATGACGCTAATTTCTTGACCTGCCCATATGACCTTAAATATGGTCCTTGTTGTTAAATATTTAACCTGCCGCTACCGGGACCGTTGGGAGGATATTTTGGGCCCGGTACCCTACCAATGAGTTCCTTGGGCCCCAAGTCAAAACTTTTGTTTGAAAAACTTATTTTATCCAAAGAATACGCGGTGGTTTCTTCATGTTCCCGGTCCCCTAAAATCATCCCGAGCCTGGGTTAAAAAGTACCCTCTGGACCCAGGCCCGGATTTAGGGCGGGCAGAGGGTGCAGGTGCCCCGGTCCCCCCGACTTTTAAAGGGCCCCCTACGTGGAAAAAGTATGATTTTGTGTTATATTTTTTTTCTTTCAGCATTTGAAGTTTCTACAAAATACTGTGCAGTGCTGGATCAATGCTACTGTAGACGTAGAGGTAAATTTTCGCGCCGTAGCCGCGAAAAATTTTTTGCACGGGGGCCCCATGATCTAAAAGTGCCCCGGGCCCCCCATCAGCTAAATCCGGCCCTGTCTGGACCCCCTGCCAACGCTACTGGCCACAACATTACTGCTTTAGTAGGATTCCACAATTTGCCTTTGCACAAGGACTCTTAAATTGTACTATGGCTACGGCATTTGTAGCCTATAGTAGGCTACAATTTACTGCATTGAAGTGGCCTACATGTGATACTTTTCTCTAGTCCAACATTGTATGGTGTGAAACTGTGAGTTTTATTGTGTATTTCTTTGCAGAATAAATTGTCTAGCCACTGCAATTAGCAGGAGGCTACCGAGCCCATATTAATGGTCAAAATATACAAGGCTGCGAGGCTAAATATCTTGTAACCAAGCACAGTCTTTAGGCTAGTAACTGATGAGTTAGTTCAACCATCGACTATAAATGGCGCTTTTAATTTTCTTTTGATCACGGCCTCATAAGTGTTTTTAGTGTCAAAATCTAGGCTATTTAAAAATCAAATTCTGTTGTGAAGTCCCGAAATGTGATGACGGCATTAACAAAGACTATTGCATGTAGGTTGTAGGCCCAAGTTATAAGTTAGCTTTATTGTATCCCACGTTTAGAGGTCGGCAATTGCGCGCTATAGCCCATATGCCTAGTGCGCTACTGTTTTTGGTAGCAATAGTGGCAGCAAATTTTTGTTAGAGTGCCGGCGGGGAGTGCCGGCTGCAGTAGCGAGGCAGTGCCGGTCGTAGGGTATTTCGGGCCCTGTGCGGAATGTGTTGCGGGCCACAATGATCCAATTCATTAGCGTAGCTAAGTATTTTGAAAGGGGAAGGGGGGTTGACGACCGGCGGGCGAAGACACCCAGCGGAGTGGAGTCTGGGGGGCCTCCCCCAGAAATTTTTGAAAAATTACTTTGAATTTGGTGCATTTTGAGCGCATGTTCAACAAAAATTTGGGTATGACTATTAACTGTAAAATGGTGCTGTTCGGTGACATAGCAAAAGGATAACATCATGTTTTCTCTGGCATTTTTCGGAAATAAAACTGTTCGGAGTCTCCATGTTTTCTTGTTGCTAATATCCTTAAGCCGCAACTGACTTCAAGGATACCGGTAGCCTACTTGCTTGTGAATCGAATTGAATTTTTTCCATTGGAAAAGACAAAAATTACTGCATTTTCTGAGTAAGTTGCGGGCCCTGTGCGATCGCACGGTTTGCACACCCCAAAGACCGGCACTGAGCGAGGCTGCTGTTTTCCCAAGGCAGAGGAAAAGCGAGATGTCACAATGACACTGACAATGTCTCGATCGACCAATTTAAAATTATCTCTCGAGGCAGATCTGATTTTCAGACTAAGATCATGGAAGCCTTAAGAATCAAACGTAGCCTAATCCATCTTTTACCCGGCAGGTATTCGCCTGTAGCTCATCGTTCCTTTTGTGTGTGTTCTAATTGTTTGTTCAAATGTCCAATGTCTGTAGTTTACACCTCATGTGATCTGTTTCCAACCGTATAATTTACTCGTGATCATTCTTGTATCATTTGTTCAGTTTGTGTTTTTCAGTCCAGAGTGTAGTTTTAGTTAGCCTATAGGCTAGTGCAAAGTCGAATTTATCTTACTATTTTTTATTTTATGTAGGCCTATGTTATAGCCTATTGCAGATTTAAGTCCTGATGAGGACACACGTAGGCTACGTGTCGAAAACGTTTGAGTTGATTTATTATGTTATACAGGGTGGGCCAAAAGTAGGCTTACAGTAATAAAAAGTAGGGTTTGCGTCTAAAAGTAAATTTATTGTTTTCATGTGGATACCGGTACTTTTAAACTTCAAGAATGCCTGTTATATCTTACACAGAAACTGTTTAATCTCATGAAGTGTTGTTCCAGACAATTGTTCACCTAATCAAACGTCATATAAAAACCGTTCAAGTCTACTGAATCTTACGTCATGGAAATTCCTAAAACATGAGCCAAAACTGCACCATCGTTCGTAAGACTTGTGTCAAACCTGTTTAAACATGAAATATTGCGTCACACTAACTGCTGACGTGCCTTTGAGTTATCACAAATTTTTCTGATTCATTCTTGAAGTTGTTTGTTGGAAGTCGGTCGCACATTTAACTGGTTTATTTGGTGCTTGCTAGCTGGACAAATTCTCCGTCTTTTATCCAAGTAATCTGTTCTGTAGTGACAGTTTTAGAGGCGTACGGTGTTACGTCCCATTTTCGATAGCCGCGGGCTAATTTTACAGGAATACACTTTTTGAATAGACGTTTTGAGGAGTGTTTCTTTTTCGGTCACTACATGCAGACAAACGGATCCGGGAACTTTATGTTACAATTTTCCCACGAAGAGATTAGGGAACGTTCAAATATTACGTAACGCTTTTTTTCTGAATTTTTGACCCCCCCTCCCCCATGTAACGCCAACGTAACGCTTTTTTCAATCCCCCCCTCTCCCATGTAACGCTTTTTTACTACGAATTTAGCACAAAAAACTACCATTCCGTAGCCTACTCGAAAGCGTTACGTAACGTTTTGCTTGAACCCCCTCCCCCCAATGTGACGCTAACGTAACGCTTTTCATAAACCCCCCCCCCCTCCCCCTCGAAGGCGTTACGTAATATTTGAACGTTCCCTTATGGTTTACCGCTGTGACCATAAAAAATAAAAGACGAGTTCTTGTTAGCTGGTAGGCCAAGAAGCACATAAAAAAAATAAAAGACGATTTTTGTTAGCTGGTAGGCCAAGAAGAAATTAAAGCATAAAAAATAAAAGACGATTTTTGTTAGCGGGTAGGCCAAGAAGCACTTGAAGGCATAAAAATAAACGACGTGTTTGTTGTCAGCTAGTGCAGAAGAACTACTTAGAAGTAGAAGAAATAATAAAAGAAGATTTGTTGGTTGGTAGTCTACACTCTTACAGAAGCAAAGAAAAGTAAAGACATTTCTTCTCAGTTTGGTACTGAAGAAAAATAACTTTGACATTCATTGGCAAGAAAGAAGATTAAAAGACAATCCATCTGTGCTTGTAGATTCAAGTGGAAGAATCCAAGCAAGTTTTGTGGACTTTAGGACTTCATACCCGTACAGCTACGGTATCGTGCATTTAAATTCTTTTTTGTATTTTTACGGTCTTTGCAGTTAAGTTTTTTATAACTACTGTAGCCTAATAATTTTGTGTGTTTGTGTAACTTAATTTTTTTAATTGTTAATTTAGCCCCAACATTTAATATGTCTACACTCGGTGGTGACAAGGACTCGACCGCCGTAGACTCGACTGAGTTTAAGCCTGATGATGTTCTTTGCGGTTGGGCAGGCCATTCTGGGGAGGGACCCAGTAACGATGAGGCTAAGTCAGTTCGAGAGGCCCGGCATCTTAGAAGGGATATTTTGACTGAAATTGGGGAACTTTCTGTAGCCCTAGGTTCTTTGAGTGATAAGCAGGAACTGTTAATTTTTAGATGTAAGTTATCTACTTTAGAAGAGGAATTACGGCATTTCCATGCTCTTTTGACTAAAATCTTTAACTCTGCAATCTTGGCAGAACTTCGTGATAGGGTAGATCCTTGGCAGAACTTCGTGATAGGGTAGAATTTAACTCGTTAAAAAATAACTTTGAACAAAAAGAAAGTGAGTTCTCAGATATGTTGGATGCTGACATACATCCTGAGGATAGCGCCTCAAATGTAAGCACTAGGATGTCTAGGACTTCGTCTCGGATAGTGGCACAAATTAACCTGCAGCTAAGACGAGAGGAGCTCCAGATACAAGCTGAGGCCGAAGCGAGAGCTGCTGAGGCTGCCGCGCGAGCTGAGGCCATTCGAGCTGAGGCTGCCGCGAGAGCTGAGGCCGAAGCGAGAGCTGCTGAGGCCATTCGAGCTGAGGCTGCCGCGAGAGCTGAGGCCGAAGCGAGAGCAGCTGAGGCCGCCGCGAGAGCCGAAGCGAGAGCTGCTGAGTTCGCACTCAAAGACGCTCAGTTGAGGGCTGAACAACGTAAAGAGGTAGTTTTAGCTGAATATCGATCAGAGGTGGGCTCTCGGCGTAGCTCTAAGAAGGGCTCTTCTAGGCATTCCAGAAATGAACATCAATCGCAGTTTAATTTACATAACCTTTTCCAAACGCCCGTTCAACCTGTGAGTGGACCAGGGCAATCCACACGTTTTCCAGCTATTTCAGGAGGTCTCGGGGCCGCGGCTAAGGGTCTTCTGAATGCTGTAGAGCCACGGTCTGCGAATTACAACCGAACTCCTCCCCCAGAGCGTACAGGTCACGGGGCCGCCATTAGTATTAATGCTTTGCCCCCTTCACAGTTTTCTGCGCCGCTAGGTTTTGATCGCCCAGCTACACGTAATTTGGGTGGTTGTGAGAGGCGTATCGCGTCTCCTGATTTTAACGTGTGTGAGGATCGTGATCGGGCTGTGCATGTGACTGAGCCCACTCAGCCCCTTAAGGGATATAGCTTGTCTTCTCCCGCTAAATCGAGTTCTCAACAGCAGGATTGCTTTTTTGAATACCAAAATAGTAGGACGTTTTTCGATAAGGCGGCCTTGATTGGTTACGATGGTAATAATATGCCATTTATCTTCTTTAAAAATCGTGTTACGGCCTTAATGGCAGCTTCGCCCTTTAAGGGGACTTGTTTGACTTTGTTACAAGCAGCTTGTGTTAGAACAGCTGCGCAAACGATTGCTAATTTGGTTTCTGACACCCCTGGCTTGTCAGAGGAAGACAGGATAGAAATGTCGTTAGCTCGCTTGTCCCAGCGTTTTGGGGTTCGTGGAGGTCTTTTCGCAGAACCAGAAATTAGAAAGTATCGCTATGGTAGCAAATTGACTTCGACCTCTTCCAGTGATCTGAAAGAGTTTAAAGATGAATTATCGCAGTGTTTGCTTTACGCGCAAGCTTATGGTCAGCGTGACAAATTGGAAGGACGTTTTGTTTTGGATTTGGCTAAGCGACTCCCGTTTGACGCTAAGCAGCGTTATCTTGACTTTTTAGGTGATCAGTATGGTGGCACTAATGAGCCTACTTTTCAGAGTTTGTTCAATTTTGTTGTACGAGAGGAAACGCGTAAGTCGACTGATTTTAGCATTATGCTAATGGGCGATTCTGGTGAGTCGCAGCATTTTAAAAAGTTTGGCAAAGGAAAATTGCCTTCATGTCCGGTTAGGCAGACGTCCGTAAAACCCCATGATGATGTGATGTCAGGGAGTTCGCAGTACTCGACTGTTGTTGGCGCACCGCGCGGTGGTGAGGCTAGACGTAAAGACCTGCCGGCATGCATTTGTTGTTCGTCACGTGGTCAAGTTGAATATCATTTTTTGTCTAATTGTAAAGAATTTTTGCGCTTGACACCTAAAGATCGGAGAGATGTCATTGTGAAAGCTGGCAAATGCTTGAATTGTTTGCGCCAGCATATGGTTAGGGATTGCGTTCATGCAAATAACTGTCGTAAGTGTGGGCCTAACAACGATAGGAAACACTATTTTCTTCTGCATGATTTTTATGTGACGTCACGTGATTCTCTGGATTCTGTTGGGAAAGATGATGCTCGTGCCAGAGTTCCTGTGCGTAATGTTAAGATTGGAAATGTTAAAGCAGCTTTTAACCGCGTTACTGCTGCTCGTGTTTTGAATCCAATGACTGGCAAATCGAAGTTGGTGTATTGTCAGCATGATCCTGGTTCGCAGTTGACGTTTGTTTCGAGTGATTTGGTGTGTGAACTTGATGTTAAACCGTACAATAAAGCGTCGTTTAAAATGGATACCCTGGCTGGTCAGAAAGCTACTTGTGCTGACCTTGTTAAACTCAACATCCAGTCGTTAGAGACGAATGAACTGTTTTGTGATATAACTTCGGTGGTTAACCCAGCTTGGGCTGACGATGTTAAAACTTTACCGCATAAACAAGATTTAAATGGTTTCCGTCATTTTCATGACGTGAATATGTTTCATTTGAATGATTGTAGTACTGTAGATGTACTGATTGGCAACGACAACGCTTATTTGATGTGTGCAAAAGAAGAGCGTGTTGGTGAAAATCGTAGTGAACCACATGCTTTACTCACTCCTCTCGGTTGGTTGGCTTGTGGTGGTAAGTCACCCTTAGATGAAAGCGTTGCTAACGTGTGCAGAGTGCAGACGTCTTCAGAGTCGGATGTCATCTCTGGCTTTCAGCGTAAAATTGAGTCTCGCGATATGGAAATAGCAGACCTGAATAAGTCATTCAGGATTTGACCTTGCAAAATGAAACCTGTGAATTGTCTCGCAATGACATTTTGGCTAGAGAACTTGTTGAACCGAATATTGAGTTGAAAGATGGTCGATTTGAGATACCTGTTCCGTTGAAGGAAGATATTGATCTACCTAACAATTTTGTGTTGGCGTCAGATAGAGTTGCTGCTTTAAGGAAGAAGGCTTTAAAACAACCTGAACTTCGTGATTTCCTTACTGACACCATGAAAGATCTTAAATCAAATGGCTATATTGAGCGTACTGGTGAAGCAGGAAATGTCAAGGGATTTGAATGGTATTTACCATACTTTGTTACGTCACAATTAAAAAAGCGCATTGTTTACGATGGCAAGTCTGAATTTCGAGGAACTTGTGTTAATGATGTAATGTTTTTGGGTCCTGACTTTTTAAACCCTCTGGTAGATGTCTTGGCTAGATTTCGGCTTGGTAGATTTGGTCTCGTGGCTGATGTGACTAAATGCTTCTTTCAAATAAAGTTACCCGAGTTGATAGAATCAGCTGAATTTCACAACGCCCTGAGACAGAGAGAGATAAACTGGGAATTTATACCTCCGTATGCTCCGGCGCAAGGTGGCGCCTGGGAGGCAATGGTTAAACAATTTAAAATTGCATTTTTTCACATTTTGGACTCTTCAATTCGTAAGCCCAATTTTATTGAACTGCTTACGTACACAGGCAGTGCCGTTCGGATCGTGAACGAACGCCCTTTGGTACCTTTGAGTGACGACCCTAGGGATTTTACTGTCATCACCCCTGCCTCACTTTTGACCCCATACTTAGACCCATACTGTGCTGTTGGGCAACCACATGATCGTGACCAATCAAAAAGGGATTATCGGTTCAATTTGTCACTTTCTCAGCAGTTTTGGAGTAAATGGATCGATTTTTACTTGCCAGGTCTTCAGGGCCGGAAAAAATGGCTAAAAATGGCCGAGAATTTGGAGCCTGGTCAACTTGTAGTGGTAGGTTCTCTCCAGGACATTGGTAAACGTGGGAAGTATCAACTTGGGAGGGTGCATGAGGTAGTTCCACAAATTAGGAAAGGGAAGCCTGTGGTTCGTAGAGCTAAAGTTGCCGTCTGCAACTATGATGAGAGTACGGGGAAAGTGAAAGTAGACTATGCTGTGTTGAGGGATATTTCGTGCCTCGCCCCCGTAAAGAACACCTAAGTGTTAGGGTTTGAGCCTGGTTTGTCTGCGGTGGCCGACACTTGTCTGAGCCCAGAACAGTCGGTTATTATCGCAACTATTGTATATAGCGTCATTTTTTGCGTGTACCTACTACCTATATGGTACCAATTTCATGTATCGTCGTGTTTATTCTTATTGCTGTTCATTCTTTGCATGCCCTTTGTATTTGCGTATTAACTTAAACGTGAGTGATTCAAACAATTTGTGTATCATGTGTTTTTATTCATTGGCTCACAATTGTCGTCAATTCTTTTTTAGTTATGCCATGTCAGACTGTCATAACTAGGGGCTGCTATGTTCCAGACGGTTGTTCGCCTGGTCAAACGTCATGTAGAAACCGTTCGGGTCTACTGAATATTACGTCATGGAAATTCCTAAAACATGAGCCAAAATTGCACCATCGTTCGTAAGACTTGTGTCAAACCTGTTTAAACATGAAATATTGCGTCACACTAACTGCTGGCGTGCCTTTGAGTTATCACAAATTTTTCTGATTCATTCTTGAAGTTGTTTGTTGGAAGTCGGTCGCACATTTAACTGGTTTATTTGGTGCTTGCTAGCTGGACAAATTCTCCGTCTTTTATCCAAGTAATCTGTTCTGTAGTGACAGTTTTAGAGGCGTACGGTGTTACGTCCCATTTTCGATAGCCGCGGGCTAATTTTACAGGAATACACTTTTTGAATAGACGTTTCGAGGAGTGTTTCTTTTTCGGTCACTACATGCAGACAAACGGATCCGGGAACTTTATGTTACAATTTTCCCACGAAGAGATTATGGTTTACCGCTGTGACCAAGTGTACCGCAGGTCAATTTACAGCACACAAAAAAATGTTTAATAGGCTAACTGTAAGCCTACTTTTGGCCCATCCTGTATATTTTGTTTTGTATGTAGGCGAACCTACGGTATGTTAAACCCACTATGGTTGGTTTGTTTGTTTACTTGTTTATGGTTCAAAAAAGCAAACTCTCTACCAGTAACGTATTTAGGGGGGAGGATAAAGGGCGATGGCCTCCCCCTAATGATCAGGTAAAAAAAATAACAAAAATACAAATTTTGCAACAAAAAAAAAAGTTGTAGCGCAATAATTGTTCAGATGATTCATCCTAGCGCGGGGGGCGGGGGTGGGCTATACTTTTTGCAATGTAATTTTTCAACAGTCTTTCTTCCTTTTCTTAAAAATTGCATGGCACAAATTCACGAGAGATTCGATGAGCACTGCTCGTTAGCTTTTAAAGTCAGCACATTTCTGCCTTCATTGATTCATGACGATGAGGACTGCGCGATCGACGAGATTTTCGACTTCTACCATGAAATGCTGGTTGTTGAACCAAGCAATTGCTTTGCAGCTACTATTGAATTGCGAAGATGGAGAGCGAATTGGCTTGCAGTTTCTGTGAATAAACGACCTGCGACTCTTGTGGATGCGTGTCAAGCGGCTGAACAACTCGGCACTTATCCTATTATCCATAAATTAGGCTACCTACTTCGAATCTTTGCTACGCTTCCAGTTACAACTGCCTCCAATGAGCAATGCTTCAGTTCACTAAAGTAGGCCTACCTGAAAAATTATTACCGCACGACCATGACCGAGCCACGTTTGTATGGTCTAGCTCAGATGTATTTAAACAAGGATATTGTACTCTAGTATGATGCAGTCATTAAACTGTAAGTTTGTCATTGCGAATCGCCGAGAATGGTCTAAATCTAAAGGTATTCGAGGTTGGAAAGACTAACTTATTGTTTATGTTCTGAAGTGTTTGATATCTTTTGTTGGTTCATTGATTGGAACAGTAACATACAGTACTTCTGCGGATTCGCTCTTGATTTTGGACCCCCCTTTATCTGAAGGTTTGAGCTAACCCCCTCCTCCCGTTCTGACACATCATATGACATTTTGGTATACCGTACCCTATTTAAAGGATCAAACCAGTCTAATTTTAACCCAAGTAGAAAAACATTGAACCAATTAACAGCCATTTTCATCAAATTTGAGCTTTCTGTGTAGCTTACTACCGTTGACTACCCCGTGTGTACTACCCCCAGACCCCCATTGGCCTCCAGCCGCCGAGTCAGCCGCTACACGACTGACTGACACAATGTCTTGGCCTCCCCCTAATAAACTTTCTAAATACGCCACTGCTCTCTACCAAAGCTTTATAAATCTTTTTGAGTCTAAATGCCTATCTTGCGCACCGAGGAGCTTTTATATTTAGGGGGGAAGCAATTGCTTCCCCCAAAATGTCTGAATAATCCTTTTACCTTCAGTTACAGCATCTGGGTGCTTCGCTTTCGCCCGACTCGTCGCCGGGCTCACTGACATGAGCAATAAATAGACTTAGTTTGTTGGTTGGGTTTGAATCTTGGTCCTCGGACTGACAAAGCCTTGATAGATTATTCCTGGTAGTTTCGCATAGGCCTACTTGAGGCTCTTGACGCAGGGCCGGTTACCGGTACCGAGATTGACAGAGTGAAGTTTCCGATTGTTGAAGTGTTGTTTTCATGTCGTCAAGTTATAGCCTATCTATTTTGTGAGTCGTGCAAGGCCTATGGTGCGTTGCGCTTGAAATGGCTTTGCCCGTGGTAGGATTTCTTTGTGGGGTTTTCTTTGCCTGCCTTGCTCTTCTTTGTTATGAGCTAAACGCATCAAGACGTGTTCCCCTTATGACCATCAGCACTCTTGATAACGCACCATGGCCGATCTTCGTAGCAACTGACCTGTCCATACAAATCTTAAATATATCAGCTAAAGCTATGTGGGCTAATAAAGTTATAGCCTAAATATATGTTGTTTTCGTAACATTTTCTTCTTTTTTTTATTTTCCCTTTATATCTTAAATTTTTCTGAAGGTGTTGCCGGTTGCGACCGTGCCAAATTTCTTTCAACTCAATAACTTACTTCGGTCTCAAGCACGTTTTAACGTTCGCGTTTTGTCGCTTCTACCTTTTTCTCGACCTTTGCTATGCTGACGTGTATTGTTTTGATATGATGGTCAGAAATAAAAACAACTGAACTGAACTGAACTGTTGTTGCTGGGGAATTATTCCATCCACTAGGTGCCTCTGAATGGAAGAGAGCAGTCCTTAGAATACGTTGCTCAAGCGCACACCCCGAGAATCGAACCAGCGCCGCTTGATCTTGAAGTTTTTTTGTTCACGAAGTTACTCACTAACCAACAGAGCTATCAGGGCTTTATTTGTCCCCATCCTCCGGATTTTTTTTGCTGGCCACGCCCCTGTGCACACTGCACACCCATGACGTTAACTAAAGTGTCAATAAAGGCATTGGCGTTAACTACCACCATAAAACGAATGTACCGTAACCCTTTGTTAGTTTGTTATGCAAAATTCTAACTTTATTCTGTGTCATGACTTGTGATTACCACGGCACATTCCTTAATGAAACGTCAGAATTTTCCGCCACGCTTCAGCTACGTTGACCTATATAGCACGGCTCAGTGGCTCAGGCCATGGCTCAGGCTCACCTCGCGGTTGCGGTCACAAATATTGTCAAAGTAGTAGACAGAGTTGCCAGGTGTTTGGTATTCCAGCAGAGTTGAAATTGACTAGTTTTGATTAGATATTACCAATTTTTAATTAGGTTGTTTGAGAATAAATGTTTTTCTTCGATGCAAAATTGTTTGTCCTGATTTTAATTTTCTATGAGTTTAAAGCAAAACGACTTATTAGGTATAAAATTATTCAGGTGGATAAGACCTCTAATATTTCTCAAGCACAGATTGATTCGACACAAAATTTATTGTCTTGTTTTTGTTCTGAATTTAATTTTTTGTCATAGATATTTTTATTCTCTCAAATAGATGTGCTTCAATATTCCGAATTCTGATGATGCCTGCTCAAGCGTTTATGAATATAAATAAAAATTAACCTTCGGCTAAACTTTTTTGCATGATATGAAAGCAGTTTTCTACCGCAAATATCATTGTTTTGATAATCTTGTTAACAGTTTTTGGAAATTTTGCTTGTGTTTAACTTCCAACCATAGGTGTAGCTTTTGATAACAGTTCTGAAAAATTGAAACTATCTGGCAACGCTGGTTCCAACAGTGCTGCAGAAGTGCAGATTTTGGAAACTGGGCATAGGGCGTGGAAAGTGGGAAACGGGGAGGTTTATTTTTTAAACAGTTCAGTTCATTTATTTGTCACAAACACAAACATGAAAAGAATACAAAGTATACAATAATAATCGGTTGTGTGTCATATGACGAGGAGACTGCGAAAAGACCAAACGGTCATCTAGTCAGCAGCCACCTCAAGCTTGGTGATGTAGGCCTAAATAACATATATACAGTAAATACACAAACACACATACAAAAAAAGAAAATCAAGCATTTGGTGATACAGATACACATGTTTTCATTATGCAAAAGAGAAAAAAAAAAAAAAAGCAAACAAACTAAGCAGGTTTACCGTGCTACTGAATGAATTAATTGTGAGTGGAGTTTAAGAGATATCTATCGACAATTTTAATCAGTAAAAAAGATAAAAAGCAACGTATACCAAAGAGATGAGCAAATAGAATAATGTAATTATATAGACAAAACAGTTATTATTCAACAGTGGCGTTTAAATCAAGAAGGTAGTGTTTAAAGTTTCTTTTAAAAGAAGTTGGAGAAAGACCTTTGAGATCACCTGGGACCTCATGCCACACTTTAGGACCCCTTATTAACATCTGCCTTTTACCTAATTCAGTACGCACCCTTGAAACAAAATAGTTACTGCTGGATGATTGGCGCGTATTGTGTGAGTGGCATTCAGATATTCTGTGGAAGATATTACATTCCGTTTCTGGTAATAGATTTAAATGGACTCTGTGCATGTATTTTGCTATCTCTAGTTTATAAATTTCTTGTATATTTAACAGCTGTAGTTTTTGAAAGAGTTGCAATGTGTGAGCTGTATAGTTGCTGAATGTCATGGTTCTAACAACTCTTTTATGCAGCTTAAATAAATGATCCAGCGCATTGTCACAAGCTCCACCCCAGCTGGATATGCAGTATTGAAGATGAGAATATATAAGACTGTATAATAATACACAGTCTTCAGTGTGTTAGTATCCACATAATTTCTAAGTTGAAGAATGGCCCAGGAGCCTCTAGCAAGTTTTTTACAAACATTTTGAATGTGACATTTCCAGTTGAGAGAGTCATCAATTAATACACCAAGATATTTAATACACTTTTTTTTTTTGCAATGTAATTCCGTTTATCGTAACGTGCATCCTTACATCGAGCTTTTGTTTAGTTAGTATCATGTACTCAGTTTTGTTGTAGTTAATGGAGAGCTTGTTCATTTTCATCCAGTTGTCAATTTTGATTAATTCTGTATTGACGTTTTGTTCTAGAGAAGAATTTTGCATTGGAGGCATGACTTCCGCTTTTTTTAATTTTTTCTCTCGATCTTTTCAGGGTACGAACTAGGTTGCATCCGGTTTAAAGACTCTACAAGGCAAAACTGCCAAGATTAGACTTTCAACAATTTTATTTTTCAATTCAATTTATTTTTTGCTGCTGGCGCAAACATGTACAAAACGGCAAAGTAAACATACGAATTTGACACCAACAAAAGGGAAAGATGGCAAAACCCAAAAGTTTAAAATATACATTGATAAAACAGTGTTACCACTATCTTAAAATTGCACAGCCACCAAACCTAGAAGCGAAATAGAAAAAAAAACTTTATTTTTTGGGAAAATAGTCCTACAATTACAATTAACACTTACAAGTGCAAGGGCGATTAAACTTTTTAACACAAAGAAAAAAATCCAAAAGATGACAAGTTTCCTGAACTTTCGCTTTGTGAGTCATCAAAAGCATTAAAAAAAAGTGATGCTATAAGAGACTCAGCAAGGCAAAGCAAAGCTTTCTCAGTTCAAGAATACACATAGTTTACCATAGTCTACCATGCTAGTGAAAGGTCAGTTTATGATAAGCGAAACTGTATCCACATTTTAAACTGCAGAAGGAATTGAGGATGCGCTTAACAGACTTCATGCTTAAGTCAATTTGGAATCAAGTTTGGTGTAATTTCTCTTGTGCCTGTAACCATTTGCGTGTTGCATACAACGATGCCTTTGGTAATTGGTATGCTGCATGGCTTACTTCGCTATGCTAGTGCCTGCACTATTCAAATTGAACGAAATATCTTGACCTTTGATGCAGTCCAACTTTGCAAATCTACAACTTATTATGTAGATGTCAATCCTCAAAAAATTGTAACATGAATGCTCTCTGCTATTCTGACCCTCTTGTTAAATTGTGGTATTTTAATGGTGCCATTCGTGATTAACTCGTTGACAATTCTTCACAACAGCATTACGGTCTGGTTTTTTTTTCGGTCATTGACCGATTTTTTAGCAGAATATCCGAAAAAAATAAGTCAATTTGGTCAAAATGTCCGAAAAAATATATAGTCAATTCGGTCAAAATGTCTGAAAAAAACAACGTTTCTCAGTGAAACTTAATGTTGTAGCTAGTCAGGAAGTACAAATTTTGGTTTGTACTTGAAAAGAAATATTTTCATCAGAAAAAATGAATAAAAAATGATTGAATTTTTTCAAGTCATTTTGGACAAATGACCGAAAAGTCTCAGCAAAAAAAAACCCAGATTAATTACGGTATCTGTTAACTGGGTTAAATCGTGATCACGTATTACTTGTATTGTATGTTTTATTTTTTGCATGTTTGGTAATAAACATGGACCTATAATTGGTCTAATGCAAATAGCGTTGAAAAAATTAATGTTTTGTATTAACAGCTTTATTGGTGAAGTAGTGTTATAAGTTATCCAAGAACAATGCATAGATTTTCTGTCAGCTTGTTTAGATGTGCTCAAAATGCTACTGAAAGTGGAAGGCTGTTATCATCACTGGTTTGTATAAACTTGTGTTTTCAGATTAGTACCGGTACCATAACATTTTTAATTGTGCTTATTTAGTAGCCTGACTGCTTTTTGCCATGACTTGCCTTTTGTGCTGGTTTTGATTTATTGCTCGATGTGAAAGTTCAAATAAATATTTAATGTTCTAAAATTATTTATACACATTATTCTATAACCGCATTAATACATTGTACTGTACTCTTTATTAAATATTGTTGGCTGCATAGTCGAGTGGTGAGAGTCCTGGAACGACAATCGAAAGGGCGCCGGTTCGACACCGCTCTAGACTCTAGAGCATGCGGCTGTGTCTTTGGCAGGACACTTAAAAGGCATGCCTGAAGGTAGACATAAAGATTGGCTTCCTTGCCTTCTCGTCCACTTAATCTAAATCTTCAACCACCAGGTGGAAACCTGGATACGACAAAGTTAAATAATAATTCATATTGGAACCGTATCTATAATTTGTTTTCAATTGTGAAATGTATAGAGATTTTTTTGTCTGCATTATGCATAAAGGTTTACATATAATTCTTGCATTGACTTTTAGAGAAGTGCTTCTCAATGGACTGGAACAGAACCTTTGGAAAAAGATGATCCTGAGATTCTTGCTATTATTAGAAAGGAAAAAGATCGTCAGATTCGTGGGTTGGAACTTATAGCATCAGAGGTAAGTTATCTAGCTGGTGCAGTTTTTGTAACGTTTGAAGCGTTGAAGCAATTTAAAGAAAGTGGTCTGATATTTAATTTTGACAGCTGAATGTAAGTATAATACTAGAAACTTGAATACTTTGGAAAAGTACAGTTTTATTACTAGTAGGCCATTACATTTAAAGTGGGTTGAATTTTGTAACAAGTACTACCTAATGTCCCAGTGAGTTTGGTTGTCTGATGTCATTTCAAAAGACATTGTGCTATTCAGCTTCCTACGCTTGCTGTAGTTTCTACAGATGCACAGACACATGGTGCCCTGATAAATGGCATGAGTTCAAGCACACTGCAGTTCTAATTTTTGAAACTTTCACCTATCATCCGCTGTGTTGTTGTGTTTTGGCTGGCAGATTATGTTTACCAGTTCAGTTAGTACCATGGGCGCCTAAGCCGTGGGGGCGTCGGTGCCAGGCCCTCACGCATATTTCTGCGTGGGAGCAACTTTTTATGCCGTATTGGTAGCCTACATAAAACAATAGATGAACTAGCGATCGGCAGCAGGAAAACATTTTTTAAATGTAAACCGCAACAGCTTTGCGATAAATAATCACTAAAGCGAGTAGTGATGCTACAATCTCACATAGCAAAAATCTACCATTTTGCATCGATTCAATGTCATCAGATGTTGAATGCATCCAAAAACAACACAATTTGCTGCATAGACGTAGCGTGCGTTTAGCTTTATGCGCTTGCAAACCGACTCTATCTCGATGTTTAACGCTTTCGAAAGTCGAAACCTCTGCTGTGAAAAACCCCTGCTTTGAATGGTCACGGCAGTGAATCGCTCGCTGTGAAAATGAAGTCTCGGCCGATAACCAACGCAACAAGGGCTGGTACAAACCGCATTGCGCACACGCGGCATAATCAATGCTACAACGGACTTGCGCAAGCTGCATGGCGTACACATGACTATTGCCATAGAAACCCAATCAAAGGTGTGAGTATGAGCAAACGCTTTTGTTTCATCTGCAACATGAAAACGGGTGTTTTACAGCGAGTTGAAAGCAGGTTGGTCATAAGTTGCGATATTTATTACATCATCCATCTGAGTGACATTTTGCGGAATTTATGTTGCGGTTGATAAAACAGGCTTTCGCCCCCGCGGCCAAAAAAATAGTTAGGCGCCTATGGTTAGTACAACAGGCCTTAAAACTCGTGTTTTTTTTCCGGCAGCCATCGTGGCCTACCGAGAGCTCCCTCTCGGCGGCCAAATCTGCGTGCTTGGAGGCCAAAATACAATAACGATAGCACAAGTAAATAGCATTAAACTTGCAACAATGTTAAAATGATCACTTAGCGTTGTTGAAGTCTGGGCGACGTCCTGCAATAGAATCGTTGTACCACGCATTAAATGCTTTATCGGGATTGTAATCCGGTATTGCGGGACCATCTAACGACCCTAAATTGTTTTAACTGCTCGCAGCTCAGTAAATTGTTAATACCGCCTTTCATAAAACCTGACCATTTATTCCGTTATGATGTCACCACTGAGGGTCTGAAGTCACTAACCCACAGCGTTCTCAACTATGAAGACACCTGTTTTACCCACGGATGTCAACTAACATAGTTATCCTTTTTAACAACGATTCAATATCCGACAACATTGAATCGATATAAAAACGACAATATTGCCAGCCGATGTAAATTAGCACTTCGGATTAACACTTCGTTAAAATAAACATCGGAAATTGCAAACAAGACTTTCAGCGCTGGTGATCGCAGCTGGATATATTCAATACAACAGTAGTGACTATGATGCGCTGACCTAATTCTGCGTCACTCTTTGATACTACATATTTTCGACATTTAATCCACGATCATTCTATTGCAAAATTAAATAATTGGCTAGAAGAAACCGGCGGCCAAACTTGGCCAACGGAGGAGGTAGCACAGGCGGTCATTCAAGCACTACTTAGCGGCGATGGCCGCCGGCTGCTTTAAGGCTTGGTACAATGCCTATAATGGCAGGCTGCTTGTTTATAATCAATGTTTATAATCAAATTGAAATTTAGTTGTGGACACATAGATTTAAGCTCCACTTATGACAGACTGAAGTATCCATATGAAATCTGCTAAGTGTTTCACTTTGCTTGAATTGAGCAAGTGTTTTAATTTTTATGACATTAACATTATTTAGAACTTCGCTTCTCGAGCTGCCACCGAGGCCATGTCGTCATGCCTCACCAATAAGTATTCAGAAGGATATCCTGGTATGTAGATACTCTTCCATGACAATTTGACATTTTATAAGTAAATGCATTGGTTATCACAATTTATTCTGGCTATAGGTTCATGATTTATTTGCTTTGTATTAACTTCATTTTACTGCTATTTGCTATCGTCGTGGATAAAGTATCCTTAGCTGGTCTGATTGTTTAGCACAACAGTTGATTTGTAATGTTTTTCAGCGACATTTAGTTTATTGAGCTTAATGTCACATTTTAAGGGCGTCGCTACTATGGCAACACTGAAAATGTGGACGATTTGGAACGTTTATGTCAAAAACGGGCACTCCAGGCTTTTGACCTCAACCCTGATGAGTGGGGAGTTAATGTGCAGCCAT
Organism: Aplidium turbinatum; assembly: GCF_918807975.1. Lineage (NCBI taxonomy): Eukaryota > Metazoa > Chordata > Ascidiacea > Aplousobranchia > Polyclinidae > Aplidium > Aplidium turbinatum. The sequence continues at coordinate 5,630,659 of NC_137489.1, read as the reverse complement.
ATTCTGGTGAGTAACTTTGTATATACAGAGTGCAATTATTGTTGCGTGATGACATTATGGTTTGGGATGTGTGCTCGCTTGCAAGGTTTGCATAAATCAAGATGTGAAAGTTACAAAAAAAAAACAATCAATCAATTTAAGATTTTTATATAGGTAAAGTTTACCACCATTCATAACTTAACGAAAAATCCTGAGCTTCTGGAATATAGTTTTTGCTATAGATGTGACCCTATACAATTCATAGGCATATGCATGATTATAATAAAAGCCATAACATTTTCTGTGTGTTGTGCGCAATAGGATCTCCGGCAAACTTTGCTGTCTACACTGCTGTCCTGAAACCTCATGACAGAGTCATGGGTTTGGATCTCCCTGATGGCGGCCAGTAAGTATGAATGGTTTTGAAGTGATCATAAGACAACATACAGTACTTACATATATGTTGCACTTTTAGCCATTGCTGATAGATGTGGAATGACAAACTCCCACAGCAATCAATGCACTCAACAATTAGCATGTTGCACTACTATTTGCTTTGATACACGTCTCCACAAAAGCGTACTTATTTGAGGTGTTTTGTGTCGTGTTTTTTTTTTGTTGATGCTAATTGCTAATGAGTAGAATCTCGAATTTGCGTATGTTAAACATGAAATGTATTTAGTTTATATTTTGGTGAAGTTTTATTTTATTGTTAACCTTTTGGTTTTGAAAGTGGAGCAAACATTGACAGCAGTATTTCTTACTCAATGGATATAGTGTCATAAATGAAATCATTTTATCCATTGTGTGGTTAAGTAGGGACACTCCATTCCTTACACTCCGAAAGGCGGTACCGGTGATTTGACCCTGATTGAAACATGTGTTGTGTCTTAGCAAGACAATGTCATGCATGGAAAACACAAAACTAGTTTCCAGTCCACTTGTTCAAAATCTTCAATCAATGGAGATGCGTGGACAGTGGACACGACACAAACTCATAATTAATAATTATATTTTACTGTTTAGTTTAACTCATGGATTTATGACTGATGCAAAGAGAATATCATCAACAAGCATCTACTTCGAGTCAATGCCCTATCGACTGAATGTGAGTGTATGATAATTTAGTAGCGTAGTTGCATTTGTGCTGCAAATCGGTCTTTTTTCTGGTGAAAGCTCCACTCAAAGACTCATCTACATAAAAGTAAAACAGAGGTTTATACTGATCCAAGCTTGGCTGACCGAGATTCGGTTGAAAGGCTTTGCTATTTAATTCAGACGCATTATCACGGGTTAATTTAATTGCCTCCATTAAGTTTTGACCCCAACTATTCAAATATCCATATTTTTTAAACAAGATTTTTTGTCACTATTTTTCCACAGCCCGAAACCGGGTACATTGACATGGACATGCTTGACACTACGGCAAAGCTCTTTCGACCGAGAATGATCATCGCGGGAGCGAGCGCCTACTCTCGCCTCATCGACTACAAAGGCATGAGAGAAGTAAGTTGCTTCAATAAGCATCCTCATGGAAGTAAAAAATTTTGATGTGCATCCAAACTTCAGTTTTTCGTAAAATATTTTTAACTTTTAGTGAACTTGCTTATAAGCACACGAAACTATCCAGCGTTAGATAAAGCATTTATAATGTTGTAAAATAAGAAAAGTTACAAGAAATTACATTTTTGTTTTGTAAAGTGATAAATGCAGTGCTGATTCTATTCTTCATCTCGTGTGATGATGATGATGATGGCGTATGAGATCTCGTGTGATTGCTTGTGTGATTCAACAAAGTATTGTCACTACCAAAATTGTAATTTTTTTTTATTTTTACAATTTGGAACCGAAGGCTGTCATAACGTTCTTATGTTCAGCTGTGGAAAAGTATCATTTTCATGCTATTAATTTCCGTTTTAGTATTTACGATTAGTCAAGCCGGCTGCAAATACGTGACTGGTGTTTTGAAAGTAGTTTAGAATGGCAAAAAAAGGCGGGAAAAGCCCAACTCTACTCCTGTAAAGCCAAACTTTGTATTATTTGAATTGGTCTTGATCGATTTACAGATATCGGACAAGTGCAACGCCTATCTTCTTTCTGATATGGCGCACATCAGTGGACTGGTGTCTACTAAGCTGGTCCCGTCTCCTTTCGAGTACAGCGACTTGGTGACCACGACTACCCACAAGACCCTGCGTGGCCCAAGAGCTGGTATTATCTTCTTCAGGTTAGCAATTCTTTGTTTTTAGCGTCTATCTTCTACCGTGTAGTGATCAGTTTTAGCGTCCTACTGATCTTCATTCGAAATTTTTCAGAAATTGAAGTTATAAGGTACGGTATTAGTTAGTTAGTTAGTTCTTTCATGATTTTCCGTTCTTTATGCCCCGTGTAAGGATTGGACGTCAGCAAATTTCGATCCGGCTTGCTGGCGGCTTTCTTCGCACTCCTAACTTGAACGTTGATCGCAACAAGGTTCCTTTTTTGATTCATCTTATTCCTTAAGCTGAACGTTATTTTGAAATACTGATGTTAAGCAATGTTACAACAACATTAGCGCAGACCGGCTATTCGATAAGTTAGCAATAAAGCTTAAGCTAAGTACTTTCATGGTTCAATGGCGCGTCGTTGCGTCTGATTTATAAGCATGTTGCGCTGCTGTTCTGAAACGTATTAATAATGTTGCAAACCACCCTTCACGGCGCAGTTAATATTGAAAATGTTTAATGTTGGAAGACAATGTTTGCTTGCCAACTTTATTGCACGTTTCATTTTTTTACGTGGTGTTTCATTTTTGCCGCAGACGAAACAATAAGTCGACCACGTGACCAGTGACGTGGCTATTGCTTTTCGTCTCAACGTGGTTTAATACCGAAGTTTTAAAAGACTGCTTAGTTTAAAGTCAACATTTGCAATGTGGTGCACTGCTCTTTTACATTGATTTAACGTCAGTTGGTGTTGTATTATCGTAGCCCAAACAGCAAATCTATCATTTTTTGCATTGATTTAACGTCTGCAGACGTTGAATCAATGTAAAAAACGATTGATTTGCTGTCTGGGAATATGTTTCTTTCTCAATCATCTGCTCCATGCATTCTCTCAGAAAGGGCGTGCGCCGTGTCAATAAGAAGACCGGAAAACCAGTCATGTACGATCTCGAGGACCGCATCAACTTCGCGGTCTTTCCTAGCTTGCAAGGTGGCCCACACAACCCTGCCATTGCTGGAGTGGCTGTGGCTCTTAAACAAGTGAGATCTCGTACCATGCGGATTGTGTTTCGTATTATTCCGCCGGTGGCTTTATTTCACAGAAAGTAGTAAATTATTTTTGCCGGTGAAAGTCATCAGAACAGAGCAAAGCTTACTGCTTACATCGTTTTGTTGGTGCGTGCTCTCTTTTTCCACTACCTTTAGTTTTTTTCTCCTGTGAGCTGGTCTTGCGGGGTCGCTGCTGCAATTTTCGGCCTTTCACCTTTGCATTCTTAGAATCAAATTGGTCAAACCAAAAATCGACATGACGTTGCCAATGTAGTCTCACCATTTTTTCTTGGACATTTTACGGAAATGCAAAGACTGTGTGGGCAATAAATTTTTCTCTTCATTTTGCTTTAAAAAAGCTTGGTCTTTATCTCGACTTTTTTGAAATTTAAATGTGTTAACGAAAAGTATTTTCATTTTAGGCCATGGAACCTCACTTCAAAGATTACCAGATCCAAACTTTGAAGAACGCCAACGCAATGGCTGAGACACTGGTTAAGAAAGGATACACCTTGATCTCAGGTATCACGTAGCAAGTGTTTATTTAATACAGAGGTGGGCAACGTGCGGGTCGCATGCGGCTCTTTTCCATGTTTTGTGCGGCCCTTCATCTTCTTCCAGTTATTTTTCCCCAAATAAGGCTATTTTCATTTCGATTTACACAAATTCGAAGCTTAAAAAGTGATATGACCGTCTTTTCACTCCCCTGTACCTGTGAAATAAGTTTTGCGCCTGTAGAAATCTAGGTTGAATTGAATTCACTGCAAGAGGATGACATCCTTGTACAAAATTTCAATAAGATAAACTCCATTGCTGAAAATATGAATTAGTGTTTATTTGATGAGCAGCACTCCTGTAAGCATTACATTTTCCTAACTGGTCCTTGTGTTAAAAAGGTTGTCCACCCCTGATTTAATAGATTACATCCAATAATATTAATTCCATCGCCTATAGAATTTCTTTTGTTTCATCTTGGAAACTTGCTTGGTTCAGGTGGAACTGACAACCATCTTGTTCTGGTTGACCTTCGACCCAAGAAGATCGACGGCGCCAGGACGGAGAAGGTTCTAGAACTCGCTTCCGTTACCGTCAACAAGAACAGCGTGCCTGGAGATAAAAGTGCCTTGGTGCCCGGTGGTCTCAGACTAGGTTGGATTGTAATGTTCTTCTAACCTTAATTTTTAAATGTGACTGGCGTTTGTTTCCAGAAACACTACCGTTGACAGGGGGGTCCAGAGGTTACTGTTGGATTCGGGTCCGGGATTAAATTAGGGGCACTTAACTTTTCCAAAGGTTTTGGGAACTTGAGGAAGTATCTTGATTTGGGCCCCCAGGATCTTATTGGTACCGGGCCCAAATTATCCTCAACACCCATGTGCTGAAATGTGGCTCTTCTACCTCAGCAAACAGTACCAAGCACGGCAGCTACTGTCTTAACAGTTTTGCTTCGTTTATAGTCAACTTATTAGGTTACTGTCTTTAATTCGCCCTCCCGCAGTGCGAAGAACTAACTGCTACCTTTCGTGTGTGTCTTTGTGCTCCAGGTGCTCCTGCTTTGACGTCTCGACAATTCAAGGAGAAGGATTTTGTTGATGTCGTCGAGTTTCTAGACCGAGGTGTTGAAATTGCTCTTGATGCGAAGAAGCAGACCAGTAAGTAGCGAAGTGACCTTATGTCACAAGATCTGTGTTTTAATCAAGAAGCCTTTTGTCATTCACTTTCTGTTTGTTTGATTCGGGGTAACCAAAAAACGTTCAATGAATTTAATCAGCTTGAAAACTTGTGTTTTCTGTCTGTGTTACACACACACACTGTGTAATACTGTGCTACACACATTGTGTTACACACTGTGTTACAAACTTGTGTTACGCAAAAATAAAAAGTTGTCGTTTTCATGTTAAAAGGCCCAACGCTAACCTACCAGCTTGTTCGCTTCATCTCCTTCGCTCGAAGATATCCACCAGATCTTTATTTTCCGATGCTCGCTCCTTGTCGTTCATCTTCTATCTCCGTGCACTCGGTTTGTTGCTGGGAGAATGTATTTTCTTGCTCCTAAGATGCCTGTTTAGCGAAAAGGTTTTTTTATCGATTTAACGTCTGAAGACGTTATTTCAATGAAAAAAGACAGACTGCCAGCTGGGGTTTGCCGCTTATGTGGCTACGTGTGCCAGCTGTTGAAACGAAGCCTTGGTTTAACGATGCGAATTTTTTTCCAGGCAAACTATCAGATTTCCTTAACTTCATCAAAGAAGATCCTACTACCGTCAAGAAGATAGCAGAGCTCCGAAACGATGTGGAGACCTTCGCTAGGTCTTTCCCGATGCCTGGGTTCGAAGACCACTAAAGTATTCCAAAATGTCCATTTCATCTAAACGATTCCGACATAATTGGGATTGATTCTAAAGCAGCAGCCAGCTTGTTATGCTAAACACCCTTTCTTTTTGTTGGCGGCTTATCACTAATACGACTCTGTAATTCAGCGCAACTTTGATTCAATTCAAAAAGAAATAATGTTGAGATCGTGAGCTCTCGATTTCATTGCCACTTTATTGTTGTATTTGTCTGATCAACTATCAAACCTCGAAAAGCACTAACTGTAACTTGCCAAAAGTTGAATTTGTTATTGATCGTTAGCCACCCTTTAAGAAGAATCTGTTTTTTTCGTTGCTGTATTTCGAATCGCTATGAAATAATGTCGTCATGCTGATGGTTTGGGGTAATTTTTCGCTCTAAACATTTATCATAATTTTAACATTTTTTTAATTCTGTAGAAGGAGTTTTGATTTAACGTGTAATCGCACATCATGTTCTTGTTAATTTCTTGTTGTCGTTTCTACAAAAGTTGCCAATTTTTTTTATCCCACAGACCTTCAGTATTTGCCTTCCGGCTGCATCAATTGTCTTGCCTTACAACCCGTATCAGCTTAAACGAAATGACATCTGCTTGACATCCTGTTACATTAAATCGATCAAAATGCACTTTGCGCCCGCCGAGCTTCATTTGTTACCTTGCCAGAATTCGATCATTATCTTCATAAAAAAAACAACCGACTTGCTGTCTGGATAGCGTAAAAATAATGTAAACATGACAGATTTTGCCGTCCGGGACGGTTTTGTTTGAAAATTCAATCCAGCTGGAATCTAATGTGGACGATTGTTGTTATATTGCGTTGTCATGGAGACTAACCGCCAGCAAGGCATTTCTCAGAAAATTTGTCACCCCTGAATGTTAACACTTTCGTGAGACCCTGTTTATACCACACATACTCGCTGGGATAAGTTTCACAACGTGTTTTTTTTTCTATCAATGTGAAATATACCAACACCTCATTTTTAAACCAACAAAACACCAAATATGTGGAAAGTAGCCTTCTTACTGGCAGATTGCACAAGCCTGAGTACTCACTAGAATAGCGAACAATCAGATTTGTGCTGAGAGCCAGGAAGAACGCTCCTTTCCACATAATTCCTTTCCTGGTGCTTCACAACGGCAAAAGTTCAATTGACTAGTAAATGCAGCAGTCGATAACTCTGTGACATGAATAAGTGGTGCGATTCTGATGAGCCCAATCTCATGGCGAAACACGTGCCTAAGGCTGTCAATTCTTGCTACAGTACAATGAACTGCCGAGAGGCTAAGCCCACAATAGTCACTGAACGTAACTTGTATCTGCTCTGCCAAGTTCTGCCTTAGTATGTTGTTGCGACTTATAGGGATTGTATTTTATAGTAGCCAGAAATACACAAAATTTTTGAAACCCACAAACACACATCACTTTTACCTCCTAATATATCATTGCTTTAAGTTATCGTATAATTATTTTGCCAATTGAAATGTGCACGGAATAATCTCCCAAATGATCTAATTCCTTCTTGCCATCTTTGCAGCTTCTTAATTGACTGTTCATAAGTAAATTGACAATCCTTACAAATCGTTCAGGCCTTTAATCGTTCCAATTTGTCGTCACAATACGAGGCACGCTTGAAAAAAAGTCATTTTTTTTGTCTTGAATCATGATTAAGTATCACCGAGTGGTGGCGCTATCGAGTTGGAATCTTTCACTTAAATCTGAATCACAATTTATTTAAAAAGCAACAGAAACGTAATGATGAAGTAAGCAACCGGTGATATCATCAAAAGTTGCATCAGTGTTTGGTCAATTATCCAACACTGGAAAGCATTCTGTAAATCCACCTGATGTTTCATAGTTGATTTTGCTTACGTTATGTAACTTCTTTGAATCGTTTCATGTGGTGCACATTTAACTTTTCCAGTGACGTGGTGGATCGGTGAATACATTGACTTAACCTTGTATGGATGACATTGGTTTTGAATGTTAGTTGATCAAAGCTAGATTCACTTTGAGATGGTATCTTAGCGGTAGCCACTTTAACAAGAAAAACTTTTGCAACCTCAAACCAATCATAAGCTACGTTTTCCGTGACGTGAAAAAGGGCCAAAAGATGATGATACAAAGCAAATGAAGTGATGGATTTTCTGTCAGCTGGTTGGCTCAGGGGTTAGGACTAAAAAGTAGTCATTTCAATTACGTGGGTTTGATTCCCACCACTGCTATTGCTTTTTTTTCTTCTGTAGTTACCAAACAAAGTTCAAAGTGATAATCAACTCTGGCTGATTGCTAAAAAGGTCACAATTGGACGGTAGCCTCTTATAACATGTTCTGATTGGTTGACGTCACTGACAACGTAGCTTCTGATTGGTTCGAGGTTTTAGATGCAGTGGCAGAATTTCTTCCCGTTAAAGTGGCAACCATGTTAGCGATCTTGTCTTACAGTGTTGCCAGCACCATAGCTTAAAATTCCACCATTTCAAACTGATTTCAAGACACCACGCTTTAAAACACCTAGTGTAGCCTAGACTTAACGTTCAGCGCTTTGAACAAGGCAGACACTTAGGGATTGGCTGGTGGGTGTTTCTCCGCTGGTTCTAATGGGCGTGGGCTCGATTTCTTGTCAGACTCGAAGATTTTGTCACCGAAGTCTTTAAAAATATATCAGTTGCTGTTTTCTTTCTACTCAAGCAGCCAACATCAGTTGTTTAAGGATAAACATTACCAGTAGCATATTAACTGGTAATGAAGATCAGGTGCTTTCTTGCTGTACCATAACGTTGCCCGCTCAAGATGTCTTTCTATTGACCACTGTTAGTTTTCCACGTGATGGAGGAGACCAAGCTCCAGCGCATGTAGCCGCAATACAAACCACTAGGAAGATGGCAAATCTGTCTTGAGAAATCAAACGGTTGTGACTTTGCTAAAATCACCAACAACGAACAAATCCACAATCCATTTTTTTTTTCTTTACAATACGCTTTGTATTACGATGTAACCCATAGACGCCGCAATCCAACTTTTAAAAACACGTACGAGAAGTTACTTATCTGTACAATAAAAACGCTAAAACAATCGCTCCTATAATGCCAGATGACACAGACTTTTCGGATGTTCATAGCTAGACCAGACACGAAGTCTTGGGGGGCAATCACCCCCCAAAATATTATCTCGGCTTTTCTCTAAAAATATGTTTTAATACTAGGTCTACTATCACAATTTTATACCATTACAATGTTAAATGACCCTTGCCTTATGTTAAATGTTTAAATCATTGGGAATCACCGTAATAGCATATAATGGGCTTACAATAAGTGCAACGGTGCATTGCATTACATCACTCACAATCACGGATGAAGTTAAATGATATTTAAGGATCAATTTACAAGAATAACAACTGCATAGTTGACACGACGTTTGATCAAAAAATTTCAAAACAAAAAGGTTAATTTCATGTTTTTGAAAAAGTAGAAAGATTTGTTATAAAAACTATATATTTTATTTGCGCGGGATTTGTTAAGTAGTTTTTCTTTTAATTTAAATTAATTAACAAGTCATTTTAAAAGAACTTCCACAACTTTTCTGATAAAGAATGAAGCAAACAGTTTGATATGTAAACCTTAAGAGATTATTGTAACGTTAAAGCAGAGTCGGAGTAGGCTTCATTATTAAGACAACTACTAATAATATATTTGGAACAATCCTATTATTCTTTTTTATTTTTTATAAGTTAATTTTCTTAGGTTAAACCTGACCAAAGCGAACAATTTTAAATACTTGAAAAGTCCTAAACATATTGCTAAGCGATTGCATGAACATCTTTATGTTACAAACATGACACAATAAAAAGACAGCAGTTTTTGTCACAAAAGGTTCTTCACTCCACCTCTTTTAAAAAGTCGATTAGTTTTTGTACAAGCTGTGGTTAATAATACTGTTTGATTACGAAAAGTCTCAAGAGCACTTAGTTTTTATAGTGGATCACGTTTTCTTCCAATTGATGCTGTATGAGATATTCGATAGCCTACAAAGGAAACGGACTAAATATCTTCTGAACATTTCTCTTGAGACAAACCACGTCGACCCTTACTCGGGTCCCATCCTGTGCACGCACGCATGTTTCAATAATCTTCGTAATCTGTTCCCATTTGTCTCCATCTTTATGTTTTTCCCTCATATCCATGGAGTCCTGCATACAGCAAGGTTTTTAATGAAGCGTTATGAAGTTGTATCAGTCCTCATCAGCTGATAGCAGATGCACAATTTTTAATATTTCTTATTTCACACTTTATAACGCGTCAGAGAACCAGACTCATCGTCATTTTTACCTTTTCACAGAAAACGTTTAAAACATAGATAATTTTTGCTTCTAAGAGAACATTAGTTTACAATTTTCAACTACTTTTATCTATTCGTTTGGGTTCATTAGAAAATGCTTGCATGAGCTATACCGTACAACATTTTAAAGCGATCGGAGGCTTCTCTGCTACTGAGCCCAGGCGCGGATTTATGGGGGGGGCCCAGGGGGCCCGGGCCCCCCCCGAAATTTTGTGAGAAATTGTTGAAATTGTATGTTTCCGCATCAAATGGTTTGATATGCTTTTAAACAGCTGATGTTAGTCCCACGGCGGACTTAACTTACCCCGGGGGGGATAGTTTTTTCTTATTATGGTTGAAATTATCCATCGATCAGACTCCGTTATTTTCTTTCATACAACTTCAAATACATTTTAATAGTAACATTTGTTGGAGCTGAAACCAACGCTGAACCAAATGGCGTCAGTTGCAACAATCTGAAACCCCTGAATGGCTCAGTGGCGTAGCCAGGGGGGGGTTGAGGGTTTCAACCCCTCCCCCTTTAGTACGCGTGTGACGTCACGATATTGAGAATGATGCTTTCAGTCTCTTTATGTCTCTAAAACAAAGTTTACTTAACTTTAAATGAAACTGCATTAAATGAGCGAGTTTTGCCAATACCAAACATTCAAATATCTCAGCCAGGAATTAGCAACAAGAAAACATAGAGACTTAGCTTTATTTCCGAAAAATGCCGAAGAAAACATGATCTTATCCTTTTGTTATGCCACCGGACAGCACCATTTTATAAGAATATTCATACCTACATTTTTGTTGAAAATGCTCTCAGAATGCACAAAATTTAAAGTAACTTTTCAAAATTTTCAGGGGGAGGCCCCCCAGACCTCCGCTGCTGGGTGTCGTCTTAGGCGAACACGCAGGCGGGCTTTGCCCGCCCGACGTCATAAAAAAAAACCTTTCAAAATTTCTAGCCACGCCACTGGAATGCCTGTTTTATAGTTTTTAGTCTTCTTTATAATTTCAATCAATTACGTATATGCCTGCAAACATAAAATATATCCAATTGGTCATGGATACTCCATGCAGGGTTTTAAACCAGATTTCAAGTTTACTTTGCATGCTTAGCAATTTTTATTGAAGCAACATTTATTTTTTAAACATTCACAATTGATGAAAATGGCTGTTTTAATGTCTATTTTATATCATATCTAGGCTATATGTCGTAGTATCATTATTGTTCATATGTGCTTTATCTTTTTCTTTCTTTTTAATTGATTTTCAAATTTTCTGGCCCCCCCCGAAAAAAACTCCTAGATCCGCGCCTGACTGAGCCTATTAATAGATAAATCTTTTTATTAATTATTTAGACCTATAACTGCTTACTAAAGGCCAAACATGGAAACATTGATCAAATAAGTCAAAAAAAACTTAACTAATCATAATTTAAGTTTACCTTTCTATGCTGGAAAGATGGCATTCCACCCATTATCGTCTTGTACTATAGGCTATATTAAACCTTAGCCTACATATGTTCAGTAAATAGACAACAACAAACCTTTGAAAAATAGCAATAATAGGCTACTGCTGTAGTAATTTATCACTTGGCAAAAAGATAGGAAGTGTTTGGGAATTATCTGCCCAGATCGATATTTGCTGGCATGCCAAAATCTATTGTAGCCTACTGTATAGCTTTCAGCTACAAAAGCAAGACATAGGCCTAGTTGAATAGGCTAAGTGGCTGTCTGGGAGTGTTTACTACTACTCTAAAACTTTCCACGCACCCGGAAGGGAGAGGCCGTGCATTCCAGGTTGGTAACTATTGGTTTAAATACCATATTCAAAATTATTGTAAAACTTGTCATGATTCTCCAATCTAAACCAAAGATTGAGGTCTCATAATGCAATGGCTCTAAAATCTAGATTGAGCTCCAATTAAAACTAAAACTGGTTAGTGGTTATATATCGACTTCAACTATTTCACTGACTTACTTCGTCAAGTCTGTGCCGGGTACGACACTCCAAGGCATGGCGCTTATATTTGTGGGCTGAGATGGCGAAGTAGACGCACGTTCCTATCAGGGCCAAAATGATAAGGACAATGACAAGGCAGTGCCCCTTGCGTTTGCATCTTGAACCGGATTTCACTTCTGCCAATCCCTGAAAATAAGAAGATTTGAGAATAAGCGAAAAAGCAATTCACATTTACGGCTGCTCCCATTCGTCGATTACAGAGGAGATTCAAATAGCCTGGTTTCAAGCTGCAAATAACCTTTTGAACGAAGCAAAGTAAAGCGCAAATACATTTCTCCTCAAATACATACCTCACATGATGGTGACATCTTTTCAGGGGACCCCGGAAGAGAAAGTGCCACAAAAGAGGGCAACTCGGTGGATTCAGAAAGTTTCTCAGCCTCTTTTCCTTTCATACCAACGTCGACAACCATTTTGACTGATAAGTTTTTAAATGTTAAAGCACTTAGTCACAGTTGATCAATATTTCTAAACTTAGAAATCTTAGAAAAAAAATACGACATTTTATTGTTTTAAATGCTCTCCAAAGTTCAAAACCAATGATTTCGTAACTCTGTTAAATGACAGAGAGGCTTGGAAGACAACTCCTTGACCACCGAAGAAAAACGAATAATTACGAAAACAGCTGATTGAGTTGTGATGTAGACTACAAAAGTTAAGTCGTCATACTCGCTCAGTTAAGAAGTAAGCTAAAGATTTTTTAAATAAGCTTGATTAAAGATCCTGCTTTCGAAGTTTATAGTCAAAACACAGTTGTTTACTGAAAGAGCAAAATTTATTCCATGTTCCTAAAGTAGTACCCGAGTCGTTTTGTAGAGTAGGCTACTGCTTACGGTTAAACATGACAAGACATCCGGCTTTTACCTTTTTTTTAAATGTTTAACGAGATTTAGCCTATTTTATATCTTATACATTATATAGCCTACTTTATGTTTGTTTGTAACAGGTATTTATATTGACATCCGATATAAGTGGCTGAACATCACTGTCAACTTTATCTTGATTCAATTTTTAGTGTCTGCGAAATGCAGAAAGTTTAATGCCTCTTTAAAGTTAATAGGCCTTTCGAATACTAGCAGAACAGTTAGCCAAGCATTTCTTTATAACATCTGAGCTAGACCTCCTACGCTGGACTCAGCTTGTTCGTTTTTTAATGTGGTGAAAACTGGTGTCATCTGTGACAGTTTATGATGCAATAATTTCAAAATAAACTCACAAGGCAGCCTACACTTCCAAGCTAGCTAACTTCGTCCTTTTTACATTGGTTCAGCGTTTGCAGGCGTTCATTTTATATTAAAAGGACGGTTAGCTAGCTGGATTTGACGTCAAATCATAGCTAAGTCATAAATTCTTCCAGGCCTACGCATAATGACGCAGGTTTGCCAGAAATTTAACTGTAGGTTCATGCCAAGTAAAAAAAATTACTGTAAGCCCATCGGCCATCGTCATTCCAAATAATTAGTTAAAGCGCTGTAATTTTGATACAAACATAAGCAGTAGAAGATTAGGTAGTTTTCATATTTTCTTGGCAAGAAGGGCGATTTGTCCCCTGTCCATCATTCCTGACTAACACTAGTGAGCAGAACATAACCTGGTATAGCCTACTCCAGGTCTACTCAACCAGCGGACCGCGGTCCGAATCCGGACCTTCTGGGTGTTGATGGTGGACCTCGGGCTTGTCGAAGAATAGCCTCATTGCCACGTTTCAGGGCCTTTTTAAACATATTTCTACTGGAAAACAAAATTTTCTGTGATTATCTTAGTAGCTAAGCCATCAAGACCCCTGAACACTTTGTCACAAATTCAAGTCGAGATACATTTTACCTAAAACAAATGGTTCGGTACTGCCACTGATAGTTTAACTTTCGTGGTTGCGTATGAAATAATTTATTTACCGGACCGCTAAAAACATTCAACTTGTAAAACCGGACCTTTGTTAACATTAATTGAGTCACCCTGGCCTACTCAATGCATTAGTATTACGAGTTTTGATGCAATGCTTCGCATATCTTGCAACTTCTCACAAGTGTTTCTAATAAAATGGAACTCTTTTTTCACGAATATCAACGCAATTGGACCTTTAACGAAATAAACTTTACATAGTGTAACAACAAGATTTACCTAAGCTGAAAAAACTTTACTAAGTTTTTCTTGTTCGAACGCATAACTTAGGAACGCGGGATTTCTAACAATTTTCAATTGAATGTTACAACAGACTACAGAAAAACGTTAAACTTATAGATTACAACGAAAACATGTTTGAAACATTGACTGATTTTTTTCAACTGATCTCATGTAAAACCATCTCCCAGATTACGGTCTGGTGCAATCGACTACGTCATAGCCTGTTGCAGGAAGATTGACAACGTAAGTCTAAATTTGTAATTTGCTGACTCATTCAGAGGTGATTGACGTCACGCATTCAGACTACCTGCATTCATTCTTCACAAGTGACTTTTGAAAGTTCAAAAATTATCTGTCAAATCAAAACTGCCTTTAAACCTGAGTTGTACGAAACTGAAAAATCAAACTAAGGAAAAAATGAGAAATCAAACTCAATTTCATGATTCATAGTTGAAGCGTTGAGTTTAAGACGATAATCGTTAAACCGTTCTTCGTATAGTAGTTAGCCTAAATCTGTGCGCATGATTCACAGCAGTCAATTAATCAAGCACATGCAGCAACAAATGAAATCTGAAATCTACAATTGTCATGAAGCTTTTCACAATGTTAAGAAGCAAACTGGGGTCTTTGTTTCAGCTAAACAAAAAAACTAACCATAAATTCAAAATTCTAAACCTCTTGTAGTTTTGCCAGTTTATAAAACAGAGCATTTTTATGTTGATTCAACGTTAAAAAACTTTAAACGTACTTCAGTTTGGTTTTCTTAATTCATACCTTTTTATAGCCTACTTTGCCACAAAAAAACTTTTTACCTGTTAAGCCTTAACAGTTAAGGCAAAACTTGTTTGAATGGAAATATGTTACATCGCAAAATGCTTTTCTTTCAATTTAATGAATTTTTGCTCAGGAAAAATTTCATTTTTTTTTTCCGCTTTTCCAGCAAAGGACTAAAAAACAGTTGAAGCGTAAAGTACGGCAGTACGCGCTCCGCAACAGTGGTCAATCAAACATAAACCTATATTATCTTTTATTCAAATCTTCTCAGGTGTGTCTTCTCTTAGTGGAAAAATTGCAGGCTTCGGAAGCTAAATTTCGTGACTTATTTAAAATTATCTCAAGCGTTTTTTTTTATCTTTTAAACGGAACCATTTGTATGCGTTTCAAATATTTTTAAAAATTGTGCTGCATCCGCCACATTTTCCTAGTTTTTTTTCGTACAAAAAAATCATCAAAACATAGATGACGTAGTTTAATTAAATTTCCGACACCAATCTGTAAGCAAAAACATCTAATTTTATGAGACCGTGAAATGAAATTTTCTTGACCGAGGAAAAGGTTTTATCGTCAAGTCATGTGCTAAAGACAAACTATAGGTTCTATCACAGTGATGGAAAGACTTGATTCTGACTTTGAGGCACTTATCATCTGACCTTATTTAAAAAAAAAAATACAAGTACGACTCTAAAACGCAACTAACTTCTCTGACCTTTTCCCAACATTGCAGCTAATGCAGCATAAAGTTTAACAATATCCTGAAATTAAAACAATAAGGATTTGTTGATGTATTGAATTTTACAATCCGACTGACAGTGCTTCATAACTTAAGCAGTAATTGATAAAACTACATTTAAGCAACAGCTGGCAACTACTCTACATCTTACCACTGTTCAACGTTGCTCAAAATGTACTGAAAAACATTCATGAAGCAAAAGAAGTCTCTTGAACTGACAGAAAGTGCGTAATAGTCCCGTCACAATTACTTAGCATCTGGTCAAACTCCAGATCCTGTGGCGTCATCATAGTGCGAAATCTGAAAATATTCGCTCAGAAAAGATTCTAAAATGGGGGAATTCCGATTTTTTAAAAACAATCCCGACAAAAAAGATTAACAGTTCTACAGCCAAAGAAGTGACCCAGGGCAAACGGTTGGCCACAAAAGCACAGCAGAAAGAAATTAAAACACTATAGGCATAGTGTACAATATATGTATGGTAAGTTATTTTGTACGGTAATGAATATATTTCAACCGAATCAATTCTATTCCAATTAGCTAAAATTTAATTTCACGGTTTTTTAGCTAAATACAAATCAATTTAATTACATTACAAAACATACAACAGAATCGTTTGCTTTAAGGCCTCAGCATTGTTAGGGCATGACAACTGTCAAAATACGCATCTTTCTTTTTACTATTTGTTAACACAAGATACAGTAAATTTTGTCTGTTGTATGGCATAGGTTTTAAGAGCATATCCCATTGGATATCTTGGTTTTATCCAGTCCAGTTACAGTTACACGAAGTGGCAAAATTTTAAATATACGAACAACCCAATAAACATTTTAATCAAGAAAAGGTGGTGAATTCCAAGGCTACAGAATGTCGTGGTTACATAAAATCTTCAAAACTTTGTTTGCTATGACAACGCTCCATCACAACAATGTTCTAAAAAGGTAACTTGTAAAGAAACACAAGTTACAGGTCACCAGGTTTGACACGCATGAATGAGCCACCAAAAGCAGTCATTTCATACATCCTTTCAACGTCGCTAGAGAAAAAAATGATGTAAAAATGGCAACGCATGCTGGTTGAAAGATTTAATTTTATTTGTCTCCCATCCAGCATCTGTGAGGTTTGGATGTTTGACAGTGAACATTGTGACGTAAAATGACCTAAAACGCAGGTTTAATCGCTTCAGTAGTTATTGTGCAGCAGAGGATGCAAACAAGGATCTAAAAAATTTGATGCAATGAACGTTAAATACCTTCAGACCTTTAGCCTATAAATTTTTTCATTT
This sequence comes from Aplidium turbinatum, assembly GCF_918807975.1. Taxonomy (NCBI): domain Eukaryota; kingdom Metazoa; phylum Chordata; class Ascidiacea; order Aplousobranchia; family Polyclinidae; genus Aplidium; species Aplidium turbinatum. Next base: position 5,613,808 of record NC_137489.1, on the reverse strand, counting down.
TTGCGATCCTTTTAAAAAGAAGTAAAATCCTAGCAGAGTTTAAACATCTATTCATTAAGAAAATAAGCAAATTGGTAGCCTTAATTTTGTTTCGCTCTGTAATTGGACCGTCATCAGTTGGTCTTATGACAGTTGTCATGACTTTTTTGCACAGTCACGCCTGCTTGATGTTAATTTTGGTTATCTTAATGCTTTGAGAATGTTTGAAATCTGATTGACAAAAAAATGTTTAAAATGAATCCGAAGAAAACGTGCCGCAATATTCACCGAAGTTAACCAAGATGAATTAATTACAAATAATTGGACAATCATACTGAGTACCGTACCAAAAGAAAGATAAATAAAAGAGCGGTACATATTATTGTTTATTTCAATGTTTTGATGAAAGATCCATTAAAACTAAAAATGGTCAACACATTTCTTTGTTGTTTTTGTTAAATTAACGCAAGACTTCGTACGCTGGTGATACACCAAGTAAATTCCTTACCATGGCCCTTATTGACATTGATTAGCAAAATGGTTGTGAAAAGTTGAAGTAAGTGATAGTTTACTGTATCTCTATGTATTTCAACTGTTGTTATGTACTGCAGCGACAAACCTACAAAGCATTAGCCCACTAAAGTAATATTTTAGTAACTACCAACTTATGCGGTGTACCTCCAAACGTTTTTAAATTCAATTAAAACCTGCTCTGCAATGACGAAAGTAAGATCTATTTAATAAAAACAAAATGACTGGGCTGTTTTGAGACAAGCTCTGTCACGTGGAGTCGCTAATAAGTTAGAGCTACTTGTTGAAGTTGTATAACACTGGTGACACTTATTTATTTTTGACCACATTAAATTGTTAACATCTGATTTTTGTACATTAACATGATTTTGATCAATTAACATTTCGTTACATCACATCAACACAAGTTACATAACGTTGATGGCATTTCATGTTTCGTAACAATACAAGCTTTTCGTGGTGGTCAATGCTTATTTTTGCATCAGCGTGTGCTATGGACTTCAAGCACGAAATCTTCACCCTCCTCAAGCAACAAATTTCATGATGGTTGTTTTGGTTATGTATTATGGCTTGAACTAAGTAGGCTATACAAAACAAAAACACGTTTAATTACACTGAAACTTCTGTGTTTTTAGACTATTTCTAGACGTTTACAGATACATATTTTAAATCAGTTAGCGACCCATTAAATTCTGAAATACATGCTAAATATATAAGGTCGTTATTTCGTTAAATAAAAACTTTAAAATCTCTAGCATAGCCTACTTTTACCTGTGGTAGGCCTGCTTGCGAACAGAAACATTTTTGGAACAATTAATGCACTTGAAAGCTTATGCTTTCAAGCAGGCAGTGTTTTGGCCATGATCATTGTTACTGATATTCTGGTTTGATTGCCTCAGCAGTCAGCAACCCCAACTCTGGATAGTTTAAGTTTCGGGCACAGTCTATCAAAGGCTACAAGAGGAAGTAAACAAAAAGTTTTTTGGAAGGCAACAGTAGTAGTCATTTCATCTTTAAGCTATCGATAGCATTCGTTCTCACGATTTTCGTATGATATGCATTGAATCAACACAATGCAGAATAACAACCTATCTACCTTCCTTGCTACGTTATAGGCCTAACGTTTTAAGCTTTTACAGTAAGTTAATAGTTGCAAAAACTACTAGGGCTACTACAAGATAACTAACTAGACTACTTTTTTGTCACGAAAAATACTTTGCAAGATTGTTTTTTTAAAGCATCTTTTATAAACTTTATATAAACTTTAAAACAAGTGTCAATGCTTTGCGATAGATTTATTTAATTCTGAATACTGGACATTGTGTAACCTGCCAATGGCAGCATTTGATTGGTTGAATATAGCAACAAAAGGCGTATATGTAGGCGTGTTCAGGACGCAACTGAAATCTTGTGACAACTACGCAGATGTAATTTGCTCCACCTTTAAATATTCTATTTGAATAAACAATAAACAAACAAACTCTACACGGAACTTATATAAATGTGACACATTCAAAACACGTACACAGCAGTTCTGACGTGCAACTTACACACCAATTTCTGCTAGTGTTTTTGTTAGTACTGAACAGCATGGTACATTACTCTATTAAACTTAAAATCAATGTAATGTAATTATTAGTACAACAGTAGCACTGTTATGACTCAGCCATAATATCATTGTTGGTGAAGCAGATTGCTTAAATTGTAAGTAGGCTAAGTTTGTTTAAAAAGACAAGTTAAAATTTTTAATATTGATCAACATTTTACAATATGCTAAACATAACAACTTACAAGCTGAAAAGCTTCCTCATTTAATTCATTACCAACTCAAACAGGTTGACTTTCTCAGTCCACAGTGTTACTCCGAGGCAGTGTAACTAAAGGTCTGTGTACCGATAAGGGATCAAGCATTGTAAATATTAGATCGTTGTTCTCACAAACGATTCAATCCCCAATTTTCTGATTAGAGTTTGAAAGGTCCAGTTTTAGCATATAACTATGGCAGAGGCGTTCGCCGCCCCTCCCCATCTCTACCTCCGTTAGGGTCTACATCGTTAGACCTCGATGCGCTACTCTTTGCTGACTGCTTTAAGTTATCAGCAGGAAATTTAGAAAGTTCCTTCATTCTACGTTTGGCATCTTTACAGTATAGCCGATGAAAAAATTTTCAACAATGAGTTTCCAACAGTTGAGAAATATGACATACCGGTACTTCGATTATGTATTGTTATTTTTTTGGGCAATTAAAAACTAATGACGTGATTGTTCTTCGATTGCAATATTGCCCTTTTTACTTTGGCTTATATTGTCAGATTTTTTTACTGTGCGGCGAAACTTAATTTTTTGAAAGTCATTTAGAATGTGTTTTCTCGCCTTAGCTCTATTGCAGCGGTTCTTAACCTTTTGCCTTGTCGGCACTGCCTTGAAATTACCAACCAGTTCTCGCACCCCCTCCTGGGATTGGCTGAAAAGTAATAGTCGCCTACAGTTCGCAATTTTTGTTAAAACCTGGTAAAACAACTTTGCTTCTCTCGTCATATTATAACAAACCTTGATAATTCAGCATCCCCGCACCGCCCAGGCACAGGTCTCGCACCACCACTTAGTGGTGCGTGCAGCCGTGCACCCCTGGTTAAAAACCCCTGCTCTATTGGTTCAAATTTTACGTTTCTGCAAACACGTTTGATCTATTCTAAAAGTAGCTTATATGTTTTCCAAGTGTTATGTTGCCAATGCCATTTTCTTATTATGTTTTAAGTATAAGCATGAAGACTTTCGGTAAACCGCTTGCCAAGTGAGCATGAAAGTACAAAGCAGTTTTTGTAAATATGAAATTGCTGAAGTATGAGGATGCTAATGAAATGCATAGTCAGAATACAACCGACTAAAATATCACGTTCTTTACCATGCATGGAATGATGCAATAACTTCATAGTACAGTAGGACTATTAAGATCGCTTCGAAGTTCACGGCTGACCATTTGACACGACACTTGGACTTGGTAGTAGTCTATGTCCATACCAATTGCTATCAAGATTCTTTTTGTGGACTAGGGGAAGGTCAGGTTAGTTGGGCCACTTTTTGTGCATTTTTGCAATTTTTTTTATATGAGTTGCTTTTATTTCTTCATTCACAGTGCTCTACCTTCTGGGTATATTAAACAATATTTGTATACAAGCCTTATCGAACGACGACAACCGGGTCCACAGGTGTTTAAAATCTAGTACTCAAATGGCTCAACTAACACCACGGTAAGGGTTAGTTGAGCCAATGTTAAAACTACAGCAAAACTTCATAGCACACTATGCCAATTTTTATTCAGAACGTAGCTTGTTTGGTAAGCTACCAAACAAATTAAATGAAACTGTCTCAGTAACCAAGTATAAAAAAATATTATTGGACATAGCTCTATTTTCAAAATCTACTTTCCAAGGTTAAAACACAACTTTTTAACTTCAGCACCACATTTAATATCAATCGTCAACTCAAACCAGATGAGAGACCACGCTATGAGAAACTTTAAGATCACGTGATGATAAAATGTGGTTACCTCACTACATTTGAGAATTAAAAGGGGTGGATCAACTAACCCAGTGGCTCAACTAACCCGACCTTCCCCTACTATTCATCTTTTCTTAAAGTTTCAGTTTGACTTAAAAATTAATTATTGGACTAAAACTGTACAAATACGTTATTCAGCATTGTTTAAAGATCAGATGTTTAATTTTATCACAATGGCGTGACTTTGCTTTAGGAAGAAATTACTAAAAACAGATGTTATGGCTGCAATGGGCACCAGAACAGATTGGTCAGGAATAGCGAAAACATGAAACAATGCCAGTAAATTATATTTAGAAGCTGTTGAGATGTTTTAGTTTTGCGATCGGCTGCTCAGTTGTTGGAATGCTGAGTCTAGCAGACACACATTAAAAACTAGCTCAAGAAAAGTTTTTAAAAGTAAGTTATTCTTAAAAATTGTATGCTGCATGAGTTTTTCATGATGAGACAACAAAATAATCAAACCAGTTTCAACCAGTCATTTGACACCAACTTGAAGGGAAGGAGGAACCATTTTCTAGATGTTGAATCTACTAATCCTTTATTAAAGTTTAGAGATGAAAAAATAGATCAAACTTTAGGTTTTTGGGCAAAAAAGTGAACCTCAGTGTTCATCTAGCATGAAGTTACGTGTATGGTTAAGATACAGTAGTGAGTTGTCAATCGGTGTTGATCAGATGTCCTTTAAGCACTCACACCGCTGCGCCACCAAACATATTTAAAGGTTGACTTCAATGTCGGATGTAAGCAGGCATTTGGTCAATTGTCACAAAAATTTGAGAAAAAATTAAATTTTGTGTGCAAAACAACAGAATCCTGAAGATTTCGTGTAACACGCTCCAGGTCCCCATAGAAAAGCTTAAACCTGATAGAGTGGATCTTTATCTTGTTTAATGTTTGTATATTTGGAAAGAAAATTGTGGTACTCTCTTCTGACTGGCTTCAGCTCCAGGAATTACCAGAAGCATTGTATCTTATTTTGGAAGTATGGCAGATGTTCTGAAACCTGACGAGGTAGCATTTTGCTAAAAAATGTAAAAAAAATAGTCTTCTCGAAGAAGGTAACACACCTGCTGCATTATGTTTATTTCATAACAATTTGCCAAGCATAATAAAGAATTAGAAAAGTTTGAAATGCCAAAACGCCAAAGTCTTGGTGTGCTTTGGGACAAAAGAAGATTGTAAATAAATGATAGGCAATTAATTATTACAGTTGGACAAGTTCATGTTTGTTTGTAATCAGTGGCGCAGCCAGGAATTTTTGAAAGGTTTGTTTTTGATGGGCGGCGGGCGTACCCAGCGGCGGGGGGTCTGGGGGGCCACCCCCAAAAATTTTTGAAAAATTACTTTAAGTTTGGTTCATTCTGAAAGAATTTTCAACAAAAATGTGGGTATAAATATTCCTGTAAAATGGTGCTGTCCGGTGGCATAGCAAAAGGGTAAGATCATGTTTTTTTTTCGGCATTTTTCGGAAATAAAGCTAAGTCTCTATGTTTTCTTGTTGCTAATTTCTGGCTGACATATTTGAATGTTTGGTTTTGGAAAAACTCGCTTTTTTGTTGCAGTTTCGTTTAAAATTAAGCAAACTTTGTTTTAGAGAAATAAAGAGACTGAAAGCATCATTCTCAATATCGTGACGTCACACGCTTGCCAAAGGGGGGTTGAAACTCCCAACCCAGGCCCGGTGCTAGGAACCGCGGGGCCCAATTAGAAATGTGATGACGGGGCCCCTACTCTTCATAGCAAAATTTATGGGTGTTTATATATCATAAAATACATACCAGTACATACAAACTACAAAGATAGACATTTATTACTTGCTATAAAACAAATTAAAGGTAATGTGGATGTTTATTTACGATATGTTGTTTTACTTTTAATAGCAAAAAAGGAAAATTAGGCAATTAACCTTTAGTTTTTCAGAAAAAAACTTTTCTTGCCTTTTTATTAGCAAAGTCATTCAAAATAACTTCAAAGTCAATGGCTTTAGCAATCTCGCATTCTATAGAAAGCATTGACAAACTGTTAAGTCTTTCTTGCGCGATTGTAGATCTCAAGTACGTTTTAATTAGTTTCAACTTTGAAATTATTTCAATTTTTATTTTACGTTTCAGTAGTATTTTAAACCTCGTAATACAGAAAGACCCCCGCTAGCGCGGGGCCCCTTCAAGGTGCGGGGCCCAATTTGATCTAATCGGTCAAATCGGCCTAAAACCGGCCCTGTGACCCAACCCCCAACCCACCCCCCCTTGGCTACGCCACTGGTTGTAATTGACGGAGAAGAATCCTCTATCTTTGTTCAGCTTACAAATTCCGTCAAAAATGAGGAAGGCTAGTTGCCTCAAATGTGACCAGTTTATGTTTAGCCTAATGCAAATAAACCGTTAATTACGTCAGAGGTTCTTTGCATTGTCATGGTAAATTGGATAATTATTGTTTACGGCTGATACTTTTTGATATAAGATCAAGTTTTTTGTTTGTTTTTCTTCGAAAAAGCTGTCACAAGAAGTGACGTCACGGCTAGGGAATGATGAAAGTTAGCTCGTTATGAGAGGCCGAATTTAATGTTTTGGTTTGATATATTTAGCTTCCTGTTTCTGTGAAGGAGCAGCAATATAGCAATGATAGGTTATTAAAATTTAAAGTTATTTTGAAAAAACAAGCGTTCAGATTAGACAAAGTAGGGCTGCATAGACAATTTTATGAGTAGTCAGATTACACACCAAGCAGAAGAATCAATTCAGTTTCTAAGAAATTTTTATTGCTAATTGAATAATAGATATTTTAATTATTATGTCAAAATGTTTGAATTTTTTAAAAGGCTACATAATTCTCTAAACTGCTGGTTAGCATCCGACATGTTTTTCAATAGCAATCCTTGAGACTGTCTCCAGGTCAGTTATGAGCTCTACTTTATATTGCAATTCCATACTTTGCTGAAGTGTAAACAAATAGACTACATCTATTAAAAACTGATGTACCTTTCACACGCAATTAACAATCTATTTGGAAAGAAGTAAAAACAAGGAGATCAGCAAACTCTCTAGCACCTCCAAAAGAATACTCTGTTCTTACAATATTTAGACAGACTTTGCATCAAGGTCGCCGATCATTATTTGTTTTGTCGTATCCAGGTTTACACCTGGAGGTAGAAGATTTAGATAAAGTGAACGGGAAGGAGAGGAAGCTAATCTTCGTGTCCACCTTTAGGCATGCCTTTTGCCAAGGACACTTTGCCAAAGCTTATTATTATTTTCAATAGACAAAACTTAATTTTGTCGAGGAAGCTGTCATGGCCGATGTTTTCCACAAACTGAGTTTATAAGTTGAGTTTGTGAGTCTTTCCAGATTTTTCATCAAAACGAGGTGCTTTGATGCAGTGTTTTTATTTTTTTAAAGTCTAATATGAGCAAGGGCAGGATTAGGCTATTGTAAACAAGGACTGACGACGGAACAAAAAGAAAATTTTTTTTTATAAATGATTGGTTCCAAATTTGTAATTTGTACTTATAAAATAAAGTAGACGAGTCTTAATTTGCAAATGGGTTATTATACGCGATATTTTTTCACTACAGTAAACTATACCGCACGTTAAAGCAGCCTTTATTTATGGTTAAAAAAAGTCTAAGATTGATATTAAGCTTCATCAGAAAAAGATTTTCACTCTAAAATTAGATATGAACAGAATCAATCAATCAGTGGAGTTTGTGGAATCCTATGATATTGAAGTCTATCAATTAATTGCTAAAGTTTAGGAAAAATCAAAACTTTTAAAGTAATCCGCTTTGGAATAACCTATAAACGATTCATGGTATCTTCAACTTTGGCTTTAGTGTCATTTCAATAAATTTATATTTTGAAGGAAATTGCGTTTTTATAACTTATAAGTAGCCGAAGAGTTAATTGAAATAATGGTTATTGAAGTCGCCAAATCAGTAAAGGATCCAGAGAAAGAAGAAGAGGAATTTGAGCTTCCACCTCAATTGACCATTCAGGTTCGTACATAATTTAGCCTACTCTTTTTAAATGTTTAAACAAATTTCTAAAATATATATTCTGACAGCTCAATGATGATAAGCTACCTGGTATTTCAGCTTAAATAATGAAGACAAGATCAAGAATTAACTCTCAGCTTGAGAATTGTAGGAGCAAAAACTGTTAAACATCGAAAGCTTATCTTAAATGAGTAGGCCCTTATCAATGTTTCGAAGTTGATCTTGCAGAATAACTGTCATCATTAAATTTTCTAGACAGCGTTTTTTTATAATATAAATATATTCAGCAAATAATCAATATTTTTTGCATTTTTTTGAAGCTCTTTCTTCAATAAAAACTTAAAGTGAAAATGACTTGAAAATAATAATAAAAATTATTTCAAAACCAAGTGTTGAAAATAGCCTGCTTGCTGTCCTACTAAATGCAGCATTCCGGAAATTTGTCGTAGTAAAAAATTACAACTCATGTCAATTCTTCAAGTAGACAGTGGTAAGCGGCTATAGGCCGACAACCCCCTTGAAACGATAGTGCATGTTCATTGTTCAATTGCTGATGGTAGTTGGATTCACAGTTATTACGAAGTCATGGATACGATTAAAATGTTTTTTTTAAATCTTAGGAATCAGACGATCCCCCGCGAAAAAGGAAGCAGAAGAAAACGTGTATAGTTTTGCTTTTCTTGTTGATTGTCGGGCTTGTGGCCTTGTGTCTCTTCTTTGGCTTCAAAGGCTATGAGTACAAGAAGCAATACATGTCTTTGGTGAGAAAAAGCCCTCTTCTTCTAAGCGTGAGTAACTTAAACTTTTTAGTATGTGGACTATGTTGCAGCATACATGAATGATTTTGACTTGATAGGCCCAATATTAAAATAATCTTGGTAGTTTGTATCGTACTGAAAGCGTATGTTTGATAAATTGTAATATTTGATAAAAATCTGCATATTTATAAAAGTGATCAAAATTTTTCTTGAAAGTTTATTTGAATAAATTCTATAAAATTCGTTAGGTCTCGTTTATTTGCATCAGGCAAATCCATAAAAATTAATACGTAACTCTGTAAAGAAAGATATCACTGCATCAAACAACTGAAGTCCACGTGGGCGCCTATACTAATAGTGAGCTCAATGAATTGCAATGACAATGTTTACACTTTGCAGCACCAAGCAGAGAGATTGGTTCACTAATGTACGGTATCATGGTTTCAATCGGTTTGGTTGGTTTTAAATTTTTTTTCTCGGACTGAGAAAGCCATGATAGGTTATTCTCAGCAGTTTTGACACGTTGAACCACTGAAGCAGGCCCTGTTACCGAGAAAACTTTAAACTATCGATTTCAACGGTTGTGGCCCACGTCAGTGGTTTAACACAGCTCCGAGTATACAAAATCATCAAAATCAAGGGGCTTTCTTAGTCCACCGTTTCTTCAGTCAACGCTCAAATGAACCTGTAGGTTGCTGAAACAAAAGTAGCTTATGCTGGTCGTGGGAAGCTTATGTAAAGCATTGAAACGTTTACTCTACAATCTAAACATTGGGTGCAAAAGTGAAATAACGAAGTCAATGGGCTGAAGCAGGCTACAAACAGCTTCTTTGCCAGGTGCAATGTTTTTAGACACACTGTGTCTTAATTTTTATTAGTTTGCTAAATTCGAACGATGTTTGACGTTATTGTTTTGCGAAAGCAAAAAAGAAGTTTGAAATTCTTTTTAACTGAAAGTTTTTCGTTACAGAAAATGCATCACTACCAAAAATACAAAAGCTTCAAAATGGTGAGAACGAATACTGCGTTTCTAAGTAGCGTAACGAATCTTTTATAGATTCACATTCTATTTGTTTAAGCTTTCTGCTATATTCTACGAAGAAACAGATACACATTTACTTTTGCAGCTACAAGCTTAAAAAATATTTTCTTTGTCACGATTTCATGACTCCATACAAAATCAACTCAAATATTTACTCTTGTCTCCCAGTAAATTTTATATAATTTTTTTAGAAAATAACTGAAAAATAAACTGGTTGCTTCTATTCAACATGGAGAAACTAGATTGTCCATCTAAAATTAATGCGTAGGTCTACAATAAAAACTGTACAAAAAGCTGAGCTAAAAAAGTCTTCGAAGAAATTGATTTATTTCTGTTTGAACCACAGGATCTCGTCACGGATCCCCAATGGAAACAACTTGCAAATACCATCGCCACTGACTGCGTGCATGGCTTAGAAGAGTTTGAACTCGATATAGAACGAAACGGACACGAGGAAATCAAAGGCGAGTCACTTTACACGCTCGATTCAGAGTGCTTGAAAAAGAAGATAAAGATGCTAAATTCCGCCAGGCGTGGTTAAACACATTTATTTGTCCTTGATCTTTCTCTTGTTTATGCAAAATGAAGAATTTTAACAGTAACTTTGTCGTAATCTCACCCACGGTCTAAAAGTTTGCTCCCTACTCATGAAAATTGCAAATTAACTTTGTGTATAAGGTTTGACTGAGATGAAAAATTGTACATAGACATTGTAATTGTACATCTGTTTTAATTCCAAGTTTATACGTGGACGGTTAAACAGGCTGTGTCATTTTAAACTTTTTTAAATTAAATGTCCTTGTGGCCTAGAAAGAAAAGTGATTGTGCAAAAGAACGTATGTAGACTCTTTTGGTTTCAGAATGCTTGAAATTCCTGTGTGTCAAAAAATGTGCTGACATTTTTTTTTTTTAAATTAACTTTTTTGATGAAAAATTTTGGTTTGGATATGTTATACCTAGCCTTTTGATTGTCCTTGTGAAAATAAGTTTATAGACTCATGGCTACCAGGCCATGATAAACTCAAAAAAATAGAGTAATATGACTGTCGAAAGAAAGTTATTGAAATTCTCTGACTGAGAACCATCAAGAAATATTTTCTTTTCATTTATGCTTGCACTTAAGTGTTGTTCGTGTAGCCTAATTGAAATTTTTTGTGAATAGTCTGTGTAGCCACTTGCCAAATAATCCTAAGAACTTATACATTCCTAACCGCCAATGTTCATGCATAGGCCTATTGTAGCCAACTGCACCTATACTTCGTTACATCTAACTCTTTATCGAAATAACAATTATAAGTTACCATAAACAGCTTCAATCAATGTTTTTCCAGACAGAAAATCAGTCATTTTTGACATTGGGTGTGACGTTTTACATTTTTCACAACGTGTGCAGACGTTCAATCAATGTGAAAAGTAACTGATTTGCTTTCTCGTTTAGGACACCTTGTAAAAAAATTTGCTTGCGGAATGAAAATTTGTACATTATTTCATCGCAGCGCTGTGATGTGCGTTTGATGATTGGCAACTGATAGATTGACGTATTTCAATACAAATATAACCAGGAAAAAGCTTTCCTATAAAAATTGATCTTTTTTGTTCAATCTTACTCGGACAGAAGTTGCAGCTTTTGACCTACAAACCAATGGTTTCCAACCTGGGTCTGCGGATCGTTTGGAAACCGAGAAAACTTCCAAGAGGGTTCATGAATGCATTGACTGTAAGACAAAGTATCGAAATTTTAAACACAAAATTAATGTATTTAACAGTAATTTTGAAACACTTTCACTCAGGCTAGCTCTAAACGGCTTTAGGGTGAGAAGCTTCAGTTATTCATACCTAAATTCACTTGTCCAGACCAAATGTAAGATAAAAAAAGAACTTAAAAAATATTGATATGATACTGCTTTATATACTTAAAAGTAATATTGGTTTAAATTACCGTTTCTTTTACTTTATAAAAAACATCAACTTAGCAAAGCCCTAGCTTAGATAGACCCTCAAGCAAAAAAAAACAATTGTCTGAAATTGATTTTAAATTGTGAAAATCTGCGATTGGAACATTAGTTATAAGCATATAGCCAAATCATCTATCAGCATAATCGGCTGCATAGCTAAGTGGTGAGAGTTGTGGCTCGGCACTCGTCGAGGTGATGGTTCGACACCGCTCAAAAGTATGCGGCTGTGTCTTTAGCAAGACACTAAGGCATGCCTGAAGGTGGACAAAAAAATTAAAACGTAACTCCGGATAAGACAAAAAATGTATGAGCATATAGGATCAACAAACCTGTTTGTGACATGCAAAAGAAGAAACACAGCTTACGTGAGCTTTCTACATTCTGTGACTCGTTACCTCACGATCTATTTTTACCAACGAAACACGGAAGTCCTGTTGCGCAAAGAAAAAGCCGTGATATTACAATATATAACTTTTTCTTTATTGCTACTGTACCATGGCTATACCGAAAGTGTGCAATCAATTTAACTTTCAAGTAAATTCTATAAACTAGTGCAGCGGTGCCCTAGCGCAATCCGCTGGACGCTATCTGCTTGACTGTATCAACACTATATGCGGCCCTCATCTGGGCTCCAGAATGTACATTGTACAATCTTAAAGCTTGGGCCAAATTTCAAGAAAGAGTGAGTGGCAATTTTACTGCCGCCGCTAAGACTTGCAAACATAATGCGGCGTGTAGGCCTAGATAAAAAATTTGGGCACCCCTGAATTAGGGTTTCAGTTGGTCGTCGGACCACTCGGCATGCGACAACTCAGCAAGTGCTTCAACTCAGAAAGTACATTTCATCTACTGCCTAGTCAGCAAATGAGATTTACGTGCTCACGTCGAACTTGCTTGGTCATCGCTTGTTAAACTCATTTTGCTGACTTGTGACATGTCAAGTTTCGACTTGCTCAGTTGTTACTTGCTCAGCTTCATCATTTACCTTTAGCCACTTGCTGAAATGTTGCTAGCTCGGTTGTCACTTGCTCACTTGTCGCTTGCTCAGTTTTCAACAGCAGACTTGTAAAAAACTCTTACAGCATTGCATTAGTTGGCTAAAAAGTGGCTTGAGGTAATGGGCCAGCTAAAAACTTAATTCTAGGCTTTCATCCAGCAGCGGTCCAAGGGAATTTGGTCATGCGACCACAGAGAGAAATGTAATTTTTAAAGAAAGCGTTCGCGACAACGACAATGATTGATAGATTACAGTAGGTCTATATTTATGCTCACAAATAAATAAACACATGAAGCTGCCCTGTCTTAATTGACCTCTTCCCAGGCAGCAAAGCAAAGGTGTTTTACATTGATTCAACGTCTGCAGACGTTAATTTGCTGTCTGGAATGGGTAAACATTCGGTTTCCCAAAGAAAAAAATGACGAAATCAAGCAGTGAGACTTTAATTCTCGCGGTGTCCGCTTGAGCAACGCATTTCAAAGATAGCTATTTAGTTGGCAATACTTAGTGTTTGGAATTATTTCTCAGTGTTCAGGTGCAACATCTTCCAGAGACTTTGTTTTAAAGTAAGTAAATGCTTTATGACGTCATAATCCGATTGCATTTTCATCCTAATGTTTTGGTTTCGTTGCTAAGTTTTAAAACTTGCATGAGAAATGTAACAAAAAATGTATGATTTCAGTCAGCTTTAGGTCGTTGATGTTCATTGCTAAAATTGAATTTGTAATTATTTTTTTTAGTTTTTTATAAGCGTCGTAAGTAGCTTAGACCTGCAGTTATTTATAAACTTTTCAGTTGAACAGCAGAGATTTTATGTAATTTTTGCATAAATGATTAATTCTTAAACAAATTGACTGCCGAAATTATCGGATGAGTTTTAAATTGAAACTAAGTTTACTTAAATGAATAAGTTTGTCGGTCTAAAAATTAATCAATTCAAAATAGCCTACTTAGGTTATCTTATGGTTTTTAAGAACTCTCATTTTCGTTGAAAATACTTTATAAAGCAGGTTTTATTGACTTATTTGTTTTAAGTATTGCACGGAAAGAAATTAGACAATATTTCAGCAGTCTTAAATGTTAATTTTGTAAATTCCTCGTCAAGTTTGCTTTGTAGCCTACGTAGGATAATTCGATTGTTTTGACGGCTAAAATGAAATGCTGTGCAAATGCAGGCATAACAATATAATACACTTTTATCTTCTTGCCAGGAGTAGTTATCATCAGACGATGGTACATAAAAAGAATACAAATAAAAAGGCAACACTATTTTTTTTCATTTTAATAACTTTTGTGACGTTTTATCACATTCGCTACCTTGAGGTTTGGGTTATGGTCTTCAAAATACGCAATTATGTAAAGGCAAATGGGAGAAACAACCTTGATGGCTATTTCAACGAGGTACTTGCTAATTTTACGACTCCAAAGGAATCTTTAGATCCAAGTTCTGAATACTTTGGAGTTATATATAAAGACATTTATGGATTTTCAATTCGCGAAAAAAGAGGAACTAACTTTTCTTATACAGCGTTTGTCAAAGACTTACCTCATTGGCTGTATTTTTTTCCGAAATTAAAAAAAAATTTTCATGCATTTGACAAATTTAATCCCAAAAGGGATCCTAGTCTTTATACACAATCATTTTCTATGTCTTCCAAAAAAGCTGAAATATACAATGTTGGGGACAGATTCGAGGCAAAAATTCAAAGTATAGATGGTCAAAATAACAATAAAACTTTTGGAGGTGATTATTTCCGAGCAAAGTTGCTGAACTATGATAATTATTCAGCTATTCCTTGTGCCATTGAAGACCACATGGATGGTACTTACACAGTCAAAGCCCCTTTATTATTTGAAGGAAAATTCTGGTTAGATATAGTTCTGGTTCAGACATTGGAAGGCATTTATCGTTTGTCAGAATGGAGCGCAGGTAGAATTCACCAAAGCGAGCTATATCACGCCCATCTCCGTTCCAATGAAAAAGTTCTGTGTAGTAATGACCTAGTCTTATACGAAAGGTGAGTGCCCGATTGTATAAGTTGTTCTGACTTGCTATGCGTAATTGGTTGATTGGTTTATATTTTAGTTGAAACGGCAGTATCATTCAAAATTGATGACATCTCTCGTTGCATTTGAAGGCACCCAACCTTTGTCGTCTGCATAGCCGAGTAATGAGAGCTCTAGTAGCCTACTGTACGTTGCTCACAAAAACGCAATTCTGCACCGCTTAAGAGCACGCGGAATTGTCTGACACTTGAGTTGACACGCAAGCTACCTTCAGGCAAGCCTGACGGTTTAACTGAAATCTACTAAAATTAAACTAAAATTTTTGTTAATTAAATTAAATTATCAAGAAAATGAAATATCTGCTAACAGGTGTCAAACCCACAACAATGCTTGATATGAACGACTCGGTTAGGCATGCATGATTGTAATACAAACAAATTTATTTTCACACGAGTCAGTTTAATCATAAACAGCTAAAAATCGATTTCGATCGGCTTGAAGCTACATCATCTTCAGTTAAGCTTATTCAAATAGAATCTTAAAAAATTCTATTTGAATACGCTTAACCGAAGGTAAGCTTAACTGAAGGTAAGCTTAACTGATCTTAAATAATTCTATTTGAATAAGCTTAACTGAAGATAATGTAGCTGCAAGCTGATCGAAATCGATTTTTAGCTGTTTATGATTGAACTGACTCGTGTGAAAATAAATTCGTTTGTATTAAATTAAAGTAGGCTATTAAACTTTTAATATTAAAATTATTGAATTTAAATTATTACCGTACATCACTAAACTTTTAATTAAATTAAGCTAAACGGATTTAGCCTAAGATAGGCTATACGTAGCCTACACTCTTTTTTGAAGGAGGCTCATTTTTATAGAATAGAGATGAAAATTGTACTTTTTGTGCAGATTCAAAGACAAAAAGGTTTGTGACTACAGCAACCCAAGAAATGGTGAGCCGTGGTTCTGTGAAGTTAATTTATCCAACTACTGTTCGCCGATTATTTATATGGAAACTCAAAGAATGAGACTTTACCATTTGCCGTTTGATGTCTGCTATGAAATGGAACAGCTGTACAAGTCTTACAAGAGAGCTACCGGTCAAATCTTAAATATACAAGTAATGCTGCAGGAAAATGACTCCAGAATTAAAACGAGAAACTCATTTGATCTGGGATTAAACGCGCAGCCAAAACGACACCATGAGAACTTTTTTCCAATATCTGGCTACAGCAAAAAAGGATCCTGGGTGTCACTAGTAAGGAACTTCAAACGCACTACGATCCACGATTACAGGCATTGTTTTAGAGACAAAGTGGTCTATATGTTTGGCGATTCAACAATACGGCAATTGTATTTCTTAGCGCAGGAACAGTTTTTTCTTTACACCAAAAGCTCCGAAAAGAGTAAAATCTGGTCAAGACCTCTCGTCGGACGAAGCTTTGCTAACAACGTGACTATATACTACAGAGGACATGGGCCACCGTTTCGAAATCCAGGACCTCCGAGAACAAGACCATACATAACTGATTCCATCGAGGGAATAAAAACAGGCGGTAAAAGTGTTTTCATAATGATCGGAATAGGTTTACACCTCCTAGAATATGACTCTGCATTTTTTATTCATCGTTTGAAAGGAATACGCTCGTCTTTGATTAGATATCTTGAAAAGTTTTCAGACACTAGAGTTGTCATTAAAGGGTTAAATGTCACCAAATTTAAAAAACGTCCATTTGAGTGGCTCATTTATAGATACCATGTATTATTGCGTGAACTCTTTGCCGGTTTTGAAAATATTGCATATGTTGACTTGTGGGATATGACCACACTATGGCCTTTATCCGACGATAATCATCCACCATCGTCACTACTAACCCAGCAAGCCTTGGTTTTGTTCAGCTACTTATGTGATTAGCCAAACTAGACAGCAGTAAATTTATTACCAGCGGCAGTGACGTAGCTAGAAAAAAATTTTTAAGGGCAAAAGCAATTGTTGGAGGAAGCAAACATTATTCAACATGACTTATAATGGTACTAAAACGTTGTAATAGTATTAAAGCACATTTTTTTTGAGGGCAAGGTAAAATTTTAAGGAGCGATCGCCCCTTCAAAATTCCCATTTCCACGTGGCTACGTCCTTGTCCAGCAAACTAAAACTTTTGTTGATCCTTATTTTGGTAACAATAAATTCAAACATAAATCATGCTTTGTTATGGGCTACTGCAAAATTCAATTTGCTCTTTTTATCATGGGCGTGGATGGTGAGACGAAAGCTGCCCTGCAGCATAGTAAATATACAAACCAGAGTTTATTTTTGCATAGGCCTAAGTACACAGGTTTGGGGGTGCATGCGGATTGACTGCATCCACGACTGTTATCACCACTGACATCCTCCCCCTTACTGTTCTCACGGCTTTGCACAATAGTTGACAAAGTAAAGTTGGCAAAGTAGTGGAAAAAGTAGGCTACATATTTTCCCTAGACTACTGGTATACAGCCGACTATCTGCTATAAAGCCGCCAGTTGACTATAGCCGACTCGTCGTCTGAATGTCTTGGCAAAGACACTTAGCCTATGACCTTCCAAAATAATGGGAGAAACTGACTCCAAGCCCACATGTCCCTTTGCTGCTTCCTTTTGTCTGTTATGTTGCATCTGTAATCGCAGTGCCTACTGTATGTTGCCGCAATATAAAATAAAACATGATTAGCCTATTGTAGGCTGCTGGTAGCAATGGAAAAGTAGCCTATAGTGCATTATTTTTCAAAAATTATTTTCCAGACAGCAATTTTTTTCCAGACACAATTTCTCAGACAGACACTTAATCTGGTCGAAATCTAATAAAGAACTGGACAAAATGAAGGCTGTCTGGGTTTGGTTAAAAAATGTTGTAGCCTACATTGAATTTGAACTTTCATTGGAAGACTTAAGCGATAGGACCCGGATTATAACCAGCAAAATCCTGAGCTAGAACTGCAGTTACACACGGAGGCATCGCCAAATGCGTAAAGTGTTTGGCTTCAATGAATTTAAATTTAATTTTACATTTGACAGCTTGTAGTTTGTCAAGTGCTTGACTTAGTTAGAATAGAATTTTAATTCGATTGGTTGGTTTATTTTGAATCTTTATCTTTGGACTGACAAAGCCTTGATTGGTTATTCCTGGTAGTTTCGCATATTTATAGAGGCTTTGACGTAGGGCCGGTTACAGAGATTGGCAGAGTGAAGTTTTCCGATTGTTGAAGTCTTGTTGCCGGGAAATTATTCTATTCACTAGGTGCCGCTGAATGGAGAGCACTGAGCAGTCTTTAACATTCATTCCTCAAGCGCACACCCCGTGAGGCGAACTTGTGCCCCGTGATCTTTAGCCGAACGCGTAACCACTGATCTAACGGGCGGAATTAGTTTGACGCAGTTGTAATATTATATATTTTTTCTATTGGAATAAAGCCGCCAACGTGGCAACTCTAGATCAAAGTGTCATTCAACCATCACAACAGTGACACAGGGCCGGTTGGCCAAGTCTACCAGGAGCCGGAATTTTGGAGTAGCCTATTCCAAACTCTCCAGCCAAAAGCCGGAGTATCGGTTTTTGATTGGAGTGGAGTCGGAGTCTTAAATTCTTGGCATAAACAGGAGCCGGAGTGTGATTTTTTTGCCACTTGATACTTTTAACTCTTTCACAGCCACCGAGGTCACGACGTTTTAATCTAAATAACCAGACAGTTTTCACAAAAACTTGTATTTACGCCGTAATAATATCTCATGTGGTCGACGTAGACGCACAATCTTGACATCAAATGAAAGCATACATCTTCAGCTACTCGAAGATGAAAAGTTTTGCAATAAAATTCAAAACATTCAATATACAACTAGCAACTTTCCAAACAGTAATTATTTTTTCTAATTTCTAAATAAATTAAAAATTGGCAGAAAAGTATACTTCATTATAATCTTTACTACCCAAGCATGATACAATAATATGATAATATATGTAGTTTAATATAATGCCAAAACAATTCTGCACATGAGAAAATTTTATTTTGTTTCTGCGCGCAATGCTTTAGGACAGGGGTCACCAACCTTTTTGCATGCGGGCCACTTTGGCACTAAGGAGAGCTGTGGCGGGCCGCACTAATAAAATGTTAGATAGGTTGACTCTTATGCTAGAAACGAACGCATTTCGTACCCAGTATCCAGCGTCACATGTTGTTCATATTTATGTTAGAATAGCCTACCAACAACGCTACTGCCAGGCCAAGCTCCTTTTACAACGCTTTTGACTTTTTTAACAATGCCTAATAAACGAGGGCACTTGTTTTGTGCACTTACAGTTTTGTGCATATAGTTTTGTGCATATCGCTGATATGCACTTATAGTTTTGTGCATATCAGCGAAAAATAGGCTCCAATAACAGGGAAAAAGAAACCAGGCACCATGAAACAAACGCTTGTGGAAATCACCGAAAAATCGTAATTCTATCGTAATTCATGAGCAGTCTTCCCTCTAAAAAAGCAATGAGTTGGTTTTTCATCCTTTTTGTGAGAGTCTATAAAACCGTCATTCTTTTATTATAGACAACTGTCACTTGCGGTGCTTATCAGCGTGGCAAGAATTTGTTGATTAACAACATTTTGCAGTACTTGCTTCGGCAGTACATATACTATAATCGGAACGATACGGAGAAGATTAGCATGGCTCCTGCGCAAGGATGACGCGCAAAATCGTGAAGCGTTCCATATTTCTTTAAAAAAAAAACGTTTTGCAGTGATAAGTTAATTTTTTTCATAATACAATCAGAAAAAGTCTCTAAATTTATATATAATATTTTGCCAATTTATTATAAATTGAGTTGGCACAAAGACCTATGTTGCCCACAAAAACTTGCATAAAGAGAACACTGCTCGTGAAACACAATAACGGTGAAACTCGCAATAGTGTTTACATGACATTTGCAAACTTAAAATAAGCAACCCTATGCTCACAGACAATTTCGAAATTCGAAAACAGACGTTTTAATCAACCACTGGGACAGTGTGGTTGTACATCGCATTGGAATAACTTTAAGCAACCCCCACCTAGAACTACAATCTGATTGGTCGGTCGGTGGAATCGTATGCAATGCAAAAATATGCTTCCCGGAAGGTATTTTTTGCCTTCGTGCTCTTTAACGCCTCAAGAAAAGTATTTTTGGTTATACTTGTACGCTGATACCTTCCGCGGGCCGCAGCGATACAGCGTGGCGGGCCGCATGCGGCCCGCGGGACGCCATTTGGTGACCCCTGCTTTAGGAGATAGCCTACAGCAGAATGAATAAGGACAGGTAAAGACTATGGATGGATCAGCCATCATTTACTTTTTTTTTGCTTGAAACACCTTTTAAACTCGGACGTATGGATACGTCCTTGGTCATCATGGTTAAAATCTCAAGACGTGTGTATACGTCCGTGGTCGCGAAAGAGTTAACACGCAAAATAATATTTAGCCTACGCTTTAGCCTACTTAATATAATTTTGCAATTGCAATAGAACTAAAACAAATGCATATGAAAGAGTTATAGCGTATATTTTTTAAAAGCTATGCACAGGGCTGCGATTTTTTCTTTTTTGTCGAACGACCAAAAATTCTACGCTTGTTTGTCGAATAGTAATATGACGCCACAACCACAAGAGTCAGATTATAAGCGTTTGGCCGCGAGTTACCGCACAAGTTGTGTGGTATCAGAGTCACTTACTTTAAGTTTTTAACGCTGGTTGAGTGATTCCATCTACGACGGCAAAAACATTGCCGTCGCCAAATCAACACACGTTGGATTGCTGCGACAATTGCCCTATGCTTTATTGTTTAATCAAACGAAATTTTATGCGCTTCTTCATCGCGTGTCACACGGCGGTAGCCCAGAGCATCACGCAAGCTATTTTATGCGCTGACAATGCTCAATTGTGAACTGTAAAAAGTTTGCCACCTTATGAATACTGGCTTAATTGTTACGCAAATGTTATTTTTTCATCGAATGCTTATTGTTTACCGGTGTCGTTGCGAATATAAATCATCGTGAAAGAAGATACAGTTAAAAAGTGGAATTTACCTGCTATAGATTATCAAACAGAAGGAAAAGTTAGTGTGGTATTTTGCAAAATTTGTAAAGAATTTTATGACAGAAACAAATCGGAATTAGAAAAGCTACGGGGTCAAGTTAAAATAGTAATACGAAATTGGATAAACGGTTCTTCGGCAGAAAAGAAAAATAATGCTTTTGATCATATGGCATTGCGCGTTCAAGAACGGGCAGTTTTGCGTCTTCAAGTATTCCAGTGACGATGCGACAGCTTCATCCTTGCATACAGCGTCTTATGATTCCGATTGTGACAACTAGTTCTTTATCAAACAGACTCGTGTTGTGTTTGCTCGCAGTATCTCAATTGTGCCGAAATTATGTTAGTGTAAACGTAAATCGAGGCAATCATCTCGCAGTGAGATATTAATTTGTTACCGGTACCTGGTTGAACAATTAACGTTATTTTATGATAATTCAAAGTCGCTAGATGTCGAATTAATGTAAAACAAACGTAAATTTCTTCTTGGGCAGTGTTACGCAGGCAGCAAAATTCGTTATTTTTGCATTGACTTCACGTCTGTAGACGTTGAATCAATGTAAAAATGATGATTTTTGCTGTCTGGGTACGCAATGTAACCCGCCAGGAAAATTAAATAGATTTGTGCTGACTCGAACGTTGAATCAACCCAAAATTAACTTACTTTTCCCTCTGAGTTATTTAACGTAACAGCGTGCGTATCGCTACTTTTGGTATTATTACATCACTACAAATCAAACAGTGCGGTCGTGACTCGTGATAGACTACTCCAGTATATTTTTCGCTTCTCGTTTTTTTGATTCAACGTCTGCAGACGTTGAATCAATGTAAAAACGACGGGTTTTGCCAGCTGGGTTGTGTGCTTTTGTGAATGCAAATGCAAAATCGCCCATTACGTAATCACAGAAACCCTTTTAGTGGATGGAAGTCAAGTTGCAACCGTGTTTATCTGTCTACTATTCCTTATTCACACTGCAAAACATTTCTGCAAGCTTGGAACAACAAGTGCATAAGTCAGACATAAATACAAACTTGCAAACACGTTGACAATTAAAGTAGCCTACTTCGGTTATTTTATCTATAAAAGAAACCCGTTGTGTCGAATAGCACAAAACGTGTGTGGCGAAATGTTTGATGCCAGGCGTTGGAACTTCGATCAAAGCATTCTCCCGCAGTGTTCAAAATGGCGGCGCTGACGCCTAGGGAGTTTCTCGTGTGAAGCGTCACTTTTAGACCTTGCTTTGAAGTACCTGGTGCAAGAAAGTTTGCGTAAGTCAGCACTCTTATGATTGCATCACGTGATGCCTCCCCCCTCCCCCCCCCCCCCCCGATTGTTCCTCGACCTGACTACGTTTAGTCCTCTCTCAGTTTTTTTTTATTTCCTTTTTATTTTCCTTTTTTTTTTCGTTTTTTTTTTTTTCGTAAGGCACGGCGTTTGTCGAATAGTGATGGCGCGTGTCGAGTGACCTCGTCACCGAAAAAGGCAAAAATCGCAGCCCTGGCTATGCATGTTCAATTGTTCGACTAAGTTTTTTTGTGTCGGCAGATTAAGCCTTAATCAAGGCTAAATTTAGAAGTGCAAACGTTAGTCAACATTTTATTAGCACTCACAGCTTTGCCATGATCGTCCGCCCCATTAGCTCAGTG
The DNA here is from genome assembly GCF_918807975.1 of Aplidium turbinatum. Classification (NCBI taxonomy): domain Eukaryota; kingdom Metazoa; phylum Chordata; class Ascidiacea; order Aplousobranchia; family Polyclinidae; genus Aplidium; species Aplidium turbinatum. The sequence continues at coordinate 5,591,241 of NC_137489.1, read as the reverse complement.
GTTACACGCCGGCTCAAGATCACGGGGCGCTGGTTCGACTCTCGGGGTGTGCGCTTGAGCAACGCATTTCAGGACAGCTCTCTATTCAGCGGCACCTAGTGAATGGAATAATTCTCCGGAAACAACACTTCAACAATCGGAAATTTCACTTTGCCAATCTCGGTAACCGCCCTGTGTCAAGAGCCTCTACAAGTATGCGAAACTACCAGGAATAACCTATCATCAAGGCTTTGTCAGTCCGAGGATAAAGATTCAAAACCAACCAACCATGATAGCGATTACAACAAAGTAGCCTATCAATTAGCCTAGCCTAAATGAAAAAAGAGCAAGATTCTTTATACAGCTCGTATTATTTTTCGAAAAAGTAATAGTAAAGCATTAGCCTAAATCAGATTATACCCAAAGACAGATACTTTATCGGGCCTAGATCTGGTCAAATCCGTATCCGATCTGGTCAGGGATACCTAGATCTGGTGAAGATCTAGACTAGGTAAAGTGGCTGTCTGGGTAGATTACTAATGTTTGATCATGCCTGTCAACATATAGCTTACAGCATAACTTCGTCAATGTCATCAATCGGTAAAAGTGCGTCGCTCGTTCAGCAAATTCTTCTAAGTGTGTCGCTTCGTAACTTATGAAACATTTCTTTCCGTAAGGAAACGCATTAAATTGAAATTTTGGGTAATTTGTTTAAGGATCCGCGACCGCTTTAGGAGCACTAAAAAAGGAATGAGACAAAGACAAAAAGATTGAGAGCTTTGGGTACTCATGACGAACCATTGAAGAGATTTAAATTTAAATAAAATTTAAATAATTGAAGAGATTAAATAAGAGATTAAATAAAATTTAAATAATTGAAGAGATTTTAATTTAAATAAATTGACTTGACTTAAACCATAGATATCTTACATATAGATATGCAACTCAGTGGTGCGTAACGATGTTTGAAGGCTAACAGCGTAGCTATGGCTGTATGAATTGACTTCAAACTTGGCACAGCAAAACAACTTTATTTTTAATATATTTTTTTGGATTTTGTTTAAATAAAACTTTCTTCGTTTTCAAGTTGACGTATGGATTGCTTGTGATGACGTCACATTCTCGTTCCGCATGGACTGCTTTATGGAGATTCTGGCGATTGAAAACAAATCACAGTCACAGAGGGTACCTCTAAATACCCATTGTCAGGCATTGTCGTGCATTGTCAGGCATTGTCGGGCATTGTCGGCTTTTTGGGGGGTTGTGGAGCATTTTCAGGGGTTGTCGAACATTTTCAGGGGTTTCAGGTATTGTAGAGTAGGCTAACTACTTTCAGGCATTGTTGGGAATTTCTAGGCATTGTGTAGGATTTCCAGGCATTATCGATCATTATCAGTGGTTGACAGGCTTGTGAGGCATTGTCGAACATTTTCAGGCACTATTGAACATATTCAGGGGTTGTCGAGCATTTTCAGGGGTTGTCAGGCATTGTAGAGTAGCTACTTTCAGGCATTGTTGGGAATTTCCAGGCATTGTCTAGGATTTCCAGGCATTGTCGATCAATATCAGTGTTTGACAGGTTTGGTAGTCATTATGGAACATTTTCAGGCATTGTCGAACATTTTCAGGGATTGTCGAGCATTTTCAGGGGTTGTTAGGCATTGTAGAGTAGCTACTTTCAGGCATTGTTGGGAATTTCTAGGCATTATCTAGAATTTCCAGGCATTGTCGATCAATATCAGTGTTTGACAGGTTTGGTAGTCATTAAGGAACATTTTCAGGGATTGTCGAACATTTTCAGGGATTGTCGAGCATTTTCAGGGGTTGTCAGGCATTGTAGAGTAGCTACTTTCAGACATTTGTTGGGAATTTCCAGGCATTGTCTAGGATTTCCAGGCATTGTCGATCAATATCAGTGTTTGACAGGTTTGGTAGTCATTATGGAACATTTTCAGGGATTGTCGAGCATTTTCAGGGGTTGTCAAGCATTGTAGAGTAGCTACTTTCAGGCATTGTTGGGAATTTCCAGGCATTGTCTAGGATTTCCAGGCACTGTTGATCATTATTAGTGGTTGACAGGTTTGTCAGGCATTGTCGAACATTTTCAGGGGTTGTCTAGCATCGACAATGCCTGGAAATCCTAGACAATGCCTTGAAATTACCGACAATGCCTGCCAACCCCTGAAAATGCTCGACAACCCCTGAAAATGTTCGACAATCCCTGAAAATGTTCGACAATCCCTGAAAATGTTCCATAATGACTACCAAACCTGTCAACCACTGATATTGATCGACAATGCCTGGAAATCCTAGACAATGCCTAGAAATTCCCAACAATGCCTGAAAGTAGCTACTCTACAATGCCTGACAACCCCTGAAAATCCTCGACAACCCCTGAAAATGTTTGGCAATGCCTGAAAATGTTCGATAATGCCTAACAACCCCGTCAACCACTGATAATGATCGACAATGCCTGGAAATCCTAGACAATGCCTGAAAGTAGCTACTCTACAATGTCTGACAACCCCCGAAAATGCTTGAAAATTTCCGACAATGCCTAACAACAAGCCTGTCAACCATTGATAAGTAGGTAAAGACCTTTGTTGGAGCTGTAGTTCCAGGACAAGCTGAAGTTTTATTCAATTAATCTACTGAGTGTTACCAAAATGAAAGTTACTGCTGGCTACCGAAAGCTGTGCTATAGCATTTGGTTGCCTAGTTATGGTGTGTACCAAACATTAAAATTGTCTTGGTTTGGCGGTTGGATCCGTGATGCTAATGAAGCTGTCTCAGCAGGGGGGAGGATGCCCCCTGCCCTCAAATTTTCTCTGGATGGGGGCAATGGTGCCCTTTTAAGGTCATGTAAGCTACTGCAAATTTTGCAATATAGGCTAACAACTTCTGCTATTCGCTTTTAGCCAAATTATAGGGCCTATAGCCTACAGTAGGCCCACACAAATTATCCCGTGGACACATTTTATACTTTGCAGCAGATTGTGATGCTATGAATGTGAAATTTACCTTTCGTTTCTTGTTCAAGCTATTGCAATTATTCATCTGCCTCACATTTCGACTTTCATGGCTAATAGCGGGAAAACGAACGAGTTGCCCAGCATTATCGCTATATCTCATCCTAAAACTCTCGTCCTAAAATTGTTCCGGCGCCCCTCTATCTCAGGTTTGTAAACTGCCTACAACAAGCTTTAATGAGTCACTAGAAATAAGCTTAAATGATAGTTCCAACGATCATGAAACGGAAGTTGCATAACCTACGTGAAGAAAGATTATTGTCTTGATTTTTCATAGTAGGCTATTTTGTGAAAACTTGAAATATACGCCAAACAAAATATTCCAAAGGAGCTCAAAAGCCACCACTCGCCAAGCCCAAACCGTACAATAATAGCCTACCATAGATACGCTAGCCAAGCTGGCAACCTTGATTGTTGATTGTGTCCATAAAGTCAGTCGAGCGTGACGATAATTCCACGATTGCTGAGTTGCATATCTATAATGTAAGATATCTATGCTTAAACGCTTAGACATGATTTAAACAAGAATTATGAACAAGATTTTTCCGCTTAAATTACAATCCGGCGGAAGAGGATAGTCCTTATTCCAAAAATCAAATCATTAAAATTTGATCAAGTCCCTTACCCTGGCCCATTTTGAAAGGCTATGATAGTATAGCTAACTGCTCTTGGCTGATGCTGAGCTGCGTCGGAGTCTGCCTCGCTTTCTGACCTAGTCTTATTCTGAAACGATCCCTGTTCCATATCTAGAAAGCTAAAACCTCAATTGCTAAGGTAACAGGGATCAGTTGTCAGTAAATGTTACAGAAAATATATTTCGCACTTATTCAGTGCATCGTCAGTTCTGATCTGGTTCTGGATCAGAACTGACGATGCACTGAATAAGTGCGAAATATATTTTTTGTAACATTTACTGACAACTGATCCCTGTTACCTTAGCAATTGAGGTTTTAGCTTTCTATGATAGTATGCGACAAACATAATTGATAGTTGCGCTAGGAATATGCTGGCAGTTGAAAATTGAAAAAGCAAATGTTCCCTTTGTTCTACTGAAAAAAAGTAGGCAAAAGGCCTATCTAGATGAAGCCTTGAGCAAGGTTGCAATTTTTTGTAGAAAGTTTTGGAAGAAAAGTTGAGCATTTACACAACATGCTATTGGATATGGTACTAAAAACACTGGCACACAGAAAATCTGACTTACAAAGTGATTTGCATAATTGAAAGGTCTCATTTTACAATGAACCAGGCAATTAACACATAATTCAGGCTAAATAGGCTAGGCTATACACCTTACAGGCCTCGAAACTGAAGGCGGCCATCTATAAAAACTGACATTTTGTCCGCCAGGTTTCGCCCTTCCGTCGGTTGCATTTGCCCGCCATCAGAGGTGGGCACCTGCTACTTTTAAAGTAGCGCGCTACCGCTACTTGGGCCAAAGTACGGTAGCGTGCGCTACCGCTACCCGCTACCAATTTACAAAAGTAGCACGCTACCGCTACTTGGCCAAAGTAGCGTGCGCTACCGCTACCAATTTACAAAAGTAGCGCGCTATCCGTTGCCGCTACTCGGGCCAAAGTAGCGCGCTCTACCGCTACTTCTTCCGCTACTTTTGTCTAAAATGACACTAGGAAACACTCAAGTCCCTAGTGACACAAAATGACCTTGAAAACAAATGTTTTCATTTGTTTACGCTGTCATTTTAACGTCATTATAGAAAACACATTCTAATGGAAATTTATTGTTATGCATCTTTCAAAAACACGATCAAACAGCATTTTAAAATGAGAGTCACTAAGTCCTGCCCGCTTTCGCTTAAGCACATCTTTTCCAACAGAGAAAAGTCTCTCCACCGCAGCACTGGAAGGAATGGGGGTGTTGTATTTAATTAACAGATGTTTAAACTCGGTATTCGAAAAGCTCAAGGACTTGCTCTTGTCCGAAATAAAGGCGTCCACAATTGTTGCTTCCTTCTGCACCGACGTTTCATGGGATAGCGCAAACACTCTAAAAAATACATCCTCGGAGTCATGACTAGTGTTGGTGTGTCACTCTTATCGGTATCAACCTGGCTTGATGTCTCCCGCAACAGTCGAATTACATCTGTCTTGACTTTTTCTCGCAGTGCGTCATCCCACGGATACATCATTCAACGTAGTGCAGAAATTGTAGCCACGACGTCTTGAAGGAGGGATGAAGACAAGATGCCATAACGCATTTCATGTTGTTGAAGCACTTGTTGAATCGTTTTTTTCACCCCTTCAAGGACTTTACTTTCAACTCCTCACAGGTCACAAAATCACTGATCACGGTCAACTTCTTCCCGCAAATTGTGATGGTTGAAAGCAAGACTCCGTAATATGCCGTGAACTCGCCCTGGAGAATGTCTAAAGCCTGGCAGATAGGCTTCATCACACGGAGATCTTTGCCGAAGAAGTTGACGTCAGCTAGAAAAGACCGAAACTTTGCAACCAAGCCGATTAGCCTATATAGCTGCTTGACCACGCCAGTATTGCAAAAAAAACAAGCATTTTTTTCAATTTAAATTAAAAAGTAGCGGGTAGCGGGAGTGCGACTGAAAAAAAGTAGCGCCTCTCCCGCTATCGCTACTTTGGAATAAAAATAGCGCCGCTACTCCAACGAAAAAGTAGCGCCTCTACCGCTACTTTTACCAAAAAAGTAGCGCGCTACTACCCACCTCTGCCCGCCATGAAGTTTCAAGAAAATTTTATGCACTTATAATTAGGGCAACCAATTTTTTGACCTAAAAACTTGAAATTTTGATTTTATAATTTACAAATTTTGACCTAATTTTGACTAATAACTTTCTGCGTTTGCAACCCACATGCGAAATACAAAGCATATTAGAAATCAACCTGTTAGGTAAAGATATCTTCTTTTTCTAATAAAATAAAAGAAAAATGTGCAGGACTCAACGACACCACAGCTAACGAACAGGTAATGAAAGTAACTCGAAAAACTGCAAAAGATAAATATGTAGTGTCTTTAAATATCCCGAAATTATTGAGAGGATTCTGCAGTATTAATTTTAGCCAAAGACAAATTTGAGAACATCAGGAAGGTAAAACTCAATACTATATGTATAGTGGTGGTTTGAGCATTCATCTAACCAAGAACAAAGACCACGTTACTTGCCTTCCACGCCTACCATATTCAATCGTCAGTAGTGGACGAAACAAGATTATTACCTCAGAAATTGCAACAAATGGATTATTACGTCAGAAATTGCAACAAAAAATCAGTATCTGTGTAGCTTTTATAAAATATTAATAAAGAAAAGAAAAACTACACTAAAAGAAAATTTTGACCTAACCATGAAATTTGACTTTTTTTTGACTTAATAACTTTGAAACCTCTCTTCGTGTCAGCCTGAAATTTAGTTTATGGACGTTTTATAAACTTTGAACAAGGCAGAAAAATTTTGACTTTATTGACTTTTGGTTGCCCTACTTATAATCACAAAGGATTAGAAAGCAGTCAAAGCACCCGATAAATCACAATACACACTGTGTCTATGCTTGAATTGTTAACATTATTGATTGACCAAGCAACTGATGTATGACGATAAGCAGGATGCAAGTGACATCACAATACACTTTATTGATGCAATAAATCCCATGGCTGCCATGTGCTTGTGATTGGCCGCTGAACAGCTTTCTTCCGTTAGACATGTTTGGCTGCCGGAAAAAAATGTTTTGAGACCTGCCTTGTTTAAGTCGGCTGTGTAGCCAAGTGATGAAAACATCTTCGCGATGTGCGAAAGGAGCCATAGGTTGTAGGTGCCACACCACTCCAAAGCATGCGGCTGTGTCTCCTTGAAAGACACTTATTGGCAAACCAAAACAAAGAGAGCAGCTGACTCAAATGTCACTTTGCTTCTTTCTGTTGTATCGCATCTGTGATCGTAGTGTATTGTATGTTATCGCATGGGTGCCAATAAAAGCATGGCTTTTATTATTATTGTTTAATGGCTTATGCCTATACGGTGAGTCATCAATTTAATTTCATCATCATCATTATGTTTCTTCCTCATATTGAAGATTGGATACAATGCTCCATTGTTCTCGACCATGGGCTGTTCGTGTTCGTACTGCACTTTTATAACTTAATTTTGTCCATTTAATAATTGTTTGTTGTCTAAATCATTCTTGGACTACCTTTGTTTCTTTTACCGATTATCTTCCTTTCTATTAATGATTTTTGTTACGAGTTTTGCTTTATTGTATGTTCGGAATACTTCAATTTTCTTCTTTTGACTATTTGTACTGAGAAGTTTGCTTATATTTGGATGATAGGCTACTTCATCGTTAGTGATCTTTTGTTTCCATGAAATTTTTAACATACACCTGTATGTCTAGAGCTCGAAGGCATCGATTCGTTTCTGCTTTTTTTGTGACACTGTCCAAGTTTCAGAATTGTATGTATAAAAGGGTTGGCCAGATCCTTAGGCGCATTGATAAATTTAAACTATGATTGATTAAAACATTTTTCCAAATGTAGTTCAGATTGTAATTTCTATCTATCTTAGTATTTTATGGTCACACCTCCCATCTTCAGTTATTAAATATCCAAGATAGGAAAAATAATTCACTTTTAGTATATTTTTATTGTCAGTTATAATTTAGAGTGTCTGGTGATTTTGAGATTATCATTGATTTGGTATTTTTAGCATTTCTTTTCATATTAAATTTTTACCAATTGAGTTAACATTGTCCAATATTTCTTGAAGATCTCCTTGTGATTCAGCCAAAACAGAACAGCATCATCAGTATATAGTGTAAATTTGTTATATATGTTAAAACCGCCAACTTTTACCCCTTTCATATCATATCAATTTCGATTTGCATTCCTTAAAAAACATACCCTATGTTACAGGCCTTAAAACTCATGTTTTTTTCCTGGCAGCCATCGTGGCCTAACGAGAGCTCCTTCTCGGCGGCCAAATCTCCTTTGCTTGGAGGACAAAATACCAATAACGATAGCACAAGTACATAAATAGAATTCAACTTGCAACAATGCTATAAAGTCGTTGTAGCACGCATTTACTGCTTTATCGGGATTGTAAACCGGTATTGCGGGACCATCTAACGACACTAAATTGTTTCAACTGCATACCGCCTTTCATAAAACCGGACCATTTATACCCTAATGATGTCACCATTTAGGGTGTGAAGTCACTAACATACGGAGGAAACATTTCTCAAGTCAACTAACCTTACCCCAGACAACAAAATCCATCATTTTTACAATGATTCTACGTTTGCAGTCGTTAAATCAGGGTAAAAATGATGAATTTTGATGTCTGGGTAGTTCTCCTTTTTAACAACGATTCAATGTCCGACAACATGGAATCTACATAAAAACGACAATATTGCCAGCCGATGTAAATTAGCACTTCGGATTAACACTTTGGTAAAATAAACTTCGGGAATTACAAACAAGACTGGTGATCGCAGCTGGATATTTTCCATACAATAACAAATCTTTCCGCACAATACAACAGTGGTGATTATGACGTGCTGACCTAATTCTGCGTCACTCTTTGATACTAGATATTTTCGACAGTTGATCCACTATCATTCTATTAAATAATTAGCAAAATTAAATAATTAGTTAGAAGAAACTGGCGGCCAAATTGGCCAACTGAGGAGGTATCACTGGCGGTCATTCAAGCACTACTTGGCGGGCATGGCTGCCGGCTGCTTCAAGGCTTGATGTTACCAAAACTCTAGCTGGAGATCTGAGTTGAAAAAACGGCCAGAGCTAAGGTTGTTCCAATGTTCCATCGCTAGTTATTTAAAAAAAAATTAAATCATACCGTAGCGAATACGGCACTCTGATTGAAGTGTGTTGATCAACTGCATACATTGACAGTTCAATACTGCTATTTTCATGTTATGCAGCCTACCTAGGTACCGGTAACCCTTGATTGAAGTGTTTAGTTTTGTAATGTTTAAAGATTAGGAAATAGCTGGTAGGCCTTTTAGACTAGACTAAACGTTGCATAGATAATAGACTAAATGTTTTCTCATGAAAAATGCTTTATATATCATATTATACAAAGCTTGAGTTGATGATAGTTTTTATTGGTTTTGGTATATTAGTGTTAACATGTAAATATAGTTAAATATTGTATAATCACAAGTTTAAATACCAATATTTTACCGTACATTGCAGATATTTCTCATAAAGTTTGGTTATAATATAAATAAAAATACAGCTGACAAAATGGCTTCTGGAGTGCTTGTAAATGCAAAACTGTCTCTTACCAATTTTGTTCATGAGACCAGCATCGTAGCCAAGCTTGGATGTGTTGTTCTAAGTCTCTTTTATGCCTTGTCTTATGTTTTCAATCCTTTAGTTCCATTTGGCATCACTCCTGGGAATCTAATTCCACCAAACTTTTGGATTTGGACCATTTTCACCCATCAATTAATAGAAATAAACTTCATCTTTTTGTGTCTAAGCTTCGTTATTCTTGTTCAGTCTTCTAGCATTCTGGAACCATTGTGGGGATTTGTTGGTTTGGGAACCTTTTTCTTGGTAGTCACAATTGTATCTGGCCTACTATCCGGCTCGTTTTATCTGGTTTGTTATATGATTACTTTTAACATTTCGTATTTATTTGATGTCAATATCTATGGCTTTGCTGGTTTTACAAGTGGATTTCTTGTTGCATTGAAGCAATGTCGAGGAGACCAGATGCTTATTGGCTCCATTGGCCTTTATGTCAAACATCTTCCGTTGGTCAATGTTTTGCTATCTTTCTTGCTTCGTATAGTTGGGCTGGTTGGTGGGGGTTATTTGGCACTTACAGTTTCAGGAACAATGGTTGCATGGATTTTTCTTCGGTTTTATCAAAGCCATAACCGTGGTCGAGGAGATTCAGCTGAAAACTTTGCTTTCAAGACCTTTTTTCCCAAACCCCTTGATTCACCTGTTGGGACTGTGGGGAATGCAGTCTTTAATTTGCTGCTCAAGTTTAAGATTTGTCGCAAGACTTCCTATCGTTATGATGTGGGTGCTCCAAGCAAAATTACCATCACCTTATCCGGAGTTGATGCTCTTGATGCTGAAAGACGAAGGTTTGTGAATGTTTTCTATGCTTATTTTATATTGTCTGTATATTGATTAGGATCCACAGCTCAGCGACAAAAACATGATGTGACGTTTATTTGACAAAGCTCAGCAGAATAACCAGAATATACAGTACATTCTTCTTCGCTTGAGCCGCAGGTCTATCTTTTTACCACCCCAGGTTCATAATGTTCCCAACTGCACTGGAAGGTTATTAGAAAGCAGCAAGTCTTTATTTTCATTAATATAGAATATGCATTGGTAAAAGATGACTTTGCTATTGTAACCAAGCTTCATATCAGACATCCTTCTGTTGGTCTGATGTCAACATGGTCTGACTCCAAAGTGGCAATGCAAAACTGTGTTGGATGCTACATTGATCAAATGCTGGAGAATTCTTTAAAACTTACTTCAAATAAAATATTATTTTTATGTTGTTAATACTAAATGTCAATATGTAGGGATAGTAGGCCTGGAATATTTATTTATGTATTTATTTTATATACACTGTTGTCTGAGTTGTTTCATAGAAAAGTTAAAGCTATGTAGAAGTAGTATTTACAGAAAGCAATTTTAAGAACTTATGAAGTAAAACTAACATTGTAGGTACAGACAAAACCTTTTTGCGCTTAACCAGTATATTCATTTAATTTATAGGATTTAAGAATTATGGACGATAAAATGGCTCATGTTCTTAATGTGTATGAGATGATTAACCGATTTTGGCTGCATTACAATAAATTAGGCAATCTCAATACAATTTTGCATCTGTAGAAATAAAGCTATCAAGGCTTTGGACGAACGACTACAGAAGTCACAGTCAGTGGCAGAGGAAACTACAGATTGGCCAGAGATGGATGATGAGCAAAACAAACAGCCGGATGCAGTCAAACCTGTGGATGATGCTTTATCCTCATCCTCTGCATCTTCTCGTTCAGACATTGTCAGAATCGACATGGAAACATCATCGCCGTCTGATGAAAATGCATCGCACTGACATCCTAATAATTTTTGCTTTATTTTTACACAAATATTTTAAGCTTGTATTCCTGAAAGTGGTGAGAGTATATGCTATGTAGATTTCATTCAAAGAATAGAGTAACTACTTTTTTGAGTACCGTATCTTTGTTTGGACAGAAGACATTTGAAACAATCTGTGATCTTTATACGAAGTCCAAACTTAACTGTGCTGACTGCAGAGTCAGTTTTGGGATCTTTCTGGCTAAGAGTGAACTTTATATGTTACCATGCAGTTGACTACCATTGTATAACTGGTTGAGACAATGTCCAAATTACAAACAAAAACCGCATGCATTTCTTACAGCAACAAGGTTTACTAAAACCACTAAAACAAAGTGTAGGTACCGTACTAAAACCGAGTTGTGAAAAGAATCAGATTATAAGTGGTCCGTAATGTAAACGATGCACAAGTCTTGCGCATTTGTCCTTAATTAGCAAGGTTGTGGAGCCTGGCGAAAAATATACGACTCCGAATCCTCGGTTAATAACTGGCCGACTCCGGACACGCCAAAATCTTTTCGTCTCCACAGCCCTCTGCTACTTAGATATCATCTTTTGATTCTTGCAAAGTTATCCCTTGGGACGCATTGTATCGTTTCTCTTTCTGCTGTACTTGATTTGTTGTACAGATCACTTTCATTGGCGATAATGCTGCTAAGTTCATCAGAAGGAATTGAAAATAATGGTTAACTATACTTTCACCAAATAACAGAAAAAGTGCTTATGAGTTGGACATCGGTAATATACTTGCCTAGTTTCAAGTGACCAGCTTGTAGTAAATGATAATCTTTTTCTCACAAACTAATAGAGCTTCTAAGTTTCAAACAATTTTTGAAGCATTACCGCCGGCTGGTAAGATTACACATTTGCACGGAAAAAATCGTCTTCATCATCATCCAACTTTGGTTCTGTCCCTACTAGTGGAAGTGGCCAATCCTTTCCTTGCCGTGATTGTGTTTACTTCTATTCTCCATCTCATCTTTCTTCAGTCCGACTTTGTCTGCCTCAACCTTCACCTGTTCTATCTACATACTCTTTTTGGACGTCTCTGTTTCCTCTTCCAATCTTCCTTCAAAGTCAAAGACTTTTGAAAAAAATTCCTTCTTTCCTCCTTAATTCAACCCATACCATCTTATTCCATTTTCCCTAGGAAATTAATCTAAACTTGAAGTAGCAGGTCCAATTCTGCTTTCAATGTTCTTGTTTTTCTATCCACTTCTGACGAAAATCAGATTAATACTACGCGTATGGCATGTATGCCTCTGACGATGCAAGGAGAATGAGAACTTACCATTGTTAGTTGTTATTAGAATTACATAACATTGTAATTCGTAAATTATATACCATTGTAAATTCGGCAAGAATTACATACCATTGCTTCGTTTGCTGTATAAAATGGTGATATATATTGATGTCAGTTTGTGCTCAGTATTTTGGAACATTGTAATTAGACTCGCATTTTTTGTTCATTTATTTATGTCCTTGATTCGCGTCTGATAAATTGTTGTTAATGTTAAACATCTGGACAGATTGATAGTTACACATCTGAAGCCAATCAAATGCATTTGATGACTGACTCACAAAAAAAATCTGATGTGTTGGAATTTTTTACAACAGCACTGTTCAGAACCGCTGTGCCACGGCACGACAAACTCCTAGGAACAATTCCTTGTAGTCCTTAAATTCACTAAACTCATATTTTATCAATGTTTGTGTTAGATTTGTGATTGTTTATTATTAAAGTACGGTAAGCAGAAACATCTCTTACCTAAATTCTATAGAATTGTTTTACTCCCAATATTTTTATTAAGCTACAATTTTCGTCGATCTGTGCCATCGATATTTTTATACCTGTCTCTTGAAAAAAGTTGTGAAGCAGTGCGCCTAAGTGTTCAGAAAAGGACAGAGGCTTATATTTATTAGGCTGCATACCGTATTTCCCTAATATAAGTCATCAAAACTGAGATGCTTTTTAGGCTCAAATTAATGTATAAAATCAAACAACATTTAATAAAACATGTATTTTTAAGCTTTTGTTAAATTTACATCAGACACTTAAACAGATGCCTGATTATTATCAACCAATTTTGATTATACCGACCCTGTATAAATCCTCATTTTATAACTTGTAATGCTAATTGCAACCAACTTGTCGATAAGCGTACTTTACCTTCTCATTTAAGCAAAAGAATCTAAAAGTTTATTTAGAAATGCGACGAAAGCCACCTTGTTGGAGACCTTCACTTTAACAATTGTACTGAAATATATTCGCGCTTTGGTGTACCTTATTTGATTGTTGTGCTGATTTTAATTGCAGTAAGTAAGAAGGAAATTCAATCTTACAGTATAATCCTAAGAGCAAATTGCTTGCAAAGCTTTGCAGTTGGGTTTTTCAAACTTTGGCCTCATAATACAAGCGTGTTTTTCTGTCAGTATCGCAAATTAAAAATTGCATATTTTTTGTTTAATAATATCACAATACGACTTCTCAGGTTGACTTGCGCCCTCTAAATTTATGGGAGAAAACTTCGACTAAGCAAATACGCTTAGGCTTTGAGTGGCGTTATTTCCTGTCAGCGGCTATTGATCCACACAGTATCAGGTGTCATTTTTTAATATATGGAAAGCCGGATAATTCACTCTCTATAAATACAGAATGTAAAGAGTGATTATCGTATATTGATGGCGAAGACTTGTGCTATTTAACGATTAAAGTTTTATTGCTAAATCTTAGTGTCTTCTTTTATTGACGTGAAAATTGTGCTCTTAAGAAGAGAATCTTATTGTGGATTCCATCCTGGTGGTAATTTTCCCCTTTGTGGGGGCATTGAGCCGCTGATGCAAGTTCAGTCACCGAGGTAAAACACTGTTTCTACTTATTGACTGTAAATTATTTCATATAGGCCACTTCGCCTAATCTTTAAAGCTTTTGAAATTTTTGGACTAGGTTTAACAAGAAAGCATCGACTTACTTCAACATTTTTTCATCACGCACCCTACTGAGCACCAGGTAGCTTAGCATCATCGCACTTGTAGAAATCCCTGTTTCGAACAAAATTACAAAACAAAAACAACAGGAGTTGCCAGTTAACAAAAGTTTTTTTACGAAGTTGTGTGCGGCCTGCAATGTTGTACGGGGGCGAGACATGGATGCTAAGATAAGTGAACGGGCGATTCTGAGAACGGAAAGTGCAATATGCCTATGTGCAGTAAAAACGAGGAGAGAAAAAGACTAGTGGAGATGCTAGAAATGAAGGAGACCACATACCAACTTGGAAGGGTATACGTACCAAGGCATGTACTAAAGAGGGAATCAGGAAGTTTTCTTCGGAAGACATTGACTTACCGCACTGCAAAATGAAAGAGGAAACGAGGACAACTAACAAGAACAGGTGAAGAATGGGGCAAAGTCGGACCGAAGAAAGAACGAGATGGGGAATAGGAGTAAAGAGAAACGCTGCAAGAAAAGAATCGGCCACCCCTACCAAAGGGGACAAAACTGAATATGGATGAAGATGATGAGGTAGGCTTATCATCTTATCGAAACATGACAACACTGTTCCAACTTTTCGTTTTCTCAATTCTCGTTCCCGAAAAATCGCATTACAATAAAACAGAAGACAACAAAAATAGTGGTCCATGTAGTCAGGGCCGGATTTAGCTGATGGGGGGCCCGGGACATTTTTAGATGGGGGGCCCCCGTGCAAAAAAGTTTTTGCGCCTACGGCGCGAAAACACACCTCTACGTCTACAGTAGCATCAATCCTGCACTGCACAGCATTTTGAAGAAACTTCAAAGGCTGAACGAAGAAAAAATAATAACACAAAATCACATTTTTTCCTCGTAGGGGGCCCTTCAAAAGTCGGGGGTCCGGGGCATCTGCACCCTCTGTCCCCCCTAAATCCGGGCCTGCATGTAATAACACTACGGTACATCGATATAGCTACAAACAAAATATTCTCTGGTGGAAAACACACTTTTGCTTCAAGCTGAGATTAAAGATGAGAATAAAACGATAACGGGTCGACACGGTCAAAGAAAACAAAAACAAATTACAGTACGGTACATCAAGATTTTGTAAGAATTCAACTATATAATCGTAGCATAGGCACCTTGCGCTGATAATAGCCGTGAAAGAATGCAATTGCAACGACTGGTTGATTTGAAACTATTCAGTTAGCAAGTAGGCTACTGCGTGTGCATAAGTAAGATTTCTAGAGCTTTGATAAAAAGTTGGCCACATAAATTTTACCCATATCTATGTATAGATATTTCGGTCCATACAAATTTCACTATTCATTCCAGCTGAATTGTTACACCCTAGTAACCCAGGTGATTGTATATACTTGGTAACAATATTAAACTGAGTACATGCTTTATAAAGGTGCTGGTCTTCGTGCGTTGGATAAGTACGCGTTAGTTACTTGATTCATTATTATCAAAGCACACCAAGACGGACAAAAAAGGCACAAGGCCCAAACAAATCCATGAACGGACGAAGCAATAAAATTTGAAAACAGGGCAAGTCCAATTGTAGTACATGCCAAAGTAAACCCAAGAAGGCCAAACGTGGCGTGGTAGACTTTCAGCTGAATTAATTTCCAATTCCACCTCTGAGCAATTTGCGGATAAAGCAAGAGGATTCCACAAGATGTTTGAATCATCATGTATATTACAGTAATTAAACCTAACAGTCCATGCCAGGACTTAAAATGGTCTTTATTGTGTTGAATTTTGTTGATAATGATAATAATAAATCCCAACAAAGCACAAGTGATGGCAGCGCATTGCAAAATCCAATGAACACGGACCTAGAAAAGACAATCACTTCTGTTACTTGGTTACATTCTTTTGGAAGTTAATGTTCTTGTCAGTCACTAAATATGATATATAAGTTGTTCAGTAAAATACACAGACATGCTTTAACTACCAATTACCATAATAAAGCTTTAGAAAGGTTATGATATTTGTCACAAATATCCATCACATACGTAAACTCATAAGTTACTAACTTTACTAAAGCTATAAGCAAGCCATACATTATTGAGCAACCATAAATTCCTCCTGAGATATTCTGTCAAATAAATGAACTCTTACTTTCTGATAAGCTTGAAAGAAGTTGATTATTTATATGTCACAGCACAGACATTAACAAATTCTTTTCGAATAAGGTAAATATAATAGTTCAATGTTCATCACATCACAAAATGTGCAAACCTTTGTTTTTCTTGATGCTCGTAGGAACAGACTGCTTTCTGGACTGAAGACAAGAATAGCCTCCATCATTAACAAGCTGAATGCAAGAACCATCAATGTTGGATGCCAAGAAAATAAACCTGAAAAAAATTTAGAAAACAAAGTTTTATTAAAACGAATATTATAGTAATATATATAAATGTAAAGTATAGTCGAAAACGTTTGCTTTAGGCTATTTTATTTTTTGTGTTACAATGTTAAATGTCGTATTGTTGCTGAGCTATGTCTGTTTATGGTTGAAAAAATAACCTCTCTACCCAAGTAATATCAAATTAAGTATAATTGAATGGTTGCAACAATACGGAAAGTGGAATATCTTGTTTCACTGATTTTTTTGTAATGTGGACACAGGGGCGGATCCAGAGGGGGGCGATTGGGGCGATTGCCCCCCCTAAAACCTAAGAAAGTAGCTTTATTCTTCATTTATATGTAGGCTATAGGCTACGATTTGGAAAACGACATATCAAAAGCAATGCTGAATAAGTCTTTCGCCATGTTCAAAGATTAGGTTAGTTAGGCTAAGGTAGGCTATAATAATAACATAGTATTGAGGGCTCCAACTCGTGTCCGAGCATTGGTTTGTCTTCAAATCGAATTTGGCTTTGGATGGTGATGTCGTATGTGGCTTTGGAGGCCCAGTCTATGATGGAAAAGACGTGGGCAAAAGGCACATTGTATGGAGGATGGAGGGCGTGGTAGTTTTAGTTTTTCTTTTCTAATCTTTCGTTTTTCTTTGACATTTTGTATCTTGTTTTTTTTTTTGAAAATTTCCGTGCCTTCCCTGGTTCTTATTCTCCAGAGCGATCTGTCACTAACATTGTATAATAATAACATAGTAGCCTATAAGCAGTGCTATTTTCGTAAAAAAAAGCACAGGGTACACTGTCAGATTTGCCAAAATGAAAAATAATACACAACTCGCAAAATAGGCTACTAAGCTTTGTTGTACCATAACATGAATTATCAACATCAAAATTGGACGAGAGGTACAAAATTGTGTATTTTTGGAAATCCAGAGGGTATACTATTCGAAAAAGCAGAGAGTATACTGTGTATACCGGCGTATACCCTCGAATACAGCACTGAGTATAAGGCTATTATTTCGTCACATTAGTCTAATTACCGAACAAAATTACTAAAATTTAAAAAAGTTTCTAAACTTTTTGCCGGCACTAGAGCATAGCCGCAACTTTGGCGGTCAGACGTGGAACTAAAACCATTGGAATTCTTACATACGTTTTGAGTTGAAGAAGTGTAATTATGCGAGGTTAATTTGTAAGCTTATTTTTGTAGAGCATTTAATATGATATCTCTCTTTTAGTCTTAAAGGAGCTGAGGATTGAGGAGCGACACCATAATGAAACTATATTGCAGTAGGCTATTACATGCTTTAAAAGTTGTCAGCAACATTAAACGACGCAGATCGCAAGAAACCTTGGATTTTTATATAAAAGAGTGACAGGTTGTGTTGCGAAAGAACCGTTAGAGCATGGTTGTGATGCCAGTTTTGTTAGCACTGAAACTGAACTGACTGGGGAATGTTCTGCTGCCGTCGCTAATGTCAGTGATAGGCCTACCAATAAGACTTCCATTATTCGACAGAATGACGTAAGATGCCACATTGATTCGATTTCTAATATTGATGACTTAACAAAATGCGAGTTTCTTAAGAAACCCTGGAGACCTTCACATGATTTTAATCTGCCATTTTCTACTCGTCATAAAAAAGGAAAGGAAGAAAAAAGATACTGGAACCAGTCCCACTTGGATAAATTTCCATGGTTGGTTTATTCTGATGCCAAAAAAGGACTATTTTGTAAATATTGCAGCTTATTTGTTATTGGCCGCGTGTTGAAGGTTCTCACAAGCACGTAGGCCTACCCCTTCAAAAACTTGTTACAAAGCATTTGACTGTTTTTGCGAAGCTTCTTGAAAAAGATGGCGATCTAACAACTCACGAGAAACAGCAGTACCATAGAGATGCAGTGGAAGGGGGTAAAGATTTTCTGAAGACCTTCCACACACCAAGACAACACATTGCGAACCAGTTATAACAACCTCAATGTCTATAGCCTATCAATATTATGCTGTGACATTGCGAAGATAGAATTAATTACCTGTTATTATCTTTCGGTGGCCAATTTTTGAATTGCTGTGGAACAATCAAGAGTGAAACCATCAATCTCAACTATAGGCCTAAATACGGCTAGGTTGTTCAGGCTTTAAGTTCAACTTGCCATGGCAAGGGCACATCAGCCCTTTATCCCTTCCTTTTTGTTTAACAACAGCATTGTTGAGTTTTTTTTTTTAAGTTATAGAATTTCTCATAATTAGTGTTCGAAGTGCTCTCAGAATGCACCAAATTCAACCTAAATTTGGGGAGACCTCCCGTCGTTGTTCGTGCCAGGCTGATCACTTGTCTGAATGTCAATGACATCGCCCCCCCTAACGTTAATACCTGGATCCGCCCCTGTGTGGACAGCTAGAGAGTTACAGTAAAAATGAAAAAATTCGGCAGAACTGCAGAAATATTTTTATTGTTTTCATAAGTAAATTGCTTGACATTGCCTGAAATGTCACATACTAGGCTACTATACAGGGCTGTGGAGTCAAAGTATTTTGGCTTGTTGGAGTCAGCCAGTTATAAACTGAGGAGTCAGAGTGATGTATTTTTCATCTGACTCCACAGCCCTACACAACATGAAGAATTGAAGATATGGATACCATGCAGCATAACATTTATATACCTCTCATTACCAATATAGCGTGAGGTCCACCACTGCATTAAAACAAGTTATATATTTCTATACATTTAATTCAAGCAATACATACTTTGTAGATATAAATAGGTAGCATTGGTTACCGTACACTTGGTAGGCAACACATGGTGGTAGACTTCACGTTATGCAGCACTAAATCTTGATATGACAAAATATGCATACCGTAGCTTTGATTGTCTGAAACATCATCTTAAGACTTAGAAAGCCAGGATCTTAATCCTGGTAGCTTTGCATACATACAATGAGGTGTTCGCTTATTTTTACCTGTAAATTATCTTATCAAATAGAAAGTTATTGTTGAAAAGCAGTGTTCTACCGCACATCCCAACGATTGAACTAGAATTGCTTGGTCTTGCAGTTTCATTGCATGAAACCGAACTATTGTGTGTACTGAGGCTGTAATGTTGAAAAGTTTCACACATTGTTCTGGAGTGTAGTATAAAACTTTCTTTTTTACATGTGCTAGCTGAAGATGTTATTACTATAGCGAAATCGATTCTTAAGAAATTACACCAAGAGGTTAGATTGTTGTGGAAATACCAGCATTTGATGAATACAAAATAGCAGTACTACCATACTAACTTACTTGATCCAGGCTTTGCCACATAAATAATGTATGTGGTAAAAGCAATGGCTGCAATATGAGCAATCACTCCACAGATTGCTCGCAGTCCCGCCAAGACTTTGTCCCCCTTGCGCTGATAGTCTCTCATAGGTGAAGGTGAGTGCGAATCTTCAAGCAACTGAATATCCACCTCATCACTTTTCATTTTATTTGAAGTTTATTTACTCAAAGACCCTCTTGCGGAATGCAAACAATATCAACGTATCGGTGTTTCCAAACTATATTTCACAATAAAAACGGCCTTTTGATATCAATAACCATTAACCCAGCCATAGTGACCTTTATACTTTATAGATCGCTATGAACCCAGTAATGTAATGATTTTAAAAAACAGTATAGACTAAACCTTACTTTATTTATCTAAAAAGATAAACCAACATTTTATCAAGCATATCCGTTTAAGCATAGTTAAAAAATACTATGGTTTAAGATGATTTATAACATAATTCAAAATAGTGTTTTGTAGCAAGTTTGACGCTACGGTTTAAGAATGATTGATTAGTCAGGACTAGAGAAGGGATTCTTCCTTTCTGGCAGCAGCTTATGAAATACATGTGGATGATATTCGTACAAATATCTTTGATTGCTATCTTTACCTTCACCAGAGACTTTTACTTGCACAGCATTGACCTGAAATAATCTTATTTTTGAGCATTCCACGCACTGGCAAAAAAACTCTTGTTTGAATAAAAATTTGGCTATTTTTAGTTTTTTTTCAACGTAAGCCTACTCATTTATTGAATATCGTGCCAGCGTGTAGAACAAAATATGACAGTTCCGACATCTTCTTCCTACCCGGAGCATCGTATGATACTTGAACGTTACCTAATACCAGGCGCGGATTTATGGGGGGGCCCGGCCCCCCCCGAAATTTTGTGAAAAATTGTATGTTTCCGCATCAAATGGTTTGATATGCTTCTAAACAGCTGATATTAGTCCCTCGGCATCACAATTGATGAAAATGGTTGTTTTAATGTCTATTTTCTAGCATATCGTAGCATAGCATATCATAGCATATGTCGTAGTATCATTGTTCATATCTGTTTAGCTTTTTCTTTCTTTTTAATTGATTTTCAAATTTTCTGGCCCCCCCCCGAAAAAAACTCTTAGATTCGCGCCTGCCTAATACTATTCAGTTTGACCAAAACTTTTAACGTTTTGTCGCTTCTACCTTTCCTACGTTGTCCTATTGTTTTCGCTGTAATGGTCAAAAATTAAAACAACTTAAAGCGTCAAAACCGGAATTATTTAAACAGAAAAAAGATTACTTGTTGTTAAGTCGATTTGGCAACGCACGTGAGGCTGCCTTACAAGTTATTCCACAAGCTTAGGCTATTTAATGACAATTTGCAAACTTTAAAAATGAACAAAACTTGTTTTTGAAGACTTAGCCTGTACAAAAAAAAATTGGAAAAAAAACAAACACCTTATCAAACGACTTACGCTATCAGTCTATATATAGGCTATCTAAAAAACAATGCTTCTGAATCCTAAAGTGCATTTTAGCCAAGATCGTTACATTTTTAATTTTGTAGCAGAGCTTTTAATAGCGATGGTCATTTTCATCCTTTTGTCAAGCTTCAAGCAGGTACATTTGGTATCAACGGCATTGGAAGAGCAAATGGTCAAGTAAAATAAATAGCATGACAACAACATAGCACGAAAATAAAAGATGAAGAGTGGAAAATAACTGCAACTTATTTCTCTAAAACAGCCTTTAGCAACGCTACACTTCGGTTTTAAGTAGCAGGATTTGTTGGTTTGGTGTCAAATGAAATATCAAAAGGTAGCCTACATTGCTTGTGAGGTTGTTAAAATGAAGACATTTTCAATTTATGGAATTAACAGGATAGGATGGACACTGGCAATCATTTTGTTAAAAAAGTCTATTGAATTAAAATAACGAAATCATTTCAATAGATAAGTCTCAGCACGGTACACATTACGAAATGATACGTGCTTGAAAACAATAGGTACTCTGAAATTACAAAACAAGTAGTAAACCATACGGTCTACTGCAGAGTGTAGATACAAAAACACAAAATTGTCCAAAAACCTACAGGAAACAAGCCGAATAGAAAAAAAAAAAAACTTAACATATTCAATTGTTCAACCTAGATTTTTAAAACCCTGCGTGTGTGCGAAAAAATGAAACTACATTGCCTAAGGGAACGTTCAAATATTACGTAACGCCTTCGAGGGGGAGGGGGGGGGTTTATGCAAAGCGTTACGTTAGCGTCACATCGGGGGGAAGGGGGTTCAAGCAAAACGTTACGTAACGCTTTCGAGTACGGAATGGTAGTTTTTTGTGCTGAATTCGTAGTGAAAAAGCGTTACATGGGGGAGGGGGGGGGGTCAAAAATTCGGAAAAAAAGCGTTACGTAATATTTGAACGTTCCCTAAACCAAATTTACTACCAACCAAAAAACATAACTTAATAGGTTGTCAAAAGTAATGAGACATAGCTGAAGCTGGGAGATCGATGCGGTAATCCTCAGCTGGGATTCAGAGAACAGCAAATTTTTAATGGCAATATTAAAATGAAATGCAGCCAAATCTTCTTATTATTGCAATTAAAAGAGTAAAAACTAACTAAAACTAACCCGTTGCACCAATCGTTTTTACATTTTTCTCAATTTTAGAACATTTTTTTATAAATTACTTTTGACCGAAAGCGTTGAATAAGCGGGTATTACGTGGAGTGCGGGTAACTTGGTGAAAATAACTTTACAATGGTTGGCAATTCCGCAGTTTCAGGGTCCCTCGACGGTGATACTCAACGTAAAAACAACTTGGCAGCATTTGACAAAGGCTTATACCTAGTGCAGCAGATACAGTAGCACCAGCCCACAAGCAGATGAATCGGTGAAATTGTCGTTGGATTTTGCAAGAAAAGCATGAAGGGCCGTGGTTGGAGTGCCTGACTAGTGTCTCGGTATTGCCTTGTGATAACCACAGTGACCAGGACTATTCTTCGACCGTTGGCAGCCAAAAAGCCATATTTGAACATGCTGATGCAAGCATCATGTATCGAGGGTTAAATTGAACGCACTCTAAAGGATGAGGGTGTTTTCCATCTAAAACGGCCGTTTTGCTCCCATTTTCAGAATTCCACACGTGGATTTGACCATCTTGTGAACCTAAGACAAAAAGGAAAACACATTCCAGATTAGACATAAAATATATACGTTGTAAGTAGTTGTAAGCCAGTTTTAATCCAGTGACATCATTTATGAACATTATAATATGCTAATTTAACTATATAACTAAAAAAAAGAAAATTCCGGAAAAGGTCAAAATTGCAATAAGCGCATGAGGAAAGGTAAACAAAACGTTTGTTCATGAACATGGAATATTCTCCATGCATTCATGTGGATGCTGATAACAATTTAAGAAAACTTCTGATCATAATTTACTCGTAATCATTCTCGTATCACTTGTTCAATTTGTGCTTTTCAGTCCGGAGTGTTGTTGCAGTTACAGTGCATAGGCAGATTTATCTTAAATTTTTCATTTTATGCATATTGCAGATTTAAGTAATTCCTGATGAGGACACACGTACGTGTCGAAAACATATTAGTTGATTTTTTAATTATGTTATATTTTTTTGTAATAAAACATGCAAAACCCGCTAAAGCTACTTTGCTTTGCTTGTCTATTATTCATAATTCTAGCACAAGAAGGTTGGCAAAATAAAAAAGTGTTAATTAGTGATGCATCTAAAGTTCTATCACTTGTGTTAATACTTGTAAGCGGTCAACACACCTGATAGAATATACTGTGCGTCTGGACTAAAGCTGGCTTCAAGAGGTAACCCTTTGGTGTTGAGGTGACCCATGAATGTTTGTAAAGGCTGGCCATGGAAAGCATCTATCAACCTGCATCCAAATTGAAACCATTTTGTTAGAACACAATTCAAATTAAAACCGTCAATCCATTAAAATTGAAATACTATCGTCTATTTCTTTGTTTTTGTCACTATCAATATTTTTTAAAACAAAATTTACAAAAAATGAATGTGCTATTTTAAAGCTTACATGTTAATGCTTTGGAGACAATTCAAAGATTTTTTCGCTCTTTATAAGGTTAGTGTAAAAATAAGTACAAAAGATAATAAATCTCACCGGATGACTGTTCCGTTTGTTGATATTAAAATCAGTTTTCCGTCTGGGCTAAACTTTAACCCGGTCCAATCACAATCTTTGTCTTGTTGAAGGCGAAAAGTTATAAAAGGACCCTTAAAAAGTTGGTAATGTAGTTCATGAGTACAAAAAGTTATTTCGATGCCATTAAAGTATTCTCATTACTACATTGCTCTTACATAAAGCTTTCAACCTGCATTTTCAAATCTCATGATTAATCCCAAGATGTTTTTTACTTTTGATACCTGTACCATTTTTGCAAGAAA
This sequence comes from Aplidium turbinatum, assembly GCF_918807975.1. Taxonomy (NCBI): domain Eukaryota; kingdom Metazoa; phylum Chordata; class Ascidiacea; order Aplousobranchia; family Polyclinidae; genus Aplidium; species Aplidium turbinatum. Next base: position 5,567,048 of record NC_137489.1, on the reverse strand, counting down.
ATATTATAATAAAATGCTTCAATTTCATGTTGTTTTTCAAGTGGACCACAAAAAGTTTCCTATAAACAAGAAAACCTACTAACCTTATCAAAAGATCGCAAATCATATAGTTTAACCATTTCAGAATTAATTCCTGCAGCAAATATTAAACCTTCAGGGTCAAATGCAGCTATCGGTCGACCTGGAAGGTGCATGACACCTTGGCAGTTGGCAGATCTAAGATCCCACAATCGAATGGTTTTATCAAGAGATCCTGATAAGAAACTATCATCAACAGGTGACATATTTAGACACACAACTTTCTTTGTGTGGCCGGGAAAGTATCGAAGGTATTTGTTGTCGTGGAGGGATTGATAACGAATTGCATCTGCAACAAAAGTTGTATTCAAAGCAACAAGCACTAGATTACACACAGCATGAACACCAATGAATTACATAACTGATTTCAGCCTGAACCTATTGTATCGTTTCGTTTTCATCAAAAACATGTCTGGGACGAAAATCAAATTACTAGTAATAAGGTGGAAAAACCTTGGGGTTTAAAACAGGCATGAAACATGCTTGGGATTTAAAACAGTTTGGTTAGCAAAGCACATGTCTGTAGCAAAGGCGGCCAAAAATAATTATAATATACAATACAGCAAAAGAACATATAAGGGAAGTTATTGTGACTGACATTTTGCCAGTTACAATGTTGGTGTACTGCAAATGTACATTCATCATCATGAGATAGAAAAAGAAAAAACATTCTCAGGCGGATGTCCATTGCAATGTTCCCGAAGAGAGTATAGTCAGGCTACATGTCTACAATAGCATCAATCTCTCAATCTTGATCACCAAGCCTGCATCAGTAGTCCAAAACCTTTGCAATTATGTGAAACTTTCCAGAATTATATAAGCTTCTTATACTTAACAATATGGCACAACAGCCTAACAGACTGCTATTTATCAGTGGCTTTCCATAAATTTATGCTTTATAAATTGATTTACATTTTACCCATACAATTACTTATTAGAATAAAAAGTAAAAACAACGAGTCTCACCATCAACTTTGTTGGAAGCGTAAATAACTGTGTTGCCAGCATGAGTGTAATTAATGTGATCGACACCATATTTCTTGCTGTATAGGGTTCGTTTTGGTCTACAAGAAAAAGTGTCGTGATGAAGTCTAGCTAAATATATATAATATTATTGATAGGACCATGTAACTTCATCTGTATGAAACAAAAACTAATAAATACAAAATTGGTAACTCACTGGAGTTATGGAGCGCGAACACCAAGTAAATGTAAAAATGATATTAAAATACCGCTTTAATATCATATACATATATTACACTTAAATCATTTAATCCAGGCATACGCAATTGCCTTCAACATTTCAAGACATTGTATGAATAAAAATGTTTTTCAAGATGTCGTTGATTTTCTCTTATATATATTTCCTGATACATATATTTCCTAATGTAACTTCCTAATATAGTTTGGATCTCCTAACAGATTAGAATATCTAGACAAAGCAAACCCACGACGTATCAGTTTATACTCACTTTCCTTCATTAGCACAATCATATATCACAATCGAATCATCATCACTTGCTGATATTAAGCTTTCTCCATTTGGTGCAAAATCAATGCTATTCACTCGCTCTGCATTTTCACGAAAAACTTTCGCCACTCGAAAACTTTTAACAACAGAGTCACCAAGCTTCATTCTGTTCCTCCAGTTTGACTTGGTATACCTAACTTATTTTTGAATCTACAAATCATCAAAAGATTTCAGTACATAGATAGTTAGGTACTATAAGCCACTGTTTCCCAACCTTTTTTGGTGAGTGACCCTGATTTTATAATTTGTACTGTACATAGCCAACAAACCATATTTTCCAAATAAGATTAACAAAATATATACATACATATTACAGCATTCTAAATTTTTTTAACGTGGTGTAAATCTGCATTAAATAAATGCCATTTTAACTTGGACAGCTCCATTGATTGAGTACTTAGTAGCACATCACAGAAATACACTGAGGCTTTCAATGCCACTGCAGAGTGCAGACCTGGTTTTTTTTTTTTCGGTCATTTATCGATCATTGACCAATTTTTTAGCAAAATGTCCAAAAAAAATATAGTCAATTCTGTCAAAATGTCCGAAAAAATATACGGTCAAATGACTATATATGACCAAAAATGACTAAAAATGACTGAAATAAATAAAAAATGACTGAATTTTTTTTAAGTCATTTCGGATAAATGACCGAAAAGTCTCAGCGAAAAAAAAAACCCAGGAGCAGACTATAAAAATACAGCCACACTTCAAATATTCTCCAACATATTGACACTTTTTCAAAGCAAATTTCAAAGAAAAACACTGCCCTGAGTTGTTTTCTGGTATTTACCAATTACCATTGTAGAATGTAGGATGCATGTTTAAAATGCTTTTAAAAACTACTGACTGATACAGCCCTCGAAATTAGCTTCCATCTACGACGGCAAAAATATTGCCGTCACCAAATCAACAAACCTTGGATTGCGGCGGCAACTGCCGTATGCTTTAATCAAATGAATTTTTTTTTTTCGCTTTTCCATCGTGTCACATGGCGGTAACCCAGAGCATTACGCAAGCTATTTTATGCGCTGACAATGCTCTTGTGAACTGTAAAAATTTTGCAACCTTATAAATAGGCTACTGGCTTAATTGTTACACAAAAGTTATTCTTTCATCGAATGCTTATTTTTTACTGGTGTGGTTGCGCGTATAAAAAGTGATACAAAATTAGATAAATGGTTCTTCGGCAGCAAAGAAAAATAATCCTTCCAATCATATGGCATCGCGCGTTCAAGAACAGGCAGTTTTGCGTCTTCAAGTATTCCAGTGACGACGCGACAACCTCTTACTCCGATACAGCATCCGATGATTCCGATTCTGACTAGTTCTTTGGGTCCACGTCTTTTAGGCGCTGACAGTTAGGCGCTGGTCTAATAGGCGCGCGCACTGTGGCGTCTGGATATTTAGGTGCGGAGCACTGTGGCGCCCGGTAATTTAAGTGCTATTCCTATTGAAGTCTGTAGATTGTATCAGCTTGGCAGGGAGGGGCGTAGGGCAATGCTTTTCACACAAAATATTATATTGAACAGAAATATATTGTTTTGTTAATGCGTGTGCGTTGTTGGTCATGGCTTCAGTGAGTGAAGTTGCTTAAACCGGCAATGCTTTTTCACACAAAATGTTATATTGAACAGAAAAAATATGTTGTTTTGTTAATGCGTGTGCGTTGTTGGTCATGGCTTCAGTGAGTGAAGTTGCTTAAACCGGCAATGCTTTTTCACACAAAACGTTATATCACAATTTTAAGCAAAAAGTTTACGTAATTTAGCCTACAGTCTTTTTGATCGAGAAATTCCAAAGTGAGGGGTTGCCTAGTCAGTTTTGACTGCCAATTCCAATGAGTGAAAGAAAAAAAATCCACTGCGTCCCCATCTTTAAGAAGTTCTCATCTGATAACTGCACCGCCAAAATATTTTTTTTTAATTAGCCAAAAAAGGACAGGCAAAGACTATGGATCTGCTATCATTTACATTTTTTTTTTCTTGAAATAGGCTACCTTTTAACCTTGGACGTAGAGATACTTCCTTGGTCATCATGGCAAAAATCCCAAGGCGTGTGTATACGTCCGTGGTCGCGAAAGAGTTAACTAAAAATGAACTCAATAATGTTCGGAAGCTTGAATAATTTATTGATAAAGCTTTCACCAACGCAAACTTGGACTAACAACAAATAAAACAGTAATAAATCAATAAAACAACACTATATTTTTCTGTTCAATATAACATTTTGTGTGAAAAAGCATTGCCGGTTTAAGCAGCTTCACTCACGGAAGCCATGATATAATTTTCTGGCAAGCTACCAAGCTGATACAATCTACAGACTTTACTAGGAATAGCACTTTTATGACCGGGCGCCACAGTGCTCCGCACCTAAATATCCAGACGCCACAGTGTGCGTGCCTATTAGACCAGCGCCTAAAAGACTTGCTCCCAGTTCTTTATCCAACAGACTTTGTGTTGCTCGCAGTATCCTAATTGTGCCGAAATAATGTTAGTGTACTGTATATGTAAATCGAGGTAATCTTCTATTGATTTGTTACCGGTACCTGATTGAGCAATTAACGTTATTTCATGATAACTCAACGTCGCTAGATGTCGAATTAATGTAAAACAAACGTAAATTTCTTATTGGGCATTGTTGTTACGCGATATAATCCGCCGGGAAAATTAAATCGATTTGTGCTGACTCGAATGTTGAATCAACCCAAAATTAACTTACTTCCCCCCCCAATGAGTGATTTAACGTGAATCACCGTAATAGCGTGCGCATCGCGTTTCTCACTTTATCGCTACTTTTGGTATTATTACATCACAACAAATCAAACAGTGCGGTCATGATAGACTATTCGATTATATTTTTCTCTTCTCGTTTAACATGTTTTGGTACAATTTTTTCCTAATAAACGTTCACAGCAATTGCCGAGGCAATTTCAACTTTTGCCGTTTGGCCTCGTCAAATTTTTGCACAGTAAAAATATGCTAATTTCGAAGACTGCATGAGTGTTCACAGCAAGTAAAATAGTCCGAGGTGAAGTCTTGGTGCGATGTTTCTGCTGATTAAACTCCCGCTGCGAGTAAATCCAACAGAAAGAAATTTTGAACAATTTTTGTCCGAATTAAGTGCTCGTTTTGCGACGGCATTTTTATTGCTGTAGCAGAATGACCATTATGACGTTTGCGGCGGCATTTACCACGGCAATTGCCGTGTGCAGCCGCTAATTTCGAGGACTGCTGATAGTGGTAGCTCGCAAGTATTTCATTGTTGTTAAAGACAAAAATTACTGTAAAGTTTAAATGACAATGCTTGTGCAGTTGTGCACTTAGGATAAGTTGCGAGTGAATGAACTAGTGAAACGTAGGTGACTACATACATGACATATATGAGACTACATGACATATGAACATATGGACCCTACATGACATATATGGGACTGTCACCGATGTCGTCCCATGCCAATGTTGCCTCACGTCGATGTCGTCCCTTGAAAGCAATGTTGCCAGATGTTCAAATTTTTTTGTCCAATTTTATATGATTATGCAGGTAGAAATTAGGGTTGTTCAAAACAAACTTTTTCAAGTCGAAACGAAATTTTTGCCACCTTGTCTTTTGTAGCAAACATCTGAAAAAAACCCAATTAGCCTAGAAATTAATTTTTTTATTTTTGAAATGTAATCAAATAAAATCAGAGACTTTTAAAAATGGTACAGTAGCCTACCAAATTCAGGCCTCGAAACTGAAGGCGGCCATGGCCGCAATTAACCTACAAAAACCGACATTTTGTCCGCCGTGCCTAGCCCTTTCATCAGCCCTTTTGTCCACCATGAAGTTTCCGAGAAAATTTTAAGCAAGCAGCCTTGTGAATAAAGTACTTTGCCACTTATAATCACCGGAATGGCCCGTTTCGGTAAGTCCGATCCCTATTCGGTGATTTTTTCAATTTTTTTTTTTTAATTATTCAGTACCGTAGCCTAATTATCATTGCCGTTTTAGGGTTAGGGGTTAGGAACTCACCGAATAGTAGCAGACCCTTTAATCACAAAGGATTAGAAAGCAGTCAAAGCACCCGATAAATCACAATACACACTGTCTTTTGTGTCTATGCTTGAATTGTTAACATTACTGATTGACCAAGCAGCTGATGTATGACGATAAGCAGGATGCAAGTGACATCACAATACACTTTATTGATGCGATAAATCATTATTGATGTGTGTCGAAGTTCCGATGGCCGCCATGTGCTTGGCTGCCGAACAGCTTGCTTCAGTCGGACATGTTTGGCCGCCGGGAAAAACAAATTGCTTTGGGGCCTGAAATTGATTTTTGTTTGTTTATTCATGAACTAATCCCGCAAGTTGTACCAAACTGAAAGAATAACTTAACAAACACCACAATAAATATTTAAAATGTAATAGCCTACTTTCGCAATTCTGCTTTTGTAATCTACGCTTCAGCAAAAAAGCGTATTCCCAGCGAATATCAAGTCTTTTCCGCAGCGTTATTCATAATCACTCACTGGGAACAACATGGGCATTGACGCTCGAGCTGAAACGCAACAGCCCGCTGCAGATGAAGTCTATTTAGCAACGTTATTCATAATTACCGGGTGCAACCTACATCGTACCCTCATTTCATACCCTGAAAAGATCGAGAGAAAAAATAGCACAAAGCAGAAGTCGCTGATCGCAACAAAGCCTTTATACCGTCAGTTTGTACCTTGAAAAGATCGAGAGAAAAAATTAAAAAAGCCGGAGTCGCTGATTGCAGTTTCCGCAAACATTTTAAAATTTTCCGCAAACAAACAAAAACTCTTAGGATCATTACCAGAAAATTTAAAATGTTTGCGGGAACTCCAATCAACCCTAAACCTTTTAAAATGTTTGTGAAAACTGCGATCAGCGACTTTGTTATATTTTTTTCTCTCGATTATTTCAGCTTGTTTGTTTGCGGAAACACCTTAATTCTTTTAAAATGTTTGCGGAAACTCCAATCAACCCTAACCCTTTTAAAATGTTTGCGGAAACTGCAATCAGCGACTTCGGCAAACTTTTAGGATCATTACCGGAAATTTTAAAATGTTTGCAGAAACGAGTCCCACGAATTACCCATAAGCCCCATAAGTACCCATAGGTACCCATAAGCACCATAAGTCACGTCGAATTACCCATAAGCACCATAAGTCGCGTCGAATTACCCATAAATCGCGTCGAATTACCCATAAGCCCCATAAGTCGCGTCGAATTACCCATAGGCACCATAAGTAGCATTGAATTACCTAGAAGTAACGTCGAATTACCCATAAGCCTTTAGAGTGTAGTCTATAGCCGTCTAGAAGCCTAGTAGTCGGCTGCATAGCCGAGTGGTGAGGAGCACTGGCTTGGCGTTCCAAAATATAGTTTGACACCGCTCAAGAGCAGGACACTTGAAGGCATGCCTAAAGGTGGACACAAAGATTGGCTTCGTTGCCTTCCCGTCCGCTTATGTGTCTGCAGTTTGCTGCAGCAGATGGAGTGTTTTGTCCGATAAAACACTTTAACATTGGACGATTTTCCCTATAAACCAGGTGACTGCAGCATAGCAATCGTTCTCGCACTCAGCTAGAGACCTAATCCTTGCTTTGAACTTCATAATTAAACAAAAAAAGAATAGTGGCAAGGGTGGGAATCAAACCCATGTCACCAAATTCAATAGCTCTTTGGCTAAACCACTCCGCCACGCAAGCGCTCGAGAAACCTTCGCTTAATTTGGTTTATATGGGTAATGTTTCGAGAACACTCACAATATTATCAGTTTAGTTGTTGACCATCACAACGAAAAAACAATATACGACAAACTTAGCAGAGGTCTATAAAAGGTAGAAGCGACAAAACGCGGACGTTATAACGTGCAGTCGTGCATGATACCAAAGCAGGACAATCAGTTTAAATGACACGATTGCAAGTCGTAACAGCGACTTGCAGATTACATATACGCTGACATGAAGGCGTAAGTAATTCCACGTTGCTTATGGGTAATTCGTGGGACCGGCGAAAACTGCGGAAAAACGGAAAGCGATGTTCTATTTTTTTCTCTCAATCTTTTCAGTTTAATTGTTTGCGAATACCGATGCTTAACCAATACCCTAAACCGATACTCCAATACCCTAACCTTGCGGAAACTGCGATTAGCGACTTCGACTTTTTTTGATTTTTTTCTCTTGATCTGTTCAAGGTACAAACTGACGGTACAAACTAGGTTGCACCCCAAATTTTTTACAAACTTTTTATTTTGGAAGTGGTTATTTTTCCACACTTAATGCCATGGTTACAATCAGGTGCTGCCAGAGTTAGGATTAAAGTTAGGAAGGGTTAAGGTAAGGGTGAGAGTTAGGAATAAGATTAGGGTTTGGATCTTTGCACAGGACTAAAGTAAATGTCTAAAATACAAGCTTTTGTTTTCAACAACTTTAAACTTTTCTCAAATTAGGGCACAATTCCTTATCTGGCAATACTATTGAGGCTATTATTACACTACATAGTGTAAATATAGCCACAGCCTTTTATTTTGGCTACCGGGAAGAAGCTCTGGTCGGCCATGCTTGGTGGCAAGAAAAATAAGGAAGCTTAGACTTAGAGACCTTTACTAATTTGCTTAAAAATAATCTTCATTCAAACAACGGACCGCTAAGAGTAAAACTCAGCACCACAAGATACTAAAACTATCAAATGAAAAAAACACAAGTCAAGTGCTTCTGGTCCTCCTCACTTGCATCCACCAACACCAACTTTTATCTGATTTTTTTTCTGATAGGCGGCGGCAAAACAAAATTGCGGCATTGGGATCAATTTGCAAACGGAAATTTTGTATATAATAATTTATGTCTCAAGTCGAATTCATTTATTAAATTTCACAAAATAAACTTGAAAGTCTATGAAAACTTGTTTCATTTTCCAACACAAACCACTGCTAAATGTTCTATACCAGTAAAAAGCCATCAATGGAACAAGTTCGACTTCAACTTCCAGGTTGAAGATTGTAATTTTCCGGCCTTGAACTTCACAAATTGTCTGTTTGGTATTTGGGTTTTAAAGAATCGAAACGTTTTGTCCAAATTGATAAAAAAGAAGAGGTCAATATCGTGTCCGTTTATGAATATTTAAATTAGGTGACTGCTTTTGGTTGAAATCTTAAACATAATGCGCGCTCTGGGCCACATTATTGGATTAATACATCCATGTCCATGGAAGTGAAGGAACTCTTACATTTAAATCCGGATTTAAATAAATAGACTAAACGTACTTTCATAAGATCGAAATTAAAAATTCACGATGCAACGCTTAAGTTAAATCTTATGATCCAATCCTCAACAAGCAGTGTTTTTGGAAGGTCCTTAGGCCTACCTCATCAGTTGAACACAAATAATTAACTTACACCTTCAACCTTTATGTTACAACGTTTATTCACTCGCAACTTAGCCTATATTTCAGTGCAACTGCAATGTGGCCTGACTTAGTTTTTGCAAAAGCTGGTTTTTATGTAAAGTTAAATTCAAACAGGGCTCAGTGGGAAAGTTGTAGGCTAATTCTGAGTTTTCGATACTGTTTAAATACCGTAGCCTAATAAGTTACCGTACCAGTGTGCTTTTACATGACGCTGTAGGCAGTGGCGTACGCAGGATTTTCTCAAGGGGGGGGGGGCCATTGAGAGTAGCGTAGCCAGGACTTTTGAAAGGGGGGGAGGGGGTTTGACGGGGTTTGACGGCCGGCGGGCGAAGCCCGACGGCGTTTTCGCTTAAGACGACACCCAGCGGAGGGGGGTTACCTTGTACGACGACGTTACCTTGTACGACGAGGGGGGTTACCTTGAACGACACCCAGCGGTTACCTTGAATTTGGTGCATTCCGAGAGCATTTTCAACAAAAATGTGGGTATCAATATTCCTGTAAAATGGTGCTTTCCGGTGGCATAGCAAAAGCATAGGCTAAGATCATGTTTTCTTCGGCATTTTTCGGAAATAAAGCTCAGTCTCTGTTTTCTTGTTGTTAATTCCTGGCTGAGATGTTTGAATATTTGGTATTGGCAAAACTCGCTCTTTTAATGGAGTTTTGTTTAAAATTAGGCAAGTTTTTTTTAGACTGAAACCATCATTCCCAAGCATAAAGAAACTGAAAGCATCATTCTCAATATCGTGACGTCACACGCGTGCCAAAGTGGGGTTGTAACCCCCAAGGCCCAACCCCCCCCCCCCTTTGGCTATGCCACTGGCCATTGATATCCCAGACGTCTTTATGATATCCCAGTATGGTTTTAGTTTAGACTTTATCCATTTCTCTCTCACTAATCACTATAATAGGCTTACAGAACACTATGCTACATAGGCATACCTGGGGTGGGGTAGGTGGATTGGGCCATGTATTTCATATTGGCTTAGTCTATAAAACAACATTGTTACAGTAATTGCTTTGACAGAGCAATGCAAAACATATTAAATGCCTTAATCTACGTCGTTACCTACTAAAACATTCTTAGGGGGGGGGGGGGGGGCATGGCCCAATGGCCCCCCCCCTGCGTACGCCACTGGCTGTAGGCTATTCACTGCAGATAGGCCGATGCGTTGCACTCAGCGCTTCGGCCAATGTTAGTATAGTTGTAGCTAACAGAAGCTCAGCCGAGCACGTTGAATTAACCTAAGTTTATTCCTTGTTAGGCATGAAAAAGATTCAGTGTCTTATTTTCAAAGTCTTTGATTTGACTCGACATGGCATCAAATCCATGTCTACCGTCTGACTACCGATGCAAGTTTGCCACCGTCAGTTATTACAAGTGCAGCCAATGTTTAAAAACTTTCAACTATGGGTTTCTATCAACTGAATTGAACGCTTCTGTTGACAATTTTATGAATCCAGTGGAAATCAAGCAGGAAACGCTACGGACTGGTATTTCAGCAAATCAAGCACTAGTTTATTAAGCACAATACTTTCAAACCATGCGTTGTTAGGCTACATTTTGAAAACCACAACAAATTGTTGAAAAGAAAATAGCACATAAGCTTTTCAACAATGTTTCCCAACTTGGGGTCAACGGAGCCTCAATAAGTGAGTAGAATTTTAAAGGCGTCCTTGAATAGGCCTGCATTGATAACTCATTAGTCATAAAAAATACGGTGATAAAATTTAATATCTAAAATCGGTGTATTTAAAAACTTAGCAATATTTAAGCTACTCTCATAAAGTTTTAGGCTTCATAAACATAATAATTCTTGCAAAACGGCCCATGATAACGAAAAAGTTGGGAATCACTGCTCTACACGATGCATTGAGAACACATTGATATTGCAAACAGTAGCTCTTTCCAGTAAACAACAAGTCTAAAATGTTGCAAACTTTTTATCAACCTTGATATCAGTCCTGTCTCAGCGACTCAAAGCCATTCCAATTTCCAACTACTGTAGGTAGGCCTACAGCATATTCCAATTAAGGAGAGGGTCTGTTAATTTAAAAATGAATTTCCTGATTAAAAAGTAGTTTGTATGGCACGTGAAAGTAACAGGACTAAGAATACAGTTTCACCTCTCCTCATATGACGTCCAATATCGATAACCTACATAAATTTTACGTAAAATGACGGTTTTGACATTTCTTTTCTCAAGGTTATCAAGCCACACGATATTTCAACAACCTATTAGGAAAACACGTCGACACATTAAACATAAAGCGAATAAAACTATAAAACGTCACAATAATACGTAGGCACAGAACATGATGCTGTTTCTTTTTAATACCGCCACCGGTCAATGTCTTCTGCAGATAATACGAACGCCTGATACTACAACACGAAGCGTCACAAAACAAGAGTTCACTTACTGCTGATAAAGAAGTAACAAGGAATCTCGCAATGCATTATACACACAAAAGCAAATGCGGACTACAAAGTGCTGCATACTAAGCTGATCTAAAAAGCTGGGCAGGATATATCAATTGGCGCAAATATCACTTGAAAAATGACAAAAGAGGCTAAATAAGAACCATATGACATTATTTTCTTGCTTTGCCTCCTCTCCTGTGTGGGAGTTTTGACAACCCCTTAATTAAGGTTGTTTCAGAATACAGCCTCTAAACGAAAATGGCGGAGAAAGAATATCATTTGTAATGTTAGTATAGGCCTAAACAATGCGCGTAACATTTTTTCTTGCACATGCAATTTCTAGAGCCCCAAACTTGTGTGCTCAATAATTGTGTACCTTTTTCGGCTAAGTGTTGTGACACAAATTTTAAGACTTCTAAATTCCTGAAGATTTTACTGCAGATCTGAAAATCAACTGCGATCTAGAAGATATAGCAAACACTTCAAGGACATAAACAATTATTCAGTCATTTACAAATTGTGTAGGAAAAGATGGAACAAAAACTTCTGTCAAGTTGACAACGCTGTAAATATGAAAACTAAGCTTATCAGACAAAATATGAATCGAGTTGCGAGCGAAATTTTTTGGCATAAAAATAACTAAGCAGTGTTAGTACAATGCTCGAGTTATAAACGAAGCGGTCATGGCTAGAAAGATATATACAGTACATGCTAGCAGTTGGTGGTCTTTTTTACACGGTTCGAAAATGACCAATTTTGTAAGTCAAGGTGAAAAACCATAATGGCCACGTGAAAGTTCCAAAACATTTTGCTTCTTTGCATTCGCGGTCTTGTCGAAACTTGCTTTCAAAATACAGTACAGCCTCTCTTCACAAAACCACCGGCCACTACCTCACAGTGGAGACCGCTGCGCCGCTTGTTAGAATATTCGGTTATCCGCTTTTTTATCGAGCGAACACTTGCGACGGAGTTCTTGATCTCTTTCGTGAATCCATTTGTTACTTACTGAAAGAAAGATCAACATACGTCGTACCAGTAATAAAGTAGAGGCTGATGTTTCTTCACCTTTGTTCGGGAGTATCGATATCATTGAAAATGAAAAGTTACACAAGGGTCTTTCATTTGGCGTGCAACCGAACGATTAATTATAATAAGTAAATAAAGTCAGGCAGGTTGGAAAAATATACAATTTATTGATAAAGATTTTGCCACGGTAAGGGCGGCTTCTTCAGTATCATATTTAAATAGAAGCATCTTCGTATGCAATATCTTCTAGTTGCAGCCAAATGACTTTGAAATGGTGTCCAGTCTAGTTAACAAATTTGTTTAAACCAACCTCGTAACATTTTCTATTCTAGATACATTTCTGGGCAGTCTGCAAGTTAAACAAAGCATTTTTGAAACTTTTAAATGAGTATAAAATGCAAAAACTTTCTACAGACTCACCCCACTTAACCCCAGCTAACACTGGGCACGCTGCATGCCGGGTTCTCAAGTCTCCGGCCCCGGAAGGGAACAGGTTGTACCAAAAGGCTGCACTCCCCTTGATCGGCCGGACTCCTATGCCCGGGTTTAGAAAAACTGTGCTTCCGCCATAATCCACGTCGCTCAACTAGGTAAAACGAGAGAATAAAATTAATCAAGCGTGAAAGAAGTTGCACTATCCGCTGGTAAATACAACCAGTTTCGTTGTCTTAAAAACAAGAAAGTAAAAAGGCTACAAAACCTTTAATGCACTTATATTGCTGCTGTTGTGCACTCACTGCATATTCTGCAAATGTACACACGTTGAGGCCACTCATCACAGCATCCCCAATAGCAGTGATTGCAACGTGCAAAGAATGCTTGCTAAGTGAAACATAAATGAATGAAAGAAATGAGAAAGGAAATGCCTTCAGCAAAGCAAACCAACTTCTTAAGGAAGAAAATTAACCGATTTAATATTGTGGTAACATTGCAATGGTTAGATACTTACGTAGATTAAAAAAGTTGCTATTCGATTGCCCACTTTGACGTCAAATTTTCCAGCATCTGATTTCTGTAAAAAATACATTGAATGACTAATCAGCGACACAAACAACTAATTTTTAAAATTATTTAATGATCACTGACATAAGGTCGTTACTTACCCTTGCAAAGTCGTAGTGGGGCTCATACTGACCGGCTACTCCGTAGTTGGCAATCTGAGTGCATGAAGATGTCGTTATAATCGTGCAGTATGAAGTTTGTGCGCAAGCAATGGATAACATCTATGGTTCAAGAAGATCACTTCTTTACCAAAATTACACAATGGATAAGTTATTTTCAACAAGAGTGGCTGCTACATTATCAACTGTCAGAACTAGACAGGTAATCGTTTCTAGCACTAGTTGCTACGTTCATCTGATGAAATTGAAAGTAAAATTAACAACAAACAAGATGGTTTATTGCCGTGACGCACCGAGTATCGAACGCGGGCCGGTGGAGTGAGGGACCACTCAATTGCGCGTTTATGAAGGCAACACAACAAACTAGGTAGGCTCATGGCAAAGAGATACGACCTGATTTGTCACGTTCTGCAAACTTTTGCAATTAAGTCAATTGTCTGAATGAAGTTTTCTAGTTTTGTTTTGAAGTCGTGGGAAAATTATAGCAGTCGTAGTTTTTTTCATTTGGTTTCGTTCCATTGTCATCGAAATTTTTTTCGATTTGGACTATAATTTGCGCAAATTTGTCATATTGTGGGCTTGTTTCATCACGTGATAAATGGGCTACTTTTTAGTAGAAATTGGGATAAAAGTTTAAAAGCATCTGGCAACCTTGCTTGCGGAGGAAAAAAAACATTAGAATATGACTTTTAAAAAAGTCCCCAGATAACCCAATAGGTTTTAACATCACAAGCTTAAAAAATAAAGACAATTTGATTCAAAAAATTTTAGTCAGACTGTTAGCCCACTTGCTAACAGACTGATTGGAAGTTTTTTGAATTGCATTTCCATTTTTTACAGCGCCTCTAAGGCAACATAAGCTGGTAATATCATTACCGGTCAGTGAAAAAAAGAAAAAAAGGCATTTTCAGAAAATTCCAGTCACTTAATCGTAAACACTTACAAAATGTGGCAAATCAGACGATCATAGATTCACGTAACCAAAGTTGGTCTGACAAATAGTTTCACATCTTTTCCCGGAAAAAAATTCACGACGATAACGTTACTTTACGTTAAAATACGTTGTTAACGAAGCTGCATGGTGGGCGGGTATTCATTATTTTAAGACCAGGCCATTTGTAGTCTGAATGTCATGTTGATTCAGCCACCAGACTGCGGTAAACTAAATGTCTTCACGAAAGGGATAGGTTAGTCACCAACCCACAAAATTAATTCTTTTTACACTCAACGTGTGTAGGCGTCGAATCAATGTAAAAAGGATCAGTTCTGCCAACTGGGTTTAATGCTGCGAAAAAAAAACTAATAATCGACATATGACCATTAGGGTGCATCAGGAGCCCCGACCATGCAATTTTTATTTCTTCTATTGTTTAAATTGTTAGGCTATATGAATTAGAATGTGTGGTAAAATATTATTTAATTTTTCCAACGTTTAGGTATGCCACACAGAACATAAAGATTGATCCAGTACAGGCCATACAGGGTTGCCACTTAGCAGATTTATTGCAAAATTTGAGAAATTTTGCAAAATTTTTAACTGTTTTGATGCGAAATTTTGAGTTGGCAGAATTTTTAAGTTTGGCAGATTCACAAAACTCATAAGATTAGTTGAATTTCATTGAATTTGTGACAAAATTGTGGTTCTATCTTGTTGTTTGTGAAGTAAATGGTGATTATGTTTTGGTTGTTATCATTTGCTTTTAACAAAGTAATTATGAAATCTAAGAATGGAAAGCATATTAGTTCATTTTTGTGGGTTTCATTTCAGTTTATTTTGGGAGTAAACTAAGCATAATTGGTTTGGCAGATTAAAGATGATTTTGGAAGATTTTTGGACACTGTTTGGCAGAACATCAAATTTTTATCTGGCAACGCTGATCCAGTAACTGTGTGCAATTAAATTGCTAGGTGCTCAGATAAACTGTACTAAGGTAATATCGCTGATTTTCGTTGTTATATTATATAGGCTAGTGCAAAATAGGATAGGTTTAGGTATGGTAGATACCAGTTTCAACATCCTTTCAGCATTTTCTGTTGCTTAAAATTGCTTTTATTGTTATATCAGGTGAATTTATAACTAACAGTGATTGAAGTAAATTTAATATATATATATATGTCTTTGAATGAGTCAATTTCACCACTAACTCTGTTGAAGACAAGTGGAACAGGTGTGAAATCACCCACCCAAACACTAAAAACTCGACAATGTTCAAACATTTTTGTGTAGGTAAAGGACTGTCTGTTAATGCTGCAGAAATTACAGGGAGCAAACTGCCATCGTCTATGCAAGTATTACGTTGCTGCTGTATCACATTGAAGATGGAGCCAAAACCAATCGAACTAAATTTCAGGCTTCTAAAATTGTTCTATCAAAAATCATTCCATTTTAATATAAAGCCAACATTCCAATGGTCACCGAACTTTATGCCTGTAACAAAATCATTAAACTTTTTGACTGCAATAAGAAACTTCGTGACATTCCAGCTAACTGAAGACAAACTCCATTAGTGATAAAGAAATTAGGAGCCAGTAATTTGAGTTTGTCAAAGACTTTTCGACTGTGGCCTACAGATGTTGAAAAACTGATAAAAAATGAAGATGACATAAAGTTCCTAAAATCCATGCAAACTGATAGAGTAGCCACTTTTGGGTCGTGTGATAAGAAACAAGCTTATTTGGTTCAGCGCTGCCAAGCACGCAAGGAGGCTGAGACTCGACGTCATGAAAAAGCACTTTCTGATATGAGTGCTAACACCAGTACAGCAGTCTTAGACGATAGTGAAAGTTAAAATACATGTACCTCGTCCGATCAAGCAAAGGCTAGCCGAAGCCACAAAGGTAGCAGGTACACAGACATTTATACCTCATTATATTTTACAGTCCCAAAAGCTAGTACCTCTTGCGACACACATGAAAATGATCCCAGCTCAGCAGGTTGCATTTGAAGTTTTTATAGAAGAAATTGGAGGTGACACATCAAAGGTAGTGACATCATATTCTTCAGCGGATCTCACCAGACGAAAGGTGGGAAAAAAATAGCAAGTTCTGTGAAAGAAAAATGGAATCCACCAAAACTCCATTGGGATTCGAAGCTGCAATGCAAACTAACTTACTGTATATAAATGAGAAAGAGGAGCGAGTAGTTATAGCAGCTGGCACTACAAAGGAAATGAAAATTCTGAGCATCCCTAGTTATGAACCTCAAACAGACCGTAAAATGGGTGAAATAGTTGCAAAAGTTTCAGCTGATTTGATTAAACAATGGAACTGTTCGAAGTGCGTTGTAAATTTAGTGTTTGATACCACTTCAAGTAAGTCTGGACATGTATTGGCAGCATGCATCAGCCTGCAGCAGCAGTTGGATCGACCGATTTTATGGTCTGGATGCAGGCACCACATAGGTGAAGTGGTGATCAATCATGTTTTCAATGAGCTAAAAATAGAGACATCAAAATCCCCTCATGTGATGTTGTTTGTAAGACTACGCAAAAACTGGGGAATGATTCCACATTGCTCGGCTGAAAAACTAGCTAGATTGAACCTATCTAATTTTGATGAAGAAGCGAAAGTATTAGTATTACAGCTTAAAGAAGATGTTCTCAGGTTATGCACAGCGCAGGAGAAGTTTAAACGTGATAACTATGTATAAAGAATTTATTCATTTGTGCTTGGGTTACCTTGATCCAAATAAACGAGGCCGGGTGCTTTAAAGGCACATTGGATGGCCAAGATCATATATATTCTTAAACTAAGCATACTGGAACACCAGATTATACAGAGCCTAATTTAGCTACCCAAGACCGCGAATGTTTGTGCATTGCATGATTTTGCATCCTACCCTGCTATACAAGATGGAACCCAATCATTATGATGTTCTAAATATCAATTAGTGTAAAATATTGTTCCGTACACGCATACTATAGTGGCACTAAATTCAGAGTTGTTAACTAGAACGTGACTTTTTGAGTTAAAAGAGGTTAAATTGCACAAGAGTTACTGTTCAATAACATTAGGGTCATGAGGCATACCTAAATGTTCACGAAACTTAATAGCATTTTCACACACTGATTTTCTCACCCAGTCTAACAGTTTAGGCAATAGAAGAAATGCGATGTTAGTATTTTTCAAAAATATGGGGCAGCTGATGCACCCTAATGACCATGAGCGGAGAAAAGCGTCAAGCGGGCGTTTTAACATTTAAAACTCTACCTGCAATTCTTCTGCCGTTTTCATTGACAAGCCAGTGATGTCCGATATCCTTTGACACACTCTGGCGACGACAGGATGGGTGTCATCAGTCAGCCAAGCGCTCTTGCTAACCCGGTAAGCAGCATATTCAAGGACGCCAGTCAATGGATTTTGTACTGTTGCCCTGTTGAGCTGAAGAAAAAGAGTATGATCCGTAAAGTCGATTATTAAGACAAGGAGAATTGACGGTTTCCCTATTTGTCTTTAAATATACGATGAATCAGCAAGTACTTGAAACTAAACAGTCTGCACTTGGCACGTACACTTTACATTGAGCTAATTCCTTGAATATACATTACCGAGCAAAGTCGGCCTACAATCAGATTAATGAAAGAATTCTAGAAACAAACAGAGAAGTACATCACAGCCACGTTATTAATGTGTGTCAGCATCTAACCACCCAGACAACAAAATCTGTCATTTTTACATTGATTCAACGTCTGCAGACATCAATGTAAAAATGACGGATTTTACTGTCAGGGAACTTCCATTACAATCAATGTGAAAGGACAAACTTTTTATCAGCCATTTTTAATGTGTTTTCTGTTGCTGCTAATGTCAACATAACGTCCAAGATGTACACAAAAATCAAGAGCAATAGATAAAAATTTTATGACCATTTCAGAGAACACAACCTGCAAGAAAATGTCCAAGCAGATGGAAACGAATAATTTCTATAGATTCTACGGCATGCTAGTATTACTGAATAAGCTGTGAATAAAATTAAGAAGCTACAAAAGATTTAAAAGCTATTGTTACATTCTTGCCATAGAATAATCTTGACACTGACAGAGAAATAAAATAAAGTAACTTCAGCGGGTTTAACATGTAGCTCTATGTTATTTCTCTATGGTTCAACAAAGCAAACTCTCTACCAAAGCTTTATAATCTTGACAGCTATTCCATTAAGGTTTTAGTATATTCAGCAACTACAAAGGTTTGATTAAAATGCAATACATTTCTACGGAATATTACCTCCAATTCACAAAATGACAAATTAAATACAGAAGATTCCTAGATGCCAAACTATCAATCTTTTTTCTCTTTATCAGGTGCAAAACTATTATTGATAAACTAAACGAATATTAAATTTGGAACATAATAATTAACAAATTCATCCACATTGCGATAACGTGAATACTTAAAAAACTTAAAAAACAAATTAAACGCATGATCTTGGCAGATAATGCAGCCAGTCACTTACCCGAGGCTTAGCAATAGATTTGATGACTTCAATCTCCTTATCAGAGATGACGTCATAAAATCGGATCAGGTGCGGGGAATCCCACATTTCTTCGAATTTGACAGGCTGAAGAACGAGACGGGGGTGATTGTTGTTTGTCCAATAATAGCACTTCAGTCGCCTTTCCACTTCAACAGGCTGAAAGCGATACAAATGCATCATATACATTAGTGCCTGGCCCACAGGCACAAAAGTTGCATTTTGTAACCGCAAGAGTCACAGATATGCACCTTGCTAGTCACAAATATGTACTTCGCCAAAGACATCAAATATCTAGCCACACGCTTAAAACCTTTTAAGCATTTTCTAACGTTTTTCGTTGTATTGGTTTCCTGAAATATCACACTTATTGTAGCTTTATTATAATATAATTTTATTTTCCATCCCAGACATGTCCCGACGAAATTAAGGAAGTTAATTTTCTTAAAACAATCACTAGATTTATGGCGGTGATGTTTAAATCTGAAATCCAAAAACATTCTTAATTTTAATTAAGCACATGCTTACAATGACGTTTTTTTCTCGCCGACACAGCCTTTCATAAGTAGCTCTCTCAGGAAACGAAGGCCGGTCGAATTCTCTCTTTGAGATGTCTTCAGAGCTCAAATCATCCCCGTCATCTCCCTTGCGTTGCGCCCCCAATAAGTTTCTACAATTTTTAAAGCAATTTTCAACAGTTTATGCAACCCTGATAAGGACCATCAAGTAATAGTCTATGTGCCAAGTTAGAAAAGATTTGTTTAAAACAGCAAACGATCCAATGAAAAAAGTAATGACTCAAATTCAGTACAAGTAGCCTACAGTCTTATCTATGTTCTACATTAAAAAGAATAATAGTGAGGTACTGTATCCCTATTAGGGGAAGCTCATGTGTGAAGGGAAAAGAAAAACTGAAGGCTTACAGCTTACATATCTCACTACACGACCATCCCAGAAAGACACGAAATTTGATTTTTATAGCATGTATTGTATATGATAACAGTTGAGAATTAACAAAGAATGCTTGATAATGTTGTGGGCGGCCACACGAACCCCTGGGAATGAACCTTTTTCAGGCACCAAAACCATCTTTTTTTATATTGATTCCATGTCTTATTGTCTACAAACAGATTTTCTGCCTGACCTCATGCTTTGCAGCTTACACAATTTCATCAAAATACGAATCTTGAATTCACCTGTAATGGTTACGATTTCCTATTATTCTGTCATGGTAAGGGTCTATTTCAAGCATCTCAGCTGTGATATCGAAGGCTTTTTGAATGTCTCCCATCTGAGTAATGAAAGTTTGATTTTTGCTGTGTTACATATCACACAGATATATAGATAAAAAATGCTTAATTTCAAGATAAATTGCTTGGTTTTGTGATCATCATCATCTAAATTCGGTTTTGTCCCTATTGGGATGATAATGGTGGAGTGATAAATTATACAAAACTAAGTTGAATTTGAACTTGCTTCTCAAAGCTTAATTTAGCAAGTTTCCACCAGCATATCACAGACCACATGTTGAAAAGTCAAGAACCGATATCTTAAAAACAAGATCCGATCAACTTAAACAAAGATACACCACATCATTTAAACCCACCTGTGCCACACAATATGATAAATGATCCAGCACATCAAATCGTGAAAATGACTCATATTCATTCTCATTCATGTGTGAAACTTCAGTCATCCATAATACACAATAATAGTAACTCTTCTCTAAATAAGCGGTTCTTCCGATATGGTAGCAATCTTCTGCAGTGAGAGATTGGTTGGCTTGTAAATCTAGCAATATAAGCAATTGATATTAAAACAATAAGTAATAAAATAGCCAATAAACTAATAACTTCATTTAACTCTGATTTAATCTTTGTTAAAACAAATCTGTACCGGATTTTGTGAAAATGATTGCTTTAGACCTTTGGGTTTCATCCTATTCTCTGCCTATATTTTTAACCACTAGTTAGGGCAAATTTAGTGTTTCAAACGTGAGCGCTAAGGTGCAAGCCAATTTACAGGGTCTGCTACTATTCAGTGAGTCCGATTTGGTGAGTTCCTAACCTCTAACCCTAAAACGGCAATGATAATTAGGCTATGGTACCCGATAATTTTGAAAAAAAAATTGAAAAAATCATCAAATAGTGGTCGGACTCACCGAAACGGGCCATTCCGAATTTACATATGAATCAACAGCATTGATATAAATGTGTCAATTGCTCTCAACAAAAGTAGGAACCACTCACTATTCATATGGTTAGACCAACATATCAGTTATTCAGCCCACAAGTTGAGGTTAACATCCTTGCAGAGAGTAAGTTATTTCTTTGCAGGTTTTCCATACTCATTGCATGTAAGTTCAAGCTGCCCTTAGCCATAAAAATAAAACACAGTTCCATAGAACTAAGTGCGCAGATACCTGCTGACTGCATTATTGTTGTGTTGTGTTATTGTTTAGATTCATTATTGTTGTGTGCTAACCATAGTTAACACCTTAGTTGAGATGTTGAGAACTGGTACTTGCGCAATCATATATTTACCTTTTATAATTCCTTGTGCTATCTCATGAGTGTCAAGCATATAAGTGTCTTGCAGTCGCATAATAGCTTGTGCTGATCCTGTTACATCGGTCTCATCTGGGAAGTGGCTTTGTTTTGTCGACAAACTTGACAGAAATTCTAAAATAACAGATATAGATATTCAACTTAACATAACTTTGCAAAGATATATAAACATTAAACATGCTACATAACTTTATTCAAATTACACAGTATCATATTTCTTCCATGCAGCTGAAAATATTTTATCTATTTGTTTCCATGGTTTTGTTACAGTACGGTAGTTCAAATTTTCAAATGTTGAATCCTGCAACGTTAGTTGATCTTATACACTTCGTTTGTGATACAAAAAAGTAATCTGGTTAACAAAATCTCCATTAATCAGATGAATATAATAGTATTAGTGTTCTTGTGGTAGACAGCTCGAAATTGAGATGTTCAAGTAAAAACAGTAACAAGATTGCAATAACAAACACAGTGCAACAGATGATGGAAATTTGCAAAATACAATAGCAGTATAGTAAGTAAAATTTGCAATGACAAATGGAGTAAGATGGTATGCAGACCTCGCAATTCGTTTTTGTTGACGGCGGACAAACGTGTCCGGTCTGAGCAGCTATCTCGGCGGACAAATTAAGTCTCACGGCGGACACACCAGTTTTAACGTCGATCGTCATACTTAATCACTTTATCTTGATAATTCTTCACCATTTGAGAACCATAGTTACGATTTAGGCTTTTTAAAATTTCAGCGAAGTCACTCTAAAAGGCTTTCATCAAACCAACGAGGTGCGCTTGAAGAAAAGCGCCGTGTAGCTGCTAAATATGATGATAATATGATGATTGTTAAAATTTTGAATTCTATGGACTTTCTGTCTGATGCAAATAATTAATAAAAAAATATTACGCCGCATAACTGATTAACTTCCACCTCCGAGGTCGTATGGCTTCTTGCATCACAATGCTCTGGGCACGAGTCGGAAAACTTCTACCAGAGCTTCTACACTAACGCTATTTTCTGCTGTGCAAAGCTTCACTAGGCTTTTTTCTTTAGGTTTACTTTTGCGTGTCATGTGAGCGAAAGGGACGAAAAGAATAAACAAAACATGAGAAAAATCGCAATTATTTTTTGCTCTCTCCGTAATGCGGTCGCCTCTCCAAAATAGTATCAGTACATGTATTCCACGAGATCACGGCAGGCTCGGGGTTATAATCAGCGCAGTCAGGGCCGTCCAGGCATATGCGCATGAGAGCTTCAATAGTATCGATCTTCAAAGACGTGCGCCAATCTCCAAGCGATCACTGCTTGTCGTTAAGATACGTAATACCGAGATCTACTCCGTGTCTTCTCTCTAGACTGGCTAATTGAGGGAATAGCGTAAATGCGCGCTCTTGTTTAGCGAAAAATATGCGATTTCAAACAACCTCTTAATTTTGATTATTTTTGTTGTCACTCATATTGTCGAGGGCCTTGATGATTGGAAATTGATGGCTTGGGGTATTGTCGGCCAGATATGCTGAAGCTGCAGCCATATGAGGTAACGATGTGTTGTGATCTTTGACAGAGCTTATCCTTACATTCGTTGTTCCTTTAATATATGCGTCTAGCCGTCTATCACCACTAAATTTCCTAGTACAGTAGTAGGTTCATCGCCCTCATTCTCACTTTCAGAATTTTTCCTGGGCCTTTTCTTTCTTACTGTAATACCAAAACTTTAGTTTTGCTGCATCTTGCTGTAGTAGCCTAACCTACTCGTATTATCTAACTTTGTAACCAACCTTGCCTTATCAATATTACTCGGAGATCAAAGCCAGACATTGTGACATAAGACTTGAGCTAAGTTGGGCGTGATTTGTGTAGAAGTACCTGTACTCCCATCGATTCTTAGTGAAGAATTCACCTTTGTTACGCTGATTCAATGTCATCAATCGTAGAAGCAACGTAAAATTCGAAAGTTTTTCTGCTTGAATGGAAGCTTAGGGATACAGTATTAACTTTTTCTAGATGCGCGCTGGGAATGCGATAATTTCGCATTCATATTCATTCATAATTTCCCAGCGCAAATTATATTCTTGCAACAGTTGCTCGTGCTATGAATGACGATTTGTATCGCTAGTTCCTGCGTTATTTCTCGGCGGACAAATATAACCGATCTAGAGGGTACTTCCCGCGGACATCACATGCTGTGACGGCGGACATGTCCGCCGTGAATTTCAAGGCCTGGGTATGGACAAGGGCATGTGTTAAGGAGGGAGGAAGTCTTCTTCAGAAGGAACTGGACTTGAAAGCAGATAGGAAAAGGAAATAAGGATGGTCCAAAAAAAATCATGGAAGAATAGGATAAGGCAGACAAGGTAGGACTGAAGAAAATGCATTGGACAAAATGACATATAAAAGAGTGAACACAATCGCTGCATGGAATGAATCCGGCACAAAGCTTTTTTTGGATAACGAATCAATGATAAAGCATTTGCTTTACTTTTATTATATGTATAATGACAAAAGGGAGTATCAACCTGAGGTTACATCCTCCTTTATGAGATCTTCTACTTCAGGCCATTCTGATGCAAGCCGCTTAACAAGTCTGTACTGGTTGATGGGGTGACCAAGATATTTGTCCACATTGGATCGAGCATTTTCAGAAATTAGCTGATAATGACCAGCAAGTCTAAGCATAATAATAACAATTTATTTTACACCAGTTGAATGCAAAATAGCATTAAAAAGTCTCTATAACTGGAGATTTTCAGCCTATTCTCGTAGTTATAAAATATTGCAACCTTAATGAGATGTATATTAGTCAAGTGGGGTAATTACTGGACATTTTGTGAAAACGTTGTAATATTTTGTACAAGGACTCAAGCTATTTATATGTAAAGTATCTTAATTGCAAGGGTTGGCCTTCATCTTTACATTACAAATTAACCTGATTCTCTAGCATGTGCATTTTAGCAGAAATCACAAGTTTTCTTTGTCCAATAATTACCCCATCAAATGAGGGAATTATTGGACAGAGTAGGGGTAATTGCTGGACACTGTCCAGTATTTACCCCTTATGTAAAAAAGTACTAGGAAGTTATTATAATTTGAATTCCTTGACCTTTCTGTAGTGAAATTAGATGTAATGTAGTTTTATGTTTTGTTTATCTATTACAATAAATGAAATTTTGTTTAAAATACAAGCCTAAGGTTCTATCTACTAAGCATTAGGGTGCGTCGCATGCCCCCAAAAATTAAAAAATGATTGAAAACAAACTTATTTTTTGTGGGTGAGGCTTGACTAAAACAGCAAAATTACAAATTTTCAAAGGATTTAGTCAAGGTTTAGGTGCTCCACATTCCAATCGCCCGTATCCCCTTGTTGGCTTGACAAGAGGGTGGAGTGAAAAAAACTGTTTTTTCAAATTAAAAAAAGGGGGTATCCAACTGAAAAATTGGCAAAAAAAACAACAACAAAACTAGTTTCAGGGAGTTTTGCACCCTCTATTGGCCATGCTACCCCCATTTAATTTATGTTCTGGACAGAGGCGTAGCCAGGAATTGTGAAAGGGGTTTTTTGTTGGCACCCAGCGGTGGGGGGTCCGGAGGGCCTCCCCCAGAAAATTTTGAAAAATTACTTTGAATTTGGTGCATTCTGAGAGCATTTTCAACAAAAATGTGGGTATAAATATTCCTGTAAAATGGTGCTGTCCAGTGGCATATTAAAAGGATAAGATCATGTTTTCTTGGGCATTTTTCGGTAATAAAGCTAAGTCTCTATGTTTTCTTGTTGCTAATTCCTGGCTGAGATATTTGAATGTTTGGTATTGGCAAAACTCGCTCTTTTAATGCAGTTTCCTTTAAAATTAGAAAAACCTTGCTTCAGAGACATAGAGACTGAAAGCATCATTCTCAATATCGTGAGGTCACACGCATGCTAAAAGGGGGTTGTAACCCCCAAAACCTCCCCTTGGCTACGCCACTGGTTCTGGGCATTGTTAAAAAGCTAGCTACTAAAAATACGCTATTCAAAATAAGTCTGCAGAGGCAATATTTCGTGAGCTATCATTCAGTGTTTCTGGTGAAATTACAACCTTCAAGTGTCCAATAATTACCTCAAAACTGAGAAATTGTTATGGGGTAAATATTGGACACATTTTGTGGAAAAGTGAATACAGCTGCTGCTCACACTCTGGCATTTTTAGAAGGTTTTATGCTTTTCTAGTTAGTATTGCCAGTTTGAAAATCCAAATACCTAATAATGTTGCCTATATTAAAATATTACTTTTATCACTTAGCTTCAAATTAATGCAAAATTTGACACCATGCATTCCAAGTCTTGCCAAAAAAATGTAAAGTCAAATAAAATAAGAGTTGCAACTGATTCATTTAGTTCAAAGCTTTGTCTAAATAGATGACTAAATTGCAAGGTCACATTGCACACAGGAAAAAAGTAAGCAGGGTGTCCACTAATTACCCCGTCATTTTAAATGTCCAGTAATTACCCCACTTGACTAGAATATGATAATCAAATATAGTTATTACTATCTGAAGCCTTTACAAATTGTTTCACCTAACGGATCATCAGAAGGTCTTATTCAAATAGAATGATTTAATTCGCTCTGCTTTGCCTTTTTGCTTGGCATTGAGCACTTTTTGTAGTATTAATAGTTTTCATTGTTTTATAGAATATGATATGTACCTCACCTGAATCAGATAGGCTAACATGCAACAAACGTTTAAAGCCAAACAACATCAAAAACATTATTTTATTCCAAAAACTTTTGGCAACCCACTACCTCAGTTATGTATTACCAAAATACTATGCAGTGCTGATATCCAAATTGATAGACAAGAAACAACTGATAAATTGTAAACGCAAACCTTTTTATCTTTTTTATTTTAGCTTCCTCAGCTTGTATGTATTCATTTAAAGATGAAAGCAAATCAAATTCATCGTTAATTAAATCTTCCATTTGACCAAGTGAAGAGAACCACTCACAAGTTGCATAGGGTAAAATAAATATACATACAACAAAAATTCCACAAAATGATTTAAACATTTTTAATGCCAAGCTTATTATAAGACAACATAAAAACTAAAATGTCTGCAAGAAAATTTGAGTAATGTCAAATGAAAACTAATATATAGGTATACACATTTAATTAGCATTCAATAATTTTAGGCTATAGACCTAATATGTACCGTATATATCTATCCAAGATAAAGATTTCAACAGCTCATCATATAGTCAGGAACACAAATGAAAAGAAAAAAATAACCTCTGCGATTTAAAATCCGCCTGATACTGCACATATTTTTACCTAATAATATGACATTTGCATTGTTACACTGTTTTTAGCGTATTATACATACTTTAAAATTAGTCTAACATTGCCCTACCTACATACATAAACTGTAAAAAAATTCCTTTATATATTCAAATTTCATGTTTCATTGAAAAGTAGTATCCTTTCAAGTTCCTGTAATCTATAGCTAAGGGTGTTCAATTTCGATTACTTTAATATTTGAAATTCGAAATTTAAATTATTTTCGATTTTCGAATATCACAACTATTCACCACACTGCAAAATGTGATTTTATTGAAAGAAACGCCATGAAAATTCGCTAGAAAACACAAAAATACGCCATGAAAATTTGCGAAAAAAGAACACAAAATAACGTCTACAGCTCCAGGCCCATGTTGGTGTTTAAGAACACAAGCTGATCGACATGGTCACCCGTCAGTCAGGATCTCAGCTTCGTGACGGTCAGGCCAGCTTTTGAAAACGATCGCTCCGCTGGAGCCGAGGTCACTGGGATCACAAACACCTTCTCGGCTAGCTTTTACAAAGATTGAGCTGATTTCATCATCATCACTGTTGTTGGAGTCTTCCGTCTGGACCCTGCCCATGGAGAAGAGTTCCGTCAGAGTGGTCTGGCGTCTTCGCTCATCGCCTGATGGCGTCGCCTGTGTTGGTTCAACGTCGGGGCTATCGGAATCGGAAGAACTGACACCTCCCGTTGGCTGCACGCGCGTGGAAGACAACGACGTTGCGCACGACTTTCTTCAATGCACGTGTGCAGGACTGGCCGTTGGACCCGCGAGAGTGTGTGATAGTCACGTGATCGACGATGCGCATGCGTCAAAGTTTTTTTCGGTTGCAAAATGCGACAAGACAGATTTCGCGTCACTCGCGTTACTTTCAACCGCGTTCAGCCGAAAGGGCGGCTATAATTTCGAATATGTCCTATACGAAAACGAATTTCGAATATCACCTTAACCGAAATCAAATCGAAAATCGAAATTGAACACCCCTATCTATAGCACACTTGGTAACTTCACCACCAGCCAATAATCTAATGTGCAACCTTGTTCCATCCTGCAATGTTGTTGGATGCTTTAAGTCGGCGGCAGTGGCCGAGTGGTTAGCGCGTTGGGCTCGTAGTCGAGAGCCTGCATGTTCGACTCCAGCCACCCGCACTTGCTGTTGTTTCTCTGGGCAAGAAACTTAACGATAATTGCCTCTACCCAGTGATCGATTTCAAGTAATGGGTAGTACCAAATTATAGGACTCATAAGTAGAGTAGACAACCGAAAACAGACATTGCAGTCGGCTGCAGCGTGGGTCAGGTGTACGTCAGAAGGTGTACACCGATGCATAGCGCTCAAGTCCGCTTTCTCGCAATGCAGGATAAAGATAATAAAACAAACAAAAGTATATATATATACAATACCCTGAGCAGAATGGTAGACTAATAGTCCAAAACATTATCACCTGTCAGATGCCATTTCCATTACATCAAATAACCTAGAATTCTGGATAAAATGAGATGTTAGCCTACATTTTATCTGGGTCTACAGTAGCCTAAAATACCGGTATCATCATCATCATCAATATGTTCCTTCGTCGTATTGAGAGTTGGATACAATGCGCCATTGTTTGTACTGCATTTTCATAACTTCATTTTGTTCGTTTAGTGATGTTTGAGGTCCAAATCATTCTTGGTCTGCCTTTGTTTCTCTTTCCGTTTATCTTCCCTTCTATTAATGATCTTTGTACGGTAACGAGTTTACCGGTACTCAATCAGAAAAATTGCTTCTGTACCGTATATAAAATGAAACTACTGTCTTATTTTTCCAGTGGTCCAGCTCTTATCAACAAAACAAATAATACTATTCAAACTTGCGTTAAAAATGACCACACAAGCACTGGTGCACTCAGTCCACCTACACACCACAAACACATACAGTGTAGACAGTAATACAGTAGATTACCAGGCACTGGTTAATGTGGTTATTGTTATTTCCTGAATTGGCTGGAAAAGCACTGTTGCCAGACAACAAATGAAAGTTTTTCGGACTTCAACTTAGAATTTATGTAGAAAGAACGTTCATCCTGGCAGTCAGCACAAGGCTGAGTTGAGTATTTTATCCATCAAGTTTATTTACTCACTGGAATTTATAATTTTTGTTTGTACATTTATACACAATACACAACACAATATTTGTGGTCTGCATTTATATATTTATACTCAAACAAACATTATAAATTTACACAAACAAACATTATGGAATGTTTGTGCATTTATACACGGTACCGTACTTCAAATTTTGAAACCCATTAGCTCTCATTACCTCAGGTCTCGCTAAAAAGTAATAGCTTTGCAGGGAGGCATAGCAATGGCGAGTGGTTAGCGCGTTGGGCTCACAGTCGAAAGCCTGCATGTTGATTGATTGAATCTTTATCCTCGGACTGGGAAAGCTTCTTGCAGAGCTTAATCCTGGCAGTTTCGCATACTTGTAGAGGCTTTGAATCACTGACGCAGGCCCGGTCACCGAGATTGACAGAGTGAAGTTTCCGATTGTTGAAGGCTTGTTGCCGGGGAACTATTCCATCCATTAGATGCCGCTGAATGGAAAGCAGTCCTTAACGTGCGTTGCTCAAGCGCACACCCCGAGAGTCGAACCAGCGCCGCTTGATCTTGAAGCTTCTTCGTTCCAGAAGTGACGCGCTAACCAATTGAGCTATCGGGGCGCTAACCAATTGAGCTATCTTCGACTCCAGCCACCCGCACTTGTTGTTGTTTCTCTTGGCAAGAAACTTAACGGTAATTGCCTCTACCCAGTGATCGATTTCGAGTAATGGGTAGTAGGCTACCAAATTTAAGTCATAAGTAAAGTAGACAACCGGAAACAGACATTGCCGTCGGCTGCAACGTGGGTCAGGTGTACGTCGGAAGGCGTACACCGATGCATAGCGCTCAAGTCCGCTTTCCCGCAATGCAGGATAAAGATAAACAAACAAACAGACAAAATGTATGAACATTATTACTTCAGTTCAGTTCAGTTGTTTTTATTTCTGACCATCATATCAAAACAATACACGTCAACATACCAAAGGTCGAGAAAAGGGTAGAAGCGACAAAACGCGAACGTTAAAACGTGCTTGAGACCGAAGTAAGTTATTGATTTGAAAGAAATTTGGCACGGTCGCAACACCTTCAGAAAAATTTAAGATATAAAGGGAAAATAAAAAAAGAAAACATATATTTAGGCTATAGCTTTATTAGCCCACATAGCTTTACCTGATATATTTAAGATTTGTATGGACAGTTGCTATGAAGATCGGCCATGGTGCGTTATCAAGAGTGCTGATGGTCGTAAGGGGAACACGTCTTGATGCGTTTAGCTCATAGCAAAGAAGAGCAAGGCAGGCAAAGGCAGGCAAAGGCAGCAAGGCAGGCAAAGAAAACCCCACAAAGAAATCCTACCACGGGCAAAACCATTTCAAGCGCAACGCACCATAGGGCTTGCACGACTCACAAAATAGATAGGCTATAACTTGACGACAGGAAAACAATGACAAAAACAAATAAAACAAACTAGCAAAAACAACATCATCATCTTGCGGAAATTCAATTATACCCAGGGAAGTTATATCTTGAAGATATCAAGCGTGCTTTGATAAAACTTGCGTTGATAAAGCGATAATTTTGGACCCCAGTCAGCTAAACTCGTCACCTCCACACTGATCCAACGTTAGCAAACGTTGAATTAATGCAAAAACGACAGGCATCGCCAGCTGGGATGTAGTAGTGGCATGTCACACTATTATGATAAATTTGGGTTAGGCTACCGTATGTTTTACACGTTAAACCATAACAAAAGTGAAAGAAAAAAAAAAAAAAAGAAAAAAAAAATCCAATTCGGCATGTTAGAAAAATAGATAAACAATCAGACAATAGCATGACGATCCAGTCCAAGATATTGATATAAAACAACTGGTTGGAGCACATGGCCACCGCTTCATCGAAAGATGGTGATTGGTCGAAGAGGATGGAAAAACTTCTGCAGACTCTGTAGAACTTCTGTGGACAAAAAAACACAAGAACCAGAAGGCCAATAGGAGTACTTACAACCTTACTATTTTGCTAATAAATCTACACACATTGGCCTATCATTTCTGGGCAAAAAAAAAATATATATATATTAGTAAGTTTGGTGTATGTTATTCTTAGATAGGATTATTTCAAGGAAGATTTAGCTTGTTTATTTTTGATTTAAAGCTTTTTACAGTTTTGCATTCATTTCTTATAGTAGGGGGGAGCTTGTTCCAAACTGTTGGCCCCATGTACCGTATTGATTGTTTGCAAGTGTTAATTCTGCAATATATCGGAATATAAGGAGAATTACTTCTTGTTGTTAGGCTATTTGATTGTTTACACATAATTATATCATTAAATGTTGTGGGAAGTAGGTTTTTTGAATATTTAAACATGAAAGTTGCAATCTCTGTATTTTTCATGTGGTTAATTGATTTTAAATTATTGAGTTCCATTACAACTTTTATGCTTTCTCTGCGGTCAATGTCAAATACAATACGAAGAAAGTTATTACATGTACGTTGCAGCTTTTGCAATGAAGTTTTGTTTTCATGACACCATGTTGAGATACAATATAATATCTGACTCTCAACTAGAGAATGGTAAATGGAGAGAAGTGCTTGTTTGTTTAGGAAAGGCTTAATTTTTTTTGTCACGCAGAGTGTTGATCTTATTTTTTGAAGCAAGATTTCCATGACAAATGCTCGTTTACAATTATTCCCAGAAACTTTATTGAGGCAACTTGTTCTATGTTGTTTTTTCGAATATTTAAGGGTGGGTTGCATGATAGTGTCTTGCTTCCTTGGCTTGAAAATAATATATGTTTGGTTTTGGTGACATTTAGAGACAATCGATTTGTTGATAGCCATTGATCTATGCATACAAGCTCTTGATTTGCCATATCATATACAGTAGAAACGGTTTTATTTTTATATATAATGGTGGTGTCATCTGCAAACATAATTGCAGTTCCGTGTTGAAGGCAGTTAGGAAAGTCATTTACATAAATCAGGAATAGAAGAGGGTCTAAGATAGACCCTTGTGGGACACCCAAAGATATGTTGTTAACATTAGAAGATAGTGTGCCATTGAAAACCACTCTTTGTTTTCTATTACTCAGGTAACTCATGAGTTACTTTTTGACGCCACTTTTTGACACTGGTTCCTCTCCAAAGTCTCTACTCATCCGGTACATTTACAGGGTGGCATAGCTTATGTATGAATATTATTACTTTTTTGACACTGGTTGTGTGGTGTGCTGCGCGACCTCTCTATAGCCCTACTCATCCGGTACC
The DNA here is from genome assembly GCF_918807975.1 of Aplidium turbinatum. Taxonomy (NCBI): domain Eukaryota; kingdom Metazoa; phylum Chordata; class Ascidiacea; order Aplousobranchia; family Polyclinidae; genus Aplidium; species Aplidium turbinatum. The sequence continues at coordinate 5,534,755 of NC_137489.1, read as the reverse complement.
TCTAAAGACCCATTGTTACAACTTTGCGAAGTACGGTGAGGGTTAAGATCTGACAACCCTTGAAAATGTTTGTGTACCCCTGAAGATGACTAGCAATTATTTTCAACGGTTACCGGATTCCAGGTTTTCGCTCGCGAAATTGAGCTAGTTTTGCTTACCATTTGCAGCTGTGGTATCTTTTATTTTAAACCGACTTTCACGGAATAAACACAACTTTACTTAAAAACACCATTACCATTCCACTCTTCTGATGGATGGTTTTGAATCTTTATCCTCGGACTGACAACGCCTTGATAGGTTAAGCTTATTCCTGGTAGTTTCGCATACTTGTAGTGCGCAAACCCCGAGAGTTGAACCAGCGCAGCTTGATCTTGAAGCTCCTTCGTTTATGAAGTCAGGCGCTTATCAACTGAGCTGTAGGGGCGGTTGCAGTTTAAACTGAGGCACAAACAATACCAGTGATTTTCAACTGGTGTTCCATGGAACAGAGGTGGAAAATCAAGAGCTGCGCGTTTTGTCTTTCTGAAATTCTAGCTCGAATATCAATTTACTTAGTGCTCATCCAAACAGGCATGATATCGCACTGAAAATGAATAGCCTACCAGTAGTTGTTTATTTTATTGCATCATTATAAAATTTTGTTTGGTGTTGCGCATGATAATTGCATCGCCTGCCCTAAAGTGTTCTGTGGCTCAAACAAGGTTGAAAAACACTGGCCTACAGTACAGCACAACCTAATGGTTTGTGTATAGATTGGTTAAGCACATTTTTTCTCATGTTCTAACTCTCACGGCTCACTTTTTTCTTCATGTGATTTGAGTATACGAAACTAGTGTAACGCTTCAGATGTGTTTTCCCGTTTGACATTAAGCATACCTTCCAGAACATTAACGGTCTACTTTCTGCATTAAAATTCAAACAACAAAATCATTTGAAAGAATATATTTTCTAACAAGTTTAACTATTTACATCATCACAAAACATGACAGATAAATTAGCCTACAAAACAAATAGCCACCAACAAAAAATTGAACTCAATCACTCAAGCTTGGGGAATGTTTCGATATCTTGCTTTCCCAACCAACTCAATAGCACAAGTGGTATTGCACTACACATATGTTGGGATTGCTGACAACTGAAGACGTGGATTGGCTAGCAATGCATATTTTTGTTGGAAATACAACTGTATGAAGAAAGTATGATGAAAATTAAATATGAAAGAAATTAAATCAACTGAAAGTGCAAAGTCAAATAAAATGCTTTGAGTAAACACCATCACTGGCTGCAATACAGCAGCCCACCGCTTATTTAGCCAGCAAATCTGTTTTGAAAGAAATCAAAGAATCATTTTCTCCCGGAATTTTCTGAGGAGGCAAAGACGGGATTTACACTAATAAAGAAACGCCAAGGTTTCAAGAAACTTTTCTTTTCTAGGGTCACTGGTAGGCCTAGTGAACTTTTTAGACACAAAGTGGTTTGGGACCTATGGTAGGCTATACACATTGAAACCAAACAGGACGTAAAAAGTTTCAGTCTATGCCGTTAGTATCAGAATAGTGAGCAATTTCTTGGCTAAAGCACAAATAAAGGAGGATATGCAGCAACTTCGACAAAATGAAACATGATGAATAGTATTGCAAAAGTAGTATCAAGAAGATAACCACAAGTAGTGCACGAATGATAACAGTAGAACCTCTGCATGATATTGAAGTTTGCGGGCTTTGAACGAAAAAAAAAGTCATTTGTCACAAATGGTTCACACCTGAACACAGCAAGCAGGGGTGTTCGGGTGATAGACTGCATGAAGAGTAGTGTGCAAATATACGGGCAACAAATTGGTTACAAAAACATAGACAATAAAACCACAAGTATCATATGAACTCTACAACGAGAAAACACAAAGGAGTCTCAGCTAGTATATATCACATCTCTGTCAAGTAACGAAGGTCGAAATCAGGCAAACTGGTCTGAACTTACACAAGTCGAGTCACACGTCATTGCAAAAAAATTTAAATTTGGAAACACCTTTATCAATTTCAAGCTAATTTGTGTAGATACAACAAGTTAACTTTCTCTAATGTGTGACCTTCTAGCCACCTTCTAACAATGTGTCCCGCCTTCAAAAAGTCGGGTGAGTATGAACGGCTAAGTTAGAATGGATGTCATGACGGAAGATAACATAGCAAGTTTAAATATTGTTGTGTGATGAAAACAAAAACATTTAACAGTGCAAATAGAAAACAACTGTACCATGACATTGATACAACATGAAAACCACAACCAATAATACAATATATGAATTACTATCGCACCAAAAAAGTCAGATATCACTTGATTATTAAAGATAATGATACAAATTATGATCTAAACTGCAGCGTATGCAAGGAGATTAAAATACAGCGGCTTCAACATTTTCTTAAATAGCAGAACTATTAAAATTCATAACAATCACTTGAAAGAATAAGGAAGACATCTCTCGATATGCCATTGGAGGTGGATTGTACGGGAATACTAAATGTAACCAAGATATCTTTGAATTGCAAAACCAAACGAAAGAACTTCATGGATAGAACGCTTGAAATATAAGTAACAGGTTGGAATGCAAATGTCAAGTCAATAAGGATATAGTTATGAAAAGTAAGCTGATGGAACTTTAGACGTGAACCTCTGCATCATATCAAACTTAAACACAGCGCACGACACCGTCTTCTTCTGCAGTGATGAACCACCACCAGCTAGAGTTGTTACAGATGAGATTTCCATCTCATCGATATGATAAGAATGATAAATAAGTAAGGAACAAAATTGCAAGATTTGCTCGACAAAAAAAAATTGAACATCAAGTGCTTGACTCAGAGTGCGAACTTTCAGTTCTTTTCCCCGCCACCAGTGAAGCATAGTCGTAATCTCCAACAGCCGACTGATGAAATCTGCTCCTGTTGGCAAAATCCTCGTTGTCTTTTGTCAGGGTTGTCGGGACAACGGAATAAGTGGTGGTCGCTGCCGGAAAGATGACATACTGCTCAGGAACCGTGTCCTTTTTACTGCAGAAAAAAATTACACCTTGTGTGAAGTGTGTGAAGGCGTTTTGAAACATGGCAGACACCACACAAAGATCGGATCAATAATAACAATATGCATTGTTTTATGCACCCTGTGTCCAAGATACGCGTTGATCTCAACGCCTTACAAGCTTTACAGTTCATTATCATTCATCCAATTGTCGTGACGTCACATACATTTCATGGCGTGGGGATTTGACTATAAACTCCTGGCCACGCCAGTGGACTGAACTGTTGGGAGACATATCCGTATCAAATCTTTTTCTGGTACCTTTCTTTGTCAAAATTCATCTACCCCGTACGCACCTGCATGTGCAAACGCTCTTTGCGATGTCTTTTATCCAGTCCACGAAGCTGAACGATGAAGAGGCTCCTGGATTCAATCCCGGATTGCTCAAGGAAGTGTACATGAAAAGGAGGATGAAAGCAAGGATGTTGCAGAGCGCATAGATCCAGTTGATGAGGAACATAACAATGATGCTCATTGCAGCCTGAATTTACAAAAAAAGGATGGAAACATTGCATAGGTCTAAGTTGCCAGTGAACTATTCTAGTTCCACACAGTTTTATAACATTATTTATCCATCATATGTTACATCGGTTTCATTTGAAACACACATTGTCTATGCTGCTACAAGTCCACACGCATAACACCACGCACACATGCTCTACATCAATGGTGCACAAACTGTGGCAAAAAAACAGAAACTCCAAGACTTTTTAATGCAGTTACTGATGATAGCTGTAGTAGTGTACCCCATTCATTGATCTGGAGCATGATTTTACTGCAGATGCGCCGCTAACGAAGTTGCTTTCCATCAAATACTTCATCAAAAGAAACTTTGGGTTTGAACTGAACAAAATGGCTTGACAAACACATGATAGTAAAAAAAGATAACTGATAAATGACCAATGCATTCAAGCACATGCACTCACACCAAAGAGTGAGGACCATCTGTTGCAAAAAACAGAGTAGCATGATTTGGGCTGCTTCAAAATCTCGTCTATGTCGCACAGAGGAGGGGTGGCAGCTTCCGCTACCTACAAAATATTGAAAGAAAAATGTACAAACTTTGTACAGTACATGGAATATCAGTCAAAATATTACAACATCGAGAAAAAGGTCAATAAACGGGTAATGCTGGTCTTCTTTACATGGATTTTACTTTTCAGTCTTTTGTTCGTTTTTTTGCCAGTCACTCAGTAAACTTGACAACACAGCAAGTTATTAATGTAACGTTAAACAGACGGATTTTCCGCTTGAGTTGAGGAAAAAGTAATGCACATTCGTGTTTAAAGAATAGCCAGTGAAAAAAAACTTTTGCTACGAAACGTTACAAACTCAATGCACTAAACCAGTGGTTCCCAACTGAGGGTGCCGCGGAGCCCTGGGGTGCCAATTGCAATGCTCAAGGGTGCCGCGAGATAATTGAAATATTGCAATACTGCGGCCCCATTCTTTATTTTAACTTTAACCGGTTAAGTGCGGAATTTATTTATTTCTAACCGAGTTTCAGTGCGTATTAAGTTTCGCGTCTCGTAGTTATTCCCAGCTCCTTTCTGGAGGGTCGCTTAGTGGGAAAGTCGCTGGCGGTAAGCAGATAATTCGCGGTAAGCCTTGTTTTCTCGCCCAGGAAAACAGCGTGAAAGAGATTTTGACTCGTTGCTGTTCTTTCCACAAAAACGTTTGAAACGCATCATTATTGCCAGGTTTCATGATTTTATTTTGCGAAGAAATCAAGAAATCCATTTTTACTGGACTCTCATATTGTTTTGAATCTGAAAGAAGAAGAAGATTTAATTGACATTTGTAACAATGGGAATTTTAAGCTTATGCACAAGCAGATGCCCCTCGACGAGTTCTGTATAAAAATTCACAACGAATATCCTTGCGTTGGAAAAAAAGCTATTGTGCTTTTGCTGCAGTTTTCCACGTCATACCTATGTGAAAGTGGATTTTCCGTATTAACGAACATAAAAACTAAAAAACGAGAACGACTGCTTATAGTCGAGGAAGAAATGTGGGTGGCTTTATCGAATGTGCCTTAGGCTGGCGCAAAATCTCGAAAAAAATGTTTTTTTCTTTTAAATTTTTCGTCAGTTTGTAATATTGTTCCTTTTGGTAATTGTATCTCCTATACCAAATTTCACAAAAAAATATTAACGTTTGACCCTGGTTCACCTGGTTTGAATTTTTTTTTAAATATTGAATTTTCGCTTATCCCTGAAACTGCTCACTCGCTATCTTCTAATGTACTCTAGCATCTTAATGGACACAATAAGAGGCAGTAACACAAGCAAAGTGGTTTAATTAGCAGCTCCATGAACACTGACACGTGTATTACTCTCAAAATGTCGAATTCTACCACATTTCAGACATGATTTTCTTTGTGCACCGTTCACTGTAGTAAATGTCTACTGCTTTCAGTTTCTTGAATCATTTGACGATATTTATCGATTTTCACAGGCCAACAAAAATTTTTTTATATAAAGGCAGGACATGTGAGAGTCATTTTAAGGTATTTCGAGGCCCCTGTTTCTGAAAATGCACTACGTTTTATCGAATTGGCTCTAGTTTTTGAGTTAGCCAAGATTCCAGCTACCACTTTTGATAACTAAATCTTTAACTACTAGGCTACAGTAGGTGGTAGAAATGGTTTTGAGAAAAAAGCTTGACCTTGCTCCAAAACATTACTGAAGGTATTGAGGTTACTCTCAGTCATGCCCGTTTTCCTATTGTTTCAAGCAAATCACCACTTGAAACAAGAGAGGGCAAACAAAAAACAGAAATAGCAACGTCCACGCAATGACTGCCTTGCACACTCCATGGAAACATGTTGTTCCAACTTCCTTCGAACATGCTCACCGAACAGAATTATCAATTTTTATGGTGATTCCACGGCTCTCTTTATGCCATGGCACTCTGAACTTCTTAGCCTTGAGCCCAGAAACGGGTTTGACTGAGTGCAATGTTTGCATACTTTAGGAGGAATCCAGGACTTATCTTGATCACCCAGCTTCATGTCAAAGTAATAACAATGCTTGTTTTTATATAGCGCTGTGTCTATCGCAGAATGCGTTGCCTCATGCAGTAAAATATATCTGGGTTGTTTGTACAGCATCTTACCATAGGCGTAGCCAGGGGGGGCGAAAGGGGCCATGGCCACCCCCAAATTTCCAAGTTTGGATTCCGAAGTTGAGCCCTTTGTTGAAAATGTAATAAAATTTGCAGAAATTTATAACGTTTTCCAAGACATCTGGCTATTAACACCCCCCAGGACTTGTTTTAGACACACAGAAAGGCACCAATAAATTTTGCAAATCGTAAATCGCACAAACTTGACGCGATTTACGTTTCTTTGAACTAATTTGTGGAAGCAATTCCAGAATGGCTTACTCTCTTGGTTTTTGTGTAGTTTTTGAGTTTTTGTCTAGCTGAGTTTTTGGTGTTCTCTAATTTTAGCCGCATTTTTTGCCCGTTCGTGTGTAAGAGCTACCTTTAATATGTTAATAGCTGTTTATCTGCTTATAAACTTCATACAAATATTACCCTAAAAGTGTTTCCAGAAAGCGCTATAATCCATTATTTGAGTGCAATTTTTCAAAAAATTTCCGGGGGAGCATGCCCCCGGACCCCCCTAGAATACGCGTGCCTTCGGCACGCTCTAACCCCCACCACTTTCATTGCTTCCCTTGATCAACCCACCAGGATATGCCACTGCACATCAAGTGGCGATGGCTTAAATCAAATACTTGTTCTCTTCAGTTCATCAAATATTTGGCCCCCCCAAAAATTTTTTCTGGCTACGCCACTGCATCTTACTTGTCAAAGGCATATTTTATTAGCCTATATGCCATTTATTTAGCCTATAGACCAGAAAAAATTTCTTGCAGCAAAGACTTGGCTTTAGCAAAGGCTTAGAATAAAATAAAATTTGTACAGTATCCATTTCAGTAGGCCTACCTTTTTAATATAAAGCTGCATTCATAAACACATGACTTTCGGGATATTTTTCTTGTGATGTAGGCTTACTGATTCACAACTGTTTTCATTGAACATTTATGTCCCCTATACGTTAAACACAGTTCATTTCAACCTTTGCTTGCGTTTTGAACTTTCGTGCAATATGAACCAATTGAACTAGACAAGTGCAGTTATGACATCATAATGGTAAACAGGGCTGAAAATAAGTAATTTGCTAATTGAAAGTTTTTGAGTAACGATTTCAAAAATATCTTCATTGTCGAATATCTCGAAAACTAGAGCCAATTCGAAAAGACTAAGTGCATTTTCGGAATCAGGGACCCTGAAATACTCTAAAATGACTCTCATCTTTTGTGCCAAAAGTTTTTGTTGGTCTATCTATATGTTATTCACTGACTGCGAAAAATCTGTAAAATCAATTAAAATGACACTAAAAGCATGCACTATTAGTGACTCTCAGACTTGGAGTAGGGTGAAGATGTTCCACGTGGAAGTTAACAGAGGAAATGACGTCAAAATCACGTGGTCAAATTTTGAGAAATCCCGTCTTCACACACTGCTAAACCACTTCGAAATTTACTAATTTTTCAGAAAAATTCAGAATTTCTCCTTGGGTGAACCAGGGTCAAAGGTCAAAACCCAACAAAAATTTTTGGTTTGCAAATATCAGTGAGCAAAATGGAACATTATTCCAAACTGACAAAAATTTTAAAGACCATCAAGGAAAATGAGCCACCCTAAATTGTGCCTCCAGATATTAAAGGACTTTGTGCAAGCAGTCAAGCCCAAATTTCACACTGACTTTTGAATAAATACATTTGTTTATGCAGGCTATACTGTAGAACTCATTCTGTGTTATTTCATACAGTTATTTGAAATACAGAAACCTCATAAAATTGATCAGTTTTGCCAGGGTGCCCGCAACTATTTATCTCTTTGATAGGGTGCCGCAAGGTCAAAAAGGTTGGGAACCACTGCATTAAACAAACAAACATCTTGCATGTGTGTGACTCAGCGAACAAAACATATCCATGCAGCAAATTTGCCATTTTTACGATGTAGAAACGATGTAAACTTGGCAACTTTTTCTAGTTGGGATGGTTGAATTTTAGACAGCAAAATCCGTCATCTTGACATTAATTCAACGTGTGCAGACGTTAAATTAATGTAAAAATCACGGGTTTTTCTATTTAGATGCAGTTGCTTTGGCTCACCTCAGCGTCATCGTTGTCGTCGATCAAACGAGCGTCATCGGCCGTCACGCTTGAAGAGATCTTTGATGACGTCTGTAAAATCAAAACGATGTATGAGAATTCACTCAAGCGCAAGCAGTGGCTTTAGTTTTGATACTAAATCAGTGTGAGTATCACTTCTTCAATTGCATTGCCTGAACAAAGGCATCGACGGCCTCAGATGAATAATTGAGGCTGTTGATGAAGATGATTCATCATAGAGTTGTTGCAGTAACGTTGAAAAACACGGAAACTCGAGTTAATTTTCATCGTTACTCAAAAGTTCTTAACTTTAGAACGGTAAGACATGTAAGATATAGCTTAATCAAGCAGAATTTCGTTGAGATTCGAGTTCAACGTTCATATAAAAAGTAAAACAGTTTCGACCTCCATTAATTGAAAATCTTGCATATCCTTTTCAGTGTTGGGAGGTTCTTCAATGACTTTTGTAGCAGTTTCTATCGGTTCAACATCAGCAGTGCGATCCGACGGAATCTTGCCATTCCCCTAAAAAAAATTATAAAATTTTTATAAACAGTAGGCCAACCAACCATTTCTATGAAAGTGTTAATGCAAATGGGACGTACGATTATGGAGCTGAATAGTTTCTGAAGCGCAAAGCAGCTGCTTTTGAACATGGTTAAACAATTCAGGGTTGGAATGGGGCTTTTCGTTACATAAAAGATTGCTGGGGTAATGCTTTCTGTCAAGTGGCATAACACAAACACTTCTCATAAAACAGAGGTATTCAACTTTTTTATGACCACGTGCCCTTCTTGTTTATGAGGCAGCAATTCAGGCAACATCTCCCAATTGTTGCAAGCAGAGTAATGTCTGGTTGCAATGACCACATGACCACGTGCCCTATCACAGAGTCAATCCTGCGCACTTCTGAACTTGTAAGCACGATACTGAGTCAAAGTTTTGCAAAATTACGTAAATTTTAGAGCTTAAACTTTGATAGTTGTTTCTAAAATCAATGCGTTGATGATGCGTCCCTTTAAAACTTTCCAGAATCTCAAATGGTCTGTGTAGCCCAAGTTGAGAACCGTAGTCTGTTATGGAAGAAAGTATACGAGAAAGCAACATCTCGAAAAACACGGAACTGCAAAAGCAAAAAATTCGCAGAACGAAAATATTTAGAAAAATGAAGATCACAGCAGCAAGCGTATAAAACAAAGGTGAGAATGAAGACAATGGATTTAATCATAACGCAATCACATGTTTCACTACTTACATGATATTCCTCTTCTCGTAAAGTGAAACTTTCTGTCAAGCACTCCTTTCCTAAACGTAAAAGCAATGCTAAAGAATAAATGCTACGCACTGGCAGTGGCGTAAGTTAAGGCTTGTGTCAAAGGGACAAGGCTGAAGGGGGTCTCCACTTGTTATTTTTATGATACAAGACTTTTGAAGCAAGGTGAGGGAAACAGGTTCTATATTTCGCTTACCAAAGGGATGGGCAGCTCGTCCTTGATAGACACGTTCTCATATTTTATTACTTTGACATGTCATCATTGTATGTTGGAGCACTGTACTTTTTAAGCTTTTCATTATTTAATACCAACCGCAAAAGTAACTAGTGATTTGCTTGAACAAGGCACTTAAAGACACGCTTACACTATTGAAAAGGAGGTTTATACAAAATGCAATGGTTGCCATGAGAACTTCACAGCAGGAAAGGGTAATGCAAAAGTACTTGAGCTACTGGATTTATTTTCGGCTTAATGCCAAATATGACATGAAACCAAAACCAAACCAACCTGTTTTCATGGCTTCATTTTTCTGCTTCGGTGAAGTCTTTTTTGAAGACGACTTCTTAATACTTTCCAAGTTCTAATTTCAAAAGAAAAGGTTGTCAAAATATAATACGTTCTCAATTATTTGAGAGCAAAGTTTATTGCTCGTATTTCTTTGGCCAATTGAAGCAAGTTTATCCCAACGTTGTCTATTAAGCAGGCTAGAATGGACCTCAAGTTATATCGTTGAAAATATATCCCGTCGGATTGAATGAGATTGACGAAAACATGAACAACCTTTCTTAGCGAAAGCTGACGCTTTAAAAATCAACAATATAGAAAGGGAAATTTGACATGCGTTTAGTAGCAGACTAAATAACGTTAACATACATTACCATGTGTTTGTTACATGGTTTGGTGTACAAATGGTTTGAAAAAAACGTTGCAATAAGTCTAGTTTTATAAGCACAACTATATGTCTTGACACGGCTTAACATTTTTATCTCTTACACTGGAATGTTTGAACAAATTGTCAAGATCTTTGGTGAACTCATCCATGGTACCGCGATCCTGAATGGAGCCGTAGTCGACGTGGTAACTCTTGATGACGCTGGATTGCTTGCGTTGGTTCTTTGGAGTCTGAGGATAGGACACAAAATGGAATAAGCTTATAAGTAGCTAGCATCTTTAATTTTTAGGATGTATTTCGTCATGTCATCTTTCACGGTGTCATTCCACGTAAAGGTGCCACATTCAGTTGTTGGGTTGCCTTAGGAACTGCTGTTATTGAGTCTTTATCCCGAAACATCAAGGTCAACCAGTTGTCTGCAGCGACTCCTCCATCTCTCTTTATTGTTAGCGTCTTCAATTTTTAGGATTCTTTTCGTCATGTCATCTTTCACGGTGTCATCTTTGGTCTTCCTGTTCTCCTTTTTCCTGCCACTACCTTATTTCAAACTCGCTTTGTGAAATTCTTCTCATTCACCACTAATTGTAGGAATAAATATACTAATAGCATAGTCTGATAAAGATGATGAGGTAGAAAGATCGGAATAAAGGAGGAAGACGAGTTGGACAGATTGAAATAGAGAAAATGGGGAAGTCTGCATTTCAACAAGCAAAAAGAAACCGGTGACGGAATGGCTAACAGAGCAGATGTTACATGAAATAAAGAATAATACTTTTCGTATTTCAACACAGATTAAGAGCGAAAGTCAACGACATAGCTATAACATTGTCACATAATTTAAAATCTATGTGGTACATACAAAAGAAATATTGTCTAACTTTCAATGCATAAACAGACATAGCTCAGCAACTATACGACATTTAACATTGTAACACAAAATAAAATAAAGCAAACGTTTTCGGCTATACATAGTCATTTTCAAGCCTAATTATTTTTGTTTTATAGACTTTTTGAAATAGACTATATGTATAGTTGAAAACGTTCGCTTTATTTTATTTTTGTGTTATAATGATAAATGTCGTATTGTTGCTGAGCTATGCTTGTTTATGGTTGAAAAAAATAAGCTCTCTACCCAAGTTATAACTTTCAATGCATACCTGAAATTTACTAAAATTCTTGATCCGCAAGTCATAACTCATCGCTAGAGCAAAATACGAGTAGTCGATGACGGCGTACACAAGCATGAAGTTGCACGTTATGACAGGTGATATGACGTTCAGGTTGCCGATTAATATGAAGATGAGTGACACGGTTCCCACCACGCAAATGGCGATGACTGGCGTCTTGTTGGCACCGAACTACAAAAAATATTTAAAAAAAACTGATAAGGAAAAGAGTAGAGGTTTACGGTGATGTCATCTTTAGGAATGATTTAACTTCAGCGAAAACCAACACACCAATCAACGAACGAAGCGATAGCAAGTATTTGAAAATTAAAAACAAATAAAGACAAAAAATAAAAATAATCTGAATCTAATCCGTTCCCTTTTAGGATCTTATTGCCAATAAACTGGCCAGGCAGTTTTTGCTGGCTGGGTAACAGATGGAAATCGATTTCAAAGGCTAAACAAACACGATTAGACTGATAGGATTTGAACCTAATGTTTGGTTAGATTTACTTACTCCTTTTCCCAAAAATTTAACAACGGGGATGACATTTTCATTGGCGATGCTCTGTAGGACCCGCGGCGCACCATATAAACCTTAAAACAAGCAAAATAACGGACTGTTAGCTCACAGAGGCAAAGGCAATGAGAGGCAAAAACTGTGCTGTGATTTAACGTTACTTACCAAACCATTAAATGTATTTTTACAATCCACTCATATGTTATTGAAGAGCAAAATAAATTGCAAGTATAAGAAAAGGACATATAACAAGGTTTTGTGCTAGAAAAATACAGTGAAATCGCGCGAGGTACAAAAACTGGCTTTGCAATCGTCGAGATAATGACGCTTTTTTGTAGTTGAGATTTCGAACGCGGACCATGATGGACATGAACGCACAAAACAACAAGCTCAAGTTTTAGCTACTGGCTCAAATATAAAAGTGAAAGTGTTGTTGTTTTATGGCAAGTTAATCTACTTCACCATGTTGATGGCAAAGTTACAACAGCCAACAAAATTAGTATTTGTTACATTGATTCAACGTCTCAACGATTCAACGTCTCAACTGATTCAACGACTCAACGTCTGTAGACGTTGAATCAATGTAAAAAAGGACAGATAATAGTAGCTGGGACAGATGCGTTTCTGTACAAAAGCGGGCCCTTGCCGTTCACAATACTACAAAAGATACGTATCAGTGGCTGACTTAAAGTACTTAGACCACGCATCTTAAGTTGGTCCAACCATGTTTGTCTTGTGCAAACAAGAACGCCCAAGTTAAACCATTAAAATGAATTCAGTCAAACTTTTCACTTCACGTACGTATTTGTTTCACCAGGCTTAGTATATACAGTTGTACACACTGTGAGCAGGATCTTTACATTGTACGGCACCAAAGCAAACTAACGTGCCATTTGACCTATCAAAGAGATTCATAACACACGCAACTATACAACGTTGCTAAACATTGCATAATCGTAAAAAATGGTCGCGGTAAAATGGAATGAACTATACGGCATACCGTACGTAATAAAGTTTGCAATCTTTATAAATTTCCATTCAAAAGAATATTCCATAAAAACACAAAAAAACTTTACTGAAAAACAACTTCATTTTAGATGTGAAATTATGCCTTATGTGAATCTTGTTTTTGAAAATTTTGAGAGGAGGCTTCAGCGGTATTTCCCAATCACGAGACCGTTTTAAAGTACCTATCCCATTTTGAGATATCGATTATAATGGTGTATGGACAGGAGCGTGGCATTTGAATTCATTGTTGAAACGTTTATGTATTGATTTGTAGAAGAAAGTACACAAACCTGTACTGCAAGATGATGTGCTGGACATATAGACACCAAGTAACCACAAAAATCCCACAGCCGAAACCTGAAATAAAACGACATCCACATAAAGCTAGAACAAACGATAATGCCTGAAATGTCAACACAGCCCAATACCGTAGATATATACTGTTTTTAAATAAGCAATGGTGGAAAATTATAATTATTGACATAAACTATTTAAACCAATTTAAGTGGTATAAAAATTAATGTCATACAGATTGAAAAGCGTATACAACACACTAACACAGTAGCCTAATTAGTAATTACTATTAAAATATCTTCACAATTACGATTTTGACAATCCGGTTTACGATCTGGGATAAGAAAAATGAAGTAAAAACTTTGCCAAAACAAGCAGACAGAAGCTTTCCTTCTAACACCTTGTTAACGTATTCAGACATAAAATGTAAAAATAACAGCTTCTGTTTGCATCGATGAAAGCTTTAGCTAGCAAAGTCCGCTTTACATATATTCAACATATGCAAGCGGACTGTGCTAACTAGAAATAAAGCAGAAGTCGCTGTTTGTACATTACATCGTTTTAACGTCAGGAGATGGTAAAATGAAATGAAAATAAAAAGTTTGCTATCTGGGATACAAGTTAAGCACCAACAAGAATTCCTCTTTGCCTGTGATATCCCAGACAGCAAAATCCGTCATTTTTACATTGATTCAACATCTGCTGTCTGGGATGCTACAGTGACTATACAGTACACAGTACCTTCTCAGCTATCATAAAGTCGGCTTGCAATGCACTCCGTAAGCAGGTGGACCCCAGCAGAAGCACAAACACAATATATAAACAAAAGCTGAAAAACAATTAATATCGTTTCAAAGCTGAGTATATTATGGTTACGCCCGATACTAAAGACTAAACCACAAAAACTTTAGTATAATAACATGTTTGTCACCAATTAGGCACATACTTGACAATGAAATTGTGTATCAGGTAAAGTGACGCAATTAAGATGTTAGCTCTGCAACGCGAAACACATTAAACTAAATGTTTTAATTTTCAACAAAAAATTTTAAACTGACATAGCAGGTAGCAATCGACACGGACAGGCATCATCCTTTGACTTCAATGGAATGTTGGTTGAGCGCAAATTTCATGCTTCAATTGTTGAGAATGTGCTCAATTACCTGATACCAATGGCTGAAAGCGTTCCGGTTGGTATGCTCTTAGATGGGTTTCGAAGGTCCCCAGACATGTTCACTCCGGCCATTACCCCGGTGGCGGTTGGGAAAAAGACCCCAAATACAGTGAAAAAGGTTTCCCCGGGTTGCAGGGATATGTAAGTGTTGTTCCTCATAACTTCAGATGAGTAACCGACAAATCCAGCTTCTGAAAATACACAAAAGCAAAACGTTTTCATTTGTTTCCATGTATGTAAAGTAGTTTGCAAACACTGTTTGCTTTGTAAAGCGATAAATACAGCGCTATATAAAACACATTGTTATTAGTATTATCATACATGCAAGTGGATAAGAAATCAGTTCATTCCAGGCAATATGCTTTGTGCTTCTCTTGTACGCTTGGTGGCAGTTACCAGCACTGTACAAACATTTTTACAACTTCTTGAAAAAAGTTTGTTTTCTGGAATTCTTATACAAAGGTGTAGCTCAAGAAACTAGGCAGGAAGGTGGTAAAGCAGCCATGATTGCAAAACAAGAAAAACATGAGTGTAGAAAGTACACACACTAATGCCTCTCGTCCTTTGTTCCAGTTGTTCAAATATTGAAAATACAATTATTTTGATTTTTGTTTAAGCTGGTTTCAAGATGGCGATAGCTTTACCAAACAACAATACAATACATGTTATCGAACCGGGTTGATTTTATTTATTAAACACAAGTGGAGCGACAATAGTGAACAACTCGGAAACAAACCTGGATTGGTGTGGACAAATGTCCCAATGATGAAATCACTTGTAGATATGACGAGAACCAGAAGCAGAAGAAGCTGGAGTCGGATAACCCACTTTACACCTGTGCATTGTCATGTGTCAATCAAGTGCCAAATAGATTTCATAAAACATTAAATGAAACACTTAAGAACCATGCAAGATACGGTAGCAACAGGCTTGATCGTACTATCAACACACTTTTATTATTTAAAAAAAATGTACAAACTTTTTGTTTACATAATAGGGACACACAAAATTATTCCACTTTTACATTAAAAAAAAAACAATAATCACAGATTTCTAATGACTGCACTACTTTTCAAGCAGTGAGCTGCAGCTCAGCCGGCACAAAATAGACTTATGAAATACTAAACAATGACCAAATTTAAAAAGATTGAAAAATATTAATCAGCAAGAATTTCTCAAAGATCTAAGCACATGAATAAAAAGTAAAGATATGCTTGAAAGAGAGTAGTTGACAAAGACACAATGTTGGACAAGGAGGAAGATTGAATGTCGTGACATGCTGTTTAAGTCGGAACCGAAGAGAAGTAGAAACTTTCGAATTACAGTAACAAAAAGTTAAATACCAATTACTGAAGTCTTCATGTTACGGGTCTGCTACTATTCGGTGAGTCCGATTCGGTGAGTTCCTAACCTCTAACCCCTAACTCTAAAACGGCAATGATAATTAGGCTACGATACCCAATAATTTAAAAAAAAAATTGAAAAAATCCCTCGTTAAGGGATCGAACTCACCGAATCGGACTCACCGAAACGGGCCATTCCGTCATGTTACATTCAATCTCAAAGATATAGCCTAAAAAAGTAATGCTGAAACTAGCTTTGACAATGTTTTAGTAGATACATTGGCAATGATCAGAAGTTTAGCTATATCGTACCTGCTAAATTTATCGCGAGAAGCAATAATAAAGTCCCAATGGCGACTCCCCGTACTGCCCAGACATTGTTCCAGTTGAAGGTTTGTGTCACAGACTCAGCAAAGCCAGTGCAATACAAAGCAGCAACTACAGACTGTAAGAAATCAAGTAATATCGAATATAAAACAATATTATGGCTGTGCAACTTCCTTGACATAATTTTGTATCATCATTTTAATAAACTTTTATCGGTATGTTGTTGTATTGTAATACTACTCATAAAAATTATCAGCAACTTTAAATTATGAATGTTTGCAAATTAAGCCAGAAAATTTTACAATAAACAAAAACTTTGTAAAGTGACTTTTTCAGAAATCTATCTTTTACTATACCGGTAACTAAATATAAAAATATCACTTGCATTATTATTATTTTAACATCATAGTAACCTTAGGCTATTCATATTATGTTCCTGCGATGTTGTGTAATATATCTTTACGAGCAAACTCACCAAACCGAATGTGTACATCACTCCAATAGCTCCTCCAACCTTTCCTCCAAGAACTTGAGAAACAACATAATAAACACCACCAGTACCCATGTCTCGAAGTCGCTCACAAATGCCAATAGCAGACAAAGCAGCAAGCAAAGCAACGGTTATTGTGATAACAACAATTAATAATGCCAGCCCAATGCCAACATTACCCTGGAAAATAATCCCAGCCATAAATGGGCGAAACTTTTATCTGGTAGCAATTCCTAAGTATCTGGTAGCAATCTGGTAGCAAACTACAGTGAAATGCAATTAAACAAACTTATACATATGTAATTCATTGTTAACTGTAAAACTTTAAATCATAGTCTATTGTTTAAATATTTTTTAGTCATTCCATTTTTGAAGTGAAACATATTGAAATTGAAGTTCCTCACTATCACATCACCAATCACCATTCACTATCAAGTTTAAATTTAAATAAACAAGTTTTTCAAGAAAATATGTTACAAAATTTTCAATATTACTTACAACCATCCATCCAGTTCTTAGAAATAAGACCACTCCAAATATATTAATCAAGCAAGAAGTAAAAACACCATTCCATGTTCCAAATAAAACCGGTTCAACAACAAAGAATTGTGTTTTCCACCATGGCTTGTGACTTTTACCATCCTGAATAAATTTTGTATTATTGCGCATTGACAAGCCCAACTTTTACAGCTGAAAATATTTTAATATCACATTTCAATAAACATTTGAAGATCATAATTGTAGGATTGCTGTCACACTCTTGTAACCAATGCTGAAGTTTGTAAATAAATTACAAAAAGTTAAGACTCGATACTAGTTAAGAGCCTCATGTGACAATCAAAATAAATCAATGTAGGCTATCATTATTACGTATCAACTACATCAAATGACACTTTATGCGAAATATATTTAACCAATCAACATTATGTTTGGTACTGCACCTCTGGTGATGCTTGGTCATAGAAAAGGTCTTGGTGTTTTGAAGCATCATCTGAGTCGCGTGATCTGGTGGAATCGCTTTCAACAGACATCTCGCCCAGCCAACAATATGGCACAAGTTTCTCTTTTTTAGAAATAGAGATATCGCTTTCCTACTTCATAATTTGAAACAATGAGCAATTTTTTCCAGCTGCGACATCTCACCACTACTCATTAAACTCTGCTGGAAGTATTTTTAAGGTTTAAGTGTCGTCTCACTTGTCCACCAATTGGCAGTGGAAACTGGAAAGTATTGTACAAAAATAAATGCCAACAAAATTGATATTACAACACAACATCAAAAGAATAGACCATTCTGACTTTTACACACAGGCCATGACAATGTTCAGCTTAAAATTTGACTGAAGGCCTATATGTTAGAAGCCAAAATCGCTAGTATATATAAGTTGATAGTTTGTGTATTAATTATTAAATAGTTATATATTTGTTGTCGGGGTTTTCATGTGGGGTGTTGGGGTTTTCATGAGAGGTAGCACCTCTGTTCCTACCAGTCACGCATCCCTGATGTGGGTAGAGAAGTTTGGTCCTCCACTGAAATTCTAAGTCTCACTTATGGCTCCACGTAGTTGGTAATGCACACCAACAGCCAGACCCTGGTAACGGCTCGACTGCCGGACTAAACTAAGTGAGGCGCATGTCTAAATGGTTTGCGTTTGGCATGTTTTATTGGGAAGTCAATCCCATGAAGTGCATGAAGACTGGATCGGCTGGAGAGGCAAATGAACTCATTAATCGGGTCAATGGCTCTAAAGGCGTAACAGCAAAGCGATGTGGCATGCTAGGGCGTACTCTTGACAAAGTGAGTAACGCCAGTCACCTCGAAAGAGATTGAAGCCTCATCGAGTATTTTTATCCGTAGTCTACAATGAACGTCAGTAACAATGAAGTGAGATATAAGGATCGATCTGTGACCCCTGCAGAGACATCCTTCAATTGCTACAGGGAAGGAGCATCTCCATCTACCAGTATGGACAACTATGATGACGGCGCATGCCCAAAGCCCTATGGACGGCATGAGCCTGACAGAGGCTGGCTGTCTGAAAACTAGAGGAAAGATGCTCAAACTAGCAACATGGAATGTACGAATATTGCATGCTAGCCTATAGGCGTTATGACAATTTAAAACAGGAGATGAAAGAAATGGAAATTGACATTATGGGAGTTAGTGAAACACGGTGGAAAGATATTGGTAAAATAGCAGATGATGGTTTCGTAATGATCTATTCAGGCGGATGTAAACATATGCATGGAGTGGGAATTCTAATGAAGAAAAGCGTGGCATCTGCAATGATGGGATATTGGCCAATGTCCAACAGAATTATAATGATGAAACTGCAAGGAACCCCTTTCAACATAAATGTTATACAGTAGGGTGGCTCTTATTTGGCAAAAAATGAAAAAAAATTGAATTTTGTGTGGGACACCCTTTTAAAAGGTGAGGTTGTAAGAAAAAATAACACCTGTAAAAAATTTTTGAATTTCAAATTGATTTAGAGGTGGCCCTCCCCCCCTAAAGTTTTGCGCCCTCCTCCAAAATACAAAACCTGCATATCTCAAAAACTGCTTGAGCTAGAGATACGGTTTTTGTGTCAAAAGATGCAGAAAGCATGATTTCCTATCTGCTTTCTGAACAGTGATTGCGTCTATCTTGAGTAGAAAAGCAGTTATTTAGAAAAAAACCTGTTTTCGGTATTCTAGCACAAAACAGTGCTAAACAAGTATTGTGGCCCAACCTATTCAATGAACAAAGTTCATAAACTAACTGGTAAAACTGGTAAAGCAATAAACGAAATAAGTATTCTTTAACTTTTATGCATTCATGCATAGCTAAAATAACCGTTTTTTATCATATTCCTTGGAGAAACTCCTGAGCGTGGAATCCGCTTTCCAGCTTCAGGTGCTATGCATCGCACTTGTTGGATGGCGAAGGCGATTTATGCAAAAAGCTTGATTTGCATTCATGGTATCTGTCCGAAGAAATGGTTGGACTAGCCTTGTTTGACTCTTGATTGTCTGTGGAAAGTAAAAAGCTAATGGTGGCAACCATGTTAGATGAAACAGGAGAACGTCCACCAAGGAGACCAAGCATCAAAGTAGATGCGTTTCTTAGCAATAAGGGTCTAGAACAGTATTACACCTCTAATTCAAAATGGCTTCTTCAGCTGTTGGGTGAAGATGAAGCAATAATTATACTTTCAAAGGATCTTGCTCATTGGACTGAAGATGGTGCATTTATTCAAGCTTTACACATGGCGAAGGGACTTTCAGTAGTGAATGACAGAGCAGAGAGAGGAGTTGCTCTAAGTCTAATCCAGGATTTTAACAAAATCTTAACTGAAGATGAGCCACAACTTCAGTTTCTTTTGCAAGTTGTTACTGAACACAGGAAACTGTTTCCAAATTCCAACAAGAACAATATTGTCGATTCTTCTTCGTTTAAACCTTCTTTGTTACTCCAGGGGTCAAGGGCTCTGTCTTTTACCGCTCTTGGGCAGTGGCGATGCGGTTTAGATGCTTGAGCAGGTGTCGAGCAGCAATCCTTTGATTCGTCCATTTATCCATTGATTCGTCATCCAGTTCAAGCAGACCACGCACACCATTTGGCGCAGTTACAGA
Organism: Aplidium turbinatum; assembly: GCF_918807975.1. NCBI lineage: Eukaryota > Metazoa > Chordata > Ascidiacea > Aplousobranchia > Polyclinidae > Aplidium > Aplidium turbinatum. Next base: position 5,514,391 of record NC_137489.1, on the reverse strand, counting down.
TGGTGTGGTCTGTGGTTTGTTCCTCTTTGCCACACTCACAGATTGCGGATGGAGCCATCCCCCATTTGTGCATGTTGGAGCGGAATAGTCTGACTCCTGTAGGCTAGCCCAGTACGCAGGCGGTTGAGCCGCACCCAGGCCTTCCTTGGCAAATTATGCATTCCGGTTGGATGGGGGCTGGTGTCGGAGATACAACTTTAGAGTCTTGAGGAGTTCTTCTTCCACTCTGAGCTCCATTTGTTGTCCTCCCAGGTAGTCGCGCTGATGGATTGGTCTTCAGCGGTTTTCATCAGGAGTTGTGCGTCACATACAAATGGTTGTCTCGATTTCAGTTGCCGAGGATGCTCGATTGCTCGCTCATAGACTCATAGAGACTTGAGTGGAGCAAGTGGTTGGGGTTTGTAGTGCGGCGAGAAAGAGACAGGATGGCTTCTTCGCGACGAAACTCAGTTGGTTGGTTGCCTGCAAGGACAGGGAAATTGTCCGATGGTGTAGGTCGCAGACATCCTGTCACGATACGCAAGGCAATATGTAAAATATTGTCGATAATATCGCTTCTTCCAGTACTGACCAGAATTACATTTTGAAATGAATATCGTTACCAGTGTTCCCTCTAAGGTGCAAAAATTAAGACAAAAAAACGAAATTTTGTAGACGGTTTTGTGGTCACAAAAAAGGTTGTAAAATCAAGATTTGGTCAAATGCGTTTTTTCTAAATAACTGCTTTTCTACTCAAGGTAGATGCATTCAATGTTCAGAAAGCAGATAGAAAACCATGTTTTCTGCATCTTTTAACACAAAAACTGTATCTCTAGCTGAAGTGGTTTTCGAGATATGCAGATTTGGTATTTTGAGGGAGGGCACAGAACTTTAGGGGGAGAGGGCCACCTCTAAATCAACTTCAAATTTAAAAAAAATTTGCAAGAGTTATTTTTTCTGACAACCTCACCACTTGAAAGGGTGTCCCAAGCAAAATTCAAAAACTCAATTTTAAGAGCCACCCTATTATACAGGTATGCTGGTATATGCACCAACACAAGATCATACAGATGAAGAAACAGAAAAATTCTATGACAATATAAACAATGTTTTATCATACACCAAAAGGAATGAAATTACGTTCATAATGGGAGACTGGAATGCGAAAGTTGGAAACCAATATGAATTTCCAGTAACAGGACATTATGGTTTGGGAGAAATGAACCAACGAGGAAGACGACTATTGGAATTTTGCAAACTCCATCAGCTGGTAATAGCAAACACTTTATTTCAACAACCACCTAGACGACTATACACATGGCATGGGTCTGCTACTATTCGGTGAGTCCGATTCGGTGAGTCTGATTCGGTGAGTTCCTAACCTCTAACCCCTAACCCTAAAACGGCAATGATAATTAGGCCACGGTACCCGATAATTAAAAAAAAAAATTGAAAAAATCTCCCGTTAAGGAATCGGACTCACCGAATCGGACTCACCGAATCGGACTCACCGAATCGGGCCATTCCGCATGGCATAGCCCTGGAGATCAATATCGTAACCAAATTGACTTCATTATGATAAATCAAAATCCAAGAACTCAACAAAACAAGCCAAAACGTATCCTGGAGCTGATATAAACTCTGATCATAATCCAGTTGTTGTAAAGGTGCAAATAAAACTGAAAAAAATGAAACAAAACCCCATTTTGAAACAGTTAGATATGAATCAACTTACAATTGAAGAAACGAAACGACAGTACAATCTTTTGGTAAACAACAAATTTGCCTTACTGAACAAGGAATCTGGACCACAAGAAGGTGACACTGAGAACATGATTGAAAACCAATGGCATGAAATACAGAAACAGGCCTCGAAATTCGTTTTTGTTGACGGCGGACAAACGTGTCCGGTCTGAGCAGCTATCTCGGCAGACAAATTAAGTCTCACGACGGACACACGAGTTTTAGCATCGATCGTCATGCTCAATCAGTTTATCTTGATAATTCTTCGACATTTGAGAAGACCAACAACGTGCATTTGAAGAGTCAAAGCGCCGTGTAGCTGCTTAATACGCGCATATCTGATTAACTTCCACCGAACGAGGTCGTGTAGCTTCTTGCGTCACAATGCTCTGGGCACGAGTCGGAAAAATTCTACATTAACGCTACAACTTTCTGCTTTTCAAAGTTTCACTAGGATTTTTTTCATTTTTGCGTGTCATGTGAGCAAAAGTGAATTTTCCCTGGACCCTTTCTTTCTTACTGTAATACCAAAACTTAACAAATTTTGCTGCATCTTGCTGTAATGGCCTACTCGTATAATCTAATTTTGTAACCAACCTTGCCTTATCAATATTACTTGGAGATCAAAGCCAGACATTGTGACGTAAGACTTCAACTAAGTTGCGCGTGATTGTTGTAGAAAAACCGTACTCCCATCGATTATTAGCGAAGAATTCACCTTTGTTACGCTGATTCGATGTCATCAATCGTTGAAGCAACGTAAAAATCGAACGTTTTCCTGCTTGAATGGAAGCTAAGGATATCATACAGTATTTTCATTTTCTAGATGCGCGCTAGAATGTGCGGGAAATTATATTCTCGCAGCAATTGTTCGTTAGGGTGGCCAAAAAAAATGGAAATTTTTTATTTTTGTTTGCACACCCTCTCATTTGAGGAGGATTCATGAAAAAATGACACTGTGAAAATTTGAAGTGAATCCGACAAGAGGAAGTGCTCTCCCACCGACCTCTAAATTTGCTTTCTTTGGCATAATTCATCAAAATTCCTTGAATATGTGACGTAATTCTTTTTTGACTTATCTACATTGCAGTTGCAGCATTTTTGTGTTAACCATTGTTTTACTCTGAATTTATGATATAATAAGTGTTTCCACATGCAGAAAAACATAAATAATGCACAAAATAGATCACATTAACAAGCGTTTGGAATGAAATTACATGCACTGAACTTTAGCGAAAACCGTATAAAAGTACGTTCACCAGTCACAATCGCAACGCTTCAGGTGATAACACATTGCCCAGAAAAAGCAAAAGAAATGTTTGTAAAGAGTCAAGCCATTGATTTTATTTAATGGAGCTGTTGGCATGTTGGCGTTTACTTGCACTTGTTGGAAGCAGCTTTCTGTGGTGCTCGATCACCTGATAGAGGAGCTGGCGCTGTTGTTCATTTTCCGTAAGGACTTCATTGAAGTCAGTAGCTAATTTGACTGCCCAGTGCCCGCTCTGCACAATCATTGACGACTTTGAGATCATGGCATGCAAGAACTAGCAGCCTTCGATTAAATGCCTGCTGCATGACAGTGATAGCTCCAGTGTGGATTCCCGTATTGCTTGATGTCGTGTCAAAACAAAGTGCAGCTAAGTGCTCTGCTACAACTCGTGTATGAATTCCACTACTTTTTGGCCCATTAGTGATCCCGTTCCAACAGGCAGCTTCGGAATGCCAAGCAGTATCTCAACATGCATACCAGAAACTACAATGGCCAAAGATTCGCACTTTGTGCCATTGGCATTAGTCAAATATTTACCATGAAAATGAACAACAAGTGGAACTGTAACTGTTGGTTTAAATTTTTGCAGCACTGCAGCTGCCAGGCTTTCACATGAGGTGTTTCGAGCATTCATGACAGAGGAATGTGACATTGTCAATTCATTTATATCAATTCCAGCTGCAGCAAGAGCAGGAGTGACGATCATCATTGCTTGACGACTTGATGTTATAGTTCTGTTCAGTGCTGCATTAAACAGTGGATTATCGATAATGCAGCGTTTTGGTAATGGCTGCTCCTACTGGGTTTTCTTTTGTTTTGGTGTTATTTGGATTTACGGTGCAAACAGTGGGTCACTGGAAGAATCTTCATCATTTGCTAATCATTTTCAGATGAGAAAGCAGCAGCACTTGATGGTACTGGATCAATGCGATTTCCGTTGCGTCTCTGTTCATCATCTTTGCGCTTTCTATACTTTGCAGCAGCTTGCCGATGCATTGGGTCCTCTGTTGTCATCAGTATCTGTCATGCACCACCTTGGTCTATCAAAAACTGGCAATCTTCTGGTATTGTTATGCGGCATTCCCAGTTAGCATGTGCAATATCAAATAATGCACTTAAGCTCTGGGTGAAGTCAGCTTCTGAGGTCAGCTGGGAAGCTGAATTTCGCCTCCCTTTGTGCTTTGATTCTCTTATATGCTCTTGACGGATGCGTTTTAGTTTGGTAACAACGTGAGTCTTTGCAGTGGTAGCGATATTAGCTTTCACTCACAAGAACTGTACTGCAAGCAAGTGGCAGTGTAACCTTATTGATCTTCATCTCGTAGAACCACACCCCATACAGGCAGCTGACATAGCCCCTCAAGGGAGTCAACACAAGAGAGTGGGTGTCCATTTGTTGACTCTCTTGAGGGCCATGTCAGCTGCCTGTATGGGGTGTGGTTCTTCGCCGTCTACTACGAGATGAAGGTCAATAAGATTACACTGCCACTTGCATGCAGTACAGTTGCAGATGAAGTAATATTAACTACTACCATCTATGCCACTTTTTGGTTTGCAGCACCTTCATCAATATCTGCCCCTACAAATGACCTAGCAATGTTACAGCTCACAGAGGATTAGAAAGAGGTTGACAATGCAATTTCTCAAGTGGCAAAAAAAAGTTGAGGTTGCGCTTGTGGTACATCAGTGAGGATCTTGCTGCACTGCCTTTATTCAGTGATAATAACACAGATGATGAAAAGAAGGCAATCGTTAATGCTCTTAAGAAAGACCCATTTCCCGAAGATGTTCGTCGTGTTGCCCCAAACAAAATTGTCAAGTTTTAACGTCTCTCTTTGGCACAGTTTGTAACATAGCGTTCACTTAACCTTTTCGAGTCACTGCTTCTGTTGACACATGGCGTGATCGTGATGATTATAAAGAAGCATGCAAAGTTTGGCGTCATCTCAAAGCCGTCAATGATTGTGCAGAGCGGGCAGTCAAATTAGCTACTGACTTCAATGAAGTCCATACAAAAAATGAACAACAGCGCCAGCTCCTCTATCAAGTGGTCAAGCACCACAGAAAGCTGCTTCCAACAAGTGCAATAAAGTCAACCAATGGCTTGACTCTTTACAAACATTTCTCTTGCAATTTCTGGGCAATGTGTTGTCACATGAAGTGTTGCGATCGTGACTGGTGAACGTACTTTTATGCGGTTTTAGCTAAAGTTTAGTGCATTTTATTTCATACCAAACGCTTGTTAATGTGATCTATTTTGTGTATTATTTCTGTTTTTCTGCATGTGGAAACACTTATTATATCATAAATTCAGAGTAAAACAATGGTTTACACAAAAATGCTGCAACTGCAATGTAAATAAGTCAAAAAAGAATTACGTCACATATTCAAGGAATTTTGACGAATTATGCCAAAGAAAGCAAACTTTGAGGTCGGTGGGAGAGCACTTCCTCTTGTCGGATTCACTTCAAATTTTCACAGTGTCATTTTTTCATGAATCCTCCTCAAATGAGAGGGTGTGCAAACAAAAATAAAAAATTTCCATTTTTTTTGGCCACCCTATTGTTCGTGCTATGCAACGATGATTTGTATCGCTAGTTCCTGTGTTATTTCTCGGCGGACAAATATGACCGATCTAGATGGTACTTCTCGCGGACATCACATGCTGTGATGGTGGACATGACCGCCGTGAATTTCGAGGCCTGCAGAAGAACTTGAATGATGCAAGCAAAAAAGTTTTAAAACAAAAGAAAAAAGCCTCTAAGCAACCATGGATGAATCAAGAGATTCTAGACTTGATGATAGAAAGAAAAAGAAACAAAGACAATAACATCCAGTATTTTAAGCTACATAAAGAAATAAATCATAAGTGCCAAACAGCAAAACAAAAGTGGTGGGATGAACAGTGTGAAACTATAGAACAATTAGAAGCTACGCACAAGTCACGAGATATGCATCAAAAAGTTAAAGAAATGACTGGTAATAGAAAGTCAAAACAAAAGCAAGACAAAACAATTGCATCAAGGATAAAGACATAAAAATGATTTTCGACCGAGATCTGGCGACGCGAAGATGGGAAGAGTATATTAGCGACCTGTATGGAGATTGGAGATGAAAGAGGAAATATTCCTGCTATTAATAATGAAGAAGGTGAACCAATACTGGAATCTGAATTTGATGAAGCCATAAATGAATTGAAAAGCCATAAAGCTCCTGGTAAAGATCAAATAACAACGGAAATGATAAGAGCTCTGGATTGTGAAGGACTAAAACATATTTATAACTTACGTAATAACATCTACATGAATGGCCACATACCACTAGAAATGAATGAATCCATTCTTGTCAAACTGACAAAGAAGCCAAAAGCCACACAGTGTACAGAATTTAGAACCCTTAGTCTGATGAGTCATATACTAAAAATTTTGCTGAGAGTTGTTCTCAGAAGAAATAGAAAAATCATCGAAAATGAAATTAATGAAACTCAAAGTGGTTTTATGCCTGGAAAGGGAACACGGGAAGGAATTTTCAATATGAGAACTATATATATGTGAACGTTACAACCAAATCAATAAAGATGTTTATACTTGCTTTATAGACTATGAAAAGGCCTTTGACCAAGTTAAACACGAAAAATTGATGCAATGTTTGGCTGATATAGGTTTAAATGGAAAAGATCTGCGACTGATAGCTAATCTATATTGGACGCAAAAGGCATTTATTCAGATGGAAGATGGTTTATCTGGTGCAATGGACATAAAAGGTGGAGTTCGCCAGGGATGTATACTATCTCCATGTCTATTCAACCTGTATACTGAAATGATTTTGGAATGATGGAATGGAGGGTATCAGCATAGGAGGTATGAACATATCCAACCTACGATATGCAGACGTTACTGTTTTATTGGCGGAATCAGCAGAAGCTCTCCAAACAATAATAGAAAAAGTGAACAATATTGGAAAGGAATATAACATGATAATCAACACAAACAAGACGAAAACGATGATTATTACAAAAGAAAATGTACCAAGTTTAAATATTACTATTGACGGACAGGCCTGGAAAAAATGGGGAATCCGGGAATGACATTCCCGGGAAATTTGTCGGTTCGCGGGAAATTTTTACCGGAAGAATCACGTTACTAACGTCTTTCGTTCGCCGTCAACCGTCATCGTAATTTGCTACCACATTGCAGTTCCGACACTGATTCGTATCACTGCGTAGTGCGTATTTACGATTTCCAACTTGTACCTCCGAGCTGAACAAGTTCTTAGCAAAATTGCGCAAATATTTTGCAGTAGTCCGCCCGAAAGCGTCGTAAAAAGCACAGGAAGTGTAATTGAAAAAATTCGAATGTTTGCGGAGGTACAAAAACATCCACAAATAAAAAATAAAGACATTAGCAACGAGCTGCTCTTTCACTGGAATGGGCCTCACATAAGCAAGTGTAATAGCATCGTGAAACAAGCTCTTGACCTACATTTCAAAGGAAAACTATGGCATTTTAGTACTAATGACGTTCGCTCGAAAATGTACAAAGTGTCTGCTGTGGTAGATAGATCAAACAACAAGAAATCGTCACCATTTTTTATGTCCTGGTAATGTATTTGTAGTAATTTCGCATGGGCAAAACTTGCTTGCGGTTTCTTTGATTTACAAAAACAGCTGTTTTAACGTCGTAATTTTGATTTTGTTGTCAAATTAATTAATGCGTTTCGTTATTCTTCGTGTAACCGACTGGTTGTTTTGTAGATTACAGAAGTAATTTCCCAACGTCTTGCAGGCCTCGAAATATCCGGCGGTCATGACCTCCGGAATGACCTCGAATGTCTGCCGAAGCCGACTCATTGGTCGGTCATAACTGACCGCCGCAAAATTCCTGACAAAAATAGAGCTAATACAGCAAAAATATATTTTAAATTTAAATTGTTACAATTGTTTGTTTAACCCGAACAAATACGGAGCTGAAACAATAATAGGAGGCTATAGGCAATTGTTTTAAAGATCACATTAGAGTGGCGTGGTTAACGAGCTGATGGCAAAAGTAGCCATTTTTACATCATTTCAACGCCTTGCAATGTTGCCTTGAAATAAAGTTGTCTGAACTTTTCAGCAGGATATGTATTCTAATTTTAACAATGAGGATTATTTCGTTACATTGATCGTTTGTTAAAAAGAAACGTCACAGAGAAGCAAGTCTTAGCTGGGTTCCGCACGTGCTAAGGCGAATGTGGCGACCTTATTCACGCTGATACTGATAGAAATAGAATTTCTGCACAGAAGGGAGGGTGTTAGACACATTTGTCTGCTGTAGAAAATCTTCTTCTACAAACACGACTACACAATACTGTAGTGTGATTTTGTGCAAAATCTACATGCAAAAAATATGTCCGGTTGAGATATTAAATGTCCGCTGAAAGGGCCAGTCCGGTAGGACATGCTTGACCGCTGGAAAAAAATACAAATTTCGAGGCCTGTCTGGTGTTCTCACTCAGCGAAACTTGTTGTGCATTCAGCCGTCTGGCCGTTTTTTTGTGCTATATGCCTATATCGCTTAATAATTAGTTATGCTATTCATGCACATTGCACATATATACTATCAACCCGTTCGAGCATGAAGCATATTGTTAACTTGTCAAGTACGTAACAAGCGGCTCGTGATGTCGCATTGTTTCATGACATTCACACGGTGGTCGGTGAGTAAGTGAATCTAATTTGTAAGCATGCGGCGTCTAATTTATTAAGCTATTGTTGTTGGCCAATGTATTCCGATCAAAGCGGGCACATCAGGCACAAACAGTGCGCCATGCCTGCTTACGAATACGATACCAAGATTCTTTATTGGAACTATGAAGCTACAAATGGCCGTCTATATTTTTTGCTTGAGGCTTTTCGCCGGAAAACTGTAAACGGTGTAATTATGACGTCATTATCGTGATTGTAAGCCGCGGGAAATTTTTTCGCTAAAAAACAGATTCCCGGGAAGCTAAACATTTTTTCCAGCCCTGTTGACGGAATGCTGGTCGAGCAAGTCAAAAGCTTTACCTATCTGGGACACACAATAACTGAAAATGGCAGATGCGATACGGAAATATTGAGACGAATAGAAATAGCAAGAAACAACTTCGTAAAAATGAAAAAGACATTAACAACACGCAAAATTAACATCAACACTCGAAAATGAATTGCGAAATGCTATATATCATATGGACTACGTTACTCTACAATGCAGAAACATGGACACTGTCATCACAGATGGTTAAACGACTTGAGGCATTTGAAATGTGGGTTTATAGAAGTATATATGCTTAAAATTTCATGGAAGGATAAAATCACAAAGATGTACTATCCAGAATACAAACCAACATGGAAGTTCTACAAACAATTAAATCAAGAAAATTGAAATATTTTGGCCACAGGATTCACAATAATTCTATTCAAAGACAACTACTAGAAGGAAAAATGAACGGCAAACGAAATAGGGGCAGACCACCAAGAATTTGGAGTAATGATATTGAAGACTGGTCAGGACTTAACTACAAAACTGCAGTAGAAAAATCATACAACAGAGAAACTTGGCGTCTCATTGCCTCCAACCCTCGACGAGAGGAAGGAACTTAATGATGATGATATATTTGTGTTATATATTTGTGTATATTTTGAGTTACTTTTGTTATATTCCATTTAAATAGTGGAGTAGATTTTGGAACTTGTGCTGAAAATTCAAAAAAATATCAGGTAACACTGGTAGCTGGGAAAAGATTTATAATATTGTTTTTAAACGTAAAGTTTGGAGTTTTGCAGTTATGTTAAATTCAGTGACCACACTTTGGCAATTTGTATTCTCAAAACTATTACTTCAAAGAAATATAAAGTAAATTTAGCTTAAGTTAATAACTACATTGACCTTCAGTCAGACTTCCAGTTCGCATGTTATCAAGGCCTGTGTATATTGATTGCTATGGAACACACACAGTCTACCTACAAGCAATCATAGTTACCGTATTTATCCGTGTATAAATCGCATTTGTGTATAAGTCGCACCCCAAAATTTGGCTCAAATATTGGTACAAAATTTTTTTTAGCAAATTTTATTGAAAAACAACAATCAAAATTTTAAAAGACTTCAAACTCGTTTTCATCTTTACTGATGCCAAATAGTTTCTCCCATTGTTCTTGGGGCCTTTCTTCATCTGCATCCCATGAAGGTGGGATGTCTTCTTCGTTACTTTCTTCTTCACCCTCATCATCATCCTGGTGATCCCACAGATAATCATCTTCACTCCCATCGAGATTATTGGAAAGGCCAGTTTTTAAAAAGCTTCTGGCAACCATATCCTGTGGAATATCATCCCAAGCACTCTTTACCCATGAAGTAACAAGTGCAAGGCCTGGTTTCTTCAAACTGCCACCTTTGCCACGCAAAATACAAACGCTAAATAGCACCGCTAACGCGCGATCTGTAGCATTTGTTTGTCAGAAGTTCAGAACCTTGTGTATAAGTCGCACCCCAACCTTTTTGGGTTAGGGTTAGGATTTGATGCAAAATTTTGCGACTTATATATACATGGATAAATACGGTAATTTAAGCACTTTTGAGGCCAGGGGTGGCCCATGAAATCCTGTGGGGCTACATGACCTACTGAAAGGTTTACAATTTTTTTATTAAGTAAGCCTGACTAAAGCTGTCTTATGCCTTCACTGGTTCACATTTCCTGTTATTTTCTCACTCTAAACCCTAACCTTCAGCCATACGCGCCGACTTCCAGGGGGGCAGAAACCCCTGTAAATTTATGATTGAAGAGCAACAAAAATGGCTATTACAAGTGGTGTTTCAAAGATAAAATACTTTGCGAAAGAGATTTAGATCATTTATTGTAAACGGACCAAAAGAATAAGGCAGTGGCTATTTGACCGGCTCCGGTCTTTGAATCTGAAACACTATTTGACCGGTCATGACGTCACTACATAAGCACTTTTTTCTTTCAAAGCAAAAGACGATAAGCGCCTTAAGTTTTAAATTCAACACGTTTTCTTCAACTGAGTCCGTGGCGCATTCGTAACGTCTCGGCTGCCATTCTAGAGAGAATGAGTTCGATACTATCCGGAAGTGTTCTTTTTTTTTTTTTTTTTTTTAACTACAAAAGGATACAAACTGATATGAATGAATCAACAGGTGAATAAAAAAGTTTCAAAACGAATTAAAAAAGTTTTTTCTAGTCTTTATTTTTAACAAATTCCTTTCATTTCTTAGCACAAATTCTCTGAAAAAATCACTCCTTCTAATAGGCTGTAAGATTACGTTTCGCTGAAGTCCGAAGTTAAAAATTAAATCCAGTCTCATTGTCGCACAACAATCAGTCAAGTTTCAAATCATCATCTCAACCAACCCTTCAAGACAACTTTCCACTTTCACTTTACTACGCTACGCTGAAGAGGTCGGGAGATCGAAACACTGGCCTTTGTCCGTAGTTGCTTTTCATAATGTCTTTTTAGACATTCTTTTTGGGTCAATAATGTCTTTTTAGATATTACTTTTAAAGAAATAAAAAGGAGTCAAAAGGCATTTCACTCTGTGTGGAGCTACATGTACTTGAGAGGTTAACTGTTATTGTTTTATTCACAAATTAAAAAAACTTAACTTTATTACTCACATTTGGAAAGATTTAAAAAAATAGGCTGTAGGCTACTCAAATTAAAAATTGACGACAAAAATGCACTTTGGGTCAAAATTTAGTTAAATAAAAAAAAAAGAACGCTTCCGGATAGTAGCGAACTCTTTCCCTCTAGAATGGCAGCCCGAGACGTTACGTATGCGGCATGCGCCACGGACTCAGTTGAAGAAAACGTGTTGAATTTAAAACTTAATGCACTTATCGTCTTTTGCTTTGAAAGAGAAAAAGAAAAAAGTGCTTATGTAGTGACGTCATGACCGGTCAAATAGTGTTTCAGATTCAAAGACCGGAGCCGGTCAAATAGCCACTGCCAAAGAATAACGATTTCAAGCAAAAAACAGCCTACGTTGCTCTTGCCCACAAAACAGCAGCTGATCGCGTGGCTTTCTGTGGAACGTGAATTACTAAAGAGATGCACACAGCACGCACGCTCACAGTCACACACTGCTGATCTTCCCGCGCGCGAGGAGCAACTTCAAAGGCAAACGCATGGTAGCGAAAAAGCGAATGCGAGGTTGAATGTTTTATTTTGGCAGTGGCTATTTGACCGGCGCCGGTCTTTGAATCTGAAACACTATTTAACCAGTCATGACGTCACTATATAGGCACTTTTTTCCTTTTTCTCTTTCAAAGCAAAAGAAAAGAAGCACCGATATAAGTTCTAAATTTGACAACTTTATTCAACTCGATCCGTGGATCGTATGATATTTCTCCGGTTGCTATTCCAGAGGGAATGAGTTCGATACTATTTTGTGTGTAAGTCGAACGTTTTAACTTTTTAGCTGAAAATCGGTGATATCTCTTTGTCCTGTGTATAAGCGGAATAGCTTAATTCCCGACTCTACCATTGGATGGTTCATCTAAGTATTGGCATTGACATATGGTATGGAAATTTTAAAGTAGAACGAAGAGTAACTTACGCTGCTGGAATAGTCACATAACTATTCATGGCAAGAAAAAGTAAACCAGCTAAATTAGACGCACTATTTTCAATGAGGTCTTCCCCTGTGAAATCAATTATGATTCAACAGAACGCATTGTTTTCTTTACAATGTGTGAGAATTAAATCGAAAATCGATAAAAGAAAAGGTGTTTAATGGTCTTGGTCGCAGATATTGCCTGCATTAACGACGATCCTTACTGCTATTATTACCTAGCCAACCTGACATCATTGTTTTATGCGGCCGCTAAGGTTTGACATCAACCATGGAATGTTACGTACCGTACAGTAATAAAAACGATTATATCCCACACGCATAAATAAGAAAATCGATTGCTTAAAACTGCTCTTTCTGCTGTTTTGTCTCGTAAGCTATGCATTTTGCTCAACAAGTGCATAAAGTTTAGAATTGACAAGAAATCATTAAATTTGAAAATTAAGTTTGAATCACTGTAAATAAACATATTCAAAACTTTTACTTCAGCCGAGAGCAAAAATGTAATGCGTTGATTGGCAAACATGGTCACATCCTCTTATGACGAACGAAAAATTACCCAGAGAAATTCTCAAATTCCAGCAAATTAAAAAAACTGTACATATTTGAAAAGACATAAAAAATTGGGCTGTAGGCTACTCAAATTAAACCTTGACCACAAAATTGCAGCAGTCTAACAATTGAGTCACTTCGGGTCAAAGTCGAGTTTATAAAAAAGACCGCTTCTGGGTAGTATTAAACTCATTCCTTGTGGAACACTAACCATACCAAAATCGCAACCAACCAACCAAAATCGTAGCGCCTCACAGAGCGAAATCATAGCGGTCAAGCTTGAGTGGAAGTCATGTGACAACGAGGTAGTTTCCCTCTCTGAGAAGGAATTTCCAGTCAACAAAGCGAAAAAGTTTGAAAGGTCTGCAAACTTAAACAAATTTAACAAAAATAATGAAAGATCACAACGTGTTTTACGGGCAGAATGAGCCCAAAAAAATTGGTGGAGCTGCAACGCCACAGCACCATTACACGAGCTGTCCCTCCGAGTCCTATACTACTCATCTTTAGCACTTACACAAAATTCACCTTTCTAGTTTTTATTGCGCCAAACTCTTTAATAAGAAAAGCCCACGTTGTGCTCAATTGATTGATTGATTGAATCTTTACCCTCTGACTGGGAAAGCTTCTTGCAGAGCTTAATCCTGGCAGTTTCGCATACTTGTAGAGGCTTTGAATCACTGACGCATGGCCCGGTCACCGAGATTGACAGAGTGAAGTTTCCGATTATTGAAGTCTTGTGCCTGGGAACTATTCCATCCATTAGATGCCGCTGAATGGAGAGCAGTCCTTAACGTGCGTTGCTCAAGCGCACACTCCGAGAGTCGAACCAGCGTCGATTGATCTTGAAGCTTCCTCGTTCCAGAAGTGACGCGCTAACCAATTGAGCTATCGGGGCGAATTGAAACAATAGCTAGTCCAATCAAGCGTTCTTGGCCCATTGTAGAGCGAAGGTAATTTTTTATCAACTTTAGTTTAGAAAGTGATTTTTCCCTTTTTGTTTTATTATCTTTATCCTGCATTGCGGGAAAGCGGACTTGAGCGTTATGCATCGGTGTACGCCTTCCGACGTACACCTGAGCCACGCTGCAGCTGACTGCAATGTCTGTTTCCGGTTGTCTACTCTATTTATGACTTAAATTTGGTACTACCCATTACTCGAAATCGATCACTGGGTAGAGGCAATTATCGTAAAGTTTCTTGCCCAGAGAAACAACAGCAAGTGCGGGTGGCTGGAGTCGAACACGCAGGCTCTCGACTGTGCTCTTGAAGCTGCTATTTTGGCCATTCAATGTGGAGATCAAACTCCAAGTTCTGCATCAAAGGTGTATGGAATTCCAAAAAAAACGCTATCCAATCATCTCCGAAATCCTGGAACATCACGACCTCCTGGTGGAGCAACTATTTTCTCAGCTATGCAAAAAGACGAGATGACACTACGGTTGCAGCACATGGAAAATCGAGGCTTCCCTTTAATTATTGAAAGGTTTCTGCAGCTGTCTTATGAATATGCTTGCAAACTGAATCGACGCGGATTACTATCGGGGAAAGTACCAAACAACTGGCAAACTAACGAAATGTGCTCTAGAGATTGGTGGTTCTCATTCAAAAAAAGGCACCCATTTCTTTCAATTAGCAGACCAGAAGGTTTAAGCATTTCACGTGCACATGCTTTCAACAAAAAGAGAGTGACAGTATTTTACAGTGACCTGGATGACATTTACACCAGCAACAGCATTAAAGAACACCCTCAGGTAATTTATAACATTGATGAAACAGGTTATCTTCTGTACCAACCTAGCAGAGTTTTCGTTTCGACAAAAGATTAAGACAATAAAACTCCAGACAAAGCGAAATCACATGGCTATTGTTAACATCATTGAAATTAAGTTAAAGTGTTTTATGTTATATTGAATTATGGTTTGACTGCTGACTAGATGACCGTTTGGTCTTTTCGCAGTCTCCTCGTCATATGACACACAACCGATTATTATTGTATACTTTGTATTCTTTTCATGTTTGTGTTTGTGACAAATAAATAAATGAACTTTACAAACGTTCTGCTATTAACTGCAAATTTGGCTATCGTGGTCAAAAAAAAATGCAAATGTTAGTTTTCATGCATTTCCCCTGAAAGATCAAGATCCGAAACTTCTCACTCAGTCTTCAAAATTAGCATATTTTTACTTCAGCAAACACGTTGCGAGGCCAAACGGCAAAAGTTGAAATTACCTCGGCAATTGCTGTGAACATTTATTACGAAAAGATTGTACCAAAACATGTAAAACAAGAAGCGAAAAATATACTAGAGTAGTCTATCACGACCGCATTGTTTGATTTGTTGTGATGTAATAATACCAAGTAGTAGTAGTAGTAGTCCAGTTTTAATCCGGTGATGTCCCCGTTACCGAGGGTGGCCGGATTCACCTCCAAGTGCCGCAATCGTCTTCACACCCTGCCTCCACATCGATCTGTCTAGCGCGTCCTCTCTTGTCAAGCCCACCTTGCTGCTTTCTTCCTCAACTTGCTTTTTCCATGTTTTCTTTGGTCTTCCTTGTTTTCTACGACCCTCCACTCGCAACTCCAGCGCTCTTCTCAAAACATCCATTACACCAAAAGTAGCGATAAAGCGAGCAACGCGATACGCATGCTGTTACGGTAATTCACGTTGAATAACTCTAGTGGAGAGAAAGTAAGTTAATTTTGAGTTGATTCAACGTTCGAGTCAGCACAAATCGATTTAGTTTTCCCGGCAGGTTATATTGCGTACCGTAACAATAATGCCCAATAAGAAATTTACGTTTGTTTTACATTAATTCGACATCTAGCGACATTGAATTATTATCATAAAATAATGTTAATTGCTTAACCGGTAATTAGTAGCTCCCTACGAGAAGATTACCTCGGTTTACGTATACACTAACATAATTTCGGCACAATTGGGACATTGCGAGCAACACAAAGTCTGTTTGAGGCTTGCAATAATTTGACGTCTACTGGCGTTAAACCAATGCAAAAGCGTGATATTTCTATAAAAGATTCAATTCTCCTAGCTCAGTGGTTCTCAAACTTTTTCAGCTTGTGGCACATTAGAAAAAATATAAAACGCACGGCGCACGCGGCACACTTACAAAAGAAGAAAAGTTGCTTTAAAAAAAATTATTTTCACGTGTCAATGCGATGGATGTGCTTGTTTATACCAATATAAGCTTCGACTGAAACGAGGTTGCATTGTAGACAAACATACACCCGAATTTCATCGTCAATTTCAAGCAGTCTCTCTCGTTTACAGCTTTTAATTTCAGTCAAAACAGAAAAGCCATGTTCACATAGCCATAAAGATGCAAATGGCAATGTAATTTTGATTGCTTTTGTACGGATCATGAAATAGAATTTGGAAGCAGACAGCCAAAACGCATCCAAGTTTTTTTGTGGAAACAGCGTTTGAAAAAATGGGTTGTTTCGTAAATCAATGAGCTGTTCTTCTTCTGCAGAAAGATTGCTTGATTCATTGCTTCCAAATGGTGGGAAGTAATGTTAGCAATAGCAATAGCTAACATAGCAGCCCAATAGTGACGTGGCAATTACCCTGCTGTATAGGCAATGCCATAATTGGTTTCATCGTTACATGTGCTTATTTATCATCTATTGAAGGAGTTAAAGCGCTTTTAAGTCGCATGTTTGTCTGAATGGCTTTTTTATTAAATGTTTATACAGTTCTTTTCCAAAATTTCAAAAAGATTTGCGGCACACTTGAGAATCTGTGGCGGCACACAGTTTGAGAATCACTGTCCTAGCTGAAAACATCCAGCAATAGTAAGATTGAATCAACATCCTAGTCTGGTGTAGTCTAAGAAAATTAGTTTTTTTTGTAACCTTGTGGTCCTTACAAGTGCTCGTGTGGCTTCGGCATTTTTATTGCCGACGCTAATGCGCCATTCATGCATCTTCGTCGGCAATTGCCGAGGCTAATTTCGAAGACTGTCACTGCTTGGTTGCAGAAAATTGCCAGAAAATACATTAAGCCAAGCCAATATTCAAGGCTATGTTATTACATTTCAAGTAAAGATCTATTACATTTCAAGTAAAGATTTTGTTGAAAATTCTCGCGATCAATAGCAGAGACGGAAACGGACAGATACCAAATTGGTCATACAACAATTGAAGTTTGATGCCTGGAATCAATCTGGTTCATTTGTCTGAAGATTTACACGTGATGGTCCTGTCATCAACTGTTGTAGATACAAACCTCAACTGTAATGCATACAGTCAGCAACAAATTATACCTCGAAATCAGTACAGCCACAATGCCACATTGTTTCTTCTGAAAAGATATCCTGTTTTTCTGAACTGAAAAATGTAATGGTTTTTATCAAAAACATGCCCCAGAGAAAGGTTAAAACTGCAGATGGGTTCAAGTCCAACCTGACTAAATTAATTGGAGAATATTTGGAAGTGTGTGACAATCACGAAAAAGCATTGCTTAAATTTACTTTGGAGCAAGTTGTCTTATATTACTTTACCGGCTACTGCTGTCGGTCGCTAGTAAAGTCATACAAATGCGATTCCTGCAAAGAAGCAAAATGTTGAAATGGTAGAAGAATTTACAGCAGATCTTCCACATCATATCAACTCCCTTTTTCAAGAAGTTAGTCGAGACGGTCTCTGGTGACCAACTAAAGAAATATACAACATTGGCGTCCTTTGCTAGAAAATCTTTGCTGAGGTGTCACAGTCTCTCTGAGGTTTAAACCAACGAGAAATATTTAAAAAGCTTGTTTTATTAACTTTTTATGAAGGAACTTTTGTGCCACCTTTTTCAGTTCCAGCTATGTGCAACAGTATTCAGGAATCATAACATTATTGAAGGAATCGCCGCACGCTTATAATTGCATGTGCAAAAATTTATGTCGAAAAATCACTGAAAAATATGCAAATACTTCTAAAAAAAAATTAAAAAGTATTCGGCTTAGCAAAAAATGACAATCCGTACCAAAAAATGTTATTTTGCAGCAGACTTGAAAGTTTTTTTTATCAATTTGTAGTGTAAAATTTTTTCCGCACTTTGCATGCCCACGTTTATTTTCATGCATCTTGTCTTCGAATCAAACCTAGTGCTACTGCTAATGTAAAAACTCTCTTCCTCTTAAGTCTTAAACTATAATGCAAACATCTGTATGCCAAATTTATTGAATTATGTAAGCTTACAGTCGTGTCTGATTGACGAAACGTCGAAATAAAAGCAGATTGTCACTGTATACATCTTGTGATAGTTTAGCTTAATTTGCACCAGTAGAACATCTCATATCATTTAATTTAATGCCTGGTGAACAGCCTCATTCAATTTTCAGCTTACAGTTACCATTAACATAACATTGTACTATTTGACTTGCCAGAGAATCGAACCTAATTCACTAAATTTGAAACCAGCAGCACGACAATCGCCATAATCCACAGAACGCCATCTTACTTTTCTTACATTAAATTATTTCTGTTGGATATGAATATTTGACTCTGCATTTCAACTTAGTGTGCGATCATAGCCGTACAAGCCAGAGAGTGTAGCTGCCCCCCCTGTTGTTTCAAAACATCGCGAATTCGTGCAAAATCTTGCAATAATTAGGGTAAAAATTGCTATATGATAAGCTACAAAATTGCATGAACTAAGAAAAACTATAGATTAATATCTTTTACCTATCAAACTAAGTATAATACAGCCTCTTATTTGCACAAGAAATGTGCCACAAAATTTTCATTTGGCACACCCGTACTGATGTATTGTATTGCATGGTGATCAAACTGTAGTACGAATTGCATTTAACCAACTGCATCATGCCAATTTGGGCAGCCACCAAAATATGTTTCTAATACTTTTGTGAAACTGCCCAAATCAAAACGCACAATTTGCTATATAGCTAATTTTATTAATTTTCATAAATGCATCGCGTTGATTTGGGCTGCTGAAAACATGAAATTATCTGATGAAACTGATTATATAGTCTGTTTATGCAACTGCCCAAATTAGCGTGAGGCAGTTTTCCCAAGATGAACAAATTCAATAATTTTTTCCATTGACATAACTGTATCGTTTAGATTTGGGCAACAAAAAAAATATGAAATTACCTGATCATAGTCTATTTATAAAACTGCCCAAGTTGGCATGATGCAGTTGCCTCGGCATCAAAATTTACAAAGTCTTTAATTTTTTTCATAAAATCCATGAATGCATCATTTTGATTTGGGCAACTACAACATATGAATTTATATAAATCTGGTGAATACTTTCATAAAACAATTCGGGTGGAGAGGTTACAGTACTTTTTCAACCATAAACGGACATAGCTAAGCAACACCACAACATTTAACAAAAGAATGTTATACGGTCTGTTAAATGTAATGTTAATGTTGTGGTGTTGCTTAGCTTTGTTTGGTTACTTTTATAAAACTACCCAAATTAAAATGATGCAGTTGCGCTCCAAAAAAAATATATTTAGTTTGTTTATGCAACTGTGTCATGTTAATTTCACCAACATTTAAAATGCTACTGCTGAAATATATCATCTCAAACCAATCATAATATATTCATTTATTTCAAACCTTTCAATGTTTTTTAATTTCAATTTTCAATCCTTCACTGTTTCAATGTTTTTGTTGCAGATCTTGATATTTGTGTTATTCGCCTTTTCAGCTATAATTTTTGTCTTTTTGATGTTGACTTTTAAACAACAGAGCTATATGCATGTAAAAGCTCATATTTAACAGTTGCTCTGGTAGTTAGCAAAGCTCATTCAAGCATGTATGCAGGTAAAATTGGCAGTGAAAAGTGCTTAGATAAACTATTGTGCAGTATAGATGTAGCCACAGTACACTCTAGCCACAGCATATACTCCAAGTGTGTACTTCTGTACTAGGTATATATATGAACTCTGCTCCTGCTGTTAGCCTTTGGTATCTGATTAGGGTAATTCTACTGTTTAGCTAGTAGAACACATTTTGAGTTTTTTTTAGTGCAAGGTTTAAACTCTACATACATTTGAAGTGTGCACCTGGTATCAATGTGATATTGTTTATGCAATGTTGGTAGGTAGTCGTACCACTCAGCATGCAACAACTCAGCAAGTGCTTCAACTCAGCAATTACATTTCAGCAACTGTTCAAGTCGGCAAATAAGATTTTCACCTAGCAGCGGATTTGCTTGGTCATTGCTTGCCAAACCGAATTTGCTGACTTGTGACATGACAAGTTTTGGCTTGCTCAATTGTTACTTGCACAATGCACAGCTTCTTCATTAGCCAACTTCAGCCTCTTGCTGAAATGTTGTTAGCTGAGTTGTCGCTTGCTCAGTTGTCGCTTGCTCAGTTGTCGCTTGCTCAGTTGTCACTTGCTCAGTTCACAACTGCTGACTTGTAGGAGACTCGTGTTGGTATTGCCAGGCGCTGAGGTTAAGCATTACTTGATGATCCACTGTATTTTGAAGTGTTTATGCTACTTTCAGTTTTTTTACATATCAATACAAAGATAATTACATATGCTTTTAAACCAACGATGTAGTTCTCAAAACCAAGGTGGTGATTTGCATTATTATTCTGTACAGTACAGTAAAGTGGTAAATTACAGTGCATATTTCTTTTGATCAATGTTTACTAATTTCATGGCCACACCTTATGTTTTTGCATTGCTGTCTGAGGTCCATCACACCAGTTGGAGGATTATTTATGTGTGTACTGTGTAGCGGTCTATAAAAATTCAAAAATTGTACAATTAGTCATCAGCAAGATAGCCAGTCTCTTTGTGTGTCTCAAGGCGGTTGCCTTAAGCATCACACAAGGGTTAGGCTACTCTGTTGTTGAATTTAGCCAAGTCTCAAGCCGAGCGCTCTGCTTTCAGATTGTGGTTTCATTTAAAAAGATGCTTAATCAGGGTGAGACATCCTAGAATCAAAAGTAAAATGTGCAAACTTGGGTTTATTATATTATCATGAGTGCATTTATATTGTCCAATTACAAATATACATACTCAATTTCAAAATTTCCTTTCCGAAAATGCTGGGTGTAATATTAGAAAATTAGGTGGGTATATTTTCTTGCCTGTAATTCTCATTAAAGGATTCTTGTACGTATTCCTGCAGTAAGTACAAACAACAATACAGCTACCGCAAAATGACTTCGGACCTTTCTAAATTTTCAAGAAAAACAAGCATTTTGTATACAATGAAAATTTTTTAATAAAAACTATCGACCTTTCTTAATAATTTGTCATATTGCATTATTATAATATAACCTTCTTCACATTTTTCACAATCTTTGCATTGTTAGTCACAATCCTTATTGTTAGTGGTATGATCTGATGTAAAACGCACAGCTACCAACCTGGCGTAAATTTTGGTAAAAAGGTCCGAA
Organism: Aplidium turbinatum; assembly: GCF_918807975.1. Lineage (NCBI taxonomy): Eukaryota > Metazoa > Chordata > Ascidiacea > Aplousobranchia > Polyclinidae > Aplidium > Aplidium turbinatum. Next base: position 5,492,837 of record NC_137489.1, on the reverse strand, counting down.
GTCATTTTGCGGTAGCTGTATAATACATTTTGGTAAGTACTAATATATTTCCTGTTGCTGATTTTTCTGATATGATTTGTGCAATCATATAACTGCAGACAGGCTCCATTGTTTCAACTTCAAGGTCTATTAATCAGTGCACTTGGTCTATATAGGTCTAATTTTAACCAGTGGCCTACCTTATACTTTTTATACAGAATATTTAAGTGGGGTTGTTTTTTATTTGTGGTGTGTAAAACAATATTTGTTACTCCTACCTACCATGCCAAAGTGCAGAATCATCGAGCAATGCACAAGCAAGGTATCTTCAAAGATGAATTCAGTTGTTCTATCTTGATTACTTTGGTAAGAAATTCTAGCTAGCTGGTGATCTTGTTATGTTAGTTTTTCACTGTTATCATGCACCGCATACGGTACATTATATTTGGGCAATTTCTATAAAAGCGTGCAGATTTGGGCAAATTTATGTTCTGCCCCCCCCTCCCCAAATGGTTTGGTCTCGTACGGCTATGTGTGCGATGAACCTTTGGCCTCTGTTTGGTCACATCAGAAATTCGGTTTCCAGTCCAGATCCTACTATTAAGAAGTCCATGCTAGAACACTACTTTGCTGAACAAGGAAAGTTTGTTCAACCAATTTCATGTTTGATTAACCAACCAGTATCGTCACTGTGTAAATTCTTTGTTACAACAGTCTAGTTTGTGGACCACTGTTGACTTAGTATATAAAATTTTACGTCAAAATTGTTGTTAATGATTTATCCACTGGGCCATCGTTGGTATAAGTTTCCATACAGCAGAGATAATTTCTAGTTTCAAACAAACTGAGAGCGATGGCCTATGTGGAAAACCGGTCAAGAAACATAATTGTGAAAGTAAACGTTTTTGCCTAAATTCATGATTACAAGTTGTTAGATTATTTGACTAATGAATTGCTCACATCTCTTGCTCTATCTACTGGTTGCATTTTATCCCTTGGCATGTTTTTAAACATTTTTTTGAAATGTGATTTCTTCCTAAATTTTCCACCATTTTGCGTAGGAAAACATTTTGTGCCATGTATAAAATGATTTCTTCTGAAACTTAAACAGGAAAGCAGACATTTGAAAAAATTTGAATGGCATATTTAAGTTATGAGAACATAAGTTTCTTATCACTAGAGTTGTTGCTGAGCGTAGTATCACCAGTTCATTTCAAATTGTTGCAAACATGTCCAAGTTATTACCATAGCCTACTCTGTCAAGGAAAGTACAGTTTAACAGCTAAATTAACACAACCAGAGTAACTTGATTGAATGCCCAGCATTGTATCTGCTCTTGTTTGTCTACAATGCCTAATCATTGTTCTCATATTTTCTTCAAGGTTATTTTAATTGTAGGCAATATATTAAAATGGAAGTTACAAACACAACTCCTCAACCAGCAAACAAAGATTTGGATGAATGGGTTGAACAGCTGTTTGATTGTAAACAACTCACAGAAAGTCAAGTAAAGACCGTTTGTGATAAGGTCAGCATTATATTTTTTAAATCTTTTAAGAATCAAGAGATTTTTGTCTGCATTTTTAAAATTATGTGGTCAGTCAAAATTAAACTTTTGACAAGTGTAAAAATTTTTCAAGACACAATTGTAATCAATTAAATGGTGTCATTCTTAAATTGGGGATTGGCAGCCTTATATAGTTAGTTTAGATTTATGAGTAAATTCCATAAGTGTTCTTGTCCAGTTTTTAAATTAGGTGACCATTTTATGTTCTCTTAATCTGTTCCTTAATTACAAGTTGATGTAATAGGTTCTTATTGCCATCCAAGTTACTGACTGGCAAGTTTTTCCTTACATTTTGCAAAACAACCACCTTTCTGTCTTTTATTCAGCAATTTCCTGTATGTTTAAAGTGCCCCTGACAGGTTGGATCCAAGTATAGTAACTTTTTAAAGCATTTCCTTGCGCAGAATCATACTTAGCAAACTTTTTAACCTTAACCTCGTAGCTCGACTGGTTAGGGCGTAATTTACATCAAACGACGGCTCCGCAGCGCCACCACAGGCGAAACTCCATATTTCATTGCTCTGGGACGACTTTGGTGGTATTACGTCATTGTAAGTCGGCGTTCTTAGCGACGGTTGAAACATACGTTTCCTAGATGTGATTGCTGGATCACAGTTTAGTCGGAGTTGGTACAAGCGGTTGCTTTTTTCAAAGATCTGTTGTTTTTACAGTTTAATAAAACTGTACTGGATACGATCCTACAAAACCTAAAATATACTTGAAGTGAAAAATGAAGAAATTGTACGAATCATCATTCATATTTAATTCATCATCACTATTCATAATAAATAAAAGTTCTCTCTCTCTCTCTCTCTCATAATGTGCCCTCAGTACGTACATAGCAGAGTCTATACATGTAAAAGCCTAGTTTACCTGTACAAGGGTACGTTTTTGTAAACGTTGTTGTTTAGAAGTGCTGAAATCATCATCAGCAACTGGTTGCATCTTTGCTGTTATAGATGGTAGCCTATGGCAGATTCCTTCAAAATGTAAAGTTTACTCAAGCCCATTTTTACTTGAGTGGTATTAACAAAATCATCTTCAGTGAAGTGAAGAGAACATATATGACTAGTTTTGTATGGCCCATCCTACTGTCGAACACTTGAAGAAAACTTCTACCATTTTCTTCTCAGCACCTTGTTTTGTGGGAAAGCGTAAAAAGAAACCACACGGTCTTTGTCACTGACACTGTCACATATTTATTTATAATTTATTTGCGTCAGACAAAGCTGTCCACATCGAAAACAAAACAACGAAATACTGTAATACACAAACTGAAAATGCACAAAGATCACAGAGAGCCACCTTGGATGCCGTCGGTTTAAAAGCTCACTAAATAGGCTATCTACTGTCACAAATTTACATATAATGAGCGTTGGAAGAATTGAAAGCATTCAGAACGATAAAAATAATCAGATGACATCATGTCTGATATAAAGCGATTTGAGGAGTGTATGCAATCGGTTAATAAACAAAAACATGTTTTTTCCTCAATAAAGCATCAAACGTAGTTACATTATTCATTACTTGATATTCACGGGCACTGACCTAACGAGGCAAATTGTGCAATATTCTGAAAGAGTCATTGTAAGCAACACGTAATCGTTTTATACTAGAAGATCTAAACTTGTTCCACAACTGGGATAAGTAAAACGACATACAATAAGAACGAAATAAACTGTTTTTTACAGCGGGTGAGCATTTAGAAAAATTGAGATTTTGCATTATTTGCAGCACAGTACTGAGAGCGTACTTGCCTTGAAATATAATTTTCATCTGAGAACTATCAATAAATACACCCAGATATTTTACAAAGTCTGTGAACACAATTTCAGATTTACCTAGATGTAGCAGAGGAGCACGTAAAAGATAAAAGTTTTTTGGGTAGAATGACATACCAAATAACTTTTTAGAATTGAAAGTAATTTCATGTTCAACAGCATACTTGTGGCAAACATCTAACAAATTTTGTAAGCCACACAAACTAGGCGAGATGCAGCAAATGTCATCAGGAAACATAATATGATTTAGACAAGAGTTGCCAACATAGCAACCAACTTTTGTTTTATTGAGATAAGAAAGCTGATCAATATATATATACGGCAAAAAGATAGGGGCTTAACACCCCACCTTGTCAGACTCCGCTGGACACAGTAAATGATTGGCACAGGTGACCATCCCACCTCACTTGCATAGTTTTTTTACTATAAAGGCACAAAGGTCACCAGTATTCCAATAAGCGAACAAAATAGATAGGCAGTAGGCACGTTACGTGTGATAAGCGTTTTAAACAATAAATGATGATTGACTTTGTCGAAGGCTTTTGAAGCATCCAAAAAGACAGAATATACAGGAGTGTCATGACTGATATAAGAGGACACTGGTTGTTTTATTAAAAAACACTCATTTCAGTACTATGACCAGACTTAAACCCAAATTGATTGTCACTGGTATTCCAGAAAGGCAATAGATGATTCACATAAAACGTTCAAACAGTTTTGAGATTACTGTGGCTAGAGCAATAAGTCTATAGTTACCTGAATCTTGAATGTCGCCATTCAAATTCTTTACAATCGGGACTAACACAGTGTTCAAGCAAGAATTTGGTACATTGCCATGACTAAGACACATATATATTAAAAAGTACACTAATATAAAAACAAATAATCAGCATAATATGTTCAGCTGAAATTTTGTCAGCACCAGCAGCGCGGTTTATGGCAGTTTGACAAGCAAGGAACCAATTGTGTCCATGTTGCAACAAAAGTTGTAATATTTATCCCTAGAAGAAATACATGAGTTAACAAATTCTTTTTCAGTGTTGGTTTTGCTAGAATTTAGCAAGGAGCTGTAATGATGTTTTCACATCTCAGCAATTGCTTCAGGACCTTTGTGCTCCACCAACATTTACAGGAAGAAAACTTTTTTTGCAAGTAGACTTTTTTACTTCCTGCCAAAATGACTTATGTGAGCTGTCCAAGTTGAGTGCTGAGGCAAGCACATTTGCTCTATGTTGTTCAGAGGCATGATTACAACGGCAAAAGGCTTTTTTAAACTCCTTTCGTTTGCTCTGCATCAACTCATATAGTTAACCATTTCACTGTTTCCCATTTTTCACCTACATGATGTAACTTTCTCTGGCAGTAGCATGAGCTTGCTTAACATGATTATTCCAACCAGGAACAGAAAATATGTTACATTTCTTCTTTACACCAACAAAGATTTTATCAGAAGCTGCTTTGAGAGCATCAGTTATAATATTATAGAAAGAGTCTATTGAGGCAACATGAGAAGCATCTGAACAATGAGAATTATTGCATTTAATACTTTCAGTTGGCAAGGAAATTTGGGATAGATATTTTTAAATACAACAATACACATGAACAACAATTTTTAAGCATTGCCTCAACCATAAATTAAAGGTAGCCTACTGTTTGTGAGATACTGTTGTTACACTGCAAATGGCTATAGACAGATTAGGACAAATAAAAAAGTATCAAAATTGTAGCCCTATGAAACTGCAATTTCAATTGAATTGAGATGCTGTTTGATAAAAATAAACTCAACCTATTTGATCAAAACCTGGTAGTAATAGTAAGTTAACTTTTCTATTTCGGTAATTCTTAATTTGCACATGCTTTAGACCAACAGAGCGCCACACATTCACGTTTTGCAGTAGCCGTACTATACCTAACAAAGTCACCAGTCACCACAGATTGTATCCTTCCAGCTTACGGTGACGTCACAGCGATGTTGCCGTTTTTATTTTCGCAATAGAATGAGTGTCAGATTCGCCGATGTCAACGAAAGTTTGCAAGCGTGTAACTTAGTAGCCTGTTGATATTTTTTACAATTTTCTGGTCAGGGAAGTTTGTTAGTGTCACCTTTTTGGTATCTTAGGTAAATTTCGCAAATTTATTTTTCTGTCAGAGGCACTTTAATCTAAATTGTTAACTGATGGTTCAAAGTATTGAATTGTAGGCCTATCAGAGGCGGCTCGCTAACTATAATATGTGCTGCGGTGCTGCAGCACTCCCATAAAGGCTTTCACAAATAGTTTCTCAAATATCTTAGCGTTTCTTCTGCCCAAAATGTATTTTATGTTCTCTGTTTATTATATATATATAATTGCTGACTGTTATAAGTGTAAATTATATTTGGAAACTCTGCGTGCTAGGAAATATGTGCTTGTGCTGTTTAGAAACAGGCCACGGGAGAACTTTTTGTCGAGTAGGTAATGAAAAAAAAACAAAAAACAAGCATTTTCTCTTTTAATTATTAAGAATGTGTTATTCACATATATGTTTGTTGATCGTATCTTTCAGAATATTAAACATTTGCAAAACTTATAAGCCAAGTTTTACATTAAACTTTTATCACAATTTAGAGCTAAAATATGCTCAGGATGCACAAAATCAAATGTAATTTTCTGAAGGAGACTCCCCCTTGCTGTTGTATTTGCCTTTGGCGGACGGGCGAAGCCCGGCCGCAGCATCCCCATTTCTAGGACTCACCAGCAGCATCCCCATTTCTAGGACTCACCGCCACAGCATCCCCATTTCTAGGACTCACCAGCAGCCGCCACTATCATCTGTGTATTACTGTCAATTCATTTGCTATCGCGTGACATTACTGCATGTGGTTTAGGCACGAGAAATTCTTCAAGGAGAATCAAATGTACAAGAAGTCAAATGCCCAGTGACAGTTTGTGGAGATGTTCACGGACAGTTTCACGATTTAATGGAATTATTTCGAATTGGTGGAAAACCTCCTGATACCAACTACTTGTTTATGGGAGATTATGTTGATCGCGGATATTATTCAGTTGAAACAGTTACTCTTCTTGTAGCATTGAAGGTGCCGCTATCTTGTTTGATTTATCAGCTTATCACTTGTTACACTTAAAATACGGTTTTTATTTTTATTGAAGTAGTAGCCTAATGTAATTTGCATTGCACATCTACATTGAGTTTGCACCTGTTATTGGTGCCATGTTTGTTATTTGCGATGGACAATTCAATCAAATGTAAAATATTAATAAAATTCTTTGTGTAGGCTACTTTGTTTGTGTACCGTATATATAAAAGTTATAAAAACGTACATTGGTTATGCCACAAAATCCACAATGACTTTTTCAGGCCATAATAGTTGCCATGACTTTAATTCTATGATGATTTATATATATGAGAAGTTTTTGATTCAGGTAATATTGCAACTGCGGTGGGATGGCGCAACGGATAAGGCGTTGGCTTTCCAATTATGCAAACCTGGTTCGACTCCCGGCTTCAGCTGGTTGTTGAAAACACCGCTCACCTCTACCCAGGGTGTAATAAATTGGGTGGGCGTAGTTGCTGAAGTAAAGGCGGCCGAGAGAAAGGAACTGGCCACCCTACTCTCCTTAGTGCCGAAGGCTTAGTACAATGAAAACCTTATCTTCTCATACCCGACACTTGAATCAAGTATGGGACCCCCCTTTACCTTTTTTAATATTGCAACTTGAAGAATCGCAACAACATGTCTTACTACATTTTGCTCACAGAAACTAAAATTATTTGTCACATATTCAGTAGAGTAAACCTTTGCTCAATGTGTGCTGTGCCTGGCAATTAAGGAAATATTATCTTTGCATTCCACCTTGGTAGGTGCGCTACAGACACAGAATTACAATCCTTAGAGGCAACCACGAGGCACGTCAACAAACACAAGTTTATGGCTTTTATGACGAGTGTCTCAGAAAATATGGAAACGCCAACGTGTGGAAATACTTCACTGATTTATTCGACTATTTTCCTTTGACTGCTCTAGTGGACAGCCAGGTGTGCACGCATGTTACCAGACCTCAAATCAACCGGTTTTACATTGATTTAATGTCTGCAGACATTGGTGAATAATAATATACATTCCAAATTTGTATGATGTGTATGCTGAGTTAGTTGTCTTCATTGAACATAGTTTTCAATTGCCAACTTCACGCTACTGTTTTTTTAGCTCTTGCAAGTAAAAAAAGGGTTTTTGAAGCCAAGGTTTTTACTTTTCTTGTTCGTGCTGTTACAAGCCTGATTGTCTCTATCCTAAGTTTGGCATGCCAGACGTCGGTGTTCTTGGAAAACAGGGCCTCTGAGAGAAATTTTCACAATGGGTACGTAGAGTCATTCCTGGCCCCCTTTGTCTTGGGCAAAAAGTGTAATGTTTGCTTAGGCGTATTGCACACCACACAACATTTTACTGCAAAATTGGACATCTGTGCGCAATAATAGTATCAGGCTGCAATAAAACTATTATTTTGTGTTGTGCATATCATGTGATCTGTCTCTACTCCCTCGCCAATTTGTGTATCCTGCATTGAATTCGTGTGTCAGTTGTTTATGGTGCTGTTGAGAGGGGTCGCTTATTGTACATCTTTAATGTAAAATTTTTAAATTCATTTTATATTTCTCTTAGATGTAGCTTATAATTATTTCTGAAGAGGTCACTACCGGTATGTCATGTCAAAAACGTTGGATTTAGTAGGCTAGTTTTTTGTGTGTTTAATGTTAAATCCATTAACGTTACTGAGTTATATGTATCTACAGTAGTACGGTACAAGCCAAGCTCTCTACCAAGGCTCAAACATAACATCCTGTTAAAACATAATCAAGTTAATCATCTGACCAATCCTAACCTTTCTTCATTAACTTTTGCATTCACCACATGCCTAGCACTAGCAGAGGTGAACGAGAGAAGTCACTTTTTTTGACTCCGGTCCTGCTCCGAAAGTATTCTCCGGCTCCTGCTCTAACTCCGAAATTCATTTTGAAGTGAAATAAGCGTGAAACTACCTCTGTCAAATAGTTTTTAAAAAACACAATAAAAAAACACCTGGGCTTTTTGCCTGGGTTTTTCTCAAACCTGCTTTTGCTACACTATGCCCCTCCCCCCCCCTCCAGGATAGGAGAATAACTAACTTTTATGATTTAATTTAGGGTGCTTTTAACAGAACATTTTTGCGCGTAAAGCTTCAAATTACCACTTTGGGCCCCTAATATGCTCGAAAGGCACTCGATTACCTTTCTGGGCCCGTTTGCTAGATTACGGGCCCGCAGGACTAAAGAATAACAACTTTTATGCTTGAAATCAGTCGTTTAAGATGGTTTTCACCAAACATTTTTGCGCGTAAACTATAAAACCACATTTTTGGGCCCCTCAACAAACACAGGCCTGGGCCTTCAAGGGTACGCCGTACCCTCCGTACCCCCTCTCATAGGCCCTGTTGGAAAACCGTTACGATCAATATATTTTTGTTCAAGCGATATAAGTTGGTCAATCGTCTTGTGTGCGTTGCTCAATTTTTAGCGTGTAGAATGTTCCATGTCTCTGTTTATGTGAATCATAATATGCATCATCATCATCCATAGCATGAACTGTAGGCCAGTATTATGACCTTTGCAATTGCATCTCCAGATCTTCTGCTTGCATGGAGGGCTGTCACCTTCTATTGACACTCTTGATCACATTCGGGCTCTTGACCGGCTCCAAGAAATTCCACATGAAGTAAGTAGCAAGAGGACAGGACCTGAAGGTGCTTTCAGTGCGTCCTTTTAAAAGCTTGCCCCTTTATGTGATGTTTTTCTAAGGCGTGTTTTTCTGTTTGTGGAAACGTGTACCCAGTGCTGTATTCGTAAAAAAAGCACAGAGTATACTGTCAGATTTGCTAAAATGATAAATAATAGCCTACACAACTTGCAAAATACTCATCTTTATTCTACCATAACTTAAATTATCAACATCAAAATTGGACGAGAGGTACCAAATTCTTTATTTTTTTATGAACACATTCCAAACAGCCTGCCGAGAGGAATCTACATCTTTACCCTCTTTACAAATTTGGGATCTAGTATCCTTAGCTGATCGGTGGTTTAGCGGCCAGGATCTTACATATTTTTAGCGGTAAATTGAGCCACAGGTGGTCCACAGCAATTAATAAACATCAATCAGCTCACATTATCAATGAGCAAGGATGCTCTTATACCTGTGATAATATTGTTCATTAAACTGAAACCACGTTCACATTCTGCTGTCGAACAAGGTAAAGTTGAAATAGCTGTCAAAACAGACTTCAAATTATTGGGCACAATTTCAACTTTTTCATTAAAGTCTCCCTTGGATTGAATGTATTTCATCAATGTCAAAGCGTTTACAAATTCTTCTCACCTCTGCTTCTCCATGACGCAAATTTCCTTCTATCATTTTTGCAGGTTGCAAGTTAGCAATATCAATCAGTAGCTGACCATTAGCTTATGTCGGCATTAGTGCAAAGTCTCATTTGCATTCTTCTAACAATGCTCTGAATGAATTGATTCGCGTTAAGCTTTTCTCAAAGCAGACTTTGTATTGTGACTTTATTTTAAATCAGGATACTTAACCATCTTGTTTGTTGTTAATTTTACTTTCAATTTCATCAGATGAACGTAGCAACTAGTGCTAGAAACGATAATTGTCCTGATGAACACCCAAACTTTTCTGTATAGCCTACTTAAACCCAACGTATTCGTTTTTGTCACTTGGAAACTTCGATCTAATGGCCGAAATGACGTCAGGAGGCGCACGGCTTGATCTACCAAGATAACCCCAGATCCACCGAACAAACTGTCTGTAGGAAATGTGCTTATAGCATCTGTAAAAACAACTTTTGGTTATATTTACTCTTGCTAGTTGCTACAGTAACTCGTTCACATTCAAAACAGCATTGCTTTTTAATAGTATGCTAATAATGTTGATAGGCTCCATTTAGGTAGCGAACCTGCATCGGGGTCCTCGCTGTGCTCCTGGTCTATACTGTTGCATGTAAGCGCTATGGGCAGTCTCGAGTATCCATGGGTTGAGACACACTGCTTCAAACCCTGGATGTTGGGTAACACAATTCATGCTTCCATTCTCGTTGAGCAAGGCTTGCATGCGCTCTGCTTCCACCTCATGGCAGCATACAGCTTCAGTTTGCACTTCCACTGTCATCCGTCACACAACAGGAACATGTACACCTGGTAATACATCCATTTGTTTTAACATTAGTAAAACCTTTTTCATTACATAGGGCTAAACATGGCAACATTCAACGAGAAAGCTAATTTCAATGAATTTGCACTGATAGTACAAACTTGTATTTCACAATTTCGTACAGATACAGCCAAATACAACTTGTATTGTTTCAGTGAATGTATTGTTTTCAGTCAAATCGGACTTGACAGATTGTTTTGTGCCATGTAAAAATTACAAAAATGACCGAGAAGGGACCTATGCACCAGTGCTTGCCGGAACTTATGCACCAGTGGTGCACAGGTCCCACTATTGAAATTGTCATGTTGTTTCATAGAAAATGCCAACATTTAAAGTCCCACACTCTATCGAGCTCTAAGAGTGATATTGAAATACCATTGTAGTTAGATGGCGATGTTTCTGAGGCTTTTACCTCAGAATCTGAGGAAAATACGGCGCCAGAAACAAATAGCACTGTTCCTAACACAATTGAAATTGACGCCTTTGCCGTTGCGTGGGTATATGGATCGCCAAACAAATTTAAGAACTTTATAGCTAAAGTTATTGCTGGGGCTGCTTCTGATAATGACTATGATGTGAAGTTTTGAAAAGGTCTGAAAAAGTTAAAAACTGTTTTGTGTATCCCCAACAAGAAGACTTAGCGTCTGTAGCTTACAAACACTTTGTTTGTGTGCTGCTACCACCTTCACCTGTGGCACAGACCAAACGTCTATCTGGAATCTGGAATTTTTCTATTGATTTGTCGTTTTATGATATTTAATTGTGCATTTAAAGGTGTGCCCACTGACCAGAAAATAGTCCAAGAGAGAGGCGAAAGTAGTTGCTTTTTTATACATAATTTTTGTTGTAAATTTACAAAAACAGTGAAAATCAAATGTGGGTCATGGGGAGGTGCACTAGATTTGTTTTTAGTAATTTTATTTTCTTTTGAGTAACTGGTGCATAGGTCCCTTGAGGTAGTGTATTGTGGGACCAATGCACCACTTTCACAGAAAATTTCAAATGCTTAAAAAATGTTGAAAAAATATATCAATGTGATTGTTCTTTGCGTATGTGATGCATATCGGTAAACTGTACATACTGTGAAACTTTCAATGCAATGCATGCTAAAATAAATTATATCATACAGACCAAAAAAAGTAGAAATTGGTGCATTGGTCCCACATCTCCCCTACATCAAATAAACTTTCGAAAATAATGAAGGCTGTATCAAATGCCATGTAGTCAAAACGGCATGTCTTCATATTCCTAACGATACTGATTGGTAGGACCTTGTTTGCAGTACAAACCCCATTTTGCATGGGTACCAATGTCGGAACAGTTTTTAATGTATCTCCGAAGCGGGGTACGTTTTAGACCGTCGCTTGAGAAGTGGTTGCATTTTTTTCTTTGACTCACACCATTCCTCAACATCTTTAGCCCTCTTCATACACCTGCTGAGATACATTTCCGCGATTGGTTTTCTTGATTTAATTACTTACCATTATTCTATTATTACAATATGGGTTAGGAATAAGTTGTCGCAATCTGTGGCATAAAAACGATGTTAGGAAATGAATTAGGGTGATCGCTTAATGCTGATGTAAAGCCGCGATTTACTTACTTTGGATACTTGATACTTCAATCTTGAAAAAATAAGTCATCGTATTAATTAGTCCATTATCATTCTATGTAATACCTCATGAAGGCAAGTTGGCCAACGTACCCACTACTACCCACCCATGAAATGGGCCAATTTCCCTGCATGGCAGCCATATTGTAAAAAATAAAAAAATGTAAAAACAAAAATTGATGTCAAACTATCGAGCTTCTAACAACGGCTTCACCGTCTAAGTGAGCCTGAATAACTACCCTAGCGTTGCACTCACAAAATAATAACCTTTCTTATATAGTAAGAAAAAACCCACACGACATCTAAAAAATTCTAAAATCCAAAAATTTTAAATCCTAATTTTTCATACAAAAATCGTGCTCACATGTTCATACTGCTTGCTAGAGCCTCCCAACCTGGTGATAAGGTAGTTTCCACGGCATTTTCTCGGTATGCGTATGATACGTCACAATAACGATTGTACTTAAAAAATTATTTAGAGAGAGCCAACTTACCTGAGTCTCCCCCTTCGAGACTGAAGTTCAATGGATAACATGGATAATTCATACATTAGGAATCAGTAAGGATAGCATAGGCAATTAGGCACTCTCTTTGGAAAACCAGAGGGTATACTATTAGTTGCTCGAAAAAACAGAGTATGCTGCGTATACCCTCGAATACAGCACTGCGTGTACCTCTGTTTTGCAACGTAGGCCTACATCAAAACAAAAATGCAACTTTACTAAACACGTTCTCTGTTCAGTCTACAGAACCAAATCGGAATATTTTAAGTTTGTTATAAATTAAAGCTTATGGACTTGCTTATACACCCAGGGTCCAATGTGCGACCTTCTTTGGTCTGACCCAGACGACAGGGGCGGTTGGGGCATCTCTCCCCGTGGGGCTGGATACACCTTTGGCCAGGACATTTCTGAGGCGTTCAACCACCACAACAGTCTGACTCTCATATCTCGAGCCCATCAGCTGATTATGGAGGTGAGCTGATGGCGTTTTTTTTTCTTCTGTAAAACAATAACAATTACAGCTGTTTTCTTTTTAACACAACTGAACTGCTTTTTACTAACTGTGGAAGACGTCAGGTATTTGCAGTCCAATCTAATAAGCTGTCGAGTTGGTTTGCTGGGGAATCATCTAATTGTACTGTATGTTGTAATCGCTTAGTTTGTACTGAACTCAAGATCTTGAGCTTCGCCATAACGATTGGTACGACGACTTATAATAATTAACAACCAGCTACCGTATTCTTTTGGCTCGAGGCAGGGACTTTCCTAACAAGTTTTCTTACGACTAGAATGTTACACTGGACAATGTCCAGTGTAACAAAAGATGAGCAGTACAAGAAAGCTAATACTATTGTACAAAGTCTTCATGTGGTCAACGATGCCGCCGAGAGAGGGGTAATGCTATGCCATGATTTTTTGGGGCAGCAGAGAGAGAAGATCGTCATCAAGATATCCTGCAAGAGGTTGAGAATGCCAGATATCAGCTACCAAATCAAAGAAAGAAAAATCTGAAATCAGCATCGTGGTTTCTAGCATTATAAATTAATGCAATACTACCTTACTGCTTTACCTTGCAATGTGTGGAATGTTTGTTTCTGTTGAAATTAAATATGCAAATTACAATAGTTAGCAATTATTTTAAAAGTAGGTATTAGTTACACACTTACACGGTTATAGAACAAGTTTTTTAAATAAATTTTATGTATATTATATACCATTAATGCCAAATAATTCTTGTCGTACAAGAGAAAAGTAGTTTTTTCTCATTATCTTTATTTCTCAAGGATATAGACCTATATAATGTTAGAAAGACTAATATAAATATGAGGTTTCTGGTCATTTTGAGCTATAAATCAACTCTCTAGCCCAAGTATAACTGTAGATACTGTAAAATCGTGATTATCGGGGCCATCGAGGGGGTTAAAAAGTTTGGGGGTGACCTGCTACCCCTAAACATTGTTTATTTTTCCTGAAATTTTAACAGATTGTTTTATACCCCTAACCTCCCCACCAAAAAAGTAGGGGTCAATCGATTCCAGTTTTGAAAATCATAGGGCACCAGCCGCACCCTACTGGACATAGCTCGAAGCTGCAGGTCTTTGTTTGACTCTCTTTAGGAGCTAACATCAGAATAAACCTAAATGTAATGACGTCAGAGGTGGGAGTCAGACGAAAACATCATGCAACTTCGAGCTATGTGCAACATTCTACTCGCAGTAATCATATTTTTACCACCAATCATTTCTTCAAATTAACTCCTCAGCACAACCAACCGGATAAACTACGTATCATATCACCACTTGTCCCCTGGACAAGTGAACTTGCTCCGCAGAAACCGGAAAGGCGTCACAACTCACTAGTTAGCAAGTAGTTGTTGTGAAGAAGCGACTGTTTCCTTCATTGTATCAATGTAGTTTTTGCATCAGCCGTTTTCAAAATAATTCGAAGCATAGTATTCCAGTGCGGTGACCTCATACAACAAGGTGTGTTGCCCTGAAGACGACAAATTTTAAATCCTTTTTTTTGCTCAACAAGTCATACTTCCTGACATTGAGCAGCAAGCAAAGAATAGATATTGGTTGTAGATTGGGTCAGTTAGAAAGGTGCGTGTCGATTGCCAATATATTGCATCAGCTGAAATGCTGATTCATGAGAAGCCGTGGCGTGACTTCGATTGCGTGGGATTCTTGATACAAGCTTGGTTTACGAGTGTACTTAGTGTGTAATCATGTACTTGTTAAGATGATTCATAAATACGTTACTTCAATTCTGCAAGCTCTGCTATCACAGAAGTAGGAGTAATCCCAGCCTCCTTTACACTGCCAAGATCTGCTAGCGGAAATGGGTCTTTGGAAAGTTTATTCTATTATATGTATATGTTTTAATATTGACTTGTGTGTCATATATACACGTTAACAACCAATTCTTTTCGATTTACGACTGTTTTTATACTGGCGCGTAATCGTTCTTTAAATTTCCACTTTGACCCTGTCCTGAAATTTCATTGGTGACTTGTCCCAACTTTTTTTTAATTTTGATTTTTTTTCCTTACCCGAAGTGAGAGTTACTTGTTTTATCTTTATCATTCTTATAAAGGCAAATTCATCATTTATCCGACACAAAAACTACTGGTTGCTGTAAAAATGTAACTGAGACTATTGCAAAGCTTCAAAGGTGTTTATTTCAAGCTCTTTTTTGTCGTATCCAGGCGTAAGTTCAGTGTTTGAAGATTAGTGTACGGAAAGGCAAAGAAGCCATTCTTCGTGTCCACCTTCATTATTCATGTATCCCTTTAAGTGTCCTTCCAAAGACACAGCCGCGTGCTCATGAGCGGTGTCTAACTGGCGCTCTTTTCGAGTGCCGTTTCAGGGCTCTCACCACACGGCTATGCAGCTGACAGCTTATTTTAATCTAAAAGTGATCCGTTGAGCAATGTAGCCCTCACCGAACGAATGATCCTACTTGGTCTTTCCGCATCGTACTCGTGCAATGGTTTATCGCGTATCCTGCGTCGGCAGTTCTGCACAAACCCGTGAATACGAATTGTCATGTGTTAAAAATATCTGCAGTGCTTGCAGATATCTCAAAGATATTGCATCATAGTTTTTTTCTTACACTGCAAACGTTGTTTATTGACACTCCACCCAGTTGTTTCTGGAGCTGGATTGTGATGACATGTTTGAACTTTGTTTAGGGATACAACTGGAGTCACGATCGTAACGTGGTAACCATATTCAGCGCACCCAACTACTGCTATCGGTGCGGGAACCAGGCGGCTCTAATGGAGTTGGACGATACACTGAGATATTCTTTGTAAGTTGCGCTGCTTGAATCGTATGTAGGTTGCTTTGCAAGGCTGTATGGTGAGACGCCGACACTTGTGTGCTGCTGCCATGGTAAACGGGCAATTATAGACTGTGCTGCTGATCTTATAGACCAGAAATTGCCTTTAAAAATATATTTAATATATAAATAAAAGAAACATTAGTAGCCTTAAGTGTAAGTTTGTTGTTTATTTGCATGTTATAATGAATATAATAGCTTAATATAATTTCCATTTGCTTATAATGGAACAACCGATTGAAGTTTGCAAGCGCAGTTCCTCTTTTTACGATTGTATTCTTACTGGTTTAAAATAGCTGGAGCCGATTTGGCTGATTCGTGTTGTCAAAGTGAGGTATTTGGTTTCTGTTGATATTTAATATGTCTAATGTGAGAGAACATAAAGCCTATGTTTATTGTTTATCGTATGGCTTTCAACCATGTTCCTAAACCATAACAGTTTAGCAAAAAATATTTGCGCTTGCTAAATCCTTTCCATAACTGTGCTAAATAATACCATATCTTGAGGTGCTTTTTCTTATCAATCCGCTTCGATTTATTGATTGCAACTTAAGAATTCCGTTGGGCAAAATTCAAGCATTACAGTACTTATATAGAGCCTTGTATCACTAGCCATAGCTAGGATGTTTTTGGTTTATAATTTATATTGAAGTAAAGGGTCAACTAATCAATTTGTTGTCTTTTCAGCTTGTTATTTGACCCTGCTCCTCGCCGTGGAGAGCCGGATGTGACCAGACGTACACCAGATTACTTCCTCTAGATGGCATGCATAATCACGCTTCACTGTTGATAATGTAGATAAAAAATTATTGTAGTCTCAAAGCCGTACCAATTGCTACTGAACTTTTTGGGGCCAGTGGTGAAACAATGTTATTTTGAAGGAATTGATATCGACAATATACTTTTGTGATAATACTGGCTGCTTTCCTTTCACCAAATGTTGTATTACTGCACATCAACAAGCCCAACTTTTAAAGCTGAATATATTTTAATATCACATTTCAATAAACATTTGAAGATCATGATTGTAGGATTGCTGTCAAACTCTTGTAACCAATGCTGAAGTTTGTAAATAAATTACAAAAAGTTAAGACTCTATACCAGTTAAGAGCCTCATGTAACAATCAACATAAATCAATGTATTATTACGTATCAACTACATCAAATGACACTTTATGCGAAATATATTTAACCAATCAACATTATGTTTGGTACTGCACCTCTGGTGATGCTTGGTCATAGAAAAGGTCTTGGTGTTTTAAAGCATCATCTGAGTCGCGTGATCTGGTGGAATCGCTTTCAACAGACATCTCGCTCAGCCAACACTATGGCACTTCTCTTTTTAAAATAGAAATATCGCTTTCCTACTTCGTAATTTGAAACAATGTGCAATTTTTTCCAGCTGCGACATTTCACAGCTACTCAATAAACTCTGCAGGATGTATTTTTAAAGTTTAAGTGTCATCTCACCTGTCCAGTGTCCACCAGTTGGCGGTGGAAAATATTGTACAGAAATAAATGCCAATAAAATTGATGTTACAATATAAAATTAAAGGAATAGACCATGGTGACTTTTATACAGAGGCCATGACAATGTTCAGTTTAAAATTTGATTGAAGGCCGATCTGTTGGTAGCCAAAATCGCTAGTTTGGTACAAGTTGATAGTTTGTGTATTAATTAATAAATAATTATAGTCTTTGTGTATATTTTCAGTTACTGTTGTTACCATTTAAATAATGGAGTAGACTTTGGCACTTGTGCTGAAAATCCAAAAAACATCAGGTACGGTACCACTGGTAACTGGAAAAAGATTTGTTATTTTTTAAACGTAAAATTAGAAGTTTTATTTTGCTGGAATTTGAGAATTTCTCTGGGTAACTTTCCGTTTGTCATAAGAGGATGTGACCGTGTTTGCCGAACGACGCATTACATTTTTGCTTTCAACAAGTTAGTTTGGTGGCTGTAAAAAGTTACAATACTTCTTTAAAAAATGGTTTCATCAATGTTCAGTTAACTTTTAGGCAGTGTTTTTTTTGCAGGCAATTTTAGTTTGAAATGAAACGCTTCTGGGTAGTATCTAACTCATACCCTTGGGGATACCAGCCCGAGAAACATCGCACGCGCCACTGACTCAGTTGAATAACAATTGAATTTAGAAGTTATATAGGCTAGGCACTTTTTTCTTCTCTCGTCTTTGCTTTGAAAAGGAATACGTCATGACCGGCAAAATAGTGTTTCAGATTAAAAGACCGGAGCCGGTCAAATAGCCACTGCCTTAAAATTCTTAACTATAACTATTTTTAAATTTTCTTTTTTACATGTGCTAGCTGAAGATGCTATTACTATAGCGAAATCGATTCTTAACTTAATAAATTAGACTAAGAGGTTAGATTGTTGTGCAGATGCCAGCATTTGATGAATGCAAAATAACAGTACTATGACAAGCAGTGTATGTTTTGTCGTTGCAACCACAACAAAAAAGAGATTGTTTTTATAAGCGTTACGTACTGCTTGCAATTATGTAATGCTCTTGGTTTACCAATCGAGAAGACATCTTGCCGCTGCATTACAAATAGGCTAAATCACCGCTCCGGCAGTTTGAGCACTTTAGCAAGATGGGTGAAAGTACCCAAATGTGGTACCTTTCCTACCACAAATAAAAAAATCATCACACTGTGGTACTTACAACTACAACTTTTCTTTACTTACAACTTTCTGTTGCAATAAGGCATTCCTGTTTAGTGTACTGCACTTATAATGCTTTTAAATTTAAATGTTTATTAAAGAATTTTTACAATGATTACATATCATCTGCTTATTTCTCTGCACAGTTTTTTTTTTATGTTGCCCTGTGTTATTATTCCACTGTTAATGTATTATGTAAAGTGCTGGTATTGTGCTATATGTGTTAATGTTCTTAATTTTGGGTCTTTTGTTTAAATGTTTGGGTGGCAGCTGACTTTGGTGACCTTTAGGTCTTTCGCTGCTATCCTTGTTGTGCGAATTATTTGTGTTTAATGTGTTTTTGTATATTTTTTCTTCTTTTTTGCCAACAAAACAAAAAATAAACTGAACTGAGGAGACCTTAAGGTTGAAACAGAGGCATTCTGTCTGCAGTAATGTAATACTCTTGGTTCGCTAATTGAGCATTTTGCTAGCGGACATCTTGCCGTTGAATTGCGCATAGCTCACCGCTCCGGCAGTTTGAGCACTTTGGCAAGATGGATGAAAGTACCCTAATGTGGTGCCTTGCCTACCACAAGTAGAAAAAATCACCACGTTGCTTTACCTTTATAGTAGCCTAATAAGGGATTCCTGTCTAGTATACGATTTACTGCATTGATTTACATTAATTTAATGCTTGAATGTCAACAATGCTTGTTGCTCTCATTTACAATTGTTTGTGTGTACGTTTTACATGTCTGTGGTATGCTGTGCATTTCACATTTGTTTACACTCTATGGTAGCCTACAGTACCGTACATTTGCAGTTTTTGCGCACTCATATACCAGTAAACTTTCCTTTATTTGTCTTGTGCAGCCGATAGCCTATAGATTACAGTACAACAATTAGGCTAGCTGTTGATAAATTTTTAGTGATATAAAATAAGGTAAATGAAAAAATCCTACCTATTGCTATTTAAAAATTGGTAAATAAGGGGACTTGAATTAAAATTGTTGATTCATTTGGTACCGTATTTACCATTTTACATTTACAGTAGGCTACTATTTGCGTTTTTGCATACAACACCTCCAAGCGGAAATTTGATGCATGGAACTTCCATGACTGAACTCTTGTGTAAAATTTTGACATGCTCAATGCTCATCGGTTTAACAAAGAAAAACGTAAACAGTAGGGAAAACATAAAGTGGTTGCAACAAATGAGAGAATAAAAATGCCACTTTCTTAATTGTTAGTTAGGGAACGTTCAAATATTACGTAACGCCTTCGAGGGGGAGGGGGGTTTATGCTAAGCGTTACGTTAGCGTCACATCGGGGGGGAGGGGGTTCAAGCAAAACGTTACGTAACGCTTTCGAGTACGAAATGGTAGTTTTTTGTGCTGAATTCGTAGTGAAAAAGCGTTACATGGGGGAGGGGGGGATTGAAAAAAGCGTTACGTTGGCGTTACATGGGGGAGGGGGGGGGGGTCAAAAATTCGGAAAAAAAGCGTTACGTAATATTTGAACGTTCCCTTACTCTTTTTATTCTCTCGTTTTCGTGAACTAGCCTACATTAGTTTTTTCTTTACCTCTTAGGCTACGTTTTTCTTGGTTAAATCTATGACCATGATAAAATTTTTACCAAAGAAAACATAAACTAACTTACAAACGCCAAACAAAAGGACATGCTCTTGGTTGACGTAATTTTTTGCCGAACACATAAAATACAGATATACCTTATCAAGATAATGCTATACGGTAATTAATGTAAATTCCACTTATAAACTAGAAATAGGCAAATTTATGTTCAAATTTTTTATTAACAAACTACCGGGAAACTTCAAAACTTTCTTCACACATGTACAGTAGCAGTAGGCTATCATCTATACATAGCCTACGTATAACATCCAACCAAGATGCGAAGCTACAAATACGAGGCGCCAACTGAAGATACGACGTTGTCGCGATAAAAGCCATTGCTTTTCTAAGCTATTTACAAAGCCTGCAGTTACCATATAAGCACAATGATGATTAACGTTTTGCAATATACAAGTGACTGACATCTTCTCTGTTTTTATTTCCAACATTTTGCATGTGTAAATGACTTGCATCTTCAGTTACGTTATTAAAAAACAATTGTAAAATCAAGAAATATGTAAAGTTCTACGATAAAATAACCCCCAGCCGGTGGGTTGTGGGCCGTGAGTGCCTAATTATTAATCAAAGGGATGGGCATTGGCCTATTGTCACTGTCACTAATCACATGGCCGACATTTCTGAATTAGCCCCCCCCCCTAATTTTTTTTTGGGTGCGCTACTGCGTGACACCATTTCTTTCAATCAAGGTTGTTTCAGTTTTAGGCTACCAGCCAAAAAAAAAACTGGCAAAAAACACTTTGCAATAAACTTGTAAATTCTTTTCTCCATATTGGGACTTTAGTACAGCAATTGTTTGTATAAAAATTATTACATTTTAACCATATGCAGTCCAATGTTTTTGCAATTTGTTTTAGATATCATAAAACCAGTTTATAATACGTGACAGGATGTTTAAAAAAATTTGACACCATTTACCTTTGAAATGTATTGAAATCATTGTTGTAAAAAACCCATAAACATATGATTTTTCACAACCTTGGATCAGTTGTCAAGTAGATATAACAGAAAATATATTTCGCACTTGCTATAGTGCATCGTCAGTTCTCATAAAGGGCAGTTAAAGCCTACAAGCGTGGACGTCGCCATAATAGCATCGTTCACGCTACAAGTTATAATATCTTAAATAACAATAGGCCTACCGCCTACAGTGACGCAATAATGTCAAAACATGAGCGTAAATACTGAAAAAATGCTGAATACCTAAAACCATGGCGACCTATATACAATTTTATGTACACAGATCGCCATGTCTAAAACCTAAACCAAGCCGGTGTAACGGTCCAGGAGTTACTGCGGTCTGAAAGTTACCGTAACTTCTGGACCGCGTATACGCAGTCTGAAAGTTACTGCCAGTCCAGAAGTTACTAAAACAGGGTTTTCAGATTTGTATAAATGATTTCAACATTGGAAACATGTTGAACTTAAAGACTTATCTACCATTGCATCTTAACAACATGATTTACAGCAGAAACGTAATTGGGAATGAAGTAAAAATAAGTTGAAAGATGAGTTTTGTACCAGAAATTGTTGCTGTTTTGGAATGAAATTTTAATTTGTAACCTAACAATTTACGTAGGCTATCATTTTAACCTGATTTGTTTGTATTATACCATTTGAAGTTGTGTCCGTGCCTAACGTGCGTTGGCAAATAAATTTGCATGGGGAGGTGATTGACTAGATGACCACTTAGCCTATAGTCTTTTGCTGTCATCCTGATTGTGCTATAATGCAACCTACGATTCACAATGTAGTATTATGAGTGTTTTATTGACTCGTTGTAGGCTATATGGCTCTGTTGAAACAAATAATTTAATTGATCATCGCTACAAACATTTCAAAGTTAAGTTAAATACAGTTTAATCACTGTTGGTACATTCGACCCTAAATCGTGGCTATAGGCCTACGTGAATCGGTGGCATTTAATAGGCTACAGGCCTTAATACATCGTGCAAAGTTTGCATTTGAAGGCTGATGACTTGTTAACTGCTGGTCTTGAGTTGTAGTTGACGAACATAGTCTTTGACTATATTTTATGTAGGCCTATTTCATAAAAGTTAAAACCAAAGTTTTCCAGTGAATGAAGCACTGAGCCAATTTTTGGTCTGGTTTCTCATAACTACCGTTTTGAAGAAATATAATGTAACTTAGGCTACATGTAGGCCAACCGGTAGTCAAAACGCCATCAACCTTCAGTGAGTAGGCTATCACAGTCTCACACGAGGGGAAGGCTTTAGCTTTTACGAAAGTGTTGAACACTTTGAGATTCCAATGAATTTCCGTTGGACTCTCATCGAAAACACGTGGCACGAAACTTAAAGTCTAGAATTATGGTTTCGTGGTGAGAATATTTATCCTTGAGATTCATCTTTCGCATACTTGCAGAGGGTTTAATCTACTGACCAAGTGAAGTTTCAGTCCATTTACAAGTTTTCCCAAAAGAATTTCGAAAAAGCACACCCACTTACAATAGCAGTAACTTTTGGACTGCTTCTGCGACGTTGCAGACTTGCACTCTGGAAGTTACTGTCAGTCCAAAAGTTACCAGCGGTGCCCGGCGTTTTCACAATCGATAGAAAAGCGAAAATTGTTTCACCTAAGTGTAATGAATTCATTGCTCTCAAACGAATGCAAGCTTTTCTGTTAACATTACAAAATACTTATAATTATTAATCTGACCCAGGCATATCTATAACTACGGGATTGGAAACTATGTGGAACTCAAAACCATTTTATACACCAGTAGGGTCACTTTTCTTTGGGCGCTGCTTTGATAAATAATCACATAAATTGATCACCTCAAAGGGCAGCAAGTAGTAGGTTAACGAACAACCAAAAGTGTAACAATCAAGTCACCTGCTGTAAATTGTAAGGACTACGCTTGCCTGGTTTGTTCATTTGTTTGTATTCCATTAGTGCAGTCATGATGTAAGCTTATTTTGTTTGGTGCTTAAAAAATTTCCAGAATGGCTATTGGTTTAAGTTCTGATGACATCGTAAACGAATTGGTTTCGTACTGGATTGGTCTGTGAACAAGTTGATGATACAACAGCATATTTCACTGATTGCTGAACACTCCTCATTTACTTCTGATCCGATTTGCAGTAGGCCTTACCAAAATGCTAAAGAACGACAGTAGGCGGTTTTTGGACTCGTTGCATTCTTTCATTTTTGGATTCATCATTTTTTTTCTAGCAGCGTAAATGTACTTTTACAATCGATTAAGTTTTAATGTGAGTGTACATTTTGTATTATTATTGTAAAATCGAATTTTGCATATCTTTTAGTCAGTATTTTATTTTGTTAATCTTTCTGTAATCGTAGTAATGTGATGACCCTACTGATGTATAGCACTGGATAGAGTTTCCAATCCCGTAGTTATAGATATCCCTGATCTGACCTTTTGAGAGGTTAAACATTTAATTATTTTTCAAGACAAAATTTAAATGAAATATTTGGCAACTCTTGTAACTTTTGGCATGCAGTAACTCTTGGACTGCTACACCGGCGGTAAAGTAGGCCTACTTATCAAATAGATCAACGAGAATTGATGAAAGAGCGGTGAGCAAAGCCTGCAAATGTAGCGTCGTGGTAAATTACAGCTAAGAAAATAAATTATATGCGAAACACGGCAGTCAAAGACAGCGATAAACAAACTAAGCAGAGCGATAAATAATTAAATGTAGCGTTGTGGAAAACAAGAGTAGACAAAGACGGCAGTGAATATTAAGGCAGTAAAATATTGAAAAAATATAGCCTAGTGGAGCGTCAAAAAGTTAAACTTGTAGCAAAATTAATTTTTGGATATTTATTTTGGCATGAATCCATTTATCTTCACAAGCATCTAGATTATCAATATTGGGTTGTTCAACAAATGTGACATTGTAGCATTGGGAAAGTTGTGGTTCAGTTCTTAGATCATGAAATACAGCAAAATGTTTTAATAACGCGGCCCTGCCATTATTAGACGAAAAATCGAAAGTGTTCCAAGTTGCACGATGGCCTGACCAGCGAACTAAAAATTTATTAACAGTTTGTCCAACATATTGTTCATGGCAAAGTAAACATGTTGCTACATAAATCCCATAATTGCTGCAATTGAGTTCCTGTTTTGACCTAAAAAGTCTTTGTGAAGTGCTCAAAGTCGTTGTACGCAGTGGCGGCTCGTCTATAGAAACTGCAAAACTGCAGCACCCCCTGCACATTTCAGAATTTTATTTTTTTTATTAATTTCACGTTTTTTTTCATTTTCTCTATAGATCCTATCGACTAGAAGTTTCATAATTTCTGGATTTTAAAAAGTATTATGATTTTTCAAGTTTTATATTTGGAAGCTCTGAACTGCAAGCTCTGCAGTTGTGATTTTATAAAAGAAGAACAAACAGGAGTCGTGACGTCATTTTTAGCTGAGGTTGCTTTAAAACTCGACGATACCGAACTGCAAATTTTGCAGTTGCTGGTCAGGCTAACTATTGTTGCAAGTATACTTCATCGTTTTCAAGCACAATGTTAGGTGGCTGTGACTGATGCTGTTACATGGTTAGACTGATATGCTTTGCTTTCTGCACAAAAAGATAAAGCTTAGACTAGATTATCTTGATTGAGCTTAGACTAGGACCTAGTCACAGTTAGGTTATCATTATTGTTCTTCCTAAATTGAATTTAAGCTAGGTTCTTTGTTTACTTGCGATAATAAGTTAAGGTCAAAGATCTAGGGGTGTAACTGTAAGAACAACGCAACTTCTAAATTGGCTAGATTTTTATCAGCTTTTTGCTGAGCAGGGTCTGCCATATTTACATTAATTCCACATAGCGTTGTTATTTTCAGGCTGTGTGTTGATGGTTTATAAGTGCTAGTCTAGTTGTGCAGCAAGCTGTAGACTGGTAGAAGGATAGGTTATGACATGGGAGGCTGCAACGTGGTGCTGTCAATGTGAACTTTCATCCTACGAACAGTTAATAAAGTTCATGAACATTTGGAACCCTTAAAATCCTGCCTTGATGAAATACACTACAGTCTACATCAACTACTGATCATACCATTTCAGAAGCAACAGGTATTTTGCATTACCTTACCAACAAAAAATTCCTCTTTTGGTTGCAGCTTTTTTATCAAATAATGTCTCATGTTGAAGTGATTTTCAACCAAATGCAATCTCGAGATATTGATGTGTTCAAAGTACATGAATATATAAGCAATTTCAAAAGTGCAATTTTCGTGATAAGAAACTCAAAAGTACCGTACTGTGAGAATTCTTCAAAAACACTTATGGCTGAAGCGAAGGAGGTGTGTGACTGCATATGTGTTGACATAATGGCTAGATATTGGTTCACCAAACAATTAGTAACTGCAAAATTGTTCAACAAGAGAAGCTTCAATAGCTTTAAAAATAAACTGCCCATACATGAGGTGGCAGTAACTGTGGAAGCATATTCCATCATAGAAAAAGAAAAGTTTGAAACTGAACTTGCAGTATTCTACAGCAGATTGGACATGCATGAATATTCCGCGTTATTTGAATTGTTGACATTTATTCAGAGATGCTCTCAGTGAAATTTCCAAACTGTTAAAAATCCTCCTAATTATTCCTATGACCACAGCAGAGCCTGAACGCTGCTTTTCGACATTAAAAAGAATCAAAACTTTTCTGAGTACCATCAATCAAGAAAGGCTCCAATCATTAAATGCTCTTGCCGTCATTTCAACAGAGAAAAAATTCTTCGTTACCCAGACATTAACGACAAAGTCATCATTTTGCTCAAAAGTAAGCAAGAAGAATGGATTTTGTCTATAAATAAGCTTGGTTCCAGTTGACATGGAGCAGTTTATTTGTAAGTAACTTATGTTTTGTAGTTTATCCCACTGTTTACCTTTGTATGCACCCTAATTATAGCCTGCATAGTGCATGTGCAGCATGCACTGTAGGAACTTTGTGTCTTTTGTTTATTTGTTATTCATAGTAATAAAATAACCCATCATAAAATAATTTGTCAGACAAACCACAAGAAATCTTGTATTTCAGCGAAAGAAAAACTTTGCTGGATCATCCATGGCCTTGACTGAGTCCCTCACTAAACGGAGTGTTCAACTCGTCAACGATGCAAAACACCAATTTGGGAAAAGAAATGTCTGAACAATCAATGGCAACAGTTTTGTATTTATTTATTCACAGACACACATAATCAAATCTTCAGAAGCCATCCTAAAGTTAAGTATCGTACTGATTAATTAATCTTTTTATGTTTTGGGTTAGGCCTATAATAGCCTATGCCTATCTAATTTGTTAAAACTGGTAACTATTTACAAAACAGTGCTTATATGCATATTATATATATGATATTGCAAATAATTTTAACCAATGTATATTATATAGGCTAGATTGTCACTCTCCTGTTGGACACTTCCTTTTTACTTGTAAATTAGGAGAAAAAATCTGTTTTGAATTCATCGTATTTTTTGTCCCAACAATGGTAGTTGTAGCAAGATCCGATATCAATTGAGCAATTGTTCAAACTGGAAATTAGTGTTTTCGTGTTTAAATTTCACAACAATTTACTACCAGATTGCTTCTCCAATCGTTTTAAATGTGTCAAAGAGGTTCACTGCCTGTGTACAAGAAACCATGATAATGATTCTCTAAACATTCCATACTTCTCAAAAACGCTTGTAACTCAACATTCAATAGAATTCACAGGTGCGAAAACATGGAACGAATTTCCTTCTTCAATTAGAAAGACTGATACAAAGTCACTTTTTGTCCACAATCTAAAACAAAATTTAAGCAAACAAAACGGATACGCAATAGAAAGACAATGTAGAAAGACTTTCTTGCATTCTTGTGAAGATTTTAGTGGAAATCCGAAATAATTTACAAAAGATTAGGCCTACCTAACAATAACGTCGACTGCTTGTGCTGCACTTTTATGTTTGTAGATATTAACAGCAAACGCAACACTCCATAATCAACACGACACGTCGCAAAAGGGGATGAGAGCTTCATCAACACCATCAGGACATCATCATCTTATCTACCAGCAGCTCATCCATTCCATCTTCACCCACCAGGACAAGAAACAATAACTTAAACTGGATCTCAAACCTTAATCACCATAGTGCAGTCTGACCATAGAAAGAGCTCAACACCTGCTCTCCTGGGCCACATCGAAATGAGCTTTTGCCTGAGGAGTGAGGATGGGTTTCTTTTATGTTCGGTTTTCTTTCTCCATCCTATTATTATTATGATTACTGCTCATTGCTCATCCACATCAATCTTGGAACTGACAAATTCAATCCACAACACTTTTCATTACGTTGTTACTACATGTGTGCTTCTCTCTGTTTTTGTTTTATTTTTTGCTATTTGTTTTTTGGGTTTTGTGGCCGTGCTAACTACTGATATATAGCCTACTACATAATTTTTCATTCAGGCACGTTTTAAACCTTTCAAGGTTTTGCCATCTTTTCCCGTTCGTTAACGTGCTGGTAGGTCTATATCGACTATTGTAGTTAGTAGTATCTTTTTCGTCCCGGACGTGTTAATGACAAACAATAAAATGATTGATTGATATTCATATTATGAGCAAAATGTTCCCATCTATTAGGCCTACTTCAGATTTCCTATTTTGTACCAACCTTTCAGAAAAAGCAATTTTTTTGTTTCAAAGTTTTAAAAGTCCACATTTTCAACTGCTCTAAATTTTTATTTTTTGTCCTGAAAACACCAGCAATGGCATTTTAGAGCATATAAAAGTGCAAAATTTTCTGGGGGGGCATGCCCCCAGACCCCCCTAGGAAGCTCGCGCCTTCGGCGCTCGACTGTTCGTGCCATATTATGACGTCATACTTACCGTCAACATTTGCAGCACCCCCATCACCAAAGGCCACGAGCCGCCACTGGTTGTACGTGAAACGATTGACAAGCGATGACAGAGCTGAGTGCTGTCAAATGTGCCATCACTGCCATGTGTAAGTGTACCGTCCGTCAGTTGGCGTCAAAAATGATCATTAGGGGCGTAGTTGCGCATCCCGTAGGTACTAGTTTAGGTACAACTAACCCTGCATCCAACGCTCAAGCTCCAATTCGCTTTATACTTAACACTCAACAGACAAATACCCAATTATAGCCTACCAAAAAAGTTTAAAATGTGGGCTAAGTAAAGCTTGCAAAAAACACTTCAAGAATCAAGAGCTATAGCAGCGACATCAACTACCAGACTTCATGTCCAATATCATTATTATTATTTTTTTTTGCATTTCTTGCGTTCGTGTGTGTATTTGTTTTTATTCTGTTCTTCTTTTTTGTGTCAATTTGCTATTTAAAAATGCAATAGGCCTACTTGCTTTCATATGACTGTTTGAATGAGAGAGTGCAGACTCGACGACTAATTCCTCCCCCTTTTTAGGGCTACGATGTTTCGCACTCTTTGTTGGATGCACACTGTTCGTTTTTGTTTTATGTTCGTTTTGTTTCGCATCCAAACAAAAATAAATGACCATCCATCTATCTAGTGTGTCAAGTATTGGTGCATGCTATTATTGTAGCATTGTGCAAACTGCCGAAATTAGCTTATGATCACTGAACGATACTCAAGTCACGCAAGAGCTTTATCAAAGTCAGTCCATTGGAACGCACAAGCGCGGCAGCTGCACGATTAGAAATGTGGACTTCTGAGCCCGATAGGACACAACATCCTGCCACCCCAAGTCCTCCCGAAAATCTTCAACAAACTTCCACCCTTGAGATAAGAGAGTGGTTCTGCCTAAATAGAGCCCGCTGCGGAGTCGGGAGAAATAAAAGCAACCTTTTCCGATGGAAGATGACTCCTGATCCAACGTGTGATTGTGGCCTACACAATCAGACGATGCACATCCTCACCAACTGCCCCCTTATTAGCCCTTCATGTGATGACAACGACCTCAAAAACATCACAAACAATGCTCTTACCTGGCTCCGACACTGGCGTGACAAGCTATGAATGAATGAACTGAACGATTTTGAAGCTTTATCATTTATTTCGCAAACCAAAAGTTTCAGCTCTGAGAATACGAACGTTTAATATCTATTTTAATAAATGGAAGTTGACTTGGTGTCTTCGTGAGATCTTTCGCCTCCTTTTTTTTATTCCTTTCGATATGCAAATTTTGAGTGTATGGTATAATTTATAAAAAGTTATTGAATCATTGTTTTACAGTAGAATTCGCCTATAACGGCACCTCTAGGGGATTGCAAAAACTGACGTTATAGCCGAATTGACGTTATACACGAACTACCGGTACCGCAAACTATTCCAAAACTGTATTTTGATTAAAGAAAAAGGTGTAGCCTATAATCCAGTCAGGTTTACTGTGTACCACCAAACTGACAAAAGTCACGCAGAAAGTACAGTAAACAAAGAAATTGGAAAAAAAAGTTAATTCAGTTAATTAGTTTATAGGCTATACAGTAGCCTACTGCACGTACAACTGTTGCTTTGAGTTGTTTAAAGGTCAGCTATAGAGCTGCTTTTTACATGTGATAGTTTTTCACGCTGGAAAAAAGTTAATTCAGTTAATTAAAGTCCCTGCTGCGAACGACGTGGAAAAATAAAGGGAAGACATTTTGCAAGCAGCAGCGCTAGTTGGATTAAAAGACTGACCGTTCATGGTAAAGGTGATGGCTTAAAGTAACGTTATAAACGAACAAAAGACGTCTGGGGACCAATAAAGGATGCTGTTACATGTGAATTGACGTTATGGGCGATGCTGTTATAGCCGAACTACAATGTACGTAAAAGATAGGAATTCTGCCGGGACCGAGCGAAATGTGACGTAATAGGCGAATTGACGTTATAAACGAAGCCGTTATAGGCGAATTCTACTGTATTACGGTGTTTTTGTTGCTAAACCTTCAAAGTTTAAGGTTTTACAAAGCAGTTACTTTTTCAATTTCTGAAATATTAGTCTGCCTGAAGGCACGATTTAATCACTCTTCTGACCTCTCCTTCTGACAAGTTTTTTGTTTCGTTTTATTATCTTTATCCTGCATTGCGGGAAAGCGGACTTGAGCGCTATGCATCGGTGTACGCCTTCCGACGTACACCTGACCCACGCTGCAGCCGACTGTAATGTCTGTTTCCGGTTGTCTACTCTACTTACGACTTAACTTTGGTACTACCCATTACTCGAAATCGATCACTGGGTAGAGGCAATTATCGTAAAGTTTCTTGCCCAGAGAAACAACTCGACTGCGAGCCCAACGCGCTAACCACTCGGCCACTGCTGGCGACAAGTGCAGCACCTTTTTGCAAATAACTGGTTGAATTTTGCAGCAGCAAATTATGCAGCAGAATTTTGACAAATAACTGATTTTGTGTACAATATTTTGTAAAATAGAAATCATGACGTCAAAGAGAGCACTTGAATGGATGTGAAAATAGCTAATATGAAAGGCGTCTCTCCTATTTTCGTTGTTTCATTTGGCTGTGACATTTGAGCGAATTGAAGTGCGGATTAAAAGTTACATGATTATATCCTGTTTGCTGTTTTCGATTTTGAAGTTGTGAGATTGAGTTTAATCTTTTGACACACGAACGTCTTCGGCAGGAAGTATATTACTGTATTTTGAATTTTACAAATTAACAAATTTAAACAGATTCAAAGTTTAAAATAGTCAAAATTTGAAAGTCAGAAATGTGATTTGCCTTGGATTGAAATTTCTTACCATGAAAAGTCCAGAAGTAACTTTACACATCGATTATGTTGCTAATTTACATTCTAATTTCTAGCAATTTTTATAGATGTACCAGTAAAATAGCTTAGATGTTGGCTACGGTACCGGTACGATACTGGTTTTCAATATCAATTATGAGAAAATGGTTATGTCTACATTGAAATATCGTAGGCTAGCCATTCCATTTCAAAGTTTTTATATCTATGGTGATTTTATTATTTTTACATGTAGCACAATGACTACAACAGTGTGTTATGTTGTTGTTTACTTGTAGATAAGAAAAAAGTGTGGGCAGCTGTCAATTAACATGCTTACAAGTTTTAGTCATATAGCAAATTATTATTTTTTGAATATGTTTTTACTTTTAGTTTTGTGTGATATTGCAAAAGTATTAAAAAAATGTTTTTATTGTAAACGCTTGCTTTGCGAATTTTTTTTTCATTTTAGAAATGTAAAGAATTTTAAAAAAAATACATGCAATAGATTTACATTTAAAACTTACCGTTCACTATTATCTTGTTACAGTATAGCCTATATCATTCCAGTTATATCATCTGGATGTGAAAGTTGGACCAACAACGAAGAAATTAACCAAAAAACGTAATGCTTTTCAGCTCCAATGCTACAGAAAAATATTAAAAAAATTATAGAAAAAGAATTGGAGTGCAGGATAGATGGGCAAACGATTCAGCAAAACATCTGATAAAATTCGCGGGACATATTTTAAGAGGATCAGCAGGACAGTTATATATCAATTGGTTGTTGAAGGTATGGTGGAAGGAAAGAGGTTCAAGGGAAAACGAGACAAAGTTTAGGAGATAATGTAAAACAGTGAGCTGACTTGTTAAGCATCGGAAAAGCAAAAAGAGTAGCGGAAGAACTTAACATGTTGAAACAATAGACTACCAACCTTTGTCTTGGAGATGGCACATGATGATGTAGCAAATTTACATCAGTTCAGAAGTTACTATAATGTCTGGATTGCGTGTAGTAGTAGTAGTCCAGTTTTAATTCGGTGATCTTCCCGTTACCAAGGGTGGCCAGATTCACTTCCAAGTGCCACAATTGTCTTCACATCCTGCCTCCACATCGATCTGTTTAACGCGTCCTCTCTTGTGAGGCTGCTTTCCTCCTCGGCTTGCCTTTTCCATGTTTTCTTGGGTCTTACTTGTTTTCTACGATTCTCAACTCCAGCATTCTTCTCAAAACATCATCTTCATCGGATGCAACCTATTCTGTCCCCTGAACACTTCGCCCCTGAATTTCATCCCCTGAAAAGATCAAGAGAAAAAATGGAACAAAGCTGGGTTTTTTTTTGCTGAGACTTTTCAGTCATTTGTCCGAAATGACTTGAAAAAATTCGGTCATTTTTGGTCATATATAGTCAATTGACTATATATTTTTTTCGGACATTTTGACCAAATTAACTATATTTTTTTCGGACATTTTGCTAAAAAATTGGTCAATGACCGATGAATGATCGAAAAAAAACCCCAGGAACAAAGCCTAAGTTGCTGATCGGAGTTTGCGCAAACATTTTTAAATTTTCACCTTGATTTCATCATTGAATTTGATAGTTGGAAGTGAATTAGATCATTCCAGTACGTGGCAGTTTATGATCATTTGTAATGGAATCTTAATTCGGTTTGTGTATTGACCGGTGATGATCCTTAAAGTTTTAAAATATATGCAAGAAAAATCGGTGAACTGTTACATAGCCTCTAGTTTAGGTATAAAACACTGTCATTAGCCTACGTTGTGTTGTCAATGCTACTACAGCTAGAAAATTCCAATGCAATTGCTCGCACTGTCTTGCTTCTTTCCTGTTACGGTAGGCTACGTCACAATAAGCAAAAGTCATTCATAGGGGCTGTCATGCAATATAGCGAATAGCGAAAGAACAAAAACATAAACAGTAAGCCAATGTCCAGTTTTTAACCAACTGGCAAAACAGGATTTTAGAAAACTAACTAAAACAATGTGCAGTTTAGTAGTTAATTCGGATTAAGACCACTGTTTATTGCTTCCACAATTCGATTATTTTGCATCTTACAACACATAGCCTAACAGCGTGACTTATCTGTGAGCTTTACACCTCCTGGAATTTGTTACAATGCTCAGAAAATTTAAATGTAATAGACCTGATATCTCAATCTCAGGAAACATCAGTGATGTACGCACATACAAAAAATATTGACGCCGTCAGCGCAAACGCAAACGTTCGAAAAACCATACGCCGTATGCGTCAGCGTAACTTGTAAAAAAATTGGCGGCGTCAGCGCATACACAAGCGTAAACTAATTTTGTTTGCTAGGTGCCAAACATTCACACGGTATGAACCATTCGAAACAAACAAGTTTTATTTTGAATTTCCACGAAGAAACACAAGCATCTGAAAGTGTGCATCTGACATTTTGCTGCATTTTGGTTTCAATAGGTCTTTGCCCATTGAAAACATTTTTTCAACTTATTCAAAATTTGGAAAGTTTGATAAAAAAAATGCAAACAACAACTAAGACATTAAAAAGTATGCATTGATGCTATGCGCTAAAAAACCGCAAAAACTTTACGGCGTAGGCTCAAGCGACAACTATCCAAAAAAATGTGGCCGCAAGTCTGCGGCGTAGAATTTGCAGTGTATACGTACATCTCTGGGAAACATTAAATCATACAGCATGCGTGTGCATGACAAACACAATGAAAAACAATTAATGTACATGTACACCTTATCGTTCAAGTAAGTAAACCACAAAAGGGAACTGCAAAGTGACCAATTGACCATGTCGGTCTTTAAGTCAAGCAGCCACTCTTAGCCAAGTCAATGAGAAACATTTAATATTGAAAACATTTGAAACAATAATAAAAATGCTCAAAGAGTATCAGTCCACATATCAACTATTATTTCAGTGGTCAAAAATTTTGAAATGTTTGTGGCAACTCTGATCAGCAGCTTCGGCTCCATTGTATTTTTTTTCTTGATCTTTTCGGGAGACAAAGTGTTCAGAGGATGGAATAGGTTGCACCCATCTTCATCCCTTCTCAAAACATGCCCAATTGCCCATACCACCTCACTTCATTCGCCTTCGCTAACTATCAACATTCTCATTCAACCCAAGCAAGTTCATAAGTTCTTTGGTATTCCTTTTGTCCATCAGCTTCACAGTTCACACCACAATTGCCCTCACCATCGCTCTCTCAGTTCTTCTTAAAATTGCCAATTCGTTTTCCCGTGAGCACCATGTCTCACTTCCATACAGCATTGCAGATCTCACGCAACTAGTACAACTATATAAGTTTTTCCTTTCATTTTCAACAGAAATCTTCTACCATGTAACAACTCTCGACGTTCTCTGAACTTCACCCAACTAAACCTTACTCTTGCAGTCACTTTTCGTGTATGCAATTTAAAAGTTATGCCAAATCAGAAGTTATGTTATGTTCGTAAACAAAGAATTGCCAGCTATAAATGAACAACTAGTATGGGAATAAATTTTTGCAGTGGCTATAATTGTCGTATATTGTTGCCATATCCTCTGATGATCATGCTAAGCATGTTGAAACAGAACTTGTTTGAGGAGATCGATAGAACCTTGGTTTGATGTCATTCAACTTGATTTTTATCTATGTAATTTTAATTGTGAATAAAGTTTATTTACAATAAGTTTGTCAAATGTTTTAAGATTTGAGAATGTGTCTAAACGAAATTTTGTTGACAAAAAAGGGATGTGGCCATATAAACCGAACAAACTTGGATCTGATTCTTTACCACACAACTGTCTGCTGTAGCTTGTGCTATGGAACTGTGTTCCAAAAGCTAGTACAAATCACTATTACCACAGCAAACTCGCAGCATCAGGGTAAAACAGGTGTTAGTAGTTAGTATTCTACATTTTTAAAAAAATATGATTTTTTGCTTGGCACAGAGGTCAATGCGCTATTCGGTTTAATATTCTTACGGGGAAATATACCCTGTAGTGAGACCTCCCTGGAACAGGTTGGTCGCAGTGAATCGTCTCGCACTCAATTAGAATGTTGTGTATCTTATACTCATATTGACAAAGTAAACTTGTAATTTTTGGATACAAAACACCAAACATCAATACTCAATATAGACGAGTCAATATAAGGTTGAACCCCAAAAAAATTGATACAAAAGGTTTTTCAACGGATTCTGTTACCTATGGGCCTACTAAATAACATACTAAAAGTCTACCAATATCAGACCTCCAGAAAGGGGTCATTTTCAAGATGGCGTCCAAGATGGCCGCCGAGATGTTATATTGCCTATATCTCAATTGCTATTTAAGCTAGAAAGGCGGTTTAGGTGTCTATCCCTAGGTTTTCGGGGTCAATCAATCGAATTAAGTAGGTTAAATTACGATAGACTGATTATCTACTGAGAATCGTATGATTTGTATATAATATACGACCTGGAGGAGCCCGGGGACATTTCGGACGCAGCGATAGGCCAACATCAGACAGAGCAGAGCACAATATTAGCAAATTCACTTGAGGCTTGAGATAAACCGCAAACAAAGTCATCTTGACTTCCATTATGTAACACAAGCTTGAGAAAAGTGGTTTTCCAACATTCCAGTTTCTATACTTTTGGCAGCTTGATAAGCTGAATAGTGGTAAAATTTTCAGAGACAACTCCTCACTTTTCATCTGAATAAATTCCATATGTATTGGTGCAAAACGGTTTCCAGTAAAGTTTAAAATAAAACGTTTTTTCGAAAACAAAACACTCGAAAATCCGTCCGTAGTATCTCCAATCTCGCCTAATAAGATGGAATTATCATAACAGCATATTACATGCGGCATCACAGGTACTATCAATACAAGCATCTAAGAAAAACTGCAACCAACAGGAGGCTCATACTTGGCCTCCTACAGCAGATGAATACAGGGAATTAATCTGTTCAAAAGAATGGCGTACCATTAAAGTCTGGACACAGACACATTCAGAAAATTATAGGAATTACAACAGTAGGCTACAAAGGTAAATCGTAAACCAGGGTGATCTACCGGTTTGTTGTCTTATTGCCTACGGCTGTCTGTCTCTATTCATCATCTTCCGACTCGTCTAGAAGAAACTTGTTATGTGGATTGTCACATTCTTGCAGTTTGCATGGTCCACATGCAGCGGTACATGGTAATCCGTATCCTCTACAGGAGCAGCGGAGTGTCTTACAGGCAGTGGAGCAGTTGCAATGAATGACCTTCAAGAGACTGTCTGGAGCAGCCCTCATTTTTGACATAAGTGGGATGAGCCGATTCTTTTGCAGGTTCCACCCCCAATTCATGACATCCATACTCTCTGCTTTTCCCATCCAGACCATTATCTGGTAGTAAACTCGACGACAGTGAAATTGGGTAGCAGATTCAGTTGGTGGCAGACTCTCGGGCGGTACAAATGATGAAGCAGAGACAACTTTCTTGCTGAAGGTGTTGTATCGCATTGTCGCAAGGGAATCTGTGCTCTGGCCATCAAAGAAGACAGCCATTACTTATTGAAACTTGAAACTTGGCACCCAAGGTCATCGATTATCTCTGTGGTCTGGTTTGGGGCAGTGAATGCTTTAGCACAAGACCGAAGAACAGGATCTCCATGCACAAGTTTCCGAAAAGCAGTATTTTTGCAAACACCGAATATCCGAGACGTAGTGTCACAACCAGTCATGGCATGGATAAATATCAACTCAGAACACATGTCATGTCCAAAGATTTTTTTCAAACGGTTGATGTTGTATACTTTGGTACTGCCATCAGCTTTGGACTTGTCTGACCTGAAATAAAGGCCCTTATCAGGCCTCGAAATTCGTTTTTGTTGACGGCGGACAAACGTGTCCGGTCTGAGCAGCTATCTCGGCGGACAAATTAAGTCTCACGGCGGACACACCAGTTTAGCGTCGATCGTTGTGCTTAATCACTTTATCTTCATAATTCTTCACCATTTGAGAACTGTAGCTGCGGTTTAGAAGGCTTTTTAAAATTTCAGTGAAGTCACTCTGAAAAGCTTTCATTAGAGCAACGACGTGCGCTTGAACAGTCAAAGCGCCGTGTAGCTGCTCAATACGCTACATAACTGATTAACTTCCACCTGCGAGGTCGTGTGGATTCTTGCGTCACAATGCTCTTGGCACTAGTCGGAAAACTTCTACACTAACGCTTCTATTTTCTGCTAAGTTTATTTTTGCGTGTTATGTGAGCGAAAGTGAATTTTCCCTGGGCCATTTCTTTCTTGCTGTAATACCAAAACTTGACAAATTTGCTGCATCTTGCTGCAATAGATTACTCGTATAACCGGAATCTAATTTTGTAACCAACCTTGCCTTATCAATATTACTCGGAGATCAAAACCAGACATTGTGACGTAAAACTTGAACTAAGTTGCGCTGATTAGTGTAGAAGTAGCGGTACTCCCATCGATTCTTAGCGAAGAATTTAGCCTATCTTTGTTACGCTAATTCAATGTCATCAATCGTTGAAACAACGTAAAAATCGAAAGTTTTCCTGCTTGAATGGAAGCTAAGGGATACAGTATTCACATTTTCTAGATGCGCGCCGCGCGGGAAATTATATCCTCGCAACAATTGTTCGTGCTATGCAACGACGATTTGTATCGCTAGTTCATGTGCTATTTCCCCGCGGACAAATATGACCGATCTAGATGGTACTTCCCGCGGACATCACATGCTGTGACGGCGGACATGACCGCCGTGTCCGCCGTGAATTTCGAGGCCTGCTTATACTGTCTTGTCCCCGGAGTACATGTCTATCATTGGCAGATACCTTACTAAAGACTGGCCTGGGTGTTCCTTTCCCTGATAAATAGTGTGCATCACCCCCTGCCAGCCTGGCGTGGCCTGCTTGAAGTTGAATGACAACTCCCAAAGCAGATCAACCATGTTGGCACATGCAGTGAGAATCGGAAGTTCTCTGAATGTGATGTCTTGTCGAATATGTTTTGCAAAACGATGCTCAATTATCGCAACCTTGGACGTCTCTACAATGTTCAGTTTTAACGTTTCGTGCCTTGGGATAATCTGGCCTGTTTCCTGTCCTGGTGTCAAGGCGGCTATCATGCCCATCCCGCGAAACGTTCCTTTCCCATCAATTGTGAGAATGTTATGATCTACATTGTCTGCTGCGAATAGCAAGTTGTCGTCCAACACATCAATATCCTTACCAAGCATGTTTGGTGCAGAACAATTTGCGGCATTCATTTCAAACCTCTGCATTTCGCCATACGAAGAGCAGAACCCCATCTGACACAAGCTATCCAAAAGAAACCGCGATCGATTTAGATGGTGCAGTTGCACTGAAAGGCCAATTTGCAAAGGGGTAATAACAGCTCGTGGTCGGACTGCCTGTATGATTGCATGACCAATAATAGCAACTTTTCGCTGTGTGCCTTTACCTACAAACAAGGCATTGAACACAACGTAGAGTGATTTTGGAATATAATCGAGAGCCGCCTGGATTTTAAGTGTCTCTGTAGTTGGGTACTGGTCGTTAACGGATGGCACATTTGTCTTGATGTCACTCTTTATGAGCCTGGCAGCTGCTTCAAGTAATGCTCTCTTCTGTGACTCTTCATCACCTTCTTGGTTTGTGCTTGCGAAGTATGACCTGAGAATGCTTCCCGTTTTCTCTCTCAGCGTCACTATGTCCTCTAAACCTTTTCCTTCTGCAATAATTATGGAGTTTCCATACCGTTTCTTCAGGTGACTTTTTAGGTATTGATTGCCATAAGGGAGGGAACCGTCCTCAGATAAATACTCTGTCATTTTACACCTTAGATCAGAAACAGTCAGCTGTTCTTCATCATTCATGGCTAGGTACGCACACATCTTTGTGAAGGCTTGCTTTTGATCCTCATTCTTTGGCCTTCCAGCTTTCCTACGCTTTGAATCGCGATTAGTCTGAAACTGCAAGGGGACATCACGGCTACACCTGAAATGGCGGCTACATATTTTGTGATATACGCAGTCTGCAGCATGTAGATCACCACAATAGTATTCAATTCTACCTTTGACTTTCAAAGACCACTCATTATGGCGGTTTTCACTGCAATCCAAAATTGCCTTTACGAAGATATCAGTTTTCACATAACTATAGTCTTCACTTCCATCATGAACATTATTTCCGCAGAAAAGGCAATCAGTCTTGGTATTGAACAGACCCTCAGAGTCCCTAGTACCGGTACTTCTTTTATAAGTGCTGGTGGAATAAATCTTTTCGACTTTAACAACGATAACTTTGCTTGCATTGTGATGCGACTATGCACGCATTCATGTGATTATGATGTCACAAACACAAGAACAATAAAAACTTGAATACCACCATTTACCCAATACGCAAAATTATTTAGAAATATGCCGTACATTTCCTTGAAAATGACCCCTTTCTGGGGGTCCGATTTTGGTAGACTTTTAGTATGTTATTTAGTATGCCCAATGCCCATTGGTAACAGAATCCGTTGAAAAACCTTTTGTATCAATTTTTTTGGGGTTAGGTGCCTTTTTTCCGTATATTGACTCGTCTAATAGCCTATTGAGTTAAGCTGCATGTGACTACTTATTTGTGCAAAATTTTTCAAGTCTTGCAGGATTGTTTTAGATTGAGACTTTCACAACATTTCTCAATAAAGTTCTATCAAAGAGTATTCTGATGTCAGTTTTGGGTTATGATACGGCTCATTTAATGAAATAGATTTTGTAGAATGGTCTGATTCAACGCAGCCGATTTAGTGATCGCTGTTTCAGGGATAACTTGTATTGGAGATGATTTTAGTGTGGACGTTCTCAAACACTTTGTTTCGATAGTGCTTCTGTTTATTTACAAAAGATTGTTGGGGTGATTTAGTGTTGGGAGTGAACATTAGCTGTTATCTTAGAAGAAATTCTAGCAGCTTTATTACAGATTAGGTAATTAATGGCATTTATGTCATTCGCCATATGGCAGCCTAAACATAGTAAATAACAGAGGGTAAATGGTAGATAAACAGAAGCAGCACAGAAACAGGATTTTTGAGAACGTCCGTGTTGAAACGGTTGTCTGCAAACCGGTTATTTCTGAAATGGCATCCAAACTATTGTACATTAGATTTTGAGCCCCAGCAGTCCAGCACAGACTGGACCAATGTTCCTTTGCGTTTAGAAGAGTTGATGTAAACAACTTTAGTAGTTAGCATCCAGTCAAGGTAAACCAAACTTAGTTAACAACCCAGTTTTGTTGGACTTACTACAGATAGTGTGTGAAGATTGTTGATAAGTTTGTTGATAATCAGTAGAACACTACTCTGCTGAACAAGGAAAGTTTGTTCAGCCAATTGCATGTTTGATTAACCAACCAGTATCCTCACTGTGTAAATTCTTTGTTACAACAGTCTATTTTGTGGACCACTGTTGACTTAGTATATAAAATTTTACGTCAAAATTGTTGTTAATGATTTATCCACTGGGCCATCGTTGGTATAAGTTTCCATACAGCAGAGATAATTTCTAGTTTCAAACAAACTGAGAGCGATGGCCTATGTGGAAAACCGGTCAAGATACATAATTGTTTAAGTAAACGTTTTCGCCTAAATTCATGATTGCAAGTTGTTAGATTATTTGACTAATGAATTGCTCACATCTATTGCTATTATCTACTGGTTGCATTTTATCCCTTGGTCTCTTTTTAAACAGTTTGGTTTAATGTGATTTCATTCTAAATTTTCCACCATGTTGTGTAGGAAAACATTGTGCCATGTATAAAATGATTTCTTCTGAACCTTATAGTACAGGGGTGTGCAACCTTTGTTACAAGAGGGCCAGATATGAATAACTGGGTGAAACCGCGGGCCGCACATTTATTTAACATATGATTTCTAGTAGTTGCAGGCACAAAAGAGTAGTTTTTGTGATTCATATTATTCTTATACTAGGGGTTATTTCCTTCCAGAAATAATAAGTTAGGACGCATAAATTTCTGAAGAAAACTGCTATTCAAATTTATTGTCACACCGTCTTTAAACGAGCTCAGTGAGACGTTTGCAGCTGGCTTCTTTTTTCGACGGCTTTTTCCAAATTTACATCAATGGAAGTGATCGCAATTCGAAGTCTATTTTCCAAGTGTTCGTCTGTCAGAACCGATCAATAGGGAGATTTCATGACGCCGGTTTTAGAAAAAAATGTTCGCACAAATACGTTGAGCCAAAAAGTGCCATTTTTAAAGCCATGGATTTTTCAAATGTGGAAAGTCATCTTAGTTGAAATGTTTTCGGTAAAAATCGCCAAGATTCATTTCTAAATAGTTCAAATCCGTTTTCTCTTGAAGATCAATCAGTTCAAGTTATATCTTCTGGTGCTTTGTTAATGTCTGTGTTGAATGGCGAAGCGAATATACCAAACAAATGTTCATGAGATTTGAAGTCCTTGAAACGAGCCAAAAATTCATACAACAATTTTTCAAGTTGGTCAGCAAATTCAGTTTTCTTCTCAGGATGCATTCCATAGTCTCTTAAAGTTGGAAAGTGGAAAAGATTTCCTGTCTGTACGTGAGCTTTCCAAAGTCGTACTTTGTTCATAATGCCTTTTATGTGACCATACATTTTTACGTTCCAAATAATTAAATACAATGGATTAGCGGTGGCTGGTGGGAGACTTCTAAAATGGTTAACAGAAGGTGCGAAATCTACAATAATCCACTCCACAATGAATTGTTCACACGTACTAGACTTAGGGGTGTTCAATTTCGACTTTCGATTCGATTTCGATTAAGGTGATATTCGAAATTCGTTTTTCGTATTGGACATATTCGAAATTATAGCAGCCCTTTCGGCTGAACGCGATTGAAAGTAACGCGAGTGGCGCGAAATTTGTCTTGTCGCATTTTGCAAGCGAAAAAAGACTTCGACGCATGCGCATCGTCGATCACGTGACTATCACACGTTCCCGCGGGTCCAACGGCCAGTCCTGCACCAGGGATGCTAGGTTGGCATTTTTAATGCCAAATTTCACAAATTTCTCTCAAGAATGAAGATAGCTAGGTTGTGCAATAGCAGAAAGTGTAGGCTGAGCTTTGTCGCAGTTTTATCCATTTTTTACCGAATCCATAGGCGCCTAAGTCGTGGGGCAGGGCCGTAGCCAGACCGCAGAGCAGGGGGGCAACTTTTTTTTAGGGAGGGGGCCGAAAAAATTTAAATGGGCAAAATCATTATAATTGTAGCTGTTGCTTGAG
The DNA here is from genome assembly GCF_918807975.1 of Aplidium turbinatum. Classification (NCBI taxonomy): domain Eukaryota; kingdom Metazoa; phylum Chordata; class Ascidiacea; order Aplousobranchia; family Polyclinidae; genus Aplidium; species Aplidium turbinatum. Next base: position 5,450,545 of record NC_137489.1, on the reverse strand, counting down.
AATGTTGAGATTTTGCCAAGGGGGGCAACATTTTTTTCAGGGGGGGCGAGGCCCCTCTAGCCCCCGGCTGGCTACAGGCCTGCGTGGGTGCCAGGCCTCCGCGCATATTTCTGTGTGGGGGCAACTTTTTATGCTGTATTGAATATTGATACATAAAACAATAGATGAACTAGCGATCGGCAGCAGAAAAACACTTTTTGAATGCAAACCGCAACAGCTTCGCGATAAATAATCACTATGAACGAGTTGCGATGCTACAATCTAACACCAGACAACAAAATCTGTCATTTTTACATTGATTTAATGTCTGCAGACGTTGAATCAATGTAAAAATGACTGATTTTGTTGCCTGGGACATAGCAAAAATCTACCATTTTGTGTCGATTCAATGTCATCAGATGTTGAATACACCCAAAAACAACATAATTTGCTACGTAGACGGAGCGTGCGTTTAGCGTTTAGCTACTCGATGTCGCTTTCGGTCGAAACCTCCGCACTCTGCATTGAATCGCTCGCTGTGAAAATGAACTCGAAGTGTTTGGGATCCCAGCGACCTCGGCTCCAGCGGAGCGATCGTTTTCAAACCTGACCGTCACGAAGCTGAGATCCCGACTGACGGGTGACCATGTCGATCAGCTTGTGTTCATAAACACTAACATGGGCCTGGAGCTGTAGACATTATTTTGTGTTCTTTTTTCGATAAAATCTCATTTTGCAGTTTGGTGAATAGTTGTGATATTCGAAATCGAAATTCGGAAATCGAAAACAAATTTAATTTCGAATATTCAAATAATCGAAATTGAACACCCCTAACTAGACTAAACTGAATTATAAACACGTTTTGCGGGCCGCACACAATTCAAAATTGGCACATCTTTGCGGGTCGCATTTGGCCCACGGGCCGCACATTGCACACTCCTGTTATAGTACATGAAAGCAGACGCCAGACATTTGAAAAAATTTGAATGGTACCACATATTTATGAGAAGATAAGTTTCTTGTTGAGTTGCTGCTGCTGAGCGTAGTATGACCAGTTCTTTTCAAATTGTTGCAAACATGTCCAATTGTCCAAGTTATTACCATATAGCCTACTCTGTCAAGAAAAGTACAGTTTTAACAGCTAAACACAACCAGAGTAACTTGATTGAATGCCAAGCATTGTATCTGCTCTTGCTTGTCTGCAATGCCTAATCATTGTTCTCATATTTTCTTCAAGGTTGTTTTAATTGTAGGCAATATACTAAAATGGAAGTTACAAACACAACTCCTCAACCAACAAACAAAGATTTGGATGAATGGGTTGAACAGCTGTTTGATTGTAAACAACTCACAGAAAGCCAAGTAAAGACCGTTTGTGATAAGGTCAGCATTATATTTTTTTAAATCTTTTAAGAATCAAGAGATTTTTGTCTGCATTTTTAAAATTATGTGGTCAGTCAAAAGTAAACTTTTGTGTGTGAAATTTGACATTTAACAAGTGTGAAATTTTTTGCAAGACACAATTGTAATCAATTAAATGGTGTCATTCTTAAATTGAGGAATGGGCAGCCTTATATACTGTAGTTAGTTTAGATTTATAAGTAAACTCCATAAGTGTTCATTCTAGTTTTTAAATTAGGTGACCATTTTATGTTCTCTTCTCAATCTTTTCCTCAATTACTAGTTGATGTAATTGGTTCATATTGCCATGCATGTTACTGACTGGCAAGTTTATCTTCACATTTTGCAAAACAACCATGTTTCTGTCTTTTATTCTTCTATTTTCTGTATGTTTTTGTTTAATCTAAATTGTTAACTGATGGTTCAAAGTATTGAATTGTATCATCTGTGTATTACTGTCAATTCATTTGCTGTAGTGTGATGATATTACTGCATGTGTTTTAGGCACGAGAAATTCTTCAAGGAGAATCAAATGTACAAGAAGTCAAATGCCCAGTGACAGTTTGTGGAGATGTTCACGGACAGTTTCACGATTTAATGGAATTATTTCGAATTGGTGGAAAATCTCCTGACACTAACTACTTGTTTATGGGAGATTATGTTGATCGTGGATATTATTCAGTTGAAACAGTTACTCTTCTTGTAGCATTGAAGGTGACACTATCTTGTTTGATTTATCAGCTTATCACTTATACACTTCAAATAAAGTTTTCATTGAAGTGATAATGTAACTTGCATTGCACATCTACATTGAGTTTGCACAGTCTGTTATTGGTGCCATGTTTGCTATCTGCGATAGAGAATTCAATTAAATGTAAAATATTAATAAAATTCTTTGTGTACTTTTGTTTGTGTATAAAAGTTATAAATACATGCATTGGTTATGCCACAAAATCCACAACGACTTTTTCAGGCCGTAGTAGTTGCCATGACTTTAATTTTATGATGATTCATACGCGATGTTTTTGATTCAGATTTGAATATTGCAACTTCAAGAATCGCAGCTTGAAACGAAACATGTCTTACTACATTTTGCTCACCGAAACTAAAAAAATTATTTGTCAGAAATCCGGTAGAATAAACCTTTGCTCAATGTGTGCTGTGCCTAGCAATTAAGCAAATATTTAATTGTGCATTCCATCTTTGTAGGTGCGCTACAGACACAGAATTACAATCCTGAGAGGCAACCACGAGTCACGTCAAATCACACAAGTTTATGGCTTTTATGACGAGTGTCTCAGAAAATATGGAAACGCCAACGTGTGGAAATACTTCACTGATTTATTCGACTATCTTCCTTTGACTGCTCTTGTGGACAGCCAGGTGTGCACGCATGTTACCAGACATCAAATCAACCGGTTTTACATTGATTTAACGTCTGCAGACGTTGGTGAATAATATACATTCCGAATTTGTATGATGTTTATGAGTTGTCTTCATTGAACATAGTTTTCAATTGCCAACTTCACGCTTCTGTTTTTTAGCTCTTGCAAGTAAAAAAAGGGTTTTTGAAGCCAAGGTTTTTACTTTTCTTGTACGTGCTGTTACAAGCTTGATTGTCTCTAGATCCTAAGTTTGACATGTCAGTGTTCCGGGTAAACCGTAACTATCGATATATTTTTGTTCAAGCGATATAAGTCGATGAATCGTCTTGTGTGCGTTGCTCAATTTTTAGCGTGTAGAATGTTCCATGTCTTCGTTTATGTGAATCATATGCATCATCATCATCCATAGTATGAACTGTAGACTAGTATTATGACCTTTGCAATTGCATCTCCAGATCTTCTGCTTGCATGGAGGGCTGTCACCTTCTATTGACACTCTTGATCACATTCGGGCTCTTGACCGGCTCCAAGAAGTCCCACATGAAGTAAGTAGCACGAGGACAGAACCTGAAAGTGTTTTCAGTGCGTCCTTTTAAAAGCTTGCTCTTTTATGTGATGTTTTTCTAATGCGTGTTTTTCTGCCAGTGAAAACGTGTACTTTTTGTGTACTTCTGTTTTGCAGCGCACATCAACACAAAAATGCAACTTTACTAAAAACATGTTCAGTCTGCAGAACCAAATCGAAATATTATAAGTTTGTGATGAATTAAAGCTTATTGATTTTGTTACACCCAGGGCCCAATGTGCGACCTTCTTTGGTCCGACCCAGACGACAGAGGCGGTTGGGGCATTTCTCCCCGTGGGGCTGGATACACTTTTGGCCAGGACATTTCTGAGACGTTCAACCACCACAACAGTCTGACTCTCATATCTCGAGCCCATCAGCTGGTTATGGAGGTGAGGCTGATGGCGTTTTTTTTGTTTTTTTCTATAAAACAAAAACTATGAAAGCTGGTAAGAATTAAGGCTGTTTTCTTTTTAACATAACTGAACTGCTTTTTACTAATTGTGGAAGACGTCAGGTATTTCCAGTCCAATCTAATAATACAATTTTTGTAGAGAGGTGATTTTTTTAACCATAGACAAATAAAACCTAACAACCAGACGGCATTTAACATAATAACATGAAAATCAACTAAAAATTACAAACGTTTTCGGCCATACTCATTACTCATGTTCATGCCCTTTTCAAGTAACCAACATACATCAATCTAATAAGCTGAATATCGAATTTGTTTGCTGCAGAATCTACTATTGTATTCATACAACATCGTATCGGCACTGTATGTTGTAGTCACTTGGTTTGTACTGAACTCAAAATCTTCAGCTTCGCCATAACGATTGGTACGATGACGTATAATTAACAACCTACCGTATAATTAACAACCAACAAGCTACCGTATCCTCTTGGCTCGAGGCAGGGACTTTTCTAACAAGTTTTCTTGCGAGTAGAATGTTGCACTGGACATAGCTCGAAGCTGCAGGTCTTTGTCTGACTCTCTTCAGGAGCTAACGTCAGAATAAAATAAACCTAAATGTAATGACGTCAGAGGTGGGAGTCAGACGAAAACATCATGCAGCTTCGAGCTATGTGCAACATTCTACTCGCAATAATCAAATTTTTACCACCAATCAACTCTTCAAATTAACTTCTCAGCACAACCAACCGGATAAACTACGTATCATATCACCACTTGTCCCATGGACAAGTGAACTTGTGCCATAGAAACCGGAAAGGCGTCACAACTCACTAGTTAGCAAGTAGTTGTTGTGAAGAAACGACTGTTTCCTTCATTGTATCAACGTAGTTTTTGCGTCAGCCTTTTTCAAAATAATTCGAAGCATAGTATTCCAGTGCGGTGACCTCATACTCCAAGGTGTGTTGCCCTGAAGACGACAAATTTTAAATTCTTTTTTTTGCTTGTTAAGTCGTACTTCCTGACATTGAGCAGCAAGCAAAGAATAGATATTGATTGTAGATTGCGTCAGTTAGAAAGGTGCGTGTCGATTGCCAATATATTGCATCAGCTGAAATGCTGATTCATGAGAAGCCGTGGTGTGACATTGATTGCGTGGGATTCTTGACACAAGCTTGGTTTATGAGTGTACTTATTGTATAATCAATAATCATGTACTATTGTACTTGTTGTAAGACGATCCATAAATACGTTACTTCAATTCTGCAAGCTCTACTATCACGGAAGTAGGAGTAATCCCAGCCTCCTTTACACTGGCAAGATCTGCTAGCGGAAATGGGTCTTTGGAAGTTTAATCTATATATATGTATTAATATTGACTTTTGTGTCATATATTAAATATACACGTTAACAACCAATTCTTTTCGAGTTACGGCGGTTTTTTATGCTGGTGCGTCATGGTTCTTTAAATTTCCGCTTTGACCCTATCCTGAAATTTCCCTGGCGCCTTGTCCCAAGTGTTTTTAATTTTGAATTTTTTTCCTCACCCGAAGTGAGAGTTACTAGCTTTATCATTGTCATTCTTGTAAAGGAAAATTCATCATTTATCCGACACAAAAACTACTGGTTGCTGCAAAAATGTAAAGGTGTTTATTTCAAGCTCTTTTTTGTCGTATCCAGGCGTAAGTTCAGTGTTTGAAGATTAGTGTACGGAAAGGCAAGGAAGCCAATCTTTGTGTCCACCTTCATGTTTCCCTTTAAGTGTCCTGCCAAAGACACAGCCGCGTGCTCATAAGCGGTGTCTAACTGGTGCGCTTTCGAGTGCCGTTCCAGGGTTCCCACCACACGGCTATGTAGCTGACAGCTTATTTTAAACTGAAAATGATTTGTTGAACAATGTAGCCCTCTTCGAACGCATGATCCTACTTGGTCTTTCCGCATATTGTTGGACACCATGGCAATCAAATCGTACTCGTGCTATGGTTTGTCGCGTATCCTTCGTCGGCAGTTCTGTACAAACTTCACAGCCCCATGACTACGAATTGTCATGTGTTAAAAATATCTGCAGTGCTTGCAGATATCTCAAAGACAATGTATCATAGTTTTTTTCTTACATTGCAAACGTTATTTATTGACATTCAACGCAGTTGTTTCTGGAGCTGGATTGTGATTACATGTTGGAACTTTGTTTAGGGATACAACTGGAGTCACGATCGTAACGTGGTAACCATATTCAGCGCACCCAACTACTGCTATCGATGCGGGAACCAGGCGGCTCTAATGGAGTTGGACGATACACTGAGATATTCTTTGTAAGTTGCGCTGCTTGAATCGTATGTAGGTTGCTTTGCAAGGCTGTATGGTGAGACACCGACACAAACACTTGTGTGCCTCTGCCATGGTAAACGGGCAGTTATAGACTGTGCTGTTCATGTCATGGTCCAGAAATTGCCTTTAAAAATATATTTAATATATAAATAAAAGAAATATCATTACTAACAACCGATTGAAGTTAGCAGGCGTAACTCCTCTTTTTACGATTGTAATCTTACTGGTTTAAAATAACTGAAGCCGATTTGGCTGGATTCATGTTGTCAAAGTGAGGTTCCGTACGGTATTTGGTTTCTGTTGATATTTAATATGTCCGATGTGAGAGAACATGAAGCCTACGTTTATTGTTTATCGTATGGCTTTCAACCATGTTCCTAAACCATAACAGTTTAGCAAAAAATATTTGCGCTTGCTAAATCCTTTCCACAACCGTGATTTATCTTGAGGTGCTTTTTCTTACCAATCTGCTTCGATTTATTGATTGCAACTTAGGAATTCAGTCGGGCGAAATTCAAGTATTTCCTGTATATAGCGTTGTATCACTACTCACTAGCCACAGCTAGGATGTTTTTGGTTTATATTGAAGTAAAGGGTCAACTAATCAATTTGTTGTCTTTCCAGCTTACAATTCGACCCTGCTCCTCGCCGTGGAGAGCCGCATGTGACCAGGCGTACACCAGATTACTTCCTCTAGATGGCATGCATAATCACGCTTCACTGTTGATAATGTAGATAAAAAATTATTGTAGTCTCAAAGCCGTACCAATTGCTACTGAACTTTCTTGGCCAGTGGAGGAGCAATGTTATTTTGAAGGAATTGATATCGACAATATACTTTTGTGATAAAACAGGCTGCAGTAATAATCCAGTGGAAAGGAATTCTTTCAGTATTACTTCTATGAAGTAACTAGCTGACAAAATAGTAATTTTTGACAAACGGGCTCACATTGATTCAACGTATTTAAAAACGACTCATTTTGCTGCCTGGGAACCAACACACCGATTCTTTTTTCTGTGCGTATACGTCTTTAAATGTTAAACCAATTGAAAGTAGAATTTACTGGCTGGTTGGCCTGTGAGTTGAATTGAAATACGAGTTTATCTTTCTGCTAACGAGAATGCGTTCAAGATCGGCTGCGTTGGTAATAAACTTTTATTCCGCACGTGACTTGAACGCCACACCCAAAGAGAAACTTTTCACGGCACAAATTGTTTTAAATAAACTTCACAAAACTGAAACTCTACAAGATTTAGAATAGGCCTTGAACAGTGGTGGCGCCTTGATACTAAATGACATGTCATGATTTTCGCCGCTGCATTAGTTGTTGTATTTTGTTAGTTATTTTCACCGTGCGATATAAAACTTTTAATGATTTAGACCAGTGGTTCCCAACCTTTTTGTTGTCACGGACCCCTGTAGACAAATTATTCTCAATTCGGCGGACCCCTACCTAAATTTTGCCTGCAACTCGAAATTAACATACTGTACTATTGTAATAATTATGCTACTCAACTACTGTACTGTTTCATTCTGCATTGCCGCTATGACTCCTGCGGCAAATATCACGTTAAACAGTTGCTCAATGCTCAAATAAGAAAATGAATGAATTGTTCAAGAACTGTCAGCAGTATTTGAATATTAAGGTGACCCAAAGTGCCATGCCGAAACTTTTTCAACGTAAGCAAATTTAATGAGAGAAATGAAAGTAAACAGATCGCTTTTTTTTTTTTTTTCAAAATTCATCAAGGTAATCATGGACCCCCAGATGCTTTTTCATAGACCCCAGGTTGGGAACCGCTGATTAAGACTCTAAATTGGTGTAAATATTTTTAATCTCCATAAAAATTAAAAGTGTGGCAGTCCCGGTTGCAACTTTTTAAAAGGTACCATTAAAAAATCCCCTTTGAGCAACAAAGGAAAATAGCAAATAGCTAAATTAATTCATCGGTTACCACTGCCTCACTTGGTGCAGAGGGTTAGGGCGATGATAGTCACTGCATTGACGTGGGTTTGATTCCCACCACTGCTATGCTCTTTTTCTTCCCCTTCGAACTTTGCTTGGTAATTACGGATTTTTTAATGGTACATTTTTGAAACTTGCGTCCCGGTTGCAATGTAATAATTAATTCCTTAAAGTTACCAACACCTTAGTTTGAGTACAGGTAATTTCATTAAAACGTCGTCATGTGTTTTTATTAAATTTATTCGAATACTGTAATTTTAATTAATCCACTGAGCGATATTAATTTGGGCAAAGTCCCAAACGACTCTAGTGCAGAACTATTTTGACCAAAATAAAACACTTATTAATGTGGCAAGAGTGTAGTTGCAGCAGTGTAGTTCAGCAGGTACCGATATCGAATCCAGGTTCAAAGCAGGTTAGAATTAAGTAAATAACGAGGCTGGAATCATCATTCTACAAATGCTAAAATGTTCAACTGATTCTAACACGAGAAAAGTAATATAACACTAACATGTCGTTGGGGGTTTGGCGAAATTTATTGCGTGAGTCGTATCAAAGGCACACGTCTTTCAACACATTTTAATCAACCAGAAGATAGAATCATTATTTCCAGGGACTTTTCGCGCATGCAGACGCTATCTACATCAAAAATAGTACAGTAGTTAATTCAGAAAAATAACGCATAATAACATCATTCTTGTTGCAAAAAATCAACTAATTTGATTTCAACCACTTTTAACATACGGTACGTTTTTCGATAATATAACACAAAGCACACATGGACAGTTAAAAAGTTTATCTTCCACCCATTGTAGAAAGTTTCAACTAGAAATCGTCATTTTCTTGATAATCATGCAATTCTTGTGGTATACCATCTGTATTGAAAAGATTCATCAGCCCACACAAAACATGGGGTGGGCATTGGACAGCATCAATCTGTTGTTGGCAACAAGTCAGTAATATGCTTCATCAATTTTCAGAAGTCTAACGCAAAACATCATTCAAGTTGCATTGAAAACATACTTCTCATCTCTGTCTTTGATCTGCTTATTTTGTAAAGTTATAAATGCAGATATTTCTGAAGCTAAAACAAGCCAAGTCAATGTATTGATACAGCAGCTAGTTTGTATCCAATTAAAACAATATTGAACTCAATGGGCACCAATAAGATGGCTTGTAGAGTTCTAATAACCATAAATACTCACTATTTATACCAAAACGTCCATAAAATGCCGTGCTCTGCATTTCTCCGATCTCCCACGCAAGGTATCTAATGAGCAAGTTTGATCGCACATGTTTCGCACTTTTCATTCTATTTTCACACGGGATGACCTTTTCAATTGATGCCACGTGCGTTCGCAGTAAATTGAATAGGGTTTCGGTCGATTAGAAAGCAGCAAGCAATTATCCACCCTGCACAGTATCACAACATTTTGCAGAAAATGAGAAATTCTTAGCTACAGCAATTGTGAATTGTTGCTATAACAGAGTTCCATTTTTTTAAATGCCAGAAAATATTTAACTTTGTCTGAAGTACGAGGCAAAAAGCGGGACGAAGTAAATGAATCATTAAGTTTTTCTAGTAACCCAAACTGATAGCTGTGACAAATCTTATACAAAAATTGAAAAACCCGTATATAAAAAAATCAAGATTGTTTCTAAAAGCAGCAACAAGGTCAGTTATCAAAGAAGCTTCATAACATTCAGAAGAATAACGCATAGTAACATCATTCCTGTTGCAAAAATCTACCAATATAAAACTTGAACGAATGCTATCAACTTAAGCAGAGCCAGACACCAACAGTTGAAAAGTTAATTTTCCACTCACTGTAAAATGATTCAAATAGAAATTGTCCTTTTCTTGATATCCATCAATTTCTTGTCGAATGCGACCTGTCATGAAAATATTCATCGGTCCACACAAAAAATGGGTGGGCACTGGACAGCAGCAATCTATTGTTGGCAACAAGTCAGTAAAAACCTTCATCAGTTTTCAGAAGTCTAACGCAAAACATCATTCAAGTTGCATTGAAAACATACTTTTCATCCCTGTCTTTGTTCTGCTTATTTTGTAAAGTTATAAGTGAAGACAAAGTGAAATTACTATTTAAGCTAAAACAAGCCAAGTCAATGTGTTGAATGTTGATGTAGCAGCTAGTTTGTATCCAATTAAAACAACATTGAACTCAATGGGCACCACTAAAACGATCTGTGTAGTTCTAATAACCATAAATAATAAATACTCACTATTTATACCAAAAAGTCCACAGAATGCCGTTCTCTGTATTTCTCCAATGTCCCACGCAAGGTATGAGCGAGTTTGATTGCACATTTTTTACACTTTTCCTTTCATCTTCACAATTGATCCCAGGTGTGATAACCGTAGATTGAATATATCTTTAGCCGATTTAAACGTAGCTAGCAAACCATTCTGCACAGCATCACAACATTTTACAAGAAAATGAAAAACCTTTGCTACAATAATTGCTAATTGCCATGATGACATTGTTGCTTTGACAGAGTTGCCAATCAATTTTTTCATTTCAAAAGCAAAAAATTATTTAACTTCAAAGTAAGAAACTAAAATAGCCTACACTCATACGCGCCGACTTCCGGGGGGGCCGGGGGGCGGCGCCCCCAGTAAATTTATGGTTGAGGGGCAACAAAAATGGCAATTACAAGTGGTGTTTCAAAGATAAAATACTTGGCGAAGTAGATTTACATCATTTATTTTAAACGGACAAAAGAATACCAAAAGCGAAAAACAGCCTACGTTGCTCTTGCCCGCAAAACAGCAGCTGATCGCATGGCTTTCTCTGGAACGTGAATTACTACTGAGATGCGCAAATTGCGCATGCTCAATGCTCACAGTCACAGTGCTTATCTTCCCGCGCGTGAGGAGCAACTTTAAAGTCAAAATGCGTGGTAGCGAAAAAGCGAATGCGAGGTTGAATGTTCATTCTCATTTCACGAGTTATCCAAACGTCCGTGAGATTTTCTGTGACTTCAAACATGAAATTGATGTTAGCAAACTTTATCGAGTTGAAACTACGACACAACGAACAATTACGTGAATACAGCTTGAAGAAAAAATGCATTTTTCAAAACTGTCATCCGTGTTTTGCTTCAATAAGCACTGTATTGATGTATATATTTTCATATACATCAACAACTATGAGAGAACTGCACTACCGGTATTCAATAATAGACTATTAAGACATACGATAAAATAACAGAAGAGAAAATAGTTCGCCGTTGTTAACGCTTTGAAGGTAAGTAATTAGCAGAACGAGCGAAACGAGGTAAATAAAACCGATAGCGGGTTTCCACTCTGCTTGAAATCATGATTTTTTGCGTTTTATTTCGATAACTTCACTGTCTTGATCGTTGTTATTCACTCGCACGAAAAGGAAATGAATCGGCTTGTTTTCCAACTGTTCCAATTATGAGCTAACAATATCAAAATGTTTACGATAAGGCGTACTGCATGCGTAAAACTTTGAATCGTTTCAAGCAGCGGCTCTAATAAATTCGGTTTGCGACCTAGGTGTCAATATAGACAAGACAGTAAGCTTAAACAAAGACTATTTTAATTGAGTAATATGGTTATGACGTCATCACCTTTCTCGCCCCCCAAGGTTTTTTGAAAAGTCGGCGCCTATGCCTACACTGATCTTCATCTAAAGCACAAGGCAAAAAATGAGACAAACCAAATCTTTAAAAAAGTTTTTTTAGAAAGCCAAAGTAATATTGAAGACAAATCTCAAACAGTATGAAAATTGAAAGAACTGTATGTAAACACATCAAGATTGTTTCTAAACACAGCAACAGGGTCAATTATCAAAGAAGCTTCATAATATTCAGAAGAATAACGCATAGTAACATCATTCCTGTTGCAAAAATCTAACAATATAAAACTTGAACAAATGCTATCAACTTCTTTTAGCATAAGTTTTTCGATAATAATATATAACAAAGCAGAGCTAGACAGTAGACATGGACAGTTGAAAAGGTAAATTTCTACTTACTGTAGAATGATTCAAATAGAAAATCGTCATTTTCTTGATATCCATCAATTTTTTGTGGAATGCGACCTGTCATAAAAAGATTCATCAGTCAACACAAAACATGGGGTGGACATTGGACAACATCAATCTATTGTTGGCAACAAGTCAGTAAAAACCTTCATCAGTTTTCAGAAGTCTAACGCAAAACATCATTCAAGTTGCATTGGAAACATACTTTTCATCTCTGTCTTTGTTCTGCTTATTTTGTGAAGTTATACATGCAGAAAAAGTGATATTTCTGAAGCTAAAACAAGCCAAGTCAATGTATTGATACAGCAGCTAATTTGTATCCAACTAAAACAATATTGAACTCAATGGGCACCAATAAGATGGCTTGTAAAGTTCTAATAACCATAAATACTCACTATTTATACCAAAACGTCCATAAAATGCCGTGCTCTGCATTTCTCCGATCTCCCACGCAAGGTATCTAATGAGCAAGTTTGATCGCATGTGTTTCGCACTTTTCATTCTATCTTCACACGGGATGATCTTTTCAATTGATGCCACGTGCGTTCGCAGTAAATTGAATAGGGTTTCGGTCGATTAGAAAGCAGCAAGCAAGTATTCACCCTGCACAGTATCACAACATTTTGCAGAAAGTGAGAAATTGAAATTCTTAGCTACAGCAATTGTGAATTGTTGCTATAACAGAGTTCCATTTTTTTAAATGCCAGAAAATATTTAACTTTGTCTGAAGTACGAAGTAAAAAGTGGGACGAACTAAATGAATCGTTAATTTTTTTAGTAACCCAAACTGATAGCTGTGACAAATCTTATACAAAAATTGAAAAACCCGTATATAAAAAAATCAAGATTGTTTCTAAAAGCAGCAACAAGGTCAGTTATCAAAGAAGCTTCATAACATTCAGAAGAATAACGCATAGTAACATCATTCCTGTTGCAAAAATCTACCAATATAAAACTTGAACGAATGCTATCAACTTAAGCAGAGCCAGACACCAACAATTGAAAAGTTAATTTTCCACTCACTGTAAAATGATTCAAATAAAAAATTGTCCTTTTCTTGATATCCATCAATTTCTTGTCGAATGCGACCTGTCATGAAAATATTCATCAGTCCACACAAAACATGGGTGGACATCGAACAGCAGCAATCTATTGTTGGCAACAAGTCAGTAAAAAGCTTCATCAGTTTTCAGAAGTCTAACGCAAAACATCATTCAAGTTGCATTGAAAACATACTTTTTATTCCTGTTTTTGATCTGCTTATTTTGTACAGTTATATATAAGTGAAGAAAAAGTGATGTTACTATTTAAGCTAAAACAAGCCAAGTCAACGTGTTGATACAGCAGCTAGTTTGTATCCAATTGAAATAATATTGAACTCAATGGGCACCACTAAGGTGGTCTGTGTAGTTCTAATAACCATAAATACTCACTATTTATACCAAAAGGACCATAAAATGCCATTCTCTGTATTTCTCCAATGTTCCACACAAGGCATGAGCGAGTTTTGAAACTTTTCCTTTCATTTTCACACTAGATGATTTTCTGAATTGATCCCAGATGTGATAACCCTAGATTGAATATGCCTTTAGTCGATTTAAACGTAGCAAGCAATCCACCCTGCACAGCATCACATTTTACAAGAAAATGCAAAATCTTTGCTACAGTAATTGCAAATTGTCATGATGACATTGTTGCTTTGACAGAGTTGCCAAACAATTTTTTCATTTCAAAAGCAAAAAATTATTCAACTTCAAAGCAAGAAACTAAAATAGCCTACACTGAACTTTATCTAAAGCACAAGGCAAAAAGTGAAACAAACCAAATCTTTAAAAAAATTTGTATAAAGCCAAAATAATATTGAAGACAAAACTCAAACAGTTGAAAATTGAAAGTAAACAGATTAAGATTGTTTCTAAAAGCAGCAACAAGGTCAGTTATCAAAGAAGCTTCATAATATTCAGAAGAATAACGCATAGTAACATCATTCCTGTTGCAAAAGATCAACCAACATAAAACTTGAAAATATTCTTCCAACCACTGTTAACAAAAGTTTTTCGATAGCATAACACAAAGCATAGCTAAACATGGACAGTTGAAAAGTTTATCTTCCACTCACTGTAAAAAGTTCAATTTCTTGTCGAATGCGACAACCGACCTGTAGTAATAAAAAGATTCATCAGCCCACACAAAACATGGGTGGACAGCATCAATCTATTGTTGGCAACAAGTCAGCAAAAAACTTCATCAGGTTTTTCAGAAGTCTAACGCAAAACATCATTCAAGTTGCAATGAAAACACATTTTTGATACCAGTCTTTAATCTGCTTACTTTGTAAAGTTATATATAAATGCAGAAAAGTGATATTTCCGAAGCTAAAAGAAGCCAAGTCAATGTGTTGATACAGCAGCTAGTTTGTATCGAATGGCACCACTAAGATGGTCTATGCAGTTCTAATAACCAGGAATACTCACTATTTATACCAAAAAGTCCATAAAATGCCGTGCTCTGCAATCTGCATTTTTTCGATTTACCATGCAAGGTATCTAATGAGCAAGTTTGATCGCACATGTTTCCCACTTTTCATTCTATCTTCACACTGGATAATCTTTTGAATTGATGCCACATACCTTCGCAGTAGATTGAATATGGTTTCGGTCGATTAAAAAGCAGCAAGCAATCCACCCTGCACAGTATCACACATTTTGCAGAAAATGAAAAATTAAAATTCTTTGCTACAGCAATTGTGAATTGTTGATGTAACAGAGATCCATTTTTTTTAAAAATGCCAGTAGGTATTTAACTTTGTCTGAAGTACAAAGCAAAAAGTAGGACGAGCCAAATCGTTAAGTTTTTTTAGCAAGCAAACTGATATCTGTGACCAGGCCTCAAAAGTCACGGCGGACAACTCGGACATGTCCGCCGTCAAAGCATGTGATGTCCGCGGGAAGTGCCCTTTAGATCGGTCATATTTGTCCGCCGAGAAATAACACAGAAACTGGCGATTCTAATCGTCATCGCATAGCACGAACAATTGTTGCGAGAATACAATTTCCCGCGCATTCTAGCGCGCATCTAGAAAATGTAAATAGGCTACCATACTGTATCCCTTAGCTTCCATTCAAGCAGGAAAACTTTTGATTTTTACGTTGCTTCAACGATTGATGACATTGAATCATCGTAACAAAGATGAATTCTTCGCTAAGAATCAATGGGATTACCGGTAGAGTACCGGTACTTCTACACTAATCACGCGTAACTTAGTTCAAGTCTTATGTCACAATATTTGGCTTTGATCTCCGAGTAATATTGATAAGGAAAGGTTGGTGGGTCATTCCATGTCAACTCAACAGGATTTTGGAAAAGTGCAAGCTCGACCCTCTTAGATTTTCTTGAAATTCACACTAAAGTTTCATATTGATGTATAATGAACACAAAAAAAATTTCAGCTCATTATCTCAAGACGTTTAGAAATTACAGCCCTTCAAAGTCACCAAGGTCCCTCAAAATGCGTTCGCATGTAAATTTTCCTCCATGTTTGGGTCTTCACAAGTTTTCATGTAAAGCATTTACAAATCTGAAATTTGGTATTCTGATTAAGAAGCAGCCCTAGTTTTCATATCTACCATCGAAATTGCTAATTTCAAATTAGTTTTAGATATAGAACCTTTCAAAAATTGAAATTTTTTACATTTGAAAAAATTACATCAATTTTTGATGTCCGCTATCTCCCAAACCAATAGTCCCAAAACTACCATTTTGCATATTATTATTCTATACTAGTTGGTAATTAACCCCCATGAGACTTACACTAAAAAAATGTGAAATTATTGAAGTTTGGAGGGTGCAAAGATGAAGCGCGAGCAAAAAAGCGCAAAATGCGCCATCTTGTGGTTAATATTTGACCCTGTGGACAGTCATTCAGGAAGTTGAAACTTTCAGAAAAAAATCTTCTTTGCCTAAGCTATAAACAGTTCAAGTTTCAAATATGTAACCCAACTCCTTCAATAGTAAATGCAGCTGTGAAATCATGAGTTTGACCATCACATGCAAAAGTCTTGGGGGTGTGAGGTAGTTACAGCATACTTGGCAAACATGAAAATGTTTTGAATTTTGCTGAGGACACCCTTTTAAATTGTGAAGTTGTCAGAAAAAATAACTCCTTCAAAACATTTTTGACTTTGAAATTGATTTAGGGGTGGCCCTCTCCCCCTGAAGTTCTGCGCCCTCCCCCAAAATACCAAATCTTCATATCTCAAAAACTGCTGGAGCTAGAGATACAGTTTTGTGTCAAAAGATGCAGAAAACATGATTTCCTATCTGCTTTCTGAACAGTGATTGTGTCTATCTTGAGTAGAAAAGCAGTTATTTCAAAAAGCCTGTTTTGGGTATTCCAGCACAAAGCAGCGCTGAAGAAGTATTTTGGTCCAAGTTATTCAATGCACAAAGTTCATAAACTAACTTGTATAGCTGGTTAGTTTCAAGGTAAAAATGAAACTAAACAAACAAGCAAGCAAACAAAGAAAAAAAACCAAATGAATCAGGAATAGGTAGTAGCAGCATCACATCAGAAGATGCTCTCACAACTCACGAATGAGTACTGGGTTCCATTCCTGGATATTTTGTGTATAATTAGTCCTCTACAGTTGCAAGGGCATGGTGGCAGACAGTACAGATTAAACACAATGGACTATGATCGAATTATGATTATTTTGCCATCACACTGCAAATGAATTGTAATGACTTGCCACAATCTTTTGTGTCCGTTACTTTACTTCCAGTGTTTAAATCTTATGTAAGATGTTCTGACTTGCAAATCTCAGTGTTAATTTGTTTTTTTTTATTCCTGGCTGGGGATGTCCTGTGACAAATATATCCTGTACACTTATGGAGTTATATTATTTTGCTGTGCAATATTCTTTGCCTCATACTGTTGAATGTGCTTTGCTAACTACAGTACCATACTTGCTTTGTTGTGTTAGTGCTGCTTTATTTTACTGTTACCAGCTCAATGTGCTATTGAGCAAGGCATTTAAAGATAATTATGCTGAAACACGGAAAAGCCATCTACCCGTTGTGATGGTTATGCATGCTATGATCTTAAAAAGTCAACAGTAAATAGCAGAGATTCACAAAAACATGAAACAATACAACTCTCCTGTTTTGACTTAGTTATAGCTGCGAGTTGTGACCTATTACTGATTCATTTGACTTTTTTTTCTTTGTTTGCTTGCTTGTTTGTTTAGTTTCATTTTTACCTTGAAACTAACCAGCTATACAAGTTAGTTTATGAACTTTGTGCATTGAATAACTTGGACCAAAATACTTCTTCAGCGCTGCTTTGTGCTGGAATACCCGAAACAGGTTTTTTGAAATAACTGCTTTTCTACTCAAGATAGACACAATCACTGTTCAGAAAGCTATTGAATAGCTTGGACCACAATACTTGTTCAGAGCTGTTTTGTGCTAGAATACCCAAAACAATTTTTTTTTGAAATAACTGCTTTTCTACTCAAGATAGACACAATCACTGTTCAGAAAGCAGATAGGAAATCATGTTTTCTGCATCTTTTGACACAAAAACTGTATCTCTAGCTCCAGCAGTTTTTGAGATATAAAGATTTGGTATTTTGGGGGAGGGCGCAGAACTTCAGGGGGAGAGGGTCACCCCTAAATCAATTTCAAAGTCAAAAATGTTTTGAAGGAGTTATTTTTTCTGACAACTTCACAATTTAAAAGGGTGTCCTCAGCAAAATTCAAAACATTTTTATGTTTACCAAGTAAGCTGTAACTACCTCACACCCCCAAGATTTTTGCATGTGATGGTCAAACTCATGATTTCACAGCTGCATTTACTATTGAAGGAGTTGGGTTACATATTTGAAACTTGAACTGTTTATAGCTTAGGCAAAGAAGATTTTTTTCTGAAAGTTTCAACTTCCTGAATGACTGTCCACAGGGTCAAATATTAACCACAAGATGGCGCATTTTGCGCTTTTTTGCTCGCGCTTCATCTTTGCACCCTCCAAACTTCAATAATTTCACATTTTTTTAGTGTAAGTCTCATGGGGGTTAATTACCAACTAGTATAAAATAATAATATGCAAAATGGTAGTTCTGGGACTATTGGTTTGGGAGATAGCGGATATCAAAAATTGATGTAATTTTTTCAAATGTAAAAAATTTCAATTTTTGAAAGGTTCTATATCTAAAACTAATTTGAAATTAGCAATTTCGATGGTAGATATGAAAACTAGGGCTGCTTCTTAATCAGAATACCAAATTTCAGATTTGTAAATGCTTTACATGAAAACTTGTGAAGACCCAAACATGGAGGAAAATTTACATGCGAACGCATTTTGAGGGACCTTGGTGACTTTGAAGGGCTGTAATTTCTAAACGTCTTGAGATAATGAGCTGAAATTTTTTTTGTGTTCATTATACATCAATATGAAACTTAAGTGTGAATTTCAAGAAAATCTAAGAGGGTCGAGCTTGCACACCCTGTTGAGTTGACATGGAATGACCCTGGTTACAAAATTAGAAATGCGAGTAGGCTATTACGGCAAGATGCAGCAAAATTTGTTAAGTTGTGGTATTACAGTATGAAAAAGCCCAGGGAAAATTCACTTTCGCTCACATGACACGCAAAAACAAACCTAAAAAAGCCTAGTGATAGGCTACTTTGCACAGCAGAAAATAGTAGCGTTAGTGTAGAAGTTTTCCGACTCGTACTCAAGAAGCCACACGACCTCGTTCAGTGGAAGTTAATCAGTTATGCGGTGTATCAAGCAGCTACACGGCGCTTTGACTCTTCAAGCGCACGCCGTTGGTCTGATGAAAGCCTTTTAGAGTGATTTCGCTGAAATCTAAAGCCTTCTAAACCGTAGGCTACAGCTATACTTCTCAAATGGCAAAGAAATATAAAGATAAAGTGACTAAGCATGACGATCGACGTTAAAACTGGTGTGTCCGCCGTGAAACTTAATTTGTCCGCCGAGATAGCTGCTCAGACCGGACACGTTTGTCCGCCGTCAACAAAAACGAATTTCGAGGCCTGTGTGTGTGTGACCAATCTTAAATCAAATATAGTTATTAATAATTACTATCAGAACCCTTAACAGCCTGTTTCACTTACAGTCGTGTCCATATTAATTGACTCAAGCAGGAAAAAGCATACAATTTCAGTTAGTATTCAACGTTTTTATTATTTATTTTACACAATACATTTCAAAACCCGGTGTTAATAACTTGTGTGACCACCTCGATTCTTCAGCACCTCTTTCACACGCTTTGGCATCGATTTAACAAGCCTTTTGCAGTTTTTTTGAATTTCTGGGTCTCTATACCATACTTGAATAATGGCCTTTATGAGTTTGGTTTTTTTGGTGCAATTGAGTTTTTGCAAACGAGACTTCAAAATTGACCAAAGGTTTTCTATAGGGTTGCGGTCAGGTGAGTTTCCAGGGAGCAAGTCTTTTAGGCACTGGTCTAATAGGCGCGCACACTGTGGCGTCTGGATATTTAGGTGCGGAGCACTGTGGCGCCCGGTCATTTAAGTGCTATTCCTAGTAAAGTCTGTAGATTGTATCAGCATGGCAGCTTGCCAGAAAATTATATCATGGCTTCCATGAGTGAAGCTGCTTAAACCGACAATGCTTTTCACACAAAATGTTATATTGAACAGAAAAATATATTGTTGTATTATTGATTTATTATTGTTTTATTTGTTGTTAGTCCAAGTTTGCGTTGGTGAAAGCTTTATCAATAAAATATTCAAGCATCCGAACAGTATTGAGTTTATTTTTAGTTAACTCTTTTGCGACCACGGACGTATAGTCGTATACACACGCGTTGGGATTTTTGCCATGATGACCAAGGAAGTATCCTTACGTCCAAGGTTAAAAGGTAGCCTATTTCAAGCAAAAAAATGTAAATGATGGCAGATCCATAGTATTTGCCGGTCCTTTTTTGGCTAATTAAAAAAATATATATTTTGGCGGTGCAGTTATCAGATGAGGACTTCTTAAAGATGGGGACGCAGTGAATTTTTTTTTCTTTTACTCATTGGAATTGGCAGTCAAAACTGACTAGGCAACCCCTTACTTTGGAATTTCTCGAGCAAAAAGACTGTAGACTAAATTACGTAAACTTTTTGCTTAAAAAATATAATGTTTTGTGTGAAAAAGCATTGCGGTTTAAGCAGCTTTGCTCACTGAAGCCATGACCAACAACGCACAGTCGCACATGCATTAACAAAACAACGTATTTTTCTGTTCAATATAACATTTTGTGTGAAAAAGCATTGCCGGTTTCGGAAAAAGCATTCAAAAAAACATTTTGTGTGAAAAAGCATTGCCGGTTTAAGCAACTTCACTCACTGAAGCCATGACCAACAACGCACACACATTAACAAAACAATAAAACAATGAAAACTATTAATACTACAAAAAGTGCTCAATGCCTTGCAAAAAGGCAAAGCAGAGCGAATTAAATATTCTATTTGAATAAGACCTTCTGATGATCCGTTAGGTGAACTACATTTAACAAAACAATATATTTTTCTGTTCAATATAATATTTTGTGTGAAAAGCATTGCCCTACACCCCTCCCTGCCAAGCTGATACAATCTAC
Source organism: Aplidium turbinatum (assembly GCF_918807975.1). Taxonomy (NCBI): domain Eukaryota; kingdom Metazoa; phylum Chordata; class Ascidiacea; order Aplousobranchia; family Polyclinidae; genus Aplidium; species Aplidium turbinatum. The sequence continues at coordinate 5,429,837 of NC_137489.1, read as the reverse complement.
AGACCTCACTAGGAATAGCACTTAAATTACCGGGCGCCACAGTGCTCCGCACCTAAATATCCAGACGCCACAGTGTGCGCGCCTATTAGACCAGCGCCTAACTGTCAGCGCCAAAAAGATGTGGATCCAGTTTCCAGGCCAATCTAGAACGTTTATCTTAAGTTGATGAAAAACTCTCTTCATTTGCTTGGATGTATGGCATGGAGCAAGATCTTGCCAAAATACCCCCCACCTTTAGGAAATGCCCTTTGCATGTCATGAGTTAAGGTTCGTGTTATCAATTTAGAGTACGGTATCGAGCTGAGTTCATCATTCCCTCAATGAGGATGAACTGAGGTAATAATGAACTCAGCTCGATACTCTGAATTGATAACACGAACCTTAACTCATGACATGCAAAGGGCATTTCCTGAAGGTGGGGGGTATTTCAGCAAAATCTTGCTTCATGCCATTCATCCAAGCAAATGAAGAGGGTTTTTCATCAACTTAAGATAAACGTTCTAGATTGGCCTGGAAATTCTCCTGATCTCAACCCAATAGAAAACCTTTGGTCAATTTTGAAACCTCGTTTGCAAAAACTCGATTGCACCACAAAAACCAAACTCATAGAGGCCATTATTCAAGTATGGTATAAAGACCCAGAAATCCAAAAAAACTGCAAAAGGCTTGTTGAATCGATGCCAAAGCGTGTGAAAGAGGTGCTTAAGAATTCGAGGTGGTCACACAAGTTATTAACACCGGGTTTTGAAATGTATTGTGTAAAATAAATAAAAACGTTGAATAACTGAAATTGTATGCTTTTTCCTGCTTGAGTTAATTAATATGGACATGACTGTAAATAAGGATCATCAGAAGGTACTGAAAAACGGGTGCAACCTAATTCGTACCATGAACAATTCGTACCGTCAGTTCGTACCTTGAAAAGATCGAGAGAAAAAATAAAAAAAACCGAAGTCGCTGATCGCAGTTTCCGCAAACATTTAAAAGGGTTAGGGTATCAGAGTATCGGTTAGGTATCGGTATCCGCAAACAAACAAACTGAAAAGATCGAGAGAAAAAAATAGAACATCGCTGATCGCAGTTTCCATTTTTCCGCAAACATTTTAAAATTTCCGGTAATGATCCTAAGAGTTTGCTGAAGTCGCTGATTGCAGTTTCCGCAAACATTTTAAAAGGGTTAGGGTTAAAGTTGATCGGAGTTTTCGCAAACATTTTAAAAGGGTTTGGGTTTAGGGTGTTTCTGCTAACAAACAAACTGAAAAGATCGAGAGAAAAAATAGAACATCGCTGATCGCAGTTTCCATTTTTCCGCAGTTTCAGCAAACATTTTAAAATTTCCAGTAATGATCTTAAGAGTTTGCCGAAGTCGCTGATCACAGTTTCCGCAAACATTTTAAAAGGGTTAAGGTTGATCGGAGTTTCCGCAAACATTTTAAAATTTCTGGTAATGGTCCTAAGAGTTTATGTTTGTTTGTGGAAAATTTTAAAATGTTTGCGGAAACTGCGATCAGCGACTTTGTTTAATTTTTTTCTCTCGATCTTTTCAAGGTACGAACTGACGGTACGAATTGTTCATGGTACGAATTAGGTTGCATCCCTGAAAAACATGCAAAAGCAATAAATTGGTAATTCCTGATAAGATATTTGGCCTAAATATTAGGCAGTGGCTATTTGACCGGCGCCGGTCTTTGAATCTGAAACACTATTTGACCGTCATGACGTCATTATACAGTCACTTTTTTTCTTTTTCTCTTTCAAAGCAAAAGACGAGAAGCGCGTATATAACTTCTAATTCGATCATTTTATACAACTCGTTACGTGGCGCGTGCGTTACGTCGCAGGCTCCTATACTAGAGGGACTGAGTTCGATACTACCCGGCAGCGTTTCTTTTTTTTATTTATTTTTATTTTTTAACTACATTTTGACCCAAAGTGCACTTTTGTAGTCAATTTTTAATTTGAGTTGCATTACATTTACATGCCATTACCATTTTTTTAAAAGAAACATTGTATATAACTACTTGTTGTTGAGAGCAAAAATGTAATGCTTCGTTCGGCAAACACGGTCACATCAATCAATCAAACATTTTATTTTTCGTCACTTACGCGTCCGGGACGAAAAAGATACTAACTACAAAAATCGATATAGACCTACCAGCACGTTAATGAACGGGAAAAGGTGGCAAAACCTTGAAAGGTTTAAAACATGCCTGAATGAAAAATTATGGGTGCTCTTCCACAAGACGCCCTGTTGGTCAACCAGACAAAATGATGACGTCACACATTGGAATGGACTATTATGAAGGAGGAAGTGCGGGGTGGAAATGGAACGAAATACACCAGAAGGAAATTGTCTCCCATTCATTCATTTCTTGTTCAATTTCAACAAATTTGCTATTGTTGGAAAGCACAAGCATAGATCTAACCAACTAAATTAATACCAAGTCCCAAAATACTACTAGCTCCATCTGGTGGCCACCTAAACTTGACCAAATTCAAACCATCACCAAAACTTCATTTTAAATGATAAACAATCTAAATCAAATCTAATTAAAAGAACATGTTACTGTTTATTGAAGTGCTAACTTTCATTGTTATATCTTATTCAATATGCGCGCAATCGTTGTTCGAAGACAGCCCCCTAACGAAGCTTTTGCCCAATGCATTTCAATGGCGAATCGATCGTCTTCCAATTCACGCCCTGCATGATCACGATAATTAATTGTCTCCCATTTATTCATTTCTTGCTCAATTTTAACAGATTTGCTATCGTTAAAAAGCACAAGCATAGATCTAACCAACTAAATTAATACCAAGTCCCAAAATACTACTAGCTCCATCTGGTGGCCACCTAAACTTGACCAAATTCAAACCATTATCAAAAGTTTATTTGCAATGATAAAAACATTAAACGACAACCAATTAAAAGAACTTGTTACTGTTTATTGAAGTGATAACTTTCATTTTTATACCTTATTTAATATATGAGCAATCGTTGTTCGAAGACAGCCCCCCAACGAAGCTTTTGCCCAATGCATTTCAATGGCGAATCGATCCTCTTCCAGTTCACGCCCTGCGTGATCAATGGTGAATCGATCGTCTTCCAGTTCACGCCCTGCATGTTCACGATAATTAATTGTCTCCCATTTATTCATTTCTTGCTCAATTTCAACAGATTTGCTATCGTTGAAAAGCACAAGCAGGGATCTAACCAACTAAGTTATAACCAAGTCCCAAAATACTACTAGCTCCATCTGGTGGCCACCTAAACTTGACCAAAATCAAACCATTATCAAAAGTTTATTTGCAATGATAAAAACATTAAACGACAACCAATTAAAAGAACATGTTACTGTTTATTGAAGTGCTAACTTTCATTTTTATACCTTAATTAATATATGAGCAATCGTTGTTCGAAGACAGTCCCCCAACGAAGCTTTTGCCCAATGCATTTCAATGGCGAATCGTTCGTCTTCCAGTTCACGCCCTGCGTGATCAATAGCGAATCGATCGTCTTCCAGTTCAAGCCCTGCATGTTCACGATAATTAATTGTCTCCCATTCATTCATTTCTTGCTCAATTTCAACAGATTTGCTATCGTTGAAAAGCACAAGCATAGATCTAACCAACTAAGTTAATACCAAGTCCCAAAATGCTAATAGCTCCATCTAGTGGCCACCTAAACTTGACCACATGCAAACCATCACCAAAACTTCATTTTAAATGATAAACAATCTAAATTAAATCCAATTAAAAGAACATGTTACTGTTTATTGAAGTGCTAACTTTCATTTTTGTATCTTATTCAATATGCGCGCAATCGTTGTTCGAAGACAGCCCCCCAACGAAGCTTTTGCCCAATGCATTTCAACATTTTACTGCAAAATTGGTCATCTGTGCGCAATAATAGCATCAGGCTGCAATAAAACTATTATTTAGTGTTTTGTGTTGTACATAGCCTATCATGTGATCTGTTCCTCGCCAATTATTCCTCGCCAATTGCGTAAGCTATCCTGCATTGAATTCGTGTGTCAGTTGTTGATGCCGGTGCTGTTGAGAGGTGTCGCTTGTAGCTTACAGCTTTAATGCAAAATTTTCAAATTCATTCATTTATTTCTCTTAGATGTAGCCTATAATTAGTCCTGATGAGGACACTATGATTTGGTGTCGAAAACGTTGGATTTAGTAGTTTTTTCTTGTTTTTTTGTGTGTTTAATAAAAAATGTTAAATCCACTAACGTTACTGAGTGTTATATGTATCTGCGGTACAACAAGTCAAGCTCTCTACCAAGGCTCAAACGTAACATCTTGTCAAAACATCATCAAATTAATCGTCTGACCAATAAGCTTTCTTCATTAACTTTTGTATTCACCACATGCCTAGCAGAGGTGAACGAAGTTACTTTTTTTTGACTCGGTTCCGTTCCTGCTCCGAAAGTATTCACTTCGGCTCTTGCTCCAACTTCTAAATTCATTTTGAAGTGAAATAAGCGTGAAACTACCTTTTTCAAATAATTTTAAAAAAACACAAAAAAGCCCAAAAACACCCGAGCTTTTTAAGAAAAGCCCGAGTTTTTCTCAACCCTGCTTTTGCTTCCCTATGTCCTAACCGAACAGGAGAAAAACCAACTTTTACGATTTAATTTTGGGTGCTTTAAAATGGAACATTTTTGCACGTAAAGCATTAAATCACCACTTTGGGCCCCTAATTTGCGCGCAATGCACTCAATTACTTCTCCGGGCCTTTTTGCTACATTACGGGCCCCCCAGGACTAAATGATAACAACTTTTATGCTTGAATTTAGTCGTTTAGGGTGGTTTTAACCATCATGTTTTCGCGTAAAGTATAAAATCACAATTTTGGGCCTCCCAACAATCACAGGCCTGGGCCCTCAAGGGTACGCCGTACCCTCAGTATCCCCCTCTCATAGGCCCTGGGTCTCCAAGCAAAACATTCAAACACAAACGCTTTTGGAACTACAAACATTCGTGCTTGTACGAAAAGCATAGGCTACTATGTGGCTTCATGCCACACCATCACTATTGATGAACACGAATATTTGCCATTTGTTGATAACGTACAGGTCTGTTCGGAGGATTTGTTGAGGAATCAGCATCAAATCGGTGGACCTGGCCACATCGTCGCTATCGATGAGTCCTTGGTGGCCAGACGAAAACCAGGAGATTCACAAGGGCGCCCAGTGCCACAGCAGTGGATCTTCGGCGGGATTGACACCACAACAAAGTAAGTTATATATTATGTGCATGTTTACCCCCTACAACTAGGCCTACGCCTAGTCAACTACGTTCGAGCAGGTGAGCAATATCACTTGGGCTTGGGATTTGAAGGAATATTTGACAACACTTTTATTTAACCTACCCTCCTTAGGGCACGTTCTTTTGCACCTCAATGCCTGTAGATATCCCTAGTAAAATTGTGCTATTAGAGAATGCTTCATTGTAATGGTACCGCGGCGGGACAGGGCTACACTGGAGGCAGAAATTCTACGCCACATCGCACCAGGAACAGAGATTCATTCCGATGAATGGGGTGCATACTCTAACTTGTCTAGTGAGTGTTTCTTGTAGTTCTATTTTAAAATGACATAGGCTACACTAACATGTAAACACTTAACGTAGATTATGTTAAACATTAAATGGATTGGATGAAGTACATAAAATGCATGTAGATTAAACATTTGTGTAGACTAGGTGTACTGAGAGTAAAAATGTGTAGGGGAGATGTGGCACCTATGGGACGAATATGACATTATTTCTAAAAAAACGTTATTTTAAAGCAAATCATGAACTAAAGCAATTTTATTGCAAAGTTTAGTCATTGTTTCTTAACATGAAATCAAAACAGTGATGACTGTAGGCTAATATTCTTTATTGTTTTTTTTTCATCATTAAAAAGTGTCAGACAACTGTCCCATAGGTTGCTTACATACATGATCAATGGGACAAGGGGTTATGTCCCAGGAGACACTTTTCTAGATACATCAATTGATTGTCAAGGGTATGATGGAATGAAAGAGACTCAAGAGAAAAGAAGCAGAACTTGTTTTCTTGGTTTTCATCAATAAATAGACCCGCTTTTCTTTTCAGACATGATAAAATAAGACACTTTAAAGGTTCAATGAATTGAAATCTAAAAAGGTATATACTTTTGCCATGATCTATAGCAAAGTGTAGTGTAATAAGGCTTTTCAAGATTGTACAAAATAAAGCAGTAGCTCTTATCTACATCCCTAGTGAAAAATACTTTTTAAGTGAAAAAAATTTCTTTCAGCCTTAAAATAACGTAGGAATATGTCCCAAAAGTGATTGCTTGCACAGTCCCATTGGTCATTCAACCACCAGTTTGTGTTTAGCTTGTCTGAAGACATATCACAGTACAATGTGTACTTTTCTGTTGTGATAGCATCAGACCCAACCATTTGGCTTAAACTGTCATGCCAGGTCCCACTTGATACAACTTATTCATAGTGTAGAAACTGTTAACAACAATTAACCATTTAAAGTTACTTTGGGAGCAGAAAAAAAAATCAACTGACCTCGCCACTTAACTGCACAGCTCCTTTTCAAAAAGCACGATGGCTCATGCCAAAACAATTATGCATCCATTAAAAATAAATTTAACAATTTAACATGTTTTTGTTATTTCTATTTGGAAACCGTTGCAGCAAGCATTTTAGGCTGAAATTTATTTAAAGTTGCTTTCGTATTTTTTAGATCTTGGATATCGCCACCAAACGGTCAACCATCACCATCATTATGTTTCGGCCACAGGGGTTCATACGAACCACATTGAAAACCTGTGGCTGAATTGTAAACGGAAATTTAAAAGAATGGGTGGCACCACAAGGCCCATGATACCTGAGTATCTTGATGAATTTATGTGGCGACATCAGTTTCCACGGGGACGACATTTTCCGGAAGTTCTCCGCGCCATAAGGGAGTCCTACCCCTTACTGTAGCCGCCACATCGTCCATTTGCCAAAAAAAAAAAAAAACAGCCCTTTTCAGGGCTAACTAATGATAAAAAAGAGTTGCTGCCCACATAGCCTACTTTGTGATATTTATTCTATAACAAACAAACTAGGCTAAAAAAAGTGCAATGTCACATGAAACAAAATAATTTTTTTAACTTACGTTTGTAACATGATTTTTGTGTGTTAACGTTTAAGGTTTGGACCTATGAATCATTTTGTTTACACACACGGATGCCTTTGGGAAAAAGACTTCGTGTGGTAATGAAAGAACACGAGAATGCAAGCCCAAGTCATTTCATTACGGTTTCGTTACTTACCTTTGATCCATATTTAAGCCTAGGTTTATTAGGCTTAGCCTATGTGTTGCGAAAAAATTTCTTGGCTAAGCATTGAACAAAACATAAGTATCCGCACCCACTGTCTCGCTGGTTGTTGTTGCTTTTTATTATTTGCAGAGGTTTCTCCATCCAAATAGGAACAATTTTCTGGCTCCTGCACTTGGAGCTGACATCACTTGCTTCCTCAACCGAGCTTTTCCAATAGATGTCGACTGAGGGCCGAGTGACAAGAATTCTTCCACGACCTCCCAAAGGATCAAAGTTCTACACCGCTCTAGAGCACACATCGCTTTCCTATTGATCAGTGTTTGTTACATTACTTGATTCGGACAAGCCATCACACCACCAACTAGGCTATTTGTGTGCCTGATCCTAATACTTTCTATGACTTTAGCATTTTTTCAATATAAATGGGACACAATTAATTATCGCGATCACGCAATGTGAATCCAGAAAGACGATCGATTCGTAATTGAAATGCATTGTGCAAAAGCTTCGTTGGGGGGCTGTCTTCGAACAACGATTGCGCGCATATTGAATAAGATACAAAAATGAAAGTTAGCACTTCAATAAACAGTAACATGTTCTTTTAAATGGCTGTCGTTTAATGTTCCTATCCTTCCAAATAAACTTTTGATAATGGTTTGAATTTGGTCAAGTTTAGGTGGCCACCAGATGGAGCTAGTAGTATTTTGGGACTTGGTATTAATTTAGTTGGTTAGATCTATGCTTGTGCTTTTTAACGATAGCAAATCTGTTGAAATTGAGCAAAAAATGAATAAATGGGAGACAATTAATTATCGTGAACATGCAGGGCGTGAACTGGAAGAGGATCGATTCGCTATTGAAATGCATTGGGCAAAAGCTTTGTTGGGGGGCTGTCTTCGAACAACGATTGCGCGCATATTGAATAAGATACAAAAATGAAAGTTATCACTTCAATAAACAGTAACATGTTCTTTTAAATGGCTGTCGTTTAATGTTCCTATCCTTCCAAATAAACTTTTGATAATGGTTTGAATTTGGTCAAGTTTAGGTGGCCACCAGATGGAGCTAGTAGTATTTTGGGACTTGGTATTAATTTAGTTGGTTAGATCTATGCTTGTGCTTTTTAACGATAGCAAATCTGTTGAAATTGAGCAAAAAATGAATAAATGGGAGACAATTAATTATCGTGAACATGCAGGGCGTGAACTGGAAGACGATCGATTCGCCATTTAAATGCATTGGGCAAAAGCTTCGTTGGGGGGCTGTCTTCGAACAACGATTGCGCGCATATTGAATAAGATACAAAAATGAAAGTTAGCCCTTCAATAAACAGTAACATGTTCTTTTAATTGGATTTAATTTAGATTGTTTATCATTTAAAATGAAGTTTTGGTGATGGTTTGCATGTGGTCAAGTTTAGGTGGCCACTAGATGGAGCTATTAGCATTTTGGGACTTGGTATTAACTTAGTTGGTTAGATCTATGCTTGTGCTTTTCAACGATAGCAAATCTGTTGAAATTGAGCAAGAAATGAATGAATGGGAGACAATTAATTATCGTGAACATGCAGGGCTTGAACTGGAAGACGATCGATTCGCTATTGATCACGCAGGGCGTGAACTGGAAGACGAACGATTCGCCATTGAAATGCATTGGGCAAAAGCTTCGTTGGGGGACTGTCTTCGAACAACGATTGCTCATATATTAATTAGGGTATAAAAATGAAAGTTAGCACTTCAATAAACAGTAACATGTTCTTTTAATTGGTTGTCGTTTAATGTTTTTATCATTGCAAATAAACTTTTGATAATGGTTTGATTTTGGTCAAGTTTAGGTGGCCACCAGATGGAGCTAGTAGTATTTTGGGACTTGGTTATAACTTAGTTGGTTAGATCTATGCTTGTGCTTTTCAACGATAGCAAATCTGTTGAAATTGAGCTAGAAATGAATAAATGGGAGACAATTAATTATCGTGAACATGCAGGGCGTGAACTGGAAGACGATCGATTCACCATTGATCACGCAGGGCGTGAACTGGAAGAGGATCGATTCGCCATTGAAATGCATTGGGCAAAAGCTTCGTTGGGGGGCTGTCTTCGAACAACGATTGCTCATATATTAAATAAGGTATAAAAATGAAAGTTAGCACTTCAATAAACAGTAACATGTTCTTTTAATTGTTTGTCGTTTAATGTTTTTATCATTGCAAATAAACTTTTGATAATGGTTTGAATTTGGTCAAGTTTAGGTGGCCACCAGATGGAGCTAGTAGTATTTTGGGACTTAGTATTAATTTAGTTGGTTAGATCTATTCTTGTGCTTTTCAACGATAGCAAATCTGTTGAAATTGAGCAAGAAATGAATAAGTGGGAGACAATTAATTATCGTGAACACGCAGGGCGTGAACTGGAAGAGGATCGATTCGCGATTGAAATGCATTGGGCAAAATCTTCGTTGGGGGGCTGTCTTCAAACAACGATTGCGCGCATATTAAATAAGATATAACAATGAAAGTTAGCACTTCAATCAACAGTAACATGTTCTTTTAATTGGATTTAATTTAGATTGTTTATCATTTAAAATGAAGTTTTGGTGATGGTTTGAATTTGGTCAAGTTTAGGTGGCCACCAGATGGAGCTAGTAGTATTTTGGGACTTGGTATTAATTTAGTTGGTTAGATCTATGCTTGTGCTTTTCAACGATAGCAAATCTGTTGAAATTGAGCAAGAAATGAATAAATGGGAGACAATTAATTATCGTGAACATGCAGGGCGTGAACTGGAAGAGGATCGATTCGCCATTGAAATGCATTGGGCAAAAGCTTCGTTGGGGGGCTGTCTTCGAACAACGATTGCGCGCATATTAAATAAGATATAACAATGAAAGTTACCACTTTAATAAACAGTAACATGTTCTTTTAACTGGATTTGATTTAGATTGTTTATCATTTAAAATGAAGTTTTGGTGATGGTTTAAATTTGGTCAAGTTTAGGTGGCCACCAGATAGAGCTAGTAGTATTTTGGGACTTGGTATTAATTTAGTTGGTTAGATCTATGCTTGTGCTTTTTAACGATAGCAAATCTGTTGAAATTGAGCAAAAAATGAATAAATGGGAGACAATTAATTATCGTGAACATGCAGGGCGTGAACTGGAAGAGGATCGATTCGCTATTGAAATGCATTGGGCAAAAGCTTCGTTGGGGGGCTGTCTTCGAACAACGATTGCGCGCATATTGAATAAGATACAAAAATGAAAGTTAGCACTTCAATAAACAGTAACATGTTCTTTTAAATGGCTGTCGTTTAATGTTCCTATCCTTCCAAATAAACTTTTGATAATGGTTTGAATTTGGTCAAGTTTAGGTGGCCACCAGATGGAGCTAGTAGTATTTTGGGACTTGGTATTAATTTAGTTGGTTAGATCTATGCTTGTGCTTTTTAACGATAGCAAATCTGTTGAAATTGAGCAAAAAATGAATAAATGGGAGGCAATTAATTATCGTGAACATGCAGGGCGTGAACTGGAAGACGATCGATTCGCCATTGAAATGCATTGGGCAAAAGCTTCGTTGGGGGGCTGTCTTCGAACAACGATTGCGCGCATATTGAATAAGATACAAAAATGAAAGTTAGCACTTCAATAAACAGTAACATGTTCTTTTAATTGGATTTAATTTAAATTGTTTATCATTTAAAATGAAGTTTTGGTGATGGTTTGCATGTGGTCAAGTTTAGGTGGCCACTAGATGGAGCTATTAGCATTTTGGGACTTGGTATTAACTTAGTTGGTTAGATCTATGCTTGTGCTTTTCAACGATAGCAAATCTGTTGAAATTGAGCAAGAAATGAATGAATGGGAGACAATTAATTATCGTGAACATGCAGGGCTTGAACTGGAAGAGGATCGATTCGCCATTGAAATGCATTGGGCAAAAGCTTCGTTGGGGGGCTGTCTTCGAACAACGATTGCGCGCATATTGAATAAGATATAACAATGAAAGTTAGCACTTCAATAAACAGTAACATGTTCTTTTAATTGGCTGTCGTTTAATGTTCTTATCATTCCAAATAAACTTTTGATAATGGTTTGAATTTGGTCAAGTTTAGGTGGCCACCAGATGGAGCTAGTAGTATTTTGGGACTTGGTTATAACTTAGTTGGTTAGATCCCTGCTTGTGCTTTTCAACGATAGCAAATCTGTTGAAATTGAGCTAGAAATGAATAAATGGGAGACAATTAATTATCGTGAACATGCAGGGCGTGAACTGGAAGACGATCGATTCACCATTGATCACGCAGGGCGTGAACTGGAAGAGGATCGATTCGCCATTGAAATGCATTGGGCAAAAGCTTCGTTGGGGGGCTGTCTTCGAACAACGATTGCTCATATATTAAATAAGGTATAAAAATGAAAGTTATCACTTCAATAAACAGTAACATGTTCTTTTAATTGTTTGTCGTTTAATGTTTTTATCATTGCAAATAAACTTTTGATAATGGTTTGAATTTGGTCAAGTTTAGGTGGCCACCAGATGAAGCTAGTAGTATTTTGGGACTTGGTATTAACTTAGTTGGTTAGATCTATGCTTGTGCTTTTCAACGATAGCAAATCTGTTGAAATTGAGCAAGAAATGAATAAATGGGAGACAATTAATTATCGTGAACATGCAGGGCGTGAACTGGAAGAGGATCGATTCGCCATTGAAATGCATTGGGCAAAAGCTTCGTTGGGGGGCTGTCTTCGAACAACGATTGCTCATATATTAAATAAGGTGTCAAAATGAAAGTTAGCCCTTCAATAAACAGTAACAAGTTCTTTTAATTGGTTGTCGTTTAATGTTTTTATCATTGCAAATAAACTTTTGATAATGGTTTGAATTTGGTCAAGTTTAGGTGGCCACCAGATGGAGCTAGTAGTATTTTGGGACTTGGTATTAATTTAGTTGGTTAGATCTATGCTTGTGCTTTTTAACGATAGCAAATCTGTTGAAATTGAGCAAAAAATGAATAAATGGGAGACAATTAATTATCGTGAACATGCAGGGCGTGAACTGGAAGACGATCGATTCGCCATTGAAATGCATTGGGCAAAAGCTTCGTTGGGGGGCTGTCTTCGAACAACGATTGCGCGCATATTGAATAAGATACAAAAATGAAAGTTAGCCCTTCAATAAACAGTAACATGTTCTTTTAATTGGATTTAATTTAGATTGTTTATCATTTAAAATGAAGTTTTGGTGATGGTTTGCATGTGGTCAAGTTTAGGTGGCCACTAGATGGAGCTATTAGCATTTTGGGACTTGGTATTAACTTAGTTGGTTAGATCTATGCTTGTGCTTTTCAACGATAGCAAATCTGTTGAAATTGAGCAAGAAATGAATGAATGGGAGACAATTAATTATCGTGAACATGCAGGGCTTGAACTGGAAGACGATCGATTCGCTATTGATCACGCAGGGCGTGAACTGGAAGACGAACGATTCGCCATTGAAATGCATTGGGCAAAAGCTTCGTTGGGGGACTGTCTTCGAACAACGATTGCTCATATATTAATTAGGGTATAAAAATGAAAGTTAGCACTTCAATAAACAGTAACATGTTCTTTTAATTGGTTGTCGTTTAATGTTTTTATCATTGCAAATAAACTTTTGATAATGGTTTGATTTTGGTCAAGTTTAGGTGGCCACCAGATGGAGCTAGTAGTATTTTGGGACTTGGTTATAACTTAGTTGGTTAGATCTATGCTTGTGCTTTTCAACGATAGCAAATCTGTTGAAATTGAGCTAGAAATGAATAAATGGGAGACAATTAATTATCGTGAACATGCAGGGCGTGAACTGGAAGACGATCGATTCACCATTGATCACGCAGGGCGTGAACTGGAAGAGGATCGATTCGCCATTGAAATGCATTGGGCAAAAGCTTCGTTGGGGGGCTGTCTTCGAACAACGATTGCTCATATATTAAATAAGGTATAAAAATGAAAGTTAGCACTTCAATAAACAGTAACATGTTCTTTTAATTGTTTGTCGTTTAATGTTTTTATCATTGCAAATAAACTTTTGATAATGGTTTGAATTTGGTCAAGTTTAGGTGGCCACCAGATGGAGCTAGTAGTATTTTGGGACTTAGTATTAATTTAGTTGGTTAGATCTATTCTTGTGCTTTTCAACGATAGCAAATCTGTTGAAATTGAGCAAGAAATGAATAAGTGGGAGACAATTAATTATCGTGAACACGCAGGGCGTGAACTGGAAGAGGATCGATTCGCGATTGAAATGCATTGGGCAAAATCTTCGTTGGGGGGCTGTCTTCGAACAACGATTGCGCGCATATTAAATAAGATATAACAATGAAAGTTAGCACTTCAATCAACAGTAACATGTTCTTTTAATTGGATTTAATTTAGATTGTTTATCATTTAAAATGAAGTTTTGGTGATGGTTTGAATTTGGTCAAGTTTAGGTGGCCACCAGATGGAGCTAGTAGTATTTTGGGACTTGGTATTAATTTAGTTGGTTAGATCTATGCTTGTGCTTTTCAACGATAGCAAATCTGTTGAAATTGAGCAAGAAATGAATAAATGGGAGACAATTAATTATCGTGAACATGCAGGGCGTGAACTGGAAGAGGATCGATTCGCCATTGAAATGCATTGGGCAAAAGCTTCGTTGGGGGGCTGTCTTCGAACAACGATTGCGCGCATATTAAATAAGATATAACAATGAAAGTTACCACTTTAATAAACAGTAACATGTTCTTTTAACTGGATTTGATTTAGATTGTTTATCATTTAAAATGAAGTTTTGGTGATGGTTTAAATTTGGTCAAGTTTAGGTGGCCACCAGATAGAGCTAGTAGTATTTTGGGACTTGGTATTAATTTAGTTGGTTAGATCTATGCTTGTGCTTTTTAACGATAGCAAATCTGTTGAAATTGAGCAAAAAATGAATAAATGGGAGACAATTAATTATCGTGAACATGCAGGGCGTGAACTGGAAGAGGATCGATTCGCTATTGAAATGCATTGGGCAAAAGCTTCGTTGGGGGGCTGTCTTCGAACAACGATTGCGCGCATATTGAATAAGATACAAAAATGAAAGTTAGCACTTCAATAAACAGTAACATGTTCTTTTAAATGGCTGTCGTTTAATGTTCCTATCCTTCCAAATAAACTTTTGATAATGGTTTGAATTTGGTCAAGTTTAGGTGGCCACCAGATGGAGCTAGTAGTATTTTGGGACTTGGTATTAATTTAGTTGGTTAGATCTATGCTTGTGCTTTTTAACGATAGCAAATCTGTTGAAATTGAGCAAAAAATGAATAAATGGGAGGCAATTAATTATCGTGAACATGCAGGGCGTGAACTGGAAGACGATCGATTCGCCATTGAAATGCATTGGGCAAAAGCTTCGTTGGGGGGCTGTCTTCGAACAACGATTGCGCGCATATTGAATAAGATACAAAAATGAAAGTTAGCACTTCAATAAACAGTAACATGTTCTTTTAATTGGATTTAATTTAAATTGTTTATCATTTAAAATGAAGTTTTGGTGATGGTTTGCATGTGGTCAAGTTTAGGTGGCCACTAGATGGAGCTATTAGCATTTTGGGACTTGGTATTAACTTAGTTGGTTAGATCTATGCTTGTGCTTTTCAACGATAGCAAATCTGTTGAAATTGAGCAAGAAATGAATGAATGGGAGACAATTAATTATCGTGAACATGCAGGGCTTGAACTGGAAGAGGATCGATTCGCCATTGAAATGCATTGGGCAAAAGCTTCGTTGGGGGGCTGTCTTCGAACAACGATTGCGCGCATATTGAATAAGATATAACAATGAAAGTTAGCACTTCAATAAACAGTAACATGTTCTTTTAATTGGCTGTCGTTTAATGTTCTTATCATTCCAAATAAACTTTTGATAATGGTTTGAATTTGGTCAAGTTTAGGTGGCCACCAGATGGAGCTAGTAGTATTTTGGGACTTGGTTATAACTTAGTTGGTTAGATCCCTGCTTGTGCTTTTCAACGATAGCAAATCTGTTGAAATTGAGCTAGAAATGAATAAATGGGAGACAATTAATTATCGTGAACATGCAGGGCGTGAACTGGAAGACGATCGATTCACCATTGATCACGCAGGGCGTGAACTGGAAGAGGATCGATTCGCCATTGAAATGCATTGGGCAAAAGCTTCGTTGGGGGGCTGTCTTCGAACAACGATTGCTCATATATTAAATAAGGTATAAAAATGAAAGTTATCACTTCAATAAACAGTAACATGTTCTTTTAATTGTTTGTCGTTTAATGTTTTTATCATTGCAAATAAACTTTTGATAATGGTTTGAATTTGGTCAAGTTTAGGTGGCCACCAGATGAAGCTAGTAGTATTTTGGGACTTGGTATTAACTTAGTTGGTTAGATCTATGCTTGTGCTTTTCAACGATAGCAAATCTGTTGAAATTGAGCAAGAAATGAATAAATGGGAGACAATTAATTATCGTGAACATGCAGGGCGTGAACTGGAAGAGGATCGATTCGCCATTGAAATGCATTGGGCAAAAGCTTCGTTGGGGGGCTGTCTTCGAACAACGATTGCTCATATATTAAATAAGGTGTCAAAATGAAAGTTAGCCCTTCAATAAACAGTAACAAGTTCTTTTAATTGGTTGTCGTTTAATGTTTTTATCATTGCAAATAAACTTTTGATAATGGTTTGAATTTGGTCAAGTTTAGGTAGCCACCAGATGGAGCTAGTAGTATTTTGGGACTTGGTATTAATTTAGTTGGTTAGATCTATGCTTGTTCTTTTCAACGATAGCAAATCTGTTGAAATTGAGCAAGAAATGAATAAATGGGAGACAATTAATTATCGTGAACATGCAGGGCGTGAACTGGAAGACGATCGATTCGCCATTGAAATGCATTGGGCAAAAGCTTCGTTGGGGAGCTGTCTTCGAACAACGATTGCGCGCATATTGAATGAGATATAACAATGAAAGTTACCACTTTAATAAACAGTAACATGTTCTTTTAATTGGATTTGATTTAGATTGTTTATCATTTAAAATGAAGTTTTGGTGATGGTTTGAATTTGGTCAAGTTTAGGTGGCCACCAGATGGAGCTAGTAGTATTTTGGGACTTGGTATTAATTTAGTTGGTTAGATCTATGCTTGTGCTTTTCAACGATAGCAAATCTGTTTAAATTGAGCAAGAAATGAATAAATGGGAGACAATTAATTATCGTGAACATGCAGGGCGTGAACTGGAAGACGATCGATTCGCCATTGAAATGCATTGGGCAAAAGCTTCGTTGGGGGGCTGTCTTCGAACAACGATTGCGCGCATATTGAATAAGATATAACAATGAAAGTTAGCACTTCAATAAACAGTAACATGTTCTTTTAATTGGCTGTCGTTTAATGTTCTTATCGTTCCAAATAAACTTTTGATAATGGTTTGAATTTGGTCAAGTTTAGGTGGCCACGATTGCGCGCATATTGAATAAGATATAACAATGAAAGTTAGCACTTCAACAAACAGTAACATGTTCTTTTAATTAGATTTGATTTAGATTGTTTATCATTTAAAATGAAGTTTTGGTGATGGTTTGAATTTGGTCAAGTTTAGGTGGCCACCAGATGGAGCTAGTAGTATTTTGGGACTTGGTACTAATTTAGTTGGTTAGATCTATGCTTGTGCTTTCCAACAATAGCAAATTTGTTGAAATTGAACAAGAAATGAATGAATGGGAGACAATTTCCTTCTGGTGTATTTCGTTCCGTTTCCACCCCGCACTTCCTCCTTCATAATAGTCCATTCCAATGTGTGACGTCATCATTTTGTCTGGTTGACCAACAGGGCGTCTTGTGGAAGAGCACCAAATTATGTAGTAGGCTATCGTTAGCACGGCCCCAAACGGAAAATTACCCAGAGAAATTCTCAAATTCCAGCAAATTAAAAAAACTCTAACTTTATTACTCACATTTGAAAAGACATAAAAAATTGGGCTGTAGACAACTCAAATTAAAAATTAACTACAAAAATGCACTTCGGGTCAAAATTTAGTTAAAAAAAAAAAAATAATAGAATAAGGAACGCTTCCGGGTAGTATCGAACTCAGTCCCTCTAGTATATGAGCCTGCGACGTAACGCACGCGCCACGTAACGAGTTGAATAAAATGATCGAATTAGAATTTATATAGGTGCTTCTTTTCTTTTGCTTTGAAAGAGAAAAGGAAAAAAGTGACTGTATTGTGACGTCATGACCGGTCAAATAGTGTTTCAGATTCAAAGACCGGCGCCGGTCAAATAGCCACTGCCTAAATATTATAATCATCTTCAAGTACTGATCTTTACTTGGAATTGCAATGTTTTTCAAAGAAAAACCAAAATTAATCTTTTCCAGATTCATAATAACTGAATCGCAGTACGGTATCAAAAGAGAGTGCTCAACTAGCTCAGTGCGACTAATCTGATATGAAAATTGAAAAACCTGTAAATAAAAAATCAAGATTTTTTCTAAAAGCAGCAACAGGGTCAGTTATCAAAGAAGCTTTATAATATTCAGAAGAATAACGCATAGTAACATCATTCCTGTTGCAAAAGAAATACGGTACCAATACAAAACATGAACAAATGGTATCAACCACCTTTAACATAATTATATAGCCTATATAAGTTTTTCAACAAATAAATAACAAAGCAGAGCTAGACACAAACAGTTGAAAAGTTTATCTTCCACTCACTGCAGAATGATTCCAATAGAAATTTTCCTCTCTTTGATATCCACCAATTTCTTGTTGAAGGCGATCTGTCATGAAAATATTCATTAGCCCACACAAACCATGTGGTGAACAGCAGCAAACTATTCTTAGCAACAAGTCAGTAAAATGCTTCATCAGTTTTCAGAAGTCTAACGCAAAACATCATTCAAGTTGCATTGGAAACCTTCTTTTGACTCCAGTCTTTGATCTGCTTATTTTGTAAAGTTATAAATGCAGAAAAAGTGATATTTCTGAACCTAAAATCAATGTGTTGATACAGCAGCTAGTTTGTATCCAATTACAACAATATTGAACTCAGTAAGTGACACTAAGATGGTCTGTACATTTGTGGTTTCACTGCAGTTCTCATACCGCTACCCAAAAACATTTGTAGCATGCCTACATACTCACTATTCATAACAGCAAGTCCATGAAACGTTGTGGTACAGAACAGCACGTCATGTTCAACATTTCTCCAATGTTTCACGCAAGGAAAGCAAGTTTGATCGCACATGTTTTGTACTTTTTATTGTATCTTCACACTAGACTAGATGATCTTTTGAATTGATGCCACGTGCGTTCGCAGTAGATTGAATATGATTTCGGTAGATAAAAAGCAGCAAGCAAGTATCCACTCTACACAGCACCAGGCCTATTTGCTGAAAACGAGAGAAAAGAAATGGAATTTCTTCGCTCCAGCCATTGCCAATGGTCATGAGTCATGACGTCATTGTGCAAAAGCAGTCAAAGAGTTGCCAAATTTTTACTTTTTTTAGTCAAGAAGTTATTCAATCAATCAATCATTTTATTTTTCGTCATTAACGCGTCCGGGACGAAAAAGATACTAACTACAAAAATCGATATAAACCTACCAGCACGTTAACGAACGGGAAAAGATGGCAAAACCTTGAAAGGTTTAAAACGTGCCTGAATGAAAAATTATTTAGTAGGCTATATATCAGTAGTTAGCATGGCCACAAAACCCAAAAAAACAAATAGCAAAAAATAAAACAAAAACAGAGAAGCACACATGTAGTATTGAATGACAGCCTAATGAAAAGTGTTGTGGATTGAATTTGCCAGTTCCAATATTGATGTGGATGAGCAGTCATAATAATAATAATAAAAGGATGGAGAAAGAAAACCGGACATAAAAGAAACCCATCCTCAGGCAAAAGCCCGTTTCAATGTGGCCCAGGAGAGCAGGTGTTGAGCTCTTTCTATGGTTAGACTGCACATCACACAGTAGCCTAAGACGATTGAGGTTTGATATCCAGTGTAAGTTATTGTTTCTTGTCCTGGTGGGTGATGGAATGGATGAGCTGGTAGATGATGATGTCCTGATGGTGTTGATGAAGCTCTCATCCCCTTTTGCGACGTGTCGTGTTGATTATGGAGTATTGCGTTTGCTGTTAATATCTACAAACATAAAAGTACAGCACAAGCAATCGATATTATTGTTAGGTTAGCCTAATCTTTTGTAAATAATTTCGGATTTTATTTTTCGTCATTAACGCGTCCAGGCACGAAAAAGATACCAGGGATATCTAGAGAAGGGGATGTGAAGGCTCATAGCGATTGCCTTATTCTTATGAAACTACCAAGGCGGTAGTTTGTAGCACGTGAAACATGCCGTTCTTTTCAAAATTGCAGAAAGTTTGCAGTGCAGCTGGTGTTACAGACGGTTGTTCGCCTGGTCAAACGTCATGTAGAAACCGTTCAGGTCTACTGAATATTACGTCATGGAAATTCCTAAAACATGAGCCAAAATTGCACCATCGTCCGTAAGACTCGTGTCAGACCGGTTTAAACCTGTTTCAGTTTGAGACCTGTTTGGACATGAAATATTGCGTCACGAACTGCTCTCGTGCCTTTGAGTTATCACAAATTTTTCTGATTCATTCTCGAAGTTGTTTGTTGGAAGTCGGTCGCACATTTAACTGGTTTATTTGGTGCTTGCTAGCTGGACAAATTCTCCGTCTTTTATCCAAGTAATCTGTATCGTAGTGACAGTTTTAGAGGTGTAGGCATTGCATTTCGATTTCGATAGCCGCGGGCTAATTTTACTGGAATACACTTTGAATAGACGTTTCGAAGGTGTGTTTATTTTTCGGTCATTACGTACAGACAAACGGATCCGGGAACTTTATGTTACAATTTTCCCACGAAGAATTATGGTTTACCGCTGTGACCATAAAAAATAAAAGACGAGTTCTTGTCAGTTGGTAGGTCAAGAAGAAATTAAAGCAAGAAAAATAAAAAACGAATTTGTTAGCTGGTAGGCCAAGAAGCACTTGAAGGCATAAAAATAAACGACGTGTTTGTTGTCAGCTAGTGCAGAAGAACTACTTAGAAGTACAAGAAATAATAAAAGAAGATTTGTTGGTTGGTAGTCTACACTCTTACAGAAGCAAAGAAAAGTAAAGACAATTCTTCTCAGTTTGGTACAGAAGAAAAATAACTTTGACATTCATTGGCAAGAAAGAAGATTAAAGACAATCCATCTGTGCTTGTAGATTCAAGTGGAAGAATCCAAGCAAGTTTTGTGGACTTTAGGACTTCATACCCGTACAGCTACGGTATCGTGCATTTAAATTCTTTTTTGTATTTTTTACGGTCTTTGCAGTTAAGTTTTTTATAACTACTGTAGCCTAATAAATTTGTGTGTTTGTGTAACTTAATTTTTTTAATTGTTAATTTAGTCCCAACATTTAATATGTCTACACTCGGTGATGACAGGGACTCGACCGCCGTCGACTCGACTGAGTTTAAGCCTGATGATGTTCTTTGCGGTCGGGCAGGCCATTCTGGGGAGGGACCCATTAACGATGAGGCTAAGTCAGTTCGAGAGGCCCGGCATCTTAGACGGGATATTTTGACTCAAATTGGGAAACTTTCTGTAGCCCTAGGTTCTTTGAGTGATAAGCAGGAACTGTTAATTTTTAGATCTAAGTTATCTACTTTTGAAGAGGAATTACGGCATTTCCATGCTCTCTTGAGTAAAATTTTTAACTCTGCAATCTTGGCAGAACTTCGTGATAGGGTAGATCCCGAATTTAACTCGTTAAAAAATAACTTTGAACAAAAAGAAAGTGTGTTCTCAGATAGGTTGGATGCTGACATACATCCTGAGGATAGCGCCTCAAATGTAAGCACTGGGATGTCTAGGACTTCGTCTCGGATAGTGGCACAAATTAACCTGCAGCTAAGACGAGAGGAGCTCCAGATACAAGCTGAGGCCGAAGCGAGAGCTGCTGAGGCTGCCGCGAAAGCTGAGGCCATACGAACTGAGGCTGCCGCGAGAGCTGAGGCTATTCGAGCTGAGGCAGCCGCGAGAGCTGCTGAGTTCGCACTCAAAGACGCTCAGTTGAGGGCTGAACAACGTAAAGAGGTAGTTTTAGCTGAATATCGATCAGAGGTGGGCTCTCGGCGTAGCTCTAAGAAGGGCTCTTCTAGGCATTCCAGAAATGAACATCAATCACAGTTTAATTTACATAACCTTTTCCAAACGCCCGTTCAACCTCTGAGTGGACCAGGGCAATCCACACGTTTTCCAGCTGTTTCAGGAGGTCTCGGGGCCGCGGCTAAGGGTCTTCCGAATGCTGTAGAGCCAAGGTCTGCGAATTACAACCGAGCTCCTACCCCAGAGCGTACAGGTCACGGGGCCGCCATTAGCAGTAATGCTTTGCCCCCTTCACAGTTTTCTGCGCCGCTAGGTTTTGATCGCCCAGCTACACGTAATTTGGGTGGTTGTGAGAGGCGTATCGCGTCTCCTGATTTTAACGTGTGTGAGGATCGTGATCGGGCTGTGCACGTGACTGAGCCCACTCAGCCCCTTAAGGGATATAGCTTGTCTTCTCCCGCTAAATCGAGTTCTCAACAGCAGGATTGCTTTTTGGAATACCAAAATAGTAGGACGTTTTTCGATAAGGCGGCCTTGATTGGTTACGATGGTAATAATATGCCATTTATCTTCTTTAAAAATCGTGTTACGGCCTTAATGGCAGCTTCGCCCTTTAAGGGGACTCGTTTGACTTTGTTACAAGCAGCTTGTGTTAGGACAGCTGCGCAAACGATTGCTAATTTGGTTTCTGACACCCCTGGCTTGTCAGAGGAAGACAGGATAGAAATGTCGTTAGCTCGCTTGTCCCAGCGTTTTGGGGTTCGTGGAGGTCTTTTTGCAGAACCGGAAATTAGAAAGTATCGCTATGGTAGCAAATTGACTTCGACCTCTTCCAGTGATCTGAAAGAGTTTAAAGATGAATTATCGCAGTGTTTGCTTTATGCGCAAGCTTATGGTCAGCGTGATAAATTAGAAGGACGTTTTGTTTTGGATTTGGCTAAGCGACTCCCGTTTGACGCTAAGCAGCGTTATCTTGACTTTTTAGGTGATCAGTATGGTGGCACTGATGAGCCTACCTTTCAGAGTTTGTTTGAATTTGTAGTACGGGAGGAAACGCGTAAGTCGACTGATTTTAGCATTATGCTAATGGGCGATTCTGGTGAGTCGCAGCAATTTAAAAAGTTTGGCAAAGGAAAATTGCCTTCATGTCCGGTTAGGCAGACGTCCGTAAAACCCCATGATGATGTGATGTCAGGAAGTTCGCAGTACTCGACTGTTGTTGGCGCACCGCGCGGTGGTGAAGCCAGACGTAAAAACCTACCGGCATGTATTTGTTGTTCGTCACGTGGTCAAGTTGAATATCATTTTTTGTCTAATTGTAAAGAATTTTTGCGCTTGACACCTAAAGATCGGAGAAATGTCATTGTGAAAGCTGGCAAATGCTTGAATTGTTTGCGCCAGCATATGGTTAGGGATTGCGTTCATGCAAACAACTGTCGTAAGTGTGGGCCTAACAACGATAGGAAACACTATTTTCTTCTGCATGATTTTTATGTGACGTCACGTGATTCTCTGGATTCGGTTGGGAAAGATGATGCTCGTGCCAGAGTTCCTGTGCGTAATGTTAAGATTGGAAATGTTAAAGCAGCCTTTAACCGCGTTACTGCTGCTCGTGTTTTGAATCCAATGACTGGCAAATCGAAGTTGGTGTATTGTCAGCATGATCCTGGTTCGCAGTTGACGTTTGTTTCGAGTGATTTGGTGTGTGAACTTGATCTTAAACCGTACGATAAAGCGTCGTTTAAAATGGATACCCTGGCTGGTCAGAAAGCTACTTGTGCTGACCTTGTCAAACTCAACATCCAGTCGTTAGAGACAGATGAACTGTTTTGTGATATAACCTCGGTGGTTAACCCAGCTTGGGCTGATGATGTTAAAACTTTACCGCATAAACAAGATTTAAATGGTTTCCGTCATTTTCATGACGTGAATATGTTTCATTTGAATGATTGTAGTACTGTAGATGTACTGATTGGCAACGACAACGCTTATTTGATGTGTGCAAAAAAAGAGCGTGTTGATGAAAATCGTAGTGAACCACATGCTTTGCTCACTCCTCTCGGTTGGTTGGCTTGTGGTGGTAAGTCACCCTTAGATGAAAGCGTTGCTAAAGTGTGCAGAGTGCAGACGTCTTCAGAGTCGGATGTCATCTCTGGCTTTCAGCGTAAAATTGAGTCTCGTGATATGGAAATAGCAGACCTGAATAAAGTCATTCAGGATTTGACGTTGCAAAATGAAACCTGTGAATTGTCTCGCAATGATATTTTGGCTAGAGAACTTGTCGAACCGAATATTGAGTTGAAAGATGGTCGATTTGAGATACCTGTTCCGTTGAAGGAAGATATTGATCTACCTAACAATTTTGTGTTGGCGTCAGATAGAGCTGCTGCTTTAAGAAAGAAAGCTTTAAAACAACCTGAACTTCGTGATTTCCTTACTGACACCATAAAAGATCTTAAATCAAATGGCTATATTGAGCGTACTGGTGAAGCATGAAATGTCAAGGGATTTGAATGGTATTTACCATACTTTGTTACGTCACAATTAAAAAAGCGCATTGTTTACGATGGCAAGTCTGAATTTCGAGGAACTTGTGTTAATGATGTAATGTTTTCGGGTCCTGACTTGTTAAACCCTCTGGTAGATGTCTTGGCTAGATTTCGGCTTGGTAGATTTGGTCTCATGGCTGATGTGACTAGATGCTTCTTTCAAATAAAGTTACCCGAGTTGATAGAATCAGCTGAATTTTACAACGCCCTAAGACAGAGAGAGATAAACTGGGAATTTATACCTCCGTATGCTCCGGCGCAAGGTGGCGCCTGGGAGGCAATGGTTAAACAATTTAAAATCGCATTTTTTCACATTTTGGACTCTTCAATTCGTAAGCCCAATTTTATTGAACTGCTTACGTACACAGGCAGTGCCGTTCGGATCGTGAACGAACGCCCTTTGGTACCTTTGAGTGACGACCCTAGGGATTTTACTGTCATCACCCCTGCCTCACTTTTGACCCCATACTTAGACCCATACTGTGCTGTTGGGCAACCACATGATCGTGACCAACTAAGAAGGGATTATCGGTTCAATTTGTCACTTTCTCATCAGTTTTGGAGTAAATGGATCGATTTTTACTTGCCAGGTCTTCAGGGCCGGAAAAAATGGCTAAAAATGGCCGAGAATTTGGAGCCTGGTCAACTTGTAGTAGTAGGTTCTCTCCAGGACATTGGTAAACGTGGGAAGTATCAACTTGGGAGGGTGCATGAGGTAGTTCCACAAATTAGGAAAGGGAAGCCTGTGGTTCGTAGAGCTAAAGTTGCCGTCTGCAACTATGATGAGAGTACAGGGAAAGTGAAAGTATAGACTATGTGTTGAGGGATATTTCGTGCCTCGCCCCCGTAAAGAACACCTAAGTGTTAGGGTTTGAGCCTGGTTTTGTCTGCGGTGGCCGACACTTGTCTGAGCCCAGAACAGTCGGTTATTATCGCAACCATGGTATATAGCGTCATTTTTTTGCGTGTACCTACTACCTATGGTACCAATTTCATGTATCGTCGTGTTTATTCTTATTGCTGTTCATTCTTTGCATGCCCTTTGTATTTGCGTATTAACTTAAACGTGAGTGATTCAAACAATTTGTGTATCATGTGTTTTTATTCATTGGCTCACAATTGTCGTCAATTCTTTTTTAGTTATGCCATGTCAGACTGTCATAACTAGGGGCCGCTATGTTACAGACGGTTGTTCGCCTGGTCAAACGTCATGTAGAAACCGTTCAGGTCTACTGAATATTACGTCATGGAAATTCCTAAAACATGAGCCAAAATTGCACCATCGTCCGTAAGACTCGTGTCAGACCGGTTTAAACCTGTTTCAGTTTGAGACCTGTTTGGACATGAAATATTGCGTCACGAACTGCTCTCGTGCCTTTGAGTTATCACAAATTTTTCTGATTCATTCTCGAAGTTGTTTGTTGGAAGTCGGTCGCACATTTAACTGGTTTATTTGGTGCTTGCTAGCTGGACAAATTCTCCGTCTTTTATCCAAGTAATCTGTATCGTAGTGACAGTTTTAGAAGTGCAAGGAGTTGCAACCCCATTTCGATAGCCGCGGGCTAATTTTACTGGAATACACTTTGAATAGACGTTTCGAAGGTGTGTTTATTTTTCGGTCATTACGTACAGACAAACGGATCCGGGAACTTTATGTTACAATTTTCCCACGAAGAATTATGGTTTACCGCTGTGACCAGCTGGTACACTCAACTGTCAAAGACAGTTATAGTAAACGTTACATAGAGCATATTTAAAGAATACTTCTTTAGAAAGACAGTTGAAAAATTACCAGTAAGCTGTTATTCTTAACAAAGCCTTTGCAGTAGGCGAGATGTGAAGCAACTGTACGGGTAGTTAAATTAACATGTAACCATGAGCATGCAGTGAGCATCCAGGCTTTAGTTCAGTTCAGTTGTTTTTATTTCTGACATCATATCAAAACAATACACGTCAACATGGAAAATGTCGAGAAAAAGGTAGAAGCGACAAAACGCGAACGTTAAAACGTGCTTGTGACCGAAGTAAGTTATTGAGTTGAAAAAAAAAAAAAAATTTGGCACGGTCGCAACACCTTCAAAAAATTTAAGATATAAAGGGAAAATAAAAAAAAGAAAATGTTACAAAACAAAAACAAATAAATTTAGGCTATAGCTTTATTAGCCCACATATCTTTAGCTGATATATTTAAGATTTGTATGGACAGTTGCTATGAAGATCGGCCATGGTGCGTTATCAAGAGTGCTTGATGTTAATAGCGCAATGCAGGTTATTATAACAAGATTTATTAAACTACTATCGGTGCCAATTGTTATTTTATAGTAAACAGAGATTATTTACAATAAACAAAAGCCCTTCTATTGTCAGACGTATCAAAAGCCTTCGTATCCCCTTCTTTAGACATCCCTGAAAAGACAGGCCCGTAGCCAGGGGGGTTCTCAGGGTTCCCGAGAACCCCCCTTGAGCCGAAAAGGTCCACATTTTAAAGAAGGTGTGGTGTTGTACATATGATCACAGGATCAGCTGAAACCTTCCAGATAGTTCTAAATAAAAGGTTTCTGGAAGAAGATTGAAAACATTTTCGTCTCGGACTCGTTAATAACGAAAAATAAAATGATTGATTGTACGATAGTAAAGTCTTAAACTTTGATCATTGCTGCGTCATAATGCCTTGTGTTGCGCTAGCAAATGTGACGAAAGTTGTTAAATTCGTATTTTCTCGGTTACAGAGTTTACGTAATAGTTAATCTTTCTTGCATTCTACCTTCTGGATAATTCTATTGATAAAATCTTATGAATACCGTAGCTACAGTTCTCGTGATAAAAGATAGTTGACGTGAGAACAGGCAACGGAATTGTGGACGCGTATTGGTTTAGTGCAGTGGTTCCCAACCTTTTTGTTGTCACGGACCTCTTTAGACAAATTATTCTGCGGACCCCTACCTAAATTTTGCCCGAAACTCAATTAACGTGCTATTGACTATTGTAATAATTATGCTACTCAACTACTGTAGCCTACTGAGTCACATTGCATTGCCGCTATGACTCCTGCGACAAATAGGTTAAACCAGTGGTTCCCAACCGGGGAGGAATTCCTCCCTAGGGAGGAATTTCATGAGTTCAGGGGAGGAATTTCAGTTTTTGCCGTTCGTGTGCAAGAGCTACATTTAATAAGTTAATAGCTGTTTATTTGCTAATAAATTTCATACAAATATTACCCTAAAAGTGTTTCCAGAAAGCGCTATAATCCATTATTTTAGTGTAATTTTGCAAAAATTTTCCGGGGGAGCATGCCCCCGGGCCCCCCTAGAATACGCGTGCCTTCGGCACGCTCTAACCTCCCACCAGTTTTATTGCTTCCCTTGCTCAACCGACCAGGGTACGCCACTGCACATGAGGTAGCGATGTCTTTAATCAAACACTTTGTTGTTCTCTTCGATCCATCAAATATTTGGCCCTCCCAAAAAAACATTTCTGGCTACGCCACTGGCCAACACGCCACTAAAAAACCTTCACATACCTTGGGTTCCGCTTGCGCAGAATGAGGATGATCGACACGATGGTTTTGATAAGCCAAACCAAAAACTGGCATATCTGGTAATTTTTATAGACCGCCGGCTGTGCGGTCCCTGATCCCGTTTTTACTTCCGATCGGAATGAGGAAAGAGTCTTAGAACCCTAACATAATGGTGTCTATTACAATCTGGGGGAATTCTAGAGAAACCATTTTAGTTAAAATTCTAGGGTTTCTAAAATTTAAGACTCCCTTTTTTGTTTTTAGTAATATGGGGAGGAATGAATAGTTCCAAAATAGGCAAAGGGAGGAACGCAACAAAAAAGGTTGGGAACCACTGGGTTAAACAGTCGCTCAAATAAGAAAATGAATGAATTGTTCAAGAAATGTCAGCAGTATTTGAATATTAAGGTGACCCAAAGTGCCAGGCCGAAACTTTTTCAACGTAAGCAAATTTAATGAGAGAAATGAAAGTAAAAAGATCGTTTTTCGTTTTTTTCTTCCAAAATTCATCAAGGTAATCACGGACACCCAAAGGCTTTCTCACGGACCTCCAAGGGGTCCACAGACCCCAGGTTTGAAACCACTGGTTTAGTGAGTAGTGTGAGATATACTTTAAGCTGAATTACAGTGAAATTCGCTGAAGCTTACATGTACTTGTGCCATTGTCCCATGGACCATTTCTTTAAGAAAAAAATTCCTTAGATCATTGGCAATTGATGTCCATTAGGCTATGTAATAAAACTATCTTTGGACCACTAAACATTCCAGGTGGACCACCAGTGGCGCAAATTGTTATATTGCAAACTGTGCAGTAGCTTACATGACCTTATAAGGGCATCTGCCCTCTCCCCCCCGCTTCCGGCGCCCCTGTCGGTTCCACTATAGGTAGATGTGCTATTGTTAATGTGAAAATTGTTTGTACCGGTATTTATTTATTTTGTTTTTTTATAATTGACAAGTTGAAGTTTGTTTTGTTTGTTGGTACATGTAGGCTACTGCCGTTTCTTATGTTTTGCTTGCTTGTGGACACACCAAGAAGAAAGCGTTTTCAAAAGGTCCGTATTTTTGGATTTGGGAACCCCCCTTTGAAAATGTCTGGCTACGGCCTGAAAGATACTAACTACAAAAATCGATATAAACCTACCAGCACGTAAATGAACGGGAAAAGGTGGCAAAACCTTGAAAGGTTTAAAACGTGCCTGAATGGAAAATCATGTAGGCTAGTACGGTAGAGTATATGTCAGTAGTTAGCACGGCCACAAAATCCAAAAATAGAGAAACGAAATTATTCCTATCTGAACTCTGTCTGAAGCACGAGGCAAAAAGCGGACCAACTAATTTTTATGAAAATAAAACAACAAAAAATTTGGAATACCTATTCGGCAACAATGTGAAAGCGCCTATGTGGCGGTGGCGCTACTACTTTTTCTATAGACGCTTAGTTTAGCTTCCACTCAGTCAATTAATCAATGGTTTATTTGACAGTAACAGGAACACAGACACTGTAGCCTAGGCTACATGGTTGAAATGTGCAAGTAAGGTACACCATGCAAAAGTTACACAAGTTCCCATACCGACAGGGAGACAACGAGACGATCATACGGTCTACTCAGGGCCGCAGCAACAAAGAACGTGGCCCCTTCGAACATAGCGTAAGTCCGGGGCCCCTTACAACGCAGAAACTGAAATGCGGTATTTATTTCAGAGTTGGTCAATAGATGTATGGTTTACTATGCCTGACCGAAGGTCAAACCACTTCATCATACAGTCTTGATGAGTGATGACCTGTGCCTGTTTCATGATACAGAATTCTTTTGTCGCATTCAGGCGAAGAAAAATCAAATGGCTTAAATTAAATCTAAAAGAGCCTGACACAATGTTCGTAGTATTCATATCGTCGTGCTATTCCAAGAAACAAGATAAAACTTACTGCAAAAATAATCATGAGACCTGTGATAACTTAACTATTTTCGCATTGTTATGACAACGAGGGTGACAAAGTTAGAAGAAATACAACATATTTTTGCTTCTTCATCCTAACAAAATTATTGAACCAAAACGCCAAAAGGAATCTCGTTCATCTCACACCAGCGACCAGCTAGCTATTGTTTTGAGATTGACTCAGCGTGCGCAGACGTTGAATTAATGCAAAAAAAAGATGATGTTGTCTTCTGAGACAGTACCAACAAGACGCGGGAAAAGAACTTCTTTAGCGTAACGTGACGTTGAACACAAAAATTGTCTTGAGAAAACAGTTTTGCTTTTTTTGTACAATATGGTCTACAAGTCTACACCTTGTGTGAAGTCAGTCAAAAAGTTTGGAGAGAAAAATGAGAGTAGGATTAACAAGGAAAAAAAGTCGACTCCTTTTCACAGTTTTTGCGCTAAGTGTTTTTATATTCATGCAGCAATTATTATTTCTTTACAATCGACATACAAAAAACAAGATTACAGTATCCGGAAACGCAAAAAACTCATCAAAAAGCACTGTTGTCGGTGAATGCTTTAAAGATTTGAAAGATAAAGTCATCAGACAAAAACTAAGAAAAGTTTTAGAAGAACACGAAGACACGAGATCTTCACTATCTACGTTATTAAAACATTTGCCAAGTTGTGCTAGCAACACATCCAAGCTATTTACTGCTTATTTTATTGAAGTTTTGTCAAAGTCTTTGCAAGAATATAAAAACTTCAGCTTAGATTTTGAAAATCCATGGAAAAACAGAACGCACAATATTAATAAAACTGAAAGCAACCTTTGTCCATTGCAATCCCCATTTCTACAAGGGCACGTTGACATATCGTTCGATGGTCAGTTACTTAGCCTACTTGAGTAACTTAGTGTGGTTTGGTTTTGAATCTTTATCCTCGAACTAACAAAGCCCTGATAGGTTATTCCTTGTAGTTTTGCATACTTGTAGAAGCTGTTGACGCAGGGCCGGTTACCCAGATTCACATGTAAAGTTTTCCGATTGTTGTAGGCTTGATGCAGGGGAATTATTCCATTCACTAGGTACCGCTCATTGAAAGCAGTCCTTACAATGCGTTGCTTAAAAGCGCATACCCCGAGAGCAGAACCAGCGCCGCGTGATCTTGAGTCGAGCGCTTAACCACTGAGCTAACGGGGTGGACATGATAGATTTTGCTATTGGTACTTTATAATAATATATATTTATTTAAATAAAAACCTTCTGAGGCTTAGGCCTAAAGTTTCATAAAAACAGCTTGTTTCGTTTTTCGAGACGATTGTATACTGCCCAAACAAATGTACTGCATAAGACCTAACTTCTAAAAACTTTTGATCAGATACAGGAGAAATATCGGATGGACATAAGATCTGGAATTGGCCTCCAACAATGGAAGAAGTGGCGTTGGAGTATCAAAACCAGATCGAATTTGGAGGAAGATATGCACCTCCGTCTTGCAAGTGTCGGGGGTTCACTGCCTTCATTATACCTTTTCGACACCGGGACCAACATTTAAGGTGAGAGTGAACCTGAAAACATCTTCATCTATTTTATAAAGTTAAACACTTGGAAATTAAACAGTAAGGTTAAACAATCTGGGATAGTTTTATTTAATATTGGTGTATATTAATTTGGATTATTGTGCCTGATTGTCGCCTATTGACAACCTCAATGTGGGATTAATGTCTTACAGACGAAAAAACATAAGAAAAAAAATTTTGCTTGGTGTTCCATTTCTCGATGAAAGCAACTCAGCTGCATATTTCATAATTATAATAATAATAAAAATCGTGTTTTTCTGGCTATGGCGCTGTCACTGTCTAAATGAATTTTGCACTCAAATTTCTTTAGTAGGATCACTTATTATGACTATAGCTCTCTGTTGAAAAAGATGTAAATATTTTTGTCTTATCACAGAACCATGGCTTCGATTAAAATAAATGAACTGATTTTTGCAAATCGATCAAACAAGCAAAAACAATTTTTTTTTTGAATTATACTGTAAGTTCGTTATACAATTTTGGTAGAGAGATAACTTTTTTAAACCATAAACAGTCATAACTCAGCAACAACACTACATTTAACATTATAAAACAAAAAAACAATAAGCTAACGTTTTCGGCTGTAGTCATACAGCCCTTTTCAAGCTTATAAGAAAAATATTTTTTAAAAGTGCATTTGCAGTTTGTGTATTATTTCGTTGTTTTGTTTTGGATATGGACAGCTTTGTCTGACGCAAATAAATAAATAAATAAAATAAAATAAATACTAAAGAATCATACACTATCACAGCAAAAATATTTTTATGTCTGTTTATGGTTTATAAGTTTGTGTTTTCTAACGTAACGGCAACGTAACTTGACGTTTTTGTTTTTCAGATTTTTCCTCCACTATACACACGAAATTTTAAGACGACAACAGCTTTGCTACATCTTTCTAGTTGTGGAACAAGATGACAACAAAACGTTTAACAAAGGTTCCCATGACTAATAATAAACAATATTTCAATTTAATTTCATTAGTTTTAGAATTAATATCATAATGTGGGATTAAAATTATTGTATAGAGCAGTGCTCTGCAACAGGGAACATGTAGTGGGGTTCCATGAGGGGTAGGGTGGCCAAAAAAAATGGAAATTTTTTATTTTTGTTTGCACACCCTCTCATTTGAGGAGGATTCATGAAAAAATGACACTGTGAAAATTTGAAGTGAATCCGACAAGAGGAAGTGCTCTCCCACCGACCTCAAAGTTTGCTTTCTTTGGCATAATTCGTCAAAATTCCTTGAATATGTGACGTAATTATTTTTTGACTTATTTACATTGCAGTTGCAGCATTTTTGTGTAAACCATTGTTTTACTCTGAATTTATGATATAATAAGTGTTTCCACATGCAGAAAAACAGAAATAATACACAAAATAGATCACATTAACAAGCGTTTGGTATGAAATAAAATGCACTAAACTTTAGCTAAAACCGCATAAAAGTACGTTCACCAGTCACGATCGCAACACTTCATGTGACAACACATTGCCCAGAAATTGCAAGAGAAATGTTTGTAAAGA
This sequence comes from Aplidium turbinatum, assembly GCF_918807975.1. Classification (NCBI taxonomy): domain Eukaryota; kingdom Metazoa; phylum Chordata; class Ascidiacea; order Aplousobranchia; family Polyclinidae; genus Aplidium; species Aplidium turbinatum. The sequence goes on along the minus strand of NC_137489.1, from coordinate 5,397,244 downwards.
GTCAAGCCATTGGTTGACTTTATTGCACTTGTTGGAAGCAGCTTTCTGTGGTGCTTGACCACTTGATAGAGGAGCTGGCGCTGTTGTTCATTTTTTGTATGGACTTCATTGAAGTCAGTAGCTAATTTGACTGCCCGCTCTGCACAATCATTGACGGCTTTGAGATGACGCCAAACTTTGCATGCTTCTTTATAATCATCACGATCACGCCATGTGTCAACAGAAGCAGTGACTCGAAAAGGTTAAGTGAACGCTATGTTACAAACTGTGCCAAAGAGAGACGTTAAAACTTGACAATTTTGTTTGGGGCAACACGACGAACATCTTCGGGAAATGGGTCTTTCTTAAGAGCATTAACGATTGCCTTCTTTTCATCATCTGTGTTATTATCACTGAATAAAGGCAGTGCAGCAAGATCCTCACTGATGTACCACAAGCGCAACCTCAACTTTTTTTTGCCACTTGAGAAATTGCATTGTCAACCTCTTTCTAATCCTCTGTGAGCTGTAACATTGCTAGGTCATTTGTAGGGGCAGATATTGATGAAGGTGCTGCAAACCAAAAAGTGGCATAGATGGTAGTAGTTAATATTACTTCATCTGCAACTGTACTGCATGCAAGTGGCAGTGTAATCTTATTGACCTTCATCTCGTAGTAGACGGCGAAGAACCACACCCCATACAGGCAGCTGACATGGCCCTCAAGAGAGTCAACAAATGGACACCCACTCTCTAGTGTTGACTCCCTTGAGGGGCTATGTCAGCTGCCTGTATGGGGTGTGGTTCTACGAGATGAAGATCAATAAGGTTACACTGCCACTTGCTTGCAGTACAGTTCTTGTGAGTGAAAGCTAATATCGCTACCACTGCAAAGACTCACGTTGTTACCAAACTAAAACGCATCCGTCTAGAGCATATAAGAGAATCAAAGCACAAAGGGAGGCGAAATTCAGCTTCCCAGCTGACCTCAGAAGCTGACTTCACCCAGAGCTTAAGTGCATTATTTGATATTGCACATGCTAACTGGGAATGCCGCATAACAATACCAGAAGATTGCCAGTTTTTGATAGACCAAGGTGGTGCATGACAGATACTGATGACAACAGAGGACCCAATGCATCGGCAAGCTGCTGCAAAGTATAGAAAGCGCAAAGATGATGAACAGAGACGCAACGGAAATCGCATTGATCCAGTACCATCAAGTGCTGCTGCTTTCTCATCTGAAAATGATTAGCAAATGATGAAGATTCTTCCAGTGACCCACTGTTTGCACCGTAAATCCAAATAACACCAAAACAAAAGAAAACCCAGTAGGAGCAGCCATTACCAAAACGCTGCATTATCGATAATCCACTGTTTAATGCAGCACTGAACAGAACTATAACATCAAGTCGTCAAGCAATGATGATCGTCACTCCTGCTCTTGCTGCAGCTGGAATTGATATAAATGAATTGACAATGTCACATTCCTCTGTCATGAATGCTCGAAACACCTCATGTGAAAGCCTGGCAGCTGCAGTGCTGCAAAAATTTAAACCAACAGTTACAGTTCCACTTGTTGTTCATTTTCATGGTAAATATTTGACTAATGCCAATGGCACAAAGTGCGAATCTTTGGCCATTGTAGTTTCTGGTATGCATGTTGAGATACTGCTTGGCATTCCGAAGCTGCCTGTTGGAACGGGATCACTAATGGGCCAAAAAGTAGTGGAATTCATACACGAGTTGTAGCAGAGCACTTAGCTGCACTTTGTTTTGACACGACATCAAGCAATACGGGAATCCACACTGGAGCTATCACTGTCATGCAGCAGGCATTTAATCGAAGGCTGCTAGTTCTTGCATGCCATGATCTCAAAATCGTCAATGATTGTGCAGAGCGGGCACTGGGCAGTCAAATTAGCTACTGACTTCAATGAAGTCCTTACGGAAAATGAACAACAGCGCCAGCTCCTCTATCAGGTGATCGAGCACCACAGAAAGCTGCTTCCAACAAGTGCAAGTAAACGCCAACGTGCCAACAGCTCCATTAAATAAAATCAATGGCTTGACTCTTTACAAACATTTCTTTTGCTTTTTCTGGGCAATGTGTTATCACCTGAAGCGTTGCGATTGTGACTGGTGAACGTACTTTTATTTTCGGTTTTCGCTAAAGTTCAGTGCATGTAATTTCATTCCAAACGCTTGTTAATGTGATCTATTTTGTGCATTATTTATGTTTTTCTGCATGTGGAAACACTTATTATATCATAAATTCAGAGTAAAACAATGGTTAACACAAAAATGCTGCAACTGCAATGTAGATACGTCAAAAAAGAATTACGTCACATATTCAAGGAATTTTGATGAATTATGCCAAAGAAAGCAAATTTAGAGGTCGGTGGGAGAGCACTTCCTCTTGTCGGATTCACTTCAAATTTTCACAGTGTCATTTTTTCATTATTCCTCCTCAAATGAGAGGGTGTGCAAACAAAAATAAAAAATTTCCATTTTTTTTGGCCACCCTAATGAGGGGGTCTAGCTTTTTAGGCAAATTGATCCTTACTTTAGTATATTGATGCATTATTCTGAATTTTTAGATCACTGTGCAGTTCAAGATGAGATTATTTTTGATTTTGCGAATTTTGTAATAACTGTTCATTTGTTTATCCTACTTTTTGAAGCGACATTATGAAGTATTTTATTTTTTAAAAGCAATTTGTGATTTTAAAATTTTTTTTAGTGTGTGTTATAGTCGTCATTTTATTTACGTTGCTTTTATGTAACTTGTGACCTGCTTCACTACATAATAAAATTCAGCGTTTTTTTGGTACAGACGCTGGAATTGATTACCATCAACGCGTGTAATCAATTAAGCGCTCTGTACCACGTTCCTTAGTTGATTGTTTTGCGTTTCTTTCCTATTTATTGTGTTGCTTTTATATATTGAATCAGTAAGTACAAGCACCAGCTCAGTGGCCGAGTGGTTTCGCCTTCGGCTCTGGTGCTGGTAGATCTGAGATCGATTCCAGGTCGGGTCAAACCGAAGACTTTAAAAACGGTACCGATTGTGTTCTATCCTGCATAGCGCAGTGAGAATGAGTCGGGTAATAATGTGATAACATCGTAAACCTGATATAAATTCAAAATGAGCCCTGTCGCTAAAAGACCTTAGCTGTTGTAGAGCGACAATAAATAAAACCATAACATTATTATTAGTAAGTACAAGCCAGTGGTGCCACTCCTACTGTTTTTCCACTAGATCTAGTGTTTTTGGGTTGCATCTAGTGTTTTTTTGCTATCTAGTGTTTTTTTAGCGATTCACCGCTATGTTAGTGTGCATAAGTTTGGACAGTGTTCAAAGTAGCCCCACCTATTTTTGTTTGGCTACATCAATGTGTTTGTAGTGCTTTTCAAAGTGGACTCGAGTTTTTTGTCTAGTTACACCAATGATGACCAAATTTGAGATATTTAGCATAAATACTTTAAAAAGTACACACAAATGACTGTGAAAAGTGTTCAAAGTAGACTAAAGTAGGTAGCGTAGCCTACCATATGGTACCGGAGGCTTAGGCTACATTTGATAAGTGTCGAGTTCTTAGACTATACTACCTCAGAGATGATTGTGAGTAGGCCTAATATTGCATTTTTGACAATATATTCGCAAAGGCCAAATTTGGGAAAATTTTGTTCGCCCCCCCCCCCCAAAAATGTTTTACTCTCCTACGGCTATGACTTCAGGGCTCTCACTTTCAAGGAAATTCAGTTCTACTTTGAAATTTTAAGGACTTTTAACACTCACTAACGCCATTGGCTGTCATTTTTGTACATTATGCATGTAAATGATCGTGTATTTATGATACTAGTGTTTTTTTGTGAATCTAGTGTTGTCTTCAGTCAAATCTAGTACTTTTCCATGACAAGAGAGTGGCAACAGTGGTACAAGCTTCGAGTGGTTTCGCCTTCGGCTCTGGTGCTGGTAGATCTGAGATCGATTCCAGGTCGGGTCAAACCGAAGACTTTAAAAACGGTACCGATTGTGTTCTTTCTTGCGTAACGCAGTGAGAATAAATCGGGTAATAATGTGATAACATCGTAAAACCTGATACAAATTCAAAATGAGCCCTGTCGCTAAAAGACCTTAGCTGTTGTAGAGCGACAATAAATAAAACCATAACATTATTATTATTATTAGTAAGTACGAGACCCAGCTCAGTGGCAGAGTGGTTTCGCCTTCGGCTCTGGTGCTAGTAGATCTGAGATCGATTCCAGGTCGGGTCAAACCGAAGACTTTAAAAACCGTACCGATTGTGTTCTATCCTGCATAACGCAGTGAGAATGAGTCGGGTAATAATGTGATAACATCGTAAACCTGATATAAATTAAAAATGAGCCCTGTCGCTAAAAGACCTTAGCTGTTGTAGAGCGACAATAAATAAAACCATTTACCTCTTGTACTTACTAATAATAATAATAATATTATGGTTTTATTTATTGTCGCTCTACAACAGCTAAGGTCTTTTAGCGACAGGGCTCATTTTTTAATTTGTATCAGGTTTACAATGTTATCACATTATTACCCGACCCATTCTCACTGCGGTATGCAGGATAGAACACAATCGGTACCGTTTTTAAAGTCTTCGGTTTGACCTGACCTGGAATCGATCTCAGATCTACCAGCACCAGAGCCGAAGGCGAAACCACTCTGCCACTGAGCTGGGTCTTGCACTTACTATAATAATAATATTATGGTTTTCTCACTTGGTTGGCTACTATTATTATTGCTTATTTCATATTAAACAATGGGAGTTTCCTGACAAAGGCGAAATCAAATCATGGGTTCCTCAATGAAAAAAGATGAAAGAGCGCTTGTATAGAGTCAAAATCTGGCGGACGATGTTGGCTATTTGGCCTACCACGGGTTTACTAGCTTAGTCCAGTTTCCTGCCGGTTTTTGTATTTCAGGCGAGACCTTTGCCAAAGCAATTTTCCAACTGATCTCGATCAGTCAGCAATGATAATAATAGCATATTGCAAGTTGTGACTCTTGTAAAGTAACACTGCTCCGATATGTTTGGTCTCCTCCCTTCTATGCTAGATATTTACAGAAAGGTGAAAAAAAATTACTTGCTTAGCTGTTTGACCTGTTTGAAAATTTGAATTTGACAATCAATCAATGTTCCTTCAGGTCAATTGATGAACACTGGATTTAAATATGCGAAGAATCTGAGCCAAAACATTGACTGCTTTGTATTTCATGACGTTGACATTGTTGTGGAGGATGACAGAGTGATCTACACATGCGCAGGTGAATACTCAAATGTTCTGTCCAATAACTTTTGTGCTCACATTTTGGAACGAACATTGACTTATTTTGTAGAACGTCTTCTCCGACTTGTAAAGCCGACCGCAATAAGCTTGTGTTCAATTTTCATTTAACGTCTAGACCAGTAGCTCCCAACCTTTCTCTTCTTCCCGTCTACTTCTCCCTTCGCTGATTATAAAGAACTTTTCATTTCTTCTCTACTGGCTTAACATTAGAATTACCACGTTGTGGACCTACCTAGAATAACCGAAAGCCAGCAAAATGACCGTTTGTTAAATAAACAAGAAAATACTTTATTGCCTACATGACTGTTCCCCTCAACCATTCATAAGACGTATTTTGTAATATATCAATATCTTTTAAATTAGCTACTTTGCATTGATTTAAGATTACTTTTTTATTTTTTTAGGCTTTCATTGACTGTAAGTCAAATAGAATGGCCAGGTACCCAAAGAGCAAATTAACCGTTTTTTACCATTGATTTGACGTTCGCAAACGTAAAATAAATCGATATAGAACCACCTCAGTTGCTGTCTGGGTAGTAATCTTCTCATAAAATTGACACGGTGTATTTTCAGACGGAAAGACGATACACCACATAGCTCCTTATATCAACAAGTATCAGTATAAGATTTGCTGTGGAATTACGGTGGGTGCAGCGGTTGGGTTCACAAGCAAACAATATGAGGATCTAAATGGATTTTCAAATTTATACGCGGTAAGTAGGTAACAAATTTTGTAAACAACCTACTCAAGCCAAAAAAGTGTTTTGATACAAAAAAAAGTTGATATTTTTGAAGATATAGCAAACAATGCCTTGAACAATGTTATTTGGGTTGGTGTGACATTATCATTTGTTTTTGCAAAATAAACGTTTGCACGGAACCCAGACACCTACTTCATCCGGTACAGATCTTTATCAAAAGAGGTACAAATTTTTTCCGGACCTGGCGAAGATGTACACCAAACCAAATGGCTGTTTCTGACTGAATTTTCCAACGCAGCTTTAACAGTCACTTCAAATGTTAAAAATGTGACTTGACTGCAGTGAAGATGAATTTTTGAAACGCTTGAAACGTTACTATCTGCATTTTAACTCGACCGTTATTCTTTTATTAGAGTGCCTTAAGTATTTTTTTTAAACTCAGTTCTCCTTTGAACATATTTTTACATTGAACAACAACATGTCACTGGTAAAAATGAATTTACCTTTTACGGAAATTTAGCGTTCACTTTTTTGTATCAAGCTAAAACTTCTAGACATAAAGTGATAAAATGCTTCGATTTATTGCGCGCTGTCGTGACTGACCAAAAGAAAAGCTTTTCTGAAAAGGCTTGTCGTGTTTATGGAGCAGTTTTCAGGCCTTTTAGAACGAAAATTTAACATTAAAACATCTGAATTCCAATATCTTATGAATGATAATAACTTTGTACTTGTACTTTTTTACATGTGCTAGTTGAAGATGCTATTACTATAGCGAAATCGATTCTTAATTAATTACACTAAGAGGTTAGATTGTTGTGCAAATGCCAGCATTGATGAAAGCAAAATAGCAGTACTAACTTTGTACTGAATAACAAGAAGCTTTCTTGTTTAGGGCTGGGGAGGTGAAGATGATGACATGGATTTGCGAATAAAGTTTAAAAACTACGACATTTGGCGATCGCAGAAAAACTATACTCGGCAAGCGGATTTTTTTAATTATTTGACTATATTATTGCATGTATGCTTCATTCTTGTACAAATTGGTTTTAAAAAGTTACAACAAATTCAAGTAAAGCTACTTTGCTTCAAACGCAAGTTTCAAGTAAAACAGGATTCCGATTATATTTGGTTTATTTAAATATAATCTTTTCTTACCTTTTATGGCAAAAATGTAAGACTGTATAATATGAATGGTGCTTATAAAATATAAGAAAACATGCTTGGTGAAAAATAAAAATAGTTGGGAGTCTATACAAGAAAGGCACAGTTAAAAAGTACAAACTAAAATGCACTCTACTACACAATGTGCGGTGGGATGGCGCAACGAATAAGGCGTTGGCTTTCCAATTATGTAAACCTGGTTCGACTCCCTGCTTCAGATGGTTGTTGAAAACACCATTCACCTCTGCCTAGGGTGTAATAATTTGGGTGGGCATTATTACTGCAGGAAAGGCGGCCGAGAGAAAGGAGCTGGCCACCCTACCCTCCTTAGTGCCGAAGGCTTATTACAATGATAACTTTATCTTCTCATACCAGACACTTGAATCAAGTATGGGACCACCTTTACACAATGTTAAGCTAATAAGTGATTTTGTTAAAGTAACGCGTGGTGTTGATAGACCACAGACGTGTGTCTTAAAGCAACCATGTCAATATCTGAATAACAATCACAAAAAGTTGATTTAACAGCATGTGACTTCTTGATGGCAGAAATCACAAATGACGCCATGTTTTTACCTCTTTCACTGGGAAGTTTGTACAACGCTGACTTAATGGCTTATTTAACTTTTCAACATTTGGACGCATGTTGTATCTGCTGCAACAAAAATGTAATGACGTGGTGTTTGGCAGGAATCACATGCCAATACTTTCCCATACAGCAAAATTCGTCATTTTTGCATTAATTCAACGTCTGCAGACGCTGAATCAATGTCAAAATGACAAATTTTGCTGTCAGGATCAGCACCTGTTTTCGATGTTGTTGATATGAATTCAATGTTGTTTTATTTTGTTACGTAATGTGTTATTCCTCCTACTATAACAAGCCACTCCAGTTTACGGAGTCTTGATTATCGAATTCACGACGTCATTGCTATTAGCCATTATTCGTTCACAGTTGAAGTGTTTTTTAAGGACATCACGTGTTGGAAAAAGTCATTTAGAAACAAACCACATGACCAAGACTATCTACTTGAGCACCTGTGGCAGTCCTCTTGACCTATTTTCTGGAATTCTGTTTACCTGATATTACAGCAAGCTAGCTACTTTTAATATCATGCCCACTTAATCGAGTTAGTGCGGGCATTTCACTCGCAGACAGGGCGTTGAGAATATAATTTTGGCCGGGTCCCATTCAATGAGATCTTCGGGTCCCAAATTAAGACACTTTCAAGAAAAACGCAATATCCAAAAAATAGATAATATCCGAATAATATTCCATCTATTAGGTGCCGCTGAATGGAGAGCAGTCGTTAGAATGCTCAAGCGCATACCCCGAGATTCGAATCAGCGTAGCTTGATCTTGAAGCTTCTTTGTTTACGAGGCTACGCGCTAACCAACTGAGCTACTGGGACGGACAAATGATATCAATGATGAGAAAATGCATTTTTTATTGAGATTTTCACACCAACTTTATTTTTCAAACAATTAAGACATCTAGCCTACAAGATATTTCATTTCTGAAGCAAAAAAGCTTATGTTGAATACACATCCAAAAAGAGAGCGTAGCCTAAAATAGTTTACTTCTTTTTACTGGATCAATTTAATTTCAGATTTATGATGGTGATTCACGAAAAAGATGCCGGAAACCCTGACAACGAACGACGATTGAAGCTTTTGAACACTGCCTCCTCGCGAATATCACAGGACGGTTTGACGTCATTACGTACCGTTATAACGTCAGTCACACGTCATCTAACCCATACCAGAATCAAAGTCAAAACATTTGAGCCAGATCACTTTTTACTTTAACGCCAAGGGGTCTTTATTCAACTTACCTTCAGAAAGTTACTTTGAAATGATTTAAATGCTCAACCGTGCGCTAAACTGTCAGGATCAAGCTTCAAAAAAGGCTTTCTCAGTTCGATGATAGACTCCCACAACAATTAATAAAAAAGCTTAATACTAAACACCCCAAATCTTTCATATAACTTAATTTGTTGCATCATCGATTGCTCTCACTGCAGTTATTAGTTTTGATAACAAGTTTTAAAGCCTCAAGTTTCTGTTTATTATTTATGAGCTAAAATTGCGTTGGCGGGAAACAATTTCAACTGTAGTGACGATTTGAAGCCGTTGAAAGCAATGACAGCGATTCAACATTGAAGATGTAAAGCACAGAGCCACTTGTCAGTGACTTGTATGATGCTTGAAGTTTCCCGTCTGCAAGCAACGTGTCATAAACAAGCTACCTGAGCTTTTACATCAAGCCCTTGTGGAAAACTTCTCTGTTTGTGAAATCTGTATTGCGATCAGGAAATGTTACGAAACGCAATGGAAATTTTTTTATTTTACACCAAAGTTTTCCATTTCACATCTCATAGATATTTCTCTTTCATACTTTGAGTTCTGAGTCTAAAATTGTCGGATGACATATCTTTAAATTGTTCGATAGGCTACCGTTGAAGTGTTTACGACTACGTTAAATCAGCAGCAGCTTGTACCATGGTAACGACTAGAACGTCACACAACTAAGGCGAAAGAGCCATGTCCATTGAGTCCTATCTTTGTCATGAGTTACCAAGGGGAGAGGGGGGGGACTTGTATATCAGTCCCAGGTATACAAGCCCCCCCCACCCCCCTTGGTAACTCATGACAAAGACAGGACTCAAGCTGCGTGGCTCTTTCGCCTTAGTTCTGTGATGTTCTAGTCGTTACCTTGTACCACAGACCACAGCGTATTGTTCAATTGCAACATGGCTTTCATAGACGTTTGAAGACATAAAATAGTTTACTCTTATGTTGATATAACTTGAAAGTATGCGATTCTCCGAATTGTGTAGTTGGTCGAATACTTTACGAACCTTTCTTCGTTAGTGGGCTTAGGCTATTGTGTTGTATATTTCTTTTTTATTTTATTGTGAAATATTAGCCTATCATTAAAATCATTATCATCAAAAACGATGACTTTGAAACTAAAGTTTTTTTTTTTATATAATATCATGACAGCCTGTCTACATATGTTATGAATTGCGTGGTAAAATTTACCTAATGGATAAAAAACAAAGGAATAAAAGTACAAAAAACTTCTTCTGGTATCACAGCTTATGGCAGCGCAAGCTCCTATGTATTTTACGAAGCAAAAGCCAAAATTATAATGTCCCGTTTGGTAACTAGTTAACAATTAATTTAACTATTTTAGTGCTCATAGAAGTAGGCCTATGAATAAGGCTAAATATAGGAGAAGGCGGCAGACCCACCTCAGACGAATTATAGAAAATTAACTAAAAAATTACCGCCATACGTAACGTTCGCTAGAGGTCGCCATGATACTATACAATAAGGTTAACTTGACACCAAGCAATGAAACGTTTATTAAATTTATCGAACTCATCTCATCATTACCTTCTTCGTGGGATAGAGACAACGGCAATTTAAATCGCCCAAACTACACCAACAACATTACCACACTCCATCCAACCTAACAGAATCCACGAATCAACAAAAACTGCATATCACTTTTACCTTGACAAAGTCAATTCCGACAAAACAACAAAACAGATGGCAGCACATTGCAGGGATGAATTGGAACCTGACGCTGTGGTAAAACATTTACAAATCTGTACACTACAGCACGCTAGAGAGCAAACTACGAGCATTCCAAATAAAGTTGAACCTCAGAGCAATTGTGAGCAATGACGCGTTGTTTGCGTTTGTTTGAAGGAAAGCAACCTCTGTACATTTTGCAAAATTGCTACGGAGAATGCTTCTCATTTGTTTTGCGAATGTCATCTTGTAAAAAATTATTGGGAAGATGTTTTTTCTTGGATTTCAGCAAAACTGAGATATCCTGTAACAGCAAATAACGAGTTAATTCTGTTTGGAACTGCGAATTGTAATTTGTTAAACTGTTTACTTTTATGCGCAAGATATGTTGTTTATCGATGCAAATATGCCGAAGCTAAGCTGACAATTTCCCAGTTTATTCAAACGGTAAAACAAACTCAGCAATCAGAGCGAGTGATCGCCGTAAAGTCTGAGAATTTGAAAAAACACCAATTCAAATGGAACCACATGACATATATAGATTGTGAACTCGAACTTGCATGCATCTTGCTGATGTGCTGATAAGTACAATATATGTATATCTTTGTGTTTGTTATCTGTGTTGTTATTGTTGTGTAATAAAAAAAAAAAAAAAAAGGTTGCAAGAATGCCTGTGTTGACACGTTTTAGTGTCTTGCTTGGTTGTTATTGTTGTGTAACGAAAAGAAACCTTGTCAAAAATAACCTATTGAAATCCTTCTGTGACTTCACAGAAACATTTGAATTTTAAATTCAATTTTATACCAAATTGGCTGATTTCAACGTTTACAGAAATTAGTTTTAATTTGATTTATTTTACAAGTTTATACCAGTTTGCGTTCTGGACAATGAATCATTGTTGGGTCATAAAATATACACGTAGCAATCAAAATAAGGTAAAATTTGTCAAATTTTCTCCCACTTGCCCCCACCCAATTTTTTTGGGTGGCGGCAGGAGACATCCGCTACTGAACACAAGAGATAGCAGTATTCTTAATAAAGACTCGAACTTTTTAGCACCTTGAAAGATTTTTTTTCTATTTGAGTTGTGGTGTTATAAAACTTCTCAGGTTAAGTATACTCTTAATTGAGTAGGCCTGTAACATAAAGAAGTAGAATGATATCTCATAGTTAGTGGCGTAGCCAGGGGGGGGGGGAGGTTACAACCCCCCCCCTTTGGCACGCTTGTGACGTCACTATATTGAGAATGATGCTTTCAGTCTAAAAAAAAATTGTTTAATTTTAAACAAAATTGCATTAAAAGAGCAAGTTTTGCCAATACCAAACATCTCAGCCAGGAGTTAGCAACAAGAAAACATAGAGACTTAGCTTTATTTCCGAAAAATGCCGAAGAAAACATGATCTTATCCTTTTGCTATGCCACCAGACACCACCATTTTACAGGAATATTCGTAACTACATTTTTGTTGAAAATGCTCTTAGAATGCACCAAATTCAAAGTATAGACAGACAATCGATAACAACTTAATAACATTGAATTGCATAATTCAAAATTAATACAGAAATGAAATAGATACATAATTTCGAACGTTTTCGGCAAAACTTTCTGCCCTCTTCAGGAAAATATCTTAATTCATCTAAACAAAACAGTTATTCGTGAAATGTTAATAATAAATGACTGAAATTCAATAAAACTGCACTGACCTGCGTACAAGCAACAACTGACGAACAAACACAAAAGGTGGTAGCAATCTGTCATAATTATGCGGGAGTGTGGTCATGAGACGAGATAGTGAGCGGACAACATAACATAAAATAAACGTAAGCTAATACAAATTCAACAAAAAAGATGCCCCTCCAGCGAATAATTGTTTGTTGAGCCTGGGGTTGTGCTGCTTTATTTGGAGTGCCTCATGAATTTTAGTTTCAAACTCCGATTGACAGTTGCGAATTATTTTGAATGAATCTAATGTAAATTTGATGTTGGAACAAATACTGCAGTCATAAATGTGGTCTTTGATTGCACTGTGCTTATTGATGTCTGTTAAATTTAGGTGTTCCGTTGCTCTTGTTACCAAGTGTCTTGTGGACATACCTATGTATGTCATGTTCGTGTCGCACGAACAAGTGAATTTGTAGACAATGTTGGAACGAAGAGACTGCGGAACGGGAGATTTCAGCGAAAAATATCTACTGATTTTAAAGGTTTTGTACAGAGGAACAATGTCGATATCAAATTTACACTTAAAGAGTTTAGATAGTTTTTTAGCATATACGAGAGATTCCTTTCCTAGGAAAGGTATGGATATAGAGTTTTGGAAATTTATGACGTCAGTATTCGGTGAAGATACTGAATTGAAACGTTGTAGAACCTTATCAAAAAACTGCCCGGGATATCCATTCGCACATAACATGGATTTAATTTTGGCGATTTCATTCATGTAGTGGTATTTGTCTGAGCAGATAGAACGAGCACGATTAAGCAAACCTAACACCAACCCAAATTTCCATTTCATAGGACACACTGCGTTGAAATTTAATAATAATCCAGTGTTACTAGGTTTTCGCCAAACCCATGTGTCAAAAGTACTTTCGTTAATCTTTAGTTCAACATCCAAGAATGGTATAGTTTCTCTAGCTTTTTCCACTGTGAATTTTATGTTTTTATGTTGGGAATTTAGCACATTTAGAAAAGTTGAGCACGAATCTTCATCATCAAAAACAGCAAAAATATCATCTACATACCTAAGATAAAGTTTCGGATGGAAATCTTTAGACTCTTCAAGAACTTTTGTTTCAATATGTGCGAGGAAAAAAAAAATTAGCAATGGTAGGGCCTAATGGAGACACCATTGCTACGCCATCGATTTGTTTGTATAAATTATTTTTGTACAAAAACATGCCTTGTGTGGCTAACGTGAGGAGTTTAATGAAAATTTCTTTCTTGATAGGTGGGTGATTAGGTTGGGAATCCGAAAAAATGTAATCAGCAATGATATTTATGGTTTCAACCAACGGTACATTTGTAAACAAAGAAGACACATCAAAACTCACCATCAATTGATTTTTGTGGCACGGAAAGTTATTTACATTTTCTAAGAATTTGTTGGTAGAGTCGAGCATATATTTATTAGGAATATAAGGTTTAATCATCGAGTCCAAAAATTTTGCTAATCGGTATTCAGGTGTACCAATCATTGACACTACTGGCCTAACTGGGTTTCCATCTTTATGGACTTTTATAAGACCATACAGTTTTCCTGGGTTGCTACCGGATGGGATAAGTTTTTTACACAAGTCTTTATCAAATTGTTTCAAATACGTGCGGATATAATACGCGATAGACTTTTCTTTTTTGATGATAGGATGAGTCCTAACGGTATCGTCAATCTTAATGAACTTAGAGTGATCATCAACAATAGAGTCAAGTTTTGAATGGTAATCCTCTGTATTCAGAATCGCAGTTCCCTTTCCTTTGTCAAATCGACAAACTTTAATGTTAGGATCTAAACTCTTTAAGTGTAAATTTGATATCGACATTGTTCCTCTGTACAAAACCTTTAAAATCAGTAGATATTTTTCGCTGAAATCTCCCGTTCCGCAGTCTCTTCGTTCCAACATTGTCTACAAATTCACTTGTTCGTGCGACACGAACATGACATACATAGGTATGTCCACAAGACACTTGGTAACAAGAGCAACGGAACACCTAAATTTAACAGACATCAATAAGCACAGTGCAATCAAAGACCACATTTATGACTGCAGTATTTGTTCCAACATCAAATTTACATTAGATTCATTCAAAATAATTCGCAACTGTCAATCGGAGTTTGAAACTAAAATTCATGAGGCACTCCAAATAATATAGCTTTGGTAGAGAGGTACTTTTTAAAAACCATAGACAGACAATCGATAACAACTTAATAACATTGAATTGCATAATTCAAAATTAATACAGAAATGAAATAGATACATAATTTCGAACGTTTTCGGCAAAACTTTCTGCCCTCTTCAGGAAAATATCTTAATTCATCTAAACAAAACAATTATTCGTGAAATGTTAATAATAAATGACTGAAATTCAATAAAACTGCACTGACCTGCGTACAAGCAACAACTGACGAACAAACACAAAAGGTGGTAGCAATCTGTCATAATTATGCGGGAGTGTGGTCATGAGACGAGATAGTGAGCGGACAACATAACATAAAATAAACGTAAGCTAATACAAATTCAACAAAAAAGATGCCCCTCCAGCGAATAATTGTTTGTTGAGCCTGGGGTTGTGCTGCTTTATTTGGAGTGCCTCATGAATTTTAGTTTCAAACTCCGATTGACAGTTGCGAATTATTTTGAATGAATCTAATGTAAATTTGATGTTGGAACAAATACTGCAGTCATAAATGTGGTCTTTGATTGCACTGTGCACTGTGCACTGTGCTCCAAATAAAGCAGCACAACCCCAGGCTCAACAAACAATTATTCGCTGGAGGGGCATCTTTTTTGTTGAATTTGTATTAGCTTACGTTTATTTTATGTTATGTTGTCCGCTCACTATCTCGTCTCATGACCACACTCCCGCATAATTATGACAGATTGCTACCACCTTTTGTGTTTGTTCGTCAGTTGTTGCTTGTACGCAGGTCAGTGCAGTTTTATTGAATTTCAGTCATTTATTATTAACATTTCACGAATAACTGTTTTGTTTAGATGAATTAAGATATTTTCCTGAAGAGGGCAGAAAGTTTTGCCGAAAACGTTCGAAATTATGTATCTATTTCATTTCTGTATTAATTTTGAATTATGCAATTCAATGTTATTAAGTTGTTATCGATTGTCTGTCTATGGTTTTTAAAAAGTACCTCTCTACCAAAGCTATAAAATTCAAAGTAATTTTTCAAAATTTTCTGGGGGAGGCCCCCAAGACCCCCGCCGTTGGGTCGTCACCCCCCCCCTATCAAAATTCCTGGCTACGCTACTGCTCATAGTCTAACACTGCTCGTCAGACTGCGACTTGTAGAGCAAACATAATTTTAAATGCTATATTCTTGACCTAAAACATGAACAAAATGAAGATTATTTTTTTACCAGTGGAATCAATTTGTACCTACAGTATTTTGTTTTTCTGAGCTAAACCGTAAAAAAAAATGTTGGCCTATTTACAAAAAGTTGTTTGCTAAGCTGGGAGCGCAATGTTTGTATGTCTGGCTGGTCCAAACTCGACGGTTGGCAAACAAAATAGAAGTAGAAAAATGTTTACTGTTTGCTTTTGAACGAACTTTCTCGGAAAACTTCTTAGTAACTGTAAACTTTGATAGTGGATATCTAGAAATTGAGGTAATGATGATTATTATCCCCATATTTCAAGGTGAAGTTACGTTTCACTTGTCATTTTTTGTGTCAAATCAACTGAACAATTATGCCAGGGGTGGCTAAACCTTCTTCATGTTCCAGCTGTATATAAAATAAAGGTGAAGTTTATTGATCTGCAAAAATCAAACATACGCATTGATTTATTTGCAATGAAGTGTATCAAATAATTATTTATTGTTGCATAGTAATACTGCGTAGTAGTTGCGTAGTAATACTTGCGTAGTAATACTGAGTCTTTAAGATGCTTTAAAATTATACCATTAAGATACTAAAGCTGTACAGAGCAGTTCTTTCAGGTTTTGATTTGTCAAAATTGAACGATGTTTTGACTTGACGATGCATAGCCTAGGTCACTACTTTTGTTTTGCAGTCGGTTGAAAAACGGTCATGGCTTAAGGTCGATGTTGGTTAGATCGACCTTGGCTTATTTTTGCTTGACATTCCGTTCACTGGATGCAGTTCTGCTTGCTGACATTATGCTTGTGCTGCGCTTTCACATCTGGACTTAAAACAAATTAGAACGTAGAGCATTGAAGACTGTGTGTCCTGGTCACCCTTCGCCATCATTGTGCCAGGGGTGTTGTCGTCGCACGGATGGCTCACGACTATTATACAAGCGGCGTCTCCTTGACATACAACACGCATCGTCCGCTACAGATGGAAACGCACTACATCACAATGTAAGATTCCAAAAAATAGATGTGTTTTTATCTAATTTCCGTGTCTCCTGGAAAGATTCCGCCCCTGAGTGTAAAAGCATCTTTGGACCACTTTGTCAATGCTATTGGGTAGAACGTTTCAAGCAAACCTTTCGAAATTTAGATGAGGAACAGAAACTGTTTGGTTTACCTCAGTTCTCAAAGTCAACCTAGTGTCATGCTCGAACGAGCATCGTAACGTTTCGCATCATCATTCACCAGTCTGGCACGTGCTCAGACTGCTCACTGCTTAGTGTTATTACAGTTCGTTGTCGCGCAAGTTACCTCAGTTGAAATCATCATACTATGGATGGGTTACTATCGGTCAATTGTGGTGGCGTGAGTGTGGTCAAATGATGGAAGTGTATATAATGCACTGTTAACAAATGTTTCCAGCAGAGTCAAGACAGTCTACTTTTGAGCTAGGCAAAGATACTTATTTTGACGAGAAATAGAAACGATTTAAAAAAGATGCCTCCAGTTACTGCCTATGAAACTAAGTGTGGTCTGACTAAATATTTGACACAGCAAGAAAAAAAGAAAACAAGTTATCCACAAGAAAGTTTTCAACAGCGAAGGAAACCTAAAAACTCACCAAAAGTTTCCTCTAGAAATTCTCCGAAAAATTACCGGAAAAAAGCAACCAATTTGCCGAAGAAAGGTTAGAATTTAAACATTTTTTGTTTTTTTGGTGTAAACATTGTAGGCCTACACGCAATTGTTATTTAATCGTTGTTACTTATTTTAAAAGTTATCTTTGAATTTATGTAAGTGAAATCAACTTCACTGGGCCTGGTTAATTTATGTGTATGTCGGTGTCACAGAAGTTCCAAGCATCACCTACGATAGAGATGTCCTATTGTCACTTCGTCAATCTCCATTGTCTACTTGCAAGCCTCAACTTCCCGAAATTCCTGGCGTGACTGTTCCCAGAACAAAAGAGCACAAAGAGATGCCCCTCAGCTTAAAACTGAAACTGATGAAAAGAGGTAAGCTTTGTTTCAACTATGGCGACGTCACTTTTTTACGACGCACAGTGGTTTTTGAATGCGTAAATGCTGGTGCTTTTTTTAAGAGCTGTCGTTTGACTTGAAATTTACAAGCACAAGATAAAATAAACTGCATATCATCATTTTGACTCAATATGATAAATGAGCTGCTTTTGGTTTTTGCTTTCTTTGGTCTTATCTGTTTTATGCTGATCAAACATCAATCTGTTGAAGATGTTTTATGTACTTTGCTGACGTTGTCATGTTTTAACAGGAATCGAAATCAAAGACATCAACACAGTTCCGAATAAAAGCCAGCCAGAAGTACACAAGCAGGCAGATGTTTTGAGAAAACTTTCCCTAACAAATGAACAGACCGAACTGTGGTACGATTGCGATGACGTCATGTGGCATTCTTGTGTGTATAATCTGATTTAATAGATCGGGAGTGTACGTCACATTTTAACTTTTTTCAATCATTTGCGACTTTCCGTTTAATATTTTTCTTATTTATTCCTTTTGAACTTGTCTATAGTATTGCTTCTATGTACGTTTTCTCGAAATCTTTTCAATGTGTATGCTTTACAAACAAGAATATCTCCGTCTGATGACTTTCGCCTTGGCATATGAATTCTATGAATGATGCTTTACTCTACTGGAAAATGCTTTTGTAGTTGCTACTCTCAAATGGACTATAAAAATTCGAGTATGATCTGATGATGTGTTTTCAATCCATTTGTACAGCGGCTTTTGTGTTGAGTGTTTTCCGTTGCATATTTTTATGACGTTGCTTATCGTATTGTATATCTTGGTATTTTCGCTGTACTTAAGAGATTATTGTGTCGATATGATCGCAGCTTTTTACACACACTTTTGCTGTTATTACATAAGGTCAACTGGTCGTTGGCCATCAAACTTCAGCCAGTTGCTGATTAAGTTTTTACGATTGTGACATACTTCGTTTTGATTAGAACGTCCTTTCATCATGTAAGAGCGTTTTGTGTGGCGCTTTCGGTTTTGACGTACCAGCGAACAAAATTGGTACTTTTCACATTGATTCGACGTCTACACACGTTGGTTCAATGCAAAAATTACTAATTTTTTTAATTGAGCAGCTGTGCCACTTCACGCAGTTTCCAGCTAACGTCACATTTCATCTCCGGGTAGTGTTGGACAATGGACATTGTTATTTCCTTTATCATTATCATATTTGTCCTTGTTTCAATTTACTCGACAACAGGCGTCACGTCTTCTTTGGTTAAGAGCGCACATACGACCATGAGACACTTGTCCAAACCTTACCTGGTAAAATACTACAAATAGGTTACTATGTCACATTGGCTAATTGCTGAACAAATACTTTTTCGGGCTGCTATTCGCAATTAGCACGTGACTTGCTGTGATTCAAGATTAAAACATGCGACAATTTTCTTGTATTTTTGCTTGAGACTAATTTGGTCAATAAAGTATGCTCTCCTTCATCCTGCTGTCAATACATTTGGA
This sequence comes from Aplidium turbinatum, assembly GCF_918807975.1. Lineage (NCBI taxonomy): Eukaryota > Metazoa > Chordata > Ascidiacea > Aplousobranchia > Polyclinidae > Aplidium > Aplidium turbinatum. The sequence continues at coordinate 5,377,963 of NC_137489.1, read as the reverse complement.
CTATTTTCGCCTTCAAAATGAAGTGCATGGTATTCGTTTCCACTGAGGTGAACCGCGCATTTGATTTAAAAGAGGTTCTGTTTAACCTTTTGCCTCAAATTCTGGATCCCAACACAGATCTGTTAAAATGCGCCACTGCTCATGGAAGATGAATTTGACATTGCAGGGGTTAAACCTGTGAGGGAGACGTTTGCTCCCCCAAGCCCCCTCCCGTGACTATACGTCCTTGCATGAAATCAACTAAAATATTTGTTCAATAATTTTGTAAAACTTCTCTTTGGCTTAAAGGGATACTAAAGGAAAACCCTGACTTGGCGATTTTCCACGTTCTTTCTGTTTAACATGCTACCATAAAACGATTTTCAATAAAATTTTGCCCCATTGCGGTCTGACCACTATTGCGCGCGTGCTTTTGTCAGAGCTTTCAAAACAAGATTGGGCTTGAGCAGCGAAGCGTGCAACTGTACAGTCTGCGTCACTAGAGACTAGCAATCAGCTGATCTCGCAATAATTGTTACTGCGGGCGATTTTTATCCAATCTGTTGACTGATGTTAAAGTAATGTAGCCACCCTGTAGTTCTAAACATGTCAGCGTGTACGTCGACATCGGTCACTTTTTAAACCGAACGCAGCAGAAAACCCGACTCTAATGTGTGGGTCATCTTAGTAAATTCGTTGATTTGTCCTAAATTTTGTAAAACATACTGTTTAGGTACCACAAATGAAATAACAAATAACTTTACTGTTTGCATGTTTTTTCAGACCTCTGATGATCCGTTAGGTCAGGGGTCGGCAAACTTTCTGTACTACTGGGCCAAATCTACAAACTTCCGGTAACGTGCGGGCCGCATAAATTTCAACCTATAAACAATCGCCACATTATCCTTAAAATCATGGCGCACCTGCAACTCCTATTCCTGTGTCTATTGCACTATGAGACGTGTTTGTTGCCGTTTCATATTTATTATTAAACACGTATTAAAATGCAATGCATTGTTTTTACTTACTTATCGTTTATCAATGTGAAGGATGATGTTGTTTCTGTGTCATGGCCAAGGTGTTTAAATCAACTGGCAACTTTGTTGATGATATTTGCAATACCCGGTACGTAATTCAAATGACGATCTGACAGGCGAGTGCGAAGTTTATTCTTTGCGTAATTCATTTTTGAAAAAGCTGCTCACAGCAATATGTGCTTCCAAACATGCACATTACACGTTTTGCATTGTCAACAGATGAAGATAGGTGGCTTTCTGGACATATTCTTTATAAAAGTTGGCAATTGGAACTGAATCGTATTTGGCCTTCAATATGTTGGATGATTGAAGTTCAATTATTTCCATTTGCATCTATGTGGCATAGTATTGACATCCATTGAAAATGGAAGGCAAATAAATCGAATCTGTTTTTTTGATTTTTCAAATTGCAAAATCGAGATTCAAAGTTACTTTTAGTGGAAACGATAAGTGATATGTACTTATCAGGGTTGGAAGGTTTACAAAGGCCAAAACTGGGAAAATGAGCAAAGTTGGAATTGATCAATTGAGTTTCCCAAAGACGTAGCTTGTTTACGAAGGCAGTAATATGATCATACATCTGATTAATAAATTGCTCCTTTCCTTGTAGTTGTAAGTTTAACTTGTTCATATGAGAAGTGAAATCAGTGAGAAAGGCTAAATCTGTTAACCAATCAGGATCACTAAGTTCATCAATGCCGAAACCTGCATTCTTTTGTTTCAAGAAAGTCACTATTTCGTTTCGCAAATCATAAAACCGTTGTAACATAGTACTGCGACTTAGCCATCTAACCTCGCAAAAATACACCAGATCTTGATGCACAGCATTCATCTCTTCAAATAAACTTTTGAATTGGCTGTGGTTTAGGCCTCTTGCCAAAACAAAGTTGATTATTTTAACAACAGTAGACATTGTTATGATATGAAATAAATTCATGCGTACATAATGATGAAACTTTAGTTTATGCACTAAAAGTAAGATCGTTCGAGGGCCGCAAAAAGTTTGTCCGCGGGCCGCATTTGGCCCACGGGCCGCAGTTTGCCGACCCCTGCGTTAGGTGAAACAATCCATCTTTCTGGGCAATGCAGAAAGAGCCTGTCTCCCTGGCCCGCTCCGCCATTCTAAATTTGCGGACGGGTCATGTAACGTTTTCGATCCACACTCTCCCTCCACAGGTACCTCGACTCCCCAGCCTGGCCCCCGCGACCTAAGCTGGTGGACTTACCCCTCCGGGTGCATCGTCACCCCTAAATCACGCCGCTCCCCGCCGCCGCGGGGTGTGGCAGGCCGGTTTCTGAAAGTCTTCGACCTGGCTATGTTTGTTTGTGCTCTCTCGCCGTGTCAATTATTTGTACCCGTGCGCTGTTGATGCGAATAAAACAGTTTAACACCTAAGTAATAACTATATTTGATTTAAAATTTGTTATATAATTAAACCCAGACGGTAAGTTACTGGAGGTCCGTTTGATTGGAGTGCACCAGCATACCGACAACCAGTATAAGATGACTTTGTCAGCACTTCCATACAACCTTCGTCCTCCTTTTATAGTATGTCAGCCATGGGCTCCGTTAGAGGGGGCCGCGGGGGTGATTACCCCCCCACCAATTGGAGTGTGGGAGGTAACTAATGCAAAATTACCCCCCCACTAATGTAGAGATAAAAATTTAATATTTTTTCTACTTTTGTGTTTTATTTTCATGTTTTTATTTTGTTGCACGACTTTTTAGTTTTTTGCTTGGAAACTTCGACTCGCAAGACAACGCAAATATGCAATAGGGACCTGCCTAATGCTATGGGAATTGTTCAGGAGCTAACTAGTTTGCAAAATCAGTCTGGCAAGTTCAAAATCGGCCTGCAGAAGGAATCCCAACGTAGTTTGCACACTTTGTGCCAAACAAGATGGCTGACACCATAGGTGTACGGGAAGCATATTTTTTGGGGGTGCAAAAGAATTCTTGCCCAAATATAATCAACTGGCCTAAACAAAAGTACTACACATGTAAGAAAAAGCAATAATATAGCCTTAAAAAAAGCATTAGGCATCAACTGACAAGCCTTCTACAAATCCACTGGTATGATAAGTAGGGGAAGGCGGGGCAAGTTGAGCAGGTTTTTTTTAAATCTTTTTTTTTTTATTTCACTAACTTTTTCGAAGACTCAAGTACAGTAGGCTATTGCATTTCAAAAACATGCTAATAAGCCAAGTTTTTAGACAAAAACTGGTTGGTTTTATTTATTATTTTGCACTGTATTCAAGTTTAAGTAACGATTGCACAACTTGCCCCGGATTATTTTTCCAGGGCAAGTTGTGCAGCACCATGGGGTAAGCTGTGTAGCACATGGGATAAGTTGAGCAACAACAATCGTTCGTTTTGACTAGGGGCAAGTTGAGCAACATATTACGGCCAGCAAAAGTACAGACAATTTAACAAATCAGCTATTTTTACATTCATTCACTAGTCATTTTTTACATTCATTCACGTGGAAGACTTTGAAACTATGTAAAAATGGCTAATTGGCTAGAACATTTGTAAATTAACAAAAGCGGTTTACAGGAACAGTTGCACAACTTGCCCCGTCATCAATTGCACAACTCGCCCCATTCACACTTTTTTTAAAGAACAAAAAATTTCAAGAAAACTAACAAATGTACGAAATAATTTTACCTGCGAAAATACAACTACATCATATGTCTACTTACTGACCCCTACTGCTAAAGTATGACTAGCTCTACTGTGCATCCAAAAAATCAAAGGTTCGTTTGCGCCCAAATTTAGATCCTAAGACCTAAACACCTTATATCGTTGATCAAGTCTAACCTGCCCAAAAAACTGATAACTGCGATTCACGTGCTTCAAAGGCATTATAGGTAAAATATAATAATGGCGTTAAAGATTCGGTACGCTTTTTATTTCCTTTCAAACGGGGACTTGCACAACTTGCCCCGGGCCCGTTGCACAACTTGCCCCGCCTTCCCCTGCGGTATACCATTATGCAAATTTGCAAAACATCAAATTCATCAAAAAACAATTGAAGGGAGTAATGGACACTACACTAACGAACCAGTAGAATGCAGTACTATCGGTACATGGCTCTAAAACTGCAAAACTAAAACTGCAAAACTGAACTAAAAAGTACTGATTAGTGGTAGTCTGGTGGTATAGGCTACACAAATTTAAAAGAAGTATTTGTTTTGCCCACTTCGTTGTCCAAATATATCTACAATGCGATTGACATCCACTTTAATTGTTGTTGGTCTTTCCAAGTGCAACAAAGCTAAGTTTAACAGTCGTGTTTGGCCCATTGTTGATCTCAGATATGTCTTCAATCGTCGTAATCCGGAAAAAGACCTCTCAGCTGAACATGAAGTTGCGGGAACTGTTGCTAGAATTTTTGCTGCTTTGGAAAAGTGGGGCATAGTTTTATCTAATCCATTTGAAATTAGGAATTTTGTACATTGTACAACAGTTTTGATTTCTCTGTTGCGAGTGAGTTGGTGAAAAAGTTGATATTCCTATTCCAAGAAATCCTGTTCCAAGGTCTAGAATTCAGATATCAACTTCAAGCTTTGTTGGTTGGCATTATTTGTATCTTCCGAAAATTCTCCTTTTGAAGACTGAGGAGAGAATTTGGGCAATTTTTCATATTTGGGCAAGATTTCACACCTATCTATTCTCCTTTTAGGATAGATAGGTGTAAAATCTTGCCCAAATATGAAAAATTGCCCAAATTCTCGACAGATTGGGGGTGCGATTGCACCCCCTGCACCTCCGGCTCGTACACCTATGCTCACACGTGTAGGCCTACCAGCCATTTCTTCAGTGTTGTTGAACTACGAAGCCTTGCAAAACACACTTCAAAATTTCAACAATGCGAAATCATTAGGCCTTTATTCCCAATTATTGCAAGGCAACACATAGGTAGGCTACTTTGCATTGCAGCTTTGTCAAGTTTTATTCAAACCACTTGAAAACATAACTGGCCTGTTGCAGATCAAGTCTTATACCATCAGCGAAATGATATAGCTGGTTGAAAACTCAAAAGTTAATTACCAGAGTCCTAGAAATGAAGAACAATTTATGCAGTGATACAAGGAATTTCAGCGGAAAATGGCTAAAGTCCAAATTTCAAGAAAGCCCTGTGAGCAAAGTGCTTCCCATGACCTCGCTTCTCATTACAAAAGGCAGTTCTATGCATCTATTGACAGCATAGTGCAAAGCCCCACCCACCGCTTCAATGGCGAAAAAATTAAAACTCACCAAAAGCATAAAGAAGTTTTAGTATCTGGCACAGTCAACGACAGTGCTGTTACAGCGTTGGAACGATATGGCTTCGACGTGAAAATTTTGGGCCAAGATTTAAGCCACTTCCATCAGAAATTTGGGCCGATCAAGTATGTGTGCGATGTTCGAAACAAGTTAATGGGGCTTATTATTGTCAAAGAGTTTTATGCCAGTGTGGAAAAACTTGTAAAATTGCTATTGGTCAATGGCCCTTCTTCTGCAGAAGCTAAAAGATCGTTTAGCTCGCTACGCCGCTTAAAAACATGGCTCCGAAGCACAATAACTGCTTTAAAGACTCAATTCCATTGCCATGTGCCATGCCAGAAGTCCATGGCCATGCCCTTTTCCATCAAGTGTATTTGGATAAAATATGTGTTGATGAAATCTGCAAAGAATTTCTATTCAACAATGCACAAAAATTTAAAGTCTTTGGCGACTTTTGACTGTTCTGCTTAGAATAGAAGCAGTGTAGCCTACCGGTACACAGTGTTTTGTTTGAGTTGAGGTGTTCGTTTATAATGTTATTTCTTTGTAGTTTTTGTGAGATTTTGGCACAAGATATTACCTGTGTGCAGTGACGTTCGGTGGCTTAAACCGTTGGGAAAACAACTTGGAAATATGCTGCAGCAAGGTAGTAGGCATGAAGGGCGTAACCGTCGGGCGAAGCCCGAAGGCGTGTTGCCGAAGGTAACACTTCCAGCGGGGGGTCTGGGCCGCTGTAAAAAGGACAAAGGCATGACTATGAAAGCTAGTAGGCTAAACATGGCGAGGAGACATCAAAAAACAGCAACAATCTTTTTGCCTTTATGATGCTGTGCTGTGTACCGTAACGAGAGACCATTCCGTGCGTATGACGAGTTAGTCTTGCGAGTGTACGCATTGACGTCACTGGGAAAGCAACTCTAACCATAACGCATCTGATTGGCTAAGCAGCTGGTGACGTTTTGCAAAACGAGTGAGGATTGGATAAAACGAAGGCGTTTTTTGACGTTTTTGAACATGGGAAAAGCAACTTTGAAAGTTGCTTTCCCTGAAGCCTCAGGAGTTGTTTCTGACAGGAGCGTTTGCGTTAATTGGCATTTATAGGCAATACATGCGGTTTGGTGAGGACTTAGACTACTCACAAGTGTTACGAGTAATTCTAGTCACGAACACAGTAATTTTCAAGTTAAAATAGACGTGATAAAAATAATAAGAAGTTAAGTCTAGAATTCAGTCATTATATTTTGCATAGTTTTCGCTCAGGTAAGCACTGCTTTCCCTCACCGATCGTCACTGCCTGGGTGTTATACCTGTGTGTTATAGCATTTTTTGTTTAGTGTTATCACTTACACGGTGCAGATGGTAGACCTTCCTGTAGTATCGATCAAAATGTCTCCTTATTTTCAATTCTTGTAGAAGTTAATGCACTTTAGCTTTTTTTTCTGAGTTGAATGTAGGCCTAGACCCTAGAATTAGATGCTGAAACGTTTCATTTCACTGTGGATGTTATGGCACAATTTGTAGTGCTGTATTCATGTAATTGTAAATTAAGTTATAGACTATAGCTCTGACCTTAAGGCTTTTGACCTTTCAAATCTAGCCTTTTAGCGTCTGAATTGCAAAATTTGGAGGACTTGAGCCAAGGAAGAATACAGAGAGGAATTTTGCGTACGTCCCCTCTTCCAGTCAAAATTGTCTCAAAACCTCAATAAATGTGGCAAATGTTAAAAAGCTTTTGCTCGTGATTTTAGATTCGTTGAAAAAAATTTTCGATTTTAAATCGTGCTGAAAAGCAAAAAGTTTGCGCCCTCGGCGCGAAACATGCAGCCGAAGACGCTGTATAAGAAACTGAAGATTTCAGTAATCGAACGGGGTCTGGGGAGCGACCTTCCAGAAGTATAATGTGTTGCGATAATCCAATATGCCCATGTCGATGTCAAAACATCGTTCCCGCCCGTGCTTAAATTATCCCCCACTCTCAGGAAGTGTCCGGAGCCCCTGATGTCAGCCAGTGGCGTAGCTAGGGAATGTGCCGTCAGGGGCGGATTCAGATTTTGCCGCCCCTTCAAGAAAAAGCATGTGAAAATGAAATGCGTTTTTTATCAGATTTAAATCAAAAATCGTAGTCTGAAAGTGCCGCCCGGGGTGGTCCGCTCCCCCCCCCCCCAGCTACGCCACTGATGTCAGCACTACATGGTGTAGCTGAACCAGCAACGTACACTGTTTGTCGAACAACTTGCATTATCTTCATTATGTTCCTTCCTCGTATTGAGGGTTGGATAGTGGATACAGTGAGCCATTGTCCTTGACCATGAGCTGTTCGCACTGTATTTTGATAATTTTGTCCATTTAGTGATGTTTGTTGTCCAAATCATTCTTGGTCCGCCTTTGTTTCTTTTACCGTTTATCTTCCCTTCTATTAATGATCTTTGTAACGAGTTTTGCCTTAGCCTATTGTGTTTCCGAAATATAGTACAGTCAACTCCGCTTCATTCGGACACTTTGGTTCCGCTCAGTTTTGGCCGAATTAAGCGGAGAAACGGCTTTGTTTGAATTGTATCATGGTCAATTGGTCATGCGTAAAGGTAAATAATAAATGAATTGCAGCTGCCCTATACTGCAGTAATTGGCACTGATCGCATAAAACGCACAAGAATTATACCTTCTCTTTCAGGTTAGTTGAACTGTACAGTATTTCAATACCAAGCGATTCAACAAATATATTGCTGTGTAACTATGTGTGTGTTACTAACACACACATATAGCCTTGGGTTAAAATAGAAATGGTACAATAATTCTTCAAAGACTGTGTCCTGTGTCCAAATTAAGCGGAGAATTGTCCGAATTAACAAGAGTTTTTTATGTGCAATTTTCACTTTTGTTCCGTTCCCGAGCATTTTGGCTGAATAAAACGGTTGTACGAGTTATCCGGTGTCCGAATTAAGCGGAGTTGACTACTTCAATTTTCTTCTTTTGACTGTATTTGTAAGAGAATTTTGCTTGAATTGAATTTGGATAATACGTCATTTTAGGCCATTGAAATTTCGGAACAAGGATATTTCAAACACCTTCAATCTTGCTGCTCAGAAGCAGAACACTTTACTCGAGCAAAGGTAAAATCAACGACCCAAAATAACCTCGCCGAATGCTAAGATTAATGACTTTGTAAGAATGTAGGCTACAGGTTACTGTAGGTTACAATTACAAGACGAAACCAGGAGCCACATACAATCAGTGACGTGCGGTGAGGTTCCCAGATGGTGAGGCACTAATTTTTTCAAGTCACTTTTACAATAAAATTTTTTAACAACAAAAATGGTATCATACTAATGAAAAAAATTAGCAGCATGCTTTCCCATTTATTAAAAATAAAATCCATGCGCCTATCCTTTTGGACTAAAACGTTTGTGACTTTGTTGCATAGACCCTTCTTTAGTCCTAACATTATCACTAGATATTGAAAACAAAGAGACAGGAAAAGCAGAAAAGGCAATTTTTAAAGCATAGCCACACAGCCACTTCTTTTTTGAGCAGCAATCTCTTTGAAAGTTGCAAGTTATTTTTTTTTGTTCCGTTGTCTGATGCAAACCTTATAAATTTAGAACCGGTCTTCCTTTATTTATGACTTCAACTTTGGATTGAAAGTTTATTTTTTTTAAATCTCTCAGATTTGAAACTAAATCTTCCTCCATTTTTTAGTTAAATTTTATAAGAAACAATCCTTTACACTGCAAGAAGTCACATACCACGTACTATGCGGGCATTCCAGCTTGACGAAAAAGGTTTCATAGCTGTGACGTCACATTTGAGGCAAGCCTCAAATCGTAGCTAAATCGTTCTTGATGATTTCTGGGCGACTTGCGAAAGAAAAAGGCACGCATAATGCAGTGTATGGAAGTTTTCTGATCTGTAGTGAGGCACAGCTTGGCGTTGCCTCTCGCGTATTTCAACGATTTTGACCACGTGAACGCTCGATAAGAATATCGCCACAGAAACAGAAAAAATTAAAGCACAGTTTGGGTGTAGAAACATAAAATTTGAGGGAAAGGGGGCACGACTACAGCAATTCACAAAATAAAAGCACCTAAAACGTGCAATATTTACTACTTTTTAACAAATAATATTTATTCTGTGATAACCGTATCTTTGATATAAATTTTGCTTTGCCAGATGTTGGCAGGTGAGGCACTGCCTCACCTGCCTCCCCTGACTGCACGTCCCTGCATACAATGATCTTGGGACGAATATTCGTCTATCGTAAGCCGTTCGTGTTTAAATATTTTGTTTGGGAAGCTTTATGCGACTATTTTGAAATAGAAAGATATTTATTTTAGCAAAATGTTTTACGAACAGTCAAAATTTCTCTAAAATAATTGCACGAGTTAATAAAAAACGATTCAAGTATTTTTGACAAAAAAATCTTCATGTTTGTCTTTGGTTGGTTGGTTTTGAATCTTTATCTTCGGACCAGGGCCTCCGAGAGAAATCATGACTGGTCGGGAAACAATACAAAAAGTGGGCCCTAAAAAAACATTTTTCAGCAAAAATACAAGTGACGAATTTGTATCATGCCTCGCATCATGTGTCTTAAGTGGAACTTGGCTACTTTCCTCATCGCCTCATCGTGAAATTGAATTCCTTTAAAGTTTCGATTTTAAACAGCGTATATATTTATATGAAAAAACTGCTTTCAATCTGAAAATCAACAAAAATCACTCGACTACACTTGGAGCAAAATTGCCATTGTTGCTCAATATTTTCTCTTGAAAGAATTGCAGTGAAGTTATATGATGTTCACATGCACACCTCATACATGGTGCCTTTGGCCATGGCCGTTGGGAGGATAATTTAGGTCCCGTACCAAAACGATTATGGCCCCAAATAAAGACACTTCCAAGAAAAATGCACCATATTCAAAGAATGCATTAGTTTGTGCAAACTCTCTGGTGTTTGGGCAGTGTGGGCGTATTTGCTGATGAATTCTTGTCTGTTTGTTGTGTGGAATCCTGGAAGAATCGCTTTTGGGTGGGCGATAACGTCTCCTCCTTTAACAAGTTTGCGTCACTGCATCTGCGTTGGCTTCAGTCAGGTTGTGAATCGAAATTGTTATAGGTGGTAATTTTAGTATAACTTACCGTAGATAGAGCAATAGGGATTGTAGATCATAGGGATGCGAAACTTCATCCACTTTTGGCTTATCCGCAACACTAGAAGGGTTACGTTTTTTTCTAATTTACAAAATATTTTACTTTTTTTGGGTTATATAAGAAGATTTAAGTTGGTTTTAAAGTAATTTAAGGTTTTTAGTTGAAAGCAAGCCTGCAGTAAAGCGTAAAAAAATGTCAAATTGGCAATTGACCCTTCTAATGTTGAAGGAACAACGGAGTTGCGCGTCCCGTAATGTACCGTCCCTAATAGAGGAAGAATTGGAAACACACAGACACAGTGCGGGCAATGAAAATAGCTCAAAAAGCATTCAATCCATTTTGAACCTTTTGCAATGCAACGTTACGGATCACAGCATCAAATAATAAAGATTTTGAAAGGTCTAATTTGATGCACAACATGCATAAACTGTTCACTCGGTTTTAAGTCGTGGTGGAGCGTAAACAAATCTTACAAATTTCTGTGTGCTAAAACCGCGTTTTCAACCTGCAACCGTTGGAGGTACTGGTTTACGTAACAAATTTTCAGAGCAACAAAAATATTTGGAAAAGTGTTTCGAAAGTTGCAATCAATGATTTCCTTGAGCAGATATCATGAGCCTGAGGTGATGCGTTGCGGTTTGCAGTTCAAGTTTGCTGGGTAGCTTTCTTTTAAAAGTAGCCTACAAACTTATCCAAAATGTCATTGTTGTACAACTTGTTTAAATTTGCTCCACATGCTTGCAACTACACATCAGATATAGGCCTACAATGATATTTCCATAGAACTTCAAACCTATCGATATTTTTGAGTTTGTTGATACATTTGTGAATAAACTACCAACAGCTAGCGAATCCTTTGCAACATAGCGTGCAGTAGAATAAATTTCGTTTGTAAGATTGACCTGGTGAAGCGGAGTTGTTGTAGCGTTCCGTCCCCAGAAAAATAAAATCTTTTTTTTTTAATTCATAGTTCCCATAACAACTTAAGCTTGCGAGTAACCTACTTTCCAGCTTTCTGTAACATTGATTACATCTTCCTTTAACTTCATTAAATCCATCAGCTTATTGTCCATTCGTCGTCGTCGTGTGGGCCTCCTCTGGGGCCGAAAAAACATTGCACAGTTCTTTATCGCTGCATAAATAGGTTAGTAGAGTGAATCTCGCTTAGACCTGTGATCTACATAATGCAGAGAAGCACAGGTTTGAAACTGCTCAGGTAGGCTTCTTGGAAATGGGATAACTTTCTTTAAAATTTCCTATCTGGCTTGGCTGCAATTGAAGATGACATAAGCTTATAGCTTATTAGACTACTCAAAACTGATATAATATTTGGACAACACTGCACACCATGAAGTTCAACTCTAGTGCACTTAAGCAATGACATCCTTAAGCAGAAAATAGGCAAGAAGGGTTTACTTCCTTCAATCTTGCTTGGACACTTTTCCAAATATGTTGGATTCATTATCATATGCCTGGCAAACGCAGTTTTTCATGTCAAGGTACAGTTGGTCAAGCAAACATAATACACGCTTAGCCAAAGCAGCACTAGTTTTCAAGTTAGAACAAGACAAAATGTTCAGTGATACTGAGATCAGCAGGCTTAACAGCAACAGATTTCACGCGCTGAAGCAGTTTAACATAGCCGGACTCAAAAGGAGAATGGTTTGTTCTTGATAAGAAACATCTAAAGCAGCATCTACAATGATCGAAAAATACTTGTAACTACGCATTTCATTCAAAAATTTGTTTATTTTTAAGTTGATAAATTTTTATTTTAGTAGTAAAAATGGGCCCCCCTCAAAAGTGACAAAACGAAAAACTACTCGTTTTTCCTTTACAATGTTATGCTAGGGGGGAAAGTAGCCCGACTTCCCCCCCCTCTCGGAGCCACTGCTTCGGACTGACAAAGCCTTGATAAATAAATAACCTATCTCGATTCACATTGAAATTTATCAATCTAATTTTTTTTATTAATTAACTAGGCTATTTGAGTGAGTAGTGTTTACTTCGAAACATTGCATCATTTTGTCAGCTTGTATAGACACAAAAAAACTTTTCACTCCCTTAATCTCCAACTGCACCGAGTTGAACGAAATGTGGGTGAGCGAGCGAAGCGAACTCAAAATATTAAAAAATGGAAAAAAGTTGTAAAACTACAAGCCGAAAAAGGCTGCACGAATAAATATGAGTGGGTCGTGGGCCCCTAGTTAGAGGTAGGCCCCCATTCGGAGGTTGGGAATGCATACGGCCTTGCATGATTTAATTAGTTATTAATTTGAGCTTGTGTAGTATTTTTTTTAAAGTAAAAAAACATTAGACAGACTAAAATGAGTGGGTAATTTAATCAGGCCTTAATCAGCCGTGCCCCCCCACCGGCCCAGTCAGGGGGTACGGGGGCGGTTAACACGGCCCTGACCATGGTATGCCAAATTACGAATTTTCGTGTTTGAGAAACATCAGTAGCCTATATGGCCCCAGGTCTTCTGTACACTACGACAGGGTTGTCAGACAGCTTTTGAGAAAAAGAGCCAAATAATGTCAAAAAAAGGGCCAAACTGGGTAAAAAAGAGCCAAATTGTTCAATAATGTTAATAACGTTGCTAATAAAACATAATAACGTTAACAACGTCAATAACGTTACAACATTACAACAACACAGTCTACCGTACATTCTAATCTACAAGAACAATTCCAAATCTTCATCTTCTACAGTGTTTCCACTCGAATCTTTGGCATTGGCATAAACATTGTCAGCTAAACACTGTCTAAAAAATCGTAATAACACTTTTCAGTCTCAATTTCCGAAAGACATTTATTTAAATAGCTGGTTTGATAGTATGTGCCAACTGCTTCCAAAAAGAGCCAAATATTGAAAACAAAGGGCCAAGGGGCCAAACAATTTTTTTGGGGGCCAACTACCTCTAAAAAGGGCCAAATTTCACAAATTTGGCCCCAAAAGGGCCAATCTGGCAAGCCTGCACTACGACCAGACGTTCGGAAGCTTCAACGAGGGAAAACACCTTGGTTTAAAATTAGTCAGATCACCAGTTTTGGGTTTACTTCAGGTTACTTGGTTTCGCTTGAGTGACTATAGCTGACCGAATGTAGCTTATCGGGTCTGTCAATCATTAACATTGTTTTTTACGGTAACCTACATTCGTGTTCTATCAGTGTGGTATGAGTCTGTAAATAGTGTTATTTTCGGGCTGAAAAAGTTTTTTTTTTAAACTTAGCCCTGGTGTTTTCGCGTATTTGTGGAGGCTCTCAGCCAATGACGCAGCCTGGTCACCGAGATTGACAGAGTAAAGTGATTAGCTGTTGTTGCGTGAAAATTTGACAATTGTTTCACTGCAAAGTTAACCTTTTCTCCTTTTTGTTTGGTATTCTGGAAGATTTTTTTTTGAAACGGTAATGTTGAAAAACAATACAATATCCTAATCATGACGAAGACGCACGACGGCACAAAAAGACAGTGCGTTATGCGTTGCCAAATCAGACTTTGCTACGCATCCATTTCAATATTGACTGATATCAGTAGACCGTATGGTCGTTTCGTTGTCTCCCTGTCAATATGAGAACTTGTGCCACTTGTGCAGTGTTTCTACAACTTGCATATTTCGAACATGTACTTTTCTGTTTCTGACAAATAAAGCATAAATCGATTGATTGATTGAAATTGCACTATTTTATTATCGCATGGTCTACTTCTACTACACCCAACATTTTAAAAATAGTAATTTTCAAACACTGTTTTATCGATACATATTTTAAGCTTTTTGGGATTGCCATCTTTTTCTTTGATTGGTGCCAAACTCGTGCGTTTGCCTTGTCGTCCTCTTCATGTTCGCGCCAGAATTAAAAATAAAATTGAATTGACCATCATGCTGGCATTGTTTGACATCACTAACATCCTTCGGGTTCATTGCTCTATGACGACATCTCGAGGCGACAACACTCGCAACCACATTTCAAACGCAACTTCCCTGGCAACAGTTGACTTCTGCAACCTGTTGATATGGAAATACCTAAAATGTCTGTTCTGTTTTTTTGTTTTGTTTTTTTTATTTGTTTTTAGTTCTGTTTTTTTATATGTTTTATATATTTCTAGTTCTGTTTATATATATGTGATGATGCTTTAAACTTTTATACAACGCCACATTTAACAGCCACACGTTGTTCTCATCACTTCACACACAGTGTTTGTACACTGGGCGGATCTAGCAAGTAATCTTAACGGGGATGATTTCAACAAAACAAAATGATGTAATCCGACCTTGCAAAGACACTGTAACTTTTCTCTGTTTTAGGGAGAGGGGGTGTTCCCCCAATCGCTTCCCCTGGATCTTCCACTGGTTGTAAAGAAGTAACCTATTTGAATTTAAATATAGGCTAGTCTAGCCTCGGTCAAGTATTTACTTAGTCGGTCAATTATTACTTACAAAGCACCTGGGCTGATTCGTTTATCCTGAGTTCCAGTGAATCTAGATTCCACACCAAAGAACGAAATTAATCAGGTCTCGCCGTTGTCTTTAAAGTTGTTAAGTCTTCTGCTCCCAGTCTTCGTAAGATTGGTAAAAATACTTTCTGCAAAAAAATAGACCATAGAAAAAATGATCGTTGTTTAACCGAAGCATTGTTTTTCAAACTTTTTGTTGTTGCGACGGCTTTGGAAATGTTCACTGGACTTGCTGTGCAGCCAGCGATAAAAAATTCATAAGGTTAACTCTGTTTATTTGTGTCTCCAGCCTTCATTTTATATGTAGGTGTTCTGTTACCGCAACTGAGTTTAGATACGAAACGGAATCATTGTGCGAAGCCATTGGAAAATTGAAACGACGAATGCGCAGGATGTCGCGACGCACAGTTGGCATCAACTGTACATTTTTTTGCGTGAAAGATTATGCGGCAGCACAAGCTGCAATCATACTTCAGTCGATCTCTCCTGATAATTTGTGGCGTTGCGAGCAGGGCCGAATTTAGCTGATGGGGGGCCCGGGCACTTTTAGATCGGGGAGCCCCGTGCAAAAAAATTTGTCGCGCCTTCGGCGCGAAAAGCCACCTCTACATTTACAATAGCATTACTCCACCACTGCAGAGCATTTTGCAGAAACTTTGAAGGCTGAAAGAAAAAGATAGCACAAAATTACATTTTTTCCACTCAAGGGGGCCCTTAAAAAGTCGGGGGGCCCGGAGCACCTGCACCCTCTCTGCCCCCTTAAATCCGGGCCTGGTTGCAAGGTTGAATAATTTCACACTCGAAAGTCACATGGTGGTCTGTTACGTCTAATTTGTTGACTTGTAACTGTATCGCAGATACGGCACAGTAAAGCTCGCAACTCTACTGTATGGTGCACTTTGGCCCACAACACATCTAAGCTTACAACTTGATTGTAACCTAGGTCTACTCCATTTACTGCAAAAATAGCCTATTGTGAGACACTTAGGCTAAGGGTCCATATACTAAAATATGTAGGTTAGAATGGTTTGTCAAGTTTTTTTTTTTAATTTGCAATAGGCTAGGTTAGTTCAGTGGTTAAGTGCCCGAGTCAAGATCACGCGGCGCGCTGGTTCAGTTCTTGGGGTGTCCGTTTGAGCAACGCATTTCAGGACTGCTCCGAACTCAGAGACACCTAGTGCATGGAATAATTCCCCCATAATAACACTTCAACCACAATCGGAAAATTCACTCTGCCAATCTCGGTAACTGGCCCAGCATCAAAAGCCTCTCCAAGTAAGCTTATGTAGGAATAACGACATGTAGGAATAACCAAACTACCAGCAATAAACTATCAGAGGCTTTGTCAGTTCGAAATGAAGATTCAAAACCAACCAATTATTCCTTCGTGAATTTTAAGAATCTTACTTCTGCAAGCACAATAATCGTAGTTACAATCACAATCATTAGAACGATGCCGGAAAAAATTTTTCCTCTTTTTCCCAATAATTTGCAATGTCTATCCGCTGATTGTCTTCCGACAGGGTGTGAGCCTAGTAACAAAATATGAGTCAAAATATTAAGTCTACTGTATTAGCCTACCTAGGCTATAATAACGTATGGTAGGCTACTCTAAAAAGAGTTAAGTTATTAGCGCTGCAATGTAAAATAAGCCTACACTTTGTTTTAGAGTGTTTGAAATTGTCTCATTCGTCTGAGTGGCATAGGCTTAATTAATAGGTCTAAAAAACAAACTGCAGCAGGGACGTAGTTACAAAGACAATTTTAGGGATTAAAAGCAATTGTTGGAGGGGCAAAAGTCATTTAACATAAATTACAATGGTATTAAAACATTGTAAGAGTACTGAAATATTTTTGAAGAGCAAGAAAAAGTGGGGGAGGGACGATTGCCCCCCAAGCCCTCGTGGCTACATCTTTGTAGGAGGAAGAACCAGTAATTTATTATCCGGAAAGCAGGGTCGTAGAGAAGATAATTTGAGCCGTTACCAAAAAGAGGCCCCAAAAATATGGAAACTTTAAAAGCAAAAAATGTGGTGTAGCCTGTTGCTAATGCAAGCTATTACTGCCACAAAAAGATTGCGGAAATATTTATCTTCGGACTGAAAAAGTATATTTGGCAGCTTGATGCTAGCAGTTTTTCATAGGCTAGCCTACTTAGCTATTGTAGCCTATAGTTAATTTGAGTCACTGACGCATGTCTGGTCACTGAAAAAAGTTTAGGGTTTTTGAAGAGTTGTTGCCTGTAAATTATTTCACTCACTATATACATGTATAGGCTATAGCTGGATAGAGATGAGTTTTGTTTGAACGAACATCTCGAAAACTGAACAATCATTGCTTGAAGTTGTCTTTTCTTCGTTCGCAAAATCAGTCGCCGTTTCAACTGTTGGCAGCAACCGTTTGTTTCACTTTGTTAAACCTACCCCACGCTCCCTCTCTCATCAACCTCGCTTCAGAAATCACCTTCCAAAAAGAGTGGCGTCTTCTTTCTAGATTCCTCATCTTCAAAGAAATCTCATCGACACTGCTATCGGTCGTATCACTCCAAGCACCAAAAGAACCAGGTCTTGTTTCTGATTCACTTTGTTCTGATGGTCCAGGTTGCGATAAAGTACTCGAAAGCGCGGTATCAGTTGCCATATTTCATGGATAAAACTATCACTTTAATGTGACACATTGAAAACTAACATTACAACTGCATTTGTAGAATATTCTGAATTGCTACTTGAGCAATTCTGATTTCTATTGAGGCAATTGTGACGTAATAGCTAACTTTGAAGTGTTGTTGCCAGGAAATTATTCCATTTTTCTTGGTGCTGTTGAATAGAGAGCAGCCCGAAATGCGTTGCTCAAGCGCATACCTCAAGAGCCGAACCAGCGTTGCGTGATCTTAAGTAAGCTACGGCGCTTAATCACTGAGCTAACGGGACTGACATTTTTAGGGGGCCGTAGCCTTTTCAAGGGAACTAGGAGCTTGAAGAAGCCACCGCCTTTTATTTGGATATAACTTAGTGCGTTTGTGGGCATGCTAACGTTTGTATAACAATCTAGAGTTGGTGCCACGAAGATCTCATTGGTAGCCTGCTGGGTTAAAATAACCCTTTCAACGGCCTGCGTGCTGGTATATCGCTGCTATCTTTTTTGTTCCGTTGATAACGAAAAATAAAGTGATATGGTAGATAAATTATTCTGTCCGCTAGGTATCGCTGCTGTACACAAGTAGGCTAGATAGTAGATAGTACAACAAATTGTGAATAAGCTGGACGAGGTTATTTAAACACTTTTTATTTTTTCTTTATTGGTGGAATCACGCAACACCAACACAATAGAATGCAAACATATAAAGACATATTTTAATATTTAAAAGCCTGCAGTATTTGAATCAATGCAAACAATTGATGTGCTGGCTGAGGAATGCAGCCTACCTAAAGCGCTGTGCTTTTCAAAAGCAAAGTCGGGGCATATTGGGGGGCAGTTGTTTCTCCACTCCAAAAGCAAGTTCATAGATCAAATGACCATTTAACGACAAGGTAAGCGCGCACCTCAACACGACAGCTCGTAGACAACGTTACTTTGTGAAGTTAAACATTCGCAAAACAGCCTCTTTAAAAATATTGACCGGAGCAAACGAAAAACGATGTTACAGTAACACTATGATCGTAAAACTTTTTTGTAACAAAGTCGGCGTAGAGAAAATTACTTTAAAAAGCTTGTTCAATTTTTTTTTGTACTTCAAGTTCGAACAAAGCACAGACACTGGCTCATTTAGTGATCAAAAAATCTACTGATTAACATATCACTTCGCTACCTACTCTTTCACTATGCACCGACCTTAATCCGGTGATTAGAATCGCCGATTACTGATCTATTGATAAACTTTGCGCAAACTGATTCTTAATTAATTTATCAGACGATTAGCTTAACAGACCGCAATATCAGCTGTTGGTGTAATCAACCACGAATGAATCTTTCACGATGAATGAATGAATCTTTCATGACGAATGAATCTTTCGCGATGAATGAATGAATCTTTCATGACGAATGAATCTTTCGCGATGAATGAATGAATCTTTCACGATAAATGAATGTTTTCTGCGTTATGGTCATTTTCGTTTTGAGGACATAACGAAACAAAATACGCTAGATAGGATTTCGACATTAAACTAAGGCATCGCAACAAACTTTCCCTCAAACCACAGCTCATGAGCGTTGTTTCGGAAATGATAAAATATTTTTGAAGACAACATTCTATAAAACAACAAAAGTATAAGTTCACAAATTAATAAATTGTTGCACCAAAATCATTAATTATTAACTTCAAGTAACATCGTAAGCTGGTTGGTCCACAATCTTCCAACTGACAACAAGAGCTTGCTGTGCACGACAATGTGTTTTGAGGTTGGATCGACTTGAAAAGTGATGGTAAATTTTAAGAGTAATAATAATGTTAAAGTTTTATTTATTGTCGCTCTACAACTGCTAAGGTCTTTCAGCAAATAGAATCATTTTTAATTTTATATCAAATTTACGATGTCACCACATTATTACCCGACTTATCACCACTGTATCATGCAAGAAAGAACACAATCGGTACCGTTTTTAAAGGCTTCGGTTTGACCGGCCTGAAATCGATCTCAGATCTACCAGCACCAGAGCCGAACATTAGGAGTAAAATTTGGAAGTATCGAAATATTAGGCCACACAGCAACATATGTTTCGTCCTTTGCGACAGCATACCGCACGACGAATAGCAAACACAACAGATAACTGAAAGCAACAAAAGACTATTCGCTAGTCATCGAGTCAATTGCCACTATGTTGTCATAACAAAACACAACCGTGTGCTCTCGAGCAGTGTTGAACCTAGGTTCTTTCGAGCCTTGCACAAACGCTCTCACCACTCGGCTGCCGAAACAGAAAGTAATTCACGCTATAGAATGGGGTCTGCGCTGCAGCATCGTAACGAGTAGACTGCACTGTATTACAGAAAGATATACAAAACAAAAAGTACTTAGTAGTGTTTTCAGTATCTTGCAATTGCATCAGACAAAATCAATACATTTCATATTTCAAAGGATTGCTTAACAAAGGGGTCTAGACTTCGACAAAAAATAGTCAAAGAATCATGAGTCGTTGCTTATTTTAACTAAATTATCTAACACAAAATAAGGACAATACAATACATGCTACAAAAACATCGCCAAGGGAGAGATGCAATTAACAAAATTTACCAAAATTTTGTTCGCAGTTCAAGCTTAGCGCCCAGTTAAATCTGCTTAACAAGGTAGCAAGCTAGATTGGCAGAGAAGTGCAACCAGGCCAATAGTTCTGCTCGACAATTATTCCACACGGAGTTGGCTAAGAGATAGACAGTGAAAAAAGTCAACAACAAGTAATATAATAATGAGTTCAATGCACAACTTCTTCCGCAACAACCCGCACCACAAGTGACTCATTCCTTCTTCTTACAGTTATGGTAAGAACTTGGTTTCTCAACAGGCAGTCTGTAACATCCTTCGTTGTTTTAACTGTTCTTCCATTGATGTGGGTGATCACGTCACCGGGTTGCATGCCACTCCTGGTAACCATAGCAATGATGTTATGGGATGCTGTGCGTCAGTTCACTGTGTTTTTATTTCTGACAATCACAGCGAAAAAGCAACACATCTCAAACAGCAGAGGTTTGGAAAAAAGAAGAAGCGACAAAACGCGAAACAGCAAGGTAGGCAAAAAAGACTCACATTTAAAGAAATTCTGCCGCGAAAAAGTCATTTCACAAGGCCTTGCAAGTTTAACGAATGCAATATAGTGGACACTTGGACAGTAATAGTCAAAACGATGCGGAAATATAAACAGGTTGTATACCCAATTTTTTTCGAACACTGAATTAAGTTTACCTCACGCAGATAGTAGTCAGTCGGTTGTGTCCCGCACCATAAATACGGTAGTGAGTTACATGTGCAATTTAGGTTTTTAAATTCAATCCATGAAAAATAAGCTAAGGTACGCAAGTCATACATATCAACTCAGCAATACTGTTACGCGATGCTCATAAACACCTTCTTGCAAATTAGATTTAAATTATTCTTAATAAAAGCGTAAGGAATGGTGACACGACCAAGCCCCAATGATTCGACTCTCGGGGTGTGCGCTCAAGAAATACATTTCAAACCAGATTTCGATTCAGAAGGACCTAGAGAATGGAATAATTCAGACAACATTTCTACACCATACGGGATTTTCACTCTGTCAATTTCGGTAAGCAGGTCTGGGTCAACGATGCAAAGTCTCTACAAGTACGTGAAGGTGCTAGGACTCTTCTAAAGAAGCTGTCTCAGCGAGAAGATGAAAATTTCCTTATGCATTAACATGATGTAGTACTTACATGGCAGCAGGCGAATCTCTTTGTACCCTGTGAACATAGATGCCTTCCGCCACGTCGGGAAAGTTCGGATTTCTCATTCTAAGCTGCATCGCTATATCAGGAGTGATAGTCAACATGGATATGCCTATCCACCTTCTATGGGACTGTGCCGGGGCTGGGTAACCTTGGTGGGAACCTGAGGTGAGAGATTAAGAGAAGTGAGCAAATCTGCAGTAATATTGGAACAATGCTCGGAAATTAGATCGAATGCAGATACCAGTAACTGAAAAGCCTGAGTTAGTGTCTTATCGTGTCATTTGGTTGCCTCCTTTGTACTGAGTCACATCTTATCCGGTACTTGAGTTGCAAAATTTAGACGTGCAAATGTTTAGAGATGACCAGAGGTGCGATATAACTTTTGAAAGAAATGTAACCACTCGAGACGAAATCACAAATAAGACAAAAGCAAACTGCTGGAACGTCTGGTCATTCTGACCAAAAGAATCAAAAACACAAAATGCAGAGAGAGAGAAAGTGTTCGGCTTCTGCATATTGGGCTTTTTATTCTTTTTATCAAATCACAAGTATTTAATTGCGAATGCTCAGTAACAAGGAAATCATTTGGCAACAAAAGTCACACTATCAAAATCAATTAGCAAATAGCAGAGTAACACGCTTCAATCAAGATATTCTACAAACAAACAATCTTAAGACACAACAAAAGGAGTTCTAACCGTGATTTTGAAAAGAACACTCACCTTGTTGAACTTGGTGAAGAAAATCCTTTACACAGTCAATTGGAATGGCAAAGCCAATGCCAGCAGAGGCCATCATTGTATTTATTCCTATAGCCTGTCCATCGAGATTGACCAATGGGCCACCAGAGTTTCCAACCTTCGTTTTCAATAATTCACTTACATTAGTTTGACTTAAGCTAGAGGCCATTTCATAATTTCGAGTTCTACGACAACTCACACTACCAGAGCCGATCAATTACGAAACAACGCACAGTCGGATTCACTTAGTACATTTTTAATCTTTCTCCGCTTCGGGAGACCACCGTCCCAATAGAACCAATTTATCTTGGCCAGTATGTGGTGAAGTACCAAATTAAATGTCGTCACTGTGCTACCGAACCAGTTTTTCTTCCTCTGAACGCAGTATTTTACTGTAAGTGTAGTTGAAGCAAACACTCACATTGATAGTAGCATCAGTTTGAATGTATTCCATATCCCTTCTTTCTTCATTGCGGAGTCCAAGCTCCTTTCCAGGCCGGCACATATTACTGACAATCCCGGCAGTGACGGTATTTTGCAAAGCGAGAGGACTTCCAATAGCAACAACCCACTCTCCAGGCCTCAAATCCCTTGCGGTGCCAAGAGCTATTGTAGGTAGATTTCTCTGTAAAAATTGTGGTGTTAAAAACTAGATATCAGTTCAACTGTAGCGAGTGCCATTCTCTTGTTTTTGAACCCAAACCAAAAGATGCTTCTGTACACAGCTTCTTAATTTTACACATTTTTTTAGTGCACAGATAAAGAGATAAAAATAGGAGTTGATTTTTCTTGTTTTCACAAACATCGCATACATTCTACTATGAAGATTAATATACTTTGTCAGCAATTGCTGTTACTTATTTGTTAAAGCATACTTCCTTTAATTGTGAGGACTGAAGTGCAACTGTGATTGATTTGTGCAGGCCAACGACATATCAGTGCGGTCAATTCAGAGACACCATTGAGATATCCTGTTTAAGAGATGACCGTTTTGGTACCAAGCAGACATTCTCCAAAATGGAGTTTCGGAAATGGTTCTATTTGTTTGGGTAATTTGTAGGGAAAATTTAAGTAGGCAATGCTCCTATTTAAGTCTGAGCTGTGTTTCAGTGAGGTGAATGTACACTAGCTGTTATCTTGCAGCATCAAAACGGTCATCTCCATAGCAGTATTGCTGCACCAAAACATCCCACTCATTTCATGTTGCACTGTCACATGAAATGTAAACCCAATTCACACTGCTACAGTTAATCAAAACATGTACATACAATAGGAAACTACAATTAAGCTATTTTTTACATAGCAATGTTTGAACAATGAATATTTATAACCAAAAATGACAATCAAAGTCAGCAAGATCTGTTTTACAAAAATGTGTTTTAGTTGGTTAGGTTGCATTTCTCACTGCTTCAATCTTGACAGCGGCAATGTCTCTCGCTTCATCGATCCCCACAACTCGACCCCGGAACTCTCTTCCATCAGGCAGTTTAACCTGCAAATTTGAATCGATAACATTTTGTGTCAACTAAAAAAGTCTTTACACAAATTTGATGAAAAGTATGTTTAAGCTGGTGCATTTACACAAACAACAAATGCCATTGTCACCGCATCACATATTTAACAGCACATAGCACGGGTATTAGTAAACAACAAAAATGTGTGAAACCCATGGGTAGGCTACTCATGAAACACAAACGATTAAATCAATTGTAACTAACTGTAAAATTTTTGTGAAAGTTGTGGTGTAGCGCGTGTCGTCACGCACCACATCTCTCTTGCCGACAGCGCAGTGTGGGTTTGCCGATTGCCTGGCTTGGCTTCTCTTGGTTTCTTTCGTGTTGGTTCATTCTCTAGTTTTCAGTTAACAGTGTAGCAGTGCAATCGACAGTTTAAGTAGAGTCTTGTTTTAGTTTGTCATTTAATACTTTCTGTTAACATTCTTTAAAGCTAGTTTTCAACTGCAGGATATTCACGTTTTAAGTTTATTAAAGCCTACTTTACTGAAATGAGTTTGTTGGTTTCAATGTAGGTCATGTCAATTTAATAAACTTATTTAAGCAAGAATCAGAAAGATGGACAGACATATTCCTCGTCCTAAAGACCTTTCAGTTGATCCTAACTCCGCTGACGCTCCTACTATTTTCAAGTTCTGGTTTCAGACTGTCACTGACTACATCGCTACACTTGAAGAGGTTCGCCAGGAAGGAACTCCTAATATCAACAAAACTAGAATAATACGTAGCTTCTTGTCCCCAGAGGTATACCTCTATGTCGAGGAAGTTGACGACTATGATGCGATTGTAGATACTCTCAAGAGAACATACGTAAAGAAGAAGAACAATGTCTACGCCAGGCATTTACTAATCAGCCGAAAGCAAGCCAGTGGAGAAACGGTCTTGGAATACCTTAGAGCGCTGAAATTACTCTCTAAGGACTGCGCTTTTGACGACGTTTCTGCCCAAACGTATAAAGAGCAGCTTATTCGGGATTCTTTCATAAATGGCTTACAGTCTCCTGTCATCCGCCAACGTCTTTTGGAAGAGAATAACATAGACCTTCAACGTGCTTCGGAACTGAGCGACAGTATAGAAAGAGCACAACAACAATCTTGCATCATGGGGAGAGCTGCAAACACTTCGATAGCCTCAACGACAAATTATGCGCGAGAAGGTAACAACATGCGTCCAGAGCACAAGGATCACGACGTTTCTGCAGCCACTTCCAAGTCCAAGGTACAAACCAGAAAATCATGTTACTTTTGTAACGGACCACTCCATGACCGTTGGTCTTGTCCAGCACACAAACAAAAATGCTACAATTGTGGAAAACTAGGGCATTTTTCCAAGGTCTGTCGCAGTAAAAGTTCATCAGTATCTCTGGCTTCTGCTGCAGAAAACCTAGTTGCTAACGCGGATTCTCTTAATTACTCGTCAACGCCTTCCAGGCACAGAGGCCCGTTATATTTTGCTGGAGCTCCTAACTGCCTACATCGCACAGTGGTGGACGCTTTGGTAAATGGACATCCAGTTAAAGCCTTGCTGGATTCAGGTGCCTCGGATAACTTTATTGATAGAAAATTGGTAAACAAGCTGAAGATAAACCTTACGAAACAACCTCATACTGTGACCATGGCGTCGACCCATCACTTGGTCAAGACCGATGGCTGCGCTTGTTTGCATCTTGAACTCCTCGATAGAAGTTATCCAAAGATTTGTTTCGATGTCATTCCAAACTCTTGTGCTGATGTGATTTTAGGCCAAAATTTCTTTCAAAAACACGAGAAAGTCACTTTTCAGTTTTGTGGCCCCGAAAAACCGCTTGTAATTTCCGCAGCAACACCGAAGCTCGTAGCACTTACCTCAGCTCGCGTGGATCCACCAAGTCTTTTTCAATACATGCAACTTAATTATAAACCTGTTGCAGCCCCTTCCCGTTCTTATTCAAAAGATGCCGTCGCATATATTGAAAAGGAGGTGAAAAGACTATTAGCCGAAGACATAATTGAACCTTCAAGATCTCCGTGGAGATCGCAGGTGCTTGTTGTCCGGAATCAACATAAATGCCGCCTTGTGATCGATTATTCACAGACCGTCAACCGTTTTACACTTTTGGATGCGTATCCCCTTCCGCGAATTGAAGACATTGTCAACAAGGTTGCAAAAGATAAAATCTACAGCTCTCTTGATCTGCGGTCCGCTTACCACCAAGTTTCCCTCTTGCAAGAAGAAAGACCATTTACAGCATTCGAAGCTCTCGGCCATTTGTATCAATACAAAAGACTGCCCTTTGGTGTAACAAATGGAGTTGCTGCCTTTCAGAGAGTTATGGATGACTTCATCAAAAGATACAATCTGAAGAAAGTTTACGCCTATTTAGATGATCTGACCGTTACAGGGGAAACTGTACAAGAACATGATGAAAACTTGAATGCCTTGCTTGATGCTGCAGAAAAGAGTGGATTTACTTTTAATAAAGACAAATCGAACATTAGACAATCTACAATCAATTTACTTGGCTACCAAATCTCGCACAACCAAAAGAAACCAGACGCTGAACGACTTCGACCACTGTTGGAAATGCCCCCACCAAAAACTCTGAAAGAATTGAAAAGAATTTGTGGTATGTTTGCATACTATGCCAAATGGATTGAAAGATTTTCATTGAAGGCTGGTCCACTCTTAAAGGCTGTTATACCTTTGGACGAAAATGCTTTGAATTCTTTTAAAACACTAAAGGAAGAATTGGCGGCTGCTAGTCTGGGAACTATTCGTGATGACCTAAGTTTCGACATCGAAAGTGACGCTTCTGACTACGCTATAGCCGCAATCCTCTCCCAAGGCGGTCGCCCTGTCGCTTTTATGTCCCGCACCCTCAGTAACTGCGAACAGAAGTATCCGGCTATCGAAAAAGAAGCTACAGCAATCATTGAAGCCGTTCGAAAATGGGCCCATTTTTTAAAGGGTCGCACCTTTTCACTTGTCACCGATCAGCAATCGATCTCGTATATGTTTGATAGACGCAACCGTGGGAAGATCAAAAATAACAAAATTTTGTTGTGGCGCCTAGAGCTAAGCCAGTTTCATTACGAAATCCGTCACAAGCCCGGAAAAGAAAACATAGCCCCTGATGCACTATCAAGAGTGTCTGCAACTCTGAGCCCTGGAAAAGACTTGCTTTCTTTACATGAATCACTTGGACATCCAGGATATGTTAGATTGTATCACTTTATTCGATCCCGCAACTTGCCGTACACCAGCGAAGAGACTAAAGCAATCTGCAACCAATGCCAAATTTGTGCTGAACTCAAACCACGTTTTTACAAACCACCAAGAGGAACTCTTATCAAAGCGACGCACCCATGGGAACGACTATCTGTTGATTTCAAGGGTCCTGTTAAAGGTTTGAAGCCCTACCTGTTAGTGATTGTAGATGAATATAGTCGCTACCCATTTGTGTTTCCATGCAAAAGAATGTCTTCCGAGTCCGTCATTGATTGTTTAACTAACTTATTTTGCCTGTTTGGTTTCCCTGCTTACATCCACAGCGATCGAGGAACTGCTTTCACTAGCCGAGAGATCAAAGACTTTCTTTCTACGCGTGGAATAGCTACTAGTTGCTCATCACCTTACCATCCTCAAGGAAATGGACAGTGCGAAAGGACAAACCAAACGGTATGGAAAACAATAAAACTTCTTTTGAGAACGCACCATGTTCTGGAGGACGATTGGGAGAAAGTCCTTCCACAAGCTTTGCATTCTATTAGGTCATTGCTATGTGTCGCGACTAATCAAACACCCCACGAGAGGTTATTCTCATTTGCACGACGAGCCATGTATGGCATGGCAATGTCTTCGTGGCTTTTGGACTCCGGTAAAACAGTTTTATTGCGACGCTTTGTGCGTAATAAAGGTGAACCTGTCTGTGATCCAGTAATATTACTCAATGCGAATCCTACTTATGCTCGTGTACGATATCAAAGTGGAAGAGAGGCGACTGTTTCGACCTCGGATTTGGCACCCTCTCCTCAAACTGAGGTTGATGCAGAAGAACGCCTTTCTACAACGACGGATCTTGCCTCAAATGTGCCGGATGAACCTGAAATCCATAACATACTAACAAACGATTATAACACGCCGTCAACAGACGATCCTTCGAATTTAACTACTGACGTTCGCGAAGGCAGTAGGCCTACTTGTGATATTACAAACCCGATCACATCAACTAATGAAGGGTTTACCGACAACAGTACACCTATCTTGAGACGTTCTACTAGAATTCGAAAGTCACCAGAAAGATATGGCTTCTGAGTCAACATCTTGTCTGGTCCTTTTCGAAATTTATTTGGCTGGGGAGAATGTGGTGTAGCGCGTGTCGTCACGCACCACATCTCTCTTGCCGACAGCGCAGTGTGGGTTTGCCGATTGCCTGGCTTGGCTTCTCTTGGTTTCTTTCGTGTTGGTTCATTCTCTAGTTTTCAGTTAACAGTGTAGCAGTGCAATCGACAGTTTAAGTAGAGTCTTGTTTTAGTTTGTCATTTAATACTTTTTGTTAACATTCTTTAAAGCTAGTTTTCAATTGCAGGATATTCAGTATTCACGTTTTAAGTTTATTAAAGCCTACTTTACTGAAATGAGTTTGTTGGTTTCAATGTAGGATTGTAGGTCATGTCAAAAGTAAGGTTTCGAAAATACAGTGTTGGCATAAGTGGATTATGTTTGAATTTAACAAATCTATTAAATGCAATGGGCTTTATAGTAGGCTATGATATAACCTATAAGCTAGTATCTGACATTACTATATATCAGAGTCTATTCTAAAGTGAGTCTCTATATTGCTTTGTATTTAATTGATGGTGCTGCTTTATAGATTGGTATAAATCAGGGGTTCCCAACCTGAGGGCCATGGCCCCCTAGTGGGCAATGGCCCTCATAGTTAGGCATTTTTTTCTTTTTCTCTTTCAAAGCAAAAGACGAGAAGAGTGCCTATATATATAAGTTCTAAATTCAACACTTATGTTTAACTGTTTCTGTGGCGCGTAGGATACGTATCGCGCTGGTGCTCCAGAGAGAATGAGTTTGATACTTCGCGGAAGCGCTTTTTTTTAATTTTTAACTAAACTTGGCCCGAAGTGACTCAATCGTTAGGTTTCTGCAGTTTTGCGGTCAATTTTTAATTTGAGTAGCCTACAGCCCAATTTATTATGTCTTTTTATATATGAGTAATAAAGTTAGAGTTTTTTAATTTTTTTGCATTTAAGAATTCAAGAAAATTAAAAAATAAAATTAAGTAATAAAGTTAGAGTTTTTAATTTTCTGGAATTTGAGAATTTCTCTGGGTAATTTTCCGTTTGTCATTACATTTTTGCGTCGTTCGGCAAACACGGTCACATCCTCTTATGACGAACGGAATATTATCCAGAAAATTCTTAAATGCAAGAAAATTAAAAAACTAACTTTATTACTCATATTTGAAAAGACATAAAAAATTGGGCTGTAGGCTACTCAAATTAAAAATTGACCACAAAAATGCAGAAGCTTAACGATTGAGTCACTTCGGGTCAAAATTTAGTTAAAAATTAAAAAAAAAAACGCTTCCGCGTAGTATTGAACTCATTCCTTCTGGAGCATCAGCCCGATACGTATCCTACGCGCCACAGAATCAGTTGAACATAAGTGTTGAATTTAGAACTTATATTGGCACTCTTCTCATCTTTTGCTTTGAAAGAAAAAGAAAAAAATGCCTATATAATGACGTCATGACTGGTCAAATAGTGTTTCAGATTCAAAGACCGGCGCCGGTCAAGTAGCCACTGCCTATAATACGGCTCTACTTTTGTAACAGCCTAAGGAATATATTTGTGCAACACAAACCTTTAAATTTGATTGATTGCCAACCACATGAGCGTTAGTGATGATAATGCCATTGCCATCAACAATAAATCCAGAACCGTTTCCCACAGGAACAGAGTGACGAGTGAAAGGTATACTGAACAACACAACAAGTGAGGCTGAATTAGATTTAAAAACAATTTTTGCAGGAGAGCAAATATTCTGTCTAATACCATCTATCCATAACAAATTAATTACGGCATATTATTAGACTTAGACAACATTGCATTTTCTCATGCATTGCATAATATATTGGCAGTGGCTATTTGACCGGCTCCGGTCTTTGAATCTGAAACACTATTTGACCGGTCATGACGTCACTACATAAGCACTTTTTTCTTTTTCTCTTTCAAAGCAAAAGACGATAAGCGCATTAAGTTTTAAATTCAACACGTTTTCTTCAACTGAGTCCGTGGCGCATACGTAACGTCTCGGGCTGCCATTCTAGAGGGAAAGAGTTCGATACTATCCGGAAGCGTTCTTTTTTTTTTTTATTAACTAAATTTTGACCCAAAGTGCATTTTTGTCGTCAATTTTTAATTTGAGTAGCCTACAGCCTATTTTTTTAAATCTTTCCAAATGTGAGTAATAAAGTTAAGTTTTTTTAATTTGTGAATAAAAGAATAACAGTTAACCTCTCAAGTACATGTAGCTCCACACAGAGTGAAATTTACATGCCTTTTGACTCCTTTTTATTTCTTTAAAAGTAATATCTAAAAAGACATTATTGACCCAAAAAGAATGTCTAAAAAGACAATTATGAAAAGCAACTACGGACAAAGGCCAGTGTTTCGATCTCCCGACCTCTTCAGCGTAGCGTAGTAAAGTGAAAGTGGAAAGTTGTCTTGAAGGGTTGGTTGAGATGATGATTTGAAACTTGACTGATTGTTGTGCGACAATGAGACTGGATTTAATTTTTAACTTTGGACTTCAGCGAAACGTAATCTTACAGCCTATTAGAAGGAGTGATTTTTTCAGAGAATTTGTGCTAAGAAATGAAAGGAATTTGTTAAAAATAAAGACTAGAAAAAACTTTTTTAATTCGTTTTGAAACTTTTTTATTCACCTGTTGATTCATTCATATCAGTTTGTATCCTTTTGTAGTTAAAAAAAAGAAAAAAAAAAAGAACGCTTCCGAATAGTATCGAACTCATTCCCTCTAGAATGGCAGCCGGAGACGTTACGTATGCGCCACGGACTCAGTTGAAGAAAACGTGTTGAATTTAAAACTTAAGGCGCTTATCGTCTTTTGCTTTGAAAGAAAAAAGTGCTTATGTAGTGACGTCATGGCCGGTCAAATAGTGTTTCAGATTCAAAGACCGGAGCCGGTCAAATAGCCACTGCCTAATATATTTTAATCAAACCATTCGCTTACTTTTGTAGTTTCTCAATGTATACTACAGCTCTGCCAACAATATTTACAACATCAGCTATAAAATTGTTTGTTGATCTCCTGGAAGACCCATCACTAGAAGGTCGCCTTGTGGAACCCCTGAAAGGGGATTGTGGATCCAGTTCAGCAGCATAAGCTGTAAATTGTCTTTTACTTTTTCTTAGTGCTGCTGTTGTTAAAACGCCAACAAATAATCCACATATTGGCATTGAATAAAACTTCCAAAACTGACTTTTCCTGCTTCCATTGGAATAATGGTGACGTCTCTGAACACTAAAGCAAGCTATAGGTGCCGCTTGCCTTATAGAACTCAACTGAGATAATGTAGGCTTGCTTAAAACAGTTTTAACTTTGAAGAAAAACGCAGACAAACTTTTTGGCAGCATTTTATGTGCTACAACAGCATATGGTCCAAAATTCAGACTAATTTTTATGTTAGTTAACTTTCTAGAAAAAATAAAAGAGAGTGTAGTAACATAATCTTGAGCAGTAATAAACACTAAGTACTTCAAAAACTTCAAACATTCAGCAGAATGATTAGACAATGAACTGGTTGACTTTTATTTCCAATAGAGCAACTGGCAAAATCTAACTCTGAGGGTTAGGCTAACAGAAGTGCAAAGCTACAGTACACAGGAAATGTGATGAAACCAGCCGCAATTGAAAAACTCAGCTGCCCCAATAGCTTAGTTGGTTACGTTGCAGAGTTTACAAACAAAGAATCTACAAAATTAAGTGGCACTGGTCCGACTCTCGGTCTATGTGCTTGAGCTAATCCCAAAATACTGTGAGTCTGTGACAATGCTCAGAATTCAGTTCAGTCAGTGACTTAGTCTTGAGCAGGGTTGCCAGATTGATAAAACAAAAAAGGCCAAATGCATCCCCAAAAAAGGCCAAATTATAGAAAAAAAGGCCAAACCTGAGGTTTTGTTCTCTTTGTTGAAATCAGTGGTGTTTTTGCACTTACTTTCAACAATAAATTAGATAATATTTACCCAGTTTCTATTGTTCTACATGTTATCTGTTAAAGAAGAATTGCTTAGTAAAATTCCTGAAAAAATGCAATCCATAAAACCATAAAATACAAACAGATAGGTATGGAAACAATTACAATACAACTGAAATATGTATATAACATTAGGCTAAGCATCATCCTGTAGACTAAAAAGCCAATAACGTCCACCAGTGAGACCCTGGTGACTAGTGAGCAGAGGAAAAGGAGTTAATATTGGCATATCACTTAATGCAATATGAAATAGTATATATACCGGTATATAATATTTAGACACATTACAATTACTTGTAGGCTACATTAAACACCCAATACTGCAAAATCAGAGAAGTCAATTGCATTTATGTCCAACATCCTTCCACAATGAACACTCTTTATTCTAGGAATGTTAGCGCCTCTGCCATTTCGTTACTGCTAGTTTCACTATAAACAACATCAGATGTGAAACGCCTTGTCATTATGGCACTAGCATCAAAGTTTGTGCAACATTTTCCATTCAGCAGCATGTCCGTTCGTATTCGCAAAATCACTTCCAAAAGCTCAGTCTGCATTTTGTTTCGTGGTTTTGTTTTCACTGCAGTAAGTAATGAAAAAATCCTCTCTACTACTGCATTACTGACAGGGATGCAGAGACATGTTAAAGCATAGCTAGCAAGGTCTTTGAAATGGGCATGATGTAAAAAGCTACACCAAAACTTTTCACTGTTGCTAAGGATAACCAAAAGAACTATGAAAACCAAGTAAAAAAAGGCCAAACAAATGCCAATCAGGAAACTACAAAAGGCCAAAAAAAGGCCAAGCGGCCAAACAAAAATTGTCCGGCCAAACACTTTTCAAAAAGGCCAAATTTCTGAAATTTGGCCGTAAAAAAGCCAATCTGGCAACCCTGGTCTTGAGCAGTCAGTCTCAATCAATCAGCCAGCAACTACTTAGGTTTTTGTTTCAAACAACTGTGCATTAGAGTTGCCAAGTGGCCTAAAATTTAATTTTGGAACTTGTGACGTAAATTCACCAGGGAGTCGAACCGAACCCGATTTTTGTAAACCGGTTTTGGTGCGATTTTGTCTGAACCTTAACCGGAACTGAACCGAAAATTTGAGTTAGCTTAAACCCTAACCGAACCCGAACCGGTTGAAAAAAGCGGTTCACTCCAGCATTACGTCATTGTTCGCATTGTGGTAAGTGAAGTTGTACGTAGCATGTTGTTATCTTGGAGGCCACATTGTACGGATGAATTATAGCCTATTCCGTAACACACGATCCCCTATCATCGATGCTTTGGAGAGGAATTTTGAGGTAAACAACTTCTGTTCTGTGACTTCATAGACAATATAGTTTGATTGTAACTTGTGCAACAAACAACAAAGGCAAGTTAATTGAGCAAAGCGGTAGGCACTTTTACGTATTGCACTGCCCGAAGAGGTAACCGCAACCATGCGTATCGTATATGACATTACTGGTGTTTTAGTCACAACTGTTCTCATAAACTCCATTGTTTGCAGTCACTACGATTCTTCTTGCACTCAGTTCAGTTCAGTTGAAGAAAAAATAGTATTAGCAGAGGGTGGGAATCGAACCCATGCAATCGAAATTACTACTGCTCTGCCCTAACCATTAGGCAACGTTGGTTGTGGCGATGCATTCAGTTAAATTTCTTTGTATCAAAATCTTTCGATAAAGACGACCAGTTAATCACGTGTTGAGTCATGTCACGCATGATAGCGCTACCAACGTCAGCGATGTCGTATGTCACGCATGGTTGCGGTTACCTTTTTGGGCAGTACAATACGTAAAAGTGCCTACCGAGCAAAGCAGTGTTGAGATCAGTGTTGCCAACCTTGCGGTTTTCACGCCCAATTGGGCTAGTTAGTAGTTGGGCAATAGTAGGCCTAGGCCTAATTTTATCGGACCCGAACCGGAACTTATAAAACCGGATTTAAGTTTCTTCGAACCTGAACCGGAACTGAACCCAATTTTGAAACAATCTTTGAACCAGAACCGGACCCGAACCGGAAAAATCAAACGGTTCGACTCCCTGAAATTCACTGTAAGTGTAATCTACAAGACAAAGGACCGCTGCGGGGTCTACAAGACAAAGGACCGCAAGGCATCCCGCCTTGTTGCCAAGGAAGTATCTGCCCTTTGGCGAGTGGAAACACCACAAGAGGACGTAATCTCTGGAGACTTCACCCCGAAGGAATTCGCCACCGCGCTCCGCCTAGTGAAACCACACAAGTCTCCTGGGCCCGATAAGATCTGCCCTGAGCTTGTGCTCTATGATGGCCATGCCCTAAAGTCCTGGTTACGTAGATTCTTCTCTTCCTGCCTGCACCACTTCACAATCCCAAAAATCTGGAGAAGAGCTTTTGCGATCCCTAAGCCTCACAAGCCACCAGAGGACCCAAAGAGTTATCGTCCGATATCCCACCTCTGTGTTCCTTTCAAGATCCTCGAAAGACTCATCTACGCACGGGTCAACCCAATCATTGACCCGCTCCTTCCAAAAGAGCAAGCTGGATTTTGGCGCGGAAAATCCACCGTAGATCAGGTCACACTCTTAACTCAATTAAGACATCGAGGATTGCTTTGAGGCAAAAAAGAAGACCGGCGCTGTCTTTCTAGATCTTACAGCTGCCAATGACACCGTATGGCATCGCGGCCTTACTTGCAAGCTGCTTCGCCTGCTTCCTGACCAACATATGGTTCATATGATTATGGAACTTGTCAGGAATCGAAGCTTCACCCTCACCACCGGTAGCTCACGGCAAAGCAGACTGAGACGCCTGAAAAACGGCGTCCCACAGGGATCAGTCCTGGCTCCACTTCTTTTCAATATCTACACCCACGACCTGCCAACTGTCTCCGGTCTCCGCAACATAACCTATGCTTATGCGGACAACCTGGCAATTCTCCACTCCACAACGTCGTGGGAAAATCTAGAAGACACCTTGAGTCAGGACATGAAAACTCTCTCAGCCTATCTCCAGAATTGGCGACTAAAACTCAGCGAAACCAAAACTGTGGCAGCAGCTTTCCACCTCCATAATCGGGAAGCTGATCGTGAGCTACACGTTCAGAACAACGGAAAATCTCTGTCCTTCTGCCCAGAACCAAGATATCTTGGGGTGACACTGGACAGCTCGCTCACATACCGCCACCATTTGGTGTCACTGCGCAAGAAACTCACATCTCGCGCTGCGCTACTCAAGCGCTTGGTAGGCTCTAGCTGGGTGGCGAGGGCTGACACTTTGCATATAGTAGCTTTAGCCCTTGTCTACTCTTCAGCAGAGTACTGTGCACCTGTTTGGTGCCGCAGTGCTCACTGCCATAACATCGACACTGCCATAAACAGCGCCCTGCGCACAGTGACCGGATGCCTGCGTCCCACACCATTGGACAATCTCCCCATTCTCGCTGGCATCCAACCCGCTGAGCTTCGTCGCGAATAAGCCACTCTTGTCCCTCGGTCGACGGGCACTGGAGCCTAACCACCTTCTCCACCACAAGATTTCTGCTCTCCCAAACGAGCACCCCCGTCGACTGAAATCAGGACAACCATTCGTGCCAGCCGCTCAACTTCTTATCAACGAAGCTGATGTACAAGACATCTCTGCGGCTGCTTGGGCGGACCATAAATGGAGTTCTGAATGGAAGTCAACCACCACCAAACTCTATTCGTTCATCCCCGACGCCGACACACGCCCCATCGGTCTAACACTACCAAGACAGGCATGGGTGCGCCTCAACCGTCTCCGTACGGGCGTCGGGCTTTTCCGCTCAACCATGCACCAATGGAGAATGGCCTATTCCTCCTCCTGTGAATGTGGTGCCGAGGAACAGACCGCAGACCACATCATCAATGACTGCTCCATATTCAAGCCACCTAACGGAGTGGAAGGTCTGCGTGTCATGGATAATGAAACCAAAGACTGGCTGCTCTCTAGTAACCTTCCAGTGTAGTCCGGGAACATCGTAAATCTGGGGTGGTAAAAGGATAGACCCTCGGCCCCAGACACTCACACGACGACGACGACTGTAGTCTGGATCTTGTAAATTTTCAAAACTATCGTATTAGGACTGAGTCGGTTTTTCTACATGTCGGATTAGGATCTTCACAAAGGTGGAAGATGTATTCGAACCTGAAGTGTACAGGAACCGGAGTTTTGAAGTATGTTAGAGCTGAAGGTTTTGGTTGTAGTAGAGTGGGACTGGGAGGCTGCAATTCTTATCAACAACAGGAGCAGGAGTCAGATTTTTGGGCCATTTGATACATTTAGTGTAAAAATATTATCACTAAAAACTTTCAAGTACCCTATTTAATATGGCCTACTTTTATGGTTTTTTTTTCTAAGCAGTAATTTTATATTTAGAAATATTTAAGAAAATGTTTTTATTTATTTATTTGCATCAGACACAAATCCACAGAATTCAAATTTTTAACAGTCATCACACAAAATATCAGACTAAAACAGTAGGTTACCATGCAGCCATGCAGGTTACATCAAATAACATACAAAATATTGTTGTAGTGATTATAAAATGTAGAATTGAAATAGTAATGAGAAGACATGATGGCGCAAAACATAGGTGTACGGGAAGCATATTTTTTGGGGGTGCAAAAGAATTCTTGCCCAAATATAATCAACTGGCCTAAACAAAAGTACTACACATGTAAGAAAAAGCAATAATATAGCCTTAAAAAAAAACAGCATGAGGCATCAACTGACAAGCCTTCTACAAAGCCACTGGTATGATAAGTAGGGGAAGGCGGGGCAAGTTGAGCAGGTTTTTTTAAATCTTTTTTTTTTTATTTCACTAACTTTTTCGAAGACTCAAGTACAGTAGGCTATTGCATTTCAAAAACATGCTAATAAGCCAAGTTTTTAGACAAAAACTGGTTGGTTTTATTTATTATTTTGCACTGTATTCAAGTTTAAGTAACGATTGCACAACTTGCCCCGGATTATTTTTCCGGGGCAAGTTGTGCAGCACCATGGGGTAAGCTGTGTAGCACATGGGGTAAGTTGAGCAACAACAATCGTTCGTTTTGACTAGGGGCAAGTTGAGCAACATATTACGGCCAGCAAAAGTACAGACAATTAATTTAACAAATCAGCTATTTTTACATTCATTCACTAGTCATTTTTTACATTCATTCACGTGGAAGACTTTGAAACTATGTAAAAATGGCTAATAGGCTAGAACATTTGTAAATTAACAAAGGCGGTTTACAGGAACAGTTGCACAACTTGCCCCGTCATCAATTGCACAACTCGCCCCATTCACACTTTTTTTAAAGAACAAAAAATTTCAAGAAAACTAACAAATAAACGAAAAAATTTTACCTGCGAAAATACAACTACATCATATGTCTACTGACCCCTACTGCTAAAGTTTGACTAGTTCTACTGTGCATCCAAAAAATCAAAATTTCGTTTGCATCCAAATTTAGATCCTAAGACCTAAACACCTTATATCGTTGATCAAGCCTAACCTGCCCAAAAAACTGATGACTGCGATTCACGTGCTTCAAAGGCATTATAGGTAAAATATAATAATGGCGTTAAAGATTCATTACGCTATTTATTTCCTTTCAAACGGGGACTTGCACAACTTGCTCCGGGCCCGTTGCACAACTTGCCCCGCCTTCCCCTACGGTATACCATTATGCAAATTTGCAAAACAACAAATTCATCAAAAGACAATTGAAGGGAGTAGGCTAATTGACACTACACTAACGAACCAGTAGAATGCAGTACTACCGGTACATGGCTCTAAAACTGCAAAACTAAAACTGCAAACTGAACTAAAAAGTACTGATTAGTGGTAGTCTGGTGGTATAGGCTACACAAATTTAAAAGAAGTATTTGTTTTGCCCACTTCGTTGTCCAAATATATCTACAATGCGATTGACATCCACTTTAATTGTTGTTGGTCTTTCCAAGTGCAACAAAGCTAAGTTTGACAGTCGTGTTTGGCCCATTGTTGATCTCAGATATGTCTTCAATCGTCGTAATCCGGAAAAAGACCTCTCAGCTGAACATGAAGTTGCAGGAACTGTTGCTAGAATTTTTGCTGCTTTGGAAAAGTGGGGCATAGTTTTATCTAATCCATTTGAAATTAGGAATTTTGTACATTGTACAGCAGTTTTGATTTCTCTGTTGCGAGTGAGTTGGTAAAAAAGTTGATATTCCGATTCCAGGAAATCCTGTTCCAAGGTCTAGAATTCAGATATCAACTTCAAGCTTTGTTGGTTGGCATTATTTGTATCTTCCGAAAATTCTCCTTTTGAAGACTGAGGAGAGAATTTGGGCAATTTTTCATATTTGGGCAAGATTTCACACCTATCTATTCTCCTTTTAGGATAGATAGGTGTAAAATCTTGCCCAAATATGAAAAATTGCCCAAATTCTCGACAGATTGGGGGTGCGATTGCACCCCCTGCACCCCCGGCTCGTACACCTATGGCGCAAAAGTAGATTAATAGAACTTTAGCAGCGTTCTACAAATGCATAGCCATTTTTCTAAATTGAGCATTAACAGTTAAAACGTCCTTCTGTACCTGATGCACTCTAGCGCTACCGCATCCCAACAAATTGTGAATAAATTTGTATGAGTTGTTGTAAGCAACTCGTATGCGATTTAAAGTAGCCTGTAAGTTTTATAATTACACCATACCTGAGTAGCCTACCATGCATTGGCATACAATTATACCAATGGACTCCACTATCATGACAGGAGAATGGAAAGGTATAATTTATAGCCTATTATTATTATTATTACCGGCAGTGATGTACGCGTATACAAAAAATATTGACGCCGTCAGCGTAAACGCAAACGTTCGAAAAACCATACGCCGTAGGCTATGCGTGAACGTAACATTGTAAAAAAAAGTCGGCGGCGTCAGCGCATACACTAGCGTAAACTCGTTTTGTTTGCTAGGTGCCAAACATTCACACGGTATAAACCACGCGAAACAAACAAGTTTTATTTTGAATTTCCACGAAGAAACTCAAGCATCTGAAAGTGTTCATTTGACATTTTGTTGCGTTTTGGTTTCAAAATGTCTTTGCCCATTGAAAACATTCTGTCAACATTTCGCAGTTTGATAAAAAAAATGCAAACACCAGCTAAGACATTAAAAAGTATATCTTGACGCTATACGCTAAAAAACTGTGAAAACTTTACAGCGTAGCCTCAAGCGACAACTATCCAAAAAAATGTGGCCGTAAGCGTTAGCGTAAACAAAAAGTCTACGCCGCAAGTCTACGGCGTATAGCCTACATACATGTCTGATTACCGGTATATATTTGCATCAGACAAAGCTGTCTATTTCCACAACAAC
Organism: Aplidium turbinatum; assembly: GCF_918807975.1. Lineage (NCBI taxonomy): Eukaryota > Metazoa > Chordata > Ascidiacea > Aplousobranchia > Polyclinidae > Aplidium > Aplidium turbinatum. The sequence goes on along the minus strand of NC_137489.1, from coordinate 5,338,799 downwards.
AACATATAATACAAATTGCAAATGCACAAAAAACACTTTTGAAGTCGTCAGTTTAAGTCAAGAGCTTACTAAACAACTTGGTTTACAGTTAAAAATTCAAATAGCCTACGTTACAATGAGCGATGGAAGAATTGAAAATATTTAAAACAATAAGACATCAGGTCTGATACCTAAAGGTAAAGCGATTTGAGAAGTGAATGCAACAGCTAATAAACGAAAACATAAGATTCAAAAATCCATAGACTGCGAATGGACTCTCAACTGAATAAGCTACTGTACAAATCCTTATGCAAGTTGACTAATCCGAAAGCCACTGAACTGAACGATCACTCAAACATTAATTAAGACAATTCTGTTCTGAATACTTTTTTGCACATTTTCAAACAATAATGACTGTTGCAAGACAGGTCCTCACACATAGCCTATAATAATTAAAGTTTCCAAAGTTCAAAATAAGTAGCGATATTCTTCTTCGTCGTCGTCGTGGGAGCCTCTGGGTGGGGCCGAGGGCAGTGGCGTAGCTAGGGAATGTGCCGCCCGGGGCGGATTCAGATTTTGCCGCCCCTTCAAGAAAAAGCATGTGAAAATGAAGTGCGTTTTTTTTTTTTATCAGCACTGCAATACGCAACGTGCTTTTTTCAATTTGCGGTGTAAAGTCAGACGAACGAACGTACCATTATAATTTAGTAATATACTGAATGCAAAAGCACAAAAACTGCTGCAGAATTAAAATAATCAATTTATAACCTTTTACAAGGCTACCCAAATTTGAAGAGTATGTTTCCGCCTCTGCTTAATAAAGGCTAGTAGGAATTTTGTAACGTATTAAAAACATAACGGCAGAAAAATTCATTTAATTCATTTCTACTAGACTGTGTAGCCTAATATAGTGTAATATGAATAGTCAGGCCCGGATTTAGGTGGGAGCAGAGGGTGCAGGTGCCCCGCGCCCCTCGACTTTTGAAGGGCCTCCCTACATGGAAAAAATATGGTTGTTGTGTTTTTTGTTTTATTTCAGCCTTTGAAGTTTCTGCAAAATGCTGTGCAGTGCTGGATTAATGCTACTGCAGACGTACAGTAGAGGTGGTTTTTCGCGCCATAGGCGCGAAAGATTTTTTTGCACGGGGCCCCCGATCTAAAAGTGCCCCGGGCTCCACATCAGCTAAATCCGACTCTGTTAATAGTTGCTTACCAATGTAATGATACAGACGTTTTCTTCTTTTGTTCATTAAACTTTACTTATTCGCAGCGTAAGTTTAATAAATTTTCCATTAATTTTTATATAGCCTATTTACAATACTTTAAAATAAAATATGGATAGAATCATATAGATAGAAGCTTATTCCTATCAACTGTAAAACGAATACAAAATGAGCAAGCGCACAAATTACAAAGTTGCAAATGCAGTAAAATCATCTATAGGCTAAGTAAGACTTTAAATGAGACTTTAAGTAAGACTTTAAGTAAGACTATAAATAAGACTTTAGCCATGCTAATGCGCAATGTTTTCACTTTTCGCAATCTAACAGCCACATTCTAGTGACGGTAGCAAAGTTATTTATTACAACAGTTAATAAACATAGTGTTGTGCTCCCCCTCTCCCTGTATTTAAAATATATAATTCAGGATACAAGGCCGGTTTATGTGGCCAAAAGTGAAATCCAGTGCGGCATGGCATCAGTAACAATAGTTTCAAGACATTTGCAATAGATAATTTCATTTTCTTAACTGACTTAACGTGGAATTATTTTATGTTTTGAACGTTGCCATTCTGTTTGCTTTCATTTTTCGTGTACTTTTGCATTATCAACAAAAAGAAAAAAAAACGTCCTGTCTGAAAGTGCCGCCCCTAGACGTGCCGCTCGGGGCGGTCCTCCCCCTCCGCCACCCCCCTCCCCTAGCTACGCCACTAGCCGAGGGTCTATCCTTTTACCATCCCAGATTCACGATATTCCTGGAATACACCGGAAGGCTACTATGGAGAATAGCCAGTCTTTTGTGTCATCATCCAAGCAAACCTTCCACTCCGTTAGGTCGCTTAGAGATAACGATAACAATTCATCAGCCTATTTCTGTTTGGGCTTCAATCAGTTCAATTAACCCAAATATTATGTAGAAAATGTGTAGAAAACAATAGAGACTTAGCACCGGGTCTCTACACTAGTATAAAAAACCTAAGTTGTGATTTATGGTTTGCGCTTGTAGTTGGCGAGTGGAGTTTGGCTGGCGTTGCCATTGCATTCATTAGGATCTTACGTGGAATTGACCTGTTTTAGTGGCTACGGTACCCTTTGTTTAAAAGCTGTTTTTTGCTGAATAAGGTTTCAGATACTTTTCCAAAGAAATTTCTAAAAGTCTGGACCTCACTTTAAATCTTTTTTTTTTTAATTTTAACTTGACTTCTCACAAAACAAAGTCTTCGACCTAACTTATATCAAACGTCTGTCTTACGATCGAGGTTTCCAGTCACGTAAGCAAAGCTACTTTTCCGCCATTTCTTTTCGGAGCCTAAAAATGTCCCAACGACAATTTTTCTTCTTGAAATTATTCAAATTGAAGACAAGTATATTCTCTTCCGGCAAAGCTGTTACCAGTAGACCGCTGAGCCGCAAACCACCAATAGGCAATGAGTTGCTATAATGAACCGAAACATTTTTATTTAGCAGATTTCCTCACACGAATATTGTAAACAAATGCCAAGAGAATATTGTAGTTAAATTTCCAATAATGTTAACCATTATCACCAGCATGTAGACCTGCAAGGCAGTCAAATTTCAGTTGAGAGTGGGCTATTAGCCTATAACAATGTTTCCCAACCCGAGTTCGCGGACTCAAATGAGTCCGCGGAAGGCCCTGGGTGAGCCCGCAAGCACATCAACTAAGATCATATGTGTAAGCAATATGTGTTTTAATGCAACTTTGATGTAACTCAACGGAATTGTTTGTTTAGCGGAGCACACTGGGCTTTTATTTTATTCAAACATCCGTTGATTGTCAAGAGGAAAAGTGTTAGAGAAAGTGGCTACACTGTAAATGAAAAAGGTTCGTTTAGGGTTCTTTTAGGGTTCTTTTTTCAAGAAAAACCCTAAGCTTAGGGTTCTTTTAACAAAAAAGGTTCTTTATTGCAAAAAGAACCCTTTGCTTGCCAAAAGAACCCTAAGCCTAGGGTTCTTTTTCGGAACTTGTTTCGAAAAAGGTTCGTTTAGGGTTCTTTTTTCGAGAAAAACCCTAGGCTTAAGGTTCTTTTAACAAAAAAGGTTCTTTATTGCAAAAAGAACTCTTTGCTTGCCAAAAGAACCCTAAGCCTAGGGTTCTTTTTCGGAACTTGTTTCGAAAAAGGTTCGTTTAGGGTTCTTTTTTCGAGAAAAACCCTAGGCTTAGGGTTCTTTTAACAACAAAGGTTCTTTATTGCAAAAAGAACCCTTTGCTTGCCAAAAGAACCCTAAGCCTAGGGTTCTTTTTCGGAACTTGTTTCGAAAAAGGTTTGTTTAGGGTTCTTTTTTCGAGAAAAACCCTAGGCTTAGGGTTCTTTTAACAAAAAAGGTTCTTTATTGCAAAAAGAACTCTTTGCTTGCCAAAAGAACCCTAAGCCTAGGGTTCTTTTTCGGAACTTGTTTCGAAAAAGGTTCGTTTAGGGTTCTTTTTTCGAGAAAAACCCTAGGCTTAGGGTTCTTTTAACAACAAAGGTTCTTTATTGCAAAAAGAACCCTTTGCTTGCCAAAAGAACCCTAAGCCTAGGGTTCTTTTTCGGAACTTGTTTCGAAAAGAACCCTGCAGAAAGGTTCTTTTCGAAACGTTTTTTTTTTAACCTTTTTTTGAGATTCTTTTAGCAACAACACTGTAAAGGAAGAAGGCTCGAAAAAGAAACTATTAGGGAGCTACTGGGAATGGGGGTTCTTTTTAAGGAAAAAAAACCTTTGGGGGTTCTTGAAAGAACCAATACAGGGTTCTTTCAATAACTTTTTGAGGTACTATTATGAACATTCGATAAAATACCTTTCAGGTGTTTTCTTATTTAATACCTTTTTGAGGTACTATTATGAACCTTCCGAACGTTCGATAAAATACCTTTCAGGATTTTTTTCTTATTTAATACCTTTTTGAGGTACCAACCTTAGAAAACGAAAAACGATGAAGCATCTTTATTCTTTACATAGGACGATAAAAAAATACAGACCACAACAACTACAAAAATTACATAGGATGATCGATAGCGTTTAAAGAGCACAGAAAACATGCTTGTAACAACGAGATACCGGTACACGTTTTCTGATCTCCTAAAAATCTTCCGAGCATCCTGTATAATCACTGCCCATTACAATTTATTCACAAAACGCAATACCTTGTTTGTTACCTCCACATCTAAATGTAAAGTGTGGGTAGAGAAAAAAGACAAGGTATGCTTAGTGGATTTGGGGTACTGGATGTTAAACACCCAGTAAGTACTCAACAGCACGGCCACAGCATCCACTAAATTATCCATGCCAATTACTTGACACCCGTCAACCATGACAGTGAAGCCATCTTCTTCTTCAAACTGTATAACCGGATATGTTGATTCTGATTTTGGTGCATTACATTTTGGTAAAGGCAAGACTGTACAGTTTGTGCATGGACAATCCGATATTGATGCAGTAAGGTTTGATAAACGCAAAACTGTACAGCTGTGAAGAGAGAAGGCATATTGCGTGACCGACAATTCCAATTGACTGAACGAATGATGATGATGATTAAAACATAGTCTACAACATTTGTAAAATGAGATGAAACGACACACGATTTTTGATTTGGTTTTTGTTTGTGCTTTTAATATGCTTGATGTGCATTAATTTAGGCTACTTTAATGTGCGTGTTAGACAATTTCACTTGCGCTGTAACTTTTGAGCTTTCGATTTGTGACTGTCTTTGAAATTATGAAATATTGAAATAAGCAATTTTAGAACGAATGTAATACAAACCGATTTGCCAATTACGAATCCTTTTTTCTTTTGGCGATCAGTGCAAGAGAGTGCAAAACAATAAAGAACGCATGACGAAATAAAGGAACACAAGTAGGCAATACAAAAAACTAACGTAAAATTATCAAAACAACCTTGTGTTTTTATCGTTTTGTGTCGCTGTTCAGTCAAGCTTGAAGTCGTCGTTTAGAAAACTTTTTTTTCGTTTTCGTAAGCTGAAGGAAGCATTTGTGCGTCTCTTGACGTAATTTCTACTAGTTATCGTACGTTTACGGGTCAGACCAGTTTACCGGTCAAGCCAGTGTATGTGGTGACTACAACGCATTTCACAGTTTAGGATAGTTAGATTAGTGTATAGACATAGAGTCAAGACATCTGCTGCTGCATATATAAGATAGTATCAGTAATTATGCCAACTATCGAAGTGCAGAAATCAACTCGTGAAGATCTGTATGCTACAATTAGTTGGTAAGATACTGTTCTTTATATTATTAATTATGTCGTACTTTGGCGATATACTGGTTAAAAGTTTGTATTCTAAGGATCCTCTCACGTCAGATTAATGTTCTCGTCTGTTGTTTTGTGATTACGCAACGTGGTCTTCTTTATACAATAACAACAACTTTATACTTTGTAAAACAACAGTTAATCCTCTGTTTCTATTTACAATTTATAATATTGTCTTCAGAAACCATCGCATCAGGATACCGTCAACTGTCAATGTCTACTCTACTATAAACCTTATTACTGCAAACCTTGTATCTATGGTTGTGTGCGTGCTAATTGTTGTGTTTTACAGTTGGTTGGCGAGGTAGAAGATGCTTTCAACATTGAGCGTCATTTGAAACAATTGAGAGGGGAGATGGCGAAGGGGGAGAGCTGTCGCAACAACGGCTTGATTCGCGACCGAATGTTGTGCACTCGATCCACGTGTTTGCACAATGGGAACGAAATGTCGGTTGCGGATCTGCAAGCGAAATATCTGTCGTTGGGAACCGCTGTTTGGGTATGTTGAACATTACGTTCATTTTTATATATATACGGCACTATTTAAAGACTAAAGCCAGTGTGACGTACTGGTTAGTAAGATGACTGGGATCTAGCTGACATCAGATATATCAGGCGACAACTATCAGGCGATCGCTGCTGGAACTTGTTAGCTCAGTGCAGTAAACTCACAGTATAAACACAGAAGCCTGATTAATTGACAAATATATTTCGCCTTTAAGCATTATTATCCAACTGACCCTGTGTTTATACTATGAGTTTTAATATATCCTATATAGTGACAGAAATCGTGGATGTATGTGAAGGTTAATTTGAGGTTTTTGTCTTTGCAGATGATCGAAGAAATGAACAGTCTGGTGCAAAAAGATTGTGTTGAACTGCTCTCAGAAACTAGCCACCACCGTTTTTATCAGGACGTTAAAAAGCAGAAATTGCCGGCGGACATTCTGAACTTAACAGGTAACATAACTAAACTTGCATTCTCATTATATCAAGTTAAGTTTAAACTATCTTTTTTTGCTTGAGGAGAAGGGTTTACAATTGACGTCACCCAGCTTTTCACCCCCTCCTCCAATATCAACTTTCAGGTACCCTCCCCAGTTACCGCTTGACGTTGAACGCTCCCTAATTTGTAGTTCGTACAGTATGTATAGCAACTATTAATTAATACATAATAATAGATCATTTTTTAGAGAAGAACTAGTTTAATCCAAGCTGGCTATACTCACGGTACCGTCACTCTTTCATGAGAGTTATCATGGCTACATCACAACCAATGCTATAAGCATCAATTTTCAATGCATGCTTTGTTACGGAAATTGGTGGTTATAATTAAGTTAATTAAGAATGTAAAAGTTGATTAAGAACATTACTGATGTCCTGCATGGCGAGCCATCGCACTTGATTGATAATCGCTAAATGTGATACCAAGTAAAAGGCTCTTGGTTGTGTGTCTCCCACCCATTGTAGGCTATTTGTTTGGTGAAGTGAATGTTGCTCAATGCCCGCACTTGTGCTGGCCATCGAGTTGATATATAATATGCTCATTGTTTGTTATAGAATCCAGAATCAACATATCCGGTTATACAGTTTGAAGAAGAAGATGGCTTCACTGTCATGGTTGATGGGTGTCAAGTAATTGGCATGGATAATTTAGTGGATGCTGTGGCCGTGCTGATGAGTACTTACTGGGTGTTTAACATCCAGTACCCCAAATCCATTAAGCATACCTTGTCTTTTTTCTCTACCCACATTTTACATTTAGATGTGGAGGTAACAAGCAAGGTATTGCGTTTTGTAAATAAATTGTAATGGGCAGTGATTATACAGGATGCTCGGAAGGTATTTAGGAGATCAGAAAACGTGTACCGGTATCTCGTTGTTGCAAGTACGTTTTCTGCGCTCTTTAAAAGCTATCGATCATCCTATATAATTTTTGTAGTTGTTGTGGTCTGTATTTTTTTATCGTCCTATATGTAAAGAATAAAGATGCTTCACTGTTTTTCGTTTTCTTTACACTTGTTCATTTCTACAAAACACGATTTCTTGATAATCGTGTTTTGTGAAGGTATTTGCTTTGTAACCGTCTTTTTCAATAAAACCTTAAGCATCAGTTATAGCACTGTAAGTTTATCTAAAGGTGTCTATTGGAACCATAGGAAGGTTGGTACCTCAAAAAAGTATTAAATACGAAAAAAACCGTGAAAGGTATTTTATCGAACCTTCAGAAGGTTCATAATAATACCTCAAAAAGGTACTAAATAAGAAAAAACCTAAAAGGTATTTTATCGAGAGTTCATAATAGTACCTCAAAAAGGTACTAAATAAGAAAAAAACCCTGAAAGATATTTTATCGAACGTTCAGAAGGTTCAGAATAGTACATCAAAAAGGTACTAAATAAGAAAAAAAATCTGAAAGGTATTTTATCGAACCTTCAGAAGGTTCAGAATAGTACCTCAAAAAGGTACTAAATAAAAAAAAACCCTGAAAGGTATTTTATCAAAGGTTCATAATAGTACCTCAAAAAGGTACTAAATAAGAAAAAAACCTGAAAGGTATTTTATCGAACGTTCAGAAGGTTCATAATAGTACCTCAAAAAGGTTCTTTTTAAGAAAAAAAACCCGTTGGGGGTTATTGAAAGAACCCTGTATTGGTTCTTTCAAGAACCCCCTAAAGGGTTCTTTTCTTAAAAAGAACCCCATTCGCAGTAGCTCCCTTATAGGTTCTTTCAAGAACCCCTAAAGGGTTCTTTTCTTAAAAAGAACCCCATTCGCAGTAGCTCCCTTATAGGTTCTTTTAAGAACCCCCTAAAAGGTTCTTTTCTTAAAAAGAACCCCATTCGCAGTAGCTCCCTTATAGGTTCTTTCAAGAACCCCCTAAAGGGTTCTTTTCTTAAAAAGAACCCCATTCGCAGTAGCTCCCTTATAGGTTCTTTTAAGAACCCCCTAAAAGGTTCTTTTCTTAAAAAGAACCCCATTCGCAGTAGCTCCCTTATAGGTTCTTTCAAGAACCCCCTAAAGGGTTCTTTTCTTAAAAAGAACCCCATTCGCAGTAGCTCCCTTATAGGTTCTTTTTCGAGCCTTTTTCGTTTACAGTGTAGCCTACGCAATGAAACCGGTGCTTTTTCAAAAGAGCAGAATTATAAACTTGCCAAGCGATTTAGCGACAACGAGTGGATTGCCAAATTGCTGTTCTTATGTGATTTTTTCAGCCATTTAAACCAGCTGAACACTACTATGCAAGAAAAAAATAAAATCTTTTTGGATGTATCGGAAGACATTGTCGCATTTAAAGGTAAAATGAAACTGTGGATGCATCGAATGGAAAGTGGGAAGCTTTTCCTGCTTTAAACACAGTTTTGGAAGAAGAAGAATTTAATTCAAAAAGCATCGGGGGAATCTTTCTTGAGCACCTTACTTCATTTCTGTTCGAGCTGGACAGATATATTCCTTCCCACAATTTCAATAAAGAGTTTAAGTGGGTGCGAAATCCCTTCGAGGTTTTAGCGCTACTGGTTCATCCTGAAATAGATTGCATTGGTGAATAACTAATTGTGCTGCAAAGTCGACAGCTGTGGAAAGAGAAATACAAAAGTGTTTCTCTGACTCAATTCTGGGCCAACGTCCAAGTAATGGAACCCAATCTAGCCTATCTAAACTCTGTTTGCAGGCAACAAAAGCTCTTTTGCCCTTTCTGAAAACACATCTTTGTGAAGCTGGTTTTTCAGCACTAGCTATATGATTAAAACCAAGTAGGCTACCGCAACCAACTACAACCAGAAGACGACATCAGATGTGCCTTAACGACCGTCAACCCGCAAAAGTTTGGGTTATTGCAAAAATAGTCGGTGCATTGAAAAGGTCGGGAAACACTGGCCTATAAGCTAGTATAGCCTATGCTCTGTAAATTAGACCATTGGCGGTAGCTTGGTTGTTGTCTGTAAATTATTGTAAATTATCTGTAATGATCTGTTGTCCATATTTCATCCACTAGGTGCCTGAATGGAAAGCAGTCCTAAAATGCATTGCTCAAACGCACCATCGCTGCTTGATCTTGAGATTTCTTTCTGTAGCCTACAAAGTTGGGCGCTTAACCACTGAGCTTAACTGCTTTTTGCAAAGGCTTTGTCCGCCCCGTTAGCTCAGTGGTTACGCGCCTGGCTCCAAATCACGCGGCGCTGGTTCGACTCTCGGGGTGTGCGCTTGAGCAGCGCATTTCAGGACTGCTCTCTATTCAGCGGCACCTAGTGAATGGAATAATTCCCGGCAACAACACTTCAACAATCGGAAAACTTCACTCTGCCAATCTCGGTAACCGGCCCTGGGTCAAGACCCTCTACAACAGGGCTACTCAACTGGCGGACCTCGGTCCGAATCCGGACCTTCTGGGTGTTGATGGTGGACCTTGAGCTTTTGAAAGAATAACCTCATTGCCACGTTTCGGGGCTTCTTTAAACAGCTTTCTACTGGGAGGAAACAGTTTTTACTGTGATTATCCTAGTTGCTGAGGGGCTTCGACTCCCAGACTCCCCAACACTTTCTCAGAAATCCAATTCGAGTTACATTTTACGTAAAAATGTGGTTTGGTACAGATAGTTTAACTTTCGTGGTTGCGTGTGAAATAACTTATTTACCGGACCACTAAAAATGTTGAACTTGTCAAGCTGGACCTTTGTAGAGTTTAAACCCTAACTACAGGTTAACTCCACGAGTTGCCAACAAGTGGCCAAAGTTTTCGTCTACTGCCTGAACTGAATTGCAGATCACTTCTCAAAGTCTGGTCGCTTAAGTGCTAGTTGCCCTATACTCCACTCTACTTCAAATACCACTAGGTTAGCAAAAGTATAATGACACAACTAAAGACACAATAAGACACACACACAAACTATGAGAAACAATTACAATAAAAATGGCAGCTCTTACCTCCACAATAGACGAAGCAAAAAGAAAGAGCTACCAACAAAATGCGAATATCGTGTGCTCGAAAATCAACCGAGCGTGAAACAAGTTAATCATTTAAGAAAGGGAGTCGAGTTTCTAACAACCTTTGTTTAGATTAGTTGAGTAACCCTGCTCTACAAGTATGCGAAACTACCAACATAGTAGTACGTAACTACAAGTAGTACGTGGCATACAGGAATGAGCTATCAAGGCTTTGTCAGTCCGTGGATAAAGATTCAAAACCAAACCAACTTTGCTCATCTCTAACATTGCTTTCCCACTAAAGGGTTCAAACAGAATATAACGCTTAAAGCTGTATTTTTTTAATTTCAAACCTAATTTTGTTGACCGAACTAAGTACGCAGGTGAAGTGTCTTGCATGATGATATCACTTGATCCTACTATGTAGTAAAATTTTGTGTTCTATTAGTATGCATCATTTTCGGGTGGTGTATAACAATTCGTTTTGTGGGGACGAAAGCAAGTACCTCCACGTGGTCGCCCCCGCAAGTACCGACTTTGGGAAACTAAACTTGCTACAACTGTCGCTATAAAGTTATCATGTGATTGCCGGCTATACAGACCTCCTCATGGTATGGAAGGCCTAGTTTCTATCGATGACGACACCAGGCAGTGGTTAACCAACGGATGCCCTGACATATAGAGACAACACGAGAGAAGAAAATTCGTTTTGTGATTTATATGGACTGCCTGGTCACATGAAAATCAGTGAGCATCAAATATCTTGTGGTATAACTAATTAACTACATTTGAGGCCTTGATAAGAAAGGTTTTTTTGCGTTTGTCAAAGTTTGCGAAATCTCATCAAATAGTTTAATTTCGTCACTCATAAAATCGAATTGAATTCTTTTTGCCATCGTTTCATGAACACTACTAACAAACAATGTACCGTATTTCTTATAACCTTATTCTGAATGTGTCTACTTATTTGTTTATACTGGCATAGTGGCATATACCATCGCTTTTGTCTTATAGTGCATGTTGATGTTGAATGCAAGTAAAATTTATAAAGTTGTTCTTTTGGCTTCATATGGATCGCAAGGTGTGAAATAAACGTTTAATAATAATAATAATATTGATCACTACAGGCTTAATGATTGTTTGGATTTAAATGAACAGTAGGTTGCTTCTATAGGTCTACTAGCGATATAGACTATTATAGGCCGCGAGTTCAGCGTGCAACCTATTTACTGAAATCAGTTGTTTTCTCGTAATGGTTTCATGTCGCCTTAGATTAAATTTAAACTACCATAAATAGCCTATAATTTAACGTAATCTTTTTATGATTTTATTGTGAAGGGGTGTTCTACACGTGTAAACCATTTAAATACGAGTGGCTGTAGTTGGGAGGATAATTTATGATCGTTGCAATGAGACTACTTAAAAATGAGGCATTTCTGCAAAAACGAAAAACTTGAGAAGAAAGTATTACGGTAACAGTAAAATCAAAGATAAAGGGGATATTTGTATAGGCCTCTCTCTCTGTAGGTATCATGGCTGATGCAGCCCTCTATGTACCAACCATGATGTTCCAGTTTGATCGACCTCGTGCGCCTTGCCAAATTTTAGTAGGGTTTTTGATATGTGGTTGAAAATTGTGCAAAAATGTGAATCTTTGAGCTCCTCTCGACCATTTTCCTAGTATTTTTCCACTTAAAGATAAATCTTCAAATTTGCCTTTCCTTGTGATGTGACCCAAGAACTTCAGCTGACGCATTTCTATAGATCTCATTATCTGCTGCTCCTGGCCCATCTGTTGGAGAACTGCTTTGTTGGTTTGAAAAGCTGTCCATGGAATTTTAAGAATTCTTCGGTAAAACCACATTTCTGCAGCTTCAAGCTTTTTTCGAGTTTTTGCCGTTAGTGTCCAAGTTTCACATCCGTAGGCTACATCAAAATTGACCAAACAAAGCATTTTAACAAACGAATTTTTAAGGTTTTGGAGAGCTTTCAATTTTTGAAGATTTTTGCTTTGGTGTTGAAACTTAACTTTGATAATGCAATGCGTCGTCTTATTTCTTCTTCACATCTGGTGCTTGGATTCAGTATTGAGCCCAAATAATTGAATTTTTGAACCTGTTCAATTTTGTTATCATTGCAGTACACGCAAATTGTTGGTTCAGGAAGACGTTTCGAGACTGCCAGTGTTTTAGTTTTGTTAATGTTTATTTTTAGTCCATATTTTTCACTAGATGTTTGAACTGCATCTAGTAAAATTTGCAAACCATATTGTGACGTTGCAAGCAAGACTGTGTCTTCTGCATATCGAATGTTATTTATAAGTTTTTTGTTTATATAGTATTAATTCCTTCATCAATTTCAATTTCATTGTATAGGCCTAGTTTTTCCTTAAAAACTAAGAGTTGTCTCTCAAAGTGAGTTTTTGCAAATGCACCATTTATAGCTTATCCAAGCCCCGACTGGCGCGAACACATATACGGTATAATAGACTATAGTTGCACTACACTGCAGACCCATTTTCACACCAACAAGGCTAGAAGTAAAATAACACATCAAATTAAAAAAAACTACACAGTGAAGTTGGAGAAAGCGTTATGGTGCAGGTTTTTGCTACAGTCTGCTGAAGCTACAATAAGCGTTCATATTACGTAATACAACATTGATGACATGCAATACAAATTTTAATACTATACAATGTAGCTCAACATCAACATAGCTTGTTGGTCAAGCGTCTCCAAGGTGGGGTGGTAATCACTGAGCGGCCAAACTGTTGTTATGTCCCAAACGGATAAGTAGACAACATTTTTTAATCCCGAGAACGTTTTTCTGAACATAATTTCAAAGCGATAAATGTTCCATTCCCAAACATATTCAACCACGTTCTGACTTCGTACGATAAATTTTGTCTCAGGAAATTTTTTATGATGTTTTGCAATTGCATCTTTGATTCCTTTAATCCGATGCAGAAAAACAGATGGGTCATAGTTCAACAGGTGCGCCCCAATATTGAACACAACCACAACATCTTCTCCCCCGATAGGTATGTTAACAATTGTATCGCTGATGTATGGTCGCGAACTCGGGGGCCCAGGATTTTGCAAAGGTGGACCATGGGCTCGATAAAACAGTGTTAAATTTTTTCGATCGAAAAGAAATGATTTTGATATTCGCGGTTGCTGCCAAACATGTGAACTGTCAGGTCCAAAGTCTTTGAGCACAAACTTTTCTTGAAACCAGTAATAAAATTGCCTTATTGTTGAGTCTCCAAGAAAATACACTACTTTGTTATTTACATTTGAAATCCTTTCCAAGTTGTTACATTGAAATGACTTCCAAGTACTGTTTTCAAAATATCCTGTGATTTGATCCGGAGACAGATTTTCAGAAAACATTTGGTTACATTTTGGCATACTAGCTCTTGAGTCTTGGTTATTTCCATTTGAGGAAACTGTAATTGTAACATTTGTACTTATAGACAACTGACATTGATAGAGTTTGCAATGGCTGATCAAATCTAAAGTCATTCCTCTTCCTGGGCCTTGGTAAGCGATGTTTTTCAACGGAGTGCACCGTTTTGAAGGTGGCATGAGGCAAAGCCAAGGTTCCTTGTTCCGTGGATTAGTGAAGTCACACTTTGGAAGAGGTCTCAATCTGAAAAAACGACACATTTGTAATTATTTTCAATTTGAAAAAACAAAATAAAACTAAGAATGAAACAACTAACCCAAAAGTAAAGTTTAACGATATTTTGTTGTGTTGCATTATATGTAATGTATAATGCTGTCGCAATGGGCGCAAAATGACACTGGATTATTTTTCATTATTTAAAAGCTTGCCCGGTAAATTTAGTTTCATTTGTATTCAGGTATTCAGAAAATATTTTTGCGGGGTGAGCTATCTTTACAAAATCACTGCCAAAATAGGTGAAAATATACATTTATAGAGAGTAGCCTAGGCCAAGTCTTCAACATCATAACGTGGCTAATTGAAATAAAACTTTTAAGTATTTGCAATAACACGTTTTAACATTCAACATTACATATAGGCTACCCGTATTAATATTTACACTTTACACGCTATAACCAAAATTACTTCATTGGAAGTACCCTACTTTTTGTATTTTTATTTATGATGTTTCCACAAAATTGTCGGTTTCAAGCAGCGTTTTGAAAGAATGTTCTGATTTTAAAGCGTTAAAGTCAATCTATTTTCCCTAAATTACAGTTTTTTCATAACAATGAAAATTTAACAAGAATATAAGCTTTGCATTTTCCTAAGCCAAGTAAGTAATTGGACCAAAGCATTTCAAAAGTGCAACTATACAACCAAAATGATCAATTTGTCACCTCAGAAAATACATTAACCTACTTGAAGCCGACAGAATTGACTTACGTCTTGTCTGTGTCAAGATTCACATTGCAAACCAGTGACTCTCCAGATTCATACGTTCCAACATAAACGTGTCCCCATGAGCCCAGGGAAGTTTGTTGGGCATTGAGTTCGTATGCTCCTTCAACTGACAAAACAAGTTTGATGTCCAGGATTAGTCTTCCTTGCATAGGAAGAGGCGCTTCAATCGTGTATGTTCCGTCTGTGTTGTCTATGACACGACAAGGAGTTCCATCCGGGAACTTTGTCTTATCACGGATCAGCCTTGCCCGGAAATAATCACCACCGAATTTTTTAAGTTCTCCTTTACTGTCTCTTGCTTGCAGTGTTGCCTTGAAAGTTTCTCCCACTTTGTAGCCTTGCTTTGATATAACAACACTGGCTGACGTTGTAAATCTATCTTGGTTTTTATTAGGACTTTGAGACTCATATTTTTTAAATGACTTGATTAAAGTAGAAAAGTATTGAGTCCAGTCTTCATACTTTGATTCTATGGACTGGTTCGTAAACCAACTTAACGGCAGTCCATACTTATCTATGTGTTGCATTCCATAATAAGCTGAATCTGGAGAAAGTAATGTTTCTGGAGTCCCCGGAATGCTTGTTGAACTTATCGCAGAACTTAGAAATTTCCAGTAGCAAATAAAAGCCAAAATTGCAAGCCCATACGCCAAAAATTTGAATTTTTTCCTTATCAATGTCATCTTCAACAGGTTGAAACTACTTGGTTAAGAAAAAGATATGAAGCGTTAAAAAAGTTTTCCTGCAATGTACAATTTTTCGTTTCGTCTGTATGTTATGTGTGCATTCGAAACAAGCAATTATGTTAGCACTGATCAATTGCTTGCGGTAGGCTACTCTAATACTAACCAGAAATTTGTTAGAGATGAGTGTCCGGTGTACCACAAAGTAAAGAGCTTTCCAAGTGTTTATGTCAGGCAGGGATGCAGTTAATAGAGGAAAGCGACCCCTTACAACCAAAGAAATAAACTGAAACCTCATTAAGTCATATTTCATTTCCATTATAGCCTGAGCTACGACAATTGAAGTAGTATGTAATATGTAAGCCGCAACAAGCAAGTCAATATATGCTACATATTGGTTCTGTGCATTACGCAGGTTGTTAAAGTAACACGCAGCATGGAGCGACAATGTAGGCTAATTGGTAGCCTATAACTATATATCAAATAGCCATATATCATATATCACCATATATCAAAATTGTTTGTTTTCTGTTTTTAATTTTTTTAACCTTTCGCTATATTTTATAGGCTATGTCCAACGCGCGGACAGCATGCAGGCAGTTCAAAAATTTGTGTGGTCTGTTCCTATGACTTGTATTTGGTTTCATGTTGAAGTGGATGCAAATTATTAGTTTTGCATTTTATCAGTTAGGCTATTTTTTCAAACTTTCAAAACGTTAATACGCATTTTGTTCTTGACGTTCTTGTCTCACTCCAGTTTACTGATGTTTTTTGTTCTACACTAAAAGGCAGCTACACTACAGTAGCATACATCAAAAAGCAGATAATATTTAGTGTTGTCATGGAAAACACGCAAACCTTCCTTTCCGTCTGATGGACGGAGGAGGCTACACCGTCGTCGTCAACGACATGGTGGTCACGCGGCATGCGGCGTGTTGTCGGCGGTAGCGTTGACAAACGGTCCAAGGAGTACATTAGGACAGAAGTGAAAAGTAGCGCGCAATTTTTTTGGTAGTAGTAGCGCCACTACATTTGTTGGAGTAGCGGCTGTTGCTACTTTTTGTTTCAATGTAGTGGTGGCAGAGAGGCGCTACATTTCTTTCAGTTGCACTCTCGCTACCGGTTTACTTTTCAATTTAGTGAAAATAATGACTCGTTTTTGAAGATTTTTTGGAAGCAATGCGTGAAAAAATCAAAGCAGAAAGCATTCGATTATTGCGAAAAACATCAAGCCAAGTTAAAACCAATAAGAGTGACACCAACACCAATCACGACTCTGAGGATAAATTTTTTTGTGTGTTGGTGTTATCGCATGAAACGTTGGTGGGCTTCTGAAAGAAAAGTTAATTGTGGAAGCCTTTCGTTCAGACAGAAGCAAGTTTTTGACCTATCCTAGTGCCCATTTATAACATCTCTTTATTGAATACAACATCCCATTTCTTCCAGTGCTGCGGGGAAAATTTTTTCTCTATTAGAATAGAAGTGCTGAAATTAAAGCGGGCAGGACTCGGAATTTTTTGACGCAGTAATTCTTTTAGTCGTGATTTAGTTGCCGTATGCAGTCCTTTCTAAAATAAAAAAGTTTGGGCTAGAGACGGGTTTTGACTGGACTCGGCTTGGCCTAATGTTTCTGCTACAGCGTTATAATCTATAAGTTAGCTTACATTTAAGGAAACCAAGCAACCAACCTTGGATAAAATATTGAATCACAACGTAGTCAATACGGTAAGCAAAAAAATGCAGCTGAATTTACATCACGGTAGCCTACAAAAGTTTGATCAAGTATTGCAGGTATTCAATTAATCTGTTCATGTCACCGGCCATAACTGTGAGAGTTGCTCGCACTGTAGCCGCCATATCCACTTTCTGCTAAACACCTCGCCGCAGTTAATATACAAGATCTGAGTGATTACAGGAAAACTTTCATACTCAGGTATAACTTCTATGTAAATTAATGTCACTTAAAAATATTAATTATACTAAAGTCTAAAACTTTGTTTGTCGGAAAACTTGGATATGATTTTTTGCCTACATGTAGATTTAAGTGTCGCCTATGTTGCTTCACGTACCATACTTATGCTGACCACTTACAGTTTGGCTATCCAAGCGTAGCACAAAGCTACTATCACAAAAGTAAATGTGCTTTGCCTTTGTATGAAAACAAGAGGCTTTGTTTTCAAGATACAAAGTGTGACTCGGGTTTCTTTAAGACGTAAACGTTGCCAAACTCGAAGGCTTTATAAACAAAGACAATAGAAATAGCTCTTAGACTTAGAGTAAACATGAGCCTAATAAGAAAAGATTTGAAACACTCCATGAGAAAGGTTTTGGACTAAAGTAAAATAAATTTGATTCCAAGTGTTGAAATTCTTGAGTTTTTGCCAATGGCCTTTCTTAGCCGTGATACCCCTCCCATGCCGGAACGATTTTTGACTGGGGGCAGGATTATGAAAAAAGGGCACTTTTGTTGCTGAAAGGTCAATTTTTTTTAAGTTTTAAAATAAGATACGTAGCGATAATGCTTGGCATCGTTTTGCACCTTGATAGGCTACTGTGTTTAATTATAGCAATACGGTATTCTGAACCTTGAACTCAAAATATATAATTGATTGTGAAGCCTCCAAAATAATATTTTATTGAGCCTACCACGCAAAGCTATCATTTCTTCACCTTTCCTAATTTGACCCTATATCATAACGGCTTACTTACACTTTTCCTTCTAAGAACTTCCAGGTTCTCACACTCTTTGCTATGTTAAGATGTTTTGACCATTCCTTAACTTTCCTACAATTTTGTACCACTCAAATCTTTACCAAGACCACGAGGACCATTTTCTTTTCTCATAAGCAGGAGCGCCGGAACTATTTTTGACAGGAATATGGAAAAAGGGCACTTTTGTTGCTGAAAGACCAGTTTTTTTAAGTTTTAAGATAAGATATAGCGATAATGCTGGGCAGTTCGTTAATCGTTTTCCCCCCCTATTAGCTACAGTATATACATTGAAATGTGAGACAGATGAAGATAAATGAAAGAAATATAATTATTGAAATAGCTTGAACAAGAAGAAGCGAAAGATAAATTTCATGGTCATAGCGTCACAATCTGCTGCAAAGTATAAAATGTGTACACGGGATAATCTGTATATAGGCTACTGTATATGCAGTAGACAAATATCAAACCAATCCGAAGACATTTTACGCGTGTCGGTTGCTCGAATGAACTCATCAACAGCTTCTAAGTCATTGGTGTCCATCACTTGTTTGTGAATAGTCGCAAAGATGACTTACAGTAGCTTACATTACCTTAAAAGGGCACCATTGCCCCCCGGCCCCATCCAGAGAAAATTTGAGAGCAAGGGAAGCATTCACCCACCTGCCTCCTGCTTCCGGCGCCCTTGCCTCAATAAATAGTAGGCAAGACTTATCATTGAATGTTATTGCCACCAGGCAATATTGAACCATATTCATGGCTAGAATTAAGTCCATAGTGATAAGTCGTAGCTTAACTATATCACAGTGTGAATGTCCCTCAAAAATAACAACCATTTCAATTGATATTCGAAGGCAGTCTATGGTAAAAAGTGTAATCCATAGTCTATCGTAACTTCAGGGACATTACAGTATTAACTTCAACCAAGCTAAACAAAAACATGCCAGTTTTACCCAACACATTATTATTTTCACATTACCGGCATGCACATTGCACATAACATCGAGGTCCAAATATCACAGTTTTACTTTATAAAAACGAAGCATTACGTTTTATTAAAGTTTTATAAAAACCAATGAACAGCAGGTTTTTCGAAGCTAAACAGTGGTAAAAACACTTTGGACTTTTGGAAGAGCGATTCAGCTTGAAAAAATCAGCAGATCGAAGCATTCAACGTTTTTAAGTTAAAGTAGCAGATTCAAACGTTTGATATCGATAAAGCAGTGAATAGCGGCTATAGGGGCGACAGTGGTGTACGCCAGGGTCTCCGAGAGAAGTCAGCACTGGTCGGGAAACAATGCGAAAAATGGGCCCCATAATATTTTTTAGCAAATATTGCGTTGCATCATGCATGTTCGTGTTAAGCTGAAATTAGCCTACTTTCCTTAGCATGAAAAGAACTTCGTTCAATGTAAAAATCATCAATAATAATTATTCACTAGATTAGGCTACACTTGCAGCCAGGGCCTGATTAAGGCTCACGGGGGCCCGAGGCACAGCTAATTTTAGGGGCCCCTATTGGCAATCGGTTTCGATGCAGAGTAGCAGTGCTCAACTTTTGCCTAGCATTGCCAGTAACTTTGCCAAAGCTTGACGATTCGGAATCGTTATTCTATTTAGCAATCGTTACACAATTTGAAATCGTTTCTCAAAAATAACAACTGTGCTCACACTGGCACAACAACTTTCACTACCTACTCCTACGGTAGGCTACTAGCCTAATGTAAAAAAAATCTGGGGGCCCCCAAAACCAGGGGGCCTGAGGCCTGTGCTTCGTGTGCCTCATGGTTAATCGGGCCCTGCTTGCAGCAAAAATGCCATTGAGGCTAACTAAATTGTCTAGAAAGCTTTGTAAACACACAATAGGCCTACAGGCAACGAAAATAATTCAACCAAGCATTTAATTCAAGAGTGTCCAAACGTTTTCCCACGCAAGCCAGATTTGATAATAAGTGTTCGCGGGCCAACAGCCACAATAATTTTTCTAAAAACTGCAAGTTGAATTTATATGATTTTTGTGTGATTGCAGGCCAAAAATAACACATTGTACAACAATAGGCGCGAGCCATACAAAAACGTCTCGTGGGCCGGAGTTGGCCCGCGGGCCGAAGTTTGGACATCCCTGATTAATTTAACCCTTTCTGGACTTTTTGCAATGCAAAGTTACGGATCACAGCATCAAATGATAAAATTTTGTAACGTCTGAATTGCTGCACCTCGTGTAAGTTAGGCTTCAATCGGTTTTGAGTCACAGGCCTACTGGAGCGCAAACAATTCTTTACAAATTTCAGTAATTGCTATAACCACGTTCTCAAAGCGCAACCGTTGGAGGTAGCTACCGGAACACAAAAAAATCATAACAAAACTATTTGGAAAAACCTTTCGAAAGTTGCAATCAATGATTCCTTGTGCAGAGATTATGGGGTGGTTCGTTCTGGTTTGCAGCTGAAGTTTCCTGTGTGGCTCTCTGTCAAAAGTACCAACTCACCCAAAATGTCTTGAAAAATGCCATTGTTGTAGCCTACAAATGGTTTAAATTTGTCCCACATGCCCGCAACTGCACAACAGACATACGATGAAATTTTCATGGAACTTCAAACTCATCGACGATATGTTTGAGTTTGTTGATACATTTGTCAATTCCAACAACTATCGAATCCTTTGCAATGTACGGTAGAATACATTTCCTTCGAATGATTCAGCTAGTTAAGTGGAGTTGTAAAAGCGTTCAGTCTTTAGGAAAAGAAAATCATTTTCTTTTAGATTTATAATTGCCACTGCAACTTTAGCTTGCGAGTAGTAGCCTACTATTCTCAGCTTTCTCTTACTTAGATTACATCTTCCTTTAATTTCATTAAATTCATCAGTGAATCTTGTTTAGGACCGTATAATCCACATAATGCAAAGCAGTCACAAATTTAAAACTGCTAGTTGTATGCTACTTTAGCACTGACTCAGCTTCCGATCAAGCTCTTGTTGGTTCCAACTTGAAGCATTTAAGAAACGTCTTTAGAGCTTCAATTGCAAAAGGGTAATGTAAAGCATTGGGTTTGACTGCACCACGCCTGGATTACTTTCTCGAAGTCAATTTTCTTTGCAAGATGATAAGACAGCTTTTTTTAGATTTTTCAGAATTTTTCCTCTGACTGGGCTATAACTTTGATGATGCCACTAGCTTACAGATAATCAATTACTCCAAAAAGAATAAGACATTTGAACAACGCTGTCTGTAGGCAACATTATGAATTCCAACTAGATTTAAGCAACAACATCCAAAAACAAAAAACTCAAATAAAGAAAAAACTCACAACCTTCCAAAATCACATCATGAGAAGCATGACCAACAAAAGGCTACTTGACCACACGAAAACAGAAGATCTTTTAACTATGACAAATTACATCCAATTGCAGCAATAAGTTAATAAAATCAAAAGTTTTAAAACTGTTCGGCCACACTAAAAGATCAGAATTAGGAATCAGCAAAGTTTGCACAGAAGGAAAAGTAGAAGGAAAAAGAAAACGTGGCAGACAACCAAAACGATGGCAAGACAACATCCAATCATGGACCGGACTCAATTTGGCGACACTGGGCGAGCTGGCTCAAAATCGCCACTCTTGGAAGCAAATAAATCATGTTGAGGCGCAATCTGCTGCAGGCGGAGATGATGACTGATGATGATGATGATGATCCATAAACAAAAAATATACAGGATTTACTTTCTTTAATCGTGCTTGGACTGATACCTTTAACTTTCACAGATAACTTATGTTGAATACAACATCCTATGCCTGGCCAACGCAGATTTTGAAGTTAAGGTTCAGTTGTCAAGCAAAAATAGTTCCCGCTTAGCTAAAACAGCACCAGTTTTCAAGTTGACACTATCAATACAATCGAAACCGTTCAGTGATACAGAAATCATTTCAGCTTCAGATTTTACGTCTTGAAGCTATTCAACATCGCCTACCTTAACACGAAAATGATTTGTTCTTTGATGAGAAGCATCGAGAGTGACATTTACAATGATTGAGAAATAATTGGAACTACGCGCTTCATTTAAGAATTTGTTGATTATTTAGTTAGTACATTTTTACTTTAGTACTAAAAATAGGCCCCCCTCAAAAGCGTAAAAATAAAAAACTACTCGTTTTTCCTTTACAATGTTTTGCTAGTGGGGAAACTGGCCCGACTTCCCCCCTCTCGGAGCCACTGGTGTACGCAAAAAGTTTTCATGGGAAGGGGTTTTAGATTACTTATTAGATTACTTTAGATTACTTTACATTGTCAATTACGATACAGTAGCCTATTATTTTTGCTCCACGAAACACACAAATGGAAATTAGAAAATAATCTTAAAGAAACAGCAATAGGCTTACAGTTCAAAACACCAATGTTGCTCAATGCTTTATTTACTTAATTTGTTGATAATCTTTTCTGTGTAAGAAGTGTAGATTTGTCGAGGTTTCAGTGTTTTCAAAAACAAAATTCATATTAACGATTTATGTACATATAGGCAACTGTCCTTTTACTGTATTACAGTACAATTTAAATGGTTATGTCAAACTTAAAGATTGTCTCTTATATTGTAAATGGCTTTGGGGATACGATGAAGCAAAAAATTGTTTTTAATTATTGGAAAAATAAAGCTTCTGACATAGTTCTCCTTCAAGAAACCCACAGCACACCGGACGTTGAAAAGCCTTGACAAATGGAATGGGGGGGGGGGGGGGGGTTAGGTGTTGTTTAGCCACGGTACTTCAGCCAGTGGAGGTGTCGCAATTCTACTTTCGAAACGCTTTTCAGACAAATTGGATAGCATTACGGACAAACCTATAAATACAAGTGGAAGAAATGTACTCTGCAATATAAAGTTTGGGGAGTGCAAGCTCACATTATTCAACATTTATGGCCCAAACCTTGACCAACCGCAATTTTATGATAACATGTATTCAATTCTTAACAGCATTGAACACGAAAATTTAATCGTGGGTGGAGACTTCAGTCTCGTTTTAAACGAAAATTTGGATAAGCAAGGAGGTGCCCGAAAACATAATAACTTCCGTTCCAGTCAAACACTCCTTCACCACATGGAGCATTTACAACTGCTTGACATATTTTGATTCCGGAATCCAAACAAAAAGCTTTTTACGTAAATACAAGCAAATCCCTTCACTGCCTCTAGATTAGACTTTTTCATGGTATCAAAGAATGGTATCAACCTGGTATCAAAGAACACAAGATGTTAATCCCAACACACTGTGGGACGCCTTAAAATGCGGTCTGCGTGGCCATATTATCAAATATAGTGCTGATAAATCAAAACAATTAAAGGCAAAGCAAACCGACATTGAAAGACGACTTGAAGACATCAAACAACGAATCACTGACGCAAGCCCTGACGATGAGTTGTTGATAAATTTGCAGAAGCTCGCACCCGCGCAGCAATTGTGTGAAGTCGAGCCAGGTGGGCCGGAGAAGCAGAAAAAATACTGCGCATTTTCTTAATTTGGAAAACGCCAAGGAGTAAAAAAACGATAACCTGTCTAAAATCGAATGATTCACACGTGACTAACCCAAAATAAATTCTTAAAAACAACTTAAAAGTTGTTTTTCTATCGAATTCTAAAAGGTTTTGTGGCCAAAAATTAAGCAAGTGTTCAAGAAATCTATCTGTTTCACAAAACAACAATCTCAATTAACGTCTACTCAGCCCGAAGGAGTAATCGACACTTTCGCTCAACCCAAACAAATATACACTATTGCCAGATAGTTACAGACCTATCACCCTCCTGAATGCTGATTACAAAATTCTTAACAAAGTAATCAAGAACAGATTAAACCGGCATCTAAATGCTCTTGTCGCTCGCCGCCAATCAGGCTTCAATCCTGGTCGATATAGAGTGGGTCAAAATCTTTTATAAAAATCCTACATGCGTAATTACCAACAATGGTTTTATCTCCGAAAAGTTTGATGTCCAACGAGGCGTGAGACAAGACGGTCTTTTTAGCGCCGACAATTTTTGCCCTTTGCATAGAGATGCTTGCAATAACCGTGCGATCCAGCGACGATACAAAGGCGATTAAACTGCTAAACAATGAGATAAAAATTTCTTTACTGGCTGATGACACATTATTGTAAACTGATGGCAACAAAGAAACGATAAGTAATGCGTTAATATTGTTTGACAAATTCGGCTCACTTTCCGGGTGTAAAATAAATCAAATAAAGTCTAGGCTACAGGTTTTCACATTGGTACAAACTTAAGAAATAGCAAGCCATTAGCTTGCCCAAATCTAATTTGGGAAAAAAATAATTTTACTTACTTTGGCATTATTGCCCCAGTCAGACCGGCATCATCGACAACAATTGGCATTCAAAATTTTGACCCTTCTCTACAAAAAATTTCAACTTTAATAAACATATGGTCTTCGCGAGGCTAAAAATTATTGGGGAAAAAAATAATCATTAAAAGTTTGTTGACGTTCACGTTGATGTATAAACTTTACGCTTTTCCTTTTTTGATGCCTAAAAAACTTTTGTCTGACATCAACCTAAAACCTTTTCAGTGACTGTGGCCTGGGGTTCGTCTTGGAAAAGAGTAGGTCGCATGACTCTTTGCTGTGATATACATGACGGAGGCATAGGAATGCCAGACATACAGTCTTACATCTATGCGTTCCAATCTTGATGGATAAGCAAACTGCTGGATGAAGATTACTTTGCTTCTTGGAAAATTGTTGAACAAGCTTTGGTATCCTCAACCATGCGCATGTGTCTAGCAACTAGCACCTTTACTGGCATTACTTCAATAAACAAAAACATCAAAATTATTACCCCTTCCAGTCAACCTCTGCTTGCATGAAGTCTTTACAAATACGGTATTATACTGCCACTCCAACGCATCACACGCCGAGACTTTGCATCAGCCCTTGTGGTTTAAGTCAATACAGCTCAATAGGAAATCCCTGTAATAAAGAATTAGCTGAGGCAGAAATTCTCTTTTTTGGTCAATTGCTAGACCATAACGGACAGTACCAGTGTTATGATGACATATGCTCAGCTTTCAACTTGACACCCAGCAATGAAAGATTTATTAAATTTATCAAGCTCATCTGATCATGATCACCTCCTTCCTGGGGTAGAGACAACGGCAATTTAAATCGTCCAAACTACACCAACAACATTACCACACTCACATCAAACCTAAACTCAATATGCGAATCAACAAAAACCGCATATCACATTTACCTTGACAAAGTCAAATTAATACCTATAAAGCAGGGGTTCCCAACCTTTTTTACACCGTGGCCCCCTTTGAAAATTTTGAAAAATCAATGGCCCCCCTATTTTCTTCAATCTTTTGAAAAAATTAAGAAACGTTAAATTTTAATTAAAAAAATTGTTTATACAGTAACCGGTACTAGTATTTTTATTAAATTTTAATTTATTCCTTTTGTTATATAGTGTTGGAGTGGACTTAGAAATGATAAATCAAAAAAATAATATTGTTCAAATTTTTCCATGGCTCCCTTGAAAAAGGCTCATGGCCCACTAGGGGGCCTATGGCTCCCAGGTTGGGAACCCCTGTTATAAAGCAACAAAACAGATGGCAGCACATTGCAGGGATGAATTGGAACCTGACGCTGTGGGAAAACATTTACCAATCTGTACACTACAGCACGCTAGAGAGCAAACTACGAGCATTCCAAATAAAGTTGAACCTCAGAGCAATTGTGACCAATGACGCGTTGTTTGCGTTTGGTCTGAAGGAAAGCAACCTCTGTACATTTTGCAAAATTGCTACGGAGAATGCTACTCATTTGTTTTGCGAATGTCATCTTGTAAAAAATTATTGGGAAGATCGAAGATGTTTTTTCTTGATTATCAGCAAAACTGAGATACCCTGTGATAGTAAATGACCAGTTGATTCTGTTTGGAACTGCGAACTCTAATTTGTTAAGCGGTTTACTTTTATGCACACGCTATGTCGTTTGATCGTCCTAAAATCTGAGAATTTGAAAAAACACCGATTGAAATGGAACTACATGGCATAGTCATAGATGGTAAACTCGAACTTGCATGTATCTTGCTGATGAGTAGGCTACAATATCTGTATATCTTTGTGTTTGTTATCTGTGTTTTGTTATTGCTGTAAAAAAAAAACAAAAAAAAAACGCCTTTTCCATTTGTGAGATTTTGTGGCAGACAGAGCTCTCAGACGTTGGTGTCTGAGCCCAGCAGCCAGCACCTGCTTTATTGCCAAACAGAACACAGGCTACACCGGCGAAGCACGCGGTGAACGCACGGCAGACAAATTTTGTAACATTGAATGAAAAAAAGTAAAAGTCAAGCAGATAGGACATAAATAACATGAAATACGTTCTTCTGGCGCAAACTAAGCTGAACTATCACAAGATGTATAAGGAGATTGACGAAACGTATGAACAAAAGCAGATTATCACCTTACACATCTTGTAATGGTCCAGCTTAGTTTACATCAGAAGAACGCATTTCATGTTATTTGAACGAAGTTTTGTTGCCTCCCTTTTGCTGATGCGTCATGATCACAATCTTATTTGTAAATGAAAAAAGTGTTGTAGGATTTTGACATTGTCCATGCATTTATTTGTGTACAGAACGTATTTCTGATGTAGGCTATAAATCCATCATTTTATTATTCAGCTGATATCACGCACATCGGGCGAAATCAATACAGTATTTGTTCTCCCTGGCCAGTTGTTGCTTTCCATTTCGGGTGACAAAGAGAATTAACAGATATTTATGCCCAAAAGATGTGCTGATGAAATGATTTTATATATATATTTTTTTAAACATTTTAAAGATATGGAGGAGGGAGGGTTGTAACCCCCCACCCCCACCTTGAGTATCCCACCGAGAGAGACAAGCAACCTAGTGTAATGTCGAATGTCTGTTTCTGTAAAACATGCTCAACGAAGACATGAATTTCCAAACTCTTATAAATAAACCAATTATTACTACTCGTCTATATCATGTAACTGAGCATCAACATAGCTTGTTGGCGCAACGTTTTTGGAGCGGGGTGAAAATCATTCATCAACCATACCTCTGATATGTCCCAGACTGACAGGTAAACTACATTTTGCATACTTGAAAATATTTTTCTCAAAATGATTTCGAATCTATATATGTTCCATTCGTACGCATATTCGACCACATTCTGACTTCGTACGATGAACTTTGTGCCTGGAAATTTTTGATGATGCTTCACTATCGCATCTCTGATTCCTTTAATTCGATGAATATAAACAGACGGATCAAACAGCAGCAGATGTGCCCCGATGTTGAACACCACCATAACACCTTCTCCTCCAACTGGCATATCAATAATAATATCGCTGATGTATGGCCGGGAACTCGGAGGCCCAGGATTTTGTAAAGGTGGGCCGTGTACCCGATAATACAGTGTTAAGTTTATTTGTTTAAGACTTTTCGATCTTGATATTCGCAGTTGCTGCAAAATATGTGAATTGTCAGGTCCAGAGTCCTCGAAAGTAAATCTTTTATAAAATAAATAATAAAATTGCCTTATTGTTGATTCCCCAAGAAAATACACTACAGTAGAATTCGCCTATAACGGCACCTCTAGAAAATTGCAAAAACTGACGTAATAGCCGAATTGACGTTATTGACGAACTACCGCAAACTATTCCAAAAGTGTCTTTTTATTAAAGAGGTGTACAGAATAATCCAGTCAGGTTTACTGTGCAGTGGCTCCGAGAGGGGGGGAATTCGGGCCAGTTTCCCCCCTAGCAAAACATTGTAAAGGAAAAACGAGTAGTTTTTTGTTTTTGCACTTTTGAGGGGGGCCCGTTTTTAGTACTAAAGTAAAAATGTACCAACTAAATAATCAACAAATTATTAAATGAAGTGCGTAGTTCCAAGTATTTCTCAATCATTGTAAATGTCACTCTCGATGTTTCTCATCAAGAACAAATCATTTTCGTGTTAAGGTAGGCGATATTGAACAGCTTCAAGACGTAAAATCTGAAGCTGAAATGATTTCTGTATCACTGAACGGTTTCGATTGTATTAATAGTGTCAACTTGAAAACTGGTGCTGTTTTAGCTAAGCGGGAACTATTTTTGCTTGACAACTGAACCTTAACTTCAAAATCTGCGTTGGCCAGGCATAGGATGTTGTATCCAACATAAGTTACCTGGGAAAGTTAAAGGTATCAGTCCAAGCACGATTAAAGAAAGTAAATCCTGTATATTTTTTTGTTTATGGATCATCAGTCATCATCTCCGCTTGTACCAGATTGCGCATCAACATGAGTTATTTGCTTCCAAGAGTGGCGATTTTGAGCCAGCTCGCCCAGTGTCGCCAAGTTGAGTCCGGTCCATGATGGGATGTTGTCTTGCCATCGTTTTGGTTGTCTGCCACGTTTTCTTTTTCCTTCTTCTTTGCCTTCTGTGCAAACTTTGCTGATTCCGAATTGTGATCTTTTACTGTGGCCGAACAGTTTTAAAACTTTTGAGTTTATTAACTTATTGCTGCAATTGGATGTAATTTTGCCATAGTTAAAAGATTTTCTGTTTTCGTGTGGTCAAGTAGCCTTTTGTTGGTCATGCTTCTCATGATGTGATTTTGGAAGGAAGTGAGTTGTTTCTTTATTTGAGTTTTTTGTTTAAGGATGTTGTTGCTTAAATCTAGTTGGAATTCTTAATGTTGCCTACAGACAGCGTTGTTCAAATGTAATTGATGTAAATTTTCAAATGTAAAAATGTAAATGTAATTTGATGCAAATGTAAATTTTTGGAGTAATTGATTATCTGTAAGCTAGTGGCATCTTTAAAGTTATAGCCCAGTCAGAGCTAAAGAAAGCTGTCCTATCATCTTGCAAAGAAAATTGACTTCGAGAGGGTAATCAAGTCGCGGTGCAGTCAAACCCAATGCTTTACATTACCCTTTTGCAATTGAAGCTCTAAAGACGTTTCTTAAATGCATCAAGTTGGAACCAACAAGAGTTTGATCAGAAGCTGAGTCAATGCTAAAGTAGCATACAACTAGCAGTTTTAAATTTGTGACTGCTTTGCATTAAGTTGATTACGGTCCTAAACAAGATTCACTGATGAATTTAATGAAATTAAAGGAAGATGTAATCTAAGTCAGAGAAAGCTGAGAAGAGTAGGCTACTACTCGCAAGCTAAAGTTGCAGTGGCAATTATCAATTAAAAGAAAATGATTTTCTTTTCCTGAGGACAGAACGCTTTTATAACTCCACTTAACTAGCTGAATCATTCGAACGAAATGTATTCTACCGTACATTGCAAAGGATTCGATAGTTGTTGGAATTGACAAATGTATCAACAAACTCAAACATATCGTCGATGAGTTTGAAGTTCAATGAAAATTTCATCGTATGTCTGTTGTGCAGTTGCGGGCATTTGGGACAAATTTAAACCATTTGTAGGCTACAACAATGACATTTTTCAAGACATTTTGGATGAGTTGGTACTTTTGACAGAAAGCCACACAGCAAACTTCAGCTGCAAACCAGAACGAACCACCCCATAATCTCTACACAAGGAATCATTAATTGCAACTTTCGAACTGTTTTTCCAAATAGTTTTGTTATGATTTTTTTTGTGTTCCGGTAGCTACCTCCAACGGTTGCGCTTTGAGAAAGTGGTTTTAGCTATTACTGAAATTTGTAAAGAATTGTTTGCGCTCCAGTAGGCCTATGACTTAAAACCGATTGAAAAGCCTAACTATACATGTTGTGCATCAATTCAGACGTCGCAAAATCTTATCATTTGATGCTGTGATCCGTAACTTTGCATTGCAAAAAGTCCAGAAAGGGTTGAATTAAATCAGGGATGTCCAAAGTCTGGCCCGCGGGCCAACTCCGGCCCACGAGACGTTTTTGTATTGCACGCGCCTGTTGTTGTACAATGTGTTATATTTGGCCTGCAGACACACAAAAATCATATAAATTCAACTTGCAGTTTTCAGAAAAATTATTGTGGCTGTTGGTCCGCGAACACTTATTATCAAATCTGGCTCGCGTGGGAAAAAGTTTGGACACTCCTGAATTAAATGCTTGCTGGTTGAACTATTTTCGTTGCCTGTAGGCCTATTGTGTGTTTACAAAGCTTTCGAGACAAAATAGTTAGCCTCAATGGCATTTTTGCTGCAAGTGTAATCCAGTGATTATTATGATTTTTACATTGAACGAAGTTCTTTTCATGCTCAGGAAAGTAGGCTAATTTCAGCTTAACACGAACATGCAACGCAATATTTGCTAAAAATTATTATGGGGCCCATTTTTCGTATTGTTTCCCGACCAGTGCTGACTTCTCTCGGAGGCCCTGTTACTGTGTACCACCAAAGTGACAAAAGTCACGAAGAAAATACAGTAAACAAAGAAATTGTTAAAAAAAATAACCTACAGCGAAAGGTACAGGAAATTTGCGCAATACAGCTCGTTACATACAGTAGTAGAGAAGTTCATTGTTTATTAGCAAAAAAGGCATTGATCTTCAGTTGTTTCGGTTTTGACACGGATTTTTCTGCCGCATAGCGTTCAGCTTTTGCTAAATAATGTAGGATTTTCTCGCTATCGTCGTGACTTCGGAAGTATCAGTCTAGTTGTCTGATTGACTTCAGGGCTTCTACTGGGGTTAAAACGACTTCTACAGGATCGTCGCCATCATCATCGGCCTCCTCTTGTGCGACATCTTCTGCGGCAGTTTGTACATGTCATCATCATTGTCAGCCATTGTTGTTCCACTGCAGAATGAAGGCCTTCCCCATATCTTTATAATTTTGTCTGTCTTTGCACGTTTGTGTCCAGTGTTTGTCGAATTGGTAGAGTTCGTCTCGCCATCTTGTTTTCTGTTTCCCTCTTTTGCGTTTATTGTCAAGCGGTATCCAGTCAGTAGCTCTTCTTGTCCATCTGTTGTCAGTTGTTCGCATGATATGTCCTGCCCAATTCCACTTGAAACTTTTTATTGTTTGAATGATATCTTTGATTTGTGTTTGTTTGTTTTTTCAGTCATTTTCAGTCACATTCCATGTTCACTTTGCTTGAGTTTCATTTAAACAAATTTGATACAGTAGATCTGTCTGGTAAGTAGCCTACTGGCGAATCAGTTTAGTTTACTTTTTGGTATCTCATTGGCATTATGCGAATGCCTTGATAAAAAACCCTTACTTTATTTGAATCTTTTCTGTCCTTTTTTAACGTCATATCCCGTTACTAGGCAACAATGCCCTATTAAATGGTAACGACTAGAACATCACACAACTAAGGCGAAAGAGCCATGTCCATTGAGTCCTGTTTTTGTCATGAGTTACCAAGTGGGGTGGGGGACTTATATACAAGTCCCAGGTATACAAGTCCCCCCACCCCCCTTGGTAACTCATGACAAAGGCAGGGCTCAAGCTGCGTGGCTCTTTCACCTTAGTTGTGTGATGTTCTAGTCGTTACCCTATTAATTTATTTGGACATGTATTAAAGCTTACAAAATTGTCCAGTGGACATAGGCTGCTCTCTAGATATCACTTTCGCGAAGGTTAGAGACCTGCTAGGAAATGTTAAAGGAAACAAACAGTTTATTCAGAATGTTTGATCAGCTAGCACTATTGACCAGTTATTCAAAGATATAAACTAGAATAAGTAGGCTACGTAGCCTACTGTAGCCTACATGTCTGATGGTGAACAAGTATAAAAAATCCATTGAAATGAAAGAACTGAGTTTTCTGTTCTAATCAATGCATTTTTTGGTGTGTTTGTGCTGGTTTACGACTGTAAAAACGATTTTCAGAAACTATTTTCTTGAACGTTCTGTGATTTTGATCGTTTTTTGTTTTTCTTTCTTTTTTTAGCACGTGCTGCATGGGCGCTTTAATACTGGTAGGCTACCATTTTAAAATACGCTCCTTCGTAACTGATATTATTGTAAAGCAACCCAGACGCTGTGGTTTTCCATTGCTGTGACCATAGTTAATTTATTAACTATGCTGTGACGAAATATCTCTCCTACTAGTTTGAACTAAACACTCTGTTTTTTGCTGACGATTTTGCCTCTCAATTTTTTTTTAAACATTGCACTTGACCAAGTTTTCTTCAACAATCCACACCTGCTAAGCTATCTTACAACTGAAGTAGCCTACGGAACTAAATTTAGGAGTCCATATGGCTTGACATTGCAACAAAGGCCGAACATCAACATAGATCTGTGTCGTCACAAAGTATGAAAATGATATGTTACCTTACCACACAGTGTGACAGCTAAAGAACAAGCAGCTGTGTCAGTAGCAAATCAAGAAATGACATTCATTGTGGACACAAAGATTGGCTAACTTTTCTTCCAGTCTGCTTAACCTAAATTTTCAACCACCAGTCGCAAGCCTAAATATGACAAAAAACAATAACACACACACTTAAGGCGACAGTCGACAGTCGACAGTAAATAATATTAAAATGTTTGCCCCTTAACAGCGGTTTTTGCCCCCCTAAAAGTTCCTTTCTAGCCACGTCAATGCTTACTGCAATATTTTTTTAAACTTTTTTTGAGCGACGAAACACTATGCATTAAAACATTCTTGCGTAACACGAACCAAAATTTCATAATGATGCAATAGAATAAACAACACAGCAACAATTTCATAATTTTTTTAAGGTTTTCTCAGAGCGATATATGGGCCTGTTTGGATGAACATAAAGTTGGTATTCGAGCAGGAATTGCAAAAAGACAAATGCAAAGCTGCTGTGATTTTGATTTTCGACCTGTATTTCATAGTCCATACAGCACTAGTCAAACTAACAATATTCTTGAGAAACACCCGACGATCTTACATGGAACAACCGATTGAAAATTATTGACATACGGGTTAAACTCAGAACATGACCATAGAATTGACAAGGAGAAAAAAAAGTCACAAGTTGCAAAAAAAAACCAGAATGGGTCTGAAAAGATAAACCCGATTTACAAAGAAAAAAGAGAAGCATGAGCTGTAAAAAGGTGTGGGTTTCGAAAACGAGAAAATAAATTTACTTTTTGTTCATTTTATAATCATGTTCTTGAGTTCAAATTAAGCTACTACTTCTGGTCTATATCATGTAGCTGATCATCAACATAGCTTGTTGATCCAAAGTTTCTGGAGTGGGGTGAAGATCATTCATCACCCATACCCCTGATATGTCCCAGACTGACAGGTAAACCACATTGTGCATACTTGAAAATATTATTCTCAAAATGATCTCAAATCTATATATATTCCATTCGTACGCATGTTCGACCACATTTTGACTTCGTACGATGAACTTTGTGCCTGGAAATTTTTGATGATGCTTCACTATCGCATCTTTGATTCCTTTAATTCGATGAATATAAACAGACGGATCATATAGCTGCAGATGTGCCCCGATGTTGAAAACCACTATAACACCTTCTCCCCCAACTGGTAATTCAAAGATGATATCGCTGATGTATGGCCGGGAACTCGGAGGGCCAGGATTTTGTAAAGGTGGGCCGTGTGACCGATAATACAGTGTTAAGTTTTTTGGATTGAGACTTTTCGATTTTGATATTCGCGGCTGTTGCCAAACATGTGAATTGTCAGGTCCGGAGTCTTCGAGGTTAAACTTTTTTTGAAACAAATAATAAAATTGCCTTATTGTTGAGTCCCCAAGAAAATATACTACTTTATTATCCAAAATCGGAAATCTGTTTACATTGTTACATTGAAAGGACTTCCATGTACTGTGTTCGAAATATCCTGTGATTTGGTCCGGAGACAAGTTTTCAGAAAACATCTGGTTGCATTTTGGCATACTATTTCTCGAGTCTTGTTGTTTGTCACTTTTGGCAACTATAATTTCAAGGCTAGTGTTGACAGACACATGGCACCCATGAATTTTACAAAGCTTCATCACATCCAAATGTCCGTTTGTAGGGTTTTTAGCAATAATGTTTTTTAACGGAGTGCAGCGCTTTGAAGGTGGCATGAGGCAAAACCAAGGTTCCTTGTTGCGTGGATTAGTAAAGTCACACTTTGGAAGAGTCTCCAATCTGGAAGACAAAATCCTAATCAAGCACAAAATTTTTGTGAAGTATTAAAGACATTAATCAATCAACTTCAAACTTCTTATTCATGGTCAAGAAATTGAAATATCTTCTGACAGGTAGGCTATCAAACCCACAACAATGCTTGATATGAACGACTCGGTTAGGCCTACATGTCTTGTTATAAGTTGTAATACAAACAAATTTATTTTCACACGAGTCAGTTCAAACATATACTGCTAAAAATTGATTTCGATCAGCTAACAGCTTATTCTATTCGAATAAGCTTAACTGAAGATGATCTAGCTGTTACCTGATCGAAATCGATTTTTAGCTGTTTATTTTTGTGGGTTTGACACCTGTCAGGAGGCACTAATGGGTCACAGCGGAAAACCATAATAGGCCCATCTCCGTGGGAAAGTTGTAACATAAAATTCCCGAATCCTTTCGTCTGTATGCGATGACACAGAAAAACTACTCTTCTGAAAACGTCTTTTCACGAATTGTATTTTAGCAAAGAATAGCCACAGGCTGTTGACAAGGGAGCGCAACACGGTACGCACTAAAACTTGTTAACACAATACAGATTTCTGGGATAAAAGAAGGAAATTTCGTCTAGTTGGTAAGCACAAGTAAAACAGTTTTAATATTTGATCAACCTTTCCAGTGACACTTCAAAAATGACAAAACTGACTTGGGATATTTCAAACCACATAACTTGTTTCTGTGACGTAACAGTGATAGTATTGTTGTCACGGGGTAAATTTGGCTTATGCAACATTTCTTAATTCAAGATTTAAGATGATGAAATATTTCACAGGTATTACAAAGGCTGATGAAATCTCTGCTCATTTTTTAGCAATATTCCATGACGTAAGACGCCAGGTTAAGTGGACCTTAACGGTTTTATGTGACGTTTTTTGTATTTTTGTAATAAAGAATGATTAATTGATACTTGATGGAGAATCGCTGGCGTGCTGCTTCTTAGTCAGGAGATCCCCTATCATTTGTGGAAATCAATATATGCACACCAGCCAGGAGGTATTTCATTATCTTGATAAATACTATTAATACTGTTCTACAAAAATGCCTAATGCCAAGCAAAAAAAGCCAAGCGGAGCAAATTACGTCACATGCACTTAATAGTCTCTAAAAACCTTTCTAAGTTGTTTCATCCTTATTTGAGATTTTCAGAAGGTTTTTATTCAAATAGAGTCTGAGTATATCTAAATCAAGATTCTATTTAAATAAACTCTTCTAAGAATGAAACAGCCTGTAATAGTACGTATTTAGAGACTAGTAGCCTAATAGGCATAATTATTGTTTTAAAATTGCTGCGA
Source organism: Aplidium turbinatum (assembly GCF_918807975.1). Lineage (NCBI taxonomy): Eukaryota > Metazoa > Chordata > Ascidiacea > Aplousobranchia > Polyclinidae > Aplidium > Aplidium turbinatum. The sequence goes on along the minus strand of NC_137489.1, from coordinate 5,303,214 downwards.
AACTGTGTTAAAAGTTTTAAATTTATTGTTTCAGAAAAATTATTTGATGAAAACTTACATTTTGTTTGTATTAAGGTGTAACAGTGCATTTGGCCATTGTAACTTAAAATGCAATTTGAATGCAGTCGGCCTGTTAGAATTGGCCTGCTAAATGTGACAAATCAGGCCGTATTCTTGAGTCGGCCGTGCATGAATATAAGCTTTGCATTTTCCTATGCCAAGGAGGTAATTGGACCAATACATTTCAAAAGTGCAACTATACAACCAAAATCATCAATTTGTTACCTCAGAAAATACATTAACCTACTTGAAGCCGACAGAATTGACTTACGTCTTGTCTGTGTCAAGATTCACATTGCAAACCAGTGACTCTCCAGATTCATACGTTCCTACATAAACGTGTCCCCATGAGCCCAGGGAAGTTTGTTGGGCATTGAGTTCGTATGCTCCTTCAACTGACAAAACAAGTTTGATGTCCAGGATTAGTCTTCCTTGCATAGGAAGAGGCGCTTCAATCGTGTATGTTCCGTCTGTGTTGTCTATGACACGACAAGAAATTCCATCCGGGAACTTTGTCTTATCACGGATCAGTCTTGCCCGGAAATAATCACCACCGAATTTTTTAATTTCTCCTTTACTGTCTCTTGCTTGCAGTGTTGCCTTGAAAGTATCTCCCACTTTGTAGCCTTGCTTTGATATAACAACACTGGCTGACGTTGTAAATCTATCTTGGTTTTTATTAGGATTTTGAGACTCACATTTTTTAAATGACTTGATTAAAGTAGAAAAGTATTGAGTCCAGTCTTCATATGTTGATTCAATGGACTGGTTTGTAAACCAACTTAACGGCAAACCATACTTATCTTTGTGGCGCATTCCATAATAAGCTGATTCTGATAAAAGTGTTTCAGAACTCTCCAAATTCTTGAACTTAACAGGTTCGACGTAGAGAGTTGAATCGGTTTGTGAATTAAAAAATATCCAATAAGTGAGAAATGCCAGAATGTTAAAACCAAAAACTATCCACGCAAATTTTATTGTAATCCTTGTCATATTTTTCCTAAGATGAATTTTTATATATTAAAGTAATATTTTTGCAATACAAAAAACATTTTTCGCTCATATTTTACAGTAGGCTATATTGCACTCTGGTAGGGCTTAACTAAACCAAATTTGATAGATCAGTCTACTTAGAACTGGCAAATCATTGTTTAGTTTACTTTTTTTGTTAATATTTGGTAGCCTATCTCATTTGCAATCTCCGAATACCTTGATAAAAAAACCCTTAGTTTATTTGAATCTTTTCTGTTCCTTTTTTACGTCATATTCCGTTGCTGAGCAACAATATCCTGCTAAATTTATTTTGCATAATTAAAAGCCTACAAAATTGTTAACTGGCCATAGATTGCTTTTTAAATAGCAATTCCATAAAGGTTAGGGGCCTACTAAAAGATGTTGAAAGCAACAGTCAGTTTTATTCAAAATGTTTGGTCAGCTAGCACTATTTCGCCTACCGGTAATTCAAAGAGATAATACTACAATTTTTTTTTTTAATAATAATCATGCTTTTATTTGCGCCCATTGCGATAACACACAGTACACTGCGATCACAGATGCGATACAACAGACGACAGGAAGCAGCGAAGTGACATATAGTCTTCGAGTCAGCTGCTCCCCTTATTTTGGCTTGCCTTTAAGTGTCTTTCGCCGAGACACAGCCGCGTGCTCTGGAGCGGTGTCGAACCCACGTCCTTTCGAACGTCGCGCAGACGTTCTCACCACTCGGCTACGCAGCCGACTATAATACTACAATTAATACGCATTTTGTTTGACTTCTTGTCTCACGCCAGTTTACTAATGTTTCTTGTACTACACTAAAAAGGCAGTTATACTACACTACAGTAGCCTACATCAAAAAGCAGATAGTATTTAGTGTTGTCATGGAAAACACGCAAACCTTCCTTTCCGTTTGATGGACGGAGGAGGCTACACCGTCGTCGTCAACGATATGGTGGTCACGCGGCATACGGCGTGTTGTCGGCAGAAGCGTTGACAAAGGGTCCAAGGAGTACATTCGGACAGAAGTGAAAAGTAGCGCGCAATTTTTTTGGTAGTGGTAGCGCCACTACATTTTGTTGGAGTAGCGGCTGCAGTAGCGACGCTAAAATTTAGTGAAAAAATGACTCGTTTTGGAAGATTTTTTGGAAGCAATGCGTGAAAAGATCAAAGCAGAAATCATTCGATTATTGCGGAAACCATCAAGCCAAGTTAAAACCGATAAGAGTGACACCTACACTAATCACGACTCTGAGGATGAATTTTTTGGTGTGTTGGTGCCATCGCATGAAACGATGATACTGAAAGAAAAGTTAATTGTGGAAGCCTTTCGTTCAGACAGAAAAAAGTTTTTGAGCTATAGGCCTACTAGCAGGGCCCACAAGAGGAGGGGACAACCTGTGCATTGCACCGGGGCCCGGTGAGTTCAAGGGGGACCGACAAAATGTCTAAATTCACGCGTTAAAGTTGATTTCAACAATTTTGCATAAAATATAGTTTTTATATTAGTTCCGTATGTTGATTGGGCCCCCTCATGGGTATGCCCTTTTTCAAAATTACAAAATTTTCAATTTTTGAGTTCAGGGGGCCCGACAAAATGTTTAAATTTGCGTACTCAGGTCGATTTTACATAAAATATTGTTTTTATATTAGTTCCGTATGTCGATTGGGCCCCCTCATGGGTAGGCCTATACCCTTTTTCAAAACTATAGAATTTTCAATTTTTTGAGTTCATGGCGCCTGACAAAATGTTTGAATTTGCGTGCTCAGGTCGATTTTGCATAAAATATTGTTTTTTACTATAGCGTAGCCACTGAGTGTAGCCTAAATTAGTTTCGTATTTTGATTGGGCCCCTTCATGGGTATGCTCTTTTTTAAGACTACCGGTACAGTTTTAAAATAAAAACACTGTGCGGAACACCATGTAGCCTATGCATTGGCCTTGTGAATCAACGCGCACCGCAAATTTTGCTTGTAATTTGTGAAATATCACGCGACATGTCGCGCAGGGGGGCCCGGCAGCAACATCTGCACCGGGGCCCGGCAGGGCTCTTGGAGGTCCTGCCTACTAGTGCCCATTTATAACACCTCTTTATTGAATACAGCATCCCATTCCTTCCAGTGCTGCGGGGAAATTTTTTTCTCCATTAGAAAAGAAGTGTTGAAATCAAAGTGGGTAGGACTCGGAATTTTTTCAGTAATTCTTTTAGTCGTGATTTAGTTGCCGTCCTTTCTAAAATAAAAAGTTTGGGCTAGAGACGGTTTTGACTGGACTTGGCTTGTTTGTTTTTCATATCTTTATCCTGCATTGCGGGAAAGCGGACTTGAGCGCTATGCATCGGTGTAGCCTACGCCTTCCGCCGCCTACACCTGACCCACGCTGCAGCCGACGGCAATGTCTGTTTCCGGTTGTCTACCCTACTTATGACTTAAATCTGGTACTACCCGTTACTCGAAATCGATCACTGGGTAAAGGCAATTATCGTAAAGTGCCTTACCCAGAGAAACAACAGCAAGTGCGGGTGGCTGGAGTCGAACATGCAGGCTCTCGACTGCGAGCCCAACGCGCTAACCACTTGGCCTAATGTTACTGCTACAGCGTTATAATCTATTCTATAAGTTAGCTTACATTTAAGGAAACCAAGCAACCAACCTTGGATAAAATATTGAATCACAACGTAGTCAATACCGTAAGCAAAAAAATGCAGCTGAATTTACATCACGGTAGCCTACAAAACTTTGGTCAAGTACTGCGGGTATTCAATTAATCTGTTCATGCCACCGGCCATAACTGTGAGAGTTGCTCACTGCAGCCGCCATGATCCATTTTGGACAGTCTTGAAAAACGTATAGCCCCACTTCTGCTAAAAACACCTCGCAGCAATTAAAATACAAGATATGAGTGATTACAGGAAATCTTTCCTACTCAGGTAGCCTATAACTTCTATATAAACTTAAGTCGCTTAAAAATATTAATTAGCCTAATTAGCTAACTGCTCTTGGCTGATGCTGAGCTTCGTCGGAGTCTGCCTCGCTTTCTGACCTAGTCTTATTCTGAAACGATCCCTGTTCCATATCTAGAAAACTAAAACCTCAATTGCTAAGGTAACAGGGATCAGTTGTCAGTAGATGTTACAGAAAATATATTTCGCACTTATTCAGTGCATCGTCAGTTCTCTGAGAACTGTTCTCAGAGAACTGACGATGCACTGAATAAGTGCGAAATATATTTTCTGTAACATCTACTGACAACTGATCCCTGTTACCTTAGCAATTGAGGTTTTAGTTTTTTAGCCTAATTAGCTTAGAACTTCTTTGATTTCAAGTTGTATCAAATTCATCTTGAATAATGAAACCTAGCAAACCTACCTACAAATCCTCATATACATCCAAAAGCTTTTCTGCTAACCACGCTTATACTGACCACTTACAGTTTGGCTATCCAAGCGTAGCACAAACCTACTATCACAAAAAGTAAATGTGCTTTGCTTTTGTATGAAAACAAGAGGCTTTGTTTTCAAGATACAATATGCGACTCGGGTTTCTTTAAGACGTAAACGTTGCCAAACTCGAAGACTTTATAAACAAAGACAATAGAAATAGCTCTTAGAGTAGCCCAGTGGTTCTTAAACTTTTTGAGACACGCCTCCCTTTTACAATTCTAACAAAATTCGCGCCCCACCTTGTTTCAAAATCAAAAAACATTTAGCAGAAGAGCAATTCGTTGTAAGTTGCATTAATGCGAAGAATATAACTTTTTGTGGATACTAAATGTTTAATATGGGGATTATAGCAGATAATGCACATCTCAGCTCGGCTTCACATTCAAGTTTGTTTCTAAATTTTGTCTTCGTGTTCACGAGAGTAGAAAAACTATTTTCGCACAAGTAAGTGGATGAAAATGGAAGAAGTGTGCGTATAGGCACAGCACCCACACTCTTGTAAATGTGCACATATTTCCCCCAGAACTCTGTTAGTGGCATTGCTTCAAGGTTGTCCCTTGCAGTAGAATTTCATTTTAGCTTCAACAATTCCTTTTGTAAATTGTCGGGAAGAATTTCCTCATTTAGACGAAAGGGGTGCCTTGTCATCTGCCATTCTGGTAGTTCGGTGTCACCCAAGTCTGGAAAATAGCGTTCAAATTCTTGTTTCCAAAGTTGAAGGTGGCACTCCACTTCGAACTTTAGCTCGCCCTTCAGTTCAATTTAGTTTTTCTCAAGGACAGTATCAAGGTTGGAAAATGAAGCTGCGTTTCCTTTTGAACTTGACGATGCCACAGCTCCAGTTTTGCTATGAAAGCCTGGATGGCACCATAGTCTTTGATGCGATTAGTATTCTTGCCATGCAGGAGCAGATTTAAATTATTAAGGGTTTCGAAAATGTCCACGAGGTAGGCCAACTCGACGATGCCAAATTCCGAATGACGCTTCTACAACTTCCGCCGACGACGCTTGGCGAAAGCACTCGCTACTTGCAATCTTCATTTTTTAAGAGTCTTTCTTGCATTGAAAAAAAGCTAAAAGTTTACGTTGGTGGTCAAGGTATTTTTAAGATTACGCTGCGAACGAGTTGGTCTCAAACCGTCGTTACTCAGATTTTAAAAATATATGACGCATTGTGGTACAACTTGGTTATTTACTATGGCATCCAAAAAGCCAAACTTCAGATAATTCTTGTCGTAATTTCTCTTTTTCCCAACTCATTTTATGTCAATAGAACTGATGAATTAAAAATCAACCTAATTATATCAATGCTAAAATTAAAAGAATAGTTTAAGCATGGTAGCCTACTATTGTAGAGTTGGGGATACTTTTGTACTTCTAGCCTCTGTCACTTGTAGGTCAGTCGTTGCCATTATTATTACAACAAAAGCTCGAGGCTGCTATGTCAGAAAGCCATTGTGTTACGAGAGTTAAGGTGTCGTGCAAACATTTAGCAACGTCTAAAACATCACAAAGGATGCGAGATGTGACAACAACACGCTCTACAAACACTGTGCCACTGTTCCGGTAACACAAAGTTTCATCTTCAACAATCGACTGTCCAGCGTAGTTGTGAAGACATGTTTAGTCATAATTCATGTAGAGTTTTTCAATTTCTTGCGCCCCCCTTGTGAGCCTCACACGCCCCCCAGCTTAAGAACCACTAGAGATTTGAAACACTCCATAAGAAAGGTTTTGGACTGAAGTAAAATAAATTTGATTCCAAGTGTTGAAATTCTTGAGTTTTGCCAATGGCCTTTCTTGGCCACCTGGAGATGAGGCCTGATTTGTCAGATTTTGATTACAGCTACTGCTTGACTGACAGTTTTTGAGATGTTTTTACTTTTTGCGGTTTCCTAATGACATAAAACTTTTTTGTTACCTTGGGGAAGTAGTAGCAAATGAGAAAAAGTAAGTTGAAAAACGCAAAATCAGACTGTTATTGAAAAATTAACAGTCTGACTAAAATCTTCGAAATCAAATGTTCTTTGTTTTTCAACATCTGAGGATGTTAAAACCTATTGTGTCGTCTGAGGAATAGAATAAAGAAAGCGTAAAAAGCGTAATTTTTAGAAAAATTTATTTAAACGTTTGCTTAAAGTTAAAAAAACCTGGAAATTTTGCAAAATGTGACAAATCAGGCCGTATCTTGAGGTGGCCATGGGCCTTTCTTAGCCGTGATACCCACCCCCATGCCGGAACGATTTTTGACTGGGGGACAAGATTATGAAAAAAGGGCACTTTTGTTGCTGAAAGGCCAATTTTTTTAAACTTTTAAGATAAGATGTAGCGATAATGCTGTGAGCATCATTTTACACCTGTTACCAGAGGCTCCGAATACTTCCTGAGAGTGGGGGGGGGTAACTTAGGCAGGGGTGGGAATGATGTTTTGACATCAACAGGGGGCTTATTGGATTATCTCATCACATATGTTTCTGGGAGTAGGAGGTCGCCCCCAGACCCCCTTTGCATTACTGAAAGCTTCAGTTTCTTATACGTACAGCGTCTTAGGCGACATATTTCGGCCGAAGGCACAAACTTTTTGCTTTTCAGCACGATTTAAAATCAAAAAAATATTTCAACAAATCTGAAATCGCGAGCAAATGCTCTTTAACATTTGCGATATCTTTTGAAGTTTTGAGACAATTTTGACTGGAAGAGAAGACGCAAAAAGCCCTCTCAGTATTCTTCCTTGACTCAAGTCCTCCAAATTTTGCACTTCAGACGATAAAAGGTTAGATTTAAAAGGTCAAAAGCGTTAAGATCAAAGCTAGGCCTACATTCAACTCAGAAAAAAAGAAGCTAAAATGCATTAACTTTTACAAGAACTGAAAATAGAGAGACATCTTGATCGATACTAAAGGAAGGCCTACCAACTGCGATGTGTAGCCTAAGAAATAACAGTAAACAAAAAATGGAATTTTACAAATAATAACTTAATATTATTTAAAAATAAATAGGAATTTTACTTGACTCAGCAAACAGCTGTCCATGGACTTCTAAATAGTAGTATCTGGACTGGAAATTAAGTGGGCAACATGAGGCCAAACAGTTGGTACAACAGTTGGCCAACAGGGTTAGTTACTTGGCTGTTGGCCCACTGTTGTACCAACTGTTTGGCCTCATGTTGCCCACTGAGTTTCCAGTCCAGATGCTACTATTTAGAAGTCCATGAGCTGTCCCTTGCCTTAGCTATCCCATGCAATCAATTAAAGCCACCCATCGTCTCGCCATTAGCAAAATCGCATGGCGTAGCAAAACCATCAAGCCCCGCGTGGTTCAAACAAAGGCGAAGAGAAGCTATCTCCGCGAAAAAAGCCGCCGAGTTACAACGATTCAACGCCGAAAGACATTGAAACAATGCAACTGTAGTAGATTTCGTTTGTGAGTGGTAAAAAGCGAAATTAAACAGTTTGTAGCAGTGTGAAATTATGACGTCACACATAGCGCATTGTGATGCGAATATTTTTGACAGGATGCATAGTTTGGGGTTGTCTTGCGAGTCGGAGTTTCCAAGCAAAAAACTCAAAAGTTGTGCAACAATATAAAAAAATGAAAGTAAAACACAAAAGTAAAAAATATTAAAAATTAAATACCATTCCTTAACATTCCTACAATTTTGTATCACTCAGATATTTTTTCTAACTAAAACCAAGATCAGGAGGAACGTTTTCTTTTCTCATGAACAGAGGCGCGGAACGATATTTGACAGGATTATGAAAAAAGGGCACTATTGTTGCTGAAAGGCCATTTTTTTCAAATTTTAAGATAAGATATAGCGATAATGCTGGGCAGTTCGTTAATCGTTTTCCTCCTATTAGCTACATACATCGAAATGTGAGACAGATGAAGATAAATGAAAGAAATATATTGAAATAGCTTGAACATTGAACAAGAAGAAACGAAAGATAAATTTCACGTTTATAGCGTCACAATCTGCTGCAAAGTATAAAATGTGTACACGGGATAATTTGTATACTGTATTTATTATGCAGTAGACAAATATCAAACCAATCCGAAGTACATTTTACGCACGTCGGTTGCTCGAATGAACTCATTTGCAACAGCTTCTAAGTGAATGGTGTCCATCACATGTTTGTGAATAGTCGCAAAGATGACTTAGAGTAGCTTACATGACCTTAAAAGGGCACCATTGCCCCCCTGCTCCCCATCCAGAGAAAATTTGAGAGCAAGGGGAGCATTCACTCCTGCCCTCTGCTTCCGGCGCCCTTGCCCCCATGAATGGTAGGCTAGACTAATCGTTGGATGTTATTGCCACCAGGCAGTATTGAAGCATATTCATGGCTAGAATTAAGTCGATAGTGCGTAAGTGCGAGTCGTAGCTTAACTATATCAATGTTTGATTGTCCCTCAAAAATAACAATTATTTCAATGTTAATATTCGAAGAAAAGCAGTATATGGTAAAAAGTCTAATCAATAGCCTATCGTAACTTCAGGGTCATTACAGCCCTGCATTACAGTAATAACTTCGACCAAGCTAAACAAAACCATGCCAGCTTTACCAAACACATTATTATTTTGTAACCCGATGTAACTTGTCTTCCAATCAATGGATTTATGAACTAATGCGAACAGACTGTGATTATCAATCTTTGTTTTTGGTGCATTACGACTCAGCTCTTCGGAGTTGAGTATCTGCTTTGTTTCTACTCTTTATGTTCGTTTGTAATATGGACCATCTTGAGTCTGATGTTGAGATGAGTCTAAAATCAGCAGATGCTCTATTCACCGTTTTTAAATAAAAGTAGCAGATTCAAACGTTCGCTATCTATAAAGCAGTGAATAGCGGCTATAGGGGCGACAGTGGTGTACGCAAAAAGTTTTCATGGGAAGGGGTTTTAGATTACTTATTAGATTACTTTAGATTACTTTACATTGTCAATTATGATATACAGTATTATTTTTGCTCTACGAAACACACAAATGTAAATTAGAAAAATAATCTTAAAGAAACAGCAATAGGCTTACAGTTCAAAACACCAATGTTCAGGGGCGCGGGAAGTAGGGGTGCTCAAGGGGCTGCAGCCCCTAGAGCTAATTCAAACCCCCTAGAATTTTCGATAATTGCTTCAGCCCCCCTAGAAAGTTCTGACAATTTCAGGTACACAACACAGATGTTGTTTAAAGTGTTGCAGTTGTAATTCGCTTTTTAGTTCCGATGAAGTTGTCTGTAATTTGCTGAGTTTGTGTCTTACTCGTTGATGTGTTCGTGCTTCTGCCCTCGTTCATGTTGTTAAATGCTACCCTACCCTGTTGCAATGTCTGACCGACATGACAGAAGATAGTGCAAGGAGAGGAGACGCACGTGCAAAAATATTCAGCTTGGTAAAACAAGCATGCACGATGCAGCTTTATTTTGCGATTACCAGCCGCGGTGAAGTTTTACAGCCTGCAGAAGTCGTCGCAAGACAGCTCCAAAACAAGAAGATCTTTGCTTCTTCAGCTTTAGAATCCATCACCATTCTCCGCGCACAGATCAAAAATTTCAGAAAAGATGAATCCGTTTCCAAGCTTGTGGAAGCAGTGACCGTCTTTGCGTCTGCCAATAACCTAAAAACGCCAAAGGATCCCGTGTGAGCAAAATCCAGCAAGATTTCGAAACACAGAGGAATCGGATGCTTTGTCGTCTGCGGGAGAAGGAGCGTGGAAACGGCAATACAGTACATCAAACCCTTGATTTTATTCAAGCTGAGCTTGATCGAAGATTCGACCAGGCTGATCTGCTTACAGCAGCCAACAGAGAGAAGGCATTTCTGAGCTGTGCAAACAGTGAGGAAAGATCTGATACTGAGATCAGCTTACCCGATGCCATCAGAAAAGATCGCCTAAAAACGGAACTTACCTTGCTCGCAGCGATGTTGTATAAGTGAAAAAATCGCAAACTCCGTTCAAAAGGTCGCTGAGATATGATCACAACTAAACCCTCAAACACTAGATCTTTTCAAAGAAACGCGAAAATTCGTGGAGCTCTGCTTTTGCCTCCCAGTTTCAGCTGCATTATCGGAACGTTCTTTTTCTGCACTAAGATGCCTGAAAACGTAGTTGAAAAACTCAATGACACAAAAAAGACTTACTCATGTTGCGTTGATGCATGTCCACTAGGGTGTACCATTTTTCAAAAAGTTTTTAGAAATTATTGCGGCTATGTATTACGGGTTTCCACTTTTGTTAAAAAGTATTTTGGTAGAGTTTCAGAATTTTCCCGCCAAAACTGTGGTTCTGCCGCCATTTTGAAAAAATGGCGTCCAGATAGGATATTATGAAAATCTACAGCCTTAAACTGGCGTAATGTGATCATATAATATGTCGATTACGGGGTTTTTGGGGTCGCAGAACTCGAATTTGAAGTTAAAAACACTCTACGGCAACAATTTTGCAAAGTGAATTTTGACATATAGATGTGGCCACACTGTTTTGGACTGCAGATTTACATGAAAAGAGCATCTTATTGTCATTTTAACCTTGAAAAAATGCATGTATGCTATGCATAAACTTTTCTAGTCGGTGTGATTATATCAATCAGTATGAGGGAAAAATTAACATGTACTTTCTCGTGTACTTTCACATCCGATGAAAATCTACTAACTAGTCCACAGTATAGCCTATAGCCTGTACTTAGTTACTAACCTACCTGCTTATTAACTAATAGACGGCAACAGAGTACCCCACGGCAGACCAAAAAGTTCGAAAATCCGAAGTGCACTCTCCCAACTGGGTAAATGCTTTACTTCTACACGACGAAGATCATCATTAGCTCAGTGACTCGAAGAGTAGCTAGTGATCGTACGCAAGTTACAAGATTCAAATCAGTAATGGCACTGAATGATACGGCCGGTGAAGCACACCGCTCACTGGCACAAAAACCAAAAAGAAAGTTCTTCCTCATTGGGAACACTAGCGAAAGACTAGGTGTTCCAAAGCTTCCTAAAAGCTCTGACGTTCTTGCTAGGCTGTTGTTCCTCAGAGACGAAAGTCACAGAACGATTAACCAATCCATCGTGATAGCAAGGGAGGAAATTCCCCTGGTATGGAAACATCATTTTGGCGTGGGTTAGGTATTTGGTAAGAAAAACGAGAAACAATCTGGAACAGAGAAGTAATCGTGAAAGGTTATTGTTAAAAATGCGGATATAGACCGGCATCTGAAAAATTTGTATGAAACTTGGTATCTAGAACTTGATTCCAGACGTGAGAGGAATAGGCTAATAGTGATTCATTTAAAAAAACGTTTGCATGATATGGAAGAAAAGCTCAAGGATCCTCTGAATATATGTAAGACTACTTCGCGATCAATTCTCATGCATTCCGGTATAATTGACTGGGAGACAGATTTGGAACATCTGAAAAGTCAGCTCCAGAGAGATCAAGTAGGCTAGGTTGCGCACTGGGCAGAGATGCTCTGTATAAGGGACGGGACTGCGCTAGAGAAAAACGACACAGTGCAGCTGGTGAAAGGAAACAGAAAGAGGATGTTGCTGACAATCTGAAAACTGTGAAGTCGGACTTAAGTGCAGATGAAGAAACAGAAAGTGACAGTGACAAGTTGAAAACTCCTGAATGGAAAAGAAAATGGGTATTACGTCGCCTAGCGAGCCTATACCTTTAACATCTGATCGACTTGGATGAGCTATCGGCAAAGAACAATGTTTGCTATGTGGCTCAAGCGTCCGGCATACAAGTCGAAGATACTAATATCAGTCACAGCAGCTCATAAACTGGCTAATAAGACTATAGGTCCTCTCACTCCCAAATTAATTATCAGAGATGAGTTCCAGACCCCTGATTTGGCAATAATTCACTGGGCCGGTAAGATTCAGAAAATGAGAGAAAATGTTCATCAGAACAGTGCTGTGTATATGTATCTGGCGTTAGTTTTGATGATGAAGGTGATGCAAAAATGAAAGCTTCTGGGGGTGCATGAGACCAGACGGCACCAGATCATCACAGGAACAGGCCGTTATAAAATTGGTGGAAGACTGGAGAGAGAAAAGTGTCATTGATGGAGGTATTTGATACGACTGCCGTCAATTCAGGGAAGTGGCAAGGTACTTGTAGGCTATATTGCTGGAGGCAACAATTGGGAAAGCAATTTGGAACCTACTGATCAAGAGTGGCAACAAATGCCAGTATCAGAATGGAAAAATTTCAGTGATTATAAGAAACTAAGCAAATTCGTTTTGAACGTAAAGATGGTCAACGATATTGCGGAACGCGGGATTAAGCTAATCACTGATTTTATTGATAGGTGTTCTGACGAAAGCCACCGGCAAACTCTCTTGCTTGTCGTACAAAGGCACAGAGAACAGTTTTAAAATTACAAAAAAGCTACCTTAGCCAAACTCAATTGTTAAAGAAATTCGTCAAAAATTCAGTGAATTGAGTGTTTGCATAACTCTGGTAAGCTATTGTATTGATGAAATACTGGGAATTGAAATCAATCAGGACTGAAGCATAAGGAATAGCATGCAGAAGAAACAGGGATGGATCGTGTTTGAGAGTGATTAACTCAAATTATTTGTAAATGAATCGTGTTGTTATTTCAACAGTTTGACAATATTTCAGGAACGCTCATTCTGGGGTGAGGTATTCTTGGTCAGGTTGTGTCCATGTCTGCAAAATTTCACCATAAATTTCAAGTGGTAAAATTTCACTTCGCAAAATTATTGTCGTAGAGCGCTTTTGACTTCAGATTCGTGTTCTGCGACCCCAAAAACCCCGTAATCGACATATTATACGATCACATTACGCCAGTTTAAGGCTGCAGATTTTCATAATATTTTATCTGGCCGCCATTTTTTCAAAATGGCGGCAGAACCACAGTTTTGGCGGGAAAATTCTGAAACTCTACCAAAATACTTTTTAACAAAAGTGGAAACCCGTAATACATGGCCGCAATAATTTTTAAAAACTTTTTGCAAAATGGTACACCCTAATGTCCACCAAAACATTTTGGACACTGTTGATGTCAAACGCATGACACAGTACATAGAGAAAACACCTGAGCGAAAAGCGATCTTCGGAAGCGTGTGAGAACTCATTTCCACAAACTGTCCTTTTTATATCACTTTCTAATTTGTTCGTTTTCATTTTAATTTTGTGAACAGCTGCTTTGTTGTTGTCGTTCTTCAGTTGTTACAAATCTGCAATATGTGTGTTTAGTGACACAGAAGGGAACCAAACGCTTACTACCAGAGTTAAATGTTCTCCCACATAAGGGGGTCTGGGGGGAGAAGCCCCCCCAGAAGCTAACAACACTACGGCAGCTTCAGTCCCCCCTAGAGAAAAATACTTCCCACGCCACTGCCAATGTTGTTCAATTCTTTACTTAATTTGTTAATATTTTTTTCTGTGTGGATTTGTCGAGGTTTCGGTGTTTTCAAAAATAAGATTCATATTAACGATTTATGTCGGCTCATTATCATCATCATTTTGTTCCTTCCTCGTATGGAGGGTTGGATACAATGCGCTATTGTTCTCGACCATGAGCTGTGCGTACTGCACATTCATAAGTTGATTTTGTCCATTTTGTGATGTTTGTTGTCCAAATCATTCTTGGTCTGTCTTTACTTCTTTTACCGTTTATCTTCCCTTCTATTAATGATCTTTGTAATGAATTTTGCTTTATTGTGTGTCCGAAATACTTCAATTTTCTTCATTTGACTGTTTGTAAGAGCATTTTGCTTGAATTGAATTTGCAGAGTACTTCATCGTTAGTGATCTTTTGTTTCCATGAAATTTTAAACATTTGCCTGTATGTCCAGAGCTCAAAGGCATCGATCCGTTTCTCCATTTTTTGTGACATTGTCCAAGTTTCAGAATTGTATAACAGGGTCCACCAGATATAGCATTTTTAGATCCTAAAATCGTTTTTAATTATTTGAAAAATAAGGCTTGTGAGTTGTGACGTTGCTCTCCTTCAAGAAACCCACAACCCGCCGGACGTTGAAAAACGTTGGCATGTGGAATAGGGGGTCAAGTGTCGTTCAGTCACGTTACTTCAACTAGTAGAGGTATCGCAATTCTACTTTCGAAACGCTTTTCAGACAAACCTAGTGTAATGTCGAATGTCTGTTTCTGTAAAGCATGCTCAACGAAGACATGAATCTCCAAACTCTTATAAATAAACCAAGTATTACTACTCGTCTACATCATGTAGCTGAGCATCAACATAGCTTGTTGGCGCAACGTTTTTGGAGTGGGGTGAAAATCATTCATCAACCATACCTCTGATATGTCCCAGACTGACAGATATATCACATTTTGCATACTTGAAAATATTTTTCTCAAAATGATTTCGAATCTATATATGTTCCATTCGTACGGATATTCGACCACATTCTGACTTCGTACGATGAACTTTGTGCCTGTAAATTTTTGATGATGCTTCACTATCGCATCTCTGATTCCTTTAATTCGATGAATATAAAGAGACGGATCATACAGCAACAGATGTGCCCCGATGTTGAACACCACCATAACACCTTCTCCCCCAACTGGCATATCAATAATAATATCGCTGATGTATGGTCGGGAACTCGGAGGGCCAGGATTTTGTAAAGGTGGGCCGTGTGACCGATAATACAGTGTTAAGTTTATTGGGTTAAGACTTTTCGATCTTGATATTCGCGGTTGCTGCAAAATATGTGAATTGTCAGGTCCAGAGTCCTCGAAAGTAAATCTTTTATAAAATAAATAATAAAATTGCCTTATTGTTGAGTCCCCAAGAAAATACACTACTTTGTTAGTCAATCCCCGAAGTCCGTTTACGTTGTTACATTGAAAGGACTTCCATGTACTGTGTTCGAAATAACCTGTGATTTGATCCGGAGACAAGTTTTCAGAAAACATCTGGTTGCATCTTGGCATACTATTTCTCGAGTCTTGTTGTTTGTCACTTTTGGCAACTGTAATTTCAAGGCTAGTGTTGATAGACACCTGGCATCCATGACTTTCACAAAGCTTCATCACATTCAAATGTTCTCTTTTTGGGTTATCACTAACAACGTTTTTCAACGGGGTGCACCGCTTTGAAGATGGCATGAGGCAAAGCCAAGGTTCCTTGTTGCGTGGATTTGTAAAGTCACACTTTGGAAGAGGCCTCAATCTGGAAGATTAAGGCAAAATCTTAATTAATCACAACATTTTTGTAAAGTAAGAAATAAAACAATCAACTTCAAGCTTTTTATTTATGGTCATTATAAGCTAGAAACCAGGATATAATTCACACGTCTCTCTCAGCTTGAAAATAAATTTCCATTCTCTTGCTACCCGTCAATCAAACTTTAAGATTTTCTTGAAATAAAAGATTCGGTAATATGGAATTTAAACAGCCAGTAGCATTCACAAAATGTTTTCTGCCAGTGTCATGTACGTTCGTTTTCTTCCTTGGGTTAAATTGCTTTTCGAGTCGACCTTATCACAGTGGCTCCTTGGGTGTAGTAAAGAGACTTAGCCATAGGGAGGAAGGCTTTAGAGTCCCCCTCCAACTAGGCTACTGTCTTACTCCCCCGTTCCATCCCCCAAATGGGTTTTTGCCATTACAACTTTTTATTGCAGGCTATTAGGCTATATGTTAAATGACGTTTCATGAGTGTTTGGCTGTAGGCTATTCCGTAGCTGTATTTTTAAATAAACTCTTTATTTTAAATACCGCACAGTTGATTTTGCCCCCTAAATTTTCTTTCAATTGAGCTAGGTCACTGGTGTAGCCTAGTAGGCTGTCGATTTTGAAAAAGTTTAGTCTCGTAAAAGACCGATATAAATTTGTGCTAGTGGTACCCCTTTAGCTTTACTTTGAGTTTTAACAAGCCAAGCTACTTTATTAAAACATTTACACACGTAGCCTATGTAGGCCATATCAAAATTAGTTATTAGTTCACTAAAAACCTTAACAGCCTGTTTCACTTCAATAGAATTATTAGAAAGAACTGATTGAAATAGAATTTATTTGATAGTGAATAAATAGTAACTAAATAGAATTCAAATAGAATCTAATTTATTGAGGTGAAACAGGCTGTTAAGGTTTTTAGTGAACTAGTGCAGTTACCAATTTTGATGCAAATTGCTCTGCTTGACTCTTCGCTTGGCATTGAGCACTTTTTTTAGTAGCCTATTGATTGAATTTATTGTTTAATTGTGTCTATATATACATTTTGAAATTGCTGCGGAACTGTGTTAAAAGTCTTAAATCTATTGTTTTAGAAAAAAATATTGGATCACAACTTACGTCGTGTTTGTATTAAGGTTTATGCCACATTCCAATGACTCTCCAGATTCATACGTTCCTACATAAACGTGTCCCCACGAACCCAGGGAAGCTTGTTGGGCATTGAGTTCATATGCTCCTTCAACTGACAAAACAAGTTTGATGTCCAGGATTAGTCTTCCTTGCATAGGAAGAGGCGCTTCAATCGTGTATGTTCCGTCTGTGTTGTCTATGACACGACAAGGAATTCCATCCGGGAACTTTGTCCCATCTCGAATCAGTCTTGCCCGGAAATAATCACCACCGAATTTTTTAATTTCTCCTCTATTGTCTCTCGCTTGCAGTGTTGCCTTGAAAGTATCTCCCACTTTGAATCCTTGCTTTGATATAACAACACTGGCTGACGTTGTAAATCTATCTTGGTTTTTATTTGGATTTTGAGATTCATATTTTTTAAATGACTTGATTAAAGTAGAAAAGTATTGAGTCCAGTCTTCATATGTTGATTCTATGGACTGGTTTGTAAACCAACTTAACGGCAGACCATACTTATCTTTGTGGCGCATTCCATAATAAGCTGATTCTGATAAAAGTGTTTCAGAACTCTCCAAACTCTTGAACCTAACAGGTTCGATGTAGGGATTTGAATCGGTTTCTGAATTTAAGAAAGCCCAAAAAGAGAGAAATGCCAGAATGTTAAAACCAAAAAGTACCAACTTGATTTTTTTGGTAAGCCATATCATGATCAATAAAAGCAATTTTTCTTGAGATGAAAATTTTATGTAACTTATTGAAAGTAGCATTCCTGCATTATAGAAAACACTTTCAGTCACATTCTATGTTCACTTTGCTTGAGCTTCATTTAAACAAATTTGATACAGTAGATCAGTCTGGTAAGTAGGCCTACTGGCGAATCACTTTAATTTACTTTTTGGTATCTCATTTGCATTATTCGAATGTCTTGATAAAAAAAAACCTTAGTTTTTTTGAATCTTTTCTGTCCTTTTTACGTCATATCCCGTTGCTAGGCAACAGTGACCTGTTAAATTTATTTTGGCATAATTAAAGCTTATAAAATTGTTCAGTGGACATAGGCTGCTCTTTAGATATCACTTTCGCGAAGGTTAAAGACCTGCTAGGAAATGTTGAAAGAGACAATCAGCTTTATTCAGAATGTTTGGTCAGCTAGCAGTATTGACTGGTTATTCAAAGAGATAAACTAGGATAAGTAGGCTACGTGCTGTAGCCTACATGTCTGATGGTCAACAAGTATAAAAATCCATTCAAATGAAAGAACTGAGTTTTCTGTTTTAATCAACGCATTTTTTGGTGTGTTTGTGCTGGTTCACCACTGTAAAAACGATTTTCAGAAACTGCTTTCCTGAACGTTCTGTGATTTTGATTGTCTTTTGTTTTTATTTCTTTTGTTTTAGCACGTGCTGCATGCAGAGATGGGCAAGATCACCAGTATTGGTGATCTTGAAGATCAAGATCACCAAGAATAGGTGATCTTGAAGATCAAGATCACCAAACTATGTGATCTTGAAGATCAAGATCGTGATCTTGAAGATCAAGATCACTTTTTGTGTACTTGAAAAAAAAATGAAGTTTTTGATCAATGATGTTGCAAAAAATAATAACTATAAGCAATCTGGGTAAAGGTATATAGTTGGTATTGCTAACTTTTACTTTTAACTACTCGATCGCTGGCCTAAGAATTGTAATAAGTTAGTGACTGTTGCTATTATAGGCCTATCAATTGTTGATGTAGTTTGCTTAGAATCGCAACGTCACCCCCAAGGCAGAGGTTAATTACAGTAGTTCTGAAAAGTCGCAAAATTTGCAATTAGTTTTATACTTTTTATTTATAATAAATAAATAAAAATAAAGTTTAAACCGCATCATTTTTTACCAAATTTTTGTCTGGTTCATGTGGGAGTTTTTATTCGTGTTACTAAGTAGTTTTAACTTTCACTACATTATGTAAATGTTTATTGCACCATTTACCCACCTGGCAACTTTGATACTGTTGTCTGCTATCAAAAAAGTTCAGAGGTTTGCGGTCCGACAAACCGCTCCATACTCAGACCCTAAACAAGTCTTGGTCTGGTTGATTTGCTGTAATAAACCACTTTACATGACCAAAGTCGGCTAGAATCCAGATTTTTTAACACCGCCATTCTAGACTTTTGAAACATCTAAAATTGGGTCAATAAAAGCAAACATTTCTTTAAAATTCACATTAAATCATTTTTTATTATACGTCAACATAAAGTACACGGAAGTTGACTTCTTCATTATGACCAACACAGAAAACTTTTTCAATTTTAAAATGGCAACACTGACCAGATTTGATGGAGACTTTAAATCGTCTTTTGTTGGGCACATATCATATTAACAGTGGCTTAATGTTAGTAGTTGCCACTAACTACTTTGTACAGTACGAGTTCTAAAAAAATGCCTCTATGTAGGAAGTAAAATTCAATTTTAAAGTGATCTTGATCTTATTGTTCTTCAAGATCAAGATCACACAAAAACAAGTGATCTTAGATCAAGATCACCAAAAAAAAAGTGATCTTGAAGATCAAGATCACGATCTTCAAGATCACTTGTGATCTTCAAGATCAAGATCACGCCCATCTCTGGCTGCATGGGCGCTTTAATACTGGTAGGCCTATAGGCTACTAGCCTACTTTAAAATAAGCTCCTTCGTAACTGATATTATTA
This sequence comes from Aplidium turbinatum, assembly GCF_918807975.1. NCBI lineage: Eukaryota > Metazoa > Chordata > Ascidiacea > Aplousobranchia > Polyclinidae > Aplidium > Aplidium turbinatum. Next base: position 5,283,722 of record NC_137489.1, on the reverse strand, counting down.
TAAAGCAACCCAGACGCTGCGGTTTTCTATTGCTATGACGAAATATCTCTCCTACTAGTTTGAACTTAACACTCTGTTTTCTGCTGACGATTTTTGCCACTCAATTTTTTTTAAACATTGCACTTCACCAAGTTTTCTTCACAATCCACACCTGCTAAGCTAGCTTACAACTGAACTAAATTTAGGAGTCCATGGCTTGAGATTGCAACAAAGGCCGACCATGAACAGAGATCTGTGTCGTCACAAAGTATGAAAAGGATTTGTTACCTTACCTAAGGCTACCATATGTCCTCTTTTAAGAGGATTTGTCCTCTTTTTTCAAGAAAAATGAATTGTCCTCCGAGAACACTAAAAAATGCTTAAATGTCCTCTTTTTTGACAGTTTGGGTTTTCATGCTTATATTTCAACGGGATTATATTGCTTGATGACGTTTCAGCGACGGCTTGTAGGCTATTTGTTTTCTAAACATTTTGTATACCAATGTAACATGCTGATTGATAAATTCTACAAGAAATTGGCGCATTTTATGGAACTGTTGTTGAACGCTCATTGCCTGGTTCATTGTAGGCCTAAGATATTAAACGACATTTTAAAGGCCATGCTCACACTTTAACAAAAAAATTATTCTTTTTCCATACATACGTTTTATATTAATACAACGCTTGTAGACGTTGTTGATTACCAACTGAGTTTAGCTCGTTTGTTGCTTGAAACAAATCGAAACGAATGTCTAAAAGTGCTCCACTCCAACTCCACCGCTCCAACGCTGTTCGTTCAGGAGTGAACGAATTCACAGACCCCTCCATTTCTACAAGCAGAAACGTAACTCTGTCAACCTCAGTGACCGGGTCTGTGTCAGTGGTTCAAGGCCTCCACACAGTGCAGCCTACTGTTTTAATCATATTTCTTGCAAATAATTTAACAATTTCGTTAAGGCTGACCATTCTTTGTTGAAAAAAGTTAAGGCTTGACCTGGAGGACGTGCCTGATTTGTCACATTTTGCAGATTTTTACGACCATTGTTGTCTGACTGAAACTGTTTGAAAATTAGGTCCTTTTTTTTTACTTTTCCTGACTTTTAAAAATATAAAATCATTTGTTGTCTTAAGGAAGCACTAGAAATGAGAAAAAATAAGTTAAACGTTCAGTTAATCTGTTTTTTTGTAACTTTGGCTGCGTAGGCCTATAGGCCTACGCAGCCAAAGCCTATTACTGTTACTACCTATTACTGTAATGATCTAATAACATGTAAAAGATTCTTCAAGCGTAAAATTCTACTTGCTGGCGAAATGTGTCCTTTTTTTAGGCGATGAAAATATGGTAGGCCTACCTTACCACACAGTGTGACAACTAATTAACTAAAGAGCAAGCAGCTGTGTCAGTAGCAAACCAGGAAATGACATTATTAAGGTGGACACAAAGATTGGCTAACTTTTCTTCCCGTCGGCTTAACCTAAATTTTCAACCACCAGTCGCAAGCCTACATATGACAAAAAAACAATAACACACACACTTAGCTTCAAACAGAAAGCGTAAAGACCACTCAAGAGTGGTGGGGTGTGTTGAATTTTTGGCAGTGATGTACGCGCATACAAAAAATATTGACGCCGTCAGCGTAAACGCAAACGATCGAAAAACCATACGCCGTATGCGTCAACGTAACTTGTAAAAAAAGTTGACGGCATCAGCGTTAGCGCATACACTAGCGTAAACTCATTTTGTTTGCTAGGTGCCCAACATTCACACGGTATAAACCACTCGAAACAAACAAGTTTTATTTTGAATTTCCACGAAGAAACACAAGCATCTGAAAACGTTCATCTGACATTTTTCTGCGTTTTGGTTTCAATATGTCTTTACCCATTGAAAACATTCTTTCAACTGCAGCGCTGGAAGGTATTGGTGTGTTGTACCGAAAAAAAGACATTAAAAAGTATGCGTTGACGCTATGCGCTAAAAAACCACGAAAACTTTACGGCGTAGCCTCAAGCGAAAACTATCCAAAAAAAATGTGGCCGTAAGCGTTAGCGCAAACAAAAAGTCTACGCCGCAAGTCTGCGGCGTAGAATTGCGGCGTATACGTACATCTCTGATTTTTGGTGCAATATACTGGTATAATACCTTCCGTTAAATGATCAATTGCTTATCCCCATTCAAATTTTAAAATGCTTTATGATTAAGTTATATACAGTAAGCTATATTTATGAAGTACGGCAGCTATATTTTTAAACAAACTCTTTAGTTCAAATATTAAAATGTTTGCCCCTCAACAATGGCTTTTACCCCCCTAAAAGTTCCTTTCTAGCCACGTCACTGCTTACTGCAATGTTTTTTTAACCTTTTTTGAGCGACGAAACACTATGCATTAAAATATTCTTGCGTAACACGAACCAAAATTTCATAATGATGCAATAGAATCATAGACTCCTTAAGTAAAGCACTGGAATGTTACGATCTCGGGGTTTGTAACTTGAGTCTGAAGGATTACCGTAACTTGAGTTCTGGGCTGAAATGACTTCTAGAGAAGCTATAGAAACACAATCTTGGATTCTATATTAGGGTTTTTGAGGATGGCGAGTTCAATAGTATTACTTTGAAAACCATCTGAGGTCTTTTTCAGGTCAAAATATTATATTTTAAGGTCAAATTACAGAATTTTGGTCATTTTTGCCCAATTTTGCGTTTAAATCGTAAAGCAAAACTGTTTGAAAGAAGTCTGTGACGAAATTTGCTATTACATAAACATCATATGTATTTCTCAACACTATGGCTATTATCTAAAGGAGTCAATGATTACAATATAATACACAAATTGACAATACATAACAAGATGACACCATAATCAGGGCCCGATTAACCATGAGGCACACGAGGCACAGGCCTCAGGCCCCCTGGTTTTGGGGGCCCCCAATTTTTTTTACATTAATACCGTAGGCGTCAATACTTTTATAGGTTTCAAGCAGTGCCATGTCAAGGGGGGCCCAGATCCCAGGCCCACCATCTCAAGGGGCCCACAAATAATAGATTTTTGCATTTCAGAAAAGTGTTTTTTGAGTTGCTAAAGTTCACTGCATGTACTTGTCCATTAAGAAGATGATTTAGGCCCTTATTATACTAAAACATCTCAAATTTGAGGCCTATTTTACAAATTTGGGCCCTAACTACACTGAAACATCTCTAAAAACACCATTGCTATCTAAAAACAAAGTTAAAATGCGATGAAGTTAGTAACATGTTCTGCAGAAATGTATTGGATGCAATTGAATATATGAATTCAAAAGGGTCCAATTGCCACAAAGTGTTTTTGGCACAACTGTTTTAATTATTTTGGTCATTTACTTTTGTGGTGAAACTTCGATAATGATTACATGCTTAAACAAACTGGTAAGAAGCATCATACCTAAAAAGTTCACTCATTGAGGATTCTGTGGAGAAACTATAGAGAAGTTGAAGTACAATTGCTGTAGTTGGGCCCATTTCAAAATCAATGAAAAAATTGATAGAGTATTTTTTATGTGTTTACCAATATGTTTGAAAAATCTGGCTGTTTTTTTTTAAGTATCCTTTAGAAGACATTGAAAGAAATTGGAAAGCACAAATAGTGAAATAAAATAAAAAAAAAAACAACTGGAGGGCCCTTTTGAATTCACATATTCAGATTCTTTTCATCAATAAAAGTGCTTTGTTTTAAAAAAATTGTAAGCTGTAAGCAAAATAGCATTTCAGATAGTTTAATTATCATTTCAATTTTAACATTTACAATACCATAATTATAAATATCCTTGACTAGTGATGTTGCGAGCAGGAAAAACCTGTCCTGTACTTTTAGCAGAAACGTTCTTCTGTATTTACTTTTTCTGAATCAATATATGCACATGAAATTGCTCTTATTTTCAAATACCTTATAAGCCTGGCATATCACATGTTGTACGGTACAAAACAAAAATCATTTTTAACACAAGGGACCTGTTTATTCTTGCCACTAACTTAGGCTACCATACCCTAAAAAATTTAATTAACTTGAATACCTACATAAAATTATGAAAACTTTGCCTTGGAATGAAATAATGTTGAATAAAAATAATTGAACACCTGATCCTCAAAACGCTTTACACTGCTTTTGTTTACAAGTTACCGTACAATCACAATGTTTTCACCTTGGTTGACAGAACAAGTAATGTTGCCAGATAAAACATAAAAATAGTGAAAAACAATAATGTTATCAGATGACCAAATCTGAATGGAAATTAATAATTTCTACAGCTTTGGTTTTATCCCCAGATTTTATCTGCGCGGTACCGGGCGGCAAAGCAGGGCAAAGTTAAAACAATCAAAATTTTGTGTGGTACGATGGTATGACCGCGTCGTGACCGATAATGTTCCATTGCCAGTATTGGAGCTGGTATACAAGTCCCCCCCACCCCCCTTGGCAACTCATGACAAAGACAGGACTCAACCAAACATATAGGGTGAAACTACTTTACCTTTGCTTTACTGTTCACACACTTCCATCCACATGTTTTGGTCAATTCCTCTTTATCATGAGTTGCCAAGGGTGGGGGGACTTGTGTACCAGCTCCCCAGTATTTTTTTTTATTAGAAATTGTTAACACTTTTGGCTTTCATTCCGAGCAAAGATGTAGCTAAGAAATGATAGATCTGTGTTTGCGGTTACTTACACTTGTGTTGTTTTCTAAACTGGTGAGAAAGTCTATTGAAATGAACCACATTTCCATGTCGATGCAGTGAAAATATACACAATATTATAGGTCTGCTTGACGATAGAGGGCCCAAAATTATTCTGGCCCCGGGGCCCACAAAAGGTTTAACACAGCACTGGTTTCAAGGAACCATTAATAAACTCTGCTAGTTCAAATTCAAATGTAGCCTATATTTTGCTAGTGTTTCCAGTATGAAATTGAAATGAGCTCAATTTCCAATCTGTTAGAGAGATTCTTCATCCAATAATTTTTGTAATAAGTATAAAAGTGTTCATACTGTTAGAAAGTTGTAGGTAAATTGGCTAAATTAATATTTATGAAGTTATAGTTTTGCTTGAACTATTTTTTAACCCATATTTCATCATTCGCAGAGACTACATGGCATTGCTTTGAAAGCGATTGCCAACAGGGGCCCCTAAACTTAGCTGTGCCTCGGGCCCCCATGAGCCTTAATCAGGCCCTGACCATAATAGACAATGTCTATCACTAGTTGGAAAGCTTTTCTTGCCTGCTGAGGCATCCCAAAGACTTTTCTTTGTCACTTACATTGAGGACATAAGCTTTCAATAGAATGTTAAAGTAGTACAAGCAGCATTATTACTAGCTAAAGGTGCATCTACAAAGGAGAACAACTCAGCAAAATGAAACCGGCAACGCATTTCAGTCTTGTCATGCAAATTACAGCATAGATTTCAGTAAATTGTTACGTCACAAAAGCTTGGAACCGCAATGTTTTGCAAGGGCATATGAAATAAATCACCAAAATATTTCCCAAAATAAATAAAAAGAACTTCAAAGAACTTACGCAGTGTAGAGAAAATATCTTACACAATAGATGCAGTAGGTGCACAATATCATATTTCGTCACAGACTTATTTCAAACAGTTTTGCTTTACAATTTAGACGCAAAAATGGGCAAAAATGACCAAAATTCTGTAATTTGACATTAAAATATGATATTTTGACCTTGAAAATGACCTCAGATGGTGTTGAAAGTAACACTATTGAACTCGCCATCCTCAAAAACCCTAATATAGAATCCAAGATTGGGTTTCTATCTTCTCTAGAAGTCATTTTAGCCAGGACTCAAGTTAATCATTCAGACTCAAGTTACAAACCCCGAGCATGGGAGGTTCCAGTCCTTCACTTAAGGAGTGGTCACAGCGGTAAACCATAATCTCTTCGTGAGAAAATTGTAACATAAGATTCTCGGATCCGTTCGTCTGTATGTAATGACCGAAAGAAACACTCCTTTGAAAACGTCTATTCAAAATTGTATTTCTGTAAAATTAGCCACCTGGCTGTCGAAATTGGGATGCAACACCGTACACCACTAAAAACTTGTCACTACGATACAAACTACTTGGATAAAGACGGAAGTTTCGTCCAGCTGGCAAGCACTAAGCAAACAGTTAAATCAAATATAGTTATTACTATCTGAAGCCTTCACAAATTGTTTCACCTAACGGATCATCAGAAGGTCTGCAAAAACATGCAAAAAAAGTAATGAATCGATAATTCCTGAAAAGATATTAATTATTACAACTGTAATTTAATCTGCAAAAAAAACCTTTAAACCTGTACTTCCTGAAAAGATATTAAATATTATAACCGTAATCCAATCTGCAGAAAAAAACCCTCAGAATTACTAAGCGCTACCTTCATCCATTACTACAAAGTTTCAATTAATTTGTCCATCTGGAAACCAAGCAAGTTGATGGCAACCTCTATGACATCACAAAAAAGCAAAATGCGGTTTGATGATCAATGCAACCTGTAGTAATCTGAACAAAATAAATGGAAATTGTTTGTTTAAAAACCTGTAAAAATTAAATGAGATTTATAACCTGTAAGAATCAAATGAAATTTAATTTTTTCAAAATTATAACCTGTGAAAATCACAAAGAATTGTGATGATGTAACCTGTAGTAACCTTAACAAATGAAATGAAATCTGTTTCTAAACCTGTGAAAATTAAATGAGATTTATAACCTGTAAAAATCAAATGAAATTTTTTTTAAAAATGACCTGTGAAAATCAAAAGGAATTTATTTTATTTTGAAGTACTTGAGTTTAAATTTGTTTCTATGACGACATTTACCCGCCAGTTCGGAACGCTTGTTCAAAAGGTGGCCACTATCAGCCTTCAGAATGGCCAGTTTTTTAGCCAAACATAGGCCACAATTATTACGACCACCTCCACTATAAGGCCGAGCACAGCTGTGGATGGACCAAGTTATTTTAGGATCAACACCCTTGTCCTTAAGGTCCCAAACTGCCTTAGATAGTTCGGTGCTGTTTCGTTCAGACCTATCATTGAAGGTACATTTATGGTTGGAAAAACGTTTTTTAAAAGTAGTTTCACAACAACCAATGTAATTAAGGACCTTAGGGCCGTTATCAATGGTAGCTTTGTAAACAACGGCCTTCTGCAAGCATTGCCCATTCAAAGGACAATCTGGCTTCACCCTGCAATTGCAACCAGGCTGCGATGGTTCATTATCAGTCTGCAATATTGCTTTATTGTGGGAGGATATGATGCTTGCAACATTCGGAGTACAACTGTAGCTCAGCTTAATAGTGTTACGGTTGAATATTTTATGCAATCTATGATGGGTTGAAAAATTCCTTACCAATATTGCTATCAACCTGCAAGCTAAAAGGAGGGTTAAACCATAAAATTTTCCGACTCCTTTTCCTAGATGTTCGTAAGTTATTAGCAGGGTTGTAGCAAACTCTCTCCGCAAAACCACTTTTCAATAGGGCATCATTATAAACAGATGCGGTCTTATCAAATTCATTTTGGCCAAATGATGTGGCGGACAATCGCTTTGCAATCATAATCGGGATTTGTCTCTTAATGTTGGGTGGGTGATTGGACTGGGCAAGTGGGCATGGATGTAAATGGGATCATTATTGGGTTTTCGATAAGGCCAGAATTTACCAGATAGCAAATTCAAAGTGACGTCAAGAAAATCAGTTTCAATTAAACCAGTATCCACAGTAATATTTAAGCCATGTTGTTTAAATAATTGAATGACATTTTTTCTCAAACGATCAACTTTAGGACCAGATAAATTACGCAAAATAGCCAGACCATCATCACGATATAACCCAAGCATGTCTCTGTCAACAATAGCAGAAAGTTCGTTCAAAAGAAACAAGCCGACCAACTCACAAATCTCAGCACCATCAAATGAGCCCATTTTAACATCGAACAAACCATCTTTCTTAGCCCAAGTTTCACTTGGCCAAAATGAATTTGATAAGACCGCATCTGTTTATAATGATGCCTTATTGAAAAGTGGTTTTGCGGAGAGAGTTTGCTACAACCCTGCTAATAACTTACGAACATCTAGGAAAAGGAGTCGGAAAATTTTATGGTTTAACCCTCCTTTTAGCTTGCAGGTTGATAAGCAATATTGGTAAGGAATTTTTCAAACTTGTTTCCATACACTTTCCGCCCCATCATAGATTGCATAAAATATTCAACCGTAACACTATTAAGCTGAGCTACAGTTGTACTCCGAATGTTGCAAGCATCATATCCTCCCACAATAAAGCAATATTGCAGACTGATAATGAACCATCGCAGCCTGGTTGCAATTGCAGGGTGAAGCCAGATTGTCCTTTGAATGGGCAATGCTTGCAGAAGGCCGTTGTTTACAAAGCTACCATTGATAACGGCCCTAAGGTCCTTAATTACATTGGTTGTTGTGAAACTACTTTTAAAAAACGTTTTTCCAACCATAAATGTACCTTCAATGATAGATCTGAACGAAACAGCACCGAACTATCTAAGGCAGTTTGGGACCTTAAGGACAAGGGTGTTGATCCTAAAATAACTTGGTCCATCCACAGCTGTGCTCGGCCTTATAGTGGAGGTGGTCGTAATAATTGTGGCCTATGTTTGGCTAAAAAACTGGCCATTCTGAAGGCTGATAGTGGCCACCTTTTGAACAAGCGTTCCGAACTGGTGGGTAAATGTCGTCATAGAAACAAATTTAAACTCAAGTACTTCAAAATAAAATAAATTCCTTTTGATTTTCACAGGTCATTTTTAAAAAAAATTTCATTTGATTTTTACAGGTTATAAATCTCATTTAATTTTTACAGGTTTAGAAACAGATTTCATTTCATTTGTTAAGGTTACTACAGGTTACATCATCACAATTCTTTGTGATTTTCACAGGTTATAATTTTGAAAAAATTAAATTTCATTTGATTCTTACAGGTTATAAATCTCATTTAATTTTTACAGGTTTTTAAACAAACAATTTCCATTTATTTTGTTCAGATTACTACAGGTTGCATTGATCATCAAACTGCATTTTGCTTTTTTGTGATGTCATAGAGGTTGCCATCAACTTGCTTGGTTTCCAGATGGACAAATTAATTGAAACTTTGTAGTAATGGATGAAGGTAGCCCTTAGTAATTCTGAGGTTTTTTTTCTGCAGATTGGATTACGGTTATAATATTTAATATCTTTTCAGGAAGTACAGGTTTAAAGGTTTTTTTTGCAGATTAAATTACAGTTGTAATATTTAATATCTTTTCAGGAATTATCGATTCATTACTTTTTTTGCATGTTTTTGCAGACCTTCTGATGATCCGTTAGGTGAAACAATTTGTAAAGGCTTCAGATAGTAATAACTATATTTGATTTAATTTGCTCTGCTTTGCTTTTTTGCTTAGCATTGAGCACTTTTTTGTAGTATTGATAGTTTTCATTGTTTTAAGCAAACAGTTAAATATGCGACTAACTTTCAAGCAACTATTTTACGAATGACTAGAATACTTTGCAATATCTCAAACTCACGTAGGCAATTACTGTGACGTCATAGTGAAACATTGTGAAGCAATTCTCAACAGGTGTGATACAAGTCTTACGAACGATGGTGCAATCTTGGCTTATTTTTTAGGAAAAATTCCATGACGTAATACGCTAAGATTCAATAGACCTGAACGGTTTTATCTGACGTTTGATTTGGTGAGCCATTGTCGGGAACAAGGAGCCTATGAATAGAATAAACAACACAGCAACAATTTAATAAATTTTTTTCAGTTTTTTTCAGAGCGATATCTAGGCCTGTTTAAATGAACATAATAGTAATGTTAGTTTTTATATAGCGCTGCATCCATCGCAGAATGCGTTGCCCCTCAGCGCTTTACAAAGCAGACAGTGTCAGTGCAGCCGTATAGAGGCGCAACTGAGTACATTATTACCCGAATCCACTCCATTGCTCAGTGCCAAGCAGGAATTAAATTCAGTACCATTTTTAAAAAGTCTTTGATATGACCCGACAAGGTATCGAACCCATGCCTACCGATTCAGAGGCGGGCGCACTACCCACTAAGCCACCGAGCCGGCTAACATAAAGTTGATATGCGAGCAGGAATTGCAAAAAGACAAATGCAAAGCTGTTATGATTTTGATTTTCGACCTGTGTTTCATAGTCGATACAGCACTAGTCAAACTGACAAATTTCTTGAGGAACACCCGACGATCTTACATGGAACAACCGATTGAAAATCATTGACTTACGGGTTAAACTCAGAACATGACCAAATAGAATTGACAAGGAGAAAAGAAAGTCACGAGTTGTAAGGAAAATAAGGATGGGTTTGAAAAGATAAACCCGATTAACAAAGAAGAAAGAGAAGCATGAGCTGTAAAAAAGTGTGGGTTTCGAAAACGAGAAAATAAATTTATTTTTTGTTCATTTTATAATCATGTTCTTGAGTTTAAACTACTACTTCTGGTCTATATCATGTAGCTGAGCATCAACATAGCTTGTTGATCCAAAGTTTCTGGAGTGGGGTGAAGATCATTCATCACCCATACCCCTGATATGTCCCAGACTGACAGGTAAACCACATTTTGCATACTTGAAAATATTATTCTCAAAATGATCTCGAATCTGTATATGTTCCATTCGTACGCATATTCGACCACATTCTGACTTCGTACAATAAACTTTGTGCCTGGAAATTTTTGATGATGCTTCACTATCGCATCTTTGATTCCTTTAATTCGATGAATATAAACAGACGGATCATACAGCAGTAGATGTGCTCCGATGTTGAACACCACCATAACACCTTCTCCCCCAACTGGTAATTCAAAGATGATATCGCTGATGTATGGTCGGGAACTCGGAGGGCCAGGATTTCGTAAAGGTGGGCCGTGGGACCGATAATACAATGTTAAATTTTTTGGATTGAGACTTTTCGATTTTGATATTCGCGGCTGTTGCCAAACATGTGAATTGTCAGGTCCAGAGTCTTCGAGGTTAAACTTTTTTTGAAACAAATAATAAAATTGCCTTATTGTTGAGTCTCCAAGAAAATACACTGCTTTATTATCCAAAATCGGAAATCCGTTTATGTTGTTACATTGAAAGGACTTCCATGTACTGTGTTCGAAATAACCTGTGATTTGATCCGGAGACAAGTTTTCAGAAAACATCTGGTTGCATCTTGCCATACTATTTCTCGAGTCTTGTTGTTTGTCACTTTTGGCAACTGTAATTTCAAGGCTAGTGTTGACCGTGACGTGGCATCCATGATGTTTGCAAAGCTTCATCACATCCAAATGTCCGTTTGTGGGGTTTTTAGCAATGATGTTTTTTAACGGAGTGCAGCGCTTTGAAGGTGGCATGAGGCAAAACCAAGGTTCCTTGTTCCGTGGATTAGTAAAGTCACACTTTGGAAGAGTCTCCAATCTGGAAGATTAAGGCAAAATCCTAATGAAGTACAACAATTTTGTGAAGTAAGAAATTAAATAATCAACTTCAAACTTTTTATTCATGGTCAAGAAAATGAAATATCTTCTGACAGGTGTCAAATCCACAACAATGCTTGATATGAACGACTCGATTACATGTCTTGTAATACAAACGAATTTTTCACACGAGTCAGTTCAATCATAAACAGCTAAAAATCGGTTTCGATCAGCTACCAGCTTGTTCTATCTGAATAAGCTTAACTGAAGATGATGTAGCTGTTAGCTGATCGAAATCGATTTTTAGCTATTTATGCTTGAACTGACTCGTGTGCAACTAAATTCGTTTGCATTACAAGACATGCAATCGAGTCGTTCATATCAAGCATTGACGCATTGTTGTGGGTTTGACACAGGGTTGTCGGTATTTTACCCAACCCAAAAAAAAACACTTAAAAAACAAAAAAAAAAACCATAAAAAAATCCAGAGCATCATATTTGTCCATTTTTTATCAGAAAATTGAAAAAATGAACCAAAGTACTACAAGGTACTTAAAACAAACTTCATATTAGGACTTAAGGATGTGATTGTGAAGGAAATTTCTAAGGATAAATTGAAAACAGTGGATATTTCTGTACACAAAAATCAAGTAGCCTAATGCCACTTTGTACTACACTAAAACTCATTTATGCAAGAAGGCCTCATAGTTAAACAGCCCTAGTGCATTATTTTATTGAGTTATGCCAGCATGTAGGCTACTATGAGTGAGAGGCTAAATAGGTTAAATAAAACCCGGGTTTTTTAAAAAAAAAACATGCGGGTTGGGCTTTTTTGAAAAAACCCCGGTTTTTCTCAACCCTGGTTTGACACTTGTCAGAAGATATTTCATTTTCTTGATAAATAGGCTACTATTAGCCTAATAAGTTACTGTTCTACAAACATGCCTAATGCCAAGTAAAAAAAGCCAAGCGAGTAAATTGCGTCACATGCATAGTTACTAGTCCCAAAAACCTTTCCGAGTTGTTTCACCCTTATCTGAGATTTTTACAAGGTTCTTATTCAATTAGAGTCTGACTAGGCCTATATCTAAATCAAAGTTCTATTTGAATAAACCCTTCTAAGAATGAAACAGCCTGTAATAGTGCGTAAGTTATTTAGAGACTAGTAACTGCCTTTGATGTATAGGCTATAGCTTTTATTTTAAAATTGCTGCGGAACTGTGTTAAAAGTCTTAAATTTATTGTTTCAGAAACAATTATTTGATAAAAACTTACATTTTGTTTGTATTAAGGTTTATGCCACATTCTAATGACTCTCCAGATTCATACGTTCCTACATAAACGTGTCCCCATGAGCCCAGGGAAGTTTGTTGGGCATTGAGTTCGTATGCTCCTTCAACTGACAAAACAAGTTTGATGTCCAGGATTAGTCTTCCTTGCATAGGAAGAGGCGCTTCAATCTTGTATGTTCCGTCTGTGTTGTCTATGACACGACAAGGAATTCCATCCGGGAACTTTGTCTTATCACGGATCAGTCTTGACCGGAAATAATCACCACCGAATTTTTTAATTTCTCCTCTACTGTCTCTCGCTTGCAGTGTTGCCTTGAAAGTTTCTCCCACTTTGTAGCCTTGCTTTGATATAACAACACTGGCTGACGTTGTAAATCTAGCTTGGTTTTTATTAGGATTTTGAGACTCATATTTTTTAAATGACTTGATTAAAGTAGAAAAGTATTGAGTCCAGTCTTCATACTTTGATTCGATGGACTGGTTCGTAAACCAGCTCAGCGGCAGACCATACTTATCTTTGTGGCGCATTCCATAATAAGCTGATTCTGATAAAAGTGTTTCAGAACTCTCCAAACTCTTGAACCTAACAGGTTCGACGTAGAGAGTTGATTCGGTTTCTGAATTAAGAAATATCCAATAAGTGAGAAATGCCAGAATGTTAAAACCAAAAACTATCCACGTAAATTTTATTGTAATCCTGGTCATCATTTTCCTAAGATGAAAATTTTATGTATTGAAAGTAGGCTAGTATTTTTGCAATACAAAAAGATTTTTCCGTCATATTTTACAGTAGGCCTATATTGCACTCTGGTAGGGCTTAACTAAACCAAATTTGATACAGTAGATCAGTGTACTAAGAACTGGCAAATCATTGTTTAATTCAGTGCTTCCCAACCTTTTTCAGTTCGCGACCCACTTTTGATGCAAGTTTTATTGTGCGACCCACAATGAGATATGACATCTTTATCATGGCATCTTTACTAGCTTACTGGCGTGCGTACTGAAATAATTAATGCGACACAACACATCTAATTGTTACATTTCTGCATAATTGTGGCGTAATCGTAATACAATAATTTCCCGATCTAATAGAAAACAGGGTGCACAATTCATGAAAATGGAAAGTCAATAAATGAAGTGAAGATAAGAGTAGTCTAACGATGGCGAAGGCCCACAGTACTGTTCAAGACCAAACTGCGGCTTGTGAGATCCATAGTAATGTCGGTATTTTTTAGAAAAATTTAACATTTATTAACATTTAGAAATGCTTCGCGAATCGCGACCCACCTGAAAAAGCTTCGCGATCCACGAGTGGGTCGCGACCCACCGGTTGGGAAGCACTGCAATAAAGGATGATGACTTTGCCTACGGTTCGTTGTTATATCTTGACGAGTGAACAATCAACTTTCGCATATCACGCAAAACAAAAAAGATTGATAACCGGAAGCCTTTTTATTGCCTAACATGAAGCTGGGCTTTGTCTTAATGTCGCAAAACTTCCGCTAGCAATATCAGAAACAAACGTTTTTTGAAAGTAGGACAACGTCTTTCAATGCAAAAATAACTCAAACTATACAAAAAAGTATAACAAGCGAAAGTAATATAGAAATTACCAAAAATGAACATAGCCCTAATAATGAGATCATAATGGCAACTTTAGTTATGTTGTCTGTCTTCCATAGATAGCCTTAACCGGTAAAATGAATTTTTAAAAACATCGCTCTTTTAAAACCACCATGGGTGCAATTATTTGAGGAAGTTGTTGCCAAACTAAATGCGGGCGAGAGAAAGGTAACCGAAGTTCAATTGTAACATTGACAAGTTTTCTCTCATTTCCACCTTTCTACAGCCTATACATTAGCTGCGTAACCATATGCTGTAATATAACTCTACAATGCCTGCACAGTGCCCTGCTTTTGTTGAACTACTTTACAATAGACCCTATAGCCTACTGTACTGTAAGTTTAAAAATCGTTGGTTAAAATTTGATTCTGTATGAAGTCTATGAAGGCTGTACTGCAAATTTATCATACGTTATGCTGCATTCTTTACAGCTCTTTATAAACACACTAGCCAGTTGTTTAAAATCGGCTGGATTTTACAACGACTTAAAAGTATGAAACTAACAAAAAATACATATTAATTAACGATCTGTATAAGTCGCAGCAATTTTTACACAGTAAACATGGTATAACCCTAATCTTACTGATTAGTGTAAATAATTAAAGTAAATCAAGCACACATTCACTGTTTGTGCACCAGTCACAGCATACAACCTATCGTATTGCTGCCAAAACACTTTCAAGCAGGGCGTTTGAGAGGATACTTTGGGTCCGGTACCATATGAGATCCTTGGCCCTCAAATCAAAACACTTTTACGTAAAACTACTACTGTATATCCAAAAAATACGTAGTGCTTTCTTCAAGTTCCCGGGATCCGTAAAAAAGTTACATGCCTCTTAAACTATTTTGGACACGGGTCTAAAAGTACCTCCTGGACCCCTTGCCAACGCTATTGTTTTCAAGTAAACGTGACAGTGCAGTCGTATAAGAAAAAATAACCTCGTTGGAAAGACACGGTCGCTTTGTTAAAAATTTGTTCTATAGCATACTTTCGATCTTCCGTGGTTCCATGTCTATGAAGCATATGTTCACCCTCGCCGCTACGTTTTCTTACTATCGTGGGCTCGGTGAACTGCTGTCTTTTGAAGTTTCGTAATTGTTCGGTTAATATGTCAAACCGACTCTTTGCCTCAGTAGGGATAATGAATTCTTCTGCATCATTCTGAATTGGTTTGTCGTTTGATACTTGGATGTTATCACCTTCCATTGGAAGTGAAATCAATCCGTCAATTGCGTAACGACGTTTGAGGTCTAACTTAGCATCATGGTTCGAAGAACTGAATGGGATTTTTGTCAAGCTTGCTAAACGTTTTGATGCAGAAAAGACTGCCGTTGAAAGGCCCCAGCTAGAGGTTGGCATGGTTTCTTTTTCGTCCAATTCTGTTGATTTGACATCAGAAAACATGTTTGTCATGACTGATTCTTTTAATCCTTGTTCATGATCAGAAACTGTTCTTTTTTTTTCTTTTCAAACTTATTAAAGGCATAGTAAATGAAATTTTTTCAAACGGAAATTAAGCATTAAAATGCGTAAACTGAACATTCAAGAATACATTTCAAAAAGAATTACCGAACAAAAATTGTTTTCAATGGCACTGGCAAGGCCCAAAGTCCAATGTTTCATTTACTTTTATTTTTTTTTCAAAATGACCAAAAAGTGCAAACACTGCTCGAGAATACGTCACTATCGACAGCAAAACAAAAGCCACGTTACCACTTCTGATGTTTCAACATCAGATCTGATGTTTTGAGCAAACTGTCTGATGTTTTGATGTTGAAATCTGCTGTTTTGATGTACATGCATAAATAGCCTACAGTTAAATCGCCCGCAGTAACAACCATTGCGCGATCAACTGATTGCTCGCCTATAGTGACGTAGACTGCACAGTGCACAGTCGCACGCTTCGCTGCTCACCTCCATTCTTGTTTTGAAAGCCCTGACAAAAGTGGGCGCGGAATGCTGATCAGACCGCAATGGGACAAAATTTTATTGAAAATTGTTTTATGGTAGCATGTTAAACACAAAAAACGTGAAAAATCGCCAAGTCAGGTTTTTCTTTTACTATCCCTTTAACTTCCACATAGTCGTAAAACCGCACATGCAAAGATGCACTGGACTTGCCAGATGAAATCGCTGACCTTTTCTTTACAGGTGACGTAGGAATTGCGCCAAGCAAATTCTCTAACTCAATGCTGCTAGTTATTTTTTGTTTCGATGAATTATTCTCATCATCCCCTTGGATATCCTGTTTGAATTTGAAATAGATGTCATCAACCATAGTATCCTTGTACGTTTCCATGCTGTAATTACACTTTGAAATATTCAGTCGACTATGAAAACAGAATCACAACGACTGATATTGAAAGCCAACACAGAGGAAATGATGCAGAAAAAAAAGTGGACCTGCACAACAATGTTAATCGTCTTGCAAAACGTCATGAAATTGAAAAAAATTTTCACCTGAATAACGCGGATGTGCGCCTGGCCCAGGGCCGACTTGCTGAGCAACGTAAGTTAAAACGTAACAGCAAAGTTACGTGGTGTCTACATCAAATCTTATTTTACATTACGTTTTGGTTTAGCTTTGCGTTTGACAAAACCGTTGAAGTGAAAGTTACAGAAAGTCATGTAGACTTGCAGGCCTTTATTAGAAGTTACCGTCACATTCTAGAATAGCCAATGCCAGGTGCGAAATGGACCTTGTGCTGTACGTCATTCTTAATGATGCATCTCATGAATAACACTGCTTGGCTATTCCACCAATAACATGCATTATCTTACTTCGCAATGACAGATTAAAGAATATAGTTCACTTACCGTCCTTTTTTGTTTTTTTCTGGTGTGGTTTCAAAACTATCAGGTTTATAGTCAGGCTCTTCAATGTCATTAAAAGCTTTTCTAGTTTCACTTTTACTACTTCTCCAAGCTTTGTGAATAGCTCCAGTTTGCGATAGATTTCTTTTGTTTTTGTGCTCTCGACTTTTCTGATATCATTTTCGCCATCACTCATATTAGATTCAAATTCAGAGATTTCCGTAATGCTGTTCAACATAATGCATAGGCTATACTACTGCTGGAACAGACTAACTTTCTGAGGAGGTATAATTGGCGCCAGATGTTTCTCACCCAACGTTTTTCAGACTTTTCTTCTTGGAGAAACTTTTCACACAATGCAAAATAATGGCGCAAGCGGTGGGATGGCGCAACGGATAAGGCGTTGGCTTTCCAAATATGCAAACCTGGTTCGACTCCCGGCTTCAGCTGGTTGTTGAAAAAACACCGCTCACCTCTACCCAGGGTGTAATAAATTGGGTGGGCGTAGTTGCTGAAGTAAAGGCGGCCGAGAGAAAGGAACTGGCCACCCTACTCTCCTTAGTGCCGATGGCTTAGTATAATGAGAACCTTATCTTCTCATTCCCCAAAGCTCAGTATCTGAGTATGGGACCTTTACTTTACCATAGCGGTGAACCATAATATCTCCATGGGAAAGTTATAACATAAAATTCCCGGATCCGTTTGTCTGTATGCGATGACACCGATAAAATACTCTTCTGGAACGTCTTTCGAGAATTATATTTCAGCAAAGAATAGCCAGTAGGCTGTTGAAATTGGGACGCAACACGGTACGCCACTAAAACTTGTCACCACAATACAGAATTACTTGGATAAAAGACAGAAATTTCGTCTAGTTGGTAAGCACAAGCAAACAGTTTTAACAACCTTTCAACCAACAATACTAAAAATGGCGAAACTGACTGAGATATTTTAAACCACATAACTTTCATACTGTGACGTAATAATGATAAGCATTATGAGGCAATTGCAGCGCCAGGTAAATTTGGCTTACGCAACATCTCGTAATTCAAGATTTAAAATGATGAAATATTTCACAGGTGTTTCAAACGATGGTGAAATCTGCTCATTTTTTAGTAATATTCCATTACGTCAGACGCCAAGATTCAGTAGACCTGAACGATTTTATGTGACGTTTGATTTGTAGAGACGATTGTCCATAACAAATAGAAATAGACAAGAATCGTAAAAAGTACCTAAAACTTTAATCAACAAATCTGACACCCGCTACCATCAAGTATCTCATTTAACACTTTCCAAGGCAAATTATTGAGTAGTTCAACCAAGAATCGTTGATAGCCTACAAGGAAGTTTTTTTACCAGCTCATGCTCACAGAGATGTACGTATGCGCCGCAAATTCTACGCCGCAGACTTGCGGCGTAGACTTTTTGTTTACACTAAAGCTTGCGGCCACATTTTTTTGGATAATTTGCGCTTGAGGCTACGCCGTAAAGTTTTCGCGGTTTTTTAGCGCATAGCGTCAACGCATACTTTTTAATGTATTTTTTTCGCTACAACACGCCAATACCTTCCAGCGCTGCAGATGAAAGAATTTTTCAATGGGCAAAGACACATTGGAACCAAAACACAGCAAAATGTCAGATGAACACTTTCAGATGCTTGTGTTTCTTTGTGGAAATTCAAAATAAAACTTGTTTGTTTCGAGTGGTTTATACCATGTGAATGTTTGGCACATAGCAAACAAAATTAGTTTACGCTAGTGTATACGCTGACGCCACCAAGTTTTTTTTACAAGTTACGTTAACGCATACGGCGTATGGTTTTTCGAACGTTTGCGTTTACGCTGACGGCGTCAATATTTTTTGTATGCGCGTACATCACTGCATGCTCACCACACTTTGCAAACACCCACACATCGTAAAAAGCGTCACAAGTAAAACAGCTAAAGAATAGCAGAATCGAAACCTTCTGTTCAGTTTGGTCTTATGCCAGGAAAGTATTGCTGTCTCAGCTTTAGCTTGCAAGACATGAGACATTGTCTAACGCAGGGCTTCCCAAACTTTTTTGCTCGCGACCCCTTTTAACCTCCTAAAACGTTTCGCGGCCCCTTACGATTAAAACGACTAACAGTGCGAAATATACATTTGTGATATTTATTGAAAAACCTGAATCTAACGAAAACCAAAAACAATTTACCGTTCTCAGTTCAGTTTGTTTTTATTTATTTCTGACCATAATAACAAAGCGTATGGGCAGCCTACTGGAAACAAAACAAAAGAGCAAACAGTTCAGTTCAGTTCAGTTCAGTTGTTTTTTTATTTCTGACCATCATATCAAAACAATACACGTCAACATAGCAAAGGTCAAGAAAAAGGTAGAAGCGACAAAACGCGAACGTTAAAACGTGCTTGTGATCGAAGTAAGTTATTAAGTTGAAAAAAATTTGGCACAGTCGCAACACCTTCTTGCACTTATTCTGTGTGAACAAAGCAAGTCCAGCCGTGGCTCAGTGTTTGTTAATGCACTAATGCAGGTCTCAAGGCGGTTTCAATGTTGTTTAGACTGGAACGGTAGGCGAAGTGAGAAGATTTCAGATAAATTATTTTAAAATTTTTGTTTCCAGATGTTCAAATTTTGATGAACGCATCAATTTTAAATTTTAATGCAAAATATTGATGTTTTCTCCTGGGAGGGACAAATTAAATTCGTTCAGTTTTTTAAGCAAATCTGACATTTTGCATAGTTTCAAAAGCTAGATGTCATTGCAAAAATGGTAGACCAAGACTGAATTTTATTCTGTTGGAAAAATCACGATTTCGGTTTTCAACGTCAATCGGCTAGCCATTTTAAAGCTTTGACTATTGAAAGCCACCTCACTTCGCAATGCAGTAAAAGAGTTTTTAACTCCGATTCCATTTCACCTCAGAAATTTTCAAAAATACGGGCAGCCTATTGAGTGCGCGACTCTAAAGTTAATAACTGTCACAGCATTTCGCACAGAAGTATTAATATGCAGTATGCTACCTTGTGCAAATTGGTATACTTTCTGCGACCCTGAAGTTCGTTACGCGACCCCTTGGGGAGTCGCGACCCCCAGTTTGGGAAGCCCTGGTTTAATTTACTTTTTTTTGTTAATATTCGGTATCTCATATGCAATCTCCGAAAGCCGTGATAAAAAAACCCTTAGTTTATTTGAATCTTTTCTGTCCTTTTGTACGTCATATCCCGTTGCTAAGCAATAATGCCCTGCTAAATTTATTTTGGCATAATTAAAAGCCTACAAAATTGTTAACTGGGCATGGATTGCTTTTTAGATATCACTTCCGTAAAGGTTAGAGACCTACTAGAAGAGGTTGAAAGAAACAGTCAGCTTTATTCAGAATGTTTGGTCAGCTAGCACTATTTACCGGTTATTTAAAGAGATAATACTAATTAACTAAGGTATAAGCAGCTTGCATGTCTGGTCAAAAACACCACGTCGTACAGTAGCATACAAAATTGTCTGCAGTCATGTTTGTTGAATATACTTTACAACGAAGGTGTAGGCCTAACAGCAAATATTTCAAACGATAATAATTTATCTTGCTCAGCACCATAATTTATCGTTTTACTCTTTTTCTGCACCTCAGTGCCTATTTTGGGCAAGGATCAAGACATAGCCTACTCATTTCATGCAACAAGAATAGCTAGAAGAGTCAGGGCCGTTGTAAGGATTATTTGTGCCCGGTCTTATTAATGAAATTATCGACCCCCAAATCAAAACACTTACAAGCAGGCATAGAGGAACCATTTTAAAAGTAGGTGGGCCCAAAGGCGCAGCAGTCAAAGTGAATCCAACTTCTTGGGGGTTGCGCCCCCAGACCCCCCAATAACATTGTTGCATTCCTAATACTTGAAATCGTTTATACTGTACATTGTGTTTTCATGATTGCTTTTCGTACCAACCCAGCGAAAATTTTCCATTTTTGTGCCCAATTTGGCCAAAAAAATTACAAAATTGTTACATTGCTCTATAGCGCTGTACAAAATATGGCGATGCAGCCTACACACAAACAAAAAGGCAGCAAAACACACACAGTTATAATACAAACATGGGAGTAGCTTAATAATCTTTAGTATTATACAGTAGCCTACGTGCATATGTAATGACATCATTGTTTTAACCATAGAGAATAAATACCGTATATTGATTGATAGATTGCTCCACCAATCACATGCAACCATACCCACAAGTGCTGCCCAGTGGGCTTAACAGAAAAGTTTGAAGATTGGATTTCATCATTGAGCTATCAAAGATAATCAAACTAGTGTGTATCAAATGGGTGAAGACCTTTTTTTGGAACTCCCTCTCTGATTTGCCGTTCGCTACCTTTTCAAACAAATTTGGCTTTCAAAAGTAGGTCCACCCAGAAAATAAAGTAGGTGAGCCCAGGCCCACGAGGCTAAGGTTGGGATTTCGGGATCAAATTTGAAATCCCGGGATCGGGATTTTCCGGGATTTTTACTCCTTAATCCCGGGATTTATCGGGATTAGCAAAGTAAGAAAATACACATGCAAGCTACACAAACCACGTTTATTTATTGTAATACTGACGCAAAAACATGAGAGCGTCATCATTAAGACGATTTCTGATTTTGCTGGCAAAATATCCAAGAGCTGAAAATGCACTTTCAGCCTCAGCAGATGTTGGCTTAATACTTTACAATGCTGCATATAAATCGTTCAGGTTTTCTGGCCTTTTTTGGCTTGCTTCATATGGCAGCATTTCTTTTTGCATTACTCGAGCGCCGACATCACAGTTTTGTGCTTCTTCACTTTCAGTTTCATATTCTGCTACGAAAGCATGCAGCCCTTGAGCTAAAGTTATTTCAGTGTCATGGCTACCATTTTCTGTAATGGCCTTTTCATGCTGTTTAACTGTTTAGTAGAGATTCGATCCAATTCAACAGTTGAGCTTGGGAACAATCTTTGAAGAACGTGCGCGACCAGGGCAGCGATTTTCTGACGCTTTATTTTAGGACCAAGCTGATCCTGCGGTTGATCAATGTAGGAAGGTTACATGAGGTACCTAAAAAGGTGAACCAGTTCGACATTCCGACGCTCGTCGATTCGAAACCTAAAGCTTGTTTTCAAGTTCTTGCTAATTTCCGAATTTAGTTATTAGTCCCTTTCACTGGACCCTGAAGCTTTCAAAACGGCTTGACACAAGTTACATTTTGCTTTTTCCATAGACTTACAACACAAAGAGTTTTGCCACACCTCGAATTTTCTCTTTGAATTTAATTTCTTCAAAATTTGCCATTCTGAGCTAAATTTTAATTTCTCCTTTACAAAAAGCTACGGCAGAAGTAGCAGAAACTGTGCTAACAGCACAATGGCACAACCTTCTTTCTTACGCTATCGCTACGATACCCAGTTGCACTAATGCTACGACTGAAGCGATTGCGCGTTCATTGTTTTACCATAGTTGGTATTATTATCACACTAATGTGAAATGTTCAAGACAGCCAGCTGATATTGTAAAGCTGCTTGAAAACCAAAATAATACAAGCGTCAAGCGATATGGCGCTACTGCCGCTACATCAGCTTTTGTAGATGTTTTCTGGAAATCCCGAGATTTTAATAAAATTAATCCCGGGATCAGAAAAAATGGGCCAAAATCCCGGAATTCCGGGATCGGGATTTCCCGGGGTCTCAACCCTAGAGGCCCACGTGGTTCCTCCATGCCTGCTTACAAGAAAAACTAAATTCCATGCCTTAAATATGCGTTAAAATAAATTAAGCTTCTCTGCCTTTTTGGTTGATCGTGTTTCTTGTCAGGGCAGATTAAAGTTGCTAGATTTTCTGGCAATAATTTTAGCTTTTATTATGTTTTTTGTGAGATTTAGTTTACGGGTGCTGTTGTCAAAAAAACAGCTAAAACATTAGTTTAAGATTTAATCGTCTAAGAATAATTTTGAAAAGTGCGTAAGTCTTTGTAGCCTAGGCCTACTCCAGTGGCTTCCAGCATATTCCAGCATAACACAGACTATAGCCTACTAAGCAAATCCTACTAATATAATCCTAACTTATATTTGTCGCTATATTATTTCAGGATTTAGTGTGTGCGATAATTGATAGGCTTTTTGCCTACATTGCGCAACCTTTATGTGTTGCATTACTTAATAGCCTGCCTCTCCATCTTACACATAATTCAACAGATATGGAGCTTTCGTTATGTTCTTAGACGGGTTTCTTGGAAAAGGAGCTTCATCTCATTTTATTGAGCTCCGTTGAAAGAAACTGAGCTAAGTTTTCGCAACAACTGTTAACGCAGCTAGCGAAGAATGGCTTTTTCGATTAGTGAACGAGCCAATGTTGAAGAAATATGCCGAACAAGACCTTACACCGCAAGCTTACTGGAATATGCTAACCAAAGCAGGCTCTCTGGTTCATACAACGACGTTTCAATCAATATCGGAAACGATTGTTTTTTTGCCAACAGAATGGTCCTGTCGTGTTATTCTCGGTTTTTTGAAAAAATGTTCAAGAACCAAATGCAAAATATTCTCATCCATTCAGTTGAAATCGATTGCGTTGACAGTAATTCGATGCAGAACCTCATTGATTACGTTTATACTGGGCTTATAAACATCAACAGTGATAATGTTTGCGACATGCTTTCGGCGTCAGATTATTTACAGATCAATGATGTCAAACAGTTTTGTTTCGAGTATTTGGAAACGGCCATTACACCAAACAATTGCATTATCATTTTTAATGTAGCTGGGCACTATAACAATGAGTTGCTACAAAGTTTTGCCAAAGATTACATGGCGGTTAATTTTGATGATGTACCATATTGCCAAGAATTTAACGATTTCACGAAAGCTGAGTTAATTACTTTCATTGTAATGCAAGACCGTAGTCTGGTGAACGAAACCTCCTTGTACAAAGCCATTTTAGCATGGACCAAGCACAAAGTTGAAAGCAGAAGTGGTGACTTTCCTCATCTCCTACAGCTGATTAGCTTACACCAACTCCCTCAGGATTTGTTGGAAGATTTAGTTTCAAATGAAAATCTGGTCACAGAGAACCTTCTTCTAGAATTTGTCAATCAGAAGTGTTCCAATTTGCTGGTCAAAGCCATCAGTAATAAACTAAGGGAAAGTCGATTCAAAGAAACAGACTCAAGGATTCTCAGCCTAGGAGCAAGTAAGATGCCGTCTAAGATAATTGATGTTTACAACTGCTACAGCGAACCATCTAAGGATTACCCAGACGTTCCTCGTATTCGAGACTGTGGATACTTTGCGAAAGTAAACGATTTCGTTTATGCCATTGGAGGGTGCGAGGTCAGTGATGAAATTGTTCCGACCAATTTCGTGTGGAGGCTCAACGTCAAGGAAGCAGACAGCTCATGGCAAGAAGTGTCTTCAATGAGAGAAGAAAGACACGCCATGGGAGCGGCTGTTTTCAAAGACTGCCTGTTCGTTGCTGGTGGCAACGACGGAAAAAATGACTTGTCTTCAGTCGAATCTTTCTCGACAGTTTTGAACACATGGAAAGAAGTGGCTTCAATGACTGAAAGCAGAAGCGGGCTATCCTTAGTGACTTGCAGAGAAAGCCTATATGCCGTTGGTGGATTTCAAAACAACGAATGCCTCTCATCTGTGGAGCGACTGACGTCTGTAGACGGGCATTGGGAGACCGTTAATCCCATGCAAACACCACGACGATGGTTAGCCGCGGTCAATTGCAACGGTTGTCTTTATGCCATCGGCGGCCAATCAGGTCAAAGCATCGACTCAAGATTAAAAAGTGCCGAAAAGTATGACGTGAACGCCAATGAGTGGACAGATATTTCTGATATGAACTACGAGCGTTCTGCGTGCTCTGCCTGCGTTTTGCAAGGCAGGATTTTTGTCGTAGGAGGCGTTGATGCTGACGGGAATGTTTCAAAGGAAATCGAGTGCTACGATCCGTTGACAGACAAATGGAACATTGTCGGAAAGACTGATTTTGATTTGTTCAATCACTCACTTGTTATCGTTTAGCTTACGCTGCTGCCGAGTATTGTCATTTTCGTGTAAATGTCCTCTGAAAATTGAAAAGAATGCAATTCCAACAAACTAGTCAAGGTTTATGTCTTTTCCACGTTTCTTGTTGCACACACACTTATTTGGCTATACAGTAGAACTCGGTTAATCCGGATTCGATTTGACCGGCGATTCCATCCGGATTAGGCGAAGATCCGGATTAACCGATGACGGTTTTTATCAAGCCTGACGTTACCTAGATAGAAGGGTATCGGTAAAAATCACCGAAATTGAACGCATTAGTGTGGTCATCTGTCAATTCCGAGACGCGCGATCACCATATTAGCGATAGAATTCTTTTGAAATGCAGTAGCCAATGCATGTAAAACGATTGTATTTGTAGACTCTGCGTCTAACGCAAGAACACACTGGCAAAAGTTATATCTTCAGACATGCGTGTCGGAATAATCTGTAGTCACTCAAAACTTTTGAAAACAGTTACGGAAGACGAGTTTCTTTGGAAAACTTACAAAAAATCAAACAAAGTCTTCTATTGGAAAAACATCACCGACATCCTGCCGAAAATTCCACCGACATCTTTTCAAGTTTAACAGTACGAGTTTGGGCATTTGCGCACGAATTTTGCGTTAGGAGGGATTACTGTTCATGAAAAGAAGAAATCCGCAATAATTTATTGCGTCACATTAACGGAACAATAGATAAGAAATTTCTCGCAATAAGCCACGTTACGTTTTTGCATAAAATGGCAAAACTGTCGGGAAAATCCGGATAAAGCGATAGAGAAAGCACAACTTTTGTCCGGAATAGGCGAAGATCCGGATTAAATAATCCGGATAATCCAAAGCTGTTTCTTAAGAAAAAGATTACAAATCATTTGTACTTCCAGTTTCATCCGGATTAGGCGAAGATCCGGATTAACCGAATCCGGATTAACCGAGTTCTACTGTATAACTGTACAATAAATCCTTACAGTCACACCGACAAATCAGTAGCCTATAGTGGACCAAGGCTGGAGGAACATCAATAAGGTAGCCGGTAGCCTGCAGACTAATATAGTCAGTTATGTGCAAATCGACTTAATTGTTTGTTAGAACGATCCCGTTTGTGCAATAACTACGAAGTTGAACTTGAACAATTCGGTCCTTTTCTAAAAATTAATTTAGTTCTGAGGGCTTGGACATAGGCTTTCGAATTGCACTGACTTTGCATCAAAGTAATGTTGTAGTAACAGGCCACTCTTGTTAGTTGTCAGCACACACATGAAAGTTTAATTGTTTGAGTACAAATTGTCATTAGTACAGTTCAGTGTATTTTGTTCTGTTGGCAAATAACCAAAAATTTACAAAAACACAATAAACACAAATAATTCGCACAACAAGGATAGCATAAGACCAAAAGGTCACCAAAGTCAGCTGTCACCTAAACATCTAAACAAAATGCCAACAATAAAGAACATCAATCATAATACCGGTAGATAATACATAATAGCCTACCGATACTTAACAGAATACATAACACAATTTTGGTAGAGAGGTGACTTTCTTCAACCATCAGATAAATACCGTGTTAAATGCCGGCATGTTAAATGCCGTGTGGTTGCTTGGTTTCATCTGTCTATAATGCATAACAGTAAAATAACAAAACATGACATGACAACATAAAACCTAAAGACGTCGCAGTAGCCTACCATGGCGACCTTCATACACGCCACGCCAACCCACTATTTTACGTTATTTCAATATCTAGCAACATTTATTCAGTGTAGATGTGGTAGATTTGGATCTCAAAAATGTAAAAATGGTTATGAAACAGTAAAATGTGATCTCTACCACTTACAAGTTAAATGTGATTTAAACACCATCGCTTCCAGTTTTTAGGTGGCACTGCGCACCTTGTAGCAGGCGCAGATCTAGTTTTTTTTCGGGGGGGGGGAGGGGTGGCAGAAAATTTGAAAATCAATTAAAAAGAAAGAAAAAGATAAAACAGATAGCCTACTGTATGAACAATGATACTACGACATATACGATATGCCATAAAATAGAGTTAAAACAGCCATTTTCATCTATTGTGAATGTTTAAAAAATAAATTTTGCTTGAATAAAAATTGCTAAGCATACAAAGTAAACTTGAAATCTGGTTTAACACTCTGTATGCAGTGTCCATGACCAATTGGATATTTGTATGTTTGCAGGCATGTATGGTAATTGATTGAAATTATAATGAAGACTAAAAAAGTTGTATGAAAGAAAATAACGGAGTCTGATCGATGGATAATTTCAACCATAATAATAACAAAAAATGATTCCTCCCCCTCCGGGATAAGTTAAGTTCGCCGTGGGACTAATATCATCTGTTTAGAAGCATATCAAACCATTTGATGCGGAAACATGCAATTTCAACAATTCCTCACAAAACTTCGGGGGGCCCGGGCCCCCTGCCTCCCCCCCATAAATCCGCGCTTGCCTGGTAGACTTGTAATAGCCTATAGTGAGCCATGGTTTGCTACACAAAAATGTTTGAACAACTGAACTAGAGCAGAGAATCAGAAGCTGTTTTGTTGATTTGACACTTTTCAAATACAGTCTTGTGATATAGGTTGCAAGGAAATTTACTGCTTTGTGTGATTTCTTAGACGATAGATATAACAGAAAAAACATAGTTAGGCTAATTGCATCGTGATTGAACCAACACAATGATCACAGAGGTGAAGACTTACACGTTTTTGACGTTTCAGTACAGCCTTTAGAACTTGTTGCGAATAACACAAATGACATCTTTACGTCACTTGCGATGCAGTGCGCAAACAGAAATTTGAAGTGAGTGGGAGCAACAGACACATGCACTAGCGTACGCAGGGGGGGGGCCATTGGGCCATGCCCCCCCTTAAAAATGTTTTAGTAGTTAACGACGTAGATTAAGGCATTTAATATGTTTTGGATTGCATTGTCAAAGCAATTAACAATGTTGTTTTATAGACTAAGCCAATACGAAATACATGGCCCAATCCACCTACCCCACCCCAGGTATGCCAATGTAGCATAGTGTTCTGTAAGCCTATTATAGTGAAAAAGAAATGGATAAAGTCTAAACTAAAACCATACTGGGACATCATGAAGACGTCTGGGATATCAATGGCCAGTGGCGTAGCCAGGGGGAGGTTTGAGGGTTACAACTCCCCTTTTAGCACGCGTGTGACGTCACGATATTGAGAATGATGCTTTCAGTCTCTTTATGCTTGGGAATGATGCTTTCAGTCTAAAAAAAACTTGCCTAATTTTAAACAAAACTGCATTAAAAGAGCGAGTTTTGCCAATACCAAACATTCAAACATCTCAGCCAGGAATTAGCAACAAGAAAACATAGAGACTTAGCTTTATTTCCGAAAAATGCCGAAGAAAACATGATCTTATCCTTTTGCTATGCCGCCTAACAGCAGGGATGGAGGAACCATTTTAAAAGTAGGTGGGCCCAAAGACGTAGCAGTCAAAGTTAATCAAACTTCTGGGGGGCTTCGCCCCCCAGACCCCCCATAACATTGCTGTATTCCTATACATTGCGTTTTCATGATTGCCTTTTGTGCCAACCAGCGAAAAATTTTCGTTTTTAGGCCCGATTTGGCCAAACAGATTACAAAATTGTTAAATTGCTTTATAGCACTGTACAAAATATGGCGATGTACACACAAATAAAAAGAAAAAATACACACACAGTTATAATACCAACCTGGGAGAAAGAATCTGCAGCATTATACAGTAGGCCTACGTGCATGCACTGCATAATATGTAATGATATCATTGTTTTAACCGTAGAGAACAATTAGATTGATTTATAGATTACTCCACCAATCACAAGCAACCACACCCAAATGTGCTGCCCATCAACAGTAGACTCAACAGAAAAGTTTGAAGATTAGATTTCATCATTGAGCTATCAAAGACAACACAGGCCAACAAAAAGAATTTTTTTGAATAAGGCACGGCATGTGAGAGTCATTTTAGGGTATTTCGAGGCTCCTGATCCCGAAAATGCACTTGTTTTTTTCGAATTATCTCTAGTTTTTAAGATAGTCTACAGCAAAAAACATTTTTTGCAATTTTGAGCCCCTATAGATTTAACGTCGTGTCGTTTATTATAATAGACAAAACTGAAAGTAATCCCAGGCACATTTCTGAGTTGTATAAACGCTATTTGGAACCAATCACGTTGATTACAACCCAAACAAACGGCTATTTAACGTTTACTGGCCTAGTAACAATCAAAATACGACGTGAAGCAAGCCTTAGGATACAAGATGTAGAATATAAGTTATAACTTGTGCTTTGCGTTAATATATTTGTTGACTTCAACAGTATCAGACTTACTAACTAAGCTACTAAGTACAAACAACAAAATACATACATTGTTTTGCTTAAGAAACTAAACGAATAAGCAAAACAAAGCCATCGATGAACAAACGCAATTCTTTATTATGGTAGGCCTACTACACTGAGCAACACCCATCAAGGTACGAAGGCCATTTATATAATTACAGAATACAAAGTTGTGTTCTTCAATAAAATAGCTGCTTATAATTTTATCCTTGTTACGGAAAAACGTAATCTTGGTTCGAAATTCAAATCTTGGTAGTTTCGAAAATTCGAAAAAACCAAGTGCATTTTTGTAATCAGGGGCCCTGAAATACTCAAAATGACTCTCACCTTTTGTGCCAAAGTTTTTTTGTTGGCTTGTGTAATCAAACTAGTGTGCATCAAATGAGTGAAGAGCTTTTTTTTGGAACTCCTTGTCTAATTTTTCGTTTTCGCTACCTTTTCAAAGAAATTTGGCTGTCAAAAGTGGGTGGGCCAGGTCCACCCAGAAAATAAAGTAGGTGGGCCTAGGCCCACGAGGCCCACGTGGTTCCTCCATCCCTGCCTAACAGCACCATTTTACAGGAATATTCATACCCACATTTTTGTTAAAAATGTTCTCAGAATGCACCAAATTCAAAGTAATTTTTCAAAATTTTCTGGGGGAGGCCCCCCAGACCCCCTGCCGCTGGGTGTCGTCTTAAGCGAAAACGCCGTCGGGCTTCGCCCGTCGGTCGTCAAACCTCCCCCCCTTTCAAAATTCCTGGCTACGCTACTGTCAATGCCCCCCCCCCCTTCAGAAAATCCTGCGTACGCCACTGGACACATTTACACTGCACATCAATACGATATATAACAATTGAAAGAAAGTTTAAAATATGCAATTAATGTATGGTAGCAGAATACCAGTAGCACTAAAAGTAAATAAAATAAAGTAGAATTCAGCATGAGAATTCACCATGTGCGAAGAAGGTTCAAATTGATCTTACTTGTCCACAGTATTTGCTAGACTATATCACATTACATAAGGTGTACATAAAGGTTAGAAAAAAAAACGATTCTTTTTGCAACCAATGCAACCTTCATGAAAAATGATTTAGTGTAGGCTAGGTGTATTTACTGTTCAAAAATAAAAATAAAACATCGCAATTAATTGAATTTTGCTGATGATCTGCGGTTTAGTTTATGCCTTAGTGAAGTCACACCAAGATTTCAAAAACTTACAAACATCGGTAAGGGATTTGTTGTGGGATCACCAGCACCTCCAAAGTTATGTTTTTCAAAAAATGGGGCTCAGACTTGGAAGGCTACTAGAGAGCAGCCAGTCTTTGGTCTTGTCATCCAAGACGGGCAAACTTTCCACTCCGTTAGGTGGCTTGAAGATGGTAGAACCGTTAATGATGTGGTCTGCGGTCTGTTCTTAAGTACCACATTCATGAGGAAGAAGAGGTCATTCGCCATTGGTGCACGGTTGAGCGGAAAAGCCCGATGCCCAAGGTTAATTTGCGTATCGCTTATTGAGTGACGTGTCAAATTGAATTGCAGAAAATCCATAGCCTACAGAATTACAAACTGTCCATTGACTGAGTCAGCTTGAGAAAGCAGGGTACCGTAACACAGGAAATATGCTTGTGAATCTTTGTGCTCAACAATTGTTTGCTATTCATACTGGTTTAGACTTCAGAGTAGCCAATACTGAATGGATCAAGCCACGATTTCAAACAAGGGCATTTGTTCGCCTTTTTATCAGCACTCGGCTCAAATCAACTTAAGTTGCCGCTATATTTCAATACCTTCACAGCAGCCTACATTCTCTACGAATCAGACAGTTGATGATGTTTTTACAGAAGAAGAATACTTGGAAGAAAAAACTCTTCGTTTGTGAGGTTTTTCTTTCTTGGCACAGCAAGGTCCAAGTCTTCTCCTCCAATCAGCAAATGATCCAATGACACATATGACGTTGCAAAGCAAATTCGCGTCATAAATATAGTTAATGACAATGAACGGGATGTTATAATCCAAGCAAACTGCCAGTACGAACGCAGTTAGATCTGCCATTATACATAATCCGGTTGCAATTATTGATCGCTTCACAAGACTGGTTAAAAGACTATCGGAAGATCTGCACAAATATAAATGAACTTTAGGCCAACTTAGACAACAAAAACATTGAAACCAACACCATACTGTAACTTTCCACAAATTCTCATGACTGCTTGTTGATAATGCTAATATGCTAAACTAACAATGCTCTCAACTTCTTTAAATAACTCACATAGAATACTGCGTCAATTTAAAGATATCAATGATATTAAATAAAAAGTTTTGATAAACAATAAAGATGTTAAATGAGCAACATATCAGGAGTTTTCAAAAATATATAAAATTGAATATTAGTCCTGCACCAACCTAAACGTTTTTAATCACATTTTAAATTATATTTTTTACAAACCTTTATACAAACAAAACAAAGTAGGCTACTGTAACTTTAAACCGGCTAAAGTTACTTTGTTTTGTTTGTCAATGGTCCAACCATGGCCACCTAAAGATACGGCCTGATTTGTCACATTTTGCAGAAATTTCCAGGTTTTTCTAACTTTGGGCGAACATTTAAAATAAATTTTTCTAAAAATTAGATTTTTACGCTTTCTTTACTCTTTTCCCCTGATGACATGATAGGTTTTAACATCCTCACATGTTGAAAAACAAAGAAAATTTGATTTCGAAGATTTTAGTCAGACTGTTAATTTTTCAATAACAGTCTGATTCAACGTTTTTCAACTTACTTTTTCTCATTTGCTACTACTTCCCAAAGGCAACAAAAAAGTTTTATGTCATCAGGAGATAGCA
The DNA here is from genome assembly GCF_918807975.1 of Aplidium turbinatum. Taxonomy (NCBI): domain Eukaryota; kingdom Metazoa; phylum Chordata; class Ascidiacea; order Aplousobranchia; family Polyclinidae; genus Aplidium; species Aplidium turbinatum. The sequence goes on along the minus strand of NC_137489.1, from coordinate 5,251,308 downwards.
AAAAGTAAAAACATCTCAAAAAATGTCAGTCAAGCACTAGCAGTAGCTGTAATCAAAATGTGACAAATCAGGCCGCATCTCCAGGTGGCCATGGCCCAACAAAGCAAACTTTCTACCAAAGCTTTAACAAACCTATATAGTATAATTATAAGCCTTACCCTTCAGCAGATTGATCGAAGAATGTATTGGCATGTTGTTTTAAAGGATAGATAAACAGGAAAAGCAGACTTAGTTGCATTGTGATGGAACCAACAAAAATAATTACGAGAGGTGTGCGCGTTTTTGACGTTTCAACGCAGCCTTCGGAACTGGTTTCAAACGACCACACAATTCCAGTTAAGATCATTCCTATAACAAATCAAGTAGGCTATAACATAAAAAATTAAAACTTTCTATTCCAATGCATCATAGACTTGCTACGACGCAACCAATGCACTACAGAAGTGTAAATGGTTCATAGAAGGTTACGTTTTGATCTTTTAGTTAACAAATACTTTTGAAACATAAAGAGAAAACTTCTTTTTCGTTTTTTTACGTCTCTTTGTTCTTACTACTTTTCTTGCGATCTGACGTTCTTGGTGTGTTCTTCTTACCTTTCATAATTGCGTTTTAACTGTGTTATTTTGTTTATTGACTTCTCATTGGGTATTGCGGCCCTTGGGTTATTTTACAAGTGTTTATTTGGCTCTTAGAGCAATCTGAGTTTGGGACCCTTGATCTACAGTCAGTCAGATCTACTCTGACGGGCGTCAGTGGTTCAAAGCCTTCACAAGTATAGGAAACTACAAGGATTGAGCTATCAAAGAAGCTTTCCCAGCCTGAAGATAATTATTTCCACAATCAATAAGCTACAACATTTCAAAACAAATGATCATCTTACCTACTACCATCATTATGAGGAAAACTGGCAAAATGAAGGCACTAACGACTCTACAGACCTTGTGATGCATCCTGGCAAGGGTTGGGTTCTTGTAGCAGGCCCGCTGTCGAAGCCACAAAAATGTGTACAAGCAGGCTACACCAGAGGCATAGAATATAAAGGAACAAAGCTGGAAATAAATAAAAAAGGAATTATACGCAGCTCAATCATTCAACATAGGCTATGGTTCTGCAAACGAAGGAACGGTTTGACTATATAAGAAGGTTTAACTTTCCGCACGTATGTAGCCTATTTGTGCAATTCCATTTAAGTACAGATTTTTATTCAGCAGCACCTATAACAGTTATTTACAGATAGCATTACTTCAACAGCATTGATAATGAAATTGCAAACTTTGACAACCGGGCATGCTTTATTGGTGTAAAATCCGTGCACTCGTGCAGGTGTAAAGTTCGTACTGTACGCAAAAATGTCAGAATTAGACTTTTAAAGAGACTTTTTCTGTCCAAGAATTAATATTGTCTTAATGTCTTAATCAATTCAATTCATCTACCTGCATAACTTTACACGTCATGTCAGTTGTCCGAGAGGTATACGCAATGGGGTGGTCACTGATACAATTCAAAAAAGCGAAACTAGCAGCAGCGATGCTCAAGTTGTCCAAATACGGTGAAGAATTTGCTGAAAATATAAAAGACAATTTTCATGCAATGGAAGCAACTCTACACAAAATAAAATATAAGGTAGGAAAGTTCTTTTACGGCTTAATGGAAACGGTCCCGCAACTCCAAGTTGCATTTCTCAACGAGTTTTTGGTTCAAATTGAGGATTGAGATGTTTTCGCGCTGCAATTCAGACTTTAAATGCCAACTAGTTAGAAATCCAGTATAATGCAAACGTTGTAGGCTACTAATTAATTTCTAAGACATTTAGGCTATGAAGACTGACACTTATTTTTTGTGTAGCCTACTGTAGAAAAGAGCGTTCTTCCTGGCTGTCAGCACAAGGCTGAGCACTCACTAGAACAGCTAGCAATAGCGATTCGCTAACCATAACGGTGTAGCTTTGTCACAAAAAAATGACATGTTAAACAGTATATTAGCCTACTAGCTAATTAAACAAAAGTGCAAAACATCTGTCACAACAAGCAGGAAAAAATGATTTCGTTAAAAAACTGATTCCAACGTGCACGTGGCTTAAAGCCTTAAACAACCTACGATGGCCCTACCTTTCCGTACTCTCACAGATCCACTAGTTGTTGAAGCTGCTCTTTCGATAGATCGAGTTTTTTTAACTCGGTGTACGATAACAGCTATGAGGATATAAAGAGATGCAGAAGATAATACAATGGCAATTATCAACACGGGAATTTTTGAGGCAATGGAGAAATGGTTTTCTTCATCAATCACATCTACATCATCCGAGGTTGCTCCTGATGAAATAAAAACATTAAAACATGTAGCTTCCAGCGTCAGTTATTAGTTAATCGTTACAATACGATGAAGCTGCACCGGGCCAGAAAGCCTGTTTTTTTCACACATTGAATTAACGTTTGTAGACGTTATGCCAATGTAAAAGCGACAGTTGCTAGTTGGTTAGATAAGTTGTCGAAGCCTCTTTACGCTGCATGCTTATTTTCTTCCCAGCAAATGTTTGTTTAAAAAGTCTACAGACATATCATACGTCAGTAGCTGTAATTGCGCACTGCAGATTCTGAATTCATTGGCTCAAAGTCAACTGGTGGTTAGTTTAAGATCATAGGAAATATATTCCACTGGTGAGTCTGGGTCTCCTTCCTGTTTGATTAGTCGGCTTTTCAAACCTTTATCCTCGGACTGACAAAGCCTTGATTGGTTATTCCTGGTAGTTTCTCATTTTTGTAGACGTAGAGGCTTTTAACGTAGGGCCGGTTACAGAGATTGACAAAGTGAAGTTTTTCGATTGTTGAAGTGTTCTTGCCGGGGAATTATTCCATTCACTATAGGTGCAGCTGAATGGAGAGCAGTCTATAGAATGCACTGCTCAAGCGCATGACCATGCGCATGCGTAAGAGCGCGATGTGAAAACAAAATTTTGTTTGAAATTTTTATTCAAAACTTCACCTCCTTCTCGAAATTAACTTTTCAAACAATCAAGTTGACCTTAGCTTGTTTGCTGTCGTCATACCAGGCTATGTACGGTAGTTAAAGATTTACAGGACGAAAAGGCAAGAAAGCCAATCTTCTTCAGGCATGCTTTTTGACTGTCTTCCAAAAAAAACCTGAGTAGTGTAACTGTAGTGTAGAACTGGCGCCTTTTCGAACGTCAAGCCAGGGCTCTCACCAATCAGGCATGCAGCCAGTTTTGTTGTGAAAGCTGAATAAACTCATCAAATGTCTTTGGCTTGTGTCTGAAAAAATTTGCTTTGAGTTTTCAATTTAGACGTTACATTCTAAAATTTTCTACTCGATCTTGTTTCATCTAGTCTCTACTGTGATATCTATCTTTATTTTCTCTGCTGGCTTCTGTTCAATTACCTAGGTTGACAGTTCCTTTGCTGTGCTTCTGCTGCAATGGCAAATTGAAAAGTTTATCAGTCTGACAACTTACAACTTGCATATCTGAAGCAAACAAATCGGCTACTGTTTTACTGTTTATATTGTATATAATCTCGCTTGCTTCTCAGCAGCAATATTAAGCGTGGAGTTGTTGTAGTAATGTAGTAAATAGTCGTCGACATGATGATTGTTAAGTAAAGTTTTATCACAACCTTCAATGCACCACCTGCCAGGTGAACTTCCATAAGCTTCGTTAAATATCCTCACAATGCATTGCATTACATGTCAGGCAAGAAAATGTAAGACAAATGAATCAGTTATATTTCCAGATTATTCGTGTGACTCGGAGCAGTGCCGGTCTTAGGGTTTTTCGGGCCCTGTGCGGAATATGCTTTTGCGGGCCCCAATGACAATAATCCAATTCAGTGGCGTAGCTAGGTACTTTAAAAGGGGAGGGGCGGCGGTGGCGGCGTGATCGCCAAAGACGACAACCAGCAGCGGGGAGTCTGGGGGGCCTCCCGCAGAAAATTTTGAAAAATTGCTTTGAATTTGGGACATTCTGAGAGCATGTTCAACAAAAATTTAGGTATGAATATTACTGTGAAATGGTGCTGTCCGGTGGCATAGCAAAAGGATAAGATCATGCTTTCTTTGGCATTTTTCAGAAATAAAGCTATGTCTCTACAGTATGTTGAGTCTGGATGCAACCTATTTCGTCCCCTGAAATCATGTAACAAAATTAAATTTCGACTTATTTTGTCCCCTGAAAAGATCGAGAAATTTTGAAATGTTTGCGGCAACTCCGATCAGCGATTTCGGCTATGTGGGTTTTTTTTTTCTTGATCTTTTCAGGGTACGAAATATTCAGGCGACGAAATAGGTTGAATTCGTTGAGTCTCTATGTTTTCTTGTTGCGAATTCCTTTGCTGAATTCACTTGTTGAATTTTTCCTTTGAAAATGACAAAATTACTGCATTTTCTGAGTAAATTGCGGGCCCCCTAATTTGCGGGCCCTGTGCGATCGCACGGTTTGCACATCCCAAAGACCGGCACTGCTCGGAGTACCATAATTTTTTGGGTAATGTGATAAACATTTTAATAGAATGTTTTAATCTTCATTTTGGTTGTAATGACTTGTAACAATACGTATTACATTGTTACAAGTCATTAAATAAGGATAATTCCCTTGACTTTTTGCAAAGAAAATGCATTATGTGAATCACCTTCATAACACCAAACGATTTCTGTTTGGCGAATGTGTCGTGTAGCCTATATATTTGTAATATATCCAACAAGTTACCTTTTTGTTTGTATAGATTTAAAAAAATAAAAATTTGCTTACTTGTATTGGAAGATTGCGCCATTGGTCTGTCTTGAAGCTTGTTTTGTGAACTTCGGAAAATTAAATTACCCACAAAGTTGATTTGTATGGATGATAAAGGAGAAACCACACTTGCGATTTAATTAACCTGGAGATCACAAGCAATTGCGGTGACACTTTGATGTAGGCTGGGCTGTTGATTTATTCTACATCAGTTTACCGTTTGTCATACTCTAATTCAAGTGTTCAACTGTGTTAATTTATTGGAACAGCGTTCTCGACTGTACGAGATAACGACTGTGTTGGCAAAGGTAACCCAGCCAGTAAAAGCTGCTGGTGTTGCTACGTTGGTAGAGGTTGAAACGATGTAAACATAGCAAGACTTGCAGACAGGAAATTCTACTTTGATGTGCTTCTGGGCAACGAGATCTACCATTAATGCTGCAACTTTTGATAAGTCTGTCTTGAGCGCAACCTCAACCTAATATAGTTTTGCGTTGATGCCAAACCATGCATACCAGATAATCCTATATAAAGCCTTGAATGCACTATAGATAGACTTTGATATAGAACGTACATTTACATTACAGTATATTTTTATAACGTATAGTTAATTTAAATTATGATCCAACTAGGCTAGTAGTAATTTAAACTACAGTTTTATGCCAGGACAGAGAGAGGACACGTAGCCTATAGCGGAATCATAATATAGTCAGTGGTCCCACTTGAAGTATACTTGCATACCCTACACAGTACACAAACACTCTTTGATACCAAACATATAAAAGCACACCTTTTCCTCTTCAGTCAATTTTGAGCGAAAGAAGATTTAGCCAACATTGCTCAGTTCTCATGAGTGTAAAAAATAGTCGGGCAACATTTCCTCGCATATGCGTGGGTAAAAATTAATTTCATGGATGATTAACTATCAAATAATTAGAAGTCTGTGACTAAACACCATGTGATTAATGACGTACATCTTCAATTTATTTACATAGATGTGAAATTCAAATAAATTTCGATATAAGATCGGTTTGAGGTTGGGAGAGCTAAAAAGGTCATTTCGTGTTCCAGCCTAGCTCTGCCTGGTCTGGTTTGAATCTTTATCCTTGGACTGATAAAGCCTTGATAGGTTATTACTGGTAGTTTCGCATACTTGTAGAGGCTCTTGACGCAGGGCCGGTTACCGAGATTTACAGAGTGAAGTTTTCCGATTGTTAAAGTGTTGTTGCCGTGGAATTATTCCATTCACTCGGTGCAACTGAATGGAGAGCAGTCCTGAAATACGTTGCTCAAGCGCATACCCTGAGAGTCGAACCAGCGCCGCGTGATCTTGAGCTAGGCACGTAACCACTGAGCTAACGGGACAAACCGGCGTGATGTAACGCCATTAAATGGATGCGGGAATAGAAAAAAATACATACCGTAATCGTAAAAAAAAGTAGTCCACAAGCAAATAAAAAACACCATGAGCCTACGCAGATAGCAAACTTTGTCATATCTACATTGATTCGTGGATTAAATTGACTTCACTGTTTGGGTTCAATAACATCTTAAATTGAGTAGGCTGATGTTTAGCCTACAACTAGGGTGGGGAAGTGAGAATTCGGCCTTAAAATATATTCTGAAGTCTAAAACTTTCAAGCTTTCCATATTGAGAACAAGCTTCTTAATCTGATCTAAAAAAAACTTATCTTTTGATGGTAGGCTATCCTAAATCACTAAACGTCAAGTCTTGATTATGCTTTGCTGAGTAGCCTATTTCAACAACATCACTGAACCAATCAAAACGTACTTAGTTTAAATTTACGTAAAATTTGAAGCTTTGTTGCGTAACTGCGTAGTCCACACAATTAGGTGGGTAGGCCTGGCCTAACTTATTAATGTAACGTTATTCGTGCAAATTTGTTTCAGAAAGTTGAACGTAGCCTACATATTCCATATTTATTGATTTAATCTCTCATTGGTAATCATTAACAAACCGCACATGTCTATCAAACATGATGGCAATTTTTTGGAAATATTTTTTAATTTTATCAAACAGCAGAGCAAACAGGCTGTTTGAGCAATGATTTGTCAAAAAAGTTGAACACTTTAAAACCTGGTTGCTACTTAGGGAATGCATTTTTGAATATGTTAGCTGATGACCTTTGTTTGTTTGTTTGTTTGTTTATCTTTATCGGTGTACGCCTTCCGATGTACACCTGACCCACGCTGCAGCCGACGGCAATGTCTGTTTCCGGTTGTCTACTCTACTTATGACTTAAATTTGATACTACCCATTACTCGATATCGATCACTGGGTAGAGGCAATTATCGTAAAGTTTCTTGCCCAGAGAAACAACAGCAAGTGCGGGTGGCTGGAGTCGAACATGCAGGCTCTCGACTGCGAGCCCAACGCGCTAACCACTCGGCCACTGCTGCCGACTCGGCCACCACACCTTTGTCGGTTTTGTTCTAATCTTGCTGGTTTACATGAATTGGTTGAAATCAGCAAGGAATATAATGAACAATATGACATTATTTTCAATTGTAGAAAGTCATTTGGGATGTTATACCTAAACATTTCGACCTATCTGCCACTCCTAAATCTATAGCCTACTGGCCAGGAACCGATTCTCTTTGTTAATAACATTAAGTATTTTGGTGTAGGCTAGGCTTCATATCAACTCTTCTTTATCAGATAGGCCTAAGAATGACAACTGCACGTCGTTTTATGCATGTCATCGAACAACAGGATTAGAATTGTCTATAGTTCAACTTCGTTCAACAGGATTAGAATTGTCTATAGGCCTAAATGACTCGTTTCCAATTTGCCTCGTCTTGCTAGTGCACATAGCCTAAATGTGCAATTTTAGCAAATGTTACGGCTTAAAGAGTTCTCTTGCGAAAATCACTTCATGCGTTTGGTGCTGTTATAAATCTTGCAATTCTCTGCAGCGTTAATGTCCTGTGACACTCTGTATAAATCAAAATTCTTCAAACACTACAATGACATGCTTTATGTTCCATCCATATCTTTTTTTCTTTGCGATTTATTTTTTTGCGACCGTAGTCCATTGCATCTACCAGTAATTATTGTGTTGAATTATCTTCTGGCTACTTTTGCGCCGTTGCTGTGTATGTGCAACTGTATAGCATTTATTATTTGTTTATTTAAATATGGACATTTTTGTCGGACGCAAATAAATAATGATAATAATTGATCCAACTCTATTCTCAACCAGACCACAGACCCAATTCGATGTTAAAAATACTGCAAAATTATTTTACATGATGTCTTATTTCGTTATAGCCTACAAGTGCTCGACTATTCAAATAGGCTAGACACTGTAGACAGAGATGTACGTAGGCCTACATGCCGCAAATTCTACGCCGTAGACTTGCGGCGTAAACTTTTTGTTTACGCTAACGCTTACGGCCACATTTTTTTGGTTAGTTGTCGCTTGAGTCTATACGCCGTAAAGTTTTCACGTTTTTTTAGCGCATAGCGTCAACGCATACTTTGTGATGTATTTTTTTCGCTACAACACGCCAATACCTTCCAGCGCTGCAGTTGAAAGAATGTTTTCAATGGACAAAGACCAGCGGCGTAGCTAGGGAATGTGCCGAAATGTGCCGCCCGGGGCGGATTCAGATTTTGCCGCCCCTTCAAGAAAAAGCATGTGAAAATGAAATGCGTTTTTTTATCAGATTATAGGAAAATCGTAGTCTGAAAGTGCCGCCCCCAGACGTGCCGCCCGGGGGCAAGTTTCGAAAAGGTAGGCTACCATTAAAAAATCCCCTTCGAATTTTGTTTGGTAATCACGGAAGAAAAAGAGCATAGCAGTAGTGGGAATCAAACCCACGTCAATGCAATGACTATCACCGCCCTAACCCTCTGCACCAAGTGAGGTAGTGGCAACCGATGAATTAATTTAGCTATTATTTGCCTTTTTCCTTTGTTGCTCAAAGGGGATTTTTTAATGGTACCTTTTAGAAAGTTGCCGCCCGGGGCGGTCTGATCACCTTGCCCCCCCTAGCTACGCCACTGGCAAAGACATATTGAAACCAAAACGCAGCAAAATGTCAGATGAACACTTTCAGATGCTTGTGTGTCTTTGTGGAAATTCAAAAGAAAACTTGTTTGTTTCGAGTGGTTTATACCGTGTGAATGTTTGGCACATAGCAAACAAAATAAGTTTACTCTAGTGTATGCGCTGACGCTGACGCCGCCAACTTTTTGTTACAAGTTACGTTGACGCATACGGCGTATGGTTTTTCCAACGTTTGCGTTTACGCTGACGGCGTCAATATTTTTTGTATTCACGTACATCACTGAATAGAACATGCTACCTTTCATGCAGTAGCCATCTTCGTAAATCTTTTTCACGACTTTTTATGTCGATAAAAATCTTCAAACAACTGCCACATCAAAGTACTTTAGAATTCTAAATCTCTTGTCAAATCGTTATACAGTTTGTTTGTATATTTTATTATCTTTATCCTGCATTTGCGGGAAAGCGGACTTGAGCGCTATGCATCGTTGTACGCCTTCCGACGTAGCCTACACCTGACCCACGCTGCAGCCGACGGCAATGTCTGTTTCCGGTTGTCTACTCTACTTATGACTTAAATTTGATACTACCCATTACTCGAAATCGATCACTGAGTAAAGGCAATTATCGTAAAGTTTCTTGCCCAGAGAAACAACAGCAAGTGCGGGTGGCTGGAGTCGAACATGCAGGCTCTCGACTGCGAGCCCAACGCGCTAACCACTCGGCCACTGTTGGTATCTCCATGGTGTTATTCGCAGTTTGCTTATTTACAACTCTCTAAAAAAGTAGTGACTGTTTACTATGTTATTTTGATAATTTTTAACTGGTTGTTTTGTTTTCTGTGTTGTATTGGAAATATGGACTTGCTGATTTGACGCAAATAAAAAATAATAATGAAATCGATTTTTTTGTCTGGAAACACAATGATTTAGCAAACCAAACGAGAGTTGCCAGATGAACAAATTCAGCCTCAACTAAATTAATTAAATCTTTTAACTTGAATTAATTAAATCTTTTAACTTTATGTGATATTATCCTCTATCACTAGGCTCGACCGCAAAGGCAATCCGACTGTTGTCGAATATAGATGGAAATGGTTTATTAAATTGGAGCGAAATAACAATGATACTTGACGTTTTTGCCAACAGTCTCTCAAACCACAATCCCGAGTGATCAGAACAGGAGTGTGATCAAAGAAGTCGTTTTCTGAAATAACATAAAAGCACAAATCACGCATTTGCCTAAAACTACAGTACAAGGCAATAATGATTAATGTGAGTTTTTTACATTGCTACATCCATCGTGAATATGCGTCGACCTTTAGCGCTTTACGGACAGATATTGTGAATTAAATCAGCAATAAATTCCACATAATTAAAATGTCCATACCAATTTTTGCCAAGTAAGCCGGTGAATTGCGACAACAGCAACAGTCTGAAATTCTTTACACAGGATTCCAATGCGGTTACAATTCAGCTATAACAAATGAAATTAACGCGTTACGATACGTCGAAAATACGTAGATCATGCACAATAAAGCTGTGTCATTAAGTAAGCCCTTTTACAAGTGAACACAGCGCGTACAAAACTGATAGTGATAGATATGTTCAGCTTAGATACGTCAGACTATTAACACATACAGTAGCAAAGGCTAAATTTACAAATTAGCAATCAATTTGTACGGTACTCACATGAAGCAATCTCTTTAAAGCTGCTTGCCCGAATTCTACAAATCTCGACTTACTAAATAAGTCCGAACTGGCTGACAAAACAACCCAAGTTCACAGATGAACAGAACTTTTGCCCAACGTTGGCTACAAACTGTCTGATAATATTTCAGGCACAAGTGGGCTTATTTAAGATAAATTTTTACATGTTTTGAAGTTCCCAAATTATAATAAAGAAGCAACAAATCGAACACAATATTTTCCATGAATCACGGAATGTTGTTTCCGTACGCGATAAACTAAGATCCCAAGGGACGATGATTTCAATAAATCGTTACGTCACAATAAACTTGGAGCCACCGTGTTTTGCAAGGGCATATGAAATCACCAAAATGTTTTCCAAAATAAAGTGTTTTTTCTATATTGTTTTAAGCTAAGCAACTTTCCAGTACATCAATTACGGTTGATCAATCGCCAGGAGAAAGCTACTATGCCGTCAAAGAAGGGCATTCGTCAATATATTGCCACTCGTAAACACGTAAACTTCAAAACTTATGCAGTGAGGAGAAAATATCTTACACTCCCTCCAAAAATAGGAAAATATGCAAGCCTATTTTTAACGTGAAACAAGATATTTTCGCAATTACTAAAGGGCAAAAACTACGGCTGCAATACTGAAGCGAGTCATAAAACACAAATACACAACATTATGTATCTACTCATTGTTGTCTCCACACCGCATGCAGGAACGACAATGCGTAGATACCGCGAAAAATACAATCCACAATTGACTTCCGGCACATCGGGTTCCCGCAGCAACGGATCAGCAGAGCGTTCATAAATCAGCAAAGCGTCTATTATTTGCCCTCAAATCCAGGCAATTGCTTCGTAGAAGCGCATGAAATCGCAGTTCTTGCACTGCTTCGATCTATACAGAATTTGCGTTGATTGCAGTATCATTTGAGGCCTCGGCTGGCTTGCAGATAAGACACAGCTTTGCAATCGGCCTTCTCAGGATGCCGGTACCGACTCGAACATCTACTTGTCGCACTACTCCGTGCTTATCTGGATATGTATGAATGATTCTTCCCATAGTCCAACGTCGTCGTGGAAAATTATCGTCAACAATTAAGACGACGTCATTCGTCTCGAAGTTGCATTTTCGGTCCGGCCATTTTTTGTCTCAAAGCGATTGTCGGTAGATACTCCTTTTTCCACCTTCGCCAGAACTCATCGGCTAGGAAATGAACTCTTCGCCATTGTCGTCGCGCATAGCAGTCTTTTTCGTTTGCCTTCACGGAAAGCATTGGAGGATCACTCTCCAAATTGTGTCGTAATAAATGATTTGGTGTCAGTGGTTGTTGATCCGTCGAATTGTAGTTCACTGGAACCAGCGGTCGTGAGTTCAGGATGTTTTCCACTTCAATCATGAAGGTGTTCAGCGTGTCGTCCGTCAGTGTGCCGAACTTGGAGAGCATAAAGTCGAGAATCCGTCGAACCGAGCGGATCATTCGTTCCCAAACGCCTCCGAAGTGAGACGCCCCTGGTGGATTGAAATTCCACCTCATTGCTTTTCGTCGAAAGTATTGTTCAATGCTGGGGTCCTGTAAAGATCTCAAACAATCCTTTAATACGCGATGTGCACCGACAAAATTGGTGCCATTATCACTAAACACTTCCTTAGGATTTCCCCGTCTGGCAGCGAACAGTCGAAAAGCATTAAGAAATGCGTCAGTAGACATGTCATAGACAATCTTTAAGTGGACAACCCTCATAGTTAAGCAAGTGAAAATGCATCCATACCTTTTTACCATGCTCCTTCCCTGCTTAACCATGAAGGGTCCGAAGTAGTCGATTCCGACAGAACTGAAAAGAAGCTTCTCAGAGCGTAGACAAACATCAGCGGCGGAATCCTTGAAGAAGTTAAACCGCTCATGCAAAGACGTCCAAGTGTGTGCTATTCCTGCATGACCAACATGGAGATTCTGCTTCAAAATAAACGAAATTTTAGATTGACTTGAATACGAAAGAATGATTGGATGTTTGATATTGCAAGGACTCGCTGTATTCTCCAAGCGTCCTTCTACCCTCAAGGTGTCTGTAAAGTTATCATTAACAGAGTGCGGATACGAAATCGCGCTGTAATTTTGATTGAAAGCGTCGAAAAAGTAATGCAGTCGGTCTATGCTCACCCTACCTAACTGCAATGACTTTAAACAATGTTGCAAAGTGGCACTCTGCAATTCAAAGAGTTGAGGGAACCGCTCCCTCCATTCGTCTACATCGGGCTGGTACAATGGCCCTTGCATCAATACATTGTCTAATGAAATTCCTCTGTGTTGGGCCACACAATCGGAAACAATTTGTAATGTCTCTGGTTTACTTTGGTCGAACACTGGGTCATGAGGGAGGTACCGTGCCGCATCTGCGCGGTCATCATCACGGCCCTTCCTGTCCTCCACTGAAGTAGGAAAATCTACGTCCCTAAAGATTGTCTGGGGGTTCTGTATCTGATATTGACTTATTCGATTAACCATTGCCTTTTTTGAGTTTGCCCGCTCGATTCCGGGTCCAATCACGCTCCACCCTAAGGGAGTCTTTAATGCACAGGGATCTCTTCTCCCTCCATACCTCGAATCCAGATGCCTATGAGCATATGGAACGTCAGTGCCTATTAGTAACGAAACCTCTTCAGTATCCAGGTGAGGGAACTGGATACCCTTCAGGTGAGGCCATGCTTCTATATCTGAATCTGTTAAAGGACGATTGTTTCTGAACGCCAAATCGTCCAGCGACACCGCTTGTCTTATATCCAGCTCATCAGTGTCATCTAGCGGCCGAATTTTAAAATCTAATTTTCGGCAATCAACCGATCTCGGCATTTGGCCCACAGTTGTCAATTGGATTCTGTCTGGCTGACCTCTTAAACCCAATTTCTTGACCAGTGACGTGGTGCAAAACGTGGTGTCACTTCCGGTGTCTAAAAATGCGTTAACGGTCAAGCATTTATTTTCGTTATAAACCTTGACCGGGATAACGCAGAAAAAGAAATTCTTTCGTTCCTCAGACAGCGTTTCGCACTTAGCAATGGTGGCTGGCCTGCCATTGTTGCTATTTCCTATGGTTTGATCATTGTTACTGGGACCTCGTGAAAAGCCAAGCTGCTGCCTCGGGCCAGTAGGTCTCATTTCCTCGTGCAGCAGAGTGTTGTGGCGACGTCCACAACCCTTTACTGTGCAAGCCGGCGGTCTATCACAAGACCTAACAACGTGCTTGTCGCTGAAGCAGTTGTAACACCTTCCTTTGTATCTGATAAAGTCCCTGCGATCAGAAATTGACTTTTTCAGAAATTCATTGCATCTACCTATTGGATGCGGTCCGTTGCAAAGGTAGCATGCCATCCTCGGCCGTGAAGCAACCGTCGCTTCAACGGCAGAACAAGAGCTCTTCTGGGTATATCGGGGGCTGGCTGGGGCCTTTTGATCTCGTTTCACCGACCTGCACAGTAAACCTCCAAAAGCGTTTAATACTCTCGATTCTTCTTCCACAAACCCTACAAAGTCGTTAAATGTAGCTTGTCTCCCTGACTGCAGCATAATGTTAGCAGTGCGGCGCCTCCAGCCCTTCTGCGTTTCCATCGGCAACTTGGCAGCCAGCATCACCATGGTATCCACTGTGTTAAGGTCGCCCAAGTTTTCGAGCTTCCCTAGCACCAGTGAACACTGACGTAAGAGTTGGGAATAATCGCGCATGCCCAACGCGTCTTCGCTCTTTATATCAGGCCTTCCCATGAGCCTTGTAACGAAAGACCTAGCGACAATATGGGGCACGCCATAATTGTCGTGCAGAAGTTTCCTCGCTTCTGCGTATCCTCCACTGGAGTCGATAATCGAACAATGCTCGATTAAGTGCTTGGCTTTCCCTCGGCACTGCTGCAATAGTAGAGTCATTCGCATTCCATCGGTGTGAGCTCGACTCTCCAAGTGGGCCTCGAAATGGCGAATAAAGGTCCAATACTCAATTGGCTCGCCTGAAAATGTCATGTGCTCTGGCTTAGGCATGCACATGCCCTCGCCAACAGCTTTCACGATGCAAGGCAAAATTTCAGAGTCCGAGGGCTGAAAGCTAACAGTTTTATTTACTTCAGTCATAGCACGGTCAGGCTGGAATTCCGGCACCTTTCCTATACCGAGATCCACCTGACCCTCATGCCTACTGGCATCCGCTCTACCAGATAGCGCAAGACCAGGCTGGCAGTCCGGCACTTTCGGTGTGCTAGAATCCACTTGGTCCTCGCATAGGCTTGCTAGAGACGTGGACCGTCTGCATTCTTCAGACTGGTCCAAAACTTCTAACTGCGCTTTTGCTGTCTCGACAGCCAATTTGGCCTCGAACCTTTCCCTCTCAGCCCGTAGTCTTTGATCTTCTTCGATGTTTTTCAACTTAAGTTCGGCAAGTTTCTTGGCTAGTGCCGCCTCCGTTCTCTGCCTTTCACTGACAGACGTGCTACAGGAAGAGCGAGAGCGGCTAGACCTCTTCGATCGGCGACTATACACCACACTCGCCGCTGGCGTTTCTCGCAAAGCTGAACGTTCGACATGCGGCTCGGGTTCGGCGCTCAGTTCTGCTCGAGCAACGCTAATGTCTAATTTCCTTTGAATCCAAGCCTGCTTCATCGCCTCTAGTTCGCAAAACTCATCATTTGCGTATTTAAAAGTTTTTAAGTGAGCCTCCATCATTGGTAACAGCCGGTCATAAACTCGCTGAAACGACTCTTCAGCGTTTTTAAATTCTACAAGACTCTTAGCTTTTGCAGCTTTCTGGCACAAAACGAACCAAGAGGCTAACCTTTTGTCTTCTCGCGTTGCTTTGTCAGGAGAGAATTCCTCGACATGATGAGTTTCCGGCGAAACCGACGCTGAAACCGATGGAAGGTTCTGGGTTTCCTCAGAAGATGGATTTTCCTGCTCATTTGGAGTTTCTGTTGTTTGAGACATCGTTATTTACAGTAGTGCTGAAAGTTTCAATGTAGAAGATGAGAAGTAATCAACAGCAAATATTGGCACAAGTCTACGAAGGATAATAAAGTAACAAAGGAATGGGAAGCCTAAAAATCACCTATCCAGGGACAGTTTCTTGATATGTAATTTGTAAAACAGTGGTCAGATTGTCAGCAAAGACACTAGAAATAATTTGCGAAATAGGCAAAAGAAACCAGAAAACTAGTGTGCCGACTTTAGGGGACGAGAAACTAAATATTGTCTACCACAGGCAATAAGAAACAAGAAAAACTATTGCCGACCCACGGCAGAAAATTGAAAACTAATGTGATATTATCCTCTATCACTAGGCTCGACCGCAAAGGCAATCCGACTGTTGTCGAATATAGATGGAAATGGTTTATTAAATTGGAGCGAAATAACAATGATACTTGACGTTTTTGCCAACAGTCTCTCAAACCACAATCCCGAGTGATCAGAACAGGAGTGTGATCAAAGAAGTCGTTTTCTGAAATAACATAAAAGCACAAATCACGCATTTGCCTAAAACTACAGTACAAGGCAATAATGATTAATGTGAGTTTTTTACATTGCTACATCCATCGTGAATATGCGTCGACCTTTAGCGCTTTACGGACAGATATTGTGAATTAAATCAGCAATAAATTCCACATAATTAAAATGTCCATACCAATTTTTGCCAAGTAAGCCGGTGAATTGCGACAACAGCAACAGTCTGAAATTCTTTACACAGGATTCCAATGCGGTTACAATTCAGCTATAACAAATGAAATTAACGCGTTACGATACGTCGAAAATACGTAGATCATGCACAATAAAGCTGTGTCATTAAGTAAGCCCTTTTACAAGTGAACACAGCGCGTACAAAACTGATAGTGATAGATATGTTCAGCTTAGATACGTCAGACTATTAACACATACAGTAGCAAAGGCTAAATTTACAAATTAGCAATCAATTTGTACGGTACTCACATGAAGCAATCTCTTTAAAGCTGCTTGCCCGAATTCTACAAATCTCGACTTACTAAATAAGTCCGAACTGGCTGACAAAACAACCCAAGTTCACAGATGAACAGAACTTTTGCCCAACGTTGGCTACAAACTGTCTGATAATATTTCAGGCACAAGTGGGCTTATTTAAGATAAATTTTTACATGTTTTGAAGTTCCCAAATTATAATAAAGAAGCAACAAATCGAACACAATATTTTCCATGAATCACGGAATGTTGTTTCCGTACGCGATAAACTAAGATCCCAAGGGACGATGATTTCAATAAATCGTTACGTCACAATAAACTTGGAGCCACCGTGTTTTGCAAGGGCATATGAAATCACCAAAATGTTTTCCAAAATAAAGTGTTTTTTCTATATTGTTTTAAGCTAAGCAACTTTCCAGTACATCAATTACGGTTGATCAATCGCCAGGAGAAAGCTACTATGCCGTCAAAGAAGGGCATTCGTCAATATATTGCCACTCGTAAACACGTAAACTTCAAAACTTATGCAGTGAGGAGAAAATATCTTACACTTTAGATGAATCTTTTAACTTTTAAATTTATTCAATTCAATTTATTTTTCGCTGTCAGAATGCAAAAGAAATGATATTGTGAAAAAGAAATACGGTAACAAAACCAACAAAAGGTAAAGGTGGCAAAACCTTAATGGTTTAAGACGTGCATGAAAGGATTTAATATTGCGGTATATGCATCAATAAATATAGTTAAGCACGGCCACCAAACCTGATACTTTAAAATAAATTGATAAATTAGTTAAGAATTAGTCGCCTCCTCGTTCCTGGAACAACTGGAGCACCAATTCTTAAAGCAATGAGAACACATTGATTGATTGAACTTGCATTGAGAAAGCTACTATAGTACCTTGTCACTTTGAAAGCTTAATCCTGGCAATTTCGCATTATTATAGACTTAATAGCCTTGAACCTCTCTCGCAGGTCCGGCTACTTTGGCTCAACTTACCTAAAGCTTGAGAAATTTCAAGGTGTCAGAGCCAAAATTTTGAATTAGAAAACAATTTCATCATCATCATTATTTTATTCCTTCTTTAAATTGAGGGTTGAATACAATGCGCCATTGCTTTTTCACATGCAAAAATTTTTACATGTCAAAAATATTTGAGCGAAAACTATGGTTAGCAGTTAGCACAGAAAGCCTTACGTCAGAGAAGCGAAAGATTTTAATTTTTTTTGCAGGTCATTAAAAGTTGGAAAAAAAACATCCCCGAAACAAGCAATTCTTAGAAATCATTTAAACTTTAAGTAAAAACCTCTTGAAATCAATTGAGTAGCTTGCTAGACAAACAAAGTTATGATTGATCAATTTGCAAGATGATGTAGAGAAAGTCGTTTGCTAGAATCTGGCAGCACTGAACGAAGAATTCAAAGAATCTCATTCTAGGCTTTCAAGGTTGCCATCTGGTATATTTTTATACCAAATTTCGCAAATCTGGTATATTTTTTTCATGTTTGGTAGTTGAAATTTTCGTTTGGTATATTGGTATATATTTGGTATATTTTGTAGCATTTGGTAGGTGATTTTATGAGTTTGGTATATTTTATAATTTTGTGTCAATTGACTAGTAGTTTTTTCAATGTAGGCTACAAATTTGGAGTGTGTTAATCAATAAAAACTTGTTTCTTCTTTAAAAAAGTTAAAATCGATATACCATTTGAGATTTAGCCTAATGACCATCAATCTACAACAGCACTTTCAAACAAATATGACATGATACAGGCTTTTAAAAGGTTTTCTAAAGCATGAGTGCCATTGGAGTTGCTTAACTGTAATGTTTTACAATGTATTGTTTTGTTGTCTCAAGGTGTTAAAGAATGCTTCTCAGTGAGCAACATTGCAAGTGTTGTTGACTTTGATTTTTACTGTGCTGTTATGGAATGTAAACTTTGGTTTCAAAATGTTGAACAGTGTTGTTAATGTGTGGCTAAAACTTTTTTCATGCTCTTATTGTGTTATATCGTATGTAATTATTGAATCATAATTACTTAATTCTTTATTACCCTGACCTTGATACTTCGGCAAAGTGCAAAATTTCCTAAATTTTGGAGCACTTCTATTAGGCGCAGACAATTAGGTGCGCATACTGTAGCGTTGGGACATTTAGGTGTGGCACGCGGTCATTTTGGTGCTATTCGGAGTAAAGTCTATTTTGTTGGGTTCTTGATGGTTGCATGGTGCGTTTTATTAATGCATCAGCCAAGTGGGCATAGTCTCGTCTGTATCACAGGAACCAACGCTCCAACAACTTTTTTGTTTTGTTTTCTGAAACTTGATGAAATATCATGCGAAATCGCTGTGGTACCGGTAATCAGTTCATCTTCGAGTCATATATATTAAAATTAGCCTAAACTAAAACGTTCTTTGCCCAAGTTAAAAATTAAACATTATTCAGCTAGTTGATGTGTACAAAACATAATTTTTGTGTAAACTTTTGTTTTTTAGATCTGTTTCGTATAAACTTGGTATAATTTTTTAAAGTTTGGTATATATTTGGTATATATTGCTCTGCAAAATCTGGCAACCCTGCTTTCAAACAAGGTTACCAGTTGGCTTTTTTCAAGCCAAATTTCTCAAATCTGGCTCTTTTTTAAGGCCTTTGGCTGGAAGATTTAGCCTGCGGTTTGGCTTTTTTTTGTAATTTGGCTTCTTTTTGGCTTTTTTTTAAGTTTGGCTTTTTAACCAGTTAAGTTATAGATTTTTTTTAAACTTTTTAAGTACTGAACATATAGGCTACATCTGCAATTTTTCTCGTTGGTAATTCCGTAAAATCCTGACTAAGTGTGAACATCCCAGACAGCAAAATCCGCCATATTTATGTTGACTTAACATCTGCAGACGTTAAATCGATGTAAAAATGAAGGATTTTGCTGTTTGGGATGTAGGCTACCCTATAGGGTGACTACTGACCAGCCTTGTTTAACTCTCGATTGTCTGGAAAGTAAAAAGCTAATGACGGCAAACATGTTAGATGAAACAGCAGAACGTCCATCAAGGAGATGAAGCGTCAAAGTAGATGCGTTTCTTGGCAATAAAGGTCTAGAACAGTTTTGCAACTCTAAATTCAAAACGGCTTCTTCAGCTGTTGGGTGTAGATGAAGCAATACTTTCGAAGGATCCTGCTCATTGGACTGAATATGGTGCAATTATTCAAGCTTTACACATAGCAAAGGGACTTTCAGCAGTCAATGACAGAGCAGAGAGAGGAGTTGCTGTAATCTAGGATTTTAACAAACCCAGACTAAAGATGAGGTCCAACTTCAGTTTCTTTTGCAAGTTGTTATTGAATACAGGAAACTGTTTTCCAAATTGCAACAAGAACAATATTGTCGATAATATTATCGCTTCTCGCAGTACAGACCAGAATTGCATTTTGAAATGAATATCGTCACCAGTGTTCCCTAAGGTTCAAAAATTGAGAAAATAAACGAAATTCTGTAGACTGTTTCGTGGTCATAAAAAAGATTGTGAAATCAAGATTTGGACAGATTTCACGAGTCCTAATTTCTTAGAGGGAACACTGATCGTCACATATTTTTTATAGAGCTAATGCTATAATACCTTTTATGTTAAAATGTGTTTTTTCTAAATAACCGCTTTTCTACTTAAGATAGATGCATTTAATGTTCAGAAAGCAGATAGGAAACTATGTTTTCTGCATCTTTTGACACAAAACCGTAGCCTACAGTATCTCTAGCTCAAGTGGTTTTTGAGATACGCAGATTTGGTATTTTGAGGGAGAGCACAGTAGCCTACTTTAGGGGGGAAGGCCACCGCCACCCTTAAATCAACTACAAATTTAAAAAAAGTTTGCAGGAGTTATTTTTTCTGACAATCTCACCATTTGAAAGGGTGTCCCAAGTAATATTCAATTTTAAGAGCCACCTTAATGTACACGAAAAGTGAAATCGTGCAAGACTCAACTGATGACTTGTAATTTTTTTCAAATATTATTCATGATTTCATGCCAGCACCTAATGTTTCCGCTTATATGTTTGGGTGCACCTTGCAAGGTGAAGAGTGTAATTGCCCCTCACGTCCTAAATTGTAAGTTTATTTTGAATGTGCAACAGTTTTCTAAAACAGGCTTTCTAGGTCTTCAATCTATATTTCACACTCTTTTTAAGAGAGCAAGATTTCTTACTGTTTAATTGATGAATATTTTGAAGAGCCTTTTCTTAGCCAAACATACTTTTGTTCTGGCTATGCTCTCTGCAGTGCACCCTACGAGGTAAAAAGTGCTTTGTACTGTTAATTCGTCCATTTAATAACACCAAGTATGTGATGATAACTTGTTTTTAGTACTTGATAGTCATGCTTTGTTTGGCTTTTTTTTGGCTCTTCTCAAAAGATATTTGGCTTTTTTATTTTCATTTTGGCTGGAGTTTTAGTCAAGTTTGGCTTTTTTTTGAAATTTTGATCTGGCAACCCTGCTTTCAAATTTTGATAGAGTACCGTAGGCCTAAGCAATTCAGTTTCATGTCGTGTTGTATCGTTTTGATTTTCGTCATTGGTATATTCTCATAACGAAAAAAATATATTAATACATATTATACATACCATCCCGTTGATGAACTAGAAAAGGGGGCAAAACCTTAAAATATATGAGGTCACCAGTTTCAAAGTTTGATTTAACCCCCCCAGACTCACTTTCCAGAGATTTTCCTTATATATATATATTAGGGTGTGACAGCCGCCCGACCTTTTCAGAATTTGCCTACCTTTTTTTTGGTGGTGAGGTTTTACCTGTATAAGATTCCTGTAAAGTTTCAAAAAAATTGGTCAAGGTTTAGAGGTGGCCCGTGGCCACTAAAGTTTTTGGGGGGTGGGCGATGCATTTTTAGGGGTGCTTTTGCTATATCTCGGCTCCTAGACATGATGGAAGGTCGTGCTATAGCTCAATCGATGCAGAATAAGCAAATTTGTATTAGACTTGTGAAGAAAATATTTGCCTAAAATGTGTAGTTTGCAAGTTATTTGAGAAAAACCCGTTTTTTGTAAAAATTTTGTGAAAGATTGTTACATATGAATTGAATGTTTTATCTTTTTCACTTTTTTTCTTCTTAGGAACACCTGGAGAAGTACAGAAGCTGTAACTCTTCAAAGTTTAAACCTAAGTTACCTCATGTTTGCTTTGTTAGAAGCATAGAAACTGAACACTAAGATTGTGTTTACTGTTTGAGCAATTTTTATGGTGGTGAGTGCTAATTTATGTTACATGCTATGTCAAAGTTTAAAGATCCAAGGTATTATTTGCTTGACACAATTCCTGGTGAAGAAAATAAAGTCATTACTGGTTCACGACTCCCTACTTATCGTCAGGTCTTGCTGTGCTTTCTTGCTTATCATTCCACTACAACAAATACCGTACCTTGAGAAATGCTGCTAACGAGCTGTTAAAGCAGTACTACCCTTTTACAAATATGCAAAAATACCTCACTTGCAATCTCATAAGATGGCAGAGGAAGTGATTAAGCTTCCTATTAGAAACTAAGCACAGGATGGACGATTTACAGCAACAGAGAATTTTAGTAGTGTAAAATGTGTTTATATTTTCACAGGTTTAAGGAGAACTTTGAGTCAATTAGCCATAAATGTTGCTATGCAGACCTAGACATCCCTGCACCTTTGCCAGCAGATATGAGGATCAAGAAGGAGATGATAGTGAAGATCTGCTATGAAGCCCTAGCAGTAGCACAGGGATTTATGAGGGGTGATTATGAGGAGCTAATCAAACTAGTGCTTTTGTATCTTGGTGAGGGAGCTGAGACCTTTGGAGGTTTTCTACATTAGGGTGCTTGTCACAAAGCCAGATGGATGGCCAAGATTTTATACTGCATCAAGATCGTTCTTCTGACTAAAGTTATTACTAGAGATCTTCCTGTAGATTTTACATGTTCAAAGCAACAGTTAAAGAAAATCCAAAAAATTGTTCAGCTTGTTGTAAATTCCTATGTGTCATGGTGGCTAACCGCTTCTGTGTCAACTTCTGCTCCTTGCAACGACCTAAAACTTATCAACAACCTCCTTGAGTATGAAAAAATCGACAGCAGTATGGCTAAAGCAGCTCTTAAAGGGGCACATGTGGTATCTTAGTGAAGAACTTATACCCCTTACCCTTTTCGATAGCAGTGTGTCTGATGGGACAAAGCAAAAAATTGCTCAAAAGCTGACAAGCTTCGAAGATCCTGGACATTCTTTGAAAAGAGAAGGAAGTGATTTTGGCAAACCCTCCTTTCCTTCCGTTCCTACAAAACCAACAGATGACTTGAGCTCCTTTGTTGGAGAAGATTCTTGGAGCTTCTTCAGAATCTTGAGGATTGACACGACCTTTTTAAGTGTTGGTGTTGTCGATTGGTGCCAGAACGGCAGCTACTGTGAAGCAAAGAAACGGGTTTCAAATCTTTGTGTTGGTAATGATACAGCAGAAAGGGGTGTCAAACTGTGCCAAGACTTTATGGACACCACTAAGACAGAAGTTTCATTTCAAATATTGTTCAAGTATATAGTTCAGAACAGCAGAAATTCTATGCCCAATCAGCGTAAACAAAACTTAAACCCATCTCGGTGTTGGTTTCTTATATTGTGATTTTTATCATCGCTGTTCCTCGCTCTCATTATGTATTTTGTGATTTCGTTTAACATTAAGTAAACATGTGAATTCATCATTTCATTGATTTTCCATGTGTTTTAACCCAAGAAGAAAAGGTGCCAAGAACATTTTTCTCACAAATATGCAAAAAACGGGGTTTTCTCAAATAACTCGAAAACTACACATTTTAGACTGAAGATTTGTTCACAAGTCTGATATCAACTTGCTTATTCTGCATCGATTGAGCTATAACATGACCTTCCATCATGTCTATGAGCTGAGATATAGCAAAAACACCCCTAAAAATGCATCGCGCACCCCCCAAAAACTTTAGTGGCCACGGGTCACCTCTAAACCTTGATCAATTTTTTTGAAACTTTACAGGAATCTTATACAGGTAAAACCTCACCACCAAAAAAAAGGTAGGCTCTGTGAAACCAAGTTTCAAAAATCATGGGGCGGCTGTCACACCCTAATATATATGTAATTATGTATTAAGGAAGAAGTCAGAAAGTTTATTTTTGGTACTCAGAAATATCAATGGAGAGAAATGTACAGCATACAACAGACATACAAAACATGCACACAAACAAGACAGCACACCATGAGGCCTCGAAACACAAGGTTGTAGATCCAAAAAAAGTAGATTCAAGGCTGTCTTTTATTCTCTTGGCACTGTTTAAGGGTACATCATCGGCTAGTGAAATTCACATATAAATTGACATTTCTAGTTTAAAAAAATCTAGGTAATTGCAATCCAAAGGTTTCTTGGGATGCAACCTATTTTGTCCCCCGATTTTTTTCCCCTAGTAAAATTGAAAGAAAAAATAGAACAAAGCCGAAGTCGCTGATTGGAGTTTCCACTAACATTTTAAAATTTTTCCCTTAAATTTATCATTGAATTTTTATAGGCCACCAACCTCACTTTCGGGTTAGGGTTATTTGTGATAAACCGACCTCACTTTCGGGTTAGGGTTATTTTGATAAACCGAACCTCACTTTCGAGTTAGAATTAGGGTTATCGAATTGTGATTGTAGCCCTCCATTACAAATGGTCACAAGCTGCCACACTGGAATGATCTATTCACTTCCAACTAACATTTCTAGACAAAATTACAACGAAAAAGTCACACTTATTTTGTGGTGGCCCATAAAAATTCAATGATTAGTTCCAAGGGAAAATTTTAAAATGTTTGCGGAAACTATGATCAACGACTTTGGCTTTGTTCTATTTTTTCTCTTGATGTATTCAGGAGATGAAATAGGTTGCATCCATTTGGGATATTCCTGACCACCTAGAAGAGCCACAAAAATCGTCTGGGTGAGCCCGAGACACAGTTTGCCTACCGCTGGTCTAGTCACTGAGGTTGAAAATGTCAATTACATGTTGTGTAAATGTTTTATTATGCATGTGTTGTTCAAGTGATCTCTGCTTGATTAATTAATACGGTATTTTTGGGACTTCAAAATTCCAACATTTTTGGTCAACTTAAAATAATCTTAAGTGAACATTATATGTTGAACATCATTTGTGAACATCATTTTATCACAGATATCTTTTTAAGTTTAGAGTGGCAGTATTTGGAATATACCGGTACACTAAATTAAATTTCTTGGCTCTTGTGCAAAAAAAAACTTTTCAAAATGACAGAGCGATATAGTTTCTCTTTGACAACTTTTAGGTAAGTTTTGATTTATATAATTATTTGTATAGTTAATTGTTTTCCAAACTTAGTGAGCAGCAGTATTCTCTTCAAGGACATGTTTACAACATATCTAATTATCTATCTGTCTGAGACATAATGCTTTATGTCAGTGAGATGTTGCTTGTCCCTGTGAAAGACATTAACCTAACTGTTTTGAGCTATAATGACAATGCTATGATTAAGTAGATATGCTCAAAGTAACTGGCAGATAGTGCACTGAGTAAAATATCGAGAAGGCATTCACAAGTTGAAGAAGTCGTTTGATAGGGAAAACTGCTGGTACAGTACCGTGTGGTCACATATATAAAACAAATGGGAAGTCACTCCTGGATTAAGAAGGTTTAGTCGCTGGAGGTAGAGAGATGTACGGTAATCTATGTGGACGACTTATGAATAGGTGCTGTGGTGCCACGTCGGAGGAACTCCAGAAGCAGAATCTTTTGGCGGTTAATGTCCAACAATGGAGGACATTGGGAGAGATAGAACACAAAGGATTGGAAACCATTAAATAGTAGTAGTTGTAGATGGACATAATTATATGCAATTTCTCACTCTGAAATTATCACAGTTAGACGTTGCATTACATTTGTGACTATTTCTGTCTGGTTAATTGTGCAATATGTTTTGCAGTCCCAGCGGAAAACTTGTTCAGATTGAGTATGCGCTCAATGCCGTGACTGCAGGCTCTCCTTCAGTGGGCATAAAAGCTCAAAATGGTGTTGTTATGGCGACAGAGAAAAAACAAAAGTCTATTTTATATGATGAAAGCAGCATTCACAAAGTTGAACCTATCACTGATAATATTGGAATAGTGTACAGTGGAATGGGTCCAGATTACAGGTACAATGAAATGGCTTTGTTTACTACTGTATTGTTCTTTTATCAATTAAACAATATATTTGTCCTGCAGTTTGGTGTATTTATATAGTGCTGATTTTCTGTTTAAAAAAATTTTTAAATTAATTTATGGTCAATGTGTGCAAAGCAATATTTAAATCGGTTTTCATTTTGTCAGAGTTTTAGTTGCAAGAGCAAGAAAAATAGCCCAAGTTTATTTCCTCCAATACCAAGAGAGCATTCCTACAACACAGCTTGTTCAAAGAATAGCTTCCGTCATGCAAGAATACACTCAGTCCGGGTTAGTGCCATGGAGTTGTGTTGCTGTACAGCATTAACTTTACTGGTTAAATTATGAAGGCTTTTGCTGCAGAAATTCCGACAACTAATTTAGGGTAGTTTTGGCTGTTGAATATGAATTCTGATTTCTTCTGTGACAAAAAGTCTTTGAGTTATGTAACAAAAACTGTTACTTTTGTCAAAACTGACATAATTTATGTTAAATTTATTTTGCATATATACATGCTGTGATAAAACAATGAAAACAATGAAAACATGCTGTGATATATTGCACAGCACAATACCTTCAAGTTTTTGTTGCAAAGCTATCTGTCTATTGTATTTTGAAAAGGCTCTTGAAGTTATCGTCATAGTGAAAAATGGTTTGATTCTTCGAGCAATCATTATATTGCAGAGGCGTGCGTCCATTTGGAGTGTCGCTCTTGATTTGCGGTTGGGATGAAGGCCGGCCTTACTTATTTCAATGTGACCCTTCGGTAAGGATAGCTGTAGACCAACTTTTAATGTTCAGTAAAAGTTGAATATGGTTAAGAGAAGGTTTTTCACTGCTGAAGCAATCAAAAACCTTCTTGCCGTAGTCAAGCTTTACACCCCAAATCAACTCTTCAACTGCAAAGTTATTTGCAGAAAATAAGACCAAACTCAGACTTATTAGAACTATTAACTTAAATTATTATTAAAGTATTAACGGAAAAGCTGATCTCTGTTCTGTTTTCTTTATAATACGGTAGTCGGTGAATCATCAATTACTTGAAGTTGTAGTTGCCACTTAAATACTCAGCATCACATGTGTTGCATATCTGCCACGATATGCTGTAGACACTCATTTCATTTTTTATCTCTCCTTTTAGCATTGACCGCCCTTTAATAAGTTGCAGACTGCTCAAACTTTAACATTGAAATACGTTCATTACCAAATAGATTCTGAAATGCTGTTTATCAGATGAGAGAGACGTCTCGCTTTGTATAGAACATTTTTCTGCACCTTTGAGAGGCCATAGGTAGTAACCGGTATTTGTTTTCGATAGTCAGAAAAAAAACAAATTTAACAGATTTTTCACCGTTCAGTAACTTTTCGTGATGTTTACTGATAGCTACAAAGTCAGTTCATGAAGTGTGTTAGCCGTTGCAGTGGTGTGATACTTATCAGCTATATAAATGCTAGTGCTATGACTGTTTAGTGTTGACGTTGCAGAGAAAGCCATATGACTTATTCTTTTAAAAGTAGAGGGCTTTTCATTTTTTTACTTGTGCTAGCTGTTTTGTAATTTTTGGCAGTGTTTTTTTCTTTAACTTTTGTTTGTTTCGACTTGCGATTCTGTACGTTTTCGGTTTGTTCTCTCAATGAAAATAATTTTCAATTCTTTTTGCTAAATCTTCCCAGGGCGCCTACTTTGCTTGGAAGGCAACAGCGCTTGGAAAAAATCATTTGAATGGGAAATCTTTTTTAGAAAAAAGGTATGCAGAAATAACAAAAAATTTGTTTACAAAATTGTTGGCCATATTTTGTGCTTGTAGTTTATGAGAGTCATTATAGTGGCTTAGCAATTTAAAAAACTACGGCCTTATATTAACAATTCAAATATAGAGCCATAGAACGTGATTTGCAGTGAAACAAGGCCCACATATTGTCATTCATTGTGCTTACAAGAACCAAGTAGAAAAACGGACCCAAAATTGACTTACTTTTTTTGAATCTCGCGTTTTATTCATTGAGTGAATACAGGATTTTTTAATGAAAATTTTCATGTTTTTCATATCTATAGATACACGGAAGACTTAGAGCTGGAGGATGCAGTCCACACCGCTATTTTGACATTAAAGGTGGGCGATTCTTGAGCACAAGTTATCATTATGTAATCGCATTCACGTCATTTGTTTTTTTTAATATGTTGTTACTGGTATTATTTTGAACAAGTCTTGTCATAAAATTTGCTCCCCGACATTTAACCAATGCCTGATGGTCGTTGAGATGTTGTCTTCTGCCTGTATATACAAATTGTTGACCATGTCGTTTAATGCTGTGTAAAAGAAGTGAAATTGAACTTATAAAATCTTCAACATAAGAAATATTGTGTATTCATCCGCAGGAATCTTTTGAAGGTCAAATGACTGAGAACAACATTGAGCTTGGGATTGCCAATGAGAACGGATTCCACAGATTACCACCAGCGGAGGTCAAAGACTATTTGGCATCCATTGCCTGAAGTTAATGGACTCTTACTATTTGAAGAGAACCTTTTGTGAGATCTTAGATCAATTTTCAACATCTTGCTCACCGATGAATAGACTTGCAATAGAAATGCACGCAGTTCGGTTGAAAGCTGCTTGTTCAATATAAAGCGAAGTTGTGTTTCGACTTTGTGTTTATTTCAGGAATTAAACTTTTCATCAGACATCTAAGCTTTGACCCTCAACTGACACGTAACTGTAATATTAAGCAGCTCCAACTATTAAGCTGCCAAATCCTGCTGAAATAAAAACTTAATTTCAGCTGGATTTGGCGCTTGTAGTTTAAATTTCACAACTTGGTTTCGTAAGTCCAAACTTCGTCTACTTCAACTGTTTTTTATTGCAACTGTTCCCACGATTCAAAACCGATGAGAAAAATTAAACTTCGTTTCACAAGTACAGATCGAACGTTCTTTTTCAGCCGAATGCTGTGGGTTCGCTGTGGTTATAGCGTTTTTTTTTTACCTCTTTCGCAACATCGTCATTTAAACATGACCAGGGAACTGTGTTCCAAAAGCTCGTGAAAAACCGCTATTACGACCGGCAGTAAAGATAAAAGTCCCATGCTCAGACACTGAGCTTTTGGGAATGAGAAGATAAGGTTCTCATTATACTAAGCGTTCGGCACTAAGGAGAGTAGGGTGGCTAGTTCCTTTCTCTCGGCCGCCTTTACTTCAGCAACTGCACCCACCCAATTTATTACACCCTGGGTAGAGGTGAGCGGTGTTTTTCAACAACCAGCTGAAGGCGGCAGTCGAGCCAGGTTTGCATAATTGGAAAGCCAACGCCTTATCCGTTGCGCCATCCCATCCCACCCAACCCGCAGTATTAAGCTGAAAAAGAACGTTCAATGCACAGTTGCACACTGGTGAAATAATTAGCGACCCTGCTGCTAAAAGCGAAACTCAATCTATTGCTTTTGAAACTTGTCTGCAACATGCCGGATCGGCGGCGTCATGTGGTTCCAAAACGTCTACATTTTAGAATTGCCAGCTGACTGTGATCCCATTTCATTAGATGGTTTAAGTTTTATCATCGGATCGACAAAACCGTAACAATCTAATTCTCGCTGTTTTGCATTTTCTTAGACGCTTTCCTCAATAGACTACGGAACCGCTGTTCCAAAGACAAGCGAAACTAACGAAATAACACTCAATATCACTGGGACCCGAATTTTAGTGATTGATAGAAGAGTTTTTTATCATCGTCCTTAGAAAGTACCTGTTGAAGTTTAATTCTGGAACGAAGCTGAATTTAGAAAGTTGCCACTAGTGGGAGTTTCCGATTATATATTATTCCATCCGCGAGGTGTCGGTACAATGGTAGGCCTACATGTTAGATCTTGCAATACTTCAAATTGCGATAGAATGCTCAATTGGGAAAAAACCGAGTCGAGGACTTTAGACAACTTTTATTGTTTGAGTGAGCTAGTTTAAACAGAAATACAAAAATAGTTTCAAAGATGTTGAGACACGATTTTAGAAAACATGACAAGCCAGACGACGCTAACGGTCGCAACAACGACGACGATGTACGTACGTCCCGACAGCTCAATTGGTTAGCGCGTGGCTTCGTAAACGAAAAAGCTTCATGGTCAAGCAGCGCTTATTCGATTCTTGGGGTGTGCGCAACAACGCAATTTTAGGACTGCTCTCCATTCAGCGGCACCTAATGGATAGCATACTTCCCTAGCATCAACAATCGGAAACTTCACCCTGTCAATCTCGGTAACCGGCCCTACGTCAAAAGCCTCTACAAGTATGCAAAGCTATCAGGAATAACCTACTTGGGCGGACCATAAATGGAGTTCTGAATGGAAGTCAACCGCCACCAGACTCTATTCGTTCATCTCCGACGCCGACACACGCCCCATCTGCCTAACACTACCAAGACAGGCATGGGTGCGCCTCAACCGTCTCCGTACGGGCGCCGGACTTTTCCGCTCAACTATGCACCAATGGGGAATGGCTTCTTCCTCCTCATGTGAATGTGGTGCCGAGGAACAGACCGCAGACCACATCATCAATGACTGTTCCATCTTCAAGCCACCTAACGGAGTGGAAGGTCTGCGTGTCATAGATGATAAAACCAAAGACTGGCTGCTCTTTAGTAGCCTTCCAGTGTAGTCTGGGAACATCGTGAATCTGGGGTGGTAAAAGGATAGACCCTCGGCTCCAGAGGCTCACACGACGACGACGAGGAATAACCTATCAAGGCTTTGCTAGTTCGAGAATAAAGATTTAAAACCAACCATCTTATATGATACTTGATCTGAATGTTGATGTGTTTTTTTTCACTGGCCGAAGTTGGCATAAGCTATAGGCCACTCTAGGCCTACTTCATTTGGTGGGATCGAAAAAACAACACTTGGTGGGCTAATTTATCCTGCTTCAACTTTTTTTTTTCTTTTTTTCAACTTTATGCTGACAAGAAAGAAGCGCAACTCTTCCAATTATGCTGCTGATAAATCTACTTAGCCTACAATTGGCATTGCACAGCACAAGTCATTAGAAGTTAGCAGCACAATGTAGGCCTACGTAGACAGCAAAATTTAGACGTCTGCAGACGTTAAATTAATGTAAAAATGACAGATTTTGCTTTCTGGAAATCTACTGTCACAGCGTTGCGATGGACAAAAAATGTTTGGTCTGACCAATCAGCAAAACATCCTCTGGATGCAGGCTCTTGCAGTTTGCCTGCGTGGTAATTTTTCAACTCAAATGAGTGGCTTTTTATTGCAGTACTTTTTACTTGTGTCTTTTTCCGAATGGTTGCTTTTTGAGGGCTGGTTTTAGAGGACAAACTTTTTCTGTGATTTTATAACCTCGAGCATGAATGTAAACAATAAGACAAGGGAAAAAAGTTGGCTTGAAACACATCCAGGTCTTTGAGAAAGACGTCATTGGCCTTTTACAGCCTTTGCTCGGTTGAGAGTCAGTATTTACTGAAGACGAAAGATTTTTTGTGGAATTGGTGGAAAACTTTTTTGATCTCGCGATGTCTCTTCTGTCAATCGGATCTGCAAATGTTAAAATATCTATGCTATGCTTATTTCGTTTTATCTAAGACAGTAGCCTACTATTAACTTATAGTCCACAAACCCCAAGGTAGGCTACGGCCTCCTAAACTTAACTTACAGTAGAAGTTAAACACTGGGATCGACCCATTAAATCCTGTTTCAACAATATGATGTAGGCAACAAAAATTATAACTTCTTCAACAATACAGGCACTTACGTAGCCTAATGTGTGAATTGTTTTGGTCAATAGTTTACCATCTGTTTTATGGCATGTAAACTTCTTGAAATTGATTTTAATCGACCTTTTCCGCGTAGGCTTCCCAATGAACGTAATTAAAATAACTTCACCAAGATCAAAACTAATTTAAGTTACTTTGACATTTATTGGTCTCCGGTTGTGTTTTGTCATCGCTTTGTAAATGGCAATTTCCCGGTTTCTGGCGACCAATGAAACTGCAATATGGACATGTGACTATATAACATTCTTTTTGAATGACTGCTATGACCGATAAAATGATGCAACTCACAACAATGCAAGTGAACAACGATGTAAACAAACGAACTTAGATTGTGATTTATTTTCTCGTTGAAAAAATACAGTGTAGTGAGCATATTAGCAACTTTTTTGCCAAAAACACAGTATGTTTCACAATAAAGCACTTGTAAAAAAAAAGTTAGCTACTGACAGCCTACCTTGGGTCCTTGGCAGCGTAAGACGTGGGTTGATGATGTGGTTTTATGACCCATATGCTTACATTTCCTTCAGTATTCTTAGAATATTTAAATACAATTCTAAAAATGAAACAACGGAATATGTAAATGACTTTCAACATAGACGTAGGAGCCAGGGGTGCAGAGGATGCACCCGCACCCTAAACTTTTCAATTAGTCAAAAATTTGGGCAAATTTGAAAAAAAATTGGGCAACATGTTTCAAAATTGCATTAAGATTGAACTTATTTTTGTTTATTGCTCAAATAATGATCATGCAAATATCAGATAAAATGCAACCGCGCCACTAAACTATTCAACTTGTCGAAAATTTGGCCAAGAACTTTCTGCATGTTGCAAAAATTTCATTAAGATTGAACTTGGTTTTGATTTTTTGCTCAAACTTAAATCATGCTCAATTTCAGTGGATTTTTTAAATTTTACATGCATCAAATTCAACATAATAAATTTGATTTTTTGCTCAAATAAATTGAATTTTTACGTTGAGACGTGAAAAATATCTTCAAAACACATTTGAAACCTTATTTGGATGGTAAGAATTTGTTTGCAGTTCTCTTTGTGAATGTTTTAGAGAAGAATATGACAAATACGGCAGCAGTGGCCGAGTGGTTAGCGCGTTGGGCTCGCAGTCGAGAGCCTGCATGTTCGACTCCAGCCACCCGCACTTGCTGTTGTTTCTCTGGGCAAGAAACTTTACGATAATTGCCTCTACCCAGTGATCGATTTCGAGTAATGGGTAGTACCAAATTTAAGTCATTAGTAGATTAGACAACCGGAAACAGACATTGCCGTCGGCTGCAGCGTGGGTCAGGTGTACGTCGGAAGGCGTACACCGATGCATAATGCTCAAGTCCGCTTTCCCGCAATGCAGGATAAAGATATGACAAACAAAAATACTTTAAAATTACTATGCATCAAAGAACACTTTCGTTTTAAAAGGTCGTCATTTTTAAGTTGATCAGTTCAGTCAAATTGTCAGGGTACCAGTTCCCTGTCAAAGTTCTCATCCTTACTTTAATCGATCTTCATAGAGGTAGCATGAGCTGACACTCCCGTTCAAAGCGAAGTCGTCCACCCAGACAGAATATGAATATGAAACACATTCTTGTATCGACGATTTCGGCTTCATCTGAAAAGAGGTTCTGTTTGCAAAAAAATCAACTTTACAAATATTTGTAAGATTAAAAAAATCTCAAAATGTGTTCAATTAAGCAATTTGAGAAATAGCCTTTAGGCTAACTCAGGGGTCACCAACCTTTTTTGCATGCGGGCCACTTTGGCGTTAAGGAGAACTGTGGCGGGCCACACTAATAAAATTTTAGGTAGGTTGACTTTTATGCTAGAAAAGAACGCATTTCGTACCCAGTAAAAGCGTTAAGCTACATCCGGGTTCCATGTTGTTAATATTTATCTTAGAATACCGCAGCATCAAAATTAGTCGAACAACGCTACTGCCAGGCCAAGCTGCTTTAGCAACACTTTTGACTTCTTTAACAATGTCTAATAAACGAGGCCACATGTTTTGCGCACTAATAGCGAGGCAAGCGAATATGCATCGCCAAGCAAGAGAGGTGTTGTCACTTCGCTTCACAAAAGATATCTTGCAATTAACAGTTTCAGTAAACAAGGAAATGTTTGACATATCGCAATACAGGCAACATAAGTGACCTGCAAACATATCAGCGAAAATAGGCTCTAATATCAGGTAAAAAGAAACCAGGCACCATGAAACAAACGCTTGTGGAAATCACCGAAAAAACGTTTCTATCGTACAATTTGGGTAGAGAGGTAACTTTTTTAAACCATAAACAGACGTAACCCAGCAACAACACTACATTTAACATAATAAAAACAAAAAACAAAAACAACAAGCTAATGTTTTCGGCTAATCATACAACCCTTTTCAAGCCTATAAGAAAAATATTTTTAAAAGAAATACTAAAGAATAATACACTATCGCAACAAAATATGGACAAATCTAAACATTTGAGAAACTTGCTCAACTAGCTCACACAAACTGATAACTAAAAATTACGCAGCACAACGGGTCAAGTAATTAATTTCACCTTTCATTGGAATAACATTAAGCCACCCCCACCTAGAAGTACAATCTCATTGGTCGGTCGATGGAATCGTATGCAAAGCGAAAATATGCTTCCCGGAAAGTATATTTTGCCTTCATGCTCTTTAACTTTTCAAGAAAAGTATTTTTGGTTATACTTGTACGCTGATACCTTCCGCGGGCCGCACACAACAGCGTGGCGGGCCGCCAGTTGGTGACTCCTGGGCTATAGCTCATTGCAAGCTAAATTTTATTTTGCAGTAAACGTTTGTTAAAGTATAGGCAACTAATACCACCGTATATAATTTAGCCTATGTATTTGACTTCGGGCTGTATTGTGTCAGTAAAAAGTTACTAGTTTTCCGTATTATTTTTTTTTTAAACCCAAGCTAAAGTTGTTTTTTTAATTTTTGTTGTTTTTTAACTTTAGATTGTCGATGTGCTCATAATTATAGGTTATTGTCCTTTCAAGCGTCCAAGATTTAATCGCAAAATTTAAAAGGTTTAATGGAACAAGGAACGTTGCATTATTGATGTGTTGAGACCAATAAACACGAAGCTATACATTGTTTTTACATTGCTGGTACTGCAATTAAAATGTAGCCTACTTTACTTTTCATGGAAAATCCAAGCTTATTTTATCACTGGCGGAAGTTGAACTTTCACTTTTTCATTTAACGGCTAAATGTCACAAGCTTTGACGGGAGGATAGAAAATTTATCTGTCTTAACTTTTTATTGATTTTATGTTAAATTTTTCTGTTTAAATGTGTCAACAAAACTCTTAACGCATACTTTCTTAATCCTATACGTTTGGTTACATGTTACTACTGTTGCCAATCGTGCATGAAACTGTCGATAAATGCTTGTCCAGTTTATAAAGATACAAAATGTCTTTCACTTCAAAATCAACTTCCTCTTGAGGATGAAGACACTAAAGTTGCATTGTTGTAGCTATATTACAGCAAAGCGGCCTGTCTTTGTACAAACAAACGTGTGGTCGTGTAAAGGCGGTTTTAGTGGCTTGCAAAACGTGCTTCAACGTAAAAGGTTGCAAATTGACAAAACCGGAAAAGAATTATAGGCTACCTGTACAAATTTTCATTCGATGTAAAGCCTTTTTTTGCTATATGCATTGTTTTTTCACCCATAGTCTGCTTTTAGACGATACCATTTTTAGCGTGGGCCAACAAGTTTCCTATCGAGGTCAGTGCCTTTCGGAACTTCATCTTAGAAATCTTACAACTTCTATACCATTGACTCTAAATCGCTTTCATACTGGTGTTGGTTACTTCAAGTACGTCATGTTTCACTGGGGTTGGTGTGACTCACTCGCCTGCACTAGTGACGAAATTCAAACAGCACATCACATCTTTGTGCTGTTTTTCGACCTACTGGACACGGGGTGGACTTCATAGACCCTGACCAGTGCCGGTCTTTGGGGTGTGCAAACCGTGCAATCGCACAGGGCCCGCAAATTAGGGGGCCCGCAATTTACTCGGAAACGGCAGTAATTTTGTAATTTCCAATGGAAAAATTCAACATGTAAATTCAGCAAAGGAATTAGCAACAAGAAAACATAGAGACTCAACGGGTGCAACCTACTTCGCCCCTGAAAAGATCGAGAAAAAAAACAACAGAGCCAAAGTCGCTGATCGGAGTTGCCGCAAACATTTCAAATTTTTTCTCGATTTTTTCAGGGGACGAAATAGGTCGAAATTTGATTTTGTTACACGATTTTAGGATACGAAATTGGAGTACGAATTCTTCAGGGGACGAAATAAGTTCCATCCAGACTCAACATAGCCTAGCTTTATTTCCGAAAAATGCCAAAGAAAGCATGACCTTATACTTTTGCTATGCCACCGTACAGTACCATTTTACAATAATATTCATACCCAAATTTTATTGAACATGCTCTCAGAATGCCCCAAATTCAAAGTAGTTTTTGTGGGGGAGGCCCCCAGACCCCGGCCGCCGCAGGGTGTTGCCTTCGACGATCATGCCGTCAGCCTTTCCCACTGACCGTCAAACCACACTCCCTCCCCTTTCTAAATACCTTGCTACGCTACTGAATTGGATCATTGTCATTGGGGGCAGCAAAGCATATTCCGCATAGGGCCCGAAATACCCTAAGACCGGCACTGCCCTGACACTGTGGCAATGCACATGTTGCTGCAGTTGAGGGATGCTATCTTAAGTGTTTCCTCACAAGTAAGAAAAACATTAGTCAAATGAAAGGACAAATCAAAAACCATTTATCAAACTTCTTTGCATTAATGACGATTTCTCACAAATTTTCTGTTTGGCCTAGTTTGTTAAAAACGATATTTCATAAAGAATCAATATTTGTCTAATCTTCTAAAAAGCAGTCATGCCGATCAAGACATCCAGCAAGAACCACTGCGGAAGTGTGATTAATCAATTTGTATCTCTTCTTTCGTATGAGACAGGATTGTTCATATTTTAGGACAGGTAATGGAAAGCCAAGTGAGTGTAGCTTCGTCATGCAATGCATTCCACTTGGCGCCTTGTAAATGTGGCATTGAAGAACGACATGGTCATCAGCTTATTTCTCGCGCCGCACTCGCATCAATTTGTGTAGTTCACGCTGACAGGAGTAAACATGCTGAAGAAGTTTTAACTTTTAACAAACAACCGTTGAAGCTTAGAAAAATTGTAGATTAGAATAAAACAACTTTAGCCCTATACACTTTCCAACTTTGTAAAAAGATTAACAAAGAACATTTCGACAAATCATTAAAAGAGGTCTTGTTTCTCATTTTATTTTATTTTGAAACTTCAAAAACAACGTATGAATTGACATTTAAGCGAAAATCAACTCACCTTTAAAGTATCCTGGTTGTAATGCTTCTTGCGGCTCCCTGGCCGATCAAAAATCGTTCTTGTCCCAGCCAAATCGCGTTTTCTTCTCGCTTTTTCAGGAAGTGGTTTTTCGATTTGGTAGAAAGAATTTTTGGTTGCTGGTGGCTGGGATGACAAGGCACCAATTTCATGTTTGTTTTTGATATTTTCCTTTTTGTTGAACAATTTCAGAAAAATATCTTTACGATCTGCAAAGCAATTTAATGCTCTGAGTTATATGGTCCTTTTGTGCAGAAAAATCAACAAATGAATAACAAAAATATTGCCAAGATTTAGTTACCATTCTGTGACAGTTTCTTGGGCAAGTTTTGTAATCGAAGAAGCACCCAAAGAGAAATTAGCGTTTCCTGATCTCACTCTAAGTTATTTATTTGCATCACCATGGCATCACAAATGTAGATAGGCTACAAACGACCTGTTTTTGTCTGATGCTGCGTGTTCTCTATGGTAGTAGCAGTTTGCACTAGCTTTCGGAACAAAATTAGCTCCGCCGAAAGCTAGTGCAAACCGCTACTACCACAGCAAACCCGCAGCATCAGGCCAAAAGAGGTCGTTTGTATCTACATTTGTGAAGTAAGCAACAATCATGGTGCTACAAGCGAATCTCAATCAATCGTTATTTGTTTGGTTTTTCTTGATGAGGTTGGTAGAAGATATGACAAACTGCCACTTACACCACGTACAATTCATGGTCATCACGGATAAGCTGACAAATATCGTAGGTATTAGCAGAGAAGGGCGTGATCTTGATCTGATCTTGAAGATCACTTTTATTTTGGAGGTCTTCATCTAAAATCGCAAGCTGATATCTTGCCGATCTCTTGGTATTAAGAACTGTGTAAAAGCTGCCTACCTGCATTTCACGTCTCAAACAGATGTTGTTTTGTGATAACAACTGCTGAGGGGAAAAATCTTCAACTTAGCAATACAAATGCAATCGAGTAATTTTCTTTACCTTTTAAGATGTTACCTTTGATGTTGTCGGAAAGTGAAAGGACAGATATCAATCTCTTGTGTTGAATTTGCTGTCTCAAGTCTCCTGCAAACTGACAAAAAAGCACTTTACTACATATTTGAATAATGTCAGTCTAACAAGATTGGTCCTGTTTGATTTCGCCTTTGCAGAGGAATATAAAAAGTTATTTTGTTAGAAACTCTATTGCAATACAATGTTTTATGGTTCTAAGTAATACATCTATTTTTAGTAATCGGAAACTTTTCAATTTTTTATCAGGAAAGCTGCTAAAATTACAAACCTATCTAACGTTAAATAGACGTTGTAAAATACAGAATTCAGGTCCTTGAGGTAAGAGCATGCTCCGTCGACTTAATCGCAATCGACCAGCCTTCAACAAGCTTTAAGCTGAGGTTTTGGTTTATCGTCGTTTCTTAATATACAGAAAGTTGCTGCTTCGTGCGTTGAAGCCCCGGGGACTTTGCTGTTTTTAATTGGTTGGCACTTTACCATTTTCAAGGACAGACATCTCCCTGTTTTGAGTTTTTCTTTCAGCTACAACAAACATACTGTAATTGCACAACACAATTTATTTTAAAATCAAAGCATCACTATCTACATTGTGAAGTAAGCAACGATCATGCTGCTAAAAGCGAAACTCAATCTATTGCAAACGAATTCATTTTTACACGAGTTAGTTCAATCATTAACAGCTAAAAATCGATCTCGTTCAGCTAGCTGCTAGCAGCTAGATCATCTTCAATTAAGCTTATTCAAATAGATTCTATTCGAATGTATCATATTTGAAAATCCTTAACTGAAGATGATGTAGCTTCTAGCTGATTGAAATCGATTTTTAGCTGTTTATGATTGAACTGACTCGTGTGAAAATAAATTCGTTTGTGTTACAAGACATGTAACCGAGTCGTTCATATCAAGCATTGTTGTAGGTTTGACACCTGCCAGAAGATATTTCACTTTCTTGGTTTTACGATTTTCGATGTTTTTATATTGTTTCAACCGTCTAAATTTCCATTAATATTTCTGTGTATACCTAAAGATCACTGATCATGATACTGATAGTGAACGAATGCAAAAGACTTGGCATTTAGGCAAAGAGCAAAATGAGGTATACCTGTAGAGACACACTAAACTGTCGGGACGTTGCAACATGATAATATCATAATAAATATTTCAAAGGTTTTGCAATCATAAAATTTTTGAACAAAAGGTTACAACGCATGTTGCATGGCAACTTATATGCACACCAAGGCAATAAGAAGTCGAGAATATTCTTGATGATTGATTGAAAATATTACACAATTATTGTAATCACAATCGGCAAGTGTGACCACGCAAAACGTCATGAAAACGAATTATCAGTGCAGCCAAAGGGGTTTGTAAACCAGCTCCTCCCGTTTGAAGGGTACAGGTCGCTATGACAATTGAATCAGTAGTAATGATATTATTTATGATCAAGCTATTACCATTTTAACCGTTATGTACTCACACCCAGGGGCGTTGACAGAAGGGTTCAGAGGGCATTTTTGAACCCTGCCAGGGATGACTTCAAGGGCCGGTAACCTTTCTGAAGGACCCAGAACTTGATGAACTCATCTCGTACTCTTTAGATATAGTGCGTGTGTTTTTAAATAAAGTGTCTTGATTTGGCACCAGAAAATCTCATTGGTGCTGAGCCCAAACTACCCTTCCAACGGCCCTAGGCACACCCGTTTCAAAGGACGATACGAAATTCACAACTTCTTTGGCTGCCATAATGATTCAGTGTGACATATATCCACAAGCTTCAGCTTTGTAGTTAGGTGTCACACCGAAAACTCTGGTTTGGATTCTTACTTTGCATTGAACCTGCCACTGCTGCTATTGGCCACAGGAATTGCATCTATCCAACAGAGTGGTATATATGACTACTTAGACAACCACTTCATCTGGTCCAGATCTTTACCAGATCGGATTCGGACCTGACCAGATTTGGACCAAACAAAGTGGCTGTCTGCGTAGAAACTTTACCAAAATATTTATGTAAGCACAAACTTTTTTTAAAACTGAAAAATTATCAAGCTTGCGACTTCGGAACTTCCAAGCGCACTGAGTAAAAGAAGAGTAAAAACAGGGCCGTAGCAACGAAGAACGTGGCCTCCTCCGAACAGAAGTCCGGGGCCCTTTCCAACGCAGAAACTGGAATGCGGTATTTATTTTACACAACATGCAGGGTTCATATTATGTATACACAGTAGAGGGCACAGTTCCGCTAATTAGCGAAGCTAACGCTTTGGTTAGCGGATTAGAATTTTCGCTAATATTTAGAAATTTTAGCGGACTCGTTAGCGAAAGTAAATTTATTGAAAATCCGCTGACTTCTTTGTTCCAACGGCCACCACTGTGTATACATAAGTCTACAGTGACAGTGTGGACATATATTCCATAATTACGCAAAGCTCTTCTTTCGAGCCTTGTTCTGCGCAAATTGTAGGCCTAATGAGTCATTGTCCAGGGATTTGGCAATCTCCTTTCAGCACTGGCGACAGTAACTGGTGTGGTCGGTCAGAAGAATTCTGGTGCAAATGCAAAGATTCGGATAGGTCTATAGCCTATCTCCTGAAGGCTGTTCTTGTACGTTAAAAAAAAGCTTGCCATGACAAGTCCTCTCTCTTTCTCGATGACATAAATAAAACGATTCAATTCCATTATTAGTTCGTTGGCATCAATGTCTCCAATTTCTCTTTTAATTTTTTTGCAGTGATTGTCCAGTTCCATTGTCTGCCCCATTAGCTCAGTGATTACGTGCCCGCTCAAAACCGCGCGGCGCAAGTTCGACTCTCGGGGTGTGCGCTTGAGCAACGCATTTCAGGACTGCTCTCCATTCAGCGGCACCTAGTGAATGGAATAGTTTCCTGGCAACATCACTTCAATAATCGGAAAGCTTCACTCTGCCAATCTCGGTAACCGGCCCTTCGTCAAGAGCCTCTATACAAGTATGCGAAACTACCAGGAATAACCAATCAAGGTTTTGTCAGCCCGAGGATAAAGATTCAAAACCAATTAACCAAACAACCATTTTCTCTGAGACACTTCTTCAGGTTGCTAACGTTGTGCACAAATTCAAACAACTTGTACCACTCCACGAGTTGGTTAAAGCGCAAAGAAACAGAAGACGGCCTGATCTGTGAGAACAAGAAAAAATTGCAATTTGAATTTTTTTCAGCAGAAAGACGACTCGAATCATCAGCACATTCGTAACCAAACATTCTCTTCCTTCGTCGTACCGTGTTGTTTGAAAACACCTGCTCAATACCAATGCTCTGCTATTTCGCGTGCGTTTGTGACCACGTGGTTAGCCTATATCCTGTATTTCGATAGTCTTGCAAAAACTTCGGTGGGGCCCTCATTCCTTGCGGGGCCCCCTCCGATCGGAGGGTTCGGAGGGCGGTTGCTACGCCTCTGAGTAAAAATTATGCAGAATTACTATGAAATTAGGTGAATTATAGTGCTCAGCTTTAAGCAGTTTTCCCAAAATTAATAAAGTTGCAACTCTCCCAAAAAAAATTCACGTATCACAAAATGTCCATAGATCCCATTGGTTGGGACTTACTGAGCTAGATAAAATTTAGCTTATCAGTGGTTCCAGAAAGTTATACACATGGCTGAACTAACCGATAGTGATTTAGCAAGGAGCACCCCGTTTAAAAAGGCGGCTGCAATAGCAATGCAAATGTTCATTTCTGAAATTTAACTAACTTAGATTAAAAAATCAAAAAAAAAACAATAAAAAACAACTTTAAGTTGATTATGGATTTTACAAAAACTAGAATATGGTTGAGTTCAATAAAATTATGGAACATCTCACTTAACTTTCTTTTTGTTAATTAAATTGAAAGTAATCATTTGACATCAGAAAAGCTGGCCTGGGATCCCTGCTCAGCAAATCACATCTCCATCCAGTAGCGTAGCCAGGAACTTTGAAGGGGGGGGGGTTTCGCCTAAGACGACACCCAGCGGTGGGGGTCCTGGGGGGCCTCCCCCAGAAAATTTTGAAAAATTACTTTGAATTTGGTGCATTCTGAGAGCATTTTCAACAAAAATGTGGGTATGAATATTCCTGTAAAATGGTGCCGTCCGGTGGCATAGCAAAAGGATAAGATCATGTTTTCTTCGGCATTTTTCGGAAATAAAGCTAAGTCTCTATGTTTTCTTGTTGCTAATTCCTGGCTGAGATGTTTGAATGTTTGGTATTGGCAAAACTCGCTCTTTTAATGCAGTTTTGTATAAAATTAGGCAATTTTTTTTTAGACTGAAAGCATCATTCTCAATATCGTGACGTCACACGCGTGCCAAAGAGGGGGGTTGTAACCCCCAAACCCTCCCCCCTTGGCTACGCCACTGTCTCCATCGATTGCAAAACATCGCAAAGGACAAAACAGAATGGAGATCCTATCAACCTTGTTGAAAGACTGATCGAAGCCAGCGGCTGTCAAACGATTTGGCTACACTGGCGGCGGAGACAGTTACAATAATAATCATTTGAAATAATAATAAATTACAAAAATCAGTGGCGCTTTCAAGTTAATCGGGAGGCTAAAGTCGCATCTAGGATGACCACAGGTTGCACGATTGGTTGAGTTGAGTTCATAAATGTTAAGTTGAAAGACTCTCAAGTCTCAAGTGAATCTTAATTCGAACTGAATAATTTAGGGCGATTGAAAACGCATTATCATTGTCAATTGCATGATAGTAATCCTGTTTTAAAAACACCATTACAAACTGTCTGATTAGTTTTATATCAGTTTGTTACACCAGTTTAAATAAGTTACAAATTGTATCGACATATCGTCAGCGATTAGGTTTGAAAGGCTATAGGCCAGATAAAAAGAAGCATATCATAAATAATGCAATGTGATATACCACATAGTGAGTTACGATCATTTTCCAATGACTGAGTATTTTCTAGTAAAACAATATTTTTTTACATTGACTCGACGTCGTTTTTTGTCTTCTGGGTCTTCCAGCCAAGTTGCAATATCTAACCCAATAAACATATTGGCTAACATCTGCCTTCAGTCATTTGGGTCATCAAGATTTTAAGAAATAAAATTGTCAGAATTCATTTTTGTTGTTTTCTGCAACAATTAAAGTTTTTTCAGCGATTGTAAGATTTTCAATTTTGTGTCATGATGACGGGAATGATTGCGCTATTAGCCTACTCCCAGTATATCCTTAGGTAGTTTATGAAAGAAAACATACCCAGACAGCAAAATCCGTCATTTTTACATTGATTCAACGTCTGTAAAATGACGGGTTTCGCTGCCTGCCTAGTGAGGTTCCGCACTGCTAATTTTGAACTCATGTAACAAAGACTCACTTGCAGGTTATGAAAAGAGTTAATTCAACAAATTCGTTATATGCTAACAACAGACAAAGCTATTTTTTCCCCTGGTACGCACATGCCCATTGCCCAATAGTGGAGAGGCACTGAGTTACGTGCCCCCTCCAATAAAATCAAGAAAAAAACATTCTATGTTTTTGCAAAATTTTCTCGCTCCCTTGGCTCGTTCAAGTCAATTTCATTAAGATGAGCAGGACAACAGAGAATAAAATTGAACTTGAGCTTGTCCGTTGGTACAGATCTTGCTAATGATCTTTCACAATCATTAAAAAGTTGAAACTTTTTCACCTGACTTGTTGCATCCAATAAATAATAAAAAAATTCAGATTTAGATTGGAATTTGATGTCAATAAATCAATACGCAATAAAGAAGTTACAAACAAAATGCATATAGCGCAGTATGGGCCAGCCATACTATGGTCAATTTTGGGTTTGATATATTCCAATTTATCGGAAGCATAAAAGAGTTCGAAGAGAACATGTGACATTGAACTTTAAATTGATGCTTACAATTAGGGCAGTTTTCAACCACCAAGTAACGATATTAGTTTGGAGAAAGAACAAGACAGATCCAATTGAGTTTCAAAGCTCTTGTGGGAACGACGAACTTTTAGAAACCGACAGCTAAATTTCTAAATTGGCATCTGGCATTTGGAAAAAGTTTTTAATTTATTTTTGTCATGTCCAAGCTCGTGCTCAAAATTGAAGGTGAAATCAATAGGAAGCAGAGGTGCCCATCATTGTGCCCATCATTGTGACCAGGAAGATGTCGTTAGTGTTCAGTTCAGTTTGTTTTTATTTCTGACCACCACAACGAAAAAACAATATATGACAAACATAGCAGAGGCCTAGAAAAAGGTAGAAGCGACAAAACGAGGACGTTATAACATGCATGATACCAAAGCAGGGCAATCAGTTTAAAATATGCCACGGTCGCAGTGTCTTGC
Source organism: Aplidium turbinatum (assembly GCF_918807975.1). NCBI lineage: Eukaryota > Metazoa > Chordata > Ascidiacea > Aplousobranchia > Polyclinidae > Aplidium > Aplidium turbinatum. The sequence goes on along the minus strand of NC_137489.1, from coordinate 5,207,146 downwards.
TAAACACAACCGCGTGCTTTTGTAAGGTTCTTAACCCATCCTACTTCTAACCCTAACCAACTTGGGGTCAGTGGCGAGGCCAGGGAAGCGATTGGGGCGGTCGCCTAAAGCTCTAAACTACAGAAAAGTAACTTTAATCACGATTTATTAGCAAGGTCAAATTGATGTGGACCTACACTGGCTACACATCATTGTTGTTGAAATATCCTCGTAAAAACTACTTGCTTGGTCCGTCCCTGATTGGTGAGTGGTAAAAAAATTACGGCCGTGTGAAGAGAATTAAACTACATTCAGTTCCGCCTCGACAGAGACATAATAATAGAGCAAGCCTCAGCGTCAGAGACAACAAAATGGAGCTTGGTCTGTTGGTTTTTTCGAGTAGATTATAATCTCTTTACATTTTTCAAAGCTAATATTCTTAAGATATTAATCCATTAGGTAAACCTTAAACTAATTAATCAATCCATTGATTTTGCGTTCTCATTAATTTGTTTAAAACTTGATTAAAATTTGATTAAAAAATATTTTTTAACATTTGGACTGTAATCAATATATCTGCGATTGAATTATGAAAGGATAGAAAAAATCTCCCTCTTGATAAATTTTGGAAAAAAAATTGAACTACGCATCAGACTCTTAATTATTATAAATGATTTGAATTATGCCACAGCGTGTTGATGCAAAGAAAAGAAAAATTTTATATTAAAAAATGGAATATTAATTCGCTATGCAGGTTTTAGTATTTCAATGTATCCTAATCAACTTTTTATTTTATTAAAGGAAAGTTTTCACATCCGGCTCTAATAGCTCGCATTTATTTCATGTTTCTTTTCAACCGTATGATGGAAATTGATAAAGTTTTATGCACACAAAAGCTTAAGGCATACCACTTTAATATTTTATACGTTATTACTTATTAATGTCAAAAACACACGTGTATTTGCACCACGATGATTTACGTTTTTACTTAACCTTTCTGATTAGATCCAACTTGAAAGTGTAAAAAAAATTGAAAAACACCTCAATTTTCTTGCCTGTTTGGCTCTGTACAAAAGTGTTGCTTTGACACTTGTTATCACTTATTTATACAAGAAAATATTCTGTATAAAAACAAAAACTGAAACCTTTATTGCTGATCACGTGCCAACAAACCACCAGTTAGTTTGCACATCAGTTTTATTTATTTGTATCTTCGCGATGATTATCGACGTCTAAGAAATGTACCTGATAAACAAGCTGAAAGGCACTTTTGAAAACAATACAAAACAAGGAATGCCGGCTGAGGCAAAAATTTCTACTTTATAGCAATGGTTCTTAAAGATAGACGGAACAATAAAAAACCAAGAAATAGGAATCAATTTATTTTTTTTGCAGTTGCTTGTGTTCTGGGTAAAAGGAATGTTACAAGGTACTTTTTGCTCGTTTTTACAAGTTGATCAAAATTTGCAAGCTATTTACCACAAAAGTAACATCTTATTCGAAAGTAGTTTATCGTAAAGATTGAAGTTTTAAATCCAATAAACAACAGCTGTTTCAAATAAGGCATTGTGCATTTCCTGTCTTTGCTGCAATGTGTACCATCACAGTAGGTCACACGAAAGTTGGTGGAACAACAGTTCATCAAACGGCATTTCATGCACAGGGAAATGTAGGAGATTGGGATTTTTGGAATTAAGCTGGTGTCTAAAAGTTTGGCTGGTTGTGGTGTTAAAATTGTGAGAAAAGGGCTCCCCAAAATTCCATACAATGTCTTCATCTTCTAATTACCCAATCTTCACAACTCCCCAGTGTCCCAAATAACCTTCCCAATCTGAAAACCCCAAAATCGTAATTCTCCAGTTTTCCAAATCCCACAATTCGACCAGTCAGCTAGTGAGGTTGTTACTTTTTACATTATAAAATGAAGGCCAATGTAAAAGAAAAATCAATTATTTTTCTAGCTGAAAAACGGTAACATTGAGTTCAGAAAGTACTTTAAAAAAAGGAAGAGTGCAAAGGTTTCATTGCATGATGAAAAAACTGCGTATTGCTGTGGGCATTGGGCTAATGAAGATTTATGACAGCTGCAATACAATTTGATCTGGCCAGTGAAATTGATTTAATGCATTTCACTAAAACACGTTAGGCTGTCGAGATCCATGCATAAAATCGCAATGATCTCGCAAATGATTTATGTGGAGCGTTAACTGAACCAGAAGCAAAAATGGTAGATTTTCATAAAAAAAAACTCTAAAATAATTTTGTAAACAAGAAGTGAATGTTTTGAAGTAGCCTACAGGAGATTTTTTGATCCAGACAGCAAATCAGTCGTTTTTTTCATTGATTTAACGTCTGCAGGCGTTGAAACAATGAAAACAATGACTGCTTTGCTGCCTGGGTAAATACACACCTGTGTAGTGTCAACTACTACACTTCGGAAATGTGCCTTCGGAGATATCGACCTTATTGACAATACAAGTAAAATTTAATGCAATCTTTTAAGATGAGGATTCTGTAAATGCTTTTGCGTAGAAATATCACAAGTAATCAGCCACACTTTGTCGAATGAGTGAACTTATCTATTACAAAGTTGCTCTTGTGAGAAACGGCAATCGATCCAATATGCAAGTACTGTACAGTGACAACTTACAACTTGGATCCATTTGTGAGCAAGGGTAAAGGACACATGTCCAAACAGTTATTTGGTTGATTCGTTTGCATCGCAACGATTCAAGTCAAACGAATGAAGTCAATTCATGGTACGCATATGTCAACGACTGAAATTAGTCAGACATCAGACTTGATCAGTGTTTGCAAAGTTTATTTGTGGATCAGTAATCGGTGATCGCAATCAGCGGATTGCATTTATTGCACAAAGGAAAATAGCAGTCTTTGAATTAGGTGCTTAATCAGCTGATTTGTTCAATCTATGGATAATCTGCTGTTGATATATTTAACTCTAAAACTAACTGTTTGTTGAATCAGATTTGAAAAAGAAATAGAAAAATCAACGATTTCTGTGGAAATGAAATCAGCCAAGTCCGGAAACTCTTACGGGTTTTCAAAGTCCTGGGTGGAAATTTTTACAATTTATCGATAACCTGTCGCCGCCTTCCAGGCGGCTTCTCCAATATCTCATTCAAATAAAATTAATAATTGGCATTTTTTGCTAATATCTAAGCCTACTAGGCCTATTTAGCCTAGTGGTACTTCAAGGTTCATATTATGTAGGCTACTTGTATGTAGCAGTGAAATAGCCGAATAGATAAAGAACTTGGTTTTCAACCATACCACTCTGGTTCGACTCCCGGCTAAGTTGGACAGCTCATCTCTACCGAGATATTGATAGATTGGTTGGGAATAACTGCTGCAGGTAAAAGCGGTCAAGAGAGGGGGAAACGTAACATTTGTTTGTGTTGTCGCTCCAGCTCGTGTCCGAGCATTGGTTTTGTCTTCACATTGAATTTGGTTTTAGATGGTGATGTCGAATGTGGTGGCTTTGGAGGCCCAGTGTATGATGGAAAAGACGTGGGCAAAAGTTACATTGTATGGAGGGTGGAGGAAGTGGTAGTTTTAGCTTTTCTTTTCTAGTGTTTCGTTTTTCTCGGGCTTTCTGTATCCTGTTTTTTTCAAAAATTTCCGTGCTTTTTCTCCAAAGGGGTCTGCGTTAAAACAGTAGGCAACAGTACAACAGTTGGCCAACTGTTGGCCAACAGGGTTAGTTACTTGGCTATTGGCCCACTGTTGGCCAACTGTTATACCAACTGTTTGGCCTACTGTTGTCCACTGCGTTTCCAGTCCAGATTCTACTATTTAGAAGTGCATGCTTCAGGTCACTAACCTTGTCCGTTACTTTGTCGGAAGAAGTTGTTTTGTGTGCGCTTGATGGAGTAATTGACGTTGTAATCACCAAAGCTTTCAACGAGAGGAAAATAACACAGCAGACAAGCATTGTGTACACAAATGCTGGGTCTTACTAAAAGCAAACAGGGATTTAAGAGTTTATGTAAACAAATATAATCGTGAGTAGCATTGTTTTAAAACAAACGAACGTTAGTCTGCTCTCTGCATATAAAATGATGATCTATAATGTTTTGAGTTTTTTTAGCGCCATTGCATAAACAGCTGATGGTCTAAATGTGCATGGGCCTGTGATAACCTAAATTTCTAAAAGTAGACCAAGAAAAACTCAAAATGAGTGTGTCTTTGTCCTTTATCTCTCACAAAGATATTATTAGGTTTCAATTAGAAAGTAGGTTACAATTACAAGATGCGATGAAAGCGACAGCAAAATATTTTAACAATCAAAAGCGGGTTTTATAAAAACTTTTTTTCTCATGAAAAGTTTTGCTGTGACGAACTTCTTATTGTAGCGATGAATTATCCTCACAACTCATTCTGCAACGGATTACATTGCGAAAGACAATTCTAGTATAGGTCTTTGTAGTTTGGGAGCAATTACTATGGGGCCACAGGCTAATAAACAAAGTGTAGTCAGCAAAATTAAATTGGCCAAGCCTCTAGACACCGAATGAAAAAGACAACATGTTTGAAGCAATAATTTATTTTAATAACAATAAAACAAAGAAACGCGAATAGTTCGTCGTTTTATTAATTCCTTGCCCAGCGTTACAAAGTAGCGAGATTTAATGTGAAACTAGAAACTATGTCAAGGTAAAACGATTCGTCCTAAAAAACTGCAAATCATCTAAGTCAAGTTTCAAAAGCAACGCTTTCTCCATATCCTTTCAAATGCCATGAATATTATATAGAAAATGATGAGAGAGATAATTCTATTTTAAAAGGTTTATTGCCTATAAATGCATTATTTAAAAAGTCTGAAGTGATCTCACAATTAGTCCTGAGTTTTATCAAAGAAAATGAATAATAAATCAACCAAACAATAGGCTACAATTTCTACATCCCAATGCAATAGTCAATCCTTCAGGAGGCTGCACTTTAGGATAGATAAGCATTTTATCAATTAATGGTTTTCGCATTGACAAAGCATTTTAATGAACGGTCTTTTATGTTTCGCAACAGTTTACATTGACCTATTTTTACTTAACAAAACCCGACCTTTTTACGTTGATATAACGTCTTCGAAAGTTAAACCAAGATAAAAGATAAAAGAATAAAGAAATAAAACCAAGATAAAAGAATCGATCTGTTACTTGTGTTGTAAGAGGGTGGAATTGCTGCATTTTCATTGAGCAGAAATTTCCAACGCACGAGGTGACCTAGCTCTAACTTTCAAGGCGTGCACCAGTGCAGCATTAGACCTTGGTTCGATACCAAGTGGAGTTAATCTCAACAAAGTTGACGTTTGGTAGCCTATCCATAGCTCTCGACTTGTTAGCTTTCAGAATAAAGATTTTTGAACTGACGACAATTTGATTTTTGAACTCATGTAGGCCTACTGCTTTTCTTTTCTTTCAGATTATACCATCTCGCTCACTTTCCCTCACTTTTTTCATCATATAATTATAAACTATCCGCCAACAAACAATCACTTGTCAAAGTGTCAAAAATATTTATTAAGAAGCAAAATTGAAAATTAAAGGACACTAAGCTAAGTTTACGAAAGACCAGAGAGAAGGAAGTAAACAATTTAAAAAAGTTAATTTTGATGATGATCGGATGCTTGTCCGCGGAAAGTCATGGCGAGAACGAACAGTAAAAATAGCTATTTTGACCGACTGAGACCTTTATTTTGATCAAATCATGTTAACATCGTTTTAGCTCATCAACACCATCAGAAGAGTTTTCCATTGCTAACTCAGTTTTAAGTTAACAAACTGACTATTTCACAAAGTTACTCGTCTGGACTTCAACATTGTTTTACAAGACATTTTCTAACCATAATCTATACCGCTTATAACGTTGATTCGATTTACTTTTTCTGACTTGTAGGCTGCGACTGTAACTGAAGGATAAGAATTTGCAAAACACCGATTCACTACCCATCCTTACTCGAAACTCTTTACTATCGATTGAAGCGATTTAGGTTTTTCTTGCCCAATGCTGAAGAGCTATTCTTTTTCTACATGCAGGACTTCTTTTTTTTCCTTTGCGTTTCAAAGGTTTTAAGATGTTTCTATACACTTTATTGGTTAATTTTTTTGATTAGATTGATAAGTAACTTTCGATAAAAACCAACTTGTTTACGCGGCAAATGCATCGAGCAGATATCGGCAACAAATAAACTGTAATTATTATCTCTCGGTGGTTTCATATTCCAAGTAGAATTTTTGTTGAGAAGCAGCGATCTTCCTGGCATCAGCTCTACCTGACTACTTACCATAGAACAGCGAGGATTGTGTTTCGCTAACCCGTCAATCATTTCCACCTGTTAACCTGTATATTGCTGTCAATTCTTGCTACACTCGACTGCCGAGAAACATAAGTAAAAATTTCCCTCGCAAATTTTGAAACGCATATGAGCCTTCCTTAAATTTTTACTTCGCCCTTTTGACCTCTATTTCCGACCTATGGAAAACACTGCCCATTTCAAGTTTCATGCGCAGTAGATAAAATACAGCCTCACCTTCCATACCGGGCAAGCTATAACAGCGCTCGGTGGAAACACGTTCGTTTAAGAGCACAAGGCTTTTTTAGTACCGAGGCTCCCAAATTTTGTTAAAGTACTTTTAAAGATAACAAGAAGTTTAAAATATATTTGTCTACGCTCGTTAGAAGAGCCGGAAGCTGCCTTTCTAACTTAAAGTGCTTGATAAGATTACTTTGCTTATGAATTTTTTATTCTTCAAATTATGTGGTTTATTTCTTTCGTACAATTCTGTTTATGTAGTTTAGTTGTAAACTTACTTAGCAACATGCATTAAAATTAGGGCAGTAATTTACTTAATAAGTCATCCATTATAAATGCGCAATAAGACTTATTCGCTAGTGTATAACTACTATGCATCGAAAAGATCTATGTTAGACATGGTTAGACCTATAGCCAATGTTCATCATTCTTGCAAGCTACCTTTCTGGATTGAATCATTTTCTTCCAGCTTATGACACTTTAAAGCATTGTCTTTGCTTTTCTATTTTTACTAAGAAAATCCTCAGGGACAAGTCATCGTACTACATTTTAATTATGCATGTCTCACACAGACTAAAACAAATTGCATTTTGGCATCACAAGGAACTTTCTGCAGCAGTCGCTTCAAGTTAATGCTTCTCTTTCAGCTGAAAGCAAATCTATCTCAGATTCCACAAACCGTAATAGAGCGTGATGTGCGTAACCTCGAGTTGCTGCTGTATGAACAAAAGGATTTTGAGTTGAGTTTTCAGTAGATAAGAGTGGTCAGGCCCAGTAACTTACAGGCAGGCTAGTTATTTATTATGGCCTTTAAAAGCTTTCGCTATCACAAATGTGCCTTTTTAGCTCCGATTTTTTTCGGCTTGTGTAGCCTATCACATAGACTGCAGTGTGCGAAGCTTCTACCTTCTTCTAGACAGGCCTGGATTAACCATTGTGCTAAAGCACAGGGGCCCCGCAGACAGAGGGCCCCATCTGAGCCTTCTCAGCATAGAGTGTGATAAACTGCGACTTCTCAATTTTGATGCTATCCTTAGACTTTGCAGCAAAAAAAGTCGTTCGGCTGAATTTCATGTTAGTTTTCTAAATCCTATTGGTAGTTAGTAGTGAATGAAAGAGCAGTTTAGAATAGAAATTCAGAATAACCTTTCATTGCAATTTGCAGTGTAGTGTGCAGTACTAACAGTGGTCCCTTGCTACAATGTTTTCCCTTGCACGGTTTCGTTGATTTAATGTGTGTGATTTTGCATCCATTATAACGTAAACATTGTTGACTTAATTTGCACATGCTTATTTAATCATCGATCACGTGCTATTTCAAAGTTATCTAACTTACCTAAGCAAGGCTCAGTTTCCTCTGCAAGCGAAACCAGCTTACTTCCATTACGCTCCAGGTAAGCTGGTAAGGGCCACCATAAAATTCATTAGCACAGGGGCCCCATTTGACCTTAATCCGGGCCTGCTTCTAGACCTCTGCTATGATTGGCTTAGCCTATTATATTGTTTTTCTTTGTGCTGGTCAGATATATAAACAAAATAAACTTAATCTAGATTGAATGTCTGACCAACGAAAAAGCTTTAGGGCTAACTATGTGATAGATTTTACTGTTGCAAATTGTGTTAAAACAATATAGTTAAGCGAAATTACCATAAAAGAGACTGTGCATATGTATAAGCATTTATTACAGTGCACAAAAACAAGACACACAAGACATGATCGTGATAAGCCGTTTTCAATAGTGGCGAGTTAAAACAGGACAGGACTGAAACGTTGAAGACTTGAAAGTTTTCTGAATTCCTTCCATTCAATTAGCTCTAAGCTACACGCGGCGTAGTGGGTTTGGTAAGCAACACAGCGGTTTACACCAAGGAGGTACGTATCTCAAAAAGGGTTCACATGGCACTCTTGTGATTTCGACACAGAAAGGCCTAGTTTCAACGGTCATCGCTTGCCAGGCGGTTTGTCCCAATGTGAACAAGACAAATAATCGCCACTACGTCGATGTAGCCTATAACAAGTATTGCACGCAGGATACACCAGTTTACGTCGCTTCAACGTAACACCACACGACCGATACCACCACGCAAAAATTAGCTCATTGCAAAGACAGTGACAAGACATTAAAACACGTATATATACAAATAGATGATCCGAGTGTGCACGATTCCTGCTTTGCATCGGAGAAAAAGGACACCAACTACGTACAGTACATAACTACATATATAATCAGAAATTTCTGGTCGTTAGTATCTACACTGTGGTATAGCCAGAAAGTTTCACACAAATGAGAACAACAGCATTGGTTGAGACAGACACACGATAATCTTTGTATTTACAATCATTAAGCACTTGTCGTTTTATCAGATAATTCTTTTGAGTTTGGCAAAACACCACGACAGTTCGTGGCATAAACACAACATGGCGGCGCCCAATTTTCAATTGTTTCATTACATTTAAGTAGCTAGAATTATTGTAGGTCAGAGAGACCTTAGATAGGCGGTGGCGAACCTGCTAGCAAAAGTAATACGTTTTACATTAAGACTGCAATGTAAAAATGACTAATTTTGTTAGCTGGGTACAAAGATTTACGTCATGATTTACAAAAAAATTGACAACAGGAATAGAAAAAATAGAAAATAAACAACAGCCGAGACAATAAGACTTGGTTATAGTATAGTTCGAAAAACAAAGGTTCAAGCCTCCTCACGATATCTGAGTTATAGATGAAACACAACTTCGGTGATAATCACACATTATTTCCATCATCGCATGACAAAGTTGCTTTCCCGGTACAGCTGCTTTATTTACAGCATCAACCCGTTTTACATTGATTCAACGTAATATCAATAATATCTTCACCTCTTGCTGATCATTATTTTTATGTTGATTTAATAAAAGCTCGAGTTTGGTGGGCACATACCAGATAACAACCAATTTTTTTTACATCAATTCAACGTCTGCAGACGTTGGATCAATGTAAAAGGCGGTTGATGTGCTGTATGAAAAACTTTAGAAGATCATTCGTTCGCACATCAACACAACGTCTGCAGGCATTTTCGGATGATGAAGAAACACAGTCACAGAAGTTCAACGATGTCTTACACTGGTGATTTTGTACAAGGTTTTATAGATTAAAACCCAGATGAATGGCGACATTTTGAGCTATTGTGGAGACGGGCGTCTTAAGGTTGGTTCCCGGACATTTTGGGCTCCCTCCCGCGAGGGGTCCTTACTTCTCGGTTTCGACTTGGTAACCCTTTTTCTGGCGTCAGGGGAAATACCCGAGCTGGAATGGGTGATTTTGATGGTATCACGTGACGACGATCTGGCTTCACCCACGTGAGGGGGGCTCCTGATTGGTTGCTGGCGAACCACTTTGCTCATTCGGGGAATCTAGAAGCAAGGAAGTGGGAATTTACTTTTGTTGTGACTTGAAGACATATACAATTTGGGTAGAGACTTAGAGGTAACTTTTTATAAACCATAAACACACATAACTCAGCAACAACACTACATTTAACATTATAAAAACAAAAAACAATAAGCGAACGTTTTCGGCTAGTCATACAGCCCCTTTCAAGCTTATAAGAAAAAATATTTTTAAAAGAAATACTAAATAATAGCTTACAATATCACAGCAAAAATATGGACAAATCTAAACATTTGAGAAACTTGCTCAACTAGCTCACACAAAATGATAACTTAAAAATTACGCAACACAACGAGTCAGGTATTTGAAGACTTGTAGCTGAAATGTACAAAGCGCTGGTGGACTTCATTTCTTTGTCAGGCAAGAGATCAACCTCAACAACTTTTATAAAAGCTTTTCGGTTTTGATTCGAATTTTCAACTCTTTTTTTGGAACGCCATGTTAATAGTCTTAAAAGATGTTGCGACTTCGCTGATGACTACCGCGATGTAATCTTCAACTCACCGAAACGCCTTGAGGGCTTTCATCTTGTGCACGGTCCTGTCTGCTTGCCTCGGAGCACATGTTAAACTTTGAGAAGCGGATGCCATCTTGTCCCAAAGGGTATTCCCCGGCACTGTCGCTTCCCTTCGAGCTACGTCATAGCGAGAGTTTGTAAACAATCACAATGAATGTTTCTAAAATACGCTGCAATATTGACATACACTGTATGCGCTGCTTTCAGTCCCGTGTAAGGCAGACAGTTTTAGTGCAGCCGGGTTTATTTCTTGATTTTACGTCTTTTCAATGTCGAAAACGAAAAAAATATATAGGCTTTACTTGTAACATTGCGAAAGAGGGTAGCCATTTCATTTCACAGCAATGGAAATTAATACATTACTTTTTCCGTTCTTTCTGTGATTTCTTGGGGCGGCGTGATGGGCGATCACTTGATCTGCACATGGGTACTCCTGGGGCGTCTTCAAACTGCAGGTCATCTTCTATCACCGGACGGTGTCTAGAATATGAAGGAGACAACGTCAAATGTGGGAAGGGATATCGTTGAGATTCATGGTCATTGGTCAACCTCGCTTTATTCTTTAACTGAATTGAATTAACTGAATTGAATTTAAACTAACAAAACATTATTAATTTAAGTTTATTCAAGCCAAATTGAGTTCGGAAAGCAATTTTTTATCAATCGGACACTTGGTTAGCATGGATACAAGGTGCTTCAGCGACAATTAAATAATCATGATAACTGACATGTATTGTGGGTTCGTCGCGCCGTCCCTGGAAGGTCGCACGGCGGTCAGTTCATCAAGTTGCATCCTTAAGCCCTGCAAGCGAACACAGTAGAAATGTCAATGCCGCGCAGTCATCGCTTTAATCGTGCAATCAAGACAAAACAAACAAGATATTTCAGCTAACGAAACGCCTCCTTAAATAGCGCTTAAACGTCTATGGATAATGGACGAAGAAAGTTTGCTGGATCAAATATCTCGCTCTATTTAAGATTACAGTTGTTTGCTCGTACAGTACTGTATATACGCCAGCGTGAAACCGGCAAGTGGAACAGAACGTTAAGACGTTGAAATCGCGTAGTGCGTCATCTAGAGTGAATCTCTTACCGCGTTTTCATCCACAAGGAGGCAGTTCTGTGATTCCGCGTTATTGAGCGCGTGAGATAGATCGAATTCACGTACGGCTGTTTTCTCTGACAAGTCTGCCAGCTTATCTCTTTCTTCCTGCATGGAAAGTATGTGATTCAACAATGAGAAAACAAGTAATATGCTGTTGATGATGTCACAAATATCATCATCACACAACAATTTGCATTGTTTATCTACGTTTAAGGAAAAGGCTCAGGACCTAGAAAAAAATTTGAATATGTGCCAAGTTGAATTAGAATTTTGTTGAATGATAAATCCTATGATGTTCTTTCATCGTAGCAGCTTTATCTTCAAATAAACAATTAAGAACTTCAAGTGTGCGATAATCCTTACAAGTTGACACCTTAATGAGTTCGTTTACTTTTACGAGGAGGTAGTAGCATGAAACTCAAACTATTCTTGAAAGATGTTTAACTTAATTTTAGATCAAGCACATCAGGCAAGCATACTTGTGCAACCATTATTAAACCTTAGAAACTTATATAAAGTTTTGCTTCATGCAACATGAAAAGACTCATTATATATCCAAATAATCCAACTACAATGTAGCAGTGTTCGAAAGACACAGGAAGGATGATAAATGAAGGCAAACCTTGTACAACTGTTTGTAACGTTTGTGTTTGTTGCGAGCGACTTCAAAGTTCCGTTCCAGAGATTCAACCTTCTGCTGAAGCTGAGTAGACTGCGCCTGCGAGTCAAAATGGTGACGTCATCAAAAGTAGAGGTGTTAAGTTACCGACAGACAGCAAATCATTTCTTTTTACATTGATTCAACGTCTGCAGACGCTGAGCCAATGTAAAAAAAAAACGGTTGATTTGCTGTCTGAGTAACAATTGTTTAAACTTAAAGAAAAACTTTCAAGGCCGAAAACCTGAGGTGTCAATGGATTAAAGACTCTTCAATGCAAAAGTGACGAATAAAGCTTCAAAATGTGGTTTTCAAGACTAAGTGTTCCCGCAGTTTCATCCACAGAGATTTCCAGTTCAGTGAAATCATATTAATCAGATTCAAACGCAACAATCCGTAAGGAAAATATCCTTATTTTTCGAGGGAATATTTCCCAGTCGGCCCTTTTTCCGAATGGATTTTTGCCGATTACTATGACATGAAAAAGTCGGATTAAAATGTAACAATCTTTACAAAACAAAGAACAGCAAAGACCGAAGGGCAAAACATTACGCTGTCATCCGGGTCAGTAATCGTTTTGAAAAGTTGTTCCAGTTTCCCGCCCCATCCCGCGGGTCTGTCACTCTGCTCTTTCTTCGACGATGACGACGACGTTGCCGTAGCAACCGGTTGTGAGGATGCCTGAGGAGATTTCTTGCATTGTGACTGCAAATATGATGATGATGATTATTATGTGCTGATAATCCACTCTGTTTCAACCATTTACTTTGTTCTACCGTACTCTAAAAAATATACGCTAAGCTTGTTTCGATCCTACCCAGACTGAAAATCAATTTTACATTGATTCGACGTTTTAAGAAGTTGAATAATTGTAGAAAACGGTTGAATTGCTGTTTGGCTAGGCTGATAGTGATAAGTCTTAAGCGCGATCGTTTGGAAGTGTGAAAACAAACGTCGGTTTTATTCGTTTCTTTTCAATACTTTCTATCAAACTTCAGCTTTCAAAGCGCACGATGCAATTCCTTATAAATCTAACCCAAAGTCCAAACCCATTCTTCAAAATAGCAACAAAAAATGGACGTGTACTTGAAGCGCAATAGTTGGAGAAAAAGCAATGCAGCAACAAAACAGGAAAAAACATGGCTGCCAACACGAGGCCTATAGTACGTCTGCAGCAAATTAACGCCATCAATCACACCATAGTGTAGTGTTGCCAAGATTTTGTAGCAAGAATTCAAATTCTGGCAACCCTGGAAAAAGCCTTGGCAAGGAAATATTCCTGGTAACTTTGCAACAGATGCTTGTCAAATTTAAAGATACGTCAAACGCCAAATTGGTGTGGTAGAAAATATTGCAGGCACTTTGAAAGCGTTTACATCAATGTCAAAATACCATATAATTATTCTACCTGTCTGTCACATAAAGCTGCAAACAACAAATTTATGAAGCCGGCAAAAAGTTGTCTTTTTACGTTGATTTAAAGCTTTCAGACCAAAGTAGTGAAAACAGCTTTTCCAAGTTAGGCGAAGATAAGCAAAAATAGTGGAATGGGACTAACCTGTTGCAGTTTCTTAACCTTTCTTTCCAACTTGTGGCACTCAATGAACTTATCCTTGTAAGCCTCGGCTCCCATCTGCAGCCTTGTGGTCAAGTCTTTGACCTGTGACAAGATTACAACCGAGGTTTTAAAAAGGAATATTGGTTTCGCTACAAAATACAAAATGTATATTTTCAGTCAGTAAATCAATCACTTTTTACATTGATTCAACGTCTGCAGACGTTAAATCAATTAAAACAGTGATTAATTAGTTTAAAAATTTGATCCTTACAGTAGGCTAAACGCCTCACTAAATACAAGATTACTTATTATGGCCATCACCAAGAGAAGCTCTGCCATTATAAAACCCAGTTAATCAGTTCTTTTTACATTGATTCGGTGTTTAGGGAGGCTGAATCAATGCAAAAAAGATTATGAGCTCGAAAGCAGACACAGCTGGTACATTGGTTAACCCTAACCCTGACACGTTTTTCTTCAAACCATCTGTTTTCTTATCTAAAACTACTTCACTTCAACGTTGTTGCTATGTTGGCGAAATGTTCAATGAATGGATTTCACCTCATTAATTAAAAAATGGACAGATGGTTTGAACAGATCCAGAGTACGCGATTCTCCATCCACAAACCTTCACACGACCTTTCAAATCTCAACGTTATATGACATGACGAGGATCTTGTGAAGAAAGAGGCGTTCTTCCCGGCTATCAGCACAAGGCTGAGCACTCACTAGTACAGCGAGCAGTTGCGATTCGCTAACTGATGAGCCCAGCCTCATGGGCGAAACACGTATCGCTGTCAATTCTTGCTACAAATCGGCTGCCGACAAACATGACGACGATCTGTTAAGTTTTCTGACTTCTTTGCGTGCAACTTTGGTTGCAAATTTAAAAAAATGTCGTTACTATTTTTAGTGCTTTTAATAGGTTATTTACATTTAATTTTTCAGTATTTTTAATACTTGACTAGCTATGCCTAATTTTTAGTTTTAACAATCTCAACACAACATGACATTGCTGGTATTGCCGGCGTTGTTTCAACCTAAAAGTTGCAACTACAACACCAGGCAATAAAAGCCCTGCAAGGCCTGCAACACAATTTTGTTTATGGTACACTTTATTTTCAAAAGCAAAGCTTAAAAATAAGCAAAGAACAATAGAAACTGGCTGAAGACACAAATCAAAAGAACTCTGACAACTGCTGTCCAAAGTAGGCTACAAGTGGTATACGAAAAAGATCAAACCTGATTTTTCAAGTCTTCAACCTCCAAGTCTTCTGTGGATGACGATTTCACTTCAGTCTGTAGCGCAACAATACAAGAGGTAAAATTATCGCTGATTGCATAAATATTCATCCGACCGCATATCGACGTAACTACACTATTTGCAGCAATACCATTAATACTTTATAACTGAAGTTTGACTGCATTTGATGCTTTTAAGAAAAAGAATGCTATTAATTTCGAAATATAACAACTGTGGTCACAGCAGTAAAATGCGCATTTTGTATAAGTACATGCTCCTTTTGAAAATACTAGAGACACTTTGGTTAAAATACACAGTTTTTTAAGATCTTGTGAGAGCCAGATATTTCCAAGTTTTTGTTTTTATTAACTCAATGTTACAAAACTTCTAAGCAGTTTTATATCTTTTGAACTTACAACCAACTTAGAAGACTGTGGTGACTCGACAGTTTGTGAAGAGCTGGCATCTTTCAACGCTGGCATAGATTCTCTTGCAGCTGCCTCTTCCACGGCCTTTGCCAGGGCAATGTTGGCTTCCTCTAGTTCCTTCTGAAGAGTCAAGATGTGAGCCTGGGGATGAAAACGTCAAGAAGATCACAATTTAAAATGAGTCATCATCGTCGGATCCTGCAGAGTCCATGTGGACCCGGGAGAGTTTTTTTTATCCTTTTCTCAAGAATGAGTGTAACCTTAAACGAGGTATAAATGTTTTTATGTCCTCTGAGGAAGTAAACTACTTTTCAGTTAATAAATATAAATATGTTGGAACCGGAAGCTATTTCAATTTTCAAAGTTCAGATGCTGCTTGAACCATTGCATATGATTACCATGGTTCAAAAAAGTAAGTACTACAGGATTATCAAAAGTGAGAAAAACTAAC
This sequence comes from Aplidium turbinatum, assembly GCF_918807975.1. Lineage (NCBI taxonomy): Eukaryota > Metazoa > Chordata > Ascidiacea > Aplousobranchia > Polyclinidae > Aplidium > Aplidium turbinatum. The sequence continues at coordinate 5,191,229 of NC_137489.1, read as the reverse complement.
TGGAAAAGGTGATCTGGTACTATGACACATCCTCAAATGGGCGATCTACCTAACACAGAAAGCAATCATTAAGAAAATAAATCAATAGTTTTTTTTTCAAGTCTAAACCTTAAACCATTTGACCAGGTTAACACTCACAATAGCATTTAAAAAAAAAATTAATATAATTTATGTTGTGAGATGCAAACGGTTTAGTAATCAATGCGGCAGAAATAGGTGACAAGGGATGGAAAAACTAGAAAAACCAATCTATGATCAAAAGTGAGAAAAACTAACTGGAAAAGGTGATCTGGTACTATGACTTTTCCAGTTAGTTTTTCTCACTTTTGATCATAGATTGGTTTTTCTAGTTTTTCCATCCCTTGTCACCTATTTCTGCCGCATTGATTACTAAACCGTTTGCATCTCACAACATAAATTATATTAATTTTTTTTTTTTGAAATGCTATTGTGAGTGTTAACCTGGTCAAATGGTTTAAGGTTAAGACTTGAAAAAAAAAACTATTGATTTATTTACTACAGGATTATGTAGGATTCAGCTTTTAAAATCTTAATGACAGGTCTGGGGTGAATTAGAAGGCAGCACTTGTATTTTCTCAACACTGACGTCGCAGGAGCGTTGTTAGATATTTTCAGCAGCTTTTTTAATGCAGTAGACTTTACGGTGTAAGATGATTGTCGCGTTTATTTCCTTTGTAAGTTTAACGTGTTTATAGAATCGAATTCACAGAATCGAAGAGAAATTTTAATTTCCAGTTTTCGAAACCCACACAATTTTTTAAAGCTAGTGCTTCTGTTTCTTCCTTAATAATTGTGTAATAGTTCACCTTTTCGAAACCCAAACTTTACTTTCATCCTTGTCGATTGTATGGTTAGGTTTTAGTGTTTACCCTTTGTCATAGCATGCTTTTTGAAGTAAAAAATTTGTTTGCTTCAGTGATCTCCAGTATGGTGAAGGAAGAGATCACAGAAGAGTAGAAAGAGGACATGCTCAGACCATACCCAGACTGGGTATCTCCATCAATGAGCAACCCTTATCTAACTGGTTTGAGATAAAGAGGTAGTACTTGAGCTCTATCAGCTATTTAGGAATGGATCAATGGAACCACCAACTTATCACCCCATCACCCAATGAAAACGTCTTTCAAATTTCTTTGATTGTCTCATTTTGAAAAGCGTTTGAAGACATATGGTCAATGGCCTTTTTTGCTTTGTCAAATACCAGCTGCTGTGTTTAGGCGCAGGAGCAGAGAAGAAAGGGTGACGTCATAAACGCCGAAAGTGATAAATCGAGTTGCAGTTCACTCAGTCAGGTCACATTTCTAGCACAATCCCTGACGACAAATTTGCAGGAGACATCCGTCTTGAAATCTACAGCAACATAAATTTACTGCAATTGATACTCTTGCCCAGTAACGCTTGCGTTGGCAAGAGGGTCTATGTAAAATTGTACACATTGTACAATCATTACCAGAAAAAATTGTCTGATGTCGAAAAAATGAAGGCTTTCATGTAAAAATTAATTATTAACGAATGTTTGAACGTGTATGGGCATGAACGGAAATAACCGCAACAAGAAAGTTACATCTTGAAATCTACTGCTGCATCAAAAATGCTACTGAAAACATTTGAACGCACAATTTCAAATGTCAGCTTTAATATAATGTCAGGGCGCTGCCTTAAACTTGCCAGATTAAAATTTTAAGTCCGGCTCTTCTGCAAACGTTTAAACTTCAAAAACCCGCCCGGCTTCTGCGCATTTTGTTATTCGTAATAAAGCATGCTTCAGTGCGACAAGCCATTTAGTAAGCATTTTTTTCGTATGAAAAGCGATTAAGTACATCACTGCTTAAGCAACAAAGCAAAAAGACTATAGTATAGCACATAAGCAAGTATGAACAATTTCCAACCTTAAACGAGGAACATTTGTCTCAAATTCTATCTGGTTTTGTAGTGCTGCTTAACAAAACTGTATCTGTGATTATTTAAGCTTACCTTTTGTTTAAATTTAGTTTCAACCTTTGCGTCGCATTGAGCGTCGCAATCAACCTACCAAACGTTAAAACGGAGAAAATAACTAGAAAAGTTAGTTACAAAAGAACTAGGCTGATATTTCGAAAGTCAAATTGAGCAATTCAGGTAAACACTTTGCAAATGGACTGGGCCAACCAACAACAATGCTTCTTTTCTGCTAGCAAAATTGGTGTTTTTTTATATTGATTCAACGCCTGCAGACGTTCAAGCAATTATAAAATGGATCAATTTTTCTGGCCGGGTTGCTGTACCACTCACATGCATCTCCCGCTGAACGTCTTCTCCTTCCTTCAGCTGTTCCTGATGGGATGCCTTGAAATCATTCAACTGCAACTCGCTAGATTGAAGCTTTTCTTCCACAGTAGTTAATTGACACTGTACAGCGTGAAGCGAGGCTTGGCAATATTTCAGTTCGTCATTCAGTTTCTCTTTCTCCTTTATCAAGAGGAGCAAGATTAAATCTTTAAACAATCCCAATGCAATCGAGTATAGTGCATATTGCTTTAAGCCAAAGTTCTGTAATCATCCCCATTAAAAGATAGAGGCTAAACAGCAGAGAGGCCACAACGTGCCTCGCATAATGCACAGCGAGTATTGGTTTAAAAACAGTTATCATCATACTGCGATCTCATTTTACGTTTAAGCTTGGCAGTTTTGCATACATGTGGGTTGTGGAAGCCTTGTAGCAGGCCCAGTCATCTACATTGATAATGATAGAGGAAGGTTTCCTCTCGATTAACAAGTTATTGACATTAAAACATTACTATTCTACCGACGGTGTCGTTGAACTAAGAGCTTAGAGCTGTTTTAGAAGTGTGTGGCTCTACTGCACATAGTGAGGGGGATCGCCATTTGGCATCAGCACTCCAGTGTCCTCTGTCCAAAGTACAAAACTCCATGTCGTTTCTGTTGCAAGCAGCGATTGCTTTCGCAAAAGTGAACACAGCAACGAGGCACAATTTTACGACCATTCGTTAAAGCACCTGTTTCACCGCGTTCATGTCGGCCATCAAAGTGTCCTTGGTGGCGGCAGTTTCGCTCAACTCGACTGCGAGAAGCTGTTTCGCGGCGTTCAGCGCATTGGCGCGATCCAAATTGTTGCGTACCAAATCCTGATATTTGTTCGTCTGGAGATAGAGGTAAGCATTCAGCACATTTGTAATCTTGATGAAATTGTAAGCATATTTGTAACCATACAGTACCTTCATGGATATGCCTTTCTACAATAAATCAAAACAAAACGGTAATACACTTTAGTTTAGATTTGCCATTCTTAAATTTTTGACAAGGATTAGGCACGAATGGAATCTGGGTTTGTTTCCGAAAATTAGAAAAAGGCCAAGAGTTCGCTCGTTCATTCAATAAAGTGCTCACGCCAAAACCTGCTGTCAACGGAAAGCCAGCTCGGGGTTGGCAATAGAATTTATATATCGTAAAGTAGCGTAAGCGGTTTATGCGTACCTCATGCTTATATTTCTTTTCCAGATCTGATAACTTTCCAGACACTTCCACAATTTTTTGTTCTTTTGATGAAACTTCGAGCTCAAGGGATGTTTTGGCCTTTTCAGCGGAAGCAAGTTGTTTCTCAAGAGAATGAAGATCAAGCAGGCCGTTCTGACGAGCCATTTCTGATTCGGTTAGCTGAGTCTGGTACAAAAAGAATACTAAATTTTTTTGACACCATTAGAATATAAACCACACTGCAAGTGGAGCTCCAATCAGCTGTCTACCAGCTGGTTGAATAGTGAGACCATCCGTCTGACACGCAACAAAATTCGGTTCAGAACAAATCTAGAGCACGAGAAGTGTATTTTACCAAGACATAACGTGCTTGAAGGTGGGATACGTAGATTGGCTCTCTTGCAGAAACAGATATAAAACAAAATTTTATCATCAGTAAAATATACTGTAGAATGTTGACTAATGAAGGCTTTGCTTCATCATGTGAAACAATTTTTGACAAGTGGAAAGGATAAATACAAGCAGCCTGACAATGGCTCAGTCAAGGTATATGCCGTACTGTACAAAACATAAACTCTTATTTTTATGAATTTTCCCTTCGCTTTCTTGGTTCCTCTATAATAGTGACTGCCAAATGGGCGTCAAAAACGTATACTAAGTAAACAGTATTATAAAGGAAGTAAGCAGAGGAATAACAAAAAGTGAACTGAAACTGCAAGACATCATACCTTGAACATGTCTCTTTCATCTTGGTATCGCTTCATCTTAGCTGATGCTTCTTCTTTCATCTTTAGCGAGGCACGCAGAGCTTCCTCCTTCTCTATTTCGATTATGGAGCTTGCCTTTAGGGAGTCTTCTTTGATTAAGGAAAGGTCCTGAAAAAAAAAAAAATCTGTTATCAACCGACAATCCTGTTTTGTGAAAAGATCAGAGATGTCCCTGATCATAGAACAATCGTCGTCAAAAGCCCCTGATCGACGTTTGAAAGGGCGCCTGTTCGACACCGCTCAAAGCCATGTGGCCGTGTCTTTGGTAAGACACTTAAAGGTATGCCTGAAGGAAAGATGTTTAATCTTCTTTGCCTTCCCATCCACATACTCTAAATCTTCAACCATGGACGTAAGCTTAAATAGAGCAAAAAAGGAGATATATGCATAGTGCAACATTCTAATCTCTCACCACAATTTGTTTCCTTATCACGTAATTCTCTGCTTGATACTCCTGGATTTGTTGGTCTCGTTTGTTTAATTCAAAGAGGTGCCTTTCTTCCGCTTCTTTTTGCTGCACCTCTGCGGCTTCGATCTGCGTTACCAGCCTAAACAAACAGTGCACTTACTAACAATGCACTATACTCAATACTGTGAATAAGCTAAAGAAAGTCTATGTCACTAATACAACAAGTCAAGACTTACGTTTTCTTTTCAGCAGACAGCCTTATCATAGTCTGTTCAGCAATGGCAATTTGGGTTATTCTGTCTGATAATTTGCTTTCAGTTTCGGCCAAGCTTTTAGTAAGCTTTTCAATTTCTGCATTCTTGTCAGAAAGCGTTGATTGAAATACCTGAAAGTGTATTTAAATATGATAACACAATAGTTAAGAAATATATAATAATGCAAATAATATCTACTTTGTAACATGCAAAAACAAGCAACAACTGAACAAAAAACAAAACAGCTTCAAGGTTCCAATTCAGTTTAGGCTGATGTCCTCGAAACAAAGATATAAATTAGTTAAATTTATGCAAGATGACACTAAGAAGTTGTGTTTAAAATATAACTAACCACTGAGGAAACATCACATAACCTATTCGCAAACCACGCATGTAAAAAAACTATGACATAGCACAATTTAAAACCAATAAAAAAGTGGGTAAGAAAAACTTTTCCAAGTGCGTGAGGCGTGAGCACAGTTTAGTTTGGAAACATGTTATATACTTCCTCGCCTTAAATCCTCACCGATATGGTATTGTTAATACTAATTAAAACAGTTTGTCACATGAAAAGAAAAATACAATATATAAGCCTATTAAGTTGAATAAATTTATGCACAATGCACATGGCAATAAATTTCGCAAAAGGACAGGCCGTTCTGCTTTCATTCAAAACACTAACATTCGACAGAACAGCATTATATATTTGTTTAAAGATGATTTCATAAAGCAGAAGCACTATATTAAACCCAGTAATTAAAATAAACAAGTGTTTTTCATATGAAACATCGAAAATAAACAGAAGTCTTCTTTATCATGGGAATATTGCAGCTTTTACTTCTATCACAACACACCACCACATCAGAATACTCAATAATAGGAGTAAAAAACCTAATTATTACAAACCATGTTTTCATCTTCTATTGATTTGTACTGTTTTCGTAAAAGAGCAAGTTCTTCCAACTGTTTCTGTGACTCCGTTTCCAAACAAAGCTTTTCTTTGGTCAAACCTTGAATTGTTTCTTCCATGGATGCTTTTTCTTCAGTAAGGGCAGTAATTTTTCCCTTAAAAAATATTTTTTTACAATCTGCACACTTGATAACACTGTGCAAAGTTAATACAACAACTTGATGACGCATGTACGACAATAATCCAAAATGATGGATTCAACACTTCATAGCCACTTTTATCACATGGTTTGTTTCACAAACATGTGGTGTTTAATTTATTCTAGGCCAGTGGTTCTCAACCTTTTTGTCTTGGCAGACCTCTTTTGATGCCCTTGAAGCAGTCACGCATCCAAAATAAAAATGTATCTGAAATTTTAGTGTATCGTGTCTCTTCTTTTACTAGAAACAAATATGAACTTGCAATGCACTTATGACGATTAATAACATTGACAAAATTATGTTACTTATGAGCTATTATGTTGGCACACAGGATCAAAAATCAATGAACTTAATCTATATGAGCTGAATTAATGTATTTCTATAAAATTTATCAAAAATTAAAAGAATTTTGTGACCTTTACTTGAAAAGAATTTCTTATTTTTTTATTCTTTGCAATCAATACTTCATTGTAATCACAGTTATAGTAAAACTGTGAGTGCTAATTGAGTACTGATTAACGTTTACATCTCTAAATTAAGCATTAATCAACCGTCTGCTGCCTTACAACAATTCATTTGAACATACACATAGCCTCACTATAAGATTTAACTCTTTTACATAAATTTGTTTAAGATATGAAACTGAACCTTTAAGTGACCATTTTGAAATTTGACAGGAAGCACCAGGGCATTGGGATACACAATTGAATCTCTGTATAGTACACACATGAAGCACAAACAATTTTTAAATGTCATAAACTACAAATCATGCCGCAAGGCGCAAATTAGGAAACTTTCATGGTCCGCTTAAAAACGCTTTTTGAACCCCTTTGGGGGTCCACTCCACAGACCCGCAGTTGAGAACCGCTGTTCTAGGCATCTATAGCATACTGATATTCATGTTGCTCATATTTTTATCATAGAGATTTTTTGTCATTTTGTTGCGATATCTATATATATATACTAGGCTTCAAGAAATTATCACTAAAGATAGCGGGGGAAGGCAATAATCTAACATAAGTGAACCTTGTTAAAAAAATAGCGAAATTGATTCTTATTTAATAAATAACACTAAGAGGTTAGATTGTTGTGCAAATGCCAGCATTTGATGAATGCAAAATAGCAGTACCAATTAACCATCTAATCATGAACTTGAAGAATTAAGAGTGTTAGGTCGATTGCTACAGGTACAGCCCTATTTGCAATTACCTCCAAAGTATCAGACTTCGTCTGCAAGATGATCATTCCCGTTTCATCCTCAACTTCCACAAGGCAATCGTTCTCATTGCAAACGCGGAATTGAAAAGGAGTGCTAGCTCCTTTCACATGACCATTTTTAGTAACGTAGCACAACTGATAAAACTCATTGTCCTCACCGGGCAATTGATAAGCTGAAATTTAAAATTACGTAAAAAATTAATGAAACAAATGTGATGTGGATAAGGAGGGAGGAAGGAAGTTTTCTTAGAAAGGCACTAGATCTAAAGGTGGATGGGAAGAGGAAACGCGGTCGTCCAAGAAGAACGTGGAAACAACAAGTGAAGGATGAGTTTAAAAAAGTCGGACTGAAGGAGGAAGATGCAAGGGACAGGGTGAAATGGAGAAAAGGGATTAAGACAATTGCTGCGCGGAAACAATCGGCCACCCCCACTAGTGGGGAACAAACCGACGATGGATTATGATGATGATGATGAAATATTTATGATACAAACTCAATGAATTATTAGGTACAGTCTAACAGTGGAAAACAATGTGCAGAAATTTTACTAACTATTTGATCAGTATGATTTCATTACTTTGATCCAAAACACAGGCATTCTATAAAACAAGCCAACCTTCTAACAGTGTTTTTTCATTAAATAGTTGTTATTACAACAATTGTAATTTGTTATCATAATTTCTAAATGAATGCATTAAAACCTAACGATTTATGTTTAATAATCATGCACTTGTCACACATTTTCCAAAAGCAGAAAATATAAAACAAACAAGTGGCTAAAAAATATGATTGAAGAACACAACTGGTCCTACCTTGAAATATGACATGTTGGGTTTTGCATTCAACATCTAAACTTTTCGATTTTGAAGCCCACACATATGTTGAATAATCCCTTGGACTTGCCCAGCCCACTCTGAACAGACCAATCCAGTCCTTGGATGTCGGGCTGATAGCCTCGGTTAAGATATACGAGACTTTGGTGTCGGCATCGGGCGGAAAACAATCTGGAATATCAGGAAAAATGACCTGAAATAAAGAATAAAATAGTTATTGAGTATAACGCTGATTACTGGGGAATGTAGATAAAAATCCATACAGAAAATATCTCAACTGAAAAATTTCCTTATTTTTTAAGAAAGGGGTTAGGGTTTATATTTTTCTGTATGGATTTTTACTAATTCTAGGTCACATTACAAACATGCCCAATGCCCATGTGTAGTCACTTAGTACAAATCAAACAATCCTTTATGACACCCTCTACTGATAATGCAACAACGAAGAACATGATGACCACAAAAATATAATTACTTAAGTCATCAATCTCACCTGTGAGAAGTTTCTCATGGCAATTTCATGTGGTGCCACTGACTCTGGTATGAAAGGTGGTACCTCATCCAGGGATACTTCTTCAACATCTTCTGTTGCCATCTTTTATAAATTATTAGCAATGGCTTTATCATATAATCTAGCCTATACAAAGGCCTATATACAGTATACATACATTGATTATCATGATTAGTTATGGAAACCTACTGATTTTTCAAAGACATTCTCAAATCAAAAAATAAGCTTTGTTTACAGTGTCATAAAGTCACTTTCATCCAAATTTTGTCATACAGTATATTTATGGTTTGTTCAAGATGAATTGTCATGTTTCTGTAAATGTCCAAGAGAGTACGAGAACATCTAAACTAGTGTTGGGCGATATTGAAAAAAACAAAACGATACGATATTTGAAAAATACTCGATATTTCGATACTTTTCGATATTTTTGTACTAATTAAGAAAAGAGTTTCTCAGTCTTCGAAATTAGTGTCGGCAATTGCCGAGGTGATTGCCGACGCAGATGCATGAATGGCGCATTAGCGTCGGCAATAAAAATGCCGAGGCCACAAGAGCGCTTGTAAAGTTAGGGTTAGATATTCCTCCCAGTCGTTATGCCACAGCCATAGGTTTGCTCCTTAGTCAACACCCTGATGGAGCTCTGCGAAAGAGGCGTGTGGATGGGTATCAAAGCACAAAAGCGGGAAAACGTGGACGCTTCATTGCGAACGGCAAAGACAGTGTAGATTTACAGCCAAGCGATGAGCCTCTTGATGTGTCCGATTCCAGTGATGACACGACAATCTCATCCTCCGATACAGCATCTGATGATTCCGATTCTGACATCTAGTTCTTCATCAAGGAGACTTTGTGTTGCTCGCAGATATCCCAACTGTGCCGAAATCATGTTACTGCATACCTAAATCGAGGCAATCTTCTCGCAGGGTTACATTACCTAAATCGAGGCAATCTTCTCGTTATTTTATGATAATTCAACGTCGCTAGATGTCGAATTAATGTAAAACAAACGTAAATTTCTTATTGGGCATTGTTGTTACGCAATATAACCCGCCGGGAAAATTAAATCGATTTGTGCTGACACGAACGTTGAATCAACCCAAAATTACCTTACTTTTCCTCCCCATGAGTTATTCAACGTGAATTACCGTAACAGCGTGCGTATCGTGTTGCTCGCTTTATCGCTACTTTTGGTATTATTACATCACAACAAATCAAACAGTGCGGTCGTGATAGACTACTCTAGCATATTTTTCGCTTCTCGTTTTCCATGTTTGGTACAATTTTTTCGTTATAAACGTTCACAGCAATTGCCGAGGCAATTTCAACTTTTGCCGTTTGGCTTTGGCAACGTTTTTGTAGGGGTTTGCAGTTATGAGTTATCGAACGATATTGAAATAAATATCGATATTGAAAAGATATCGTATCGTATCGAAAATTCGATATATCGCCCAACACTAATCTAAACTTCAGTTGGAACTTTGTTACAAACTTGAACTAAATTGGAAAACTTTGTTTACCATAAATTGCATATTATCAAATTGTATACCGTATACAGTGGCGTACGCAGGATTTTATGAAGGGGGGGGCCATTGAGAGTAGCGTAGCCAGGATTTTTTAAAGGGGGGTTTTTTGACGACCGGCGGGCGAAGCCCGACGGCGCTTTTGCTCAAGACGACACCCAGCGACGGGGGGTTTGGGGGCCCTCCCCCAGAAAATTTTGAAAAATTACTTTGAATTTGGTGCATTTTGAGAGCATTTTAAACAAAAATGTGGGTATGAATATTCCTGTAAAATGGTGCTGTCAGGTGGCATAGTAAAAGGATAAGATCATGTTTTCTTCGGCATTTTTTGGAAATAAAGCTAAGTCTCTATGTTTTCTTGTTGTTAATTCCTGGCTGAGATGTTTGAATGTTTGGTATTGGCAAAACTCGCTCTTTTAATGCAGTTTTGTTTAAAATTAGGCAAGTTTTTTTTAGACTGAAAGCATCATTCCCAAGCATAAAGAGACTGAAAGCATCATTCTCAATATCGTGACGTCACACGCGTGCCAAGTGGGGTTGTACCCCCCCCCCCCCCCATGGCTACGCCACCGGCCATTGATATCCCAGACGTCTTCATTATATCCCAGTATGGTTTTAGTTTAGACTACATCCATTTCTCTCTCACTGATCACTGCAATAGGCTTACAGAACACTATGCTACATTGGCATACCTGGGGTGGGGTACTAGGTGGATTGGGCCATGTATTTCGTATTGGCTTAGTCTATAAAACAACATTGTTACAGTAATTGCTTTGACAGAGCAATGCAAAACATATTAAATGCCTTAATCTACGTCGTTAACTACTAAAACATTTTTAAGGGGGGGGGGGGGGGGCCATGGCCCAATGGCCCCCCCTGTGTACGCCACTGACCGTATATATATATATGATGTTTGCTCTTCTACCTACGTCCTACTAGCTCTTCATCACTTTCGCTCACATGACACGCAAAAACAAACCTAAGGAAAAAAAGTCTAGTGAAACGTTTGACTCTTTAAGCGCAGCCGCAGGTCGTTGGTTAGATGAAACTCTTTCAGAGTGACTTTGCTGAAATTTTAAAAAGCCTTCTAAACTATAGATATTATATATACAGTTCAAGATAAAGTAATTAAGCATGACGATCGACGTTAAAACTGACCAGTGTGTCTGCCATGAGACTTAATTTGTCCGCTGAGATAGCTGCTCAGACCAGACACGTTTGTCCGCTGCCAACAAAATCGAATTTCAAGGCCTGCAACCTATTTCGTACCCTGAAAAGATCGAGAGAAATTTTGAAATGTTTGTGACAACTCCGATCAGCGACTTCGGCTCTGTTGTATTTTTTTCTCGATCCTTTCAGGGTACGAAATAGGTTGCACCCGTAGCACATAGTATTTGACTAAAGGTCTGTGCTACTGCCTTTGCATAAGGTGAAGAAAATCTACAATGCCATATCTTAACTGCTAGCCATTTATGGTAAGTCTTAGAATAACTCATAGCTTCATCATATCATCTTTTTGCTACTTAAAGTTATCCGATGATGACCTACACAACTACCACTGTGGGGTCTCCAATGGTATGACTACTCATCACATTATTTTTATAGTGTGGAAGGCAAATAAAGTTATCTTTCTCTCTTTAGGTTATTTAATTCATTCATTCATTTTATTTTTAATTGAATATAAACCTAATACCTCTTCTAGTGAGGTAGTTTTACGCTATGATATTGTGTGAACCTCCAACCTGAAACCCGTTTCAGCAACTTGCATCAAAGTTCAAACCACAGATGGTCAAATCAATAAAACATAAAACAAACATAGGCCTACTGCACGGAAACAATCGGCCACCCCCACTAGTGGGGAACATGGATTATGATGATGATGATGATGATACACAATTACACAGTTCCCCACCACCGCAATCTTTTTTCATGAACAAAGATGAGAGAAGGTCAGCTGACCAAAAGTTATTATTTATCTGAAGACGTCAGTACATCACGTGATAAATGGTTCCTTCGAGCAGACACATGTCTGAAAAGATTGTAGGGGCTGGGAAAAAAAACAAACAAGAAAAAACAATTTCATCAGCAAGATACGAGATATGCGGTATATGCCAGTGTGTTTCAACCTTGTGTGAGCTAAAGAACACTTTATGCATTAAATTAAACTAATCTTGCAAAACACCAAGCAAAAGTTGTGCAATAAAATCAGGGCTTTTGAGAGAAATCAGGAATGGTCGGGAAACAATACGAAAAATGTGCCCGAACAAAACAATTTCAGCAAAAAAAAAAATATATATTTATTATGCGTTGAACGTTTGTTTCAATTAAACTTGGCCTACTTTTATCGATGTGTAATTAAATTCCTTTCAACGTTAGATTTTAACAACGTATTGATATGGAAAAAAATCTTTTTATAAAATCTTCAAAATTCAATCAATTAACGTAGGCCTACTTGCAGCAGAAATGCCATTTTTGCTAACTATTTTGTCTACAAGGATTGTAAACGGCTTTCACAGACTGACAGAAGTGGCAATCTATTATTCGGCAATATTGCGGAACGCAATTAGCCTACATGTTGCTAAAATTCGATGCTCATTTGATATCTGTTCAGAAATAGACCTATTATTAAATTGAGTGTAGCCTATTATTGCATACCGTACCTTTTTATGTTTATAAACTTTTAACTTGCTTTCATTTGCATCAAAATAAGGCTGCATATATTTATTTTTTTCAATGTCGAAATGCAAAAAAACGATTTTGTGAAAATAAATGCAGTAGGCTAACATAACCAACAAAAAAAAGGTGGCAAACCGTAATGGTTTAATTCTTAAGACGTGCAATCGTGCATGCAAGGCTCATGTACCGATAGGCTACATCTTATAAGGCAGGGTTTCCCAAACTGTGGTCCGCGGACCACTGGTGGTCCGCGACGGCTACACAGGTGGTCCGTGGCGATATGACAAAAAATTGAAAAGTCACACATATAAGTTACGTTGTACAGTACGTAGGCTACCCTGTTAAAGATAATTGCCACAGTTCTTTACAACTTAAATGATTTCGAAAGCTTTTGCTATCCAGTATTGTAAATCTTACTTGTTGCACCTTTGTAGCAGTAAAAAGTTGTTCACGAAAAGTTCTTGTATTCAACATTCTCATTTAACTTGTTGGTGTGAGGTGGTATGGGCATGTTTTGAGAAGGGATGAAGATGATGTATTGAGAAGATCGCTGGAGTTGCAAGTGGAGGGTCGTAGAAAACAAGGAATACCCAAGAAAACGTGGAAAAGGCAAATTGAGGAGGAAAGCAGCAAGGTGGGCTTGACAAGAGAGGGCGCGTTAGACAGATTGATGTGGAGGCCATTGCGGCACTTGGAGGTGAATCCGGCCACCCTCGATAACGGGGACATCACCGGATTAAAACTGGAGTACTAGTAAAACTTGTAGAACGCGTATTTGAACTGCGAGAGGAGCTTTTAGTTTTCCTGCAAGCGCACAATGCTGACTTGGCTTCACTGGTAACCGATGAAATTTGGCTTGGGAAACTTGCATACCTGGCAGGCATTTTTAACCTTTTAAACCAATTGAACGGAACTTGTCACTTCAGGGAAGAGATGCGAACATTTTACTTACTCAAAAAAAAATAACAGCATTCATAAAGAAACTCAGCATATGGAAAAAAAGGATAGCCTATATATGATAAGGTTGTGGATATGTTTCCTGTTATGTGTGACTACATTACCAAAAAAAACATAATTAATACAGAGTTAATTTTCTCTGACATTACACAACATTTGGAATTGCTTTCTGCACATTTCAAGAAGTACTTTTTAAAAGAGGCATATGAGAATTTTGACTGGATTTTAAACCCTTTTGCTGTTACAAAGACTAATCTGTCAGGACGCGAAGAAGAAGAATTAGCCGAATTATCATCTGATCAAACTTTAATGCTTAATTTCAATCAAACAGCTATTGCATCTTTCTGGTTGAGTGTTGTGGAAGAATACCCAATTACCCATTGCTATCTCAAAAGGCAAATAAAATTTGATTGCCTTTTCTACGACCTAGCCTACATGTGTGAGACAGCATTTTCAGCTCTTACCAACATGAAGACAAAATACATTTCCAGACTTTCTGTGGACCCTGACTTACAAGTTTGTCTTTCATAAATAACTTCGAGAATTGATGACTTATGCAATAAGAAGCAATCCCATCTGTCCCATAGGTGTTGTCAGTTTTTTAAATAAACAAAATTCGGTTATATTCATTTTTACCTTTGTATTGGGGGTCCGCGAATAAACAGATTCACAAATAGTGGTCCGCACCCCAAAAAAGTTTGGGAAACCCTGTTATAAGGCACGGCCAGTCCACCAAACCTAACAATTCAAACAAGTACATTAATTAAGACTTAGTTGAAAGAATCAGTCTTCAGCTCATCCTCAAAATCACTGAAAAAGTGCCGATTGTTTAAGCAATGTGGGGCAACTTCGTGCCATATTTTTAAACGAATTGTTTTGGTATTACGCACGTTGTAGGCTAACGTTCGCGTTTTACCTGTTTCCAGACATCTGTTATGTTTGGCAAACATTGTTTTACGTTGTGCTGATCAGAAATACAAACAAACTAAAGCTGATTCATTTAGCTAATAAACCGCAATTCTTAGCATAACATAACCTATAGCCCAGTAAAATCAATTATTTTACCTTAGCATAGCCTACGTTTGGTTTGAAATCTTTATTATCGAACTGACAAAGCCCTGATAGGTTATTTCTGGTATAGTTTCGCATAGGATAGGCTACTTGTAGAAACTGTTGACGCAGGTCTGGTTACCGAGATCGACAAACTGAAGCTTTTCAATTGTTGAAGTGTTGTTGCTAGAATATTATTCCATTCATTAGGTGCTGCTGAATGGAGGAGAGTAGCCCTTAGAATGCGTTGCTCAAGTGCACTCCCACTGCAGAGAGTCGAACCAGCCCGCTTGATCTTGAAGCTTTTTTTTTCACGAAGTCACGCGCTAACAACGTTATTGCAACACCTAACAAGTAACAACATAGTGTAGGAGTGGGAGATTTGACTGTCAGAAATGTTGAAATGGTTGTAAAACGATAAAATGATTGGTCATTACCAGTTGCACGCTAGCTGCAATTTAAAAACACTCTTTCTTTTAGGTGGCACTTGCGCGTCTGGTAAGGGAACGTTCAAATATTACGTAACGCCTTTTTTCCGAATTTTTGACCCCCCCTCCCCCATGTAACGCCAACGTAACGCTTTTTTCAATCCCCCCCTCCCTCATGTAACGCTTTTTCACTACGAATTCAGCACAAAAAAACTACCATTCCGTACTCGAAAGCGTTACGTAACGTTTTGCTTGAACCCCCTCCCCCCCCATGTGACGCTAACGTAACGCTTTGCATACCCCCCCCCCCCTCGAAGGCGTTACGTAATATTTGAACGTTCCCTAAGCCTGTAATATAGTGAGCCATGGTAGCCTTTGTATTTTGTAGAGGTAAAGATTTTTGTCATGTACCCTAGCTATTGTCTTCACTCTTGCAGCGATCTTATTGTCTTCACCTATTCTCTCTATTGCATTTTCCTTTTTCAGTCTAACCTTGTTTAGCCTACCCCATCCTTCATCTGTTCTTTCTATATTCCTTTCGTGTGACTTTAGTGTAACTATACTCTTCCTCTTGGGCACCGAACATGGCGAATAGAAAACAATTCATTGTGATAATGGACAGCAAAATGAAGCAAAAAGTCAAATTTCTATTGCGTGAAAGCAGCGAAGTCAACTGAACACGATTCAAATGCCAAGCAAAAAATGTAGCCTATACAAACAATGATGTAGTTATGTAAAAGGAGCGACCCACTCTGCAGACAGCCCCAAGGTTCTGAGTTCTCACCAAAATAAACATCAATCGTTTTTGCTGACCATAACGTTTACCCACAATCGGCTGCTAAAAACAATGATGTATCGTAGCCCATCAATAGTTGCCACTGTGCAAGAGGCATTTCAATAGTTCTATCAAAGTTACCTACAAAGTAGCACCGGTGGTCTATGGCAACTGAAATGAAGTGAAAAAAAGCAACGAATAGGGTATCACACTGTGGAAGCTATTCCATTGTAAAGAAAGAGCTCACACATCTTAAAAAGTGCACGTATAGCTTTATGAGGGCATGATTCAAGAGGAAACATTTTCGTTATTTTGGCACGGAGGTTACGATAGGCATCTAACAAATGTGGAATTCGATTTTCGAATACTCGCTGACTGGAACTGAAATACATAGTTCCAACAAGTGGCTTGCAACTTAAATACAAAAAAGATTGATTTAATAAACGAGAATGTATCATATAAATTTTAAATGATAGAAATTTGGAGCAGAAAGTGCAAGTGACAAATATATAGGCTACAAACAACCGATGCATCAATGCCAGTGGCGTAAGTAGAGGGGTAGGGGGTTGGGCTATGCTCCCCACCAGTGTTCCCTCTAAGAAAATTTTACGCTGAGCAAATATTTGATTTAGTGAGCATGAGCATTTTAATGCTGAATTAAAATGAATTACCAACTTAGTGAACCGAGTTTGGGAACCACTGGTCTAGAAGAAGTTTAATAAAAAGCGACCAAATTACACATTTATATGCTTCAAATAGTTACATCACAAAGGATTGTGTTACATCACAAAGGATTGTGATGTAACAAAAGGGTACATTATGCTCATGTGCATCAGCACATGGTATAAATGCGATAAGCGCAGAAGCGTTCTGTCCAAAAATAATGTTGAAGATCATTTTACTTTTAAATTTGGAAATTACAAGTGTGCAAGAATGAGATTTTACTGGGCAAATAGTCTGGTGGTACTGTGCAATTGCTCAGTTGCGCGTCTTAGAGGGAACACTGCAGTCCCCACCTTGTTGAATCGAATGCCCCTTCCCCCTGTCACACAATCCTGCGTGCGTCACTGCTTAAGGTGCAAATCAGAGCCTGTAACTTTTTACATGTATTGACCCGCTGGTACTGTGCACTGTGTATTGTAGCAGGTGTCGTTTTCCCAGTGACGTCATAACAGAAAACTAGCCACAGTGCAAATTAAGAATAGAATTGTTTCGGTTCAAGCAAACTTTCCTGATGCCAAACAAGAATCAACAATGACACTCACGAAAGATTATTTGACAGGGTTGGCCGCACATCTATTACAGAAACAAAATATTTTAGCACCTAATTCATTGAAGGTGAAATCAGATGCGACCACATTACGACCTCAACAGCAAAAAAGAAGCATTTCACAAACAAAAAAGGATTTGTCTGATAAAAAGCAGTCATTATTGTCCCACATATAATTCAATAAAAAATCCATCGGGAAATATTTCGAATATTCTTTAAACATCTGAACATTTTTGAATACAGGTATTTATATTTATACATTAAATTTAAAACAATAAGTTTTTTTCAGTTCAATCGGGTTTATGTACTTGTGGCATTGTATAATGCATAAAAACTTACGAAGTTTTTGTGCACAATACTAAGTCTCTGTCGATGTTAAAATGCTTGTGGTTCGATCTGACACACTTCTCATCATAGTGATAATGCCCATAAGTAAAATCCTCCACCACTTCGCCATCTTTTTTGTATCTGACATATTCCCTATGAGCAATCACCATGTCGTCTTTGGAAGGTGAGTATTTAAAGTACGCCTCACAACCTTGACATTTGCGAACATTTCCAATAGTTCGAAGGTAAAACGGGTATTGTTTGGTAGTATCTCTCGTAGTAGGAAGTCGACGGACTGCAAGAAAAACAGAAAGGTTACAAAAATTACTCTTTAAAGTATTATAGCAAAATTCCTTAAATTTCTGTTAAACTACATCAAGCAAACTAAATCGGAATAAATTAACTGAAGATAACAATGATTCTACCACACTGTATGCTACTACTTTAACATAACATCGACTGCCGAAAAACGAAGAAGCTTCAAGATCAAGTGGCGCTAGTTCGACTCTCGGAGTGTGCGCTTGAGCAAGTCATTCTAAGGACTGCTCTCCATTTAGTGGCACCTAACAGATGGAATAATTCCCCGCAACAAGACTTTTAACAATCGGAAATTTCACTCTGTTAATCCCGGTAACCGGCCTTGCGTCAACGCATCTACATTCTACATTTCTACAAGTATGCGAAACTACCAGGAATGACCTAATTCACATATCAAGGCTTTGTTAGTGCAAGGATAAAGATTCAAAACCAAACAAAATGGTGATTATTATAACTCTTTAGGAGAATATAAACAATTAAACATCGATTAAATTACCTCGTATGATACATAATAAAATATATCAACAGGAATTATAATCATGTAAGTTTAATCTTTATTCAAGTGTAGAACAGTGACATGTCAACAGAGCTCTTTGAAACAAATTTGAAATTGTAAACAATTACTAAAGTTTTTTTTAGTAATCTTAATTTTATATACTGGCCTTTAAAACATAAAACCAACAATCCAAAAACCAAATGAATCTTAAATCAGTTCTGTATTATTTCGGGGTGGGAGGGGGTCATTCTGTACAATAAACTGTTATTATTTATGGCAAAAAGCATTGTGGTTGGCCAATCCTAGTTTCAGGCTTGCTGTTGCAATGTTTGCAAAATAACAAAGACAACTGTTCCCATTGCATTGCAAACAAAACTGATGAAATCGCTACACCACATGACTATCTGAATGTATTCAGATTCCACACACTATGTCACAGCATAAAATCTCACTTGGTATAATGTTTTCTTTGGAGAAAACTTGATCAAAAAGATCGATTACATCTTTGGAGTAGCCATATCTATTCTCAAACCTAAAAAGTGAATAAAAAAACAAGGTAAAACACAATTAAACCAACACTGAATGGGTATAATCATATTAAAATCACTCATAAATCCATATAAAACAAATATCGCAAAATAATTTGATTGAGTTTATGAGTGTTATTTTGAAGTTCACTAAAGCATTAAGTGTGAAAACTGAACCAAAAATAAACATACATTTGTAAAATTCTGTTTCTTTTTGTACTGCGAGAATCACGTGTTTCATTCACATCAAGAAGCTTGTCATCAATTTTTAGTTTCAATACGATTTGTTGCCAATTTTCTTCTGCTATAGCAGCTTGTGACAACTTGAGTATTACTTCAGTTCTCATTTGAAAAAACGATTCAATTACATCTTTCTTTTCAGCTGGAAAAAATATGATAGTAATGTAACTTCGGTTAGGTATCTCTGGAGTAATATACCTGGCGTCAGCACAAGCTTGACCTACTCACTATAGAAAAGTGAGCACTGCATTTCGCTAACCCTACCGGTGTAGCATCCACACTAGCCATTAAGACTTTTTCAAAAACATGTGTTTCTTTGTAGTCGAGCCGAGCTCAGCCTAATGGGCAAAACACGGTGTCTATCGCTTTGAAGTCTTGCAATCACTAAACTGCCGAGAAACATACTAACACATAGGACATATACAAAATGAAAACGGTCATCAGCAGACCTTAAATTTAACTTTAAAACTCATATGTTTTTTCACAATGAAAGCTTGAAGGAATATGAAATAAAACCATCTTAAAAAACAAAATTTCTAAACCTCTATATGCCATTCTAGTGCCAGCCCAGCAAACGATAACCAGCCCTAAAACTTTAAATAGTGATCATAAAATAACTGCAGGTATCGGGTATTGCCAAATAACAAAATTCATACTTTTATACTCAGCAAACCAGCGTTGCTTAATTCCAACAAGCTTTGCTTCATTGAATGCATTTATAATGTTTTGTGGTGTTGAATGGTCACCATGTAAATCCCGCCACGTGTGAAACATTTGAAGAATCTGGATAATAATCATAATAACTATTATAAAATGCTAAAACATAGACAAGGCATCTCGATATTTGCAAGAGGTTGTGAAACAGATTTGTTAGTTTTAAAACTGGTCAAACAAATGCAAACAATCATGAGAAATGAAAGTTTATTAACACAAGTTGAATCTACTACCGGTACGTAGTGCTTGTTAATAAAAACTATTTCTTTAGTGGGAAAACAATACCAATGCTTCAAAACTTATTATCATTCACCCCAGTTTTTAAGTAATTTAGTCAACACATTAAGCTACCACAACCTATTTTCAAGCTTCAAACCTGTTCAGATCGTTTCTTATTATCTGCATCAATATCTTCGGTATGATTATGTGACATCTTTAACCATCTTTCACCGAAATCTTTCCAGTGCATCACAACACAAAATCCAAAAGCAGCTGCAAGTTTTGGAATGTCAGAATACTTTACAACTTCATCCATTCTACTTTGAAGCTCTTCAGGAAGGCTAGTTAATGTAGTATAAAGATCTCCATCATCCTCTGAGGACACATCCAAGAAAGAAGATGTATTATTTGCTGAACTTTCATCAAAAGACAATTCCATATTTGTGCTTACAGTATAATTTCTGGTTAATACCGAAATAACACAAATTTTATATAATATTATACAAATATATTTGTCCTTACAGTATGATTCCTGATACAACACAAATATATAATAGAGTTTTAATAGAGAGTTTGTCTTGTACCATAAGCATTGAGCACACAAAGCTAAGTAACGTTAACAAATTTAACATATTTACGTTTATTTTCAACACTCACAGAACAAAAACTACATCAATAGTTAAAACAAATTTTATAACTGTTTTTGACATCACATAGCATCCACGCCAGGAATAACCAATATACAGTAATTTATCTAAATCTGATGAACAAAATAAAATAACTAAAAAATGAAATTTATCTCAATAACTTGGATTTTTTGTTTATTTAAAGTTATAGGGTCAAAAGTGACCCCACCATGTTTTTCACACAAATAACAAGGGCAGTATTGTTTGATTTTATGATAGTTTTCAGCGAAGAAAAGGTGGTTCATTGCTCTGCGATAAACTTTATCCTCGGACTGGGAAAGCTTTTTGCAGAACTTAATCCTTGCAGTTTCGCATACTTGTAGAGCAGTGTTTCTCAACCCCGAGTCCGCGGACTCAAATGAGTCCGCGGAAGGGCCTGGAT
Source organism: Aplidium turbinatum (assembly GCF_918807975.1). Taxonomy (NCBI): domain Eukaryota; kingdom Metazoa; phylum Chordata; class Ascidiacea; order Aplousobranchia; family Polyclinidae; genus Aplidium; species Aplidium turbinatum. The sequence goes on along the minus strand of NC_137489.1, from coordinate 5,170,046 downwards.
GAGTCCGCGAGCACAGTTGCTTTTGCTAGAAATCAGTTCATATTGTATTACAAATAAAACGTAAAATGCTCCTATTTCACCAACTTTATCTTTGTGATGTCATAATAAATTGGCTAAAATTCTAAAACTGACTGTGTTCTACCGGTGAGAATACAGTCAGTTTTAGATTAGATGCCTGGTGAACAGTCTCAGACAGAATTACTTAAAATGGTTAAAAGAAAACAAGTTTTTGCATATCATGATGAATACTTGAAGCTTGGATTTACTTCGATTGAGGTGAATGGCGAAGTGAAGCCGCAGTGTGTGTTGTGCTTAACAGTCTTAGCTCACAGCTCTTTAAAGGCCACGAAACTTCGTCGGCACCTAGAATCAAACCATGGAAATTTTGTTAACAAATCTCTTGAAGTATTTAAAGAAAAGAGCATCAGGTGAAGCGAAGTCGCATTGATCGCCCAACTGCTTGGGGAGGAATAGTATATTCTCACAGTCATGCAGTGCGTGCTTCTTTTGCGGAAAATCACTTGTGCAAAAGCACCTCACACAGCTGGAGAAAATTTGATTAAACCAGCATCTGTTGAAATGGCCAGGAAAATGTGTGGTGATGCTGCTGCTAACAAACTGGAAATGGTTCCTTTGTCAAACGACACCATGAAGCGGCGTATCGAAGAACTCTCAAGAAATGTTCTGCAACAAACAATCGCTGCCATAAGATGCTGTGAAAGATTTAGTTTGCAACTGGATGAGACAACCGATATCGGAAGTGATGCACAGCTCATGGTGTTTGTGCGATATTTTGACACAAATGATTTCGTTGAGCAGTTTCTGTTTTGCCGTCCACTTGCTAAAAATACCACAGGAGAAGAAATATTCAAGAAAGTGGATTACTACTTTGAAGAGCATCAGCTTGAGTGGTCTAATTGCGTGTCTGTTTGTGCCGATGGTGCTCCAGCCATGATGGGAAGTAAGAAAGCCTTCATACGTTTTGTGAAAAAGAAAAACAATAACATTTCGGTTGTTCATTGTCTTCTCCACAGAGAAAATTTGGCAACAAAAGAAATACAAGAAAATGTTGCCATAGTTTTCAAAGAGGTTGTATCTGTGGTAAATTATATTAAATCTCGTCCTTTGAACACTCGCTTATTTCGTGCTTTGTGTGACGAAATGGGAGCGGAACTCAGTGGGCTTCTGTTCCATTCAACTGTTCGTTGGTTGTCACGAGGAAAGGTGCTTGAGAGAGTGGCTACTCTTAAAGAGGAAACCCATGCTTTTTTAAAAGAGCAAAATCATGAACTTGCTGATCGCTTTCGTGATGATGAATGGATTGCGAAGTTGCTATTTTTGGCCGATGTTTTCAGCCATGTAAACCAACTGAATAGTTCTATGCAAGGAAAAGAGAAACTATTTTTTGATGTTTTGGAAAGTATTGATGCATTCAAACGTAAAATAAAGCTGTGGATGCATCGAATGAAAAGTGGGAGGTTAGCTGCTTTCCCAGGATTGAACTTATTTGTGGAAGAGAAAGATATCAATTTGGGCGTCATTCTTCCCATCTTTCTTGAGCACCTCAACACATTTCTTTCTGAATTGGATCGTTATATTCCTTCCAACAATTATTGCAGGATCTTTAATTGGATTCGGAATCCTTTTCAGGTGTCAGCGCTAAAACTTCATTCAGATATGGACTGAATTGCAAAGCCGACAGATGTGGAAAGACAAGTTTAAAAAGGCTTCTTTGACTCAATTTTGGGAAAATGTGCAGTCGATGGAGCCTAGTCTTTCAGATCTTTGCAAGCAAGCTGCAACAGATCTTTTACCATTTCCAACCACATAGGCTACCTGTGTGAATCTGGCTTTTCAACTCTGACGATAATCAAAACGAAGTATCGCAATAGACTTCAACCGGAAGATGACATCAGATGTGCACTGACAACCATAATTCCGGAATTCGATAAACTTGTCAAGCAAGTTCAAGGACAAGGCTCTCATTGAGTGTGTGTTGAGTGAAAAACAGTGCTTGCTTTTTTCGTTGATACCGTATTAAACTCTCTTGGATAGAAATCAAAAAACCTATTTTTTGTTAATATATAGCTTGAGTCCGCGGATATATAGGCGAGCTTGAGAATAGTCCGTGAGTCAAAAAGGTTGAGAACCACTGTTGTAGAGGCTTTGAATTACTGATGCAGGCCCGATCACCGAGATTGACAGAGTGAAGTTTCCAATAGTTGAAGTCTTGCTGCCAGGGAATTATTCAATCCATTAGGTGCCACTGAATGGAGAGCAGTCCTTAATGTGCGTTGCTCAAGCTGACACCTTGAAAGTCGAACCAGCACCACTAGATCTTAAAGCTTCTTCATTTCAGAAGTCATGTGCTCTAATCAACTGAGCTACCCTGCTACCGGGGCAGTTTTTTGCTATAGGTATAGACGGAATCCGTCAGTCCAAATAGAGTAAAGTTCTCTTTCATTTTTCCCAATAAGTTTGTAAAGTATCTTACACTACATGCAAACTCACAAAACTTATCCTTGTATAATACACTTTGCTTATCCGTTTACAATACACGTGCAGCAGGAAATTGTTTTTTTTATTAATCAACTATTACACAACACGTTGTTTTAAATGTCTTGTTCACTCAGTTGCATGACACCATCGAAATATGTTCACTTTGAAACCGGTCTTCTATCAAAACACAAACTAATTCACAGTCCCTATTGCAAAGCAGACTGACTTTTGCGATTTGCGAATTCAAAATATGTACCAAACTTTGACAACAACGACGTTTCCAATTAAAATTTTATAAAGCAATGTCTGTCTTGAAATATGTTCTGCGATTGATTTTTGCTTGACAAATTCAAACAAAACAAAACCCTTCTCACTGGGCTTTTTTAAGTTTTAGTTGCAGTGTTGTCGACTTATTGAATAGACTACTTGTGTTGGTCAATCTTGTAAAAAAAAAAAAACTTGTGTTGGTCAATCTAAACAGCCAGGGTAATTGACGCTTTTTTGCAACGAACAGTTTAGTTTGTTTTTATTTCTGCATTGATGGATACAATGATTGATTGGATACAATGCGCCATTGTTCTCGACCATGAGCTGTTCGTACTGCGTTTTCATAACTTAATTTTGTCCATTTAATGATGTTTGATGTCCAAACTCCAAATCATTCTTAGTCTGCCTTTGTTTCTTTTACCATTTATCTTCCCTTCTATTAATTTATTTTTTATTTATTTATTTGCAATCAGACTCAAAGTCCATAGAATTCAAATTTTTAACAGTCATCACACAAAATATCAGACTAACACAACATCAAGCAGGCTACATCAAACAACGTACAAAATACTGTTGTAGTGAATATAAAATGTAGAATTAAAGTAGCAATCAGAAGACATAACATTGCGCAAAAGTGGATTAATTGATCTTTTGCAACGTTCTACAAATGCATAGCAATTTTTTCTTAATAGAGCATCAAATGTTAACACGTCGTTCTGTACCTGATACACTCTAGCACTGTCGCATCTTGACAAATTGTGGATAATTCTGTACGAGTCGTTGTAAGCAACTCGTATGCGATTTAAAGTAGAAGTTTTATAGTTACACCATAGTTGCGAACCATACATTGGCATACAATATGATTGGTACATTATATTTTTAACTTCGGTAGAGCAATTTCCAAACTTGGATCTAAGCTGATTGGCAGCGACATAAAGAGATCGCACTTGCCTTTTAATATCTGCGTCATCACTGATGGTATCATCAATCAGTATACCTAAATATTTCACTTGTTCAACAAATTTAATTTGTGTATTGTACAGCCGCATGCATGGAGAAGTCAAAACTTTAAATTTGCGACATTGATGGACCAATCCAACAGTTTTGTTACAGTTGAAAATAATGTCATGTCTAGAAGCATAGGATTCACACACATCAATGAGTTTTTGGGTACCTTTAGCACTTGGACTAAATACACACAAGTCATCTGCAAACAATAGGTGATTCAAGTGAGATGAACCAGTATTACATCCGACATCTAGGGAATTCAATTCAGTCGATAAGTCATCTATATACAAAGAAAACAGGTAAGGACTTAAAACCCCTCCCTGCCTTACTCCGTTGGTGACATGGAAGGAGTCAGAAATTTGATTCCTCCACTTTATTCTCATTATTTGTTCTTTATACCAATGCTTCAATAATCGTACAAAGCACATAGGAACATTCCGTGAAACTAACTTGTTAAATAAGATATTGTGATTAACTCTATCAAATGCTTTGGATGCATCCAGAAATACACTAAACACAGGACTATTGCTGTGTATGTAATGAGATACTGTTTGTTTATAAAGATAAACACATAAATCTGTGCCATGTTTTGGCTTAAATCCAAACTGATTGTCAGATGTATTTAAAAACGGTGAAATATGCTCAAGGATATAATGTTCAAATAATTTGGACACTACAGTTGCCACTGCAATGGGTCTGTAATTTCCAGCATCCTGAATATTGCCTTTGTTGTTCTTACAAACAGGAATAATTATGGTATTTAAACAAGGTGAAGGCAGCATACCATGAGAAAGGCATACATTAAACAATAAGCTGAATAAGAAGCACAATAGTTCATCTGCATATACTAGATGTTCGGCTGAAATTTTATCACTTCCAGCAGATCTATTACAGGGTAATTTGCATAGTAGCATTTGTATCGTTTCAGTAGTGCATTGATATTTCTCGATATTGGCATAAGCTTCAGTGTCTTGCATCGACATGTCTATTGCTTCACTTGTAGGATTGTTACGCACAGAGTTTAATAAATTGCCATAATAATTTTTCCACATCTCAGTCACCGCAGTAGACCCAATTGCTCCTCCTACTGTTGAAGAGATAGGACCTTTAACTTTAGAGGACTTAATTTTTTGCCAAAATGATTTTCGCGAATTTTCCTGATGAAGGGCTTCAGCAAGAGAATCAGCTTTAAGCTGTGCAGTCTCTGATCGACATTTCCGTAATGCATATTTAAAATTTTTTCTAGTTGTTTTCATCTTTTTAAAAGTAAGGCCAGTGAGAGGCTTACCACTCGACAACCATTCTAGATAAGCATTTCTAGCAACTTGGTGAGCAGTGTGAACTTTGTCATTCCATCCTGTGATTTCTAATTTGGATCTTTTTTTGATTGTCTGAGAAAACGGATTTGCTGACATATGTAGAGCATGTATCAAGTTATCATAAAACAATTCAACTTCTCTTTGATGAAGATCATTACTACAATTGGGGTCTGTACAGTTAATGGTTTTGAATGGTATGGGTACTTGTGAAAGAAAATACTTGCTTGAACTTCTATAGTCTTCTTTTTGCTGCTGAGAAAGATATTGCCATTGGATCTTGCTAGGTTTCATCAACAAAGACCCACTATCCATTTCCACTCTTGGGAGGTTTTCACAAGTGAAAGTTACTGCAAGAGGTTTATGGTCAGAGGTTATGAACTCCTGTAGAACCTTTATTTCTTGAATAGTAGAATGCACTGATTTTGTACTTAAGCAATGATCGACCCAACTGGTTGTGCCATGTGCTTCACTTACATAAGTGAAGGTATTAGCTTGTAACAGTTCATGGTCAGAGATAACAAAGTCATTGTCATGGCAGAATTTGTCTAACATATTCCCAAACTGATTTGTTTGGCTGGCGTTGAAATCTCCTATTAGACATATGTTACAATTATTAAGTTGGAGGCATAAGGCACTTAATTTGCCCAAATGGTCTTGGAATTCTTCTCTGTTTGCTGTACAACAATATGGCATGTAAATGTCAATAAAACAGATAGATTTGTCATTCATGTCTAGTTTGTCTACTTGTATTCCGATGATGCTTTGATCGTAATTTTTTATCATGGATGTACATAAAGATTTAGCCCAAAGAACAGCAACCCCTCCATGAGGTCTTCCTGTCCTGATCCCATCTCCATGATCAAATGAAGAGACACCAAAAGAGTAGTGCTGGTCACTGATAGTTGCCAGTGTGTCCAAGTTTTGTTTAGCCAACCATGTTTCTTGTAGGAATATAATTTGGTATTCTTTACAGAGTTCTTTTATATCATGCAGTGAAGATTGTAATCCTCTGCAGTTAAAAGACACTACTTTTACTGATTCCTCTTTACCTGCTGTCATTGGATGTTTGTGTTAGTGATATGCTTGCATTGGCATTGATTTTTGCAGGAGTGTGGAAGAATTTTTTCACTAAGATGCCAGCAGGCCATTTGTCCAAGTCCAGCATATCTTTTAGAGTAACACCATGAATTGAGATTTTGAAGGAAGCATATGATAAGTATTTAGTTTTGAGCTTTTCACATGTAATATTAGTTGCCAAAGTAAACTGTTGCTTAACAAAATCCTCTATTTCACTGGGAGAGGTTTCCGGGCTATATCTGGTTGTAAAAATGTGAACTGGTTTGGAAACAGCCTTGAAGGAAGTTGCTTCCATCTTTCCTATAGGCAAGTCCCTTTTCTTTCTGGATACAGTTTTCCATTTTTCTTCTATCGGTATGCTTTTGGTATTTTGTTTTGAAAGATCACCACTACGTTGCTCAAGTGAGTCATTACCAGGATTATTGTTTTTGCCCTTTGACAGAGTAGATTTAACAGCTTGGCTATATGAAGGTGCAGATAATCCTGCTAAATGTGGAATGACTTTGGGCTGCGTATTTACTTCCCAGACATTAGTGGTTTTATCAACATTTTGTTTTTTGAGCATGGACACCGCATCTTGAATTTCTTTTATGATACATTTTTCCTTTTCTTTTTCATTTTTCAGACATTGAAACTCTTTCTTTAAGGTAATTAAATCAGTGTACATGGCAACAGCATCCAGATGAGTTATATCCAGTGGGGGAAATTTACTAGAATCAGTAACTAAGATGGGGATTCCATCTTTGTCATTAGTTGAAGACATTTCATGAATAATTTCAATCATGTCTTCAACGTTTTTCTCACTTTTGTTTTGTCCTTTTCGAATTTTCTTTCGACCTGATGCTGGAATAAAGTTTTCATACAGAACATCTTTAGCCTTTTCAATTTCGTCTGTTGAGTAGTATTCAACAACTAGCTTTGTGATGACATCCCCGGTTGTTACATCAACTCGATCATACATGTACCAGAGGATGGAGTTGATGAGAATTTTTCTCATTTCTTCAGTATAAGAAAGAAAAGCAACAGCTCCACTTAACAAACGCAGTCAGAATTGTTATACCACTAAATTATTTATTTTTTTTTTTACTCTGATTACAACAAAGAACACCTTATTCAAATAGAGTTTTGCCTTATTGTGTGTCCGAAATACTTCAATTTTCTTCTTTTGACTATTTGTAAGAGAATTTTGCTTGAATTGAATTTATATAATACTTCATCGTTAGTGATCTTTTGTTTCCATGAAATTTTTAACATTTGCTTGTATGACCAGAGCTCGAAGGCATCGATCTGTTTTTTCCATTTTTTGTGACACTACCGGTACGCAAGTTTCAGAGTTGTATAAAAGGGTTGACCAGATAGGCCTGTAGCGCCCTGCGTTTCACCTTAGGTCTTTTCAACTTTTCTTAAACGACTGTTACCGCTTTGAAATTATCGTTGGCTTTGGGCTTCCTGAAGTATGATTAGAAATTTGCTTGCCTCTTAAGAAATCGTATGCCAATCAGTTAAACGCATTCTTGCAACCGGCACCTTTCAATCACATATGCGTAATTTTTCGTCTTTTCAACGTTATAGCTTACAGATGCTTCATTCCTCAGCGACTATGTATATCGCGTTTTGGTCGACCATCCGACAGACAGAGAATTTTACTTTTGGTGTAGGTAGTAGCCTACGTCAGAGTACTGTATAATTTTTGGTGCAGTTCACTATAATATGATTTTGGTACAGTAGTGATATTAATTCTGGCTCCGTCAGTCAAGGTTCAGTGTGCAGTTTCCTGGGTTGGACTTATGATTTGGATTACGTTCTGTTGTGGAAAGACGATTGCAATCTTTTAAGTTATGTGGTGACAATAAAATCATACTTGTAGTAAAGAAGTGCAGACCTCGTTCTCGGATCATTTCTGCCACATTGTTGTGCCCGAAATGTCGCTGTAGACTAGTATCACAGCTAGGTATGGGCGGATAAGTTAAGTTACCCGTTGTCCGCTACATATTTATGGTGACCCCGACGTGATTTTGGATTAGCGTGAAACTTACATTGGATTATATTACTTTCCTGTGGAGTATTGTACGATTCTCTTTACCGGACGCTTCAACAACGACTGCTACAACTATCATGTTCGAGTTCGATCAAGTTCAAGTTCGAGTTGGATCCCTGGACTCAAGTTAAGTGTTAATTTACAATGTCTATGTACTACTTTTTTGTTATTGTGTCGGCCATAAGCCTTTCAATCTCCCTCGCCGTTGCTGTCCTTGGTCGTCGCCTTACTCTGGGCTCGCGATCGGGGCGTCTTGACAGCAGCGATGACAACGTGTTTCGCCCCCGTCCGGGCGACTCCCTGCAGACACCGGACTGTGAGGCCTGTATATATCCCAGGCTTCTCTGTACATTCACTGTTTAGTTCCTCGTCCTGGGCACGACGTAAAACTGCATCCATCCATTCAACCAACCTTTCCTTAGTTAGCTAGGCACCGTTCTTGCATACAGTTATCGTATTAATTACAGTAGTCTCGGTCCTGGGCATGACGGAAAACTGCAACCATTCCTTAGTCCTGGATAAGACTTGGAACTGCATAGATTTCCTCAGTTAATCACTCCCTCGTTTAGCAGTTCCCTGCTCTGTAGTTGTCTTTAGGAGCTGCGCTTCCCCCGTATAGGCGTGCGACGCAGTACACTTCCTTTACCTTGTTATAATCCTTGTCTGACCACTGGTCATCTGTAGGAGTTTCATCCGTTTGTTCACGTAGCGCCTTGTTGTTCATCTTTGTAGCCACTGTTAGGAACTTGCTCATACGCTGTTCGTCTTCGCTGGCGTGTCGTCTCAGCGGAGTGTACTTAATGTGTATCTTCCAGGTTTCACTGTCCTCTCAGTAAGCGTTGCTGTGAAGCCACAGCCTTCACCGACATGTCATGCACATAACCGACATGTTGTTCGCAGTCACTTGTTCGCCCTGTTGGACCGGTTCCACGTTCAGTCGCTTCGCATAGCTAGCATGCTTTCAGTACATCTATCTTTCAGTTCCTATAATGTGCAGGTTGTCGTGAGACTAGGCACTTCAAGCCTCGTCGCTTCCTTTGGTCGTCTGCTGGCACTACAGTCCTGGTCTGGTTTCATTTAAACGTTTGTCCGTTTTTTTCACCTTCCCCGTTTAGCTAGTATTCCCGTCCTGCTGTCATGACGCTTTGCTCTCGCGCCGCGGGTTGTGGCAGTTCGTGCGACTGCTTCGCACGGCCGTTGTTCGGACTGTCCCTCCGTTTCGTAGAGAGAGTGCGCTCTGTGCCCTCTGACATGCTTCATCAATTTTCACAACTTAAACTTCGTGTACTGCATTTAGACAATATTTGTTTCCGCAGTAATAACCTATAATTACCGTAGTGATTGGATCGTCATTGCGTAGAGCGTAGATTGTGCTTCTCATTGTCTATAATTGTAACCTTCTCGTTGTAACTGTAACCTTGTAGTTGTAATTGTAACCTTGTTGTAATTGTAATTGTAACTTAATTGTAAGCGTTGTAATTGTAACCTCCTACATTTTTTGTGCTATTTAGGAATCATCGTGGCCGGATGTCCGCCGCACGAGACCTCTGCTTCTACCAATCAAGAGCCGACCAGCCGCTCCCTGGAATCAGAGGAACTGTTAGCTCTCGCGCCGTGCGGAGGGGATCCGACCCCGTCTTGTTGTTCACTGTGTGTCATTTCTGTGCGATGTATTATGCGAAGTTGTGCTGCGCATTGTGTGCCTTTCACTTGTACGTTTCTTCCGCCATACATCCTCATCAGAAGTCAAACGGCTCCCCCCGTTTGCCTTCTCGCGGGGGTGTCTGTAGCGCCCTGCGTTTCACCTTAGGTCTTTTCAAATTTTCTTAAACGCCTGTTACCGCTTTGAAATTATCGTTCTGTTGCATATATGTGATGTTACCCAGTAAGTCAAGCAATTCATGTAGTTTGGCAAGTGTGCTTTGGGCTTCCTGAGGTATGATTAGGAATTTGCTTGCCTCTTAAGAAATCGTATGCCAATCAGTTAAACGCATTCTTGCAACCGGCACCTTTCAATCACATATGCGTAATTTTTCGTCTTTTCAACGTTATAGCTTACAGATGCTTCATTCCTCAGCGACTAGGTATATCGCGTTTTGGCCGACCATCCGACAGACAGAGAATTTTACTTTTGGTGTAGGTAGTAGCCTACGTCAGAGTAGGCTACTGTATAATTTTTGGTGCAGTTCACTATAATATGATTTTGGTACAGTAGTGATATCAGGGGCTCCGGACACTTCCTGAGAGTGGGGGGGGGGGGTAATTTAAGCAGGGGCGGGAACGATGTTTTTACATCGACAGGGGCTTATTGGATTATCGCATCACATATACTTCTGGAAGGTCGCTCCCCACACCCCCTTCGCATTACTGAAAGCTTCAGTTTCTTATACAGCGTCTTAGGCTGCATGTTTCGCGCCGAAGGCGCAAAATTTTTGCTTTTCAGCACGATTTAAAATCGAAAAATTCTTTCAACGTATCTGAAATCACGAGCAAAAGCTTTTTAACATTTGCCACATTTTTTGAGGTTTTGAGACAATTTTGACTGGAAGAGGGGACGTACGCAAAATCCCTCTCTGTATTCTTCCTTGGCTCAAGTCTTCCAAATTTTGGACTTCGGACGCTAAAATATTAGATTTAAAAGGCCAAAAGCGTTAAGGTCAAAGCTATAATAATCTATAAAACTTAATTTACAATTACATGAATACAGCACGACAACCTGTGCCATAACATCCACAGTGAAAGACTTTAAATCTTTGTGCATTGTTGAAAAAAATTCTTTGCAGGTTTCATCTACACTTAGTTCATCCAAATACACTTGATGGGCATGGCACATGGCAATGAAATTGAGTCTTGAAGCAGTCATTGTGTTTTGAAGCCATGTTTTTAAGCGGCGTAGCGAGCTAAACGATCTTTCAGCTTCTGCAGAAGAAGGGCCATTGACCAATAGCAATTTTACAAGTTTTTCCACACTGGCATAAAACTCTTTGACAATAATAGGCCTAAGTCCCATTAACTTGTTTCGAACATCGCACACATAGGCTACTTGATCGGTCCAAATTTCTGATGGAACTAGCTTAAATTTTGGCCCAAAATTTTCACGTCGAAAGCCATATCGTTCCAACGCTGTAACAGCACTGTCGTTGACTATGCCAGATACTAAAACTTCAAGCATTTGGTGAGTTTTAATTTCTTCGCCATTGAAGCGGTAGGTGAGGCCTTGCACTAATGCACTATGCTGTCAATAGATGCATAGACCTGCCTTCTGTAATGAGAAGCGAGGTCATGGGAAGCACTTTGCTTACAGCGCTTTCTTGAAATTTGGACTTTAGCTAAGCCTAAGCTATCTACTTGCTGCTGAAATTCCTTGTAGCCTATAACTGCATAAATTGTTCTTCATTTCTAAGACTCTGGTAATTAACTTTTGAGTTTTCAACCAGCTCCATCATGTCGCTGATGGTATAAGACTTGATCTGCAACAGACCAGTTATCTTTTCAAGTAGTTTGAATAAAACTTGGCAAAACTGCAATGCAAAGTAGGCTATGTGTTGCCTTGCAATAATTGGGAATAAAGGCCTAATGATTTCGCATTGTTGAAATTTTGAAGTGTGTTTAACAAGGCTTCGTGGTTTGACAACACTGAAGAAATGGCCGGTACACGTGTCAGCCATCTTGTTTGGCACAAAGTGTGCAAGCCATGGTGGGATTCCTCCTGCAGGGCGATTTTGAACTTGCCAGACTGATTTTGTAAACTACTTAGCTCCTGAACAATTCCCATAGCATTATGCAGGTCTCTGTTGCATATTTGCGATGTCTTGCGAGTCGGAGTGTGCAACAAAACAAAAAAATGAAAATAAAACACAAAAGTAGAAAAAATATAAAAATTAAACTTTTATCTCTACATTAGTGGGGGGGTAATTTTGCATTAGTTACCCCCCACTCCAATTGGTGGGGGGTAATCACCCCCGCGGCCCCCCCTCTAACGGAGCCCATGAGTGATATTAATTCTGGCTCCGTCAGTCAACGTTCAGTGTGCAGTTTCCTGGGTTGGACTTATGATTTGGATTACGTTCTGTTGTGGAAAGACGATTGCAATCTTTTAAGTTATGTGGTGACAATAAAATCATACTTGTAGTAAAGAAGTGCAGACCTCGTTCTCGGATCATTTCTGCCACATTGTTGTGCCCGAAATGTCGCTGTAGACTAGTATCACAGCTAGGTATGGGCGGATAAATTAAGTTACCCGTTGTCCGCTACAGGCCTATAGCATTTTAATATTCTTTGACGCGGGCCTACTGATAAATTTAAACCTCTGTTTTAACTTTGATTGATTAAAACATTTTTCATTTTCCAAATATAGTTCATGGCACGGTCAAAATATGGCAGGGTCACATACCCCAATAGAATTTAAAAAAAAATAGAAATAAAAGCAAAAAAAGAAAATTAAATTTTATTTAACAATTTATATGAGTAAAAATAAATAAATAAAAAAACAAGTCAAAAAGACTGTTGCTATGTTGATCGGCCTTAGTGGGTTATCAAAAGTGCTGATGGTCTTGAGGGGAACACTCTTAATGCGTTAGCTCATCATGAAGTTTAGCCTATTACTTGAAGATCCAAGTTGTCAATCTCTCTATGGTGATCTTCCTGCAGGAAAGAGGAAGCCTATTTGGAAAAAGTTGCAGTTGAAAGCCACCCATCACCTGCACTTGCTGTTGTTTCTCTGGGCAAGAAACTTTACGATAATTGCCTCTACCCAGTGAATGAGTGGTCGATTTCGAGTAATGGGTAGTACCAAATTTAAGTCATAAGTAGCGCAGACAACTGGAAACAGACATTGCAGTCGGCTGCAGCGTGGGTCAGGTGTACGTCGGAAGGCGTAGCCTACACCGATGCATAGCGCTCAAGTCCGCTTTCCCGCAATGCAGGATAAAGATATGAAAAACAAAAAAACAAACAAAGTTATAACTTACTTAAATGAGAAAAACGTTGTATGCAAATTTTTTTGAAATAGCTCAAATATCTTTCTTTTCTATTTGGAAACTTTGAAAACTGTTGCTGCATGTCTTGTTCAAGTAAAGCAAAACCCGAATTGGCAAAAGATAACTTTAATTTTCTATATGTTTGGATCAACGAGATATAACACAATGAGTGGAAACTCCTCTTTTTGCTCCGTTTTACGTGTCGGCCGTCACGCTTCACTACAGACACTTGCGCAGTAGATTAAACGGACATCACAAGAGTTTTAGATGGGATGTTCCTTCGATTTTATGTGCGTTGAGCTCTACCACTGAGCTATCTCACCGCCTAAGGTGCTTGGCTAATTAGTAATATAGTTTTGTACCATGGGTAAGGTGCTATCCACATCTTAGGCTATTTTCAACCTATTATTTAACATTATGTTATTGTCAGAAGCCTAAAATTAAACTTTAGTGCAGCCCTAAAGTTAACCCAGCCAGGCTACTGTTAGCCTGTCAGCAACTTAATCAATTTTGAAGGACCTGAATTTCTAATAAGCCGTCTAGACTAGCGTCGTAAGTCTTACAATGTTTTTAAAACCTTAGGCTATAGTCTTGCACTGTTGCTAGTTGAATCGTGAAATTATAATAATAATGATAGCATTTATATCCCGCTCAGATTAATAAATGATTGATATCAGAGCGGCTCTCAATTTAATGTTTAGGTATTAGTTGTTAGGTATTTATTGTAAAACAACGAGCAATATTCCGTACATTAGTGTCTTTACTGTAACGCTTTACGCAGACTGATGTTGTTTTTCTGAACATCACCAATGACTTTGAGCTTTAAAATCTTCGTTTTTTGATAGGTACGAATTTTAAAATATAGCTTGCAAATGTGGTTTACAATATATGACACAATGTCCCAGTCGTTGGTTAATAAATACAAACTGTTTATATCAATCTCCTTAAACACAGTCTGCATTGTATTACAAAAGCTGAAATGTTTTCGAAAATCCACTTCCAGCCTCAGCAAAATTTTCATCAGAGTAGGACTTGGCTTCAGTAATGTTCCGTATTCGTCGTTTTGTAGTGTGTCAATCATAGATGAACCCGCTGTGCAACTGGTGTCACTTTCTAGTTTAGACAAAATGCCTTGTTGTTCATCTGTGGCACTGCGCTTCAATTTTCGTAACACGTATCCCCCAATATATTCTATTATGTGTATTTCATCAGTTGTAAGCACCGTATTAGTCGTTTGTTGTTGTTGTGAAACTTTGCTATTTTCATCTCTAAAATGTAAATTTCAAAACGTTAATGTTTGTGTATTGAACATAGATGCTGGCAAGAGTATTTAATGGTATACAAATCGTAAATTCGTGCTATTTTTTACGGTAATGTAGGCAAAGTTAAAATATGCATCTTGCCCCGTTTTATGCATCTTGAGTATGTCTCATTTACTGGCTGGTATAGACAATTGCCTTATCTATTTGGCGACTTTATATGAAGTTTTTGGATATCGACCAATAAATACAGACTGAATTAAGACAAGTTTCGTACTTGAAGATAAGACGGAGAGATTGGGATTGGCTCAGTCAACAGCAATCCCACGAGATCACTGGATAAGCATATGATTCATTGAAGGCAGTTTCTGAAATCTGGCAGAACTGTCGTTCGTCGTACCAGACATTTTCCCCTTTTTACGTCGATTCGACGTAGGCAGGTGTTGAATAGATGCAATATTTGCGATATGTTTTAATTTGGCAGACTGGATATGCCTACCACAGCAATTGTTACACACAAGTGGCTGACTGCAGTCAGATTTTAACGTTGATCCGTCGTCGCCAGACGTAGAAACAATGTGTAAATGGACGATTCAGGCTATAAAGTTGTCTTGCCGGTCTACAGGCAGGTAATATGCGGAACTGTAGTACCATACTTTTTCTGGTGTTATTACATGTGTTTCCAGCGTGCTTTGACTTGACATGAAAACGCAATCCCCCGTTGGTTTTGTAAGTTTTCGGACATAAGTGACATCTGCAAAAATACCGGATAATATATCCAAACAATTTTATTCAGCTTTCAACACACAACTGCACAATTTAATTAGAGGTGCGAGGTCCTTTGAAACGCTTTCTTACCCAAATTCACGTTGCACTGTAGACGCGCTCGTTGAAATAGGAATACTTTGAAATTCTTCATCTTCGATTATTTCCACAAGATACTCGACGGTTAAATTATCAGAACTGTTTTCCATTGCACTGTTATAAAAAGCCAAACTTCTTCTAGCCCTGTTGGTTGTTTATAGCTGGATAAGATAAACTTTGATAACCATATAGCCTACAGTCAGTCGTTTTGTATCGTATTTCGTAGACCTTTGCTACCCTATACTAATTTAATATTGTTGTTAGCAAGAGCCTATGTATTTACCCTGCTTAATGACCTGTAACATCCTGATTAACCTGCTTCAAAATTTCACACAATAATCTGAAAAGACAAGCGGTAACGAAAATAAACTTTTAAACCACCTAACAATAATACTATGGTCGAAACAGTCCAATTGCTTCGTGGTATTCGCCGTCACTTTAGCCTTGCTTTAGTGCATTCTTAGCACGCCGTACACCCGTACGGTCGCAGTCTGTAGCCTTCCATGTGCAAGCAGTGAACCATGAAACGAACGACGTAAGGAAACGATAGAGATAAAAGAGAAACACTAAGAGAAGAGTGAGTTTCCACTCATTGTGTTATATCTCGTTGGTTTGGATGCTGCGCAAAAATACATTTGCACATCTGTGTCTTCGTCCAAGAAGAAAGATTCCTTTCAAGCTTATCCACCAGAGAATAGCGGCTAATTGTACTGCTTACCAATAAACATTATTGAAGATGACCAGATTAAAACAAAATGGTGCATATGTTTACAAACTCAAAAATCTATCGGACTAATTTTATTCACATTTGCAGTGTGGACGGAGCGAAGACGCCTTGTGTGAACTAAAAGCTATATGTAGGCCTATATTGTATAAACTGCACTAGCTGCTACAATTCGTTTTAAATTGTCTTGGTATCAAGCGTGTTATACAAGGTGCTCGTTTTGTCACTTCTACCTTATTCTAGACCTCTGCACTGCTATGTTGACATTTATTGTTTTGATGGTCAGAAATAAAAACAAACTGAACTTTTTGAGGTGTCTTCCAAGGCCAAAATCGTAATAGACGTATCATAACAGCCTTGCAAGTATCCAAATACGAGAAAAGTATGTAGCGATCCATTATTTCGTCATATAAGTTTCCTTTTACTAAAGTGAACTACTTTAACCTAAATTTATTTCCTAATGTTTCTGTAATTTTCCATGCAATCTGCTCCCAAAGTAAATTAGAAAAAGGGAAATGACAATAAAATGATTTGTTCGCATTTGGCGAGAGCTCAATTCAGAAAACATTAAATTGATTGTTTAGTTAAAATGTAATAAATCGTAATAATGTTTCACTATCATGTAGCCTAATGTTTAATTTCAACTTCTGTCATAAACCTACAATATAATATGAACGCCTTCCGATAACTTAAAATTATAATTCGAATAACAATTGTGTGAAAATTAGTTAATGGAGTCAGATAGCTCAATTAGATAGAATATTTGCTTGAGCTCTCGCCAAATGCGAACAAATCATTTTATTGTCAGTTCTCTTTTTCGTATTTACTTCGGGAGCAGATTGCATGGAAAATTACAGAAACATTAGGAAATAAATTTAGGTTAAAGTAGTTTACTTTAGTAAAAGAAAACTTATATGACGAAATAATGGATCGCTACAAATAGATTTACAAGAATAGTTACCGTAGCACATTTTATAATAAATGCCATTTTTACACAAACAGATCATGTTTTGAATGGGCCTACGGTGCAATTTACAAAGCAAAAATCTTGATTTTTACATCAATGTAGGCCTATAATAATTGAGTTTTATTAAAAAGCGTTTATTGCATAAAATTTTAGACTAAAAATATATAGACTACAGAATCCTATCTGCGCTTGTGTTTTGATATAAAGTAACCTGTTTGATCAACACGTCTGTATCAAGACTCCATGTTTAAACTATGATGACACCATAGAATCAAAGGCTTGGCAAATGTAGCACCGCCATCCTTCCTAACGCGACGAGTTATCATCCACTTGTCCCTTTCGCCATGCTTCCAGTGATTCTACCTAGACTTAGGGAGCGTTCAAATATTACGTAACGCTGTTTTTCCGAATTTTTGACCCCCCCTCCCCCATGTGACGCCAACGTAACGTTTTTGTCAAACCCCCCCCCTCCCCCACGTGACGCTTTTCCATAACAAAGCCCGTTTTGCCAGTTTATATCAAAATTATGACGTGGAAGCACGTGCTGATAAAATATCTTGGTTTGTATGCACATAAAGCTTACGTTTGAGACATGAAATTTTAGCTATATTCTTTTTTTGGAATTAAAACGTTATGTACCTACTGAAAACGTTTTTTCAATTCAATTTTATTTTTCAATTCAATTCAATTTATTTTTCTTTGTCGGAAAACAACAGCAATGATAAAGTTACAAATAGTGAACGGGAACAAAACCAACAATAGGAAATCTATGATATCTATGAAATAGAAAATCAAATATGAAATAGAATATCTATGAAAATCTATGATATATGATAATATTTTCATCTATGTTTAGTTCACCTTTTTTATGTTTGTCGTAGATACTTTTCACAATGCGGTCGACCTTATTTCCAGATTCATTATGAACTTTTCTCCATAGACTGCATAGTTTATTGTACTTGTTATCAGCCATTTTTGTTTTCACTGAAAACGTTTTGATGTTTACTCTAAAAGTTACGTTAAAAAGAATATTGCAGTGTCGTCGCCAACGTAAGCAAGGTCCCAGTTCAAATAAATGACTAGTTTTGTATGCCGATCGCCTATATATAAGGCTGCTACAGTCCGTAGTTTCATAATGGTAGTGCAATGCTTACAATGATGTAATATTTTGTGCTGTCACAGCCGATCAAGGTCACAATTAGGTCGTTGTTCTATTGCAGACATGTTGTGCAATAATATTAAACCAAGGAAGTTTCTAGAAATATTTAATAAAACTACCATTCAACGTTTTCTCTCTACATTGAGAAATTCCAAGTCTGACTACTTAGATTGCTGGAAGATGGAGACTACCGTTTCTTCGACTTGTTGTTTTTCTTTAGTCATTGCAAACAAACTGTACTTCAGAAATGACTGCAAATAAGCTGGCACTAACCGATCAATGCAGTAAACAAAGAAAAACGAAACACATACACTGCTGCAACGCGTGACGGAAACCTACCAGAAATTACCATCAGGCATTGGAGCGTGCAAAGCAATGTTGCAGAACCCGTTTTCGAATATTAAATTCTCATCAGTGCAACTACATTTATGAACACAATAACAACGGTTAAATTTAAACTCAATACAATGCATTACAAAGATTATAAGGACATATTCTCAGTGTTCAATTGAATATTAATAAATCCAGAGACATCAGAAAATCACTTCCCGCATGCAATTCCAGACCGACATTACTCGCTTAACCCTTTGCTTTTCAACGTTTTTTTGGAAGTTAACTGCTCAAGGGGGGGCCGTTTTTGGATCAAATTCAATCAGCTGTTACGTGTTATCCGCTGGTGCTATTTCAACAGAAGTTGCACTGGTGTGAAAACAAATCATTTGTCTATAAGTTTGAAAAGTCATTATTTTAAAATTTTATATGTTAAACTTGATATTTCAATTTTTGCAAAGGTACCCAAAAACGACAATTTTGATTTATCTTGCCGCTATTTAATTACCATGCTAATCCGATTTCATGCAAAGTTCTGAATAACAAAGAGCTCAATCGACTGCACGAAGTGTGTGTGCGGTGTGCCGAATCATTGCATTGATAAAGATTTGCGAGCAAATCTTATTGTAAGCTACTCACTGATTCTAAAATAGTTACAATCAGAGTAATATTGTTACACGAATTTGAAAAAAACAAAACTACGTTTGTTGTCTTACATTTTTGTCCTAAACTAATGCATTCCGAAACTCATGGCTAGCTTCTAGTTTTATGGAACCAAATTTCTCATAAGTAACACCTTAGCCTGCTTGAATAGCTGTTTACATCTTCGTTTGTGTATTTTAGGTCTACAATTGAGTTTGTAGTATGAATATTTTTAGTAGAGAGAAGACAATTGAACAAGTTGTTGAAATTATCTGAAATTTCTAAGTTCAAATTAGGTGCTTTTGAAATTGTGGATTTGTGTCAAGTCGCATCACAAATATCATGCAGGCTCCATCATAAGTCAATTCGCTTACGGGTGTTTATAAACATGACTCATAAATTACATCCACAAAAAATACAGCATTTACATCAACAAAGCTAAGTTCGAAGCCCACTTTTTATTGAAGATTGCGTCAATCAATTTGAAAATACATTTTTAGTCCGCCAGCGTCGAAACAATGCAACAGCGAATTGAGGAACATGCGTAAACAAAGGAAATGTGAAATAACCCACAGTCAGCAAATCTACATAAATTTAACGTTTACAAATGTTGAATCAATGTAAATAGACTGGATTGCTGACTGGGTCCTTATTGTTTGAAGCACAAAAAATACGCGTAAAGGCGACAACATCAGCAAAGCAGCGATTATGTTTTTGACCAAAAAAAATTAACTTTTGACTTCAAAGATAAAAGTGATTATAACGAAGCTTCAAAGTTTGTCGTAAAACATTTTGCAGAGATACAATAAACATAATCACTTTGTGCAAGATTGTGAGAAGTCTTCCTAGATTCTTTCCAACCCATTTGCATGATTGCAAATTATTTTCTATAACTTTATATTGCCAAAAAATGGCTTTTTTGTTGAAACAACGTGGCAACAATTCTATAAAAAAATTTTAGGCCTACTACATTGAAATATTGAAAAAAAATTTTGTGATTTTGCTGATGACGTTTTACAATATCCGAGAAGTAAAAAATAATAATGATGAATTATTTTACAAAACCGTGGTTTGCAAGCGCTTCACAAAAAATTGTTGGGGGAAAATTTACTATTAGACGTAAAACGTTTGTAAAAGAAAATTGTCGGTTTACGTATTTATAATGTTTATTGCGCTGTTATCGAATTATAAACTGCCTGTGTTGTCTACCTTTGTGGTTGCCGGCCAGCTTAGAGCTGCATGCAAACTAAGCGTTTATGGTATTTGCATCGTGTTATGATTCTCGAAAATTTCCCACAAGGTCTTTATTTTTATCGTGATATTTTCTGCCTCTTCTGTCCTAAACTTGAAGTTATTGTGTAGCACAATCCACATCGGTTTTTAGACTCAGTCTTCATTGCAAATCTTTTGTGTGGTGCATCATTTCAAGTAGTGTCTTCCCATAAACTGTTACACAAATCGTCCAGAACCAGGTTGATTATTATGTATCTTACAGCCGTTGAGAGCCCGTTATTGTATGTGTAGAATTATTACTGTAGATGTCTGACTAAATTCATGCCAAAGTCGAGCAAATTCTGCTTTCGGGATCCTTGCTGTTATTTACGGTACTTTTTGTTGATAAGTTTAGGCAGCATTTTTCCAAGATAAATGAAGACATCGGTATTGTTCGTCACTTAGATTTAGTTTTCTGAGCATTGTTTATTCATTCTTTGATCCACTAGTTTGTCCCACTATTGGTATAATCGGATCGTTTGTAAATGGCGGGTCTTCACAATAGCCGGCCTCTTATACATTGGGGCAACGTATTCAGATGTTGAATCAATGAAGAAGAAAGCTGATTTGTTGTTTGTCTTATGTGACGCCTAACTTTATGCCTCGTCTACATTACAAAATATTTTGTAATGTACATTATGTACATTGTACATTTTGTTTGTACATTACAAAATATTTTGTAATGTAGATGAGGCATTATCATCTTTATTTTGCGCTCTTTGGAACAAAACACAGTGCACTGTGAAACAAAAATACAGGACATAACAACAAGTAGGCGACATAAAGCAGGGAAGGGACGCCATCGAGTTAGCTGCTACGTGTAAATGGAGCCTATCTCACAATTTTGAGTGTATCTCACAATTACTGTTTGCAAAAACGCTATTTCTCCGGCTTCTCCAAAAAGCATTTGCAGTGATACATTTCCTCAATTGCAAGTTTTGTCAATGAGAGCATTTCCATAGAACGTTTATTTCGAAACCAGGTTTTCGTGTCTTTACCCAAGAGAAGATTTCTTATTGTAACGTTTTTTATTCGTCAATGAATATTATCTGCTTGAAATAACTGTTTTGAATAGTTTGTGGCCTCCATAGCCTACTATTTTGATCGTGGATTGCTATTCTTCTTTGTAGAGCTGATAACGCAAAAAACGTTTGCTATTATTGTTTCTAATTAACAGCTTTGCGATCACTGGCTTTTCTTTGTAGCATAAGAAATAACGCGCTTTGTATTATTGAGGTCAAACCAAACAAAGGAAAGCAAGAGGATGCTTCTCTCTGCTCGCGCATATCGATGCACGAAGCAATTATGAGCTTATGGCTTGTTATCGCAATGTAATCCATTTCACGCTTTGCTGGAAGTTAGCTAGAAATAGCAAAAATTCACTAAAATCTTGAATTTACAAGAAAACTACACAACTTTTAGCATCAAATTTAATATCATCAGATCCACCTGGCAATTTTAGGAAAAGTCAAGAAAAACCAAGTGCATGGCGTTACTGTGCTTCAAATAATTAAAGGAAATTTGAGGGGGGGGCCAAATCTGGCCTCCCTTTGAGGAGCAAAGTGGGTTTTTTTTGTTAAGACAGACTTAATGTTCAAAGCAAAACAGCCATCACAATGAACATCTACCGAAGTATACTAATTTACAGTACTTAAATAAGCAATGAAAATTAATAGACGGTATTGTTATTAATATCAATTCAATATGATTTTAGTGATTATAATACAATGTAATGTGGTAGCGTATCCAATTAATTAGCGACAACCTTTTAAAGCACACGTTAATTTGAAAAGAAATAAGAATTTATCAAAAGTCTCAGTCATTTTAGAAGATTTACACCACCGGTTGCAGGACCATCTTTGATTGTTTCCTTAACAGGGGCCAACTTTTTGTTAGGGGGGGCCGAAAAAATTTAAATGATTTTGGCATTTTAACCTCTTAAATACCGGTATCCACAAAAATTGCAATATATCAGATTAGTGTTAAGCCCAACACTGGTCTCTTATTTTATTCGCTAGTTAAATCACGGCAACCATATTACAATGACCAACATAACACAGCAATTGTTGACTTATTGTATAATAGCGTTAGGCAACTTGTTATGAGCAGTAGCGTAGCCAGGAATTTTGAAAGGGGGGGGAGGGGGTGATGGCGAGTTTCGCTTATCGCGACACCCAGCGGCGGAGGGTCTGGGGGGCCTCCCCCAGAAATATTTGAAAAATTACTTTGAATTTGGTGCATTCTGAGAGTATTTTCAACAAAAATGTGGGTGTGAATATTCCTGTAAAATGGTGCTGTCCGGTGGCATAGCAAAAGGATAAGATCATGTTTTCTTCGGCATTTTTCGGAAATAAAGCTACAAGTCTCTATGTTTTCTTGTTGCTAATTCCAGGCTAAGATATTTGAATGTTTGGTAATGGCAAAACTCGCTCTTTGCAGTTTCGTTTAAAGTTAGGCAAACTTTGTTTTAGAGACATAAAGAGACTGAAACCATCATTTGCAATATCGTGACGTACGTCACACGCGTGCCAAAGGGGGGGGGGTTGCAACCCCCATAACCTCCCCCCTCCTTGGCTATGCCACTGGTTATGAGCAAAAACTTTAACTGGCTCGAAGAAGCTAGTGCCGAAGATTTTGATATATACGATTACATTCCGCCTATACACCCGTGAGCTAGTCTATTGCAGTCGCGGATGGTTGGATGCAAACCGTCTCACAAACAAGTCTAAATCGATAGATTTCGATACAGAATGTTCAAAGGCCACAAGCACCAAGTTTGCCTGTCTTGGTTGTAACATGCTCCGTCTAGTGGGAGCGTCAACCCTTGTTAACACTGAGAATCCACACTCACAAACGGCAGTGCTAGATCCAAATGTAACAATATCTGCTGCAAGGTTGAACACGTTACAGATTAGAAAACTAGAAACAAAATTTATTTACACTGATTGAAGAGAAAAAATAAACACTGCTAAAGATTACGGGTTTATATTTTGTATGCGTTGTCTTCAAAAACCACTTGCTTTACCACTGCACATTTTGCGATTTATCACTGCACAAATTGGTTATCACTGACCCTTAGAATATAGTACCGAGAATAGCGACAGCTGATATCAAATAGCCTAATTTGTACCGGTTTGTAGGCCTGCTGGAAAACCATTTCCTCTTTGTTAGGTTATCATTCTTTCTCAAAACATTTTTATTTTGCACAGTTTCTGACAAGTTGTCTACCAACCTAACACGTGTTGGCCTTGGTTGAATTGAACATGTTGAGGTTGCCAAAGGAGGGGGTAGGGGGGGGGGGGGCGAAATTGTTTAATCATCTTAGCTGTTAACTAAACAAAACAATTGTAGTTAATTGGGCCTAGGTTGGAGCTCTGCAACGGAAAAGATGGGCAAAATCATTACAATTGTAACTGTTGCTCGAGAATGTTGGAATTTTGCCAGGGGAGGCGAAACTTTTTTCAGGGGGGCGAGGCCCCCCTGGCCCCTGGCTGGCTACGGGCCTGAGTCGCTACTACATTACATTGTATTATAATCACTAAAATCATATTGAATTGATATTAATAACAATGCCGTCTATTAATTTTCATTGCTTATTTAAGTACTGTAAATTAGTATACTTCGGTAGATGTTCATTGTGATGGCTGTTTTGCTTTGAACATTAAGTCTGTCTTAACAAAAAAAGCCTTAAGCGAGTAATGTCGGTCTGGAATTGCATGCGGGAAGTGATTTTCTGATGTCTCTGGATTTATTAATATTCAATTGAACACTGAGAATATGTCCTTATAATCTTTGTAATGCATTGTATTGAGTTTAAATTTAACCGTTGTTATTGTGTTCATAAATGTAGTTGCACTGATGAGAATTTAATATTCGAAAACGCGTTCTGCAACATTGCTTTGCACGCTCCAATGCCTGATGGTAATTTCTGGTAGGTTTCCGTCACGCGTTGAAGCAGTGTATGTGTTTCGTTTTTCTTTGTTTATTGCATTGATCGGTTAGTCAGAGTTGCCAGATTGGGCTACTTATCGCGAATTGGGCTACTTTTAATTCGCTTCGCGACTTGAATTTGAAGGTTTGCGATTTTTTGACATTTGCGACTTTTTGGGCTACTTTTTACTTCCCAATGCCTAACAAAGATGAAAGTGGAAAGAATCACAGAATAATCGACTTGCATCACGTCTCTCACTTTCGAGCGTTTTGGGAACGTTCAAATACTACGTAACGCCTTCGAGGGGGAGGGGGATTTATGCAAATCGTTACGTTAGCGTCACATCGGGGGGGAGGGGGTTCAAGCAAAACGTTACGTAACGCTTTCGAGTACGGAATGGTAGTTTTTTGTGCTGAATTCGTAGTGAAAAAGCGTTACATGGGGGAGGGGGGGATTGAAAAAAGCGTTACGTTGGCGTTACATGGGGGAGGGGGGGGTCAAAAATTCGGAAAAAAAGCGTTACGTAATATTTGAACGTTCCCTTTTACGTTTTTCTCTTCTCTCTTTTTTTGGTAAAAATGGCGTGATGACCACGTCCACGTGACCACGTGTACTGTTCCTAGCCAATGGGCGACTTGCTGAGTTACCCAGCTGTTTTGTTTGTTAGTTTTTCATATCTTTATCCTGCATTGCGGGAAAGCGGACTTGAGCGCTATGCATCGGTGCACGCCTTCCACGTGCACCTGACCCACGCTGCAGCCGACTGCAATGTCTGTTTCCTGGTTGTCTACTCTACTTATGACTTAAATTTGGTACTACCCATTACTCGAAATCGATCACTGGATAGAGGCAATTATCGTAAAGATTCTTGCCCAGAGAAACAACAGCAAGTGCGGGTGGCTGGAGTCGAACATGCAAGCTCTCGACTGCGAGCCCAATGCGCTAACCACTCGGCCACTGCTGTATTGTAGGCTGAAGCCTCTATCCAGTTCTACACGTTTGTTAAAATGCAGAAGTTTCCCAGGGGTTTTTGTAAGTAGTTGCTATTGTTAGACTTAGAGAGTGAATTTTGTGATAGACTTATTTTTTGTAGTTAAGAGTTGGGGTTAGGTTTGAACTAGTAAACTTTAGACAAGATATGTATAGTTTAATTAGACAAAGACTAGAGGTGTAGTGGGTAGTAATGTAGCAAATCTTATTAGTTATTAGCCTAATGTAGACTAGCTGTAACAGTCTTATAATATTTTAAGTCAGCAACAATGGTAGCACAATAAAGGGAGCTGGTATAAAAGTCCCCTCCTCCTCCCCCCTCCTGGTAACTCATGACAAAGAGGAATTGACCAAAACATGTGGATTGAAGTGTGTGAACAGTAAAGCAACGGTAAAGTAGTTTTACCCTATATGTTTGGTCAAGTCCTGTCTTTGTCATGAGTTACCAAGGAGGGGGGGACTTGTATACCAGCTCTCAATAAAGCTAATAGAGTGACGTTAAAACCAATTTTGTGACCAGTTTTCCTCTGGTTAGCGCTACCCAGCGCTAAACCCTTCTCGTTAATCTTTATTGTTGGTGTAAGCATTATTTTGCATATGTTTCTGCTCTTGTAATTGATAGTTCTTGTGATCTTTCCGATTAGCCTACTGAATTGATCTACACTCGTGGAGGCACCTTGACTTAGATAACCGTATGGTTTTTTCAGTGCCTTCATGGTGTAGTTTCCATATCAAAAAAGCGATTTGTTATATCTACTGATGTGTACATTGAAAATGAATGTGGAGCTATACCGAAATAAACTTGATTGATTGATTCGTCGTCGTCTGAGCTTCTGGGGCCGAGGGTCTATCCTTTTACCACCCCAGATTCACGATGTTCCCGGACTACACTGGAAGGCTGCTAGAGAGCAGCCAGTCTTTGGTTTCATCATCCATGACACGCGGACCTTCCACTCCGTTAGGTGGCTTGAAGATGGTACAGTCCTTGATGATGTGGTCTGCGGTCTGTTCCTCGGCACCACATTCACAGGAGGAGGAAGAAGCCATTCCCCATTGGTGCATGGTTGAGCGGAAAAGCCCGACGCCCGTACGGAGACGGTTGAGGCGCACCCATGCCTGTCTCTGTAGTGTCAGGCCGATGGGGCGTGTGTCGGCGTCGGGGATGAATGAATGGAGTCTGGTGGTGCTTGACCTCCATTCAGAATGCCATTTATGGTCCGCCCAAGTAGCCGCAGAGATGTCTTGTTCGTCAGCTTCGTTGATCAGAAGCCGAGCGGCTGGCACGAATGGGTGTCTTGATTTCAGTCGGCGGGGGTGCCCGTTTGGGAAGGCAGAGATCTTGTGGTGGAGAAGATGATTAGGCTCCAGTGCCCGTCGGCCGAGGGACAGAGTGGCTTCTTCGCGACGAAGCTCAGCAGGTTGGATGCCAGCGAGAATGGGGAGATTGTCCAATGGTGTGGGACGCAGGCATCCGGTCACTGTGCGCAGGGCGCTATTTATGGCAGTGTCGATGTTGTGGCAGTGAGCACTGCGGCACCAGACAGGTGCACAGTACTCTGCTGTAGAGTAGACAAGGGCTAAGGCTGCTGTTCGCAAAGTGTCAGCCGTCGCCCCCCAGCTAGAGCCTGCCAGGCGCTTCAGTAATGCAGCGCGGGATGTCAGTTTCTTGCGCAGTGACACCAAATGGTGGCGGTATGTGAGCGATCTGTCTAATGTCACCCCAAGATACCTTGGCTCGGGGCAGAAGGACAGAGATTTTCCGTTGTTGTGGACATGTAGCTCACGATCAGCTTCCCGATTGTGTAGGTGGAAAGCTGCCGCCACAGTTTTGGTTTCGCTGAGTTTCAGTCGCCAGTTCTGGAGATAAGCTGAGATGGTTTGCATGTCCTGGCTCAAGGTGTCTTCTAGATTTTCCCACGACTTTGTGGAGTGGAGAACCGCCAGATCGTCCGCATAAGCGTATTTTGCGGAGACCGTGGTTGGCAGGTCGTGGGTGTAGATGTTGAAAAGAAGTGGGGCCAGGACCGATCCCTGTGGGACGCCGTTTTTCAGACGCCTTAGTCTGCTTCGCCGTGGGTGGCCGGTGGTGAGGGTGAAGCTTCGATTCCTGACAAGTTCCATGATCATATGGACCATATGTCGGTCAGGAAGCAGGCGAAGCAGCTTGTAAGTAAGGCCGCGATGCCATACAGTATCGTAGGCAGCTGTGAGATCCAGAAAGACAGCGCCGGCCTTCTTTTTTGCCTCAAAGCAGTCCTCGATGTCCTGGGTCAACAGTGTGACCTGATCTACAGTGGATTTTCCGCGCCGAAACCCAGCTTGCTCTTTTGGAAGGAGCGGGTCGATGATTGGGTTGAGAGAGAGAGAGAGAGAGAGAGATATTGTTTATTTGCCTTTCTAATACGACTCGAAATAAAGAAACACAATTACATACAAATCAAAATATGGCAATAGAAAGGTCTGGCAGCACCGAACAACCTTGCGGTTAACCAGTCAAGGTGCTGCCTGTCATCAGTCATCTTACATTGCAGCATCAGACATTATAACTGTATCAATAAAACATAATGATGGATGGAACAGTAGCTTCGAAATCGAATTGAATATATAAGGTTTTGTAGAATATTGAATCAAGACCAGCTGGGAAAACATGAGCATATATTGAATCATATCGTTTAAGAACACAAATACGAGGTTACATGAGATAATATAATTTAACTGAACGATTTTAACGATTTAATAAGAACTTAACAAGGTAATTTTATAAAGTTTTTTAAACAAAGCAAGGTGTTTGCTTTTAATACATTCATCCAATTCACTCCACAATTTAGTACCCCGATGTGTCAGAAGATTGTGTGCCACGGATTTGTTTATTTGTGGAAGAAAATACTTCATTTTATTTAGTTGTCGAGTGTTGTGCGAGTGAATATTATCAAGTTTTATAAAACGATCTTGCAATACAGGCGGTAGATTATTATTGGAAACTTTATGCATAAATTTTGCAATTTCGAGTTTGTAAATATCTTCACGTTGTAAAATATTCAAAGATTTGTATAAGCTAGTGACGTGACTGAATTTTGTACTTCTAGTGATTGCGCGAATAATATTATTGTGTCTTACGTCAACTTCCTTGATTAGTGTTTTACCTGCAGTACCCCATATAGTAATACCGTATTGAACACGACTATATACTAGACTATAATATAACATAAGCAATGTTTCCTCTAACACATAGTTACGAAGGCGATAAAAAATTCCGGAATATCGAGCCAACTGCAGCGACAAATGTTTAATGTGTGACGACCAGGTTAGATTTTCATCGACATGGATTCCCAGGTACTTAACTGTTTTCATTCTTTCAATCACTGTTTGGTTTATACACAACCTGAAATTAGTTTCAACAGTACGCTTAGGTACTTTGTTTATTAAAATGTAGCTTGTTTTAGAGTAGTTTAAAGAGAGTTTGTTTCTTCGTAGCCAAGCATCAATTTTTTGTAGTTCAGTATTGGTTTCTGTTTGTAAAGATTCCAAGTCTTCACCACGTAAAGCTAGATATGTGTCATCCGCAAAAAGCACGGTAGAAAATTTAGACATTAAAGGAAGATCGTTAATATACATTAGGAAGAGAAGGGGTCCCAATGTTGAACCCTGAGGGACTCCACAAAGGATTTTTTGCAAGCTTGAAGCAGAATTAGACACTTTGGTATATTGGTATCGATTAGTAAGATAACTTTTCATCAGCTCAAGAGCAGTGCCACGTATTCCGTAGCAATGTTGAAGTTTATTTGTCAGTATGTTGTGGTCAACTGTATCAAATGCCTTTGACAAGTCAAGGAATATGCAACAGGTATAGAAATTTTTGTTCACATTGTTTAACAGATCGTCATACAGCGTGCTTATTGCCATTGCAGTGGATGTATTTTGACGCGGGCATAGATCAGTCTTTCGAGGATCTTGAAAGGAACACAGAGGAGGGATATCGGACGATAGCTCTTTGGGTCCTCTGGTGGCTTGTGAGGCTTAGGGATCGCAACTACTAAAGCTCTTCTCCAGATTTTTGGGATTGTGAGGTGGTGCAGGCAGGAAGAGAGGAATCTACGTAACCAGGACTTTAGGGCATGGCCAGCATGGAGCACAAGCTCAGGGCAGATCTTATCGGGCCCTGGAGACTTGTGTGGTTTCACTAGGCGGAGGGCGGTGGCGAATTCCTCTGGAGTGAAGTCTCCAGAGATTGTTTCTTCTGGTGGTGTTTCCACTCGCCATAGGGCAGATACTTCCTTGGCAACAAGGCGGGATGCCTTGCGGTCCTTTGTCTTGTGCACCCCGTTCTGCACTAGCTGGGAAGCGATGGCATTAGCAGAAACGGGGCACTGACGAGGGGAGTTTGCTGAGCGCCCAGTGAGGTTGTTGATGATGCTCCATGCTTTGCGGCTTGAGTGTGAGAAGTCGATGGTTTGGACAGCTTCGTTCCACCGCTCAAGCTTCTTTGTGTCCAGCCGCTCAAGTAGTCTGGTGGCGGCGGTGTTAGAAGCAGCACCACTTGTGGCGGCTAGGTATGAGCGGTAGAGAGCTTCACACTCAGAGTCCCAGCATGGTTTATAGCTGGTTCGATGGCCACGTGGTATTGTGGCCTTTGCCGCAGTTATTATGGCATTGCAGAAGTCCTGGTATGCCTCGTCTGCGTTGCATGTTTCAGTCGGTGGTAACTTTGCAGCAGACTCATTGGTCAGGAGGCTGTATTGATTCCAATCGGCTTTTTTGAAGTTCCATTGCTTCACCGGTGAACTCGGGACAGGAGCCACAAGTTTTGGGGCGATGATGAGGGACGGCCGGTGTTGGGACCGCGGGAACTTCTCAAGCACACGTCTGTCTGGAAGAGAGCTGTCGACACTCGCGAAGGCCAAGTCAGGGTTTGTCCCTGTTCCCCAGCGGCCGGAGTGAAAACTGGCTGGTTCCTTTGGATTGAACAGGAGGGCAAGATGGTTTGTAGAGGCCCAGTCAGCCAGCAATTCTCCGTCGCTGCTTGTGTTGTTGTAGCCCCAGTCGATGTGCTGGCAGTTGAAGTCGCCAGCGTAGAGACTGGGGGAGGGGAACGTTGGAAGGGATGATGGCAACATTCGCGAGGGTGGGGGCTTGTAGATGTTGACGATGTTGTAGTCTGAGATACATATGCACATCCACTCAATCTCGGCATCAGTTGGAGATTGGTCGACAAACGTCCACTTAAGGCTCTCATGCACAAACGTGGCAATGCCGTGCTTCCTGCTTAAGGTAGACCCGGCTAGCGTGTAGTTGGGAATGGCTAGCCTATCTGCAGAAGTGCAGTGGGTCTCCTGGAGGAGGATGACGAGTGCCCGGTTGGTATGGGCAAGCTGCTCCACAACTTTGGTCTTGCTTGTTGTGTAGCCTTCTATGTTGAGCTGCAGAATGGTGGGGGCGTCTGAACTTATCAATTGCCCCTTGCAGCTGTGCCGTCCGGGTGGAGGCTCTTTGTTGACAAATTTCGTTTCTCATCTGGTTGAAGGCAGATGGTACTCACAGGATGGGGCACGAGGAGCTATTTGTCGTCCATCCTGATTGTCGTCCATCATTGATTGATTGACTGTAAATATAGCCTAATCTTTTTTCTGTTTAGGTAATTTAAGTACAGTAGGAACTGATATACTATGCAATATCTTACAATTGGGACATGTTGGAAAATTATGCAACATACAAACTGCAATTTTTCTTGAAAGAAAAACATCGTGCAGAAATTGGGCTACTTTCAAATCCATTTTGCTACTTTTTGTGAAAAAAATCTGGCAACTCTGCGGTTAGTGCCAGCTTATTTGCAGTCATTTCTGAACTCTGAAGTACAGTTTGTTTGCAATGACTAAAGAAAAACAACAAGTCGAAGAAACGGTAGTCTCCATCTTCCAGCAATCTAAGTAGTCAGACTTGGAATTTCTCAATGTAGAGAGAAAACGTTGAATGGTAGTTTTATTAAATGTTGTGCAATGCCCGCCACGTTCTGCGTGATACTCAAGCTATAGTAAGGCCAAATTCATTATAAAATAAGGCCAAATTTTTTTATTTACTTCTATTAAGGCTAAATAAACGCTAACAACTTAATTAAAATATTTTTTTGTAAATGCCATTTAACGATCAAGCATAACAGAAAATAATTTAACACTGTCAGTGCATGACGACCGGTTCGTTTGCATAATCTGTTTAATAAACAATTACTGTAGTAGCAGAAAAACTAGAAACCATTATCACTTTAATTCATCATCAGTAGGCTATGCCCATGGCGCCCTCTAGTAGAGGCCACATCATCGCGCGTACTTCAAACTGACTGACGGCCTATTCGAATCGAAACTAAATCAGTTGGGAGGAAGATGTTTCATCTATAGTCTGTTCTTTATGCTAAGGTTCTAGTTTTACTGAACTTTCCTTAACTTGTTCACTAACTATGCATCTTTGCCAGAAAGTAAAAGTTTAGTTACAACTTACAAACTTTATGAAAAGCTGAAGCAGTTACAGTTATGCAGCTTAGTTTAACAAAATTAGGTAGGCTTTAAGCTACAATGTTTTCGTTTCAAGGAGCTTTTATCTGTTCATGAAGTCATGGATTACACAGAAAATTCACAACAAACTGCCATTACCAATCTGTTTCCTTTAAGTTTCTGCCCAGTTTCCTTGAAGCATGTTGTGGGTAAAGTAGGCAGAAAATTGTATTTCTTCCAGGTTTATTAAAGTTAGCAAATAGAGTAGGCCTATTTAATAAATCTCCATTTATATGTTCAGTTGTATGCAATGTTACTCACTACTGGTAAGTTAGTTTAACAGCTTCAGTCAATTTTGAATGTTGATACTACCTGTAGCCTACTTTATATTACAAATCTTCAATCATGTATTTTTTTGCTTGCTAGCAACATGTCTTCTGTCCACTCACCATTTTCTTGTAGATAACATAAGATATCAATATTCACAAAAAATTACTTCACTGATATGATATTTATTTTCTTAAATACCAGTACCAAAGCTAATCTTTGTAGAATGTAATGTTATTAATATGTGTGGATTACTTACTGTTTAGATAACTAACAAATCTTAACTAACTTAAATACCGTACTAACTTTCAATAGGCTATACTGGTACTGGTAGTACAACCATTTTTAATAGATTGACTGCCCAGTTTCAACAACTGTTTAGTTTTGTAGCATCTTTATTTAATACATGCATGATGGGGGATCTTTATTTGTTATGCTTTGATTTATTTCTCGAGATGTTTTGATTTTTGCAATACATACCATACATCTTGAGAATTCATGATCTGCATGTCAGTACAAAGTAGTTAACATGCGGATACTGCCAACTTCTTGTATCATATATGCCATGGTTTTGTAGATCTAGCAAAGTATTTACTTTCATGTGGAAATGATTTTGTAATCTTTGGCTGGTTTACAACAGACCCATTAGAAAAGTGCTTCAGTAAACTTTGACAAGGGTCTGGAGGTACCTATTTCATTACTGCTCAGTCAGTTTTGGAAAAGGTAAGAATTCAACACGCGAAGCTCTCACTGCAATTAGATTTATATAAAGTTTGATGTTGCCGAAGGTCATGCTTGTGCCGCTTGTAATCGTGATCTTGTAGAAAGTGAGCTTGAAGTTTTGGATAGCTTATGTGCTTTGGAAGGGAAAGTTTCAGAAGAGGTTTTAATTGCAATGGTTTATATATATTGCTGGGTATGTTGAGTTGAAGAATGGATGTGCTATTGCAGAAGACACATACTTCTATTATGAAAAATTTGGTTCATATGTTGATAAATTAAATCAAGGTGGTCTGACACGTCTGAAGGATAGTGTTGTACAGTGGTGTGTATTTTGTTTCATCTTTTTTACAAGTGTTGTTGGTGAAATGTGTCGAAAATTTATTTCCTGTAAATTTCTATCCATATATATCTGAACGACATTGCTTTTTCATGACATTGTCTCATTGTCGCACATTGGCTAATGTATTTTTTAAGAACTATGCCCTGTTGCACTCCCAGATGCTCAAAAGAAAGTGCATTGAAGGTGCTAAAACTTTTATAGAATATAGTCTATACATGTTGATAGCTAAAGGCATAATGCTTCTTTGAATCTTTATTTAGCTGATCTGATATAAAAATGCCTTGTAGTTTATTTGTATATTTTTCCAGGTAAGCTTTTACTTTCCATGCAACTTTTAATGTTTTTAAACAACACTTCTACTGTATCTATTTAGTAAGTATTTTCTACTTCGTTATATGGCTGCATTTATCAGTAGTAATCATTTACCATCTAAAATTAACCACTTCTATAGTTCTATTGTAGTAAATCACAATATATATAATTGTGACTCATCATTTGACTTTCTCTCCTACTCGTTCATTTTGTAAAATTACAGCTTTATATTCTATTTAACCTTATTGTTTTTGCACTTTAGGCAGTCACTCTAGGGCTAGGCAGACTGGCTTCATTGATTAATTTATTGACTGTTGATATTTGAAGAGTTGAGCTTAAAGTTTTGAAGTATAGCTCTGTCTGTCAGATGAATATGAAAACAGAATTTCACCATTTATAAGTGAGTACTGAGAATATGGCAGAAGAACATTGCACTATCAATGGTATGAACTACAGAGACCAACGCCGATCCTGATCAACCAACACCAGGTGCCTCTCCCTCCATCAACTGATGACTCAGAGATAACCATGTATCAGATTCAGAGGGTGAACACTGACTCATTTTGATGTGACTAGAACTGCTTACATGCTTATTGTTTTGTGTATCTGTCTAAACTCAAAACTATTCTTGGATAAAATCACCAGTAGGCATATTTTTGTTTACTAGTTTCTACTGCTCTAATCTCACTGTATTTTCTGATTGTATAGGAGAGTTGGATGTAATATCTGTCTAGAAGGCCAACACATAAGATCTTTTGCAGCGCGATCTAACGAACGGTATAGTTTGAGCCAGGCGCGGATCTATGGGGGGCCCGGGCCCCCCCCCGAAATTTTGTGAGAAATTGTTGAATGGTTTGATATGCTTCTAAATAGCTGATATTAGTCCCACATCGGACTTACAGACCTCCCTTTGGCACGCGTGTGACGTCACGATATTGAAATTGATGCTTTCAGTCTCTATGTCTCTAAAACAAAGTTTGCCTAATTTTAAGCGAGTTTTGCCAATACCAAACATTTAAACATCTCAGCCAGAAATTAGCAACAAGAAAACATAGAGACTTAGCTTTATTACCGAAAAAATACCAAAGACAACATGATATTATCCTTTTGCCATGCCACCGGAGAGCACCATTTTACAGGAATACTTATACCCATATTTTTGTTGAAAATGCTCTCAGAATGCACCAAATTCAAAGTAATTTTTCAAAATTTTCTGGGGGAGGCCCCCCGCCGCTGGGTGTCGCCTGTAGCGAACACGCCGTCGGGCTTCGCCTGCCGGCCGGCAAAACCCCCCAAATTCCTGGCTACGCCACTGATTGTTCATATCTGTATTATTTTTTTATTGCTTTTTAATTCATTTTTTAATTTTCTGGCCCCCCCCAAAAACAACTCCTAGATCCGCACCTGGTTTGAGCAACCTCCGGCTCACCTGCATTATACTGTGAAGGCATGATTCAATTGAAAACTATTGATCAGCACGATTTTGTTTGAATTGCTATTAATGTTGCATGGAAATTAGTTGCAGATATGTATGATGCTCAGTACTTTATTTCTACCATGTTAAAATTTTTCTGTGCTTTTAAACTGTTAATGGTTTTATATTTTATGCATCCAGTACTTGAATTTTTTGAATTACAGTACGTACTGTTTAAAGTCAATAGGGGAAATGCAGAAAACTGATTCGTAGAAATTGTTGTCTATCAACATTATGCAGCGATTCCACTGTCATTTGCTTACCTAAACTACTAAAACTGCTGCTATTACTAAATGCTATTTGTAATAAAGTAAAACATATGACGATCAACTTATATCCATGTGATATTGTTTGTATGTATATTAATTACAATAATTAATAAATTTAGACGAAACATCACCTAACTATCAATAACGTTCCAGGAAAGTGACAAAATCGTGTTTTTTTACACAAAGCATATCGGGCGTCAGTCAGATCTCGTGCGTGCACGATGCGCTGGCCTCTATTATAGCTCGCCGTGGCTATGCCTTACTGTATACTTACTCATTTTCAATACTTGGAAAATAGACTACCTTAACCTTTCAAAAAAATGATTAAAATACAGTAGAACTCGGTTAATCCGGATCTTCGCCTAATCCGGATGAAACTGGAAGTACAAATGATTTGTAATCTTTTTCTTAAGAAACAGCTTCGGATTATCCGGATTATTTAATCCGGATCTTCGCCTATTCCGGACAAAAGTTGCGCTTTCTCTATCGCTTAATCCGGATTTGCCCGACAGTTTTGCCATTTTATGCTAAAAAGTAACGTGGCTTATTGCGAGAAATTTCTTATCTATTGTTCCGTTAATGTGACGCAATAAATTATTGCGGATTTCTTCTTTTCATGAACAGTAATCCCTCCTAACGCAAAATTCGTGCGCAAATGCCCAAACTCGTACTGTTAAACTTGAAAAGATGTCGGTGGAATTTTCGGCAGGATGTCGGTGATGTTTTTCCAATAGAAGACTTTGTTTGATTTTTTGTAAGTTTTCCAAAGAAACTCGTCTTCCGTAACTGTTTTCAAAAGTTTTGAGTGACTACAGATTATTCTGACCCGCATGTCTGAAGATATAACTTTTGCCAGTGTGTTCTTGCGTTAGACGCAGAGTCTACAAATACAATCGTTTTACATGCATAGGCTACTGCATTTCAAAAGAATTCTATCGCTAATATGGTGATCGCGCGTCTCGGAATTGACAGATGACCACACTAATGCGTTCAATTTCGGTGATTTTTACCGATACCCTTCTATCTAGGTAACGTCAGGCTTGATAAAAACCGTCATCGGTTAATCCGGATCTTCGCCTAATCCGGATGGAATCGCCGGTCAAATCGAATCCGGATTAACCGAGTTCTACTGTATAACTGTTTCTGATAAAATTGGTGCAAGTTTTATCACGTGGTGCCCTCAGAAACTGAATTGTATTTTATTTTGAAATCTAGAGAATGTTAAGTTTATTTTACTGTAAGAAAAAAGGATTTCGCATCTTGCGTCAAATGGGTTGGCAATGCCGATCACGGAGTGATTATTCCACTTTAATGATGATGAATACATTTAAGTAGTCCCGGGTCCGAATAGGTGCTGTTGGATATGGTTTCAGCTTAATTTAGTATCCAACTACGATACCAGCCAGCACAAATAAACTACCGTACCGTAGGCTACTCGTAAGCGTTACGTAACGTTTTGCTTGAACCCCCCCTCCCCGATGTGACGCTAATGTAACGCTTTTCATAAACCCCCCCTCCCCCTCGATAGCGTTACGTAATATTTGAACGGTCCCTTATTAAACTGGTCACAAAGTCTATTTATGTTTTGGTATCGCATTTTTCTTTCCCTGGACAGAAAGCCAAGATTGTACCGCAAACAGGACTAACACTGGAATCATGATTTTATATTTAACGAATATTTCGAAAGTGTCCGAGCAACACATGCAAAATGCAGGCTTCAACTTCCGTTCACTCTTGAGAATTTCAGAAAAAAACCTTTGAAGGCAGATTAAAGGTGAAATTAAATATCAACGAAATAAGGTGAAATAGAATTTAGTCAACTTCTTCGATTGTGGGGCCACCAGCTCCCCCGCTGCTTGGTGGGGCTCCTCCGCCTGGGGCTCCAGGAAAACCACCGGGCATGCCACCTGCAATACATTTTTACTATTAGCAAACTCCACTGCAACAACCTTTTATTGTAAATCTAATTATAACTACGGCAGGCCTCGAAATTCACATGTCCGCCGTCACAGCATGTGATGTCCGCGGGAAGTACCATCTAGATCGGTCATATTTGTCCGCCGAGAAGTAACACAGGAACTTGCGACACAAATCGTCATTATATAGCACGAACAATTGTTGCAAGAATATAATTTCCCGCATCTAAAAAATGTGAATAATGTATCCCTTAGCTTCCATTCAAGCAGAAAAACTTTCGATTTTTACGTTGCTTCAACGATTGATGACATTGAATCAGGGTAACAAAGGTGAATTCTTCGCTAAGAATCGATGGGAGTACCGGTACTTCTACACTAAGTACGCGCAACTTAGTTCAAGTGTTACGCCACAATGTTTGGCTTTGATCTCCGAGTAATATTGATAAGGCAAGGTTGGTTACAAAATTAGATTCTACGAGTAGGCTATTACAGCAAGATGCAGCAAAATTTGTTAAGTTTTGGTATTACCGTGAGAAAGAAAAGGCCAGAGAAAATTCACTTTCGCTCACATGATACGCAAAAATAAACCTAAAGAAAAAAGCCCAGTGAAACTTTGCATATCAGAAAAAAGTAGCGTTGGTGTAAAAGTTTTCCGACTCGTGCCCAGAGCATTGTGACGCAAGAAGCCACACGACCTCGTTCGGTGGAAGTTAATCAGTTATGCAGCGTATTTAGCAGCTACGCGGCGCTTGGTCTGATGAAAGCCTTTTGGATTGACTTCTCTGAAAATTTAAAAAGCCTTTTAAACCGTAGCTATAGTTATCAAATGGCGAAGAATTATCAAGATAAAGTGATTAAGCATGACGTTCGACGCTAAAACTGGTGTGTCCGCCGTGAAACTTAATTTGTCCGCCGAGATAGCTGCCCAGACCGGACACGTTTGTCCGCCGTCAACAAAAACGAATTTCGGGGCCTGCTAGGGGATAAGGAATTGACATGTGAGTTTCTCTGTCACCAACTACAAATATTGCTTTGTGGTTTAGTTCACAAGTCAAAGTGACAAGCATAAGCAATAAACTTACCAGGCATTCCACCGGGCATACCACCTGAAAAAGAGCGAATACACATGAATATAGGGGTTTTAAGAGTTTACTCAAATACTCATACATTCAGTCAGATGCTAAACTTAGAAAACCAATGCTACGTGTAACAATGTGGTTTCAGCAAATGCAGTTGATGGTTATTAGAAACATTGATATCAGTGTTAACACCTACCAGGCATGCCACCAGGGGCGCCGCCAGCTTGCTGGTACAGCTTTGTGATGATTGGGTTAGCAATCTTCTCAAGTTCTTTCTGTTGGTATTCGTATTCGTCCTTTTCGGCAGTCTAAAATACATCAAAATACGAAGATCAGAAAAAATAAACGGTAACGATATCTTTTAAATTTTTACATCAAGTATCCAAATATACAAAGTTGTACTTTGTTGAGCAAAACCTTATGAATTTTTTTTAGATGATATAAGCTTCCTCTAAAAAGTCTACTGTAATTGTCATGATAAAGCCCAAAAGCAATCCTTACCTGATTGTTTTCAAGCCAATCGAGGGTTTCTTTGGTTTTTTTCAAAATTGTTGCTTTGTCGTCATCCGATATTTTGTCTTTAACTTTGTCATCTTCAACAGTAGATTTGAGGTTGAAAGCGTAAGATTCGAGGCCGTTTTTGGCGACAACCTTTTCTTTTTGCTTCTCATCTTCGTCCTTGTATTTCTCCGCTTCATTGACCATTCTTTCAATGTCCTCCTTGCTAAGTCGACCTAAAGAAAAAAATAGTTTAAAGACTTCTGCCGCAGAATTACGCATTAAAGAAATAAAACTACCGATATGAGACGGGGTAGCAAAGCTCGTGAAAATTGGACGAACACGAACGTCTTCTACCACAGATTTTTCACTAAGCAAGAAAACTTTAAAATTTTATTAACACGTATTTACTCTTTTCTGTCACTTGAGTTGCAGTGCCATTCCTGTCTAAAAGAAAATCAAATATTTACTTAAAAACTTTGGGAAACACCGAGATTCAAAGTTGTAGAATCTAGATAATTCGCATAAAATGTAGATTCTTATACGAATTGGGGACGCCTTTAATGCAAAGCTTTTGTGCTTCACTTTTAGGAAAACCGTAAGAATAACTGGATTTACTTCAGCATTACAATCAAAGGACAAACTACCTTTGTCGTTTGTGATGGTGATTTTGTTTTCTTTCCCTGTGCTTTTGTCCACGGCAGAAACGTTCAAGATTCCATTGGCGTCCACATCGAAAGTGACCTCAATTTGAGGTACACCACGGGGTGCAGGGGGAATTCCGGATAACTCAAATTTACCCAAAATGTTGTTGTCCTTTGTCATTGTTCTTTCTCCTTCATACACCTACAAAAACATATGGAAAGCGTTTTTGAACTTGTTTTGTGGTGCAACCAATGCAAATAAACTAGATTAAGTGATCGAACATGAAAACTGTGCATGACAAACCTGAATGAGCACTCCGGGTTGATTGTCGGAGTAAGTGGTAAAGATTTGGGACTGTTTGGTTGGAACAGTGGTGTTACGTTTGATCAGTGCAGTCATCACACCACCAGCTGTCTCAATTCCAAGAGACAGTGGCGCAACATCCAAAAGAAGTAGATCTTGGACTTCTTCAGATTTATCACCGCTAAGAATCGCAGCCTAAAAATTGAAAACATGACAAAATAACATCACAAGAGTCCATGTCATGACAAAAGTGAATCAGAATATTAACAGGACTTCACTATATAACTATTCTCACATGATTAGTCAAATCATGGAAATACACACCTGAACAGCAGCACCATAAGCAACAGCCTCATCTGGGTTGATTGACTTGTTTAAGTCTTTGCCATTGAAAAAATCTTGAAGCAATTTTTGGATTTTTGGAATACGAGTGGAGCCTCCGACAAGAACGACTTCGTGAATCTAGGTAAAAAAAAACAAATCTAATAAAATCAAAACTCCGGTCCATAAGTTTACATACCCATTGTGACAGGAATCATAATGCCATCAAGCGCAAAAGAACGTATTTCAAGATTGACTGCTACATGTGGAAATGACCATTGTCACAGTGTCACACTAAACTGGTGCAACTTGACAACACAAAAATGTACCTGATCTTTTCCCATCTTGGCATCGCGAAGAGATTTTTCAACAGGTTCTAATGTGCCTCGGAACAAGTCAGCGTTAAGCTCTTCAAATCGAGCTCTGGTGATTGAAGTGTAAAAATCTATTCCTTCAAACAAGGAATCAATCTCCACACTGGCTTGTGCTGAAGATGAAAGTGTACGCTTTGCTCTTTCACTGGCTGTTCTTAATCGACGAAGTGCTCTCTTGTTGGATGTGATGTCTTTCTTGTTTTTGCGTTTGAATTCCTGGACAAAGTGATTTACCATTCTGTTGTCGAAATCTTCACCTGAATAACAAACATTGGGATTGAAATAGAAGTCGCACAAAAATACTTTCTGAACCACAAACAAAACATTCAAAGTTGATACTAACCTCCAAGATGAGTGTTTCCAGCTGTTGATTTCACTTCGAAAATGCCATCATCAATGGTGAGTACACTGACATCAAAGGTTCCTCCACCAAGATCAAAAATAAGAACATGTCGTTCTTGGCCTACTTTTTTATCCAGTCCATAAGCAATAGCTGCGGCAGTAGGTTCATTGATGATTCGAAGTACATTAAGACCAGAAATGGTTCCAGCATCTTTGGTAGCTTGGCGTTGGGAGTCATTGAAGTAGGCAGGTACAGTAACAACAGCATCAGTGACAGTTTTTCCAAGGTAAGCTTCAGCAGTTTCTTTCATTCGGTGCAAAACCATTGAGCTGATTTCTTCTGGGAAAAAAGTTTTTGATTCTCCCTGCATGAAATCATTGACAAATTGATATTTCATTTTTCAGTTACATATTGTAGGGTTGGGCACTTTCAAATGGTTGAGGATACAAATTTACTCTAATGTATGTATCAAATCAGAACTGAGCTAAAACAGGTCAGAACTTTTGAGAGCATTAAGTTTTGATTTGGAAGTCTCGATTATAGATTTAGCAATGAAGGTGTTAAATCTACACGCAAAATGTTACTTTGTTATTAACCAACAGTGCAAAGATGAAAATTTTGAACTACTTAACTGGAAGATTTTATGTCTACTTAAACACACAATAAAACGGCTAAACTATAAAATAAATGCAGTTCTGATGTGCATTGTGCAATTACCTTTCCAGGAAAATCAGCCATTGTTTACTAAGTCTACAAAAGTTAAATTGATAAAAAAAAAGAATTGTTTTATAGGTATGAGAATAAGATAAATGTTTATAACAATATGAACACACAAAAAGCTAATCAACAACACAAAAAGACCTTGTATTCTACTTGAACTTTTGGCTTGGTGCTCTCATCGATTACTGTAAAACTCCAATGTTTCATGTCACTCTGAACTGCTGGATCATCAAAGCGGCGTCCAATTAACCGCTTTGCATCTGAATTGTTTTAGGATTTTAAAATTTAAAAGCATTGACACACCACATTTTAAAATTTAAAAACATTAACACAACACCACATTTTTGTTGAACACTTTTTATTACATTGCACAAATACATCATTGTGGATTGATAAGATGGGACAATGGAAACTTATCTACAAAACAATTGCAAGCTATAAATTTGATTGAAAGCTGATCTGCTTCACTTGACAGTATTTATAATCACTGATATAGACTGCTTCATATACGGCACTAATCAATAACACTGGTCTACAAATTTCAACTTTTTTTTTCAGGTTTGGGTTTTGACAACTGATTTTGGCTAACTTTGGGGCGCTGAATCTGAAAATGAACTCAGATTTTCTCTATCACATCAAGTTTTCTTTCTATCGTTGCCATTATTAATGAAATTGACCAATTTTTACCCTTTTTAGTGCAGTAAAATGTCAAATATAATATTTTCTGACAGCTATAAACTTTCAAACATAGAGACATTTTTACACTAAATTCATAAATTGGTTCAGATTTCCTTTAAAATAAAAAAAATTCCTGTTATGATAATAATCGTACTAGGACATAGTGGAGATTGGTAGCGTTGAGTTTTTCCATGCTGGCTTGAACTCCCTGTCTTGGCTTCTCAGGCGTTATCTGTGGGTCAGCTGCATCTCTGTGCAGCAGGGTTACCAGATGTAAATTTGGCAAGGAGCCAACTGCACGTTCAAAAAGGGCCAAAAAAGAGCCAACTTTTTAAACAAGGACCCAATTTCGTTAATTGCAACAATATAGGAGGGCTTCTTCTAGAAATGGGATTACCACAGTATGATGCAGACAAATGGAGACTTTTCATTGATAGCTCCAAACGAAGTTTGAAGTGTGTTCTACTTCACAATGGTAACGTGTACGATTCTATTCCGATAGGACATTCGGTAACAATGAAAGAAGAGTATCAGGACATCAAAACCTTTCTTGAAAAGTTAAAGTACCATGAGCATGGTTGGCTCATCTGTGTGGATTTAAAAATGGTGAATTTTTGCTGGGGCAACAAAGTGGCTACACCAAATACCCATGTTTCCTATGCTACTGGGACAGCAGGGCCAAGGATCAGCACTGGAACAAAGAAGAGTGGCCTCCAAGGCTCACCTTGACACCTGGAAACAAAAATATCATACGTGATCAGTTAGTTGATATCAAAAAGATCCTCTTGCCTCCTCTTCACATCAAATTTGGTCTCATGAAACAATATGTAAAAGCTTTGGATCATGAAGGAGAGTGTTTTAAATATAGCCTATGTTATGCTTTTCCTGGTCTCAGTGAAGAGAAAAAAAGAGCTAGGATTTTCAATGGACCACAAATCAGGCAATTGTTAAAGGATGAAAATTTTGTAAAATCAATGTTGGCATTCGAGGCTAGAGCTTGGAATGCTTTCGGTGCTGTTGTGAGAAATTTTTTGGGAAACAGAAAAGCAGAAAATTATAAAGATCTTTTAAGGGAGCTACTGCTTCTGCTTAGTTTTGAAGATTTGGGATGCAGGATGAGCATCAAAGTTCACTATTTGAAAAGCCATGCGGATGAGTTTCCAGAAAGCCTTGAGAAAGTTAGTGAAGAACAGGGTGAACGTTTCCACCAGGATATTAAAATTATGCAGGAACGTTATCAAGGTCGGTGGGATTGTCATGATGGCCGACTATTGTTGTAGTTTTAAAAGAGAAATTATAGATGCTGCTCATAAAAGAAAGTCCCTCAAAAGAGCCTTTTTAAGCTTATAAGTGAAGAGTTCATATTTATGAAAGCTCTTTTTTTGACTGTTTCTGAACTCGCCCTGTCCAAGTCCCTTTGAGTCAATCTTTATTTTGGCACTTTGCTATTTCTGTGTGTGTCTTCAGAATTTCTGCACTCCATTGGAATGTCTATGTGCATATTGTGTGAACTGTAGGCTATAATTCAGAAAATACCTTGTCACTGTCCTATCGACATGTTCGTCAGCATAATGTAGCGTTTGATGTTATTATGGTTGCTCTTTTGCATGCCTATTTTTTATTCCAAGGCATGAAATTTTAATAAAGACAACGCAAATTTGTGTGAATATAATATAGAATGCTTGTTTGTTAATTAAAGCCAGATTATTGCAGGTAAAACAAAGTTTATTGCAACAGAATTCCTT
Source organism: Aplidium turbinatum (assembly GCF_918807975.1). Taxonomy (NCBI): domain Eukaryota; kingdom Metazoa; phylum Chordata; class Ascidiacea; order Aplousobranchia; family Polyclinidae; genus Aplidium; species Aplidium turbinatum. Next base: position 5,126,172 of record NC_137489.1, on the reverse strand, counting down.
GTTTTGACAACAGAAGGGGGGCAAAAATTGATTTTTTTCAAAAATTAGGGATATTTCATATCTCAAAAACGTGATGTGATAGAGAAAATCTGAGTTCATTTTCGGATTCGGCGCCCCAAAATTAGCTAAAATGGGTTGTCAAAACCCAAACCTGAAATTCTGTGTAGACCAGTGTAATAGTAGTTACCGTAATTAAGCCCATGATGCATCTTTGTAGAATAGCTATTATGCAAATATTGATATGAATTTTAGCACCTATGTTAAAAAGTTTTAAAACAAATTAAGACATTGAGAACTTCGAAATTATAATTCTACAAGGTTGGTCAGGTTTTTCAGACACTCATTTTTAGGCAGTTGCTATTTGACCGGTCATTTTTTTTTCTTTTTTAAAGTAAAAGACGAAAGAAAACAGTGCCTACTATGTAAGTTCTAAATTCAACAATTTTAATCAACTGAATCAGCGGCGTGTACAATGTTTCTCAGGCTGGTATCCCCAAGGGTATGAGTTCAATACTACCCAGTAAGCGTTTTAATTCAAACTGAATTGCCTGCAAAAACACTGCCTAAAAGTAAACTGAACATTGACGAAAAAAGTAAACTGAGCTTTTTACAACCAAACTAACTTAAAAAATTAGGTCGTTGGCTACCAAATTAAAAATTGACCACAAAAATGTAGCAGCCTAACGATTGAGTCACTGGGTGCAACCTAGTTCGTACCCTGAAAAGATATAGAAAAAATTGCAAATGCCGAAGTTGCTGTTTCCACGAACAAACAGAAAAGATCAATAGAAAAAAATAGAACAAAACCGAAGTCGCTGATCGCAGTTTCCGCAAACATTTTAAAAGAGTTAGGGCTAGGAAAAGATCGAGAGAAAATTTTTGAAGAAGCTGAAGTTGCTGATCAGAGTTCCCGCAAACAAACAAGCTGAAAAGATCGAGAAAAAAATAGAACAAAGCCTAAGTTGCTGTTCGCGATTTCCGCAAACATTTTAAAATTTCCCGTAATAATCCTAAAAGTTTGCCGAAGTCGCTGATCAATCGCAGTTTCCGCAAACATTTAAAAAAGGTTTAGGGTTAGGATCAGAGTTCCCGCAAATATTTTAAAATTTCCGGTAATGATCCTAAGAGGTTTTGTTTATTTGCGAAAACTGCGATCAGCGACTTTGGCTTTGTGCTACGATATTTTTTCTCTCGATCTTATCAGAGAGAAAATTTTAAAATGTTTGCGGAAAATGCAATCAGCGACTTTGGCTTTTGCAATTTTTTCTTTTGATCTTTTCAGGGTACGAACTAGGTTGCATCCAAGTCACTTCGGGTAAAAATTTAGTCTAAAAAAAATTGCTTCCCAGTAGTATCGAACTCATTCCCTCGGGAACACCAGACTAAGAAATATCGTTTACGCCACTTATCCAGTTAAATAAAGTGGTTGAATTTAGAACTTATATAGGCACTTTTTTTTTCTCTCACCTTTTGCTTTGAAAGAGATGGTGAATGAAAAAAATACCTCATGACGGGTCCCACTAATTACCCATAAGCACCATAAGTACGGTACCCATTAGGGTGTTACATTTTTGTACAACCCAGAGCAAAATCGTTCAATATATCATTTATTTGATGGGTTTTTGCACAAAAACTAGTCAGCACAAAAAATAAATTAAAAATATTTATATTTTGAGGTTCCACGCTCTATGGGTAATATTGGATAAAATCTAAAAAATTCAAAAAAATGCAGGATTTTTATGCCTGCTATTTCTTGGATTTATTCATGTGTATTAACTTTTTTTTCAGCAAATGGGCTCTAAAAACAATAGTTTATAAAATCAAGTTGTTGTGTACTTATCTGGCAACCTAGAATATGAAATGATATCTTCACGCGTCACTAGAAATCGGACTAAAATCTTGGATTGCATTGGTTATCCAACTGAGTTACCGCAGCTTCAACTTCCTACTAATGGTGATGTAGCAAGAGCTTTCTTTTGGTTAAGAAATAAAATAATGCTTGATCAAAATACTGAAAAAATTCCTACATTTGTTGAAGTAAAGACATTGTTAGTACAAAATATCATTCAGTTGTGGGGAAAAGCTGGTCTGCCACATGTTAACATTGATCGTGTAACTCAAATGACGAAAGAACTTTTTGATCAGGTGAAAAAACTTCAAGCTAAGCCATTATCTCATCTAAACTCCCCAGCATATTTAATGAAAGTAGCTGCATTTCAGAGTAAACTTGAGAACTTATTTGATGTGAGTTCCTGTAAGTGCAAAATAACAGTTGAGCAGCAATGGCACAAGAAAACAGTATGCAAATGTGATTTTGAAAGGCGCATTCCAGTGCTAGAACCAGGGTTTTTAACTGACCTGAGAAATAGGAGAATACAAGTGATTGGTGGTTTAGATATTCAGGAAACTGAAGCAAATATGAGAAGAATTAGCAAATACAGCTGTAGAAACCATACACCAGAACCATGTAGAGTTCTTTATGGACAATCAATACAGGGAAGCAGTTCAGCAATTGATGAAATCGAGTCTAATGGGTAGTGATGATAATTATGAAATGGAAAGTGCACAAATCCAAGTTGAAGAAGATGAGGCTGGGCCATCTAATCGTACAAAAAGGTTAAGTGTTGTTAGCACAGATAACTGTATTATGGCGGATAAAAAACTGGCTTCAAATCGTTTATCATCATCACTATTGAACTCAGCTGCTGAAATATCTGGACATCCAGAAGCAAAACGATCCCATGTTACAGTTTATCGGCATAAGTTGGCACTGAGGAACACGTTGCTTGGTGAAGTAGAAGAAAAAATGATTAATGCTGTATACTATCAGCTATGCTTTGATGGAAAGCGAATATTCAACAGAGAAAGACTTGTATGTTTGGCCAATTTCACTGATGAAGAAATCTTCATAGCTCTTAAAACTTTTAGAAGAAATGAGAGCGTTACCGGGGAAGCTTGCTTTTTGGCAATAAAGGAGTTGATCCAACCCAGCTTTTTCAAGAAGATTCTATGTGTTATGACAGATACAACATCTCTTAACACAGGACACAGGCGTGGAATTTGTGCAAGAATTTCACAGCATGTTAATAAAGAGTATGAGCATGATGTGCTGTTATAGGAATGCTTATTTCACATAGTCGAATTGTATTTGGGAGATGTTATTAAAGCTCTTGATGGCGATACAACATCACCGGAGTTATTGCAGCATGGATCGGTTTTTAACTTTATTTCGAAGATTTCAAAACATTATCTTCTGGCTAATAATTTGACCACCCCTAATTTAAAACCAACTACAAAAAGTCAACAGATTTTATCTGACTTTTTGGAAGCTGAGTCCACTAAACCTGCTTGCAAGAAATCAATTCGAGATGATCAAGCAGTTTTACTAGCATTGGCTTGCAATACATTCAGACAAGTTCCAAGTTCTTTCCAAAAATATTTATTTTACAAGCAGGAGACAGTGGGACATGCAAGATGGCTAACAACTGCAAATGGGTATTTGCGCATTTTATCATTTTGTCCATTTCAGTTGAATTCCTCACAACATGTTGTTCTGAACCAAATTTCCCAATTTATTGTTGATGTCTACACTCTAATGTTTTGTTCCATTTTTAAAAGACCCAGTGCGGTTGAAGGACCAGCCTTAATGCTTCTGGCAAGAGAATGGTCAGCTAGACCCCTCAAAGCTTTCTTTGATATCACCAGTAAATGTTCTCCTTGTATTTCATTGGGTGACGGAGGAATATGGCAAAGTTTCAAAAATAACCAAATGCCAAATGAAAGACTGATTGGGAATGTTAAGAAATCCTTAGAGGAAAAGAAAATCAAGGATAGCAATGATGACATGAGTGACGAAAAACTGAAAAAGATTGATACAGCGATCAGAGGATATGTTACTTGCATGACCACCAGTCTCGAATATCTGTAGGACACTTGATTTTTTTGTAATATTTCGTATATTTAAAATATACAGATACACTAGTGAATTGTAGAAGATGAGAGTTTGATATTATTTAGTAATACAGTGCATGTATTCAAGGGCGTTGATAGGACGTGGGCAAGGGGGGGTCTTGGCCCCCCCTAGAATAATCAATATGATTGTGAAACGTACTATTTCAATAAGAAATGCCCCAAATTTTCCACTTAGCCATGACCAGAGGTGTAAAGTAATGAAAGTAATTCTACTTATGTAGATTACATAAGTGGCGCCCCCCTAAAAAATGTCAAAATTACAAAAAACGCCCCCCCCCCCCCCTTAAAAAAAATTCTGCCGACGTCTTTGCATGTATTAGCCCATGTCTATGTTTCTTACCAGGACAGATTCGATAACATTACTCATACTGTTACTGTGTTGTTCATATGATAAAATCGCCAATATCGGGTGAATCGTTAACGCAAGTGTGGAACCTCAAAATATTATTTTAAGTGAAAAATATTTTGACATAGTTTGTTTGAGTGCATTTCCCACCAAACAAACACTATATTGTAGTAGGTTTGAAAAAATGTAACACCCTAGTACCCATAAGTCGCGTCAAATTACCCATAAGTCGTGTCGAATTACCCATAAGTCGCGTCAAATTACCCATAAGTCGCGTTGAATTACCCATAAGCCCCATAAGTCGCGTCGAATTACCCATAAGCCCCGTAAGTCGCGTCAAGTTACCCATCGACGCAACTTATGGGGCTTATGGGTAAGTTGACATGACTTATGGGTAATTCGACGCGACTTATGGGTAATTCGTGGGACCGCTCATGACTGGTCAAATACCGTAATGTTATAGATTAAAAGATTGGAGCCGGTCAAATAGCCACTTCCCGTACCTTATTTTTATTATCCTTTTTTAGAGCTAAGCAATGTATGTCAGGGGTCGATCTTAACTTTTTTTTTCACTAGCCCACCGGACTAGTTGCTCCCCGTTTTCACTAGCCCGCACGATTTTTCACTAGTCCCACCAGTTTACTGACTTTTCACTTGTCTGATGACGTATTAAGATAAGTGTTTTGGCTTAGACTGAAACTAACTAAAGGCTTTCAGTACGCACAAGAGAGCAACAATACGCGCAAAAACACCTTCTAGGTAACGGAGGCACACGAGCTCTTCAACTACGACAAGGTAGCAATCCAAAGAAGCCTCAATAGCGATAACTATCCAGCTAACACTAAGCGTTAGACACTTTGTAGTAACGTTGAATCAGCATTTGATCACGATATATCAACAAAAAAACGTTAATTTTGCTAACTGCTGCTTGCTGGGATGCTGACGTCTCCGTGCTGACCAGGGTTGCCAACCTGTCTTCACCAAAAAAAGCCAGACCTAGTCACAAAAAAAGCCAGCAAAAAAACAGCTGAAAAAGCCAATTAGTATTCATTAAACATACACATATAAAAAGTGCACAACCAAATAGTGTCCCACCGAATTTTAACTTCAGCGACAACGCAGAAACATAGTTAATGAAAAGACTAGCAACTAGAAAAATTTCTAGTTTCGGCTTCAAAACGAAATTCGGTCGGACACTACAACCAAATATAAGGTAGAAATTACTGCTCGAATTGACGCAGACCGAATTTTTTCCTTAAAAAAATCGCGAAAGATAAAATTAAGCCAAAAAAAGGCAAAATTATGTTGGCTTTTTATTAATTTGACAAAAAATCGATGAAACATGAAAAAAAGCCAGAAAAAGCCTAATTTTTCTGGCTTTTTTTATTTATAAAAAATAAGCTAAGTGAGTTGAAAAACAGCCAGATTCTCAAAATCTGGCTTCAAAAAAGCCAAATTGGCAACTCTGTGCTGACTACTACCGCACGATTTTTCACTAGTATTTTTCACGACTACTACCACGTCCACGCGTCGTGTCTAGCAAAAATGCGAGAAAAAAGTAGTCACGTGCTCAGTCGAACGACTTTGCCGCCTTCTTCGTTTGCAGTATTTCAGAGTGACGTCGCCGATCGCCATTTTGTAAGCCAAAACTTTTCACCGGCGAATATTTTCACTAGCCAATCGGACTAGTACTGCAAAATTTCTACTAGTCCGCGCAAATTTTCACGGCAGTGGCTATTTGACCGGCGCCGGTCTTTGAATCTGAAACACTATTTGACCGGTCATGACGTCACTATACAGTCACTTTTTTCTTTTTCTCTTTCAAAGCAAAAGACGAGAAGCGCATATAAGTTCTAAATCCAACCGACTCATTCAACTCGTTACGTGGCACGTGCGATACGTCGCCGCCTCCGACTCTAGAGGGACTGAGTTCGATACTACCCGGAAGCGTTTTTTTATTTATTTATTTTTTTTTAACTAAATTTTGACACGAAGTGCATTTTTGTAGTCAGTTTATAATAACTTAGAGTTTTTTTAATTTGCTGGAATTTGAGAATTTCTCTGGGTAATTTTCCGATTGTGGCCGTGCTAACTACTGATACGGTATATAGCCTACATAATTTTTCAATTCAGACACGTTTTAAACTTTTCAAGGTTTTGCCACCTTTTCCTGTTCATTAACGTGCTGGTAGGTCTATATCGATTTTTGTAGTTAGTATCTTTTTCGTCCCGGACGCGTTAATGACGAAAAATAAAATGATTGATTGATGTGACCGTGTTTGCCGAACGAAGCAATACATTTTTGCTCTCAACAAGTTAGTTATATACAATGCTTCTTTTAAAACAATGGTAATGGTATGTAAATGTAATGCAACTCAAATTAAAAATTGACTACAAAAATGCACTTTGGGTCAAAATTTAGTTAAAAAAAAAGAACGCTTCTGGGTAGTATCGAACTCAGTCCCTCTAGAATAGGAAGCGGCGACGTACCACATGCGCCACGTAACGAGTTGAATGAAATGGTTGGATTCAGAACTTATATGCGCGCTTCTCATCTTTTGCTTTGAAAGAGAAAAAGAAAAAAAGTGACTGGACAATGACGTAATGACGATCAAATAGTGTTTCAGATTCAAAGACCGGCGCCGGTCAAATAGCCACTGCCTATTTTCACTAGCCATTGGCTAGCGGACTACCGCTAAGATCGAACCCTGTATGTGAACCTTGGTTTGGATTAATGAAGTCTAAATCCCGAAAACTACAAATTTGAATACGGTAGTCTAACTTCTTACCAAAAACAGTGTTTGTTGGATTCATAGCAACCTGGTTTTTAGCAGCATCACCAATTAGTCTTTCCGAGTCAGTAAATGCCACATAGCTTGGAGTAGTACGATTTCCTTGTTCATTTGCAATGATTTCAACCTGCAATATACCATAATGTTACAGTAAGTATTGTGAGTTTTTGACATGATACCAATACTATTTTTCAAACATAGGCTACTTCTTTATATTGTCTGGTTTGTTTTGCAGAATATGATATTGTAGTATAATATTGTATTGCAGAATACATTAGTGTGCATGCATGATTTTGATGCACATTTAGGCTACTGAACAGAACTGCTGGTACCGTAACTTTTGGTAGTGGGATATACTGAGTAGACCAACTTACACACACAGTGCACTTACTTTAGGACATTTTCACCACTTTTAGTAAAACTTTTTACATGCAGAGATATTGTGTCGCTATCTTGGTTACTTTCATCATGTACCGTAAGCTATTACTTTACCTTTCCATGTTGAAAAACACCAACACAAGAATATGTGGTTCCAAGATCAATTCCAACAGCGGGTCCTTTTGACATTTTGGATAATTTACTATAAAAATTGACTAATAATTATTCTATTAATTTGCCTGCAAGTAAACTTACTATGTTGCTGGTTCAATAATTTGTAAGTAACGTATTTTGGGCAAACATGACAAAGTTACTAAATAATCGAAAAAATCCAAACACTAATCTGAAATTCACAGGCCGCACCGATAAACTGTCTTACACAAAACCGTACAGCGTAGGTAATTTTCCCAACCGACTCAAAAGAAGTCACCACAAGCCACAACAGCAACGACACATGAACAGCTACACGCAAATGACCATTGACCACGCTGCTCTCAGTAAAGAAAATGCGGTTGATAAATCATGTGAAAGGCGGATCACGTGCTTTGCAGTCAACCAATCAGGTACTATTGATTTGACTTCGAGAAGTTTCTTTGATGACATCACTTCTTTTACGTAATTCAAGCCTTTGATAGCGCTGTTTCTCAATGAGAAAAGGTATTCACTGCACAACAAATGCAAATTGAATATTCCCGTTCTACTTTCGTGGCGAGTGCTCAATTGGAATTCCACGAGAAGTCGCTTATACCACACTTTTCAGTGAAAGAACAATTTTTAGAGTGGCTTTGTAGCCTAGCCTATCTAAAATAAAATTTTGTTACTGAAATGATTTTTCCATAGTGAAAAAAAATCTTTTAGGGTGTGTCAAAACAAGTAACAACAATGCGCAATTTGAACGATTCCACTTTCTCAAAACGCTCCAAGTTAGGTTATAACCACTGAACTTGATTTTTTGAATTGTGATGGATGTAGCCTATGCAACAGTTTGTGATCAAAATTGGAGGCAGTAGCGCACCGAGCATGGGGCTAAGGGGGCTCAAGCCCCCCCAAAAATTTGCCACTAAAAATAAAGTTTTTGTATGCTCCTCATTTATACATTTTGCTCACAGGTTAGGTATGAATAAGACACAACAATACAACAGGGCTGAGCATTATAACAATAATTCACTTACAAATAGTTTTAACAGTTGAACGTTTTCGGTTTAACTTATGCCCTCCTCAGGAAATAGGAATTTGAAATTAAAAAATGCAATGAATTTCAACTTTTTGAAGATAAAGTTGCATTAGGAAAAGGCAACTACATAAATAACTACGGTACGAAAAAAATTGCTCCACAGAGAACGTGATACATCAAGTAAATGTTGAGGAAAACGGACTCGCCTCCAGCAAATAATTGTTTGTTTAAATTTGAGTTATACCGTTTGATTAACAGTGCTTCCTAAATTTTGGTGTCATATTGGGATTTGTCTTTGCGTAAAATTTTAAATAAGTCAGCAGAGAATTTTCGATCAGAGCAAAAAGAACATTCCATGATATGGTCTGGCACTTTTCTTTAACTCCCTAAAGTTCAGATGCTCCTGTACTCTCGTGGTCAAATGTTTGGTAGACAACGTACCGATGTAGCCTACCGTACGTCAATGCCGAATCACACGGCCATGTAAAACTGTAGGCTATACGACGTTTGAGCAGAGAGACGAAGGCGTCTCGGACTTTAGTTGAAAATACGAACTAAATTTGAATGTTTTGTAAGTAGAAAAAACGTCCACATCAAATTTATTGTTTACAAAATTAGTGTTTTGTTTCAAACTGTTTTCGTGCTAGTTGTTGTTTTCGCACTTGTTTGTGTTGGAAAACGGAAATCTAATTCTATTTTGTCATACATAACGAAAAAGTTGAAATCTATAGATGATTGCGAGAGTGGACGTAAGGATGAGAAAGCTGATGGTGCTTAGTAGCGTGGAGTTCACTAGGCTAACTTCTAATCTGATTGAGAGAACGAATCCTGATGTATCGGCAACCGGTGAGTTGTGACTTGTGAGCAGTGGCGTAGCCAAGAGGGGGGTTCAACACCCACCCCTCTTGGCACACGTGTTACGTCACGATATTGAGAATGATGCTTTCAGTTTCTTTATGTCTTTAAAACAAAGTTTGCCTAATTTTACGCGAAACTGCATTAAAAGAGCGAGTTTTGCCAATACCAAACATTTAAATGTCTCAGCCAGGAATTAGCAACAAGAAAACATAGAAACTTAGCTTTATTTCGGAAAAATGCCGAAGAAAACATGATCTTATCCTTTTGCTATACCACCAGACAGCACCATTTTACAGGAATATTCATACCATATCCCTGATTCATACCCACATTTTTGTTGAAAATGCTCTCAGAATGCACCAAATTCAAAGTAATTTTTCAAAAATTTCTGCGGGAGGCCGCCCAGACCCCCCACCGCTGGGTGTCGTCTTAAGTGAACACGCCGTCAACCTCCCCCTTTCAAAATTCCTGGCTACGCCACTGGCTGTGAGTGCCTTTAAATATTAATCAAAGGGATGGGCAATTTGGGCATTGGCCTATTATCACTGTCACTATTGTCGCAAATCACTCGGCCTACAAAATAGTGCAGTGCTATTTTATTCATATTGTGTATAATAACAGACGAAACAACAATTTTTTGTCAATCTCTTTGTCTGTTTCCACCTATCTGCTATGCTTCGATCTCAAGCACTTTTTAGATCCCTTTGGCCGCGTTAGCTCTTTTCAGTTCAGTTATTTTTATTTTTGACTATCATATCAAAAACGATACACGTCAACATAGCGTCAACAAGCGGCGCTGGTTCGACTCTCGGGGTGTGCGCTTGAGCAACGCATTGTCAGGACTGCTCTCCATTCAGTTGCACCTAGTGAATGGAATATTTCCTCGGCAACAACACTTTAACAATCGGAAAACTTCACTCTGCCAATCTCGGTAACCGGCCCTGCGTCAAGAGCCTCTACAAGTATGCGAAACTACTAGGAGTAGGCTAATTAACCTATCAAGGCTTTGTCAGTCCGAGGATAAAGATTCAAAACCAACCAACCTTTCCTAATCGTTTGTATAATCATGACGTAATTGTTTTGATAACTAAGTGCTATTTTGAATATGCCTGGTGTGCTGTAATGTAGTAGGCCTATAACTCGCACTGTGTCTCTTGTTCTAGAACAGTGGTTCTTAACCTATGGGTAATTACCCACATGTGGGTAATTTCAGGATAGCAGGTGGGTAATCAGCTGAACCAGAATATTTAGAATTATAGATGTAACAAACAATGTCACTGCTGTAAGTGGTAAAGTTGCTTTATTACTCATGCTTTTTTTATTATTTGAGTCCGTTCAAAACAACCAAACAAGCACAGTGATATTTTATCATTTTTAGAATTGTTTCGTCATAGTGATTTATTTTTCGCATCATTTTTGTTGCCGGTTTTATGTAAGCTAAAACCTCAATTGCTAAGGTAACAGGGATCAGTAAGTCAGTAGATGTAACAGAAAATATATTTCGCACTTGTTAGTGCATCGTCAGTTCTGATAAAGGGCAGTTAAGTTGTTATTTAAAACATTACTTGTAGGTTTTAACTGCCCTTTATCGGAACTGACGACGCACTAACAAATGCGAAATATATTTTCTGTTACATCTACTGACTACTGATCCTTGTTACCTTAGCAATTGAGGTTTTAGCTTTCTAGATATGGAACAGGGATCGTTTTAGAACAAGACTAGGTCAGAAAGCGAGGCAGACTCCGACTCAGCTCAGCAGCAGCCTAGAGCAGTTAGCTACGGTTTTATGTATTTCATTTTTGCGACATAATAGTAAGATTTTTCTTGTATAATCAGTTCAGTTACAGTTGTTTTATAAGCAAGCTTGATGGCTGCGTTGCTGTTAGCAGTTGTTTGAAGTAGTTTATATAGCTAAGTGTACATTTAGAGTTAGTGTTGAGACGAGCGAGCTATATTCTTTTGAAGATGAAAACTTGGGAAAATGATGGGAAAAGCATATCCAAAAGTTGTGCAAAACCACTAACATTGTTGACTATGTTCCCTTCCACTTATCTCTGTGAATCAGCATTTTCAAGTGTTGTTGCTTTGAAGTCAAAATTTCGAAACAAGCTGTTAGATCTGAAGTCAGATTTGCTTTGTGCAGTATCCAAAATCGCACCCAATATTGCATCGATTGTACACAAAAAAAGCGCAAATGTCTCACTGAAACTATTGATGCCGTTCTTTACGTTAAATGTTGTTTTTGTTGAATAACGCTGTTTTATATTTTTAATATGGTAAAATAGATAAAATTAGATTTTGGGTAATGGGACTTTGATCTGGACAGAAATGGGTAATAAGGGAAAAAAGGTTAAGAACCCCTGTTCTAGAATCTTCTTAGGTAGTTCCCCATCAACGATGTTCTAGAAACTGCTTGAAGTTGTTAGAGTTGCCAAACTAACAATTCCGTGAAAATCTTTGTCAAATTTAGCATTGCAAAAACAATTCAAACACCATCAATTTAGTTTTAAAATTCGAAATTATTTTTAAAAAATATTAAAAATATAAAACTGCTTATTAAATTAGACTATAAACTACAAGATGATTTTTAATAGAATAAAACTAGGCAACTCTATTCTCACAGACAAATTTCACAACAAACCAAAAACACGTGACTTCCAAATCAACGAAATGTTCTAGAAGGATTTTGTGTTTGTCCAACTGGAAGCTTCATGAATTGTTGTTCTCGAAAGTGCACTGAATGGTATATAACCAGTTGTGTTAAAGCTTATGCCATAAACATTTAGCAAAGAGACCAGCATGTTGTTGCATGTTAAAGTTCTGACAGGAAACGTTGATCAGGATAATGACACTAATCTTAATGGGCTTACGTTTTTAAGCAATTTTAGTGCATTGTGGTGTAGGCTACAGTATGAAAGCTGTGTTTTATGATAAGTTATGAACAGTATATTAATGCCACATCGTCGAGTTATCAAGAAGATTAAGCGTTTATTAAGTTGAGTTGAGGTGCCTGAGAATAATAAAATTCATTCAAAATAAAAGTTATAATTTAAGGTAGGCCTATCGGTAAGCTACTAAGCTTGGGCTTAATTTTTGCAGATATTTTCTTAGCGCAGGCAATATTCAAATTGTTTTAACCTTGTCTGATTTGACATTAGAGTATCATAACTGCAGGAAAAATTTCTTTGCTATATCTGTAAGTTGGTTTAAATTAGGTACCGTATTAACTCCTCTGCTACCGGTACTCTATATTTTAGGACTTGCTTGAGCAGTCAGGTTTGTTCATAGTTCAGCATAATGTAGACTTTTTTTTTTGCAGATTTTGTGTGACATATTTCTGATTTTTCTGTAATTTGCTTAGTGTTTGACAGCTTTAGTTTACAAGACATTCAATATGGTGAAAGGACCTGCAGTTGGAATTGATTTAGGCACAACATATTCCTGTGTTGGTGTGTTTCAACATGGAAAGGTAACTAGCCTGTTTCTGTTAAAGTACAGTTTTTCAGTTATGCCACTTATAAAGAGTGAATTAATTGCCTTCAGTCTTAATCACGATTTATGAAACATTGTAGTTGTTTTTATTCATCCCTTTGTAGTTTGGTATCTGCATTACTACGCACTATTTCTTTTCTAAATTGTTATATTTTTAGGTTGAAATCATTGCTAATGACCAAGGAAATCGTACCACTCCAAGCTATGTTGCTTTCTCTGATACTGAGAGGTTAATTGGAGAAGCTGCCAAGAACCAAGTGGCTTTGAATCCAACCAATACTGTGTTTGGTAATTTTAATAATTTGTTTGTCTAACCTATTTCAGTAGTCTATGCTCTATAGCAGGGTTTCCCAAACTGTGGTCCATGGACCATTGGTGGTCTGCGACGACTGCACAGGTAGTCCATGGCGATATGACAAGAAATTAAAAAGTCACACATATACGTTGTACAGTACGTACCCTGTCAAAGATAATTGCCACAGCTCTTTACAACTTAAATGATTTTGAAAGCTTTTACTATCCAGTATCGTAAATCTTACTTGTTGCACCTTCGTTGCAGTTAAAAAGTTGTTTACAAAAAATTAGCGGTCCGTGGCCCAAAAAATTTCACAAATAGTGGTCTGTGGCTCAAAAAAGTTTGGGAAACCCTGCTCTATAGGCCTTTCTGACATTTCAACGATTTTTGGTGTCTATATGATCAATATTTTTCAGTTGTAATGCAGGTACATCTACTTCCAGTTTTTCAGTTTCTTGCTTTTATACTTAGGAATTAAAACTACGTATTAAAATTTGTTGTTTTCCTAAATATGTGTGTATGATATTTAGATGCAAAGCGTTTGATTGGACGCCGATATGATGATCCTTCTGTGCAAAGTGATATGAAGCATTTGTCTTTCCATGTCATTAATGATAGCACTAAACCTAAAATTCAAGTAGAGCACAAGGTTTGTGGATTGGTTTAGTTAATATTAATGCATCAGCGATTCTGTTTGATTTTTTCTTTGCTTCATGTTCTGATAGTGAATTGTTCTACTGATCTTAAATGAACTTAATGTTAAACTGATCTTAAACTGTACCATGTACTGTTCAACAGTTCATTGTTTTACACAATGGAAACATGTATCTGTATTTAATGAACTCTGTAACTATTGCCCTAGCTATTACACTTAACTCATTGTTATATATTTATAGCCTGTGAGTCTTTTCCTGTTTGTAAGAGCTGGCCAGCTTAAAGCTCAATTTTTCATTTTTACCAACATTGGAATTGTTTTGACATGATCTTTTTAATTGCAGGGAGAAACAAAAACTTTCTCTCCAGAAGAAATCAGCTCAATGGTTTTGCACCGCATGAAAGAAACTGCTGAAGCTTATCTTGGAAAAACAATCACTGATGCTGTTGTTACTGTACCTGCCTACTTCAATGACTCCCAACGCCAAGCTACTAAAGATGCTGGAACCATTTCTGGTCTTAATGTACTTCGAATCATCAATGAACCTACTGCCGCAGCTATTGCTTATGGACTGGATAAAAAAGTAGGCCAAGAACGACATGTTCTTATTTTTGATCTTGGTGGAGGAACCTTTGATGTCAGTGTACTCACCATTGATGATGGCATTTTCGAAGTGAAATCAACAGCTGGAAACACTCATCTTGGAGGTTAGTATCAACTTTGACTGTTTTATTTGTGGTTCCAAAAGTATTTTGTGCGACTTGTATTTCAATCCCAATGTTTGTTATTCAGGGGAAGATTTCGACAACAGAATGGTAAATCACTTTGTCCAGGAATTCAAACGCAAAAACAAGAAAGACATCACATCCAACAAGAGAGCACTTCGTCGATTAAGAACAGCCAGTGAAAGAGCAAAGCGTACACTTTCATCTTCAGCACAGGCCAGTGTGGAGATTGATTCCTTGTTTGAAGGAATAGATTTTTACACTTCAATCACCAGAGCTCGATTTGAAGAGCTTAACGCCGACTTGTTTCGAGGCACATTGGAACCTGTTGAAAAATCTCTTCGTGATGCCAAGATGGGAAAAGATCAGGTACATTTTTGTGTTGATGTCAAGTTTCACCACCCTGTTTAGCAGGGATGGATCCAGCCTCTAATTTTGGGGGGGGGGGGGTGCTGCTGAAATCTATTTTCATTCAAGGAGGTCCATCAGTGTGGCACTGTCAAAATGTGTCTCTGCTGTATTTATCATACTGATAAGCATTCATGTTGTTAATAGAGATGTTTTTGTTTAACATTAATAAAGACCTGAAAATGGAGAAAGTTTGCATGAAAAACCAAGTCTTAAAAACAAGCATGAATAAAAAACACTTCTGGTATAACAAAATTCAAGAGCATGATGAAAGTTCCGGAAATATTCTAAAGTTTAAAAACATGAGCAGTACAAAACACATGATTATTTCCATTGGTACACATTCCATAATCTACACAGCATCAACTCGTTACATGCTGATATAAAATGCTATCATCTATCAAAATATAAAGTAATACTAGTAGATCTTAATACCATTAGTTTATTAAAATAATAGCAATTTGAAATTTTTTTGGGGGTGTGCAGTTGCGCACACTCCCCCCCGTGGATCCATCCTTGCTGTTTAGTGTGATGCATGCCCTTCAGTCAATCCCAGAATGCATGTATATTTTTTCTTTACAGCCTTATGTTGGGCAAATAAACTCATGTATTTTTTGTGTTATTGAGCTTATATCTTGAGCCTATTAGACTTGTTTTTGTTACCTAGATTCACGAAGTCGTTCTTGTCGGAGGCTCCACTCGTATTCCAAGAATCCAAAAATTGCTTCAAGATTTCTTCAATGGCAAAGACTTAAACAAATCAATCAACCCAGATGAGGCTGTTGCTTATGGTGCTGCTGTTCAGGTGTGTATTTCCATGATTTGGCTAATCATGCGAGAATAGTTATAAAGTGATGATGAAATATTCTGATTCACTTTTGTCATGATATGGACACTTGTGATGTTATTTTGTTATGTTTTCAATTTTTAGGCTGCGATTCTTAGCGGTGACAAATCTGAAGAAGTCCAAGATCTACTTCTTTTGGATGTTGCGCCACTGTCTCTTGGACTCGAGACAGCTGGTGGTGTGATGACTGCACTGATCAAACGTAACACCACTGTTCCAACCAAACAGTCCCAAATCTTTACCACTTACTCCGACAATCAACCCGGGGTGCTCATTCAGGTATGTCATGAAATGTTTTGATGTTCCATCACTTCAATCTAGCTTTTGCATTGGCCGCATCACAAGTTCAACAACGCTTTCCATATGTTTTTGTAGGTGTATGAAGGAGAAAGAACATTGACAAAAGACAACAACATTTTGGGTAAATTTGAGTTATCCGGAATTCCCCCTGCACCCCGTGGTGTGCCTCAAATCGAGGTCACTTTTGATGTGGACGCCAATGGTATCTTGAACGTTTCTGCCGTGGACAAAAGCACAGGAAAAGAAAACAAAATCACCATCACAAACGACAAAGGTAGTTTGCCCTTTGATTGTAATGTTGGTAGGGGCTAAGGTTAGATATATAAACACTGTGCTACTGATTTAGATTTAAACAGCAGTTTACGGAGAATTACTTTTATTTTAGTTTGACAAAAAGTTTGTGTGACTGACAAAAAGTTTTACTGCATTGGGTGTTTTTTTGTTGAAGAGGTTTGTTGCTGCTTCAGTATGTGCACAACTGCTGTGTGCTCTTTTGTAAACCAGTACTTTTTTGTAGGACGACTCAGCAAAGATGACATTGAGAGAATGGTCAATGAAGCTGAGAAATACAAAGATGAAGATGAGAAGCAGAAGCAACGCATTGAAGCCAAAAATGGCCTCGAATCTTACGCTTTCAACCTCAAATCCACTGTCGAAGATGACAAAGTTAAAGACAAAATATCTGGCGATGACAAAGCAACAATTTTGAACAAGGCAAAAGAAACTCTTGATTGGCTTGAAAATAACCAGGTTTGTATTAAGGAAACACCTTTTTTTCTAACTTGAAGTCCTTGAATAGTGAGAAGTAAGGAATAGCTCAGCGCAACATGTTTATCAGCTAAAAATTATTAGCTTCAGGACTGATATTTTTTTGTCTAACTTTTAAGTTGAAATGATGAAACCTCTTGAGGTCATAAAAAGACGAGCCATTTCAAGCTTCGAAGTTACACGTTAATCTTTACACTACCAGAGGGAGAAACAATTACTTTGGATCAGTCGTTTAAAATGCTTGTACCATCTTTTCAATGACAATGGTGGGTTGTACAAATGATGTTTCATCAGCCTTTGGAGTCGCCAGTACCAGATGATTTTGGCCTGACTACAAGCTTAACTGTCTGATACATTGCTTATGCCAGTACCTGAGTTACATATTGATCAAATTTTTGTAGACTGCCGAAAAAGAGGAATTCGAGTACCAGCAGAAAGAACTTGAAAAGGTTGCCAACCCAATCATCACGAAGCTGTACCAACAAGGTGGCGGCGCCCCAGGTGGCATGCCCGGTGAGTGTTAGCATTTATAACTTGTGCGTATTACTGCAGCCACGTTAAACAATTTCTCACCATTGAGGTATTTTTCTAAACACTTTCTCTCATCTTCTGCACCAATTGAATCATTTAAATGCTTGTTCTAAAGGTCTCTAATCGTTTGCTCCAAAGCCGATTCATTGACATCAATTATTTCAGGAGGAATGCCTGGCGGTTTTCCCGGTGGAATGCCTGGTGGAGCAGGTGCGGCTTCTAGCGGCGGAAATGCTGGCGGTCCAACCATTGAAGAAGTTGACTAAGTTTGAACTTGGACGCTTTCTGCTACGCTTACGTTTATTCGAACTTTTCTTGCCTATTTTCAATATCGTTTTCTTATGTAAATGTCTGTAAATTATAATTTAGCAATAATTTGTTTTGTGGCCTGCTCTACGCTGTTTCACGTTTATTGTTTTGTACATACCAGTAGTCTAGTACTAGGCCTACATCCCTACATCATACCGTGTTGCGCTTTTCGTTTGCTTGTTTGCATGAAGTTTTGTTTTTTAAAAGAGATTGAACGCACAACCCCAATGTGTGAAGTTGTATTTGTCTGGTGTGGTATCGTTGTTGGGATGGGATCGTTTATATTAGAACGTCGTTTCCGCTTTGTCTGAGCGCTTATTGCTGCCTCGTTTCTTATGACAACACCACGACGTACATAGCAGGTTGTGGAGTCAAAATGTAATTGGAAGCTTCAGCAGAGAGAAAGTGGCATCATGGGCTTTGTCATTTGGTGTTTGGTGAGGTAGAACGTGCAAAAAGTTTGCTGCTTTACGACATGCCACTGTTAGATATTACTCTGGCTTGCATCATATTGCTTAGGATACTTTCTTCCGACATGAAAACTGTCTAAAAGTATCAAAATTTACCATCACTTGCAACGAACTGCTTTGCGTGGTTGCATACTCTCAATTATGTGAGGGAAGTGTATCCCTAGATCCGCTACTGATAGCTAAGACTTCCAACTGCTGTGCTTGAAATATCCTCTGATCTCATTCGGAGATAGTTTTCAGAAAACATTTTGGCATTCTAGCTCTTGCGTCTTTTTATTTTCATTCCAAGAAATTGTAATTGCAACACTTGTGGTTATGGCCACTAGGGTGGAGTGAAAAAAATTTTTTTTTTCAAATCAAAAAATCAGATTAACCAAAATTGGCGTATGGACCTAAAACCAACTTCTGAGAAGGTTTTGGGTTTGTGCCACCTACACCGAGGTGGCCCATAATTTTTAAAGGTCATCCGAGGGTCAAATTTCATGAAAATCCCATAACTTGGAAACCGGTTAAGCTAGAATGTTGGTTTTTGGCTTAAAAGTTCCAGAAGGTCCATGTTTATATATGCTCTAATGCAACTTTTGTCTCTATTTTAACTATATAAGCTGATAATAATAAAAAATGACGTTTTAGTTTGAAAGCTATGTAACGTGGAGAATTGAAAATGCTATATTTGAACTATTTGCACCCATAGTTATGTGTTAAAGCATAATAGGTACAAACTGACTAAGTGCTGCTTAAAATACTTTCTAAGTAGTTAGTACAAAGGATATGCAAGCAACAATCATGGATATGTGACAAACAAACTCAATGACAAAAATAATGTAGCAAAGACTCAAATGCAATAATGTTACTATGCTATTTGACATTAAGTTTCAAAATTTACATCTTTTGTTTCCATGAAATTTATTAGAAACTACTTATATACAATCAGGGTCACATTATAAAAAATATCATGTGGTGAAAAAATATTGAAAACCTTCAACCTGAAAACATTAGGACTATCAAAGTCAGAAAAAATATATTTCTACTCTAATCCATTGCAAATTTGGGCAAGGCTGACTCTGCTTTGGTAAAGACCCTTGCCAACCTTAATCCACCACTGTTTGCAATGAGTGTTACAGAAACCATGACATCAACTCATTTATAATTACACATATCCAATGGCAATACACAGCCAGGGGCTCCGAGAGGGGGAAAGTCGGGCAACTTTCCCCCCTAGCATAATATTGTGAAGGAAAAACGAGTAGTTTTTCGTTTTTGCACGTTTGAGGGGGGCCCATTTTTGCCACTAAAATGATAGTGTAACAACTTTAAAAAAAACAAATTTTTGAATAAAATAGGCAGTTCCAAGTATTTTTCGATCATAGCATATGCAACTTCAAATGTATCTCATCAAGAACGAATCATTCTTGTATTAAGGTAGGCATTGTTAAACTGTTTCAAGACGTAAAATTTGATGCCTGTTAAGCCTACTGATTTCTGCATCATCAATTTTCTATTGTTTTAACTTAAAAACTGGTGCTGCTGCGATTGGCTAAGCGTGTAGCCTACTATTTTTGCTTGACCAACGGAACCTTGACTTCAAAAACTGCATTGGCCAGGCGTACCGTAAGTCCACCGGTGTTAGCTCAGTGGTTATGCGTCCGGCTCGAGATCATGCAGCGCTGGTTTGACTCTCGTGGTCATATCATTTTTGGAGTAAGTGATCAACTGTAGCTTGTGTCATTTTCAAGTGTAACCAGGCCAGATAGGAAATTCAAAATAAAGCTGCCTCATTCAAGAAGCCTACTTGAGCAGTTTCAAATCCATCCTTCTCTGCATTTGTTTTTCCTTTACAATATTATGCTAGGGGCGAAAGTTGCCCGACCCCCCCCCCCCCCCCTTCTCGGAGCCCCTGGCTGTGTATCGTTATTGGATATGTGTAATTATAAATGAGTTGATGTCATGGTTTCTGTAACACTCATTGCAAACAGTGGTGGATTAAGGTTGGTCTTTACCAAAGCAGAGTCAGCCTTGCCCAAATTTGCAATGGATTAGAGTCGAAATATATTTTTTCTGACTTTGATAGTGCTGATGCTTTCAGGTTGAAGGTTTTCAATATTTTTTCACCACATGATAATTTTTATAATGCGACCCTGATTGTAAGTAGTTTCTTATAAATTTCATGGAAACCAAAGATGTAAATTTTGAAACTTAATGTCAAATAACATTGTAACATTATTGCGTATGAGTCTTTGCTACATTATTTTTGTCATTGAGTTTGTTTGTCATATATCCATGATTGCTGCTTGCATATATCCTTTGTACCAACTACTTAGAAAGTATTTTAAGCAGTACTTAGTCAGTTTGTACCTATTATGCTTTAACACACAACTATGGGTGCAAATAGTTCAAATATAGCATTTTCACTTCTTTGTTGCATAGCTTTCAAACTAAAACGTCATTTTTTATTATTATCAGCTTATATAGTTAAAATAGAGACAAAAGTTGCATTAGAGCATATATAAACATGGACCTTCTGGAACTTTTAAGCCAAAAACCAACATTCTAGCTTAACCGGTTTCCAAGTTATGGGATTTTCATGAAATTTGACCCTCGGATGACCTTTAAAAATTATGGGCCACCTCGGTGTAGGTGGCACAAACCCAAAACCTTCTCAGAAGTTGGTTTTAGGTCCATACGCCACTTTTGGTTAATCTGATTTTTTGATTTGAAAAAAAAAATTTTTTTCACTCCACCCTAATGGCCACAAGTCATCCATCATAACGTTGACAATGGTGCATCACATCAACTTGGCTCCATTTTTATATTTCTCAGCAACGTACGTTGTTGTTTTAAAAACGCGTTTGCTATAAGTTTACCGGTGTTGCGCTATGTTTACCAACAGAGTTTGCAGTTTGGTGACAATGGAAAAAAATCTATAGACTTTACCGCTAATTGCAGTTCCACGTAAAGCATCAATGTTATCTTGTGACGAAATTCCTTAAGCGACTACCGCCTTTAAACCACAAAACAACTGACTGAAAAAAAGTCAGTTCATAGCCTACAGATAAAGAGTGTGTGACGAATAGGACAATACATAAAGGTCAATTAGATAAAAAAAAATAGGCGGATAAAGTAAGTTGCAAAAGATTATAGTTCAGCTCATTTGTTTTTATTTTTGACCATCACTGCAAATACTCGTCAACATAGCAAAGGTAGAAGCGACAAAACGAGAATAAAGTTTTTTCACGAGAACCTTAGTGGTTCAAGTGAAGATCGCTCAAATACCAAGAAATCAGCACGATTCAGACAATACTGTAGTCAACTTTCACACCGTGTAGGACTGTAGGTGAGCAACGCACACACTGAGGCTCTCCTATGTAGGCTAACGATTAACTAGCCCCTTGTAGATGGGAAGATTACTTGCAACATCACGACAATTACAAGCAGAACTGTCAACTCCCCCACACAGCAAGTTAACCGCATTTTACATTGGTTCAACGTCTGCGGACATTGAATCAATGTAAAATACGGTTGATTTGCTGTTTGAGCCTGCATCAAAAACTTCAATAGTGATTGGATTGTAAACATGCAAGCATGCCAACTTTGTTTGTCTGATCGTTGGAAGATCCTTCTGTGTTTGAAAATTAGACATGTTTCAAACAATTGACGTGATACAGCATGCTTCACAGTATCAACAGTGTAATAATTCAAAGGCATGTTGCCTACCTTTTGAAAGAGATAAAATAAATGGGTTAAAGGTGATAAAGAGTTTGATTGGTTTGGCAAATACTTTTGTCTGCACTGTATCAAAATATAACAAAACATTTGCAAAACAAAAACAAACAAAAATTTTGCTGAACTTACAATTGAATATAAATAGTAGCCTACAGAATGTTCGCGCATTGCAATGTTGCAATTCAGTTTTTATAACGAGAGCCTAAAGCTATAATAACATGCGCTAATAAAAGCTTACAACATTATGACGTGTCATTCAAGTTAATACATTTTTCCTGTTACATTTTAAACTTCTGTGCAAATGTTTTGCTTTTGGTCATTTCCTCACTGAGTCTCGGTCTTAATATCCCTATCGTAAGTAAGTTTATGCTAGTTACAGGTTGGGACGTCGCTAAGCGGTCTTGCCTCCAGGCAACAAACCTTTTTTATACTTTGCTGTTTATCAGCAATTAAGCTACAAATTTGCAGATTGTTGAATAAAGGTCAAAGCTGTCTCTATTATAAAACGTTTTGTTTAGTCTGCATGCAATAAAGTGTAATATTTTTGGGCATTTGGTTATGTATTTGTAGCTTAATAAGTTGAGGTTGTCCTTTGATTTGCAACCAATAAATGAGATAAGCGATCAATTGCTGGTGCAATAGCCTACAAGTTGAAAAAACATGTGTCAGAAACAAGGCAGGTTGCTTTTTTACAGACAGGTTATTGCAAGGATTAGTTGAAACATGGAGTATACAGTGGCGTAGGCTACGGTGACCATTTTTTTGAGTGTTCATTTTTTTAGACAGTTTCAAATACATAGGCGTACATGCTTGATGTGCTCAGTTTCTCTTTAGTCTTTCCAATTACATCATATCACATCAGTTTATTTTGATATGAACTGAACAACTATTGAGCAAACAGCAAACCTAGCATGTGTTTGAAAACTGCTGAAAGAAAGCGAACACCAAAAAAAATGGTCACCGTACGCCACTGGGAGCAGGGCCGTTGAGAGGATAATTTGGGCCCGATACCAAATAAATCTTCGGGCCCCAAATCAGGCAACATCTGAGAAAAACGCGTTGTATCCAAGAAATACTTGGTGGTTTCTTGAAGTTTTCTGGCCCCCTTGGAAAGGTCACGGGCCCCTAAAACATCCCGGGTCCAAAAGTACTTTCTGAGCCCCCTGCCAACGCTACTGACTGGGAGTATGTCGGATTGCGAAAGAGTAGCCTACTTTTTGCTGAGTGGGAGCAGAATTACGGGACGCGGGTCCGCATTTAAACACAGAACCAACTTTCGGTTGAATGAAATTTTAAACTTGCTTTGTTTGTAAACTTTTGACATTACGGTTTTCTAGCTATGCATCTTAAAAAAGAAAGAAACAAATGTGTTTAGACAGTATGGCAGCATGCTGTACTAGGGACGGTAACATTACGGGACGCGCAACTCCGTTGTTCCTTCAACATTAGAAGGGTCAATTGCCAATTTGACATTTTTTTACGCTTTACTGCAGGCTTGCTTTCAACTAAAAACCTTAAATTACTTTAAAACCAACTTAACTCTTCATATATAACTCATAAAAAGTAAAGTATTTTGTAAATTAGAAAAAAACGTAACCCTTCTAGTGTTGCGGATAAGCCAAAAGCGAATGAAGTTTCGCATCCCTATGATCTACAATCCCTAGCTGGGTGTCCTTTTAAAAGGACATCGTTTTGAATGCATCAGTATTGCATCATCTTATTTTGATTGAATCATTTTGGACTTGCTAGTAGTTGTTTAGGGTCTGTTTTGGAAGGTGTTGATAAATATTTGCAAACAACGTACTTTTTCTGAATTTTGTGAAAGTTTGAAAATTGTTGAAAATTGAGAAGAGCCCGATGAAGTGAAGTGAGGAGGAACATGCATGTTTTATTGCCTATTGGTAATAGATATGAATTATGTTTCTTCATAGTTTGACACTCTGTAATATTGTGCTTCCTACTACACTCTAATTTGTGTAAGGTTTTGCTTCTTTTATTTGTTTATTTTGCTTTATATTTATTGTTGCCTTTTAAAAGGACACCGGTCACATGGCCACATTTTTTTGGTTGGTTGTTTGTAACACTGTCAAAGAATATTGAACATCGTGTAAAAGCAGCACATTGTGCCTATGGAAGACTTAACCATCGTGTTTTCAACAACCATGCTATATCTATCCGCACAAAAATTATGGTCCTCCGGGCAGTCGTTCTATCCACTCTTCTTTATGCTTGTGAAACCTGGACATTATACCGCCGTTACATCAAACGTCTTGAAAATTTTCAGCAGAGGAAACTGGGTTAAATGCTAGGCACTCGTTGGGAAGATTGTCTCACCAAAGATGCAATCCTTGATCGCGCTAGGTTGCCCAGTTCAGAAGCCACCATATTGCAACACTGCCTTTGCTGGACAGGACATGTCATGAGAAGGAACAACGAGGAGGGACAACTAGAGACAGGAAACCCCCTCCCTCCCAGAAGACCAAAAATGAGATACAAAGATCAGCTGAAAGTCTCCCTCAACCATGCAAACATTGATCTGGATTCATGGGAAAACCTTGCTAGTGACAGATTACTCTGGAGAAAAAGATCTAAGGAAGGCACGGAAATTTTCGAAAAAAAAAGGGATACAAAAAGCCTAAGAAAAACGAACACTAGAAAAGTTAAAACTACCACGTCCCTCCCTCCATACAATCCATACCCCCCATACAATGTGACTTTTGCCCACGTCTTTTCCATCATACACTGGCCTCCAAAGCCATATATGACATCACCATCCAAAGCCAAATTCGATTTGATGACGAAACCAATGCTCGGTCACGAGCTGGAGCCGACGACTGACAGTGGCGTATCGCTATGGTTTGTGCCGCCCGCGGCGGACCATGATTTTGCACCCCTGAACGAGTGAAGTAGGAACCAGCAAATTTAATTCGAGCCAAATCCGTTTCAAAAAAGATTTTGACTATGCTTTTTCGTTTACGTTTAAAAATATTCTGCCGCCACAAGCTTCCTACCGGGGGGGAGACTGCCTACTGGGGGGGACACCCTCCCACTAGGTACGCCGATGGTTACCGTAAATATAATATGTTCATACAATAACTTTGAAACGTCATTCAAGAAAGATCTGACAAATTTCTACCGAAACAAACACCTTCTTATGTTAAGGTATCGCGAGATTTACATTTGACTATGTGGCCGGTGTCCTTCTAAAAGGCAAACAAAAAAATGCATCAAAAAAGCAAAAATTATCAAATTTTTTTAAACTAATTCAAAAGTTATGACAATACAACTTTGTGGCTGAAATATTTCCTAAAAAGAGCAATGGGAACTTGTGGCGGCTTTTAATGGGTTAAGCACTTTTATTAATTTGCTTCATCAA
The DNA here is from genome assembly GCF_918807975.1 of Aplidium turbinatum. Taxonomy (NCBI): domain Eukaryota; kingdom Metazoa; phylum Chordata; class Ascidiacea; order Aplousobranchia; family Polyclinidae; genus Aplidium; species Aplidium turbinatum. The sequence goes on along the minus strand of NC_137489.1, from coordinate 5,100,752 downwards.
AACCGGAGAGGCATTCTTGCTTTTGCAACGAGCGCTCAAAATGTTTTTGACTCTACCACCACTACCACATATCTTTAGAAGTTGGGATTCGTTAAATCAACAGTCGATCAGGAATAGTTTCTAACCGTTTAAAAAATATCCAACATTGAGGATTGAAAACAGCCACAAAGTTGTCATTAATTTTTTGACTTTTATATAAAACGCTACTTTCTGAAAGTCTGTAGGCTTGTTACATGTTACAAGCCTTTGTAGTTTAAACCTTCCTTTGTTTTTCAAACAGTTTTGCAGAAATCATGGACATTTGCTATATTAGGCTATAACCATTTCATTATAAACCAAAAATTGTAAAACACAATTCTGTAATGATTGAAAATAGAATGCTATTACCTACTGGAGTTTTATTTACCAAATGATGTGACATTTGGAAGTTTACCACGACACACCCGATGATCCGACACTACCCAAGGAGTGTCAACTGTCAGTGTGTCACTGGGCCGCGGTGGAAATTATTCTAGGCTATTTGGTTGCATAAAACTAACGACTTTTTACTTTTAATAAAACAATATGCCTTTGTCGTTTTCGCTTCAGCGTCGGACTTTCCTGCTGTAGAACTATACCAATCACATAAAGCGGCATCTTCTCTGCGAGTGTGACGGTAAAGAAAGCACAAATACTTAACTTTGCCAGTTGAAGTACAGTAACCTATTTTGTTAAATTAAAGTTTTAAGAAAGTGCAAAGATTAAATTATTGCCGATTAAATTATTTTGATAAAAGATTAGGGCTGGATAATGGTGCATGGTTCTTGGTTCACGAGCAACAAAATGCACAAGAATGCTATGAAAATAGCTGTAGCCCATAGGCCGAGAAAAATTTGATAAGAAAAAGATTGTTGTTTTGAAACAGCTCATTCCTGGCAGCGAATATACTTGAGGCCATATATTACTGGATTTAAATTATTTGGGATTGCCTGTGGCATTAAATAATGAAAATAGCGTGATTATCCAAGTTTCACGTTTGCTACTATCGAGACAACTGCAATAGAAATCTACGTGTCTTTTGGATTGGACGACAGAACAAAGTTTGTCTGATCTTTGGTAGTTTAATATTTTAATGCAGCCAGGGTAAACATAAAACCTGTTGTAGTGAAGGATAGACCTTGGGCCTAACAGGTTCAAACAAAGGAAATGACCAATAAAAATAGTATCAATGTGCAGTTTGGAGCAATCCGCTGTACAGTGCATGAATACATGCTACAACTACACTACAGTGCTACAAAGACTAGCACTCCAATGATGAGAATGTTTCATGTGGACCAAAACAATACGCATCAGCGAAGTTACCTTCAAACCTACTGCAATTAACTTCACTGCCGTGCAGTAGCCAGCTCAACAGTCCGTGACTCGGTGTCAAAGAGATGTTTTATTCACTCATAAAAAGTTAATACTGGGCTACCCATTTCTATTTGAATAAGGACACTAGAGGAATCTTTTGGGAAAAGAACCAGAAAAGAGATTTGAATTTAGCAGTGTTGATGGCATAAATGAACTTGTTCTTTTAGCATTGATTGACAAGTTCATTTGAAAATTTACATGCCGTTAATTTAAAATCTTATTTCTGATTTTTTTTCTTAAAATGTCTACCTGTAGGTACCTTATTCAATTAAAAGTAGATATTAACTTTTTCTATGTAAACATAGGCTACGTCTTTTTTATCTGTTTACATTAATTGCTTGAAACGATGCATAGACTGTAGGCTATGCATTTCGGCTTTAACATTGAGCTTTTTATTTTAAACGCTTATTTTCGTGCAGATCGAACGATATTAGGCTACTTATCATTAAACAAATTATAAGATGTTTTCAGTGAAACTTATTGTTTTGTTTATCATACACACTGTAGCTGAATGCCAAAAAAATGTACGAGAATTTCAAGAAAATTTGGAGCAAGAAAATTCAATTAATGTTGAGCAAAATCAGAGAACATTAATTGCTTTTTGGAATACCAACAATCGTAAAAATATCCAAGTTTTTAAAAAATCAGAAAAAGGTTTTTATTTTCACGAAGAAAGATTGAATTCTTTGGAGTTGCCTTCCAACTATGTAAACAAGCTTCGCAATTCTACTGTTGGAATTGAAACAACTAGACCAAGCAGATTAAAAGTTGTTGAAATTACGGAGTTAGAGTTTGCTGAACTTCCTACGACACAAGAAAGTTCAAGGTTAGAAATGATTAAAGTTTAAATGTCCTTTTCTTTTAACGTAAGCATATTAGTTTGTGATTAGCTCGGTTTTAAACTTTTTAACGGTTTACTTGGAACATATCAAGAAAATGAAACAATTTTTCTTTAAAATTTGCATTTCATTTCAGAACTAATGTCACTTGCAATCGCAGCGAGACGTACGATTGCTCATATACAATCCCAGTGAGGTTCTATACGTATTGTTCAACGGGCGGTACGTTTATCAGATGTGTCCAGTAAGTACAGATGTTTACAATGCTACAAAGTTGTGACGTATACACAATACGGTAGACTAGGCCTAGAGCAGAGCTTCCCAACCGGTGGGTCGCGAAGCTATTTCAGGTGGATCGCGACTCGCGAAGCATTTCTAAATGTTACTGAATGTTAAAATTTTCTATAAAATACCGACATTACTATGGATCTCACAAGCCGTAGTTTGGTCTTCAATAGTAGGCTACTGCGCCTTCGCCATCGCTGCTCTTATCTTCACTTCATTTGTTGACTTTCCATTTGCATGAATTGTGCACCCTGTTTTCTATTTGGTCGGGAAGTTATTGCATTATCATTATGTAACAATTATGCAACAATGTAACAAAATGTAACAATTAGAGGTGTTGTGTCGCATTAATTATTTCAGTACTTACGTCTGTAGTAAAGATGCCATAACCCATAACAAAGATGTCATATCTCATTGTGGGTCGCACAATAAAACTTGCATTAAAACTGGGTCGCGAACTGAAAAAGGTTGGGAAGCACTGGCCTAGAGGTTGGGAGGAAATTGAGAACTTGTATCTAGCGATATTCACTTTTTCACCAAAATGTAAAGCGTCGCTTTCAATAATCTTTCATCGAGCGTTGTAGCTTTCTCTTTGCATTTCACCCGCAGCATGCAATTGATTGAGTTTCGCTTTTAGCAGCATGATCGTTGCTTACTTCACAATGTAGATTTTAACGACCTGTTTTAGTTCTTAAACAGGGTGGCAATGGACTAACAGGGTGGCAGGGTGGCAATGGCTAACCAGTCGGCAGCCGTGGCCGAGTGGTTAGCGCGTTGGGCTCGCAGTCGAGAGCCTGCATGTTCGACTCCAGCCACCCGCACTTGCTGTTGTTTCTCTGGGCAAGAAACTTTACGATAATTGCCTCTACCTAGTGATCGATTTCGAGTAATGGGTAGTACCAAATTCACGTCATAAGTGGAGTAGACAACCGGAAACAGACATTGCCGTCGGCTGCAGCGTGGGTCAGGTGTATGTCGGAAGGCGTACACCGATGCATAGCGCTCAAGTCCGCTTTCCCGCAATGCAGGATAAAGATAAACAAACAAACAAACCGACTAGTAGACCGTATGGTCGTTTCGTTGTCTCCCTGTCGGTATGGAAACTTGTGTAACTTTGCATTGTGTGTATTAATTGCATATTTCAAACATGTACCTATGTTCTTGTTACTGACAAATAAAACATTGATTGATTGATTAAACAGATCCTTAAAATCTACATTGTGACTTCACAATGTACATTGTGACTTCACAGTACTTCACAATGTAGATTTTAACGACCTGTTTTAGTTCTTAAACCAGAGTTGACGAACCTGCGGTCCGTTAAAGAATTTTGTGCGGCCCGCAAAACAATTTGACAATCGCTCATGCATTAAAGACAAAAGACATCGCAAAGCTATTTTATGGCTTCACTGGTACTGTGTGGTACACCTTTCCTTTGCTATTTTCTTGTCCTAAACACTAACCTTCAGGGTTTAAAGTTAGAAAATAGGAAAGCTATAAGGTAAAGTTGTGAAAACACCAGTGCTGTATTCGGGGGTATACGGCGGTATACGCAGTATACTCTCTGCTTTTTCGAGCAACTATTAGTATACCCTCTGGTTTTCCAAAGAGAGTGCGTATGCTATCCTTAATTCTTGACAACTATTGGCGCTCCAGTTGTTCCAGGAACGAGGAGGCGACTGATTCTTAACTAATTCATCAACTTATTTTAAAGTATCAGGTTTGGTGGCCGTGCTTAACTATATTTATTGATGCATATACCGCAATATTAGATCCTTTCATGCACGTCTTAAACCATTAAGGTTTTGCCACCTTTTCCTTTTGTTAGTTTTGTTACTGTATTTCTTTTTCACCATATCATTTCTTTTGCATTCTGACAAAGAAAAATAAATTGAATTGAATTGAATGAACTAACTACTTAACTCTTTGAGGATCATTAATAATGTGAGCTGTTTGATGTTTATTAATTGCAATGGACTACCTGTGGCTATCAATTTACCGCTAAAAAAATATGTAAGATCCTGACTGGTAAACCACCGATCAGCTAAAGATATATAGCCGAGCTGACTGCATTGCCGAGTGGTGAGAGCCCTGGAACGGCACTCGAAAGGCGCCGGTTCGATACCGCTTACTAGCATGCGGCTGTGTCTTTGGCCGGACATTTTAAGGCATGTTTGAAGGTGGGCACGAAGATTGGCTTCCTTGTATTCCCGTCCACTTAATTTAAATCTTCAACCACCAGGTCTAAGCCTGGATGCGACAACAACAAGCTAAGAATACTAGATCCCAAATTTGTAAAGAGGTCAAAGATGTAGACTCTTTGGAATGTATTTATAGAAAAATAAACAATTTTGTACCTCTCGTCCAATTTTGATGTTGATAATTCGTGTTATGGTAGAAATAGAATAAAGATTAGTATTTTGCAAGTTGTGTATTATTTATCATTTTGGCAAATCTGACAGTATACCCTGTGCTTTTTTTACGAATACAGCACTGGAAAACACTATTCACCAACTTCACCTTGTATTTATGAACATGTATTATATTTTGCAATGGTGGAATGGGGCTTCGACACGGGCCCAGTTGCATGTATCTGTGGCACCGAGCCCCAAACAACGGACCACCTTCTTGTTTGCCCTCGGCTTACCACCCGGTGCAGTAGGTGGGACCTGTCAGTGTATAACTCCGTTGCGGAAGAATGTGTCAATCTGTGGTGTATCAACGAACTTTAGAAGACTCGATAGAAGAAGACCTTGTATTTTTGGTCGATTCCAATCTATGACGTCACAATTAAAAGGTTGCGTGGCCCGATAACTCATGTGTAATTGACAAAGTGGCCCGCGACCGCAAAAAGGTTCGTCACCCCTGTCTTAAACAGATCCTTAAAATCTACATTGTGAAGTAACTACAGTATAACATAAACTTTTAGCATAATTTTTTTGCTCAATCAGCGAGTTTGAGATGGCCATGTTATTCGTTGACTATTGTATAATTATTTTGTTCAACCATAAACAGATAAAACCAAGCAACCACACAGCATTTAACACCATACATTAAACTGAACATAAACTACGGCAAACATGTGTGTGGCCGAAAACGTTCGTAGTTTATAGTTTATGTTCAATTTAATATATTATGTTAAATGCCGTGTGATTGCTTGGTTTCATCTGTCTGTGGTTGAAGAAAGTCATCTCTTTACTAAAATTGTGTTGTATATTTTGTGTCGTAGAACACGAAACGAAACCATTGATAGAACATGTACACGCCATCTTGAGTTCTGTTGTGACGAGTTTCAAGTTGGGCCGTCGGGATACTGTGAAAGGAAGATTGATAGTAAGTAATTTACTAAATATGTTATTTCACAAGAATAGCGTCATCCCAGGAGCAAAATGTTAAGATGGATGGATGGTCATTTATTCTTGTTTGGATGCAAAACAAAACGTAACATAAAACGATAACGTAAAGTGTGCAATTGTGCATCCAATGAGAGAGTGCAAAAGACTGTTGCCTTAGACTCTCCTAGAGGTCTTTCTTAGTTCTAAATTTTAAGTGGTGATTGTTTAATTAGATTGCCAGGCTCTCTTATCTAGTGAGAAAGTGCGAAAGACTTCCAGAAGAGCCCAGGACTACGGTTTTTCGCACTCTCTCACTAGATAGGAGCGCCTGGCAATCAGGCTGGCAATCTAATTAAACAGTTATTAACACTTAAAATGTAGAACTAATGTGATGTTCAGCAAACACTTTGAGAAGCAAATGGTTTTCATCTTCATACTATGACGTTTTAAAACGTCATGTTTTCTGACAACTGCTCAGAGTAAGAACTTCAACTGGAATAGAGGGTTGCAATAAGTTGCAGCCGTTTTACTCTCTGCTTCTATTTAACAGGCCTTAAGGCAGTGGTTCAAAGACTTTACAAGTATGCAGAACTTCTAGGATTGAGCTCTCAACGAAGCTTTCCCAGTCCGAGGATGAAAATTCAATCAATCCTCTGCGCCATCCCATCAGTAGCCTAAAAAAAAAAGGCATTATGATTATACGATACATAATATGTAGAGAAATGTAGTCACAAAACAGATGAAGACGTACTAACTCAAACCAATCGAACCAGAACCCTCTTGAAAAACATTATCAAGCGACAAACACGTTTTTTGGTCATGTCATGAGAAAGGAACAATTAGAACACACTGCTTTCAGTAGAAAGATCAAAGGAAAACGAGTTCATGGAAAACAGCGCCTCACTTTTCTCAATAACCTCAAGGATCATCTTCACGTTCCACCCGCAACAACTTTTAATACAGTCAAATACCGGGATAACTGGAAGGGGCTGTGCATGAGCAACCTAAGCCTGGCACAAGCATGGTTTACAAAGAAGAAGAGACAACACCAGAGAAGATCAGTTAACTACCTACTGTATATAAAACGTTATTTAAACTAAAAAAAGCAACAATATATGAACAGTCCTACCCAGGCGCGAATCTAAGAGTTTTTTTCGGGGGGGCCAGAAAATTTGAAAATCAACTAAAAAGAAAGAAAAAGCTAAACAGATATGAACAATGATACTACGACATATACGATATGCTAGAAAATAGACATTAAAACAACCATTTTCATCAATTGTGATGCCGAGGGACTAATATCAGCTGTTTAGAAGCATATCAAACCATTTGATGCGGAAACATACAACTTTTCACAAAATTTCGGGGGGGGCCCGGGCCCCTGGCCCCCCCCCCCCATAAATCCGCGCCTGGTCCTACCTCACCAGTGAGTGTTTATCGGAAACATTGCAACCAGCAAAGTCATTAACTTTAACGTTTATATTAACTTTTGCCATTTTTTGCAGAATCAGGTTGTGGTGGAGACAGAATACTTCGGAAAAAATCAGGCATCCTTACGACTCCTTCATATCCGGAGGATTACGGGAACAGCTTAGATTGCCAATGGACGATAGAAGGAAGCAGACATGAACTTATTATCATAAAGATTTTGGATTTGGATACAGAAAACCCGATGTGTGTTATCTTTAGTGGTGAAATTACTAACATTCAGATGTATTACAGTTGATATCAACAAGTCAAAAAATAGGACAATTAGCATGTTTCCGGGCATGTAGGTTTCCTTGGTACATTTTACCGTTTCTTTGTAAAATTACGTGTTTATCCATTGAGTTATCAAATGGAAAATTAAGTCCCTTGTTTTTGAATTTATTTGATTTTGTCAGGTTTGGACGAAGCGAGGTCAATTATCTTAAAATGGGCCACACCAGAAAATACAAGTCATAATTGTTTTAAGTGGGCCCTAGGTAGGGGCAGTACATTACGGGACTGTAATCAACATTATGGACTGTAATCAAATAATCAACATTACGCAATCAGGCAACGTTAGAAGGGTCAATTGCCAATTTGACATATTTTTTACGCTTTGCTGCTGGCATGCTTTCAACTAAAAACCTTAAATTACTTTAAAACCCAACTTCAATACTCTTATATAACCCATAAAATCGACATTATTTTGTAAAGCAGAAAAATCGCAACCCTTCTAGTGTTGTAGATAAGCCAAGAACGGTTGTAGTTTTGCATCCCCACGATCTACAGTCCCTATCCTAAGTTATATTTTAGGCCAACACCCGGCCCCGATAAGCAAGCCCAACATGGAAAGTTTATTTAAAGTCAGTAATGAGCTTGGCGTTATTTTTTATTATACTTTACTGCAGGAGCGTAATTAGAGGGGGTTATAACATAGAACTTAAAACGCCCTCGAGGTGTATGTTTATTAGGATAATTATTATAAATAGTAATCAAATAAATAAATATCAGTAATATTAATAAATAGCGTTTCTATTGCATGAATAGAGTTGCTATGTATGACGTCACGTGCGTCTCAAAGTGTGAGGTGTGGAGTTCATAACCCACTCATATGGCAACGTCGCTGCTGAATGGTTCTGGTACTTTATTCAGTCAAGATTTAGGCTTCACATCGATTGTCTTCTGTTCTGTGGTCCTGATTGCTCTTTCATTTTTTTTTTTCAAATCTTAAAGCATTGGTTTTTATTTGTAGAGGCGTTTGTGATTTGCAAAAAGGACATTGCTTCGAATATTGCAATTATGACTTCATTCAAGTTCAAAGTCGTGCAACCAACAGGAATAACATTTTGTGTGGAAATCTGTTGCCCCAAACTGAATTCATTTACTTTGGAAACTCTGTGGATATTTCGTTCAATTCTGACAACTCAAACGGTGGACGAGGTTTCAAATTGGCCTACAGCGTAATCAATGGTAAGATTTCTTCGTTGACATAAAATCGTTCATAGTCCAAATAAAATTTTGTGCCGTGCCAGGGAAAAATCTTGGGCATAAAGATTTCTCACTTACCGTCAGAGGGTAAACCGATCGCTTATGTTTATATGAATTTAATAGATTCCACGTTAGCACTTAGCAGATGTTGTAAATGTAAAATCATAGTACAAAAGGGATTGATTTGTCATGCTCTCAAAAGCCTGATTGTGGAACAGGTTATAGTCAGTAATAATAAAGAAAAGTAGTCAAGTATAAATTCATAAGATCATTCAAAGAAACATCAGTCAAAACACTTTCTATAAGTCGAAAAAAAATAATTCTAACTCATGATAGAATACCATGTAGTTTACATTAAATATTTTTGCAGCAAAATTCTATTCTCACTATTTCAGGAGCCTTACTTTTGTAGTCTAACTAAAGTTGAACTACGTATAGGCAAACTGTGAAATATTTTTTACTACTTTCACCGCTGAAGTTAATTTTGTGTTAGGAGTCGACGTCGTTGAACAGTCTTGTCCTGGTGGGCAAGAGTGGTCTCTTTGTAGAAGAATCTGTCGTCTAACTTGCGAAGATACATTATCCTCAAAATTTGGTCCATGGAAAATATGTTTCAAACGTAATTATGAACTTACAAAGATAATTGTTATTGTGAGGTTCATTGTCTTGAATTTGTTTTGCTTCAAGGTTAGTTCTTGGATAACATAAAGAGTTCCAGTTCACTCCGCACAAACAAAATTCATTTTAAACAATAGCTAGACCTACCAAGTATTGTCTCTCTGAGACTCATAGAAAAAAGCTGCAGCGGAATCGGTTTGTAGTCTAACGCAAAAGTTAGATTTTATCCAACGTAGCAAAGTTACGTAAATACCACGTTCGTTTATGTAACACATTCACGTGAAAACGACCTCCAAACTAATGGAATTGAAGTTTGTTACTTTGTGCCCGTGTTTTTTATCCTTATGTCACCTGCTGAGTATCGTAGCCCAATAAAGTCGTTTCGATTTATCACGTAATTTACATAACTAGACTTTGTTTGAAGATGATGGAACTGGCGTTGCCATCGATCCGTCATCACGTGATGATGTCACGTGCGTGCCTGGCTGTGCCTGTCCCACAGAGCGACCGATTTGGCACAACGGACAATGCGTTAAAGTGGAGCAGTGCCGCCGTAAGTCCAATTTGGTTCGCTACCTACAATACATTTAATAGCGTAAAATCAATTTGAAAAAATCTGTGTAAGAATGTAAATCGTAAAAACAGTTAACCTTGATAAAGTCAGTCGTGTTGACTGACGAAACGTCGGTACTAAAAGCTAGGTATCATCCTTAACATCAGGAGGTAACCTAGTAGCCTATAATCACCAGAAAAAGTCAAGTCACTTTATTTAACAATATATTTCTTTTGTTTATGAATTTGTAGTTGTTCATAAATGTGAAGTTTTTGTGTTAGAGTTTGCTTTTAACGTGTCCATGACGAAACATGAACAGGCACTTTTTGAGATTTAAAGAGGTAGCAAGCTATTGGTGCATAACCTACATGTCAGTAAATATATCGCGGCAACAGAACCCAAACGTGCTGTAAAGATTTGTGGTATTCGCAGGTTTTTCATTTTTAATCTAATTGTTTGTCACTTTTCTAGAAAAAGTCTTTCAATGCGGAATACCCATTTCTGTTCCTTCAAAGAAAATTGTGGGTGAGATCACTTGCCTTGCATCACTTATAACAAAGAAATCTTAAAATTGGTTGTACGTACATCAAGAAGCACAATTACGCAGTTTGAACAACCCATTCCATAGAACGTCTTTTATCCTATTTGTTTCTCACGTCACAACACTGACAATAACGTAAAAAGACTTTACAACCGTTGGTAGAAATAATTGCAAAGCAAAATAACATTAAACTACTGTACAACGAAAACAAAAGTATCAACTGTAGGCATTAAGGCCTAGTGGTGACACCATACCATCAATAAAGCGACGACGAGTTTCCCAAGGTCATAAAAGCTGCCTATTGTTGTCGCAGTCTTGCTGAGGAAAAACATTTTTTAAGCGTTATTTTGTAAAATTTGTTGCCGATGCTTTGCGCAGGAGGCGGCAACGCCAGAGATGGAGAGTGGCCTTGGATTGTTCAAATCAGCAACAACTACCTGTACGCCGATTGTGCCGGGACTTTGATATGCTCCGATTGGGTGGCAACAGCTGCCCATTGCTTCTTGGATAGGAGCACATGGACCATGTGAGCTGAAAATAAATTACTGTGGTTTGTTACAAAGAGAGAGCAGTCAAAGTTGCAATATTGCAGTGACGTAACTAGAAAAGAAATTTTAGGGAACAAAAACACCCGCTCGAGGGAAGGCAAATGTTTAAATAATTACAATAAAGAGTTTGTTTAAAAATATAGCCACTGAATACAGCCAAACATTATTGAAACTTTATTTAACATGTAAAACAATGTCATTAAAATGTTGTGGGCTAATATAATAAAGGTTCGGTTTTTTTGGAGGACAAGATGAAATTTTAGGGAGGCGATTGCTACCCCAAGCCCCTGTGGCTATTAGTACAGTCGTTGAAGCGAAAAAAAGGGCCGAACCTTGACTTAATTGGTGTAAAGCTGAAACTTTGCACATTGTTTCTGTTGATTATGTACATTGACCAAAAAAAAATCCCTGTGAAAATCTTTTGGTAAAAAAATGTTATCCGCCTTTTTTGAAAATCCGCCATTTTTTTCTCAATATGGCGGATAAACAAAATTTGAAATTTTTTCCGAAGTATCGTCATACTACGGCTTCTTTAAAATATGATATTATCATTGTCACAATTAATTAGCAAGTAGGTGCTCAATAACAACTATATTTGACTTTAAACGAAGTGACATTAACAAAATATTATATAATAGCCTACGCTAATGCATAATAGTTCCAAAAACGATAAATTTGTTCACTTATAGTCAGGTCAATATATGGTTTGACCCAAAAAATTCCTACAAAAGGTTTTCCAACGGTTTTTTATAGTATTTATCATCAAGAATAATATATTAAAAATCTAGGAGAATCAGAGCACCGGAAAGTTGTCATTTTCAAGATGGCCGCCAAAACAGTATAATGACAACAATTCACTTAATATTCATGCTAGAGCTCTAATTCTGGCGTCTATCCCTAGGTTTAAGGTGGTAAGGAATTCATTAAAACAATTCAAAATGAAATTAACTAATTGGTTTTATGGAAAGTCTTATATGAAACAAAACCAATAGTGAAAGACTGACAGTACAAGAATCGCAAACCACTTATTAAGTCATTTACATTCAGTTGCTTAATAAGTCCTGGTCATCATCTTCATCCAGTAATGACTGATTGTACGTATTGTCACAGGCATCAAGTTGCACTGTTCACATGCTGAGGTACAGAGTAGATTATTCTACCTACACCTGGCAGTGCTACAGGCAGTTGTGCAGTTGCAGTGGATAATCTATAAGAGGGAATCTGGGTCCGCATTCATGTCCGACTCTGTTGTCACAAACTGACTGCCTTCCAGTTTCCAACCCCACCCGCAAGTTTCCATATCACTCTCCTGTCCTAGCCCGACCATTATTTGACAGTAAACCCTCAGACAGTGAAATTTTGTTGATGACTCAGTAGGTGGTATGCGTTCTGGTGTCACAAATGATTGGGAAGAGACTACTTTTTTCTTAGTAGCCTACTCTGTAGTGCAATGACGAGAGGAAATCCGTTCGGGTGCCCCAAAAATCACAGCCATCGCTTGACAATCTTTGTTCACAATGGATGCTGCTGTCTGCTTTGGAAGAAGGGGGTAATTGGCACAGTCTTTCAGAATAGCATCACCCTTTACCAGATTGTGAAAGACAGATTTTCTTACCCACACCAAAGATTCTTGATGTTGTGTCACATCCAGTGTAGGCATGTAGAAAAAGTAACTGGGAACATAATTCTTCACTCATCACCATTTTCAGTTCGTTTATATGATACACTATGTCAGCATTTTTCTTGTCGGAACGAAAATATAGATCTCTGTTTACTTTTTGCGCATAATGAAGAAGCAGGACCAACAGATCTGTGTCTTCTCCAATCAACGTTGTCGAGTGTGACACTGCACTAAGAACAGTAGCCTTCACAATCTGAACATCAGGATCCCCTGGGGCATTGATCACTTCGCAGCTTTTAGGCTACCCCGAAGTGTTTTACTGATCGAATAGGTCGATCATTTTTTTTCGTTCATGTTCATGTACATTAACGTTATCCTCGGCCACAACACCATTCACAATATTCCTCAGGGTTTGATCTTGAGAAAAAGGTACATAACCAGCCAGTGATGTCTTCTGCGCTTCATTGGCAAAGCGGAGTTGCATGATTTCAATCCTAGTCTTCTCTGTGATGTTGAGTTGTGATATGTTGTGCCTTAGAATCATACAGTTTGCTTTCTGACCCGGTGTCAAGGCAGCAATCATTCCCATCCCGTGGAAAGTCCCCTTCCCATCCAGGGTGATAATATTATGATCAACATTGTCAGCTGCAAATAACATTGTACTTTCGAGTAGGTCTATGTTCTCTAGAACAATGGCATCTGACGCTATACAATCAGCTGCATTCTTTTCAAACCTCAGGACTTCTGCGTAAGAAGAACAATATCCCATATTGTGTAAACTGTAAAGTATCAACAAGAAATCTCGACCTGTACAGTGTACAAATGATGTCCTTGAACAGCAAGACCAATTTGCAATGGTGCAATCACCGCTCGTGGTCTGACGATCTGGTCGGTTGAGTGGTGAGAACGACAGCTTGGCCAATACTTGCAACCTTTTGCTTTGTGTCTTTTCCTACAAATAAAGAACCCAACAGTGTTCGCAAAGTTTCAGGCAAGTGGGCTACATTAGAGCAGGACCGAGATTGAGTGTCGGTTGCGTAGCCGAGTGGTGAGAACGTCTGCGCGACGTTCGAAAAGACGTGAGTTCGACACCACTCCAGAGCACGCGACTGTGTCTCGGCAAAGACACTTAATGGCAAGCCAAAATAAGGGGAGCAGCTGACTCGAAGACTACATATGTCACTTCGCTGCTTCCTATCGTCTGTTGTATCGCATCTGCGATCGCAGAGTCACTGTATGTTATGTATCGCAATGGGCGCACGTAAAACACGATTACTATTATTATTGAGTGCGTCTGTGCTTGGATAATGATCATTAACAGATGGAACATCATTTTTGATGAGCCTTGCCGCAGTTATAATTATTTCTCTCTTGTGTGACTCTTCATCATCCTCATGCCTTGTTTTTAGGTAATGAAATAGGAGGAATTCGGATGTCTTCTCTCTCATAGTGACAATGTCATGAAGGCCCTGACCTTCAGTTATATAGATAGATTCATCGATTGGGTCTTCAGATATTTTGATCCATAAGGAAGGCAATCATCATTTGCTAAAAACTCCTTCATTTTAGATCTGAGGTCTGATGTCGTTAACTGTTCTTCATCATTCTGTTCAAGATGTGAACACTTCTGTAGAGATGCCTGGTCCTGTTCCTCATCCTTCGGTCGCCCAGATTTTTGACGTTTTGCCTCAATACTCTGCCGCATTACAAGGTTACGTTAAATCCATATATAAAATTAACCCTACAAGAATGATGGTATAAACAGTGCAGCATGCAAATCGCCACCGTAATATTCAATACGACCTTTCACGGCGAATGACCATTGACCAATCGTCAGAACGTCTCTCACAACACTCTAACATAGTCCTTGCAAAAACATCTGTTTTAACAAAACTAAAGCCAGGTCTGTCCGTGAGAACTCGAGTCCCACAAAACAAGCAATGAGTCTTACTGCCGAAATTTCCATCAAGAATTCGAACACTTCGTTTCCTCGTGACGCAGGACCCACTTTCCTCTCTGTTCTTCTTAAGCTGTAGGTATCGATTGGGTTGGTGTAACGTTTAGGCCTACGACAGTCTATGTGTACTTATCGACCAGCTGTCGCAACAGTGTTGTCCCCTCTATTAGTACTGGCAGCATTAATCCCATCAGCACCCTTTTGACGCAGTATAGCCTACTGGAGGCTTCAGAAGCTTGAATTTCCTTGTCACAGATCGTAACTTCTTTGCAGGCATTTTCCCTGAACCCTTTTCTGTGTATCCGTAAACTTCCTCCGGCAATCACGGTGGACCAAAACTTTGCCAATGTGAAATAATTGCAGTATGAAATTTACTTTTAAATGAGCACCAACACTAACAATAATTTCATAAAAATTGAATATTTCAGTATTTGTACATGCGCCATTTTGAAAAAAACGGCGGAATTTCGAAAATAGCGGATAACTTTTTTTCACCGAAAAATTTTCACGGGGATTTTTTTTTGGTCATTGTACACAATGAACAGAACCAATGTGCAAAATTTCAGCTTTACACCAATTAAGTCAAAGTAAAACCCTTCAACGACTGGACTATATGTCCAAGAAATAAATTGCTGTAACTGTACTGGGGGTTGAGAGCGAAGCAATTATTCCACTTCAAGTTTTTTGTTACTTTCACAAAGATATAGCCTAACTTAATTCGTTTGTATTTTTTAGCCATTTTACTCGTCATGCTTCATCCACACTCCACAGTAATGAAAATGTTTGCCTCTCAGCAGATTGTTTTTCGATCTAAAATTGTCTGACTTTTTATCTAAAATAAACTAAAAAAAAGAAAAAAACCCAGTTGTTATTAGCCTACATATTTCTAATCTAAATGATGGTAAATAGGCCTAAATGTTTGGAACTACTGCGTATATAGGCTATCAATGAAGCCTGCTACATCGAACGGGCGGTGTGTCTAAACATTATTTTCTGCAGACGCCTAAGGGTTAGGGTAGTTAGGGTTCAGGTTAGGGTTACGTTTTAGTGTTTTTATTATTACCTTTTGACTTTAGGCCAAGCGAGATTAACAAAGACCAGTACTGGTTTCATTTGGGAAAATATTGGAAATACGACCAGCTGGATAAAAGAAGAGTTGAGGTGAAATTTCTTTAAAACATATAAAAGTAGTAGTAGTCAGTGGCGGCTCGTGGCCTTTGGTGATGGGGGTGCTGCAAATGTTGTTGATGCTAAGTGTGACGTCATAATGTTACGCGAACAGTCGAGCGGCGAAGGCGCGAGCTTACTAGGGGGGTCTGGGGGCATGCTCCCCCAGAAAATTTTGCACTTTTATATGCTCTAAAATGCCATTCCTGGTGTTTTCAGTACAAAAAATAAAAATTTTGAGCAGTTGAAAATGTGGACTTTTGGAACTTTGAAATAAACAAATTGCTTTTTCTTAAAGGTTGGTACAAAATAGGAAATCTGAAGTTAATAGATGGGAACATTTTGCTCATAATATGAATATCAGTCAATCATTTTACTTTTTGTCATTAACGCATCCGAGACGAAAAAGATACTACTAACTACAATAGTCGATATAGACCTACCAGCACGTTAATGAAAGGGAAAAGGTGACAAAACCTTGAAAGGTTTAAAATGTGCCTGAATAGAAAATCATGTAGTAGGCTATATGTCTGTAGTTAGCACGGCCACAAAACCCAAATACAAACAGAATGAAATAAAACATAAACAAGCACAAATGTAGTAATGAGTGACAGCCTAATAAAAAGTGTTGTGGATTGAATTTATCAGTTCCAATATTGATGTGGATGAGCAGTCATAACAATAAAAATAGGATGGAGAAAGAAAACCGAATATAAAAGAAACCCATCCTGAGGCAAAAGCTCGTGTCGATGTGGCCCAGGAGAGCAGATGATGAGAGCTCTTTCTATGGTCAGACTGCACATCACACAGTAACCTACGACGATTGAGGTTTGAGATCCGGTTTAAGTTATTGTTTCTTGTCCTGGTGGGTGATGGAATGGATGAGCTGGTAGATAAGATGATGATGTCCTGATGGTGTTGATGAAGCTCTCATCTCCTTTGGTGTCGCGTTAGTTATGGAGTGTTGCGTTTGCTGTGAATATCTACAAACATAAAAGTACAGCACAAGCAGTCAAAATTATTGTTAGGTAGGCCTAATCTTTTGTAAAGTATTTCGGATTTCAACTGAAATCTTCATAAGAATGCAAAACAGCCTTTCTACGTTGTCTTTCTATTGCGTATCCGTTTTGTTTGCTTAAATGTTGTTTTAGTTTGTAGACAAAAAGTGACTTTGCATCACTCTTTCTAATTGAAGAAGGAAATTCGTTCCATGTTTTCGCACCTGTGAATTCTATTGAATGCTGAGTTACAAGCGTTTTTGAGAAGTATGGAATGTTTAGAAAATCATTATCATGGTTTCTTGTACACAGGCTGTGAACCTCTTTGACATATTTAAAACGGTTGAAGAAGCAATCTGGTAGTAAATTGTTGTGAAATTTAAACACGAAAACACCAATTTCCAGTTTGAACAATTGATATTGGGATCTTGCTACAACTATCATTGTTGGGGCAAAAAATACGATGAATTCAAAACAGAATTTTTCTCCTAATTTACAAGTAACAAGGAAGTGTCCAACAGGAGAGTGACAATCTAGCCTATAAAATACAATATATATTGATTAAAATTATTTGCAGTATCATATATATAATAAACAATAAGCACTGTTTTGTAAATAGTTACCAGTTTTAACAAATTAGATTGGCTATTATAGGCCTAATTTGAAATATTAAAAGATTAATTAATCAGTACTTAACTTTAGGATGTCTTCTGAAGATTTCATTATGTGTGTCTGTGAATAAATAAATACAAAACTGTTGCCATTGATTGTCCAAACATTTCTTTTCCCAAATTGGTGTTTTACATCATTGACGAGTTGAACTCTCCGCTTAGTGAGTTACTCAGTCAAGACCATGGATGATCCAGCAAAGTTTTTCTTTCGCTGAAATACAAGATTTCTTGTGGTTTGTCTGACAAATTTTATTATGATGGGTTATTTTATTACTATGAATAACAAATAAACAAAAGACACAAAGTTCCTACAGTGCATGCTGCACATGCACTATGCAGGCAATAACTCGGGTGGATACAAAGGTAAACAGTGGGATAAACTACAAAACATAAATTACTTACAAATAAACTGCTCCATGTCAATTGGAACCAAGCTTATTTATAGACAAAATCCATTCTTCTTATTTTCTTTTGAGCAAAAAGGTAAGTGACTTTGTCGTTAATGTCTGGGTGACGAAGAATTTTTCTCCGTTGAAATGACGGCAAGAGCATTTAGTAATTAAGAGCCTTTCTTGATTGATGGTAACCCACTCCTCAGAAAAGTTTTGATTCATTTTAATGTTGAAAAGCAGCGTTCAGGCTCTGCTGTGGTCATAGGAATGGTTAGGATTTTTACCAGTTTGAAAATTTCACTGAGAGCATCATTTAAATTACTTTTCTGAATAAATGTTAACAATTCAAATAACGCGGAATATTCATGCATGTTCGATCTGCTGTAGAATACTGCAAGTTCAGTTTCAAACTTTTATTTTTCTATAATGGGATATGCCTCAACAGTTACTGCCACCTCATGTATGGGCAGTTTATTCTTAAAGCTATTAAAGCTTCTTTTGTTGAACATATTTGCAGCTACTAATTGTTTGGTGAAGGAATATCTAGCCATTATGTCAACACATATGCAGTCAAACACCTCCTTTGCCTCAGTCATAAGTGTTTTTGAAGAATTCTCACAGTACATATTTTTGAGATTCTTATCACGGAAATTGCACTTTTGAAATTGCTTATATATTCATGTACTTTGAACACATCACTATCTCGAGATTGCATTTGGTTGAAAATCACTTCAACATGAGGCATTATTTGATAAAACAGCTGCAACCAACAGAGCAATTTTTCGTTGGTAAGTTAATGCAAAATACCTGTTGCTTCTGAAATGGTATGATGAGCAGGTGTAGACTGTATTTCATCAAGGCAGGATTTTAATGGTTCCAAATGTTCATTAACTTTATTAACTGTTCGTATATGAATGTTCACATTGACAGCACCACGTTGCAGCCTCCCATGTCATAACCTGTCCTTCTACCAGTCTACAGCTTGCTGCACAAGTAGACTAGCACTTATAAACCATCAACACACAGCCTGAAAATAACCATGCGATGTGGAATTAATGTAAATATGGCAGACCCTGCTCAGCAAAATGCTGATAAAAAAAAGCTAGCCAATTAAGAAGTTGCGTTGTTCTTACAGTTACATCCCTAGGTCTTTGACCTTAACTTATTATCGCAAGTAAACAATGAACCTAACTTAAATTTAATTAAGTAAGAACAATAATGATTACCTAGTCTAAGCTTTACCTTTTTGTGCAGAAAGCAAAGCACATTAGTCTAACCATGCAACAGCATCAGTCGCAGCCACCTAACATTGTGCTTGAAAACGATGAAGTGAAGCTATTAGCTACTTGCAGCAATAGCTAGCCTGAGTGCCTGACCAGAGGTGATGCCAGGTTGTTTTTTGAAAACAAGCAAGTGAATCTAAAAATTAAGCCCAAAACAGGCAAATCAACATAAAAACAAGCCCAATAATTTGAAACCAATACCAATTAGCATAAAGCACGCAGTAGCAGTTCAAGATTTTCAATACAACCTTTGCAGTCCATACATCACGTTTATTTCAAGAATGACATTTATTTACTGCATTCCAAGCAATAATTATCTTGAAAAGAAGGGATACTATGTTGACTACAATAAAAACATCGCAATTTCAGTGTCAAAAACAAGTTAAAAAAGTTTGACTGCCCCAAAAATAAGGCCAAAAACAAACAACCGGCAAACTAAAAAAAAAATACGCAAACTCGAAAAAAACAAGCCCAAACTTGCAGAAAAACCGCAAGGTTGGCAACACTTCTGACAAGCAACTGCAAAATTTGCAGTTCGGAATTGTGGAATTTTGAAGCAACCTCAGCCAAATATGACGTCACCATTCCTGTTTGTTCTTCTTTTATAAGATCGCAACTGCAGAGCTTGCAGTTCAGAGCTTCCAAATATAAAACTTGAAAAATCATAATTCTTTTTTAAATTCAGAAATTATGAAACATCTAGTCGGTAGGATATATAGAGAAAATGAAAAATAAAGTGAAATTAATAAAAAAAGAATAAAATTCTGAAATGTGCAGGGGGTGCTGCAGTTCTGCAGTTTCTATAGACGAGCCGCCACTGGTAGTAGTAGTAGTAATATAAAAGTAGGTCTTTATCTTTTACAAAGTAGCCTATGGTTATAGCTAGCCTGCGTATTTCGTTTTAAATTAAAAAAAGAACATTTACAAGTTTTTTTTTAAATTAAGTATTCATATATTATCAGATATCCCTTTATGATAGACCAACTAAATTTGAAACAAAAACTACTTGTTCAATTTTGTATGCGTTTATATAAGAAATAAATCCATCAGCAACACTTGGAGGTTAATGTAGCTCTTGCATGAAACGTAGCCTATGAAGTTGCACTATGGCGGTAATCCCTTTTACGAGTACGACAGGATTAGACCAATGCTTTTGGTTAGGATTGAGTCACAGTTTGAATCCTCAAGTTTCAAAGTTAAAATCTTTCTAAAAATGCAAGTTTTTGGCGTATCCAGGCTCACGCCCGGTGATTGAAGTTTTAGGTTAAATGGACGGGAAGGCAAGAAAACCAATCTTCGCGTCCTCCCCTTCAAAAGTAGGCTACGTCATGACGTGTTTTGCCAACGTTACGCGATAGGCTCTTGAGAGGTTTCGAACTCGCGTCCTTTGAATGTCCTTCCGTAGCTCTCGCCACTTGGTTATGCAGCCTGCGTGTGGCAGCAGTAGTCTAGCAGTAGCAAAAGTGCGTACAAACGGTTAATAAAATACAGCTAACGTAAAAAACTCAGAAATGCCTTTTTAAACAATTTGAAGCGTTCGTTTTGTAGTCTTAAACTTCTGAAACAATTGGGACAAAAGTTTAATAGGCCAAACGTGATCAAAAATGTTGTCATATGATTGGTTGCATTTTTAACCTACAGTACGTTTGTTGCCTACAGTGGGGTACAAAAATACCAATTTTTTTTATTTTTCAGTCATACCGGGCCTCCAGAATCATTATACATCCAGAATATAATTTCACAAATGACTTGAACGACTTGGCTCTCATCCAACTTTCTGGTTATGCGCGACAATGGAACTTCATCCGACCGATCTGTTTACCACCTCCTCTTCCGAGCAATGTCATCTCGGAGGAACAGAGAGAAGCCAGTGGTGGATTCCCCGGTATAAATGATGAGTGCCTGGCTGCAGGATGGGGTGAAACTAACAGTAGGTTGTGAATGTTTTAAGATAATAACTAAACTAGATCAAATTGAGATAAAATTTTAAGTCCAACAGTTAAGCAGGAAATTTTTTAAAAGTAGCCTAAGCTACGGATAGGACAGCAATCTCTGGATCTGAGAATTCTTTAGCTGTGACATCGCCTTGCATTTCGGAACTACTATTCTACCATGTATGCTTGTCACCTACTTCAATGCCTGAAATATTTATGATGAAACTTGCAGATGTTGGACCACCAGCATTTCGATTGAAAGAAGCGCGCTTGCCAATCAGGCCAGCTAGCAACTGCAGCTACGACTCCTACGTGTGGAGGAGGGTGATCTGTGCTGGAGGTCGTTTAAACGCTGACACGTGCCAGGTTGGACGATCGTCCCTTTGTTGAAAATAGTCGAACGTAACCTACTTTAATTTGTTTAGAATTGATTACGCCTAAGACTTTTATCAGGCATATGTAAAATGGTAGGCCAGCAATCTGAACAACTAGTTGTTCTTCTGATGAGTATACGTAGGCTACGATCCATGCAAGCCTGCTGTAACCATTTAAGTTTCGTAAATTAATTAATTTGGTCTTCTGTATAATGTATATCAATGCAGGCAGGTAGGTAGGTAGGGCAGGTACGGTACGTAGGTGGTAGGTAGGCTATACAGCCAATAAAATTTTAGATCTGACGGAGCGGATTGTACAGACTGTACACCTTAGCCTATTTTTTTCAAACAAAATTGAAACACAGGCTATTGAATCTTAGAATCTTAACCTAACAATGGCCCACATAACTATCTTTTAGGCTGGTATACAGAGGTGGGAATCCGCTACTTTATAATTAGAGCGTTACAGCTACTTCTTTTGTTACTTTTGTCTCAAACTGATTCAGGAAGCAATTTGTGAGGTCAAAATGACCTTGAAAACGAATCGTATCATTCGTTTGCGCTGACGTTTCAGCGTCGTTATAGAAAACAAGTTTGAGGGATTTACAGTAATTGAAATTTATTGCTACGCATCTTTCAAAGACACAATAATTTCAAAATGCAAGTCATTGAGTCCTGCCCGCTTTTGCTTGCCCTGCCCGCACCAACTCCAGCGCGTCTTTTTCAATGGAGAAAAATCCCCCCACGCAGCACTGGAAGGAATTGGGATGCTGTATTTATAATAAAGAGACGTTATAAATAGGCGCTAGAAAAGCTCAAGGACTTGCTTGTGCCTAAAAAAGGGCCATAACAATTGACATTTTTTTCCGTAGGTAATGACGTTTAATGCGATGGCACCAACACACCAAAAAATTCCTTCTTGATGTCGTGACAATAATGTTGGTGTCACTATTATCGGTATCAAGGTGGCTTGATGTTTCCCGCAATAGTTGAATAATTTTTGCTTTGATTTTTTCACGCATTGCTTCCATGAAAAATCTTCAAACATGAGTCATTTGTATACTTTAAACGGGAAAGTAGCGGGCAACGGGAGTGCGACTGAAGGAAACGTAGCGCCTCTCCGCTACCGCTACATTGAAAAAAGGTAGCGGCAGCGCCGCTACTCTAACAAAAATGTACTGGCGCTACCGCTATAAAACAATAGCATCGCTACAAAGGTAAAACGCTACTGCCCACCTTTGTTAGTATAGTGTATAGTAGTCTACCAGCCTACTAAGCTACACAGCTCCGGCCAATGTGACCATAACATTTGATAGCAGACTAAAGTTTATCTCCAGGAGAAAATCTGACTAAAAACTTAAAAATTTTTGATGAAAAACTTTAGCTAAAAGTGTATTTCTATATCTTCAATATGCCAATTTTTCCTAACGTTAGTAAATTGCAGGGAGACAGCGGAGGACCCCTTTCTTGCTATGAAAATAACCGATGGTATTTGAGGGGAATAACTAGTTTCGGTGATGGCTGTGCGGCTGGGATACCTGGTGGCTACACCAGAATAAGCAACTTCATTTTGTGGATAAGAAACACCATCGGATACCAGTGTGGAATGTAGAAAACGTGTATAATTTAGCTGTGTCTCTCAAACAACACCATATTTTGAAATAATATATTTTCAATGGCAACTTTTTAAAATTAAAAAGTTGTATACTGCAGCAGTTTATTGAAACACAACGTCTCTTCGACACCAAACAGGTCTGCTCTATTGTGATTTTATAAAATCTAAATACAGTAGACCTAAGCCAACCCCTAAATAGGCTACAGTGGCGATATTTTCCTGTTCTATCTAGTTTATACTTTTTGGTCTTTTCAGTTTAATCATTCTTGATCTTAACTATGTTGGTAGCACTGCTGAATGTAAGTATTTTAATTGCCATTTGAAAATAATATGATTTTGTTATCAGATATCGTTTTGTTGTTCCATCCCCTAAGCGCTTACACCAACTGCCAAGTTTATATTTCAGTTGCTGATATCTTGTGTTAAGTTGCTGTTTTCATTCATATGACATCCTAGTAGGACCTAATGAAAGAGCTGTTAAAACTGTTTTGTTACACAGATTGACGAAAAAACTAGAGCCTAAATTGAATGATGGGGGCAAAAAAAGCAAACAAATGGCGAATTTTCATGTCACTTGAATATTCCGTTTGATAATTGTTGTTGATGATAAGTATAGACATGGTCAGTTTGTTTTCCAATCAGTTATGTCATTTTAAAATAATCTTTAGGCAACAAGCCCGTGAATTTATTCTACTCATGCTGTTTTTTCATGCACTTCACAATTTTAATCTCAATCCTAGCCAACAAATACTGTAGGCTATTTGTATTATTTCGTTATGAACCGTACGAATGGCATTAAAAAAAATTGCGAAATGGTTTTATAACCCAAGTGCACTAATGATGAGGATGACAAGCTGGTCGGGTAAATTTCTATCACAGCAGCTTTTTTTGCAAAATGTTGTAAATTAATTATTCCATCCACTATGTGCCGCTGAGTGGAAAGCAGTCCTTGAAACAACTTGCTCCAGCGCACACCACGGGAGTCGAACCAGCGTCGCTTGATCTTGCGATTTTTTGTTCACAAAGCAGACTTGGACAAGCAGAACTTTTTTCAGCTTTTTGAAATTAGAATTAAAGCTATTGAGGTTTATACAAAATAGATTAGAACCAGGGGCTCCGAGAGGGGGGGAAGTCGGGCTACTTTCCCCCCTAGCATAACATTTTAAAGGAAAAACGAGTAGTTTTTCGTTTTGTCACTTTTGAGGGGGGCCCATTTTTACTACTAAACTAAAAATTTATCAACCTAAAAGTAAACAAATTTTTGAATGAAATGCGTAGTTACAACTTTACAAGTATTTTTCGATCATTGTTATGTTCTAACTTGAAAACTAGTGCTGCTTTGGCTAAGCGTGTATTAAGTTTATGTTTGCTTGACCAACTGTACCTTGACATGAAAACTCGTTTGCCAGGCATATAATAATGGATCCTACATATTTGGAAAAGTGCCCAAGCAAGATTGAAGAAAGTAAACACCCTTCTTGCCTATTTTCTGCTTATTGATGTCATTGCTTAAATGTACTGGAGTTGAAGATCACGGTGTGCAGCGTTGTCCAAATATTATAGGCCTATCATTTTTGAGTAGTGTAATTGATCGACTAAGCTTATGTCATTTTCAATTGCAGCCAAGCCAGATAGGAAATTTTAAAGAAAGCTATACCATTTCCAAGCAGCCTACTTGAGCAGTTTCAAACCTCTGCTTCTCTGCATTATGTAGATTACAGTCCTAAGCGAGATTCTTCTACTAACCTATTTATGCAGCGATAAAGAACTGTTCAATGTTTTTCGGCCTCAGAGGAGGCGCACACGACGACGACGACGAATGGACAATAAGCTGATGAATTAAATAAAGTTAAAGGAAGATGTAATCAAAGTTACAGAAAGCTGGAAAGTAGGCTACTCGCAAGCTTAAGTTGTTATAGGAACTATACATTAAAATAAAATATTTTTCTGGAGACGGAACTCTCTTACAACTCCGCTTCACCAGCTCAATTTTACAAACGAAATTTATTCTACTGTACGCTATGTTGCAAAGGATTCGCTAGCTGTTGATAGTTTATTCGCAAATGTATCAACAAACTCAGATATCATCGATAAGTTTGAAGTCCTATGGAAATATCATTGTATGTCTGATGAGTAGTTGTAGGCATGTGGAACAAATTTAAACAAGTTGTACAACAATTACATTTTGGAAGAGTTGGTAGGCTACTTTTGAAAGAAAGCTACCCAGCAAACCGGAACGCATCACCCCATGATATCTACCCTACTCAAGGAAATCATTGATTGCAACTTTCGAAACACTCTTCCAAATATTTTTGTTGCTTTGAAAATTTGTTACGTAAACCAGTACCTCCAACGGTTGCGAGTTGAAAATGTGGTTTTAGCACACAGAAATTTGTAAGATTTGTTTACGCACCACCCCGACTCAAAACCGAGTGAACAGTTTATGCATCAAATTAGACCTTGCAAAATCTTTATTATTTGATGCTGTGATCCGTAACTTTGCATGGCAAAAGGTTCGGAATGGATTGAATGCTTTGTTGAGCTATTTTCATTGCCCGCATTGTGTGTTTACAATTTTCCCTTTATCTACTGTAGGTTATACTAAAATTATCACCTAGGCCTATAGCAATTTCGATTCACAACATGACTGGAACCAACGCGACTTGTCAAGGGAGGAGACGTTATCACCGACCCAAAAGGGGCTCTTGCAGGATTCCACACAACGAACACACTAGAATAATTCATCAGCAAACACGCCCGCACTACCTTAAAATACTAGAGAATTTGAACAAACTATTCTGCATTCTTTGGATATGGTGCATTTTTCTTGGAAGTGTCTTTATTTGGGGCCGGAAAATCGTTTTGGTACGGGACCTAAATGCTCCTCTCAACGGCCGTGGCCAAAGGCAACATGTATGAGGTGTGCATGCGCACATCATATAACTTTACTGCAATTCTTTCAAGAGAAAATATTGAGCAACAATGGCAATTTTGCTGTAAGTGTAGTCAAGTGATTTTTGTTGATTTTCATAATTATTGAAAGAAATTTTTTCATATAAATACAGCATATACGTTGTTTAAAATCGAAACTTTAAAGGAATTCAATTTCACGATGAGGAAAGTAGCTCCAAGTTCGGCTTAAGACACATGATGCAACGCATGATACAAATTCGTTACTTGTATTTTTGCTGAAAAAGGTTTTTTTGGGGCCCACTTTTAGTACTGTTTCCCGACTAGTCATGATTTCTCTCGGAGGCCCTGATTAGAACTATCCAAGTTTTCACAAATTAGAGTAGAATTTAAACTAGATTAGAATGAGTTTGACGCAATTGTTCCATCTTTTTCTATTTAAATAAAAACGCCGACCTGACAACTCTGGATCAAAGTACCATTCCACCATCACAGCACCAAAACCATTTTCGTCATAAAAACTTAGACATTGAGATTAGGGATATCTAAAGGGATATCTCCAGATATCCCTGATTGAGATGTAGGTGAATTGATGTATTCATCGAGTTTTTAATGATTTCGCTGCTCAAGCGATGGAATGACACTTTGATCTTGATCGTTTGATTGCATGAGGTTGATAAGAGCGCAGTTTCCTTTCATTCGCTGAAAAACGCTGTTGGACAAACTAGAACTTTTAGCAAAACCGAAGATTAGAATTAGAATTACCAACATTTTGTTCTCACTCATCGAATTAGACAACTAGAATTAGGCTATCTGGTTGTCCAAGTCTGTCATGAAGCTGGGCGCTTAACTAACAGAGCAACCGGGGCGGATACGGACTATCACTTGAACTTTACAGTCCAATATGTCTGTTAGCCGAAATAATTGCATTATGAACGAAAAACGAGTAGGCTAATACACACACCAATACGACATTCCATACACATTTATTTATACGGATTTTAAACAGAATTCAATTCAAAATAAAATGGCCCATACAAAGGAATATAAAAAGCATCAGCACCAACGGAAACAAAAAGTCGAATATGTACAAGCAGTCACTAGTGCTAACTCAAAGAAACAAAGAAGAAAAGCATTAAAAACAATATATAGCCTACAAGGTTAGGTTGGGCGTGAAGATCAAACAGCTTTCACTTCGAAACCAAAGTTTCAAGCAAATCCGTTATAAACTTGAACAAAAAGGTTTATTTCTTTAAAGCTTGAAATTTACTGAACAAGGTATATGGCTTGGTCTGTAAAAAGATCTAAAAATTCAAGACCGAATCGACTTAAATTTTGTAAAACATAAGACCAAATCCGACCTGCTGTTGGATTAATTGCTTTAGCAAACGAGGTAAAAAAAAATGCAAAAGCAAGTACCTACAATACAATTCGGATATCATAAAAACTGTGCTAATTAGTCATTAACCTTCTTCTAGTTATGAAATATCACCAAACTCTGGCGTGACAAGCATTCTAAAGAAGGGGATCGTGCAAGACCCGTAATAACATTGAAAGGTGCAAAAGAGGCACGCAAGCGAGCGCCTCTTCAGAGCTAAAACATTGAAATTAATGTGTTTTCAAATGTTGCCACGTCAGCCTACGTGGTGATGAAGGTGGTACAAAACATACAAAAGTGCTCAGCATATCATAACCTGTGCAGACAATATACAATAGCACGAAGAAAACATAACGATAAAATGTTAAATCGTATAGTTTATAACTCTTGCCGATTACCTTCAGAAGGTGTAAATTTCCAAAATAGCTTTGACTATTTCAGAAAACCAAATCAAAATATAAAAGATCAAACATGCCTGAAGTGAAAGTTAGAAAATAAAACTACGATTCAGAGTAGTTTAACCGACAGTTTAACCTTGTTGAGATCTTTAAAAGGTTATTGTGTCGGCAGCCTATAAGTCGAACAATTCCAATTTCACGAAATGCCATAATGATCCGATACTCAGTGAAGTGTTCACCAACTCCAGCCAATAGATTGGTGTTGGGTTGCATAAAATTTTATTAAAAGGAAATCGATGAAAAATTAAAACAAAAAATTTCAAACGAAAATATATGATTATAAATGTAACAACAGTGTACCATTTAATAAGGAAACTGAGGGAAAATTAAGATAACAAAACCTAGTTTAACTCACAAACAAATCTGTGTTAGTATTTATTGTGAAAAGTTATAATGCAACTACGAAAGCATGTGTTGTAAACAAGATATTGGTTTCTAGATACAAAACCATGGTCTAAAGCAGCAGGTCAAATTCATCTGATCAAAGTATTTCATAATAAGCAAAGTACGATCAATAGGCCACAAGGCGCAAACTTGTAGGCCTATTGATGAGAGAATAGAATATGATTAAGTTTTTTTCATCTCTAAAAGCAGTAACGTCCACGATCTGCTCAACTGAGCTTATGAGCGCTTGGGAGTGAGCCTCCCATGGTAACCAAAGATGTGCGTCACGGGAAGTTTTCTCCTGCAAAGATAACTTGCAAACTAGGTCCTCAATGAAAGCACTTCGAAACTGGCTTGCAGTAAGTTCGGGAGCTGTACTCAATAGAATTTGTACCAATGTAAAGTTTAAACCGCTTGGAAAAACAGCATTTGAATCTTTTCGTAAACTTCCATCAACTTAAATTGCCCATTGTTTTGCAAAAACAGATTCCATTGTAGAAGTACGATACAGGTGAGAACGGAAACACGTCAACGAAAACCAAGTCCAAAATAAAAGTCATCATGAAAAATGGCAAGTTCATAATGCTGCAAATAAACTTGCAACCATTTCTAACACGACATTGACAATTAACCTTTAACAAAAGGAACATTGATTTCTTTTGTTGCGCAAAAACAGTTCATTGAACGTTAATTGAAAGTTAATTGTCAATAATGACACAGGCGCAAGAAAAGAATCGGCTACCCCTACTAGTGGGAACAAAACCGAATTTGGATGATGATGATAAAAGGTTAAGCAAAGGCAAGTGGTAAATTGCATGATACTCGAAATTGCGGAGGCATTATTGAACAAATATATAAGGCAAATCAAGTCAAAAACATGAGCATGTGTAAAGTACACGACAAAGAAAGAAAATATCTTGCCA
This sequence comes from Aplidium turbinatum, assembly GCF_918807975.1. Taxonomy (NCBI): domain Eukaryota; kingdom Metazoa; phylum Chordata; class Ascidiacea; order Aplousobranchia; family Polyclinidae; genus Aplidium; species Aplidium turbinatum. Next base: position 5,071,621 of record NC_137489.1, on the reverse strand, counting down.
GAAAATCGCACACGATGAGTAAGGCTTGGTCTGCTACTTTCTAAAAGGCACCTTTTTTAAACTTAGAAATACCCCTTGTTCTAATTTATATTTTCAAGTCACTATTTCAAGGTATTTCAAGGTGCTCCTACTTACACTCTTGGTAGTTCAAAATTAACAACACAGGAGATGTATATAAAATCACCAACAAGAAATCATCTTTGAAACAAAAGTTAACACGAAATTTTTAGGTTTCAAAAATGATTCAAAAAATAGAATCATTTTTTGATTCTATTTGAATAAACGTACTGTTGAAGCCGCTTTCACGGCGGCAAAAGTTCTACTCATAAATTTTACTAAGTTGCCAAACCGACTTGTTTAATTTACGTATTTTATTTGTTTGGCTGCATCCTTAAAAACGGATCCTAACAAAAGTTAAATCTGTAATTCTCCCAACAACGAGAAACCAGAACAGAGATTTAGGAGACACCAGAAACACTTTATTACTTACACAAAAATTTTAGATTGAAAAAAAACAGCAAAATACAATAAAACAAGTCGAAACCGGTTGTAACCGGTTGTTACAGCCAGATCATCCCATTGTCAACGTTTTCAGTTTTGACATGGTTCAGCATGCTTTCCACGTCGAAGTCCTGAGAAAACGTGTCTTGCAGCGATGATACGATGCCGACACCGTCCAGGGTAGATCCAGGGGTTACGGGGCAAGTTTGGGGGACAATTTGTTGTTGGTTTAGTGGATTGCCGGTATTGGGGTTAGAAAAGTCAACGGTGGATGCCGGCAAGGAGTCCAAAAATTCCGGAAACCGAGACCCAGGTATATGTTGACCACTGGTTGGAGCCATACGAGGTGGGTTTTGTCCGTGAAGTCGTTGGCTTACGTCACCTGTGGAATGACGTCACACACGCACATGAAAACGTCACACAACAAGTAAATAACTAACAACAAACCATTGACAAAGTGATAAAACACTTTGATCCGTTTCGCTTCTTCCACATTAACAGACAGGGCAATACCTAAATCGATGCCTTTAAAATTTCAAACTGTTATCGCATAATAGGCAAGTGAGCGTAATCGATTGCAGTAGCAGTGTCATCATACCGTGTTTGAATTAAGAAGCGTTTTTGTTTGGGTTGTTTTTTGGATCATCGCTCAAGGATGGCATCAAGATCCACTTCACACCCTTCTCGCCTGCGCCACTTCCCAGACAACAAAATCAGTCATTTTTACATTTAATGTAAAAATGACGGATTCAGCTGTCTGAGTTAAATCTTCATGACAATTAAGACAGAACTTTATTAGCTTTGTAAGTGGGGCAAGTTGTCTTAGCTCCTACTAGACGAGTATGCCGAACAGTGATCTTTGCCTACCTCCCGTGTCCATCTCTTCCAGGTTTCCAAGAAATTCCTCTGATGTTCTTGGATGGTTGAAGTTGTTTCCCATCTCAACTCCGCTGTCCAAGCTGGCATTCCGCTGATGGAAGTTAGAGCTGACTCCTCCTCCAAGAAAGGGATCCAATCCTCCAGTAGAGAGTTGCTAAGATGTTGGAATGGTCAAGTGGAAAAAAAAGAGTCTTGATATTAACTTAAAACCTGCGGAACATCTTCATGACGCTCTAGCTCAGCAAAGATCTTTCAGCTACTGATTACTGAAACGTTTAATTTTGTTCATTTGCCATTTACTGGCCCAACACATGTGACCATTAACACACACTTCCTATCAAGAGATAACAAATTTTAAAAAGGCCACCAGCATTATTGGATGTTTGTTTGAATCTTGCCCTAACTAAAGATAGCATATTAAACCGCACGTAGTAGCTGCGTCCACACCGATAATGCAACGATATTCCTGGGGTTAAGCAAAAGTAGGCTGCACGCAATGGAAGAGAGCAACACCCACTTGCTTGAGGAGCTGCCTTCTCATCATTTCTTTTTCTTGAACGAGGTGACTAATCATGCTCTGCTGTTGAGGGGGAACAGATCCTCCTCTGCCCTGTCCTCCAGATCCAGCTATGTCCATCTGGTTTATCTGCGATGTTTATATATGCTTGATAACAATAGCCTTTATATAACGCAGCATCCATAGTAAAAACCATGTGATGCCCTCAAGTAAAGGTCGTACAGAGTAGCAAAAATGGATTTCAAGAGTTTCGGCTGAGATGGTGATACAACTAAACGGATTTTTAGGAGGAGAGCCAAAACCACCATATCGAGCTATACATATTGATGAAAACGCCATATTCGGTGTAGTGTAAGGAGATATGGTAACGCGTGGGCGTCCAATCTATATCGTCGGCATTTACTGCACACAACCGAAATGTGCATACTCGTATAAATCTCACATCAAAGTTAGCAGCTTACCTTGATGAGTTGCTGTTGTAGTTGAGCGTTGGTATCAGAATCAGGATTGTTCTGCTGGACGTCTGTCAATGAAAAAGATATATAAGTTGCGTCTAATCTATATCGACTATCACATGAAGGACATAATCATGGTCGGGTATGACGCAAATAATACCAATCAATTACAACATACAATACGCAATGATAACTAGAGCTTGGAAACAAATAAATCTGGCAATTTATATTTTAGGTGTTTTTATTTCTTTCCAAATTGATCAATTTTTTTCCTCATGTTTTTGATAGTATTCTTAACAAAACAGTATACAGGTGAGTTTCCGATCAGGGTTTATTTCAATGGGTCTTGTGTGAAGTATTACAGTTTAAACTTTGTTAAAATAAGAGAAACCACTATGAACGAACTGCAACATGTGGTGGTATATTTTTTATGAAAAAAAAACAAAAAAAAACACGGATGTTGCTTTGGGAATGTAACAGTAAACCAAGTTAGGAAGTCTTCACGTATTGAAAGAATTTATCACAAAGTTTGAGCCACAAAATTACACTGGGTATCTCAGGCCGTCTGACTCACTAAATCAAATCGTCTGCGATTTTTACGCAGGGTTTGGCACATGTATGCATAGCATCTAAAATTCTAAATAAAACCTTAGAAATTTTCCTCGGTTAAAGATAGACCAAATAAACTATATAATAGATCAAAACCACATCACGAAGTGCAAACAAAATGTTGTGTAAACACAAATGTCCTTGGATTGCATTTTCATCCACTTCTATGCTGAAATGATGTCAAAAGACGTTAAACTGATGAAATTTTGCTGGGGAAACACTTCACGTGGGGTAGCAGAAGACAGGAAGGACATGTTTGTGGACACTTTGCCAAGCAAACGGCGGCCAATTGAAGCCTTTGAAGGTTTACCAAAGGCACTTTTCTCCAAATGTATAACAAACCAAGGAACAGATTTAATGCCTGAAACATCATTAATCAAACACTTCCCAGAAACACTAAATTTACCACTTTTGCTTTACATTGTCTTATCTTCTTCTTACGTTACAGTAACGTGAAAATGACTCTGCAAGTCACATGAGCGCTTCACTATCATGATCCGTTGATATCTTTCAAATATAAACCGACTTTAAAAGAGACCAAAAACTCCAAAGTGCAGAATGAGTAGTTGACCAACTGATTAAGTTTTGTGCTTATTTAAACCTTTGATATCAACCAAGCCATGATATCAACCAATGCCACACAGATAAGCAATTTCGCCCAATATTTCAAGCTTAATGAGATCTGATGTGAAAAGTAGCCTTCCGCTTGAGCTGACAAATTTGTTTGCGTATTCATCCGCAATAAACAGACACAGCTTTTGTGAGCTCATTTGTGTTCGATAAAGCAGATAAACAACATGGGCGCACTCCCAATTAAATGCGTTGGCATATTAAAATCTGTTAACAAACTGTTGACAGCGCGACATTTATTCCACAGGAAAAACAGCTGCGCACAAAGCACCTTTCTTAGCGAGAGTTATTCAATCGCATTGGCAGAATCTTAGTTGCTAGAACCAAGCATTACCAAAAATATGGTATATGCCGCTTGGCAATCCATGCAAAAGCTGAAAGTGGTGCGGGCAAATACCACTCCACTAAAAGAACAAAGGGTCACATTGATTGGTGCAGAAACACCATACAACGCAATGGGAGAACAAGAAAAGCATTCCCTTTTTACACTAGGCTACAGCTGCGGACGTTCGCAACTACAGCTGCAATTGAAAAAGCAGTTCGTTTTGACATTGATTTCCACACTGATGGAAAATAATGCAACCGTGCATTGGCCTGCAGTGGGCCAAAACTTAACTCCATTGATTGTACAGACAAACTAAAGTGGCGTTCTTTCACAAACCATTGCAAAAGAAGTTGGAGATCGGTGAGTTGGTTTGCAAACATTAAACCGCTAAAGGGCTAATGAGAACACCACCATTTACATGAGAATTTAAACTTTTGAAAATGTCAAATGCTGGGAATAAGCATCCCGACAAAGAACCTGCTTTTTGTGGAAAACAGGTGACGTCGGATGTATGTTGAAGTGATAAGAAAACACAACCTTTGACAAGTGGCGTGAGAACTGCAATGATTATGGTTGAAACTAAATTAAAATTAATGAATTAATTTCTGCGGTGAATTTAAACTAAAACAAACAAAGTATAACTCCTTTTAACGTCTACACAAGTTAAATCAATGTAAAAATTGACTGAATTCGCAAGCTGGGTATAGAAGCACAGTGGTTATTTTATGTATATATCTTGTTCTCAAGAACCAGCAACAGCTACTGACTGATGGTTTCCGTCCAGGCATCGATCAGAAAAAAAAAAAACAACTTGTATTTGCAATCACTGTAGGAGTGTAGTGTGTACGTAACCAACAGCCAAATGCTTAATAATGAACATTGTTACCCATGTGTCAGCTTTGCATTTCCTACAATCAAAGAACAGAAAGCAAGTACAAAACAAATTCACCAAATTTTTAAATTGAAACCATGCTTATGGTGCAGTCTTTGGTTATGAACATTGAACAACCATTTGATCAGAACTCAATAAATTTCCATGGAAGACCCTTCATCAACAATGGTGTTACATCAGCAGTCAGCTGAAACCAAATTTTATCAATCTTTGTGTGTAATTCACTTTAGGCAAGTTCTATCCTCTGCATAGATAGAAACTAAAGTCAATTCGCAACAAACGGTCAGTTGGGGTACCGTATGACAGAGACAACACGGACAAGGGATGCTCGTAAACCGAAGGTTCTCCCACGGTAAAAAGGCCCCTTATGCAAAGAGTAGGTCTCAAAAAAGGGTATAACTTGATAGAAATGCAATGCAAAACAAAAACAATCAGCCTATTCTAAATGTTTGACCTGGATATATAAACATTCCAAACGGCAAACCAGTCGTATGTTTTACATTGATTCATCGTGTTGACGTTGTGTTAAAACCGGCTGATTTGCGGTGTGGAATACCCTTGCATAAGTCATTTCACTTTTGATCAACTCATTTAGTTTCAAAAGGTATTCGGAGCAAGCTAGGATAACAAAATCATGACCTGAAGATGACTGCGCATTTCTATTTGTTGATGCAAAATAACATGGTAAATATTGATCGACTAACGTCACAGCACAAAGAAAACCTAACTTACGGGCACATTGCTTCTCCCAACCAAATGTAGGCTACACCTAAGTGGCTCACAGTGCTTACATACACAGTGTTATATATTGCACTTCGGTCCAATTTGTTTCACTACAACAGTTACAATAATCCAGGAATACAGCAAGAGTGTGAAAACAAGCAAAAGCGACACGGAGCTGTGTTGTTCAAGGCTCGCACGAATGCGATAAATGAAAAAGACGGAAAACAACGTAGTATAAAACCCCATGGATTATATCACCCCTATGCACACTTCACGTTACTTTCAGGCTGGGACAAAGAAACATAATCGAACACAGCAGCAAAGATCGTTTTTAATTTGCTGCCAACCACGACCATGTTTTCATCAGCATTGAAGGATGTTTTCCACCAAGTCGAGCAATGAATTGAGTGATGGACACTGTTGTGACCCACAGACGGTTGCCACAACAACCTCAATGATAAAGTCACTTTTTGTCAAATTGTGTTGGTTGTAGAGAAGGAATCCTGTTGTATCAAAAGTCAATGTGTTTCATGGTCGATAGCTTCAATAGGCTACCATGCCTGCGATGCACTGTTGTCCTGACAGAATGTGTCGATGTTGAAATGGCATGAAATTGGCAACGCTTGAGACTGGGTCACATGAAACATCAGCAAAGTATTCGATTTGCTGAGACTGGAGAGATTGAAATTCAGCTATTTTTTTTTTATACGTAAGAACTTTGTGACCATGGTGGGGATAAGCTAGCTGGTGCTCTCTGCTTTTCATCAGGACATTCTGATATATTCCATGACGTCATTGAGAGATTTCATTATAAAACCACGTGAGCGAAATATTTCTTTCATTGTAGCATTGCAACAATTTCTCGTGGAGATGGTTATTTCCCGCCCAAAATAACTTGGCCATATATCGCCTGAAAGCGAGTTCGATCGGTGACGTAATGTGACAAAGCGGAATGCAGATGACGAAATCGCATTACGTATTTTCGCACAAAGCTAAAGAAAATTAAGGTTGCTTTCGCTTGGATGAGTTTAAGTTATGCAGCGTAGGAGTGATTCCCAGACTTTCAGTGATGGTAGCAGCCTCTTCAGTTCAACAGAATGCTGTGTCATTAGTAATGCTGTTTACATAAGTAGTGTCTTGGTCGTTGCTATTTGGTTTGTTTTTCATGATTTAGTTTTCTAAATTCACTGCTTCATGCGTATATCCTATTCCTCTTTGCATGGGCACAAGTATCCCAAAAACACTGAGTTTATGTGTTTTAGTTCAAACAATATGAGACAATTGTGCCTGAGTAACAAAAGCAAACAGAATGCAAGCAGCATTGTCACAGAGATAAACAGTGGCAGAAACAAGCACTTATTTTTGTGAAAGCAAAACAGGAAATCAAAACCTTTCATCAGAACAAGGTCAACAAAGATTGGGCATCAATTGAAACAAAAAATAACTATTTTCACGCAGATGGCACGAAACAAGGCGACTGATGTTACCAAAGGAAGAGAGCTATGGTTCAAATATGCCTCGGGCTATACCATGACAAAGCACAGCTAACTTGTTCTTTTTTACATTTAAATGTTGAAACGATGTATTACGAAGTAGGTCTTGTTCGCTTGTCACCGTTTGAAAGTCCAACAAAACAAAAATAAGAGTTTCTAGTTGCATTACCTACTGCCAAGCCTGAAACACGTACAAACACCATGTTGCTGCTCAAAAACTTTAGCTTATTTTACATCAGAAAAGCGCATATTTTTAAAATGTTATTCTTCAGTGTAACTTGCATTGAAAATTGCTTTGCAATACATGCACACAAATTTTCTTTTTTGACTTTTTGCCTTCCTATAATAAAATCCTGAACGGCACTAAGCAGTGGCAAAGACTCACAGTTTTCAATCTTACAAGCAACAACACTGCCAATCTCTTGACTGTGGGTTTGCAACCAAATTTGGCTCGAAAATAACGAGGCGTTTCAATAACTGACCACACACTGCCCGTGAAATTGACCGTGCCACGTTGATTCAACGTCTGGCGATCATACATTGACATAAAAACATTCCTAGATAAGATAATTACGTCATGACGCGTAGCATTACGACGCCAACGAGCAGCATCATCACAAATCCAGCAAATTAACGTTTTTTACATTGATTCAACATCAGCAGCGGTTAAATCAATGTAAAAATGACTGACTGGCTAAGCAATGATGTAATTACAAATGCAAATCAACCATGCGGTTAAGAAGCTGTACAGTAAGAGTGGGCGCTGATTTGATGCTTGAACCTTAAATTACTTTATTGACCTCAAGCACATTTTGGGCTTCAAATGAAGTTTTACATCACTTGGTGACGACAATTTATTTAGAATTTTTCTAAAGATCTGATGGGACGAAATAACGGTAAAAACACAAATGTTCCGCTCAGCACAACTGCTCTGGTAAATGACACTTTTGCCGATACTAAGCTGCAGTAAATGGCGCAAATTGATATACTTATTTGTTTGCATCAGACACAAGGACCATACAACCCATATCGGAATGGCCCGTTTCGGTGAGTCCGATTCGGTTAGTCCGATTCGGTGAGTCCAATTCGGTGAGTCCGATCCCTTAACGGGGGATTTTTTCAATTTTTTTTTTAAATTATCGGGTACCGTAGCCTAATTATCATTGCCGTTTTAGGGTTAGGGGTTAGAAGTTAGGAACTCACCGAATCGGACTCACCGAATAGTAGCAGACCCAACCCATATACAGTACACAATAGCCACATCACAAAATTTCAAATACAAACAGCATCCCCAACTCGAATGAACATACAAAATAGCCCACTGTTATAGTGAGTAACACAGTTTGAAGTATAATAACAATCTGATGACAGCTAAACTATATTTGTATGTGAGATTATGAGTCCTCGTCAATTCGACTACTTTCACGTGGTCACTTTCCGTTGAACAAGATTGCACTATAGTGTACATTTTGTACAATCATCGCAATCGAAAATATGTGTAAAATGTACTGAATTAGGTTCGATAGGTGGAATTATCATGAGTGAAGTTCCAACTAACCTAGCTAGATCGATCCACATTTTCAGTTGAAAAATTTTCACTGTAAAAAAAAAGCTTAGGTAAAAGGGGTAAACCAATACAAATAAAACTTCAATACCATCAAAAACCTTACTTTGTAACCTTGGATCAACCCAGCTGGTAGATCGGGTTTGGTGGTTGATGTAGTAGACTTCTCCCTGGGGAGTAGCAGTTTGCTCCCATCCAGCAGGAAGAGGTTCCATTGATAACTAAAATCGATGCAGCAAAATTAAATGTGGGAATGTTTGAAGGCAAAAGAACATAACTTGATAATAAACAAGAGAATTATAGTATGGCCATAGGTTAATGTTATGCAGCAACCAATCAGTTTAACTCTAGACAATCTAAAACAAATCGTTTCGTTTAACAAATCGTTTCAGTGAGAAAATGGTTTTTAAAAACAAGCTCAAGTTTCGATATATTTAACATGCTTTTAAACTTTAAAGTTGTCATTTTGCCTTGTGGTATCCTGGCTCATGCCCGGTGGTTAAAGATTTAGATGAAGCGGACGGCAGGGTTGGCTGATTTAAATCAAATGATTTAAATCATTGGTTTAAATCGTGATTTAAATCAAACAATAAAAATCAAAAAAATCAATTAAAAAAATCAAATGATTTTTTATTTGCTAAAATAAAAATAAATACATCAACAAACGTTTCACTGCTTCTCTGTAATACAAAAGTTATATTTAAATACTTAAGGGTTAAGGCTATAGGCTATGCATGTTTTCAAAGGCAACTTAGTTTACTTGGCAGTTCACAAACAGTGTTGTTCACTAAACATAGTTTTTGAGCAAGTTTTTTCCACTTTTGGTCTGGTTCAATCAGAAGCTCGAAATCGATTGGGCACTGCAAAAGCTGGCGAGCTTGTATTTATGTACAAACTTCTCAATGCAAAATAAACTGCAATTTTATGTCATCTGAACTTTTATTGTTTTGGTATGGTACGTCGGTAACATAATTATATTACACGGTTAAACTTTCTTTGCAAAAAGTCTGGTTGTAGGCTATGCATCAGTTGAGCAAAAAAGCAAAGTAATGTGTGCTCAAACGTAAGGAAAGATTTTAGTGTAGTGAGATCAGATGACAGTCTGAGACGTACTTCAATCTCGATATGCACATTATGATTTAGTATAAAGCAACATATCACACCTACTTAAAAATATGTGCAATAGCGTGACGCGACAATTTATCAAAAGACAATTTATCGAACGACAGTTCATCGAAACGACTGTTTATCGAAACGACAGTGTTACATCGTATCAGGGTATTACGTAATACGTAAGGCTTTGTAACGTCATAAATATGCTTTGGCTGGCTGCAGTTATTTTTCGCGGGCTTTCTGTCTTCCTTGCGGCATTTCGCAGCTGCAGCAGTCGTTTTGTGCTACTGTTTTTTAGGCTTGGATGTCTGTATGTTACAGAAACTGACTGGATTCTATTATTTGAAAGTGATAAGTTGTAATGTATACTGCTACCGTAAGTTAGGATCGTATAATGTTGTGTACCAGAACCGCCTGTCTGCCAAGCTGTGGTAAAATTATTCGAAAACCATAGCCTGCGAGCTTTTTACCGTACTCAATAAAAGGTGTGCGTTTTTGATCGCCAAGCCATCGTGTTTGATCCGCGTTGACAGCTTACGCTTCATGACCTAACAGACAGTTCATCAAACGACTGTTTATCGAAACGACAGTTTATCGAACGACGAAGCACATATGCAATGGAATACTCAGGGGTTAGGGGCTAGGGGATAATGGTTAGGGATTAGGGGTTACTGGTTAGTGGTTAGGGGTTAGGTTTTCGATTAACTGTCGTTCGATACATTGTTGTTCGATAAATTGTCGTTCGATAAACTGTTGTTCGATTAACTGTCGTTTCAATAAACTGTCGTTCGATTAACTGTCGTTCGATAAACTGTCGTTTCGATAAACTGTCGTTCGATAAACTGTCGTAGTACCGTGCAGTAGACACTAGACAGGCTAGCCTACAATGTGATAATAAAAATGATTAAACACTTGCAAAGCAAAGCCTTTCAATCAATCAAGGGGTTAAAAATAACTGCTATCTTACTAAAATGATCTCTTCTCCCAAGTAGACTCGACGCTTTTTTATATAAAAAAAATCAAAAAAATCTGATTTAAATCAAAAAAATCCGATTTTTTTAAAAAAATCATGATTTTTTCCAACCCTGGCGGACGGTAAGGCAAGGACGCCAATCTTTGTGTCCACCTTCAGGTATGCCTTTAAGTGTCCTGCCAGGGACACGGCCACATGCTTTTAAGCGGTGTCGAACCAGCGCTCTTTCAAACGTCAAGCCAGGGCTGTCACCACTCGGCTATGTAGCCGACCGAACTTTTAAGTTGTGTTTAAAGATAAAGTGTTTGGTCCTCTAAAACGCTTTTATACAGAAAATGGCATAATCTTGCAAGGACTTTAGCTGGACGACTCACTCAAAACTGGCTTCTAAAACGATCCACTCGCAATAGTTTGTCGGATTGTGACTTCACAATACCTCATTTGGAACATTGTTGTTGTGCATAGGTGGTTGGTTGGGAGGACTCTGCAAAGATTGCCTCTGCATTGATGCAAATTGGCTTCGCCGTTGCTGTTTGATGACTTCAATCCTCGGGTCCTCCCATGTAGTGCTTCTATCAGTGTGACTGCAAAAGTAAAAAATTCAAGACTTTCTAATCAACTTGCAAAAACCACACATGTTTATTTTTCTTTATATTTCTGAATGCGTAGGTCACAGATGTACTACTTGTTTTAACCAAGCACTAAAAATGTCTAATATCAACACAACACCTTTTCATTAGGATACTGTATATATATTCCAATTTTGCTACATTGTCAAAAAAGAGCTGTAAACTTGGTCACTAACTAATAAATCTTTGTTGTATTTGGCCAAATGCTGGAATCATTCAATACAATAAGGAAGTATAACTTCCTGCATTGGGAAAGGTAAAGCTGTTATGAAATTACGTAGGATCTACCACATCAGTTTGATAAGTAGACTGCTTCAGTTAAACTAAATATTTCATTAAAAACACATGATCTACACTTACAGTAATATTTTGTCATAACCCTCTTTTTTCAACAGCAGTAATTGTAAACGTTTTGGCATAGCTTTACTTAAGCTTTTAAAATTATCCAGTAATATCTCCTCACACCACGCTTTTATAAGCTCTGTTGTAAGGATGCTCAGGTTTGGTGCCCTTTCCTGACAAGCTAACATATATAATTTTTTTATTTTGTGTCAACGATGTTCAATTGGATTTACGCAGGGCTCTTTCGAGGCCAATCAAGCACATAACTTTGCTCTTGTTGAAGAAACATTTTGACCTTTTTGACTGATGGCAGGGTGGACCATCTTACATAAACATTTCACAGCCATGGATGCATGTTAAACAAATTCAGTATACATAAACATCTCCTTAACATGCAGTGGAAGTTACAATTCATTGTTTTATTCATGATCAGAAAGTAAAGGCCTGCCCTTTCCATCTTGCTAGAAAAAATCCAAAACACTTTAAATTTCAAGACAACAATGAAGCAAGTACTTCACTACGGTACTTCTGCATTCTGTTGTGAATAGCCATTGGCCAATTGTCTTTTTATTATCATAATCAATTGATATCATAGTGAAATAGTTAGGTTGGAATTGTAAGTAAGATGTCAACACACTTCAAAATGTGCAAAATTGGTGTTAGGTCCTAAGTAATTTTTTGCAGTGCCAGTACACTTTCTCTGATAATCACAACAGTGCAGATGTGGATAGAATTTGTTATTTGTGATGTCAGGTAAAGATTTTTTTGAAAACATTTTTTAAAACTTACTTCATGAAGTAATGCTGACCGTCCTGTGTTTTAGCTGCAGCCCAGCCAGGCGGTAATGGCATGTCAGGTGGTATATCCGACACTTTTACTTCACTGGTCAAGTCAAGGAGTTGTAAACTTGCTGGCGAAGATTTTGAGCGACTATGTGAAACCTATTTGAAATAAAATTGGCTTTAGTTTTTTTTTCAAGTAAGCTTTCCATATAATACAAAATAAAACTTTGTTACTAAACTTTTTATCAAATCTTTTTATGACTTTAATAAAATTGTTTTCATTTTAATAAATTGGTTAGGCTATTCTGATTGAGAGCAATACTGTGTCTAGTGTGTACTTTATCCATAAAATAAGCTGATAAAATAATGAATGATATCATGTGGCTAATCACTTTTAAGCCATTTGAGTTAAAGAGCAATTAGCACCTTTTGATGAAAACAAACCAGTGTAGTCACAGAAAAAATTTCAAAGATTAAAAATAGGAAGTGGCTATTTTTCCACACTTAATGCCATGGTTACATCAGATGTTGCCAGAGTTAGGATTAAAGTTAGGAAGGGTCAAGGTAAGGGTTAGAGTTAGGAATAAGATTAGGGTTTTGATCTTTGCTCAGGACTAAAAAAAATTTCCAAAATATATACAAGTTTTCATTTTCAACATCTTTAAACTTTTCTCAAATTAGGACAGAATTCTTTATCTGGCAACACTATTGAGGCTATTATTACACTATATAGTGTAGGCTAAATATAGCCACAGCCTAAAAAATAATGTTGATCCTGTTGATTTAGAAAATCAAATATAAATTGACAATTGATAAATACATGAGTTGAATGCTAATTACACAATTGCATGATAAAAGCAATAATTATAATTTAAGTGGGACTTACATAAATTAAATCAATCATAATGTTTAAATCAAAAAATAGTTCATATAGGCTATAATGTAAAAATTACAAGTAACAATTTTCAAAGCTGGTACACAAGTCCCCCCCCTCCCCCCTTGGTACCGTAACTCATGACAAAGAGGAATTGACCAAAACATGTGGATTGAAGTGTGTGAACAGCAAAGCAAAGGTAAAGTAGTTTCACCCTATATGTTTGGTCTAGTCCTGTCTTTGTCATGAGTTACCAGGGGGGGAGGGGGACTTGTATACCAGCTCCCAACTTTCTAATGCTTTCCACCATGATAAAGCATGGAGGGAAGCTGCATCTCAGAGTATAGCGAGATCACTTAATAGTAACACCTATAAGACCTAAAATTTGTTTAAAAAGTTGACTCAACCTGGGGCACTTGAAAACTGTGGTGTCTTGTATTGGTGAATTGGTTGTGAGCTACAGCTCTTCTTTGGGCAGGAGATAAACTATAACCCACTTTTTGGGTCATATTTCCATTTCTTGGACTGCCAGGCTGCCTAACCAAAGAGGACAGAGTAGTTCCATTGTTATTGTTTACATTTGTAATTCCAGCAGGAGAAGGATGGGAAGCATTAGAATCAGAACTTGAACTTCTTGAATGATTAATATGTGTTGGGGTTGTACCACTTAAGACTCCCATGGATTTGGAATGGCTGTGATAATAGCGTGACCCTGGACGAGGTTTGTCAGGCTGAACAAAAAAGGACTTGGGCAAGTTTCTTGCTTTCATGGGAAGTGATTTACTTTTAAAATTTGGGTTTATAACGGGATTAAACAAAGCTTCCATCTCAGATGCAGAATCTTGTCGAACATGAAGGACTTGATTTGGTCCCTGAGTGATGATAGTTTGTGCATTTGGGCCATTGTCAATATCCATTATGAACACCAAAAGCTGAAAGCTGTGTTTTATATTTTACAGTGTTAAAGAATTATAAAAATTTAAAATTTACAGTACAGCATAACTACGATATTCAAGATAAAGAATTAATAACCTGCATTGAAAAAACCACCATTATCACTGACTCTAGTAAAGCTTTTGTATTGAGTTAAAATAGATTTTTTTCAAATTCTAACTGAGTCTTGCGCAGCAAGGAATCAAAACTTCAACAGATGGATTACCGTTGCCAGGGATTCAGAAACACTTCCAGAAATCCATGGACATTCTGAACAAACTTATCTCACTACAACTCTGAGCACTGTGCAGAAGAGTCATTTTAACCCAAACTGAGAAAATTATGAAAATGCTGGCCTATATCCTATCGCACGGCCCACTAGAAGTTTCGGTTCTCTACCGTACATCTTTACCCAGCTAGCATTGGGTCACAATATCCCTGCTATGTCAAGGACGGTATTAATTTCGCTAAAAAAAAATTAAGTTGCCGATTCTTCTGTTTAGTCGGCATAGCATCACCAAAACAAGCAAAAGTCAGCAAAGCCATGAATGGTCAGCTGCAGCAAATCGTTCCTTTGTGCAATTTGCGGATGCCTTTTTTTAACTTTTTAAATTTAATCATTAGTTTAGTGATAAATCGCTAGTGTCCCTAGTGGCAGTGTAAAACAACAACTCATCGTTTGCAGGTTTTTCTGGCGTAAACATTTTGCGAACATTTCATTGCTGGCGCGTTTCGTATAAAAACATTTGTTTTCAAAAGAGAAGTCAATCCTTTCCTACTCTACATGTCCAGAAAGAACAAAATAATATTTTCCTACTTTTTTTTTCAAACTAGAAGAAAATAATAAGAAGTTGAAATTAAGAGATGGGTCTCGGTTTGGGGCAATTGTTTAAACAAACTAGACTTGTGTTAACCCATTTGTGACTCATGAATAACCCACATGGTAGCCTATGCCTACAAGTCCAGGTACCCAGTTAAATTACTACTGGGCCCCAGTCGGGCTTGCTGGCTGGGAGCCAAAGCGTAGCCTATAAAATAAATTAAAATTGAATTGTAGCCTATAACCTGTGCTATAACACAATATAGCTAAGGGGTACAAAAAAAGTTTACCGACTTTAGTAGCACGTAATGTTTTCAGCGGCGCACAGTTGTAAACATTACCGCTGGGTCAAAAATCGCAGAGACAGTTTTTATTTGTTTCTTCTACAAACACATTGATTGATTGATTGAATCTGCGGGTTACCTGCAGATGAGGTTACCTGCGGTGTGCCCCAAGGATCGACATTGGGACCCCTTCTTTTCTTACTTTATGTAAATGACTTACCAAATTCAACAAACATGAATGTTAAACTATTTGCTGACGACACCAATCTTACCATGAGCGACAAATGTGACATAAATTTGCAGAACAATGTGAATGCCGAAATGCAAAAAGTTTACAACTGGTTAAAGCTTAATAGCCCAGCCAGCAAGCCTATATGGGCCCCACATGGGGACCCATATGGGCTGATGTACGGGCCCCATGTGAGATGCCCATATGGGGCCCATACACATTGTGTCCGCGGGCATCACATTGCCCCCATATAGGCTGCCCATATTCATTTATGGGTTTCATGTGGGTTGCTCACACTCAACCCACAAAGCTAATATGGGCTGCCCATGTGTAACCCATAAACCTAATACAGGCTGCCCATATGTATATAACTGCAGACAGATGCCAAAGTGCTGCAAGAAGAGAACTTTGCGCAATGCATAGCAAGGTGCCCCCAGTAAAGTGCTCAATCGGCGTAAGCCAAGAGCGTCAACTGCAGACAGCGCACACGATGATGAACTGTTTTATTTTGATCAACAACGCACGAGTAGGTATATAAGTCCATGTGACATTTTCCTATTTGTGGTACGTAAGCACAAAAAATAGTACTACTGCTAACCTTGCCAAAGTGCTCCAACTGCAAGCAGTGAGCTTTGCGCAATGCATAGCAAGGTGCCTCCAGTAATTTTGCTTGTTCAATTTCATTTTGTGTTTGTTTAAAAGATCAACAAAAGTCGTTTGAGACAACTAAAAAATCTCAAAGTCAAGACAAATGCTGATCGAGGTGTATATCATATTAGTATGGGTTGCCCACAAACCTTTGAATCACTGTGTGGGTAGCCCATGGTCTGCCCATAAAAAATGTGGGCAGTCCATGGTCTGCGCATAAAAAATGTGGGCAGCCCATGGCCTGCCCATGAAAAATGTGGGTAGCCCATGGTCTGCCCATAAAAAATGTGGGCAGCCCATGGTCTGCCCATAAAAAATGTGGGCAGCCCATGGCCTGCCCATGAAAAATGTGGGTAGCCCATGTTCTGCCCATAAAAAATGTGGGCTGCCCATGTTCTGCCCATAAAAAATGTGGGCAGCCCATGGTCTGCCCATAAACAAAGTGGGCAGCCCATGGTCTGCCCATAAACAAAGTGGGAAGCCCATCAATATTTCATGCTTAGCCCATGATCAATAATTTTATGTGGCTAAATTTCTTAAAATGCATTTATATGATCACGCATTTGAAGATTGGAAGTTTTATATTCCACCTTGTCATTTAGCAACACATTCTGCAAGAAAGCCCATATTGGGCGCATATGGCAAAAACAAAAAAACCCACATAAAACCCACATGCCCACAAGCCCATTAAAATAGTATATGGGGCCCATATGGGCTTGCTGGCTGGGAGATTATCGTTAAATTTATCAAAAACTGAATACATGCTAATAACAAATAAAAAACACATAAAAAATTTTAACGTTAACATTGGTAACACAAGCATTCAACAAAAAGACCAAATAAAATACCTTGGCGTTTACATAGATAACAAATTAAAATGGAAATATCACATAGATGAAATTTGTGGAAAAGTAGCAAAAGATTCATGGGCGTTGCTTAAACTCAGAAATTATGTCAACACAGACACTTTAAAAGATGTGTATCACGCTTTGATTTACTGTCATTTGCAATATTGTATTTCAAGTTGGGGAAAGGCCTGTGACAGTGCACTGGATCCATTAATAAAATTACAAAAAAAAGTTATAAGAATAATTACAAAACAAAATTACTATGCTCACACTAATTTTTTATTTTTCAAAATGAACATCTTGAAACTAAAAGACATACATAGCCTAACATTGAAATAAAAAAACATATGTACAAAGTTCATATGAATCAGTATCCGTCTACGTATTGTGATTTATTTACAAAGGCTTTATCCATGGCCATGCTTCATCTATTCATCAGCATAACACAAGATATCAAACAAGCAACAACTATTTTATAAATAGATCTAACACAGAATATGGCAAAAAGTCCATGCAAGTATTGGGACCAATGCTCTGGTCAGAGGTTCCAAGTAGGCTAAAAAACTTATCATTTCATTGTTTCAAAAAAGAGATCAAAACGTTAATTTTACAAAGCTACAGTTCATCGTAAGTGATATGTTATGGAAACCAACTTGTCAGTTTCTTCGGAAACTTGATTATTCTCTGCTTGCTTTATGGAATTTTGTGTTTAGGCCTACGTTATCATCAATATGTTTTTTTTTTCTTTTTCTGCGTATGTTGTTGTTGAAGCGCGAGAACGTTTCAACGTTTTATTTTTTCTCTTGTAAGCTTACTTTAAATGGCAAAATCGTAATTTCCGTAGGGTGGCAATTGACAAGTAGACTGTATGGTCGTCTCGTTGTCTCCCTGTCGGTATGGGAACTTGTGTAACTTTTGTATTGTGTATATTGTATATTTCAAACATGTACCTATGTTCCTGTTACTGACAAATAAAACATTGCTTGATTGATTGAATCTTTATCCTCGGATTGGGAAAGCTTCTTGCAGAGCTTAATCCTGGCAGTTTCGCATACTTGTAGAGGCTTTGAATCACTGACGCAGGCCCGGTCACCGAGATTGACAGCTAGTGAAGTTTCCGATTGTTGAAGCCTTGTTGCCGGGGAACTATTCCATCCATTAGATGCCGCTGAATGGAGAGCAGTTCTTAACGTGCGTTGCTCAAGCGCACACCCCGAGAGTCGAACCAGCGCCGCTTGATCTTGAAGCTTCTTCGTTCCAGAAGTGACGGGCTAACCAATTGAGCTATCGAGCTAATGAGCTATCGTGCTATCGAGCTAATCGAGCTAATGAGCTATCGAGCTAATGAGCTATCGATCAATTGAGCTATCGGCAATTACACAACTATAGCCTACCGTAGGCTACCTGCGGAACTTTTGATTTAACTAAAATGCAAAGTTGCTAAACCAAACTCCGAATCCACTCCACTCCAAAACCTTTTTGAAAAGGTTTTCAACATAAAATGGTAGGCTTTAATCTAGCTCTAGCCTGCTTGACATACCCGTAGCAAATCTATGAATTGTAAGTTGATGTGAAACCAGAAGAATTTTTCTAATAAAGAAGTGGGAAGTTTCCAGGATTTTACTTGGATGCCAGAAAAGTTTTCGCAAAAGGATATTTGGCCTCATGAGAAATAGCTTAGCATTATCCTGAAATCAGTCTGTTCTTTAATATTCTGCGTCCATTGCGACAACATGCATATCCAACAGCGAATCACAGGCTAGGCCTGCATCATAGTTAATAAATATACCTACCGTATATTTATTAACTATGCCTGCATGCAACATATAACCTAGCCTACAGTTAGAAATAGAGAATGAACAATTAGTCATTGAATCATCTGCTTGTAATTATTTCTGAAAAGTCTGAAATTTCTGAAAGTGATAGGCTATCTATGACTGCGGAGGAGGATGACTAGTCAAGACACCTGTTGGTCGCCGTTGCCTGTTAGGCCTAGCCTAGGTCTACATGCGAGAGTGGATGCTTCCACTTTTAGGTTGCACACTGCTCAGTGAAGGAAAGTTGGCCTTTATATTCTTCTATAAACAACTTAGGTTTGGGATACGGAAGTAAAGCAAAATACCGAATGCGGGTTTGGCTTTTCCCTCTACATTACACCCCACCAGTATCAGAGGGCTGGGTTTGCCCAAAACACGCAAGGTAGAGTGACCTGCGTTCTTCTGAACGTCCAGTTTGAGAGAAGGGTGACTATACCTATAGGCTGTATGGGTGACTATAGTGCCTGTAGGCTAACATATACGAGAGTGGGAGCTTCTGATGTTGGGTTGCTCAGCGAAGGCAAGTTGAACCTTTGTTCTTCGTGTTCCGTAAATAACTTAGGTACCGTCACCGACAAAGTAGAGCAATATCCAGAAAGCGGATTAAGCTTTTTTGTGCCACTGAACGGCTGTTTTCTTGGGTTGAATATTGAAATAAAAAGCTAGCTTCTCTGTTCGGTTTTAAGTGTAGACTAATCTAGGAAACATTATCAATTTGGAGTTGTAAAAATGAATTTCTGCTCAAGAAGCCCAAAGAAAAGAAAAAGGTAAAAGAAAGGCTACTTACTACTATAGTTATCGGTTTTGTTTTGTAAGATTTGGTGAAATAGTGACATAGTTTTTTTCTAATTTACTAATTTTTTTATGATTGAGTAATTATGGCACAACGCAGTAGGCCTAAATTGTAGCCTACTGTAGGCAGTGAGAAAAACTAACTGGTAAAGGTGATCAGGTACTATGACACTTCCTCAAATGGGCGATCAACCTAACGCAGAAAGCAATCATTAAGAAAATAAACCATATTGCACCGTCATAAGCATTTCTTAATCATACTTGTAAAATTCATCTCAATTATTCTACTTTTTACTGCTGCTTGTACGGACAGTTTTAGTAAGTTACCGTATCAAGTTGTTGCAATATTTTCTGTATTTGGTATATTTAGCAATACTATGAAGAAAAAAAAAAAAAGAAATGAAAAAGAATAAAGCAAGGATGTGAAGGTTTTGGACATTCAGTGACTTTTATTTTTTTATTTATTTAACATGTAAATTTGCGTCTTTTTTGGGCTAGTTGTGCTAATAGTAATCTTCTGTAATTTTTTCGTTTCGATCCAGTTGTGCTGATGAATCCTATAGGAAGAAAACCGGTTCCACAACATAAATTATATTATAATAAAAAAAATTTTGAAATACTATTGTGAGTGTTGACCTGCTCAAATGGTTTAAGGTTTAGACTTGAAAAAAAAACTATTGATTTCTACTGTAGGCAGTGGCGTATCTAGGGAATGTGCGGGAATGTGCCGCCCGGGGATGATTCAGATTTTGCCGCCCCTTCAAGAAAAAACATGTGAAAATGAAATGCGTTTTTTATCAGATTATAATCAAAATAAAAAATCGTAGTCTGAAAGTGCCGCCAGGGGCGGTCTGCTTCCAACCCCCCCTAGCTACGCCACTGACTGTAGGCTATTATTTTTCAAGTTAGATTGGGATGATTTCAAGTTAGTGTAGGGATGATGTAATGCTAGTAGCCTACTAAAAGTATGACAGCAAAGAAACACAGGGTCTGCAAAGTGATGTAGGCTACCACCTTCATATAAAAAAGAAATAAATCAACTTTGTCTTTTATGCTTGCAGTTAGGCAAACAGTTGTTTTTTTTTCTCATACCGGTGCTGTTTTTTTTTGCTTATAGCCTACTACTTTTGTGGGGCAAGATATTTTTTGATGTTTGAATAAAATCACAGTACGGTAATTCACTTGACTGTCCCAACAGATGACTACTATAGTCTTTGTTTGTTTGTTTGTTTATCTTTATCCTGCATTGCGGGAAAGCGGACTTGAGCGCTATGCATCGGTGTACGCCTTCCGACGTACACCTGACCCACGCTGCAGCCGACGGCAATGTCTGTTTCCATGTTGTCTACTCTACTTATGACTTAAATTTGGTACTACCCATTACTCGAAATCGATCACTGGGTAGAGGCAATTATCGTAAAGTTTCTTGCCCAGAGAAACAACAGCAAGTGCGGGTGGCTGGAGTCGAACATGCAGGCTCTCGACTGCGAGCCCAACGCGCTAACCACTCGGCCACTGCTTCCTGTCTGTTATAGAATATATTTGTACCTGTTTATATTTGTACGGTGTACCGTATACTAATTCTCGCTATAGACGAAATAAAAGGTTTTTCTCTCTTCTCTGCTCTCTCAATAAAAGAAAAAACAACTAGGCTTACAGACTACAGTTTACATCATTCTTGATTGCGTAAAGTTCTTAGAAGAGGTGGAAACGACAAAAAATTAATTTCATTCATTTGAAATAGAAGCAGAAAAAACAGATTTCGCAATTCACACCTTTTAAATCCCTAAATTGAAGGAAAGTGTCGTCTAAGGTCCAAGTAGGCTACTTTGCAGAAAATTGCAAAATTTCGATCAGTGAGTTGTATTGCCTTTTCAAAATCTCGCAAGATGTCGCTAGCACGTATCAACGTTGGCTTTTGCCTAAGTGTCATCGCCCATCGGTGTCATGGCATGACGGCATGTACGGTGCTTTACTGAAGGTGCAGGCTGCTATTTGAGTGCAAGGCGTATTCTGCAATCGTATTTAGGATATTAATCACCAAACAGTATCACAAAGCTGTCTTCTCAATTTTTTTTATGCTGTAGGACTATGAACTATGCTTACCTGGCAATCCTTTAAAATACCGTACTTGATTAAAAGGTACCGTAGGCTATTCCACATAAAAAGGGTTTGCATGTTCAGTGCAGCCTCTGTTTTAGATTGAATTTGTTGTGAGTAAAATCGATCTTTTTATTTGAAAGTAGATTAAACAAGAAAAAAAATCTAAATGCATGGAAAATTATCAAACTCTCCAAGAAGCTTTTGTAAGTTCGAGGATAAAGGTTCCTGCAATTCACCTATTTAGCTTTGAGGTAGTATTACTATTAGGCTTGTATCTAAACACTGATTTTGTTTTGAAAAGATAACTAATACTGTTTTAAAAGAAATAATACACTGCTGTTGAATTGTGCAAATATGATGGAAGAAGTAGAACATCACGAGATTCCGGTTTCAGTGAAAACTGATTCCAAATCTACAGAAGAAACAGGTCAAACAGCAACTACTATATTACCTTCGAGTGCCGCTGTTGCCACAAGCCCACCAGTAGCAAGCACCCCTGCTTCACCATCACAAGACGCTACAAAAGTTGAGATAAATAATGAATCATCTGAAGGAAGTGGCTGGAACCTCACAGGATGGTTTAAATCAGCTTCCAATAATCAATTTGTTCAAAAAATGATGGAGAAAACAAAAACTGGTGTTGATAAAATGATAACAACACTCGACCCAGGAATGACACCTTATATAAAGCAAGGTGGTGATATTTCTGTGGTTGTGGCTTCTGACAAAGAAGTAAAGTGGTGTGCAGTACGTGATGCTTTTCAGAGTGTTTTTGGGGCTGCCACTGTCAAGGGCATAGCTTCTCAGTCAAATGTTGCCCCTCAGCCAGTTGGGTATTCTGCTGGGATGAAGGGGGCTCAAGAAAGAATAAAAAATTTGCGAAAATCTGAAAAAGTTGAAGCAAATCAGCTTTGTATAGCCATCGAAAGCTTCATAGTTGAACAGTTGCCTGATCACTGGTTTGATATTGGCTGTATTTTTTTGGATGACCCTGAAAACAATATCAAGTTTGAGGTCTTCACACTTGCTGTTCCAATTGATGGAGACATAATTGCAGACATGAAAAAGTCAACTCCAAGTGACTTTGATCTTCGGTGGTCTGGTCTTGCAGTGACAGTTGGAGAAACAATTCAAAATCGTCTTTCTTGGATAAAGCCATCAGATTGGCATAAAGCTTTATGTGGTCAGTCTCGAAGAGACATCATTCATTCTGCCACTCTTCTGCTTGCTGAATTATACAAAAGAAGATTGCCAGAAAAGATTATAGAACAAAACATTTGAGTTGCCAACACTTATGTCCGGGTACTTTAAAAAGCATTCCACTTTTGTCCTAAACACAAACAGATGAAGCAAGACAATAAAGCATGGATTGCAGTGGCATGTGAATCAAATCAGATCGACATTGTGATGTTAACCAACCACTTTATCATATTATTACATGACATTTTCTAGTTTTTTTGTAGTTCATGGATAGATGTTAAGTTCTAGAATACTAGAGACATGGCTGAAAAAATAGCTACCTTTCATTGCCATTGGACTGTTATAACTCATTTTAGTTTTTCTGTAGTGATGAATAACTAGTAGCCTACTGGGACTTGTAAAAATTTGAAAAAACATGTATATATAAAATTGAACTGCTTTAAATTATTGACCAATGTTATTCAAAAGGAATGTAACCATTCTTTATTACTTGACATATATATATATTTACGTAGTGCCAATTTTGGTTCCAACTTGACTTAATATTATTTGATGTTATAAAGTGAATCAACCCTCTCGGAAATTGTGGAAATAAAGCAGAACTTGTGCTTGGCTCTTTGTATTTCTAATTACTTTCAAGATGTGTTGGCATAACAAATTATCAACTTATATGGGCTATATATATACATAAATGAAGATCGCTGTCTTATTTACAGCCAGTCTGTTGGCTTCTTATATTCATGAGTAGAATAAAAAGTTTCTTTTGCTTGGCTGCTTTTTGAACAACCCCAGTTTAATGACTTGCATCATTTGTAGAATGGTGTGAGTGGTAGCTTTGTATATGCCAAGTGTCGATCAAGGTTTGCGTAGTTGAATTCCTAATGCTATTCCCATTTTTATTATTTAATTGCACGTTGAACATAAAATTTTGACATTCGGTGTGCCAACAGAAATTCTGCATTTTTAAATATACAGGGTCTCGTGGCTACATAAAAAACTTTAGCATTTTTTTGTAATTCTCTGATTACCGATAGCAAGTTGCAAAAAATTAAAGTTATCATTTTAACTTTATTAATGTAATCCTTACAATCTATTTAACACAATTATTCAATATGATCCAACTCCATTCAATATGATGGCCCTTTGCTTTGATAATTTTGGATATTCTCTGGCGAAACCGTAAACAACTTCTCTTCATCAGTATTAAGATTCCGGAATGTTCTTCGAATGTCTGCTGAGAGTTGAGGTTGGGGTATGGAATTGAGTTAGACGGTCCTTCAATCATGCTGAATAGCCAATAGTCGCAAACGTTCAGGTCTGGAGAGCTACTAGGCCAAATGTCTTTTGGAACAAAAATGGGGAGATTTTCCTTCAGATACGTCTTGATTTTTTTTGCTCCATGCGCTGGCACGGAGTCTTGAACAAGCTTGAAAAGCACTCTTTTAGAATACCTTCATAAGATTATCTGCAGAAAGTTTTATCTTGATTAGAGAGATACAAAATAAAAGTATGCGAAAATGAAAAAGTCTCAATTTAGCTGCGGTATACTGCATATCAGGGGTCGATCTTAACTTTTTTTTTCACTAGCCCAGCGGACTAGTTGCTCCCCATTTTCACCAGTCCGCAGGATTTTTCACTAGTCCGACCAGTTTACTGACTTTTCACTTGTCTGATGACGTATTAAGATAAATATTTTGGCTTAAACTAAAGTAAAGGCTTTCAGATTTCAGTACGCACAAGAGAGCAACAATACGCACAAAAACACCTTTTCATACTACAGACGCAAACAATGCAATTTTAAAGCATAAAAAATAAACGTGGCATGCGGTGTGTGCTTAACTTGTTATGACAATTGAAAATAAAGTCTTACATTTGTCTTTTTTGTGTTTATAAGTGCACACTGCACATAGCCTACATGAGAATAGAGTATAAAACTAATAGAAATGTGCTTCTTTGTGTGTACCCTTAGCATGCTTTTCAAAATTACGAAAAGGTTAAAAACTTTTTTGTTCTTTTTCTGCAAAATAATAATTAGATTTTTAAAAAAGTTCCATTTTGTATAAAGCTGTTTAATGCATGCTTTGCTCTTTCTTGTAGGATAAGTAGTTATTACAAAGATGTGCCTCATATATACTCAAACAAATGCAGTAACATCAACATTTTTTTGAAAAAAAAAAGAGGCATAGTTCTATGCTCCATGACTCTATTCCAGAATATGTTCAGATGTACTGGTATGTTTGGGAGAGTTTCTGTAGTACAAACACAGTCATCTGATCACTTGCCAGTTGCTACTAGCCAACACCACTCCTTTGCCTTTTGTGCCTTCTTCTGTGTATATTTATTTTTGTTGTATTTCTAGTATGTATTGGTAACTTGGCTATGAGGACAAGAGAACTATCGCTTTACAAATGATTTGAAATCAGCTTTTAACATTAAGATATAACTCAATTGGCTGCTTAAAAGTTCTGCTCTTAGTACATCCAACCCTAAAAGTTTCAAGCAAACGTTCAAAGCTAATATATAACTATGTTTTGAAATGTTTCCGTTTCATTGTCATTTCATTGAAATTGAAGCTTATGGAAAGTATGTGCATTTGTATCTTACTATTCATAGGGCTAAAAGGATAATAGTACGAATTATTATCATTTACGGTATAAATATATATGTATACAGTTTAGCTTTTTGACACCAAAAAATGTCCCATCGTCTGAAATACAAATGCTTAATGTGCCAGTTTTGCAATTTAGACAATATATATACGTTATGTAGACTATTTGATAAATATGACCTTGGATTTAAAATACAACATAAAAATGTGCTTGAATGTGCTTTTTTAGAATGCTTGAACGATTGAACATTAACTTGGTGTGAGAGTACTTCACCATCATTCATGTGGTGTGAAACAACTTCAAGGGAGTTTATTGATTTTTTTAACAACTTAATATCATTCGAAAACAATGTATTGATGCATTTCTTTCAGTAACGGAGTTACTTTCTGTATGTACGAGTTCTTAGTACAAACAAGGACATGAAAACAATATAACAATTGAAATAAATAGCTTAATTCATCACTAAATAGAATGAAAGTGAAAGGAACGTTTTTCTTTGTATGAAATGTTTTATACATTACAAGGCTTGTTATAAAACAATTTTCTAGTTAAAACTGCAACGAGTCTTTTAGCACTGGCAGTAAAAGCTTCAATTCTTATGTGTGTTTTCTGTTGAAGTATTTATCAAACGCGCAACAATGGTTTATAACTTTTACTTGGTGGCTGGCTGGTTTCATCCATTTTATATATATTATTAGTCATGGAAGGCTGGTTGTTTGTAAATGGTTATGGTGCTCAGCTTTAAAGTAATGTCATCATTATCTTATATGAATGTTTTCTTCAACAATTAAAATAGATGGCTTAGAAACTTGATCAACAGTATACAATTGTTGGCGTTTTTGAATTGTTGCTTTGCTACTATATTTCGGTATTTCAATGTGCATTAAAAGGATTGCTTGTGCAGTTAAGCAAGTACTTTTGCACCAATCATTTCTAGAAAACACAAGAAGACTTTTACCAACAATTGCATTTATTGTAATGTATACCTGATTGATTTGTCACTATACGTATGTGTACTATACTCTTGTTGTGTGTACTTCTTGTGGTTGTAAAGTAATATTATACATACATATAATCTTTAAAATTGAATGCACTGGTAGATAAAAGAATATTAAGCTTTTACAGTTCAATTCCGTATATACTTATTTTTTAGTTAGTTTGAGCTATGTTTCTAATAACACAAATGTTTTGCTCATTTTTGTGGTATGTACAATGTATATACATTACATTGGCTTGTTGTAGTATCATACATAATCTGCTTACATTCTTTTATTGTGCAATGGTTAGGTTTTGCAGAATCGATTGAAGTAAGTTGTAAACCATGGAGCAAAGAATTGTTGAAGTACGAGGTTCCAACACCGCCTGGTATAAGGTGAGGTGTTTGCTGCCTGTCTACAGTACATTCATCCATTCATTCTTGTGTTAATGGTGATTAGGTAGTTTGTTTTTAGCCAGATGACGAAAAGGTGTACACTGTACAAATATTTCCAATTTGAACAAACTCTGTTTAAGGATGATTGAATTTTCAATCATCTATTTTCGAATGAGCTTGCATGCTACTGAATGGAAAGGTTAAACAACATGATATTTTTCATGTTCACAGCCACAGCTTTCTGTAAATGCAACAATGTCGACTGTATTGTACATCAAATAAAGTGGGCTAACATGACCATTACCCACTACTACCTTAAACACGCTCTCATTTTAAAGATGTCTCTTAATTGATGAATTTTAATCTTTTTGGAAGTGGTTATTAAGGGTCTACGTCTTTTAGGCGCTGACAGTTAGGCGCTGGTCTAATAGGCGCGCACACTGTGGCGTCTGGATATTTAGGTGCGGAGCACTGTGGCGCCCGGTCATTTAGGTGCTATTCCTAGTAAAGTCTGTAGATTGTATCAGCTTGGCAGGTAGGGGCGTAGGGCAATGCATTTCACACAAAATATTATATTGAACAGAAAAATACGTAGTTTTGTTAATGCGTGTGCGTTGTTGGTCATGGCTTCAGTGAGTGAAGCTGCTTAAACCGGCAATGCTTTTTCACACAAAATGTTATATTAAACATCTCATGTGATCGACGTAGACGCACAATCTTGACATCAAATGAAAGCATACATCTTCAGCTATCCGAAGATGCAAAGCTTTGCAATAAAATTTAAAATATTCAATGTACAACTAGCAACTTTCCATACGGTATTTTTTCTAATTTCTAAAAAAATTAAAAATTGGCAGTTACTACCCAAGCATGATACAATAATATGAAAATATATGTAGTTTAATCAAATGCCAAAACAATTCTGCACATGAGAAAAATTTTACTTTGTTTCTGCGCGCAATGCTTTAGGAGGTACAGCAGAATGATTATAGAGAAACTTGGAAAATTTTAATCAAAAAGTTTACGTAATTTAGCCTACAGTCTTTTTGATCGAGAAAGTCCAAAGTAAGGGGTTGCCTAGCCAGTTTTGACTGCCAATTCCAATGAGTGAAGGAAAAAAAATCTACTGTGTCCACATCTTTAAGAAGTCCTCATCTGATAACTGCACCGCCAAAATATTTTTTTTTTAATTAGCCAAAAAAGGACCGGCAAAGACTATGGATCTGTCATCATTTAAGTAACATTTTTTTGCTTGAAATAGGCTACCTTTTAACCTTGAACGTAGGGATACTTCCTTGGTCATCATGGCAAAAATCCCAAGGCGTGTGTATACGTCCGTGGTCGCGAAAGAGTTAACTAATAATGAACTCAATAATGTTCGGAAGCTTGAATAATTTATTGATAAAGCTTTCACCAATGCAAACCTGGACTAACAACAAATAAAACAATAATAAATCAATAAAACAACAATATATTTTTCTGTTCAATATAACATTTTGTGTGAAAAGCATTGCCGATTTAAGCAGCTTCACTCACGGAAGCCATGATATAATTTTCTGGCAAGCTGCCAAGCTGAAACAATCTACAGACTTTACTAGGAATAGCACCTAAATGACCGGGCGCCACAGTGCTCCGCACCTAAATATCCAGACGCCACAGTGTACGCGCCTATTAGACCAGCGCCTAAAAGACTTGCTCCCGTTATTAATCCTTTTCATTTGTTATTTCTATAATACGTTTACTTTAGATTGTATATAATTCAAGAACTAAGAAATTGCTTGTCATTAATGATTTTTCACATATTTTCAGGCCTTCCTGAGTGATGTTTTTGCAGATGGAATTTCAGTTACTTTTGAAAACAAGTACGTTGGTACACTGACTTTGTTTCTTCTTTATTTACTACTACTAGTTTATTTTCATGAGATATCCTGGTAGTGAAATGAAACATTCAAGAGAAGAAACTCATTTGTTATAAAAAGGTGTTTGTACTTTTGGAGTGTGGTCATCAGTTGTAAGAAGTTAATTGCTTGTTTTTTTCTAGCAATTCTACAAACATTTTCATTAACATAAAAAATAAGTAGGTAAGGAGAAAGGAAGCAAAAAAACTTTCATAAGGTACCAAGTTGAGCTTTGTGTGTCTTCAATTCTGACCGCCAATATTTTTTTTGCTATGAATGATCAGATCTTGTCTCATTTGACGTCAGACTCACCATCTCATCTGTAGTGTCATCATTAGTGCATTAGTTAGCCATTACTCTATCACAGCAGGCGCGTTTCTTTGTATTTATGTATCTCGTATAAGTGTGAGCTTGACTCGCTTGACTCATAGCAAGTGTTTGAGGCCTTCGGTATAAGCCGTAACCGTAACAATAACTTGCACTTATATGTGAAATTTAAAGTTGAAAAGTCTGTACGTTGAACTTAATAGTGACACAATTTAGTATATTTCTTCAGAGTTTAGATTGAACACACAAGAAAAAACAAACAAACACAATGTTTTTTTTACCTTTAATGTGCTGTTACCACAACATATTTCGTTTTTTATTAATTGTGTATGGCGTGTGGTCGACTTGCATGCATCTCATCTCTTGTGTTGTACCAGCTGGCAAGCGGAGCGGAAGATCAGTCTGGACGAAGCCAGGTTTGCTCCTTCTGACGAGGAATCTGCATTAGGTGATGAAGACCTGGTTGAAGGGCAAGACGTTGAGGTGGGAACAATAGTTGGTAGTCTTTTTGCTTCAACGGTTTTGACGTTTTTCAACGCAGCCTTGATCAGAAGTCTGGGTTCTGTGCTTTTTATACTTGCAAAGAATGGAGTAAAAGTTTTCAAATTATTCCTTTGGGCAACATTACTTGTAGGCATTTACTGAAAAGGCAAACATTCGTTGTATAATTTTTAAACTTCCACCCAAGAAGAATTCATAAAGTAAGTAACTTTTGTTCAGGTCCATACAAGAGCAAATGAGATGGAGCCTTGCGGATGGTGGCAAGCTAAAGTGCAAATGAGCAAGGGAGAGTTCCACGTCATTGAGTACCAAACTTGCATTCCCAAGCACACCGAGATCGTAACTAGGGATCGCTTACGGAAATTCACCAACAAACCTGTTTTCAGCAAAGCCCCGCTGCTGAAAAGTTCCATCCCCGTGCCAGAGGACTTGCAAGACTTGTAAGAACTTGTGTTTAATAACATCAACATGTCCGGGTGTTTCATGAATCTGAAGTACAAAAATTGCGAATAAATTAATTTCTTAAAAAAACAGTACAGGTAGGCCAATGTACAGTACAGGCTACAGCAGTTGTACAAATTTTTTGTTGGATTGAGTTTTTAGTTGTTTCAAAGATAAATTGTTTTTATTTATTTGATTGTGCGTTTCATAAAATTGATTTAAAACAGGTAAATACTAACCTAAGTAAGTGCATTTACCTAACGCTAGTAATCCCAACTGGCCAGCTTGCAAAAGAAGCTTTTTTTCATTGATTCCACGTCGGCTGACAAATTTTACTGTAATAGTAAGAATCCATGTCAAACATCCCAAGCTTTTAAGTTTTTATTCATTCAGCTGCAAGAAATACATTGAGGCCCACAAAGAATTTGAGAAGAGCGTGGGGGCAATATTTGTGCATTACAAACCACAAACTAAATGTCTTGACGTCGTTGTTTCGAATGACTCTGCATTGAAAAGGGCCGAGATTGTGTCTGACCTTCACTTCAGGAGTCTTCGTTCAAAAGTTTCCATGCTTCAAAGGGTTCAAGAGGCCACGAAGCAATTAGAAGTAAGTTTTTTCACCATATTTAAACACATTTTAACAGAAGTGCAGGGATGTAAAACTGCATTTTTGCATAAAGAACTCTTATTTCAATGATGGTTGTGAATTATTCTGTCTTTGCCATTGCTTATAAGAGACGTTGAATTATATGGGTGGAAAATGTAGGCTGCAGTGTAGAGTTACAAGCTTTGGAGTTTACTTACCATTATTATCTGAGATGCAGCACGTAGATCTTAACTTATGGGTTCGATTCCAGGCAAGAATTTTTTAAACTTTTATTTTATTGTCAGTATCTATTCACAAATACGAGACTTTTCTCTAACAGAACTCGGCCTATCTCATGTTCTTTTACTATCAGGTGACCCAGCAAAGGGCTAGCTCGTGTACGGAGAGCTTTGCAGTTGCTGTGGACTTGATTGGTCTTGCAATTGGCTCGAATGGGGCGAACATTATCGCCGCACGTCGTATTCCTGGTGTGACAGATATCTACCTGGAAGAAAGCACTCACACCTTCACTGTGTATGGCGACACCAGGGAAGCTGTGGTGAAAGCTAGAGAAATGTTGGAATACACCGAGGAGGAATTCTGTGTCCCTAGGTCTTTTGTTGGTGAGGAGGAGAAATACGGATATCCGTTTTTTGTCTTAATTTTTCTCTTTTAAAGGTTTCAATAGAGCAGAATTTGACGCTGTATATAAACTTTGGATTTTTAACACCTATTTGCTGGCTCACGCAAGTGTGTGAATGCGCAAGACCTGAAACTATATGCCTCTATTACACTAAGGGCTTTCTGATGATTTGTTTTAATATATTTAGTGACGTCAAAATTGGCATAAATTGTGCGGTAGACATGAACCCAAGACACATTTCTATTTGAATAAGCTTTTTCTAAGAAAGTTGCTTGGCGTGGTGAAAATTCCGAGTGAGACTAAACTCACCGTTTTTTGAAATGATTTTTCTTAAAAAGAAACAAATCTTTGTCAGTTTTCTTCGTTTCACAAAGTGACTGACTTTGTTGCTACCAAATTAAATCAAATATGGTGATTACAGGCAAAGTGATCGGCAAGAAAGGGGTCACTATTCAAGAGATCATTGACAGGTCGGGGGTTGTTCGGGTTCGTGTGATTGGTGATGACGAAAACGACGTCATGCTTCGAGAAGACGGCCTTGTGCCATTTCGATTTGTTGGCACGAAAGAGACTATCAGTAATGCTAGAGCTCTTATGGACTACTACGTTTCGTACTTGAAGGTATCCTGTGACGCAATGATGCATATTGCATAAGGCATAATTCCACAAGCGTGATTACAGCAGAAATCATTTTGAGCTGAATAACCTTTCACGATTATACAATTATACATGTTTTGCTTAGAGTAGAATTCTAAATTTTTTGGAATTAACTTTATTTTATTAAACCATGTTAAGTCGATAATTCACATAAATATTCGTCTATCGTACAAGACTGTCCGCTACATTGTCAGGTTAAATTAAATGTTGCTTTGTTACCACGGTATGGACGATTTCCTCAGACTAAGAGACTGATTTTCAAAGGACCTTGTTCCGAATAAATAGCGTGCAATTGTGGCTGCGTTTTTCTAGCATAACTTTACGTTCAGGATTTCGATTCGATACGAATGGAACAGCTCAGTCTCTCCCAACAAATCCGTCAGTTGAACGGTCCGAGTACGTCATCCGCAACATCACACCCGGGAGGCTCTGGCCTGTCACCAGGTGACGAAGAAAGTGGCCAAAGCCACCGGCCACCAAAGTTCAACCAACGTAACCGGCACTGGAATGAGGACAAGAAAAGATACAGAGGTTCGTTCCGAGTTTTATGTGTTCCAGGTGTACGGTATTTTGAGTGCCGTTTATTTCAAGGGTGGAATTGTCGGTGGAGTGTTGGAATTATGGTAGGCTCTGCTTTGTAAGCTTACCTGGTCTTGCCTGGTTGAAAATTTTTTCCCAATTTGAACGCTGTTGGTGAAATAAGATGGTTACCAAAATATTACAGTAAATGTTAAACAAAATTGCAAGTTTTGTGACTAATTCTCCTCCATCTTTGTCTTCCAGATGGTAATCCATTCTCCGAACCATCGAACAAGGCGGACACTGAATCCGAGGCGGGAGACGCAAGCAGCCATGGCAAGCAAGTCGGTGATAGGTAAGAGAAGTCATTGGCTGCTGTTGAGATCACATTTGTTTTCAACTTACACAAACAAACTCCAACTTGGGTCTCAAGTCGCAACGGAACTTACTTTTGGTGCATTTTTTCCGACGATATAGAAATAAATGTTCTTTCTATCAGTTTTTAAATATTTTTTTATGTAGTCTCTTTTTTCTTTAATAGTAAATATACCACATCTCCTTGATTGAAAAAAATGATTTAACAGCCTTTACTCTGGCTGACACGGTTCCTATTTACATTAGTAATATTCTCAGAGCATTTTTATTGCACATGCGGGAAAACTTATTAAACCAGTCAATCCTGCAAAGTTATACTAATGGTACTGTCTTACCCCTGTACGCACCGGGTGTATTTATTTACGTCTCTTTTCTACCAACAACCATGTTTTATTTTCCGTCCATTGCGACAACATACACTACACTGTGATCACATATGCAACACCACAGGAAGCAGCGAAGGGACATACAGTCTTCGAGTCAGCTGCTCCCCTTATTTTGGCTTGCCATTAAGTGTCTTCGCCGAGACACAGCAGCGTGCTCTGGAGTGGTATCGAACCCACGTTTTTTCGAGCGTCGCGCAGCTGTTTTCATCACTCGGCCACACAATGGACACCCGTGGCGTCCATCGCTTGTAAAGTGTGAATACTGTGAACTTCTCATGTCCAGGAATGATGCGGAGGAGCCAAGGTACCAGCAGGGATATAGGAGCAGGGGAGGGAGAGGAAGGGGCTCTTACAATGTTTACGACAGATCAAACAGAAATTCAAGTAAGAATAAAGCATCATGTTCTGCGGCTAGGTTTCTATATACGTTTCTGTGCAGTATTTTAATTTGCGTTGATTTTTGAATCTCGTAAATACTTGTAGACTGTGAGAAGGCAAATTTCAACCTTTGCTTTGTTTTCATCCCTTTGTTCACGATATGACTTTGACTCTGTGTGCTATTCAGGGAGAAGAGGAGGCTATAGGGGACATGATAATGGAAGAAGAGAGCAGAGCGAAAGGAAAGAAGAGGATGGCGGTAGAAACGAGACTAATGGGGAAGGGTTTGTGGATGAGAAGAAGGAAAATGAGAGAGGGCTGGAAAATGGGAAAAAAGAAAATGAGAGACGCGTCGTGAATGGAAAAAAAGAACGGAATCAAAGGAAACCGGAAAGCGGACCAGCTGGAGACAGCGAAACAACGGAAAACGATCCTGTTTATGAAGGTGACAACGAAGGCAAAGTTCATTTTGTTCACAAAATGATGTTGTGCTTAATTTTACAGCGGAATCCACTCAACACAAACCCCAGGTACCCAACTGTCGATGGCGATATCTAGTAAACAGACTTGTTGTCACGACGTGCCCAAAGGGTTGCATGGTGTTACACTTGGCCTAGTAGTTGCAACATGTCCAATTGCTTTGTTTGACATATCGGTATTCTGTATTACGTTTTCACATGGTCCCTTTCTCCCGCGAGCTGTTGTGACAATACAATAGGACCCCTAACAATAGGACCCCTTTGAAGCATTTATCACGGAAGGATAAAAGTCATTCTGCTTTTGGGCATCTTTAAACAGCTCTGCGAAAGTCTTTTACCCAACGAGTAGCGTCTCACAGGGAATTGAACACAAGGCTTTTGATCCGGAGCCCAATCCACTACCATTGCGCCACACTCTCACTCGAGCGAAATGCAAATGCTGGCAGCAATAACGAGCCATGCCTTGTACTGATGCTCAAACTGGCCTTCCCTTTCTAAGTCTTGATGTCACGCTTTCTAGGCGGCAACAGAGGAGATCGTGGGAGACGAAGGAGAGGGCGAGGAAGTTATAGTCGACGTGGTAGAGGCAGCGAAAACAATCACGTGACCAATGGCAACGACGAATGGGGTGAGTTGGTTCAGTCACGTGCTATTGAGTTCGTCTGATGCCGTGCAACATTTATTTTAGATTTTTTTAAAACTTCTATCTTGTAACTTTGATTTCAATACCAGATGTATGAATGGGATATCTGTTTAAAGGCACATGATCAACTGTACAGGATTTAAAGATGAATCGATTGTCATTGAGTTTGCTTGGCAAGCAGGAGCCATTAGAGCAAGGAGTCGTTTCATTAGCTTTTGTATTTTATTTCGCTAGCTTTATAGACAACAGATCAGAACGTTTTACATCAATTCAACGTTCACAGAAATTGAAACAATGTAAACAAGACTGATTTACTGGCTAAACTTTGATTACTCATTCTCAATTCTGTTTACAATAATGATTGTGTCTTTTTTCTCTCAGGATCTGGTCCAATATTTTGTCTTCCTTCTCTCTTTGCTCCTTTTCCTTCAAATGGTTCGTCACACAGACACTTTAATAGTTGTTTCTTTTTATTTTTTCACCGATAGCACCTGGCAACTTTTCTCGGTTTCAGCTCTATTTACTTTTTTCTTAAGCGTTCATTATTTGAAAAACGAAACTCTTGGTTTATCTTGTGGTTTTTTTGGTCCACGTGAATTTGTTTGTATCATGTGAACTTGTTTGTATCACTTGCACTCATTGCATCACATGAACTTTTTTGCATCACACGAAATGTTTTGCATCACACGAATTTTTTTGCATCACATGAACGTATTTGTATCAGGTGAACTTATTTTTACTACGTGAACTTTTTGTATTCCGTAAACTTATTTGTATCTGTTGAACTTAGTTTAACTTATTTGTATCATTTCCAGGTAAGAAAACATCCAAAGGGAAGACTGCTCCTCCCACGGAAGCCCAATCTCAAGTAAGTGCATATGTCATACAATAGATCACTGAAGCATATGAAAAGTTTGTGTAAGTATTTTGGTAATGTTTCAATCTTACAATTCATTGTCTTGTTTGCTAAATTTTTCCCGGTGAATTCACTTCTGCTGCTTGTTTTCAAATTAGAATCGGCGTTTTTATGCAATTTATCCTACTCCAATGAATTTGCTCCTTTGGTAGACGTAATTCACCCCGGGGTGGGGGATAAACGGGATAATAAGTGGAGGGTAAAAGTTGTCCCAAATAAAGTAACGTAAAAGTAGTCCTCTTACACATGATTCCAAGCATTTTATTTTCCAGCACAAAGGCGATAAAATGCCACCTAGCGCTACTCCAAAAGAGCAACGACCTCCGAAGAAGAAGCCGGTTGCCAATGGCAACGCTCCCCCTACAACTGACGAAGTGGCTACAAACGGTACAGCATAGAAATCAAAACTGCGGAGAGAAATGCCTTCAAAAAATCAAAAATCGCTCCCAAGGATTGCTGATGACCTGTCTACCGACCGGGGAATACCCTCCTTTCTGTGCGGACATCGGCTTGAGTATTTATTTCAACTGCATTCACCAGCATTTCCACCCGTGCACCACTTTTTTTCTGATATCCAGACAACAAAATCGGCCATTTTCACATTGATTCAAACGTCTGCAAACGTTGAATCAGTGTAAAAATGTCGGATTTTGCTCTCCGGGTATTTATTTCTTTTCGTGTATTATTTTGTAGCTTTGATAAACTGTTATCATGCGTATAAACCGCTTACTTTGAAGTTTCCTAACCTTTTTTGCATTACACGAATGCACGGTCACTGGGTAATTTTTCAAGCAACTGCATTGAATGCACTATTCCGAAAAGCGCAGACCCGTCCAATGCAATTGATTCAAGCTGACGAGAATGATTGTCAAGTTTTACCTGAATGCTCTTTATATGAAGCCTTTTCAAAGTTTGTGTTGTTTTTTTCCACACTGATTGGCGTTGAGAAATCACGCAAGGAATTTTGATTTAGGCTACACAACATCTACGCAAGATAACGTAACTTTCACGAAATTTGAACAATCTTTGTGCATTGATTTTTACTGAAATCGATCATATACTGTATTTAGAAGTGATATTAGTAAACTGAATGTGTTAGCGGAAACTCAGAATATCTTGTTGCGGGTGAATGTTGTACATTTGTGTTTGGTGGAACCACTTTCAGCCAACAACTTCATCATTTTAGTCATAGCTCAATGCCAACAACACCCCCCTGACAGCAAATCTGTCTTTTTTTACGTTGATTCAACGTCTGCAGACGTTGAATCAATGTACAAAAGGACTGATTTGCTTGCTGGGTCAGTCAACGTAAAACTTAACTCGGCGACTTTGGTATTGGATTTATGTCAAAATTGCAAGTTTTGCATGACGAAAAGTTGGTTTGCCAAAACTCGTAGAAACAGTAGTTAGTCTGCGTTGATTGCATTGCATTAGCTAGGCAGACCTGCCCGCTGGCATATGCGGTAACAAACTCTTTGTCTGATGCTGCTGAGGAGCAAGAAATTATTTGACGTTTTTGAAATATTATGGAAGATCAACTTTGGCTTTAGTTTCCCAGAGTTTCTCAAAGATCAGGTGCTTTTCCAGTAGATCAGACTTGAACAACAGTCACGTGACTATAAAATTTATCAGCTCTCACCTGTGGTCGTGAACCAAATGGCTTTAATGCAGTTATCGTTTTACAAGGGCTTCCCAATCGAAGTTTGAAATCGCAGCTGGTGTCGCATCGGTTCCCGAAACCCAAAAGTATTGTGTACTCTAGCTTTGGAGAAGCGATCTGATTCACTCACTTTCTGACGACATAAATTTTCTGGCCAATAACATCTCGGATACTCTCAATGCTGTAACCGAAGTCATAACGTGTTCAACATCTTTTTTCTGTAATTTCACATTGCTAGCATGAAACTTTTGTGGGTTTCCTTGGGATTTTTTATTTGCAAAAGTGCCTTTATGTTAGTTCTGATACATTGTGCTAACCTACTACATGTTCGCAACTTACACCGGACTGCTTGGCGAATGCTCGTTTTATAAACTTTGTTTACTTTTCAGTTATGACGTTGCAAAGGGCGAATTCTCTCGTTGCTGACTCGTATTGTTTAATGAAGCACCGTTTGACCGATTTGGAATGTTTTCATAATTTATCAATAAACTTTTTTTTGTAGCTCAGTTTGTGATTTTTGTAAGCAAGTTCAGACGAAAGCAATGCACTGGTCCGCAAGTGACCAGAAAGCGTCAGACCATCTTGGTCTGCTCACATTGAATTATGTTATAAGTGATTTTTGGACGAACTGTACAGACATCATTGTTAGGCTGCCAATCAATGGACAGGCGGAGCAACAAAAGAGATTTGCAAGCATAAATTGAAGACCTGCTGTGTTGTATCAAGTAGTGATGCACCGGAGGCAACTTTTTGGATGGAGAGAGCAGGGCCAGGTTTAGCTGATGGGGGCCCGGGGCACTTTTAGATCGGGGGGGGCGTGCAAAAACTTTACAAGGTAACTTGAAAGTCACCCACACCGCTAATGCCTTTACGCCAAGTTCAGTCGCAACCTTGTGACCAAAAATTACCCTTGAAAGAAAAAGGAGGCATTTTGCAGAAACTTCGAAGGCTGAGAAAATAATAACACAAAACCACATTTTTACACGTCGGGGGCCCGGGGCAACTGCACCTTCTGCCCCCTTTAAATCCGGGCCTGGGAGGGAGGATGTTCCGGCCAGAGAGTTGCAGCTCCGGCCGTTTATAATAAATATCTACTTCGTATAACAACTGTTTCTACCAAGCGGTTGAATACCACTCTCATCAGGCGTTGTAAAAGGTGCCACCTGGCAATGTTTAGGATGCCGTTAACCGGGGCTACTTTGAACGCTTTTTGACTTCAAAATGAAGTGCATCAGCGATTTCTTAACCTATCCGCGCTAAATCGCAATATGTTAGCGGGACCAACTTGGTCTCTAAATAGCACAGACAACATTCAGTTTTAATCTCAATCTTAAACGCTTTTTTTAAATTGTCGGTGTTCAGACGTGAATTGAACGTTTGTTCAAATTTGGCTGTAGCTAGGCCTATATGAGGTTACTTCAAACACATTTAAAGTTTTTAAAAAAACTTTTTGATGTCGGTACCGTAGTATATTGACAATAAGCAACATATTTCGCTGAAGAAAACATATTTACACGAACTGGTACACGATTTGGCAATAGCAATTATGATGCTACATGAAAACAAGAAATATGGCTCAAAACAGTTCATAATAGCATTGGTTTTGCAACTACTTTCCCCACATGTATTCTAAGTCAGGAAATCGAAGAATATTTCTGTTATTGAGAGGAATAGCTTTGGGCTGTACTTTGACAATATCATCCCACTCATAGAGCATCTCATCTTTGATTTGGGGCCATCTTCATCCGTTTCGATTGCACTTTGTCAATGTCGATACCACCGTTCCTTCGCTCTCAACACTTGTCACTTTACCGGGAAAATGTTACCCTTTGTATTCAACAATTATGTACTCTCCAGTTGCAATATCTTTTTTATTACAACCTTCTGCTTCATTTTCTTCAATATCACCATCAGAAACCGTATCATCCTCTGATGAAGCACCATCTTCTATGCTTTCGTCCTCATACGACTAATTGCTTTCCGATTCATCTTCACAGTCCGTACTGGTAACTGCAGTTGCACTTTTAGATGTGCCTCAAAAATATTTATTCAGAGCAGCTGTGTAACGAAATCGTAGCTTTTTGCAAATGGTAATGAAGTCGTTAATGATGTGCAGTGGCGTAGCCAAGGGGGGGGGGGGGGGGGGTTTGGGGGTTACAACCCCCCCTTTGGCACGCGTGTGACGTCACGATATTGAGAATGATGCTTTCAGTCTAAAAAAAAATTGCCTAATTTTAAACAAAATTGCATTAAAAGAGCAAGTTTTGCCAATATCAAACATTCAAACATCTCAGCCAGGAATTAGCAACAAGAAAACACAGAGACGTAGCTTTTTTTTCCGAAAAATGCCGAAGAAAACATGATCTTATCCTTTTGCTATGCTACCGGACAGCACCATTTTACAGAAATATTCGTACCCACATTTTTGTTGGAAATGCTCTCAGAATGCACCAAATTTAAAGTAATTTTTCAAAATTTTCTGGGGGAGGCCCCCTAGTCCCCCGCCGTTGGGTGGTCAAAACCCCCCCTTTCAAAATTCCTGGCGACGCTACTAATGATGTGCTTTCATATCAGAAATATTTTAGACACCAATACCAGTAGGCCTCTACTGGTACCTAAAATTAAGTTATTTAAAAAAATGCTAAAGAATCATATAGTATACTATATGATTCTTTAGCATTTCTTTTAATATGTATTTTCCTATAGGCTTGAAAAGGGCTGTATGACTAGCCGAAAACGTTCGCTTTTTGTTTTTTATAATGTTAAATGTAGTGTGTTGCTGAGTTATGTTTTTTTATGGTTTAAAAGAGTTATCTCTCTACCCAAATTGTATTTTAAGAGTTAGCCTATGTTAGACTTCCGGTGACAGCACCGAGTATTGAACATGGGCCGGTTCAGTGAGACACCACTGCACTAACCGCTAAGCCAATCTATGCGCAATGAGAATGTAGCCTTTTAAGAGTTATGTTAGACTTCCCGTGACAGCACCGAGTATTGAACATGGGCCGGTTGAGTGATACACCACTTCAATAACCACTACGCCACTCAATGCGAATGTAACCTTTCGAGAGTTATGTTAGACTTCCCGTGACATCACCGTGTGTCGAACACAGGTCGGTTGAGTGAGACACCACTTCACTAACCATTACGCCATTTCTTGCGCAATGCGAATGTAGCCTTTTAAGAGTTATGTTAGACTTCCCGAGACAGCACCGAGTATTGAACATGGGCCGGTTGAGTGAGACACCAATGCACTAACGCTAAGCCAATCTATGCGCAACGAGAACGTAGGTGAGATGTGGAACCTACGAACAGGGTGGGACCTATGAACCATGACGTTGTTTGGCCACCGAGTGGATAAAAAATTTTGTAATTGCAGTGGTGAAATCGAGATTTGATTTCTTGCTGCCATGTGCGTTTTGGTCAGATTTGGTCCACTGTTTTGTCTTTCGTGCTCAAAAGTTACTTTTCAAGAAAAAAAGTAAAATTTTTCATTTAAATTTTTTTTAAGTTTCGAAAAGCAGGTATATTTTTCGAAAGAGTTTGTTGGTTACGCTATAGCCTATACTCGGGATAGTAGCAGTGAATAGGTGACAAGATGAAGTCAGAAACTTAAAGAACCCCACGAATTCTGAGAAGGGGTTCATGATTCCCACATGAGTGGTACATAGGTCTCACAGGTGTGGGACCTATGAACCACTTTTCTAAAAAAAGTTTAAATGCAATTTTGAGGTATTTTATATTATTCAACCTATTCGTTCTTTTTAGTGTAGTGAGGTAAGGTAGTTATCGATTTTCCAGCCAAGTTTCAGGGTCAGGTTAGTTTAACTTTTTGAGTTGGAAGCTAAACTGCAAAAAGTGGTTCATAGGTCCCACATCTCCCCTAACCTTTTAAGAGTTATGTTACACTTCCCGTGACAGCATCAAGTATCGAACACGGGCCAGTTGAGTGAGACACTACATCACTAACCGCTAAGCCAATCTATGCACAATGAGAATGTAGCCTTTTAAGAGTTATGTTAGACTTCCCGTGACAGCACCGAATATCGAACACGAGCCGGTTGAGTAAGACACCACTGCACTAACCGCTTAGCCAATCTACGCACAATGAGAACGTAACCTTTTAAGAGTTGTGTTACACTTCCCGTGACAGCATCAAGTATCGAACTCGGGCCGGTTAAGTGAGACATCACTTCACTAACCACTACGCCACTCAATGAGAATGTAGCTTTTTATGTTAGACTTCCCGTGACAGCACAGAGTATTGGACACGAGCCGGTTGAATGAGGCACCACTTGTAACGTCTAAGCCAATCTATGCACAATGCGATTGCAGCCTTTTAAGAGTTATGTCAGACTTCCCGTGACAGCATCGAGTATCAAACACGGGCCGGTTGAGTGTTACACCACTTTACTAACCGCTAAGCCAATCTATGTGCAATGCGAATGTAGCCTTTTAAGAGTTGTGTTAGACTTCCCATGACAGCACCGAGTATCGAACACGGGCCGGTTGAGTGAGACACCACTTTACTAACCGCTAAACCAATCTATGCGCAATGCGAATGTAGCTTTTTAAGAGTTAGGCTATGTTATACTTCTCGTAACAGCACCGAGAATTGTACACGGGCCGGTTGAATGAGACACCACTTATGACGGCTAAGCGGCTAAGCCAATCTTTGCGCAATTCGAATCTACATTCGAGACACCACTGCATTCGAATTCGAATCATTCGGAATTCGAATTTTAAGAGTTATTTATGTTAGACTTCCCGTGACAGCACCGAGTATCGAACACGGGCCGGTTGAGTGAAGAACAACTTCACTAACCAGGGCCGGATTTAGCTGATGGGGGGCCCGGGGCACTTTTAGATCGGGGGGCCCCCATGCAAAAAAATTTTCGCGCCTACGGCGCGAAAAACGATCTCTACGTCTACAGTAGCATCAGTCCAGTACTGCACAGCATTTTGCAGAAACTTTAAAGGCCAAAAGGAAAAAAATAACACAAAATCACATTTTAACCACATAGGGGGGCCCTTCAAAAGTCGGGGGGCCCGGGGCAACTGCCCCCTCTGCCCCCCCCTAAATCCGGGCCTGTCACTAACCACTACGCCAATCTATGCGCAATGCTAGATCTATGCGCAATGTTAGACTTCCCGTGACAGCAATGAGTATTGAACAGGGGTCGGTTGAGTGATTCACTACTTGTAACGACTAAGCCAATCTATGCACAATGCGATTGTAGCTTTTTAAGAGTTATGTTAAACTTCCCGTGACAGCATCGTGTATCAAACACGGGCCGGTTGAGTGTTACACCACTTTACTAACCGCTAAGCCAATCTATGCGCAATGAGAACGTAACCTTTTAAGAGTTATGTTAGATTTCTCGTGACAGCATCGGGCCGGTTAGGTGAGACACTACTTCACTAACCACTACGCCACTCAATGAGAATGTAGCTTTTGAAGAGTTATGTTAGACTTCCCGTGACAGCACCGAGTATCGAACACGGGCCGGTTGAGTGAGACACCACTTTACTAACCGCTAAGCCAATCTATGCCACTCAATGAGAATGTAGCTTTTTAAGAGTTATGTTATACTTCTCGTAACAGCACCGAGAATTGGACACGGGCCGGTTGAGTGAGACACCACTTATAACGGCTGAGCCAATCTTTGCGCAATTCGAATGTAGCCTTTTGAGAGTTACGTTAGACTTCCCGTAACAGCACCGAGTGTCGAACACGGGCCGGTTAGAGTTTGAACTTTATATTTGCCTTGTTTGCGCTTTGCAAATAGTTACCACTAGCGACGCTAGAGTCGTAGCAACACAAAGCTTCAGAAAAATTAGGGTCACTGGAGTTGAATTTGGTTGGTTGGTTTTAAATCTTTGAGATCTCAGGACAGAAATCAGGACGTAAGAAGACTCAACTAGTAAAGAACTACTGTCCTAGTGCACCTTATGTTTTAATTGATAAAAATTCCAAATCTAGTAGCATAGAGTAATGCTTATGTTTGGTAATTTATAAGAAGATGATGGAAATATTTGTTACCGTAATATGATTTATGTTACACCCAATGGTTAGAGGTAGGCTAGGCTACTGAAATTAGACAACTTTGCCAAGGTCTTATGGAAACTACTGTTAATATTAGTGTATTGTTTTTTCAGATTAGTACGTATGGCATGGAAAATAGAATCAATTTCAAATTTTTTTGTACAATATGCGGTAGGCTACTAGAAACACTGAAATGAACACATCCCCTACCTTCTTATGTGTTCATACCATATACCTTTTCATGTGTTCATACCATTTAAATAAAGCAAACCGGAAGGCATGACACATAATCTTTGTGTCCACCTTTAGGCACGCCTTTAAGTACTCTGCCAAAGACACAGCGGCATGCTTTTGAGTGGTGTTGAACTGGTTTCCTTTGAAGCATCATACCAGAGATCTCATCACTCAGCTATGCAGCTGGTACTACTTAGCCATGCAGGAGATAGTTAACAAACAACAAAACCATGTGCGAATTTATATAAAACAGCTTCATTTAGTAGATGTGGGATGTGCAAGTGAAATCAGTTAATTGCATTGCCATTAAATGTCTTTGCTGAGACACAGCCGCATGCTCTGGAGCGGTGTCAAACCCACGACCTTTTGAACGTCGCACAGACGTTCTCACCACTCGGCTACGCAGCCGACAACCTACTTGTATACCTACCTATACCACTTTAAGAAATAACATAGATAATTGCATCAAAATTTACTTCTCGCTTGTGTCGCTCCCGCAAGCTTTGCATGTCCACTACACTTGCATACTTCATTTAATTGTATAATTGTACGTATTGACTGATTTTGTTTGTACATAACATTGTTAAAACAAAGTAATTACGTTTTGACAACAATAATAGTTTGCAGGCAACAAATTATTGCTGGTTGCAAAAACAAATTTACCCGGCTTGCAAAGTTTAAACAAAGTCATGAGCTAATCAACTAAACTATCGGGGCAGACTATGTATCACTGGTCAATTATGTTTGTGCAGGGTTCATTTTAGGAACTTTGTCATTTAACTGCAAAGTTTGTAAGTAATTTCATGACATGTAGAAGTATTTTTGAGTGCATAAGACTCAAGTTCTCTTAGTTGGAATGTGTTGGTTTTGTATGCATTATTATGAATTGATTTATTAGTCTTTAATGCGAGTC
The DNA here is from genome assembly GCF_918807975.1 of Aplidium turbinatum. NCBI lineage: Eukaryota > Metazoa > Chordata > Ascidiacea > Aplousobranchia > Polyclinidae > Aplidium > Aplidium turbinatum. The sequence goes on along the minus strand of NC_137489.1, from coordinate 5,027,063 downwards.
TGAAATATTTTTTTGATCATGAATCAAGCACAGCAAGCCAATAACTCACGCCTTTACCCAAACAACATTGCATCTACTCAAAGTTACAGCTCAGAATTTCAGTAAGTATTATACATTTTTGTATGAAGTATAAAACAAATTTGTTTTTTATACTTTTTTGGTTTATCCTTACAATTGTAAAATTATTATTGGAAAATTATACCTGAGTTTAGCTGGTTATTTTTTTTTAACCAATCTATATTTTTGTAAACCAAAATTAATATATTACAGCTACCGCAAAATGACTTCGAACCTTTCTAAATTTTCAAGAAAAACTAACATTTTGTATACAATGAAACCTTTCAATAAAAACAATCGACCATTCTTAATATTTTGTCATTATTAAAATCTTTGTCACATTTTTCACAATCTTTGCATTGTTTGTCATAATGCTTAATGTTAGTGGTGTGATTTGATGTAAAACGCACAGCTACAAACTGGCGTAAATTTTGCTGTACTCAAAAAGGTCCGAAGTCATTTTGCGGTAGCTGTACATGATATCAAGTTTTACTTTTATCAGTGTGCATGTTTTTGTCTAGAGAGAAAACTTTGAATGCTGCATCTACAATCGAAAGAGCTTATTTGTCATACAGAGATCGCCAAATGTTCATTCTGCTCAAGCATGCAATCCGGGCAGCTGTAAGTGCTTTCATAAGTGCATTATTAAGTACAATTATTATATTGAGAAATAGTTGAAAGATGAAGTCGATAGAAAAGTCAAGAAGTAATTTACTGAACGAAACCGAATTTCACTGTAATTATGGTGGCAACAAACTGTCATGTTTTTAGAGAAGAGAAGGCTAAGCAGCTTAGCAATATATCTGCTACAGATAACATTCTGATTGGACATTATTACACACAAAACTGTTTCAGCCCAGTGGTTGTAGTTGAGGACACTACAATAGCTCTTTGGAAGCATAGTGAAGTTCATCAAAATAGCATTTTATAGAAATTCAACAAAGAAAGTTACATCTAATAACATAAAACGACTCCCCTCCCTACAACAGTGTAACTGAAAAGTTTGAAAAAAAATCATTTGTTTTTACTAAAATTTTATCTATCTGTTGCTATTATTTGATAAACTGTCTTTTGAATATCATTCGATCATGTTTAGTAAGGCCTCTTGGGTTATGAAATGGCTTTTTCCAGGGTAGGATTTTTTTGTAGAGTTTTTATTCCCTTTTTATCTCTTGATAAGCTAAACAAAATGCCTTCAGAGTTGTGGCTCCCACACTGAAAACATTCTTAATGGCACATCACGGCAGAGCTATCTCTGAAGGAATGGATGAAGTTCAATCACTTGTGAATTGGGGAGAGCCGTTTTAGTAGTGACATGTTTTAATGGAGCCTCGTCGACTCACCATCTTGTGCATGTGGCTCAGATTTTCAGACTGCATACCACATGATCTACCAATGTCCTGTATATCGACCCCAAGACAGATATGTGGACCTAACAACACCCAATGAACACACAATCCATTGGCTGCTGTGCCTAGATTTAACAACGTGATCTGCAGAGGCCTCAAACGTGAGAAGACCACAGCAGACCAACATAGCATTTTTTTCATGTATCCTACTCGATTGCTTAGTCATTAGTGTGGTTGCTTCTAGATCAGTAGGCATGGGATCGATACCCTGTCGGGTCGTACCAAAGACTTTATAAATGTGGTACGATACTGAATGTTATTTTAGCTGGGCACTCGCAGTGGAAAGGATTCGGGTAATAATGTACTCAGTTGCATCTCTATACGGCTGCATTGACACTGTCTGCTTTGTAAAGATGGGATTGGAAACTCTGTAGAACTGAAACCACTTTACACATCACTACCATTAAGGTCACTGTTGTTTGTGCGCGGCTGTGATAATGGTTCGCAGGAAATTGAACAAATATTTAACACTGTTTTCAAATGATTTTTGCGTCATGGTGTCCCTTTGTTACTGGAACCCACCAAACCCTACCTGCTGGGTCTCCCACCCATGGTGTTCAGCTAGTGTCACACAGGTCACAATTTCACTTAACCTTGCTGCTGTGACCAATGACACAAGGCGCACATCTAAACATTAGTGACAAGAAGAGCAAACATAGACGAAGTAGTCTGCTGGCCACAATACTGTAGCAAATAACTGTTTTGAAACCAAGCATTAGCAAGAAAATCCCCCTATGTAGTTTATTTTTCTTGCTTCCTCAATTCCAAATTTTGCTTTCAACTGTCTTGAAACCTCCCCAAGTTGGGAATCAAATCTCCAATCTGGCAACACTGGGTCTTTTAAACATGAAACGTTTGTTTCAATAAACTGTCTCGTGGCTGGTGAATAAGATTGACCACAGTCATGGCATTGCTTTCGATTGCTGTCCATTTCTTTGCAAAGTTAGGATGGGAAGTGGAAAAGATTCCCTGGGAAATGGCGCAGTTTGGCTCTGGCGACATCTTCACCTATTTTTACTTCAAATATTTTTTTTTTTGAAATTTCAATGTCTTTTGTTTTCTTAAATTTAGGAGCAGTCTTGGACTTTTGACATTCTCCGCAAGATTAGCCCAAACGAGGCTGCCCTGCTGAATGACCCAAGCGTGAATGCGAGAGTTCGGTTTAGGTTTGGGGGCAGGGAATTCCCCCCGATTATCCTGTTCAAAATTTACTTGATCAACAACGGAACAAAGTATATCAGTGGCAGGAAAAGCATCAGACCTGCCACGGATGTAAGTTGTCATTCGTGCGTTTGTTACCCTTTTAAATAACTGAAACCATTTTTTAGACTAAAGCATGTTTGCTTGGGCTACATATACTTGTTTTATTTCACCAAATATAGTTATTACTCACTAAAACCTCTACAGCCTCTTTTACCCTAAAAGGGTTATCATGAGAAGGTCCTTATTCATAGGCTGTAGAGGTTTTAGAGAGTAATAACTATATTTGATGTAATTCGCTCTACTTGGCTTTTTGCTTGGCATTGAGCACTTTTTGTAGTAGGGCTAGTCGGAAACTTTTTTTTTTAAGTGAAATTTAAAACAATTGGTGCATAACCTGACAACTTGAAGCGGCTTAACTTATCATCTATGGTGTCCTCTATCATACAACCAAAAATAAGTATTGAGTCAATTCAGCTTTTAATGAAAATTTAAAATAAACAAACATACAATTTATTTTTATACATACAAAAACGTCAGTTTAATGCCCACTAATGAACTGGATACTCTTTTTTCAATCAACAAACATTTGCATGGGGTTGTAAGCAAATATGTTTACTTGCTTTAAAATTAAAATGCAATGAATTCTACATCTAATCATCGTGAAAACATTTTTTAATAAACGCATTGTTAAAACTTGTGATGCCGCATATATAGCACTTTCGAAGTTATTCAAATTAAAATTTTACAATGTATGTTTGCTTAAAACAAGTACATTGGAGCTTATACTACTTATTATCATACCACGACGATATTCTCGTAACATACTACATAGTCATACCGCTATCAAAACATTTTCCAACTAGCCCCATTAGCACATGAAAAACTATTTTCCTAAAATATTTAAGCATGGTGCATTAGACTAAAATTTGTTTATTTCTTAGTGTTGTAGAACACCTACAGCTGACACACATCAAAAAACTTCTGCCTATCTTTAACGATATTGACGCATAAGATGTTTTTTAATACGCCAAAAAATTTACATCGAAAGTAAGAAAACACAAAATTGTCAGCCAAACAAACATACCTTGCCTCAACAAATCGAAACTAACATGGATTATGTGTTTTTATAAACTACTTCACATGTTTGCAGTAAATATTTGAAAAAGTTATGAAGAGTTAAAAAAATGATCATTTTTCAACTAACCCCGCCTTCCAACTAACCCCACTCTCCCCTATTTGTTTACTTGTTTTATCAATATCCTACAATTTTCTAACAAAATTCTTTGTCTGTTACAATGATTGAAAACTCTTCCAAATACTTTTATTGCAACAAACAAAGTAAAAAAAGTTGCCGTGAAGCTGCTCTTGTTTGTATATCTTGCTCCAATCGATGGCCTGCAAAGAAAACAATACAACGGGCATAACGTATCAGCCTCGCTTACAGGCGGCCATAGACGCATGCAGACTCATGGGACATCGAAGGTTCTACGACCAAATGATCATTGATGCGTGTCAATTTGAGAAGGATAAAATTACTGACGTCATAGATGTTACTACTGTCAAAGACTACATGCAGGTCTGATGTTTTACAATGGTTTATGTATGCTTTATTCTAACTATTTTACATTTAAAAAAAAAATTTTCTTTTGCCTGGTAGGTACAAGAAATTGGTTTCCAACTTCATTTTTATTGAAAACGTTAAACACCACCTTCAAGCACGTCTTAACATAAATTGCGTTTTGTCGCTTCTAACCTTTTTCTAGACTTTTGCATTTACGTGACATTATTTTTCGTTCTGATTGTCGAAAATAAAAGTAAAGTAAGCTGAAATGAACCATACTATGCCACATTAGCTGTCACCGTTTAATCCAGAAGCTTTTTCACATTCATCTGCCATACCAGATTTTTTTTATGCATTTCACTGTTGTTGTTTTTTTAAATTTTTTCAACTGAAAAAGGTAGGTTGCACTAACGAGGTCTGACTGTAGACTACACGAAAGCCTTTACAGTATATGATTCTTACAACGTAAAAACGGTAGTCTGTTTTATCACATTGAAACAATCGTAACCAGCAGCCCATGCAAAGTTTTCATCATTTTTCAATATCTTTCATTTTAAATCTTAGTACTTGAGCAATATGGATGAAACCCCCAGTTATCTCGGCGGCAAAGGGAACTACTGGAGACAGCTGTCACTAGAAGCGCTGCCACGACAAAGCATTATGTATGACATCATGCAATATCTTCAGACCAAATCTCCCAGCCCACGTCTGCAGGCAGAGATGCCTGTTCTACTGTCACGACCTGTCACCCAAGAAGTACAACTGGAACAATTCAGGGTCATCTCAAGGCTTCCGTGAGTAGCAAAGACACAATTGTGTGTCAAAAAAAATGAGGATAAAAATATACGTAGGCTATTCCACTGCTTGTTAGATTGCAAGCTTACAGTTAACAACGTAACAAGCTGTTATGTAAACTTTGTGTTTACTATTAGAGAATTTATTGGAGACTATTGTAACCGGAAAACTTTTAATCAAGATATACTTTTTCTCACTGAAGCAAAAACAGAAACAAGTTTGGTAGAGAATGTGACTAGGCTAGATGCAATATCCAGATACTAATCTACAAATTATGTTTTGTAGACTATTCTGGACTTCTGCAACAAGTTTATAGACAATTTTTTTATGTTGCACTGGAAGCAGATAGTAAACCAAACGGCATAGATGTTATTCAGCAAACGCTCTTGGCACTACTATGAAGTTGATGATGTTTTTAACTTTGAAGTTTTTGACTTTATTCAGGCAATATTTATTGCAGATCGCCGCCGAATAGCGGTTTCCGAAAAGCTTTTCCTCATCCGTTGTTATCGGAACGTTTATCTGCTTCTCAAAGGAGATCCGTACAGTCTCGCCGAAGAGTCGCTAAAATGAAGAAGATGTACGGACTGGACACACAACTCCAGCAAGACAAGGTAAAGCTTTGCGTCACTTTTGACTGTTGTGGTGTTGCAAAAACTACACATATCTTATTTCACTAATTACTAGGGCAACTTTTTGTTGCGTCAACAAAGTGAGAAAATTTCACTTTAAAGAGAGTTGCAGTAAAAAGTTGTACAAGCGAACGAACATTTCAAACCGCAATATTTCATTCATGTAGGGGAAGGTGGGGTGATTTGAGCAATGGGGTAAGTTGAGCAACCCCTAGTTCCGGGAAAACGGAAAAGCTAAAACGAATTTTTCCGCCGCCAAGTTGTTTTACCCATAATGCCTTTTAAGCCACTATATCGATCTAAACAACTGGAAGCTTTGTTTAGGAATGGTTCCACTTTTTTGAGTTTAAGTGCTTAGCAGTAAATATTTAGCAGCGGCGGAAATTTCTGTTTATTGAATTATTAGTAGAGATAGATGAAATTCGTTTTGCAATTGAGGTAGACGTTACATCTGCCTCGGCTTGTAGCCAATAATGCAATATAGTTTTCTAGCAGTCTTTGAAATTTTTTTTTTTTTTAAATGGTGGAGATGGGGTAAGTTGAGCAATTGCTCTTGGGGTAAGTTGAGCAGTTTCTCAACTTACCCCAGTAAATAACTTAAGACAGCTGATCAGGTCAAGCCAGCTAATTATCTTGTTTTTTCTTTCCTTTTCATGTTAAAGCTACAATTGATGTACAGGTTACCTTTTCAAATATATTGCTTGGTCAGTTAAATACAATGCCACGTATATACCAAAGAAAAACAAACAGGGGAAACATTCAAGATGCTGTGCTGAGGAGTGCAGCAGATAATTAATGTTATAAATGGAAAATCCGTAAATGCTGCTTCTATTGATCATGGTATTAAACGGATGACGCTGACTCGTTACATGAATCGAGTGAAGAATGCTGTCGCTGCCGATAACGTGACTTCAGTCAGTAGAGCTATACAGAGCTAGCGGTATGGTTTTGCTAACCATACCACCCCACACATCGCATCAACTACATCCTCTAGACAAGGCTGTGTACTGACCGTTTAAGTCGTAGGCCTACTACAGCATTACGTGATCGGTCTGCAAGAGATTTTTCCAAAAACTCCTCACTATAGCCTAACATTTAAATAGTTTATACGGTGATATATTGAAAACTGGGGCAACCACCCCCTCCCTACAGTAGATACGAAGACCAAAAACATATTCTGAGTGGTAAATCAATGGCTCAGTTGCAATAAAAACATGTAATAATACTAACTCTGCAACTTAAGAAATTGAAGTTGTCTTGATTTCTTATTAATGTATAAGCAATCAACGCCTTAATTCATTGTTGCTCAACTTACCCCATGCTGTTGCTCAACTTACCCCATTAAAAAAAGGGTGGAGTATGTTGAGCAACTTTTACAAAACTACTCAGATCAGATGAAATATAAGAGACAAGAAAAATATTTTTGCTTTGAAGCAGGGCCAATGAGCATATCTTTAACATCCATGACAAAAATATTCTCTGACGCCTGACACATTTTCAAGAAACGCGTGTTTATAAAAACCTGCTCAACTTACCCCACCTTCCCCTAGGCTACATTTGATTTATTTACCTACAGTACCAAAGGTTTCAATCATTTACCTGACAGTGCTCAAGCTTCCCACAACATTGCACGACCCAGACAGCAAAATCGATCATTTTGACATTAATTCAACGTCTGCAGACGTTGTATCAATGTAAAAATGATTGATTTTACTGTTTGGGAAGCTGCTTGGTAGTGTGATAATTGGCATGGCCTATAATGTTGGAGTAACGTTTGGTTGGGATATTTTTACGATCGCTTTTAGGACACTAAGCCGATGATCCGCATACAAGTTTATCCCAAATTGCTGTAAAGTCAGAACAAAAATGAATAATTACTTTTGCATTTGGTACAATATTCGGAAAAAATTGCATGATAAAATTTGTAGTAATAGGCTACGTAAGTCAAAATATCTTGCTGTAATAAGTCTTGCTTATCTTTTATAATCTATGAAAAAGTTGCAAAAGCTTGCCCTACTAATTACCTTCAAACTTAGGTTCTGGAGGAGCCTTGAATCGCGCTAATCTGCAACCAATACAAGTTTGCGTGACGTCACGCATTTGGTGTCAATTTATAAAAAAAACTTCTACAATTGTCAACAGAAAGATGATTTGACGGTCCGCCCGACGTCTTCACAATCGAAGCAACCTCTCGTGTCAGCAGGTAATTTGTCCCATCCTGCGACCGCTTCAAGGGGACCCACACAACAGTCTATCCTCCCGCCAGCTACATCGGCAGGAAAAGCAATCGACGCGGGACCCGAAGACCATGAAGCCCGCGAACTGTACGAATGGACTCGAGATTTGAACTTTGACAACATTAACAAAGGAATATTTCCTGAGCCAGAAACACGGTCCAGGCCTGAATCCGCTTCCAGATCAGTCTCATTTTCATCGCGCTTGACAAAGCGAGTGTACACCACCTAAAAATAACCCCACAGTTTGTTACTTTTTGCATTTAATGATCGTCTTATCAATGTCCAACAAGTTTCTGTAAAGTCGACGAGTCCAATTCTTTATTACCGTCATGGTTGAGTTACCGACTTTTTCTTGGAGAAGGCTACGAAGTTCTATCCTAATGAAATAGGAACAACTAAATTTGAGGCCCAAACCTGCCACGAGTAAATTCGTGTTAGAGCTCATGGAAACCATTAGCTGGTCATGCAACGATGTTTCGCCTTGTCAGTTTGTGAGCCACTGATACAAAACGAGATGTGTATCTGAGAAAAGGGCGTCACACCATATTTGGACAGCTCCCTTTTCGTATGTGTTTTTGATGTTGACCGGCGTTGCATTGATGAAAAAGGGTAACTCGATAGCTCGGTCGGTTAGCGCGTGACTTCTGGAGCGAAGAAGCTTCTAGACCAAGCGGCGCTGGTTGGACTCTAGGGGTGTGCGCTTGAGCAACGCACTCCACTCAGCGGCATCTAATGGATGGAATAATTCCCCGGAAACAAGACTTCAAGAATCAGAAACTTTACTCAGTCAATCTCGGTGACCGGGTTTTGCGTCAGTGATTCAAAGCCTCTACAAGTATGCGAAACTGCCAGGATTAAGCTCTGCAAGAAGCTTTCCCAGTCCGAGGATAAAGATTTAATTGATCAATCAAAGTCGGTCTCTCAACTCGTTATTTTTCAACAAGAAGTGAAATTCCCCTTATGACGATGCCGCCATGCGCATACATAACGCTGGCAGTGCCGGATTAACGAAGTGCGGGGCCTGTAGCAGATTGATTTGATGTACGGATAATACCCGGAAAGTAACCTAATTGAAGATTTTATAGATTTGATCTACATTCTACAACAACAAAAATAACTAAAGTCTAATGTAATGTTTTATTTGCAAGTGGTGGTGCTGCCTAAACAGACCCCGCTGCGGAGTCGGGAGAAATAAAAGCAATCTTTTTCGATGGAAGATGACTCTTGACCCAACGTGTGATAGCGGCCTAGACAATCAGACGATGAAGCACATCCTCACCAACTGCCCCCTTAGCCCTTCATGTGATGACAACGACCTCAAAAACATCAGAAACAATGCTCTTACCTGGCTCCGACACTGGCGTGACAAGTTATGAATGAATGAATTTGCAAGGAGAAACATAAAACTTCAACAATATCATTCAAAGGTCTTTTCGACGCATTTTGATCTCTGCAAATTTGGCAATTATTTCAGATGAGTTCAGTGACTTCAAAATATCATTTTCAATACCGTATTAAAAAGAGTTACATGGTGTAGCGCTCTTGTCCCATCGTGTTTCACAGATAGTTTTTAATCAACTTCAATTTTGAAAATGATCAATAGATAAATGCGCAACAAATTGTCAATGTTAGGAAACGTGGTGTGAATATTGTTTTCTTTAATCAAAGTGAAATAGTTGAGTTCTGGAGAGGAGCAATCAGTAGCAATGTGCTTTACGAATTCTGAAAACTGAGGTAGTTCATCTTTCAATCTGTCTTCCAAATCCTGGAAACATGCTTCTAAAAGTCTGTCAGCACTTTTTTGGATGTGCGCAGCTGTTAGATCATGCAGATTTCGCAAAAAAACTAAACCGTGTGTTCAATTGGGTGTATGCTTTGCGAAGTTTCTCCAGCACAGATTGTAGGCTGTCCAATACTGCAAGGAAAACTTCCACCCGGAATCTGTCTATAGGTGAATTATCCATTGCATCTGGAACTGAACGGCCTCCGCCTACATCCTCATCGTGCCTTCGATTTCGAACAATTTTTCTTGTGCTTGTTGGTCGGCAATCCGGCACTTGAGTCAGCTTCTGCTTCTCTGACTCAAGCTTAGGCTTAGCGAATTGTTTTCTGAAAGTCTGTAGAGATCCTGCCAAAGAGGTACACAACCCTGAATCAATGTTGAGATTTTGCTGCTTTGCTTGAAGAGAGGCTTGAGTTGCCTGGAAGCAATCGAGTAAGCTATTCCAAAAAAACTAAGATTCCAGTTTCGAGCAACTCCATTTTCTCCAAGAATCCATTTGCCTGCTGTCGAAATTCTGCCTTTTGCTCTTGGTCATTCGCAAGTTTCTCCAGTACCTACTTTATGAAAGGAAAACCGTTCTTTAATAACCTTGATGACATCAGCTCTTGCGGACCATCGTGTTGCAGAGAGCCTTTTTAGCACTCCACCACCCAGGCGCGGATCTAGGAGTTTTTTTTGGGGGGGGCCAGAAAATTTGAAAATGAATTAAAAAGTAATAAAGATCAAACAGATATGAACAATCAGTGGCGTAGCCAGGAATTTGGGGGGTTTTGACGGCCGGCGGGCGAAGCCCGACGGCGTGTTCGCCAAAGGCGACACCCAGCGGCGGGGGGTCTGGGGGGCTCCCCTAAAAAATTTTGAAAAATTATTTTGAATTTGGTGCATTCTGAGAGCATTTTCAACAAAAATATGGGTATAAATATTCCTGTAAAATGGTGCTGTCCGGTGGCATAGCAAAAGGATAAGATCATGTTTTCTTCGGCATTTTTTCGGTAATAAAGCTAAGTCTCTATGTTTTCTTGTTGCTAATTCCTGGCTGAGATGTTTGGTATTGGCAAAACTTGCTCTTTCAATGCAGTTTCGCTTAAAATTAGGCAAACTTTGTTTTAGAGACATAGAGACTGAAAGCATCATTCTCAATATCGTGACGTCACACGCGTGCCAAAGGGGGGGTTGTAAGTCCGCTGTGGGACTAATATCAGCTGTTTAGAAGCATATCAAACCATTCAACAATTTCTCACAAAATTTCGGGGGGGGCCCGGGCCCCTTGGGCCCCCCCCATAAATCCGCGCCTGCCACCACCTGAACACTCCAGAACGGACCACCGGTGTGTTGAAGCAGCAAATAATACATAGATATTTTTAACGAAGTCAAAGAACTGAACTGTTTCTGGAGACGATTGTGCAGCGCATACACCAACTACATTCAACGAATGAGCATAGCATGGAAAATATTCTGCAACAACACCAAATTTTTTTTTAACAAGCGCCTGTACTCCGTTATATTTCCCGCTCATGTTCGACGCGTTGTCATAGCTCTGTCCACGGCAATCGGCAAGATTGATACCCTTCTCACTGGTATACAATACCAGGCTGTCGCAAATCTGCTGAGCAGTATGGCCCTCCATTGGGAGAAATGCCAGAAACCTTTCCACAGGCCCTGTTGGCTTCACATATCTTACCGTGAAACAAAGCTGGTCCGTGTGAGTAATATCCGGGGTTGAACCTAGTGATATGGAAAAGTATTTAGCTTCTTTCAGTTCACTAACGATTATATCTTCTGCTGCTTTTCCCACTATGTTGACCACCTCTTCGCAAACGGTTTTTGATAAATAGAAAGTGTGCCCTTTTCCACGATTCGCATGCATCTTAATGTGTTGGCACAAAATAGCCTAGCTAGTTAGAATTTACTTACAATTTTCTCTCAGAAGCAATAGGCTAAGCTAGATCCAGTTCAAATCGAATGTTTTCGCCTCTTCCAATACAAGAGAAACTATTTACACAAATAACTAATCTTAAAATCGCAGATTCTTCCCTGTGACAACACAATGCGCGAAGTTGCCAATGTCTCGAATGTTCCCTCAAACAAGAAACAACTAGGACTAGCATGGTGGGCTAGTGGCATTCGAACAAGCAGTTGCCTCCAGTGGAAATAACCGGTCTTTTAAGAGAATTATTAGGAAGGGACAAGACGTTGGGACTAGTAATTTAATCCTACAATTATAATGTTCTCCTATTAACCATTCCAGTTTGCAAGCCAAAAATTACTTGCCAGATTCGACATTTTTTTGCAAAAAAAAGTTTTATTCACCTAGCGCGGGGCCCGTAGCAGCTGCTACATCTGCTACTATAGTTAATCCGGCCCTGAACGCTGGTAGTTTTAGCCAGTGACACGCTCGCCCCCTCCCTAAACCACAGAAAAATACTTTATTACGATATATTACAGTAGTAAGGTCGAACGAATGTAGATCTAAACAATTACGTTTAGTTGAAATTGCTCCCCCTCTAAAGATTCTTGCTGGATTCACCCCTGGCTGTAGCTACTTTATCAGCTGGAGCCGTACAATATCGAACGAAACACTGTCATGGATAGGCCATATTTCAACTATAACCTGTTCCTTTTTTTTACGCTTGGCGCATTAGAAAGTAGAGGCCTTGGATAGCTACGTTAAAATACAGTACAATTTGATGATTAGCGTATTTGGTACCGTTGCGCATTTCGTTAAATCTAGGCCACTAGCATTAGGTAGGCTATGTACTTATTTACCCGATCTTTGCAGTTATTACACACACGCGTAGGCTACGCCCACCTTGATACCTGGACAGTGGACACGAAGATTTGCCTAAGTCGTCAACTTACATAAACCACCAGGCGTTTGTACGAATATTGGTATGAGCCAATAAACGGTTTAGAAACATCGGCACTATGTTCCCGGCTGCTACACAACCTTTTGTCATTACTCAGCTAGTGAGGCAGCTTTTCGACGTCCTTGGAACAATAGAAAAAAGATAACTCAAGGTAGCTCCGTCACTGTCTGCCAGACCACCACTCTTGATGTCACAAGAAAACATCACCGGAACAAATCACATTTATTAGATCTCTGGGATGGAACGGAACACGGGGTTACGGTGACTGCAGGCTGAACCGGTGTGAAGTTGAAGCGATTTGATCGTCATGACTTGAAATGACATGTCGCGCATTTCAAACAATGAATGCAGTGGCATCCAACCTTTTTGTAGTTTCTCAGACAGAAATCAAAAAATTATCATGGCTACAGAGTAGATCCCCCCAAAATTTTAGAAGTAAAAAAAAAAACTTGACACAGCATTCTCGCCAGTTAAATCTTAAATTTACAGATTCCCTTGAAAACTTCCACGTACTATAGGTTTGGAGCCATTGAAACATCGGAAAACGGCGCATTGAAATAAAATTATCGCACGAATGAAACGAAAGCGGCTGTTTTCTTAGGAGGAAATGCAAAGTTTTAAAAGTTTGATATTGTAAACAATTTGTAGCACAAAGTTACGCGGTTTTTCCGTCGTTGCGCTTATGAAAGAAAACGATTTTCCCAGAGAGCAAATCAACCGTTTCTTATATTGATTTAACGTCTACAGACGTTGAATTAATGTAAAAAACGGTTGATTTGTTGTCTGGGTTGTTCATACCAATGGTCAAGTTTGTTAGATGAGGCATCCATCGACGTTGAATCATTGCAAATGCATATACAGCGAAATATCAATGAAGATACTGCACAGAAGAAATGCATTGACTCATTAATTTCGTCCATTGAAAGCCGACCAACCCAAGACCACACCAGTGTATGGTGAACATAGTTTACAGTAATATAAATGTTGTATGTTGAAAAGACATTAAAAGAGCAACAAACAGCCTAAAGAAGACAAAACGTAAGAAAATGTCAAAAAATCGGACCTTTTCCTATTGAGAAAGATGTCTAATACATTGAAACAAAGTATACGTCGTTACAACGCTACGAGGCATTGAATCAATAGCATGAATTTTAAAAACAAGTAACTCAGGCCAAATACTGATAAGTGTCTTTTTCGCCGTCGACTCTGATGAGATATTCCTTCTCTATGAGAATGTCTATGCACTTCTTTATGACGGGAACCCGGGGCTTGAACCTGGAGGCCAATTGAGTAAAAACCTCTCCCAAGAGCTGTTGGTGTTTCTGCTGTTTTCGCATCTTCATAATCCGGACAATGGCAGCCTGGATGAGGTCAAAGGTCATGGTGAGGAATACAGAATGAGCCAGCAATTGTCACTCTTACATCGCTAGACATTTATATATCATTTCGACGTTGAGACCATGTAAAAAACGGAAACTTATGTTGGATAGATAGTGGTAGAGCAAAAAGCAGTTCTACCTCAGTGTAAAACTCTTATCATTGATACTGACAGACTTTAAAGTTTAAATAATTGTAACAAGGAAAACAAAGCATATGTGAACTAGAGGAGGAAAAATAAGTTTTCTATTAAGATTTGGGCCAAGTTACCTGTATGAGCATCTTTCTGTCTTCTTCGATATGCCTGTGCGTGGTCTCTTGCTCTTGCTTCTGTTCCATCTTGATCGGTTTGTTAATGTTCACACGGAATTTCTTGCTGCGCACACAAACTCAATTAAAAGTCAACACTTGTTTCTGTTTCACGTTTATTTACATTGCGAGACTAGCTTGAAAACTTTACTGCTCCGTTTAAGTTGTTGGGACCGAGCGTCTATCCTTTTAATAACCCAGATTTACGATGTCCCAAACTACACTGGAAGGCTACCAGTGTTTGGTTTCATCATCCAAGACACGCAGACATTCTGCTTGACTATGTGGGTTGAAGATGTTGGTAAGTATGTTGTATGTATGTCCATTGTCCATGCATGTAATGGTTGATGATGTGGTCTGCGGTCTGTTTAGCAGTCCTCAAGAATGTACAACCCAACCACTGTGAATGACCCTGCCTCGGTTGGACACGAGCTGGGTTGTCATTTATCGGTCATTGACCGATTTTTTTAGCAAAATGTCCGAAAAAAATATAGTCAATTAAAATGTCCGAAAAAATATATACGTTTTTCAGCGAAACTTAATGTTGTAGCTAGTTAGGAAGTACAAATTTTGGTTTTTATCAGCTACTTGAAAGGAAACATTTTCATCCGAAAAAATGACCGAATTTTTTCAAGTCATTTCAGACAAATGACCGAAAAGTCTCAGCGAAAAAAGCCCAGGACACGGGTTCGGTGCCTAGTGGTGTCAACCAGACAGAAATTCAGACGTTGAATCAACGTAAAAATGACGACTTTTGCTGTCTGGGTTCTCACATGGTTCGGTACAGCTTGTTATGTTTGCAAAGGTTGTGCACATTAGGGATAAGCCATCAATGTTGAAACAACAGCAGTTCTGGAGAAAAAGTGACAAAGTTGCAACGGCGGGATACAAAGCAGAGCTTCATCAAGCATGTCACACAGAAACTTTCAATACAATTTTTTTCTATCAAAGTGAGGTGGTTTTGACTCATTCACTTTGCATTTGAAGTATCTTTTTATCGTCCTACCTCCTATAACCAAGAAAGAGTTCAATATTATGATGGGGCTTTAAATTGCTAACATCCGTTTCTTCTTTGCACTCCAAGATCCTGCACTTGAGGAGGTGGATCAGGACCTGCAGGCGGAAGAAGAACAAAGATTATGCGTCTTTCAAGATATCTCATTTCATTAACGGAAGAATGCAGAAACATGGACCTCGCATTCGCATATTTCGAAAACCCAATTCTTGACTATTTTTCTAGAGTTAAAACAAATAAACACAACCCGCCGCTAGCACACGCAGTATTTGTCTTTATTTTAAACTTGAGTCTGTGTGTCGCGGTGGTAGGGAAAACTAGAATACCTGAACTAAAGCTTCAAATTTGAGTTGGACGTTGTCTGCCAGCTGCTGTACTGTATATGAGGTAGCAGAGTTGTATTGCAGAAGCACTGCCATTTGAAAGGTGGACGCCTGTAGTGAAAGCGAAGTTGCAATGAAAATGAAATCCATGCGATTTTCAGAAATATCATTATGAACATCATTTACCCAGACAGCAAAATCCGTCATTTTTACATTTATTCAACATTTGCAGACGTTAAATCAATGTAAAATGATCATTTGCTGTGTGGGTAGAAGTTTAACGACTGCACCTACCTGAAATGTGTAGCGGTTTTTGAAGCAGTTTGTCACAATCTCCCCTTTGCACATTTGGTAGAGCCAAGTCAACTTCCTGCCAGTATGTTGCTGACCGTAGAAGCTGGTGAAACGTTCATAGCTCCGCTCGAACTGCGAGAGAGACAAGTTAAGCAACATCGTGAGAAGGTGGTCTGACATCGCCAGTTACACTAGTTTGGTGAGTAGAGCGTTGAAAACGTACGCTATTAAAACAAAACAAGAGCACATGAGACGGCATTTTCAAAGTCGGGGAACAGGGCAAGTTCAAGTTTGTAGTGAAGCGTAGTTCGAATTAACAGCTTGCCATGTTTAGTTTGAAGATATGGCTCTGTTTAGATCTTTACGAGATAGCATTAGTTAAAGATTATATAATTAAACATACTTTTATTACGTAATGGAAAAAGAAATATACCAAGCACAAAGGCAGCACGAACCTCGGCAGGAAGACGAAAAGCGACAGCTTGTTGGAAGGGCCAGGCACCGGAGCTCAGGACTTGAATCGTGAAATCGACTAAAAGAAAAATCGCGAGCAGTTCAGTCGTTTGCTCTCAGTGAGACAAAACCCGGCCATTCTACATTGATTCAACGTCTGCTGACAATGAATCCATGTAAAAAGGACGGATTTTCCTTGGCATTCCTGATATTTTCACTTATAGCCATGATGAGCAAAACAATATTATTGTGATTGCTTAACGTTTTAACACCACGTCAACCAGCATCCTTATTTAACCCCCCCCCCCCCCCAAAAAAAAAAGAATGCTCCATAATCAACAACATAAAAAAAAATGAAACACATCAGATGACGTCAGCCAACTTAACAAAATAACCTTGTGGCTTGCGTATCTTAGTTACAACGTCTGCAGACGTTGAATCAATGTAAAAATGACGGATTTTGTTGTCTGGGGGAGGGGGTTAGCTGGCATGGGATAAGATGAGGTTTTATCCCAGATTCATAAAGTAAATGCGGCAGCCAACTTACGGTCCAAGGGTGTTGTGCTGTTGGTGTGCGACCGAAACCTCTCGTTCAGATCTTTGCTAACTCCGATATCTTGGAACATTTTTTGCAGCTTTGATGTGTATTCGAACCCACATGCTTGCTGTGAATAGAACATGAAAAGCAACCGTAAATCAATGGAAAATAATAACAACAATGCGTGTCTCTATATAGCGCTGTTTCCATCGCAGATATGCGCGTTGCTTCTCAGCGCTTTACAAAGCAAACGGTGTCAATGCAGCCGTAGAGGCGCAACAAAGTAAAAAACAACTAAAAACTAATACTTGAAATGAAAGTTACCTTTAGTCTAGAGATCATTTGTGCCTCGGCGTCATCACTGGCAGACAGATGATGGACCAACCTCCGGGCTAATAATTTTGAATAGAAGGTTTGGAAAACGTCTTTGTCCTCAATGTAACGGAACACAATCATCTAGCAACGAAAAAACGAAATAAGTAGCGGCTGGCAACGTTTGCGCATGTGTGAAAGATTTGCAGATGTTGCCTAACCGATAACCGTACGAAAGTGCTTTGATAGAAGTGTTTTTTTAACAAAAATGAATAAAATCTCTGTAACTCACAACTTCCTTTAAAGTGGCTTCCAGCTCGGTATCTTCGGACACTTTTGAACTTTTCAACAGGACATCACAGTATCTACAAGTGGTAGAACATACAACTCCAGTTTAGATTAAACAAAAGTTTTGAAAAACTGTTCAGTTAGTTTTTCAAGATTGTGTTTCGTATCTGGCGCTTCCCAAAACCTTGGTAGCTTAACCAAGTGTCTACTCCGTCCGAGGATTCGTTTTATGGGTCACGATCGAGATGTTGCAACAACAACTTTTTGTCCGTGTTACCATGAATGGATAAACGTGGCTTAATAACATTTGTGTACGCATGTGAGTTTATGTGGCTAGAAGCTTATTCTCATTCCCATGTTTGAGTCAGATATTGCTTTGTCCGCAGGTGAGCAAGGACATGGTGACATCAGTATGAAATGTGAAAAGTCGACTTCAGACAGCAAACTAGGCGCTTTTTACACTAGTTTTTCTATACGTGGAGTTCAAAGCAAAAATCCTTCAATAAAGATTGTCCGTAGCCTGAAATTGTTCAAGCTCATTTATGTCTGCAACGTCACAAAAATTCATAAGTAGTGCAGTGGTCATTTTTTAAAAATATTTTTCAAAGGTTTAAGCCAGCTTTTTTATGCAGATGATGATGTTTAACATCAACACTCACTTGGCGAGGAGTTCGGGAGATTTAGACGAGGTCTTTGCGGCAATGGTGACAGCGTTCTTGTTGATGAAACGGCCACAGGCTTTGTCCAGAGAAGCAACAAAGCCAGAGTCGTTGTCGAAAGACTTCTCCACTAAGGCGTCGTATCTTTTATGGACATCCAGTATAGTTTGGACGTAGAGCTTCGGATCCTTTCAAAGAAAACAGCACTTCGTGATGAGGAAAGATAAACAATGACTAAGAGATTGGTGTGCAGAGGACACGTTTCTCTATACACAATATCGTGTATGAAGTACCGTACAATCTAAAAAACAATCTTCATGTCTGCTATGATGAGTTTTTACTGCATTTCTATGCGTAGTAGAGCAGTGAAAAAGACTACGGAATTATTTCTAGCCATGTAAAACAACCTTAAAATGCTCTAATGCATAAAGCTTAGTATACTTACAGTTATCAGTAACCACATGGCAGGAAAATCTACGAACAAAAACTGTACAATTTTACAAAATTATTTTGCAAGTAAGATTAGATAGTATATTGAACGCAAGTTTGGCAAAAATTAAATATCTTCTCACATTCATCGCCGCGTCCGCACACTGCTTAATGGCCGATTCCCCTTGGGAATGGATGTGGGTTTCCAGAAGGTTCTTTAGTTCTCCCAAGCCGTCTTGAATCTTCGAAACCAGCTTGAACATCCGACCAAGATCTTCATTAAAAAAGTAGAAAATACTGAAAACCATATAAAAAACCGAATTCTGAATCTCTAAGTTGGAGAAGTGCGATTAGTTTGGTTTATAACTGTTAACCCTTTAAGCAGCAAATACCCCTTAATGAAAAGTGACAAACTCAAAGAGTCTCTACTGCACTTTGAACATTAACATGCCTACAAAATTCTAACACGATGCAGTTTTTGCAAAGAACCAGAATTGATGGCTTGAGAAACTGTTGCAGTTGGCACTGTTTCTTCTCCGGTGGGAATTGATACAGAGCACCAAATCATGAGCAACAGCACTTATGCTTTTACCCACTGTTTCAGTTTAAGAACAAATGCTTAACTGAAGAGTTTTTGTTTCTTTACAAGAAAAATAAACTATAATTGTGCAAACAACGTTTAAAAACACGGGTCTGAAGAAAAACCAAATTTAAATTTCACTATCGTATTTCAAAACAGCCCGGAAAAAAACGAGTAAATATAACAAGAATAAATACAACAAAATTCTTCAAGAATCTCCAGTATACTTTACCGTCGTTCTTGTCGTCGTTGAGAAGATTTTGAAATTCCGCATGGAACTGCTCGAGGTGACGTTGGATAAGAACTTCTTCACATCGCTTCGAGAGCTTTGGATGAGTGGATTCATGGAGGTAGAGGGTAACACGCTGTTCTTCCTCATTCAAACGGGCCTCAGCCTGGAGAAAAGACAGGGTTAGAAGTGTCGGACAGATAAAAGTATTTAACCCTGTTTTGTCAGGAGTGGTAGGATTTAATCCTGCTTCGTCAGTGAATGGTTGTATTTCACCCTGTTTTGTCAGGGGGTGGTAGTATTTAACCCTGCTTTGTCAGGGGATGGTTGTATTTCACCCTGTTTTGTCAGGGGGTGGTTCACCAGATATTACTTCCACCTCATGAAAGGTAAATGCCAGATAACAAACATTCTGACTGGTTTCGCACTACAAAGCTGAAGCGATTGTGAATGTTAACGCTTAGAAAGCAGAAAACAAGTTAATGAATGAAAAGCCACCTTTTTCATGTATTCCGTAACCGGGTTTTGTGCAAGGAATTCTTGACTTTCCGTTGTGTAGTATCGCTCCGTTTCTTCAAGAAAACTTTTCTCGAAGGCTTCTTGATAAACGCATAAAGACTGCATTCTTGTGAATGACCATGTGCCGTTTTCATTCAAACCGAGCTCAACTGTAAACCAAAGAAGCGATTAAGACAAAAGATCCAACATTGAAACTGACTAAAGTTTCCATCCAGTGAAGTCGTCAATTTTACATCGTCATTGACGTAAAAAGTACGTAAACATGACAGCTTTTGCAGGCTGGTTGAAATGTAAGTGCTCAGCCAGTTAGTCAGCCAAGCTGGTTTACAGTTTGTTTCCCAGCGTTAAGTACGTTGTTCAGTAGGCTATGCCATATCCATGTCTTTTAAATAACAGGATGCGTTCTACTGGTGCAAATTAAGCTGAACTATCACAAAATGTATGAAGTGACAATCTGCATTTATTCCGACGTTTCGTCAATCAGACACGACTGACTTCTTCAGGGAGCTAAACCAGGTAGTGATTACCTGTCTAGCATGACAACTACCTAGTCATTGCCTGGTCTAGCTCCCTGAAGAAGTCAGTCGTGTCTGATTGACGAAACGTCGGAATAAAAGCAGATTGTCACTTGACACATCTTGTGATAGTTTAGCTTAATTTGCACCAGTAGAACGCTTCATGTTATTTAACTAAATGCCTGGTGAACAGCCTGATTCAATATCCATGTCCTTTAATCGCAAGTGTTTGTACAAGTTCAAAGTACTGGCAATATAGGAACAATGTTTGATAAAAATATAAAAAATATCGTCCAGTAAAAGTCCAGTGCCGTAAAAAACTTAAAACATTTTTTAATCTCCTATGAATTTAACTATATGTACTTTAGTTGGGGCAGCCATCTTGTTATGTTGTTGCAACTTTTCCATACAGCAAATCGGCCTCTGGTACGAACTAATCATTGTATTTCACAAGTTTGAATAGCAACGTTGTTTGTATTTGACTTGCATACAATTGTGAAATAAACAACGATCCTGCTGCTCAAAGCGAATCTCAATCTATCATATAATCACTGTATCTAACTCAAAGACTTACAAATTTTCAAACACCAGTATAACACTAACCCAAACTTGTTCTTGGACTAAAACTGTCTGCTGTTATTCTCGGTGTCGGGCAACCCGTTCGAGAGCGATAGAGTTCCTCGTATTCTCCCACGCCAATTTCAACTGTGAAGATCAATTGACAACTATTTGCTCATCTTTCAACTTGAGTTGCTTTTGAAATTAGCACTGTTTGGGCACTATCTGGCTCATCTAGTCTAGACTCACAACTACAAGTCAATCCGCATGTAAAAACGCTGCATTGCTAAGCATGTTACTTGATTTCCCTCAATTGGACTAAATCTTTCTCTAGACCTGCTACGCATAATAGCAATGTAAGCCATTGGCTAATATGTCAGGCACTGAAATACTTTGTATAAAAATATAATTTAATGAAATGCAATTAAACTTGGAAAAATTATAACTTAGGTAAAAAGAGATACCAACAAAATTATACTTTTGGTTGTAAGCCTAACCACTTCAGCAAGGTACCGTATAATAAGATATGAACCTAGTTCTGAGTCAACTCCCAAAGCGTATGAAACTATCCAGGCCACACTCACCGTAGGACCGGAGCACACCACTAATTAACAATGTGTTGATGGTCTCCCCATTTCTTTCCTTTTCGATCAAGTTGAGCACAGCGGAGGTGACTTGCTTATGGAGGGGATCGAACAAGTTTTCTTTCCAAATCACAAGAGTTAACTGCGTTTGAAGGGATTGAATTAAAAAGGTCTATGGAGTTGACTACTTCATACAACAGACAAACAAACATAGTGCAATAGTGCATGTTCCATTACCCGGAATACACTGAGTGGCAGCTTAAATTCAGGTAATCTCAAGACATCATCAAGTGCATACAAAAGTGTTTGTTTTTACATAGAATTGGACATCTGGAGAACGGCCGAGGTGGTACGGATTTCTTTGTTTTTAGATGCATGTTATTATTTTGTAGCCATTAGGCAATTCGAGTGCTTTGTTCAATCCACTTTTGTTTTGTTTTATTATTATGACCAGTTGGGAGGAGCTGACTAGATGACCAAATGATCTTTAGCTGATCACTCCAAACTAATCAGATTGAGTTATTCAACACTAAGCGTACTTATGCAATATGCATTCCTCTATGTTTGTGAGTTGTATGTTATTGTGATGTAAGCTTATTGTGTACCGTGCTATTATAAAATCTGATTGGCAAACAAAGGTATTTCTCTTTATCTCTTCATAGTTGCTGCATAGACATTAAACAGTTTAGCAGAACCGTATCCCAAACCACATTAAAACTGCTATAAAGCACAAGTCACACATGACGTTATCCACATTTTATGACAATGCAAATCAATGTCAAGAACCTCGCCTTTCACACGCAGTACTTACTGAGTAAATTTCATAGATTCCTTTTCGGCCTTCATCACATTCTCGCTTCACCCAGTGTCTGTTTAAATATGCACAGACCCCATTCAAAACTTTACTGCTGAATTGGAAGTCTTTCCATTGGCGTGTGTAGAATAGTAAGACGTCTTCGTTAAGAAGACTTTCACCAGACTAGAAAGAAAAAAAGTTTCAAAATCAACATGAAACCTGCACCCACCTAGGGTGGGAAGACAATGTGACCCAGCAAAATAAATAAATAAATTGAATTACTTTTTGCTCGATCTATTGAGTTTAACTATTTTCGTACTGCAGCAATCAGTCTTTCTAAATAGGCTACTTCAAAACAAAATGTAGCTTTGTAGCCTATAATATGCAATAATGCATATATGTTTTTATTTTACCTTCAATATATCGGAAAGGTAATACTGTAAATACTGTTTCAACTTCTTGTAAAGTTCTAATCCAACAAAATAGGCCCCGGTATTTCCTTGGCCTTTCTTTACCGATGAACGGCTGGCGATAGCAGAACCGGATGGTCCTTGTCTGGACGAACCGCTTTGATCAACTGATGTACAGTAGTTATATACATGGCTGACATAAAATGTTAAGGAAACCTTTACCAAAAAATAATTTTGAAAAGTTTCAATCGAAACCATAAGCGTACAAAACTTTCTGTAAATCAGCACACTATGTTCAATGCACGCAGGTTTGCATTTGCATACGTACCATAGCCTACAGGAAAACCAAGTTAGGTTCTTTAGTAGCATTTATGATTTTACCGTTATATATATATACAGGCCTCGAAATTCCGGCGGTCATGGCGGACATGACCTCCGGAATGACCTCGAATGTCTGCCGAAGCCGACTCATTGGTCGGTCATAAATGACCGCCGCAAATTCTTGACAAAAATAGAGCTAATGCAGCAAAAATATATTTTAAATTTGAATTATCACAATTGTTTGTTTAACGCGAACAAATACGGAGCTGAAACAATAATAGTACAGGCAATTGCTTTAAAGATCACATTAGAGTGGCGTGGTTAACGAGCTGATGGCAAAAGTAGCCATTTTTACATCATTTCAACGCCTTGCAATGTTGCCTTGAAATAAAGTTGTCTGAACTTTTCGGCAGGATATGTATTCTAATTGATTGAGTTTCGCTTTTAGCAGCATGATCGTAGCTTACTTCACAAGGTAGATTTAAACGATCTGTCTTAGCCTGATGCTGCGAGTTTGCTGTGGCAATAGTAA
This sequence comes from Aplidium turbinatum, assembly GCF_918807975.1. Classification (NCBI taxonomy): domain Eukaryota; kingdom Metazoa; phylum Chordata; class Ascidiacea; order Aplousobranchia; family Polyclinidae; genus Aplidium; species Aplidium turbinatum. The sequence goes on along the minus strand of NC_137489.1, from coordinate 5,003,478 downwards.
GTTGCGCAAGCTTTCGGAACACAGTTCCCTAGTCATGTGCTATGATGAATGGTGTTGAAGTCAGTGAGTGGTTCTTTAGTGTGGTTCTTTCGTTTAGCTTGAGGCTGCTGGTTGTTGAGTTTCTGTGTTGTTAGGCATTTTATGTTGCAAAATTTGTTTTCAGTTGATTAGTAGATTAGATGACGTAGTTCTTCCCTTTCGGCACGGTTGTTGATTTTAAGATTTTGTCTGCTGATGAATATGGCCTCTTTGAAACGTAATTTCACTGCGTCATTTTTTCGGGCAATTATTGTAAATTCAAAGTCGGTGTGACACTGTTGTTGATGATTAAAGACCGAACTTTTGTCTGAGCTGAGGGAACGATGACATATGTACCACCAAGAACTGTGTCTACAAGATCGCATGCAAGAAATGCAGGGAAAGCTACATAGGCAACACGATTCGACCACTCCACTCCCGCATCAAAGAACACCTCAGCTCAGACAAAAGTTCGGTCTTTAATCATCAACAACAGTGTCACACCGACTTTGAATTTACAATAATTGCCCGAAAAAATGACGCAGTGAAATTACGTTTCAAAGAGGCCATATTCATCAGCAGACAAAATCCTAAAATCAACAACCGTGCCGAAAGGGAAGAACTACGTCATCTAATCTACTAATCAACTGCAAACAAATTTTGCAACATAAAACGCCTAACAACACAGAAACTCAACAACCAGCAGCATCAAGCTAAACGAAAGAACCACACTAAAGAACCACTCACTGACTTCAACACCATTCATCATAGCACATGACTAGGGAACTGTGTTCCGAAAGCTTGCGCAACTTACTATTGCCACAGCAAACTCGCAGCATCAGGCTAAGACAGATCGTTTAAATCTACCTTGTGAAGTATGTATTCTAATTTTAACAATGAGGATTATTGCGTTACATTGATCGTTTGTTAAAAAAAAACGTCACAGAAAAGCAAGTCTCAGCTGGATTCCGTACGTGCTCAGGCGAATGTGGCGACCTTATTCACGCTGATACTGATAGAAATAGAATTTCTGCACAGAAGGGAGGGTGTTAGACTAACACTATTGTGTTAGTTAGTTAACACTAACACTATTGAGGGCTAACACTATTGAGTCACTAATGCGCATTTGTCTGGACGGTCCTGAGCTGGAGATTTACGACCCCGCGCCGGCAGTAATCGCTTGGCACAACGATTCTATAACGCAAAAACCATGGAATAAGTGATCGTAGTTGCTTTTGTAATAAGGAAATTTGGATTGTTGTTTTCAATTGTGTTTATTGCGTCACACGACTGTCATTAACACACTGCTTTATTTGCAAGCAATCTGCTCCTGTATACTTCAGGGTCGGTTAATTAAGCCATCAACCATTGCAGAGTTATTCTGTTGTAGAAAATCTTCTACAAACACGACTACACATACAATACTGTAGTGTGATTTTGTGCAAAATCTACATGCAAAAAATATGTCCGGTTGAAATATTAAATGTCCGCTGAAAGGGCCAGTCCGGTAGGACATGCTTGACCGCCGGAAAAAAGTACAAATTTCGAGGCCTGTATATATATATATAATATATAAATTGAAAACACATGTTCAGCTTTACTATTGGCTGGTAGCTCTTTCATTGGACTACAATATAAGTATGGTAAAAGAGTTCCTATGCATCGGTGACCTCAAACGCTGTTCAACTGGGAGTAAAGACCTTTATGAAGGGTCAACCATGCCAGGTTGGTTGAAAGGTAGAAGCCAGAAAGTCGAGCAAAGTGTCTCAACAACAAAACAAGTCACTAACTTTACTGCCTGCAAAGGCAAGTGGACACTGTGACTGCAGTTCCAATCATCTTGGCTTGCCTTGGACAAAGCTCATGGCTTGCCTATTTCACATGTGCTTGTTGAGTGTGTGTCATCAAATTGACATTAATCAAATTTGCAAACAGGCTTTTTCTGAACACACCTACATCTAACAGATATAGATAATGCACTCAAGAACAGTTTAAAGTGAATGAAAGCGAGGTTCTAGGCCAGACTCGTTAATCGTTATGTTATTGGCGGCAAATTGATTCAGTAGTTTAACTATCATTGACCAGTGGAAGTACCAGTTTGGTATTTACAATCAACTCTTGGTTTTTTAGTGTACAAAACAGTGTATGATGAATAGCAGCCAGTTTCATAAAATTGACTTAATAATAATGATTATGTCCTTTATGTTAAGATTCAGACTACATTACACACACACTGAGATATAAATCCAACTAAATACATTAATTTATTTATTCAATTATAAGGATACGTGTAGAGTTCGATGTATCTTGGCTTTCCCATGCTTTGTCTCGTATAAACCTTAACAAAAATAGCAAATTAAAACTATGAGCTTATTGAGCTATTTCAAATTAAACTGACAAGTCAACCCCCAAATTAGGGTAAGTAGGTAACCACTTTTTAACTTACAAAAAAATGTCGTATTCCTTTGCAGAGTTATTGGCACACTACATGCATGTCTAACTTAAGAGTTTTACACTGAAATGAATCAATTGTTCATGTAAAATGCAGATTATTTTGTAATCTGCATGTCAGGAGAAAGCAATTTATGACTTAAACTACTTTCAATATGACTCACCTAAGAAGAATGCAAGCTCCTAAAGAGAGTCAAAAGAAATGCACTTCAAGCTATAAATCATTTTTTTTGTGCTTTTATCTTGTTTTGTGCCATCAACAAGCTCTTCAAACTTGGTATACAAATTACTTTAAGACAGTGTAACATTAACATTAGTGTAACTGCTAAGTGCACATCGGCACAATATATAACATTTTATCATTTAGTTCAGGTGATTTTAATTAATAAGTTTATTGTACTGGTGCAATTTATTTAACCATATGTGTTATATTTTGTAGGCTAGTCCAAACTCCAAGTTTACCTGTAAAATTCCTTGTTTCAAATCTTCCCAAATCTGGTCAAGACTGATATAGCTCAACCCATGTGGATTATTCCCTCCATGATGCTGCGAAGAGGACCTAGAAAATATATTAAAGTCTTTATTTTTGTCAAATATTATCATTAACACATGTGGAATGTGGACACTAAGAATATGAAAGACCCTGTAAATGTAAAAGGCATAAATTCAACAAAAACATTTTACAAAATGACTTTTCAAATGACTAAAAGTTAGCTAGTGCTAGTAAGCACTTGAGCAGGTTAGCTAGTGCTATGATTAAACAAGGGAATGTCCCGTTTCGGTGAGTCCGATCCCTTAACGGAGGATTTTTTCAATTTTTTTTTTTAAATTATCGGGTACCGTAGCCTAATTATCATTGCCGTTTTAGGGTTAGAAACTCACCGAATCGGACTCACCGAATAGTAGCAGACCCGATTAAACACAATGTTTACGATACCATCTCACTAGTGATTATGACGGCTCTCCACCACCAGCCCTGAAATTTGATCTAGTCTCAAACGAAAGAAGAAGATGACTGTTTGAGATAGACCGAAGTAATATTGGCATATAGCAAAGTGACTGATACACCGTGTAAAACACTCTGCTAACCAAACCCTCCGCTAATGCTTAAATGTAAATGCGCATAGCATACATTGTCTACAATATTCTATTATTAATATCATGCACAATACTCACCGAGACATCTTGGTTAAGACAGTTACAACAGCACATAAAAAGTTTTAAAAAATGTAAAAGTATTCCAACCCCATTTAGCTTGAGCTTGAATGTTCAAGTAAAGATTGCAAAAATCATTGGCGAACTTAGTTTTATTGTCTATAAGAGTTAAGAGATTTGATCATTTAATCGAAATAACAACGCGATATGGCATCATGTTGAACTGCATATACAATTATACATACATATAAAAAAATGAGAGTCGTTATTTTTTTTGAAATGTTTTCTTTTAAAAAACAAGTGGTTTAATAAAAAAGACATGCAATTTGTGCCAATTTCAAATGTTAAATAAAGATCCCACTTTTTCAGTAACCAGTATCTCAACTGCAGATTCTCTAATCAGCTTTAAAACATTTAGGCTTCACCCAATTTCAGCACTCTCACAACCTTTTAGTTATCGCGGAATTTCTGATTTACTCGCGTGATTGTTATGAAACAACCGCTAACAATAATTTAGACTAACACACAATAACATTCCTGTCAATAGCATAACAGTGAACGAGTGACGCGACTACCACCAATCTTTCTATTTACAGCTATTGACTGTATTTAACTTCTTGTTCACTAGGAAAAGTCACTTTAACATTTGATTGTATGTGGCTTGTAATGACTGCATCGATTGGCTGCATTTGTCGGCTGCGTTGCTGAGTGATGAGAACGTCTGCGCGACGTTTGAAAGGGCGTGGGTTCAACACCACTCCAGAGCACGCTGCTGTGTCTCGGCAAAGACACTTAATGGCAAGCCAAAATAAGAGGAGCAGCTGACTCGAAGACTATATGTCACTTCGCTGCTTCCTGTCATCTGTTGTATCGCATTTGTGATCGCAGTATATCATACTGTACGTTATCGCAATAGGCGCAAATAAAAACACGATTATTATTATTATCGATCTCAAATGCCAAAGGGCGTCGATTTGACACCGCCCAGGAACATTTTTTACTTTTAAACTTTACTGATAACAGTGCTCTAACAGCATAATTAAATAATCAGGTTTAGTTATTAGATCTTTTTAAAATTTTGCTGTAGTTGGAGAATTTCTTCTTGGTAAATTTTGTTTGCCAATGGGAGTTGACCATATTTGCCAACGAACTTGCATGTCATCTTTACTATACAACTGTTTGGTCACTGAGTCAAATTATTTTTCATGTTATTTGCTCACCAAGTTTACGAAAATGACTGATTTTATGCACTCTATTTTCACTGTCAACGAGTGGGTGTAGTGGCTGCAAAAATTAACAATACATATATCAAGAAAATAGTTTTATCACATGTATTATTTAAGGGTTTTAGTTTTGCTATTTTCTTAATGCTACCATCCTCATTATGTTTATTAAAGCATGCATCACTAGAGACTTTATGTTTCACACTTGGCGCTATGGTTGCGCAAAAAGATACGAAGCCTACATAACAACATGCCTGAGTGCATAATTGAGATCATCGTCTTGCTTGAGAAAACAGGGTAATACACCGGTAGCTTCAGAGGCTATATTCACCAAAGGCTATGCCAGGGCTACTCAACTAATGTTAGTAAAGGTCCATTTTTACAAGTTGAATACTCTTGCGGTCCAGTGAATATTTCATATGCAACCACAAAAATTAAACAACCAGTAGCTTACGAGCATTAAAACACTTTTCAGGTAGTATGTAACACGGCTTGGATTTTTGTCTGACGCAAACAAAGAAATAAAAAACGAATAAAATGTATTGTGTTTCTTTGTAGTGTAGCTGTGTGGATCGCACATCAGAGAAGACGGCAAAGCGTTAGGGGTCTCGGGGCGAAGCCCCAGCTCCTTGGATAATCATAAAAAATAGCTTTTCCCTAATAAAAATCTGTTTAAAGACTATGTCCTAAAATTAGTGTTGGGCGATATATCGAATTTTCGATACGATATCTTTTCAATATCGATATTTATTTCAATATCGTTCGATAACTCATAACTGCAAACCTCTACAAAAACGTTGCTGAAGCCAAACGGCAAAAGTTGAAATTGCCTCGGCAATTGCTGTGAACGTTTATTACGAAAAAAATTGTACCGGTACCAAACATGGAAAACAAGAAGCGAAAAATATGCTAGAGTAGTCTATCACGACTGTCTATCTGCACTGTCTGATTTGTTGTGATGTAATAATACCAAAAGCAGCGATAAAGCGAGCAACGCGATACGCACGCTGTTACGGTAATTCAAGTTGAATAACTCACGGGGAGGAAAAGTAAGTTAATTTTCGGTTGATTCAACATTCGAGTCAGCACAAATCGATTTAATTTTCCCGGCTGGTTATAGTGGTTATATTGCGTAACAACAATGCCCAATAAGAAATTTACGTTTGTTTTGCATTAATTCGACATCTAGCGACGTTGAATTATCATAAAATAACGTTAATTGCTCAACCCAGTTACCGGTAACAAATTAATCACTCCCTGCGAGAAGATTGCCTCGATTTAGGTATGCACTAAACATAATTTCGGCACAGTTGGGATACTGCGAGCAACACAAAGTCTGTTTGATGAAGAACTAGATGTCATAATCGGAATCATCAGATGCTGCATCGGAGGATGAGGTTGTCGTGTCATCACTGGAATCGGACACATCAAGAGGCTCGTCGCTTGGCTGTAAATCTACACTGTCTTCGCCGTTCGCAATGAAGCGTCCACGTTTTGCCGCTTTCGTGCTTTGATACCAATCCACATTAGGCTGGCGCAAAATCTCGAAAAAAAATTTTTTTTCTTTTAAATTTTTCGTCAGTTTGGAATATTGTTCCTTTTGGTAAATGTATCTCCTACACCAAATTTCACAAAAAAATATTAACGTTTGACCCTGGTTTACCTGGTTTGAATTTTTTCAAAATATCGAATTTTCGCTTATATCCCTGAAACTGCTCACCCGCTATCTTCTAATGCACTCTAGCATCTTAATGGACACAATAAGAGGCAGTAACACAAACTTGTAGCAACCAAAGTGGTTTAATTAGCAACTCCATGAACACTGACACGTATATTACTGTCAAAATGTCGAATTCTACCACACTTCAGACATGATTTTTTTTGTGCACTCTTCACGTAGTAAATATCTACTGCTTTCAGTTTCTTGAAGTTGAATCATTTGACGATGTTTATCGATTTTCACAGGCCAACAAAACTTTTTTTATATAAAGGCAGGACATGTGAGAGTCATTTTAAGGTATTTCGAGGCAGCTGATTTTGAAAATGCACTAAGCTTTCCCGAATTGGCTCTAGTTTTTGAGTTACAGCAAAAATATTTTTTTCGCAATTTTGAGCCCCTTTAGATTCAACGTCGTGTCGTTTATTGCATAGACAAAACTGGAAGTAATCCCAGGCACATTTCTGAGTTGTATAAACGCTATTTGGAACCAATCACGTTGATTACAACCCAAACAAATAGCTATTTAACATTTACTGGCCTAGTAACAATCAAAATATGATGTGAAGTATAAGCCTGAGGATACAAGATGTAGAATATATAACTTGCGTTTTGCATTAATATATTTGTTGATTTCAACAGTCTCAGACTTACTAAGTAAGCTGCTAAGTACAAACAAAATGCATACATTGTTTTGCTTAACAAACTAGACAAATAAGCAAAACAAAGCTGTCGATGAACAAACGCAACTCTTTATTATGATTGGCCTACTGAGCAACACCCATCAAGGTACGAAGGCCATTTATATAATTACAGAATACAAAGTTATGTTCTTCAGTAAAGTAGCTGCTTAGAATTTTATCCTTGCTGCGGAAGAACGTAATCTTGGCCTTGGAGTCAAGAATGCCATGTTGATCGAGATGAGGAGCCAAGATTGCAGCTACCACTTTTACTAACTAAATCTTTAACTACTACAGTAGGTGGTAGAAATGGTTTTGAGAAAAAAACTTGACCTTGCTCCAAAACATTACTGAAGGTATTAAGGTTACTCTCAGTCGTGCCCGTTTTCCTATTGTTTCAAGCAAATCACCACTTGAAACTGGAGAGGGCAAACAAAAAACAGAAATAGCAACGTCCATGCAATGACTGCCTTGCACACTCCATGTAAACATGATGTTCCAACTTCCTTCTAACATCCTCACCGTGCAGAAGTATCAATTTTCATGGTGATTCCACGTCTCTCTTTATGCCATGGCACTCTGAACTTCTCAGCCTTGAGCCCAGAAACGGGTTTGAGTGCAATGTTTGCATACTTTAGGAGGAACCCAGGACTTATCTTGATCACCCAGCTTCATGTCAAAGTAATAATAATAATGCTTGTTTTTATGTAGCGCTGTATCTATCGCAGAATACGTTGGTTCTCTGCGTTGCCTCATGCAGCAAAATATATCTGGGTTGTTTGTACAGCATCCTACTTGTCAAAGGCGTATTTTATTAGCCTATATGCCATTTATTTAGCACTTATAGACCAGAAAAAACTTCTTGCAGCAAAGACTTGGCCTTAGCAAAGGCTTAGAATAAAATGTCATTTGTACAGTATCCATTTCAGTAGGCCTACCTTTTCAATATAAAGCTGCATTCATAAACACATGATTTTCGGGATATTTTTCTTGTGATGTAGACCTACTGATTCACAACTGTTTTCATTGAGTATTTATGTCTCCCTTACGATAAACACAGTTCATTTCAACCTGTGCTTGCGTTTTGAACTTTCGTGCAATATGAACCAATTGAAGTAGACAAGTGCAATTATGACATCATAATGGTAAACAGGGCTGAAAATAAGTAATTTGCTAATTGAAAGCTTTTGAGAAACGATTTCAAAAATATTTTCATTGTCGAATATCTCGAAAACTAGAGCCAATTCGAAAAAACTAAGTGCTTTTTCGGAATGAGGGGCCCTGAAATACTCTAAAATGACTCTCATCTTTTGTGCCAAAATTTTTTTGTTGGTCTATGTTATAGATTCACTGACTGCAAAAAGGCTGTAAAATCAACTAAAATGACACTAAAAGCATGCACTATTAGTGACTCTCAAGACTTGGAGTAGGGTGAAGATGTTCCATGTGGAAGTTAACAGAGGAAGTGACGTCAAAATCACGGTGCACGGTCGTTTGGTCGACAGACATTTGGTCGACAGGACGTTTGGTCGACAGGACGTTTGGTCGACAGGACGTTAGGTCGACAGAACGATTCATTTTTGGGTTAGGGTTAGGTTTAGAGTCAGGGTTAGATTAGGGTTATGGTTAGTTAACTAACCCTAACCCTAAAATAAATCGTTCTGTCGACCTAACGTCCTGTCGACCAAACGTCCTGTCGACCAAATGTCTGTCGACCAAACGTCCTGTCGACCAAATGACCGGGTACCAAAATCACGTGGTCAAATTTTGAGAAATCCTCTCTTTAGATACTGCTAAACCACTTTGAAATTTACTAATTTTTCAGAAAAATTCAGAATTTCTCCTTGGGTGAACCAGGGTCAAAGGTCAAAACCCAACAAAAATTTTTGGTTTACAAATATCAGTGAGCAAAATGGAACATTATTCCACACTGACAAAAATTTTAAAGAACATCAAGGAAAATGAGCCACCCTATTCCACATGCCTCTTTCGCAGAGCTCCATCAGGGTGTTGACTAAGGAACAAATCTATGGCTGTGGCATAACGACTGGGACGAATGTCTAACCCTAACCTTACAAGCGCTCTTGTGGCCTTGGCATTTTTAATGCTGACGGTAATGCGCCATTCATGCATCTGCGTCGGCAATTGCCGACACTAATTTCGAAGACTGAGAAACTCTTTTCTTAATTAGTACAAAAATATCGAGATATCGAGTATTTTTTCAAATATCGTATCGTTTTGTTTTTTTCAATATCGCCCAACACTACCTAAAATGTGGCAATGAGGTTATTCTTCCAGAAGCCGGAGGTCCACCTTCAACACCCAGAAGGTCCTGATTCGAACCGCAATCCGCCAGTTGAGTAGCTCTGGGCTATGCTATAATGGTAAACATAGCTTCTGCCATGAAATTATTCACGAACGTACCGGATTTTATTCTTAACATGTAAGTTAACAGGCCTCGAAGCAATTCTTCCGGTGGCCAAACGTGTCCGACTGAAGCAAGCTGTTCAGCGGCCAATCACAAGCGCATGGCGGCCATCGGAACTTCGACAAGCGTGAGTAAATCGTATTGCCAGATGCGCGATAATTAACTGATAAGGAACAAAAGTTATTAACAACAGTGATAATTTTAGCGGAAATGTCTCAGACACATGCTTTCATGACATAAGAAATCATTTTTTTTTTGTCACTTTTGATTGTGCATAGTGTGGTTTTGCCAGGCACAACAACGATAAGTCAAAAATATACTTTTCTCAATATGGCAAAATCTTTATATTGTCAACATAGAAGATGTGGTTGGATTTGTTTTCTGTTTTTTTTAGACTTTTTTGTATCAAATTGTGTAATTTTGTTCAAATAACACCAGGTTTCAACAGCTTTTTGTCTGGTTCCAAGCTTATTTTTGTTGGCACCAAATTTCACCAGATTTTTGTCTGATTCCAAGAATATTTTTGTCGGCACCAAATCATCAAATTTCACCTGATTTTTTAAATCTGGTAGCCAAGTTTTTACACCATCTGGCACTTCTGTTCTGATTGGCTTTCACTCCTTTCTGTTCTGATTTATCGCATCAATAAAGTGTATTATGATGTCACTTGCATCCTGCTTATGGTCATACATCAGCTGCTTGGTCAATCATGTTAACAATTCAAGCATATGTATTGTGGTTTATCGAGTACTTTGACTGCTTTCTAACTTTTGTGATTATAAGTGGCAAAATACTTTATTCACAAGGCCACTTGCGTAAAATTTTCTTGGAACTTCATTGCAGACAAATGCGGCTGACAGAAGGACGAGACTGGCAGATAAAATGTCGGTTTTTGTAGGTTAATTGCGGCCATGGCCAATTGGCCATCTTCAGTTTCAAAGCCTGCCTTAGCTTATCAATGACATGAAGTGTTGAAGTGAGCTATAGATTTGTTGTGCACCCGAGTTCAAAATGGCATTGGTATGGATTCCAAATCACATTAAAATGTCATTTAGAATTTATTTTATCATAGGATTAAGAACTGTGTAATAGGGTTGCCAAGAAGCAGAGATGTTCACTGAATTATTGAAAATTGGCCGGATCAGGATAGGATTTTTTAAATATCTAAAACCATCAGATCAGGATGTGTACCGGTCCGATACCGTACGGTACTCATTGGATCAGGATTAGACCAGGACCTTGGAAAAAGTAGATCCAAACATCTCTGCTATATATACGGTAAGAATAGCCGCTGTGTACTTGAAAAAAACCATATGGTATGTTAAGAAATATCAAAAAATTGTGAAAGTACAGCTATAAAGGGTGATTACCGTAGGCTAACTGAATCAATCGAGAATACAAGGTTGCATTCAATATACAGTAGAGCATGCGACTTTAAAATTTTGAATTTATACATTTTGTAGTACAATGTGTAGAAATAAAAAAGATGATATACTTTGTCAAATTGTCAGAAAGTCAAACTTTACATGAAATAAGGCTAGCTGCCGTATTAGGATGTAGCGCCAGAGAGCTCTGTCGTCTCTGACGTCACACGTACACGTCACTAGAATCTTCCAGAAGACTCCGCCTTGAGCGCATAACTGCACGTCTCGGGAATTCAATTCAGCAATCGGGAATTCAACTTCTGTAATCAACGTCACTATGCCGAATTCCTACCTTGGTTCATCGTTATGTAGAATTGCAGTCGTGTTGCGTTGTGTGATCATATGTAAAACTCGCAATCTCACACTAGTACCTTCTTAAAGAAGTTAAGCTCATGGTTTTAAATCAATCAGTCGTTTGCTATGTGAAAATCAATCAGTCGTTTGCTATGTGAAAATCAATCAGTCGTTTGCTATGAAATCAAATCAGTCGTTTGCTATGTGAAAATCAATCAGTCGTTTGCTATGTGAAAATCAATCAGTCGTTTGCTACGTAAAATTTAGTCTTTTGTAGAGTTCTACAACATGTAAAAATCAGAGTGTGTTAAGTTTTTGCTATGTGAAAATCAATAGTTTGTTGAGTTTTTGTTCAATATGAAAAGTCGGTTCTTTCAATATGGAAATCAGTCGAATGCAATATCAAAAGTCAGAACTTAAAACCGGTATCAAGAAATCAGTCTTGGTAATTCTAAAGCAATATCTCAGTTTCGTTGTTGCTACCGTTTTCTATTTTTGGCACTGCCAGGATGACGTTTGGATCAGTTTATTGTTAATGTAGCAGCGACAACATTTCGTATCCAGTTGTTGGTGGTGGAGCTTTAATATTCCGGTGTTTTCCTTTACTTTCTGTGTTGCTGGATCGAAGATTAAAAACTATAAACAATTACGTTGTGAGCAAGCATTGATCTTCTGAGTTGAGTTAGTAAACAATACAGCAGCGTAATCGACCTCGTGTCCTATCATTCCTTGCCGACTTTGCCCAGGAATGTTGCCATCCCACTGATGGCTGTGTATGGGTGGATATGCTGAAAGCAGCGTCCGCTACAAGGATATATTATTATTATAAATTTTAGCTGGTTCTAATTAACATCTTCAAGCCGCCCCGATAGCTCAATTGGTTAGCGCATCACTTCTGGAACGAAGAAGCTTCAAGATCAAGCGGCGCTGGTTCGACTCTCGTGGTGTGCGCTTGAGCAACGCACGTTAAGGACTGCTCTCCATTCAGCAGCATCTAATGGATGGAATAGTTCCCCTGTAACAAGAATTCAACAATCGGAAACTTCACTCTGTCAATCTCGGTGACCGGGCCTGCATCAGTGATTCAAAGCCTCTACAAGTATGCGAAACTGTCAGGATTAGGCTCTTCAAGAAGCTTTCCCAGTCCGAGGATAAAAATTCAAATTAATCAATCAAAGCCCACTCCAGAACTATTAACTAGTACAGTTTACACCGTAACCACATATCTCTTACTGTCTAAGATATCTGGCAGAGAGCCCACGGATAAATTACAAGTGTAACACCATTTCAGCCCTTTTTCCAATTGGTAAAAAAGCAGAATTTTTTCTGCGGTAGAGCAAATTGTTCCTGAGTCAGTTATGCTGACTAATGTTAGCTATTTTTTACGCTTCTCTCGCTGAATAAAATCCCTTTAGACAAAGAACTTCCTAAATTTCCTGGCTACCATGTCACAAAAACCCTCCGAAAATCCAACCACATCAGATGACTCAACATGAACAAAAGTTTCAGAATTTGCATTCAGTTTTTTATTATTCACTTCAGTAGTTGTGATTCTAATTTGGCGTAAATGTTGAATAAAACTTGCCAAACACAAAGCACTGAGGTTATTCTCTTTTGGTGAGTGTTGAAAATAGTAGATTGAGAGACGATTCTTTTCGCTTACAAACTACCGTTATCTTATTGTATTCATGATTGTTGCTGTTTGTTGAGAATTTTAAAAATCTCCTTTTTTGACTACCGTATTATTTTGGAATTCCTTCAATTTCAGTTAGGCCTATAAGATTTGTTTCAGCTTTAGTTTGTTCAATCAATCAATCAATCAATGTTTTATTTGTCAGTAACAGGAACATAGGTACATGTTTGAAATATGCAATATACACAGTACAAAAGTTACACAAGTTCCCATACCGACAGGGAGACAACGAGACGACCATACGGTCTACTAGCTTCAGTTTGTTCTTTTATTTCTCACTATCATAGCAAAAGTGATACATGCGAAAATAGCAGAAGTTTAAAAGAAGGTAGAAGTGATCAAACACGAATATTAAGATGTGCTTGAAACCAGGATAGGAAAGTTAAAAAATTAAAAAAAATAAATTATGGAAATGAGTCCGCTCCGTTAGCTCAGTGGTTTGGTTTGGTTTAGAATCTTTATCCTCGGACTGACAAAGCCTTTATAGGTTATTCCTGGTACTTTCGCATACTTGTAGAGGCTCTTGACGCAGGGCCGGTTACCGAGATTGGCAGAGTTAAGTTTTCCGATTGTTGAAGTCTTGTTGCCTGAGAATTATTCTATTCACTTGGTGTCGCTGAATGGAGAGCAGTCCTGAAAGTGCGTTGCTCAAGCGCATACTCCGAGAGTCGAACCAGAGCAGCGTGATTTTGAGCCGGGCGCGTAACCACTGAGTTAGCGGGGCGGACTGTTTAGCGAGTGACTCAAGATCACCCGGCGCAGGTTCAGCTGAATCAGCTCTTGGAGTGTGTAAATGAGCAACGCATTTCAGAACTTCTCTCCATTTAACGGCACTTAGTAGCCTAGGCTAGATGGAATAATTCTCCCGCAACAACATTTCAACAATCGGAAACTTCACCTCGGTAACCGGCTCGGCATCGAAAGCCTCTAGCCTATAAGAGGGTTATGCGAAACTACCAGGAATAACCTATCAGAGGCTTATAGGCTTTGTCAATCCGAGGATAAAGATTCTAAACCAAACCAAACCAAACCACTGAGTTAACGGAGCGGACACATTTTCATAATTTTTTATTTTTTTATTTTAAGATCGAGGATAAAGTATAAAGATTTAAGTCCGAAGATAAAGATTTAAAACCAACCAAATCAAAAATAAAATTCATTGCATGTGTGCTGCAGCTTTTAGAATGTGGCTGCTCAGACAGCAAAATCCATCATTTTTACATTGATTCCACGTCTGTGGACGTTGAATCAATGCAAAAATGATTTATTTTGCCATCTGGGTGAGGTGTCGCATTTGGCTCTGGTGCTCGCAAATCTGAGAGCAATTCCAAGGTCAGGTCAAAAAAGATATCAAAGACTTTAAAAATAGCACCGATTGTGTTCTTTCTTGCATAGCATAGTGAGAATAAGTCCGGTAATAATGTAGTGACATCTTAACTTTGATATCAAATTAAACAAGAAACCTGTTACTAAAGACTTTAGCAGTTGTAGATCAAGCGACAATAAATAAAATCATTAGGCTACGACATTAGCCTACTATTATTGTATTCACGACACCACACAGAGATGCTGTGCAATAACACTCCAAGAACAAACAGGGTTTTCCAAAGCTCGGGGGTCCTAAAACAATTCGGAGACCACAAACTCATCTCCATTCCAAATTCAAACGCACCCTTGGACAGGCCCTGTCAACGCTATTGCCTCTAGTGCAAAGGCTTAAACTATAGAGACCCTATAGCTCAAGCAAAAACAAATGAAGGCTTTATCGATCCTGATGCTTTCATGTGCAATTGTGTGTAATCGTGACATTTTGTTCTTTTTAGTGCCAAATTAAGTGAGCACCCGAGAAGATGTTTTTCAACAAAAAAACTTCCGAAATTCTGCGACAAATAAATGCTTAACCTTCACATTTTGTCGTCACTTTTCAATTTTTTAGACTCCTGTCATGATGCATAGCCTACAAATAAAAACAAACAAATCCAACATCACAACACAGCCTACAATAGAAGAACGTCTGGGAAATTTTCTCATTAAACCTACCGTACTCGTTCAGATTCCTGAAAACTTTTTCATTGAAAACGTTACAAAATAAACCAGAAACGTTTTTCAGGCCAACTCAAGTTGACAAAAGCAGGCTAATTTTTAATTAATGCTATTGAAAAAATTCAATAAAAGCTAGAAAATTATTTGCGTCCAATGATCTTTAGTCTTGATGCTCATACAATTCTGCATCACCTTGTTTAAAAATACAAATTTATCAATAAAATTGTCAACAGCATTTAGCCTATTTGTTGACCCCAAGCAGACAAAAAAATCTGTAGATAAATGAAAAATTAATTGGATTACAATTGACTTATTAATGTTTTTTTGCTCTGCTGCATAGATCAAGATCTTTTTGAGGCTTGAATAATAAATGAAGAATTTTAAACACAAGTTTGTTGATTGTGACGAGTAGGCTATTTGAAAACATTTCATATAGCCTACCTACCGGTAAACATTTCTTGCAGAAATTTTGAAAAACTTTTCACCAACTAGCCTACGTAGGTTAAAAGAAATATCATTTATCTAAAAAGAAAAACAATGCATTTATTTAGCAAGATGATTCATCAAAAACAATCTCCTCTAAAACGCTCTTCAAATCTTCTGATCAACATTACAAAAGGCCAACATTTCAAGACCACCTTCCAACTGTGAAACTTGTTTACGTCATCAAAAGTCGGGAATCTCGGCTTAAAATAGATTTATCGAGAAGAGAAAGTTAAAAATAATTGTAACTAAAAACTACAAATAAATAAATTACTTTTTTTAATCTAAATGTGATACGTTTTTTAAGCATTCAAAGTTGTTTACTGCAGCTTAGGCCTATTAGATTGAAAAAAAATAGGCCTAGCAGCCTACGTATAAGAAAATAAAAGTGATAAGCTATTTTGCAGTAGACATTGTTGTTTCAAAAATTTATATGAAAATATAATAGTCTTGCTCTTTATTAAACTATATAGGCTAATCTTCTTGCGGGGCATGAAAAACATAATTGAAAACCTACCTTCCACTTGATACCAAATTAATAAATTCTAATTTCTACAGAAACGTAGGCCTATGTTTTAATTTGATTAACTTGATCAATTACAAGTGTGCGTCTCAAACCAAAAAGCCAAGTAGTGGGTCACCCAATATGCAAGACACGACCACGACGAGGTACGATTTATCAAAGCCCACCAGGTCTCCATACAAACTATTTTCCTTTAAGGGTTTCAAGTTTTCCATTGCATATTTTACTGTAGCCTATAGAATTCTTGCTTCTTTGAAGGTGCATTTTTTTTAGACCCGCCACAGTAATTAACAGTAATTAGGATGGTTGTTCTTAGAGGTAAATGTATGATAATAATAAATAACAATTAAAATCATAACAATTAAAAAAGTAGCAATAGCTTTGAATAGAATTTGTATAGGCCTACAGGGCTACAATAACTTACATATACAAATTGGACTGGAAAGAAAGTCTGCCAAGATGACCTTATAGGCAACGAAATCACTTTTACGCCATACGCCAGTTCACGTCACGATGGACGTGCTTTGTTGTATTTGGCACTGAAGGTGCAGCACTTTTACAATAATATTCTCGTGCAGGATTCAGTCACGATGCCCTCGAATTCACAAGTTATGGAAAGCAGCATTCCAATTATTAATATTTGTTATTTTTACCTAATGTTTTAGATTATTTCTCTCTCACACTTTGATCTTCGATGCATAGAAGTTTTCATGCGTGTCTGAAATCACACGGCAAAATGGTGTGGGCTGTGTTGACATATGATGATATGCGTGACGATGACGCCTATCATTTTGTTCCACAAGCTCTACAATAGATTATTTTATTTCTTCTGGGGCGTTTTGACCATCATGCAAAAGATTTTTTTGGACCAAAAAATTACTAAAGATTTCAACAACAAAGTGAAATGAAACTAAATCTTTCACTCTATTTAAAACTCGATTTTAATTATTTCGTTTCATTTTTTTTCCTTACACAGCAAAAGAAAAACTGTTTTGAACAGGAAGTCGTATCCCTGGTTGAGACAATTAAGCCGGAAAAACCTGAAATAAAACCTGAAAATAAGCCGGAAATTAAGGAAAAGCCTGCGTCATTACTAACCCCACGTACTCTAGGGAATTCCTATTTGAGCAGAAGCACTAAACAATCACCAATATTCCTCGTTTCCGATTAGATCTTATTTTTTTTTTGTAGACGTAAATCTAATAAATTGAGCAAGCGGACATTTGAGTGATAGAATTATTCTACACATTGACAGGTAGGTATGTAAAAAGAGGTCGCTGAAGAGGCCATTGATGATGAACAGTCCAGAATGTATGTCCGGATGAGATTGGGAGACTACTGGTGAAGCCAACTTTGTCCTTACCATCCAACACATGCAATAAGTCTACTCCATTTGGTGTGTGGTGGATGATACTATCGATGGTGATATGATCTGCGGACCAATTTCTCTACATCGAAGTTGAAAAAAATATACACCACTTCACCATGAAGACGATGTCATTGTGACATCATAATGATGTCATAATTGTTCATCATGACGCCGATGATCATGATGAACAATTGGACGGAAAACTGATTGAACTTCATACAAGAAATAATTATGTAGTCAAGTGTATCTTATAGTTGCCAGTACATACAGAACTGATCAAATTATTAACCACTTTTGGAAAAAGAACAATATTCCTTTATTCTTTTCTGTTATTATTTTTTTTGTTTATGGTTACATTGGTTTATGTTTATGGTAACGATTACAGCTGCAATCATTTCATGAGCATTACATTACTATCAGTTTGCGTAGATATTAGTCAAAAAAATAGAAACAAAAAATGCTCTGTTTTATAAATGGCTAATGATAATTGGCCAGTGCTGTAAACTGCATATCGCCAGCAAAGGCAGATTATTTCACCAGAAATTCAGGAGCTTTCTCAATTGACAGCTGAACTATTGACCAGTAAAGCGTGATACTCTTCTGCAAAATAGAAGATTGAAGACCTTATTTATATGCACAAGCACTTTCAACCAACATCGACAAACTTTTACCTGCATTGACTTACAAAAGACGATCAACCATACTTCCTCTACTAGGTATTGGTTTTCTGTCAATAAACTTTTTCTAATATTTAGTTATAGAACATTTTGACTCGGAAACGATTGTAACCTTTGATAATTTCTAAATCGATTTTACTAAAAGCTCTTGGCGCGTGTTTGCAGATCATAATAGCCATACCCTACTATAGTATTACAGTGGCTCAGGTGTTACTTTTTTGAACTAGTAAAGCGCTGCGGCGGTCATGTAGGAGCAAAGCATACAAGCTAGTGTCAAGTCATAAAAAATTTTCCAAGGCGGTTGAGTGATTGGTGAGGAAAGCTTCATCATTTTTGCTCCATGTAGTAAAGAAATAGAATGTCAATGCAGTAGGATAATTACCTGCGAAATGTTTCGCTATCAACAATCACAGGATTAAATGCAAATGTCCGCCCCGATAGCTCAGTTGGTTAGCGCGTCACTTCTGGAACGAAGAAGCTTCAAGATCAAGCGGCGCTGGTTCGACTCTCAGGGCGTGCGCTTGAGCAACGCACGTTAAGGACTGCTCTCCATTCAGCGGCATCTAATGGATGGAATAGTTCCCCGACAACGAGACTTCAACAATCAGAAACTTCACTCTGCCAATCTCGGTGACCGGGCCTGCGTCAGTGATTCAAAGCCTCTACAAGTATGCGAAACTGCCAAGATTATTAAGCTCTGCAAGAAGCTTTCCCAGTCCGAGGATAAAGATTCAATCAGTCAAATGCGATGTTTTACTAAGAGTACAATAAATTGATTTGGCATTGTTTGGTTGGTTTTGAATCTTTGTCTTCGGACTGACAAAGTCTTGTTAGTTTATTCCTGGTAGTTTCGCATACTTGTAGAGGCTCTTGACGCAGGACCGGTTATCGAGATTGACAGAATGAAGTTTCCGATTGTTGAAGTGTTGATAGCCGGGGAATTATTTCATCCATTAGGTGCCGCTGAGTGGAGAGCAGTCCTTATAGAATGTGTTGCTCAAGCGCACACCCTAAGAGTCGAACCAGCGCCCCTTGATCTTGAAGCTTTTTCGTTCACACGCTAACCAACTGAAATACCGGGCGGAAATTACTACAAATAAAAACGGAAAGACAAAAAAAGTGAAAAATGCAGAAACAATTATTTTTCTGGATTTTCATAAAAAAAAAAAAAAATTGGACAATTGGGCAATGACTTTAACGACTTACCGTGATGGAAGGCGTCTGCAAACAAAAGAACGTAGGTCTTACTACAATTGAATTAAAATTGAATTACATCACGTTTTTCAATTAAGTTATGAAGTTAAAAATTATGACTTAAAACTGTAGCCTTGTTATGACAATAGCATGCTTGAAGTTTCTTAAGTCGAGAGTATCATATTTTATTGGATCCATGTTTTACAGTCATCACAAACAAATTTCTCTTCAACTTTACCATTTAAAATTTCAAAATTGGAATTGGAAATTTTGATCGGTAAATTCCCGCCTTATAATATGACTTTAATTACAAAAGTTCTGTGATATCTTAGACAAGATTGTGTCACAGGTTGTAAAGGACATTTAATTTCGATTTCTAGTCGAAACTATTTTACCATTGATTTTTGCTTCGTTGCTTGTGACTAATGGCGCCGCAGAGACGAAAAGAGAAAAATTTCACCAAATGATGCAAAGAGCATCTAGTTTTTTTCATTTAAAAAAAAAGCATCATAAGGTTTTTATCAAAAGGTAGTAGTCTGACCCATCGCAAAGACAGAAAGTTTGACAACAAAAATGGTGCAACTAACATTGTATAACTAATTAAGATAGTTTAAATTTACTCAACATTAGCGTAGAGGAGTTTAAAGCAAAAAACTGAATCAAAACGAAATTTAGGTTTGTCTCAATAAAATTCTTTTCAAACCCTTCACTTTGCAAATACTTAACAAGACAACGCGTAAGGCTGCCATTCAGCAAGACATTGAAAAAGTAACCTAAAAAGAAAAACAGAATTTACTTAACCTAGGTCTGTAGAGGACAGGGTTAGACAGAAATTTTCAGAAGGATAAAACAATACCAGGAGTTAAACATCCACAAAAGCTAATGAAAAGTTTTCTCAGCGTGAAAGACAATATTGTTTCTCAGGCTCTTTCGTACCTAGGCCACTTGTCTGACTTAAGGAAAATACACTGTAATGATCCTATTTAATTTAATAAATTCAGAACCTTTTTGAAAATTGGTAAAAAAAACATTTGCTTTAAAAATATCAAAACGTTTTGGATAAACATTCAGGCTCGTAGAAAAAATGATGTTATCATGCTTGCCTTATATTTCGAAGCACATTTTTGTGACATTTTATTGAGTATTCTTGCATGCAGATCAATAATGGCTTGCGCTAACGTGTTGTGCCATATACAGTTCTGCTTCATAAAAAAAGAATCATTTGCAACAAAAGAAGATCATATTTGTGATCATCATAGCATATAGTTATCAAATTTCCATTGGGGTCCCAATAGACTTCACTTGGTAAGATTAAGGTGTAAAATTTTCATATTATGAAGGTTAAATGTGTTGCCAAAAATAATTTCGCGTGCTTTCCAAAAGTGTCGAACCACGGACATATCCACAGGGGAAGGGGTGAGGGCTTGGGGGAGGCTCCCCTAAAATGTATCTTACCCCTCAAAAATATGCTTTACTACTATTGCAACGTTTTATTGACATAACATTACATGTTGAATGACATTTCATGAATGTTTGACTGCAATCAGTAGCTCCACTTTTTCAATATACTCTTTATTTCAAACATTAAAATATTTGCCGTCTCCCCCCAACAATTGTTTTTGGCCCCCTAAAATTTTTTTCTAGCTACCTCACTGTGTCGAACCAGTGACCTTCAGAGAGTTATGTATAGTTCGCATCACTCGACAACGCCACTGGACAGCTTTTAGTTTTCGGACACTTTTATGATGATATCAAAGGGTAAAATACTCTAACTTAGGTCATAACGCATTTCACTAATATATTTGATAAAATAAACCTAAGAATAACATAAATAGGCCTACGTAGAGCAAAATAAACAAAGAAAAGTTTTGTGCTGCGCAGTGTGAGAATCACCTATATTAACCCATTGCAAAAGTATCGACTTTCTTTTTTTATTTGCACTACAGCAGGTAGAATCTTGTCTAATTTTGGTCAAATCATATTATGGTGAAAAATCTTTGAGAATAGATTGTCTTTGCAACTTTTGAGAATGTAAGGCTTACCACTGTGTGAACAGAAAGAAAGATGATGCAGCCATTATATGCTACGGTTTGCTACCGAAAAATGAAGCTAATTTCATTGTAAGCTAATAGCTTACAATAGTTTATCATCGCGCGTGGAGTTTGTCCGTTCGGCATTTACCGATCATTTTTGTCACTTGATCTTGACCAAAACATCAACGTTAGGATCAAGAGGCGCTCCAGTCCGCCTGAACATTACAACAAGAAATAGTGATTCATAAACGGTGTCATAAAAGAGATCCGTCATTTGCGTAAACCTATGTCCTGCAGAAGCACTAAAACAGGGATGCTTCAACCGTTAATGAGTTTACTCACCGTGGTAAAAGTAAAATGTCCCACAACCAAACGTTAGATATCTTCCAGGAATCCAGTGTGACATGGAAGAAAAAACCCACAGAATCCACAGCGCAGAAAAGAAGCGTGACAATAAAAGCTTAGCTTCTGGACTGACAAGGAAGTATCAAATGGAGTCATTTTTTGTTCTTTTAATTTTCCAAAGAAAGTTAGCGTTCCAATGTTCTGTGGTTTCGTCTCAATGCACAAAAGCACGATATTGTTAATTGGTTTGGATGTCTCAATAGGTGTCTTGATTGATTAAAATATATATTTTTTTCAAATTCAATCAAAATCTATGTCGGCATAATTCCACTGGGTCTATAGGTTTCATTAGTAAAGAAAAAGCCTGGAATATGTTTGCTGTTAATGAAATACTTGATCACATGGTTCACGAAATATTGAGATTTTCCATATCGCACTTAATCAACTACCACCGATGGAAAAGAAGAGACGATAAACGAGAGGGGCCCGGCGAGAAGGATGCAGCTCAATTGGTTAGCGCATCACTTCTGGAACGAAGAAGCTTTAAGATCAATCGGCGCTGGTTTGACTCTCGGGGTGTGCGCTTGAGCAACGCACGTTAAGGACTGCTTTCAATTCAGCGGCATCTAATGGATGGAACAATTCCCCAGCAACAAGACTTCAACAATCGGAAACTTCACTCTGTCAATCTCGGTGGCCGGACCTGCGTCAGTGATTCAAAGCCTCTACAAGTATGCGAAACTGCCAGGATTAAGCTCTGCAAGAAGCTTTCCCAGTCCGAGGATAAAGATTCAATCAATCAATCAGTGTTTTTGGATTTTCCATCCTGTCTGATCGAGGATTTTCGTATCATACACTTTCTATTGATTTGGAATATAAAGTTTCTTTGAGACGCTGAATATTCATAGCTATCGGCGTCTGATTAGCCTATAATTAAACGCTGATGCATTGCTTCAGAACCAAGGAAAAGTCAACTCATGGCAGTCTGTTAAGCCCAAATTACAGCTTACCGTAGAATCAAAAAATGCAAACCAAAATGGTAGAAGTTATAGTAGTTGTACCCAAAGTCATGGATCCAAACAGTCAGTGGTGAAATTTCCAAATAGGCTACAGGATTGCAGCCTACCCTCAAGAAATTGGTGAATGTCGTAATATAACAACATGCATATGCAATATAACATAACGTAAGTGCGCAATCAGTTAACAATGATGCTAATTCTTGGTAATAAGTTTTTAAGCTGCTGTAATAAAACGTTTTTGCAGCCTGTCCACTAAAACTAGCCAAGAGTCACCACTGGATCTAAAAATATTCCAGACCCAGCAGAAATTTTTCTCTGCAAAACATTTTGTTTTCTTCTTTGGATGCGAAACTTAGCGTGTGGCAAGAGCCAGATACGCCTACGTGCGCTTTAGACAAGCGCATATATAGGCTACATCCTAGTGCGCAAATGAGTTGATGCAATGAGCATTTTCTTTCAACGGATAACATTGTTTTCGGAATAGATATAGTACACTCGCACACCGAGAAAAATTGCTTTCCTGTAAACATAATTTCAAAATCACTTTTTGCCAAAAAGTATGATATTTTTAATCCTTTTTTTTAAATTCCCATTCTTTTTTCTGTGTTGA
Source organism: Aplidium turbinatum (assembly GCF_918807975.1). NCBI lineage: Eukaryota > Metazoa > Chordata > Ascidiacea > Aplousobranchia > Polyclinidae > Aplidium > Aplidium turbinatum. The sequence goes on along the minus strand of NC_137489.1, from coordinate 4,980,099 downwards.
TTTCATGTTACGAAAAAAGCATGTCAAAAATCTTGTCAGTTATCGTAGATAAGGCAGGATAAAACATCTCATCAAACGATGACACACGCCATTGTTCTAGGAGAAACGTTTACTCAAACCTTGCCTGTTCTACTTAATTTAATCAAGGCAATGTCTCCATGTCAAGATTAAAAGACCAGAATAATTAAAATCTCTATAAAAGCCAAGATGACCAGATAAAAAGCAAAAGAAAGCGAAAGCCCTATGCAGAGAGCTTATCTGCAGTGGTTAGCATGCACAACTTATGGAAAAGAAGTAAGCCTACTATTTCTGACTTAAGCAGGTGATCGACAAAGCATAAGGAATGAGATGTATAATTCGCAATACAATGGAGCCAAATAAAGCAGAACGAATGTAGACACTTTTGAGGACAGCACTGCTTTTCTAGATAATCCATCAAGCATTTTATTTGTTATTATTACAAGTTATTATTTGTTATTATTATTACGATGTTATTACAAGGCCCACATTATTACCATGACTTTTAACATCGTATCACGCAAGAAATAATGCAACAGCTAATTTTTAATTTCATCTTTTATATGATCCGGGTAGAATCTATTCAAAGCATATCTGAAGTAGATTCGAAAGAGAAGATGGAGAAATGGTTGTAGCATGTATGTTCCATAAGGCTACGAAAAATTACTTCTGTTTTCAAACTCCCCAGAAACAATAAGTCAACAGTTGAAGTTATTTTTTTCTTGTTTTGCCTCAGCAAATTAGTGTGGACGAAAATAAATAGCCTACTTATGAAAGGGAAGTTAATTTTTAATTTTACTTTTTATCCTAGAAAAATGACCAACATTGTAAGCAACCTGTTGCAGAACCAAATCTATTCATCGTTGCTGGCGAGTGCGCGGTGGGACTAATTGATTGTTGTCCTCAAGGGTAGAAGAACAAGCGGACTGGTAAACGTCAAATTTCCGCAGCACTTGGTAGAAATGACCTGTCATATTCCAATCAATAAACTTTTAATACCAGGTTGACTTTCTATCCCTACCTACATAAGAAACGTGATTACAATTTGATAGAGAAGTTAGTTTAGCCTACTTTGTTGCACGTAACAGAAGCTACCAAACCAGGCAATATCTTACTACAGCATTTGTGATGCAACGAAAATAAAATAAAAAAGTGAAAAGGTTTTCAACTTTAGGTCTACTCATCCAGGGCTGTTGAAAGGAAAACCTGGTAGCAATGAGATACGTAATTGGGGCCCAAATCAAGAAACTTTTGAGAAAAATGTATTTTATCCAAAAAATACGTGGTGGTTGCTGCAAGTTCCCGACTCATTTGGAAAGGTTGCAAGCCTCTAAAATTTTCCGGGTCCAAAGGGACCTCTAGACCCCCTTTAACACTGCTGCCATTTAGCACTTGCCAAGCGTCTTGACAACTGATATGCATTGCATTGAAACGAACGATGCTGGTCATTTTTATTGCATTAAAAGAAATGACAAAGAAGGAACTATATACAGTAAGTCAAGCGGATAGCGTCGTAACACTGACGATTTAGTTGAATGTATTCAACCACGGAGGATTCAATAAACAAAAGGTTTATTTTGCAAGCAGTTGCTTATTGACTCTAGAATCTAGATTACATGATGACAAGTAGGGCTATGAAGTCTATTTAGGCTAATAGGCTACTGCTTTTAAGCAAAACTATAAGCCTATGGCCTACGTCACTTTTTTGACCAGATGTCTTACATAGTTTCAGGTCTGCTTGTTTGCGTGATGCGGGTTGACATACAGTAGCAGGCTACACCTACCTTCTAATAACTAGAGTTGGCATTTGATCAGGAGAACAAGGATAAAAAAACATTCGTTTGATCAAGCATTAGGCTGATTCGTGCCTTAGTATCATCGCCATTGGGCTTTGTTTCGGTCCTGGTCCAAATTGAGATAAAGGCCATTCGCTTGTGTGGTTGTTTAAGGTGGTCGTGACTACGCGAGGGCTACGCACACACTCTTGGCCAGCTCCATGTCCACTGCGGTCCAATAAGATCGGAACGTGCAGATTCAGGAGAACCGTTTGCAACGGGCTGCCGGGTGCTCTGTTCATTGAGGCCCGCCTTACAGAATGCCTGCCGTCAGACACTGCCCTCTTCCGCCAAAAAGAGATTGCCGTTGGGGACTTTTAACGTGTGTCTATTAGCCCCAGGAGTTGCTAGGGATTAGCCTAGTTTTCAGCCTGGGTTCATCTCTACACCACGTTGAGGCATCTCCATAGAGATGGGAGCTGAACAAAGTCAGCTCCCTAGACACTCCGATTTCGTAGAGGTGCCTTAGTATAATGAGAACCTTATCTTATCCCCCAATGCTTGGAATCAAGTATGGGACTCACTTTTTTTTACTTTAAAGTCAGTTTTGACAACTAATCTACAGGTTAAAAAATTAAAAGTTTTTGTCAAAGTAGCATAATTCTTCTTGTTCCTGCTAAAGATCCGACTTCGATTCAGAAGACCACGCTTAGCCTACCCACGATTTTATATTTGCACAACATGAAATATAGGCCCACTACATTTGTGGTATTTCAATCCAATATGTCTAAGGATAAGTTTTGTTTCATTTGCAACATAACTATTTTAAATGTTGTGATATCACTATGCTGTGCAACTCGCATTTTTTACGTTACCCAGGCGTTAAAAGTATTTTTTTTTTTAGGAAACGTTCTAAGGAACAATGATTTCTAAGATTTTGTTGCATCTTTTTCTGTGTTTCTGCTTGGTCAACGCTGGACCCATAAATCCCAAAAATGAAATCGACGTTCTTAGTCAGAAATTATTTGAAGCGGAAAATATGGATTACAATGACAATTTTCAGTCGGAAACTCTGGAAAAGACAATCAGACAAAACTCAAGATTAAAAGCGCTGCTTAAACAATGGACAAACGAGGCAAATAGAGAGAAAGATATTGAAAATAATGGCAAAGTTTTTCTGCCGAATAATCCATGGAACTCTTTCGGTCAGTCGGAAGAACCTAGCTCTTTTAATTTGGAAACTATCCTGAAAAAAATTGATCCTCACAGCATCAATTCCAGGCAGCACTGGAGTTATGATTATATGCCAGGTGGAAAAAGAGCCTTGTTGGACACCAATCGAGAGGAAAAGCATTCATCGTTTGAAGTGGAGACTTTTATGGACGAAGAATCTTTTCAATACCCCAGTCAGATCCCGTATGGGAAGTTCATCCGTGCAAGACCCCGAAGCAATGAAGCATCTTCTTCTGCTCATCGGGTAAACAAACGGCAACATTGGAGCAAAGGTTTTTCCCCAGGAGGGAAATGAAACGTGAACATGTCAAAGTTAACACACAAAACTCGTAAAAAAATAAACTTCTTGTAAAAGCCCTTCCGCTCAAGCAACCTGGCAACGCAGAATATAAAAAACACGAAAAAGCACGACCTAGTTATGCTGTGGATTTTGTATGAGGAATATTAGAAATTGCATGATCGAAAATCAACAACAACATTGATGAATTTTATAAATCAATGTCATCTTTTGATTCTTGATCAAACAAAAGCGTTGTTTTTGTTTTTAGACTGAGATGATAAATTTCTGTACTCCTAAACTTGGCGTGTTCACCCCAGCCAGAAAAACAAATCAATTATAGCCTGCATTGATTACATTATTTTCTGTAAGTTACTATCATTAACATTTACAGTAGGCTATAATTGAATTAACACTTACAGACGTTAAATCAATAAAAAAATGATTTGCTGGCTGGGATATGATTGAACTTAAAAAATAGATTTTCTATCAGGTGAAATAACAACTTTGTATGCCGTTTTTGTTTTGTAAAATATTATTGAACATTAAATTACATTTATTATTGTTGAAAAAGCTGAGAAAGTCAAATTGTAGGCAAGTAATTTATCCGGAAGACGAACGAAAACTATCATTCGTTACTGTTTTTACATGATAAAAATTTTGGACACTTGAAATATTTTTGATCCAAACTGCTTTGCTTTTTAAAGTTATGTAACATAAAAGATTAATATTTTCATTTAAAAACCTCTCATCTCAAAAAATTGGTGTGATGACGTTTTAGGCTCTTCATAACGTTTGACTTTATTGAATTTTGGTTGACCCAGTAGTGAGTGAGTAGCCTATCATAGCATAGACCACAATCGCACGCAAAGTAGGTTTGCAGTTTTCGTCAATAGTTATTGACAAAGCTGCTTCCACGTTTTTGAATGTCATCGAGTGTCTTGCCAAGGGATAACCACGTAGGCCTACTCTCAAGCGGCGTCGAATGGAGTTCCTCGCGAGCGTCATTTGTCAGCCCAGGTCGCTTAGTTGGTTAAGCTGTCAATTTTGTGAACAAAAAGCGTCAAGATCAAGCAGGGTTGGTTTAATTTTTGAGGTGTGCGCTTGGGCAAAGCCAGGAGCAAAGCGCTTTAAGGACAGCTCTCCACTCAATGGAACCCAGAGACTGAAGTAATATACAGACATCAATATTTCAACAACAAGAAATGGAAACTTCATTTTGCTAATTTCGGTGACCGGGTCTGGGTCAATGATTTATGCTTTAAAGCTTCTACCAGTAAAAACAGAGAGAGACTGTTCACCAGGCATTTTATAATAAAAGTAATTTGCGTTCTTCTGGTGACTATTTACTAGGTTACCTCCTGATGTTAAAGATGATAACTAGCTTTTGTATTTCCGACGTTTCGTCAGTCAGCACGACTGACTTTATCAAGGTGGCTAAAACAGGTTAACACAACCTGTTCAGCAACGATGGCACAACACAAAAACGTACTGATAAAATGAATAAAGTAAGCAGCAAGAATCAGAATTAAAACACGCAACAAGACACCTAGAGGTTAAACTGAATGCAGTGAATGCCTAAAACCAGTAGGCTGCTTTCCAACAGCGTAAATTTATCTATCTATTGGGCCACCGTCAAGAAACATTGAAAAGTCATCAGACAAGACAGAAACCAAGGGAATTGGCAATAACAATGATAGAGAAGACGCACTGAGAATGGAAAAGGTGAAGTTAAAGTTAAAGTAATTTTTTGTACACAGAGGGAAAATTCTGACCATCTTTCTGGTTGAGAGCATGTTGTGCTTTCTGGTTTATGTACCACTTTTCTGTAAATAATCTTTTTGTGTAATCCTTTTCAGTTTTAAGAATGGTAGCGTTGGTCCAAGTAATTTTATGGTCTGAATTTATAGATTGTGTTAACCTGTTTTAGCCACCTTGATAAAGTCAGTCGTGCTGACTGACGAAACGTCGGAAATACAAAAGCTAGTTATCATCTTTAACATCAGGAGGTAACCTAGTAAATGCTTCTACCAGTATTGTTGTATTTTTACCACCAGACTTGCATTTAACATAAGACAGAATAAGTCGTAAGCTAAACACTTTTTGATGCATAATAAATGGTAAAATTGCTGATGGCGTGGTCTGCGGTATATATTCTTCCTTGCTGCACTTACAGATCGTGGATGCTGCCATTTGCCCATCCCCCATTTCCATTTGTGTAAGCTTGTGATGGAGCGCAATAGTCCGATGCCAATGCGCAAGCGATTGAGTCGTACTCGGGCTTTTCTTAGCAAAAGCATTCCGGTTAAGTGGGGGCTAGAGTCGGAGATGAAGCTTTAAAGTATTGTGGAGTCCACAATGTCTCAAGACAGGTTAAATGCAATTCTGCACTAAGTAGTCTATTATGTAGTGGTTGGGCTCGTAGTCGAGAGCCTGCATGTTCGACTCCAGCCACCCGTACTTGCTGTTGCTTCTCTGGGCAAGAAACTTTACGATAATTGCCTCTAACCAGTGATCGATTTCGAGTAATGGGTAGTATCAAATTTAAGTCATAAGTAGAGTAGACAACAGGAAACAAACATTGCAGTCGGCTGCAGCGTGGGTCAGGTGTACGTCGGAAGGCGTACACCGATGCATAGCGCTCAAGTCCGCTTTTCCGCAATGCAGGATAAAGATATGAAAAACAAACAAACAAACAAATGTGTTGCCTACAGTGAAAAACTGTGGCAAATAATTTGTGGTGAGATTTTGATACGAAAAAAGCTAGAAAATATTTTTTTAATTAATCTAAGTATTTTTAGTAGGCCTAATAGGCCTAGTAGTTCATTTCTTAGTCTATGTGTTTTTATTCAGAATATTTAGTGAGAAAATATCTGGTAGGATCTATGCATCAAGAAATCACTATATTGTTGTCGAATAGCTTAATATTTCGCAAGCTATAGGCTACAATTAAATTGCAAAGTTTGGTTATCTTCAAATCATCAAATGGTTAAGTTATGCACTGGCGTGCATGTTTCTCCATCACTAATAATTCACTATAGTATAAGTGGCTGTTTGAAATAGGCTACTCCTACTCGTCTCTATGGCTATATGGTGGATATTGGGGCCTCAAAAAGGTAGGCTATAGCCTAGCCTATAGGGCCTGACTTTCACTAAATAGGCTACGACGCTGGGTACACACAATCTAGTGGCTGCTGTGCCTAGATGTAGGCCTAACAACGTGATCTGCGGCGACCTCAAACACAAGAAGGTTAATTGCATAACTTACATTTGCAAACGATCAAGAAACCAAAGAAACATAAAGTGATAATGTAGGCCATCCAACAAACAAATTTAATGATTTAAATGTTTGGTTGGAATATTTAGCCCTGGTCTGAGAACGCTTCTGAAAGGTTATTTTTGAAAGTTTCGCATAGCCTACTTGACACAGGCTAGGTTGCAGAGATTGGTAGAGTGAAGTTTCCGATTGTTGAAGTGTTGTTGTCTGTGAATTATTCCATCCACTGAGTGCCGCTGAGTGACGATCTGTTGTTGATATGCATTGCTCAAGCGCAAGCCCCGAGATCGAGTCAAACCAGTTCCTCTTGATCTTGAAATTTCGTCAGTTGCCCATTAAGCATTTTCAATTAAACATTATGTGTACCAAATAAAACTTTGAAGTTAACTCGAGACTGCAATCAGCGATGAAGGGCTAATAATAATATAAAACGATACCAATATGGTAATACAATAAAACAATACGGTAACAAACAAACTGTAAGAAAATATCGGAAGAATATGTTTAATAAATACTAATAGGCTACTTCTATAATTTTTAGAAATTCATTGAGTCAATACTGCTATGTTTGGCTTGTGTTGTTTTCGCTGTGATGGTCAGAAATAAAACAAATCATACAGTACTGAAATATCGCAAACCGCTTGTTTGAGACCCTGCGTGGTAGCTGGCCAAAAGTTTTTTTTCTGTACATAAGTGTTTCACCATAGATGACTCACAATACACTGAAGATGTGTTAAAAAATCACATCACAGTGTAATTTGTTTTGATATTTTTTATAATTGCATTTGCATAACTGCACAGATAGACCGCAATGTCGTAGTCAATAGCTATTAGAATCAAAATCAAATTGTTGGCTTAATCCTTCACATCTGCAACATAAATAAAATTAATTTAAGTGCTTATAAAATTATTTTAAATACACGTTCAAACTTTTGTTAGAGTGCATCAAAATTTAAGATTTAATCCATGCAATTTTTATCCTGTTATTTCGTGTATCGCTATATAAGTCCAAGCAGTTTTTATTTAGCCAATCCATGAGGACATTGATGTTGCATTGGTGGACTGTGAGATAGGCTATCCTTCTTGAAGCTTATAGTTACTGGGCACTCCAATATGAAATGGTCTGTGAACTTGGGCAATTTTCGGGCGATGGATTTTGGCCAGTTTGGTTAAGTTATCCTCCATCGATAAAGGTTATCCTTTGTTTTAGTTTGTTTTGTATTTGTGCTATTTGCTGTTGACCATAATTTTCTAGTAGCCGTGTCAAAGCCTGGGAGAGTTTTTGTTAGGTCTCTGAATACCCTACAGGTAATTCTCCACCTGGAGGGATTTTGTTATTCCAGAAGTCTGCCACTCCGTCGCAGTATTAACACAGTTTCTATATTAGAGACTATATTAGAGTAATATAGAGACTGTGGTATTAATTGGGGATTGAAAAAAATTCTATTAAGATGTTGCGACCGTGCCATATTTTAAACTGATTGTTCTGCTTTGGTATCATGCACGTTATAACGTCCGCGTTTTGTCGCTTCTACCTTTTTCTAGACCTCTGCTATGTTTGGCATATAGGCGGCTAGGCCTATTCTTTTTTCGTTGTGATGGTCAGAAATAAAAAACAAACCGTAACTGGGGATGGGTTAAAATATTTGAAAAATTTATTATCTGTGGCAACTCTGGTATTTATAGAAACGTTTCTCAACGAATATCACAACAAAAACATGCGTTTGTAATTTGTATTGTTTGCTATTTTCTATTGAAGCATTTTGGAACATGAAAGTCGTGCTGAACATCAACACAATTTAACTCTTTTTATTCAAATTACGCCATTGTGATCTAAAAGCTGTGGAGAGGTATGATTTATAGAGAGGCCAATATTCATAACCTCACTAAATGGACAAATAAGATACGGTAGGCTTAGCCTGATGAATCAAGATAGCTTGATTCATGGACTTAATTGGAAAGGTAGCTTTACACTGACACAAATATTTTTGTTATATTCTCCAGTTGAGTTGTAACATCCTCAAGTTCACCATGTAAAACCTACTAGACCCCAACGATGCTGCAACAACGATTGGAAACTTCGTTTTGTTAGCCTCAGTGACTGGGCTTTTTTGTAAGCTTAGGTTTTTGGAAATAATCTTCCCATTAAATGGTAAACGATTTTACTTCATACACCCTACAGTACACGCTTTCAAGCCTTGTCATGATCATACTAACATACCGTACATCTTTTTGGTAACCCCCACTCCCGTGCAGCCCTTCATGCTCATGCACGCATTCTGGTTGTTACAGTGAACCGGAGAGTGCAATGTGTACCCCGCTTGAAGGGCATTGCATAAATGTATCTTTGTTCCATTATTTTTTTGATATCACAATGCTTGTAAAATGATAGGACTTGTGTGACTATAAAAATATCAATATAACACAGATAAAAATGTTCCACAGTAAAAATTTTGAGCTGGTGTACAAGTCTCTGCCCTGGTCATATATGCTATTACTTTATTATACGTCAAAGATTGGAATCGATCAAGGGTGAAGTGTATAAACAGTAAAGCAAAGGTAAAGTAGTTTCACCCTACATTTTTGGTTGATTCCAATGTACAAAGTTGTGATATTTCTGACCAGGGTGGAAACTTCTAAACCAGCTACAAAATTCTTTAGGCTGCAGAAAGCAATGGGTGAATGAAGTATACATCATAATCTTGTTTTTAATAAAACAATGGATCACAGAATGACTACGGTAGTTAGTAACATAAAGAATCTAAACATGCTACCTTAATCTAACCTTGCAAATATGCAGAAAAGTCAAATGTCTTCGTAATATTTAGGGAGGTTGTCCCAATGGCCCCTCAGGATCTGTTACTGCTTTATGGTGAGCCCCGCATATCATTTAACCCTCATAGTACCAATACGTTTTTGATTAATGATTATTACTAAAACAATAGCACGATTTCTATTGGGTATTTTTACCATTGAAATCACAAGCAATGTGCTACTAAACTAAATTGATATCACTATAAATATCATCAGTATTATAATGAAAATCCATTTTGAAAGAAAAATGATTGTTCAGCTTAAGCAGTATTGTAAGGCGTAAAGCTAAGGTCTCAAGCATAGCCAGTGCTGTGTTAAGCTCTTTATGGGCCCCGGGGCCAAAATAATTTTGGGCCTCCTTCAGGCATGAAAGGCTATCATAATATAGTGTGTAGTTTCACTACATTGATATGGAAAGGTGGTTCACTTTAATAAATGTCCTGAGCTGACCAGTTTTGAAAACAACACAAATGTAGGCTAGGCTAAGTGATGGCAAACACACTTTTAACATGTCATAGCTACAGTCTTCGAAATTAGCCTCGGCAATCGGCAATTGCCGAGGTGATTGCTGACGTAGATGCATGAATGGCGCATTAGCGTCGGCAATAAAAATGTCGAGGCCACACGAACGCTTGTAAGGTTAGGGTTAGACATTCCTTCCAGTCGTTATGCCACAGCCATAGATTTGTTCCTTAGTCAACACCCTGATATAGTTGAGCTCTGCGAAAGAGGCGTGTGGATGGGTATCAAAGCACGAAAGCCGCAAAACGTGGACGCTTCATTGTGAACGGCGAAGGCTGTGTAGATTTACAGCCAAGCGATGAGCCCCTTGATGTGTCTGATTCCTGTGATGACTTCGCGTTGCTCGCAGTATCCCAATTGTGCCGAAATTATGTTAGTGTGTACGTAAATCGAAACAATCTTCTCGCAGGGAGCTATTAATTTGTTACTGGTACCTGGTTGAGCAAGGAACGTTATTTTATGATAATTCAACGTCGCTAGAGTCGCTAGATGTCGAATTAATGTTACAAAACAAACATAAATTTCTTATTGGGCATTGTTAATACGCAATATAACCCGCCGGGAAAATTAAATCGATTTGTACTGACTCGAACGTTGAATCAACCCAAAATTAACTTTTCCCTCGTGAGTTATTTAACGTGAATTACCATATCAGCATGCGTATCGCGTTGCTTGCTTTATCACTACTTTTGGTATTATTACATCACAACAAATCAAACAGTGTGGCGTGATAGACTACTCTAGTATATTTTTCACTTCTCGTTTTACATGTTTTAGTACAATTTTTTCGTATTAAATATTCACAGCAATTGCCGAGGCAATTTCAACTTTTGCCGTTTGGCCTCGGCAACGTTTTTGCTGAACTAAAAGTATGCTAATTTCAAAGACTGTAGCTAGGCTACACTTTTCCTCGGAATAAAAGCCAAAAGCATTAACAATTTTTACAGGCAGTGGTCATGAAGTATTGGAATCATTCAATCTAGAACTTGTATCGCACAATAGAAGCTAGCATGAAAATTTGGCATGCTCATTGAATTGACTTCAAATTTTTTTTTTAATCGGACCAGGGATGACAAATTGGAAGAATTTTAATTTAGTTAACCACACTTGAAAGCAATTTTTCCCTAAAATTACAAATATTCGAAATTTTATTAACCTATTACCTTATGTTAAAAACATAGGCGTAACAGAGCAAAACATCTTTGGGTGCAACAAAAATTGGCTTTAGCAAAAAGAACATTTCAACACTTTCACCAAGTAGCCTAGTTATTATGTTTTGCCTGATAGGAGTAAACCTCTTTATTGTAATTTAATGCACAAATTAATAAACATACCTGGTTGCCATATAGCCTACTACAGGGGCTTAGTAATTACTTCTACCGATTTTACTATGAACATTGTACCCTCTGTGCTTGCTGACATTTACTAATACATAGACTACAACTGTTTCATTTAAATAAGTAGTTTACTACAAGTGATGCTGCACCAAACAATTTATGAAAAACATTGACCGAACCACATTTCTAACACTGTTGATCGAAAACCATACTAGAGAATACTGGTGCGCAAAGAACATGCATGTTAAAACTAACTACTAACATTGTACTTAAGCAGAAACATTGACTGAAGAGTCAAAACACTATTGACTGAAAAAACATTGACTAGCAACCACACCCCTAACACCAACGGTTGAAATTAATAGCCTACTACAAATAGCCTATAGCCTACCAGAGAAAACTGAGAGCAAAGCAGATACATGCATGTTAAAACTAACTATTAACAATGTATCGAACCTCAATCATTGAAGAGCCAAAAGACAATTGACCAAAAAAACATTGCCTAGCAACAACACCCCTAACACCACCAATAAAAATGAATACTAGAGAATAAGCCTACCAAAGAATACTGAGAGCAAAGAACATGCATGCTAAAACTAACTGCTAATATTGTACCGAACTACAAACATTGACTGAAGAGCCAAAAGACCTTAGACCAAAAAACATAGAGTGACAACCACACTTCTAACACCACCAATCAAAAAGAATACTAGAAAATAGCATAATACAGAAAATTTAGAGTAAAACACATATATACATGCTAAAACTAACTAGGCCTACTAACATTGTATGGAACCACAAAAATTGACTGAAGAGTCGAAAGAACATTGACCGAAACAACATTTGACTGACAACCACACCCCTAACACCACCAAATTCATTTAAAAACAGTGACTGAACCACACTCTCATCAGAATAAAAGTTGAAAACGGCATGATTAACATGTTGTTGCTTAAACGCAAAAAGATATTATCTGTGGGCCCCCTGAGATGGTGGACCCGGGGGCCGGGCCCCCTTTGGCCCTCCCCTTGACACGGCACTGAGCATAGCCTTAGCTTTATTATCTTTAATCTATAAAACATTCTATCTGCTCTAATAGAAGCTATTTTCAATCATAACTGCAGCCTAGTTTATGCATTCCATGCAGGCTAAGAAAACGTCACTGCTGCCACAGAAGGCCCTTTTACAAGGTTTCACCAATACAGCCTAGCTGATCTATTCTACGTAGGCTGAGAAAACTTTATAGCTATCAAATTAACTGTACGATGTTTCTAGGTTTTCTACACTTAAAGACGCCTGTATTGTAGGTTTATTTTTGGTCTTTTTGTGGCTAACAGCATTACATGGTCATCAATGAATAAAATAGGAAACAAGAAGGTACCTGCTGTAGTTCAATAGGTTTTACATGATTAGCAATTAGCATATGTTATAATACTTTACGATTCCTAATTTTTTTGTATTCTACCTTCGTCAAAAGCAGTTTTTAATGTGAATTTTTCATCTAGCGTACTTTTATTTCACTTCTTCTTTATTTTTTTTTATATAAATTTGTGTTTTGTGTAGTGCTGAAACTTCACTGCAATTTTGTGCATTTTGGACATTATTCCACATTCGTTGAAGTAACCTAACCATCTTTAACTGGTAACTGAGTAAAAAAGGTAAGAAACTTGATCTAAAACAAGATATATATGTTGCCAGTTTGCATTGTAAAGTCAACATCATTTACAGCTTCAATGAATGTTTTACAGTCAGTTTTTCAAACAGTTTTTACAGTTTTTAACAGCTGTCTAAATATTTGAAACTTTTTATGTTGTAAGTACAAAAAATTATATTGAAGTATGAACATACACTATACAGCTTTGTGCCAAAATTGTAAGAGCGTGAAATAATTTAAACTTGAAATAGTGTAAAGTTGTTTTATTGCATAGGCATTCTATAATAAACTTTTATTTGCATTGTCGACTTGCTTTGCACTGAATCATTTTTCACCAATGATTTTGGAAATGTTCCAGCCAAATAGCTAGCAAATTTTACATCATTTCAGTGTCCCAAGATGTTAAAACAGTGTAAAAATAATTACTTTTATTTAGCTGGGTATAGCTTTGGACTACATGTAAAAATGTTGTCAATTGTCATGCTTTTATAAGTGTTCTTGTTCAGTGTAAATTTCACCGGTCCAAAACATATAATATTTAATTTGTAATAAATTTAATGCAATCTTGATTATATTTTCTAATAGTCTATCTACTTTTGTTCCATGCAGTCAACTTTTTTGTTTAGAAATTAGTTTTTATATAATTATTCTAACATATTTCAGGAGTATTGTGAGACAAGTAGAATAATTTTTTGAGTTTTTGCAGTAGCATCAAAGGTATCAAACTGAAAAGTTAATTTGTGTGAAGTGTAGCGTGCGTGTAGTGCTGTGGCAATTCTGCACAACAAATCGTTAGAAAGTTACAAAAGCATGCAATGCTGGAGTCTTTGTTTGTTAATAAATGTAAACATGTCTGTTTTTAATATATATATCTAATTATCTATCCACACTCATTGATTAATCAAAAAGCACTTCTAAAACCTTCGTCCAGTGTTGTTTGAAAATAATACTTTTGTTCTGATGCAGTTATTACTTTTAAATAATTAAAAGCTATCAGAATATTACCCCATCAGCCATCACACATATGCTAGTCAGAAAAAGGACAGCTTTGTCCTATTCCGAAAATTCAATATATAAATGACTAATTTCAGATTGTTTCCATGGGAAAGCTTAAAGTTGGCCGAAATTAATGTTGTTTCCCTTACAAATTGTTCAAAAATCTTTCTATGAGCTCGAAAGTCTTGGATGCATTGACATAGCTTTGTTCTTGTTCGATATAATATGTGCCCGCTAGATGTCGTTCAAGAGCCACGTTCGATATACTTGCTCCGTTTCTGCTGAAGTTTGCACAGCGTGACTTGCACTTTCTTTTGTCAACTTTGTCAAATCCAGGTTGAGGTTAAGTATCCGTGATTGAAGACAGAAACGGATTTTCTTTCTGTGTTAATGCAAAGTAATCGTTCCACTGTGAAAATGTGATACGGTTCCTTAAACGTAGCTGTCCGGTGTTGGTTCAACTATGCTTTGCAAATTGCAATAGAATAGCATCACTGTACTTCAACGGTTCCACGTAAACCTGATAATGTGAATACCGTAACGATTTGTGTGTGTAACGTTAAACGGTGCAACTTGTTGCTGTGTTGTTTTTGTAAACTTTTCTATTATGTTTCATTTTTTCTGCAGCTGTGTAAATTATACCTTTGTTCAATAAAACAAAAATATTACAGTTTACGTTGTCTCAATGTTTGACAACAGCAGAAAAACCACGCTAGCCAGTGCTTTTTCGTAACGCGACGTTCTTTTGGTTTGCTAGAAAACGGGTCAATTTAAACTACGGGTTAAAGTTAAAAGTAGAAAAAAATTCAGTGTAAGAATTTAAAATAGATTTGTAGCGTTCAATTTTATGATTTAAAAAGCTGTCATACTTCTGAAAAACGATAGTGGGATGGTTTAAATGTAATAAATCACATATTGTGTTTCTTGTATTGTGGCTGCCTTGAGATGGTATGTTTTAGTATGTGACGGTCATCAACACACACTTTTTATCCCATTCAGGTGCAAGCGAGGAGTGAAGATGCAGGATGAAGGTTTCTCCAATGTTTGGAAAGACGTTGACAATTACAAAAACCCGTAAGTTAAGAGTGTTTTTCAAGTTAATATTAAAGTGAAAAAAACTAACCTTTAACATTTGAATCGTTAAAGGTGTTTGTTCTAACAAAAGTTGTGAATTTGTACGCGGCTGCTCTGAGACTGTAAAAAAGTCTGATTAGCTATCCCATACATCAAAATCTGTCATTTTTACATTGAGTGACAGATGACAGATTTTGCTGGATAGTAACGACTAACGATCTGTCATCTCCAATGGCTTGATTCTCCAGCCAGACGTGTTGGGAAATTTGATTTTCTTTGTAAATTCCACTTATTTTAACAGTTGCTCAACATATTGTGACTTTCCTACGATTTATTGACTCGAAATAGTGATCAGTAGTAGAGAGAAACCATATAATTATACACATATCGTTGAAAAATCTCGCAAGTTTGCTTGTAAAGAAAATCATACAAAAAACAAGTTACATTTGTTTCATGCTGGCTAGTACAGCAGTTGTAGAATTTCACATGATTTTGTCGACATATCCTCGGATTACAGTAAAAACACTCACAGATTTGACGTTGTATTGTCCTGACAATGCTATCACGCAAAACGGTGAGAGTTTCTGCAAGCAACCAGAAGGTATAACAACAGGTGACAACCATTCTGTATCGATCGCCAATGCCATGCACAACGCCATCAAAATTGCCAATTGCCATGCACTACGCCATCAAAACAGTTTCCAACGCATTGAAACAAGCAGAAATATTCAAACGCTTTATAGATTACATAATTTAGATATCATTTGCTCAAAAGACCGCAGAATTGATTTCAAAGTCACGACTTGGAACTTACTTTCAGAGAAATCAACACCTCCCAAACTGATAAAAATGTTGAGTTTCTAGATGGTAACCACTGCATTTGTAAAACTTCGAACTTTAAATTTGTGACCACACCAAAGAAACAGCTATAGACCGCTTGCACCTCAATGGTAAATCACATCACCCCACATCAACATTCAAGGCAATCATATACATGGAGAAGCATTACGACTGAGGAGGTTAAATGAAACACAACACGATTATATACTACAGCACTTGAACTACTTAAAAACAAAGCTTTGAAATCAAACTTTCCCCAAAATTTTACTAAAGAAAAAATTTAACTTGCTGAAGAATGGACGGAACGAACACTTAAACCCACTGAAAAAAAATGCAACCAAAGCAAAGAGAGTAATCTGGCCTACGTCATTTTTCAATTTACTCAAGACCACCAAGGCAGAAAAAAATTACAGCCCAATCAAATGATTAACTATAAACAGCCGAGCACCCTAAGAAATTTACTTAAAAAATAGAAAAAAATTGAAACTAGCAAAACATTATTACCCTGAGCCCGTTTCTTTGCCGAGTGCCAAAGTAGTAACAAGATTCTGTGCCGCTAAGTTTTTGGCATGATCCGACGCGGTATCGCACTCATGTCTACTAATTCAAAGGCATTTGTCATAAAACTGATGATATATATATATATATTCAATGATGGCTTTTGAATCAACTTGAAAATTGTTTTCAAATTCCTGTGACAGCTGTTTAAATATTAATATTTAGTTAATTTTTATTTCTTTTGTATCGGTTTCTTTTGTCGGGTTTCAATTGTTTTTGTCTAATTTTTTGCTGCTATTTTTTCACTCAATCCATCTTCTCCGCCACAACACGTCTTTCTGTCGCCACCCGCCTCTGCCTTCTTCGTTCTGCTGTGACGTCGAATCACCTGATAAAAGCGTGAAACCCGTTTAGTTTTGCTTCAGGCTTGAGCGCAAGCTTTAGAAAGGCGTATGATTTGCTCAGTCTTTCCCAATAATTTTGTTTATGTTTTTAGTGCCGCTATTATTGAAATACTGGAATTACTATTCGCACTTTAGATCATTTCGTATTATTTTGCTCGTCTACAGTGTTAGTATATATTCTCATGTTGGTGATTCCCTCAATATCGATAGGGAGTTTTCTTTGTCTCTTTTTGCAGATTGAAAGCCGGAATGGTTTGCTGCATAGCTGCAGAGGATATTATTTAACGTTGTTGTGTAGGCTACCAATTTTAATACAGTACTTTTCAGCTCGCCGACCCTTTCACATTGTAAAAAAAAAAATTCAACCCTGCGGTTGTTGCAACTGAACTGTTTTTTTTTTTTAAATATAAACAGCAATTGAATGTCTACCCTAAGAAAAGATCGCATGATTAGTTTTTGTAACTTGTCCCAAACGGCCCATTCTGCAATGTTTCCATAGCCTGCGACTGATAGCAATTTCAAATCAAGGTTTAAATTCATGCAGGATGCTTGCATCGCTTTCGCCACATCATCGCAGCTTCCACCAGGATATGCTGATCCAAATAGAAACAATAATCATAATTTAATTAGCTCAAGACAATTTTATTACACCACATTTGAAACTTTACAGATCAAAATATTGAGTGATTTGAAATGCAAACCTGGGCTGTCTTAGTTTTACGCAGTGGACTAGTTTTAGTGTGACAATATCATTATTTTTAGGTCAGACAACGATATTTTGTTGCTTGTGAAAATATTTTATGTGTTCAAATGATTGTGAACAGTGAAAATACGCGATCGGTTCTTGTGTTCTACTTGTGATATATTTAAAATGCTTGTTTCCTCTTTAGAAGATGGACTTTGGTGAGTAATTGAATCTTGCATGGGAGTGTCTTGTGTCAGTCATCACCTTATTTTGTGTACGTAGAATGGAGTTTGTGATGTGATTTCTGATCGACACTAAGCGGCTGATCAATCACCATTCGATTCTGCTGATTTTAGACTATGAGAGCAATATCTCAATTAGAGAATGGGCAACTTTTGTAAGCTATGATCAAGAACGGTACATGCAAATCTAGGAAAACGATTTTTCGGGTACAAAATGTGTGTTTGCAAAATGCCATTTGTTCCCTTGCAAATTGGTGTCTGTATCTTTTAATTGGGTGTCAATCAGGGTACCGTATGCTTTTTTATCGTCTCTAGCTGGCCTAATAGTTTTTTTATGATTTAACTGATGAAACGTTGAATGTATGAGCAGACAGAGGGCAGAGGCAAGGAAGCCAATCTTCGTGTCCACCTTCAGGCATGCCTAAGTGTCTTGCCAAAGACTTGAGAGGTGTCGAACCAGCGCCCTTTCGAGTACGGTACCGTACCAGAGCACTCACCACTCGGCTATGCAGCCGACAGAGCTTATTACTATTAGATGGGTCAGAAAGTGTAGAAGATTTGTGAATGGATAAGTTTTGGTTGCTTCAACGTCTGCATACGTTGCTAACTGGGAAGGAATCAACAGCAACAAGACAGAGTTTGGTTGCTGACTCTTGTGGCACTGACGATATCATTGATACCTTTCAAGACATTTTTATTGTTTCTGCTTTTATTGAGCTCTTGTTGGAATTGCGAGTTCAACGAACACGCAGATTGCCCTCTAAGCACGTGGGCGTGAGTTGTTGATCTATTCTTTTTTGTGTATATTTGCCTGTAATTGTTTTTTGATTCTTCTCACGCTTTAAACTAATCGCAATGTCTATAGATTGATTTAGCTCACGCGCAGATCGATTTGTGGAATTAGCCTCACATCTCGTGTTCTCACAGGCAATCAGGTTGGAATCGCGCTACACATACTACATCAACATTATGTGTAGTTTGGTTATGCTTCTGCAATCTGCATTTATCTTTTCTAGATTGTGTAGCTTCTCAAACAGAAAATCAACCGTTTTTTTACATTGATTCAACGTCTACAGAGGTTGAATCAATGTAAAAAACGGATTTTGCTGCCTGGGGTTGCAACATCTGTTTCACTGCTCTCTTTGTTGGGTTGCCAAATTTTTCAGTGTTCCCACTCCACCAGGAGATAGATTAATTATTTTTTACATTGATTCAACGTCTGCAGACTCAATGTATGAAAAATAAACATCAGTGTAAAAAAGAATTGATTTCCTGGCTGGGTACATCGTTTACCCGCTGTGTGGGTGTCGTGAGTTTTGTGACGTAATACGGTGTGAAACGACTCCTATCAGCGCAAAAACGCTCCTTGAAAAACTTTAAGATGAAGACGCTTTGTGTCGGAGCTATGTTTGGTTTTGATTTGAATACGCTACCTGAACTGGAATAGTTTAGTAAATTTTCAAAAGACATTCGACCCAAATCATGCTAACTAATAATTTTAAAGCTCCCTTCGTCTGAAGTTATTTTTCTTCTGATTCGAGTGCATGTCGAAACGAATCGAAGCCAACACAAACAAGTTGTATTATGAAACAAAATTTATGTTTGGAAATCAAGTAGTCCTTATGTATATGGCATTGTCTGTTTTTCGAAAACATTTAGTTTTTATCCTTTCTGCTACAGGCAAGCTATAATACTATGCATTGATATTGCCCGATCGTTAGAATTTGCAGATGTTTACATTTTACAATTTTTTTGTCTGGGTATGTTGTTGATTTGATTTTGCAAACTGCCTGATTTGATTCATGAATTTAAATTTTGCTTCTACAAATTTCTTGGGCCGGACCTAACTAACTATGCGGTCCTTTTCCAATTCGATTCTGCTGTGAAGTGTTTGCAAAAACATTTCCACATATTACAATGCTGTTTGGTTACGCCAAATTTATATCATCTTTGATGCAATCACCTGATCAGTTTGCGTCACTATTTGATTGCTCAATGTTGTTTCTAGGGATGAACCCGAAGTAGGGCCGCCAGTGTTTTCCTTCTCCGACAACAATGGGGGTTTTCAAAACAGCGTAACCTTGGACATTTTTTCGGAGTTTCAAGAATTCGCCCCTGACCCGTCTCTTTCCCAATCCATTACTGCTCAAACACTGAGCCATACTGTTGAGGTAAAGTTTGTTGCTTGATTTGACGGTTTTTACCATTCCTTTCTATGCAGAATTGGATGTTTTTTCATTAACTCGATTATCACTTGTTCCAATGTCTGTGACGCAATAAGAAATATTTGGAAACGGCAGAGATCAACTATTTATCATTTTTTTCCGTCTCGTCTCAGCGGCAAGTCAGTCACTTTCTAAAAAATCATCTGCAGATGTTGAATCAATGCAAAAAGTGATTGATTTGCTGGCTGGGATGTTGTTCTAATATATGATTTTTTGTAATATTTCTAATGTACTGTATAGGCCTTCCTACTGCGATTAAATGAGCACTATACTCGTTTGTTTTAAAAGGTTAGCCTATAGCACCCCGTGGTCTGCTAGGCTTAAAATAAAATTTTCTTGTTTTCAAATGATTTTCAATATATATTTTTTTTCAGCGCATGATCTATTTCTACTATTTTTTTCCTCAAAATTATTTAGATTCTTTAAGGTTCACAATTACAGGCTCATATTAATACACAACTTCTGTAGTTTATTAATAATCTCACTCGTAAACAAGTTTGCAGGCTAAATGAATTATTTTCTTTGTTTTGGAATTGTGAGATAGAATCCGCGTAACCGTTATTCCGTTAGAATTGTTTTGTTGTCTCGAGTATTAATGTGGTAAATTAATATGTTTACAATATTATTACATTTTTTCCCAGGCATAGTGAAATTATGTCTTTTGCAGACAGATTGTTTGAAGTGTTAGTTTACAGATAAGCACTTTCTGTAGAATATCTCGAAAGAAAGCCTCTCAATAGGATCACGTGGTTTAAAGTTTCTCCCCTTTTGTTTCTGGTGGACACTAACCGCAGAATCACAATCTGAGTCTTTTGTTTTTCCTTTTTCTTTTTTCAAACCGTCGTTTGAAAGAAGATTCAAAGACCAGGTATTCTATGTGCGATATGTAATACGAAACGATAACGATATATGTTGAATTATTACAATGATTGTAATACTGTTATCATTTGTAAGAGTTGAATATTCCGTTGGAAATTACAGTATATAAGCCGTGGTTGAGCCCCATTCAATTTATTTGCCTGACTGCGGGTAACCCGCTCACTTGACGCAGTCGTCTACGATATTCTTAGTAGTTTTGTGAGTTGGGTGGATGATAATTATATTAGTCAAAGTTTTGTCTAGAGAATGTTGACATTGGGTTGTCGCACGACAATCCGCGGCTTAGTATGCAATGTTAGCATGGGAGTGGAGGTGGTGTGTCTTAAGGAAAATTTTTGAGGAATTATTTTTTTACTACGCTAAGATTCAGATCAGAAATGAAAGGAGGAAAACAGCACAACTGAATTTTAAGGTTTCTGAATTCCAACGATTTCGCTTTCCAGTAAGAGTTGATGGTGTTGCCGCAGGTTTAGTTGCTTTCCCAATGTTTACATTTCATTTACTACTCTTCCTTAGTTGACAGTCGTTTAGCAAGTTTAAATGTGCGGGCGTAAAAACTTCAGTTTCATTTAAATTGAACGTGGAATTTGTATGTTTGTTTGGTTGGACTGGGCATGTCTGGTTAAGCCCTACAACTAACAATGGGAGACGAGTCCTGGCTTGTTGCTTTACTCTGTGTATTAAAGCGCCATCTACCGGTTACTAAGATGTTTGAAAATTAAAGTTCGTTGAGCTGGGACGCTATCCCGTTCTCTCCTAGTTCTCTGTTTCTTTTTTTTCTTACTTACTTCCATTTTTCCACCGAGTGTTCACCGGGTATAAAACTTGCTGGATGAAAATCAAAGTCTGGTTTCAAGCTTCTTGCTTGCAGTATTTAGACGTCTTTGATAATAAAAACAGTTGAACCTCTTTATGATTTCTTGAAATGCGTTTGTAATTTAGATTCCGGCCAGTTTCTAACCTGTTGGATCAGGTGTAAAAACTAAAGTTTCAATCTGATTAATGGGACTTCAAAGCCAATTGAAATTGCTCAATGCTCATGCTTCGTAACTTATGAGCCTGCTAGCACGGAACTGTTAAGAAGACCAGGATGACTCTAATTAAGTTTATGTAGGCAACAGTCAGGTTTAAGAAAGTTTCACTAGTAAGATTGTCACTCCTCTCTCTTCTGAAGACAGTTGCTAAATGAGTAAAAACAGAGTTAGTGCTGTGGTTTGTGCATCACCTGTAACAAAATAATGCTACATCTTTTGGATTGACGAAATATATTTTTGGCTCAGCGTGTGTGATGTATTCTATGGGAGTTACTAAAGATTTTATGAAAGTTGAAGTACAAGATCACATGGAAATTAATTCTCTAGTGTTGTCCCACAGCAACTTGCGGGTAAGATTCGGACTTACTGTTAAAAAGTTGTTGCCAATTTTTGATACGTGATATCACTTATGCATACAAAAATGGTAGCTATTCGGAGTGTTCATTATGAATCCTAAGACCAATTTTGTTTTTATTATTAACATTTATATAAAATGTTAATGATAATAATTTTATTTGAAATAAAACAAAACTATGTCAAGCAATTCAGCATTGCGAAAAAGCCAAAATTTAAATAATTTATCAGCATTATGCACGACTTAAGATTTTACAAACTCAAGTATTGTCAAAATAGGCCCCAGTATTTTGCAGAAATAATGCTTTCCCGTTTCTGCTCACCTTTCAATTACAAAAAAAAAAATTAAAAACCATTTTGTGTAGTTGTGAGTCGTCTCTTGATTTCAGAAATAATTAATTAAACTACCATTCAACATTTTATAGGCAGAGAAAACTTTTTCTCGAACCGTAGAAAATTTCATTATTAGGTCACCGCTTCAATGCGTGATGGAAATCTACAGATAAATCTGCATCAGGCATTGCAGAGTGCAAAAAACAGTGTTGCAGAACGCGTTTTCGAATATTAAATTCTCATCAGTGCAACTACGTTTTTGTCACCAACTACGTTTTTGTCACTAACTTCGAATGTTTTAAGTTAAAAAAAAAACGTCAGATATGTTTTCCTAAAACTTGTCTTCCGCTACTTTGCTGTAATTTGGTGGGGGTAACGCAACGGATGTGGCGCTCACTTTCCAGTCATGCAGGTCCTGGTTTGATTCTCGCCTTAAAACGGTTGTTAAAAAACAGTGCTCACCTCTATTCGGGGTCTAAAAATTGGGCGGGCGGAACTGGTGAAGAAAAGGTGGCCGAGAGAAAGGAACTGGTCACCTTACTTTCGTTAAGTGTTGAAAGCTTAGTGTGATGAGAATCTTATTTTCTCATCCCATGGTGCTTGGATCAACCATGGAAATCTTCTTTTCCTCATAATTTATTTCACAAAAGTTGGTATCTGCATCACAATTTTCTGCAGTGGAACACTCAAAATTAACGCAATTTGTTAGTTTGAATCCACCACAATAGCCACTTTGACTGGAACAATCTTATAACATCAATTTGCAACAAAAATACTCGTCTATCAAACTGGATAACCTTCATCCGTATAAGCAAAAGGTTGTCATTTTTGCATAGTTTCAACGTCTCCAGACGTTGGCTAGGATGAGACATTGGTGTTCTTTGAGTCAGTTAAAGGTCTCGTGACAGTTTGAAGTGCAAACAACTCGTTGATGCATTACTGTTTCTTTTACTTGTAGCTAGCCCAGTGATGCTAACGGCAATTTTTTTTAAAGGTGATTGTCGTAAATCTTTGCGATGTGTTAGCGCAACAAATACCTGATGACTCCTGGTGTGTTTAAATCTGAAATCTGTTCAAAAATTAACTTGAGTTTCTCATTTTGAAAACGACTTTGTCCCTTTGATAGTATATAATAAGTTAGCTTTCACTGTGTCGGTCACCAAATGTTACATTATTTTTATGTATTTTAAACATCACAATATCACGTTTTAACATATACAAGCCACTTTCTGGCACAGATATATGACCATGTGTTTTTGAAATTGCTGCAAAATATTTGCTTAGCCATGGCACAGGCCCAGACAGCAAACCAACTGTTTTCTGCATTGAATCAGACGTTGAATCAATGACTGTTCCACAGGGGGCTTTGCCACATGCGGAATGGCCCGTTTCGGTGAGTCCGATCTCTTAACGGGGGATTTTTTCAATTTTTTTTTTTAAATTATCGGGTACCGTAGCCTAATTATCATTGCCGTTTTAGGGTTAGGGGTTTGGGGTTAGGGTTAGAGGTTAGAAACTCACCGAATCGGACTCACCGAATAGTAGCAGACCGTGCCACATGGGACCATGAAATGAAAGCCATTTCTTCATAAACTCACGTTTCAAAACACGCATCGCTCAACGTTGCTGAACGTTGTGTTACGGTGGAGTTGGGGGATTTAAATTTACTGAAACTGATCATAAAAAGTTATTTTAAAGTGCAAGTACCTCAATAAAATTGGTTCCCGTTTTTATGTGAACCACAAATTGCTCATTTATTCACCAAGCCATCTTCAACGATGCGAATCGACTACAGACCTTTCCACCTTTCCCTGCCTGAAACGTCATAGGAAATTACAGTTTTGAGTTTAAAATGACGCAAATAACGAGAGAACAAATCTAATAGATTACTATTTATGTAGTGTACACCTTAACATAGTCAATGTAGATCTATTCACCAGCATCTTTAACTTTGAATTGAATCAATCTCCTTTTTCACATTGATTTAACGTTCGTAAACGTTTGCACTTTGGGAAATTTGTGTTGTAGTCCAGACAGCAAAATCTACATTGTACTGTAGACAGAAGTTATAATGAAAGTTTAAACAGTGGGCTGCACAAACTCACAAAAGATCTGCCTGAAAAGTTGTTTCTGGAGCAGTATCCACAGAAAATCTTATTTTGCAGATGTTTCATTGTTTAAATTGGATTCGTTCTATTTATGTATAACTTAACCACTGTTCTGTAAGTTTGGCAATTTTTAGGTGCAGTAGTACAAACTTAGTTCGGGAATCTTCCTTGAATATTAAGTGTAGGGTGCTCGAATTTTTCCAGACTAAAACATGTCTTCTTTTTCGCTATATTGTTTTTAAGTTTATATCAACTGAAAGGGAATTACTGTTGTGCCAAACCATCCAGCTTCTGCTTCATATTTTACATAAAAGAAAACTTTTTTTTTATTTGTATTGGAAGTTGTAGCTAGAAAAGCTTTGTGTGATATTAAATCCGTTTTCTTTTATTTACAAAGCGCCTTTGTTTGGTCAGTTGAGCTAAGTCAACTTGGTAGAGATGAAACGGCGATTGGCAAGATGGAGAGTAATATTAAACCAACATTTGATAGAAATGCCTCGAATTTTGCTTTATTTGTCCAATACGTTTATTACAAGTATTGATTGTTCAATTATGAAATTCAAAGCACAGTAAGTTGAGTTTATCTAATTCTAAACGCATGAGTAAAGCAAATTTTTGAAAATAACGGTTCTCCTTTTATTGTTTCGCTGTTGACTGTACAGTGTACACTTGTACAGTGTTTAACTCTTACCCAATAAAATTGTGCTTGATACACATCGCGGCTTATCAGATGCCCTCTGTATGTAAGGGCATGACAAATATCATAAGCCACTTCAAATTTGAAAGCTTTTTGTTGTATGTAGATCATTTTCGTTGGGAAATTATTGCATTTGGATAGGGACGTAACTTGGAATAGGCTATATAACGTTGGTTAGGCAAAAACTGCGGAGAAAACTAATTTCGATTTCAAGAGACTTCTGAAGCTTGTTCAACTGATAAATTTTCATTAGTAATAACTTTTTATCTAAATGCGCTGGTTCTCGTTGAATCAGCGCTACATGGCCTGATTTGCTCGCTGGGCAGTTGCTGCTGGATGTTTGAATTTAAATCTTTTACCCAATAAAATAGATCAAAATTATAGAGTCTATATATAATAATTATACAGTCCATAATATAGACTGTGTAGACTGTAGTGTGTATATACTGTACAATACATTACACCAGGGGTCACCAACCTTTTTTGCATGCGGGCCACTTTGGCACTAAGGAGAGCTGTGGTGGGCCGCACTAATAAAATGTTAGGTAGGTTGACTCTTATGCTAGAAAAGAACGCATTACGTACCCAGTATCCAGCGTTGCATGTTGTTCATATTTATGTTAGAATACCGTAGCAACAAAATTAATCGAACAACGCTACTGCCAGGCCAAGCTCCTTTTATAACACTTTTGACTTTTTTAACAATGCCTAATAAATAGAGGCCACTTGTTTTGTGCACTTATAGCGAGGCGAGCGGTTTCATCAGAATATTCATCGCCAAGCAAGAGTGGTGTTGTTACTTCGCTTCGCAAAAGATATCTTGCAATTAACAGTTTCAGTAAACAAGGAAATGTTTGACACATCGCAATACAGGCAACAATAGTGACCTGCAAACATATCAGCAAAAGATAGGCTCCAATAACAGGGAAAAAGAAACCAGGTACCATCTTCTCTTCTCTCGTGTTGTCGCTATATGTCAGGGCATCCGTTGGTTAACCACTGCCTGGTGTCGTCATCGATGGAAATTAGGCCTTCCATACCATGAGGAGGTCTGTATAGCCGGCAATCCTTGATAATGTGTGCTGCCATCTGCGTTTCACCACACTCACAAGCAGCACTCTCTGCCGACGAAAGCAAGTACCTCCACGTGGCCGCCCCCGCAAGTACCGACTTTGGGGAAACTAAACTTGCTACAACTGTCGCTATAAAGTTATGCGGAAGAACAATCATCAGAATGGCACCCTCAGACCAAGCACAGCGCCCTTGTCAGGGCGAACAGCACCAGCTGTTGTAGGTCAAGGAGTGACCATTCTGCAACTAAATGTTGAAGGCACCACCAACGCTAAACTAGACATCATCACACCAGGTACCATGAAACAAACGCTTGTGGAAATCACCGAAAAATCGTAATTTATGAACAGTCTTCCCTCTAAAAAAGCAATGAGTTGGTTTTTCATCCTTTTTGTGAGAATCTATAAAACCGTCTTTCTTTTATTATAGACAACTGTCACTTGCGGTGCTCATCAGCGTGGCAAGAATTTGTTGATTAACAACATTTTGCAGTACTTGCTTCGGCAGTACATAGGCCTATACTATAATTGGAACGATACAGATTAGCATGGCTCCTGCGCAAGGGTGACACGCAAAATCGTGAAGCGTTCCATATTTCTTTAAAAAAAAAACGTTTTGCAGTAGGCCTACTAAGCTAAATATTTTCATAATACAATCAGAAAAAGTCTCTAAATTTATATGTAATATATTGCCAATTTATTATAAATTGAGTTGGCACACCGACCGATTTTGCCAACAAAAACTTGTATAAAGAGAACACTGCTCGTGAAACACAATAACGGTGAAACTCGCACTAGTGTTTACATGACATTTGCAAACTTAAAATAAGCAACCCTATGCTCACAGACAATTTCAAAATTCGAAAACAGACGTTTTAATCAACCACTGGGACAGTGTGGCTGGACATCGCATTCGAATAACTTTAAGCAACTCCCACCTTGAACTATAATCTGATTGGTCGGTCGGTGGAATCGTATGCAATGCGAAAATATGCTTCCAGGAAAGTATTTTTTGCCTTCGTGCTCTTTAACTCCCTCAAGAAAAGTATTTTTGGTTATACTTGTACGCTGATACCTTCCGCGGGCCGCAGCGATACAGCGTGGCGGGCCGCATGCGGCCCGCGGGCCGCCATTTGGTGACCCCTGCATTACACTGCACAAAGTCGTAGATTCATAAAGCGTCGCTCTCTTTTAGTCTCTTTTTTCTTTTTTCCACTCTCGTTTTCCGTGTTTCTTTTTTCTTATATATAACTTTTTGTCGGTTTGTCGTTGTATTTGTCATCATCATATTCCTTGATTTGTCCTTTTGAATTCATGTGTTTTCATTAATATCAACTCCCAACCGTTAACCTTTAACGGTGAGACATAGTTCAACTTGTGGCTCACTAGATTGTTACAGCAGAAAGGTGTGTAAAGAATCGTTGATGCAAACTGACAGGCGCCCTGAGTTGTAAAAAATCGCAGTCATAACAAAAGACTATGTCAAATGAAATAAAGATAGTAATCACAATGTTTTATTTTTATTCAAAATTATGAGTTTGCAGGTAAGCCAGGACATAAAAAGAGCCAGGTTACACACGCTGTAATTAACTTATCCATATCATAAAACAGCACAGCCAAAAAGTTTTCGAAATGCAGTTTCATGATCAAATAAGTACAGTATTTAGCGATAGACTAATACGGATCACGTTCTATTCCCAGTTCTTAATAATTTTATAGTTTAAAAACCGGAAACTTCAAACTCGTAATGACGTTGCCAGGTCCTGGGTCAGTGGTGCTAAACCTTTGCAAACATACGACACTGCTAAGTCCTAACTAGCGAGTATTAAAAGACGTTTTATCAATCCGTGGACAAGTCTTCTCAAAATGCAAGTTCTTAAAATTAGACCGGCCGACAGATACTTGGTTCATTTGCTGTAACATTTTATTGATCTTGCAAAAGCACTATACCATGACAATAATTTTCTACTGTACGATTTAGGGTAAACATTGGCATAGACATAGTATTATTTTTAAAAATAAAACTTTAACAAATTAATTATCAAACAGTCATGATGAAATTGTGTGCACTTGAAGGTCGGAATTACCAGGTTTCAGCTTTGGCATCGCTTGATTACCACGAGGTAGTATTTCCTGCTTTGTGATATTTTCCTGTTTTGCTTTATTGGGCAACTAGTTGATCAAGGTTATTTATTGAGCTTTTGAGAACGTCTGTAATTTTGGCATTGAAAGTCCGCTGCATGCGTAATGCTTTGTAAACGATGTAGTAGTAGTCCAGTTTTAATTCGGTGATGTCCCCGTTACCGAGGGTGGCCGGATTTACCTTCAAGTGCCGCAATCACCTTCACACCCTGTATCCACATCGATCTGTCCAATGCGTCCTCTCTTGTCAAGCCTTCCTTGCTACTCTCCTCCTGAACTTGCTTTTTCCACGTTTTCTTAGATGATAATGATAATATAACGCAAGCTTACGAGCAATTGAAACAATATCATTTCGTAAGTTTTTGGAAGCAAAATGCCGTTCCAAAGTTAACGTTTTCGATATAATTTTCTTATATGAATTTGTATTGAATTAAGTTATTCGGAGAACAATTTCGTTTTGACAAAAAAAAATTTGAAATCGTACTCTCCGTACCAATAAGTCGTTTTTTTTTTTACACTGACTCATTGACGTAAAACGACTAATTTGCCGGCAAGGTTAACTCCTGTGGAAATGTTCCTTGGGTGAAATTCATGGGATCTGCACAAACTGACTTTTTACAGCAATAGGTTTAACACTGTGGACCTGATTTTATGTTTGGAAATCAGCAACAGTTAAAGGAGTGAAAACAGTTTGAAAATTTTTGTTGGCGCAAAATTTACGCGAGAGTTGCAAATAGCCTAGACGTGAAATGTCGTCTTCCACTGAAATGCATTCCAATCAAGCTGATGATTCGGCCAAGGCACTTATTAAGTGGAAGACGTTGAAGATGCAAAGTAAACTGCAACGGTTCAGCTACTTTAATATCTTGTACCACTGTACGAGCTGACATTCGGCCATGCATATTTGAATAAATCTTTCTTTTAGTGCTGTATGTCAATCTTGCGCGAGTTCTAACTATGTCAATTTACTCTTTCAGCAGCCCAGTTATCCGTGTACTACCTACCAGTCGAACAATGGCATCCGAAATTTTACGAACGAATTGGGCCAGCCACTCAATCACGAGGTAAATCTTACAATCTTATTTTAGCTTGCAATCAACAGCAAGATTGTATGTAACAAAATAAAGAAGAACAAAAAACTGTAATTGCTGAAAAAATGTGGGCCCGAAGTCAATGACAGTAACATCTAATTAGACAAATGAAAACATTGATAAATTGGTTTTCTCGTCTTTTCTTTTTCTCGTTACTGTTTAATTGAGCTGCGGTTTATGATACTGTCTTTGTGTTTTACTTTTTTCTCATTCATGGCTGACTTAATATTGTGACTTTTCCGAAAAATAGTTACCTTAATGAAAATTCTCAGATGTTGTATTTGAAAGTATCTTTTCCGCAGGCAAATATATCGACAATAGCAAATGGCCAGCAGATGTCGATGCAGCGCATGAGCAATTATCAAACAAATAGTCCTAACAACAGAGATGGGTCCAACAGTACACACAACAGCCCATACGCCCTAAGCCCGTCCCAGGGGTTTGACCTTTCTACCTCACCCCCTACAAAGCCATCCATTCCATCCAAGTAAGTTCGCTTATCTGCTGTAGCAAAGCTTTGCTTTTATGCTGTGGAATTAACTTAACAAAACCAAAGATCATAAACAACAGTGCTTCTATCCCGCACCTTTGTTTGCTGGGTGGGATAATTAGAAAATTATGCCAATCTTTATCACATCTCTTTGGAAAACATTTTGCTTTTCATTTTGTGTCGGCTGTTAAGTTCTATTCAAATTTGCTTTTAACCTTTTCACACACAGGCTTCTTTTCATTCTTATCCTTTATTGACTAGTACACCTCACAAGTTTGCCGATTTCGTGCAATGTTATGTTACTATATAATAGTGACGTTGAAATAATGTGCAAAACCGCAAATTTTCTCACACTTTTCAAAGGCATGCATATTTGCACACGCTTGATTTGGAGTTCCAATTTAGATTGTAATATAAAGAAGCGATGTATTTGACTTGCTGGTATCCGGATCCATCCATTACCCCAGACAGCAAATCAACTATTTTTACGTTGATTCCCACGTCCGCAGACTAGAATTAGGTGAATAGATTTGCTGTCTGGGGCTTGTATGGCTTGTTATATCAAAGATATAGTTTAAAGTTTATCAAGCTTCGTTGCTGAGTTTACTAGAGCAGCTAACTGTGCACGATGTTCAACGGGCTATAGGTTCGGAACCCTGTGTGGCATCTGTTCCTGTTTTAATTGTTAGAAATAGATTGTTAGCAAATTTGTGACGAAATAAAGAGAAATTTAAATATTTCTATGAAGTTAGGGCTATCGAAGATTGTTGTTTTCAGCTTGATAACGTCTACAGGCGTTGAATCAATGTAAAAACGACAAATATGCTGTCTGGGCGTGACAGTTCGTATACTCACCGACGTAGAGGCTCAACTGACAAAATTCAAACCTGACGTTACGTCAACGTGACCTCACGTCGAACAAACGCAATGACAGGTTTTGGCCGCAGACGTCTAGTTATTATTTCTAACCGACACTCTTCTATTTGCTTTCCAAATATTGTGTGGTCCTTTTAATCCTTACATCTTGTTGCGTTTGCTAACACACAGCCAGGATACAGTTGCTTTGTTAGTAGAAGTAGCTTTAAATTTTAAATCTTGTCGTAAAATTCCCATGCCACTTGTCGTCCTTGTGGGTTAAACACGGTATGGCTAGCTGGCCAGCATTGTTTGCATTTCTTTTATGTGAGCAAGCGTTCGTTAGTTGTGATTTTTTTGTTTTCAGGATTAAAAAAAACGGTTTTATTTTATATATAACTAGTTTTTAAACGCTCTTCAACAAACGTGTCTTAGGGTTGGACACAATAGTTATGTTTTGAAAGCATTAACTCTGCGTACGATTTTGAAAGTCAACTTCTAGTATTTTGATAGTTGGCTATACGGTAACCTTGTAGCATTCTAACCAGCAAGCAAAATCTATCGTTCGTAGAGGTTTTGTGTGGCCTATATTAATACAAAATGGGTGGGTTTTGCTGTCCTGGTAGCCAAGAAGACAAAATTAGCTATTATTAAATTGTGACATTACAAAAACCAATAATTAATCGACTGGTTTCATTTCAATCGGACTTCCTTTGCAGCACCGACTACCCTGGTGAATATAACTTCTCCATCAACTTTGGAGAGGCAACCGAGTCGGCACCGAAGAGCGCCCAATACACGGTCAGTTTGTTTATTGTTCTATCCAGAATCATACTCTGTGGTTTAAGACTAAGATTGAGAACGGGATTATCCTTGTCCTGATGTCCTCGTTTGGTTTGCTTATTGCTTATTGAATACAAATACAATATTACGGGCCATTCCGACAATGTTAAATGGCGTCTTGATCGCAGTGGTCACGCTGTACTGTCATCACTCATCATTGTACTCCCATACAACAAATCAACCGTTTTTTACATTAATTTAACGTCTGCAACGGGATTTCTAATTGCTTCAATGACGTTGTGTCGAACAATGTTGAAACTATATAAAAGAGACAACTTTTTCTGGCTGTTCTTGTTTGCGTATGTTTTGGTAAATGTTCAAACTAAAGCTCCAGAAAAGCAAAAGTAATTACTTTTATTGGCAAGGTGAGGATCAAGACGGGCACAAACAACAGTTGCGAGTTGATACAGCGGTTTCTTAACCGAAGTTCCTTTTTTATCAATTTTGCAAGAGATATTGAACGTGGAGATATTGTCTGTGGTGATGCAATTGCGAAGTTTGGTTGTTGCCATCTTGTGATTACGAGAATGTTTTTTTCATGGTGTTGAATGTTTGATCATTGGTTTCATGGCATTGGATTATTAACGTTTACGTTTTTTAACGTGATCTGCCAACGATGTCGCTTCTTGACCTGTCAATCAAACTTTTGTGACGTCATACGGTGGTTATGCATACGTTGGTGCGTAAATGAGGTGGAAGAACTCATTTGCGACAAGATGGACTCACTAGGATCCCAGTCAGCAAATCAGTCTTTTTTGCATTGATTCAACGTCTACAGTCGTTGAATTGATGTATAAAAGAGTGATTTAGTTAGTATCCCTGTCTGTCCTATCGCCCGCACTCCCCACTCGCCAGGAGCAGGGAATAATCTGCGGCTTACCATAGCTTAAGGCCCCGTGCAGCTCCAGTGAATACAGATTAAGGTGTGGAGCATAGCACTCAAGCTGTGATTTTGTTCTGTAAAATGTCTTTATATTTATTGATAGTAATAAGTTAACCGATGAAATGATTTAGCAATTGATTTGTCTTTTATCACATTTTCCAGGCAATTGCATTTGCTGGTCGTTGAAATTAAAGCGTGTGCTGCTGCATCAGACCTTAACTCTACGTCGTAGTTGCATGAATTTTAACCTTATCTTTGCCCATTAAACCTTTCAATACCTTTGAATGAATGCACATTGGGAATATTTCTTTAAATCAAAAAATCGAAAAGTAGCGACTTTGGTAGCATATCGCTGTTTCGTTGAGGCAGTGGAGTTGAAACTAGTTAAGGTTTTTCATATCTCAGACATTCCAATCAGCTTGTTTTAAATTTTGTATTATCAGGACGGCGATGGATATGAGATTTATCACCACAGCTAGGCCTTGTGTGTTTGCGGATAAAACTCTTATTCTTGTGCCGAACAATCCATTCATTATTGCGCATTTGCGCAAACACTTCATAAAAAGCGTCGTATGTCTTGCTTTGACCCAGACATTAAAATCCGTCTTTTTAACATTAATTCATTGTCTGCAGACGCTGAATCAATGTAAAAATAACTGATTTTGCTGTCTGTGGAGATTTTTACCAGCTTTGTTCTGATTGGGCTGAAAGCTTTTGAACTTCTCAGTTTCATTCATTTTGTTCCATCATATCATTGCTGGTCTAGGAATCAGATAAATATCTAAGAAATCTTTCCAACAGAACGTTTGCACTTTGACAAACAGGCCTTAAAAGTTTCTTTTTTTAATATTCATTGGTAAAATTTTCGAGGCCCGACTGCTTATAATATTTTTAACTCAAGCTGTCATTGAACCTTAGCTTCTTTAAATCAATTGTTTCTGATAATATTCTGTTGTATTCTTTTATGAAAATTGACCAGCACTCCACCGAAATGACAAAATCCGTCTTTTCCGTGTTCATTTATGTGCAAAACTAAAGAAATTTGGGAGCTCTTCGATTCTCACAGTTTTTTTTTTGTAAAATTTCAGCGTTTCAAATTTTCAAATTTGAACATGCTTTGACGGAGCAATTTCTAGATTCAGTCAAAATTCTTGTCTTTATTATTATTTTCCTTTTGTGAATGTGAAAAAATGTTTTCCCATGGTCTAAATGTCGATTTGTTGAAAATTTTAAATGTGCTTATTATTTCTATTTGTAATAGCATCAATAGCAGGTTCTTTTGTCCTCACAAATTCCGTTAATTCAGGACTTTGTAGAACTTGTTAATGTCCGATACGCAGTAATCACCTTTGGATTATTAAGCTTTTTTACCGATGATGATATAGCAGTTGCCATTGTGTGACAACTGTCAATAAAAGTATGTGACGTAACAGTGATCTCCAACGTGTGAAAGTATCAGGAGTATAAAAGTATGTTATACAATCTAAAAAATTGCATAATAGCTTCATAGTGAGTTGACCTAGACATAAAGTAAGATGAAATCTTGAGACATAATTATGCATATTGCATAATGCACCTTTGCTAGGTCTATAGGGGTCGTTTTGCTGAGGCTTGTCCCCTTTCTTTCAAAGTCTGTAGCTATTCCCACGACCACGTTATTTGTTAGATTGTACTGATGTCTTCTGTATTGAGCAAGAAGCTGAGACTATTTCTTTCATTTTTATGATTTTGCGTTCTTTTTCTGATCTATACGTTTTTAAATCTGCATCTATAGCAAATCCTTCATTTTTACGCTGATTCAACGTCCGCAGAAGTTGTAATAACGTAAAAATAGCGGATTTTGCTGTCTGGCAGCTCCTCACCGCTTGGTTATCGCTAGATAACCTGTCTTCATTTTGTTTTCCAGTACTCGCACACCATCAACAAGCTATTTGTGAAGATGAACGTGACATGTCCGATCCGATTCAAATGCGACTCTCCTCCTCCTCTCGGATGCACCATCCGCGCCATCCCGGTCTTCAAGCGTCCGGAGCACATCACTGACGTCGTCACCCGATGCCCCAATCATAAAATACCCGATCAAGGTGAGTTTGTGGGGTGAAAGTGGTTGATTGTCGATGACAGGAATGATACGGATGTTGAAAGCAGAGTTAATTCTACCATTTAAATGTATACGCGGAATGCTGTATAGGAACACGGGAGAAATACAAATGTTACAAAGTCAAGTTGATTATAGTGAGTGACATAAATAATTAACCCAGACTTCAAAGTCTGTCATTTTTGCTGTCGGATTTTGCTGTCTGAGTGTGCAACTGTTCAGAGTGATTTTTTTTTGCCTAAATGATACTTCTTTTCTTTCTAAACGCAACCAAAACACTAAATTTTGTTCCGAAATGAAACACTTCGGAAGGTTTGGCTTCGTACAGTCCTAATAGTAGCACTTATAATAGTGATGTAACTGAACAACCGATAATAACAGTGACAATGACAATCAAAATAGTGATGATGGTTTTACTGGTGGGGTGTTCGCTGTTCGTGCGCAATGGTTTTCAATGTTCGAAAGTTTTTGTATATTTTTTGGTACCCAAAAGCTCGCAAATTAGTGAACAGTTCCCTTTCTATCCAGCAAATCTTTGCTTTTATTACTTCGATTTAACGTTTCTAAATGTTGTATCAATGTAAAAAGGAACCAATTTACTGGCTGAAAGTCCACTTGTGAATACAGTGGCTCGCCTAATCGGCGCCGACACCCTCTTTCTACACAATCCAACTAATGTTGCCACATTCGTTATGACTTGAAAACTATTCAGACAGCAAAATCCATCATTTTTACATTGATTCAACGTCTGCAGACGTTTGAATCAATGTGAAAATGATGGATTTTACTATCTGGGTATGAACTACGTTTTGTCCATATTACATTGTTGAGAAGTAGATCCGCTTTCTTTTTATCAATTTAAAAGTACTGGTATCCCGTTGCTTATTGTGTTTATGTATAATTCCATAAATCTAAGTGAAGTTTATTCACCGTTGAGAATGTTTATAGTTGTGAAGTGGCTGAGAAAATGCTGTAACTATGTTGAAAAAGTAGAAGTCAAGAGTGACTGAGTCATTCAGCGTATTGAAGTCACCTAGTTAGCAAAAGTTGCGTGAAGTTAACGAACAAGATTTTGTTTTTTCCTAGCAATCGCTTCATGCAATAGCATCATACTCAGACACTACGTATCGCGCATAAAAATATCCCAACAAATAAGCCATATTTGCATTAATCCAACGTCTACATACGTTGGATTAATCTAAAAATGACCGATTTGCTGTCTTGGAAGAAGCAAAGCAGATTGTACTGATTCGTTAAGAGTTTATTCCCACACAATGGGCTAGTGCCAACACACTTTCTGATGGTTAACTTATGATACAAAAACAAAAATAAACACTTACCCAAATATTGTGTGTGCCGGGGAAGTCTGTTTGGGTATAAGGTTGTAAAAACAACATAGGTCGTTTCTAGCACTAGTTGCTACGTTCATCTGATGAAATTGAAAGTAAAATTCAATAAACCATCTTGTTTGTTGTAAATTTTATTTTGAATTTCATCAGATGAACGTAGCAACTAGTGCTAAAAACGATAATTGTCCTGATGAACACCCAAACTTTTCAGTATTCAACAACATAGGTAGCAAAATTAGCCCTGCGTTACATCGTGGCATACGAGTAAGCATTTGAGTTTGAGTAAGCCATGGTTACATTAATTTAACATCTGCTGATGTTGATTGAATGTTAAAAGGACAAATTTTGCTACTTTGGTAGAGCATAGGATTCTGGCTATGCCGTACATGACGCAGGGAATACGGGTTTTTGTTCATGCTGCAGGGACGCGAAATATTTTTTCCCACGAGATTTCTGTCTCATTTACATATTTTAGTAAAAGTTTGTATTAAAACCGTGTGAATGCAACATTCTCTCGTTGGCACGGTTGGTTCAGTGGTATCATCCTCTGCCTAGTAATCGTGAGAACGAGGGTTCGACGCCTGTCGAAGTCAAACTTTTTTTTTCTTTAAATTAATTTTTGCGGTGCACAAGAGCTTTTCAAAAAAGTAGGGTTAGGGAAAGCTTATATTTTATTATCATTGCAGAATTTTATTGGCAAATAGTTATTTCGCAATCTGAATCAACCAATCTCTCAAACACTTTCGGAAAATCTTACTTTTAAAGTGACTAAAATCAATGAGACAGAAATCTCGTGGGAAAAAAAATTTCGCTGCCGGGACAGCTGTGCTGCTTTCTATACTTTTGTTATCTTGGCCAAACGACTTTTTTGTATATGCTTGTGATCCACTAAAAGGGTTCAATTAAAAATTAGCCGTTTTTCACTGAAGTGTTGATGATTTTGATGTTTTATAATTCGGTTTAAAGTTGCGACATCTTATTTTCGAAAATCCGGACAGATTTTGATACATTTCTGTCTCTTTGCTTCAGCCAACTTCGCCCGACGGTCTGGTCACCTCATCAGAGCAGAGATGTCCGAAGAACGCGTGCGCTACAACGTCGCGAGTGACATGCGTGAGAGCGTGTCTGTGTGCTACGAGCGACCTCAGGTGGGCGTTGCATTTTGTCCATATTACGTAGTCGTGGGATGGCGCAACGAATAAGGCGTTAGCTTTCTAATTATGCAGGCCTGGTTCGACTCCCGCCTTCAGCTGGTTATTGAAAGCACCGCCCACCTCTACCTAGGGTGCAATAAATTGGGTGGGCATAATTGCTGCAGGAAAGGCGGCCGAGAGAAAGGAACTAGCCACCCTACTCTCCTTAGTGCTCCCACCCTACTCTCCTTATTGTACCTCCCACCTCCCTACCTCCCACCCTACTCTCCTTATTGTACTAAGCCTTCGGCTTAGTACAATAAGAACCTTTTCTTCTCATACCCGACACTTGAATCAAGTATGGGACCACCTTTATCTTTTACATATTCATCATGAAAATGTGCGAATTGTGATTTGACGTCATTAAATTCCATCACAGTGCGGTTAAACATGTTCTTGTGTCGTGAAATACTTATATTATAATGGGTTCCCAGTCTGAAAATTAGTCGTATTTTGTATTAATTCAACGTTTACAGATACTGATTTTCTGGGTTGTTTTGTGCTCAAAAAGTAATTTGCAGTCCTAATTTAACAAAACTGTCAATGTTTCTCGGCATCCGATTGCACAGCAAGGGATACGTGTTCCACCTAAAATTTCTAATGTCACTTCTAAGTTTGTAAGTGAAGTTTCTGTCTAGGTGGGAGCCGAGTACATCACCATCTTGTACAAGTTCATGTGTCTGTCCAGCTGTGTTGGTGGCATTAACAGGCGGCCCTTGCTCATCGTCTTCGAACTTGAAAGTCAAGAGTAAGTCTTGAAGTGCGCAGTTGTTTTTTGTGTTACTGTAAAAATATAAAACTGACCTGTTTGCAAAATAGGCTCAAAAGCTCAAACGAAGAAGTTTGGCTCGTTTTGCGATACACAAGCCAAAGATTTCTTGATCTTCGTGCCCTGATCGCTGTGTTGGTACTTTAACTTGTCACTGATCGTCTTGTTTTCAACCGACAGAGGTCGCGTGCTTGGCAGACGGGTAGTGGGGGTGCGAATCTGTTCCTGCCCAGGCAGAGACCGCGCACAGGAAGAAAAACGAAAACTGGCTGACGGCTCTTTGGCGGCGTCTAACGGCCAAGACAAAAATAACAAACGCTGTAAGTTGGCGCAGTTTCCTTTCTAGTGTAAAAAAAGGCCTTTGTGAACACAGGCAAACCAACAGGATTAAACAAATTTTGCAGTCCACGTCTTTGGTGTATTGCTCGCTTTGTTGGACCACAAACCGGCCATCTTGAATGGTACAATGTTTACATGGCGTTCATTGAAGAAACATTTGCATTGAAAGCTAACATCCGTCGACCATGACTATTGTTTACATTAAAACTCCATGTAATTTGACCGCGTAAAACGAATCTTATGTGGTTTTTATGATTGTCGATGATATTGATATTAGTGTTATTTAATGATGATATATGATCATTTATTATCGCTCGTAGATATAAGATTGTTATTTTATTTTGATTTTATATTCTTTATTATTTTTACGCAAGGCTTTGATGATTACGTAACAGCTTTTTCCGAGCTAGCATTTTTATATTTTTATGATCCGTGAGTGTGTCATTTGCAGCTTACAAGAACCTCCAGACCTCCATGGAGATCAACCAAACCATCCCAGGGAAGAGGAGGAAAGACGTCCCCAACGGAGAAAATGAGTCTGAGGAGTTCGTGCTCAAGGTTGGATAAAAGAACTTTTGAATCTAGAAACGTTGTGCATGGAAATACGTGACCTGGTTGACCAATATATAGAATGGAGAAATACTAATTCGATGTAAAAATCAATCGAAAGGGTGCCGGTTTAACACCGCTCAAGAGCATGCGGCTGTGTCTCTGGCAGGACACTTAAAGGCATGCCTGAAGGTGGACACGAAGATTGGGTTCCTTGCCTTCCTGTCCGCTTAATCTAAATCTTCAACCACCGGGTGTAAGCCTGGATACGACAAACAAACAGTTGAAATAAATCGGTCAGGTTTTGACTAATATCTCAGCGGGCTGCGATGAACACAACGTATCCTGATTTTGCAGATCCGAGGCCGTGATAAGTATCTGCTGCTCAAAAGGATCAAGGAAGCATTGGACCTCATGGAATATGTTGCTCCTCAGCAGCAAGAAGCATACAGGGCCAATGACGCTGAGGAGCAAGCGAGATTGAACCGGTGAGTTCCGGTTTTACGTTAAAAAGACTGTGCTATTGTAAGTTTTCCATTTCAGTAAGGCTAAGCATTTCGCTTTAATCGATGACAATTTTTGGTTGCACCTCTGCGTCGAACTCAATGCTATACATCAATGCCGCTCTAATGGTCGATTACTTTGATGTTTCAGACAACTGACCTCAGACGCTGCGGCAAGACTCCAACCTAACGCTGCTGAAGGTATCAGAAACTTTTCTAACCTATCACTTCAGTGATGATATTACTTGTGTTTTCTTGTATGTTTTTCCTAACATCATATATTCTTGAAAAAACACCGGTACATCCACTGGCTAGCAATAAAGTCATAAATGAACAGCAGCAAATGCATGACGTACAAAATATAAAGCTTCAGTACTTTTTTGCATACCCCTGGTAAAGAACACTTGACACATAATAAATATATGACTTGCAAAATCGCAAATATATTTTTGTGATTTTTTTTTAATGTAAGAAGCCAGCCATTGTTATTAACTAAACATCCACAAATTAACTACTTTAGCAATTTCTTTTATTTGTTTTTCGAAATAAAATGGTGCGTTATGAAGATTATTATCAAATATGTTATTTTTATCACAACCCAGACAACATAATCTGTCATTTTTACATTGATTTAACGTCTGTAGATTTTGAATCAATGCAAAAATGACTGATTTTGCTGCTTGGGAAATGAAACATACACCTTAATATTTCAGCTGCTACCTGCTCCGTCCCAACTATTTCAACTATTCTCACTGTTTCAAACCCAATCTCAAACGAAACAGTCACATCCAACATGGACGCCATGATCAGCCCTTCCCATTCCAGTCACCCTCTCACAGCAACCCCGACCGGAATTTTACCTACTTCGCCGGGCGAAGGCTACTCAGTTCCCGCAAACTTTCCAGATCCCTCCGATCCCAATTCGCAACAGTATTGGACAGTGGACGGAACGCAACTCGCCTGCGATGTACCTGATACTTCGAACCATCAACAATTCCAACACTTACAACCTCACTCCTCATCCGCATGGGCACAAACATCTTCCTCAGGAGGATAGTGAGTAAACTATCAATTTGTTTTTATTCCATTTTTTTTTGTCTCGTGCTTTGTAACTTTGTATATTTATAGTACAACTACTTCCTAAAGAAAAGGCCGGCCGAGAGATCAAGATATTTTTGTTAGTGACGTACGTTGATGGTGACGTGGACATTGTGACGTCATAGTGATATCTTTTAAAGAGTGACTTTTGTTGAACCGCAAACATGGATGCAGCACGGTATCAATCGACCATTTGTTTCAGTACATCGTCCGCCTCCGTTTCTGGTGCAACATCGGAGTTGACGAGGAATATAAGCGGAACTTCCACGGTGTCTGTTGCGAGCTCCACTGGGGAAACACCACCAGGTAATTTCTTCCAGCTGATAATGCTGTAAATTTACTTGGATTTACAAATTGGCTCATGATAACGTCACACTGATCATGACGTCAGACTTATGCAAAATACTTTTTTCTAGTGATGGGTCGTTACATCACACGTGTGTCGTTACGTCAGCGCCTCTCGTTGAATCGTGATTCCAAGATAGAATGGAGGGAAGATGATGATAAGGTGCGTTTGTTTACGTTTATGCAACGTTGATTAGTGTCGGATAAGTAGAAAAACAATTTGTTTACAATGCAATCAATGCATGTGTCTTATTTTTAAACTTAATGTCAAACAGTAATTTACTTACTGATTTTGCTGGGTATGGTTAAACCGTGGCCGTAGCATCTGGACGAAGCCAAACCCTCATCTTGCACGGGTAACAGGATTGCCATATTGGCGGTTTTAACGCCAAATTTGAGATATTTGGTATTTTTTAATGCGTTTGGCAGGCTAATTTGACTTTGTCATTTTGATATATTTATGGCGTTTTTTTTTCAGCGTAGTAAATAGTTTAAAAAACTTTGTTTTATCAGTGTGTAGTAGCCTATATACAAAACATAAAGTTTGAAAAAGCAACTTTTTCCGAATCTTAGTGCTTTTCATAATATTGAATTTTGGGTTGATTTTGTCAACAGCATGATTACTACCATAGCCCAAGGTGTTGCGACCGTGCCATATTTTAACCTGAGAATCTATTAAAAATTTGCCAAATTTTTAAAAGTTGGCATTAAACCGATCAATATGGCAATCCTGTTTGCTGCCAAGATGAGGCTTAGCGTTTGGCTTCCAGTCCAGATGCTATTATAGCGAGGTCTACGGGTTAAATCCCTACAGTTAGGTTTTAGGGCTTCCTATTCCAGCCCATTATGGTGTTAAGATCCAAGGGAACAAAAGAGTTTTCACATCACATTACTTAAAAATCGTTTTCTAACTCGTGAAAACGTTAGCGCAGGTAGCAGGGATATCTAAAGAAGGGGATACGAAGGCTTTTACTACGTCTGACTATAGAAGGGCTTCTGTTTATCGTAAAATAACAATTGGCACCGATGGTAGTTTAATAATTCTTGTTATGATAACCTGCATTGCGCTATTAGCATTAGACCTGAATATTCACTACATGCTCATTGCTCATGGTTGCTTGTTAATTCAACCACGCGTATAGTCGCTTTACATCTAGCCTACTGCAAACGCTTTGGTAAGAAACACAGCTTACTGGTAACTTTTCAACTGTTTTTCCAAACAAGTATTGTTTAAATATGGTCTACGTAACATTTTCTGACTAACTTCTGTAGCTGACTGTACCAGCTGCGCTACAAAACTTTCTGCAATTTTAAAAAGAATCGCATGTTTAACGCGCTACAAACTACCGCTTTGGTAGTGTCGTGAAAATAATGCAATCGCTGAGAGCCTTTGTATTTCCTTCTTTAGATATCCCTGACAGGAAGCATAAGATCTAGCAACTAGGTTACTATAGTATCACACGTTTTTATGCGTACACATCTGTTCTTTGTTGTTCAACGTATTTAGACTTTGAAGAAATGTGAAATTGAAGATAGTTTTATGAGTTTCGTTTTCAGCGCAACACCCCGACAGCAAAATGACGGATTTTGCTGCTTGAGACAACGCATGACTTGAACTCTTTCTAATTTTGCAGGAGCCTGATGACGGCTTCCCTTGGTACAATGGCAACATCAAATCAGAGCTTGCCCATGACACGTGATTCATGTTCGCTGACGTCATTTCCGTTTTTGCTTTGTCTTTGAAGTTGGTCCCACATCATGTTTTTCAAATGCGTTAGTTGGCGCAAAAATCATCATTTTTTATTCCATCCGAATCAGAGAAGATAGATCTTTGGTTTGTTCTTTATGATTGCACAATGAAGTTATTGTGTGCTTGCGTATATGGACTGCTCAGTTACATTCTTGGCTTTTTGCATTTGTGTTGATGCTGTGCAGTTTTAGCCCGGCTGGGAAAATTGGTCGTTTTTTACGTTGTAAAAAGTTCTCTTCTTGCTTTTCAATGTAAAAAGACAAACTTCGCGAGCTGGGAGGGTGAAAAGCGTTTACATGTCAAAAGTTTGTTTTTCTACATATTGAAACTGATTGGTTTTATGATATAACTTTAGGAAATCTTTTTCGATCCGTGAGTTGCTGCACCTTTCTCTCAAACGCGTTTGTTATGACTGAGGTCAACATCAGTCTTCAATAATTGCCCTACCATAGTATAAAATCATTCATGCGCGTGCTTT
This sequence comes from Aplidium turbinatum, assembly GCF_918807975.1. NCBI lineage: Eukaryota > Metazoa > Chordata > Ascidiacea > Aplousobranchia > Polyclinidae > Aplidium > Aplidium turbinatum. The sequence continues at coordinate 4,936,978 of NC_137489.1, read as the reverse complement.
CATTTGTTCGCCCGAACCTTCCAAACTTGGAGTTGTTTTATCAAAATTCGAAGAAGTCATACGAACCAGGGACAACAATTGGTGCGAGCTTTCCTGCTTTCTTTGCACCAGTTGTGGACCAAATGCTTGCACTCTGACGACCAAACGTACTTCAAAATCTTACTATCCTCTATGCATGGCAGAAACGCCTCAGACCGACCCACCAATTACGTTCCTCCAAACGACAATGGTTTAGAATAGATCGAAACTTAATTTGACGTAATTACAACGTCACTATGACGTTTGTTGTCAATTTTCTTTCGTCATTTTTCATGAACCATTGTGAAATCTCCACCAAAGTATGGAGGCACTGACTCATGTGGTGCATGGACGATGGTGCTGTCCCAACTGTTGACAGTCTGGGATCGGTCACTGCCACCCAGACACCAAAATCAGTTATTTTTACATTCATTCAACGTCTGTAGACGTTCAATCAATGTAAAAGTGACTGATTTTGCTGTCTGGGAAGACCCAATACACGACGCTGGTCACTCCCCAGCAGCTATATTTGTTAATTATTTGTTATCTTTTTATACTTTACAACAATTTCTACGAAGCCAAAGTTCCACTTTTTACTAAATCAGTTAGAAAAGTACATTCGAACCGTTTCATTTTGTTTAGTTCACTCCTTCGTGACCGCATCACCATTGCGGTGTTTAAGAGCTTTTGCCAATGCAAACTACCCAGACAGCAAAATCCGTCTTTTTTACATTAATTCAACGTCTGCAGACGTTGAATTAATGTAAAAGTGACGGATTTTCCTGCCTGGGTACGTCATATACTCCCAGGCATCAGTAAAATGGATTTTAATTTGAGCAAAGTGTGCATTGGTTGCTCAAGACTTGAAAGCTTCAGTTTCAACTTACCCCGTCGAAATAAAGTAGCTTCCCTTGCTGCTTGTCCACCATCTTGTTCGTCAATGCTCGTCTCACAAAATCCATCGTTTTTACTTTGATACAACGTCTGGAGCGATAAAGACTGGTTTTGTGAGTTGGAACTATCCCTGCCGTTGGTTAGCTGCTATGACATCAGACATCATTTTAGTCTGACGATTTTATTCAACTCCTTTGTATGCTACGCATAGTTGTGCTCTGTTTGTGATTATTTTTTACGTTGAAACGACGCTATATGATATAGCATCATTCTAAAACTGTGTTAAGTAAACTTATAGCTCCATCAAGCTGATAAAGATGATGAATTTTCATCGTTTCAATGCTGCTAGTTGTTAAAACGATGTAAAAATGACAGTATTTGTTCGCCTGATGGAGGACTGTTGCATTTTGTTGTGTTCGATTGCACAAAGCAACGGCGTATTTCTTCCATCCAACTGATGAGTATTGACGTTATTCTGCTCAACCGGGTGAAATTGCAGTTTTTTTTATTTCAAGCCATAAACTCATCTGTTCCGACTTGATCACTTGTACGAGATTTTAAACGCAGGCAGACTGGATTGAGAGGTCAATGGTCTTGTTTATAGCCAACAAAATCCATCATTCCACGTTAGTTTAACGTCTGCAGACAGAGCAAATGTTTAAGATAGGACACCGCGACGCTTTCCAAACGAACATTGAACGAAAGGACAGAGAATGCTAAGAGCCTATGTCAAATGTGTTTAGCTCAACAGCTTTTTCTAGGGTGGAGTGCTAACTGAATAGACGAAAAAAACTGAATCGAATGCGTTTTAAACATCTGACAGTGACGGGCGTCGGGCCTTTTCTCTTCTAAGCTACATTGTTCGAAAAGTGTGGTGAGAAACATCTTATGAACAATTGTGCCATCTTTTTTCACCAAATAAAGCAAAAGATCCACGTGCCTTTGGAATGAGACTAAAGACTGGTTGCTCTTTCGTAACCTTTCGGTGTAGTCCAAAATTATTATAAGATGAGAATGTAAAATTTCAGGTTTTGATTTTTTTGTGTGTTTTGCTGATGTAAGGAATAAAAGAACAGAACTTTGCCCCTGTGGCACATACAACAATGGAAAAATTGAAGATAAACTTCAAGTAGATTTTCTGACTGTAAACGTCACAACAGTAGACTGCGAGCTAAGCTTATAGCAAGTGATGGTTGCTCATTTTAACGTGTATTACTTACAAGTCCTCAAATTTTAGTCACAAACAAAGTGAATTTTTTTTTTAAATATACAAAAAAAACCAGACCTAACGAATGCATGAATTATTTAGCTCAGTTTATCAAGTTTAAATATTTATAAATTCCATAAAATTTTAAAGCAAAACCTATAATGCTTAATTTTGTCCCATTCTCCTGTAACAAGATTTAACAAGTAGCCTAGGACCCAGTGGAAAATAAAGAACCCCAAAAAACAAGGCTTCAGCAATGGAAAACAACAATTCGAAAATGATCCATCATGCGCGGAAATGAAGGTTCCACCTTCCGAGTTCCTCTCACCATGAGCGAACGTCCCCTGGGTACAGTGGAATGCCATGAATCGACTCCGAATCAGTGAGCGTACTAAATCTGAAATGATGAAGTGGAGCTCCAACACAGACGCAGTTACGTGTGTCTGTGGCTCCAAACAGCGGACCATCTTCTTGTGTGCCTCCCAGTGCAGCAAGTGAGACCTTTCAGTATACAACTCCGTCGCACAAGAATGTGTCGATCTGTGGTGTATCAACCAAATTTAGAAGACTCGATAGAAGAAAGAATAAAAATCATCAGGCTGCATTGCAACGAGAAGTTTCGATTACAGGATCAAAGTTTTGAATCATGAGCTTTTATTTACACTAAAATAAAGATTTACCCTTGCAAATGTTTCGCTTGCATTCATAAATTAAATGCTGTGGGTAAGGTAACATCTGAGATTTGTAACAATGAAATACCTTGGTTAGTTTGCCTGCTCCACACCTAGCCTATTATTTCTGCCAGTGAGTTATGTAGAGTAACGTTGCTTTGGTGTTTCTAAACTTCACAAATTGTATTTGCTGAAACTTAGCCTTGTTTCAAAAGCAGAGTAGCCTACTTCTCCATACACTAACCAGACAGCAAAATATGTTAGTTTGACATTGAATCAACGTCTGCAGACGTGAGCATGTAAATCTCCTTTGTTGACTTGGCAGTAGCTGAAATGTAATTGCTGAGTTGTCGCATGCCGAGTGGTCTGACGACCTATCAAACAAAGTGTGAATAAAAGAAAGGATTCGAACAGGACTAACCCAGACAGTAAATCAGTCGTTTTATACGTTTATTCAACATCAATTCAACGTCTGGGAAACTACTCGGAGCCCTACCATTACCTTACTTCTGGACCGTGCTCTTCGGAATATTGGATGGCTTTAATTTTCTCTGTCAGCAAAGGTTTCTCGAAGTTTGTGTATTTACAATACGACACAAATAAGTCACTCGATAAAAAGCACAAGTTTTCATGATTAAAGTTTAAATCTACAACATAAAGTAACTCATCACAAGGCTGTTTGTTTGTCGTATCCAGGCTTACACCTGGTGGTTGAAGATTTAGATTAAGTGGATGGGAAAGCAAGGAAGCCAATCTTCATGTCCACCTTCAGGCATGCCTTTGAGTGTCCTGCCAAAGACAGCCGCATGCTCTTGAGCGGTGTCGAACCGGCGCCCTTTCGATAGCCGTTCCAGGGCTCTCACCACTCGGCTATGCAGCTGACAACTTAATTACATTAAGTTAATATAAAGTGAACTTACGAGTAATGTACACTAATATAAAGAGTTTTTGCTTCACGGATCTCTCATCAAAAGTTCTAAATGTGCATTTTCAGTAATAATTGTTTTGCATGAGTTGGGTCCAACAAAGTAGGCTACACTCTCTCTTTCCAAGCTAAATCCATTCTTACTCAACTGTTGGCTCCTTCTTTGATAACGCTTTTTCAAACAAATATTTTGCCTAGTTCTTTTGTCAGCGTCTAAACAACACCAGTGACGTTGTATACTTTTGTGCTTTTTCTGGCTGGCACGGCTTGAGGAGACGGTGTGGTATCACTGTGCTCCGGAACAAATCTATCTTCAGGGAGGCAGCAGCAGAATGTTTGTCTGAGAAGCTTTTTGGTGTAGTACCGCATTTTAGAAGATCCAAGGTTGTAAAAAACAGGATTCAAGCATTCCGAAAAGCAGAGAAAAAAGTATTGAGTCATCCCGAACCAGTAATCAAACTGTCTGTCAGATAGCGTGCGATCCTCTCGTTGTTGCACAGTATACCACCCATAAGCTAGAATTAAAAAAGTTTTTAATGACTGTTTTAGTTAAATCTAGAAAAGTTATCAGATTAAAATTCTTGAAAACATAGAAAGTTTATGCTTATGTTGTTCTTGTCTATGAAATCTATATTACTTCTGGCAAGTGATGTTAAGAAAAACTTTAATCAATTATTTTTTTTGCAATTTGAATTATTTGAATAGGTTTATAAAAAATGAATAAAAAGCGTAAACTCTTCAAAACTCTAAACTAATATTGTGTCCCAAATAAATTTATCTTTTAAAACGTTTAGAAACTAAATTCCTATCAAACAAAATTGAAAATGTGACCCAGTGCAATTTTACACTTTTAAAAAGAAAAATTTAAAGTTTAAATTTTAAACTTAACAATTGCAATAAAATATACGCTACTACTGGGCACAAACCACGCCCACTAGTAAAGTGGGGTAGATTTACCACCCCAAAAAAAGTTTCTACCTGTAAATGGAATGTATCCAATGAGATATGAAACCACTATTAGTAAAACTTGAAAAATAGCTTGTTGCTCTCTTCTTAATTTCTTTTTTGATGTCTTTTGTGATCCGCATCTTCGAGATTTTTTAGCGTTTTGCCAAAGAGTGACACAAAGCAAAATAGCGACTATTATCATGCAGATAATTGGAGTGTAAAAGAAAAGGGGATAGCAGATGGAATGATATAGGACTTCTTGATGATACCAAAGCAAAATTAACATCGGTTTTAACAGGCTCCTGGCTACTTCATTAAAAAGAGTGCACTTAGTTTAAACGGTACCCGGACATTTTGCCGAAAGACATTTTGCTGAATGGACATTTTTCCGAAACTCATTTTTGTGTTATATGTATCGATATTCTCCCCAATGTGTTTTAGTCTATTGTTCACAACCTTAGTCCTTTCGGCAATTTGTGCATTCGGCAAAATGTCTTTCGGCAAAATGTCCGCGCACGGTTTAAACAGCTACATAGAGTTCGCAACTCATAAATTGTGTTCATTTGAATTCAATTCAGAAAAAAATAAAGAACCTTTTGTGAATAAAATAGCTTAAAGCATACAAACAACATTGCGTCATTAAGAAAAATTAATGCAAGTTAGTAGCTTGAAAAATCTTCTTATAATTGACGCACTGTTGCTTGTATGCTTTAAGCTATTTTATTCACTAAAGGTTCTTTATTTTTTAAGCGGCGCTGGTTCGACTCTTGGGATGTGTGCTTGAGCAACGCATTCAAGACTGCTCTCCATTCAGAGGCACCTATAGTAAATGGAATAATTCCCCGGCAACAACACTTCAGCAATCGGACTTTTCACCCTGTCATTCTCGGTAAACGGCCCTGTGTCAAATCCTCTACAAGTATGCAAAACTACCAGGAATAATCAATCAAGGCTTTGTCAGTCCGAGGATAAAGATTCAAAACAAAACAAACAAACCAAACAATCATCTCGCTGCAGAAGCTTCTAGAAACAAAGTTTAAGGGTTGGACCATGGACTTCTAAATAGTAGAATCTGGACTGGAAACGCAGTGGACAACAATAGGCCAAACAGTTGGTACAACAGTTGGCCAACAGTGGGCCAACAGGGTTAGTTACTTGGCTGTTGGCCCACTGTTGGCCAACTGTTGTACCAACTGTTTGGCCTACTGTTGTCCACTGCGTTTCCAGTCCAGATTCTACTATTTAGAAGTCCATGGTTGGACCCACCAACTGTAGATAACTCAACGATTACAAAAATCGGCGGATTTAGCAGCTTATTTTACAAACTAGTTTAGTTTCTAGTGCACTAACCCTAAATCGCCGATTACTAATCTACTAATCAAATTTACGCAAGTTGATCTTAGTATAACTAATCTGACGATTAGCTTAATTGAACAATTTTGGTGTATCCAACTGTAAAAGCGTTTTTGCAATAAAGTTTACCATTCATCGGCTATTGTGCATGCAGGCCAGAAATCACTTGGCTTTCCTGTAAACCGAGTAACTTCTCTCACTCCAAAAAAGATGTAAAAAGGAACGAAACCAACCAGAAAAGATATAATCCAAATCAAAACAATCAAGATCTGCAAAACAACACAAAATTTAGTGTTGAGATTTTATCGTGAAAGACAACTTTTAATAAACATTTAGCCTACTGCTAACTAAACAGAGATTTAAAAAAAATACTGCAAATGTCTGGACGATTGTGAAGTGAAAGAATTAGAAGAATATCTAGATTCTAGACATATTATATGGTTCAAAATCTGTCACAAAAACATATTTTATTTGTTTTTGATTTTCATTTGTTTGAGATTGACCAGTTTAGTTTTTAATGTCCAGATTGGGTATTAGTCATGTTTTCCTACCTTGGCGTGTTTCAGTTCCTCCTGCAAAATCTTGGAAAAGTAGAATGGAAACCGGCAACACAAGTACCGGAGGATTCCAAATGCCAAGATATGCCACGCGGTGACGTAATTGGTCCACAGTTCACTCGCCCAGTACAACTAAAAGTAAAAACAAATATTTGAAAAGACGTTATGGTACATCGCAACAAGATCAACAAGCAAGGTTAAGCCAAGATCACGATGACTCAACCAGAGGAAACGTTACGAACAGATATTGGGAAAAACTCTTCCAAAAAAATGAGGTACGAAAAAAAACAAAAAAAAACTAAAAGACACAATAAAACAATATTATTTTTGAGCTAAATTTCTTTGAGTTTGACAAAATATCAAAATTTGTTACTGAAGTAATCAAAAAATAAAAAGCCTAAAATGAGACGACTGAACTCATGTTTAGCAAACGTTTCGAAAACTAAACTATTTTCATCTTCAGTGCTATTAAAGTGCGTTTGCTGAACATGAGTTTAGTATAGTTATACTCAAATAATACATTACAGTGACCTTGCAGAATATTCTGGGCATGGGATCCCACACGTCGAACCCCCATGTTCTTCTGTAGAGGAAGATCCAGCTGATCAAGGAAGAGTAAAGATCGGACACACAAAGAGATAGAATAAAAATCATGAACATATTCCTGCAAGAATAAGATTCATTGTCAAAAACTGAATGAGAATGCTTTCAAGCTAGCTGATTCAAGCTACAGTTTATTTTTCCTTTTGAATATGATATGAACCAAGTGCCAATCGAAGTATCTTTTATCCTATACTCTGGTTTTAAATCTCTGAAGAAGTCAGTCATGCATTGTGAACAAACGTCGGTGAATGTTCAATTCAGTGCTGCACAATGCTCTCATTTTACGAAACAATGTAGCATGTTCTTGAGGCAGTCAACGGTTGGCCGAAATCGAAAAAAGTTAAAAAAAGGTACAAATTATAGAGATAGCTTATGCCTATGAGTTAAAATTATAAAGTCGTCAGCGCATCGATCGTTCTGAAGTTGAGTTTGTCATGAAAATAACTCCTCGTCTGCAATCCCAAAGCGAATTGAGTTCATGATATTTTGACTTAAAAGTTTTTTTTGCTGCAATTTTTATTTTTCTGAAAGAATTTCTCCCATTGATTTTGAAATTTCTTACCAAGTAAAACGTGACGGTCACGTTTAAGAATGTTTTTCCGAAAGGTTTATCACTTACACTACAAGAGAAAGTCTTATTCCGTCGAGACTTGAAGTAAATTTAAATAATTATTTTTTTTTAGATTTTTTTATTGTAGATTATTTGGCAGCCATACGATAAATAACATTAATTTTTAATCTTATTTTTTTTTGTATAGAAATATTTACGTAGTGCGGTGATATCGAAAACGCAAAGTCATAGCCTAAACACTGCAAATAATTTAATTTCATTGCCATTGATAGTGCCATCAAAGGATTAGTGTCATTGCACTATGCACATGCTCTTGTAGCAGCGAACCTCATCGGCACAGTGATTATATCAAAAGTAAGCTGCAGGTGTGGCCGACCAAGAAACGATTAATCAGTTGGGTAAATGTGGTCATGGTTACATTTTGGGTGTTGAAAGCAATAAAGATTTGTAACTTTGTAAATCTTATTTATCCTTAAAAAAAACAAGCAAAAAATACAATGGTCGCTCTGGGAAAAGAGATATTTTTTGGGAATACACAATCTGCTGCGAGTTTTTAATCTGCAGGTCGCTGCAGCAGATGAAGTTTATTGACCAATCAGAAGGCAAGAGTTCTGATTGGTCAATAAACATCATCTGCTCCAGCGACCTGCAATTTACAAATATGCAACCCGGCTACTTAATTAAACTTCTCAAATGAAAGCTGCTATGGCAACGTTAAATCAATATAAAACTTTTAATTTCGTTACCTAGAAACCACATGAAGTAGAAAAAATATTTCCCGCAATGCAGGATAAAGATAAACAAACAAAAAACAAACAAACAAATACCTGTTCAAAACTAAAATATGTCAACAGTTTGAAATAGTTGGGTTTCCACACAAATGTTGTTTTTTCGACTTTGTTTCGACCAAAAGAGAAAGAGAGAAAGAAAGAGGAAAACCTTTTATTTCATCTGTTGTGGGAATAGTACGGTACAATTATAGGCCTACACAATATGAATAGCATCATATCAATCTAGATACCACAACAGACAGGAAGCAGCGAAAGACTATATCAGATAAGATCATTTTGATAAAATCAAACAAATCATTTTGATTGGACGGTCTTGATTAGGCCTAAACGCTTCGTGATCTAACTGATAAAATATGCAGCACTCACACAAAAAGTGTTTGAACTTGGAAAACTGCCATAGCCGGAAATTTATAAAACCTCAACGCTTTATTGGCCAAAAAACTGCCAGCGGAAGTTTGTTGTATTTTTGAGTCCTTGCAAAAATGTTGAAAATTGCTGTTAACGTCATTGCATGCTTGGTTGGTGTTGTCGTCAGCGCAAAGTGTAAGTCTGCCAGGCTTGCCAGATTGGCCCTTTTTAGAGGTAGTTGGCCCCCAAAAAAATTGTTTGGCCCTTTGTTTTCAATATTTGGCTCTTTTGGGAAGCAGTTGGCACATACTATCAAACTAGCTATTTAAATAAATGTCTTTCGGAAATTGAGACTGAAAAGTGTTATTACGACTTTTTAGACAATGTTTAGCTGACAATGTTTACGCCAATGCCAAAGATTCGAGTGGAAACACTGTAGAAGATGAAGATTTGGAATTGTTCTTGTAGATTGTGTTGTTGTAATGTTGTAACGTTATTGAAGTTGTTAACGTTATTATGTATTATTAGCAACGTTATTAACATTATTGAACAATTTGGCTCTTTTTTACCCAGTTTGGCCCTTTTTTCGACATTGTTTGGCTTTTTTTCTCAAAAGCTGTCTGACAACCCTGAAGTCTGCAGTAAACAGCACAGTCATGCAACAGGATAGCTAAAGGTTATCACTCCTTGCTGGCTGAATAACATCGCGGTTGAAGAAACCAGTATCGAAACTCATCCGACGTCAGCGCGGTGTCCATGATCAAACCGACTTAAATTCGGAATATTGTGAAACCTTTACTTTTAACCACCAGCAAATGGCGTGATGAGATGGAAATTTTCTGTGTTTTCATTTATTTTGAAGCCTAAACAAGCTTTGTACGGAGTTTAAATATGAGAGTATTGTTTGTAACAAAATAAACTTTTCATTTCAGAATCACGAAACAAATATTAAGCTCCTGTGATGACTTAACCAAATCTATAAAGAACTGGATTGAAATATGAAAGAAGTATTGTTTCATTAAATAGATATTTTTGGATTGGATTAGGCTGCTACAACTAAGATTAGTTTTGAAGACACATAGACAAGTTACCACCTTTAATTAAAGGGGAAGGTGCTTTTTCCTTCTTGATCTGTGATTTTCAACTAAATCAGAAAATGAATTGATGTAAATGTCCTAAAACGATTAAGCTATAAGTTTGGGCTATAAGATTTCAAAATAGTACCTTCCTAATATATTCCGTACCAATGCAAAGAAAGGACATTTTGTTCACACACACAGAACGAGGCAAAATGCTAAACACTTTTGCAAAATCGCTGCGGCAACAAGTTAGCTTTATTCGAAGATAGCCTATTAATCGAAGTAAGTTGCAAAAAAATATTTTTTTTCAAACCTGTACTCTGCAGCATAGTAGGATAGACTGTGTGTTTAGCAAATTGCGCCTCTGCAGAAAATACTTTATTTTTTGGGTTAACTTATATGTACCGGTAATGTTTATAGGATTCTAACTTTTGCATGGAATGGCCTCTTTGAAGTCAAGATGAGTGAAGATTAGTATTCAAATTCAAACCTAGGAGAACCTAAAAGAATGACCAAGCTAAAGAAGTGGACTGTTTTCTCTTCACTAGTCAATGTATTCTTTTTTTACTCTTTTTTATATTGTGACTGCTAAATTTCGCAATCACCTGCTTTGAGCAGACGCTCACAACAAAAAGAAGGACTTTGTCTTTCACCTTTCTATCATTATTATTGCACTTGTTTTGTGTTTATGTGTCTAGCATCATACCTGGGTCGGACAGTATGACCCAGACAGCAAATCGATTTACTTTTTGTGAAGGATAACCTGGTATGAACTTTCGACTACTCACTTTAATTTTGGATTTGTGACGATGACGACAATAGTGATGACGTTTCCCACCAGACTGACAACCATCAATGTCAAGATGATGACGGCGCTGATCACAATGTCGACGTCGGAGAATGGACGAACCAATGTCCTGCAATAACAGCAACGTGGTAACGTTAATGGAAAGCAAATTTTCTGAGATATATTTGCTTTAAATGCCAGTGAATTCAATAGAACTTGGTGTAAACGAGGGGGTTCCAGGCTGACCTCAAATAATAGACCCACATACCCATTTTTAATTTAAATGGCATATTTTCAGCTGGCCCACTTTGGCAATTGAAGGTCTGAGCTGAAGAACTGCTAAGTCCAAAATACGACTTTTGAGATAAAGCAAGTTAAATTTTTTCAACGTTGTTTAATATTTTGCTTCTATGCAAACACCGGCGCTGAGCTTCTATTATAGCAAATTCAAGCTGTTTTTTTAAATTAAATTTTGTGTCGGAACAAGCAGTGACCATTATAGTGCAGCCTACTACATTTTTGGTGGTAAGTCACATTTTGTGGAAATTGGGTTAAGTAGTTTTACAACTCAGGTCTTCGATTAGTTTTTCAGAGGATTCGGAGGAGTGCCGCCTACTCTCTGTCACATCTCATTCCCGTTCATTGGCACGTGATCTCATAAAGGCACGACGATGAAGTGAGGAAAAGGAATACTTTGGCCACTTTCTGACCTGCATATGAATGCGATTTTGGCGACTTCATCAAAGATGTTGAATTGATTATGTGGAAGCAGGCATACGTTGGATGCTGTTTTACCAAAGCTTATCGTTATCAATCCCAACTATCCAGACAGCAGATCAATCATTTTTTACATTAATTTATTGTCTGCAGACGATGAATCAATATCAAAAGGCCGGAATCTGTTTAGACTGCGGTGCACAACGTGTCAACGTCTTATCGCTGTGACGTAATCCGATGCTGGAAGTTGTATCTTGTTACACAACTTCGCAAAGTGCAGACGTTGATCGCAGAAAGCACTTCAAGAATTAAACATTGTGCTAAGATTTATTTCTTCTTTCATCGTCGCACTTGATTCCAAGCATTGACTGCCTGTTGCATGAAAAGTTTCCAAAATTTTCTGTTGTTTGCTGTGTGTATTAGGTGTATGTTAGTGTTGGTGTTGGTTTTGTCGGTTTGTTGGTTTAAGTACGTTACTCTTTTTCATAAAGGTATATGCGGCCAAGAGTTTACTGTAGTAGGTCGGCCAGTCCTGATCTACAGTGCCCCACCATCTTGGCTGCTTCGTTAATCCTCAGCATTACTAGTTTCGCCACGTAGAGGCGATGGTGTTGGACTTCGGAAAAGATTTATTTACTAAAATTATAAAATAAAAATATCAATATTCAAACCAATTATTTATTTGTATTAAAGTGATTGATACATTTCCTTTGATGTACATTTCTTTTTCCATAAATGTCCCAAAAACTGCAATTGTCAAACACGTTTCATTGATCATTAACCATTCTCAAAATACTTTAAGTGATTTGTGTGTAGCAAGAATTCCCGACATTTGCAATGTGGTTTCGATGTTTGATAAATCACTACGTAATGGTTTGAGACGTTCGAAATGATTTTTCTTTCATTGGCATTTCAAATTGCGCTCAAAAGACGACAAGCTTTGAGGTAGCTGCGTGCAGCATCCCGGATGCAGAGTTGTGCATAGGTCTTCTATTTTAGTCCCCCACGTGATTTAAAGCCAAAGTTCATTTGAAGTGCAAAACATTCCCAAAAATAAAATTTTATGAATACATCAAGTTGACAAGACAAGACTATACATATAAAGACTTGTAAAATTTAGGAATTGAAGCCCGGATGTTTTCAGTTTCAAGAATAAGTCTGACTTGAAAACCACGGCTCGATTTGAATATCACTAATATTTCAGTGTTTCCCCAAAACAACATATTTTTAAGGTTCAAAGTTAACTTTTAGGTAACGGTATGCCCCAGACAGCTATTTCAAACCTTCACAATGATATTTCTGCATTATAGCAAGCTGACACACTGAAGGGTATATTCTACCTACAAGGCCAAATATAGCTCAAATTTTCATTTTGGCCTAGCACTAGTACCAATACCAAATCGGCCCAAAATCCTCTGCCCGACATGCAAGTCTGACTTGGTTTTGCTGTACGGACAGTTCTAAAGGCCTATTTGAAGCTAAAGACCCCCTCACTTGTATATTGCCCTCTCCTTTCATAACATTCCCTCAACTTCATCGTGTATCAACGTTTCACATAGCCTACTTTTGATTGATATTTTTTGTGTTGAAAACGTAATCAATGCCACATAAATGAAAGTTGTAAGACGAATTACACTCTTCCATTGACGTATATTAATTGAGTTTGATCACTTGATGAATTGTTTTGCCCTCACGGATAGTGACACGTTTCTTTTAATACCATCACGCTTCAGAATGCACCAGCATTCCAGCAACTCAGATGAAAGGATTAACCTTTTTTGAACAAACTTTGGAGCGGAAAGTGTTAAGTTCAAAAGCGCCAATTTATTTCACGATGTCAAAATAGGACAAGAAAGCTATTTTGGTTTTTGAAAAACGTCTTCTCAGGGATTATCACGTTTGCATGGTTGCATTTGCAGATTGAAAAGGACTTGGAGAATAACGTAAGCCGATAAGCAATGGGCGGACTCGTCATACATTGGGAAATGCAGAGAACAGCAGATGATCGAGATTTGTGGCCGGGGCCGTTGAGAGGATAATTTGGGCCCGGTACCAATGAGATTCCCGGTACTCAATCAAGACAATTTGAAGAAAAGCGCATCATATCTAAAGAATATGCTGTGTTTTTTTTAAAGTTTTTTGGGTCCATTGAAGAGGTTATATTCCTTTCAAAGCACCTCGGCTCGGTTCAAAAATGTTTTCTGGACTCTCCTGGCAGCGCTACTGCTTGTTGAAGAAATTGACAACCAGCCTTCGAATCAGAAATGTGCATGATGGTTGTGATGATGATAATGATGGTGGTGTTAATTTTTTTGCAAATGTTGTGTTTCAAAGACAACTTAAACTTTCTAAAGACGTTAAGATTAATACTTTTCACGTGATACCGCCGTACGTTGACAATGAGAAAAACGATTTTGAATCGTTATAAAAATCTTGGGTTTACCGAAACCGCACAATTTATTGAAAATAAATCTGAAATTTTTTCTTCGTAAACATGTAGCAGTTCTTAAAATAGATGTGCTTGAAACGAAATGTCATTGTATGAAAGACTGCTTGAAAGGAGACAAAATAAAACCTTGTTTCGAAACGTTTGTTTTTCAAAACACTTCAAATTAACAACAGTCGGAGAAGATTGATAAAGGACTGCTAAAGAAAATACCCAGCAAGAAAATTTCTTCTTTTTACATTAATCCATTGTCTGAAGATGTTTTGAAAATGACCAAATTGTCTGGCTTTGTAATAGTCCATGGATTGGCCTTCATGCATTAAAATGAAAAGTATAAGTGTCCTGATAACCAATCCTCTTGATTCATTGGCGTAATAATAGGATGCATTGCTTTGTGAAGATGGCACCTTTTTGTATCAGGGGCACAGTTGCGGATCGAGAAAAATAATTTTGAGAGAGGGCACTAGAGGGTCTGTCAACCCCTCAAACCTTGTGAAAGAAAATGGTTAATAAGGAAGTTGTGGTCCCAAAAATGAAATAATCTATTCTGGAGTCTTGGGGTCTCTAAAAACACATGCGCCCAATGTTGACAGCTAGGTTAATCAAACGGAATTGGGACAGAACATTTTGTAAAACCGAAAAAAAATATAGGCCTACATGTTTTTTCTCGGTTTTATTTTTTAAGCAAGGGAACACATGACCAAGTAGGCTACCTCACCTGGGTCCGCTACTGCAAGCACATGAACAATAAAAGCTGCAGACAGTGCACACCGTTTCGGCCTTCTGGCCTTCTTAGTGCAGTAGGTACACTGGGTATTGCCACGGAGATATATACCTCCGTGTAAAAAGCAATATGAGATCACAAAACTTTTAGTGCTTTGATATGAGGGCATCAGAAACTTTGAAGAAGTCGCAACAACTTAAATTGTTGCGACATTACTGATTAATTATGAAACAACAAAAGACACACATCAGATGATCATAATATCTTCACTGTACAACCTAGACAGCAAATCGACGTCTGCAAACGTTGAATCAATGTAGCATACGTTGGTTTGCTACCTGGGGACCTACTTGTTTGTTGTCGCTTCCCAAGTTCCGTTGGAATATGCAGATGTGAACGGTGATAGATCCATAAAGGCGGGAGATGGAGATACATGGGGCATTACTGCAGGTGACATTACTTTTGAGAGTTGCATACAGAACTTCAAATACAATAATCTTATTAAATATCCTGAATAAAAAATTATTGATGTGTATCAGAATACTGAAAAGCTTGGATGTTTATCAGGACAATTATCGTTTCTAGCACTAGTTGCAACATTCATCAGATGAACGTTGCAACTAGTGCTAGAAACGATGTAGTATCGTATTATCGTATCGTAGTATTCACTTGTTAATGCTAATTTTAATTTATTAAACTTTTGCCAATGCTATCTGTATATAAACGCTGCCTTTCAAGAAGCTGTTTTTGCATTCAGTCAGAGAATAGCTTTCGGATGTAACAAATCTGTCTAATCTTCAATACCAAGAAATGAAAACGTGGCTTTCTATAAAACTCTGACCATCTGCAGACAGTTGAAAATCATTCTGAATGAGTTTGACAGTTTAAACCGTAACGTTGATGATATCTCGGCCTGGAGGCGTTTTCAATTGCTTATCAAGATGTGAAATTAAATTGGAGTTTCAGAAACTCACTGAGTAGTCAGTAAAGGATTATAGCCTCCTTTTTTGGGGCTTGGTAAGTCATTGTAGCAACGCCCAATGATGTCTTCGTTTAACATTTTCGCTTTGTCTTCCGTTGGTGTTTGAAAGATATATTTATTTATCATTCTAGCAATTTACGAATGAGAATTTGGATATTTCTCATGCAGTTTAGCTTTCCTGCTTTGGTAAATTTGCTTTGATCGATGAAATTATTTCTACGGATAAAAACCTCGAAATTAATATGCCAGCTATGACACTTTTTCAGCCAATTTATATCACTGCTTTTGGTTGGTATGCTCCGGTTCGTTTTTAGGTTTAATCATACTAAAAAGGTAAAAAGTAGTCCCATACTAGATTCCAAGTGTCAGGAATGAAAAGATAAGGTCTCATTGTAATGAGCCTTTTTATGAATCTTATACATCTTTTAGTAGGCCTACCACAAACATTTGAAGCTGTGCTGTATAACACTGCACAGTTTACGATCTTTTTAATGTAATTCTCTGAAACAATACATACATAGGTACATACACTGGATATACAGCCTGCACAATTTGATTATTTTTGGCTTTTCATAAAACCTTCTCAAAAAAATCTGAATGCCCATTAACAGTGACAGAAATTTTGCCACACTAAAACTACCAGCAAAGCTTGTAAAACTGAACCGCATTCCACACCAGCAGACAGGAAGAATGACAAGCAGATGCAATAAAACGTTAGACGAGAAATATATCTCACGAGGTGTAAAAGAAAAAGCCAAAACGTGCGCAAAATACTGATATCAAACCACAGAAAGCAAACCGCAACGGCATATTCATAGCACACCCCACACGCACTAGTTCAAAGAGACGTTGTTGATAAAAATGGTTAGGATTAGTCTAAAATCATCTTGGCATTAAAACGTGTGTGAACATCATCACCAGGGCGTGTTAATCGCTCTCGGTACCCCCCCGGCCGGGGGGTCATGGATGATTAGGGGCCCACTCATTTTAGTCAGTCTAATGTTTTTTGACTGTTTAAAAAAATACTACAGAAGCTTGATAATAATCAATAGCTGATTAAATCATGCAAAGCCGATTTTAGGCTGCTGCTTTCCAAAGCCCCAACTGGGGGCCTACCTCTAACTAGGGGCCCACTCATCCTTAGTTCGTGTAGCGTTTGTCGGCTTGTAGTTTCAAATAATTTTGTAAAAAGTTTTTTCGCTGGCTTCGCTCGCTCAACCGCAATTTGTTTATCCCGGCGATATTGGGCAAGCATACTTTGGGAATAAGGGAGTGAAAAGTTTTTTTTATGTCTCACAAAAACTAATAAAATGATGCAACATTTCGAAGTAAATAGTGGTCACTCAAATAGCCTAGTTAATTAACAATAATTGAATTAATAAATTTCAATGTGAATCGAAATAGGTTATGAAGTGATAATGTTATCTGTGCAGGTGGGGACACCTCAAGTAAAATTTTCAAAGCTCCAGCCTGCTGAAAGGATACAACCACACTAAGCTATACAAACTTTCAAGATACAAATTATTGAAATCCTTCTGTGATTTTGAATAATTTTTTTTTGAAATAGTAGGCTAACTTAAATTTTAAACAAATTTTTTACCTCAATTCAATTTTAATTTGATGAGTTTGGATACATACAAAGTGTGGATCTAGATAAAATTGCTGCTAAAATGCCTAACAAGTGACCAAAACAAAATTATATTAGTCAAAATGTTGTTCTGTTTAATGTTGTTTAGTATCAAAAATGTCAGTAAAAGCAGTTTTAGATGAAGAGACGTTTATGTTTACTTGACCATTTTAATGTACCGAGAGTTCATTGTTAAGCTCAATAGCCCTGCAGTGTTCCAGGGAAAAAAAAAGTTTGAAAAGCATTGAAATAATCAAATAAACTATAAAACAAAAACCGAATATAGGCTAAAAGCCAGTTTGTTATTATTATTAAATATTTTTATTTTGTTTGTAGACTCCCCATAATATGAATATCTACATCAGTGCAGAAGCTGATTTAGAACAATTTCTCATGTCTAACACAAAGCCACAAACATATTATACCATAATGAAAGAAAGCGAAACTCCGTTGTTTGTGTGAAAGCGTTTGGTCAATGGCTAAACCAAATGATTTGACTCAGCTTCAAGGATTAATAAGATATCACGAGGATAACATGACACATTTAACAGTGCACGAAAAAAGGCGTGCAGACAAAACGTTCTGAATGCGCAAAATAACACTTTTGTTTGTGCAGCTTTTTAAGTGGTTAACTAAAAATATAAGTGGACGTTTTTCTATTAGATTTGATCTTTCATGAAGGCGAACAAGAACATCATGTTTTTCTTCTGAGGTTTTCCACCTCCGTTATCGGTCTACGCATAAAATTATTTGTTTGTTTTTGTGCTGCTACGTGTTGCGTTCACTCTGATCGAATGAAGGGTTATTTGTAGCAAGTGTCATGAACGGCAGAAATAAGTGTTTCCGAGAATTTCTAACCTAAGCATACTGCAATGTATCAACAACAAAACAGAAAAACATTATGAAACGCAGTAGGGGAGATGTGGTACCAATGAACACCCATTTTTCTGATCCTTGTTAAAACTGAAAAAACGCCAAGAGCACTTTGCTTATTTCACGAACGAAGTGTTATATGATGAATTTATTTTTAATCAAGAAAGAAATTTTTATTTTCCATTTTTTAGTCATTAAAATAATATATTTGAAAAAACAAACAAATGTTCATTGGTCCCCACCCTAGTGGGATCAATGAACAAAGAGGTGGGGACCTATGAACAAATACAAGCCAACGTCATACCTACGCAAGTTAACATCAAACATTGAGATTTTACAATTAACAAATTAAAACATAATAAGGTACAAGCAACTGTTCTTATTTGGACAAACAAACTGTTCATTTCGTATTGAATTTTAGCAGGTCCACGGGGAACCTCATAGCGTTGGCCAGTCTCTTAGTGTTGGAACACGAAGAGGGATTAGGCAACACAGTAAGAACGTCTTCATTCGAAACGGATGCCAGGTCTTCTGTTTCGGGCAACTTGAATCCATTTTTTACTTTCTTGTAGAAAGATACTTCAAAATCGTTATCGTCAATGGTCCCACCCCGAAGCCTGTTCATTGGTCCCCTTGTCAGCCATGTTACATAAAATGAAGTCTGTAGCTGTACCTGATAAAGTTTATTCCTTTTCAATTCCTATAAGAAACTATCATTCTAATGTTATCTACCCAACACACTAAGAAGGTTTTTTAACTTACAGTCAGAGAGTAAGAAAACTTTTCCTGGCACCTCTAAATTCTACTTTTGCAACACAAAACTAGAGTTAGTGGATTTTTTTCTCCTACTAATTGTCGACCAACTTGCAAAGTAACTCATATCTACACGTGGACCAGACCGCAAAACCACGTGACAGTGACCAAGCGTATCCCTCACACACAAAAAAGAAAAAGGCATTGTTCATTGATCCCAACCTGGTCATTGGTACCACATCTCCCCTACAAGAAAACAAAATATACAGTACAGTCAAATTGGACTCTACATTTCGCCATACTGGCATCGATTACAAATTCTCGTTTTTAAACTACAAGAAGAATTCGGCTATAGTAACTTCTGCTATAGTGTCTTCGGCTATAATGACATTTCGTTATAGTAACACTTTTTCAAAGGTCCCTTCAGATGCCAGTATAGGAGAGTTCTAGTGATTTCACATGTCATCGAATTAAAAAACTCTCAGTCCAGTGTTGTTTACTCCATGTTTAGAACCCTGACAGGAGCAGCATCAGACTTCGCATTATTAGGACCCTTTTCATAAATCAATGGTTTATCATAGGTACATAACAATAGCTATGGCTTTCAGCTCTGTCCATTATCAATTCTGTGCCATTGTTATGACAATGTTCATGGTTTGTATTTATCATTGCACCACCTGACGGCTGCGTGGCTGGAACAATCCAGAACACAAACATTTAAAATAACATGAAAATTTAACCTTAAAGCAATCTATAGTTTATAGACTAAAATTCAAAATTTCATGAAGCCTATTTTTTTTAAGAATTAAAAACAGTTCTTTACAAACACCAAACAATAACATCAAAAGATCTCAGCCATCCGGACAGCATAAACAAAAAAAAAACTGAAGTGATTGAAAGTAAACAGTGAAGCAATACTAGCTCTACCTTTGAGAAGGCGCCTTCCGGCAGGTAAAGTGCTAACGAATTAGGTGACGCATGCGCAGAAACAATTCAGCAAATTTTTTTTTGTCGTATCCAGGCTTTCACCCGGTGGTTGAAGATTTAGATTAAGTGGACGGGAAGGCAAGGAAGCCAATCTTCGTGTCCACCTTCAGGCATGCCTTTAAGTGTCCTGCCGCAGACACAGCCGTATGCTCTTGAGCGATGTCGAACCGGCGCCCTTTCGATTGCCGTTCCAGTGTTCTCACCACTCGGCTATGCAAATTCAGCAAATGAGCCTCGGGAACACATACAAGAAAAAGGTTTACTACAGATGAAAGTGAAGATCTACACCATTCGGCAAATAAGTTTAAAAAAAAATAGGCCTAATTATTGAAATTACAATTTCTGCTGTGTGGCTTGAAGGAAATGGTAGGTAGGCTATGTTAAGATTCATATAATCGTTTCATCTTTGAGCATTCTTGTCAGTAGATCTCATTTGCACATTGCACCTTCGGAAAAAAACAACTCGTTGAATATCGTCCCACACAGGGGACAGAGTTTTTCGTAGCTAAAATATTAATATTTTTCTAGCTCTTATTTTATCAAAAACAGAAATAATTAAACAACAAAGCACGCACGGATGCATTCATACGTTACTGTAATGCAAAAAAAATCATAATTTTACACTCTTGCTAATCGCACTATAACGCTACTCAATTTACAGGGATTGGGGTGGGATACACTTGCATTCGGATAATAGGTTTGAGCTAAAGCAACGGTAGATATTTGTCTCAACCAATTAGTACTCCAACGTAATTAGGCTTATATGCAAAGGAGCCTATTACATTGCCAAGCAAATTCGTGCAGTGTTGTGCGAAGCCAGCCAGGCATGCTTGGTGAATGATCCTCAAAAACACATCGATCGTCAATTTTTAAAACATAGAGTGATTGGAGCGTTTGGCATAGTACGTGAATGAATACTGTAAATAGGCTGCTACGGTTCAAAATGCTCGTACATAAAGACAAATTTTCTTTACCGTAACGTTTCTTGAAAATAAATGCAGTGTTTTCCCTTTTTTGCAACAAAGCTTTTGCCCTGTTGATGATTGTGTGACTTTTTGTTGTTAAATAAAGTGACTTGCGTTCGTCTGGTAACTATAGGCTACTAGGTTTCCTTCTAATGTTAAGGATCATACCTAGCTTTTTGTTTTATTACCGACGTTTCGTCAGTCAGCACGACTAACTTTATCAAGGGGGCTGAAACAGGTAAACACAACCTGTTCAGCAACAAATGGCACAACACAAAAACATACTGACGAAATGAATGAAGGAGCAAGAATTGGATTCGAAACTGTTGGGCTTCTGGCGCATTGCGCTATCGCGTCTTGTAAAGCGGCAGAAATCCATTCTCAAACATAACTTTTACACAGTATGCGAAAATTCAAATTTAAATAATCCTGAACTATTGAACTTGATACGTCATAAAACAGCTAACTTGCCTAGTTTTGAACTCACTAACCTCGACAAGCAACAAAAAGACGAAAAAATACCTAAAATATTATGACGGGAAGACTATAATGATGTCACAAACACATGTGTAAATATTTTGTTGTTAACAAAGTTAGTGAAATCAGAAATTCATTAGTGAAGTATTCTTGGAGTGTTGTTGCTTTTACTTTAGATTGGATTCGAGTTTTGAAAACAAGAACGTTATGAATTACGCAATATAGGTGACCTGGGGGGGGGGGGGGGGGCCTTGCCCTCCCGTGCCTCTTAGACGCTACCCTACTTTGTATCAATTACTAACTTATTCCAACTCATTCTCACTGTTTTACGCTAGAGTCTTAGACGGATCAGGACAGTAGCCTACCAGTGTTATGATGAAGTATGCTCATTGCTCAGCTTGTAACTTGACCTCTAGCAGTGAAGCATTCGTTGGAGCATCGAACTCATCTCAGCGACAACCCAAACAGCATTACATTGATCCAATGTCTGCAGATGTTTCTCGGCAGCCGATTTGTAGCAAGAATTGACAGCGATAGACACCGTGTTTCGCCCATGAGGCTGGGCTCGTCAGTATCGCACCACTAATTCCTGCCACAATGATATTCGACCACCGCTTTACCAGTCAGTTTAACTCTTATCTTTGTGGAAACAAAGAAAGAGCCAACAAAACCAGCAGGCGCCAGGGCAGAGGACATGTGAAGAGAGGGGCGTTCTTCCCGGCTATCAGCACAAGGCTGAGCACTCGCTAGTACAGCGAGCAGCTGCGATTCGCTAACCATAACGGTGTAGCTTCCACGCAAGCCATTCAGACTTTCCAATCAACGATATGTTTCTCGGCAGCCGATTTGTAGCAAGAATTGACAGCGATAGACACCGTGTTTCGCCCATGAGGCTGGGCTCGTCAGTATCGCACCACTAATTCCTGCCACAATGATATTCGACCACCGCTTTACCAGTCAGTTTAACTCTTATCTTTGTGGAAACAAAGAAAGAGCCAACAAAACCAGCAGGCGCCAGGGCAGAGGACATGTGAAGAGAGGGGCGTTCTTCCCGGCTATCAGCACAAGGCTGAGCACTCGCTAGTACAGCGAGCAGCTGCGATTCGCTAACCATAACGGTGTATAAGAGTTAAACTGAAAGAGTTAAACTGACTGGTAAAGCGGTGGTCGAATATCATTGTGGCAGGAATTAGTGGTGCGATACTGACGAGCCCAGCCTCATGGGCGAAACACGGTGTCTATCGCTGTCAATTCTTGCTACAAATCGGCTGCCGAGAAACATATCGTTGATTGGAAAGTCTGAATGGCTTGCGTGGAAGCTACACCGTTATGGTTAGCGAATCGCAGCTGCTCGCTGTACTAGCGAGTGCTCAGCCTTGTGCTGATAGCCGGGAAGAACGCCCCTCTCTTCACATGTCCTCTGCCCTGGCGCCTGCTGGTTTTGTTGGCTCTTTCTTTGTTTCCACAAAGATAAGAGTTAAACTGACTGGTAAAGCGGTGGTCGAATATCATTGTGGCAGGAATTAGTGGTGCGATACTGACGAGCCCAGCCTCATGGGCGAAACACGGTGTCTATCGCTGTCAATTCTTGCTACAAATCGGCTGCCGAGAAACATATCGTTAATTGGAAAGTCTGAATGGCTTGCGTGGAAGCTACACCGTTATGGTTAGCGAATCGCAGCTGCTCGCTGTACTAGCGAGTGCTCAGCCTTGTGCTGATAGCCGGGAAGAACGCCCCTCTCTTCACATGTCCTCTGCCCTGGCGCCTGCTGGTTTTGTTGGCTCTTTCTTTGTTTCCACAAAGATAAGAGTTAAACTGACTGGTAAAGCGGTGGTCGAATATCATTGTGGCAGGAATTAGTGGTGCGATACTGACGAGCCCAGCCTCATGGGCGAAACACGGTGTCTATCGCTGTCAATTCTTGCTACAAATCGGCTGCCGAGAAACATATCGTTGATTGGAAAGTCTGAATGGCTTGCGTGGAAGCTACACCGTGATGGTTAGCGAATCGCAGCTGCTCGCTGTACTAGCGAGTGCTCAGCCTTGTGCTGATAGCCGGGAAGAACGCCCCTCTCTTCACATGTCCTCTGCCCTGGCGCCTGCTGGTTTTGTTGGCTCTTTCTTTGTTTCCACAAAGATAAGAGTTAAACTGACTGGTAAAGCGGTGGTCGAATATCATTGTGGCAGGAATTAGTGGTGCGATACTGACGAGCCCAGCCTCATGGGCGAAACACGGTGTCTATCGCTGTCAATTCTTGCTACAAATCGGCTGCCGAGAAACATATCGTTGATTGGAAAGTCTGAATGGCTTGCGTGAAAGCTACACCGTTATGGTTAGCGAATCGCAGCTGCTCGCTGTACTAGCGAGTGCTCAGCCTTGTGCTGATAGCCGGGAAGAACGCCCCTCTCTTCACAAATGTCTGCAGATGTTGAATGAATGTAAAAATGACGGATTTTGCTGCCTGGGAACGACAACTAAAAACGGCCAAACTACACCAACCACATTTAATATACTCACATCCAGGGATGGATTTAACTGATGGGGGGTCCGGGGCACTTTTAGATCGGGGGGCCACCGTGCAAAAAAGTTTTGCCTTTACGCCAAGCTCAGTCGCCACCTTGTGACTAAAAATTAACCTTGAAAGAAGAAGGAAGCATTTTGCAGAAACTTCAAAGGCTAAGAGAAAATATTAACAAAATCGCATTTTTCCACGTCGGAGTACTTTTAAAAGAGGGGCCCGGGGCAACTGCACCCTCTGCTCTCAACCTAAATCCGGGCCTGCTCACACCCAACTTAAACACAATACGTGAATCAAAAAAGTGCATAACACGTTTAATTTGACAGAGTAAAATTAATTCAAATAAAGCAACAAAACAGATGGCAGCACACTGCAGGAATGGATAGGAATTCTATACTGCGGTGCAGGCCTGTTGAGAGGATATTTCGGGGTCGGTACCGATGAGAGCCTCGGGTCCCAAATTAAGGCACGTCTAAGAATATCGCACAATAGCCAAAGAATACCCACTGGTTTCTTTTAATTCCCGGGCTCCTTTTAAAGGCTTCGAGCCCCTAAATTATCTAGGGCCCGGGTGTAAATGTACCTCCTGGACCTCTCTGTCAAAGTTAGTGCTGTGGTGTAACGTTTACAAATCTGGACACTACACTACGCTAGAGAGCAAATTGTGAGCAGTCTAAAAAGTACAATAGATTGAGTTTCGCTTTTTGCAGCATGATCGCTGTTTACTTTCACAATATAGAAACTAACGACCTGCTTTAGCCTGATGGTGCGAGTTCTCTGTGGTAATAAAGTCTGAGACCTCAAAAAAAAACACCAACTGAAATGGAACCACATAGATAGATAGAGAACTCGAATTTGCCTGCATCTTGCTGATGAGCGGATGAGTGATGAGTGCAATATCTGTATTGTCATCTCTTTGTTCTTGTTATCTGTGTTGTTATTGTTGAGCAATAAAAAAGTAAATAAGTCAGACCTGGCAACCAGGGCTGTGGAGTCGGAGTCGTGGAGTCGCAGAGTTGGAGTCCGATGGATCTTGGCGTGTCCGGAGTCGGAGTCGGCCAGCTATAAACCAAGGAGTCTGAGTCAGTAGTATATTTTTCGCCCGACTCCACAGCCCAGCTGGCAACGGACCAATGTGCGTCGAAAGCAGTGGTAGAGATATTCTCCAGTCTTCAACTGAGCTGGTCATCAATAGTGTCTGACTAAACCTATTTGGTAACTGGCTTGGAGGCATTTTATAGATCGACCTAAACAACATTTCTCTCTGAATGGCGCAAAAAAAAAGTTTACGTAAATGTCCAATGGTAATGAACTCTTTTTTACAGTCAAAACGCCAATCCAATGTCATTAGATGCCAATAAATGCGCAAAAAGAATCAATGAGTGTCACTTTCTGCTAATTTATTCATCCACATCGCAGTTTGACGAACGCGTTTTTTGCTGCGTTTTTGAATGGCAACTTGCTCCACTGGCGCTGGTGCTAACATCTTGAGCCGAAAAGACTCTTTTTGGGCAAAAGCAACATATCTTGTTTCGGAGGAACTTTTTTGTGTACTGTCGCATTTTTGATGAGCCCAGATTGTAGAAGATTGGGTTAAGGCACTCCGAAAAGCGCAAGAAAATGTATTGCGTTAACCCGAACCAGTAGTCGAAGTATCTGTAGTACATTATATTTGGTCGTTCTTGGACAGCCCAAAACTCGTACGCTGAAAATTAAAAATATTGTTTGTAAGTGCGCTGTATCACAAAAAGTTAGAATTCAACTTCTTAGACATAAAAAAAAATAATAATAATTCAAATCCTGTAGTGTTCGGTTGAGCAAGTCACTATTTTTTATTCAAACTTGTCAAAATGTCATCCGTCATACACTGGGTACATCCGGGAGTGAAAAGCTAACTGTTGTATCTTGTAAGAATTAACGAAATTCTTAAAAAGTCTTTGACTTTGCAACTAAGTGTAGTAAGCTGCAGGATCTTTGCTGCAGGGCTTTGCAACTAAGTAGGAAAGCTGCAGGATCATTTCAACAGGCTTCAAGTGTGGGCTAATTAAATTCCAGCAATATTGGAGGATGATGTTTAAATACCAGTAGGGCAACAGAAATGAACCCAGGGCTCATTTTGATTAGTAAAATCCGCATCAATGCCAACAACGTTCAATTTTATGATCGAACTTCTAAGTTGGCTCCGGAGTTTATCACAAATGTTGCGATTGCACCGCGACTTTTAATCCATGACAGGTATTTTACTTAGCTGTGTTTTCACTAAAAATATTGTGAATCCGGCAAATAAAACTTTATCAAAACATAACTAATTT
Source organism: Aplidium turbinatum (assembly GCF_918807975.1). Taxonomy (NCBI): domain Eukaryota; kingdom Metazoa; phylum Chordata; class Ascidiacea; order Aplousobranchia; family Polyclinidae; genus Aplidium; species Aplidium turbinatum. The sequence continues at coordinate 4,910,843 of NC_137489.1, read as the reverse complement.
CCTATTTGAGTGAAGCTTCGAAATTTGTGCACTCACTTATGCCTGGCTTAACCTGTATTGTATAGTGTATATTTTTCAAACAGTTACAGGTTTAAGGTAAACCATTCAATCAATAAACAAAGTGGTGCCTTACCTGTGAATGGAATGTAGCCTATTAAAAATGAAAGTACGATTAGAATGAGCTGCAAAATAGCTTGGGCTTCTTTTTTCCTCTGTTTCCTGCCGTTTTTTGAAGAACCCAAACGACGTGTTCTTGTACAAACAGTGACAATGAGCAAAAAGGATGTGACCACAACACCGGCTGTGGGGGCATACAGACACAAGGGGTATCCAACTTTCTGATATTCCAAATAAGTTTCATACCTGAAAAATAACAGATAGCTTTCGTTATTCACGCTACCTTTTGTGATAAATGGCTTATGTTTGTTTTGCAAAAAAGAGTTGACTACGTTTTTATTTGAAAAACAAAAAGGTTTTTCATCGTAATATTGAACGTTTTTTTGTAGGCTATCAAAATTGAGCTCTTGTCAATGATCAGCCAAAAGCCAGGTGCAAAGATACAAAGACAAAAACATCAGATGCAAGACCACAGTTAGATTCCTTAAATTAGTTTTAGTTTGTGGTTAGTGGTTTGTTTTATCTTGTTAACTTGCATTATTTCTTAAAAGCAACCACGGTTGTTCTTTGTAGGCAAACCAACCAGGTAGGGTTTTGAACCAGTGTCTGTAACACAATCGATCGTATACAACGCTATAGGGGACCATTTATATATCAAATAATGCCCTCGGGGGGAAGAGCCAGGTCGTTAAAAAGATAAACTGGGTCTGGTAGTAACAAAAGACTGGCTTCTCCAAGCAAGATGTTTCTAAAGAAAGCAAAGGATTCCATGGAATAAGCATCGCGCTTTCTTTGTTCCGGCCCCCTTGAAAAAGTTTCGGCCCCGGGACCAAAAGTACCTTCTGAACTCCCCTGTCAACGAGATTAAGGGAAGCATCAATGTTGATACGTAGTTGAGCCAACAACATCATACTTGAAATCGCATGAGAGGAAAGGTGTAAAAAAGCAAGAAAGTGTCATAAAATATTTACTTCTTGCTTATGAGGCTGCAATTCAGGTAAGACCTTTCAGCTACTGCAACCACGTATTGCCTGAGGAGCTCATTGTCAAAACTGAATAATCTTAATTAATGACAAAATACGAACAGGTAAAGTATTGAGTCGGTGTGCCGTTAAACGCTTCGAGACAAAAAGATTTATCTAATTTTTCGCTATTTTCTCACCATTCGCTGGTGACGGTGCAACTAGGCCATCTAGAGTCCGCGGTGTCGCCCAATCGATCTCGTGTTCTGGCGTCGAAGAAGATGAAAAATGGAATGAAGCCAAACAGAAAACAAAATATCCAAATACTTATAATCCAGATCTGAAAATTAAAAAACTTTTATGTTGCGTAGGTTAGAATATTCAACATTTATTGAATTAGGTTTTGTTTCACGAAAAAGATCCTCAATGAATACAGTTAGATTGCACAGCATTGAGTTAAAAAGTCAAAAAAGATGAACTTAGTAAAAGTTACTGTAAAAAAAGATATCTCATCAAATAACTTAAGAAAAAAAATACAGCATTTACTCATTTCTCTATTTTTAACCGATTAAAATTGTTGTGTCAAAAGTGTTCTAAAATAACTAAAAAACTAAAATAATAAAATACTAAAATAACAAACTAACTAAAATAATAAACCATTGCAAGCTTCCAATTACCTTTCCGTGGACCAACTTAATCTTTCCGAACGCGATCGGAAATTGAACCGAAATCAACCGAAGAAGTCCGAAAGAGAATATATGCATTGAGGTGACGTAGCTGGTTAGCAAATCGCTTGCCCAGTAAAACTGATGAAAAAGTAAATAAAATTTCTTTCGAGAACTTTATCAAGGTATAGGCTAGCATTGTTTTTGAGATGCTGTAAGTTCATAGAAGTGACCGGAACAATACGCTTTATCAATTTAGTAGGCTACTGTAAATCTATAGAAAGGTGCACTTGATAATGTGCCCCCTTCCAAATTTAAAAAGTGAAAATTTTGCTAAAAACCAAGGCAAGAATATCTACTTTCTTGAAGGCTTTAACTTCTAGACCCCTAAGCCACGTCTTCGACTTTTCAGATCTACGTTTTGTCTTTTTTTATTCTCATTTGCAATGCGTGGTTGAAAATCCAGCTAGGTATAGAAGCTTATTCTTCCAAAACATTATTTTTTCGATTAGCCACTGCACTGCGTTTGGGTATAGATCTTTTGAAAATATTATTAAATAGTTTCCAATAAGTGATACTGCCTTAGACAAGAAGTTTCGAAAAATCACCAAAGCTTACAAATAATAACCTTTCATAAGTAACCCTTGTATAGCTCAGCCTACCCTGCAAAAGACGTCTGGCAAAGGCGCCCATACATCGAACCCCCACGTTCTCCGGTACAGACAGAGCCAACTTATCATTGCAGACCACAGATCCGAAACGCATAAGGACAGAATAAAGTACATGAAGATATTCCTGCAAAAAATGTGAAAACTTTCTTTTTGACCCAATTCTGTGTGGATTGAAACGAATAAAGCTCATGTGATAAAACTAGTAAAAGACCAACTGAAAAAATAGTAAATTATGTGAAAAAACGTAAGTTTACATCAGTTTTCCAACACCAAAAACCAAAAGACATAGGCCTAGTCTCAAATATGCATCGGCGATACAGTGTTTAGAAATCAGCGTTGCCAATTTACACAACCACCGTATTTTGGTCTACTTGTTAACAGTTGGAAGTGGAAAAGCAAGCTACCGTTTAGCTAGCTTTCAAGATTAAAATCAAACCTACGAAAATTGGTGGCACATTTAATTATGCAGGAATTAAAAACCGATTTTACAAGTCAAATTCAAAAACATGCCAAACTTTTAAATAATTTACTGTTTTAAGCAACATTTAAAAATGAAAAAGAACATTTTTCCTGCTGCATTCTTACATAAGTTAATTATCTTGATTAAGTGAAAATTTGCTTGACATATCACGAGTAGACTAGTTTTCCAACTAGCTATATGTTTTTCCTCAAAATATTTGTCGGGATGACCCTATTGAAAGAGCCAGGTATCCAAAATCGTCCACAGGAAATACAGTAAGCTAAAATATGTGCCCCAATTTCAACCTCAAAAAAGAACATATGAAAAGTATTCCTCTACTTACTTTAGCTTTGAATTGGTCGAGATGACGATGATAGTTGTAATGTTGCCAAACAATCCAAGCACGAGGAACGATAACAGTATGACCGCTGCTATTATGATGGCGGTGTCATCGAACGGTCGAATGTACGGTCTGCGAAAAAGAAATTTTTGTTCATGATTTGCAAAACAAACTAACAAATAACATAATAATAAATATGACAATGAAGATTAGACAAATTAACAATCGGTTGTCATTGAATAATGATAACAATTGCATTAATATAATAATATCCTACTAGCTTGCAGTTATTTCGCTCTTGTCATGTCTTGGTCAATCACGCACTTGAATCGTTCATTGCTAACTGTTGAATAATGACGTTGAATTTAGGCTTAGTTGTATCCCAATCAGACGCATGCTTTATCATCAAATGGTAAATAAGCCGCAGTGGGTCTAGAAAAATGATGGCAAACCGCAGTTTGGCCAAAATAAAAACTGTAAAATGGGAGATAAAAATCGAGCCTCACAACTATTAAAGTTTAATAAGAGTAAGCTAAAGCCCGAAAACTGAATGTTTTTGTAGCTGATTGCAAACAAATTAAAAAAAAAAACATTCCGATTTGTTTACAAAATAAGCATTCCAAGAACAGTAATGGAAGGCTAAACCAGTCTGAAAAGAGCTACTTTTAAACTTGTTGATGTCGATGCATGCCTTAAAATAATGAAAAATTTGCTTCGTTTTGAAAAAATACTATTTAATTTCTTTCCCATGTTTCAAGGGGAAAAGGTGATGGTCCACCCTTCCCCCCTTAAATCTGCTACTGACTGATACGGACAATGAAACTACTATAACTTATGAGGAAAAAAATCATTTTAAAAAATCAATACTTGAGACTGTACAGCAAGCTAATCTTACTCCTTTGTAGCACGTAAGTCTGTGAAGTTTCCCGTGAGTGACGAATTAAAATACGAAGTCGTAGGTGACATATTCTGGACGGGTAATGTAGACAAGATATGACCTAGTTGTCCGCTTGTACTTTCCATAATTTTCAATGTGCTGGTAAACACAGGAGTAGCCATTGTAGTTCAGTTAAGTTTCGGCTAGCTAAAGGTTTATAAAAGTTTGAATTTAATAATTAATCAGCAAGAAACTCGCCACACTTAACCTGCATTGAAAAATAGAACGTTTAAGCTTATCCTATAGTTTTTAACTTGTAATTTTTCCAAGTTTAAAATGTTCAAAAAGCTTGATTGGTTCAACAGACTATTTTGAAAATTGATTCAACTCTTCAGATTGAAGAATCTTGGTTGGTTTTGAATCTTTATTCTCGGACAAAGCCTTGTTAGGTTATTTCTGGTAGTTTCGCATACTTGTAGAGGCTTTTGACGCAGGGCCAAATCTGAACTTGCAATCTACATTGCCATCTGTTTTGTTTCTGCTGGTGTTGTTGATACGCTATAACTCAAACGAGCAACCAATGACTTTGACACTTACTTTAAATAGCCTGCATTGCCTAAAAAATTCCGTTTAGCCCATGAAGTGGCTCTTTTTTCAGTTATAGGCCTAAGCTGTAGTAAAAAAAAGTGTGAAAATTGAGAGGTTAAGCAAATAGTACCCAATTTAAAGCGTTTGTTGTGATATAGAATTAAATTTCGAAGGAACTTTATAATAGGACATTTATTTAATCATCCAAGCTTAGTAATATGCTAACCGTGGTCAAATGCTCCAACTACGTTCTTATGTTTTTAAAAATTTGACAAATTGTAATAATTTAAAGAAAATGAAAGGGTGTACCAGAAAACATCTATAGAGAAGGATCCACAGAGGATACAAACTGATATTAATAAATCAAAATGTGAATAAAAAAATAGCAATAACCTCTCAAGCACATGTAGCCACACAAAATGAAATTTACATGACTTTTCACTATTTTTTATTTCTTATATTTTATTTTATTTAAGAAATAAAAAAGAGTCAAAAGTGTAGTTTAATGTAGCTCCACACAAAGTGAAATTTACATGACTTTCAACTTATTTTATTTCTTAAAATTTATTTTATTTAAGTAAAATAGAGTCAAAAGTCATGTAAGTTTCACTTTTTGTGGAGCTACATGTACTTTTTTGTTTGTTTGTCGTATCCAGGCTTACACCCGGTGGTTGAAGATTTAGATTAAGTGGACGGGAAGGCAAGGAAGCCAATCTTCGTGTCCACCTTCAGGCATGCCTTCAAGTGTCCTGCCACATGTACTTGAGAGCAGCTTACTGCTATTTTTTGTTTACTTTTAATAATTTAGTTTTTAAGTTAAAGGCTTCCACTTTTATACTTTTTTTTTATTTTCCCATTTCAAACCCAAAAATAACTTGATAAATGAAGTATAGAATGGAAACACCCTTTGACGTTTCACGTTAGCACGTTTTCACGTAAAGAAAGATCAGTTCAAATAATGATTTACTAATTATGACGAAGTGAATTATAGTCGTTGTGTTTATTGTGAAAACATTGTCAATCAATTGGTTTGCATGGTAAAAAGGTCCTTGCCCCCAGGATGTTGTGACAAATGCCTTCTTAAAAGGACAATCTCTTTCGATGAGGCAAATGTATTTGGGAAACAGTCAGCTATCCAATTATCTGATTATCTTTAACAATTTTGACACCATTAGCCAAGAAATAATATACAGCATTGGTTAAGAAACAGTAGCAACTGCATTCCCACGCATTGCGAACCAGGAAGAAAAGAGTCATGTACGTGGACAATCTATCTTTGCTAAGAATCAAAGTGTTCAATTATGTTTCCTGAACGGAAGTGCTTATTTAAAAAATAATTCAAACAGAATCAATGATCTAGTCGCCTCATAATACTGCAAGCATTGGACACAGTTGTTGCAGAAGAGATAGTTGTTTATGATAGTGCAGCCTACTATGATGGTACGAACAAAACTTGTCAAAAATAATAAATTTTACCAGGCAGTAGTAAATTTTATAAAATAGTGTATTTTACACAGTGCCGGTCTTTGGGATGTGCAAACCGTGCGATCGCACAGGGCCCGCAAATTAGGGGGCCCGCAATTTACTCAGAAAATGCAGTAATTTTGTCATTTTCAAAGGAAAAATTCAACAAGTGAATCCAGCAAAGGAATTCGCAACAAGAAAACATAGAGACTCAACGAATTCAACCTATTTCGTCGCCTGAATATTTCGTACCCTGAAAAGGTCGAGAAAAAAAAATGACATAGCCGAAATCGCTGATCGGAGTTGCCGCAAACATTTCAAAACTTCTCGATCTTTTCAGGGGACGAAATAAGTCGAAATTTAATTTTGTTACACGATTTCAGGGGACGAAATAGGTTGCATCCAGACTCAACATACTGTAGAGACATAGCTTTATTTCCGAAAAATGCCAAAGAAAGCATGATCTTATCCTTTTGCTATGCCACCGGACAGCACCATTTCACAGTAATATTCATACCTAAATTTTTGTTGAACATGCTCTCAGAATGTCCCAAATTCAAAGTAATTTTTCAAAATTTTCTGGGGGTGGCCCCCCAGACCCCCCCGCCGCTGGTTGTCGTCTTTGGCGATCACGCCGCCACCGCCGCCCCTCCCCTTTCAAAGTACCTAGCTACGCCACTGAATTGGATTATTGTCATTGGGGCCCGCAAAAGCATATTCCGCACAGGGCCCGAAAAACCCTAAGACCGGCACTGATTTTACAAGACATTAATGTAGCTGGTGGTGATCGCTTTTCGTATGCACTGACCCCGATGACAATTTGTACGACACTGTGGCAGCAAAATCACCAGTCGTGCACAATCGGATCTCACAAATAAAAGCATTGATAACAGCATTTCCTAGTGTTCGGAAGAAATCTGTACATTCGAATTTCTTCCATGTGCTTCCCACCCTTTTTTTTCCATCAAGCAAAGAAGTGGCAAAAGCAAGCGACCGTGGTTCGACTCTCGAGTCAGGCATTCAAGCAACGCTTGTCAAGGACTGCTCTTCATACAGCAGTGTCTGGTGGATGGAATAATTGAGAAACAACAACACTTCAACAAATGGAAATTTCGATGTCAATTTGGTACCCAGATAACTTGTTAACCCTAACCCATGATTAGTTAATCAAGAAAGGCACTGCAGCCACTAGACTGATGTAACAAACGAGACAGGTGCTGAGATAGACACGAAATCGAAATTTCTTACAGGGCAGACACCAGCGTTCAGTTTTAAGACTATTTTAATGACTTTGTAAACGACCACATAACACAATCGTTTAAGATTATGTTTATAAAGCCCATACTTGTTGCAGACTTAACAGGTTAATGGTCGTTTAAGATGCATAGTATTGGCAACCACATTAAATATATATTTATTACAATCATCATTCAACAAGCCACTTAATAATTCAGTTTATCGGCCAGGGATGAACAAGCTACGGCCCGAGGGCTTAGAGTGGCTCATTTCACTAAGTAATCAGGCCCTCCACATAATAGTAAAAGTATTGCTTGCAAACATTCAACAAAAGCATAACCAGTAAAACATTACCAAAGTAGGGTACTGCCGTTCGCAACTTCTAAAAAATTATGATCCCTGGTCTACAAAGATTGTCAACCCGTGTTGGATATAATATGGGATACATGTGGAATTTGTGTAAAATATGTATGGCATATGTACTGTACTGGTAATACTCAATTACTCATTGTTCTTTTTGTTAAATGCTGTGGTTTCATTTAATTTTGATTGCAGCGAACTTTTTTATGCATCCTGCCCTTCAGGTCTTAAAATATCAAACTACAAGACAAAGTAATGCATGTAATTAAGAGATTTGTACAAATAACTCAAAAGAAAAAAGTCACCTCATACTGCGATACTTTGCTGCTGCGTTGATATTATGTAAAAAGAAGTTCTTAGGCCGAAGTGCCTCACAGTTAAATAACAAAGTATGAATTTTGTTACAGTTTAAAGTTTCCAAAAACGTAAATTGATGTCGAAAATTTATTTTAATTTTGTAAGTGTCTGTGTCTGTCTAAAAAGCAGACCGGGTAATGTTGTATCTCAACGTCAACAGGTTTCCAAACAACAGACGTTGCCACTTTTCACATCTTTTCACTGTCTCCAAGACGTTGTTGTGATGATTTCTTGTTTTTCCAAAACTGTGATAATGACGTCGCTTCTAGAGACATTCTTTCCATGGAATGAATCAGCTTTCCCGATACCCATTTCAAAAGTAATCCCAAGAGAATTTGTGCCATTATAAAAATTTTCTGTTTTCCGCAATCATGATAATATTTGCTTTCCGCCTGTGTTTGCAAACAGAAAAAGCATGGACAGAGTATGAAAATATTTGTTACTAAATTTAGCATGAGCTTAAAAACGTTTGTCTATTTTAATGTTATTTGTCTGCTGTGTAGCCTATTTTGATTATGCTCTGACTTCTACCATTACTTAGATAAAATAAGGGATTTTTTGAAACAAATTGTTTTTGTCGTCACAATACGTCACAAAGCATTTAGTTCGAAACGAAACGAAATATTTTAGCTTAGCTTCACAAGTATCAAGTCTGAAGCAAACAGTCTATGTTGGCTTGTAAGAAACCGATTTTATTATATGTGATATTGATTTAATAAGATTTTACAGCATTTACATCACAGAAACGACAGATTTTTATTAGCACTAATAATAATACTTGGTGTAGAAAAGCAAATATTTTGTAACTGGGCTCGTTCTGATGATGTTTATTCGGATCTATCGATCGTGGAACCCATTCATTGAGCTCTTTCAATTAAACGTGATTTATTCACGCTAAATTGTAGAAGAATGGTGAAGTCAATTGGATAATTGATCACAGAATGGTAATCATGTAAAAGAGTAAGATTTAATGATTTAGGAAATTTTTAGAGTTTTTGCATAAAATTACAGGCCGTTGTCGAAAATTGTAGAAAATTTACTTTGATTTGTTGCTAGAGAGCTGAACGCACTGTCACTGGGTTGTTCATGACTTAATTTCTTGTGTTCTTAACAAGTGAACTCAACTGTATATTTAACTTTGTATGACTGACCTATTTATGAAAACAGAGGCTTGCAATGAGAACAGATCTACGGTGCGCTATGCAAGAGACTATGTGTCTTATTCCATGCAGCAAAAACGGAGCTCAAGAGGTTGTAAGCTAATTTCAAAACTACTAAAGTCACAAAATGTCAGTTTTGAAAAAAAAGTTAAACTTTTGGATTGGTAGTAAAGTCAGGTTTCTTTGTGAGAGATTTTTCAGTGGTAGGTAAACATAGGCGGTTTTTATCATAGCTAAAAGTTTCGAATTTAGTTTGGCATAAAGAACTTGTTTGCGCTGTTGTAGCAAAAGCGACCAAAACTTAACTTGGGCACTTCTCAAACCAAACAAATCGCACTTCTCGTAAGTGTTAAAGATTGTGATGAGCTTTTTGAACCAATAATAGTTATGCAAATTTGTTATTTGCCGAAAAACTGTAAAAGTCAAAAAGAAAAATCCGAAACAAGGGACCTCGACAGTGTGACATGATACAGCGTAGTGAATACTAGTCTCAAAGTTGTACATTAAGAAATGTCTCTGCTAATAAAAGTTGTTATTTGTACGTAGCCAGAAGTTGAAATTATGCCAACATTTCTACTCGTACCGTACTAACTGGATAAGCAAGTAGCACTGCATTAAAAGACATCTGCATTTATGACATTAACCGAAAGCTTTCAAGAACCGGAAGCCTACTTGAGCAGGTCTTCTGACGGTTCATCGGTGGTTCTTAACGTGGAGGGGGGCGTCAACCGTTTTTCATGGGGGGTGCGAGCTTTACAGGGATATTTATTTTATTTGCAGTAGCCTACACATAATCCGTGCTAGAGGAAGGCGTGATAGAATTAAGGTTAAGAACCACTGTTGTACATGGTCACAAGAACAAAAGCTGAAAAATAAACATCAAAGTAAATTAAATCATCTTTGGCTTATAATTTTGACAAAAATGTGCTTTTACAAGTTGTTACAAGATGCTCTGGGCTATGATTGTATGACGTACGATGAAGTAGATTGCAAGAAGAAGCAATAGAAAGGCTTTCAAAACATTTTTTTTGCAATTTCACTTTACTTCGTCAACAAAAGTTGCCATATTATACGTTGTTTCAATGTCTAACGACGCTGGAACGATGTGAAATGGCAACTTTTGCTTTCTGGGTATTTTTCCTTTTCAAGATTTTGCATCAAATATTATTCTAGGTTTTCTTTTACAGTAAATCAATCGTTTTTTACGTTAATTCAACGTCTTCATTTACATTATTCATTTTACATTTACATTATTTCAACGTCTTCAGACAATGAATTAATGTAAGAAACGGTTGATTTGTTGTCTTAGAAATGCTTCGAAACGATGCCATGAATCTTATTTATCTTTTTGACAATAAACCGACTCAATTGATGACGTCAGAGTTACTGTCTACGTCAGCAAAAAGGTTTATAGGCCAAGCCTTTGGTAGGCTATTTGATGACAAAATAGCTTGTTGGGGCTTTTGGCTAAACTATATCATTATCAATTACAGATTGAACATTTTACAGCGTTTCATGATAGATTTTCGTATAAACTTCTTTTAGCGCAAAACTCTTTTATTGTGTTGGAATCAATCTCCTTTTACAGTTATTCTTGTAGCATGACATTGAATAGATGGCCGAAGCGATGACGTCACCATTGCCTATAGCAACGACTTATACAGAAGTGATTAACAGGTCCAGCTCTGTGGCAAATGTTGGGGAAAATGAGTGAGTTTGTTTTGACCTGAAATACTTCTACTCGTTAGTTATTATCTAATCAAATCAGTAGTAACAATAATAGTTAATCTATCGCAGAGGTCATTAAACTATAGCCCGCTATAACTATAAAACCGAATCAGGTTCATAAAGTTGGTTTAGCAGTCTCGTTGAAGACATTTACATTTGTGCGACAAACAAAATGAAAGACAAAGTCATGATAAATTCAAACTTTTATTTATTTTTATTGATATCTATCATATCCACGGCAAGAAATCTCAAATTTCTGGTCTGGCTGAAGAAATTAACCGCTGCTTTATGGTTCAGACCTTTGCAAGGAACAAATAAAAATCAAGCTATTAAAATCGGCGCTATAAATGTTTCAGGAAGAAAAGTAATTTCTAAAAAAAACAAATAAAGCAAATCAAATATGCTGTACAAGTGTACAGTCACTTCAATATGGCTTAATATTTCGCAAATAAAAATATAAGAACTAAAAATAAATGAAAAATAATTAATTATTATAGTAATATGAAGCTAAAACAATTAATAATTAAAAATTGTAAATTAAAATTGAAATATTTGTTCAACCGAGAACATACCGAATGAATCGCAACCAGTTGGGATGGAACAAAAGTATAATAAGAGCACTGCAAATAATTTCAATGCTGCTGTAGTTTCATTGGTTTAAATTTTCAACGTCTGCATTGCAATGTAATATCTTCTACACTGTGAGTGCGTAATATCGTTGGTTCACTGCGTGACGTGCACTGTACTGCACACCTGCAATAAAATTATTTTATTGCGACACACATCACATTTTCTTGAAGAAGAAGTAATCAATCCATTAATGTAACGCAGCATGCAGGTCTTATTAAATAATTAATAAGGGCTCGCTTTTAAGGTCAAAGCGATAATTTTGAAAGGTTTGTATTCCAGAACGTACGCTCCCCCTTTTGACGAAACAAGCATCGTAGTATCAAGCACGTTCATATTCACATTTCTTGTCATTGGCCTTGCGGGGAATACCCTCACTCTGACTGTGATTCTTTACTACAAGACATTGAGGTGAGAAGTTGGTAAAAAAAAACAAAAAAAACTCTATCTTTGGTTTGGGAATAATCTACGTCAAAAGAAGCAGAACTGAGAAAATGAAAAATTTGTTACTTTGTGGCTGTTTGAAATGAATGTGTTCAAATGTGATTGAAAATTTTAAATGTTTTTGATGTTGATGCAAAATTTCCTGTTGTGGTTTCGTTCCAGTTAAGTTTCTTAGTAAAAAATTTAATTTGTTTCTTAAAAAAAAATTGTTTCGTTTCGTTACCAATTCGAAACAAAGACAAAACACACGACCATTTCTGAAAGCGGAAAACATACTACAATGTAAATCAAGCAGCCTTGCGTTATATTTTTTAAATTGCCAAATTATTCAAACATACGACTGTTTTTTAAAACATTTTTTTTAATGAAAAGATGATTTAGCTTGATTTAACTCTGGAAGTTTTTTTTTGTAAGGAATTTGGGTTTCACTTCGTCCAAAAAAAGAAAACAAAAGTCGAGCAGCCGAATTGCGATGCTTGATGAAAATGAAGAATGTACTTGCTTCGGCAGTGAGTACATATACTAAAATTGGAACGCTGCAGATAAGATTAGCATGACCCCTGCGCAAGGATGACACACAAAATCGTGACGCGTTCCATATTTCTTTAAAAATATGTAAAAAAAGAAGAAAAAAAAAGTGAAGAATACAAAGTAAAAGCAAATATTGTGTTTTAATTCCACCAACAAAGAATTCAAATTAATTTGAAAAATTTTAACGTTTTTACAAACCTACAGTAGCCTACACCTTTATTTAATCTGATATTATAGCCAATTTTTGACACAGGCCACTCGCTCTATATAACTAACTTTAGGGTGTTGTATTAGGGTGTGTTACCGTACTGTATTTTGAACTAATTATTATCTTGTTTTCATGATTAACGTCATATCCTATTGCTTGAGTTTTGTTGCTTTTACCTAGACCTCTGTTATTTAGTATATATTGTTTTTAGTTGTGATGGTCAGAAATAAACACAAGCTGAAAAACACAATATTATTATTAAAATTATGATTAATAAAATAATAATACTATTATAATTACTATTACTATTGTTATTTCTAGCACTAATGTTTTCTTACGCTTCATACTGTCTCTATGTGTCTCCGATCTCATATCAGCCTTGATAAGCTGGCTCTTCCTATATAGAAGAACGTGGGGTTTTGATCATTGGTCTCCTCTTCCGGATATATTTTGTAAGGTAAATTTATACTGTGTTAACAATAGTCATATATCCGTGTTTTTTAATCTATTTTTATCTAAAGGCCTCTTTTCAAGAATTACTGTATATCAAGTCTGGGTACCAGTGTATTTCTCAAGGCGACCTGGACTCAAAGTCCTTGAGTAGCCTATAACGTATTCTTCAATACATTTTATAAAGATTAGCGCTGAAATTACAGAAGGCCATTTTGTCTTAATAGAAATTTCTCTACTTTTGTTTACTCTTTGAATATATTTAGGCTAACTTACTTCTATTACCTTTTCTCATAAAAAATTTTGCACGTTTTTTGTATAATAGTCTTTTCTTTTGTGGTATATTTTACCTTTTTGACAGATAGAATTTACCCCAGAAATAAATTACCCCCCCAGATGAATGCTTTGGTGTAATTGATATTTCAACATTTTTTTCAGTTTTATTGGGCGGCAGATTATATGACGTCATACGTGACCGCGATGCACATTTTGTCCTTCGCGGCTCTTCGTCTTGCCTCGATCCAATTTCCTTTCTTCTACAATAAAATAAAGCTGTTTCACGCTCATGTAAGTTAAGGCTTTGAGATTAAGTTATGTTAATTTTTAGTAGTCGCTGTAAAGTCAGTATTTTATTTGTGTGAGTTTGTTTTGAAATGCTGGAAAAAAAGCTGTAGACTGTGTCTGAAATATTAAACATATAAAACTAGTGACAACGAAAAATCCAGACTAATTAGTTTGAAATTATGTATAACTTATTTTGAATTTAAACACAAAACAATAAATGTATAGCTATACCACTTTCGGCGTTCTTAAAACCCTGATCAGGAAATACAGATAAAATGTAAAAACTACACTCATCAATTTTACATCAACAAAACTACATGCATTGCTTCTAAAATAAATTTTAACTTAATTGTAGACAACAAAAATGACAAGTACAGTAGATATTTCATTGCTCAGTGAAGAAAAAGTCGCGTTAGGTGCGAAAACGCTCGAAACAGAGCATTAAAAAAAGACGAGGCGCATGCGCATCATTGCTGGATAAAGGTCTTCAGGTTATTTCTTTTGATTCATTGTTTGTGCGTGGGAATAAAATAAAGCTAACTCCTGTGTTTTTACATGACATCACAAGTCTGTGTCACAACAAAAGACGTCTCTACCGAGGTTTTATTACCACCTACTTCCTATTAGATCAATCCGAGTGCAGCAGATCCTTTGCAAATGTGTAGGCGGAATTTTAGGCACTAGCGCAAAGATGCAAGGCTAACCCTGGCTCAAACAAACTGTGGGATGTCCCGCTGCAGCAAACCAGAACATTCGTGTTAGAATGGAGAGATTTGTTTTTTACATACGGGCAGTAGAAAATAACTAAACAATAATTACTCATTAATACTACAAAAAGTAGATTAATGCCAAGCAAAGCAAATTACACCAAATGCAGTTGCTATTTACTATAAAAAAACGTAACAGACTGTTTCATCCTTATTGGGATCATCAGAATGTTTATATTCAAATAAAAAATTCCGAGCTGCAGTAGCCTACGCTACTTCCTACTTGCTATGTTATTATAGATCTGGATTGGAATCATATGGGCGATTGGATTCATTGCGGCTTTTATTCCAATATGGGTTATATTTGGCCCTGGACAGCCTGATAGGAACAATGGAAACAGTCAGAATTCTAGATGGCCTGCCTGCACTGTGTTGGTGGACAAGTAGGTGATGACGTTTTGTGCAAAAACAATACCCGTTTGCATTTCGGTTTGTTATTTAAACAACACATCTCTCTTTCGGCTGGCAAAGAATAGTTTCTTCATGCATGTAGGCGTTGGTCAGTGTTTAATATTAGATTCTTTGTCTAGAGTTGAAAAGTTGTCTGTTGTTCTTTCTCGCTGTGTGGTCTCTTGTTAAACAAATGTTGTTATTCTAATAATATTATTTTAAATTTATTTTGGCGGGTACATGGATGAGTTGCGAGAGCTGATGTTCCAAGAGTATCTGTTTGACTTCTACCGATATCTAGAGTTAAATGAATCTTGAAACTTGCAGCCACTAGCATTGGAAAACTTCTCGACCATATCATCGGACATTCAACGTCTGGACATACATTAATTATAATGCGACAATAATATGACGTGTTTACGTGGTAGTTTTGTCCTGAAAAATACAAGAAGATGCGTGATACTAGGCTATGTCATCCACATAAGTCTTTTGTTGCTACGACGTGTAATCACCATTTCAGTTGGACCCTATCCCTATAGCCTACGTTGTAAAATTGTACGGACGTAAAAGGTGTGGCTCATATGCTATACTACCATCTAAATCAGGAGGGGGTGTCCAATCCGTGACCCGCGGGAAGATTCCGAGTAGCCCGCGCGGTATTTTTCGAAATGACCTATATCATCAACTTAATCGCCTACGTAATTTATGGAAAAGTTACATTCCGAGAAATTGGCATCTATTGTTCACTTTCTTTATGTATTACTCTATAGTGTCTAGAGCAGAGGTGCACAACTGTTCAATTTAATTATTTAAAATTAATTAAGCGGTCCACCTTCAGACATGCCTGTGTTTTGCCCAAACAAAAGTCGCTAAACACGCGTTGAAATGTTTTCTCAGAGTTGGAAAGTACAAAGTCTTTCAAGAAATCAGTTATCCGATATTTCTTTATATTCCTACCTGTGGGGTCACAATCGTTTGCTTGATCACTGTGGTCGTGGTGAAATCGAGGCTAAGAAAAAGAGCGGGAACAAAGAAACAGGAGAAACAACAACGAAAAGAGAAGCAAGCCGTTCTACAACTCGTTCTCATAATGTTTGCCTTCTTACTGGGATATGTTCCTTTCACAGGTAACCTACAGTATTAGACCTCACAATCGTGTCTTGAAATAAGCATTTTGGATACTGAAATTCTGTTTAAATGACTAATGCGCCTGATGATTGTTATCTGATTTTTACATGTACATTTTACATTTACATTTTACAGTACATGAAACCTTTTCTGTAATTGTTTCAGCTCTGCTTGCTACAATTATCCCTGTTATCATGAAATTGTGTATTTTCAGTTTTCAGCAGGCCATAGCCCCAAGAAGGGCCGTGGGAAATTTTCTATAGAGCAGCGCAATGTTCATAATCATGAGAGAAATCAAGGGCTATTAGTCGAAAGAGCGTCACTTCGCAATAGATGGCGCGTCTTTTAAGTGTCTTGCCAAAGACACAGCCGCATGCTCTCGAGCGGTATCGAACCGGCGCCGTTTCAAACGTCGAACCAGGGCTCTTACCACTTGACTATGCAGCGTGTATTTGTACGTGTATTTTATTATTGTCAAGTAACAGCAAAGAAAGTAACAGTGACATACAGTAACAGCTTGATCCTGGCAGTTCGCATACTCATAGAGGTTTTGAACCAGTCACGGACCTGGGAAAAAGTGTTTGGGGCAACAAAGTTCTAATAAAGTAATTTTTTACAGGGAAATGGGATATTCAAAAGCTTGAGTATTCAAAAGGTGAAAACGTAATAACCACATATAATTGTTTTTTTGTTGCAGCGTACGAGTTTTGGTCTATCCAAGATTTTCCACCTACACGTCACTATTTTGTTGCCGATTGGTGGTTCGGGATGATTGAATACTTGTTGTTACGCTTCTCCGAGTGTCTCAATCCGCTCTTCTACAACATCGGGTCTAGTAAAGTCAGGAAGCATACAAAGATGTTTCTAAAAGAAAAGATCTGGCGGCGATCTGAGAAAAATACGTTATCAGTCATTACCATCACAACTATAGATCAGTTGTCTTCGGCCCAGCGCACTGGCGCCACAAGTGATGAAAGAAACCCAGAAAACTAAACTGATTTTTGGTAACTAGTGAAAAAAGAAAGTAAAATGATCATTGATCGTTTCTTATCCAGAAACTTATAGTAATTAATAATTATTAAAATGGGTAACAACAAAATTAGGCCTAGTATGCCAAGTAGCAAAGCTATCTTTAATCTTGCATGTAGCCAGCCAGATATTGTTGTGCATTGCATTATGTTTTTTTTTTTTTTTTTTACTTGGGAATAGAATTGCAATATTATTTTGAAATATGTGTCGAGAATTTAAAACGAGCATTCAACAGCAACCTTCATTGATTTGGTAGAGATGTGAAGGTTTGTAGAAGCCTTTGAGGCCAGGACCGACGTAAATGCAAGTCGCTATAGGCTACTCGAGTTTCACCGTTGTTTGGGGTCATCAAGCCACGGGATATGCATTAATGATGATCTCAAACAAAGATGAAACTCGAGTATGGAGTCTTCCATTTTTCTTCAGTCAAGGCTTTAATGACTTTATTTATTTTGTTCAAATGCAGATTTGTAAAAAATAAAGCTAACTATACTACAAAGGATAGGTTCACGCTCTATGCGAATTTTCGTGTCTTTAATGTGAATTTGCTTTAATTATCGCACTATTTGTATATTTATTGACTTACTAGCACGTTGTTCAAAATGTGTGAGTATACACAACGTACTATTTTCTTTTATATCGATTTATTTTACTTTCTTATTTATTTGGTCGTTGATCGCTTTTATAAACAAATGGTTTCCAAGTGTTCCCACCACTGTCCTATAAAGTTAGGCTGGTTTCAACTCTGTGAGTCTCAATGTAATCATTTAATTATTACACGCCTGAAAACGTTTCACTAATAAGATATTTGCTAGATGCTTGATACTTTTCAGTTGTAGCGTTGACAGTGGGGTCCAGGAGGTACTTTTGAGCCCTGGGCCCTGTATAATTTTATGGGCCCGGCATCTTTCTAAGGGGCCCTAGAGCTTGAAGAAACCACCTCACATTTCTTGGATTTGGTGCGTTTTTCTTAAATAACATGATGCGTTCTACTGGTAGAATGCAATTGCTTGTCTATCAGTAGAATGCATCATGTTATTTAACTAAATGCCTGGTGAACAGCCTCATTCAATTTTCAGTGCGTTTTTCTTATTAGTGTTTTGATTTTGAAGCCCGAAGATTTTATTGGTCCAATGCCAGTTCTGTGGCATCAATTTACAACTGGCGTATGAAAAAACTACATTTCAAAATAGCAATTGAAACCATTCGGTCTGAAACCTAACATCACATCGCTTGCACTTCAAATTAAAGATCTATTTACAGGAAAAGCGTGGTCTGTTGTGTGATCTTTGCGTAGTCCTCGTAGCCTACTGTACATGGTGTCGTTTAAATTAACAAGAGCACTTTGATTTAAAATCTCAGTTGCTAGTTGTTTGTCTATTTGTGAAAAAAAAACAAACAAGTGAACTGATTTTAAAGCTAGCATCACTAGTTTTAATTGGTCAGTTCTTATGGCTAACTTGTTGAATCTATCAATACACCTCTTTCATGCATTGATTGATTGATTATGGGAATATTTGTTCTCGGACTTAGGCAATGCTTTGAGAGCTTTAATCCTGGCAGTTTCGCATACTTGCAAAGGCTTTGAACCACTGACGCTGGCCCGGTCAGTAAGATTGACAGAGTCAAGTTCCGTTTTATGAAGGTTTCTTGTCTGTGAATTGGTCTATTCATTACTGTAGGAAACAAGATAAAGCTAAATAGACAGTTGTTCTTAAAATATATTGCGTTTTTTTTTTATCAACAAAGTCAGGCGGTTAACTAACTGAGCTGTTGAGGCGGATATTCGTGTGATACAAGCTAAAAATTAGTCTTTTACTCGAGTATTTTTCAAGAATTTTGTCGAACTATTTTATTAATTGCCTACCTTAATATTTTGCAAACTATGCCAAGGTTTCAAAAATAATAAATGCAGGTTTATCCTCCATAATGTGACGTCATAATCGAGTAAATTAAAAACTAAAAGTATGACAAGTTTAATGCAACAGGATTTGACAGTTGACTCAAGTAAAAGGTAAGCTGCATTTAAAAGTAAATAAAATATTTTTCCTTTAGGTAAAGTTATTGATGAAAGTATCTTTGTTGAGTCTTGATTGTGCCAGTAAGTTGTAAACATTTATCATTTGGATAGATGTTGACATAACCTGTAAAAGTTCAAAGCTTTGATCGCAGTTGTTACAATAATTGTGGAACCAGTTGAACATACAAATGAAAGGTTATTTGAGGCGATTTATTGTCGAAACGTATCAGAATATGCTTCAATGTTTTAAAATATTTTTGTGCTAAACACTCATGAGCCAAAATAATTAGTTGAAAGACTGTTTCGTTTCGAGTTTTCAAAGAAATAAAATATCGTTGGTTTTTTCGAACTGAACAAATCCAAAGAATTTTGAGGAAAAATGAATCAGGTTATTTTAAAACTTTGAAATATTAGCCTTAGAACTGCTTAACAGCCTTAATACAAATAAAGTATTTATTGTAAAAGTAAGCTATGTATTGTGAATAATTAATTTATTTATTGTACTGGCGAGCAGACGCTAAAATAAGTTAATTCGATATTAAAGTTCTGATTTGTGAGAATAAACACTCTGTGCTGGAAGATCGGAAGAAAAAGTCATTTGAAATGAAGAGGTTCCAAGAGATGAAGACAGATAACACCCTCGAAGGAAGACGCCGTGCTAGTCACTCCGGATTCAATTCTCCCAGGAGCGACCCTACCCTGCAAAAAAGAAGACAAACTTTGCCGGTATTGATGAACGCTTTGTGGTAAACTGATTGAACAATGGTTGTATGAAAAGATAGCTTTGTAGTAGCGCTCTTGAACGAGCAACCAATTTAACTACATTAAACAGAACAATTGGAGATGACTTGTTTGTCCGATAGTTCAGTTAGATGAGCTCCTGATCCCGGTCCTGATCAAAGAAACTAAAAGGTGAAGCGGCGCTGGTTCGACTCTCGGGGTGTGCGCTTGAGCTACATCAACAACTCGGTGACCTGGCCTGCGTCAGTGGTTCAAAACCTTTACAAGTATGCAAAATTGCCAGAATTAAGCTCTTAAAAAGCTTTCTTAGTCTGAGAACGAAAGATTGCTTTAAGCAGTGCCACCTGGCCTTGTAGTTTACCTCATTTGGTGCTTTGCAGATGAAGCAGGGATGGAAATTGTGGCTATCTGTTTGTGAACGGTACATGTAGATTAGGTTTGCAGAGCCAGTCGCATTTGCGCTGGATAGAATGAAAACGACATGGCCTACTCTCGTTTGCCATCAATTACAAAAATATTGTCGTAAAAAAAACTGTTGTAAACTGCTTATCCAAGCCTGTATTTTTTTCAGGCTACCTTCATCAAACCAGAGAGTGGTTCGCGAAAATTGCACAATAGCGCTGCGTGTGTCAACATTATAGAAGAGTTGAACAGCGTCAAGATTATTTCAAAGAACAACATTGAAAAAAAAGAAACCTCAAAGCATATTCTTGATCCGTAAGTGTTTGTGTCAGTAAAACTTTTTTCTCTCCGACGTTTGAGACACACTGAGTGCACAAAATGATGCATAGGCTACAACTGTAGTTTTGGTGAGAGTACTTTTGGCAATACATTGTGGCCCAAGGCCATACGCACATTGATGATACGAGAATATATCCGCTTCACGAAATGATTAAAATTCGGAAATTTTTTTATCGGTTTTTGCTTGTTGATGTAGTAGCCTAATGCAATAAAATGCGTTATTTGCTTTGTTTGATTTTGTTGCTACATTACATGGACTCATTTTCGTGATAACCTTTGGGGACTGTGTATTGGAGGATAGTATTGACAGAAGGTCATGCTTGTTTTTTAAAAAAAATTCCACGTCATTCCAGAGATCTTCAAATACAGATCCGATCCAGACGCGAATCGTCCGTCTCTACACTAACAGATGACTCCAGACTTGCACTCAACAAACCGCATCATGAACCAAAGAAAGCCGTTTCTGCTGAAAGTTTGTAAGATCAACGTTTTAACCGGCGAAAAAAGATTTGAAATTTAATTCACTTTAAGCCTTGTTTTCTGTTTTTCACTTAACTAAGTAGGCTAGGTAGGCCAACAACTTACCAGGCCAACATAGCGTAATTTATTGAGTCATGGCTACCTAAAGATACGGCCTGATTTGTCACATTTTGCAGAAATTTCCAGATTTTGCTAACTTTGGGCGAATGTTTAAATAAATTTTTCTAAAAATTATATATTTACGCTTTCTTTACTGTTTTCCCCAGATGACACAGTAGGTTTTAACATCCTCAGATGTTGAAAACCAAAGAAAATTAGATTTCGAAGAGTTTAATCAGACTGTTAAAATTTTTCAATAACAGTCTAATTCAACGTTTTTCAACTTACTTTTTTCTCATTTGCTACTGCTTCCCCAAGGCAACAAAAAGCTTTGATATCATTATTAGACAGCAAAAAGAAAAAAAAAGTCTCAGAAAATGTCAGTCAAACACTAACAGTAGCTGTAATCAAAATCTGCAAAATGTGACAAATCAGGCCGTATCTTCAGGTGGCCATGATTGACTCTATCGAAAAACAAGTTAGCCTATAGCCTACTGTAGATTGTTTAGTTGATTGCAGCAACATGGTCCTGTGTTTTGTCATTCTAGACAGGTAGTTACTACCTGGTCTAGCCTCCTGAAGAAGTCGGTCGTGTCTGATTGACGAAACGTTGGAATGAAAGCAGAATGTCACTTTATACATCGTGTGATAGTTCAACTTAATTTGCACCAGCAGAACGCATCATGTTGTTTAACTAAATGCATGGTAAACAGCCTCATTCAATTTTGAAACAGGGTCGATGTTGGATAAAGGGAAAAGTGGAATGAGGTTTTGTAGCCTACATTTCCCAATAGTCCAAAAGTTAAAGTGGTGCGGATTGTGAAGTCATATGAAGAATATTGTGTGTCGACCAAGCATAGTAGCCTACACGGGACAACACTGAATTAGGGGAAGAGACAAACATAGACAAGATCGGGGATGGAGGAACCATTTTAGAAGTAGGCTAAGTGGGCCCAGAGGCGCAGCAGTCAAAGTCAATCCAACTTCTGGGGGGATTCGCCCACCAGACCCCCGATAATATTGTTGCATTCCTAATACTTGAAATCCTTTATACATTGTGTTTTCATGATTGCTTTTCGTGCCAACAAGCGAAGATATTCAATTTTTGGCCCGATTTGGTCATAAAATATTCACAAAATTGCTTTATAGCGGCCAGGCCTACCCAGAAAATAAAGTAGGTGGGCCCAGGCCCACGTGGTTCATGCCTAGACAAGATATCACATCACTCGTCTTCATAATAATAATTTATAAATAGCCTAATTATTTGATAAATTGAGACTCCATCCAATGCGGGAAACAAAACAACCTTTCAATTTGCGTTGCTTTTTCAGAAGCAAGTTAGACATTCACAGTAGGAGTACGGAGTTACGTAAAACAAGCTCAGAGTCTTTAATTGGTGGCTTAGAGATGCACGATCCGGAAGCGTACACAACATCCGATGAAGACGATGATGTTTACGAAGATACACGGTCTAAACTCTAAATAATGTTTGAAATTTGCAAAAAAATAAACTAAAAAAAACACAAAAAAACGAACTGCTCTTTTCGCCTTGCATTCTCAGGTAGGAAAGTTGGTAATTTGACCATCAACTGGGATAGGCTACTGAAGTAGCCTACTGATCTTTTGTGAAGTTTTAAAAATAGGGGATTCTCTAGCTGACTGGATGGCTAGCATTAAAATGTTCTTTCACTTCGCCTGGTTCACGAGATTATGTTCACCGGGCGTACTTAAGCGTTTCTCTATGTTTTTGAATTGTATGTTATCGTGATGAAAGCTTATTGTGTAACTGTAGCCTATGACAAAATACGATAGGCTAATGAAGTTATTTCTCTCTCTTTTCTTTGTTGTTGAAACGTAATCTCGCTAGTCTAAAGCCCATTGATTGCAATCAAATTGTGGATCGAGAACATAATTCGGCTCATCAACCTCGGCAGCAGTGGCCGAGTGGTTAGCGCGTTGGGCTCGCAGTCGAGAGCCTGCATGTTCGACTCCAGCCACCCGCACTTGCTGCTGTTTCTCTGGGCAAGAAACTTTACGATAATTGCCTCTACCCAGTGATCGATTTCGAGTAATGGGTAGTACCAAATTTAAGTCATAAGTAGAGTAGACAACCGGAAACAGACATTGCCGTCGGCTGCAGCGTGGGTCAGGTGTACGTCGGAAGGCGTAGACCGATGCATAGCGCTCAAGTCCGCTTTCCCGCAATGCAGGATAAAGATATGAAAAACAAACAAACCTCTTATTGGGCGACTTATTTAAATTTTTACAATATTATGCAGTTAAATTGCATACCGTACATGATAATCACATCCGTATTTTCGCATAAAGGTCCTTAACCTCAAGCCTTCTTCTTTTTTCTTCGTATATGAACCATCTTCACCTTTCCAAGGGTCGAGGGGCTCTGCCTTTTACCACCCTTGAGCAGTGGTCGCAATTCAGTCTAAATGTTTGAGCAGCCACTGAATTGATTCGTTATCTAGTTCACGCAGACCATTTAGCGCATAGGCTAGTAAGCAGAGGTGGGCACCCGCTACTTTTAAAGTAGCGCGCTACCCGCTACTTGGGCCAAAATAGCGCGCGCTACCGCTACCCGCTACCAATTTACAAAAGTAGTGCGCTACCCGCTACCGCTACTCGGACCAAAGTAGCGCGCTCTAACGTTACTTCTTCCGCTACTTTTGTCTAAAATGACACTATAGGATACACTCAAGTCCCTAGTGAAACAAAAATGACCTTGAAAACGAATGTTATCATTCGTTTACACTGTCATTTTAACGTCGTTATAGAAAATACGTTTTAAGGGAAATTAATTGTTACTCATCTTTCAAAAACACGAGCATTTCAAAATGAGAGTCACTAAGTCCTGCCCGCTTTGGCTTATGCACATCTTTTCCAACAGAGAAAAGTCTCTCCACCGCGGCACTGGAAGAAATGGGGGTGTTGTATTTAATGAACAGATGTTTTAAGTCGGTATTTGAAAAGCGGACTTGCTCTTGTCCGAAAAAAAGTCGTCCACAACTGCTGCCTCCTTCTGCACCGACGTTTCACGGGATGGCGCCAACACACCAAAAATTTCACCCTCGGAGTCGTGACTAGTGTTGGTGTCACTCTTCTCGGTATCAACTTGCCTTGATGTCTCCCGCAACAGTCGAATCACATCTGTCTTGACTTTTTCTCGCAGTGCGTCAGCATCATCCGTGGAAACATAGTAAAGAAATTGTAGCCACGACGTCTTGAAGGAGGGATGAAGACATGATGCCATAACGCATTTCATGTCGTTGAAGCACTTGTTGAATCGTTTCTTCACCCCTTCAAGGACTTCCACTCTCAACTCCTCACAGGTCACAAGATCACTGATCTCGGTCAACTTCTTCACACAAATTGTAATGATTGGAAGCAAGACTCCGTAATACGCCTTGGACTCGCCCTGGAGAATGTCTAAAGCCTGGCAGATAGGCTTCATCACACGGAGATATTCGCTGAAGAAGTTGACTTCAGCTGGAAAAGACCGAAAGTTTGCAACCAAACCGATTATATAGCTGCTTTGACCACTCTAGTGTTGCTAAAAAACGAGTATTTTTTTCACTTTAAATTAAAAAGTAGCGGGTAGCGGGAGTGCGACTGAAAAAAATAGCGCCGCTACTGCAGCCGCTCCTCCAACTAAAAAGTAGCGCCGCTACCGCTACTTTTTCCAAAAAAGTAGCGCTGCTAGTAGCGGCGCTACTGCCCACCTCTGATAGTAAGGTGGCACAGTTGCATGTGGTGTGGTCTGCGGTTTGTTTCTTTTTGCCACACTCAAAGATCGCGGATGGAGTCATCCCAAATTTGTGCATGTTGGAGCGGAATAGTCTGACGCCAGTGCATAAAAAATTGAGCCGCACCCAGGCCTTCCTTGACAAAACCATTTCGGTTGAATGAGGGCCGATGTCGGAGCTGAAACTTAGGAGTCTTGAGTTTTTCCTCTTTGTTCCAGACGGTGTTCGCCTGGTCAAACGTCATGTAGAAACCGTTCGGGTCTACTGAATATTACGTCATGGAAATTCCTAAAACATGAGCCAAAATTGCACCATCGTCCGTAAGACTCGTGTCAAACCTGTTTAAACCTGTTTCAGTTGAATCCTGTTTGGACATGAAATGCTGCGTCACGAACTGCTGGCGTGCCTTTGAGTTATCACAAATTTTTCTGATTCATTCTTGAAGTTGTTTGTTGGAAGTCGGTCGCACATTTAACTGGTTTATTTGGTGCTTGCTAGCTGGACAAATTCTCCGTCTTTTATCCAAGTAATCTGTATCGTAGTGACAGTTTTAGAGGTGTAAGGCGTTGCATTTCGATTTCGATAGCCGCGGGCTAATTTTACAGGAATACACTTTTGAAAAGACGTTTCGAAAGAGTGTTTATTTTTCGGTCATTACGTACAGACGAACGGATTCGGGAATCTTATGTTACAATTTTCCCACGAAGAGATTATGGTTTACCGCTGTGACCATAAAAAATAAAAGACGAGTTCTTGTCGGTTGGTAGGTCAAGAAGAAATTAAAGCAAAAAAAAATAAAAAAACGATTTTGTTAGCTGGTAGGCCAAGAAGCACTTGAAGGCATAAAAATAAACGACGTGTTTGTTGTCAGCTAGTGCAGAAGAACTACTTAGAAGCAAAGAAATAATAAAAGAAGATCTTGTTAGTTGGTAGTCTACAGAAGCAAAGAAAAGTAAAGACATTTCTTCTCAGTTTGGTACAGAAGAAAAATAACTTTGACATTCATTGGCAAGAAAGAAGATTAAAGACAATCCATCTGTGCTTGTAGATTCAAGTGGAAGAATCCAAGCAAGTTTTGTGGACTTTAGGACTTCATACCCGTACAGCTACGGTATCGTGCATTTAAATTCTTTTTTGTATTTTTACGGTCTTTGCAGTTAAGTTTTTTATAACTACTGTAGCCTAATAATTTTGTGTGTTTGTGTAACTTAATATTTTTAATTGTTAATTTAGCCCCAACATTTAATATGTCTACACTCGGTGGCGACAAGGACTCGACCGCCGTAGACTCGACTGAGTTTAAGCCTGATGATGTTCTTTGCGGTCGGGCAGGCCATTCTGGGGAGGGACCCAATAACGATGAGGCTAAGTCAGTTCGAGAGGCCCGGCATCTTAGACGGGATATTTTGACTCAAATTGGGGAACTTTCTGTAGCCCTAGGTTCTTTGAGTGATAAGCAGGAACTGTTAATTTTTCGATCTAACTTATCTACTTTAGAAGAGGAATTACGGCATTTCCATGCTCTTTTGACTACAATCTTTAACTCTGCAATCTTGGCAGAACTTCGTGATAGGGTAGATCCCGAATTTAACTCGTTAAAAAATAACTTTGAACAAAAAGAAAGTGAGTTCTCAGATATGTTGGATGCTGACATACATCCTGAGGATAGCGCCTCAAATGTAAGCACTAGGATGTCTAAGAGTTCGTCTCGGATAGTTGCACAAATTAACCTACAGCTAAGACGAGAGGAGCTCCAGATCCAAGCTGAGGCCGAAGCAAGAGCTGAGGCCATACGAGCTGAGGCTGCCGTGAGAGCTGCTGAGGCTGCCGCGAGAGCTGAGGCCGAAGCGAGAGCTGCTGAGGCCATTCGAGCTGAGGCTGCCGCGAGAGCTGAGGCCGAAGCGAGAGCAGCTGAGGCCGCCGCGAGAGCCGAAGCTAGAGCTGCTGAGTTCGCACTCAAAGACGCTCAGTTGAGGGCTGAACAACGTAAAGAGGTAGTTTTAGCTGAATATCGATCAGAGGCGGGCTCCCGGCGTAGCTCTAAGAAGAGCTCTTCTAGGCATTCCAGAAATGAACATCAATCGCAGTTTAATTTACATAACCTTTTCCAAACGCCCGTTCAACCTGTGAGTGGACCAGGGCAATCCACACGTTTTCCAGCTGTTTCAGGAGGTCTCGGGGCCGCGGCTAAGGGTCTTCCGAATGCTGTAGAGCCAAGGTCTGCGAATTACAACCGAACTCCTCCCCCAGAGCGTACAGGTCACGGGGCCGCCATTAGCAGTAATGCTTTGCCCCCTTCAAAGTTTTCTGCGCCGCTAGTTGTGGATCGCCCAGCTACACGTAATTTGGGTGGTTGTGAGAGGCGTATCGCGTCTCCTGATTTTAACGTGTGTGAGGATCGTGATCGGGCTGTGCATGTGACTGAGCCCACTCAGCCCCTTAAGGGATATAGCTTGTCTTCTCCCGCTAAATCGAGTTCTCAACAGCAGGATTGCTTTTTTGAATACCAAAATAGTAGGACGTTTTTCGATAAGGCGGCCTTGATTGGTTACGATGGTAATAATATGCCATTTATCTTCTTTAAAAATCGTGTTACGGCCTTAATGGCAGCTTCGCCCTTTAAGGGGACTCGTTTGACTTTGTTACAAGCAGCTTGTGTTAGGACAGCTGCGCAAACGATTGCTAATTTGGTTTCTGACACCCCTGGCTTGTCAGAGGAAGACAGGATAGAAATGTCGTTAGCTCGCTTGTCCCAGCGTTTTGGGGTTCGTGGAGGTCTTTTCACAGAACCAGAAATTAGAAAGTATCGCTATGGTAGCAAATTGACTTCGACCTCTTCCAGTGATCTGAAAGAGTTTAAAGATGAATTGTCGCAGTGTTTGCTTTATGCGCAAGCTTATGGTCAGCGTGATAAATTAGAAGGACGTTTTGTTTTGGATTTGGCTAAGCGACTCCCGTTTGACGCTAAGCAGCGTTATCTTGACTTTTTAGGTGATCAGTATGGTGGCACTGATGAGCCTACCTTTCAGAGTTTGTTTGAATTTGTAGTACGGGAGGAAACGCGTAAGTCGACTGATTTTAGCATTATGCTAATGGGCGATTCTGGTGAGTCGCAGCAATTTAAAAAGTTTGGCAAAGGAAAATTGCCTTCATGTCCGGTTAGGCAGACGTCGGTAAAACCCCATGATGATGTGATGTCAGGGAGTTCGCAGTACTCGACTGTTGTTGGCGCACCGCGCGGTGGTGAAGCCAGACGTAAAAACCTACCGGCATGCATTTGTTGTTCGTCACGTGGTCAAGTTGAATATCATTTTTTGTCTAATTGTAAAGAATTTTTGAGCTTGACACCTAAAGATCGAAGAGATGTCATTGTGAAAGCTGGCAAATGCTTGAATTGTTTGCGCCAGCATATGGTTAGGGATTGCGTTCATGCAAATAACTGTCGTAAGTGTGGGCCTAACAACGATAGGAAACACTATTTTCTTCTACATGATTTTTATGTGACGTCACGTGATTCTCTAGATTCGGTTGGGAAAGATGATGCTCGTGCCAGAGTTCCTGTGCGTAATGTTAAGATTGGAAATGTTAAAGCAGCTTTTAACCGCGTTACTGCTGCTCGTGTTTTGAATCCAATGACTGGCAAATCGAAGTTGGTGTATTGTCAGCATGATCCTGGTTCGCAGTTGACGTTTGTTTCGAGTGATTTGGTGTGTGAACTTGATCTTAAACCGTACGATAAAGCGTCGTTTAAAATGGATACCCTGGCTGGTCAGAAAGCTACTTGTGCTGACCTTGTCAAACTCAACATCCAGTCGTTAGAGACAGATGAACTGTTTTGTGATATAACTTCGGTGGTTAACCCAGCTTGGGCTGACGATGTTAAAACTTTACCGCATAAACAAGATTTAAATGGTTTCCGTCATTTTCATGACGTGAATATGTTTCATTTGAATGATTGTAGTACTGTAGATGTACTGATTGGCAACGACAACGCTTATTTGATGTGTGCAAAAAAAGAGCGTGTTGGTGAAAATCGTAGTGAACCACATGCTTTGCTCACTCCTCTCGGCTGGTTGGCTTGTGGTGGTAAGTCACCCTTAGATGAAAGCGTTGCTAAAGTGTGCAGACTGCAGAGTGCAGACGTCTTCAGAGTCGGATGTCATCTCTGGCTTTCAGCGTAAAATTGAGTCTCGCGATATGGAAATAGCAGACCTGAATAAAGTCATTCAGGATTTGACGTTGCAAAATGAAACCTGTGAATTGTCTCGCAATGATAATTTGGCTAGAGAACTTGTCGAACCGAATATTGAGTTGAAAGATGGTCGATTTGAGATACCTGTTCCGTTGAAGGAAGATATTGATCTACCTAACAATTTTGTGTTGGCGTCAGATAGAGCTGCTGCTTTAAGAAAGAAAGCTTTAAAACAACCTGAACTTCGTGATTTCCTTACTGACACCATGAAAGATCTTAAATCAAATGGCTATATTGAGCGTACTGGTGAAGCAGGAAATGTCAAGGGATTTGAATGGTATTTACCATACTTTGTTACGTCACAATTAAAAAAGCGCATTGTTTACGATGGAAAGTCTGAATTTCGAGGAACTTGTGTTAATGATGTAATGTTTTCGGGTGCTGACTTGTTAAACCCTCTGGTAGATGTCTTGGCTAGATTTCGGCTTGGTAGATTTGGTCTCATGGCTGATGTGACTAAATGCTTCTTTCAAATAAAATTACCTGAGTCGCAAAGGGATTTGTTTCGTATATTGTGGTTTGAAGATGATGACCTTGAAAATGGTAGGATGGTACCATTTCGTTTTTGTGCACACCCTTGGGGAATAAAGAGTAGCCCATATATCGCTTGCTTGGCTATAAAGAAAATGATCGAGCAGAATCCCAGCAGTGCTGGTGAATTGACTCTCTGCAATATTGCAAATAATATGTACATGGATGATTTTATATTTTCGGCTGATAGCTTAGAGGAAGCTCAGCAAATCACTCATGAATCAATTGCTTTGTTTGATAGCCGTGGGTTTAAACTTGTTAAGTGGAGTGCTAACAAGGAGGCTATGACTGTCTTGTCAAATTTGGATAATGAGATGCTTTCACCTTTGATTCGTGACATTGACTTTCAGACTGAAAATATGACTTTGCCATCAGCGAAGACATTGGGTTGTGTGTGGCAAACCGAGTCTGACGAGATGCGTATCGCATGTTCCTTAAAGCCCTTAGCTAAACACACGCGCCGAAGTATGCTCATTGCTCAGTCAGCTTGGACAAAATTTTGATCCGCTAGGCTTTGGAGCGCCATTTTTTCTAAAAGCACGCCTTATACTTCAGCAATTGGCGATAGACAAGTTTGATTGGGACACCGAGGTCCCTGATAGCTTTGTTAAAGAGTGGGAGTCGTGGCTTCGCTCTTTGGACCTGCTTAAGGATTTTTCGTTACCGAGATGGTATTTTGCAAACTCTGGTGTGTGCAGTCCGGATGATATTGTTTCATATCAATTGCATGGGTTTAGTGATGCTTCGAATCAAGCTTTCTCTTCTGTTGTTTACTTACGTAGACTGGTTAACGGAGTTCCGAGTGTGTCTTTCGTTCTGGGTAAATCTACCATTGTTGTAAAAAATCAGTTTTCTTGGCCGATAGCTAGGAAAGAGCTTGTTGCCGCTTTGAATACAGCAAGACTCGTGAAGCAGGCCTACGAGGCATTGAAGATGCCCGACTGCCTTAAGTATTTTTGGTGTGATTCTCGTACTGTGTTGCAGTGGGTTAAAAACCCTGATTTACGTTTGAATAAGTTTATTACGCGTCGAGTTGAGCATATTTTATTGTTGTCTGGAGCCCAGGATTGGCGTTTTTGCCCTACCGATATGAACCCAGCTGATGTTGGCACAAGGCCAAATCTTATTACAAAGAAAGAATTTCGAGAGTTGTGGTTAAATGGTTCTAGTCTTCTCTACCAGTGTGAGGAAATTCCATCTGTAGAAAATGCCACTCCAGTACCTGTCCATAGCCTATATCTTCGTGACGAAGAGGAGTCGCTTGACGTTGGACAGGGTGGTCTTCACAGATTGATCGAGGCCGCACCTTCTTTGTATGTTATGAAAAAGAGAATCGCTTATTTGGTTGCTTTTGTTGAATTTTTGTGCTGTAAAACGAGAAAGCGTAGCTTTGTGAAGCCAAAACTGGATGCATCTTATCTTAACAGTGCTTCAGAGTTGGCTGTGAAGTTTGTTCAGAAGAGCGTGTATGGCGATGTGGTACATTTAATGACCAAACGATCGCCGGATGCCCTTGAGGAAGTGATAAAGCGAGGTAGTGTTGGCGCTTCACAACGTGAGAAGGAAAGCTTGAAAGAATTACGTTCACTTAAAAAGTACAGACCTTGTGTAGATGACGCTGGTGTAATCCGCATTGAAGGGCGCTTAAGTAATTCTCCCGAGATCTCTCTTGAAGCAAAGCATCCGATTGTTTTGCCTTCGAAGCACCCCTTCACTAGGCTTGTTGTACTGTCGCATCATAATGGAAATGCGCACTGTGGAGTACAGCACACTTTGTTGTCTACGCGACAGAAGTTTTGGATCGCTAATGGTAATGCCTCCGTGAAGAGGTATCTTAATGACTGTGGTGTATGCGCGATTGAGAAAGCTCGACCTATAAGGCAGCTCATGTCTGATTTACCTTTGTCTCGCACAACTGCGCATAGGAAACCCTTTTTTGATTGCGGCTTAGACTATCTTGGACCTTTAACTTTTGTTGAAGGTAGAAGTCACAAAAAAGCTTGGGGACTCTTGTTCACATGTATGGCATCTCGCGCTATTCATGTTGAGCTGGTTACGTCATTGTCGCTGAGTGATTTTTTACTTGCCTTTACAAGGTTTACAGATTTACGTGGGCAGGTTAATGCTATCTATTCCGACAATGGAAGCACCTTTCAGGCTAGCACCTTTCAGGCAGCATCTTTATTGAACTGCTTACGTACACCAGTAGTGCCGTTCGGATCGTGAACGAACGCCCTTTGGTACCTTTGAGTGACGACCCTAGGGATTTTACTGTCATCACCCCTGCCTCACTTTTGACCCCATACTTAGACCCATACTGTGCTGTTGGGCAACCACATGATCGTGACCAATTAAGAAGGGATTATCGGTTCAATTTGTCACTTTCTCATCAGTTTTGGAGTAAATGGATCGATTTTTACTTGCCAGGTCTTCAGGGCCGGAAAAAATGGCTAAAAATGGCCGAGAATTTGGAGCCTGGTCAACTTGTAGTGGTAGGTTCTCTCCAGGACATTGGTAAACGTGGGAAGTATCAACTTGGGAGGGTGCATGAGGTAGTTCCACAAATTAGAAAAGGGAAGCCTGTGGTTCGTAGAGCTAAAGTTGCCGTCTGCAACTATGATGAGAGTACGGGGAAAGTGAAAGTAGACTGTGTGTTGAGGGATATTTCGTGCCTCGCCCCGTAAAGAACACCTAAGTGTTAGGGTTTGAGCCTGGTTTTGTCTGCGGTGGCCGACACTTGTCTGAGCCCAGAACAGTCGGTTATTATCGCAACCATGGTATATAGCGTCATTTTGCGTGTACCTAATACCTATGGTACCAATTTCATGTATCGTCGTGTTTATTCTTATTGCTGTTCATTCTTTGCATGCCCTTTATATTTGCGTATTAATTTAAACATGAGTGATTCAAACAATTTGTGTATCATGTGTTTTTATTCATTGGCTCACAATTGTCGTCAATTCTTTTTTAGTTATGCCATGTCAGACTGTCATAACTAGGGGCCGCTATGTTCCAGACGGTGTTCGCCTGGTCAAACGTCATGTAGAAACCGTTCGGGTCTACTGAATATTACGTCATGGAAATTCCTAAAACATGAGCCAAAATTGCACCATCGTCCGTAAGACTCGTGTCAAACCTGTTTAAACCTGTTTCAGTTGAATCCTGTTTGGACATGAAATGCTGCGTCACGAACTGCTGGCGTGCCTTTGAGTTATCACAAATTTTTCTGATTCATTCTTGAAGTTGTTTGTTGGAAGTCGGTCGCACATTTAACTGGTTTATTTGGTGCTTGCTAGCTGGACAAATTCTCCGTCTTTTATCCAAGTAATCTGTATCGTAGTGACAGTTTTAGAGGTGTAAGGCGTTGCATTTCGATTTCGATAGCCGCGGGCTAATTTTACAGGAATACACTTTTGAAAAGACGTTTCGAAAGAGTGTTTATTTTTCGGTCACCTACATGCAGACGAACGGATTCGGGAATCTTATGTTACAATTTTCCCACGAAGAGATTATGGTTTACCGCTGTGACCACTCTTCGAGCTCCATTAGTGGTCCGTCCATGGATTGGTCTTCAGCACTTTTCATCAAAAGTTCTGCGGCTTGTAGGCTACAAATGGGTGTCTCTATTTTAGTCCGCTTAGGTCTCAGGGTTGCCCGCTTACAAACTCGTAGAGACGAGCGGAGCAAGTGGTTAGGAATCACAGCGTGGCGAGAAAAAGACAGGATGGCTTCTTTGCAACGAAGTTCAGCTGGTTGGATGCCTGTGAAGACAGGGAGATTGTCCTATAGCGCAGGTCGCAAACATCCAGTTACGATACGCAAGGCGTCATATGATATGGTAGTGGCCACGGCGACTCCAAACAGGTGCAGAGTATGAACTAGCAAAATGGTGGCAATGCGCAGGGTGTCAACTCCACCTCCCCAGCCAGAGCCGACTAGTCGCTTTTGCAAAGCTGTGCGCGTTGTGATCACAGTCAATCATTTGTTAAAATAATACATCGCTTTATCGCATGACTTAGGCTACTTGTATACTTTGGACAAGTTTTTGTCTGCAATGACATTGCAATATAGGCCTCATCATCATCATTAAGTTCCTTCCTCTCGTCGAGGGTTGGAGGCAATGAGACGCCAAGTTTCTCTGTTTTGAGCTTTTTCTTTTGCAGTTTTGTAGTTAAGTCCTGACCAGTCTTCAATATCATTAGTCCAAATTCTTGGTGGTCTGCCCCTATTTCGTTTGCCGTTCATTTTTCCTTCTAGTAGTTGTGTTTGAATAGAATTATTGCGAATCATGTGGCCAAAATATTTCAATTTTCTTGATTTAATTGTTTGTAGAACTTCCATGTTGGTTTGTATTCTGGATAGTACATCTTTGTTTGTGATTTTATCCTTCCATGAAATTTTAAGCACCGGTAATGGAATAGAATTAAAGGTAGGCTATTTTATTTGACAAGCATTTGCTGCAAGATTTTAATGATATTTTGGGTTTGTCATGGTACAGTTGTAAGACAGTGCTTTTTGAACATAGATTAAACGATAAAAAAACTCAAAGCATGAGGATAAACTACAAGATCTGATCTAGGTCTATTGCTTACAAGCTAGATTGGAATGTTTTGAAAATGCCTTGCCTTTATGAAAAACCTTTCATGTTCACTTAATCAGTGGCCCGTATTCAGGCTTTGAACTTTTTGCAAAACACTTATCACTTACTGAAATTAAACTCTTAGAATTGGAAGATTCGGGTAATGAAAACACCTCATGAAAGCCATTGAGTTTTGGAAACTTTCAGAAGTAAATATTCCGACCCTCAGAAAAGCAGCACACAACGTTTTTCGACGTAGTTGTAAATGTGGTATTCAGTCATAGGATATGTAAAATGTTGTGAAAGGATTTCAAAAATAGTAGAGAATCTAGAAATAACTTGGGTTGGGGCACTTAATCTCCAAAAAAGTAAATTTTTTTAGAGAAATTTAATCGTAGGCTAGCAAACTTGAAACCAGAAGAAGCAACCAGATGGTAGGTCTGGTCTTCAGAAAATTTTGTTTGTTTTATTATCTTTATCCTGCATTGCAGGAAAGCGGACTTGAGCGCTATGCATCGGTGTACGCCTTCCGACGTACACCTGACCCACGCTGCAGCCGACGGCAATGTCTGTTTCCGGTTGTCTACTCTACTTATGACTGAAATTTGGTACTACCCATTACTCGAAATCGATCACTCAGTAGAGGCAATTATCGTAAAGTTTCTTGCCCAGAGAAACAACAGCAAGTGCGGGTGGCTGGAGTCGAACATGCAGGCTCTCGACTGCGAGCCCAACGCGCTAACCACTCGGCCACTGCTGCATTGTTTTAGCTTCTGTTGGGCTTTTGTGACTGTTGGTCTTTGGTGTATTGTTCAAAACGCCCACCTTGTATTTACCCAGATTTATCAAACTAAAACTAAGTTTCTGTAAGAGTTGGAGTTAACTAAATTGAAGTTGTTTAAACAAACCGAAGTTTTACTCTTCTCCATCACGGATATTCAATAAGAATTAGTCTTGAAACAGTCGCTTGCAGTAATAATAATAAGATTTTGAAATACAACAATTGTTTTATTGCATGAAACACAGCAATGATTGAACCATACTTCTAGCGCACAAGCAAAATACGTAAGCTACATCCAGCAATGTGTTTGTTTACAAGTGCACGCAGTAGAGCACCAAGTATACAATACGCAGTAACTTATAGGTAGCCTACTGTCAAATAAGCTATAGCATTGAGTACTTTTCATTTATTCAGTATGCAATTAAAAAAAAAATTGTCTAATTCGTCTCAGTCGATTAGTTTATCTCCTTATTGCCATAAACAATTAAACATCGTGCGCAGTTAAAACGTCACTTGATTTCTACGTTGCCTCTTCAAGTTCTTGCGGTATTCAAACGATGATTGCTTGCTGCAGCATTGAGACTCATGGGGCACCAAAAGCAATAGCTGGTTATCCAATTGAAGTCTTAGTGAAAACTCTCTCTACGACAGCCCACAAGACAAAGCATGAGGCGCGTTCTAAAACTGCCTTCAGAGTGACGGCAGAAAATGTTGCAAAAGTTTCTATATTTAATAGTTCAAACTGGAGATGCAATTTTTGCGTTTTATTTCAGATTGCCATAGAGAAGTTAAGAAAAATCAATCTTAAACAAAAAATGTTAGATCACTAATTAAATTGTTGCTGACAACAAAATCGTATGGTGGGCTGAACATGCTGAAGAGTAAACGTAAGAAATTACTAAAATTGACAAAAGTGTACGGTAGGAGTTGCTTAAATATCATATGAACGCCATTTTATCGCTTTTACTTATCTCTCTACATGAGAATAAGACGTATTTGGTCGACCTATATGACGCAGCATAACGATTACGTCAATAAGTGTTCATTGCTTTCCACGTACTGCACATTATTCATACATAACCAGTGGAGGATCCAGGGGGAGGGGCGACCCCCCTAATTATTTACGGTACATTTGCAAGGGTTAGATTGTTGAAATTGTCGCTGACAAAGGCACAAACCGGTCGCACTATATTATCGCACCCAAGCCAGACAGCAAAATCCGTCATTTTTACATTGATGGATTTTGCTCTCTGGGAATAGCCTCTTTAATTTGACACAGGGGTCTTGGACTTTCAGGTTTGAGCCTCGTACTGAGGTGTTAAGATTTAAAGGGTGAAATGCAAGTCTCTGGCAGAGAATATGTTTCTATAAATTTTTTACACAACTGAGTTTAGCTAGTCCAATTTCGGACAAACGAGGTGTGAGTATATTGTGGAGTGGAAAAATAAATGATTTTTGGACGTGAAGAAGTGCAGGTTCGCATGAGTAGTATTGATGGCAAAAAAATCTATACGCATCGGCGGCTCATTTAAAGAAAACACAGCATGTAACTAACTTTATTTTGCTAATTTCTCAGCACCATTGATTTCAACAGTGTAAGTGTACCACAGTTTTGAATAGAACTAATCTTCGTTAAAAAATATTTTTTAACGAGTCAGATTAAAAACATTGCACTGAGCATGCACAAAACACAGCAACCTTCCGTCACTTATCAATGCTTAACATATCAGGCCAACCCAACGTCCTTGGCCATTTCAAAGAATATTCCTCTGGCTTCAATCAGGCTCGACGGGCTATCAAACTCCACAATACTGCCATTGTCAAGAACTAGAATTCTGAAAATAAATCAAAGCTGTAAAGTTTAATTCAAAACTCTTGTGGACATGTGTAGGCCTACTATGTAGCACTCCAAAGCGTGGTAAAAAGGTTCAACATATAAGTTATACGGTGTAGTTGTATGGCAGATCCACATAAAATGTAGCACGACCAGGCATGGTACAAGGAAAAAGACGCAGAGGTCGACTAAGATTAACATATTTAAACAGCTGAATCAATGGGCCACGAACATCAATGATTCTATAGGAATTCCAAACGACAGAGAAGTTTGGAAGACCACGATCGCCAACGTCGGTATCAGAGCAGGCACCTGATCATCAATTAAAGTAATAATTCATAAAAATTGAAAACGTTTTACATCACAACCTTGTGCTTTCCATGATCGTATTGAGTCGGTGGGCGATGGTGCAAATTGTGCAGTCACTGAATTCGGTTCGAATTGTCGCCTACGGAATGAAATAGATAACGCAAGGTGGGAAAGAAGACGCCAGAAAAAACAAACAAATACTCTCTTGTCACACCGATGTTGTTTCACTAAAAGCAATCACTTAAGAGCTCGAGCTTCTAAAATTACAAGTAAAAATACTGTTTTTGAAAAAAAAAACGAGGTTCAAGTTAACGAAGGCCACGTATTGAACGGGTTGGTATGACAAACCAAATAAACCCGTTTGCAAAATAGACTATTACACGGGAAGATCCTTTGACGGTTAAACTGTACAGTTTAGCATTAATTAAAAAGTTTTAAAAATGTGACTTAACTACAAAATAGTTCTTAAAGTTAGTTTTTCAATCGGAGAAAGGTGACATCAGCAAAGTCCAACCTGGATGAGTTCGTCTGTCTCCATGTCTACAGCAGCAGTAGCTTCGTCCAGTACCAGGATTTTGGACTTCCTCAGAAGAGCACGAGCCAAACATACAAGCTGACGTTGCCCGACACTAGAATCAACGAATCTTATGGTACAATTTCATTAGCCTGCATTGTAGCCTAATAGAAAGTATAGTAGCGATAGTTGTAGAGTGTAGACTCTGTAACTATCGGGCATTCGAAGGCAAAACGGAAACAAAACAAATGCCGATTGTGAAGATAAAGCTTTATTCATTCACCGGCATCCCGTGGTTGAACTAATTCACAGACAACAACAATTCAACAACTGAAAACTTCACTCTGCCAATCTCAGTGACCGGGCTGCAACTTTCCAAAAGGTACCATTAAAAAATCACCTTTGAAGTTTGTTTGGTAATTACAGAAGAAAAAAGAGCAATAGCAGTGGTGGGAACCAAACTCACGTCAATGGTATGACTACCACAGCCCTAACCCTCTGCGCCAAGTCAGCCGATGGCAAACCGACGACTTAATTTAGCTACTATTTGTGTTTTTCTTTTGTTGCTCAAAGGGTTTTTAATGGTACCTTTTGGAAAGTTGCGACCGGGCTTGCGACAATGACAGAGCCATCACATCAATCTTTGATGAATACTTTAGACGCGGCCTTTTGATGTTTCAAACAAATGAAATTTTGTAGAAAAGTATGAAAATGTACGACCTCCGTTGCACCGAGATAGCAAAGAAACTGTGTACGCTACAAAATAACAAAATGTTGTTTCTTGAGCGGTGACTAACCTCATGTTGTTTCCTCCTTCCTTCACTTCGTAGTCGAGCTGAGCAGGAAGAGATTGGACGAACGATTTGAGATGCGAATGCTCCAATGCATCCCACAATGCTTGCTCGGTATGAAGACCGAACGGATCAAGATTGATCCGAAGAGAACCAGAAAACATAAGTGGATCCTAAAAAAGCACTTATGTTGCATTAAATCAAATATAGTTATTACTATCTGAAGCCTTTACAAATTGTTTCACCTAACGGATCATCAGAAGGCCTTATTCAAATGTTGCATTATGTGTAAAAAGCAAGAGCTCAGGCGGACATTTTAAGAAGCAGAGCCATGTTATCCTTGGTAATAAAATGAAAAAAATTTCCAAAGCAGAACTTTTGAGAAAAAGAAAATGACATGACGATAATACGCATCACTTGATGATGAAACTTCCGTTTAAAGATCCAACAAACGAGTCTCCTACAAGTCAGCAGTTGTAAAGTGAGCAGGCGACTACTGAGCAAGTGACAGCTGAACTAGCAACATTTCAGTAAGCGGCTGAAATTGGTAAATGATGAAACTGAGCAAGCCGAAACTTGACATGTCACAGTCAGTAAAACGAGTTTGACAAGCGATGACCAAGCACGTCCGACTTGAGAGTAAATTTCATTTGCTGACTTGGCAGTAGCTGAAATGTACTTGCTGAGTTGTCGCATGCCGAGTGGTCGGAAGACCCAACAAACAGTTTTCACGAAAAAAGAGATTGCGTGGTAATTTGTAGTGTTGCATCATATACAATCGATTCGAATAGCAAGATAGGCTGATGAACAAAATCAACTGATGAACCAGATCAAGATAGATTCTTGATGGCAACCTCAACTGACCTGTGGAATTATGGAAAGCTTTGATCTCAAATCTTGCAAACCAATCTTGGAAATATCCTCCCCATCAATTGT
The DNA here is from genome assembly GCF_918807975.1 of Aplidium turbinatum. NCBI lineage: Eukaryota > Metazoa > Chordata > Ascidiacea > Aplousobranchia > Polyclinidae > Aplidium > Aplidium turbinatum. The sequence goes on along the minus strand of NC_137489.1, from coordinate 4,871,357 downwards.
GATGGATCCAGAGGATGATTCGATGATGCGGAATAAAGCCAAAGTCAACGAGGACTTTCCAGCTCCGGTGCGTCCCACAATCCCAATCTAAACATGTCAAGAATTTTGTCAAGAACATGAACTTATCAAAAACTGAGGAGCCTAAAATATAGACACGAACCTTAATGCTAAATCTAAAAAGTAAGCCTATCTACATTTTAGGCTCATAACTTTTTGATTAAATTCATCAGGAATTTCAATGTCGGCTGCATTGCCGAGTGGTGAGAGCCCTGGAACGGCAATCGAAAGAGCGCCGGTTCGACACCGCTCAAGAGCATGCTGCTGTGTCTTTGGCAGGACACTCAAAGGCATGCCTGAAGGTGGACATGAAGATTGGCTTCCTTGCCTTCCCGTCCACTTAATCTAAATCTTCAATAACCGGCCTGGATACGACAAACAAAAAAGGTATTCCAACAATTTTGTTCCTAACATGACCTATTCTTGAGTCGGAGATCCAAGTTCCTAGTGGTCTGTTAAAATAACATGAGGCCATATTCAAGCTTTTTTATGTCACTCCTCAAAATAACGTCAACTATGACGTTTGTTAACAACATACTGTATACACGTTGGACGCCAGGTTACGCATTTTCACGAAGAAGGTTGTAAAAATTGAACAGCACTTCAACAGGTGTTCCTACTATAAGTTTCAGATTTATTAAACCATGAGATATGAAAGAGTTGGAGAGCTTCTGATGAGGGAATAGTAAGAAGAGATAGGATGGTAGCAAAAATGTATATTTACCTTTTCTTTCCCCTTGATGTCAAAAGAAATATCTTTGATAACTAGATCGAGATCTTTTCTGTACTTTGTACTAAACCTCTCAAACTTTATATTGCCGGTAGAGGGCCACTTCTTGTCAGGGCGGCGCGATTGCAACAAAGGAGCCTGAAATATGAAAAGGATAAGCCTTGATTGTATGAAGATCTCTTGGCCAGTCCAAGATGGCAGATAACATTAACACTCTTGGACAACCCTGACATTTCTGTTACATCCCGGCCTTTTCGGTTTGTATCAACTAGGTACAATATTATTTTTTTAAAGAGCGGAAGAGAGCTACTTTTTCAGCTCCACGTCAGTGACGTAAGCAAAGAATTATGGACACGTACCAAGAAGCTTCCACATCATTTTGCCGTGTAAGTCACCCATACCTCGTACACTGTTTGAAACGCTGTAACTTGTACTATACAGATTGTAATCTGTGGTTTATCTGCGCCACTCCCGAAGATGTTTCCTGGTTGCACAGGAACACCCGACGTTTGTGCAGCTTAGTCTGGGCACTGCCCAGTGGGCAGCTATCAAACTAAATGCTTTGAAAAAATAAAACTAAATGCAAAAAAAATGACAAATTTATTCAAGCTCAAACTACAAACCTCTTGTGCCAGATGGGTGTATTCACACACTCGTTCCACGGCGACAATATTTGCTTCAAGGTTGCTGGCCTCTTCAACAACCCAATTCAAAACTTTTGTGATCTTGAAAACACATAAATTTGTTACAAGACAAATTATATTGAAACTGTGAGGAGCAAAACCTTTTGCCCAAGTAGTTGATCTAACAAGATGTGCAACAAAACGGTAAAATGAAGTCGTCGTAACGGTAATTGCGCTTGCCCTGTGCCACTAAAGCAAATATCACAACGCACTATCGCGCCTCAGTTGGGCAATATTTCACAAAATTTTCATTTTGTGACATATTTCACGTACATCAGCTGTCTCCAAATGAACAAAATTAGAAAAATAACCTGACTTCACATTAATTTAACAACTGTACAAATATTCAACAATTTTAGTCAATAAACAAAAAAAATGTTATATTTCTTAGTAATAAAACAACCCGCCGAAGATACTTTGTTTTGTTTGTCTATGGTTTAACAAAGCAAACTCTCTACCAGAGCTTTAGTCAATAAAATCATGATGATAATCTAACAAAAGCGCACATCTCATATTCCAGTGCTCCACTACTTTATCAAACCAGGCTGGATATATTTGTTTTTAGTAACGGAAGTATAGGGTTTGACTTCGTTTTTGGAGCAATTCACACAAATAATAACGATGCTTACGTCAGCAGAGAAGGACACGGATAAGCCAACCAGACCTGGCTCTATGGAGCCTCTTGCAGCGACAGCGAACACAGCAGCTGACAAAATAATGCAGGTGCCCAACAGGTTTATGCGGGTGATGAGCCATCTGAAAAAAAGGTCTTTAAAAATCGGTCGTTGTTGTAATAGCTTGGAAAAGGAATGCTCTGCTGGTTGCTGCCAATAACCAAGACATTTAGTTCACACGAAGCCAGCGCGTGCGTAGAGAACTAACTTAAAGTACAGTCCATTAATATTATTTGCTGCAAGGAGGGATTTTAAGACGTACAAGCTGCTACTTCAATACGATTGTGCAGCATCCACTGGTCGATCATCTTTGGTAAAGCGAAGGTTAATAGGCTTCGTTCTCCAACCTTAATCATTGATTAAGTTGCAGTCATGCCCGAAAGACAGATAACTTTTAAGTCAGGAATACTAAATGACAATACAAAGCAATACGGTAGATGATTTCCAATATATTTTGCAAATCCTTTTCTACCACCAAGATCAAGCAACTTATAAATAAATCTCTTGGTCTACAGGAGCTTTTGAGGCACCTCCTACAATCTACAGCACATATACAACTTTCCAAGTAACTTCAAATAGAGCATAGAAAACGTCACTTAAGATTTCGTCGCGGCAACAAGGGCTCATTACACTGGCGGATGGAGTCTGCTGTTTCATACTGGTACCTGTTCGATATTGTCTTCGGGTACAACGCCATTTGATTGATCTCAATTTTAAACTCGTTCTGGCGTATAAAATTTTGTTGCAGAGAGTAAGCTCGAATGCTGCTCGCCCCTGCGATACAAGAAAGCAATATTATCGGTTGTCGCATAATAATCCAGTTGGTGAAAGTTATTATTTTTACATCGTTACAACGTCGGTAGACGTGTGAATTGGGGTCAAGTAAATGCGATTGCGCATGGACGCTACAAGATGCAACCGACCCAACTGTCGATTGTGTGACCAAGCGGTGAAAACGCTTGTACGACGTTCGAAAGGACGTTGGTTCGACACCGCTCCAGAGCACACAGCTGTGCCTCGGTAAGACACTTAAAGGCGTGCCAAAATTATTAAATGCTTCCTGATGTGTCACATGTCTTCGTCGTGTGAGCCTCTAAAGCCGAGGGTCTACCCGTTTACCACCCCAGATTCACGATGTTTCCGGACTACACTGGAAGGCTACTAGAGAGCAGCCAGTCTTTGGTTTCATCATCCCAGACGCGCGGACCTTCCACTCCGTTAGGTGGTTTGAACATGGTACAGTTATTGATGATGTGGTCTACGGTCTGTTCCTCGGCACCACATTCACAGGAGAAGGAAGAGCCCATTCCCCATTGGTGCATGGTTAAGCGGAAAAGCCCGACAGCGTACGAAGACGGTTGACGCGCACCCATGCCTGTCTTTGTAGTGTCGGGCCGATGGGGCGTGTGTCGGCGTCGGAGATGAACGAATGGAGTCTGGTGGTACTTGAGTTGAATTCAGAATTCCCATTTATGGTCTGCCCGGTTAGCCGCAGAGATGCCTCGTCCATCAGCTTTGTTGACCAAAAGTTCAGCGGCTGGCACGAATGGGTGTCTTGATTTCAGTCGACGGGAGTGCTCGTTTGAAAAAGCAGAGACCTTGGGAGTGAAGAAGACGGTTGGGCTCCAATGCCCGTCAACCGAGTGGCTTTTTCATGACGAAGCTCAGCGGGTTGGATGCCAGCAAGAATGGTGAGATTGTCCAATGATGTGGGACGCAGGCATCCGGTCATTGTGCGCAGGGCGCTGTTTATGGCAGTGATCGCAGTGTACTGTTCTGTGTCTCATATACGTGTCATATGTGATCGTAGTGTACTGTACTGTATGTTGTCGCAATGGGCCCTAAATGAAACATGCTTATTACCTGTCACAGATTCGCTGAAATGAGAATAGATGGGAGAGCGACTGGCCGACTCGACGCGTTTCAGTTGACGAGATGTTCGTACGTAGAATCTCTGATGACAGAATGACGAAACAAACAATGTGAAAAATATTAATTCCTACTAAAGCACATTCTAGACCTGTCCAGAAAGTAATGAGCGATAACTCATCAGTCTCAACTGTGTGCCGTAGTAGTAGTTTTCTCTGCAGCTTGTCTTTTAAGAACCACGCATAACTCAAATAGCGGCCACTAATATATTTGACATTACTCAGCCATAAAAGAAAAAATTAGCTTCCAGCAAACCAAGTTATTCTTTTTACGTAATTTTCTTGTGTCCTGTCTAGCTTTGCGATCATTGGTGTGTGTGAAACCACATATCTACTTAGTAGCAGTTAATACACAAATTAATTCTCTTCAAATAAAATGAATACAACCAACCTGTAGCAAATAGTAGATCACAAATATAGGAACCGTGGCAGCCAAGGATAGTGGCGTGCTGTAGGTGATGAAGAACATCACAGCTAAGACATAACTTGCATCCTGAAGGATGTACTCCAGATCCAAGCGGATGTGCTCCTCGATCAGGTTCAGATCAAGACTGAGGAGGAAAGTAGGAAAGTATAAGTTACATGATTTTAAAACGTTATAGCTGCAAGTGCAACTGCAATTCATTGAAAGGACAATAAAAAAAACGTCATTTCGTGTAAAATTCGGTGAAAACAACGTGAAAAAATCCATCTCTGATGACAAGCTCCAGAATTAAACTGCGGCTTCGACATATGAAAAACCTTCTCCTTGCCACATACTGTACGTCATCTTCCCATGACAGTCGATGTACGTAAGCAGAAACCTCGTTCGTGTGAATTTAAAACAACGGACATCTTCAATGAATTGTCAAAAACTTATCAAAGAAGGCTTTATAATGGCAAGAAACAAAGATATAAGTTGCATGCAAACAATTGAATTTGTGACAAAGGTCCACCGACCTACCTAAATCTGTTGATGATTCGGCCAAGAGGGGTCGTATCGAAAAAAGACATCGGGGCGCGAAACACCCTGGCCAACATGACGTCATGAAATGAGGCCGCCGCCCCTACAGTCCCAAAAGCCAACGTGATAGAGGCAAGAAATACCAGAAGAACTGCAAAAAGTTGGAATGATGAAACAAATTAATCGCTAGATGATTTTTTAACTATGAATGCCAGCACCAGTCTCATACCTCGATAATGTAAGAATTGTAAGCGGCCCATGTAGTTTAGAGTCATATTTCGAAATACAAGGCCGAACGTAATCTCAAGATCAAAATTTTTGAACAATACAAACCAACAAATGCAAGCCGGCCTGTAAGGCTGTAAGGGTATCAATTAAATCTTCAAAATTGCAGTAAACGACCAAGCCCGACCAAAGTCTGAGGCTAAAGTCTAAATTCAAGGGTACAGGTTCTAACGCATAGATGGCGGATGGAAAAAATTACCACATGATTTCAAATGAGTAAAAAGCCATGGTTTGTAAAACATTGACTAAAAACCTGACAGTTCACGTATTTGTGAACTACAATAACGAATTCCTTACCTTGACAAAATCCCAATGCCCCGTACACCGCCAACCTGATCTCAGTCCCGTTCTGGGTGCCATTCGCACTCGCAGCATCGTTGGACCATTCTGGAAAGTTCAAATTACATTCAGTATTGTGCATAAGTACGAGCCAACGTTGTTTAAACCTACATCAAAGTTAAAGAAAATGAACATGAATGTCCGAAAGGAAATTGATTTGATCGAAGTAAATTCTTCACTGAGAAGTTTAACTGGAAACAAAACCACGGCAAATGATGTTTTTGCTAAAAATAAAAACGAAAGTGTATTCAAAATTGTAACACATTGATCCCTAATAGAAAATATTTACGACAAAAGGCAGCCATTTTTAATGCGTCAATTGCGCACGTTTTAAGCTCACGATGAAGTTGGTTGGTTTCGAAACGGAGCAAAGAAATTTTGGGTCAAGACGAAATGTCTACGCCAAGAAGTGAACCACAAAGGCAAGGCGGAAAGTTGATACAGAGTTGCAGCACCACAAGATGATATACTGTGCACTCATATCAGTCAGCAAAATACGTCATTTAATCCGTCAAAAATGTAAAAAAGAAGAATTTTTTATTCTGGGATTTGACCGGTTGAATGGGTAGGAAAAATTTGCAGTAAAAGACAAAAAAAACAACAACAGAACTTGCGCCAACTGTTCATCAACTCTACCTGAGAGCCATATATTGGAGCAAATGATGCCAACAGTCTGCAGGACGGAAAGAAGCAAGATGGCTGTCATCATTATGAAGCCGACTGCTTTGACGTAAGCTCGTACAACCGACCAGTGAATCTAGTCCAAGCAAAGAAATGAAAACCAAACAGGATTTATTTCATCGCATTCAAAAATATGCCTGATTGCTAAAGATCTAAAAGTTGAAAGACAAGAAAGCTCTTGTAGCTTCACACAACGTCGAATAAACCATTTTGACGAGTTCTTTAAGTTGATGCTAGTTAGGTAATTCACTCTAGGTCAAGTTTAATGAAAACGTTCTTTCAAAATTAATTACATTTCCTGTCTGCACTTCTTCCTCCTCAATGAGCTTGCTTGCGTCAGTCTGGGGAGGAGGATCTAGAGGAGGTTGTTCCGTTTGGTTCTTCGTGGATGGAGCTTTGTTTGTAGGTGCCGATGACTTGCTCATGCTCAATCTGGATTGCAAACATTGGGTTGAAAATTCAAAAGTAAGTCAGCTCTCATCGTTCACCTTTCCTTTGCGTTATTAGTGGTGCGATACCGACGAGTCTAACTTCATGGGCGAAACACGTTGTGTATCGCTGTCAATTCTTGCTACAATCGGCTGCCGAGAAACATATGAAATGGAGTAGTAGTTGCATCATTGGAGGAAAAGGCAGGAGTTTTTCTGATATTTTATTTTCGATTTGCCAAGCCAACTGCCAAATAAAGCTAAAGCATTGTTGTGCTACTCAGGACTGTGCTTGTGGCGTAACAAAGTGTTGACGAAAACACTTCCTAGCACAACTGTGTTCTAGTATCAACGACTGCCCCCTCGAAACCAAGTAAACAGCAAAATACAAACTATGAAAATTACGTTGGGGATAAAGGACAAGGTTCTCCTGGAGACAACTTTTTAAAATCCGCTTCTTCAAGAGTGTCTTCGCTGAAGACCGACTTATCTGAAAACACAAAGGAACCGTAATATACCAAGTGAGGATACAAGATGTGTTTCGATAGCATTCAATGTGTGTCATGAACAGAGCCTATAAAAAGGGACATCCCAGCAGTTACGCCATTCCGCGTTGATTTTTATAATCGGTTTCAACTGAGTTTTGTAAGTTTGAGAAGCGTCAATTGGGCTTTGAGAAAAATGAACATCCTTTTACAGAGAAAATTATTTCTCTTGAAAGGCGTACAGCAGTTCACAACAAGATGACTTCGAATTACAATATAATTTTTTTTAAATAGAATTGGAAATCCAAGATCAAGTTCACTTCCCCACATTTGTACGTTGCGATTGCGTTCACTTTCGTTGAATCAACGTAACTCACTACAAAGCTAACCTGTTGCGTCAACAACCGAGTCTTCATCTTTATGAGCGTACACTTTTAGAAAGTCTGAAAATGCTCCAGAATTTTCCAACAGCTCCTTGTAAGTTCCAATCTGAATGGAAAAGAATGCATAGAACAAGAAGGCAAGTTTGCTCAAGCGTTGCGGAAGAGCAAAGGCATCTTCTAGAACAGGGGTCACCAAACTTTTTTTCTCTGAGGGCCGGATTGCTGCGAGATTAACAGCTGCGGGCCGGATGCAAATTGCGAAAAAGATATACAACTATTGAGAATCTCCATTGACTTGAATAGAGCACAATAAATAACAAAGTTAGCGGTGGAATAGCAAAGTTGTGATGAAACTTGAAAGGTTACTGGAAAAGTTACTACAGGGCATCGTGCTCTTGAAAAAACATTACATCTTTCCAAATTTGGCCTAGTCTGTCCCCATTTGTGGTGGCCTAATGATAAACAGCAACGTCAGTCCTTTACAAAAAGTTTGGGAACTTTTTTCCTTAACAGTTGTAGTGCAGCTGTTATTTCCGCAGCACGTGGCGGGCCGGATGAAATCAGTTTGCGAGCCGGTTCCGGCCCGCGGGCCGTAGTTTGGTGACCCCTGTTCTAGAACATCAAAACAACTTTGTAAGTAATGTAGGCACAAGTTGATATCCAACGTTTTATTGAAAGTTTATTTATTTTCAATCTATAGCTTTTGCGAAACCTTCGGAATAACAATCGGCTTCAGCATTTTTTCATTTGGGCAGACGAGAGGAGCGAGAACCTTTCCCAATCTGCCCAAATGAAAACTGCTGAATTCGACCGGCTCTGGCTTACCTCCGTGATGCGTCCTTTGACCAACACAATGATTTGATCTGCATGGGGAAGGTATGTGAGGCCATGCGTCACCAGAATCCTGGTCTGTTGGGGGACAAAACACTTTGTGATGAAACAGTAACGAACACTCAAAGTGTCGAAATTTTAAATAGAATAGTAATAGAAACAGACCAACGTCTATAACTGTGTTGTAAAACACAGCATGGAACACTTCGTCTTGTAAATATATTCCATAATCCAGCCTTCATTTAGTGACATTAAATTGCTAAAACGACAAATCGACGGACATCATTTAGCATAACATTTCATCACTGGCCATAACTTCATGGAATTCAATGCTTGTGCGTTTTTTTAGTCTGCATAATTCATTACCAAATAGCACCTTTCCCAAAACGACATATGGGTCTAACCTTCGACTTCAGACAGCCATTTGATCCTAGCACTTTTTCAAATATCTTCCGTCCAACATGCGAGTCTACAGAACTAAGGGGGTCATCAAAGAAATAAATCTGAAATGCAAGAATCACGGTCAGAGTTCTGTCATAGGTCCGAACAAAAATTTAACTTTCGGACCATTTCGTGATTAATTTTCGGACCACTTCGTGTTTAAAATGAAGCTTCGGTTCTGGTTATTGCATAAGCAAAGAGCATCTATGAAACTGGTGCAGACTAAGCAAACTTATAAAGTTGGCAATAAACGTTATATAACCATCAACATACACAGTACAGCACACGTATTTTCTACTGAATGAAGAACTTGTGTAAAAACTTGCTGCCCCACTAATAACAGTATCACAACTTACTTGAGACAGAGTGAAACTGTCGGTAATAAAAGCTAGGTATCATCCTTGACATCAGGAGGTAACCTAGTAGCCTTTAGTCACCAGAAGAACGCAAGTCACTTTATTTAACAACTTACCTAGTTAACTCAAGCTGTGTTTGTTTCTACGTGTAAAGCATGTGCCTTCAATGCAATGCTGCAAGAACGTCAGAATTCGTGTTAAAACAGTGTCTAAGTAATCATTAGGGTGCGGCTGATGCCCCGTAAAATTTAAAACTTGATTGTAGCAACCCTAACTTTTTTTGGAGGTGAGGCTTGGTCTACAAAGCTTAAATATGAAGTTTCAGCAAAATTGAATAAGGTCTAGGGGGTCCAGATTGCAATCAAACTTTTATAGGATTATCGATTTTCCCAAATTTCAATTTTGACATTAAATTGAGTGATTTATGTTTAAAAAAACAATTTGAGTGATTTTTGTATATTCATTGCTCATGTGATACCAGCTAATTTTTTGTAAATTATTGCAAATTATAGTTTTTATGCTGTGAACAGAAGCTTAGGTTTCACTTAGAACAAGTGTGTCAATTTAGGGGTAATTTTGCATACTTTGTGCAATGGAATTTCTTAAATTTTTGCAGAATTTTGGCAAAACGTTCTAAGTTTAGGCAAAATCTGTGAAGCATACTTTGCAAAAAGTTTCAAAAATGGTGTCTTCGGATTGCAAATTCTTTGAATGAATACCCTGTTCAGAACATACCATAACTGACACTAGAAATCCAGTGTTTTATACTTTTAATGCCGTTTACCACAGCGCTGTGTAGGCTTTAACCATAATAAATTTAATATAAACACTCCTTTATTGCTTTTGAGTTAAACTTTAGATATTACGAAGTGACATTCTAACATTTGTGTTTCAGTACTCTATGATACATAATTACATATCATTTCACCACAGGTTTTCACCTTAAAAAGAATTATTTCACCCACATGGTGCCTACACGCAGCCTAAAGTAAGGGGCGACCTATATCTTCTTGAAGTTGTATACAAGCACCAGTTTTAATGCCCTGTATTACAGCTTGTTGTGTCAAAATCAAGAGATGTAACAAAATCTTTGCAATTCCAATCTTCAAGCAACTGCATGGTAACTTTGGACACAAGTGCTCCAGCTGTTTCTGTTGAATGGGTTGGAATTATTGGAACACCCAACAATTTAATGCCACCGATGCCAGATATCAAAACTCGGAGATTTTCATCTTGCTTCTACTTGCTGGTTAAAGTCTCCAGAAGCTTTCCATCCTAATGTACAGCACCAACAGCAGGTGGTGACCATGCGGAGAGAATTTTTTATGAGGTATATTGCGCTGTTTCAACTCTGTGTCTGTGTGACTGAGATGGATGGAGATTTAGCTTCAAAGCATCTCCAGAACAGGCTTGAACCATAGAATGGAGAGTAAGAGATAAGGCAGTTGGTGTAATGCTGTTTCTGATTGCTGCAGAGACTAATCCTGGAGATTTCATTATGACATGAGGAATGAACATGGCTGTTCCTGTTTTTGATCTTCTTTCATGAGAGTGTTTTTCCTCTACCTCACAAATCATTGAATATATGCATGGCTCGTTGTCCACGTCATCCTCATCCTCAGCTTCTAAATGAATAGCATTATTTATGCCATTAACTCGGGTCTCCTCCTTTGCTACTCGTCTATCTTGTTGTTGTGGCCTGGTACTGATCTTTTTTACTTTTGCTTCTAACACTTTATCTTTTCCAGCCATACTTGCTTCCCGGTTGCCTTGTATACTGATAAGGAATAGCATGTCTTCTTCATTGCTATTTTTTTCATTACATTGCGTGGCCAGAAAGGAAAGGTTTTGCTAAGCTTTTTCTGAAATTTTTGTATATTTTTAGTGGTTTGCCTTTGTCTCTCTTAATCTTCATTTGAAATTCTTGAAATGTTGTGCATAAGAAGACATAGCCTAGCAAACTTTTTTTCGATTAAATAGCCTACCAACTGAATACAAACTACACGTATTGATTCTGGACTGCATTCTGCAATTGATAAATATGATTCTATGCATGTTTCACCACAAAGCATACTAAATGTCTAAGGTAATTCACCATTCCTAAGTTGTCACAATTAAAATGGTTAGGAGCCTTGTCTTGATATAGGAGAAGTGCTCTGTGACGACTCCTTACATTTAACCTTATTCTGCACCTGGGAACAATGCCTTAGAAATGATCTGCACTTACTAGACTGAAACTGGAGGTATTTGACTGAGCTAAACAGTGGTAAGTCATTTTGAAGGTATTATGACATCACATAGGCATGTTTTCACTTTTAGCGATTCTCAAGGTAAAGCTGACAATAGTGACCAGGAAGATTTCAGTCACTCACATTTAATAAAAGTTGTGTATTGTGCTGGCTAATAGTAATACACAGACTATGTTGTTCTACTGCTTAATACTTGCATTCTCCAGCAATTACATATCAAGCATATTTTGCAATAGGTTGTCACGTAACTTCTCAAATTAGTGTTTGGCTGTCTGCTTGCAAAACCTTACTTGTTAAAAAATAGTATGGAACATGATAATAGCCTACTGTGTGAAACATTGCAACTGTGGAGCCTAGATGACCTTAAATACAGAATTTACCATGATAAATGAAGGACTATGTAGCACTGTAAAACTACACGATTATGGCAATTAGCCCTTTAAGGGATATAATATTTCTAAGAAAGTTTTTTTCAAAATAAATATGTTTTGTAGTTTAAAATGGCAACTTAAATTGAATTTAAGAATTTTTTTTTAAATTTGTTTGTTTGTTTATTATAAAACGGTATGGTACATATGTGTACCATTGTCCCTTAGGGGAAATTTTGTTGACAACTCTTTTGATTATAGTTGCTTCATATGAGGAGCCCTATTGTTTTTCATAAGCACTTTCGCTTTACAGTCTTGTGATTTTAAAGATTTTACCCACACGACTATTCAATGTTAGGTATTTAGGGGGTCAACCCAGCCCCATATTCACCCCTTTTATTATGAAAATGTTGTTTCCACGCAATATAACTTGATGATGGAAATCAGAAATTACCACAATCATACAGAAACAACTTCCAAATGTAATGGTGACAGTTCAGTAACGTTAGCCACATTCATGGTACAATGAGGAGCGACTTCTACCATTTACAAAGCACAAGTGGACATTGCACTCAACACATATAGGGGGTCAACTCAGCCCCATATTCACCACTTTTATTATGAAAGTGTTGTTTTCATGCAAAATAACTTGATGATGGAAGTCAGAAATTCCCACATTCATACAGAAACATCTTCCAAGTATTACAATTTTGGTAAAGAGGTTACTTTCTTCAGCCACAGACATATACAACCAAGCAACCACACGGCATTTAACATAATGGATTAAAATTGAACATAAACTATAAGCTACAAACGTTTTCGGCCATACACACGTTAGCCCTTATCAAGTAACAAAAAATAACTGCTTATCATATCTACAATGAAAATGAATAACTGATCTAAACACTGAATTGAAAAACGAAATGCAAAATGAAACGGCAGAACATAGAAGAAAGGCACATCACGTGGCGTTTAAATTACACCAGGCAAAGACGCAACATATGACGTATCAAGAAAAGACGTTGAGTAGATAAGAAGCACCTGAGGCAAACAACTGTGTATTGAGGCGAGGATTGTATGATTTTATTAGCAAAGCCTCGTGGATTTTAGTGTCGAATTCGGTGAAACATTTACGCATAATTCTAAAGGACTCCAAGGATGGTTTGTTATTTGAACATGTTTGACAATCGAATATGTGATCTTTAATGGCACTTTGCTTGTTCAAATTAGTTAAATCCAAGTGCTCCCTCACTCTCGTGGCCAAATGCCGCGTAGACATACCGATGTATGTACAATTCGCGTCATGCGAACAAGTGAACTTGTACACGACATTTGAACACAAGTAGGAGGGAGTGACGCGTTCGCATGACGTTGTTCGCAAGTGACGCGTTCGCATGACTTGTTCGCATGACGCGAATTGTACATACATCGGTATGTCTACGCGGCATTTGGCCACGAGAGTGAGGGAGCACTTGGATTTAACTAATTTGAACAAGCAAAGTGCCATTAAAGATCACATATTCGATTGTCAAACATGTTCAAATAACAAACCATCCTTGGAGTCCTTTAGAATTATGCGTAAATGTTTCACCGAATTCGACACTAAAATCCACGAGGCTTTGCTAATAAAATCATACAATCCTCGCCTCAATACACAGTTGTTTGCCTCAGGTGCTTCTTATCTACTCAACGTCTTTTCTTGATACGTCATATGTTGCGTCTTTGCCTGGTGTAATTTAAACGCCACGTGATGTGCCTTTCTTCTATGTTCTGCCGTTTCATTTTGCATTTCGTTTTTCAATTCAGTGTTTAGATCAGTTATTCATTTTCATTGTAGATATGATAAGCAGTTATTTTTTGTTACTTGATAAGGGCTAACGTGTGTATGGCCGAAAACGTTTGTAGCTTATAGTTTATGTTCAATTTTAATCCATTATGTTAAATGCCGTGTGGTTGCTTGGTTGTATATGTCTTCCAAGTATAATAGTGACAGTTCAGTAAAGTTAGCCACACTCATGGTACAATGAGAAGCAATTTCTACCATTTACATAGCACAAGTGGACCATACACTCAATACATATATTGCTTGTTCTGTTTTGGAGTGTTTTTCTGGTGCAATGTTTGCATATATGTACATAGGCTATTAACATTTGATGATATTAAAGAGCTACGAATCAGCAACAACACGAAAACACACTGCCTACCTACAGGCACCTCAATAAGATTTGAAAAGTTATCTGATATTTCCCCTAAGGGACAATGGTACACATATGTACCATAAAATTTATATGATTTTTTTCAATACTAAAATACTTTCAACAAAGGTAAAAACGTTTATATATTACAATACAACAACTATCCTTTATGTTTCTGAATGAAATAGAACAAACTGCTGCTTGCTGTTTCCACAAACATACCGTGAACAGACGTCACCGTGGTACTGCGCTAACTGCTCAAAAACCGACAGTCTTTGAAATGTGTGAAAAATGATCCAGAGTTTCGAAATTCTAATTTTATATTGAACAATCAATGTAGCAGAATACCATAAAAATGTAAAATTAACAAAAAAAATGTTTATTTTAGTTGCGGAAGCCCAAAACTTTAATGGTACACATATGTACCATTGTCCCTTAAAGGGTTAAGTACCAAATTTCTCAATTTTCAATTCAAATCTGGACCCCCTAAACATTTATAGATTGGTCTTAAACTTCATAAATATTGTTTTTGTACCAAGTGTCACCTATAAAGAAAAGTTAGGGTGTTTTGCTTCAGGTCGGGGCATCAGCCGCACCCTAGTAATCATATGACAGATGGCAAAGCAATCATCAGTGACAAAATAATCAAAGTAAAACATACATCGGAATCTTGACAAATTGCTCGTGCCAGGGATACACGTTGCTTCTGGCCACCAGACAAGTTGATTCCCTGCGACAACATTGCAATTACTAACAATATCAACAGCTCAGTGGCCGCTTGTAATGCTTCTACCATACACTGGGTTTACATCTAGGTCAGGTCATGCCAAACACTCTGGCATTATACCGATAATGCTCTTTCTCGTTCAAACTATTAAACAGTAATCAGTGATATGGCTTTAAGCACTTATTTCGATATAACAAGACTAGTAATGTGTTTTTACATATTGCTGTACGCCTCGCAGATACGCTTTGATCTCAGCGCTGTACAAAGCAAACAGTATCAAAGTCAGTGACAAATTTTCATTTGAAACATGACGAAAATTAACGTGATAATACTGATTTGCTGTCTAGGTAAGAAAATGTGAACAAGAATTTATTTCTTCTGCTATTTTTAATTACCCGCTCCCCGATCTCAGTGTCGTCCCCTGCGGGAAATGTCGCCAAATCCGGTTTCAGTTCACAAGCTTCAATGGCGTCTTGGTATTTGTGGGAGGCCACGGCCATTCCGAGGGTTATGTTTTCACGAATGCTCATGTTCTGAATCCAAGGTTGCTGAGGTACGTAGGCCACAGAGCCCTGCAGCATGGCTTGGTTGAAAGTAAGCAACAGACGACAACAATTGTCGATAGAAAATACATCAGTTAACAACCATTACTGTCAGTCGGTATGAAGTGCTCCCTGCTCGCAGTTTGACTATTTTTGCACAAGCACCGGGAAGCCGAGAGCGACATTAGCTACTTACTAACTTATGGCTATATTGGCTAAGGGTAAGCTACAGGGCAAACCAT
This sequence comes from Aplidium turbinatum, assembly GCF_918807975.1. Lineage (NCBI taxonomy): Eukaryota > Metazoa > Chordata > Ascidiacea > Aplousobranchia > Polyclinidae > Aplidium > Aplidium turbinatum. The sequence goes on along the minus strand of NC_137489.1, from coordinate 4,855,790 downwards.
GCTAGCAAAATGATTCCTGCTATCAAAGCATTTGCGAATACGTTTATGATGAGACTCTACTACTTTTTGTCGAGTTGCCAGTATCCAGTCACTTTTGCACTTCTTTTCAACGGCGCTAGTCGTTGAAACAATGTAAATCCAACATGATTTGTTGGCTGAAGTACAGTTACATAGCAGCTGTTTGCGCTCATATCCCAGTCAGCAAATCCGCCCTTTTTCACAGTTTCAAACTTATTAACATTTCGTCGTCGTCTGAGCTTCTGGGGCCGAGGGTCTATCCTTTTACCACCCCAGATTCACGATGTTAACATTTAACATATTAACATTTAATCAACGTAAAAAGAAAAAGGACTGATTTGTCAGCTAAGAAGTGTTCATCACCAAGGGAGGGCAATCTTCGTTTTTCCCTATAGCAGCACGTCTTTCAGCTCCTACTTATCTGTTAAATTGAGTAAATGTCGCTTTACAACCTGAGCTGTGGAGTTGGACGAAACATATACGACTCCAACCCCTCAGTTTATAACTGGACGATTTCGGCTTCAGTGTTGCCAGATTTTTTTAAGTTTTATTTCATTGGAAGTGATATAGAAATTGAAACGGCGACTTTCACAAAAAATAAACACTTCTAATTTCTGGTAAAGTTTTAGAGCGCAAAAAGAGACGAAACAATATTTTGAAAAAAGATTGCATTTTTTAATTGCTCATTGTTTTGTGCCAAGCCGGCGTCGGCCTTTTCCAACGACTCCGGATACGCCAAAATCCCTCCGATTCGAGCAGCCCTGTTTTGCTTTAACTACAAAAAGAGTAACGCAAAAACTATCGATTAATGAGTTCAAATAGAAGTTCACCTTGACACCGACATATCCAGTGATTTTCTCCATCTCTCCCAACAGTGCTGAAAGCAAGGATGACTTTCCACAACCAACTTGCCCAACCACGGCCACCAATGATCCTCGCACCACAGACAAGTTGATGCTAAGGAAAAGTTCAGATAATTCGAAGAGAAATAAATGCAAATCATGAAGAGGTAGCGTGGTGGGTTGGTATGAGCGCCAAGGTTCAGCACAGCTCAAAATCTGCTGCTGTACTCTAGCGAGACACTTGAAGGTTTGCAAGAAATGTAAGCAGCTGACTGGATGACTGCAAATTTTTGTCTTTCGTTAATTCCAGTCTGTTATATTTCATCTGTAATTCGCAATAAATCATAAAAAGCGCAAAATAAAATGGCTGTTTGTTTGGAGAGATTGGAAAAGACCACTAAAGAGGAAAGAAGAAGATTATGAGTGAAGTAGGTGCTGGTTGGACTGGTGTGGAGGAGCATGATCCTTGCCGGTGATCCCAGATGGAGTAAAGCGACAAGACTCCAAACAAGAGTGAGTTGGATTATGAAAGGGTATTCATATTTCAATGTTGAATGCCTGCACAGTGCACACTGATCACAGTGGAGAGAAGGATAACACTGGTCAACAGTTTGAAACCAACATTTTGGTGTATGAACAAAATGATTGTTTTTAAGATAAATTTGGGTCGCTGAGTTCGAAAATGAAATCCGTTTTTTTTTTTCACTGCAGCCATCACTCTGCAAAGTGTGATGGCTGCAGTGAAAAAACAGATTTGATAAGCGAAAACGGATTTCATTTTCGAATTCCCCACCATCGAAAACCCTTCATATCTTTGTTGCACCAAAAACTGTGTTAACCAGTGTAATGGAAAAAAGAAAGACAATAAAATCGACATAAATCAGTGGACAGTAGATACATAACAAGTAGGCCTATGCGAATATTAATAAGCTAGCTGATGTAAAAAAATAAGGTAAACCAGACCTTTGCAGCAGCAGCAACACCTATTGGTAGATTCATAGTTACGAGAACTCTTAAAAAAATCTCATGCCACCACTGAGAAAACTAACTTTGACAAAATGTCCCTTTCTTCCAAGTCCCATTTAAACGTTCCGTCCTTCACAAGAATCGCGCTTTCTCCGAGACTTTTTCCTGGATTTCGATCAACGCTTCCTGGGTTAATCTCCTCGTGGTTCAAAAAGGACTCAATCCTCTTGAGACTAACTCCTGTCTGCTCGGAAGAGAGACGAAGTTACGGCAGGAGCTATACACAGATTGGCTCCTTTCTTGTGTTTGGTACATCGAGTGAGTTAGTGCCGCACCCCAATCACAACTACAGCGATGCATTCATTTTGTATTTATTGTGATTTTTATACCACAACTGAGGAACATCACCATTACATAGATTTTGAAGCATTTAGTTTTCCAACTGGACAGACTTCATTATAGTGTAGTAAAATAATAGTCCATAGAGATACAACTGTAAACGTAAATAATCCTCGACCAATTGCAGAAATACAAGATCATGACGACGCCGCAAAACAATGGTAAGCTTACCACAATTGCAATTGTTGAAAGGCTGAGTCCTACATGCACAGAAATGTATTTTTGAATTTAAATTTTCAACATAATTTACAACCAACCTGAACTAGAGTAGTCATAGTTATTGGCACCAAAGCCAGTGGAAGCCGGAGTAAGTTGAAGAGAAAAAGAGAAACGAAGATTTTCTGAGCGTCAAGCACATGAGTCTCATCTGACAACACATACACTGCAAACGTAGCCATGGAAACCTGAAAGCAGTTGGACTTACAGATAAAGATAAGTCTTTATTAGAATAATACAGCAATTTAATTAATTTTTTTTTGTCGGAAAACAACAGCAACAAGTTACAATAAAACAACAGCAATAAAGTTACAAATAGTGCACAGGAACAAAAACCAACAAAAGGAAAAGGTGGCAAAATCAATAAAGTTTGAAACGTGCATGCGATGCAGATTTAAAGGTTACGTAGATGAAAGTAAATTAAGCACGGCCACCAAACCTAACAGTTTAAAATAAATGAATTAGTTGAAAGAACCAGTTGGCGGCTGCACATACTTAAAGCAACTGGAGGTATGCCAGTTGATGAAGCTATGCGGGAACGACTGAACCTTACAACCAACACAAAAAAAAGAAAAATCAAAAACACGAGCATTTAAGAATAAACGTACGGTACTGAGCTTATAATACAAAAAAAAACTATGTACAGCAGTGTGTCGCTTTTAAATAAAATGAAGTGAAGTGTTCGTAGCAACCACAGTGGTATGGCTTTAAAATAGGAATCGATAACTGACGGGTTCGGGAATTTACATTAATTATTATTTGAGCATGATATTAAAGTGATGATCATGTAGTAGTAGTAGTAGTAGTCCAGTTTTAATCCGGTTATGTCCCTGTTACCGAGGGTGGCCGGATTCACCTCTCAGTGCCGCAATCGCCTTCACACCTTGCCTCCACATCGATCGATCATGAATGATGAAAAACGTAGTGAAAATGATATAAGAATAGTCTTGATGGCATGCGGGTGACTTCGGTGTCCGTGAGGGATGGAGTTTCTTTGGAATTTTTTAAATGAATTTCCAAACAAACTGCGGGAGAGTGATACATCTTCATTGTTCATGCGGCAGAATTTGGCAATAGTATAGTGACATTTCGCTAAGCGGCATCTGTTCAAACGTCTATTTAGGCGAATTCAAATTGTAATATAAAATCATGTAAGATATGAAGTATGCAAGTGCACATGCTTGTTGTGCTAATGAGTGATTGCAACTTCGTGCTGAAAGTAGAACCATCATATTCTTTACCGCTTAAGAGGTAACCGAACAACCCATGGTAACACAAAGTTTAATAGTAGAAAACATGTACGAAATCGTTTCCTTACCGAAAAAGGAGCGCACAAGAAAGTGAACATTTCCGCAACGGTAAGGATGGCTGAACGACGGAGCTCCCTCAGCTCCTTCTTTCGTATCTCCGAAACTTTATCCTGCAGTTGTCGATTGGTCGATTGTTTTTTTTTATTATATACAGTATATCACTTTTATAAACTATTTTGCATGTGACAATTCAATGCAGATGACATGAAGATTAACCAGCCTATGGTCTGGAACATTGTCAGCTTATGCGTGAGATCAATTACATCCCGAATGACACCAGTGAGTTTATAAACAGAGCACTAAATAAGCCACTGAATAACTCAGCACAGGGCAGTTGAGCAAGTGACAACTGAGCGAGCAACATTTCAGCAAGTGGCTGAAGTTGGCATACAATGAACCTAAGCAAGTAAAAATTGAGAAAGCCGACACTTGGCATGTCACAAGTCAGCAGGTTCAGTCTAGCAAGCGATAACTAAGCAAGTAAAAACTGAGAAAGCCGACACTTGGCATGTCACAAGTCAGCAGGTTTAGTCTAGCAAGCGATAACTAAGCAAGTAAAAACTGAGAAAGCCGACACTTGGCATGTCACAAGTCAGCAGATTCAGTCTAGCAAGCGATAACTAAGCAAGTCCGATGCTAGCTGAAAATTTCATGTACTGACTTTGGCAGCGGTTGAAATTTGTATTTTCTGAGTTGAAGCACGTGCTGAGTTGTCGCATGTCGAGTGGTTGAGCTGTTGAACACTTGAGCTACCTATTGAGCTGTTGCATTCAACGTACCTGGAAGGACATTTCCCAAGCGTACATCTTCAAAACTTTTATGCCGTTTAAAATTTCATTCAGCATTTTAATCCGTTCGTCTTTGTGTTTCATTTGTCTACACTGAAAAGCAATACATTTAAAATATATCATGAAATGATAAAGCTTCGTTAGATCCTGATTTATAGTACTACAAATAAATACACCCAAGTAAAACGAGAGTTGATTGTTTTACAAATAGATAAAAATCCACCTGCAATGTTCTTGCTTTAGAGGCAAACACGACGTTGATTGGAATAAGCAGAATCATCACAGCCAAGCCGGCAAGTACAGATGGACCAAGAATCATCCATAAGAAATATAAAGACAGAGATATTTCAAATGGCACTATAAAGACAAATTAAAAATGTTAAATGGCGACGCTACCACAGTCTTAGCAAGGACGGTTTTAACAAAACACCATGATGTGTGGGTCTACATTAATCTAACCTTGCATACACACCGTGAATAAAGTTACTTTTCTGTGTTCTGGGGGAGGGGGCGATCCACCACTGAACAAACACGTCACTACGCCGCGTTTCAAGTTTAAAACAACTGAGGGAAAGTCAGTGGCAAAACTAACCTGACCAAATACAATGAACAAAATTCATCGCGTCTACAAAGCGCTGAGCGTCCACGGACATAAGGTTGACTATCTCGCCAACCGTGCTTTGCTTTCGAGCTGAATTCGAGAGAACTAGAGCCTGCGAGACAAGAGCAAGTGAAATTTTTAAATATTATACTATTTTAACAATAGAAATTGACGTCGAATAGAAATACATAATATAACCAATAATAACCGCACAGTAATTAATTCTTTTCTTGATAGAGGGGAATGTTATTCTTGGTTTGTTTTCTACACAAGAAAAATACACGAACCAAACGATTCAGAAAGCAACCGCTTACTTTTTTATATATAGCAGCCATAACAGCCGTTCTGGCCCGCAATCCGGTTATACTCGCTAAATGAAAAAAGTGCTGGTGAAACACCACATCGACAAGGGCTACTATGAACATGGAGATAGCAAGAAAGTAGCCTTGCCACTGAGGGCTGTCACTTGATATGAACGCAATGAGGTAGCTGCAAAGCAGAAACGCTTCAGTTGAAAGACTTTGCTCCACACGAACAATATAACAGAGACTTGGTAATGAAAAAAGATTTTTTAATGTACAGTAATTCGAGTCTAATCTCACTTTGTATGTTCTCCGATCAGATGCGGTCAATTGAGAAATCTAGCTACTCAGACACGTACCGGTACGCCAACAAAAGTGAACATAAAACTGAGATTGAATAAACTATAACGCAATATACCATGCGTGCAGCTAGCCAGTCATCTGGGGTGGGCATACGAGTGAAGTAATGCCTGCAAAACCTGCATGTTAAAAAATCCCAATGATCATATTACAAGTCGATCAATAGGACCATAAAGTTACTTCATGTTGATAACCATTGCCAATGAGATCCGTAAACGCATGCCAGTACACTAAATCGCAGTGCGTTTCAACCCATAGGTCGCCGTTTCATGTGGCTGGGTCACCTGCTGGAGTAGTTTACAAGATTAGATTTAATCATATCTCTACAACTGCGTCGTTGATTTTTTGCTTTCTCTCAACCCTCCCTGACTTTCTGACAAAATGCGTGCGCAAAAAATGATGACGCAAAAAAGTAGGCAACATGTTATCGGCTTCAGATCTAAAATAGCCAGGTGGTCTAAAATTTGGACAAAAGCAATAAATTGCCTTAATTTCACATTACATTCAATAAGCAACTACGCCCAGCAAGCTTCTCCTTCAGCAGCTATGCCCACCCAATTAATTACACCTCAGTAGAGGTGAGCGGTGTTTGTTATTGGAAAGCCAGCGCCTCATCTGCTTCGCTATCGCACAGCCGGGAATGGCCCGTTTCGGCTAGTCCGATTCGGCTAGTTAGAGAATTTTGTATTTTATTCCACAATATCGTTTCTTTTGCATTCCGACAATAAAAAATAAATTGAGATGAAATTTAGCGAAAAATGTTTGAACTATTAAATTGAAATGTTTGCTCACAGAAAATCCACATGTATCCTACGTCACCGTCTGTAGCCGAATAGGGAACTAGCCGAATCGGACTAGCCGAATAGTAGCAGACCCCGCACGGCCAGATGATTAGTATGGTAACTATATTTGATGATTCTCCTACAAGTCAGCAGTTGTGAAGTGAGCAAGCGACATCTGAGCAAGTGAGAACTGAGCTAGCAACATTCAGCAAGTAGCTGAAGTTAGTAAATGATGCAAATGAGCAAGTAACAACTGAGCAAGCCACAGCTTGGCATGTCACAAGTCAGTAAATTCGGTTTGGCAAGCTATGACCAAGCAAGTGCGACGTGAGCACGTAAATCTCATTTGCTGACATGACCGTAGCTGAAATGGAATTGCTGAGTTGAAGCACTTGCTAAGTTGTCGCATGCTGAGTGGTCCGACGACCATATTTGATATATCGCAATAAAAAACGTAAGAACAAGTTCTAAATGACTTACTTTAGTAGCTGTGGGCTGATAAACAGGCAACATATATGAAGAAAGTAAAAGAACGCACTGATTATGTTATAGCGGCCAAACGTCTTTATCAATGTGAGCAGCAAGGAGACCTTCTTTCTTGAACAACCTGATGCAAAGTTGGCGCATAAATTCAAGTACCAAGACAGCAAAATCAGTCATTGTTACATTGATTCAACGTCTGTGGAAGTTAAATCAATGTAAAAATGACGGATTTTGCTGTCTTGGTAAACGGTAAATTTAAGAAACAAAAAACACAAATTACAAGACACCGTTGCATAGAAAGTATTCCCAAGAAGGGTACCGTAAATTAATTTCTCACCCAATAGTGAATTGAAAAAACAAGAGAGACTGTATGGTTATGAGATAAACAGTCAAATGCACATTGCACAGAGGTTTGACTCTGTGAAAGCTAGGAAGGGTGGCTGTGCATGTATAAAATCCAATACAAAAAAAAACAGTAAAACAGATAAAAACACACAAGCAGACAAATATCAACTCTTAAAGATAGTAAAGGCGAAGATGATCCCATCAAAGTAAATATCGCTGGAAAATGTATTATCTTACGTTTCGGTTGTTCGATCAACACTTTGCCTTCTTCAACGAAGCTTGATTGCTGAATACTGTTGGGTTTGGCGTCAAAAGCAAAAGCTCCAACCTTTTCTTCTCTGAAATGTAAATGTGGAATCTAAAAAAACTCGAACAGAATTTTATTTCAATGGAACACGTCTCGGTGGCTTAATTTTGAAAAAACTTTTTTGACTCCATACTTTTAAAAAAAATACGAGAAAATTTAACCATGCTTATTCTAATGGTCGTATTGATCAGCTAAGAGGCGTAGCTACCGGGAAATGAGATCTGGTCCAGGCCGCAGCATGATGATGAAGCAAAGACTAACTTTACACTGTCAGTGACCTCTCAATGCAATACGGTTCGGGCTTCTATTCTCAGATGGTGAAAGAATAGACTCCCAGCTTCACAATGCAAATGTGAAGCACAAAGAAAACAACTCTATAGTTTTTTTTTTAATTTAAGCAAGTAATATAGAATTTAATTGTGGGACCAGTCTTATGGTTCACTATAAGGTTTTGTATAGCGCTCACGGGGGCCATTTATTTTCTAATAAAAAAAAACAAAAAAAACGCTTGGTACATCCAACACTGCATAGATCTGTGTTTTCTATGATGCATCTGAGTTTGCAAAAGTGCGAGTAATAAAGTCTTTGACACAAGGAGTTTGAGAAACACTGCTTCAGAATGATTTTAAAGAAGTTTTTTTTTTTTTTAATATAAAGGGTAAAAAAACAAAGCTGATAGTCTTGGGTCGTTTTTATAATGTTACTTACTTCAGGTTGTCAAGCTGACTGTTCCAATTCTTATCAAACTGTTTTGTGATAGTAGAGCATCTGTCATCCGTGTTTAACTGCCACAAGTCGCTTTCTACCAGCGGACGTTTGTAGCCAGTGAACAGCATTCTGTTACAAAATTGTAATGTTATATTCTCAACTGCAATCAGCATCTACACAACAACACATACAAGCAAGCAACCTTTCGATCAGATTTTTTGTCATATACAGGCTCACGCCCGGTAGTTGAAGATTTTTAATAAGTAGACAGCGAGGCAAGGAAGCCAATCTTCGTGTCCACCTTCAGGCATGCCATTAAGTATCCTGCTAAAGACTCAAGCCAAATGCTCTAAAGTAGTGCCAAACTGGTGACCTTAAGAGCATTGTATCAAGGCTTTTATAACTTGGCTATAGTATACAGCCATCACTACCAGATAACGGTATTTTGCATTACCACTCTTTTTGTAAACGTAAGTCAAAAAGTTTGCAAAAACAGCAGACAAGCAACACAGGTACACACATACAAAACAGCGCATCAGGAGGCCTCGGAAAAAAAAAACGCAAAGTTATCGAGCCAAGACCCCTTTGGTTACCTAGTCATCCAACTAAACCACACTTTAGCAATAAACGTTGCTCTGGTCTGTGGTGACGAAGGATGAGAAATAGATGGGTTTTTGCATTCAGAAAGCTGGAGTCGATCATTCCTACATATCTAAAAAGTTAAAAACAGAGAACATATATAATTATATAAGAATAAAATGCAAACACATATATACAAAACTTTTTCAGCATTATTTGCTTTATACTTTTTGAAATTGACATGTGCAAGAGTAATGTGCAACAAAATCAAAGGTTCGTCTATTAAATGCAGTTATTATTAAGACTAAGAGTATAGATGGCATTCTAATTCAGTTCAACCAGCGGTTCAAGTTAATTGACAATGATCAATATATATAACTTTGTGTGTTGTAGTGATAATAAAGACATAAACAAAAATCATAGTTCAATTGCAAGAATTTCTGCCACATTTTTTATCTATTTGCTATTTCATCTGTAGAAAAACAAATATATATAAAATAAAAATAAAAACAATTTGCATTACAAAATACATACTTACATCCCCTTGGAAAGTTGAAGGGTTGTCAGAAAAAAAACAAAAAATAAAATTGATCACAACTCCAAGGTATGACAAGACAAAGAGCACACATTGCACCACTTCTGTTCCCATCAGTAATTCCTTAGTTGAACAATGAAAAACTTAAAATAAACATTGATAAGATGCTTACTAAACTTACAGCAGATTGACTGGGCACTAGGACAGGATAGTAGTATGAGATAGATACTTAAAAATCTTAAAATAATTATATATGTTTATACAAAATATGTGCTAAGATATAGTTTAGCATCCAGACTTTTACATTAGGTTCCATAGTTGATTACAAAAGACAATTTGACAGCTTATAAAAATATCACTCCAACTGTCCAACACACATAATACTGTGCTCTATTAGAACACATACATGCGGAATTGCGGATAAAATCAAATCTTGGCTAGGAAATCATGACATGTATGTTGAAATACACAAGTTGCATTCACAGGTTAACTGAGTAAAAGCACACAATTTACACATACTGATCGGCAACCATAGCTACCTTAGTCACAAGCAAGTCAATTTTTTCTTTAAAAATAATGATCCAACTGAGAGAAAAGAGAAACCAATGTCCAGTTAAAAGCCAAGAAGATATGACCCCATTTAAGCGATCATGGTGGGTGAATAAGAGAGCCAACGCCTTGAAAACAGTAAACTTATAAAAATGGAAGAAACCAAACAACTCAAATGCGACCAAAAAATAATAATGAGCAATTAAATTACAAATAGACTAATTAGAAATTATTTATTCTATAAATACATTAATTCATTTTATTATTCAATAAGAAGAATTTAGGCGAATTATTGTAATATGTCGTAGCAATTCAGATTTAAAAATATATTGAGGAAAAATACACAATTATACGATTACAAAGAAAGATTAAGTTTTAATACAAGTTCACTTAAAATTAAAAAAAAATTATGTCGGTATTAGTAACTTTTCTTCAAAAACATAATGTTAGCATGGTGATTGCTAATATATTTACCATGGATATTCCAAGAACCAGTGGCACAACGAAATCCACACTTGGTACATAAATTGATTGGCTCCAATCTACAATGTGCAAAATTAAGCTTATCCAAGCAAATATCCACAACAATAGAGTTGCAATCTGAAAGAGAAAACATAACAATGATGTTCAGCAAATTAATATTCCAAATAAAACCATTTAGGCTACATATCACAGTAGATTTTACTGACCATTTTTGCTTTAAAAATATTGGAAACAGCAATATAACGAGAATGTTTCTTCCATGTTGATAGATAATATGGTAATGCTAACAGCCACAAATAACCACAAGGAACGAGAGTGCAAACAATTTGCTGAAAGCAATTGGAAAACGTTGGGTAGGTTGTGTTGAAGATTTGAGCCTGAAAATCCTGAAAAAAACATGATAGTTAAAAACACATAGCCTAACACTTTAATTACAGGTCATAATATATCATCGTCGTCGTGTGAGCCTCTGGGGCTAAGGGTCTATCCTTTTACTACCCCAGATTCATGATGTTCCCGGACTATGCTGGAACGGAATGGCCCATTTCGGTGAGTCCGATCCCTATTCGGTGATTTTTTCAATTTTTTTTTTTAAATTATTGGGTATCGTAGCCTAATTATCATTGCCGTTTTAGGGTTAGAGGTTAGGAACTCACCAAACCGGACTCACCGAATAGTAGCAGACCCATGCTAGAACACCACTAGAGAGCAGCCAGACTTTTAATTCATTATCCAAGACATGCAGACCCACTCCACTAGGTGGCTTAAAGATGGTACAAGTCATAATAATATCATAATCCATGAAAGTCATAATACATGAAAGGATAAATGTAACTCACTGGTATATAGTTTGATTATCATATGGTAACAATGGCCAAGTAACTATGTGAAAGATGTGAAGCTTAGTAGTGACATAACCTACTTTGAGGCTAGTCATGACAATTTAATAAGTTAGGTAGCAAGCAATAGAAACACATTTACTCAGCCTATTCAGAGTCCACAGTATTTTTAAACTTATTAATAAACTTAAGGTTAAATAGGTGTAGCTTGTGGTATATAGAAACTACAAAATGGCCTATTTAGATAATATTCATAAGCTATTGCAGTATTGCAGCCTAGAAAAATTTACCAGCAACTGTTCTCCACAAAACTCCTCTAAATCCATACCCAATTCGAAGATGTATTGCACATCAACACTGTCATAGATTAACAAAATTTAGTGCAACATGTGCTGCCTAAAGTTGATAAAACATGTCTTGTTTCATGTAGATGATATGCCCTGGACAATCGGACATGCTTATGCATATAAAAAGCTAGCATAATTGGTTCAACTGAAAATACTTTTTTGTTTCCATTGGTGAGAGGAGCTTACAAAACTATGTAGGGCTATAGTAGATTGCTGTGGTGGTTAGAACACCAGAATGAAACAAAGGGAAAGCAATTGCATCTTTTTAAGTATATTTTCAGCCTCTATTATAATTTGTAACTTTGAAGAGATGGATCTTAACTTGGTGAGCTCAGAACAATTTTCACTTTCTTTTACCCTCTTTTCAATATGTAAAACTTCAGTTTATCAAACTGAATATAATCCCTAAACTATTTCTTTTCAATTCCAAACTTAATTTTGTTGATCGAGTTAAGTAGCCTACTCAGGTATACATTTATGAAGTGACTTGCACAATAATTGTGATATCACTAAACAAGTTTGTTCCTTTTATTTCCGTTCCATTGCTCTGCCAATAAATTAAGAGCTACCGTATTAGATTTTCCAGGCATTCTCAACTGGCCAATAATATTTTATTGTGATAGTATTATATGCATATGTATGGAAGCCAACTATGGAGTATCTTTTTGTGTCCTAGTTTTCATTATCTTCGAGTGGTGTATTGTAACAATTCGTTTTACATTGTTGTATATGGGCTGCCCTATCACGTCAACATCAGTGCCACATTTTAGGGCTTCTTTAAACAGATTTCTACTGGGAGGAAGCAGTTTTTACAGTGATTATCCTAGTTGCTGGGGGGCGAAGCTCCCCAGACTTCTTAACACTCTCTCTCAGAAATCCAAGTCGAGTTACATTTTACCTAAAAAAGTGGTTTGGTACAGATAATTTAACTTTCGTGGTTGCGTGTGAAATAACCTATTCACCGGACCATTAAAAATATTCAAATTCTTAAGCTGGACCTTTGTTAACATTAGTTGAGTAACCCTGTAGTAGGCTATATGCCTGTAGTTAGTACAGCCACAAAACCCAAAAAACAAACAGCAAAAAGTAAAGCAAAAACAAAGAGAAGCATGTGTAGCAATTAATGACAGCTTTTAACAAAAAGAGTTGTGGATTGCATTTGCCAGTTCCAATATTGATGTGGATGAGCAGTCATTATAATAATAATAGGGTGGAGAAAGAAAACCGGAAATAAAAAAAACATCCTCAATTCCTTATGCAAAAGCCCGTTTCGATGTGGCCCAGGCTGAGCTCTTTCTATGGTCAGACTGCACATCACACAGTAGCCTACGACGATTGAGGTTTGAAGTCCAGTTAAAATTATTGTTTCTTGTCCTGGTGGGTGGTGAAATGGATGAGCTGGTATGGTAAATAAGATGATGATGTCCTGACTTGTTCATGCTGGCATAGCCTACGGTATGTCTTATAGTGCATGTTGCATGCAAGTGAATTTGTTGAATTGTTTTCTTCGCTTCATATGGATTGCAAGGTCTGAAATAAACGTTTAATAAATCATTGTGAAACGTTTGAGAAAAATAACCCAAATCATTGAGTGCTTTTTAGTTGAACTGTTGCTGCTGTATCATTTGCAATTAAAACGAACCTGGTAGGCCTATGTTATCATTACTTACAAACACAAAAACTTTGTCATAAAAATAAGATCTTACTCAGCGGCTACTTGTTGCCAACAATAAATTGTGTAAAAGTTGAAAAAAAATTCTATGGATTTGTCGGCAATGGTGCAACTGCAACCTAAGACTAGGCTACTTACTAGGGTTGCCAGAGGTTAATATAAAAAAGAGCCCAAGCTTATGCAAAAAGTAGCCCAAAAGTAGCCCAATTTTTTTGGGGGTTCTAAAATGGAGCCCAATTTGGAGCCCAAGCAAAGAGATAGGCTATTATACAAAATTCTTCCAGAGCGCTTGATCATCAGTCCCAAATTATAAGTGTTTTTCCAGTTCTTCACACCTTTCAGACAGATTGGCAACCATGCATTCACTCAACTGTTTGTTAAAATAATTACAAACAAGTACCGGTACCACACCAAGTAACACAAAAAATGGCTTAATTGCTTTTCGTGATGAGGTAACGCATCAAGAGTGTTCCCCTCAAGACCATGAACAGTTCTGATAACCCACCAAGGTCGATCAACGTAGAAACTATCTTTTTTGTCTTTTTTTTACTCATATAAATTGTTAAAAAAAATTCACTAGCCTTTTTTTTCTCATCTTTCGACATTTGTAAAAACTTCATTAAGGTGTTGCGACCATGCCATAACTGATTGTCCTGCTTTGGCACATGCACGTTATAGCATCCGTGTTTTGTCGCTTCTACATTTTTCTAGACCCCTGCTATGTTTGACATATATTGTTTTTCGTTGTGATGGTTAAAAATAAAAACAAACTGAACTGATGTCCACTACTCCACTGCATTTTCATGAAAACCTGGATCACTTAAGTTGCCAGGATTGCCAAATATTAAGAAAATTGGCATCTTTATACCAAATTGGTAACCCTACCTGACCAAGACCTCCAAAAACGCTGCTCCTCAATAAAATAACTACAAATTAGGTAAAAATATTAAACATGATACAATTTTTACATAAAATGTTATATTATGTTTTAATAAAAGTAGCCCAATTGGGCGCCAGCCAAAAAAGCGCGCCCAACGCAAATTTTTGGCGCCTGGAGAAATCAAAAGTAGCCCAATTGGGCGTAAAAGCGCCCAATCTGGCAACCCTACTACTTACCCTAGTAACCCTACGTAAAAATTGTGCAACAGCTCCATGCCGACACAGAGTTGCCATATGTTAAAAAAAATGAACAGAAGTTGGTTGATTGTGAGAATCTTTTCCCTCTGATTGGGAAAACTTCTTTGATAGCTCCAGCAAACCAACACACACCTTTTTTGTGCATAAAATGCGGTTTAGTTTTAAATCTTTATCCTCAGACTGACAAAACCTTAAAAGGTTATTCCATGTAGTTTCGCATGCTTGTAGAGACTTTTGACGCAGGGCCGATCATCTGGATTGGCTGAGCGAATTCTGTTGTTTCCGAACGTTGAAATATTATTGCGAGGAAATTATTTCATCCACTAAGTGCCGCTGAATGGAAAGCAGTTCTTATAAAGGTTGCTTAAGCGCACACCCCGAGAGCCGAACCAGCGCTGCGTGATGTTGAATTGAGCACGTAACCACCAAGCTAACGAAGCGGATTCTAAAGGTTTAAAGTAATATTTACAATCAAACATAGTAATCCCAAAAATTTGTTTCCAATTAATTTTGTTTCCATAATAATTCAATTAATTTGTTTCGGATTGAATATGACTCTCAATTGTAATAAGTTTAATCAGCCATTTTTCAAATGGTTTGAAACTCCATGAAAAAAAATGGGACCAATTCAATCAATCCAATTGTTGTTTTTGTTTGTTTTATTATCTTTATCCTGCATTGCGGGAAAGCGGACTTGAGCGCTATGCATCGGTCTACGCCTTCCGACGTACACCTGACCCACGCTGCAGCCGACTGCAATGTCTGTTTCCGGTTGTCTACTCTATTTATGACTTAAATTTGGTACTACCCATTACTCGAAATCGATCACTGGGTAGAGGCAATTATCGTAAAGTGCCTTGCCCAGAGAAACAACAGCAAGTGCGGGTGGCTGGAGTCGAACATGCAGGCTCTCGTACATAAACCATTTACGTTTTGCTGATGACATTATCTTTATATCTGAGCAACCTAAACAACTACAAACAATGCTAAGTGAACTCAATACAGAAAGCAAAAAGATTGGCCTTCATATGAATTTTAACAAAACGAAAGTTATGTTTAACAAACTGGCAGACATCGGCAGCAATATTCTTGTGGACGGAGCGACTATCGAAAAAGTTGATCACTATATATATCTTGGCCAAAAAATTACAACCAACTCCAATAAAGAAGACGAAATCAAAAGAAGAATATCACTTGGATGGCAAGCTTTCGGAAGAGCAAGTTCGATATTTAAGTCAAAAGCGCCTCTTTCTTTCAACAAACAAGTCAACAATCAATGCATCCTTCCAACCGCTACATATGGTGCAGAAACTTGGAACCTTACAAAGAAATTAACATTGAAACTAAGAACTATGCAGAGAGCACATGAACGAATCACGATGGGTTTAACATGGCGAGATAAAAAGACTGCCGAATGGATCAGAAACCAAACGAAATTACGAGATATATTAAGCACAATCAAGAAACTAAAATGGTCCTGGGCAGGTCATATAGCAAGATATCAGGACAATAGATGGACTAAAAAATTAACAACATGGACACCACGAGAAACCAAAAGAAAGAAAGGAAAACCAGAAGTGAGATGGAGGGACGACATTGACAAACAATGCAATACAACCAATTGGTACCAACTAGCACATAATCATGTAAATTGGCATGAAAAGGGGAAGGCTTACGCTCTGCAGTGGGCTCTCACAAGCTGAAAATGATGATGATGATGATGATTATAAAAAAGCAATCTTTTTTATAAAAAAAGCATAAAATACCATCAATAGGCTACTATGCTGGTTCGTTTCATTGAGAATCATATTGTTTACAAAACAAAACGCCATTAAGGGCAACAAACAAAGCACAAAAGGTTTATTTTAGTTGTGAGATCATGACAGTATAGGTTTCTATCCTAAAAGAAGAAAACTTTGTGTGAATGTTTGGCAGGAAACAATTGAGAGAAATTGCAATTGGATGAAGCGATCGAAAGTTGAAGAACTTCCGCTTTGCTTAAGTTAAAGAACGTTTTGCTTCCAATTGAACTCTTGCCAACTTGCAGTCCGCCCACGCCCTCCGCGCAACGAAAGTTTGATTTTATTTTCGAAAGAAAAGCGTTTCAATTTTCTCTTTATGTGCAGAGTATTGTTACTCACTTTTTAGATGTTTTTGTTTACAGTAGCCTACATAACCCAGAACCAACTCTCTTCCACAAACATTATTTACAGCACATTGGAATAACTAGCCTATTCTTAGTGGGTGAACGGAAGGTATGATCACTTTTCACCTTTTTTATCCCCCGTTAACTTCCTAAAGATACTATCACCTCACCAACCATTTTCGAATTAAAATTTGCCTGTTTTTGTGCAGTAGGCTAAGTCAACTTGTTTATGTACAGTACACTAGACCCGACAGCAAATCAACCATTTTTTACATTCATTTAACGTTGGAAGGCATTGAATCGATTGACTTGTTGTCTGGGGAAGTCCTACGTGGCACATCAATTGACGCATTTGTCACCTTTGCGTGGACATAACTTCTAAACTGTAAGAAGGGCTGCCATGAAGTTTCATGAGTTTTTCAGAGTTATTGATTTATACATTGTGAGTTACAGCCGCTTAATCAGTTTTTCCTACTTATATCTTCACTTTTTTATATCCATTATCAATGTCACCTTTCTGAAGATAATGTTGCCCCACCAACTATTTTTGAGTCCATTGGCTATTTCTGTGAGTCATCTTGTTTATGTTCAAACAAACGTGTAAAGCTGAAAGTAGAAGATGACGCGAGAGTAGTTTGTCAAACCTTCAACCACCAACTTCAAAGTGGCAGAGCAGTTACAAATAAGAATTTTATGGTTTATTTATTGTCGCTCCGCAACTGCTCATGTCTTTTAGCGACACGGTTCATTTTTAGTTTTGTATCATATTTGGAATGTCATCAAATTATTACCCGACTTACAATCACTGCGTTATGCAAAAAAGAACAAAGTCTGTATCTGTTTTAAAATCTTTGGTATGACCCGACCTGGAATCGAGCTCAGACCTACCAGCACTGGAGTCGTGAGGAGATTGTTAGCTGTGTCCACTCTTAACTAATATGACGTGGGTTATTTCATTCTCATCGGCCTGCGCGTGCGGCCAGGGCCGGATTTAGCTGATGGGGGGCCCGGGGCACTTTTAGATCGGGGGGCCCCCCTGCAAAAAAAATTTTAAGCCTACGGCGCGAAAAACCACCTCTACGTCTGCAGTAGCATCAATTCAGCACTGCACAGCATTTTGCAGAAACTTCAAAGGCTGAAAAGAAGAAAAAATAACACAAAATCACATTTTTTTCAGGTAGGGATGGATGGATGGTCATTTTATTTTTGTTTGGATGCGAAACGCCGAAACATACATAAAGCCGAAACATACATGAAACAAACATAAAACAAAAACTTAAAACAAAAACTTAGTAGGGGGGCCCTTCAAAAGTCGGGGGGCCCGGGGCACCTGCCCCCTCTGCCCCCCCCCCTAAATCCGGGCCTGCGTGCGGCGCAGAGGAACAAACTGCTGACCAAGACGTTCTTGAATGTTCCATTTGTAAGGCACCAAATGAAACGCATGGTATTACACCACTGGATAATGCCACACCAACTTGGCTTTCCATCGCTTGCACTGAAATCTGGACAATCTTGTTGCACACGAAAGAAGATAACGCCGGTGTTTGTTATCAAATTTTTAAGCAAAAGTGGAGAAGGAGGTATTTAGACCGCAATAACCTTCGAGAACACCCGTAGCCTAACCGTGTTTGTCAAGTAGATGTCGCTCACATGGTCTGATAAGAGATGAATGTAGATTAATGCATTGGCATTATTTATATTCGATATTCGTAAGCTTGATCAAGTATAATTTGACTAAAAAAATTTGCAATGCCTGGTGAACAGTCTCTCTCTGTTTTTATAATTTGAATTTTAGTTCTTCCGATCGAGTTAATTTGCTAAATGCAAGACTAAGCACGTAGCTGTTCACATTGGCGGTTTAAAAACGTTTCTTCAACAGCAAAATGAAACTGAAAACCATTTTCCTTGTTTGTGCATCTTGTGACCTGTGCAATGCAGGCTTGTCCATGGGACATTTTTTTCTGTCCCATCCCATCCCATCCCATAGCAATTCATGCCTGTCCCGTCCCATCCCATCTCATGGGATTCCCATCAAAATACCATTCAATAAATGTTATTAAATTTATGGAAATTTAAGTCTAATGTGTACTAGATAGGACTAAATGTACAAAAAGAGATACAAAACGACAAAATTTATTGATTTTGTTAACTTTAAAGTTCAGAAAAGTTGTCTATCTATGACAATTCATTATCATTGGCACTCATATTCCGAGTCACTGTGCTCATTCAGCAAATTTTCAATTTCCTGCTCTTAAAATGCTCTTAAAATGCTCTTAAAATGCCTAGCTACTGTCCCATGGGAAATGCAATTCGTGCTGTCCCATCCCATCCTATGGGACATTTCCCATGGGATTCCCGTGGGAGTCCCATTCCCATGGACAAGCCTGGCAATATGCACTCAACCTTTACACCAAAAGCACAACTTCTGTTTTTCTCTAAGCAGTCAGATTCTATTTTAAAATACAGTATTTCCTTCCTTACAGCACTAATAACACCAATCAAACTTTGAACTTCCGTTTTTCAAAGACAGAGTGACAAGAAAACGCAAACGAAAGAGAAGTAAGCCTGCATCTTCATTTGATTGCAGCATTGCAATTTTCATTCTTCTACGCACGATAAAAACCCCTTCCGATCGTGCTATTAATTGCATCAGATATTTGGCACCTTGCTCGAAACCTTCGTATTGCACCGAAACAAAATGTGTAGCCAGTTATTTGTGTGTAAAACTAAAAGATCGAGCTGCAATAGCCAGGTTTATATACCAATTTAAAAAGCGGTTACCTGCAAAGAAACGAATCTATAGCTGTAAGAGATGGGAGTCCAGGGGGCTCCAGGTCGTATCCCTGCTAAAAAAAAAACGTTGCAAATTTGTACAAAAATGTCCGGTTATTTGGGCAAATTATAAATTGTTGCGTTTTTAAATTCCTTTTAGACAGAATTTCGGCGATTTTTTTTGTACCTGAAAAATGTTTTATTCTCCTACGGCTACGAACGAATCTGATGAAGAGTTCTGATTGTACGACACGATAATTTTTTAATGGTAAATATTACAGTTTTTCTTGAGAACCAAAGTTTTAATTTTAACATACAAATAAAAAGATCTTTAGCTGGCTATGTCTGCGTAACAATCTTTCAGATCGCAATCGAATATCTATTCGAACGAAATAAACAGTCGATAAATAAAGTGTAGAGAGTCAAGTGATTTTAATCTGCGCAATAATAAGTTGACTTGCATGAATGGCTAAAACATAACTCCACTCAAAAGATAATTTTATTTACTTCCAAGCTTTCTGTTTGTTTGAACAAATTGATCTTGCAACGTCACAACGTTTATATTGTCGAATGGCAACCGAATGGCAACTTTTGCTAGCTGAACAACTAAACACACTAACATGAACAATACACACCAGAAAACAGTTTATTCAAGTTTGCATTGTTGTAACAGAAGCAAAACTTAATGATAACCTATCTGACACCAGAGAATCAAATTTAGTAGATTGTTGATTGCAATGCAACATTCTTTCGTATGATTCATGCAATCTGATTTTGATAAAAAAAATTGATAAGTAATTTTGAAGCAGTATTTTCAAAATATTGTGCAAGATTGCGCATGCTATTTCTGTTTTGTTTATTTTGCTATTTATGTTGTTCTATTGGTGACCCTGTTTAAGAATTAGTATGTCGTTCTTGTATCCAGACTTACCCCCAGTAGTTGAAGATTTAGATTAAGTGGACGGAAAGGCAAGAAAGCCAATCTTCTTATCTAACTTCAGGCATGCCTTTTAAATGTCTTGCCATGACCACCTGTAGTTGCGGCCTGATTTGTCACATTTTGCAGATTTTGATTCCCGCTACTGCTAGTGTCTGACTCAATCAGACAGATAATAAAATTTTCGAAAACTAAATGTCTTTGTTTTTCAACGTCTGATGATGTCAAAACCATTGTGTTACGTTGGAAAAACAGTAAAAAAGACGGTAAAATATAGTTTTTAGAAAATATCATTCAGACGGTCACCAAAGTTGACAAAATCTGGAAAATTTCGCAGAATGTGACAAATCAGGCGTATCTCTAGATAGCCACGGTCTTGCGTAAGACACAGGTGTATGCTGCTCATAAATGTCGAACAGGTGACCTTTCCAACTCCGAGCCAGGGCTCTCACCACTCAGTTATCCAGTCGATTGGGATCAGTATCATAAATTAGAATAACTTACAATCACCAAATCTACTTGTTAACAATAAAACAGTTAAAAAGAAGTTTAAATCGCGAAAATTCACCTGTACAAAGTCAAATGAGCTCTGGTGTGGATCAATTTGTCTTAAACCATCTGTTGACACCGCATGCTCTTGAGCGGTGTCGAACCCGCGCCCCTTTGAATACCGTACCCACCGTGGCTCTCACCATTCGTCTATGCACTATGCAGTCCACAATGAATCGATTAACCAATACAAATACGGTTTATCTTTAACCGTGGCTCATGCAATTTAGCAATTTTGTCAATATGGCTTCTGTTTTAGCTTTTTTTCTGAGACTGCCGGTCAACCTTTCAACATTTACCAACACTAGCTATCTTCAGAACTAATTTTGCTTTCGGAAAATTTCTCTCTGGATAAAAGAAATTTACTTGCAAGTCACCCTCAATGTAAATCTTTGCTCACAATTCACAGGAAATGAGGTGTGACAGTTGCCTGACGCCCTGACGTGTGAATTACATTGAAACGATGATGAGAATTCTTTTTTTGTAGACTACACAGTGTAAAATTAGTATTTGAAACAATGCCTTTTTTCGTGTCTTTTTTCGCAAGGCCGTTTCTTGAGTTATAAGCTCGCGACATCGCACAGGAATTTATTCATTGCAATTTGAATGATTTGAAAGTTCTTCATTTGCAGTAAACGGTTTGTAAAAGTTTGCAATTTTAAGTTTTGAGAAAAAAATGTAATTTTAAGCTAACACTCCGAAAAAATTTTTTTTTTCCGTAACTAAATAAGGTTAAAGTTTATCAGTGTCCGCAAGCTCAAATATATTTAATCGATTTCTAGGCATGAAAGTACAATTCGTTAAAAATTGAAAATTTTGTTGTTCTTGTTATCGTTAAGCCATTGGTTGACATAAACTATGTATTCAGATACGAAAGGGCGTAAGAAAAATAAAAAGATTTATTGACAAGTAGTGACAATTTGATCTATTCTGTTGTTTATAAAAAAAACGTCATTGTTTAATTTTCTCAAAACTTCTATCAGTATGAAAATGGGAAGACCGATCGTTTGCTTCGTGCTGTCTGTTTGCTTGTCTTATCGTACTGGCAGAAATTAGACCTGTACATGCTGCACCTTCAAGAAACAGAGGTATCTTGCTACTCTTGTTCGATGCAACTGTTACTTCAGTTTAGACCAGGGGTGACGAACCTTTTTGCGGTCGCGGGCCACTTTGTCAAATACACATGAGTTATCTGGTCACACAACTTTTTAATCGTAACCTACTATGAAATCTTTTAGAAGCGACTCAAGATATGATTCATGAAAAGATAACAAACGGCAGATGAAAGTAATAAAACCCGCACAGTTGAAATTATCTTACGCAGAATCGAAACATACAACAGTAAAAAATAAAAACAAATCAACTTGAGCAAAAAGGATAGAGCAACAGTACTTGCACTGATAATGAAAGGTGTACCAGTGAAGGCATAAAACAGCTTTGAGATGTCTTTTGTCTTCAATGCATGAGCGATTGTCAAATTGTTTTGCAGGCCGCACAAAATTCTTTGACCGGCCGCAGGTCCCTCACCTCTGGTTTAGACCTTAATATAGTTTTAAACAAGTTGAACTAGATTTGTTCAGATCAAACGTTAATGTGGCAAAACAAATGTTAAATTGATAAAAAAGATTGAGAGTGTAGCTTTGAAAGTACCTAAGTCAGATTTTAGTAAATTGGAGTTAGCCGTGGAAAAAGTGGTTTTTCGTAGTCACTTTAACATTGTTGCAAAATTTATGCAAGAAGATATTAACGGCCTTTTTGTTTAATTTAGGTTTTCCGACACAGCTAATACGCAAATACCACAGCATGAACATTGCTACCAAAAACGAATTATCTCGCAGTCTCGACCGAGGTACATGACTTTTAAAAACTATAATGTATAATTAAAAACTGGCCTGGCTTCATTGTATTGTAAAAAAGTTCAAAAAGTAATAACGACTTCTTCAACATTACAGCAAGAAAAAATTGAGAGAGAACACGATAACAAATAATTAGAATAAAAAGGCCAATTTTTGCACGGCGTTACTTTTGTGTGTGCTCTATGATATGTTTATTGCTTATTTATAACAAATTTGTTTCAATTGCACAGGAGGTAAAGGCAAGACACACCACCATAAGCGAAACAAAGCCTGAAGAAAGAGTTCAAGTTCAAATCAAGTTCAAAAAAGGATATCACTTTTAAACGTTTGTTGAAAACAGCTCTTTTTTATTTATTGCTTTTTCTGAAACGCCATGACCAAACGAGAAGATAGTAATGTGCAGTATAATGCAACGGCTAACTATTGTTATGCCGTTACATTCAAAGATATATTTGCTAGTGGTAAGAACAACTGCAGAATTTTTTTGTCTCTCCAATTGTTTATTGTGTTATATAGGCTTGTTCACAAGAGTAGGAGGTTAATGCTTACCTACAATCCCTTCTTCTTCCTGTCACAAACATAACTTGTATTCTTGAATTTCTTTTGATTTATTGAGTCTACAGTGAAGATAAAAACCTGATTTTTTGTACACACTTATGGACTTCACAACTGTCAAACTCAAATTCAAAGTACACACGCCTCGTAAAGGCGTCCTGGCATCCTCTCTCGCTTGTTTTACCAATACTGAATTCAATAGAAAAAGGTAAATGGTCTCTCCACATAGAACGGCTACCGGCAGGCGGCAGAAGCGACAATTAGGAGTGAAACGTCTGAGTCCGCAGGTAAGCCACGCCAAGGAGAAGAAAGAAGAAATAACGCAAACTTAACGTTAGCACAGTTACGATTCAAGAGAGCAATCAATCTGCCGGAACAAGCCTACTTTTATAGCATGTGTTGTCATGAAAGATAGGCCTACATACTTTTATAGCATGAGAAAGAGAGATACCACTTTTTTCGTTGTCAGATTAAACCGTGAATACCTGCTATTTGGAAACAAATATATATATGCTTGTACTTTTTAAACGCATTTTTTGCAATGATTCAAAATTCGCTCTATTTTATACTAAAAGGGCTTTCGCGGCCCTTTAGTAATCCCGCTTAGTTCTTAGATCTCTTGTATTTTTTTCCAATCGATGATTTCAAGGTCCAAGTTTAATTCCTTTGGGTCGGGCTCATGGTTTGAGAACCACTGCTATGTGATTTTGTACAGTAAAAATTTTGAATTTATTTGTTATTATTGTTTTTGTCAACAAGGTTATATTCTTATCTTATAAAGAGAAGAACCTGTATGATTAACTTAGCCTATATACGACGCATGAATTTGTTTATTGATGCACTGTGTATTTAAATAGTAAAATAACATGAAACTGATGTTGGTTGACAGAGTTTGGTTGAAGTATTTTCCTTATCAGATAAGTATCTCTGTCTGCAACAAATTGTCTGCAAATGGCACCAATCTTTGTAATTGATTGCCTAATTCATAATTTTCAGTTAAACGTTCTCCCCAGAACAGGAAACTTTATAGAATGTTGAGCTTATGTATTAACTGATTGAGTAAATATGGTTTCCGGTTTTAGAGACTACCTTCGAAGCTTAATTTATATTTTTGTTGATAATTTTGCAATCCTCTAGGCTAGGGTTTAGCAGTGGTGCCGAAGTAGGGGGGGATGGGGGATATATCCCCCCAATATTTTGGCAGCATCCCCCCCAATAATTTAGAAAAAAATGTTTGCTCTGAAGTTGTACTTCGATTTAGTTGTTTGCAAGCATCTCGAATTGCTGTTGTTTTTCTTTTATTGATGTTTGATTACAATTCTAAATTGTCTTGGATTTGACGTTAGAAAATGAAGGACCTTCATTGAAGGTATTAAGGACGAGTAGGACTAGGCCACTGGCCACGGCACTGTAGTAATGAAAAAACTGCAGAAAAATATTTGAGACTTGTGTTAATTTTGAAGCCTTTGGCACTTATGGAACAATTTAGTATCACGTTGCAAGAAGAAAAGCTTGACATTGACTTTTGTGAAGAGCCGTTTCAGACCCTGAAAATCACTCAAGAGAAATATCGTGATTTGGAGTTTGAGAACATTACAAAAATGCAGTTTCACTTTAGGAAAAATTTGCCACTAATTTTATCACGCCTTTGCAAGCATCACGGCAAAGAAGAGTCTCTGAAAGATTGGGTGGAGGCTCGATGGCAGCTACTGAAGACACTCAACTGCATTATAAGATACTTTACAATCAGTTCATAACAGAGTTATCTCTCAACTGACCGAACGGTTTGAATGTAGCCTGAATTCCGATTTGGCAAAGTATAAAGAACTTGCACGAATTTTCAAGACCGGCTTAGTTCCTGAAATGGTCAAAAATTATCCAGAGCTGAATAGACAATCGATGAGTTATCAAATTCATTCATTCAGCAAGGCAACAGGAGCAAAATCTCTGTACGATGCTAAAAGAGCTTACCAGGCATTGTCCTAGTTGAAAAATTCTTACATAGGCCTACTCCAGCTGATTAAGATCCCCTTAGTTTGCCCGGTAAGCTCTGCTGCCTGTGAGAGGTCGTTTTCCCATCTTCGTAGATTGGAAACCTGGCTGAGAAATACTTTGGGACAGAAATAGTTGAATGCTAGCATTGTTTGCAACATTCACCAAAATATTCTTAATGACATCAGCATAAATGACATTGCTAATGAGTTTTCAATACGCACTACCGTAAGACGCAATATGTTCGGTTGTAACAAGTTCTTGTGATGTGTTTGAAAGTTAGGCTATTGTTTGAGATTGTTTTCAGTTTTCTGACTAGTGACTTTGTCCTATAGGTCTAGTGCACTAAGTGTAGTGATTCTAGTGAAGGAGAGGGCAAGAAGAAAAGCCTATAACTTCTGTTTCTTTTTTGTTTTTTTTTGGAAAAACTAAGTATTCATTCGAAGGTCACAGCTTCGAATCCCGCTGGAGGTACCAATTTTTCTTTGCTGGTTTCCTAATCTTGCAGCAGTGATTCACAAAAGCACTGGTAGCACTTTTATCTCCATGATGTCTTATCTGTATATTATGCTGGTAGCAGCTAATTTACCGAGGTCCGGTGATTGTTTAATAAACTTAATACCAGTACCAACCACTAAAACCAGTACCATCCCCCCCAATGTTCAAAATCGTCTAAAATTTGATAAATTTTTGATTTAGCCTATCCCCCCCAATCCTCAACTAACTTCGGCACCACTGGGGTTTAGACCAGACAGCCTAATAGATGTCGACAGCGTGAAGTTTGTGCTTGGTAAGATATTTTTGTCTATATCGCATTGATCGCATTCTATGGACAAGATGTCGTAAAAAGAGAGCTGTCCTTTAAGTGTGATGCTCAGCTGCATGCGCCGATAGTTGAACCATCGTCGCTAAATCACGTGGTCTCATTGTTTGATCACAGAGTATTGCTAAAGTGTAATAATAAAAAAGAAATAAAAAAGCAACTGAACCGAACTTATTGCAATAACATTTTTCAGCATCTGAAAACAAGAATGAATGTATGCATTTTAACGCAAAGTAGCGATAAAGAGCTATAGGATGACCATTTTGAAGAAGGGTGCCAAAAGTTTTCGTACATGCAGTACAACAGGGTTACTCAACTAATGTTAACAAAAATCCAATATGACAAGTTGAATATTTTTGGTAGGCACTTTAACATGCAGATATCCAATCCAACCATAAACCAATCAGATGCTGCTTTGTCTGTCCAGTTGTGACCATTCCAGCATTCCGCCAGAGAACTGATTATTACTTTGAACTTTGTTTGGCAATTACAGAAAAAAAAGAGCTATAGCAGTGGTGAGAATCAAACCCACAACAATAAAATGAGTACCATCGCCCTAACCCTCTGCGCCAAGTCAACCGATGACAATTCCATGACTTAATTTAGCTAGAATTTGCGTTTTTCCTTTGTTCTTCCTGAACGCAACCTTGATGACATCATGAACAGCGTAGATTCTGATTGGCCAATGGTTCGTGGTTGAATTGGGTATCTGCATGTTAAATATTTTTAGCGGTCCGGTGAATATGATATTTCACACGCAACCACGTAAGTTAAACTATCTGTACCAAACCACTTTATTAGGTAAAATATAATTCGCCTTGGATTTATGAGAAAGTGTTGGGGAGTTTGGGGGGCGAATTCCCCTCAGCAATCAGGATAATCACAATAAAAATTGCTTCCTCCCAGTAGAAATCTGCTTAAAGAAGCCCTGAAACGTAGCAATGAGGTTATTTTTCCAAAAGCTCAAGGTCCACCATCAACACCCAGAAGGTCCGGATTCGGACCGCGGTCCGCCAGTTGAGTAGCCCTGCAGTACAGTAATATTTCTAATAAAAAAATTAAGATTCATCCGTAAAAGCATTGCTTTTCAAAAAGTAGCCTATTATTATTTAAAAAAACGTTTCGTCCATGGATGGGCTCGAACCACCAACCTTTCGATTAACAGCTGAAAGCGCAAACCGATTGCGCCACAGATAGGATGAATTTCATCAACTGTAAAGCTACAAAGCTACTTCCCATTGATTCCCATTTGTAGACTTGCTCAAAGAGACAGCAGCAATTTGGACATGTTAATTCCCAATATAATCCCAATTGCAGGATAAACGCCGCCAACTAATCAGAAGCTACGTTGTTTGTGACGTCATCAATTTTGCGTTTCCAGGAAGAACAAAGGAAAAACTCAAACATTGCGTAACTTTCGCCAACGTTTGAGTGATGTAAATGGTTAAGGCGGTAATAGTCATTTCAATGACGTAGGTTCGATTCCCAACAATTCCATAACTATTTTTTTCTTCTATAATTACCAAAGTTCAAAGCAAGAACCAACTCTCTGGCTGAGTGCTGGAATGGTCACAATTAGACGGTAGTCACATAAACATGTTCTGATTGGTCGGCGGTGTCATCTTGTTGTCATGTGGTAGCTACCGTTCTGAACTCTAGCAATCATAAATTTGATGTGATAAACTAGGGATAAACCCACTGAGATTATGGTTAAAAAGGTAAAAGTGATCCCATACTTGATTCAAGTGTCGGGTATGAAAAAATAAGGTTTTTCTTGCAGGCCTACATAAGCCTTCGGCACTGGGAGAGTAGGCAGTTGCTCTCTCTCTCGGCCGTTTTTCATTCAGCAATTATGCCCAACCAAATTAAAAGTGTAGTCATGTATTCCCGCACTTGATATAATGTGCTTTATTTATTCTAAAATTGAGGAATTTCATGAACTATCAATCAACAGCATAGTTGTGTAGTTCCAGTGAGCTGTTTCCAGTAGTAGAAGAATATTTTATATCATGATGAATAAATTAAAACAGTGCAAAAACTCTAAATAACTTAGCGTATATGCCGCAAATAAAGCCAGAAAAAGAAGAAGAAGAGGAAAAAGATATGCCGCCCGTTGCAGTAGCCACGCATTCTACAGGACAGTTTCAATATATCTTTGCAAAATTAATTTCAATGAAACGCTTATTCACTGCCACAATTGTTTTACCGGTATCTGATGCACGAGGACCATTGTTATTTGCATGACTTTGCTTTGCTCTGCAGAACTATCGTCTCTTTACAATACTGTGCTTGACAAGACCATTTCACTGTAGTGAGCAATAAGAATTTCGAAAAACGTAATCAAAAACTTACATAATGTAAATGTTTTTTTTTTTAAACTAATTTGGCGTTCAATAATACCATGCTGGAAGCGAACTTCATAGAAAACTGCAAGCGGTATGTAAATATTTAAGGTAGTTATTTACGATGTGTTTTCTCTGAGTTTCGAATTTAGGAAACCAGCGCGTAATTTACACAAACGTCATTTATAGCCTAATGAAAATCAAAGTGTTTAATGTTTTTTTTGTCATCAACGCTTTCGGAAGTTTCTGTTGTGCCAAATGCTTGGGTATTTCCGCGGGCAGAAACGATTATATTCACCAAACAGTGAATTTGGCTACTCACTATGTCCTCGCACTAAACCTAAGCAAATGAAATCGTCCCCACTTGTAAAGCACGAAAGCTGAAACATCATAGGAATCTGTGTAGATAAAACTGGACGGCAGAAAAGTCTGTCATCCATATGGCAGAATTACACCGTGCCAGCAGTAGCCTACTCATGAATACTTTCAACCACTGCATTTGGTTTCATATTACAAGGTTAATTATTTCAATGTAGGCTTGCTTTAGGCTTGGATGATACTGCAGCAGTCTGACGTAATGCATGTTCTTCAGATGATAGCAAGCTCAATGCAAAGGTTTACGATTCGATGGAGTCGGCAATTATCAAGTAGCTAAGCTTGCTAAAAAAAAAAGAGAGTCTTCAAAATTTGGTGGCGGTGTTTTTCAACAACCAGCGGGGAGTCGATCAAAGCTCGCGTGATTATTGAAAGGGAGCGCTTAATTCGCACCGCCATCTCACCGCTATGCCTGGTTTCAAGAGTTTGCGAAAACTCAATATATTTACCATGCAAACTTGTATTTTCTAGACATGCCTTTAGAATCTACATCTTTCTAAGAATTGACTAATAAAGCAGCTATTTGTATACATTTAACGATAACGGACTTTGGTAGGCTAACATGATCTGCTAGAGATTTCAACAAATTAAAATAAAATTAGATTCTTCAGATTTATACTTCACGGGATAACATGATCAAGGACTTGAAAGAAAACCGGTTTCGAAAAGCAATGAAAGGTAACAATAAGATTTAGAGGTTGTTCGAAGTAACAATAGAGTAGGATTAAGAGGGCGCCATGGATTATATCTTTTCTTAAAGTATCAATTTTTTTTCGTTTTTACAAAAAATTATTGGTGTTTGCTTTTTGTTGTTTCATAAATTCGAACTAACTTTTTTGATGACGATTTTTGCTACGTACCATTGGAAACCACTGTTCGCAAAATGATGTTTTTTTCTTTTCTTTTGAATAGGCTAGCCTTACAAAATTGTATTGGTCACCCTCGATTGGCATGTAGCTTACTCATGTCACTGCGAAATAAAACATGTTTTATTTTCATTTCGTTTAACGAAAAGAATGCCGGCTACATGCAACCCGCAATGTTCACGCGAAAAAAGTTTTTTTCTTGATGTGTTTCTTCAATGTTCACATTTTCAGGCAGTTTGTTGAATTGCAGCCTGGTATTGATCTCATTGAAAAAAAAAAAGATCTCATAGCAAACACTAGAGATCATCTGATAAAAGTTTTGCAAAAACTTCCCAAGCAACTTTTTCACTTCCTTGCAGAGCTTGACCGCCATTTTCAAAACTATAACGCGTTTGCTGCGTTTAACCAGACTTGTGTGTTTTTGCTTCTCATTGGTGACATTTCTATCGCAGGCTTGGACTAAATGCAGATGAAGGTTGTTCCATGGTCAGTTCAAAGGGCCGCTGAGAAGATAATTTGGGCCCAGTAACAATGAGATACTTGGGCCGCGAATCAAGATATTTCTAAGAAAAACGCACTGTATCTAAAAAATCCTCGGCCTGTTTTTCAAGCTCTTGGCCCTCTTGAAAACATTGCGGGCCAATAAAATGATGCCAAGTCCGTGACTAAAATTACTCTCTGGACTCTCCTGTCAAAATTACTGGTCGGTTCAATCAAAGAAAATTGACCTTTTTACATTAAAAGAACTTTTATGATGCTGATCAATCTACAAAGGACCAATTTTTAATTGGAGTTGTAACTAATTTGCGGCAAGCGACTAGCACAAAAGAGTTACAAGATTTTATTGTTTTCAAATGAAAATTGCTTTGTTCGATATGCGGCTTGGTTTGTTTCCTTGAGCAAATCGTTTTTTTCACTTTGACTCGATAACAATTTTATGGGCACATATGCTACATCTTACAGTTTGATTTTTTTTTATAGTTAAACCAAGGTTAAAGCAATCAGAGCGAAAAATTGAATACTGGTACGCAAACAATAAAATTTAAAGCATATTTTTGATCACAAACCTACTTGTAGGATACTTGTAATAATTTTGTGTGAAGTTGTTCTATTTGGTACTTGAAATAAAAAGTAAACTACACGTAATTTTACTTTGAATTGAGAAAACAAATTAAACTAATTCAGATGCAAAGTGATGAAATCAAATTATCGAGTAGCAGCAACCTGATTGCCGAAAGTATTGTGCGATCATGCTTTGCCTGCATGTCACGTTTAGCCGGCTAGCAGACACAAGGCTTTAGCAAGGAAACCGATTAATTTCTTGTAATCGCTTGGGTGAGGTTGATGAACGAAATAACGTTTGTAAACTTTACCATAAAAGGCTGCAGATCAGCAGCATCACCAGAAATCCATCTTTTTAAGCATTTGAGCTGAAGCGGTGTGTTGTGCATTAGCAAGTAACCTGTCGCGAGTTCACGAAAAAAGCCCAGAGGGAAAGTGGCGAATTGCCTCATTGTGTCGGTCTCTGCTGGAATCGCTAGCCTTGTGTTGATGTGTTGCTGAAAGAAGACTTGGCGCCATTTTGTTTCAACACCAGATATGCGGACCTAACAACCCTCGATAAATACACAATCCATTGGCTGGTGCGCCTGCGTGTAACAACGTGATCTGTGGCGCCTCAAACGCAAGAAGAAGAACACCAGAAACATTTATTGGATTTTTTTCCAAATTGACAGGGACATTATCGCTGGATTTAAATATGAGTCCTCTCGAATCAGAAAAAATAGAAATATAACTGCGTGGAGTCCACTTTGCGATCAGTAGCCAACTCTTGGTTGCTAGTAGGCTACACAAAAGCAGGCTAATAACCAGGCTTTACAACTTGTGCCTTGTGGACCACATTTTCCGAATAAAATCTTGAAATGCTTTTCAAATGATGATGTGAATTTATTTTATATTGTGAACAGACGTTTTCAATTGGGTTTGTTGGCATTTTCCGTTGTCGAGAAAAGGTTAGGCTTAAAAAAAAAAAAGAATTATAGCCTACCAGCTTTTCAGCAAAACAGTTAAAATTTTATTCTGGATGTTCACAGTTACATCATCAGTTAAATTAATCGCTTTAACGCCAAAAATGTTATATTTACTGCTGCGGCCATTTGTCATATTTTGTTAGAAGTAGCTCAGGTTTGAATGAATATAATTTGCTTGCGACAGGCTTATAAAAAAAGAGAGTCTAACTTACCGCTTTCTATAGGCATGACAAAATTTTCTTCCTCTAGTTAAAAAATTGTTTCTGTTAGCTACACTAAGCTACGTACGTCCATTGCGAAATAAACTTAGTTCAATAACACAAAATTTTTTTAAAATGAACAATTGAAGAATTAAATTAGAAAAACTGAAACTCGTCTGACCTTGTTTGAGGCGGAGACGTGGCTCGTTTATGTGGTCGCCATTTTTAACTGACTTCAGTAGATTTCGGCTAGCCTACTACAGTAGAAGTGAAGTTACAAGGCCAAAGACATTTAGCTATTAAATCTCAATGGAAGTTAAATTCTACTGCAAATCTAGGTGTCTTACATGTTGTAGCATTGATAGCAGTAGCACGATGTTTTATGATTTGGACTTGAATTTAACACGAAATAAACCTACACTCCTGCAGAGTTTGTTCTTGTGGAAAAAGCATGTTGAGAGAAGGCTGTTTTGTTGTTACTGTATGTCATGGAAGTCACTATGTATTCGCATTTTTACTTTTAAAATCATCATCTTTTTTGATATGTAGGCTATATTTTTTGAGTTTTATGTTCTTAGAAGCATTTTAATTTATTTAAAACATGCAACACTCAGCAGATAGACAACTTGGTTTTGTATTGGCAAGGATCGCTTAAAAAACGTAAACATCCAAAACAAATAGTCTTGCATGGGGACCAAACAGTGAGTTTTTGTCGCCAATGTTTTGTCTTATTGAGTTGTTCATTTCTTTGCTCTTGCCAAGTCATAAATTAGACTTGTTCACCCATGTATTCTTGTTGGTCGTGTCTTTAAATTCACCTGGGATACAATATTTATCAAACCGGCAGATTTGGATACTCACAGTATTTTGGATGATGATTAAAACTTGTTTATATTTGCGACTTGTTCTTAGTCATGACTTGTTTTTATTTGAACTTGGATTATTTGTCATGAACATTTTTTGTTGTTTTGTAGCAGTTGTCAGGCTGCTCAGTGTCATTCAGCGATGGGAAAAGTGACTTAATTGCCTATGCCAAATAGCTGAAATAAGAATGTTTGAACATTAAGTTTATTGCTTACTGATGATTCAAGGCTCCTGTTACAGCAGGTCCACATTTGACTTTGAACTTCTTAACATCTTTGCCATTACCACCAACCATATTCAATCGTTTTCAAGCCTACATACCGTATGCCTTTTGTGGTCTTGAATATAAATCTCCTTTTGAACCTATACTTGCACTTTTTCACGCTTACAGTACAAGTTCAATGAACGTTTCATTTACTAAACTTTGCGGGACATTTTTATTGCCAAATTTTGCTTCATATTTATAACATTTTGATATTTTTTTTTGTAGTGGCGTTTATTTTTGCAACTTTGCCAGCCGTAGACCATCACAAGAAAAAACAATATATTTCAAACATAGCATAGGTCAAAAAAAAGGTAGAAGCAATAAAACGCGGACGTTATAACGTGAATGATACCAAAGCAGGACAATCAGTAAATATGACACGGTCACAGCACCTTAAAACTTAAGCAGCCATAAGTTTCCCTTGTCAACACCACTGCGTCACATGGTAAACCTACCAAATTCTCATAAGCAAAGGAAGTGGAATGCGCAGGATTTTCTGGAGGAAAAAAAACATTCTATGAAACCGATAACTGTTCTTTTATTAAAAACAAGCTTAAGAAAAAAATTTTTTTTGTAGACAAGTGTAATGAGGCGCCAGATCGATGCGATGCGTATCATGCTAAGTAGCGCGTAATTTAAAGGTGGGATGAAGAGCTGGAAATTGGTATGAACAAGGTGTCGGAAAAACCAGAAACCCCGAGTTATGCTCACTCTTGTGCCCAACTTATACCCCAACTTGTGCCCAGACATCCCAACCGCTTATGATGCGGTCCCGCGAGACATTAATGTCCCGTGTATGGTGGCTGTGCGTGGGGATGGACGAAGTGCAGCGTAACGTGCGTAATCTTCGGATGCACGTGAGCTTCGCAAATAACGACAATGTCTGTGGCGGTTGCTTTTATTTCTCATATTCTTCTCTATTGTTGAAATGGAAGTCTGCCTTCGCAATGTTGTTGTTGCTGAGTTTCATTTTATATAGTTGAAATATCTTTAAGGTGAGAGAGGTAGTTTTATTTATTTGTAGTAATACGATATTCCTGTATAAGACGCAGACAATTGAAGGCATTGCTGTAACAAACACAAATTTAAAGACTGTTTTGCTGTCTGTGCTGCACTTACAAAACTAGTCCGTTTTACGCTGCAGTGCAGACATCAGCTAAACTTTAAAGCTATGAAACAAGATTATTTGCTAGTTGGACTACTACAACTCACGCAGCAAAAGTTGCCGTTTTCAGCCATTTTAACATCAAAGAACGTTAAAGTGTAAGAAATGTGACTTTTGCTAACAAACAAACATTAAAACCAACAACCGGGTTTGCATCGAAATCAGCAAAATCTGTTTGTTTACATTGCTTCAACAACTTCAGATCTTGAATCAATGTAAAAAAAGGATTTGTTAGATGAAGTATCAATTGCCAACTCGGCAAATATAGAGGCTTAAGTGAAAGTTGTGTCCACATAATTCGCCTCGGAGGTAAACTCCAACTTTGTACAGAGTTTGTACGCTTGAGTCAATTAATGCGACGCTGTAAGCTCATATACTTTGTGACAACATTTCCCAAATAAGATGTCGTAGTTGCAAGGAAAGTTCTCTGTGCACCATGGTGTACCAGTACACCACCGTGCTTGCAAGCACGGTAAAAACGTTTACAGCCAAAGCTGCCCAGAGAAAGTTCTGTTCTACTAGAGATTGCATGGAAAACCATTGTCAAGCCCAAACTGAAAAACAACAACACCGTCTAAATAAACAGGAAAAAGTAGAACTGCTTTCATTTTTCTCTTGTACTGTTATTAAATATTATGGCACACACGCCGTTTTTGCCACTGCCTGGTGTCATCTTCAATTGAGACATAGGCCTCCACGCCATAGGGTGGTCTGTACAGCGGAGAGTTCTTGTTTATCGTCTACTGTAAATACCACATTCATGTTCAGCAAACATTTTGAAAACTAAACTGTTTTCGTGAAATGTTAATAATAAATGACTGAAATTCAATAAAACTGCACTGACCTGCGTACAAGCAACAACTGACGAACAAACACAAAGTCAGTGCAGGTCAGTGCAGGTCAGTGCAGTTTTATTGAATTTCAGTCATTTATTATTAACATTTCACGAATAATTTTGTTTTGTTTAGATGAATTAAGATATTTTCCTGAAGAGGGCAGAAAGTTTTGCCAAAAACGTTTGAAATTATGTATCTATTTCATTTCTGTATTAATTTTGAATTATGCAATTCAATGTTATTAAGTTGTTATCGATGGTCTGTCTATGGTTTTTAAAAAGTACCTCTCTACCAAAGCTATACTAAACTGTTTTCATTTTCAGTGCTATTGAATATACTGTATATCAGTGGCGTAGCTAGGAATTTCAAAAGGGGGGGAGGGGAGTTTGACGGCGTGTTCGCCTAAGACAACACTCCGCGGCGGGGGGGTCTGGATGGCCTCCCCCGGAAAATTTTAAAAAATTAGTTTGAATTTCTGAGAGCATTTTCAACAAAAATGTGGGTATGAATATTAGGGTGGGCCGTTTTTGACTTTTTTTTGAAATTCAAAAACGGCTAGTCGTAAAAAGTGGCACATGCATAAAAAAATTACGTGTGCAAAATTTCATCAGTTTGGGGGTGCATCTTCTGCCCCCGCAGGGGGGTCAAACTTTCAATTTTTTGAAAAAAAAGGGATATTTCACTTTCCGTGTTAACATAATTTTTTTTATAATTTTTCTACTGGCTAATTATAAATTGTAAGTGGGATGTACCCAGAACTTTCCTATGTAAAGGCATGTTCGAAGCTTAAGGTTTACTGCCCACGCATCGACGACCAAAATGCTGAATTTTCACCAGTTTGAAATGCTATTTTGTCATTGCTCAATAAACAAACTTGTCGCAAAAGGGCGAGATGGTGTTAACGCTGTACGTTCATTTATGTTTTGTCCATTAACTTTGCAGGATGATACGAATGAGGTACGAACATCAGCACATATTTACGATAAAGAGTTACAAAAGAAATGAATAACCTTTTGAAGTCAAATTCTAGAGGTGGGCCTAAATTTCAGCAAAATTTGGACCAAATGAAAGAATCTGCAAAGCAAAAATATTTGAAATCGTTTGTTGTAGCCTAAGTGTTCCAATTTTCTTCAATGTACTTGCCCGCAGAAAAATCGTGTCTCTGTTACAGAACAACAGTTCCTTCTTGATCAAAGATCAACTCGCATAATGGTGATTGATAAACATGATAAATCGGCCAAAAAATTTAATTTTAAACGTTTTCCGAGGAGAGTCGCAAGATCAGAACAATTCCGTTCTTTACGTGAAGACCCAGGAGCAGGCACAAGTAGCGCTTTGGTTAAAACACCTTTAACTTCTTATTCAAGCTCAGAAACTTTGTCATCCAATGAAGAACGCTGCGAAGATTTTGATTATCAACCTAGTTTTGCCTCGGAAAACCCCAGAAAAAGCAAGGTCTCTTCCAGTTTAGTAGTATTTGCTGAATCATGCGATCGTACTGGTATTTCAGATAGGTCTGCAGCACTTATTGCTTCATCATTTCTACATGATGCGGGAGTTGTAAAGGATAGCGAATCTCAATCAGTCATAGATAAAAGCAAAGTGAGAAGAGCGAGAAAAAAATGAGGTTTACAACTCAAATGGAAAGTAGGCCTATCATGTGCGTAAATTTGCAAAGCAAATATTTTGATGGCCAAAAAGATTAAACTATCAAACAAAATGAAATTGCTGAGCGACTTCGAAAACATTTCGCAGTTGAAGAACACAATACTTTACTTGAGGAGCTAAGTTATCATTTCATTGGTCATTTTACTGCAGCCAACTGATCTAATGTGTCAATAGCTATCGGGATTCTTGAATATCTTGGATCCAATAAAATTAGCTACGATAATGTAATGGCAATTGGATGCGATGGAACCGCAATAAACACAGGTCAAAAAGGCGTCGTGATAAAGCTCCAGGAAGATCATTTCCAACAGCCACTTCAATGGTTAATATGCCTACTCCATAGTAATGAATTGCCTCTTAGGCATCTTATAAAAGATATGGCAATACTAGCAGACCTGATAGCTTCACTGGGCCCATTATAAAGCAGCTATATAACCACTGTCACACAACTAGATGTTGTAAAATATAAAGCAGTTCCGGCACCAGAGTTTGAAATTGATGAAAATGACCTCAGCACTGACCAAAAATATCTTCTACACATGCACAGAGCAGTGAAAAGTGGAGATGTATATCAATTCATTTCGCATATAGGAGTCCAGGTATGATGAACCATACTCAAGATGGTTGAACACAGCCAATAGAATTCTACGTTTATTATGTTGCATCTAACGCGTTAGCTGTATTGGTGGAACGTGTGGACTATATTATGAATGTTTATATTGCAGTATGGTTTTCCATTATAAAGGAAAGCAATTTCACTAATGGCCAAAAACATTTCTTTAAAATTCTACACTCTACTCAGAAGCTATCGAATAAAGCTCGCAATATCCTCAATAAAGTAATATAGAGGAATGCGTTTTATGCCCATCCTGAAAACATTTTGATTGCAATCATATGTTATACCAAAGAGTATATGTAAGTGAACTAGGATGGAGAAGAATTTTCAATTCAAGAATATTATCATCTCACAGCACTCGTCAGCAATAATTCACCGTATCAATATTGCAGTTCAGTTCCGAACGTTACTTTGAGATGATAGACTGGCAAAATAATCCAGTTACGGAACTCCCAGCGATGCGTGGTGTTGACAGCAATGTGATAAAAGAGCACATCAAAACAAAGATGGCTTCACAACAGTTGTTTTTTTACGTTTTCTCTGCCACACACAACAGATGCTCATCACATGTGGTGGACAGCGTTGAAAGAGATGGGTAGCCTACATTAAAGCAA
Organism: Aplidium turbinatum; assembly: GCF_918807975.1. Lineage (NCBI taxonomy): Eukaryota > Metazoa > Chordata > Ascidiacea > Aplousobranchia > Polyclinidae > Aplidium > Aplidium turbinatum. Next base: position 4,817,751 of record NC_137489.1, on the reverse strand, counting down.
TATTGCAATCAAGGAAAAAAAATTCCTAGGTTCCAGTCGAAACAAGATTTTATGATTCATTAGACTGCAGCTAGAATAAATTTGAGCAATATTCTGGGGAACTGGCTAAAAGACCTTGTTTTTTGTTGTATTTTTGACACAATCTCGTTTTTTTTTTACGCAAGTTCTTTTTTATCGTTACATTGCTGTCAAACAAAGTTTACTCTTGTAGGCCTATGTGATTCTGTAGTAGCCTATCAAGTGAACGTTTAATGGTTTGTAAATGACAAATTTGTGTAAACAAAATCATGATAACAATTTACGTGGAACTGTAGAGTACATTCCATTTATGGAACCTGCGGATCATATTGCTTTTATTCTGAAGTATATTATTGGGTGCGTTTTATAGCTGCAACTGATCAAACGTAAGCTACTATTGCTTTTAATTTAAGCAAGACTACGTCTTATAGTTTGTCAGTTTGTATCATCCTGCAAAGTTAATGGACAGAACATAAATGAACGTACAGCGTTAACACCATCTCGCCCTTTTGCGACAAGTTTGTTTATTGAGCAATGACAAAATAGCATTTCAAATTGGTGAAAATTCAGCATTTTGGTCGTCGATGCGTGGGCAGTAAACCTTAAGCTTCGAACATGCCTTTACATAGGAAAGTTCTGGGTACATCCCACTTACAATTTATAATTAGCCAGTAGAAAAATTATAAAAAAAATTATGGTAAAACGGAAAGTGAAATTTCTCCTTTTTTTTCAAAAAATTGAAAGTTTGACCCCCCTGCGGGGGCAGAAGATGCACCCCCGAACTGATGAAATTTTGCACACGTAATTTTTTCATGCATGTGCCACTTTTTATGACTAGCGGTTTTTGAATTTCAAAAAAAAGTCAAAAACGGCCCACCCTAATGAATATTCCTGTAAAATGGTGCTGTCCGGCGGCATAGCAAATGGATTAGATCATGTTTTCTTCGGCATTTTTCGGTAATAAAGCTAAGTCTCTATGTTTTCTTGTTGCTAATTCCTGGCTGAGGTATTTGAATGTTTAGTATTGGCAAAACTCGCTCTTTTAATGCAGTATCGCTTAAAATTAGGCAAACTTTGCTTTAGAGACATAAAGAGACTGAAAGCATCATTATCGTGACGTCACACGCGTACCAAAGGGAGGGGTTGAAACCCGCCAAACCCCCCTTGGCTACGCCACTGCAGTGTATATTAATACTACAAAAAAGTGCTCAATGCCAAGCAAAAAGCCAAGCAGAGTAAGTTACATCAAGTATAGTTACTACTCTCTAAAATCTCCTACAGCCTGTCTCACCCTAAAAGGGGGATCATCAGAAAGTCCTTATTCAAATAGAATTGAGTGGCGTAGCGGTCAGTGAAACCAGTAACCAGCCAGCAGTAACCTGGTACTGCTGTTTACTGCTAAAATGACGTCAGCATGAACTGCTGTACCACTGCCTTAGCTATCTCACCACTTAGAAATCAAATCCAATGACGTGACGCCACAGGAGTACCTTTCATTTATGATATCATAAAATCTCGGCGCAAGAGCATAATTTTAAAATATTATGCTACACCGGATACCAGAGGAAAACGATCGAAGTTCTGTAATTGTTGAAAATAAGACAAATTAAGGACGCAAGTCGAAAACTAGAACATTTCTTAGAAATAAGGACATTTAAGTTTTCTAAGACCTGGCCCTTCAAAATAAGGACAAATCTTAGAAATAAAGACGGTATGGCAACCCTTCTGGCATGGTTTCAGGCTGGAAAAAAATCCATTTGATAGTAATCTTTTTGTTTTTATTTTTTATAACCAAATAATCTTGAAACTGCAGTTTCTTTTTTAGATTTTCGATCAATAAAAGACTTTTACATGGTGTTGCAATCTTATTGTATGAAAATGGCCTTTTGTGAGTCCATAGCACTTCCGCTCAGTGTATGGTGTTTATTGTGCTACAGTGGCTTCATAGACATATAATTGATGGGACAATATTAATTTAGTGAGCATTTGTTTTTCTATCGGCAATTGCATTTTTTGTTGGAGAGAAATGTTAGTTCTTAAAAACTATGTAATTGTTATTATTATTTATTTGCATCAGACAAGAAAGTCCATATTCGAATTAACAAACCTCAAAAAAATACACAAAAATAAATGACATACACTTTTTACCACAAACAGCAGCGGCGCAAATGTATAGCCAGAAGACAGTGTTGGGCGCGATAACTCATTTTTCAGTTAAGCGATAACGATAATCGATAAACGAAAAATGCCTAAAGCGATAACGATAAACGATAAATGAAAAAAAAGTTAAGCGATAACGATAAACGATAAATTATCGCCGATAATGTCCGATAACAATAAATTTTTTTTTCTTGATTAGCGCTGCCTCACCCCATGCAGTACGAACTGTTTTCATCAACATGACGAAAAATCGAACATAATGTACTGTAAAGGGACAAAACTTTTTGTAAGTTATGCGTGAATAGAATAGTAACAGCGGCAGTAGGTATCGAATCTTCAACCTCTTGATCCAGAATCAAACCACTGAGGTAATCGCCGTGCTTATAATTATACCTTCAGATACCAGTTGGATGCTTTTATCAATTGAGTTACACTGCCGCTTACTTGCAGTAGGCAAAATAATTAAATCAAATGAAAATACCATAAACAATTCCAAATTTTGTATTTTGCTTTCTACGGGCCGTTTACAGCAAAGTCAGCAATAATTGAAAAAATTCCAAAAAACGCAAAATGCTTGAAAATTTATCGGTAATCTTAAGCGTTATTGGTAGTAAAATGTGCATACTGTGAAATCCATCAAGCTTGTCAAATTAGTCGTGTTTGTTCAAGAACAATAACATAATTATCGTAATTTACTGATAATTTCAGATAAATTTTTCTGTTTTCTTTGGAACACCATCATTAAAGCAATGGCAGAATGCTGAGGTGTTGAGATAAGAATTACAATATAGGCACTGTATTAGGCTATTAGTGGGAATAAAAATATTTGTTTGAGCGTTGGCTATATCGCATAGGTAAATCGTCGTCGTATCCAGGCTTACGCCCGGTGGTTGAAGATTTAGATTAAGTGGACGGGAAGGCAAGGAAGCCAATCTTCATGTCCACCTTCAGGCATGCCTTTAAGTGTCCTGCGAAAGACAGTGTCCTGCCCTTTCGATTGCTGTTCCAGCGCTCTCACCACTCGGCTATGCAGCATAGGTAAATGAGAAAGGTTATACTGTATTTAGCATAATTTTACCACGCAACTCGATGCGCCTATTGTCATGCAAAAACTACTACAAGATGCAAAAAGTGTGATGTCGGTCTGCATGTCAAATTCTTCAAGCAATATCATATTCTGCAATGACTTGTTTCAGTGATGGTGGCGCGAAAGACCATGTTTCCGATGTAAAAGCGGCCTCGTATTGCGACACTTTCATAAACCACTTGCCAATTTCTTTCGCTTCGCTTCAAAGGAATCTGTACCGCCTGTGCGCTTACATTTTAATTGCAAAATTCACTCGCGATTGCCGATTGCAGCAAAACAACAAGAGACTTGTTGCATGCATTTCATTGCATTGCAATTTGCAACTCTAAAAATTATTGTGTTGTCAGGGCCGTCGCTGCAGGGGGCGTGCCCCTCCCATGACAACGACCTGTGCACACACACTTCAGGCACTGAAAAAGAACTGGTTTTAATTTTAGTTTCATGAACTAGGTGGCTAGTAAAAATATTACTTTTCATGTTCTTTCCACTTGTGTACGTTGATCCGAAATAAAATTTATCGGCGATTAATTATCGGCGATAATCAAATATTGCCTTTGGCGATAACGATAAACGATAACAGAAAAAATAATTAAGCGATAACGATAAGCGATAAAAATTTATCGCCGATAATTATCGCCGATAAATTATCGCCGATAATGCCCATCACTGCCAGAAGATAATTCAGACTAGTGTCTTACATAATGTCTTACATATTACAAGAACTAGTGTCTTACATAATGCAAAATCGTGATGGTAAAAAACTAAAAAGAATAAAAGGATGTACTCTCGGGCTCAAAGGCTCAAGCAAAGAAGGTTATGTCATTTTTGTGCATTTGCCATAAAATAATTAAAGCCAACTGCTCAAACTAAAGCATGTCAAAGACTTTGAAAAACGTTAATTGTATTCTTCTTGCGTAAAGTAATAAGGTTGTACAGTAGAATTAGACCAACCATAATTAAAATTTTACTTCATGCTTTATTTCTACTTCAAGTGAGGTCGCCGTTGTAGATTGCAGTTCTCCGCATCACTCAGTCAGCAGCATCCTCTTCATACACTCCTACTATCCCAAGGCGGTGGGATGTCGCAGCGGATAAGGCGTTCGCTTCCAATCATGCAATCCTAGTTCGACTCCCAGCTTCAGCTGGTTGTTGATAAACACCGCTCACCTCTTCTTAGGGTGTAATAAATTGTGTAGGTATATAGTTGCTGAGAGAAAGGCGGCCGAGAGAAAGGAACTGGACCACCCTCGTTAGTGCTGACGGGTTAGCTCAATGAGAACCTTATCTTCTCATCCCCCGATGCTTCAATTAAGTATAGGACTCACCTTTACCTTTTACTGTCTCAAGGTCTTCTATCACAGTCTCTCCATTTTCTCTTTAGCATTCCTCGCTTTTGTTTTTCAACTTCCAGTCGTCTGATTGTTTTTCCGACATAATTTATACCTCATCGTACAACGTGTTTCAACAACCTGAGACGTGTCTCCCTCAGTTTATCTTTCAGCTCTCGGACTTGCAGCTGTTTTCTGATAATTTCACTTCTTGTTCGGACCTGCTTTGTCAACTCTAAATTGCAGCCTTTTCGTTTCAGCTACTTGAATTTTTGTCTTGTGTCTTCGTCAAGATTACAATCTGCATCTCATAGAATATTTTTGGTTTCACTATCTCTTTATAGAGTTTTTCTTTTAGCGTTTCTGGCACTTTTCTGTCACACATGACTCCTGTTATTTTCTTCTATGCTCCTCCAACCAACAACAAGTAAACAATACCATTATTAATATGAAATCGATAATTTCCTGCTTTGTGCAGTCACAGAGGGTTTCATGCAAAACATATTTATTTTGCATGATTCATAACAACTTTGTTAAGCCAGAGCATCAGAAAAACATCGAAACTTTGATGAATCATTAGTTTCAGAATGGCATAGTGTGGTACCACCTTTTTGCCGCCTTGTAAATTTCGTTTCTGCTACCATGAACATAAAGCTTCTATATTTAAAAAGATGTTAAACTGTATTTTTTAGCGTTGTTGCATAAGAATGCTGCAACCGGTGGGATTATAGGCTATACGTCACAGACATTCAGCTTCCTATAGCTTCTGAGACCGTTTGAAAAGGAGTGCGCTGCAACTGTAGCTACAACGTACTGCACAGCATACTGACGTAAATAACTGTCTTACAAAAACCTTATATTTTCAAAAATATCAAAGCTTATCACACTTCTTATTTCAGTCGCCTGTGTTTAAACTTAGCTTGCTCTGTTTCTGTGCTATACATTCTTATTCCAAATACATCGTTTTTGTTTTTGTTTTTATTTTTAATACAAACACGGGTGCGCGAAAGGAAACTTGTTTTTGGAAGAATGAACTTGGCTGTCATACCTGTGGCAGTGTAGTGTGTCTTGGAGACTGTACAACAGTTTATAGCGTTTTACCATCACTTGCCATTGTTGTAACATCTACCGTTCTAAAGCTTTGGTACAATGTAACAGTGTTTTTAAATTAACTAAAACTTTCTAAAATAATGTGTTGATTTATGTAATCCCTTTTTCAATGTCCGTGTTTAAGCGTAAAAGCTTCTATATGCAGAAAAAGTCATTTTATTTTTGTTTTCTGTCGTATTTTAATGGAATTTAATAGACAACAATCAATAGTTTGTCGTGATTCATTGATTTCTAACAATGAAGCCCACCAGGTGCAATCTACGTGCTGCCTTTCTTGTATGGAATCGAAACTGTGCACCGCAACGAAACTAGCTTACTGACTCACCATCGAAAATTAGTCATATTGCATGTCAACACACCACACCCTTCCACCACGATGACTCTTCCGGACACATACCTTGCCTTGACGAAGAATAAATTGCAGGATCAGGCAGAGATGGTAATCATTTTACGCTGACATGCATAGCTCCATGGTCAATATGCAGAAACATCATCAAAGGAAGGAAATGCTTTTATCGGGAATGGTGAGACAAAGATGTTAATTGAAGGTATGAATATGTACAATGTTGTACAGTATTTAACTTACAGTAATACAGAGGATTGAAAAAAAAAAATTGTTTTAAAGTTTGAGTTAGACATTGAAATTAACATATCGTTTATTTGTTTTTCCATTTCTTGTGCGTTTTGATCGTTCAGGTTATATACACCCATGTTTATGTTACGTCACGGCCATCCAACAGTGGATCATTATCTTTCAGTTTGTGAATTTAAGTAACTCAATGAATCAATTGACTTACTCGCAACCAACTTTTCAACAATAATAAAAAACTTTACACTGGCAACCTGGACCAGGGGATCAGCGTCATTGGTTCAAATCCTCTAAAAATCTTCAAAGCTGTCAGGGTAAGCCAAGAAGCTTTTTTTAGTGAGTGAGTAAAGATTTTCACAATTGACTAAAATTTTCGTTCCACCATATTACGCCGTAACAGTACTGGGATTTAAATAGTCTTGACAGTATGCTCTCTCTATAGCAGTAGCGGCGTGACAAACTGACCTGATATAGATGTATATAGTGACAAATAAGCGTAGCCATAAGGCCAGTTATAAGGATAATTTGGGCCCGGTACCAATGAGATCCTTTCACGCTAAACCAAGACACTTAGTAGAAAAACGCATTATATCCAAAGAACACGAAGTAGTTTCTTCAAGTTCCAGGGACCCACGAAAACGATACGGATCCTTAATATCATCTCCAGCCCAGATTCAAATGTAGTCTACCTCTTGGATCCCCCTTTTAACATCACTAAGCTTAGCCTATAAGCTACATAAGCTTGCTAACAACCGGTTGCTGAAGGTAATCAAAATCCTTACAATAGGTCCTCATAAACCAGCTCGAACTGGTTAAATCTCACCATCGAGGGAGAACCATGCTTGACTTCTTTACGTCATGATCACCAAGAAAGAATGCGAACATTTCTGATTTTCGAAGTAGGTCAGTGGTTTATTTTTAAAATTGTCTTATAAAAAAGCTTTCTGGATTAGATTTGACTTTCTAGTGTTATTAAAGCAGCAAACTTACCGGCTGAAAGCCAAGGATTCAAAAAAAGATTACATACCAAAACGCCTTGTAAAAAGACCATAAATAAACATAGTCTACGCGCAAGTTTTTGCAAACTCACTGCACATTTGTCTTCTTGTCGTGCCATACATGTCAAGGTGGTTTTAACAATTGATTAGCATTTTTTCTCTTCTTTCATTGACCTTAAAATTAACTTAGACAGAATGGCAAAGCAATTTGCAAGTAAAAATGTAGGAAATAACCTCCAGGGATATTTGGCCTGAAAAGTATTTCAATCTGGCTTTGAACTGATAAACAACCTTCTCAACTGCATTGTTCTAGGCGTGGTATTAGCATAACTTTAACCAGAGCTCAGCTAGTTAATCCTAGGCCATCGACGCTTATATAAAAAAAACTATCTGCTTTTTACAGCAAAATATTTGCCAGCTAAATATTTTAATAAATTGCAAACACGTTTTTGTTGTTTCAAAATACAAAATGCACTCTTAATATATAGTTAATATCCTAAATTCACACTTAATGCATACTTACTTATAAACTTATCCACATACCTGTATAAATACTGGAATCTGGAATATTATAATCTTGCCAGGTCTTTGTCTACCCAACTTGTTGCTCTTACGTAACCCTTTATGTAAGATGCAATATGGTAGTCGCAGCTTACCGGTTGTTACTGCCAGTAGCTGGAATTGTTTACCTATTTGTGCATAGGAAGCTGAACATACGAATTCAAAACTCGCTTGAAAACATTCTATTTCACTCAACATTATGGCTGAAAATATTATTTTATCCCCATCGTCATGCACAGTGCCCCGAGCATGTGAATATGACGCTATATAAATGCTGTTATTATTGTTTATGCAAACTTTCTAGCTTTGTGAGACCTGCAACTGCGCGTCAAATGATGCGTTGCTCACGTGATACAATGTGGCTATAACGCAACTATCCAACGTAAGTTTTACCCCCACCCCCAAGAAAAACGTCTGGCAACACTGGTAATAGGAAAAGATTTTTCATGTTTTTAAACGTACAATTAGGAGTTTTGTAGTGATTTGAGATTCAGTGATCACACTTTGGTAATTTGAATTCTCAAAACTTTCTTTTCATAAGGATAAATTAAATTTAGTTTATAGTTTAAAATCGAAATTACATCGGTCTTCAGTTTGTACGTTGGCAATCCCTGTGTATTCAGATTATTTTAGATTGTTATGGTTTTACCCCATGTGACGTTGTATCCCGCTTTATCCTTCTGTTTCTAGACCTACAATTGGTGTTGGATTTTCACATTAAACTACAAGGAAGTCTACTGCTATTGCTTGCTAAATACTAAAAAGTTGTTTTAGTAACATGCAATAAAAAGGGGCGTGCAGGCTTAGCTGAACGGGGCTCACTGCCAGCATTTACTTTAAATTGCGTTTAAGGGGTAGAAAAAAGATGATAATTGTCGCAAACACTACAAAATACTGCAATAGTTTGGATTCAAGACATATTCTAGATGCAAAATAAAATTTGCCTTGTATATTGTAGGAGTGAGGGGTGCACCTCGGACGTATTTTCGAAATTTTACTGAAAAATTAGTATAGCCTAACGGTATGGAAACCTTTGTGGGAAATTACATTACCGAAATCCTTTTGCAGCCATAAAGTATCGTTTGACGTTTTCTTAAAATCAAAGCTTGAAATCCAACTTTTTCAGAATTCTAGCTGTTCTCTTTCAGAATTTCTATTTTGGTGGAAGTCTGGTACTTCTCCAAATCGATAGTTCAAAATTTAATTAAAAAAACAAAAACTTAAAGAGAGGCCCATGGCCCAATATCCACCTACGTACGTCACTGGGTATAGCCATGCAGACAGCTAGTGTGAAGTTCGTCAGAAAATGACAATTTACTGCTTCTTATCTGCACCATGTACCCAGCTTTTTTAAATTAAAAAAAAACTCAGCTGTAAATCAACTAACTTATTATTGTGGGCGGCAACGTCTAATGTTTGCGATATAAGAAACGCAAATTTTATGCAGATGCTCTTACATTTTTTACAAACCAAGTACATAAACCTTTGTTGAGTATAATGACTAATCAAGATTAACACTTGGTACCAGTTGGTATTGTATTCATTTCTCAGAAAGTAGCCTATTGTCGCTTATTAGCAGAAAACGAACACCTGTATAGCAAGAAAGACTTGAAAAAAGAAAACATCTTTTTGAGAAAGCTGATGACGAAAGGAAAAGTATCTGGGACGTTTGTAATGCTGTTAAAAACATTGTTGTTGATTGGAAATTGATCCTCAGGCCAATAGCTACGTCTCTGATACAAAAAGTTTTCTTTTATGAGATTCACTCTAACCTGATCACATGAACTCGCTAGAAATTGCACTCTACTGTTTACAGGATATGTTAACTAGCCAATCTGTTTGAACTGCAAATTATTACTTGTTGATTTTTTATTACTTGGTATTCTTGATAAGTTGATCTTCAAAAGAGAGAGGAAAAGTACAGTCAGGTTTGGGTTTCAGGCAAAATCCCTAAAACTCTGAATATACGCGTAACAATGCCTCTAGGAGCGTTTTTTTGTTGCGACTTGTCAAATTAAATTGTTTTGTGGATTTAGGAAGTGGTGAATGAGGCAATCGCCTTGCCCTTACTCCCTAGTCAGTTTACGCTCATTCAATTTTACATGCATTTAGGCTTTTCTGCATCAAGAATTGCTTCTTTCAAAACAATTTTTACAGATAGATCAGTCAAGCCAAAAACAACATCAAATTGTTTTTGTTTTTTTTAATTGCTAACTTTCTTTCATTTAGGCCTATCTGACAAGTATCCCGATTTGGAATTTTTGTCTCTTTGCCACCTACGAAAAGTTAGTGGTACATTGATGTATATATGGCAGTACATTGATGTAGACTAGAGGCAAATAGAGTAGCTTTTTGACAGTTGCAGACAAGTCAGCTTGTACAAGGATACAATTACTTTTTTTTACAATTAAAGTCCACAATGACCCACAACAATTTAGCTTTTGACAGCCCAGCAGTCCACCTCGTTAACCCTTACGAGGTTGGGCTCCCTGGAGTCTTGCTCAGTTTGGGGGGGGGCTGTCGATTCTTCTTATGCTTTAGGAGTGATATCTCTGTTATTTTTTAAGGTACGGTTTCAAACTTTGGGATTCACTTTGTAAAATTATTTACGCTGAGCATATCCGAAAATTAAACCTATGTGAATTTTAGAACTGCTCATAGACGTTGAAATGTTGAGGTGACTTATGACTTTTGGATTATTTTGCGATTAAAGCGATTGTAGCGTGAGTTTACACATTATTTTTTGATAGAGTAATGAAGAACATGCATTGCAATGTTGTGATTAAATTTTTTTTACATAATCTCAATTTGAATCTATATTTTTCATGCAAAATAATAACTTTTCCCACGCTCAAAATAAACCTCGCTACTTGACTAAAAGAACAATGCTTCATCTATTACATGCAGTAATGAGATTTCTGAACGCGTGTCACACCAATTTGGATTATGATCTTGTGACCTCGGTTCCAAGAACAGCAACTCCTACGCTTTATTAACAAATGTAGACCAGCTGAAGAAGCAGGGTCGCGTTTATCAAATACTATTATGTAATCCACGAAACGAATGGAAGATCATGCAACAAAAAACGCGGTTTAAATGCAATGTATTGTAGTTGCAACAGCGTCTCTCAATGTAAGTTCAATGTGAACTCGGCTACATACAAGGCTAGTACTAGGAGTAAGATTACCCGATAAAGTCGATGATGCTCTACGTAAACAGAAGTCAGAAAGAAATTCAAAATAAAACAGTTACGGTTCATTAATAAACAGAACGTCACAACGCTTTTCACCAAAAGGAAAATCTGTAATGCCTCGGGTCATTTTCTTGTGGATTCAATAAGCTCTCTAAGATTCATATGCCACACACTAAAATCCAAACAATATTTAGATTTATTCAAAGTAGTATTTATTATGCGTCAAATCATTGTGAACCTGGAGAAATACTTTACAAAGAATTAGCTGCCTAATGGGCGTTTATGCGATAAAAATGTCAGTTTGGCAGCAAAATATTGATAAGTATTTTGATTTGGTTACAGCAATACCGGACTGCAGCAATTGGCACAAGGCTCTTGCAGCAACGTTTTTCAACTTGATTCAATGGTAAAGCAACCTGTGTTCTGTCAGGTTATGTACACACAAGTTCAGAAATATTTAGGAATATGCAATGAGGCACATTGAAATTACAAGTGGCTGCACATTTACAGTTCGATAATACGAGGAATTGAATACAAGCTAATACAATCATTTCGACGTGGATTCAACATTGCAAGACAATGTGAACATGCGCGGGTTTGCAATTAGATTACTTCTCTTCTATCCTTGTTTGTATAAAAGTCATAAAATCAGTCGTTGTGAAAGAAGGATAGATGATTTTGATAAGCAATCAAATTGCAAAACCGCGCATGTTTACAAATATTCAACGTCTTGATATGTTGAATCAACCTAAAAATAGCTATCTGTCTAATGAAAGGAAAAACTTTCATTGAGCTCCGCGTTTTATTTAGGCTGTGGTTGAAGCCAATGTTTATAAAACCGCAATCATTCAAATAGTTTATTCTGCCCAAAAGCAAGCTTGACATACTCGTGTGGAATGTGCAGGGCATAAAGGCTTTTCACAGCACTGACATTGGCCACGGTTTTTTGGTAGTTTATTTTTTCTGGCTTTGGCACCTTCTCCCATAATAGCGTGTTTGCATACGTCGCATCTACGTCGTGTCGACGATAGTTGGGGCAGAGTGGCCCTTCTGCCGCTTGGAGTTGTTGTTGAAGGTTGTTTCCCTATTACTGCTTCAATCTTATGTATGGTGTGATAGTTCAGGCCCTGGAGAGATCGCGACTTTATGAATGGCTTCACGAGTTCCATGGCCAGTTCCCAACCGAAGTCGAAGGATTTTCGCTTGCGTGGATCAGTCCCTTCATTTAGTGCTAAAACTGTAGATGCGTTGACGCGGCAAGTATCCAAAAAATAAGCAAACGCAGTAGTTGTCCACCGTGGGGACTTCGCTTTGCACGTGAATGAACCCATCCTTTGGTCGATGATATCGGTGCCACCCTTTGTGAAGTCGTAAAGCTTATACAAGCCTGGCTTCTTTTTGCCGTCATCCTTGGTAATCTCCAATAGAGCTTGCATGGTCGTCAACATCAAAACATTCCGCATGCCAGAACTCTTCGTTTTTACTACATAAGAATGTAGACTAAGATCAGCCTCACTCGTCTGCCAATAAATTTCGTACGAAAATTTCTCCCTACCACTCACTTGCTTCACTTCCAGGGGTATTCCTCTACGTATAGCGTTGAGGGTTCCCACTGACGTTATACCCCTGTCAAGCAACCACTGCGCGAGTGGTATGGAGGTGTACAAGCGGTCATACGAAATATTCCGACCTTGAAGGTCACCGTGTTGTTCCAGGCTCATCACCATTCCTTTTACCACTTCTTCTGTTCCACGAACGTAAAAATGAAATGGCTCTTCCTTCGGTTTACCTGAATAGACCGATGCCGTAAATGTGTATGGGAATCTGCTGGCGTTTACCGACTTGAACAGAAGGCCATATTTCGCAGGCTTGTTTGGATTATATTGCTTGAAGGCAATTTGTGTCCTCATGGGGTATAGCGTTTCGTCCAACGACAAGTAGTCACCTGAAATGACATGTTTGCCGCAGTTTTCGTTAAACATTTCGAAAATGACTCGAAATGCGGCAAACCGGTCATTCTTCCAACGTTGCGGCCTAGTATTTTGGTCGTCAAACGAAATGTTCGAAAATAAAAATTTAAAGCGGTTCTTGCTCATTGTTGCACTAAACACGGGATGCCCTTGCAGTTGATTGAACAATACATCCGTGGAATGACCAGCCTGTCCTAAAAGCCCCCGAAAATACCCCAATCCAACAAAGGCCAGCATCTCCTCGTTGTTGGGTGGGCCAAAATAGCAGTACCTGCTGTCATGTAAAATTCTCTCTGGCAATTGAGAAATGAGTGTGGCAATTTTTCTATTTGTTTCTTGAACAATAATGTTCAAAATGTTTAAAGAAAAAAATAGTTCCCATGCTTGCCGAGGAGTCTTGGCTTCTTTGGCTTCTCCTCTAACACCAGTCGGGCCAGATATAATGTTAGCCCGGCCCCTTCTCCCATTGTGCACCGGTCTCGCATTAGACCAAGTAATGCTGACGCCGCCCTCTTGTCTGTTCTTTGGCTTTTCTACAAAAGTTGTATAAGACTTCAGTGTGTCGGGAAACTCAACAGCATCGTAGTTGTTCATGTCGAGAGAGGAATCTATGCTGTTCACCAGTCTTTTCGATGTTATAATCCGTCGTGGTGGCGCAAACTCCGGTTGAACATCGCCCATGGAAGGTAACTGGTCGTCAATCTCGATCGGAATCGCTGTTGCGGAAGTTGACGGAGAAGAATCCGCTTCTTCATCTGAATCGGAGTGCCATAAATCCTCCAAATCATCCGCCTGGCTTTCGTCGTCAGAATCCAGTAAAACATGTTGCAATATTTCTTCAGCACTGAATCCTTGCCTTGCCATGTTTTATTTAAAAGTGAAAAGGACGTAATTTTTTTAATAATGGCGTTGAAATACTAAAGAAAATGTATAATGAAACAAATTGTTAGTCACGTAGAAACTAGTTAGAAAAAAACTTTTACACAGAATTATAAAAGTCAAGAATAAACCAAAACTTTGCAATATAATAAATTGTCAGACCGTTGTCAAAAATTGTGAAGTGCACTTTACATATTTACTGATGATGAAACTATATGAATGCTATGGTTATCTATGGTGATTCAGATTAGCTTCTTGAGCAATGCTTCACGTTTATGATAAACTACACGTAGAAGGGAAATCCAACAGGCGTTTGCACAATTTCGTCGTTTAGCGACGTAGATTCGACGAAAGCGGCGTAATAATTATTAGGCCTACCTGGTATCAATATTGGCTGTTTCTGCAATGTTGCGTTATGACCATGAACGCCACGTGGCTTGAAAAACAATATTATAACGCTGAATGAAACCATGTGCATGAAGCTGATAATTTATCTAATAAAATAATCTCTGATGTAAATTCAACGATTGGGCAATGGTATGTCTGAACAAAATTACCAAATATTCCATCATTTTGACGGCTAGAATGCATTGTTGAACCTAAACCGAAAAATATAGATGCGCTGTTCATCCATAATTTTTGATATTTGTTTATATGTTTAGTGAAAATAAGCTGTCATTCTTGTTATTATATTGAAAATTAAAAAAAAGTTTGCAAAACGTCTATATTACCATGAATGCGGTTTCATCTATTTTGATTGTCCCTTGCTGTAGGCGTACTTAGGCAAGTTGTAATTATCACAATCTAACTTTTCCCAACTATGAGCACTATATCTCGATGCGCATTTGTGTATTGTGTAAAATTTTGATGGTGTCCAAAAATCAAATATTATTTACAAAATAACTCGATCTCTTAGAATATCCTCATATGTCACATCAACAAATACTTTCCTGACTTACAAATAGGCCTAACTAAGGTAATAAAGAAACATTCTACTAACGGACAATTCAGTGATAAAAAAAATCCAAAAGTTTGATATTTCTTGCAAATGCAAACAATATAAGTTTTTCATAACAAGACGAAGTTCAATAGCATTACAAGAATTCCACCACCATAATTCAAAAAGAACCTTTCCATTACTTGGGTTGACCCTTGCAATTAATCCGCATATGGGGTATGTTATGTACCACTATGGTTCACCGTACTGCCGATTGCCTAAAGCATGAAAATAGTTGCATCTGTCTGCGGTTATAAGTTATATTTTTTTCTAAATTGAACTAAAACAGCTATTCGCATTATGAAACAGTTGGATAAGTGCCATAAATCAAACTATGGAATAAGTTTGTTTCCCTATAAAAACGCCTGCCTGCAAGATGATACCATGTTCATAAAAATTACTCGATGTAGCCTGCATAACGCAATATACTTTATGATATTATATTTTCTGATTATACATTTCCAGTCCTTGTCACAGACTGCATAATGCTCACTCATTCACTTTCAATGTAACTGAAAATAGTTGTTAGATAAAACCTATATATCACACGCGCTATCAAGTAAAAGCGTTCTATTTTACATTGATTCGATTGGCTCAATATGAGATGGCTACTTCTAAACTACACTTATGAAGGCAGAGTCTGCAATTACTTGAATTTTTGCAGGTGTGACCTACAATAAATAATGCGATTAATCGAATACAATTCTCACACAACTCGTGAATATGTCTAGTCAATCAGCGCTGACATAATGCTGGATGATGCATTATTGTTTATTGAATAATTTAGTAAATATGCGTAACTTCATCTGTTTGTTATTGTGAGACGAAACTAGGAAGAATGGAAATAGAAATGGATAAAATAAAGGTATTTTTATTCAATGTAAACGCGCTGCCGCGTGTCATTATCTAACTAAAATATCTCTCGCCGCTAGCCTATCTCGATTCACCGTTTTCTGACGTCACGTCCATTCGACAACAAACGATTTCTTTCATGCATTCTCAGTTCAGGTTGGCAGTTACCCGCCTTTCCGTCGATTCAACATTGCAAGACGTTGCATAAGTTCATATCTTTAGTTTGGTAAACAGAGATAATATTTCATTGTGACATTGCTATGTAAACTTATATTTCACATGAGACAACTTGACAAGTAAATATACAAGTTTTCACAATTTACGACGAGTTATAGCACATGGAAATGTTACGCTACAATTGCTTTGGGAGGTACTGCATTGTGGTTTAGTTTATCAGTGACAGTGAACCTGGTACAAGAAGCCTCGAATATATTGATTCAACTAAGCTGCATCACGTATAAACGTGGTGGAACGATCGTCCTTTTCACAAAAGCGTGATGTTCTGGTTTATCCTACACAAATGAGAAGCGTATTGCATTTCAAATCTTTACATGTCGACTTGGAAATAAATGTTTACAAGTATATGTGAGAAGCTTTGGGAACATCGACGCCTTTTCTGCTTTTGATAGTGTGTCGGACAAAAGGAAAGATTTGAAACCAAAATCATGATATGTTACAGCGCAGCTTCTACAGTAGCTAAATTTCTAATTATTCAAAAAAGCGTTGTGGCCCAAACAGTACAATCTAAAACCAGTCCACAACGTTGAATATGTCACGAGAAAGGAAAATGCAATCAAAAGAAACCAGCCAATCACTTTCAATACTTATCTCACATTTTATATCAAATCTACTCCAAATGACGCTGAGTCATTGCAATAACGTTGTAGCCTATGCTTTGTTTGATTGAAAGGACATCATTTTCTGCGAAAAACAATTGTCGCGCTAGATGTATTGTCACCAAGTCTTATGTTTAATTTTACGCAATTTCAACCGCAAGCGACGGTAAATCATCGTATCAAAGTTGAAGCTTTTCCTGTATCGACGTCGCTTATAAGCCGTGGTGAGAACAAAAGATCCACGCATTCTGCCAATTTCCTTCACGCTGTGAAGCAGTTAGGATTAACGAGACATGGACCAAATTAATTACTTTCATCCAACTGGTGGGAAAGTTTTGAACAATAGAATATGAAATATTTCAGAGGATGTGCTGAGAAATGCCTTATATCTCTCAATTTATAACCTTTATTCGCTCAAAATTTCAGCTCAATAGAGGTGAATGAAAGTTAGGAAAAGTCAAGAAATCTCGTAGTCGCAGCCTCAGTGGTTTTAGAGATACAACTGTTGATGCAAAAAAGTTGAATTGACAGCCCCCCCCCAACCTTCAAACAGTTAACAAGTTCTGTAACGTAGCTTACGTTTTTACTTTAAACTTTAGTTTGAAACCCTGTTGAACGAAGCTGTCAAGTGATACTTCGTCTAAGATTTCTTATTTAGCAAAGCAATGCTCACCATAGGGAACTATTTTTTTGCTTAATTTTGGGAAGCGTAGCCTACGTGTTTAATTATTACAACTAAAATTTGTTCAACACATGGACATGGTTTGGTTGTATGACGGCATTGAACCTTTCCGCTTTACAAAATACAGTAGTATGTTCACACATATTAAGAAATTTAATTTTTAAATTGTTGTGTCATGTTTTAATAATGGTATCAATCAGGGGCTCTATCCACTTTTAGAATTCGAGGGGGTGATTTTTGGACAGTGGGCTAAAATCGTCATAGTCATTTCAACTTCTGGGGGGCTGCGCCCCCCAGACCCCCCATTGCAGCATCAGCTTCTTTCTGATCGAAGCATAGGGTTTCCGAGTCGTTTCACAAAGTATGTTTTGAAAAGGGCATTTTTGGGTAAGCAAACTGGTAGTCACTTAACAAGAAATATTTCTGGCACTGTAAATGAAAACTCGAACCAATCATAAACTACGTTTTCCGTGACGTGAAAAAGGGCGAAAAGAAGATGATACAAAGCAAATTAAGTGCTGGATTTTCTATCAGCTGTTTTTTTGTTTGTTTATTTGTTTTTCATATTTTTACCCTGC
Organism: Aplidium turbinatum; assembly: GCF_918807975.1. NCBI lineage: Eukaryota > Metazoa > Chordata > Ascidiacea > Aplousobranchia > Polyclinidae > Aplidium > Aplidium turbinatum. The sequence continues at coordinate 4,799,913 of NC_137489.1, read as the reverse complement.
ATTGCGAGAAAGCGGACTTGAACGCTATGCATCGGTGTACGCCTTCTGACGTACACCTGACCCACGCTGCAGCCGACGGCAATGTCTGTTTCCGGTTGTCTACTCTACTTATGACTTAAATTTGGTACTACCCATTACTCGAAATCGATCACTGAGTAGAGGCAATTATACTCATAGTGAAGTTTCTTCCCCAGAGAAACAACAGCAAGTGCGGGGGGGTGGAGTCGAACATTCAGGCTCTCGACTGCGAGCCCAACACGCTAACCACTCGGCCACTGCTGCCGACTAAGTTGGCAGCTGGTTGGCTGTTTAGGGGTTAGGGTTAGAAAGTATAGTCATTTCATTGACGTGGGTTCGATTCTCACAACTGCTATTGCTCTTTTTTCTTCTGTAATCACCAAATAAAGTTCAAAACAAAGATTAACTCTCTGGCTAAGTGCGAGAAAGGTCACAATTGGACGGTTGCCTCTTATAACATGTTCTGATTGGTTGGCGGTGTCATTCTAGTCATTTGCAGTGGCAGAATATTTTCTTGTTAAAGTGGCTGCCAAGCAAACTAAGAACACAGTGTAAACGCCTGGCTCGTAGTTCAGGGTTGCCAAACCAAAAAATCATATTGAAATGAAATATATATTCATATTAATAAAAAATTCAAAATGTGCTAACAGCGAAAATATATTTTTCAAAATTTGATCAATAAAATATCACAAAACCTTTTCAAAGCCAAATGAGTGGGGGGGGTGATTTTGCATTGATCACCCCCCCACTCCAATTAGTGGGGGGGTGATCACCCCCCTCACCCCCTCTTGGATAGAGCCCATGGTATCAATGCATGAGATGGGTTAGTGGCAAAACAAACCTACTCTCCCTCTTATCGCTTAAATTGTATTTAATTTAGTGAGGCACCTTGCCTTTGATAACTGCATGTTTTGTTAAAGTGACTTCCGATAAACTATTGCCCAGAGCCACCCTTAGCCCAAATCTATCACTGCTCATGCATTGTAGGCCATTTCTCGCTGAGCAATGTAGCTAGATGATTTTTGTTTGATGTTGGATTGTTATGTTTAGGTAACGCTTGTAGCTTTTACACAATAAAATGTTAATTTTTAACTCTCGTGTTTTATAAAATTTAATTTAATTACATGTTTTCATGAGGGCACATTGCTGTGCTGATTTTAGCTCTGTATTGTTTGTTTTCTTATGCTTAATTGAAATTTTCTCAAATGTTTAGCATCAATTTTTCAAATGTTTAGCTAAGACCATATTTTTGTTGTTATACCACATGTTTTTATGTATTTCTTAAACAATGTTAAATTATTTTGCTTTGAAAGGCTTAAGGGTTACATGCATACCTGAAAACGTTTGCTATTTTGTTGTTATGATGTTGATTGTTGTGCTGTTGCCCAATTATGTCTGTTTGCGGTTAAAAAAGTAACCTCTCCACCCAAATTTTATTTAAATGAAATGGTAACAAATTCGCTTTTGTTCCTTTGTTTTATAACTTTTTATCAGCTGTTTTGGTCTTTAGTACATTCTCATTTTATGGATGTAGCATGTTGATTGCTGTCGTCTCTATTTATTGAAAGACACAATCAGGGATTTATTGGGTTTGATTCGGGCTAAAACAACGTTCACCTGGCGAGACAAATAGCAACTGAACTGACAGAACGAAACGTAACACAGATTGCGCAACAAGGACACTTGAATGACACGTGACAATACACACACCAGTTCGTGTGTTGCAGATGCAAAGGGGCAACATCCAATATATCAACATAGCATCAATAAATAGGCTACAGCCAGTGTCCCTGCGTTTCAAAGCAGGCTATGCAGATTCATGGATTTCTTGCTGGGTATCACTAAACTTAAACTTTCATATTTTTTTAGCCTACCTTCGAAAACGAATTATGAAATGCTATATATGGACTACGTTACTTTACAATGCAAAAACATGGACACTATCATTACAAATGGTTAAACGACTTGAGACATTCGAAATGTGGATTTATAGAAGAATGCTTAAAATTTCATGAAAGGATAAAATCACAAACAAAGATGTACTATTTAGAATACAAACCAACATGAAAATTCTACAAACAATTAAATCAAGAAAATTGAAATATTTTGGCCACATGATTCGCAATAATTCTATTCAAAGACAACTACTAGAAGGAAAAATGAACGGCAAACGAAATAGGGGCAGACCACCAAGAATTTGGATTAATGATATTGAAGACTGGTCAGCACTTAATTATAAAGCTGCAGTAGAAAAATCTCACAACAGAGAAGCTTTGCGCCTCATTGCCTCCAACCCTCGACGAGAGGAAGGAACTATGATGATGTTGTGGTACATTTACTTGTATCCATTGCTGAATATGTTTCTTCTATCATGAGCCATTTCAACATATAGGCTATCTGACAATATGAAATTGTTTTTTTATTTCTCAGCTTCTACTTAAACGAGGGGTTCAAGAGAGACACAAGCAATAACGCCTTTTTTGTGATATCCTTGTAGTTTATTATCAACTGGAGCAGGTATTTTTGGAGACTGTAGCCTACCTATGTTCCAATTTTCAATACTATCTTGTTAATTTTGCTGTCATTTGTTGTTTAAAAAGAATAACATGAACATCAACACGATCTTTATACAATGAGCGAATCTCAGAATTTTTAATCACCATTTGTTACAGCTGAAAGTAGTAGCCTAACACAAAACTCAGTTGCTGACAAAGACAAGGCTACATTGTGTTCACGTTTTTTCTTCTAACGCGCTAGTTTGTTTATTTATACGTAGGAACAAATCTCAAGTCACTACCATTTGTTTGTTTGAGTCAGTACTTACATGAAAAATTAATTTGGTATCGAAATAAACTACAACAAGCTTTGAATGACGTAAGCATAGAAATATACTTTTGCTGAGAACTATTCAGCTTTCTGCTACAGTATATTCCAATTGTCTTTGTGTAGGCGTAGGATTAAGTCAAAATATAGCTATAAGAATTAGTTTGTTTACATCCGGTATTTTGAAGTGAAAATTTTTTACAAGTTATTTCCGTTCAGAGAAAAATAGCGCCATTTGGATTAGTATGTTTAAATATAATTCCGGGTAAAATCAAACAACTTTCAGATATAACTTTGTAAAATTTAGAGAAAGCTTTCTTTCAAAGATTGCATTCAGCTGTCTCAGTCGTTTCTGCTTTACAATGTGCCAGCAACATCCCGGCTTCCTCATTGGTCAAGCAACTTGCAAATAGTTGCTGTCTTCTTGCTTGTAGCATTGCAGTGATTGGAAGCTGATTGTGGTCACCTGAGAGTGGTGTGACTGTGACGTATAATAATTAAAGGTTAAAAACGTTCATTGCTTTTCCAGTGGAGCCTATCATAATGTTGGCCAGCGCATTTGGTGTGGTGCTCAGAAGCTTCTTATTCAAATAGAATAACCAAAGCTTTTTAGAGGCCACATTGTGCTGCGGCGCTACAAATAAGGTGAACCAGCAAAAGATAGATGTTAATTCGACTAAAAGAAGTGTTGAAAATGTATTTAATGTCCACGCGTTTCCTGTATTTCCTCACATTGCTGCCTCAATTACCTATGTCCAGGAGTGCATTAGCTTAACGTTTTTTGTCGTATCCAGGCTTACTTTAGGTACTTGAAGATTTAGACCAAGTGGACGGGAAGGCAAGGAAGCCAGTCTTCGTGTCCACGTTTAGGCGTTTTAGTGTCTTGCCAAAGGCTCAACCACATTCTCTTGAGCGGTGTCGAACAGGTGACCTTTCGAACGCTGAGCCAGGGCTCCCACCACTATACAGCAACTTAAACGGTGATAAACACAATATTGCTTCAAAACTTTTTTAAAGCGAAAATAATTGGTTTTAATTTTGTTTTGAATCAAGTGGTTCCGTGAAGAATTTCTTTTCGTTTCGAATCGATTTTGATGAAGCAAAATGTCGTTTCCTGTGGCCCATAAAAAAGTGTTTCAACTAGCCGTGCAAACAAAACTTAGTTATTTTGAAAGAAGATTTTAAGGTTTGTATGATTAACCTATTTATTTTGTGTGCTGTGACAGTTGCATATTTGTAGCAGTGTAAATGTTATATCTGGTAATATCCAAGATATCAGATATGTTTTAACGTTAATACTTCTTTAAATGTTTCATAGATTTAAATAAATTTAAATTACATATAAGACCTAATAAAAACTAAGCTTTGAGATACGACATCTTCTATTGAGATAAGTTTTAAAAGTTAATAAATAAATAACTTTTTTGTTTATAAATAACCTAGAAACTATGCTTCGAGATACGGTATCTTACCATTGAGATAAGTTTTGAAAGTTAATATTTCTTCAAACTTTTCATCATTACAATATGGCCGTTGCTTTTGTAAATATTATTTTTTTAGTTGAAAAGTTGAGTTAAACCAATCATACTTCTTTTGAATGCCCGAGGCGGTGCAATACAGACCAGGCCAAACTCTAAAAGAATTGATTCTGCTATAAGATGGACAGGTAAGCTCTTTTGTTTATAAATAACGTCAGAACTAAGCTTTGAGATACGACATCTTACTAATGAAATAAGACTAATATTAACTATTGTATTCTTGTGGAAGTACAAAGGCTCAGGTAAAGAACATACAAAAGTAAATAGCGACCTTTACTGAAATTAAGTTTATCGTTTGTTCAAGGAATCAGTTCATCATGTCTGTGGAGCATTTTTTCTTCGTTTTCTCCTGCTGAAAAAATATAACAGGTTAAAATCCAAGGTTTAGTGTTTTTTGAGAGAGCAAATTAACCATCAACAAATCTAATTAAAAACTGTGTAAAAACATTGAATTCTATTATGATATCACAGTTACAGTGCTAGACCGATCAACATGCTATATCTGTTGAATGCGGTCTATAGGCTTTGAGTTTTAAGGATGTTTAGCTGCATTCAAGCTTTTTAGAGTTCTTATTTTTTTATTTAAAGAAACTTGAGAAAATTTGTAATGTTATATAATTGCCAACAGTATTTGGTAGCATGCATTGCATAGAGCAGCGTTCTTCTTGTCATTGCGGAACCCCTGATTTACTTTTGCGTTTGCCACGAACCTCAACTAACAAAAATTTAGAAATTACAAATTGCTTGTAAAAAAATCAAATATTTCATTATTGCAAGAGCAACCAATTTTTTGGCCTAAAAACTTGAAATTTTTGCCGATAACTTGCCGCGCTTGCATCTAAAATACGAAATACAAAGCATAATAAATCGTAAGCAAGGACGTCTTCTTTTTCTTTTCAAAAAAAATGTGGAAAAATCAACGACAGAAGAGGCAACGAAAGTCACTCGAAAAACCGTAAAAAATAAATATGCAGTTTCTTTACATATCGTAATATTACTGGCATGGTCTACTCTACAGTATTATCCTTCAACACCAAGTAGCCTGCTGTTTCAGCACCTTATCGCCTATGAATTTTCTGTCTCTTGCTAAATTTTGCTGTAAATGGAGAAGCTGTTTTAGATGGAGTTCTTCAGCAGGGTGTGCAAATGTGGTAAAACAGCAACTAGAAAATATCAATATCAAAATACTCGCCTTTCACGCCTAACCTATTGTTTTAATGTTCAATCGTCCAATCGTGGGCAAAACAATAAGATTACCTCAAAAATTGCAACAGAAAATCAATATCTGTTGTAGCTTTACAGTAATAAAATATCAAAGATGAGAAAAAAAAAATACGTGAAAATAAGTATTGACCTGATAAAATTTGACTTATTTTACTTTATAACTTTAAAACCTTTCGTCGTATCACCCTAAAATTTAGTTTATGGACGGTTTACAAACTTTGAATAAGGCGGGAATATGTGGACATTACTAAATTTTGCTTGCCTTAGTTATTAATCTTCAAAAAGTAATTAGACACTTAAACAAATAAACAGTTATTACAAATGTCACAAAGTGAGACAAAACCTCCCGTTTCACTAGCTGGCCTACTTGGGGTGTGAATATAGCACAGTGATCTAAAACTTTAGAATGATGTATCAATATAGTGAAGCAAGAAATCAATTTCCCTAAAAATCGAGAAACTCTCGCGAAACCTTCACTAAAACCTTTGAAGTCATAGAACCCCTCTATGCATATTCTGCGGAACCCTAAGTTTCCGTGGAAACCCCTGTTAGCGCGCACTGGCCTAGAGTAGGCTATACGCAAAGTAACAAAGTTGCTTGTGCACTTTTTTTATTGCGCTATAGGCTATACACTTGAACACATTTTTCTATTCAGCACTGCAACAGCATTGCGATAAAGTACATTTACAGTTAGAGATAAGCAATTCAGAATGTGCAATATAACTAACGTACTCAGGAATCTACTCAAAAATGTGTTTATGTGGCTTGTGGACAAATATTGTCTTAAATTTTGTTTGTTATAATTAATGCAATAATACATAGGCTATAATAGTGAGTGGTCTCACAAAAAGAGAAAATCTAAGATAACGGCTATATGGAAAACGTAAAGCAAATCTATATGTACTCCAATGTCCAATATTTCTGTCAAGATGATACTTTTTCACCGCTATGTTTACAGCTGCAGTTAAAGGGTTATTTCAGAGGCTGAAATCTGAGACTGGATTTGTCATCTCTAGACGACTAATGACTAATGAGCAATCTCAAATTTGCAGATGACATCATCCTTTTTGCTCATTCAAAATGCTCTTTGCAACAATCACTTGAGGAACTGAACCAGAAAGAAAACGAAATGGAATAAGGATGAACAAGAATATGATAGCTACAGGGCCATAATTCATTCTGTTCATTGTACCAACCACAAATGCAATAAAATAGCAAAAGTTATATTAGAAGTACTAGGGCTTAATGGTTACAAACACTCAGATGACATATCTTCTGAGTTTGGTCAAAAGAAAGATGCAAGTACCAGTTTTAACGTCATAAATTGCAGACTGTTGAACATAATGGCTATCCCGCCGTAAGCACCTCTTCTTACAGTTACCTGGCCTCTATTCTCGGCCATAGAATTGCAAGAATTGCATAGAATTGCAAGCAATTGACTTTTTTTCTTCAGCGCTGAAAATATCGGCTCATGCGAACAATTGGAAATCACCAAACAAAGATACATTCTCAACACAACAAATACGTTAGACAATGCATGGCCTACATGAACTCTTCTTCATTGAAACATTTTAGATTCTTTCTTGCATTCACTGTGATAACACTGGCCAGCAAAAAAAAAACTTTTTTTCGAGTGCCGAAGTAATTTTAACGGTTTCTGGGCAATTTTGGGCCACTGAATCTGCAAATAACATCCGTTTCTTTGAATTGGCTCCAGTTTTTGATATATCGATATTTTCAAATTTTGGCTAAATGACCAAGGGGTCATTTCATTATAATAGGAACATTGGTTGGCACCACTTAATTCTTTTATTGGCTTAAAACATGCTTCTCACTTTTCTGAGAAGAATGGTACAAATTTGATGAAAATTAGATAAGCGGTTCTCGAGTTATAAGTGAAATAATCCTTGACCACTAGGTGGCTTTATAGATAAGGAGCAATAGAAAAACGGCACTATCTCAACAACCGCTCAACATTTCTACCCCCATGTTTTCTGGGGTGGGCTATCTGTTTATGAACACTAAAACAAGTTTTGGCTACTATCTTTTAAGATAAAAAGAAATTGACCTCTTGTCGTTCCTCACCAATAAAACCATGAATAAAACCAACACCACGACCTGTGCCTCACTGTATGCAAGTGCCTGTGCCTGAATTTAGTGATTTACTTGACATAGCCATGGGATATGATGGAAGAAAGAGGTAGAAAGCTCTGCAAGTGACAGCGGTGGAAATGTGTTTGAAAGTAGTTCAGCTATTCGAGAGACATTCAAACAGGAGGAGCTGAGTGATCTCATCAGGAATCTTAACCTATCCAAATAAGCAGCAGAACTTATGGCATCCCGACTCAAAGACAAAAACTGTCTTGGAACCAGAGCTTCCATAATATTTTATGTGCGAGAGAAAAGGAATTGCTTCCATATTTTTGCCAGCAAGATGAATTTGATTACTGCAAAGACATCGCAGGGCTTCTTCTGTAAATGAGAGTACCACAATATAGAGCTCAAGAGTGGAGCTCGATCATAGACAGTTCAAAAGGAAGTTTAAAGTGTGTATTGTTACATAACGGTAACAGATGACTTGAAAATGGAAATTTTTTTGCTTGGCCAGCAAAACAAAATATCCATATTTCATCTGCTTGTGGGACAGCCAAGCTCGTTATAATCACTGGGTGAAGAAAAGGTGGCCACCTGCAGATTCCATGAGAGTTGTTGAAGGTAACATCATCAATGAGCCTTTAGTTGACTGAGAGAAAATCATCATTCCACCATTACACATCACATTTGGTTTGATGAAGCAGTTTATAAAAGCCTTGCCTACGACTGGCGACTGCTTTTTAATAATTATATTTGCAGAGCATTTCCTGATTTGACCATCGAAAAGCTGAAAGCAGGTATTTTTGATGGCCCTCAGATCCGCAAACTCATGAAAGATGCACGTTTTGTGCAGTTTGTGACAGACAAGGAGTCTGTTGCATGGCAGTCGTTTGTTTTAGTCACACAGAAATTCCTTGGAACAGAAAAAAGCTGAAAATTACCAAGAATTGGTAGAAGATATGCTTTCCAAGTTCAAAGATTTAGGTGTGAAGTTGAGTATCAAGGTTCATTATCTCTTCAGCCACTTAGATCGTTTTCCTGCAAACCTTGGTGACCTAAGTGAAGAGCACGGAGAAAGGTTCCACCAGGACATTAAGGTCATAGAAGAGCGGTAGGCTACAAGGGCAGGTGGGATGCCTATTGCCAACATGATGGCTGACTACTGTTGGAGTCTCCAACGTGACTGTTTGGCCACATCACATTCAGAAAGTCTTACAAAAGAAAATTTGTAAACATGGACTAATCTTTTCGTATCATATGAATGATTAATGAGCTTTAACAATTTACGAAATTAGGCTACTTCGATTGAAACTAAAAGTAGTGTTTGTGCTTTGACGCCACCTGTTTTTGCAAACAGAAAATTTGTTACTTACTGCTAATATTGTTTAATTTTTTGAATTTTTGCTTGATTTTCACATAAAACATGGTTTGCCTATGGAAGGCTCTCTGCAATAACAATGGTCATATTTCATAGGATCGTATCAAAAGTGTAAAAATAAGGTATGGACATGCTTGTAAAAGACAGACATGCTTGTAACAGACAAGGTCTCATCAAAGTTATAGCATAAAGAAAATACTAATGTCAAAATTTGCATATTTTTAGCACTTTTTTGGAGTACAACCATGGAATATCTCAAAAATTAGAGCCAATTCGTAAAAACCAAGGTCATTTTCAAATTCAGCGGCATCAAAATACCCCATAACCGTTTCTTGGCACCAAAATGTGTGTTGACCAGTGTAATTTATGTAAAAATTGTTAGTGGTTATCCAGCTCAATGCTTGTTTCACGTTTTCAACGAAATTCCTTAACTGGTTTTTCGTTAAAAGATTTGTTTAGAGTTGGTGTGAATTAGTTTGGAAGTTTTACGTCTAAAAGTATTCTACTGGTAAACCCAAAGTTACAAGTTAATGACTGCGCCAGTGGCTGCAGCCATAGGCCTATGTAGAAAAAGGTTTGATTTCAGCTTGCTTTTTTGTCTTCAGTGCTTCAGGTTCACTTTCGATTGTGGTATCAGATGCTGTATAGCTTGCGCCTTGCTTTTTATTACATTATTTTATGTAGCATGTTAAGCAAGCTTTGGAAAACCTAGAAAGTTGTCTTTTTGAATATTTTGCCCCACATTTACCATTTTAGAAGTTTCTGTCTTTATTAAACTTGGAAGAAGCTATTAACTTTGTTTTAAAATGAAAAATTTAATTATACTACATCAAAGTACTGTATATTAGATACTGTAAGTTCGACATAATCAAAGTGCAATTATTTAATAAAGATATGTATAAAATGAAGATAAAATTTTGTTTGCTGTTCATTCTCCTTCTCTTTTGCAAGATTATCATTCACACTGGGGCGAACCATTTACCTGTTAAAACGCCCTAATTGTTTATTGTTATTGGCAACTTTATTTACAATACACCATAGAATAAGAGTTCTTAACCAGAGACAAATTTACCCATGGAATAGATTTCATCTTGCAAGCGTTGAAATTTCTGTAAAATGAAGACAAACCGTATGAAAAATGCCCAAAATGTGATGTGAATAAAGCTAATTGAAGTAAATTTACTTTCAAGGAGTCGGCAAAGGAAAACAAGAGTAGAAGTCTTGAGAACTTATGCCACAGGACATGTACGTATATAGGCTACTCGTTGCAATAAAAAGTTGTTAAAATGTTGCTATTTGCTTGAGGTGTTAGGGTTGTGTAATTTTGTGAGAACTCAACTCGGTAAACCTAATATCCCCACAGTTGCAAAAGTGTGGAAAGTTTTGAAAACAATTAGTGCAAAAAAAAAAGATTAATTTCTTACATGGAACCAGTGTATTTAAAAGATAATCACTTGAACCAAACATATCAAAAAAGTTTTCTTTTTCAAATATCAAAGTTAAGTCTACTTCAAACATCAGTTAATACTTTTATTAGCAAGCTGTAGCTCGAGACTAAGTTAATTATAACTTATGTTTCCAATGCCTTTTTCGAGACAATTGTTTTTTTCTTACTTCGAAAGGTGGTTTGTTCGGATGTAGCCTACGGGTAACCTACTGGGAATGTCTACCAGGGGCTGTATCCACTTTTAGAATTCGGGGGGGAGGGGGATGATTTTTGGACAGTGGGCTAAAATCGTCATAGTAATTTCAAAAACTCATCCCCTGTGATCACCCCTGATGATCACCCCCCTCACCCCCCCTTGGATAGAGCCCATGATGTCTACTCTACTGCGTATTTGTGTATACATTGGTATTACGTCAACAATCACGAAAGTGTTTTCTTTTGTACGGATAGCAAACATTTTTTTCTTTGCTTGCAAACAGTCTGACTCTGACCATGAAATTAATTAAAGCTTTTACCTTTATGATCACCGTATATGGTTCTTTGCTGCAATGGTGCTTTAAGCACAACTTATAAAGAACATTGATGCTGCAAACAAATCATTTCAAAACTTGAATGGGCCTCGAACAGCCAAAAAAGCAAACACATCGCTTATGCAGAGCCTCCATTTTAATTTGACGCCCATTTTATTTTGACGTTTCAAAGCTCCAGTTCAGACATAGCGGCAGATTTCCTTTCAGTGGAGATTGGTAAGTTAATTGTTTTTGATACTATTTTGGTTTTAATACTTTAGTGATTTAGTGTTTTGTTTAATCAGTTGTTGATTCCATGACTGAAGAGTTAATACAAATCTACAGCGTACGTCTGTGTCTTGGCAAGCAGAAAAATTACGTGCTTGATGGCTCACTCCATGCCTCCTTTCCTATTTAATCTAAATCTTTACCAGTGAAACATAAACCTGATTATACTTTGCTTTCGTGTTTGTGTATTGAAGTACTAAAATATTGTTAAAAACATGTTTTCGTTTACATGGCACGCAAATAAGACGATGTTTTTATTGCGTAAAAAGCTTACATATTTTTTTCAATATAGTAGTGGAAGTGTCTTGCAATGTGAACAAACAACAACCTCTTCAGTCTTCACCATGCATCGCATTTTTCAGGCATCAAGCAAAAATTTATTGAAACGTAAACAGTCTGCAACCCACTGGCAGAGCAAGGTGAGGTTTTTTTTTATTATTTACTTGGATTTTTTTCTAACGCGTGAAATTAACTTGAATGAATATTTATAGGCTATTTCGAATTTTATTTTTTGTAAGTAGGCTAAGCTATTCCAATTAAAGAAAACGTTTGCATATTTTGATAATCTAACCCTGAATACGTTGATATATTCTAAAAATTGAAACGAATTTGCAGAATTTGCTGCAAATATGTCGCAGCAGGCTATAAAATGTATAATCTTTTTAAGTCGATTGAGAAGCGGCGGACTCGTCCGCCATTTTGTATAAATGTAAAACGACTGTATCTGGTAGCCTACCTTGCATAGTTAGGCCAAGTTGAATTTATCATCACAGAAAAACCGCCCTTGAAAATTTCATCTAAATTGCGTAACAGTCAATAAAAAACAGTCAAAACTTTAATCCAAAATATAGAGCCACGCAAGAGCGGGCTACATGGCAATAAGTCCGCCCCGCTAGCTCAATGGTTACGCGCCCAGCTCAAGATTACGCGGCGCTGGTTCGACTCTTGGGGTGTGCGCTTGAGCAACGCACTTTCAGGACTGCTCTCCATGCAGCGGCACCTAGTGAATGGAATAATTCCCCGGCAACAACACTTCAACAATCGGAAAATTTCACTCTGTCAATATCGGTAATCGGCCCTGTGTCAAGAGCCTCTACAAGTATGCGAAACTATCAGAAATAACCTTTCAAGGCTTTGTCAGTCCGAGGATAAAGATTCAAAACCAAACCAATAAGACATAGAAAATTGGAATAGTTTGTGCGAACGTTCAAAGAAACTTTGCTGGAAAGCATTGGAATAGGAAAATAATCTATATCCAAAAATTGTTTTGAGAATCTCATAGGTTACACAGCGTTATCAAAACATATAAATTGTCTTAATTTACAAAAGTAAACATGGTAACACTGTAACTTAAATATTTTTTGCAACTTGTTAAGAAACAGCTTCAGATTAGTGCTGATATACTAACCTATCTGTGGGAAAAAATGAAAAATATCCTTGAATAGCAAAAGATTAGGGCAATACAATTAGGATGGTAAAAGGTGAGTCCCATCCTTGAATCCAAGCATTGGGGGATGAGAAGATAAGGTTCTCATTATACTAAGCCATCGGCGCTAACGAGAGTGGAGTGGCCAGTTCCTTTCTCTCGGCCGCCTTTACTCCAGCAAGTACGCCCACCCAAGTTATTACACCCTGGGCAGAGGTGAGCGGTGTTTGTCAACAACCAGCATAAGCCGGGAGTCGAACCAGGATTGCGTGATTGGAAAGCGAGCGCCTTATCCGCTGCGCCATTATACATCGCCAGTACAAATTAAAAATGGCGGATCAAAACTTATTGAATCATTTACAAAATTTCATAAAAAATGTTACTTAGACTTAATTTAACTCCACTATACGGATGGTCATTTTATTTTTGTTTGGATGCGAAACGTACATAAAACAAATCCAATGATAGAGTGCGAAAGACCGTAGCCCTGAAGGCGTAGGAGGTCGTCGAGTCTGCACTCTCTACACTAGATCGTTATATCTTCACAAATTTAAACATAGTCATGGGCGTTGAGCAGATAATTTGGGTCAGGTACCAATACGACCCTTGGGTACCAAATCAAGCCATTTATAAGGAAAACGCATTATTCTCATTAACCTAAAAATACAAAGAGATTTCTTTAAGTTCCCGAGGCCCTTGGAAAGATTACAGGCCCTTCATATTATCCAGGACCCGGGTAAAACAAAAACAAACAAAAACACTGGACCCTCCTGTCAACGCTACTGCATTAAATAGTTTAAATGATAGAAAGAAGTTCAATGATCAAGATGAATATGCGGATGATCGCAACGATGATAATTGAAATATTTATCATCATTGTGGTCACTTTCAATTTCATTTAGACTATCAACAAACAACAAACCGATGGAAGAAAAGAGCTAATGTCCGATACAGTCTATCTTTTTTACTTTATTATTTGGGTTGATGCACTGAAAGCAAAAACAGTTAGCTGTACATTAGGCTACTCAACACATTTAGTGAATAAGAATTTAATTACTGTTTTCTCAGCTTTGTAGTTTTCACTCAAATATGTATTACCGTTTCTTTCTTACTGAGACACTCGTTGCTTTGCCATGGTGCAAATGTTACTTTGTTTTATGAGAGAACATTCAAAGTGATAAGAATTTGTTCAGTTTGCTTCTCCGACAGCGCTGTAGTTGCAATTTTGATGGCACAATCTGACTTTTCAATAATGACAATTAGTGATAATTGTTAGTATTAAATTGTATAAAAAAAATAATAACTTAATGCTTCTTAGTCTTATGCTATTAAAGTCACTAGTGAATAATTGATTCTATCACAGGTTTATAAAAACATTTGTTGGCTACAGTACATATTTCAAGGAGTATATTTTAACTCAAGCGAGCTTCAGCATAATCAGCCAGATATCGGTACCGATCATAAATATTGTAGTGGACGTAAAGTGAGTAACAACCCGCTCATGCATAGCTGTAATCAAGAAAGTAACATCCCGAGCACAATACTGGTGAGGATGACCTGAGAACGAGGTCTAATTTCTTGAGTAGCCTACGGTAGCAGTATATTGCAGTAGAAAGGCATGAATCGTCACCACCAGAACGTAAAAAGAGGCCAACTGGTCTGACACCAAAAATTAAGCCATGAAAAGAACGCAGAGCAAAATTGTGGAATAATGACGTCCACACTATTAGGAACCAAACGACTAACAGTAGTAATCAAGCTATACCCACACCGAGACAAACTGCTATACTGCCATAAATACTGAGGTATACACTATCTCTCTCTGTTTGAAAAATGACCCTAGTCGAAACTTGTCTTGAGACGTGCTGCTCAGAGCATGTAGCCAGGCCACATTGATTACAATGCTCTTTGCAACAAAATAACAACGTAAAACGGACGCAAAACCATGTATGGATATACCAATTGTAAGATTGCAAACAAACATTCTACTGCATTTCAATTTAAGGATGGTAGAAAAACGAAGATGCCTTGAGAGAAACGCAGAGGTGACCCATAGAGAGCCTGGCGGGGATACACAGACTCTAGAACCGATAATAAGCGACGTCAGGGAACGTAAAAACAATGTACGTGAAGCTCGCAGGAGCTACAAAATCATTCTCAGTTGTGTTGTTCAACTACTTGATCCCGCAAAACGTTTAACTTACATTAACTTTTTCTGTCGCTTGTGATGACAGCAAGCTGTAACAGATGTGATGTGTCTATAGTCCTTGTTAAGTTGTTCCATATTCCATAGCAGTGATAATTAACGTTTACAAATATATCGAACCCCCACGACATGTCCCAAGTTTACATCGAACCCCAATGAAACTATAAGAAACAACTTGCACTTATTTTTTGAGATGTGCAAAATTATTACTGCGATACCTGATCACTAAGAACAAAATTAAGTTTATTTAAGCAACGCCTAGGTTTTTACTAGTAACCTAAGCCTAGCAGGGGCGAGTTTAACTGATGGGGAGCCCGGAGAACTTTTAGATTGGGAGCCCTCGTGCAAAACAGTTTTTTGCGCCCACAAGGTAACTTGAAAGTCACCCACACCGTTGCTAATGCCTTTACGCCAAGCTCAGTCGTCACATTCTGACTAAAAATTAACCTTGAAAGAAAAAGGAGTCATTTTGCAGAAACTTCAAAGGCTTAGAAAAAATAATAATAATAACACAAGATCACATTTTTCCACGTCGGGGGCCCTTCAAAAAGGGGACCGGGACAACTGCACCATCTGCCTTCCACCCTAAATCCGGGCCTGAAGTCTAGGCTACCTTGGTTTACCTGTCGATAGCCTACACAAACTAAAAGTTCTTTATTGCAATATCTAAATGTGCTGAACTACTAGCATTCTGTATCTCAACTTGCATAAAGTAAGTTAAGTCTGTAAACCACAAAACAGCTGCCTATAATTAAACCTATAGTTTTATTTAGTCACTTCATCATCTTTATTCAAAGTGTCAATTCCAATCAAGCTGTCAGAGTTTTAGTGTTATAGCTTGGCCTTGAGTTTGTTGACCTTCTAAACTTCGTAGCACTATTGTTGAACACTTAAATTTGCCCCGTCAAATCCCAGGGGTTCGATCGAACCCAGGTTAAGAACTACTGCGTTGTAGGAGATTTTGCTACTTAGAAAAAGTATGTACCGGCAGTTTCAAGTTACACAAATAAGTTTGTTGATAAATTTAAAGTTAATCATTCACCGTTAAACACAAAAAGAAAATTGATTTAACATCATTGCATATGTGTGTTTTTTGTGTGTAAGAAAATTCTCTCCTTTCATTTTACTGCCTGAAGATAACCGTTAGATCGAAAATTTTAGTTCGCAATTCCCCTCTGCCTCTGCAGTCTGCAAGTCTTATGGACATTCACGTTATTCTGATCAATTACAAATTGCCTGCCTTGACTGTTTGACTACCTTGGCTTGCTACACTTTGCTTTTTATAAACCGTGATAGCAAGCGATTGTTTTCGATTTACAAACCATTTGTATTGAAGAGAGTTTAGCAAACCTCAAGTTGACTTTGTTGGATAAAACTCAAGAATCTTAGCAGCGCTGTAAAATTGAGGTCAATTGTCATTATGAGAAGTTATCGCGTTGACCATATATCATATACAATTTATACATATCACAAAAATATTAACTGCTACTGCTTAAAATGGGTATAAAACGTAATACTTGTGAGTTGTGACTCCGAAGTCCTTTTGCAGATTGAACAAAAATGGCAGTTATGTTACATGTTGCAAACAGAGAGCTTCAAATACTGCAATACTTCAGTTACACTTTTTAAGTAGACCTACTCTTCTTGTAGCTCAAGTTTTCTCGGTTTTCAATTACTTGTTTTTAATTGTTCATTTTTTTTCTATATTATTTTTTCCTATTTTTTATTTTAATTTTTTGAAAAGAAAATAAATTTAATGAAGTACTGTACATTCAAATAAAAGCATCTTCACTGTCGGCTGCATAGCCGAGTGATAAGAACTCTGTTTTGACGTTCAAAGGCCACCAGTTCGACACCACTCTAGATCATGTGTTCGTGTATTTGACTTCCTTACCTTCTTAATGTTCAAATACCATGCGTAAGTGATATAAAAAAATCTTTAATTTAGCTTACTTGAATAAAATCTGTTGGAGTTCAATTGATTGAAGACAATTTTTCTTCTATAAACCTTCCTCGCCCGTCTATGGTTTGAGAGTATGACCTTTTGTCAATGCTTGACAATGTCTGTTAGCCCTGACTAATGTCAAAACTGGAACCAAGCAACTGTGTTGCTTCACCCTCCAAACCAGGAACAGTCATATCAATATTGTGCTGTGATAGATTGAAATAAATTTTTAAGCAGAAAAGTAAAAAGACTTTTATGTTACTTTACACAAAAAGCAAAATAAGCACAACGCAGTAATGACGAAAATTAAACGAAGATATGCAGCAGCCCTCAGGTCAGAAAGCATCGAAGAACGGTTTAGGTTTTCTAGTTGAAGTTTCGAAAGCTTCTTATATGGCTAGGTTTGATAGAATTAGATCTATCTATGAATAGCTGGCGAGCTACTTTAGCTAGATATGGTCGGGCATATGTAATATAGTAAAATTCAATCAACGGTTGCTTTTTACAAGACATGTAGCTCAATTGGTTGTATAAAGCAGGGGTTTTCAAACTTTTTTGATCTGCGGCACACCAAAGAATTTCGAAATGTACCGGGGCACAATACCGTCCCACATCATTGCTTTTGTTAAAATATTGCCTTTCACCAATGTATTGATCGAAGCTGCTACATTGAACAAATTATACATGATAAAAGGTTATTTAAGCTGTATTTTAATCAATGTATGTCTGTAAATCATTCACTGCCAGGTGAGCAGTGATGGCAGAGTGAAAATTCCTGTCCACGTGAATTGGCATCGCAAATTAATTTGTTGCTTTGCTGTTGACAAACTAGTTTAGATGTGGTTTAGACTTTATGGAGGCATCTCCTTTTTGCCAACATCTGATAATTAAGCGATTCATGCAGTGAATTGTCAACAAGAAACAGTAGTTTACTGTAATACAAAAGCAAATGATCTCTTTCAAACCAACTTGAACTTTTTCTCCTTCATTACTTAACTATTTCATTTGGAAATAAGAAAGAAAAGAAATTATATTTCAATTTGAATCATCTCATTAATAGCAGACATTAGCTTAAGGAGCAGAACTGCAAGAGTGCGATAAACCAATCTTAACATTTTCTAGATTGTGTGAGCGGGTTATAAGGTGTTACAGCCCTTTTACAATGGACATACACTGTTTGCAAATTGCATAATTGCATGAGCGTTCATTGTATTTTTGATGTGGAAACTGTAAAACGGAGAATATTTGGGAATTTTTGGGAATTCTCGGAAAAAAACTTCTTAATTCAAATAAAGGAGGTGTTCTTCGTAAAGAGAACGAATTGTAACCCCCCTATGAATCTTATGTTTCGGAAAAGTACGACGCGCGATATAATACAGTTAACCATATTAAGCCCAAGGTAATAAATTTTCCACATCTCCAGTTTACGAATTGGTTTCCTTTATTGAATTATTTTTTATAACAACCCACCATTTTTCAAGACCACTAACTTATTGTGATGCAGATCATCAATTGTCCTTAACCTTTTTCACCAGCGATTTAAGTCAGTGCAATTTAGCCATTTATTTCTATAAAACATTGTATGTAAAAGAAATTTGATTGCAGCTGTGATATGAAGTACTTAGAATAGTTAATGCGATAAACTTTTGTGTTGGTAAATTGCAGTTCAATGAGCTTTTGGGTCACTCACTCTTTTTGCATTGAATCATCGTTTGTAAACCTTGAATCAATATAAACAGGCCTGATTGCTAGCTGGCAGAGGTATAGGCCTATGGAGTCAAACTTTCTGGACTCCTGCCTTAAAGTCTGCGACTTCAAACTCTACTGCTCCAAATATTTTGAAGATTTTCGAAGTACACAAAAATAACAACTGCGCAATACACTTGAAGTTTGTACTAACATTATTCGTATGCTAAAAATATCAACTGGCAAAGAAACAATACGACGACTCCAATAGGTTCATATTTTTGCCAAAAATTTCAGACTCCGACTCTACTTTTAGAACTAGAATTTCAGAAGCTGAAACTCGAGTCTCCAGCTCTTAAATACTCCAAAACGCCGGCTCCTGTACACCTCCGCTGATTGGAACAGAACCTTTTTTTTTGGTGAAATTTTGATACTTCAACAAGATCCTGGTGCCATCTTGTGTCGTGATTGCTTGCAAAGTTAGGTGTCTCATCAGTGCGCGCAATAAAAAGATTGATAGAAGTTGCTGCTGCTATGCCAAATCATTTATTGGTGTCTTAGTACCTGCTTTTGTTATTAGCTGTACTTAAATATTTATAGAAAACGTGAGCTTATTTGTCAAAGCTTATAAACCTCGTCTTTAAACAGTTTATATTAGGACATTTTATGATTCTGTTTATTGCTCATCATCATCAGTTCAGTTGAGTTTGCTTTTATTTCTGATCAACACTGCGAAAACAGTACATACTAACATAGCAAAGATTTGTAAATACACATTCACTGTTTTCATGATCAACGTGTCCGTATAGAAAGAAAGTAGCATATCAATTACAAAATGTAGGATAATATACTAGCAAGTCGTTGGGTAGGGAAATGATGCAGACACAAAGGTTTAAAAAGTGGTGTATGCAGTACAGTACATTGGCTATATATCTAAAAAACTGCATGAATTCAGTTACTTTTTACTCAAAATCTTTGCAGGCTACTTCACCCTTAGGTGGGATCATCAGGATTCTAATTCAAATAATAACAAATTCTATTATTATTCTTTTACAATTCTACAATTATAAAGCTTTCGTAGAGAGTTTGCTTTGTTAAACCATAGACAAACAAAACAAAGTAACTTTAGTAGGTTTAACATGTTTTATTACAAAGAGATGTAATATAATTACAAAAAAAAATCAACTCAAACGTTTTCGACAGGTAAGCTACTTGTGTCCTCATCAGCAATTAGACTACATCACTTTGTAATAAAACATGTTAAACCCGCTAAAATTCTATAATTCTATAGCCTACTTTAATTTAAGAATAATTTGATTCTATAGAATTCTAATAGACTAAATAATAAAATTTGATTCTATTTAAGTAAGTATATTGCGATGATCTCAACTAAGAGTGAAATGGCCTGTGAAGATCTTCAGTGTTAAGTAACTGAATTTGATGTAATTCGCTCTGCTTGGCTTTTTGCTTGGCATTGGGTACTTTTTTGTAAGTATTTATTGTTTATCTCAAAAATTAGATAGAAAAAAACCAAAAAAAAAACCATCACTAATCAGCTAAAAAAGACACGAGTTCTTTTGAAAACACACTAATTTACTCATCAAAACTTTTTTTTTCCAATAACCTTCAACATTTTTGATAACACACGCCATGAAAAATGAGCAAGTCAATTGTCAGTTTTTCTTATTTGCATAAATTGTGACGTTATCACTTTATTATCCATATCCTTAGTTTTTTTTTGTTTTTTTAATTTTAAAGTTGTTATTACCTAATTTTATGTTTATTATGTTAACTTGAACAAAAATTTGCGCAAAAGTTCCACTATGGCCGAAATCTACCTGCAGCAACTTCAGAATGGATTCTGGTTGTAGGCTAGTAAACAAGACGAGAGTTTAAAACCAAGCAAAGGAACGAACGCGTAAAAAACACGCAAGAGTGATCAGATAGAAGAAACATGCATTCACTCATTATAACTATTTCAATGCATTGGTACTTTTTATACTGAGAATATGTTACTGAAGACTGAATTTAACACTAGAACGGCCGAAAAAAAAGTATACCTCCAACGGCCGCCGGTGTCGAAATCGACACTTTTCAGAAAAACTTTATTTTTCCGCAAAATTAACAGTAAGATTTCGTTTTATTTTACACTGATAAAATTATCTGAAGCACTTATTGCTTTTGTCACCTATTTGCGCTGTTAATTTTTTGGTTTTAGACGAAAAGTATGACGTAGGCTACCAGGTTTTGATCAGTTCGAAGCTTGACTATATCTGTATCTTGACTCTGTACGATGATCTAAAAATTCAACAGAGTGAAGACATATCATAAAAATAGCACAAAGTTTTCTTATGCAGGAGAAAAAAATCAAACAAACCAACAAACTCTTTACGCAGTGCAGCCTTTGCACTCTGTAACTTTCCAGTCACCAATATCACACTTCCCACTTTTCGACAGTGGCCGCAAATGGTAACTGTATTGTTTTTGCAATAATATCCAGCACATTTTCTGCTTTTACTAGATTGTCGTCCCTGCTCTTCTTCTCTCTGCAGGGTAGGCTTGCGTTTCAGCACATGAGCAGTTCTCAAGCTCTCAATCTGGAGGATAAAATCATGTTGGCTAATGTTGCTGCCGGAATGTTTTCTAAAAATAATCCCAAGAGTTCAAAACTGCAATATGTAGCATATTTGTCCAAACTGCAAGAGGCCATCTTTTGCTTGCTGCACGTGTGGTGTATTTTCTTGCCATTTGGTCAAACACATCAACTGCTACTTTGTTCTCGCTATAAAAACGGATCTCAAAAGGTTTCTTTTTCTCTTTTGCATCAATACTGGGGGCTGTCATGCATAGTGGAAACGACACTTGATTTTTTTTGCACTGATAGTTTACAAGCATGCAGCTCTTCGTTGAATTGTAGAAGAATTTACTGGAAAATTTTTCTCCTCCACCCTAGGTCATCTCCTTTGTCAGTCCTTTACTGTTAGCTTGAACATTTCCAATAATGGTTATATTTGTTTCTTTAGTAAACCAGCAAGATTCACCCTAGTAAAAAAATTAACTGTTGTAACGTTGTACCCGCTTTGTCTGTGTCAATTGGTGGTGATCCTGATCACTACATCCTCGGGGAGAAGCCTTACATTTCGTTGCTTTCTTTCAATAATTCCGAGGTACGATAAGTACGGTACGGTATTGCATACGTATTTTGAATGAACCTCGGCTAATACCCAGAATTTCATGCCAAACTTGTCTGGTTTGTTTGGCATGAACACGATAAAAGACATCTGTTTTCCATTGGAAATAGCTGTTCATCGATTGGCAGGCTCCAATCCGGAGTGTAATTGTTGATGCAATTAGCAACAAGTCCTTCCAGTGCCTCTCGAATACGAATAAACGTAACTGTTGCAAATCGCTGATAGATTTGTGGAAGATATTTGTAACTCAGTATGATGACCTAAAATCAAGCCGAGCGATAACACACATCAAGCCGAGCGTTGGACAATTACCATGAGAAACGCTATATGTAAGTGTGAAAACTATTGAATTAGTTTTTTTCACACAGAAAATCTTTTATACTTTACAAATCTTATTAAATTTGTATGAGGTCTCGATTTCGACACCTCGGCCGTTGGAGGTATATCCGCTCATTGTAGATAACATAAAAAGATTTTTTAGAAAAATAATACTGAACTATAAACTGTAAGCATAATTGGGAAGCTACTGAAAGTTTGAAAACGTTGCGATAACAATTAAGGCCCAAAATAGTGAGCTAAATTTCTAAAAGTGTCGATTTCGACACCTCGGCCGTTCTAGTGTTAAATAAGTATCAGTTTTAAGTTAATTTTTCCATAGAAATGATTTCACATTTATATCTCTGATTTTTGCTTGTAGGAAGCTTTAGACCTAACGAACTATATCATAAAGCAGGGTAGATAGTGTGAAAACTTGTATAATGTTAAATGTCAATGAGCTATCATATAATAATGAACTTGCAAAAAAAAAGATAAGTAGTAAATTTCTTCCACTGTGTAGTTCAACGAATTTTTCAATTGGCAAAAAAAATAATAATCAAAACTGAAGAAAAAAAGTCATTTGGAGTTAATATTTCATACTTGCAAGCATGTGCATACGATGAATTATTTATATTCAAATGCAGTAAACTACTTATAAATAGACAAGTCCATAAATCACGTTGGAATAATCTAAATGTTTATTGCATTAATTTGTTTCAGACAACTGTTGCGAAAAAACAGTTGGTGTGATTTAGTGATGAGCCTTTTAGACAGTTGAGAAAGTATTGTTTGATGCAGGATGGTCAGGAATAAATTTTCCTGAACCGGTATAAAGTTTGATTGCTTGTAGATCATACTAGATTTACTGTTCGCCCCTGTGTTCGCCTAAAATATCTTAAGATACAAATTATAAAAAATGTGTTTTGTTGTTGTACAATTTTGACTTTATTTTGTGTTTGTGTTTTGTTTTTTATGTGTTTTGTTTTTTAAAAGAAATTCTCCTTAAATTCTACAAGTTTTTATATTGGAAGTATAGGCCTACCCCCCAAACACGAATATTACAAAAAAAATATCAGAAGAAAATTTACAATCGATAAATCGGTGTTTAGACATCTAATAAAAGAAAAGAATTATTCTACAGTATAGCTTGATAGGTTCTACAGAAGACAATGACAAAGTTCTTGAATCGAAGTGTGTTGCTATATGATTCAGGGATTGAGATACTAATTAAAATGTATAAAAACAAGATTTGCGAAATATGCTTTACAAAACAAAACCGACAATTTAGCTACAGAAGAAATAAAAATGGAAAAACATTACGGAGAGGCGCTCAATAGAACAAGAAGTGCATTCGATGCAAGCAGCTTCATGGCATGCTGAATCAAAATATTACTTCTCTGCTTGTATTGTGCTTAAAAATATATTGTATGTGTGCCAACAGTGCCCGATTTCGTTTTTGATTGTGCATTAAATTAAATATATAGTTGAGTTACTGCTATTTTGCATTCATCAAATGCTGGCATTTGTACAACAATCTAATTTCTTAGTGTAATTTACGAAGAGTCGATTTCGCTATCGTAATAGGATCTTCAGCTTATTCAAATAGATTCTTGTTTCGTTACAAATGAAACTTTGTAAACACAACCTTCGGCCAGCGATTGTCTTTTCTTACATTAATTCAACGTCTACAAACGTTTTGAACGAATGTGTAGCTGCAATTGAGTGTAGGCTCTTCTGTGAAAGCCATAGTTGATTCAATGGTGTTAAAATAATAAAAATGTAGCCTACTAACTATCCTTACCTACTAACGCATGTGCTGCAAGACTGAAGTTATTTCATTAATAAACACGGTCGGATGCTAGGCTGATGAAGTAAAATATCTCTGAAAACTGTCTTTTATTCACAATGTTGCTACCTGGAGATGCTGGCTTTTTGTCACATTTTGTAGATTTTAAATTCCGCTACTTTTACACTCTGACTGAAATTTTATAATATTTTTTTACTTTTTGCTGACTCTTAATGATATAAAAGCTATTTGTTGCTTGGGGAAGCAATAAAAATAAGTTAAAGTAAGTCAAAAAACGTTTATTCATACTATTAGTAAACGGCTAACAGACTGACTGCAGTGTTGAAGCTTATTTTCTTAGTTTTTAAAAATTGGGTGATGTTAAAACCGAAGACAGTAAAAAAGGCGTTAAAATATTATTTTTCGAATAATTTCATTCAGACAGTCACCAAAAGTTGGCAAAATCTGGAAAAGTCTTCAAAATGTAACAAACCAGGTGTGTCACTAGGTAGCCATGACTCAATGTGCCACATCGGGTTGTTTGCATGTCCAGAAAATAAGTAAGCATATGTATTCATACACGATGCAAGCTATTTCTGTCTAAGGACAACAGTCCAGAGTGCTAAAAGGCGGTGGAATATTGTTGAGTGCACTCCATTAAGTTTGTATTTTAAATAAAAATAAAAAACGAAATGAAGAAAAATTGATGAATGCAAAAGCTACAAATTTATTTTCAGCACTTGATCTTTTTTTTAATGTTCAAACAATTTTATTTGATGAATCAGAGCAGTTTCATTGTTCAATGTAACAGACGCAAACAATTGGCATTGAAAAAATGAAATATGATTTATATTTAGCCTGGTGCTAAAAATAACTGAAAGCTTTATGTCCTCAACATCACAGAAATATCCTTTCAAACTCGATTTGACATATCTGGATGCTTTTATGAGCAGCTCATCTTTCAAGGTGCAAAATATCTTA
The DNA here is from genome assembly GCF_918807975.1 of Aplidium turbinatum. Lineage (NCBI taxonomy): Eukaryota > Metazoa > Chordata > Ascidiacea > Aplousobranchia > Polyclinidae > Aplidium > Aplidium turbinatum. Next base: position 4,775,055 of record NC_137489.1, on the reverse strand, counting down.
CGGGCAAGGGTCATTTGTAGTATGACTAATACAGAAGTCCTTCAAAACTACTCAATCAAATCATAGGCTACTTCACTCATTTGGCAGCCAAACGCGTTTAACTTTTAATCCAAATTATAGTGAATGTTTTGTGTTTGTTTCAAATTCCCTGTTTTATTTAAAAACGTAGTAATATTTAATATGATTTTAATTCAACATATAAACAATCACTCGTTTTTGATCCTTTACCGAGAGAATTGTTTTCCAGTAACACAAACATTTCCTAAGGAAAATTGATTTTACTGTAATGTTGTCTCAAAACCTTGACCATTATCTTCTACAGTAAAACTAAGAGTGCAAATAACACATGAAATTTGGTGCAAATAACAAATGCCATAATATGTTCAAAAATGTGAATGTTGCTTGCATAAAATGTTTGACTGAGTTGCTAGGTAGAACATCTATTTGACGTCTATTAAACATACTCGATTGTATAGTTGGCACTATACATGATGACGTGCTTGAAGGTGGGCACAAATGTGGGCTTCTTCGCCGCCCTGTCTATTATCTAAATATTTAACCATCAAGCAAAGCCTGGACATAAAAAAATTAATTTTTTTGTTGTATGTTTAAGGTGTACACCACTGTGTATTAAAAAAATGAGGGGGATTTTTGTTTTGTTGAATTATTACTTTCCGGATAATTTTGCAGAAACTTCTTCATAATTAGGAACTCAGATCGCATACGAATTTATACTGTAAAAGGTGCACATGGTTCCAAAATAACCCTAAAGGCTAAATTAATATTTAATTAAAATTTGACAGTCTTGACTGGTGGATCCAAGGCGTTATTGATTTAAAACTGTAAAAAAAAAAAAAACCTTCTAAAATAATTCAAATTTGCAAAGCAGCCTAAACACACCTGACTCGGTTTCATGTGACAATTATTTGGAATCTAGACTTTTAGCAACAGCAAAATTAATGAGTTTATTTTTAATTAAACACAACAGAAATGTCTCCATATCCATTGGGAACAAGCCATAGGACAAAGTGTGAGTCACCTTTTCTCATCGGAGACGTATAAATAAAGCTGTCATCAATTCAACAGTGCATTGAGCTTTTGTACCAAGTGAAAAAGATTCATTTTTGAAAAGCATTTCAGGTCCAAGTCTGGATTAGATTCTCAGTAAGTGCATTGGTAATTTTATGAACAGCTGTACTGGTGAAATGTTGGAAGAAAGTGTAATAATAACAGTAGGCTACAAAACTGACAAAAAGCTATTTATACCTTATGATATCTTGTCGAAACAGCTGTTAAGAGTAAATTGATTAAAATAATGCTAAATTTTTTACTAATTAATATAGCCCATATAATAATAGTAATTGTAGTAAGCATTTTCTATTGGAATGCGTTAATAAAAGAGTTTATATATCTTTTTTTTTAAACCAGCATATTTTGGTAGTGCATAAAGTGTTTCTGTCAATTTTTGCTGTTATTGCTATTATTGGCTCTGCTGTAATGCGTTAGGCACTTGTGTTAAAGATTGCAGCAACTTATCTTATTACTGAAACAAAGTTAATATGTTATGTGTTGTATGATAATAATTTATTTCACATCAATTGGGTGAAAAATAGCGTCAATGAAAAAGTCTCTATTAACCCAGAGAGTCTCATTATAAACTGAGTTTAATAAAAGTATGTTCAATTAACATATTGTATAATAGTAATCATATATTCATATATAATTAATTTTTTTTTTTTTTAAGGCCGTATAGTGCATGACTCTATTTTATATTTCTCTTAAGATGTTTCACTTTAATTTTTTGTTATTTAAGACCTTTAGGTTTCCCACTGCAATTTAAAAGTTACACTATTGTCGAAAATACTTGTACGTATGTAGCCTATAGTTATGCTTTTTGGTAGTTAAAGTTATTGTTTTTGTTAGGCAGATACGATTTTATCATAGAAACCAGTAGGCTATTAACTCCAAAAGCCCACCTCTCTTTTCCACATTACCAACAGCTTGATTGCTTGGTGTTCGAATATGTGTTTGACCAAGTATAGGCTAAAATATATCCAAATGAACAAAACAATTGATTATAAAAAATTTAATGACTCCCATTTTTTCATTTTTATATTTTTATTTATTTATGTTTTTTTTTAACAAGAAAGATGCCCCTCCAGCGAATAATTGCTTGTTGAGCTTAGGGTTGTGCTGTTTGATTTGGAGTGCCTCGTAAATTTTAGTTTGAAACTCTGATCGACAGTTTTCAATTATTTTGAATGAATCCAATGCAAATTTAATCTTACAACAAATACTGAAGTCATAAATGTGGTCTTTGATTGCACTGTATTTGTTGATGTCTGTTAAATTCAGATGTTCCTTTGCTCTTGTAACCAAGTGTCCTGTGGACATACCTGTGTATGTCATGTTCGTGTCACACGAACAAGTGAATTTATAGACAATGTTGGAAAGAAGAGAGTGGGGAACGGGAGATTTTAACGAAAAATATCTACTTATATTCTACTTATGAATCTGCATCTGCTAGGCTTGTAATCTAATCCCTCATTTAAGTGTAGACAACTTTTAGCATTGTATTTATATAAAAGAAAGAAACCTGATGCATTCAACATCCATTTCGTGACCATTTGCTCAAGTCATTTTTTATTGGTTCACCTGAGTCTTACTGGTAGAACATGATTGAGAGTGAAATTACCCACGACCTTAAATACGTCTCTGTACGCAGTTGCAAATAAATTCATACAATTTGTATGCGTTTGAAACCATTACTTTTCCTATCGAATAAACCATTCTAGCACAATGCCAGCTTGTAAATTTGAACAGTCATTTCAGAGTTAGCACATAATTTAAGCCCACTATTCGACTCTGATAAAATCACATACATGCTGCTTGGTAGCGTATTTTTATGAGAAACATATGTCAGGGCTTTGAATCGATTACGTATCAATCTGTATTTGAAGAGGAACTATTTTAAACGTGTATTCAGCATCCTTGGGATTTACAAAATTTACCTTAGCATACTAGCTCATTCATATCCCATGACGTTGGCTACCGTATATTCATTCACACATAAAAATGACAAAATTATAATATAGGCCTACCATTATACCAAATACCGTAGAAAAACATTTCAACGACAGTGTATTATATATTATTTCAAATCAATAACTTATGTCAATCTCAGTAACAACATGCCTAGGACTAAAAAACGTACCAACTACACTATGGTGATATAACTAAAGGCCTAATAAACGGCCAAAGGAAAGAACTGAATAGTTTAAGAAAAAAAAGTTCCACAGAGTTAAAACCATGCTACCCAAAACGGCTAAGGCCTGAGGTCTTAGCCGACCGCAGCTTACAAAACTCTCAGCTTTTCTTGCTCTACAATTTTCGCTGCCACGCTTGGCGTCGTTAAAACAACGTCAACATGGCTTCTTTTGTTGAGTGGACATTCCCAAAACATCTCTGTGGCGATCGGCATGATTTATGAATTGTTGATTTCTATCATTGCAGAAACACAAGATGACAACAAAGGCACACTTTTATGCTGGTCTTTTTGTCTTGATCCTTCTTATATGCTCCGCACCTCCATCAAGCGGACTTCCTTCATCAATAAAAAGTAAGCACACGATTGGCATGTTTAGAATAAGTGGCTAAAACAGCTGACTCTTTTTTTGTCAAAGATGCTGTTATCTATGATGTGTACAGTTCAAATGTAAATAACGATCTTGAGAAAGAGATATGCTGAATTTTTGAACTAATAATCTTTTCATCAATATGTTTCTCGGCAGCCGATGGTCTTAATGGTTAGCGTGGAAGCTACATCGTTATGGTTGGCGAATCGCAACTGCACGCTGTACTAGTGACTAGTGAGTGCTCAGCCTTGTGCTGATAGCCGGGAAGAACGCCCCTTTCTTCACAATCTTTTCAGTATTTTTTATTCTTTCTTTCCGAATCATAAAGGTCGTTGTTGATTTGCTACTCCATCAATTCCTTTCATTTGATCGATGATGATACTTTATTTTAATCAGTGACCGTGGTTCCACTGCGGTGGTGTTCAACTTTGACCTACGCGGAAAGGTCTTTCCACACTAGACAATGACGTCTGTGTCATCCATCAGTAAAATCGATCAGGAGCGTTACTTGTTAATGTGTTTGTGTTAGGAGTACATCCAGTGACGTAGCTGTGACGTTGACCGGGTAATACCAGATCTTCTTTTTAATTAATGTTGCCATTAAGAAGCAGGTATATTTATGATCTGTGACATTTGCTATTAACTACACAATGAATATGTCAGTGTAAACAACGTAGGCTATTGCAAGCCAAATGCCACTGTACGCTACATGTCATTTTCAAACTAGTAATAAAATACCAGTCGTTTTAAAACTTTGTCACAAATTTTGTGATCTAAAAAACTTTTTATAGGTTTAGCATTTGAGGCTTTGCTTGTTGATGTAAATAATTTCACTGGAATTTTTTCTAAATGTTTTCATTTGAACCCTTAGCAATTACAGTCTTGCTTTATGGAAATACCTTATCAACTCTTTTGTTTATTCGACTATAAAAATATGTAACATAGGAAGTCTTTAAGAGTGGTACCGGTAAGAGTCAAACCCAGCATCTCTTGACTGACGACTCTACAACTAAACACAAACTTAAGTTTGACAAAAGATAGAAAACCGGTTCAATAGAATCCAAAGTTTATACTAAGGTCCATACTTCAATACAATAACAAGCGCTGTGGTACACCTTGGTAGTCGTGGACTGGGAGCCAAAGGAACTTTCACTTGCCCCAGTTGAAGTGGACAATCCAAAAAATATTGGAGCGAGATTTACTGTAGGCTACATACTGTTTGTGAAACTCTGCAGCGATTAGATTCCTCTTAGTGCACAATCATAGTGGGCTGTTTTGTGACATCATCATAAAAATCGTGCAATAATCGATAGGATTAAAATAAAAGTCATGATGCACATTCACGACTACTGTTTCAACGCGCTGAGAAGAGAGGTGTTGAGAAATAGAAAATTTAAGTTTTGCTAAAATGTATTAAACTAACGATACTCCACGAAATAAGGTGTTGGAAATTGATCCGTGTGTGTAATAAATTTTTACAGTATATGATAAAATGCTTTGACTATTCCACTGTACAATAAATCAAACTTTTAAAATCATGACAAACACGAATCGTTATGGGGGTTTGAAATCATGACGATGAGAAGCTGTATCCGCTCTTTTGGCTTATCAGCCACACCTGAAAAGTTACGTTTTTTTCTGATTTACAAAATATTGTACTTTTTAAGGTTATATATGAGTCGTGAAGTTGGTTTGTAAGCAAATTAAGTTTTTTGTTATTGCCAAGCTTTTAGCGAGGAGTAAAAAAGTTGTCAAATTGGCAATCGACCCTTCTAATGTGGCCGGAAGAGCGGAGCTGAGCGTCCAATGCAATGTCCCTCCTCTTAAAGTAGACCATACCTACTGACGGTTGCATGTTCACTAACTGCTTATATCATCACCTTGCCGTTTATGATTGACAAGCTTAAAAAATCTTTAAAAACCAAACTGTACGCAAAACCACAACGTTGTCATATTTGAAATTATGCTTTTACGTTTAACTACACTTCCACCACATACATCAGAAACACATTTAATTAGATTTTACAAATGTTTTTTTGCTGTAAATTAACGTAACGCTACTATTTGTCTTGTGCTATAGGAGGCAGTACATTCATTGAGCGTAAATCATTTTGCACAAGAATGTATGGCAAAGTCGGATACAACACGTGGAAGAATGCTTGTGGGAAAGAGTTTACAGCAAGTGAGTGACTTCCATGTTAGCAATAGCATCTTGAATCACATACAGTTTATGTTGTGAAAAAGTTCTTCCTCCTTATCTGTAATGTAAATAAAAAAAATTAAACTTGGCATGAGGAATAATTCACAGACAATGACACTTCAACAATCGGAAACTTCACCCTGCCAATCTCGGTAACCAGGCATCCGCCAATGGTTCAAATCTTCTACAACTCGAAATTGTCAGGGATAATGCATCAGACGCTTTCATAGTCCGATGACAATACAAACCAACTAGCTATAGGATCATCAATCAAGACTAAAAGTTTTACAATCAGTTTGTAAAAACTGAGGCGTTATCCGTTTTATGTTTTGTGAAAATTTTCTGAAGTGAGACAAATCTGTATAGAAAAAATCATTGGCTTTTTTGTGACCTTTGTTATTTGTAGGAGATATGGAAGTGATGAAAAGAATCTCACCTGAAAAAATGCTGTCAGATGAAACCATCAACAAAATCTATCACTTTGTGATGCTGAAAAAAGAAAACCCTACTTCGATGAATTTGTAATATTTTAGTGAACGTTGAACATGATGTTGTACCTTTAAATTATATTACTTCAGTGTCTGCAATACTTTTGCTTGTTCTTTGTAGTGCTTTTGACTTTCATTGTAAACTGTTGTTGATAAAATCACTTCATCATTTTGCCATTATAAATGACTGAGCTCACTTTCAGTCAATACGCTTTCTTGCCACTTTGCTTTACTCTTCAATACATCCTATTCTTCCCATCTTAGTACATGAGTGATTCTTTTTTTTTTTCGTGGTTGTAATCTACTGTAGAATTCATGAATACTGCAGTGTTTGTGTATGTTTGTTTGGAAGCCATTTTATTGACAACTAAAAAATTTGCAATGGAAAAAGTTGCGGAGAAAACAAGTGGTAATCTATGACTGAAAACCTTATTGAAAGCTATATGATAAACAATTTTAAAAAAATATCAAAATGAAAGAATTTTGGTAGAAAGTTAATTTAGTTGATTGCTCTACTCAACCAGGAGAGAGAAACCAGAGAATAGCGGCCGAGAGAAAGAAACTAGCCACCTTTTTTTTTTCTTATTGTCGAAGGTTTAGTACAATGAAAACTTTATCTTCTCATGCCCAACAGAGAATCAAGTATGCGACCACCTTTACCTTAAAAATAAAAAATACGACAGAAAGAGATTGAAATAAGTTCAGGTTTTTAATTTGTGACCATCACAAACCTATACAATAAACAATACATAAACGATATATAATGGTCCGCCCGTTAGCTCAGTTGTTACGCGCCCAGCCCAAGATCACGCGGCGCTGGTTCGACTCTCGGGGTGTGCGCTTGAGCAACGCATTTCAGGAATGCTCTCCATTCAGCGGCACCTAGTGAATGGAATAATTCCCAGGTAACAACACTTCAATAATCGGAAAACTTCACTCTGCCAATCTCGGTAACCGGCCCTGCGTCAAGAGCCTCCACAAGTATGCGAAACTACCAGGAATAACCTATCAAGGCTTTGTCAGTCCGAGGATAAAGATTCAAAAACCAAACCAACCAACCAAACATATCAACACAGCAAAGGTCTAGAAAAAAAAATTGATCCTGTAAATGTGACTTGTTCGGTTACTAGGAGGATTCTTGATTTGGTGTGAAGGATTTTATGTGAAGTCGATGATAGAGTTGAGATGTGATAAGTCAAGCTGTTTTGATAGCTTCAAAACTTTTTAACAACTATAAGCCAATGAAATTAAGCAACATCGAGGATCTTCGCGTTACACAGAAGAGAATGAAATAAGTTTTCAGCTATATATCCTTTATAGAAGATTTGAAAAGTTAATTTAGTTGCCGACAAACCACTGCCACCGTCTCATGAGTGACAAAAGGCTGAGCCTTCACTCATGAAGTGAGTGCACAAAAAGTTTCATGCAAGGAATAAAAAAAAGAGATAATTATCATTTCTCTCGCTTAAGCGAGGTGTAGCCGCCTTCATGATATTTGAGGTTTTATGAGCCATGATTTGACCACCACTCCCCATTTCCAATATCTTTTTTCAAGTCTCTGCCATAATCCGACTTGACTTAACTCAGCAAAAGCATCACTGAAACCAAAGCCACAAATCACTTGAACGCTTGTCTGATAAAACATTTATACTAATTGTAACCGATCGGAAGGTGGCGCAAGTGTGTTGGAATCTTGAGGTGAGACGTAGTTTGAAATTATTTTTGCGGAAGTCATGCGGATATAATTGAAAGTAGTTATGACTATTTCACAATGTAGAAACTCAATCAATTATGATTATGTTACTGCTCGTTTCAACTTATTCGTCTTGCTAACTAGCTTTGAAACTAAAAAATCAAATTCAGTAACCACAATGTTTTGATTGGCAACTACACAAGCAAAACAACTATAGAAGGTAAATGTCGCTGTTTCTTCATGTTTAATTAGGATAAGGTAGACCAAATCTTAAATCAACTTTTGGACGTAAAACTTCACTGCTGCACGCTTTTTAATATGGAAAATCAAAGAATCTTTAAGGACTATTGATTAGTACAGGACATAGGTAATAAACAAAATAAAAATATGATTCATTTGAATAAGAAGATAACGCAGCCAGAAAATCAGTCTTTTTTACATTGAATCAACATCTTGAAACGTTGAGTGTGAAAAAACTGATATGCTGACTGGGAAGTTGCCAAAACTCCTTGATGTTTACGATCAAAAGTATAATTATGGCCCTAATTTGATTTGAAAAACGATTTGCAGGATTTATCTTCAGCGTAATAATTGATTAAATTACTATTTGCCAGAGTGACTTTTTAACCAACAACTTGCAGCTTTTTACACGTTTCCGCTTGTTAATAAATTTATCTGAAAATAACTGTTTAAAAATTAGAATAATTATTATATATTACATAATTATAGTTAAAAATCTTAAAAAATTCTAGTTTTCTTCATTTTTACCAGCCACAGTACACTAATAATTTCAACCACATTGTAATTATTTATCAGTGAGCTTAGGATTTTAATTTTTTGTTGAGACAAGATTTTTTATCTGGTTGTGAAAATTTGGATTATGTTAAAATTTTTACGCGCGATATGTTTCGTGATTTTCTGACGGTTGAAGCAATCTGGAACTTCTCAATGAGACAGGTGAAGTCGCAGAAGCTGTCTGACGTCGTTTTTTTAGCCAATCTTTCACATGCAAAAAAAGAAAGTATTTAATTTTAAAGTTGAAAACCGAAACTAGCATTACATTTATTTTAATCATTGTTTCTCCAGTGTTACGTTAAATTGTGGAATGTTATTCAAATAAACGAGATAATTTGCCTTGTAGGCCCTATATTTCTTCTTGATTGTTTTTGATAGAGAATGGTACGAAATAAAATGTTTTTGGCACAATTAACCCCTAATCAAAGCATGAAACGTTTTAAGAGTGTTAGCAATTGATTTGCGTTTAATTCTGTTCCAATTAACTTGCAATCTAAAGCTAAAAGATTTTTACAAGTGACGTCAACAACAATAGATAATAGAATCGCGAGTTCCTATCAAGAGCTGGTGATAATGACGCACATGAAAGGATGGGCTTCCGAAACGTGACACGAGAAAATGTTTAAACATTAATTAATCTCAAACCAGCATTTTTGGACGAAGAGACATTGAATCTTTGTTATTATTTTCTCATATAACTTGCTTCGTAGGCACACCCGCAAATTATCACTTGTTTGCAGCAAAGCAATGCCGGCTTGATTTCAGGTCACCGATAATTAGTAAGGTCAATCTAGAGTTTCATATATAAATAACACGAATTGTTGTGTCACTGATCATTTCAAAATGATTCCTTTTGTAGAGAAGGTCTAAAAGTTTATTTTTTAATTCGAAACCATTTTTATAAAAAAATTTGCTCGCATGTATTGTACACCATTCCAAAACGGTGTAGGTTTCGTCATGGATCAGTTTCTATTGCGGTTATTCAACTAAATGTTTCTGATTGGATAAACTATGTTGCCAAAAGTTGTTTATTCTAATATTTTATATTAAAAAAATTTGCAAAGAATAAGAATCCCATTTGACACAGTGTGCAAAAGTTTGGACTTAATAAGAAGCTAAGGGTCGATTACAAATCACCACTTATTGTTTGAGTTATGTAGGATATTTGACATGGTTATGATGTTCGCCGGATGATGTTCGCCATTCGTTTCCGAAGATGGCCAATGAGACTGAGATCAAGCTTTTTTTTAATGTGGGCTTTGGAAGCCTTTGGTCAGTGTAGGCTACATGAGTGCGGAGATGGCTGATGAGGCCTATCTGCGCGGTGAAGCTTCGCTTTGACAGATACTCACCTTGTGTCAAAACCTTGTTATCTGACAGATTGTCGCTGAGAATTTTTGAGGTAGCCTGCTGTTTCAATAATAATCTTACTCAAACTATCAGTATGATGAAAAAATAAACCAGTGAACAGGGTGAACTGCATACAATACAATATATTGAATATATCGACTCAGAAATACATGCCTTGTATTGCTCTGTAATAGTGCTGCTGTGTTGAAAACTCCTTTTTAACTTGGTAGACTATCGGCAGGTTAGTTTGGCAACGATGTAAACAAATTGGAAACGCAAGAAACGATTTCAAATAATTTTTAACATTTCTGAAATAAAAAACAATCAAATTTTGTTATGCTTGCAGAATCTGGAATAAACACTTATTAAAAGTAGGATGAAGATCTTATTTCTCATTAGTTTAGTTACATCAACAAACCTACTCCACAAATCTCAAGGACAAGATTTTTCCAATTTTCCATTTGCTACCGACACTGGAGCGACATATCCAGGAACAGGAGGGGGGTTGTTGGACACAGGAACTTCTTTTGGAGCAGGCGGCCCCATTCCTGAAAGCATCCAATCTACAAGCGAAGCTTCACAACAAAATCCTTTTGGAGCAGGTTTTCCAATCCCTGGTAGTGTCCCATCTACTGGAGGGACTTCACAAGAAAATCCCTTTGGAGCAGGTTATCCAATCCCTGGCAGTGTCCCATTTACTGGAGGGACTTCACAAGAAAATTCCTTTGGAGCAGGTTACCCAATCTCTGGTAGTGTCCCGTCTACTGGAGGGACTTCACAGCAAAATCCCTTTGGGGCAGGTTACCCAGGTTATCCAATTCCTGGTAGTGTCCCATTTACTGGAGGGACTTCACAGCAAAATCCCTTTGGGGCAGGTTACCCAATCCCTGGTAGTGTCCCATCTACTGGAGGGACTTCACAGCAAAATCCCTTTGGGGCAAGTTATCCAATTCCTGGTGGTGTCCCATCTACGGGAGGGACTTCACAGCAAAATCCCTTTGGGGCAGGTTACCCAGGTTATCCAATTCCTGGTAGTGTCCCATCCACTGGCGGAACAGGATATTCGGCGTCAAGTGGATTTCCTTATGCAACGGGTGGAGGGTTTCCTTTTAATTCTGCTCAAAGTAATGGGAATCAACAATTGTTCGGTAGCAACTCTCTTTTGGGAGACTCAAGTGGATATCCGAGCAATTTTGGTTCTTCACAAAATGGATACCTTCAAAATCCTGGCTTAGGTGGATTTGGAGGATTTTCGTCAGGGGGAAATACTCAATTTTCTTCTCCCCAAAGCCAATGCGGTAAGTTTGTTAATAAAACTGTTCCATATGGGATAAGAATTTTTATGAAACTATCTCTTTAAACTAAGTATATAGGTTACCACGAAAATAAAATATAGAACATTTTGCATTGTTGCTAGCCATTGGAAAGCTATAAGTAATCTACTAGTAGTTGGTACAAGCAGTCGGCGCATAGCCAAGTGGTGGGAGCCTTGGCACGGCACTCGAAAGGGCGTTGGTTCGACACCGTTCAAGAGGATGCTGCTGTGTCTTTGGCAGAACATTGAAAAGCATGCCTAAAGGTGGTAACAAAGATGGCTTCCTTGCTTTCTCGTCCACTTAATCTAAATTTTCAACAACTGGGCGTAATCCTGGATACCATAAATGTATACCTGTAGGAGTCATATTAATCAGGGATATCAGAAAAAAAGATCGACTCTTTCACGATTGACAAGAGAAAAGTCACCAGAGTACATTGACACTCATATCAACGAAATCTGTGTATAGTCAATTTCATCTATGAGGCAAATTTGTTAAGTAGCAGGTTTCAGAAACGAGCTTGGCTATATACAAATGCTTACTGCTTAAGTATTATCATGCTCTGAAAACTCTCTTTTGTCAAGAGCAAAGGAGTCAAGCATCCCATTTCTTTAGTCACGGACCACGATACAACTCATTCTTATTCATTTTTTTAATAAGTCAAATGAAATTAAGAGTATTCTAATGTTTTGTAGTCAATTGAACAATAAATTTGTGAGTTTCTGCTAACACGGAGATGATTGATATAAAACCAAGTAGACATGGTGGTCGTTACTTTGCTCATCATATGAGTTAAGTGAAGCTTTAAATACTCTACTGTAGACTAAAAATTAACTAATACAGACTACTGTATGCAATTGTGTAAACCACAATCCCATTGTTAGTGAAGAAAAATTTTCACATAATCTATAACATTTCACCGAAACAGTGTTGGACGGAATTTCGGAAATAAGTTCAATGAAAATGACAATCCACTTAAAAAATTTGATCTGATCTACAATGATATTATAGATCTTGTATTTTTACAGAGAATTGCCGGGATTTTAACGAAATATTGTGTTTGACAATGGCCAGTAAATGTCAACTACCCGGATTTGCTGGCAGTTCTGCAAAGCTTATGTGCAGAAAAACATGTGGAGTATGTAAACCTTGTCCAATATACATGAGAAAATGCACTGCAGGTAACTGTGATTGGCACTGGTTACAGGTTCTAACTTATTTGTTTTCATTGTCATCGGTATGCGCCACTTATTTCGGTGTCTATACTGTTCCATATTCTCCAATGTCATCCATTATGTGTGGAAGTTTTCCGTTTTAAGTTCAACTGTAACCTGTTCTAACTTATTTCATGCAGACGGTTCCTGTGTGGACAAAAGCAGATCATGTTCTTGGTTTGCCAATCCTGGCACTTGTGGTGTGGGCCAGCAAGGTTTTGCTTGGAAAAGGCTCTGTCCTGCATCTTGCTTAACCTGCGTCCCTTGCGCTACACCAACTCTCCCAGGACCCCAATGTAGAGCTGGTGAGTAAAATAGGTAAACAAGAAACATATATCTTTCAAATTATCCAACTATATTCAATATACTGCAATCGATCCAACACAATATAAAAACACACGTTTCTATTATTATTATTATAATTATTATGATACTGTCAAATTTGATGACGGACAGGGATGTTTGGAAAAACTATGTCAATGGTGTTCTGGTACGCTCGAATGGATAATGATGATGATTATGATCACTACAGTATTATTATTGTTATCGTATGTTTAATAGCCATCTCTACAAAACAAAGCAATACTTAAACGCTTCAAACAATATAATCCTAAATTTTTAAAGTTGTTGATGTTTGTTCATTTGTATAATAAATATTAGTTTTTTTTTATTGACGATGTTTTGCAGACTGCTCCGATAAACAAGAAAAGTGTGACTCCCTTGCTAAGACTGCAAACCACTGCCTTGACCCCGTCTACAGACCATGGATGGAACAAAACTGCCCAAAAAGTTGTAACATATGCAAAATATGTCCTTCTCCTCTGGATGCACTTCCGAAAAAAGGAGTTACGTCAGCTGCAAGCTGCACTGATGGTGAGTTTATGTCCAGTTTAATTGACCAAGAACACCGCAAGGCCTGAGCCTTAAACAAGAACCCTAGCCAACCATCCTTCCAGTGTCCATCCTGCAGTAGAAGTTTCACCGCACAGATAAGCCTCATCAGTCATATTCGCACTCATGTAGCCCACACTAAAAAAGCTTGTTTTCAGTCTCATTGACCATCTTTGGAAACGTAGGGCGAACATCAATTGACTATAGGCACTTCTCACTCTGAGAATTGAACAACGGTAGCTCATTCTTTATGTTTTGCTACTTACAAGGGTAATATGCATCAACAGCGGATCTTTTAAATGGCCGATTGCGTTAACCGTCCAATGAGTTAATCGAAAATCAGTTTGCGCAAAGTTTATCGGTCGATCAGCAATCAGCGATTTTAGACAGAGAATTACGATTGGTGAATGAAAACATAGAGGCATGAAAACTTAGACTTCCTAAAATCAAAGTTCCCCCATACAAGGTATAGCCTAGTTTAGTTTAGTTTACACCATAAAAGCGTATCACTTCATTGAATACATGACACAGTTCAAGCTGCTATTGCATTAACAATGCACTTACTATAGATTGTCAAGACAAAATGCCAAAATGTTCTGAATACGCTGAAACGTCCAAGTACTGTGAAAACCGCAAGTATAGACGATGGATGACAAAAAACTGTCCAAAAAGCTGCAAAATATGCACAAAATGTGGATCGTCCTCTGATACCAAGCAAGATTCGAGCTGCAGTTTTGGTGATTAAACTTTTACATTGGAATGAACTTTCATGTAATGCCTTTTGTTGGTGCTTTATCGAATACATGACAGAGTGCTAAGAACTTTAAACTTAACCAACTGGAGCATTATCATGAGCGTTGTTTTACATTGATCAAAGCATACAACGCAAGACTTGATGTAAAGCAAAAGCAGATAGCAAATAACTAGAAAATTTTAAGTGAGATCCAATTTCAAATGCGTTCAAGTGTTTTTATGACTAATCTTTTTCTTATCAAATTTTTTCATATATATGTCACAGATTGTCATGATAAAGATGCAAGGTGCTCGCGATACTCAGACTCTTTCAAGTACTGCAACAGTCGGCAATACGGAAGATGGATGAAGCGTTACTGCCCAAAAACTTGTAATATTTGTCAACAATGCTCTTTAAACGTAACAAGTACCGAACAAGCAAAGACAACATCTAAAAAAGACATTACAGAAACACATGCAGCCCCATCACCAGCTGCACCCACCAATCACACTTCAGAGACCAACAGTACAAGCTTGACTACAAGCAGCATTCAAGTTGCAAACACACTCAATGCTTCTGCTTCTAACATTCTAAACACACCTTTTCGAAATCCACTTCCAGGATTTAATGTCCCAAATTATAATTCCCAACAAAGTTTTGGCAGCACATTAAACCGCAACAAGCCTAGGCCTAGCACCTCACTTTTTTCCAATCTGAGCGAAAAACCACCAGCTCTTTCTAATTATCCAGTTTCTTTGTCAAGCTATCCCGGTTTGGATCTGTTGTCTTCTGGCTATGCACAATCACAGCAACTACTCAAACTACAAAGTGCACCTGAACAAACTACTAAAAAAGTCTCAAAAACGACAAAAGCTCCAACAACCACACAAGCTCCAATGACCACAAAAGCTCCAACAACCACACAAGCTCCAACAACCACACAAGCTCCAACGACCACACAAGCTCCAACAACCACACAAGCTCCAGCAACCACACAAGTTCCAACAACCACACAAGTTCCAACAACCACAAAAGCTCCAACAACCACAAAAGCTCCACCAACCACACAAGCTCCAACAACCACACAAGCTCCAACAACCACAAAAGCTCCAACAACCACAAAAGCTCCAACAACCAAAAAAGCGCCAACAACCACAAAAGCGCCAACAACCACACAAGCTCCAACAACCACACAAGCTCCAACAACCACAAAAGCTCCAACAACCACAAAAGCTCCAACAACCACAAAAGCTCCAACGACCACACAAGCTCCAACGACCACAAAAGTTCCAACAACCTCAGAAGCTCCAACAACCACACAAGCTCCAACAACCACAAAAGCTCCAACAACCACAAAAGTTCCAACAACCACACAAGCTCCAACAACTTCAGAAGCTCCAACAACCACAAAAGCTCCAACAACTACAAAAGCCCCACCAACTACAGAAGCTCCAACAACCACACAAGCTCCAACAACCACAAAAGCTTCAACAACCACACAAGCTCCAACAACCAAAAAAGCTCCAACAACCACACAAGCTCCAACAACCACAAAAGCTCCAACAACCACAAAAGTTACTTCTATGAAAGACACAATTACTGGGAGGAGAGCAACAGCAACATTCACGCCACCACGAAGGTGCGTTCGAGTTGAAAAGAAAAATGCATCGGAAGAAGAACAGTGCTTATTAGCTCACAATTACTATCGATGTCTTCATGGCGTAGCCCCTCTCAGATACAACCACACCCTTGCACAAAGCGCCCGACTCTACGCCAATGAAATGGCAAATCAAAAAGTTACTCGCAAGTCGATGCAATTTTCTGTCAGAGGACGAAAACGAAATGAAGGCATTGGTGAAAACCTTGGAATGAATGATCTCCAAGATAGGAAATATGGAGCCAAAGAAGCTGTAGCTGAATGGTACGCAGAAGGCTTGCACTACAATCGCAAACAACCCGGTGTTAGCGATCATACAAGTAAGTTGAGATGCATGTTAGAAGATAAAACAAAAGTGTTAGAATATTACTGTTAATACATTTTTTAAACGATTTAATAAACAAAACTTCAACTATAAATTATAAAATCAACAAGGAGTGGTTAAATATAATTCAAACCTAGGCCGAAAACTTAAATACAATTCTACCATCATATCTTTTCAATGTAGGTCCAATTCTTTTTGTTTTAAAGATCCTTGTTTTTGGTATAAAACTTATCTATGTTTTTTATGCTCATATATATTTTTGTGATTCTCTTTACCTTGAAAAGTAAAGTTTTATTAGGAGGGTCTTTTTATCCACCCATGGGTCCAAAATCTCGTTATTACCTTGCCCAAATATCCTTTCAACAGCCCTGTTGATTAGTACTGGTATCAATTACGGTTTTTCCCTAAAACATAAATCTGTAATTTAAACGAGTGAGTATAGTCTAGCTCCTTTCAAGAACCAGCGGTTTTCTATTCTTGTTGTTGCCTGCCTTTTGTGTTAGTTTCAAACCTGTGCTATCTACTGTAATAATAGGCTAGTAGGCTACAACGTATATCGCAAGCTATCTTAATCTCATTACAATAATAATAATAGTATTTAAAAAGGTGAAGAGAGTCCCGTACTTGATTCCAAGTATCTAGGATGAAAAGATGAGGTCTTAAGTGTACTTAGCCTTCGGCAGATGTTGCCTACAGTTCCTTTTTTTAAGCAATTATGCCTTCCCAACCCAAACCTAACCCAATTTATTACACCCTAGAAAGAGGTGAGTGGTGTTTATCAACAACCAGTTGTAGCCAGAAGTCGAACCATATTTGCATTATTGGAAAGCAAACAATTTATCCGCTGGGCCACTCCACCGAATAGTATTAAGTAACTCAATGTTTATAGGGAAAATCACACTACTGTAGCGAAAAGCTATTGATAAATGATAATGTAATAACATTAGTAGCCTAGGCTATCAATGAAATAATCTATTAATAATAACTTTTATTTCCAGAACATTTTACTCAAGTTGTGTGGAAGGACACTACTAGTGTCGGTTGTGGCTCAATTAAATCTGGAGATAAAGTTTATGTAGTTGCGCAATACTTCACCATGGGGAATGATCCTCACGGATACGACTCGAATGTGAAATTTACTAAACAAGGTAATTGCATTAATATCTTACACCATTGCGGGAAAAGTGTGTTCAGTAAACTCTTTAAAAGTTTAAAATTGTACAATTTGGTAAAGAGGTGACTTTCTTCAACCATAAACAGATGAAACCAAGCAACCACACGGCTTTTAACATAATATATTAAATTGAACATAAACTATAAACTACGAACGTTTTCGGCCATACACATGTTAGCCCTTTTCAAGTAACGAAAAATAACTGATCATCTACATTGAAATAAATAACTGATCTACACACTAAATTGAAAATGAAATGCATAAGAATGAAACGGCAAAGCAGAGGTGTTGTTAACCTGCTTAATAGGGAGCCAAGGACCACAACATACTCTTAACATAGCAAATTGTATTCACAGCTATATACAGTCTACACTCGATAAGAATAATGAGAAAGGCAATTTGACCACGCGAAGTACAAAGTAAAATCACATTGATTCGTGTAAAAGCGGATCACTCATCAACATCCCCCTATTTAACAAAATTTCTTTATAACGGTAATTTGGGTACCCTTGACGGCAGTATAATTGTAAACACGATAACAATTCAGTAAACAACATATTCGCGTAATCTAATTGGTAGGCGGTGGGTTCGTGTGGGTCTTCCCACTGGGCCAGAATTATTTTGTTCGTTTGTTTCACTGCTGTTTGGGCTGGGGCTGCAAGGGCTAGGTGAAGAAAAAGGCATTAACGTGTCGTCGTAGGAATGGGAGCGGGGGGACCTCTGATTTAGGTCCTTTCGTAAATGTACCCGGTTTCGTGTGTACGTTCTGCCATTTGAAGATCGGATAATGTATGTGCGGGAGCCAGTGCGTTTGACAACTTCGCCTTTCCGCCATTCACTTTTTTCTGGGGATTGGAAAAATATGGGGTCACCTGGGAGTAGAGGGGGTAGGTTTTTAGCTGTTTTGTTATAGTGGCGGAGTACGGTTTCACGTCGAGTTTCTCTGCGTTCGGGGTGGAACCTTTTCGTTGGAGTGCTTTTAATAACAGTGGGCAAAACGGAACGGGTCTGTCTTCCAAATACGATCTCTGCCGGGCTGATATTAACATCTTGTCTCGGGGTGTTTCTGAGTTCTAAAAGGGCCAAATATTGGTCTTCATGGTTTCGGGTTGTTGTGCGAAGGAGGTGCTTCGCTGATTTCACCGCAGCTTCGGCTTTCCCGTTTTCCCTTTGATGGCCAGGTGAGGAAGTAACGTGTGAAATGCTCCACTTTTTGCAGAAACGTTTAAATTCACAAGATAAAAATTGCGAACCACAATCAGATACAATTATTTTGGGAATTCCATATCGTGCGAAATGCTTTTTGATACAACAAATAACTTGCATACTGGTAGTTTGGGTCAAAAGGTCAATTTCAAAAAAATTTGAAAAATAATCCACAACGACAAGAAAACTTTTACCATTCACTTCAAATATGTCAACACCGCACTTTTCCCAAGGATATGAGCCTTCATCGTGCTGTTTTAAAGACTCTTTTTGGTTACTTGGTTTGAGCTCCTGACAAATGATGCAGCTATCAGCAATTTGGCTGATTTCCTTGGCCATACCCAGCCAAAAAATGGTTTCTCGCGCTCTGCGCATCATGCTGGCGTAATCAAGATGAGCTCGGTGCAAGTGATTTTTAAAAAGACTACGACACATTTTAGGCACAAAAATACGTTCACCTTTCAACACCAAACCGTTATCACAACTTAAAGTGTCACGCAATGAAAAATACGGCTTAACATTATCGGTGAGCTCATTTTTGTCAAGCGGCCATCCGTTTTGAATATTTGCTAAGAGGTCTTTCGCCTCTTGGTCTTGCAACATGGCATCTTTAATTAGTTGCAAGTTTTTGTCGGGTATGTCATTAAATGATGAAATAGCCATGACACGGGTGATAGGTTGTTGGGTGTCATTCAATTCGGGGTAAGCTCGGCTTAAAGTATCAGCTATCACAAGCGAGCTTCCTGGGACGTACTTGAAGTCAATAGAGTAGCGATTCAATCGCATGATCAAAGCTTGTAAACGTCGTGGGGCTTGGCTAAGGGACTTTTTTAGAATTGTCTCAATCGGTCGATGGTCATTGACCACGAACACCTTTCGTCCATACGTGTACTGGTCAAATCGTTCGAGTCCGTACACAACAGAAAGTGTTTCCTTTTCAATTTGGGCCCACTTTCTTTCCGAAACAGTTAGCCCACGCGAGGCATATTCGATTGGTTTGCCATTTTGTAGTAAGACAGCCCCGACGCCATCTTTGCTGCTGTCGACCTGCAATGTCAAATCATCTTGTGGGTTGTAGAAAGTCAACACTGGGGCTGTGCTGATCTTTGCTCGGACTTGTTTCATCGCGTTCTCGCAATCATCAGCCCAATTCCACTCCACCCCTTTGCGGGTGAGTTTTCGTAGTGGCTCTAACTCATCTGCTAAGTTTGGCATAAATCGAGCCAGGTATTGCACCATGCCGCAAAATCGTTTGATTCCCGAAACATCGGAGGGTGATGGCATGTTTTTGATCGCCTCTACTTTGCTGGGGTCGGGTTCTATGCCATTTTTGGAAATGAGGTGCCCCATGAACTTTATTTCGGATGTCTTGATCACGGCCTTGTCATCATTTAGTTTAATTTGCTGCTCTTCACATCGTTCACGCAACTTCAGCGAATTACTTTCGTGATCTGCTTCGGCGGCTAGCTGAGAATCTCCACAGCCAAAAACAATGATGTCATCAGCAACTGCCAACACCCCGTTTAGACCGCTTAAAGCACAAGTGAGATGCTTTTGAAAAAATTCGCTGCTCACTTTAAGGCCAAAGGGGAGTCTGTTCCACTTATAGCGCCCATAGGGTGTAATCATGGTGGTCAGTTTGCTCGATTCCTCATCGAGCTTCAAATGCCAAAATGCTTGTTTCACATCTAGTTTGCTGAACACTTTGGCACCATTCAACTGGGGCAATATGTCATCAACAGTGGGTAATTGGTAATGTTCACGCAAGAGTGCTTTGTTCAAGGGTTGTGGGTCTATGCATATACGTAAATCACCATTAGATTTTTCAACTACTGCCATTTGGCTGACCCACTCGGACGGTTCATTCACAGGAGAAATAATGCCTCGATCACTCAAATTATCAAGTTCATTTTTTACTCTAGTTTGCAGTGAAATAGGGATTTTTCTCGACGGTAACACTCGAGGTTTCACACTTGAATCAAGCGTTAAAGATACAGTTCCTAAATCACCCAAATCGTTAGTAGCATTTACATTTGCAAGAAAACAACCACTGTTAATAGTTATTAAGTTAAGCTCTTTTACCGTTGATAAACCTAACAAGCAATTGAAATCATTTTTTACAACAATAAAGGTTACATCATGCACGCTCAGTGTTTTGGGATTTGTCACACTTAGCACCGTTTCGCCAATAGGTTTGACATTCGTTTTGTTCCACATGACCAAGTTTTTGTGTGTTGGCTTGACTTGATTTTTGCGAACATAGCGCTGACAAATAGTATTGACCTGTGCGCCAGTGTCTATTTGGAAACGGACTTGACAGTCATTGATTTCTAAAAGCGCTGTGAGTGTGTCTCTGCTTTTGTCTAAAACCGAATGGAGATACGCATCGCTGTCATCACCGCTATCTTTGTCGTCATGGTACAGTGATTCTTGCCTGGTCTCGTGTACGTGTTTTCGCGATAAGCACTTTTCTTGGAAATGGTTTCGATTGTGACACAAATGGCATGTTTTGCCGTAGGCGGGGCAAAATTGAGCGCCTCGTTTGTGACGCTTGCCGCAAAATTTGCAATTGTCCACATATAAATCGGTTTTGTCGGATGGTCTTTTTTGCCATTGTCTTTCATTCGACTTGTATTGTTTACCAGTATTTCTACCAGTCGTGACCACTTTATTCACTAATGTGGTAGATCTTTGCAGTTCAATTACATTTTTGTTGGTCATTTCAAAAGCTTGGCATACTTGAATTGTCTTTTCTAAGGTCAACCGTTCCTCACGAAGCAAAATTTGTTGCAACTTGTCATTGACAGAGAAAACAATTTTATCTCTGAGCATTCGATCTGTGTCATTGAAATTACAGTTCGTTGCCTTCTCTCTCAGTTCTCGCAAAAAAGAATCGAATGGTTCCTGGTAAGACATCTTCCAGAACCGAAAACTTTGCATTACCTCATTCTGTCTTGGGTTGCAGTATTGCGATAGTTTTCGAAGTAGCACTTCCGGATCTTTTTTCTAGTCTTCATTCGCATACGTAAATTGTTTGGCGATTTTGACCACCTGGGGTCCAGCACAATTGAGGATGATGGCGCGCTGTACGTTCTTTTCTTTGGTATTTGCGCCACTGGCCAATAGGTATATATCAAGGAGGTCTTTCCAATCTTTGTAGCTCTCAGCGACATTCCCATCATTTAAATCCAACATAGGAGGGAAACGAATATGTGACTCTGTCATTTTCGCTGCTTGGCTATGGATCGAACTCAAGATTAAAGCAGATTAAAATCTTTCAAAAATGCTGACGGGTTGAACTTCTGCAGCACTCAGCTAGGCTTCTGGGCTAGGTTTTAACTATTCTTCAGAAAGATGATGATTCACGCTGCCACCATGTTGTTAACCTGCTTAATAGGGAGCCAAGGACCACAACATACTCTTAACATAGCAAATTGTATTCACAGCTATATACAGTCTACACTCGATAAGAATAATGAGAAAGGCAATTTGACCACGCGAAGTACAAAGTAAAATCACATTGATTCGTGTAAAAGCGGATCACTCATCAACAAGAGGAGAAAGGCACATCACAAGAAGGTTAATTCCGCGAGGCAAATCTTAATCTTAATGTCAATCTTAATTCATCATATGATGCGTGTTTGCCTTGCAGAATTAACCACCCTGTGATGCGCCTTTCTTCTCTGCTTTTCCGTCTTATGCATTTCGTTTTCAATTCATTGTGTAGATCAGTTATTTATTTCAATGTAGATGTAAAATTAGTTATTTTTCGTTACTTGAAAAGGGCTAACATGTGTATGGCCGAAAACGTTCGTAGTTTATAGTTTATGTTCAATTTAATATATTATGTTAAATGCCGTGTGGTTGCTTGGTTTCATCTGTTCATAGTTTAAAATTGATTTAACAAGGCACGTTTTCAAAACATAACTTTTTTAATTCTGCAGGCTTGATTAAGCTTGTTACATGACAAATGAAAGCTATAATTTTGAAATAAACAGCTCGCTTTCATTATTTAGAGTGCTCCAAAGATTGTCGAATTGGAAAATGCGGCGCGAATACTTCTGGAGGTCGCTCGTCCTGCCAATGTGCAGGGGAGAAGCAATTTGCTCCTGTTTGTCTCGGAAGGTGCGTTGTGAGTTGCAAGAAGCCATCCTATCACGTTGGAGAATGGGTGGAGTCATGTGAAGGGAAGCGGCTTTGTACTTGCAACACAATATCAGACGCAAATCTCGGTCGATATCTCGGGGCCTGGTGTTATTGAAACTAAAGTTTGTATGACAGAAGATATTGTTGATCACGTGACAAAAACTGTTGGAAAAAATTCCCATTCTCCAAAATAATAAATTAACGACGTTTTGAAAGACAAAGAAAAGTGACTTTTGGAAAGATCTTTCTAAGAGCAGTAGTTCTTCATCTGGAGTCCGCGTATCCCTGGGTTCTTCATATCTCTAGGTTCTGGGTATCTCTGGGATCCACAATAGGCTTGCTATTTTTTGGTATTTGAGTTACAAACTAAGCTTATTGGTTTAGTCTACTATCCTTGTGTGTGTGCTGATTTTTTATGCATTTCTAATTACGAACGAAAGTACGAAGCAAGATTGATTTGTAAGATAACCTAAGACTGACAATTTCTTGTTTGCCGACACCAACAAAACAATTTGTGTGTACAACTCAAAAACATCATTTTTATTTGAAAAAATTTTTGCATACAATTTTCAAGTAAAGATGTTTTATTTCGCTATCTATTGTTCCACAAAGTGATGACGTCTGCGATTTTTTTGCGAAAAAGGGTGTATACCTCCTAAAGGAAGAAAAGTCCAGGCTTAATAAATACTAAAGAGTACACTGAAGAGTTTTTTTTTTTTAAATCTATTGTCAAACACACATGTACACAGCACACACTTATAACATTACCATTTACCCAATCATTTTTAAATATCAACTAATATTTTTCTATTGCCCAAGGACCTAAGTTTTGTTACCGTTTGAAATTTGTTTGAGATATTGCTTTGTTTAATTAGCTCGCTTTGTTATAAGACTCAACGCATTTTTAAACAATCTTGTTCAAATTTGAAGCTTTGAAATTATTGTAAGTTTCTACAACGAAAGTGTTTGCAGTCTTGCAGAGCTAATAATTTAAACAAAAAACAAACAAAAAAATCGATAGAAGAAATGCGATACCTCAAAAACATTGGAATTGTTATTTAAATTAATGCATAGTCTTCTTAATAAGTACATTGCCTTGTATCGTTTATTATCTTTCTTTCGTTATGTTTATATTTTTGTATTCTGTGTTATTTTAAGTCTCTTCAATAGTCTGCAAAACATGAAAAAATAAAATGATTTCATTGTTGATGATGTTGTGATAGCTAAGCATCGTAGATAAGCCCCTTTTGAAATTTGTTCTGGTAGCCTAAGTAATTAAGTTCAATCGCGTGGAAATACATTAACATAGATATTGTTACACGAGCAAAGCGTTTTCTGAATGAATTGATTTCAATATTGATGATGATGATAAGACATCGATCGTTGCATGATAATATTTATTCCTTGATGATGCGCAGTACATGTTTGAAGATGTTATGTTTCGTTTTTATTTCTCTGCAAAATACAGAAGAGTGCAGTAGGAAAAGCAAGAAAAGCTTTTATGTTGAGCACAAACCAACAAAGTATCAAAAACAACAAGAACACTAATTTTTGTTTGAGTATTTTAATAATAATACCCTTTCCTTTAGCAACTACGCCCACCTAATTTATTGTACACTCGTCCCTGAGTAGAGGTGAGGTGAGTTTGTCAACAACCAACGCTAGGCGGGATTCGAACAAGCATCGCACGATTGGAAAACGATAGCATCAGCTGCATCATGCCACCGATTTTACTCAGGCGAACCTGACAGGGCATAACGTTTGTTTTTAATTGGTGAAGTGTAACGCAGCTCCTGAATGTGTGAAAGGATTTGTTGTTGCTTTTAAATTGGTAGCTTACAATACTTTAATTACATTTAATAATTTGTTAAATTTGCGTCAAGCCAAAGTCGTGATAAAGTATTTCATTTTGACGTAATGTTCTTGAGATTTTCTTAAACGTAATTTTCTTGCTATAATTTTGGAAATTAGGTGACGCGCCTTTTCTAATTGATCAAAATTCTTAAGTCGTGCCGTTTGGCAGCGCACCCTACAACATTATCGCAATGTGTAACACACAATGTGATTTTTAATTAAATCACTTCAACGGTAATAATATAACGGGGAAAAATTGTACATTTAAATAATACACAATTTGCATAATTTGTAAAACATACTTGATTTAATTTCACTTTTCATGCGCAATTTTCTGTTTTCACAATTCAAGAACTGAGCTTTATCAACATTGCGGTTAACTTTCGTTAAAGAGCTCATGTTTTAGATGTGCGCTTAGTATACTGCATTACTGTATGTGTAAGCTTAGTAGGCTATTGAGAACGTCAATTTGACATACACGGATTACACGCATAGTCGCATATGTATTTATATACTAGTGAAGACGTCGATTTGATGTTGTTCTGGCGGCTCGATTGCCCTCTTGAATTGTAATTGTGCTGACGTTCAGTTTGCGTGGTTTCTTCTTTGTTTTCCGTGATGTGACCTGGCTGCGACTCAGGAGCTTCACTCTTAATTGTGGCTTCTGTCGCGTGCCGGAAGCCGTTGTGCACAGAGAGACCACTTAACTTTTTGTGTTGAATTCAGCATTGGTAAAACAAGCGCGAGATGATGCCAGGACGCCTTTACGAGATGTGTGTACTTTGAATTTGAGTTACAGTCTGTTGTAAAGTTCATAAGTGTGTGCAAAAAATCAGGTTTTTATCCCCACTTCAGACTCAAGAAATGAAAATAAATAAAAGCTTGCAAGTTGTGGTTGTGACTAGAAGAAGAAGAGATTCTAGGTAAGCAGATTCTACTCTTGTGTTTAAACACTTAACGGGAACTCATGACCGCGTGCCTTTGCCTTGGCAAGACACATTCTTGAAGGTGGACACGAAACTTGGGTTCCTTGCCTTCCCATCTGCTTAATCGGGTTATTCAGCCACTAAGCTTAAGCCTATGGATGCAAACAGTTAATCGTAAACTTGTAATCGTAATCCTGAACTTACTAATCGTAAAGCCTCAATTCGCTTTTCTTGCCGTATTATTTTCGTCATAAAAAAATCCTTTGCAACGTTAAAAAGTTTTGAACCTCTGCACTACGTTTGCATGTATTTTCCTTTATATATTTGTAAATAAGTATTCAGCAAATCATCCTGTGAATAAGCTTTTTGCTTCCAATGACGTACAGTAAGAGTAAACGCTCGTAAATACAAGGCTTTGTGAAATAAATACCAATATTAAACAATCCGAAAAGACAAATTTTATCTTCAATTGTTTCACAACTTAAAGTCCTTATTACATCACATATCATCATCATTGTCAGCCATTGTTGTTCCACTGCAGGATTCCACATATAGTACAATATAAATTAATTGATACCACCTTTATCTCTGACAGCAATATATCCCATTTTGACATCGGTTTATTCAACGTTTGCAGACTTAAACTAATGTAAAAATGACGGATTTTTCTTTTAGGGATATTTGAATGGCAACTTCAATGAAATGTTTACAAATATGAAAAAGTATAAATATGCAGTAGTACAATATGTGCTTCAAGGGAGAAAAAACAACAACCCATGAAACATTTGAAGATTATGAGTTTTCGTAATAACATTATGCGCAACCACACTGTTTATTAAAGTTGAAAGTTTAAGTTAAAAAAAATACTTTTCTAAAAACATCAACCAAAGCTTTAATTTGTAATTATTCATTTTATACTGCAGTGACGTTTTATCTAGTAATTTTAAAGTAAGTAAATTTAAAGTATTCTATATTGTTCGACATTGCAAACTTGCATGTTTTAATAAGTTACACATAAATGAATAAATAATTATTTCAAGGCAAATTCAAAATATAAAAGAATAACTTCAATCTAAATACGTGACATAAGTATAGAATATAGATGTGCGTCAGGTGAGGTTTATCAAAACGAGTATTACGAGACACACTTTTGCACATGTGTGCTTTGGTCGTTTTTTTTTACAATTATTGTTCAGTATTTGGCTGGCAAGAGAAGTGCTTTACCCCATTCTTTGTCTGTTGCGCCCTAGACTTAAATTAAGTCCATTGGATGTATTGTCACTTAATACATCCAGTCATCTACGACAAAGCTGTCATCTTCAGTGTTATCTTCTGATTCGGAAGATCGCATCCTCTTCTCCAAGACCTTGTAGTTAACGTTTCGTCTCCTGCAGTGGGGTTCATTTTTGTGTTTGTCTCCTGAAATAAAGAAACCTTCTGTCAATGAATATTAGGATATACTGTAATTGAAATTTGCAGTGAAGCAAGAAGACAAAGCACAGGGTCATTGCGAGGATAATTTTGAGCCGGTACCAACGAGATCCTTGAGCTCTAAATCCTCAAGACGCTTCTAAGAAAAACGCATTATTCCCAAAAATACGGTGGTTTCTTCAAGTCTCCGGGATCATTAGAAAAGTTACGGGCCCCTAAAATCATCTCTTGTCTGGGTCCAAAAGTACCCCCTGGACTCCTTTGTCAACACTACTAACAAAGAGCTGCAAGTTGAACAAATATTTAAAACTTAAATTCAGAAAATTGAAGATGTCTATTAAGAATATGTCAAATTACAAGGTGTTAAATTTAGATGCACCATAAGGCCAGATATATTCCATGTAGGCCTAACGTAAAAAAAGAAGAAAAAAAAATGTTGAAATAATCGCAAAAGTGTGAAGTGATGTAGTTTACTTTGAGTTTTAAAGTTCACTACCTATTTTTTACTTCATAAAAAACGCATTTTCTGCAAAACATAATTAGTCGCGTTAATGACAATATAAACCAATAGAAAAACAAAAACAACATTTAGTAAAAAAATGACTGGCCATACAGTATAGTTAATATCGTATTTACCAAGACAAGCAGCAAATCTGGCGACACTGGCAATGTGGGTTTGTTCGTGCATTCCAGTGAGTAGATGCGACATTGGGCCAGAAGCCAGCACAACAACATCCTCTGCGCTGTGAGTCTCAGCAGGTAATGGCACGGCACTTTGTTGACGATACCAAGACAAAACTGTAAATAAACATATGTAAGTTAACAGACCAATCAAATGCAGTCGCTATATTCACTAAAAACCTTTACAAGTTGTTTCACTTTTACTGGGATCATCAGAAGGTTCTTATTCAAATAAAACTGGTAATATTATTTATTGTTTTATGCAACAAAGAACAAGCATAAAAATGTACAACAATTATTGTAGTTAATTGCAGTCGTTTGAGAACTTTGCGAATTCTATCTACTATGATCAATTATTTCAGGCATTCCAAACGCACTTAATTGAACCTAGCCTACCAACACTTACTTAAAGTTAAACAAACTGTTTCACTCAAAAGAATAAAAAAAAACGCTTATGCTTAATTTTATAACAAGTTATATCGACACGAAATTTCAATTAGAAAATTGCCCGGTGGTTTAACTGTCGGGGTGTGTGCTTTTGTAACTCGATTGAAGGGCAGCTTTCTATTTAGCGACACCTTGTGGATGGAATAATTCACAAACAAGAACACTTTAACAACAAGCGGAAAGTTTCTTTTGTCAAAGTCGTTGGCCGCTTGCACCAGTGGTTTAAAGCCTATGAAAGTATACGAAACTTCCAGGATTAAAATTCGAATAGGCTTAATTAGTCCTCAGATAAAGTGTCCCACAATCAATCAAGATCGGAAAGAGTGTAGAGTACTTACGAACAGTGCGTCCGTTGATAGTTTGACGCTCTTTAGCGTTTGGGTTCCTGTTAGCTGGGTGGCCTGGACCGTTTCCGTAAACCAATGATGTGTAATACTTGCCATCTTTTGCTCTTTTAGGTGACGTATGAGAAGGAGCAAGACCTGACAATGCAAGAAAAGATGTTTGGGAAAAAAGAAAACGACTTTAACCCTACAAAATTTATGCTTAAAGGGAGATTCCGAAACAAACTTTATTAATTATAGTTATTTCAATTGGATGAGTTTGTCTTTGGTCGAAACAAAGCATGAAAATCAAAGACACAATACACACACTACAGAAAGATCGCTGAAAGACAGTTCCACCAAATAAGATGAAACCATGCAAGGTGCTAGGCTACTTTTGATATCACACTTCAAAAGCTTTCAAGCTTTAACCATTACATTATCTAAGTAGGCTATAAACAACGTTAGACGAGTCCAAAACTAAAGCATAGGCGAGTAAATGAATAAGGTTAGATTTCATGTCCCAAAACGAAACTAATATAAACTCATATCATCAAAAGTGTCTTTTTCATAACTTTGTGAAGCATTTCATACTTTTGTAGCATTGCCCCTTAAATGGTATTGAAAGACTTCTAGCAGACTAATACTATCTTGAAATTGAAAGAGGCTGTTCACTAGGCATTTACTTAAATGACATGGTACGTTTTACTAGTGTAACTAAGCTGAACCATCACAAGATGGATAAGGTGATAATCTGCTTTTATTCCTACGTTTTGTCAATAGGACATGACTGATTTTTTCAGGGGGCTAGTCACTGCTTGGTTCTAGCCCCCTGAAAAAGTCAGTCGTGTCTGATTGACGAAACGTCGGAATAAAAGCAGATTATCACCTTTTGATCTATCTTATGATGATTCAACTTAGTTTGGACCAGTAGAACGTGCCATGTTGTATAATACTATCTTGTTATAACAATTCACATGCGTGTTATAATTTTTCACAATATTCAAAGATGCATGGATACTCCAGTCTATTGTTTAACAGCATTTGCAGCTAAGTTTAATTAGAACTATAAAGCTATTATCCAGTCAATTTTAAAACTCACCGTAAACGTTATTTCCTCTTATGGAGTTACCACCAATCATAAACATGTGTCCATGATCAGCAGTGGTGACAATCAAAGTTTCATCTTCGTTGGTTAAAGCTTTTACAACCTAAACATAAATCACTCATGAAAATGCATACAGTGGAAGGCCTACACTACAGACAGTGTGTACGTTTTAGTGTCAGTAGATCATAATATAGATGAGGCTTCTAAGGAGAACTGGGGTCTTTGCTTAGAACAATGATCAAACAAAGTAGACGAATTCCCGCAACGCAATAGCTTAGAACAGATTTTGTGACAAAGGGTAAAATTACATTTTGGTCTTAGATTGATGATTTGATTCCACATTGATGTATGATATGTGAGTTTATTAAAAGTAGAGTGAAAATAAATCGTTTTTTTTTTTGTTTTATTTGCTTTTCTCAATATTACTGGTTTTATTTTTTACGTCCTGTCTTCAGAACATTTTGAAGATTTCTTGCTTTCTTTCTTTTTGCTTTATTTGGGTTACGTTGAACAATAGTGATTTCATTTACCTGGCATACAGTTTACAATAACTTAGCAAACAAGTATTAAGCAATATTTTTTGTGACATATCTTCTTTGTGCATTAGACTGATAAAATATTTGCAGTTTTGTATGTGTTTACTTATTCCATAGCAACATACTTTCAGAGTTTTATCCAATTCATGAAATTCTTCGAGGGCATATAGCGCTCTGCTATCATGATGGCCAAGGTCGATTCTTCCACTTTCAATAAGAAGAAAAAATCCGTTTTCGTTTTTCTGAAGAATCTGTACAGCCTGAAAACATAATGACATGAATGTTATTAGGCTACTGGACAAACAATTCCAAACAATTATTATATTACTGGACAGGCAGAGTAGTACAACTACATGATGTTCCTCCGTAAAAAGCGGAGATCGGTCACAGTGTGAGAACAGAGTCAGTAATCATATAAAAACCAACTGGCTACAACAACTTCTAATGCAAATCCAATGACAGAAAGTGGTGACATGAGTTAAGGTTCAGGTTGGGCACAATCCAGAAACCCACCAAGCCAATTTGCAAAACGTGAATGGCTATCAACTTTGTAAATTGTTACTTTATTCAATTCAATTCAATTTATGTTTTCTTTGTTGGAAAACAACAGCAATGATAAAGTTATAAATAGTGTACAGAAACAAAACCAGCAAAAGGAAAAAGGTGGCAAAACTACAAAAGTTTAAAATGTGCATGCGATGCAGATTTTAAAGATTACGGAATGATATTATAATGATTACAGTCTATGATTTGAGCATGATATACATTGACTAAGAGTAGAGCTTACTACGGAAATAACGTCATTACCCAGCACATAGTAGAACTTTCTACCTTTTCTGCCATTTCAGGCAAAGTTGGTTCCCCAGCCACGTCAGTTCGTTTTCGAATGGCCCATTCCGTGTCAAAAGGACTGAACAATCCCATGAGGTAGTCAGTCTTCAGAGGGTCGATTGCATCAAATTCGGTTTTATTCCAAACATACCTGAAGCAAGAATATTTGAAAAAAAGTTAGAAATACATAGATATACTCCAAATATGCAGAAAAAATATTTGACTTCATGGCAACAGGGCTGTTCAATATGGAATTATGTTTAAATAAATGAAGTTAAAAGTACAATGAGGGTGACGCCCTGTCGTCGTTGTCGTCGTGTGAGCCTCTGAGGCCGAGGGTCTATCCTTTTACCACCCCAGATTCACGATGTTCCCGGACTACCCTGGAAGGCTATTAGAAAGCAGACAGTCTTTGGTTTCATCATCCTTACTTCAGCCCTGTCCATACAGTCTAAATCAGCGGAAAAAACGCGGTGTGGTAACCATGCGGTTCATATCAAATAAGTAGCCTAAAGTAAAATACACTCGACTTACGTCAGTTGCTGTGCATGTTTAAATAAGCCTTTTTGTTTGAGACAATTTGTCAGCTTTCGTTTTGTTTTGCTTGATTTTGACTTAAGAATTGAAATAAAGCAGTGTATCTCATGCGTCTCATGCGTTCACACATACGTAAAGCTCTGGGACGTCACGTTATAATGACGCAATATATGTATTTATTAAATATATACTTTGTACAAAGTTAGTATGCAAGGCGATTAGCAATCCTTTCGTCATCTTCAAAGCTTAATGAAATTAGTTATTTAGTGAAAACTGTACTTGGCTACATGGTCTTTGCTCATATCTTCAACCCATTCGTTGATTAGATTTCTTCTGTCTCTTCTCTCTCCAAACGTTTTGGGGTATTCAGGGTCTCGTTGGTTTGTGGGTGTCATATGGGCTCTGCCTCCTCCCAATATAACCTAAAAGAAATTTATCAAAACCCATTGTAAGAAGTTGTAGGAAAAGTAAAATTACTTCTCAAAACCACCTGTCTGAACCTTGTAGAGTACAATTGTTGAGTGCTGAGCTGTGTGACAAGTGGCTGTATGAGAAGTTGAAATCCTACGTAGGCACAGCTATTTAAAGTGGTCTCTTTCGCTTTTAGTTTGCCTCTAAACTAAAGCGTTTTTGTTGTGACTGTGATCAATGTGCTCAGCTCTAAATCAGGTTAATTTTAGGCAAAGGCAACAATCAATTTACCGTTTAACGTTTCAAATACCTGAATGTCATTGCGTTTATTGAACAGCTGAGTGGAAATGTCAGGACAATGATCTCGAAGTCTTCTTTCTTGAATCGAATATCCTTTGTCAGAATAGATACTCCTATATGCCCAACGTATAAGTAAGCAATTACAGTAATAAGGAGATTTGGACAGTTCAACAAAAGATGTATTTTAATATATTTTAATACACTAAAAAAATTATCTGCATTTTCCAGCTAGCAAAACTTGTGATTTTAAATTGATTCATCGTCTAAAGACGTTGAACAAATTAAAAGGGGCCATTTTTGGTAACTGGATTGATGCTACATTCCACACAACACCCTCAACACAGCTTGCCCAGTCGTTCTTGGCGCTCCAGCAATCTTTAGCTATATCAGTGCTTAGACACTTGTCACTGGCTTCTTTTACGCTGCAGTTAGATTAAAGACAGTCAGCCAATTATCAGACTGATTAGTGCCATTCGCTATGTGTTCAGTATGGTAAATATGATAAAAAATCAAAAAACTGAGACTGGCAAAAGAAAGTATAGGTGTAACAAAGTAAACAAATATTCAATATTTTGTATTTTTTTTAAAAACATATTCACCATTTTCTTCTACTCACCGTTTGTGTATATGCGAATATGTTGCTGCTGGTGTGGCATGCTGGACTCTTGTCGTAGTAACTACCCCAGTAGCCTTTCCTAAAGCAAATATACGTTGTAAGCTTACAGCAATGTCAAAGGCTTTGATGCTATGTTTAGACCTATATGCTTGATTGTAATTATTTCAATTTTTAGAATGTACAATAATTTTGGTTACTGGAAAAGTACAAGATTTCAAAGTGCCATCTACGGCTATTGTAGCCTACCATTATTATTGTTTGAAAATTCATAATTAACCAGTTATAGAAACAAACTAAAGCATTCAGAATTTGGGACATTCCTTTGGTAGAAAAGGAAATAGTCTAACTACCTGCGATACATTGTACAAGAGAGGCCAACGGTTTGCATTTGATTTTGATTGTCAGAACACACCAAAAACTTACTAAACAATATGCCCTAGATTCTCTAGCTTTATATAGCGTTACCTGCTTCGGCTGCATACTCCAATAGCGATTTCACTTTATTTCGTTGAACAGAAGTGCAGCTTGACCCTTTGCCATTGACACCAAGAGCACCAGAATTAGTCTTGATTCCAGTGAGAAATGCAGTGGCAGTCGAGGCACTGTCTGGCGTTTGGTGGTCAACTAATCATAACAATAAGCTACTTTGAAATATTACATTACAAGAGCAAGTGCTTGCTGGGGTGCCTTTGGCTAAAACAAAGCAACAATGCATTTTTTGTTGGGTATTCTAGCTTGTTTGTCATATAAAGTAAAAACAGAAAGCTTGTAGACAGAATTTTTTTCGAGCAGGGTTACTTCTTGAAACGTAAAACAATATTGCAAGGTTAGAAAATGATCTGTATATTTCATCGAGTAAAACTGGCATTTTAAAAATAATTCAACGTCTAACAACGTTGAACAAACTTAAAAGGGGCCATGTTTTGTAGCTGAATAGAAGATGCTATGCCTTCCACACAACATGCCTCTAAATCAGGGGTTGGCAAACAGCAAGTTCTGTTAAATCATGTTTTGTCTAGCTTGGGGCATAATTTTAACCAGAAAAATCAGGGAGCATTATGTGTCAGAACCAAGGCTTCTGATATCAAATAAAAAAAAACTTTAATTGAGTTATAAACAGTCACAGTTGAATGGCGCTTTAAAAGTTGCTCAAGGAAACATTGGATACTGATCTAGACTTAGCATAAAATCAAACAATTATTACAAACTAACCACTGTAAGTTTTCAGAAACCCTGAGTAAGGCATTCGGTCCAATGACGTCACATGTTCTTCACCGTCCTTTTTCAGCTTCTGACCAATGGCGATCCTTCCAGCAGTGACAGTGCTCAAACTCATCCCATCTCCGACGAGAAGAATAACGTTTTTAGCTTTGTTTGTGTTGATATAATCGAACGCTCTTCGCGTCTCATCTAGTTCCATTTTTGTTACTGAATTCCAATACTCAGTGGTTCTTTCGGCGACCTTTACTGAAACCAAAATAAAAAAAATTCAAACAGGCCCTTTAACAAACAAAATACTGCCTCTAGGGATAACCTAAATTACCGTACTGAAAGTTTTATCGAATAAAATATACAAATGGATTTTTAAATAAAAGAAAACGGTTTGAAAATCTTTCCTGTAGGGTGAATGCGGTATGTCATTATGCCATGCATTTGTGATTACATACAGCAATGACTTTGATAACTGTCAAAATTGAACTTACTTGCTATAGCAACATTCACGATCGTTAGCAATACAAATCCAAGCAAAGTCCTCATGATATTGCTTGAGGTGAAGAAAGCACTCAGAGTTAAAAATTGGGTTAAAACAACGGTAAGTATAATCTGACAGTTTTAGCACGAGCTATTAAGATTATGTTAACTTTCTGTATAATAAGCAACTGTTAAATCTAATAATGAACAAAATAAGACTTCCATGAGTGTGTTGGTCAATTAATTTTTTATAAAACTGTTGGTTTTCTGTATTGCTTTAGGAGCGACATTGCAGTATAAGAATCTTAAAAAATATCTTGTGCTTAAATTTTCCATACTGCTTGAGATGACTTTAAATTTGTAGTCACATTAGTTACTATGTTTTATTTCTCTATAGTCACATTAAGTAAACGAAATGCAATAGTAACGTTAATTTTAAGCCAAGTTTTTAAAAATAAGCAAATTTCTATACCAAAGACTAAATGAGTATTCTAATTTCCTAGACATTGTTTTAGTTTTTAGCGATGTGTATACTCCACAATTTGTGAATGCATGCTTCGAATTTCTTAAAACCCGATGCACCCCCTACCTACGTTGTAGATCCCTTTGCAAACATGTACTTGTTTTTTGTGCATTGTACTCCAATGCATTGAATTCTTTTCGTTATAACGAAGTTTTCTATCTAAAAACCTTGAATAAAATTAGATGCACTTCGTTTAGTGCTACACCCAGTGACGTACTAGAATGAAGAGGAGATCTGTCTTGGTTGCATTACGAGAGGGTACAGTGTAGTCCGGGAACATCGTGAATCTGGGGTGGTAAAAGGATAGACCCTCAGCGCCAGACGCTCACACGACGACGACCATAATAGTTTTATATTTCATTTAAAATGTCCTTGTAGCCTGAAAATACTCCACTATAAAGCTAATTTAAGGTTTTTACGTTTCAATAATTCAAATTTATTGCAAATCATCATGCTTTGCTCCCCCCATTGTCATAAAGGGGAAAAAATTCAATTGCCTCCTATTGCTAATAATCCGCCTACCTCACTAGCTCTATCCTG
Organism: Aplidium turbinatum; assembly: GCF_918807975.1. Lineage (NCBI taxonomy): Eukaryota > Metazoa > Chordata > Ascidiacea > Aplousobranchia > Polyclinidae > Aplidium > Aplidium turbinatum. The sequence goes on along the minus strand of NC_137489.1, from coordinate 4,739,476 downwards.
CCGTATTCAAAGTTTATTCAGCCGAAAAAACAAACAAACATGAGCCGACAAGCCCAATTTTCTTTACTTAAATCGTAAGCTAAGCAGAGGCATCGCTTAATCTTATAGGGCATTACTTCAGTTCGTTTTAACCGATTAAGTACGCCAGACTTCATCACAATCTAACTGATCATAAAAACTTATTTTTCATCTTGTTATATTGACTAGTTTTAATTTTTGTAAGTTCATGTATATAAAAATTGAAAGTATTTATCTCTTTTATATCGATTTTGTGTTGAAATACTCTTTTTTTCTTAAACTATCACTGCGTCACAAAACTATTACGAAACGCGGTTTAAGTTACTAATTAGAAGTCATTATATTTGTCCAGTGATAACTTAATATCTTTTACGTAAAGACAGTTCAGAATTTCAAAAGCAACGTACAGCCCTAATCGTTTTCAAAAAGCAATCCTACTTTTATGAAACGGTTTAGCGAATGTGTTACACAACTAAGCAATGTTATTTCACTTAATCATCATACTCTCACGCTTATTATTTCATTGAATCATTTTGTTATCATGATGATGGTTGCAATAATAAAGACTTTCCCCACTTCCTCAGAATCAACGAACAAAATGGTGCCGTGCAGAAATTTCAACAAGTTTGCATCTAATTTGCTTTTACTCACGTCATGGGTAGTTTGTTAAACCAAACTTGCAATCAAAGGTTAAAAGGGGTTTCATTTTTTTATATTTTAAAGTTTCTTTTTGATTTGTTTCATTTCACTAGACTTATGAGTTGTACAAACAGAGTTGGTTGCATTGGCACACCAAATATATCACTATATCACTCAATGGAGTAGAGAATATGTTGTTTTTTTTGGAAGATGAGACCAAAGACTGGCTTTTCTCTAGCAGCTTTTTGTTGTCGTCCAGGAAACATGAACAACCTTAAAGATACAAAGATACTCTTCATTCAAGAGGCTCAAAAAAAAAAACTACTGGCAGACAAAAAAGAAAAACCTATTTTCCGAACCCTAGGCTGCACAGGGTATATTTGGATTGGTTCTGTCAAATTTTTAGCTATACGTTGAGGATATTGTCTTAGCTGGCTTTTAAATAGAGTGATGCATGGCTTATTCCTCTGGAACATACCACAAAGCAATATTCAGTGAAACCTTATTTGTATTATGCACGTCAATGATAACACATTTTGTTTTGAACAATATCGGTAAAGGCCATCAAAAAATATTTGCGTAATTGCGAGATCTTTTCTAACTTTGGACAGTTCTAGTCAAACTTTGTAACTTGCAATAAGCAAAAGACCTCTCCAAGGGAAATTATTTGCAGAAACCAAACTCGCTTCTGTTGCTCAGTTGCTCTCTGCAAAGCCAGAAGACTCCTAACATGGAGAGCCCAAATTATTCAGAGACTTCCAGCATTGATTGATTTGATCTCTATCCTCGGACTGGGAAAGCTTCTTTGAGAGCTTAATCCGAGCAGTTTCGCATACTTGTAGAGGCTTTGAACCACTGACGCAGGTCCGGTCACCGAGATTGATAGAGTGGAGTTTCCGATAGTTGTTGAAGTCTTGTTGCCGGGGAATTATTCCATCCACACGGTACCTCTGAATGGAGAGCAGTTCTTAAATATGTTGCTCAAACCCACACCCCGAGAGCCGAACCAGCACCGCTTGATCTTGATTCAGGCGCTTGACCACTGAGCTAACCGAGCGGACCAGAGGGAGCTCATTTAAATACACATATAGAATACAGATGTTGATGGTCTTAACTAAACTCATGTTCAGTACACATTGTTTTAAACATAATGATAATTATGTTTGATCTTCAAACCAAAAATAAAACTTTAAACTTAGTAAAGTCAATGTTTTAAATTACCTTCATTTTTTTGTGGACACAGATAAATAAGTTTACTGCGACGATGATCTACAAGCAGTGCAAGTCATAAAGGCAGATAGAACTTTTAAATAAAGTTAGAAATTTAAATTTTGCAGGCTCAAGCTAAATCAATGAAATGCGTTGATTCAGATGAATTCGTATGGTTAGTAAATTACAAATTTACAAGCTCGCACAATACATAAAGGTTAATGAAGAAACCATTTCCTTTATGTCATAATAGCGAACTTTCGTTTGCAGTGACGTAACAAGTATGACGTCAAGTATTCAGTATTGCATCATCAAGTGGATAGTCTTTATCTGCACTGCTGTGAGTGACCCAGCACAAAGCTAGAACACGTTGAAACACTGGTTATACAGTAGCTAAGCATCAACGAAGTTGTTTAATGCGCGACATTAGGTGCTAGATTTTGTGGGAACCGCAGCTTAAATCTCAGGCGTTAGATATAAAAAAAAACGAGAAAGTTTTGCTTTGTCGCCTATTTAATACGGTAACAATAATGATGAAAACGTTGTGGTATATTTATTGCGGCTCAACAACATTCCATTGATTTGGTAGCTGTGATTGTGGTGGGTAGCAAGGCATTATTCGTCACTCATATTCCTTTTTGGCTGATCGCATTATCCCAGATATCAAAGCAACCGTTTTTTACATTGATTTAACGTCTACAGACAGTTGATTTGATGTCCTGGATGAAGCTTGCCGGTTGTTTTGCTTTCATTTGTGTGTTGGCTGATCACGTGCTAATTTTTTCGTTTTTGTTGTTTGTTTTTCCATTACAAGCTCAGTGGGTGAGTGGTTTCGTTTTCAGCTCCAGTGCTGGTAGCTCTGGGTTCGATTCCAGGCCAGGTCTTAAAATAACGGTGCAGATTTTTTCTTGCATAAAGGGTGAGGATAACTCGGCCAATGGTGTGGTAACACCGCAAATCAGTTAAAGAGAGACCACTAAGCATTACCAAACGGCGTTTGGATGTTTGGAAAAAGTCAAGTGCCAGCAACAGATCGCTTGAATCACTGACACTGCATTTGCAGATTGCATTGGTATCATTCATCAACTATTGAAATTTATTTAACTAAAGGTGTAAAACCCCATTAAACCTCCATTTGTCTAGTCTAGTCAATAGCTTATGTGTAGCGTTCATGACTGATTTGGAATTTATCTTTTGTACTTGTCAAAGGTTCTACCTGTGTATTGCAGTAAAAACTTCAAATGCCTTTCAATAAACAACCTCTGCTCAACGATCTTAACTTACTTGATTATTCGTTGAAGCAGAACGAAACTTGAAGTAAAGTACAGTATTGGATGGAATGGCCAAATACCATGTGCCAGTGTGATGTTTACGACAAAAAGTTGATTAATAATATGATTGTTGGTTGATACTATTAAAGGTTACATGAAGTAAAGTGCGGTGTCGATTCCTCTACTGTAAGCAAAGGAAGTCCATAGATGAGTGATGATGACCTTTCGCGGTAGTGGTTGTAGCTCTACTGGAAATCGCTCTATCTCCGGACAGAGAAGCAATGGTTGCTTAAGCGGAAACGTGCTTTCTCTATTTATATAAAAATCATCACGGATTTTAAATGGTTTTCATGCTGTCCCCTCTATGACCTTTGTCAAGTGACGTATATGTTTATTGTCTACGCAATAAAAGCAACTGCGTCATCAATAACCATTTTGACAAATTGAGTACTGTCAAACAAAGCAATTCACAATTAAAGAAGTAACTTCTTGTGAGATTTAATAGAGTATTTTATTAAACTATTATGCAAGAAAGTACACAGAAACGATAATACATCGTGTAACTTTTTTTCTTTAGTTAAACTAAAGCTTCTTTTAAGCTTTGCATTGGTGGCCAATAGCGATTGAGAGCTTTGAAGACAGCAGCAGCATTGTCACGAGGCATGACGACCCAATCTGGCTTCAGCGTTGTATTTGGTTACTATAAGAATACTATTATTTCTTTGCTTTAATTGCAATTTTAAAAAGGTCTTTGGGGGTTGTCGGCCCCAAAAATGAGTTGGAAGCTCCTGCTTCACAATATTTCACGTACAATGATACATGCACATTGCTGTTATACGAGTACATGGTTTGCATTTTGAAGCAAGCACCGTTGGAACTTATGTAGTCCAGAACAATAATCGTCTAAATTCGATAACAAAGGCCAGGAATGACCAAAATTAGTTAAAAAAAAGAAGAAATTCTTTCATCAAGTGAATGCTTATTCATATAAATAATATGTAATATTATATGCTATAATATATCAAATATCGATATGATGATGACGTCATTAACGTTGCCTATCCACGTTTAGCTTTCCTTCGTTGATTGGCTTTGCTTCTACAGTGAGGCTCATAGTTGTGTTGATTGCCTGCAAAAACGTCACCATGTGAATACGTCACCAGAACCACGTGACCATTGCGTCTTTGAAACGCATGAATAAGAAAACGAAAAGAAAACATGTTGTACGATGAAATTCTACAACTAAAAAACTTATAGAGCAGGGCAATTGATTGAAAAACTTGTTATGTAGATTGTTGAAGCACATGCCACCTAGCCACTTCGAGCGCAGAAATTACGTGACTGTATTAAGAACAACCTTAAGCGATTGAAAAACCCAATGCTCTGTTGTTGATGTGTCTTGTTCATTAATACTTTGCTCTATAGTCTTCCCAGTACAGGCCGTTAAAAGAATAATTTGGACCCGATAACAATGAAATCCTCGGTGCCACAAATCAAGAAGCTTCTACGAAAAACTCGTTATATCCAAACACTACGCAGAGATTTCTTCAAACTCCTAGATCGCTTAAAAACGTTACGGGCCTCTAAAATTAGGCTCTGGTTCACAAATACTCCTCGGGCCCCTATCAACGCCACTGCTCGAAGATATCAACATTCCACCAGGCAGATCTTGCAGAAGTGCAGCGGAGTAACCAATTGCACATTAATTAGGGTAAATAATCCTGTATACCTCAATAAACCAACTGCTGAAAATTTTCTAGATCGTAGGCCTAAGTTCAAGCGACAAGCGACATAGAAATAACCATATCACAATCTATCAACAAAGCTGGAGACATACTTTCAATTTTCAAGAGGAGCAGGCAATGAAATATTGCACTCAATGTAATATGCTGCTGTGTAATTGTTATTACACTCGATAGTATGTAACTTATGTCAAAAGTTTGACCCCTACAAAGTTTTTACAGCCCACTAAATCAATAAAATGAGCAAGTGTTCCTTACTTGGGTGAAGTTAAGAAAATCCCAACAATGGGAAGCTTTTCGTGTGATAGAAAATAGATTACGCTCTATATGAAGTGGGAAAGGGAGATAATATAATAAAGGTGGCCTAGACATTGAAATTCAAAAGTTTCTAATAGGTAGCCTATTTAAACTATAGAAAGTCTGCCAGAAAAACAACTTACCCAGACAAGCAGCAAATCTGGCAACACTGGCAATGTGGGTTTGCTCGTGAACTCCAGTGAGTAGATGTGACATTGGGCCAGAAGCCAGCACAACAACATCCTCTGCACTGTGAGTTGCAAGGGTTAGGGGAACAGCACTCTGCTGACGATACCAACTTTTGGCTGTAAAAATACGGATGTATTTGTTCTGTTACCCTTTTTAGCCTTTGTTTTGGACTTGCAAAACGTGAAACTAATCACGTTCAGCAAGGTATTGCGTTGCACAAAAAATACTGGACATTAAAACGCAACTTTAAAATTAAAAAGTGAATGAAATGTTTTCATTTAGTCTACCACTGTAACAAAACCAACTGCAATGTGAATGCATAATGCTCTACCTCCCAGATTTAAAAATGACTAACTTAAAATACATTCCACTTACTAACAACGCTATCGGACAGTGGTGACGATTGCCGTCTTTCAATGTATCCCGGTCCGTTTCCGTACAAAATAGATGTGTAGAACTTATCATCTCTAGCTCTCTCTGGCGATGTGTCAGAAGTGGCAAGCCCTGTATAGTAAAAAAAAAGGTTCATTACAGAGGCTTTAGTTTTATCAGTGCTCACTAATCACTCGGTTATTTTTGCTAACATCAAATCAAATTACCATAAATATTATTTCCTCTTTTTGATGTTCCTCCAATTAGAAACATGTGACCGTGATCCGATGTGGTGATTATCAAGGTATTTTTTTCATTAGTGAGTGCTCTTGCAGCCTGTACAAAAGAATTATTCAAGTGTCGTTCTATGAAAAACCATTCTTGCGTTTAAAGGCTTCTTCAATTAAAATCAATTATAATGTTAGATACACTTGCAATTTTTTTCATGAGGTTGCAAGAACATATTCAGCTGCGGCTTGCGACGAAGCGTGCTGGTTGTAAAACAAAACCAGATTAACGTTTGTATTAAATTTTGAAATTCGAAATTTTTAATCACTGCAGATGGTTTTACGACACAACAAAGCTACCGTTCAATTGTCGGTGCATAATCTTTAAGATACTTGAAAAGCATGAGCTAATCGTGAATTTTGGTTGAGTTTTGAACTCATTCAAACATAACACATTTTTATAAAAATGGAAAAGTTTGTTAATTAAAAAAAAAATGTATTTCCGTTCACTATAACTAAGCCACTGTTAATGTTTCGTTAAAAAGCATAATAAATGTAGATGGTTGATTTAATTGAGTGTGAGATTTTTTCATGAGAATAAAGACTAAGAAAGTTTCTTTAATAGGTTAATCCTAGGAGTTTCACATATTTGTGGAGGCTTTGAACCTCTGACTTAGGTGCGGCTATCAAAATTAACAGAATTTAACTTTCGCTTGTTCTGGAAGTATTGTTATCTGCAAATCAGAAAGGCAAACAATTGAAAAGGCATGTAAAATGTGCAAAAAGATTGAGATGGTAGCAATATTCTACTGTATGTTGCACATTATCAGTTGTTATATAAATACAAATATTATTGCGTTAGCAAGTTAAGCAATTTCTTATATGTTCAGATTTGAACATATTTTTGCTGTGATATTCTATGATTCTTTAGAATAGTTTTTACAATATTTTCTTTACTTGACTTGAAAAGGGCTGTATGAATAGCAGGAAAACGTTCGCTTATTGTTTTTTGTTTTTTATAATGTTAAATATAGTGTTGTTGTTTAAGTATGTCTGTTTACGGTTTTAAAAGTAACCTTTCTACCCAATTTGTATTACAATATTTACTAAGGTAAGTGGGTCATAGGGCTGAATAACTATTAAATAGATCAATAAACTAGTGGCCGGGGTTGTGTAAAAGATCAACAAACATTCATTTTACATAGCCAGTTCTTTACATCAACAGCATTTCTGTTGTACGGTTAATGCAAATTACAATCACGAACGGTTTGTTTGTAACCTATGCTATGTTTTACAGATATGTGGTTTAAATTAATTTCATCAAGTTATGCCATGAAAAGCATTGCTTAAGACTCAAATGTGCACATTATCATACTCGTAGTGCTTTGTCTAATTCAGAAAACTCCTCCAAAGCTCTTCTTGCTCTTCCTCCGTGATGAGCTTTGTCTATCAATCCGCTCTCAACGAGAAGAAAAAATCCTTTTCTATTCTTACTCAGAATCCTAATCGCCTGAAAGAGTTAAATTGCATGTGTTATATAGCTGTTATATTGCATGTGTTTTCCTATTCACACTGTTTTCCACAAGACTTGCATCATAAAAGGTAATATTGTACAATACGAATATTTTTTATGAACATGAATGATTGCAAGGAGCCTGTTCTCGACATTGAAAGAGATGTCGGTTTGACTTCCGGAGAAAGCACGATGCTGTGGCCTACCATAGCAACACACTTGAAAGAGCTAAAGAGAGAAATAAAGAGAAAGGAGGGAGTGAGAAAAAAGAGAGAGAGGGAGGAAAGTGTGAGATTATATGGACTGTTTAGTGTTTATACAAGTCTGGAAAGGATGGAACACAAACAAATATTCTTAATAACACAACAGCTCATTTTTGTTTTGTCTTCGCTACGTGATTTAAAACTTTTGCATTTCCTTATTTGAAACTAAATGCAAATTTAGTAAACCCGCGCTAATCATTCTGAAAAAGCGCGTCCCAACACGAAAATCAACCTTTTTTATTGGTACAAAAAAAGCATAAGTTAATTAATATAATAAGATTGAATTTACAGCTTGTTTGTGAAGAAAGTCATCCGAATTTAGATATTATTCTAACCTTCTACACTCTACAGTACCTTTTTTGTCATTTTTACAAGAGATGGCTACTTTGTTCTTTTCAATTAATGTACAACTGAATTTACAGCTTGTTAGTGATGAAAGTCATCCGAATTTAGATAATATTCTAACCTTTTACCTTTTTTGTCATTTTTACAAGAGATGGCTCCTTTGTTCTTTTTAATGTTTTTCTTGCTGCAAAGTCTGTATCGAATGGACTGAACAGCCCCAATAGATAATCCGTCTTTTTAGGGTTAATTGCATCAAATGCTGTTTTGTTCCAAACATAGCTGGGAACAAAAATTTTCGAACTGCATTGAAAAAATAAAACCATCTTTGTGCAATTTCAAAAGAACCATGAATGTTGTATCCAAATTGCAGTAATTAGCTTATAATTACGTTTTTATTTTTAAATAGAGTTCATTTATTACATCACCAAGACTAGTGTCATTGGTAAAAAAAGGGCCGTTGGACATTTTCTTCCACATTCCTGACTTCTTGGAAAAGTTTTAGGCCTCTAAATTCATTCCGAGTCCGTGTCTAAACGTAATCTAAGAAGCCCGGGCAACACTGCTCATTGCTGTGCAAAAGTATTGCCTCCAAGGGAGAACATCAAAAACAATTTTTTCAACACGTTTTTGCACAATTGCTGCGTCATAAATGCGCCTAAACTGCAAATAAAAAGAGCACCTACCGCGCTATGTTTTGTTTGTTTAGGTCATTCACCCATTCTTTGATTAAGTTTCTATTATCTCTTCTTTCACCAAAAACTGCTGAATGTTCTGGATCTCTTGCGAATGTAGGGGTCATGTGACTTCTACCTCCCCCTAGGATCACCTACATATAAAAAATTTTGCATTTAATAACTTACAATAAGTAAAGTTTTATTATCAACGTGATTATTGAGCTTCATAAAATAAAGTAACTTGGTGATTTGAACGGAATATAACATGAAAATTGACACAAAAAGACGAAAACGGTGATTATAACAAGAAAATAAAATGCACCAGGTTTAGATATGACCATTGACGGAATGCTGGTGGAACAAGTCAAAAACTTTACTTATCTGGGACACACAATAACGGAAAATGGCAGATGCGATACAGAAATATTGAGGCGAATAGAAAGAACAAGAAGCAACTTTGTCAAAATGAAAAAGACATTAACAACACGCAAAATTAACATCAACACTCGAAAACGAATTATGAAATGCTATATATGGATTACGTTACTTTACAATGCAGAAACATGGACATTGTCATCACAAATGGCAAAACGACTAGAGGGATTTGAAATGTGGGTATATAGAAGAATGCTTAAAATTCCATGGAAGAATGAAATCGCAACGAAGATGTAGGCTACTATTTTTGATGCAAACCAACATGAAAATCCTACAAACAATTAAAACAAGAAAATTCAAGTATTTTGGCCATATGATTCGCAACAATTCTATTCAAAGACAACTACTCGAAGGAAAAATGAATGGAAAACGAAATAAGGGGCAGACCACCAAGAATTTGGACTAATGATATTAAAGACTGGTCAGGACTTGATTACAAAACTGCAGAAGAAAAATCTCACAACAGAGAAACTCGGCGCTTCATTGCCTCCGACCCTCGACGAGAGGAAGAAACTTAATAATGATGATGGTAATTTGAACTGGTGTTGAGAAAGACGAAGCTGTTTTGTAGCTGTGGTGGAAAATTTGCTATTAACAGCTGAACTCAGACCCATGTAAACTCAATCGTTGTAGGCCTAAGAAACTTGAAGCTTAGTTTAACATTTGCTTTTCCAGGAGGCTAAAGAAGACCTTTGCCTACTTCCATTTAGTTGTGTTCTGGTAACAACTTGTGTCGTGAAGGATGGAAAGAAAGGATGAAGCCTCAGCGAAACCTCGCCAGGTCCAAAGAAAAATATTTCTGTAATAACCAAGTACCTGAATATCATGTCGCTTGTTGAACAATTGCGTTGATAAATCTGGACAATGCTGCAAAAAATTTCGCTCGACATCGGAATATTCTTTGTCGGAGTAAAATGTCCTGCAAAATAAAGAAAAGGCAAGATTTTGCAATTGTGAATCAATGTTAATCAAAATTTTTTACCTAATTTTGCAAATCTAAAAAAAAAAACGGTTATTACAAAATATATTGTTGCAGTATTTGGGTATTTGATAAAACGTTTAGCATGAACTTTTATTCGGCACTGTTCAAGGACAATTTGTAGAGAATTGTTTGTGTTTGTAGTTAAACAGATAAAACCAAGCAACCACACGGCATTTAACATAATAGCCTACATTTAAACTGAACATAAACTACAAACTACGAACGTTTTCGGCCATACACATGTTAGCCCTTTTCAAGTAAATTATAGTTTATAGTTTATGTTCAGTTTAAATGTATTATGTTAAATGCCGTGTGGTTGCTTGGTTTTATCTGTCTATGGTTGAAGAAAGCCACCTCTTTACCAAAATTGTATTTGTAGTTAAAGTTTTATCCTTCCGCACACCTACCGTGTGTGCGCATGCGCGTAAGCAGCTGCAGGAGTAGCATCTTGTACTCTGTTGGTGGTGACAATACCAGTAGATTTTCCTGAAATGAGTAATTGTACGAATGTAACAGAGGCTTGCAAAGCACTAGCCTAGTGCAACTACGTGATTATGTGAAAACGTAATTCCAAACTACAAAAACGTGAAAACATGACAATAAAGTTTAAAACAAGCTCAACAGGTGCTCTTGTAATAATTTTGTGTTTATGGTTGAAAATTTTTTTGTTTTGCCTCCACTGGAAGATCTATAGAACAAGCAGTGTATAAAAAAAGTATTTCATTACCAGTACGTGAACAAAGTAAATCCTGGTATGTTCACTACTTTTTTAACTATATAAAACGAAAGTTTATATCCAGGCTGAATCAAATCAAAGACTTGAACTGCATCAGTTCAGAGATAAAGCGAGTGAGTTAAGTGGTAAAGTATGGTATTCCTGTTTGGCAACCATGCAAAGAAATGGATTCAGGTAATAATGTACTCTGCTGCACTGACACTGTCTGTTTTGTAAAGCTTTGAGGACAATGGATACTACGCTTTGTAAAGGCATCTTATTAAATAGAATACACATTAGCAAGAAGTACATTCGCTTCTTTGCATTCAATTCTAATTTAGGCCAAATCAAAGATTACAACATTTTACGGATTGCATTTCTATAGGGTTACAGCAATGAAATAAAGAATTATCTTAAATATTATGAGACAGAAAGAAAACGATAAATTAGGGACCTACCAGCTTCCGCTGCGTATTCCAGCAGTGATTTGACCCGGTTTTCTGAAATTGTTAAGCAACTTGACCCTTTTGCGTTGACCCCAAGTTGCCCAGAATTGGTTTTCACACCGCTCAGAAATGCAGTCGCTGTGGAAGCGCTGTCTGGAGTTTGATTGTTCACTGAAACGAAACATGACCAACAATAGCAAAGCGAAAACGTACAAAGTAAACGTCTTTATAAGATCATCAAATTTGCTAAACTTCGATCAGCAGTCATATCCCAAGCAAGGCGCTCGCTTTTCAATAATGCAATCCTGGTTCAACTCCCGGCTTATGCTGGTTGTTGACACACACCGCTCACCTCTACCTAGGGTGTAATAAATTGGGTGGGCGTAGTTGCTGAAGGAAAGGCGGCCGACGAACTGGCCACCCTACTCTCGTTAGTGCCAAAGGCTTAGTATAATGAGAACCTTATCTCATCCCCTATGCTTAGATTCAAGTATGGGACTCACCTTTACCACTTATCCCAAGCAAGATTTCAAAAGCCTAAATTACCTCTTTATCTCTGCTTCTAGACAATTATTTCTTGTAGTTGCATGGAACCTAGTTCGCTTGACTTTGATACAGATGTTTTTTTATGATATTGAGAGTAATCCGCCTACCGAAAGCTTACTGCTATACAAGGTATAAAATAATAACTAACCACTAAATGAATTTGTTCTAACAACGACGTGTTAGGGTATTAGGGTGTTAGGGTACGACGTGTTCGGTATCTTCAAAGTCACGTGATGTACGCAATCACAACCAATTGATTTTATAAAACGATTTACCACATTGAGGCATTACTATCACAAGGTAGATTTCTTGTCAGTCAAGTTTTTGAATTAATGAGTTTATTTACATCGTACAGTTTAAATCAAGCTTCATTTCTAAGCTTTATTAAACGTAATTTGTTGCCTGAAGCGATTGTAGCCTACATTGTTGTTTAATAAAATGTAGGCCTATACCGAGCAGGTTTTTTCAAAAACCATTCAAGAGATGTTTCACATAGTATTACATTAATACTTTTTCACACTTTGGTCTTTTCAAAATAATAAACTGATATATTTTGTTTAGCAAAATCAAGAAATATAAACGAATAAGCTACTTTGTCGTAGCCTATCTATAGATATTAAAAAGGTGATTAAAGCAAAATATGTCACTTTATCGTTTATAAAAAACCTAAATTGTGTTATCTACATGTAATAAAAGAAGTGACCAAAGCGAAATATTTCAATCTTATCGTTTGTGGAAAGGAATAAATGGTCATGATATCTAGAGGAACAGTTAAATAATAGTGCAGAGGAGGAGCATAACTAAAATAAGTTCCTGGTCACATTTTAAAGATAATGCCAGATGTTCACGTCAATGTAAGCCTCATGAATACCAAAATTTTATTTCGCTTGCCAACAATTTGCTTTCCAATGGCCTTGCCTGTCACGCCTTGAACAATATTAAAAATAAACTAACCACTATAAGTTTTCAGAAGACCGGAATAAGGCATTCGGTCCAATGACGTCATATGTTCTTCACCGTCCTTTTTAAGCTTCTGACCAATGGCGATCCTTCCAGCAGTGACAGTGCTCAAACTCATCCCATCTCCAACGAGAAGAATGATGTTTTTAGCTTTGTTTGTGTTTAAAGAATCAAAAGCTCTTCTGGCTCTGTTTAACTCTGAATCAGCCACTGAATTCCAATACTCAGTTGTGCTTTCGGCCGATTTAGCTGTGGAAAAAATATCGTTGTGTTTCTAAGAAGTGACCAATAGTGTTGGTGGAAAATGTATCCTTCGGTTTCATTTGGTTCTAATTTAACCACCAAACTTAAAATCGAAAACAATAACTTTTACAAGTTGGCTAGAAATGATATAGAAAAAAAAATCAATTATCTTGTTTATGGTTTATGTTGTAATAATGATTTGTATTATAATTCAAACAGAACTCGAATCATATTAATTATCTAAGTATAGTTACTTACCTGCAAAAGTAACACTGACAACAGACAACAACGCAAGCCCAATCAAAATATTCATATTGGCTTAGCTCTATTTCAGCCACAAAATCTAAAAAAAAAAAAATTTTGCTATTTAGCTCATATTTATACAATCGTTATCATTTATAAACTACGACCTTAGTTATTGCTACACTGTAAACGAAAAAGGCTCGAAAAAGAACCTATAAGGGAGCTACTGCGAATGGGGTTCTTTTTAAGAAAAGAACCCTTTAGGGGGTTCTTGAAAGAACCTATAAGGGAGCTACTGCGAATGGGGCTCTTTTTAAGAAAAGAACCTTTTAGGGGTTCTTGAAAGAACCTATAAGGGAGCTACTGCGAATGGGGTTCTTTTTAAGAAAAGAACCCTTTAGGGGGTTCTTGAAAGAACCTATAAGGGAGCTACTGCGAATGGGGTTCTTTTTAAGAAAAGAACCCTTTAGGGAGTTCTTGAAAGAACCAATACAGGGTTCTTTCAATTACCCCCAACGGGTTTTTTTCTTAAAAAGAACCTTTTTGAGGTACTATTATGAACCTTCTGAACGTTCGATAAAATACCTTTCAGGTTTTTTTCTTATTTAGTACCTTTTTGAGGTACTATTATGAACCTTTGATAAAATACCTTTCAGGGTTTTTTTTTATTTAGTACCTTTTTGAGGTACTATTCTGAACCTTCTGAACGTTCGATAAAATACGTTTCAGAGTTTTTTTCTTATTTAGTACCTTTTTGAGGTACTATTCTGAACCTTCTGAACGTTCGATAAAATATCTTTCAGGGCTTTTTTCTTATTTAGTACCTTTTTGAGGTACTATTATGAACTCTCGATAAAATACCTTTTAGGTTTTTTCTTATTTAGTACCTTTTTGAGGTATTATTATGAACCTTCTAAAGGTTCGATAAAATACCTTTCACGGTTTTTTTCGTATTTAATACTTTTTTGAGGTACCAACCTTCCTATGGTTCCAATAGACACCTTTAGATAAACTTACAGTGCTATAACTGATGCTTTAAGGTTTTATTGAAAAAGACGGTTACAAAGCAAATACCTTCACAAAACACGATTATCAAGAAATCGTGTTTTGTAGAAATGAACAAGTGTAAAGAAAACGAAAAACAATGAAGCATCTTCATTCTTTACATATAGGACGATAAAAAAATACAGACCACAACAACTACAAAAATTATATAGGATGATCGATAGCTTTTAAGGAGCGCAGAAAACGTACTTGCAACAACGAGATACCGGTACACGTTTTCTGATCTCCTAAATACCTTCCGAGCATCCTGTATAATCACTGCCCATTACAATTTATTCACAAAACGCAATACCTTGCTTGTTACCTCCACATCTAAATGTAAAATGTGGGTAGAGAAAAAAGACAAGGTATGCTTAATGGATTTGGGGTACTGGATGTTAAACACCCAGTAAGTACTCATCAGCACGGCCACAGCATCCACTAAATTATCCATGCCAATTACTTGACACCCGTCAACCATGACAGTGAAGCCATCTTCTTCTTCAAACTGTATAACCGGATATGTTGATTCTGGATTCTATAACAAACAATGAGCATATTATATGTCAACTCAATGGCCAGCACAAGTGCGGGCATTGAGCAACATTCACTTCACCAAACAAATAGCCTACAATGGGTGGGAGACACACAACCAAGAGCCTTTTACTTGGTATCACATTTAGCGATTATCAATCAAGTGCGATGGCTCGCCATGCAGGACATCAGTAATGTTCTTAATCAACTTTTACATTCTTAATTAGCTTAATTATAACCACCAATTTCCGTAACAAAGCATGCATTGAAAATTGATGCTTATAGCATTGGTTGTGATGTAGCCATGATAACTCTCATGAAAGAGTGACGGTACCGTGAGTATAGCCAGCTTGGATTAAACTAGTTCTTCTCTAAAAAATGATCTATTATTATCTATTAATTAATAGTTGCTATACATACTGTACGAACTACAAATTAGGGAGCGTTCAACGTCAACCGGTAACTGGGGAGGGTACCTGAAAGTTGATATTGGAGGAGGGGGTGAAAAGCTGGGTGACGTCAATTGTAAACCCTTCTCTTCAAGCAAAAAAAGATAGTTTAAACTTAACTTGATATAATGAAAATGCAAGTTTAGTTATGTTACCTGTTAAGTTCAGAATGTCCGCCGGCAATTTCTGCTTTTTAACGTCCTGATAAAAACGGTGGTGGCTAGTTTCTGAGAGCAGTTCAACACAATCTTTTTGCACCAGACTGTTCATTTCTTCGATCATCTGCAAAGACAAAAACCTCAAATTAACCTTCACATACATCCACGATTTCTGTTACTATATAGGATATATTAAAACTCATAGTATAAACACAGGGTCAGTTGGATAATAATCCTTAAAGGCGAAATATATTTGTCAATTAATCAGGCTTCTGTGTTTATACTGTGAGTTTACTGCACTGAGCTAACAAGTTCCAGCAGCGATCGCCTGATAGTTGTCGCCTGATATATCTGATGTCAGCTAGATCCCAGTCACCTTACTAACCAGTACGTCACACTGGCTTTAGTCTTTAAATAGTGCCGTATATATATAAAAATGAACGTAATGTTCAACATACCCAAACAGCGGTTCCCAACGACAGATATTTCGCTTGCAGATCCGCAACCGACATTTCGTTCCCATTGTGCAAACACGTGGATCGAGTGCACAACATTCGGTCGCGAATCAAGCCGTTGTTGCGACAGCTCTCCCCCTTCGCCATCTCCCCTCTCAATTGTTTCAAATGACGCTCAATGTTGAAAGCATCTTCTACCTCGCCAACCAACTGTAAAACACAACAATTAGCACGCACACAACCATAGATACAAGGTTTGCAGTAATAAGGTTTATAGTAGAGTAGACATTGACAGTTGACGGGTATCCAGATGCGACGGTTTCTGAAGACAATATTTTAAATTGTAAATAGAAACAGAGGATTAACTGTTGTTTTACAAAGTATAAAGTTGTTGTTATTGTATAAAGAAGACCACGTTGCGTAATCACAAAACAACAGACGAGAACATTAATCTGACGTGAGAGGATCCTTAGAATACAAACTTTTAACCAGTATATCGCCAAAGTACGACATAATTAATAATATAAAGAACAGTATCTTACCAACTAATTGTAGCATACAGATCTTCACGAGTTGATTTCTGCACTTCGATAGTTGGCATAATTACTGATACTATCTTATATATGCAGCAGCAGATGTCTTGACTCTATGTCTATACACTAATCTAACTATCGTAAACTGTGAAATGCGTTGTAGTCACCACATACACTGGCTTGACCGGTAAACTGGTCTGACTGACCCGTAAACGTACGATAACTAGTAGAAATTACGTCAAGAGACGCACAAATGCTTCCTTCAGCTTACAAAGACGAAAAAAAAGTTTTCTAAACGACGACTTCAAGCTTGACTGAACAGCGACACAAAACGATAAAAACACAAGGTTGTTTTGATAATTTTACGTTAGTTTTTTGTTTCGCCTACTTGTGTTCCTTTATTTCGTCATGCGTTCTTTATTGTTTTGCACTCTCTTGCACTGATCGCCAAAAGAAAAAAGGATTCGTAATTGGCAAATCGGTTTGTATTGCATTCGTTCTAAAATTGCTTATTTCAATATTTCATAATTTCAAAGACAGTCACAAATCGAAAGCTCAAAAGTTACAGCGCAAGTGAAATTGTCTAACACGCACATTAAAGTAGCCTAAATTAATGCACATCAAGCATATTAAAAGCACAAACAAAAACCAAATCAAAAATCGTGTGTCGTTTCATCTCATTTTACAAATGTTGTAGACTATGTTTTAATCATCATCATCATTCGTTCAGTCGATTGGAATTGTCGGTCACGCAATATGCCTTCTCTCTTCACAGCTGTACAGTTTTGCGTTTATCAAACCTTACTGCATCAATATCGGATTGCCCATGCACAAACTGTACAGTCTTGCCTTTACCAAAATGTAATGCACCAATATCAGAATCAACATATCCGGTTATACAGTTTGAAGAAGAAGATGGCTTCACTGTCATGGTCAACGGGTGTCAAGTAATTGGCATGGATAATTTAGTGGATGCTGTGGCCGTGCTGTTGAGTACTTACTGGGTGTTTAACATCCAGTACCCCAAATCCATTAAGCATACCTTGTCTTTTTTCTCTACCCACATTTTACATTTAGATGTGGAGGTAACAAGCAAGGTATTGCGTTTTGTGAATAAATTGTAATGGGCAGTGATTATACAGGATGCTCGGAAGATTTTTAGGAGATCAGAAAACGTGTACCGGTATCTCGTTGTTACAAGCATGTTTTCTGTGCTCTTTAAACGCTATCGATCATCCTATGTAATTTTTGTAGTTGTTGTGGTCTGTATTTTTTTATCGTCCTATGTAAAGAATAAAGATGCTTCATCGTTTTTCGTTTTCTAAGGTTGGTACCTCAAAAAGGTATTAAATAAGAAAAAAATCCTGAAAGGTATTTTATCGAACGTTCGGAAGGTTCATAATAGTACCTCAAAAAGGTATTAAATAAGAAAAAACCTGAAAGGTATTTTATCGAATGTTCATAATAGTACCTCAAAAAGTTATTGAAAGAACCCTGTATTGGTTCTTTCAAGAACCCCCAAAGGTTTTTTTTTCTTAAAAAAAAGGGTTCTTTTTCGGAACTTGTTTCGAAAAGAACCCTGCAGAAAGGTTCTTTTCGAAACGTTTTTTTTTTAACCTTTTTCTGAGATTCTTTTAGCAACAACACTGTAAAGGAAGAAGGCTCGAAAAAGAACCTTTTAGGGAGCTACTGGGAATGGGGTTTTTTTCTTAAAAAAAAACCCTATTCCCAGTAGCTCCCTAATAGGTTCTTTTTCGAGCCTTCTTCCTTTACAGTGTTGTTGCTAAAAGAATCTCAAAAAAAGGTTAAAAAAAAAACGTTTCGAAAAGAACCTTTCTGCAGGGTTCTTTTCGAAACAAGTTCCGAAAAAGAACCCTAGGCTTAGGGTTCTTTTGGCAAGCAAAGGGTTCTTTTTGCAATAAAGAACCTTTGTTGTTAAAAGAACCCTAAGCCTAGGGTTTTTCTCGAAAAAAGAACCCTAAACGAACCTTTTTCGAAACAAGTTCCGAAAAAGAACCCTAGGCTTAGGGTTCTTTTGGCAAGCAAAGGGTTCTTTTTGCAATAAAGAACCTTTGTTGTTAAAAGAACCCTAAGCCTAGGGTTTTTCTCGAAAAAAGAACCCTAAACGAACCTTTTTCGAAACAAGTTCCGAAAAAGAACCCTAGGCTTAGGGTTCTTTTGGCAAGCAAAGGGTTCTTTTTGCAATAAAGAACCTTTGTTGTTAAAAGAACCCTAAGCCTAGGGTTTTTCTCGAAAAAAGAACCCTAAACGAACCTTTTTCGAAACAAGTTCCGAAAAAGAACCCTAGGCTTAGGGTTCTTTTGGCAAGCAAAGGGTTCTTTTTGCAATAAAGAACCTTTGTTGTTAAAAGAACCCTAAGCCTAGGGTTTTTCTCGAAAAAAGAACCCTAAACGAACCTTTTTCGAAACAAGTTCCGAAAAAGAACCCTAGGCTTAGGGTTCTTTTGGCAAGCAAAGGGTTCTTTTTGCAATAAAGAACCTTTTTTGTTAAAAGAACCCTAAGCCTAGGGTTTTTCTCGAAAAAAGAACCCTAAAAGAACCCTAAACGAACCTTTTTCATTTACAGTGTATAATGCACTTTCTCAAACTTAGTAAATGATTATATTTTTCTTTACTTTATTGGTCAATATTCTAGATCTAACTCATCCTTCATCTTACTTATACGTTCTTTTTCATTTTTATAAAACTAACCTACACTCAATGAATGATTACGCATTTAAACCAAATTAAAAACATCACTGCAACATGGTAAAGCATGCGTGAGCTTCTGTCTTCAAGACTTTTTTTCCCAAGATGGCCGATGCCTGTCTAGACTACGCGGTATCCCCACGATAGAGCATCCTTAGATCTTCTGTCTGAAGAACAGGCCTTCTGCACAATTTAGTAGACGAAGAAGAGTAGCTGATATACAGTTGTTTATGGTAGTGGTCTGTGGCCTCTGGCATTTTTCACAGCGATCATTTCGCATTAAATTAAACTTTGAACATGCTAACGTAGCCTTTAGTATAAATGTCACAGATTAAGATTGGGGCAGCAACTACAAGATTTGACGTTATGTTAATATAGCGTAAATGACGAATGGGTTAAACATTCATAAAGTTTGCCATACTTTACTGGAGACTATTGTGTTGAGTTGTTTTCCGAATTACATCACATCCAAAATAAGCCATTGTTACAATTAATGGTTACACGTCTTCCGACATTGAATCAATAATAACAAAAATTCAACTAAGCCATAATTTTCAACCATTTCTGAAACATTGGACTAATGGTTCTTAAATTGTGCGTCACAACGCCCTTGGTGCGTCATCTAAAATTTCTGAGGGAGTCGCATTTTTAACTAATGTTAAAGAAAAATGACACTCCTGCATACCATTACTTCCAAACAATTTAAACATTTAGAGCAATTATACTTTCCTCTTTTTCTTATGTTGCCAGGCTGCTAAAAAACAGAAAACGCCAGTATCTAGGCTACGCTTTATCTGCGACAGTATCTAAGTTTATAATGTTTGAGACGCTTGATCTCCGTAAAATCATCATATTTTTCCTTCAAGCAGTTCTGCTCAACCTTTGGAGAAAGTTGTTTTGTTCTCCTGCTAAACTGCAGGTCAGTTCAGTTCAGTTTGTTTTTATTTCTAACCATCACAAGGAAAAAACAATATATGACAAACATAGCAGAGGTCTAGAAAAAGGTAGTGGTTCATTTAACTAAACTCACTGATAACAGCACTGCTGTCCAAGCAAATGTCAGACAGTTGTTTAGTATGCAAAACGCAAGTGCGTGCGCTTTCGAATATTATGAGTTCTGTCTGAGATTCAGGCATGATTCCAGATAATTTCGTCTACAATTCTACTCTGGCATAATAGGTAGCTAGTTTTGTATAGAACAGACAAGGCAGCAAATTAATCCCTTTTTACACTGATTTCAAATCTGCACACATTGAATCCATGTAAAGACGAAAATTTGAAATTTAAGTTGTCCGTTACCTGCTGCTGCTAATATATTTTTTTCGAAATAAGAGTCAGTCCATGCAATATTTATTTTTACTTTAGTCTATCAGTATCCATCGTCAAACAAAGATCGTAAACTGAAATATTTGCCCCAGGTTCATATAGTATAATTATACTATAAACAAATTATATAAGTATTTCGCAACTATGGGATCAACTAGTAGGATAGGCAGCTTGCAGTGTCAGGTGCTCACTTACACGTGTGATGAAAAATGAAGAAACATGAAAATAACTTGAAAGCTAAGGCTACAATTTTTATTTTATCTCCTTTCCAAATACTTTTCCAAATAGGCCAATTTCCTAACGGAAATTTGGATAGTTTCCCGATGAGCCTTTTGACTGTTGATCGTTTAATGATCGCATAATTTTAATCGTTTAAAAATGTTTAATGTGTAAATTTTCTTCGCCTAAATGAGAAGACCTTTACTGTGCTTTTCAAACAAAATCTGCTTTGATAAAAGTGGGGCGCTTAAATTCTAAATTTACAAACTGCTTCACTTTGCCTCTGGTTGTCTAGTGAAGTATTTTTCTATTATATCGCAATCGCCATCATCAGGTTCCTTCCTTTCGTCGAGGGTTGCCAAGTTTTTTTGCCTTTGTTATGTCAAAATTAAGTTACACGCTCGTTGTAAACAGAAGCAATACATTTTTTGCTTATTCTGTTTGCAAATACAACAAAAAGCTGTAACGGGCACAAGCAGACTTATCGTGAGGCTACGGATGTCATACACAAACAATTATTTTAAGCAAGAAATTTCGATTCATTTGCACAACATAGGCTACCAATTTATGGCATAAAATAGACTACTGGTTATAAATGAAGAATTTGTGTTGAAAACCAATTTCAAACCAAGAAGTTTGGTAATAATTATCGAAACAACTCTATAGTAATGCCTCGTTTACTTTGACAACTAGCCTGCAATTCCTTTATCTTTATCTCGCCTCAATTAAGTTCTTTTATGCAAAATTGAATACTTTTATTCTTTATATTTTAATTTGCAGGAACTGCGGTTTTACATTAAGGTTTTTATGTTCATCACTATCTCAGTCTAACTCACCGTAAGCGGTGTTTGTTGTAACGATAGAATAAAAAATATACTTCGTTTTATCTGATGTGGTTCTGACCAAACCAAAGTAAAAAAAGACTTGGTTGGCTTTGAATCTTAATCCTCGGACTGACAGAGCCTTAATAGGTTTGTCTTGGTAGTTTCGCGTACCATAAATCCGCCCCGTTAGCTTAGTAGTTACGCGCCTGGCTCAAAATCACGCGGCGCTTGTTCGACTCTCTGGTATGCGCTTGAGCAACGCACTTTCAGGACTGCTCTTTATTCAGCGGCACCTAGTGAATGGAATAATTTCCAGGTAAGAACATTTTAAGAGCCTCTGCAAGTATGCGAAACTACCAGAAATAACCAATCAAGGCTTTGTCAGTCCGAGGATAAAGATTCAAAACCAACCAATCAACCAGTAGAGGCTTTTTTAGACGCAGGGCCGGTTGCTGAGATTGACCGAGTTAAGTTTCCTATTGTTGAAGTGTTGTTGGCGGGGAATCATGGCATCCATTATTTCCAACTAATCTATAGGGCCGGACTAACAATACTTTGCTCAAGTTACCTGGAACTATGGTGTGTACCGTACAATATTATTGCTCAACTTATCGGTTTCTCTATGGTACATAATATATATCAATAATTATTTTTTTTATTAATTTTTATTAGGGTGCAAAACCAAATTTTAGCTATCCTAACTATCACCGATCTATCATTTACAGCAAAAACCTACAAGCTTTAACATCTTTTTGATGTATTGCTTCCCACTAAGCAAAATGAAATATCGATTGGTCAAATATGGAAACATGTTTTACTAGAAACGTTTAAACCAGTAGCTTAAAGCAATTTTCCTCAGGCCGATTACAGATTATAGTAAAAAAAGGTCACTTGTTTGAGACTAAAAATACTTTTTTGTTGCTTTCAAGGTGCGGCGATTACGTGTTTTAATGAATTGGTCAGCACGACAGAAGACATGACCAACAACTACGTATTTCTTTTCGCTCTGTCTTCTACCACTCTGCTACACATATTTAGTGAATTGAACTTAATCTTTCTTTTTTGTCAAGCAACAAAAACGCATGTCACTAAAACGTCTTTCTAGCTTATCTGTTTATCACTAAATACAGATTATTGAATATCTAGCAGTCTGCCTATCAATGACATGTTTACCAAAACAAGACTGAAATAATTATTATGTAACAATGAGGTTTTATTTTGTCTGATGAGGTCTACTTCTAGACACTTGTTAGACCTAAAAAGGTGATAGAATGATGCAGTACGAATCATGCAACCTTTAATGGATTATAACCGGCAAGTCACGAAAGAACTGATATCATTCATGTCAATTGATTGATAGCCGTTGTTTTAAATAAAAGCCTCAGTCACAAAGCATTTCCTCAAAAGGGTTATAGATTAACAGAAAAACTTTCCTCCGAAAAGTTTTTTGATCTTTGCTCCCATCTTTTCCTTAAATTGGTCAAGTCATTTATAGCGTATTAGTTTTTATGTTTTATTATGACAAGAGCACAAAATGAACAATACAGAAAGACATGATTATTTTATATTGTCAAATGTGTGTTAAAGCTGCAGTGCCATTTGCAGGCGAACAAAATCGGGTTCTTCTGTAGGAAGTAACTTCTAAATGTTTAAATTCTACTAAGGTGTTGCGACCGTGCCATATTTTAAACTGGTTGTTCTATTTTAGTATCAAGCACGTTATATAACGTCAGCGTTTTGTGGCTTCTAGCATAGATGCTTCTACCTTTTTCTAGACCTACAGTATGTTTGGCATATACTGTTTCTTTTTGTTGTGGTCACAAAAATAAACTGCTGGACTTCAAGTTTGGCAAATCACAGAGCTTAGGAGTTCGACTCTTATCGTCTTTTCACTTTTTGTTTGGGGTCCTTCAGCCTTGGCAAGCTTCGAACGCTAAGATGACGATTTTGCAGACTATGCCTTGGTGATGTCACAGTGCCAGATGAGTCCCCGCCGCAAGCCGTGCGATTGCTATCCATTATGACGACACTTTTCATTGCAAGATTACTTTGAGGATTGATTTGTTTCAGAAATCTAAAAGTAAATACAACAATGAATCTTTAATATGACTGAGAATTACTTTTAGCCATCTCATCGAATAAGACGTTCGCTTCCCATTCACCTGATTCTGGTCCGACTCCAGGCTGAAGCTGATTCTAGAAGTATCACCGCTCACATTTATCCAGGGTACCGTATCATAAATTATTTGGGCGTACGTAGTTGCAAAAAAAGCAAGCGAAAAAAGTTACTGGCCACACAACTCTTGTTAGTGCCGAAAGTTTGGTATAACTGGAACCTCACATTCACATCCTACGATGCTTGGTATCAAGTAGAAAGCAACTTTTACTTATGAATCAAGTTTTGACAGACATACCTACACAGGGGCATGGCTTGCATGGATCAGAAATCTTTATAACCTTATCAATGTGTCTTGGGTAACGTTTAATGTTTTGTAGCCTACCTTGCGTCGTAAGTCACATTTTCAAGTTTTGGTTTGATTGACGTCATAATGAGGTTTACACGATCCGGGTCGCTGTCAATGTAGCGGATGTGACGTAAGGACAAGGAACCAAGCTTGATGAAAGCAACAAGAGCCTGGTACATCACTTCCGTTGCGACATGGAAGGGAAACGAATCACCTGTAAAGAAAAAGTAGCAATTTAAAAAAATAAAGAAAAGCATTGCTTTGAGATTAAACACTTGATCCTTTTTGATTTTTCTGCTAATTGGTTATGTTTAAATCATATTATTATTTAAAATCTTTGACCAAGTAGCTGAATATATTGGAGTTTCTGCATTTCTTTTAAAAATTTCTAGTAACACCATACATGTCCCGCTATAGCGAAGTAGGCGTACATAATGTACTGTATACCATATTACAAAGTAAATCACACAGAAATGCCTTATCATCGTTTGATTGGCTATAATCAAATTCCATTCATTTTTAAAACTGGCCTAATTTAAAAAAGTTTTTTTACTTAACACTTGAATAACTGTAATATATCTCAATTTTTTTGTTTTATATTTTCCATAAATTATCTTAGTTTGTTAGTTACGGTAATAGGCTATTTGATCTACCAAAAAGTTAAGACAACATTAACAATATTAAAATAAAGAAGATTACCAGACTTTGCAGCGTTTTCTAAACCAATGACAGGTAAAGCGATGCTTTTAGCTTTTAATTCGAGGTTAGCTGCGTTAAATATATTCTTGTATGTGTTGTATAAGAGTTTTTTGCTTTTTCTTTGCTTTTTTCCATTCCACTTTGGTGTCACCGCGTGTATGATGTGATTACTTGGCAGACCAACGCTAGGTGTCATCATAACCTGAAAACAATACGGAGAATAAAATGACAACCCCACACATTTTGGGACATATTTTCTGGTAATTTTTGTAATCAGAATAAAATTCAGTTAAAATTCTTGCAAACAGATTTTTTCGGGCTTTGTGTTTTCACTGTTTGTCGGAAAACATTTGTTCAAAAATACAAATCATTTTAAAACAAAAATAATTTTCCAAGTAACATTTTAAAACAAATTGTTTTAAATTAATATGTTTTACTGTTTTCTATTTCAACGGCCCTGTTTTTCCCCTTTCTAGTTTCCTTTATTTCTTTCCGATTTTTTATGATAAATTTGCTCCCATCACTTATATTTGAACCATAATTAAGGCCTCTGTTTTACACATCTATACATCTTATCCGAATTGTTAAAGGCCTGGTCCCAAGTTAATATCCGGGGCTCTGCAAAAGAAGGCATCTGCAACAAAACTCATTCCACAAAAAAAATTAAGTGTCTCTCTGGCAAGGAAGAACATGTAAAGGATGAGAAAGCAAGCCCGTGGCGTTTTCATTTCATACCAGGCTTGCAAAAATTTTCCTACATCTAAAACAATTCTGAGCTCGGATTAAAAAGAACTGGAGGAAATCTCCTTTCAACGCTAATAATACCTAATTTATAAGTTGAACCCCTTGATAAACGAAACTGAATTCCGACTAAAAACTTATTAAGTAAACATAATCAGTCACGATATGAAACTTGTAGTATAATTTATTGATACAGCTTTCGCCACCGTAGAAAAAACTTATTCTCTGGCTATTTCAAGAAAAATAAAGCATTCCTTTGTCTTCAAAATGTTGTACTCTTAAATACCTACTTTTGATTCCATCAGAGGCCCGTGCATGGCGATGTGCAACTTGGTTAGCTTCGGTATCTCAAACGAACCATGCTTGGCTACTGCCCATGCCAATTCTCCTGCCACGTGCAACTGTTGGTTTGTGACGTTGACCATGGCGTCACAACTGTCTTCGGTGACGTCACCTTCCTGAACTTCGATCACCAAGCCAGTAGGTGTCGTCACCTGAAAACAAAATATTTTTGTAGCAGTTTCAAGAAAAACATACAAAGATAACAGGTATTGATAAGTTTTCAAACACCATTTTGAATCAAAATAACTTTGCTCTTTTTAAAACCAAGGGCAGTAATAGGCTTAGATGTAACATGTTATTAGTAAGGCGATTTTTTTGTAACCTAAAATATTCAAAAAAGTAACTTTAATTTTGCAAAAAGTAACCAAAAAGTAACTTTATTTAACGAAAACAAGAAGGCGAAAGAAAAAGCAGCAATTCAACATAAAAAAACATTTAAATTAGCTTCAATTTGTGCTCAAATTATAGTTGCACATTCAAATTACACATAATATGTAATGTTTTACATTTTCTGGCAGTAAGTTTCTGTCAATCAAACACTTTAGCTGTTGCAGGGAAAACAAGTGGTTATAGTGTTATTAACACAATTTGTTTCATCGAAAAAATTACTTTAAGAGTTTTCGGGAATACACGCGATACGAACAAGCATGCGCTCGTGCAAACCTAAAATCCGTACCATAGTAGAAGATTATTATATTAAAAGTCTTAGCATTAGGCCTACAAAGAATGTAAATTCATATCTACAGTAGCAATGAAAGATAAGTAAATAAGGGAATTAGACAAAAAAGTATGCAAAATAAAGTGATCTAACAAATGAAAAGTAACCTAAAAACACAAAAAGTGACTTTTGGTAACTTTATAACTTCTTAAATATTGACCCCACAACCATGAAATTTTGGTTCTACATTCCTTTTCTTAATTGGTACAACTAAAAAAAAAGTAACTTTAGTAATAAAAAATAGCCCTAGTTATTAGCATAGCCATTGAAGGGTTGAGCTATGGTCCCAAAAAAGGTGTGTGATGTCACAATAATTTACACGTCATTTTCTATTGTGACGTAATTTACGTTTCAAAGAGGAAAACTTTAAAGTTTACAAATCTCACCGATTCCCACTCTCTGGCCAATCGGATTGTTATGTGCTGACATGCAGGGGCGCCGGAACGATTTTTGACTGGGGGGGCAAGATTACGAAAAAAGGGCACTTTTGTTTAGTAAAAGGCCAATTTTTTTTCAAGTTTCAAGATAAAATATAGCGATAATGATAATCCGGTATACAAAGAAGGGCACCATTCTATGTTATAATGATGTAACCTACTGTCAAGCCTTAAAGCAGCCTGTGGCCATGGCCGCTAAGTAGTGCTTGAATGAACCGCCGGTGCTACCTCCTCAATCGGCCAAGTTTGGCCGCCGATCTCTTCTAGCCAATTATTTAATTTCGCAATAGAATGATCGTGGATTAACTGTCGAAAATATGCAGTATCAAAGAGTGACGCAAAATTAGGTTAGCGCGTCATAATCGCCACTGTTGCATTGTGCAGGGAATATTTGTTATTGATGGAATATATCCATCTGCGATCGCCAGCGCTGTAAGTCTTGTTTTTAACTCCCGACGTTTATTTTAACAAAGTCTTAATCCGAAGTGCTAATTTACATCGGCTGGCAATATTGTCGTTTTTATGTCGATTCGATGTTGTCGGACATTGAACCGTTGTTAAAAAGGAGAACTAAGCTATTTGACATCAATGGGGAAAACATTTTTTGATTATATTTTGCAAAAATTATATGCTTCTTTTAGTAATGTACATCATTGAAATAGCTAAAACCTCAATTGCTAAGGCAACAGGGATCAGATGTCAATAGATGAAACAGAAAAAATATTTCGCACTTGCTATAGTGCATCGTCAGTTCTGATAAAGGGCAGTTAAAGCCTACAAGTAATGTTTTAATCATTGAAATACTTATTTTATTACCTTGCCGTCATCGTCAACACATGTCGAACGTTGTTTTTCGTTGCTAAAAAGAATTCTAAGGGAGTGGCGAACTTCTATAAAATCAGCCACCTTGGAGACACTCGTGCGAGTGTCGTTTGAATAGTAGCCTACTGGATTACAATCCCGATAAAGTAGCATTGCGTGGTGCAACGATTCTCTTGTAGGACGTCGCCCAGGCCCAGACTTCAACAACGCTAAGTGATCATTTTAGCATTGTTGCAAGTTTAATTCTATTTACTTGTGTTATTTTTGTTTTGGCCTCCAAGCACGCAGACTTGGCCGCCGAGAAGGAGCTCCCGGTAGGCCACAATGGCTGCCGAAAAAAAAACGAGTTTTAAGGCCTGTAGCCTACTGTGTTGCAACATTTTGTGCTGTAAATATTATTATTTTGAGGCAAAAATGAAAGATTATAATTAGGCTAAAAGCGAATAGCAGAAATTGTTATATTGCAAAATGTGCAGTAGCTTACATGACTTTAAACGTCGGCTGCATAGCCGAGTGGTGAGAGCCCTGGAACGGCAATCGAAAGGGCGCCGGTTCAGCACCGCTCAAGAGCATGCGGCTGTGTCTTTGGCAGGACACTTAAAGGCATGCCTGAAGGTGGACACGAAGCTTGGCTTCCTTGCCTTTCTTAGGCTTGGCTTCCTTAACTCCCGACTTCAACCGTCATTCACTACAGTTTGATTGTTTTTCAAACTTCAAAGTATTTTTTCGGAGTTTGTTGAAACTTGAAAGCACTCTCCGTTTTAGGTATAACAGAAGGCTTGTGTTTGATCATAAATGGTTGTCCATGTCGTCTTGTGTTCATATCAAGACTTGATTTCTAAAAGTTATTTCAGTTTAAGAAAAAGTATTACTAGATGATGTAAACACAATCACTGTAAATGTAAACCTATACAAAAAATAGTCAAAATTTTGTGCTAACCCAAAAACGATTCAGGCTGAGAACACCTCTTTGAAAGCTTAATCTTGGCAGTTTCCCATACGGGTAGAAGCTTTGAACCACTGACCCAGGCCCGGTTACGGAGGTTGACAGAGTAAAGTTTCCACTAATAATATCAACTAAGTGCGACTGCATGAAGAGATCTCCTTGGAATACGGCGCAGACATCGGGAACCAAACCACCGTCCCTTGATCTTGAATTTTGCAACAAAATTTGTTTATTGCAAATTTTAAGTTGTATTGGCTTTTAGCTTCAGTTAAGGCTCGCACTTACTCTTTAGTGCATAAGGCTAAGTATAATAGGAACCATCTTCTCATCTCTCGATGCTTGAATTCAAATATGGGATTCACCTTTACGTTAAGGCTCATAGCATAGCCTACTACTTTAACCAGATTTTGAGGAATCGCAAGATGAAAGTTTCTCAATACCTTCGCAATGTCATATACGTAATCAACTACGTCATAATTATTCAACGTATTTCACCTTCATTGCATCTGGTGTCCTCAAGTTTGCGTCATTTTCAAAGTGGTGCTGCTTTTGTTGAGTTAGCTTCTCATTTGAGCGGTCATTGTTACGAAAGCCTTGAATCCTGCAGTCGTCAGAGAAGCTGCCCTGAATGCTGGGTCTCTGTTCATAGTTGGGAGGACTAACTTCACCGCTCTGTTGTATTTCATTGTAATAGTAAACAATGTAGTCAGGAGAGCGCGATTTATATTTCTTCGGCGAATCGTTGTGTGATTGTCTCAATGCGTAATCAAGTCTACGACGAGGACTTATTCTTGGTAGGACACGGTATTGGCTGTTGCCATAAACACCTGCAAAGTAGGATTACCATAGTAATGTGTGGCTTTTATACAGCCTTGTATCCATCACGAATATGCGTCGCTTCTCATCGCTTCACAAAGCAGACAGTGTCGGTGTAGCCATGCAGAGCCGCTACCGAACATATTATTTATAAAAGTAAGAAGAAAGAATGAATGCATTTCCGTTTAGTTGGTAGAAAACATAATTATTGCTTGTTATGTAAATCCAAAAATGTTTTTTGTATCCAGGCTTACGCCCTGTGGTTGAAAATTTTGATTAAGTGGACAGGAAGGCAAGGAAGCCAATTTTCGTGTCTACCTTCAGGCATGCCTTTAAGTGTCTTGCTAGAGACACAGCCGCATGCTCTTGAGCGGTGTTGAACCGATGTCCTTTCGAGCGACGTATCAAAGCTCTCGTCACTTGGCATAACGCATGCACATTGGAGAACACAACATAGTGATACATTGTCCTTCTAAAGCTCACTGTGTGTGTATCATTGTGAGTAAAAAAAGTAAATGTAAGATAATGAAAAAACTTTATTACGGATGTCTAAATAGATTTTTTCACATGTACGTGCTTTCAATTCAACTTTATGTTATGTTCTCTAAATAGATTTCACATTGACAGTAGAAATCAAAACATGCTGAAATAACAAAAAGAAAATTCGACCACTGGAAAAATAGTAGTTTTTTCTTTATCAATGCCATTCGTGACACAGCACACCTAGAGTAGACTTTGAAAATCATCGTTAATTTATGTTGAATAGAAGCAATTTTCAAACGATCTATTGACTTTAACCTGAATAAGAATGTTGCTTCATCATGACGTCATGGTAGCCAAAGTGACGATTCATTGTTCCATTATGACTTCCATATCCAGACGATCCGTTTGATGAGCCTGTTTCATCCGCAAACCTGAAACAAGTTTCAATAAATTTCAACTCGCTTTATTAATTATTTGTTCAGCTGCATGACCAGTTGTTGAATAAATCTGACCAACTAAATTTTCTTACAATGTTTAAAGATGGAGCACATACAAAAAAGCAAAGACCAGTATAGCTTATAACCTATATCTATTAGAGACTCTGGGACTCGTACGACTTGGGGTGACGAGCCCTAGTAGTAACATAACTACCGTACGTTTAACTATATCAGTTTAAAGTCGCACATTACAAGGAGCCTGGTTGTGACTCAAATTATTTAAATTTAAAATATACAATCGATTGGAGGAATCTTTTACGTCTGAAGGATTTCCAGCAGTCGCTCTCTCATCCCACACATGTTTTCAAGAATCATTTCAATTTCTTGTGAAGCAAGACTGAGCATCCTACATCAGATACTTTCTACGGCATTTTATAAAAAGCATGGACTACTATTTAGAAGTCCATGATAAAAAGCTTTGAAATGACCCAGACAACCACTTATCTGGCCCAGATCTGGTAAGGATCTGGTTCAGATCAGTACCCGATCTGTTAAAGATCTGGACCAGATAAAGCGGCTGTCTGGGGAGTCAACAACAATAAATTCTATGCAAACAAAGCACAAAGGTTTAAAGGTTTTGATAATACAGCACCTTGTTTTCAATGGTTTGCTTCTGTTGTCATAATCAAGTTCAGCACATTCAATGGAATCGGTTCTTTCTGCATCCGTATCTTCTTCAAATTCGTGATAGTTTGGTTGGGAGTAAGTAGAAGTTGATTTAATGTGTGCCAGAGGAGAAGACGACTTGTTTGCAAAAGATTTGGAATGCTGATTGTTGATTTCTCTGTGATAATGATTGATTTTGTACCTCTTGGAATGTTGTGGTAGATTTTGAGAATACTTAGATTTCGGGAATGAATTTCCATACTTTTTTTGAACAGGAAAAGACACTTGTAGGAAGTTTTTACCGCTCAAAGATTGCAGAAATGTGCTTGTGGCTGCATGCATCTCATGAATTGGACAATACAGAGCAATTCGTCCGCTAGTGTTAATATCTAAAATACACAAAAACTAATGTCATTTCATTTGTCATTACTAAGTGTAATTAGTTCTAAATAGTCATTATACATGATATTATGCACACGATTCGTTTTTTTTTACAGTCGCTCATTTTATGGACAAACATTTTTTTGTTACAGTATGTTCAGAGAAGAAGCACAAAAAATTCGAAAAACTAGACTAATATACAGTATACTCAAAATGCAATTCGTTAGCACAACCCAGTCACTTTACCTTGAATCTGCAGTTTGGTATTATGATAATAATAATAGTGTGATTAGATACAAAAAGAACTATAGATCCATCGCCGACTCAACGTCTGCGGACGTTAAATCAATGTGAAAAATGACTGATCTGTTGTCTAAGAATATGCGTTGCGTTCAGTACGTTGCGATATAAAAAGAACTCCAGATCCATAGCAGACTCAACGCCTGCAGACGTTAAATCGATGTAACAAATGGTGACCTGTTGTCTAAGAATATGCGTTGCGTTCAGTACTTTACAAAGCAGGAATAAACCTTTTATCATTGCTTTGGGATGACTTCTCTTGACTTCGTACACCACTTTATGATATTGATGTAGTGTAATATTAGTCACGTGATTACTGAGCGGCACTGCAACCAATACTTCTGCGATTTGTTGATAAAAGAAAATGAATTGGTGAGTCGCAAGATGGAGCTTCGAAGCATTCGTACGTGACGTTGCACAAATTATGACGTTATTATCCCTTCCGGACCACGTAATCGTTACGTGATATGTCTGGAAAAAAAAAAGAAAAGAAAAACCTTATAGAAAATTGTGTGTTGTAATTTAACCATAAAATTGTTAAATGATCTGAGTTTCAACGATTTGCATCTTAATGCAAAGGCTTGTAATTCTGAACCAGTAATAAGAAAGCAATTTCAACCAGGGGATTCAGGGGGTAATTTAGGAACCTGTTCCGAGATGATTTCAAGGGCCTGTAACCTTTTCAAGAGTACCGGAAACTTAAAGAAACCACCGCGTATTCTTTAGTTATAGTGAGTTTGTTTGGATATGTCTTGTGTTGGAGCCCAAGGATCTCATTGCTACCGGGCCCAATTGTCCCTTCAACGGTCCTGTGCATTTGTATAAGCTTTTTTTGGGTTGTCTCATAATGATGTCATTGTGATGAAGATGTAGCTTTGAAAGCGTCAAATTGACAACCCTGTGGCAGGTCTAAGGGAGCTTTTGGTTACAAGCTACTAAAAAATAAAAAAATAGTGCAATTAATTTGCAAAAAAGGGCAAATTAAAGGTTTGTTTGAATGGCACGGCCCATCACACCCTTTTCAAGTTACCTGTTTCTGTTTCTAAAACCTGTTTCTTTGACTTTAGTTATTTTTTATGAGTTCTCTTTGGACAAAGCTGTGATGCTTTCACTGAGTATATTTTCTTTGATCCGTAACAAATTCATATGTTTTTGTTGTTTGTTTTTCATATCTTTATCCTGAATTGCGCGAAAGCGGACTTGAGCGCTATGCATCGGTGTACATCTTCCGACATAACCTGACCTGACCCACGCTGCAGCCGACGGCAATGTCTGTTTCCGGTTGTCTACTCTACTTATGACTTAAATTTGGTACTACTCATTACTCGAAATCGATCACTAGGTAGAGGCAATTATCCTAAAGTTTCTTGCCCAGAGAAACAACAGCAAGTGCTGGAGTCGAACATGCAGGCTCTCGACTGCGAGCCCAACGCGCTAACCACTCGGACACTGCTGCCGACTATTCATAACATAATCATATTATGTTCTCACGATTGCTGGAAGGTTGGTTAATAATCTTGATAATTAATTCTTTTTGCATAGCCTGTGATTACCTGTTGGATCCTAACAAACTCTTCGTAGTGACAGTACAAGATATAAGCCATGATGTCCGATTCTACATTGATGGATAACATTCCCTTTGTCTCTTTTTCTAAAACAGTTACAGCTGGATCGATAACTTGCGAAAATTTCGTAGACTGGGTTGGGGAATACTGGTCTGAAAAGCAGGAAATGCACTTGAAGATTTAGGTTTACAATCTGTGCAATAGCGCATCCATAAGGAAGAGATTGGAGGGGGCGGGGTTCGCGTCCCCCAACACAAAAAATCAAATTTATTCTCCGTGTATTTACAGAGTTGGTTTAATGTGAGCCTAATCTAGGGCGAGATTATTATAACCACATCATTGCTTTTTGTTGAAATTGCCCTGCTCTTAAACTATTTGCTTGATCCGTCCCTGAATCTGTGAAAATACAAAGTGGGTTTAAAAGGCTATTTGTGGAGTTTTGGAAGGCTATCCTTAATTTCAAAAAGGATGTTTGAGAAAATCTGATCTTTTTAACTTTTAAAGACTGGTAGATCTCTGCTATTAAAATATTATCATCATCATTCAGTCAAACGTATACCGATGCCACTAACAGGTTATTTCAACATCTCTGGTTCTCATCAAACTCCATAGTTCAAGTTTCTGCACTCCAGTGTCCTGCTTCAATTAGTGGAGAAAGGGTTTTGCTTGCCGACCGCTTATTGTTTGTACCAAAGTTTGGTTCCAGCAAAGGAATATCCGAAATTTCTTGTTTATTTATAAAGAAACTTATGCAGCATCCGTCTTAGGTAAAATTACATATATTATTAATCTCAAGCAAAAGCGATAATGTGGTCTTTAATAGCAATCAGACCCACCGCTAAAGCATAATCTTAAATATTGGATGTTCCTGCAAACTTACAAGACATAGTTTTCAACTTCTGATCAAGGCGATCCATCTACAGACAATGCAGACTCCAATGTCATCATCAAGAAAGGTAAGGACAGTGTTGTATAACAATATTTTTGTAACTGTAGGCTAACATTTCACGTTCCTCTGTAACACTTCATTAGTTGAGTGGAGCTTAAAAAGCAGAAGTTGAGAGTAAAAAATCATGCTATTTGAGAACATCCTGTAGGCTAACACTAAAACATGACAAAAATTAGCCTACCGATACGGTACATAAACTAATAATAAACATTTTTTACAACCAAATTCCACATGATTCAATTTAACTATGTTCTGCTAGGCTACAAACTGGTTAAGATCTACATGATTTTCTAGGGGCAACGCTTTTTCAAATAAAAAAAAAATTCTGTTGAAATGTATTGAACTGATATATCTGCCGTAGGCTATATTCCTCGAGTTCTTTTCCAATTTCCAATCTAATTTTAGTCCATCTGTTGTACGTTATTATTGTAACATGGCCACATCATTGTTAGTGATATTTTGTGACACTTAATTGACATATTTGAGTTGTGTGGACTTTCTGTTTATATCCAACATGCACTTTCCAATGTTTCTTGGGCTGCATCTAGCTTTCTTGTTTGTCACTAAATATTAGTCACTCAAAATGATGTTTAAACATAAGTCTGCCCAAACTGCTAGTGATCTTTTGTTTTATCCTTAGTGGATTATTCCTATATTGTTTAACATATATCACATTGACTATAGGCTACACTACATCGGTATCTGATCGTCGTCGAACCTGGGACTCACGATCTTAGGAAAACATCCTTTACAAATGAATTATTTCAATCCATTAGTAAACTCAGTTCGCGTATTGCCACTTCTACCTTTATCTAGACTTCTGCTATATTGACGTGTATTGGTTTTGCTGTGATGGTCAGAAATAAAAACAAATGAACTGAACACCGTAGCCTATAGGCCTATACTGAATATATTTTCTGACCTCATGTTACTCTTGGGTTTATTTAAACTTTGATGTCGTTTCCTACTGTAAGAATTGTCCTTGAATTTTTGTAATGTGATTGTGAAGGTCTGGTTTTATTTTATTCTATGTTATTATTTTGAAAGCGTCGTTTTAAGGCTACGCCAAACCAAAATTGAGGCCAGCACATTCTCTAATTAGGTCTAAA
Organism: Aplidium turbinatum; assembly: GCF_918807975.1. NCBI lineage: Eukaryota > Metazoa > Chordata > Ascidiacea > Aplousobranchia > Polyclinidae > Aplidium > Aplidium turbinatum. The sequence continues at coordinate 4,704,021 of NC_137489.1, read as the reverse complement.
CCGTAAGTGCATTGCATCTGGTGGAAGGAGCACTGTTAAACCTATACTTACAAACCGCTCGAAAACCAATTTTAAACGCCCTGCTGTAGATCATCAATAATTAAACAAGAACCTGTGAAAATTGTAAAACTTTATGATCACTTATCGTTTTATCATAGTTTTGTCATATATCACTTCCTGCTTATTGAATGTGTTCCAAGAAAATGGTATGAAATACGTTATTTGTGATTTTGTTTTGAAAGTATGACTACTTTTAGTACGTAACACGTTAAATTCTACAACCAGAAAGCGCTACTGATATGAGATAAATGGGACCCAACAGACGTTAATTCAATGAATTTTCTCTCACCAGGCATCATTACAAAGCCAAAAATTAAGACAATACAGCACTGTAGGAGCTACAATAATGCTTTCCGATACTTTCCGGGCCGTTTACAACATTGAATTTTAGAAAGATTATCTGTACCGTATTCAAATCCTATGTTTCTCACCCTTAATTATAACTTTCCTGACTAAGTTGTAGGCTAATTAATCCATGCTTAGCTGTGAGTCAAGCGTTAAATAAAGTTACTTTTTGTGGTTTAGACCAGGGGTCACCAAACTTTTTTCTCTGAGGGCCGGATTGCTGCGAGATTAACAGCTGCGGGCCGGATGCAAATTGCGAAAAGATATACAACTATTTAAAATTTCCATTGACTTAAATTGAGCACAATAAATAACAAAGTCAGCGGTGGAATAGCAAAGTTGTAATGAAAATCGAAAGGTTGTTGGAAAAGTTATCCCCTCCTGTGATACAGTGCAGGGCATCGTGCTCTTGAAAAAACATTACACTGATGAAACATTGGTGTTTTGAGCAACAAAGGTTGAGATGTCAAAAGAAGAAACAATATAGAAAAATCATTAGCAGGGTTGCGTGTAGCTCAACAGCAACGTCAGTTCTTTACAAAAAGTTGGGTAACTTTTTTCCTTATCAGTTGTAGTGCAGCTGTTATTTCCGCAGCACGTGGCGGCCGGATGAAAGCAGTTCGCGGGCCGGTTCTGGCCCGTGGGCCGTAGTTTGGTGACCCCTGGTTTAGACGATCGTCCCCCCTGGAGACTCCATTGTCCATGCAACTACTTCTTGTGTGACAGTAGTAGAAATTCTTTTTGCATAAAAAAACTTGCTGCGTTTGAAAAAAGTAGCTGTTTTCAAACCTCAGCAGCTAGTAGCCATGGATAAATAAATAATTTATTAATGTCAGCGTTGACTTAACACAGCTAGTTTTGCCGAAGTAATAAGTTCCTAAATCGTATCCAGTGACAATTTCCTTCTAACCTTTTTGTTTGGAAAAATGAAAACGTCTCTATGCAATCTTACAACCATCAATATGGCCGACTGTTTCCTGTGACGTAATTAAATGTTTGTACCAGAAGGAAAAAAGATATAGAGATGCGTGGCAACCCTGAAAGTTTTGTAGGATTATCGAATAAAGCTGACGGAGTAGGCTAGTTCCAAACAAGTGTAGGCCTACGTTGTGGCTCATTTAGGCTGCTCGAAATAAAAAATCAACAAACCAAAAAATCGATCCAACAACCTCTAGATCAGAAACGATGAAAGCTACCTAATCAATTTCAACCATCGCTCTAGTCTACTGGAATCAAAAAATTTGATTTGCAAAATATTTGACTTTGAACAATCCGCTGTCACTCATTCTTTCTGTGTAATTCAACTATTGTTATTAATCCTTTGTTATCTATGTTATTCTAAACGTGTTGTTATTCTCTTTGTCTCCTGGCCAAACTAGTTCGAAATAAAGCAAGCTAACGTAGACTAAACGTTCTTGTCTATTGATAGGCCTACAACCAGGGCCGGATTTAGCTGATGGGGGGCCCGGGGCACTTTTAGATCGGGGGGCCCCCCATACAAAAAAAATTTTCGCGCCTACGGAGCGAAAAACCATCTCTACGTCTACAGTAGCATCAGTTCAGTACTGCACAGCATTTTGCAGAAACTTTAAAGGCCAAAAGGAAAAAAAATAACACAAAATCACATTTTAACCACATAGGGGGGCCCTTCAAAAGTCGGGGGGCCCGGGGCAACTGCCCCCTCTGCCCCCCCCTAAATCCGGGCCTGCCTACAACTAACTTGACTTTCTACAACGTAGGCTATGCGCAAATACTTAGGGCTAGGCCATTGGCTCTCAACCTTTTTGTCTTTACCGACCCTCTTTGGTGCTCTCATGGCGGTCACTGACGCCTAAACAAAATAAATTGTCTTAAATTTTAATATGGGTCTATCGCGTCTCCTGACGGAAAGAAATGTTCTACAAGTTTAAAAGATGACGATTAATAACTATTGAAGTTATGTTATTAGTTATATGTTGGCACACAGGATCAAGAATTAGTAACCTATATGCTAACTTTTATCAAAAAGTAATAGAATATTTACGACCTTTACGAAAAATGCCACCCGTTTTCATTTATAATCAATATTTCGTTGTAATCACAGTTATAGCAAAACTGTGAGTGCTAATAGGCCCTACTTAGGTTGCTGATTATATATTGTTTAGATTTTTAAATTAAGCATTGATAAACAATCTGATGCGCCAAAAGAATGAAGTTCAACATATTTTTATAAAAAATTTTTAGCGTAAATCTTTTATATGAACTGCTTTTAGCCTGCTAGTTTTTAATTAGAAAACCAAACCTTTGTACGATGCTTTTGAAATTTGAAACGACGCACCGTTGAATCGAATGAAACACACGCAATTTTTAAATGTTCTAATGCAGGGGTCACCAACTGGCGACCCGCGGGCCGCATGCGGCCTGCCACGCTGTAATGTGCGGCCCGCGAAAGGCATCAGCATACAAGTATAACCAAAAATACTTTTCTTGAGGAGTTAAGGAGCATGAAGACAAAAAATACTTTCCGGAAGCATATTTAGATTTTAGTTCTAGGTGGCGGTCGCTTAAAGTTATTCCAATGCGATGTCCAGCCACAAAGTTTTTATTGGCAAAATAGGTCGGTGTGCCAACTCAATTTATAATAAATTGGCAAAATATTATATGTAAATTTAAAGACTTTTTCTGGTTGTAATACGAAAATATTTAGCTTAGTACTGCAAAATGTTGTTAATCAACAATTCTTGCCATGCTGATAAGCACCGCAAGTGACAGTTGTCTAATAATAATCAAAGAAAGACGGTTTTATAGACTCTTACAAAAAGGATGAAAAACCAATTCTTTGTTTTTTTTTGGAGGCAATAATGTTCATGAGTTACGATAGAAACGTTTTTTCGGTGATTTCCACAAGCGCTTGCTTCATGGTGCCTGGTTTCTTTCTCCCTGTTATTGGAGCCTATTTTTCACTGATATGTTTGCAGGTCACTATTGTTGCCTGTATTGCGATGTGTCAAACATTTCCTTGTTTACTGAAACTGTTAATTGCAAGATATCTTTTGTGAAGCGAAGTGACGACACCGCTCTTGCTTGGCGATGAATAATCTGATGAAACCACTCGCCTCGCTACAAGTGGCCTCGTTTATTAAGCGTTGTTAAAGAAAGTCAAAAGTGTTGTTAAAGGAGCATGGCCTGGCACTGGCAGTAGCGTTGTTCGACTAATTTTGTTGCTGCGGTAATCTAAGATAAATATTAACAACATGTAACGCTGGATACTAGGTACGAAATGCGTTCTTTTTTAGCATATGAGTCAACCTACCTAAAATTTTATTAGTGCGGCCCGCCACATCTCTCCTTAGTGCTAAAGTGGCCGCCGCATGTAAAAAAGGTTGGTGACCCCTGCCTAATGCGATACTTCCCAACCATTCTCAGTTCGCGACCCGCTTTTAATGCAAGTTTTATTGTGCAACCCACAATGAGATATGACATCTTTATTATGATATTTTTACTACTGGGGTGCGATCTTTACTACTAACGCGATCTTACTGTGCGATACTATATTAATACGATCTTTACTGCTAATGCGACTGCGACACATCACCACGTCTAATTGTTACATGTTTGTTACATTGTTGCATAATTATTACGTAATCATAATGCGATAATCTCCCGAACTAATAGAAAACAGGGTGCACAATTCATGAAAATGAAAAGTCAACAAATGAAGTGAAGATAAGAGTAGCGATGGCGAAGGCGCAGTACTGTTCAAAACCAAACTGCGGCTTGTGAGATCCATAGTAGGCGTAATGTCGGTATTTTTAAAAAAAATTTATCATTCAGTAACATTTAGAAATACTTCGGGACCTACCTGAAGTACCTTCGCGACCAACCGGTTGGGAAGCACTGCTCTAATGTATCAATCATGATGGAAACTTTCACCACCAGAAAAAGCTTTGTGGATCTCTTCGGGGTCCACGGACTTCCGGTTGAGAACTGCTGGCTAAAGCTACAACTGCAGTGCCGGTCTTTGGGGTGTGCAAACCGTGCGATCGCACAGGGCCCGCAAATTAGGGGGCCCGCAATTTACTCAGAAAATGCAGTAATTTTGTCATTTTCAATGAAAAAATTCAACAAGTTAATTCAACAAAGGAATTAGCAACAAGAAAACATAAAGACTTAACGAATTCAACCTATTTCGTCCTCTGAACATTTCGTACCCTGAAAAGATCGAGAAAAAAACACAACATAGCCGAATTCGCTGATCGGAGTTGCCGCAAACATTTCAAAATTTCTCGATCTTTTCAGGGGACGAAATAGGTCGAAATTTGGTTTTGTTACACGATTTCAGGGTACGAATTTTTCAGGGAACAAAATAGGTTGCATCCAGACTCAACATAGAGACATAGCTTTATTTCCGAAAAATGCCAAAGAAAGCATGATCTTATCCTTTTGCTATGCCACCGGACAGCACCATTTTGCAGTAATAATCATACTTAAATTTTTGTTGAACATGCTCTCAGAATGCCCCAAATTCAAAGTGATTTTTCAAAATTTTCCAGGGGAGGCCCCCCAGACCCCCCGCCGCTGGTTGTCGCCTTCAGCGATCACGCCGCCACCACCGCCTCTCCCCTTTCAAAGTAGCCTACCTAGATACGCTACTAAATTGGATCATTGTCATTGGGGCCCGCAAAGCATATTCCGCACAGGGCCCGAAATGCCCTAAGACCGGCACTGGCTACAAGCGATTGGGTTTGTAGGTCTACAACGATTGCTTTTATATCCAATAAGGTACAAACATGTAGCCTAAGCTACCACGTAAATAAACATTGATATGCTCTTATTTAGTAAAACCTGGGTTCTATTTCTTTATCATATGAAATAAATTGTTTATGAGTGTTTGAATTATATCAAATTTACTTAATAACCACCAGAGAGAGCAGCTAGAGTAATCGTTTGAAACTCAAAATTAGCCTGATCATTCCTTGCCTCATCTAAGTTATAATTTTTCCCCAGTGATAGTAAGAGTGTTAACCCTTTGAAGATTGGGGGGGGGGGGGCTGTTAATTCAACTTTTTTTGTATCAACAGTTTGTTTGTTTGTTTGTTTGTTTGTTTATCTTTATCCTGCATTGCGGGAAAGCGGACTTGAGCGCTATGCATCGGTGTACGCCTTCCGACATACACCTGACCCACGCTGCAGCCGACGGCAACGTCTGTTTCCGGTTGTCTACTCTACTTATGACTTAAATTTGGTACTACCCATTACTCGAAATCGATCACTAGGTAGAGGCAATTATCGTAAAGTTTCTTGCCCAGAGAAACAACAGCAAGTGCGGGTGGCTGGAGTCGAACATGCAGGCTCTCGACTGCGAGCCCAACGCGCTAACCACTCGGCCACGGCTGCCGACTGGTTGTATCTCTGGTTGCCACAGTTGTATCTCTAAAACCACTGAGGCTGCGACTACGAGATTTCTTAACTTTTCCTAACTTTTATTCACCTCTATTGAGCTGAAATTTTGAGCGAATAAAGGTTATAAATTGAGAGATACCGGCAGTGGCGTAGCCAGAAAAAAATTTTGGGGAGGGGCCAAATATTTGATGAATTCAAGAGAACGACAAAATGTTTGATTTAAGACATCACCACCTGATGTGCAGTGGCGTATCCTGGTGGGTTAATCAAGGGAAGCAATAAAGCTGGTGGGGGTTAGAGCGTGCCGAAGGCACGCGTATTCTAGGGGGGTCCGGGGGCATGCTCCCCCGGAAAATTTTTGCAAAATTACACTTAAATAATGGATTATAACGCTTTCTGGAAACACTTTCAGGGTAATATTTGTATGAAACTTATTAGCAGATAAACAGCTATTAACTTATTAAAGGTAGCTCTTATCTACACACAAACGGGCAAAAACTGCGGCTAAAATTAGAGAACACAAAAAACTCAGCTACACAAAAACCCTACAGAGTAAGCGATTCTGAAATTGCTTCCTCAGATTAGTTAAAAGAAGCGTAAATCGCGTAAACTTTGCGCGATTTACGATTTGCAAAATTTATTGGTGTCTTTTTGTGTGTCTAAAACAAGTCCTGGGGGGTGTTAATAGCCAGATATCTTGGAAAACAATATAAATTTATGCAAATTATATTATATTTTCAACAAAGGGTTCAACTTCGGAATCCAAACTTTGAAAATTTGGGGGGGGCCATGGCCCCGTTCGCCCCCCCCCTGGCTACGCCTATGGATACCGGTAGCCTATAAGGCATTTCTCTCAGGGATAGGCTATCTAAAGAAGGGGATACGAAGGCTCAAAGCGATTGCTGATTCTCATGACACTAGAAGGGCGGTAGTTAGTACCGCGTTAAACGTGCGGTTCTTTTCAAAATTGCAGAAAGTTTTGTAGTGCAGCTGGTACACTCAGCTACACAAGACAGTTAGCAAGTGTTATGTAGAACATATTTAAAGAATGCTTGATTGAAAAGACATTTGAAAGGTTACCAGTTAGCCGTTTTTTTGACAAAATCTTTTGATTTGGCTAGTTGTAAAGCAAGTATACGAGTAGTTGAATTAACAAGTGATTATGAGCATTCATAGAATATCCATAGGCCTACCTGGTTGTAATAGTGCAATGCAGGTTGTCATAACAAAGTTTATTAAATTATTTGATAGACTTTTAACATTTTTGCCTGTTAACTGAAAATTATCTGACACAAACTATTGATTTTAAGCTGAAATGAAAGTCTGATCCCTTACACACTTTTTAAAAACATTTTCACTTTTTTATTTTTGTTACTTTTTTTTAATTGAAATTTTAAAAACGTCACTCAAATGTATCAAATTACCTTCCACGGAAGGTAAATTGATACACCCGGCAGGTAATTTGATACAGTAAAACTAATACAGAAATCCCCTGTGACAGCAAAGCAATAAATGAAAATTTAATATGTAGTTGGCGTGCTTGGGTGCAAAGATGACTGTTGAAGCCCATGTGTGCGTTGAATCTTCTGCAGCGGGATGGTCATGGGAAGGATCATTGGCTGGAGTTCTTATTCAAGGGGGGTGCTTTGCACTTTTCTCATTTTTTGACAGCAGATAGCGTGTAGGCCTACGAAAGCCTATATAATAGTTGTTTCCCAAAGTAGCAGGTCTTGTTAATAAAGAATAGGACTAACTTATTTAAATCAAGTAGATCTATGTCAACATTTATTACAGTCACAAAAAAGAATTTAATATACTGTATCAATTTACCTTCTCCACATGTATCAATTTACCTTTTTCAAAAAAAGTTATAAAGTATTGATTTTTGTATGCTTGGATGCACATTGCAGAAAAAAACGTGACATGCCCTTGAAGCCTTATCAATGAACTGTCAAATGAGTTTGGTTTCATCTTTCAGGAACTTTTCTTTAATTTTCCAGACGAAAATAATCATGAGTTAAAATTTTTACGAAAATACTCAAAAAACACACTTTCACAATTTTATGCCATAAAACCACGAGTTAGCTGCATGGTGCAATTTTTGTAGGCATTATTTTCACAGATCTTCCACCTAATGACAATATTTTTGACCAATACTTTTTGTACATTTCTGTAGGGGGGGTGTATCAAATTACCTTCCGTATCTAATTACCTTCCCTTCCCCTATGTGCCAATTGTCATTTTACCGTAAACAGAGATTATTTAAGATAAATAGAAGCCCTTCTATTGTCAGAATTAATAAAAGCCTTCATATCCCCTTCTCTAGATATCCTTAATTTCTCAACACATCCTCTGAAATATTTCATATTCTATTGTTCAAAATTTTCCCACCAGCTGGATGAAAGTAATTAATTTGGCCCATTTAATTAATCCTAACTGTTTCACAGCGTAAAGGGAATTAGTGGTATGTAAAATTATGTAAAAAAATTTAATCACAGTATTGCAATGCATGTTCTTCAATCATTACTCTACCAAAAAATAATGTGTAAACTCGATCACACAATCGCAAAACAATCCAAAAGTCATAAATCACCTCAACATTTCAACGTATATGAGCAGTTCTAAAATTCACATAGTTTTAATTTTCGGATATGCTCAGCGTGAATAATTTTACAAAGTGAATCCCAAATTTTGAAACCGTGCCTTAACAGAGATAATAACAGAGATATCACTCCTAAAGTATAAGAAGAATCGACAGCCCTCCCCCAAACTGAACAAGACTTCAGGAGTTCAACCTTCTAAGGGTTAAAATTAGGGAGTTAAAATTCATCAATAAATGGACAAGTGATAGTGAATTTAATGCAAGAACTATTTGTAAGCTACCTATTGCTCTGGGCCAAATAACAATAGCATTTCATCTTATTCAAGTTATTCCTCATCAAAATGCATTGTGCGAAAGCATACGCGAAAGCTTAGGCGAGCAGCTAGGTATGAACCAAAGCTCTGGGCAACAGAGCCAGGTTTTCTGGAATTTTTCACTACTCCGACATAGCCTATGTCAGTAGCGTAGCCAGGAATTTTGAATGGGGGCAGTTTTGACGACCCATCGGCGGGGGTCTGTGGGGCCTCCCCCAGAAAATTTTGAAAAATGACTTTGAATTTGGTGCATTCTGAGAGCATTTTCAACAAAAATGTGGGTACGAATATTCCTGTAAAATGGTGCTGTCCGGTGGCATAGCAAAAGGATAAGATCATGTTATCTTTGACATTTTCCGAAAATAAAGCTAAAGTCTCTATGTTTTCTTGTTGCTAATTCCTGGTTGAGATGTTTGAATGTTTGGTATTGGCAAAACTCGCTCTTTTAATGCAATTTTGTTTAAAATTAGGCAATTTTTTTAGCTGAAAGCATCCGTTCTCAAGCATAAAGAGACTGAAAGCATCATTTTCAATATCGTGACGTCACACGCGTGCCAAAGGGGGGTTGTAACCCCCACCCCCCCCCCCTTGGCTACGCCACTGGCCTATGTGACTTTAAATTCCACTCATGCTTTAGCCTAGGGGAGATTAGAGACCTGGGACAAAAATAGTTTTTTCTTTAGCCCTTAACTAAAATAATTTACAAACAATGCTACCAAACCTATTTTTTATAAAGTTTCACCTTTTGCCCACATCTTTACAACATGTCAACAAAAATATTTGATCTTTTAATGTTTATTTTAAAGTTTTAAATACCGCACTAAAGTGTCTCACCATTGACTTAAATTTACTCAATATAATAAGCGTAGATGCCAACGATGAACTACGTTGGCAGTAAAGTTGGGGCATCGTTGGCCCAAAGATTTTGAAATAAATTGGCCCAACTGCGACGAATGGTTCAAGATACGGTGGGTTAACTTCAACCACAACGTAGTGCCAACAGAGAAGCCCTATTTTACCAACTGTCACACTACGTTGGGCCGAGGTAGGCCACAATGTTTGCTGGGTAGTCTAGTGCCTTACCTAAGGGAGAGGTAGGCTATGGGACACTCAAAATGTAGGCTATAGGCCTATAGTGCAACAAGAAACTAGTTGCAAATAAAAAAAGCAGAGATTTTACATTGCTTTCATCCATGAATTTGTGTGTTACCATGTAACCCATTGTTTCTAGCCCATTTACATCAAAGAAACATTGAATTACATTAATAATTTTAATGGATTGACTCAACAAAACTCTCAAACTTTCTAAATAAACACTCCTAGAGAGAGAAGAAAATTTTTATTTTGCCTGTTGCGAAAATAGCATGGTACAATTTTGGTAAAGAGGTTACTTTCTTCAGCCACAGACATACGGTATACAACCAAGCAACCACACGGCATTTAACATAATGGATTAAAATTGAACATAAACTATAAGCTACAAACGTTTTCGGCCATGGTACAGTTATATAAAACATGGTACAGTTATACAAAACATGAATAGAATAGCCCCATAGCCATCTAGATACCACAACAAACAGAAAAGCAAAACCCAAATGCACAATTGAGTGAGCACAAGGAAAACAAAGTTTTTAGAGTCTGAAAGTAAAATAATTGATCAATCGATTTTGTAATTAAGGTGATGTAACAAGAAGCATCACCAATTCACATTTCGTTTTAACATTTAGGACTATCGAAAGTTGAGTTTAGCTGTTTTTGGGAATTGCTCTGCAGAATTGTCTTTCGTTGTGTAGCCTACTTGTGTTGATCAGAATTAAAAATTAACTGAACTGTAGGCTACATTAATTGAGGTGTTGCGACCGTGCCATATTTTAAACTGATTGTCCTGCTTTGGTACCATGCACGTTATAACGTCCGCGTTTTTCCACTTCTACCTTTTTCTGGACCTCTGCTATGTTTCTCATATATTGTTTTTTCGTTGTGTTGGTCAAAAATAAAAACAAACTGAACTGATTGCAGCACCACATTGTCACACTACACCCGCTCTAGAATAATAGTCGATTCCAATGTTTGACGTAAAGACATTATTTTTTCGTCAACGTTAGCCGAACAGGTCAGACTTGAACAACTAGAATTTTTTTCGTCTTTCGAAATTAGATTACCGAATTAGAGTCATTTAAGCTTTTACAAATTAGACTAGGATTAGAATTAGAGCTACCCAATTTTTCACAAATTAAAGTAGAATTTAAACTAGATTAGAATTAGTTGGACGCAGTTGTCACATACCGTATCTTTTTTTGTTTGGATAAAAATGTGGCAACTTGGGATCAAAGTGTCATTCCACCACCACAGCGCCAAAACCACTTACATCATATAATTCATATTATACATTGTAACGTGACTAACGTCAGTGAATTGACGAATCAATCGAATTTTTCTTGACTTTGCTACTCTCAAGGAATGGGATGACACTTTGATCTTTTTTATTATTATATTGTAGGCTACTCTGGTCCAGTACACATGGTACTACAGAGAAAAACATTAACATACTCGTAAATAACAATTGATAAGAAAACATAAATAAATAAAAATCAGAAATTTTTGAAGAGAAAACAAAAATCACAAGGAACAGAAAAGATAAGACACAATCATAAATAGTTTTCGACATGTCGCTTAAATATTGCAATAGACATACTATTGACTACAGCAGGAGTGTGCAACGTGCGGCCCGCGGGCCAAATGCGGCCCACAAAGAAAAATTGTGCGGCCCGCGACGATGTGCCAATTTTGAATTGTGTGTGGCCGTGAAACGTGTTCATAATTTAGTTTAGTCTGGTACGTGCGAACAATTCATTGTAGAGTGGAATATTGTACATTTCGCACCTTCTGTTAACCATTTTAGAAATCTCTCACCGGCCACGGCTAATCCGATTGTATTTAATTATTTGGAACGTCAGTAGACCTGAGGCACAGAATTGCACAGAGAATAGCTGAACTATAAAACCGTATTCTGATGGTAATATTGTAAAGCAGTGTCTTATCGATGTCGCAGAAGAAATGTGCCCTAAAATGAAGAGTGAAGCTCGAGAAAATAAGTCTGTCACGGTGGATGATAGCGAGGCGTATCGATGATCTTGCTTGTGATATTAGTGACACTCTCAGGGATAAGGTGAAGAACTTTGTTTCATGGAGTTTTGCGATTGATGAAAGTACGGACCAGAAGGACACAGCACAGATTGGCCATAGTTGTAAAACGAGTGGACAAAGACTTAAACGAAACGGAAGAGCTTCTGTCACTACAGTCAATGAAGGGCACAACAACTGGTGCTGACATCTTCACTGAAGTAATTTATGTTTTTGACAATTTCGAACTGGACTTTGCCAGCTTATGCGGAATCGCAACTGATGGTGCTTGATCCATCTCCGGAACTGGCATTGGATTTATAGGTCTCTTAAAGTCTGCCTTGAGGGAGAGAAATATCGATGATGGCATAGTAATTTTTCATTGTATTATTCACCAGCAAAATCCTTGAAGTTCAAGCACGCCTTGAGGCTGGTTATTACGGCAGTAATTTTATTCGAGCACGAGGGCTCTACCATCGTCAGTTTTAAGAGTTTCTCGATGGTCTCAACACGACACATAAAAGATCTACTGTACTTTTCCAAGCTGCGTTGGTTAAGCAATGGTTGCATGTTGCGACGACTTTACGAACTGCGTAAAGAAGTCGTGAATTTTTTGAAACTTAAAGGGCACCCATTAGCTGAAATGAAAGACAAAAGTTGAATATGCGATCTAGCTTTCTTGGTTGATATTACTAGGCACCTGAATGATCGCAATACAAGCCTGCAGAGAAAAAATCAGTATGCAAATGAAATGCATGGTCACATAAAAGGCTTTATGAACAAATTACGACTTAGGAAACCCCACATGCAGACAGGATATCTTTTCCACTTTCCAACTTTGAGAGACTATGGAATGCATCCTGAAGAGAAAACTGAATTTGCAGAACATCTTGAAAAACTATTGTATGAATTTTTGGCTCGTTTCAAGGACTTTAATCTCATGGACATTTTGTTTGATATAATATATTCTCTTTGCCATTCAACACGGACAATGACAAAGCACCAGCTGATATCCAACTTGAACTGATTGATCTTCAAGAGAAAACGAAACTGAAAGCAAAGTATTTAAAAATGAATCTTGGCAATTTTTACCGAAAACATCCCAACCAAGATGACTTTCCACATTTGAAAAAATTCATGGCTTCAAAAATGGCTCTTTTTGGCTCAACGTATTTGTGCGAACAATTTTTTTCTAAAATGGGCGTCATAAAATCTTCCTGTAGATCGGTTCTGACAGAGGAACACTTGGAAAATGGACTTCGAATTGCGAGCACTTCCATTAAAGTAAATTTGGAAAAAGTTGTCGGGAAAAGAAGCCAGCTGCAAATCTCTCACTGGACTCGTTTAAAGATGGTGTGACAATAAATTTGAATAGCAGTTTTCTTCAGAAATTTATGGGTTGTAACTTAGTATTTCTGCAAGGAGATAAGGTCCCTTAATAATGCCGTAAGAATAACATGAATAACAAAAAACTAATTTTTTTGCCTGCAACTACTAGAAAGCATATGTTAAATAAACGTGCGGCCCGCGGCTTCACCCAGATATTTATATCTGGCCCTCCTGTAATAAAGGTTGCACACCCCTGGACTACAGCATATGGTAAATTATTCCAAGTGTCGACTACTCTATTGGCAAAGAAAAATTTACGGCAGTTTAGCTGAGCAAACTGTTTATGCAATTTAAAATTATGAGCTCTGGTTGAATTAGAGTTAAAAAGGAAATATTTGGAAGATGGTGATACCGAAACATTGGTCACAGCGGTAAACCATAATCTCTTCGTGGGAAAATTGTAACATAAAGTTCCCGGATCCGTTCGTCTGTATGTAATGACCGAAAAAGAAACACTCCTTCGAAACGTCTATTCAAATTTGTATTTCTGTAAAATTAGCCACCTGGCTGTCGAAATTGGATGCAACGCCGTACACCACTAAAACTTGTCACTACAGAACAGATTACTTAGATAAAAGACGGAAAATTTGTCCAGCTAGCAAGCACCAAGCAAACAGTTAAACTTGCGACTGACTTCCAACAAACAATTTTACGAATGACCAGAATAGATAGCAATATCTCAAATGCACGTACGCAGTACTACGCAGTACTGTGACGCAATAGTGAAAGACATTGTCACGCAATTCAAACCGGTGTTCAAAGGTAGTGATGCAATATTTTATCAGGTCTTACGACCGATGGTGCAATATTTGGACATTTTCTAGCAATTTCCATGACGTAAGATGCCAGCTAGGTTAAGTAGACCATAACGGTTTTTATATGACGTTTGATTTGGTGAACAAAATTGTCGGAAACACTCATTTAAAAACTTCTGTCAAATCAAAAATTAATCTCCGTTTTCCAATGAGAAAAGGTCTAGTTCAAACAATCTTTGTTCAAAAGTTAGGTTTTTCAGTCGATAAATGCATTTTGTTGCTTGTTGTTGCACCCTCTCCAGCAAATCAATGTCCCGAACAGAATGGGAAATTGGGGATTCCAAGCCGCTACTGCAAATTCCAAGTGGGGTCTGATCAACTGTTCTTCTTCTTCTTCTTCTTCGTTTGAACCTTCTTCGCCACTCCAAGGGTCGAGGGGCTCTGCCTTTTACCACCCTTGGGCAGTGGCGGCGACGCGGTCTAGATGTTTGGCTTAAAAAGACATGCTTGTCCCTGCTGACCAGTGTCCGTTTTAAAACACCCAGGACCATCTTTGCCTTTTTAACTGCATACGAGACATGAGTGGATATTTTAAGATCAGTCGTTATCTTGACGCCCAAGTCTTTTTCACTCTTTTTAGGGGCAATTGGCATGTCACCTAGAACATATTGATGCTCTAAGTTGCAATGACCAAAGTGCAGAGTGGAGCACTTGTCAACATTAAACTTGATTGATTGATTGAATCTTTATCCTCGGACTGGGAAAGCTTCTTGAAGAGCTTAATCCTGGCAGCTTCGCATACTTGTAGAGGCTTTGAATCACTGACGCAGGCCCGGTCACCGAGATTGACAGAGTGAAGTTTACGATTGTTGAAGTCTTGTTGCCGGGAAACTATTCCATTCATTAGATGCCGCTGAATGGAGAGCAGTCCTTAACGTGCGTTGCTCAAGCGCACACCCCGAGAGTCGAACCAACTGTAGTTGCCAGGATTCAGACCAGTCCATTAACGATTTCAAGTCCGTTTGTAGCAGGGATGAAGCAAGATCGGGATCATCCCTGCTCAATTCTGTGTAGATTTTCATGTCATCCGCGTAACCTATTTCAACAAGGTGCTGTGACTAATGTAGTCATCAGCGTCATTGACATAGGCAATAAACAGCAGAGGCCCAATGTAACTTCCCCGAGGCACACCTGATATAACGGAATGGCCCGATTCGGTGAGTCCGATTCGGTGAGTTCGATCCCTTAACGGGGGATTTTTTCAATTTTTTTTTTAATTATCGGGTACCGTGGCGTAATTATCATTGCCGTTTTAGGGTTAGGGGTTAAGAGTTAGGGTTAGGGGTTAGATGTTAGGAACTCACCGAATCAGACTCACCGAATCGGACTCACCGAATAGTAGCAGACCCCTGATATAATGGGTTTCGGATCACTTTTCTCTCCGTCCACCACAACAACTTCACTCTTACCAGAAAGGAAGGAACGTATCCACGAATAAACATTGCCTTTTATACCCAAAGCCGGCAGTTTCCTCATTAGCCTTTCATGTGGAACCGAATTGAAGGCTTTGGAAAAGTCTAAATACACAACATCAACGCATTGACCTTTATCAACAATAGATGTGATATTCTCCAGAAATTCAAGAAGTTGGGTTGTGCATGAGGATTGTGGGATAAATCCAAATTGGGATGATTTAATAAGGTCACGCTCATCCCAGAAGTGCCAGATGACTTCTCTTAGGCATGACTCCATTAGCTTACAGACACAGCTTGTGAGGCTCGCTGGACGATAGTTTGCAGGAGTTCTTCGGTTTCCCTTTTTAAAGATTGGGGTTACATGGGCAACCTTCCACTGTGCTGGAGTGTCACCATAAGCGAGACAAAGCTGAAAAAGTCGACACAACTGACATTATAAAAGAGTAAAACCACCAGCTTTAAGTGCAATGTATGGAATACCATCAGGCCCAGTTGAGGCAAAATTTTTTGTCTTGGTCAGGTTCCTCGATACTAGCTCAGTCGTGAAAGTGACACTGACTAGTTCTTCTTTGGTTTTTGGTGGAGCAAAAGGTATGTGGTTGGTATCCTCATAGGTAAAGACAGTGGAGTAAAAGTTACTCAAGGCTTGTGCACACTCAGTTGCATTGTTTGTTAAATCACCATCGCTGTTCTTGACCAAAGGACCAATGGAAACGTTTGATTTTTGCTTGGAACACACATAGTGCCAGAACGGTTTGGCATCAGTACTTTCAACTAGTCTGCATTCAAAGTTTTTGATGGCATACCGAACTTCTGATTTAAGGTTCTTTGCCGTAATATTTTGCATTCTCTTAGTGTCATAGTTATTTGTGTTGTTGATGGGACTGTAACTTCCAAGATACAATCCAAGGTAGATACAAAATTTTCCCAGATTGAATTAACCTCTACGGTGGAAAAAACATTTTCCCAGTTAGCAGCATTCACAAGATCTTGAAACAGAACCCAGTCTGCCCTCCTAAAATTCTGACGCAATCTAGAGCTTTTATTGCTGCGGATGCTTAACAGCGCAACTTCTGCTAAGACCATGTTATGGTCCGAGTTAGCTAAGGGTTCCAAAATATCGACGTTGGTAATAAGCTCTGGATTTGAGGTGAACAGCAAATCCAAAGTTGTTTCTTCTCTTGTTGGGCTTAATAATACACACTGCACTAAATTATTGTCCAGAATTACCTCCACAAAATCATCATTGCTTGGCTTGTAACAGAGGTTAGCCCAGTCAATCTCTGTTACAAGCCAAGCAATGATGTTAGCCTAGTCAATTGAAGGAAAATTGAAATCACCAGCAATAAGTCGAAAAGTTGACTTTTCCTGGCAGGCTTTGCACAGAAGCTCATTGAGATGTTCGTTGTCCAATGCGGAATTATTTGGAGGGCGGTAGACAACGCCGATCAGCACTGTTACATCTGATGGAAAGTTGGCTTTACACCATATAATATAGTTTTTTCATACACATCACAAGTTAGGTTTTCAACAAGTGTACATTCGATCTGTTTGTCTACATACAACAGAACTCCCCCCCCCCAGCACGATTTCTCAGACTGTCATTTCTGAACATGTTGTACCCACTTAGTTGAAAAAAGGCATCTGATATATCTTTGTTCACCCATATTTCTGTTATGCCAATAAACATGGGTGTATATTGAGCAGCATATAGTTGCAGCATGTGAATTTTGTTAGGTAAACTTCTCGCATTGATTATAAGGAAGTAAGGGTTGGTCCTTACTTTTACTCGTCGTTTTTTGCCTCCTTGTTAGACTCGTTCCAAGTGTTGTCCCTCTTCCTGCTGCCATCAGTTTGCTTTACATACTTCCATATTTTACCATTGTCCCTTAGGCTGTAGCTGACTGCTGACGCCACTTTCCATGGCGGCCTTGTTCATACTGAAAACACTCTCACATTTCTTGTTGTAAATTTGCCGAGACTCTAGATCCATGTTCAGACGTACTTTAATGTGTTGGAAATTAGTGCCCCTCTTGTGCTGAGTAAGCTTCATTCTGAAGTTTCTTGCATCAAGCTCAGTGGGAAAGCTCACCTTTACAAGTCGAGTTGAGGTTGAGTCACTGGGTTTTTGGCTTAGCCTTTGGACATTTAGTGGTTCCACTTGCACACCAATCTTCTTTCCAATTTCTTTGATTAGCTGTTGATCAGTTTTGGAAGAGGACTCCTCCATGCGTGATATGATAAGTTCAGACTTTGTTTTTTCACACTGTAGCACTGACTTCACTGAGTTTCGGACAACTTTGTCTAGACCACCAGTAACCCCGTTAGCAACTCTCTCTGCCCATGTTTTTTGTTGTTGAGGTTCGGCCATGTTGGGTGTTGATCACTGCTCTAAAGAGGCCACCTTACTGGATAAGTCGGTAACTACCTCGGTTAGCTTCTGTAGCTGGGACTCGATTTAGTGTGGGTTGTTGCTTTGTTCTTGCATTTTGGACAGATGCACCATGAGCTTCTTAGGGGAGCAAGTCTTTTAGGCGCTGACAATTAGGCGCTGGTCTAATAGGCGCGCACACTGTGGCGTCTGGATATTTAGGTGCGGAGCACTGTGGCGCCCGGTCATTTAGGTGCTATTCCTAGTAAAGTCTGTAGATTGTACCAGCTTGGCAGCTTGCCAGAAAATTATATCATGGCTTCCGTGAGTGAAGCTGCTTAAACCGGCAATGCTTTTCACATAAAATGTTATATTGAACAGAAAAATATATTGTTGTTTTATTGATTTATTATTGTTTTATTTGTTGTTAGTCCAGGTTTGCGTTGGTGAAAGCTTTATCAATAAATTATTCAAGCTTCCGAACATTATTGGAAGTAATCCTACGGAAGTATCCCTACATCGTAAATCATGGCAGATCCATAGTCTTTTCCTGTCCTTTTTTGGCTACGGTAATAATATAATATTTTGTGTGAAAATCATTGCCGGTTCAAGCAGCTTCACCCATATATTTTTCTGTTTAATATAATATTTTGTGTGAAATAGCATTGGCGGTTTAAGCAGCTTCACTCACGGAAGCCATGACATATTTTTCTGTTCAATTTAAGTATTTAACATTTTGTGTGAAAAAGCATTGCCGGTTTAAGCAACTTCACTCACTGAAGCCATGACCAACAACGCACACGCATTAACAAAACAACATATTTTTCTGTTCAATATAATATTTTGTGTGAAAAGCATTGCCCTACGCCCCTACCTGCCAAGCTGATACAATTTGCAGACTTTACTAGGAATAGCACCTAAATGACCGGGCGCCACAGTGCTCCGCACCTAAATATCCAGACGCCACAGTGTGCGCGCCTATTAGACCAGCGCCTAACTGTCAGCGCCTAATAGACGTGGACCCCTTCTTAGCTCCACGACTGCAGCCGGGACAGATCCAAAGAAGGGATCCGCATTTTGCACCATCCTTGTCATCACCATTGGCCAGCATAGTTAGGGTGCCCTCTGGCATGTTTACACACCTTGCATGGTACCAATATTCACATAAGTCACATGCAACTGCTTTGTTAGCCACTGCTTTAGTACATGTAGGACATTTTTCTTTTGCTTTGTCCAGCATAGTTGCTCTTTTCAACAGGTCAAATTGGATCAATATCAGCACAAATTACTTTTTCATTTATCAACTATTTGATGCTCTTATTCAAATAGAATATCTTGATCGTTTTATTGAATTTTTTTGTATATGTAACATTGATAAGAGTGCAGTATCCTTCCATTTGCCAAAAAATACTCTTGGACAAACTAAAATTTTTAGTAAAACTGGAGATTGGATAAGAACCGAACAATATTATAATTAGAGCAAACAAGTTTTTACCGAATTAGATTAGAATTACCGACATTTTGCTCCAATTTATCGAGTATGTACCGTATCTAGAATTATCTAGTTGTCCAAGTCTGGAACAGGTAAACCGACGCAGGCTACCTACCAATTACCAGAATGCAACCTATACCGTCCCCTAAACACTTCGTCCCCTGAAAAGATAAAGAAAACAAATAGAACAAAGCCGAAGTCGCTGATTGAAGTTTCCACAAACATTTTAAAATTTTCCCCTTGAGTTAATCATTGAATTTGATAGTTAGATGTGAATAAATCATTCTAGTGTGGCAGCTCGTGATTATTTGTAATGGAGGGGCTACGATCTTAATTCGGTTTTTGTATTGACCGGTGATGATCTTAAGGGCGGAATTCAGATTTGCGTCTCAAAATAAGTCAGGCTTTTGCTTAAGTCAGAGTTATATAGGCCAGGCTTATACAAGAAGCTTTTTTGTGATGCAGAATCTCGGCTTGTTTTGCAACTTATATAAGACCGTATTAAGCCTCTGTTTTTTCGTGCAAAAAAGAAATTGCTATAGCAACTCGTCGGTTGAGGTAATGAAGCGTAAAATTGAAGGCTGTATAGCTGAGCTACATTCATGCTGAATCAACAAATAAGGCAATGTTGTGCTTTAAACTCTCAACTAGAAAAAAGTCCTTTCTTTGTGATGTTGAAATACGTTATAGTTGCACCAGTAAGTCGTTTTTTAACTATTGTAGATGCCAAGTAATCCATGACGCTACAGATTTGGCACAAAAAGTACATTCACAAGCAAGTAACACTCATTTAACAATGAAACAATGTAAAACAACGTTATGCCCATATGCACATGGTTTTCGTTTACAATAATTCATCAATTCGAAAGAATCAGGTAACTCAAGTTATTTTTAATGCCTAAATAGGAAAGTTTTGACTTCGCTTGCACAATTTTATATTTACAAAAGTGATGTTATAAGCAATATTAACCTTACACTTCCTGAAGTCCAAACAATATTATGTTGAGCCAAAATGAAAGATTATATTATAATTAGGCTAAAAGCGAATAGCAGAAATTGTTATATATATTGCAAAATGTGCAGTATAGCTTACATGACCTTAAAAAGGCACCATTGCCCCCTGCCCACCCATTCCACATAAAAATTGAAGCCAGGGGGCATCCATCCCATAGGCGCCGATTTTCAAAAAACTTTGGGGGGGGGCGAGAAAGGTGATGACGTCATAACTATAACGCTATTTTACTCAATTAAAATAGTCTTTGATTAAGCTTACTGTCTTGTTTATATTAACATCCAGGTCGCAAACCGAATTTATTAGAACCTCTGCTTGAAACGATTAGTTTTACACATGCAGTATGTCTACGCCTAGTCGTAAAAAATTGATATTGTTAGCTCATAATGGGAACATTTGGAAAACAAGCCTATTAATTTCCTTTTGGTACAAGTGAATAACAACGATCAAGACAGTGAAAGTTATCGAAATAAAGCGCAAAAAATCATGATCTCAAGCAGAGTGGAAACCCGTTATCAGTTTTATTACCGTAACTTTGTTTCGCTCGTTTTGTTAATTACTTATTTTCAAAGCATTAACAACGGCGAAGTGTTTTCTGTTTTTTATCGAGAGTCTTTATAGTCTTTTATCGAATACCGTATATTATATACTCGAGTATAGGTCGAGATGTTCGCATTTTGCAAGTGATTTTCACCTCAAAAAGACAGGTTAACCAATTGAGCCCCGATAGCTCAATTGACGAACGAATGACGAACGAAAAATTACCGTACCCAGAGAAAATCTCAAATTCCAGCAAATTAAAAAACCTCTAACTTTATTATTCACATTTGAAAAGTCATAAAATATAGGGCTGTAGGCAACTCAAATTAAAAATTGACTAAAAAATGCGCTTTGGGTCAAAATTTAGTTAAAAAAAAAATTAAAAAAAAAAGGAACGCTTCAGGGTAGTATCGAACTCATTCCCTCTGGAATAGCAACCGGAGAAATAGCATATGCGCCACGGATCGAGTTGAATAAAGTTGTTGAATTTAGAACTTATATATATAGGCGCTTCTCGTCTTTTGCTTTGAAAAAGAAAAAAAGTACCTATATAGTGACGTCATGACCGGTTAAATAGTGTTTCAAAGTCAAAGACCGGCGCCGGTCAAATAGCCACTGCCAAAAAATTATTTACATATATATTTTAAAACTCTTAGGATCATCATTAAAATGTTTGCAGAAACTCCGATCACCAACTTCGGCTTTGTTCTATTTTTTTCTCTCGATCTTAACTGCGATCAGCGACTTCAGCTTTGTGCTATTTTTCTCTCGATCTTTTCAGGGGAAAAATGTTTGCGGAAACTGCGGTCAGTGACTTCGGCTTTTTTTAATTTTTTCTCCCGATCTTTTCAGGGTATGAATTAGGTTGCACCCATGATAAGGTGATGCTTTCTAAGTTTCTAGTGGCAGTAATCCTATTGCATTTCTGGCTGATTTAGTGATTTTATCAACAGCATTCACTGGTCTACACGATTTTTGCTCTGTGAACTTTGAAAACTGATTAGAGTAATTTTGGGGTGCTGAATCCGAATATGACCTCAGATTTATGCTATCACGTCAGGTTTGTGAGATATGATAACAGCATATTGTTACTTTTGTCAAAAGTGGAAGATTTGACGTTGCGTTTATTGCACATACACATTGTGCAAGATCCAGAAATCCAGGTCATGTGGTGCATAAGTAGCTGAAATACACCTACCAATTATAATTTTGATACCAATTTGTTTTCTAAGCAACGTTATTAGCAAGGCAGTAATAACAAGCTAAAAGGGAGGCTATAAGTGTAACTGACCCCCTCCCCCCGTCAATGTTTTGCATGAAACCACAAAGATTTAAGCAAGCCTATGGCAATGCTTGTTCAGTAACCATATTTAGGCTGTTTTGGCCTGTCTAACACTAACCTTTCGTTACAGCACTGCATATGTTGGTGGTAAACGCAACGCCAAATCTTCCACTTTTGACGAAAGTAGCAATTTGTTGTTATTATATTTCACAAACCTGACGTGATAGGATAAATCTGAGGTCAGCTTTGGATTCAGCACCCCAAAATTACTCTAAATCAGTCTTCAAAGTTCATGTAGCAAAAAAAAATTCTTTTTTTGTCGACCAGTGTTATTCATCATAAGGCAAGATAACGAACTGAAACTGATAGCAGCATAGATATATTGATTTCCTTAACCAGTAACCGCAAAATATTTTTCTTCACCCACTCTTTAATTATGAATATATATATTTTTTGATGGTAATCACTTCTAGATACTTGCGTCTACTTTACAAAAAATTAATTTCAGCTGAAAACTCCAACAACTTTAAACATACCAATAAGAATCGTGATTGAGAGCAAGGATTTCCCGGTTTAGAGAAAAATCCCTAATGTGTAATTGCGCAGTTGGGGAAATTTGTGGATACTACAATTCTACAAATCTTTCAATAACACGTTTATTTTGGAATAAATTTACTAAAGGTTTGACATGGTTAGCTCCTGCATACCTACTGATTATTTTCAGATAGTGTCATCTAAAAAAAACCAACAAACCTTGACGTAATGGATCCAGAAAACGATGTTGGTCTATAGGACATTGATATGAATTACCACGGAATTTGCAATTTTCCTAATTCTTATTTATTTAGTGAAAAAATATCAATCCAAACATTTTAAAGAATTGGGAACACAATAGCAGTGATGACTTTATTCATCAATGCCATTACACAACGCAACAGTCGACATACCAAATTTATGAAACAAATTAAAATCAACAACACAGCAGAAGAAACACGAAAACAACATTGTCGAAGTCTTCAAATATCTTGATTCGCTCTGCGTGGCTAAAACTCTATCAGGCTTAAACAACCATAGATGTGAAGCCAGGTCTTCCACGCCAAATTTGAAAAGGCTAAACCACTCGCCTACCTCTCTTGCTAACAAATATACACCAGCTTACAATAATCAGACATTTGTAAATTTGCCTCCGACTCTGAACACCCCCACACTAGCCTGTATAATATATATACATCTTTAAATAAGTTTCTACATATATCTGAATTATATCTGCATCCTAGGCAAAGGCTGCTCTTCATTACACTTCCTTACCTTTTTCCATGACCTGATTAAACCCGATATGCCAAAGGGCAATCTTAAAATTGCACAATCTTAAAATGTGAAAATTAAATTAGTGAAAATTTTCTGCCATACAACATTTCCCCACATTCCCTGAACTTTGCCCAGCCCAATCTTGCCCTTGTTGTTACCGCTGCTTCACATCCACCACTTCTCTTCCTTGTTAATTATGTAATGGTTATTTTTTCGAAACCCACACTTTTTTCTCTTACAGTTTATGCTTTTCTTCCTTCTCGATTTTATGATCATGTTTTGGTGTTTACCGACTGGTCCAGTCCTTTGAATTGCACCAGAAGATTTTACCTACTTTTGTTTGTGATAGTTTTTGTCAATTGTGAATTACTATGATATTGTCTTGCGAAAAAGTTTCATGGGTCTTGAGTATGATAAAAGTTTAAAATAAAAACTTTTGAAGCTGATGTACAAGTACTCCTAATCATACCGGTAAATGCTATAACATCATGTTATTTTTACCAGGATGGAGACTAGTTCACCAGTTCCAAACTTTTTTTATACCCTCAGAATTTATCAAATGAATTATGTTTCCCATATAATCTGA
Source organism: Aplidium turbinatum (assembly GCF_918807975.1). Taxonomy (NCBI): domain Eukaryota; kingdom Metazoa; phylum Chordata; class Ascidiacea; order Aplousobranchia; family Polyclinidae; genus Aplidium; species Aplidium turbinatum. The sequence continues at coordinate 4,679,985 of NC_137489.1, read as the reverse complement.
GAGTAGTTTATTCAAAACAGAACTTTGAAATGGCTCACTACAATCGTTTAATGCCTGATTTAAGTGTACAAGATATAAATGATTTTTTTTCTGGTAGTGACAGCAAACCCGCCCAACAAAGACAATTACCTACTGGGGTATACCAAGGACGATGCTTTGAACCTGCATCTGCACCAAAAGATGATCGCTTTGTTAAAACCACTTTAAAAGAAACTTATGATTTGCTGGATGATCTAGAAGAAGAGGAGGAGTGTGTTCTGGAAGATCCTTATGGCTCAATGATTAGCGGGGACATGCAAAATGTTGAACTTGAGAGTATTTCACCAAGTTTAATGCAAGATATGAATGCTTTGTCTGTATTGGAGACAAAGCCATGTGTTTATGATCATTATAATTTTGATCATAACTATGATAAGACTTTGCCAATTTATCATTGCCGCGAGGAAATACTTCGAACTGTAGCTGCAAACATCGTAACAATAATTCAAGGTTCCACAGGCAGTGGAAAAACCACTCAAGTCCCACAATATATTCTTGATGAATATGCCAGGACCAAAAAACATTGCAACATCGTTGTAACGCAGCCTCGTAAAATAGCTGCCACAAGCATTGCCACCAGGCTGTGTCAAGAAAGAAAATGGAACATTGGCCATGTTGTTGGTTATCAAGTTGGTTTAGACAAAAAGACATCCCAAGACACAAGAATAACATATGTAACCACAGGTGTTTTGTTGCGACATCTCATTCAAACTAAAAACATGAATGAATACACCCACGTAATTCTTGATGAAGTCCATGAAAGAGATCAAGATACTGACTTTGCCATGCTATTGGTTCGCAAACTTCTTTGGTTAAATTCTAAAAAAGTGAAAGTGATATTGATGTCCGCCACTATTGATACCACTAAGTTTGCAGAGTATTTTGGGACACCCGTTTGTGGAATGCTTCAGGGAGCTCCTACTATTCAGGTAGATGGACAAATGTTTGCTGTGGAAGAGAATTATATTGAAAAAATTGAAGGTTTAGGAGAAAGACCTGATTTTGAATTTTTTCGCCCTGAAATTTCTGAACAAGCATATGCAATTGCAGCACGACTTATAATACACTTTGATTACATGGAGATGAAGGAGTTTAATGATCAGGATTTAGGCTCAAATTCAAATACATCAGTCGAGCCTTTTCGTGGTTCTGTTTTGGTATTCTTACCTGGTATTTTTGAGATTCGAGAAATGGAAGAGATTTTGAAATATGAAAAAGTCAACAAAAAGCTACAAATCATCCCACTTCATTCTAGTATTACTCTTGAAGAACAAGGTATGGTTTTTTCGAAACCAAAACCTGGTTATCGAAAGGTGATCCTTTCAACTAATATTGCTGAGAGCTCTATCACCGTTCCAGACATTAAGTATGTTGTTGATTTTTGTTTGACCAAAGCAATGGTATGTGATTTGGACACCAATTATCAGAGTTTACGACTTCAGTGGACATCACAAGCAAGCTCCAAACAACGCTCCGGGAGAGCAGGAAGAGTATCCAGTGGAAAAGCATATCGCTTAGTTACAAAGTCATTTTGGATGAATGAACTTGATGCTTATGCAGCTCCTGAACTGCAGCGATGCTCCTTGGAAAGTGCTATCTTAAAAGTGAAACTTCTTGATCTTGGAGACCCAAGGTCTATTTTGTCTCTTGCACTTTCACCACCAGACTTGCACAACATTGAACGAACTATTTTGTTACTGAAAGAAATTGGAGCTTTAAAGATTAGCAACAAGCAGAGGCGATTAGACGGAGATTTGACATTTGTTGGCAGAGTGTTGGCTGCGTTGCCCATCGATATGCGTTTGGGAAAGTTGGTGATGCTTGGTTTTGTTTTTGGATGTTTTACTAACTGTTTGATCATCGCCGCTGCCTTGTCCAAGCCTTCGTTTTTTGCTTCCCCGTACAACAAAGGTTTAGAATCATATAGTAAAAAACTTTTTTGGGCCGAAGGGACGTTTTCTGATCCGATTGCAATGCTTAATGCATACAAAGCTTGGTTCAAATGTCAAGAAACAAACAAGTTTCGAAGAAAGGCAGATGAAAAAGAATGGGGTAGAAAAAACTACATTCAGGTCCGAAGAATCCATGAAGTTAAATTTCAGATTGATGAGCTACGGCAACGTCTTCGCCATTTTAACATTCGGTCGGATGATGCTGATCACTGGAGTATGGATGATCCAAAACAATGTGAACTCATTCTTAAAATCACTATGGCGGGAGCATTCTACCCAAATTATTTTGAACAAACTTGTTCAGAAGAAGCTGCATGTGTCAAGCAAATGTCATTGTTAAATCCATCAAAAACTGTGATGTTTACAGGTTTACCAAGTGGAAAAGGACCTCTCTTCAAAGATGCATTAGTTCATGTTACAAAGCCATGCGGCCGAGCCAAAGCTGTTTACTATGATGGCGCTAAGGCATTTGTTGAATTTGATGATAAAAGTGAACTAGACACCGGAAATGTGTTACCGGCTGTGTATTTGGCCTGCAAAATGCGTAAAGTAAATCGCAAACCAGAACTGAGGCAATCTTTTGCAGAGAAAGAACAAGATTCAAATAACATTCTTCGCTTTCCACCGTTTTTGTATGATCCAGTTGTGGAAAACACTTGCAAAACGGAAATACCAAAACCAGGCGGAAAAATGTGGTTTCCTATGAAAATCACATGGGTATCATCAACAACACGTCTTTGTGGAAATAAATTACTCCCAGAGAACGTTGGATATTTGAGAAGACTTACCCTGGCCTTTCAGAATGAGCTTAGCATTCGAATTCCGGAAGAAAGCTTGGAAGTTGGAATGCTTGTTATGGCTCCTTTTGATGATGGTGAAAGCGTGTCTTATTACAGGGCGATGATCAACAAACTCCGCCCGACTGTCACTGTGCGGTTTGTCGACTATGGCAATGAAGTTTCCAACTTGACTTTTAAAGATTTGAGACAACTTCCTCCATCAATTAAAGACATTCCTTTTCAAGCAATTCAACTTCGTCTTCGAGGAGTTCAGAGAGTGGAAAGTCGGTCTTTCAAAGAAGGTGAAAGGTACTTGAACATGCTGTTACAGGGATCACACTATCATGTCAAAGTTAAAGTTTTTTCTGTTGTTTCTGATGTGGTTTGTGTTGACCTATTCACAAGAGACAACAACTTGATCAATGAAGCTCTTACTGCACAACACTTCTGTGAACCGATGGAAGAAAGCAAGATATCACAGCTATCTCATGCCAGCTGGGAGACAGCTGAAAAAGAAGGCATAAGCAATGAGCTAGTTTTTGCTCGATGGCACTCAGAACAATGGACAAAAGTCGACGCCTCAATGCGCGGGCAAGCTATTCCTATGTCCCAGTCCCGATCTGTTTCCGTATTTGGGCCCAGGACAACATTTGAAGAAAGTTTTAGGTCCGTGATTAACATTGGTCGGCTACGAAATGTGAATGTTGACCAAGGAAGCATCAACTCTATTTCAATTAATCACAACATCACCGATCCTGACAGATCAGTTATGATGGTGGCTTCAGAGGTTGGTATTAATCAAAACGGGAGCACGATGCTTGCACGCAATACCACGCTGATGCCAAACATCAAGGGTCTATGTCCACTGCTCTGTATTTTATTTTCACCTGTTGTTGAGTTTCGTGTGGACGCTGACCACACGACATACACTGGTGCTATTTGTGGGCTTGGCTCTTTAGTTTCTAAAAGTGGTATCTGCTTTTCGGTACTTCCTGATCATGACATTGAAGTTGCGTTTGACACAGAATTCAATGTGGAAGACATTGTTGACATCAACAGTCTGCGAATGACAATTAATATCTCAGTTGGTAATGGTGAAGAAATCGCCAGCTGGAGCCAATCTGTTGTTCATCAGTTTCAGAAAAATGCCAGAAGAAAACTCATAGCTCTGTTAGAAAAGCGTCGTGCTGGTATTCAAGCCGTCTCAAGCCGCCAACCATTTAAGTGGAAAATTATCAAAGACATTAGCTTAATGTCCACTGACATCACTGATGAACTTGCCAATGCCCAAGATCTGTATCGCTTACATCAAGGTATAGTGTTGAAGCGAGAGGATGGCAAATATGAATAACCAGTTAGGATTAAACTGATTAAGTTTTTGGCTTCAGTAAAAAAGCCAGTAACTGTGAGAACTTTTGCGGTAGCCAATACCTGGTGTTTACTGCACAATAATTTTGAAGTACCGGTGAGTTTATTTTTCATCTCTCTTTATTTTACGAGTAAAGGTTTCACTCACTTTTTTAGGTTTTGTGATATGATTTGGATGATTGTTGTAAGCCATAGCGCTATTCTAGCCAACAATTATGTTCTTTTTATTTTAACCTTTTTTGATCCAAAAAAGAACTTGCTTGATGGCTAAATACTGTACATAACTGTTTTGAATAAAACCAGTTTGCTTGTGTTTATGGTATGGTATCTAAGTTGCATTGCCTAAATAAATTTGCAGCCACCCGCATAGTAAAGTGTCAATTTGTGAGTTGTTTCAGAGTGCAGCCTCCCATAGCTGTTTGCTTTAAATTTTCAAGCCTGTTCAAATACCGTCTCTTAGCGAATGCATTGATTTGTGTTATGTAGACGTGTGCAGTGCTATGAAAGTTATCCAAATCGGTTTTGATTGCAAGGTATATAGTTCGTTTCAAGAAAGCTTGTTTCATTCAAAGTAAGGTTTCAAATTGTGAATTAATTTTATGATTTCATTCCTTCTTTTTTTGCATCGTTGTATGTTGACATTAATCTATGATTGGCGTGATGCTGCTGTGTTGAATCGTTTTAAAACTTATTTAATTATTAGTTGAGATGTGAATTATCAAAATGAAAACTTACGTTTCGGCTGTTAGTGTTTTATATGTTAACCGAAAAAAGATTTTATGAGTTCAGCCCAAATTTATTCTCTTGGATTGTGATAAATTTTAAACTCGACAAGATGCTGATGTACCTACCAGTTGTTGCCGGCATTACAAATCATGGTTTGTTTTATTCAATGTGGCACTATCAAGCTTATCAAAGTTTCTTACTTTGCTTTCGTAACGCTTACTTGACCGCATCTATTTTTAAACTGACATGCTATTGTTATTTATCAACGTTCGCATGCTAGTTGCTTTATCAATTAGCTAGAAAGGCGCACTCGCTCACTTTTCTAGTCGGTTAAATTTGGACGGCTTTTGTGCAAAATGTTTTTTCTTTTAGTTGAACTTCAATTGTTAGGTTTATTTTCATTTTTTGCAAAGCTACGCTGTACAGTGTATTATTGCGGAATGGCCCGTTTCGGCTAGTCCGAGTCGGCTGGTCCGATTCGGCTAGTTCCCTATTCGGGTACAATCTTTCTCGGCTAGTTCCCTATTCGGCAAATTTTTGAAAATCCAACCATAATCCAACAAAATCCTAAATAAATCCAACGAACCAGCCGAAAAAGACTGCAGCCGAATCAGACTAGCCGAATAGTAGGAGACCCGTATTATTGCAATGACGCTTTGCAAGAATCTAACTTTAAGTGAGAGCCCCTTGGCAAGCTCGATGTAAAAATTGTTCTTGTTGTACTGTATTTTTGTCACACCCCCTTTACATGGAATTGTAGCCAATGTATGTTGGATGCTCTTTCGCTCCGTGTGCTTTTTTGATAATACAAGTTACATGAGCTTTGCTAATTACGTTTACTTCATAATGAAAAACAGTCCCAAAACTGATTTTTCTGACTTAGTCTGTACAGTGTTTGAGCGTTTTTAAACGCTCGGATCATGAGATCCAATTGAAAACTAGTACAAAGCAATTAAGGTATGAAACGGTTTCTGTGGGTATTGCTCATAAAATCGTGTTATCCATCCACAGTTTCTTCTATCGTGATCTTGTCTTAGGATTTGTTTATTGCGTCTGTGGCAGTTTCGTGGGAATATCGGTTCAATTCGATTATTTTATTTTGTTTTCAGACGTTGCCACATTCTAGGAGTAATTACTAGCACGATGCAAACTGAGGATACATTGTTAGATTTTGGTTCTGAGCATGCTCCTAAAACAACAAAGAATGTGATCCACCCAGTAGCCTGCTTCTTTCACCTGGTATTTCGGGCTGCGGCATTGGTTGTTTATTTATTTTGTGGCATCATGAACACTGGTTTTATACTCAGCTTCATAATCATATTGCTTCTACTATCGGCTGACTTTTGGACGGTGAAGAACGTTACCGGTCGATTATTAGTTGGGCTAAGATGGTGGAACAAGATCAATGAAGATGGAGAAAGTTCCTGGGAATTCGAGTCAAGATCTCCGTCCCAGCTGAAGAAAAGACCTGTACTTAAATCTGAGTCACTGTAAGTAAACATTTTTGCGGTCGCCCCATCACGACAATATGAGCGAGGTTATTATAGCGCAGCACTCTTTAACCATTTTGTAATCGCGAACCCCCCGATTTACTTTCGCGTTTATCACAAAACCCCCATTAAACACTAAGAATTCAATAAACGACCATCAAATCAATGTTTCTTTTTCGGCTTTTGACTCCTCAACCTTTTGTTTAACTAACTGGCCTACTTGGGGTGTGGGGTCTGCTACTATTCGGTGAGTTCCTAACCTCTAACCCCTAACCCTAAAACGGCAATGATAATTAGGCCACGGTACCCGATAATTAAAAAAAAAAAAAATTGAAAAAATCCCCCGTTAAGGGATCGGACTCACCGAAACGGGCCATTCGGTGGAGTGTGAATACGGCACGTGATCTAAAAGTTTAGATTGATGCATTAACACTGTATACTGAAACAATAAATCAATTCCTTAAAATAACGCAGAACTCTCATGGAGCCCCTGTTAAAGATGACTGATACACCGCATGCCATGCTCGCAATTTGCATTGCAACGCTGGCTGCGGTACAATGATTGCTTTCAAGTGTTAAAAAAGTCCATACAGCCAAGTGACTCCATAGAGTTCTAACCACCACTTTGTATTGCTATTTTAAATGTAAAAAGTGCAGGTAAAACACTTAAATTTCATCGAACTCTTGAAATAATTTAGCGTTTTACTTTAAGCTATTCGTTGTAGTGTGGCCAAGAATCCGAACCGAAAGTTGTTAATTTTTGTTTTTGCTTTTCAGGATATTTTGGCTTGGTCTTATCCTAAGCCCTTGTGTTTGGTTCTTGATGCTGTTTTCGACGCTGTTTGGACTAAACATTCACTGGTTGGCAATTGTAGTGATAGCTCTCATGTTGAACGGCGCCAACTTGTTTGGGTACCTTCGGTGTAAATTTAAAAGCCGAGGTCAAATCGGAAGCGCAGCTACAAAGTATATAGGATCACAAATATTTAAATCAATGCAATCGAACCCAGAGGAATCTGATCAAGTTCCATTATCATCCGCGACCATGTAGGTAATGCACTGCAGTTGTGCTGGCTATATGCACATAAGGGTGGACAGGACACGTACTGAAAGAGTTGTTCCCGTCTTTATCTTTGTAAATTATTACCTGTTCTTCCGGTCGTGCGAGCACAACCGAAGCCTTCCACAGCCGGCCATCACTTGCACACCACAATCGTGGCTTTGTTTGAATTACGAAATAAATCTGGTTTAGTATTAACGGTAGCAGCTGCTTTTCTGTAACTCCTTTTTCGACTTTTAAGTTCTATTTGGGTATCGTTTTTACGTGCTACTTCTTGATTGCACTATGGTCAAACTGAGCTTGCTGCAATAGCTCAGGTTCTTTCAACAATATGGGGTCAAGGGTCTAGTTGGAGCTGTGGTTGCATTCTAATTACTCTTACCCTGTTGTTCCCAATTGTGTTGAAAAGCTTTTGTTTTATAAATTGTATTTATGAAAACATAATAGTCTATTGTATTATTATCCACAAAATATAGTGCGAAATGCAAGGAAATTTTAGTCCAGAGAATCTGAATGGTAAGATGTGACGTTGTTTTTTGCTATTCACCTAGTAGTTCATTCATTTAGTAGTTTGCCTCTTGGGTACTTTAACTCTGAAAGCATGCTGATTGCTGATGCCACAATAAACGCAGCGATTTGATGGATTATTATTTATAACAATTTATTCATGATAGGTACCGTATATTTGTCCAACAAAATGAGAGTTGGTCGTGAGAAGAAACTTGCAGTGTATATGTGGTGACAGTTAAATACATCTATTATTATATACATCTTTTATCATGTTTTTACTTGGAAAAGAAGTTTTTATATCAAGCGAACGATAGTTGAGAGTGCGTATGGAAAGTTGTAACAAACAGTAGTTTTATAATAAATTTTTCATGTCACCTTTCTCTTAAATTTGTTTCTACCTATATGATACTTAAGAGCGGGTGTCAGCCTGACAGTCACTCATAACACGAGGAACTATTTTATTTGCAAAAGAACATCCAACTCCATTGGCATTTGTGGAGCAACGAATAACACAGAAGACAATGTACATTGTAGGCCTACTCGCATTGACTGAGTGTGCTAAAACACAAAGTGCATCAATTATGTCTTTATATCGCTCACAGTAATTACTGGTTTGTTGAATTGCTGATAGGCTAAGCATTGTTTATGCAGCACACGAGACTTGTAATCGCTGCGAGTCAGCATCCCTTCAAAAAAGCACTCGGTTACCCCGAACTGAAGGAGATAGTCGAACGACAGGTTCAAAATTTATTTTGGGGCTGAAATACCACATGATGAACAGGAGTGTGGTGCTATACAAGCGTGCGACAAAGATCATATGGGAGGAGGTCAAGAAAGCAATAATATTTTGCTTGAACAGCGTTTTAGATTGATTGAAAACAGCAGAAGTATTTTCAGCATTGCGTATGATGCACCCGGTACGCTCGATGGAAAGCAGTGACGGATCTATTTGACACATACCGAATACACCACACTTGAGGCAGTCGGCGTACGGTTTGCCAATAACTTAACCAAGTTTCTCAGAAAATTATAGTAAAACGATACAAAAGGTATGAAGTCACTTCATTACAATAAAGTAAAACAAATTTGGCAGAGTAGTACACATCAGAAGTCTTAAAATGAGCAAACACAGTTCATCATGACGGTCTGTATCTGGACCAGTCAATATTCAAAACCAAGAACACACGACATTTATAAACCAGACCAGTTATTCGCCAGCGTTGATGTTTAACGCTGACCATTCATGGCAATGGAGTCAAAAGCATTTAAAACCTGTCAAAAAAATTGCCGAGTCTGGCTCGAGAATTCTACAGCCCTTGCAAGTAGCCTATCGTGATTTTAAGGCCTGGCAATTGTGTTAGTTGAACCTTTCAAGTTGGCAGCAGAACATGTTGCCGACAACTGACGTAACAATCCACAAATGGAAATTGACAAAACCATTGAAGCGCCGAATTCCGCGACAGGAGATTGGCACTGTAATAACATTGAGATGATGATTGTATGTACATTGTACAGGCAGCGCGTGAAGATTCCCAGTCGTTCGTAGTCAAGAATAAAATAATTGCCGCTTATATTATACCACACAGCAAAATCCGTCATTTTCACATTGATTCAACGTCTGCAGACGTTGAATCCATGTTAAGATGACGGATTTTGCTGTCTAGGTGTGATACAAGTCCATATTGCAATGTAGCCTTGGCACATGCGGTTGGACTGCGTGCAACTCCACTTGGAGTCACAAATTTGATGCAAGCAATGCACAGTATATTTTCCTATATTCATATTTTTTTGGACGATCGTATTGGCAACGTAAGCTATTACGACTTTGCCACTATTTCCTTCTGTTGATTATGTTCCTGTCTTGACATCATTTTTTTTTTTTTAATTCGGACAATCGAAATTATTTGACTTTTAATCGGGGATTTCTAGAAGTACGGGATGCAAAACTGCAATCTCAGAGTAGGGTGCGTTAATTAATAGTATTATTATGTGTTTTTCAGATTAAATGCTATTCTTGCCTTGCTTAAAAGTAAATTAATGCTTGTCAAATCAATCTTTAATTAATTTCAATTCGCCTACAGTTTGCAAATATCAAAATTCCAAAAAGTTTACAATTTCAATTTATCAATCAGTACCGTACAATAGTGTTTAAAATTTTAAGCTGTTCAAAGCAAATAGGATACACCTTGAAAAAATATCTTGCACACCGGGTTAGGAACTGTTTTAACCATATTATTACACCCTTGGGGTTTTTCTGATGTTATTCAGTCATAGGGGTTATAATGAACAAGCGAAGGACATAGAGGGGGGTAAAAAAACTATAAAATGACATGATATGACATTTGATCAGTGCTTTGTCTCGCAAAGGAACTGCTTTGGTGGTTTAATTATTATCAGCTATTTCCATATGACGACAGGGAATCTACACGCGCTATGGATGAACTAGTTCTACGTGTAGTTTTCCGTTTTCATGTCGTTGAGTCCAAGTTCCTCGTTTTGCTCCATTGTCCTCTCATAATCCTCTTTTTCCAAATTTGGATCAACTTCTGGTTCATAGATATTTTGGACGTAACTGTTCGAGTTCGGATCGTCTGCGAGGAAATTTTGACGTCACAAAACAGAAACGTCATTGCAAAGACAAAATTTTTAATTTAAAACAAATGCTGTGTGGCGAGGGCGTCCGGCTTGAAACGACGTGAGTTCACAACTCGTCGAAAGCACATAGCTGTTTCTTTGGCAAGATACTTAGACAAAAGACATGCTTGAAGGGCTTCCCTGCTTTTCCATCTTAACTTAAACCTTCCATCATCAGGCGTGAACCTGGATACCACAAAAGTTATTTTGTTCACGCGATTCAGAAACCATTAACATACCCACAGAACGTTTGTAAATTGTTGCAATCGACTGCCAAAGTTGAACAACTAAACTAGATTTTTAAAACCAGCAACCAAAAATACGCGAAGGGACATATCCTGAAGACAAAATCTGTCATTTTTACACTTTACAGATCAATGCAAGGAGGACTGGGTTTGCTGTCAGGGTAAAAATAGGCAGTCAAACAAATATTGTGTTACCTAGTGATACAAATATTTCAAATCGTTTGCTAGTAAACATACGAAGTGAATTGGAAAACATCGAGCCATCAATATTTCAGCAGGAGATCTAAACTAACACGGTCACACGTGAAGCAAGTAGAACATTTAAAAACAAAACCTAACATTACTTTTAGGAGTTTGAAGGACGAGAAAGTGTGTCGGCCTTAAATCGAACCCACAAACAGAGAACAAACTTGAAGACTGTAACTTACCCAAAATCAACGTAAAATGATGTTTTCCTTCAGCAAGCTCTTCCAGTTTTTTTCCGATATCTTTCAGCTTCTCGGATGAAGAGCTATCTCCACTGACGAAAGGATTTGAATCTACCAACTGAAGAAAGACAACGATGATCTATTCAACTTAAATCAACTACAGTAGAACTCGGTTAATCCGGATTCGATTTGACCGGCGATTCCATCCGGATTAGGCGAAGATCCGGATTAACCGATGACGGTTTTTATCAAGCCTGACGTTACCTAGATAGAAGGGTATCGGTAAAAATCACCGAAATTGAACGCATTAGTGTGGTCATCTGTCAATTCCGAGACGCGCGATCACCATATTAACGATAGAATTCTTTTGAAATGCAGTAGCCTATGCATGTAAAACGATTGTATTTGTAGACTCTGCGTCTAACGCAAGAACACACTGGCAAAAGTTATATCTTCAGACATGCGTGTCGGAATAATTTGTAGTCACTCAAAACTTTTGAAAACAGTTACGGAAGACGAGTTTCTTTGGAAAACTTACAAAAATCAAACAAAGTCTTCTATTGGAAAAACATCACCGACATACCGCCGAAAATTCCACCGACATCTTTTCAAGTTACAGTACGAGTTTGGGCATTTGCGCAGGAATTTTGCGTTAAGAGGGATTCTTATTCATGAAAAGAAGAAATCCGCAATAATTTATTGCGTCACATTAACGGAACAATAGATAAGAAATTTCTCGCAATAAGCCACGTTACGTTTTAGCATAAAATGGCAAAACTGTCTGGAAAATCCGGATAAAGCGATAGAGAAAGCGCAACTTTTGTCCGGAATAGGCGAAGATCCGGATTAAATAATCCGGATAATCCGAAGCTGTTTCTTAAGAAAAAGATTACAAATCATTTGTACTTCCAGTTTCATCCGGATTAGGCGAAGATCCGGATTAACCGAGTTCTACTGTAGTTTTGAACTCTTTAGGTTGGTTTGGCTACCAAAACGTGTTTTAATTTAGCCACAGAGGTCACCTTCACTTAAACAAAATAAATTTTAAGATGCATGACGAACAACCTGTTTGAATCGACTCGATCACTTGAAATTTACCAACACTGTTAATGTGCCGGTAATTCTTTTGGTAGGCTATCCACCTAATCGGCCACACAATTTTTAAAAATACAATTTTCTTAAGAGCCAGTAGTGGATTGAATAGGCGAAAGGGGTAGTGATTCATGTTCCAATAAATAGTATTTTGAAATAACAAACATGAAAACCAAAACCAGTCAAAATCTTACCACATTCTTCATATCGAGTACCAGTCCTTCAATTGTGGTGAACTTGCCACTCATAGCGACTCCGCCAGTCTCAAGATCCAGCTCAGGAATTTTCACCAGGCACGTCTCCGACTTGAGTACGTCACGTGACAGATCAACTGGGTCTGTCACTTTCAATCTGTTGTTAGGAAGCATGAAGGAGTTGTTAGCATTCGGAATGGCCCGTTTCGGTGAGTTCGATTTCTACTCGGTGATTTTTTCAAATTTTTTTTTGTAATTATTGGGTACCGTAGCCTAATTATCATTGCCGTTTTAGGGTTAGGGGATAGAGGTTAGAAACTCACCGAATCGGACTCACCGAATAGTAGCAGACCCGTTAGCATTGTTGGTGTAAAGGACTGGGATGATTTTCTGCAGCTGAGCTCTGCTAATTCGCTAGACTTTAGATCAATTAGGGAAATCTTCATACTTGGATTGAAAAAGCTTCTCACTTCAATGTAAAAAAGAGCCGATATGCTGGATGAGTATGTAGAAAATGCAGTTACAAAACCTTTGATTTGGTAAAATAAACATTCTACACTAAGATGATAATCCCGTTCTCACACCAGTGTAAAACGCTCCTTCACATCTAACTCCTGTACTTTTCCGAATCGGGAGCTTAATCCTTTCAGTCTGTCAGACTTTGGACAAAAACGATCACCAAGGTTGACAGCCACATATTCTGCTTATGGTGATCAATGTGGTTGTTCCTGTTCTATACACACTGGGCAGTGGGCACCTACCAAGGCAATCCAGAAAGCGGTTCTTGAAAGACGTCGCTTAGCTTCCTGGAGCTGAACTACCGCTGCTTCTTTACTTATATAGCTTTCGGGCCATAATCTCAGTTGTAAATAATAATCATCAAACGAAACTACTGGGCCTGCGTAAGATTTCGAAAGTTTGCGTACAATTATTTTTTATTTTTTTATATTGATTTGATACTCATTACTCACGTTATTTTTTGGCCTTTTGGTTCAAATCCAGAACCAGACTTCACTTCGTTGCTTCGATTCCCACACTTGTCACAAGATGTCGCCATAATAATCACCTCCTTGAAGTAGGGAATCGACACAGCCTGAAAGAAAAGGTTAGCATTGGCTGGCTGCTTTCGAGGTAGAGAAATTGGTTCTTTTTGCATTCATTCACGTGTGCAACGTTATATCAATGGAAAAAAAAATTCCCAAGTTTGGCTTATGAATTGGGAAAACGGTGAAAGCAAAATTGATCAAAGGGTCACCGGTTCAACACCGAGCAAAAGCGCGTTGAGCACCTTTGACAGCCTCGTGAGGTGGTAGGATATTTAGAAGATTGGAACACATTTCAATTCCAATCTTCTCGTCCACGTAGCCAATTGTATTTAATCAAATCCAAAAAAATCAGACAGATAGTTGAGCACTGGATCTTTGTTCGTTCAGGAAATAAAAGAGGCATAATACTTTCATATCTAACGAGGTGTTACACTGATACAAACATTATTGTTTTCTCGGAGATCACCCTCAAAGAACTACAAAGTGGAGGCTGGGGTTTTGGCAATGTCGTTTTAATACTCAAATTGAAATGAAAATTATTTGCACTTTTGTGAACATAGTGCAGCGTAGACAGATTAAGTCCCCTGGACGGTCGTTACGTCTGTTAGAAATTGAACACTTTACTTCACAACCCAGAATACCTTCATGTTCGTCTCGCAAGGGACATTGCAGTTAGGGCAGTTTGTGGGAAACGTCAGCACCTCATTAGTGAGATCAAGCTCGTTGGTCGGAGGTTGATCCTCACCGGCGTTTGGCCTGTCAGGGGCGTTATCACTCTGCAATTACAAACAGGCGTTAACAGATGAAAAGTTGAGATTTATGATAAAGTTCAAGCCAGGTATGCGTACAAAGCTGGGAAGAAAATACAAAAAAAAAATAACAGTAAATTAAGCTTAGGAGGTTACATAAAATGACAAGGGTAAAACATCAAGTGATGTTTTTGAACAAATATTGTATTGTCGTAAATTCTGTGATAGAAAGATAATTTTCCATTTCTAAGAAAGCAACCTGTTTGAGATTTGTCGGACGGTGAAGAAATAGTTAGATCACAAGCAGGCTGAATTACTTAGCCAGAGAAAGTTGTCCTTTGTGCATAAAATGATGTAACATATGATACATTTATCAGCTAATTAAAACGCTAAATGAAACGTAAATATGTGGAAAACCATAGCCCATTAAAGTAGCAACTGGAAATCGTAAAAAAAACGTACTGTATCATTTTCGTATGTTGTGAGGTTATGAAATTATACGTTGGTGAAAACGGTCACACGATGCAAAAAGAAACCGATTCGAAACCTATTCTAATCACGCATTGTTGTCAACGTAGAACAATAAATAACATGCTTAAAATGGACACAAAACTTACCTTCTTAGCCTTTTCGACAAAAAGTTATTAATAGTTAAAAAATCCTATATTTGCGCCGCTGCTGCTCGGGTACTACACGTCTTATATTTTTGGGTTTGAATGCGGACATTCATGTCTGAAGCAAAAATATAATAATAAAGCAATATAACATTTTCACCTCAAGTCCCAGAAATTTGTCATGATCCAGTGTCCGGACGTAACAGGTAACTGTTAGGTTGGGGTCTGTACTGGGGGCATTTGGGTTCTCAACGAAACTGTTCCCTGAAGGGTCGTCCACTTTCTGTTGAGAAAATATTTAGGTATGAAAGGCATACTTTGATGAAGTGCCTGATCTGATACAGACGTTGGCGATTATGGTCTTTCAAACCTCGCCGTCATTTGATATTCATACAAAATCATTGGTTTTGACTGTTGTGTTAGTGGCCTATTAATTCGGCTGTCTTTAAATGTAGCAAACCTAGCAAACCTCGCAAACCTAGCAAACGTAGCAAACCTCGCAAACCTAGCAAACCTCGCAAATCACAAGGTTGCCAGATGGTATTTTTTTAATTTTTTTTTTTTTAATTTCTTGGTGTTTTATTTATCGAGTGCATTTTTTTTAAAACCCTTTTGATTATGTTATTTGTTTAGTGTTGATGTCTTATTTTTATCAGTAAAAAGATATCAAAATCTCTGCTTTGTTGGTTATGGTTAGTTTTGATATAAATACGTTTAAAGCAATGCCTTTGCGATCAACATTTGTGAGATGTTGAAACTTGAAAGGTAATATTAACGCAATATTTGGTAGTCAGACATTCGAGAATCAGTACTTAATCCCTTAGACCATGGTTGGGTGAGTTCACTAATCATTGGTTCTCTAAAAACCGGGCTGCAGACGATAAATAAAACTTAACTTTTGCAGGTGACCGTAGTTCCTGGGCTACGCCGTGTGACACAAAAGGAAGAAGTTCCTAATGACAAGTTTTTGTGTGTGTTTAGAATGTAAGGAATATTTTGTAAACGAAACCGGTTTTTCCAAAAGTTTTGGTCATTTGAAGTGTGTTTAAAATGCCTATATGCTTTGGCTCCTTTTTGGGCTACGGTACTTGCAAAAAAAATTGGTTTGAAATGTGTTTTTAGCTGGGTAATTTTGTGGAATCTGGCAACTTTACAAAGTTTGCTTCTTTAAATATAGCAAACCTAGCAAACCCGCAAATCTTGAGAAAGGTTTCTACAATGATGGCCGATGAGGTTTTCAACTGTTCATAGTTTGCACCAAATAGATAGGCGTAGACTACAGACAACCTTATCATTACTTGCTGCTAGTCTAAATCTATCTTCTTTAGGGAGACTATGAAAACCTATTGCGGTAGGCTTTCAAATGCAGAAACCTTCTCAAGCCTTGCGAGGAATTCGGAGTTCGCGACATTTGAAGACGCCCGCTGAGAAAACCTCATAACACAAACAATATTTTCCCGTAATTGTACAAATGTTCAAACCTTGTGAGGTTTGCTAGGTTTGCTACATTTAAAGAAGCAAACCTTGCAGAGTTGCCAGATTCCACAAAATTACCCAACCAAAACACGTTTCAAACCAATCCCAAAAACAAACCATTTTTTTGCAAGTAGCCAAAAAAAGAGCCAAAGCATATAGGTATTTTAAACACACTTCAAATGACCAAACCTTGGAAAAACCGGTTTCGTTCACAAAATATCCTTTACATTCTAAACACACACAAAAACTTGTCATTAGGCACTTATTCGTTTTGTGTCACACTGCGTAGCCCAGGAACTACGGTCACCTGCAAAAGTTAAGTTTTATTTATCGTCTGCAGCCCGGTTTTTAGAAAACCAGTAATTAGTGAACTCACCCAACCATGGTCTAACTAAGGGATGGAGTATAATACTGATTCCCGAATGTCTGACTACCAAATATTGCGTTAATATTAACTTGCAATAGGCTATCTCACAAATGTTGATCGCAAAGGCATTGCTTTAAATGTATTTATATCAAAACTAACCATAACCAACAAAGCAGACATTTTGATATCTTTTTATAGATGAGAATAGAACTTCTGCAACATCAACACTAAACAAGTAACTTGTTCAAAAGGGTTTTAAAAAACATGCACCCGATAAATAAAAAGCCAAGAAATTTAAAAGAATACAATAAAAAATACCATCTGGCAACCTTGTGGTTTGCGAGGTTTGCTAGGTTTGCTACATTTAAAGACAGCCATTAATTCTAGCTGTTTAAGTATGTTAATCTTTGTAACTTTTAATCGTTGTCTTAACCCACGCAGGCTTGTCAATTACAAAACGAAGCAGTTAAACCAATTCAAAACCGTACTGCACAGTAGACCATAAGGTAATAAAAAACTAATAACTAATAAACTGAATTAATAAAAGCATTTAACCTTAAGTTGCACAAAAGCTCCTGACAGGTTTCTAAATGCATTAAAACTGCCAATCTCAGACAGGAAGTCATCCTTGTTCTACATTGACCCAACAATTGCAGACACTAAGTCAGAAAGAGCGTTGATTTGTTAGCTGGCCTGGGATAATGAAAATTGGAGCAGTAAAACCTTTTGTTTGGAAAAACAAATAAGAAAATGGTGAATGCAATCTCTTACCAGTGTGAAAGGCTTCTTTACATCTAATAACTCTTTCAATTTGACAATGAAATCATCAAGCTTCTCAGCTAGTTCGGGTTGAGTTGCCTAAGTTTAAAAAAAAAACTATTGATAAAAAAGGTTGATGTAGCAATTAGTGTAATTTAATAATCCTCACATCAGTGGTCAGGTAAAGGTGAGTCCTATACTTGAACCAAGCATCGGGGGATGAGAAGAAAAGGTTTGCAGTATACTAAGCCTTCGGCACTAACGAGAGTAGGGTGGCCAGTTCTTTTCCTCCGGCCGCCTTTCCTTCACCAACTATGCTTACTCAATTTATTACACCGTGGGTAGAAGTGAGCGGTGTTTGGTCAACAACCAGCATAATCCGGGAGTCGAACCAGGATTGCATGATTGGAAAGCGAACGCCTTATCCACTGCGCCTTCCCATTGCAACAGTGGCATGAATAAAAACTGACAAATTTAGTCAAATCAATAGATTTAAGTACCTAGCCTACCTATTCCACAGTATTGTAAAGTTTAATTTATTACAACATTAATAAATCCAAAGTTCATAACACCCATTGGCATAAATAACTTAACTGTGTCGTCAAATAAAGTCTTAAATATTTTAGAAATAAGAAATATTTTCAAACGCGTTCAGGTTGTACTGCCTTCACTTTTGCAATTTCATTTAGTTTGAGTACAGCATATAATATATAGAACAGAACTTTATATCTTTATAAAACAAATATCGTTTTGTTAAGAACTTCTTACAAAGCATATTGCTTTAAGAAAAAACGAAATAAAAATCTAAAACCACAGGATATATCTAATCTATGTGTATTACTCTTCTTATGGGTTGTTGAAATTCCAGTCCCTCAACTGATCGTTGAATTATCCCTTCAACAGTAGACAAAGTTCCTTTCTGTGATGCTGTAGGGATTTCGAAGTCTAGTTCAGGTATTTTTACAGTTGCTGTATCACCCCGCACAACTTGCCGATTAAGATCCTAAATCCATATAACAAATCATTGACAAAATAAAAATTTTGGTACTAACAACCTGATTACTACCCTTAAATAAATGGCTGCAATTAAATGCAAGAATTGTCAGCATTTAAACATTTTAGCTTTATTCATCAGTAATGCTTTGTGAAAAATGTATAATCATACAATGTACATAGCCCACTGGCCACTGTACATAAAAACATAGTGAAATTCTTACTGAATATATAATATATAAATCAGAAATTCTTCAGATACAAGTAGCTGATATCACCATAATTCGAATAGTGCACAAGTTCTGTTTTGTCCAAAAGACTAAAACAATAGAGCTTCGGTAGAGAGTTTGTCTTGTTGAACCATAGGCAGAGTGACGCAGAATTATGCCTATGGTTCAACAAGACTAAAACAAAAATCAGATAATTTCAGGAGATATATAATTGAGTAGCCTACATTACATGTCATAAATTGTTGAAGACAAACCGTAGATCGTGACATATAATGGAAAATAATTTACTTTGTTTTTTAACATAAATGGCCTGCTTTATTCTTGGCAGAGGCTATAATATACCCCTGTTTACTTAAACAAACTAAGCATTTGATGTCAACATGCTCTCAGGCATGCTGTGCACAAGCTTAAAGCAGCCGGCGGCCATCGCCGCTAAGTGGTGCGTCAATGACCGCCGGTGCTACCGCTTTAGTCGGCCAAGTTTGACCGCCGGTTTCTTCTACCCAATTATTTAATTTCGAAATAGAATGATCATGGATTAACTGTCGAAAATATCTAGTATCAAAGAGTGACGCAGAATTAGGTCAACGCGTCATAATCACCACTGTTGTATTGTGCGGGAACATTTGCTATTGTATGGAAATATCCAGCTGCGATCACCCAAGTCTTGTTTGTAATTCCCGCGTTTTTTATTTTAACAAAGTGTTAATCCGACGTGCTAATTTACATCGGCTGGCAATATTGTCGTTTTTGGGTCTGCTGCTATTTGGTGAGTCCGATTCGGTGAGTTCCTAACCTCTAACCCTAAAACGGCAATGATAATTAGGCTACGGTATCCGATAATTAAAAAAAAAAAAATTAAAAAAATCACCAAATAGGGATCGGACTCACCGAAACGGGCCATTCCAGTCGTTTTTATGTCAATTCAATGTTGTCGGACATTGAGTCATTGTCAAAACGGAGAACTAGGTTAAAGTTGACATCCGAGGGGAAAACACGTGTCTTCATAGTTGAGAAATGTTTCCGCTGTGGGTTAGTGACTTCACACCCTAAATGGTGACATCATAACGGTATAAATGGTTAGGGTTTATGAAATGCGAAGGCGGTATGCAGTTGAAACAATTTATTGAGCAGCGAGCATTTGAAACAATTTAGTGCCGTTAGATGGACGGTCCCGCAATACTGAATTACAATCCCGATAAAGCAGTTATTTCGTGGTACAACGATTCTATTGCAGGACGTCGCCCAGACTTCAACAAGGCTAAGTGATCATTTTAGCATTGTTGCAAGTTTAATTCTATTTACTTGTGCTATCGTTATTTGTACTTTGGCCTCCAAGCACGCAGATTTGGCCGCCTAGAAGGAGCTTTCGGTAGGCCACGATGGCTGCCGAAAAAAACACGAGCTTCAAGGCCTGTGTGTTGGTCAGCTTCGTATTTTTTAGCAAAGGTAATGTTCCACGTGTATAGGTGGCAGCAATAAAAAAAAAATGCAAAACCAAAACCCTCAAATTGTAACATTTCATCGTTGTTCTTTAAAGTGAAAGAAAAAAAGTATGTTAAGCTCAAGTGAACTGAACATAGCCTTAGAGACTATACTTATAATTATGGTAAGAAAAGCCACTGTGTTAGCTTTTTATGAGTTTTAATTGTAAATAAAACTTTAGCATGTATGATAAATAGCACATAGCATTAAATCTGCAAAACTATGGCCACCTAAAGGTACGGCCTGATTTGTCACATTTTGCAGGAATTTCCAGGTTTTTCTAACTTTGGGCGAACGTTTAAAATAATTTTTTTATAAAATCTAGATTTTTACGCTTTCTTTATTCTTTTCCCCAGATGACACAAATAGGTTTTAACATTCTCACATGTCGAAAAACAAAGAAAATTTGATTTCAAAGATTTTAGTCAGACTGTTAATTTTCAATAACAGTCTGATTTTGCGTTTTTCAACTTATATACTTTTTCTCATTTGCTACTGCTTCCCCAAGGCAACAAAAAAGTTTTATGTCATTAGGAAACCGCAAAAAGTAAAAACATCTCAAAAAATGTCAGTCAAGCACTAGCAGTAGCTGTAATCAAAATCTGCAAAATGTGACAAATCAGACCGCATCTCCAGGTGGCCATGGCAAAACATACCAGTATTTACGATTTTACATCTTTCTTAAATATAAAAAAGTAAATTGTACTTACAGCAACTGATTTCACAGCTAATGTTATCAATACCCCCTTGGGCTGAATTGCTCCCGCTGATTGAATTTCATTGTTACTGAATCCACAGTGAGGACAATTGAATGAACTGAGAATAACTTGTCGATAAAATGGAATTTGTATAAACAAAAATTTTGTTGTTCCCTAAACAAAAACAATATATATATATATATTTGTGATAAAAAAAAAAACATAGTTGCATGTAATGCCACATTTACAGTGAAATCCAAACAATGTGGAAGTTCCAGCCAGCTTGGTCAATGGTCACCAAAACTACGTTCTACTGAAAACAATATTATATACATGATAATATAATTATAAGTTAACAACAGCTTTTATATATATATGATAAACTTGAAAAAATTCTTAACTGCAAAATGAAAAAATGCAATTGTTGTAAGCAAAATTTATCAAAAAAAAAATTAAACTAAAACTATGAAAACTATTATCTGCAATCAACCCTTCAAGATTTGCCAATTTCACGTTTATTGACATGGTTTGGTTTTGAATCTTTATTCTCGGGCTGACAAAGCCTTGATAGGTTATTCCTGGTAGTTTCACATACTTGTAGATGCTTTTGACACGGTTTCTGAGATTGACAGAGTGAAAATTTTTCATTGTTGAAGTGTTGTTGCCAGGGAATTATTTCATCCATTATGCACCGCTGAATAGAGAGCAGTCCTTAGAATGCGTTGGTCAAGCATACACCCCGAGAGTCAAACCACCGCCACTTGATCTTGCACTATCATTCATGATGTCATAAGCTAACCAACTTATGACATCAGGCAGTGACAACACGACACCAGGCAGTGGCTAACCAACGAATGCCCTGACAAATAGCGACAACACGAGAGAAGAAGAAGAAGCTAACCAACTGATCTAACAATCAATGAGACATGCTGGTATGTGGCTTATTTTAGCTTGTATGATATAATAGTTATTATTTCCAATCTGGACATATCAATGAAAAAAAAAACAAGTTCGCATAAAATTATGATAAACTTGGATCAACTTCGTGGCTGAAAAACCAAATAAAAAAACACATAGATACCTGCTCTTCACAGTTTAAACAGAGACTTTCAATTTCAGTTAAACCAGTGTCATCATCAGCTGATAGGGCAGGAAATAAATCATCAGCTTGTTCAGTTTCAGCAATTCCATTAGCAGTAGCCATCATAATCAGATCAATAACTTTTTTATATTGAAAGCATTTTCTACCGTTTTTCTTTGTTAGTACTCCTGCTGAACATCTAAATACCACAGCACATCTTTTTAACAAACTGTAAATTTTGACTGAAGGTTTGACTGCAATTTTAATTGCTGGTTACTAACCAGGGCTGGGGAGCCACTGCAAAAAAGCATAGGCTCCAGCGCTATCAAGCATTCATCCACTAGCTCCAGCTCCGGAGATATAAACTTTTAAACAGCGGCTCCGGCTCCATACTTTATCCGACATTCTTTTAAGCGGTATGTTCTTAACCGATGTTTTTACTTTACAGTGCCGGCAAAAAAAATCTTTACATTCCGTCCGCAAAAAAACTTTACATGTAAAATCTGCCCAAGTTCTTAGCTTACTGTTCCCGCCAAAAGCATTGCATCACAAAAACACTTATAGTTACATCATTAGCTACTCTCTGGCAACACTTCGCCGTAAAGCCATTGCTCTGCGTGCGTAGTGTTGCTTTCCAGCTTTGTGAATAGTAAGGGGGGTGAAATCGCACAATATTTTTCATTTTCTCAAAGTTTCGAGGTCTTGCAAAAAAAATTTCAAAAACTAAAATGGGTCGAAAGAAAAAGCTAATAGAAGAAAAACCTCGTGCCTTGACTTTGTTAGAGAAGAGAGATTCTTTGATTGCTGTAGCCAGAGATATGGGTCTGCTACTATTCGGTGAGTCCGATTCGGTGAGTCTGATTCGGTGAGTCTGATTCGGTGAGTTCCTAACTTCTAACCCCTAACCCTAACTCCAAACCCCTAACCTTAAAACGGCAATGATAATTAAGCTACGGTACCCGATAATTTGCGGTGGGATGGCGCAGCGGATAAGGTGCTCGCTTTCCAGTCATACAATCCTGGTTCGACTCCCGGCTTAAGCTGGTTGTTGAAAAACACCGCTCACCTCTACCCAGGGTGTAACAAATTGGGTGGACGTAGTTGCTGAAGGCAAGGCGGCCGAGAGAAAGGAACTGGCCACCCTACTCTCGTTAGTGCCGAAGGCTTAGTCTAATGAGAACCTTATCTTCTCGTTCCCGGATGCTTGGATCAAGTATGGGACTCACCTTAACCCGATAATTTAAAAAAAAAAATTGAAAAAATCCCCCGTTAAGAGATCGGACTCACCAAATCGGATTCACCGAAACGGGCCATTCCGAGAGATATTGGGGTCTCAAGAGAGGCAATTTATCAATTAAAAACGGTGAAATATTCACTCATTGCAAAGATTTTGGTGATACATTGCCTTTCTGGAGACCCCAATATCTCTGGCTACAGCAATCACAGAATCTCCCTTCTTTCACAAAGTCAAGGCACGAGGTTTTTCTTCTATTTGCTTCTTCTTTCAACCCATTTTAGTTTTTGAAAATTTTTTTGCAAGACCTTAAAACTTTGAGAAAATGAAAAAATTTGTGCGATTTCACCCCCCTTACTATTCACGAAGCTGGAAAGCAACACTACGCACGCAGAGCCATGGCTTTACGGCAAAGTGTTGCCAGAGTGTAGGTAATGATGTAACTATAAGCGTATTTGTGACGCAATGCTTTTGGCGGGAACAGTAAGCTAAGAACTTGTGCAGATTTTACATGTAAAGTTTTTTTTTGCCGACTGAATGTAAATATTTTTTTGCCGGCACTGTACATCAGATTGGATTTGGTTTGGGATTTCAGGTTTTGATTCAAATAAACGATTGATACGTTTAAGCAGTATACTATTAACCGATTTCGTCTGTATTCAATAATGGAGCTGATAAATATTTTGTAGCTCCAGCTCCACAAGAAATGTTTAAAAAGGCTCCAGCTCCCCAGCCCTGTTACTAACATCATGTGAGCTGATTGAGTTAGGTATTTGGGATTAGCCGTTTTTGATTGTTCTGTATGGTGGCCAATGACAAGTTTTAAACCTACCCCAGGCTAGGCCTATAGTCTAGGTCAGGGGTCACCAATTGGCGGCCCGCCACGCTGTTATGTGCAGTCCGCGGAAGGTATCAGCATGTAAGTATAACCATAAATACTTTTCTTGAGTTAAACAGCATGAAGTCAAAAAATACTTTCCGGGAAGTATATTTTCGCTTTGCATATGATTCCACCGACCGACCAATCAGATTGTAGTTCTAGATGGGGGTCGCTTAAAGTTATTCCAATGCGATGTTCAGCCACACTGTCGCAGTGGTTGACTAAAACGCGTAGAAAGTGGAGTTAATATGCTTTCGGGCAGTTGAAAAATATTTATTTTAGTAGCCTACTGCAAAAATGTTGTAAATCAATAGTTCTTGCCATGCTAATAAGCACCGCAAGTGACAGTTGTCTAATAACACTGGCCGACACAATTTTTGGTGCCGGCGGTTTTTGAACTGATTTAGACTAACTTTGGGGCGCTGAATCCGAAAATGCAATCAGTTTTTCTCCATCAGGTCAACTTTTTAAGTTACAGTCATTCCACTGCATGAGTGAACTTGTGCATAAGGGCCATTCCGTGTCAATTCACGCAGTCAAGAGATTCAAACTTTCGATTTTCTTTAAATTTTACACACGTTTTACCTATTCTATATGATGAACACTTGCAAAATTTGAGTAGAATATATTGAGAAACACGAAAGTTATGAACCATTTAGTTTGGGGGGTCTGCTGAGGGGGCACAATTTTTTTATTTTTGGCCTTGTTTGAGGCCCTATTACTGCTAAACTAAATAAGGTAACAACCCAGTTTTTTTACAAGTGATAGTACTTCTGCACAATATTGAAAAAACAATATCGTTCACTTTGTCACTCTAAAAGGTCAAAGGTCATAGACTCCCAAAGTTGGCCGTTTCCAGCTCTCGGCTAAAATTTTCCACAATTTGAAAAGCTCACCAAGACCCTATTTCTTATTGATTTTGGCTGAAATTTGGTGAAAGTGTTGTTTACAGGATTCTCTATGAACTGAAAAAATTTTAGTACAAAGTATTAAATAGATTGGGAGATATTTTTTATGAAACATGGGTCAAAATGGAAAAAAGCTAAAAGTGGGGTCCTTTTAATATCCCGGTTACCCATGGCCCCAGAGAAAATTTGCACTGAAATTTTATCGTCATATTCACTAAGATATGAAAAGTCTACCATGAAAAATTGATCCATGGTTCTCAATGTTTTATAGAAAGTATGCATCAAAGTAAATCCAATTGTGGCAACCCTTCAAAAACAGGAAGAGAAAGTTCTTCACTGTGTACAAGTGTGTAGCACTGGCCTGATTGCTGAAGCTAGGATTGGATATTGCAAGAAAGTCCTATTTTTCCTGTTTATGCCTTTTGTGTTTACTGCACAAAAACAGCAGTCGCTAATGATATTTTGGCTCATGCCACACCATTAGACTTCTTTTGTTTCGTCCATTGACGTAAATGTTCTTTCAAAGTTTTGCAAACAATATGGGGAGCCCAAGACTTATCTTGATCTCCAACTTCACTTTACAGTAAAGTAAGCATAAACTTTAAAGTAAACAATAGTAAAGGTGTGGACAGACAACACCTTCAGACTCCACACCTTTACTTTGCGAGGGTTAGATCATAGATTACTCTATGGTTAGGGTTAGGGCCGAGTTAGGGTAAGCGGAAACTGCGGAAAAAATGTTTGCGGAAACTGCGATCAGCGAGGGTTAGGGTTAGAGCATAGATTACATTATGGTTAGAGTTAGGGTTGGCGGACACTACGGAAAAATGTTGAGGAAACTGCAATCAGCAAAGGTTAGGGTAAGGGTTAGCGGAAACTGCGATTAGCGACTTCCGCTTTTTTTTAATTTTTCTATCGATCTTTTCAGGATACAAACTGAGCGTACGAACTGTTCAGGGTGGATGCAACCTAGTTCGTACCCTGAACAGTTCGTACCCTCAGTTTGTACCCTGAAAAGATCGAGAGAAAAAATTAAAATAAGCGAAAGTCGCTGATCGCAGCTTCTGCAAACATTTAAAAATTTTCTCCCTGAAAAGATCGAGAGAAAGATAGCACAAAGCCGAAGACGCTGATTGCAGTTTCCGCTAACCGTAACCCTTACCCTAACGCTAACCCTCGCTCATTGCAGTATCCGCAAACATTTTTCCGCAGTTTCCGCTAACCCTAACCATAGACTAATCTATGCTCTAACCCTAACCTTTGCTGACCGCAGTTTCCGCAAACACTTTTCCGCAGTTTCAGCTAACCGTTACCCTAACCATAGAGTAATCTATGCTCTAACCCTAACCCTTGCTGATTGCAGTTTCCACAAACATTTTTCCGTAGTTTCCGCTAACCTTTAGGCCTACCCTAACCATAGAGTAATCTATGCTCTAAACTAAAGTCTAACCCTAACCCTCGCTGATCGCAGTTTCCGCAAATATTTTTCCGCAGTTTCCGCTAACCCTAACCTTTGAGTTTGTTTGCAGAAACTCCGATCAGCGAGTTCGGCTTTGTGCTATTAAACTGCGATCAGCAACTTCGGCTTTTTTTTAATTTTTTCTCTCGATCTTTTTAGGGTACGAACTGTTCAGGGTACGAACTAGGTTGCACAGTTCAGGGTACGAATTGTTCAGGGTACGAACTAGGTTGCATCCAATGGATTAAAAAAATCCATCCAATGGATGCAACCTAGTTCGTACCCTGAACAGTTCGTACCCTCAGTTTGTACCCTGAAAAGATCGAGAGAAAAAATTAAAAAAAAGCGGAAGTCGCTAATCGCAGTTTCCGCTAACCCTTACCCTAACCTTTGCTGATTGCAGTTTCCTCAACATTTTTCCGTAGTGTCCGCCAACCCTAACTCTAACCATAATGTAATCTATGCTCTAACCCTAACCCTCGCTGATCGCAGTTTCCGCAAACATTTTTTCCGCAGTTTCCGCTTACCCTAACTCGGCCCTAACCCTAACCATAGAGTAATCTATGATCTAACCCTCACTGATCGCAGTTTCCGCAAACATTTTTCCACAGTTTCCGCTAACCGCAGTTTCCGCTAACCTTTACCGTAACCATAGAGTAATCTATGCTTCAACCCTCACTGATCGCAGTTTCCGCAGTTTCATTTTTCCGCAGTTTCCGCTAACCCTAACCCTCGAGCTTGTTTGCGGAAACTCCGATCAGCGAGTTTGGCTTTGTGCTATTAAACTGTGATCAGCGACTTCGGCTTTTTTTAATTTTTTCTCTTGATCTTTTCAGGGTACGAACTGTTCAGGGTACGAACTACGGTAGGTTGCACCCGCATCCAATATTAACAACATGTAACGTTGGATAGCCTACTGATTATGAAACGTGTTCTTTTCTAGCATAAGAGTCAACCTAACTTACCTAAATTTTATTAGTACGGCCGCCACAGCTCTCCTTAGTGCCAAAGTGGCCCGCATGCAAAAAAGGTTGGTGACCCCTGGTCTAGGTGGGTGCAACCGAGTTCGTACCTTGAACCATTCGTACAGTCAGTTCGTACCATGAAAAGATCAAGAAAAAAAAGTAAAAAAAGCCGAAGTCGCTAATCGCAGTTTAATAGCACAAAGCTGAAGTCGCTGATCGGAGTTTCCCCAAACAATTTGAAACAAACTCGAGGGTTAGGGTTAGCGGAAACTGCGGTTAGCGAAAATTGCAAAACTGCGGAAAGATGTTTGTGGAAACTGCGATCAGCGAGGGTTAGAGCATAGATTACTCTATGGTTAGAGTTAGGATAAGCGGAAACTGCGGTTAGCGGAAACTGCGGAAAAATGTTTGCGGAAACTGCGATCAGCGAGGGTTAGAGCATAGATTATTCTATGGTTAGGGTAAAAGTTAGCGGAAACTGCGGAAACTGCGATCAGCGAGGGTTAGGGTTAGAGCATAGATTACGGTACTCTATGGTTAGAATTAGGGTAAGAGTTAACGGAAACTGCGGAAAAAATTTTGGAGAAACTGCGATCAGCGAGGGTTTGGGTTAGAGCATAGATTACGGTACTCTATGGTTAGGGTTAACGAAAACTGCGGAAAAATGTTTGCGGAAACTGTGATCAGCGGACTTCGGTTTTGAGCTATTTGTTCTCTCGATCTTTTCAGAAGGAAAAGTTTAAAATCGAGGGTTTGGGTTAGAGCATAGATTACTCTATGGTTAGGGTTAGCGGAAACTGCGGAAAAATGTTTGTGGAAACTGCGATCAGCGGACTTCGGTTTTGAGCTATTTTTTCTCTCGATCTTTTCAGGAGGATAATTTTAAAATGATTGCGGAAACTGCGATCAGCGACTTTTTTTAATTTTTTCTCTCGATCTTTTCAAGGTACGAACTGACGGTACGAACTGTTCATGGTACGAACTACGGTACTACGTTGCATCCGGTCTAGGTAGGCTATTTACTTATTAAACTATCCATGAGGAGACATAAACATTAAAATTGCTTGATGTTGATGAAGTTTTTTATCAATTACAGTACAAACAGTCTTTTTATCAGGGCTTCACACTGTATTAAAATTTACCTAGCCTATAGTATATCAGTGATTCTCTACAACCACAAAAATATATATACAATTAAAAGCAAGAAAGTTTAACGAAGTTTAACACAGCGCTTCAAGACAAAAATTTTTTAATATTAGACTAAATTAAATTACAGTAAGCTGTCGGATTAGCAAAGGTGAGTTCCATACTTGAATTCAAGCATCGGGGGATGAGAAGATAAGGTTCTCATTAGGCTATACTAAGACCTTCGCATACCACTAGATAAGGTACGCAACTACGCATACCAGTAGCCTACCATAGTTTGGGAACCACTGTTCTATAACTTCTATAATATTCGGTTTCGGTAACAAAATAAACACTAATCAAAAAATAAAGAGCCCAAAATGTAGATGCTAAACTCATGTTCAGCAAACAAACGTTTCAAAAACTATACTGTCTTCATCTTCATTCTTCAGTGTTATAAACGTTTGCTGAACATGAGTTTAGCATCTACATTTTGGGCTCTTTATTTTTTGATTAGATTAATAACCAGGCGTTCCAACCCTTTTGCTCCTAAAACAAACACTGTTGAACTTTTCTATAACTTCTATAATATTCGGTTTGCTCTTTTACAAATGCTTTAATGTTGCCAATATTTTTTAAAAATCTATACTAGAATTGCCTTCTTCTTCGTCGTATCAGAGTCACTATAGCCTACATGTAATATATAATATGCCTGTATTTGCATACCGTACCTTCCAAGCAGATTCTGTGATTTAACCATAGCTTTCCTAGGTGGCGCTGTAAACAACAACCTCGGGCAGATTTGCCATTGACTTTCCAGACTATGTATATAGTGACTCTGGTCGTATGAGCTGTTCTTCCGGACTATAGGCTATGTTTGGGCATGATGTCATCAGCCACTCGACAGTCTCGTCATCCAGGGCCTTCAGTCCAAGCGTTCCATGTGGTGGTTGATGGATTGGGCAGTCATGGACGACATGGTCTAGGCTACTGTCTGGTCTGTGGCGCCACACTCCCATCCCGGTGAGGGAGCCAGGCCCCATCTGCACATGTCCGAACGAAAGCGACCGACGCCGGTTCGTAGGCGGTTAAGCCGGACTCATGCAAGTCTTGCGAGGGACATTCCCGGAGGGTGGGAATCGACGTCGGGTAGGAAATCACGGAGTCGGGAGGTGTTTTTTGCCACTCCATGTTCCATGTGTAGATCGTCCAGTGTGCCGCACTTAATTATTCCAACATCTTCAACGTTGTTCAGAAGCTGTGTTGCGGCGGGCACAAATGGGCGTTTTGATTTCAGTCGCTGCTGTTCTCCAGGTAGGCGCTGGAATGTACTGTGGAAGAGGTGGTCGGGGTCCAGTGCGCGACGAGCAAGGGAAATGATGGCTCCTTTACGGCGAAGCTCAGCAGGTTGGATGCCTGCAAAGATGGGAAAGCAGTCCGTTGGACTGGGACGCAGGCATCCAGTCACAGTGCGTAGTGCGTCATTGATGGCGGTGTCAATGTGGCGGGTGTGGGAGCTGCGGCATCACACTTGTGCGCAGTAGCCTACTCAGCGGTAGAATGGACGAGGGCCAAGGTTGCTGTGCGAAGCTAGGCCGAGGGCCGAGCTGTGCGAAGGGTTTTCGCATCAGCTCCCCAGCCGGAACCCGCCAGTCGCCTCAAAAGTGCAACGCGCGCAGATAGTTTTTGCGCAGTGATTCCAGGTGTCGTCGGTACATGAGTGACCTGTCCAGGGTTACGCCGAGGTAGGTGGGTTTTCGGCGCAGTAGGGCAGGTGTTCGTCATCGGTGGTAGGTAGGCTAATGCTGATCTCACGTTTTGCTACCTTGTTGTTTAGATGGAAGGCCGCCGAAACTGTCTTTGCCTTGCTGAGCTGTAGCTTCCATTTCTGGAGATTCGTTGATATATCGGTATCGTAGTTGACATGTCCTGGCTTAGGTTCCTCTCCATTGACTGTCAATCTTCGGCTGGATGCAGGAGAGCCAGATCGTCTGCGTAAGCATAGGCTACTTCCTAGAGATGGTGTCAGGCAGGTCATAGATGTAAGATTGTAAGTGTTAAAGAAGAGGGGAGCCAGGACAGAGCCCCTTTGGGACACCGTTCCTGAGTCGACGTAGTCTTCTTCGTCCGCCGCTACCGGTGGAAAAGGTAAAGCTGCGGTTTTGCACAAATTCCATAATCATATGGACCGTGTGCCTGTCAGGAAGGAGACGGAGTAGTTTGCAGGTAAGACCGCTGTGCCATACAGTGTCGTAGGCAGCCGTGAGATCGACAAACACGGCGCCAGCCTTCTATTTTGCCGAGAAGCTGTCCTCGATGTCTTGGGTCATCAGAGTGACCTTGTCTACGGTTGATCTTCTTGTTCCCGAGGGAGCTGAGGGTATATTATCCGTTCGACACGGGCGTAGATAAGTCTGTCGAGTATCTTGAAGGGGATACAGAGCAGAGAGATGGGGCGGTAGCTCTTCGGATCCCCTGGGGGTTTTTTCGGCTTTGAGACTGCAACCACTAGGGCTCTTCTCCAGATTCTTGGGATGCGCAGGTGACGCAAGCAGCAGAAAAGGAAGTCTTTTAACCAGGATCTCATAGAGGGGCCAGCTTGGAGTATTAGTTCCGAGCATAGGTGGTCAAGGCCCGGGGATTTGCCTGACTTTAAGTGCTGGAGGGCGAAGGCAAATTCTTCTGGGGTAAACTCACCAGAGATGTTGCCCTCGACAGGTGTTGGGACCTTCCAGAGGTCCGTCATTTCCTTGAGACGGACTTGTCTGATTCACGGTCTCTCGTTCTGTGCATTCCATTATTCACAAGTTGTGAGGCGATAGCATTTGCTGAAATGGGGCATTGGCGACGAGAGTCACGTGATCTGCCAGTAAAGATGTTGAGTGTACTCCATGCTGTGCGGCTGGAGTGCGTGAAGTCGATTGAGTCTATGGCTTCTGCCCACCGCTCCTTCCTCTTTGAATCCAATCTTGCCAGCAGGGGTGTTGCTGAGTTGGTGGTGGCGTTGCCCTGGGGGAAACGGAAGAAGTCGCGGTAGAGCCTGCCACACTCCACATCCCAGCAAGGTAGGCTATGTAGTTTTTCCGTCGACCTAGTAGCCAGTTAGTAGCCCCAGTCAGTGTGGTGGCAGTTAAAATCGCCAGCGTAGAGGCTGGGGTGGGGGAACATTTGGAGGGCTGTTGATGTTTTCCGCGAAGGTGGGGGCTTGTAGACATTGACGATGTTGTAGCCTGCTACATCTATACAAAGCCACTCGATCTCCGATTAAGTTTGAGATTAGTCAACCAAGGACCAGCTCAGCCGGTCATGGACAAACGTGGCGAGGCCGTGTTTCCTGCTGCAGGTTGCGCCTGCGAGTGTTGTTACCTACGATATAAACCAAACTAGAAACATAACTTGGCTTTAATCAACTTAAATTCGTGCTAAACAAACAAAACAAATATAAGGTTAACTAAATATACTGTATCTATGGTAAACATAGTTCTGCACAGTGCACAATTCTATTCTCCTCGTTCTGCCAGTACAACTGCATAATGAAACAGTGGCAAGGCTAGAGTACAGAACTAGAAAAGCGTACAATTACCTAGGGCACACATGATTATATAAGCGAGTAAACAAGGTGAACTACAGGCAAGCAATCATTAGCCTACAAGTGTGAAGTTGGTTAGTAGGCTACCAACTTATCCACAGATGTGCAGTGAGTCTCCTGGAGGAGGATAATAAGGGCTTGATGCTTATGGTGGCCAGGTGCTCGATGATGTTGAGTAGGCTGGCCGTGATGCCCTCGGTGTTCAGCTGCACTACGGTGGATCGTCGGTACTTTTTGACAGTGCGAGCACTGCCGTACCCTGAAAAGGGCATTTCCCTACCCATCCTGCGCTGAACAGTCTCATTAGCTCTTGTTTGACAAGCTTCGTTTCGCATACGTATTTTATATAATTTCGTATGTTACTGACGGGGGGGACCACGTGAAGGTGCTTGTTTTCCTCCCCACTTGAATTGCCAATATAATCACTCACAAGTTTCAGGTTTCGTGTTTTATTTGTTACCATAAAACGAAAAATGTTTTTTGCCGTAACATTGAAGGAGCCTGGAAAAACGTAGAAGCAAGAAGCGTATAAGCTAACCGAAAGCGTTTTCGAAACCAAAATATTACAAAAAAACCAAAAGAAACCAAAATTATATGAAAATTACAAAATACAATGATTTTGCAGGGTGGCAAAACCTTAAGAAATTTTAAGTGAACAAATGTAAAGAGAGCAATAACTTTATTTGCCAATCAGATTCTATGGGATCACACAATAAGTTTAGGCTACATCACAAACATAGAAAAGCCTTCAAGTACGCCAAATGTTGAACAATTTAATCAAGCCATGCTGCTGTAGTAATCCGCCCGTAGCCTACATTGCTGTATATAGTTAGGCCTAGTAGGCTACAGCGACATTCCGAGCAAGATAGTGTTGGGGATGACCTGAGAACATGGGCGCCGATCGCTCTCTAAAATTGGTGAGGACATTTAGGCCTAGGCTACTAGAAAAGGAAAGAAAGGGCGACGAGCAAAGCGAGCTTAGAAACATCAGTCTGTTCTACCAACCAAACTAATAGCCTAAGCCTACAGTAGGTAGGTTACAAGTTGCGATGTAGGCCTATATATATTTCAATTGTCAATGTCAGCATTGGACAGCAGACGTTCAAATCTGGTCCAAACACTCGGCAACAAGTCTCCGGCGAATTAAAAACGAAGTCCTTGGAGAGGTCTGGAGGTTGATCGAATTCCAAACTTTGTTGTGCACATGGCAGACCATACCATAATTTAGCCGTTTCTGTGTCATGGTAGATCGTAACCAAGTTTTGACATGTCCCAAAATTGAAAATGACCGTTCAGCTGAACACGAGCTGGCTGGTGATATGAGATGCCATCTTCTTGAATATCATTCAAAAATCTTCTACCGACTTTCCGTTGTCCTGCTTTCGAAAGAAACATAGTTCTTGTGCAAGAGACTCTGTGTCAGAGAACTCAGGATAATCGTCTACCACATGGAATTGTAGCTTTCCACTAAAGAGTGTCTCGCATCCAAAAAAAAAGCTCGAAAGAAAATGTAACCTGCCGAGCAAAAACATGACCGAGTAGCCATGTAGCCTGTGGTGTAACTGAGGGAAACGATTCTTTTCAAAACGTTGCATTTCCGTTTCGACAAGTGTTGCCACTGTCCTACTGGTCACAGCGGTAAACCTTAATTCTTCGTGGGAAAATTGTAACATAAAGTTCCCGGATCCGTTTGTCTGTACGTAATGACCGAAAAATAAACACACCTTCGAAACGTCTATTCAAAGTGTATTCCAGTAAAATTAGCCCGCGGCTATCGAAATGACTGGTGCAACGCCGTACACCTAAAAACTGTCACTACCCAGTAAACATTGATTGTTGGGGCAACATTGGCAAGAAGTTGGCCGCAACATTGGCAAGATGCAGACGCCAACATTGGCAAGATGTTTTATGCACCATTTGGATGCATCTGGCCAGCGTTGGCGTCTGCATCTTGCCATCGTTGGCTTCTGCATCTTGCCAACATTGGATTATGCATCTTGCCAATGCTGGCTTCTGCATCTTGCCAACATTGGCTTCTGCATCTTGCCAACGGTGGCAAAATGTTTTATGCACCATTTGGATGCATCTGGCCAGCGTTGGCGTCTGCATCTTGCCAACGCTGGCTTCTGCATCTTGCCAACGTTGGCTTCTGCATCTAGCCAACATTGGCTTCTGCATCTTACCAACGTTGGCAAAATGTTTTATGCACCATTTGGATGCATCTGGCCAGCGTTGGCGTATGCATCTTGCCACCGTTGGCGTCTGCATCTAGCCAACGTCGACTTCTGCATCTAGCCAACGTTGGCTTCTGTATCTTGCCAACGTTGGCAAAATGTTTTATGCACCATTTTGCTTCATCTTGCCAACGTTGGCATTTGTATCTGGCCAACGTTGGCAAGATGGCTTGTGCACCATTTTGCTTCATCTGGCGCCTAAATTCTGGTTGACTTTTATGCACCATGATGCTGCTTCATCTGATCTATTGACTATTGTGATGCCCGCGCTTTGACCAAGGTTGGCCATGCAAAGCAAGCTGGTGCATAAAACATCTGAACAGCATTGGCATCTACATTTGCCAAACGTCTCTGTAGGCTACTTAAACCTCGCTCATCACCAAAAGTTTATTGTTGAACCTAGCTAATCCTTGGGCGAAAGAACAGCAGCAACACGGATTTATAAGCAACACTTCTCCCTTTGTGACAAAGCAAAGTAACAGCCGAGCTTCGTATATTTTCACATTTATTAGAAACAAGCCACATAAAATCGTATTGACAGATGGAGATTCATTGCACATCAGCAGCTTTTTCTTGTGTATCTTTATCATTGTGAATTCCTGCGAATGAAACAAAAATATTTAAATCAAGAGGGCTGTTTGGCAACAGTGTAGGAATCATAGGCGTAACCAGGGGGGCAAAAGGGGCCATGCCCCCCCAAATTTTCAAACTTTGGATTCCGAAGTTGAGCCCTTTGTTGAAAATGCAATAAAGTTTGTAGAAATTTATATCGTTTTCCAAGAGATCTGGCTATTAACACCCCCAAGGACTTGTTTTAGACACACAGAAAGACACCAATAAATTTTCCAAATCGTAAATCGCCCAAAATTTACGCGATTTACATTTCTTTGAACTAATTTGTGGAAGCAATTTCAGAATGGCTTACTCTGTTGGGCTTTTGTGTAGTTATTGAGTTTTTGTTTAGCTTGTTTTAGTTTAGCTTGTTTTTGGTGTTCTCTAATTTAGCCGCAGTTTTTGCCAGTTCGTGTGTAAGAGCTATCTTTAATAAGTTAATAGCTGTTTATCTGCTAATAAATTTCATACAAATATTACCCTAAAAGTGTTTTCAGAAAGCGCTATAATCCATTATTTGAGTGTAATTTTTCAAAAATTTTCCGGGGGAACATGCCCCCGGACCCCCTGAGAATACGCGTGCCTTCGGCACGCTCTAACCCCGCTACCAGTTTTATTGCTTCAACCCACCAGGATACGCCACTGCACATCAAGTGGCGATGGCTTTAAATCAAACACTTTGTTGTTCTCTTCAATTCATCAAATATTTGGCCCCTCCAAAACATTTTTCTAGCTACGCCACTGTGTAGGATTTTGATCAGTTGTCGTTCAGGATACTACGAAGTTAATTGACAATCTGCAATATCAATGTAATATCCCTCTCTCCAACGTGCGTGACAAAAAAACTTATCATTCGATTCTGCGCCACGCAGAGCAATAATCAAGTTCCAATACATTCTAATTGCGTGTACAGTAGTTATTCAACAACTAAAGCAACACATGCGCTGTTGTCTTTCAAACATATAACAAGCTCACCAAAAGTTAGTTTTTGCCGTTTTCAGCCACCTTGCCTGTCCTTCCAATTTCGAAATCACTCTGAAACTCTTCATCAATTTGCTGCACGGCAGCAGCTTTGTCGTGCGCCATCACCATGTCTAATCATGAAAGTAAAAAAAGAAGTGTTAAATCAGTATATAAATGCCGACATAGCCTACTAACCACCATGTTCGTTGTTCACATCACTGCGAATACACCACTAAAACATTTTCATACATTACTCAATACGGTACTCTTCACAATTACATCATACATTAATCAAAAGAACAAAATGGCATAGTTATGACATAATCATTTAGTCGTAGTAAAAACATTTATCCGTACTCACCAAGAACAATCTTTTTCAGATTCTTTTTTAAACAATCAAACGAGTGCTTAGACTTCACGACGTTTTTTTTTTCCTTTCTTTTTTCTCGACATGCTTTGAACTGTGTTGTGTTCGATAATAATAGTTGGTAATAAGTCCACTGATACAATCGCTTGCATTTTTGCCAACAGCTTGACTTAAATTTGCTACCTGCAAAATGTAAATCGAATGTAATGACAGGGGTTTCATCCATCATATTAAAAAGCTTCAGCACTTGTTACAGACATTTTCGACTGTTACAAATGACAGCCAACGTTTAAAGTTTATTTTGGGATTCCAGTCGTCTGTTTTGTTGCGTATGTAGGTCGCAGTGTAGGCTACTGTAGGCTATGTTGTCGCAATGGGCGCAAAATAAAACATGTTATTATTATTATTATTCAGTTGACGGCAATGAAAGCTACATTTGCAAATACTCTACAACCATCACAGACCTATCCACACGACATAAAAATACAAACACATTCAAGCAGTCAGGCAAACACTGCCGGAGCAGCAAAATCAAAGATTGAGCAGAACCCTACACATGTTGTGGGACATCACAAGCTCTGCTACTTTGCTGATATCTTCTTAGCACTCATCTAGAAGCACTGGCACTAAATTTGTCACGAGAATATTTCATATGAAAGTTTTCCATTGGTCATTGAGTTTTATAACTTTCTCTAAATTGAGTTTTATAACTTTCTTTAAATTGTGTAAACGTAGCCTAGTGACAAAAACGACTTTACACAATTATTTCAGGTTCAATGAATAAAAGACATTCACTTACCAGGTTTTCATAAACATTGTCGTAAGTCATTCTTATAGTTTCATTTTGATCATTTCTAAAACTTCTTTCGGCCGTAATAGGCCTATCTCAATTGAATTCGATTTTTTATATTTTCGATGCAAGAAGCGAAAATTCCTCTTAGCGCTGTTCACATAAGCATTGTGCTTTCGGCTCTCCACGTAATTGTGTATTGAGCACAACCGCCATGCTTGAACAGTCGAAGTGAATCGAGTGACGTCATAATCCCTTTAGCAAAGGATTAAGTCATGGCCTCTGTCTTCCTTCATCAAAACAAACCAAGTTCTTCTGCTAAATTGCATCTCCTCACGTTGATATAACACATCGCCGCATTCTAAAGCTTTGTTGCCTCTTTCACTTCAACGCGTCATATTGCCCAGTCAAAGTTTAAGTAGTGACGTCATAATGGAGTTTTCACAACAATTATTGTGCCTGCAGTGTTGTTCTATGCACCGCGGGAGTAGAAAAAACGATTTGCCGGATCGTTGAAAGTAAAAGTAGCAATCGTTTTGTGAAATCTCGCTTCAAGAAATTGAGGAGAGATTTCGACGCAACATGACTGCTCCTGAAGCTGGCCTATTGTGCAAGCTTTGCTACATTTAAAGTAAAGACGCCCCTTTGTTGGCGACACGAGAATCTCACCCACGTGGTCAAAATCAGACAGTGAGCGACTGCTCTCAGAACAAAATCAACAAGTGATACTGCATCAATCGATTTTTTTTTACATTGATTCAGCGTCTGCAGACAGGTCAGCAGCGCGGCGGCAGTGCAGCCGCAACTCAATGATTACATGATCACCACAATCATGCTGCTGTGTCGAGCGCTACTAAACATCAACAAGTGAATTCGATTAAGCTTACAAGTTGTTTTAAATTTTCTTGAACTGCACGCAAATTTTGAGGTTAGTCCTGAAAAAATGTTTTCAAAAATATTACAAAACATTTTAGTATAGTTAAACTTGAAAATTAAAAAAGCTTTTGTTGAACATAAGAAAAAAATGAAGACCTGGCAACTTGAATTATCAACCACGTTTTTAAGTTTATCGCTTGTTAGTTACCTTACCAACGTCTGCAGACGTTGAATCAATGTAAACAGAACGGATTATGCTAGTTGGGTATTGGAGGCACCAAAGCCTAAACTTTCTGGAAGTGTTCTCTGAATCACAAGACATTTATTGCACTAAATTATCTGAAGCAATTGAATATGAACAAACGATTTTTATCATGGCGTTGTTGGTACAAGAATACGGTATGCGAAAGAAACTGTGTTTTTCCACTAAACCACATGAGTCATTTAGTTAAAGAGTCATTTTATTGTTGGCTATTAATATTTTCAAAGAATAAATCCAGTGAAGCTGAAATAAAGTAGCCAACGTTGCAATTGTTTATTTTGTAGAAACGCGTAGGGCAAATGGAAACTTTAAACTGGTTCGGTATCAAGCACGTTATCGCGTTCGCGTTTTGTTGCTCCTACCTTTTTCTAGACCTCTGCTCCGTTTGGCATAAACAAACTTGGCAAACTGTTGGCTACACTTCTGACCAACTCTGGTCTTAACTATTCATAGTATACTTGTACGGCATCAAAAAATAATAACAGCATTGATAGCCTATTATAAAAATGTAAAATTGTAGCAAAATCATGGTATACATTTGCATAATTTTAAAGAAAACACCGAAATTGTTATGAATTGGCACAACGCTGGCAATGCTTCTGACCGATGTTAGCCAACCACACAACTGTGTTTTGAAGCAATACCACATGAAAAGAGGTTTGTGTTAGTAATTTTAAAGATTAAAACAAATAAACCTGAAATAAAATCTTTGAGACCTTTTTGAACGCATGATAAGAAATAAGTTATTGAAATTGATGGCGTATTGTTGGCAACATGTTGGACATAATTGCCAATCTTGTGCCCTCACATCCAGCATATAGCCGACATTGCAATTGTTTATTTTGTGGAAACGTGTAGGGCAAATGGAAACTTAAACTGTTTCAGTATCAAGCACGGAATCACGTTCGCGTTTCTGTTGCTCCTACCTTTTTCTAGACCTCTGCTCCGTTTGGCATAAACAAACTTGGCAAACTGTTGGCTACACTTCTGACCAACGCTGGTCTTAAATATTCATAGTATACTTGTACGGTATCAGAAAATAATAACAGCATTGATAGCCTATTATTAAAATGTAAAATTGTAGCAAAATCATGGTATACATTTGCATAATTTTAAAGAAAACACCGAAATTGTTATAAATTGGCACAACGCTGGCAATGCTTCTGACCGATGTTAGCCAACCACACAACTGTGTTTTGAAGCAATACCACATGAAAAGAAGTTTGTGTTAGTAATTTTAAAGATTAAAACAAATAAACCTGAAATAAAATCTTTGAGACCTTTTTGAACGCATGATAAGAAATAAGTTATTGAAATTGATGGCGTATTGTTGGCAAAATGTTGGACATAATTGCCAATCTTGTGCCCTCACATCCAGCATATAGCCGACATTGCAATTGTTTATTTTGTGGAAACGTGTAGGGCTAATGGAAAGTTTAAACTGTTTGGGTATCAAGCACGTTATCGCGTTCGCGTTTTGTTGCTCCAGCCTTTTTCTAGACCTCTGCTCAGTTTGACATAAACAAACTAAAATGAAACTACTTTGTTGGCAAACTGTTGGCTACACTTCTGACCAACGCTGGTCTTAAGTATTCATAGTATACTTGTACGGTATCAGAAAATAATAACAGCATTGATAGCCTATTATTAAAATGTAAAATTGTAGCAAAATGATGATATTACATTTGCATAATTTTGAAGAAAACACCGAAATTGTTATGAATTGGCACAACACTGGCAATGCTTCTGACCGATGTCAGCCAATCACACAACTGTGTTTTGAAGCAATACCACATGAAAAGAGGTTTGTGTTAGTATTTTTACAGTTTAAAACAAATAAACCTGAAACAAAATCTTTAAGACCTTTTTGAACGCATAATAAGAAGTATTGAAATTGTTGGCGTAATGTTGGCAATGTTGGCAAAATGTTGGACAAAATTGCCAGCCTTGTGCCAACATACCCAGCATATAGCCGACGCTGGCCCAGCAATCAATGTTTGCTGGGTACAATACAAATTACTTGGATAAAAGACGGAGAGTTTGTCCAGCTAGCAAGCACCAAATAAACCAGTTAAATGTGCGACCGACTTCCAACAAACAACTTCAAGAATGAATCAGAAAAATTTGTGATAACTCAAAGGCACGCCAGCAGTAGCGCGACGCAACAACATGTCCAAACAGGTTTAAACCGGTCTGACACGAGTCTTACGGACGATGGTGCAATCTTGGCTCATGTTTTAGGAATTTCCATGACGTAATATTCAGTAGACCCGAACGGTTTCTACATGACGTTTGACCAGGCGAACAACCGTCTGTAACATAGCGGCGGCCCCTAGTTATGACAGTCTGACATGGCATAACTAAAAAAGAATTGACGACAATTGTGAGCCAATGAATAAAAACACATGATACACAAATTGTTTGAATCACTCACGTTTAAGTTAATACGCAAATACAAAGGGCATGCAAAGAATGAACAGCAATAAGAATAAACACGACGATACATGAAATTGGTACCATAGGTATTAGGTACACGCAAAAAATGATGCTATATACAATGATTGCGATAATAACCGACTGTTCTGGGCTCAGACAAGTGTCGGCCACCGCAGACAAAACCAGGCTCAAACCCTAACACTCAGGTGTTCTTTACGGGGGCGAGGCACGAAATATCCCTCAACACATAGTCTACTTTCACTTTCCCCGTACTCTCATCATAGTTGCAGACGGCAACTTTAGCTCTACGAACCACAGGCTTCCCTTTCCTAATTTGTGGAACTACCTCATGCACCCTCCCAAGTTGATACTTCCCACGTTTACCAATGTCCTGGAGAGAACCTACCACTACAAGTTGACCAGGCTCCAAATTCTCGGCCATTTTTAGCCATTTTTTCCGGCCCTGAAGACCTGGCAAGTAAAAATCGATCCATTTACTCCAAAACTGCTGAGAAAGTGACAAATTGAACCGATAATCCCTTCTTAATTGGTCACGATCATGTGGTTGCCCAACAGCACAGTATGGGTCTAAGTATGGGGTCAAAAGTGAGGCAGGGGTGATGACAGTAAAATCCCTAGGGTCGTCACTCAAAGGTACCAAAGGGCGTTCGTTCACAATCCGAACGGCACTACTTGTGTACGTAAGCAGTTCAATAAATTTGGGCTTACGAATTGAAGAGTCCAAAATGTGAAAAAACGCGATTTTAAATTGTTTAACCATTGCCTCCCAGGCGCCACCTTGCGCCGAAGCATCACTAAACCCATGCAATTGATATGAAACAATATCATCCGGACTGCACACACCAGAGTTTGCAAAATACCATCTCGGTAACGAAAAATCCTTAAGCAGGTCCAAAGAGCGAAGCCACGACTCCCACTCTTTAACAAAGCTATCAGGGACCTCGGTGACCCAATCAAACTTGTCTATCGCCAATTGCTGAAGTATAAGGCGTGCTTTTAGAAAAAATGGCGCTCCAAAGCCTAGCGGATCAAAATTTTGTCCAAGCTGACTGAGCATACTTCGGCGCGTGTGTTTAGCTAAGGGCTTTAAGGAACATGCGATACGCATCTCGTCAGACTCGGTTTGCCACACACAACCCAATGTCTTCGCTGATGGCAAAGTCATATTTTCAGTCTGAAAGTCAATGTCACGAATCAAAGGTGAAAGCATCTCATTATCCAAATTTGACAAGACAATCATAGCCTCCTTGTTAGCACTCCACTTACCAAGTTTAAACCCACGGCTATCAAACAAAGCAATTGATTCATGAGTGATTTGCTGAGCTTCCTCTAAGCTATCAGCCGAAAATATAAAATCATCCATGTACATATTATTTGCAATATTGCAGAGAGTCAATTCACCAGCACTGCTGGGATTCTGCTCGATCATTTTCTTTATAGCCAAGCAAGCGATATACGGGCTACTCTTTATTCCCCAAGGGTGTACACAAAAACGAAATGGTACCATCCTACCATTTTCAAGGTCATCATCTTCAAACCACAATATACGAAACAAATCCCTTTGCGACTCAGGTAATTTTATTTGAAAGAAGCATTTAGTCACATCAGCCATGAGACCAAATCTACCAAGCCGAAATCTAGCCAAGACATCTACCAGAGGGTTTAACAAGTCAGGACCCGAAAACATTATATCATTAACACAAGTTCCTCGAAATTCAGACTTGCCATCGTAAACAATGCGCTTTTTTAATTGTGACGTAACAAAGTACGGTAAATACCATTCAAATCCCTTGACATTTCCTGCTTCACCAGTACGCTCAATATAGCCATTTGATTTAAGATCTTTCATGGTGTCAGTAAGGAAATCACGAAGTTCAGGTTGTTTTAAAGCTTTCTTCCTTAAAGCAGCAGCTCTATCTGACGCCAACACAAAATTGTTAGGTAGATCAATATCTTCCTTCAACGGAACAGGTATCTCAAATCGATCATCTTTCAACTCAATATTCGGTTCAACAA
Organism: Aplidium turbinatum; assembly: GCF_918807975.1. Classification (NCBI taxonomy): domain Eukaryota; kingdom Metazoa; phylum Chordata; class Ascidiacea; order Aplousobranchia; family Polyclinidae; genus Aplidium; species Aplidium turbinatum. The sequence goes on along the minus strand of NC_137489.1, from coordinate 4,637,233 downwards.
GTTCTCTAGCCAACTTATCATTGCGAGACAATTCACAGGTTTCATTTTGCAACGTCAAATCCTGAATGACTTTATTCAGGTCTGCTATTTCCATATCACGAGACTCAATTTTACGCTGAAATCCAGAGATGACATCCGACTCTGAAGACGTCTGCATTCTGCACACTTTAGCAACGCTTTCCTCTAAGGGTGACTTACCACCACAAGCCAACCAACCGAGAGGAGTGAGCAGGGCCGGATTTAGCTGATGGGGGGCCCGGAGCACTTTTAGATCGGGGGGCCCCCCTGCAAAAAAAATTTTCGCGCCTATGGCGCGAAAAATCACCTCTGCGTCTACAGTAGCATCAATCCAGCACTGCACAGCATTTTGCAGAAACTTCAAAGGCTGAAAGGAAGAAAAAATAACACAAAATCACATTTTTTCCACGTAGGGGGGCCCTTCAAAAATCGGGGGGCCCGGGGCACCTGCCCCCTCTGCCCCCCCCTAAATCCGGGCCTGGGAGTGAGTAAAGCATGCGGTTCACTACGATTTTCACCAACACGTTCTTCTTTTGCCCACATCAAATAAGCGTTGTCGTTGCCAATCAGTACATCTACAGTACTACAATCATTCAAATGAAACATATTCACGTCATGAAAATGACGGAAACCATTTAAATCTTGTTTATGCGGTAAAGTTTTAACATCATCAGCCCAAGCTGGGTTAACCACCGAAGTTATATCACAAAACAGTTCATCTGTCTCTAACGACTGGATGTTGAGTTTGACAAGGTCAGCACAAGTAGCTTTCTGACCAGCCAGGGTATCCATTTTAAACGACGCTTTATCGTACGGTTTAAGATCAAGTTCACACACCAAGTCACTCGAAACAAACGTCAACTGCGAACCAGGATCATGCTGACAATACACCAACTTCGATTTGCCAGTCATTGGATTCAAAACACGAGCAGCAGTAACGCGGTTAAAGGCTGCTTTAACATTTCCAATCTTAACATTACGCACAGGAACTCTGGCACGAGCATCATCTTTCCCAACAGAATCCAGAGAATCATGTGACGTCACATAAAAATCATGCAGAAGAAAATAGTGTTTCCTATCGTTGTTAAGCCCACACTTACGACAGTTATTTGCATGAACGCAATCCCTAACCATATGCTGGCGCAAACAATTCAAGCATTTGCCAGCTTTCACAATGACATCTCTCCGATCTTTAGGTGTCAAGCGCAAAAATTCTTTACAATTAGACAAAAAATGATATTCAACTTGACCACGTGACGAACAACAAATGCATGCCGGTAGGTTTTTACGTCTGGCTTCACCACCGCGCGGTGCGCCAACAACAGTCGAGTACTGCGAACTCCCTGACATCACATCATCGTGGGGTTTTACGGACGTCTGCCTAACCGGACATGAAGGCAATTTTCCTTTGCCAAACTTTTTAAAATGCTGCGACTCACCAGAATCGCCCATTAGCATAATGCTAAAATCAGTCGACTTACGCGTTTCCTCCCGTACTACAAATTCAAACAAACTCTGAAGAGTAGGCTCATCAGTGCCACCATACTGATCACCTAAAAAGTCAAGATAACGCTGCTTAGCGTCAAACGGGAGTCGCTTAGCCAAATCCAAAACAAAACGTCCTTCCAATTTGTCACGCTGACCATAAGCTTGCGCGTAAAGCAAACACTGCGATAATTCATCTTTAAACTCTTTCAGATCACTGGAAGAGGTCGAAGTCAATTTGCTACCATAGCGATACTTTCTAATTTCCGGTTCTGCAAAAAGACCTCCACGAACCCCAAAACGCTGGGACAAGCGAGCTAACGACATTTCTATCCTGTCTTCCTCTGACAAGCCAGGGGTGTCAGAAACCAAATTAGCAATCGTTTGCGCAGCTGTTCTAACACAAGCTGCTTGTAACAAAGTCAAACAAGTCCCCTTAAAGGGCGAAGCTGCCATTAAGGCCGTAACACGATTTTTAAAGAAGATAAATGGCATATTATTACCATCGTAACCAATCAAGGCCGCCTTATCGAAAAACGTCCTACTATTTTGGTATTCAAAAAAGCAATCCTGCTGTTGAGAACTCGATTTAGCGGGAGAAGACAAGCTATATCCCTTAAGGGGCTGAGTGGGCTCAGTCACATGCACAGCCCGATCAGACGCGATACGCCTCTCACAACCACCCAAATTACGTGTAGCTGGGCGATCAAAACCTAGCGGCGCAGAGAACTGTGAAGGGGGCAAAGCATTACTACTAACGGCGGCCCCGTGACCTGTACGCTCTGGGGGAGGAGTTCGGTTGTAATTCGCAGACCTTGGCTCTACAGCATACGGAAGACCCTTAGCCGCGGCCCCGAGACCTCCTGAAACAGCTGGAAAACGTGTGGATTGCCCTGGTCCACTCACAGGTTGAACGGGCGTTTGGAAAAGGTTATGTAAATTAAACTGCGATTGATGTTCATTTCTGGAATGGCTAGAAGAGCCCTTCTTAGAGCTACGCCGAGAGCCCGCCTCTGATCGATATTCAGCTAAAACTACCTCTTTACGTTGTTCAGCCCTCAACTGAGCGTCTTTGAGTGCGAACTCAGCAGCTCTCGCTTCGGCTCTCGCGGCGACCTCAGCTGCTCTCGCTTCGGCCTCAGCTCTCGCGGAAGCCTCAGCTCGAATGGCCTCAGCTCTCGCGATGGCCTCAGCTCGTATGGCCTCAGCTCTCGCGATGGCCTCAGCAGCTCTTGCTTCGGCCTCAGCTTGGATCTGGAGCTCCTCTCGTCTTAGCTGTAGGTTAATTTGTGCAACTATCCGAGACGAACTCTTAGACATCCTAGTGCTTACATTTGAGGCGCTATCCTCAGGATGTATGTCAGCATCCAACATATCTGAGAACTCACTTTCTTTTTGTTCAAAGTTATTTTTTAACGAGTTAAATTCGGGATCTACCCTATCACGAAGTTCTGCCAAGATTGCAGAGTTAAAGATTTTAGTCAAAAGAGCATGGAAATGCCGTAATTCCTCTTCTAAAGTAGATAAGTTAGATCGAAAAATTAACAGTTCCTGCTTATCACTCAAAGAACCTAGGGCTACAGAAAGTTCCCCAATTTGAGTCAAAATATCCCGTCTAAGATGCCGGGCCTCTCGAACTGACTTAGCCTCATCGTTATTGGGTCCCTCCCCAGAATGGCCTGCCCGACCGCAAAGAACATCATCAGGCTTAAACTCAGTCGAGTCTACGGCGGTCGAGTCCTTGTCGCCACCGAGTGTAGACATATTAAATGTTGGGGCTAAATTTAACAATTAAAAAAAAATTAAGTTACACAAACACACAAAATTATTAGGCTACAGTAGTTATAAAAAATTTAACTGCAAAGACAGTAAAAATACAAAAAAGAATTTAAATGCACGATACCGTAGCTGTACGAGTATGAAGTCCTAAAGTCCACAAAACTTGCTTGGATTCTTCCACTTGAATCTACAAGCACAGATGGATTGTCTTTTAATCTTCTTTCTTGCCAATGATTGTCAAAGTTATTTTTCTTCAGTACCAAACTGAGAAGAAATGTCTTTACTTTTCTTTGCTTCTGTAAGAGTGTAGACTATACCGACCAACAAATCTTCTTTTTATTATTTCTTGTACTTCTAATTAGTTCTTCTGCACTAGCTGACAACAAACACGTCGTTTATTTTTATGCCTTCAAGTGCTTCTTGGCCTACAGCTAACAAAATCGTTTTTTTATTTTTCTTGCTTTAATTTCTTCTTGACCTACCAACTGACAAGAACTCGTCTTTTATTTTTATTTTTTGCTTTAATTTCTTCTTGACCTACCAACTGACAAGAACTCGTCTTTTATTTTTTATGGTCACAGCGGTAAACCTTAATTCTTCGTGGGAAAATTGTAACATAAAGTTCCCGGATCCGTTTGTCTGTACGTAATGACCGAAAAATAAACACACCTTCGAAACGTCTATTCAAAGTGTATTCCAGTAAAATTAGCCCGCGGCTATCGAAATGACTGGTGCAACGCCGTACACCTAAACACTGTCACTACAATACAAATTACTTGGATAAAAGACGGAGAGTTTGTCCAGCTAGCAAGCACCAAATAAACCAGTTAAATGTGCGACCGACTTCCAACAAACAACTTCAAGAATGAATCAGAAAAATTTGTGATAACTCAAAGGCACGCCAGCAGTAGCGCGACGCAACAACATGTCCAAACAGGTTTAAACCGGTCTGACACGAGTCTTACGGACGATGGTGCAATCTTGGCTCATGTTTTAGGAATTTCCATGACGTAATATTCAGTAGACCCGAACGGTTTCTACATGACGTTTGACCAGGCGAACAACCGTCTGTAACACCTACTATAGATAGCCTACAACTGAACACACAGAGCATTGCATACCAACTACAGCGATAAAATTGAGTGATAGTTTGTAAGAAACAAACCCTTGCTCTCTTGTTGTAGGCTACGGTAGTTAGAAAACTGATTGACAATGGTAGCCTACATGTTGACCCAAGAAACCTTTAATGCCTTACTCTAAATGACCTTTGTCCTCTCTCAGAAAATCCACCCATGGTCAGAGGTAGATCATGTGAAGAGGGTATGGATTCACAACCAATACTATAAATTAAACTAAATATTTACAATTGTGATTTAATAGGTTATTGAGTAATCATCGTTAATGATGTACAGACGTAGCCTATCATCATAACAAAACAAGCTACTGAAGAAAGAGCGAAACATATAAACAACTTAGCCTAAAGCTTTATCATCAGACAGTACAGTAGATCATAAGTTTGCGTAATCGAAATATAGAATCCTCGATTCCAAATGACATCTCTTACGATACTTGCAAGCAAAATATTTGCAAACAAATGTAACAAGATTGAAGTCAGGTATTCACTTTCTCCATTACTCACAAATTCTTCAAGAAATGCGAAAGAATAAAGTTCTTTACAAAAGTAGAAAACTCAAAGTAAGGTTCTTGTAGACAAATGTACCAAGAATAAACTTAATTATTGACTACCCGTAAAAGTTCTGCAAGTAATACGCAGGCACAGTAGGCCTAGAGCTATTATATGGAGATTGGTTTCAAGGAAAACTACCAATGAAAACTGTGAAAATGACTACACACTTTTTTGTGTTAGCCTACAGATCTGCTATTTGAGATTATTGTAAATGTGAATGTGGACACCAGAACGAGCGTTTAAATACAGGCCTACAGTATTTCAAGAAGCGGTAAATTTCTGTTAGCCTTGGCGCTTTAGTGCTGTGAATTCCAGAACAAAAGCAACGTGGTAGATTTTATCTATCAAGGAGTAACATTTTAAAAGGAAAAACAAAGGGTATGGATAAAATTCAAATTATGATCTGAAAATACGGGTGGGTAAATTTATTGATAAATTAGCAACAATGGGTAAACGAGAGTTAAAAATGGAGTAGCCTACCTCAGCAAAATATATAATTGTCGAATAGATAACCTACACCAGGCAACAATGCAGAGCTAAACAGTCAATATAACCTTTTTCGAAAAAAGTTTAAACGCGTCAAACATCAATGTTACGTCGTGGAACGTTATTGCATGCGCTTGTGTTGCTATCTGCATGAGCAAAATGTGTAGGTTTGCATTAGGCTACATGTTATCAATAAGATTCAATATTATTTTTCGTTGTTGGCGCGAACATGTAGCCTAGTACCGTAGCCTAGACCGAAAAGCAACAAACTGGAAAAATAACTAAAACGTAATTTGCCGATGCTAGACATTTGTCCCAAGAACAGGTAGGCTAAGCAGCTGACTTATGACTGATATAGTCTTTCGCTGCTTCTTGTCTGTTGTGGACTTGTGGTGTCTGTATTGCTATTGTGCTATTATATTTGTATTGTGTATGATTGTACCGTGCTATTCTCGCAACAGACGAAATAAAAGTTTTCTCTTCTCTCTCAACGAGTTCATGTGGTTATTTGTTCATGAAGCTTGCCTTTGCTGTATCTGGATGCGTATCAACGACGGAATATTTTTGATCTTTCTTGCTAGAAACGACGAGTATATCCACGGATTCACTGCGCTGTTGATCGGGATGAGAAAGATGGCAGTTATCTGGTAAGCCATGCCTGGTATTTCAATACCTCCATACGAAATGAAGGACATAATGCAGATAGGCATCCAACACAAGAAGTCGGTGATGATAATTCGCATGATTGTTCCAGATAATTCCTTACTTCTTTTAGCTTGTGCTTGAGAGACGCTGTTCACATTGCCTTGGCTAGCAGCTGCAAACAATTGTAGGTATGTTGAATGAGGTAACTTGTATATACATCCAGAGTGTCCGAATGGCTCTACTGAAATGTGTTATTCTAAATTATATTTGAGTAACTTTAATGGTTGCGCAATCATGCATCATCTAAGAATGCAAACATGACAGAAATAATTCAACCAATTCTTATAGTTCAGTTTTTTTTACGTTTTGTCATTCCTCAAGAAATCTACACCTCTAAAAGTTTCATTTCAAAGCTTGATGGCAACGAAAACGCATTACCTTGGTGCTTGTAACTTGCAGAATAGTACAGAACCAAATATACCATAAACATGTAAAAAAAGGAGGCTCCAAAATTCATCAGAACAACCCCGAAGGAATAGTTGAATGCCCGTTCGAAAGAAGCGCCGTAATATCTGGTAGAAATAAAACTCAAAATAAGCACCAAGATGAACATATCGGAAGTTCAAACAACACTTTGTTTGTCAATATGTTTTAGGATTGTTATTTTAATCCGCCAAGTTGCACAATAACACCTGCTTCCATCATGCAAGCAGTGAAGCAGGTGGACACATTTTCAAAAGCTCATTTAGATTTAGTATTAATCTAACGCAGTAGTTCTCAAAGTGGAGTCCGCGATCCTTTGGGGCTTCGCGAAACAATATTTTGGACATCAAAGCACTTTAAGAAAAGTCAGTTTTTCTTAAACAAACTTGTCACGTGTTTGCACAATCCAAGTTCAAAAATATTATCATGATCTTCAATAGAAATGCTGTTTCATTAGCAACTCGTTTGGAACTAATGTTAGCTACAGTATCTGTCTTTGGAAGACAACTTAATTCGAGAACAGTTCATTGGTTTGGTGAATGATAGGGATGTTTAAACCTATTTTCTGTGAGATGTGTTGCAGCGACTTTAGTTTTGAAATGACGCAGCCTTATCCTGATATCACAAAGATGGCACAAACTGCTGATTTTACTTCCAACAACTTATGAATGTGGAACAGCATTTTTAACACTGCTTGCTATCAAAACAAAAGCTTCAAACAGGTTGGGTGTGATGCATAACATCAAGATAGCTTTGTACAAAACGGAAGTTTATTAACATAGAAAAACTAGTTACAGCCAAGCAGGTGCGATAGCATTGACGTGTGAGTTTCTAGTTGCATGTAACGAATAAATGATCATCGTCTTTTGTGTGAATTTGCATTAATTTTAATGATGGATCGTTTTGTGTAGGCGATTTGTGTATGCGGAGTTTTTGTTCCCATCGCCATCACCACGAAATGATGTTGCATAGATTTTCAATCGAAACAAGACAATTTTTCATTTAAGAAGCTTAATTTATAAACGAAATTGAATTAAAGACATTTCTCCCTCAATTATAGCCTACACAAATTTCTTGTTTCGAAACATTTTTCACATTTTTTTGTTTCCAAAATTGGTTTTGTTCATTGAATTAAAGTTATTTGAAACTTGACAGTCACCTTGGTAAGCAAACACCGTCCGTGCTGTAGTAGCCATATGTTGTTGGAGAAGAATCTTCACAATCAAATTGAGAAATAGTGGACTTGTTGAATATCTGACAAAAGCGTGAATGAGACAGCGTGAATGGGACAGACTTGATTTCCGGAATAGTTTGTCTTCCACCAGGAAGTTTGTTCACCATTTCAATTAAGTCAATTAATTGGCTTGCGGTGACAGGACCTTGTATGTATGGTTGATCCATGATTATTTTAGTTTCAAGCTTTAGATTCATTAATGGAATAGTTGGAATTACAGCAAGCAGTATTGACAAGACCCACAAGCATGCGATTATTGAAATGAGACGCATCCAACTCATGAACTTTGCTTTGAATGGTCTCAAAACTACATATAATCGATAAGATGCCATCACAACCAACATGCAAACCGACATTTGACTTGAAATTACAGCAAGGACCCCAGCAAACATGCATTGATTGCTGAGTAGCCACTGTAGTTTTTGCCTACAGTAAGTTCCAGAAAATTGAACAGATTTTGAAGCAATAAATAAAAGATAAAAGCCCATTAAGAAATCTGACACCGCTAAATTCAGGAGCATGATATTGAAACAGAGTCCAGTTGTGGTCGGATAACGACGTAGGTTTGGAATGGCTTCCACTATATCACAAGATGTTTTGATAATTATAATCAGGTTTCCCACCACTGCAAATATCATTATAATCCACAAAGCAGCATAAAAGAATTTGTCTCCAATCAGTTCTGTTGATGACGAAACACTTGTGTCTGTTAGAGGACATTCGTCTGTGTAATCGTCACAATCAAACTCTCCATCCAATATTTTACTGAGGGGTAAAAATCTTCTGTTGTTGTCGCAATAGAAATGGGTCTCAGGTGAACAATTCATCTCATCCGCCAAATTGTCACAATCCGCCACAAAATTGCATCTGCAAGAACAAGAGCATAAATTCAAAGTTACTGTTTAAATAACTCCAAACTACGTATAATATACTTGTTCACAGAACCTTATAACTCTCTGTTACTTTGTTGTGTAGATTTATTTGGCAAGAGTACTTCAACAATGAAGCTGTAGGCCTATCACTCTCCAGAAGTTTGGTTGGAAATTCATTTCAAGAAACTCCATCCCGCTCCGATACCGAAGTCACCCGCATGCCATCTAGACCATTTTCATAATTATCATCTTCACTACATTTTTCATCATTCATGATCATCAGTGTAATATCATGCTCAAATAATAAGTTAATTAATCTAAAATCCTGTACCCATCAGTTATCAATTCCTATTCAATATCACACCACTGTCGTTGCTGCGAACACTCCATTTTCCTTAAAACGATGTACTGTACATAGTATTTTGTATATGTAATATGTTTAATATGTAAATAATATGTAATATGTTTAATATGTAATAATATGCCGTATGTTCATTATTTATTCTTGAATGCTCGTGTTGTTGATTTTTCTTTTTTATATTGGTTGTAAGGTTCAGTCGTCCCCGCATGGTTTCATCAACTGGCACACCTCCAGTTGCTTTAGGTATGTGGAGCCAACTGGTTCTTCCAACTAATTCATCTACTTTAAACTGTTAGGTTTGGTGGCCGTGCTTAATTTACTTTCGTGTACGTAACCTTTAAATTTGCATCGCATGCACGTTTTAAACTTTTGTAGTTTTGCCACCTTTTCCTTTTGTTGGTTTTGTTCTCGTTCACTATTTGTAACTTTATCATTGCTGTTGTTTTCCGACAAAGAAAAATAAATTGAATTGAATTGAATTGAATTGAATGTTTTATAGATTTCAACGATGCAAATATCTTTTAAATTCACGTTTTAGTACCCAGAGCCTTGCTCAATTGCCGATTGCACTGTCTTTAACAAAAACCTTTTTTTCAACCTAACCCAGTATTAGTAGATTACATAGTAGAGAAAAGTTGTTGTGCTTTGCGACAATTGGTGAGCGCGTCACTTCTGGAACGAAGAAGCTTCAAGATCAAGCGGCCCTGGTTTGACTCTCGGGGTGTGCGCTTGAGCAACGCACGTTAAGGACTGCTCTCCATTCAGCGGCATCTAATGGATGGAATAGTTACCCGGCAGCAAGACTTCAACAATCCGAAACTTCACTCTGTCAATCTCGGTGACCGGCTTGCGTCAGTGCTTCAAAGCCTCTACAAGTGTGCGAAACTGCCAGGATTAAGCTCTGCAAGAAGCTTTCCCAGTCCGAGGATAAAGATTCAATCAATCAATCAATCAATCATTCTTAAAAGCACAGAGCAGTATTAACCGTTCCAGTATCCTACCATCGCCCGAATCTCACTACCACCAAGGGCTCACTTAGCCGTGGCCGAGTGGTTAGCGCGTTGGGCTCGCAGTCGAGAGCCTGCATGTTCGACTCCAGCCACTCGCACTTGCTGTTGTTTCTCTGGGCAAGAAACTTTACGATAATTGCCTCTACCTAGTGATCGATTTTCGAGTAATGGGTAGTACCAAATTTAAATCATAAGTAAAGTAGACAACCGGAAACAGACATTGCTGTCGGCTGCAGCGTAGATCAGGTGTATGTCGGAAGGCGTAGGCTACACCGATGCATAGCGCTCAAGTCCGCTTTCCCGCAATGCAGGATAAAGATAAACAAACAAACAACTTGCCTTGCGTTTCTTTCTTGCTATATATTGCTTTACTTTTGTACACTCTAAGTAGGCCTAAGTACAAGAGGTCAAAGGATTTTCACTTACTTGTTTGGCTATTATTATTATCACTACGTTTTGTACAGTATGTTGACAGTTTATTTGTCACTGCGACCTTACTTAGCCTACCTCATTTTTATTAAGTTATATAGAGTATGTATAAAAATACAACAACTTACATCACACAGGGCCGAGATGATCTCATCTTCGGAAAAGAAGCATCATCGTTACCCACTACCGTTACCCACTACCGTTACCCACTACCGTTGCTTGGGCTAAAGTAGCGCGCGCTACCGCTACCCGCTACCAATTTACAAAATTAGCGCGCTACCCGCTACCGCTACTCGGGCCAAAGTAGCGCGAGTAGCGGTAGCTTTTAGCGGTAGTAAATTTGTCGGAAATTCAACATCTACGAAGTTGTTAAGTCCGAATTTTAACATCATGCATTACAGTTTTCATGCGTATGCGTCGACTTGTTGAGGCGTACGTGTAACTTATGCTTTACCGTGAACCAGAATATCCAACATTGCGTTTCTGACTTTATCCCCACAGCACAAAATTGGATATTTTTAATCGAATTGTTTCATTGAACATCAACTGAGCTGCTGGCTCAAAGATATCATTGTGAAGTCATCATAAACCTGGCGCACGGTATTTACTGCATATATTATTCCAACCTTCTATTTACCTGTCTCCTGGACAATGATCGTGATAAGTTGGTGATGACAGATCGTCTTGCTCACAATGCTTCAGAAGGGGACAAAACAATTCATCACTTGAGTCGGAGCAATCTACCTTCTTATCACATACAGTCCCGGGCCGTGGCCCACAACGGTCGCCACATTCACCTTGTAGTTGTGTATATGGTTTGCTGTCATACCAATTGCAATCGAACCAATCACAGTAAGGTGATTCGACTGAAATGGAAGAACACAATAGAGAAAATTTGATTTATGCTATTTTCACTGATGAATTTAAAGGATAGGCGACAACTTTCCGTCCAGCTTGTTATGAAATTAATAGTAGCCTACGTTAAGAACTGGGTAAGATATAGTCCTATTAATATTGATAATTATTATTATTATAATAAAATTACTAATAATATTGATAATTTAAATATTTCTCCAATTGTAAAAACGTTTAGGACTAGGGGTGTAGTCAGCATAAAATTTTGAGAGAGGGGCAAACAAGTATTATTGTTCATGTCAGTAAGCCCGGCAACGAGTCGTCGAAGACAAAGCACCTGGATGGGAGTATGAGGTCTTCTCCAAAAAATTTTGAAAAATTTTCTAAAAATTGTGCATTTTCTGAGTACTTTTAGTGCAAATAAATAGCGAAACTCTGTCATAATATTCTGAAACACAGCTTGACATGTTTATTTAAACTATTTCAGCTAGAGAGTTGGGCAATTACTTTCTTTGCCTCCCTGACTACGTCCCTTTTTAGCACGGTTAATTCTCGCAACAACTTCAGAAGATGAAGGAAAGAAAGGGTTTGTTACCTTGGTGGTAACTACATTTTATAATAACTAGATAATTCATATCATGGTAATCGTTTGCATTTAAACTTATCGAAAGGAAGAGCAAGCTAGATCAAATGTTACTGAAATGCAATATCCACCTCATACAGTAGCTTGACCAAGTTTTCGGTATTTGAACAGTTGTAAATCCAATGACATTGTGAAAGCTAACTTGGGTAACCGGTATTCAAAATAAAAATATTTCAATTTTTAGGATAATTTTAGTTTGATGAAAATTTCCTATTTTGGTTTTGTTTCATTTTGAAAGAAACTTCTTATGGAAATAGCTTGATCTTTTAGGTTTGTTGCGAAAGTCAAGATATGTCGTTTGATTATGAGTTGAAAGCGAAACTTACAAAATCTTAAAACGCTGAAAAAAGTGGAAAAACTTTACTCAAACTTGTTTAATTTTACGTTGCTTTTTTTTAGATTTAATAACTTTTATGGCATGTTGAGACAGTATAGGCCAGGGATGGCGAACCTCTTTTAGTGCATGGGTCACAAAAGAGACCTTAATCCTTGAAAAAGTAAAAGTGGGTCATACATTTAATTACATGTTAATGCGAAACTACATGTTAATGCGAAACTTGCTGCTGCATCTTCTCTTCAAGTCTTATTATCCTTGGTTGGTAATCCGTAGTTTTTAGCTTCACACATGCAGCACTCATGTCTGAGCTGAGACGATTCCGTGTGCTTGATTGTATAAAATTCATTTGCGAAAATAAAAATTCGCACAAATATGAAGAACCAAACAACGTTAACAGAGCTACCGCAAATCTTTTCATAGTTTAAAACGAATTTGGCAGGGAGTTCCACTCTGTAAGAATTATATTTTTAGCATGGTTTTCAACAGCAGGAAAGTCACAACCATCCATATCCGTTTTCATTTCAATTTTTTGTAGGAGATGATTTAAGTCTACAAATTTTGTTTTCCAAACTGCACTTTCTTGAAAGTCTATCATTTCCATTTCCAAGTTGTAAAGAAAAAGACAAGTGGGTCACTGATAATCTGTGATGAGTCACTTCGTGACCCGCGGGTCAGTGGTTCGCCATCTCTGGTATAGGCAATAGGTGCCAAAGCAAAATGCAGTATGTGCAAATTTTCAAGAATATTTTTCATCAAAACAAAGAAATTTTTCCACAAAAAATAGAAAGTTTGTTTAGTTAAAAAAAAATTGGAAACACCGAAAAAATATTAGTAGGCCTAGTTATTGCTCAGATACGTAGCAGTTCTTCCCAGAACACAATTAGGTATTCCGGCCGAATAGGTATTCCGTAGTTTTCACGATGGTTTTTGCGTTCCAACTTTATTGATGTTTCGTTCCAATCGAGTTGATATCGACACGAAAATTTACTTGATGAACAAAAAAATAAACAAAGCCTGCGTCAAGACAAAACAATCTTCTTTAAAAAGTTATTTTGGTTATATTTTTTCTGTATGACAATGCCAATGTAAATCTGGTAAAATAAACTAATCAGGCCAATGTTTTCATTCTTTACTATTCTAGACATGTCATTGCTATTGATATTGTGTTGGATTTGACAATGCTTTTGACTCACCAGAGCAGCCAACTCCACATTCATCCTCTCCGCTAGAACATTCAATACGTCCATCACATTTTACGGCATTGATCCGATTGCACTTGAAACTGCAATTGATTCGTGTAAAACAAAAACTATTCAACAAAAGATAATAAACTCAACATGTTGTAAGTTACGAAAAGAATGGTCACATTTCGTGGCGTAGCAATTCATAAAAATATCTTTATCATTAAATATATTGAAATTTGGAGTTGCATACTAGCAAATTTCTACAAAATTTGTTTTGAAATAACTGACTTCCGCTGATATTCAAAGAACGAAAAACAAACGAACTTTTGATGTAACCGAAAGATGGTAGTAATTGTCACAATTACTTTTTTAATCATTGAATTGACAACAATCCTTTTAAAAACACTAACTTTATTACTGACTTTTTAGGAATAGAGGCTACTGCTATTTCGGTAACTTACATTCGGGTTTTCAAAACACAAAAACTTCAAGTGCAGGAATTGCGCAAGTTAAGTGATTTAGACCCCTATAACTTTCATAACAGATACTTTACATGTGGAAAAGTTTCAAATATATTTTACAAAAACTATTTGCAAATAATAGTATTTTTTTTTAACATAACATCAAAATGATTGTAAGGACAGGTGCCTGATGGACATGCGGATGCGTTATAGAGGCCATACGCTACTGGTCACATCTATATAAAGCTGATACACGCACCATTAAAGCGCAACTACATGTAGTTTCAATTTGATCTTGGCTTTTTTAGACTAAAGCCAGGCAGACACACTAGTTCAGGCATTGAGAGGCTTGTTTAGCAGCTGCTTAGTGGTTGTTTGTGCTAAAAGTTTAATAAAAGTTTTTTTTTTGTTAAGGAAAAGTTTTTTGTCCTCGTGTAACTCATAATGATTACTATAGACCAAAATGAGATACATTAATCTGTGAGTCGAAATAACGTAGGCCTATGGCTTACAAAGTGACCATTCAAAGCCTTCAGGTTTAACAATTATCCTCGAACATGACCATGTTAATCATGGTAATTATAAAATAAACAATAAAAGTTTATAAAATTTGTAATCAGAAAATTATGTGGCTTTACGATATCGTTAATCTTGATATGTAAGAATACTTTTCAAAATAAAGCCTTTCATTTGATTACAAGTATATTTTTTGCAAGTACGCTTAACCTTAAAATGTTTTCATCATTGAATTAATTTGTTTAAACTTCTTTAGAAAATGTTAAAAATGTATGACTTTCTCACCCATAACATTCAATTGTTGCATAGGAGCAATCAAGAGAATTTGTGCATCGGATTTCATCAGATCCACCAGGACAGTCATTAGAGACGTCACATATTTGATGAACATCAATGCATTTGGTTTCTGGCTCACATGAAACTTCATTTTGAGAACAATTGTTATCAAGAAGCAAAGGATCACAAATCTCGCTGGTAAATTGTCTCTCACATAAACATTCGTCCGATAAGTCAGCGCAATCAAACACAGCATTGCACATTTGTTGACGTTGTATAATTGTTCCATCAAGACAAGGCCAGCACTTGGAAGTGTCTAAGGTTGACTTTCCATCTTTAAACGTATAACAATCGTCTTCTTCCTTAAAACAAACTGAAAGTCTTTTATTATTAGGCCAACCTGATGTTAGCCGTATATTTTGCTGTGGAACAATGCATCGATATGGAGTAGCTGTAGAAGTTGGAATTCGGTGGGTGCCATCTGTAGGAATACCATTGCACTTGAAACCAAATCCAATTTGTTTTTCATCTGATCTATCGGTACAATGAACAACACCATCGCATAGCCAAGTTAAAGGGAAGCACTTGGATCCGTTATCGCAGCGAAAATAGTTGCGACTGATCCTGTCAAACAATTAGTAGATAATAATAAATTAACTTAACAACAGAAAACGCACTGGGATTGTTCACCAGTTGTTATAAATTATAATTGACGATAAGTATTTTGCTGATTGACGAAAAGTCGGAAATAAAAAGCTAGTTATCCTTTCAACATCTTGTGATAGTCTAGTGTACAGTCATCGAAAGTATGCAAGAAATTAATCTATATAATTAAGAGCTGTATATTCATTAACAACAATAACTTAACAAGAAAATTAACTTAATTAAATGAGCAACAATAATATTAACTCATTGATGGTAACAATTAACTTTAATTAATTAATGTAAGGAAAGTACTTTTGATTAGTCATCCTGGAACAATCTAGTTCATCAGAGCAATTTAAGCAGTTTGGAAAACCATCACATTTCTGTCCTTCTGTGTAACTATAGTTGTCAGCGCCACATGAGTTGTTAAACAGACTTCCCAGAGGAATGTTGCATTCAATCTCATCGGACCCATCCGTACACTCGTACTTTCCTGAACATCTAAACTCATCCGGAATGATTTGTCCAGTGTAGCATCTAAACCCACCAGTGGTTACCAACAAAGTAACAAACACCAAACAACCACTTAGTAACTCAAACATGATTGTTCTTAGCAAAATAATTACTCTGAAGAAAAAAGAAAAAAACAAGATTTAAGCTTAACACTGTTAGGCTACATTGTAGCATGAAGAAATGAGATTACAATTTTGCTTCAAGCACAGTTATTCAAAGCAATTCTTCAACTTGATAAAGACTTATTATCTATGCCTTGCCTTGCCATAACAGTGTTATTTAAAAATTTATTTCATCATGATAAACTCATGACACAAAACAGGCCTACCAAAAATCTTACATCTGATCAAAAACTGAAGTTGAAGTCATTGAAACGTTTCTGTAAATTCGACTTGTTAGACCAGACTGTTCATTGCTTGCAACTTGGCAAGGTACCAGATATAATACACCTTTTAATTCTTTTCATACTAATGTAATGCTATCCACCATAGCTGTATTCTGAGAAATGCACTTGGGGTAGTACAGTCATTACATCATTATTTTCACTCACCAAAAATTGAAACAATTTTAAGAAATTTTGATGATGAAGAAAAATTTAGAAAGTACATTAAACTAAAATCGTTCTGTGAAGCACGCTGGACTTGCCGATGGGAGGCTGTGACATCGGTGCATTGTCAAATTTTAAGAATTTCACTTGTATAGAAGCAGTGCAGTAATGAAAAGGACCCAAAAACCTGTGTTGATAGCAGAGGTCTATTTGTAGCTGTTTGTGATGTCCAGTTTCTTCTGGACTAGAAGTTTGGAAATTTATATTTTCATTTACAAATACCCAGGCAACATACCTCCAGGGAAAGGAAATGGACATAGAAACAGCTCAACTACAAATAACTTACAGTTATAAAAACAAAAAAATGAACAAACTGACATAGAAAGAGCACGTGGTGATGTATATTATGATGCGATTGATAGGGTCACTGCAGAATTATCAGAAAGATTTACGAACAAAAGCTCGAAGATACTGCTTTCTCTTGCAGATGTAGTGCTGAGAAATAATGCCAACCATCAAAGCTTGAAGTTGATATTTAAATTTTACACCTTAGAACAAGATTTCCTGGAATCGGAAAATCAACTCTTTCACCAACGCACTCGCAACAGCGAAATCAAAACTTCTGTAGCCTACAATGTACAAAATTCCTAATTTTCGATGGATTATAGATAAAACTATGTCCTACTTTGCAAAAACTGCAAAAATTCTAGCAACAGTTCCTGTAACACCATGTTCAGCTGAGAGGTCTTTTTCTGGATTACGACGACTGAAGACATATCTGAGTTCAACAATGGGCCAAACACGACTGTCAAACTTAGCTTTGTTGCACTTGGAAAAACCAACAACAAATAAAGTCGAAGTCAATCGCATTGCAGATATATTTGGACAACGAAGTGGGAAAAACAAATAGCCTACTTCTTTTAAATTCGTGTATATCACCAGTCTACCACTGTATTTAGGCTAATCTACTAATCAACACTTTTTAGCTTAGTTTTGCGGTTTTAGAGCCATGTACCGGTAGTACGGCATTCTACTGGTTCGTTTGTGTAGTGTCAATTACTCCCTTCAAATGTCTTTTAATGAATTTGTTGTTTTGCAAATTTGCATAATGGTAGGGTATACTTATTTTACCAGCGGCTTTGTGAAAGTCTTGTCAATTGATGACTTAGGCTGTTTTTTTCTTAAAGGCTAGGCTATATTATTGCTTTTTCTTACATGTGTACTTTTGTTTACGCGCAGTTGATTATATTTGGGGAAGAATTCTTTAGCACCCCCAAAACATATGCTTCCCGTACACCTATGCTATCTATAGTACCTTTCAATGCATTTATACATTAATAACTTCATTGAAGCATTTCCATGCAGCCTAAACATGTTTCCATAACGTTGCATTAAAATGACTGAAACACCTTTCAGCGTTGTGTGCAAATCAGAATGCATCTAACGCTATGGGACAAAACGTCGACTTCGTTTATTTTTAACTTCAAAGTTTCTTTAACGTGATCAAACATCCGCCTTGCTTTCACCAACTCCTTGCACTGATACGAAACGTCATAACATGTTCTTGGGTAAAGGTTCTTTAGTATATTTTGCACCAAGTACAAGGCTACCGCAAAAAATAGAGGAAGAGCGTCATCTTTAGATCGTATCTCATTCAAGTAATAGCCTATTCGACTGAGACACCTAGCCTGCTGAAGAATAGCACGACCCATGACTTACCTGATGGGAACGATTCTTTTCAGAACGTCAGTGCCTTTCTGTTGTCGACAAGCGTTGCCACTGTCCTGTCATAGATGCCACTAATCACATTGAGCATTGCACCCCAATTTCTATTATAAGATCGAGTGACCGCTAATAAGAAACAAACCCTTGCTCTCTTGTTGTTGTTCACCTAACTGCTTGACGACGGTATAGCCTACTTGTGGACAGGGAATGGGATGGGATGGGATGGAAGATGGAATGGAATTGAAGATGGAATGGAAGATGGAATGGAAGATGGAATGGAAGATGGAATGGAAGATGGAATGGAAGATGGAATGGAAGATGGAATGGAAGATGGAATGGAAGATGGAATGGAAGATGGAATGGAAGATGGAATGGAAGATGGAATGGAAGATGGAATGGAAGATGGAATGGAAGATGGAATGGAAGATGGAATGGAAGATGGAATGGAAGATGGAATGGAAGATGGAATGGAAGATGGAATGGAAGATGGAATGGAAGATGGAATGGAAGATGGAATGGAAGATGGAATGGAAGATGGAATGGAAGATGGAATGGAAGATGGAATGGAAGATGGAATGGAAGATGGAATGGAAGATGGAATGGAAGATGGAATGGAAGATGGAATGGAAGATGGAATGGAAGATGGAATGGAAGATGGAATGGAAGATGGAATGGAAGATGGAATGGAAGATGGAATGGAAGATGGAATGGAAGATGGAATGGAAGATGGAATGGAAGATGGAATGGAAGATGGAATGGAAGATGGAATGGAAGATGGAATGGAAGATGGAATGGAAGATGGAATGGAAGATGGAATGGAAGATGGAATGGAAGATGGAATGGAAGATGGAATGGAAGATGGAATGGAAGATGGAATGGAAGATGGAATGGAAGATGGAATGGAAGATGGAATGGAAGATGGAATGGAAGATGGAATGGAAGATGGAATGGAAGATGGAATGGAAGATGGAATGGAAGATGGAATGGAAGATGGAATGGAAGATGGAATGGAAGATGGAATGGAAGATGGAATGGAAGATGGAATGGAAGATGGAATGGAAGATGGAATGGAAGATGGAATGGAAGATGGAATGGAAGATGGAATGGAAGATGGAATGGAAGATGGAATGGAAGATGGAATGGAAGATGGAATGGAAGATGGAATGGAAGATGGAATGGAAGATGGAATGGAAGATGGAATGGAAGATGGAATGGAAGATGGAATGGAAGATGGAATGGAAGATGGAATGGAAGATGGAATGGAAGATGGAATGGAAGATGGAATGGAAGATGGAATGGAAGATGGAATGGAAGATGGAATGGAAGATGGAATGGAAGATGGAATGGAAGATGGAATGGAAGATGGAATGGAAGATGGAATGGAAGATGGAATGGAAGATGGAATGGAAGATGGAATGGAAGATGGAATGGAAGATGGAATGGAAGATGGAATGGAAGATGGAATGGAAGATGGAATGGAAGATGGAATGGAAGATGGAATGGAAGATGGAATGAAAGATGGAATGGAAGATGGAATGGAAGATGGAATGGAAGATGGAATGGAAGATGGAATGGAAGATGGAATGGAAGATGGAATGGAAGATGGAATGGAAGATGGAATGGAAGATGGAATGGAAGATGGAATGGAAGATGGAATGGAAAACAGATTTTGGGATGGAAGATGGAAAATGTCAAGGATGGAAAGAAATGAAAGATTTTGATGATAGGATGGAAGACAATCTTCCATCATTCCATCCCAATTTCATCATTAACTTTCTAACGCTTTATCAAGACATGCAAAATATTACGTTGCTTGCTGAAATAATTCGAACGGTAGCCTACGTTCAAATAATAATTCAAACGTTGCGTAATCCTTAGAAAAATACTGCTGCTAAATTTTTAGCTTAAGTTTAGCCTATGGTTTTTAGGTTTATTTGTGGCATATTCAACGCGGAGATCACAAAATGTGAAGATGGAAGATGGAATGGAAGATGGAAGAGATTTTTAAGATGGGATGGAAAATGGAATGGAAGATTTTTTAGATGGAATGGAAAAAAATCTCAGGATGGAAGATAGAAAAAAACGTCTTCCATTCCATTCCATCCCATACCCTGCTTGTGGACAGTGGAGCTAGTGCTCTCTAACGAAAGTGGTTTCGGTACTAAACATTCCGAGTCGAGATTTGTAGCATTCTCCAAAAAGACCCACGAGGGTCGTAGACAGGCTGTTATGTCAAGAAGTTACGATTTAAAGCCGGTAACAAAACTAGAAAATACAAAGTGAAAGGCCCTTTTTAGTACCATAAAAATAATACTAAATATGAACCTATTGGTCTGATGCAAATAAAATAATAATAATAAACAAAAGTTTCGTTGGGGGAAAAGATCTTTCAGGTGCAGCTTTGTCAAGCAGACCAAATGAAACCTAACATACATGAAACCATTTCTTTATGGCAGCAAAACGTTTTCAGTGATTTCTAGGGAGATTTCTTCTAATGCAGGGGTCCGCAAATAGTAGGTCGCGACCCAAATTTGGGTCGCGAGACCATCCACAGTGAGTCGCAAAACGGTTTAAACTTACCATAAATATAACTTGTATGGCAAAAATAAATACAATCATATAGTCTTTGATGCGCTGAGTTTCGTACAATTAGGTAGGCTACAAGAAAATTTATACTTTCGATTGCAGTACAGTAGTTAAGCCCACGGTTATATAGCCTGGAAGACACCTTGAGGCAGGGCATGAAAACTCTCTCAGCTTATCTCCAGAACTGGCGACTGAAACTCAGCGAAACCAAAACATTGGCAGCAGCTTTCCACCTACACAATCGGGAAGCTGATCGTGAGCTACAATGGAAAACTTCTGTCCTTCTGCCCCAAACCAAAATATCTTGGGGAGGCACTAGACAGATCGTACACATACCGCCAACCATTTGGTGTCACTGCGCAAGAAAATGACATCCCGCGCTGCACAATTCAAGCGCCTGGCAGGCTCCAGCTGGGGGGCGAGTGCTGACACTTTGCGTATAGCAGCCTTAGCCCTTGTCTACTCTTCAGCAGAGTACTATGCACCTGTTTGGTACTGCAGTGCTCACTGCCATAACATTGACACTGCCATAAGCAGCGCTCTGCGCACAGTTACCGGATGCCTGCGTCCCACACCGTTGGACAATCTCCCCATTCTCGCTGGCATCCAACCTGTTGAGCTTCATCGCGAAGAAGCCACTCCGTTTCTTAGCCGACGGGCACTAGAGCCTAACCATCTTCTCCACGACAAGATCTCTGCTCCCCCAAACCAGCACCCCGTCGACTGAAATCAAGACACCCATTCGTACCAGTCGCTCAACTTTTGATCAACGAAGCAAATGAAGTTCATCTCAGTGGCTACTTGGGCGGACTATGAATGGAATTCTGAAGGGAAGTCAAGTACTGTCGCAATCAATGTGCAATGCCTCGCGATGGGTTGCTTTGTATTTTGACCGAACGCGCTGTTTTAATTATGAAATCCTGAGCGGTATGGTATTATCGGTCAATGACCAGTAGTAACCTTTGATTGTGGAATCGTTGTTATGAAACGTAATTCTAGATCATTCTGTCAGATGCGCACTTTAAACATTCTGTTGTTTTCCACAATTGCAAATATCGTTTGTCATGATGTCACAAGGATGGTTTACCAATGGATCTCCGATTGCGAAATCATTATTATGCAATGTATTTTCTAGAATCGTTTTCCCTACGTGACAATCTCGAGACTTCTGCTTGTTTACAATTTAATGCAACTTGACAAAACAATGAGTCCTATGATGTAACATTACGTAACCTTCTCGAAGTTACTAGACCGAACAAACCTTTTATAAATAGTGGTGTAATTTGCGTAATGATTATTATGTGAGTTGATTATGATGAGATGATTATGAGAGTTGTGTTATGAGTTGTGGATTGGTAGTGGGTGCAGAAATTATTAGTGATTGAGACGTGAAGTAATTGAATACAAGTAGATGAGAATTGGTGCTGATATAATTTGTGTTCGAAATTAGAGTTATTTGAGAAACCATTCGTTGGAGTCCTTTAACCGTTTTCATATATCATTTCACTAGTAGAACTATTTGACATTTAATTGACTGCTTTCGGTTATAACCCATTAAACCACGGCATTGAACCTTTCCAAGTCTTTTTCCTGGTAAGAGATAGAAAGAAACCGGGACAAGTACCATCAGACTCCATTCGTTCATCCCCGACGCAGACACATGCCCCATCGGCCTGACACTACAAAGACAAGCATGAGTGCGTCTCAACTGTCTCCGTACGGGCGTCGGGCTTCTCCGCTCAACCATGCACCAATAGGGAATCGGCCTCTTCCTCCTCCTGTAAATGTGGTGCCGAGGAACAGACCGCAGACCACATCATCAATGATTGTACCATCTTCAAACCACCTAACGGAGTGGAAGGTCTGCGTGTCATGGATGATGAAACTAAAGACTGGCTGCTCTCTAGTAGCCTTCCAGTGTAGTCCGGGAACATCTTGAGTCTGGGGCGGTAAAAGGATAGAGTAGACCTTCGGCCCAAAAGGCTTGCACGACGACGAAACACACGGTTAATAGGTCCACCCGCTTATTAAGTCCAATTTGGTCCATTCCGGTATTACTGAAAGTATAGGAGTGGTAGAAAATTGTCCCTCGCTTGATAAGCCAAAATCGTCCGGTCCCGATGTGGCCTTAATAAGCGGGGACGACCGTATTGGAATTGATATTAATTTGCAAAGTGTTTTGCACAAAATTATGTACTTCTGAAACGTTTGGGTCGCGAAGATTTCGAACGATTGCTTTTTGGGTCGCACCAAAAAGTATTTGCGAACCCCTGTTCTAATGCATACAAGCTGTTTGCGTTAATTCCACGCTTTCGTGCATGCGCACAAATCGAATATACCACTTTCACGTGTTTTACGATAAAAATAAGATCAGAAAAATATTTACGGTAGTCTTGCAACATATTTAAAAGTGTTTTAGTACAGTAGCAAATAATATTTGAACTTTAGAACTTTAAATGCCATAAACAAAAAGTGACACCCATACAATATCAGGCAATTAAACGCAAGTAATTTTCAGTGTAGGACGGAGGTTTTAGACGAAAATTTCAAATTTTTTCAAGGGGTCTTAGAATGTCCTGCTGTATTCTAAAACCAGGGTTAAAGTTAGATTTGAAAAAAAGCGGATTAGCCCCCCACCGCCCTTTATTGACTGCCGGTATGCGATTACCTTGAAAACAATTCATTCAGTATTGTTTTGGGTTGTTCAGAATGTGCTTTTCACCGTGCTCAGATTGTTTTTTTACAGCAGAATTTCAGCAGTTTTGTATGCCGTTAAAGCGATATACTGTATACCTTAAATTCAAACACCAAAACATCGTCGCATGGACAAGAGCTGAGCTGCCTGGTCAAACAGACTGTATAAAACAAGCATTGGCCTGACAGACGAAATCATTTTTTAATAACAGGGCAATTTATTTCAATATTTTAAAAATCCTCTGCAGTTCTTGGGAGGTCACAATTTCTTCAAATTTTATGTAAACATGTTTCCTGTTTGTTTCAAGTCGGAGTTGCTGCTCTTTCTAAGCTAAGGAGACCAATCAGAGTCATATGCAGGCCGTTTTGCAGCAGATAATTAAAAGAGGAGAAAACACAAAAATATAAATTGAAAGCACGCTTTCTTCTCAGTATCTTCAACAAGAGTTTTGATCGGAGAGTAAAAACTGTCACAAGCAGCTTTGTCAAGCAAACCATATGAAATTGAACATACATGAAATTATTTTGTGATGGCAATAAAGCTTGTTCAATGGTTTCTACACTTCTGCTATTATAGGGAGGTTTCACTGATTTCTTGCATGAAAATGTTTTTTTCTGTTTGAACTCCATATATTGTACTTTGATGATATTGAACCTTACTGAACAGCGCTTGCAACGTTTCAGCAGAAAAACAGTGAAGTAAACTCAGGAAATAGCAACTTTATGCAGGTATTTACATGCAGTGGAGACCTAAACTTTACAGCTTTATTTTGAAAACCAGCTCTTAAAACGAATGATGTTACTCAGTGAAACACACAAACAATTCAAAAAACTTCGAGGATCCTCGCGTGAAGGTTATTAGCATTATGGATTCATGCGTCTGTGCGTACTCGGAAACAGCAGACACCTTTCTCGCATTGAACGGAATAGACTGCAGTTATAAACAGCTTCATTGTCTTGAAACGTGGCCGAATGCTGAAAAATGGCGTTCTGGACATCGTAGTACAACCTCTATGGAAGTTCGATTCCCACTCGTCAGAGACGTTCACAATAGCTGTATTTAGCTGTATTTAACTATGTTTTACTGTATTTAACTATATTTAACTGGAAGCTGTATTTAACTATATTTATTGATGCATATAGCGCAATATTAGATCCATTCATGAACGTCTTAAACCATTAAGGTTTTGCCACCTTTTCCTTTTGTTGGTTTTGTTACTGTATTTCTTTTTCACCATATCATTTCTTTTGCATTCTGACAAAGAAAAATAAATTGAATTGAATTGAATTCCCATATCAACTGAAAGTTGAATTCTGAAACCCGAGTATGGCGTGTTTCATTTTCGTCTGATCGGGGTCTTATCGGTTGTGTTTTTTTATCTCTGCACGAGGACCTTCGAGGTTTTTGAATTGTTTGCGTGTTTTACTGAGTAATATCCTTTGTCTTAACAAACTCAAAAACCAAAAAAGTTTGAACTTCAGTATTTGGTTGCAAAAGTCGTGGTCATGACTCAAAGAATTTACGTCGTTTATTCTTAACTTCAAACTTCCTCTAAAGCTAGGCTTTCATCAACTCTTTGTACTCACACGATATACGTCATTACCAGGGCCGGATTAACGCGGGGGCTGACGGGGTTGCAGCACCCAGGCCCACCAAAAAATAGGCCCACCGATAACAACTAACTAAGAGCAACTGGCATGCTTATTGTCATAATCGAAAGAATAAAGGACGAAAATCATAGAATGAATGCTAATTGTGTAAACCAGTGGTTACTGCCTTCAGAATCACTGCCTGAAGAGATGATACATTTTTCTGCACTGCTAAAACAACACCATTTTAACAGCGAATTCAGCAAAGAAACTCAATAAAAATGAGTTTATGTATGCATTTCCTAACGTATCTGTTGTACTAAGAATGTTTCTTTGTCTGATGATTTCTAATTGTTCAGGCGAGCGCTCATTTTCAGTGCTTAAAAGGGTAAAGAATCAACTGCGTTCATCCATGGGCCAGAAAAGATTGCATTCCTTAGCTCTACTCTGCATTGAAAACAAAATTTTGGAAAAAATAGACACCGATGATGTTATTAACAGCTTTGCTTTGTCTAAATCCAGAAAACATGTCATTTGAATGTGTTTAATAAATAAATACTGTACTTCCGGTATAATTTTTGTTATTTCATTTTAATTGTGTTGGTACAATGAGGGGAATGAAATATAGGCCTCAGATTACCATATAGCCCCAGGTTCATCAAATCCTTAATCCGACCCTGGTCATTACATGTTTATGCATTGAGAATGTTCAGTTTCTTTCGAACTAAATCAGTAAACCGCGAAAAATGAAAGGAAGGGTGTCGCGTTTTGGTCGTATCTCATGTAAATAATACTCCAAAAGGAGACCTAACCTGCCGAATAATAGCACCACCCAGTAGTTATGCAGCCTATGGTGTGAATTACGGGAACGATTCCTTTTAGAACGTTGCATTTCTGCTGTCGACAAGTGTTGCCATTATCCGTCCGCACCCGATAGCTCAGTTGGTTAGCGTGTGACTTCTGAAACGAAGAAGCTTCAAGATCAAGCGGCGCTGGTTCGACTCTCGAGGAGTGGGGTTAAGCAACGCACGTTAGGGAGTGCTCTCCATTCAGCGGCATCTAATGGATGGAGTAATAACCCAGCAACAGCACTTCAACAATTAGAAACTTCACTCTGTTAATCTTGGTGACCAAGCCTGCGTCAGTGATTCAAAGCCTCTACAAGGATGCGAAACTGCCAGGATTAAGCTCTGCAAGAAGCTTTCCCAGTCCGAGGATAAAGAAAAGATTCAATCAATCCTACCATAGATACAATTGAACACAATATAGCATTGCATCCCAATTTCTGTTATAAGGTTGAGTAATCGTTTATAAGAAACAAACTCTTGACCTCTTGTTGTTATTGAGCAAACTGCTCGACGACAGCACTTCTCATACACACTCAGGGTCGTTGGCAAGTCGTTATGCCAAAGTGTACGATTTAAAGAGCTGGCGGGTAACACAAAATAGAAATTAAACGCATCCTTTTAGTAGGCTATCATCAGCACAAGTTTGATGGGGAAAAAAAACTTTTAGGTCTAGCTTTGTCTAGCAAACCATAAGAAACCCGACTGACATGAAACCATTTTTTAATGGCAGCAAAACTATTTTAATGATTTACGCCAGGGATTTCTGCACTTTTACTGTTCTACGTCGGTCACACATTCTTCGCTTTTTTGCGTAGATATGTTTTTTTCTATTTCACCTCGTAGGCCTAGCGGCCGATGTTCTATATTATTATAAGATTTGAGAAGTAAGCTACATTACTTTGAGTGAGTAGAATAAATGTTTGTGAAGAAAATAAAACAAATGCTTTCATTTGACTTTTTATATACAACAATGTTGCAAATCTGCAACAAGTTATACTGTTATTATTCCGCATTGGTTATAGGCCTACTTCACCTTTAAAAAAATTCTGAAAATTTCGTTTTTTTTTTTTTTCTTGAACGCTGTGGCGTTCAACTTGACTGAACAACTGTGGCGTTTCGAAACGTTGCATTTTCGCTGTCAACAAGTGTTGCCATTGTCCTACCATAGATAGGCCTATAACTAAACCCACAGAGCATTGCGTATCCACTACAACGATAAAATCGAGTGATAGTTTGTAAGAACCAAATCTTTGCTCTCTTGTTGTTGTTGTTAGAAAACTGATCGACAATGGTATAGCCTACTTGTCGACCCAAGAAACCCTTACTGTCTTACTCTAAATGACCATTGTCCTCTCTAGGAAATCCACCCATGGTCGGAAGTAGACCATGTGAAGATGGTATGGATTCACAACCAATCCTATAAACTAAACCAAATATTTACAATTGTGATTTAATAGGTTATAGAATAATCATCGTTAATGATGTAGGCCTACAGACTTATCATCATAACACAACAAAGCTACTGAAAAAGACCAAAACATATAAACAACTTAAATCTTTATCAACAGACCGAAGATCAAGAATTTGCGTGATTGAAATATAGAATCCTCGATACACAGTGACATCTCTTAAGACACTTGCAAGCAAAATATTTGCAAACAAATGTAACAAGATTGAAGTCAGGTATTCACTTTCACCATTATTCACAAATTCTTCAAGAAATGCGAAAGAATAAAGTTCTTTACAAAACTAGAAAAGTACCTCTAAGTAAAGTACTTGCAGACAAATGTAACAAGAATAAACTTAATTATTGATTATCCGCAAGACAAGTAATACGCAGGCACAGTAGGCCTATGTTATATGGAGATTGGTTTCAAGGAAAACTACCAATGATCACTGTGAAAATGGCTACACACTTTTATGAGTTACAGATCTGTTATTTGGGATTATTGTAAATGTGGATACCAGAACCAGCGTTTAAAGGGATATTAAAGGAAAAACCTAACTTGGCTATTGTACACGTTCTTTGTGCTTATCATGCTACCATAAAACGATTTTCAATAAAATTTTGCCCCATTGCGGTCTGATCAGCATTCCGCGCGTGCTTTTGTCAGAGCTTTTAAAATGGGAATGGGCGTGAGCAGCGAAGCGTGCGACTGTACAGTCTACGTCACTATAAACTAGCAATCAGCTGATCGCGCAATAGTTGTTACTGCGGGCGATGTAACTGTAGGCTATGTATGTATGTACTGTACATCAAAACATCAGATTTCAACATCAAAACATCAGACAGTTTGCTCAAAACATCAGATAGATGTGGTAACATGGCTTTTGTTATTGCTGTCGATAGTGACGTATTCTCGAGCAGTGTCTGCACTTTTTGGTCATTTTGAAAAAAAATTAAAAATAAATGACACATTGAACTTTGGGCCTTGCCAGTGCCATTGAAAACATTTTTTTTTCGGTAATTTTTTTTGAAATGTGTTTTTGAATGTTCAGTTTACGCTTTTTAATGCTTAATTTCCGTTTGAAAATTTCATTTAGTATGCCTTTAAATACAGTAGCCTACAGTATTTCAAGAAGCGGTAATTGTCTTTTAGCCATTGCGCTTAAGTGCTGTGAATACTAGAACAAAAGCTACGTGGTAGATTTTATCTGTCAAGGAGTAACGCTTTAAAAGGAAAAACAAAGGGTATGGAGAAAATTCAAATTATGATCTGAAAATATCGAGTGGGTAAATGTATTGTTAAATTAGCAACAATGGTTAAACCAAAGTTAAAAATGTACCTCAGCAAAATACATCATTTTCGAATAGATAACCTACACCAAGCAACAATGCAGAGCTAAATAGTCAATAAAACCTTTTTCGAAAAAAGTTCAAACGCGTCAAACATCAATGTTGCGTCGTGAAACGTTAATTGCATGCGCTTGTGTTGCTATCTGCATGAGCAAAATATGTAAGTTTGGATTACATGTTATCAATAAGATTCAATATTATTTTTCATTGCTGGCGCAAACATGTAGTAGCCTAAACAGAAAAGTAAGAAAGGGGAAACTGGAAAAATAACTAAAACGTAATTTGCCGACGCTAGACATTTGTCACAAGAACATGTGAGCAACTGACTCGATGACTGATATAGTCTTTCGCTGCTTTTTGTCTGTTGTGGACTTGTGGTATCTAGATTGCTATTGTGCTATTTTATGTGTATTGTGTATAATTGTACCCTGCTATTCTCGCAACAGACGAAATAAAAGTTTTCTCTTCTCTGTCAACGTGTTCATGTGGTTATTTGTTCATGAAGCTTGCCGTTGCTGCATTTGGATGCGTATCAACGACGGAATATTTTTGATCTTTCTTGCTAGAAACGACGAGTATATCCACGGGTTCACTGCGCTGTTGATCGGGATGAGAAAGATGGCAGTTATCTGGTAAGCCAAGCCTGGTATTTCAATACCACCATACGAAATGAAGGACATAATGCAGATAGGCATCCAACACAAGAAGTCGGTGATGATAATTCGCATGATTGTTCCAGATAACTCTTTGCTTCTTTTAGCTTGTGCTTGACAGACGCTGTTCACATTGCCTTGGCTATCTGCAAACAATTGTAGGTAGGTTGAATGGGGTAGCTTGTATATCCAGAGTGTTCGAATGGCTCAGCTGAAATGTGTTATTCTAAATTATATTTAAGTAACTTTAATGGTTGCGCAATCATGCATCATCTAAAAATGCAAACACGACAGAAATAATTTAACCAATTCTTATAGTTCATTTTTTTTTTACGTTTTGTCATTCCTCAAGAAGCCTACACCTCACAACGTTTTATTTCAAAACTTGATACCAAAGTAAACGCATTACCTTGATGCTTGTAACTTGCAGAATAGTACAGAACCACATATACCATGAACATGTAAAAAAAGGCTCCAAAATTTATCAGTACAACCCCGAAGGAATAGTTGAATGCTCGTTCGAATGAAGCGCCGTAATATCTGGGAGAAATAAAAGTCAAAATAAGCACCAAGATGAACACATCGGAAGTTCAAACAACGCTTGTTTATCAATATGTTTTAGGATTCGTTATTTTAATGCGTTAAGTTAGTCAATAACCCCTGCTTTCATCATGCAAGCAGGTGGACACATTTTCAAAAGCATATTTAGCATTAATCTAACGCAGTGGTTCTCAAAGTGGAGTCCGGGTCCTTTAGGGGTCTGCGAAGCAATATTTTTGGACAGCAAAACACTTGCGGTGCTAAAAGCACTTTTAAGAATACTCTGTTTTTCTTCAAGCTTGTCACATGCTTGCGACATCCAAGTTAGCAAACTTTATCGGTTGCTTCAGGTAGTAGTCTTCTTTATCCTCTTTATTGAGACAAATTGAACGATTGACAGTCTTTTTTTTGTTATGACATAATAACCGCTGGATTTCCATTCTTAGAGACAAGGCACGACACTTTTTTATTCTTGGAGATGAAACTTTTAATTTCTTTATCTACATGATCTTCAATAGCAATGTTGTTTCATTAGCCGCCCGTTTGGAAATTGGAACTAATGTTAGCTATCTGTCTTCGGAAGACAATTTAATTCAAGAAAAGTTTATTGGTTTGGTGAATGATAGGGATATAAAACCTATTTTGTGAGATGCGTTGCAGCGACTTTAGGGTTGAAATGACGCAGTCTTATCCTGATATCGTAAAGATGCCACTTAAAATAATGATTCTATTTCCAACAACTTATGAGTGTGGAATAGCATTTTTAACACTACTTGCTATCAAAACAAAACCTCCAAACAGGTTGGGTGTGATGCATAACATGAAGGAAGCATTGTGCAAAACGGAAGCTTAACGTAGAAAAACAAGTTATAGCCAAGTTGGCTCAAGTTGGGCTCAAGTTGTCAACCTCCACGTGGTGAGCCCTGGATTCGACTGATGACAACAAACCGACAAGTAGCAAAGAGAAAAAAAAAGAGAAAGCCAAGCAAGTGCATCGATCTCATTGACGTGTGAGTTTTTAATTGCATGTCACGGATGAATGATTAGCGTCTTTTGTGTGAATTTGCATTAATTTTAATGGTGGATCGTTTTCTGTAGGCGATTTCTGTATTTGAAGATTTTTGTTCCCATCACCATCACCACGAAATGATACTACCTGTACTTACATTTTCAATCGAAACGAGATCATTTTTCATTTAAGAAACTTAATTTATAAACAAAACTAAATTAAAGGTGTTTCCCTCAATTATACACAAATTTCTTGTCGTTTTGAAATATTTTTCACATTTTCTTTTGTTTCGAAAATTGGTGTTGTTCATTGAATTAAAGTTCTTGACAGTTACCTTGGTAAGCAAACACCGTCCGTGCTGTAGTAGCCATATGTTGTTGGAGAAGATTCTTCACAATCAAATTGAGAAATAGCAGACTTGTTGAATATCTGACAAAAGTGTGAATGGGACAGAGACGTGATTTCCGGAATAGGTTGTCTTTCACCAGGAAGCTTGTTCACCATTTTAATTAAGTGAATGAATTGGCTTGTGGTGACAGGACCTTGTATGTATGGTTGATCCATGATTATTTTAGTTTCAAGCTTTAAATTCATTGATGGGATAGTTGGAATTACAGCAAGCAGTATTGACAAGACCCACATGCATGCGATTTTTGAAATAAGACGCTTCCAACCCATGAACTTTGCTTTGAATGGTCTCAAAACTGCATATAATCGATAAGATGCCATCACAACCAACATGCAAACCGACATTTGACTTGAAATTACAGCAAGTACTCCAGCAAACACGCATTGATTGCTGAGTAGCCACTCGCGTTTTTGTGTGCAGTAAGTTCCAGAAAATTCAACAGATTTTGAAGCAATAAATAAAAGATAAAAGCCCATTAAGAAATCTGACACCGCTAAATTCAGGAGCATGATGTTGAAACAAAGTCCAGTTGTGGTTGGAGAACGACGTATGTTTGGAATAGCTTCCACTATATCAAAATATGTTTTCATAATTATAATCAGGTTTCCCACCACTGCTAATATCATTATAATCCACAAAATAACATAAAAGAATTTGTTTCCAATCAGTTCAGTTGATGAGGAAACACTTGTGCTTGTTACAGGGCATTCGTCTGTGTAATCGTCACAATCAAAGTTTCCATCAAATTTTCTACTGAGGGGTAAAAACTTTTTGTTGTTGTCGCAATAGAAATGGGTCAAAGGTGAACAATTCATCTCATCCGCCAAATTCTCACAATCTGCCACCAAATTGCATCTGTAAGAACAAGGCCGTAAATTCAAAGTTCATGTTATATCTGTAATGTTTTATAGATTTCAAGGATGCAAATATCTTCTAAATCTACTTTTTAGTATTCCGAGCCTTGCTCATTCTTTCAACGGTCCAGACCATCGACGACAGTTGCCGATTACACTGTCCTAACAAAAAACCTTTTTTTTCAACCTAACCCAGTATTAGTATATTTCATAGTAGAGAAAGTTGTTGTTATTTGCGACAAAACTGCACTCTCCCAAACACGCGCAGCAATTTATTTTTTAAATTGTTATGAGGTGCTAAGTAGCAAGTTCTGGCTTGACTAAAACTTCCTAATAAAGCTTGGGCTCTTCTGTAAATCAGTTTTTGTACATAGCCTTGAGCAAGGTTCTGGTGTGCGAGTGGTATTGTACGTAATTGAGCAGTATTAACCGCTCCGGTAACCTACCATCGCCCTAATCCCATTGCAATCAAAGGCTCACTTATCTTTAGTATGTAAACTTTATTTCGCCACTTGCAAAAATGAGATGGAAGTACTGCCACAGAAGCTCTATATTCAATAACTTACATCACACAGGGCCGTGATGATCTCATCTACGCATAGGAAGCATCACCGCCTTGGGGCCCACTAGTCACCCACAACACATTATACAGTTTTGTATTTCCGGTTATCATTTGGTATAACCATTCCAAATCAACAAAACAAGAATATCTATACTACTGTATGGTTAAGGTTGTATATAGACAATGAAGGAA
This sequence comes from Aplidium turbinatum, assembly GCF_918807975.1. Classification (NCBI taxonomy): domain Eukaryota; kingdom Metazoa; phylum Chordata; class Ascidiacea; order Aplousobranchia; family Polyclinidae; genus Aplidium; species Aplidium turbinatum. Next base: position 4,604,308 of record NC_137489.1, on the reverse strand, counting down.
GACGTTGGATATGGAAAATAGACAGCCAATAGCATTGATGACGGTGGTCAAGGATCGACTTTTAGACTCAGGGTAATTTTAGGAAGCTAAAATTGTTGTATAGGGATTGCAACTGGAATGAAACCTAAATGCGCCTCATTTTGTGGTCTTAATTTGGTTTAAAATTTAAAGTAATGCTTTTGCGTCCATCCCAGCATCTTGTTTTTCTTCTTTTTTTAAAGACCTAAAGACTTTTTTTAAAGCATCACTTTTTTTCTTTATATTTGATTTGTGTTGGTCAGACTTGTAAGCTTCGGGGCGGGGTTGTTTAATTGGTCTCTATTACCAGGCCCAGATTGAATTTTGAAAGCTTCCCTTAGCTGTAGTAAACAATATTTTTCTGAAACCCAGTCTTAAGATGAAAAACATCGTATCCAACGATCTTAACCAGAACCTTTGGAGGTCCAATTTTTTTTCCGATTTTGGTCAGTTGAGGTCCAATTTTTTTTTTTTTTTCAAAATTTCCAAAATTTGCCAATTTTCAAAAGCACCTCACGGCGATGCTTGGACTTTGTTGATCAGAAATATGTGGACATCATCCCAGGGGTGCCCTTGGACCATATTACATAATTTTATTTTGCATCCCAGGGATCTAACTTGGACCGCAAAAGGTTAAGAAGAACTTATGTTTGCAGTTAGTAGAATATTAAAAACTAGAGTTTTGACAAAAGCAAATTATGTGGTTGGAGAAAATTAAATCTGTTTCGTATAAAGTTCCTCCTTTTCAACTCTTCAATTCATAACTCGAGAAAATCTCACCTTCGTGGATGTGTCGTTGAACAACATAGAAAACACTGAAGTGTGCATCACGCTTTTATCATTAAGGTAAAAGTAAAGGTGAGTCCGTTACTTGATCAAGCATTGGGAGATGAGAAGATAAGTTTCTCATTATACTAAGCCTTCGGCACTAACGAGAGTAGGGTGGCCAGATTCTTTCTCTCGGTCGCCTTTACTTCGGTAACTACGCCCACCCAATTTATTACACCCTGGGTAGAGGTGAGCGGTGTTTGGTCAACAACTAGTTTAAGCTGGGAGTCGAACCAGGATTGCATGATTGGAAAGCGAACGCCTTACCCGCATTACAGTGTTCATGCGTATGCGACGGCTTGTTGAGGCGTAAGTGTAACTTATGTTTGCAGTTAGTAGACTGCGCAAATGAATTTTAAAAACTAGCGTTTTGACAAAAGAAAATTATGTGGTTGGAGAAAATTAAATCTGTTTCGTATAATGTATCCTCCTTTTCAACCCTTCAATTCACAATTCGAGAAATTCTCACTTTCGTAGATGTGACGTTGAAACAACATAGAAAATACAGAAGTCTACATCCCACTTTCATTATTAAAATGGTTGAATTGAAAACTCAATGGTTGTCCATATCTAACGTCGTGTCATGGCATAGCCTAGTTGTAGAGTCGGGAAAATTTGGTCGGAACTTCAACGTCTACGAAGTTGTTAAGTCCGAATTTTAACATCATGCATTACAGTTTTCAAGCGTATGCGTCGTCTTGTTGAGGTGTACGTGCAACTTATGCTTTACCGTGAGCCAGAATATCCAACATTGCGTTTCTGACTTTATCCCCACAGCACAAAATTGGAGATTTTTGTATTTGTTTCTTTGAACATCAACTGAGCTGCTGGCTCAAAGATATTATTGTGAAGTCATCATAAACCTGGCACACCCGTATTTACTGCATATAGGCTACTGTACTATTCCAACATTCTATTCACCTGTCTCCTAGACAATGATCATGATAAACTGGTGATGACAGATCGTTTTGATCACAATGCTTCAGAAGAGGACAAAACAGTTCATCACTTGAGTCTTCGCAATCTTTCTTTTTATCACATACATTCCCGGGCCGTGGCCCACAAAGGTCCTCACATTCACCTCGTAGTTGTAGATTTGGTTGGTTGTCATACCAATTGCAATCGAACCAATCACAGTAAGGTGATTCGACTGAAATAGAAGTACACAATGGAGATAGTTCGATCTATGCTATTTTCATTGATGGAGTTAAAGGATAAACGACAGCTTTCCGTTAAGCTTGTTATGAAATTAATAGTAGCCTACGTCAATAACTGGATAAGATATAGTCCTATTATTATTGATAATATTTTTATGATGATAATATTATCAATAATATTGATTATTTAAAGAATTCTACAATAATTGTAAAAACATTTAGGACCAGGGGTGCAGTCAGCACAAAATTTTTGGGGAGAGGCAAACAAGCATTACTGCCCATATCAGTAAGCCCGGCAACGAGTCGTCGAAGACAAAGCACCTGGAGGGGAGTGTGGGGTTTTCCCCAGAAAAAATTGAAAATTTTACCTTGATGGTAGCTACATTTTATAATAACTAGATAATTCATGTCATGGTAATCGTTTGCATTTAAACTTATCGACAGGAAGAGCAAGCTGGATCAAACGTTACTGAAATACAATATCCTTTTTTACAGTAGCTTGACCAAGTTTTCGGTACTTGAACAGTGATAAATCCAATGACATTGTGAAAGCTAACTTGGGCTTCAAAATAAAAATATTTCAAATTTTAGGATAATTTTGGTTTGATAAAAATTTCCAATTTTGGTTTTGTTTCATTTCGAAAGAAATTTCTTGTCGACGTAGCTTCTTCCTTTAGATTTGTTGCGAAAATCAAGCTATGTCGTTTGATTAAAATTATGAATGAAAGCGAAACTTACAAAATCTTGAAACGCTGAAAAACGTGGAAAAACTTTACTCAAACTAGTTGAATTTTACGTTGCTTTTTTTAGATTTAACAACTTTTATGGCATGTTGAGAAAGTATAAGGAATATGGATCAAAGCAAAATACGGTATGTGCAAATTTTCAAGAATATTTTTCATCGAAACAAAGAAATTTTTGCACAAAAAATAGAAAGTTTGTTTAGTTTAAAAAAAAAACATTGGAAACACCGAAAAAATATCAGTAGTTATTGCTCAGAAATGTAGCAGTTCTTCTCAGAACACTATTAGGTTTTCCGGCCGAAACCAGACACCGTAGTTTTTACGATTGTTTTTGTGTCACAACTTTATTGATATTTCGTTCCAATCGGTTGATATCGAAACGAAAATTTACTTGATGAACAAAAAAGAAAGAACAGGACAACAAAGCCTGTGTCAAAACAAAACAGTCTTTTTTTTAAAAGTTATTTCGACTTATATTTTTTTTTGTATGACAATGCTAATGTAAATCTGGTAAAATAAGCTAATCAGGCCATTCGTTTTTTTTTTTTGTTCTTTACTATTCCAGACATGTCATTGCTATGGATATTGTGTTGGATTTGACAATACTTCTGACTCAGCCAGCAAAATCAGTCAATTTTACATTGATTCAACTTCTGTAGACGTTAAATCAATGTAAAAACGACGGATTTTGCTGTCTGGGGACTCACCAGGGCACTCAGCTCCACATTCATCCTCTCCGCTAGAGCATTCAATACGTCCATCACATTTTACGGCATTGATCCGATTGCACTTGAAACTGCAATTGATTCGTGTATTATATAAAGCCAAAACAATTCAACAGAAAAAAATGAACTCAAAATTTTGTGAGTTGCGAAAAGAATGGTCACATTCAGTGGTACGGTGAGTCCCATACTTGAATCCAAGCAAAGGGAAATGAGAAGATAAGGTTCTCATTATACTAAGCCATTGGCACTAACGAGAGTAGGATGGCCAGTTCCTTTCTCTCGGCCGCCCTTACTTCAGCAATTATGCCCACATAATTTATTACACCCTGGGTAGAGGTGAGCGGTGTTTATCAACAACCAGTAGAAGCAAGGAGTCGAACCAGGATTGCGTGATTGGAAAGCGAGCGCCTTACCCACTGCGCCATCCCTCGGTGACATAGCATTTCATAAAAATATCTTTATCCTTAAATATATAGAAATTTGGAGTTGCACAGTTGCACATAATAATATTTTTTTTAATATAACTTCAAAATGATTGTAAGACAGGTGCCTGGACAATGGACATGCGCTATAGAGTCTATACGTCACTGATCACATCGATATAAAGCTGATACACGCACTATTAAAGAGCAACTACATGTACTGTAGTTTCAATTTGATCTTGGCTTTTTTAGACTAAAGCCAGACAGACACAATAGTTCAGGCATTGAGAGGCTTGTTTAGTAGCTGCTTAGTAGTTGTTTGTGCTAAAAGTTTAGTAACAGTTTTTTTTTGTTAAGGAAAAGTTTTTTGTTCTCGTGTAACTCATAACGATAATGAGATGCATTATTAGCTGAGTCGAAATAACCTGTGGCTTAAAAAGTGACCATTCAATGTCTTCAGGTTTAACAATTATCCTCGAACATGACCATGTTAATCATGGTAATTATAAGAATAACAATAAAAGTTTATAAAATTTGAAATCAGAAAGTTATGTGGCTTTACGATCTTATTAATCTTGATATGTAAGAATACTTTTCAAAACGAAGCTTTTCATTTTTATCACAAGTATCTTTTTTTCAAGTACGCTTAACCTTAAAATGTTTTCATCATTGAATTAATTTATTTAAACTTCTTTAGAAAATGTAAAAAAAATATAACTTTCTTACCCATAACATTCAATTGTCTCTTTGGAGCAATCAAGAGTATTTGTGCATCCCATTTCATCAGATCCTCTAGGACAGTCGTTTGAACCGTCACATATTTCATGAACATCCATGCATTTAGTGCCAAGCTCACATGAAACTTCCTTTCGTGAGCAATTGTTATCACGAAGCAAAGGATCGCAAACCTCTTTGGCAAGTTGACTCTCGCATAAACATTCGTCCGATAAGTCAGCGCAATCAAACACAGCATTGCACACTTGTTGACGTTGTATAATTGTTCCATCAAGACAAGGCCAGCACTTGGAAGTGTTTAAGGTTGACTTTCCATCTTTAAACGTATAACAATCGTCTTTATCACTAAAACAAACTGAAAGTCTTTTCTTACTTGATGTTAGCCGTATATTTTGCTGAGGAATAATGCATCGATATGGAACAGCTGTAGCAGCTGTAGAATTTGGAATTCGGTGGGTGCCATCTGTAGGAATACCATTGCATTTGAAACCAAATCCAATTTGTTTTTCATCTGATCTATCAGTACAATGAATAACTCCATCGCATAGCCAAGTTAAAGGCAAGCACTTGGATTCGTTATCGCAACTAAAATAGTTGGGACTGATCCTGTCAAAATAATTAATAGATAATAATAAATGAACGTAACAACGGTATACAGAATGGGATTGTTCACTAGTTGTTATAAATTATAATTTACGATAAGTATTTCAGCTCCCTTTATAAAGTCAGTCGTACTGATTGACGAAACGTCGGAAATAAAAAGCTAGCTATCCTTTCAACATCTTGTGCTAGTCTGGTCTACAGTCATCGAAAGAAAGCAATGTAAGAAATAATTAATCTATCTAATTAACAACAGTATATTAATTAACAACTATAACTTAACAAAGAAAATTATCTTAATTAAATGATCAACAATAATATTTGACTTATTGAGAGTAACAACTACATTTAATTAATTAATGCAAGGAAAGTACTTTTGATTAGTCATGTCAGAACAATCTAGCTCATCAAAGCAATTGAAGCAGTTTGGAAAACCATCACATTTCTGTTCTTCTGTGTAACTATAGTTGTCAGCGCCACATGAGTTGTTAAACAGACTTCCCAGAGGAGTGTTGCATTCAATCTCATCCGACCCATCCGTACAATCGTACTTTCCTGAACATCTCAAGTCGTCCGAAATCGTTTGTCCACTGTAGCATGTAAACCCACCGGTGGTTACCAACAAAGTGACAAACACCAAACAACCACTTAGTAACTCAAACATGATTGTTCTTAATTAGGCTACTCTGAAGAATAAAAAAAAAAATTAAGCTAACCTATGTGTGGTTACGTTGTAGCATGAGGTGACAATTTTACTTCATGCACAGTTATTCAAATTAATCCTTTAACTTGACAAAGACTTATTATCTATGCCTTGCCTTGCCATAACAGCGTTATTTAAAAGTTTGTGTCATCATGATAAACTCATGACACGAAACAGGGCTGTCAAAAATCGTAGGCCTACATCTAATAAAAACTGCTTGAAGTCATTCAAATGTTTCTGTAATGTGACGTTTTAAACCAGACTATTCATTGCTTGCAACTAAGCAAAGTGCCAGAAATAATCCATTTTTTAGTCTTTTTATACTAATGCCATCTACCATGGGTGTACGAGCCGGGGGTGCAGGCGGTGCGATCGCATCTCCAATCTGTCGAGAATTTAGACAAGATTTCATACCTATCTACCCTACTTAGTCTTCAAAAAGAGAATTTTCGGAAGATACCTTGCTAAAAAAAAGTTATAAAAGTAATAGTTATGCATTGTTATTTACATATTTTAAACTTGGCTCTTCAAGATACTCTGAAAGTAAACACTATTTGCAGAGGTCTATTTGTAGCTGTTTGTGATGTCCAGTTTCTTCTGGGTCTAGAAGTTTTGAAATTTATATGTTTCATTTACAAATCTCCTGGCAGCATACCTCCAGGGCAAGAAAATGGACATAGCAACAGCCCAACTGCAAATGCAGCCACAAAAATAGAAAATGAACAAACTGACATGGAAAGAGCACGTGGTGAATGGAGATGTATACTATGATGCGATTGACAGGGTCACTGCAGAATTATCTGAAAGATTCACGAACAAAAGTTCGAAGATACTGCTTTCTCTTACTGGTGTTGTGCTGAGAATTAATGCCAACCAATACAGCTTGAAGTTGATATCTGAATTCTACACCGTGGAACAAGATTTCCTAGAATCGGAATATCAACTTTTTCACCAACTCACTCGCAACAGGGAAATCAAAACTGCTGTATAATGTACAAACTTCCTAACTTCAAATGGATTTGGTAAAACTATGCCCCACTTTGCAAAAGCTGCAAAAATTCTAGCAACATTTCCTGCAACTTCATGTTCAGCCGAGAGGTTTTTTTCCGGATTACGACGACTGAAGACATATCTGAGATCAACAACGGGCCAAACACAACTGTCAAACTTAGCTTTGTTGCACTTGGAAAGACCAACAACAAATAAATTGGATGTCAATCGCATTGTAGATATATTTGGATAACGAAGTATACGCAAAACAAATATTTCTTTTGAATTTGTGTATACCACCAATCTACCACTGTATTTAATCTACTAATCAATACCTTTAATTTAGTTTTGCGGTTTTAGAGCCATGTACCGGTAGTGCTGCATTCTACTGGTTCGCTATTGTGGCGTCAATTACTCCCTTCAATCGTGTTTTGATGAATTTGTTGTTTTGCAAATTTGCATAATGGTAGGGTATACTTATCATACCACTGGCTTTGTGAAAGTCTTGTCAGTTGATGCCTTATGTTTTTTTTCCTTGAAGTCTATATTATTGCTTTGTCTTACATGTGTACTTTTATTTAGGCGCAGTTGGTTATAGTTGGGCAAGAATTCTTTAGCATCCCCAAAAATGTGCTTCCCGTACACCCAGGCCCGTAACTAGGGCGGGCGCAGGGGGGAAAAGCCCCCCTGCAAAAATGTTGGCACCCCCTTGAAAAAATTATGTTAATTAGCTCTGTTCGCTGACTTTTCAGTTTTATACTCAATTTTCTTGTGTTATTTAATTGTAAACATTGTGTGTTTAAGGGTGTGGTAGAATGTTGTCTCTAAAACAAAGTTTGCCTAATTTTAAACGAAACTGCATTAAAAGAGCGAGGTTTGCCAATACCAAACATTCAAATATCTCAGCCAGGAATTAGCAACAAGAAAACATAGAGACTTAGCTTTATTACCCAAAAATGCCCTAGAAAACATGATCTTATCCTTTTGCTATGCCACCGGACAGCACCATTTTACAGGAATATTTATACCCACATGTTTGTTGATAATGCTTTCAGAAGGCACCAAAATCAAAGTAATTTTTCAAAATTTTCTGGGGGAGGCCCCCCAGAACCCCCGCTGCTGGGTGTCGCCTTTGGCGAAGATGCCGTCGTCTTTGCCCGTCGGCCGTCAACCTCCAGCCCCTTTCAAAATTCCTGGCTACGCCACTGACTGTTTCTATGATAAACTGGTCTAATGTAAACGTTGTATTAGGCCTACGATTAATGTTCTTGCGTAAATATACCCACATTGTGTACAAACGTCGTTTTCGTACATGATACGGAAGGTAAAAGTTGGGCCCCCTCTAGAATACTTTTTGCCCCCCCCTGCTGCTCCAAGCTAGTTACGGGCCTGCGTACACCTATGCTATCCATAGTAGCCTACCTTTCAATGCGTTTATACATTAATAACTTCATAGAAGCATTTGCATGCAACCTAAACATGTTTTCATAACGTTGCTTTAAAACGACTGAAATACCTTTCAGCGTTGTGTAGCAAATTAGAATTCATCTAACGCTATGGTACAAAACGTCGATTTCGTTTATTTTTAACTTCAAAGTTTCTTTAACGTGATCAAACATCCACCTTGCCTTCACCAACTCCTTGCACTCATGCGAAACGTCATAACATGTTCTTGTGTAAAGGTTCTTTAGTATATTTTGCACCAAGTACAAGTCTACCGCAAAAAATATATGGAAGAGCGTCATGTTTAGATCGTATCTCATTTAAACTGATGGCATATTCGAAGCCTAGCCTGCTGAGGAAAAGCACGACCCAGTATGTAGCATATAACTTACCAGATGCCTATGACTTACTTGATGGGAACGATTCTTTTCAGGACGTCAGTGCCTTTCTATTGTCGACAAGCGTTGCCACTGTCCTGCCATAGATGTCACTGTACACATTGAGCATTGCATCCCAATTTCTATTATAAGATCGAGTGACCGCTAATAAGAAACAAACCCTTGCTCTCTTGTTGTTTTTGACCTAACAGCCAGACGACGGCATAGCCTACTTGTGGACAGTGGCACTACTGCTCTGGAGAACACAATTGGTTTTGTTCGACAATATGGTACATCTTATAATTATGGAATTTGTCTTTGTGCTAGCAGATGATGCTAGTGTGCCAAAACGTAATATGTCATTTAAAGTTGTGCTCAGCAATGATTCAATGAAACTTCAGGTCTAAACATAATGATGAGCCACAGGCGAATAACTGCCAGTTGAGAGATGGATTGTTACGTTTGATTCGGCTTCCATGATCTTAGTCTGAAATTCAGATCTGCCTCGAGAGATGATTTTAAATTGGTTGATCGAGACATTGTCAGTGCACGTTTCACAAGAGGTGATGTGCTCTTTTATTGCACTTTTGGTTGTTAAGTTTGGGTTTAAGTGCTCCTGGTTTTAAGTGAATTTCAGACTAAGATCACGAAAGCCTTAAGAATCAAACGTAATAATCCGTATCTTAACCAGCAGTTATTCGCCTGTGGCTCATCGTTCCTCTTGTGTGTGTTCTAATTTGTTTGTCAAATGCCTGTAGTTTACACTTCTTGTGATCTGTTTTCCACCGTATAATTTACTTGTAATCATTCCTGTGCCACTCGTTCAGTTTGTGCTTTTCAGTCTGTAGTGTCGTTAGTATGCAGTTACAGTTCAAAGTCAAATTTACCATACAATTATCGTTTTATGTATATTGCAGATATGTAATTCCTGATGAGGACACACGTACGTGTCGAAAATGTTAGAGTTTATTTTTAAATATGTTATATTTGTGTATGTAATACATCATGTTAAACCCGCTGAAGTTACTTTGTTTTATTTCGCTATGGTTCAACAAAGTAAACTCTCTACCAAAGCTTTATCATTTTAAAAATCGTCTGCAGTTCTTGGGAGGTCACAATATCTTTAAACTTTTTGTGTAAATATTTTTCTTGTTTCTTCCGGGTCGAGGTCGTTGCTCTTTATAAAGAGACCAATTAGAGTCATATAGAGGCCGTTATGGAACGGATAATTAAAATAGAAAACACAAAAATATAAATTGAAAACACGCTTTCTTCTTCTTAGTATCTTCAACAAGAGTTTTGATCGGAGGGTAGAAAACTGTCACATGCAGCTTTGTCAAGCAAACCATATGAAATTTTGAACATACATGAAATCATTTTGTGAGGGCAATAAAACTTGTTTAATGGTTTCTACACTTCTGCCATTATAAGGAAGACAGATTTATAGACATACAAATTTATATACAGACAGACATATACAAACAGACATATATACAGATTTCTTGCATGAAAATGTTTTTTCTGCTTGAACTCCATGCAATGTACTTTGGTGATATTGAACCTTACTGAACAACGCTTGTATCGTTTCAACAAAAACAAACTGTGAAGCAAACTCAGGAAATAGCAACTTTATGCAGGGATTAACATGCAGTGGAGACCTAAGCTTTAGATTTTTTTTGAAAACCAGCTCTTAAAACGAATGATATTACTCAGTGAAACACGCAAACAATTCAAAAACTTCGAAGTTTCTCGCGTGAAGGTTATTAGCATTATGGATTCATGCGTCTGTGCGTACTCGGAAGCAGCAGACACCTCCCTCGCATTGAACGGAATAGACTGCAGTTATAAACAGCTTCATTGTCTTGAAACGTGGCCGAATGCTGAAAAATGGCGTTCTGGACATCGTAGTACAACCTCTATGGAGGTTCGATTCCCATTCAAGTCGAAGACGTTCACAATTTCCATATCAACTGGAATTTGAATTCTGAAACTCGAGTGAGAGGTGTTTTATTTTCATTCGATCGTGATTTTAATGGTTGTGTTTTTTTTTATCTCTATACAAGGACCTTCGAGGTCTTTTGAATTGTTTTCATGTTTCACTGAGTAATAAGTTGTCATTTGTTTAATAAACTCAAAAACCTCAGTTAAACTTCAGTATAGGGTTGCAAAAGTCGTTGTCATGACACAAAGAATTTACGTCATCTATTCTTAACTTCAAACTTCCTTTAAAGCTATAGGCTTTCACCAACTCTTTGCACTCACACGATACGTCATTACATGTTTATGCATTGAGGTTTTTCAGTTTCTTTCGAACAAAAACAGCATATCGCAAAAAATGAAAAAAAAAGTGTCATGTTTATGTCATATCTCGTGCAAATAATACTCGAACAAGGAGACCTATCCTGCCGAGCCATAGCACCACCCAGAAGTTATGTAGCCTACGGCATGACTTACAGAAACGATTCTTTTCAGAACGTTGCATTTCCGCTGTCGACAAGTGTTGCCATTGTCCTACCATAGATACAATTGAACACATAGAGCATTGCATCCCAGTTTCTGTAGGGAGTCCGCCCCGTTAGCTCAGTGGTAACGCGCCATGCTCAAGATCACGCGGCTCTGGTTCGACTCTCGTGGTGTGCGTTTAAGCAACGCATTTCAGGACTGCTCTCCATTCAGCGGCACCTAGTGAATAGAATAATTCCATGGCAACAACACTTAAACAGTTGGAAAACTACGCTTTATCAATCTAGGTAACCGGCCCCGAGTCAAGAGCCTCTACAAGTAGGCGAAACTACCAGGAATAACCTATCAAGGTTTTGTCAGTCCGAGGATAAAGATTGAAAACCAAACCTGTTATAAGGTTGAGTGGCCGTTCATAAGAAACAAGCTCTTGACTTGTTGTTGTTGAGTGAACTGCTCGACGACTGCACTTCTCCACAGTAGAAGTACCGCTTTCTATTTGAAGCGATTCCTGTGCTGAACGTTTTGAGTCGCGATTTGTAGCTTTCTCTCAGGAGACCCTTGCTGCCTTCCCGTAAATGATCTTTGTCCTTTCCTAGGAGACCCTTGCATCATCCAGAGGATCAACGCAGGGTCGGAAGAAGATCATTGTGTTAAGAAGGTAGGCTATCGATTCACAACCAATACTATAGACCAGGAGTCACTAACTGGCGGCTCGCATGCGGCCCGCCACGCTGTTATGTGCGGCCCGCGGAAGGTATCAGCGCACAGCCGCACACGTATAACCAAAACTACTTTTCGTGACGAATGGTCATCATGTGCTATGACGAATGGTCGTCATAGCACATGACTAGGGAACTGTGTTCCGAAAGCTAGTGTAATTTGATATTGCCAAAAAGAACCCGCAGCATCAGGCTATAACAGATCGTTTGAATCTACACTGTGAAGTAAGCAACGATCATGCTGCTAAAAGCGAAACTCATTCAAACATGTCCTTGTTTACTGAAACTGTTCATTGCAAGATATCTTTTGTGAAGCGAAGTGACAACACCACTCTTTTAGACCGGGAGCCCGCGACGTCCACCCTAGGTGAAAAAGTTACCAATTTCTATTCATACAGCGATGTCCGGTGGTATGTGGGTACTCATAATCTGGAAGTCTGCCGGGCCGCCGGTGGTGGGTATGGGAATGGGGGGCATTTTTCATGGCCCAAAAAATGAGCTCGGTCAGCTGAAATAGTTACCGCTTGAAACTTAGTTGGTTGTAAAGTAAATTGTTTCTAGATGATTGTCTGGTATGTGACAGACATTTTTTGTGGTGGGGGGGCTCTGACAGACAAGTTTTATACCCCCCAAAATTTGCGCTAGGTCAGCTGAAAAAGTTACCGGATAAAACCAACTGATTATTAATCTGTGAGTGTTAAGCTTCACAAAAATATATGTGACAGACAAATTTGGTGGTGGGTGTCCCCTGACAGACGACCTAAAGTAGGTGACCCCCCTAACTGAGCTAGGTCAGCTAAAATAGTTACCGGATAAAATCAATTGAAAATTAATGTGTGAGTGTTAAGCTTCACAAAAATATATGTGACAGACAAATTTGGTGGTGGGTGTCCCCTGACAGACGACCTAAAGTAGGTGACCCCCCTAACTTGAGCTAGGTCAGCTGAAATAGTTACCGGATAAAACCAATTGAAAATTAATGTGTGAGTGTTAAGCTTCACAAAAATATATGTGACAGACAAATTTAGTGGTGGGTGTTCCCTGACAGACGACCTGAAATAGGCCTAGGTAACCCCCAGGTTTGCACTAAGTCAATTGATAGGAGGGATTTGTTAGCTGTGCTTTTGAAGTACGGTATACTAAGTAACAGAACGTGATTTATCTACTATTCTACTTCATTTGTCTACACAAATAAAAATAGTTTCAGTGCAAGGAACTATATCAAGTGTTTTTGCATGTGCTTGGCTCACTACAATCTCAGCCAGTAAATCAACTGTTTTCTACATTGGTTTAACGTCTCCAGACGTTGAATCAATTTAAAAAATGGTTGATTTGCTGTCTGAGATCCGGTTGTCTTACTTTTAAATCTTGTAAGAAATCCGGCTGTCTTACTTTTAGCGAGTTTGGTGATTGGAATTTTACAGTCCTAGTGCAAGCTGGTCAGCTAAAATAGTTACCGGATAAAACCAATTGAAAATTGATGTGTGAGTGTTAAGCGTCACAAAAATGTATGTGACAGACAAATTTGGTGGTGGATGTCCCCTGACAGACGACCTGAAATAGGTCTAGGTAGCCTAACCCCTTTCCTTTTTGCACTAAATCAATGACAGGAGTTCCCGCTAAAAAAAAAACTTGAAGAAGTGTTTTGTTTTATGTGTGCACAACAGAAAATAAGTATTTGTATTACGTATAACAGGCCATTTAACTACTAATGGAATACCGGAATAAAAATGATGCAAATTGAGCAATCACCCAACTTGGGTTAGGGTTAGTTAGATCTATAATAACAATCACTGTTAAGGATAGCCTTTTAATACTTGAAAAGTTTTTGTCTGAATTTTTCGTCAACACTGAACAGTCTAGCCTATATAAGAAAAAATGTTTGGCAATGGTGGTGAGTCATTGACTAAAAAAATAATTCCAAGTCAGATTCATCTTCCGAGTCGGAATCTCCGCTCCACTGTTCATCACCACTCTCAATGTCATCCTCATCACTTCTTTTCTCCGATTTACTAAATAGCTCAGATGGTATAGCTGCGCCCTCAAACCAGCCTGGAATGATAACTTCATTTGTTTTTGACCAGCCATAATAGTGACATTTGCTCGTTTTCTTTAACAATTCTGTGATTGCGTAATTGTTTCGCGGCATGCCGGCATCTTAGACTTGTTCTAAGCCTGCAGCTGCAAGATATCTTAACTCTGTTACAGAAGCAGGTCTCTGTGTAACTGTGACACAACATCTTTTTATGACACTTTTTGAGTTCCGAAAGCCAATTATTCCTTTTACCTGCGACGCAGCGTCCCTATTCGCAGTTTGCTCTAAAGACAGATGGACTGCCGTCCTAGAGTAATCCTTTTTGGTACGCCTAACTGAGAAAGCACCATTATCCAGTATAGCTCTCAGTTTCGGATCCGCGTTTTTTAGTTTGTTGTAGAACAACGATCCCCATCTTGCATAATTCAGACAATTCAGAGTGAAATATATAACCATGTAACCACTTGCGTCGTTCATCCTGACGCATCTCTGCACTTCTCGATAGAGTCGGTTTATTAAGAACACGTAGGACCAATCACGTAGAACCTATAGTGTCCAGAACTGATATGTTTCACTAAACACTTCATTCATAGACCTAATAAAGCATTCTTTATACTTTTCCCGATGTTCGGTGACGACTGGATTGGCCAAGCATACTTCTACTTTATCAGGGTCAGTTAGAATAGCGGACATGACTTGTTGGAAGTTGTCAATTTCATCTGCATCTAAAGTTGTTAAGAATCGATCGTATAGCTTTCTTTCCATGACGTTGGCTGTAATTTCGTGCACACGAGTACAGTAGCCTACACCTGTTGTAAAATTTCCTGTAATGAACCCTTGTAATCTTCTTCTTCTTCTTCTTCTTCTCTCTCGTTTGACTTGTAGTAGCTTAGATTGGCAATGCCTCCTCGTGCAGCCAAGATACGGTAGTTGGGTCCAGTTGTCGAATACCAGTGATTCCACTTGGGGGTCGTAAGATGGAACATTCGTGGAGTATGTGTTGCATTGTTTGTTCTACCGCTCCGCAGACACATATCGGCGAATTATGCAACCCCCACCTAAACAGATTAGCTCCAGCACAGCCAACGTCACATCTGATCCTGTTCAATGTAACCCATGCCTTTCTTGAGAGGTCTGCTCCAGGAGGGATGGAGAGTGCTGGCATAACTGAAAACTGGGGAGGGATATGTGGCAGCTCGTTCCATTCCGACAAACCGACAAGTAGCAAACCCTTGTAATGATCCCTCGGCAAGGATCTTTGACTCCGACAATATGGACTCTATCCCGCAATCATTTATGAAGGTTCCTTCTGCTCCGAAAAATGCAAGATCCATGTGGAAATTCCCAAGCATAATGAGGAGATTGTCAAAAAGAGGGGCTTCAATGGCTTGAATGGAGTAGGCTTTTTGTGTAACCAGGGGTGTGCATTGTGCAAGAGCTACGTCATGCGTCACCACGGCGTATTGTTGGTGAGTTTCAGTTGCAACCTTCATGGTTCTAACCAGTAACCAGTCTTTCTTTAACAACGTTATTGTTGGTTGGTAATCTTGTTATTGGGTCCATGTAACATATTCGCTGTAGCGGTAGACAATCCACTCTATTATTGCTCATGAAACCAGCATAGAGTGGAGTTGCAACATCTCTACTTTTGCTGAACCAATACATATCTAGCGGCTTCATTTTGCATGTCAAGATGAACTCTTTCTCCATTATTTCCTGAATATAATCAGATGCTTCTCCCACGGAACGTGATTTTTACTTTCTTCTTGTGCTAAAGCGGAGTATGCAAATTCCGGGTCTAAACTTTTCACATCATTGTAGTTAATTGTGTGGCCTTCCCTGTTAGGTATCTGCAAAGTTAACTTGGAACCTGTCATTGCTTCTAAACCAAGTATTGTGTGCTTCCATGGCTTTACATGACCTCGACTGACGTTATACACAGCATCTGACTACATTGATTCAACTTTTCTTTCCATTGTGTCTGTGTGAGAATCACTGAATTTGGATTTCAACCCACATAATCGTGTGGTAGGCTATAGAAGAGTTGCAATCATTCAGGAAGTTTTGAGGCCATATCCTTCAAGCTCTCTACGATTGTTGGATTTGGGGTTTTGGTTTTGAGTAGCTCGTAAGTAAGTCAATATTTCACCTCGTAAGAGAAGTGCCACTGCACGAATCTGATCATCTTGATTGGCACTATAATCACCTATCAGAGCATATTTTTCTTCTTGGGCGGAGAGAAGTGAGGTGTAAATAAAATTGCCTACTTATTGTTAGTGCTTTACCAAACTTATGAGAACTTTTCCTCACAAGGTTCTCTGTGGTGTTAGACCATAGCTCAACATCATTTCCTCCATTTACCAAATACTCATCTTTGTAAAGATCAAATAATATTGAAAATAGCATTGGCCTTTGCTTTTGCATCTCTCCCTCAACAAATTCGCATATTATTAGGAAAGGAAGGTTGTGAGTTTGGCAAAATGAAATATTCCAGTTTGTGGTGGTTTGGGGATTGCTTTTAGTCTCTCTATCAAAATGAACCCGGCAAGACTTGTGATACTATGCTTCTTTGGCAATTAAGTCCACACCACTACGAATTAGTGATTTAATCGTTTCGTTTTTAGAAAACACTGCTCTTGACTTAATGATTCGCATCCATCCATCGTTGAGACCTTAACGGTATTTTCTTCTTTAATTTTGTGTTTCTTTTGCTTGGGACAGCAAAATATGCAGGATCATTTCAATAAACCTATTTTGTCCGACTAAGGGAGCGAGCTTCTGCATCTCGACTTTAGCAGAAGATAAAGTAACTGCCTTAGGTTGAAATGTTCTTTTAACTGCTGTACAGGTAAACGTTTTGTGACATGGCTGATGAAAGACACCTATGGGTAATGCAGAGGAACTTGTCTGGATGATTTTACGTGTGGTGACAGAAAAGCAATCGGATGATAATAATTGTAGTCGAATGCTTGCAATGTTTTTCCATGACCGTTTTTTTTTCATTGATTCAACGTCTGCAGACGTTGAATTAATGTAAAAAATGGTTGATTTGCTGTCAATGTTTTTTCGAAAGGTTGCTTTTTACACTGTTTTTATATCATATTCTTCAACTTAGCCTACTAATATTTATCCATACTCGTTAGATCGCCAATTTGTTGCGTAGCTTAAACTGAATTGTCACTGGCTGCCTGTTTGAAAAGTCTTGTTCATAGAATAACGGTTTGGAGGAATAAAAAACGTAGAGTACTTAATTATTTATTTTTGTGATGTCATATAGTAGCTTATTGTAGGGAGTTTCGAAAAAAGTGTTCATTCATGTTAAAAGTGTATCACATAGCTAAATGGTTAGGGTATAATGCTATAGTCAGATGATCAAGCGCTTTAAGGAGTGAATTGTTAGTAATGTGTCGTTGCCCACTGTAACACAAAAGCAAATAATCCCTTTCAAACTAATTTAACAGCTTGCACTAGGACTGTAAAATTCCAATCACTAAACTCGCTAAAAGTAAGACAGCCGGATTTCTTACAAGATTTGAAAGTAAGACAACCGGATCTCAGACAGCAAATCAACCATTTTTTAAATTGATTCAACGTCTGGAGACGTTAAACCAATGTAGAAAACAGTTGATTTACTGGCTGAGATTGTAGTGAGCCAAGCACATGCAAAAACACTTGATATAGTTCCTTGCACTGAAACTATTTTTATTTGTGTAGACAAATGAAGTAGAATAGTAGATAAATCACGTTCTGTTACTTAGTATACCGTACTTCAAAAGCACAGCTAACAAATCCCTCCTATCAATTGACTTAGTGCAAACCTGGGGGTTACCTAGGCCTATTTCAGGTCGTCTGTCAGGGAACACCCACCACTAAATTTGTCTGTCACATATATTTTTGTGAAGCTTAACACTCACACATTAATTTTCAATTGGTTTTATCCGGTAACTATTTCAGCTGACCTAGCTCAAGTTAGGGGGGTCACCTACTTTAGGTCGTCTGTCAGGGGACACCCACCACCAAATTTGTCTGTCACATATATTTTTGTGAAGCTTAACACTCACACATTAATTTTCAATTGATTTTATCCGGTAACTATTTTAGCTGACCTAGCTCAGTTAGGGGGGTCACCTACTTTAGGTCGTCTGTCAGGGGACACCCACCACCAAATTTGTCTGTCACATATATTTTTGTGAAGCTTAACACTCACAGATTAATAATCAGTTGGTTTTATCCGGTAACTTTTTCAGCTGACCTAGCGCAAATTTTGGGGGGTATAAAACTTGTCTGTCAGAGCCCCCCCACCACAAAAAATGTCTGTCACATACCAGACAATCATCTAGAAACAATTTACGTTACAACCAACTATGTTTCAAGCGGTAACTATTTCAGCTGACCTAGCGCATTTTTTGGGCCATGAAAAATGCCCCCCATTCCCATACCCACCACCGGCGGCCCGGCAGACTTCCAGATTATGAGTACCCACATACCACCGGACATCGCTGTATGAATAGAAATTGGTAACTTTTTCACCTAGGGTGGACGTCGCGGGCTCCCGGTCTATTTCTCGGCGATGAATATTCTGATGAAACCGCTCGCCTCGCTATAAGTGCGCAAAACAAGTGGCCTCGTTTATAAGGCAATGTTAAAGAAGTCAAAAGTGTTGTTAAAGGAGTTTGGCCTGGCAATAGCGTTGTTCGACTAATTTTGTTGCTGCGGTATTCTAAGATAAATATTAACAACATGTAACGCTGGTACTGGGTACGAAATGCGTTCTTTTCTAGCATAAGAATCAACCTATCTAAAATTTTATTAGTGCGGCCGCCACAGCTCTCCTAAGTGTCAAAGTGGCCCGCATGCAAAAAAGGTTGGTGACCCCTGCTATAGACTAAACAAATTTTTTACAAATTAGCTTTAATAAGTTATTGGATGATCATCGTTAATGATGTAGGCTACAGATATTTGGCTATTTTCAAAGCTTCAAGATAGTCTCCACTAAGCATACAGTTATTAAAGACTCGGGTAAGAAAAAGGGGCTATTAAGAACTTGGAGCTCTTTGTAATAGTTAATGGATTATCATCTTATCCTGAGGACTTATTATGCCTGAATTGATCAATTATAGTTATTCCTTCGTTATCATCTGTTGGTTGCAGGCTGACAGAGGAAACAGGGCTAGACCGAACATTTTTAGAGTATTTCTGTAATTTGTGCTTATTTGTTTACCTTGGGCTAATTTATGATCAATATTTACAAAATAGTTATTGATTTCCTCGCAGATTTATTTTGGTTTATCTGTAGTTGTATAATTGTTAAGAGAGATTTTGGACAGTGATTCATTAGTTTTGCTTTGTTTACGTATTATTTTGTTGATAGTCTTTCAAATCTCTGAGGAACTTTTACCCAATTTGAAAATTTTGTGTAATATACCTATTTCGCTTTAGTTTTTATGCGAGTTAATTTGTTACAAGTTGCTTATATTTTCTGTGTATTGTGGGATCCGCCCCATTAGCTCAATGAAGCGCTGCACTCAAGATCACCAAAGCAATTCAAGGTTAATAATAAAAAAGTCCAAAATGGGCTTAAAATTGCCAAACAAATAGAGTACTCTTCGTGAAAGCAGCGGCAGTGTTTTGTTCAATAGTCTGTCTTGGCAGTGGCGTATCCTGGTGGGTTGAGCAAGGGAAGCAATAAAACTCGTGGTGAGTTAGAGCGTGCCGAAGGCACGTGCATTTTAGGGGGTCTGGGGCATGCACCCTCGGGAAATTTTTGCAAAATTACACTTAAATAATGGATTATAGCAGTAATTCTTAACCAGAGTTCGATCGAACCACTGGGGTTCGACGAAGCTGTTTCAGGGTTCGGCGCGAACGTCCTCTGAAACATTAACACACAGCCTACTGAATGGTAGCCTATATCAGAGAATATTTTTGGAAAATATGGTCCAGCCGAAACTTGATTGCGGCTTACATGATAGCAAATAAACATCTGTGTGTTTGACGCGTGATGTAATGATGCCATCTGCATGTAACACAGAATGCAAAAAACTATAGTTTTATCTAACATTGTAAAAACAATCGGTAAGAAAAACTTCATTATCTCAAAGCATGAATTTCCTCACGTTTGCTATTTGCATGGAACTGGGAAAGCGCAGGGCTCTCACTTTTGAAGAAACTTCCTTAGTTTAGAAAAATTTAGTTCTGTTTTTTTCAACAACAGCAGATATAAACAGTCCATACTTGGATTACATTACCGAGCTTCAAGAAAGCAAGATGCAAAAAAAACTTCAACACAACAAATTTTCAAACGTTTTGGTGCCAACAAATGGAAAGTTATCTTCTAATTACAAAAGTTGCCCTTGAAGTTCTCATGCCATTCATAACTACTTATTTATGCAAGCATGCGTTTTCTATTCTGGTGGATGTTAAAGCAAGAAAAACGAAACCGGCTTGCATGCGAAAATGACATGATTGCTGTTTCCGAGACAAAGCTTCGAATCTCACTATTGGTCCCAGAAAAACAACAACAGAAGTCTCATTGATACAGTAATGTATTACTATTAAATGTGGTAGATTTTCGCTTTTGTGATTCAGCAAAAATCTGAGTTCCAACAAAAGCTTGCAGGTTAGCGTAAGGGTTGGCAGGTTAGTTAAGGTTAAGAACCACTGGATTATAGCGCTTTCTGGAAACACTTCTAGGGTAATATTTGTATGAAATTTATTAGCAGATAAACAGCTATTAACTTATTAAAGGCAGCACTTACACACAAACGGGCAAAACCTTCGGCTAAAATTAAAGAACACCAAAAACTCAGCTACACAAAAACTTAAAAACTACACAAAAACTTAACAGAGTAAGCAATTCTGAAATTGCTTCCACAGATTAGTTAAAAAAACTAAATTGAGTAAACTTTGCGCTGCTTTTTTCCTTGGATTCTCACTTGTTTCTTCGTATAGCAAAAACGAGAGCAAGGGATGCGATACGAATCTCTGCTTCCGTAAGCTTCCAACTTACACGGGGACATGAGTTAGAAGCTGTTTCAATTTGAGTTCAGATAAAGAAATTACAAAATCGTTTTACTTAAAAATATCATCTTCTCTTTTTTCAATTTTGACAGAGGAAGCAATGCTTCCCTTGCTTCCATTGAGGATACGCCCCTGTGTCTTGGGGTAAGCACCTGCTTTATTGCAAAACAGAACATAGTAGTCTGCTAGCAGAAGGATCCGTTTTTCGATTTGAGAGTTAGCCGAGCAATTGAAGCGAATAAACCAACGGTACTAGAAACAAAACTTTCTTTAACCTACAGTAATTGGAAAGTTAAGTAATGGCTCAGATATCCATGTGTTCATTGGCAGTCTTAACTTTTCTGCGTATGAGTAAGTTTTTCTTACAAAGCGAAGCATCGAAGTATTTGAAAACCCGTTTAGGCCTACAACAGAACTAGATATCTGTGATTCTGACTCTTAAAAAAGTACGCCACTGCGTTTAACGTCAGTGGGTGTTTGCGAAACTAGTAGTCATGACGCATGGCATTTTTTGGAAAAAAAAAGGTTGCATCAACTGATATTTCTCAGTGAAGCAAAAAAAGGTGTTTCATTACACAAGCTGGAGTCATAGCACAAAGCATGAGCATGGCATCTGCTTCGTCTATTCTTAACTTCAAACTTCATCTTTAAGCTACTTTCACTGTTATGATCAAACAACCATTTTGCTTTCACCAACTTTGTGCGCTTACACGAAATGTCATTGCGTTGATCTTCCTTCAAAGCAACTTTTGTTGCAGAAACCGTTTTGCCTTTATCAACTTTGTAGCCTACACATATGCGAAGCCTCTTAGCATGTTCAATGTTCATTCGTTGACATTTTTGATGTTTCTTTCAGACAAAATATTGGTCGTTAAAAGGCTGCTTTAAGTTAAGGGTATAATCGTTAAAACACCGCTGAAAAACACACGTGCTAAAACATACAAGAAACATCCAGTATAGTGACGGGACAAGGGGTAGTTTTCCATCTAAAGAGCAGTAGCTGTCGCCAATTTGAAAAATAATTCATGTAAATGCTTTTTAAATAGATATATGTGACCTTTTCATCGAATGTTGGCACACCGGTACAAAAACACCCCCGGTATCTCCTTATCAACTCCATTGCCGCCAACTTCAACTTAGATGGTCTCTCAAGCAAGTAACATTTATAGGCTACTGGAAAACAAAACGGACAAACAAGAGTAGCCTACGCTCAACACAGTGGCGGGTCTACAAGAGTTTAGGCTTGGTCAATTTCAAAGACGTAAAAATTCTAAGAAATATGAACAATTCAAACATTAAAATCATAAAAGAGGTAAAAAGCTGACGGGGATCTAGGGGCTTGTCCCTCATAAAATTTTGGCATTTTTTGTCTTTTTATCCAATCAAAAAACTAGATTTCAGTAAAATTTAGAGCTACAAAATTTGGTTTAAAATTAAAGCTTGAAATTATTTTTGTTTCATGGACACAGAAGGATTTTGATAAATGATGTCGTGACGAAATTTTTCCTAGTCTCTATGGTAGCCTATCACATTGTCTTTCAGAGAAATTTCAAAAATTTCTCCGACGTGTCCCACAATTACCATATACAGTAGTAAGTATACACAAGTCACATTTCATCTCATATTTCCATTAACACAGGAATGCAGTAGGTTAATTTATTGTTGACTTGTTGTGTGAACAATATACAGTATTTTACGAGTATGGCTCATCAAGTAAATGCTTCCACTACTGCAATTCTGCTGCAAAGGGCGAGAGCAGATCGCGCATTACGTTTCTACAATGGCTCAAACTTCATATACCGTAGTTAAAATGTACTTTTTATTTCTTTGTTCCTTTACGTAATAGCACAGTCATATTTTCAGTAACCTAATGCAGTATAATTTTATACTTTCACTTCACCAGGAATCCGGCCAAAACTCGAGACCCCGGCTTTCAATCATTCCAAAACTCTGGCCCCTGTACACCTGTGACTCCAGTTCAAGTTTGTTGTGTAGCAATACTGCCAAATGGTGATTTGTTTAGCGCAGCAAAATATTCCTTTCCCGATCTAAGATTTCAATATATTTTATCAGTTTCTTTCCTATATTTCCTGACGAAAAGGAGGCAAGAAAATTTGTCAATTTTTTTTTTTAAACAGAAAAGTTGTATATTTTAATCTAAGTTGTGGAAAATTGGCTGTAATCCAATTTTTGATTTCAATGACACAGTAGGACTTTTGTAATGTTTCATGGCGTTGTTAATATCGTGGACAGTTACCACATGTTGAAAAGATGCTGAATTATGCTACTGATGTAGCCTAGTATTTTAGATCGAAAAATTGGTCGTTTTTACATTGCTTCAATGGTTAGAGACAGACCACAAGCCACGATTGACGTCCTTGCTCATGCTGCTGTGCTGATTGTTGTTTACCTTCGTGTGTCGGAAACGAAGAATGATCTTTGCACACTCTTAGTTAACAATCTGTCCATTTTACATCGATTCAACGTTCGCAGACATTCTACAGATGTTTTTATTCTGCAAACGTTGATTTAATGAAAAAAGACTGATTTTCTTGCTTGGTAGATTTTCTTACTGGCACATCTATGTTAGGATATTCTGTTTCAATCATAGTATAGCGTTTCCAAACCATGAAGCAGCCGAAACCGACTCCTAGCATTGGCCTTGACATGCATCGTTGCACATCGCCAATGAAGCAGAACGCCTTCAGTGACGATCCAGTTGGTCACAGCCTCTTGCGATCTATTTCATGGCCATTGCCCATTTGTGTTTTCTTTGTAACCTATTGTCAACTGAGGCGGGATGAGAAATTCAGTTTGTGATCTACGTAATCATTCAAAGAATTTTGTTTTCCCACCCAAACCAACTTAGATTGTGAAATAGTATTTTCATTTATATCATCAGTGTAGGCTAATGAGTGACGAAACGATGCAAGCTTGATTTCAATTCATTTTGGTTGCTTTTAAACTAATTTAATTAGAACTTTCGAGCATCATGAAGTAGTAGTGAAAGTCTATGAGTATCTAGATTAGAAGGTTATTTCAGAGAAATAAGTCTATCCAGCTTGAAGGGCCAATGACCGCCTTTCAGTTGCAATCAGTTTGTGCTATAAATTTTAGACGAAGTAGGAGGAAAAGTGACTCCAGTATTCCGAAGTGCAGTAAACTGGGTAGACTTGCTTGATGGCGATATTTAGCCCTTTTTTGGAACAGTCAATCAGTGAGTGGTATAAAAGCTTTTCTACGTTGATTGAATGTCGATTAACGCTTAATCAATGTAGAAAAGACGGATGTTGCTGTTCGAAAGATGATCAGCGGCTGAAGTCTGGTATTGCCATGTAATGTCATTGCGATCGCTTGTCAATAGGCCTACAGGTTGTTTTCAGGGTCGTGTGTGCTACACGTCATTTTATTTTTCTTTCTGTCTATTGCGGAAATAAAACCAAAACAAACTGTATGATCAAAGATTTTATTGTTTCAGCTGCTCTCTTTGTTTCGTACAAAATTAGAAAGCAGTAGTGGGCTACAATTTTGGTAGCGAAGTTACTTTGCTGAAAAAAAAAAGATTAAAAAATTAGGCTGTTCTTTTTCTCAATCTCTTGATTACAGAGAGTGTGATTTTTCTACGTTCAAGCGTTATTAAAACGAAACCAAAGGAAACAGTTGTTATCTTGACTGCCCAGCACAGATTTTTTTAAAAGATGATTATTGGATTAACAGCAACACCTGTCGACGATAAACCATAGTAAAAACGATCAATATTGCAAGGTGGGTGTGTACTGTGTATGGCATGGAGATTTAATCATTACTCTGTCTGTGGAGATGTTCCAAATAAAAGTATTTTGAAGAGTGGTTTTATTTTGTTTTGACCAAAAATCCGTTCAAGTCCCCCACTGCACCAATCTACTGACCCACAATGGTGTGTTCAAAACCCAATTATGCATCAAAGCGAAACCTTAACCCCTTTCTCCATGAATGTTTTCTGTGTAAGGAGTAGATACTGCTACTTCAAATAATGTGTTTTATGCACTTTTTACTTCGACATGCGTAGTTACATGTAGTTTTCTGAGCGATTTAACAATAGCTCGTTTTGCTTTATTGTTGTGAGTAGCTCGATTAAGCCTTTTCATGAAAGGTGAGCAAGTGCTATAAAATAAAACAACATGGCGCACGAGGTAGAATGAAGAACTTTACCACTTTTCTTGAAGCAATTGTCCACAAACCTGTTATTGAAAAGCAACGCGGTTTTAAAACATCCATAATTTCTTCTACTTTGTGACGTGTTATGACGTTTTTGTTTCATGACAAGCTGTTTCATTCTTCATCTTTGTCATTCAGCATCTGTCATTCAGCATTTTTTCAATATTTACGCTTTTGCTTTTTCAATTTTTTACGCTCATGTTTTGGCATTATTGCGTCACTGTAATGTTGTTTAAAACATTACTTGTAGGTTTTAACTGCCCTTTATCAGAACTGACGATGCACTGAATAAGTGCGAAATATATTTTCTGTAACATCTACTGACAACTGATCCCTGTTACCTTAGCAATTGAGGTTTTAGCTTTCTTCATCTTTGCGTGACCATCCCATATTACATTCTTTAATTTATGAAAAGCACAAAAGCGTTTTCTTTTTCAAGCGCTAAGTCAAAGACACGGTTGAATTATCCTCTAACCCAAGTGTGGTTTCTGCTACTTTTGAAAGCAATGTTAGTTCCTCTCCCTGACACGCACAACGCAAAAAGTTTACTTGCTGCTTTCGAGCGTGTCCTTGGCTTAACTTACTTTTGAAACGACATTTCGTCTCTGCGTTATGTCAAAGCCAGACCTTTGAAAAGGAAAACACGTTAAAGAATGATGATTTCATTTGTAAGAACTTTGTGACGATTTGTAGGAGAATCTCTGTAATAATTTGTAAACAGATTGAAAAAAAAACTTTTATTTTCAACATCTCTGATAAGTTACCTTGCTTAGTAATTTCTTCATTAAGAATTTTTTCTGAAAGTTGCCTAGAAATTGCGAAATTGTTTTATCAGTGTATTTTGTAAAAATGAAAAATTCTAAACTAAAAGTAGAGTATTTCTTCTAATTGAGAGTAGCCTACTGTAGGGTGAGATAGATGCAAATACTGTGATATGTTAAAATCAAAGAAAGGTTTCAAGATGTTTGTTTGTTTATTGGCCGCTGCGAAAAATATGTACAATAAATCAAAACACAATGTACAGTAAAACTGTTGAAAAGTTTACAATAAAAAAGTTTGTAAGTTTGTAACCTCGGATATAAAAAAGATAAAGATGTAAGCTCGTTTATCTTTACATTACTATCAGCGTTAAAAACATTTTCTTTGTTGTTCTTCAAGAACCACTTGCCACGTTCAAGATAGTTGATTTATTGATTAAAATAAAACAGCTTTGCATAATTGTCATCCCTTTTCCAGTGCTTTCTTTGATTCAAGTTTTTCATGTCCAAGTACTTTCCTGCCCGAATTCCATCACCGCCCAGGAAATAATCACTATCCCAGACAGTAACATCGTCTGCAGACGTTGAATTAATGTAAAAATGACGGAATTTGCTATTTGGACAGGCACTCCGTCACTCCGCACAACTAAAACCCAGACAACAATTAGTCGATTGTTTACATTGATTCAACGTAAATTAACGCAACAAACGACTGTTCACATAGCAAAATTGGTACTTTTTACTTTAAAGTCAGAAAAGGCTGAGAAACACCGTAAACTGATATTTACATTACGTATGATACGTATGATAGAAGATACAATGAATATATAGCTACGGATCGTCTTGTTGAAAATGTGCAAAGATTTCTTGTCATCGATTAAAAATTTTCATTTTCATTGACCAGTTGATCAGAAGTTACTAGTGTCTTCTGGATTTCCAACGCAATGACTGCTCTTCGGAGCTGAGTGTCAGCGGACAGCTTTGTTATTGTCTTGTGTTTGTCTTAGTGGGCCCATGTTGAACGTTTTGAGTGTAAAAAAACATGCAAATAATTCGGTGACAAGAGCTTAACATTAACCTACCCAAGCAAGAAAGAAAACAAAAACAAGTGCACGTAAAACTACAGTATAACGAGATAATGTAACTATTAGTATTAAAATACTTAAATAATTAATTCACGGTAAATTCTAGTGTCGCCTTTTCTTGAACTGAAAGTGAAATGTTCAAGGCATAACCACAAGGTGTGGCAAATCAGCAGCAGCAGTTAAAATGCAGTGATACATAGCGCAGTCTAATGTTCAAGCCATTGGCATCAAAATTTGTTATACGACTTTCTAAACTTGCTCTAACTTTTTCTAATGAACATTAGATGGTGTAGAATGAGATAATCACTCAGCGTTCTTGAAACCACTCAGCTGGCAAAAGCTGGTCAGTGCGTAAGTAAGAAGTTTGTTATGTTTGCTGTGCTGGCTGCAACACTACGATGAGTCGTGGCTGTTTCGGTCCAGAAGCAAATGAGCCATTTTACATTGTTTTGTTTTTTGGCTTTCACCTGATGGTTGAAGATTTCGATTAAGTGGACAGGAAGGCAAGAAGGCCAATCTTTGCATTTTCACATTGATGCAAAGATGTTAAAACAATGCAAAAGACGATTAATTTCCTAATTGAAAGGTATCTTTTAGCTTTGAATTTTATTCAATGCGTCAACGTTTTTTATTGTTGATTGGACGTAAATGGTGACAATTGTATTTTGTGCTTGATGGCGATTGCATGTTGCCAGTTTGTAGCAATCCTCTTGTTTCAAATTGGATAGCTTTAGCTAGGGGCTACTTTTTTGTTTATTCATTTTTTGTGAATTCAAGGCTTTGCAACAGTCTGTTATGCAACACACTTCCTTCTGCATTCCACCAGGGAGGCCTGTGAAGGTCAAAACATGCAGGGCGTGCGTTCGTGTCTCAATAACGTTGTTATAACGTCGCTATTCGATTGTGGCTTATCTCAAGTGTTTGCACAGTGTTGAGTTGGTTTGGTTCAAGTCAGGCATCAGAAGCTGTTTCTCTTATCTAAGAATGCTGAGAAGAAACACAAGGTATCTGGCTCGATTTGCGAGACCATGTTTGAGGCAGAACGAACTAACCAGTTTCAATTCAGCAAAACAACTTTCTCTATAAGCCAGGCAAAGACATCAATGGCTTAGTGCCTTAGTCCATCTCCCGTATACAAGCATCTCAGGATTGACAGCCTATTCAAACTTAGAGAAGACTAATTATTGTTTATACTCTTGAAGAAAATTTTAACACAGACGTACGAACTTTTAAAATAGCTGGAAAGGCAAGGCTTCAGAGCTGCATTCAAGAAGTAAAGGGTCAGAACTGCATTAAAGGGGTTCTATTATTTTCTTTGTGTAAACTGCAGAGTGACCTACGGTATGTCAAGTTTAAAACAAAATGTGCTTTTTATTATTGGTAAATTTGCTCCTTTTTTAGTTTTCAGAATTAACAGCATTAACTATGCTGATAGTGACAGGGCCTGTTAATCTCATTCCGTTCTCTCCGAGTGAAAGAGACACGGTCGTTTGGGGGGCCAATCATTTGTGATCTGTCTGATGCCTTGTGGCTATTGAAAAAGAATAGAATACTGTCACAGAAGCTCGATTTAGATAAGATCCAGCTCGATATTCAATAGTTTAAATCTCGCGAGGCCGTGTTAATTACCGCTTCCTACACCGCTTGACTGGAGGTCCACTTCTGTCTGGGCCCATCCATTTTTAGTTTGTCCAGGGTTTTCTGGGAATCATTGCAGTAGGCCTATAAACACGTTCCTGAAGAGATGAATTCAAGTCTCTTTTTTTCTACAGTTAGTAGATTGGGCGATTAAATCTTTAAAATATCGTTTTGACAAAGCGCATATTGTGGCTCATATTTTTTAATTATTTTTGAATAATAAAATATTTTGAAGCTGAAAGGAGAGCCGTTGAGAGGAAAACTTGGGCACGGAACTAATGGGATCTTGGGGCCCCAAATACACTTCTAAAAAAATGCACTATAGCCAAAGTATATGCAATAACATTTTTGTCCCCGCGCCCCTTGGAAAGGTTATTAGCCCCCAAATATTTGTCAAACAACAAGAAAAATTCCTAAAAATGTTGACAAAGCAAGTCTGATATTTGTGGGATAGTTCCTCATAAACCCCACCTGTCGTAAGGAAACGTTTCATCAAAACAATAAACAAAACACAAACGGTTGTGCTGAAATAAAGCTCAATAATCGTGTTTGCCTAATGTCATGTAGGAAACATGCAATAGAGACATGGTTTTGTGTCGGAACGGTTTTGGCTTGTTCATAGCAGAAGCAGGTCTAATTTATTTCAGGCCTTCCAACTGTGAAGTTCAAAACATTATGAAGTCAACTGTCAGGTGATTTCAATCCGAGTTCACAACCCCTGTTTAATGCACAACATTCCCTAAATTGCATGAACTGTTATAATTTCAAACAAATTAAAAGATAATTAGGAAAAATAAGGTTTTAATTGGCAAACTGTGATGAAAATTAGTGCATTATCCGCATGTAAACTTTTTTATCTTTAAACGTAACTGGTTAAGTTTCTGACAAAAACGTAGTGATTGAACAAACATTTAATTTTGTAACTACGTTTGGTTGAATCCTTTTACATGGATCCTACAAATAATTTATGTCCTGCAATTCTCTAAACACCGAGAAGCCAGAACAGAGGTTAAGGGTCTTCAGGTACATTTTATTACTCTTACATTTAATTTTTGGTTGCCCTTTTTGTTGAATATTTTCTTCGTTTTCTTCTTCTTCTTCTTCCTCTTCTTCTTCTTCTTCTTCTTCTTCTTCTTCTTCTTCTTTTTCTTCTTTATCTTCTTTTTCTTCTTCTTTTTCTTCTTCTTTTTCTTCTTCTTTTTCTTCTTCTTTTTCTTCTTCTTTTTCTTCTTTTTTTTTCTTCTTTTTTTTTGTTTTATTTGGGCTGAAAAGAAAAGTGATCAATGACAAAGTTCTGAAATTGGCTAAAACTGAGATTATTAACAACAGTTAGAAAGCGCCAGATGGAATTTGTAGCAATGTAGCTCATGTGCACATGCATAAAGATTTGTAAAAATTAGCTTTATTGGGCATCATACAATGAAAATGAAGCAGAAGTAGGCAAAGTTTAACTTATTTAAACAGATTGATTGATTTAATCTTTATCCTCGGACAGAGAAAGCTTGTTGCAGAGCTTAATCCTGGCAGTTTCGCATACTTGTAGAGGCTTTGAATCACTGATGCAGGCCCGGCTACCGAGTTTGGCAGAGTGAAGTTTTCGATTGTTGAAGTGTTGTTGCCAGGGAATTATTACATTCATTAGATGCCGCTGAATGGAGAGCAGTCCTTAACGTGCGTTGCTCAAGCGCACACCCTGAGAGTCGAGCCAGCGCGGCTTGATCTTGAAGTTTCTTTATTCCAGAAGTGACGCGCTAACCAATTGAGCTATCGGAGCTTGAACCAATGGGCTAAAAAATCAAAACTGCAGATTTTGTACCGATGTCATATTTTTGTTTTGTTTTTCATAGCTTTATCCTGCATTGCGGAAAAGCGGACTTGAGCGCTATGCATCGGTGTACGCCTTTCGACACCTGACCCACGCTGCAGCTGACTGCAATGTCTGTTTTCGGTTGTCTACTCTACTTATGACTTAAATTTGGTACTACCCATTACTCGAAATCGATCACTCAGTAGGGGCAATTATCGTAAAGTTTCTTGCCCAAAGAAACAACAGCAAGTGCGGGTGGCTGGAGTCGAACATGCAGGCTCTCGACTGCGAGCCCAACGCGCTAACCACTCGGCCACTGCTGCCGACAGAGATCTGATATATGACAGAGAAGTTTGGAAGACCATGATGGACAACGTTTGCATCAGATCAAGCACATAATCATCATCATCTTAATCGAAATATTTTATCTGTTATTTGTTTATAACGCAGCA
Organism: Aplidium turbinatum; assembly: GCF_918807975.1. NCBI lineage: Eukaryota > Metazoa > Chordata > Ascidiacea > Aplousobranchia > Polyclinidae > Aplidium > Aplidium turbinatum. The sequence continues at coordinate 4,573,393 of NC_137489.1, read as the reverse complement.
AAATTACTTCATTTGCAAATTTACTACTTTTAAATCTAACCTAATGACATCTTTTTCAGAATTTTTATAAAAATAGAAGTGAGACTATTGCAGCGTTTGGTTTCAGAATTGTCTTTATTGCAACGAGATTTCATCCTAAAAGCGAGATTTTGCAATCAGCTGATCCGTCACTGCGATCAGTTTAAATGAGTGGAAGTAGCTCTAGTTATCGTCATAGTGACGGTTACAGTCGATCAAACAAAGACTATAGACGTTACGATCATAGAAGAGATCATCCTCGAGACAGCCGGGACCGGTACCGATCAGATAACAACGAGAAACGTGTTCCGGGTTTGGTGTCTGATCCCGATAGCCAGCTGGGTGACGTCGAAAGCGCGATACGACGCGGTCAGCGCGAAACAATCATTCGAGTGCAAAGCGACCGGTATTCTGCACCTAAAGGCAATAAAACAACAAAAGACACGTTGACGTCAACACTACCAACTTACAGTCTTCCAGTGAAGACGGTTTCTCAACCATATTACCCAACATCTGCTCGATCACCTTACAAGGGAACAAAAAGGAACTTATACAATCCTGGCTTTTTAGCTTTTCTTCCTGGTCTAGCCGCATTGTCATTGCTCATCACGGCTATAATTCTAGTTGACTGGCTGAGCATTGCCATTGTATCGGGCAGCAGTTTTCGGGTATGTTCTTATATAGTTTTGTTGAATTTACAAAACTCTATCGGTATTTACATTCGTAAATATGCATGTTGAATGCTAAAGAGTTTTCTGCATCGGCATCTTGGTGCACTCCTATTTTCGTAGCGTAAGGCGTTGATGTTGCGAAGAAAATTTGTAGTAAAGTATTGTAAAGCCCTTTAGGCTATATCCGTCTCTTTTACTCTCTGTCTGATTGTTGTTTCTGTAGTCACACACAAGTTCAAAGTTTAAATTCACATTTTTTTATGAAATTTTTTACAAGTTTAGTAAAACATTCTTCAGAGTTTTTCTTTGACAAACAAAACTTTTCCAGATTAACAACAAAGGTCTATTCACAGTCTGCACCACAGTTGTGTCCGATGGAGCCATATCTGATGGTGGATGTAGAACATTGGAAGAGTTTGCTGAATCTGGAACAGGTAACGATCAAGTTTAACAAAAACCAAATCAGCGGATAAAATATGCTTAAATTGGCTTTGGAAGATTGGCTTTCTTGTCTTATCTACTTAATCTAAATCGTCAACCATCGGACATAAAAAATATGGATAAAAAAAGAATTTAATTTTTTTTTCTCTGTTATAGTGATATCTGCTTTGGAACAAGCAACCCGAGGGATGATAATCATCACCGCCATTGTTGCGTTGGTCGCTGTCATTGTGTCGTTTGTTTTGGGTCTGAACAAGCTGGAACGCCCTAAAGGAGCTATAATCGCTGGTGGACTGTATGCGTTTGCAGGTTAAACATGCTATCTATTCATTAAATTAATCTTTGCCTTGATTCAACGTCCAAAGATACTAATTAAATCAATGCTAAAAAGCTGATCTTTTACAATAGGATGTTACTGCTGATCTCTATGGTGTCGGTAGGTTTGCCGCATTTTTTCACATGGTTTGTGTAGATGACTTGATAGTTACATTTGTTCATAGGTTCCGTTTGTTGCTTTCAGCTATATGTTGTGACTCAACACTGTCCTGTGTATTGGTAGGCTAATATAGAAAATGATTATCGCATTGGCATTGTCAAAGACTTGCTTTGCAGTTTTAAAACTGTATTCTTCGATGATCTTGCAAGGTATCTGCTCTCGAGTTGCCAAACACAGAAGCGGAATACAAACTTGTTATTGAATGGTAGAAACGTAATTTGTTTATGGCTTTAGTGATCTTTCTCATACAAGCGCTCTATTAGAAGTGAAGTACTGTAGATTGCAAAGTAAATAGATCCAAAAATAAAAAAATCTTTTAATACAAGAAGGCCCGAGTTGTTTATTATGTTTTCTAATCTTTTATGCAGGAGCATGTGGAACTGTAGGGATGGGATGCTATTCCGCTGTCCTTGTCGACACCATCAACTCCTCCACCAATGGAATCCAATTTACGTTTGTCGGAACATCTTTCTTCCTCGGATGGGCCGGAACAGGTCTCCTCATCATCGCTTTCATCACGTCGTTTCTGGGCCATTGTGCTCGGCGGAACTGAGCCAGTTTTCTTGATCTTTGTTTATATCTTCGACAACACTATGCTTTTGAATAAAAGCTTCTATGACGACACAATAACGACATTGGACACTTGTGACGTCATCATGGCAGTAATATCATTTACGTTCTTGGTCACTTGTTGCCTCATGCAAACTTTTTCGTTACGGAGTTGGAGAAAATTATGAAAATGAAATTCTATCCACTGCTCTCAATAACAGGAAACCCAGTCAAATAACAATCAGTCACATTGATTTAACGTCTGCATACGTTCATTCAATAAAAAAGTGATTGACTTGCAAGCTTGAAAAGCAACAATATCTTGAAAGTGTTGATGTTAAAATGTTGATGACATCATCATAGTTAACAGAAGCTTCAATAAATAATTAAAACTATTTTAAACAGAAATGAGTTTTACACCTGCAAACTGTCCAAATAATGGTTAGTTTCATAAGATTTTTATTGGCATAATCTTTATAAAATCACGGAATTTCGAGTGGATGAAACTTTATATCAGCACTTGTTGATTTTCTTTGCTTATGATGCACTACTTGAAATGTTGCAAAGTGCCTATTGAGACGCGCTATGTTTGTCATCTCCTTCTGACAGCTATTGTTTTTTAATTAGTTGTTACCATCACCGCCGTCCATCCTTTGACTAGATATGGAATTGAACGATATAGATTATGACGTTTTGTGATGTTGTCAACACATCTGAATTTGTCGACTTTGAAGTTAGTACAAAAACACCCAGCAACTCAATGTTCCTTTGCTTCGCTTCAGCGATAATATTGCAGCCGAGACAGCCAAATTCGACATTTTTACATTGATTGAACGTATGCAGACGTTGAGTCGATGTAAACAACGGATTTTTCTGTCTGGACAGTGTTCAACCAATGCACTTTCATTCATTTTTAACACCGTTTTAGCCTTCATGTCTCATCAATGCAGTAGGCTATGTGTACATTGCGTAGTGCACTCTACGTTGACATCTTGATCTCCAGCATTATACCCAAGTAAATTACCAAACAAATTCTTTACTGCCTGACATTTTTGGTGCATTTTCGATTAACTCGGTCCAAGCAAAGACTCATAGTTTATTTTAGATTGGTTTTGTTATCTCACTGATCATAGCGAAAAACATCACACATCATAAAATCTTCGTAACAAGAAACATTGTTTTTTTCTCCAGAAGCGAACTAATGTAAAAAAGACCGATTTTGTGAGCTGAAAGTTGTGTTTGCCTCTGCACATCATGTAGCAAAAACGGTGATGGCGCCGTCTAGCGGATGTTAAATTTTAACTTTAAAGACTAACGCATTCGCTTCAAACTGTAAATACAATAGCGTTTTACTTCAAATATGTTTTCATTGTCAGTCTAGAGATGAAATGCTTAGTTAAGCAGTCTGTTGTTTGACACATGTAGAATGCCTGCGTGTTATCACAATTCTACACAACCTCGCTTTTCTCAGTAACTTTTTATTTTTGTTGTTTATTTTGTTTGCAACCTTTGCCACCTCGCACAACCGGCCCGGGTTCGACACTGAGTGCAATCACAGGTAGTCTCACTTAACTCATAAAAGGCTTTAATTGCATTGGGCATGGAGTGGCCTAACGGTTAGTGGAGTGGCACCTGACACCACCGGCCATGGTTCGATAATAAATGCTGTCACGGGAAGTCTCACTTAACTCATAAAAGGCTTTAATCGCATTGGGCATGGAGCGGTTAGTGGAGTGGCACCTCACACAACCGGCGCGGGTTAGATACCGAATGCTGCCACAGAAAGACTTGCTTATGACCCGGTGTGGGTCTCCTGAAAATAGTAAATTACAGTATATCTTCTAAGAGAGGGCAGCAAGGATCTTTTGTGAGAAGGTCTCCTGGAAAAGACGAGTGTTTTCTGGTGGCGGGTAGAAAAGATCTCTCGTGAAATGGCAAGGGTTTCCTAAAACAATGCTACTCAAATTTTATAATATCACATACCGGCAGAAGTCTTATTGCTTCTCGGCGTACCGGTCACACATTTCAAACAAACAAAAAAAGACAATAACAAGTCCAATCTTGGTTCTATATTTTTACAATGTTCAAATTTACAAACAGTCTTTCACTGACATTTCACTAACGCTGTATGATATTCGAGTTTTTGCAATCCTTGGAGCTTCTTCACAGAATGCAGGTGAAGCTTTTATATTTACATGAGAGTGTTGTACATCTGTTTTTGCAAAGGTTTTACTTCGCTTCGTTTCCCTTCAAACATTCTTTTGGCTTATTCATAATTTCATGTTTTAAATATAGCGTAACCGCTTTGTTTAGACGAAGTTTAATTAAATCATTGCTGAGTACAACTCCACAAACGACATATCGTGTTTTGGCACACTATAGCATCATCTGTTAGCACAAACACAATTTCCATATATAAGCTGTATCATATTGTCGAACAAAACCTTTAAAGTGATTGTTTCTTGCTATATTTACGGTAGCCTATGTTTATGTCCATGGGACGACGTTTTGCTGTTTGAAAATTTAAGTTATACAATAATCGCTTTAACGGCATACACGAAAGTCCTGAAATTCTGCTGCAAAAAAACAATCTGAGAACGGTAAAAAGCACATTCTGATCAACCCAAAACAATACTCAATGAATTGTTTTCAATCTAATCGCGTACCGGCAGTCAATAAAGGGGAAGGAGGAGGTAATCTGCTTTTTTCCAAATCCAACTTTAACCCTGGTTTTAGAATACAGCAGGACATTCTAAGACCACTAAAAAAAAATTGAAATTTTCGTCCAAAACATCCGTCCTACACTGAAAATTACTTTTTGCGTTTAATTGCCTGATATTGTATGGACGTCACTTTTTGTTTATGGCATTTAAAGTTCAAATATTATTTGCTACTGCACTAAAACACATTAAATACGTTGCAAAACTGCGGTAAACATTTTTCTGATCTTATTTTTATCGTGAAACACGTGAAAGTGGTGATATCGATTTGTGCGCATGATTACGCGCATGCACAAAAGCGTGACATTAATGCAAACAGCTTGTAGGCATTAGAAGAAATCTCCCAAGAAATCACTGAAAAAATTTTGCTGCCATGAAGAAATGGTTTCATGTAAGTTAGGATTCATTTGGTCTGCTTGACAAAGCTGCACCTGAAAGATCTTTTCCCCCAACGAAACTTTTGTTTATTGTTGTTATTTATTTGCATCAGACCAATAGGTTAATATTTACTGTTATTTTTATGATACTAAAATGGTGATATAGATCGAATGGGCTATTACTGTCTTGAATGAGATACGATCTAAAGATGACGCTCTTCCATCTATTTTTTGCGGTAGCCTTGTACTTGGTGCAAAATATACTAAAGAACTCACAGCAATAACACCACAGAGACTCAACAGCCAGCAGCCTCAAGCTAAACCAAAGGGCCGCTTTAGCCACTTTAACAAGTCGAAATTCTGCCACTGAAATTGATTAGAATGCAACCGCCAACCAATCAGAACATGTTATAAGAGGCTACCGTCCAATTGTGATCCTTCTCGCACTCATCCAGAGAGTTAATGCTTGTTTTGAACTTTATTTGGTAATTACAGAAGAAAAAGAGCAATAGCAGTAGTGGGAATCGAACCCGCGTCAATGAAATGACTACTTTCTAGCCTTAACCCTAACCCCTAAGCCAACCAGCTGACAAAAAATCCATCACTTAATTTGCTTTCTATCATCTTCTTTTCGCCATTTTTTACGTCACTTACTGTAAACCGTAGCATTGTGATTGGTTGGCGGTTTCATTCTAATCAATTTCAGTGGCAGAATTTCGACTTGTTAAAGTGGCTACCAAACCAAAGAGCCACATGAAAGAACCACTCACTGACTTTAATACAATTCGTCATAGCACATGACTAGGGAACTGTGTTCCGAAAGCTAATGCAATTCGATATTGCCACAGCGAACTCGCAGTACCAGAGTAAAACAGATCGTTGAAATCTACACTGTGAAGTAATTATTATTATTTATTTGCATCAGACCAATAGGTTAATATTTACTATTATTTTTATGGTACTAAAAAGGGCCTTTCAATTTGTATTTTTTGATTTTGTTACCGGCTTTAAATCGTAACTTCTTGACCTAGCAGCCTGCCTACGACCCTCGTGGGTCTTTTTGGAGAATGCTACAAATCTCGACTCGGAATGTAGCACCGAAACCAGTTTTGTTCGAGAGCAGTAGCTTCACTGTTCACAAGTAAGCTATACCGTTCGTCAAGCAGTTAGGTCAACAACAACAAGAGAGCAAGGGTTCGCTTCTTATTAGCGGTCACTCGACCTTATAATAGACATTGGGGTGTAATGCTCAATGTGTTCACTGGCATATATGACAAGACAGTGGCAACGCTTGTCGACAGCAGAAAGGCATTGACGTTCTGAAAAGGATCGTTCCCATCAGGTAAGTCAATAGGCTACATATTGGATCGTGCTATTGCTCAGCAGGCTAGGTGTCTCAGTCGAATAGGCTATTCCTTGAATGAGATACGATCTAAGATGACGCTCTTCCATCTATTTTTTGCAGTAGCCTTGTACTTGGTGCAAAATATACTAAAGAACCTGTATACTCAAAAACATGTAATGACGTTTCGTATCAGTGCAAGGTGTTGGTGAAGGCAAGACGGATGTTTGATCACGTTAAAGAAAATAAACGAAGTCGACGTTTTGTACCATAGCGTTAGATGCATTCTGATTTGCACATAACGTTGAAAGGTATTTCAGTCGTTTTAACACAACGTTATGGAAACATGTTTAGGCTGCATGCAAATGCTTCAATGAAGTTATTAATGTATAAACAGTGCTGTATTCGAGGGTATACGGCGGTATACGCAGTATACTCTCTTCTTTTTCGAGCAGCTAATAGTATACCCTCTGGTTTTCCAAAGAGAGTGCGTATGCTATCCTTACTGATTCCTGATGTATGATATTCTGCAAGAATTATCCATATTATTCATTGAACTTCAGTCTCGAAGTACAACTTTACCTAGAGCCAAACTTTTAATAAAAAGGACAATACGAATTATTGAGAGTTTCAAGGAAAATCTGGAGAAAAAAACACAGTTGGCTTTAGCAGCGAAGGATAATTTAATGTTCAGAAATATTCCTCTGAAACAGAATTCTAAAGTGGTGCCAATTAACGCGAATCAATTCATTCAAAGCATTGTTAGCAGAATGCAAATGAGACTTTGCACTAATGCCTACACTGACAATAGTCAGCTATTGGTTGATATTGCTAACTTGCAACCTGAAACAATGACAGAAGGAAATTTGCGTCATGCAGAAGCAAAGGTGAGAAGAATTTGTAAACGCGTTGACATTGATGAAATACAGTCAATCCAAGGATTAAGAGACTTTAGTGAAAAAGTTGAAATTGTGCCCAATAATTTAAAGTCTCTCTTAAACAGCTATTTCGACTTTACCTTGTTCGACAGCAGAATGTGAACGTGGTTTCAGTTTAATGAACAATATTATCACAGGTTTAAAAGCATCTTTGCTTATTGATAATGTGAGCTGTTTGATGTTTATTAATTGCAATGGACCACGTCCACCTGTGGCTCAATTTACAGCTAAAAATATGTAAGATCCTGGCTGCTAAACCACCGATCAGCCAAAGATACTAGACCCCAAATTTGTAAAGAGGATAAAGATGTAGATTCCTGTCGGCAGGCTGTTTGGAATGTATTCAAAGAAAAATAAACAATTTGGTACCGTAGCCTACCTTTCGTCCAATTTTGATGTTGATAATTCATGTTATGGTAGAATAAAAGATTAATATTTTGCAAGTTGTGTATTATTTATCATTTTGGAAAATCTGGCAGTATACCCTGTGCTATTTTTACGAATACAGCACTGTGTATAAATGCATTTGAAAGGTACTGTAGATAGCATTAGTATAAAAATAATTAAAAAATGGATTATTTCTGGCACTTTGTTAAGTTGTAAGCAATGAACAGTCTGGTTTAACAAGTCAACTTTACAGAAACGTTTGAATGTCTTCAACTTTAGTTTTTCATAGGTGCGATTTTTGGTAGGCCTGTTTCGTGTCATGAGTTTATCGTGATAACATAATTTTTTTTTAATAACGCTGCTATGACAAGACAAGGCATAGATAATAAGTCTTTATCAAGTTGAAGAATTGCTTTGAATAACTGTGCATGAAGTAAAATTGTCACCTCATTTGTTCATGCTACATTGTAACCACACAGTGTTTAGCTTAAATTTTGTCTTTTTTCTTTATTCTTCAGAGTAATTATTTTGCTAAGAACAATCATGTTTGAGTTACTAACTGGTTGTTTGGTGTTTGTTACTTTGTTGGTATCCACCGGTGGGTTTACATGCTACACTGGAGGAACGATTTTGGACGACTTGAGATGTTCAGGAAAGTACGATTGTACGGATGGGTCGGACGAGATTGAATGCAACATTCCTCTGGGAAGTCTGTTTAACAACTCATGTGGCGCTGACAACTATAGTTACACAGAAGAACAGAAATGTGATGGTTTTCCAAACTGCTTAAATTGCTCTGATGAAATAGATTGTTCTAACATGACTAATCAAAAGTACTTTCCTTATGTTAATTAATTAAAGTTAATTGTTATTATCAATAAGTTAATATTATTGTTGATCATTTAATTAAATTAATTTTCTTTGTTAAGGTATTGTTGTTAATAATTAGGCTATACATTAATTTCTTGAGTACTTTCGTAGACTCTAGACTAGACTATCACAAGATGTTGAAATGATAGCTAGCTTTTTATTTCCAACGTTTCATGAGTTTGCACGACTGACTTTATCAAGGGGGCTGAAACACTTATCGTACGGCAAATTATAACTTATAACAACTGGTGAACACTCCCATTCTGTATAGCCTACTGTTGTTAAGTTAATTTATTATTATCTGGTAATTGTTCTGACAGGATCAGTCCCAACTATTTTATTTGCGATGAAGGATCCAAGTGCTTGCCCTTTACTTGGCTATGTGATGGAGTTGTTCAATGTACTGATGGATCAGATGAAAAACAAATTGGATTTGGTTTCAAGTGCAATGGTATTCCTACAGATGGCACCCACCGAATTCCAAATTCTCCAGCTACTCCGTATCGATGCATTGTTCCTCAGGAACATATACGGTCAACACCAAGTAAGAAAGAACTTTCAGTTTGTTTTAATAAAGAAGACGATTGTTATAAGACCATTGAAGGTGGAAAACCAAACTTAGACATTTCCAAGTGCTGGCCTTGTCTTGATGGAACAATTATACAACGTCAACAAATGTGCGATGCTGTGTTTGATTGTGCTGACTTATCGGACGAATGTTTATGTGAGAGACAATTTACCAGCGAGATTTGTGATGACTTGCTTCGTGATAACGATTGCGACCAAAACAAAGTTCCATGCAAGTTGGGAACTAAATGCATCGATATTCATCAACTATGTGACGGCTCTAATGATTGTCCTGGTGGAAGTGATGAAGCCCGATGCACAAGTTCGCTTGATTGCTTCAATATAACAATTGAATGTTATAGGTAAGAAAGTCATATTTTTTACATTTTCTAAAGAAGTTTAAACAAATTAATTCAATGATAAAAACATTTTAAGGTTAAGCGTACTTAAAAAAATATACTTGTAATCAAATGAAAAGCCTCATTTGAAAAGTATTCTTAGATATCATAATTAATGAGATTGTAAAGCCACATAATTTCTGATTTTAAGCAATTTCAAGTGAGCACATCGCCTCTTGTAAAACGTGCTCTGACAAAGTCTCGATCGACCAATTTAAAATCATCTCTCGAGGCTGATCTGAATTTTCAGACTAAGATCATGGAAGCCTTAAGAGTTAAACGTAACAATCTATCTCTCAACCGGCAGTTATTCGCCTGTGGCTTATCGTTCTTGTTGTGTGTGTTCTAATTGTTTGCCCAATGCCTGTAGTCTACACCTCATGTGATCTGTTTCCCACCGCATAATTTACTCGCAATCATTCTCGTATAATTTTTTCAGTTTGTGTTTTTCAGTCAGGAGTGTCGGTACCATTACAGTGCAAAGTCAAATTTATCTTACGATTTTTCAACTTATGTATATTGCAGATTTAATTCCTGAAGAGGACACACGTACGTGTCGAAAACGTTTGAGTTTATTTCAATTATGTTATATTTTTTGTGTGAAATAAAGTATGTTAAACCCGCTAAGGTTACTATGTTTTATTTCTCTATGGTTTAACAAAGCAAACTCTCTACCAAAGCTTTTTCATTCCAAAATAAAGTCACTAATGAAGTTAGTGTTTTTAAAAACATTGTTACCAATTTAATAATTTAAAAAATAATGGTGACATTACTACCATCTTTCGGTTACATCAAAAGTTTGTCTGCTTTTCATTCTTTGAATGTCAGCTGCTGAAATCAGTTATTTGAAATCAGATATCGGCAAATCTTCCACTTGTACTGACTACAACGAATCTCGCTAAGGAAAATTTTAGTATTTTCGTGAGGTATTTTTAAACGCACAAAGTGTGCAACAAGAACAGGCAGTGGCGTCTAGTCCATGACGAGCAGGCTTTTTAAAATTTGGTTGCCTTGGTTATTTTCAAGGTAGCTTCATGCATTTTTTTTTCAACTTTTTCACATAACAAAAATTTTCTGCGTACGTGACTGATTCAAAATAAATTTTTTGAGAGTTAAACGTTCAGTACTTTATCTTTGTGGCAATACAGCCGGAATAGTACGCTAATTCAAGTGTTTTTTTTTCAAAACCTTTAATCGAATTCTGAGAAATCAAGAATTCCTAGATAAATTGCACGTGGGTAGGTATATGTCTTAATTTTGGTCTGCTATGACTCCTTTTTGTGTTGAGCATAATATAAAAATAGTCAGGTTTTATTTCAACTGTGTTTATTCGATATTGGGTAAAATATCAAATTTCATAGACTAAAAATGACCTAAGGCTAAATGTTACGTCAAGTTGAATGTTCGTGCTTCTGACGTTTCCCCCAATTAAATGAGTTACGCTACACTACTGAAGCTAACTGCTCTAGGCTGCTGCTGAGCAGCAGTGAGTCGGAGTCTGCCTCGCTTTCTGACCTAGTCTTGTTCTGAAACGATCCCTGTTCCATATCTAGAAAGCTAAAACCTCAATTGGAAAACTAAAACGCTTTCAATTGAGGTTTTAGCTACACTACTGAATGTGACCATTCGTTTCGTAACTTACAACATGTTGAGTTTATTTATTTTTTGTTGAATTGTTTTTGTTTTTTATATTGCACGAATCAATCCCAGCTCAAACTGCAATCGGATTAATGCCGTAAAATGTGATGGACGTATCGAATGCTCTCGCGGAGAAGATGAATGTGGAGCCGACTGCCTTTGTGAGTCTGAAGCATTGTCAAATCTAACACAATGACATGTCTGGAATAGTGAAGAACAAACACAAAAGAAGAACGAATGGCCTGATTAGTTTGTTATACCAGATTTAGATCAGCATTGTCATACAGAAAATATGTAATTCAAAATTATTTAAAAAAAATTGTTTTGTTTTGACGCAGTGTTTTGACGCAGGATTCATTGTCCTGCTTTTTTTGTTGTTGATTAAAAAAGTTGCTGTTTTGATATCAACTCGATTGAAACGAAACATAAATAAAGTTTGGACACAAAAAAACAAAAATTAGGTTAAAAAATAACGCAAAATTAGACTGGTTTAAGTAAAGTTTTTACAAGTTTTTTAAGGTTTTAAGATTTTATAAGTTTCGCATTCAACTCATAATCAAACGACATAGCTTGACTTTCGCAACAAACCTAAATAGTGGGGTGCCCAGGGACTCAGTCATTTCAACTTGATGCAAAAGTTTTGTTTCCAGTACCAATTTGAAAGTAAAGACCTATAAAACAATTTTGGTTCGAGTGTCAAGCTGTCAGATAAAAAAAAAACAACGCACAGGCATGGAACCCCGCTAAAAGGAACAAGCTACGTCCACAAACAAAAAAAACCAAAAAAAAACCAAACAAAACCAAAATATGAATATTTTTATCAAACAAAAATTATCCTAAAATAGGAAATATTTTTCTTTTGAATAGCCCAAGTTAGCTTTCACGATGTCATTAGATTTACCACTGCAGGCTATAAATACCGAAAACTTGGTCAAAGTACTATAAAAGGTGGATATTGCATTTCAGTAACATTTGATCTAGCTTGCTCTTCCTGTCGATACTTTTAAATGCAAACGATTACCATGACATGAATTATCTAGTTATCTTAAAAATTAGCTACCACCAAGGTAACATTATTTTTTTATTTCCATCTTCTGAAGTTGTTGCGAGAATTGTCCGTGCTAAGCAGGGGCGTAGTCAGGGGAGCAAAGAAATTAATTGTCTAACCCTAAATAGTTGAAATAGTTGAAATACGAAATATTTGAAATAAACATGTCAACCTGTGTTACATAATTTTTTGACAGAGTTTTACTATTTATTTACACCAAGAGCACTCGGAAAATGCACAATTTTAAAATATTTTTTCAAAATTTTCTGGGGAACATCCCGGACTCCCCTGCAGGTTCTTTGTCTTTGCCGACTCGTTGCCGGGCTCACTAACATGAGCAATAATGCTTGTTTGCCTTTCCCCCAAAATGTTATGCTGACTACACCCCTGGTCCTAAACGTTTTTACAATTGTAGAATTAGTTAAAATATCAATATTATTAGTAATATTATCATAATAATAATATTATCAATATTAATAGGACTATACCTTATCCAGTTATTGACGTAGGCTAGTATTAATTTCATAACAAACTGAACAGAAAGCTGTTGTCTATCCTTTAACTTAATCAATGAAAATAGCATAGATCAAACTATCTCCACCGTGTACTTCTATTTCAGTCGAATCACCTTACTGTGATTGGTTCGATTGCAACTGGTATGGCAGCAAACCAAATACACAACTACAAGGTGAATGTGGCCAACGTTGCGGGCCAAGGTCCGAGTATGCATGCGATATAAAGGCAGATTGCGATGACTCAAGTGATGAAATATTTTGTCCTCTTCTGAAGAATTGTGATCAAAACGATCCTTCATCACCAGTTTATCATGATCATTGTACAGGAGACAGGTGAATAGAATAGTATATGCAGTAAATACGGGTGTGCCAGGTTTATGATGACTTCACAATAATATCTTTGACCCAGCAGCTCAGTTGCTGTTCAATGAAACAAATAGATTAAAAATCTACAATTTTGTGCTGTGGGGATAAAGTCAGAAACGCAATGTTGGATATTCTGGTTCACGGTAAAGCACAAGTTACACGTACACCTCAACAAGCCGACGCATACGCATGAAAACTGTAATGCATGATGTTAAAATTCGGACTTAACAACTTTGTAGACGTTGAAGTTCCGACGAATTTTTTCCGACTCTACAACTATGCTATGCCTTACACTGCGCGATGTTAGATGCGGACAATCATTGAGTTTTGAATTCCACCATTTTAAGGATGAACGCGTGGTGCAGACTTCTGTATTTTCTACGTTGTTTCAACGACAGATCTACGAAAGTGAGATTTTGTCGAATTGTGAGTTGAAGGTTAAAAAAGAGGATGTACTGTATACGAATCAGATTAAAATTTTCTCCTACCACATAACTTTCTTTTGTCAAAACACTAGTTTTTAATATTCATCTGCGCAGTCTATCTGCAAACATAAGTTGTTCTTAAACTGGTTAAGATCTATGGAAACAATGTTTCATCCTCTTCATCCAACAATTCTTATTCTGAGACTAGGTTTTAGAAAAATATTGTTTACAAATGCCAGCATTTGATGAATGCAAATTAGCAGTACCATACTATAGGGAAGTTTTCAAATTTGATGTGGGCCAGGTAGAGACCAACTAAACAACCCCACCCGGAAGCTTACAAGTCTGACCAATACAAATCAAATATAAAGAAAAAAGGTGATGCTGGGGCTGTCTTTAAATAAAGAAGAAAAACAAAACGCTGGGATGGACGCAAAAGAATTACTTCAAATTTTAAACCAAATTAACACCAAAAATGAGGCATAGTTAGATTTCATTTCAGTTGCAATGCAGACCCTATAGGCCTACAAAAATTTTAGCTTCCTAAAATTACCCTGAGTCTAAAAGTCTATTCCTAACCACCTTTATCAATGCTGTTGGCAGTCCATTTTCCATATCCAACATCTTCCTTTTTTGTCCATATGCAACCTTAGCCCATAGCATAAATTTTTTGGTTTCGTTGATTTGCGATTGTTATGCCAAATAATAAACGGGAATACAAAACTGTATGGTGTGTTGCAAACTGTTAATATCAAGTTTTTGTATCATTGTTTTACCTTTTTTATTTCAAACAACTAATCACCATAAAGGAACTAAAAACTAGTGGGCCTCAAGACGATGATACTTCCTATCCGTAGATGAGATTATCACGCCCCGTGTGATGTAAGTTATTGAATATTGAGCTTTCTTAGCAGTAGGCTACATGTACTTCCATCTCATTTTTGCAAGTGGCGAAAAAACGTTGATTTACTAAAGATAAGCGGGCTCTTGATTGCGGTGGGACTCTAGCCGGTGGTAGGATACCGAGCCGGTTAACACGGCTCAGTTGCTGATAATACCACTCGCCAGAACCTTGCGCAAGGCTATGTACAAAGACAGATTTATAGAAGAGCCCATGTTTTGAGAAGTTTAAGTCTAGCCATAACTTGCTACTTGGCATCTTGTAACAATTTAAAATTAAATTGCTGCGTGTGTTTTGGATAGTGCAGTTTTGTCACATAGCACAAATATTTTTTCTACTATGTAGTATACTAATACTGGGTTAGGTTAAAATGAAGGTTTTTGTTAGGAAAATGCAATCGGCGACTGTCGTCGATTGTCTGGACCGTTGAAAGAATGAGCAAGGCTCGGGGTACCAAAACGTGGCCATTTAGAAGATATTTGTATCTTTGAGATCTATAAAACATTGGAAATATATAAACATTAACTTTAAATTTATGGTCTTGTGTTCTTGCAGATGCGATTTTAAGGCGGATTGTGAAAATTTGGCGGATGAAATGAATTGTTCATCTGTGACCCATTTCTATTGCGACAACAACAGAAGGTTTTTACCCCTCAGTAAAATATTGGATGGAAACTTTGATTGTAAAGATTTCACAGACGAATGTCCTGTAACAGACACAAGTGTTTCGTCATCAACTGAACTGATTGGAAGCAAAATCTTTTATGCTGCTTTGTGGATTATAATGATATTAGCAGTGGTGGGAAACCTGATTATAATTATCAAAACATCTTGTGATATAGTGGAAGCCATTCCAAACATACGTCGTTCTCCGACCACAACTGGACTCTGTTTCAATATCATGCTCCTGAATTTAGCTGTGTCAGATTTCTTAATGGGCTTTTATCTTTTATTTATTGTTTCAAAGTCTATTGAATTTTCTAAAACTTATTGCAAGGAAAAACTAGATTGGCTACTCAGCAATCAATGCATGTTTGCTGGAGTCCTTGCTGTAATTTCAAGTCAAATGTCGGTTTGCATGTTGGTTGTGATGGCATCTTATCGATTATATGCAGTTTTGAGACCATTCAAAGCAAAGTTCATGGGTTGGAGGCGTCTCATTTCAATAATCGCATGCTTGTGGGTCTTGTCAATACTGCTTGCTGTAATTCCAACTATCCCATTAATGAATCTAAACCTTGAAATTAAAATAATTATGGATCAACCATACATACAAGGTCCTGTCAACACAAGCCAATTAATTCACTTAATTAAAATGGTGAACAAGCTTCCAGGTGAAAGACAAACTATTCCAGAAGTCACGTTTCTGTCCTATTCAAGCTTTTGTCAGATATTCAACAAGTCTTCTATTTTTCAATTTGATTGTGAGGATTCTCCTCCAACAACATATGGCTACTACAGCACGGACGGTGTTTGCTTACCAAGGTGACTGTCAAGTTTCAAATAACTTTAATTCAATAAACAAAACCAATTTTCGAAACAAAAAAAAAAGTGAAAAATATTTCAAAACGACAAGAAATTTGTGTATAATTGAGAAACAAATGTCTTTAATTTAGTTTTGTTTATGAAAAATTGTCTTGTTTCGATTGAAAATCTGTGCAGTATCATCTCGTGGTGGTGGCGATACGAACAAAAATCTCCGAATACAGAAACGATCCACCATTATAATTAATGCAAATTCACACAAAAGATGATGATCATTCATTCGTTACATGCAACTAGAAACTCACACGTCAATGCTATCGGTGCACCTGCTTGGCTGTAACTAGTTTTTCTACAGTATGTTAATAAGCTTCCGTTTTGCACAATGCTACCTTCATGTTATGCATCACATCCAACCTGTTTCGAGCTTTTGTTTTGATAGCAAAAATGCTGTTTCACGCTCATAAGTTGCTGGAAATAGAATCAGCAGTTAAGCGCCATCTTTGCGATATCATGATAAGACTGCGCCATTTCAACACTAAAGTCGCTGCAACACATCTCACAGAAAATAGGTTTTACATCCCTATCCCTATCTATGCATCCCTATTGAACTTATCGTATGTTCATCTTGGTACTTATTTTGGCTTTTATTTCTACCAGATATTACGGCGCTTCATACGAACGGGCATTCAACTATTCCTTCGGGGTTGTACTGATGAATTTTGGAGCCTTTTTTTACATGTTCATGGTATATTTGGTTCTGTACTATTCTGCAAGTTACAAGCACCAAGGTAATGCGTTTTCTTTAGTATCAAGCTTTGAAATAGAACGTTGTGAGGTGTAGGCTTCTTGAGGAATGACAAAACGTAAAAAAAACTGAACTATAAGAATTGATTAAATTATTTCTGTCATGTTTGTACTTTTAGATGATGCATGCTTGCGCAACAATTAAAGTTAGGCTACTCAAATTTAATTTAGAATAACACATTTCAGTAGAGTCATTCGGACACTCTGGATGTATATACAAGCTACCCCATTCAACCTACCTACAATTGTTTGCAGATAGCCAAGGCAATGTGAACAGCGTCTCTCCAGCACAAGCTAAAAGAAGTAAAGAGTTATCTGGAACAATCATGCGAATTATCATCACCGACTTCTTGTGTTGGATGCCTATCTGCATTATGTCCTTCATTTCGTATGGTGGTGTTGAAATACCAGGCATGGCTTACCAGATAACTGCCATCTTTCTCATCCCGATCAACAGCGCAGTGAATCCGTGGATATACTCGTCGTTTCTAGCAAGAAAAATCAAAAATATTCCGTCGTTGATACGCATTCAGATTCAGCAAAGGCAAGCTTCATGAACAAATAACCACATGAACTCGTTGAGAAAGAAGAGAAAACTTTTATTTCGTCTGTTGCCACAATAGCACGGTACAATTATACACAATACAAATAAAATAGCACAATTACAATCGAGATACCACAAGTCCACAACAGACAGGAAGCAGCGCCAGACTATATCAGTCATCGAGTCAGCTCCTTACCTGTTCTTGTGACAAATGTCTAGCGTCGGCACATTACTTTTAGTTATTTTTCCAGTTTCCCATTTGTTACTTTTCTGTTTAGACTACTACATGTTCGCGCCAGCAACGAAAAGTAATATTGAATCTTATTGATAACATGTAATGCAAACCTACACAATAGGGTGGCTCGTTTTTGAACTTTTTTAAAATTTTCTCGGGGTAATGGGGAAATGGTGCCAATGAGTGAGAAAACGCACATGACAAAATTTGAGATTCGTAACAAATTGTCTTCAGCCTCTTCATGGGGCTCAAAAATCGAAGTATGGGGTCAAAAACGGATTTTTTTCCAAAAATGTTTTTAGTTTAGGTAGATACAGTATTGTTCACATATATCTATGTAACTTAAAAAAATTTGAAGTCATTTGTACTATTCCTTCAACTTCCTCACAGCTTCTGAAAATTTCCATTTTGCTTAAAATTTCGCATTTTTGTTTGTGTTTACATAATACATAATTGCGTTAGACATTTTGCTAACTATAAAACGTCATTGTATTTCTCTTTATAGACCTGCCCTGAGCTGTTGCGTCATTTTTTAATGAAATTGGGTTAATTTGGTAGGAAAAAGTGACGTCTTTTATTTGAATTTACGTCACTGACAAAGTTTGTGGTTATGTAACCACAAACAAAAATGCGAAATTTTCAGGAAAATGGACATTTCAGAAGTTGCGAGGAAGCTGAAAAAAAAATGAAGTCCATTTAGTTGGCAAAATGTCTAACGCAATTATGTATTATGTAAACACAAACAAAAATGCGAAATTTTAAGCAAAATGGAAATTTTCAGAAGCTGTGAGGAAGCTGAAGGAATAGTTCAAATGACTTCAATCAAAAAAAGTTCAAAAACGAGCCACCCTACAACATATTTTGCTCATGCAGATAGCAACACATGCGCGTCGCGCATGCAATAACGTTCCACGACGCAACATTGATGTTTGATATGTTTAAACTTTTTTCGAAAAAGGTTATATTCACTATTTAGCTCTGCATTGTTGCCTGGTGTAGGTTATTTATTCGAAAATTATATATTTTGCTGAGGTAAATCATTTTTAACTCTCGTTTACTCGTTGTTGCTAATCTAACAATACATTTACCCACTCGGTATTTTCAGATCATAATTTGATTTTTCTCCATACTCTTTGTTTTTCCTTTTAAAACGTTACTCCCTGACAGATAAAATCTACCAAGTAGCTTTTGTTCTAGTATTTACAGCACTTAAGCGCAAAGGCTAAAAGACAATTACCGCTTCTTGAAATAGGCCTACTGTAGGCCTACTGTATTTGGTTGGTTGGTTGGTTTTGAATCTTTATCCTCGGACTGACAAAGCCTTGATAGGTTATTCCTGGTACTTGTTCGCATACTTGTAGAGGCACTTGACGCAGGGCCGGTTACCGAGATTGGCAGAGTGAAGTTTTCCGATTGTTGAAGTCTTGTTGCCGAGAAATTATTCCATTCACTAGGTGCCGCTGAATGGAGAGCAGTCCTGAAATGCGTTGCTCAAACGCACACCCCGAGAGTCGAACCAGCGCCGTGTGATCTTGAGCCCGGCGCGTAACCACTGAGCTATCGTTCGTTCGTTCTGGTATCCACATTCACAATAATCTCAAATAGCAGATCTTTAACTCATAAAAGTGTGTAGTCATTTTCACAGTTTTCATTGGTAGTTTTACTTGAAACCAATCTCCATAGAGTATAGTCCTACTGTGCATGCGTATTACTTGATAAACTTTTGCGGACAGCCAATAATCAAGTTTATTCTTGTTACATTTGTCTGCAAGGACTTTACTTAGAGGTACCTTTCTGCTTTTGTAAAGAACTTTATTCTTTCGCATTTCTTGAAGAATTTGTGAATAATGAAGAAAGTGAATACCTGACTTCAATCTTGTTACATGTGTTTGCAAATATTTTGCTTGCAAGTATCCTAAGAGATGTCACTTTGTATTGAGGATTATAGATTTCAATCACGCAAACTCATGATCTGCAGTCTGTTGATAAAGCTTTAAGTTGTTTATATGTTTAGCTCTTTCTTCAGTAGCTTGCTTTGTTATGATGATAGGCTACGTCTGTACATCATAAACGATTATTATTCAATAATGTATTAAATCACAACTGTAAATATTTGGTTTAGTTTATAGTATTGGTTGTGAATCCATACCATCTTCACATGGTCTACTTCCGACCATGGGTGGATTTCCTGAGAGAGGACAAGGGTCATTTAGAGTAAGACAGTAAGGGTTCTTGGATCGACAAGTAGGCTACCATTGTCGATCAGTTTTCTAACTACAGCAAGAGAGCAAGGGTTTGTTTCTTACGAACTATCACTCGATTTTATCGTTGTAGTTGGTATGCAATGCTCTGTGTGTTCAGTTATATCTATGGTAGGACAATGGCAACATTTGCCGAAATGGAAATGCAACGTTTTGAAAAGAATCCTTCCCGTAAGTCATGCCGTAGGCTACATAACTTCTGGGTAGTGCTATTGTTTGGCAGGTTGGGTCTCCTTTTCGAGCTTTTACTTGGTTGAGAAACGACCTAAGAATAAGTGAATGACGCTCTTCCTTTTATTTGTTGCAGTGTGTTGATTCGCCCGAAAGAAACTGAAAAACTTCAACGTTTGAACATGTGATGACGATTCGTGTGAGTGCAAGCAGTTGATGAAAGCCTAGCTTTAGAGGAAGTTTGATGTTTACAGTAGACGAAGTAAATGCTTTTTGCTATGACGACAACTTTCGCAACCACACACTGACGTTAAACGTACTTAATAGTCCGGCAGCCCGTGACGTTTTTGTAACATCATAAGGTACAAAAGGTTTGAGTGTTTTATCAACCTTGCCCCACTGTGGGATGTTCAGAAACCCACATCCGAGGTTTCACTGCTGGGGCGTTTGGGGGCTACGGCCCGGTGAAAAACCCATTTTGGGGGTCAAAAAACATCATAAGGTACAAGAACAAAACCTACGCCAGAGTTTATGCCTTCACTTGTAGACTTTGAAACAAGTCGATCTGGATGCCTCAGGTGGGACATTCCCGAATAAGGGGCCCCCAAAGTTGGGGGAAAATACGTAAAAATAACATCATAAGGTACAAAGATGGAACTTCTTTCATCAGTTGGGGCATGTTCCACTGAGTTCGAAACAACTTTTCTTATGGCCCCAAGGTGGGGCTTAACCTCATTTTGGGGGTATAACCCCTAAAATTCACGAAATTAACATCATAAGGTACATGGATGAAACCAAGTGTAGGTGATAGTACCTCACTTACGGACTTCAGAACATTAAAATTTGTTCGCCCCAGATGGGGCATTCCCGAATAAGAGGCCCCCAAAGTTGGGGCAAAATAAGTAAAAATAACATCATAAGGTACAAAGATGGAACTTTTATCATCAGTTAGGGCATGTTCCACTGAGTTCGAAACAACTTTTCTTATGGCCCCAAGGTGGGGCTTAACCTCATTTTGGGGGTATAACCCCTAAAATTCACAAAATTAACATCATAAGGTACATGGATGAAACCAAGTGTAGGTGATAGTACCTCACTTACGGATTTCAGAACATTCAAATTTGGTCGCCCCAGGTAGAGCATTCCCGAATAAGGGGCTCCCAAAGTTGGATCAAAATACGTAGCCTACCGGTAAAAATAACATGATAAGGTGCAAAGATGGAACTTCTTTCATCAGTTAGGGCATGTTCCACGTCTGAGTTCGAAACAACTTTTCTTATGGCTCCAAGGTGGGGCTTAACCTCATTTTGGGGTATAACCCCTAAAATTCACAAAATTAACATCATAAGGTATAAAACTAAGTGTCTCTCGTGTATATTTCAAAACGTCTGCAAATATTTTGGAAAATCAATGAAGCATGTAAGATATAATATCTACACAGCATAACATTTGCTTATTAGGTTAAAATTTATCACTATGAAAATAGATATTCTACGCAGGGGTGGATTGGCGGCTAATCATTAGCCTACTGGGAATTCTAGAACGTTCCCGGTTGGCCGGTCAGAGGGTCACTGTCCTGTTTTATGTACAAAAGAAAATTTTATTTGAAATATAATAGTCGTAGCGCTATACCCTTATTCTTTGTTTGAATAACACTGACAATGATTCAAGTTACAAATCGAAGCTTGCTATACAAATACGTGCAATGTCTAACTTTATAGCCTACATCATATTACCGGTGAAAGACTTTTTCTGAAATGAAATAAATTGTTTGTGAAACGAGTATTTTTATGTTAAATCTATTTTGATAGAAGTGGACCGTTATTATTTTTAAATTCCCGGGCTAATTGAATTTGCTAATCCGCCCCTGATTGTACGTAGGCCTACCTACATTTAAGTTTCTCTCAGACTAAACACTGAACAGAAACAAATCACACTATGTGGTCTTATTTAAACAACTGAGAGGACTTCTCGAATAACATGTGACTTCTGCTGAAAGGAATGGAAAAATTGCTCGCTACAAAATAACGAAACCTGGAACGGCGTGTGAAAAAAACGTTAAATTATACACTAGTAGAACGAAAAGATGCACATTGAACTATTTAAAAACGTATGGCCTGTTCATCAAGTCAAAGGGCTTCTTGAAAAAGCATGCCTCCTGCATAATCTCTCTCGGGTAGGCTATGCACCATTGGCCCCGGCTTGCAGCCATGTGAAAAGATCAATCTTAACACTTTGTTCTATGTGGTTTCGTAAGTTCTGGTGGAAACCGTAAAATTAATACAAGTTCAAATCATACTCTATCCCCATGTTTACAAGAATAAAGGTAAAAAGTTGCTTATGTAGGCTATAGCCTACAGTTTATTTATGCTTGAGGTGGAGAAAGGCAAAAACATCTATTCATTATGATTAAAGGTTTGCAGGTTCGTCGTCAGAAAAGTCGCATTCATCCGTTTCTGTTGTTTTATGATCTGATTCTGTTCCGTGTTGGTCCAAACCCTTCTCACTTTGCAGAACGTTGTCCAGCGTGGACGGAACTGGATCTCCATGAAACCAAACCAGTGAATTTACCATCTTCCAAACGCCAGCCGCTTTCAACTGGTGTCTGGAAAAAGCTTCCTTTTTCAGCAGCATGATTCCAAATGCCACAAATGTAATTCGCTCTGAGTATTTTCTGATGGAGCACAGTTTTGCTCAGGGGAAAGTTGCTACCATCTGAACCTTTCCGTCGTCGCAATGGATTGGAACCTTTCGGTTTGTATGTCTCAATGAATTTTTTAAATCGTAATTCATTAACACAATGACCACTTTTACATCCACACATCTGGCACACAAATTTTTCAATGCCTTTTTCAATGTTTTCATCAAGATTTTTCGAATACCCCAAAGCAGCAAAGGCATGTTGAGCATGCACATTTTTCTCCAATATATTAAGGGGTCGAGCCTTCCCTTTACCCGAAAAAGCAGCTGTATGATCACAGCCTGTAAAGCAATGAAAACCGGGAAGCGACCGAAGCATGTCTGGAGATAAAGTACTGCCAAGCTTTGATACATCAATATATCTCAGAGTGTTGTTTGCCTTTACACCACCTTCCATCCATATGTTACGTCTTTTTGTACAAACGACAAATTTCCCAACAATATAATCAGAACATTCGTGTCATTAGAGCGGACTACCACATTTTTCACATCTTGGCATGCGGTGACGATGTGGTATACATTAGGCGCGTATCTGCTTCTTCGTGGTAGCATAACAAGGACTCCTCTTCACCACACAACATTTTTTCGCCATCTTTTCGATAAACATAACATTTTTCATCAAGTGTAGCATAAAAGAACCTTAAGTCGAGAAAGCTGGAATACTCATCTGATTTTCAAGAATTAACAAGAAAATGCACCAATGCTTGCCTGAAGTTGTCATTCCTCATGCGGCTGCAAAATTAACAGGTTGTTTTATGGCCTCTCCTTCGATGACGTATTGCTGATCGCGGAAGCCATGAATTGCTCGGCGATCTCGCTCGGCATCTTTCATGGACAGTTCGATACAGTTCTATCGAAAACAACGGCGATACAGTTCTATCGATACAGTTTCATGGACAGGCGATACAGTTCTATCGAAAACAACGTGTATTGTTTTCCCACTGTGTCTGCACAATTTCTTCAAAGTCGTCTTTGCAACACCTCCGAACGTCATCGGCAAATCTCCAAGAGTGTGAAGAAGAAACATACTATAGATTTCAAGAGCCTTCAAAAGCATTGACTTTTGGGTTGATTTCATCGTTGCATCCATATAGCACAAATACAGTAGTACTGGTGTGAGGGGGTAAGACAGCATCAATTCCACGTCTACCTTGTGATCTACTGCTGAACATAGAAGCCTTTCTATCAAATTGCGTTCCATTCTCAACTTAGAAAATTTGCCTTCGCGGGTTATGCTTTTCACAACGGCAGTTTTAGAAGCAAAGTTGCAGATTTTGTTTCTACGTGTTGGCTTGTTGAAGGTGCTAGCGTCCTGGTGGCATTGACTTATAAATTTGTTTCTATCCTCACTCCTCAGTTCCTTTTTGAAAAACATTCAAAAGAAAATTTGAAGTGGCAGGAGCGACTGCTTTTCCTGTGCTAAAATTGAATAGAAAGGATACATCGAAGCTTGCATTAAATGAATTAACTGTACTGCTTATTTTTTTGCATTAGTTTATCCAAATGTTTGCGGTCTCTATTGGTGCTTGAAGGACGAAGGTCAAATGATGCTTCCTCTGCTGATGTCATCCCCAGATCTTCATAGAAGTTGTAAAGGATCGATCGGCGCATAAAGTGGGTAAGTGCCCATCTCTGTCTGGCATCAATTGAATTGGTGAAAGACGAAATCCCAGTGAGTCGATTGGCAGATTCTGCATTGATTGTTTGCTCCAAAGTTTGATCAACAGCACATCCGCAGAAGTTTATTTGAGTTCTTTTTACGGACAAGATGCCTTGTTCAAACAGATCACTTATTTCAGGGTGAGTTGCTTCCATTTTTAGCATGTTATCCTGCAGTCGCAAAATCCATCTTGCATAATTTGGTTGGTTGAAAATGAAGAACACGCTTGACATCTCTCCTATGCAGTGCACAAACAACTGATGATTTGCAGAATGAATACTCCGAGCAAAGAGTAGGTACGTCTTGACAAGTTTTAAGTATCCATACCAGTACTGGGCAGTCTTGCCATTTTCTCCTGTTTCGGTTTTTCTTGAAAATTCTTGGTAGGAACTCAAAAAGTCTTTAACATCGTCATCCAAAAAGCCAATCGTTGACTGGGATGGACGAATACATAAACGACGTAGTTCTTCGTCCAGATTTTCAGGAGCAGGGCATTGTAACAAGAATTGATTAAAATGCAAGATTTCTAATGCTGTTCCGAAAAGAACGTGTATTCGTTTGCGCCTATTGTAATGACTACCAAGCAGAAATCCGTTAAGGGATCCTTTGGCAAGAACACCAGCTTCTGTTAGGATGTATGGACCACCTGAACCATCCAAGTACTTACCCATAGCTTTAAAGAACGCCATGGAAATGTGAAAACCACCCAGTAATATGAACAAGCGGTCACATTTTGGACTTTCTTGCTCTTGAATGATGAGGGAATGTTTTGCAATAGCCAGATCGTATGTAACACACAGGTACTCTTGCTACCACATGTACGTATGCTACTGTACACTACAGTCTTCAACCGGTGAAATATTAAATTATAGTTGCTTAACGAATTATGACTTTCGCACCCGGTATCAGTCTTTGTGCTAGGAAAAATCCTCAGGTGAAGCAAAAAAATTTTTGACGTTTTGCAAACACTTGGTTCCATCCAAATAGGCTACAACCTTGAATTTGGGGTTGTATATCCTAAAATGAGGTTAAGCCCCACCTTGGAGCCACAAGAAAAGTTTTTTCGAACTCGGTGGAACGCGTCCCAACTGATGATTTAAAAGTTTCAGTTTTGTAGCCTACCTTATGATGTTATTTTTACGTATTTTGTCCCAGCGTTGGGGCTCCTTATTCGGGAATGCCCCACCTGGGGCGACCAAATTTTAATGTTCTGAAGTCCGTAAGTGAGGTACTATCACCTACACTTGGTTTCATCCATGTACCTTATGATGTTAATTTTGTGAATTTTAGGGGTTATACCCCCAAAATGAGGTTAAGCCCCACCTTGGGGCCATAAGAAAAGTTGTTTCGTACTCAGTGGAACATGCCCCAACTGATGAAAGAAGTTCCATCTTTGTACCTTATGATGTTATTTTTACGTATTTTGCCCCAACTTTGGGCGCCTCTTATTCGGGAATGCCCCACCTGGGGCGACCAAATTTTAATGTTCTGAAGTCCGTAAGTGAGGTACTATCACCTACACTTGGTTTCATCCATGTACCTTATGATGTTAATTTCGTGAATTTTAGGGGTTATACCCCCAAAATGAGGTTAAGCCTCACCTTGGGGCCATAAGAAAAGTTGTTTCGAACTCAGTGGAACATGCCCCAACTGATGAAAGAAGTTCCATCTTTGTACCTTATGATGTTATTTTTACGTATTTTCCCCCAACTTTGGGGGCCCCTTATTCGGGAATGCCCCACCTGGGGCACCCAGATCGACTTGTTTCAAAGTCTACAAGTGAAGGCATAAACTCTGGCGTAGGTTTTGTTCTTGTACCTTATGATGTTTTTTTGACCCCCAAAATGGGTTTTTCACCGGGCCGTAGCCCCCAAACGCCCCAGCAGTGAAACCTCGGATGTGGGTTTCTGAACATCCCACAGTGGGGCAAGGTTGATAAAACACTCAAACCTTTTGTACCTTATGATGTTACAAAAACGTCACGGGCTGCCGGACTATAAGCTTTTGAATTGTTTACAATTACATGTTTCACTCGGTAATATCATTTGGTTTAGCTGTTTTTTTTTTTTGTAATCTTACCTTCAAAGGTCTCTAGTGCATTTCCTGTCAATATCTGCGTGATCTTAAGTTACTAATTTCTAGATTGATTTGATTGTTTTTCTGTAGAAATATTACAAGCACTATCCAGTAAGTTTCAGTATTACTAAAGAACAATAATATGAAGTTGAACACCATAGCGCTCAAGAAAAAAAAGCGAAATTTTCAGAATTTTTTTAAAGGTGGAGTAGGCTACAACCAACGCAGACTACCTAGTACCTATATAACAGTATGACTTGTTGCAAATTTACAACATTGGGCCATTCTTCTTCTTCAACAGATTGATCATGTGTGATCAGCTGATGTGATTTCCCTTATGAACTGCCTCCATTTTGTTCTGTATTTTGTTTTTATTAGTGCTTCCGGCATGCTTTTTATTCCTGTAATTTGCTTGATATTGTCAAAATATTTCATTCTTTGTCGTCCTCTTTTTCGTTTGCCTTGCACCATATCAGTCAACATTGAATTTTTCAACGAGTTTTTTGGCCCATATAAGGACTCAAATCAAAGCATTTGTTTGTTTCATTTTCTTCACAAACATTTATTGTAGGCTACTCTCTAGAAATCATGTAGCTTACTTCTCAAATCTTTTTGTTACATATATACAACATAGAGCGGTAGGCCTACGAGGTAAAACAAAAAAGTTATATCTATGCAAAAAAGCGAAGAAGATGTGACCGACATAGAACAGCAGAAGTGTAGAAATCCCTGGCATAAATCATTAAAAAATTTTGCTGCCAGAAATGGTTTTATGTCAGTGGGGTTTCTTATGGTCTGCTTGACAAAACTGCAGCTGAAAGTTTTTTTTTTCCTCAATCAAAGTTGTGCTGATGTTATCCTACTAAAACGATGCTTTTAATTTATGTTTTCTATTGTTTGTTACCCGCTTTAAATCGTACACTTTTGGCATAACGGCCTGTCTACGACCTGGGTGTGTCTTCAAATTAGGCTGCAAACCTTGACTCGGAATGATTAGCACCGGAGCTGCTCTTTTCAGAAAAGTCTTTTTGGTCCCACTGTCAATGAGTAGCTTACAGTTGTTTGAGTAGTTAGCTTAACAACAGTAAGAGGGCAAAGGTTTCTTTTCTTACTAGCGGTCATTCGATCACAGAAATTGGGATTTCATCACAGGAATTGGGATGCAATTCTATGTTGGCCGTTCTCAAACTGTGCGTTCCGTCTACCTGGTGATTCGTTTGAAACGTTGAAGGATGTCGCTCAGTTATAACTGATATAAAGAAAATAATAATAGCCTACAGTAATTTAGCCTACTGTTGTGTCAAATGTCACAAAACTACAAAACAAGTTAACGATTTAGATACAATAATCATGCTTCCTTTTTTCCCTTATGTCGCCAGAAAAGAGAAGGGCACAGCTATGAAATGTAGCCTATGTTGCAGACCATCAAATTATGTTGCTTTATTGCACGATGATGTGACTATACCTTGAACATTCCTTTACATGGTATAGTCTATACGCCTGCTAGGTGGCGCCGAAAGAGCAGCATAACTGAAACAAAATTGAACATTTGGTAACAGGCGACATTCAAAGGTAGGCACTTGGACATCAAAAGTTCTGTAAAAGCATTGAATCATCAAACCATTAAAAGTACAAGCAATCAATCAATCAACGGTTTGTTTATCAGAAACAAGAACATAGGTACTGCGTTTCGACCAATCAGAAATTTCAGATTATACAGAAAAAAAGCAAACATTTCTAATACAAAGTAAGTTAATTTGGGTAGAGAGGTTATTTTTTATAATTATAAACAGGCATATCTCAGCAGCATTACGACATTTAACATTGTAACACAAAAATAAAATAAAGCAAACGTCTTTGACTACACTTATAGTTCTTTTCAAGCCTATAAAAGAAAAGATAATTACACATTGCATAAAAAAATACTAGAGAACACAGTAGGCCTATACAGGGCCGGATTAAACATTAGACTAACAAGGTTATAGCCTTATGCCCTGGAAAATTTCAGCCCTCAATTTTTGTTAAGGTTAAATTTTTGTAAGGCTGATAGTGATACAGATCCAGTACCAGCACAGCACAATTTTTGCTTAAAAACAAATGACTGAGTTGAGTCAATACATATAAATAGCTCATTTCCAAAACCATGTAGGCACCACTTTTACCGAAATTGAGTTTAGAGCAGGGGTTTTCAACCTGGGGGTCGTGAGACGTTTTTCGGAGAGTCGCGAGGCGCTCAGAATTCCAGTGTATTCTTTTCAATTCTTTTTTGCCAGAAAAGATTAAAAACTTTGTTTTTTTCTCAATTGACCATTCCTCCACTTGTGTTTATTAAATCATTTAAGCTTTCAAACGTTGCAAGGCTTTAACTATAGGAAAGCATTCGATATTTTTCACCAAGTTCTTGTACGTTGCTTTGTGCAGACTAAAGTTAACAATTAGCCACGTTATTGTAAACAAACTAAAATTATGTAGAATCCTATGCAAAATATAGATTTCTCAATATCGTTTTCAATGGCATTGAAAAAAATTAGTGTCGGCTATTTTGTTTGAAAGTTCTTTCAACAACAGGTGCACGCATTGACAAACTCAAAGCGCAACTGCACGATCGAATTAACATTGGCTAGAATCCATTGTCAAGACATCCGGTACAGGTTGAAAAGCTCACTTCCTTACAATTGAGGCCCACAGCCAAGAAAACGACCTTTTTCCCACGCTCTCTAGCGCTTTTCTCTCAAGCTACCTGGAAGTGGCAAACTCGTCTACGCCACCTAGTGATACTCGTCTACCACTTCTAGTAGAACTTAGTGGAGACTAAACTAAACGAGATAGGCTTGGTTGCTAGTGAATGCACAAATTTATAAGGCATCTGTATAATGAAGACGCACCTTTCAGCCAGCATATTATACAAATTTAGTTGTTGATGCCTGTGTGCCAGGAGTGGTCTGCGATTCCCATCGCCGAAGACTAGTTTCGTAGGTAGGAACAGGCAAACTTGGTCATATCGAAAAGATTTTGTATTGTACAATAATGAGCTGATAACGCTTCAACCGATAACGCTTCAACATTAGGGTGGAGTGAATTTCACTTAATGTTTTGGATTTTGATTTAAGGTGTTGTAATGTTGTCTTTGGGCCTAAAAAATAACCCTGTACATAATTTTGGTTCTCCTACCCCTAAATTGACCCTCCTACCTGAGGTCAAAGGTCACACGAGGTCAAAATTGCTCTATCTCCACTTCTGCTGGTGCTAGAAATCTGTTTAATGGCTTAAAAGATTCAGAAGACCCATACTTCTATCTGTCTTAAGAGAACGTATTCTTCTATTGCTAGTAGAATTTGACTAAACAGCAAAAATATAGTTTTTGTAGTATTTATCATAAAGTAATGTCATAAAGTAAGTTAAGTCAGCGTATCCCCGTTGGCAACTTCGATTTTGATTGATTGATTGAATCTTTATCCTTGGACTGGAAAAGCTTCTTGCATAGCTTAATCCTGGCAGTTTCGCATACTTGTCATGTAGAAGCTTTGAATCACTGACGCAAACCCGGTCACCGAGATTGACCGAGTGATGTTTCCGATTGTTGATGTGCTATTGCGGGGGAATTATTCCATCCATTAGGTGCCTCTGAATGGAGAGCAGTCCATAATGTGCTTAGCTCAAGCGCACACCTCGAGAGTCGAACCAGCGCCGCTTGATCTTGAAACTTCCTTGCTTCCGGAAGTCACGCCCTAACCAACTGAGCTATCGGGGTAGACAGCTTCGTGTAAAGGGTTAGGGAAGTAGGCCTAATAGCCTAGCTATTTCAATGACGTAGGTCGATTCACACCTCTGTCATAATTCTTTTTTCTCTTTTTTAAATTATTTTTTACAGGCTGTAAGGTTTGAAGTTTTGGGCTCGCAGTCGATCGGCAGCAGTGGCCGAGTGGTTAGCGCGTTGGGCTCGCAGTCGAGAGCCTGCATGTTCGACTCCAACTACCGCACTTGCTGTTGTTTCTCTGGGCAAGAAACTTTACGATAATTGCCTTTACCCAGTGATCAATTTCGAGTAATGGGTAGTACTAAATTGAAGTCATAAGTAGAGTAGACAACAGGAAACAGACATTACCGTCGGCTGCAGCGTGGGTCAGGTGTACGTCGGAAGGCGTACACCGGATGCATAGCGCTCAAGTCCGCTTTCCCGCAATGCAGGATAAAGATAATAAAACAAACAAAACAAAAGTTTACTAATTGATTGCTTGAATTTTTATTCCATAACTGAGAAAGCCTCTTGAGAGCTTAATCCTGGCAGTTTCGCAAAACCTACTTGTACAGGCATTGAGCCACTGACGCAGGGCGGTCCGCGATATCGATAGAGTGAAGTTTCCAATTGCTATTAAAGTTGAACCATGGCCACCTAAAGATACGGCCTGATTTGTCACATTTTGCAGAAATTTCCAGGTTTTTCTAACTTTGAGCAAACGTTTAAATAATTTTTTGTAAAAATTAGATTTTTACGCTTTCTTTATTCTTTTCCCCAGATAACACAATAGGTTTTAACATCCTGACATGTTGAAAAACAAAGAAAAATTGATTTCGAAGATTGTAGTCAGACTGTTAATTTTCAATAACAGTCTAATTTTGCGTTTTTTAACTTACTTTTTCTCATTTGCTACTGCTTCCCCAAGGCAACAAAAAAGTTTTATGTCATTAGGAAACCGCAAAATGTAAAAACATCTCAAAACATGTCAGTCAAGCACTAGCAGTAGCTGTAATCAAAATCTGCAAAATGTGACAAATCAGGCCACATCTCCAGGTGGCCATGGTTGAACCATAGGCATACGAAGTCGAGCAACGTGATCAAGTTTAACATTTTCAAGTTTATTACATTTACATAAACATACAACTACGCAACAAATTAAGTATCGAACGTTTTCGACATCACAAGATGTCCTCTTCAGGAATAATATACATACAAATTAACTACACCTGAAAAAAATACAATGGTTAACTAAATCTATAAACAGAAAAAGACAAAAATTGCACAGTACTTCTGACTAGCTCAAACTCAACGATATAGGCTCCACGAGAATCAAAAGTAACTGCATCAAACGGTGTTAAACAGATCACATGATATGGTAGAAAGGCAAGGTGCGAAAAAACGAATTTTAAAATACAGAGAGCAAGAAAGACGAGCCGCAACCATACAATTGTCTGTTCAAAAGTGGATTGTAACGTTTTATGTACAAGGCTTCCAAGATCTTAGTTTGATACTCAGACCTGCCTCTAGACCTGCCTCAGACCTGCCTCTAGACCTGCCTCTACAGGGGCGACTTGCTAGCGTGCGCTGTAGTACTCCCACAAAAGTTTTCAAGAAAAGTTTCTCAAAAAGCTCGCGTTTCTTCTGCCCAAAATGTATTTTATGTTCTTTGTTCACGGAGTTGCTGACTGATGTAAGTGTAAATTATATTTGGAAAGTCTGCGTGCAGTGAAATGTTTTGCGCATGGTTACAATAAAAGAAACACTCAATTGTAACGTCAAAGAGCAGCAAGTTTTTTTGAATTACCAATATAAACAAATCGCAAAAGCTACAATTGACCAGGATGCTATCCCAAATGGAACGGCAAGTGTTACGATGTGAAACTTCACGACAATTGTTCTGCAAGCAATTAGGATTTGTTAGGACGATTTGACGTTTTAATGAAAGCATGGAATTAGCTTTAAGAAAAAAATTAAAGCTGATATTCTAATTATTAAACAGTTATAAAGTTTTGAAACTGCAGATAGTTGATATGTCTCTGTCAGGTAGGGTACTCGAATCTCTTAAATAATCCAGTTTTATCACTTTTATGACAATTTAGAGCTGAAAATACTCTCAGAATGCACCAAATCAAATATAATTTTTCAAAATTTTCTGAGGAAGACCCCCCAGACCCCCAGCTGTTGGGTTCACCTTCGGCGAACACGCAGCACCCCCATTTTCACAACTCACCTGCCGTCACTGGCTGCAACTGCTATGATATACATATACATACTCAGTTACTTCAACGGCTATGATATATATATAGGCTACAGTGCATAGTCGGTTCGACCAGTGCTTGCAGTCGATCATCAGATGAAAGTTGACTGATATACTGTATACATACTCAGATAAAAAAAAAACAGAAAAATGAGGCTTTGAAAAAGTTTAACAAAATGATTGACATTTTTATTACAAAATTACATTCTAAGTTCAAAGTGTAAGACTTTTTTTTGTCTATTACTTATCGAGTCAGCTCATTAATGTACTTCAATAAAGGGGGAGTAAAAAACAAAGTTGATCAATTCAGGCCTATTTCCATCTTAACATGTTTCTCCAAAATCTTTGAAAAAATCATTCATAAAAGGTTAGTAAATTTTTTTGAAAAATTCAATGTTTTGTCCCAACAACAGTTTGGTTTCAGAGGTGGACATTCAACCACATTAGCTGCTACGGATATCTATGAACAATTACTACAAAATTGCGATGATGGTTTTACTACATGTAGTATCTTTATTGACCTTGCCAAAGCATTTGACACTGTTGACCATGAAATCCTTTTAAAGAAACTGGATTATTATGGCATCACAGGAAATGCCTATAATTTATTAAAGTCTTACTTAAATCACCGTTACCAGTTTGTGCAGATTGGTACTACAAATTCTAAATATGAAGAAATCAAATGTGGTGTACCCCAAGGCTCAGTTCTTGGTCCACTGTTGTTCATTATCTACATTAATGACCTTAATCACGCTTCTGAATTTGAGACTCGTTTGTTTGCTGATGATACACTACTATGTATTAAGGATAAAAGCCCTACTAGATTGCAAGAAAAAGTGAATTCTAACCTCCAAATGATTCAAAACTGGATGCATACAAACAAGTTAACAATTAATGTAAGCAAAACCTAATACATGTTGTTTGGGTCAAAGTTTGTTCGAGAAAATTCAAATCTAGAAATAACTTTTCAAAATACCAGTTTGCAACGCACAAACACCTACAAATACTTAGGAATAACATTTGATGAGTCGTTATCATGGAAACAGCACATCAATATAATCTCAACAAAACTTTCTCAAAGCTGTGGTGCTCTATATCGATTAAGAAAGTGCGTAAATTCCCAGACATTAAAAGCAGTTTACTATGCTCTAGTTCACTCCCACCTAATGTATGGTATCATCTGTTGGGGTCGTGCTTCTAAAACGGAACTGTATCCTTTAAATCTGGTACACAATCGCATAATTCGCTGTTTAAACTTCACCAAGATTAAGGACAGAATTCCCACCAAATCTCTGTTCAATAAAAGCAACTTGCTACAAGTCGAAGACATGTTTTTAATAGAAGTATGTAAGTTTGTTTATAAAAGCAATAAAGGACATCTACCAGCAATTTTTTCTGAGTACTTTCGTCCTTGTAATGAAACTCATAACTATAATACCAGAGGTGCTAAGAAAGATATACTTTTTAAACCAAGAATGCATACAAAGCTTGGTCAACGCTCAATTAAATTTCTTGGAACAAACACTTGGAACAAATTACCGAAACAGCTAAGAAAAATTCAAACAATTAGTATGTTTTCTAAAAAATTAAAACTGCACTTAATGTCTGGGTATAAATTGAGTAACTGATATAGTGCCATCAAACTGTTTTTACTTATTCTCACCGTATCTCGCTAATTACTGTATATTCGCTTTTTCCTTACCAGTAGCCTATGCTGTGTTGTATGTATAGTAGGGTGGAGTGAAACATAGGTTAAAAATGAAAGTTGATAGAATCAATCTGTAATAGTTACTAAAAGTTGTGATGTGGTAAATGTATTCACATGCTGAAATATTTTTGATTTTGATCAACGTTTACGTCTGCCGCAAGTCCATTGAAGTTTTCACTGGTATTTTGGAGCTATGACGTCATCACAATTAGCAGATCGTCACTTTTATCTAACTTCTACCTTCGGTACTTCTATCTAACAATATCAGAGTTGTAAATTACACATAAATCGTTGCAATGCAGTGGAAAATACGTCTTTTAGAACGCTTGTTGCATGTATATGATCAACTGATAAGAAAAAACACGGATTTTAAGCTATTTTCTTCAAATTTCTGTTCCTTTCACAAGTTCATCACCACAGTTTAAGCAAGTATGTGCAATGAAGGTAAAGCAAACTACAGTAGAAAAGTGTTTTTCTTAATATGACAATATTGAGATTTCGGTTGCCTGTTTACTTTTGATCCCATATAAATATTGTAAACGCTTTTTAAATCATCAGCTTATACAGTACATGGGCGTTGGCAGAAATATTGCAGGGGGAGGGGGCAAACATCTTTTAAGCCAAATTTCATCTTGTGAGCTACAACGAGTGCAACGTAGCTAAGTGTATTGATGAAATGTAACGTAAATTTGGACGGCACGAGCAAAAACGTTACAATTAAAGATATTTCCAAGGCATGCTTAGCGATAGTTTCCGAAAGCGCGACAAAATAGTCCTGGAAAAATGTTGGTTTACTTCGAAGAAAATTGGATGAAAAAAATATTATCGCCCAAAGGTAAGAAACATTTTTGAAAGTATCGTTTTCATAAGGAAAGAAACGTTTATAAAACCCAAATCCAGGGGGACAAGTGCCCCTCTCTGCCGACTCCCATGAGTTTAAATCTCATTAAGCACTCCATTTGCCAAAAACTCTCGTTTTGTATTGAATACAGGCATTTCTAATTTTGACTGCAGTCTACTTCGAATAAATCCCTCCCGTTGTTTTTGCCCACACACCGCAGATGCTGCTTCAGTAACGAGGCGCACGGCCCCTTCCATGGCTTGCGTGTGACACGGATAGCTAGGAAATTCAAGCTCTGGAGCTGCAGCATCTTGAATGAAGGACATTAACTGACTGTCCGGTATGTCTCGAGTTAGTGGTGGTTCATATCTCTCTGTATGCTGCCAATCAATCAGTTCAAAGTATTCGTTTGCTTCAAAGATCAAGAGTGGAACTTTAAAGAGACGAATGGAATCTCCATGACCTTGTTTTCTGGAAAGTATCCTTCTCAGTGCTAATTTTCTGTTGTACAGACGTTCATCTACCAACATCCACAGCAATAGGTTCTCTTGGTGAGCAAAAAAGGAATTTCGGTTGATACCAGGGACAACTATTGCTTTTAGTTCAGCGCTAAGACAGCGCGACTTTTTAACTACGTGAAACAAAGTGTTTAGCTCCTTTACAGTAAGTAGTACAGGAAGGTTGCGTTTTCACTGCAAACCACGTTGGAGCGTATAACTTGGCAATGTAGGCTACTCCACCAAAAGTTTCCTTGCTTCAGTTGTCCCATTAGGTTATGACGATGTCGCTGCCAATGTGCGGGTTCAACTATGGCAGGAGAGACTGGCAGCCGGACCGACATTGGCCAATATGGAGCTCACACCCATGGAGAGCCTTCCTCCCAGAAAACGTGAACCGTGGAAGTATTGGCGATGCCTCAACCGCTTAAGAACTGGTATTGGCAGGTGTAAAACCTTGATGAGACACTGGGGGTATTCCATGGGGAGCACAAGTTGCAAATGCGGACAGGAGCAAACGATGCAACATCTACTCGAATGCCCTGACCTAAAAGCAAGGTGCTCTGCACAGGATTTGGCCGAGTTCAACGATAGAGCAAGAGCCTGCGTGATGCTCTGGGCTACGGCCGTGTGATACACGATGAAGAAGACCAACGCTCTCAGATTTTACAGGGATTGTTTCGTGAAACATAAAGCTTCAAAATGCGATTGGTTGTTGTCAGCCATCTGGAGTGATTCATCTTTCTTGGATTACAATAGGCAAGCTTGGCATCACAACGCCCTGAGCTAATTGCTTTACAGATGCCATACAAGTACAGTAGGCTACTGCTGGTCTGTGCTTAAGCTCACGTCAATTGAAGGCAGTTGAATATCAACAGCCTCAAACTCTGTGACTGGTAAACTGTCACAGTCTTCAAGTTTTTTACCAATGGAGCCAGAAAAACTTAGTGGACCAGATGTAACTCCATCAAGATAATGCATCAAGTGTCTCAGTGGTAATTCATTAAAATGCAACAGACATACAAACCGCTGCAATGGCTTTTTCAGGCCCTTTTTAAGAATTGCATATTTCCGATTATGTTGCTTAAATGGACTAATTGAATCGTAAGAAATATCCTCTATGACGTCACATGCGATGGTTTTGTTGCGGAAAAAAATCTGAAGCAAATTGTGATATTTAATCAGCACATCCCTTGTAATCTTGAACTTGCTTGCGGCAGACGAAAACTTTATTTTAAAACGTTGAAATTTTCAAAGCTTAATAGTCAAGCCACACTACAACTTTTAATCGCTATTACAGAGCAAAAATCAAAATTTTCTTTTTTCACTCCACCCTAATGTATAGCCTACCTATGCCATTCTGTATTTCTGCATCGCTTCTTGTATTCCTGTTTTATATTGTACTGTTAAATTTCATGTGTGTATTGTTTTTTATTTTGTAATGTATACAATATATATTTGCGTTCAACTCCGACACCGTTCCATGTCAAATAAGTTATGACACCACACGGGTGTGGCAGACTTGATGACCAGTTCGGTCCTTCTGCCACTCTCATCATCGTCAGCAAACATTAAAACAACCTAGTTCACATTGTAATCTTGTATTGTTTTTTCCACATGTGCTGTTGATGCAAATAAAAGAACTTCTCTCTCTCTGTACATCATCTGTTTATGTTCTTCTCTTTCTTCCTCTGCATCCTACTTTTTTTTAAAGACATCCATTTAAGAACCACATATTGGATATTTGAAATTCATATTTTTCAAGATTATGCTACGGTAGCTTGCTTTTTTTGTCAGGCAAACAGGATATCCAGTGCTGTATTCGTAAAAAAAGCACAGGGTATACTGTCAGATTTGCCAAAATGATAAATAATAAGCTTACACAACTTGCAAAATACTAATCTTTATTCTGCCATAACATGAATTATCAACATCAAAATTGGACGAAAGGTACCAAATTATTTATTTTTGAAAAACCAGAGGGCAATACTTATAGTTCAGTTCAGTTTATTTTTTGTTTTGTTGGCGAAAAAGAAAGACACAAAAAGCAAAAACACAATAAACATAAATAATTCGCACAACAAGGATGGCAGCGAAAGATCAAAAGGTCACCAAAGTCACTATAGTTGCTCACCAAACCACTATAGTTGCTCGAAAAAGCAGAGGGTATACTGCGTATACCGCGTATACCCTCGAATACAGCACTGAGGATAGTTGATTTTACAGCACAATGTTTTCGAACTATTGTTTAATATA
This sequence comes from Aplidium turbinatum, assembly GCF_918807975.1. NCBI lineage: Eukaryota > Metazoa > Chordata > Ascidiacea > Aplousobranchia > Polyclinidae > Aplidium > Aplidium turbinatum. The sequence goes on along the minus strand of NC_137489.1, from coordinate 4,535,492 downwards.
CAGCGAGCAATTTCTTGATGCAACAAGGTTTTTGAAGTCACACTTTAATGTAAGAAAATTTTTGAGGTCACACTTTAATGTAAGAAAAATGAAGGGCACATAAAATAAAAAAATCATAGCATGGAAAGTTTTCCAGAAGGAATATGGAAACCTTATGCTCTATTTGGAAGTATAGGCTACTCTGATTGAAGATGACTGGTGAAATAACAACTTCACAATTTGCAAATTTAAAATTCCATTAATGTTCTACAAACTGTTATTCACATTTAGCAGACAAGTGATTTTCTTCCATTCAATTAAACAACGTTGCCAAACGCAAAACTGACAAAAGTAAGAGAAGCGCCGAACAAGCCGCAATTATCTGAAGGTGCAAACTCAGCTTGAAAAGTTATTCTTCTTGCATTGTTTCAACGTCGCCAAACGTGGACAGAGAATAAAAAATGAAACAAGAAATAAATTGCAAAGATAAAGCCAAACAAATTCTTTCCGAGCTTATTTCGAAATCTAGGTTTGCTTTTGTTCTCAATTCTTTAATTGCGGATTTATCTGCACCAATCACCACCAGTGGATTGATAACCAGCTACGAATTCACATCACAACGGGCTAGAACTGTTTTTATCAGCATAAAAGAAAGTGTGAAGTCAAGCTCTAAAAAAGCAGCAAGCCATTTTCGCAGTTTCGAATTGATGTACTGTAAAGTGATAAGCTCTTCAGGTGCTCCTGTTTATATCGCAATCTGTATTGAACTGAAAGTATCGACAAAGACATGTCTCTAGTTACAAAAGGTTGGTCAGAGAATGAGTTAAATGCCAAGTTATCTGACAGAACTATGGATCTTATCAACAGTGAGAAATGCTTGCGGAGAAAAGTATTAGTTGAGCAGCATACCGTCAAAGCGCTGGAGCGCATGGAAAAGCGATTTGCCGAGCTGGCCATGATGAAACGAAAGTTTGTCCAAAGCTCACGCAAGCGAAGGCAGGTGTCGAAACAAAGAGAAGCTAACCAATGAAGCCCCAACAGTTTGGAAGAATTAATCCCAACCCGAATGTGATGAATGCCATTCATGAAAGTCGTGCGATGGTGACATGCATTGAGTTTCATAAAGAAATTGAAACAAACTTTGTTATCGATTTTGAAACTACTAGAAGTTTTGAGAGAACAAAATTCAAATGATTCTTGAACTGTACTTTGTTTATCTAAACTACATCATTTCAAGTTTTGCAATATGTTCTTTTTTCTTTTCATCGTAATTTCACATTAAGTTGTTGTTATTATTATGACGAATTGCATCCATCTCCAGCTTAGTGTTGGAAGTTTCATGGTTGTTAAAAAATTTACCGCATGTTAGATAGCGAAAGCTGTTTTTTGAGGACATAGAAAAGTATAAATGTTAATTTTTTTCACTAGATCGAAAAAGACTTTGGTTGAAGTCTGAGCAAAACATAAAAAGCTTTAAATTATTTTTCGCAGTGACATAAAATGTGTTAACATGATTTATGACATAACATGATGTGTCAAATGAAATTGTTCAATATTTACGTTTCCTTACAGTGTGTTAATAAAGTTGTTATTTGAAAACTGTGATTGTCATACATTGGTGGAGAGCTAACGTATATTTGAGGTCTAAGATCAGCTGTTGAACGGTTCGTTCCCTATTTTCCTCGAAAATGAGCCAACAAAACGTTATAGGAGTTTGCGCTGGACCAGAATAGGCTGCTAAACTTCTAATACATTGCGCTAAGATTCTCGGTTGGTTGGTATATTCGCTTCTGCTTTTGGTCAATGAAAGTCTTTCAATTGGGTTTATCATGTGTAGCCCATGTTTCGAAATTAGTCGAGGTAGTAAGTCTAGTTAATTCAAGTTTAGGAATATAACGCACATTTAAAGCGATTTCTTTTTGAAACAAAATCACAAAACGAATTGTTTTGAAACAAAATGAAATGAAATTATTTTTGCTTCCAGCAGACCTTCCAATAATTTTGGCCTGAAGATGCTACTTTTACACGGCAAGTCTTCATATCAACAATAGATGAATGTAGTGTCAGTTTATTTGAGATAAACAAAAAAATAAAACAATAAGTTCCCGGGAGATTGTAAAATTGCCAAGAACTTTAAACCACGATAAAAGTACATTAAAATTATGCTAGATGAAACAAAATATAATAAATACGATATTGTACAAAACAATTTCATTGTTTCTAGCACTAGTTGCAACGTTCATCTGATGAAAGTAAAAGCAACAATAAACAGGTTGATTTATTTATTATTCCTTTTACTTTCATCTGATGAACGTTGAAACTAGAGCTAGAAACGATAATTGTCCAGATAAGAACACCCAAGCTTTTCAGTATTCAAACAGTTTCATTATTACATTGTTCATTTATATCTTACACAAACACATCGCCAAATTTCTAATGCACTGGTTAGGTTAACTGGTACACCGATAAACTACAGAATAACGTAATGTTGTAAAAAAACGCAGTTTAGAAAAACAATCAAAGAGAGCACATAATTCAGGCTAAACTAGACACCATTAACCAACAGAAATCGGCCACCATTTATGTATTTTTTGTGATACAGCTACGTTAACGAAACATGTGAAAATGAGACAGCAATAAACTGTTCGATATAATTCGATAGTTTTTTCTGTTATTGCTTAGTCATCAGATTTCTCAGCTTGATCATGATGAAGTTGTGCAGTGTTTGATGCTTCTCGCTGTTAGATCAAAGATTATTTTGATATTGGAATAAATGAAATCGACGGTGACTTCTTGTTGCTGACAGGGGACCACACTTTTCGGGGCTTTCTGGTTTATGGTGCGTTGTGCTTTGTTGCTTTTCCTCCGAGCTTCTCATTGTTGTTTCTTTTGCAATTTTGCGTCTAAAGTTGTAAGATGCTCTTATAAACTCTCTTGCGTTTGAAGGAACGCTGTCTGTAAAGATATGCTTCACCTTTGCTTTGTGCAATCGTTTTAATATTTTAATCCTTAGACAAGTCGGCCTCTTACTCTTTGCTCTTCTACGTTTCAAAGAATTCTTAGCTTCATCTTTTCTTCTACCAGGTGACATACGGCCAGTTGTATTTTTTGTCCGAACCATCATAGACGAATTTCTGTCACAAACTGCTACAAATTTCTGAGTCAAAAAATATTCAAATAATTTTGCTTCAGTAAATCTGTTTAATATGTGGCTTAGACTTTTTTCTCATCTTGCCAGACCTCAGCACCTTTCTTGTCAGAGATTATGACGTAAACAATTGGTCCTTTTGTTTCTACACAACGTTGTTTATCTGCTCTTCTACTCGAGATTGCGGTAATTAGGTCAGGTATGGTCTCAAAAGGACAAACAAAGAAGACTTTTCTTTTACAATTTACAAACCTTTTCTCAGAAGAGCAGAAGTCAGTAAATCGCTGGATTCAAAAACTCACAGCTGGATTTTCAAATGTCAGTGATAAGATATTTCTGAACAACTAACGTAATAACAAAGTCAGTTACGCAATTATAACACTCTCGATCAAACATATCAAACCAACTTTGCCTGGTATCGAACCTGGATTACATAAACATTGAAATGAGAGATCATCTCCATCCTACTGTCGAAAATAAACTTAAAAAAAGTGACAACATAACAGTTTTCTACAGTATAAAGCTTGCCGTATAGCTTTATTTACATTGGTTGAACGTCTGCAGATGTTGAATCAATGTAAAAATAACGGATTTTGCTGTCAGGGCTGTGTATCGGTAGATCTCGATTAAAATGCACCGCATTAATGTTGGTTTGACCAGGCAAGCGTGGTAGATATACTGGTTGATAGCTTTTAATGCTCCTGATTTTATCGCAATCAGCTGCAAACTTCAAAAGATTATCAAATTGACATGGCGGATGTTATAAATAGAAACATGATAAATTTAGAGAAATCAAAACCGAAAAAACGTCTCTTTGGGTGTGCTTGCAGGCTTATACACTTGTACTGTAGTTTTATTTTAACTGACTACCAAAACCTATTTAGTCGAAGCTGGGACACGCATATATTTATTTTGTTGAAATTAACCAAACAGAAATTGAAAAATTAGGCACAAAACTGTTTTCATTATCATTTGTTTGGCTAACATATTTAGCTTGTCGAAATTATTGTACTCGAGACGAAAAATGTAACTGTACTAGCTACAATAAGCAATAATCCGCCGTTTATGAACGGAAAAAGATGGCAAAACCTCGAGGAACTAACCTGCATGAATAGTGGTTTGAGCACTAAAGCAACATCGCTTGCCTTCCTGACTCAAACCTTTCGTTTAGTCTTATTCTTAGATAGGCCCACAAAATGTTATCAAGCTTTCATACTATCTTGAAGAAAAGGGATTTTTGTTTCAACAAAATTAAACTTCGAAATAATATTAGTTTAAAATGTTGTAATGCTATAGGCTACAATTGGTCTTAGCCTACTTTGCTGGTTGTACAAAGCAAACATTACACTAAATGAGACTAAAAAAATCAGATGTATTTGATATGAACAAAACAGCGGCAAAACCCTACGAAGTTTAAACGAAAATAAAAATAATCTACATCAAAGTGATGCAACTATACCAACTGTGTATTTTTTTCTTAACTTTGTATCCACACGTTGCGATCTGCAATGCGCGACGGTTCGCTCTATTCTGCTCCTCCTAATAGATACCTTCCATGCAAGTATGATGAACCTGCTTAGTGTTTGGATATGAGGATAATTTCTAAAGCGCAAGCACTGATGAACAAGGCCACAATTCCAGTTTGTATGGAACAAAAATATCGATCTTGCAAGGTGTAGGCTCTTGCGTGGTGACCTTCAGCTTAAAGAGTTATACGATTTTTTTGTCTTTTAGATGAGACCAGGCTTAAGGCAAAAATACGCGTTTATAGTTATCAATTCTTACCACACTGAGCTGCAGATAAACCCGTGTAAAGACTTGCTTGTGAAACAAAAGATTCTTGGAATGAAAAGTTTTCCAAGTGGAATATGGAAACTCTACTTAAAAGTAACCGGTGTGATGAAATATTAACTTCAATTTATCCTCAAATTTACAATACAGTTTGATTAGTAGTTTGCAAACTATTATTGACATTAAGAAAAATGCTTGACTTCCAGCTGTAAATATCTGAAGGTGCAAACTCAGCTTGCAAAGATCTTCCATCGTTTCAATTTACATAGTTTCCACGTCGTCCAACGTGAAAAAAAGATAATTAAAGAAGAAACAATAAATGGATTGCAAAAATGAAGCCAAACAAATCCATCCCGAGCTTGTTTAGAATCTAGGTTAGCTTTTGTTCTCAACTCCTTTATTGCGTATTTATCATACCCAATCACCACATGTGAGCTGAAAACAGCTACGAATTTCCTTTAGAACAAGCTAGCGTTGTTTCTATCAACATAAAAAAAGGTAGGCTACCGGGAAACTTAAAACACCAACTCAGTTTCACAACTTTCCACTTGCGTGAAGAGCAGAAAGATGTTGTAGACCACACAGATCTATATTTATCTAAAAGTATCGACAAAGACATGTCTCCAGTTACAAAAGGTTGGTCAGAGAATGAGTTAAATGCCAAGTTATCTGACAGAACTATGGATCTTATCAACAGTGAAAAATGCTTGCGGAGAAAAGTATTAGTTGAACAGCATACCGTCAAAGCGCTGGAGCGCATGGAAAAGCGACTTTCCGAGCTGGCCATGATGAAACGAAAGTTTATCCAAAGCTCACGCAAGCGAAGACAGGTGTCGAAACAAAGAGATGCTGACCACATTGGAAGGATTTATCCCAAACGCCATGAAAGCTATTCATGAAAGTCTAACAATGGTGGCATGCATTGAGTTTTATACAGGAATTAAGACAAATTTTGTTATCGGTCTTCAAAGAATTAGAAATTTTGAAAAACAAAATTTAAAATGTTTTTTGCGCGATAGATATTAAACCATATCTCTTCAAGTTTTGCAATGTGTTGTTTTTTTATTTGTATTGAAATCTTATACAGTATTAATTGTCGCCAGTATGACTTTGACAAATAATATGCAAAAGCTGCTTTCCAACATGGATAAACAATTTGAAAAATTATAGCGTTGACCAACTAGAATTAGATAAAAAGACTGGTTAAAAATAAAGCAAACAAAGTCTTTTATATTCTATGATTTGTCATAGCTCATGACCAGGGAACTGCATTCTGAAAGCCAGTGCAATTCGCTATTATTATATCACCACAGTGAACTCGCAGCCAAGGCCTATGAGAGGAGGGTACGGAAGATACGGCGTACCCTTGAGGGCCCAGGCCTGTGTTTGTTGGGGGGCCCGAAGTTGTGATTTTATAGTTTACGCGCAAAAATGTTCGGTTAAAACCATCCTAAACGACTAAATTCATGCATAAAAGTGATTATTCTTTAGTCCTGGGGGTCCGTAATGTAGCAAAAGGGCCCGGAATGGTAGGTGAGTGCATTGCGAGCAAATTATAGACCAAAGTTGTGATTTAATGCTGTTCGGGCAAAAATCTTCTGTTAAAAGCACCCTAAATTAAATCATAAAAGTTGGTTATTCTCCTGTTCGGGGGGCATGGTGTACCTTTAGCAAGAAAAACCTTGGCAAAAGCCCGGGTGTTTTTTAAAAGTATTTGAAAAAGGTAGTTTCACGCTTATTTCACTTCAAAATGAATTTCAGAGTTGAAACAGGTGTCGGAGTCAATACTTTCGGAGCAGAAGCGGAGCCGGAGTAAAAAAAAGTGACTTTGTTCACCTCCTCTATAAGCATGTGATGAATGCAAAAGTTAATGAAGAAAGGTTATTGGTCAGATGATGAATTTAATTATGTTTTAACAAGATGTTATGTTTGTGCCTTGGTAGAAAGCTTGACTTGTACCAGATACATGTAACACTCAGTAACGTTAACGGATTTAACATTTTTTATTAAACACATAAGAAACAAGCAAAAAACTACTAAATCCAACATTTTCGACACCCCGTAGTGTCTTTATCAGGAATAATTATCAGCTACATCTAAGAGAAATAAACAAATGAATTTGAAAATTTTACAAGCAGTACAAGCTACACCTCTCAACAGCACCATCAACAACTGACACACGAATTTAATGCAGGATACACAAATAGGCGAGGGACACATCACATGATATGCACAACACTAAATAATAGTTTTATTGCAGCCTGATAGGCTACTATTGTTGCGCACAGATGTCCAATTCTGCAGTAAAATGTTGTATGGTGTGCAATACGCCTAAGCAAACATCACTCGTTTTGCCCAAGACAAGGGGGGCCCGGAATGACTCTTTGTACCCCTAGTGAAAATTTCTCTCAGAGGCCCTGCTCGCAGCATCTGGCTAAAACAAGTTGTTAGTATTTACATTGTGAAATAAGCAACGATCATGCTGCTAAAAGCGAAACTCAATCTATTGCAAAGTATTTTACGTTAGTTTACGCAGTAAGCAACATAATTTATGTGAAAAATGATATTTTAATATTATTGCTTAGCCTACTACTTCTGTGTCAATAAAGCTGTTATTTAAAACCAGTAGTTAAGAACGTCCTATAGCAAACTGCCGACTGTAGCTTACATAGGTGGAGTGCTAACGTACGTTTGAGATGTAAGGTCAGTTGTGCTGTTCAATGTTTATTTTCCCGAGAATGAACCAAACAAAATGTTAGTGGTTTGCCCTACACCGCGCATAAGGTACGAAAGTCATCTTTTATCTGTCTTGTGCAACCCTTTAAAAAATATGACACAAGTTTTAATTTTAATAAATTTTCGACATTCTTAAGTGCCTTAATTTCATTTACAAAACGAATTAGCCTACTTTACTGCAAAACTCGATTCAATTTTGCATTAAACCCGATTCAAAATGAACTCAATGAAAGCAGGTTTGTGTTGAACAGCAACGAAATGTTATTTCGAAATACTTTTGTTTCATACAACTATAATCATTTTACCCAGAAAAAATTGCTCTTCGTATTATTTTTCGGTCGCCAGTGCAAAAATCCACATTTGTTTCTGTAAGTGTGAGGTTATGGCAAAATGTGGTGTGAGATTGGAGCTAACATGCAAACCTCCCTTTCCAAAAGGTACCATTAAAAAATTCATTACTTTGAAATTTGACCAATTAGAATCGCTGTGATCAGTAGGGTAAGCACTTTAACATTTATTAATTTGAACAGTGTTTGGTAATTAAAGAAGAATTGCACAAATGCCTGCAGTTAGCATGCTTCCTTGATTACTTTTGCACTCCTCTTGTCACGTGTACTCCGCGAGGCAGTACTCTTTTTTATTCGTATCATTTCATTCTATCAGCTCAGTGGCCGAGTGGTTTCGCCTTCGGCTCTGGTGCTGGTAGATCTGAGATCGATTCCAGGTCGGGTCAAACCGAAGACTTTAAAAACGGTACCGATTGTGTTCTATCCTGCACAGCGCAGTGAAAATGAGTCGGGTAATAATGTAATAACATCGTAAACCTGATATAAATTAAAAATGAGCCCTGTCGCTAAAAGACCTTAGCTGTTGTAGAGCGACAATAAATAAAAACATAACATTATTATTATTATCATTTCATTCTGGCAGGCTAGCGAACTACAGCTTCTTTTGTTCTAGTTCTATTGTTAAGTTTAACAATCTTACGTTGTGTATTTTGTTGCAGAAATTGCGATCCGATCATTTCTCTTTTGTTAATACATTTAAGAAAAATAACCGTCTTTGTTCAAGAATAAATAGCAATTGCAGAAAATCAAACTCACATCTATAAAATGGCTACCATCGCTCTAACCCTCTGCGCGCTTTTCCTTTGTTCTTCCGAAGTTTCAACATAAGGCATTTTTTATGGTACCTACGTTTTGAAAAGTTGCCACCGGGAAGGGGGTTTCTCCCATGAAAATTTTGAAGAAGAAAATAATTAAAAATTGCGCATTCTGAGAGTACTTTCAGCCTAAATCAATAGTAAAACTCTGTCAAAATACCGTAGCACAGGTTGAAATACTTGTTTCATATTATTTGGTGAGGAGAGAAAAATTGCCCCCTTTGCCACTCTTAACTTTTTCTGCTCCGGGTTTCAGCATGTATTTCAATAATACTTAAATCTAACCAAACTTTTCTGATAATATGGAAATTTTTTCTATTAAATAATTTCATTTAGAAATTTTGCTATATATATTCTTGCTTTGTTGGTGGCTTCTATAAACACTTTTGTTATCTGGAAAAAAAGTTCGTCACGAGCTTAAAACCTGCAGTACCGTAGTCAAAGTTTTTGAAGGCTACAAATCTTATGTGTGCGTCTTTTTGTGTTTGCAACGAGCAAAATTGATTTCTTTGTGGAACAAAACCACAAAAAGAGTCTTCCTTTGAAACAAATAATACGAAAATAATGTCGCTTCCCATGGTCCTTCAAACAAATTGGTCTCAAGATACAGGTTAAGTCTTCATGTCAACAATGAATGAATGCAGTGTCACTTTATTTAAGATAAATAAACAAAATAAAACAAACTTCTATAGGAATCGTGAAAGTATCAAGAACTTTAAATGGCGATAAAAAAACGCATTAAAAATTATGCAAAACGGTGAAATAACATGCAGTAAAAACGTTACAATACAAATTATCTTTTACGCTGTGTAGGCCGACATCACATTCCTAAGTTTTTAAAGCCATTATGGACTAGGACAACAATGAACTATGTGATCAAGTTGTTGTCAAGAAATCGGTTTCTGTTGATGATTGGTTGTTATGCTTCTTTATCATCACAGTGCTCAGTGATTTTGTTATCAAGATTTGTTGGTTTTTGAATTGTCCAGTGATCACTCTTTCTTGGTGGATGAACAACAGTTTTCCTGCATTTCTATGGTTTGATGTTGGAAGGTGCTTTCTTGTATTTTTCATCAGTTATTGAAGGTTGATTAGTTTTGTTTACACGCAATGAAGCTTCTTTTGGAATTTTGGCTTTAAATCTGAAAGAGATTTTTACAAACTCTCTGTTTCTTGTTTGACGAAAGTTTTTTTGCAAACATCTTTTTCACTTTTGCTTCGTGCAATCGTTTCAATGTTTTTATCCTGAGACAAGTTGGTTTCTTAATCTTTGCATCATGTTCTCTTGCTTATCTGAGGTGGCTTGCTGCATTTCTCTCGTTTGGTAAAGTTTGATTAGATTTCTTTAATTTCATTGAAGCTTTCTTTGCCGCTTTATCCTTAAAAGTTATTGAAATCTCCAAAAACTCTAACTTCCTTGACGCAGAGCGGTTGTCAAGAATCTTCATCACTTTTTGTTCGTGCAATTGTTTCAACATCTCAATCCTCAAGTAGTTTGGTTTCCTTACTTTTTCTTTCTTGCGTTTTAAAGTCTTCTCAACAACACCTTTTGGAGGAGTCATGCGCCCAGTTGCATATGTTGAACGAAACTTCGTACGAAAAGGGCTGCGGCTGATAGTCATTGTTGGAGACTTCATGAGCAAAAGAACTTAAAATGATTGTTTACAGCAATGCTTCTACTTTTATAGACTAAACAGTTTTTCTCATCTTGCCGCATTTTAGCACCTCTCTTGTTTTGTCACGTGATTTGCTGCAAAAAACAGATTCTTTTGTTTCACCAAAATCTTATTTCTCGTTTTGTCTGCTAATTCCATTACTTAATCCAATAATCAAGTCAGGCATTCATTCAAAACGAAAAGCAAAGAAAAACAGTTTTTGACAAAGTTCTTTTCAAAAAAATTTTAAAAGTCAATAGTTGGTTGGAACCAGACACTCACAGCTTGAGAAAATTCCTTTGAACAACGAATGTCACAAACAAAGTTGGCTACAAATTGAATATTTTGATGATCGGTCCAGAAAATTAAAATAAACAAAATTTAAGATACCTCGTGTGCTGGTTTGCAAAGTAAAGTTGCATTTTGCCTTGACCATTACTTGAACAATGTAAAAACTAAAATTAATTTGCAAAATTGATTAAATTTCCTTTGAAGTTTTTTAAAACCATAAATTTTTATATTTTGAAAGAAGATAGAGAACTGATTTGTTTGGGTGTCGAACCAGAATGACTTGAAAAGAAATAATAGCCCCGATATCGTAGTTGGTTTGCGCGTAACTTTGTGAACGAACAAACTTCAAAATCAAGCGAAGCTGGTTTGACTTTCGGGGTGTGCGCTTGAGCAACGCATTATAAGGACTGCTCTCCATTCAGCGGCACCTAATGGATGGAATAACTCCATGCCAACAACATTTCAAAAATCGAAAACTTCACTCTGTCAATCTCTGTAACCGAGCTTGCGTCAATGGTTCAAAGCCTCTATACAAGTATGCGAAACTACCAGGATTAAGCTCTTAAAGAAGCTTTCCCAGTCCGAAGACCGTTTGCTTTGTTTTGCTCCTCCCCTCATGGATACATTCCATGCAAGTATGATGTGCCTGCTTAGTGTTTGGATATGAGGATGACTTCCAAACGCAAGCAGTGATGAACTAGGCCACGAATTCTAGTTTGTGTGGAACAAACATGTCGATCTTGCAAGGTGTATAGTCTCTTGCGTGGCGACCTTTAGCTATCAGCGTTATACGATTTTTTGTCTTTTAAATGAGACCAGACTCCAATGGAAAACAATTTTTGCTGGGCTACAAAGAAACATTTTGGGAAATTGCTTGTGAAATTAAAGATTGATGGAGTAGAAGGTTTTCCAAGTGAAATACCGAAAGATTGTAGCATTTTGAAGGAAACTTTGTTTGAATGCAACTGGTGTAATGAAATAGTACTGAAACTTCACAATCTGCACTTTTAAAATTTTGTTACAAGTCTGAAAACTATTATTGACATTTAACAGACAAGTGCTTTAGTTCCAGTTGCAATTATCTAATGGTGCAAACACAGCTTGTAAAGTTATCCTTCTAACATTGTTTCAACGTCGCCAGGAGTGGAAAAGAAAATTGAAAAAGAAGAGATGAAGCCAAACAAATTCTTACCTTGTTTTGAAATCTAAGTTTGCTATCGTTCTCAATTTTTTTTTATTGCAGATTCACTGCATCACCACCACGTGTGAGTTAATATACAGCTACGAATTCACATCAGGACAAACTAGCACTGTTTTTCATTAGCATGATAAAAAGAGTTCAACCTTTACAACAGCATGTCATTTTTACAACTTTGTTCTAGTGTGAAGAGCTGCTCTTATCAAAAGGAATTTTCCTGTTCGCAAACAAATATCCCCTGTATATTAAAGAACCTAAAAGACATGTCTCATGTGAATAAAGGTTTGTCAGAGGTGGAATTTAATGCCAAGTTATCTGACAGAACTATGGATCTTATCAAAAGTAAGAAATGCTTGCGAAGGAAAGTATTAGTTGAGCAGCATACGGCCAAAGCGTTTGAGCGCATGCAAAAGCGACTTGCAGAGCTGATCATGATGAAGCGACAGTTTGTTCAAGGTTCAGGCAACACAAAGCAGCTTTCGAACCAAAAAAAAGCTACCCAATGAAACCCTAACAGCTCGGAAGAATTGAAGATGAAGGCGATGAATTTCTAAAAGCCGAACGGTGGTGGCGTACATTGAGTTTCATACAACAGTTGAAAAAACATTCCTGCAGATCTTCAAACAACTTGAAGTTTTGAAAGAACAAAATTTCAAAGGATTCTTAAACAGAACCAAATCATTTCAAGTTTTGCAATAGGTTACGTTTTTTTGTTGTTGTCATGTATTAGGCTAATTTTGATCGCTATTATTTTGATGAATAGGTCTAATATGCGACTCAAATCGTCAAATTTGTGGCATGGAAAAACATTTCAAAAATTCAAACATCTATATAAACTTTGCCGCCATGATGTCGTAGTTGGGTCAATCATTCTTGACCCAACGGAGTTACGGTTTATTGTGTTACGGAGTTATTGTTCAATGTTATTGTTGTTTTCTTATCTTGCATTAATACATTTTTATCTGAAAACTGTGGTTGAAAAGTTTTATACCGAATCGCAAACATTAGATAAAGTTAACGTAGGTTTGAGATGGAGGATCAGTTGTTGAAACTTCGCTGACTATTACCACCAAGAATGAGCCTAACAGGATGTAAATGACTTTGAACGCGAATAAATTCCTTTTTTCGTCATTTTTAAGAAATAAATCAAAACGTGGCACAAGGGTGATATCAGTTCAAATATTACAGAGTTTCCTGACTTTCTACGTTCCTAAGTGTTTCAAAATCAAACACAAAACGATTTAGTCTAAAGTCTATTTGCAATTACTGCATGGTTACGGCAAAATAAGGTTTGAGATTTTAGCAAACACGCAAGGCTCATTTTAAGGTTGACTTTGAAAAACAATTTAAATTGTGCCTTGAAACTAGTGGTCTACATATGTCTGTGACTCAATAGAATAATTGTCCACAAAAAAACTATCAACTGAAACCAACAGTATATTAGGTAGATATATGATTTAATAAAAGTATATCGATTTGTCCAAGAGGGATATTCTTTAAGGTTGCACATCTTCACAATTAAGTACGAGTGTAAGATGATATTATACACAAAGCATGTTACTTCTTTTCAAGTCATTCTGGTTCGACACCCAAACAAATCAGTTCTCTATCTTCTTTTAAAATGTAATAACTTATGGTTTTAAAAAACTTCAAAGGAAATTTAATCATTTTTGCAAATAGATTTTAGTTTTTACGTTGTTCAAGTAATGGTCAAAGCAAAATGCAACTTCACTTTGCAAGCCAGTACAAGAGGTATCTTAAATTTCATTTATTTCAACTTTCTGGACCGATCATCAAAATATTCAATTTGTAGCCAACTTTGTTTGTGACATTCGTTGTTCAAAGGAATTTTTATCAAGCTGTGAGTGTCTGGTTCTAACCAACTATTGACTTTTAAAATGCTTTTGAAAAGAACTTTGCCAAAAAACTGTTTTTCTTTGCTTTTCGTTTTGAATCAATGCCTGACTTGATTAATGGATTAAGTAATGGAATTAAGCAGACAAAACGAGAAATAAGATTTTGGTGAAACTGCAGAATCTGTTTTTTGCAGCAAATCACGTGACAAAACAAAAGAGGTACGAAAATGCGGCAAGATGAGAAAAACTGTTTAGTCTATGAAAGTAGAAGCTTCGCTGTAAGAAAATCATTTTCAGTTCTTTTGCTCACGAAGTCTTCAAAAAAAAAAAAAAGTCTTCAACAATGACTATCAGCCGCAGCCCTTTTCGTACGAAGTTTCGTTCAACATATGCAACTGGGCGCATGACTCCTCCAAAAGGTGTTGTTAAGAAGACTTTAAAACGCAAGAATGCAAAAGTAAGGAAGCCAACTTGCTTGAGGATTGAGATGTTGAAACAATTGCACGAACAAAAAGCGATGAAGATTCTTGACAACCGCTCTGCGTTAAGGAAGTTAGAGTTTTTGGAGATTTCAATAAGTTTTAATGATAAAGCTGCAAAGAAAGCTTCAATGAAATAAAAGAAACCTAATTAAACTTTAACAAATGAGAGAAATGCAGCAAGCCACCTCAGAAAAGCAAGAGAACATAATGCAAAGATTAAGAAACCAACTTGTCTCAGGATAAAAGCATTGAAACGATTGCACGAAGCAAAAGTAAAGAAGATGTTTGCAAAAAAACTTTCGTCAAACAAGAAACAGAGAGTTTGTAAAAATCTGTTTCAATTTTAAAGCCAAAATTCCAAAAGAAGCTTCATTGCGTGTAAACAAAACTAATCAACCTTCAATAACTGATGAAAAATACAAGAAAGCACCTTGCAACATCAAATCATAGAAATGCTGGAAAACTGTTGTTCATCCACCAGGAAAGAGTGATCACTGGACAATCCAAAAACCAACACATCTTGATAACAAAATCACTGAGCACTGTGATGATGAAGAAGCATAACAACCAATCATCAACAGAAACTGATTTCTTGACAGCAACTTGATCACATAGTTCATTGGTGTCCTAGTTCATAATAGCTTTGAAAACTTAGCAATGTGATGTCGGCCTACACAGCGTAATATAATTTGTAGTGTAACGTTTTTACTGTAATTTATTTCACCGTTTTGCATAATTTTTAATGCGTTTTTTATCGCCATTCAAAGTTCTTGATATTTTCACGATTCCTATGGAAGTTTGTTCCACTTTTTTTATTTATCTTAAATAAAATGACACTGCATTCATTCATTGTTGACATGAAGCCTTCTTTTGTGAAACCAGTATCTTGAGGCCAATTTGTTTGAAAGACTATGGTTTGTTTTTTTTCATTATTTTCGACATTATTTTCGTTTTATTTGTTTCAAAGAAAGATTCTTTTCATGGTTTTGTTTCACAAACAAATCAATTTTTCTCGTTGCAAACACAAAAACAAAACGCACACAAAAGATTTGCAGGCTTCAAAACTTTGACTACTGCAGGTTTTAAGCTCGTGACGATTTCGACTTTGTTTTCCAGATAATAAAAGTGTTTATAGAAGCCAGCAACAAAGCAAATATCGCAAAAATTTTCGAATAAAATTATTCAATAGAAAAAATTTAAATGTTATCAGAAAAGTTTGGTTAGATTTAAGTATTATTGAAATACATGCTTAAACCCGAGGCAGGAAAAGTTAAGAGTGGCAAAGGGGGCAATTGCTCTCTCTTCATCAAATAATATGAAATAATCATTTCAACCTGTCATACGGTGCTTTGACAGAGTTTTACAATTGGTTAAGGCTGAAAGTACTCTCAGATTGCGCAATTTTAACTATTTTCTTCTTCAAAATTTTCATGGGAGAAACCCCCTTCTCGGTGGCAACTTTTCAAAAGGTAGGTACCATAAAAAAATGCCTTATGTTGAAACTTCGGAAGAACAAAGGAAAAGCGCAAATCGTACTAAATTAAGTCATCGGTTTGGCATCGGCTGACTTGGCGCAGAGGGTTAGAGCGATGGTAGTCATTTTATTGATATGAGTTTGATTCTCTGCAATTGCTATTTATTTTTCTTTAATTACCAAACAATGTTCAAATTAATAAATGTTAAAGTGCTTACCCTACTGATCACAGCGATTCTGAATGGTCAAATTTCAAAGCAAGGAATGTTTTAATGGTACCTTTTGGAAAGTTGCTTCACGATGCTTTGCCTTCGACGACTCGTTACGGGCCTCATTGACTTCTCCTTCGAAAAATTTATGTTGGTTACGTTCCCGTATGTAGCTTAGCCTAAATATAATTAAAAAAACACCAGATTTCAATTCCGTGTTACTTGAAAATATTTTTGTGAAGGTGAAAGTGTTTTTTCGATTTGACTTGATGTACATTTTATAATAAATTGCATTTTTCGAAAATTTTTGTTATTAAAATTGTTTTTCAAAGTTAACCTTAAAGTAAGCCTTGCGTGCTTGCTAAAATCTCAAATCCTATGCCATAACCATGCAGTAATTGCAAATGGACTTTAGAATAATTTGTTTTGTGTTTGATTTTGAAAACACTTAGGAACGCAGAAAATTAGGAAACTCTGTAAAACTTGAACTGATATCACCCTTGTGCCACATTTTGATTTATTTCTTAAAAACGACTAAAAAGGAAATTTATTCTCGTTCAAAGTCATTTACATTTTGTTAGGCTCATTCTTAGTGTTAATAGTCAGCAAACCGTTCAACAACTGATCCTGCATCTATAACGTACGTTCGCTTTTTATCCAATATTTGCCATTAGTTATAAAACTTTTTTAACCACAGTTTTCCGATAAAATGCATTAACGCAAAATAGAAAAATAATAATATTGAACAATAACTTCGTAAAATAACAGAAAAATGTTCACTAATTTCAACTAAAGTCTTTTCTATCCAGTGAGTGAAAGTCCTCCACGATCTACGTCTACGCGTTTTCGTCGTGTGGAGACTTGTGAGAACAGAAGGATCTGTCAATCAAACAATGTCGTGAAACTTCTATACTTGATTTGACTACAGGTAAGCTGCCAGACTATGGTTGACCCAACCTCAGCAAATCTTATATAGATGTGTAAATATTGAAATGTTCTTCCATGTCAAAAATTTTAAGATTTGAGTTCCATATTAAACCTATTTGTCAAAATAATAACAATGAAAATTAACACATGACAACAATAAAAGCAACACATTACACAACTTGAAATGATTTGGTTCTGTTTAAGAACTATTTGAAATTTTGTTCTTTCAAAACTTCAAGTTGTTTAAAGATCTGCAACAACGTTTTTTCAACTGCTGTATGAAACTCAATGTATGCCACCACCGTCCGGCTTTTAGTAATTCATCGCCTTCATCTTTAACTCTTCCAAGGTATTGAGACTTCATTGGGTAGCTTCTCTTTGGTTCGAAAACTGCTTCCGCTTCCTTCAAGTCATCATTTCTGTAGTCAAGTTTGGATATCGATATTTTCGAAGTAACACATCATGCAAGTTTACGAGCTCTGAGTAGAAGTCATGCAAGATCTTAAATTTTGTTTACACTGATTATAATATTTCTATTTTTTTCATAGATTTAGAATTAGTGACCGGAAGACCTGAGCCTTGGACAAACTTTCGTTTCATCATGATCAGCTCTGCAAGTCGCTTTCGCATGCGCTCAAACGCTTTGACCCTATGCTGCTCAACTAATACTTTTCTTCTCAAGCATTTCTTAGTTTTGATAAGATCCATAGTTCTGTCAGATAACTTGGCATTAAATTCCACCTTTGACAAACCTTTATTCACTTGAGACATGTCTTCTAGGTTCTTTAATATACAGTAAATATTTTGTTTGCAACAGGAGAATTTCTTTTGATAAGAGCAGCTTTTCACACTAGAACAAAGTTGTAAAAATGACTTGCTGTTGTAAGGTTGAACTCTTTTTATCATGATGATGAGAAACAGTGCTAGTTTGTCCCGATGTGAATTCGTAGCTGGTTATTAACTTACATTTGGTGGTAATACAGTGAATCTGCAATAAAGAAATTGAAAACGATAGCAAACTTAGATTTCAAAACAAAACAAGGTAAGAATTTGTTTGGTTTCATCTCTTCTTTTTTAATACTTTTTTCCACTCCTGGCGCCGTTGAAACAATGTTAGAAGGATAACTTTGCAAGTTGTGTTTGCACCTTTAGATAATTACAATTGGGACTCAAGCACTTGTTTGTTAAATGTCTATAATGGTTTTCAGACTTGTAACAAAATTTTAAAAGTGCAGATTGTGAAGTTACAGTACTATTTCATTACACTAGTTGCATTCAAACAAAGTTTGCTTCAAAATGCTACAATCTTTCGATATTCCACTTAGAAAACCTTCTATTCCATGAATCTTTTATTTCACAAGCAATTCCTTAAAATGTTTCTTTGCAGCCCAGTGTAGCAAAAATTGTTTTCAAGTGGAGTCTGGTTTCATCTAAAAGACAAAAAAGTCGTATAACGCTCATAGCTGAAGGTCGCTACGCAAGAGAATACACCTTGCAAGATCGATATTTTTGTTCCACACAAACTAGAATTCGTGGCCTAGTTCATCAGTGCTTGATAAACGCTTCAGAAGTCTTCCTCATATCCAAACACTCAGCAGGCACATCATACTTGCATGGAGTGTATCTATCAGAGAGGAGCAGAACAAAACAAACCGTCTTCGGACTGGGAAAGCTTCTTTGAAAGCTTAATCCTGAAAGTTTCGCATACTTGTAGAGGCTTTGAACCATTGACGCAAGCTCGGTTACAGAGATTGACAGAGTGAAGTTTTCGATTGTTGAAATGTTGTTGGCGGGAAACTACTCCATCAATTAGGTGCCGTTGACTGGAGAGCAGCAATTATAATGCGTTGCTTAAGCGCACGCCCCGAAAGTCAAACCAGCTCCGCTTGATTTTGCTGTTTGTTCGTTCACAAAGTCAAGCGCTAACCAACTAAGCCAGGGGTCACCAACCTTTTTTGCATGCGGACCACTTTGGCACTAAGGAGAGCTGTGGCGGGCCGCACTAATAAAGTGTTAGGGAGCTTGACTCTTATGCTAAAAAAGAACGCATTTCGTACCCAGTATCCAGCGTTACATGTTGTTCATACTTATGTTAGAATACCGCAGCAACAAAATTAATCGAACAACGCTACTGCCAGGCCAAGCTCCTTTTACAAAACTTTTGACTTTTTTAACAATGCCTAATAAGCGAGGCCACTTGTTTTGCGCACTTATAGCGAGGCGAGCGGTTTCATCAGAATATTTATTGCCCAGCAAGAGTGGTGTTGTCACTCCGCTTCACAAAAGATGTCTTGCAATTAACGATTTCAGTAAACAAGGAAATGTTTGACACATCGCAATAGAGGCAACAATAGTGGCCTGCAAACATATCAGCGAAAAATAGGCTCCAATAACAAGGAAAAAGAAACCAGGCACCATGAAACAAATGCTTGTGGAAATCACCCAAAAATCTTAATTCTATTGTAATTCATGAACAGTGTTCCCTTTAAAAAGCAATGAGTTGGTTTTTTATCCTTTTTGTGAGAGTCTATAAAACCGTCTTTCTTTTGTTATAGACAACTGTCACTTGCGATGCTTATCAGCGTGGCAAGAATTTGTTGATTAACAACATTTTGCAGAACTTGCTTGGGCAGTAGATATACTAAAATTGGAACCATACAGAGAAGATTAGCATAGCCCCTGCGCAAGGATGACACGCAAAATCGTGAAGCGTTAAAGATTTTTCTTTAAAAAAAGAAGAAAAAAAAACATTTTGCAGTACTAAGCTAAATATTTTCATAATAGCCTACAATCAGAAAAAGTCTTTAAATTTATATATAATATTTGCCAATTTATTATAAATTGAGTTGGCACACCGACCTATTTTACCAACCAAAACTTGCATAAAGAGAACACTGGTCGTGAAACGCAATAACGGTGAAACGCACACTAGTGTTTACATGACATTTGCAAACTTAAAATAAGCAACCCTATGCTCGAAATTCGAAAACAGACGTTTTAATCAACCACTGGGACAGTGTGGCTGGACATCGCATTGGAATAACTTTAAGCAACCCCCACTTAAAACTACAATCTGATTGGTCGGTCGTTGGAATCGTATGAAAAGCGAAAATATGCTTCCCAGAAAGTATTTTTTGCCTTCGTGCTCTTTAACTCCTCAAGAAAAGTACTTTTGGTTATACTTGTTCGCTGATACCTTCCGCGGGCCAGAGCGATACAGCGTGGCGGGCCGTATGCGGCCCGCGGGACGCCATTTGGTGACGCCTGAACTAAGCTATCGGGGCTATTACTTCTTTTCAAATCATTCTGGTTCGACACCCAAACAAATCAGTTCTCAAACTTCTTTTAAAATGTAATAATTTATGGTGTTGAAGAACTTCAATAGAAATTTAAACAACTTGCCAATAAATTTTAGTTTTTACGTTGTTCAAGTAATGGTCAAGGCAAAATGCAACTTCACTTTGCAGACCAGCACACGAGGTATCTTAAATTTTGTTTATTCTAACTTTCTGGACCGATCATCAAAATATTCAATTTGTAGCCAACTTCGTTTTTGACATTCGTTGTTCAAAGGAATTTTATCAAGCTGTGAATGTCTGGTTCTAACCAACTCTGACTTTAAAATTCTTTTGAAAAGAGCTTTGTAAAAACTGTTTTTCTTTGCTTTTCGTTTTGAAAAAATGCCTGACTTAATTATTGGATTAAGTAATGGAATTAGGCAGACGAAACGAGAAATAAGATTTTGGTGAAACTGAAGAATCTGTTTTTTGCAGCAAATCAAGTGACAAAACAAAAGAGGTGCAAAAATGCGCCAAGATGAGAAAACTGTTTAGTCTATAAAAGTAGAAGTATTGCTGTAAGAAAATCATTTTAAGTTCCTTGGCTCACGAAGTCTTCAACAATGGCTATCAGCCGCAGCCCTTTTCGTACGAAGTTTCGTTCTACATATGCATCTGGGCGCATGACTTCTTCAAAAGGTGTTGTTAGGAAGACTTTAAAACGCAAGAAAGAAAAAGTAAGGAAACCAAACTGCTTGAGGATTGAGATGTTGAAACAATTGCACGAACAAAAAGCGATGAAGATTCTTGAAAGGAAGTTAGAAGTTATCAAAATCTCCAAAAATTCTAAGGATAAAACGGCAAAGAAAGCTTCAATGAAATTAAAGAAACCTAATCAAACTTTAACAAACGAGAGAAATGCAGCAAGCCATGTCAGAAATGCAAAAGAACATGATGCCAATGAAATCTGTTGCCAGGAAAAAAACGCTGTCACTTCAAAATTTTAGAAAAGTTTTTGATGAGAAACAACATAGACCACCGTAAAATTCAACACTTTACGATGACGAAGCTGAAAATTAAGAGCACTAAAAAATAATAGAGAGACCAGAATAAAACTGTATCTAACAGTTTAGTGTTATCTTTGTTCAACATGCTTTTCTAACGTTGTTTATGTCACCGAAAGATTACAACATTACACAAAACATGTAAAAAGTCACAATTGTTGCGCAATTCTGTTGCACAATTTTGTTGCACAATCATTGCACAATTGTTGCGCAATTCTGTTGTGCTTGATGTAGAGTAACCTGAAATAGCTAGAACAAAATCAATCTGATTGTTTAGTTCAAAAACTGCATTTTTACAACTTGGTTGTATAGTTCGTGGTTATACTAAACTAATTCATTAAACAGTAACTTTAAAAGTTCAGAAATTTCTCACCCATGTGAAGGATTATTATTGGTAATAAAACGTTTTTACTGTTGTGTATTGTTTCATTTTTTTTGCATAATATTTATGTACTTATTTTCTCAATTTAAAGTTTTTAGCGTGTATGTTCGTCTGTGTAGTTCTTTCGTTTATATCAAATAAACCTTTTACGAATTTTGTTGATTTGAAGATTTTCTCTGTGCAGTCAGCACCGCAAGGCCAGTGACTACAGAAAGTGCACACAACTACTTGCAAAACCAAAATGGTTTAGCCATAAGTTTTTTAGAAGATTCGTCTGCATTTGTTTTAAATTTGTCAAGCAATGTTGCGACAACAAATTGAAGCTTAAGAAGTAACGTAGTGCCCAAAGGAAGTAACGTAGTGTCCATAGTGCCCAAATACCTGTTTATGTGGGTCTTAAAACTTTTAAAGATCTACCTCATTTTCCTGGTCTATAACGTGATGGTAGCCTATATTGCTTATAGCAGCTAGCACCACCTTTTTGTTAATGACAAAAACATTTAATGAAATTTTTATATTTAGCCAAAGTGACTTTTTCCAACAAGATTCCTCGCGCAACTCAGTTGCGTCTATAGACCTGCTTTGATAAACAATAGAATTACAACAGAGTCTCAATACAGGAGAAGGTGGGAAATCTTAAATGGATATTGAAAGTTTCACTAAAGAAAATAAACCATCACGCAAGCCATCGTTAAACCACCACGCAGCCATTTTTCAATTCAATTCAATTTATTTTTCTTTGTCAGAACGCAAAAAGAAATGATATTGTAAAAAAGAAATACAGTAACAAAACCAACAAAAGGAAAAGGTGGCAAAACCTTAATGGTTTAAGACGTGCATAAAAAGATCTAATATTGCGGTATTTGCATCGATAAGTATAGTTAAGCACGGCCACCAAACCTGATACTGTAAAACAAGTAGCCTAGATGAATTAGTTAAGAATCAGTCGCCTCCTCGTTGCTGAAACAATTGAAGCGCCAATTCTTAAAGCAACGAGAACACGACTGAACCTAACAACATCACAAAAACAAACTAACACACACACACACATATTGTAATTAGGTAATGGACTATCAAAACATGGATTATTTACAGATTTTATACAGAAATAAAGTGTTCGCAGCAACAATATTAAGTAGCCTATAGATTGCAGAACAAATACACAATATGGCAGCTCATTATCAAGATAAAATAGTTAAAAAAGCTTTGTTTTTCAAATTAATTTCTTGCACATGCACATGTAAAAGAAAATAAACCATCACGCAAGCCATCGTCAGAAAGTAAATTGTTGAAATTCTTCTGTGGTTGTGGCAAAAATTATTTGAAACAAAACTTCACTTTCAAAACCTCTTTGCAGCAGAAACTTGTAAAGAAACCAAGTTTTAGTATGATGAACTTTGTCAAAAACACAATGAGCGTTTTAAACAGGAAAGCATTATTAGGCCTAAAATATACAAAAAGCAACCACAACAAAATAAAAGTGTCGATTTTTTTAGAAGCAAATCCCAGATCTTATGTCAAACTATTTTCTTTTTGTGACCTCAATTTTACATTGTTTGATTTCACTGCGTTTTTGCTGATATACTGTATTTGATGCTTAGGTTTGACAGATGACAGCTTGCTCAATACAGATTTTATCGTAACAATTTTTTCAAAGCATCATTAAAGAGAGCTTCACGGACAGTAGCCCTACTGTGAAGTCATAACATTAAAATTTACAAGCATTTTAATTAAAATACATAAAATAAAGTCTCAATAAGTGTTGTGTTCTTAGCTCATTCAATCAGAGTCATACTGGAATTCTGTTTTATTATAAAATTGCACAACCAAGATATAGTGTGAAACCTGCAAAGTAAGCCCAAAACGAGAAGTGCCAATTAACAAAACCAGGCGGATGAATATTAAGCAAAAGAGAAGACCTGAGGGAAACGAAAACAAAGTACATCGTTTCAATGCAAATAAACTAAAATACATAACAATAAGCTAATTCATAAATACCTATTTCTGAATAAGTAAAATATTAAAGTAAATATATGTTCAAAACCTGCGCCTTGATAGAGAACAACCGAGCGCAGATGCGGAATCAACAAAAAAATATCATTCAGAAAATTTACTTGTATCTCAAAAAATAGTAAAGGCTTTTGACCAATGTAGTTGAGACAGTTTTTGAAGAACGCCAGTAAAAATGTGATCATATTCGCAGTCAAAATTGGATGTGTACGTTTTCCAAATAACACTTTAAGCAAGTTTACGAACTCCGAACCGAAAATCAAGTCCCACGAAATTTTAAATTTGGTTTACTCTGATTAATTATAATTGGAAAAAGTTACAAGACTGTAGGCCTACAATGATGTCAAATTTTTGAAACACCTTGTGTATAGTGTACAGTTCATTTTTGTTTATGTCCAGGTTATGTCTAGCAGCTGAAAATCTAGATTTGGTGAACAAGAAGACAAAAATATCAATGTTTGTATCCACATTTAGGCATGCGATTGAGTGTCCTGCCAAAACACAGCTTTGTATGGAATAATAAGATGCCCCTTCGAGCATTTTACCAGGCCTTTCACAGCAGGGATATGTAGAATTTCTACAATGATCATGAAAATGCTTCGTTTGTAGGCTTCGTTCTTCTGGTGTGAAACTTCTACAAAATTGGGACCCCAGCTGTGATCTTTCGACTCAAACAGTTTATTCAGTTCTGCGTGACCTTCAAAAGAACTTTTTTTAAATCAACATCTCTGTTGTTTTGTTTTTACAATCTCTGAGCTAATTAATGGAGTCTAGAGCAGACGAGAGGACAAACAAGATTATCGTGAAATAAAAGAACTATCTTCCGCAAAACATCAAAACATCAGCAGACAAGACAAAGTTAAAATACAGCAAAAAGAGAAAAAATCTTCAGTCTTCATAAGTAGCTCATTTACTGGAACAGAAATCATTCAACTTCTTTTGCTCAAGTGACCTGCAGCAGTTTCTGACAGAATTTGTGATGGCTCGAACAAAAGATACCACTGGCCGTATACCATCTAGAGAAGATCTTGCTAAACTAACTTCGAAAAGCAAAGAAGCAAAGATTAAGAAACCAACTTGTCTCAGGATAAAAACATTGAAACGATTGCACGAAGCAAAAGTGAAGAAGATGTTTGCAAAAAAACTTTCGTCAAACAAAAAACAGAGAGTTTGTAAAAGTCTCTTTCAATTTTAAAGCCAAAATTCCAAAAGAAGCTTCATTGCGTGTAAACAAAACTAACCAACCTTCAATAACTGATGAAAAATACAAGAAAGCACCTTCCAACATCAAACCATAGAAATGCTGGAAAACTGTTGTTCATCCACCAGGAAAGAATGATCAATGGACAATTCAAAAACCAACACATCTTGATAACAAAAGCACTGAGCAGTGAGCACTGTGATGATGAAGATGAGAAATACAACAACCAATCATCAACAGAAACTGATTTCTTGACAACAACTTGATCACATAGTTCATTGGTGTCCTAGTTCATAATGGCTTTGAAAACTCAGGAATGTGATGTAGGCCTACACAGCGTAAAGGATAATTTGTATTGTAACGTTTTTACTGCATGTTATTTCACTGCTTTGTATAATTAATGCGTTTTTTATCGCCATTCAAAGTTTTTGATATTTTCACGCTTCCTATGGAAGTTTCTTTCATTTTTTATTTATCTTAAATAAAATGACACTGCATTCATTCATTGTTGACATGTAGACTTCTTTTGTGAAACCAGTATCTTGAGGCCAATTTGTTTGAAGAACCATAGGAGGCGACATTATTTCCATTATATTTCTTTCAAAGGAAGATTCTTTGCGCGGTTTTGTTCCACAAAGAAATCAATTTTGCTCGTTGCAAACACAAAAGCAAAACCAACAGAAAAGATTTGTAGCCTTCAAAAACTTTGACTACAGCAGGTTTCAAGCTCTCAACAATTCCGACTTTTTTCCAGATAACAAAAGTGTTTATAGAAGCCAGCAACAAACTAAGAATATATATAGCTAAATTTCCAAATGAAAGTATTCAATGAACAACATTTCCATGTTATCAGGAAAGTTTGGTTAGATTTAAGTAATATTGAAATAGTGTAGCCTACATGCTTAAACTAGGAGCAGGAAAAGTTAAGAGTGGCAAAAGAGGCAATCGCTCTCTCCCACCGAAATATTTAAATAATCATTTCAACCTGTGCTACGGTATTTTGACAGAGTTTTACTATTGATTTAGGCTGAAAGTACTCTCAGATTGCCCAATTTTTAATTATTCTTTTTTTCTTCAAAATTTTCTTGGGAGAAACCCCCTTCCCCATGATTTGCCTTCGCCGACTTGTTACGGGCCTCAATGATTTCCCCTTCGGAAAGTTCATGCTGGTTACGTTCCCGTATGTGGCCTAGCCTGAATATAAGTAAACAACTCTAAGTTTCAGTGCCATGTTACTTAAAACTATTTTTGTGAAGGTGAAAGTGTTTTTCTCCGTTTGGCTTGACGTACATTTTATTATAAATTGCATTTTTTTGAAAATTTTTGTTATTAAAAGAAAGTTTGTAAGTTGAATACCATATGGGCAGTAGCCTACATGTTTTAGTCAGATAAATATATTGCAAGTTTGTTTTACTTATATTTCCGATTTATTGTACTCTGCTTACTTGCAGCCTGAATACACAACAAACTGTAGGCTATTGTTAAATCGGAATTGAACAACAAGACGGCAACTAGTGAGTTCTGGTTTCAAAGTCTGCTTTGGCTTTAAACTATGTTTAGATCACACTTTGAAGTAGGTAAGACCTTTGGAGTTTTTAACTGATAAAGATCCGTTAGATTCATTTATACGGCAACTGCTGCTGTTCAAAATTGCTGTCTAGCTTGTGTTGGTTTGCGACGTAGAAAACGTTTGATCTTATAAACAACCTTTTCTGAAGTGCAGGCAAAGCAAAGCTTTACCAGGTTTCAGCTTGATTAAGTTTTTGTTGCAGGAAAGTACATATACAACGCACAAACAAAAACAATAATAATAACAACAACATATTTCCACAGCTGTAGCTCAGATGAATTAGTCTAAAATCACCATAGAGCGCCTTAGTTATAATATTCTCTGAAGCTTTGAAAATAACATGCAGTTGAACGAAATTGCAGCAAAACCATTCACTGTGACACAGGCATTTATTTTACCGAAAGATAACAAAATCTAAGCATCAATATCTTTGTTGCAGAAGCATAAGAGTTACTGTAAAAAGCTTCTGCCTAGCAGATATAGATGGTGCATCTCCAGTACCAGATCCTTGAGAGATGAGCAGATCGGGGCTCTCATTGTACACTGGCTTTGATGTTACTCTGCGACTACATAGTTGCTAGTTGCTACTACCGCTTACTATATATTTCTGGTGTTGTTTGACTATCTTGAAACAAACTTGTCATGGTGTTGTTTCACTATATTGCATTTAATCTACAGAGTAACCCGATCAAAAACTCTAAACAATTGAAAAGTTTATTGAGCTGTACTAGGGTCATTTTTAACAAAAGCTACAATTTTCTATAATGCATCACACAAGAAAAACTTACAAATAGAAATCGAATCCAAACTATGAAAAATCGTGGAACTACAAGCAAGTGGAAAATGTAATAAATTGATAAAGATGTTTTCAAGTTAGGATATATAACAATCTAATGCAAAAAACAATGAAACTTATTTTAAAATGTTATTATTCGGAAAAGCAAAGTTCTCTAAAAAAAATGATATTGGTGTGAGCTTATAGGCCATCATCAACAAAAAAGCACAGCGCTTTTGAAACTAGCAAAATAGAAAGACTATGCAACAAACAACTCTTTTGATTTAGTTATCAAAGAGGTACTCTTGAGAAAGAGATTTAGAATTTTACTCTTTCAACCTCTTTAAATTTATAAGACCGTTTTAGAAGGTGATAATTGTGACACAAAAAAAAAACTTTAAACAATATTTTGATTACGTCATTGTTATTTTCTGTTGGCGTCACAGCGTGATGTTCATGTATCACGCACATTGTTCTCCTGATAAATCTACTGTCTGATCGTTTTACGTAAATTGTACCATAAAGTTCTTATGCTATTGGCAATCGTTGCTTATGCCTGACACCTTGCGGTTGGTTGCTACGACCCATTTTTTTCACATTCGCTTTTCGGAAATTGAAGTAGACTCCAGCAATGACTCCAAGAATCACCACAGCTACAGCTAATACCACACCAACCGCTATTATCACTGTAGAGTTGGGACCTGAAATGTAAAAATGAGATAATCTTTAACATAGGTTTTACGTTTAGTAAAAACAAGAAATATGTTGAGAGCTGTGACACGTTTCAGCAAGAAATTAAAAAAACAATAGGTCTACTTTATATCCTCTATGCAGCTGGCAGATAGGATATGTCCTAAAAGGCCACAATTTCTAATTAAATGTAAGTAAAAAACTCCCAGTTTTTAGATTAACTTCCCAAGCACCTTTGGCTTCTTCTACCCCACTCCTCCGTGCTGGTCATAAGGTGATAAACATAGATATTTAGAATCGTGATAATAATAGCGATGCATTTATCATGCGTCTATTGTGACAAGAAAAAGAGGCAGACCACCAAGACGATGGCATGACAACATCTAGGCATGGACCGAACTCAATTTGACGACACTGGGCGAGCTGGCTAAAAACCGTGACTCATGGAAACAGATATCCATGTTGATGAGCAATCTGCTTCAAGGGAATGGCGATTGAATGTATAATTGTGACATCATACGTCACATTGTTAATATAAATGAAACAAAAGAGCTCTGAAAGCAACGAAAGACTACAGTGGTCGAATATTCTTGTTATATTTGACATTGCCAAGTGCTTTCTGTGGAAATTCACGAGTTTAAACTAAACTTGCAGCGTGTCAGTCAGGCGCCTATCTTTCTCGGCTACGCAGTCTCAAGAACAAGAACATTGACAAGATACGTCAGTTCCTTGTTTATCATTCTCTACAAGTTGTGTACTGTAAAAAGGTTTAGAGTCGCTGCCTGTGCTTAAGCATCTGCATGACGCTTCTATTAAAAGCACGCGGCTGTAACTTAGCAGGACACCTCATGACGTGCTTGGATAGGAAAATAATTGACTTCCTTGTCTTCTCATTTATGTAATTTAAATCTTCAGTTTTTTTCGTAAACCTGGATGCGACAATAAAAGCGTTTTCAAAAAAGAAATCACGTCTTCAAATTTGAACAAATTGGTTTCTAACCTGAGTCGTCTTCAAATGGCTCTTCGTCGTCATAAAGAGGATCCTCATCAGTGCTATCTTGCTGAGATGTCTCACTTGGGTCTTCGTAAAGAAAGTCGAGCCAGTCGTCCAAGTATTTTTTGTTCACAACTCGGATTAGTTCTGAACTAACTCTTTTGCTTTCACGCTGCTGTTTCTCGATGGTCATCGGCGCTATGCTCCTGATACACAAGAAGTAAGAAATGTAATATCAGGATATCAGTGGCGCAGCTAAGGGGGGGGGGGGGGTGGACCGCCGCGGGCGGCACGTCTGGGAGCGGCACTTTCAGACTACGATTTTTGATTATAATCTGATAAAAAAACGCATTTTATTTTAACATGCTTTTTCTTGAAGGGGCGGGAAAATCTGAATCCGCCCCTGGCGGCACATTCCCTAGCTACGTCACTGCTGGATATCCAAGAATGATTGATCCAATATTGTTTTATTTTGACCATAAAAAAACAAAAAATGCCCCAAAAGTGTGTATTTTTGGTTTTTATGGAACCCTTTTGCACCAAGATATCTTAACGCTGGCTTCATTACAATAAAAGCAATTAAGAAATACCGATAATGCCTTCTCACAATTTTGAAACATTTGATATAATTATTTATTCAATTAAACCACCAATGGAGACATTTGAAAAACAACTTGGAAAAAGCAGGTAGCCTAAATAGTATGACCCAATTAGTTTCACGTATCAAAAATTTATAAAGCGTATGGTAAATTCAGCAACAACGCTTCAACTTAGGGCCAAAGTTTCACATTGTCTACTTTAGACACAGGCGTGTGTAACTGTGAAAGCATTTTAAAGTCTCTGCGATTATTAAGCCTACAAAGCACTCAAAATACCAAGATCAGGCTTCAGAAGAATTTAAGTATAATTTACAATACTGTAGCGTGTTATGATTTGTCAAAAGATGCATTATATACTGTAACTCACCTCTTTTCCCTTTCATTTTGGCACTGACAAAATTCAGGAAAAGCTGTCACATTGCAAACGTTTACAAGGCAATTGAGGTACACAGAATTCATAGATTCTCTCCACTTGAACATTTGAAAGCAAAACCTTGCCTCACTTCCTGCTCCATTGGCTATTAACGTAGTAGTGTCATCTGCCACACATCTACAAAAACGTAAAGAAGTTTGATAAGGTTATCTTTACAATAGGGTATCCAGAAGGGTAGAACTGTTACAGTAGGTAATAATGCTTGTTTTTATATAGCGCTTTATCCATCGCAGAATGCGTTGCTCCTCAGCGCTTTACAAAGCAGGCAGTGTCGGTTTGAATTTAATTTTAACTTACCGGTAGCCTACTGTACATATCCGAGTAAAGTCTAATCTTCAGTTAAGTTTGAGGTGAAAATATTAGTGGGCGTACAAACCTAACTGAAGATTTGACTTTACTCTGATATGTACAGTAAGTTAAAATTAAATTCAAACCGATACCTGCTTTGTAAAGCGTTGAGGAGCAACGCATTCTGCGATGGATAAAGCGCTATATAAAAAGAAGCATTATTATTATTAAGATATAAGATCGAATTGCCCCATAACAAAGTTGCCTTTTAAGACAAAAGAGGATAAAAAGCTCTTAGGTTTATATACGTTAATAATGCACTTACTGTTTACATCAAACTAACTTCTATTTTCTGCACAGCAACATGCAGTATATATAGCTTAGTTCAGTTAAAGCTCTTTGACTATAGAAACTATAAGCTTACTTGTTAGATATAAGGTCGTGTGTGTCCCCGCTGCCATCTTTGTTGGTGGATGCCCAACAACGAAGGAGAGTCAACACAAGAT
Organism: Aplidium turbinatum; assembly: GCF_918807975.1. NCBI lineage: Eukaryota > Metazoa > Chordata > Ascidiacea > Aplousobranchia > Polyclinidae > Aplidium > Aplidium turbinatum. The sequence continues at coordinate 4,504,794 of NC_137489.1, read as the reverse complement.
GCTCAGGAACGACATTCACTAGACTTTGCTCTGATAAGCACAGTAAGTTGAAATTAAATTTGAATCGAATTTGTCATAGCACATAATAAGGAACTGTGTTCAGAAAGCTAATGCAAACCTCTACTGCCACAGCGAACCCGCAGCATCAGGCTAAAACAGGTCGTTCATATTTTGGTTGATTGGTTGGTTTTGAATGTTTATCCTTGGACTGACAAAGCCTTGATTGGTTATTCCTGGTAGTTCGCATACTTGTAGAGGCTCTTGACACAGGGCCGGTTACCGAGATTGACAGAGTGAAGTTTTCCGATTTAGTCAGGTTCGTTATGTAATTTCGTTCAAATTTTTTGGAGATTAGCAAACCTATACATATTCGGAAAGCTTAGATCATGAGGAATCCGAAAAACGTTGATTACATTTGCAGAGATGTCCCCATGGCCGCCATTTTGAATTTTTAAAATGGCCGCCGCAAAATATATATTTTGATATATCTCGGCTCCTAATAAACTTAGAAACTTTATCAAACATGCTAATTCTATATTTTAAGGGTCAAGAAATTCATTAAAAACATACCTAGATACCAAGCGTTAACTACTTTGCAATTATCTGCCATATTGGTTTTCAAAATGGCCGCAGAAATTATATTTCGTTACATTACTACTTATATAGTGTTACGTCGTATTTGTCCGTAATTAAGTATAAAAAATGAAAATTGTTTCGGTCCTGGTCCAAATTGAGACAAAGGCCATTCGCTTGTGTGGTTGTTTAAGGTGGTCGTGGCTACGCGAGGGCTACGCACACACTCTTGGCCAGCTCCATGTCCACTGCGGTCCAATAAGATCGGAACGTGAAGATTCAGGGGAACCGGTTGCAACGGGCTGCCCGGTGCTCTGTTCATTGAGGCCCGCCTTACAGGATGCCTGCCCGTCAGACACTGCCCTCTTCCGCGAAAAAGAGATTGCCGTTGGGGACTTTTACGTGTGTCTATTAGCCCCAGGAGTTGCTAGGGATTAGCCTAGTTTTCAGCCTGGGTTCACCTTTACACCACGTTGAGGCATCTCTATAAGATGGAGGCTGAACAAAGTCAGCGCCCTAGACACTCCCATTTCGTATTTCGTTACATTACTACTTATATACAGTGTGACGTCGTATTTGTCCGTAATTAAGTATAAAAAATGAAAATAATGAAATGAAAAAGTATTTATTCGTATTTGTTGTCCGCGTACTGGAAAGGCACCACACATGAAACAATCACTGCAGTGAATCAGAAAGCAAATGTTCCAGGAGAACTAGTCGCACCAAAGCTCGAACTTACTGCAGGTAAGAACTTATCAATCCTTCCATATCATGTGCACATTAAGCCATGTGCCAAGCCAAAACCAGAACTTGACAACAAAGCACGGAGGTTTGAGGCCAACACAACAGGTGTTGCTCAGTCAAATGAACTGACCTAGTTAGGGTGGGTCACAGCATCTACTTTGTCCAGAGCAAGGGAAAATGATAAACAGAGCAAGATCCCCGGATGGGCAGGATACAAGTCATTCATCTCATCTTGCCAACCACTCACTCACGTTGGTGCACTGCCCCTGCTACCTGAAGTTGCCACGAGTGGCCTACTATGCTGACTGTGATTCTACAAGTATCCCAGCAGAAGACGTTAGTCGTTGGTCAGGGGTACCCAACTGTGATTACCTTCGGACGGGTCGACCTGAAAAGAGAAATTGTTTCCAGATTGGGTGAGCTGCATGCTGTGATGGCTGCACTAAGAGCTCTCGAAACTTCCAAAGAGAAGTCTGGGGTTGATGATGCCTGGATCGAAGCCGATGTGTATAGATCTGCAATCACAAGACAAATTCTCAAGTGTGCGCACTACAAGAGAACTCTTCGTGTACACATCGACACTTACATAGCTTTGTAACACTGGCCTTGGATCAGTTTTTCACAGAAAAGCCACATCTGAAGATTATCTGCTCAAGATCATCAGATAAGGTCCAGGAGGCATGTACATCGTTATCTGATAACAGAAACATTACTCTTGAATCCATCTCGACTGCTCATGACCATCTGGAACGAATCCTCATAGATGAAGATGTGATGCAGCAATTGAAAGCATGGGAAACGGAACAGTCCTCTAATGTGATGTTCAAGTCTATGATGAACTATGTTCACTGTGTGGAAACGATCTTATTCTTTGTCGAGGTATCCCGGAATGCAGATCTCAATCTCCATTTGCAAGTTGGTGTGGAACTGAATAAGCCCTAGATCGGATAAAGTACAAGTGCATTTGGCCACGGTATATTGCAAATATGCATGGCCTGAAGATCAACCACCCAGAGACTTGGTGTGAACTTCAAGAAGGCAATGTGTCTGTTACCAAGGGTGAGATCCCATTTGTGTCCATTGATGCAGATCGTGCATGAGAGCAGTTCAGCAAGATGATGAAAGTCCGCTCTGGACTAATTGGCATTTCTAACAACACGAATGCCCGGCAACGGTTTTTCCTGGCTGCACCAAAGATGTCGCGCCTCTAAGAAAAGTTCAAAGAGCAGTTTGGAGACACTTCTTCCAAAAAAAAGTCACCCTGAAGTACAACCAGCCATTGTCAGGAAAGAGCATGAAGCTGTTGACAAGATAAAAGCTACCATACTGAGTCACGGAAATCCATTCGCAGTTGAACGTGATGAGATGTATAACTTCATCACACACGCATGTGTTCCACAAGAAAATGTCAAACAGATCCTGACTGTCGATGAGCAGGGACAACAGCTCTACAAAAAGTATGCTGCAGAACGCATTAATAGTGATGTCAGCTTATGGGCACCAGTTAAGAAGCAGAACAACCCCATGTACATGTCAAGAAACAAGTAGGAAACAGTCATGGTTCGTGACCATTCGACCGATCTGAAAGAAACAAAAGATCCCTACGGGCGCTTCATGGTCCTATCCAGATCAAGCCGGGACAATGACCAGAAGAACGCTATCAGTAACTATGAGTTCACCCTCACACCGAGAGCACTATTCGCTCCAGATGGATCAGTTCTACCATGCACTGATGAATCAAAGCTCATCCATTGCCGGCAGCATCTGGTTGAAACTGATTGAACAGAGCATGATGCGCATGAACCAGCATCGGGTGGACAGAGAGTTGACACTGCTAATGCAGAACTGTTACCATCGGCATCGCACATGAGTCAGAAAATTGCCATTGTCAATAGCATGGTGGTCGTCCAGAAGACGCCAAAGAATACGGGGCCATCACGACAGTCAACGATCTTAGCCAACACTTCAATGACAAGCTCATGACGTTGACAGCAGAGTTTGACGAGATTATTCTGGTGTTCGACGCGTACAAGTCTGACTCTTTGAAACAGAAAACTAGAGCAAGACGACGAAAAGACAAAGATCCCGTCTAATACCAAATCATGGATGACACCAGAATCAAGCACATATACCACTGAGTAGGTTCCTGTCCCATGACCAAACGAAAGCAGATTTGACACAGTATCTTGCTGAAGAAGTAATCGGATACAACAAGCATTCTCCAAAGCTGGTGATAACTTCAGCGTCAGGCCACACCAGAAGCAATCTTCAAACATCACGTTTGAAGTGAACAATCACGAAGAAGCTGACATCTTGATGATCTGCCTCGCAGCATCACAGCGGAGTCTTGGTGCGCAGTTAGTCTTCTTCAGTCTGGACACAGACGATCTTGTCCTTGCTGTTGCAAACTACGACCAACTCTGCAAACACTCGTCCATTTCCATGCTATCAGGTACACTGGTGATCGCACCAATATGGAGAGCTGTAGGACAAGAGAAGGCAAAACATTACCCGTATTCCATACTTTCAGTGGAGCTGATAATGTTGGCAGATTCTCAGGATTGAATAAAAGCAAGTGGTTCCAACAGTACTTGAAGGCAGGAATGGAAACAATCAGTGCACTAATACACTTACCTGAGGACAGCACACTATCTCCGAATGGTAAAGAAATGCTGGCAGCTTTGTCTGCACGATGTACTGCCCGAAGGGTGTCCACATAAACAACAATCCAGAACCGAGATGGTACCTGTTGTGCAAGAACTTGGCGGAGAATCAAAACTTGCCTCCAACAATTGGTGCATTAGAGGAGCACGTTGAACGTGTGCGAGTTCAGAGTCGTGTCTGGTGCCACACCACTGTCATGTGGCAGCAGCTCCTTGATCCACTTCGGCATGGCTACCATCAGCATGAAAGTGGGATTTCACCTATCACCACAAGGATTCTACCTGCACCACAAGCCATTATTCAGCTATACCGATGCCAATGCAAAACCAACTGCTCAACGCAGAGATGTTCGTGTCGAAGGAACAACTTGACCTGCACCGACTTGTGCCTGTGTGGGATAGACTGAGAAAATGACGTTGACTGTAATGCTGGAAATAAGACTCAAGACAGCAGCTGTTGGAAAATGTTTGTCCAAAATATGACAGTGGCGTGCAGGCTTGCTTCTAATGAATTTCTTAGTCAACATATCTTAGTACTAGCATGTTATTGATGAATGAAGTCTATATCTCAACTAGTAAGCAGTAATGTAACGAAATATAATTTCGGCGGCCATTTGAAAACCAATATGGCGGATAATTGCAAAGTGGTTAACGCTTGGTATCTAGGTATGCTTTTAATGGATTTCTTGACCCTTAAAACATAGAATTAGCATGTTTGATAAAGTTTCTAAGTTTATTAGGAGCCGAGATATATCAAAATATATATTTTGCGGCAGCCATTTTGAAAGTTCAAAATGGCGGCCAAACGGACATCTCTGCAAATGTAATCAACGTTTTTCGGATTCCTCATGATCTAAGCTTTCCGAAAATGTATAGGTTTGCTAATCTCCAAAAAATTTGAACGAAACTCTTTTTTTTGACATAGTGAACCTGCCTAATTGTTGAAGTCTTGTTGTCCGTTGCAAATACTGTACAGTACATTTGTGAAGTAAATATATTGAACTTACGAACGCACACTTGTTGCTCCACGGCAATGACTGGTCTTGTGCTGTGGCGTGACTCAGCAGAAAAGTCATCACTTTTGAACAAATCCAGTTGAATTGTAAATGTTCCATAACTTGTTTTCATATCTACAGTTCTGAAGTGTTCAAAAATTGAAGCTTAGTTGCCTTGAAACCGAATACAGCATACAAATAATAATAAATTAGGGAAAGAAACTTAGTCTATATAAATAATATCGCTAAGCAATGAAAAAATGCGACAGAAGCTTAACAGGATGCTGGTTCGAAGCCCAGCAGAGCACACACCTGTGCTTTGAAAGCTACAGTAAGATGCAAGCTCGAAGATTTATTTTTCTTCACGTTTAGTTGTTCACGTTTTGTTATGTCCAATCACGAGGCTATAAGGGAATGCGACTAACGATTAATTTTAATGTCTTTTGGTTTCACTTACATTCTGAACTGCTTGTGCTGACGTCACAAATTTTTCCTTTTTTTTATGAAATGGCCTTATACTTTTCAATTCAATTCAATTTATTTTTCTTTGTCAGAATGCAAAAGAAATGATATTGTAAAAAAGAAATACAGTAACAAAACTAACAAAAGGAAAAGGTGGCAAAACCTTAATGGTTTAAAGGATCTAATATTGCGGTATATGCATCAATAAATATAGTTAAGCACGGCCACCAAACCTACTAGGTGGCATTGCCTTCATGACGTTACGTATTATCCGCATCGCTTACGTGACTGTTGGGATAAGTGGTCCAGAGAAGACGTTATAACGATCAGTATAGTTGCATTGAAAATCTAAAAGCACGGTTGGTCGTTCCACAGTTCTACTCATCTGATTCCAGACAATTTGTTGAGTGAAGTAATAACCTTTTGGATCACCACGCTGAAACAGATTTTGTGAGTATGACAGTCAATGTGTAAGGCCACATTTTGTTTCCTGCAAGTGTGACTCTAAAAAGTTTCAATAGACCGTATCACAAACGGCTACACAATTCTTTTGCTTTCTGATAAAGTGATAAGTTTGCTTGCCCAGCATGTTCATACCAACGTCTGGCTGCTGTTTTGTGCCTAGGTATTGCATTGATATCTGCAGAGGTATTAAAATAATAAGAACCCAGTCTCCAAAAGCACAAAACGAGTAAACGACAACTTGTTGTATCTTCAAGGTCTCACAGTGAGCGTCAAACAAAAACGTTTTGTTAATTTTTGCTAGCAGCACAAATAACATTATTCATTTTCACTGGCCCATTAACAATTTAAGTTACCGTAGTATAAGTCGTACACTGTACACAAAAAAATCAACAAAAGAAATAGGCTAAGTAGCCTGTAATAGGCTATGTCTCCTATATAACTGTTTTTACCCATCTTTTTACCTTCAAACTTAATCCACAATCGGTAAAAGGGGCATCCACTCGTAAGTGATAGTCATTCCCCCTCTCTACCGCATTGCACCCTTGCGAGCCCATAAAATAAACAAAGGATGTGTCGTCTGCGAGGTTTTGTTCCGTTACAATGCGCTTGTCAATTAATATTTCGATGCTGCGGTTCCCACATGAAAGCAGTGGTGGTGCTACAAAAATCAAACCATTTTTTTAGTTTTGTAAACATTACCTAAACATTGTTTGTTTATAAATAAGCTATATGCAACAATAAATTCTTTTCCAAATTAAAATTATTAAGAAATTTATTTTGAAACTGCAAATTAAAACCATTAATTGCAACTCGTAAGCTTAATTCCATTCTAAAATTATCGTCTCATAGCATCGTTTTTTTGACTAAGCCTGAACTTAAAATTTAATTTCCCACAATGTGTCTGCTGAGTGAACGTCAATGATTGCTCAGTGTTGGCAGAGCATTGTAGATACTTTGAGGAAGCAAATCAAATTTTTGTAACGTTGATTTGCCATTTATTGGTTAAATCAATGTAAAAAGGGCGCATTTGCTAATTTAGAGTACTGTGCAGTTAAAGCAGTTATTACCGATCCCCAGTAACCTAGCTTCAAGGAAGATATCAATCAACCATCCTTTATTACAATCCTATCCTTAATGGAAATCAATATATGTATTCAAGGAAGATATTGCGCAATCCACCAATTCAACAACGTCCTCATGGATTGGCTAAACAAAAACGTCTTGGACTTTTGAAAGAAAATAGCGTCATACAAAACAATAAGCAGTATTACCGAGGAATTTCTTCACAAACTTACGCAAGTTACAATGAATTCCGGTGAACTCTTTTGGGCAGATGCAGCTGTAGGACCTCGAGTTTTGTGAAGTAAACGAAGAAGTTTCCAAGCACTCCCCGCCGTTTTCGCATGGATTAACTGCACACGGAGATTCTGAAACAAGTTTTGCTTGTGACTAAGCCAGAACTGATAACTTAATCTACAAAAGTTGACCTTTAATTTACCGTAATCTCGATACTCCGCCGTTACTCCAAATTAAGTCTACAAATTAAAACTCAGTTCTTTCAGACATAAAATGCCTTAATTTAATTCCAGCTATATACTACAACCAGGGACGTTCAAGGTTCATTCTTAAGGGTTCCGATAAGTGTAAACGCTAAGAATAATTATGCTTTCTTCCCATCTTAAACGCTGAGGCACAACAAACAATATCTATATATGATGCCGAGTAAAAAATCGTAGCGCTGTTTATTCTATAATCATTTAAAAAAGGGCCAAATTTCGATTCTATTTTGACATCTTTACATCTTTAATAAAACAGTTGTTAATACATATTTTTTAACAATTTCAGAATATACATTAATATCGATTTCTAAATAGCAATTTACAGTACTGCGATAAAGTTCGAAACTAGTTTATTTTCAACAGCTCTATTTTTAAGTCTTCCTGATCCTCTAAGCAAGTTCTCTTGATAATCGTGATAATTCGAGCGGACTGAGGTAAAAAAGAACTTTAAAGTTTCTTCGTTCAATCTATTGGAAGGTAAAATGTTTGAATTTAAAACAGGTTGAAATTATGCTGATATATCTCTTTTCATATCAAACTGTTTAAAAACACAATCTTACCTTCTTGTGCTGCAGAAAGAGCAAAGAGCGAGAGGAAAAGTCCGACGAGTGCAGTTGTCCGAAACATTGTCTTGGAGTCCTTGATTGTGACAGCACTCAAAGATTAAAAGTAGACTAGCCTGATAAATAATACTTAAGCTATGTCCTTTAAATCATTGCTGTGTTGTTTACCTGTTAACATATTTTCATAGCTTTCTTTTTTCTTTTCTTTTTTATAGCAGGCTATGTTGGATAATTTGTAATGATTTTCCCTGTTTCTTTATAGAAAGATAAATCCTAGGTTGTAGATCATGGTCATCAACTTATCATACAAACTGTGTGTTTTTATAGTTTCTAACTTACCTAGTCAAGTATGCTTTTCTCGTTGCTTGTGTACCTACCCCTGTTTTACTTTAAAGTATAAAAAGTTCTGCAAACTTAAACCCATAATCGTTGACTTTGAGCACGTTTTACCACCGTTGTTAACTCTTAAATTAAAGAGAATTATTAAAGAGTTATAATTTATATTCATAGTCGGTCTACGAAAATCTGGACAAAAACTTTCAGCAGCTGAATCATTACAAACATATAAGAAGTAGGGAATGATGTTGATTTTCCTTTAAGATTTCAAAACGTCATCAAAACATATTTATGGTATAAAAGATTAGTGAAAATGTGTTGCTCAAGTACATATCCCAAGAGTCGAACCACCGTGGCTAAATATTGCTGGTTTTTAATAGAGTATAGATAAGGGACAAATTCGACACTGGTTCAACTGGTAATCCTGGTTTGACACACAGCTATGCTCGATCACCGCACTCTTTTACGCAAAGGGATTATAGATCTGTTGAGAAACCCGCTACAACGCCCTCAAAGGTTTATATCCCATGCTCACTAACTTCGTTTTCTATTTAGATCATCATCATCATAGCAAGTCTTCCTCTCGTCGAGGGTTGGTGGCAATAAGGCGCCAAGTTTCTCTGTTGTGAGATTTTTCTATTGCAGTTTTGTAATGAAGTCCTGACCAGTATTCAATATCATTAGTCCAAACTTCCAAACTTCTTGTTTAGATAGACAGATATAAAGTTAAGCAATTCACCATCATAGGTTTAAAAGTAAAGAACTTTTGTTGCATGAGAAGCTCTGTAACTTATCAGCAATGTCACTGCTATTGTGAAACAGCTTTTGTCTTGAGATATTGTCATCGCCTTAGGCATTATTTCTCTTCGAACTGAACCAGCCCTAGCCTGTTTCTTTTTCCAGCAACTTATGGAACGCAATTACATTTAAAAAACGTAGATATACGTTTTTATAAATTGTTGAAATTCGTTAGAGAGTTGTCTTGTTGTACCATAACCACACAAAGTCGAGTAACATAGCCGAACATAATTATTGACTTTATGTTTAACACTTAGAGAATTTCATAAATGACCCGTCTATTCTCGGATATTATGGACTACGGTAGCCTGTTTAGTATTTATCACTGTTTGGATAATGCTTGGCTGTTGACTGAGCTTACTCGGAATATAATCAGTTGTTTACACAACAAAAGTGTTTATGACTCAAACATTTGACTTTAAACGTGTCTACTTGTTGAATTGATTAAACTTCAGCAGCATGCTTGAAATGCAAAAGCAGAAAGGAGATTAATAACGACAGTTAGAAGGCGTCAGATGCAATTTGTAGGTCATATTCACAGACATGGAGATTTGGAAAAATTAGCTCTATTGGGGATGATACAGGGAAAAAGAAGCAGAGGTCGACAAAGATTAACTTATTTAAACAGCTTGAATCAATGGGCCACAGACACAACAGTTAAAACGAACGATTTTATACGAATGGCAAATGACAGAGAAGTTTGGAAGACCATGATCGCCAACGTCTGTATCAGATCAGGCACATAATCATCATCATGCTTGAAATAACCGCCACATTTGTGACGCTTTGTTCAACCACGGGTTCTCTGGGTTCAACGCGGTACGTAGACTATGCATTTGAGCCTCGTACTTTCAACAAAAGCTCTTCAAACTTTCATACACAGTGGGTGGAATACTAGGCCTATATAAGAGGCAACAATTCAAGCGCTGAAATGACACATTGCCAACTTTGGTGATTGTTGGTTCTGCTTAAGTAGGCTACCTGAAAGCGTTTGAGCATGCAAAGCAGCCCGTATAAAGCATGCGAAAGATTACAATATAAACCGTATTCAAGGACTAGGCTATTGCTGTAGTATGTCATAACCTGCTCCGGCGAAATGTCACACTTTAGAAACTATTTTTTTACACAGAAGTAATTTGGTTTAAATCTATATTTCTACTTCATAACCGTCTCAACAGCTACAGTTTTTCCTAATTAGCCATTAAACTGGCACCCCGCATAACTTAACCTATAACTTAGCCAAACATTCTGACAATACCGGAGAAAGCCTCCAGCTTATAAAGTGGTGTAACCGGTTTTTTGTTTCCAACACTTTCGGCGATAGAGGTGGGCTGCAGCAAAACTGTAAAAGCTCACATGTTAATAATGGGTAGGCACTTTAACATTACCCACTGGTCGAAGAGGTACGCAATCATGCGTGATATGTTCAATCAATATTTGTGTTTTAGTCACAATTTCGACTTGTTAAAGTGGCTACCATTAAGATCCTTCTTGCACTCAGTTCAGTTGCAGAAGAAAAAATAGTATTAGCAGAGGGTGGGAATCGAACCCACGAAATCGAAATTACTATACTCCTCTGCCCTAACCATTAGGCAACGGTGGTTGTGGTGAAGCATTCAGTTAAATTTATTTTTATCAAAATTTTTCGATCAGAATATCACGTCACGAGTCATATGACTGAAATCAGCTGAATCGCGAATGAACATGTCACGCATGATTGCGTACCTCTTCGACCAGTGGGTAATGTTAAAGTGCCTACCTTAATAATGCACAAAGACTGAGAGTAACCTTTTTGTTTTTTCATATAAAATACGCTGATACAGTAGAGGCAATATATGTTTTTCGGTTGGCCGAACAAAATTTTCAGTCTAAGTTTCTTGAAAAAATTGTTTTTATTTTCCTTTTGCTCAATAACTCAAAAAATACCAAATAAAATGTTTGAATTTCATAATCGAAATACATTTTGCAAAATACTTTGGAATTTTTGGACGCTGTTGACAGCACTGATAAACAAACTCTGCCAAATAATGTTGTAGCAGAAGGTGAAATTTTATTTTAGTCAAGCCTACTGTATATAAAACCAAAAAAGCTGTAAAATTAAATGGAGTGGTAGGCTTGTAGCCTAATAGTAGGTTCAATGGTAGGTTTCAGTTTGTCAATAAAGATCTTCCGCACAAAATACAGCACATCACTTGTCTAATGTTCATATTAGATCTGAGGTGTAGCCTACGTCATACTTAAAAATAAACATTTGAAATTAGGCCTACAGTTTTGGCAATGGCTGATCCTTTCCCCCCTTACTACTTTCCTGTCGGTTACAAATAACTTAGAAGACGTAGCCTGATAAAAAAATATTTTTTTTTAAATATTGCGTGTTTTATTTTTTCTTGCCTTCAATCGCACTGCAGTAAGTTATATAACCTAGTGAAATTTTATTTTGTATGTTATCCGCTCTGAGGATGCGCATTGTCATGGTGCGCGAAACGTCAGTGAAGCAATAAGCCATCTTGTTTGTTGTTAATTTTACTTTCAATTTCATCAGATGAACGTAGCAACTAGTGCTAGAAACGATAATTGTCCTGATGAACACCCAAACTTTTCAGTAGGCTATTCATTACACATGTCCATAGAATTAACAAGGAAGGGAAGCATAGGCTAAGCTGTGAGAAAGAAAACTGTGGGTTTCGAAAACGAAAAATTAAAATTTCCCTCTTATTAATTCGATGGTCATGTGTAGCCTACGTGTAGGTTAATAATTTAGACTACCGTACCTAATAAAAAATCAATTCACTATTAGCTCTAGGCTGCATGGTTGTGTAAATCTGCATTTTTGATCACTAGTTAATGTGAAGTCTAAGCTGGATAGCCTTCATAAAGTTGGGTAAGTTAATGGCTTTTCTTTGTCTGTTATCAACAAAGCCAAGAGTTTTGAATCTTGAAGCCAATATAGACGTATAGTCACCGTTTCTGGTTGTCAATATTCAACATATTTTCTATTTCACAAACGTTTTATTGTTGCAGAAGATAGCTATAACAGCCACTGTGAGTAGGCTAACTAATAGCCTACAATTTTTTTTTTTAAAAGCGAATTATTCTGATATATTCACGAAACTGTAAAGGTAAGGTGAGTCCCATAGGCTACTTGATCCAAGCATTGGGAGATTAACCTATAGGATAGTCTGTGGCAGAATGGATGGTGTGATATAGCCTACCTACTGACGAGCCCAGCCTAAAAACTCACACTAATCATAATTGAATTAAAAAGAGGGGGGTTTGCGACACTTTTTAACCTTGAATGGGCGTAAACGTAGGCTACTTTAAAGGATAGGCTACTGTAGACGTTAATATCTTAAAATTGATTCAAATATTTTTTTCACTAATCATTATTGCCTTGTAGTTTTAGGCAAATGCGTGATTTGGGCTTTTATGTTATTTCAGAAAACGATTTCTCTTCTCTTCACTCCTGTTCTGGTCACTCAGAATTGTGGTTTGAGAGTTTGGTGACAAAAATATCAAGTACGGTATCGTTGTAATTTCGTTCCAATTCAATAAACCATAGCCTAATGTCCGCCACGTTAGCTCAGTGGTTACGCACTCGGCTCAAGATCACGCGGCGCTGGTTCCAGGCATGGAGGAACCATTTTAAAAGCAGGTGGGCCCAGAGGCGCAGCAGTCAAAGTCAATCCAACGCAAAGTCAATCCAACGCAAATTGTGCAAATAGGCCTACCGTACGGTACGTGTATAATAAGTAATGCTATCATTGTTTTAATCATAGAGAATAATTACCGTACCGTATATTAATTGATAGATTGCTTCACCAATCACATGCAACCACACCCATAGGCCTACGTGCTGCCCATCAATAGCGGGCTCAACAGAAAAGTTTGAAGATTGGATTTCATCATTGAGTTATATAAAAGATAATCAAACTAGTGTGCATCAAATGAGTGAAGACCTTTTTTGGAACTTCGTTTTTGATTTGGCATTCTCGCTACCCATTCAAAAAAAATTGGCTTTCAAAAGTAGGTGGGCCAGGCTCACCCAGAAAATAAAGTAGGTAGTCCCAGGCCCACGTGGTTTCTCCATGTCTGGCTGGTTCGATTCTCGGGGTAATACCGGTAGGCCTACACTATTTTATTTCAATTGTGTTTGTTGGACTTGGCCTTGATCCACTCCAGGAAAACTAGGATGCCAAAGAAGTGGAAAGCAGGATATGAGAGCGGTAGGAAATACAATAGTAATTGGGGAAAAAACTTTCCATGGGTCAAAAGAGCTCCAGGTGCAACAGAAGAATGTTTCTATAAATTATGCCATTGCACTATTCTTCCAAAAGTCACCAATTTGTCGATTTTCCTTATTTTTGTGTAAACAGTAGCCGAACTATTAACTCAGGTATACCTATTAGGCTACCTTAGTTATTTTTTTAAAAGTCAAATAGCCTATGCAACTATATTGCTAAGAATGTGTTGATAATTCAGTGAAATTGCTTCTTAGTAGGTAAAAATTGGAGTTGTCCGTATTTTTGGCCCCTTGTTTTAGAAGTTGGCTCTTTTTTAGCCCTTTTTGAAAGTGCAGTTGGCTCCTTGCTAAATTTACATCTGGCAACCCTGCATGTGAGCAATGAGCAAGAAGGCCTACACAGAAAAACCGATTTTACAATTTATGAATGAGGATTCAAGAAATTTGTGAAGAAAATTATCAAAAAGCTGAAGAACTCAGTGAGGAGAGTCCTAGTGTGATGCTCGAAACAGCTGGATCCTGCTCAAGAGTATATATTGATTCGGTGTTTTTTGATTTGTACCTCGCAATACGAGGAAAGGAACAAGCGACATTAAATCGTAGCCTAGCTAGATAGACATTACAGTAGGGCAGTAGTTCTCAAACTGTGCGTCGCGACGCCCTGGTGCGTCGTTTCACTTTTCCAAGGGCGTCGCAGAATAATTCCGTTTCTTGGCTAAACTCAGTTTAAGATTATAAAAATTAGGTTAACCCTTTGAGGACCGCTAGGACAGATGTGTCCCATGCATTTAGCTGATTACACCGCAGTCAACTAAATATTTGCCACTGCTGATACCCTAACGTAGTATCGGATGTCTATCCTTCAAAAAAAAAATTAAAAGCTCTGAATCATTTTTCGGTGCTCTTCCACAAGACGCCCTGTTAATCAACCGGAAAAAATAATGACGTCAGACACATTGGAATGGACTATTATGAAGGAGGAAGTGCGGGGTGGAAATGCAATGAAACACACCAGAAGGAAATTGTCTCCCATTTATTGATTTGTTGTTCAATTTAAACAAATTTGCGATCGTTGAAAAGCACAAGCATAGATCTAACCAACTAAATTAATACCAAGTCCCAAACTACTACTAGCTCCATCTGGTGGCCACTCAAACTTGATCAAATTCAAACCATTATCAAAAGTTTATTTGCAATAATAAAAACATTAAACGACAACCAATTAAAAGAACATGTTATTGTTTATTGAAGGGCTAACTTTCATTTTTATATTTTATTTAATATGCGCGCAATCGTTGTTCGAAGACAGCCCCCCAACGAAGCTTTTGCCCAATGCATTTCAATGGCGAATCGATCGTTTTCCAGTTCACGCCCTGCATGTTCACGATAATTAATTGTCTCCCATTTATTCATTTTTTGCTCAAATTCAACAGATTTGCTATCGTTGAAAAGCACAAGCATAGATCTAACCAACTAAGTTAATACCAAGTCCCAAAATACTACTAGCTCCATCTGGTGGCCACCTAAATTTGACCAAATTCAAACCATTATCAAAAGTTTATTTGCAATGATAAAAACATTAAATGACAGCCAATTAAAAGAACATGTTACTGTTAATTGAAGGGCTAACTTTCATTTTTATACCTTATTTAATATATGAGCAATCGTTGTTCGAAGACAGCCCCCCAACGAAGCTTTTGCCCAATGCATTTCAATGGCGAATCGATCGTCTTCAAGTTCACGCCCTGCGTGATCACGATAATTAATTGTCTCCCATTTATTCATTTCTTGCTCAATTTCAACAGATTTGCTATCGTTGAAAAGCACAAGCATAGATCTAACCAACTAAGTTAATACCAAGTCCAAAAATACTACTAGCTCCATCTGGTGGCCACTTAAACTTGACCGAATTCAAACCATCATCAAAAGTTTATTTGCAATGATAAAAACATCAAACGACAACCAATTAAAAGAACATGTTGCTGTTTATTGAAGGGCTAACTTTCATTTTTATACCTTATTTAATATATGAGCAATCGTTGTTCGAAGACAGCCCCCCAACGAAGCTTTTGCCCAATGCATTTCAATGGCGAATCGATCGTCTTCCAGTTCACGCCCTGCATGATCACGATAATCAATTGTCTCCCATTTAAACATTTCTTTTTCAATTTCAACAAATTTGCTATCGTTGAAAAGCACAAGCATAGATCTAACCAACTAAATTAATACCAAGTCCCAAAATACTACTAGCTCCATCTGGTGGCTACCTAAACTTGATCAAATTCGAACCATTGTCAAAAGTTTATTTGCAATGATAAAAACATTAAACGACAGCCAATTAAAAGAACATGTTGCTGTTTATTGAAGGGCTAACTTTCATTTTTATACCTTATTTAATATATGAGCAATCGTTGTTCGAAGACAGCCCCCCAACGAAGCTTTTGCCCAATGCATTTCAGTGGCGAATCGATTGTCTTCCAGTTCACGCCCTGCCTGATCAATGGCGAATCGATCGTTTTCCAGTTCACGCCCTGCATGTTCACGATAATTAACTGTCTCCCATTTATTCATTTCTTGCTCAATTTCAACATATTTGCTATCGTTGAAAAGGACAAGCATAGATCTAACCAACTAAATTAATACCAAGTCCCAAAATACTACTAGCTCCATCTGGTGGCCACCTAAACTTGACCGAATTCCAACCATTATCAAAAGTTTATTTGCAATGATAAAAACATTAAACGACAGCCAATTAAAAGAACATGTTGCTGTTTATTGAAGTGCTAACTTTCATTTTTATACTTTATTTAATATATGAGCAATCGTTGTTCGAAGACAGCCCTCCAACGAAGCTTTTGCCCAATGCATTTCAATGGCGAATCGATCGTCTTCCAGTTCACGCCCTGCATGTTCACGATAATTAATTGTCTCCCATTTATTCATTTCTTGCTCAATTTCAACAGATTTGCTATCGTTGAAAAGCACAAGCATAGATCTAACCAACTAAGTTAATACCAAGTCCAAAAATACTACTAGCTCCATCTGGTGGCCACTTAAACTTGATCAAATTCAAACCATTATCAAAAGTTTATTTGCAATGATGATAACATTAAACGACAGCCAATTAAAAGAACATGTTATTGTTTATAGAAGTGCTAACTTTCTATTTTATATCTTATTCAATATGCGCGCAATCGTTGTTCGAAGACAGCCCCCCAACGAAGCTTTTGCCCAATGCATTTCAATGGCGAATCGATCGTTTTCCAGTTCACGCCCTGCGTGATCACGATAATTAATTGTCTCCCATTTATTCATTTCTTGCTCAATTTCAACACATTTGCTATCGTTGAAAAGCACAAGCATAGATCTAACCAACTAAGTTAACTTGTAACTAAGCAAATCTGTTGAAATTGAGCAAGAAATGAATAAATGGGAGACAATTGATTATCGTGATCATGCAGGGCGTGAACTGGAAGACGATCGATTCGCCACTGAAATGCATTGGGCAAAAGCTTCGTTGGGGGGCTGTCTTCGAACAACGATTGCTCATATATTAAATAAGGTATAAAAATGAAAGTTAGCCCTTCAATAAACAGTAACATGTTCTTTTAATTGGTTGTCGTTTAATGTTTTTATCATTGCAAATAAATATTTGATGATGGTTTGAATTTGGTCAAGTTTAGGTGGCCACCAGATGGAGCTAGTAGTATTTTGGGACTTGGTATTAACTTAGTTGGTTAGATCTATGCTTGTGCTTTTCAACGATAGCAAATCTGTTGAAATTGAGCAAGAAATGAATAAATGGGAGACAATTAATTATCGTGAACACGCAGGGCGTGAACTGGAAGACGATCGATTCGCCATTGAAATGCATTGGGCAAAAGCTTCGTTGGGGGGCTGTCTTCGAACAACGATTGCTCATATATTAAATAAGGTATAAAAATGAAAGTTAGCCCTTCAATTAACAGTATTATGTTCTTATAATTGGTTGTCGTTTAATGTTTTTATCATTGCAAATAAACTTTTGATAATGGTTTAAATTTGATCAAGTTTAGGTGGCCACCAGATGGAGCTAGTAGTATTTTGGGACTTGGTATTAACTTAGTTGGTTAGATCTATGCTTGTGCTTTTCAACGATAGCAAATCTGTTGAAATTGAGCAAGAAATCAATAAATGGGAGACAATTAATTATCGTGATCACGCAGGGCGTGAACTGGAAGACGATCGATTCGCCATTGAAATGCATTGGGCAAAAGCTTCGTTGGGGGGCTGTCTTCGAACAACGATTGCTCATATATTAAATAAGGTATAAAAATGAAAGTTAGCACTTCAATTAACAGTAACATGTTCTTTTAATTGGTTGTCGTTTAATGTTATTATCATTGCAAATAAACTTTTGATAATGGTTTGAATTTGATCAAGTTTAAGTGGCCACCAGATAGAGCTGGTAGTATTTTGGGACTTGGTAGTAACTTAGTTGGTTAGATCTATGCTTGTGCTTTTCAACGATAGCAAATCTGTTGAAATTGAGCAAAAAATGAAAAAATGGAAGACAATTAATTATCGTGAACATGCAGGGCGTGAACTGGAAAACGATCGATTCGCCATTGATCACGCAGGGCGTGAACTGGAAGACAATCGATTCGCCATTGAAATGCATTGGGCAAAAGCTTCGTTGGGGGGCTGTCTTCGAACAACGATTGCTCAAATATTAAATAAAGTATAAAAATGAAAGTTAGCCCTTCAATAAACAGCAACATGTTCTTTTAATTGGCTGTCGTTTAATGTTTTTATCATTGCAAATAAACTTTTGATAATGGTTTGAATTCGGTCAAGTTTAGGTGGCCACCAGACAGAGCTAGTAGTATTTTGGGACTTGGTCTTAATTTAGTTGGTTAGATCTATGCTTGTCCTTTTCAACAATAGCAAATCTGTTGAAATTGAGCAAGAAATGAATAAATGGGAGACAATTAATTATCGTGAACATGCAGGGCGTGAACTGGAAGACGATCGATTCGCCATTGATCACGCAGGGCGTGAACTGGAAGACAATCGATTCGCCACTAAAATGCATTGGGCAAAAGCTTCGTTGGGGGGCTGTCTTCGAACAACGATTGCTCATATATTAAATAAGGTATAAAAATGAAAGTTAGCTCTTCAATAAACAGTAACATGTTCTTTTAATTAGTTGTCGTTTAATGTTTTTATCATTGCAAATAAACTTTTGATGATGGTTTGAATTTGGTCAAGTTTAGGTGGCCACCAGATGGAGCTAGTAGTATTTTGGGACTTGGTATTAACTTAGTTGGTTAGATCTATGCTTGTGCTTTTTAACGATAGCAAATCTGTTGAAATTGAGCAAGAAATCAATAAATGGGAGACAATTAATTATCGTGAACACGCAGGGCGTGAACTGGAAGACGATCGATTCGCCATTGAAATGCATTGGGCAAACGCTTCGTTGGGGGGCTGTCTTCGAACAACGATTGCTCATATATTAAATAAGGTATAAAAATGAAAGTTAGCCCTTCAATTAACAGTAACATGTTCTTATAATTGGTTGTCGTTTAATGTTTTTATCATTGCAAATAAACTTTTGATAATGGTTTGAATTTGATCAAGTTTAGGTGGCCACCAGATGGAGCTAATAGTATTTTGGGACTTGGTATTAACTTAGTTGGTTAGATCTATGCTTGTGCTTTTCAACGATAGCAAATCTATTGAAATTGAGCAAGAAATGAATAAATGGGAGACAATTGATTATCGTGATCATGCAGGGCGTGAACTGGAAGACGATCGATTCGCCACTGAAATGCATTGGGCAAAAGCTTCGTTGGGGGGCTGTCTTCGAACAACGATTGCTCATATATTAAACAAGGTATAAAAATGAAAGTTAGCTCTTCAATAAACAGTAACATGTTCTTTTAATTGGTTGTCGTTTAATGTTTTTATCATTGCAAATAAACTTTTGATGATGGTTTGAATTTGGTCAAGTTTAGGTGGCCACCAGATGGAGCTAGTAGTATTTTGGGACTTGGTATTAACTTAGTTGGTTAGATCTATGCTTGTGCTTTTTAACGATAGTAAATCTGTTGAAATTGAGCAAGAAATCAATAAATGGGAGACAATTAATTATCGTGAACACGCAGGGCGTGAACTGGAAGACGATCGATTCGCCATTGAAATGCATTGGGCAAAAGCTTCGTTGGGGGGCTGTCTTCGAACAACGATTGCTCATATATTAAATAAGGTATAAAAATGAAAGTTAGCCCTTCAATAAACAGCAACATGTTCTTTTAATTGGCTGTCGTTTAATGTTTTTATCATTGCAATTAAACTTTTGATAATGGTTCGAATTTGGTCAAGTTTAGGTGGCCACCAGATGGAGCTAGTAGTATTTTGGGACTTGGTATTAATTTAGTTGGTTTGATCTATGCTTGTGCTTTTCAACGATAACAAATCTGTTGAAATTGAGCAAGAAATCAATAAATGGGAGACAATTGATTATCGTGATCATGCAGGGCGTGAACTGGAAGACGATCGATTCGCCATTGAAATGCATTGGGCAAAAGCTTCGTTGGGGAACTGTCTTCGAACAACGATTGCTCATATATTAAACAAGGTATAAAAATGAAAGTTAGCCCTTCAATAAACAGTAACATGTTCTTATAATTGGTTGTCGTTTAATGTTTTTATCATTGCAAATAAACTTTTGATAATGGTTTGAATTTGGTCAAGTTTAGGTGGCCACCAGATGGAGCTAGTAGTATTTTAGGACTTGGTATTAATTTAGTTGGTTAGATCTATGCTTGTGCTTTTCAACGATAGCAAATGTGTTGAAATTGAGCAAGAAATGAAAAAATGGGAGACACTTAATTATCGTGATCACGCAGGGCGTGAACTGGAAAACGATCGATTCGCCATTGAAATGCATTGGGCAAAAGCTTCGTTGGGGGGCTGTCTTCGAACAACGATTGCGCGCATATTGAATAAGATATAAAAATGAAAGTTAACACTTCAATAAACAATAACATGTTCTTTTAATTGGCTGTCGTTTATTGTTATTATCATTGCAAATAAACTTTTGATAATGGTTTGAATTTGATCAAGTTTAAGTGGCCACCAGATAAAGCTAGTAGTATTTTTGGACTTGGTATTAACTTAGTTGGTTAGATCTATGCTTGTGCTTTTTAACGATAGCAAATCTGTTGAAATTGAGCAAGAAATGAATAAATGGGAGACAATTAATTATCGTGAACATGTAGGGCGTGAACTGGAAAACGATCGATTCGCCATTGAAATGCATTGGGCAAAAGCTTCGTTGGGGGGCTGTCTTCGAACAACGATTGCGCGCATATTGAATAAGATATAAAAATGAAAGTTAGCACTTCAATAAACAATAACCTGTTCTTTTAATTGGCTGTCGTTTAATGTTTTTATTATTGCAAATAAACTTTTGATAATGGTTTAAATTTGATCAAGTTTATGTGGCCACCAGATGGAGCTAGTAGTATTTTGGGACTTGGTATTAACTTAGTTGGTTAGATCTATGCTTGTGCTTTTCAACGATCGCAAATTTGTTGAAATTGAGCAAGAAATCAATAAATGGGAGACAATTTCCTTCTGTTGTGTTTCATTGCATTTCCACCCCGCAGTTCCTCCTTCATAATAGTCCATTCCATTGTGTCTGACGTCATTATTTTTTCCTGTTGACCAACAGGGCGTCTTGTGGAAGAGCACCCATTTTTCTTGGTGTAATTTCATTTTGAAAACAGTGAAGAGTTGAGGTTGCAAGTGCATTTTTTCCCTTCAAATTTGCGAAGCAGAGGCTTATTTATTTATTTACATTTGTCCAAGCTCGAGTCGAAATTTGCAAAATACTTCCAGGAAAATTTTTCAAACTACGAATGGACTCGCAATCCTTTCGTAGTAGGAAATCCGGCAAATTTTTGGATTCAATGAATGACGATTATGCAGGTTTGGTGAAACAAAGCACTACGAATTATTATCCCATTCGCTACGTTGTATTTATGTGAAGCAAAATTTTCTGCCTTGGTGGTGATAAAAACCAAATATCGATCACGAATAAACACCGAAAGAGTAATGCGAATGGCAATTTCAAAAATTCTCCCAAGATTCAATGAACTTTGTGAAAACAAACAAGCCCACATGTCACATTAAATAACATGCATTGCCTTTTGTTGTCGTATCAATAAACAAAACTTTAATCATAAGTTTATTCATTTACTTTTATTTGCTGGTGCGTCGCAAGTCCAGAAAACTTTTCCAGAGGCGTCGCAACAAAAAAAAGTTTGAGAACCACTGCAGTAGGGTAAGGGTACCATACCTCTAATTATCCATTATCAGGAACTGTTATTAGTTATAAAAGTATAAGTGTTAAGTTAACCCAATTTGACAGATGAAAAGCATCTCGGTGCATACAAGTCTGATAGTACCGGTATAGCCTACTGGTATCCTAGCCTATATTATTACTGTCGAATTTTGTTTATTGTTGTCAAAGTTGCCAGTTCCAAGGTTCAGATTACAAGTGTGAGTTAGGTTCAGTGGCGGCTGGTGAGCTGTGAAAGTGGTGGTGCTGCGGACGGGCGCAGCCCGGCCCCGTTTTTGCCGAAGGCGAGTGAAATGGCGGGGAGTCTGGGAGTCCTCCCCCAGAAAATTTTGAAAAATGACACTTAATTTGGTGCATTCTGTGCGCATCTTCAGCTCTAAATTGTAATGAAAAGTTAAGATAAAACTTTCGCGGTTTGAACTTTATCATGCAGATGCAAATGTAAAAAATTAAATTTTTGCACTTTGCATATCTATAATTGGCTAAATTTATCGCTGAGCACTAGGCTATTAAAAATTACACACATACAGCTCTGAAAAAGTTAATGACTGAGATATTTATGGGCAACACTAAAAGGCGGAATTGCGGAAGGCGGAAATAAGCCGGGCGTGAAATGGCGTATTGTCCGCAGAAGTAGCGATTTAATGCCGATGTAGCAAATGCGGAAATACGATCTTGGCGTCCATATTGATTAACATAGCGATAACTTCATCATGAAAGAATGAAATGTTGCAACATGGAAAAAGGCGGAAATGCGATTTTTAACAACAACTCACCACCGAACCTACTTTTATGTTGAAATATCATTGAAAGATATTGTTTACAAGCAATTGTGAGGTCATTAAATACTTTGACTGTTTTACTTCCACAGTTATTGGAGTAAATTTCAAAAATTGAAAGGAATTTATTTAAACAGAAAAAGGCGGAAATGCGATTTTTAACAACCACTCACCACCGAACCTACTTTTATGTTGAAATATCATTGAAAGATATTGTTTAGAAGCAGTTGTGAGGTCATTAAATACTTTGACTGTTTTAATTCCACAGTTATTGGAGTAAATTTCAAAATTTAATGGAGTTTATTGAAATAGAAAAAAGGCGGAAATGTGATTTTTAGCCACAACTCAATACCGAACATTTTCTTATGTTGAAATATCATTGAAAGATATTATTTAGAAGCAATTGTGAGATCATTAAATACTATGACTGTTTTAAATTCTAAAGTTATTTCCGTGTTTCCGCATTTCCGTCTTTTAGTGTTGCCTGATATTTATTAACATATTTCCTGGCTAACTTCCGTTTCTCTTCCATTAAACCTTGAGGTATGTTGCGTATACTGTAGCACTATATTAAACAGAACGCCAAAAAAGAAAAAGCAGAACATATGAAGAAAAACATAAAATTATTGTTGCAGATCTTCTAATTGTGACAGCACTCATTTTCACAGTAAAATACAGTGTTGTTTATGTCTTAAAAACGTCTTGTAATTAACTCTGGAGACGTAATGAACAGGACGTAGCAACTCTGTGCGGTGTGCCGAGAGTCAATTTCGTATACAGCATAACGGATGAGTATCGCTGCTTCGCTGGGCCTGACTTGTCCATTACTTATATATTTGCTTCAGATATATATACAATTATACATGTTACACATCCATGTGGAGATATAAGAAAAAAAGAAAAGAAAAATACACGTTCAGGGGAGAAAACTACAAACATAACCAATTAACCATAGGTGAAGCAAGAGAATATCGCTGGACAACGACACTTTACCACTACTATGAGTAGGCTGCATGTCAGTCTTCCTTGTACAACAAATTACAAGCAACATCACAAAACTTCGATTTTTATATGAACATCAGCATTTAGCACGGTACAAATCAGGTTATTTTCAGAGTCTGGGCAGCGTTACAAAAAATTATATTCATTTTTTCTCAATAGAGCGTCAATCGTTAGAACATTACAGCATACTTGGTGAGTGCTCACACTTTCAAATCCACATAAACCAAATACACCTCTATACAACTTGTTGTAAGCACCTTTAAACTTTCTTTTCCATTTAACAGAGACATTGGTCCATAGGTGTGAGTTATGAAGAAGCATGCAATAAGCTTGAAATATAACTTGTTTTACGTCCAAACTGCAATGTTTGACAAACGAAAGCACATTATTAGCGGCACAATACAAAGCTCTGATTTGTCTTTTTACATCACTATGGTCACACAACATGTAATCAATAAGCACACCCAGACATTTGGTTGACTGCACAAACTCAATGTGTTGACCTTGAAGGGTCACAACAGAATCACATTGTAAGTACATGCGTTTGTTACTAAAGCAAATGCAATGTGTCTTTGATGCATTAAATATAATATCATGAGATTTGGCATATTCAGAGCAAAGTGACAAAATAGCTTGGAGACCTTTCAAACTCTGGGCAAAACAACACATATCGTTAGCAAACATAAGATGGTTTAAACATGCATGACCATGTAGCAGCCCATCGATAATGAATTTAGTCGCTTTGTTAAGTCTACATAAACAGCAAAAAGATAAGGGCTTAGGATTCCACCCTGTCTGACGCCGTGAGTAACTGTACATGAATCAGGGAAGGTAGATCCCCATTGTTGTATTTGCATGTGCAGGTTGCGGAACCAGTAACTTACATGTGAGTTCTACTGTACAGTACAAGGTATGGTTTGTGAAGGTGAGTGCATTACATAGGTACAGATACATTCACACACTACGTCCTCAACATCAAGTCGATATCTTTTCTTGAGCTTTCAGTTTGTAATAGAGAAGGAAATCCTGATACGCACAGTCGCACACTCACTCAAATGCGAAAAGAAATACGAATGCGAAGAGCTTTTCTGTTGTTGCTGAAAAGAATCTTTCTTTCTAGTCCAGAATTGTGGAAATATAAATTCCTCCCATAAACTTTTTAAATTCCTCCTTGGTTACGTTTAAGTATCACAGTGGTATTTGGATACTGTATTCATGATTCCGATATTCATCCAACTTCCAAAGTTCTTGAATTCACTCCAAATCCAGAAAATTTAGTATGATGGCATGCGTGTCAAGTTATTACCATGTAGGCCTACAAACTACATATATGAAAAAAATAGAGAAAATGTTAATGCATATTGAAATTGTACAGCAGAACAAAAAGGAACCAAAGTTTTATCAAAATTCACTGCACAAAACTATTGTTTCTTTTGTAATTCCTGTACGTTTTGTTTATTGGAGCAGCCCCTATTGCCTAGCTTACAATTATGAACAAGTGAACAGCTTTGTGACCTGCATACATTAATTTGACAAACAATAAGAATTAAGAAATTTACTTGCCACATAGCCTATAGCCTACTGTACAAAAAACTGTATAATAATAGCTTCATCTGCTATTCAGCTTTTGTATCAACTCTAGCTAATTAGGCTGATCAACCTTAAAATTTACAGGTAATCAACAATGTTTTAGCAGCCTAATGTTTTATATTAAGCTAAATTGTTAGTGCTGAATGCAAATACTGGTAAATATTAAACTGCTACAATACTTGCTTGTTTTTATTTATACAGAGTCCTAGCAATCACATGGCACCAACCCTTCAGCTCATCGAGTCAGGGTTTCACCTACTCTGCAGCAAAAATTACAAGCCCTTAGCCCCTTAAGTCTAAACAGTCAGAGCTTCACCAATTTTATCGAAATACAAGTTTGTCTATCTTTGTAAATAAACAAAATAGCAAGTTCTGTGAGATTTCTCCAAGTGAACTGGTTAGATTATCAAAGCAATCCAATGCAAATCCACGAGCCTATTAAGTTTGGAATATGCGCCTATGCCCATTGCCGGACTATCCACAGTAAGCCATACATTATGATACATACTTTTAATTTTATACATTTTTTCCAAAAAGCTGCAGGCAACTGTAGCCAACCGGTATTCTACCTCGAAGTGTTGGTTTGGTGCTGAACCAAGGTTGCCAGATGTTTTAAAAATTCCCAGTCTAATTGCTACTGAAAAGTAGACCTCACAGGAGATGAAACAAGCCCAAAAGTAGCCCCACATATGACAAATTTGCGCAAAATGTAGCCAAATGAAGAAAAAATTGGTGAAAATGAAATGAAACCAAAAAAAAACGCAACTGCTAAAATCTTCCCGTGACTCCAAAACAAATCTAATCCAATTTCGCGGGAAAACCGTGGAACTGGCAACCCCAGGAGCTGTGCCAGCACAGCTCCAGGATCATCCCATCTTATCATTATAAGACAGCCAAGCTACTTCATTGTCACATGACTTTCATTTTGTTTGTTTGCTTTTATGACGTCCGGGCCTTGGAGCTTTTTCCTATCTTAGAAAGAGTTTCCAGTTAACAGAGCAAAAAATTTGGAAATGTCAACAAATAAAAATAATAAAAAATCACAACGTTTCTTATCACGGGAAGAACGAGGGAAAAATTTGGTGGTGCTGTAGCGCCACAGCACCATTACACGAGCTGCCACTGGTTAGGTTTAAAATTAGGGTTCGACAACTTTTCAAAATGTCTGCCAAGTCATGACATGCCTGATTATTTTCAAGGGTTGCCAAATCCACGAGTTTTGATTGCCAAACTGGACTAGTTTTGCTTCCCAGTTGTATGAAATTTTTTTGCAGCTCCAGTTTGATTTCCTATTATTTCAAATTGACTTCAATATATAGAATATGTTACTCGAAAACATTCTGCATCTCTGACAATGCCTGATAAAGCTTGACAGTTGGGTATATAGAGGTACTGTACGGTATACGGTACCTATTACAGCATGTATATAGATTTACGATAAGAGTGAAACAAACCAAAAAATTCAAGTTAGAAACTACACAATCATCAATCCATCATCTGGGTGTGTTTAGGACAAAACTTTTTAAAGTGACTTTAGTCCATTTTTGCTAGCCTAATCAAGTGGCCATGTAGCCTGAATACTACAGCTCCTTGTCATGTGTTGTTAAATATCAAAAATCATAACAATTATGTTTTATCATTTGGTTTGCAGACTTTGCAGTAAAGAAAGTAACTAGGTTTTTATGTAACTTTTATTATAGTTTGTTAAAATTATGCTTAGTGGACTTCGATGTACTAGACTGGGTTTTATTAATCAATACATTATTCACAATTTCCAAAAGCAGTTGAAAAATGAATCAAGACTCTTAAAATCTATCACCAAGCGTGGTGTGAATTCCGCCTGTATATCCCTGTTCAATCAAAAATGTTACTCTAGTTCAATCTTCAATCAAAATAAAAATATACTTTTTGGAAAAACTAATCTTCCAGAAGAAACAAAAGAAAACGAAGTGTTATATCGAGCTATTGATATTTTAATCAAAGGTCATGAGTCATCAGTCCTGTCTAGCTACATGGCATTTATGAGTTCTGCTGCTGAACATTTAGACATTACCGTTGCTGGTCGACTTGTTCCGAAGTTTATTGCTGATCGATCAACATTTTTGAAGTCCATTCATATTTTTAAAAAACACAGAGTACAATATGAAACCAGAACACATCGTCAAGTTCTGCAACTGAAATATTTAACAGGATCTACTGCAAAAGTGTATTTAGAATATGTGCAACGAAATATTCCAGCTGGTGTTGCAATGCATGTGCATAAGTGGCAACTGCAAAGAATTCCTGAACACATCAATAAAGAAATGAAGAAGAATATGGCAGAAATGACTGAAGAAGATTGGAAACTTTGCGCAGAGTTTATTCCTAAAATGAAGAGTGAAAGAAAAACGGTTGAAGCTGATTATGAAGAGTACCACACAACCAAACGATTTCTTCTGGGCACCGTCATGTAGTGTAGTCATGTAGTGCCGGTTTCTAAAACATTTTTTGGCAACCCCATTTCAAACAATAAATTTGTATGCTACCCCATGATGGTAGCCTGCATGCAATATTAAAACAATGAATGTTCAATTACAAATCTCAAGTGGTGTTTTTGTGTATGTCAACATCGTACATATGCTTACAATCCATAAAAGGATCAACAAAATAGTAACTGAACCGTCTAATGGAAATATAACAAAAAACACTGCAATTCAAATATGAAAACAGTGATGTCCTGTCATCATATCTAGGATAAATGTAGCAATATTGCAAGTGCAACAATAAGCAAACATAGCAAACCAAACAAAATTTGAAATTGCAAATATCCACTGGGGTCGCAACTCACAGTTTGAAAAGCCTTGATGTGGAGTTACTTAACTGCATTGATTTATATGTATATCCGACTTAAACATTTTTGACTGGGTATTCTGAAAACAAAATAGTGAAAACTTTGAAATTGTGTTATATTGTCATCCTACTGTTGGTCATTCTATTTTGTTGTAAACAAGTCAAGCAATTTTTTTTATTGAAATGGTCGTTCAATATGTGTTGCATGTATATGCATTACACCTCAGTATATTAGTTGAGATAAAATTTTCGAACTGTCTCAAGTTTCCTAGCTATCTTGTGATGTTACTGTCAAAGCGAAGTACAACATAAGGTTTGGTTTATATATATATCAGAATTGCTTGTTTTTTATGTGAAGAATCAAGGCAGGCCTCGAAATTCACGGCAGACATGTCCGCCGTCACAGCATGTGATGTCCGCGGGAAGTACCCTCTAGATCGGTCATATTTGTCAGCCAAGAAATAACACAGAAACTAGCGATACAAATCGTCATTGCATAGCATGAACAATTGTTGTGAGAATATAATTTCCCGCGCGTTCTAGCGCGCATCTAGAAAATGTGAATACTGTATCCCTTAGCTTTCATTCAAGCTGAAAATCTTTCAATTTTTACGTTGCTTCAACAATTGATGACATTGAATCAGCGTAACAAAGGTGAATTCTTCGCTAAGAATCGATGGGAGCACGCGCAAGTTCAAGTCTTACGTCACAATATCTGCCTTTGATCTCCGAGTAATATTGATAAGGCAAGGTTGGTTACAAAATTAGATTATACGAGTAGGCTATTACAGCAAGTAGAAAAAAAATTTGTCGAGTTTTGGTATTACAGTAACAAAAAAAAGGTCCATAGAAAATTCACTTTCGCTCACATACCACGCAAAAATAAACCTAAAGAAAAATGCCTAGTGAAACTTTGCACAGCAGAAAATAGTGGCGTTAGCGTAGAAGTTTTCCGACTCGTGCCCAGAGCATTGTGACGCAAAAATCCACACGACCTCGTTCGGTGGAAGTTAATCAGTTATGCGGCGTATTAAGCAGCTACACCGCGCTTTGACTCTTCAAGCGCACCTCGTTGGTCTGATGAAAGCCTTTGCTGAAATTTTAAAAAGCCTTCTAAACCGTAGCTATGGCTCTCAAATAATGAAGAATTATCAAGTGATCAAGCATGACGATCGACGCTAAAACTGGTGTGACCGCCGTGAGACTTAAATTGTCCGCCGAGATAGCTGCTCAAACCGGACACGTTTGTCCGCCGTCAACAAAAAGGAATTTCGAGGCCTGCAAGGATATCAATAATGTGTCATGTGATGGTGGCAATATTTTTGTCCAAAAACATGCAACTTTGTTAGGTTTGCATGGTTCCTCATCAATAAATATTTCATTCTTGACTTCATTTTTTTTTTCATCTATATAATATGTACTTTCAATGTATTTCTGCAAAGTATGAATCTCTTTTTTTTAAATAATAGTTTCATCATGTCAATGGATATTTGTTGTTTTCTTTAGTTGTTATTTTAGTTTGTTTGTAGACGATACAAATGAATGCAGTTGAAGTTCTATCAGCTTGCCTACCCAAGATTAGAATACCTAGCCTTGGTGACAATGTTTACAAAGAAGAATGCTGCTTTTCTTTTGACACTCCGGTAAGCATTGGAGAAATGTGTTTAAAACTCCTGAGTCAAGTCACAGTTCATTCAGTGAGGTCATTTGTCCAGCCTATTGTTTTTTCAAATTGGAAACATTCACTTTTTTAAATTGCAAAACCATTTCATTTTTAAAGATATTAGTTAACAGTTTACGATTTTTAAAGTCAAAACATATCTGTTTCTCGACAGCCGATTGTGACAAGAATCAACAGCAGTAGACACCGTGTTTCGTCTATGAGGCTGGGCTCGTCAGTATCGCAACTGCTCGCTGTACTAGTGAGTGCTCAGCTTTGTGCTGATAGCCGGGAAGAAGGCCCCTTCTCAAAATGTATCTGTTAATTTTATGTTTTTTGTAACTGCATGAATATGAAATGACCAGTCGATTACAATGAGAAACCACATCATTGTACTGGTATAACTCACTTTAGTCATGAGTTCTCAGCCCAGTGCTGGTGGTCACAAACAACCCCCTCTTTCTGCTATTTCTTGGTATTTCTTCAACTCATGACAATAATTGTGATGTAGCTTTGCATTTTTGTTACGCTATGTCAGATATACTGGTAGGCCTACTCATGCACTTGTACTCTGCAGGAGTCAGAAACTGGATTATACATCTGCATGACAACATTTCTGGCTTTCAGTCATAAATATGTGCAATTGTACCACGCAATCACCAGCAATCGAGTATTTCTTCACATCAAGAAAACTAAGAAACAGGTAACTACTATGCTTGGGGGTTAATGTCACCTTTTCGCAACCTTCAACTGTACTACATTATTGCAATAATCACTCTTTTTGCAAAGCTACTTTTGAAAATAGGCTATATTGTACTTTTTGTTAGAATATTTTAAAGGAAAACAGCCTATTCTGTCAAAATATAAAGTTTTTCCCAACTCTTTTCATGATCGAATAGTATGAGCATCTGTACAATGCTTGAAGAAGTTTGGTTTGACATCTATGAAAAACACATGGCTGTGCTGCGCCAGGGTCTGCTACTATTCGGTGAGTCCGATTTGGTGAGTTCCTAACCCCTAACCCTAAAACGGCAATGATAATTAGGCTACAGTACCCAATAATTTAAAAAAAAAATTTCAAAAAATCACGGAATGGGGAATCGGACTCAGCGAATTGGACTCACCGAATCGGACTCACCGAAACGGGCCATTCCGGCTGCGCCAAGACCTTTCTGAAAATGCTTGAACATGACACACGAATTTATGTCCTTGCCGTTTTCCCCACTTTACTGTATTCAAAGTGAGCACATGGTCTATTTTAACATTGTTTTTGTAATTTTTTTTCATTGATTGACTTGAACTGGATATATCAGTTTGCTTGAATCTTATTCCTGTGCAGGTTCCCGATTCAAAGAAGAGCTCTGAATCTCCAAGCGAAAAGAAACCAAAGCGATTGGCAATAGGTGTGCAGCAAAATAAGAGCTTATTTTTATTTATAATTAAATTCACTTAAGCTGCCACCAACGATTGTATTTACTTGAAAAGTCTTATTATTGTACATATCAAGTAAATTTCTTTTACGTTTTGCAATTGGAATTGTCTTAAAAATTGTCTTTTTAACTTCTAAAAGTTGTGTACTGGTTCCTGATGATGCAGTTTGTAAAATTGAGCTACTACTGTATTTTCAGCAAGTGTTAAGTTAGTTTTGTATTTTTATTGAGATCTTCTTCAACACAGGCATTGAAGGCGGGTACGACCCCGACGAAGATGACAAAGTAGAATATGATGAAATTCAGAAGATTGTTATCCTCCCAGAGTTTATTGAGTTACCACTGGACGATGTGGAACTTATGCCATCGATGGTTAGATTTGACGGAATGGCCCGTTTCGGCTAGTCCGATTCGGCTAGTCCGATTCGGCTGGTCCGATTCGGCTAGTTCCCTATTCGGGTACAGTCTTTCTCGGTTAGTTCCCTATTCGCCAAATTTTTGAAAATCCAACCATAATCCTTCTGTAATCCAACAAAATCCTTCCGTAAATCTAACGAACCAGCCGAAAAAGACTGCAGCCGAATCGGACTAGCTGAATCGGACTAGCCGAATCGGACTAGCCGAATCGGACCAGCCGAATCGGACTAGCCGAATAGTAGCAGACCCTAGATTTGAAATGATGTCTTTGCTTTCTTGAAGATAAAAAGCTTTTACTTATTTCGTAGAAAATTCAGTAGCTTGCTCTAGTCTAGAATATTGATTGATTGATTGGTTTATTTTGTTGTGCAATATTATAACAGCAAAATCATTAAATGATGCAGCACGCTTAACAAACACAATTGAAACAAAGAAAAATAACAAATGTACACTGCATCTTTGAAATAATCACAACGGGAAGCTGCGAAGTGACCATGACGGTCTTCGAGTCAAGCAGCCACCCTCAGCCAAGTCGATGATAAACATTACACTAAAATATCTACACTTGCAACAAAGAGTCAAGACAGAAACAAACTTGCATCAATCATATGTTAAAATTTCAAGTTCCAATATTAGGTGTTGATAGTCAACGATTAAAAGCTTAAACAGTATCGGTCCGCATTAGTAAATTACACTGCATTCAACTTTAATATTCTGCAATTAGATAGTTTTTGTAAAGTTTTTTAAATGAGTCAAAAGATTTGTTTTTAATATCTAGTGGGATTGAGTTCCATATTTTTACTCCACTATAATTGATGCTTCGTTGAAGTTTTGTAGTAGCATACAGAGGAACAAAGTAATTATCATTTTTGATTGAACATCTAGTTGAGCGATTATGAACGTTTGGTGTTTTTTTGAAGTAATTCGAAAAAGTACAGGGTAAAGAATTATGGCTATATTTAAACATTAATAAATTGCGGCACAATATGACATCTTTGAAGTAGCAATGATGTTCATTGTTCAGTTTGAGCTCTTCCGAGGTGTCGCACACGGTAAAAAAAATTTCAACTTTTAACTGTCATAACTTGTTTTTCAAGTGTGCTGGTAGTTCAATTATTACTATTTCTGATGATGAAATGATACCAAATACCTTTGATTTATTTGTTTATCCACTGTTTGCATACTTAAATTATACTGTAGGCCTATATCAAGTTAAATTACGTTGTGTGGTTTGATGTGTTTGTGATTACGACAAAGTGCACTTTTCACTAATCAAGTTATACTATTTTGCTTTATCAAAATTCTAGCAGTTAATAACTTTATTCAACCGTTTTCTTATAATTTCTGTCAGGTTCTCACAAGCGCAAGTGGAATACTGTCTTCAACCTCTGCATCTAAGAAGGAGGAGATCTTGGCATGGGATGGGGAATTCCGACCAGTGACAAAGTAAGTTCATTGAAATCATCCATAGACCACGTCTCCCTGGAATAGAGATTTTGTTATATTACTTGTTTTGCAGGATACTATTTTTTTAATTTCATTTTTTCTACACAGTGTGAATTTGATAAAGGCAATGATTAAACTCCGACTGTGAACTAATACTGTAGCCGATTTCACGATGAGCATCATTACAAACCTAGAATCCAGAGTGAACTCCTTTTGCGAGAAATGAATCCTCTTTAAAGTTGGCTGAAATTTTTGAAAAAAAGGCAACCACTTTTCGTCATGCTCTTCATTGCCTGTGCTCGTACTTCGTGCGCAAAATTGTCGTTTTGACGTTTGAAACCAAAGATACTTTTAAGTTAAAAGCGAAATTCATTTTTGTATTGAAATTGAAGCTGTCGCACCAGCACTGTTTGTGACGTCAACGATTTCTTCCCATTTTCAGACATGGACACTCCCTTGAACAGTTAGACAATGGCGTTAAGATCCCTCCAAGCGGCTGGAAGTGCACCAAGTGCGATTTAGCGAACAACTTGTGGATGAATTTAACGGACGGAACAATTTTGTGCGGCCGGAAGTACTTTGACGGTTCCGGGGGGAATAACCACGCGGTGGAGTACTTCAAAGAAACCGGATACCCCTTAGCGGTTAAGCTTGGGACCATCACTGCCTCTGGCGCAGGTAATTATGTTTTATTAGAGGTATCAAACTCAGAAATGCATCAAAAGGGGGTTTGACTCCAGGGATAGTCGTTCACTCAAAACCTTTTTTATTGGAAGTCTTTGAGGGATAGCGTGGAAATGACACCGATATAGCTCGCAAAACGCTAATCTTTGCTGTATTTGTGAGTCTTTGTACTGGTAACAAGTTGTAACTTTGGTAAATTAGTAACATAACCGTATTTATTAATTTTTTTCGTTAAGTACTGGATAGTGTATGTTTGTAATTATTGCTTTAAATTTTTAGATGTTCATTCATATGATGAAGATACCATGGTAGAAGATCCTTACCTAGCCAAGCATCTCACTCATTTCGGGATTAACATGATGAATATGGAAAAGGTTGAAGATTCTTTCTTAAACTCTGCATATTAGTGAATTCTTTTATGTTGACGTCATTTGTGCATGGGTGGATTACATTATTGAGGAAAGATTGGAAAAGACTAATTTCTGCAATATTTCTATGCACCACCACTTACACTTACAATACATCAGACAACACCTATTTGATTCTTGCCACTGGATAGTTCGAACAGTCTGGACAGGCTTTCCCATTACTGTGGAGATCCTTCGTGTTTTGAGAGGTCAAGGGCCTGTGCTAGATGATGCCACTATCTCCGATAACCAATCCTAAGCAGGGCCGTCAACCGATGCAGACAATAACAATTCAACCAAAAGTAGTTTAACAGCTACCACGTAGTGTAGACTATTTACTTGAAAAGCAAGCATACAAACGATATTTTACTAACTGTGAATCAACTTTCGGGTTACCTTGTATATTGGGATATATTGCAATGAAAAATTGTCTATATCGGATATATCACTTAATTACAAAAGCACTCTTATGATTGAAGCATTCGTGTTTGAAATGTGCGGCCGTAAAGATTGCCACGTTTTCAATACTGCAAGAATTTAAAGAATTTGTGTTTTATTGAATCGCTGTTGCAGACGGAGCAGACCATGACTGAGCTGGAGATTGAATTAAACGAAAAGATTGGAAGCGAATGGAATATTATTCAGGAAGCTGGTAAAGTTTCTTTATGATAACTTTTTTGTCTTTAAAGATTTAGATTAAGTAGACGGGAAGACAAAGAATCTCTGTGTTTAACTCTATGCATGTCATTAAATGTCTTACCAAAGATGCAGCCAAACGCTCTGGATAGGTGTTTGACGGACAACCTTTGGAGCGTGCGTCAGGCGCTAGGAACGATACATTACGCCTACGGGATGTGCAACTCCGTTGTTCCGCCAACATTCAATCGCCAATTTGACATTTTTTTATGCTTTGCTGCTGGCTTGCTTTCAACAAAAACCTTAAATTACTTCAAAACCAACTTCACTCTTCAAATATAACCTATAAAAGGTGCATTATTTTGTAAATCAGAAAAAATGTAACCCTTCTACAGTGTTGCGAATAAGCCGAAAGCGGATGTAGTTTCGCATCCCTATGATCTAACTTACAATCCCTAGTCATGCGCTCACACCGCTCGTCCACCTCACCAACACATAGAACTTGAGCGTAGATGATATTAAGGAACGTTCTAGAGTTTACGTTGTATATTCCATAGAGCGCTAGTTCTTTTTAACGTAGAATGTCGTCTTCACGGTGTATTACTTTATTTAGCTGCTTTTCTAACCAGGAAAGAATTTAAAAGAACTGTATGGACCCGGTTTGACTGGGATGAAGAACATGGGCAACACGTGCTATCTTAATTCATTAATCCAAGTGTTCCTATCTATACCAGAGTTCCAACACCAGTACGTGAGAGTGTTTCGTGCGTTGAAAAGTTAACTGCACAGTGTACACATTTCTCTTGATTTCCCTGGGCCTGGTGCAGTGTATGTTAACTTGTTAAACAAAAAACTTTCGACCATTTTTAGAGTAAGAGTTCTCTTTCGAATGTTAATTGGAGGACTCCAATTTTTTTCGACCAAACATTTTCTATTCAAAATTTTGTCAGTAATGTTGTAACAATTTACCTTCTTGGACCTTCCTATGGATGACTTCCTCCTTCCGCTATTTGAAGTACTTGTTCAAGTATTTTTGTATTCAAACCTAACAATTGTGCTTGCTCTAGTTACACGGACGCCGACAGGTGCCACGAAGTCTTTAAAAGACACTTGGCAACACTAAAATGGGATCCCGCCAACCCTTCAAGTGGCCTGGGTCAATTCGCGAACCAACCAAGTGTTACAAGTAACATGGTAATGTTGACAAGTTTATTTTTATTCCTAATTGTGTAACCTCATACAAAAAGTGACATTTTGTAAGTTTTAGTAACTTTCTATCGCTTCACTGAAGCTGTTCTTTTTATTTGTTAATTGTACGTTGAATCCATGTAAGAAACCGTCGGAATTCTGCATAATGTGTTTCATTCTCAGTTGAGCGATGAAATACAAAAGCGAGTGGCAATTGTGGCAAACGACTTCACCTTGCAAATGTGTAAGGTTGGGCTTGCTCTCAACTGTCTCCAGCCCCCTGATACGCCACCTAGTGAAGAAAAAGACCCCGTGGATGAAGCTGCAGCCGCTTCAAAGGAGGTCAGATCTTGTTTTTTCAATATTTTTTAATATTTTTCCACCTTTACCAAAATTTGCTTTTAATAAATTTAAAGCTATTAAACCCAGTTGGCATCGGCATTAAATTTTTACATCGCCATTCCGTAAAATACGTCGTCAACAGTCATTTGTTCGTCAAAGATGTTGCGCCATTTCTAACAAATGTGTTTGAAAACTTTCCCATGATTTTTAACTTTTAATATGCTTGATTGTTAGTGTCTACATTGCAGCTCTTGTTAAAGACATCACTCTACCATCCCATTGCTCCCGGCGCACTCAAGCGTACAATCGGGAAGGACCACCCAGAATTTTCCACCAATAGGCAGCAGGATGCGCATGAGTTTTTTCTGCACGTTCTGTCGATCATGGAGAGAACCGAGAAGAAATCAGGCAGCAACAGCATCGGAGATTGTTTTAAATTTACTGTGAGTTGTAACAACCTACATTTTTCATCTTATAATAATTTGGTTTATATATAGCCTACGTATGTTTTGATACTTCTGTATTCAGAGTTATTATTGGCCGATATTTGTTTGGGAAATTCAATTTACGCTTGCTGTTGCTCATAAAGGAATGCTTGTCTTTAAACATTGGTTTTGGAATAATGCAGTTTATTTTTGTGTGTCACGGTGTGGGGGTATGATTGAATGATTTATATAATACTAACTGACTACATTTTTTATTGCGTTAGCTTCGGACAGGCGCTTGTTGATGTACACTTAAAACCTCAAAAGATTTCCCTAGCCTTTCTTGTCCATTGGCATGCCGATATACAGTGTTGCCATGTTCAGCTTGTTGAGTACATGCGTTTATGTTTGCGGTAATGACACGGAACGTTTCACTCATAGCACACTAGTTCATGAACAACCAATCGTCTATACTGGTGTGTGGCTTGCTCTTTCGATCTTCAGCTCACGGAATCATGACATTCTGGCGACAGGCCGGCCGCGACAGAATGTCGTGTACCTGCAGTTCACAGACATCTCATGGTCTGTTCAATTTAGTTATTGCGCAGAGTTCATCTTGTTATTTGTTATTGCAGATCGAAGAAAGAATAGAGTGTCAACAAAGCAAGCAGGTCCGGTACAAGAAGCGAACAGAATACGCGGTATCTCTTCCTGTTCCCATCGAACAAGCAACAAATAAAGGTGATTTCACTACAATTGAAACTTTAAAGACTAGAATTTGAGAATTAATTTGAAAAGGAAACACTGAAAAAGCAAACTTTTAAAAATAAGGAATAGCGAACTTGCTGCTTATTTGTGAAGCATAAAATGGAAAAAAGTCGCTTACTGCCACATACAAAATTTCAAACTATTGTTGTGTCTTATAAAAAGTGACTTTACCTCTGCAGCTGAGGTTGAAGCCTACACAGCATTGAAGGAAGCCAACGCAAAAAATAATTCAGTGCCTCTTGGTGACGTTGTTCGGGCAACGGTTCCGTTCAAAGCCTGCATCGACTGTTTCGCGCAGGACGAGAACTTGCTCGATTTCTGGAGCTCTGCAGTCAAGGTTGCTGCTTTACCTATTACATTGTAATCGAATTCAATGTGAAAACTTTATAGCAATAACCATGGCCATCTGGAGATGTGGCCTGATTTGTCACATTTTGCAGATTTTGATTACAGCTACTGCTAGTGCTTGACTGACATTTTTTGAGATGTTCTTACTTTTTGCGGTTTCCTAATGACATAAAACTTTTTTTTTTGCCTTGGGGAAGCAGTAGCAAATGAGAAAAAGTAAGTTGAAAAACGCAAAATCAGACTGTTATTGAAAATTAACAGTCTGACTAAAATCTTCGAAATCAAATTTTCTTTGTTTTTCAACATGTGAGGATGTTAAAACCTATTGTGTCATCTGAGGAAAACAGTAAAGAAAGCGTAAAAATCTAATTTTTAGAAAAATTTATTTAAACCTTGGCCCAAAGTTAGAAAAACCTGGAAATTTCTGCAAAATGTGACAAATCAGGCCGTATCTTTAGGTGGCCATGCAATAACTAAGCTTCAGTTTTTCCTCAGAAAATTGCGATGGTAGGACAGCTTAGCAATTTTATACCGGTGCAGTCTTTGTATATCTTCGACACCACACCAACTATTAAATGGTTCACTGAACGGAAAATATCACCTGTTTGAAATACATTTTCTTACCACAAATAAAATTTGTTTTAGTTTATAAATATACACGTTATTTTTTGATACTCGACTTCAAGCAGTCTGAAATTAATCGTGACAAAGAAAAAGTGACAATTTGTGGTTGTTAATTTCAACATTTATAAAAATACTTTTTTGCTCGTAGGAGAAGTCGGAGGCCCGTAAGAGGACCCGGTTCGCTACCTTCCCTAACTACCTCGTTGTACAACTTAAGAAATTTACTGTTGGTGCCGACTGGGTGCCTAAGAAGCTCGGTAAGCTATTTTGTAACAACGACAATGCTGTTGATGCCTGACTTTGTATTGAACGAGGTTGTATGTTGATTCCAGCGCATAAATATCCGTTTTAGCAAGTGGAATAAGTTTTTTGTTTTATAACTTTTAAGCTTGAATGCACCAACTGCATATCATCCACTGATTAATCAAGCCGGCCGCTTAATCCACAGATTAGTATTTTTTGTTGTGCAGTAAATAAATAATCCGATTATTAGAATCTCCTATTGCTGATCCACAGATAATCTTGCGCAAACTAATCGTTGATTAACCAATTAGAATTAGCTTAATTAACCACTTAAAAGAGCCTTGTCGATGTATCCGACCCCTAATATTTGTTCTCACTGGCGATTTCTCCAGTTACCGCAGTGATGATGATGCTTCCTCACATGCAATTCAATGCTATCACTGTAGTAGCCATCATGTATCTAGGCGTTGTACGGTATATATTGAAATAATGTATATACTATTGCTTGATGTAGATGTTGCAGTCAGCATGCCGGACTTTCTTGAACTCAACCAATACAGAAGCACCGGTCTCCAAGCAAATGAGGTCCTCCTTCCAGACATCGATCCTCCTTCCGCCAACCCTGAGCCAGAGGTCGTCCAAGTTGATGAAGAAGTAGTCAATGCGATTTCACAGATGGGATTTCCCCTGGACCGGTGCCGGGCTGCCGTTGTTGCCACAGGCAACCAGGGTGCGGAACCAGCCGTGATGTGGCTGATGGAGAACCCCTCGGCAGGTAGGCAGGGACCCCCTGGCTTTACCTCATTTGTTGCTTTTATTTTTACACACAAAAGTACAGTCATCAATTTCCTTACCAACAATCTACAATAAAATTTTGTAGAATATAATGTACAGTACATTTACCCCTTTTTTTTCGCAATACTTTCCTTTCTTTTGGCATGTATGATATCATCTGTTATATTTGTCAGCTTATTTTTGTTTGATATAATTAAGTGATAGCTTCTTGTGTCTGTATTATGAACATTATCACATGGTCTTAGGATGCTTAAAATGGCAACAAGACTTCAACAATCGGAAACTTCATTCTGTCAATCTCGGTGACCGGGCCTGCGTCAATGAATCAAAGCCTCTACATCTACAGTCTACACACAGTCTACAAGCATGCGAAACTGCCAGGATTAAGCTCTGCAAGAAGCTTTCCCAGTCGGAGGATAAAGATTCAATCAATCAAAATATTGGTTGCCGCATAGAGATTGCAACCGCATTGTTCATATCTTAATGTTGCCATTTTTACACCGTTTCAACGCCAAGCAACATTTGCTAGTTGAGAAATGAGTCCATGTGGTCGCTTTCCAAGGTTGGTTTCCCGCCAGCAATTTTGCTGGGTTGGAAGTGATTCCGCTAGAATCTTCTCGAATATCACAGTGTTACATTGCAGACCCGGTTCGACTCCAGGCTTCAGCTGGTTGTTAAAAACACGGCCCACCTCTACCTAGGGTGTAATAAATTGGGTGGCCATAATTGCTGGAGGAAAGTTGGCCGAGAGAAAAGAACTGGCCAGTGGCCACCCTACTCTCCTTAGTGCCGAAGAGGCTTAGTGCAATGAGAACCTTATCTTCTCATACCGGACACTTGAATCAAGTATGGGACCACCTTTACCTTACATTGCAGAAGCAGCTCCGGCTCCTGTACAATCCTCTCCTGCTCCTCCTGATGCAAGCATCTCAATGATCATTGGGATGGGCTTCACTCACGATCAAGCTGTCAAAGCTCTTCGCGCAACAGTACGTAACAAACTCTGTACTGGTAAACGTTATTTTTACATTGATTCAACGTATTGCAAGTCATTGCAACGTCATAAATGCAACTTGTGCTTAGTTTAATATTGGCTACTCGTCGTTTATGCCAGTGACACAATCTTTAAAATTTTGTGAACATATTTTTCTTGTGTAAATACCAAAATTGTGAAAATGTTCTTGATGCGTATTGCAAGTATTTTTCCACATTCGTACTCACAAAAACATGTAGTTGCACAGTGCACACTGTACCCCTTTCAAAGCATGGCTCCTTACCAGACAGCAAATCAGTCGTTTTTTACATTGTTTTAGCGTCTGTAAACGTTGGATCAATGTAAAAATCGATTGAATGGCTGTCTTGGTTGTGCTTTCCTTTTCCACTTGCTCAACTGATGTTTCTTTTCATGATATTCCACAGAACAACAATCTGGAAAGAGCTGCCGACTGGATCTTCTCGCATCTGGACGAGTTGGATTCAGTTGATCCTGATCCTCCTGCATCCAGCGCTGGAGATGTCGCCATGGATGTCTCAGTCTCTACAGGAGTGACTGACGGCCCTGGAAGTAATTGAGTGTTAGAGTTGGTTGAAAATTAAACGTTACTGATAAGCCACAGTAGCATAGAATACAATTTGGTAGAGAAGTGATTTTTTCACCATAATGCAAATAAAACCTAACAACCAGACGGCTTCTGGTAGATCAGTTCTGTTATTTCAATTTATGAATAACATCAGTCAGTTGGTTACTTGAAAAGAGCTAACATGAGTATGGCCGAAAACGTTTGTAATTTTTAGTTTATTTTCATGTTATTATATTATGTTAAATGCCGTCTGGTTGTTAAGTTTTATTTATCAATAGCATAGAAAGCGTTCACCGCAAAGCCTTAGTTTGTTAATACTGTTAGAAATAGCTCTATCGTCTATTATGGATTTCATTTTAAATTAGACAAAAACCCAGCACAGCGAATGGGATCATGTTCCGCCTGAAACATTAAGCAGAATCGTGTCCACTACAACTCTTATAACAAACGTCAGATTCTGAGATTTTCATCTCCCATACGCCATACAAGTTATATTCTCAACACCCCTCGGCAAATAGTAAACTATCTAGTATTGTGCATCAAACATATATGGTTTTCCGTTGAATATGAGATCTTTCATAAGCGAGTTCCAATGTAACTGACACCTTGATCAGTTTTTATTTGAGCTTATCGTGCTTTGTATCAATGACTCTTTACAACTTAAAGGCGTGTAGTATTTGCATCACGTGCTGACGTTATTTTCATTCAAAACAGCAATATATCTTCTCGTTGTATATGGACTTTATTTGTACTTATATGTTTGTAATACGTTGTCTTTTGTTTTCAGACTACGAGTTATTCGCCTTCATCAGTCACATGGGGACGTCCACAATGTGTGGGCATTATGTTTGTCACATTAAAAAAGACGGACGGTTAGTTGTTTGGCTGAGTGGCTTAATATTATTTTATTGTTGTGCAAGCATGTAGTTATCTTATCATATGGTTATAATAGCGTTAATGTTTTCTCTCGATGGCTTTAAATTACCGGGATACAAAACATTAAATGTGGCCTGCTGAGCTCAGTTACTTTTGGTAACATTTCCTGGTCTTGCAAAGCTGGTGATCATGAATTAGTGTTATCCTATCTCTAATCATCACTTGGGAAGTCGTATTAGATTCTTATCCCGGCGTGGTAACCTTATCAGCTAAAACTTATTTACCTCAAAGGATTTGAGACATTTCAATCGCTTACATTGTTAAACATGTTTGCTGTCTAGGTTAAGTTTTTGGATAACCTGGTCGCTATCTATTTTAAAAGTATCATCTTTGTTTCTGCTTTAGATGGGTGATTTTCAACGATGAGAAAGTCGCCGAGTCTGAGACGCCGCCCAAAGAGCTTGGCTACATGTATTTTTATAGAAGAGTATCAGAATAGTTGATGCACGTATTGCTGGAATGTCGATTTCAGCTTTGTCATGTCTGTGTTCCTACGCAGGCTCCCAAGCCTAATAGGCCATATCGTTAGTTGATATTGATGAAGTCATGGGTTAGTATTAATGCACCTTTTATAATATTTAACCCGATCAGTGAAGTTCAGATGAATTCTTTATGCAGTTGTGGATTTAAAAATTGACTCTTGCGAGACTTAACGGTTCATTTAAATCACTAATTCCTAAGAACGTTGTTTAAATGCTGCAGCTGACACGTATTGTGCATGAGCAATGCAAAGGCATCTTCAATCTGCTTTGAAAATTTGGAAAATTACTTAGAAAGATTTTTTTGCCAGAATCCAACTTCTAGTGGGGATATTAAAAATTTAATCACTTAGTGACTCACTACGTGGACCTTTGTTGCATGTTTTTTCCATCTTATGATGTAAAATTCTTTCACCTTATCGCTTGCGCAAAAGGAATTACAGTGGTGCATCTACTATGTTTGTCTAGTCTTGTTTGTAATGGACGCGACCGTAAATTCTTTCCTTAAAACCAGCCTCTGCTTTAAAAATATACGTCTAATATTTGCCATTTATGTGTTACTTCCTGCTGCTCTCCTTCTGTGAGTTTACTTTACACAATAATATCCCAGACAGCAACTCAGCCGTTTTTTACATTGATTCAACGTCTGTAGACGTCTGGGTTGCCACCAGTCAAAATAAGCTTGAAGTCATATGTTAAGCTCCAGTTTCCACCTTGTGTTGCTCAAGAGATCAGTCAGTTGTGGAAAGGATCCCAGTGGTATACAGCTGTCATAGACTTTAAAACCGATTGATGGGTTTTGCGCCCGGCAAGCCATTACTGATAAACATATATTTTTCTGGACCGCACAACAATGAAATCAGTGTTGTTCGGTTTGTAGAATTGCACTGTAGGCTATTGGATAGGCTGCCAAATGAATCATTTCATGAATTGATTGTTGGAATCTTTAACTCCGGACTAGCAAGCATCTTCAAGGTTGGCAGTTTTGCACACTTTTAGAAACTCTGAACCACAGACCCGGTCACCGATTTTAACAGAGTGAAGTTTGTCTCTGAATGAAGAGCAATTGCTAAATGCTTTGCCCAAACGCACGCAACCAACTGAGCTTTGGCCTGGGCTTTCATTCAGTATCTCGCAGTGATTTATTTGGAAGTGATTTTTGGCATTGCTTTGCTGATGGACGATTTTGTCTCTTGTTGTTTAAAGGTTGCCGCTACACTTTTTACTCTGAAAAATCGCAAGGCAAAGCCCAGTTTCGAATTGTTGTTTTGATGCCTTTGCCGTGTAATAAACAACTACGTTGCTGTTATCAGAGAAATCAAACATAATCTTCAGGCCGAGCAGTCGAGCACCGGTTTATGATCACGCATGTCTCGAATTGTGTCTGGTGCCTCAGCAAAACAAA
Organism: Aplidium turbinatum; assembly: GCF_918807975.1. NCBI lineage: Eukaryota > Metazoa > Chordata > Ascidiacea > Aplousobranchia > Polyclinidae > Aplidium > Aplidium turbinatum. Next base: position 4,461,033 of record NC_137489.1, on the reverse strand, counting down.
GACTCTTCTACTCAGACGATTTTAATGCCAGTCAAGGCAGTTGATAAGATACTTCTATGAGGTTTATGCATGTAAAATATCATTATGCGGCCCTACTCTCGAAAAGGATCGGTTTCTACTGACAGGGTTAAATGAACTTCTCTATAAATTTCATAAAGTGTTTTTTTCCCTTTTGTCATTAAAATTTTTCCATGGCTGGAGCTTTGTGACGTTGGTGTGAATTATGTCGCTATGACTTTTCACTTATAACGTTTGCAAGCTGGGAGCTAATTCGTCGCTGATCGATCTATTCCCGGGTGGTTACGATAATGTATCTATGGCCAAGCCCGCAACCAGGGGGGGGCATTGGCCCCCCCCATTCCGAAATTTTTTGAAAAATTTTTAAGCGTTCTATGCAGTATGAAAAATGTACTACACGTACAGCCATAGCCTACTGTAGAGTGTAGACTATCGAAGCCGAAAGTAGGCTACGCTGGTTGGAAGCCATGCTAATGATTTTGTTCGATAAATTAAGCTGGCATCCTCATTATCTGTTTCGTTAGCGTATACATAATGTCAGCATCCATTATTACCATAAAAAGCGTGTAAAAACAACTAAATAATTCGAGATCAAAAGCAGCTGCGATGAACAAATGAGCATTGTTTTGCGTTTTGTAAAAAACAAAGCTATTCATGAGGTTTTTGTGGGATTTGAGGAACTCCATGCAACTACTGGTGAAGAAATTGCTAGAGGTTTTGTCTTCCTATGGACTAAATCTCGAAAAGATGCGAGGTCAAGGCTACGATGGATGCGCATCAATGAAAGGGTACGTTAATGGTGTGCAGGCACATGTAAAAAAACAGTACCCTACTGCTGTGTATATGCACTGTGCTTCACACGTATTGAATCTGGTTGTTTGTAAGGCTTCCAATGTAGCTGCCATAGCTAATTGCGTGAGCACAATTAAGGACATCACCACATTTGTTAGAGGTTCAGCAAAGCGCATGAAAGCATTGCAACAGAGCAGTGAATCCATTTCGGGTGCATGTAGGAGTAAGTCACTCACACGCCTGTGTGAAACCAGGTGGGTGGATCGTCACAAGAATGTCACAAAATTTGTGGAAATGTTTCTTGTCGTGCTTGACACACTTGAAGGAATGACAGAGTGGTCAGATACAACTGCTGCTGCCAAGCCATCGCAATATTTATGTGCTATGCTCTCTCCAAAATTTGTTGTATCTCTTTGTGTGTGCGCCAGATTTTCAAGATTACTTTTGCCGATTTCTAAAATTCTTCAATCTCCAAATATGGACCTCACACAGTGTGCAAAGGAAATTAGCGGAGTTCAAGCAGTTGTATTTGATTGCAGAGAAAATGCAGTTGCTGATTTCAAAACAATATATTCTAAGGCCCAAGAGCTGGCTCTAGATGCAATAACAATACCTAGGAAAGCTGGTCGCCAATCAATGAGAGCAAACTACGAGACAAATGATCCGGAAGATTTCTATCGTCAATCTGTATAGGCTACACACCGTATGTAGATGGCCTTCTACAAGAATTGCAGGGAAGATTTCATAAGCATTTTAAAACAGCTGCCCAAATTCAACTCATTGTGCCTAGAAATGTCGCTTCAACGAGGTATAGTGACATTGACAATACAGTAGCCTACAATTTTACAAAGGAGACATTGACTGCGAAGCCATGATAGATGAACTTGCCAGGTGGAAAATTAAGTGGGAACGAATTCTTGAAAGTGAAAGGCCAGCAAGTGCGATTGATGCGGTGTCAGCAACAGAATCCCAAAAAGAGTTTTATCGAGTCCGATTCGGTGAGTCCGATCCCTTAACGAGGGATTTTTTCAATTTTTTTTTTTAAATTATCGGGTACCGTAGCCTAATTATCATTGCCGTTTTAGGGTTAGGGGTTAGAGTTTAGGAACTCACCGAATCGGACTCACCGAATTGGACTCACCACTATGGGACAGGACAGGCTTTCTGGACTAGCTCTCATGCAAATCCATCGTACTCAAATTCCAAGCGCGGAATTGGTGTTAAACGAACTTGCCAAATCAAGTAGAAAGTTAGACATTATGCTCTAAATTAAAATGTCATTTTGCATTTGCAAAGTCAACTTCTTCGGGCCTACAAACATAAAAACTTGTTGAGCCAACAAAATGTTTCAGGATTGTAATTTGTAATTACCGTGTTGAGTTTATTCATATGTATCTGTTTGTTTATGTTGTTGTCAGTGGCGCCGGCAGGGGGGGGCAGGCGGGGCAGCTGCCCCCCCAATGTTTTGGGCATCATCTTTATAATTTTTTTATTAATACATATTAATATTATTTTTTTAATATTTGGATCCCAACCTCAAGTAAGTCAACTCAAGTTGCAAGGGGGGGGGGAGGTAAAAGCTCTCTCTTTAAAAAAAAAGTATGGAAAACCTTGATGACTAAATTGTAGAGTAGATAAAAAGATTTTCTACGGAAGCAAAGATATAGACTTTTTAAAGTTTTAACTAACGTCACATTGATGTAGAAAAATAACAACCTGTTAAATTTTTGATACCTCACACTCCCATGACTTCTTCCGCGCGCATTTTGGCATTGGTTGCTTAAAGTGATTCTTTCACTTAAACAAAACGTTTTGTTTCAGCGGTTTTGAGTTGTTCTATTCTTAAATTGTAAAGGAGACTCAATTTCTCCAATATTTATCATTTATGTTTCTTCTTTAATCTCAGCAGAGTATAAAACTTGTCAAAGTTTTTCATCCATACGACGTCATGAATGAAATTATATCTCAAATCGGCGTAATGATGTGACATCATCTAAACATTTTACCGAATAATAAATTAACAAATTCGATCGTCAAAAGTGGTTTGGTGATGGTAAATATTACGTAATGAAAAAAAATGTGATAAGGTTGGAAGACATTACGTCATGTATTTTCAATACAAATATGAAGTTTAAAATTTATTCTTTTGTTCATAGTCGTAATCCACCTTCAAAGCGGTACTACAAAGAACAATTTTCGATAAGGGGGGCATCAAGAATAAGTCGACATGACTTTTAACCCTTAGAAGGTTGGGCTCCTGGAGTCTTGCTCAGTTTGGGGGGGGCTGTCAATTCTTCTTATGCTTTAGGAGTGATATCTCTGTTATTTTGGCACGGTTTCAAAATTTGGGATTCACTTTGTAAAATTATTCACGCTGAGTATATCCGAAAATTAAAACTATGTGAATTTTAGAACTGTTCATATACGTTGAAATGTTGAGGCCACTTATGAGTGTAATTTGTAGCGTGAGTTTACACATTATTTTTTGGTAAAGTAATGAAGAACGTGCATAGTAATGTTGTGATTAATTTTTTACATTATTTTACATACAGCCAATGCCCTTCACGCTGTGAAACAGTTAGGATTAACGAGACATGGGCCAAATTAATTACTTTCATCCAGCTGATGGGAAAATGTTTCACAATAGAATATGAAATATTTCAGAGGATGTGCTGAGAAATGCCTTATATCTTTCAATTTATAACCTTTATTCGCTCAAAATTTCAGCTCAATAGAGGTGAATAAAAGTTAGGAAAAGTCAATAAATCTCGTAGTCGCAGCCTCAGTGGTTTTAGAGATACAACTGTTGATACAAAAAAGTTGAATTGACAGCCCCCCCCCCCAACCTTCAAAGGGTTTGCATTGAGTCAACAGATCTATGCCTTAAGGTTTACGTCAGCTCCGGAGATCAGTAAAATATAAGGTTGTCATCTTCAGTGCAACAAGACCATTGATTGATTGGTTTAGTGAGGATTCGTGGTCCCATTGCTTTCATTTTGAGTGATCATACTGATTTTCAATTTATTCCTACAAGACGTTACGTAATGAAAAAATATATAACTAAGGTTGGAAGACATTACGTCATGTCTTTTCAATTCAAAATGAAGTTTAAAGTTTATTCTTTTGTTCATAGTCGTAATCCTCCTTCAAAGCGGTAATACAAAGAACAATTTTCGATAAGGGGGGCATCAAGAATATGTCGACATGACTTTTAAGGTTTACGTCAGCTCCGGACATCAGTAAAATATAAGGTTCTCATTATCGTGATTGTAAGCCGCGGGAAGTTCTTTCTCTAAAAAACAGATTCCCGGGAAGCTAAACATTTTTTCCAGCCCTGGTAGAAAACAAGAGAAATTAAATAATATACCACTGTCTTGCATGTCTTGCACCACTGGCGTAGCCAATGGAGGGGGTTCGGGGGTTTCAACCTTTCAAATTGAATTTACGGATGTTAATACATTGTTTACAAGAAAAGTTTTAGCCTATGATGTAATTTCTCGTCAAACTGTGCAAGGATGCAAGCCATCTGCAACTGCTGAGATCGCTTGTTCGATCTAGATTAACATCTAAACAGCTATTCGTTATACAAAACTTGAATATATCAGAAATAGCCTAAAGTAACTTCATTGTCTCAAAGCTTTTTGTTTGACACTCATCAAGATGTATGACCTCTATGACGTTACATTTTCTGAACTTTGGGTTGACTTCAGAGCATAAAAGTTAGTGACTTACCGGAATAAGATCGTTTTTTGAATCAATCAAGGAGAAAATTGATAAATAATAAAACTGTAATAATCTCGCAAAAACAGCAATCAACCTATGTCTCTAAAACAAAGTTTGCCTAATTTTAAACGAAACTGCATTAAAAGAGCGAGTTTTGCCAATACCAAACATTTAAATATCTCTGTCAGGAATTAGCAACAAGAAAACATAGAGACTTTAGCTTTATTTCCGAAAAATGCCGAAGAAAATATGATCTTATCCTTTTGCTATGCCACCGGACAGCACCATTTTACAGAAATATTCATACCCACAATTTTGTTGAAAATGCTCTCAGAATGCACCAAACTGAAAGTAATTTTTCAAAATTTTCTGGGGGAGGCCCCCCAGACCCCCCGCCGCAAAGTGTCGCCTTCGGCGAACACGCCATCGGGCTTCGCCCGCCGGCTGTCAACACCCCCCCTTTCAAAATTTTTGACTATGCTACTGTCTTACACTGTTAATATTTTGCCCCCCCAATGCTGAAGGTCTGGCGGCGCCACTGGTTGTTGTAAATATATGTTAGGCTATTGATTAATTTATGACTCCAGTCGTGCCAATGTAGTTCGTAGACTACAGATGTTGTATTTTATTTGTAATCGACTGAACACATTACTGTTTTATCGTAATTTTCTTCCTTGGGTAGTCATAGCTAAATGAGAAAAGGTTACAAAGGCTAGTTTCCTTTAATGCTGTACTAAACAAAAACGTGATTGACATAAGTTATGAGTTATGACCACTGAACCGTAACACACTCTATCAATGGGCGTGGACATTAACATAAAAATGTCACAATGCATCATTTTAATGTTTGTTCTTTGATAAAAATTAAATGCCCCCCCCGAAAATATTTGCTGGTTGCGGGCCTGTCTATGGCGTATATAGCACACCCACAATTGATTCTGTCAAAGAATTTTTCTAACTGAATTCATAAGCCACTATCAATAGAAACTTTTTAAGCATTGGAATTTCATAAATTATTAAATCGTGTGATGGTATTTGTGGCACCAAATGTCCTTTACTTGTCCTATTTACTGTTGTAACGAGCCAATCTTGCGGACTCCGTGCTTTCAGACGTCTTGGACAATTCTTTTTTTAAAGATCAAAAAAAAAACTTGAATAGATTTGATGGTAGTTTTGGATAATAGCAAACAATTAGTTGGCACAAGAACGTTTACTAACCCATTTAGCGTTGTGAAACTGGTGAAACAGCCTTTCTTGCATTTAAAAGCACTCTATTTGACAAAGCAATTAAGATACAGCGTCACTCACAGGGCGGTACAAACAACAGCTTAATTTGTAAAAATTATCACTACGGTAGGCCTACAATACGTTGACTACAATACGGTATGGTACATAGCATAAACATCAGCTTGCTGACGAAGAATAGGCTACTGTGGTTACATTTTGCAAAGGACATCTCCACATCGCAGTCAAAATAAGAGACACTCAGGCACAGTCTGAATTTGTGCCACAAAACCTTTGACTGCGAGAGAGCTAAAAATGAGTCAAGATTACGAATGGGCTGCAAAAGTCGTTTCAGCGGAATATAGCCTATGCTAAGTAAACTTTGACCCGCCGTAAAAAAATAGCTTAACAAACACCTAGCCGCTTGTGGACGATTGACGTATGTATGCGTGCGATAAAACTGTTGTAAATCAGACGCATGGTACCGGGTTAGTGCGTCTGCCTCTAAATCGGTAGGCATGCAAACCCGGATTTAGGGGGGCAGAGGGTGCAGTTTCCTCAGGCCCCCCTTTTGAACGGCCCCCGACGTGGAAAAATGTGATTTTGTGTTATTATTATTATTTTCTCTCAGCCTTAGAAGTTTCTGCAAAATGCCTTCTTCTTTTAAAAAGAGCATAGTAGCCTATAGTTAAGTTTTTTTAGATGATCTCTGTAAAGCAACTAAGTGTGTAGATTTGTCGTTATTAAAATTGGAAAATATTTAAACATCATCAACACTAAACAGAACTTGTTGCATCGTTCTCTTGTTGCAAAAAATTGTTTTTACGAAGCAGGCAATAAAGCAACACGTTGCAAATTTTCGAATTGTCTACAGTTGGTGAAATCCAAAATAAATAAATGTCGAGAGCAAAAATATATGTTCAGCTTAGAATAGGCTACTGTTGTGTTTTAATGGAGAGAGTTAACAAGAAAAGCTGCAGACCGTCTTTTGTTTAAAGGCATTTCATCATTAGCTGAAGAAACACCAGGGAAATTACATTTTTTCATTAAGTAAGTTTTTTCATCATAATCGTTGAATAAATCATCGTCGATCACGCAATCATTGTCACTTATCTTCTCGCATCGCGGTCGCAGTTGTTCTACGCGCCGTCGTCACAACGGACCCCTAGGTTGGACTCGCACGTTCACAGATGGACAATACTTTCACTGCCATGGCAGGAAGTCATCTGATATTCGAATGTCGCCTTCCATAACTCAACGTCAGGGTATGCCCACTGGATATTGTTCTTCGACGACGACGTACTTCGCGTTTATCCCATTTTCCGTCATTGTTCATTTGCTTGCCTTGTGCAACATGAGTTGGTGAAGTTAATAAGGCATCGATTTTCGTGCAAATGATTCTTCCAGTTAGAAATTCAGACTGGGAATACAATACCCACCGGTTAACGGGGTTCTTCTAAATGTGAAACTCTTGTAGAATTTACTGATGTGGCAGACATGCAACAATTAAGCAGCTTACTTTCTTACGCACTTTCAACTTAGTCATTAGTCTACAGGCAAATTAGTTTTCTTTAAAAGATGCACTTCCAAGTTAGTTTTGTATTAAGCTCCAAGATTACATGAAATCCGTAGCCCACCTTTCACGGGTTGCTGCTTCCTCTTTCTGGTATTGCCGTAGTTGTTTGTTAGGTTTCTGCAAATTATAGCCTACTGTATTTTACATCCTACAAGCAACGATAATAATCAGCCTAAGCAACGGAAATTCAATCATTTGCATGCTCTTGATGAACAAACAAACTTTTGATTGTTGAACATCCGTTGTTACGTTTTGCCCATAACGTAACCTAAAGTTGATTGGAAGGTCTTAATGTCTGGCACAGAGGTTATACTGTTGTGGTTTGGGATTTGCAATTGCTCGCTGTTCTAGTGAGTGAGCTACTCAGCTTTGTCCTGACTACGGTACCAGGAAGAACGCTCCTTTCTACACAAATAGTTATTACGTTACCGTAGGACCAGAAAACCACGTGTTGAGACTTATTACGATGAGCGAAAATGTGGTTCCAAGCTTCATGCGTGACATTGTAATGGTGGAAGTAATGTAATGTAATGCAACGGAAGTGCGCACATTGTTTTAGATTTGGGGTCTGATATGGTCATGGTCAAACTGGGGTCTTTCGGGAACAGTAAGACAAACTATCTCAACATCTGGGTGGCGCTGCCTTTCATGTTCAAGGTCACTGTTGTTTGATGGAGAAGGAACGGAAAATTTCTTTTTTTTGCGCGAAGCTTTACTTGAGTGTTTAGAATTCATTCTACGAATTGACCTGTTCAAGGTATTTGGAATTGTATCTAACATCTTCCAAGGCCAGAGTCTATCCTTCCAATCTTTGTATCCTAACTGAGTGAGCACGAAAATTGAGTATATTGTCGTGTAAAACCATATGATCTGGATCACGGCGTCATTTGGAAGGAACCCACTGACGTTGTAGAATACATCAGTCAGGACACTAAGTCCACTGATCACAAAGTATCTTTTCAAAACCTTTATAAAATTGCCTGAACGCGCAGGGTTGCCAGTTCGAGAATTTGGTTCTACGTTGACTGACATGAGACTTTTTCGCAGGGGATGCGAAAACAGGAATGTTGTCGAACCGTGAAAAAGCAGCATTGAAATACCAACTATTAAGCTGAGAGTCCTAACATACTCTATTCCAGTTATAGGAATGCAAGCAGAGTCTAGTTTGATGTATGTTGCGCTTAGCCATATAGCAACAGGAAATCCAATTCCAACAAACGGAATTGTCCAAAATGACAAAATGCTAAACAAATTCAAATATTTTGATGAAAATTGTCTCACTGAAACTTTGTTATACAGAGATCTTTGTCTTACCCACAGAATTGAATGCATGATTTCGTAGCACCACGCAATCAATACGAAACCGATTTTAGTCGATAGATCACAATAATCAATTTGCGCAAATTTTAGGCCTTCATAAACAATCAAGTTATACAAGGTGACTAAAAACAGGTTCAAAGCTGCAGTAATTCCTAATATCCTTGGTAGTTTTTTACTCTTTTTGGGCTTGGGGCCAGCACTTGCCTTTTCTTGTAAGTTCTTTTTCCGTTCATAATAACTCAGTGCCATCACAAAATACAAACCAATGACGCTCCAGATGAGATTGAGATAAAAACTTGCTTGCTTTGGTAGTTCTGAAAGTTGAGAACGTTGTGCAGTCAAAGATAAATCCTTTCTTAAATTTACGATTTCCGTAGTGTCTTTCATTCCGTACGTCACTAACCTCAAACCAGCATCAGTTGAACCGGACATGTTTAAAGCAGATCTAAACTTGTTTCTGTTGAGGCATAAAACGTCCATGCAACAAAGTGTCTGTACTGTAAGCCAAGTTTTGCAAAGAAATTGACGATAAGCGCTCTCCAAAATAAAACTCTGTCTTTGAGGGTGCATTTTTACCAACAAGACTATTTATTGAAGTGATGAACAATTAGTGGGTATTGATGACCAATTTTGTGACTATAATTGAGTAAAATAAATAATTTAGAAGTTTAGGATTTGAATAATTGCCAAATAATAGGCTAATTCAGCTATTTAAAGTAGCGCAATTACTCAATGCATTATAGCCTAGCTACATAATTTTTACGACTGCATTTAACAGAGTGAAAACATATAAAATGCGGGGTAAAGCAAGAAAATCACAAATAGGCTATGTATTTTTATGCGAGTTTACGGTGAAATAAAGCTTAATCGTCGCGGCAGGATTGGCTGATTGGTTTAAATGCTCATCCTCGGACTGAGAAAGTTAGGTTATTTTTGGCAGTTTTTGCATACTTGACTTTAAACCACTGACGCAGGGTCGGTTCCCGGGGTCGGTTATCGAAATTGGCACAATGAAGTCTGCGATTGTTATAGATTTGTTGTCTGTGAATTATTTCATCCAATGGGTGCTGCTGAAAGGAAAGCAATTCTAAATAGCGTTGCTCAAGCGCACACCTTAAGGGTAGGCACTTTAATTAACGTAGCCTATTCTTCTGTGCCAAAGCAGTAGCACAATCATGTGACATCACAGAATCACATGACTTTTTAACGCCAGATTGCGATTATGCATGGACTTCTAAATAGTAGTATCTGGACTGGAAACGCAGTGACCAACATGTGGCCAAACAGTTGGTACAACAGTTGGCCAACAGGGTTAGTTACTTGGCTGTTGGCCCACTGTTGGCCAACTGTTGTACCAACTGTTTGGCCACATGTTGGTCACTGCGTTTCCAGTCCAGATACTACTATTTAGAAGTCCATGGATTATGGTTAAGAAAGATGGGACAATTTCCTTTATGAATTCTACTAATTGCAGGCATTAAGATCCTTCTTGCACTCAGTTCAGTTAGGCCTACAGAAGAAAAAAATAATAATTTATGGCAGGGGATGGGAATCTAACCCACACCATCGAAATGACTATTCCTTTGTCCTAACCTGTTGGCCACGCTGTTGGTGGTGACACATTCGCTTAATTTACTTTGTATTAAAATTCTTTCGAGAAGAATGCTCAGAATATCGGCAGCCACTTTAACAAGAAAAAATCCAGCCATAGTCACTGAAACCTCGAACCAATCAACTAATCATAAGCTACGTTTTCCGTGACGTGAAAAAGGGCAAAAAGAAGATTATACAAAGCAAATCAAGTGATGGGTTCTCTGTCAGCTGGTTGGCTGAGGAGTTAGGGCTGGAAAGTATTCATTTCCATGACATGGGTTCGATTACCACCCCTACCATTCTCTCTGTCGGTATCATGGCTGTTACAGTCCTCGATGTACAATGATGTTCCAGTTTGATCGATCTCGTGCATCTTGCCAATCTCGTGCCCCTACCATTAGGCTACTCTATTTTCTTCTGTAACCACCAAATAAAGCTCAAAACAAGAATTAACTTTCTGGCTGAGTGCTAGAAAGGTCACTGGACGGTAGCCTCTTATTACATGTTCTGATTGACTTCTTCATGTTAAAGTGGCTTCCCAGAATATTTGGCACGTGATACTGCTTTGGCACAGAAAAATAGGCCTACGTTAAAGTGCCTACCCTCCTTAAGAATCCAACTAGCGCTGCTTGATCTTGAGATTTTTTATATGAAGTTGGGCGCTTAACCAACTGAGCGAACTGGCCGGTTCAGGATGTTTCAAGAAACTCTTTCCCGGCAGTGCAAAACATAAATGTAGGGTCTTTAAATATAATTGGGTGGGACATAAAAGATAAATTGAACACCTTGTACGATAGCCTACGTCTCGTACAGTCGGCATGATTGATCACTCTTTCTCTGCATTCTCGTCCGCCCCATTAGTTCAGTGGTTACGCACGCGGCGCTGGTTTGGCTCTCGGGGTGTGCGCTTGAGCAACGCATTTCAGGACTGCTCTCCATTCAGCGGCATCTAGTGAATGGAATAATTCCCCGGCAACAAAACTTCAACAATCGGAAACTTTACTCTCCCAATCTCGGTAACCGGCACTGTGTCAAAAGCCTCCACAAGTATGCAAAACTACCAGGAATAACCTCAAGGCTTTGTCAGTCCGAGGATAAAAATTCAAAAACCAAACCAGACCAATTCTCTCAATAATGCCAAACATTCTTGTCACATGGCAGATAACTATGACCGCGTATGTGTAGACGGTGAGTAGTGGCGTCGAATCTGCTATTCAATATACCGAAGAATTCAGACATTGCACCATTATTCAGACATAGGCTACATTCAGATATACAGATACCTAAGAATTCAGACATTTACCAGAAGAACGCAAGTTACTTTAATTATTGCACCATTATGTTATTTAGTGGCGTACGGTAAACATTGCTTGGATATTCGTTGTTTTTAGAAAGTTTCAAACACATGCTTGATTTGCACAGCGAATCTTAATCTTTACATCATATTACATCAGTTTATTTTGTTATGATCTGAACAGCCATTGAGCAAATTGCAAACTTATTATGTGTTCAAAGTCTGCTGAAAAGGTTACCCAAAAATGGTCACCGTTCGCCACTGTGTGGTTTTGGCCACGACACTCATCGGGAAATACAGATACTTGTAAATTTTGTTCATTAGCATGCATGTGGTTCGAAATTGCCTTTCTCTAGCATGCATAATGGTTCGAAATTACTTTTTTCTAGCATGCATGTGGTTGGAAATTACTTTTCTCTAGCATGCAGCCTATATGGTTCTAAATTACTTTTCTCTAACATGCCTGTGGTTCTCAAATACTGTTCTCTAGCATGCATGTGGTTCAAATTACTGTTCTCTAGCATGCAATGCATAGGCTATGGTTCGAAATTGCTTTTCTCTAGCATGCATGTGGTTCGAAATTACTTTTCTCTAGCATGCATGTGGTTCGAAATTACTTTTCTCTAGCATGCATGTGGTTCCAAATTACTGTTCTCTAGCATGTATGTGGTTCCAAATTGCTTTTCTCTAGCATGCATGTGGTTCGAAATTGCTTTTCTTTAGCATGCATGGGGTTCGAAGTTGCTTTTCACATGCATGTGGTTCGAAATTGCTTTTCTCTAGCATGTATGTGGTTTGAAATTACTTTTCTCTAGCATGCATGTAGTTCGAAATTACTTTTTTCTAGCATGCATGTGGTTCAAAATTACTTTTCTCTTTTTGTTAAAGGTTTGAATCAGATTTCAATGAAATGGACCAGAATACAAGTAAGTGAAACGTACGCTGCATGAACTCGCGTGTAAACAAGTTTATACTTTTTTATGTTTTTTGTATTCTTTAATGAAATAAAATTGAAGCAAAACCAAATTTATAGTACAGTAGGCCTATGTTAAATTGGTGCTTTCAAAGCTATAACTTGGAAATTGAAAATCCCACTTTAAAATTAGCAACAACCTACATTGAAGGCATAGCAACAACCTGTACAAAGTGATTATTTTACATTTGAACGTTTGTCAAACCAGCACATGCAGCTAAATAAGTTAATGTGTAACTTGTTTGGTCAATTTTTAACATATTTATGTTTCCCAAAGTAACCCATGTTGGATTAATATCAACAACTCATATGTAGTCCATAAGCCTACCTTCCTATTATGATCTTATGTCAATTCCGCATATGCTTGCTAGTTGGGTTGCTGCTTGTACTGTATTAGAATCAAGAACGCAATATAACACAGAGTTGCCGCAAATGACAACGAAATACACAAAGTTACAGCAGTAGTCTACCTTTCAATAAAACTAAATGTAATCCGAGCAACATTTCATATACTGTAACTGTGCTAATGACTGTTTTTTTTATCCAGAATGACCAAAGGTTATAGCAGAAAGTCGGTTTAGATTAAATGTCACCACAATAAGAATAAATAACTAAAAAAGCATTCTTGCATCGTCCTTCAAACAATAACAGTCTTGTGAAGATATAGTCACCACTTAGGCTTCAATATTGAGCAGTAAAATTCTGAGTAGCATACAGTACTGGACAATTTATTATGGATTTTATTTTTTTTGGACAATTTTACAGCAAATTTCAGATTTTTTTTGATAACTGAGAGCACTACAATAAATGTAATGGTGGTTCAAAGCAAATAAGCGGCAATTCTCCAACATCGGTATTCAACACACGTAATAACGCCGGATTGTGACGTGATAATGGCGCAAGTCTCTACTACAATGCCAGAAGTTCAGTTGAGTCTTTATGACGTCCATTATGTCGTCACATTATGGCGCTGTTGAATACCGATTGTGTAGAATGGCAGCTTCTTTACTTTGGGCCACCATTACAATTATTTTTGAGCTCTCAGTTATTGGAAAAAAAAAATTTAAATGTAAAACTGTCCAAAAAAAAATCCATAATAAATTGTCCAGTACTGCATACTTTCGTTTGAAGGCGGTGATTCAGTTTCCTGTTGCATTTTCTCGGTAGCGATCACGCTTCAATGGTGACTTTGTGTTGACAAGATGGCCTATATTTTGTATCTACTATTCATTGCAAATCGTAGGCTACTCGCAGGACAATGCAATTGACGTAAAATTGCTAAAACTCTATTTAAAAGCACAGGGCCGTTGAGTCAGGCCTCGGTACCAATAAGATCCTTGTCCCGGCATATCTTTGTTCCAGAAACCCTAATCTTCAAACACAATCTAACATCGCAAACAATTGTTTTAGATTTGTGCCCTGATTTGATCTGCATGGAATTGGACGTTTTGGGGAGCAGTGGCACAAATTGCACAAACAACTGTGTTGCGACGTCTTTCATAGTCACGGTTGATTGATCGAGAAGGAACAGAAAATTTCTTTGTTTTGCTCGAAAATCTATTGGGATTCGTTTTTCGAATCGACCTGTTCAAGGTATTTGGAATTGTATCTAACATCTTCCAAGGCCAAAATCGATCATACCAGTCTTTGTATCCTAACTGGGTGAGCACAAAAATTGAGTATATTGTCGTATAAAACCATATAATTTGGATCACGGCGTCATTTGGCAGGAACCCACTGACGTTGTAGAATACATCAGTCAAGACACTAAGTCCACTGATCACAAAGTATCTTTTCAAAACCTTTATAAAATTGCCTGAACGCGCAGGGTTGCCAGTTCGAGAATTTGGTTCTACGTTGACTGACATGAGATTCTTTCGCAAGGGATATGCAAACAGGAACGTTGTTGAACAATGAAAAATTAACATAGAAATACCAACCAGTGTGTTAAAAATGTTTACACGTGTTTTTCCATGGATGGGGATGCAAGTGAAATGAACCTTAATGTAAGTCACGCCAGAATATATGGCGATCGGGAATCCAATTCCAATAAAAGGGATTGTCCAAAATGACATGATGCTAAAAAAATGCAAAAATTTCGGCGAAAACTGTTTAATTGAATGTTTGTTGTACAGAGACCTTTGTCTTACCCACAGAATAGAATGCATGATCTGATAACACCAATGTATCATCATGAGACCGATTTTAGCTAAAAGGTCACAATGATCGACTTCTGCAAACTTTAGGCCTTCATAAACAATCAGATGATAAAACGTGACCAAAAACAAAGCCGTAGCGGCAGTGATTCCTAATATCCTTGGTAGTTTTTTACTCTTTTTGGGTTTGGGGCCTGCACTTGCCTTTTCTTGTAAGTTCTTTTTCCGTTCATAATAACTCAGTGCCATCACAAAATACAAACCAATGACGCTCCAGATGAGATTGAGATAAAAACTTGCTTGCTTGGGTAGTTCAGAAAGTTTTACAACCAGAAACAAATCACTTTTTCCATCTAAATTTTTTGCAGTTTCTTTATTTCCGTACGTTGATGATAGCCTTAAATCAGCATAAGTTGAACCAGACATCTTCAGAAGCAGATTTAAATTTGCTTTTGGTGAATTCAAAAACGTACACGTAACAAAATGTCAATCCGTATAAATCAAGTCTTGCAGAGAAATCGACATCTACTCTTGGCAGTAAAACTCGATCTTTGAGGTTAAATTTCTACCCACAAGACTACTTATGTGAAACGCTGAACAATGCTCAATTAGTAGGCTATTCATTACGGCTCTTTGTTTCTATGATTAAGGAAAATAAATAATTTAGCACATTCAGTTTTTAATAATTCACTGAAATAACTCATTCGTTGGCATGAGAATAATAGAACATGATAATTTCCATCTGATATAAGGTTTTTTTAATTAACCAGTAGGCCTACATACACATTTTCCAATTGCTGTCAACAGCATAAAAACATTGTACAAAATATAGAAGGCTAATGAAAACATATCATACGATGTGCGTTTAATTCATGGCAACCTTTATACACAGGCCATGCCAACGTGCAAGATTCAAATTTGACTGGAGGCCAAAATATGTTAGCAGCCAAAATCTCTAGTAGGCTGTAAGTTCATAGCTAAATTAGTAGTCAATAAACAATGTCGTTCTTGATAGTTTGTGTGATTTTGAGCTACTTTGGTGTTGTTGTTACAATATCAATAATGCACTAGATTTTGACACTTGTGTGGGAAATCTAAAAAGCGTTTGGCAACACTGGCAATATGGAAATATTTGTTTTTTTAACGTAAATAAGAAGTTGTGCAGTGATTTTAGATTCAGTGATCACACTTTAGAGATTTTCAAAACTATCATTTCAAAGCAATACACGACCGTCTGAAGTCGCTGCCTGATTTGTCATATTTTCTAGATATTGATTATCACTACCGTTAGTGTCTAACCGAAATTTTCTAATTTTTTTTTTACTTTTTGCTGAATGATATAAATGCTTCTTGTTACCTTGAGAAAGCAGTGAAAAGTAAGCAGAAGCAAGTTGAAAAACGTTCAATCAGTTAAAAGGCGATTAGCAGTCTGACCGAAACTTTTGACATCAAATTGTCTTTGGTTTTCAACGTCTGATGACCCAATGTGTCACCTGGGGAAGACACTAAAGATGACGTTAAAATATGATTTTTAGAAAAGTTTATTCAGACATAAGAACAAACGTCGGCAATATCTGGAAAACTCTGCTGAATGTGACAAATCAGTCCGTATCACAAGGGATCCAGCATACGAGATATGAAGTAAATTTAGCCTGGAGTTCAAAATCGAAATTACATCGTACTCCAGTCAGACCTCCAGTTCGCATTTTGACAAGGCATGAAGATCGTTATGGCTTATTCGCAATAATTGCAGCAAAGCTTCGTGACCTTACAATTATCAGACAAATAAAACCTAACAACCAGACGGCGTTTAACATAATAACATGAAAATAAACTAAAAATTACAAATGTTTTCGGCCAAACTTATGTTAGTCCTTTTTAAGTAACCTACTGACTGATGTTCTTCATAAATTTAAATAACAAATCTGATCTACATACACAAAAATCGAAAAAAAACGCATAGGAATGCAACGGCGAGGCAATGCTGTCTGGTTGTTAAGTTTTATTTGTCTATGGTTACAAAAAATAACCTCTCCACCAAAATTGTATTACAACTATCAGGTCGGGGAATTCGGTTACGTGGCCAAAAGGTAAAGGCGCTGAGTGAAGATACAAGTTGCTGATTTGAACCCCACCAAGAGCACGAGGTTGTTACGGAAGTGAATTACTGACATGTCAAAGTTTAAAACAGGAAACTCTTACTTGACTGCTGTGTGGTTTATTGCTACTTTCACATAGGTCCAAATCGGTCCTTTTCATATAGGTTTGTCAAGTGTATTCTTCCCAATAATGTTCGCGATCGAAAAAGAACTTCGCGTTTTTGGCTCCTTTTTAGTGTCACCAAGATGTGTCGATTGTTGTAGTTTGTTAAATCTGAGTTGACCCAAGTTAAACAATATTATTTTGATCCCTTCTATGACGTAGGTTGCGTATTTCCGCTGAACAACAGCACACCCAAGAAGGCAAAATCATTCTTTTAAACGTTGAATCAATGTAAAAATAACTGATTTTGCTGGCTGACATATGCTCATTGCTCACAGACGTTTAGGGGCGAAGATCACACGATCTCAGATAGGAAATCAACCATTTTTACATTGATTCAACGTCTGCATACGTTGAATCAATGTACTGCTGCTTGGGATATTTCTACCCAACGCCCCAACAATTACACCAAAGTAATGAAACACAGAGTAGCCTTCATGCAAGGTACCGATGAGAAATCTAGCTTGTTTAGATTGAAAATAGTGTTTGGACCACCAATTAGATGACGTGATACTTCTGCTCAGTAATTTAGGTAATTGCAAGCCACAAAAGTGGTGCTTGAGACACCGTGCCATTGCGTAAGTTGCGTATTCACGTATTTAGTACGTAAACTTAGTGCGTGTCGAGGTCAATAAAATTAACATGTGAAATATAATAGGCCTAACCTAACAATTATACAAACTGTTTGATTAGAATCATCTTGGTTTTAAAGCAACATTTTTTCACTTGTTTAGACACTTTGCGCCGAATCTTTGATCACTATGCATCATCGGAGCACTATGCTGGCACCTCAGTGCCTAGTTTGTTCGATCCTTTTTAAAATGGCACTAATCTGGAGCAAGGCCCCTTTTTTTGCTTACAATTTCTCGTTGGGCTTGTGTCTTTGGAGTTTATGGCTAATCACTTACTTTACAATCGAAAGGGCGCCGGTTCGACACTGCTCAAGAGCATGCGGCTGTGTCTTTGGCAGGACGCTTAAAGGCATGCCTGAAGGTGGACACGAAGATTGGCTTCCTTGCCTTCCCGTCCACTTAATCTAAATCTTCAACCACCAGGTGTAAGCCTGGATACGACAAACAAACTTACTTTACCTCACTTTTATTGTTTGTGTGGTTAGACCTAAAAAAAATCACTTTAAAAAGTACGGTACCGGTAGTAATGTAACACAGAAGGCGTGAAAAAGTAAGATAAGTACGAATTTCAACCTTTTTGGACCAAGTAGAAGATAAATTACATAGTTCAAGTAATTAACCTTTTGAAGATGAAATGTAAACACCATCATCGATCAATCAATTAATTATTTATGAACGTGTATTTCTTTACTTGTCCAAGGACTATTTTGCATTAATTTGCAATCAGTTTTGAGAGTGTTGCCAGATGGAAAATTTTGTTCTCAGTTTTGTGAAGTTTCAAAAGCGTTGGGAACGAAAATGTGAAATTGGGAAATGTTTTGTGTCTAATCACACAAAAAAAAATTGTTTAAAATACCACTTGTTGTTGCTTGTAGATCACTATCCAGTTGAGTTGTGTGGTATCAAATGAGAACTGTTTTTCACGAATGTAGCTTAAGTGCACACCCGCAGAGTTGAACCACGGTTGGTACCTTGTCACTTCGTGATTGAAGAGCAAATGAACTAAAGGACTAGAGATATCTTCGACATAGTACAGGGACTATCAGTAACAGAACTAACACCATCAAAAGAACGTTTAATGCAAAATACAATGCTACCCTGAGTGATTTGAAGTACATAGTATCATAAACAAATTATCAACACCAACAATCAACACCATCATCATCAATACTATCACAACAATAACAATTATAATCATAACAATCTTAACTGAATTGTTTCACTTTCAAATGCGACTAAGCAGCACGTTCTTATTGAATAAAAAAAGTAAAATACAAACGGGTAAGACATAAATAACATGACATACGTTGTTCTGGTGCAAACTAAGCTGAACTATCACAAGATGTATACGGTGATTGACGAAACGTATGAATAAAAGCAAATTATACATCTTGTGATAGTTCAGCTTAGTTTGCACCAGAAAAACGTATATTAACTAAGTGCCTGGTGAACAGCCACATTTAATTTTGAGATAAGACATAAATGTAGTTCGATCGGTCGGGGGCTTATGATTTTACAATTCCCCAAATCTTCTTAACGTGTGGAAGAATATACCTGAGATTTTAAATTTAAATGAAATTTCAATATTAAATATCAGACGAAAGCAAGACGCTTCTAGGTACAAAAGTGAATAAACTTTTGGTTGCTTTTTTAAAGCTGTCGTTTCTGGCATTATAAATTGCGAAATTCCATGAGCTATTGCAGACGAGAACAACAACAGCCATGAACTCAAAACTGATGTAGTTAACTCCGGCTGTTGTGTTCAGAGTTTTGGGATAATCTACAAAGATATCAGTCAAAAATAAGGAACTAACTATCGCACCAACCGCCGGCAGTAAGCTGAGGGTAAACACGACCACCATGATAATGAGAGTTCGCGTTAAGCGAAATTCGATAGTGAAGTCTTGAGCAGATCTTTGTCGAGCATTTTTGTATGAGTAGCAACATGTAGCCACCGTTGAAGTCCACATTAATAATATTGGAATGAGAAAAACCACTACGTACACATAGAGAGCAATGCGGCCAGATAAACAAATCAAGACAGAAGCTACCAGTTCGTATCTTAGTTCATTGACAAAGAAAGGCAAGCCAGCAAAAACCGCGGATACAATCCAAAGACATACTGCCGCCCAAATAGCTTCTTTCTTTGCTTTACTAGAATTGTACTTCAACGGGTAGCGGACAACTGAGAGTCTGTCAAAGCTAGCAATCATCAAACTGTAAACAGATGCCACTAACGCGAGAGTTGTGAAAAACCCGATCGGTTGAGAAAACTCATCGGACAGAATGTCATCAAGGATACTTTTCGTCTTCCAGCCCTTTAGCGGGTGGTTGTCCGTCTGGTTATGGGAGCTGATGACGTTTTGCGTCATCATTTTACTAGAATACATTGGATTGGATGTGATGTCATAATTGCTTTCGAAGTCCAGTTTGAATTCAGGATCAGCTTGAGGGTGAGGGTCCCCTAAGGTCTCGCGGCCAAATACGCTCCGGGTAATGTTTATCACAAACGAGGGCAACACGACCCCTCCAATTATGAAATCAGCAATAGACAAAGAGATTTTGTATATGCCTTGGCTGTTTCTTAGATGTCCGTTGCGACAGAACACAACAATTACAGTTCCACTTGAGAAAAGGATGAGTAAGGACAGAAATGACGTTAAAGTGATGGAAAATATCACTCCAGCTTTGCACCTAAGAGTAAAAGAACAAGGTTGTACTGGCATCAGTAATTGCGACTCAAACTGCATATTACACTGTAGTATTAGTAATAAATTCGCGTTCATCTTAGGGCTAAAGCTTGAACTCATTTAAAAAAATATCAAGACCATTGTTTGCTTTTAAAATATACGAATGCACAATGTACAAAATGATAAAGTAAAATAAAATAATGAACGTAGTGGCCTATAACTGATTGCTACAAATGATTTGCTTTCAAAATCACTAAATAATTGATAAAATGTTAGCAACTGGGTTAAAAACTAATTTAGGTTATTAGAAACGTGTTTTAGAGTGTTTAAAATCTGTTAGCTACAAACGCTTCTGAAAGTTTTAAAAATAGAAAGCAATTTATTTTCTCTTCGCCTAAATGAAATTATCTCTCAAGACTACTTTAAAAAACAACCTAAGATCTTTGGACCTTTACATAAAAAAAAATTGCAAAAGTTAAAATGTTAATGTACCAGTGTTGTTTTAATTTAGAGTTGCTGACCTAAAAGTTTACAAAAGCTTTGGTTACCTTGTCTCCATACAGGCCCACATCGAGATGTAATTTTCTTCAACACTTTTGGCGTCTACACCACACCAGGTTATATGACAAAACGGAAGCAATGCTCTGACCATTTCTTTGTAGTGCCCGAAGCGTTCACCTTTATCATGCAAGGCAACTTGTACGCATGGTGAGACTGGAAAAGTAATCGTTCCATGCTTCAGTTTGTCTATGACTTCTTTCCAGTGTATCAATTTATTGGGTTCAAAATCTGATGTGTTTTGAACATTTTTGGTGGATTTGTTTTCCAGGACATTGGAGTTTTCACGGTTTTGCTTAAAGGCAAAGTCTTTCACAGAATCATAACATTGTTCTATAAATGCTTCACGGTCACACGCTCGAACATAGACAAGCTTGGAGAAATCGGTAAAGTTGAATATAGGGTTCGCACATTCTTGTTGAAACTGGGGACATTCCCAAACTTTTAAAGTTTCCAACAATTCCGTGAGCTGATGTCTACTGTTGTACCAGTGTTTAGAAAATTCCATGTACGTCATGTTGCAACATTTTAACTCCATTGCTCTCGGAGTGATTCTTTTTCCGCTCCACGAGCAAAAATGCTTCTCCATCTTGCTATCTAAATTATCATGATACAAGAATGATGAATAAAATGGCGGTTACAAAGTTAAAAGCCGATTGCTAAAAATTTGACTTTAAAATTTAACAGCTTCTGAAGTTTTCTGGTTGCTATCATTGCATGTCGAATAAAAACATTATCTACTCGACAAATAGATAAATTGTCTACTCGCCGCTCAAATGGACGTGAGTTCGATACCTCTCGAAAGCATGCAGCCGTATCTTAGAAGAGACTTAACAGCACAGAGTCAGATAGTGATAAACACAAATATCAGCTTCTTTTCTTTTCGTTTAGATCAAAGTAAATTTTGCCAACCAGGCATCAGTTACATCAAAGTTTATCTCGTCAAATACTGAAAGGCGAAAAAATCTTAAATACCAAAACAATGTAAAGAAGAAATTGCACACTAAGAAACTGCAAGATCAAACAAAGCTGGTTCGACTGTCGGGGTATGTGTTTAAGCAATGCATTTTAAGGACTGCTCCCCGTTCAGCGGCATCTGGTGGATAGAATATTTGACAGATTGCAACACTTCAACAATCAGAATCTTCACTCTGTCACGGTGATCGGAGTTCAAAGTTTCAGTAGTTCAAAGCCTCTACTAGTATGTGAAACTGCCAGAATTAAGCTCTCGAAGAAGCTTTCTCAGTCCGAGGATAAAAATTCCCAGAATCAATTGAAAAAGCGATATTTTAATTTTCCAAATTCAATTTGCAATAATTTTATCACAAAAGCTAATTAGATCATGGAGTATTTCTAATATTTTCCTCATTTCTATAAAAAATTTACCTTCAGTATTCTCCATTCCTGTTTGACCAAGAGATTCCAAACTCAGCAGGTAGCCATCCAGGTGGCGAATAATTGAGACCGAATTGACAATGTAGGCATCCAATAAGAATATCAAAAAGAAACTAATTTTTATCATACTACAGATGTTGATCAATACGTTATTGTTTCCAATTTCTACAATAAACAAGGCGTAACGATACGAGACGTAGCACACCACAATCCCGATAACCGGGCTTGCCTCAATACTGTAGTTAAAAACCAGGGGCGTATCCTCAATGGAAGCAAGGGAAGCATTGCTTCCCCTGTCAAAATTGAAAAAAGAGAAGATAATATTTTCCAGCAAAACAATTTCGTAATTTCTTTACCTGAATACGAATTAGAACGGTTTCTAACTCATGTCCCCGTATGATTTCAGCTAGATTTTCATTTTAAAAAAGTTGGAAGCTTACGAAAGCAGAGATTCGTATCGCTTCCCTTGCTCTCGTTTTGGTAGGCACTTTAACATCACCCACTCGTCGAAGAGTGCCTGCTTTTCAATGTAAAATTGCTTTGTGTTTTAGTCACAATTTTCCTTATAAACTCCATTGATTGCAGTCATTAAGATCCTTCTTGCACTCAGTTCAGTTGCAGAAGAAAAAATAGTATTAGCAGAGGGTGGGAATCGAACCCACGAAATCGAAATTAATACTCCTCTGCCCTAACCATTAGGCAACGGTGGTTGTGGCAAAGCATTCAGTTAAATTTCTTTGTATCAAAATCTTTCGATCAGAATATCACGTGTCGAGTCACATGACTGAAATCAGCTGAATCGCGAGTACGCTTTTTCGACGAGTGGGTAATGTTAAAGTGCCTACCTCTCGTTTTTGCTATACGAAGAAACAAGGTGAGAAACAAAGGAAAAAAGCAGAGCAAAGTTACGCGATTTACGTTTCTTTTAATTAATCTATGGATGCAATCACAAATTTGCTTCCTGTTGGGTATTACCTAACGTAGTATTATTTCGAATGCGTAATGAGAAAATCTAAGACTTTAGGGTTATATCTGCCTTGGAAGGGAAAGTTTGAGCTCAATGTTAAATTTACACTGTTATCCAGTGCTGTGTACCACCTGTAAACCTCATCTATAAACATGAAATTGCAAAAATTATGTTTAAGTACAAAAGTGAACATCTTTCAACAATCTTTGCTGGATACTTCCAAACTCAAAGAGAAATACACTACCATAACACAAGATCTTTTCAACAGAATAACTATTTTTTGCAAAGAGTTGAAATGAAGAAGTCAAGCTCTATAGCCTCAAAGTGCAAGGTCCAAAAGTATGGAATGAAATCCTACACGAAATACGCACAATTTCCAAGGTCAAAGCCTTTAGTCATAAACTAAAATTACATTATTTAAAAAAGACGACAAACCAGTTCCCTACATGAAAAGCAACTTAGCCTACCTCTACAAACAATTACGCTGTTTAAATTGATTATATCAAACACTGACTTATTGCCGTTTATTGTTTAATGCCATTAGCCAATTCGAGTGCTTTCTTCAAATCTTCAATCCATTTGTGTCTTCATTAATGACCAGTTGGGAGCAGCTGACTAGATGACCAATTGGTCTTTCGCTGCTCCTGGTAAATCAGATTGAATTTGTTAACACTGAGTGTACTTATGCGTTCCTCTATGTTCATGAACTGTTTGTTATTGTGATGTAAGCTTATTGTGAATCGTACTATTATAAAATCTGATTGGCAAATAAAGTTATTTCTCTCTCTCCTGGCTACTACAGTAGTAGGTAGGCTATAGCTATAACTGAGCAGTTAAGCTGAATTTTTGGTGTTCTGTAATTTGAGCCGCAGTTTTTGCCCGTTCTTGTAAGAGCTACCTTTAATCACTTAATAGCTGTTTATCTGCTAATAAATTTCATACAAATATTATCCTAAAAGTGTTTCCAGAAAGCATTATAATCCATTATTTGAGTGTAATTTTGCAAAAATTTTCCGGAGGGGCATGCCCCCGGACCCCCCTAGAATACGCGTGCCTTCGGCACGCTCTTACCCCCCCCCCCCCCGAGTTTTATTGCTTCCCTTGCTTAACCCGCCAGGATACGCCACTGTTAAAAACCTTTTCCAAGACGAAATACCATTTTTTTTTTGCATCAATTTAATGTTTTCCAAAGTTGGGACAATGTAAAAACGCAACTGTTGTCATTTTCCAAATATGCAAACCTAGCCTCAAAAGAGGTTTTCTTTCTTTGAAGAGAAATATTGCAACAAACGGTGTATTGAAAAAGTTGAAGAATAAAAGTCCACTTGAAGAATAAAAGTCTGATTACTGTCACAAATATTAGTTCAAACTTTGAAGTTTTAAAACTTCAGCCAAATCTTATCTACCGTATTCCTGAAGTTGTTAACTTAAAGATTTCGAAATGCTGACACACCCATGAAAAAGTAGAGAGTCTAAAGTGGAGAAACTAAAGTAGCATGTTAAATAAATATTTTAAAAACTAAACTTTTCCTCTTGTTCTATTGAATAAAAACTGAAATCTGCTCAATAGTTTTCAAATATCACCAGAAATTTCCGACTCAAAAACAAGAGTATCTCAGCTACAGCTTCCACGTGCTAAAAACATCCAAGCCTAAAGTCAATTTTAATGTTTCAAAAACATGGCAAATAACTTCTATTTTCTTGAGCCTTACTTTGCCTTTCAATACCATCTGAAACTTGTAATTGAAACAGATGAATTTAAACAAGTTTAAACGAAGCGTGCTCTCGGCGTAAAGGAAGAGTGGTACCTTTGATACTTGGGTAACAATTAAAACAAAATAAGGTTTTTAACGTCCCTTAACTCTAATTGTGATGTTAAACAATATTGTTTTTCAACAAACAGGAAGCAATTTGATTTGTTGTATTTTCTTTGCAAAGATATCGAAAGATTTGAAGTAGAAGAAAGAAACCTCTGATGTTTGTTTATAAAATTTTATAGTTTAGCACATTATCAAAAACTAAATACATATAACCGTGGATAACTAAGTCGTAGATTATGGAAACTCTCACAACTTGGTTGTGCTCAAAACCTTTTGCTAAGTTCGCAAAGTTGCCATTTTAAATCGCGTTAACGTCTGGAAATGCTGGAATCATGTAAAAAGGGCATTTTTTTCTGGCTAGGCGATATTCTGTGGTCAGCATAGGTGCCTACGTGCGAATCAAGCATCCACGTAACTCTAATTACCTTTGAAAATTAACTGTTTGACGTAAAGTAACAATTATCCCAAGATCATTTTCAACCATCAACTTTTCCACATACAATGGCACATCTGACCCAAACCTGAGTGATACAAATTAGACATACCACCTTGTCAAGAAAGATCTGTTCAGGGGTCGAGTGGTTATTGCGTTCGGCTCCAATGTTCTTCTTCATTGTGGGTCACACGGCCGTAGCTCAGAGCACCACGCAAGCTCTTGCTCAAACTTTGAACTCGGCTAATTTATAAGTCTGCAGTTATAAAATTTAAATAGCATTAAAGAACCCACAATGATGTTAAATCAAGAACGACTTTGTTAACTTTAATTTCAGGTTAAATAGTTGCTTTGTACTGTAAGTTACTAAAAATATGTTGGTTAGGTTTTAAAGTCTTTTCAATGTCATATCTTGAAGTTATTGCAACCACCTTATCTCTAACAAAAGCAATGATGCATTTGTATTGCATAAACCACAGCTTCGGCGTCATCTCTCGTAGTTAATGCGTCCATAAATTGCTTGTTTGTATTATAAATAA
This sequence comes from Aplidium turbinatum, assembly GCF_918807975.1. Taxonomy (NCBI): domain Eukaryota; kingdom Metazoa; phylum Chordata; class Ascidiacea; order Aplousobranchia; family Polyclinidae; genus Aplidium; species Aplidium turbinatum. The sequence goes on along the minus strand of NC_137489.1, from coordinate 4,435,068 downwards.
AGTCAAATCTTTGAAGTCATTACGGACTATATGTCACAACTAAAACATGTGTAAAAAGCTGTTTCTTTTTGAAATGATTGCGATGTACACAACTGATGGTCACTAGCTGTTTGGAGAGAAAATGAACTACCTCTTGGCATGTCAGATTACCACAGCAATGGAGTTGGGGTTACATCACAACATCCTACCTTGCGCTCACATGTGTGCATGCAGAAATTGTGCTAAAAGCTTGGTTTCTTGTCCTTGTTGCAGAAAATCAATTACCGTACAAAAATAGTGAATGTATACCGTGCTTAACAAAACATTAAATTGTAAATAGACATGGACTTGAATCTACTCCTTCAAAAGATGTAATATAAAATCATAGAAATTTACTTCTTGAAGGACCACAAATAGAAAGCTTTTATGTAAATATATATACAGGGTCATCAATAATTATCGTCAATTGAAAAATTTGTTGTATCCTTTATTTGAAAGTGAGTTCCTCGAACTCCCCGTTATCACACCTAAGCTGGTGGACTTCCCTTCCGGGTGCATCGCCGCCCCATAATCACGCCGCTCCCCTCCTCCACGGGGCGTGGCAGGCCGGTTCTTTAAAGTCTCTGACCTGGCTATGTTTATTGTGTTCTTCTCGCCGTGTCAATTATTTTGTACTCGTGCGTCGTTGACCAAAATAAAACAGTTCATCATCTTCGACCTGGCTATGTTTGTTTGTACTCTCTCACCGTGTCAATCTTTTGTACCGTGAGCCACTGATGCGAATAAAACAGTTCAACACTTGAACGACTTCGTGCCTTGGCGGCATTGAGACAGTGCTACCAAAGTGAGCGTTCTCTTCGCTAGAGCGAGTGAGAACGCTATACAGTAGAGTGGATCGATTTAGGTAGGTAAAACACTTTTTTCCTCATTTTTGTTAGCTTGGGGTTAGAAAACTTGCCAATTACTACTAAAAACAGTTGTGCAAAATTAGAATGTAATCTGACGACATCTTGATCTGCCACCAGCCACTTGAGAATTTACTATTTCCTTCTACATTAGGGTGGATCAATTTAGGGGGGTGTAAAACTTTTTTTCTCATTTTGCTTAGCTTGGGCAGCCAAAACTTACCATAGGGTTTATAAAACACTGTGCTAAAAGTATATTTCGATCGAACAAATTTTTGATCTGCAACCAGGCCATTACTTATCGACTAAAAACGCAAAAATACATGCAAATGTATTTGAATTTGACGTTGGCATAGAGATTTATTGCAATGCAATGGAAATGATAATATGCATCAAACTTCCTCACTTTCGATAAAATAGTCACGTTTCGATTCGAACTTGGGCATTTCTTGTCGTGATTCAATGCGTGAGCGTATAAATCCATCTCGCGAATTAACCCCGCACACCGCCGCTGAAGCTTTCGTCACCAACTTGACGCACCTTTCCACCACCTGTGTGTGACAAGGAAATCGAGGGAATAAAAGTTTTGGAGTGTCCTTAGCTGCAATCTTGTCTTGTAATTTTTGGTTTCTCGTATTTCTTGTCACAGGAGGCTCGGTGAGATTGAGAAGCTGCCAGTTAACCATATCGTAGTATTCGTTGACGTCAAACTTTAAGGGCGGTGTGCAGAATCGTCGCATTGTTCTCTGTTCGCGATGTCTTGATCGGGTTTTCTGAAATCACTTGCCCAAGCTCACGGATTATTTGCCTCTCATCTGTGATCATGGCCAACGTAATGTTTTTTGAGTGCGCGAAGTATCCATTTCTCTGGACGACACGTTTCTCATGAGACATGTATTAGCACATCTGGATGGACTAACAACCGGACCGCGTGAATTTTCCGGTTCTCTTGGAAAATCTCTTGCTTCGTGTATGGAGCATCTTCCCAAAAAGTTCGAGAAGATTCTTCTCCTTGCGTTTGAGACCGCCGCAGATCACATTGTTACATCCAGGCACAGCAGCCAATGGATTGTGTTTTCATGGGGCGTTGTGAGGTCCACATTCCATATAATATATTATCTGTCCTGGGGTCGATATACAGGACATTGTTAGATAATGCGTTTTGCAGTCTGAGATTCTGAGGCACATGCACAAGATGGTGAGTCGGTGAGGCCCCATTGAAACATGTTGCTGTTGAAACGGCCCACCCCAGTCAGCAAGCGATTGAGCTTTACCCATTCTTTCCGAGGTAGTTCTGCTCCAGGTAGTGTGTTAGTATTGGGAAGGCCTGTGAATTGGGTTGGTCTCGCAACTTCTCTCCATTCACTGTTCCAAACTTCGGTAAAGTGGAAGTTAGACTTGCAGATATCTGCAGCATGTCGGGAAAAGGGGCGTCGAGATTTCAAGCGCTGGGGCTTTTGGGAGTCTGAGTTTATGACAATGTGGTTGAGGAGGTGGTCATCCCTTGACATAGCTTGTAAAACTAGACTGTGTACGTGATTTTCCCCACTCAGTCTACCTGGGACGATGCCGGATAGCACAGGCAAAAAGTCGGTGGGAGTTGGAAGCAGGCAACCAGTGATTATTCTCATGGTGGTGTTGAGGGCAGTGTCAATTTTGCTAATGTGTGCGCTGCGGCACTAAGTGGGGGAAGCATATTCGGAGGTGCTGTAAGCAAGTGCAAAAGCACTTGTACCGAGTGCAGATGTACTAGAACACCAAAATGTTCCAGCTAAGCATCTCAGCAAGTTGTTGAATGCTGATAGCTTAGCGTGGAGGGCTTCAGCGTCGTGTTTGTAGATTAATTGTCGGTCGAGGTTCACTCCTTGGTCGGTGTGCCATGGGTTGTGAGGAAGCGTGGGTTTCCGTTGAGAGAGACTGACAATTGGCGAGTAGATTCCATGTTGCAAAGGTAAAAAGGTGTGACAGTGATCTTTGCCAGGCTCAGTTTTAGCATCCAAAGCTTCAGGTAGTCTGCGATTTGGGCCATGTCATCTGTTAGTGCTTCCTTTACCACATGCCAGTATGCTTGTCAGAATGGAGTAGTGCCAGATCATCAGCATAGCCGTACTGGCGTGACGTAATCTCTGGCATGTCACTGATGTAGATGTTAAATAGTAGAAGTGATAAGCATGATCCTTGCGGAACACCATTTCTTAAGCGGCTGGGCCGGCTGCACTTCCCATCACTCGTCTTCAGCAAAAAGGTCCGATTTGCCAGAACGTTGGCAAGAAATCGCACTACCTTTTGTCTGGTATCATGCGGAGAAGCGTTAGGGTTAGCCCTTGATGCCACACAGTATCATAGGCAGCAGTGAGGTCTACCAAGATAACTCCTGCTTCGTTGCCCTTCTCGAAACTTTCCTCAATATCCTCGGTCAGCTTGACTGCTTGATGAGTCGTACAGTGTCCGTGCCGAAATCCAGCTTGTTCTTTTGGTAGCTGGGAATCAACAACTGGCTCGAGTCTAGTTAGCAGGAGCCGTACCAGGATTTTATATGGAACGCAGAGTAGTGATATTGGACGATAGCTCTTAGGATCATCAGCTGGCTTGTTTGGTTTAAGTAGGCTAGTGCTACTACAGTTGCTTTTCGCCAGATTTTAGGTATGGCCTGGAGGGTCAGGCAAGCAGAATAGAAGCTTTTCAACCATGCCGAATATTTGAGATCACAATGCCTTAAGAATTCTGGAGGGGTATCGGGCCCTTGTGCTTTCCACTTTTAACTTGTTTAATGACAAATGCAAGTTCTCTGTCGCTGAAGGGGGCTAACAAATGACTAGCTACGCTTGGGGCGTTCCAGAGCCACCTGCATTCCTGCTTCACCGCATGGGCATACTTCTTATTTACCACTTTAAATTTGCCATTGGTAGTGATATCCGTAAGCTTGGACTTAAGCGAATTCAAAAAGCTCGATCAAGACATCACGAATAGAGAACAATGCGACGATTCTGTATTCCGCCCTTAAAGTTTGACGCTAACGAATACTACGATATGGTTAACTGGCAGGCTCTCAATCTCACCGAGCCTCCTGTGACAAGAAACATGGGGAACAAAGAATTGCGAGACATGATTGCAGCTAAGGACACTCCAAAACTTTTATTCCCTCGATTTCCTTGTCACACACAGGTGGTAGAAAGGTGCGTCAAGTTGGTGACGGAAGCTTCAGCGGCGGTGTGCGGGGTTAATTCGCGAGATGGATTTATACGCTCACGCATTGAATCACGACAAGAAATGCCCAAGTTCGAATAGAAACGTGACTATTTCATCGAAAGTGAGGAAGTTTGATACATATTACCAATTCCATTGCATTGTAATAAATCTCTATGCCAACGTCAAATTCAAATACATTTGCATGTATTTTTGTATTTTTGCGTTTTTAGTCGATAAGTAATGGCCTGGTTGCAAATCAAAAATTTGCTCGATCGAAATATACTTTTAGCACAGTGTTCTATATGCCCAATGGCAAGTTTTGGCTACCCAAGCTAAGCAAAATGAGAAAAAAAGTTTTGCACCCCACTAAATTGATCCACCCTAATGTAGAAGGAAATAGTAAATTTTCAAGTGGCTGGTGGCAGATCAAGATGTCGTCAAATTACATTCTAATTTTGCACAACTGTTTTTAGTAGTAATTGGCAAGTTTTCCAAACCCAAGCTAAGAAAAATGAGGAAAAAAGTGTTTTCACTCCACCCTACTATACAGGCCCGTAGCCAGGGGGGGTTCCCGGGAACCCCCCCCCCCCCCCCCCCTTGAGCCGAAAAGGTCCACATTTTGGAGAAGGTGTAGTGTAGGCCTACATACGATCACAGGATCAGCTAGCTTATATGATCAGCTGAAACCTTCCAGATACTTCTGAATAAACATGTTAATATATTGTTGCTTGTTTAGAACAGGGGTCCGCAAATGGTACCCGGACATTTTGCCGAAAGGACATTTTGCCGAAAGATATTTTGCCGAAAGACATTTTGCCGAAAGGACATTTTGCCGAAAGACATTTTGCTAAATGGACATTTTGCAGAAACTCATTTTTGTGTTATATGTATCGATATTCTCCACAATGTGTTTTAGTCTATCGTTCACAACCTTAGTCCTTTCGGCAATTTGTCCATCGGCAAAATGTCTTTCGGCAAAAATGTCCTTTCGGCAAAATGTCTTTCGGCAAAATGTCCGTGCACGCCGCAAATACTTGTTGGCGCGGACCAAATTTAGCTGAATAAGCGAGTGGACCAGAAAAAGGGACAAAGAAAAAACTTAAAGAAAAAAAGAACAATGGACAAAAAGAAAAATGGACCAAATTTGGCTTAATAAGCGAGTGGACCTACTAACTGTGGTCGTCGTCGTGTGAACGTCTGGGGCCAAGAATCTTTTCTTTTACCACCCCAGATTCACGATGTTCCAGGACTACACTGGAAGGCTACTAGAGAGCAGCCAGTCTTTGGTTTCATCATCCAAGACGCGCAGACCTTCCACTCCGTTCTACAGTCATTGATGACGTGGTCTACGGTCTGTTCCTCGGCACCACATTCACAGGAGGAGGAAGAGGCCATTCACCATTGGTGCATGGTTGAGCGGAAAAGCCCGACGCCCGTACGAAGACTGTAAAGGCGCACCCATGCCTGTCTTTGTAGTGTCAGGCCTATGGAGCATGTGTCGGCGTAGGAAATGAACGAATGGAGTCTGGTAAATATAGGCTACTTGACTTCCGTTCAGAATTTAATAGATGGTTTGCCTAAGTAGCCGCAGAGATGTTTTGTTCATAAGCTTCGTTGATCAGAAGTTGAGTGGCTGGCACGAATGGGTGTCTTGATTGCAGTCGACGGGGGTGCTCATTTGGAAAGCACAGATCTTGTGGTGGAGAAGATGGTTAGGCTCCAGTGCCCGTCGACTGAGAGACAGAGTGGCTTCTTCACGACGAAGATCAGCGGGTTGGATGCCAGCGAGAATGGGGAGATTGTCCAATGGTGTGGGACGCAGGCATCCGATCACTGTGCGCAAGGCGCTGTTTATAGCTGTGTCGATGTTGTGGCAGTGAGCACTGCAGCACCAAACAGGTGCACAGTACTCTAAGGGTGCTATAGGCAAAGTTTCAGCTCTCGCCACCCAGCTGGAGCCTGCCAGGCGCTTGAGTAGCCCAGCGCGGAATGTCAGTTTCTTGCGCAGTGACGCCAAAAGGTGGTGGTATGTGAGCGATCTGTCTAGTGTCACCCTAACATATTTTGGTTCGGGGCAGAAGGACAGAGGTTTTCCATTGTTCTGAACATGTAGCTCACGATCAGCTTCCCGATGTTTTAGGTGGAAAGACGAAACTCAGTGCGTCAAAGAGTATATGATTATATTTATTTTTGACATACAAGTTATATTTATAGTAAGTTTAAACCCTTTTGCGACCCACTGTGGATGGTCTCGCAATCCAAATTTGGGTCGCAACCCACAATTTGCGGATCCCTGGTTTAGAACCTCGCATATCGTAGACAATTTAGGCTAAAAGCGAATAGCTGAAATTGTTATATTGCAAAATGTGCAGTAGCTTACATGACCTTAAAAGGGCATCCGCACCCTCTGCCCCCCGCTTCTGGCGCCCCTGTAGATGTGCTATTGTTAATGTGAAAATTGTTTGTAGCCTATTTATTTATTTCGTTTCTGTAATTTTGACAATTTGAAGTTTGTTTTGTTTGTTGGCCTATATATTATTTACTGCTACTTCCTATGTTTTGATTGCTTGCTTGGGGACACGCAAAAAAGAAAGTGTTATCAAAAGGTCTATATTTTTGGATTTGGGAACCCCCCCTTGAAAATGTCTGGCTACGGGCCTGCTATCTATCCTACTTTCATGAGAACTACATTAATCCCTCTTGAGAACTGTGAACATCGTTACATAGGCCACGTTAGCCTCCTTTGCCAGTTTTTGAATTGGATCTCTTGTAACGTTAATTATTATTGATGACCCTGTACATACATCAAATTACTAAAACCGTTTGCTAAAAAGAGGGTCCTACTATGCATGATATATACTACTCCTACAGCAGCATTTCACTCATGCATCCATTTGCTTGAAAAATTAACACTGCAACTCACATATACTGTACAGTATATGTTACATTGCATCTATCTTTTTGTTTTTGTCATTTAGGTACTCTTGATATGAGCAATAATTGTAAGTCTTGTGAACGGCTACTGAGAAAGCAACGTCGATGTGGTAAAGTGGTGGGTATTCAGTAATTCATCGTATCATCAGAAGCATGGATGGCACAAGGTTCTTATCCAAGTAGATCCAAACAATACTTGTGTTGTGTGCGAAGAATAACCTTCTGACGATTCCATGATAAAGTGAAACTGGCTGTAATATTTTCTTGGACGGTGGTGATTTTATTTGCTTCTACGTAAAGTCGTTAAACTTTAAGAGTTTACAAAAGACTCTTAAACTCAAATAATGTTATCTTTATGATCGTGCAACAAAATCTGTTGGAATTTGAAAATACAAAGACCTAAGGTAAATTTTTATAATAAGCAGAGGTATATCACATTAGCCAGCAACCAAAGAAGTCAGTTGTAATGTCCAATAATGTTATGATTGCAATAGATTGAGTTTCGCATTCAGCAGCACGATCGTTGTTTACTTCACAATGTACAGTAGATACTAACGAGGGAATTGACAAGGGAATTATGTTCCGAAAGCTAGTGTGAACCGCTATTACCACAGCGAACTTGCAGCAGCAGGCTAAACGCAGGTCGTTAGTATCTACATTGTGAAATGTTACGGTTCAATTGTTCAAAGGTTCAAAGTAGAAGGTTCAAAGATTGTTCAAAGTAGCCCTACCTACTGTTTTGTTTGGCTGCATCAATGTGTTTGTAGTGCTTTTGAAAGTGGACAATGAGTTTTTTGTCCGGTTACACCCAATGATGACCAAATTTGAGATTTTTAGCATAAATAATTTAAAAAATACACGCAAATAACTGTGAAAAGTGTTCAAAGTAGTCCCACCTTATGGTACGCCTACGCTTAGTCTCTTAGATTTCGGCTGTGGATTATATTGGTAAACGACGAGGGACCATTTTATTTTGCTCCTGCAACCTTTCCACTCGGGCTTTGAAGGTAAAACACAAGGGCCTTATCCAAACAGGTTATTTGTGCAGATTAAATTGCCATGAATTTGACTTGCTACACTTGTTTATTGCAGTATAGCCTAACTACAAAGAGCTTGATCAAAGATGTTAGACAAAGCTGCGCACAAAAAATATAGTACCGGTACCTCAAAAATGTAAAACAAAGGAGCGATTCACATGGCATTCCTTATGACTTTATTACAGACATAACAGACATCTGAAATTTGTATCAACTTCAGGGCTCTCACTTTCAAGGAAATTTTCTTATTTGAGGGAAATTTACTTCTATTTTGAACTTTTAACACTCACTAATGCCATTGGCTATCATTTTTGTATATTTTGCATGTAAATGATCGTGTATTTATCATAGGCTACTAGTGTTTTTTTTGTGAATCTAGTGGGTTTTTCTTTTCCAGTCAAATCTAGTACTTTTCCATAACAAGAGAGTGGCAACATTGCTCATTAGTATTGCACTACTAGTTCATGAAACAGAGCTCTCAACGGCTGTGCTGGCACCGGAAAGCAACTTTGTAAAAGGTACCATAAAAAAATTCCCTATATCGAGATTCAACTATAGTTTGACCAATCGGAGCGGTGCTGATTAGTGGAGCGTGATATGTTGTTCTCAACAGTCAGTGGAGCGTGAGATTGCGTTTTTCACTAATCAAGGCTAGTGTTTCCAAATTTGGTACCGTACTCTGTACTTAGGGATTGTAGATCATAGGGATGCGAAACTTCATCCGCTTTTGGCTTATCCGCAACACTAGAAGGGTTACGTTTTTTTGTAGTTTACAAAATATTTTACTTTTTATGGGTTATATAAGAAGAGTGAAGTTGGTTTTAAAGTAATTTAAGGTTTTTAATTGAAAGCAAGCCAGCAGTAAAGCGTAAAAAAAATGTCAAATTGGCAATTGACCCTTCTAATGTTGAAGGAACAACGGAGTTGCGCGTCCCGTAATGTACCGTCCCTATCTGTACTCTGATCATGAAACAGAGGTCTCGACGGCTGTGCTGGCACCCGGAAGATCGCTCCGTCTAAATCTAAACGTTGTTATGTCGTCATTAAAAACAGCAAGATAAATGTATCTATGAGTATAGAAATATAGTAAGCTGAAAAAATTGAAGCATTAGGCTAAAGATTTTTTGCGTATACAACTATACCATATCAAGGCCGTGCATGAGGCTACTGCTTTCTTTTTGTGATGCATCGCTTTTAATAGTGAGGTTAGCACAACGATGTAGCCTTTCTGGCATTTCTTATTGGGCAAAAATCGATTTCACTCAGATAATATAGCATTTTTACCCACAATTGGTTAATAATTATACTTTTCAGAATTTAAAATTTGAATAAGTGAAAAAATTACTCTGCAAATTAAATTAAAGCTTTCTTCTTGATAATGACCCCATCTTCGTCCCGTTCTGTGTTGCTGCTCTCGTTTCTGCTAATCTTTCTGATTCTACCTACATACGGAGTTTTGTAAGTTGAATTTTGTATCTTGCAGATAGTTTCAGAAAAGAATGATCCGATGATAGTTTTCAAAACTTGTCAGTGTTTGTTTGATGTAATGGGCTAACTGAAGTGAAAGTGAGGAGCAGGGTTTTTAAAGTAGGCCTGCTCACGATTTGATTTACGAATATGATGTCATTGTCCCAAAATGCAAAATAAGCATTACTTTCTTTTTGCAGCGCCAACGCCTAGTTCAGATTTCTGTCATGTTAAAAGTTATTACAGGACAAACCCAGTAAACTAACCAGTCGTTCAATAATGCTCTTTTTAACTTTTTTAACGTGCATGTATAAGTTGGCAATCTTTTGTGACATTATGGTAAAATCTTAGCTGTGTTTTGGTTAAATATGTTGTTTTATGAATTTGTTAAAAAATCTTGGACATTGATGTCCTACATTGAAAATCATTAAAAATAGTGAGACTTTTTCCAATAGCTTGTACCTTGGGCAACACGTAGGTTATGCAACTGCTGATTCAGTTAAATGTACCGTACCAATTTAACGTCATAAAAAGGTTGTGTTTACTTTGAACAAAGAAGTTATTAAACAACTGACTAAAATCTGTTTTATAAAACAAAGAAGTTTGACGCATAGTTATGGTATTTCAACATTATTTTATTGAATTTTCAGCTGGAGGAAACAAAAACCAAATCAGCCTTGCGCCCATGAAAGACATAAATGCAAATGGAAGTGGACTCCTTGTTCAAAACCTTGCGGAGGAGGACATAAGGTCCCTGTGGTGACAAAGCGAGAAGGAAAATGTGGAAAATGTATTTTACCAGGAACAAGAGCTTGCAATATGCGATGCTGTCCAGAAGAATGTCGTTGGCATCCTTGGAAGAAACATGGATCTTGCTCAGCTGAGTGCGGAGGAGGACTTCAAGAGATCCGTCGGAAGATGGTGTTTAAAGGAAAATGTGGGAAAGATCCATGTACAGGAAAAACAGTGTCAAAACGAAGCTGTAACACTAAACCTTGCCAAGATTAAAAACAGCCAAGAAGTAGGCTACAGATACTGAAACGACAAGCATTGCTGGTCGAAAAAATAAAGCAAACGTGTATTATAAGTAGTTTATAATTTTTGGCAGAGAAAAAGTAAAATAGGCTTTTTTATTAGAGTTAGGTTCGCTGATAAATTAGCAATTTGAGAACTTTCTATAGTTTGTTTCTTTTGTTTTTGATGATTTGCAGCAAAACGAAAAAGGTTTTAAGGGAAATAGTTCACGTATATTACCTTTCAAAGTATTGTTGTTCGACAAAATCAATCGAAATGAGTAATAAGGCTTTCGTCGCTTTTTGTACTGAAATAATGTAAATAAAAGTTCACCATACAAGTTTTATTTTTCACAGTGATGGTGTAATGCAGTGATTTTCAACTTTTACAAGGATGCCAAACTCTTGCGCTACGGTATTTCACAAGTTTTGTTGAACCAATAGCTTTCAAAATTATGATACAAAGCGGATTGCGATACAGAAGCAGTAATAGAAACACATTAAATCAACAATCGAAAAATCAACCCGCACCAATTAATACGACTTCTGATTTTTTTTGCAACAATCTGAGAAACTGTTTTTTTAGAAAGAACAACCGCAAAATAAATTTGCTGTCACTTCATTTTTTTCCAACCAAAATATCATTGCTCGTCTTGTCAGATCGCGCCTCATCACTGGGAAACAAATCTGTCATTTTTTCACATTGACGTCACGGGGTAAACAAAGTAGCTACGAGTCAAGCGAGCCTAAATCAAGCAGACAGAAACCTACTCCTAGCTCAGCCCAGGGTATTGAATTACGGCCTCTTACAAAGCATCGATCTCTCCATGCGCAGCACTTTTTATTTGTGTATTGAAATTTAATTTAAACCATCCAAGGCTTCAATGAGATTGTTCTTTGTTGGACCACGGTATTTAAGACTTTTAATAGAACGCATGGTACGATCATAAAGGGAAAAAATGCCACAAAACTTGTTTATCTCGTCACCAGTGCAAATTATAGTCCTCCACATCACTCGGTTAGCAGCATCCTCTTCTTTCATTCCTACTGTTTCAATGTCTTCTGTCACACGGTCTCTCTATCTTCTTTTTAACATTTCTGGTTTTTATTTCTTAACTTCCAATTGTCTCATTCTTCCTTCCAACATAATCTTTATTTCTCTGTACCACGTATTCTAACCATTTTAAGACGTGTCTCCCTTAGGTCTTTCAGCTCACCGATTTTCAGTTGTTTTCTTATAATTTCATTTCTAATTCAGCCCTGCTTTGTCTATCCCAGACCGCGAGTTTTATTTCAGCCTCTTGTACTTTCTCTTCCTGTATCTTCGTCAAGGCTATCGTCCATCCACATCCCATACACATTACGGTACTTATCTTTTTATTGCTTTATAAAGCTTTTCCTTCAGCTTTTCTGGCACCTGTTTGTCACATTTCATGCTTCTATCCCGCCTGGCATCTCCTTGTCATTTCTCTGTCTCTTGTTCAGCAAAAGTTAAGTTTTTTTCTCGATCACCTCACTTTGTAGACTTTTCTTAAAACTATAATTTTGAGGATAGAAAATGTTAAGATATTTTTGTATCTAGAATATTTAGGCAATCTGAGCAAGTAAAGTTGTTATTGAGATTGCCCCAGCGGCGTAGCTAGGGGGGGCGGGGGTGGGCGGACCGCCCCGGGCAGCACGTCTGGGGGCGGCACTTTCAGACTACGATTTTAATTTTGATTATAATCTGACAAAAAAACGCGTTTCATTTTCACATGCTTTTTCTTGAAGGGGCGGTAAAATCTGAATCTGCCCCGGGCGGCACATTCCCTAGCAATCTCTAGCTACGCCACTGGATTGCCCTGCTCAATATTGTGATGGCGGAGAACATAATTCGCTCGGTTTCCAATCATGCGATCTTCGTTTGTCACCCTACTGGACCTTAATTATGAAAAACCCTATTTCTCCCCATTCAGGATGTATAGTGAATTTGGTGGGAGTTGCTTTGAGGTAAAACCGGCTAATTTTTTCTTATTCCCTGACTCTCAGCAGCTGAGAATGAAAATGATTTTCTAACATACTGTGAAATAGGCTACTTAGAAAAGTAAAACAAACTCTTATAATGGTAATTAACAAAAAGTAACCAGTAACGACAAAATTCAAAAGTGTGTTGAGAAATAGTACAAACTAGAAAAAGTTGGCATTAAAAGTGCCCGGGACATTTTGAATTGCATGTAGCCTGCTTGTGTGTTGGTTTTAGAAATAGGCTGCAGTTTCTAAGCTTACCGAAACCGAATCTAATACTATTAACTTTTCTTTTGTTAGAACTGGCCTGCAAATTGTCGTTTATGTAAAACTATCCTTATCAAAAGGAAGTTAGACCACACTTGATTGATATTACTATTTGTTTGATCTCCGTGAGTTATTATCATGTCACAATAAATTGCTATCTTACTCAACCACACAAAGTCACGGCATCATAGCCACGAGGTTATCTCCTGTTGCTCATTGTAATTGTATGTTGAGTAATTTTAGAAAGTTTGCTGTTTAGTAATTTCCATACAACCTGTGTTCAACTACTGTAAGCAAATGCACCTACAATTATATCTTTTCAAAAACAATTTACAAACAATAGCATACAGCCATATGGCTACCTCAGACGGGATGTTAGATATCGTTCCTCCAAAAAGGGATAAATCTTCTGTTTTTGATATTATTTCGTTACCATTGCAAATGTGATAACGCAAGATGAACGCTGCAATTATTCTGTTACACTGCAACCACTAAACACGTTTATATGTTTATTGTTGCTGCAGAAACTTTGCGCAGAAAACATATATTTATTGCTTTTGTTTGCACGGGAAAAGTTTGCTTGCAAAAATATGCAAACAAATAATGTTTTTAGGTACCGGTAAATAAAGATATGGCCAGATGCAGGAACGTATTTCCTTTGGATAAAAACTTTTTCTGCCTTCTCAACAGCCTTATTCAAATAGAATCAGAATTAACGCCACACAATAATTAACAATAAAAAGGCGTATGCTCATTAGGGTGGGCCGTTTTTGACTTTTTTTCGAAATTCAAAAACGGCTAGTCATAAAAAGTGGCACATGCATGAAAAAATTACGTGTGCAAAATTTCATCAGTTTAGGGGTGCATCTTCTGCCCCCTTAAGGGGAGTCAAACTTTCAATTTTTTGAAAAAAAAGGAGAAATTTCACGTTCCATTTTAACATAATTTTTTTTAAGTTATAATTTTTCTACTGGCTAGTTATAAATTGTAATTGGGATGTACCCAGAACTTTCCTATGTAAAAGCATGTTCGAAGCTTAAGGTTTACTGCCCCCGCTTCGACGACCAAAATGTTGAATTTTTACCAATTTGAAATGCTATTTTGTCATTGCTCAATAAACAAACTTGTCGCAAAAGGGCGAGATGGTGTTAACGCTGTAGCTTACGCTCATTTATGTTCTATCCACTAACTTTGTAGGATGATACGAACTGACAAACTATAAGACGTAGTCTTGCTTAAATTAAAAGCAATAGTAGCCTACGTTTGATCAGTTGCAGCTATAAAACGCAACCTATAATTTACTTCAGAATAAAAGCAATATGATCTGCAGGTTCCGTAAATGGAATGTAGGCTACTGTACAGTTCCACGTGAATTGTTATCATGATCTTGTTTACACAAATTTGTCATTTACAAACCATTAAACGTTCACTTGATAGGCTACTACAGAACCACATACAAGAGTAAACTCTGTTTGACAGCAATGTAACGATAAAAAAGAACTTGTGTTAACAAAAAAAAAAAAAAACGAAATTGTGTCAAAAATACAACAAACAACAAGGTCTTTTAGCCAGTTCCCCAGATTATTGCTCAAATTTAGTTCTGGCTGAAGTCTAATGAATCATAAAATCTTGTTTCGACTGGAACCTAAGAATTTTTTTCCTTGATAGTAATATTGCTTTAATGTAGGCTACCCATCTCTTCCAATGCTGTCCACCACACGTGATGAGCATTTGTTGTGTGTGGCAGAGAAAACAACTGTTGTGAAGGCATCTTTGTTTTGATGTGCTCTTTTATCACACTGCTGTCAACACCACGCATCACTGGGGGCTCGTAAACGGAATATTTTGCCAGTCTATCATCTCAAAGTAACGTTCGGAACTGAACTGCAATATTGACAAGGTGAATTTTTGCTGACGAGTGCTGTGAGATGATAGTATTCTTGAATTGAAAATTCTTCTCCCTCCTAGTTCACTTACATATACTCTTTGGTATAACATATGATTGCAATCAAAATGTTTTCAGGATGGGCATAAAACGCATTCCTCTATATTAGGCCTACTTTGTTGAGGATATTGCGAGCTTTATTCGATAGCTTCTGAGCAGAGTGTAGAATTTTAAAGAAATGTTTTTGGCCATTAGTGAAATTGCTTTCCTTTATAATGGTAAACCATACTGGAATATAAACATTCATAATATAGTCCACACGTTCCACCAATACAGCTGACGCGTTAGATGCAACATATAAACGTAGAATTCTATTGGCTGTGTTCAACCATTTTGAGTGGTTCATCATACCTGGACTCCTATATGCGAAATGAATTGATATATCTCCACTTTTCACTGTTCTGTGCATGTGTAGAAGATATTTTTGGTCAGTGCTGAGGTCATCTTCATCAATTTCAATCTCTGGTGCCGGAACTGCTTTATATTTTCCAACATCTAGTTGTGTGACAGTGGCTAGCTGTTTTATAATGGGCCCAGTGAAGCTATCAGGTCTGCTAGTATTGCCATATCTTTTATAAGATGCCTAAAAGGCAATTCATTACTATGGAGTAGGCATATTAACCATTGAAGTGGCTTTTGGAAATGATCTTCCAGGAGCTTTATCACGACGCCTTTTTGACCTGTGTTTATTGCGGTTCCATGGCATTCAATTGCCATTACATTATCGTAGCTAATTTTATTGGATCCAAGATATTTAAGAATCCCGGTAGCTGTTGACTTGCAGTAAAATGCCGTTGGCTGCAGTAAAATGACCAATGAAATGAGAACTTGGCTCCTCAAGTAAAGTAATGTGCTCTTCAACTGCGAAACGTTTTCGAAGTTGCCCAGCAATTTCATCTTGTTTGATGGTTTAATCTTTTCGGCCATCAAACTATATGCTTTGCAAATTTATGCACATGATAGGCCTACTTTCCATTTGAGTTGTAAACCTCATTTCTTTTCTCGCTCTTCTCACTTTGCTTTTATCTATGACTGATTGACAACTCCCGCATCTTGTAGAAATGATGAAGTAGTAAGTGCTGCTTTATCTGGGGTTTTCCGAGGCAAAACTGGGTGGATAATCAAAATCTTCGCAGCGTTCTTCATTGGATGACAAAGTTTCTGAGCTTGAATAAGAAGTTAAAGGTGTTTTAACCAAAGCGCTACTTGTGCCTGCTCCTGGGCCTTCACGTAAAGAACGGAATTGTTCTGATCTTGCGACTCTCCTCCGAAAACGTTTAAAATTAGATTTTGTGGTCGATTTATCATGTTTATCAATCACCATTATGCGAGTTGTTCTTTGATCGAGAAGGAGCTGTTGTTCTGTAACAGGGACACGATTTTCCTGCCGGCAAGTACATTGCAGAAAATTGGAACACTTAGGCTACAACAACGGATTTCAAATATTTTTGCTTTGCAGATTCTTTCATTTGGTCCAAATTTTGCTGAAATTTAGGCCCACCTCTAGAATTTGACTTCAAAAGGTTATTCATTTTTTTTTGTAACTCTTTATCATAAATATTTACTGATGTTCGTACCTCATTCGTATCATCCTGCAAAGTTAATGGACAGAACATAAATGAGCGTACAACGTTAACACCATCTCGCCCTTTTGCGACAAGTTCGTTTATAGAGCAATGACAAAATTGCATCTCAAATTGGTGAAAATTCAGCATTTTGGTCGTCGATGCGGGGCAGTAAACCTTAAGCTTCGAACATGTCTTTAAATAGGAAAGTTCTGGGTACATCCCAATTACAATTTATAACTAGCCAGTAGAAAAATTATAAAAAAAAAATTATGTTAAAACGGAAAGTGAAATTTCTCCTTTTTTTTCAAAAAATTGAAAGTTTGACCCCCCTGCGGAGGCAGAAGATGCACCCCTAAACTGATGAAATTTTGCACACTTAATTTTTTCATGCATGTGCCACTTTTTATGACTAGCCGTTTTTGAATTTCGAAAAAAAGTCAAAAACGGCCCACCCTAATGCTCATATAAAGCTATGACAAAGCACACTTAATTTTTTCATGCATGTGCCACTTTTTATGACTAGCCGTTTTTGAATTTCGAAAAAAAGTCAAAAACGGCCCACCCTAATGCTCATATAAAGCTATGACAAACGTGTCGTCATAATTATCGACATGCATTCTTCACATTGTAAACGGCGCGAATCACACCAACATTGAATAAGAGTTTAATATTAATTACTAATTTTGTCTGAAAAAATCATACGAAATTTTAAGTTTGTATTTAAGTCTGAAAAAATTACATGTTTCATATTTATTTATACAAGTAAGCCTAATCGCTTTTGACGTATTTTCCGAAAATTTATTTCAGTTTAGTCTAGCTTTATTTTGACGCATGCTACTTCCAACAAAATTTGCATCTGATATCCTGATATCTGATATCCTGATACAAGCGACTGCAAATCTCTTTCCGTCTCTTCCACGTGACTGTCGGGTGGTGTGGAATGTTTTTCAGGAGATTAAAATTATTTTAGGTCGACATTTTGCGGAGGCTTAGTGGTTGATACTTGGTCAGCTAACCTAAAAGTCTCAGAAAAATGTAAATATATCTGCTTCCCGAAATTTTAATCTATTTGATATTTGCTGTTAAAACATCCATTAGATCCTTTTTCAAAAGAAGAAATATATATTTTCAGCCCTTCTTTCGTTAAACGTTTTGGCAAGGACGGCAACTATTTGTTAGTTTATGTTTTGTTTACCACGGACATAGACTTGGTCTGTGCAGTGGTGCTGCCTTCAGATCACTGTGGGACATATTTAATTATTCAACTAATGTCGCTTTCGACAGCCCCTTGAAAATTTTAGAGTTTCTTTTCTGAGCTACAATATAATATACAGGTGAAACGATCAAACTATAGTGTGCTTGCTATAACAGATTTAATATAGTCCTTTTAAAGCAAAAAATGATGCAATTTTTAACTAAATCTAAAAAAATTTCAGAAGCAGTGCATTTGATCAACATCCTGCTAAAGTTTAGCAGCTAAGTCAATGAATAAACACACTCAATATCGAAACGTCTCGTATATTTATTGTCTTTTAGCGCGTGAAGGTTTTAATCAATAACATTCAACATGACGCATTGTGTCAGCTTAGTCACGGTGAACGTCATAGCGTTAGTTCGCTTAGAAGCGTAAATTGGTGATTTTTAGAAAAACACCGCACTTTGTTGCCGCATATTTGACTACACCGCATGCTGGCGAGAGCAAATATAATCTTGGTTCTTCAAAATTGTTCGTCACTTCTTAATAAAGCGAGTAAAGAAACCGTGGAAATTAACTGTTTTGCAATATTTTACTATATTTAAAATCAGAACAGTTGCACCAGTAGACAGAAGGCATGAAGATTGTTGTGTGCATTCTAATGGCTTCAGTTGTCGTTCAATCAGAAGGTAGGCTACAGTAATTTGCTATTGATTTGCAAGTAGTGTAAGCCCTATACTAAAGGCAAAATTGATGTATGAAATTTATTTGAACATATACCAGTATATGAGCTCAAAGGTAAAATTGTCTGGATGACTCAAAGACACAAAAACTATTAATTGCATTCAGTGTTAAACTGCAATCTGTTCAACAAATCCTGGCCTGTCTTATAACTTCACCTTTAGATGAAAGTTTCTTTATGTTTAGTATTAAAAGTTTGTTTCACATTTGTACTATTTCAGCTATTCGCTGCTCTGTTTGTGCCCACAGTTATAGTTCAAAGGAATGCATGTCTCAAGGCGTGAAGCATTGCGGCTATAACGAGGTACATTTAGGTTCCCAGACAACAAAATCCGTCATTTTTACATTGATTCAAGGTCTGCAGACGTTGAATCAATGTAAAAATGACGGATTTTGTTGTCTAGGTTGTGACCCGTCCACTATTGATTGATAAATGCATTTAATTATTATCCTTTCACCATGAAAACTTTTGGTTATAATATTGCTTGATTTGCCTCTTAGTAACAAGCTATTTGGGTTACATCTTATCATGCATGTATTATGTGTTTCTTCTTGTGTAATATAAAACGAATTCAGAATAATGTTAAAGGGAATCAAACGTTGTACTGACTTACAGTCAGCTGCTCATCAGTAATAAACTCTACGGGGACACAATATATAGGAAACAAAGTCGGAAAAATGCAAATTAGACAATAGTACAAAAATTAAATTTCATTAAAAAGTATGATCACGGACATAATCAAATCGGACGTCTGTATCAGAATGCTAAAGGTCTCCATGTGCATCAGTTTATTCTAAGTAATTGAACACATTGAAATAACGTTAGAAAATTACAACAGTATGTCTACTACAGTAAAACGTATATTACAATATGGTAGACCAAGATATATTGTTTCAGTGAATTTATTTGCAATAGACCATGGTATATATTCTTATAAAAATCTTTGAGTAAATTTACAGCATGTGATCAATCCAAATAATACTAGCCTATACAAAAAATATGACTCTAATCAATAAAGTATTAAATTTGATATCAATATCTGTAGAAGTTGTTTTATTACCTTAAAACCAAGATAACGACAAAATTAAAATTTTAATACTCATCATCGTATACTAAATATTAGAATACTTGCTGTGACTCTGTAATTACATTTTTAATTGTTGAGAAGGAGCGATTTTCCTGGCGTCAGCACTACCCGACTATACTCACTATAGAACAGCGAGCATTGTGATTTGCTAACCATACCGGTGTAGCCTCCACACTAGCAATCAAGACTTTTCCTAAAAACATGTGTTTCTCGGCAGTCGAGTGTAGCAAGGTCTATCGCTGTCAATTCTTGCTACATTCGACTGCCGAGAAATGCATTTTGTAAAACAAAAAATAATAAAAATAAATGAATAATTACAATGAGCGCGCGAAACTTTAAGTGGTGTTGGTCTTGATTTAGCTGAAAACTTTATCTAACGCTGTCAAACTTGCAATGCGTGTGTTATCCAGGACATGTGCGCAAGCATACAAAGACCTGAGAATGGGAGAATGGTGTATATCAGGCAATGCAAGAGTTCCGTAGCATGCAAAAATAACGTAAGTGTGGTTTCTATCAATGGCGTTTAAACTACTACTACAGTATCATAGCCATACATACTACAGTATCAAAAAAAAAAAAAAAAGCCGATGCGGCCTTCGATGAACTAGATACTCAGTTCGTAAATTCTTCCAATGTTCCCTTTGTCTTGCTGTGTCCCAAACTTTAACTTAAACTAGGCGTTTAAACTAGTAATTTTAAAAGTTTCTTTTAAGATTTGAACGTAATTGAACTTGCTTTCTTAGTTTTATTTCCTTAATGTATCTTGCAACCTGCATGGTAAAACAACTCAGCTTGAAAGTATTCACCATTCTTGTAATATTTTGCTGTACCATGCCATACAATTAGATTGTAAACGTTGGATGCAACCCACAATAACTTAGGCAGTTGTAATGTAAATTAAAAGAATATATTTCAGAAATGTTTTAAAAAGAATTTTCAGTTTCCATTAGCGCAGTTTGTTGTGATTTTGTTTCGAATGGAATTTGTTCATTGCATAATTTTGTATCGTTTCGTTTTGACAAAATAAGCCTCGTTTTGAACGCTCCAATTGCATAAACGCATTTCGAACAAACTAAAATTTAGTTTTTGCGAGAAATCAATAGCTTCACTTACCACCATTTTATAGTGTGTTCGAGCTTTGGTGGAGAGCTCGCTTTCTTGTATTAACTCACTGCAGACATATGAGATACATTAAACTGAGGAAAGGCAATGGCCTTTAAAAATATTTTTTTGTTTTATGCTTTATCGTACGAAAAAAATATATGTAACATAAATAAACATACGTAAAAAGCTTTTAGAACGTTTTCAACATATTGTTGAACCCTCATCAGGAATAGCTTGACAGTGATTGCATCTGCAATATACGAGATAAGAACAATCAAAATGTTAATTTGATTGTGCAGTCATTGAGACAAATAGCAATAGCAAGAAACAACTTTGTCAAAATGAAAAAGACATTAATAACACGCAAAATTAACACCAACACTCGAAAACGAATTATGAAATGCTACGTCTGGACTACGTTAATTTACTATGCAGAAACATGAACATTGTCATCACAAATGGTAAAAAACTAGAGGCATTAGAAATGTATGGCAAAATGCTTAAAATTTCATGAAAGGATAAAATCACAAACAAAGATGTATAATTTCAAATTCTAACCAACATGGAAATTCTACATACAATTAAAACAATTGAAGACCGGTCAGGACTTGATTACAAAACTGCAAATTAAAAATATCACAACAGAGAAACGCGGCGCTTTATTGCCTCCAGCCCTCGACGAGAGAAAGGAATTTAACGATGATGATGATGGTGCAATCATTACGTTTTCGACAAAATATTTGACCTATAGATTATTTAGCAAAAGCTTAATCCGGTTGCTGTAAAGTTCAATAGTTTTGAAGCATAATCTCTCCAGATTTTCTTTATAGTCCAAGTAAACGCTTAATGGCAAAGCTTTAAACGAACCATGTATCAGTAACCCCAGTCTTCAAAGCCACCTGCTGAGCTGCTAAGTGTTTTCACTCAGCACAAAACAACATTTTCTCCATAATTTACCAGCTAATAACTTCTCTTTACTGGTTTAATTTGTGCAAATCTGATTAAACTGCTATTATAAAGGATTAAGAATGTTCTTTAGCTTAACTTGTTTCAGGGAAGGATTAAAAAAAATAGAAACATTTTTAAAGCCTTGCAAACCCGACAACATTTCTTTGAATGTGACATCAAGATTGTTTAAAGCTTTCCTGATAGATTTTCAAAATTTTGTATCATTTTAACTTGAAGTTAAAAAAAATGAAAAATCACTCTACGTATACTTGAAGCTATGAAAACGTGGCAGACCAAGATCTCAACATGAAATTGCAAATACAGATATTGTTAACTCGAACTCAAAGCAAAATCGATTAAGTTGAAAATCCTGGTGTTTTAGCAAATATTTCTGAGCAAAAAACAGCAATTGAGATAGACCTACAACTGAAGAACAGAAGTGTATCTTGTAATATGTGACGTAACAATGTGATAGACATAAAGACCAAAATAACTACGGAGTGGACTTCAAGAGGTTTAAAGAGCTAGAGGGAGACCGAAAAAAGATGGTGTCAGATAAAATATTGGTATCACTTGGATAAGAACAACGAAATATAGTATGTTAATAAAAAAAAAATATGTGGAGGCCATCTGGCAACAGCGCCATGACCGGCTGTTGATGATGGGGATGACGTTATCATGATAAATTGTTACTCGATATGAAGGCACCACATTTTTTTGTTCAACTCTCATAGCTCAATATCTGGTTATAAGGTCTTGAAGTTTTGATGTATTTTTGTTTTATAAAAAATGAAATTTATTATCTGGCTATCAGCGTGTCCGCTTCGGAAGCCGCCCACACACTCAAACATCACAGTAGCTTTTTTTAGTATTTTCTAGAATACTAAACAAAACTTTGCACGTTTTTGTGTTGTAATTTTGTATGTTTAAAATTGCGGTTGCTCTATTTTCAGCCCAACGACCACAAAAAGGAATCTTGCTGCTGCAAAGGCGACATGTGCAACTTTAGCCATGACGAATGCAACGGAGGTGAGCTTTGTCACGTCACAATGGTAAAGATTGCATCATTTCATGAAAGTAACATTGGAGAAAGTAGTTTTGTAAAAGTGCCTAAAGCACATTATGATCAATTAGGAGTTAATCATGAGAGGAATATTTTCATAGTAAACTAAATGCACTAAAAAATGTTCAGTTTAAGGAAAAGCGTGAAGTTCACTTCTTACTGGCTCACGCTTATCAAGAAATCCATTTTTTTCTGACTTGTCGAAATCTAATTGTGTTTTTCTGTAATATTTAACTTATGCATTTTTAAAACTATAATTCTTTTGATGTGAGATGCTCAGCAGTTGATTGCAACAACTACAATCACCGTGTTTGAAATACAAAGCTTTCCAATTTTTAGTTGTTTTGTATCATCATCATCATCCGTTCAGTCGTTTACGACTCTCGGTCACTCTACGTTATCTTTCTCCACATCTCTCGATCCCACGCAGCCTCCTTCAATTCATGCACTCCCATGCCACTGTCATTTACAATCGTGTCAAGCCATCTTGTTTTCGGGCGCCCCCTTCCTCTTCCTCCGCTCACCAAACCAAGCATGATGTCTTTTTCCATTGATTTGCTTCTCATTATGTTGCCAAAATATGAAAGTTTCTGCCTGACGATTCTAGCTTCTAGGGATATGTCCGGTTTAATTTGTTCAAGAATTTTGTAGTACATTTTGTATACGCTGAGGTAAAACCAATTTTGTGTGCAAATGGCTCTTAAAATTTTATATTACTCAGCAAAAATGCTTACAGTAGGCTATATAAAATATAAACGTTGAACACTTTCTGCATAGGCCTATGTTGTAATGTATAGCCTAACACATCTTTCGTTTTATTAACTTCTAAACTAAACTTTACTAAACATCATAGCAAGTAAAACTTTTCATTTTTATGTCACTTCAACGTTTCCAAAAGTTGTAATGATGTAAAAAGCAGCTTTGGATAATTAATTGGAATGAGAATGAAGATCGGCACTGTTTCTATTTCTGAAAGATGTGTTTTTTAGGAACTAAATAGGCCTAAGTACCGTAACTAACTCCATCGAGATATACGAGTATTGTTGATATGAAGTTCCATCTAAATCCTTATATTGTCATGAAGCTCCCCCTCCCACCTGCAACGCAACCATGGCCACCCCTGAAAATGGAAAGCTTCACTGCGAGACGACAAACCAAGATGGCGGGGTTAAGATCGGGTCTTTGTGTCAGATTGCCTGTGATGAAGGTAAGTTATGCTTCTCTGTTTACCACATAGAAGCAACGTTTAATATGTCTTCGGTTACGTCTTGGTTGCTGACACTTACAGCAGTTTTTGTTTACAGTGGTAAACATGACTGATTCTTCTTGGAAAATATTTATCAGATACGAGGGTTGAAGTGAAAATATTACGCACAACAAAACAAGTTATGAAGTCACACACAAGTTGTTGACGAGACGTGCTGCGTGCGTAAGGTTGCGTCTGCAACTTATCCATAACGTGAACGCACCGCACGCTGCACGTAGCCTATGTGTGCAGTGATGCACTAGCACTACAGATCATTTTACTGATTTTCTTTTTTATGAGTACATTTATTACTAAGATTCGTTGTTAAAATTAACAGAAGTTTTACTAATATTCGTTAATTAAATAGCTCATAAATTTAGCTCATTAATTTACATTATATTACGTCGTTTTAGCTTCTATTCCACCTTTAGACATCACAAATCATTACAATGGCTTCATTGTATTTGCAGCAATCTATATTTTATTTATTTTGACTTTTATAGTTTGCTGTAACTATTTTGTTTGTACTGCACTACCATGAAGAGGAGCTTTTGAGTTAATCTCATATCTAGGCGTGGTTCCACTTGATTATCTTAATAATATGCTTCGCATATGCGTCAAACGTTTTGCAAAACAGATCTAATGTTTTGACAATATCTGAATTTGTTTTTTAAGCGGAGTGTGCTTTCCCACTGCGGTTTGCCCACTCATACTCTATGGAATTTTCACATTGGCCAAGCGAGTTAAGCCTCTGAATCAACTGACTTGTTGATGATCAGTTATCTATTCCTCTTCTACTGATAGGATAAGATTTGATTTATAGTCGATTCTGGCTCCAGTTGTGATATCTCGCAGTGCTGATGATAATCTGTGATTCAGTTAAGCGCATATCCAAACCAGCATATTATCTGGACTTATGCTAATCCAATCTGAAGGTAGAGGAATCAGACCGAATCATGAACGAAGCAATATAACCGTGAAAGCAATCATCAAAAATCTAAACTTACAGGCAAACGCCATAAATGATATTGCACACATGGATGCAATAAACTATTTACTATCAAAAAGAAGTTGCTACATTTTCTTAGCTGTTTCACAGTGTCTACACTACCTTGCTAAGTTTAGCTTAATTAATCTCAGCAAGGTTTTTTTGTAATATGAAAAATAAACAAGTGTTTATTTACAGGTTTCATTAGAAAAGGCCCTCTTTATACCAAATGCATTCGCGAAGATTCTGGAGAGGTGAAATTTAATCTTAGATCAGATAAACTCCCAACATGCACACCAGGTGAGGCCTTTGTATCTTTGAAAAACTAAAAGCAACAAAGTCTTGATTTTACTATTTTTTTGTCTGACAGAATTGAACGAAATATAAGTTACAATCAATTTTCATTGCGAAATGCTTGATAAGGGATATATCATGGATAGCCAAAAACGTTAGAATTTTGATCTTTATTTGCATCATGATCAATATTGTGGTATTGATAGTTTCGTGTGCTTGTGTAACTTGTGGTTCAACAAAACAATGGAAAGTTGATAATACAAACAGATATCTATTTTCATTTTAACCATCATATAGCCTACATAGTATAGACTATCGGTCTAACACTACCAAGACAGGCATGGGTGCGCCTCAACCGTCTCCGTACAGGCGTCGGGCTTTTCCGCTCAACCATGCACCAATGGGGAATGGCCTCTTCCTCCTCCTGTGAATGTGGTGCCGAGGAACAGACCGCAGACCACATCATCAATGACTGCTCCATCTTCAAGCCACCTAACGGAGTGGAAGGTCTGCGTGTCATGGATGATGAAACCAAAGACTGGCTGCTCTCTAGTGGCCTTCAGTGTAGTCCGGAAACATCGTGAATCTGGGGTGGTAAAAGGATATACCCTCGGCCCCAGATGCTCACACGACGACGACGACGACGACGACGACGAAGACGACGACGATCAGCGTTAAATCACCAAGGTCACAACGATATTTGTTATTTTAGATAAATCTCTTGGTGACTTCCAAGAAGATCCAGTCGTAACCAAAGCACCTGTTTTGAATCTTCCAAAGTTGTGCAAGCCGGAGTACATTGCTTATGGTGTCACTCTATGCATGACTCCGAAAGCTAGAATACTGAAAGAAAGAAGAAAAATTCCTATCAAAGCAAAGTGTGTCTACAGATGTTGCAGAGGTAGGCTGTGTGAAATGTGTAAACGTTCAAGTTTTACTTAGTTAAATTTGCAATATTCTGTGCATACTGCATAGCCTACTACTTATTCATTCTTTTGGCAAAATTAATAGTCGCTACGAAACAATATTGAACTTCTTTTTAACAACTGTACTTTTTTTTAATTTTATATCACATACGAAAATAACATCAATTGATCCGGGTTCTTTGCACTACATGACACAGAAAAATACAATCACCACCATCATTAAGTCTGATGAAGTAGTTGAAATAAAACAAAGTTTGCTGGAAGTTGCTTGAACGTGGACCTTGATATGTGTACAGCTTGAAGGCCTCTTAGTTGTAAAATGAGAACGTATTCAAAAGGATGAAACTCAAAAAGACATAACAGAGTCTTGATTAGTTTAATTTTTTTTTTGTGGAATTTAAATCAAACATAAAGCCATGTTAAGTCACTGAATTAGACATGTTGGTAAGCAGAACTTCTCTCATCAATAACCTAAATCAGGGATGCTTAAAATTTGGCACCTTTGTTCCATGCTGCCAGTGGGAGGAAGTCAACTCTGTGTTTGTGTTTATTACTACTTAAAGCTTTAATCTTGAATCAAAACTATTAAAATTATTGCTCAAGTACTCATGAAAAGCGAAATGAAGTCCATGCTTCGAATAAAAGAGCAACCCTTGGTATGAACATTTGTGACTTGTTATGTTTACCAATTTTTATGTTTACCTTCAGGATATCATTCAATTGGTTTCCGAAAACACAGTCGGTGAATTTGAGCGGTTTTGAACCGGCGCTCTTTTGAGCGTCTTTCAAAGGCTCCCACTGCGCAACAGTGTTGCCCGGTTGAGTGATAACCAATACATATTCATACCAATTGTTGGTGACATAAAATACTTAGTAAGTGCACCAAAGTGAAACTTTCTTTGATGAAATGCAGCTCACATGTGTTTCTAATCACAGGATACATTCTTGTGGGAGTGGATGAAGCTACTTGCGTGTTCGACGGGAAAGAAGGCGCCATTCTCAACAATCCTGCTCCTAAATGCGTTAAACGTTGGGGTCTGAAAATAAACAGACAAATCCAACATTGACATCGCCAACTTGTTCAGTTTACTTTCTTCAACTGAGTAGACTTCTTGTAAAGGCTTACACCAGAAAAAAAAACGAGAATGTTGTTTTGCGGGCGATCAACATACCTGACTAGTTTTTCAATGTCTTTTGCCATTTGATTTTTTTAAATTGTTTTATACTGTAAATTTGTTGCAATTGCTTCTGTTTTTGTTGCAATGTTGTTGCTGCTGTTATTATTTATTTTGTACAGCTATTAACGCCAAGTTTGTATTGAAATAGATCTCTCCGTCAGACAGATAACGAGTTTTCTTCACTGGCTTTTTTTACTTTAAGCCGTTTTGGCGCGAAGCTCCACCTGGGTCACTTAGCATCGTCACTTGTCATCATTTTTAATAGATTTATCTTGATTGCACAAATGCAAAGCAGGGGCTTCCCAAGCGCATAGTTATATGTTCTACCTAAAAGCAATCACAAAGCTCTCTGATTGGTTGGCGTGGAAGAAAATGAAGTGTAGTCATACTCATATGCACTAATCAGCGCCACAGGAGAACTGATCTCAAGCACAATACGGTTTGTGTTACATTGCAACTGCGTTTTTTTAGTATAATAATATTTCCAGAAAACGATTTTTCAAGCGACATGTTGGTTTATTTTCGACAAGTTTTTTAACCGCGAGGTAGCGCTGTGAGGCTTGATAAATCTTCTGTTTCGTGCCAGTGGTATTTCTTCGCTGAGTGATTTTACCAGTCGAAAGTGCTACGCAGGTCCATTGAGAGGGTAATTGTGGCCCAGTACCAATGATTCTTGGGCCTAAATTAAGACACTTCTAAGAAAAAACGTACTATATCGAAACAACTTCTCAGGGATGGTCTAAGTCCGAGGTAAATTTCCAAAAGTTCGATGCTCTGATCTTGTCATATCCAAACTTTCGCGCGGTAGGCAAAGATTTACATGACGTAGACGGGAAGGCAAGCTATCTTTGTGTCCACCTTCAGACATGCCTTATGTGTTCTTCTGCCAGAGATAGAGTCATATGCTTTTGAGCGTCCACAAACCGGCGCCGTGTCGAGCGACGCACCAGAGCTCTCACCACTTGGCTATGCAGCCAACATACCTTGGTAAGATCAGATGACTTTGTGAAGAATTGAGCGTTCTTCCTGGCTATCAGCACAAGGCTGAGCACTCACTGGTACAGCAAGCAATTGCGATTAGCCAACTATAACAGTGTAGCTTCCACGCTAGCCATTTAGACCATCCAATCAACTATATGTTTCTCGACAGCCGATTGTAGCAAGAATTAACAGCGATAGACAGTTAGACATCGTATTTTATTTTCAGATGACTTTCTTTTAGTCTGGGGATTTGTGATGTAAAGTCATGAAACATACTATCAGAAATGTTCTGGGACTCATGTTGCCAACCTCCTCGTGGTGAGTCCTGGTAATTCATATTAATGAAGCGAATGGCAACAATCAGAGACTGCAACTCACATGGCACCTGGGGTGGTAAAAGGATAAACCCTCCACCCCGGTGTCCAATGAGAGAAATTCATCTTCCTGTCGGAGTCACAATCTTGCAGCTAAACGTTGAAGGCCTTACCAAAGCCAAATGCGACATGTTGGAACATCTCACACAAAAGCATAACGTGACTGCATTACTCCTGCAAGAAACCCATACCACCAAAGTATCGAAGTCAAAGCTCAGTGGATATACCCTGGCAGCTGCATCAATAGCAATATTTATGGAATAGCCACATATGTAAAGAACTCCGCTAAGTGGATACCGATTGCTTCATCCAATCCTGACTGTGAAGTTGAATGGACAGCCACTGAAATCGAAGGCACAGCTGTGATCAACGTGTATAAACCACCAAATACACGTCTGCAAGCTAACTCCATTCCCGCCTTTGCTCCACCATGCATATATGCCGGAGACTTCAATGCCCACAGCACAACCTGGGGCTACCGCCATTCAAATGCAGACGGCATAGCGCTTGAATCATGGGCAGCTGTCACTGGTATCCAATTAATGTTCAACCCAAAACAACCAGACAGTTTTTTGTCAAGAAGATGGAAAACAACAACCAATCCAGATCTGGCCTTTGCCAACCTAAAAGGACCTTTACCAAATCGTACCATCCTTAGCCCCTTTCCTAAGTCCCAACATAGACCATCGCTCATCACCCCTGAAAACCCATTCAACCCAGTCCCAAGCAAACCTGTGAAGAGGTGGAATTTTCGCAAGGCAAACTGGGCCAAGTTCACACTCCTGGTTGAAAAGAAAACCCGGCATCTCCCAGAACCAACTTCTGACGGACTGGAAAAGCCTTATAAAGTCTTCTGCAAAACCTTACTCGTGGCATCAAAGAACTCTATCCCCCGTGGATTCGGTCGTCAATTTATACCATCATGGGACGAAGAATGCAACAAACGCTATCATGCGTTCCTGGCCTCAAAAACCAGTGAAGAGACATCCATGACTGCCACTGATCTGTTAGAACACCTCAATGTGAAACGTAAGCAGCGTTGGGAAGATACAGTGCAAGGCATTGACTTCACCCACTCAACCAGAGCTGCATGGAAAACCTTCAATCGCCTTACAGGCCGCACCTCCAATCCTAAACAATGCCCTGTAACCGCTAACGCCATAGCACAACAGCTCCTAGCCAATGGCAAATGTAAAGTGGCAAACAAGAAGCACGCCCTTGCAGTGAAGCAGGAATGCAGCAGGCTCTGGAACGCCCCAAGCGCAGATGGCCATCTGTCAGCCCCCTTCAGCACCAGAGAACTTGCGTCTGCCATCAAACAAGTTAAAAGCGGGAAAGCACAAGGGCCCGATAACATCCCTCCAGAATTCTTGAGGCATTGTGGCTCCAAATGTCTGGCATGGTTGAAAAGGTTCTATTCTGCTTGCCTGACCCTCCAGGCCATACCTAAAATCTGGCGAAAAGCAACTGTAGTGGCAGTACCTAAACCAAACAAGCCAGCTGATGATCCCAAGAGCTATCGTCCAATATCACTACTCTGCGTCCCATACAAGATCCTGGAACGGCTCCTGCTAACTAGACTCGAGCCAGTTGTTGATCCCTAGCTACCAAAAGAACAAGCTGGATTTCGGCACGGACGCTGTACGACTCATCAAGCAGTCAAGCTGACCGAGGATATAGAGGAAAGTTTTGAGAAGGGCGACAAAGCAGGAGTAATCTTGGTGGACCTCACTGCTGCCTATGACACTGTGTGGCACCAAGGGTTAACCCTAAAGCTCCTCCGCATGATCCCAGACAAAAAGGTAGTGCGATTTCTCGCAAATATTCTTGCAAATCGGACCTTTTTGCTTAAGACGAGTGACGGGCAGTGCAGCCGGCCTCGCCGCTTAAAAAACGGTGTTCCGCAAGGATCATGCTTATCACCCCTACTATTTAACACCTACATTAGTGACATGCCAGAGACTACGTCACGCCAGTACGGCTATGCTGATGATCTGGCATTACTCAATGACAAGTCCTGGCATGTGGTAGAGGAAGCACTTACAGATGACATGGCCCAAATCGCAGACTACCTGAAGCTGTGGATGCTGAAACTGAGCCTGGCAAAGACCACCGTCACACCTTTTCACCTTTGCAACATGGAATCTACGCGCCAATTGTCAGTCTCTCTCAACGGAAACCCACTCCCACACAATCCGTGTCCCACCTACCTAGGAGTGAAGCTCGACCGACAATTAACCTACAAACACCATGCTGAAGCCCTCCATGCTAAGCTATCAGCACGCAACAACCTGCTGAGATGCCTAGCTGGAACTTCCTGGGGTACTAGTACATCCACACTCCGTACAAGTGCTCTTGCACTTGTTTACAGCACCTCCAAATATGCTTCTCCCACTTGGTGCCGCAGCGTAGCCTACACACTTCCAAAATTGACACTGCCCTCAACACCACCATGAGAATAATAACCGGATGCTTGCTTCCAATTCCCACTGACTTTCTGCCGGTACTATCAGGCATCGCCCCAGGTAGACTTCGCAGGAAAAACCACGTACGTAGTCTGGTCCTACAAGCTATGTCAAGGGATGACCACCTCCTCAACCAGATTGTTCTAACCTCGCACTCCCAAAAGCCCCAGCGCTTGAAATCTCGACGCCCGTTCTCCCGACATGCTGCAGCTATGTGCAAATCGAACTTCCACATTTCCGAAGTTTGGAACCGTGAATGGAGAGAAGTTGCGAGACCAACCCAATTCACGGTCTTTCCCAATACCAACACCCCACCTGGAGCAGAACTACCCCGGAAGGAATGGGTGAAGCTCAATCGCCTGCGGACTGGAGTGGGCCGTTTTAGCAGCAACATGTTCCAGTGGGGCCTCGCCGATTCACCATCTTGTGCGTGTGGCTCAGATTTTCAAACTGCACACCACATTATCTATCAATGTCCTGTAGCCTATACCGAGCACAAGTTAGACATGTGGACCTAACAACGCTCGATGAATACACAATCCATTGGCTGCTGCGCCTGGATGTAACAACGTGATCTGTGGCGGCCTCAAACGCAAGAAGAAGAAGAAATGTTCTTTCACAAATTAATTTTGCAGATGCTTGCTTAACAGAATGCGCGAAATTGCGCCAGCGTAATTGCTTCCACAGAATGTAATTACCAGTTGCCATAATTGAAATATTTTACCTTAAGGTGGCGCTATAGCTTTGTGTATGGTCACAAACATGTGCAATGCTTTTAGAAACGCGGATGTTCATATGGTGCAGCTGATGCGGAGTTGTCGTATGCTAAAAGGTAATTACACTTTATCAATTTGTTTAGAAATGTATTTTATATTGGAGAAAGTCAATCAGTGCTGACCTGTTTAAGAGGTTTGGGCTTTTTGCTTTCTGGTAGCTAAGCTCTCGTCAAGCACGCAGCTGATCCAACAACGGCTTACTGGCTACTGGCATCCTTTGTCTGGTAGACCAAGGTTCGATTCCAACGTATGTTCAGCTTAAGTCAATAAAATGAAGCTGATGACATTTGTTCCTACTCAAAGGGTCAAGAATAAATCTAATTTGTAGTGAGACTACTCAGAAAAATAGGCAAAAACTAAACTACCGGTACTGATGAAATGCTTCAAGCTATTTGTTGCAGAGGGCAAGCATTAAGATCGTGTTAAAATGCTATTAATGCTATTACAATATCACACAAACTGGCTGCTTACCGGCATCTTTTCGGAGCTGTCCAAAGAAATCATAGTACGGTATATGACATGCTTTCTCTCGCTGTTTCTTTTCATCATCTATGGCTGTCGGTTGCATATAGCCCGGTGGTGAGAACGTCTGCGCGACGTTCGAAAGGACGTGGGTTCGACGCCGCTCCAGAGCACGTGGCTGTGTCTCGGCGAAGACACTTAATGGCAAGCTAAAATAAGGGAAGCAGCTGACTCGATGACTATATGTCACTTCGCTGCTTTCTGTTGTCTGTTGTAACCTGTGATAGCAATGTAGGCTACGGTACTGTATGTTATCGCAAGGGGCGCAAATAACAACATGATTAGCCCATTATTATTATATGAAGAGCTCTTTTTCTTTCAAATATGTTAGCAGCAAATTGCAGGTGTAGGCCTATAGCCAAGCTATGGATAGAAAAAAAAGTTTTTTTTCGTAATTATTTTACATGCTGGAATGCCATAACCTACTTTGTTAGTAATTTTGAGTGCTTTTTGGTACCGGTAGTCTAGAAGTTGTTCCTATCAATTTGCACTTCCTGACCATGTTTAAATTTTACCCTCAAAAAATTTGAATAATGTCGTTTGCATGTAAGATTTTGCATTTGAAATATATGGATTGTAAAATGCATTAAAGGATTCGAAGCATAGCCTAACAGTAAAAAGATATTCAGACGAGACCAGTAGGCTACAGTTTGTTTTCAATATTAGAAGGCTTCTTTTCGGCAAATGAATTTTAGTTGATGTAGCAAATATCCATTAAAATTCTATGTCAGCCATTTGGTGAGTATTTTTTTTTTGTATGACCATGGCCACCAGGAGATCTTTAGGTGGCCATGGTATGACTTACCTTTAGTTTGCTGTTAGTTGTAGCATGGTCACCTAAAGATACGGCCTGATTTGTCACATTTTGAAAAAATTTCCAAGTTTTTCTAACTTTGGGTAAACGTTTAAATAAATTTTTCTAAAAATTAGATTTTTGCGCTTTCTTTTCTCTTTTCCCCAGATGACACAATAAGTTTTAACATCCCCACATGTTGAAAAACAAAGGAAACTTGATTTCAAAGATTTTAGTCAGACTGTTAATTTTTCAATAACAGTCTGATTTAGCGTTTTTCAACTTACTTTTTCTCATTTTCTACTGCTTCCCCAAGGCAACAAAAAAGTTTTATGTCATTAGGAAACCGCATAAAGTAAAGACATCTCAAAAAATGTCAGTCAAACAGTAGTAGTAGCTGTAATCAAAATCTGCAAAATGTGACAAATCAGGCCGCATCTCCAGGAGGTGGCCATGGTTGTAGTCAAGATCGCTCAAGCAAAATGCTAGGCCTTGGCTACAATGATTAGACATTTGCAAAAGAAAAAATGAAGTGGAAATGCCTAACAGTATGTGAGAAGAAAAAACGACATTAATGAAGATGAATCAAGACGACTAAAGCTACTACTTTGTCTACTCATCCAAAAGGGGGATATTCAAACATCATAGGACGAAGATGAAGTGAGGTTGCCACAAACATCACATTGCGCCTGGCGATCAGCGTCATTTGTAATGTCGCGTAAAGAGATGATGAAGTGAAAAGTATGATATCATATGATATTTGAACAGAACCAACTTGTGGAGAAGGGAGCGTTCTTCCTGGCTATCAGCACAAGGCTGAGCACTCACTAGTCCAGCGAGCAATTGCGACTCGCTAACCATAACGGTGTAGCTTGTTTGTTATGGCAAACTTGTTTGTTATGGCTAATAGTATAGAATGAAGATAGCAAACTTGCCTTTTTTTGAGTTGGAGATTTCCAATACAAAAATGAAGTAGATTTAAACTTGTTTTTAATTGCTATGAATTTGGCTATGACAAAACGTAAAAAATGGTAGATTTGAAATACCGGTTGCTTCATTCACAAGAAGAAAATACTATCCAGTTTCCTGGTTTGGACTTGGCTGTTGTTTTTTTTTATAGTTTTATTTGTTCGTTCATATATTTATACGTTTCGGACACGTTGTGCAACATTTATCTAAATTCTTATGATTTCTCACTGACCTTTGTATGACGTGGTAAAATTGCAAGCGCAAAAGTGTGACGAATTTTGAAGAGTGTTTCCGGGATCTAGACAACGACACGTCTGATTGCTTTTGTTTGGTCATGATGCCGTAAAAGCGATGAAGGACTGCGAAAGGTCATTGGCAGGTGACTCCCCAGACAGCAAATCAACCGTTTTTTACATTGATTCAACGTCTGCAGACGTTGAATCAATGTAAAAAGCAGTTGATGTTTGTCTGGGTCAGCACATGGGCAGAATTGCATTGGAGAAAATGACCACAATACACAATCTTTCAACAATTTTCACCTGAACACTGAATTTGTTACTCAGCGTGCTGCTGATACGTGATTAATGTCAACATTGATATTTATAAAGTCTTGAACAAGAAATTAAGACAGACTGTTTTTTAAACTTCTTGTTCATCCATAATATTTAAAAAAAAATTTTAGTTTTGAACTTCGCGAGCGATAGTTTTTGTTCCAAAGTTGAATTTATTTTGGCATGTTTAGTTGATTTACAGCATCATGGTCCTGTGTTTTGCCATGTTAGACAGGTAGTCATCTGATCGAGCCCTCTGAAGAAGTCATTCGTGTCTGATTGACGAAACGTCGGAATAAACGCTCGTTTATCACCTGAAGCATCTTGTGATAGTTTAGCTTAGTTTATACCAGAAGAACCAATCAGGCATTTTCAAGACGTGAACATGTCCTACTTGCTTTGACTCGCTTCATAAAGTATGGGAATGGTTTCGCCACTTTGCCTTCGCCATTTTGTCAAAATAAATTTTATAAGATTTGCGGAAAATTCACCCAATCGTATCGGTACAACCGACAATCTCTTATTCACTTTAAAACGCAGGTGAAACTTATTGGTCACTTTTCTCCACAAAAATTTTTTTCTTGCTTAACAAACACTCATTCGGGTAACACCCACCAATTGTTCCAACCAATGCATTGTCTCAGCGTTAGAGTTGTTAAGATTCGAATTTTCTGCAGGTCAGAAAACTGTTTTGATCAATCGAGACAAATTATCACAATCGCAACGTCTATTCATCAGAGTTTAAACCACTGTAGAAAATCCGCTACAATATGTTTTAGTTGTTTTTGTGGCTATAAGTATATCAGCATTGCTTTACCATGATCACTGAATGTAACAGATGTGCCACGAATTGGAGTGGGGGAGTCCAGTTACCCAAAAAAATAACCGGCGGAAATTGTTTAGTTCAACTATGGCAACAATTTTCTCAAGGAATTTATTTTGTCTCCAGATATAAACTTGTCTGGTTATTATAGGATTATTGGCATGTGCTACCTTTTGCAAACGAATAAGCATTTTATACATTTTTTTCTAGATGAATAATTGTATTTTCAATTTGCTTAAACCAACGTCCCTACAACATCACTTTGCTGATTTATGAGGTCAAATTAACGCATGTCTGTCAAATTGTAAAGCACAGTAATTGTTGGCCGTGCAAACTTATTGCTTCCTTCTTCATTTTGTCATGATGGTTTCATGCTGTGCCATTTTGTTGTGAAACATAATTCTACAAATTCAAGGCTTATGATAAATTCACTCTTGCTGACTGACAGAACATGACAAATAAAATTGATTATATAATAAATTGAGTATCCCTTTGAGCAGCATGATCGTTGTTTACTTCACAATTGTAGACACAAGCGGCCTGTTGTGGCCTGATGGGCGACTGCGGGTTCGCTGTGGTTGTAGCGGTTTGTCACTAGCTTTCGGAACACAGTTCCCTGGCCATGTGGAATGGCGAGGGTTATATTCTTCAGTATTGCGATGCATCCCAGCTTACAGCTACTAAACGAACATGCAAAATTTTAAATTTTTAAATGCATGTTGTCATTCTTTAACAGTGATTGGTACAAAACCAAAAAATTGTTTTACATGTTTTGAGCTTGTCAAGAAAAGGTCGATTTTATCTCTTGTTTCTTTCTACCGTTTGTTTCCATTGTTGAAACAGGAGAAAACGGTATGTTTGTTGAAACTAAACAGTCCATACTGCGGTAAACTATACAAACAACCCACACAAAGAATTTCTTAAGAGAGAAATGTTAGGTGAATCTGAGGCCATGTTTACTTTTCAATTTCGATGTCTTTTGTAAAATGCATATATTTCAGCTTTTTATTAAACACGTTATGATTTCTCGTCGTAATTTTCCACTGAGGTCTTTTGCTTTAAAATAATGTTTCTTTAGTATTTGCCATGTGAAGTTGCCAATTTACTTTCTTTTTAAGACTTTGAAGGCAGCTTGTCTTTCTTTGGGAGACAACCTAAGAAACATCATTTGGACGTCAAAGATGCATAATTATTATATAAAACCAAAGAGAGTAAAATAATTGCCAAAGACAGTTAGAATTACACAGCTACATTCATTATTACTTATTATATGAAAAAAAAAACATTTAGATAAGTATTCTGCAATTGTATTTCAGTGCTAAAGATAAAAACAGCACAGTTTCAATTACGTTTGCTACACTATGAGTTACTTTTTAAACAATGAAAACTAATGAATCCATCCATGGATTTATTAATATTCAATTGAACACTGAGAATATGTCCTTATAATGTTTGTAATGTATTGTATTGAGTTTAAATTTAACCGTTGTTATTGCGTTCGTAAACGTAGTTACACTGATGAAAATTTAATATTCGAAAACGCGTTCTGCAACACTGTTTTTGCACTCTGCAATGCCTGATGCAGATTTATCTGTAGATTTCCATCACGCATTGAAGCGGTGATCTGATCATGAAATTTTCTACGGTTCGAGAAAAAGTTTTCTCTGCCTATAAAACGTTGAATGGTAGTTTTATCAAATATTTCTGAAAGTTCCTTGGTTTCGTATTATCTGAATTTTCTCAACTAGTTATTAGTCTCTAGTCTAAACTCTTGACAGCCTGTTTCACCTAAAAGGAGGATCATCAGAAGGTCCTTATTCAAATAGAATCTTGACTTGACTTACATTTGTACATTTGTTTTAATTTGTAACATAATTCTCCCATATACCATATCATACCAACACTGATACTTCCACCAACTCATCTATCATTGCTGCATGTTTGTAGAACTGAGCAATCCAACTCGAACATATTTTCTTGGTACTTAACAAAGGTTTATGACAATACAAAATACAAATATTTAAACTAGCTTTGTTTAATTAATTATTTTTCGGAATTACGCTAATCTCCGCTTTTGATCAGAATTCGTTACACTTTCTATGCATATGCGTACTGAAACATTTGTAGCAACTGTGCACCAGTTGAAGACATGATTATGTGTTTTTATTAAAAGCTTTCAAAAAATTTGTCGCAGTCGTAAACAAGTTGATATCTTTGCAATAAAAATGCGCAATGTAGATTGAGAGGCAGCGGTAAAAAATCGCTTTTGTGATCACTTCATTTTAAAAGCATTTTTTATATAATTTTGCTTAAAATGACAGAGATATTATTGCTTAGAGGTGTTTAGAAATAAACAGTAGGATTCCAAAGTTTTATCCCTCGTGAGTGGAGCAAATAATTTTATGCATCCTGTTTTTTTGTCGCTTGCACACACTGTGTATTGTGTAATATACACATAATAATATGCACGGCTGCATAGCCGAGTAATGAGAGTCGTGGTGCCGAGTATTGAGAGAGCCAGTTCGACACCACTCATGAGCATGCGGCTGTGTCTTTGGCAACACATTTCAAGCATGCTTAAAGATCGGCTTCTTTAACGTGTTTCTATCACGTACTCAAAATCTTTCACCACCTGGATACGAAATTATAAAAGGCTAGGTAGCACAGACAATTTGCAATTTTGTCTTTTTGTATGTAACGTTGCTATAAATTGACCAATAAAAATATAAATTGACAAAATTGACAAATCGGTTGGACCAATAAATTCACCTTAAAAGGGTTTCCCTAAAAATAACACAAAGATAAAACTGCAACTTATTAAACAAACTAATCATTTTTGTTCTACTGTGTGTTGTCAAACTGAAAACATTTTCTTTAAATTGGCTTTTGACCCAGCCGACAAAACAGTTCTTGTTTTATCTGTTGTTTACATTGATTCAACGTCTCCAGACTTTGAATCAATGTAAACAAGGATTGATTTGCTTGTTGAGATGATTTCACCACCTTACTTCTATAAACGTTGTATCAATGTTGATTTTCGGTTGTAGCAGACAAGCCACAAGGCATTGATATTAATTAACTGTTTGAAAGTTATGAATCATAAAAACAACCAAAGTGCCAAACGGTCAGTTCTGCTGTTGATCGATGAATGTTTTGAAACTTTGTCGTTTTAAAGCTTTTCCAATTTTCATTGCCGTCGGCTGCAGCGTGGGTCAGGTGTACGTCGGAAGGCGTACACCGATGCATAGCGCTCAAGTCCGCTTTCCCGCAATGCAGGATAAAGATAAACAAACAAACAAAAAAAGCCACTTTTTTTACGGGGTTGTTGCCACTTGCTCCTTTAGCTGTATCAGCTAAGAAAAGGGTTTCCAAAGTAAAATAAAAAGGATCCCATACTTGACTCGAAGTGTCCTGGATAAAATAAGGCTCTCATTGTACTAAGCCTTCGGCATTAAGGAAAGTTATGCCCACCCAGTTTATGACACCCTAGATAAAGGCGAGCAGTACTTTCAACAATCAGCTTAATCCGGGAGTCGAACCAGGTTTGCATTATTGGAGAACCTACGCCTTATCCGCTGCGCCATTCCACCGTAGTTGAAGGATAACAATGTTTTATTTGCCTCATACAGCACACTTCAATGATTACAGAAGCATCACAACATATATCAGAACACAGCAAAGTCGCCAAGTCAGCTGCTTAGTAATTTGGCATGACATGAAATGTCTTGGTGAGACACAGCTGCATGCTCTGAAGTGGTGTCGGATCGATGTTCTTTCGAACGTCGCGCAAGAATTTTCGCCACACGTCCACTCCACTTATGCAATATAAAAAAATGTGCAACTTTGTTGGATCGTTAAAAGATTTCAATTTTCTTAATGATTTATTCTTTGCAGCAGCAGTGCTGTTTAACTTTTATGTTTAAATCATACAGCTAATTGAAAAATACAGTATAAAGTTTTATAAAAATGCATTTAAATCAATGTGAATACTGAATCTCTTCGGCTGACAAAATAGTTTTACCTTCCTGAGGGTCTAATCAATAATGTGCTCAAAAATCACTTTCAGTCATCTTCTTAACTAATCTACTTTATGCAGATAGTGTGACTCTTTTGTAAATCAAAGTTTTTACTGCCCCAGCGCTTAGTGTTATTACTTCCTGTGCTAGGACAATAGACCAGTGCGGCAACAATCAAATGCATTTATAAACAAAGCAAAATGATGCTGACTAATTATGACGTCATAAATCAAACGTGGTAGTCTGATGATTACATGAATCAACAAACTGTTAGGGGGTTGGTGATGACCACAGGCTCTTTTTCTTCTCAACTCGTTGTAGTCTGATGGTAGGTAAGCCTGCAGTCGACAACTACTGTTGTTACCAGGGCCGTTGACAGGATTTCTCGGGCCTGGTACCCATTCATTTTCGGGCCCCCTTCACCGACAAATTGCTGTTAAAATGAGGATGACACATGCCGTTCAAAGTAGAAAATTAAGAGGAATATCATTTAAATATATTCTCAAAGATTTGTCGTATCCACGAATTTCCCCAACTGTGCCATTACGCATAGCCTAATTAGGGATTTCTCCAAAAACCACAAAATCCTTGCTCTCAATCATGATCTTCGTCGGTATGTTAAAATTGTTGGAGTTTTCGGCTGAAATTAATTCTTTGTAAAGTAGAGTAGTGGTAGGAGAGTAAAACATTTTGGGGGGGCGAACATAATTTGCCCAAATTTTGTCTTTGCGTATATTAGATTTTCAAAAATGCAAAATTACTCACAATCTCTGAGAGTCACCAACTTGCCTATGTACGAAACACAAGCAAAAAAAAGGAAGTGGCTGTTTTTACACAATGAGGAGTTGCCAGAGTTAGGATTAAAGTTAGGAAGGATTAAGGAAAGGGCTAGAGTTAGGAATATGTTTAGGGTTTTGATCTTTGCCCAGAACTAAAAAAAATTCCAAATACAAGTTTTTGTTTTCAACAGCTTTAAACTTTGCTCAAATTAAGGCAGAATTCCTTATCTGGCAACAATACTGAGGCTATTCTTACACTATATAGTGTAAATATAGCCATAGCCAAAAAAACACGTACAACAGCAAAACAAGGCTGAACTTACTTTAATCTACGTTCATAGTCTGTGTCCCAATTAAATAAACCATCAAATTAAAACATCCTTGTGTATCTCAAAAAAATATACGGTATATTAAGCCTAACTGGATTCAAAAAAACGTGAACTGAGACTTCACCAATAACTGGATAACAATAATTGCCGAATATTCATGTCACCAGATTATAATTTATGAAAATCTCCAGCCCAACTTCAATAAAAGGCCTGACCAAAAGTAGCTCAATCTTTTCAATTTAAGGATACTCCAAAGACTCAATATTTGTAAATTTGCATTGAAAAAACCTAAAATGACAATCTGTTTACTGATCAAACCATGCTGCTTCAAATCCTACAGCCTGAAAAGAATTTGACAGTTTATCATGCAGCATGCTATGTGCATCAAACTTCCACCTTTGAACAAAACTACTTTTGATACCAAAAATATTGATATTATATTACAATGAAATCATAGTCAATGTTTTTTCAGAAGATCTTTACAAAGATAATCTTACTTCACAATGAAGCAGCTAGGCCTACTCAAACCACAAGCACTGAAGAAAAATGACTCCCAGATAATAACTTCAAACTCAATCGTTGCCACACAACACATACCACATTACCAAAACATGACACAAAAATAGCACTGTTTGCATTGCCTGATATATTAACTGCATGAATTGGATGACAAAACAACATAACATGTGTCTTTATATTTGATTGTTGTTGCTCTAGTCTATAATACTGTGTCATAGATAGTAAATAGCTGAGCATATCAACCCTGGGACTGGCAAAGACAAACAGCAGTTTATGCAAAAAAATTCAATATAGATAGCAGTTGAACCATAGCTCACAAAAACATGAAACTAAATACAGGAAAATTTACAAGTTGTTTTCATTTAAATTTAATATACTTTTTCACTTTGTACATAACTATAGTTAGTGGCCGGGATCAAGTGCTCACAAAAGTGGTGTGTATGTGGCCTCACAACTATTGATTATTAATATTATTAAAGTTTATAACAAATGCTTATTTTGTTTGACCATATCTAAAAATGATAAGCTATAAAGTCAAGTTTTGCGAGCATAGCATAATTCGTGGTAAAATTGACTTATCCAATAATTGGATAGTTTTGCCCAAACATTTTTACAAACAACTACGGTACATTAGTGGGATATAGAGAAAAAACAAAAAGCCTCATAAAGTTTCCAGTACCCAGTAGGCTTTTAAATCTTATCCATGAAGAAATGCAGCCTACATGTTAGTGAATATCATTAATAAGCTTACCTCTGTTTTCCAACTGTGCTTTTTTACAGTTCTATTTTGCAGTTGTCGAATCG
Source organism: Aplidium turbinatum (assembly GCF_918807975.1). NCBI lineage: Eukaryota > Metazoa > Chordata > Ascidiacea > Aplousobranchia > Polyclinidae > Aplidium > Aplidium turbinatum. The sequence goes on along the minus strand of NC_137489.1, from coordinate 4,393,288 downwards.
AAACTTATCATTCTGCCCAGATTACAATAGGCTACCACATGCAACAGTTTTCAAAGTCGGTGATAATACATTTACATTTATTGGAAAATATTAATGTATCTCATAAATTACAACAACTATCATATGTAAAGTTTCTAAACTGGTGAGGCGTCGAAACATTGTGGTAAGATTGATTTGCCCAAATAACTGGACATTTTTGCCCAAATTAGCGACATTTTTTTTCAGTGGGGCAGCGACCGCCTCCCTCTGCCCCTCATCTCCTACGGCTATGATGTAGATGCAAGTAGCTAGAAGTGATTACCACCAAAAATATTTATATATTCAGAATTAAAGAGTGGGTGAAGAAAAATATTTCGTACGTATTTTTGAAAAAAAAAAAATCGTGGTTAGGGAAATCGCAATACCCAGAAGGGGGCCCGGTACTTTATCACCTGACGGTTGAAGTGGCTGTTTTAACCTCTGATGGCAATTCCTTTAGATCTGATTATTTTAAGATCTTGATAATGTTTGAAGTCGCGGGGAATATTTTAAATCCGGGCCCCCTAAATATTCCGGGCCCGGGTCCAAAAGTACCACCTAAACCCCCCTGTCAACGCCCCCTGGTTGTTACTTGATAGAAATGTAACAATTAATGAAATTTTGTTTTGAAGAAGAGTAGGCTACGTTGTGGAAAGCGCGAAATAAAATTATGAAAGTAAATTTAGTTTAATTTTAAATTAAATAAACTTCGAATATTGTAAACAACCAAACAACCAAGATGACCGGACCTTCCACACCACAGTGATATGACTCTTTCACATGCATCCGAAACTGCCAGCACCAGGAATAAGCTTTCAAAACACTCTCAGTCCGAGGATGAAGATCCTACCGATCACATCAACCGAGTAACAAACAAATGGGACATCGATTGTCCTTGGTGATCTTGTGGTGAGATCTGTGGTGCTTTTGTTCTCTCGTTGTTATTGCTTCTTCATTTTTTTTATGCGCATGAGGATGGCACTGACTTCGTTGACCTTATGGTCTTTCGCTGTCGTCGTAACACCAGTACCATATCTAAAGTAGGACTACTAATTCATATATATGTGTGGCTTAACTGATTTATAAGCTACGTGTTTGAGTACTAAAATAAAATAAAAATAATCTGATACCTGAGGGATACATGGTTGTAACGCAGTAGGTTCAACATGCACTGAAAGCCGATCATTTGGCCTAACCAGACACATGATAGGATGCTTCAGAGACGACTCCACTCTAAATCTTCGACTACCAGCGCAAACCTGGAAACCACAACTTCAAATTAAAAAAAAACTAGATTGCATAAATTCAAAACAGACGTAAATGCAGAGCAAACTGCCATAAACATGTTGGTCAAAAAGACAAGACAGCTTATTGAAGTAATATTTTGTTTCTATTGTTGTAATGCCGGCTAATATTACACACAAATATTGCAGAAGAAAACAAAAACTGTGTGAGATGCAATATTGAGTACACAAAGTTCGTATTTTTGCGTTATTTCTATGTTGTGGTTAAAATGGAAGCCTAGAAGCAACTTTTTTGTGCGTACGCAAACATTCTGTTTTTTAACCCTCTATTTCACTCGTCTCTTGCTGTGTGTGGGACAATCGAATTGTACTCAATGAGATTTCAAAAAGATGAAGAACAAATAACGAATCTACGGTTTTGTAGATGAACTTTTCAACCCGACTGAAGGGTGGACAAGGGCTTCGGCCATCTCTCGCTACTGGTACAGTGGTGGTTATTACAAAACAATCCACGTGAAAGCAAGATAAAGAAAGAAAATAAAAAGATAGAGCAAGAAGAGAAAAAGGAATCAGTGTGAAAAACAGTTTATTTCTGTTTCTCCAGTTTGGGAAACGAAATTTACAGCCTGTGAAAAAGATGGGCCAGCAAAATGAACGAATAGTTTTAATCAAGTGAAAGAGATTATCACACGACATTAACGCTAAGCGATAAACAAACTATCAGTAGAATGAAAAGATTTTTTTATTTTCCAGGCAGATCAAACAATAAAAAACATCTCCTCAGAGAATCAAGCTTTAGTTTGACACAACAGATTAAGGCTAATATCCAAATAGAATAATCTTTTTAATTAGATAACTTGCAATTATAATTACGTGCCTATGAATTTTTGCTAGCCAGGTTGTTTTGTTACATTCGAAAAAATTATCAATCATACCGTAGGATACTTCAGTTGTCGAAACATTTTTTTTTATAATATTAAAAACGGAAGTGACTATTTTTCCCCACTTAATGCCATGGTTACAATCAGGTGTTGCCAGAGTTAGGATTAAAGTTAGGAAGGGTTAAGGTAAGGGGTAGAGTTAGGAATAAGATTAGGGTTTTGATCTTTGCCCAGGGCTAAACAAATTTCCAAAATACAAGATTTTGTTTTCAGCCATTAAAAACAGATGTTTTATTTTCGGTCTGTATTGACAACATTTGGCACAACTGCATACATACAGTAGATCAATGTAATAACCGGGTAGTAGATGCAATAATTTTAATCACTTTAAATTCTAGATCATTATTGCAAATCGTTCTAATAAGTTTTTTCTCTCGAAAACACACCCGTGCAGCCTACTATTGTAAAATAGCTTGTCGCAAATATTATATTTGTAATTTATCGGTTGCATTGGTGCAAACAGGTTGCTTTGTTTACTTGACTGTCTGCCAGTAAGGGTACAGTAAAGCTAGCTTGATGACTGTGGAGTTTTCGCTGCTTCATGCTGTCTATTGTATTGCAGCAGTGTTGTATTTGTGAAACTATGTTTTAACATATTATTGAATCTTTATAAACAACTACTCAGCCAGATATGCACTCAGGCGCGTTTTAGGTATTACTTTAAAAAAATTATCCCGGGAAAAAACTTATAACAAGATTTTTAACCTTAGCCTTTGAAGTAGTTGAATTGAATTGTTCGTACGTCCAAAAACAGTGTTGTCAGGCACTTAACTTTTGTACTTACTTCAGCTACTGGATTGCACCTCGAGTAAACATTGCGGGTAACTGCTGGAGGAAAATGCAGCTTGAGAAAGGGCATCCAAACAGGACAGACAATGCAGCAAACATAATTTATTCATCTAAAATGAGATATTTCTACATTTTGTTATTCGCTATAAAGTATCTACTGTTATACATTTTTAGCCACAGGCTAAAAATGATGAATGATTTGCAATACAGCATGTGCGAAACCATGTTTGTAGCCAGTGCTGTATTCGTAAAAAAAACACAGGGTATACTGTCAGATTTGCCAAAATAAAAAATAATACACAACTTGCAAAATGCTAATTTTTATTCCACCATAACATGAATTATCAACATCAAAATTTGACGAGAGGTACAAAATTGTTTATTTTTGGAAAACCAGAGGGCATACTGTAGTTGCTCGAAAAAGCAGAGAGCATACTGCGTATACCGCCGTATACCCTCGAATACAGCACTGTTTGTAGCATATACAAAGCATTAACATAGTATTTGTTAAAAATAAATTTTTGTAGATGTAACTAGGTACATCGTGCGGGCATACGCAATAGCAATTTTTATATAACCTTTTTTGGTAGGCCTAGCAGTTAATTTTGTTGCGCAAAAAAAATATTTGTGATTGCTGCTGTGCTTTCTGAATTCTGAGTTCCGTTACCCAAACCCGCAAGACATCTCTCACAGAAGTACTGTAGCTTGACTGGTATGTATTGATATGTTACTTAGTTGTTTGTAAGGCTTTAAAAGGCTTAGCCAATGGTCAATTTGAAAACATAGGCAGACTCAAGCTGTTGTTACAAAGGTTAACCTTTAACATACCAAGCGGGGTCTCGTAGGGACCCCAGAGGTGAATTTTTTTATCTCCCTCCTTACCTATAGCAACAATTTTTCTCATCATCTTTGTATGTGTCATAAATTTAAGCAAGTTCGGTATAGTGCAACAAAAATTAAAAAAATATTTGAAACATATGCAAACAACAGCATAACGTTACCTGGGGTCCTGATGGGACCCCCCTTGGTATATTACGTTACAAATGCTGAATGTTAACCAGTTAACTTCACGCGAAAAATGTCCTTACATTTTGCCAGAGTTTGAGAATTTGATGACAAATCAACACGTAGTCAAAAAAAAGTAAATGCTAAACTTGCAGCTTTTCGCGAAATTTGAATGGATTTATAGAAAACTGCAAAAAACTCTATAAGCCATTTGAAGAAGTAACGGTAGATGAACAATTAGTCTCTTTCCGAGGGAAATGTCCAATGAGAGAGTATATGAAGTCAAAACCAGCAAGATATGAAATTAAAGTGTGGGCAGCTGAAGACATGAAAACCACTCGCCTGTAGAATCTCCAAGTCTATACTGGAAAACTTCCTGGGAGTGCACCTGAGAAAAATCAAGGACGTCTGGTTGTGTGTACTGTGTGACATGATGAAATCACTGTTTGCAACTAGAAGAAGTGTTACCACAGATATTTTTTTTATATCAGTGCCAACTGCAGAATTTTTGCTCGCGAAAAATATCACCAAGACAGGAACACTGAGCAAAAAAGTCAGATATTCCTGCAGTTATGGAAGTTGCGAAGGGACGATATGTTTTATCGTCAAACTTTATCTTTTCAGATAAACTGTCAGTTGTAATCTATGTGCCTAAAAAAACAAGACGGTTCGTTTACTATCTTCTCAGCATCTTGATAATTCACTGTCTAATGACGATCACAAGAAACCCAACATCATAGGCTACTTGACTATAACCGCACAAAAGGCGGAGTGGATGATGCAGACAAGTTGGTGAGTGAATATTCTTGTGCCAGACGAATGTCAAGATGGCCTTTCTGACTTTTTATGAACGTGCTTGACATTGGAGACCTGAATTCCTGTATCACTTGGGTGTTCATAAACAGAGACTGGAACAGTAGAAAATCTAATCGAGGATTATATTTCTTGATGGAGTTAGGCAAAGAATTAACGAAACCTAATGTCTTGCGCAGAGCATGTAATCCATCTGGTTTTCAGCTTTACATCGTTAGAGCTATTGCAGTTATGGGAGTTTCTGTAGGTCGAAACACTGAAGCTTCAAATATATCCTCAACGTCAAGGCAGCCAGTGACGGAAGAGAGGAAGATGTTTTCAATGTCCTTGAAACAATGATAGAAAAGTTAACATTACATGCTCCAAATGCAAACGTTTCGTTTGCGAACAGCACCGAGTCACCAACCCAACTGTGACAAGTGCAAAAGAATGTGAAGATGACAGTGGATGAACTGTGCGTTTATGAATAAAATCCTTTGTCTAAGTAATTTGTAGAAACACATGTGTTATACTATATGTGATGCTAAGACTAAAATTTTAGTTTTTATAACACTTGGGGTAACAACAGGGGTTTGTTACAATGTCATAAAAATGGCATCTGCTTTACTTACAATTTCAGCAATCTTCCTTTGTTACATTAGCTGTATAAACTGTAATCTAAGTTAGGATGAAGAAAGTAGACTACAAATGGGCTTGTGCTTTGGTGTGCCGGTATACTGATTGTATGTATTGTGAGACAACGCAAAACTGGCTCAGCCAATTTGCCGTTTTTCATTTCCAAGGAAGAATGGCCTCCTTCATCCACAAACCTGAACCCCCTGGACTTTGGCATCTGGTCTTACCTGGAGAGCAGGGTTTCGACTAAATACCATCAAAGTTTGGAAGCAGTGAAGGATAATCTGAAAAAATAATTAGCCAAAATACCCAAAAAGTTATTCATGACTCCTGCAGGTCCTTTTCGAAGCGTCTCCGACTTGTCATCGACGCAAATGGCTGACACATTGAGTAAAACTTGTTTTTCCTAAATATTTAATTATTTGACAATAATATTATATGTTTATTACTCAATTATTATCTACCATTCGTTAAATACATTTGTTTGAAGTTATAACGTTAATTATTGATGACCCTGTATATACTGTATACTTTAATCAATAGAAACGATGGGGTCCTTGGAGGACCCCACCTTGGTAAACGACGTTGGTGAGCTAGGCTTGGTATGTTAAGGGTTAACCATGCTATAAAAGCATTGCATCTTTTGCAGCAAAATAAGGCAGTCTGGTCAAAACAGATGCTGTGTTCATGGCGAGTTAAATTGTTTTATAAAGGGCAGCGTAGAATATAAAGTTTATACCAACAATTTGTAGGCTATATGTGAAACCACGAAGACGTTTCAACCCATACTAATTAGATAAGATCGGGCATAACAAGCACAAACAGAATATGAAAATGCCGCAAACTTGCTTTAGTTTTACATGCAAAATTATAAGCAGACTACTTCCAAGAACTCTTGATTTAAACCTGGTTCGTTGATTGAGAATGTTGGAATTTAAAACATCCTTTTAGTGGACTTAATTCAAATAATTATTTTTCCCAACCATGCAACACTCAACACTATACTTTCTGTATTTTGTTTTAGTCATATATTTATAGTTTAATAGCTTTAATAGTCTAGGGAGGTTTCTGAGGATTGAAATTGTTTCAGAAAACCCTGGACCTGTCTGAACTTATTTCCTGGTGTTCGTGTCCCATTGACAAATAAAACTTTTGCATTCATTTAAAGAAACAAGTGCTTCAGATACATTCGTGGATATAGATTGTCGCAAGCCATAAACCTTATTTTCAAGAAAGAACGTTCCATTGCAATACAAATTACCTTCCCTAAAGTCCTGGGTTTACCACACGCCAAAGTTACATATAAAAAAAATAACATCGATTACATATAGGCTGTTATCATCATCATTAAGTTCCTTCCACTCATCGAGGGTTGGAGGCAGTGAAGCGCAAATTTCTCTATTGTAAAATTTTTCTGTTACAGTTTCATAATCAAGTAGCTGGATTATTAGTAGCAATATTATTAGCTGAGTTTATCTCTGCAAGCGACATGAGTTTACATAGCCCTAAGAAGAGTCGTAGGCATTTCTCTCTATAACAGCATACTGTTCTTTATAATGTGAGAAATCAAAGATAATAGTTGAAGGAGCACCACCCGCAATCCATGGCACGCCTTTAAGTGTCTTGCCAAAGACACAACCACATGCTCTGGAGCGGTGTCGAACCGGCTACCTTTCGAACGTCGAACCAGGGTTCTCACCACTCGACTATGCAGACGGGTGGGGTACATACGAAGTTCCAAAAGAAATTTTCAAATTTCATTGTTAAACAAAAACAATTCCGGTGATGAACACTTTTAATCGCACAAATGTTATGATTACTTATATCGGTCAAGATTTACTAATTGTGGCGAACCAGCGACTGAGCGAAACACTGATCTCTGATAAAATTAAAACATTTTTTTTTACTGCGCTTCACGAAGCGAAGTTATTACTTTTAAAACAGTCAAAATCGAATAGTAATCGTAAGTACGTTAGCATAACAACTAGATCAACAGCCATTTATTTTTTGTTTTGCAGACCGGTTTTTGTCGATATAAACTTACTTCATACGGCAGTGTGAAAGGAAAGCTGATTCATGTACAGTAGATCAGACAATTTCTGCAGAATTTAGTTTATGTCTAAGTTTTTGCCGAGACTTTATAAGAACTTTCTGCAGTTTTGAAAAGCCTCTTGACCCAATTTTGTAAGTGGAACGTTTGACCAAAATATGCTGATCAGCCTCATAAGTTGCTTTGAAGACTTTATTTTATATATTGTTCCAGTTATAAAATTAAGTTGTCTTTCAAACTTAGAGAAAAATAGTTAGAGCGCCTGGTCAATCTAATCAAAACATAAAGAGCGCAATAATAAATTCCTCTTCATCAAACCTTTCGAAAACTAGACTGTTTTTATTTTACTGTACAGTTCTATTAAAGCGTGTTAAACAGCATAGATTAGGTGAGTGTAGTTATCAGTCTACCTAAAAATTCATAGCTTACCATGAATTTGTCTCAGAAATAATCTACAACCGCCTCTACAACCGCATACAGCCAGATAGCCCTGGTTCAACATCACAGAACCAGACAACGGACAATAATCAATTATACACAGAAGTTCAATGACGTTGGCAATAGGGTCAAGGATTACTTTTGGACCCGTTTCGGATGATTCAAAACTTGTCCCCTTGACAGCCAGAGAACTTCTGTATGATAGAAGAGAACTTCATGTTCCGCCCCCATTTCTTGACATACCCTTTTGAATATTCGATGATTCAAAGCACAAGCTCTGATAAAATTAACTATTTTCACACTGCCAGACAAAATTTCTTTCAAATTTGTTGGGAGAGTTTTCGATGCTAATGCATGGCGATGTAAAAAGCAATGAGTAACGATGACCTGAGGCAAATCATCAGAACTTAATCTCTTTTGTTTTGAAAAATTTATTGCATTTTTGAAATTATACACTAAAATTTCCATTGGGCCTTCATAGACCCCCTAAAAGTAGTCCGCGGACCCCTTGGGGGTCCACGGACCCCGGTTTAAGAACCCCTGCAGTCTAGATGATTGTACTTGTATTTCTTCCCCTTAAGTATTTTTTGGAAAGTGTTTTGTTATTTTAGCTGTGGTTTGTTGTAACGGCCGAAAATGTGACTGGTAGCCGGCTCAAATTATCCTTTTAAGGGCCCTGTTAAAGCTTATTCTAAACAATTACCTAGTTTCAGTGGTTCCCATCGTCAATAAACAGCGAGTGAATGTACATTTTTTAACTTCTAATTTCATTGTCCAATGATGAAAACTTGACTTTGTTGCTTGTAAAGAAACGTGGCGAAAATGAACTTGGTTGTTCCGAGCTTGGGGCTAAAACTTCAAGGGAGATAGAACTTCGTTTAGCTAATGATAGCGGAGGGATAAATCTGGCTAATTAACAGCAACATTTCAATTACATGCAAGAACTGTCAAAGTGCCATAATCGGAATCTGCTTGGGTGGTAGTTGTTCAATACTGCCACAAAAATGGGAAACAGCCTGGATATAGCTTTCTAGAAAAAGTTTTGCAGTCCGAGTAATATTTCAAATGACAAATTACATTTACATTAAATTGTACTAATTGCTAAAGTTATAATTTTAATGCTATTCTATAAATCAATATAACAGCATCGGAAAGACCATGCTTGACTAAGATTGCATTTCTTTGCTTTTCCAGGAGGAGACATGCACTCCTACATGGAATATCCAATCCATTCCAACGCTGCCAATCCATATTCTAATCGAGGAGTGCCTCTCCAGCGAAATCTGCTTCAGTCTCCTGTTCATGACGTCACTCTTGAGTCAACTGGTCCGCATAACGTTTTTAATTCGTGCGCCCATGAGGATGTTCAGGTAGCTCCTTCGCATCCACAAAGATTAATCCCAGAACGTTCCAACAGAGTCCCGGATTCAAGGACACAGCAAGATGATAGTCCCCACAGGTGTTCTCCTGATAATTCACCATTAGCTTCCGCCAGGCTTGGTTTTGTTTCAAATGACCCTACATCAATTACGCATCAATCTGGCTACCGAGCTTTGCCCTACAGTGCAGCCTCGCCATATTGTACGCAGATCAATAGTGGACCTGACAATACGGCTTTGTCCATGTATTCGTTAACACAATACGCATGTGGGCAAGAACAGTACCAAACTAACTCTACAAACAATGACAATTCTTCTTCCAACATCAACCAATTGTATCCTCAATACAATGTTGGCTTTGTTTCTTCATCTGCTGTTGGCTCTAATTCCTCTTCGAGGATCGGTACAAATTTGAATTCTTGCGGTGTTACCGACCGACGATCCCCGTCGAACAACACATTTATTTCCCAAACTTCAAGCGGCAGTGTCGCAGATTCAAGCGCGGCCAATACATATGACTGGATGAAAATCAAACGTAACCCACCAAAGAATTGTAAGTGATTGTGATTTTGTAAACTTTTAAACAAAGCGTGATTTAAGAATAAGACTTGTCAAATTGGTTCTCAAACGCTATTATACGCCATTTTGTAATAAATGTTTATTTCAACTCAAAAATATTAAACGACATCTCCATTTAATTTTAATAACTTAAAAAAGCAAAAAATGTGTATAGTATGTTTTCGTCGAAAATGCAATCCTTTAAAATCCATTGTTATAAAATTAGTCAAAACATTTAAGAGGTAGACTATCATTTTAGGAAAGTTTACCTTATCCATGGAACCCATGCGTGAGTGCAGTGCAAACATTATAAAGCGTAAGTTTGCCTTATCTGGAAGAACTGTTTTCTAACCTAACATAACATTTTTCATGTTTTGGAAAATAAATTCATAATGAGACATTTAAGAATAAATAAAATTTAAGTTTGAATCATTTTTTTACATTTTTTTATGATCATATTATGGGCTTGCATTTTCTTTAATACAAACTTACACGCCTAGTGACTGCATCTTCTCGTGCATTTACATGTTTTAAGTGGGTGCCGAACCTATAAACATTTGATCGTCGATAAGGCAAACTGTGCACTGGCTAATCACTAACCGGTCAATTGCTCAGCTAAGGTGGCCAGAAAGTTTCTCGTTTGCATTTTTCTATCAAGCTTGATGCATCCGAGACAGACTTTTTCATGTTAAACTTTTACAGTAAAGACAATTTACTTGTATACAGTAGATTTTTTAAGATACAGTTTCCTTGACAGCTTTCAAATTTCAAGAGATCACTCCTACCAAATTATTGTTCTTGCAAAAGCATAAAAATTTACCAGACCAATTAAAAAATGCAACAGTGGCAGGCTACTATTACGAACGATTCCAACTTTACAAGTTTGTGCTTTGCTTTTGTTTAGCATCTTGCTTTGCGTAGACTGTAGACTCAGAACGTGAAAACATGAGCTTTTTCGAACGGATTGTTACGTTGTTATAACGTAACAAAACCAGAGAAATCTAAAATGCTATATCCCAGTGCAAAGCTATTCACAACAAGCTACAGTAGTTGGTCATGGATAATCACAAAAAGAATTCTCGTTATTCTTAATTAAACTCTCAGTCTGACTGAATGTTCTGCTTACACTGCTGGTGTCGAATCCATCTTTTACTCATAGAATTGTTTTTATAGTTCATTCAACGTTTCTTTATGTTAGTTACTAAAAACCCCATTGATACGAATGACTAGGCATTAAAAATTGCAAACGCAGACATCACAAACTGTCATTTTTACATTGATTCACCTTCTGCGAACGACGGTTTTTGACATTTTGTCAAGGTTTTTGTCAAAAATAATTTAACATTTGCAATTATTGTTTTTATTTTTGGTACTTGTCCTCCTCAGGTGACAGAGGCAATAGGTCCCTTAGATAATTTACCACGATCGTAATTATTGTCATGATTGATGCTGCTGTAGACTTGCATTTGAAATAATCAGCAGACACAGTTAAGCTTTCCAATTCCGTTGTTAATCAAGAAGTATTAACAAACGTTACCAAAAGGATGGATGGTTATTTTATTTTTGTTTGGATGCAAAACGTACATATAACAAAGACGTAGCGTCGTAGCCTACCACCACTTCTCTGGTCAAGTGGTTAATATCTTTGTCACTAGTTCTGAATGAAAAATGTTCTGTTCGATTCCAGGAAGAGACAAAAAAAATGAGTTTGACAGTTTTTCCATTCTGTTCCCATAGTAGCATTGAAAATAAATGTTTATTTTTAAAACTATTAAAACAGCTGCTCTGGAAGTAAAGTTACTACAGATTTCATGTTTTTCACACGTAAAAGATACAAATCCAATTGAAACAGTTTTTGCTAGAGTATAAATTAAATGATTGTTTTGTTTCAAAATTTTGAAATATATTTTAGATAAATAAACAGCTTTTAAATTATTTTTGGTTATCATAGTGTTTGTCCACGCGTATAAAAGCAACAAAATTACAGACCTCACGCATTGGGCTTTGATTTCACAAAGTAACTCACACAAAGATGCCTTAAACCTGATAGAAATTGAGAAGAAAATCACAAAATTGCGTTATCACTACCCAAAAAACGTTTTGCTTTCTTCGCTGCTTCAGTAATGTTACCCAATTTACCACGCCACCCAAGCAATAAACTTTAAACAGGTTTTCTTGTTGGGTCGTTAAACTAACCTACTGTTTGACGCAATTTACTTCTCACAAGCCGCCACCCACCCTGCAAGTATGCTTCAGAAGCCTTCTGGGTATGTAAAAGCAATGCATCACTGTCGCAGTGAAATAAGATTTTGCTTTATAGACAAATGATTGGGTTGCTCAGTTTCAGCGGCGATTTTGCCCGACTGATGAACCTAGTCTGTTAGCTTCGCTCCCACGTCGCTATAAGCAACTGTCTGTCATGATGACACATGCATGTCGTTTAAACATACATACAACAATTGCGATGCATTTTTTTAATTTGGGATTTGCAATGGTGGGATCTTGAAAACTGTGATTTGAAATTTAAATCGGTTTCTGTGACGTCATACACGAATAAAAAAGCACCAGCTACAAGCAATATGCCAGCAACCCAATAAACTGACAAAGAAAAAAAAAACTTAATGGGTTTACAACATGCCTTACTAATAACAATTAGTTGGGTAATAAGGCAGCCTACATATCTAGAGATAGTGTGGCTAAATTGAATCATCTGCAGTTTTATTATTATTTACAATAGGAGTAAGTTTTCTCAAAACGATGCCAATAGGCATTGTTTCAAATTAGCCTGCCATCTTTCCACCGACATTTTCGTCTGCAGTTGATGTTGGAAATAACTACAGAGCCTTTCTTTCAACTCTTTTTATGACGTTACAAAGTCCCCAACCCAGGAACGCAGAGCAATTTAATTTGATTTATTAAATCAGCAATCTTGTTACTTTTTCGTTTAATTTTCTAAAAATAATGATTTGAAGGGAAAGAAACACATACAAAATTTTTCTGTCTTACGCTGGTAGGACGGCCTTTTCTGTTCAAATTCAAACAACGATTTAATTTTTTCCATATTATGTTTGATGTCGTTCGTTGACAACATCGTTGCTAGTAACCAGCAAGTCAAAGATCTAAATTGTATTTTTTTTTCTGAAATCTGTCAAGAATGGCTGGCAGCGCATGAGAAATATCAGGTTGCCCAGCCCAACAATTAAGCCCCTTAGTTTAGATTCGTTCTCAATCATATCTTATGTTTGTTAGTAGGTTTTGGATAAGTGAGCTTGCACCAACTCGATCATTTCCGAATAATTCATCTACAAAACAAATGGGAATTTATGAAAAACTGTTGAACAAGACAAAAACACGTCTTGTTTGGACAAAGGTTACAAAGGTCACATGTCACGCTTCATTAGTTTCGAGATAAATAACTCACAGATAAGGGAATTCCTCAGACATAAGCAGATGTTAATAAAAACAAAGAAATCCATGCTTTTTCAATCGCTTCCAGTTATTTTTGTTATTGAAATACTGCCTATATTTACTTGTGCTATATTTAGGGGATTCGTCAGACCTGACTCAGTACTTATAGACCCAAAACACCTGACTGTAAAAACAATTATGTCACTTTTTCTAGAGTGCTTGACTTCTTGTACTTCCAAGAAAAAGCTCAGCAAAACATATCTTTGGTCATCGAAGCTAGAATTACAAAAGTGAAATGTTTGAATATCGACATATTCATTTTGGCAAACAAATGGTTATTTTTGAATATTAATTACCTTCTTTTTTGTCATAATATTACTTCTCGATATACAATTGAACTAAACCTGAATTTTGAGAAAAAAATGTCAAGTTTATTAAAATATAAAAATTGAAACATTTTGTATAATTTGGTTGTTAGTCCCTAGTTTGTTTAAACGCAGTATCTGAGGACCATTCACTTGGGTCAATGACATGAAATTTTGCTTTGTTTACCAAACCTGCACAAACAAATATCTGAAATAAGCGAGAAGCATTATCATAGGTTTTATGAAAAAGATTGAACGCTTCAAACCGGTTTGAATTTTTCAAACCATTTAATAATAGTAACAGTGACAAGAATGACACCTTTAAGACGTTTAGTCAGTTTGAATCAACTACAATAGTGGTACAGTAACTGCTAAATGTCACGAAATTGCTTTATCTTTGGTAACTACGTCGTTTAACTAAATTTTTTTGGATTACATAAAATAGTTTTAGTTTCAACAAGTTATAACAAATTTATGTCGTTCAATTAACAAGGTAACTAACGTATAATTTGTGCCATAGAATAGTCAATAAAATGACACAGTGGTGTTTATTGTATAATTGCAGTGTAGCTGATTTATCGCCAAGTTCACAGGTTGACTGGTTCTACTTTTTATCACTCTGTAGCAGTGGCAGTGGTTCGGGCTATATGTTTGGGTAAATGTCGAGCAGCCATTGCCTTGATTGGTCATTCTTTTTGCGTAGACCATACCCACTATTTGGTGCATGATAGATGGTATAGTTGCTGATGACGTCCTCTGCAGTTTGGCGCTTTTGCAGATAAAGGCTCTTTTATGAAATCTTGGCTGGGTAAATTCCTCTCTTCTTGGTTATGCCAACTCAAAATATCTAGAAACGAGAGACGAGCCAAGGTTATTGCGATCCCTAAGCCTCATAAGCCACACGGACCCGAAGAGCTATCGACTGATCTCTTCACTGTATCCCTTGCAATATTTGGTTGCGGTATGCAAAATTCAAACCCCAGAATTTGTAACCCAACTACGTCATTGAAAAAAAGAAAGAACAATTATTATATCTATGCCAGCATGATTAGGGTCCAAAATTAAAAAAAAAAATACTAACAGACGATTTAAAACAACTGCAAGATATTTTCAGGTTTTAAGAAATCAAAGGTAACATTTCAAGGGTATACTTCAAAACACATGGCCTACACAATTGCACATGCTGTCTTTTAAAAAAAATTCAGTTATTTGATTAAGCTATATGACCCTGCAACGCAAATACCATGTTTTTATTGTTTTTCTTATAGCAAAACAAATACTTGTCAGTTGTCACCTATGCGTATTCTTTTTCATCAAATAAATCATCGTGAAAATGTTTTGCATCTTTGTATAGTATTCTGGTGGGCGGTGTCTGTTTTATAGGATGTATCTAATTTCCGCTCATATTACTCGGTCGCAAGCACTCTTTTTATTACATCAATAATTTACTCTGTTCGGTAATAAAACAGAGTAATAATGTTTAATAAAACGACAAAAAGATTTTACTTTTTGCTGACATAATATTTTTGTGACCGCATTTATCAAGTCAACCAATTCCCCGACAAGTAATGGAACCCACACTAAAATTTCTTCCAATAGACCGAGGATGAAGAATTAGAAAATGTCTACTTGTTTGTTTATTTCCGAATTCGTTTTGCAAACGCTCGGGCGATTCTGCAAAGGTCATAAAGTAATTTAGAAAGCCCCCCTGCCGGTGCCTGAACTTTTGCCCCTTCCTCGCTTCCGCGCTATGATTAGAAACTGCACGCTGCCTTTATGTCGTCACGATCGGGAGGCGATGACGTCACGGACCGGGCGACTTTTTGAAAGCGACGAATGCATTGCACGCTTGCTTGTTTATTTAGAACTCGTACCAACGAGCCGATCTCAAGAGCGGATTGCAACAAACAAGAGATTTGGAGCCAACTCGACACAGAAATCGAAAGTGCTCTCGAGTCACGTCACGGGCCATTGAATACAGAGACAGTGACGTATCATGATTTTAATGACGCCACAATGCGACCAGAGTGATACATCTACCAAAAACATTGTCCCATCTATCTAATGTAGTCGGTGCTTCTTTATGCGTATCAATAAAGCATGTTAAGATTAAAGGGATGTTCACAGAAAATAGTTTTAATCTATTTTAGTAATAAATTAAGTTAACAAAGCATGCAGCCTACTTTCTGTCAACCCCGTCCGCCCCATTACCGCGGTTGGTTGGGCTGGCGACATTGTGCATAAAGAAATCGCCAAGATCAAGCGGAGGTTGTTTTGAATTGTTTGTAGAATTTTCATGTTGGTGTTAATTCTCAGTGGTACGATTTTGTTGGTGATTTTTTTTCCACGAAATTTTAAACATTCTTTTTTAAATCCACATTTCAAATGCCTCAATTTATATTACCATTCATTATGATAATAAAAATGCTGGTTCAAAGTACTGCCGATATATTCAGTTTCTTTAGCCATTTCTATTCCTTTCAGGACGATGAAGTTATTTTAAGGTTATGTTTTAACGACATCCAATCAAAATTTGATTGTACTTGTCTTATGGTTATCATTTTTTGAGTTGCAAAGTATTCGCTGTGGGGTTATTGATGAATTCGAAAAAATAAAAAATTAAAACCGGCCAATACTTCATCCAAACAGTTTGTTAAAGCAACATTTTGTCCTGAGATAATTTTTCAGACACTATTTATTTCCCATTTAAAAAACAATAAATTCATCCTTTTGCAGAATTGCTATTTTTGTGAAAGTGTTATTGATTAATACTATTGTTATTCAAGCCTTTAAAGGGTGTATTTTCATTCTTGTCATCCAGTGTTACGCCTGGTGGCTTAAGATTGAAATTAAGTGGATTTGGGGGCAAGGAAGCCAATCTTCATGTGCAGTGTTCTACCAGACACGGCCGCATGCTCTTGGGCGGTGTCAAACTTGCTCCAATCCGAGCGTCGAAACAGGGCTTTCACCGCTCAGCTCTGCAACCAACAGGGTGTTTGAGAACTTTTTGATAGAATTTAGCCTACTTATTGCTTTGGCTGCACTGGCATACCAAACAAATTTGCAAATAAAATAGATAATGCGATTTATTTTTTGTCTCGGCTTCTCTTATACTGGTTCAGTATATTTTTTAAAAATAGGTATTGAATTTCAAACTATAATTTTTTTTGTACCTCAACCCATAGGCGTAGCCAGGGGGGGCGAAGGGGGCCATGGGCTCCCCCAAATTTTCCAAGTTTGGATTCCGAAGTTGAGCCCTATGTTGAACATGTAATAAAATTTGTAGAAATTGATAACGTTTTCCAAGACATCTGGCTATTAACACCCCCCAGGACTTGTTTTCGACACACAGAAAGACACCAATAAATTTTGCAAATCGTAAATCGCGCAAATTTTACGCGATTTACGTTTCTTTGAACTAATTTGTGGAAGCAATTTCAGAATGGCTTACTCTGTTGGGTTTTTGTGTAGTTATTGAGTTTTTGGTGTTCTCTAATTTTAGCCCCACATTTTGCCCGTTCGTGTGTAAGAGCTATACCTTTAATAAGTTAATAGCTGTTTATCTGCTAATAAACTTCTTACAAATATTACCCTAAAAGTGTTTCCAGAAAGCGCTATAATCCATTATTTGAGTGTAACTTTTCAAATATTTTCCGGGGGAGCATGCCCCCGGACCCCCCTAGAATACGCGTGCCTTCGGCACGCTCTAGCCCCCCACCACTTTCATTGCTTCCCTTGCTCAACCCACTAGGATACGCCACTGCACATCAGGTGGCGATGGCTAAAATCAAACACTTTGTTGTTCTCTTCAATTCATCAAATATTTGGCCCCCCCCCAAAAATTTTTTTCTGGCTACGCCACTGGCTCAACCCCCTCCTCTCCTTTTTATATAAAGAAGCGCTTTTTATTTGTATTGGTGTGAGATTCTGCTTCATACATTTAATTTTAAACAACTGTTGTCAGGATGAGTTCATTCAAAGGTCACATTTAGACCTTTTCGGATCTACAGCAATAGCAGAAACCAAAACAAAAGCCTGAATTTGGGCGTTGCGAGTTCGCATGAACAGCAGCAGCCTTCTTTCCATTGTCTTCTGTAGTTCAAATATGTGCACACGCGCGGGTCTTTGTTCTTGCTACGTTGTGTGTGACGCGAAAAAATTCGTTGTGAAATTCAACATTTGTCTCAAACGATTTGTTCTAAACCTGTCACATCTTTTAACATCTAAAAGTGCATGAGATTGCTTTCACTGATGCAGCGTAAACCTCGCAACAATTTTGCAGCATTGTGCTAAGGCCCGAAGAGAGGCTATACTGGCTAGTAATGACATTCCCAGGCCTTCAAAACAAAACACTTCTAAATAAATGCACTTCAAAACAAATTTCCGCAATGTGTTCTTTAACATTTCTTGCCCTTGGACAAGTTCCTAAGTTTCATCCAGGATCTGGCGCAAAAGTAGCCTATTTTTTGGACCACCTGTCAACACTATTGCTTGTGTTTCTAGGAAGGAACAATCTGGATATTTTAAGTCTGGGTGTACATAGAATAAAAAGAACCAGTATTTGTCTATCTTTACACCTCAACTAGCTTTTTTTGTATTACAATTACCTCTTAAATTAGGATAAAAACTGTCAAGTGGAAACATCAATTGTTCGCCATTACAGAGCTAGGGTCAAGCAAGGTTAGTCCTTTTTGCATTGATTTAACGTCTGTGGACGTTGAATCTATGCAAACCAGCAATTAATTATGTCAGCTAGGCTGAAAAGTTACTAGGTGACATGAGCAAATCTATATCTTATTGATTTAATCCAATCTAATCTCTAAATGTCGTAAACACTTTTGAAGACAATGGACAATGGACATCCAATTGTGATCGTTTCACGTGCGAAAACGAAGTTTATTCCACAAAGTGTTTTATGAAATTAACAAATGTTTTGAGAAAGCAAATAATAGGTTTTAATTTACAGTAGAATTTTACCACTCGTCCCGATACTAACTTTACGATTTGCAAAGCATTTAGAACAAAACAAAAACGAACGGTTAAGGAAACTATTCTGTTCCTTGTGAAAATGTCAATTTTGAAAGCAACGCATTTTAACCTTGAAAACATTTCGCCCAAACTTCATCCAGTTTGTTTGACAGATTTTGTGTCAAACCTCTTGTCTTTTAAGATAATTGTTTTTTGAGACAATTAGCGCAAGACAAGATTTATAGAAAGATTACATACCAATTTTGAACAGGTTAATACTTGTAGCAGATAAATCATAATTTACTTGCAAAATAGCGTGAAAAATTATCAAAACATAAACAAACTTAATTAATATATACAAAAGAGTAAAAAAGCACAGGTGTTGCTATTTGCTACATTTTAGCTACAATTGAGTTCATTTAAAGTTCAAATTTTCGCCAATTATATGGTTTGCTAAAATTATATGAAACCAACTTTAGTAAACTAATCAACTTAAAAACCAGTTCTTTAAAAAATGCTATACCTCGGTAGAACATGCTTATTAACCTAGCATGCTTTGTACCAAACAAAAACAAGCCCGTGGTTTGTAGGTTGCTTTGAGAGAGACGGCAAAAGATGATTTTAATTGTCTCATTATCTGACAACAAATTATATTGTTGAAAACGGAAGGTCCCCATTGGGTGATTATAGTCATGTGATTAGACACGTGAGTTGCTTGTAAAATTTACGATAACAGATTGTAAAATTGAAACGACTTTTGATCTGTAGGGAATATGAAATTTAGTATCCTAATTTGAAAGTATGTGATTGATTACGACTGACCTGTGATTTTTCAAAATCTTCATTAAATTATTAATTAGCTGCGTAAATAAGCTTCTCTAACTCGTGAAATATATCTTCACTTTTGCGGTTAGATTATTATTTCAGTACGTAAAAACAATTAAGTGTCACTGAACTGCAACTTAGGAAGGACGCTATCAGCGCAGTAGCAAAACCTTTATTAAACCTAACTTTGTCTTTATAATATTAAGGTGATGGCCAGTTTATAGTTTATATTTTACCAAAAAAATTTTTTTTGTGTTTTTGAGGTAACAATTAATCTGTCAAGCTGTTGTGTTGAATTACTTTTGTAGAAAACAAAAATTAGTAACAATATGTGTTTCTAAGCACTAAAGTGGCATTAGTATGAGTAATAGAGTACCAAGAGTACTTATTGTGTTATAGCCTAATTGACGTAATTGTGTGTTGTAAAATTATTTTATAGTTGTATCCACATGTTGCTTCAAGGATTCCCCATAACGTCTAGCAGTTTTTGTCATCACGTTAAAGTTTGTTTTCTCAGTTTTACGCTGTTAACAAAAAATGCAATTTTACGGTAAATGCTTAAGTTTTGGTATAACTTCACTGATTTATCGAACTATTGTTCTACAGACGCCAAAGCACATTTCACGTTTCACATTTTCAAGTCACTAGATCGATCAAAAAAATACTTTCAGTGTTGTGTGTTCAGTCATCGTTCAATGATATCACTTTCTATTTTAGCTTACTACTCCAATAACAAAATGGCCGAATACGGTTTTGTCGCGGGAGCCGGCACCGGACGTACTAACTTTACCACAAAGCAGTTAACCGAACTGGAAAAGGAGTTTCATTTCAACAAATATCTTACACGTGCAAGAAGGGTGGAGATAGCTGCAGCTTTGCTTCTTAATGAAACGCAGGTAATAATATTTGTCGAAGCGAAATTGACAGTATCTTAAAAAGTAAATTATCCTCTGCCTAGACGCTGGCTGTAAATTTTGCCAGCGTTACCTATGTCGTGCAATGTCCCAAAGTGTTCTTGGTTAGCTAATCTATATTTGTTGTTGAAAATTAAGTGAACGTTATTCGTTGTTTGCCACGGGTAAGGTTCTAACGAAAGCGACCACATAGGGTCATAGACACAGGTCTTTGTATTTTTCTTTCCTGATGATGTGTTGGAAATTTGAGTTTTCTTGAAATAATGATGCTGTTTATCAATTTTCCATCTTGCTGAACAAATTCAGAAAAACGTCGTCAAATTAAAAAACCTGACACATTTTTATTATTGTAGGTAAAAATCTGGTTTCAAAATCGACGTATGAAGCAGAAAAAACGAGATAAAGAAGCGGAAAAGCATCTCCGATCGGCAGTCGGATCACCGGATAAGCAGTTGGAGGATAACTTTGTGGGCGGAACAAACGCTTCAAACAAACGATTTTCTGATTGTTCTATTAACCCCATTAAGAAAACGTTTCCTGAGTCATCCATACCTGAAGCATCAAACATCAACTCCCTTAGTAGAGCACACAATCATTACGTCAGCAACGCGTCACCGATGACGTCAGTGATTGTGAAGTCAGAAAGCAGTAGAACAACATAATACAGCAGATTGTTTTTTAATATCGTTTTTGTGCATCTACGTAGGCCTACATAAAACTGAAGGTGACTTTTTTTGTTCCAACACTGAGCGTTGATTGAAGGAAACTTTCACAGAGAGGCCACTTTTCCATCAACCAATGAAAGTCAACAAAGATGAAAAATTTTACTGCACTGTAGCCTAAATGGTATATCGAAGGCCTTGTCTAGATTTAATCGCGTGATATGTCCTATGAGCTTGGTAGGTGAATTTTTCAACCTCATTAAGTGTGGAATGAAATGATCGGCCCACCAACCATCATGGGCAATATCCAAGTACCGTCATTGATTTGTGTGTGGAATTGTTAAAAAGCACAACAAAATATTTTACTCGTGACATTCAACTTTTAGCACGTTATTTTAGGGAGTTAAGTTTCTGTGTTCATCATTTTAATATGAGACATTTCGGTTCTTAACTTAAAACTGTTTTTAGCGAAATGCTTTGGCATGCAAGCTCAGCAGACTTCAAAAATTTTATCCGAACAACCTAATTCTGCATACAACTCTGTATTCGTAAATTTCACTTCTTTCTTTTTTATAAATTATGGATATTTGTACATGTGAGACATTCTATATCTGTAAAAACCACTTGCATGTTATTGTTTAAAGAAAAACATTTCGCTTGGGATTGGTATTGGTAAAGCTTTGGTAGAGAGTTTGCTTTGTTGACCACTGAGAAATAAAACAGAGTAACCTTAGCGGGTATAACATACTTTTTTACACACAAAAAATATAACATAATTAAAATAAACTCAAACGTTTTCGACACGTACGTGTGTCCTCATCAGGAATTAAATCTGCAATATACATAATTATTACATAAATGAAAAATCGTAAGATAAATTTGCCTTTGCACTGCTACTGTAACGACACTCTGGACTGAAAGCACAAACTGAACAAATGATACGAGAATGATTGCGAGTAAATTATGCGGTGGGAAACATATCACGTGAGGTGTAGACTACAGGCATTGGACAAACAATTAGAACACACACAAAAGGAACGATGAGCCACAGGCGAATAACTGCCGGTTGAGTGTTGAGAGATGAATTGTTACGTTTGATTCTTAAAGCTTCCATGATCTTAGTCTGGAAATCAGATCTGCCTCGAGAGATGATTTTAAATTGGTCGATCAAGACATTGTCAGTGCACGTTTTACAAGAGGCGATGTGCTCTTTAATTGCACTTTTGGGTGTTAAGTGCTCCCCGGCCCTTGTCAACACATGTCTGGTTGACATACTAATGTATGTCTGGTTTGCGTCACGCAAACCTATTTTAATTATGTTTGTGCGTAAAAACGTATATTAAATCGCTAAGGTTACTCTGTTTTGTTTCTCTATGATTAGTATTGAATACGGAACGTTTGATTGCCACTGTTTGAGTTGTGTTCATGCAACAGTATAGAAAGATAAGTACAAAAATGTTAAACAAACATTATTGACAAGAGTAAAGCAAAGAAATACTTTGTATTTCTTTTCTTGTAACCTATCTTTCTCATAAACCAACGAGAAGCATGAAAAGATATTTTTGATTTAACTTGAACATAAACGAAATTGAATGCATGGAGAGTTATACAAATGTTGATGATTTGATGATTTTCTCAACCTTAATCAAGGTGTATGTAAAGTCAACATACACCTTGATTGAGCAAACGCTCCGGCGGGCATTTTTACGCTAGGCCTACGTGTTGCGTGGTAAAGGCACTCACTGTTTCAACATGGTACTGCTTTCAAAAAATACGTTTGCAATGCAACTTAATTTTTTGCATTAAGTCTGAACTATATTTCTAGGCTGAAGTCTCATTTATATTTTTACAAAAATCAAACGCGGACCGGTTTTCAAAGCTACAAATTTTATGAACTATTAAAGTATATTGCAAAAACACATTTCCTATCAAGCTTAAAAAATCTAAATAACAAGCTAAATAATTAACAGCCTCATTCTATTCTCAGCTTAAAAAAGCTCTTTGCTGACCTCATGCGATTTTATCCGCAGTTTTAAAACCTTGGACCACGCACCTTTCTGAACACAAAAACGCAATCGTCAAAATATTTTTAAACGTTTTTGTGTTTGAAATGTTGATAAATATACAAGTTGTAGCATCTGTTTAAACTCTGATGTTTGTTTGTTCTCAAAGAAATCTGGCCTACTTTTTGGTCTTCATTCGTTTCTGCCCCAGGAACTACTGAAGCGGAGAAATTATTTGTAGGCCTACCTCATTTGATTGTCGATATGTTTATGACGTAATGCATGTTGTTTATCTTTCGTTGTGTTTCCGTCACAGTAAAAGTGAATGTTTGTAGAAACTACTGTAGACGTTGATTGAATTGCAATTTGGTACTTTGAGCAGTAGCCTAACCAAAGACCGTTTCAATAAGTTCACCCCGTATGGTTCACCACATGAAAACAAAACTTGCGTTTAAGAAAGAAAAAACAAGCAAACGTTTGAAGACTGAAAAGAAATTAGAAATTAATTATTGTAATCAAGATTCTACATACAAGAAGCAACATTCGTAACCAACAGACCATCTTCTGTATACGATACATGAGCATTTGAGGCAAAGTAGGCCTACCTACCGGTACCTTGTTGCTGTTGGCAAATGTATATAAAAAAGGAAACCTTCTTTGAGAGTTTAATCCTGGCAGTTTGGTTTAGCCTACTTGTAGAGTACCGGTAAATGGTTCTTAGGCTAGGGCGAGCGCCTCCTTTGAAAGACGTAAATATGTGTGCGGTTCCTTTCCACGATTACGTAATAACTTCTAAAATTGAAATGAATTAAATTGAATTAAACAAAAAGTCAAAGCAGTGGAGACCAACAGAAAATGGAAACGAAATTAATTTCGTCTCGAACTTCTCACACATCTTTTGGCCCAGCTTTGTTTCATTTTTTTTTGCCTTCAACTGCACTGCAGTATAACTTTGAACATTTTATTTTGTATGTTATTCGTTCTGAGGATGCGCATTGTCATGGTGCGCGAAACGTCAATGAAGCGATAAATCAACCTGTTGGTCGTTGCTTTTACTTTCATGAGATACACGTTGGCCTAAATGAAAGTTTTTTGTTTTTTAGAAGTTCTCTTGCGATGGCGATGTAGCCTTTTTTAGGAATTTCCTGAAAGTAAGGTTCAAAGTAGCCAGCTAATAGCATATTTTTAAATTTAAAAACAAATTCAGAAATTTTGAATTGATGCAAATTACTGCTGAGAAGCATGTCGAGATTTTGTTGCAGTAGAGATAAGTTTTACTCTCCTGTTGTTAGGCTGAATAATTGAGCAAACGATTCGAGTTTGCATTCTTGATCAGTTTTTATGTGCTTACAGCGCAACACAATATGCCATATTGACTATTGTTAAATTGACGTGCAAGAGCATAGTAGACTACATCCTACATCTGCTGCATATGAACCTCCAATAATAGCACATCAGATAGCCTACTAGGCTTGCTGCAGTTTTTTTAGCAAAAGAAAGAGGACCTCGCAGATCCTAGCAATGCAACAATGTACAATTGCAGCAGTTTGGGGTCTTCTTCTTCGTGTGTCACACGGCCGTAGCCCAGACCATCACGCAAGCTCTTGCTCTATTGTTGAACTCGGCTAAACCCTGTGCAGAGCATCTTGCTTTTAGGATAGGGCATTCGAAAAGATGTTGCATCGTTTGCTCCTGTCCACATTTACAACTTGTGCTTCCAGTGGCGTAGCCAAGGGAGGAGTTTTGGGGATTACAACCCCTCCTTTGGCACGCGTGTGACGTCACGATATTGAGTCATATATGCTTTCAGTCTAAAAAAAAATTGCCTAATTTTAAACAAAATTGCATTAAAAGAGCAAGTTTTGCCAATATCAAACATTCAAACATCTCAGCCAGGAATTAGCAACAAGAAAACATGGAGACTTAGCTTTATTTCCGAAAAATGCCGAAGAAAACATGATCTTATCCTTTTGCTATGCCACCGGACAGCACCATTTTACAGGAATATTCGTATTCACATTTTTGTTGAAAATGATCTCAGAATGCACCAAATTCAAAGTAATTTTTCAAAATTTTCTGGGGGAGGCCCCTCAGACCCCCGCCGCTGGGTGGTCAAAACCCCCTCTTTCAAAATTCCTGGCTACGCTACTGTGTGCTTTCCAAAGAATATCTCCTGTGTCGCATCAACGTCTTACATCTTCTAATACCAGTTCTTAAGCGGTTGGGGGTCATTGACTAAATTGCTGCTTTACAAGCAAAAAGAAGAGTAAAACATAGTAGGCCCACTGGCCCAACCTATTAAGTAGGCTACCTTTCCCTGCTGGATATTTTTGTTATTTTTTATTTGATAGCCTAAGGCTACTGCGAAATCTCTTTTCTAAAAATGACAATTAACTTGCCAGAAAAAATTGGTAGGCACTTTAATGTTTTCTTCTGTGCCAAAGCAGTAACGCAATCATGTGTGACATGCGGGCAGTTTTCCATGCAAATTAGCTGATTTCAGTCATGTGACTCAGCACATGATATTCTGATTGTTCTTCTCGAAAGATTTTTGATACAAATAAATTTAAGTAAATGCATCGCCACAAGTAGCGTGGCCTAATGGGTTAGGGCCAGTAGCGCACCCAGAAAAAAAATTAGGGGGGGGGGGCTACTTCAGAAATGTCGGCCGAGTGATTTACGACAATAGGCCAATGCCCATACCTTTGATTAATGTTTAAAGGCACTCACGGCCCCCAACCCACCGGTTGCCGACAGAGGCGTAGCCAGAAATTTTGAAAGGGGGGATTGTGACAGCTGGTGGGCGAAGCCCGACAGCGCGTTTGCCTAAGACGACACCCAGCGGTGGAGGTCTTGGGAGCGTCCCCCAGAAAATTTTGAAAAATTACTTTGAATTTGGTGCATTCTGAGAGCATTTTCAACAAAAATGTGGGTATGAATATTTGGTGCTGTCCGGTGGCATAGCAAAAGGATAACATTGTGTTTTTTTGGCATTTTTCTGAAATCAAGCAAAGTCTCTATGTTTTTTTGTTACTAATTCCTGGCTGAGATATTTGAATGTTTGGTATTGGCAAAACTCGCTCTTTTAATGCAGTTTTATTTAAAATTAAGCAAACCTTGTTTTAGAGACATAAAGAAGGGCGTTATAAAGGGGGGTTGAAACCCCCAACCTCCCCCCCCCCCCTGGCTACGTCTCTGGTTGCCGATACATCAGGATTCGTACTCTCAATCCAATTAGAAGTTGGCCTAATGAACCACATGCTACTACCACCATCAGCATCCTCATTCCTAGGTCCACTCTCACAATCTTTTATAGATCTCGACTTTTTCGTCATGTATGACAAAATAGAATTAGCTTTCCGTTTGCCAACACAAATAAGTGCGAAAACAACAACTAGCACGAAAACAGTTTGAAACAAAACACTAATTTTGTAAACATTAGATTTGATGTGGACGTTTCAGCTCAAATGTCGTATGCAGTTTTACATGTCATACCATGGAGTGTTCTTTTGCACAGATCGAAAATTCTCTGCTGGATCATAATTTTATGCAAAGGCAAGTTTCAATTTGACACCAAAATTCAGGAAGCACTGTTAATCAAACGCTACAACCCAAATTTAAACAAATAATTATTTGCTGGAGGCGCGTCCATTCTCCTCAACATGTAGGCCTACTTGATGTACTGGTATCACGTTCCCTGTGGTACAATATTTTTGTAGCTATTTATGTAGTTGCCTTTTCCTAATGCAACTTTACCTTCTAGAATATAGAAGTTGAAACTTATTGCATTCTTATAAATAATTTCAAATTTCTGATGAGGGCTTAAGTTAAGCCGAAAACTTTCGACTGTTAAAACTATTTGTAAATATGTAAAATATATTGTTATAATGCTCAGCCCTGTTGTATTGTTGTGTCTTATTCATATCTAACCTGTAAGCAAAAGGTATAAATGAAGAATATACAAAAACTTCATTTTTGGAGGCGAGTTTGGGGGGGGCTTGGGCCCCCTTAGCCCCATGCTGGGTGCGCTACAGGTTAGGGCAAAGGAATAATCTTAGGGCAGGTCGATTTTATACTTTTTTTTGAATATTAAAGTGAATAATGTACCGGTAGTTAGATTTAGCTCAAAAACTCACGTCTGTGAAATATCAGCCAAACCGGATGAGAAACGGCTTGCGGAAATTCGTTTGAATTTTTTTCTATTTTTGAAAAAAAATTGCATTACCGCTAGGTGGCGCAAAACCAAACTTCGAAAATGGCTGCTTATTTTTCGTTTAAACTGCTTTGACTCAATTCTTCGGGAACTTAAAATGAAAACTTTTATGTTCAGGCGTACTCTTCGAAGTAAAAAATTAATAAAAATGAAACAAATATTCAGTATACGCGAACTACAGTAAGTGAAAGTTGGTTAGCTGAGCGCCTGAGCTACAGCTCGGACTGCAATTCGTCGTAAGAGTGACGATAATAACCTTAAGACGGAAACGGCCGGCGCATATTTCTACTGAGAGCTTTGGCAACAATTGTTTTGTGACGATTTTTGAAACCGTTGGAAACTTGCGAAGCTTCCGAAACCAGTTTTTCTCCACAGTTAGCGAATGTGATGGTTCATCAGAAATGTTCAGTTTCCGATCCTTGTCAATGAATGATTGAAGGTCCTCGTTTGAAACTTCCTGTGTCAGTGGTGGGTTTGGGCTTTCAAGATTGCTGATATCCACTAACTCTTGCCACTCGTTTGCATTCCAGTTGACTAATGGAATCTTTTTTGCTGCCCTGTGCTCTCTAGAAAAAATACAAAAATAAGTTAGCGACTGCTAAAATTTTTACTATCGACGCCAAGAAAAATAACAATTCAGATTTTGCTGCTGTCTGTAATTTTTCGCCGATAACTTTGACTTTTGCTTTGGCTCGATCCAATTTGGACTTATTCATAATAATGTGGCGGAGATCAACTTCCAGTCTCAAAAGATAGCTCAGTGGTTACGCGCCGGGCTCTAGATCACACGGCGCTGGTTCGACTCTCGGGGTGTGCGTTTGAGCAACGCATTTCAGGACTGCTCTCCATTCAGCGGCACCTAGTGAATGGAATAATTTCTCGGCAACAAGACTTCAACAATCGGAAAACTTCACTCTGCCAATCTCGGTAACCGGCCCTGCGTCAAGTGCCTCTACAAGTATGCGAACAAGTACCAGGAATAACCTATCAAGGCTTTGTCAGTCCGAGGATAAAGATTCAAAACCAAACCATGTCATGTAATAATGCATTGCCAAGCGATGATACAGTCACTCCTCACAAGCTCTAAACGGGAAAAGGGAAATTTTACGGTGCTATATTCGCAGGCCGGCACTCTTGCTTGTCCTCAAATAAAACATGATGACATTAAAAAAAAGTAATTTACGGTAATAATAAATCTGTTATACAAACCAATTGTTACTGACCTAAATTGTAAACATTCAAACATCAGGGATATATGGCAAACAAAGGTAAAATAGTTTCGGTATATAAATTTTTACGTTACCTATACTCTTTGTGCACTGCGCTTTTTAAATAACATCAATATGATGCACGTGTTGATTTTTTCATTGTAATACCAATTCATATGTATCACTTTCAATCGACTAAATAAATCGTGCTTACCTTGTCTGACGCCGAACTTGATGTGCTTGAGCTACGGTAGCCTACTTATCCATTCGGGTAATCCTGATGGTCCACATATGTCGCCTTCCTCCTCGTGGAAGTCATGGGGAAGTTTTTGTAGCCGTTTTTCATTATTTTGTGCTTTTAAAACTGCTGATTGATCAACCAATAACATTTGAAAGATACGTTTAGGACCAATTTTTAGCCTTTGATTCATCAGATAAGCTCTTTCTTCCAATGGAATTTTCGCATTTGCTGAGAATATATAGAGAATGTGCTCTTTCTTGCAATCCAAGAGCTTGCAGTTGACTCTAGTATCCCTGCATGCCACAACTTCCAGCAAACAAATACATGCCCAGATTAGCCTTTGCTCGGCCTTTTGCGTGTATGCAGTTTATATCCTTAACCAATTTCAATAAATCTTTAATTTTTCTGTTGATGGCTTTGTCAGAAATCAAACGTAGCCGGGGATTTAGCTTACTGCCTGCCAAATACTAATTAAATCCTCGCTGATGCGCAAAACAATAGCTCACCTCAAATAATTCTTTTAATTTTAGCATTGTTAAGATGGTAATAGTATTGAATTACAGTAGAACTCGGTTAATCCGGATTCGATTTGACCGGCAATTCCATCCGGATTAGGCGAAGATCCGGATTAACCGATGACGGTTCTATCAAGCCTGACGTTACCTAGATAGAAGGGAATCGGTAAAATCACCGAAATTGAACGCATTAGTGTGGTCATCTGCCAATTCCGAGACGCGCGATCACCATATTAGCGATAGAATTCTTTTGAAATGCAGTAGCCTATGCATGTAAAACGATTGTAGGTTTGTAGACTCTGCGTCTAACGCAAGAACACACTGGCAAAAGTTATATCTTCAGACATGCGTGTCGGAATAATCTGTAGTCACTCAAAACTTTTGAAAACAGTTACGGAAGACGAGTTTCTTTGGAAAACTTACAAAAAATCAAACAAAGTCTTCTATTGGAAAAACATCACCGACATACCGCCGAAAATTCCACCGACATCTTTTCAAGTTACAGTACGAGTTTGGGCATTTGCGCAGGAATTTTGCGTTAGGAGGGGTTACTGTTCATGAAAAGAAGAAATTCGCAATAATTTATTGCGTCACATTAACGGAACAATAGATAAGAAATTTCTCGCAATAAGCCACGTTACGTTTTAGCATAAAATGGCAAAACTGTCTGGAAAATCCGGATAAAGCGATAGAGAAAGCCATGGACTTCTAAATAGTAGTATCTGGACTGGAAACGCAGTGACCAACATGTGGCCAAACAGTTGGTACAACAGTTGGCCAACAGTGGGCCAACAGGGTTAGTTACTTGGCTGTTGGCCCACTGTTGGCCAACTGTTGTACCAACTGTTTGGCCACATGTTGGTCACTGCGTTTCCAGTCCAGATACTACTATTTAGAAGTCCATGAGAAAGCGCAACTTTTGTCCGGAATAAGCGAAGATCCGGATTAAATAATCCGGATAATCCGAAGCTGTTTCTTAAGAAAAAGATTACAAATCATTTGTACTTCCAGTTTCATCCGGATTAGGCGAAGATCCGGATTAACCGAATCCGGATTAACCGAGTTCTACTGTAGTTGTTTATAAGTGCTGGGTTCCGTTTTAGCAAGCTTGCAAGGACCTCCTCCATGATGCTGTTCGGTAGCGCACCCAGAAAAAAAATTAGGGGGGGGCTACTTCAGAAATGTCGGCCGAGTGATTTACGACAATAGGCCAATGCCCATACCTTTGATTAATGTTTAAAGGCACTCACGGCCCCCAACCCACCGGTTGCCGACAGAGGCGTAGCCAGAAATTTTGAAAGGGGGGATTGTGACAGCTGGTGGGCGAAGCCCGATAGCGCGTTTGCCTAAGACGACACCCAGCGGTGGAGGATTTAGAAGCGTCTCCCAGAAAATTTTGAAAAATTACTTTGAATTCGGTGCATTCTGAGAGCATTTTCAACAAAAATGTGGGTATGAATATTTGGTGCTGTCCGGTGGCATAGCAAAAGGATAGGCCTAACATTGTGTTTTTTTTGGCATTTTTCTGAAATCAAGCTAAGTCTCTATGTTTTTTTGTTACTAATTCCTGGCTGAGATATTTGAATGTTTGGTATTGGCAAAACTCGCTCTTTAATGCAGTTTTATTTAAAATTAAGCAAACCTTGTTTTAGAGACATAAAGAAGGGCGTTATAAAGGGGGGTTGAAACCCCCAACCCCCCCCCCCCCCCCTGGCTACGTCTCTGGTTGCCGATACATGAGGATTCGTACTCTCAATCCAATTAGAAGTTGGCCTAATGAACCACATGCTACTACCACCATCAGCATCCTCATCCCTAGGTCCACTCTCACATTCTTTTATCAGCCATGCCGTGGCCGAGTGGTTAGCGCGTTGGGCTCGCAGTCGAGAGCCTGCATGTTCGACTCCAGCCACCCGCACTTGCTGTTGTTTCTCTGGGCAAGAAACTTTACGATAATTGCCTCTACCTAGTGATCGATTTCGAGTAATGGGTAGCCTAGTACCAAATTTAAGTCATAAATAGAGTAGACAACCGGAAACAAACATTGCCGTCGGCTGCAGCGTGGGTCAGGCAGAGATGGGCGTGATCTTGATCTTGAAGATCACAAGTGATCTTGAAGATTAAGATCGTGATCTTGATCTTGATCTTCAAGATCACTTTTTTTTGGTGATCTTGATCTTGATCTAAGATCACTTTTTTTTGTGTGATCTTGATCTTGAAGAACAATAAGATCAAGATCACTTTAAAATTAAAGTTTACTTCCTAGATAGAAGCATTTTTTTAAAACTTCTACTGTACAAAGTAGTTACTGGCGACTACTAACATCAGGGCCGGATTAAGGCGGGGGCTGATGGGGCTGCAGCCCCAGGCCCACCGATAACAACTTACTAAGAGTAACTGACATGCTTATTGTCAGGATCTAAAGAATAAAGGACGAGAATCATAAAACGAACGCTAACTGTGTAAACCAGTGGTTCTTAGGTGCACGCCTCCCCAGGGGGCGTCAATTTCCAAGAGGGGTGCGAGACCCAACGTGCTCTACAATTTGAAACCGTTAATTTAGGCTACTTGAGTTATGGTCGTGCATAATGGAACGGTTTCATAAAACTAGTCCGGCGCTGCAGGATAGCTAAACCACTTTGAATAAGGTAACAAATTTTCTTCATGGTCTACATGACTTTGTTAAAACATTAAGATCCCAATTTCAAGAATTCGAAGAAAAAGGTAGAGTATTAAGTGTCTGTCATCATTATATTGAAGAAATTTCAAGAAAAAGAGAAGAAAAGTATGCTTGGATAGCGGAGGTGGATCTGAAGACACAACACTTGATCCATCGAGCAGATTCATTGCCCCGATAGCTCAATTGGTTAGCGCGTCACTTCTGGAACGAAGAAGCTTCAAGATCAAGCGCCGCTGGTTCGACTCTCGGGGTGTGCGCTTGAGCAACGCACGTTAAGGACTGCTCTCCATCCAGCGGCATCTAATGGATGGAATAATTCCCCGGCAACAAGACTTCAACAATCGGAAACTTCACTCTGTCAATCTCGGTGACCGGGCCTGCGTCAATGATTCAAAGCCTCTATCAGTAGGCTATGCGAAACTGCCAGGATTATGCTCTGTAAGAAGCTTTCCCAGTCCGAGGATAAAGATTCAATCAAAGTAGACTCATCATTGCCCAAATTATTTTGTGTATGAAATCCCGAATTGCAGCATATGATCGTCTTCAAATAAGATTTTCGTTTCTGGCAGATTTAAACACCATGTCTAAGTTGTCTAACTGAAGCGTTGAAGAGAGTGCAAAAACATTGCTTCACAATATTTTCCAG
This sequence comes from Aplidium turbinatum, assembly GCF_918807975.1. Taxonomy (NCBI): domain Eukaryota; kingdom Metazoa; phylum Chordata; class Ascidiacea; order Aplousobranchia; family Polyclinidae; genus Aplidium; species Aplidium turbinatum. Next base: position 4,360,790 of record NC_137489.1, on the reverse strand, counting down.
ATGATCTAGAAGAATTACTGTCTAAAGAGATGATTTATTTTTCTGCACTGTTAAAACAACACCATTTTAACAGTGAATGCAGGAAAGAAACTCAAATGTTTAGATTTATCAGTGCATTTCCTAACGTAGGCCACCTATCTGTTGTAGCCTACTAAGAATGTATCTTTGTCTGATGATTTCTAATTGCTCAGGTGCTGAGCGCTCATTTTCAGTGCTTAAAAGAGTAAAGAATCAACTGCGTTCATCCATGGGCCAGAAAAGGCTGCATTCCAGAGCTGGTAATAACATCATCGGTGTCTATTTTTTTTCAAAACTTTGTTTTCAATGCAAAGTAGAGCTAAGAAATGTAAAGCTCTTTGCTTTGTCTAAATCCAGAAAACATGTCATTTGAATGTGTTTAATAAGTAAATACGGTAGTTTGGGTATAATTTTTGTTATTTCATTTTAATTGTGATAGGTGCAATGAGGAGAATGAAATATAGGCCTCAGATTACCAATTTACCATATAGCCCCAGGTCCATCAAAACCTTAATCCGTCCCTGACTAACATTAAGCCACTGCTAATCTGGTATGTGTCGTACAAAAGACGATTTAAAATCTCCATCTAATCTGGTCAGTGTTGCCATTTCAAAATTGAAAAAGTTTTCGGTGTTGATCATAATAAATAAGTCAACTTCCGTGTACTTTATGTTGACGTATAATAAAAAATGATTTAACTTTGCTCACAATTTCCATGTGTGAATTTTAAAGAAATGTTTGCTTTCTTTGACCCAATTTTAGATGTTTCAAAAGTGTAGATTGGCGGTGTTAAAAAATCTGGACTCTAGCCGACTTTGGTCATGTAAAGTGGTTTATTGCAGCAAATCAACCAGACCAAGACTTGTTTACGGTCTGAGTATGGAGCGGTTTGTTTGACCGCAAACCTCTGGAACTTTTTTGATAGCAGACAACAGTATCAAGGTTGCCAGATGGGTAAATGGTGCAATAAACATTGACATAACACAGTGAAAGTTAAAACAACTTAGTAACACGAATAAAAACTCCAACATAAACCAGACAAAAATTTGGTAAAAAATGATGCAGTTAAACTTTGTTATTATTTATTTATTATAAATAAAAAGCATAAAACTAATTGCTTTTTCAGTAGGCTACTATTGTAATTAACCTCGGCCTTGGGGTGACGTTGCGATTCTACGCAAACTACGTCAACAATTGATAGGCCTAATAGCAACAGTCACTAACTCATTACAATTCTTAGGCCAGCGATCGAGTAGTTAAAAGTAAAAGTTAGCAATACCAACTATATACCTTTACCCGGGTTGCTTAGGCCTATATACAGTATAGTAACTATTTTTTGCAACATCATTGACCAAAAACTTCATTTTTTTTCAAGTACACAAAAAGTGATCTTGAAAGTGATCTTGATCTTCAAGATCACGATCTTGATCTTGATCTTCAAGATCACTTAGTTTGGTGATCTTGATCTTGATCTTCAAGATCACCTATTCTTGGTGATCTTGATCTTGATCTTCAAGATCACCAATACTGGTGATCTTGAAGGCGGAAGGCGGAATAGTTGATCACCTATTCTTGGTGATCTTGATCTTGATCTTCAAGATCACCAATACTGGTGATCTTGCCCATCTCTGGGGTCAGGTGTACGTCGGAAGGCGTACACCGATGCATAGCGCTCAAGTCCGCTTTCCCGCAATGCAGAATAAAGATAAAACAAACAAACAAACAATCTCGACTTTTTCGTCATGTAGGCTGTGACAAAATGGAATTAGCTTTCCGTTTGCCAACACAAATAAGTGCGAAAACAACAACTAGCACGAAAACAGTTTGAAACAAAACACTAATTTTGTAAACATTAGATTTGATGTGGACGTTTCAGCTCAAATGTCGTATGCAGTTTTACATGTCATGCCATGGAGTGTTCTTTTGCACAGATCGAAAATTCTCTGCTGGATCATAATTTTATGCAAAGGCAAGTCTCAATTTGACACCAAAATTCAGGAAGCACTGTTAATCAAACGCTACAACCCAAATTTAAACAAATAATTATTTGCTGGAGGCGCGTCCATTCTCCTCAACATGTAGGCCTACTTGATGTACTGGTATCACGTTCCCTGTGGTACAATATTTTTGTAGCTATTTATGTAGTTGCCTTTTCCTAATGCAACTTTACCTTCTAGAATCTAGAAGTTGAAACTGATTGCATTTTTATAAATAATTTCAAATTTCTGATGAGGGCTTAAGTTAAGCCAAAAACTTTCGACTGTTAAAACTATTTGTAAATATCAATCAATGTTTTATTTGTCAGTAACAGGAACATAGGTACATGTTTGAAATATGCAATATACACAATACAAAAGTTACACAAGTTCCCATACCGACAGGGAGACAACGAGACGACCATACGGTCTACTAGTCAATTGCCACCCTACGGAAATTACGATTTTGCCATTTAAAATAAGCTTACAAGAGAAAAATAATAATTGAAACGTTCCCGCGCTTCAACAACAGCATACGCACAAAAAAAAACATATTGATGATAACGTAGGCCAAAACACAAAATTCCATGAAGCAAGCAGAGAATAATAAAGTTTCCGAAGCAACTGACAAGTTGGTTTCCATAACATATCACTTACGATGCACTGTAGCTTTGTAAAATTAACGTTTTGATCTCTTTTTTGAAACAATGAAATGATAAGTTTTTTAGGTTGCTTGGAACCTCTGACCAGGGCATTGGTCCCAATGCCTGCATGGACTTCTTGCCAAATTCTGTGTTTGATCTGTTTATAAAATAATTGTTGCCTGTTTGATATCTTGTGTTATGCTGATGAATAGATGAAGCATTTGTAAATAAATCACAATACGTAGACGGATACTCATTCATATGAACTTTGTACATATGTTTTTTTATTTCAATGTTATGTATGTCTTTTAGTTTCAAGATGTTCATTTTGAAAAATAAAAAATTAGTGTGAGCATAGTAATTTTGTTTCGTAATTATTCTTTTATAACCTTTTTTTGTAATTTTATTAATGGATCCAGTTCACTGTCACAGGCCTTTCCCCAGCTTGAAATACAATATTGCAAATGACAGTAAATCAAAGCGTGATACACATCTTTTAAAGTGTCTGTGTTGACATAATTTCTGAGTTTAAGCAACGCCCATGAACCTTTTGCTACTTTTCCGCAAATTTTATCTATGTGATATTTCCATGTTTATTTGTTATCTATGTAAACGCCAAGGTATTTTATTTGATCTTTTTGTTGAATGCTTGTGTTACCAATGTTAATGTTAAAATTTTTTATGTGTTTTTTATTTGTTATTAGCATGTAATATTCAGTTTTTGAGAAATTTAATGATAATCTATTAAGCTTCAACCAGTTGTAAACTTTTTGCATTTCGGCATTCACATTGTTCTGCAAATTTATTTCACATTTGTCGCTCATCGTAAGATTGGTGTCGTCAGCAAATAGTTTAACATTCATGTTTGTTGAATTTGGTAAGTCATTTATATACAGTAAGAAAAGAAGGGGTCCCAATGTCGATCCTTGGGGCACACCGCAGGTAACCTGTCTTGAGTTTGAAGAGATTCCATTGACGACCGTGTGCTGTAGACGATTGCTGATATAGCTTTTTAACAATTGTAATGGAAGGCCCCGAAAACCGTATGCTTGCAGTTTCTGTATGAGAATAGTGTCATCAACTGTGTCGAAGGCTTTAGCTAAATCAAGAAATACAGAGCAAGTTGTATCTTTATTATCTAGGTTAGTTAAGATGTTATCACAAACGTTTGACACAGCTAACGAAGTGGAATATTGTGGTCTAAATCCATACTGATGTGGTGTGATCAGGTCTTTTTTTGTTAGATAATTGTACATTTGTTCATACAGGCATTTTTCGAATATTTTGGTGAAGGGGGACAATAGTGATATGGGCCTATAGTTGGAACAATTTTTCCTGGAGCCACTTTTGAAGATTGGGGTAACTTGAGCGACCTTTAGTACATCAGGATATACACCTTTATCGATACACTCATTGAATAAGTTGGTGAGGAAAGGGGCGATTATTGGTGAGGATAGTTTGACAAATCTTATAGGTATTCCATCATGTCCTGTACTTTTAGAGACAGAAAGATTATTAAGATGTTTTAATACTTCTTCTTGATTGACAGGTTTTAGGAAAAAGGAGAATGGGACACTTTGCAATTTCAATAATGAGCCAAATAGGAGACCTGAACAGTGAAAAAGTTTAATGTTTAACAATGTTTAATATGTAAAATATATTGTTATAATGCTCAGCCCTGTTGTATTGTTGTGTCTTATTCATATCTAACCTGTAAGCAAAAGGTATAAATGAAGAATATACAAAAACTTCATTTTTGGAGGCGAGTTTGGGGGGGGCTTGAGCCCCCTTAGCCCCATGCTGGGTGCGCTACAGAATTGCTGTTCACTTTGTCGTGTTAAACGCGGATTTTCTTTTGGCATGTTTAAATAAGAGTTTGTAAACAAGAAAGTTTATTGCATACTAGCTGAAATTAAATAAGATTTAAAAAAGCTTTATTTAGATTAACTGATTCACTGACTTGTCAAATCATTGCTCAAAACGATTCATTATATTCATAAGAAGCACATTTTCAATGCTGTAATGATAAGCTGATTACTCAATCTAATGGATAGCCTAAGTAGGCCTACATAGAGACGCGTCAGGCTTATAACAAGCACTAGGCCTACAGTCTATCACTAAATTAAGTGCTTAATTTCAATTCGAGCTAAACAACAACTTTTTCACTGTTCAGGTCTCCTATTAATTATAAAATTCCGCTAACTTACTGTGATTAGGTAGGCCTACATCATCTAAAAAGTATGGAGAAAGTCATCGCGCGTTTGCAGCTGCTATGACGACTTCCGCTAACGGCGCTACATATTCGCGCTTTTCAAACAAAACGCGGGGAGCAACTTTTAAGAATTTAATCGTATTTCCGCAAGCGATCGTTGCACTTTACTTATTTTTTTTTACTTGCGAAAAACGTTTTTCACTTATTGGCAACTACCGGTACTTTATTCCACATCAAATTTTAAAATCGACCTGCCCTAATAATCATTTCGATTGCGTTGGTTCGATTCCCATATTCTCATAATATTATTTTTTCTTTTGCAACTGAACTCAGTGCAAGAAGGATCTTAATGACTGCAATCAATTGAGATTAGCCTACCAGGAAAAATTGTGACCAAAACACCAGTAATGAATTGAATATATGTCACGCATAGTGGTGGATTTAGGGCAAAATTTTAGGGGCGCCAAAGAAGTATGGAAAAACCTCGCCCCAAATGGCTTGGGAAATTTTTTTGCGTTTTTATGAATAAAATTGCCTATCTAAGTCAGGTAGTAGTGTTGTGCGGATATTGAAATTTGATAATCCAATCCGAAATTTTTTAGAAATATCCGAATCCAATCCTGATCCAAAAATAATAGGAAAAGCAATATCCAATCCAGATCCGAATATCCGAAAACTAGCATTATACTTATAGCAGACATACCGGTATGTTACACTAACATTTTTTTCTTACCCTGTCCCTACCATCCTTGTCTCAATTGCAGCATAATGAATTTATACTGATATTAAAGTAGCACTCAGCTTACCCTAATCAATCTGAAACACAACAATAAACGACAATAACAAAACAAAGAAAATAGCAGTGTAAGTATGCACACTTGCACACACTTATCAAAAGCATACCGTACTGTTTTTGAATAAAATGATACAAATTATGTCATTTAGTACCGAGGTAGGCTACTTTCATCAACCTCTTAGCGTGGCGTGCCTGCCTTTGCTTAGTTGCCGGTTTGCCTCTGCTGCTTTGACTGCGACAGACTGCGAGAGTGCGAGTCCCGTACATCGGTATCAGACTAGTGCTGCCAGATCTAAGGAGGCTAGCTTGCCTGAAACGTAGAACAGCAACTACATGGAATTTATTTCATTCAATTTATTAAAACGTAACTAAACAAAGTTAAACAAATACGGATTCGGATAATCCGGCTCCGGATCCTTCTTGAAAAAAATTGAATCCAATCCAATCCGGATCCGAAAAATTTCTTCAAATCCGGCAGGATCAGACTCCAAAAATCCGGATCCTGAACAACACTGTCAGGTAGGCTACGGCAGGGCTTCCCAAACTTTTTTGCTCGCGACCCCTTTTAATCTCCTAAAACTTTTCGCGACCGCTTACGATTAAAAACGACCAACTATACATTTGTGATATTTATTGAAAAGTATAGCTTTGGTAGAGAGGTACTTTTTAAAAACCATAGACAGACAATCGATAACAACTTAATAACATTGAATTGCATAATTCAAAATTAATATAAATTATTGAAAAGCTTAAAATTTTAGATCAAATGAAAACCCAAACAATTTACCGACACTCATCAATTCACTTTGTTTTTATTGATTTCTGACCAATACAACGAAGCTTATGGGCATTGGGCAGCCTACTGGAAACAAAGCAAAAAAGCAAACACATTTATTCAGTGTGATGACCACCGTCATTATGGCAGAATAATTTTTCCGCTTTCCGCCTAAAAAAGTTATCTGTGAATAAGTGCGAGGCACAAAATGCGACATGACATACCTTCGAAAGATTTTCGAACAAATCTATAATCCGCAATACGTGCCACTTAAATTTTACATGCATCAGATTTAGTAGGCCTATTAAATTACCTTTCCAGGGATGTGCACCAATGGGTCGGCATTTGGAAGGAACTCCCAGCAGAATGCTTCAAAGAGGGAGCATATATTTACGATAAACATTAAAATAATACGATTTTTGCATAATAGACACCACTCCAAACAACTTCAAAAAAAAATATAATCCGCAATACGTGCCACTTAAATTTTACATGCCTCGGATTTAGTATTAAATTACCTTTCCATAGATGTGCGCCAATAGGTCGGCATTTGAAAGGAACTCCCAGCAGAACGCTTCAAAGATGCAGGAGGATACATTTACGATATTCAAGAAACAATACGATTCTTGCATAATAGACACCACTCCAAACATCTTCGAATAAAACTAAAATATGCAACACGTGCCACTTAAATTTTACATGCATCAGCTTCAGTATTAAATTACCTTTCCAGGGATGTGCACCAATAGGTCGGCATTTGGAAGGAACTCCCAGCAGAACGATTCAAAGATGCAGGAGGATACATTTACGATATTCAAGAAAATAATACGATTTTTGCAATTAAACACCACTCCAAACATCTTCGAATAAAACTATAATCCGCAATACGTGCCACTTAAATTTTACATGCATCGGATTTAGTATTAAATTACCTTTCCAGGGATGTGCACCAATTGGTCGGTATTTGGAAGGAACCCCCAGCAGAACGCTTCAAAGATGGAGCATATATTTACGATAAACATTAAGATAATAAGATTTTTGCATAATTGACACCACTCCAAACATCTTCGAATAAAACTATAATCCGCAATACGTGCCACTTAAATTTTACATGCATCGGATTCAGTATTAAATTACCTTTCCAGGGATGTGCGCCAATAGGTCGGCATTTAAAAGCAACTCCCAGCAGAACGCTTCAAAGATGCAGGAGGATACATTTAAGATATTCAAAAAAATACGATTTTTGCAATTAAACACCACTCCAAACATCTTCGAATAAAACTATAATCCGCAATACGTGCCACTTAAATTTTACATGCATCGGATTCAGTATTAAATTACCTTTCCAGGGATGTGAACCAATAGGTCGGCATTTGGAAGGAACTCCCAGCAGAACGCTTCAAAATGCAGGAGGATACATTTACTATATGTTCAAAAAAAATAATTCGATTTTTGCATATTAGACACCACTCCAAACATCTTCGAATTAAGCTATAATCCGCAATGCGTGCCACTTAAATTTTACATGCATCGGATTCAGTATTAAATTACCTTTCCAGGGATGTGCACCAATAGGTTGGCATTTGGAAAGAACTTCCAGCAGAACGCTTCAAAAATGGAGCATATATTTACGATAAACATTAAAATAAAACGATTTTTGCATATTAGACACCACTCCAAACATCTTCGAATAAAACTATAATCTGCAATACGTGCCACTTAAATTTTACATGCATCGGATTTAGTATTAAATTACCTTTCCAGGGATGTGCACCAATAGGTCGGCATTTGGAAGGAAACTCCCAGCAGAACGCTTCAAAGATGGAGCATATATTTACGATAAATATTAAACTAATACGATTTTTGCATAACAGACACTACTCCAAACATCTTTGAATAAAACTATAATTCACAACACGTGCCACTTAAATGTTACATGCATCGAATTCAGTATTAAATTATCTTTCCAGGGATGTGCACCAATAGGTCGGCATTTGAAAGGAACTCCCAGCAGAACGCTTCAAAGATGGAGCATATATTTACGATAAACATTAAAATAATACGATTTTTGCTTAATAGACACCACTTCAAACATCTTCGAATGAAACTATAATCCGCAATACGTGTCACTTAAATTTTACATGCATCGGATTTAGTATTAAATTACCTTTCCAGGGATGTGCACCAATAGGTCGGCATTTAAAAGGAACTCCCAGCAGAACGCTTCAAAAATGCAGGAGGATACATTTACGATATGTTCAAGAATATAATCCGATTTTTGCATATTAGACACCATTCCAAACATCTTCGAATAAAACTATAATCCGCAACACGTGCCACATAAATGTTACATGCATCAGATTCAGTATTAAATTACCTTTCCAGGGATGTGCACCAATAGGTCGGCATTTGGAAGGAACTCCCAGCAGAACGCTTCAAATATGGAGCATATATTTACGATAAACATTAAAATAATACGATTTTTGCATAATAGACACCACTCCAAACATCTTCGAATAAAACTATAATCCGCAACACGTGCCACTTAAATTTTACATGCATCGGATTCAGTATTAAATTACCTTTCCAGGGATGTGCGCCAATAGGTCGGCATTTTGAAGGAACTCCCAGCAGAACGCTTCAAAGATGGAGCATATATTTACGATAAACATTGAAGTAATACGATTTTTGCATAATAGAAACCACTCCAAACATCTTCAAATAAAACTATAATCCGCAACACGTGCCACTTAAATTTTACATGCATCAGATTTAGTATTAAATTACCTTTCCAGGGATGTGCACCAATAGGTCGGCATTTAGAAGTAACTCTCAGCAGAACGCTTCAAAAATGGAGCATATATTTACAATAAATATTAAACTAATACGATTTTTGCAAAATTGACACCACTCCAAACATCTTCAACTAAAATTATAATCCGCAACACGTGCCACTTAAATTTTACATGCATCAGATTCAGTATTAAATTACCTTTCCATGGATGTGCACCAATAGGTCGGCATTTAAAAGGAACTCCCAGCAGAACGCTTCAAAGATGGAGCATATATTTACGATAAGCAATAAAATAATACGATTTTTGCATATTAGACACCACTCCAAAAATCGCATTATTTTAATGTTTATTGTAAATTTATGCTCCATCATTGAAGCGTTCTGCTGGGAGTTCCTTCCAAATGCCGACCTATTGGTGCACATCCCTGGAAAGGTAATTTAATACTAAATCTGATGCATGTATAATTTAAGTGGCACGTGTTGCGGATTATAGTTTCATTCGAAGATGTTTGGAGTGGTGTTTATTATGCAAAAATCGTATTATTTTTATGTTTTTCGTAAATATATGCTCCATCTTTGAAGCGTTCTGCTGGAAGTTCCTTCCAAATGCCGACCTATTGGTGCACATCCCTGGAAAGGTAATTTAATACTGAATCCGATGCATGTAAAATTTAAGTGGCACGTATTGCGGATTATAGCTTTATTTGAAGATGTTTGGAGTGGTGTCTATTATGCAAAAATCGTATTATTTTAATGTTTATCGTAAATATATGCTCCATCTTTGAAGCGTTCTGCTGGGAGTTCCTTCCAAATGCCGACCTATTGGTGCACATCCCTGGAAAGATAATTTAATAGGCCTACTAAATCTGATGCATGTAAAATTTAAGTGGCACGTGTTGCGGATTATAGTTTTATTCGAAGATGTTTGGAGTGGTGTCTATTATGCAAAAATCATATTATTTTAATGTTTATCGTAAATATATGCTCCATCTTTGAAGCGTTCTGCTGGGAGTTCCTTCCAAATGCCGACCTATTGGTGCACATCCCTGGAAAGGTAATTTAATACTAAATCTGATGCATGTAAAATTTAAGGGGCACGTTTTTGTTTTTTTAACTCATTCAATCAGAGTCATACTGGAATTCTATTTTATTATAAAATTGCACAACCAAGATATAGTGTGAAACCTGCAAAGTAAGCCCAAAACGAGAAGTGCCAATTAACAAAAGCAGGCGGATGAATATTAAGCAAAAGAGAAGACCTGAGGGAAGCGAAAACAAAGTACATCGTTTCAATGCAAATAAACTAAATAACAAAACACCTCCCCAATAAAATTTATGACCACCCATAACGAAGAGGTGGTTGGCATCTTCTCTTTGATCGCCTTAATGTTTGTTCTTGATGCGATGACGATGATGGATCGTCGGTCGCTATCGGCGTCGATGAATCCTCGGTCGCAATCGGCGTCGATGAATCCTCGGTCGCAATCGGCGTCGATGAATCCTCGGTCGCAATCGGCGTCGATGAATCCTCGGTCGCTGTCGGCGTCGATGAATCCTCGGTCGCAATCGGCGTCAATGAATCCTCGGTCGCAATCGGCATCGATGGAACTGGAAACTCGTCAGCTGTCGATGACGACGTGAAAGTAGTCTCCCCTGGGTCCCCGTCTTCCGGCGAGATATAACGCGGACGTAGCTGGTTGATATGGCGTCTCCATATTGGACCTCGAAGGTCCACTCGAACCTGCAAACTACGACTCCCGTGTCGCTTCACCACGACGGCAGGAACCCACCGAGGGCTTCGGCTTTGCCTGGAACCAAAGTATAAAGCATAACAAGGATCACCAACATCCTTGGATGTAATCGAAGTTAATTGTTTTCCGGTTTTGTTTCCGAGGCGAAGGACTCGTCGATGGTTTCGTGATCTGAGCTGAGGAAGGAAGTAAAATATCTAATTTAGTACGTAGTTGTCGGTGGTTTAATAACTCACTGGGAGAGTAACCACTGGCATTAGGCGTACGGCGAAACTGCATCAAGAATTGAGTGGTGGCACTTTTAGGCGGTAACGACGATTTTCTCAACGCCTGCTTGAAAGTGCGCACCAAACGCTCTGCAGCACCATTCGTAGCTGGATGGTATGGTGCTCCAGTGATGTGGACTATACCCCTAGCTTTACAATAATTCTTGAAGTCTTCTGAAGAAAACGTAGTCGCATTGTCTGAGACAATGGAGTGGGGGTATCCAAAATGGGCAAAATCCTGCTCTAAAAGATCAATAGTAGCAGACGTCGATACGGAAGAAGTTGGGTGAATAGAAGGATACTTACTATAAGCATCGGTAACAATAAGCCAGTTGGAACCTAAAAAGTTAATAGCGTGATCGACATGAATTCGACTCCAAGGCTTCTCTGGAGCTATCCATGGGTGGATAGGAGCCTTGCTTGGTGCAGCTTGATGCTCACCACATGTAGTACATGTTCGGCAGAGGTCGACAATGTCCGCATCGATATTGGGCCAGTAGACTGCTGTCCTGGCCAGCTGTTTCATTCGCTGCATGCCGAAATGACCTTCGTGAAAAAGAGAAAGAATATCATTGCGGAGTTTAAAAGGAATAACTACTCTAGAACCATATAATAAACAACCATAACATGTTGTTAGAGAATCAGCAACTCTTCTAAACTGTTCGATTGGATCGTTAGCATTTGATTTCGCAGGCCATCCTTCTTGTGTAAAGCGAATGATTTTAGACAAGACTGGATCCTTGGAAGTTTCCTTGCGCAAAGTAGAAGAATCGGAATGACTAACCTGCGAATCCAACGTATCAATTGCGCAGACAATATCAACATCATCTGCACTTTCCTCCCCATCAAAAATTGTGTCATCGTTGGACGGAAGACGGCTCAAGGCGTCAGCATTTTGGTGATGCGTTGTTTTGCGATACTCTATAGTATAACTAAATTGACTCAAAAACAACGCCCAGCGTGCTAACCGGTTAGCCGCCAGCGAAGGGGTAGGTTTATCTGGACCAAAAAGTGAAAGTAAAGGCTTATGATCTGTTACCAAAATAAAATTCCTACCGTAGAGGTATTGGTAAAATTTCTTCAAAGCGAAGATGGTGGATAAAGACTCCTTTTGGATTTGGCTGTAGTTTCTTTGAGACTTTGTCAAGATTTTCGACACATTGGCTATTGGCCTCTCGCTTCCGTCTGGGGAGCGGTGAAACAGTGTGGCGCCAATGCCCACGCTTGAAGCGTCGCATGCAATTCCTAAAGGAAGCAACGGGTTAAAGTGTACGAGAACATCGTCTGCGGAAAGAAACGTTTTTAATTTTGCAAAAGCGCATTTTTCTTTGTGTTCCCATCTCCAAGGAACACCACTCTTGGTTAAATGATATAACGGTTGCGCTACTGTAGAAAAATCTGGGGGCATAAACTTAGAATAAAATTGAACCGACCCCAGAAAAGAACGTAAGGTACCAGCATTGGAAGGAGCAGGCATGTTCAGCACAGCATCGACTTTAGGGCCCTTTGAAATCCCCTGTTTAGAAAAAACATGACCTAAGTACTCGACATTTGCCTGGGCAAATCTACATTTTTCCTTCCTACATCTAAGACCTTTCGAAGATAAACGATCGAGTAGTCGTTTAAGGTTCTGGAAATGCTCTTCCGCTGTAGCTCCGCTTATCAAAATGTCATCCAGGTAGACTGCTACACCTGGAAGGTCACTAGTTAAATCATCCATTATCTTTTGGAAATGGCCTGGGGCAGAAGAGATGCCAAATGGCATAACATTTTGCAGTAAAACCCCTCTATGGGTACTTAATGCCAATATTTTTCGACTCTTTGGACCTAACCTAATCTGGTTATAAGCATCTGCCAGGTCAATCTTAGTGAATCCGTGGCCACCCCCTAGTTTACGCATTAAATCCTCTGGAAGAGGCAAAGGGTGCCTGTGAGTTTTAAGTTGTGGATTAACTGTCGAAGAATAGTCACCACAAACCCTTAATTTGGATTTCTTACCTTCGGTAGAAGCCTTGCGAACTGGTATTACAGGAGTTCCCCAGTCGCAAAATTGTACAGGTGTCCAGATACCTTTTTCTATGCCGGCGTCATAGGCAAGAGCTAAGTCTTCTTGAATGGCGAAAGGCACTGGTCTGGGCTTTGAAAACACTGGTTTACAATCAGAGTTAAACTCAATCTCTAATTCGTAATCCTGAAGACAACCTAACTCAGGTTTAAATAAGTCTTTGTATTGGTCACATAACTCGGAACATGATTTTTGCAAGTTAAAATCTATGTCGTTGTGACGATGAATGGCATGTAAAGATGAAGAAAAACACTTATCTACCGAAATATCTAGTGCTTGAATAGCATCACGCCCTAATAAGTTAAGGTTAGGGATTTCACATACTATAAATTGAACTGTGGTCGTCTTTCCCGGTTTGTTGCAGCTCGCTTCGGCAGTGAAAGATCCAATAATAGGCATCGAGTGCTTACTTGCCGACTGAAAACGTAGCTGCGGAGTCTGCAAGATAGGTTTGCCTAGCTGCGACCAAACTTCAGAAGAGATGAAATTTCCCCCTGTGGCTGTATCAAGTTCCATTAAGACGGGAAAAGACTTAATAAAAATTCGAACCTCGAGTTTAGGAACTTTACTCGACGAATTATGAACAGTATTTACCTCCTGTATGCAGTTGACCTTAGAAGAATGAACTTGTGCGGCTTTTTTACGACATGCGGATTGTACATGCCCTGTAAGTTTACAGAAATGACAGACCGCATTTTTAAATCTGCAGTTGTTAGCAAGGTGATTAGAGTTACCACATCGATAGCACTTACTTTGCTTGTTCGCATTAGCACTGGCCACTGTAGCTTTCTTGAAAGAATATCGTCTATCGGTGCCTTTAACTTTATGTACCACCGACGGTTCAGTGCCAAACACCGTCTCCTTAGCCACTTTTGCAGCGTCTTCAGTTTCTATGGCTATTTCAAGAGCACGTGAAAAAGTAAGATCGTCAGGTTTAATTTTAAAGAGAGCTTTAAGAACTGCTTCGTTTCCTACCGAGCACATAAAACAAGTACGCAAAGCTTCATCTAAAGGATTAGTAATAGAAGAAAAGTCGCACGTGGCAGCGGCTTGCCTTATTCGTGCACCCAATTCTGGAACAGTCTCACCTGGTTTCCGCTTCAAGTTGCTCCAGAAGCGAAATCGTTCACGAATAACGAAGCGCTTAGGGTCGAACTGTGCCTTCATGTAATTCGAAATTTCCTCCATTGTAAGTTCATTGATTGGCTTTGCTGTAGACTCTTGTGCGGCCAGATTGAGGATCATCTTGTAGATGCTGGCTGACTGGTTAGTGAGGAAAACTTGAGCCTTTTTATCATCAGGAACGAACTGTGCTTTTACAAATGTGCAAAAACGTGACCAATAATCAGTCCAAAGTTCTAAAGCTGAATTAAACTCACAAAATTTAGGAATGGCTTGAGATAATCGATTTTGGTTTTCTGATTCGCATGGAATTTTGAGGGCTGAAATTAACTCCTTCAGTTGTTCTTCATAATGACGTTCTAGCTGTTGCATTTGTTGTCGTGCCTGTTCTTCTTGTTGCTGCATTTGTTGTCGCATATGTTCTAGCTGCGACTGCATTAACTCCACCACCTTGTCCATATTGTAAATAATTTAAAAAAACTAAAACTTGTAGAAAGTAAAACTCGTAGGGACTAAGACTGAACACTTCTGAGTACCACTGTAAGTTTCTCGTTCAGACGTTCAGCATCCCACCCTCGTCGCCAAATAACTCTGTTGTGTTTTTAGCTCATTCAATCAGAGTCATACTGGAACTCTGTTTTATTATAAAATTGCACAACCAAGATATAGTGTGAAACCTGCAAAGTAAGCCTAAAACGAGAAGTGCCAATTAACAAAGGCAGGCGGATGAGAATTAAGCAAAAGAGAAGACCTGAGGGAAGCGAAAACAAAGTACATCGTTTCAATGCAAATAAACTAAAATACATAACACACATGTTGCGGATTACAAATTTATTCGAAGATGTTTGGAGTGGTGTCTATTATGCAAAAATCGTATTATTTTAATGTTTATCGTAAATATATGCTCCATCTTTGAAGCGTTCTGCTGGGAGTTCCTTCCAAATGCCGACCTATTGGTGCACATCCCTGGAAAGATAATTTAATACTGAATCTGATGCATGTAAAATTTAAGTAGCACGTATTGAGAATTATAGTTTTATTCGAAGATGTTTGGAGTGGTGTCTATTATGCAAAAATCATATTATTTTAATGTTTATCGTAAATATATGCTCCATCTTTGAAGCGTTCTGCTGGGAGTTCCTTCCAAATGCCGACCTATTGGTGCACATCCCTGGAAAGGTAATTTAATAGGCCTACTAAATCTGATGCATGTAAAATTTAAGTGGCACGTGTTGCGGATTATAATTTCATTCGAAGATGTTTGGAGTGGTGTCTATTATGCAAAAATCGTATTATTTTAATGTTTATCGTAAATATATGCTCCATCTTTGAAGCGTTCTGTTGGGAGTTCCTTCCAAATGCCGACCTATTGGCGCACATCCCTGGAAAGGTAATTTAATACTGAATCCGATGCATGTAAAATTTAAGTGGCACGTATTGCGGATTTAAGTTTCATTCGAAGATGTTTGGAGTTGTGTCTATTATGCAAAAATCTTATTATTTTAATATTTATCGTAAATATATGCTCCATTTTTGAAGCGTTCTGCTGGGAGTTCCTTCTAAATGCCGACCTATTGGTGCACATCCCTAGAAAGGTAATTTAATACTGAATCCGATGCATGTAAAATTTAAGTGGCACGTGTTGCGGATTATAGTTTTATTCGAAGATGTTTGGAGTGGTGTTTAATTGCAAAAATCGTATTGTTTCTTGAATATCGTAAATGTATCCTCCTGCATCTTTGAATCGTTCTGCTGGGAGTTCCTTCCAAATGCCGACCTATTGGTGCACATCCGGTAATTTAATACTAAATCCGAGGCATGTAAAATTTAAGTAGCACGTATTGCGGATTATAGTTTTATTTGAAGATGTTTGGAGTGGTGTTTAATTGCAAAAATCGTATTATTTTCTAGAAGATCGTTAATGTATTCTCCTGCATTTTTGAAGCGTTCTGCTGAGAATTTCTTCCAAATGCCGACCTATTGCTGCACATCCCTGGAAAGGTAATTTAATACGGAATCCGATAGATGTAAAATTTAAGTGGCACGTGTTGCGGATTATAGCTTTATTCGAAGATGGTTGGAGTGGTGTTTAATTGCAAAAGTCTTATTATTTTAATGTTTATCGTAAATGTATCCTCCTGCATCTTTGAAGCGTTCTGCTGGGAGTTCCTTCCAAATGCCGACCTATTGGTGCACATCCCTGGAAAGGTATTTTAATACTGAATCCGATGCATGTAAAATTTAAGTGGCACGTATTGCGAATTATAGTTTTATTCGAAGATGTTTGGCGTGGTGTCTATTATGCAAAAATCGTATTGTTTCTTGAATATCGTAAATGTATCCTCCTGCATCTTTGAAGCATTTTGCTGGGAGTTCCTTCCAAATGCCGACCTATTGGTGCACATCCCTGGAAAGGTAATTTAAAACTAAATCTGATGCATGTAAAATTTAAGTGGCACGTATTGCGGATTAAAGTTTCATTCGAAGATGTTTGGAGTGGTGTCTTTTATGCAAAAATCGTATAATTTTAATGTTTATCGTAAATATATGCTCCATTTTTGAAGCGTTCTGCTGGGAGTTCCTTCCAAATTCCGACCTATTGGTGCACATCCCTGGAAAGATAATTTAATACTAAATCTGATGCATGTAAAATTTAAGTGGCACGTGTTGCGGATTATAAGTTTATTTGAAGATGTTTGAAGAGGTGTCAATTCTGCAAAAATCGCATTATTTTAATGTTTATCGTAAATATATGCTCCATCTTTGAAGCGTTCTGCTGGGAGTTCCTTCCTAATGCCGACCAATTGGCGCACATCCCTAGAAAATTAATTTAATACTAAATCTGATGCACGTAAAATTTAAGTGGCACGTGTTGCGGATTAAAATTTTATTCGAAGATGTTTGGAGTTGTGTCTATTATGCAAAATCGTATTATTTTAAAGTTTCACGTAAATATATGCTCCATTTTTGAAGCGTTCTGCTGGGAGTTCCTTCCAAATGCCGACCTATTGGTGCACATCCCTATAAAGGTAATTTAATACTGAATCCGAGGCATGTAAAATTTAAGTGGCACGTGTTGCGGATTATAGTTTTATTCGAAGATGTTTGGAGTGGTGTTTAATTGCAAAAATCGTATTGTTTCTTGAATATCGTAAATGTATCCTCCTGCATCTTTGAATCGTTCTGCTGGGAGTTCCTTCCAAATGCCGACCTATTGGTGCACATCCCTGGAAAGGTAATTTAATACGGAATCCGAGGCATGTAAAATTTAAGTAGCACGTATTGCGGAGTATAGTTTTATTTGAAGATGTTTGGAGTGGTGTTTAATTGCAAAAATCGTATTATTTTCTAGAAGATCGTAAATGTATCCTCCGGCATCTTTGAAGCGTTCTGCTGAAAATTTCTTCCAAATGCCGACCTATTGCTGCACATCCCTGGAAAGGTAATTTAATACGGAATCCGATAGATGTAAAATTTAAGTGGCACGTGTTGCGGATTATAGTTTTATTCGAAGATGGTTGGAGTGGTGTTTAATTGCAAAAGTCGTACTATTTTAATGTTTATCGTAAATGTATCCTTCTGCATATTGGAAGCGTTCTGCTGGGAGTTCCTTCCAAATGCCGACCTATTGGTGCACATCCCTAGAAAGGTAATTTAATACTGAATCCAACGCATGTAAAATTTAAGTGGCACGTGTTGCGGATTATAGTTTCATTCGAAGATGTTTGGAGTGGTGTTTAATTGCAAAAATCGTATTATTTTCTTGAATATCGTAAATGTATCCTCCTGCATCTTTGAAGCGTTCTGCTGGGAGTTCCTTCCAAATGCCGACCTATTGGTGCACATCCCTGGAAAGGTAATTTAATACTGAATCCGATGGATGTAAAATTTAAGTGACACGTGTTGCTGATTATAGTTTTATTCGAAGATGTTTGGAGTGCTGTTTAATTGCAAAAGTCGTATTATTTTAATGTTTATCGTAAATATATCCTCCATCTTTGAAGCGTTCTGCTGGGAGTTCCTTCCAAATGCCGACCTATTGGTGCACATCCCTATAAAGGTAAGTTAATACTCAATCTGATGCATGTAAAATTTAAGTAGCACGTATTGCGGATTATAAGTTTATTCGAAGATGTTTGAAGAGGTGTCAATTCTGCAAAAATCTTATTATTTTAATGTTTGTGAAGAGAGGGGCGTTATTCCCGGCTATCGAAGCTACACAGTTATGGTTAGCGAATCGCAGCTGCTCGCTGTACTAGCGAGTGCTCAGCCTTGTGCTGATAGCCGGGAAGAACGCCCCTCTCTTCACATGTCCTCTGCCCTGGCGCCTGCTGGTTTTGTTTGGCTCTTTCTTTGTTTCCACAAAGATAATAGTTAAACTGACTGGTAAAGCGGTGGTCGAAAATCATTCCTTGCCCCCGCGACCTAAGCTGGTACACTTACCCTTCCGGGTGCATCGTCACCCCTAAATCACGCCGCTCCCCGCCGCCGCGGGGTGTGGCAGGCCGGTTTTCTAAAGTCTTCGACCTGGCTATGATTGTTTGTGCTCTCTCGCCGTGTCAATTATTTGTACCCGTGCGCCGTTGATGCAAATAAAACAGTTTAACACTAGTGGTGCGATACTAAAAAGCCCAGCCTCATGGGCGAAACACGATGTCTATCGCTGTCAATTCTTGCTACAAATCGGCTGCCGAGAAACATATTTTAATGTTTATCGTAAATATATCCTCCATCTTTGAAGCGTTCTGCTGGGAGTTCCTTCCAAATGCCATCCTATTGGTGCACATCCCTATAAAGGCAACTTAATACTAAATCCGATGCATGAAAAATTTAAGTGGCACGTGTTGCGGATTATAGTTTTGTTCGGAGATGTTTGAAGAGGTGTCAATTCTGCAAAAATCTTATTATTTTAATGTTTATCGTAAATATATGCTCCATCTTTGAGGCGCTCTGCTGGGAGTTCGTTCCAAATGCCGACCTATGGGCGCACATCCCTGGAAAGGTAATTTAATACTGAATCCGATGCATGTAAAATTTAAGTGGCACGTATTGCGGATTATAGTTTCATTCGAAGATGTTTGGAGTTGTGTCTATTATGCTAAAATCTTATTATTTTAATGTTTATCGTAAATATATGCTCCATCATTGAAGCGTTCTGCTGGGAGTTCCTTCCAAATGCCGACCTATGGGCGCACATCCCTGGAAAGGTAATTTAATACTGAATCCGATTCATGTAAAATTTAAGTGGCACATGTTGCGGATTAAAGTTTTATTCGAAGATGTTTGGAGTGGTGTTTAATTGCAAAAATCGTATTGTTTCTTGAATATTGTAAATGTATCCTCCTGCATATTTGAAGCGTTCTGCTGGGAGTTCCTTCCAAATGCCATCCTATTGGTGCACATCCCTGGAAAGGTAATTTAATACTAAATTCGAGGCATGTAAAATTTAAGTGGCACGTATTGCGGATTATAGTTTTATGTGAAGATGATTAGAGTGGTGTTTAATTGCAAAAATCGTATTCTTTTCTAGAATATCGTAAATGTATCCTCCTGCATCTTTGAAGCGTTCTGCTGGGAGTTCCTTCAAAATGCCGACCTATTGGTGCACATCCCTGGAAAGGTAATTTAATACTGAATCCGATGCATGTAAAATTTAAGTAGCAGGTATTGCGGATTATAGCTTTATTTGAAGATGTTTGGAGTGGTGTTTAATTGCAAAAATCGTATTTTTTTTTCTAGAATATTGTAAATGTATCCTCCTGCATGTTTGAAGCGTTCTGCTGGAAGTTTCTTCCAAATGCCGACCTATTGGTGCACATCCCTGGAAAGGTAATTTAATACTGAATCCGATCCATGTAAAATTTAAGTGGCAAGTATTGCGGATTATAGTTTTATTCGAAGATGTTTGGAGTGGTGTCTAATATGCAAAAATCGTATTATTTTAATGTTTATCGTAAATATATGCTCCATCTTTGAAGCGTTTTGCTGGGAGTTCCTTCCAAATGCCATCCTATTGGTGCACATCCCTATAAAGGTAATTTAATACGCAATCTGATGCATGTAAAATTTAAGTGGCACGTATTGCGGATTATAGTTTTATTTGAAGATGTTTGAAGAGGTGTCATTTCTGCAAAAATCGTATTATTTTAATGTTTATCGTAAATATATGCTGCATTTTTGAAGCGTTTTGCTGGGAGTTCCTTCCAAATGCCATCCTATTGGTGCACATCCCTGGAAAGGTAATTTAATACGGAATCTGATGCATGTAAATTTTAAGTGGCAAGTATTGCGGATTATAGTTTTATTCGAAGATGTTTGAAGAGGTGTCAATTCTGCAAAAATCTTATTATTTCAATGTTTATCGTAAATATATGCTCCAATTTTGAAGCGTTCTGCTGGGAGTTTCTTCCAAATGCCATCCTATTGGTGCACATCCCTATAAAGGTAATTTAATACTGAATCCGATGCATGTAAAATTTAAGTGGCACGTATTGCGGATTATAGTTTTATTTGGAGATGTTTGAAGTTGTGTCAATTCTGCAAAAATCTTATTATTTTAATGTTTATCGTAAATATATCTTCCATCTTTGAAGCGTTTTGCTGGGAGTTCCTTCCAAATGCCATCTTATTGGTGCACATCCCTATAAAGGTAATTTAATACTGAATCCGATACATGTAAAATTTAAGTGGCACGTATTGCGGATTATAAGTTTATTCGAAGATGTTTGAAGATGTGTCAATTCTGCAAAAATATTGTTATTTTAATGTTTATCGTAAATATATCCTCCATCTTTGAAGCGCTCTGCTGGGAGTTCCTTCCAAATGCCATCTTATTGGTGCACATCCCAGGAAAGGTAATTTAATACTGAATCTGATGCATGTAAAATTTAAGTGGCACGTATTGCGAATTATAAGTTTATTCGAAGATGTTTGAAGAGGTGTCAATTCTGCAAAAAGTCTTATTATTTTAATGTTTATCGTAAACATATCTTCCATGTTTGAAGCGTTCTGCTGGGAGTTCCTTCCAAATGCCATCCTATTGGTGCACATCCCTATAAAGGTAATTTAATACTGAATCCGATGCATATAAAATTTAAGTGCCACGTATTGCGGATTATAGTTTTATTTGGAGATGTTTGAAGATGTGTCAATTCTGCAAAAATCTTATTATTTTAATGTTTATCGTAAATATATCCTCCTGCATCTTTGAATCGTTCTGCTGGGAGTTCCTTCCAAATGCCATCTTATTGGTGCACATCCCTATAAAGGTAATTTAATACTGAATCCGATGCATGTAAAATTTAAGTGGCACGTATTGCGGATTATAAGTTTATTCGAAGATGTTTAAAGATGTGTCAATTTTGCAAAAATATTGTTATTTTAATGTTTATCGTAAATATATCCTCCATCTTTGAAGCGTTCTGCTGGGAGTTCCTTTCAAATGCCATCTTATTGGTGCACATCCCAGGAAAGGTAATTTAATACTGAATTTGATGCATGTAAAATTTAAGTGACACGTATTGCGAATTACAAGTTTATTCGAAGATGTTTGAAGAGGTGTCAATTCTGCGAAAATCTTATTATTTTAATGTTTATCGTAAATATATCCTCCATCTTTGAAGCGTTCTGCGGGAGTTCCTTCCAAATGCCATCCTATTGGTGCACACCCCTATAAAGGTAATTTAATACTGAATCCGATGCATATAAAATTTAAGTGGCACGTATTGCGGATTATAATTTTTTTCGGAGATGTTTGAAGAGGTGTCAATTCTGCAAAAATCTTATTATTTTAATGTTTATTGTAAATATATCCTCCATTTTTGAAGCGTTTTGCTGGGAGTTCCTTCCAAATGCCATCCTATTGGTGCACATCCCTATAAAGGTAATTTAATACTGAATCCGATGCATGTAAAGTTTAAGTGGCACGTATTGCGGATTATAGTTTTATTCGGAGATGTTTGAAGAGGTGTCAATTCTGCAAAAATCTTATTATTTCAATGTTATCGTAAATATATCCTCCTGCATCTTTGAATCGTTCTGCTGGGAGTTCCTTCCAAATGCCATCCTATTGGTGCACATCCCTATAAAGGTAATTTAATACTGAATCTGATGCATGTAAAATTTAAGTGGCACGTATTGCGGATTATAAGTTTATTCAAAGATGTTTGAAGATGTGTCAATTCTGCAAAAATCTTATTACTTTAATGTTTATCGTAAATATATCCTCCATCTTTGAAGCGTTCTGCTGGGAGTTCCTTCCAAATGCCATCTTATTGGTGCACATCCCAGGAAAGGTAATTTAATACTCAATCTGATGCATGTAAAATTTAAGTGGCACGTATTGCGAATTATAAGTTTATTCGAATATGTTTGAAGAGGTGTCAATTCTGCAAAAATCTTATTACTTTAATGTTTATCGTAAATACATCCTCCATCTTTGAAGCGTTCTGCTGGGAGTTCCTTCCAAATGCCATCCTATTGGTGCACATCCCTATAAAGGTAATTTAATACTGAATCCGATGCATATAAAATTTAAGTGGCACGTATTGCGGATTATAATTTTATTCGGAGATGTTTGAAGTGGTGTCAATTCTGCGAAAATCTTATTATTTTAATGTTTATCGTAAATATATCCTCCATTTTTGAAGCGTTCTGCTGGGAGTTCCTTCCAAATGCCATCCTATTGGTGCACATCCCTATAAAGGTAATTTAATACTGAATCCAATGCATGTAAAATTTAAGTGGCACGTATTGCGGATTATAGTTTTATTCGGAATTGTTTGAAGTGGTGTCAATTCTGCAAAAATATTGTAATTTTAATGTTTATCGTAAATATATCCTCCATCTTTGAAGCGTTCTGCTGGGAGTTCCTTCCAAATGCCATTATATTGGTGCACATCCCTAGAAAGGTAATTTAATACTGAATCTGATGCATGTAAAATTTAAGTGGCACGTATTGCGAATTTTAAGTTTATTCGAAGATGTTTGAAGAGGTGTCAATTCTGCTAAAATCTTATTATTTTAATGTTTATCGTAAATATATCCTCCATCTTTGAAGCGTTCTGCTGGGAGTTCCTTCCAAATGCCATCCTATTGGTGCACAACCCTATAAAGGTAATTTAATACTGAATCCGATGCATATAAAATTTAAATGGCACGTATTGCGGATTATAGTTTTATTCGGAGATGTTTGAAGAGGTGTCAATTCTGCAAAAATCTTTGTATTTTATTGTTTATCGTAAATATATCCTCCATCTTTGAAGCGTTCTGCTGGGAGTTCCTTCCAAATGCCATTTTATTGGTGCACATCCCTATAAAGGTAATTTAATACTGAATCCGATGCATGTAAAATTTAAGTGGCACGTATTGCGGATTATAATTTTATTCGGAGATGTATGAAGAGGTGTCAATTCTGCAAAAATCTTTTTATTTCAATGTTATCGTAAATACATCCTCCTGCATCTTTGAATCGTTCTGCTGGGAGTTCCTTTCAAATGCCATCCTATTGGTGCACATCCCTATAAAGGTAAATTAATACTGAATCTGATGCATGTAAAATTTAAGTGGCACGTATTGCGGATTATAAGTTTATTCGAAGATGTTTGAAGATGTGTCAATTCTGCAAAAATATTGCTATTTTAATGTTTATCGTAAATATATCCTCCATCTTTGAAGCGTTCTGCTGGGAGTTCCTTCCAAATGCCATCTTATTGGTGCACATCTCAGGAAAGGTAATTTAATACTCAATCTGATGCATGTAAAATTTAAGTGGCACGTATTGCGAATTATAAGTTTATTCGAAGATGTTTGAAGAGGTGTCAATTCTGCAAAAATCTTATTATTTTAATGTTTATCGTAAATATCTCCTCCATCTTTGAAGCGTTCTGCTGGAAGTTCCTTCCAAATGCCATCCTATTGGTGCACATCCCTATAAAGGTAATTTAATACTGAATCCGATGCATATAAAATTTAAGTGGCACGTATTGCGGATTATAGTTTTATTCGGAGATGTTTGAAGAGGTGTCAATTCTGCAAAAATTTTATTATTTTAATGTTTATCGTAAATATATCCTCCATTTTTGAAGCGTTCTGCTGGGAGTTCCTTCCAAATGCCATCCTATTGGTGCACATCCCTATAAAGGTAATTTAATACTGAATCCAATGCATGTAAAATTTAAGTGGCACGTATTGCGGATTATAAGTTTATTCGAAGATGTTTGAAGAGGTTTCAATTCTGCAAAAATATTGTTATTTTAATGTTTATCGTAAATATATCCTCCATTTTTGAAGCGTTCTGCTTGGAGTTCCTTCCAAATGCCATCTTATTGGTGCACATCCCAGGAAAGGTAATTTAATACTGAATCTGATGCATATAAAATTTAAGTGGCACGTATTGCGAATTTTAAGTTTATTCGAAGATGTTTGAAGAGGTGTCAATTCTGCAAAAATCTTATTGTTTAAATGTTTATCGTAAATATATCCTCCATCTTTGAAGCGTTCTGCTGGGAGTTCCTTCCAAATGCCATCCTATTGGTGCACATCCCTATAAAGGTAATTTAATACTGAATCCGATGCATATAAAATTTAAGTGGCACGTATTGCGGATTATAATTTTATTCGAAGATGTTTGAAGAGGTGTCAATTCTGCAAAAATCTTATTATTTTAATGTTTATCGTAAATATATCCTCCATCTTTGAAGCGTTCTGCTGGGAGTTCCTTCCAAATGCCGACCTATTGGTGCACATCCCTATAAAGGTAATTTAATACTGAATCCAATGCATGTAAAATTTAAGTGGCACGTATTGCGGATTATAGTTTTATTCGGAGATGTTTGAAGTGGTGTCAATTCTGCAAAATTATTGTAATTTTAATGTTTATCGTAAATATATCCTCCATCTTTGAAGCGTTCTGCTGAGAGTTCCTTCCAAATGCCATCTTATTGGTGCACATCCCAGGAAAGGTAATTTAATACTGAATCTGATGCATGTAAAATTTAAGTGGCACGTATTGCGAATTTTAAGTTTATTCGAAGATGTTTGAAGAGGTGTCAATTCTGCAAAAATCTTATTATTTTAATGTTTATCGTAAATATATCCTCCATGTTTGAAGCGTTCTGCTGGGAGTTCCTTCCAAATGCCATCTTATTGGTGCACAACCCTATAAAGGTAATTTAATACTGAATCCGATGCATATAAAATTTAAGTGGCACGTATTGCGGATTATAGTTTTATTTGGAGATGTTTGAAGTGGTGTCAATTCTGCTAAAATCTTTGTATTTTATTGTTTATCGTAAATATATCCCCCATGTTTGAAGCGTTCTGCTGGGAGTTCCTTCCAAATGCCATCCTATTGGTGCACATCCCTATAAAGGTAATTTAATACTGAATCCGATGCATGTAAAATTTAAGTGGCACGTATTGCGGATTATAGTTTTATTTGGGGATGTTTGAAGAGGTGTCAATTCTGCAAAAATCTTATTATTTTAATGTTTATCGTAAATATATCCTCCTGCATCTTTGAATCGTTCTGCTGGGAGTTCCTTCCAAATGCCATCCTATTGGTGCACATCCCTATAAAGGCATTATAATACTGAATCCGATGCATGTAAAATTTAAGTGGCACGTATTGCGGATTATAAGTTTATTCGAAGATGTTTGAAGAGGTGTCAATTCTGCAAAATTATTGTTATTTTAATGTTTATCGTAAATATATCCTCCATTTTTGAAGCGTTCTGCTGGGAGTTCCTTCCAAATGCCATCTTATTGGTGCACATCCCAGGAAAGGTAATTTAATACTGAATCTGATGCATGTAAAATTTAAGTGGCACGTATTGCGAATTTTAAGTTTATTCGAAGATGTTTGAAGAGGTGTCAATTCTGCAAAAATCTTATTATTTTAATGTTTATCGTAAATATATCCTCCATCTTTGAAGCGTTCTGCTGGGAGTTCCTTCCAAATGCCGACCTATTGGTGCACATCCCTATAAAGGTAATTTAATACTGAATCCAATGCATGTAAAATTTAAGTGGCACGTATTGCGGATTATAGTTTTATTCGGAGATGTTTGAAGTGGTGTCAATTCTGCAAAATTATTGTAATTTTAATGTTTATCGTAAATATATCCTCCATCTTTAAAGCGTTCTGCTGGGAGTTCCTTCCAAATGCCATCTTATTGGTGCACATCCCAGGAAAGGTAATTTAATACTGAATCTGATGCATGTAAAATTTAAGTGGCACGTATTGCGAATTTTAAGTTTATTCGAAGATGTTTGAAGATGTGTCAATTCTGCAAAAATCTTATTGTTTTAATGTTTATCGTAAATATATCCTCCATCTTTGAAGCGTTCTGCTGGGAGTTCCTTCCAAATGCCATCCTATTGGTGCACATCCCTATAAAGGTAATTTAATACTGAATCCGATGCATATAAATTTTAAGTGGCACGTATTGCGGATTATAATTTTATTCGAAGATGTTTGAAGAGGTGTCAATTCTGCAAAAATCTTAATATTTTATTGTTTATCGTAAATATATCCTCCATCTTTGAAGCGTTCTGCTGGGAGTTCCTTCCAAATGCCATCCTATTGGTGCACATCCCTATAAAGGTAATTTAATACTAAATCCGATGCATGTAAAATTTAAGTGGCACGTATTGCGGATAATAGTTTTATTCGGAGATGTTTGAAGAGGTGTCAATTCTGCAAATATCTTATGATTTTAATGTTTATCGTAAATATATCCTCCTGCATCTTTGAATCGTTCTGCTGGGAGTTCCTTCCAAATGCCATCTTATTGGTGCACATCCCTATAAAGGTAATTTAATACTGACTCCGATGCATATAAAATTTAAGTGGCACGTATTGCGGATTATAATTTTATTTGAAGATGTTTGAAGAGGTGTCAATTCTGCAAAAATCTTATTATTTTAATGTTTATCGTAAATATATCCTCCATCTTTGAAGCGTTCTGCTAGGAGTTCCTTCCAAATGCCATCTTATTGGTGCACATCCCTGGAAAGGTAATTTAATACTGAATCCGATGCATGTAAAATTTAAGCGGCACGTGTTGCGGATTATAGTTTTATTCGGAGATGTTTGAAGAGGTGTCAATTATGCAAAAATCGTATTATTTTAATGTTTATTATAAATACATCCTCCATCTTTGAAGCGTTCTGCTGGAAGTTCCTTCCTAACGCGCACCTTTTGGTGCACATCCCTGGAAAGGTAATTTAATACTGAATCCGATGCATGTAAAATTTAAGTGGCACGTGTTGTGGATTATAGTTTTATTTAAGATTTTTCGAATGTATGTCTGGTCGCATTTCATGCCTCGCACTTATTCATGGATAACATTTTTAGGCGGAAAGCGGAGAAGTTATTCTACCAGAATGACGGTGGTGTGTGATGGGTGTAACTGCTTTCTGCCACAAAGCAAGTCCACCCGTGGCTCAGTGTTAGATAAAGCATATCTCAAGACGGTTTCGATGTTGCTTAGGTAGGAACGGTACGCGAAGCGGTCCCACGAATTACCCATAAGTACCCATAAGCACCATAAGTACCCATAAGCCCCATAAGTCGCGTCGAATTACCCATAAGTACCCATAAGTCGCGTCGAATTACCCATACGCCCCATAAGTCGCGTCGAATTACCCATAAGCCCCATAAGTCGCGTCGAATTACCCATAAGCCCCATAAGTCGCGTCGAATTACCCATAGGCACCATAAGTAGCATTGAATTACCTAGAAGTAACGTCGAATTACCCATAAGCCTGTATAGTGTAGAGTGTAGTCTATAGCCGTCTAGAAGCCTAGTAGTCGGTTGCATAGCCGAGTGGTGAGGAGCACTGGCTGGGCGTTCCAAAATATAGTTCTACACCGCTCAAGAGCAGGACACTTGAAGGCATGCCTAAAGGTTGACACAAAGATTGGCTTCGTTGCCTTCCCGTCCGCTTATGTGTAATCTGCAGTTTGCTGCAGCAGATGGAGTGTTTTGTCCGATAAAACACCTTAACATTGGACAATTTTCCCTATGAACCAGGTGACTGCAGCATAGCAATCGTTCTCGCACTCAGCCAAAGACTGAATTCTTGCTTTAAACTTGATAATTAAAGAAAAAATAGAATAATGGCAAGGGTGGGAATCAAACCCGTGTCACCAAATTCAATAGCCTTTGCCTTAACCACTCAGCCACGCAAGAGCTCGTGAAATCTTCGCTTAATTTGGTTGATATGGGTAATGTTTCGAGAACGTTCACAATATTATCAGTTTAGTTTGTTTTTATTTCTGACCATCACAACGAAAAAGCAATACACGACAAACTTAGCACAGATCTATAAAAGGTAGAAGCGACAAAACGCGGACGTTATAACGTGCACAATACCAAAGCCTGCAGATTACATATACGCTGACATGAGGCGTAAGTAATTCCACGTTGCTTATGGGTAATTCGACGCGACTTATGGAGCATTTGGGTAATTCGACGCGACTTACGGGGCATTTGGGTAATTCGACGCGACTTATGGGGCTTATGGGTAATTCGACTCGCGTCGAATTACCCATAAGCAACGTGGAATTACTTACGCCTTCATGTCAGCGTATATGCAATCTGCAAGTCGCTGTTGCGACTTGCGATCGTGTTACTTAAACTGATTGTCCTGCTTTGGTATCATGCACGTTATAACGTCCGCGTTTTTTCGCTTCTACCTTTTATAGACCTCTGCTAAGTTTGTCGTATATTGTTTTTTCGTTGTGATGGTCAGAAATAAAAACAAACTAAACTGATAATATTGTGAACGTTCTCGAAACATTACCCATATAAACCAAATTAAGCGAAGATTTCACGAGCTCTTGCGTGGCTGAGTGGTTAAGGCAAAGGCTATTGAGTTTGGTGACACGGGTTTGATTCCCACCCTTGCCATTATTCTTTTTTTTCTTTAATTATCAAATTCAAAGCAAGAATTAAGTCTCTAGCTGAGTGCGAGAACGATTGCTATGCTGCAGTCACCTGGTTCATAGGTCTATAAAAGGTAGAAGCGACAAAACGCGGACGTTATAACGTGCATGATACCAAAGCAGGACAATCAGTTTAAGACAAACAAACAAACAAGTGACACGATCGCAAGTCGCAACAGCGACTTGCAGATTACATATACGCTGACATGAAGGCGTAAGTAATTCCACGTTGCTTATGGGTAATTCGACGCGACTTATGGGTAATTCGACGCGAGTCGAATTACCCATAAGCTCCATAAGTCGCATCGAATTACCCAAATGCCCCATAAGTCGCGTCGAAGTACCCATAAGCAACGTGGAATTACTTACGCCTCATGTCAGCGTATATGTAATCTGTAGGCTTTGGTATTGTGCACGTTATAACGTCCGCGTTTTGTCGCTTTTACCTTTTATAGATCTGTGCTAAGTAGGGCCATTTAAAGTCATTAAAGTCATATTTTTTTCTATGCATCAGTAAGTCGAAAAATCAATTTTAACGCAAAAACCGCATCCCTATGAGGTATATTTAGAAAGTTATGAAGTCATATAAAGTCATATTTTCCTAGTTAGGTCATAAATCAGCTTTTTAAGTTATATAGCCATATTTTTGAGTTATAAAGTCATATCGTTGTATACTTTAAATAAAAAGTACCAATTTAAGCGGTGAAGTAATTAAGCCAAGAACAGAAGCAGAGCTGCCGATTTCGATTCATGTGGCATACCACCACCAGAGTCACTAGTGGCTCTGCCACCACAGCCCATAGTTACTCGTTGGGGTAGCTGGTTGAATGCTGCTCAATATTATGCCGAGAGACTTCCACAATTGAAAGAAATAGTCAATGCATGGGAAGGTGAAGGAGTTATTGTAAAGAGCGTCAAAAATTCAGTCAACGATCCAAAGTTGACTAGTCAGTTAACAGAAATATGCCTCCACTACAACAATATTTCAAACTTAATACTCAAAATGGAAAGTTGTAAGTCGGCAGCCGTGGCCGAGTGGTTAGCGCGTTGGGCTCGCAGTCGAGAGCCTGCATGTTCGACTCCAGCCACCCCCACTTGCTGTTGTTTCTCTGGGCAAGAAACTTAACGATAATTGCCTCTACCTAGTGATCGATTTCGAGTAATGGGTAGTACCAAATTTAAGTCATAAGTAAAGTAGACAACCGGAAACAGACATTGCCGTCGGCTGCAGCGTGGGTCAGGTGTATGTCGGAAGGCGTACACCGATGCATAGCGCTCAAGTCCGCTTTCCCGCAATGCAGGATAAAGATAAACAAACAAACAAAAAACCATCAAAGAGGCCCATGCTGATCTAAATGCCCTTGATTTCGGAAAAGATCCGCTTGAGCTCAAAAATTACATTAAGAAGCGATTCGACAAAAACGATGTGAAACAAATTATGGAGCTACAAAGACAAGACATTTCACCAGCGCTTTATGCAAAACTGCAGAAGTGTCAACCCACATCAGCGTCTGTGGAGAGCTCATTTTCCTTACTAAAGTCATTTTTACGTCCAAATCGTAACTTCAAAGACTCTAACATTCCACACCAAACGAAACTGTACTACAACAGTGGTTTAAAATAAAAATGGATGTGTATTACTGTTATGTTGCGTATGTTTTACTCTTTAGTTCCGTGAGTGACGTTGTTCGCATGTAAAAATAAACGATTTTCACATAAAGTCATATTTTCCAAAAAATAAAGTCATATTATTGATTTTTTAAGGTCATATAAAAATGGCCCTAGTGCTAAGTTTGTCGTGTATTGTTTTTTCGTTGTGATGGTCAGAAATAAAAACAAACTAAACTGATAATATTGTGAGCGTTCTCGAAACATTAACCATATAAGCAAATTAAGCGAAGATTTCACGAGCTCTTGCGTGGCTGAGTGGTTTAGGCAAAGGCTATTGAATTTGGTGACACGGGTTTGATTCCCACCCTTGCCATTATTCTTTTTTTTCTTTATTATCAAGTTCAAAGCAAGAATTCAGTCTCTAGCTGAGTGCGAGAACGATTGCTATGCTGCAGTCACCTGGTTCATAGGGAAAATTGCCCAATGTTAAGGTGTTTTATCGGACAAAACACTCCATCTGCTGCAGCAAACTGCAGATTACACATAAGCGGACGGGAAGGCAACGAAGCCAATCTTCGTGTCCACCTTTAGGCATGCCTTCAAGTGTCCTGCTCTTGAGCGGTGTCGAACTATATTTTGGAACGTCCAGCCCGTGCTCCTCACCACTCGGCTATGCAACCGACTACTAGGCTTCTAGACGGCTATAGACTACACTCTACACTATACAGGCTTATGGGTAATTCGACGTTACTTCTATGTAATTCAATGCTACTTATGGTGCCTATGGGTAATTCGACGCGACTTATGGGGCTTATGGGTAATTCGACGCGACTTACGGGGCTTATGGGTAATTCGACGCGACTTATGGGGCTTATGGGTAATTCGACGCGACTTATGGGGCTTATGGGTAATTCGACGCTACTTATGGGGCTTATGGGTAATTCGACGCGACTTATGGGTAATTCGACGCGACTTATGGTGCTTATGGGTACTTATGGGTACTTATGGGGCTTATGGGTAATTCGTGGGACCCGTACGCGAAGTGAGAACATTTCAGACAAATCATTTTGGAATATTTGTTTCCAGATGTTCAATTTTTTGATGAAGGCATCAAGTTTAGACTTCAATGCAAAATATTGATGTTTTCTCCTAGGAGGGACAAATTAAATTCGTTTAGTTTTTCAAGCAAATCTGAAATAATTTCAAAAGCTAGATGTTATTGCGAAAATGGTGGACCAAGACTGAACTTTGTTCTGTTGGAAAAAATCACGATTTCAGTTTTCAATGTTAATTGGTTAGCCATTTTAAAGCTTTGACTTTTGAAAGCCACCTCACTTCACGATGCAGTAAAAGAGTTTTTAACTCCGATTCCATTTCACCTCATAAATTTTCAAAAATACGGGCAGCCTATTGAGTGCGCGACTATTAATAAAGTTAACAACTGTCACAGCATCTCGCACAGAAGTGTTAATATGCAGTACCTTGTGCAAATTGGTAGGCTATACTTTCTGCGACCCCTTGGGGGGTCGCGACCCCCAGTTTGGGAAACCCTGGGCTACGGTACCAGTCATTCCCACATCACAAATCAACACCACAAGTGACAATCAGTTGTAAAGTTGAGGCAATGCCATAATGCCGCTCGTGGCAATTAAAAGCAATAACGAACGAGAAATGATAATTTAGGTATTTTCCACTAAAATATTAGGCTATACAACAGTGATTGCTCCAAGTGAATGAAAAAGGGGTAACTACCAAAATCCATTTCAATAAATCACCAACCTAGAGTGCCTGAAACTCACTGGTGGATAGTCCGAAAAAATGCATTATTATATAAAAAACATTCAAACGATGAGACCTATAGGTGTAGGCTACTTAGTACAAGTGAGTGGTACTCAGTTAAGATATTGCAAATAAAAAAGTAATTCAAATATGAAAAAAGCGCTTGCAGCAATAACAGTCTAGTATTTCTATTTTGTAAAATAAGCGAAATTAAAATAAGCATTGTTTTACGTTAGTAAAAGGGAAAGTTACAAGTTAAAGTATAGCATAAAAAGGAAATTTGCATGCAGACATAAAAAAATAAATTGGGATTTTAGGGGGCGGCCCGGCGCCCCAGCGCCATAGGTAAATCCGCCCCTGGTCACGCATAATTGCGTTATGTCTTTTCCACAGTAGTAGGCTACACGGTGAAGTGCCTACCATATAAATAGGCTTACCAAGAGAAATCAACAACAAACTGGTTTAAAAATAACGGAAGGTATTTCAAAAACATCAAAAATACAGAAAAATTCTGTCTAAAAATTGAATTTGAAAGTAGGCTAATTTTAGGCAGTGGCTATTTGACCGGCGCCGGTCTTTGAATCTGAAACACTATTTGACCGGTCATGACGTCACTATACAGTCACTTTTTTCTTTTTCTCTTTCAAAGCAAAAGATGAGAAGCGGATATAAGTTCTAAATCCAACCATCTCACTCAACTCGTAACGTGGCGCATGCGATACGTCGCCGCCTCCGACTCTAGAGGGACTGAGTTCGATACTACCGGAAGCGTTCTTTTTTTTTATTTATTTTTTTTTAACTAAATTTTGACACGAAGTGCATTTTTTAGTCAGTTTTTAATTATTTTTTATGTCTTTTCAAATGTGAGTAATAAAGTTAGAGTTTTTTTAGTTTGCTGGAATTTGAGAATTTCTCTGGGTAATTTTCCGATTGTGGCCGTGCTAACTACTGATACGGTATATAGCCTACATAATTTTTCAATTCAGGCACGTTTTAAACTTTTCAAGGTTTTGCCACGTCTTCCCGTTCATTAACGTGCTGGGAGGTCTATATGTATCGATTTTTGTAGTTAGTATCTTTTTCGTCCCGGACGCGTTAATGACGAAAAATAAAATGATTGATTGATGTGACCGTGTTTGCCGAACGAAGCAATACATTTTTGCTCTCAACAAAATGCACTTTGGGTCAAAACTTAGTTAAAAAAAAAGAACGCTTCTGGTTAGTATCGAACTCAGTCCCTCTAGAATAGGAAGCGGCGACGTACCACACGCGCCACATAACGAGTTGAATAAAATGGTTGGATTCAGAACTTATATGCGCGCTTCTCATCTTTTGCTTTGAAAGAGAAAAAGAAAAAAAGTGACTGAACAATGACGTAATGACGGTCAAATAGTGTTTCAGATTCAAAGACCGGCGCCGGTCAAATAGCCACTGCCCTAATTTTAATATAGGCTATTGAGCTGAATATTTTCAGAAAAAAGCGCGGAAAAAAGTTAGCAGCAAAGATTTTGCTCTCCAGGTCTAAATATATAAATTGGACTGAAGAAAAACTTAGGCCTGGAGAATAGCTAGATTTTGACAAATTAAGAAAGAAATTTAATTGCGGTCATTTCAGTCCAAAAATTTTCAAAATTGATTAAAAACTCGCAGAGACAGAACAATTCGAAGAAATCTTGATTTAGGCCAGCTAGAAGCTATTCATTGAATTTGACAGCCATTTTGCAATTTGCATAATACTAAGTTGGATCGCTCATAGATAATTGAATTTTGAAGACAAAGTGAAGAAAAGTCACAAGATATCTTTTTGAACTTCTTTATATTCCACCTAACCGTAGTCAACCTTCATTTCCACCCCGAACAAGATAAAACCCTGTCCAGGCTTGGTACAGTAACCATTGACTCAGAAAAAGGTTCTTATGACTATTAAATCAAATTTCTAAAGAAAGATTGAATTTGGACTGTTCATAGTACTGTATGTTACAACTCCGCTTTTGATTTAATTTTCTTTTGTTGGCCAATTGTTTGTAGTTCTGCACTAACTTTTTGTTGTAAATTTCTACTTAAAAAAAATTAACTTAATGCGTACGGTGCAAGGCTAATCTTCAACTTTCTTGTAAAACATTTTTATTATGACGTAATAATAGTGCTTTTATTTCCAGGTTTTGCTCACACCACTTCGACTTGATTTGTTATATGTTTTATTTAGTCTTAATTAATTACAAGTTCTTCCGTTGAATTGTTTCTCTTGTCATCCATAAGTAATTTCTCAGTTCTGTTATTTTGACTATAAGATATAAATGCACGTGTTGGTGGTTTATTTACTTATTTGTTTAGTAGTAAAATCCTTGCTAAATTAAATATTTCATAACGCAATAATAGTGTTTATTTTTCAAAGTTTTTCGTCTATCAACTGAAAGTCACTCCGTAGTCTAACCAGTCATATTGTAATTATTCATTGCACATGTATATGTCAGTCATTTTTATTGTGTTTGTTGTAATGTCCACTACTAACATCAATTTCGATTCCAAAAACTACCTCTCTACATCAGATACTAAAAAATTCTTTCAAGAAAGTAAAAAAACACAGCTCTCCTTGTTCCACTTCAATACCCGCAGTCTAAGCAAAAACAAAGACAAACTCGAAGAATTTTTGGCCGAAATTAATCACCAACATAGGCGCCTAACTAGTTTTTTGGCCGTGGGGGCGAAAGCGTGTTTCACCAGCAGCAACGTAAATTCAGCGAAATGTCATGCAGATATATGACGTAATTATGTCGTCACACTAGAATTGCTTTTATTGCCACACTCGGAGTTATCGCTACGTTCGACCTACCGTTAATTATTATAAACAAAACTCGACCAAAACACATGCTATGCATCTGCGTTGGCTAGCGGTTGATGGACTGCGATTCTTTAAGCTAAGCACAACATAAAGTTTAGCAACGAACTAGATTTATTAGCATGAAACAAGAGACGAAAAGGTTTACTAAAAGGTATTTTCTGTAAATGGAATGAAAATACTAACTTGATCATACGCTTGAAAATATACCTGTTGCAAGCAAAATCATTCATGTTTACATCAATTCAACAGCACGTCACGTTGAATAAATTTAAAAGTTGCCGACATCCGTAAACAGCCTTTGAAAAATAGTTACGGAGAGACGTTTGATTAAGTTTTCGACTTGACATTGCTCCCTTTTCACTACAATATCGCAACTTATGGCTGACCAGCTTTCAAGTTCCAATTCGCTGTAATACGCCCGTTTTCGTGTTGCAGATGAAACAAAAGATGCGCATATTCCACGCCTTTGATCGGGTTTTTATGGCAACGGTCGTGTGTGCGCCATGCAGTTTGCGCGAGTCCATTGTTGCGTTGATTATGCCACGTGTGCGCAATGCGGTTTGCACCAGCCCTTGTTACGTTGGTTAGTGGTTACCTCGGGCCGAGACTTCAAGTTCATTTTCACAGCAAGCGATTCACTGCCGCGACAATTCTCTGCAGAGGTTTGGACTTTCGAAAGCGACATCGAGTCTGTTTGCATGCCCATAAAGCTAAACGCACGCTGCATCAACGTAACAAATTATGTTGTTTTTGGGTGCATTCAACATCTGATGACATTGAATCGACGCAATATGGTAGATTTTTGTTATATCTCAAGCAGCGAAATCAGTCATTTTACATTGATTCAACGTCTGCAGACGTTAAATCAATGTAAAAATGACAGATTTTTTTGTCTGGTGTGGGATTGTAGCATCGCTACTCGTTCTAGTGATAATTTAGCGCGAAGCTGTTGCGGTTTGCATTTAAAAATGTTTTCCTGCTGCCGATCGCTAGTTCATCTATTGTTTTATGTATCAATGCAGCATAAAAAGTTGCTCCCACGCATAAATATGCGTGGGGGTCTGGCCCCCACGGCCCACGGGTTAGGCGCCTATGATCACCAACCAGATATTATTGCAATTTCTGAAACTAAAATAAAACCCAATTGTGTTGATAACTTTAACCTCATCGAATACAAATTTTTACACAAAAACTCTCCTACAAATGCTGGTGGTGTTGCACTTTACATTAAAAATAATATTGCATATTCTATACGTAATGATATCATATTAGCTTAAATGTACCAAATTGTGAAGACCTCTGGATCGAGATAAAAAGTAATTCTCAAGACAGCGCAGTCGTTGGTGTCATCTACAGGCATCCTGGACCAAACATTGATAGTTTTCAAAACAGGATAATATCAACTATTGCGGAAATTGAGAAGACGAAATCACAATATATCATTTGCGGAGACATCAACATCAACCTTATGCATGAAAATAAAACCCCTAAAGTAAAAGAATATTTGGACTCACTTGTGGCCATAGGTTGTAATTCCGTGATAAGCCATCCAATTAGATTTTCTAAAATTAGTGAACTATCTTTATTGGACCATATTTACACAAACATTGAAAAACAACACAAAACCAGCGGTATCTGTTTATATGATGTTTCTGATCATTTACCAGTGTTCTTGAGCGTAACTAATTTGAATTTCCTTAAAACCAAAGTTCCGAAATTGGCACGATGTATGCGGCATTTTGACAATGAAAACTTTTTATCTGAAATGCATGTTGCTATGAACTCCCTTGATTTCACAAAAAACAACGTCATCACACAATTCTGTGAATTCATAGATGCGTTCCAAAAAACACTCAATAAACACGCACCTGTAAGGAAATTATCCCGTAAAGAAGTTAAATTGCAAAACAAACCCTGGATCACAAAAGGAATTCTTAAATCCATAAGGACAAAAAATAGACTATATCGAGCGTGCTATAAGCACAAAGATGACATGAAAATAAAGAAATATACAGCTTACAATAACCGCTTGGTGCATATAAAAAGAATAGCTAAAAGACAACACTACACTTAGTCACTTATTTATTTGAAGCAAACAAAGCTGATGCATCAAAAACATGGAAAGTAATTAACGAATTGATCACTAGCAAATCCAAGTCAACGTCATCGCTTCCCACCAATATGGAAATAAATAACACTTTACACAAAACTGAATCAACCCACTTTGCAAACCTATTGAATGAGCACTTCACCAATATTGGTACTAATATGGCAAGTAAAATTAAACCAACTGGCGTATCCTCTTCAGATTTTTTAACGACAACATGCCAATCCAGTTTTTTACTTGAAGACATCAATCCCAGTGAGGTTTCAAACATCATAATGACATTGAAAACAAAAACTTCTCCTGGAATACACGATATCCCGACAAAATTCATCAAACTTGCAAACTGTATTATTTCACCCATTCTTGCTCGATTATACAACAACTGCTTTGCTCAAGAGACCTATCCAGATCCACTGAAGCTGTCTAAAATCATCCCAATACCAAAGGTATCCAATCCCACTGCTTTAACCGATCTCAGGCCAATATCTCTTTTGCCCACTTTCTCTAAAATTCTTGAAAAGCTTTTGTACAAACGAATGATTAAATTTCTGGATAAAAATAATATATTAACTCCCAGTTAACATGGTTTTAGGACAAACGATTCGACAGAACTCAGTATAACTCACATATATGATCATTTACTCAAAAACTTAAATAACAATAACTATACGTGCTCCATTTTTCTTGACCTGAGTAAAGCATTTGACACTGTTGATCATGGAATTTTATTGAACAAATTATATTGTTATGGTTTACGTGGAAAAATATGGAACTTGATGAAGTCTTATTTAACCAACAGACAACAATACACCAAACTTAACTCATCATCATCAAACTTTTCGACGGTCAAATGCGGCATCCCCCAAGGGTCAGTCCTTGGTTCTTTGTTATTTTTATTATATGTGAACGATCTACCTACTGCGTCCTCTTTCATGACCACTCTTTTTGCGGATGACACCAGCCTAAACATGACACACCATAATTTGACTTGCCTAGAACAACAAGCCAATTTGAAGAAATAAAAAAGATTGATGTATGGATGAGAACCAATAAATTATCGATTAATTACACTAAAACTAATTTTATGATTATTTGTAGAAATCTTCCTGTTGCAAAATCGTTCTCTCTCACCTTAAACGGCCAAAGCATTAACAAAACTGATCAAGTAAAATATCTTGGAGTAACGATGGACCACAGATTGAACTGGAACGCCCAATCGCCCATATCTCTGACCTTTGCACAAAATTGAGTAAAGTATGTGGCATTGCTTACAAAATCAGATACTATGTCCCATTATCCACATTACGATTAATTTACTTTTCATTATTTAAATCAAATCTTCAATATTTGATAATTAATTGGGGTAGGGCCAACAAAACGTTAGTACACAAGGTGGAAGTGATTCAGAACAAATTTTTTAGAGCGTGTTTGTTTGGTGACAGGAAAACTTCGACGACCTACATGTACAGCAAATTTCAGGTATTAAAAGTGAGTGACCTTGCAAAGCTGGCATATGCACAGTTCATGTTCAAGTACGAAAATAATTTTTTGCCAGCATGTTTCTCTGGCTACTTTGTTAAATTAGACGACATACATCAACATGATACAAGACATAAGGCTAAAACCAGATTTTTTCTTCCCAGGTTTGAAACAAACTTTGGCAAAAAAACACTCCATTTCTTGTGTGTGCAAGTGTGGAGTGAAATTTCACACGATATAAAAG
This sequence comes from Aplidium turbinatum, assembly GCF_918807975.1. Taxonomy (NCBI): domain Eukaryota; kingdom Metazoa; phylum Chordata; class Ascidiacea; order Aplousobranchia; family Polyclinidae; genus Aplidium; species Aplidium turbinatum. The sequence continues at coordinate 4,321,359 of NC_137489.1, read as the reverse complement.
ATTTACCGTTCCATTGCTTTAAAAAAAATCTCAAAAACCAACTGTTACATGAATATACAATATGCGTACCTTAAGTGCTCAATACAAAGGATAACTTACCTTTACAGTAGGCCTATATCATCATATCGTACTTATTAATATTTGTTCTCTACAGTTATTAGCGGAATGGCCCGTTTCGGTGAGTCCGATTCGGTTAGTCCGATTCGGTGAGTCCGATCCTTTAACGGGGGATTTTTTAATTTTTTTTTTTAAATTATCGGGTACCGTGGCCTAATTATCATTGCCGTTTTAGGGTTAGGGGTTAGGAGTTAAGGTTAGGGGTTAGAAGTTAGGGACTCACCGAATCAGACTCACCGAATCGGACTCACCGAATAGTAGCAGACCCGTTATTAGTATCAAATTGCCCTGTTTTTGTATGCTTCACATAAAAATTGTTGCAATTCGGTGGTGGTATCCACGTTTTTCCTCGTTATTTCAGGAAAACTTTCGCAAGTGCTGTAGCCTATTATAGCACACAATCACTAATTATTGGTGGTTGGTCAATTCTTGGTCGTTGGTTTGAATCTTCATCCTCGGCTTACTCAGTCTGAGAATGCAGATTCAAACCAACAGTAGTTGTTTTTCAATCTCAGTGGCGAACCCTTTTTATTCAATAAAGTAGTGTGCCTGCCTCTGCACACTAGTGTGTATGAATGTGTAGTTAGATTTACTGTGATGGGGTGGTGGCTGACTAGATGACTGCTTATGGTCTTTCGCTACCATCCTGATTGCGCCATAATCTAACCAACAGTTGTACAATGCATTGTTTTGACAATTACATTTTACTCTGATTATATGTTAATATATGGCGCTGTTAAAACAAAATAAATTGACTTGACTTGACTTGACTTCTTTCAACTAAACTTGACTGCACCATGTTAGTCCTTTTCAGGAGTACGCAGCTCGAGTTGCACGTTTCGTGTGCCGCAGGAGTTCAAGATGCCGTTTCCTCACATCTCCCTCGTGTGCCGCATCAGGAATGTGACACCCCTGATTAAATGTGAATGACGTGAATAACTGTGAATGTGACGACGAGAAGTGGTTTTATAGAATTTGACTACCGGTATGCTTTTATCGCATTATTTACTGCGCGTCTTTTTACGGATTATTTTATTAGGATTAGGTCTAGGCGGATCTCGCAGAATTATTTTGCCAGAAGAATGACGGTGCAGTGTTGTCAGATTGGGCGATTTATCTGCAATTGGGCTACTTTTAGTTGGGCTTGGCGCCAAAAAATGTTGGTTTGCGACTTGCGCTTTTTTGGGCTACTTTCAGTCTCTGATTTGGCGCGAGACGGCGCTTAAATTTGGCAGAATTTTAAGTTGTTTGACAGTGAATTTTGAGTTGGCAGAACTGAATAATTGGTAGAATCCGACCAGCCTTTGAAAATGTTGGTAAAGTTTCGGTTTGTTACAGAAAAAATGACGTTATTTTTTTGATTCGGCATGAGGATTAATTTTACTGCTGACCATTAGCAGCTTTGACTGTTGTTACAGCAATGCTGTATTCATTTTCATCCAGGAGAATGGAAGGGCTGAGTGGCGAAAGCGAAATTGCACTTGTATCGAATATCGGAAATTATAGGGTAGTTATGATCTTGGTTTAGTACCGTACCATAATTTTTGAAGCTTTTATTGGTGTCTAAGTTATAAATTAAAGTGGGAAAAATTGCATGTCAGTGGAGAAACTTACTGAATGTAAACTGGTCTTCCTTGTATAATTAAAACGGGAAATGATAGATTCTTGTATTTTTGTACCAAGGTGTACGAGTTTAGAAATGCTGCAGGGGAGTATAAATTTAGAGAAGTTGCTCAATTGGCACTAACAATGTAGCCTATACCAATCAGCAATGCATTACGGTAGTTGAGCGAGCCTTTTCGAGAGTTTCTGCAATCAAAACCAAACTACGAAATCGTATCGGACTTCAACTTTTGTCAGCGATTGTGAGGATCAGAACTTTGCTGCAACAATTGGAAAAATGCTGTTTGATCCCCGGTCATCAATGCGGAAGCATGACAGCTCTATATATGAAAATGAAGCTTCAGCAGTTGATGATAGAATTTTGTTGGGTGTTGGTTCTTGGTAGTTCATCTGAGTTGACGGGCTTATGCTATGCATTAGCATCTACTATGGAACCATTTGTATCTTGAATTTGAAAATAGAAATTTGTATAAAGTCTGTATAGCATTGGCTCGTCTAAGTTTTTTTCTATTGAACAATGCTTGATTCAATATTGAACATTGTATATACTTATTGTATGTTGTATTAATGTATGTATTTTGTATCTACACAATCAGCATGATGGACAAAGATGTTGCTTTGTCCATGACTCTTGGGGGCATTACTAATAGGCATATTACTAATTTAAAACTTTTTTTATAAATTTTCAGATAACTAAATATATAGTTCATAATTGTGTTTTTACGTTCAAGCAATGAAAAAAGGTGTTTCTTCTTTATGACCTGAATTCAGTTGAAATTTTGATTTGCGATGGGATCTGTGTTTTCTAAATGGAAGGTAAGCCCTTCCTGTGCCTATCACTGACTTTGAAATGTATTTTGTTAAAGCTTCTACAGGAAGAGATCTGAAATCAAATCTAATTATATTTGAATAAAGTTGTGTGATATAAATATATATTTATTTTCTTGGCTGTGGACTCGAAGAGAGGCCACATGCAAACAGTGGTTGTAGGTTCACCATTAAAAGGTTCTGAGTCAGGGCATGTTTCAACTAAGTTGTATTTTCTTAAGGTTTACCAAATTCTATTACTTTGTGTCTCGTTCCTTCTTTTTTTCTTTTCATAAATCTTCATCGGCATAGTTATTAGTCCATTGAGACTCAATAATCACAAAAGTAAGGATTAAGTTTTGTAATTTTCAAACCCCTATTCTATATGACAGGGGTGGGCAAACTTGTTCAATAAAAGAGTCACTTGCCAAAAATTATAAACACTAGCAAGCCGCAAAATGTGTAGTGTCAGTTAGGGGTGTTCAATTTCGATTATTTGAATATTCGAAATTCAATTTGTTTTCGATTTTCGAAATTTGATTTCGAATATCACAACTATTCACCAAACTGCAAAATGTGATTTTATTGAAAGAAACGACATAAAAATTCGCTAGAAAACGCGAAAAAAAGCCATGAAAATTTGCGAAAAAAGAACACAAACTAACGTCTACAGCTCCTGTTTATGAACACAAGCTGATCGACATGGTCACCCGTCAGTCGGGATCTCAGCTTCGTGACGGTCAGGCCAGCTTTTGAAAACGATCGCTCCACTGGAGCCGAGGTCGCTGGGATCCCAAACACTTCAAGTTCATCTTCACAGCGAGCGATTCACTGCCACGACATTTCACTGCAGAGTGCAGAGGTTTCGACTCAAAAGCGACATCGAGTACGTTTGCAAGCGCACAAAGCTAAACGCACGCTCCGTTTACGTAGCAAATTATGTTGTTTTTGGATGCATTCAACATCTGATGACATTGAATCGACACAAAATGGTAGATGTTTGCTATGTCCCAGGCAGCAAAATCAGTCATTTTTACATTGATTCAACGTCTGCAGACATTAAATCAATGTAAAAATGACAGATTTTGTTGTCTGGTGTTGGATTGTAGCATCGCAACTCGTTCATAGTGATTATTTATCGCAAAGCTGTTACGGTTTGCATTCAAAAAGTGTTTTCCTGCTGCCGATCGCTAGTTCATCCATTGTTTTATGTATCAATATTCAATACAGCATAAAAAGTTGCCCCCACCCAGAAATATGCGTGGGGGCCTGGCACCCATGCAGGCCCGTAGCCAGCCAGGGGCCTGGGGGACCTCGCCCCCCTGAAAAAGTTTCCCTGCCTTTTGGCAAAATCTCAACATTCTCGAGCAACAGCTACAATTATAATGATTTTGGCCGTTTAAATTTTTTCGCCCTCTTCCCCCTAAAAAAAAGTTGCCCCCCTTGCTCTGCTGTCTGGCTACGGCCCTGCCCCCACGGCTTAGGCGCCTATGGATTCGGTAAAAAATGGATAAAACTGCGACAAAGCTCAGCCTACACTTTCTGCTATTGCACAACCTAGCTATTTTCATTCTTGAGAGAAATTTGTGAAATTTGGCATTAAAAATGCCAACCTGGCATCCCTGGTGCAGGACTGCCCGTTGGACCCGCGAGAGCGTGTGGTGATCGACGATGCGCATACGTCGAATTATTTTTTCGCTTGCAAAATGCGACAAGACAGATTTCGCGCCACTCGCGCGTTACTTTCAACCGCGTTCAGCCGAAAGGGCTGCTATAATTTCGAATATATATGTCCGATACGAAAAACGAATTTCGAATATCACCTTAATCGAAATTCGAAATTGAACACCCCTAGTGTCAGTAAAATAGATAAATAATGAAAGACACAGTTGCCCGTCGTTGCTATTTATGGTGTCACATTTGTGGTGATGACCACACATGTACATGTTGACCTCTATGATTTACATGACCAATTGACCACACACATTACAGAAAAAGAAAACCACTGTGGAAGTTTTGGAAGGAATTCATAAGGAAATACTGAGATTACAAAGGTTTCGAAAATCTAATCAAGAACTTCGATCTAGGGTATGATTGACTGCAAAAGTGACACAAGTTTTCATGCAATATAACGCGACCTAAAAATGTATAAGACGACCTGTTTTTGTGTTAAATGAATTTTAGAATTTTCTAATCAGATGTTGAAGTAGAGTTTGAGCAGTAAGTTTTCCTGCGAATCAGGCAGCCAGTTTGCTGACGTTGAATCAATATAAAAAATAAGTGATTTGTTTGCTGGGGTACTGTGGTTCACATCAAATTAGTTCTTACTTTTGAAATGAATGGTCTGTAAAGTACTGGTACTGAAGGTTTCAGTAATATTCTTTTGGAGCGTTGGTTTAAAAAAAACAACTGTAATTTTGATTCTGACTTCAACTATTTTATCAAAGTTTGGCTTTTCAGGTAATTGGAAACCTTATCCTGTATTCAATCATTGTATATGTGATTGCATGTGCTGCTTTGTATTTTCTATTTATTCCTTCAACAGCATTTGAACGGACTCTGCAAATTCTACTCTTTTTTTGCTTTCCTATCTTGTAAGTGATGCTGAGTTTACATATACGGTGTTAACTGTTAATGAAATGCATAGCTAGAAGTTCAAAAGTTATAATTTTGCAGATTTTTGTTTGTTGTAGAAAATTAGGAGTACGTTTGACATAATGTATATGACTATATGTATATATAATATATATGTGGCAAATGTGTAGTTTGTGTTTGCCCCGGTTTGGTATTTTATCTATTTATTTTGTAATTATTGTTGTGTTCATGCCCATACGGTACCGTACTGAAAAGATTTTCCAAGGAATATTAATTGTAGTGCATCCTATGGATCCATAATTGGGCTTCTCTTTAGCACCAGCTTGAAGGATGTGCAGTTGTTCTCTTGTAGTATATTGCCTTTCATCATTTTTGAATGTTAATTATTTTTGCATTTGTAGAATTTATCTTTTAAAGCGCTTCTTACAATGGTGGTTTGTAAGAAAATTATCGAAAAATGGTGAGTGGAATAATGTGTCAATTTATTTTTCTAATTTTTACCCAATCTATTGTGGGGTCAAAAAAAGTCTAAAACAACACCCATGTTTTATGCTACAGCAAAGCATTTAATGTTGATGCGGCGCATGGTTTGTTATCGTTGCTTTGTTTTGTTTAGAGCTGGAACTGCAAGGATTAAAAGATGAACGAAAAGATATTGTAAGTTACAAAAGACAGGGTTTAGTCTATTGACACCTAATACCACAACGAATTGTTTTCGCCTTTTCAGTGGAAGGTAGGGTGACTTAAAAAAACTAAGTTTTGATTTTTAAACTTTTTCTTGTTTAGACCTCTGCATTATGGTCCAAAATGACACCTTGCCAAGTTTTGTTGAGATTGGTCCACATTTGACGCCCTAGCAGTGGGCTGGTACCCCCCGCCGGGTCAAAATCGGCCAATCTGGCTGTATCTCAGCAACCAGTAGGCCTAGACTGCTCAAACTTGGCTTTGAAGAAGCAGAATGCATGGTTTCCTATCTAACTTCCAGAGAGTTTTGGGGTCTAAACCATAGTTTATGAAAAAAAATGCAAAAAACACATTTTTGACCAAATGTGGCCCTCATAAACGTGTAATGTTCAACTTTTAGTTTAATATATATACAACACTAATTGACTAATGACACAAAATTTAAAATACAAGCAACTTTTGTTTAATCATAGACAAGCTTTATTGCTTTTGCAGTTTGGTTTACCACTTAACTTTCAACCACTGACCACTGTAATTACCCATTAAATAATTCAAGACAGTTTTTTTTCATTTTTCGTATTAGTTTACCACTTAATATTTCTTCAAAATGATTTTGTGGTTGTGTCCAGCTTTTTGGTGGACAATGACTTCTTGGCCATATCTCGAACTTTGGAACGGTAAGCATGAGTGACTTTGATTGCTTTGTCCAACTCTTTCTCATTACTTGGAGCAGAAGCCCTTTCCTCAACATCAGTGACCATGCCCAAAACTCTCCCCACAACATCATTTGTAGCAGGCATGTTCTGTAGCAGAGCTTTGAACGATGAAAACTCCTCCATATGGTGCCAAGATCTGGGACTTTCATGAATCAGACATTCAAATCTGGAAAAAATTCTAATGAGTTCAAAAGAGTCTGGTCCGATCAAGTCCAGCAAGCGAGTGGAGTTTAGAATACAGTAGAATGCATTTGAACTAACTCCTTACCAATAGCGGCTCTCTCAGAACTTGTTCGAAATGTTTGCATCTTTTGCCAGATTTGGACCTTGGTGGATATGCTCACACAATGAATCACTTGCAAAAGCAAACACAACGTGGCGCTCAATGAGGTACCACAGGTGCAGGTTGAGTTTCGCGCGTGCAGTAACAGCCATTTCAAGGAAAAGGTCCAGGTAGCCTATGTTGCTTCTTTTAGAGGTGAGCTGAATGGCATTTTTGAGAGTGTTCCACATTTCTAAGTCATACACTGCAGCATTTGTCAAACTTGGGGATGTAAACTAATATTTAACATAAAAAAGTGTTAAAAAGCATCCAGTGAATATATATTCTCAAGGCCACAATCTTTTGTAAAAGCTGGATTTTTTGATAACTGCTGCTTGAACAAGGCAATTTGAATGGTACAAATGATCTTCGCCATCATACGTGCTAAACACACTTGGAGCCTTGAACGTGTAATATTGTATCCACGCCGGAAAGTACCACCAAGAAAAAGAATGGACAATTTAACCAACTTTTTGTAATCTTCTCATATGTTTATTCCATTTTGAAGCCAACTGAACAAGAAATCTAGAACTGATTCTTTAATTCTATTCAATTTTCTGTTGTTTGTTTGGAAAGTTTCATAAACTTAAACATTTATATTGTTCATCCAAACTTCTGCAAAGCTTTTAAATACAGCTTCATGTGGTGATTCTGTGTCACCGTAGACCACTGAAGCTGCTCCACCACAAACAAGCTCCATGATATGATGCCTGCAGGCTAGTTGAAAGATACTGTGTCCTATATGGCTTTGAAATTGAACGGTGACGCCGCTTTTCTAACCACTATTTACTGCAGTTGTGTCAAAAACAAGACCCAAGGCTATTTTTATGTCGAAATTGACAACATTCAGTGCTTCAATTACGTGTCTTGTTTCATTCTTTGATCCACTTGAGTCCGTCGTGTTTATCGTATCAACCAACACTTCTGACTCATTATTTAAACATTTCAGTACCACTGCAAGAACTGGCTTCTTTTTTCCAGTATGTTAACGCTTTTTTATGTTAATATTGGTTTACATCCCCAAGTCTGACAAATGCTGAAGTGAATGACTAAGAAATGTGGAACGTTCTCACAAATGCCATTCCTAAAAGAAGCAACATCATAGGCTACCTGGACCTTTTCCTTGAAATGGCTATTGGTGCTCGCGTGAAACTCTACCTGCAGGTCCTGCACCTGTGGTACGGGTCATTCCATGCCAAATGAGCACATTTTTTGGAAAAGTTACACCACATGTCATAGATTTTATTGAAATTTGGCATACTTGTAGATGTCAAAGAAATATGAAGAATGCAAAAAAAAAATTTGAAAAATTTTAAACATTGGTAGAGTTATGGGCATTAGAAAAATCACCATTTTTGCATGTTCCACTTCAGTGATTTTGTCCATTTTCTTGTCATAATTCTAATTTCTTAACCTACGATCATACAATATGGCTGAAAATTGCTAAACCAGCGGTTCTCAAATTGAGGTCCGTTGTCCTTTTGTGGTCCGCGAGACAATTTTCCGCGAAGCACCTTCCAAAAAAATTAACATGATCCCAAAGAAAAAAATTTTGTAGAAAGTGAAAATTTTCAGGCAACTTATTTTCCAAACCAAACTTAAAAGATATATATACCATATTTTAGTGAGCTGTCTTGCCATCCCTCCACACAGTTTTTTAAGCCTGGCCTTTCATTTCATTTCTATCGCCTTTGTGACATTAAGGAGTGCATAGTGGTGACATATTCCTACAACACTCGTATTTACCAGATCATGAACAGAATTACGAAATATTCTTGACTAACAAGGAGTTAGGCGAAGTTGATTAAGGCTGGTTATTTTTTCTGATTTAAGTTTTGAATTGAATGCCTTTCCGAACTTTTAGCTTTTTTAGCCTTAGTCAAGTTAGCCAAAAATCATGGCCCCCTCTAGTGTCTGGCCTGATTTGTCACATTGGCAGGAATACTCGAAATAATAGCGATTGCTAAAGAAAAGTTAAAAGCAGTTGATTGATAAAAAGTTCATGTGTTATTGTTATTTTAACTAGACTTAACTAAACATGATTTATTTGCCACTCCCACATACTCAACTGGCTATTTGGTGAGACTTTTGATCAATGCAGCCCAGCCAAGTCCAGCAGTTCAAACCACTGGTGATGGGTCTGTTTTCTTTTTGAAGCTGCTTAGTTGATAGTTAAAACTAAAAAGTACCTGGGCAGTTCAACAGGCATAGGTATACCAGAATAGGTTAGGCATTCACCAATTTAATCTTTGGGTATGTTTAACAGATACCATAATACCTTGCAGCTGTTAGAGTGCCTTGTCTAGTGTCTACTGCTTTAACTAACATAGCCCAATGATATGTCAAACAAGTATGAATGTTTTATTTTGACTATGTAAAAACTATATATATTATACCTTTTAAGTTTTTCCAGGCTTTAAAGTTTGCCTAACTGACAGGTGCTGCTTTCATCATGAAAAAACTCATCATTCATCATTGCAGTCATTTTTGTGGTTGCTATTATGGCATGGTTTATTTAAAATGACATTTGTCTCTAAGTACGTTTTATTAGCCATGCTTTTGTGAAAGTGATCAGAATTGAAAGAATTAAATCAAGCCCCCAGATCTTTTTATGCCCACATTTTTTAGGTGGCTGCATGACAAGTGTTTAACACTGCACTGTAATAATAAGAAATCAAGAACTTTAGTTTTGCTCCAAGTACGGTATATTTAGACACTAAGACACTGGATCTTTCAAGTTATCGCAAGTCAAATACTTTGTAATATGCATGAAAAATTGTAGTAACTTGACTGTATTTGGATTAAGTTTTTGCAGTGTGCTACACTTTATAAAAAAAAAATGGAGTGGGCAATTTAACGTAGGCTACAATATTTTCTCAAAATTGGGCAGAATTCCATGTCTGGCAACCCTTGTATGGGAATGATAGCCACAGTCATTTTTATTTAGCCTTTTTCTAAACTGAACTGCTGTAAATTTTAATGTGCTGGTCATGGAGTTGTACTCAAAATGGTTCAATACCCGAAATCGCGATATACCGGTAGAACATGGTAATTTAGACTTGGACTATGGTAATTTAGACTTAGACTAAATCTACTGGAAATAAGTAGGATTGAAGGAGTTAGAAATGCTTTAAAATCTACAATGGGTCAAAGACTGCTCGATCAAGTTAATCTTAACATAATATTAGGCAGTGGCTATTTGACCGGCGCCGGTCTTTGAATCTGAAACACTATTTGACCGGTCATGACGTCACTATATAGGCAATTTTTTCTTTTTCTCTTTCAAAGCAAAAGACGAGAAAATTGCCTATATAAGTTCTAAATTCAACACGTAAGTTCAACTGATTCTGTCGCGCGTAGGATACGTATCGGGCTGATGGTCCAGAGGGAATGAGTTCGATACTACGCGGAAGCTTTTTTTTTTTAATATTTAATTAAATTTTGACCTCGAAGTGACACAACCCGAAGTGACTCAATTTTTAATTTGAGTTGCCTACAGCCCAATTTTTTATGTCTTTTCAACAATGAGTAATAAAGTTAGAGTTTTTAATTTTCTGGAGTTTCAGAATTTCTCTGGGTAACTTTTCGTTTGTCATAAGAGGATGTGACCGTGTTTGCCAAACGACGCATTACATTTTTGCGTCGTTTGGCAAACACGGTCACATCCTCTTATGACGAATGGAAAAGTATCCAGAGAAATTCTTAAACTCAAGAATATTAAAAAATAAAATTAAGTAATAAAGTTAGAGTTTTTAATTTTCTGAAATTTGAGAATTTCTCTGGGTAATTTTGCGTTAGTCATAATTTTTCGTTTGTCATTACATTTTTGCGTTTTGTAGGCTACTCAAATTAAAAATTGACCACAAAAATGCAGAAGCCTAACAATTGAGTCACTTCGGGTCAAAAGTTAGTTAAATATAAATAATAATAAAAAAACACTTCCGCGTAGTATCGAACTAATTCCCTCTGGAGCATCAGCCCGATACGTATCCCACGCGCCACAGAATCAGTTGAACTTACGTGTTGAATTTAGAACTTATATAGTATAACTCGTCTTTTGCTTTGAAAGAGAAAAAGAAAAAATGCCTATATAGTGACTTCATGACCAGTCAAATTGTGTTTCAGATTCAAAGACCGGCGCCGGTCAAATAGCTACTGCCATAATATTAACATTAAAACAAATCTAACAAAATCATTAATGTTTTTACAAGTTAAAACACTTTTGCGGTAACAATAACCAACAAAGCACCATTGTGTTATATTTACCATAAACAGCTTTTTGACATTTAGGAGCTGTGTTTGTAAAAACAAAAATACATGATGGATAATTATGTTAAAAAGTAAGTCTACTAGAAAAAACTTTTTTAAATGCCGTCGCTTTTTTAATTAAACGAGTTTGTGAACATCTTGAAGCAACAAGTTTATTTTTTGCTGGTAAGTGTTAGGCTGAAACATCGTCTCAAAAGTGGGGTACTTTTAAAAATCCTCCTTATAACAAGGTGCTTAGCGAAGACTTTTATCTAGTTTTATTTGTAGTTCATAGCAATCACATTTAGATGCAGAGTTTTTGCTGTTACAGTTAATCAGGGCCATTACAAACATTTCTGAAAGTTATAATTTTGTATTTAAATGATTGTGTCCTTTCGTGGAAAGTTCATTCATCAAAAAAAGAACAGGAAAATAGAAGGGAAAGTTCAGTTGTGTGATGTTGAACAAAGGAATGAAGTTGCTTTTAAGCATATTCATGGTGATGGACCACCCTCTGGTGGTAGAAAGGCATTCCAATTTCTTAATAAAATATCAGTGATTTGAAAATGACTCAGCATTTGACCAGGTTTTACTTTATTAATAAAGAAGCTTTGCCACATATAAAAACAAGAAGCAAAAACACAAGGAGTTCAAGAACAACTTCAAAACAAGACAAAGGTAAAAGAATTAATACTTACTACAAAAGTATTTAAGTGACAAGTATGAACATAAAAGTAATTAGAAAGTTTTTGTCTACCACCGGTTCACCTCTCTCGTTATCCGTTGATAGAGTTAGAATGACTGGTGGAACTGGTATTGTTGGCATGTACAGATTTCAGTAGACCTTGGTGTTAAACCTCAGTGCCATGGTGAGTATGTAGCTTACTGCATTAGGAGTGTTCTACTTTTGTTATAAAAGTTATGTAAGACTAAGAAGTTTTCTTCGTGATGAACAATGATGCATTGTATCCAAACCATCCTACAAGATAGAAACGTGATGATTATACCTTTGGTGGTTTTTGTACCTTTGCGTTGTAGATATGTTCAAAACAATGTGTTAAAAAATTGGTATTAATTAATCAGCTGGGTACCACAACTGAGAGTATTAATCCGTCTTATGATTTTTGTATGTTACCTTTTTCTAGTCATTTCTTCAATGTATCTTGGACATGCACCTAATTATTGCATGTATTCTGAAATTGTATGTGCTGTGAAAAGCAACAAAGACAACAGTAGTCATTGTGATAGCCCAAACACATTTCCCAACATGACATTCAACAATTTTTAAGGATTTTGTTTTTCATAAATATTATAGAGTCTTTTTATGTATGACTGACAATCAGTTTGGCTTCAACTTCAGTAAGTGTATTTTTTTTAAATCAATAGGTTAACTATCTTGTATTTTGCTAAACCCATTGCCTGCACTTATTTACTGTACTGTATTATATGTTTAGACTGTTCAAATGAATTTGACCAAGTAAAGTTTTCAAAGCTTGTTCAATGATCCGATGATATTTGTACAATTCTTGTATTTTTATGCAAAACAATGTATGATTGTAAAGTAGGGATACCATAATTCTCATCCCTTTGGTGTATGTGATGGTGTGAGGCAAGATCGAGTACTAATCTTGAAATTTTACATAGGCTATGAAATATAAAATTAGGGGTGCAGCCAGCACAAAATTTCAGGGGTGGAAAATAAGTATTTTTTCATATGTGAGTGAGCCTGGAGTGGCAACGAGTTTCATTGAAGGTGGAGCACTCACTGGGGTCCTCCCCCGGAAAAAATTTTAAAACACATCTTAAAATTGCCATTCTTTCAGCCAAAATCGGTAGTAAAACTTTGTCAAATGATCCGGTAATAGAGTGTGAAATGTTACTTTAAAATATTTCGGGGGGGGGGGGGCAATTGCTCCCTTTTCTCGCCCCCTGACTACACCCCTGATAAACATTTATCATTACAATTTCATGGTCTTTCTTTTAGCTGCTGCATTGGCAATTATTTTTGTAGTCGTGTTGTGTGTATGCTAAAGACGTATGTTATTTTACACCAAGTATTCAGGGTCTTTTCTAAAGTTTGTCATTTCTACAGGCAAACGTATTTAAAACGGTTATTATTTTATGTACCGGTTAGGGTGGTCCAAAAAAAACTTTTTTTGTAAATGTTAATGTCTCACCCTAAAATATTGTTACCATTGATGAGAAAATGATATATGTGAATTTTCATAAAGATTGGTTGATATTTAGAGGTTGCTACCGGGGTTCAAAGTTTTGTCGTTTGCCCCCATTTCAACGTTTTGAGAGGATATGATACAGATATGATATGATACGGTACAGTAAAAAATATGGTACAGTGCCATGGTATATTGCAAGAAAAATACCGTTTAATAATTACTCTATATAGTCTGTTTATAAACTCATGTGTCTGTATAACTCATTATACTAACTGGTCTACATACACTAAATGTGCGACTTTGTATACTTGTGTTTAAAGTTCAGAGACTAAATTTGACAATCAATAACAACTTTAGAAGACATTAAATAAACTACATGTACATGATGTAAACTAATATACATAGTACATACATAGTTATTACCCTCTAAACCAGGGGTTTTCAACCATGGCCTTCGGCCCCCAAGGGGACCACAGAGCGTTCTCAGGGGAGCCACGATAAAAAGCTTCATTAATGATCATGTATTGATGAATTATAACAGAATTGTGACACAAAAAACACTCATGTAGGTATTAGTATCATAAAGCTAGCTAAAAGCATGTTTTTTCATCGTATGTTCTATCTCACTGCATGTTGCATCATCTTTTGTGATTGTAATGTAACAATTAAGGATACGCTTGATTTACTAGCGTAGTCTATTACGAAAAAGAAAGCATTAAATCATTTAATCACTCGTTAACTGTTTTTATTGATTTCGTTTCGTTGTTCTTTAAACAAATACATTTTTATTTTGCTCAAGGGGGCCATGGTCTTTTAGAGCCACAGTCTGGGCGGCCATGACTCAGAAAAGGTTGAGAACCACTGTCTAAACCCTTGAGAGCCTGTTTCACCCTAAAAAGGTAATCATCAGAAGGTCCTCATTTTAGGTTAAAACAGGCTGTCAAGAGTTTAGAGCAGTGGTTCCCAACCTTTTTGACCTTGCGACACCCTATCAAAGAGATAAATAGTTTGCGGCACCCTGGCTAAACTGGGTCAATTTTATGAGATTTCTGTATTTCAAGTAACTGTATGAAATAACACAGAATGAGTTGTACAGTATAGCGCACGTAAATAAATGTATTTATTCAAAATTTAGTGTGAAACTTGGGCTTGACTTCTTGCCCAAAGTCCCTTAATATCTCGAGGCACATTCGACAAAGCCACCCACATTTCTTCCTCGACTATAAGCAGTCGTTCTCGTTTTTTAGTTTTAATGTTCGTTTGTACGGAAAATCTCCTAATTTGGAGACCCAATTGTAATCGCAAAGCAATTCACAAAATATATTCATATAAGTATAAAGAACAAATCAATTATAACTTAGCTATTTCTCGATTAGCTATGTAGGCTATCGTGTTTGTATGGGCAGGTATGGTATCCCCCATGCAAAAGATTCTATTTTATAATGGTTCGCAAACAATCGTGCAATTTTATAATCGTGCTGGGTCACACAATCCGATAATCCATCACTGCAATTTGACTTTGTGCGCCGTGAAACGCAAAATAAAATCATGAAACCTGGCAATAATGATGTGTTTCAAACGTTTTTATGGAAAAAACAGCAACGAGTCAAAATCTCTTTCACGCTGTTTTTCCTGGGCGAGAAAACAAAGGCTTACTGTGGATTAGAGTTAAAATAAATAAATAAATTCCACAGTTAACGAGTTAAAGTTAAAATATCTCGCGGCACCCTTGAGCATTGCAATTGGCACCCCGTTTGGGAGCCACTGGTTTAGAGAGTAATAACAATATTTGATTTAATTCGCTCTGCTTGGCTTTTTGCTTGGCATTGAGCACTTTTTGTAGTACGGTATTAATAGTTTTTATTGTTCAGTACATACGTATAGGATTATAGGAATTATTGCACGAGGGTCTTTCTACTGCAGTCTGGATATCGGTGATCAGCAACGACATGCAAAAGATACTGTTTTTGTTCTTCGTCACATGTGTGTAATGTGTTGTATTCCGTGATCAATCAACGCCACTTCACGCTCGGCAATGTCATTTACAACCTTCATTGGAAGGTTGTAAGATTTTGTTTGGAAGATTTTGTTTGGAAAGATTTTGCTACATCAAATACAAACCGATTTTAAGGCCCTGAATTTGTCTTTATCATTTTTGGAGATAGACCCAGATAACTGGAAGACCAATGACGCGTATCAAAGAGCGAGAGCAATTGTGAGTGAAATGAAGGTTGTAAATGACATTGCCGAGCGTGGAGTGGCGTTGATCACGGAATACAACACATTACACACATTTGGCGAAGAACAAAAACAGTATCTTTTGCGTGTTGTCGCCGATCACCTTCAGCGATATCCAGACTGCAGTAGAAAGACCCTCGCGCAATAATTCCTGTATGCATGTACTATGTATATTAGTTTACATCATGTACATTTGTACATGTAGTTTATTTGTTGTATTCTAAAGTTTTTAATGAATGTCCAATTTAGTCTCTGAATTTAAAACACAAGTATACAAAGTCGCAGCGGTGACACGCTCACTTTCCAATTATGCAATCCTGGTTTGACTCCCGGTTTATACTGGTTGTTGACAAACACCGCCCACGCCCACCTCTACCCAGGGTGTAATATATTGGGTGGGCGTAGTTGCTGAAGTAAAGGCGGCCGAGAGAAAGAAACTGGCCACCCTACTCTCGTTAGTGCCGAAGGCTTAGTATAATGAGAACCTCATCCCTCGATGCTTGTATTCAAGTATGGGACTCACCTTTACCTTATACAAAGTCGCACATTTTGTACATGTAGACCAGTTAGTATAATGCGTAATACAGACACATGAGTTTATAAACAAACTATAGAGTAATTATTAAACTGTATTTTTATTGCAATATACCATGGCACTGTACCGTATTTTTTACTGTACCGTATCATATCATATCCTCTCGAAACGTTAAAATGGGGGCAAACGACAAAACTTTGAACCCCGGTAGCAACCTCTAAATATCAACCAATCTTTATGAAAATTCGCATATGTCATTTTCTCATCAATGGTAAGAATATTTTAAGGTGAGACATTAACATTTACAAAAAAAGTTTTTTTTGGACCACCCTAGTACCGGTATGTTATTTTTTTCACACACCGTACTTGTTGTGAGGACCTATGTGATAAATAATAGTTTGCACTAATTATGCAGAAAAAGTAAACCTGTGAAAGAGAAATTCAGGTTGTACGTATATTTATTTGTGCATTGCTAATTGAAACTTTGAGGGGACTCGGAGTTTGGCTTGGTACCGGCCCCAATTATGCACTCAATGGCCCTGCCAAGACGTATTTTTTATAATGTGCATTGAGTAACGATCAGAAACAATCTACTGAATTGTAGAAAAAGTTTATTTTCTCCGTTTACGTTAATGTTGGTGGTTTGGAGAAAACTACTTCTGATAGAGGTTTCATTTCGTATTATAATTGGGATTTATGAAGATTAATAACTATCAGTCAACTCAAAGAAAGCTCACGATATCGTACAAAGCTTTAAATACTTATTACTAATAAAGGAAATGTTTGTCACCCTCTTACAATATTTTCTGAAAGAACTTTAGTTGTAGAAACTGCATTGTTGAAGACAGTTTGAGTCAGCCTGTTAATAAAATCCTTCAAAATGTGACAAATCTGGCCTTATCTGCAGTGGGCCATGCAAAAATTAATAACTTTTTAACTTTACTAATTAAATTTTTAACTTAAATTTGAGTACAAAAAGTGAAAATGGCTCAGCCTCGAAAAAAATTAAGATTCAGTGATTCCTATGTTCAATTTGGTTTCACTGTGACACATTCTGGAGGAGAAGAAAAGCCGCAGTGCGTGCTATGCTGTTGTTTTAGCAAGTTCTACTCTAAAACCTAGCAACCTGAAAAGACTTTTGGTAACACATCATCCAGAATAATTCCACATTATCAAAACAAACATGCAGATTTTTTTAAACGGCAAGCTAATAGTTTAATTAGGTCAAGATTTGATAGCACTAGTGATCAATGGAAGGAAAATACTGTACTGTAGTGTAGGGTTAAGAAGTCTCACACCAGCGGAGAACAACTGATCTTGCCTTATTGCCAAGTTGTTGTATCAAACGTTTTGGGAGAATCTGAAGCTCAAAAGCTGAAGCAAGTGTCTCTGTTAAACGACACTGTGAGTAGGAGAATATCTGAGCTATCGGAAAACTTTTTGTCGGAGGTGGTGTCAAAGATACAGAAGTCAATGTCACATTGATACCTAGCTCAAAACATGTTGGATGTAATGCATAATATTAGAGATGTACCGATACCAATATTTTGGCCGATACCGATCCCGATACCGATATCACTTTTTTAGGCCGATACTGATACCGATATTTTGGCCGATACTTTGGTGTTACAAAAAGAAGCAATTTTGGTAATTGCAAGGAATTATATCAAATGCTAAGTTTTACCTTATTTGCATAAAACTATTAAAAAAAGCTTTAAATTGGCATAATTTATTAAAGATTCAAGAATCCAATCTCAACCGCATTGTTGTGTCATAATAGTAGGTTTTAGTAATAAAAAGCCATCATAATTGATGATTGGGGTATAAGGGAAGAAACATTAGGCTACATCATAATTGGGGTTTCTGAAAAATTAATAAAGTGTTTGCGCAAACTCTCCAAATAGGCTATCATAATTGATAATAAGATGTAAAATGTAAACCAAGTGATTTGTGTAGTCGTACAAAAAACTATTCGACAAGTAATGTGCAACCTAAGGGCGCTTGTTGTTTGGTTGAAAAGCTTTTGCCAGGCCAAGACTACCCAGGTAGCAAAAATGCACAATTCTGCATCGCTCCCACCCAGCCAAATGCTCAAAAAACTCGTGCAACTCGGCTGCCCCCAGCAAGCCGGCTCCACCAGTCGGCGATTCAACTTCCACCCTTAGCCGCAACAAACTCACCAAGCCCAAACAATGTCACGGCAGAATAAGTAAGCCCAAAAAGAAAGCAATGGGACCACGAATCCTCACCAAACCAATCAAAATGGTCTTGTTGCACCCAAGATGACAACCTCATTGCGAAGAAAGGAGCGTCCCCCCGGCACAAGGCTGAGCACTCACCAGCACAGCGAGCTGCCGCTACCCCCCAACCACAACGGTGGAGCTTCCACACTAGCCATTTCAATTCTTGTCGATGTCAATTCTTGCTACAAAACGGCTGCCGAGAAACATATAGTTGATTGGATGGTCTAAATGGCTAGCGTGGAAGCTACACCGTTATGGCCAGCAAATCGCAACAGCCCGCCGCACCAGTGAGCGCCCAGCCCCGTGCTGACAGCAGGGAAGGAAACCCCCCCCCCCACAATGAGGCCGCCATCCCAGGCGCAACAAGACTACTTATTGATTAGTTCAGTGAGGATTTGCAGTCCCACCGCCCCACCCCGAGCCCACCCACTCCGCCACAACATTGTTCAAGCCTGGTGAGTCCACCACAACGAAAGGCGGAAACCAAATCACAAACTGACAGAACCAGCCCACCAAAAAACAACCAAGCCACACGGGTCCCTCAAACGTCCAGCAACGCAAAAACGATGTAAAACTACACATTCTCGCCACCTGGGTAGTCTTGGCCTGGTTTATCCTCTGCTGAGAGTAAAAAAAAAACACAAATGATAAATATTTGAGAAATTGAGTCTCCTTCACAACTTAAGAATCGAACAACGCCAAACTGCCGAAACAAAACGTTTAGTTTGAGTGAAAGAATCACTGTAAGCAAACAAGATCTCTGCCTTCCCAAACGGGCACCCCCGCCAACTGAAATCAAGACACCCATTCGTGCCAGCTGCTCGGCTTCTGATCAACGAAGCTGATGAACAAGACATCTCTGCGGCTACTTGGGCGGACCATAAATGGAATTCTGAATGGAGGTCAAGCACCACCAGACTCCATTCATTCATCCCCGACGCCGACACACGCCCAATCGGCCTGACACTACAGAGACAGGCGTGGGTGCGCCTCAACCGTCTCCGTACGGGCGTCGGCCTTTTCCGCTCAACCATGCACCAATGGGGAATGGCTTCTTCCTCCTCCTGTGAATGTGGTGCCGAGGAACAGACCGCAGACCACATCATCAATGACTGTACCATCTTCAAGCCACCTAACGGAGTGGAAGGTCTGCGCGTCATGGATGATGAAACTAAAGACTGGCTGCTCTCTAGCAGCCTTCCAGTGTAGTCCGGGAACATCGTGAATCTGGGGTGGTAAAAGGATAGACCCTCGGCCCCAGAAGCTCAGACGACGACGACGACTGTAAGCAAACAATGCCAAAAGATGCGCGCATGATGTCATGGGACTGTGACTCTGTGAGGTATCAAAAATTTGAACAGGTTGTTATTTTTCTACTTCAATGTGACGTTAGTTACTACTTTAAAAAATCTATATTTTTGTTTCCGCAGCAAACGCCTTTTTTTACATGTTTAGTATCGGCCACAGTATCGGCCAAATTTTGCCGATACCGATACTCAAAAAATGGCCGATATCACCGATACCGATATATCGGTACATCTCTACATAATATCAAGATCATATTGAACCAAACGGAACCTAACCTAGAACTAATAACACCCAAGCAGGTGCACACATTTTATTGACGTGTGCATTTTTAATGCAATTGACATTGCATGTAACAAATAAATTATCATTTACAGTTTTTGCGCCTTAAGTTTTTGGTGGACCGTGAGTCGTTGAAAAAATCGCAAGGGGACCGTTCAACAAATTTTTTGAAAAAGTTTGAGAACTACTGTGCTAAACCGGAATGGCCCGTTTCGTTGAGTCCGATTCGGTGAGTCCGATCCCTATTTGGTGATTTTTTCAAATTTTTTTTAAAAATTATTGGGTATCGTAGCCTAATTATCATTGCCGTTTTAGGGTTAGGGGTTAGAGGTCAGAAACTCACCGAATCGGACTCACCGCATAGTAGCAGACCCGTGCTAAACAGACATTTTAAGACCCAAGGAATCCAAAAATACTGTTTAAAAAGTCGTCAGAGAAATGCTTGATATGATTATAGAGGTTTCAATTTGATACATGCATTTTTCGGAGGCCAAACTTTGGGAGCCTATAAAAAATGGGTATAAAAATTAAGAACTGAAATTCACATGTTTTATACTTATACTAATACTCTTTCATGTCAAATAAAAAATATGAATTAATTTTGATAACTACAGTAGAATTCACCTATAGTGACTTTGGCTATAGTGACACTTCGCTTATAGTGACACCTGTTGCAAAGTCCCGTTTGCAAACCATATGTTTTGCATAGAAATGACTTGGCCTATAGTGACTTCGTGTATTAGAACACTTTGCTTACAGTGACACCACATTTCTGTCCCTTGGGTTCAAAAATTTCCGTATAAAGACACTTTACGGTGTATTTCCAGTTTAAGTTGGAATCATATTTTGTTCTTATCAACATTCGCCAGTTCCCAGCCAGCAAATCCATCTTTTTACATTGATTTAACGTATGCAGAGGTTGAACCATAAAGGGTTGATTTGCTGACTGGGTTTGAATTAAACCAACATGGGATGCGCATGCACAGATACTGCACAAGTGACGTTATCAACGACGTCATCATTCGTCTATAGTGACACTTTTTCCGCGGTCCCTTCAGGTGTCACTATAGGCGAATTCTACTGTACTATGATAAGAGCTAGATTTTCTGACTTGCAAATTTTGTACTTTTTTACACTCATTGTTCAAGATTTTTGTCTATGACATCACGATTTACGTTATTGCTTGTTCATGACATCACAATTTACATATTGTTTGTCATGACAATTGTTATGTAGCTCATGAATGAATTGAATACTAGTAATACACCTAAGCCATGCACCATAGTAGTGGTAACTTGTCAGTTAATTACTCTTTTAACTGTGATTTCAATTTTAAGTTGTCCTATTAGTAATGTAGTATTCCTAACATTGAACCATAGGCATACGAAGCCGAGCAACGTGATCAAGTTTAACATCTTCAAGTTTATTACATTTACATAAAGATAAAACTACGCAACAAATTAAGTATCGAACGTTTTCGACATCACAAGATGTCCTCTTCAGGAATAATATACATACAAATTAACTACATCTGAAAAAAATACAATGGTTAACTAAATCTATAAACAGAAAAAGACAAAAACTGCACAGTACTTCTGACTAGCTCAAACTCAACGATATAGGCTCCACGAGAATCAAAGGTAACTGCATCAAAAGGTGTTAAACAGATCACTTGATATGGTAGAAAGGCAAGGTGCGAAAAAACTAATTAGTTTATAGATTCCAGTTTATAGATTTAGTTAACCATTGTATTTTTTTCAGATGTAGTTAAGTTGTATGTATATTATTCCTGAAGAGGACATCTTGTGATGTCGAAAACGTTCGATACTTAATTTGTTGCGTAGTTTTATGTTTATGTAAATGTAATAAACTTGAAGATGTTAAACTTGATCACCTTGCTCGGCTTCGTATGCCTATGGTTCAACAAGACAAACTCTCTACCGAAGCTCTATTATTCCTAACATGCTCGACAAATCTTGCAACCAGGAAATATACTTTTCCCACTGTTCAAGTGTTCAAAGCCCATCTATCTGCTTAAAGCAGAGAAATGTCAATGTTCATAATAAACATGTTCATCGGTTTCTGCAAGTCCACCAATGTCCACAAACCCAACGCTTCTAGCAAAGTGAATTTTATGGCACAATTCCTTCATTTTTTTTCCAATGTTGCATTGCTGTGATGAATCCATAACAATTGTGTTATTGTAAAACTAATGTAGTACTAATAGGACAGTGCAGACACTGACATGTTACGATATACTTAGACAGAGCAGACGGACCAATTACCAGTATTCAATGTATTCATGAGCTACATAACAATTGTTATTACAAACAATATGTAAATTGTGATGTCATCAACAAGCAATAATGTAAATTGTAATGTCATAGACAAGAATCTTGAATAATGAGTGTAAAAAAGTACAAAGTTTATAAGTCAGAACATCTAGCTTTTAACATAGTAGCTAACTGCTCTTGGCTGATGCTGAGCTGATCTTTTTCAATTTTTTTACGCTCATGTTTTGACATTATTGCGTCACTGTAATGTTGTTTAAAACATTACCTGTAGGTTTTAACTGCCCTTTATCAGAACTGACGATGCACTGAATAAGTGCGAAACAATGAAAACTATTAATACTACAAAAAGTGCTCAATGCCAAGCAAAAAGGCAAAGCAGAGCGAATTAAATCAAATATAGTTATTACTATCTGAAGCCTTTACAAATTGTTTCACCTAACGGATCATCAGAAGGTCTGAAAAAAACATGCAAACAGTAAAGAATCGATAATTCTGAAAAGATATTAAATATTACAACTGTAATTTAATCTGCCAAAAAAATCTCTAAACCTGTACTTCCTGAGAAGATATTAAATATTGCAACTGTAATTTAATTTGCAAAAAAAAAACTCTAAACCTGAATTTCTGAAAAGATATTAAATATTATAACCGTAATCCAATCTGCAGAAAAAAACCCTCAGAATCACTAAGGACAACATCCATCCTCCACGACAAAGCTTCAATCAATTTGTCCCAATGGAAACCAAACAAAATGCATATGTGATGATCAGCGCAATCTGTAGTATCATCACATATCATCTATATAGCGCTAATCATCACATATGCATTTTGCTTCTTTGTGATGTCATAGATGTTGCCATCATGTTGTTTGGTTTCCATTGGGACAAATTGATTGAAGCTTTGTCGTGGAGGATGGATGTTGTCCTTAGTGATTCTGAGGGTTTTTTTCTGCAGATTGGATTACGGTTATAATATTTAATATCTTTTCAGAAATTCAGGTTTAGAGTTTTTTTTTGCAAATTAAATTACAGTTGCAATATTTAATATCTTCTCAGGAAGTACAGGTTTAGAGATTTTTTTGGCAGATTAAATTACAGTTGTAATATTTAATATCTTTTCAGAATTATCGATTCTTTACTGTTTGCATGTTTTTTTCAGACCTTCTGATGATCCGTTAGGTGAAACAATTTGTAAAGGCTTCAGATAGTAATAACTATATTTGATTGAATAAGTGCGAAATATATTTTCTGTAACATCTACTGACAACTGATCCCTGTTACCTTAACAATTGAGGTTTTAGCTTTTAACATAGTAGTTATCAAAATTAATTCATATTTTTTATTTGATATGAAAGAGTATTGGTATAAATATAAAACATGTGAATTTCAGTTCTTAATTTTTATACCCATTTTTTTTATAGACCCCCAAAGTTTGGCCTCCGAAAAATGCATGCAGCAAATTGAAACCTTTATAATCATATCAAGAAGTTCTCTGTCAACTTTTTAATTTACATTTTTGGATTCCTTGGGTCTTAAAATGTCTGTCTAGCAATTCCCAACCATTTTGTTTGATCATAGATTAAGAAATTAGAAATATAATAAGAAATTGGACAAAATCACTAAAGCGGAACAGGCAAAAATGGTGATTTTTCTAAAGACCATAACTCTACTAATATTTAAAAGTTTTCCAACATTTTTTTCTGCATTCTTCATATTTCTTTGACATCTACAAGTATGCCAAATTTCAATAAAATCTATGACTTATGGTGTAACCCAGTAGTTCTCAAACTGTGCGTCGCGACGCCCTGGTGCGTCGTTTCACTTTTCCAAGGGCGTCGCAGAATAATTCCGTTTCTTGGCTGAACTCAGTTTAAGATTATAAAAATTAGGTTAAACCTTTGAGGACCGCTGGGACACATGTGTCCCATGCATTTAGCTGATTACACCGCAATCAACTAAATATTTGCCACTGCTGATACCCTAAAGTAGTGTTGGATGTCTATCCTTCAAAAAAAAAAAAATTAAAAGCTCCGAATCATTTTTCTTGGCGTAATTTCATTTTGAAAACACAGTGAAGAGTTGAGGTTGCAAGTGCGTTTTTTTCCCTTCAAATTTGCGAAGCATATTTATTTACATTTGTCCAAGCTCGAGTCGAAATTTGCAAAATACTTCCCGGAAAATTTTTCAAACTACGAATGGATTCGCAATCCTTTCGTCGTAGGAAATCCGGCAAATTTTTGGATTCAATGAATGACGATTATCCAGGTTTGGTGAAAGAAAGCACTGCGAATTATTATCCCATTCGCTACGTTGTATTTATGTGAAGCAAAATTTTCTGCCTTGGTGGTGATCAAACCAAATATCGATCACGAATAAATACTGAAAAAGAAATGCGAGTGGCAATTTCAAAAATTCTCCCAAGATTCAATGAACTAAACAGCCCACACGTCACATTAAATAATATGCATTTCTTTTTGATGTTGTATCAATAAACAAAACTTTAATCATAAGTTTCTTCATTTACTTTTATTTGCTGGTGCGTCGCAAGTCCAGAAAACTTTTCCAGAAGCGTCGCAACAAAAAAAAGTTTGAGAACCACTGGTGTAACCCATTTGGCATGGAATGACCCGTACCTCATTGAGCGCCATAGGCGTCGAAATAGGGTGGGCCGGGTGAGCGACGCCCACCCTGCCGTGAAATGAGGGTGGGCAAAATATGTTTCGCCCACCCTGTTTTCATGACACTTATGAAGTGTTTGTTACACTTATTTCCGTTTTTGTTAAACGTTGGATTATCCAACCAACTGCAGCGCAACTTCTTGTTTTACGCTATGTCTCTCTCTCTCACTAGGTATCCAACAGAACAAAACAATTCCACAAAAATGCTGCGTTGAAAAAAGGCGTAGCCTACACACTGCATTGTTGTTGCTACGGCAACTGCTATACGCTGGCAATTCCTGGTGAGAGAAATCCGCGTTTGATCTTTTCTCCGAATGGTCTCACTTTCGTTACGTCACGATCAAACTTCAGTTCCGGGTCAGCGTAAGGGAATATGAATATGACATCATAATGAACATGACAATAAAATAAATTTTAAATAACAACGCTTTTTGCCCAAATAAGTGGAAATCTGGATTAATCTTATGTCTTTTATCTCGTGCCCGTTTGGTTTGCTCGACGGACTTATTGATCCACAATGAAACTAACAAGTTAAAAAATATGCTACATTTAAATGGATACCCGTCCTACTTTTTTGATAAAATATTAAAAGCCTTTTTGGGTACGAAACCGAAAGATAAACCCGAAGAAGACGATTTTAGCAACTTTTTTGATGTACCGGTACCATTCTTGGGAAAAGATTCGGTAAGATTTTCAAAAAATCTAGCTGAAATTGTCAAAAAGAAATTTGATTGTGACATTTACCCTGTGTATAGAACGTTCAAAGTAGGCAGATATTTCCAGCTAAAGTCGCCTACCCCCTTTGCTCTATGTTCTAATGTCGTTTATAAATTCAGTTGTTTGTGTGATGCAAGCCTGACATACATCGGTATGTCAACAAGACATTTATCGACTAGAGCTGGGGAACACCTGAATTTGAATTCTGTACAGAAAAGCGCAATTAAAGATCACATTTTCTCATTTACAGAATGCCAAAATAACGTTTCTATCAAGCAATTTGAGATCATGCCCAGAGGCAGGTCTGAGTATCAAACTAAGATCTTGGAAGCCTTGTACATAAAACGTCACAATCCACTTTTGAACAGACAATTGTTTGCTTGCGGCTCGTCTTTCTTGCTCTCTGTATTTTAAAATTAGTTTTTTCGCACCTTGCCTTTCTACCATATCATGTGATCTGTTTAACACTTTTTGATGCAGTTACCTTTGATTCTCGTGGCGCCTATCGTTAAGTTTGAGCTAGTCAGAAGTACTGTGCAGCTTTTGTCTTTTCCTGTTTATAGATTTAGTACTAACCATTGTATTTTATTCAGATGTAGTTAAGTTATATGTATATTATTCCTGAAGAGGACATCTTGTGATGTCGAAAACGTTCGATACTTAATTTGTTGCATAGTTTTGTGTTTCTACATGTATTATAATAAACTTGAAGATGTTATACTTGATCACGTTACTCGGCTTCGTATGCCTATGGTTCAACAAGACAAACTCTCTACCGAAGCTCTACAATAAAATAACCGACACAAATTAAAGACGTACTGAAACAATCGCATTTTACAAATCAAAATGCGGCAAATCCGAAGGCGTCACTTGAAAGATAACAGGTCACGAGTCACGCGCTTTTTAGGTCGCAAAGGAGAACATAAAAGAAGTTTGTTTAGTTTAGCAGCGCTCATAAGATCGCAAGGCGCAAAAAAGCAAACATCAAACCTATTGAAGCTTAATTGCTGCAGCGACGCTAAACGCAGTCTTTGTGAGAAAGACTAACAATTGCGAATTTGCGAACATACACATTCAATGAAATCTGTTTGGAAACTCTCGCCCACCCAGAATTTCTCTCTTCTTAGAAAAAATCGACGCCTATGTTGAGCGCCACGTTGTGTTTGCTTTTGCAAGTGATCGTGTGAGCATATCCACCAAGGTCCGAATGTGGCAAAAGATGCAAACATTTCGATCAAGTTCTGAGAGAGCCGTTATTTATTGGAAAGGGCTGAGTTCAAACGCATTCTATTCAAAACTCCACTCGCTTGCTGGACTTGATCGGACCAGACTCTTTTGAACTCATTAGAGTTTTTCCCAAGTTAGAATGTCTGACTCATAAAAGTCCCAGATCTTGGAACCATATGGAGGAGTTTTCATCATTCAAAACTCTGCTACAGAACATGCCTGCTACAAATGATGTTGTTGAGAGAGTTTTGGGCTATTGGGCATGGTTACTGATGTTAAGGAAAGGGCTTTTGCCCCAAGTAGTGAGAAAGAGTTGGACAAAGCAATCAAAGTCACTCATGCTTACCGTTCTAAAGTTCGAGATATGGCCAAGAAGTCATTGTCCACCAAAAAGCTGGACACAACCACAAAATCATTTTTAAGAAATGTGAAGTGGTAAACTAATACGAAAAATGAAAAAAAACTGTCTTGAATTATTTAATGGGTAATTACAGTGGTCAGTGGTTGAAAGTTAAGTGGTAAACCAAACTGCAAAAGCAATAAAGCTTGTCTATGATTAAACAAAAGTTGCTTGTATTTTAAATTTTGTGTCATTAGTCAATTAGTGTTGTATATTAAACTAAAAGTTAAACATTGCACGTTTATGAGGGCCACATTTGGTCAAAAATAAGTTTTTTGCATTTTTTTTCATAAACTAAATAGTTTAGACCCCAAAACCCTCTGGAAGTTAGATAGGAAACCATGCATTCTGCTTCTTCAAAGCCAAGTTTGAGCATTCTAGGCCTACCGGTTGCTGAGATACAGCCAGATTGGCCGATTTTGACCCGGCGGGGGGTACCAGCCCACTGCTAGGGCGTCAAATGTGGACCAATCGCAACAAAACTTGGCAAGGTGTCAGTTTGGACTACAATGCAGACGTCTAAACAAGAAAAAGTTTAAAAATCAAAACTTAGTTTTTTTGAGTCCACCCTAGTGCAGTGTTTCTCAACCTTTTGTGGTTCATGACCCTTTTTTGGGGTTTAAAACAGCCTGCGACCCCCTTCTTGCTAGGTTTTCCATAGATATACAAATTAGCACAAAAATACATTTCAGTAACATTTAATTTCAAAGAACTGCTGAATGTCACAACTTTTAATGCGACGGTTGACTCTGCAACTGCTTGGCCAACTTCGAAATTAGTTGTTGAGTGCTTGATAACGCCAATCTCATATCATCTTCAACTTTCCTTCGATTTCTTGCCTTCGTTTTGATATGGACAAAAGCTGAAAAATCACTTTCGCAGAGGTATATTGTGGCAAATGGAAGTAATATTCGAAAAGCTAGTTCAGATAGTTGTAAGTATGATTTACGCATAGCACACCAGAACTGAGAGAGTGGCATTTCATGAAAAACGTCACATACGGAAGAATTATTTTCAAGATCATAAAATTGGTCTTGTAACTCATCTGGAATATCTGCAACATTCAAAGCAGTAGAGAACGGATTTCGTACAAATGCGGCATCTCTTTCTTTGAGTTCAGAGAAATTTCGTTCTACTTGAACAAACGATGATAAATTGGCCTACAACCGAGCTACGCGTTCTCTTTCGTAACAGTGCAACCAATTAGTCATTTGCTACGATATTACTGTGTAATAAAGTGATTGCTGCAAAGATTTTTCATTTATCCGGAAACCTTTTGCGATTTCGAAAATCTTTTATGAATATGTTTGCGACCCCCATGAAATGACCTTCGTGACCCCCTTGGGGGTCGCGACCCCCAGGTTGAGAAACGCTGCCCTAATGGAAGGGAATATTTGTGTCTTTGTTAAATAATCATGAATTTTTACATCAAGTACTCGCATTGCAGCCTTTGCTGGCTGCCCGGAAGAACACTCTTTTCTACCTGTATGCACTTGTTGAATGAAAACTAAATGCTTGTGTCAGGAAATGATATATTGGGTTTATATTTTATGTTACTGTAGCATTAGTAGCACCACAAAGAAATATTCTCAGTTTTAAGGTTATCAATATCTTCATTTGCAGCCGCTACAAAAGAATAACTAACATTACTATTAGAAAAACTGACTTTTTCTACATCTGGCAGTTCTTTAGCTTGTTTTTAATTAAAATACTACTAATATTTGATGCTAATGATAGCTTTGCTGATGTAAGTAACTGTATTTCATCATATGATTTTTTTCTACAAAGCTTGAAAATGTTATGGAAACGGAAACCTACAAGAAAACAATAGAGATCCTGGCGAAATATGATCCTGAGACCAAGAGGAAATTAGAAGAGGAAAGACAACGGCGAGAAGCTCCCATTTCTCCCCAACAGACTCCCGGAACTGGTAATTAATATTATTGATTATTATATGTAAGCACAATGCTCTTATCCATACAAAAATCCAACTTTTAAAGTTGTCAATGAAGTTAGACATTAGCTGTAACTACAACTAACTGCACTCCCGTTAGCGAGCTCTTGCGTAACTGGTGAAAAACCTGTCTGGTGTCATGAACAACAAACAGTCATAAACAGCGCCGTTGTGAATTATTACAGTTGACAAGATTGGTTAGAAAAAGATTATAGGTCTCTGTCGCGGTCAGCCATTTCGGATCACATTCGCCAGAACAATGATTCTATCTCGTTAAGTTTTCAGTTGTAAAGGTATAATAACCATTGATAGAATATTTTTTGTCAAACGTTATTCAGCTAGCAAAAGTTATTGTCTTTTTTACATTGTTTCAATCTTGCAAAACGTTGAAGAGATATAAAAGCGTAATTTTACCAGTTGCCACACACACAATTCAGTCTGATTGAGAACTGCAGCGTTAAGTTCGTTTGGCAATAACTGTTTCTCTTATACAGTTTTCTTTTATCTTGTCATAGAGCTACGTAGGAGAAACATTGGCCCAGTCTCACCAGCTGCTCCCCGACCGATGTACCAGGCTTCCGACTCACCGATGGTCACCCCAGTTAGAAGCATGATGAATACAGCACTCCTGCCTAACCCTCAAACACCCACAAATGGGTTTGGAAGAGGTAAGATGAAAAAATCATAAATTCAACACTCAACACAGCTTACCATGTGAGGACAGTTTCTCATGGGGGTTACACACCATTGTTGGCGGTGTCTGTGCATAGTCCACTATAGTAATATACCAAACCTTATGTGTATATCTGATGTCTGTAACAGCACTCTGACCCAGAGAACTAAAATGCTGCGTTTGTTTCCTTGCCAAAGTAATGATGTAGAGCATGCTTATTCAAATAGAATACATTTCAATAAATATATGCCTGATGCATTTTTGTTTGTAACTGTTGCAATCAATTTTTTAACAATACATTGCAAGGTGCAAACAAGATCATATGATAAAAATAATGTATGTAGCCTATAATATCGCAACTCATTTCTCTTTTTTTTTTGCTACTCTATTCTACTCTGAGAATAATGTAAATATAACAACGTAAATCATTTTTCTGCTACTCTTTAGCCATATTAAAGCAGTATAATATAGCTCTGTCTTTAATCTTTAAATATTCTGTGTATTTCCTGGCATGTAGGTCAAAGGATGCCGTTCCCACAGTCGCTGCCACGTCCTCTCATTCGACAAAATCGTTCTACGATGGAGAAGACGGTGGAATATTTTGTTGGGGACGAGCCAAACAACAGGTAGCTGCACAACAACATTTGCTGACGTTGTGTGTATTAGATGATTGAGTTGCGTTTTTTTTTTTTTAAAGTTGGGATTGCCATGCGCCTAACAGCAGAGAAGGCATGGTTTAGAAAAGATTTTTACTCACATCTTGCACTTGTAAAAGTGTAATCACGAGTTATGGCTTAGTTAATAAGCGCATTGTTCCTGTCATAATTGCTTTGCAATTTGTTCAGATACGCCCTAATTTGCAAAAACTGCTATTCACACAATGGAATGGCATTAAAGGAAGAGTTTGAGTACATGGGTGAGTCATTGGTTAAATTAATTTACAACTATTTTTGTAAGTCTGTCTGTAGGTTCTACACAGATGTCGAGCAGTGTATTTACCTTGTGAGTGGCTGGTTTTGTTTTCTTCCACTCTCGAGTCTCGACACTTTATGAAAATGCCAGAATGTCACTATTGGCTTCAATTGTTGTTGTTACAATTGTTACTGATAAAAAATGTAATTTTTCTGGTCCCCTTGCTGCTATAGTTGCGCTTTTAGACAACATAACCCATAAGCTGATACTTTACAAAACGTCATTTCACATGAAATTACAACGTTCAATGACGTACAAATGCAGGGTATTGTGTGCAGCACTGCGCGGTCATATTTTTTTCCTTCACCAGGCTACAGTGTTAAGGTAAAAGTTTCTATCAAGACACCGAAACTTTCTCGCATCTAAGGCTACGTTACTTTTTACAATGCATCTAGCCTCATTTTGCATTTTCTTTATGATTTTCAGCTTGCAAATCACGCCTTGTCGTCACGCCTTGTCGCCACGCCACGCAAGGTAACAAATATTTTTAACAATTTGTAAATATTTCAGTAGATGTCTGAATCGCACAGCAATATTGCTTCAATTGCAATGGGAAGTAACAGAAAAATCGCCTCAAGCATGTTGCCATGCTTTAAACAACGGGTGTTAAGTTGGGAGATGAAATCGTCGATGAATGGAATGAATACAGATATTCGGCAATAATCTTCAGGCATTTCTGCAACACCATTGTTCCGATGAATTTGATGTTCAGCAATTCTTCTCAGTGCAACGCTGTCTTGAAACAAATCAAAAATAATTTTTGCACCTTTCGTGTAAATTGCATTGAACTTTTCGACAGCATCCAGCCTCACGTCATTTAAAACTTGCTCAAGAGCTTTCACGTGTGTAATTGCACTTTCCATATCCAATTGTTTACTTTGTAGTTGCTTACTAAGTGGCAAACTGAACGAAAATATTTCATTCGATATCACGAGAGAAAATACGAAGTCCGGTTTAGATATTCTGCACAGTAGTAATTTAGCACCACAAGAGAACTCTTTATCACTCCGTAGCGATATTTCATGAAGGGCGGGGACAACGGCATAAAATAACTCTATCACTATCATTACCGCATCATATCGGGCAAACTTCATTTTTGGTGGCGGGTTTGGGGGGCTTGAGCCAGGGTTGTCGGTATTTTACCCGACCCAAAAAAACCCGGTTGAAAAAACATAAAAAAAACCAGAGCATCATATTTGTCCAGTTTTTATTAGAAAATTAATAAAATGAACAAGAACACTACAAGGCACTTAAAACAAACTTTAAATTAGGACTTAAGGATGTGATTGTGAAGTAAATTTACAAGAATAAACTGAAAACGCAGTGGATATTGTACAGTACACAAAAATCAAGTACGGTAATGCCACTTTGTGTATACTACACTAAAACTCATTTATGCAAGAAGGCCTTATAGTTAAACTGGTGAACGTACTACTCTACTGTAGTCTGTATGTATGATGTGAAATGCAATTTAGGAGGCTTTTACCAATTACAGATTCTGGATTCTAACGCATGGCTGTTTCAGAACATTTGCCTAAATGGCCATTGGCCACGCAATCGCTCAATTGCTCATCCATTGCTATATATATAATATATATATATAAATGATAAAAAATATTTAAACATGATGGCATAAATGCTCCTTGCCTTCAAATCTAAAGCAAATGATGCAATAATGTGATTTCTACCACGGTAGCATCAACTTGGTATAGAAATCAGTGGATGATGCAACATCCAACTTGATCTTGAAATTAATGGATGATGCAACATTCAAGCAACAACAGCCCTAGTGCATTATTTTATTGAGTTATGCAAGCATGTACTGTGAGTGAAAGGCACTTCATTCGTAAAAAGTAGTTTTGAGGTGAAATAAGCATGAATCTATTTTTTTTGCGTCTTTTTTAATAAAACCCAAAAAAACCCTGTTTTTTTTAAAAAAAATAACGGGCGGGTTGGGCTTTAAAAAAAAACCCGGGTTTTTCTCAACCCTGGCTTGAGCCCCCTTAGCCCCATGCTGGGTGCGCTACAGGCCATCTCCATATACTTTCTATGTCTAAAGTAAAATTAATAATGGAAGGTATATGAAATAATAACTTATTACAGCAGTGGTTCCCAACCTTTTTTGTTGCGTTCCTCCCTTTGCCTATTTTGGAACTATTCATTCCTCCCCATATTACTAAAAACAAAAAAGGGAGTCCTAAATTTTAGATACCCTAGAATTTTAATTAAAATGGTTTCTCTACAATTCTCCCAGATTGTAATAGACACCATTATGTTAGGGTTCTAAGACTCTTTCCTCATTCCGATCGGAAGTAAAAACGGGATCAGGGACCGCATAGCCGGCGATCTATAAAAATTACCAGATAAGCCAGTTTTTGGCTTGGCTTCTTAAAACCATCGTGTCGATCATCCTCATTCTGCGCGAGCGGAACCCAAGGTATGTGAAGGTTTTTTAGTGGGGTGTTGGCCAGTGGCATGTTGGCCAGTGGCGTAGCTAGAAATGTTTTTTTGGGGGGGGCCAAATATTTGATGGATTGAAGAGAATGACAAAGTGTTTGATTAAAGACATCGCTACCTCATGTGCAGTGGCGTATCCTGGTGGGTTGAGCAAGGGAAGCAATAAAAGTGGTGGGGGGTTAGAGCGTGCCAAAGGCACGCGTATTCTAGGGGGGACCGGGGGCATGCTCCCCCGGAAAATTTTTGCAAAATTACACTAAAATAATGGATTATAGCGCTTTCTGGAAACACTTTTAGGGTAATATTTGTATGAAATTTATTAGCAAATAAACAGCTAGTAACTTATTAAAGGTAGCTCTTGCACACGAACGGGCAATAACTGAAATTCCTCCCCTGAACTCATGAAATTCCTCCCCGGTTGGGAACCACTGTATTACAGAGATGTTTAAAAGACCAAAGAAATTATCTGGAATTGCCTCTCTTCTGGGTTAATTTAGTTAAAGTGTTATGCACAAATGCAATGTTTTTGAGATTCGTGCTAAATTGTTGATTTGTTAATACATGTGGTTCGTTAATTTTCTGTACTAGGGTAATATAGAGTGATGTTCAGTGAGAAATATACGTGTAACATGTATACAGCAACTGACTTAGCCAATACTTTTAAAACTAACCTGAGTTTCGTTAAGGTGTGAAATTTCTTTCCACCATACTGTACACTGCTACAAAGATTGGTTCTGCTAACATTGCAATTTTAGCTTGGTCTGCCCAAACATCGCTCATTTCCGTGGATAAATCTTTCAGTTCATCAGATTTTTTCACAAGGTTGAGAAAGCATGCTTTTCCAAATGGAGCCGAAACAGTATCACAGCCGGACCATGTATGAATAAATATAAGATGCTTTCTGATTGCATCCAGTGATGGTGAAACAGTTTTCATGCTCCAGCCTCCATCCTTCTGAGCCCTTTCTCGGAAAAACACAACATCTTGAAAATCTTCCCTCCAATGATAGAGTAACATAACAATAATGTCTGTGTCGTCGGCTACAACAATAGGATTTCGTCTGCTTGCAGAAAGATTGATCGCTGTTTCCATAATTTCAATGTCAGCATCACCATCACAGTTAGTTACTTGCTGTCCATCTTTCTTCAAACTCTCAGAAATCAGATCAATAAATTGAGCTTTGTTGTGTTCATTCGAAAGAACACGATCTTGTGTAGCTGGTACAGAATTGATAGACGCCACTTAATGATAAAACATGCGTTTTCGTTACAAATTTAAATCTTAACTTATGACAGTTCAATAAATCATAACATCAAAAGTGGGCACTTTTGGACCACAGTTCTTTTGTGAAAGTGATTCAGCATAAAATTATCTTTCTAATGAGGTATAAAACATCAATTTTAGGCAATTTCGAATTTTTGGCCTATGGGAGCTGCTGCCATTATGGAAAAATGCCAAAACTCGCTATTCCCAAAGAGGAATCATTGGTTGACTGTCTGGTATCATTACTATAAGACTTGTTACTCAATGCAACATTGAACAGTGTATACCAGCCTCATCTATGATTAAAAAATGAGGCTGGTACACTGTTTGTTGCATTGAGTAACAAGTCTTATAACTTCAAATGTGTATTTTTGACCATAGTTCTTATGTGAAAGCGATTCAGCATTAAATTATCTTTCTAATGAGGTATAAAAGATCAATTTTAGACGATTTCGAATTTTTGGCCTATGGGAGCTGCTGCCGTTATGGAAAAATGCCAAAACTCACTATTCCCGAAGGGGAATCATGAGGCTTTTTTTGGTCACTACACATCATCAATAGAACCATCTGGCAAAGTTTCAGCTTAATATTATTTTTTTCCGGGTTTGACCCTATTTGTAAGTTCAGCGACTGGACTAACATGAGCCTTTGAGGCAAAGTACCTACCTTGTTGGCAAATGTGTATAAAAAAGGAAAGCTTCTTTGAGAGTTTAAACCTGGCAGTTTGGTATAGCCTACTTGTAGAGTACTGGTAATGGTTCATTGCTGGGCGAGCGCCTCCTTTGGGAGACGTAAATATGTGTGTGCGGTTCCTTTCAGCGTTAAATTAAGTAATAACTTCTAACATTAAATATAAAAGTCAAAGCAGTGGAGACCAACAGAAAATCGAAACGAAATTAATTTCATCTCGAATTTCTTACACATCTTTTGGCCCACCATTGTTTCATTTTTTCTTGCGTTCAACTGCACTGCAGTATCACTTTGAAAATTTTATTTTGTATGTTATTCGCTCTGAGGATGCGCATTGTCATGGTGCGCGAAACGTCAATGAAGCAATAAATCAACCTGTTGGTCGTTGCTTTTCCTTTTACTTTCATGAGATGAACGTTGGCCTAAATGAAAGTTATTTTTTTGAGAAGTTCTCTTGCGATGGCGATGTAGCCTTCTTAAGTAATTTTCTGAAAGTAAGGTTCAAAGTAGCCAGCTAATAGCATATTTTTAAATTTAAAAACAAATTTAGAAATCTCTAATTGATGCAAATTACTGCTAGGAAGTATGTCGAGATTTTGTTACAGTAGGAGATAAGTTTTACTCTCCTGTTGTTAGGCTGAATAATTGAGCAAACGATTCGAGTTCGCATTCTTGAGCAGTTTTTATGTGCTTACAGCCCAACACAATATGCCATATTGTAGAATTGACCGTGCAAGAGCATAGTAGGCCATATCCTACATCTGCTGCACATGAACCTCAAATAGCACATCAGATACTATAGGCTTGCTACAGTTTTTTTTAGCAAAAGGAAGTAAACCTCGCAGACCCTACAATGAAACAGTGTAGGCTACCAATTGCAGCAGTTGGAGTCCTCTTCATGTCTCACATGGCCTTAGCCCAGACCATCACGCAAGCTCTTGCTCTATTGTTGAACTCGGCTAAACCCTGTGCAGAGCATCTTGCTTTTAGGACAGGGCATTCGAGGAGATGTTGCATCGTTTGCTCCTGTCCACATTTACAGCTTGTGCTTCCCAAAGAATATCCCCTGTGTCACATCAACGTTTTACATCTTCCAATAACTTACCAGTTCTTAAGCGGTTGGGAGTTATTGACTAAATTGCTGCTTCATAAGCAAAAAGGTTAGCTTATTACGCACTTTTCACTGCTGGATATTTTTGTTATTTTTCATTTGATAAGGCTACTGTAAAATCTCTTTTCCAAAAATGACAACCTCCAGAACAAACAGGTAGGTACTTTAACGTTTTCTTCTGTGCCAAAGCAGTAACGCAATTATGCATGACATAATGGCAGTTTTCCATGCGAATCATCTGATTTCAGTCATGTGACTCAACATGTGATATTTTGATCGTTCTTCTCGAAAGATTTTTGATACAAAGAAATTTAAATAAATGTATCGCCACAAGTAATCATAATAATAATAATCATGCTTTTATTTGCGCCCATTGCGATAACATACAGTACACTGCGATCACAGATGCGATACAACAGACGACAGGAAGCAGCGAAGTGACATATAGTCTTCGAGTCAGCTGCTTTCCTTATTTTGGCTTGCCTTTAAGTGTCTTTCGCCGAGACACAGCCGCGTGCTCTGGAGCGGTGTCGAACCCACGTCCTTTCGAACGTCGCGCAGACGTTCAAGTAGCGTGGCCTAATGGGTTAGTGCAAAGGAATTGTCATTTCGATTGCCTGGGTTCGATTCCCATCCTCTCCTAATATTCTTTTTTCTTCTGCGACTGAACTGAGTGCAAGAAGGATCTTAATGACTGCAATCAATTGAGTTTACCAGAAAAATTGTGACTAAAACACCAGTGATGTCATATGCGTCACACGTGATTGCTTTATGTCCTTCCCACAGTGACACGTTGAAATGCCTACCGAACAAATAGGCTCACCAAGAGAAATCGACAACAAAATGGTTTAAAAATAAAGTATTTTAAAAACATCAAAAACATAGAAAACTTCTGTCTAAAAATTGCATTGGAAAGTAGGCTAATTTTAATATAGGCCATTGAGCTGAATATTTTCCACTAAACGTGACTACACCATGTTCAGTCTTTTTCAGTTCGCAGCTGGAGTTGTGCGTTTCGTTTCCTCATGTGCCGCATCAGGAGTGTGACAACCTTGATAAGAAAATTTAATGCTGACCACGAATCAAAAAGAAAATTCTGAAAAGTGCTTTGGGAATATATTTTTATTAAGACGAGTAAGAATTGACATAAAAATAGCCGGACCGGACATTTTCGATAACAACCATTTTTCTTCATAAAAAGATGGGTTACCTGTTTGAGACCCCAAATCTAAAATTCGGCAAAATTCGGACATAAGGAAAGGCCTTTTTGAGGGGAGCAATTCTTGAACGGCGTGCCGTCTAGCGGAAGAAAAACATAAGTATTTTCTGTCGTGCTAAATCGCGAATTTCAAGTGAAACAAGGGTGATTAACATAGTGTATAGAATTACCCTTCAGCAGAATTTGCTATTTTGTTTGCTGAGTGCCTCATGTAACAGAAACTAGTCTGCAATGATAGTGCAGTAGTGGTTGTAAAATTCTGCAAAATGCTAATTAACTAAGATTGATTTCGGAAAATGTAATTTCGTTTGTTACAACGTATCTGACGAACATGAAAATTATGGGCACATAAAATTTGGTAATGATTTATACCTTGAACTTTTACAAAGAAAAGATTTCAGAAAATGCCCCGAACAAATGTTCTTGCAATTAAAGAGTTGGATAACAACTATAAGATCAGACCAGCCAAGTCACTAAATCGACTACATCAGTTCAGTTGTTTTTATTTCTGACCATCATATCAAAAACAATACACGTCAACATAGCAACGGTCGAGAAAAAGGTAGAAGCGACAAAACGCGAACGTTAAAACGTGCTTGTGACCAAAGTAAGTTATTGAGTTGAAAAAAATTTGGCACGGTTGCAACACCTTCAGAAAAATTTAAGATGTAAAGGGAAAATAAAAAAAAAAAAAACTGTTCCAAAACAATAGAATAAAAAACATAAATTTAGGCTATAGCTTTATTAGCCCACATAGCTTTAGCTGATATATTTAAGATTTGTATGGACAGTTGCTATGAAGATCGGCCATGGTGCGTTATCAAGAGTGCTGATGGTCGTGAGGGGAACACGTCTTGATGCGTTTAGCTCATAGCAAATAAGAGCAAGACAGGCAAAGAAAACCCACAAAGAAATCCTACCAAAGAAATCCATAATTGCCAAAGCAACACAAAAGTGGTTATCTGAAGAAATAGGTCGTTACATAGGTAGCCATTCTTACTTTGATGCAACGTCGCCAAACGTTAAGTTTAGGTAAAATGGAGCAATTTTCTCAGCAGGTTGTCAACTTAATTTCATTTTGACACGTGGCCGGAGCTTTGGGACAGTACATGACCAATCCTTCAGTTCTAACTTCTAATACGCGTGCAAGCAAGTAGTTTAAAACGTTGAGTTTTTGAGCCAATATGGAAAGCAATGTAAGTAAAATCTGCAAAGTTTGTCAGAAAGTGGTTGTCTGTGGAAAAGATGGCAGAACGCTAGGTTCAAAAGCAGTATCAGCACTAACCCAGTGGTCTGTTAAAGTATCGTGATCAAACAAATGAGAATATTGGCAACCAACGGGAAATTGCAGTCCATAATATTTGCAACAGAAATTACACGAATCGGAAAGCTTTTGCTCAAAACCAAGCAGATGCGCACAAACCGCATTCTACAGCATCGCGATTAAGGAGAACAACATCATCATTATGTTCCTTCCTCGTATTGAGGGTTGAATACAATGCGCCATTGTTCTCGACCATGAGCTATTTGTAGCCTACTGCATTTTCATATCTTTATTTTGTCTATTTAGTGATGTTTGATGTCCAAATCATTCTTGGTCTACCTTTGTTTCTTTTACCGTTTATCTTCCCGTTCTTCCCCGTTTTATCTTCCCTTCCCGTCCAGAACTACGCTCGACTCTAAAACCCATTGTTTAATTTGCAGTGAAGAAATAGATCTTGAAAAACTCAAACAGAATCCAAAGCAATTTTCCTCGATAGGAAATATGGAAATTGTTGACGAAAAACAAAAGAGAAGTTTGCTTCAGGATACATTAATAGCGGAATGTGAAATGAGAACAGATGACATTTCAATTCAAATAAAATCTAGGATACTTTGTGCAGGAGATATAGCCTACGAGCTGTAGAAGCTACATATCACAGAGATTGTCTTCAGCGATTTCTCAGTAACCGTACTATAAAATCTGATCAGGTTGGTGAAAGCAGTGGAAGCATGCTCAACTCCCGCAACTCAGATTCGTTGAAGGAAGAAGCATTCAAAAAACTCTGTTTGTGGATGAATGAAATTAATTGAGTAGGCTTATGGCTGAATGATCGAGTAGTATTAGGGTAATGAAAATTAATCGATGAATGTAGTATCGATGAATGTATATTAATCGAGTAGGCTGAATGAAATTAATCGATGAATGTATTAATCGAGTAATATACATTGCAAGAGCTACGCGATCATATGTCGACATTTTTATCTAGCGATGTTCAAACTTACAGTAGCAAACATCTAAAATGGCGTTTGCTGGAGCACTTTGATGAGCAACTGAGCATCACTGAGGTGAAAGGCAAACCTAACGTGGTAACGCTAAAGAAACATGTCGATAACATTTTAAATGGTTGTTATGAAGAATCACGTTTTGAAGAAGATAAAGAGTTTAAAAAACTAATACAGCAAGCTGGAAGTGTTATAAAGAAAGAAATTCAAAAAATTGATAAAGCCCAAACATCTTATCCTGTTACTGAAGACATTAATCTGGAGTATCTTGCTTCCGAAATACCGGAGTCGCTTAAAGTCTTGAATGTCTGCAATAATGCCTCGATCGCGGAGTGAATCAGAAGAAACTTCTACAAATTGGTGTGTCCCATGTATTTCTGCAGTCAGCAAGCAGGATATTTTACATTTCCCCTTTTTTATTGTCAATTGGCATTTTTAAACATCAGGTCACAAGATCGCGTATTCTCTTGGATGTTATCATCCCTTGGTCTTTGTGCAAGTTATGGTCAAGTAATAGCGTTTCAACGATCAGCTGCTGTAAGCCAAGCGAATAGTGATAATACGGATGAGGCAATGGACTCTACAAGTCATCCCGGTTTATTCTGTCAGTGGGTTAGCAGGTAACTTCGATTTTAACGAAGATACTCTGACAGGTCATGATACAACGCATGTGATGGGCGTTATGAACTGTCAAACACCAAAATGGCAACTCGACCTCTAGTTATTGTAAAACGGACACGTCAGTGCAACTGAACTACTGGAATTAAGTAATTTTGGCAGTTTAGTCAAGTCGTATAGGCTACTGCTGCGAAGATGGGTACTTGGAAAGACGTACAAATCAAGCAGCTGAATGCCTCTGCTGTGTTATTTACGCACTATGAATTGCTTGACACTCTGTGGCTGTGTTCAAATGTATTCAATTCTGAGCCAGTACAATAGCAAGGGTTCATAGCCAATGTAGTTAAAGGTGAGTTTCAAGTTTTGTCAGTATCATTTAATTCTATGACACTGCTTAATCCCGCAACAGATGAAGCTGTTTACAACACAAGTACAATGATATTCGTTCAAGACCAAGCGAGAAAAATGAGCATATGTTGTGCACCGCTAACGTTTGACCAACCCCTCTACTTCAGAGCATTCAAAATTAAACAGGACAACTTTAGTATTTTCAAAAATGTTCACTTACGAATTGGTGGTTTTTATCAACTGATGTCCTTTCTCGGAGCAGCTTGCTCTTGGAGAAAATATGTGCTGATCGTTGCTATTTTGCTACGCGTTCTCTGGCTGCGATACAACATCCTGCTTTTACCGAATAGGAAAAGTAAAAGTTTAATCTTATCAGGTCTGGACAAAGTGCAATGTAAATGTGCCACCTTCGGAAACAAGGAAGCTTTAAAAGAAGACATTTCCAGAATTGGAGAAGAATTTGCTCAAATTCTGTACAAGCAAGGGTTTTCCATGGATACTTTGAAATTATTGTGCTACAATTACGCTGTATCCCCAATATATATATCAGTTGAAAGAATGCCTCCAACAAGTAGAGCATGCTACTTTCACAGCCTTCGTGTGCATCATCAAGTGTCAACATGGCGTCATTTAAAAACTGTGCTGAATCCTACTTTCTATGGATAGGCCTACAAGGAAACAGCTTCTGGTCTGGTCCCAATAATGACAATGAATGTGCACCCAAAACCTTTCTGAAAGAAATTAGGTGCAATCGCAGGAGCGCTAAACGTTTATGCACATCTTGTGGTTGCTCCAAGAAAGGCTTTAAGTGCAGTATTCACTGTGCTTGTGAAGCTCAGTGTGAAAATAATAAAAATAGTTGTATCTCTAGAACGGGACCTCAAATTGTTACTGTGGTAGTTTTTGCAAGTAAAATATTTTTTGCAATGAATGATTTGTAAATGAAAGTGAACGCATATTAAATATACACTGTATACGCTATACGCATATTAAATAGTCGCTATACATATTGAATATACGCTGTCTTTTCTGTTGAAGCATTAATCGCTCAAATTGCTGATATTCATCGTTTCATTAGCCTATACGTTGATTCTACATCTGCCAACGTTGTATCATCATTTGTTTCAGTTGCTAATGTTGTTGAAGTGTCATATAGCCTACATTGAATTACAATTTAACGTGGGCGATTTTAATTGCGTGAAAAACATTAAACAGTAATAAATGACCAAATACGTCACAAACATGGGTGTCGTCAGAAAAAATGAAGGGGTGGGGGAGAGGCGGGGGTTGCAAAGACACAATTTTTGAAGCCAAATTCATCTTGTAAGCTGCAACATAGGTAAGAAAACTTCTCAATTCAAAGTAACATTTGAGTGGTGAGGTGCGAGAATTGTGAAAAAAAACTACTGTTAACGTCTGATGTAAGTGGTTGTTGAGCCTACGGCGGAAAAATATTTAGAGAAACCAAAAAAATAAAATAGGGTTGGTGGAAAACCTGATGGGAAAGTATTTGCCTGGAAGGCGAATCCGATTTTGGAAAATTGCACTTTTGCAAGCAAATTACATGTAAAATCATAATCC
This sequence comes from Aplidium turbinatum, assembly GCF_918807975.1. Lineage (NCBI taxonomy): Eukaryota > Metazoa > Chordata > Ascidiacea > Aplousobranchia > Polyclinidae > Aplidium > Aplidium turbinatum. The sequence continues at coordinate 4,279,004 of NC_137489.1, read as the reverse complement.
GGGGGGGAGGGTTAGTGCTCCTTTCCTGCCGACACCTATGATCACAACCTTTTTAAATAGTTTTAATACACTTATCTTCTTGTGACTGTTAATTACGTGTATATATGCGTCACATGTTGCATTTTATTGAGAGCAAATATTTACAACCGCTAGATAGTGCGCTATGCAAATTTAAAAAAGCGGTATGGGGCAGTTCCTTAGGTCCGATTTTTGCCGAATTTTAGAATTGTCGATCTGACTACCAGACAAGCCTCCTGTAACCAAAATATGGTTGTTATCAAAAATGTCCGGGTCCAATGTCACTTCTTACTCGCCTACATAGACATTTTTGTGATGCTAACTTTCTTTGCCAAATCTCATATGACAGTCACAATATAACATTTGCTTAAATGTGACGAGACATGGTTTTATAGAGTCTGACTATGGCTTTTATTGCATTGCTTACCGCGCGTCTTTTTACGGATTATTTTATTAGGCGGATCTCGCAGAATTGTTCTGCCAGGATCATGAGACGGTGGTAGGTGGAGGTCCTTTTGTTTGTTGCAAATATTGCATTTGATTTTCACTTCTGCTGGAAATCCAAATGCTAGAATGCGGCAATACTGATGTTAGGGAAAGATTTTTTTAAGTGAAACTAGAAGTTTAGCAGGGATTTGAGATCAGTTTGGTCGTAGTGTATGATCAGTGTGGTTTTAGTATATGGCGCCCTCTTGTAACTAGGCTATCATTTCAAAGAGATAAATATTACATTTAGCCTTGAGATCGAAATTTCATCAGCCTCCATTCAATATTATAGGTATTTATGGTCTCATGCAGGCCGCTAATTCTATGCTTACAACTTGTGTTCATTGTATGCTCTTTCAGAATAAATCCATATTTTTGTATTTTTAAAAGGAGCTAATTTAACATCAAATAGTTTTTTGCTTTAATTGACATAAGCTAGAATTTTGCTTTATTTTTTTTGCTAAAATAATGTCATCTAAAAGATCAAATTCTTCTGATGATGAAGTCACTTCAAAAAAGTTAAAGTACGAAGAAGGGGACTGCAAGAATGACATAAAAGAAAGTTTTGATGGGGTCACTGCTGTGTCTGTCCTGAATGATAAAACCAGTCAAAAGGTTGCATGTATTCATGGCAAGTTTAAAGGACATGATGAAAAAGATGCAGTGATTATACTGGAAAGAAAAGCTTTTGATGTCACTGACAAAAAATTAGCAAAGCTCTTGTCGTCTGAAACTAAACTACAGATTGACTTGAAGAATGATATCTATTCCACATATAATGCAAAGTTGCCTTCTGACCTTTGTGACGTTAAAGCAACTGTCATTTTCCCTGCAACTCAAAAACATCTAAATAAATTTAAAAAACAAAACATTGTTCTTGTTTCAGAAACTTCTGAAGACTATTTCAAAGTTGTTGAGCCATTTCTGGAAAAACAATTTCAAGATCATGTGTTCAATATACAGTGGGTGTACAATATCTTAGAGCACAAAAAAGAAAAAGAACGCATCTTGTTTGAAGATAGTGATTCTGAGAATGGTTTTATTTTATTGCCAGACATGAAGTGGGATGGTAAAGATTTGAAGTCTCTTTATGTCATTGCCATTCCTCACCAACATGGAATTAAATCCTTGAGAGATCTAACATCAGAGCATATTCCTTTATTACAAAACATCTTGCTGAAATCTATTGGTGCCATTAATCAACAGTTTAATGTTGACAAAGACAAACTTCGCATGTACTTCCATTACCAGCCATCATATTACCATCTGCATATTCACATTAATCACATTGATTTGGATATCCCTGGGACAGGGGCCCTCCGAGCTCATTTGTTGCAAGATGTCATTGAAAACCTGCAACTTGCTGGTGATTATTATCAAAAAAAGACATTCCAATACACTCTTCCTGATAATGACAAGCTTCTTCAAGAACTTCAATCAGCCAAGAACTAATAGAAGTTTGAACATTTCCATTTCACCATCGTTCGTTTTATAACAATATCTTCCAAACAGCAATTAGCATTATTTTATACACTTTTCCAGTATCATGATAATGGAAATTCCTCATATTTTTTAGCAATGTAGTCTTCGAATTGAGTAAGGAATCTGCATGGAATGTGTCTCAAGTCTATACATTGAGATTTTGACCAGTAGCTCTAGCCATGTTTTATATAAGTGAATACTTCCACCTACCGTACCATGTTTTATTGGGTAGATATAACAATTCAGTCCTATGCTGTGCTGTTAAAGAGACAATATTTATGCCAGAGCACTCTTTCACATTTCATCTTGCCAATAAAAGCATTGCAAAACTGTTTGAAGCATCCTTGCAACATCTTATTAACATTCATTTACATTGAATATTCATACTGTACATATTTACTGTAAAAGAAATTGTTTCCTTTTTTCTAGTTGTTGGTCTTATTTTGTGTAATTTCAATCATGATTTCTGTTTTTTTTAATGATATTTGTGCATTCATCATCATAATCCATCGTCGGTTTGTTCCCCACTAGTGGGGGTGGCCGATTGTTTCCGTGCAGCAATTGTTTTAATCCCTTTTCATTGTAAAGTCAAATTGCAATATCATAATTCATAATAGGCTATTCAATTTTACTGTAGCAAGGTATGAAGATGTACATTTTAAAAGATATTATGAAAATTAGTGCAAACGTTTTGAAATATTCTGGTTTAAGAAGTCATGCATTGCATATAACTCCTCACTTTCATAGCCATATTACTAATTTAAAACTTTTTTATGAATTTTCAGATAACTAAATAGTTCATAATTGTGTTTTTACGTTCAAGCAATGAAAAAAGGTGTTTCTTCTTTATGACCTGAATTCAGTTGAAATTTTGATTTGCGATGGGATCTGTGTTTTCTAAATGGAAGGTAAGCCCTTCCTGTGCCTATCACTGACTTTGAAATGCATTTTGTTAAAGCTTCTACAGGAAGAGATCTGAAATCAAATCTAATTATATTTGAATAAAGTTGTGTGATATAAATATATATTTATTTTCTTGGCTGTGGACTCGAAGAGAGGCCACATGCAAACATTGGTTGCATGCTCACCAAAAGGTTCTGAGTCTGGGCATGTGTCAACTAAGTTGTATTTTCTCAGGGTTTACCAATGATTACTTTGTATCTCATTCCTTCTTGTTGTCATAAATCTTTTTCGACATATTTATTAGTCCATTGAGACTCAATAATCACAAAAGTAAGGATTAAGTTTCGTAATTTTCAAACTCCTATTCTATACGACAGGGGTGGGCAAACTTGTTCAATAAAAGAGTCACTTGCCAAAAATTACAAACATCAGCGAGCCGCAAAATGTGTAGTGCCAGTAAAATAGATAAATAATGAAAGACGCAGTTTGCCCATCGTTGCTATATTATTATATCTGGTGTCACTTTTGTGGTGATGATCACCACAAAAGTGACACACACATGTACACGTTGACATGTACACACACACACACACACACACATGTACGTGCTATATGGTATCACGTTTGTAGTGATGATTACACATGTATACGTTCACAGCTATGTTTCACATGACCACACACATTACAGAAAAAGAAAACTACTGTGGAAGTTTTAGAAGGAATTGATAAGGAAATACTGAGATTGCAAAGGTTTCGAAAATCTAATCAAGAACTTCGATCCAGGGTATGATTGATTGCAAAAGTAGCACAAGTTTTCATGCAATGTAACACGACCAAATGTATATTGTATAAGACGTCTTTATGTGTTGAAAGCATTTTAGAATTTTTTAATCAGATGTTGAAATAGAGTTTGAGCAGTGGGTTATTCTGCAAATCAGGTAGCCAGTTTGCTGAGGTTGAATCAATATAAAAAAGAAGTGATTTGTTTGCTGGGGTACTGTAGCTCACATCAAATTAGTTCTTATTTTGAAATGAATGGTCTGTAAAGTACTGATACTGAAGGCTCAGTAATATTCTTGCTTTAATGGTTTATTATGGAGCGTTGGTTTAAAAAATACATCCATAATTTTGATTCTGACTTCAAGTATTTAAACAAAGTTTGGATTTTCAGGTAATTGGGAACCTTATACTGTATTCAATCATTGTATATGTGATTGCATGTGCTGCTTTGTATTTTCTATTTATTCCTTCAACAGTATTTGAACGGGCTCTGCAAATTCTACCCTTTCTTTGCTTTCCTATATTGTAAGTGACGCTGAGTTCATGTATATATATATATATATATATACAATACATATACGATTATACGGTGTTAATGAAATACATCTAGAAATTCAAAAGTTATATTTTTGCAGATTTTGTTTGTTGTAGAAAATTAGGAGTACGTTTGACATATGCATACTATATACGTATATGACAAATGTGTGATTTGTGGTTGCCACAGTTTGGTATTTTATCTATTTATTTTGTAATTAGTTACTGTTGTGTTCATGCCCATATGGTAATGAAAAGATTTTCCAAGAAATGTTAATTGTAGTGCATCCTTAATTGGGCTTCTCTCTTGCACCAGCTTGAGGGGCGTACAGTTGTTCTCGTGTGGTATATTTCCTTTTATCATTTTTAAATGTTATTTTTTGCATATTGTATATATGTTAATTATGATATGTTTGCATTTGCAGAATTTATCTTTTAAAGCGCTTCTTACATTGGTGGTTTGTGAGGAAATTATCAAAAAATGGTGAGTGGAATAATTTGTCGTTTTTTCTCTTCTAATTTTTACTATTGTGGGGTCAAAAATATAAAACACCAATGTTTTATGCTACAGCAAAGCATTTAATGTTGATGCATTGCATAAATTGTTATTGTTGCTTTGTTTTGTTTAGAGCTGGAACTGCAAGAATTAAAAGATGAACGAAAAGATATTGTAAGTTACAAAAGACGGGTTGTAGTCTTTTGACACCTAAAACCACAACGAATTGTTTTCGCCTTTTCAAAGGAAGGGAATATTTGTATCTTTGTTGAATCATAATCACATATTTTTCATCAAGCACTCGCATTTAAAAGAACACTCTTTTCTACCTGTATGCACTTGTTGAATGAAAACTAAATGCTTGTGTGAGGAAATGATTTATTGGGTTTATATTTTATGTTACTGTAGCATTAGTAGCACCACAAAGAAATGTTCTCAGTTTTAAAGTTATCAATATCTTAATTTGCAGCCGCTACAAAAGAATAACTTGCATTACTGTTAGAAAAACTGACTTCTTCTACATCTGGCAGTTCTTTAGCTAGTTGTTAATTAAAATGTTGATGCTAATGATAGCTTTGCTGATGTAAGTAACTGTATTTCATGATTGTCATTTTTTTGTACAAAGCTTGAAAATGTTATGGAAACGGAAACCTACAAGAAAGCCAAAGAGATCCTGGAGAAATTTGACCCTGAGACCAAGAGGAAATTAGAAGAAGAAAGACTACGGCGAGAAGCTCCCATTTCTCCCCAGCAGACTCCCGGAACCGGTAGGCTAATTATACTAATATTATTGATTATTATCTCTAAGCACAATGCTCTTTTGCATCCAAAAATCCAACCTTTAAAGTTGTAAATGAAGTTGGACATTAGCTGTAACTGCAACTAACTGCACTACCGTTAGCGAGCTCTTGAGTAACTTGTGAAAAACCTGTCTGGTGTCATGAACAACAAACAGTCATAAACAGCTCCGTTGTGAATTATTACAGTTGACAAGATTGGTTAGAAAAAGATTATAGGTCTCTGTCGCGGTCAGCCATTTCGGATCACATTCGCCAGAACAATGATTCTATCTCGTTAAGTTTTTAGTTGTAAAGGTATAAAAACCATTGATAGAATATTTTTTGTCAAACGTTATTCAGCTAGCAAAAGTTATTGTCTTTTTTACATTGTTTCAATCTTGCAAAACGTGCAAGAAGATATAAAAGAGTAATTTTTGCAAATTGGGTGCTTACCAGTTACCACACACACAATTCAGTCTGATTGAGAATTGTAGGGTTAAGTTTTCTTGGCAATAACTGTTTCTCTTATACAGTTTTCTTTTATCTTGTCATAGAGCTGCGTAGGAGAAACATTGGCCCAGTCTCCCCAACTGGTCCCCGACCGATGTACCAGGCTTCCGGCTCGCCGATGGTCACCCCAGTTAGAAGCATGATGAATACAGCACTCCTGCCTAACCCTCAAACACCCACAAATGGGTTAGGGAGAGGTAAGATGAAAAATCATAAATTCAACACTCAACATGGCATACCATGTGAGCACAGTTTTTCATGGGGGTTATACACCATTGTTGGCGGTGTCTGTGCATAGTCCTGGTTAGTTACTGAACCATATGTGTATGGCTGATGTCCGCCACAACATTCTGACCCAGGAACTAAAATGTTGCATTTGTTGCCTTGCCAAAGTAATGATGCGGTCCATGCTTATTCAAATAGAATACACCCAAGTATATGCATGATGCATTTTTGTTTGTAACTATTGCAATCAATTTCTCAACACATTGCAAGGAGCAAACGAGATCGTATGGTAAGAATAATGTATATAGCCTATAATATCGCAACTCATTTCTTTTCTTTTTTCGCTACTTCATTCTAGTAGGCATCCTTCCATCTTTTCAGATGATGGTAGCACTCTGGGTACGGCAGCTTCTCATGTGGCTCTGAAGTCCAATCCTGGCGTGTAACCCGTTGACTGCTGTCCTCCGGTTTGTTTTTCGCACCCAGAGATGGGGGCGACTGGAGTGGCCTCTCCAGAGTGCTGGCCTGGGCGTCTGTATGGAGGTCTTGCGCTGCCCAAAACACAACAGGACCCCCCTCTCTGCCTCTCCGGCGTGGTCCGAGGGAACGCAAAGCGTGACACTCGGCGACGGTTTGGCTGCAGGAGTTGCCGGAAGGATGTCAGAGTTTGACAGTCGACCGCCTCACGTACTCCACTCCGGATTTTCTGTCTGGGTTAACTCCCGTAGCTTTTTCCAGGACTGGATGTAGCCGCAAGACAGCGGAGGTTTTTGAATCAGGGTTTGCCTTTCCCTAGACGAACTGCCGTCCAAGGCTGACGGGCTCCGGCTGTTGTACTGTCTTTTGTCTGACCTCTCACCTGTAACCTGCCCGACGTGGTTAGACCTACCAGGGGCTACGAGCCCCCGTCGGTATAGCCCACAGGATCCTTGAGGTACTCAAGCCTCCCCACCACGGCAAGGTAACAAGTACGGAGACGGAGAGGATTTCATTCTACTACTCTGAGAATAATGTAAATATATAATAACGTAAATCATTTCTCTGCTACTTTAGCCATAATAAAGCAGTATAATATAGCTCTGTCTTTAATCTTTAAATACTCTGTGTATTCCCTGGCATGTAGGTCAAAGAATGCCGTTCCCACAGTCGCTGCCACGTCCTCTCATTCGACAAAATCGTTCTACGATGGAGAAGATGGTGGAATATTTTGTTGGGGACGGGCCAAACAACAGGTGGGTGCTCTGAAGCTGCACAACAACACTTGCTGACGTTGTGTGAGCGCAAAGAAACAGCAAGGAAACTTACTGTCTGTGTTAGATGATTGAGTTGCGGTTTTTTTCAAAGTTGGGATTGTCATATGCCTAACAGCAGAGAAGGCATGGTTCAGAAAAGATTTTTAATTGCGTCTTGTACTTGTAAAAGTGTAATCACGAGTTATGGCTTAGTTCATAAGGGCATTGTTCCTGTCATAATTGCTTTGCAATTTGTTCAGATACGCCCTAATTTGCAAAAACTGTTATTCCCACAATGGAATGGCATTAAAGGAAGAGTTTGAGTACATGGGTGAGTCATTGGTTCAACCAATTTGCAACTACTTTTGTAAGTCTGTAGGACGTAGGTTCTACAGAGTTGTCGAGCAGATGTATCTAACTTGTGACTACTATATTTCTTTTCATATAAGTGACATTTAACGTTACTTTTACATGTTTTTTTGCAGAATACAGATGTGCATATTGCAGCTTTTTCAACACGGCTCGTAAGCAACGGCCGAACGCGCCGCGTCTTCCCTCCCGCGTCAGCTCCCCGATGGTCAAACGCAACCTTAGTAAGACTCATCAGAACGACAGTCCCAACGATGATGACTCTGAGGTTGCTGCATCTTCAACAGAACTTCAGCAACCAGGTAGGTACCACTAAGCGTCAATTTGAACTAGCCGCTTCTAATTATAGTGTAACCCAATGAAAAGCTTAGCAACTGGTGTGTAACTCGACACCCAAAATCTTTCGCCCATTATGACGTCATAAAGATGCGGGAACGGCCCTTGAATTTCCAAAAAATTCTCACGTTCTTCGAAAACTGCTTAGTGCTTATTGTATGAAACAGCCTACGGTACTGTATATTGTAAGTGTCAACAACTGGGAATAAATTCGTCGTAATGAAAACGATCCTCTTCAAACAGATGCAGAGCCAGCTACAAATGGTGATCTCAGCGACGGAGCAGATGATTCAAAGCAATTCTCTCATGGCGATACCACATCCGTTGCGGATCTTCAACAAGATGATGAGATCCCAATGGATGAGGGCAATGATGAGGGGGATCATGACGGAGAGCAGGAGAAGAGAGAGATAAATGAAGATTTTCCTAGCGGTTCATAAGATGCACCTTTTTGAAACGTTAGAAATAGTTGATTTTCTGTTCTTTTAGTGTTTTTCTTCAGTTACTAGTTCAAATCCCTTTAGGGTCGAGTAAAAAACTGCTTATTTTCGGTATTACATCATTGTGTCATAATTTGTTTCCCTTCTCGGTCGCTATTTGTTGATTTTCTCGTTTTTTTTTGCTGCTGGTGGTACTTTACTGCGTAATGCTTGGTGTATTGCAATTCCACCACCCTCTGCCATGTTGTTCTTGCCTCTTGCTACGACGAACAGACTTGTTGCCAATTGGGCGCGGGGACTATTTTCTTACCTGTTTTGATTGAAAATTTTGCAAATATCAACATCGACACTGGAAACAAGCAGTGGTTATTTTTACCACATAATTTCAGTGCATTTACCGTTTTTCTCATAAATTTAAAACTTCATTAAATATTGGCATTTCTTTTACACAATAAGAGCTGGCCCGTATTGAGAATGATTTAATGACCGAGTTTTGAGCCGTCTGATGCCTCTGTGCAGTTGATCTCCTTTTCTCAGCAATGAACTATAAGGAAGCAGGAAAGTGAACGTTAGTTGGTTCTGGAAATAAACGGTCCTTGTATTTAAAAATGCCTGATTGTGTGTCAATCACTGTCCACATTCTTAAAAGTTGCTTGATTCATCATTATTATTAAACGATAACTTTTCGCTGCTCTACGCTCTGTCGCTGGTACCTGGACATCTTAATGTGAGTTTAAATTCTTTCTGCCGCACGCCAATCATTTTAATTCATTTGTTTGCAAAGGAATTTTCAGATTTGATCGAGTATACACTGTTGTATGTTATAGAAAAGGAGCCCGTAATATTGGTTTTGTGTTGTTGCTGATACGAATCGCAGAGTTTCCTCGTTTCAAATACAATTTTGACATTACTTGCCAAACCGCATTTTGGTATTGCTCGTTGCCAGTAGAATTTCCATGACACTCTCCTGAGCGACACCAGTGTGCTGCACACGTGTAGTACCACACTGCATCTATATTCTATACCCGCATCTGCCTTTCCGATAATTTTAGCCAGTGCCGTTGAGTGAATACTTTGGGCCCGGTTCCAGTTAAATCCTCGGGCTCCAAATCGAGACATTTCTAAAAAACGCACTAGGCCTATATCCAAAGAATGCGAATTGTTTTTTACGTTTCCAAACTAAAGAATGTTTCCTGTTTTTCCAACGTCTATAAAAACTAGGCACAGTTTACATTACGGGACTCGCAACTCCGCTGTTTCGGTGACATTAGAAGAATCATTTGACATTTTTTTACAGACTTGCTTTCAACTGAAAACCTTAAATTGCTTTACAACCGTCTTCACTCTTTATGTAACCAATAAAAATTACACTGTTTTGTAATTTAGAAAAAAAAACGTAGCCTAATCCTTTTCGTTTTGCGGATAAGCCAAAAGGGAATATAGTTTCACATCTCCATGGTTTACAATCTCTAACAGAAGGACTGCATCTGATAAAATAATTGCGATATCAATTTGGTGAACAACACATTTTGTACAACAAAAAATAACATGCAAGAAGTTAACCGTTAGCCATTCCGCAACGGTAAGACACTTATAAATTTTAATAAAAACTTTTATGTTTGCTCGATCAACAGTCCTACGGTTTGGTCCCAATAAATTGTATTTTTAACAACCTCGTGCTGTAGACCTACTATAGGTTATAAATAAGCAGGAAAAATGGGTTATACAGTAATAACTTAGCCTACAGAATATTTATTAGTTGAGCAACGTCGTTTCAGAATAATTTTGTTCTAAAATTTATAAAACAACCTTCTCTACTAACGATGAGATTGAATGCAAATGTATTCTGTCGATAAGTTTATCTGTTGTGTAAAATTAAATAAATTCTACGTGGACTCAATATTTCACGTTAAATCTTCTTGTTACGTATACAGTCCCGAAACTTTTCTAGCTAGATATAGCCTAACCTCAAATCTTTTCTGGGGACTTCGTCCTTGTAAAGATATAGCCTCTACAGTAGATTTATTTAAAGCAATTGTGTGTATAAAATCCTCAAGCTCCACTGCTAAACACTTCTTATTTTTGAATGTTGGGCAAAGACATGGGGATCAGTGACAGAATCGATGAAAAGGAGGAGCAGGCTACAGCAAAAATGTAAGAACGCTGCGACCAGTGCTCCAGCTAAAGGAGCAATTGTGCAGTAGCCTAGCACTGTGTCATTTGCGCAGGGAAATTTTATTCTTGCTTAGCCTACTTGCAAAGTTATTAATTAAAAAAAAATCATTTGCCACTTAAATAACAGGAGTCCTGTGTGACAAAAAAGGATCCAAAATAGCTGAAATGAAAACTCTATTAAACGATAGAAGACCAGCAATGTTACATGGGATGCAGACGGTAGCCCTGATGAAGACAAAGGAAAGGAAAATGCACGTAGCAGAAATGAAAACGTTGCGATGGTTTCTGAGGTTGGCAAAGCAGGACAGAGTAAGAAATTAAATCATCAGAGAATCAATGCAAGTCGGAGAACTGAAAAACAAGCTGAGAGAGACACGCCTTTATAAATGGTTGCTCACGTGGTGAGGAAAAACGAAGAATATGTCGTAAGAAAATGAGACAATTAGAAGTTGGTAAAAGAAAGCGAGGCAAGCCAAAAAGAAGATGGAAAGACTGTGTGGCAGAAGATATGAAAATAGTAGAAGTGAAAGAAAAAGATGCTATTGACAGAGCGATGTGGAGGACTGCAATCTGCACCGGCGACCCCACTTGAAGTGGGAATAAAGCCAGAAGAAGACTATGCAAACGCACATAATCATAATGCGTAGAAAAAATTATTTTGTGCAATTTGTAATTTTCTTAAAGGAAATAATAGCTGAGATCAATGGTCTTCAATCGCTCTTTCAATATCTGCTGGAGGCTCGCTGCTATCAATTTAGTTTTTTTTCTCGTCGTCACTGCAAAAACAATAGCCTACTTGCAATAGTCTAGAAAACACTGCAAGCAACCAAACGATAATTTTATGACGTGCTTGAAAGCATAATCAGATCAGTAAAAAACTGCGACTCCAATGCACACCTTCAGAAGAGTTTAAGATGAAATAGATAAAAACATATACTGTATATACAACAACATGAGTAATTGTTAATCGATAGCCATGTGGGCTACAAAAGATAACATCCAGCTGGCTATTTTCAGCATAACCGCACTTCGAAATATTCAGACTACCAAAATAGACATGCAAGGATTACGTTGAGAGGCATTTGTCATCAAAAAGAAGCAACATTCAAAAAAAAAACACGCAATTGCAGCTTAGTCACTTAAGCTGATGAAATTTGACTCCCACGCTATCACTGTAGCACTCTCAAGAATAATTAAAATTTGCTGCTCCACACTTTGCAAAACAACGCAGTTTTTTTTGAGTCAAAAACAACAACAACGTTCGACTTCCCAACACTATATTTTCATAACCTACAGCAAAGTTTGGATCCAGCCAACGACCATGAAACTGAAATAGCCAGCAGAAAGTTATAATCTATTTAAAATCTTTCAAAGGCAACAAAATAATATAAGTCAACACAAAAATACTTCAAAATCTGGTTAACGCATGCAGGTTAAGTTTCAGCAAGTGGCCTGCATCGCTAGAAGATATACATGTACTCGGATTTGTAAGTAGTTAGGTTATTGTACGAAATAATATTGAGTCGTCACAAGACGATAACAATATTTATGTTTAATAGCCTTTCAATTTTATTCTTGAACAAACTTGAACTTCTTTAGAAGGACAGTCATTATTCTTTTGTACAAGATGACCAGTACATCGTCTATGTGTATATTTGGCCTCCCCTGTTGCATACCTGCTGTCTGCAGAACTTGCAAAGGTCTGAAAAATATGGAATATGAATCCGCTTATTAAATCCACCTCTGATTAAATCCACAATGGCTTTGGATCAAGGTGGATTTATTATGCGAATTTTACTGTATAAGGATATTTTTGTACAACTAGCCTGCAGTCAACAGGGAAATCTTGGTGTTCTTATATTTTGATGTTCTTGTAATCATGAGTTCTTACAACTTTATCGTATGTTGACATTAAAAGCACATTTAGGTGAGAGGAATATTATGAATTATTGTTCCCCGGAATCACCAAAACCAATAGAAAGGTTACTACTAGCATTGTTCTCAAAGCAACTTACATATCTGATACTGCATTGTGTAAAGTGTAAACTATTGCGTTATGACATAATTTGTTGCACATTCATATAAGCCATGGGTCACCAAACTACGGCCCGCGGGCCAGAACCGGCCCGCGAACTGATTTCATCCGGCCCGCCACGTGCTGCGGAAATTACAGCTGCACTACAATTCTGTACATGTGCTTCCCTAGGCATTAGCAATCGTCTTTGGCTTTGCCTTTTTGTGTAATAGAGTCTTCTTTGTTAAAATTGTTCGTTCTTATAGTTCGTTGTTGTATGTTGAATTTGTACAGTTTTCCACCAGGCAGCCTACATGTTGGTGTTATGTTTTTATCATTAGGCCACCACAAATGGGGACAGCCTAGGCCAAACTTGTAAAGATGTAATGTTTTTTCAAGAGCACGATGCCCTGTAGTGTATCACAGCAGGGGATAACTTTTCCAGCAACCTTTCGATTTTCATCACAACTTTGCTATTCCACCGCTGACTTTGTTATTTATTGTGCTCAATTCAAGTCAATGGAGATTCTAAGTAGTTGTATATCTTTTCGCAATTTGCATCCGGCCCGCAGCTGTTAATCTCGCAGCAATCCGGCCCTCAGAGAAAAAGTTTGGTGACCCCTGAGGGAAGGATTAACAAAATAGATCAAGCTGGGAACTGAGAAATAACAGCGGACTACTTTCAACACATTGATATCAAAGTCTGTGTTATGGCACCTAGTAGAAAACTGTCATCACTACTCTATTCCGTGAGATGTAGGCTAAAAACAGGAAATACATTTTTAAGAAAAATTTGCATTGGGTAAATGTACACTAGGGTAGGTCGATTTCTCCATTTATCATATAAATTTGAACATACGTGCGACATTACCTTCTAAACAGTTCTTCAAAGTTTAAAATCGTTTTGTGCACAGCAACCCTTTTACCCCAATGACCCTCTGTTCCTATAACAGGGTTGCCAGATTGGACGAAAAATTGCGAAAATTTTTGTCATTTTGCCTCATCTTTTTGCCCAAACCTGCAATCCTGCGCAGTGGGCGAACTTCTAATATTTGTGCGGTTTAACATACCACAAAAAGCTTTGTGAAACTGACTCTTTATCTGATTTATTCGATAATGGTCCGAGTTTCATGGAGAGCGTCTCAACAAGTAGGCCTAGTGCCTACAATACCATCCCAATCCCTTGTGTTGCAAGAGAAGCCGATCGAAAGATGGTTTTTGACAAACAGTTGCTGCTATTGCTACTGCTACTTTGCAGGATGTGTTAGAAGAAAACTTCTCCACAGACATCATTATGGACCCACGGAAAGTGAGACATACCGTAGCCGAGTCAAGAGGCGTACTGGATTGAAACCAACCCAACATGTCGTCAATAATTTTATATTGCTTTATTTCGATGGGAGAAAGGATGAATCATATGTCTTTGATGACTACAACCACAGTAGAAAAATAAAAGAAAACCAGTACGTTTTACTGACACAACCTGGTGACATCTAGGCTACATCTCTCATGTCACAACACCAAGTGGTCTTTCAGTTGACATTTTAAAATGTATGATCGACGAGAATATGAACATGGATGGAATTCGAATAACAGGTTGTGACGGGACAGCAGTGAACACTTTGAATCGTAATGGAGCAATTGCTAGAATAGAAGATCATATCCATTATCCAGTATGAAGTTCAGTGGAATATATGTTGGCCTATGCTGCCCATCAATGAGTTACCATTGCGGCATCTATTTGGATTATTGGGAAAGACATCTGGTCCAGAAACATTTATGGGTAAAATTGGCGATATTCTGTGGTTATACGTTATAGCCAGTGCTGTATTCGAGGGTATACGGCGGTATACGCAGTATACTCTCTGCTTTTTTGAGCAACTATTAGTATACCCTCTGGTTTTCCAAAGAGAGTGCGTATGCTATCCTTAATTCTTGACAACTACTAACTAACTACTTAACTCCTTGAGGACCATTGATAATGTGAGCTGTTTGATGTTTATTAATTGCAATGGACTATAGGCTACCTGTGGCTATCAATTTACCGCTAAAAAATATGTAAGATCCTGGCTGCTAAACCACCGATCAGCTAAAGATATATAGCCGAGTTGACTGCATAGCAGGCTGCATTGCCAAGTGGTGAGAGCCCTGGAACGGCACTCTAAAGGCGCCGGTTCGATACCGCTTACGAGCATGCGGCTGTGTCTTTGGCAGGACATTTTAAGGCATGCTTGAAGATGGACACGAAGATTGGTTCCCTTGTCTTCCCGTCCACTTAATCTAAATCTTCAACCACCAGGTCTAAGCCTGGATGCGACAACAACAAGCTAAGAATACTAGATCCCAAATTTGTAAAGAGGTTAAAGATGTAGACTGTTTGGAATGTACTTATAGAAAAATAAACAATTGTGTACCTCTCGTCCAATTTTGATGTTGATAATTTATGTCATGGTAGAAATAGAATTTTGCAAGTTGTGTATTATTTATCATTTTGGTAAATTTGACAGTATACCCTGTGCTTTTTTTACGAATACAGCACTGGTTATAGCCTTGGAGATCGCATTGTTTGATAAAATTGAAACTTCCCATTTGCGAAAATTGGACAACTCAAAGGATCTAAGCACAGACCAGATGTAACCTACCTTTTGGAAATCTGCCATGCAATCAGTTCTGGGGAATGCTCTGAAACACTCTTTCACAGATATCCTGGGAAATATAATCATTCACAAGCAGGGCCTCCGAGAGAAATCAGCACTGGTCGGGAAACAATACGAAAAATGGGCCCCATAATATTTTTTAGCAAATGTATAAGTTACAACTAATTTGTATCTTGTATTGCATGTTCGTGTTAAGCTGAAATTAGCCTACTTTCCTCAGCATGAAAAGAACTTCGTTCAATGTAAAAATCATCAAACTGGATTACACTTGCACTAAAAATGCCATTTAGGCAAACTATTTTGTCTAGAAAGCTTTGTAAACACACAATAGGCCGACAGGCAACGAAAATAGTTCAACCATGGCCACCTGGAGATGCGGCCTGATTTGTCACATTTTGCAGATTCTGATTACAGCTACTGCTAGTGCTTGACTGACATTTTTTGAGATGTTTTTACTTTTTGCGGTTTCCTAATGACAAAAAACTTTTTTGTTGCCTTGGGGAAGCAGTAGCAAATGAGAAAAAGTAAGTTGAAAAACGCAAAATCAGACTGTTATTGAAAATTAACAGTCTGACTAAAATTTACAAAATCAAATTTTCTTTGTTTTTCAACATGTGAGGATGTTAAAACCTATTGTGTCATCTGGGGAAAAGAATAAAGAAAGCGTAAAAATCTAATTTTTAGAAAAATTTATTTAAACGTTCGCCCAAAGTTAGAAAAACCTGGAAATTTCTGCAAAATGTGACAAATCAGGCCGTATCTTTAGGTGGCCATGGTTCAACCAAGCATTTAATTCAGGAGTGTCCAAACTTTTTCCCACGCGAGCCAGATTCATAGGAGTTCGCGGGCCAACAGCCACAATAATTTTTCTGAAAACTGCAAGTTGAATTTATATGATTTTTGTGTGTTTGCAGGTCAAAAATAACACATTGTACTACAACAGGCGCGGCCATACAAAAACGTCTCGTGGGCCGGAGTTGGCCCGCGGGCCGGACTTTGGACATCCCTAGTTTAATTCAACCCTTTCTGGACTTTTTGCAATGCAAAGTTACGGATCATAGCATCAAATGATAAAATTTTGCGACGTTTGAATTGATGCACAACATGTATAGTTAGGCTTTTCAATCGGCTTTGAGTCATAGGCCTACTGGAGCGCAAACAATTCTTTACAAATTGCAGTAGCCTAATTGCTAAAACCACGTTCTCAAAGCGCAACCGTTGGAGGTAGCTACCGGAACACAAAAAAAAAATCATAACAAAAATATTTGGAAAAACCTTTCGAAAGTTGCAATCAATGATTCCTATTGTGTAGAGATTATGGGGTGGTTCGTTCTGGTTTGCAGCTGAAGTTTGCTGTGTGGCTTTCTGTCAAAAGTACCAACTCATCCAAAATGTCTTGAAAAATGTCATTGTTGTAGCCTACAAATGGTTTAAATTTTTCCCACATGCCCGCAACTGCACAACAGACATAGGCCTACGATGAAATTTTCATGGAACTTCAAACTCATCGCCGATATGTTTGAGTTTGTTGATACATTTATCAATTCCAACAACTATCGAATCCTTTGCAATGTAGCCTACGGTAGAATACATTTCCTTCGAATGATTCAGCTAGGTGGAGTTATAAAAGCGTTCTGTCCTCAGGAAAAGAAAATCATTTTCTTTTAAATTTATATAGTAATTGCCACTGCAACTTTAGCTTAGGAGTAATAGCCTACTCTTTTCAGCTTTCTCTTATTTAGATTACATCTTTCTTTAATTTCATTAAATTCATCAGTGAATCTTGTTTCGGACCATAATCCACATAATGCAAAGCAGCCACAAATTTAAAACTGCTAGTTGTAGGCTACTTCAGCATTGACTCAGCTTCCGATCAAGCTCTTGTTGGTTCCAACTTGATGCATCTAAGAAACGTCTTTAGAGCTTCAATTGCAAAAGGGTAATGTAAAGCATTGGGTTTGACTGCACCACGCCTTGATTACCATCTCGAAGTCAATTTTCTTTGCAAGATGATAGGACAGCTTACTTTACATTTTTCAGAATTTTTCCTCTGACTGGGCTATAACTTTAAAGATGCCACAAGCTTACAGATAATCAATTACTCCAAAAATGATAAGACATTTGAACAACGCTGTCTGTAGGCAACATTATGCATTACAACTACATTTAGCCTAAGCAACAACATCCATAAACAAAAAACTCAAATAAAGAAAAAACTCACTACCTTCCAAAATCACATCATGAGAAGCATGACCAACAAAAGGCTACTTAACCATACGAAAACAGAAGATCTTTTAACTATGACAAAATTACATCCAATTGCAGCAGTAATAGGCTAAATTCAAAAGTTTTAAAACTGTTCGGCCACACTAAAAGATCACAATTCAGAATCAGCAAAGTTTGCATAGAAGGAAAAAGAAAACGTGGCAGACAACCAAAACGATGGCAAGACAACATCCAATCATGGACCGGACTCAATTTGGCGACACTGGGCGAGTTGGCTCAAAATCGCCACTATTGGAAGCAAATAACTCATGTTGATGAGCAATCTGCTGCAGGCGGAGATGATGACCGATGATGATCCATAAACAAAAAATATACAGGATTTACTTTCTTTAATCGGGCTTGGACTGATACCTTTAACTTTCCCAGATAACTTATGTTGGATGCAACATCCTATGCCTGGCCAACGCAGATTTTGAAGTTAAGGTTCAGTTGTCAAGCAAAAATAGTTCCCGCTTAGCTAAAACAGCACCAGTTTTCAAGTTGAAACTATCAATACAATCGAAACCGTTCAGTGATACAGAAATCATTTCAGCTTCAGATTTTACGTCCTGAAGCTGTTCAACATCGCCTACCTTAACACGCATCGAGAGTGACATTTACAATGATTGAGAAATACTTGGAACTACGCACTTAATTTAAGAATTTGTTGATTATTTAGTTGGTACATTTTTACTTTAGTACTAAATATGGGCCCCCCTCAAAACTGCAAAAACAAAAAACTACTCGTTTTACCTTTGCAATGTTTTGCTAGGGGGGAAACTGGCCCGACTTCCTCCCCCTCTCGGAGCCACTGTTCACAAGAGCAAATCGAATGTGCTATTATGTTAGTCAAACCCATCCATCAGAAGCTGTTAAGACATTGACACGATTCATTCCAACTGTATATTGGCCTGTATGGTTTGCCACTAAGATGGCCACAGATATCAGCGATGTTCCAGCAGTACTTTTCCTTATGATACAACTCAGTCGTGGACTTGAGCCAGTAGAAGTGCAGTCTGTCATCGACAAATCGATCAAGCAAAATTGTTATGCAGCTCACCCCGAAAACTTGCTATAGGCTATGTCATGTTTCATGACAATAGACTTGCCATTTGTGAGGTAGCTGTAAGGCGAATTCTGAAATCACGGAATCTTTCATCTACAATAATACGAAGATTCCATTGCCCTGCTGATAAACTTAATCTTAATGCAATGGATTATATTGATATGATCGACTGGACACAGATTGACGTTACTGAACCACCAGTATTATCATCTAAAAGTGAAGATAAACTTTGGGATGCAATAAAGTCAGTCCCAGTAAAGTCATCATACACACCACAGACTCAATCCGTTGAAAGAATGATTCGTGCAGTCGCTGAGGTCAGCCTCAACTCTGTCGGAAAGGAGAAAAGAAACAATGATTTATTCTATCTTAGATGCAAGAAAGCAGCGGCCTATATTTGAATCAAAGAAGACTGTGTTGTTTAGTTTAACATCCAGGTGTGGTTTCAACTCATTAAATTTCAATTGTGTTTTGTTTTCACTGCTGCCTACCTATTGAATATAATTTACCGTGAAGTATTGAATATAATTTACCGTGAAGTAGAAATCGTATTTTTTCATTCCACCTGGGGTAAGTGCATGGTTATGAGCACAACATCACATTGAAATTTGAACACTTTATTTAGTATGGCAAGCCTCACCTAAATACCGATTTATGCGACAATCTGACTATTTTGTGTGAAAATCGACCCACCCTAAATTGTACACTAAAATGAATTAAAACGGGCTACTCATAAAACATGTAATTTATCTGTAGAACATTTTCAAACATTTCTTTCAAAAGTAAATCCACTCCCAATAAGAATAACTACTTGTTTCTTAAACTATTTGGTGACATGGCATGGAGCGTTTAATGCTGTGTCCAACATCGCATTAACATTTTGCCGTGTACACGTTGGATGGGCAATTTATAAAACGACAATTTAGTCCTATTCTGCATCCAGCCAGACTCTTTTTACCAAAGCGTTTCCGCCCCGTTTTTGCGTTTTTCCGAGAAATGAT
The DNA here is from genome assembly GCF_918807975.1 of Aplidium turbinatum. NCBI lineage: Eukaryota > Metazoa > Chordata > Ascidiacea > Aplousobranchia > Polyclinidae > Aplidium > Aplidium turbinatum. The sequence goes on along the minus strand of NC_137489.1, from coordinate 4,259,236 downwards.
TAAATTGCACAAAAGAATGCTAAAGTCCGCTGTCAACACTGGCTGCTGGGCAGCAAATCTCCTAAACATTATTCACCAAAGAAATACCTTTGGAGTTGAATTCTATATCACAAGTTTGTAGTAGGTGATCTCTGCATTCGGTAAGCAAATATTTTTGCTGTTAATTGATAATTTGTCACTTCAGGTGAGGTTAACAATAGGCCTACTTACTTTTCAAACTGTTGAATCTTTTGCACGGTTTTCTTCTGTGGAAAAATTCTCCTTTTTTGTTATAAGCGTACGACCACTTGCAAGAAGTGTTGCATATATTACTCCAGAATATATTAAACTACAAGAGAAAAATAGATTAAATTATAAATGCAGAAAAAACAGTTGTTTTTGTCAAAATAAAGTCAAGAAAATGAACAATGCCTTTGAGTCAAAATAAAAGAGACCGCTTTTGTAACTTAAATAAAGCCAATTTCGGGTCATAAATTCTTGATACCGGTAATCAGTTTTTGTCGTTTCCGAACATGTATTGAGAAGTTAAAACTTTGAAATTATCTATAAAATACTGTAGCTTGAAGCCTATAATTTATGATATGTTTTGGTATGTTTACGCGCGGCAACCAATAAGTTTCTACTACTACCACGAGTCTTAGTATCAAGCCTATTTGAAATGTGGCGGATGCTCCACAAGCTCAAACGGAAGGTACCGGGTCATTTGGTCGACAGGACGTTTGGTCGACAGGACATTTGGTCGACAGGACGTTAGGTCGACAGAACGATTCATTTTAGGGTTAGGCTAGGGTTAGTTAACTAACCTTAACCCTAACCTAACCCTAAAATGAATCGTTCTGTCGACTTAACGTCCTGTCGACCCAATGTCTTGTCGACCAAACGTCCTGTCGACCAAACGACCGTAGCCTACACCAAACGGAAGGGGGTGCATGAAAGCATACTCCATTACGCACGTCGAAACTTGGCCTATTGTCGCCAGATTGCACTTTTTTTGTAGAAGGATTAAGGTGTTTGTTCATTGAGCTACCGTAGTCAAAGAAATAATATTCAGCCAGAAATCTAGTCCAACACCTGCAGACGTTAAATCAATGTAAAAAAGGCCATTTTTGCTACCTAGGTAGCGTCTAAGATACCCAGAAAGTAACAAAACATTGATTTGTTATCTGGGTTAGTGCAATGGCAGAGAGGGACAATCTTACAATTGAAACAGTCGATAGTAAAATAAAAACACTTTCCAGTTAGCAAAAGTCGTCCTTTTTACATTGATTCAACGTCTGCAGACGCGAGGTATAGCTGTCTGCAGTTAGCGTCTGCAGCTCGAAATTCAACGTCTGCAGACACGGGCTTTCTACTTTACATAGCTGGGTTGATGACTTGCATACCAGCTCAGGGGCCGAGGGGTTTCGGCCTTCGGCTCTAGTGCTGGTAGGTCTAGGTTCGATACCAGGCCGTGTCAAACCAACGACTTTAAAGTGGTACCGATTGTGTTCTTTCTTGCATAACGCAGTGAGGATAAGTCGGGTAATAATGTGTTTACATCGTAAATATGATACAAAATTAAACAGGAGTCCTGTCGCTGAAAGACCTTAGCAGTTGTAGAGCGACAATCAATCAACTATATCATTAGCCTATCAATATTAAGGACTTACATACGCAGCTCTACGTGTTCGTATCAATGGGTGGCCACTCAGTCTTGAAGGAAACGTTTCTGCAATAAATCACACTTAAAAGTTTACTGTGTCGTTTAGTAGCCCAATAAACAAAAGGGCTAATACGCTCAACACAAGCAGATAAGACATAAAAGAAACAGCATACAAACCTGATGTCAATTAATTGTTAGCCACGTTACATTTTTTATTCAAAATTTAAGTTATATGAGAATCCTTTGAACGGATTACAATAGTGATTGATTGTGACAAATTTTTGCGGCGACTACTCACTAGAATAATTTTTTTTTTTAGAATATGTATATGTTGAGAATATGTTTACTTCAGTTTATTGCACACACCTGCATTGGTGAACTTATGTTTTGCTATGATAACATTTAACATGTCATGATAACAGTTTAAATCTGTGTCCTTATTCATGTTAGTTAGAGCTGATGGACATCGCCACCCGGCCAGATAACATTCATATGCTTCATCAATACAAACAATCAAGGTACCTGCATCGGAAGAGTCGAGATTGTAGACTACTACAAGCAAAACAAACAGGCTCCAAAAAATTGATTTCATCTTTTTGTGTATTTCGTTCCAGAGAAAGTTTCAATCTTGCATCAAAGTTAAACTAAAAGTTGTTGCAAGTTGTAATTTTTAAAATGCCAGATGAAGTTGTATTATTGAAGGTCAAAAATGTGTATACAACGTCCAATATTTAAATGTATAATAATACCTTTTTGTTATTAAACACTTTCTCTGCAATGAAGCTTAAGAAATACATTTTTAGTCTTTATACAGTTGTAGCCTACAACGCTTTTTTAGCTACAAAATGGCTTCGATTTCCAAGCATCCTATTTCTTCAACTGCATTTGACTGGTTGTTGAAGAAAAAACACAGTTCACCTCCACCCAGAGTGTGATAAATTGAGTGGACGTAGTTTCTGAAGAAAGGCTACCGGGGAAAATAAGCTGGCCAACCTACTCTTGTCGGTGCCGATGGCTTAGTACAGAATAATGAGAACCTTCCTTTAATCTTCCATTGCTTGGAATAAATCGGCCATATCTTTACACTGTTAATAACCATATAGCCTACTTTAATAATAGTCTAAGTGTTGAAATGTCAATAAAATAAATTCTTTGATGGACTAGTTGTGGTTGGTATTCTGCCACTGATGTTGGTAATTTGTTAAGCTGAACCTAAGGAATGAAGATGGTGTAGTTATCTGTAGGCTACTTGGTTGGTTGGTTTTAAATCTCTATCCTCGGACTGACAAAGCCTTGTTAGGTTATTCCTGGTAGCTTCGCATACTAGTAGAGGCTCTTGATGCAGGGCTGGTTACCGAGATTGACAGAGTGAAATTTCCGATTGTTAAAGTGTTGTTGCCGGGGAATTATTTCATTCACTAAGTGCCGCTGAATGGAGAGCAGTCCTCAGAATGTGTTGCTCAAACGCACACCCCGAGAGTCGAACCAGCGCCGCTTGATCTTCAAGCTTCTTCGTTCACGAAGTCACGCGCTAACCATAACCAACCGAGCTATCGCGGCACTATTTCAAGAAGTACGTTTCAGTTTTCAACTCCGTTGTATAACAATATATGATGCCAATTTATGAACTATCATTAGAAAATGTAAAAAAAAATTAAACAAATCTACCAACAATTTTTTTAATGCCTTTCTTCCCTTCAGTTCTCAATTATTAATTTGAACTACTCGCCGCATCATTTAGAAAAACTGACCAATTACAGAATCAGAAATTGTCATAACTTTGGTCAACGAGAAACGAAACGCTTTTGACCAATTAGAAGCAATGAGTGAAATTGCGTCACTTTGAAATAAAAAGTTTTGAAATAAAAATCTATCTACAGCATCAGAGTTGCCAGCTCTGTTTTCTAATGATTTTTAACTTCAGTAGCCTTCCAGCAAACTTTGACACATTTCAATAATCTTTTAATTCTGCACTGGACTGTAGGCTACTTAGCAAATTTTAGCTGTTTTCGGATTTTCACAATGGGCTGTAGGACTTCCAAGATTTCAATTAATTTAAGATTGCAGCCTTAGGCTCTTCTTCGACATTTTTAAGTTTCAGTTTCAATACTGGGATATACTTTGAACGTTTCAAATCTTTTTAGCGATTTTAAAACTGACAAGTATAAGCTAACTAGAAATTTCAGTGCTGTTCTAAACATTTTAAATCATTTTCCATTATTTCAGCCCGAGGCGCATTTGTCGGAAAAATTCTTTCTTTTGAGAAAACTTATGGAGCGGTCGTTCTTGTAAAAAGGAAAAAGATTTATCATCTGAGGAGGAAATCACAAAGTTTGTAACCATGCTGTTGAAGTAATGTTGGAGGGCAACCACAAATATATTAACCAAACAACTTTTCCAAACCACCATGTCTTGACAAAAGTGCACAAAGATGTATTTTCAATTAGCTAAGTGACTGAAATACAACAAACAGCAGAATAAAAACATAAAAGCTATTTAAAGAATTTGAACAAAAATTTTTTTAACCATTAAAACTAGCAGAAACACCTCGACACCAGATAACAGAATGACGCATGAATGGGCCCTCGAGGCGCAAACGCTGCGTAGATAAAAAGACTCGTAAAATTTAACATGTGCAAAGAATCTGATCATAAACGCCTCAATGAAAAAAGATGAATGTAAGTTACATTCAAGAAATATCAAGAAAGTATATCATAGTTTCGTATTGGTAACGTGTGGTTTGCACACGGTTTCTTTATTCAATAACCGCAGAATTTTGTTTGCACCGCAACACTTGGCTCAATTTATTATACAAAAGCTCATCAACTCGAATCCTCACTCGCTTGATAGCGGAAGATCTTTGTTTACATCACGATATTCGGCCAACTTGGCGACACTGGGCGAGTTGGCTCAAAATCGCCACTCTTGGAAGCAAATAACCCATGTTGATGCGCAATCTGCTGCAGGCGGAGATGACGACTAATGATGATTCGGCCAAGCTAAAGCTATGCCGTAAATTACACAACAAAAGCATAAATCACAAAAATGTTGTTGCGTGCATAGCGTATAACTTCTTTTTTTTTAATTTAACAACTGAATGAAAATGATCAGATACATTTTTGAGATATAAACGACAATAGTGCAAATTTTACAGCTAATTAATTGTTTCCTTTTTTTTGTTACAGACACTACTTCAAACCAAGCTAAAACTTGAATTTTAAAACTAAATGCAAAGTTATTAAAAGTAGTTTTTTTTTTGTATTGTTAGTTATCTGCATTCCACTTTGCTAGCAAAGCAGAACTTCATTTTATCACCTGAATTCAATATCTTGAAAATAACATAACAATTCAATATCTTGAAAACTCCATGATTTTACTGGTATTTTTCCGCTTTAAAATTTTTCAAAAGTCTTCTATTGTCGTTGTCTTGTTTTAGGGGCCCTGGCATGTCATAGATACAGGGCCCTAATTTTCCTTTTATCGGCTCTGAACCTAATAAATAAACATAGACCTGTCTACAGTAAAATAAATATAACCTAAAAAATATTTCTTAGAAAAAGGACAAAGACTTTCTGATAAGCTGTTGAATTGCATGCATTTAAGTTTACTTTCAAACGCAAATATACTAATTTTTATTTCTTAATCTATCTTGTCAGACTAAACTACACCACCTTGAATGGCTAAAAATTACTTTCAATCATTCTAACGTTCCTCCTCGTTGTTTCATCACGTTGGTCAGAGCCATCTAGAAATATGTGATGTCTCAACTTACACATTACCTCAAACCTTTAAAAGTTGTAAAAGTTGCTTTAGGCTATTTTATTCATCGCGGAATCAAGATGTCAAATCAATTGTGAAATTTAAAAAATCTTGCTTGGACCTTCGAAAGTATTTTTATGGACAAAATTGGTTTAGAAATTTAGTTGATTTCCATTAACACAAGGAACGAGTAATTTTTCCAGCATTAGGCTTGCACGACGAAAAATATAAGTAATAAAAGTTTAACTTTAATTTGTAATGCTTTAGTTGACGTATTTACAAAATTTTCTTTATTCTTTATTTCAAAAACAGACGCTTCATTTTCAGTTTACCTTAACATTGCTTGAGTTTATTTTAAAATTACCAGAGCCTTCCGGGAGGCGAAAGAAATAAAAAAAATGCAAAGGATCTTTAAATTTTTTGGCTTCACTCAAACACCCATTTACACAGACAGCAAATCAGTCGTTTTTTGCATTGATTTAACGTCTACAGACGTTGCATCAATGTAAAAAACACTGATTTGCTGTCTGGAATAGTTCTTCACTCAGATCTCATTTCCTCAATTATCTTCAAGTTACTCAGACAATGCCATATCCACTTCTTCTAAGAACTCTTTGATGTCTTTATCCCGTCGTATCAACTGTGAAAATACCAAGTTAATACAAACTTTTTCCTTTAGAGGTTAATATTAACAAAGCAAATAATAAAGCAATCCGTAATATAAGAATTGCAAATCGTGCTGCTGTCCTGTTCTCAATAAGCAAAGATTTAACATTAATAACAACAATAATAATCTTAATAACGTGAAAATAAAAAGAAGAATAAATAAATAAGTTTGTTTGTTGCATTGGAAACTTCCATGACAAAAACTCAAAGGCTACTGAAAACCTTGTCTTGTGCTAGCCTCGATGATTGCAGCAATACGTCACAACAAGCAGCCTTCGCAGAAACATTATCACATGTTTCTTTTTTAGTATGAATGGGTAGGTAGTTCATGCCAATGCTACTCAAACTTTATAATGCAATGTACCAGCAGAGATCGTATTGCCATTTGACGCACTGGTCACACGTTTCAAACGAAAAAAAAGACAATAACAAGTCCAGTCTTGGTTTTATAAGTATGGCAATTTTTGAAACTGCAAGAGGGAAGCACAATTGTATGCTACCCTCCATGGGTGTAATAGCACATGTGCACACAGGCATAAAGATGTTCCATGACACCACAAAGCCTTGTAATCGCGTAATACAGTAAAAAGCGCAGTCTTTTTGTAACGTAAAATACCACAAAAACTAAACTTTTTGTGATATTTTTGCAACTTTACTGTTAATATTTGCGGTTACAGAAATGCTAATTTAATTAAATAAAAAGACAATTTTACCTCGATTAATCTGGTTATGCCACTAAAAGCAATGCAAACATTATTTAAGTAAATATTAAGCCTTTAAACTTTGGTTGTTTCAAACTGGCTATACAAAACTGCGTTTATAACAAAGTGGCACAGTTTGCTCGCTTTATTTCTTCAAAACATATTCTGCAATAGTTTGTGTTCTACAATAACATTTCATCAAGAAATTAGATTAAATTAGTTTCCACAGGCGCTCTATTTTAAGCTTTTTAGGCGCCGCACTTCTTTTCCAAAACCTGTTTGGGAGATATTCACATGCGCAGGGCCGTTGACAGGATTTCTCGGGCCCGGTACCAATTTATTTTCGGGCCCCCTTCGGCCTTCATCGACTATGTTATGAAAATAAAGGTTGTGTACAAACTTTTATTGATGTCGTTTAAGCATGGTCATTTAACAAATCTTGCACAATCTTAAAATTTCTTGAACCGCAAAACTTACTATCTCTATCTAGCTGTTGCTTTTTTGCACTTTTGTTTGTCACATGGCGCTAGAGTATTCTAGGCTCACCAGAAGAGAATTTACAGCAAAGGTGGTGCAGACAGTCAAAAAGTTTTCAATTTGACTTGGAAAAGGTGTTTGGGCCTCGATCAAACATTTGCTGATTGCTGCAATCTGAAAAGCGGTTTTGTGCAGTTTTTAGTGCAGTGCAATTTTTAGTGCAGAAACAGGGATAGCAATCTTCTTACCTGTGCCATTTCAGTTTGAGTTTAAACAAATATTAACCTGTTTATTTTGAAATTCGTGTTTCGGGTAATATTCATGGTTAGGGAAATCACTATACTAGACTAAACTAAATTCTTATTTTACTGTTTGGTGGCTGAAGTGGCTATTTGACCACCAGAAAGCTGAAGTGCAGTGCTGTGTTAACCCCTTTGTGGGCCCCCGGGGCCAAAATAATTTTGAGCCCCTTATTGGCAAGCAGACTTATGATAATATAGTGTGTATGTTAACTGCACTGATATGGAAAGGTGGTTCACTTCACTAGACTTTCTCACCAGTTGAGAAAACAATACAAATGTAAATAAGAGCAAACACAGGTCTATCAAGTCATAGCTACACCTTTGCTTGCAATGAAATCCAAAAGTGTTAACGATTTCTAAACATACTGGCAACGGTCATGAAGCGTATGGGTCATTCAACCCAGATCTTATATCACACAGTAAAAGCTGGTATCAAAATTTGACATGCTTATCACATTGAGTTCATACAATTTTTTACATCGGACAAGAATTGACAAAATTATGAGAATTTTAAATTGGTTACCTACATTTGGAAGCAATTTTTTCCAAAAATTACAATTGGCATTTGAAGTTTCACTAACCTATTATTTTTAAATGTATAGCCATAACATAGCAAAACAGTTTAGAAGTGCAAAAAAAAGTGAATTCACAAATGCTTTAACAAACAACATTTTAACACTTTCACCAAGTGGTAATTATGTTTTGCCTTATAGGATCGCCAAGGTGGAGGCTGACTTGGTGACCTCATAAGGTCTTTCGCTTCTTTCCTATCTCACTTTGATGTAATGTACCAGTGCATTTGATGTGATATTTTGTGAAAAAAATAAACCAGTGATTGATTGATTAAACCACTCACCTATACAATACTTTCAAAAAGCTAACAAGTACCCACTACCCAATCAAAATGCTAACATGAAAACTCAAGTGTATACTTTCAATTCACAACAGAACAGTGTTAATTTATAACAGCACAGAATGGCGTACATGGTATATTAACTACTCACACAAGATACACTATTATTAGAAACCTGTTGTTAATCATGCTATATTTCACTAAAACATTTTTTTTATTAATTGCTTTATTTTTGGAACATTATGGTTGCTGAATTTAAGACGCACAATTATTATGAGCAGCAGTTGCTGTAATCTAACTGTTGAATTAACTTTTCTACATGTAACTATTTTTTCATATGCAAACACCATGGTCATGCTAAAAACAGTTGTTATTGAAATGGTGCATAAGTGCTGACTTATGTAGATGAAGTTTAATAACTTCATCACATGTTGCAACTACTTCACAGGAATCACGGCATACATAAGAAAATTACTATGATCTTTAACAAAACGGAGCAATATTTACAGTGTAACACTAGTTAATAGGTTTCTAGGTAAGGTCTAACAGCTTCATCACTCACTGACAACTTTGCAGTACTCAGAAAGCCTTCATAGGTTACTGGTGCTTAATGAAATGTTATAATGCTTACTGCACATTGCACAATACCGGCTAACTACTACCTAGTTAAACTTTTATAACTTCATAAACAATCATCAACCCAACAGTGTACAGAACACAGCAGAAATATAACTAATAGTAAACACAGGACAGGTCTATCAAGTTATAGCTTCATCTTTGCTTGGAATGAAAGAAATGAAACATAAAGCAGCATGGTTTCTGGTACATTCAAGGTTTAACATTTGGCTCAACATAACTTTTGAAAAAAAAAAAACTATGCAAAGAGCTTGGAGAAAAACATTCCCTTGTTTGGAACATCTGCAAAACTTTTGCAGCACGTCTGCACCATTGCTAATCATAGTAAACGAATGTATTCCAATTGCAATAATGGCAAAGCAAAGTTTGCTAGGTTCTGACAAACCTCCATGTTCAGCCATTTCAAAGAATTCCTCTTTGAGAGTTTTGTTTATCTGAAATGTTCAAAGCAAGAATGTCGCTAGTTCAAACAAGACATCTTCTTTATGAAATGCTGAATGAAATCTTGGTACATAGCAAGGTTAGCCTACACCATTCTAGAACTAGATTACCAGTTGTAAACCAGTAACATTCACTTTGAAGTAAAGCTTAAGAAAACAAAACACCCTGTAAAACCAAAACGTTAAGCTAAAAGTGCAACAGCCTTAATGCAGCTTCTGACACTTCAAAAAATACTTTTACCTTGCAAGTTATACCGGCAGATGTAGAAAAAATATTTTATTGTTAAATGGGATATCAATAGACCAACCAAACTTTAAGCTAGTCCAGTATTACAAAAAGTATTTCATGTGTCTTGTTTACTTATTAGCAGACTTCAAAATCAATTGTACCTGACTCTTAAAGTTTATGCTAACGAGAAGCTAACCTACGTACAAAACATGAACGCTTTCACCTTATGCTAAAGAAAGGTTTCAATCTATGCTTTTGCAAAATTTAGACAAGGCATTGCAATTAAGTTATGCAAATGTCTTATATAATTTGCCCATTTATGACAATCATTTTAAAATGAGCTGTCTACTTCGTGGTTTAACCTATAACAGTAGCACACAAAGTATGGTGACCCTACCACTACCAGTGTATAATATAAAGCGGTTTCAGTTCAACAGTTGTCAATTCCAAAGTTTTACCACAAAATACGAAAAAATAAACAACCAAAATAATTAAAACACATTCATCTTAAACACACCTTTGTAGGAATTGGGCCTGTCTTGATTTCAAGTATTCAATTGCAACCAACCTGTTTTATTTCAAATACAGGTAATTTTACTAATGTTGTCACATTTTAACTTTTTAAGATAATGTGGTTTTTAGAGATGTTTTGGTATAAGGGCCCAGCATCTCATTGGTACCGGGCCTAAATCATCTTGTCAATGAACAAGTAGGCTACACACAGTAAACTTTAACAACTAAAAAACAGATTGTTACTGAAACGCAAAAGTCTATTACCTGTGGGCCCCCTGAAATTCTATCACAAAATAACGACCAAGATAATGTGGTGATTTTAGAGATATTTTGATATAAGGGCCCAGGCCCAGCATCTCATTGGTACCGGACCTAAATTATCTTCTCAATGGAAGTACACACAGTAAACTTTAGCAGCTAAAAACATGTTGTCACTGACACGCAAAAGTCTATTACTAGTAGGCCCCCTGAGATGGTGGGCCCAGTACCCAGAAAGGGGCCCGGTACTTTACCATCTGACGGCTGAAATAGCAGTTTTAACCTCTGATGGCAATTCCTTCAGATCTGATTATATTAAGATCTTGATTATGTTTGAAGTCGCGGGGAATTTTTAAAATCCGGGCCCCTTAAATATTCCGGGCCCGGGTCCAAAAGTACCACCTAGACCCCCCTGTCAACGCCCCTGCACATGCGTATTGAAAGCAATATCATGCATAATAATAGTAAACTACTGTAATAACACACACAGCATAGAACTGCTGGTAGGTGAATAATAAAAGAATAATCGCCAAAGACCTTACACATTTTTAAAACCAACTTATTTTGTTGACATTGTTTGAAAACATTTTTTATTAAATCTCTTTTGGTACTTATGTTTTGCGGTCGTTTCCCATTTGTTTGAAGTGCTGGAATTTTGAGTAGGCTATGCAGGATACGGCTAAAATAATAAATAAAATTAGGTGATGATCACCGTTCGTGAAAGAAAATTGCTTTTAAAAATTGAGTAAAGAAATTATTTAATCCATTTTTTTCTTAAATGTTTATTAAAAGAGCAAGCGAATTATTTTCCTTGCTTAGGTTGATACGGTTATCCAATGACTTTTGATTAAGTTTTGAATTTTAGTCTCAAACTTTTTGAAATATTGACAGCAGGTTTGAGTGAGTTTAAAAACGCAACTCTTTGTGCAAAGTGAAAATAAAACAATTGATTTATTGGGTTTATTTGCAACAGAAAATCGATTGGCGCGATTGAATTGGTTTGATAGCAATGCTTTCTAACTGTCCACTGTCCAGTTCAGGCACTCTCAATTCAATTCAATTCAATTCAATTTATTTTTCTTTGTCGGAAAACAACAGCAATGATAAAGTTACAAATAGTGAACGGGAACAAAACCAACAAAAGGAAAAGGTGGCAAAACTACAAAAGTTTAAAACGTGCATGCGATGCAAATTTAACGGTTACGTACACGAAAGTAAATTAAGCACGGCCACCAAACCTAACAATTTAAAGTAGATGAATTAGTTGGAAGAACCAGTTGGCTCCACATACCTAAAGCAACTGGAGGTGTGCCAGTTGATGAAACCATGCGGGACGACTGAACCTTACAACCAATATAAAAAAGAAAAATCAACAACACGAGCATTTAAGAATAAACAATGAACATACGGCATATTATTACATATTACACATACTCTCGCAAGCAAAACCCGTTTTTAAGATTGATTCAGCGTCTCATACGATTGAGTGCTGACACAACTTTATGCCGAAGTGACACCTATGCTCCTGAGACAATAGTCAGAACTGTGTGTAAATTAAAGTTAAGTTTTGTGAAAAATGAAACTCTTGCAAATACGATTGACGTTTGTTTACATTGTGGTTGCGTAAAGATCCGCCGTGACTTACGTCTTTTCCTGATAATTTTTTTCAAATTCAATCCAATTTATTTTTCATTGCTGGCGCAAACATATAGAAAACGATAAGGTAAATACACGAATTTCACACCAACAAAAGGAAAAGATGACAAAACCCAAAGTTTTTTTTGCCGTGAAAGTCTGTTACTAACTGTCCGGGTGTAATTTTCTAAAAACCTAATTTCCTCATCTTCATTGCCTACTCCAGGTAACACAACGAATTGTGACATCGCCTCACACATATCACTAATCAGTGTAAAACAGTCCAAAAAAAACTGTAATCTTCTGAAAATTGTAACAACCAGACAGCATCTGTATGTTCGCTTTCCAGTCGAAGTTCACAAAAAATCTGTGAGTTCATTCGTCGTATACATTTTTTTGAATGTAGCCTACGTGTTCTGTGGCTTTCCATCGAGACCAACGTTTCTGTATGCGAAATGCCGCAACAATAAATCATCAAGTCTCTGTTGAAGTTCTTGTTAATTTGACAGAAAGCCGCTTGTCACTATATATAGTATCTTTCTTGTAGTACATCAATTTAGTTCAGTTTATTTTTGTTTTGTTGGCAAAAAACAAAAATATACGAAAATCGATTATCTTTTTAATATATTTCAAACTTTGCGATTACGCTGATAGCTGTTTGATTCGCAAGTTTCATTGTGAAACTTCTTCCAGGCCAACGAAACTTTCTGTGCTAAAAATTCTCTTATATTCTTATCATTTTTATATTTTTATGGTTTTTCGTATTAAGGCTAATATTTAAGGAGACGGAAAGACAAGAAAAGTTACCTCTGCGTCCACGTTTATCTCCGTCATAGACCTAACGCGCTTTACCAAACACACAACTTCGGCTGCGCAACTGAATGGTGAGAACCTCTGCGCGACGTTGAAAGGACGTAGGTTCGACACCGCTCCAGAGCACAGGATGCCAAAATAATGAAATCAGCTATTCTCGATGACTATATGTCCCGAATACTGAAAAGTTTGGGTGTTCATCAGGACAATTATGTCATGGTGTGCGAAACGTCAGTGAAGCAATAAACCATCCTGTTTATTGCTGCTTTTACTTTCAATTTCATGAGATGAACGTTGCAACTAGTGCTAGAAACGACTACAGTAGCCTATATGTCACTTCGCTGCTTCCTGTTGTCTGTGATGTTGCATCTATGATCGCAGTGTACTGCGTGTTGTCGCAATGGACGCTAAACAACACATGATTATTATTGTTATAGTATATCGTCTTTTAGATGGGTATCAAACATACGCCCTTTCGAACGTCATGCATGGACTCACCATGTGCTGCGCAGATTAAATGCAAGAAGAGTTGGATACACTGATGATGGATCACTTACCGATTTAGCAAACTAGCGGATTTAGTAGCTTATTCCGCTTAATCCGATGTTTAAAATTCTCGGTTACTGACCCATGGAAGAACTCAATACGAATTGATTCTTATGTCGTTAGCTTAATCTGTGGTTCAAAAGATCTATTGTTGGTGGTACAACCAACATTGGAGTCATGAAGCGATAAAACCTTTTAGAATGAATTAATATAAGTCTTTGCGTGGATTGTATTTAGATGTTTTTCTATTATTTCCCAGTTATTTTAACGGGTATTGTCACGACAATGATAATAATGATGACAACATTTTGATAGCGCTGCACCTATAGCAGAGTTGGATCAATTGCGATTGTACTTGAATGTAACTAATCACACATTTTTATGTAATTGTAATTATAATCGTAAATGAAACTTTTTGTTGTTGCGTAATTGTAATTTCAAAAAAAAATTGACGCAAATTACACTTGCATAGGGTAAGTTACACGCATGATATCATTACTTTGTTGAGCTTGTTGAGTTAGTTGCGGTTTAAATAGGACTTCTACATTGGAACCTAATCTTCATTAAATGCAATCCTACTTGTCTTTGATAAAAGCAAACTGCAAAAACCATCAATAAACATAAATATTGAAACATTTAACTTTTGTAATAAGAACGTGTTACTAATTACATGGGAAAATAATTGTAATTATAATTTGAAAATTCCAGAACTATGTAATTGTAATGTAACCACACTTTTTGACGATGTAATTGAACTGAAAACTATGTAACTGATACAGCTCTGATGGATAGTTCAAGTTATGCTCCTCGTCGCACAAAGGTTTGGATCAAGAAGATGAGTCACAGGCTACGTTTGTCGATGAGTTTTCGGTGAAGACTCAACATAGTCAACAAGTGGAAAAAATGGCGTAACTTTAACTTTGCGATCCTGAGCAAATGACTGCAACAATATAGCTTAAACGTACTTCCTAGAAAACACCTTTTTGCCTAAAGCGTGTCAACTGACAAAAATAGATCCTGCAAACTTGATGAGGCATATCATTGTCACGATTTCCACAAATCGTTCAGAACGATTTAAGTATTTTAAAACAAATCTTCTTAAGGTAAAATTTTAAATCAAAACAATGTGCTGATAACCTTGTGCCAATGCAGAAACACTTGCGTGTGGTTTGGCAAATTGCCAGACATTAATGTCGTGAATTTCAGTGCCACAGTGTTTCTGCTTTTACTTTCGGGATAATCGGATGAACGCTGCAACTACTGCCAGAAACGATAATAATCCCGATAAACACCCACACTTTTCACTATTCAAGTTCACTTTATAACGCGCAGGTGTCTTCTCAAAACACTATAATTTGAAGACCATAGTCCTTATACACGAAGTATATCCATGACATTTAATAAATGTTTTGTTCTAGGAAACTAACTCACAAGCTTTTTTGCAGATGTGATGTTGTTTGTACTTTATACATTATAATTCCTGTGTTTTTGGCTACAAACTATATAACTCACCTACAGGCCCAGAGATAAAATTAGGTAAGATTATTTTGATTTTTTTTTCCATTTTAACTTTTTAATCTCAGTTTAATCACCACAAGCATTACTGCTGTCACGTTTTATATAACGCAACACATTGGTATTTATGCTTGAAATTATTGCCATTTTTATCAGCGGTTTCCTGCATAAGATCAAGACTACCCTTTCTTTTTCATAAAAAGTAAGTTAAGTTTAAGTTTGTTTAAGTGGCGATTATTGTTCACTTTAAAAGGAAAATAGGCTGTACTTTTGATAATTTCTTCTTTTTTATCGTCAAGTTGTTAATTTGATAGAAAAAGAAACAACATATTAAACGCAAACGTGCTTTTTGTAAGAATCCTTTTGTTCTTGAAAGTGTTGTCCTTTATTTTATCCTCAAAGTAATAACATAATTGCTGAAAACCTACAGGTCAATGTAAAGTTATTTTCAAAATCACAACTCTTATTTAAATGTAAATTCACGCAGCGAGTTAGAAAAATTTGAGATTACGTCGCAAAATAAACTGTTCAATTAATTTTTTTATCTGAAGATTTCTGGAATGCGATTATCCTTTAGAAAAGCACCTCAAAAGTTTACAAAAAGATAAAGGTTTTTGAGACGATGTAAATTATTAAGAAGATGCACTGCTAAGCGGACAATTTAGTTTCCCTGGATTGCAGTTTAGCCTATTGTCCCTTTGGTAGCAATGGGATGACGCAGCGAATAAAGCGCTCGCTTTCCAATCATGTAATCCTGGTTCGACTCCCGGTTTAAGCTGATTGTTTAAAATATAGCTCACTTCTATCCAGCGTTTTAACGGCGTAGTTGCTGAAGAAAATGCGGCCGGGAGAAAGGAACTGGCCTGGCCACTCTACTCTCATTTGTGCCGATGGCTAAGTATAATGGAAACCTTATCATTTCATCCATCTCATCTCCGATGCTTATTCAATATGGCTTGCTGAAAAAAGCAATGTTTTGTATAAACACATCAAAAGTGTAATTGTATGTCAGATCACGTGCATGAAATCTTTGCATGCAAATTGGATCTAGTTGTTTGTTTTATGTTTATAATTCGTTGCAGGAGCGAATGCCTCCTTTGTTTATATTGAAGTTTAAAACTTTGGTACACAAAAACTTTAACAAAAGTTTCAGAAGTATTTTTGGGCCGAAAATTATTTTAAAGGCCCTACTCTTTTCAGGAGAGATTTTGAACAAAAATACATATGTTTTGAATAGATTTTTTGTGTCTTGTTTAAGGCCCGATACTCTATCGACAGTATCCAAATTACCCTCTTAAAAACGCTGCTGATACATTTAACAAACGACAATTTCTTTGATCAATAAAGTGCTTGGCTCGAAAGTTAAACAAGCAATGCAGGAGAAAATGAGTCCATGCATCATCACTTTAGAACCCCAAAGTTCTGCTATTCTGCCCTGAAAGTAAAATTTTTAAAGAGACGTTTCTCATACTTTTATTGCCATTGCTTAATGCTTAGGTTACTTTTTTTAACTGCTTTGGATGCTAATTAAGTTATGCCGATTGCTTCAATAATACCAACTTGGAACGTCTAAAATATATATCAAAAACTTAAAAGGCCCCCGCACGAGTGTGCTAGTGAGCACAAATTGAAGATATCAGTTTCGATCACAGTGAAAAATACATCAATCTTGATTTGAGCTTATACATTGTGACTTGCTTTGCTGCAAGTCTTTGAAAGTTAAGTTGGCTTTCAGAATTGCAGAAGTGTTTCAAAAATCCATTACATTTTTATATTGTTTGATTGACAAAATGGTTTGGTTAACTCTGCATAATAGTTTATGAAATAATCCGTTTTAGCCTACTACTCCAGAAATATTCCGTTCTTCCATGATGAAATACAATTTGCATTGTTAATAGATTTTTTTGTATATCCGTCTGTGTTGTATATAGACTACTGCACCCTGTAGGCCTACTCTTTTGTATTGATTTTGGTTATTAAATCCACTGCTTATTGTACCCCTTGTTCTCACAAAATAGATTTGTTTGGATTACTCGTTACATATTAACGTATTCTTTAGATTTTTGAACACGTTGTACTGTTGTAGCCTATATCAATAGTAACGAGTCTTTGGCCATGTAGAATTAATGATAAGAGTTGATACATACTTCCTTTTAACATCAATAAAACAGCTTAATCTCTCAACCTTTGAATATCTCACTCTGGGAAATAAGAAGTGAGAAGAAAAGGGATGATTCAATTCAGTTGAAAATACCAAAGGTAACTTTCAGAAAAGTTATGTAACCTGAAAGGTAAAACTTCCACAATCTACATTGGAAACCCGGGCTGTGTCAAAGGTTCTTAACCTCTACAAGTTTGCAAAACTTTTAGGATTTAAGACTACAAAGACTTTTCTCATCATAAATATTCATGGGTGTTATGTGAACTGCTTAATAAGTTTCAACAATCTTTTTACTTTGCTTGCACTTTCTTTTTCTTTACTCATCATTTTGATCATATTTCTTCACAACATATTATCTCCCATGTTGGAACCGACATCTAAATGAATGCTTAGACGATTCCATTAATGAAAGTTTTTAAAACAACGAAATAAAGTTTGCTGTGTCTTGTGTAGTCAGTCAGTATCACCGTAATAAGCCTTTACAGCAAAAAGCTGAAATATCGAAAATAAATTTTAAAAATTTTTTTCAACCATGATTTTATGTGAAACGTGGCCACACAAACTTAGACTCCACATTTTAGACTATTTGTGCTGAATTTCTATTTGTATGCATTGCATAAGCTAGCTTAACGGAATCAAGAAAAACAAAACAAGTATTGTTATACCGGCTGATCCTGCTACCTGGAAATATTTTCTGCGGTCAGGGAACGTCTCTTTGGCCGCTTCTCAGCATTCAATGATTGTGTACAAAAGCTTGTTATCTACTAAGTTATCTGTTATCGGCTGCTGTGCTGGTCATGTAAATTAAGCAAATTTTCAAATACAAACTAAGCACGAAATTTGTTTGTGTTCTAACTTCTTAATGCTGAAATTGCCATCATGTAGAGACATCGATTTTGTCGTATAAATATCGTTCAAAAATAAACGCTAGCAATTGATAGCCAACAAAAGGATCTAGTTCTCGGCAATTCATTTTCACCTCTTTTTAATTTGCTGTTGCCACTGTTTGTAAAAGTTCCAGACAAGTTAATAAATGCAAATTAACAGTATTGTCTTTATGGTCTAAAGCCTTTCAACTAACCTTTTCTTTCTGTATCAACATACACGAGACCAAATTTTCCTCGTTGGACAATGTCGCTTGGGCGAGGCTTCCCCAATTTTCGGTATCAAATGCACTAGCGCAGTGATATTTAACTTTTCGTTCTTGTTCTTACTTCTTTCTAGCGATTTTGTTGCAAAAATATTTATCAACCACTTTTGGAGTAAAATTTTATTTTTCATCATGTTTTTTTCTGCTTTATTAAATCCACGCTCTTAATAAGTTCAATTTATTTCCTTGTTTAACCGATGTGGGGGTCGATGGGGTACATACTCAATTTTCTACAAACAAAATTAAAAAAAAAGCTAAAAATTTGCTAGCTGGCATTGCAGCAGGTATTTTAGAATAAGATCTCTTATCAAAGTCTTAGCTGCATTATGGTTCTGTTTTTGCAGCTTCTTACTGTCTTTCCAATCGCAATATTCAGTTCGGTGGAACCGGTGGCATTTCATTAAACTTGATTTTTGGACCAATTGTTTTAAAGCAAAATGTTGAAATATACTGAAAGAAATCCGATTTAGAAAAGTTTCTTTCTAAAAAGTCACGATTCTCGAAACTCTGACAGCGCTTCCGTTTTATTTCGACCACCTGCTAAAATAAGCCTTCTGGGCAGAAAATATTTAATTTGACATTGTTTGAGACAAATATGGGTTATTGCAAAACTTCAAATACTTTAAAGCTTTTCGGCAAGCAAATGTTATCTAGTCACTTTGGCGTTTAAAATCACGATAGGACCTATACAAACATGAGATAGTAGTCTTTGTTTTGACAATTAATGTTTATTCACATATTAAACTTCAATATCACATTACACCTTTTTACAATAAACTACAAACAGCATAATAACTAACAAGAGTTCATCTACTCTATAGAATACGCAGGATTTTGTAAGGGGAATCATTGTCACCCTGCGTACGCCACTGAATCTATCTATACAATTATTTCATAATAATTTTAACATCTTACGTTTTTAATACTGAAGACACTGCGATATATACTTTTTCAACAAACTATGTGATTTTACATCGATTTTATGCATACGATTTTAAACTGGTTACAAAGCACCTTGATACACAATGCAAGGAAGCAGTGACTAATCTGAGTCAGCAGTTTTGATTGTTTTATCTTTGCTGAGTCAAAATCAGACACTCTCAAGAACAACACAGACCGAAGAATAAAAGTTTTAAGTTTTTGCCGAAAATTACAAATTACTGTATCGTTTTGGCAATACTTCGAAACAAAATCAATGTAACTGTGAATGGGCCAAGTAGAATTGAATGCTTCAAACAAGAACCAAAAAAGGACATTTATTCGCACAAGCAACTAATTTTTTTTTAATTACCTAATCGATTACCTAATGATTAAATCGTTTTCAGCAACTGTGAGCTTTGGGTCCAACAAAAAAAACTTACAGTTGTTGGAAGAAAAAAACAATTCATTCCTCGATTAAATATTACAGACGTTAGTTGTCGGAAAATTAACATTCTTTTTTGGTTCAATTTTTGATTCTTTTGCCAAGAAAACTTTTCAGCTTAACGAATCAAAATGTCTGATGATCATGCTGGTTTAATTGTTAGCAACACTGTATCGACTTGTTCGGCAAGGAACGTCGACTGTGATTGGTTGGTATAAAGAGGTGTTGTTCGGCTAATAAAAAGATCACGTTTGGTTCCAACGAGCTACAATACCGCGGATGTGCGTGCCCGGCATCCATAAGCGTTCCGGCAAAACAGACATCGTCCTGGAACAAAAAGTCAATGTAGATTATATATGGTCACAAAACAATTGGTATTTTTTAATCTTGCTTGTTTTGCCAAGAATGTGGCCTATACTGTAATTTCAGTGTAGCATACAACGTTTTCGCTAAAGTCGATTTGAGTTATAACAATGCATGAAACTTTAATCATGGAATTATCAAAATAAGCCTAGAACCTTTTTAAACTCATAACTAACTTGAAGGTTTCAATTTTAAATCTAACAAGATGCTGAACTCGCAAAAATTCTGATTTTTTTTCATGGCAAAATTACTTTTTGCTTTTTCCAGAAAAAATTATTTTCTGGAGAAATAACTGGTCTTATTCTGAACTGTAAACAAAGCCCAGAACAACCTATAATGACCAGGGTTGCTAACCGGAAGACCAAATAAGTTGACGACGCAAAAAAACTCACCGTATTGTTTAGTTTGCTTGCACGTGCGCTTGTAATTTTTTTCATCACTACTCCTCTGGCAAAAATTTTTGCAATATTCTTCAACTGGAATCCCCTGTAAAAGATGGATATTTTGCTTTAATCGATTTGGTTTTGACAAGTAGCTCGAAGTAGATTTGCTTAAAAAACCTATTATTCCTATACCGCTTTTCTTTATCATGACATGATGCGTGCCCGCCATAACACTAGTAACAATGTAGTAAAATTGCTGATGTTATAAAATACTGCACTCATCGGTTACAATGCGTTGTGGGCATTAAAAACTAACGAACAGATCTAGTTTTCAGCAATTTGTTTTGACCTCGATTTCATCTGCTGTTACCGCTGATGTTGTTGTCGCTGCTGAAGTTGCTGTTGGTGCATTTGTTTGAGCGGCAGCATCGTCATTAAATGGTGTCTCGTTGGCATGTTTGTTTATAATCTTCTCCAAATCGCCAAGGAGGTTTAACAGTCCTAAAAAAAACTTTTGTTTTTATGTTTGCATAAACCGGAAATATACATTATTATTATTTAGTTATAATTATTGTTATTATTATTTGCATCAGACCAATAGGTCCATATTTACTACCAAACAAGCAAAAAAACAATACATTAATAATTTCTGTACAATAACGCAGTTTACAGACAATGCTGTTACAGAGAATTGTCAACATTAATAAAATAGCATGGCGAAGAAAGATTTTAACCTAGTGTTCGGTCCCTTGTCTACCTGAACTATACTACAATTTTTTTTTTTAAAGCAATGCAATGATAACATTGTTCTTGTCATTGTAAAAAGGGGACCAATAATTATAGTCGATGAAATAACTAGCTTAAAATATCTCAGCCAGTAAGTTATTTCTTTTTTACATTGGTTCAACATCTGCAGATTCAAAAACTGCAGACGTTGAAGTAATATACAAAAACTGATTTGCTGATGCAAATGCAGCGACTGAAACTTTATGTTAGAACGGAAGTTTTGCAGCCATGACAGATGAGTTATTCTCAGAGTAATTGCCAAATCATGTTGGCTTTGATTAAATAATTGTTTGATTCTGCTGACCCTTTCCACGAGCACTCCGGCAATGCAATTACAATAATTGGTCTGCAGTTTGATTTATGACACCCTTTCAGCGGTCTATGATCTTAGCTGAATCCAAAAATCGATTTATAGAGAAGAATTTTTTAGAAATAAAAAATAGTATATAACAACATAGTATAAATCAAAGATTTAATTTTTTTGGTTTTGTCATATTAAGTGCTCATATTTTGCATTGATAGAAAGCCACAATTAATTGTGACTTTCTTAAAGCACCATCACCTCAGTGAGCACTGCAGTATTTATTTCAAGCTTTGCTAAGATTTAGCCAAGCGCTGTTTGCTGCATAGCCGAGTGATGGGAGCTCTGGTACGGCTCTTGCACGGGTGGTAGTTCGACACCCCTCAAAAAGGACATAAAGATTTCCTTTCTTGCTTTTCCTTCAAATTATTCTAAACCTTCAGTCGCTCTGATAAATACGATAAAACTACACCTCGCGGTTTCAAACAGAAATCGTTTCTTGGGAACGCCCGCCAGTGGGTTGTGCATTTGTAACTTTGCGGGGTATTCTCAAATATTCATTACTAAAAAAAGCTGCTTTTTTATAACACTATCAACCCGTGAAAGTCCAAAAGCAAACAACGATTATTTTTTTATGTTTATCTTTGCATTCGAGCAAAGCAGTTTGAAAAAAATAATGGTTTGCAATTCTGCGAAATGTTTTGGATGTTTATTTACAAATCACCTTTTGAACTAAAGTACAACTGACAACTAATCCTCCAAACTTAATGACATGATGAGATGGTTTAATATAGTAGGCTATGTACAGATAAACCAAATCCAGATGTCATCGAGGACTAAGGTTAAACACTTCAGTCAGAAGTAACGGCCAGACAGTTCATCGGCCATTCATTGACATATTCCAGTTGGAACTTTGACTAGTAGCATAATTTTTCTAGTTCTGTGCAGATTGCAGAATCTAGTGGAGGTTGTGTGACGTCACACTGAAATACGAATGACACGTTCACATGTTTGTGCATCAAATTAAAACTCTTGTGTAAACAATTATGTGATTGATTTGATCTTTATCCTCGGACTGGGGAAGCTTATTTGAGAGCTTAATCCTGGTAGTTTCGTATATTTGTAGAGGCGTTTGACTCAGAGCCGGTCACTGAGATTGACAAAGTGGAACTTCTGATTGTTGAAGTGATGTTGCCTGGGAATTACTCCACCCATTGAATTCTAATTCTATTTGAATAATCACCTGCTGACGACCTCCGCAAAGGGTAAAACAGGCTGTAAAGGTGACTTTGATAATGGTGACTCCATTTAAGCTGCTTGAATTCTCATTATTTTTTGTATAGCAAATGCACAGTAAACTAATTTCTGATGAGGACACAAGTACGTGTCGAAAACGTTTGAATTTATTTTTAATTAAGTTATGTTTCTTTGTGTAATAACACGTTAAACACTTTGAAGTTACTTTGTTTTGTATGTCTATGGTAGGCTACAACAAAGCAAACTCTCTACCAAAGCTTTATCATTACTTGGATTTGTCTTAGAGATCGTGCGTTTTGAAAACTTTAAATTAATCTTTTAATCTAAATTGGCAGGAAGCCTGGTTTACGGCAGACAGAGTCCAAATTTAACCTTCGAAATGTTGGACAAATTGGGTAAAATTGTACCATTTTTATCAATCAACATAAAGTTGTTTTTTTTGTGTATTTGAAAATAATTTTATTTACAAATAAATCATTACATAACCATGTCGGTTAAAATTGGTTTTGTACATTTTACAACTGCAATGCAGGCATTTTAAAACATTAACATATGATGGACATCTTTTTGTCAGCAAACACTTAATCTAGGGTTTAAAGAACACTAATATTTTATCGGTATACCACACAAATGATTGAACTCCGATTAAAAGTCAAGCGAATATTTACTGCATACAGCCCACACAATTTAATGACAAGAAAAGTTTCGTTTCTTTGACAGAAATCAATAAACTATTCTTAGAAAGCGTCGGTATGCAAATGATAGGGACTTCCCCCAATACTCGACATACATTTATTTCTTTATTTTTTGAAAGGACATCGGTTAAGGACTTCCTGAAGGCATTCAATAACATGCTTGAAAATGGATCCAAAGACCTTCCTGTTCACATCTAAATTCTAATTCTCCACAATGGGTATATTGGCAGTTTTACAAGAACTGGTGCTTTGTCGGGCAGTTTGACTTTAACTTTCTTAAAATAACAAAAGACTTCACTAATTGCCTATCAGTATTGCTAAGTCTTTTTCGTTAATTTCTACAGAGAGGTAGTGATACTGATCTCTTGCAAGCTCTGGCAGCACTACACCACTGCTCGTTACTAACCGGTCATTAACCTAGATACGACAAAAATTAGTAAGAATACTTCTCTTAAAAAGTGATTTAATTAATTTATAAAATAAACTGTAAACGATCACTTACTTTGTGTTAAAGAAGACGAGAACCCGTGAGAAAATGGAAGAAGCAAAACAATGCAAAGAACTACTAACTTCATAGTCACTGTTCTTCTTGATTCTATAAAACAATAACACCTGCCAAGAAAAAGTGAAAAATTAGCTGTTTTATTTTGCATTATGATTTTAGAGATTACGAATCACTTTTCTATGCAAAAACACCAAAAGCATTTTATTAAAGAGATGAAATTATTTAAACTTTTAAACTGCTTTTCCGAGATTTCTCTTTGCTTCCGGAAAATTTTGAACCGCCGTCCAATGCATTGAAAACGCTACTTGGCTTGGTCAAATTAGCTTTGTCTTCAGCTATTAAATCGCCCCAAATTTTTTATCTAAAGAATCTGCAGGCTAGATAATTTGCAGAGCAACAAGAAAAAATACTAGTTAATTTTACCAGTGTTAATGCTATTTTATTTTCTTCAAATTTAACTTGACCTAGGCCTATGTAACTTTATATTTGAAAAATTAGCCACATTGCTCTATAGCAGTTGTTTATTTGCCTCCAAAATAATAATCTGCACTTTATATAGGTTTCTTGCTTATGGTTTACTAATATGACTCATACTGTTCCGCGATAGTTTCGGTAGCCTATACCATAAAAAAAGGATTTAATGATCAATTAAGTTCTGCTATTGGTGCTAATAAACTCTTTCTTTAAAACCGCGCACTGTTTTGACTTCTTATAATCTGGGAAGCTTTCATAGAAGTTTTTGGCTTTGCTGGACAAAGCTTGAAAAATCAACTAGCACGAAATGCAGATTAAGTATGACAGCATCCTTTCTTGCATTGTAATCTCCGATTCGCGTTTAGTAAGAATCCAACTTTACGGTCACGAACTTATCAAACAACGAAATATGAGAAACTGAAAATTATTTGCCAAAAAATTTTTGGTTTTAATTTGCTTTGCTGCCTGCCTGTTCCCCAGCAAACTTGTTTATTTGTGATTTTCCAAATGCTTTTTCACACAGGAAAAAATACGAAATCCAAAGCAAAACTGAGAAACTATTCAAAAAACATTTTCTATTATTTATTCGCCACGTCAAACTTGGCCTTTAAAAAATAGAAAATATCTTGTTCATAATGTTTTGCGGCACTTATTTATTTTCAGAAAAGACCTAATATATTTTTAATTTTACAGTTGAAAACCCTTCTTATGAGCTAAATCTTTTTGCGCAACAAAAACCAAATCAGTCTTTGCTTAGCTAACTTATGCGGCTACAACACTTCCTCACGGCGCGTTTTCTCCGCATCACAATACCCTCGCAGTTCAATCAGAATCTTGTTCGCAAATTCTCGCAGGCAAAAAAATGACAGCATATGAGGGAACACCACAATAGGAAAATACGCACTCTTTTTTATCACATAGTTTATCATTTACTTATTTGTTGCAAGTCCCCTGAGGCACTAATTTATGGCTTTAAAGCCAAAGTGAAAATCCAAAACACAAACATAAGTCCTCATTACTTTGGCTCAAAAGGAGTTGATTTTTTTTTTGACAAAAACTGTTGGCAACACTTGGAAGCAAAAGAATCATTTCTACGTCACAAATCAAAAGTGGATAAATTTAAAACAAAAGTATAAACAAAACATTAATGAGCGAATGGTTCCACATAATTGTTGATATTTCAACTTATTTTAAATTCAAAGCAAATAAGGTCAACTAAAGAAACAGATGCCGATGCCCTCAACCTCTGTTCTGGTTCCTCGATGTTATTGTGAGACGAGAACAAACAGTGATAGATATCAGCATCTATTTCTTTATAAAACTTTATCAATCAATTATACAAGTTTGCGAAACTGCCTGATTTTATTTATTTATTGTAGCTTATTATGAAGAAGATCTAAATGGAGAATTTTACTTAAAATGTAAACTTTATACACTTTCTTTAGTTAATTATTATTGTCGGAGGAGGTTAATCGGCCTTTTTTTAATTCAACTTTAGCTCTGGATTTTAGGATACAACAGTATATTCTAAGAGCCTTGAAAAAAAATTGAAATTTTCATCCAAAAACCCCCCACCCTGAAAATTACTTTTCTCCTAAAATTGTCTTGTACTGTATGGGCGCCAAGTTCTGTTTATTCCATTTAAAGTTCAAATATTGTTTGCTACTGTACTAAAACACTGTAGAAATGTGGAAAGACAACCTCAAGCAATTTTTTTGTTCTTGGATTTTTCGTAAAACACGGCAAAGTAGTCATTTTCGTTTGTGCTCATGACTACGCACATGCGCAAAAGCGTGACATAAATACCAACAGTTTGTGTGAAACTAGTTATAATAAAGCCGCCGTGAATTGACTAAAACCTATCTCCAAAACTATTCTTCAAAAAAGAAAGTCGCATTTAGCTTGTTTTGTAATGATAACTGATTTAACTGATAAAACGTCTTTGGCTTCTTTTTGCAAAAAAAATACTTTGCGTTTTCGGTTTAAACCCTCATTCTGAGATTCTCAGCCCAACCCCTTTTCATCTTGCTATCTATTTTATCTCCTGATTTCATTTCAATATTTCATTTCAATCAAGGAGACCAACTTGCCTCTGCTGTAACAACCAATTGAAAACCTCAGGCTGACAATTGCTGCTCAAGATGCTTCAACTGCAATATTTCGTGTAAAGTTGTTATAGGCTTAATGGATGGTGATCGACGAGAGGTTGTTGTAGAGAAAGCTCTACCAAATACACATTATAGACAATGCTCCAATACTGTGAAGTGAACTTTCAGAAGGTCTTTCCTTAAATTCCCTCACAATGCACTCCAGGTAACACTCATGATTAAACTGTTTTTCTTAAAACCTACCGTATTTCCTTGATTGTTTTTGACCCACAAGCCAACTATGGAGAACTTTGGCTCCACGCATTTGATAGACCTGTCGAAGACCAGCTAGCTTGACCCTATTTCTATAATCCAGACAGCTATTGATAGTGACTACCTTGACCAGATATCCATATCACTAGTAGGCGACTGCCATTTTTTCTAGCAATAGTTGCAAATATCACTGATTTACATACATCAGGCCTACTGCTGAGCATGACCTACATAGGACTTTTTTATTAAACTTTTCACAGTGTCTAAAAAATAATTTTATGTTACAACATACAGCATGATCAAATGACGGTAGTTTAAAAAAAAAAAACTGACAGGTAAATATTTCTATAAAAAATCCAACGTTTGTTGTGAGCAGTGGCGTAGCCAAGGGGGGGTTTTGGGGGTTACAACCCCCAAAAGACTTAGCTTTATTTCTGAAAAATGCCGAAGAAAATATGATCTTATCCTTTTGCTATGCCACCGGACAGCACCATTTTACAGGAATATTCATACCCACATTTTTGTTGAAAATGCTCTCAGAATACACTAAATTCAAAGTAATTTTTCAAATTTTTCTGGGGGAGGCCCCCCAGACCCCCGCCGATGGGTCGTCAAACCCCCCTCCCCCTTTCAAAATTCCTAGCTACGCTACTGGTTGTGAGTGTTTTAAAAACATTCCGGAGGGCTTAGGTTATAGCCTACTGTTGTATCCTAAAATCAAGACCAAAGTTGAAATCAAAAGTATCCCCCCTAATTATAGGCTCTAGGCTACCTTTGGTTATTAAAGCGACAATCATCTGCTTCCTTTCTAACGTTTCGTTCAGTCAGTGCAACGTACTGTTGTTTTTTTTTAGCTAGAACAAATAACATTTTTCTTGTCTGGTAGAAACATGGCATTATACATAAACGCATTGAATACTTCAAATGCGCGCTAGAGCAATTCTAATCTGTGACTCATACAGCAGTAACTGATAGGATTGGAAAAACACATTGCCAATTGAATCTCGGCATGATTTCAAATATCACCTTAGCATGCACCACATCTCAGGAACGAGTGTTGGAGTACCCTCTCTCGGTTTGAAGTGGAAAGAAAGTTTTATTCATTTTCATTCTGATTTGTTTCTTGTTTCTTGTCATGATGCCAGAATAATGAAATAGCAAAAGCAAAGGGATATGGCCAGCAAAGAAAAAGTCACACATGTGGTTGTTTTTTCACGTTATGCAAGAACCGACGTCATTTATTTATAATTGTCGTATTCAATTAATGGGATAAATTAAATCATCGAAACCTTGATATCAATTATTGCGATATTTAGCCTAATCGTAGCCTACAATGCGGTTAATCGTGCAAGGTAATAGGCTACATTGGATAGTGATAATTTTTACGTGTGGATACTTAATCCTATTTGCTCAGAGCCACATGACAGCTTTCTTTCTTCGTGTCATCATGATGCTTTGAAACACGTTCGGAATAGCAAAAAAATTGACATAGGGTGATATGGTGATAATAATACAATACATAGCCTAATATTAATAGCATTGCTTTATTTCGTGCTTTTTGTGACAACACACAGTAATACTACAATTACATGTAACACAACACACCAAAGGAAGCAAGTCAAAAGTCACCAAAAGTCACCAAAAGTCACCAAAAGTCACCAAAAGTCACCAAGTCAGCTCCTCCTATTAGGCTAATCATTTTATTAGGTATCTTTCCGTGACATTAGTCGCGTGCTTTACAGCGGCGTCGAACTAAGGTTTTCCAGCATCGTGCAAACGTTCTCATTATATGCAGAAAACCTTAGGGCGGGTCAGCTCCTTTTAATGACTTTTGCAGAAAAACAACTTTCTATCGAATGAGTGGCAACTGCTTGACAATGGATTCGAACCCGCGTCTTCAGTAAATGAACTATTGCGATCATCATATACTGCAGCATTTCTTTTGTATCCATGTACCTATTGTAAAGAGTAATTTAATTTTTTTTTTAAATAATTGTCTGCACTTGCATAGATGTGGAATGGTTTAGCCCCAAAAAACTTCAAGTATAGTTTGTGGTTACTTTTACGATTTGTTCTATCATTTAACTATTGTTAGTGTACAATTTATCCTTGCATATGAAAAAAATAAAACGCATGAAGTAAAGCTATAAACTGTTCAGCAAAACATGCAAAAAAACTTGCTCAGTAAATAAGAGTTGCAGAGGCGACAACCACACCTGATTTTTTTTAAGTATCATTATTTTCTCTTTTAGCATTCCTTGCGTCTGCGTTGTTTTTTCCTCTTCCTTCTCTATTGTTTCATTTTACTATTTGAATAAGGTAGCGTTTTTTTCGCAGGCCATATCTATTTGAATGAGAGAGTGTAGACTCGGTGACCTCTCACGCCTACCCAGGGCTACGGTCTTTCGCGTTCTCTCATTGGATGCACATTGCACAAGGTATGCTTTCGTTTTTGTTTTGTTTTTTTTCCGTGCGTTTTGTTTTGCCTCCAAACAACAAAACTGTCTGACTGATTGCAACTTATCAAATTGTCCAAACAATATTATTGTAAACTCTTCGAATCTTTTTGTCGTAGTTTGAATTTGTTTGGTCACACTGTGTCTAGTTGCCCACAAAGGAAATCCACTAATTATGTTTTTTTTTTATTAAATCCTTTTTTCGATGTTTAATCCTGGTAGTTTTACTCATACAACAAGGAAAGGGGAGGAGTGTGTGTGTGTGTGTAACGTGTGTGAATGTCTGTGAAGAGTGTGTGTAACACCAATTGTTGACTCCAGCTTTACCACTGGGTTACGATGGCAGCTGCAACTTTGTACAAAAAATAAGCAAATTGGCAAATTATACAGCACAACAAAAATATAAAAGTAAAAGTAAAAGACAAGAATGGCCAATTTTTAGTTAAAAATTCATCAATGAATCGTTTCCCACAAATCGTAATGCTTAAAGAAAGATGATATTTTAATCAAAGGAAACGACCAACCATTACAAAGCCATCAAAGACACATTCCAAATCACTACACCACTTTGTCTGTCCGGGTTAAACCACGTACGTTCCAAGTAACGATCTTGCACTTTTTGCTGACGTTTCAACTAACGTTGTCTTATTGATTGATTGAAATATTTAATAAATATTTTTTTGGAAAGGTATCTTAACGATGATAATCGCCTCCTTTTTTGTCAATCTTGCACAGGCAATCTTGCATAAGCAACTAGTACTTACATAACGGTGTATACTAGAATGAACTCAAACCACAACTGTGTTGTGTAAAAACGAAAACTTTAAATTTTTGGCTTGCCGTTATTTTTACGCATGAAAACTTAATCACTTTTTTATACAGGTTTCTAAAGGAATGCGGAGAAATAATAAGGAAGGTCACAAAGTGGAAAAAAAATAGAGAAAAACTAAAGGAAATTGTTTTTACCTTAAACTATAAAGCTTCGCTATTTATTTGATTTGTAGCCTAACAGCATAACATGTCATATGGCCTGTATAAGTTTTGTTAGTTTATTCAATGATTTTTCTCGCTTCAATGATTTTTCCAGGCTTTTCCAAGATCACTATAACAATAGTATTACATAAAACATTGATCTTTAGATATTGCGGATGGAAATTCAAACACGATTGCCGTGACTCAAACAAAAATTAAGGCAAAAAAGTCGCTTACTTGCAAAATAATATTTTGAAATTGTTGCTGCCAGTAAGAATCGAACTCACCGCCTCACAGCCAGCAATTAGGCTTCACTCACTTCACTCAAATCCACAGCTAATGAACCGGAGCACTTCAACGACAACAGCCACTTTCGGGAGTTCACTTTTGCTTTAACAAATCAACGACTTTTAATCACTCATCAGAGTTACAATGCTTGTAACAGCCTATTGTTGAACTACTTCTTCAATTTAAATAGTGCTTGTTCTTAGACAAAAGATTAAATTTAGTCTATAAATGAGGTTTCAAACGTCGTGGGCTCGCACTGGGCTAGAATATGATGAACTGAACCGATGACTAAATAGACAAACAATTGAAATTTAACAATAAGGTTTGTAAGTCGTCAATAGTTAAAACGACCACCAGTCCCATTATATTTGTAAAACTTTTTGTTAGATTCAATTAGTAGTCCACCGCGTACCAAGGCTTAGGCTACGGCCGGTGGTTGAAGATTTCAATTGAGTGTAAGAAAAGGTAAGGAAGCCAATCTTTGTGTCCACCTCCCAGCATGCCATTAAGTGTCCTGTCAGAAACAGCCGCATGTTCTAGGGCAGCGATTCTTAACCTTTTGCCTTGTCGGCACCACCTTGAAATTACCAACCAGTTCTCGCACCCCTTCCTAGGATTGGCTGAAAAGTAATAGTCGTCGACAGTTCGAAATTTTTGTTGAACCTGGTAAAACAACTTTACTTCTTACGTCATATTGTAACAAACCTTGGTAATTCTGCATCTCCGCACCACCAAGCCACAGGTCTCGCCGCCCGTAGTGGTGCTTGCACCCCTGGTTAAGAACCCCTGCTCTAGGGGGTTGTCGGACCGGTAACACTTCGAATGCCGTACCATGGCACTCACCACTCGGCTATGTAGCTGACTTGTTCTCCATTTAAAGAAACCAACGTAAAAAAGTTTACAAATTGTAAACAGAGTGATTCGATGAAGCTGCTAAAGGTTTTTAATATTATGACAAAGAAACCACATTGGAGGCTTTGAACTTGAGTAAAAGTATTTACTCGTAAATACAACTCATATGCTTCATGTAATCTGCATGCTAAGTACATGATGCAGATAATTCTTTACAAGAAAAATAAGAATAAAAAGTTTGGAATTTCATTATATGGATATCCAATATGAGGATGTTGTTTTTGTTTTGTGAAACGTAAGATCACACACCAACATTACGACCAAGATTATCGAATAAGTCGTGATCAATATTCTGGCTCTTCTTGCTCTTGGCACTTTTTGTATTTGTTTTTGATTTAATGCAATGCATGTTTTAATTCTGTTGTCCACACGGCCTCGGTTACTTAGAAGGTTTAAATGTTGAAAAAACGTTAAATGCCAAACCACAAATCAGAGTGTCCCTGCTTTGTTTTTTGAGATTAAAAGCTTTGATTTATTTGTCCAATTGCAAATCTCTGACGTACACAACCACACGTCACTGCTGTGGGCAAGCATTCAAAAAAAATCAAAACAATTAAAAACTTTCATTTGAGATTCATGTTTTTGTCATTAACAGCAATCCCCGTGAGGTTGGCGATGAACTTTAAAATCACCAGAGGAAAACACCCAATAAATTGCGGAATTTTTTAAAGGAAGCATTTGATTTGGACTTTACCTAGCCAAAGAAAAAAAAAGTTTAATAAGTGAAGCCATTTTTTATATCACTTTAGAGTTTAATTTATAGATTGGTTTATTTTGTCCATACCTTGTCTTTTCTCAGTTGTGGAAGATGACGAATTTGCATTGAGTGGACGGGAAAGCAAAGCAGCCAACCTTTGTGTCCAACTTTAAGCATGTTTTAAAAAGCCTATTACATAATTGTTTTAATTTTATATGCTACAGTACAAACCTATAGGAATTCAATCTGACTCGGGTCTGGTTTTTAGGACAGTGTAAAATTACCATTCGTGGTTGAATTGCTTTTGCCTTTAACGTTTACATCTTCAAATGCGAAGTGTGAACGCCATCATCATTATCATCCCCTTCATTAGTACAACGTTACCTGGAGTGCGCTGCTCAGTTGTTTACATCGTTTCACTAAGCATTATTTTAGTAACAATGCACATATAGCCAAGAACAATGTTTTTGAATATTGAAATACGGAGACGGGTGACTATGACAACCAATGAACAAACAAAACAATACATTAACCAATGGAAGAACAAAGTTGGGATTAAAAAACTCAAGTAGTGTACAGTATTCCATAATGAGACAATTGAAACAGAAGATTTCCATTGTAGCATTGGCTACCCCTTCGAGCAATGCCAAGTTTAACTACGCTCCAACCCAAATTCTAACCTAGCCTCGCTGATGGAATTGTAGCTACAGAGTGATTCCTACTTGAACTGTTATCACAACAGGTTTAATTTGTCTCACTGCGCAATACATTGCAATATTGTTTCTACCCAACAATTTCAGAAAGTTTTAAGACAAAACATTTAGTGATGCTTCAAGTTAAACTCCGGTGTTATACCCATTGATACAAATGTAGCCTATATAGTGCAAAATTATTATCATAGTTTAGGCATATTTTTCAGCAACCTTCTATAGAATCTTCGCGAAGTTTGGGAATGTTCTGTGGAAATGAAATGCAGGTTTAATTTTGTTCAAAATTGGATATGCTGTTAGAAAAAAAATTAATATGCATGTCAATATCAGCAAATGTTGTGTTTTTGTAATCAACCGTGGTATGTTTGTCCTGTTTCTTTTTAAACGCAATTTTCATTAAATAATGATTTTCGAGAAAATTAGAAACTTTAGGGTAGGTTATCTTGTTTTTTTAACCAATAACTAAAAATAATTGGAAAAATCATGATTTTCGGTATTTGCTGCATGCTTGGTATTTTGAAAGACGGAAATTAACAAAATAAGGAGAACGCGTTTGTGACTTTAACCGTCTTAGACTGACTCCTTATTTGGATTATAACGCCGACTTGGATGCACAGCAGGGAAATTGTCAGGTCACGATTTAATAATCATGTCCGCTATGAGCGCTATTTCCGCATTGTCTCAATGTAAAGTATTTTGGAACATAGTTTTCATGGAATTATATCCTTTGATGTATGGGTATATCATCAGGCAACGTAAAATTTTGGAACAGGTCCGACAATTTCCCAGTTTGAATTAAAGTAACCCTGTTTTTCAAGCCGGTTTGGTGGTCTTGTAGTTACAGTAATCGAGCAGTTTCCAGAGTTTCTAAATCCGTCCGCCCGATAGCTCAATTGGTTAGCGCGTGACTTCGTGGACGAAGAAGCTTCAAGATCAAGCGGTGCTGGTTTGACTCTCGGAGTGTGCGCTTAAGCAACCCATTCCAAGGACTGCTCTCCATTCAGCGGCACCTAATGGATGGAATAATTCCCCGGCAACAACACTTCAACAATCGGAAAACTTCACTTTGTCAATCTCGGTAATCTGCCCTGCGTCAAGAGCCACTACAAGTACGCGAAACAACCAGGGATAACCTATCAAGGCTTTTTCAGTTCGAGGATAAAGATTCAAAACCAACTAACCAAATAATTTTTTCATAAATGTTTATAAAACAAGACACCATTCGTGAATTTGTTTTGTACACCAATCGGTTAGATTGATATTAGTGCATTTGCAACTGTTGTGAATTGCCTGTGTTTATGTTGTATTTGTTAATTGTCATGTTTGCTTTACTTGCTCTTGCGTTGTGTCTGTGTTCCTTTTGTGTTGACGTAATCATGACGTTGCAATCGTACTCAGTTTTAGATGTATGTGAACAAACCAGCTCAGTAGCTGAGGGATTTCCCCTTAGGTTCTCGTGTTGGCAGATCTGAGATCGATTGTATGTAACCTGTGCAGCCTTTACTGTATAATATACCACATGCTAACTTATTTAAAAATGAGATAAACTCAAATTATATTCAATCAGAAAAATTATTCAAAGTTCTTAATGTTCGTAGCCTACACAATGCGAGTTCTACGTAGTGAGACGCTCATATGATATTATAGCCACGAGGAAACATTTACATTTAGCTCACTTAAAGAAAAAGTGGTTTCCAGAGTTGCATATTCAATAGCGACCTGTGTATCAACAGTAGCCTATATACGTTTATTGAAGTCTTTCGGAATTACTTGAAAATGTTTTTCTGAATCCAGTAATAGAATCTTTCCATTTGAATAAGATACTGATGAAGCCGCAGAAGCCGCATTCACAACGGCAAACACCTTATCAATAAAATATACAAGCTACCGAACCTGGCTGACTTTATCTTGATAACAAACTTTATCTTATTACCGTTGCCAAAATGTTAGTTATAATAAAATAGTAAAGTAAAATGAACAAGCTTGTCTTCGGTAAAGTAACTTCCCAAAACTTCAGCTACCTGTCCATTTCATTTTGTTCACTCTCTAGTCTAAACTTGTTTACTCTAAATCAAGATCATATTGACAGTAGTAGTTGTTTTTCATATACAGTAACCCATAGCCGTAACCGTAGCCGTAGCAGTAACCCTTAGCCGAAAACGCGATAGCAGAAATTTACCTGCAGTTTAAAAGCAGGACTTGAAACAGATGCCACGATAGGGAAATGTCGCTTTAGCCAAAATCGCTACAGCCAAATTCAACTGTATGTAAAACAGTTGCTATTTAAAGACACTTCATTGTCTTTAAGTAACAATCAAGCACATACTGGGCGTCGGTGGATAGCGTTGAACCGATGTCTTTCCATTAGTAAATTACCAATTTCAACTTTTCGAAACGGTGCAGAGAAGTTTTATGCTGCAACTTATCCTATAACAAACGCTCAAGAAATCTATCTTTCTGTGAAGTATTTCGTTGGACGCTATGCGGTGGGATGGCCGCCCACCCTACTCTTGTTAGTGCCGATGGCTTAGTACAATGAAAACCTTATCTTCTCATCCCCGATGCTTGGATCAAGTGTGGGACTCACTTTTACTTTTATGTATCTTAACTTTTTTTTTATTGTTGCACTTGATTCCAAGCATTGACTGCCTCTTGCATGAAAAGTTTCCAAGATTCTCTGTTGTTTGCTTTGTGTATTAGGTGTATGTTGGTTTTGTCGGTTTGTTGGTTTAAGTAGGTTAATCTTTGTCCGCCTTGGGCACGCTTCTCTTCAATTTTGGCTATAAGAGAGATGTTCCAATTTTGCTTTGCGCAGCACGGTGCCTAAAAATTGAAGTTGATTTTCTGTGATATTTTTTAGCAGATTTTTTGTTTATTTGACTTGATTTTAAAAATTTGGTTTGCTTTTTCTTGCAGTCGAGGAAATCCTCTGCATTTTTCGGAATGCTCACACTTCAAATCCATTTGTTCTTTTAATAACTGTTTTGTTAATTGTCCAGGTTTCTGAATTATATTTCAAAATTGGATAAATGTAACATTTTGGTTAAGAAAAGTATCTATTTAATCTGGTTAAGAAAGATATCTAAACTACAACTAAACAGCTAAAGGTATCTAAATTACAGCTGTTAAAACAACAAAGCATGTGTAAAATTTTCTTTTATTTATTCAATTTATGATTTCCAATACTTTTTGTTTTCTTGTTTTTGTATTTTTTTTAGATTTGAAAAATTGTAGTTTGGAAAGTAAATTGATCAACATTGTTGATTATTTGTCCTCGCACAAGTGCGTAGGATGCTTACACGCTGACGTGCTCCATGAGCCATCGTGCTTGCTGACGCTTTAAAGCACTACCAGATAAATTTAGCAGTGTTACCCAATTTATAGGTAAACACGACAGTAATCCGGGACAGTAATAAACTTTATTTTCATCACAAAATTAAAAACACGTTTTGTGAAAAACTATACTCATCTCTCCAACGTGAAACTTACTCATCATCAGAAATTACACGAAGCAAGTTATAAATTTATTTTATTGATCATTTTGCATTGCTAAATATTTACGGATTAATACCGAACACATAAAAACAGCTACAACATAACAGATTGAAGTTATTGTGTTGTTTAGTTCTTCTCAGCAACGAGATATACAATGAAGCAATGTTGAAAAGGAATAAATTTTATTTACTTGGTAAGCCAGCCAAGATCAAATAGCAAATGCTTTCAATTTGTGTCTGATAAAAATACAAATTATTGCTTCTATTGAAATCTTTGCAAAATTCCTTTTTGAGTGTGAAAAGTGATTGATGATGATGATGGCGTATGAGCGATCTTTCCAGGCTAGATTGGAGGGCAGGAGATCTTCAGCCACTCAGCAGTCTCGTCGTCCAGGACCCTCAGACCATGCGCACCGTGTAGAGGCCGGTGGGTTAGGCAGTGGTGGATGACATGGTCTGCGGTCTGTTCCGTGGCACCACACTCGCATTCTGATGAAGGAGCCAGGCCCCACTTGTGCATGTCCGAAGGAAAGTGGCCGACGCCAGTTTGCAGGCGGTTAAGCCTGACCCACGCACGCCTTGCGAGGGACATCCCTGGTGGACGGGGATCGGCGTCGGGTATGAAGTCACGGAGCGTGGAGGTGTGATTTTGTCATTCCGTGTTCCACATGTGGTTCGTCAATGTGCCGCACTTAAACCAAGTTCTACTGCGTTGTTAAGTAGTTGTTGTGCGGCAGGCACAATGGGGCGTCTTGATTTCAGCCGCTGCTTTATAGGTGGTGGTCGCTTGAATGTTGCATGGAGGAGAGGGTCGGGGTCCAGAGCTCTGCGAGCGAGAGAAATCGTGACTCCTTTATGTCGTAGCTCAGCGGGTTGGATGCCTGCTGGGATGGGTAGGCAGTCCATCGGAGTGGGACTGGGAAAAGTGATTGATAACTCTCTTCAGTCTTCACAAGGAATTGGTCAAATAACGAGCGAGCTCAGAACGACGCCGGTTCGACACTCATAGAGTGCACGCTGCTTTTTTCTCAGCAAAATATTTAACGACATGCACGATAGAGGACACCAAGATTGACTTCTTTGTTTTTTGATCTATTCAATTTAAATCTATAACAACCGCGCATCACTAACCGACTAATAACCTTACATACAAAAAGTTTTCCAACTGGGCTCGGCACTGCTGTGGATGCACTGCTAAGTCTGCTTGGAGAACTGACGCGTTCATTTCTTTTCTAAAGATTGAAGATGTGTAATTTTTTCTGATAGCAAATGAGTTGGTTAAAGGTAAAAACAGGTCAGTCAATAAGCTATTTCTGATGGAGGCATACTGAAGTTTGAAGAACACTGGTTCTACACTAAACCCGCTTTTTCAAACTTTAATTTCAAAAACTATTTACCAAATATAATTTGCATTGAAGAAATGTTAAACTTTTTTTAAAGTTGGTTGGTTTTGAATCTTTATCCTCGGACTGACAAAACCTTGATAGGTAATTCCTGGAAAATTTCGTATACTTGTAGGCTGTAGAGGCTCTTGACGCAGGGCCGGTTACCGAGATTGACAAAGTGAAGTTTTCCGATTGTTGAAGTGTTGTTGCCGGGGAATTATTCCATTATTCACTAGGTGACGCTGAATGGAGAACAGTTCCTGAAATGCGTTGCTCAAGCGCACACCCCGAGAGCCGAACCAGCGTCGTGTGATGTTAAGCCGGGCGCGTAACCACTGAGCTATCGGGGCGGAGGAGTTAAAATGTCGACCAGTTTAATTTCTTAAAACACGAAAGGTTTTGCTCTCAAACGAAAGATCGAAATAAGGAACGTTGTTTACACGCTGTGCGTGAATACAACACTCAATCTTCTTCCTTGGTAAGAAACTGCATTTATTATATTAATCTGTCAAGAAAAATGTTAATAATTTTGCAACGGAGAAAATTTTAAATAAACGAAGCGCATGGTATTTTAATCTTTCATCTCTGGATGAACAACACGCTTTGTGTTTTAGGTGTGGTTTGGTTCAACGTCGAAATTACAACGTTATAAAATTAATAAAAGTGACAAAAATGTCACTTGGCAAGAATGCCACGTATAGTTTTCGACAATGTTCTTTAAGCGTCACGAATTTAAGAAGCTTTTAATGTTTTTCATAGTATAATTCGCAACACTATAAAACAGCAAAGTTACGATTGCCAGTCAAATGAACAAAGTTAAACATGACTGGCCGAATTTACACACCCAATGTAGCATCTCGGAACTCATCATTGCGCTTAAAAATACGTTGTCATATTGTAAGCAAAAAAGAAAATCACATATATTAAAATTTTCTTTTCCAAGAAGGATATCGCCGTAGTTCCACTACAGCTTGACTGATCAAATTTGAAAATAAGTTTAGCGCTTTCTGGAATCTTTTCGTTCATGACTGCGCAAAAGCTTGCTTGACATAGATAACGTATCAGCTAACTTGCCAGAAAAGGAATCGAGCGCCTGTTTATGAAATCTATAAAAGCTAACTCTGCACTCAGCTACCTCAAATTTCTATAAAGTGTACCCATAGCGTTGTTTCTGAGGCATAAAAGATCGACAGCAATGTAAATTACCTGAGTTACTTTAGGTTTAATAGCAATTGAACACCAGAAGATTTTAAAAAAATTTAATCAAGTACAATCAACAGTCGCGAATCCTTTTCAGCAATATACTGTACAAATACAATAGTCGCAGAGCAGGTACAGTACATTTCACAAACTATGGAAATAAATTTTTAATTAAGCTTCTTGTGCTTTTTAAGCAACTTTTTATTCATTTTGTTTTAAATCAAAGTCATAGTGCACTTTCTTCCAAATGATGAAATCGTTAAAGGAAAAAAATCTTCTTCCAAACATCGGATCCGATTTCAGATCTTCCCAAAACGTATTTGGAATGAAATTTCAGATCTCTGGAAGTGCAACGCCCCAGTATTTTAAATGAGATTTTCTTGATATTTTGAACCGTTTCCTCAAATTATTACAAAGGTGACACTGGTTTTCGACCACACTTTAGAGAGATTCGACAAATGATGCAAAGCTCTGCAAAGTAAACGAATTGAAACATTACGATATCGACAGTTGGAAAAGAGTGTTGATCGACTAACTCAATAATTATTTTCAAAGTTAATTTTTTATCGTAGCATTTTTAGGCGTTATCTAACAGGTAGGCTATTATACAAGGATAGATGTTAAACGACTGCATAATATTATCATTTTAAAATAGAATTCAACGTTTTGAAGCGTTTTTAAGACTTTAAGTTTAAACAATACATTTCTCAAACTAAAAATCAAAGTCATAAAGAATAAACGTAATAGCAAGAGTAAAATACTGCCCTGTAATTTTTCTTATCTAAAATGGAATCTTAATTATTATAAATGACCTGCGTAGCTTATTATGTATCATACTAAAATTATTTGAAAAACTATGGTAATTTACTTTTTTAATTTAGTGCAATGCAGGTAGTTTTAAATTAAAAAAAAAAAAAAAGTTCTATTTTGTATTATTCTTCCCCGCACTCGGTTTCATAGAAACCTTTTAGAGTCTAAGTTATCCAACGGAGCACAATCCTGTTCTACTGTATAAGAACTTTATAAAAACAGAAGAAGCAAAAGCCTTTTTTATAACTGAACCCTGCTTGAGATTTTTAACTCCAACAATCGTGCCTCAAGTAATATTGCCCACAAATAAGCATGACCAGTTGACCACATTACAAAAGCAACAATCTTTAATTTCTATTTTTATCATGGACATGTTTTGTAAACTATGAACCTGCTTTTTATTCAATAATTTCATATCAACAGAACTTGGTTTGCTTAACTTTGATTGTAATTTAAGATTGATTCGATTTCTGATATTAATTACAATTAAAATTTTTGCATCATCATATTCTTACTTTGTAGAAAGTAACTGTTTTGCATTTATTTGATGCTTACAAATATCGAATTCAAAAAAATAGATTTATTTCCGTTTGCCAGGAGTGGCTCAGTCTGTTTGTTCTTGGTCACCAAATATGGTGTTTCTCAAATGCCACTTTTGTGATAATGGTCTAATTACATTCTTCATTAAGGCAAATTATAGCATTAAGTTTTCTCCATGCTTGGTTAGCTTTGGTTGTTTTGAATATTTACTGTATAATATAATAATAATAATGGTGTGCTTTTTCAAGTTAATTCACCATTCAATCTTAAATGTAAAACTTACTTAGGTTTCTTCTTCCGCATCTTGTAAGCTTGTATTTCCATGAACTATCTCGTGCGCAATAAGGTGCGCAATTCAGCGTCTTTGACAAAAATAAGTTCCATTATATTACAGAAGATCAAGGAAAGCAAAAGGAGTTTTACACATGTTAGAATACAATCTACACGCTGAGTTAAAGAATTTTCAAATTTATAGGCAGATAAAACCGAGCAACCACACGGCATTTAACATAATACATTGAAGTGAACATAAACTATAAACTACGAACGTTTTCGGCCATACACATGTTAGCCCTTTTCAAGTAACGATATTTTCACTGTAGATGTAAAACCAGTTATTTTTCGTTGCTTGAAAAGGGCTAACACGTGAATGGCAAAAAAACGTTCGTAGTTCTGAGTTTATGTTCACTTCAATGTGTTATGTTAAATGCCGTGTGGTTGGTTGGTTTATCTATCT
This sequence comes from Aplidium turbinatum, assembly GCF_918807975.1. Taxonomy (NCBI): domain Eukaryota; kingdom Metazoa; phylum Chordata; class Ascidiacea; order Aplousobranchia; family Polyclinidae; genus Aplidium; species Aplidium turbinatum. Next base: position 4,218,253 of record NC_137489.1, on the reverse strand, counting down.
ATGGTTGAAGAAAGTCACCTCTTTACCAAAATTGTATTTCAAATTTATGTTTTGAATAACACTTTTGAATACATTGGTGTGCAAAAACTGTCTTGCATAACTATAATAAATCAATAAAATTAATTGTAATAAGAATTTATATCACACATGTGCAATGTCTCATACAAAAACACTTTTATTCTAACATTTTACAAGCATCACTTGACAGCTATGTCATAACCTAATAAAAGTATAACATGCATGCAGTATATAATATGCAGTATCATGGCCACCTAAAGATACGGCCTGATTTGTCACATTTTGCAGAAATTTCCAGGTTTTTCTAACTTTTGGCGAATGTTTAAATAAAATTTTCTAAAAATTATATTTTTACGCTTTCTTTATTCTTTTCCCCAGATGATACAATAGGTTTTAACATCCTCACATGTTGAAAAACAAAGAAAATTTGATTTTGTAAATTTTAGTCAGACTGTTAATTTTCAATAACAGTCTGATTTTGCGTTTTTCAACTTAATTTTTTTCATTTGCTACTGCTTCCCCAAGGCAACAAAAAAGTTTTTTGTCATTAGGAAACCGCAAAAAGTAAACACATCTCAAAAAATGCCAGTCAAGCACTAGCAGTAGCTGTAATCAAAATCTGCAAAATGTGACAAATCAGGCCGCATCTCCAGGTGGCCATGGCAGTATAAGGAATAACATGTAATATAAGTAGACTACGGTATAAAACGTATCAAATCTAGTTACTAATTATCTGAATAAAATATTTGATAACTATATGTGATATAAGTCGCTTTGCTAGACAAGGAACACTTTTTGTAGTGTTTATAGTATATGTTGTTTAAGTATAAGATGTATGTAGATAAAAACAGTTTTTCGGTTTTACCTTTATGGTAGTGGTAGTTATGGTTGTAGTTGCAGCCGTTGTTGTGGTTGTGGTTGTTGTTGGTGCACTAGTCGTGAAGGAGTTTGAATTTTCGTTCTCTACGTGAGATTTTAGGATTGCTAAAAATCTAGCTGGTGAGAAAAATAGAAGAAATTTAATAAAACACAAATGGTGACTGCAACATCTGCAAGATGAAAAGTCTAATGGCATCAGCATCCAGGTTTCCAACACTCGAATCTACGTCATTTTGACTCTTGTTTGAGTGCAAAAAAGGTCTTGCACAATTATAATAAATTAGTAAAATTAATTATAACAAGAGTTTTTATCACACATGTACATTGTTTCATACAAAAACACTTTTATTCTAAGATTTTGCACAAAACACGCTACAGTGTCCATGTGACATCTCAGACAGCAAAATCTGTCATTTTTACATGGATTTAACGTCTGCACATGTAAGAACGACTGATTACACATTGTAAGACACCATACAATACACTTGCATTGCGCCTTCACTCAAGCTTTTATCTTTTGAAACTATTTAAGAACCATCAAAATTACAGTAAAACGTTGATTTTATAGTTTATTAAAATTATTATGGTCGTCATTGCAAATATATTTTTTCAATTAAATAAACAGAACTGGTGCTGTGCGCGAAACGGGCTACTTGTTCACTTTTCTTTCTTCGAACCATTTCTTTCTATGGACTTTGAACGTACAAAGTTTTTGTTTTAGATGTAGACTACTTAATTTTATTTTAGGTTTACAACATAATGAAACATATTGACCAACTCTTTATAAAGTTCTGTTGATAGTAAGAGAGTTTGCTTACCATTAAAGAAAATTTCCGTACTATCATGTACGCCATAAGCAAGAATGCATACAAATATGATCAGCAGTTTCATTTTGATAGATATTTATTTGATTAAATACTTTAGAAAATAAATACTAAATAAGTTCTCTTCTAAATAGAAACGTATTCAAAGTTTGTATTTGCAAACGTTTTGTTATTTAAAACAAGACACTCTTATCAAAACGTTCTGAGAGTTAGCCGAAGTACCATGCTCTCATTTCTCTCAAATCACCTTTGACCTTCACCTTTTAAAGGTTAACTTATTCCAACAATTAATTTCATGTCAAAAATAAAATTCTCTACAATTCAGTTTGTTTTAAAGACTTTATCAAACAAATTTAATGCTTTTACATTCTAATAATTGTTAGAAGCTAGGTTTAAAGTTATTACTTCAATAGCAATTTTTAATTTAAACTAATACTTTTTTAAATTGCATTTAAACTTACAAGGTATTAAATTTCTGATGCATTAACTATACTTCCCACTAAAGATTGCATACTATTCTTTCTATGACGACCAAGTTGTTTGACTAATTTATATTGCTCGATCGTTATATATATATGAGAGTACACTGCCCTTCTTCGTGAATATTTGTATGACAGACATGAGGAAAGCGAACTATTATTGCCAGCCAGTCATGATTCTTTTGTCATAGCACTGACAGCGCATTATCGAATATCACCGCATTCAACAAATCATAGCAACTATTTATTCCCATATCCACACAGTGACACAACTACTGCGTAAAATGCTGGTCGTCTGTGCAGCGGCATCAGGTTTCCTTTGCTGCATCGAGCACATTGTTGTAACTGCTGATTTTACCTCTGGAAATATGTAAACTGTTCAGTTCAGTTCAGTTCAGTTCAGTTCAGTTGTTTTTTTATTTCTGACCATCATATCAAAACAATACACGTCAACATAGCAAAGGTCAAGAAAAAGGTAGAAGCGACAAAACGCGAACGTTAAAACGTGCTTGTGACCAAAGTAAGTTATTGAGTTGAAAAAAATTTGGCACGGTCGCAACACCTTCAGAAAAATTTAAGATATAAAGGGAAAATAAAAAAATAAATAAAAAATGTTACAAAACAAATAAACATATATATATAGGCTATAACTTTATTTGCCTACATAACTTTAGCTGATATATTGAAGATTTGTATGGACAGTTGCTATGAAGATCGGCCATGGTGCGTTATCAAGAGTGCTGATGGTCGTAAGGGGAACACGTCTTGATGCGTTTAGCTCATAGCAAAGAGCAAGGCAGGCAAAGAAAACCCCACAAAGAAATCCTACCACGGGCAAAGCCATTTCAAGCGCAACGCACCAGGCCTTGCACGACTCACAAAAAAGATACAACTTGACGATGCGAATCAATGACGAAAACAAATAAAACAAACTAGCAAAAACAACATCATCATCTTGCGGAAATTCAATTATACCCAGGGAAGTTATGTCTTAAAGATATCAAGCGTGCTTTGATAAAAGTTGCGTTGATAAAGCGATAATTTTAGACCCCAGTCAGCTAAACTCGTCACCTCCACACCGATCCAACGTTGGCTAACGTTGAATTAATGCAAAAATGACAGGCATCGCCAGCTGGGATGCAGTAGTGGTATGTCACAGTAATATGATAAATTTGGGTTACCGTATGTTTTACACGTTAAACCATATTAAAGTGACAAAAAAATCCAATTTGGCATAATACGTTAGAAAAACAGATTAACAATCAGACAATAGCATGACGATCCAGTCCAAGATATTGAAATAAAACAACTGGTTGGAGCACATGGCCACCGCTTCACCGAAAGATGGAGATTGGTCAAAGAGGATGGAAAAACTTCTGCAGACTCTGTAGAACTTCTGTGGACAAAAAACACAAGAACCAGAAGGCCAGTAGGAGTACTTACAATCTTACTATTTTGCTAATAAATCTACACACATTGGCTTATCATTGCTGGGCAAAAAAAATATTAGTATGTTTGGTGCATGATGTAATACTTAGATGGGATTATTTCAAGGAAGATTTAGCTTGTTTATTTTTGATTTAAAGCCTTTTACAGTTTTACATTCATTTCTTATAGTAGGGGGAATTTTTGGACTCACCATCTGCGTAAGCCGCAGCACTTGAGACTTTCAGTCTACGCATTTTTGTATGTTGAGTGCATTTGGCAAACGCTTATTGATCGCATTAAACTTTTGCTTCGGATATATTTACAAGAATTGTACTTGCAGGGCTTACTACTCAAGTTGGCTTGTAGCGTAATCAATAAGTGTCACTGGCAATTTGTCCAATGTGTAAGATTGACTGTGTACCAGACCCTCATTTCTCAAGACACCTATAGGACTGTTATGTGGACAAACAGTCAACCAGCGGCATGTTTCCTGAGTCCAACGGCGTCTACAATACCATAATTGCACCGAGGCCAACCTGCAAGCTACTCTGCCTACTTCTAAACAGGCACATGGGTCCATATGATTATTGAGCGTGTTTCAACAGATGTTTCACATTCACTGCCGGGATTGACAAACAAAATTGGTTAAGACGCCTTTAAAATTAAAAATGACGTTCTTCAGGGGTTTGTCCTGCTCCCGCCTTGATCTACATGACTACACGATTCTACATTCACAACCGTTCAAGTAAGGCACCTTCAGATAAAGTTTCTTACAAATCACAACAGTTTATAAAGATCGATGCGTATTACCGTTGAAAAAGCTGAGCAGTATAAAAACAGCGAAAGGTAAAGCGGTTTTTCGAGTTCTTGTATTTTCAAGATTATTGAAGCAAGTTTGGTTAGAATGCCAGTGCTTCTAGTACCGTTTCACCAATTATTTGCATAATAAATGTATACAAACCTGGATTATGATTACAATTTTAGTCATATCACGATCGCACACTAACTACAAAGAGAAGATTGATACCAAGCAATTTTTATTAAATTCTTCAAATATATCCAGAGCAGCGGTTTTAGCCCAATCACACACAGAAAATTCTGAAATATTTTTTCAAATGTAATAAATGTAGTTTTGCCGCATCCAGATAGTGCCCAAGATTGAGTAGACTGAAAGCAAAGAAGCAAATGTTCGTGCATGCTTTCAAGCATGTTTTTAAGTTTCTAACTGCCGTGTACTCTTGCGAGGTGCCGAACCTATACCCTTACGGTCGTTGGTCAGACGCTTTAATCTCTCGACAACACGGCAGACGCAAGACGTCTGCAGACGTTGAATCAATGTAAAAAGGGAGGATTTTTCTGGCTGGGAAAGTGTAATCCTCCGATGACTGTTCTCGACTTTGTGGTCTTTGGTTTAAATTAAATTTCTAGCATTCTCTAAAAATCATGAACATTTTCAAATCATTTTTTCCTTAAGTGCCAAGACTGATAACGGATTCTGGGTACTTTTTCTTAATGATTTCCGATCGTGGGTTTAAATTTTTTCACTTTTCTAAAATTCAAAAACGAATTGGCAAAATATCATTTACGCAATAGCATTTATTTTTGTATGGTGTAGATTGTAATTAAACTTATGCTTTTTGATACTTTGAATCTAAAATGAATTTGCTTTTAAATATTTAGTTTCCTGCATTCAGTCGCATAAATTGACAACAAGGAGGACAGAGATTTACAACGCATTGATTTTTTGAAGAAGTTACGCATGCGGTGTTGGAAGATAACAATCGGTAACAGGTTCACTCAGCACAGTAGAATGAAGCTACAATTTTTATGATGTTGACTACGTGCTAAAAGGCGTCTGCTCAGCCCAGTCATGCGGGTTGCATCTTATCGAACGTACTGTAAGGCTACTCATTTCGAAGGCCACGTTTCTGCTGAGAGAGAATACTGATAACTTTTCCACACTCAACCTTTGATTTTGTAGCTTTTATTGGAACATACTATGAAAGATGACGATTTGTATTCGACAATGATTTTACACGTATGGACAAAAAGTGACTGCTTGAAGGCTTAATTGCATATAATCGAAAACTAGCGTCACGCTTGAAAGACGATAATAGTTTTTTTTGCACGTTATAAGCCTATTTACTAATCATTGAACACTAACAAAGTGCAACAAGCAGGCCACGAATGCCCACAGATGACTTGCATTAAAGCGCAGACAACTTGAGAGGTGACACGACAAACTCAAAAATCCAAATCAAAAAGTTTTTCAGCAAAAATTACTTTTCATTGAGGGTTTGCAAAACAGGTTTGCGTTTTTCACACCAAACACACTTAAAACATGCAGTGCAAAAGGGCAATTAATGGGAGCTAAGCATCCTTTAAACTTGCTGGTTTAAAACCACTTCAAACTTTCGAAAATATGCCTTGTACCCAATGTACCGTTAGATTCCAGCCGTTTTAAGTCACCCAAGGAAGTTAGGGTCCTTCGCTGCGCAGCATGGTGGCAAAAATATACCGTACAATTATTCAGTTTTTCTGTGGAGGTTTGGCAGATATAAGTTTTTCACACTCGAAGATGAGTGGTGTTTTTCAGCAGTGTCGAACAAGGATAAAAATCACAAACGCGTTGCTTTTTTTCACCAAATGAACTTTAATTTTTTAGATTTAGATTAACATAAAGAACAATAACTGCAGACCAAGACTTCACTTTTCAAAATTCAACATTTTGTTTTCTTTGTCCATGCAATGTGATTAACAAAAAATGATTTAAAGACCTTCCCATAATGTGGTCACCACCAAATGTGGCATGAATTTGTGGTGCGATACTGATGAGCCCAGCATCATGGGCGAAACACGTTGTCTATCGCTGTCAATTCTTGCTATACTCGCCTGCAGAGAAACAGAGGTTTTAAGCTATATTAATTGTTTTTATGGACCTGTTAGCTACCCACAAAAAAGAAAGGATGAAATTTCATAAAAAAACGCTTTGGAAACCTTAGTAAACTCAAGGAAGGTTATGAAACATTAAGAGATGTCTGAAGATAAGCTTTCAGCCTTTCACCAACGTCATATTATGCTGTAACAAGGTTATGCTTCGTGTGATAATCCAGTGGCGTAGCCAAGGGGGGGTTTTGGGGGTTACAACCCCCCCCCCCCTTTGGCACGCGTGTGACGTCACGATATTGAGAATGATGCTTTCAGTCTAAAAAAAATTGCCTAATTTTAAACAAAATTGCATTAAAAGAGCGAGTTTTGCCAATACAAAACATTCAAACATCTCAGCCAGGAATAAGCAACAAAGAAACACAGTGACTTAGCTTTTTTTTCCGAAAAATGCCGAAGAAAACATGATCTTATCCTTTTGCTATGCTACCGGACAACACCATTTTACAGGAATATTCGTACCCACATTTTTGTTGAAAATGCTCTCAGAACGCACCAAATTCAAAGTAATTTTTCAAAATTTTCTGGGGGAGGCCCCCCAGACCCCCCGCCGTTGGGTGGTCAAAGCCCCCCCCTTTCAAAATTCCTGGCTACGCTACTGTGATAATCATATCAACTTGCTGAAGACATTGACCTAAATCCGATTTACCAACGGTGAAATTTTTGCTGTATAATCATTACTGAGACCATATTTTCTCTTTCCGTGAAAAATGAATTAAAAATAAGCAACGCAGAACATCTTTGTTGAGAACAGTGATGTCTCGAAATTTTCCAGCCACAAACTAGAAATAAGTCCGGCGAAGCACGAAGATGATGGAACAGAAATACAATTAAAGGTCAAGTTTGTACTTCGTGATTACGTTATACATAACATAGCCCATACCTTTAAGCAAAAACGCTTTTCAAATAATTCTCCCTTTGGCAAAAACAAGCTTGCTCGAAGCCCTAATCTTGCGAGACATAGAGAAATTCTCTGTGACACAACCGGTGAAATGTTTTGAACGTTTTTAACATACTGTTTGTTTCATAGCATTACTTGCTGTTTTACGTCATTGCCAAACAGGAAAAGGATGTTTAAAGTTGAATAACCTTACGAAAATCATGCTTTTATAATTTGTAATGATATACAAATCAGGTCTGGTGGTTAATATATTATATGAATATTTTCAGGCTTAATCTTTCGGGAATGTGAAAAAAAAAGTTCTTTCTTAGAACTTTTTTTTTCTTGCTATAAGCGTTTTCGTGGCTGATTTAAAGGATCGAAAAGGAGAAGCTATTTATCATCTTAAGAAGCAACATAAATAAGCTATCAACCTTAGAATTAGATCTTTGCAAGCACGTTTTAAACCATTATGGTTTTGCCACCTTTTTCTTTTGTTACTATGTATTTTGTTTTTACAATACCGATTTTTTATGTATTCCGACAAAAAATTAAAAAATTGAAATTGAATAAATGTATTCTGAACTGGCTGATCTGGAGAAGTTTGGTTACTCATTTTGTGCAGTCTGCTTGGCGTAGAGTTAATGTTATGATTTTCTTTCTTTTTCCTTGCTTCATTCCACACTTTGCAGCCATGTCACAGATCCCTTCTTCTTTGTCGTGTGAGCTTCTATAATGCCGAGAGTCAATCTTTTTACCACCCCAGATTTACGATCTTTCCGGGAAGGCTACTAGAGCAGCCAATCTTTGGTTTTCATCCAAGACACACAGACCTTACACATCATTGGGTAGCTTGATATTTGAATGAAACGAAGTGATAATGCCAGGAGATGCTCACGAACAAGTTCGATGATAACATTTTTAATTTTAAAAGTCATTCTTGAACGTTCAAAACAGTTTACAACGCTTTAATGGGTTTAATAATTACCGCGTGTTGATTCAACTTTATAGTTGTGACGTAGTTGTCCTTATACGCGTAAGTGAACGTAAAAACACAACTTATTTCACAAATATTGTTGCGTTTTAAAAAAAATTAGTCAATCATTATGAAAAATTTTTTTTTTACAAAACAAGAGTTTTTGGTGATATCTTACCTCAAGTATTTTGTAGCATAACAATGGTAAAATTTAAGCTTGTTATTTTTTGAGGAATCCTGGACTGTGACTTGGGGCGGATTATCACCAAAATGAATCAACCTGGGAAATTAGAAATAAAACTTTAGCTTTTATGAAAACGATTTGTTTTATTTCAAAACAACAGATTATTTTGAAGCGTGGAGAAAATTCGCATCTTTTAGTGAAAATGTTTGTATCTTGAAAAAAGGGATTTTAACCTTCATGTACCCAAAACTATGGCCGCCTACCCGGTCCACCTGGAAAGTTCTCTTCTTGTTGGTGGGTTAATCCACCCTATCTGTAGCTGGTGGTTAGAGACTTATTAGTTAAAAAGATAACCAAGAAAGCTATTGTCCACTCTCAATTATGGCATTTAATCGATATTTCAGCATGCGCTACATGGGTTTCAAACTTGTGTCCTTTAAACGAGTCGATTGTCCGCACAGCTTAAAACGGCATTCGATGTAATCATGTCATGCTCATAGAAAACCTTTTTTCCTTCAGCTAAAAATAATTAACATCGTTGATTATGCACGAAGTTTTCTGGAAACTTTGATCGATGCTCTGGCATTTCGTCAATCTTGTGCGGTGTTTTCGGTTTTAGTATGGAAATCATCTCATAATTTGTTCAGCGGAAATTTGATGGCTTACGAAGTCCACACGTTTCTGTTATTACATGACGGCACTGACAAGATAATAAAATAAAAACAGAAAACAACTGGACGCATTAGCACCATCTGGGTAGGATGCTGCAACTGCAAAGTTTAATTTTTCGTAGAAATTGATTTTTTTAGTTTATGAAAGTTTGTCAGAAATTTTTTTGGCAATGACTTTTGGTTTGAAATATGTCTGTCATAAAATTGTCATTAATGTCAGCGTTATTTAACTTCATTGCACTTGTAGTAGCTGCATCCAAAACCTTGACAATTGGAAGATGAAACGCTAAATTATTCAAAAGTTTTATTTCTATATTTATAAACACATTCACGATAATTAATTACGATTACAATTGCATGATAAGTTCTCTATTTAAAATACCATGCGGTGTAGTTGAAAACGATTTCTTACAACTAAAAAAAATACAGGTGAAACACTTGCTCATGCGTATTGTAGACAAAGATATTTTAATATGTAGTATTGAAATAATAGACATAATTTTATGAAAATATGCAGCAATTGAAAATACAGTATTACGCTAAGGACAAAAGAAGAGTTGTGAATTGTCATTTCGAGCTTTTTCTTCTTCCAGAGATTGATTAAATTATGATTGGTCAGTCGTGACCATTTGCGATTGATCAGTTGTAACTCATCCATTTTGTTTTATTTTGTATTTTTTGATAATAATTACCGCATGCTTTTCAGTTTTGTAATTTCTTTGATGAACAAACTGTCAATCAATTTTGAGGTAGTCTCAAGAAATGTATTTACATCTTGTGAATTCGTATGGTTTTCACACCACAAGTATTTTCACTTTTTTGCGGTCTTTTTATGCATAACTCGCAATTCAAGCCAAGCCCGATTAACAACTATGTTTGAAAATAATATTTTGAAGTTTATTTTTGAAAATTCCACTTTGATAAGATACAGGAATTTTAGTTGCGTACTTTCTCAAATGGCTGAATGTCAGAGACCATCTGGGGAGTTTTTAATAAGGTTGACTAGCGACTTTACTTTCTTGATTAGACTTTTTAAATTTAACATAAAGCCTACATAATCCTACGGTATGTTCACTCTTCTAAATGCAAAATGGCAAGATCTTGTATCTTTTTTATATTACTCTAGAGTCTAGTTCAATGGAAAAAGCTCTTGGATTTAAATTATTTTAGACTCGTACCATCACAACCTCACACCATCTTGTTAACTATTGGGTGTGTAGATTTTTCTGGTTTTAGTCGTCAAGCATGTTCCTCTTAAAGACGACTGTCACTAACTTCCATATTTAGGAATGTATGATGGCAATCAATTCAATCTTTAGGTAAAAGCAAAAGAGGTTTTTAATAATACCGCAATTTAAAGAGAAGTGCTTTATAAATTTTCTTTTTTTCTAATCTTTTTAATTGTTTTATATACTATTTTACCATAGGCTACATATCATCCCAAAAACATCCTGGTTCATCATTCATATCATTCATCATTCCAAAAACATATGCAGTATATAGACTACTCTTTGCACTATAGAAAATGCCGCTAACCGGCGCATCAATAAAGAAAAAGGGAACCACTTGAATCGATGATTAGATTAGATGTAGGTCATAGGAACGCGATAAAAAAGGAATTTAAAATTGTTAAACAGTTGACGTTGTTGGTGCATTTGTGAATAGTTAATTGGGAATGTGCAAGGGTCATCAAACAAAGTCTGAAGAGACGTTACTTATTCGAAGGACAAATCCTTGATGACTGGACAAGCGATTTTAAAACTGGTTTGAGCAAAAAAGCAAAGATTAAAATGACTTGTGCAACGTTGCAAAGCGTGATACTTGAAAAACTTTAAAACTTTAATCTTCGCTTGTCAATATTTTTCATAAAGGTTGTAAAAATATATTCGTGCGCAAAATCCAATGACAAACCTGAAAGCTATGTTCAGGTTATGTGTATAGTGTACGTTGTTTCAGTGTAAATCTACATCAAATATTGTCAGTATCCTTGTTTCGATCTTCAAAGATTTACGAAATGTTAACAGCTGACTTCGGGTTATAACTCATCCTGGAAAAATCATTAAGCAGCTTACAACACAAAAGCTACTGGTTTGTTGTGAGAATAAGATTAAGTCTTACGTCATAATAGCACGGAAATATTCATTTGTTCATGCTCTCGACTCTATGGCTATAGAATGAGTAGGCATCTGTAAATTCGCCTTTATCTGTTTACATACGCACGGAAAAGGTTTTCCCAAGAAAAATAACCATGCGACTGTTGTTTCCTGCATACGTCTTCTGTAGTTGAGTTAAGATTGGAAATTTTACATTGTTAGATTTGTCTTTGATTTTGCGTTTAGAAGTTTGCAAAGTGGTATACAAGCACGTTTGCTCATGCAAATTAACATTCAAGAGTGACTGATTTGTTGCAATCATGTTGAGGTAAACCGTTTTGTCACCGGACAGCATTGGCAAAGGAAGTGTACAGAGTGGAAAAGAAGTGTATAGATAAGAAGAAGCATGGTAAAAGCTAGCACTTGGTGATTGGCTGCAGAAAAGACCAATATTGGCAAAGATTAGAAAGCATTTTCTTCGTAGTAATCCAATAAGACGTAGAGGGGGAAAGCGTAATAAAGGAAGATGCAAGACGGTGTATCGATGAAGTCATTTACCCGAGTCATGTAGCTTGTTAAGTGTGTGAAAAAATGTCTGACGTTTCATCAACAAACCGTTCTCTCAAGTGCCTCGTAGAAGTTCTCGTTGTGGGGCTATGCAGCCGACAGATGAAGGTTCACACATGATCATAGATTTAGGAAAGAAGAAAAAGAAGCATGAGCTGCAAAGAAAAAAGAGTGTGTTTCTTTTGCCTTGCTCCTTATTGTTCTCTTTCTAAATTGTTAGTTTTTCATTCTATTTTCTTTTTTGAAGTTAATGCTCATTTTTTTCTTTCCTAAATCTACGGTCATGTGTGAACCACGACCAAACCGACAAACGGCGGACCCTGACATACGATTGACAACTTTGCATTCACCTCTTTATATCGGGATTTTCCTCTCAGATGCTTTTCTCGGTGGTGGTAAAGCAACATTACAAGTTTAAATATCCTATAAGAAACGTTTGGTAATCAAAATTTCGGGCATTAAACTTAATCTTATTTTCGTAAATTATAATTTTATCTGTCACGAGCTTTAGTTTGAGAATGTCTCGTCTGTAATTTTCATCTTTCTATGTTTTCAGGGTATTGTCAGGTTTCACGTCTGAAAATGCCAAACTATAAACATAACTGTTGGTACAATCAATCGTAAATGTTCGAATGCTTGCATCCTCAGTTATAAGTGCAACCTGAATTGTGCTAAAACAGTTAAATCAGCGCACTATCAATGCAATAAAGAAACAACACCTGCATTTAAATATTAAGACATCATGAGACTAAAAAGATCGAAACATGATATTGCTGCTTATAAAATTTCGAAAATACCAATCGAAAAACCACAAACTGATTTAGTACATTATAGACGGTGTCCGACGTTTTCTTCGTAAACAGTTTTTCGTAAAACAATTGTTCGTAAGCAATTCTTCGTAAAAGCAATTCTTCGTAAAGCAATTCTTCGTAAAGCAATTCTTCGGGCATGCAATTGACCGTAATACTAATTGTTCGTAAACAAATGTTCATAAAAGTTAGGCTACAGCTTTTTTTTTTAAAAACAGTTACACTTGTTTACGAACAATCAATTAGGGTAGCCTATATGCTAGAGATGTGCTAATTGTGCTTAAACACATAATTGTGCCACTGAAAGAAATCTGCAGCTCCTTGCCCGTTCAAAGCACTGGTATGCTGACGGCACCTTCAAGACAGTGCCTTCACTGTTTCACTTTCACTTCAGTGCCTTCACTTTACACAATACACGGACTGACGGAAAACACTTCAGTGCCTCTGGTGTATGCCCTGCTGGGGGACAAAAGGAGATGGACATACATTCATGGAGTTGTTACCTGCTGTTGCTGTTCCAGAGACAATCATGACTGACTTTGAGATGGCCATGGTCAATGCAGTAAGCAGAGAGTACCCACTTTCAACTCACCGTGGCTGGTTCTTCCATTTGTGCCAGTGCATTTGGAGAAAAACGATGGGAATGTATTACCAGATGTTGCTCAGCCAGTAATTGACTACTTTGAAGACACTTGGGTTGGGCGCCAAGATCGTCGTCAAGGGCGCCGTCCTCCAATGTGATGGCGTCCTCAGTGGCCTTCCCAAAACTAATAATAGCATTGAAGGATGGCACAGAGGGTTCATGTTCCAGGTATCTGCAAATCATCCAGATATTTGGAAGTTCATATCTGCAATCGAGCGAGAGCAAAACCTAAATGAGGTTCGCATTGAACAGTATGTCAGTGGCCAGGCAGGACCCCCTCCAAAGAAGAAGTACAAGGACAGTGCAGAAAGACTAACTAGAGTCGTCCGAACCTGGCGTCAAGACTTTCAAGATGATGAAATTTGTGATTACTTGCGTGGAATTGCACACAATACTTCATACTAAACTTGGCTTGTGGACAATTTGTACGAAGTTACTTAAAGTAGTATTGGTAGTGTTAGCAAAGAATTGCTAAACACAGACAATTGTTGTATTCCAATAAATAACAAAAAATGCGCTTTTTCATTGTGCTTATTTGTTTATGTCTCGTAACTTGGTTATTCAGGAAAATTTGCATTATGCACCTTCATCGGAAATTGCAAGACAAACCTTGCTGTTGCGAAAAATTGTTCACAAACAATTGACCTATCAGTATCACCTGTTTACGAACAATTCACCTATACGAAGAATTGATGTATACGAAGAATTGCTTTACGAAGAATTGCTTTTACGAACAATTCTTTACGAACAATTGTTTTACGAAAAACTGTTTACGAACAATTCACCTATAACCATTATAGACATGCAAATTCTGCTATCGGATAATAAACGCAATGTATAACTTTTGATTTTGTCAAAAATGTTGTGTAAATACCGACGGTATTCAGTGCAAAAACGTTTTCTTTTAATAGAGTCCTTTAAGAATAGGATATTCAGAGTTTTGGATGTTTCTTTTTAAATAACCAACTATCAATTTCTGGGAGGATACCGCCATTGCTGCTACTTTTAGCTCAGGTAATTAATTTATTTTTGTCAAACATATTTTTTTGTCTAAAAATGAGATATCCAATCCATGAGATGTGCAATCCATGACTTTGATCTTCACAAGAAAAACAAGTGAGAGTGCCTATCACAATCAATATGCGTAGTCCTGCGGCAGGCTACATTATTGTCCAAGAATAGGTGAAGTATTGTATTGTGTAATTCTGTTGTGGTGTTTCATCGATCAGTGACCTCTAATAACTTTCAAATACGCAATCTTTTATTGCGAAACCTACTACTAGTCGTTTCTGCATATGTGCGATTCTCGAAACTTCTCTGACTTGTTGACCAGAAGAATAAGTTCTTGTGATGTACTATTACCCTATAGTTTCTGGAAGCTTCTGGTCAAGCAAACCTGTTATGAATAGCCGAGTGATTAGAGTTGTGTAATGTGTATTATGGGGATTAGAATTTGTAAAGAAAGTATGTTAAAGTTCTATAGCTGATATTGAATAGGTTGTGAAAGTGTAACTTATTGCCAATTGTAAAGTAATTGTTGCAAGTAGTAGGGTATATTTATTTTAAAATCGACGAAGACGATTGCTGTTCAGAATTTGATATCGTTACGTGTTAGAAGTGGTGAACCATTTGTCAGTTCAAGAATTTCATTTATCATCTCACAAGTAAAATTATTCGACCATTTGTTTGACTGCTTCACGGTGGATATCCCAATAAACTACGTCACCAATCTTTTCAAAGTCTCTTTACGTGTAAAAGATAGAAACAATTGTGACAGCGTCACATCATGCAAAAAATGTCAAAATTATGTAGGTAAAAAAGCGCTAAATCTACTTTTTCTACTTTGTTTATAGGCTATTTGTTATGGTTACGATAACTGCTGGTCACCAGCAAAGACTAATAACATCTAATAAAATTCTTTAACTGACCTACTGAAGATTTTAATTTGCCTGTTATAAAGTTGTGCTGAAGAGAAGTTAATATTCGAAATCGCGATACACAACAAGATAACTTGAGATCAATTAGACTGGTCGTACATTTGTCTTGAATCACTATTAAAATCCTTTGGATACTTTGTAATAACTTGATTATCTACCAATTCCTTGTCGATGCACAATTAAACATTGCAATCTATACACAAAAGCTGTAAAAAAATAGTATAAACTTAAATGTAAGACAGAAAAAACAGTGAAGTGCTCTTCAAGAATATGCAATATTTTAAGAGTAGGTCTATAAAGACAGATCAAACGCTTTTGGCTTTTTCGAAGTAATCAATATTATGAAATTTAACTGTCGGTAGCAGAGTGCCATCAATTTGTCTTTGCATGAAATGAGAAAAGAAAAGTCAGTTGTTTTCTCGGTTGTTTAAACTTTACTTTTTTTGGCTAAATTTATGTGAACAATATTATGTAAAAACTATTTGCTTGTTTTATACAGTTTCTGCTATAAAAAATAAAATAAAAATAAATTAAAAAATTCGATAATCACGATCACGAAACTTGACAAGCTTAAAATTTCATAACATGCTAGCATTCATTCCCTATACTACTGTACTGTAGTCATCATGCAGCCCACCGTTGTATCTGCACAAGTGATTGGTCAGCCATGGCCACCTAAAGATACGGCCTGATTTGTCACATTTTGCAGAAATTTCCCGGTTTTTCTAACTTTGGGCGAACGTTCAAATAAATTTTTCTAAAAATTAGATTTTTACGCTTTCTTTATTCTTTTTCCCAGATGACACAATAGGTTTTAACATTCTCACATGTAGAAAAACAAAGAAAATTCGATTTCGAAGATTTTAGTCAGACTGTTAATTTTCAATAACAGTCTGATTTTGCGTTTTTCAACTTACTTTTTCTCATTCGCTACAGCTTCCCCAAGGCAACAAAAAAGTTTTATGTCATTAGGAAACCGCAAAAATTAAAAGCATCTCAAAAAATATCAGTCAAGCACTAGCAGTAGCTGTAATCAAAATCTGCAAAATGTGACAAATCAGGCCGCATCTCCAGGTGGTCATGGGTCAGCTAACACTTTGAAAAAACTGCCGTACAAAATTCCGTGCTACTCAAACACTGACCACTTGAAGCATACCATTTCCTTGAAAGGAATTTGCCAACAAAACCAGTTGTTTAAGTTTTGTGAATAAACGAAACAAAAGCGTAGCATCAAAAGAGTGAACGTTGAATCAATGTAAAAATAACTTCTTAGGCTCGGTTTGCATAGAGTTGTTAAAATCCGAATTCCTTTCTATACTTCTCACTCGTGTTTTCACATTGCACAAGATGTAGTTTGATTGACATTTGCAAAGAGTTTTGTTTTGAGGTGTTGCTTCCCAAAAACCATTCTTTGTAGAATTTAAATAACATTCTAAAGTATATAATCCAGAAAAGAATGTTTACTCATGTGATCAAAGTCGTTGTAGGCTGCATAGCCGAGGGGGGAAGAACTCTGGTCGTCGTCGGCTCCAGCTCGTGTCCGAGCATTGGTTTTGTCTTCAAATTGAATTTGGTTTTGGATGGTGATGTATGTGGCTTTGGAGGCCCAGTCTATGATGGAAAAGGTATGATGCTCTGGTACTCTGGTATGATGCTCGAAATGGCACGGGTTCGATACCGCTCAACAATATGCGCAAGGTTTTTGACAGGACACGTAGACATGCCTGAATACGACAAATCAGAGTTTCTAAGAGCATTATTCTGGCTCGGTGCTATTGAAATCTTTGGGCTTTCAGTCCAAGACATCTCTAAACAGAACAAGGTGTCTCCCCAAACAAGGAGAAAAGAGGAATGAAAAATAGGCTACTAGTTAAAAATTGAGGAGAGGGTTGGTTTTTTAAAGCAAGGTGGATCTGCTTCCAAAAATTTGGACGCAGTTTTTAGTAGTCATGTTGTT
Organism: Aplidium turbinatum; assembly: GCF_918807975.1. Lineage (NCBI taxonomy): Eukaryota > Metazoa > Chordata > Ascidiacea > Aplousobranchia > Polyclinidae > Aplidium > Aplidium turbinatum. The sequence continues at coordinate 4,200,962 of NC_137489.1, read as the reverse complement.
TTTGTGGGATTTAAAATGCAATATGTGAAATGAAACGTAGTCCCAGATTCATGGTCCCTTACTTGATTTAAGCTATATCGAGCTATTGTATAGCAGCTTTTTTTAAACTGTCAAAAAACATTAAACATATCAAAAGTGGGCCCCATAAGTGGGCCCTCAAACAACCATTGGCCCTCCCGGCAGGGCGGAACGGTGTCCTGCATAGTGTAATATGCAAATTGTCGATTGTTGTAGTTGTTGTTGTTAACAGACGGTCAGTATCGGTCAACAACAAAGACTGCGGTGAGCCAAAAACTATGTTGGAAAAAGTGGTATTTTGGGCACCAAGTTGTTGTTGTACAACTTTAAAATGTTTCCGATTCCTGATCACAAAGTTTCTGTTCCACACGAACGAACTCGGTTATGAACTTCGTCTATAAAAGACTGCAGGAGCTGGAGATATGACACTTTTTGGGACAAAAAAGAACAAAATTGAAGAACACCTATTTTTGGGAATTTTAAACTTATAACTGTTTTTGTCATTTGAAACGAAACACTAAAAATATTTTATTGGTCTTGCAAAAGCTATTTTACAATAAAAGAGGTTTTAGAACATATTTAAGAACGAAGTTTTGCAAACATGAATAATAAATCTGAATAGAGAATTTTCATTTTTATTGCATTGTATTTGTTTTTGTATGAAGCATTAGTTGAATGTGGAAATCTAAATAGCCTACTCGGACTTACAATGCTTCTTTGAGAGCATAATCCTGTCTGTTTAACATGTAGGCCACTTGTAGGCTACAGGCGTTAAACCACTGACACAGGCCCAGTCATCAAGCTTGATCGAGTTTTTTCTTCGTTTGCTGAAGTACTGTTTCTACATTATTTCATCTATCAGGTGCCGATGAATGGAGAGCGCTAAAGCGCATACACGGAGAGTCGAACTAGCGCTGCTTGTTGTTGAGTTTTTTTTGCAAGCAAAGTCCGGCACTTAGCCTAATCAACTAAGATATTGGAGAGGATTGAGTGGAACAGGATATGTGCTTTATCACGTTTCTTTGATTTAAATTGTAAAAAATGCGTGTGAATGTTACCCACGCTTTTGGTTGTTGGTCGACCCAATTTTGAGCCAAATCATGCATAATCCTAAAGTAATTAGACCACGTGTAGATAAAAAATACACTCACGGTCGTTTGCAGCTATCTCCAAAAATGAAGCTTTTGACACTTAACGCATAATGAAACATGGTTTAATGTCGTGGTACTGATTGCAGACGATACTTAAAAAAACAAAACAATCTACTGTATGCAATGCAAGGACATATCATTTTTATCATTAGTAGACATATAGAGCTATGCAGTTTAAATTTTCTAGATTTATTTCTGAAGCATAATAATTGTCAAGGATAGCGACATGGAATATACTCAGCCAAGCAATCAATGCTTTTTGACATCGATTCAACATCTGTACACGTTAAATAAATATAAAAAATTTAGTTTTGCTGTCTTGGGTAACAATGAGTAAAGAAAGTCTACAAAGATTTGTTTAGGCTGATATGTTTAATGGTTGTTGGGACAAAAATTGCGGTGTCATAATCTTTTGTCATATTCAGGTCAACGCCCACACATTTAGATTAAGTGGACGTGAAAGGAAATAAGCCAATTTTCTATTATGTCATTGAGCATCTTGACGACACAGTGCCAAATCAGGGACGCAGTCACAAAGGTGGAAGCTTGGGAGGTAGTCGCCTTCCAGAATGTGGTTTAAATGCTATTACAGCGTTTTAATGCCACTGTATTACATGTTGAACAACGTTTCAAAAACGTTTGACTGCGTTTAGAAACTATATTTTTATTGTAAATATTTTCCTATTTAACAGGTGTTTTCCCCCTAAAAGTTTTCTTTTCGGCTGTGTCACTGTGGTGGATGCTCTAGATACCTGTCGAACTTCGTTGGTTGGTTGGTTGGTTGGTTGGTTGGTTGGTTGGTTGGTTGGTTGGTTGGTTTTGAGTCTTTATTCTCGGACTGACAAAGCCTTGATTGGTTATTTCTGGTATTTTCGCATACTTGTAGAGGCTCTTGACACAGGGCCGGTTACCGAGATTGACAGAGTGAAGTTTCCGATTGTTGAAGTGTTGTTGCCTGGGAATATTCCATTCACTAGGTGCCGCTAAACGGAGAGCAGTCCTGAAATGCGTTGCTCAAGCGCACACTTCGAGAGTCGAACAAGCGCAGCGTGATCTTGAGCCAGGCGCCTAACTACTGATCTAACGGGACGACCTTGGTATTAGCGCTTGTATCAATTGACCACGAAGCCGACGGATAGAAAGAAAAACATAAGCACTATTGACATGAATAATATATACCGTGTATTAACTAATAATCGGTTATAAAAATTTTACCGTTTTCTTTGTCGCAGTTTAAAGTGTACCACTTCTAATAGGAGACATGAAGATGTGCTAGCGTGAGTTCGAATCTCACCTTTGACAGGTGGTCATGTAAGCATCAATGAATTGTAGGCAATAAATGATTTCACTTTCGCAGAGTAAAATTGAACAACATACTATAAAGCTGTTCCAACAACAGATGTACTGAATTCGAATGGTTGAATAGGCCTACTCTTAAGCCAACAAAATTTTTACTGCATGCAAAAACACTAAATAAGATATGACGAGAAGGTTTTTCATTGATCAATGCTTCGAGGCCTCCTCTCAATATTCAAGCTCTGTATCACAAATCAACTCTTCAAAAACAGTAAGCTCAACTTTGGTGACTGGGGTGGTTCATTTTTCACACGTTTCGCATGTTTCCAATGTTTCTTATGTTGGTTGCATGACCGATGGTGACTAACAAGTGTTTTAAAGATCATTGGCTTGATTCCCATGAAAGAACATGGAATTTCCATGCAAGATATTCAGATATTCTACAAGATGAAACAAAATGGAAACGGAAATCGGTTTCTGTGGTTTGCTTGCTGAATTGTTTACCACCACGTTCAATTCTGCACGAGAACAAACACGTTTCGTGTTTTGTTAAACGTTGATGTTATTGGAACTTTTTGTTTTCATTTGGACTGCGTTGGATTTGGAACAGACATGTATGCTAATTACTGCCTAAACATGGTCATGCACAGGGAGAAATACTTTAAACTGCACAACGTTTTAACATCTTTCTTGTCCATTGGGTAGCCGGTACGCCTCGCGTTTTAGCTGGTACTTTCCTATCCGCCTGGAACAGTTAGTGACAAAGATAAATTAAAGATGAAATTGATTTATGGCAAAATTTTAAAGCTCAGAGTGTAAACCGATTTTATAACAAACTAGTGTCCAAAACCGGATGGATGTCTGTTAAATCCAATACTTCTGTAACGGACAAATTTTTTTTTTTTTTTTTTGGAGAAACGATTTTTTTGACATCCATGATTTTAATTAACTTTTTGTTGAGTTGAAAGCCGACACGATGTGTTCGTTGGAATCACTTCATCTATGGCAAGGGCAGAAGAATATCTTGCAAGCCAAAAACAGCAGAAAATGAGTAAAAATTTCCAGAACGTGCAGACATGCATATGTATTTTTATTTTAAGTCTCATATGAAAGTTTCGGGGTGCGTGCAAGCAATGCAGAAATAATGTAGCAAAAAAACGTACCGGAGGCTTTTGCATTCAGAACATTAAAAAGATACTTTCTACCGGGCACCAATGAAACACTGGGCTTTTAAATTAAAATAACTCTAAAAAAATTAATAACTATTTGCTGATAGTTCAAGGGTAAAGTAGCCTACAAGTTCAAAAAGGGCAAAGTATACAAGTCAATTCATCAAGAAAATATGTAATTGTCCAAAACAAATCAGTTGTTGTCTCTAAAAAATAAGTTGGATGCAAATGCACTATATAGAAAAAAAATGTAGCCCATGCGATGTTTTCTGCAAGTTTTTAGACCTCTTAAAATGGTTCCGAGACCTTAAAATGATTCTGGGGCAGAATGCAAACTTAGCCTACTTTCGAATTTGTCGACGCTTTTGGCTGCATTCCATCAGTTATCAACAAAGTAAGGAAATGAGGCGAAATGCTAAAACACTTGTAACTTATTTATTAGTGTTTATAAATCTAGCTAAGTATTTAAAGGGGTAGGCTACTACAGGAAAAACCTGACTTGGCGATTTTCCACGTTCTTTCTGTTTAACATGCTACCATAAAACTATTTCCAGAAAATTTTGCCCCATTGCGGTCTGACCACCATTGCGCGCGTGCTTTTGTCAGAGCTTTCAAAACAAGATTGGGCTTGAGCAGCGAAGCGTGCGACTGTACAATCTGCGTCACTAGAGACTAGCAATCAGCTGATCTCGCAATTATTGTTACTGCGGGCGATTTGGCTGTAGGCTATGTATGTATGTACATCAAAACATCAGATTTCAACATGAAAACATCAGACAGTTTGCTCAAAACATCAGATGGGGTAACGTGGTTTTTGTCATTGCTGTCTTTTGTGACGTATTCTCGAGCAGTGTTTGCACTTTTGGTTATTTTGAAAAAAAAAATGAAAATAAATGAAACATTGGACCTTGGGCCTTGCCAGCCCAATTGAAAACTTTTTTTTTTCGGTAATTTTTCTTAAAGTGTATTCTTGAATGTTCAGTTTACGCACTTTAATGCTTAATTCCCGTTTGAAATTTTCATTTAGTAGGCGTTTAAACAATACAGTAAATACTATTAATACTACAAAAAGTGCTCAATGCCAAGCAAAAAGCCAAGTAGAACGAATTAAATCAAATATAGTCATTACTCTCTAAATCCTCGACAGCCTGTTTCACCCTAAAAGGAGAATCATCAAAAGGTCCTTAATGATCCCGCTTTTAGGGTGAGACATCAGGCTGTCAAGGGTTTAGAGAGTAATAACTATATGTGATTTAGCTACGTGGTTATAAATCTGACAAAATAGTCGATATAAATACACTTTTCGATTGTGTAAAAGATGTCTCTCAAATACGTTGGTGTTTCTAATAATTTACAAGGATTTGAAGCGTCATAATAAGTTAGCTGTTCTTTTTTTTAATTTTTCAAGTTTGTAAAGTAAATTTAGCGATATTTGTTATGATGACCACACCGAAACCTGCCAAGTACTTCTGATGAATTGAAGCCAGACCTGTCTGTATCGATTTAGGCCTACAATAATTTCGTACATGATAAAAATAAAACATTACGTTTGAATAAAATTAACCATTTGTAACGGCCTGGTACAATACATTATAAAAAAACATTTCGACCACATAATAATATACCTGAATAAAAATAAGTAATAAATCAATAAGCAATTGTGTAATAGGAAAGGGCTAAATATATTGCCTCACACTGAGCCATCCGTGAAACTTTTATTTTCTGCTTAAGCCTAAGGCATCAGTCAACGCAAGAGTTATTTTATGAATATCACGAAGTTACTTTAATCAAAGTAAATTTTCAATTAACCACTCCCGGCTCTGGGCGTTTCAAAGGAACCACAATAATAATAATTTCTGTGATCCAATAATACGGTTAAAAATTTGCAATTTATTGCATCATAACTTTCTAATTAAGTTTGCCAAGTCTGACATCATTAGGTGAAGTATTTTGGTTCATGACGTTTGACGTATTTGCTGATGATTTGCTGGACCCTAGCACCGTCGATGCACAAAATTTTTGTGAATCACAGCTCATGGCTGACGTTAGTTAGAAAACGTGAAACGATCATGTATCTACAGCTTAAAATCTTTCATAACAGATCAAGCTTTGTACTCAAGTCCCGAAGGAAAGAAGTGGCAAGATCCAGCAACCATGGTTCAACTCTTGGTGTGAGCAGTTGAACAGTGCATTTAAACGATAATTTTTATTGGGCGTCCCTCAGTAGGTGGAATAGTCTATAATACAGACAATAATTTCAGAGCAAGCAGAAACGTCATAATATTAAAGAGAAGTGTAGTAAGAGCGAGCTTAAAAATTAATTAGAAGATTAAAACAAAATGAAAATATTCAAGAAATCATTATTGATCGAATCACAATCATCTTGATGTTGAAAAAAAGAGTTATGGAGTTTGCAATCCCCATCTGACTACTCCATTGTTAAAATTGATTAAAACGATTGATGGAGTAAATTTCAAATAAAATGTTCTGGTTTCTGCTTACCTTCCACTGATGTAGCTTAAGTTTCGTGCCCTGGTCTTATACACACAAAAAATGTTTACATTCAGTCGGCAACAAAAAACTTTACATGTAAAATCTGCACAAGTTCTTAGCTTACTGTTCCCGCCAAAAGCATTGCGTCGCAAAAACGCTTATAGTTACATCATTAGCTACTCTCTGGCAACACTTCGCCGTAAAGCCATTGCTCTGCGTGCCTAGTGTTGCTTTCTAGCTTCGTGAATAGTAAGGGGGTGAAATCGGACAGTATTTTTCATTTTCTCAAAGTTTCGAGGTCTTGCAAAAAAACTTTCAAAAACTATAATGGGTCGAAAGAAGAAGCAAATGGAGGAAAAACCTCGTGCCTTGACTTTGTGAAAGAAGGGTGATTCTATTATTGCTGTAGCCAGAGATATTGGGGTCTCCAGAGAGGCAATGTATCACTAAAATCTTTACAATGAGTGAATATTTCACCTTTTTAATTGATAAATTGCCTCTTTGAGATCCCAATATCTCTGGCTACAGCAATCACAGAATCTCTCTTCTCTAACAAAGTCAAGGCACGACGTTTTTCTTCCATTTGCTTCTTCTTTCGACCCATTTTAGTTTTTGAAAATTTTTTTGCATGACCTCGAAACTTAGAGAAAATGAAAAATATTGTGCGATTTCACCCCCCTTACTATTCACGAAGCTGGAAAGCAACACTAGGCACGCAGAGCAATGGCTTTACGATGAAGTGTTGCCAGAGAGTAGCTAATGATGTAACTATAAGCGTTTTTGCGACGCAATGCTTTTGGCGGGAACAGAAAGCTAAGAACTTGTGCAGATTTTACATGTAAAGTTTTTTTTTTGCTGACTGAATGTAAAGATTTTTTTGCCGGCACTGTATATGCCCTGGCTTATTTTATAGGTTCAAATTCCATATTTTGATGAAACATTTAAGCCAAACATAGGTCTACTTTGAACACTTAGATTTTCAGGGAAGACAATATGTCTTCTCTCTTGTGCTTTATACCTTCGTTTATGTCCTTGTGCACAGTAGCCTACATAGTGCAATCCTTAATTTATTGCAATTAGTTTTGTATCTGATATATAAAAGCTATGTACTTCTATCATTAATAATGAATTAAAAAAATGGTCTTGAATTATTATCTCAATTAAATCTTGTTTGTTAAGAATGCGTAGGCCTATAAACCTAAACTCATAAATCTGTGAATCAGCGAACATCTTGAATAATACTCTTTTGCTCTTTAGCTAAGAACTACAGTATATCCGTCTATAACTCATACCTTTTAAACCAATGATATTATATACTGTATTGGTGATAAGAAGATTCTCGGAAAATTAACCAAAAAAAATTTATTTTGTTCTTCTTCATCGTCGTATGTGCCACTGGGGGGAGGGTCTATCCATTTACCAACCCATATTTAAGATGTTTCCGGACTACACGGGAAAGCTATTACTAGTATAAATGTAACTATTTTACTACAACACAATAGCACAACGGAATTTAGTTTAGGTAAAAGTTTCGTTCAGGGTTTTGCAAGCATTTTAAAATTTTCGCATAGCCTACTATAGAGGCTTTGAACCACTGACGCAGGTCCGGTCACCGAGATCGAAGGAGTGAAAGTTTTACTTGTTATTGAAGTGTTGTCTGTGAATTGTTCCAACAAGCTCAAGCGCACATCATGAGAAACGAACTAGCGCCCCTTTGTGTTGCAGATTCTTTGTTCACATAAAGTCAGGGGCTTTGTTAACTGTGGTGTCGTAGTAAAGAACGTTAAGACAATGTGAGAACTATTTAACTATGATGGAAATTTTTAAATAAGCTTACGAAAGTTTGTTTATCAACGAAGTAGCCTAGCTATAGAAAAAGACCATTAAAAAGTCAAAATAGTGGAAGTCCACATCAAAAAACATAACTGAATCAAGTTGAATGGCAATCCATAAGACCTTTTTTTTGTTCTTCAGTTTGCACAAGGTAAATATGATTCGTTCTTCCTCTTATGCAAATGTTGCAAGAATGAGAACACAGGAATTGCAAGCAAGCATTCTTTCACATGTTTACAAATACAGCAAAAAAGTATTCAAGAAAAGCAATAAGCTTAGCCTATGCAAAAAAATAAAAGTAATTGTTTTCGTACTGCGATTATTTCCAGTAACGATCTATTATAGTTTATGTTTCAGTTTTGTTGGCTGTAATTTTTCTTTTTTATTTTCCGCTTGTAGAGGATATATAACATCGTCAAAGAAATCATCCACCGATGTCCGTAAAACATTTTCCAGTTCTGAAGAACGAAAAGTTTAAATTTTTATCGCTGAGAACGTTTGCATCAAGTGGGCTACGATTAAAAATCCGAAAATATTTATGAAGTAACTGAAATAAGTTAGCATAAAATCAAGTTGTAAACTTTTCAGCACAGATTTAATACATCACTTTAGTAGTGCTAGTGGTGTGCGAAATTCAATGAAGATTTTCTGGTACGCCACCCTTCTAAAACAATGAGCATTAAAGTGTGTCGAGCTTTCAATTGTTTTGGAATGATAGAAAGCACCTCACTTGCAAGCACAAAGTAGAAAATGGTGGGACGTTCTAGTCTCCCTGCTTAGCCTATATTTTGCATCAAAGCACGTTTGTATCAAGCAGTTAGCAGGCCATTTGCAATAGCTTATGTGATGACATCCTAAATCTGATACAAATTAAAAATTAATAATCTCGCTTAAAAGACTTTAGCTGTTGTAGAGCGACAATAAATTTTTTTAGTAAAAAAAAAAGTTTAAAAACTAAAATAACTAGAAACAAAAATTGCAGGCCAGTTTTTAAGCCGTTTTTAACAAGTTAAATTATGGTCAAACAATTTCTTGAACACTTACCAGTGTTTATAGTGTTTTCATGCACATTTAATTGTCTTTTTCTCTGGGCCTCAGAATTTAAAGGTAAAACAATTCTGTTACCCTTTTTAAGAGCTTGATAAAACGCTGGAGACCGTACAGTTTCTTTAAATAACTTCTTCATATCTGCATCACCAAACTGTTTTAACTTTTTAGCGTAGGCAAATTTTTGTGCAGTTTTCTTCCGGAGATGTGGATCTCTAGAAAGTAAAAAGTAATTGGCTAACTCAGTTGCCTAAACTTTGAAGAGTTTGAACTTCTTTGATCAATAAAACTTGCAAATGTTGATACCAGACAAGATTAAATAGAAATATTTGATTACATAGAAATGCTATAAGTTTTGTCAGGGTTTACTAACCTTTTTGTGGGTATGGCGCTCAATGATGGAATTTCGTTCAAAATCAGTCTAGCCACAGCAAGCCAGACAATTGCTGAGCATTGCATTTTTCAATTTCTGCTTCTTTTTTCTGTTGGAACTGCAAAATCAGTTAAGATAAATATCTTACTAGAATAACATTGAGTTAAATAAATGATTTTATTTAATTTTTGTTGTGTCATGATAACTTATAGCATTATGTCGTAACAGAAACACGGTTTCTTTTTCATTGCAGCTTATGCGTTCTTCCAATGGAATCCGACCTAAACAATTTTAAGTATTTTTTTCATTTTTGAACTTTTTTGAATTACTTTCTGATTAATTGGTACTGAGCCAATATTTAAAACTGTTTCAGAAATGTAAAAAAACTCATTGCAATTGCAATGTTGGTATGGTATATGACTAGAATTCAAAATCTTGATGTTTTCTTTTCTCTATTTTCTGCCTGTCGAAGAAACGTAGTAAATTGTGTAAAACGGCAGTGTAGCCTAAGACGTTGTTATGACAAAATAATTACAATCGCTTGTAACTATACTCATTTTAAAATTTCCGCAAAATAAACATAATTTCACACACATTTTTTATGTTGTTTATGTGTTTTTAGCATAACTAAGTTCATGAACCATAATTGGATAATATTTTAGTATTTTGGCTGTTTGGTATATAGTTATAATTTGGATTATATTAATATATTATTTGACTTATATTATATAATTTGGCTATTTGGTAATAATATCCCCTTGATGATTAGGCTTAATTTGGGGGAAAAATATTTTTTTCTTTATTAGGCTACATCTTTATTGGTTGTTTTTCGTGTGACTTGCTTCGTGTTAGACTCAAAGAGTTGTTCACAATGCAAGTGATTTCCAACCTATTTGCAATTCCTGAGCCCTTTTCAAAACACTAAGATGAAGCTGTCAAAGACGATTTCACAGTCCGTAAATAAAGATTCAAGCAACCAATCAATCTGCCACAGAAATAGACTGTTCGACAAAAATTTGACGCAGAGATATCTATATCTACGAGTTTGGAAACTCAGTGGAACTGAAAACCACTTTATGCACTAGTTGGAGAGTAGGGTGGCTCATTTTTGAACTTTTTTTTTAAATTCTCTCGGGGTAGTGGGGAAATGGTGCCAATGAGTGAGAAAACGCTCATGACAAAATTTGAGATTTGTAAAAAATTGTCTTCAGCCTCCTCATGGGGCCCAAAAATCGAAAAATGGGGTCAAAAACGAAATTTTTTTTTAAATATTTTTAGTTTGGATAGATACAATATTGTTTAGATATATCTAATTAACCTAAGAAAAAAAATTGGCGTCATTTGAACTATTCCTTCAGCTTCCTCACAGCTTCTGAAAATTTCCATTTTGCTGAAAATTTTGCATTTTTGTGGGTGGTTACATGATACATAATTGCGTTAAACATTTTGCCAGCTATAAAACGTCATTGTATTTCTATTTATAGACCTGCCCTGAGCTGTTGCGTCATTTTTTAATGAAATTAGGTTAATTTGGTAGGAAAAAGTGACGTCTTTTATTTGAATTTACGTCACTGACGAAGTTTGTAGTTATGTAACCACAAACAAAAATGCGAAATTTTCAGCAAAATGAAAATTTTCAGAAGCTGTGAGGAAGCTGAAGGAATAGTTCAAATGACGCCAATTTTTTTTCTTAGGTTAATTAGATATATCTAAACAATATTGTATCTATCCAAACTAAAAATATTTAAAAAAAAATTTCGTTTTTGACCCCATTTTTCGATTTTTGAGCCCCATGAGGAGGCTGAAGACAATTTTTTACAAATCTCAAATTTTGTCATGAGCGTTTTCTCACTCATTGGCACCATTTCCCCACTACCCCGAGAGAATTTAAAAAAAAAGTTCAAAAACGAGCCACCCTATTGGAGAGTCAATACTCTTAGTGCGCCGTTGTGATAAAGTGATCTCTAGGGGCAGCAAGTAGTAGGAGTCAGGAGTCTACACTTGACATGCTTGTTTGTCTGTTTGTTTGTATTCCATTTGTGCAATCTGTTGTATTTTGTTTGCTACACAAAATGTTCAGAATGACTATCGGTTTTAGTTCTTATGATGTCTTAAACGTTTTGGTTTACAGTTAGATTGGTATGTGAACAAGTTAATGATGAGAGGACAGCACATTTCACTGATTGCTGAACACTCTTCATTAACTTTTGATCCAGCTTGCAGTACGCAAAATGCTAAAGAACAACAACAGGCGATTTTTGGGCTCGTTGCATTCAGTCATTTTTTTTCGTTCATTGTTCTGTTTTTTTGCAGCGTAGGCCTAAATATGCTTTCATACATGAAGTAAGTTTTGATGTGATTGTAGCCTACATGTTATATTATTTTTGTGAGATCGAACGTTATATAGCCTATGTTTTTTTTTTAGTTGAAACAAACTGTAATTTATTTGGTTAATCCTTCTGTAGTCGGCTACTAGTAGGCTACTGTGATTAGGCCTACAGTAGGCTACCCTACTGATGTATAGCATTATGTAGAGACTTCAACCTAGTAGTTGTAGATATCTCTGGTGCGGCGAAGGCAATATTACCTTTTTTAGAAACTGTCAATCTCGTTGTGATCAGGCCTGCTGCCTGCACCAGGGGTTCTAAGTCTACTTACTGGTGTGCGAAACTGCCAAGATTAAGCTTTCTCTGTCCGAAATGATTCCTACAATCAATGAAAATTTTAAACGTAGACTAGGCTATGGGCTAATTAGACAAGTTAGGCTAAATGTAAAAACAATGACACCAAAAGTGTTTAAAGCATTAATCTAAGTCAGTAGCCTAAATGCTCCTTCACAATTTTTTTTTTGTTTGGCAAATGTAGCCTACTCTGTGCTTTACTTTCTACAGCCTACGGGCTACTATATAATTAGGTCGTCGATCCGCTGTCTGTCCGCCCCGTTAGATCAGTGGTTACGCGCCTGGATCAAGATCACGCGGCGCTGGTTCGACTCTCAGGGGGTGCACTTGGGCAACGCATTTCAAGATTGTTTTCCATTCAGCGGCACCTAGTGGATGGAATAATTTCCCGGCAACAAAACTTCAACAAACGAAAACTTCACTCTGTCAATCTCGGTAACCGGCCTTGCGTTAAGAGCCTTTAGGACAAGTATGCGAAACTACCTGGAATAACCTATCAAGGCTTTTTCAGTCCGAGGATAAAGATTGAAAACCAACCACTCGGCATACGACAACTCAGCAAGCATATTTCAACTCTGCAAGTACATTTCAGCTACTGCCAAGTCAGCAAATGAAATTTACTTGCTCACGTCGGACGTGCTTGGTCATTGCTTGTCAAACTCGTTTTATTGACTGTGGCAGTGTGGCATGTCAAGTTTCGGCTTGCTCAGTTATTAAGGTATTTTTTCAGTTTCATTATTTACCAAGTTCAACCACTTGCTAAAATGTTACTAGCTCAGTTCAAGTCAGTTGTCACTTGCTCAGTTCACAATTGCTGACTTGTAGGAGACTCATATAGATAGGCCATTGGAACTATGATTGGAGAATGGTTCTTCGTCGTATGAGCTGTTCTTCCGGACTATATGTTTGGGCATGATGTCATCAGCCACTCGACAGTCTCGTCATCCAGGGCCTTCAGTCCAAGCGTTCCATGTGGTGGTTGATGGATTGGGCAGTCATGGACGACATGATCTACTGTCTGGTCTGTGGCGCCACACTCGCATCCCGGTGAGGGAGCCAGGCCCCATCTGCACATGTCTGAACAAAAGCGACCGACGCCGGTTCGTAGGCGGTTAAGCCGGACCCACGCAAGTCTTGCGAGGGACATTCCCGGAGGGTGGGGATCGACTTCGGGTAGGAAATCACGGAGTCGGGAGGTGTTGTTTTGCCACTCCATGTTCCATGTGTAGTTCGTCCAGTGTGCCGCACTTATTCCAAGATCTTCAACGTTGTTCAGAAGCTGTCGTGCGGCGGGCACAAATGGGCGTCTTGATTTCAGTCGCTGCTGTCCTCCAGGTAGGCGCTGGAGTGTACTGTGGAGGAGGTGGCCGGGGTCCAGCGGGATCCAGCGTCGCGCGACGAGCAAGGGAAATCATGGCTCCTTTACAGCGAAGTTCAGCAGGTTGGATGCCTGCAAGGATGGGAAGGCAGTCCGTAGGAGTGGGACGCAGGCATCCAGTCACAGTGCGTAGTGCGTCATTGATGGCGATGTCAATGTGGCGGGTGTGAGAGCTGCGGCACCACACTGGTGCGCAGTACTCGGCGGTAAAATGGACGAGGGCCAAGGTAGCTGTGCGAAAGGTTTTCGCATCAGCTCCCCAGTCGGAACCCGCCAGCCGCCTCAAAAGTGCAACGCGCGCAGATAGTTTTTTGCGCAGTGACTCCAGGTGTCGTCGGTACGTGAGTGACCTGTGCAGGGTTACGCCGAGGTAGGTGGGTTCGGCGCAGTAGGGGAGGTGTTCGTCATCGGTGGTAATGTTGATCTCACGTTTTGCTTCCTTGTTGTTTAGATGGACTGGTTGAAGGCATAGCCGTACGAGCCAGGGGGCAGCCGCCCCCCCTGTTGTTTCAAAACGTCGCGAATCCGGGCAAAATCTTAAAATTATTAGGGCAAAAATTGCTATATAAAAAGCTACAAAATTGCATGAATTAAGAAAAACTATAAATTAATATCTTTTACCTATCAAACTAAGTAGCCTACAGCCTCTTATTTGCACAAGAAATGTGCCGCAAAATTTTCATTTGGCGCACCCGTACTGATGTATTGTATTGCATATTTGGGCAGCCACCATATCATGCCAATTTGGGCAGCCACCAAAATATGTCTCCAATACTTTTGTGAAACTGCCCAAATCAAAACACAAAATTTGCTATATAGCTAATTTTATTAATTTTCACAAATGCATCGTGTTGATTTGGGCAGCTAAAAACATGAAATTATTTGATGAAACTGATTAGTCTGTCTGTTTATGCAACTGCCCAAATTAGCGTGAGGCAGTTTCCCCAAAATGAACAAATTCATTAAATTTTCCCATTTACATAACTGTATCGTTTAGATTAAGGCAACAAAAAATATGAAATTATCTGATCATAGTCTATTTATAAAACTGCCCAAATTGGCATGATGCAGTTGCCTCGCATCAAAATGTACAAAGTCTTTAATTTTTTTCATAATATCCATAAATGCATCATCTTGATTTGGGCAACTACAAAATATGAATTTATATAAATCTGGTGAATAGCCTACCGGTACTTTTACAAAACAATTCGGGTGAGGAGGTCACAGTACTTTTTCAACCATAAATGGACATAGCTAAGCAACACCACCACAACATTTAACAAAAACATGTTATATATACCTGTTAAAAGTACTGTAATGTTAAGGTGTTGCTTAGCTTTGTTTGGTTACTTTTATAAAAAGGTTCTACTATTTGGCGAGTTCCCTATTCGGCCAGAGCCTTTTTCGGCGAGTTTCCTATTCGGCGATTTTTTGAAAATCCAACGACGCCTTCTGCAAATCCGATGATTGAATATTATTCAATATTCAGACATTGAATCAATGTAAATACGAACTGTTAGGCTAATTGGGTTCTTTGAATCCTACGTCACTGTCTGTATGCAAACTTAGAATATATTAAACTTAGTTGTTTTTGTCATCAAATTACCTAGCCTTACTATATTTTTAGAAGTAGTGCTGCCAGACCTTTTTATTTTTGTACTAAAATTCGTATCATCAAAACTACTTTAATTGATTGAACAAAGTTTATTTGAACAGAAGTAGTATGTCTGTGTTTTATTACATTTAATTATAATATTGCAAAGAGCGAGTTTTGCCATTACCAAGCATTCAAATATCTCAGCCAGGAATTAGCAACAAGAAAACATAGAGAATTGTAGCTTTATTTCTGAAAAAATACCGAAGAAAACATGATCTTATCCTTTTGCTATGCCACCGGACAGCATCATTTTACAGGAATATTCATAACCACATTTTTGTTGAAAATGCTCTCAGAATGCACCAAATTCAAAGCAATTTTTCAAAATTTTCTGGGGGAGGCTCCCCAGACCCTCCCACTGCTGGGTGTCGTCATAAGCGAAACACGCCCTCAACCCCTGCCCTTTCAAAATTACTGGCTACACCACTGCTGGTGATCTTGTTATGTTACTTTTTCACTGTTATCATCAGGGATAGTTATCATACACCGCATACATTATATTTGGGCAATTTCTATAAAAGCGTGCACATTTGGGCAAATTTACTTTCTGCCCCCCCCAAAATGCTTTGGTCTCGTACGGCTATGGTTGAAGGGCAGCTATGACTGAAAAAACTTTCAAATTAGGCTATTATATCCTATAAAAGGTAGGTTAAGTCTAAATCTACTTAGGTCTATTAAAGGCATTGAAGCCAGTTTTTTGTACGAAAAGACCTGTTTCATTAGGAACTGTTTTATTGTTTCAATTGGGCTTACAATAACTAATCCAGGGAGGGACGCTTTTACTTAATTCGACAACTAAAAGTATCATACTTTCAATTTAATACAACCTGAAAAATCAATAACTTTCGATTTTATTTATTTATTTATTTTGAAAAAAAAATAAAATAAAAAAGTAATATATTTTCTAGTCACTACATCCCGCCCTTACACAATCTAGGTAAGACGACACCAGTCAACCGAAACGTAAAAAATTTTCTAGATGAATAGGTTTAGCTTACACTTGACTTTAAAGAAAAAAATTATGATATTTGCATTTGTTTGAACAACTCCGCATGTTTTTTTTCGATAGAGTATCAATAACCTGCTGTTAGAAGTGCATAGAATAATATGTTTTGATTTTTACGCTTTTGTGGAGAACATGTTAAAACTATACCACAAATTGATTACTCTAACTTTCTACCTTTTAAAATGTTGAAACTTAACCCTATCGTCATCTTGCTTCGTCATGCTTCATTAACTTCAGCCCAGATTATTTTAGTCTTGGCGGTTTGTTCAACGGAAAGGTCTTAGCTTGTAATATTTGCGCTGGCTTTAGCTCACACTTATTTCATTCATTCTGGAAAAGTGGCAGAATTTCACATTGAGGAACATCACCAATATTTCAATTACTGTCTGAACTAATTTTCCTTGCATAAATTGGTAAATTACTGTAAAGTAGCTTAGATTAGTATGTCAAGAAAGCTTGTGGCAGGCATAAAGTATTGTAAGTTGTCCAGTTTGTAGGTTATTGTTCTAAATAGCCAGGTTGTGATAAACATAATGGTCAATGAACATAATGTTTAAGTGATATTAATGAATTAGCAGAGTTTGTTGTTTGCTTTGTGGAGAGCAGAAAAAATATGATAAATTAGGTAGCCTACTGCAGGGTTTCCCAAACTTTTTTGGGTCACGGACCATTATTTGTGAATCTGTTCATTCGCGGACCCCCAATATAAAGGTAAAAATGAATAAAACCGAATTTTGTTTATTTAAAAAAATGACTACGGGACATCAATGGGACGGATGGGATTGCTTCTCATTGCACAAGTTATCAATTCTTGGAGTTATTTGTGAAAGGTAAACTCGTAAGTCAGGGTCCACGGAAAGTCTGGAGCTGTATTTTGTCTTCATGTTGGTAAGAGCTGAAAATGCTGTCTCACACATGTAGGTCGTGGCAAAAGGCAATAAATTTTAGTTGCCTTTTGCGATAGCAATGGGTGCCTCCACAACATTTAACCAGAAAGATGCAATAGCTGTTTGATTGAAACTAAGCATTAAAGTTCGATCAGATGATAATTTGCTAATTCTTCTTCTTTGCGTCCTGACAGATCAGTCTTCTAACAACAAAAGGTCAATTAAAATCCAGTCAAAATTCTCATTATGTCTCTTTTAAAAAGTACTTCTTGAAATGTGCAGAAAGCAATTCCAAATGTTGTGTAACGTCAGAGAAAATCAACTTTGCATTAATTAAGGGTTTGTTGGTAATGTAGTCACACAGAACAGGAAACATATCCACAACATTATCATTTCTTGTTGCCACGGACCACCTGTGCAGTCGTCGCGGACCACAGTTTGGGAAACCCTGGCCTACTGTACAGTTGCTTGCATACTGTAGCCACTGCTGGTACCCTAATTCACACTTGCTTAGGCTAGGTTTTTCCTTCAACAATGTAGGGATCTCAGGTGATAGTGCAGTAAGCTATGTGCTTACATATAAACTGATACCGTATACATTTTATGATGGCTTTGTGCAGTTTGTGCAAATTGTAGTTTGATCTATTCATTTATGTGCAATGTGTAGGGTTTATGTGCATATCTGCAATCACAAAAGTAATTGTGTCCACATAACAAATTTGTAAATATTTTGCAATTGAAATTGACAGTTTATCAATAATATTATCACAACTTGCATAAGTTTTATCTTTTTATGCTAACTATATGTCTTTTTTTTAGTTTTTAAATTACTTTATTAAAAAACTTCGTTTTTGGTAAAAAAAAATGTACAAAAACTGGCATCCTGAGTGTCAAGCGGCACAAAAATAAATATATCAACAAGAAGTGCTGTTATCAGGGTCTGTGTCTTGCTGCTGTCATCTCATTATTCACCGCTTGTTTTTTACGGATTACTTTATTAGGCAGATCGCGCAGAATTATTCTGACAGAATTACAGTGGTGTTTAGACACATTTTGGAATTAAAACAGTAATCACAGAATGTGCTATTGTAATTTTAAAACATAACAATACTACCAAATTATTACATGCTTAAGAGTAGCCTATAAAAATATCTTTCTATAAAAACAAAGTTAACAAATAAGAATTCTAGAGGTCCTTGAAAAAATTGATTGCAAATATGCACATGGACTAGCTATATAATTAGCCAATTTTTTAAGTTTGTTCAGTTACTAGTAATTGGGTTATAAAGTCATTTGCGACAATAAAATATCTACTTCTATCATTCCTAAAAGGTTCAGTAATATATGGTCATTGGTCATGCATACAAATGTAGTTGCAAGTGCAAAAAACTGTATCAGAATTAAACTTTTAGCTCAAAAATGAACAAAGCTGATTAATGCATTTTTGCGTTAAGTTGTGTTTTTCATAAATTCAATGCTGTATCATATAGAATCCTTTGTTGATTTTTTAGTATCTGGATGCAATTTGCAACAAACACTGTGACCCAATGACCTCCTATGGAATCTTCTTCTTTATACATGCCGTGGTCCACCAATACTGATGAGTCATCCACAAAGCAAGTATTGTTTATCTTGTTTCCTTAGTTTTAGTTTATTTATCAGTGATTGTTTTGATTTCATGTTTTCGCATCGGAATAAAGAACATTCTGCATGGTAATTAAAAAGCCTAAAGTTGTATATTGTGCTCACAAGTATCTTGAGCAGCTGTTTTGTGGTGTTGTGTAGTGTGCTTTTGTAATTGTTTTTATAATTAGCCAATCTCACTATATCAGACCAACCCACTGTTTGCCAAATCACTTAATACTTGTTATATCAGAACCGATGGAACTTTGCTTGATCTCGTTGCCAACATTTTGAGTGACAAGCCATCACAACCAGTGGAAAGGTTTGTTGTTTTTTGCAATATCATCACAGATTTCTAAACATTGAAAATCTTATGTGTCCAACTTGAATTTACTTACATTCTCAACCTAGTAAGGCTTACTTGCAATTTTCAACTGATGAATAGGAAAGTAAAGCCAAAAGTTTATAAATTATGTTCATTGCTTCATTGATATTTTGTGAGCTGTAGCAATGTGTAAACTGTTGTTTTCTCAAGAAATAACATAAGAAATATTGCAAATACAGCAAACTTGAAAATATGTTCAGAGTGGTTATTTCATGTTAAATGTGTTAAATTTTATCACTAGGTTTGAAGATAGGCTATGTAGCCTACAACATTTTTATCAGTACCAACAACATTATTGTCTTTCTAAAGAAATGATTCATCTCCATGGGGGCCCACAAAAGAATACAGAAATATTTCAACTTTGAACAAACCAGCTGAAGCTTTGGAGAGTAACCAGTATCTACTAGGACCATCCAGTCAAGTTAGTGTATAAGTTATGTACTGTTAGACCTCAGAGCTGGACCTTTTATCTGATGCATAGTTCTCATTAACTCTATTTGTAGATAACTTTTTTTCTCTCACAAGAAGGTAAAATACAGTAGAAGAAAAACATTTAGCAGACTCCCTAAGTAGGAATAACTTACTTACAGTAGACGTGCGCTAGAAAAAGCAGAAAAAATAGGTATCACACCTGTTTAATTATAATTTTTGGTGTTTAGATGTACTGGTACACAAATTCCCATAAATCAAAGTAGCTTAGTCCAACAAATGAGGTCTGACTGTAATTTTAATTTTTGTCATTTACTTATGGCATGCAGTGATAATAATGTATGTAATGTCCTATATGATAACTCCTATATGTGTTATTGCTATGTCATGACATATAAACTAAACTGGAAAACTGCCTTGATTGTATTGAAGCTAGACCTATAAAATTCTACATGAAAAATTATAATGTTTAATGCATTTAAAGAGTTTAAATTTGCTTTGGTTATGTTTTTCTTTGAAATATAAGTTACATTTCTGACAAGTGTTACAAGACAGTTACATTTATCACTAGGCGTACAGAATGAAACAATACAGGAGAAAAGTTGAGTCTCTAGAGTAGGAGAAAACTACAGTATAGACTTTAGGAGAAACATAGAACATGTTTACCATCAGGAAGCACTTAAACAGTTATTGACAGAAAGTGTTGACAGTGAAGTGTCATACTATAGAAATTTCAGTTCGGTACATATTCTGTCAGGGGTTACCATCAAAGTTTCCAGTGCCAAATAGACTGCAAAGGTTAAGAAGTGCACCAAATTTTGAAAATGAACCCAACAACCAATTTGGACTTCCCAGTCATCACTCATCCAATAATCTGCGATTGTACAATGATTTGTCGAAACATTCCAATAGAAGCTGCAACTTAGATTATACTGGCGATGGATTTTCTGATAGCTTGTCAGGCTTGTTCCCAGGAGATAAGGGTACTGGTAGGCAAGTCCTGCATGATAATAATGTGACACCTGGTAAGTGCTTCATTAAAATGTTTTTGTTAGGCTATTTTTTTTTCAAAAATCTTTTACTTGATATTTGAATTCCAGCTAACTTCGCTTAGTTTGACAATTTGTTAAATTGGAGCAAAATATCTTAAATTTGATAATACTAGTTTAAACTGGATTGCTTTTTATTGTACATTTTTCATAACTGCGTTTTATCAGACTAAAATTTTGTATCAAAGTCAATTATATAATTGATAACTGATCGGCCACCCCCACTAGTGGGGAACAAACCGACGATGGATTATGATGATGATGATAATAACTGGTCTTACAGCTAGCCTTCTTGGCTCAAGTGTGCTTTCGGGCAGTGGAGACTTTTTGAACATGCAAGATTGTCAAAACTTTGAAGGCGATGAGATGAAAATCCACAGCAGATACAGGCTGGTTGATGTCTATTTATTATTTAGAATTACTTATACCAGTATTTTAAGTTTCGTATTAATCAATAAAACTTACGTACGGTTGCCGTTGCTTTTATTACAGAAACCAGAGCCAAAAAGAAAACTTAAGACCTTATGAAGTATCTTGGCCAAACTTTCAAGGAAATCCCAATAGTGCTCAATACTTTAACTCTCAAGGTAACCGTGCACTATGCATGTAGAGTTTTACATTTTAGGATGCACTGTTTCTGTTCTTTACCGTATGGGTTGGAGTGTATTTTTACAGGTTGGGCGTCCTCCCTAGCACCTAGCTCAGTCATGCACAGCTGGTTGAGGTCGCTATTTAATGTGGTCGGTGGCTGTTGACACCTCATACCCCTTTGAAACAGCTCTATGCATCTTAGTACACACTACAGAGACAAACGATAATGGTCTGGTTTTTTAATGATTTTTATTATTATTACAACTTTGTTTGCTAAATTGGAATGTGTAGTTTCTTATATGAGACATGTGCAGATGTACTATAGATTCAATCACAAAACGTTTAGTATGCTTTAAGATATAAAGAAGAAATCAGTCTTTTCATATACAGTATCAGCTATCTATTTTATTCTATTTGTCAAGATTTGCTGTACACAAATTTATTTTCCACAACTGGTTGAAGACGTATTGTCCCGCCCATGTCTAAACGTCTAATGTCTCGTTACCGTGTCTATACTGTCTATGTTGCATTTTCCTAACGTTGCCTTTGCGTTTGGCAAGTTAGTTACATTCTCCGATTATTATCTAAACAGATCTTACAACAGGTGACGGGACCGACAATTTTGGGATTCAATCGTTTCTACCTGATCTCACCAACACCTACCTTCACTCTACGCCTCACCAACAAACCAACACTCAACCTAACACCGATACAAGGTCATCTACGCTTCGTTCACGCTTTTATGTGCACATATCTGGGTTTAAACAATAAATACTATTAATACTACAAAAAGTGCTCAACGCCAAACAAAAAGCGGAGCAGAGCGAATTACCTCAAATATAGTTACTATTCTCTACACCTCCACACTCCACAGCCTGTTTTACCTTAAAAGGGGGATCATTAGAAGGTCCTTATTCAAGTAGAATTCTATTCTATAGAAATAGGATTCTATTCTATAGAAATAGGATTCTGTTTGAATAAGGACCTTCTAATGATCCCCCTTTTAGGGTGAACAGGGTGTAGAGAATAGTAACTATATCTGGGTTTAATGTTCTTTCCAGTCATACCACAGTCTTCATAAAAATTGCACTGGAATTCTTTGCCGTTTGTCACTCATAGATGAGCGAATGGATGTGGGGTAAACATGTTGCTTTGACACTGTCTGGTTAGTAAAGTACTGGAAGCTACGCAGGCTTGCCATATTGGACACAGCCAACATAAAAACACACATAAGTATATTATTGCACTTCTGAACGATATGAAGTCATTCCAACGTCTTTTGCTTAAATGAAAAGATCCTACTGTCTGCACATACACTGCAGATTAAATGGAATATCTGGTAGCTACAATAGTACTTTGGGCATTATCCTCTAAAAGTCACGCTTTTTTATATTGGCCTAAGTATTTTTTTTTCTTTTCGCAATACCAACTCAGATGTTTTGCTACTCAATGCCGTTGCTGCTGAAACTTGATTGTGCTATTCTTGGACGCGAAGATGACAAGTAGTTAAACCGACCCATGGTATTCCAACAACCCTGTCCTCTTGTGGAAGACAGTGGGCCTCCTGATAGTATTTATTTTGCGAGATCATACTGTACGCACGCTACAAAATCATGGCTGGAAGCAGCAAAGGGATATACAGTCATCGATTCAGCTGCTCCAAATTGGTTTGGTACGTCATTAAATGCCTTGCTGAGACGCAGCCGCGTGGCCTAGAGCGGCGTCGAATCTGCGTCTTTTTGGAAGTCGCGCACTCGCTCTTGCCACGCAACCGACGATCAAACATCCGAAGTTACGTTATCGATTATGTAGTGGTTATCTTACGTATGATATGCTTTAATATATATATTGGCATCTTGTTAATCTGCGTACGTACAAAAATACGCAGGGCACATGAGCTGCAAGAACATCTCATCCAAAGAAAGTTTCGTGAACTGGGCTTGGGGAATGGGACTCCGCCACTAATGAATAGTGGGGCAGGTAAAGCCATGTCTAACAGATTTTTATCCTTTTTACCAAGACTACTTTGATTGACCCATTCGACATTCCAGGATTACGATCTGGAGATATTTCTGACCTTCAACTTCATGCTATTGACCCTGTCAAACAGCAGACTACACCAAGAAAAATGCTTACCAGTGGTAGAAGCTATGACGGTAAGATGCAAAGTTATGCAGCATAATATTTTATCAGTTTGCAAAGATTCGTTCATTGAAATCAGCTACAAGATTTTAAGTTTTGTTGCTTTTGTAACTGGCAAGAACAACTTAAGCATCACCCAAAGCGTTTCTCGCAGAATTCATTTATCCTAAGATTTCTACAGTATATCGGTGTGTTTTATGCAGTTACCGAATATATATAAGCTTTGGCATGATGTCTGGGTTTACAAATGCGACAATATATTTAAAAACTGACTAAACGGGCTTCAAGTGTGAAAACGTCACACAAAGCTACTACTACCGAATGAATGGTATCTCAAGAACGATTGTTGTACACTAGAAAGAATAGGGTGACCACTGACCAGTCCTCTTGCTTCAGCTGCTTTATCCTGGGTGAACGCTATTATGGTGCATTTACCCCCAGTACAACCGAAACCAAACAAGCTTTGTGTGTGCACAGGCCAAGTGCCTCATGCACTCTATTACCTCACTGTTGTTTTCTCTGTCGGCTACTGCTGGTTTCGAAACAAATACATTAACTTGTTGTAGTGGCCTATTTTTGTAGAAATTGAAAGCCACTGTGATATAACAAGGAATTAATTCGTATGCTTGGTTTGACTAATCTCACGAAAACTTGTTAAAACAGGTTTCAGCAGGTTTGACCAAGATAGTGCTTTTCCTTCTCCTATCGAGCCTCTGTCGTACACCTCACGTGATGTCCCGACACCCAGCCCCTTAGACCAAAACATGTTTCGTCCCATCTTATCCCAGCAACAGCCGGATAATGCGGTAAAAGTAGTGACAAATGCAAAAAACGCTTAATGACTTACAGCCGGATCTGTAGTGTATAATCTACTAAAGTTTGTCTGATGTACAAATAAGATTTTCTTTTTGCAAGGCCGTAAACGTTATTTCAATGTAATAAGCATTAAATTAATTATTTTTTTCCATTGTTTGAGCATGACATATTTTACCTTTCACTCCCCTTTTGAACTGATTTTTCATTTCCTACTACATTTGCCAAACCGAACATATCCAATTGCTGAACCAGTCTGACTTTGTATAGTCAGTTCTTTCTTGTCTTGTAAACAATTTATCAGCGTCAATTGATGCAGGATTTTGTGTTTCAAGCAGATTGGTTCCCCATGGAGATGCGAGTCTGCCTCATCAGGTATTGAGATGAGCATGAGTCGATGTGATAGTAAGACACCGTTGACAAATCCCGACCATGATTCTTTTATGAAACAAAGTAAATGAAGCTGCTAGCCTACCAATTGCTGAAAACACTAGCTGTTCAATGTTCATTCTAAGTTTACTTTGGTACATCCGTTCGAAGTTATTTTTTTGTTATGTTATTTTCATTGGGTAAATGTGGTTAGAAGACAAAGAAGCTAATTATTGTTCCCATTTTTGGGCATATCATGAAGTGTTTTCGAACTACTCGGTTTCGATGAGTTATCGTTTCGGTCGCTTTGCAAAGCGTAAGTAGTTGAGCCGAATGTTATCCTCATCATCTTGAATCTTCATCTTCACGTTCTTCCATGCTCGCTGGCATATGAGCCAACAAAGGTGACACAAAATTGTCCTTGGTCTGCCGTGCTAGTCAAAAACGGCTTTTACCAAAGCTCTTTGCAATTGCCATTTTTGCAACATTCTTCTCTGTATTGATCATAAAAAATGCTCTGATGAAAAAAAGCCCAAAATACAGAAACTAAACTCAGCTTTAATAAACTAAACTGCTTTCATCTTCATTACTATTGATAAATGAAAACGGTTTGGTTTTCAGCGTTTGTTGAACATGCATTTACATTTTGCAATTTAGGTTCTTGATTTATTTTTTTGTGCAAACTGCTTTTAATATTAAAGTTTGTTCTGTTGCTAATGTTCAGATGTGGCAAACTCGTCTAATCTATCTTACAACCAGCACAGTGAAGCAGAGCAACATGCATTACTTGATCATAGAACAAAGTCTAAAGATGTAACTTCTACCATGGCGGAATGCAATGTGAGAATTGTTGGTCAAGAACACATAGAAAACTGTTTGATATTTAACACTGAATTGTAATTGAGTTGACAAGTAAATGACAAAACTATCAAGAGAGCGAGTATGAACGTTTTCGACCCAACCCTGCGCCTTTTTCAAGAAAGTAATAATCATCTACACTTCATGGTTCAGATAGAGTAAATTACTTTTTTCACTAAGTCATGAAATATTTTTGAAAAATGCATCAAAAAGAGCTTACCATGGCAAATGCTTGCACAGACATGAATTCCTAATATTCAGAAAAAAATAAAGCAGGCTTATTTTCTGACATGTATTGATTATTGAACCTACAACGATGTTCTATTGAAGCGACTCAGCTACGTGTCTTGTGATAAAAAAAAGATTCAGTTTGACTCGATCAAATTTAGAAAATATTCAGTTTAAATATGTTAGATCTTAATCCGTTAGAATTGATTTCTAGCCCAACATTATTGAACACACCATAGTGAAATTAAGCTGCTTTATTTTGTACAGTATATTATACACTGTATTACTTTTGTCAATTATAACATTATTGAGTCACTTCAAACCATTGTGGAGTTCACAATATGTTGTTGTTAACTTGTTACGATTGCATTGCATTGATTTAATGTCATGTCGGTTCTCATGTGTCCAAGGCCTATGAGAGGGGAGTGCGGAGGGTACGGTGTACCCTTGAGGGCCCAGGACTGTGATTGTTGGGGGGCCCGAAATTGTAATTTTGTAGTTTACGCACAAAAACGTTTGGTTAAAACCATTCTAAACGACTATGTTCAAGCATAAAAGTTGTTATTCTTTAGTCCTGGGGAGGGCCCGTAATGTAGAAAAAGGGCCCGGAAAGGTAATTGAATGCATTGCGCGCAAATTAAGAGGGCCAAAGTAGTGATTGAATGCTTTACGTGCAAAAATGTTTTGTTAAAAGCAACCTAAATTAAATCATTAAAGTTTGTTATTCTCCTGTCCATGGGGGGGGAGGCATAGTGTACCAAAAGCAGGTTTGAAAAAAAACCCGGTCTTTTAAAAAAAACTGTTTGAAAAAGGTAGTTTCACGCTTATTTCACTTCAAAATGAATTTCGGAGCAGAAGCCGGAGTGAATACTTTCGAAGCAGGAGCGCAGCCGGAGTAAAAAAAAGTGACTTCGTTCACTTCTGCTAGGCATTTGGTGGATGCAAAAGTTAATGAAGAAAAGTTATTGGTCAGATGATTAATTTGATTATGCTTTAACAAGATGTTATGTTTGAGCCTTGGACCCTTGCTAGAGAGCTTGACTTGTTGTTCCAGATACATAGCACAGTAACGTTAATGGATTTAACATTTTTTATTAAACACACAAAAAAAGAAAAAAAAACTACTAAATCTAACGTTTTCAACGCCGCATAGTGTCCTCATCAGGAATAACTATAGGCTACACCTAAGAAAAATGAATTTGAAAATTTTATATTAAAGCTGTAGCCTACAAGCGACACCTCTCAACAGCACCATCGACAACTGACACACGAATTCAATGCAGGATACACAAATTGGCGAGGGACAGATCACATGATATGCACAACACAAAACACTAAATAATAGTTTTATTGCAGCCTGATACTATTATTGCGCACAGATGTCCAATTCTGCAGTAAAATGTTGTATGATGTGCAATACGCCTATGCAAACATCACACTTTTTGCTCATAACAAAGAGGGCCCGGAGTGAGAGGGGGCCCGGAATGACTCTTCGTACCCCTAGTGAAAATTTCTCTCAGAGGCCCTGCATGTGTCACCTTCTTTTTGACTAGGAAGTCCCAACTACGGCCCGCGGCCAATTCTGCTTTGGACTGCCCTTTTTTATGACCCATAAAAATTTCTGAGAATGCATAGTACATTAGGCTTTTTGCAAAACTAGCAAAAAATTGTTGCCTATTTTGAATTTGTGACTCTTTGTAAAAAAAATATTAAGCGCCCCTATTTTAGACGTACCGTATACAATGTCAAGTGCTTTAGGGATGCAAATTTCAAGCTCTTGCATTTTCATATTGCAGATTAAGAAAAATAGCCAGAAGGAACTCCTTTCAGCCCCAGCTTCCTTAGGGGGTTATATGATGTCGGAACCTAACTTGGGTAGTAATCCTTTCACCCAACGAGGATTACAACAGTTCAACAAATTTATGAAACCTCCACAACAAGGATCCAACTCAATAATCAACCCAAATTTACCCCCTTTTGTACCTCAACCATTTTTGCCTCAATTTTTTTACCCCTCTTCATACCCTCCTTTGAACACGTTGGACCCCTCTAAATATCCTTTCACTGATCCCCAAATGCTTTATAATCAAACATCTGTGGGTTTTCCCCTGAATAGAGATCCATCGGGTGTATTTCCATCCTTAGCGAACGTCAAAGGTTGGCCGCTGGTTGCATTTGACAAGCTTGGAAATCCGGTTCCCATGCCAAGGATGTACGGTATGGCTTTATGTTATATTATGAGCTTTGTAATATATTATGCAAAGAAATTTTTTTTTGGTAATTTTCCTCTTTTGCAACTTCCGTTTTTTATTGTCTTTGTTGCTTACGTCAGGGTAACTTCGAATTGCTGTAACAGCTGGTTATTTTAAGTAACATATAGAATACAATAGATCAGACATGAAAGTGAAAACTGGCTCATTTTAGTTGATAATTTAAAAGGTGTTTCAATTCTTTGTCCTGCAGTCGACTTATTTTGGCTGATTGTCGCCGTCATGTGTTTTTGTTGTTGTTAATCTTTTTCTGCTACAACGAGAAGAGTAGCCTGCCGGTATGTTGAAAGCGGGTTAAACAAAACATAGTTTAAATACCGATTTAAAACATTTACTGTGGCGACCTTAAATGTAACATGATCCTTTGGTTGGATTCGAAAATGAAATCACGATTGAAATACCGAATACCGAATCCGTTTTTAACGTTTCCCTACATGCAGGAACACCGCCACCTAGCAGTGCATATAACGCACCTCCAGCATGCGTGAAACCATCGCGGACCTACTCACAAAACAAACTTTATATTTCACTTGAGGAATGCTACGACCAGTACAGGAGCCTGGAGAAAGAGAGAAAGAAGGTATTTGTTTCAATTGAAAGGTTTAGCTCAAAATTAGAGTTTCTTTCGTGTTTGATCCACGTTGTAAAGGTTGTTCCATACTCAGTGAGAGTAGTTTCTCCCGGCCATTTTTCCTTCGGCAACAACGTCCACCCAATTTATTACACCTTGGGTAGAAGTGAGCGCTGTTTATCAGCAACCAGCTTAAGCCGGGAGTCGAACCAAGTCACATTGTGTGTGACCGTAATTCCTGGTTAAACTGTTCTACGAATTTTTGCTCCCAAGTTTCATGTCACTTTATGAGTCGTTTTGATTTTAAATAAGTTTCAACGAAGGAACATAACTGTCTCCCTCAAGGCCATTGTTAGCTGGTATCGAATATATGAACATATCATTTGCCGTTCAAATGTATCATAACCATTCTCATACCCTTCACGCTGTTTCCACGCCAGATAAAAACTTTGGGACCGTAACTGACTGCACTGCTGTCAGTTTACACAAACTTGGTGGATAACTTTAACGAAATTATAACGTTGCTTTGACGTCATGCTTTAATGGTGATGTTTTAATCAAACTCAGACGGAATCGGAATTGGCGAGAACATTCCCAGGCAGAAGAGTGACAAGTTCAAACAACACCCCCCTACCTAAACCCCCTCAAAACCCCTCCAGGGTCGACAAGTTGATATCGGACCAGCAGAGAGAACATAGCCGGGTAGGGAAAGTGATGCGCTGTAAATGTGAATGAAAATAACCGAGGTTTTCCATCAAACATTTGTAAAGTTGATTGATGGAGTCTCCTCTTGCGATCAGTGAGAATGACTGTGCCGTCTCTGTCATGTTGCACCGGAATAATTTTACTGTTTCCATAATGTAGAAGAGAGTTGGAAATGAAATGTTTGCACCGCTAGCAGCTATAGCTACTAGAACAATTAAAACCCAACAAAATATTAAATTTATTTACAAGTTATGACCAAGACATCGGAACAACGTCATGTTTCACTGTTCAGTCGCCACCCTGGGAAAGTAAGATGTCCGAAAAAAATAACTTTACCTCACGCTGTGAAGAAAGGGGCGTTCTTCCCGGCTATCAGCACAAGGCTGAGCGCTCACTAGTACAGAGAAACATTTACCTCACGCTTTTACTCGGTTCTTTTTAGGTCATGGCTTTGTTGGACAGGATGGAGCATCTACTTGAAGGTCCCATGCTGCCCAGCGTCAGTAACAGTATGGAGGGCCAGTACCGTTACATCCGGGAGGCTGAGGCGTACAGAAGAGACGAAATCAATTCTTTCCAACATACCCCGACCGTTCCGGCAGTGGCAGATAACGACATGGGTAACAATTTTGTCTTAACAATAGCAATTAACAATAGCAGAGGTTTATAGAAAGGTAGAAGCGACAAAACACGAATGTTATAATGCGCTTGGTACCAAAACAGGATAATCAGTGTAAAATATGCTCCAACCAATCGGTGCGAAAGAAATTTTTCTTAAACGTTTTCAACTTCAGTTCATCAAATGTTTTAGTTTCATTGTCGCTTGTAAAGTCTCGGTCATTTTCCCCCCACATTTGACAGCGGCATTATTTTGAAGTTTATTCATTCTTGTTATTTTTCAGATACGATGACATTGGCGCTCGCGGACAGCTTGGAGCGACTGACGGCGGCTACTAGGAAGGCTAGAACCGCTCTCTGGGTGGCGCTGCAAGTCACTTTGAATTTAAAAAACGACCCGACAAAAGTTGGACAGGACAGCCAATCAAAAGTCGCCAATGGCGAAGAAACCTCACAAAGTTAAATTAGCTTTTTAACCATAGATACTGCGTCATTACAGACGTCATAATATCACTAACCAGACCAACCATGAAGAAAGACAAGGTTTTGATGAGTCAGCAACTTTTCGATGTAGGCGAATATTCCAGATTGTTTGTAGGCTACGTGGTTGAAGCTTTATCAACTTCTTCTGGCACCTTGACCACTTCCATTTGCATTTCCAACCATAACGTTGAATAGATATTTAAAAGACAGCCTTTGGTTATATTTTTACAATGCATTGCTCTAGCACTTCCCAATATCATGAGTATTTTAGGAAATAAGTGTTTTACTTTCTTGTTAGAAGTATGGTGCGCCGTGGTCGATTAAGTTGCAGAAATATGCGGCTGCGTCTTTTTTGAAGACGGTTGTTTATTTCAAAACTATTTTTGCAGCAGTTTTTCCCTGCGCTTTTCGCATTACATTTTTACTCAAAAATTTCAACCACATTTTTAAGAACTGTCGTCTACTTTAAGAGATTTTTAATGATTTTTTTTTTTTCATTATGTCATCTACATTTAAAGTAATGCGACTTTTAGCATGTTTTTAACGCTGGTTAGCGTCTTAAAAAGTGTGATGTCTCTAGGAGTTTTAGTGAGCATGACAAAATATCCTTCAAAACACCTTAGCCTATGGGTGAAGTTACCAGAGATTTGGATCCACTACAAGCATGCATAATGACGTCATATCAGTCATCTCTGAAAAGCCTCGGTAATGTTGAGGTTATGTAGTGGTAAACACGCTAACCGTGACTTTGTGGGTTGTTCGCCGTTTGTAACGCTTCAAATTTTTCGTTGCAATGCGATAAGGAACTCCATTCACTGTTTACCACAAAGAAGAAAAATTCATTCTATAAAAACTGAACTGGTTAATAGGCTTAGGCTATACAAAAGAAAGCAAAATGATTCACTTATAAGCGAAGAGAAAAAAAAAAATCACTTATAACTCTGCACAGTCCAATTAAATTATTGCAAGGATAATAAACGCCCAATCGATCTACTAAACTAAACGAAATATTTGTGACTAGACTACACCTCAAACGATTTTGCCGTCAGGGACAGGCGCACTGTCATGGTTGGCTACTCTGACTCTGGGTTGCTCAAACGTAGACTCTCGTGTGACCACGTCAGCGTTAGATTCCATGAATTGAAAGTTATGTATTTTTGTTTCAAAGTGCGATCAGCATTAAGATTTGACGATAGCTCAGACGACTCTTTACCATTGTTCTCGCGAACAACTGAAATCGTTAAAAAGTTGCAATGAAGAAGTTATGAGTGCATACATACAAAATGATGTAACCCATGAATTGTACTAATTTTGTATTGAAGCATGTAATGCACTGCACTATAGCAGATTCAAAAGACATAACCCAAGCTCTGTGATGCGACCACTTGGAGCAGCAGCTGAAGCGTTATTGTCCCTGATTCTCAGCATTAGTGAAACTGGAGTTTTGTCGGAGGGGACGTCAATTTAGTAAGAAAAGACCCCTTGATAGGCCTACACTTTTGAAGCAACTACTGTATAACCAAACCGAATCCCACTTTCACATTTAACTCAAAAGATATGCATTCCTTTCCCCATCGTCAGCTGTGCACATCTTCTGTGAGTTCTCCAGTTCTTTTCTGACTTATTTTGTAGCTATATATGTTGCTTTGGTTTGAATTGAAGAAAGTTTATTCTTGTTATTCCATTTTAGTTTGTTTTTGTTATTCCAACGCTTTTTTGCCCCAGGTCTGCAAATAATTGTATTTTACTGTAATACGATGTAGAATCATTGTAAAGTAGCCTACAATTACTTGCTCCCCGAGTGTTCCGTTTAGCTTGTTCTTTTAAGTCGCGCCGTCTTGCCGATTCTGCAGTGTTTCCCCGTGGCAAAGTTGGGTTTGCATCAAAGCAAATATCCCTACAATCTTATTGTGTCAATTCTCATATCCTGTGACGTACTTTTTGTTTTGCGAATTAGACAATTTATATTTTGTTCTTGTTTTTAATAAACTACATTTCAAAATGTTTCGGAGTCTGCAATGAAAATCAACATTATTGTTGTTGATGATTCCAGAGTACGGTGCAGCAAAGTAAAATTGGTTTCTCCACACAGTTTGTGACCCATACACGCTTTTTCAAAAGGGAGGGACTTGGTTACCTGCAGAGCGAAACAATGAAAATGAGAAACGATGCTAGTTTTTTTTCTTATTTTATTCCCTCCCCTTTTTAAATTGATTTCCTTCTGACATAATAGCCTGTCTAGTGTCTATTATCTGGGAATTCTTAGAAGAGGACAATGGACTAATTCTTACGAACGATCATTCGATCTTATTACGGTAGTTAAGATGCAATGCTTCAGGTGTAAATATGGTAGAACAATGGCAGCACTTGTAGACAGTAGAACGAAGGTAGTTTTCCTTGCGAATCAGCTGATTTCAGTCATGCGACTCAGCACGTGATATTCTGACCGATCTACACTAAAAAAAAATTGATACAAATAAAGTGAAAGTGTCTCCACAAGCAGCGTGGCCTAATGGGGTTAGGGCAAGGAAATAGTCATTTCGATTGCGTGGGTTCGATTCCCACCCTCTGCTAATGTTCTTTTTTCTTCTACTGAACTGAGTGCAAGAAGGATCTTAAAGGCATAGGCTACTAAATGAAATTTTCAAACGGGAATTAAGCATTAAAATGCGTAAACTGAACATTCAAAAATACATTTCAAAAAAAATTACCGAAAAAAATTTGTTTTCAATGGCGCTGGCAAAGTCCAATGTTTCATTTTTTTTCAAAAAAATGACCAAAAAGTGCAAACACAACTCGAGAATACGTCACAAAAGACAGCAATAACAAAAGCCACGTTACAACGAGGTTTTGAGCAAACTGTCTGGTGTTTTGACGTTGAAATCTGATGTTTTGATGTACATACATACATACATAGCCTACAGTTAAATCGCCGGCAGTAACAACTGTTGCGTGATTAGCTGATTGCTCGTCTTTTATTACGTAGACTGTACAGTCGCACGCTTCGCTGCTCAGGCCCATTCTGGTTTTGAAAGCTCTGACAAAAGTACGCGCGGAATGCTGATCAGACCGCAATTGGGCAAAATTTTATTGACAATCGTTTTATGGTAGCAAGTTAAACACAAAGAACGTGGAAAATCGCCAAGTCAGGTTTTTCCTTTAGTACCCCTTTAATGACTGTAATCAATTGAGTTTATAAGGAAAATTGTCCTACCTTTCTTAACCAATGCGGCGCAATGGTGGTAGCTGGTTCGCACGGAAAACTTTCTCATGTTAAAGTGCCTACCTAGAATGAATGCCAGTTCTGAAACGAGTTTTTGTTTCTGGCCATCACAACGAAAAGCACAAACACACAGGGACGGATTTAGCCGATGGGGGCCTGGGACACTTTTAGATCAGGGGGCTCCCGTGTAAAAAAAAAGTTTGCGCCCACGGCGCGAAAAACCACCTCTACGTCTACAGTAGCATTAATCTAGCACTGCACAGCATTTTGCAAAAGCTTCAAAAGCTGAAAGAAAGAAAAACACAAAATCATCCTAAATCCGGGCCTGCAAACACAGCAGCAGAGGTCTGGAAAAGGTAGAATCGACAAACTCCAGTTGTTTTAGGAATGAGGAGACGACTGATTCTTTCAACAAATCCACCTATAGTAGGGTATTTGTTTCAACTATCAGGTTTGGCAGCCATGCCTCATTATATTCATTAATACAAGTAGCCTACCATAAAATTAGATCTTGTACAATGTACATACACGTCTCTGATTGTTGCTTAATTATTTCTACTTGTGATTTATAGCTAATGTCGGCTGCGTAGCCGAGTGGTAAGAACGTCTGGGCGACGTTCGAAAAGACGGGGGTTCGACACCGCTCAAGAGCACGCGGCTGTGTCTCGGCAAAGACACTTAGACTTAATGGCAAGCCAAAATAAGGGGAGCAGCTGACGCGAAGACTATATGTCCCCTCTCTGCTTCCTGTAGTCTGTTGTATCGCATCTGTGATCGCAGTATACTGCATGTTATCGCAATGGGCGCAAATAAAAACACGATTATTAAGTTATTAATATTATTTAATGAAATGTATTATTAGATTAGTTAGTGATTTAGATTTTGTATTTCAAACACTTGTTTTGTTATTTTTTACAGGTAGGACATAAAGTATTAAAACAATCTATTTTTCATATAAAAATAAGTAGGCTATATCTGAAACATATTAGAAAATCAAGAAGGTTTAATATATTGCGTTATATCAATCAAACGAATCAATTGGAACCGCTGCGGATGAAATGCCGGATTAAAAACGATCCAGACCCAACGCCATCAGTTTACAACTAAAACAATTTCATGCTGAATCGGACCAAGAATAAAAACTGGCGAACAACACAAGAGCCTGCTAGGTTCAAAAAAATAAACTATAGCCTCCCACCAACTCCTTCGAATGAACAAAACATCCAAATCCTATCACTCAATGGTGAAGATATATCTCATTGCTTCAACAATAGCGATCCAGTTGTTTCAGGAACGAGGAGACGACTGATTCTTAATTCATCTACGTATTTAAAGTCTCAGGTTTGGAGACCGTGCTTAACTATATTTATCGACAGAGATGTACGTAGCCTATACGCCGCAGACTTGCGGCGTATACTTTTTGTTTACGCTAACGCTTGCGGCCACATTGTTTTGGATAGTTTGCGCTTGAGGCTACGCCGTAAAGTTTTTGCGGTTTTTTAGCGCATAGCGTCAACGCATACTTTTTAATGTATTTTTTTCGCTACAACACGCCAATACTTTCCAGCGCTGCAGTTGAAAGAATGTTTGCAATGGGCAAAGACATATTGGAACCAAAACACAGCAAAATGTCAGATGAACACCTTCAAATGCTTGTGTTTCTTTGTGGAAATTCAAAATAAAACTTGTTTGTTTCGAGTGGTTCATACTGTGTGAATGTTTGGCACCTAGCAAACAAAATGAGTTTATGCTAGTGTATGCGCTGACGCCGCCAACTTTTTTTACAAGTTACGTTGACGCATACGGCGTATGGTTTTTCGAACGTTTGCGTTTGCGCTGACGGCGTCAATATTTTTTGTATGCGCGTACATCACTGTTTATCGATGCATATAGGCTACCGCAGAACTAGATCTTTTTATGCACGTCTTAAACCATTAAAGTTTTGTCACCTTTTCCTTTTGTTGGTTTTGTTACTGTATTTCTTTTTCACAATATCATTTCTTCTGCATTTTGACAAAGAAAAATAAATTAAATTGAATTTTCGAAACGTAGTAAACTTTTCTGTAGGAAATGGAGGATATGACGTAGATGCAACTCATACCAGCTTCGCTGGAGTTCCCGATAGTTCTGCGGACAGCACGCAGCCCGTATGGCTTGCATAGCTTGATTAGTGATTATAACACCAAGTAAAGCAATCTTTTTTTTTCTGCAGTTGCTGACGGAATGAAAAAGAATGATTTTCATAGTTATGAATGCGCACTGTGCATGTTCTGTGCAAATGTTGATAGAGTTATGTTTGATTGAAGAAACGCATTAAAAATAAATAGATCTAGTTTGTAAATACAATTCTAATCTCACATGTTACAACACTGGTCTGACCTTCAGAATGAAAGTAAATCATTTGCAGTTAAATTGTTTAATCAACAAAGAAATCAGGCCACAGTTTGCAGAAAAGTATATTTGTCACTGAAAAAACTTAACATCTATTTTTGCTAACGTCTGTCAGGGCAGCAAAATATTCGAGCTTGTTAGGAGTGATACAAGTGCAGGCTGGTGCTAGGAGGCAAACGCAACTAAAAGTGGCCCATTAGCTAATGTGGTAATTCTAATTTTTAGTCCAAACCTGCCTAAATCTAGTTTCTAAATTTTGCTTTCGTTAGAAGAGCAGTAGGCTACCATTAGTTAGGCCTACGTCTCAACTTACAGTTAGCAAGCCTGCTGCAGCGTTTAGTCAAGTAACAACTGCTACCAGTTTAGTAGCAGTGTGATTATTCTCTTCGTCTTTAGGTCCATCAAATCTGAGTTCGATTCCAAGTCGGGTCATAACATTGGATTCACAAAAGATGTCGTTTGCGTTGTTTTTCACAAAACGCAATGCGGTTGCTTTTTGTATCTGACGCAAAATGATACAATAAGTTTCTCACATTGAAATTTTGATCAGTTGTAGACTGACAACAAATAAAACATTTATTTACTGTAGCCTAAGCAGAGTAGCCTAACTAGAAGTAAGAATTAGGAGGATATTATAAAGTCACTGACCATACTTAATTGAAATGTAGTTTTCTTGATACCAAATGTAAGAAAAGAAGACACAGTTATTGGATTTAAGTTTGTTGCTGCTAGAGCGCGGTTTTCTTCAGTAGCGTATGACGAAACACTGCATCTTCAGAAGGAGTGATACCATAACGTCATTGTCATTGCAGGCGGTTTGGAGCATTTCTGAAATAGCGTTTTACTCTTTGTCGAATGTTTTCTTACACTGCGCGTATGTACAACAATGTAAAAAAGTGATAGCCTAACATTAAAGTGTGAAATCAATCCCAAATTGACCATAAGTATTTTTTTCCAACCGAAATTTGAAAACCCAAGCCTGATCAGATTTGTAACTTCTTGTCAGGATATCTCAAATGTGCCCACAATCAATTTAATCTTTTTTTGTTTGTAACCATCAAAGCAAAAACAGCGGTGGTTGACCCGGAAACATTACCTCCACAGTCCACACCCTTACTTTTTTTGTCATTGTTATGCAGCTAATCACTGTATTTGTTTGAAGAGGTTTTGAAAGTTTCAAATAGGATAATTTTGGAGAATTCCACCACCGACTTGCAACGGAAAGCAGCGATTACGACAAAACAGCACTAGTTAATGCCACGCCTATACGTAGGCTATGCACAAAATATTGTGCAGCATGTTTATATGTTTTTGACGGAAGTAAATAAACCGGTTATTATGCGTTTCAGGGAAAATTTATGCCCAAATACTAATTGCACGAAGTAGGCCTAACTTACTTTATTGCTACTTTGTTTGAAGAATCGAGACTCAGATAAACATCCAGAATCTGAAGGCTTTGTGCTGTAAAGCCAGCTTGGCATAGAAGGATATTTGATGGAAATACACACTTGAGTGCCAAAGCAGCAAGAGGAATTTTATCATCATCATCGGCCCTGCCTAAATGAGCCGTCTCCTACCGTGATTCTCCACAACTATCGATTGTTAAGTACGGTATTTTAAGATTTTCAATTTAAAACAAGTGTTACATGAACAACACTGGCTTTAGCAAGCCATTTTCTCAGTAATTGCCGCTTTGTAAAATTATATCAATCTAAAGTTGTGTTTATTGACCTGCTTCATGGCTTTGTGGGTAACGTGCCTGCCACTAAATTGGTAGGCGTGTGTTCCAAGTCATGTCGTCATACACCAAACCCATTTATAAAAATGGTTCTGACTTGTGTTTCTGCTCAGCATATTACATCAATGGAATAGGTTTTGTGTAAAACGGGGAGCTCATAGGAATGTGGTAGAACTATCTACCCAGTAAACATTTTTCCTTGGCCCAACGTTGGCTGACGGTTGTTAGGGTTGGCTGAGGGTAGTGTAGTTTTGCCAACTTGGCCAACTTTTGATATATTTTAATTGAAGTTACCTTCGAAGAATTGTTTAAAGGCATAGTAACTGAAATTGTCAAACGGGAGTTAAGCATTAAAATGCGCAAACTTAACATTCAAGAATACATTTCAAAAAGAATTACCGAAAAAAAATTGTTTTCGATGGCAAGGTAAGCACTTTAACGTAGTACACTCTTCGAATTCATAACGCAATCCATGCGTAACGTATATGACATTACTGGTGTTTCAGTCACAATTTTTCTCAAATATTTAATATGAATAAATATTTGCAGATTCCTGATGAGGGCTTAAGTTAAGCCGAAAACGTTTGAATGTTGAACTATTTGTAAATATGTAATATACTGTTGTAATGCTCAACCCTGTGTTATTGTTTTGTCTTGCCTGTCTTTGGTATAAAAAAGCAAACTCTCTCCCGAAACTATAACTTAGAATTAGGAAGTCATTCTTGCCAATGTTGGTGTGCAGTTGTACAGAACGTTGGGCCAACGTCATTATTTGCGGGCGAACTAAGGTAATCCCTCAATTTTTTTACGTTGGCCCAAAGATTTGAAAAAAAGTTGGCCCAACTGCGACGAATGGTGCAAAATACGTTGAGTCAACAGAGGAGCACTATTTTACCAACTGTCACACTACGTTAGGCCGAGGTACAATGTTTGCTGGGTACCCATAGTGAAGCCCTAAAAGCAGCGTATGTGCGACGGAGACAGCGCTATTCAAGCACATGCTACTATATTCTTTTTAAAAAAACTTCTGAACTTTACAAGAAGCAAAGCTGGCTTCCTCATCAGATTCGGAGCTTTCAAGGCAACGCTTGACTTCACGGTCTACATCCCGGATGATGTCAACATCTTCTCAAAAGTTAGGAAAAGAGACGGATAGTATTCCGTTGAAAGGCTATGGGGTGACGGATCCTAAAAACATTATCACAGAACAACCTGAGGTGATGATATGATAATACTCAATTACTATTTTTACATTTAAAAAAAAAGAATCTTGGAAATTTCTTGGTTGTCTCTAAAGTCAAACCTTATAAAAAAAAGATTGAGCAACAGTAACATGTCTCTTTGTGCATGAATCGCTTACGATTACAGCGTATAAACAATGTAACCGATTATGATCGCATAAAAACTGTAATCGGTGATATCTGGGCCTTTGAAAGAACATTTTGGGCTCTGTACCAATGAGATCCTTAGGCCTCAAACTAAGAAATTTCTGAAAAAAAAGCATTATCTTCAAAGAATACGCTGTGGTTTCTCAAGTTTTCGGGCCCCTTGAAAACGTTCCGGGCCCCTTAGTCATCCCTAGATCGGGTCCAAAAGTACCCCCTAGGTTCCCCCTCTCCCAGTCAAAGCTACTGGATGATATAATCGATTACGAATTCACATGATCAATCTGGCTTTGACATAATAAAATTGACAACGACATTAGAGTTAGACTTCAACTTTGCAAACAAATTATTTTTAACTACGGTATGAAAATTGGCAATGCTGAAAATTTAAACGGATTGACAACAAAATTTATAAACTGTTTTAATATTTCATTTTCAGTACTTAGAAAGTCACAAAAAAGTTCAAGGCTCAGAAGTGACTGGGAACTGCCAACCATGGTCGGACCACTTGTTCTACAAGATGTTTTTGGATCCTGAAGGAAGAAATGCAACTTTGATGGTTTTAAAATGCGAGATCACCTACGTTGATGTGTTCACTGATGAAGAACATTCGCTGTACAAAAGCAGGTTTATAGGTTAGTAGTAAGACTGGTAAAATAGTGCATATTGCGTTTTTAAGAGCAATCAGATAATAAGATGAAAAATAAAATTTTTTGTAAAAAAATCACCCTTTCTTTATCCTAAAGATGTGATTGGGATCTTTGTTCCTGTATTAGGCGGAAAAGATGAAGGAGTTGTTCAGATGTTTTCCTTTGACTTGATGAAGTCTCACTGGGAAAAAAAGATTCCTCAATCTCACGCCATTGAGTTGAACATCGATATAGTTATGAGTTCTTCGCCTCTTCATCAGTGCTTGACAACGTTACTGAATCTTCTCCAACTAGAAAAGGTAGCCAATGATGCATTATTGTGAATTAGGATGAAGATATGTTGCAACTGAATAGCTATCATCTCGTCGTCGTATCACCTAAGAGTAAACAATGGTTCATTTTGCATCCATTGTAACAGTATAAAAGTAGTTTTTGTTATTACTAAACATTTTAAATTACGGATGTCACGCAAAAGACAGATAGAAGTAACGGAAGAGTATGCAGTCGTCGTGTCAGAAACTTTGGCATGCCTTTAAGCGTGTCACAGAGACGCAGATGCATGCTCTTGAGCGGTATCGAACCAACGTCCATTAGAAAGTTGTTCCATCGTTCACACCCCTCCATCACACAGCCGAGTTGTCGTAGTGTCCACACAGTTCTCCAAACACAAAATCATCGCAGATATAGGCTGCTGGCAAGATTTACAATTTGATATCAGAGAACGTGGCCTTGTAGTGAATTTGAAAGCTCGAATTAGCTGCTTGTACAAATGTACACTACCCAGCTTGAAATATTACAACTTACAACTCATCCAAATGATGTCAAACTGTATAGTAATTATTGTCAACTGAAATTACAGCGTAGATCTATTGCGGAAATATAGATTTCTACTCCGCAATTTTAACTATGATTTAAACGTACAAACTAATCAGCTCAATTGCTCTTATTTAGGCTTATTTGAAACATACAAAATTTGACGGCCAACTTAATGTAATGGTTCGCTTTGCTCACTCGCATGGGTGGAACAATGAGAAGGAAGCCGCCAGAGAACGCATACATACAGGTAAAGATAAATAATGCTAGGTATTGAAACAATCTATTGATATGTTTGACATGATTTTTAATATCCTGGTTTTCTTGACTTAGAAATGTAAACCAATATTTCAAGGCAAATAAAACAATTGTAATTATACAAGATGCTCACTTTTAATGGCAATGTAGGCTATCGATAACTGGAAAGCACTTTAGTGATACAGGCTGTAGTCACATCAATTATGGTGAAAGAAACAAAAATATCTATAAAATACCTTCAGATGTTCTAGAGGAGAAAAACATAACTCTTAACTATAACTTTATAATTCTTAACTTATTTTATAATGTTATGTCTTTATCATGAGCAGGGATGATTATTAGTTTCTGACCACGAGAGGTGGCATAAATTGATGAGATAACCTGTATCAGCTTGTTATTAGCTGCTAAGAAGTTGGAAGTGAGAAAGTTATGATGCACTTGTCATAAATTGTTTAGGATTACGTAATCTGTGTCGGGCTGGAGTACATCTGGAGGTGATGAGCGCTGACTTCATATTGGAAGAAATGAGGGTTGAAGGCATTCTTGCTACAAATGACGAAAAAATTAAGCATTACATTGCAAAGCGTCACGCTTGGAGGCATGAACTTACGAAACCAAGTGTGAGTAGTAGCCTAAGAAGTTTTTACACAATATTCCCAACAAGAAAAATTAATTGATCATATCTCCATTGGTTTAACGTAAAAAGAAGGTTTTTGCTGACTAGAAGAAAGCTGTAAGATCAATGCACCACAGCGACCTGTACACACAGGCCTAACTGGCGTGTGAACCTAAGCTATATTCAATCATGAATGGAGGCCGATGTAATTTTGAACTTGAACTTTGGGATAAAAGTAGCCTACATTACATCTTTTTAAAGGGATAGTTTTGAGAATCCATATTTCCA
Organism: Aplidium turbinatum; assembly: GCF_918807975.1. Taxonomy (NCBI): domain Eukaryota; kingdom Metazoa; phylum Chordata; class Ascidiacea; order Aplousobranchia; family Polyclinidae; genus Aplidium; species Aplidium turbinatum. The sequence goes on along the minus strand of NC_137489.1, from coordinate 4,159,477 downwards.
AACTCCGATCATTGAATCTCAAATCACTGTAAAATTCTTAGTTTCACGTAAAAAATTGGCAAATATTTTCCTCTCACCGAACCTGTCTTTTCCAGTGTTGCCAAAACTGTTCAGATTTCTAGTGCACTGTTAAAATCTGGTCATTTATTTTGATGGTAATAATAGCACAAAAATAGTCCAAAAGTAAACTATACACAAAGATTGTATTTATCAAGTACTGTAGGCTACTATCCAGACTACCAACTTAATGCTAACAAGTCTAACTTCTATCCAGCGTAGCAGATTGGCCTCCAGTCAAATTTAAATTTTGCACGTTGGTATGGCCTATGTATACAGTTTTGGCCGTGATGATACGTAGCCTACTAAAAAAATGAAAATCATTTTCCTTCGACACCGCGCGGCAATTTAAAAATAGGATGAGGCCTGCTTAACAAACGCTTTTTTGCAATTTCATAAACTACACAAACAATCGATTTCCGATTTTGCGTCTCACGTCGGACCGTGCGGTTTCTGCAGTAAAAATTGCTTTTCTTGTCACAACAAAAAGCTGATTTGTTCATTATGTGTGCAGAAATCCCACGGTTCGAACGAATTGGCCGGCGCCGCTTCTACTTCTCACCAAGAACCTGACTCCACTGATTCCGAGGAAGACTTTGAGTATATTGCTGAAGATGACATGTATCACGTCTACCAAATAGACACGCTTGATCAGATATTAGCAAATCAATATCTTAAAAACCGAAAAGGTTTGCCTTGCCTCTTTAGACTAGCGCAATATTAAAATAATGAAAAAAGATACCGTAATGAAAAAAGCTTTTTCGAATTTGTTTGTCAGTAGCCTAATGTACTTATAAAATCTTAAATAGAGGTATGATACTTTGAACTGTAACGTGCGAGTTTCCCATATTTTTCAGGATTTTTTTTTAAAACACAGGCTCAAAACTGCCAAATTTTAGGAAGACAAATATGCTTCTCTAAATGAGCCAAACTTATTATCAAAAATCTGAAAATGTTGCAGATAAACTTTTTATCAAATTACAAATGTATTTATTTCAGCTAAACCACTCAGAAAGTCAGCAGTCGGTGATAGAGAAAAATCAACATGAAATCTTCGAGCAAAGTGGTGATTCCAGTGATGGAAGAATGACTCCAAAGCCGGATCTGGACGCTTTATCAGCCATGACAGATTCGTATCACGAAATACTAGCAACAAAACTTCAAAAAATTCTTCAAGACGTAGTGAAATTTGATGATGCATTTGAAGAAATTGAAGATGATACAGAAGAATTAACCTGAATGGCGAAGATAACACCAGTTATTTGTGGCTGCTTGTATTGTAACGCAGCCTATTGTTTAACCTAATCTGGATTTAAAAAAGATAAACATTTTAACTTACACCAACAATGAAGGTTATTTTATTGACATGTCATATTTTTAGTTTGGAAATTATAAGTTTAGTTATCTTAGTGATGATAGATAGTGATGTAACAAAGTGTTTGTGCTGTGCTAAAAAAGGGGGCATAGCTAATTAAGTCTAATGACCACAATTCTGAGATCAATTCCTTGTTTGTTGACACACAATAAACGTAGCTTAAAAAAGAAAACCAGTTTTCAGATTTAGGTTAGCATGGAAAAACAAAACAATTTCCCCCTGTCTCCTGTCAAATGCATACCTGATTGTCAGCCAGCAAATTTGTCCTTTTTTACACTGATCCAACGTACACAAGAGGGGAGATGCAGGCTGGGCCATGCTACTGTATGTTGTTCATTGTAATATGTGATGAGGAAATGTTTCCTAAATCATTAAGATAAGGTTAATGTAGGCCTAACTGAAATAACCTACATTTTCTTTCTTTTCCGGCCTAAAGTTGCTGTGAGTTTGAATATAAGCGGCAAATCCATGGTTTTGTAGCAACTTGTAGCCTAAGCCTGATTCACCCTGCTCAACTAAGCTCTTCATGTAACGAAACTCGTCATAGTAAAAACGAAATATTTTCTTCCTGGGTATTGCAGCGTTGTCACGAATAATTTGTAGTTCAAAAGCCTTTAGATTTTATTTTTTGAAGGAGCTAAACTGCCGTCAACACACTTCTGCCTTTTTTAGCTCTTTTTGTCTTGTTTAAAGGCTGTTTTGAAGAAAGCTATTTTATGGTCATATTTCAAAATTTTACTTTTGATTGTCAGCGAAAGTTAATGTTTTGTCTAAACTTTTATCAATATTTATACAATCCATAATTTTTGTTTTCTGTAGGCCCGGCTTACTTTAATAACTTGTAACCATTATTTTTGTACGTCTTGCACACTGTTGTTTATTTACAAAGCCTATTGTTGGTTATTAAAAATTAGCAGTTTTTCTGTTTTATTTCGGCTAGGCTACTGTCTGTTATTGCTTGATTTGTATTTATGTGCTTTGTTTTTGTTTTATTGCAATAAGCTTGTCTGGTGAATTGGAATGACTTTGTCGTAAATGGACAATACTTTTTAGAGGACTTATACAATCTAAGCAAAAAAACTATGAATAATCTTCAGTGTCTAGTGCTGATGATGGTAATTCTTTGTTTTCAGTCCATAATCCAGAAAGTGTGGCCTGTTTTACGATGAGTTGTTATAGTATCAGTCCACGAAACTTTAACGAATGACAATTATAGAAACAAAGAAGCAAAATTAGAAATGGTGTTTTGTGTAAAATGAAGTCAGTTTGACGTGTGCTGTTTCCCAGACAACAAATCAACCATTGTTTACATCTGCAGACGTTGAATCAATGTAAAAAACAGTTGATTTGTTGTCCGGGTTGCATGGCCGAGTGACGAGAGCATATGCACGACGTTCGAAAAGACATTTGTTCGAGACGCACAAAGATCGCGTTTGCCTTTATGGCGTAAAAAATGAAAGCAGCTTTCTCGGAGAACGTCTGAACGTGTACTGTAGGCTATAGGCTAGTAGGCTACTAGTCTTACACTGCTTCCAGCTGTTGGTTGTGCTGCATCTGTTATTGCTTTGTATTGACTCTTTCGCGCCCCGCGTGTGTCGGCAGTTAGATTTAAAAACCCAAGTGTTTCTATTGGGCTCGTGTTAAGATAGGATAGCCAGGGGCGCCGGAAGCGGGGGGGCAGGGGGGCGGATGCCCCCCCCCCTGCCCTCAATTTTTCTGCAGATGGGGGGGCAGAGGGGGCAATGGTGCCCTTTTAAAGTCATGTAAGCTACTGCACATTTTGCAATATAACAATTTCTGCTATTCGCTCTTAGCCTGATTATAATCTTTCATTTTTGCTTCAAAATAATATTTACGGCACAAAATTTTGCAACACAGTAGCCTTCAGGCCTTAAAACTCGTTTTTTTTTTCGGCAGCCATCGTGGCCTACCGAGAGCTCCTTCTCGGCGGCCAAATCTGCGTGCTTGGAGACCAAAATACAAAATAAAAATAACGATAGCACAAGTAAATAGAATTAAACTTGCAACAATGCTAAAAGGATCACTTAGCGTTGTTGAAATCTGGGCCTGGGCGACGTCCTACAATAGATTCGTTGCACCAGTGGCGTAGCCAAGGGGGGGGGGTGGGTTTGGGGGTTACAACCCCCCCTTTGGCACACGTGTGACGTCACGATATTGAGAATGATGCTTTCAGTCTAAAAAAAATTGCCTAATTTTAAACAAAACTGCATTAAAAGATCGAGTTTTGCCAATACCAAACATCTCAGCCAGGAATTAGCAACAAGAAAACATAGAGACTTAGCTTTATTTCCAAAGAATGCCGAAGAAAACATGATCTTATCCTTTTGCTATGCCACCAGACAGCACCATTTTACAGGAATATGCATACTCACATTCTTGTTGAAAATGCTCTCAGAATGCACCAAATTCAAAGCAATTTTTCAAAATTTTCTGGGGGAGGCCCCCCAGACCCCCCGCCGCTGGGTCGTCAAAACCCCCCCCCCCCCTTTCAAAATTTCTGGCTACGCTACTGCGTTGCACCACGCAATAACTGCTTTATCGGGATAGTAATCCAGTAGGCTACTGATGCGGGACCATCTAACTCTAACGACACTCGCACGAGTGTCTCCAATGTGGCTGATTTTAAAGAAATTCGCCACTTCCCTAGAATTCTTTTTAGCAACGATAAACAACGTTCGACATGTGTTGACAATGACGGCAAGGTAATAAAATAAGTATTTCAATGATGTGAAGAACATTACTAAAAGAAGTATAATTTTTGCAAAATATGATCAAAAAATGTTTTCCCCTCGGACGTCAACTAAGGGAACGTTCAAATATTACGTAACGCTTTTTTTCCAAATTTTTGACCCCCCCCTCCCCCATGTAACGCCAACGTAACGCTTTTTTCAATCCCCCCCTCCCCCATGTAACGCTTTTTCACTACGAATTCAGCACAAAAAACTACCATTCCGTACTCGAAAGCGTTACGTAACGTTTTGCTTGAACCCCCTCCCCCCCGATGTGACGCTAACGTAACGCTTTGCATAAACCCCCCCCCTCCCCCTCGAAGGCGTTACGTAATATTTGAACGTTCCCTAACCTATTTCTCCTTTACAAACAAGACTTACACCGCTGGTGATCGCAGATGGATATATTCCATCAATAACAAATATTCCCACACAATGCAACAGTGGCGATTATAACGCGCTGACCTAATTTTGCGTCACTCTTTGATACTACATATTTTCGTCAGTTAATCCACGATCATTCTATTGCGAAATTAAATAATTGGCTAGAAGAGACCGGCGGCCAAACTTGGCCGATTGAGGAGGTAGCACCGGCGGTCATTCAAGCACTACTTAGCGGCTATGGTCGCAGGCTGCTTTAAGGCTTGACAGTAGGTTACATCATTATAACATAGCATGATGCCCTTCTTTGTATACCGGACACTTGTAGGCTATCATTACTCAATACATAGTGAGCTGATACATTAGCATTATCGCTATATCTTATCTTAAAACTTGAAAAAAAATTGGCCTTTTAGTAAACAAAAGTGCCCTTTTTTCGTAATCTTGCCCCCCCACTCAAAAATCGTTCCGGCGCCCCTGACAGCGTCCACTAAATAGTGACCACAGCTCCCAGGGACGCTTTTGCCAAAAACGGCCTACATTTGTCTTACCTTTCCACCACCCGGGGTGTAGTTGATGTTCTCCATGGAACAAACCTTTCCATGGACGTTCTTCAAGTTAGGTTTCCGCTTTCGGTAGTCCTTCTGAAGGAAAAATAACATAAAGCAATGTAGGCTGCTTTAAGATAATTTTAGCAGACGTCGGTCTATGGTAGACTACTTCTGAAAGCAATGTCCCGTTCAGTACCGTTGAGAATTGATACAAACAATACGTAAAGTGGTTTATTTTATTTTGATTATAGCTCCTGAAGAGAGTGAGACGAAAACGTGTAGTTTTGAGGTACAAGTAACAGTCTAGCCTACTTGCAATACGTAAACTGTTAAGGCTAAACTAATAGCGATAGGCCTTTTCAATTATTATAATATCTTTTTCGTTATCAAATCACAAACTTAGGCTTAGGCTACGGAAATAAATTTTTTAGACGAAAAAAAAACACGTTAAAATTTAATGTTGAAACATTAGGCAATTCGATTTCAAAAGTCTTCGATTAAATTAGCCTACTTCTAATTGTGTTGAAAGCAACCGTAGCGTATCACGCAAAAATTGCTGTGTCTTTCGCTTCCGGCGGCCAAACTTGAAGAGACCGGCGGCCAAACTTGGCCGATTGAGGAGGTAGCACCGGCGGTCATTCAAGCACTACTTAGCGGCTATGGTCGCAGGCTGCTTTAAGGCTTGACAGTAGGTTACATCATTATAACATAGCATGATGCCCTTCTTTGTATACCGGACACTTGTAGGCTATCATTACTCAATACATAGTGAGCTGATACATTAGCATTATCGCTATATCTTATCTTAAAACTTGAAAAAAAATTGGCCTTTTAGTAAACAAAAGTGCCCTCTTTTTTCGTAATCTTTCCCCCCCCCCCACTCAAAAATCGCTCCGGCGCCCCTGAGGATAGCCTAGCCTATAGGCCCACACTTTCTTTGAACACAATATGAAAAATTTTAGAATTCCAAATTTTTGACCTTAACAAGTTTGATATTTCTCACCTTGCAACACGTAAGCCTATGCCTATAAAGAAATCGATAATTTTATAGATAGGCCTATTCTGCTGCAAGCAATAAGCTTTTAAAATGATCTTTTACTTTAAAAATGAAAAATTTATTTGGTAGGCTATTGCAATTGTTGCGGTTCGCACGACGGCGTAGGCTACTGCAGGTCACTACAGTAGATGAGGTATTTAGGCTACCGATCAAAAAGCAAGATTTAAAATGAGCTGATTGCAATCACTAAGTAGGCTAGGCTAAATTTAGCGAACGTTTTGCAGCAGCGTAGCCTACTTTGAAAGTTAAGGTTAGGAACGTAGCCTGCACATTTCGATGACGTGAGTTCGATTTCCATCTCTACCAATAGGCTACTTTTTTCTTGAAATTACCAAACAAAGTTCTAAGCAAGAATCAGCTCTCTGGCTCAGTGCTAGAAATATCATAATGATTACAGTCAGCTGGTTCATAGCAAATATGGTTCATTAGTTGGTTTTGACTCTGTATCCTCGGACTGACAAAGCCTTGATAGGTTATTTCTAGTAGTTTTGCATAGCTTACCTGTGTTGTTGGCCTACCTAGACTGTACATTCTACGTTGTAGAAGCTTTTGACCCAGGGCCGGTTACCGAGATGGTAAACAAGTGTGTAAAAATGAATGTTTCAAAAGATCTTTTTGATGGTTTATGAATAAACTATTCTTGATCATTCAACAAAACGATTTTAGAAATTTGTACCAATTCTTATAGTTTTCATTATTGACTTTGCAACATGACCAAAACCCTGAAAAATTATTTCAACATTGGCAACTCTGTTGATCATAAGATGATGAATTCATCGTTCATTCATCAACAAGAAGTTTGTTAATCATAACTTTCTACAAAAAAAAAATAGCTAAAATACTATAAACCGAACAGTTAAACTTTCTCAACACTGAGGTAGAGGTGAGCACGAAAAGCCTGATCATAAAAACTGGTATTTAGTCAAGAATGCGTAGTTTTTTTTGACAAATTTGTTAACGATTTTAAATAGTACGGTAGGCTACCCGTTCAGCTCAGTTAATAATTGTATTTTTTCTTCTCAGCAGTCACTTGTCTTTTCTACTGCACTGCGTGTTGTCACAATGGACTTTCAGATTACATGTACTATGTTTTTACTGTCAATGAGTTGGTTTTTCCCCTGTACAAATACCGTAACCAATCCATTGGTATGCCATGAAAGCGTTGCAAGTGTGCTGTGAAAATTTAATGTTGCAGCCGCAGCGTAAAGGTGTCAAATTAGTTTAGAAGGGAGTATTTAATTTCATGTTACAGCATACTGACAATTAACTGCTTAAATTTTTTGATCAAGAAACCCATCCAAACTGTTCGTCAAGACCCAAATCAAAACTATTTGTGCACAAAAGCAGCGGATGCAACCTAGTTCGTACCCTGAAAAGATCGAGAAAAAAAATTAAAAAAAGCGGAAGTCGCTGATCGCAGTTTCCGCAAACATTTTATGAACTAGGTTGCACCCAAAAAGGATGCAACCTAGTTCGTACCCTGAACAGTTCGTACCCTCAGTTCGTACCCTAAAAAGATCGAGAAAAAAAATTAAGAAAAGCGGAAGTCGCTGATTGCAGTTTCCGCAAACATTTTAAAATTTTCTCCCTGAAAAGATCGAGAAAAAGTTAGCACAAAGCCGAAGTCGCTGATCACAGTTTCCGCTAACCCTAACCCTCGCTCAACACAGTTTTCGCAAACATTTTTCCCCGGTTTCCGCTAACCCTAACCATAGACTAATCGGTGCTCTTCCACAAGACGCCCTGTTGGTCAACCAGACAAAATGATGACGTCACACACACTGGAATGCACTATTATGAAGGAGGAAGTGCGGGGTGGAAATGCAATGAAACACACCAGAAGGAAATTGTCTCCCATTTATTGATTTGTTGTTCAATTTAATGAAATTTGCAATCGTTGAAAAGCACAAGCATAGATCTAACTAACTAAGTTAATACCAAGTCCCAAAATACTACTAGCTCCATCTGGTGGCCACCTAAACTTGACCAAATTCAAACCATTATCAAAAGTTTATTTGCAATGATAAACACATTAAACGACAACCAATTAAAAGAACATGTTACTGTTTATTGAAGTACTAACTTTCATTTTTATACTTTATTTAATATATTAGCAATCGTTGTTCGAAGACAGCCCCCCAACGAAGCTTTTGCCCAATGCATTTCAATGGCGAATCGATCGTCTTCCAGTTCACGCCCTGCCTGATCACGATTCTTCTTCTTGCGTTTGAGATCACGATAATTAATTGTCTCCCATTTATTCATTTCTTGCTCAATTTCAACAGATTTGCTATTGTTGAAAAGCACAAGCATAGATCTAACCAACTAAGTTATTACCAAGTCCCAAAATACTACTAGCTCCATCTGGTGGCCACTTAAACTTGACCAAATTCAAACCATTATCAAAAGTTTATTTGCAGTGATAAACACATTAAACGACAACCAATTAAAAGAACATGTTACTGTTTATTGAAGTGCTAACTTTCATTTTTATACTTTATTTAATATATTAGCAATCGTTGTTCGAAGACAGCCCCCCAACGAAGCTTTTGCCCAATGCATTTCAATGGCGAATCGATCGTCTTCCAGTTCACGCCCTGCGTGATCACGACAATTAAATGTCTCCCATTTATTCATTTCTTGCTCAATTTCAACAGCTTTGCTATCGTTGAAAAGCACAAGCATAGATATAACCAACTAAGTTAATACCAAGTCCCAAAATACTACTAGCTCCATCTGGTGGCCACTTAAACTTGACCAAATTCAAACCATTATCAAAAGTTTATTTGCAGTGATAAAAACATTAAACGACAACCAATTAAAAGAACATGTTACTGTTTATTGAAGTGCTAACTTTCATTTTTATATCTTATTCAATATGCGCACAATCGTTGTTCGAAGACAGCCCCCCAACGAAGCTTTTGCCCAATGCATTTCAATGGCGAATCGATCGTCTTCCAGTTCACGCCCTGCGTGCTCACGACAATTAATTGTCTCCCATTTATTCATTTCTTGCTCAATTTCAACAGATTTGCTATCGTTGAAAAGCACAAGCATTGATCTAACCGTCTAAATTAATACCAAGTCCCAAAATACTACTAGCTCCATCTGGTGGCCACCTAAACTTGACCAAATTCAAACCATTATCAAAAGTTTATTTGCAATGATAAAAACATTAAACGACAACCAATTAAAAGAACATGTTACTGTTTATTGAAGTGCTAACTTTCATTTTTATACTTTATTTAATATATTAGCAATCGTTGTTCGAAGACAGCCCCCCAACGAAGCTTTTGCCCAATGCATTTCAATGGCGAATCGATCGTCTTCCAGTTCAAGCCCTGCGTGATCACGACAATTAAATGTCTCCCATTTATTCATTTCTTGCTCAATTTCAACAGATTTGCTATCGTTGAAAAGCACAAGCATAGATCTAACCGACTAAGTTAATACCAAGTCCCAAAATACTACTAGCTCCATCTGGTGGCCACCTAAACTTGACCAAATTCAAACCATTATCAAAAGTTTATTTGCAATGATAAACACATTAAACGACAACCAATTGAAAGAACATGTTACTGTTTATTGAAGGGATAACTTTCATTTTTATATCTTATTCAATATGCGCGCAATCGTTGTTCGAACACAGCCCCCCAACGAAGCTTTTGCCCAATGCATTTCAATGGCGAATCGATCGTCTTCCAGTTCACGCCCTGCGTGATCACGACAATTAATTGTCTCCCATTTATTCATTTCTTGCTCAATTTCAACAGATTTGCTATCGTTGAAAAGCACAAGCATAGATCTAACCGACTAAATTAATACCAAGTCCCAAAATACTACTAGCTCCATCTGGTGGCCACCTAAACTTGACCAAATTCAAACTATTATCAAAAGTTTATTTGCAGTGATAAAAACATTAAACGACAACCAATTAAAAGAACATGTTACTGTTTATTGAAGTGCTAACTTTCATTTTTATATCTTATTCAATATGCGCGCAATCGTTGTTCGAACACAGCCCCCAACGAAGCTTTTGCCCAATGCATTTCAATGGCGAATCGATCGTCTTCCAGTTCACGCCCTGCCTGATCACGATTCTTCTTCTTGCGTTTGAGATCACGATAATTAATTATCTCCCATTTATTCATTTCTTGCTCAATTTCAACAGATTTGCTATCGTTGAAAAGCACAAGCATAGATCTAACCAACTAAGTTATTACCAAGTCCCAAAATACTACTAGCTCCATCTGGTGGCCACTTAAACTTGACCAAATTCAAACCATTATCAAAAGTTTATTTGCAGTGATAAAAACATTAAACGACAACCAATTAAAAGAACATGTTACTGTTTATTGAAGTGCTAACTTTCATTTTTATATCTTATTCAATATGCGCGCAATCGTTGTTCGAAGACAGCCCCCCAACGAAGCTTTTGCCCAATGCATTTCAATGGCGAATCGATCGTCTTCCAGTTCACGCCCTGCGTGATCACGACAATTAAATGTCTCCCATTTATTCATTTCTTGCTCAATTTCAACAGATGTGCTATCGTTGAAAAGCACAAGCATAGATCTAACTAACTAAGTTAATACCAAGTCCCAAAATACTACTAGCTCCATCTGGTGGCCACCTAAACTTGACCAAATTCAAACCATTATCAAAAGTTTATTTGCAATGATAAACACATTAAACGACAACCAATTAAAAGAACATGTTACTGTTTATTGAAGTGCTAACTTTCATTTTTATACTTTATTTAATATATTAGCAATCGTTGTTCGAAGACAGCCCCCCAACGAAGCTTTTGCCCAATGCATTTCAATGGCGAATCGATCGTCTTCCAGTTCACGCCCTGCGTGATCACGACAATTAAATGTCTCCCATTTATTCATTTCTTGCTCAATTTCAACAGATTTGCTATTGTTGAAACGCACAAGCATAGATCTAACCGACTAAATTAATACCAAGTCCCAAAATACTACTAGCTCCATCTGGTGGCCACCTAAACTTGACCAAATTCAAACCATTATCAAAAGTTTATTTGCAATGATAAACACATTAAACGACAACCAATTAAAAGAACATGTTACTGTTTATTGAAGTGCTAACTTTCATTTTTATATCTTATTCAATATGCGCGCAATCGTTGTTCGAAGACAGCTCCCCAACGAAGCTTTTGCCCAATGCATTTCAATGGCGAATCGATCGTCTTCCAGTTCACGCCCAGCGTGATCACGACAATTAAATGTCTCCCATTTATTCATTTCTTGCTCAATTTCAACAGATTTGCTATCGTTGAAAAGCACAAGCATAGATCTAACCAACTAAGTTATTACCAAGTCCCAAAATACTACTAGCTCCATCTGGTGGCCACTTAAACTTGACCAAATTCAAACCATTATCAAAAGTTTATTTGCAGTGATAAAAACATTAAACGACAACCAATTAAAAGAACATGTTACTGTTTATTGAAGTGCTAACTTTCATTTTTATATCTTATTCAATATGCGCGCAATCGTTGTTCGAAGACAGCCCCCCAACGAAGCTTTTGCCCAATGCATTTCAATGGCGAATCGATCGTCTTCCAGTTCACGCCCTGCGTGATCACGACAATTAATTGTCTCCCATTTATTCATTTCTTGCTCAATTTCAACAGATTTGCTATCGTGGAAAAGCACAAGCATAGATCTAACCAACTAAGTTATTACCAAGTCCCAAAATACTACTAGCTCCATCTGGTGGCCACTTAAACTTGACCAAATTCAAACCATTATCAAAAGTTTATTTGCAGTGATAAAAACATTAAACGACAACCAATTAAAAGAACATGTTACTGTTTATTGAAGTGCTAACTTTCATTTTTATATCTTATTCAATATGCGCGCAATCGTTGTTCGAAGACAGCCCCCCAACGAAGCTTTTGCCCAATGCATTTCAATGGCGAATCGATCGTCTTCCAGTTTACGCCCTGCCTGATCACGATTCTTCTTCTTGCGTTTAAGATCACGATAATTAATTGTCTCCCATTTATTCATTTCTTGCTCAATTTCAACAGATTTGCTATCGTTGAAAAGCACAAGCATAGATCTAACCGACTAAATTAATACCAAGTCCCAAAATACTACTAGCTCCATCTGGTGGCCACCTAAACTTGACCAAATTCAAACCATTATCAAAAGTTTATTTGCAATGATAAACACATTAAACGACAACCAATTAAAAGAACATGTTACTGTTTATTGAAGGGCTAACTTTCATTTTTATACTTTATTTAATATATGAGCAATCGTTGTTCGAAGACAGCCCCCCAACGAAGCTTTTGCCCAATGCATTTCAATGGCGAATCGATCGTCTTCCAGTTCACGCCCTGCGTGATCACAACAATTAAATGTCTCCCATTTATTCATTTCTTGCTCAATTTTAACAGATTTGCTATCGTTGAAAAGCATAAGCATAGATCTAACCAACTAAGTTAATACCAAGTCCGAAAATACTACTAGCTCTATCTGGTGGCCACCTAAACTTGACCAAATTCAAACCATTATCAAAAGTTTATTTGCAATGATAAAAACATTAAACGACAACCAATTAAATGATTGCTTGCACAGTCCCATTGCTCATTTAACCACCAGTTTGTGTTTAGCTTGTCTGAAGACATATCACAGTAGGCCTACAATGTGTACTTTTCTGTTGTGATAGCATCAGACCCAACCATATGGCTTAAACTGTCATGCCAGGTCCCACTTGATACAACTTATTCATAGTGTAGAAACTGTTGACAACAGTTAACCCATTAAAGTTACTTTGGGATAAGAAAAAACAATCAACTGACCTCGCCACTAAACTGCACAGCTCTTTTTCAAAACGCACGATGGCTCATGTCAAAAGAATTATGCATCCACTAAAAATAAATTTACCAATTTAACATGTTTTTGTTATTTCTATTTGGAAACCGTTGCAGCAAGCATTTTACGCTGAAATTTATTTAAAGTTGCTTTCGTATTTTTTTAGATCTTGGATATCGCCACCAAACGGACAACCATCACCATCATTATGTTTCGGCCACAGGGGTTCATACGAACCACATTGAAAACCTGTGGCTGAATTGTAAACGGAAATTTAAAAGAATGGGTGGCACCACAAGGCACATGATACCTGGGTATCTTGATGAATTTATGTGGCGACATCAGTTTCCACGGGGACGACATTTTCCGGAAGTTCTCCGCGCCATAAGGGAGTCCTACCCCTTACTGTAGCCGCCACATCGTCCATTTGCCAAAAAAACAGCCCTTTTCAGGGCTACCTAATGATAAAAAACAGTTGCTGCCAGGGGCGCCGGAACGATTTTTGACTGGGGGGGCAAGATTACGAAAAAAGGGCACTTTTGTTTACTAAAAGGCCAATTTTTTTTCAAGTTTTAAGATAAGACATAGCGATAATGACCATATCAGCTCACTATGTATTGAGTAATGATAGCCTACAAGTGTCCGGTATACAAAGAAGGGCATCATGCTATTTTATAATGATGTAACCTACTGTCAAGCCTTAAAGCAGCCTGCGCCATGGCCGCTACGTAGTGCTTGAATGAACCGCAGGTGCTACCTTCTCAATCGGCCAAGTTTGGCCGCCGGTCTCTCCTAGCCAATTATTTAATTTCGCAATAGAATGATCGTGGATTAACTGTCGAAAACATGCAGTATCAAAGAGTGACGCAAAGTTAGATCAGCACGTCATAATCGCCACTGTTGCATTGTGTGGGGAATATTTGTTATTGATGGAATATCCATCTGCGATCGCCAGCGCTGTAAGTCTTGTTTGTAATTCCCGACGTTTATTTTAACAAAGTCTTAATCCGAATTGCTAATTTACATCGGCTGGCAATATTGTCGTTTTTATGTCGATTCGATGTTGTCGGACATTGAACCGTTGTTAAAAAGGAGAACAAAGTTAGTTGACGTCAATGGGAAAACATTTTTTGATCATAATTTGCAAAAATTATGCTTCTTTTAGTAATGTACATCATTGAAATAGCTAAAACCTCAATTGCTAAGGCAACAGGATCAGATGTCAGTGGATTTAACAGAAAAAATATTTCGCACTTGCTAGTGCATCGTCAGTTCTGATAAAGGGCAGTTAAAGCCTACAAGTAATGTTTTAATCATTGAAATACTTATTTTATTACCTTGCCGTCATCGTCAACACATGTCGAACGTTGTTTTTTGTTGCTAAAAAGAATTCTAGGGGAGTGGCCTAGAACTTTTATAAAATCAGCCACATTGGAGACACTCGTGCGAGTGTCGTTTGAATAGTACTGGATTACAATCCCGATAAAGCAGTTATTGCGTGGTGCAGCGATTCTATTTCAGGACGTCGCCCAGGCCCAGACTTCAACAACGCTAAGTGATCATTTTAGCATTGTTGCAAGTTTAATTCTATTTACTTGTGCTATCGTTATTTTTATTTTGTATTTTGGCCTCCAAGCACGCAGATTTGGCCGTCGAGAAGGAGCTCCCGTTAGGCCACGATGGCTGTCGAAAAAAAACGAGTTTTAAGGCCTGTACTGTGTTGCAAAATTTTGTGCCGTAAATATTATTTTGAGGCAAAAATGAAAGATTATAATTAGGCTAAAAGCGAATAGCAGAAATTGTTATATTGCAAAATGTGCAGTAGCTAACATGACTTTAAAAGGGCACCATTGCCCCCCCCCCGTCCCCCGCTTCCGGCGCCCCTGGTTGCTGCCCACATACTTTGTGATATTTATTCTATAACAAACAAACTAGGCTAACAAAAGTGCAATGTTAGATGAAACAAAATAATTTTTTTAACTTACGTTTGTAACGTGATTTTTGTGTGTCAAAGTTTAAGGTTTGGACCTATGAATCATTTTGTTTACACACACGGATGCCTTTAGGAAAAAGACTTCGTGTGGTATTGAAAGAACACGAGAATGCAAGCCCAAGTCATTTCATTACGGTTTCGTTACTTACCTTTGATCCATATTTAAGCCTAGGTTTATTAGGCTTAGCCTAAGTGTTGTGAAAAAATTTCTTGGCTAAGCATTGAACAAAACATAAGTATCCGCACCCACTGTCTCGCTGGTTGTTGTTGCTTTTTATTATTTGCAGAGGTTTCTCCATCCAAATAGGAACAATTTTCTGACTCCTGCACTTAGAACTGACATCACTTGCTTCCTCAACCGAGCTTTTCCAGTTGATGGACTGCGGGCCGAGTGACAACAATTCTTCCACGACCTCCCAAAGGATCAAAGTTCTACACCGCTCTAGAGCACACATCGCTTTCCTATTGATCAGTGTTTGTTACATTACTTGATTCGGACAAGCCATTACACCACCAATTAGGCTATTTGTGTGCCTGATCCTAATCCTTTCTATGACTTTAGCATTTTTTCTATATAAATGGGAGACAATTAATTATCGCGATCACGCAATGTGAATCCAGACAGACGATCGATTCGTCATTGAAATGCATTGTGCAAAAGCTTCGTTGGGAGACTGTCTTCAAACAACGATTGCTCATGCATTAAACAAAGCATAAAAATGAAAGTTAGCCCTTCAATAACCAGTAACATGTTCTTTTAATTGGTTGTCGTTTAATGTTTTTATCATTGCAAATAAACTTTTGATAATGGTTTGAATTTGGTCAAGTTTAGGTGGCCACCAGATGGAGCTAGTAGTATTTTTTGGGACTTGGTATTAATTTAGTTGGTTAGATCTATGCTTGTGCTTTTCAACGATAGCACATCTGTTGAAATTGAGCAAGAAATGAATAAATGGGAGACATTTAATTATCGTGAACATGCAGGGCGTGAACTGGAAGATGATCGATTCGCCATTGAAATGCATTGTGCAAAAGCTTCGTTGGGGGGCTGTCTTCGAACAACGATTGCTCGTATATTAAATGAGGTATAAAAATGAAAGTTAGCACTTCAATAAACAGTAACATGTTCTTTTAATTGGTTGTCGTTTAATGTTTTTATCATTGCAAATAAACTTTTGATAATGGTTTGAATTTGGTCAAGTTTAGGTGGCCACCAGATGGAGCTAGTAGTATTTTTTGGGACTTGGTATTAATTTAGTTGGTTAGATCTATGCTTGTGCTTTTCAACGATAGCAAATCTGTTGAAATTGAGCAAGAAATGAATAAATGGGAGACAATTAATTATCGTGATCTCAAACGCAAGAAGAAGAATCGTGATCACGCTAGGCGTGAACTGGAAGACGATCGATTCGCCATTGAAATGCATTGGGCAAAAGCTTCGTTGGGGGGCTGTCTTCGAACAACGATTGCTAATATATTAAATAAAGTATAAAAATGAAAGTTAGCCCTTCAATAAACAGTAACATGTTCTTTTAATTGGTTGTCGTTTAATGTGTTTATCATTGCAAATAAACTTTTGATAATGGTTTGAATTTGGTCAAGTTTAGGTGGCCACCAGATGGAGCTAGTAGTATTTTGGGACTTGGTATTACCTTAGTTAGTTAGATCTATGCTTGTGCTTTTCAACGATAGCAAATCTGTTAAAATTGAGCAAGAAATGAATAAATGGGAGACAATTAATTGTCGTGATCACGCAGGGCGTGAACTGGAAGACGATCGATTCGCCATTGAAATGCATTGGGCAAAAGCTTCGTTGGGGGGCTGTCTTCGAACAACGATTGCTAATATATTAAATAAAGTATAAAAATGAAAGTTAGCACTTCAATAAACAGTAACATGTTCTTTTAATTGGTTGTCGTTTAATGTGTTTATCATTGCAAATAAACTTTTGATAATGGTTTGAATTTGGTCAAGTTTAGGTGGCCACCAGATGGAGCTAGTAGTATTTTGGGACTTGGTATTAACTTAGTTAGTTAGATCTATGCTTGTGCTTTTCAACGATAGCAAATCTTAGTAAAAACAGAGAGAGACTGTTCACCAGGCATTTTATAATAAAAGTAATTTGCGTTCTTCTGGTGACTATTTACTAGGTTACCTCCTGATGTTAAAGATGATAACTAGCTTTTGTATTTCCGACGTTTCGTCAGTCAGCACGACTGACTTTATCAAGGTGGCTAAAACAGGTTAACACAACCTGTTCAGCAACGATGGCACAACACAAAAACGTACTGATAAAATGAATAAAGTAAGCAGCAAGAATCAGAATTAAAACACGCAACAAGATACCTAGAGGTTAAACTGAATGCAGTGAATGCCTAAAACCAGTAGGCTGCTTTCCAACAGCGTAAATTTATCTATCTATTGGGCCACCGTCAAGAAACATTGAAAAGTCATCAGACAAGACAGAAACCAAGGGTGCGTCTTCTCTATCATTGTTATTGCCAATTCCCTTGGTTTCTGTCTTGTCTGATGACTTTTCAATGTTTCTTGACGGTGGCCCAATAGATAGATAAATTTACGCTGTTGGAAAGCAGCCTACTGGTTTTAGGCATTCACTGCATTCAGTTTAACCTCTAGGTATCTTGTTGCGTGTTTTAATTCTGATTCTTGCTGCTTACTTTATTCATTTTATCAGTACGTTTTTGTGTTGTGCCATCGTTGCTGAACAGGTTGTGTTAACCTGTTTTAGCCACCTTGATAAAGTCAGTCGTGCTGACTGACGAAACGTCGGAAATACAAAAGCTAGTTATCATCTTTAACATCAGGAGGTAACCTAGTAAATAGTCACCAGAAGAACGCAAATTACTTTTATGATAGCAAATCTGTTGAAATTGAGCAAGAAATGAATAAATGGGAGACATTTAATTGTCGTGATCACGCAGGGCGTGAACTGGAAGACGATCGATTCGCCATTGAAATGCATTGGGCAAAAGCTTCGTTGGGGGGCTGTCTTCGAAAAACGATTGCTCATATATTAAATAAAGTATAAAAATGAAAGTTAGCCCTTCAATAAACAGTAACATGGTCTTTTAATTGGTTGTCGTTTAATGTTTTTATCATTGCAAATAAACTTTTGATAATGGTTTGAATTTGGTCAAGTTTAGGTGGCCACCAGATGGAGCTAGTAGTATTTTGGGACTTGGTATTAACTTAGTCGGTTAGATCTATGCTTGTGCTTTTCAACGATAGCAAATCTGTTAAAATTGAGCAAGAAATGAATAAATGGGAGACAATTAATTATCGTGATCTTAAACGCAAGAAGAAGAATCGTGATCAGGCAGGGCGTAAACTGGAAGACGATCGATTCGCCATTGAAATGCATTGGGCAAAAGCTTCGTTGGGGGGCTGTCTTCGAACAACGATTGCGCGCATATTGAATAAGATATAAAAATGAAAGTTAGCACTTCAATAAACAGTAACATGTTCTTTTAATTGGTTGTCGTTTAATGTGTTTATCATTGCAAATAAACTTTTGATAATGGTTTGAATTTGGTCAAGTTTAGGTGGCCACCAGATAGAGCTAGTAGTATTTTGGGACTTGGTATTAACTTAGTTAGTTAGATCTATGCTTGTGCTTTTCAACGATAGCAAATCTGTTGAAATTGAGCAAGAAATGAATAAATGGGAGACATTTAATTGTCGTGATCACGCAGGGCGTGAACTGGAAGACGATCGATTCGCCATTGAAATGCATTGGGCAAAAGCTTCGTTTGGGGGCTGTCTTCGAACAACGATTGCGCGCATATTGAATAAGATATAAAAATGAAAGTTAGCACTTCAATAAACAGTAACATGTTCTTTTAATTGGTTGTCGTTTAATGTTTTTATCACTGCAAATAAACTTTTGATAATGGTTTGAATTTGGTCAAGTTTAAGTGGCCACCAGATGGAGCTAGTAGTATTTTGGGACTTGGTAATAACTTAGTTGGTTAGATCTATGCTTGTGCTTTTCAACAATAGCAAATCTGTTGAAATTGAGCAAGAAATGAATAAATGGGAGACAATTAATTATCGTGATCTCAAACGCAAGAAGAAGAATCGTGATCAGGCAGGGCGTGAACTGGAAGACGATCGATTCGCCATTGAAATGCATAGGGCAAAAGCTTCGTTGGGGGGCTGTCTTCGAACAACGATTGCGCGCATATTGAATAAGATATAAAAATGAAAGTTAGCACTTCAATAAACAGTAACATGTTCTTTTAATTGGTTGTCGTTTAATGTGTTTATCATTGCAAATAAACTTTTGATAATGGTTTGAATTTGGTCAAGTTTAGGTGGCCACCAGATGGAGCTGGTAGTAGTTTGGGACTTGGTATTAATTTAGTCGGTTAGATCTATGCATGTGCTTTTCAACGATAGCACATCTGTTGAAATTGAGCAAGAAATGAATAAATGGGAGACATTTAATTGTCGTGACCACGCAGGGCGTGAACCGGAAGACGATCGATTCGCCATTGAAATGCATTAGGCAAAAGCTTCGTTGGGGGGCTGTCTTCGAACAACGATTGCGCGCATATTGAATAAGATATAAAAATGAAAGTTAGCACTTCAATAAACAGTAACATGTTCTTTTAATTGGTTGTCGTTTAATGTTTTTATCATTGCAAATAAACTTTTGATAATGGTTTGAATTTGGTCAAGTTTAGGTGGCCACCAGATAGAGCTAGTAGTATTTTTGGGACTTGGTATTAATTTAGTCGGTTAGATCTATGCTTGTGCTTTTCAACGATAGCAAATCTGTTGAAATTGAGCAAGAAATGAATAAATGGGAGACAATTAATTGTCGTGATCACGCAGGGCGTGAACTGGAAGACGATCGATTCGCCATTGAAATGCATTGGGCAAAAGCTTCGTTGGGGGGCTGTCTTCGAACAACGATTGCTAATATATTAAATAAAGTATAAAAATGAAAGTTAGCACTTCAATAAACAGTAACATGTTCTTTTAATTGGTTGTCGTTTAATGTTTTTATCACTGCAAATAAACTTTTGATAATGGTTTGAATTTGGTCAAGTTTAAGTGGCCACCAGATGGAGCTAGTAGTATTTTGGGACTTGGTATTAACTTAGTTGGTTAGATCTATGCATGTGCTTTTCAACAATAGCAAATCTGTTGAAATTGAGCAAGAAATGAATAAATGGGAGACATTTAATTATCGTGATCTCAAACGCAAGAAGAAGAATCGTGATCAGGCAGGGCGTGAACTGGAAGACGATCGATTCGCCATTGAAATGCATTGGGCAAACGCTTCGTTGGGGGGCTGTCTTCGAACAACGATTGCGCGCATATTGAATAAGATATAAAAATGAAAGTTAGCACTTCAATAAACAGTAACATGTTCTTTTAATTGGTTGTCGTTTAATGTGTTTATCATTGCAAATAAACTTTTGATAATGGTTTGAATTTGGTCAAGTTTAGGTGGCCACCAGATGGAGCTAGTAGTATTTTGGGACTTGGTATTAACTTAGTTAGTTAGATCTATGCTTGTGCTTTTCAACGATAGCAAATCTGTTGAAATTGAGCAAGAAATGAATAAATGGGAGACAATTAATTGTCGTGATCACGCAGGGCGTGAACTGGAAGACGATCGATTCGCCATTGAAATGCATTGGGCAAAAGCTTCGTTGGGGGGCTGTCTTCGAACAACGATTGCTAATATATTAAATAAAGTATAAAAATGAAAGTTAGCACTTCAATAAACAGTAACATGTTCTTTTAATTGGTTGTCGTTTAATGTTTTTATCACTGCAAATAAACTTTTGATAATGGTTTGAATTTGGTCAAGTTTAAGTGGCCACCAGATGGAGCTAGTAGTATTTTGGGACTTGGTATTAACTTAGTTGGTTAGATCTATGCATGTGCTTTTCAACAATAGCAAATCTGTTGAAATTGAGCAAGAAATGAATAAATGGGAGACAATTAATTATCGTGATCTCAAACGCAAGAAGAAGAATCGTGATCAGGCAGGGCGTGAACTGGAAGACGATCGATTCGCCATTGAAATGCATTGGGCAAACGCTTCGTTGGGGGGCTGTCTTCGAACAACGATTGCGCGCATATTGAATAAGATATAAAAATGAAAGTTAGCACTTCAATAAACAGTAACATGTTCTTTTAATTGGTTGTCGTTTAATGTGTTTATCATTGCAAATAAACTTTTGATAATGGTTTGAATTTGGTCAAGTTTAGGTGGCCACCAGATGGAGCTAGTAGTATTTTGGGACTTGGTATTAACTTAGTTAGTTAGATCTATGCTTGTGCTTTTCAACGATAGCAAATCTGTTGAAATTGAGCAAGAAATGAATAAATGGGAGACAATTAATTTCGTGATCACGCAGGGCGTGAACTGGAAGACGATCGATTCGCCATTGAAATGCATTGGGCAAAAGCTTCGTTTGGGGGCTGTCTTCGAACAACGATTGCGCGCATATTGAATAAGATATAAAAATGAAAGTTAGCACTTCAATAAACAGTAACATGTTCTTTTAATTGGTTGTCGTTTAATGTTTTTATCACTGCAAATAAACTTTTGATAATGGTTTGAATTTGGTCAAGTTTAAGTGGCCACCAGATGGAGCTAGTAGTATTTTGGGACTTGGTAATAACTTAGTTGGTTAGATCTATGCTTGTGCTTTTCAACAATAGCAAATCTGTTGAAATTGAGCAAGAAATGAATAAACGGGAGACAATTAATTATCGTGATCTCAAACGCAAGAAGAAGAATCGTGATCAGGCAGGGCGTGAACTGGAAGACGATCGATTCGCCATTGAAATGCATAGGGCAAAAGCTTCGTTGGGGGGCTGTCTTCGAACAACGATTGCGCGCATATTGAATAAGATATAAAAATGAAAGTTAGCACTTCAATAAACAGTAACATGTTCTTTTAATTGGTTGTCGTTTAATGTGTTTATCATTGCAAATAAACTTTTGATAATGGTTTGAATTTGGTCAAGTTTAGGTGGCCACCAGATGGAGCTGGTAGTAGTTTGGGACTTGGTATTAATTTAGTCGGTTAGATCTATGCTTGTGCTTTTCAACGATAGCACATCTGTTGAAATTGAGCAAGAAATGAATAAATGGGAGACATTTAATTGTCGTGACCACGCAGGGCGTGAACTGGAAGACGATCGATTCGCCATTGAAATGCATTGGGCAAAAGCTTCGTTGGGGGGCTGTCTTCGAACAACGATTGCGCGCATATTGAATAAGATATAAAAATGAAAGTTAGCACTTCAATAAACAGTAACATGTTCTTTTAATTGGTTGTCGTTTAATGTTTTTATCATTGCAAATAAACTTTTGATAATGGTTTGAATTTGGTCAAGTTTAGGTGGCCACCAGATAGAGCTAGTAGTATTTTTGGGACTTGGTATTAATTTAGTCGGTTAGATCTATGCTTGTGCTTTTCAACGATAGCAAATCTGTTGAAATTGAGCAAGAAATGAATAAATGGGAGACAATTAATTGTCGTGATCACGCAGGGCGTGAACTGGAAGACGATCGATTCGCCATTGAAATGCATTGGGCAAAAGCTTCGTTGGGGGGCTGTCTTCGAACAACGATTGCTAATATATTAAATAAAGTATAAAAATGAAAGTTAGCACTTCAATAAACAGTAACATGTTCTTTTAATTGGTTGTCGTTTAATGTGTTTATCATTGCAAATAAACTTTTGATAATGGTTTGAATTTGGTCAAGTTTAGGTGGCCACCAGATGGAGCTAGTAGTATTTTGGGACTTGGTATTGACTTAGTTAGTTAGATCTATGCTTGTGCTTTTCAACGATAGCAAATCTGTTGAAATTGAGCAAGAAATGAATAAATGGGAGACAATTAATTGTCGTGATCACGCAGGGCGTGAACTGGAAGACGATCGATTCGCCATTGAAATGCATTGGGCAAAAGCTTCGTTTGGGGGCTGTCTTCGAACAACGATTGCGCGCATATTGAATAAGATATAAAAATGAAAGTTAGCACTTCAATAAACAGTAACATGTTCTTTTAATTGGTTGTCGTTTAATGTTTTTATCATTGCAAATAAACTTTTGATAATGGTTTGAATTTGGTCAAGTTTAAGTGGCCACCAGATGGAGCTAGTAGTATTTTGGGACTTGGTAATAACTTAGTTGGTTAGATCTATGCTTGTGCTTTTCAACAATAGCAAATCTGTTGAAATTGAGCAAGAAATGAATAAATGGGAGACAATTAATTATCGTGATCTCAAACGCAAGAAGAAGAATCGTGATCAGGCAGGGCGTGAACTGGAAGACGATCGATTCGCCATTGAAATGCATAGGGCAAAAGCTTCGTTGGGGGGCTGTCTTCGAACAACGATTGCGCGCATATTGAATAAGATATAAAAATGAAAGTTAGCACTTCAATAAACAGTAACATGTTCTTTTAATTGGTTGTCGTTTAATGTGTTTATCATTGCAAATAAACTTTTGATAATGGTTTGAATTTGATCAAGTTTAAGTGGCCACCAGATGGAGCTAGTAGTATTTTGGGACTTGGTATTAACTTAGTTAGTTAGATCTATGCATGTGCTTTTCAACGATTGCAAATTTGTTGAAATTGAACAACAAATCAATAAATGGGAGACAATTTCCTTCTGGTGTGTTTCATTGCATTTCCACCCCGCACTTCCTCCTTCATAATAGTCCATTCCAATGTGTGTGACGTCATCATTTTGTCTGGTTGACCAACAGGGCGTCTTGTGGAAGAGCACCGACTAATCTACGGTATGCTCTAACCCTAACTTTCGCTGAACGCAGTTTCCGCAAACATTTTTCCGCAGTTTCCGCTAACCCTAACTCTAACCATAGAGTAATCTATGCTCTAACCCCATCCCTTGCTGACCGCAGTTTCCGCAAACATTTTTCCGCAGTTTCCGCTAACCTTTACCCTTACTCTAACCATAGAGTAATCTATGCTCTAACCTTCGCTGATCGCAGTTTCCGCAAACATTTTTCTGCAGTTTCCGTTAACCGCAGTTTGCGCTTACCCTAACGCGGCCCTAACTCTAACAATCGAGTAATCTATGCTCTATAACCCTAACCATCGCTGATCGCAGCTTCCGCAAACATTTTCCGCTAACCTTTACCCTAACCATAGAGTAATCTATGCTCTAACCCTCGCTGATCGCAGTTTACGCAAATATTTTTCCGCAGTTTCCGCTAACCCTAACCCTCGAGTTTGTTTGCGGAAACTCCGATCAGCGAGTTCGGGTTTGTGCTATTAAACTGCGATCAGCGACTTCAGCTTTTTTTAATTTTTTCTCTCGATCTTTTCAGGGTACGAACTGAGGGTACAAACTGTTCAGGGTACGAACTAGGTTACACCCAAAAGCAGCCACACCTTTTATAATACTTGGCAACAAAAGCAAATTTGCTACCGTACTTATTGGTATATTATACACCTGGGTTTTTTTTTTCGCCGAGACTTTTCGGTCATTTGTCCGAAATGACTTGAAAAAATTCGGTCAATTTTATTTATTTCGGTCATTTTTAGTCATTTTTGGTCATATATAGTCAATTGACTATATTTTTTTTCGGACATTTTGCTAAAAAATTGGTCAATGACCGATAAATGACCGAAAAAAAAAACCAGGTGTACAGTACACTGATTAAAATAAAAATAACTTGTTGTAGTAAATCAATGTGCCACTATAATATACATTCCAAAATTCTTAAGTGCTGTAGGTACTTCAAAAAAGTTTGAAAAGCATTTGACATTTGTAAGTGACTATAAGGACCTTGGTGTAGTTATTGATCAGGACTTATCATTCAGAAAACACATAGAAAAAATGGTTTCTAGAGCTAACAGTATGGTAGGACTGATTCGACATTCTATATCTCATTTTGATACCACAGTATTTGTCACTCTTTTTAATGCATTAATTTGTCCAATTTTGGAATACAATAATTTAATCTGGTTCCCAACATATAAGTACTCTGTAACTGTAGTAGAAAATGTTCAAAGCCAAATTGGTTCCTGGATTAAGGCATTTGTCATATTCTGAAAGATTAGAAAAATTAAACTTGCCTACTCTAGCATTCCGACGTCTTCGCCATGATATTATTCAAGTGTATAAATATTTAAATGGTTTTTATGGTGTAAATTATACTGTATTGTTTCAAATGAATTCAAATACCTATGATGCAAGAGGCCATAACTTAAAATTGTATAAGCCATAAACTATGTCAAGGCTGAGAAGCAACTTTTTCACAGTACGTGTAGTAAATGCTTGGAATAATTTACCACCAACAGTCATAAATGCACTTAGCTTGAATGCATTCAAGGCAAGGCTTGACAAGCACTGGAGCAGTGATCCATTGAAATTTACCTTGAAATCATCTTATGATGTTATGTATTAAGTGACAGTACTATTGTGTATGCATGTATTTTTCGTGTACATATGATCGTGTTTTTTTCATTTTCTACTCCCACTAATACGTCTTCTAAAAGCTTATATATATTATATATGTTATCAGATGTTATTGATGGTTAGAGTTATTAGTTATGAAACTAGCTGTTAACCTAATTAACAGCAAATTAGCGTTATGTATGTATATCAGAATGATGAAAAAGCACTTCGGTGCTTAGGCCTACAACATCAAATATTTATTATTATTATACTAGAATGTAGTTGTAAGACAAGATTGTGAGTTGCAACAATATTGGAAAAATCACAAACAAACGACTCTAAAACATGATGTTTTTACATAAAAACATGAAACATTGGTATGGTTACTGGTTAGGCTGCCTTTTTTTAGAATCCATAGCCACTATCTACAACTTATACAGTGTTATGTTTAACTGCATACAGTGGCACATCATTTTATAGATTTCAAACATGGTTTATGTTTTTTATCTTGTTTACTTTATCAACTTTAATTCATTGTTTCCATCCTTTGGTCTATACTGTTTCAGTTTAGACAACTTATTGATTTGTTATTGACTTAAATATTGTAGGTTGTGTACTTGGGTCGACAGTTTCAAATAAATCTGATACAACCATGTCGTATGAAGTAGAAATCGGAAGATTTTTTACAATTCCTGTTAAACGAAGTAATGAAGTCAATTTGATAACTCCATTGGAAACTTTTATTAAAAACACTTATGACAAGGTTGGTAACTGTTCAGTTTGATTTGAATTAGTTAAGGTGTTTGTCTTTTATTCACTTGAGCAAAAGCATAAATTTATGATAAAGTAGCCTAAAGTTAAAGTTTTTAGGTTTTGAAATTAAAACTTTAAACTAAGCATTAAATACTTCACAATGTCGATACTAATGACTCGTTTTATAGCCTACTGATGCTGCAAGTTCACTGTGGTAATAAAAAACGAGTTGCACTGGCTTTCAGAACACAGTCCCTTAGTCATGTGCTTTTTGTCATAGCACATAACTAGGGAACTGTGTTCCAAAAGCTAGTGCAAATCGCAATTACCACAGCAAACTCGCAGCATCAGGCTAAAACAGGTCGTTAATATCTACAGTGTGAAATAAGCAACAATCATGCTGCTAAAAGCAAAACCCAATCTGTTGCATAAGCATTCAATTCTGGTGATGTCACATATATGAACTACAGTATCTATTTAAGTGGTGGACTGGTAGTGTTTGTTCTGAATTATTGAATTATATATAATCATAGGCATAAATATTAAATAAGGTTTGTAAGAGTTTTTAATAATATTTTGTTTATTTTAAACAGACGGATGATGATTTAAATAAGCACATTCGAGAGTTCAACAGTTTAAGAAAGAATGCCGTTAACAAACCGTTGGATAAGTCGATCACTTCCCTCAACAGTTTGTTCCAGTATGTTTACAGTTTTTATTTATCATATATGGTAACCTGTTTAGCCTGTGTTTTCACATTCAGAAAAGAAGACACATAAAAATTGGTGTTGAGATTTTGACATGACAAGTTTTACATCGTAAATATGTGGTGAAGTGAATTTGATGATATGTTTCAATTTTTAAGAAATCTTTTTCTTCAAACTTGTTAAAAAATACTTTTGTTGTTGATTGCCTGGAGCAAATATTCTTAACAAGAACATTTTTGATGTTATTATCCACTCCTTCACAATCATTCAGTTAAACAAGTTAGCATTCAAACTGGCATATTATGTATTATTTTTAATGGGAATTTGTGCATGTGCTACAGTGGTACGGCACTGGCGCCGACTTACGGGGTTACGAGGTGGCCACGCCACCCCATAACCGCTGTGGCGGGGTGGCAGCCACCCCGTTTAGATTACATTACTTACTGCGAATAAATGTAATTTGAACAGACGTTTAAACCTTTTTTTGATCATTGGTTTTCGCTTCAAGTCAACGTAAAGCCAGAGGTGAACCAATACAGTATGGCGAAGAAAATGATTGTTTTTGTCACAAGCATGATACTCGCGTAACATCAAGCAAGCTACGTGAAGATTACGCAACACGTGGCTACGAGTTTTTTCCTTGTTGTTGTTGCGATCGTTTATTTGTTACTTGTCATAAGTCATTGTTACATTTGTTAGGTTTACAATGGGATTTATTAATCAATAAAATACGATCTTTCCATTGCCTTCCTCAAAAATCTTTTTTGAAAAATTTTAAACTGCTCATAATATCGCTATAAATTATGACAGCTATAAAATACTTGGAAATAAAATTATCTCGATGATTGATAGCTCCACCCCCTAGGCCCCTAAATGAATATCTATTTTCAAATTTCATTAAAAAAAAATGCAATGTTTGAAACTTTTTGAGTTTTATTTAAAAAGTGCACTTAGTAAAGTAGCAGTTTTAACGTTCTGCAAATTTACACGTAAATTACATGATTCTATTCGAGGAAAGCTACACCTACACCCCCTGCCTATTCCCAATAATAAAAGCAACCTTTTTCAATTACTCAAGATTTTGCATTTTGAATTATTTTCCGATTTCAGTTGGAGTGTACTGTCATCTACTTCATGCTTTAATTTCTACTTTGTTATCTACTTCATGCAGTAATATTGCGTGTCAATGCGTGACAAACTGTGAGGCGGGAATTTATTGGTCTGACATAGGAGTTGCTTGTTACATCATAGAAAAAATTACGAAAAGTCGTCCAGTAAAAGTTTTCACTGACATTCTAGGTTTATTCAGCTTAAAGATGCCACCGAAAAAGCGTTCAAAATTGCAGCCCTCCATTGAGTCATTTTTTGTTGCGTCTAGTCAGGATTTTAGCCAGCATGAAAGTGACCAAACGCAGGCCTCGAAACTGAAGGCGGCCATCGCGGCCATGGCCGCGATTAACCTACAAAAACCGACATTTTGTCCGCCGGGTCTCGCCCTTCCGTCGGCCACATTTGTCCGCCATGAAGTTCCGAGAAAATTTTACGCAAGCGGCCTTGTGAATAAAGTACTTTGCCACTTATAATCGCAAAGGGTTACAAAGCAGCCAAAGCACCCGATAAATCACAATACACACTGTCTATGCTTGAATTGTTAACATTATTGATTGACCAAGCAGCTGATGTCTGATGATAAGCAGGATGCAAGCGACATCACAATACACTTTGTTGATGCGATATATTCAGTCTTCGAAATTAGCGTCGGCAATAAAAATGCCGAGGCCACACGAGCGCTTGTAAGGTTAGGGTTAGACATTCCTCCCAGTCGTTATGGCACAGCCATAAATTTGTTCCTTAGTCAACACCCTGATGGAGCTCTACGAAAAAGAAAGAGGCGTGTGGATTGGTATCAAAGCCCGAAAGCCGCAAAACGTGGACGCTTCATTGCGAACAGCGAAGACGGTGTAGATTTGCAGCTAAGCGATGAGCCTCTTGATGTGTCTGATTCCAGTGACGATGCGATAACCTCGTGCTCCGATACAGCATCTGATGATTCCGATTCCGACAGCTAGTTCTTTATCAAACAGACTTTGTGTTGTTCGCAGTATCCCAATTGTGCCGATATTATGTTACTGTACACATAAATCGAGGCAATCTTCTCGCAGGGAGCTATTAATTTGTTACCGGTACCTGGTTGAGCAATTAACGTTATTTTATGATCATTCAACGTTGTTAGATGTCGAGTTAACGTAAAACAAACGTAAATTTTTTATTGGGCATTGTTGTTACGCAATATAACCCGCCGGAAAATTAAATCGATTTGTGCTGACTCGAACGTTGAATCAACCCAAAATTAACTTACTTTTCCCCCCGTGAGTTATTTAACGTGAATTACTGTAACAGCGTGCGACGTGCGTATCTTGTTGCTCACTTTATCGCTACTTTTGGTATTATTACATCACAACAAATCAAACAATGCGGTCGTGATAGACTACTCTAGTATATTTTTCGCTTCTCGTTTTACATGTTTTGGAACAATTGTTTCGTAATAAACGTTCACAGCAATTGCCGAGGCAATTTCAACTTTTGTCGTTTGGCCTGGGCAACGTTTCTGCCGAAGTAAAAATGTGCTAATTTTGAAGACTGTTTGTTGATGCGTGTCGGAGTTCCGATGGCCGCCATGTGCTTGTGATTGGCCGCCGAACAGCTTGCTTCAGTCGGACACGTTTGGCCGCCGGAAAAAAAAAGTTGTTTCGAGGCCTGCAAACGCCTGAACGAAACGAAAGTGTGCCACTGCCAAAAGGCGTTAGCACGATCAGGGAGGTGGAAGATTATCGTTGCTTTCCACCACCTGCGAGGTAGAGCGATCGTTTAGTGCATTCAGGCGCATAAAAACCTGCTTGCGATCTACCATGACGCAACAGCGATTGAACCACATCCTAATTTTAAATGCTTATCAAGCTGAAGCTTCACGGTTACAACTTGACCAGTTGATTAACAGTTGGATTGACAGAGCTGCTGTTCGCAAAAATATTTTGCCAAATGTTAAGTGTCAGAGCAGCAACGTAACAATAAAATTCGCGACATACCTCCTGTGCTTTGTTTTAAAGTTGCTTTGTAAATTATCAAGCTACAAATCAGGTGTGAAAAGACAATTGCATCTACGACACACGCTTAGTAAAAATCAAACAAATACATGCAGTTTGAAAGTTTTTAGGTTGCCATATTGTGCTATCCGCCACCCCGTGCAAAAATAAAAGTCGGCGCCTATGGCCTACAGTACATATATATGTTGTAATGTGCAATGTTCTTGATGTGCCTTTGCTTCCACTTCAAATAGTCTCACTCATACAAATCGTGTTTTTTTTACTTTATTCAAATATCATACAATTCTTAATTTCATACGGTATATATATGTTTTTTAATGTAGTCTCTCGTCCTCACATGGTCTCCATAGTCCATATTTTCTTTTCCCAATTTTCACTATTTTTCCTATTCCATTCCCAATTTTTCCCTATTGTCTGCTAAGCACCATAAAGAGTTACTTTGCCATAGTGATTGTTGAACTTTATAAAATTGTATATATATATTTGTTTGCTTTTTTAGGCGAGTCTTCTATTATTAACTAGCCTATATCATATATACGGTACGTTTTGTTTTCTATGCTAGTTGCAGGTTGCTACTTTAATTCTAACAATAAATTCTAGTGTTTAATTTGATTTATAATAGTTTGTTTAAAAAGGGCTATTTAAACAACCATTGTTTGCTGATCATATTGTATTGAAATCACTAATAGTATTATGGCAATCAGGTAATGGCATTTTAATAAATTGTTTGTATATCTGAATAATGTGAGTCCTGATATGACTTTCGACAGGTTGCCGGCTAGACACTGCTTCAGAGCAAGCGGCTGTGTTTTTAGCATGACTTCAAATGCATGTCTTAAGGTGGAAACAAAAATTGCTTTTCCATTACTTAATCTTCTACCACTAGCTTTTATCTCGTTATGACAAAACCATCAATCTTTGTTAACAAAAACTATTTGTAGGGTCAATGTCATTTATTGAATTTTCTTCCCAGATATTATGATCAGCTGGTGGCTGCTTCCCATAAAATCCCTTTCAAAGAAGCAAGTGGTGTACATATCTCTTTCACATGGAAGGATTCCTTGCAGAAAGGAAAGTTTTTGAGCAGTACACCAAAACTAAGTAAGCAGTCTGTGTCCCGGAGAACTGTCATAATCAACCATTTCTGATAAATTTGACACATCTAATAGAACCTGAATGACTGGGCACTGCATCTAAATATCATGACGCCACGGTGTGTGCAACTATTTGGAAGGCGCCTAAAAGACGTTGACTCATTGTTAATTAGCCTACCTTATGTTGCAAATTAAAAGACAGTTTAAGCAAGCGCTTTGATTTTTGAATTTATTATGGATATTTCTAGTCATCATTGAAGGGATAACTCCCGTAAACGTAAAATTGTTAGTCTGTGTGAAGCCGCTTTTTACTTATCTTATGTTATTGTTCGTCTTATTATAGGCCTACTCACTTATGTGTAAATCACAGTCAGTTCCATTCACAGACACTTGTTCATATGTATCAATGAAAAGTAGTTTTCTTTGGCGCCTACAATCTTAAATATTTGGACTATATATAATATATGTATGACTGTGTTTAAAAACTTGCTTTCAGGTATTGTTGATGGGGATTTTGAAAGGCTTTGTGTATTGTTCAACATCGGAGCACTGATGACGCAGATTGGAAATGAAGCCAACTTGCAGACAGATGATGGCCTTAAAACGGCTGCCAAATACTTCCAAGTAATTGACCGTTCTTGTGTGCTTGCTAAGTTCCTCTTACCTTGACTTACAATGTGTGGTTTCCTGAACCATGCTCCACCAGACATTTGATAAGACTTTTTTTTAATTTGGTAACTTGTGAGGAAGTAAAACTTGAACTAAAATATTCAGCAGTCATCGAATTGTAACTTGAACGATGTTTAAGAGCTTTTGTTTGCCAAATCAGTTTTGAAGTTGATATTGGCTACTGTACCGAAATCTTGGTTTCAGAACGATTCATTCAAGCTTTTTCCATGCTTTTTGCGTTTCACATAGCAGCCACCGTCTAAATTTACTTATTTTAATTAAAATATTGCTTGCAGGAGTCGGCTGGCATATTTACTTACATCAAGGACCACATTATGTCTGTGGCTGGCAATGAAACACTCACTTCTGATCTCACACTTGAGAATCTCAATGCCTTCCGCTGCATTATGATCGCACAAGCCCAGGAATGCTTCTACGATAAGGCCAGCAGTGACCCTTCTTGTAAGTAACATCAGAGTTTAGGGCAGTTCTTATGTAACAACAAGATACCAAAATGAAGACACATTCACGCTACAAAGGAATATCTGACAATTGATTCGGTTATTACTAATATCTACATCATTTTACACCATTTTCTACTCATTTCACCTACTACTTATGTGGTTGTATCAATCAAGTTCTGTTGTAAAAGTCCAACCATTTTATTGAAGCTTTTGCTTCAATAGAAACTAGAGATGTACCGATACCAATATTTGGCCGATACCTATCCCGATACCGATATCACTTTTTTAAGCCGATACTGATACCGATATTTTGGCCGATACTTTGGTGTTACAAAAAGAAGCAATTTTGGTATTTGCAAGGAATCAAATGCTAAGTATTACCTTATTTGCATAAAAGAAACTCTAAGTATTCTAATGAGTCTTATTTTTCATTTGTGCAATACGATCAAGCAAATGGGCACAGAAATCTCGTTTTACCGGAGATGTTTTGCGGAAATTTATATCATGGTTCAGCATTTATATGACACGTGTATGAACATGTAATAAACTTCGACAAGATGTAAGCTGGTTCGACCGTCTGGTTGTAGTGCATGAAATAATTCAATAAGAGCAATTTCACTAATCGTCAATCTGACAGCTGGACCTGCATCGGTGGTTCAAAGCCTCTCCAACTATGGTGGAAAAAAGCTTTCAAAGAGGCATTCTTAGTCTGAGGGTGCCCACAATCAATCAGTTGGTGGAATGTATTTCTAACTAACTTCCCAACATCTTCCAAGGATGCATAAACCGTCCAAGACTTGCTTGGTTTCACCAACTTACTTTGTTGACAGTGCAAAGGAAACCAGAGATGCTTGCCAAGATAGCCATGCAAAGCTCTCATCTGTACAGTGAGGCGGCTAAGGCTTTCAGTGAAGGAGACGGAAACTATTCTCTTTCCGCTGTGCTCACTCAGTGCAATGCCAAGAAGGAGCTATTCGAGGTTGGTGGAAAGGACAATTAGAGACGAAATCGGTTAAGCGCATACTGCTTAAACGTATCAATCGTTTTATTGCATCAAATCTGAAATCCCCAACCAAATCCTATCTAATCTTAAATAAAACTATCGGTTTGTCGTACCCCACTTACAGGATTAGTTTGTTGTAAAAAAAATGTATGGTCAAGCAACTTTAAAATAATTTTGTTACTAAAAATGTGTTGGCATACAATCAAGTGTGATTGAAATAAATACTAGGGTTCAGTTCAGCAGGCCCTAGCCTTAAAGGCCGCAGACATTTCTCCCTAGAGCAATGTGCTTTTCATAATTATGAAAAAAATCAAGGGCTATAGTTGCAAGTTCATGAAGTATCACAACACAGACTTCCTTAAAACTGGTACAATTCGGCGACCACTTTGTAAAGCTACGTAATAAGACTGCCAGACTGGCGATAACAGACAAGTGTTTAACTCTGTTGGCCAGCTGATTCAAAGTTGTTGACTTTTGTTGTTTGCTCTGCAGTGCCGAGCCCAGTATCACCAAGCCAAAGCTGCTAACGAGGGAAAACAGTTTGGCGAAGCAATCGCCCGTTACAGGGTATGTGCCTTTCTAGCTGTGATTCCCTGATCAATAAATCGTACGCGTTGTAGTAGTTTTAGTTAAAGTGTCTATTCCAGGTATGTTTTGAATAAACCTGTTTCAACCTTCTTTTCTCGTTGTTGGCGTGATGATGTGTCATCCCAGATAGCAAATCAACCGTTTTTTACATTGATTCAACGTCTGCAGATTTGCTATCTAGGATATGTTGCAGGAGAGGCTTTCTTGATGCAGGCATTACAGTAATGAAGACTAAAGATAAAAAAATCCTCTAAATTTTATGTTGTTTAACACTATGCGATTACGCTGAAACTGTTGCCTTGTAAAGCGGAGACCAACCTATATTTGCGATGGAAAGAGCACTAAATAATACACGTACTATCAATATATACCTGGACACTGCACAGTTCATCATCATAATCCATCGTCGGTTTGTTCCCCACTAGTGGGGGTGGTCGATTGTTTCCGTGCAGCAATTAGCTTTTGCTGCATTTAAATAATATTTTGGAGCATAGATTTTCCAGCCGGATGCCCTTCCTGACGCTAACCACAGTTATTGGCGGTGGGCAGCAGGATTTCTAACAAGTTTTAGCCAACTAGTCGAGGTTGTTGCACATGAGGTGGGACGTGGACCCACTTGTTAGTTTGGTGTGTGATCAAGACCAGTGTTCCCCGAGACCCATGGTGTAACAATCCATAGCGACTGCCCAGGGTTCAAAGGTGCTACTTGTACCACACACTTACCTCACTACCGTTACTACAAACAGTAGTTGTTTGTATAACGGTAGCGAAAAAATGGTGTAAGCGTAACATAATGCAGTACACAGACAGTATTTCCGAACCCCAACAGTGCTGTTTTGCCACATCTCTCACTGTCATTCCTTGAAAATTGTTCTACCATGTTGGTTGTATTTGATACTGATCTTTGTTCTTCGATAAACCTTATATATAACAGTCATTTTGCTACCATGCAGATAGTGGAGCCGATGTTGAAAGGTTTGGTGAAATCTTCATCGGATTCATTGGTCAACTTCAATGGTAAACAATTT
Organism: Aplidium turbinatum; assembly: GCF_918807975.1. Taxonomy (NCBI): domain Eukaryota; kingdom Metazoa; phylum Chordata; class Ascidiacea; order Aplousobranchia; family Polyclinidae; genus Aplidium; species Aplidium turbinatum. The sequence goes on along the minus strand of NC_137489.1, from coordinate 4,124,629 downwards.
ACTGCAATCGCGGCTGCGGAAAGAGAGGTAAAGTCATAACGAAACTGGTGATGTTCTGATGTTGCATAGGATTTTGTTTTGGCGGTTGTGATGTACTTTGAATAGTCTTACCAGTGTCTCTTGTGGTTTTGTAACATTTCAGGCTGCAGAGAAGGACAACAATTTCATATACAACGACGTCATACCCAAGACTTCTCAGCTCAGCCCGATTGGAAAAGCTGCCATTGCTAAAGCGAAGTCCTTCAATCAAGATGAGCATCTCAGTGCAAAGTTTATCGGTGAGTTGTCGGTTCTCTGTTGATTACGGTAAAAGGAAAAGTTTGCATTAAAAAAAGAAGAAAAAATTGGACCTCGTTGTTGGAGGGGTTTATTAAGTAGGGTCTACCAAAACACGTGTTGAACAATTATAACGATTATGATGCGTATTTACCAATGTCGTATTGATTTCATGAAGCTGAGGTGAAAACTGAACTCTCTTTGGTTAAGTACATCTATATCACTGTGAGTTGTACTTAGTTAGCAAACAGTGGATGCGTTCATTGTGATCGCTTTGTAATCCGCTTTTTTTAGATTTATTACTGTCAAGCGTTGAAAGCGAAGCATGCCTTCAGTGTGCAATGTGCATAACAAAGCATATAAACGCAAAAGCATACATCATTATTACATGATTACAAGTTCATTTAGCTAATCCTTGAGATGATTGTTGCATTGGTAGGCTGCGTGATATCTTCCTCAAAGCACGGTTACTGGACATCCCAGTGTAAGATGATCTATGTTGTGGTACCATTTACTTCGCCGTTTTATTCAATCATTTGTTCGTTGACAGATGTGTTCTCTTCTCTCGTCCCGCTTTCCGTTCACAACGCTCTGGAAAGTTACGAAGGGAGACGAAAGGAACTTGTTGATAGACAGGTTGAACGACTGAGAGAACAGAATACCTTGCTCAATGGGTAAGTTTCTTGTTGTTACCGTTTTGATCAGTTGCTTCCAGTTATTCCTGTGTTTTCGCTACGGTCTTTGGTGCACAGGTACACCGTCCTGCTTAGTTCCGCTTGTTTTGCTGTTGAGTTTATAAGGCGTGATTAAACAATTACAACTTTCAGATTTGTTGATGATGATGATGTTTTCATTTCAGTGTCATGTCTTCTCTCAATCTTCCTGCTGCACTGGAGGATATATCTGGCAGGGAAGTCCCTTCTTCCATTGTTGAGAAGTCGCAAATAGTGATTTCAAAAGGAGGATGTGCTCCTGTCGAGCGACTCCTACAGGAGCTTCCTGATGCTCTTGCTAGAAACCAAGAGCTTCTCACAGAGGTAAACTTGAAATATACGTTTACCAACTAGGAAACTTTCTCTTTGCATTGATTCAACGTTTGCCTGGTTTTGCCTGCTGAGTTTCAGACATGTACTTGTACCAGATATGGTAGCCATGCTAGGTCTGCGTTTAACTTTTTGTTCGCTATATTGTTACATTTTTGCCGAAGTTTACCGTGGAAAATTCATAAATGCGTCATGTGTAGAAAAAGTTGCAGATGCCTATGACCAGATACCAGCGTATGCATTGTGTATTTCAAAAATTAATTCTTTGAATATTTTATACACATTCATCTAGGAGTTATGCAATCTTATGTTGGAAACGTTTGCTGTTATGTGCCACCGAAATGTTAATTTGTTGCCAAACTAAACTTTTTGAAAAATTGTGTTTTTATTGTTTCCTACAGAGCGTCCGGATGTTGAATGAGGAGCAAGCAACGGATGCCGAGTTGCGGGAGAAGTTTGGTGAGAAGTGGAAGAGGAAACCATCCTCGGAATTGACTTCCTCTCTCCGCCAGGGTAGGATTATCAACATCTGTTGCTAAACATACCTTGCCATAAAAGCTAAGATTAAGGTGAAAGTAGCCTTGACATAGAGGTTTAGCAGGAACTTTGAGTCCCGAGACCGATTTGATTTTAGGAGCCCGAAAACTTGAAGAAATCACCGCATATGCTTTAGAATTTAGATATATTGCATTTTGTTTAAGGTGTCTTGCCTTGAGGCTCTAGCATCTTATTAATACCGGACCCAAAATGCTACGCTATTTTCGTGATACCGAATTCGTGTGGTCGAATGACTGACTGGCCAATCTGTAACAACCTTTACATTTATGGACATTTTCAATTATACGAGCTCCGATTGTTTTTCTAAACAGAACTGAATTCGTGATCGCATTATGTCTATCAAGTTTGAAAGTACAGTACCGTTGGTAGCAGCTGGATTAATTGAAGGCTCACTTTTTTTCAAACCACTGCTTTCATCAAGTCATGAATATTTAATGAAAAACACTTCACTCAATGTTTAATCGAATGTAGAGCACTGTGTGCCATCTGTATTATTCCACTGTGAACCAAAAATGCCCTATTTCCATCTTCGATTCCCTTAAGCCGCTGCTAAAGTACCCAAACAAAAAATGAAGCTCGTATATAGCACTGCTTCTCAGGCTGCTTGCAAATATGCTGGGGCATCTTATTGAATGATTTGTGATCAACATATCAAGTTATAACCAGATAAAATCCAGCACCTACACGGCTTTTTACAATACCCTGGGTCTGTTGTTGCCAGTTTCATCTGGTTATCGTTCAGCAAAGCTCCCTCTTCACCTAAACTGCATTTCATATAAAATTATTGAAAATAATGTTGAATTATCCTTGCAGAAGCGAGCAAGTACCAGACGATCATTGAGAACGCTCAGAAGGCGGATGTCATCATCAAGCAAAAATATGATGACAACAGGGAAGGCATAACCTTATTATGCTTGCCTGAGGCTCAGCTCAAACAAGCAGTTCCTTCAGCAAGCCCAATTGCCGCGCTTAAAGATCATGAGGTGAGAAAAGAAGCAATGATCGTGTCGTTAGAACAGTGTTTCCAAATTCCCCCCCACCAAGATTTCTTCAAAAACAATTATTACCAACCTGCAGACCCCTGAACTTCCATCAGTGTACCCGAGTTAAAACTTTTGCTATATTACACTTATTATGCATTTCAGTGCTTCAATTTTAATATATTTTTTAATCGGCGCAGTTACGGGCTCCCTTAAACTTTTTACAGACCCCCAAGTTTGAAACCACTGGTTAAGATTGTAAGACTATAAATCTTTTTCACCGACACACCTCGTCGTCTTCCTGGGAGCCTCTAAGGTGGAGGATATTTTTTTATCACTTCAGATGAGTGACGTTTCCCGAATTGTGTGTTCGTGCCTTCCCTGCTTGTCTTGTGCAAGCGACAGAGAAGCGAGCATTGTTGCAGAGTTGCGAACACCAACACAGTTTTGTTTGGAATCCTACATTTGATGAGTTTTATGCTTAAAAGCATAGCGTGAAAGATCTTGGTGCATTCAGGATGACTGCATGTTACATCACAATGATCATTGTCTTAAAATATTGTCTTCTGTGCTTCAGGTCGTGCGAGAACTGCGTCAGTTATGCGAGCAGGCCAGCACATTGAAAGCGGAACGGGAAGTGATCGAGAACGAACTAAAGACGACGCGATGCGACATGACGGAAAAGTTCACCAGGGTGAGGCGATTGGTACCGGGCCGCTGTATATCGCGGAAAGCGTGTGTTTCGATTGTTTTAAACCACAGACTCGCTTCACACCGAAACGACTTTAAATCGAAGGAAGAAAAACAGAAAATCTTCCTCTTTAACGGATATGACCAGTTTGTGCGGCATTTTCCTCGTAATACGTTGCTTTGTTAACTTTAGAAGACTTAAACAGAATTGTCTAGATTCATCATCCATTAGTATCAAGTTACGCAAGAAACAATACAAATTTAATGTCAAAAAGATTCAACGATTAACATATTATATAAACTGAATCATATCTCTGCTAATGTGTAGTCTCCATAGCCTGTAACATCAGTAAAGGCTTAGTTGAGCAAGAAATTCATGGTTTTTTTACCCTACAGTAATTTGGTTCACTTTACGCAGCATATAAAATTAAATATTATTTCTGCAATATAGTCTTGGGGCTGAACACATCTTGTGTCTTTATTGGTGTGGTGGTGCGACTGCAAATTTATAACCCGCTGACAACTTTTTTTCCACCCCTGTCGTATTACACCATCCTGCAACACAGGTGTTGGCCGAAGAGGGAGTCCTCCATGAGGACAATATTTCACCTTCGGAACTGGACAGGATCTACCAACCGTACATAGAGCAGGTCATTGAATCTATCGGCAGGCAGGAATCGTTACTTGCTAATATTCAGGTGAGGATTTTTAAAGTTCAACTAATGTTGCTAATGAACAGAACAACTTTTGTTACTGCGTACCAAACTTTAAATTCATCCGTTTCATTGGTATACAACTGCAGAGCCAGCGAGAAAAATTTGATGTTTTTCTTCATTTTACTTCTGCTGAATATCTTGGTTTTGTTTTTCTACATCCCACTGCCCGCTCTTCAAAAGTTACCGTTTGTACATCATTTCAACGTCATTTGATATTAAAATGATGTAAAACATTCAGCTTTTGCAGACTAGTTAGTGGAATGCATGAGAATAAGTTTGATGCGTTCTGCCTATCTGCGCAACCATGACTTACGTCATCGGAAGAGCTGTGGTGTCAGCTACTGCTGGGGTGACATCACCAGGCCAGGACGATCGAGATTATAAAATCGCTACACTCCATGATTGTGTGTCTGTACGGTGATGCTCAATAGGGTGACCCAAAAAAAACTAATTTTGATTTTTAAGCTTTTTCTTGTTTAGACCTCTGCATTATGGTCTAAAATGACACTTTGCCAAGTTTTGTTGAGATTGATCCACATTTGACGCCCTAGCAGTGGGCCGGTACCCCCCGCCGGGTCAAAATCGGCCAATCTGGCTGTATCTCAGCAACCGGTAGGCCTAGAATGCTCAAACTTGGCTTTGAAGAAGCAGAATGCATGGTTTCCTATCTAACTTCTAGAGGGTTTTGGGGTCTAAACCAATTAGTTTATGAAAAAAATGCAAAAAACACATTTTTGACCAAATGTGCACCCCATAAATGTTAAATGTTAATGTTAAACTTTTAGTTCAATATACAACACTAATTGACTAATGACACAAAATTTAAAATACAAGCAACTTTTGTTTAATCATAGACAAGCTTTATTGCTTTACCACTTAACTTTTAACCACTGACCACTGCAACTACCCATTAAATAATTCAAGACAGTTTTTTTTTCATTTTTCGTATTAGTTTACCACTTAACATTTCTTAAAAATGATTTTGTGGTTGTGTCCAGCTTTTTGGTAGACAATGATTTCTCGGCCATATCTCGAACTTTGGAACGGTAAGCATGAGTGACTTTGATTGCTTTGTCCAACTCTTTCTCACTACTTGGAGCAGAAGCCCTTTCCTCAACATCAGTGACCATGCCCAAAACTCTCTCAACAACATGATTTGTAGCAGGCATGTTCTGTTGCAGAGTTTTGAATGATGAAAACTCCTCCATATGGTGCCAAGATCTGGGATTTTAAGAGGCAGACATTCAAACTTGGGAAAAACTCTAATGAGTTCAAAAGAGTCTGGTCCGATCAAGTCCAGCAAGCGAGTGGAGTTTTGAATAGTATGCATTTGAACCAAGCCCTTTCCAGTAACGGCTCTCTCAGAACTTGATCGAAATGTTTGCATCTTTTGCCACATTCGGACCTTGGTGGATAATTATGCTCACACAATCACTTGCAAAAGCAAATGCAACGTGGCGCTCAATGAGGTACCACAGGTGCAGGTTGAGTTTCAGGTGAGCACCAACAGCCATTTCAAGGAAAAGGTCCAGGTAGCCTATGTTGCTTCTTTTAGGAATGGCATTTGTGAGAGCGTTCCACATTTCTTAGTCATTCACTTCAGCATTTGTCAAACTTGGGGATGTAAACTAATATTTAACATAAAAAAGCGTTAACATACTGGAAGAAGCCAGTTCTTGCAGTGGTACTGAAATGTTTAAATAATGAGGCAGAAGTGTTGGTTGATGTGATAAACACGACGGCCAAATGGATCAAAGAATGAAACAAGATACGTGATTGAAGCACTGAATGCTGTCAATTTCAACATAAAAATAGTCTTGGGTCTGGTTTTTGACACAACTGCAGTAAACAGTGGTTAGAAAAGTGGCGTCACCGTTTCAAAGCCATATAGGACACAGTATCCTTAAACTAGCCTGCAGGCATCATGTCATGGAGCTTGTTTGTGGTGGAGCAGCTTCAGTGGTCTACGGTGACACAGAATCACCACATGAAGCTGTATTTAAAAGCTTTGCAGAAGTTTGGGTGAACAATATATTATGTTTAAGTTTATGAAACTTTCCAAACAAACAACAGAAAATTGAATAGAATTAAAGAATCAGTTCTAGATTTCTTGTTCAGTTGGCTTCAAAATGGAATAAACATATGAGAAGATTACAAAAAGTTGGCTAAATTGTCCATTCTTTTTCTTGGTGGTACATTCCGGCGTGGATACAATATTATACGTTCAAGGCTCCAAGTGTGTTTAGCACGTATGATGGCGAAGATCATTTATACCATTCAAATTGCCTTGTTCAAGCAGTCAGTTATCAGAAAATCCAGCTTTTACAAAAGATTGTGGCCTTGGGAATATATATTCACTGGCTGCTTTTTTAACACTTTTTTATGTTAAATATTGGTTTACATCCCCAAGTTTGACAAATGCTGCAGCGTATGACTTGGAAATGCGGAACACTCTCAAAAATGCCATTCAGCTCACCTCTAAAAGAAGCAACATAGGCTACCTGGACCTTTTCCTTGAAATGGCTGTTACTGCACGCACGAAACTCAACCTGCACCTGTGGTACCTCAATGAGTGCCACGTTGTGTTTGCTTTTACAAGTGATCGTGTGAGCATATCCAGAATCCACCAAGGTCTAAATGTGGCAAAAGATGCAAACATTTCGATCAAGTTCTGAGAGAGCCGTTATTGGTAAGGACTTAGTTCAAATGCATTTCTAAACTCCACTCGCTTGCTGGACTTGATCGGACCAGACTCTTTTGAACTCATCAGGATTTTTCCCAAGTTTGAATGTCTTACTCATGAAAGTCCCAGATCTTGGCACCATATGGAGGAGTTTTCATCGTTCAAAGCTGTGCTACAGAACATGCCTGCTGCAAATGATGTTGTGGAGAGAGTTTTGGGCATGGTCACTGATGTTGAGGAAAGGGCTTCTGCTCCAAGTAGTGAGAAAGAGTTGGACAAAGCAATCAAAGTCACTCATGCTTACCGTTCCAAAGTTCGAGATATGGCCGAGAAATCATTGTCTACCAAAAAGCTGGACACAACCACAAAATCATTTTTAAGAAATGTTAAGTGGTAAACTAATACGAAAAATGAAAAAAAAACTGTCTTGAATTATTTAATGGGTAGTTGCAGTGGTCAGTGGTTAAAAGTTAAGTGGTAAAGCAATAAAGCTTGTCTATGATTAAACAAAAGTTGCTTGTATTTTAAATTTTGTGTCATTAGTCAATTAGTGTTGTATATTGAACTAAAAGTTTAACATTAACATTTAACATTTATGGGGTGCACATTTGGTCAAAAATGTGTTTTTTGCATTTTTTTCATAAACTAATTGGTTTAGACCCCAAAACCCTCTGGAAGTTAGATAGGAAACCATGCATTCTGCTTCTTCAAAGCCAAGTTTGAGCATTCTAGGCCTACCGGTTGCTGAGATACAGCCAGATTGGCCGATTTTGACCCGGCGGGGGGTACCGGCCCACTGCTAGGGCGTCAAATGTGGACCAATCTCAACAAAATTTGGCAAAGTGTCATTTAGGACTATAAAGCAGAGGTCTAAACAAGAAAAAGTTTAAAAATCAAAATTTATTTTTTTTTGGGTCACCCTAATGCTCAACCATTTGGTGATATTCGTCAGTAAGGAAGTTTACAGCATTGCTGTTCAAGTAATAGAATTTACCTTTTCACCTCAGTGTTTTTAATCTAATCGAACTCAGCATATTGATTTTATGATGGTTTATGAGAGTTAATGCTTTGAGAATTGCACTGGCTTCTCTAGTTTCAACTGGGGGCGAAAATAAAACTTTGAAAGTTTTTCGTCTTGTAGCACCAGAAAAGTATCCCATAAGATTGACGGTGCTCCAAACACTTATAAGTAACTTTACTACTTAAAATGAATTGGTATATTTCTTCTTCCTGCAGCATTGCTTTGTAGCCGTTATTATCGTGTATTACATCTTTAGAGAGTCAGCGAGCAGTTTACCATGCTAAAGCAGCAAGGTGGTATCACAAACACAAGAGAAGAGGTCTTGAAGAAGATGGCTGCTGCGTTCGACAGGTTCCAAGAGCTATCCGCCCATCTTCAAGTGAGTTCGCTAATAAAATTGAAGTATGGTGACACACTGATAACGAATCAGAAGCTTGTGCAGCGAAAAGTATTTGTTGGTTAAAACTGGACTACTACAACTCTGCTATCTGGTAGATTATATCAGATTAAGTTTGAACTTTTACACGCAATACTACAAAATGTTTCTCGGCAGCCGATTGTAGCAAGAATTGACAGCGATAGACACCGGTGACTCTCAGCTGCCGAGAAACATGTCACAGTTGATTGGATGTTCTTAATGGCTAGCGTGGAGGCTACACCGTTATGGTTGGCGAATCGCAATTGCTCGCTGTACCAGTGAGTGATCAGCCTTGTGCTGATAGCCAGGAAGAACGCTCTTTTCTTCTACACATTGCTACAAAATATTGCCTTTTGTGCAACCAATCAAGGATATTCAGCCATTGTACACTGTACAGCGCTTGGACCATTAGCTTGTGCTACAGCGCTAGACAAAAGACCAAAATAATAAACAAAAGTTTGACATTTTGATTTGGAGGAAAAATCGACTTAAACTTTCTTTCCTACACTACTCTGGCTATTATGGTTAAGCTTTTTTTTGCACAACTACCCAGACAGCAAAACCCCTCATTTTCACATTGATTCAACGTCTGCAGACGTTGAATCAATGTGAAAATGAGGGGTTTTGCTGTCTGGGTACTTTCTGTTCTCTAAATACGTGCGTGTTAATGCCACCTACACCAACAGGAAGGCGGAAAGTTTTATGGCGACCTTACCGAACTGTTGCTGAAGCTACAAGGGAAATGTTCGGATCTTGTCTTCGCCAGAAAGACAGAGAAAGAAGAAATTCTTAAGTAGGTTCTACTTCAAATATTGCTCAGCTTATGAAATTGTAAGAGACCCGCTGTAGAGTTGGCACCATGGGAACTGTAGCCCAGATGGTCTGCAAACGTTGAATCAATGTAAAATATGCTTGATTTGCCGGTCGAGATTACATGTGTCATAGGTTCAACGAACCCGTATTGTCGGTGTGGAATGTGGATACTGCGTTGATGTACAGCATGTGCTCAAGCCTATGGAAAAAATTTTCAATTGATTTTTAATCAGCTTTGATGTTGGTGTATCTTCTAAATTCTCAAGCACCTTTTTTGCCATCAATTAACTGCTGTTGTGTCTGGAATTTTATAAACTCGTCCTTGGAAAGAATTTGTTTGTAATTCCCTGTTTTCCACCGACAGGGACTTGCAACAGAGCATCGTGTCTTCCCCTTCAAACGTACCATCCTCTGTTCCTGCATACCACCAGCAAGATGTGTATGCCCAAGTGAAGAAGCCGCCTGCTCGACCACCTCCACCCCAACCCCAAGCACAACAAACTCCCACTCAGCCTACTCCCCCGGCTGAAACCGCATCGGCTCCTCAGCTCCCTAAAGCAGCCCCGAGGTATGACAAACTCATCCTAAAAACACAACTATCATTTGTGTCTTATTCCTTTTTTCCTCACACGTGGACACAGAAATACTTGTTCTAGTGTTTCCGTGCGTATAAATTTACTCTTTATGTCAGTCTATTGTACATTGTACTTCCCAAAAATATACAGAACAAAAATAACACGTGTTTATTTTAAAGCGTACCTTGTATTTTGACAGACGAGGAAATGCGCCAGCACCACCTGCCCCAGTAACGCAAGCCCCTCCAGGCCAATACCCTACTCATCAGCAACCACCTTATGGGTATGTGTGTGTAGATTTGTGGGTTGTGTTCCACGAGTATGGGCTGGGAGATGTTGATAATGCATAGAATATATTCAAATGATATCTGTAACACGCTACTTTTGCTTCTTTTGTTGCAAGACTAAAAGTCATTGATGCATCTCCCCCCTATGTTGGCGTTTTTTAAATTTTCTTCAAAACGTTTAAAAATGTTGGCGTAAACTTAGCATAATTTTGTACCGTGACTGTTCGATATATATAATCCTTAACTTTAGACCAATAGCCTTTAGCTTATCCAAGCATTTGTATGAGTGATTTCTCAAATTATGCAACAAATTCGCCTTTTTTATGTCGATTCGACACCATTCTCTGTCGAACACGATAAGAAGTCGTTTGCTTTTCCTGTTCACAGAATTCCTGGTGGACCAATTTTCTCACTTTTAAAATTCTTTCCAACTTTCTGTTTGACTTGTTTGTGAAAGCACTTGTGACTCTGAGTGTAAAAAGACGTTTTTGTTTAATGCTTAACCGAGGTATGTTTGGCTTCTTCGCTCACGCCTGGATGCGGAATATGCTGAATTAATGTTGCCATTGCACTTATTCTACCTAACTAATTATGCCTATTAAATCTTGCTTTATAGTCTGCTACTGTTGCTCGGCTGCCTGCCCCTCATAAAAGTTATGTGCTCATTGTCGAAGCCAGTGCATTCATCGCACCAACTATCTGCCTGCTTCGTTAAATTTACCCTCAAAAGTTAAATTTCTCCTGCTTCAGAGCTTCCAAAATATTCACACAGATGGATAGCGTAAATGCTGAGATGGTTTTAGTACCTACAAGTAATATAATGTATATTTGTTTCAGGTATGGCGCTGCTGCTGCCCCTCCTCAGGGTTATGCCCCTTACCCAGGGGGTTATGGAGCCCCAGCTTACAACAATCAGACCCCTTATCCCGGTTACCCATCTCAAGGTACTGCCCCATATCCCGGGCAACCACCGGCCGGTGGAGCCCCTTATCCCCAGCAAGGTTTTCCTGCTTACCCTGTTCAACCCCAGCAACAAGGTTACCCAGGCTATCCCCAACAGCCGCCCCAGCAAGGATATGGGGGGTTTGGTCAACAGCCCCCGTATTACTACCCACCCCAGCAATAAGTTCTCATGATTCCATTGTCACCTAATCCTGACCCGGCTGATCGCAAACGGTGTTCCCAAGAAGACTCGATAATTATCATTTCTTCGGAGCGAGATTGATCTATAAACGGCGATAGTAGAAGTTTTTTGCTGAGTTCAAGCCGCCTCTGTTGAATAATTTGATAGAGGATGTCAACTACCACGTTGACACTTTTCGAGAAACCACATTCTCATGGCGACATCACAGTAATTTCTATTGTTTCACTGAAAAGAATTCATGCAAGGTCTTGTGCTTAAATTTTCTTCATAACGTTTTGAAGTGTCAGCGTATACTTATCACAACTTTGTACAGTGACTGTTCTATGTATAATCCTTAACTTTAGGCCTACCCTATAGCTTAGCCCTTTGACCTTAACTTTAGGTCTAATCCTAGCATTTGTATAGCGTCTCAAATTTTGCAACAAATTTGCCTTTTTTATGTCGATTTGACGCCAAAAGTATGTAGAATTAATGTAAAAATAGCAAAGTTGTTGCACTTTAGAAATAAATATGTTTGTTGTTTCCAACAGTAACTTTTTTGTTACAACTGAAACATACTTCAGCACTGGTGAACACCAGAGGGCGTGTTTTTAGACCCCAAATTTGAAACCGAGTGTAACCCGTATTCGACTGAAATATGAGCCCGATATCCACTCGAGGTTTGAAAATGAAACATCCCTGGCAAACCCTCCCCCTCCAGGCGAAGGTAAAATGTTTGACTAGAAGATAATTCACGTGGATAACCTTTACAAAATGCTTGTCAAATCACAAAATGTAAAAATACGAAATGAACTACTTCTGGCTGTTTTCAAGACTTAACCCCACCCCTCTTACGACATAGTTAAAATTTTGGCTGTCTACATTTTACCGAAATTAAATAGTCAGTTGTAAGCTGATTGTATATGGACTGTCTCATTCAAAGGTATCGTTGCTTCGTTGGATACGTGTTTGAAGTACAGTTTGCACGCTCTTTTATCCTTGCTGACTGACTGTATTAAACCAACTTGTAACATTAAATCAACGTCAAAAACATTGATTCTACAGTCCTAAAACGTGAATCGAAAATGCTTCTGCACACTCGGAACCAGGCTACAAACCCCACTTTCAATCGAACCGTTTGACTTTGGGGTTCCAAGCCTTCACTTACGTCATGTTTGCTGCGTTGATGCTATAATAGATCTCTTGTATATAGCAGCCATGTGCAGGTGATATCGCTTTATAATTTACCTTCACGCGTTGTTAGGCTTGTCATAGCCGGCGTATCCAGTATAGGAACATAACCAGATACAGTAATGTGAACAGTATTGATCGCCGAGTCGGTTCTTATAATTCTGGACGTTTTATTACCAACGCGGTTGTGAACATAATTGAAAATTAAAGTTGTTTCAGTAGGCTACCGGTATGCTTGTTCATAATGTAATTAACCCTGTTGTGTGCGATGAAACGTGAAAATTTGTAAGCTGTGTATTTTTACAGGTTTGCCGTTTCAGACGCATGCAGCGCAAATGTAATAGCTTGTACAAAGTTTCTTGCGTGCTACAATAGCACTCTATACCTTATTACATGCCGTTTGTAGTTTCAATTAATTCGTTGCTTTCAATCAATTGTATGCATCGCATAATATTGTCAAGAGACTGGTTTGTGTTTTCAGCTTTGTGCTAGCCGAGACGGGTCTTTCTAGTAGCTACGCCAGTTCACAACGAGGATACATTTACCGTTTGTGTAAATTTCATCCACCGAAAGGGTTGATTCACTAAGAAGAAAAAGACTAGGTTTCATAATAATTTCTCAAAATTTGCTTTGAAAAGCTGATGACAAACATTTATTGAGGTATTCAACCACGAAATAGGCCATTCCCAGACTAAACAGGAAACCTTTGGTCTAGCATGTTTTAACGATTAGACAGTAGCCTAGTTAGTAGCCATATCATCTGCGCGTCTTGCATGCAAATTGCAAGAGAATCGGGTTCGATTCTTGTGTTCATCACTTGCCACTTTATTTTCCTAGCACTTGTAACCTACATTTTTTGTCAACATATGAAAAATTGCAAGCCACAACAATATGTCCAAAGCCAGTTTACTTTCATCATTAGTACTCGGAGATTCTAACAGGCCTAGATTTTAGGAACTCTACAGAACATCGAGCACGTTTTGCTGTGAATCTTATAAAATGGACCACGGTCTATGTGCTATTCTCAGAATTAATTGAACAAAGGTTTTAAAGGGCACGCAAAGTTTCATACAATGCCAGCATAATATGATGATTTGTTTAGTAAAATTAAACTACTCAAAACTTTATTGTGCAACTCTTATCCAAATTAGATTCTAGACTACGCAAAGAATTAAAAAAGCTATCTAAACATTAAGTAATATTTCAAAATTAGTGTAGGCTAAAGCGTTAAGCCTGTGACAAAAGCGATCCAGCAGCCCACAACGGTAAAGAACAGTAGAACACCAAAGGAATATATTGCTAATAGATAGTTTTACAATGTTAGTTGGTAATTTGAGGATTGAGAGACGACAAAAACAAGTGAATGTTTCGAAAAGGTTAGGTTTGTATCATTCAAACATTTCATGTTCTGTCTAAATTTAACAGTATTTTATTGGCTTGTGAAAAGTTTTTTGTAAGCAAAAGAGCAAGCTTGCTCTTTCGGTAAGAATTTCTAGCTCAAATTCCGTTCAGCGTTTTTTGTGTAGGCTATATCAGCAAGTCAAAAGGTGTCACAGCAATTGTATTTGTAAAACCTACTTCAGCTCTGCACCTCAAGATGAATCGACTGATCATAAAGCATAAAACGCTTCACAGTTTTCCTCAAGAGATTCTTCCAATGAAATGTGGCTTGGTTCTGGAATTATTGCCGTCGTGTTGTTTGGCTAATTGTTTTAAAAAATTCATTCAAGCACCAAAGCATGATATGGAATGGGCTTTCTGTGTTGGGATATTTTAGTGTATTTTGTATCGCGTTAATAGAATATGAAATCAGCGGCACTCTATTTCGAAACAAAATCGTTTATCACAAAGTTAATTGGAAACAAAGCAAAAAATTTATTTGATATTTTTGAAGGAAATGTAGCAAGGAATCTTTGGCTTGAACAGACACAGTACAGACGTAATTGTCAAGTAACAACTTTCATTTATGTGTTTGGGTTTACTAGAATCATGTTTGATTTTATGCTTTTAAGACTTAAATATATTTGAAATTTGCAACTGGGCTGTCAATGTCAACTGCATTGGAAAACCTTGTACGAGATCCTCCCTGATTACCTGGCAACTCTGCTGAAGGCAAAACTTGGAGTTTTCTGAATCGAATGTGGTTACCTGGTTCGAAATGTGCCACTCCTTGGTGCAGTCTTGGGTTTCTCATATTTAGGCGTCTGTTTGGCTTCTAAATTGGGAAACAAGAAATTTAAAAAGATCCAATGAAGGTTTTTTTGTGATAAATGTAGATCTATAAGTGCTCTTTAAATCAAAAATCTTCACAGGGTAGAAATAAAGTCAGGAGAAAACAATTTGAATTGCAATCTGTTATTTAGCTAACTGGTACCGTAACTAGGCCTATTGTGGTGACTGACTAATCGTCAACTGGAGTCCTTGTCTCTGGGACGGACGCTATTTGTGAGAACATTTTTTTTGAAGTCTTTATGAGATGGCTTTATAAGTCAAAGATAAAAGCACTGTTAAAATTGAATATCTTTAATCACTCAATGCAGGCCTCGAAATTCACGGCGGACATGTCCGCCGTCACAGCACGTGATGTCCGCGGGAAGTACCATCTAGATCGGTCATATTTGTCCGCCGAAAAATAACACAGGAACTAGCGATACAAATTGTCGTTGCATAGCACGATTGTTGCAAGAATATAATAATAATAATAATGTATTCTGGTCCAGTACACATGGTACTACAGAGAAAAACATTAACTTACTCGCAAATAACAATTGATAAGAAAACATAAATAAATAAAAATAAGAAATTTTTGAAAAGAAAACAAAAATCACAAGGAACAAAAAAGATAAGACACAATCATAAATAGTTTTCGACACGTCGCTTAAATATCGCAATAGACATACTATTGACTACAGCATATGGTAAATTATTCCAAGTATCGACTACTCTATTGGCAAAGGAAAATTTACGGCAGTTCAGTTGAGCAAACTGTTTATGCAATTTAAAATTGTGGCCTCTGGTTGAATTAGAGTTAAAAAGGAAATATTTGGAAGATGGTGATACCGAAACATTGTGTACTAATTTAAAAACTTCTGTCAAATCAAAAATTAATCTCCGTTTTTCCAACGAGAGAAGGTCTAGTTCAAACAGTCTTTGTTCATAGGTTAGGTTTTTCAGTCCATGAATGCATTTTGTTGCTCGTTGTTGCACCCTCTCTAGCAAATCAATGTCTCGAACAGAATGGGGATTCCAAGCCGCCACTGCAAATTCCAAGTGGGGCCTGATCAACTGTTTATATAATCTTAAAAAGACATGCTTGTCCCTGCTGACCAGTGTTCGTTTTAAAACACCCAGGACCATCTCCGCCTTTTTAACTGCATACGAGACATGGGTGGATGTTTTAAGATCAGTCGTTATCATGACGCCCAAGTCTTTTTCACTCTTTTTAGGGGCAATTGGCATGTCACCTAGAACATACTGATGCTCTAAGTTGCCATGACAAAAGTGCAGAGTGGAGCACTTGTCAACATTAAACTGTAGTTGCCAGGATTCAGACCAGTCCATTAACAATTTCAAGTCCGTTTGTAGCAGGGATGAGGCAAGATCGGGATCATCCCTGCTCAATTCTGTGTAGATTTTCATGTCATCCGCGTATTTCAACAAGGTGCTGTGACTAACGTAGTCATCAGCGTCATTGACATAGGCAATAAACAGCAGAGGCCCAAGGCAACTTCCCTGAGGCACACCGGATATCATGGGTTTCGGATCACTTTTCTCTCCATCCACCACAACGACTTCACTCCTACCAGAAAGGAAGGAACGTATCCACAATTAAACATTGCCTTTTATACCCAAAGCCGACAGTTTCCTCATTAGTCTTTCGTGTGGAACCGAATTGAAGGCTTTGGAAAAGTCCAAATAGACAACATCAACGCATTGACCTTTATCAACAATAGATGTGATGTCTGCCAGAAATTCAAGAAGTTAGGTTGTGCATGAGGATTGTGGGATAAATCCAAATTGGGATGATTTAATAAGGTCACGCTCATCCCAAAAGTGCCAGATGACTTCTCTTAGGCATGACTCCATTAACTTACAGACACAACTTGTGAGGCTCACTGGACGATAGTTTGCAAGAGTTCTTCGGTTTCCCTTTTTAAAGATTGGGGTAACATGGGCAATCTTCCACTGCCCTGGAGTGTCACCATAATCGAGACACAGCTAAAAAGTCGACACAACTGACATAAAAGAGTAAAACCACCAGCTTTAAGTGCAATGTATGGAATACCATCAGGCCCAGTTGGGGCAAAATTTTTTGTCTTGGTCAGGTTCCTCGATACTAGCTCAGTCGTGAAGGTGACACTGACTAGTTCTTCTTTGGTTTTTGGAGGAGCAAAAGGTATGTGGTTGGTATCCTCATAGGTAAAGACAGTGGAGTAAAAGTTACTCAGGGCTTGTGCACACTCAGTTGCATTGTTTGTTACATCACAATCGCTGTTCTTGACCAAAGGACCAATGGAAACTTTTGATTTTTGCTTGGAATGCACATAGTGCCAGAACGGTTTGGCATCAGTAGTTTCAACTAGTCTGCATTCAAAGTTTTTGATGGCATACCAAACTTCTGATTTAAGGTTCTTTGCCGTAATATTTCGCATTCTCCTGTTTTCAGTAGTCTTATTTGCGAGAAACTGTCTTTCTGCTTTATTGCTTTGTTTTTGAGCATTACGGACCTTTTGAGTTTCCCACAAAGGAGATGTCTTAGTTATTTGTGTTGTTGATGGGACTGTAACTTCCAAGATACAGTCCAGGGTTGATACAAAATTTTCCCAGATTGAATTGACCTCTACGGTGGAAAAAACATTTTCCCAGTTAGCAGCATTCACAAGATCTTGAAACAGAACCCAGTCTGCCCTCCTAAAATTCCGACGCAATCTAGAGCTTTTATTGTTGCGGATGCTTAACAGCGCAACTTCTGCCAAGACCATGTTATGGTCCGAGTTAGCTAAGGGTTCCAAAATATTAACGTTGGTAATAAGCTCTGGATTAGAGGTGAACAGCAGATCCAAAGTTGCTTCTTCTCTTGTTGGGCTTAATACACACTGCACTAAGTTATTGTCGAGAATTACCTCCATAAAATCATCATTGCTTGGCTTGTAACAGAGGTTAGCCCAGTTAATTGAAGGAAAATTGAAATCACCAGCAATAAGTCGAAAGTCGAAACCAGCAATAAAACTAATATAATTTCTTGCGCATCTAGAAAATGTGAATACTGTATCTATTAATTAGCTTCCATTGAAGCAGGAAAACTTTCGATTTTTACGTTGCTTCCACGATTGGTGACATTGAATCAGCGTAACAAAGGTGAATTCTTCGCTAAGAATCAGTGGGAGTGCCGGTACTTCTACACTAATCACGTGCAACTTAGTTCAAGTCTTACATCACAATGTCTGGCTTTGATCTCCGAGTAATAATGATAAGGCAAGGTTGGTTACAAAATTAGATTATGCAAGTAGGCTATTACAGCAAGATGTAGCAAAATTTGTTAAGTTTTGGTATTACAGTAAGAAAGAAAAGACCCAAGAAAAATTCACTTTCGCTCACATGACACGCAAAAATAAACTTAAAGAAAAAAGCCTAGTGAAACTTTGCGCAGCAGAAAATACTAACGTTAGTGTAGAAGTTTTCCGACTCGTGCCCAGAGCATTGTGACGCAAGAAGCCACACGACCTCGTTCGGTGGAAGTTAATCAGTTATGCGGCGTATTAAGCAGCTACACGGCGTTTTGACTCTTTAAGCGCACGTTGGTGTGGTGAAAGCGTTTCAGTGTGACTTTGCTGAAATTTTAAAAAGCCTTCTAAATCGTTCCTATAGTTTTCAAATGGCGAAGAATTATCAAGATAAAGTGATTAAGCATGACGATCGACGCTAATACTGGTGTGTCCGCCGTGAGACTTAATTTGTCCGCCGAGATAGCTGTTCAGACCAGACACGTTTGTCCGCCGTCAACAAAAACGAATTTCGAGGCCTGCAATGTCGTTGGTCTGTATTGTGTTCTGATTAAAAGCTAGTGCCACATTTAAATCTAGAGCTGTGAGATCTTCCTCCAAGTCATTGTTTCAATGCATTGCAATTTAATCGAGACAGATTTAATCAAGTCATGAAATTCTGTAGCCCTGTTATAAATGGAAAATCTGCTTAATAATAAAATCTTTCTGACTTCCTTTTTTGTACTCCACTACTTACCACTATATTTTATTTTGAGAAAAAATTTACATATGCTTGCACTTATGCTGAGGTGTCAAGGTGATATTCTCTTAAATAGAAAAAATGGAATACGGTAGCCTACTGTAGCACAGTTATTTTATAACTTTAGCATCTGAGCTTTAAGATTTTTAAAGTTTGCATCATATGTGTAGCTCTAGTCTACTAGGCTACAACAAAAATGATTGTGAAAAGCTCAACCACTGACCTGAGAATATTTGTTACTGAAGTGACTTTTCTACGTTGTTAATCTGATACATGACTTAATAAGCTACGGTGCCAAAAATTTAGCAAAGCTGGGACTACCACAACGGCAGAATGTTATTATCAGTCAAATAATGAACAATGTTAAATTGGTAGTATAATAGCAATCTATTCTAAACAGTTTCAAATCTCTAGCCTACTAAATTGGGTCTGCTACTATTCGGCTAGTCCGATTGGGCTGATCCGATTCGGCTAGTCCGATTCGGCTATTACCCTTTTCGGCTACAGCCCGATTCGGCTAGTCCGATTTGGCTGATCCGATTCGGCTAGTTCCCTATTGGGCTACAGTCTTTAGCGGTTAGTTCCCTATTTGGCAATTTTTTGAAAATCCAACGATAATCCTTCTGTAATCCAACATCGTTTCTTTTGCATTCCGACAAAGAAAAACAAATTGAAATGAAATTTAGCGAAAAATGTTTGAACTATTAAATTTAACTGTTTGCTCACATAAAATGGACAACGACGTCTTCTGTTTATTTAGAGAATGTTGTAATATCGCTTCTTTTATAGTTGAAATCATCGAAGCTTTAGATGAGTGGGGTTTAGACCTAACCATTGAGACCTTAAAACTAAAAAACGAATTAAATTTATTTTTGAACTATCAATGTTTGCTCAGATAAAATTGACGTGTATCATGCGTCGCCGTCTGCATGCAAACTTAGAATATATTAGAATCCTCAACTATTACAAAATTCTAAATCCAACGACGCCTTCTGTTTATTTGCAGTAGAGAATTTTGTATTTTATTCCACAATAGTTGATCTCGAAGCTTTAGATGAGTGGAGTTTAGACCTAACCACTGAGATCATAAATCATATTTATGACACCGGTTACATCCCTAGTGATATGGTACGTTCCATATTCATAACTTTACCAAAAAAAAACCGGAGCAACAGAATGGTCACTCCACAGAACAATTAGCCTTGTGAATTACGTAACAAACAGCTTACTCCGAATCATGTTGATGAGATTGAGACCAAAACTACAATCGGAAATTTCAACAGCACAGTTTTTATTTGTTCCAGACAAAGGGACCACAAAAGGAATTTTTACATTAAAAATGATAACAGAGAAATGTATGTCCGGTTCTTCTGTTTATTTAGAGGATTTTGTATTTTAATTCGACAATATGGTATCTTTTGCATTCTTGCATTTTATCCAGTGTTTACCTTTGAGTGCCTTCCCAGACGGCAAAATCCGTCATTTTTACATTCATTCAACGTCTGCAGACATTGAATCAATGTAAAAATGACGAGTTTTGATGTCTGGGTTCGTTCAAAATATGTGTTTTACATGAAAATAACAGTTTTCATGATTACCAATAGGGGTTAATGAGATGAAGTCTCAGCCAAAACGTGTCAATGAAAAAAAGACAGTTGCCAAATAGCGTTTGCCATAAAAGATGAAGTTAAAACCTAAGTGGCAGTTTAGAGTAAACCTGGGTTTCGGCGTTACATGACCTGAAATTCCTTTGGTTAGTTCCTTCGTTAGACTCTCAGTTGATGTTACTTGATCATGGCAGAGGAATCGATTAGTACGCAGCGCAAAGGTGAGGTTTTTCTACATGATGGCTACATGTTTCAACTAGCTCAATATAGTCCAGACGGGCTTAAGAAATACTGGCGTTGTTCCCGACGTGATGAGAAATGCAAGGCTCGCATCCACACTTGTGTGGCAACAAATCAGGTAATAATGTGTGTTATGATGACTATATTTTGATCATTTGAGAAAATGTGCCAAGAAATGTCAAGTACTTGAATTGTAATAATCGCAACCATTGTTCACCTGCATTGACGTTGGACCTGGGAATGCACCACGGACTGGCCTACCCTAATAATTACAACTGCTTTGATAGTGACGTTGTGCTATTACTTATTACTTTTTGGCAATCTTCTGGCACACTTCTGTTTCGCTTGAAAATCATTACAAAAATGCAAATGTCTAATGCATCCACTGGCGCCGACTTACGGGGTGGCCAGCCACGCCACCCCATAACCTCTATGGCATGATGGCAGCCACCCCGTTTAGGTTACATTACTTACTGCAAATAAATGTAATTTGAACGGACGTTTAAATCTTTTTTTGACCATTGGTTTTCGCTTCAAGTCAACGTAAAGCAAGAGGTGAACCAATACAGTATTGCGAAGAAAATGATTGTTTTTGTCACAAGCATGATACTCGCGTAACATCAAGCAAGCTACGTGAAGATTACGCAACACGTGGCTACGAGTTTTTTCCTTGTTGTTGCGATCGTTTTATTTGTTACTTTTCATAAGTCATTGTTACAATTGTTAGGTTTACAATGGGATTTATTAATCAATAAAATACGATCTTTCCATTGCCTCCCTCAAAAATCTTTTTTGAAAAATTTTAAACTGCTCATAATATCGCTATAAATTATGCCAGCTATAAAATACTTGGAAATAAAATTATCTCGATGATTTATAGCTCCACCTCCTAAATGAATATCTATTTTTAAATTTTATTAAAAAAAATGCAATTTTCGAAACTTTTTGAGTTTTATTTAAAAAGTGCACCTAGTAAAGTAGCAGTTTTAACGTTCTGCAAATTTACACGTTTACATGATTCTATTCGAGGAAAGCTACACCTCCTGCCAATTCCCAATAATGAAAGCAACCTTTTTCAATTAGTCAAGATTTTGCATTTTGAATTATTTTCCGATTTCAATTGGAGTGTACTGTCATCTACTTCTTGCTTTAATTTCTACTTTGTTATCTACTTCATGCAGTAATAATGTAATATTGCGTGTCAATGCGTGACAAATTGTGAGGCGGGAATTTATTGGTCTTACATAGGAGTTGCTTGTTACATCATAGAAAAAATTACGAAAAGTTGTCCTGTAAAAGTTTGAGGAGAGAATTTATTGGTCTGACATAAGTTAGGAGTTGCTTGTTACATCATAGAAAAAATTACAAAAAGTCGTCCAGTAAAAGTTTTCCCCGACATTCCAGTTTTATTCAGCTTAAAGATGCCACCGAAAAAGCGTTCAACTGTCGCAACTGTTTGATCTATTTGCAAGCAATGAAACAAGATCATTAATGCTTCCAAACGTGGTCTGCATTGTGAAAATATACTTATCGTTGCCTTCCACCACCTGCGAGGCGGAGCGATCGTTTAGTAGTGCACTCAGGCGCATAAAAACCTACTTGTGATCTACCATGACGCAACAGCGATAGAACCACATCCTAATTTTAAATGTTTATCAAGCTGAAGCTTAACGGTTACAACTTGACCAGTTGATTAACAGTTGGATTGACAGAGCTGCCGTTCGCAAAAATACTTTTGCCAAATGTTAAATGTCGGAGCGACAACGTAACAATAAAATTCACGACATACTTCCTGTGGTTTGTTGTAAAGTTGCTTTGTAAATAATCGAGCTACAAATCAGGTGTGAAAAGACAATTGCATCTACGAAACACGCTTAGTAAAAAACAAAAACATGCAGTTTGAAAGTTTTTAGGTTGCCATATTGTGCTATCCGCCACCCCGTGCAAAATTAAAAGTCGGCGCCTATGCCGGTGTGATAAATATGATTTATGATCTCAGTGGTTAGGTCTAAACCCCACTCATCTAAAGCTTCGAGATCAAAATACAAAATTCTCTACTGTAAATAAACAGAAGGCGTCGTTGGATTTCGAATTTTGTAATAGTTGAGGATTCTAATATATTCTAAGTTTGCATGCAGACGGCGACGCATGATACATGTCAATTTCATCTGAGCAAACAGTAATAGTTCAAAAATAAATCTAATTCGCTTTTTAGTTTTAAGATCTCAATGGTTAAGTCAAAACCCCACTCATCTAAAGCTTCGATAATTTCAACTATAAAAGAAGTTTAATAATTCAAACATTTTTCGCTAAATTTGTCGGAATGCGAAAGAAACGATGTTGGATTGTGTTGGATTACAGAAGGATTATCGTTGGATTTTCAAAAAAATGCCGAATAGGGAACTAACCGCTAAAGACTGTAGCCCAATAGGGAACTAGCCGAATCGGATCAGCCAAATCGGACTAGCCGAATCGGGCTGTAGCCGAAAAGGGTAATAGCCGAATCAGACTAGCCGAATCGGATCAGCCCAATCGGACTAGCCGAAACGGGCCATTCCGACTAAATTAGCCAAAAAATTTTTTAATTTTTTCAGAAAATAGAAAAGTAATAAGTTATTAAGGCAGTGGCTATTTGACCGGCTCCGGTCTTTTAATCTGAAACACTATTTGACCGGTCATGATGGGTTTTTTTCTCTTTCAAAGCAAAAGACAAGAGGAGAAGAAAAAAGTGCCTATAACTTATAAATTCAATAGTTTTATTCAACTGCATCACCTGCGCGTACGATGTTTCTCTGCCTGGTATCCCCGAGGGTATGAGTTCGAAACTACCCAGAAGAGTTTTATTTCAAACTAAATTGCCTGCTAAAAAACACTGCCTAAAAGTAAACTTGACATTGATGAAACCATTTTTATTAAAGAAGTATTGTACATAACTTTTTACAGCCACCAAACTAACTTGTTGAGAGCAAAAATGTAATCCGTCATTTGGCAATCACGGTCACGTCCTCTTATGACGAACAGAAACTTACCCAGAGAAATACTCAAATTCCAGCAAATTAAAAATACTCTTACTTTATTACCCACATGTGAAAAGATATAAAAAATTGGGCTGTAGGCTACTCAAATTAAAAATTGACCACAAAAATGCAGCAGCCTAACGATTGAGTCACTTCGGGTCAAAATTTAGTTGAAAAAAAAACGCCTCTGGGTAGCATCGAACTCTTTTCCTCGAGAACACCAGCCCAAGAAATATCGCATGCGCCACTGAACCAGGTGAATAAAATTGTTGAATTTAGAAGTTATATACGCCCTTTTTTTCTCTTGTCTTTTGCTTTAAAAGAGAAGGTGAAAGAAAAAGTATATATGTTACGTCATGCCGGTCAAATAGTGTTTTAGATTAAAAGACCGGAGCCGATCAAATAGCCACTGCATAATATTAAATCAACAGAAGCCATAAAATAGACTAGATCAGTGGTTCTTAACTGTCAGTGCTGCCTGCCAAAGAGTTGTTTGCTTTAGTGCCATAGTGTATCTGCTTTGATTTTGTATGTTTCTTATTTCAGGTTTAAATTCTAGTTTAGATTTTAGTTTCAATGATGGATAAAGCAAGTAGTGCCTCTGCTGATCGGTTGCCGAATAACGCACTTGAAAGAATTTTTTCATTCTTATCTTTAGAAGATTTACAGTCCTGCTCTCTTGTCTGTAAATCCTGGTTTCATTATTTAAATGATGGAAATAATGACGTATGGAGGTATTTATACTAACATTTTTATTTTATAGTGACCGGTAATAGTAATCAAGGCATCAATTCAACCATGCACCAATTAAAGCTGTTTGATTTATCTTAAGGAATTGATTGTTATTTACAATATTAAAACTCAATGCAAAAAATGGCCAATGCCAAACAATATGTGACAAAAGAAAACGAATGTCATTTAAGGCCGCAGAAGAAAATTAAATTTCTTTATTGGCAAGTGCATTGTGTTGCAAACTGATCATTGATCACCGGGCTGTCTTCAGTATGTGAATGGAATTGATCTAGTGGGGATTGTTCACTTGTTTGCAAGTGTATGACTGACACAGTAAACTTATAATATGGTTAAAATTATTTTGTTACAAATCATTGCAAGAGTTTGATGAACTTTGATTAATTTACAGACTATGGTTATACCTATATAACTAAACTACCTGTCATTTAATGTCACTTTTGCATTGTTTTATACAATATATACATTGTTTATACAATTTGCATTGTTTATAATTGTACCATATGCTATTTTCGCAACAGATGAAATAAAAGGTTATTATGTGAGATACAGTTTTGCTCTTTCACTCGCATATCACACTGTATTTTCTTGAATTTGCAGGTTGCAGTGCGTCAGAAAACTAGCTGCAGAAACCCTTAAATCCGACTTGCTTTCAGCTTTACCCACATACAAAGAGAAATTACGAGCGTTCTACTATTCATGGAATTCAAATGATTGCTCTGGAAATGTATATATTAAACCAGATGGTTTTACTTTGCACAGAAGGTTTGTACAAAACATGGTGTCTTGATAATGTGGACACTGGACAATGTGCATCAAATCAAAGATATATATGTCTTTATAATGGTAGTTTGCTTTTACTTTTTTTTTAGCCGAGCATATTGATAACACTGAAACAACTTTAAGTAATGTGTTGTTTCTTTGTTGAAAGCCAAACAAGTACACTTCTGCTCAATTTCGAAAGTCTATTTCAATGGTTCTTAAACTGGGCTTTACCGCCCCTTTAGGAAGTGCTGTTGATTTTTACATGGACAGAAATACTCAGGGGACACTGTATTCAGAAGGTGTACCGATATTTTCTTCACTGCAAATTCTGCTAGTTTTAATTTTCTAATTGCACAATGCTGAATCAGATACAACTTCACGGTATCACTCATAATAATCTTTAATACAGCCCTGAGCCCTTATATCATGGTGGTGCCAGTCGCCAGACCTGGGTTTTTTTTTCGCTGAGACTTTTTGGTCATATGTCCGAAATAACTTGAAAAAATTCGGTCATTTTTTATTTATTTCGGTCATTTTTTCTGATGAAAATATTTTCTTTCAAGTATATAGCTGATACAAATCAAAATTTGCACTTTCTGACTAGCTACAACATTAAGTTTCGCTGAGAGACTTTGTTATTTTCAGACATTTTGACCGAATTGACTATTTTTTTCGGACATTTTGCTAAAAAATTGGTCAATGACCAATAAATGACCCAAAAAAAACAGTGCCAGACTATAAAAATCTCTAAAAAGGGGCCCTGTGGAAAAGAATATAGAGCAGTGGTGCACTGGTGCTTGGCATATATTTTGGGGTTTTATAACATGTATTGTGTATGTGCAGACCTGAAGCCCAGTGCACCGATGCCGCACGCAGCAGGATCGGGTTCGATTCCGGCCGCCATTCATGGGACATACGGTGGAGTGGACCTCTTGGGACAGTTGCAATGGTTGGCATAGCAACCAAGGAAGCTCCTCTACGAGTGAGAGGCTACAAAGCTTTATTAGGCTCGTCAGACCAAAGCTGGGCTTGGAACTTAGTAGACAATTACTTGCTGCATGCCGGCTCAAAACAAGATTCGTATCCAAAGTGCAATAACCCTCCAAAATATCAGGTGAGGTCCTATGTGTGTTATTAGTATTGCTAAATGTATATAAATGGATTACCTGGCTCACTTTGCTTAAGTTTGTGTAGGCTGTCATACAGTGGTTTTCATTTAATGGTAATGCTAACCATTTGTCATCAGTATTATACAATAGGCATGCATTCTGTCAATTAAATATGCCTTTTAATGCTTTTCAGGTTGGAGAAAAAATAACTGTTGTCTTAGACATGGAAGATAATACGCTCGCGTTTGAGAGAGATTATGAATTTCTTGGCGTCGCATTCCGGGGCTTGCCGCAAACGCGTTTATATCCGTCGATATCTGCGGTATATGGCAACACCGAAGTGACTATGGTTTATAAAGGAAACCCCACCGATGGCTGATGATTACACATAAATCTGTTACCTGTGAATTGTAACTTAAGTATATGCACACCGCCCGTTTATCGCTTGCTGGGAAAGAGACACACGAGCTTCGGCCTCATACAGGGGTCCTCCGAGTGTTGATTTTACGGTTTTCATTGGTTCAAAAAATCTTCATCTTTCAGAATCAGATCTTGAAGAAATCAGCATAGCTGAGTCTTGGCAACTCAACACAATCTAAATTCTTTTTTGAATTGAGTCAGCTGGCAGTTTGCAGAAACACGCCGGCTTGAACGCCCAACAGCAGCGTAATCTATAGCTTTTTTGAAACTGTGCCCCATGTTGATGCCCAGCATCAGTGCAACAAATCATCACCAGTAACTTTGCTGAAGTCCTGAAAGATTTGGTGAAAATGTCACTTTTCCTATGATCACTAACGCGATTTACTCTCACTTTTGATACGATCTGTTGCGGATGCAAACGAATACCTCTTCACGACAAGGACAAGCAAGGTTCTTCGGCCAAGTGGTAACTTCTAGGCTCAATAGTTTGTAAGTATTTTGAAAACTCTTGATTTTGGTGAATCACCCATCACTTTTTGGATGCTATAATGCCTACATAGACCGAACAGACAACTGAAGCAATTGTATTCACAAACATTTCGAAACTGATCAAAAGTACCTTTGGATGCATTCTTAAAACATGCTTTGGCCATCGACTTGATAAATTTCTTATGTCCATCTTTTGCTTGATACATTGCATTTACTTTTAGTAATCTAACTGCGTCTATGACTTGAATACTTTCATACGGTAGCTTTACATGAACCTGGTCCCAGCTATCAGATGTTTCCTTATTTAAATCGTTTCAACGTCGCCAAACGATGTAAAAGGGCAACGTTTTCAGGCTGGTATTGACTGGTTTATGTCACGCAACAACTAACCCCCTCAATGACGCAATCAATTGAACGTTGTTTCTGCCAATTTTGTTCCACAAACATTTGTTTGGTTCCTACTTGAATAAAATCATTTTCGCTTTGATGAACCCGGATTACACCACAAATGTAGCCACAGAGGGGCAATTACCCCCCAAATAATTATATTGCGTTTTCATCATCCAAGACCATACTATCAAAGTAAATCAGCTTTAGACGAACAGTAGTTGTATCAACAAAGTTTGACATTAAATGTTAGGGCATTCCTTAGATATGGGATGTCCAGTAAAGTTCAACCGTTTTCTGCCAAGTACCTTTTCTGTTTCATAATTTGCAGCGAATATTTTGAAACCTCTGCTGTGGTGAAGCAAGTGCCCAGGAAACTCGAAACAAAATATACTCGATTTCATGTTTATGTATTTTTGAACTAAGTTGAGTGACATGCTCACGATTTCTCAGCTTATTCTTTGCAATAGCTACTTTTTTCTTGGGTAGTAGCCTAATTATCCCGACGTTTGTATGGGAAGCATTTTAATAGAAAATTTATGTGTTCAGATTTATGTTGATTTCCTTTAATTGAAAAACTAACAAAAGTCATTTCTGTCTTTTGCTCTCTTAGGCTTAATAAACTTTTTAATATTTCTGAGGCTAATCTCGTCCCATCTTCATCGATTTGTACCTTGTCGCTGTCAGCCTGCCTCCTTTGCACTGGCAGTGATTAATGTGTTGGTAAAGTTCTGTTCATTTTAAAAACATCAGTTGCTCATGATTTCACAATTATTGTTACCAACTGGGCAGCAACCTATTGATTTCTCTCATCCGTACTAGTGAATATTACGCTGACAACGTCATTATTATCGAAACCATTGCATATATGAGACAAGAAAAACTTCGTAAACGGGACCTCCCGTTGTTTACATTCCCTAGCATGCATCACATCAGTTGTTGGGTGGAATAGTGTTGCCGTGCGACCACTATAAGGTTACCACCACTGTATTCAAATACTGGCAACCAGATCTGCATGCATTGTCTAAAAGTAGTCGCTTTTTATTGATGCCTCACTTTTAGGGGCATAAGGGTGTTCAATGCAGGTCCAGTTATTGAGGATATTTATTGTCCCACGCCTATTGTTTAGTTACTTTTTGTGTTTTATTTAACCTGGCATTATGCGTCTTGTGTTACATGTACTGTTGCAGCCTCCTTTGCAAGAAAGAGGGCTGTCATCAGAATTGTTATCTCTATCCTTTAAATTAGTGAACCAATTTATTGTGAACACATGTTTGTCATCAAGTCGGTCAGGAAACTGAGCACTTGGTTTTTCGATTCAGAATACAACGAGCCACAACAAAGCTTGAGACAGGACCATAGATTTAACAAACAATAAAGAGAAGCATAAGTTGTAAACAAAATAAAAGGAGATATCAGCATTTTATGAACGGAAGAATAAGCATCAAGGATAAAGCACACTCTTCTTTCTTCATAACTTATGCTTCTCTGTTAAATCTTTGGTCAAATTGGTCATGTGCTAACCTTCACCTATTCAGAATGACATACCAAATGACATGACTACGCAAGAAAAACCGTTGCTTTAGACTTGAGTCGAAAAGTCTATCATTTCATTTTCTGCTTTGACTGCCCGACACCACTCAACGGGATAACATGGGTGAAGACGTCGAGCGATGGTATCTCTGCTTCTTACTTATGAGAATAAACTTGATAGTCACAATATTATGCTGGTTGGTGTCACAATGAAGAATGTGAAATCAATCGCAAATTTGCTTCGATTTTTATCAGACTGTTATTTATCAATCAAAGGACTACGTCATTGGAACCCTGTGCTACCTTTATTGCATCGTGCTGTTTTTTGTGACTGTGTATTAAACTGTACCTAAAAAATATTTGCATTGTTATCCTGTGTAGCTCATTTGTATCATAAGGTTTTTCCTCATTTGAGATCTGTTCTAAGAAGCAGTTTTGCACTTCTAGAAGTTATCGTTTAAGTTTATAAAGTGATGCTTTTAATGCAGTAGCCTGCTAGTACAGTTACCCCAGTTGTCACTTGATTTTCCATTTAGCTTCATTCAGTTACGTTATTCCGCCCCGTTAGCTCAGTGGTTGCGCGCCCTATTCAAGATAACGAGACACTAGTTCGGCTCTCGGGGTGTGCGCTTAAGCAAGGTAATTCAGAATTTCTCTCAATTCAGCGACACCTAATGGGTAAAATAATTTCTCAACAACAACACTTAAAATTCATAATCGGAAAACCTCACTCTTCCAATCTCTGTAACCAGCCCTGCGTCAAGAACCTCTACAAGTATGCGAAGCTACCAGGAATCCCCTATCAAGGCTTTGTCAGGCCGAAGATAAAGATTCGAACCAAACCAGGATATAGCCTGAGGCCGCGCTTTTGTTTGTCCCTGGGAAGGCGTTCCAACGATAGACACATGCTATTCTACCACCAGGGCCAATAAAAGCCTAATTTTTACCTATTAAAAAATACGTATGCCTAAGAAAGGGGAATACGTACAGTCACCGAGGAAAAAAGTAAACTACGTATCAGCTTTCTCGGAGAGCAAAGTGCACTATTGTTGCAAGAAGATAAGCAATACTTTTTTTCAACTTTCCTGGTACACAAATACTCCCTTGCAACTTTTCTGTTTGGGAAGATATTTATATAATTTGGGACACATAATTATCTGGGAAGACATTTATTTAGATAAATGTTATCTGCGTGAATTTTTGCCTACATGCAGCGCTACAATGTGCAAGATTGGCACTCCACAGAAGCCAAACATGCTAATTTCTTGATTTGTCTGGTATTTTGCCAGAGGGCGTCTGGATATTACTTTGTAGCCTACCGGGCTCAACAAATTGTTCTCTCACGGCCTATTCAGAGCATTGAAACGCTAATTTAGGCCTATTACCGGATCCGGATGACTTATCCGCAGGGCCATTGGGAGAACAATTTGGGCCTGGTACCGATGGGTTCCTTGGCCCCCTAAATAAGACACTTCTAAGAAAAACTCGCTTTTCTTCTTCTCTTGTTTGACTTGTAGTAGCTTAGATTGGCAATGCCTCCTCGTGCAGCCAAGATACGGTAGTTGGGTCCAGTTGTCGAATACCAGTGATTCCACTTGGGGGCCGTAAGATGGAACATTCGTGGAGTATGTGTTGCATTGTTTGTTCTACCGCTCCGCAGACACATATCGGCGTATTATGCAACCCCCACCTAAACATATTAGCTCCAGTGCAGCCAACGTCACATCGAATCCTGTTCAATGTGACCCATGCCTTTCTAGAGAGGTCTGCTCCAGGAGGGATGGAGAGTGCTGGCATAACTGAAAACTGGGGAGGGCTATGTGGCAGCTCGTTCCATTCCTGGGCCCATGTTTCCATGCAGCTGAAGTTCTTATCCACAAGTTGTGTAGCATATCGATGGAATGGG
Organism: Aplidium turbinatum; assembly: GCF_918807975.1. Lineage (NCBI taxonomy): Eukaryota > Metazoa > Chordata > Ascidiacea > Aplousobranchia > Polyclinidae > Aplidium > Aplidium turbinatum. Next base: position 4,093,789 of record NC_137489.1, on the reverse strand, counting down.
CGCCTTGATGATAGGCGTTGAGGTCTGACTGGTCCATTTGTTTGGGAGTGACTGTGGAGAAGGTGTTGAGGATCGAGTCTCGCATGTAGAGCCAGTTTGTGAGAGGCTTCTTCCCTACGGACATGAGCAGGAGCAATGCCAGCCAAAGTTGGCAGATAAGCAGTAAGTGTGGGGTGGAGACAGCCAGTGATGATGCGCAAGGTGTCGTTAATGCATACATCCATCTTTTTTGTGTGTCTGCTGCGGTTCCACACAGCTGAGGCATATTCGGCTGAGCTGTAGACCAAGGCTAGTGCACTTGTATGCAAGGTTGATGCTCGGGCTCCCCATCCTGTTCCTGCTAGGCTTCTCAAGAGGTTATTTTGCGAGGTAACCTTGGCACGGAGTGACTCGATGTGGGGTCTGCTGTAGGTCAACTGCCGGTCAAGTTTTACTCCAAGGTAAGTTGGGTTTGCAGTAGGCTATATGGTAAAGGATTTCCTTTTAGCGAGACAGACAGTTGACGCTGAGATTTCCGCTTATTTAGATGGAAAACAGAGATTGTTGTTTTCGACGCATTCAGTTTGAGCCTCCACTTGTCCAGATAGTCAGCCACCAGTTTCAGGTCAGTTTCAAGTTTTCTTTCCACCTCATGCCAGTTAGTTCTTGTGAGCATATAGAAGAGCTAGATCAGTGGTTCTTAACCTGGGCGCTACCGCCCCCTAGTGGGCGCTGTTAACTTTTAGAGGGGCGGAAATATTCAGGGGGCGTTATAGGGGGCGCTACATTCAGAAGGTGTAACGATATTTTCCTCACTGCAAATTTGCTTTAGTAGTTCTGCTGGGGGTACGAGAATCCACCGAGGATGAGGAGCTATATACAGTATAGAGATTGTGTTTAACAAGGGAAGTAGTGATTCTCTCCCAGAGCATTCTATGTTGGCCTATACAGCACAATGCACAACACCATCCGACAAGCGTGGACGTCGGATGGTGTTGTGCATGGCCTTTGTTGTTGATAATGGGCATTGTTTCCCTTTCCTTGTAGTAAGTAAATGGCATTTTGTGGTCAGCTTTTGGCAGGGACAGCGGGCAGGCAGTGCAAGCAAACCATAAGGACTGGTCATAATAATAGTCAGTCAATAATGGTTATTAGTGTAACTCTTACTAACTACTAAAAAATCAGCAGAGATGTGCCTTAAGACTTTTAAGTTAAGAGCCTTAAGGCACATCTGTGCTGATTTTTTAGTATTAAAACTAACATCGGCTTAAACTAGTTTTTTCTTACTAACTAATAACTAATTACTACTGGCTGTAGGCTAGCCTTATAGTCTTGGAAGAAAATGTCATTAGTAGGCTACAGCCCTTATATTATGGTGGGCGCCAGACTATGGAAATCTCTGAAAAGGGGCGCTGGGGAAAAAAAGGTTAAGAACCACTGAGCTAGATCATCCGCATAGCCATACTGTTGCGATGTAGTGCATGGGAGGTCACTTATATAGATATTAAATAGGAGTGGCGATAGTGTTGACCCTTGGGGGACGCCATTTTTCAGGCGGCGTGGTCTGCTGAGTTTTCCCTCGTTGGTATGCAGTATGAAGGTACGGTTCGAGATGGTCTCTACCAGAAACTTAACCATGTGTCGGTCAGGAATGGGTTGTAATGGTTTCATAGTAAGACCACGGTGCCACTCAGTGTCATAGGCTGCTGTAAGATCCACTAGGACAACACCCACCTTCTCACGGGCTTCAAAACCACTTTCGATGTCATCAGTAAGCTTGACAACCTGGTCAGTTGTGCATCGGCCGCGTCGGAATCCAGCTTGTTCTTCTGGCAGTTTTGGGTCAACGATTGGTTCGAGTCTGCTCAGTAAGAGACGCTCAAGTAACTTGTATGGCACACAGAGCAAGGAAATGGGCCTGTAACTTTTAGGGTTATCAGCTGGCTTGTTGGGCTTTTTAATGGCTATGATGTTAGCTTTCCTCCAGATCTTTGGGAGGAGCAACCTTCTCCACGCGCTATCTCCAACGAATACGAGGTAATTTCTTCAAGTTTCCAGGCCCTTCAAAAGGCTCTGAGCCTCTAAAAGTATTCCTGGTCCAAAAGTAAGCCCTGTCAACGCTACTGCTGACCCGTGTCCCCAAAACCAGACATCAAAAAATGCATTATAACAAATATGTATAAGATAAAATGATTTATCTTCAACTTTTTTGGGTCTATGAAAAGGTTTCGGGCCGTAAAGTATAACCAGGAGTCCTGGATCCCTGTCAAGATTACCCTACTCAGTACTGGATCTTCCCAATGCAAGATAAAAGCTTTCATTGGCTAAAAATTTTCTTTCAAAAGTGGCCTGATCTCTGTCTCAAATGTAGCGCACTGGGTTTTTCAATATTGGGCATTGTGATGTCAAGCTAAACAAACGCTTTTATGACGTTGATATAATACTGAAACCACAAGAAAAAAATGTAATTTTCTATTTTGTCAGTTGAGAAACTTGCAGATGAGTCATATTGGAAGTAAATCCTAATGCGTCAAGAAAAAAAGAATGCAGATTCATCAGAGTGGAATTTTTTTCAACAGGAAAATATACAAGAAAGTAAAAAGGCTGTGTGTAAGTTATGTGGCAAAGTTGTTCCCACGACAGCAGGAAGTACGACATGCATGATTAATCACCTAAGATTTCGACATGAAAGTGAGTACGGCTCAAAATCCAACATGCATCGGCGCCCCAGAAGTTGCCCTGTCTTTCACGTCTCCCAAAAGTCATCAACAAAGTCACGCTCTGGGTTGCATCCGAAAGAAAAAATGAATGCACCGACAAAATGTGTCAAATATTGTCAAACCAGCAGCAAGTGGAAAGAACTTACAGAGGCTGTCACTTATTGTATTGTCAAGGACAAACTTCCACTTGGAAAAATAGAAAAGCCAAGTTTTAGCGCAATGTTAGCGAAGTTTGACGAAAAGTATGTTTTACCTAGTCGACATTATTTCTCCTTCAGAGCAATTCCTACTTTATGCAACTGTATGCGTGAAAAAATTAAAAGCGATATTTCTTCAATTTTCTCACTTGCCATGACTTGCATTGTTTGGTCCGATAGTAAACTTTTATCATATGTCAGTTTTTCTTCTCATTATATTGATTCAAATTGGGACTTGCAGATGCAGAAACTTGATGCTGAACTGCTGCCCGAAGGCTACACCAGCACTGACATAAAAAATGCCATACAAAACCTCACAGACGACTGGGGCATAGAACGAGAAATCATCACCTCAATAACTGTCAACAACTGTGCAGAAACATCAGGTGCTTGTGCTGCACTGGGTTTACCACGTATTCCTTGTATTGGACATATTCTAAACGCGGCCATTGTTAACGCTTTAAAAGAGCATCATGTAAGTCGGGCCTTAGCGACAGCTAGACAGTTAGTAGCAGGATTTTCATTCAATGAAGTAAGACGAAAAAACTTGCAAGATGCACAAAGTCAATTCGGTCTGCCTCAACATACTTTGGTAACTGACAACAATTCAAAATGGTTGTCTACTTACGTGATGTTAGAGAGGTTATTAGAACAACATCTTGCTATTACCGATGTTCTTTCTGCAACTAAAGGCTCTTCAATGATTTCCGTAAGCGAAGATGATTTTGAAATGTTTCACGGTATCATCTGCGCATTGAAACCGATTGCAGATATTGTACGTGTTCTCTGCTCTGATAAGTATTTAGAGATTTCATCTATACTTCCCTTGCAAACGTATTTAAACGAAACTTTGAATAGAAAGTCTTCGGATTCTGAAATAACTCAAATAATAAAATCTTCTTTGTTGGGATTTTTGAAAAAGAAACTAAAAATGCTGCCTCAAAGTATTGTGTTGAAAGCAACAATGATGGATCCACGATTTAAAAATTACGTGGGTGAGAAAAGTGAGGAAATACGAGAAATGCTGTGTATGGAATTCTCTTATATTGTGCAACGGGATACTTTAACTCCAAAAAAGAAGTTATCTTTTCAAGAGCTGCTTCAGTCTCCTCGAAGCAACAAGGACAAAAGTTACAGATTTTGCTTGAAAACTCCTTCCCCATATGAGACCGCTGTAGCGGAAATGGAAAAATACTCTTCTCTACCGCTACTAGCAGCAAATGCTGATCCTTTGCTGTGGTGGAAATCAAAAACAAACGCCGGAGAATTTCAACTCATATCAAAATTGGCCAACAAATACTTGTGCTGTCGTGCTACATGTTCACCAAGTGACCAATTGTTCAGTGCGGTAAGTAAAATACTACAAGATAGTGTTAAAACGATATCGGTAGGAGACTATAGCCTACTGGAATTTTTGATGAAGTTTTAGTTTTAATGCATCGGCATTTGTTGGACATTTAGGCCTACAACTCTATTCCTCTTGAGCTCGGTAAAGGCTGCCGTCATGTGCTATCTTAGTGAAAGTCGAAAATTGTATTTTTTTAATAAACAAACTATTTGTTTCAAGACCAAAACAAAGAGAGAGTCATTTTCTTCAAACGAAAAAGAATCACGCATCACAAAGTCGAAGTTATTCAGCACCAGAACTAAAAATAAAAGCTCCAGCACGCCTACATCTTCTAACGTTAAAACGGACTCTAGAATAAAACAGCTTTTGCCCAGAACAGTGGTAAATAATGTAAGTTTTTACTTTTAAACGTACGATCAATTTATGGTAGCTAATAAACGTAAGCTAATAGTCCGGTGCTTAGCAAAAGCAATTTAAACTAAAGAATAAGTGAAAACTTTTCATTGTATATTTCAGTGACCAGCTTTGTATCAGTAACCTTACTAGTTTAAAGCTTTTATTAATACAAAAAATTGACAAGATTTAGCTTTAAAAGAAGGGTTTAATTTTGAAAATAAATTCTTCAAATTTATCGCTTATAGGCTATAAAGTGCTAACAAAGTCTATTAGCCTCCCTAATGGCTTTCCTCGTTAATTATTGTCATAGGGATAGGGTCATACTTTAATCATTGTTTAATCATTTCGTTATCAGGATTTAATGCCAGCAAAGGGAATGGAAACAGAATGGTGCTCTTCAACAAAAATCGCTCCTGCAAAAGATCCATTTTCAATTATAATTATTCCCAGATCTTCTACAGACTCATCACCAAAAGCAAACTACCCAACTTCGTTTACGCATCAAGATTTGAAACCTTCTGAGCATAACAAACAGGAAACTTCAAATTTAAAAGTATGTTCGACCTGCATAATAAGTGTCTCTAGTGTCTTGATTGTTAATACGCTTTTAAGTGGGTCTAGTATGTGTAGCCCACCTATCAGTAGCGTAGCCAGGAATTTTGAAAGGGGGGGGTTTTGACCACCCAGCGGCGGGGGGTCTGGGGGGCTTCCCCCAGAAAATTTTGAAAAATTACTTTGAATTTGGTGCATTGTGAGAGCATTTTCAACAAAAATGTGGGTACGAATATTCCTGTAAAATGGTGCTGTCTGGTAGCATAGCAAAAGGATAAGATCATGTTTTCTTCGGCATTTTTCGGAAATAAAGCTAAGTCTCTGTGTTTTCTTGTTGCTAATTCCTGGCTGAGATGTTTGAATGTTTGGTATTGGCAAAACTCGTATCTTTTAATGCAATTTTGTTTAAAACTAGGCAATTTTTTATTTGACTGAAAGCATCATTCTTAATATCGTGACGTCACACGCGTGCCAAAGGGGGGGGTTGTAACCTCCAAAACCCCCCCCCCTTGGCTACGCCACTGCCACCTATAGCCCAGTACTTACTTAGTACCTTGTTAGTTAAAATTACATAAAGTTGCATAACTATTATGCTATAAAAGTTCTGGAGCCATTGCAGAGCTTGTGGTGTCCCCGGAGCTATACCAAAAGTTCCAGTTTTATAATTATATTCCGGGTCGACCTCCGGCTACTGAGATTCGACCTAGTCCAGTAATGGGAATGAGATCCCAAATTCCTGCAAATAAGTTCGATCTGTATATCTTTGAACAATCATTGAGAACTTACCCTATTTTTCTGTTCAACAACAACCTATTTTGTTTTAATAATATTCAACAGAATTTTTAGTTCACAATAAAACCAATTTGTTTGTTGCCTACAAAATAATAGTAGCCTAATTCGAAGCGAAAGACACAGCAATTTTTGCGTGATACGCTACGGTTGCTTTCAACACAATTAGAAGTAGGCTAATTTAATCGAAGACTTTTGAAATCGAATTGCCTAATGTTTCAACATTAAATTTTAACGTGTTTTTTTTTCGTCTAAAAAATTTATTCCCGTAGCCTAAGCCTAAGTTTGTGATTTGATAACGAAAAAGATATTATAATAATTGAAAAGGCCTATCGCTATTAGTTTAGCCTTAACAGTTTACGTATTGCAAGTAGGCTAGACTGTTACTTGTACCTCAAAACTACACGTTTTCGTCTCACTCTCTTCAGGAGCTATAATCAAAATAAAATAAACCACTTTACGTATTGTTTGTATCAATTCTCAACGGTACTGAACGGGACATTTAGACCGAGAGCCTACGACAGAAGATTTCACCCCATAAGGTACAAAAGGTTTGACCCCTTGAAGTTACTGGGGTCAACCATGTCACTCACAGAAAGTATGGAAGATTGACCGCACCGGGTGGATCTGGACCCTAGAGCCCCCTAAAAAGCCCAAAAAGGGGGTTAATTTCACCCCATAAGGTACATGGACCAAACTTGGTGAAAACGAAGTTCTATGTCAGGACATCACAAAAATATCAAATCTAACAATATTTTCGGGTGGAAAGGTGATGTAAGACCCCCCCAAAGTGGCCCCCCAGGAAGTTAATTTCACCCCATAAAGTACATGGACCAAAGTTGGTCAAAATGAAGTCTTATGTCAGGACATCACAAAAATATCAAATCTAACAATATTTTCGGGTGGAAAGGTGATGTAAGATGCCTTCAAAGTGACTTCCCTTAATGTGACCCCCTCGGAAGGTTTATTCCACCCCATTAAGTACATGGACCAAACTTGGTCAAAATGAAGTCTTATGTCAGGACATCACAAAAATATCAAATCTAACAATATTTTTGGGTGGAAAGGTGGTGTAAGATGACTTCAAAGTGACTTCCCTTAATGTGACCCCCTCGGAAGGTGTATTTCACGCCATAAAGTACATGAACCAAAGTTGGTCAAAACGAAGTCTTATGTCAGGACATCACAAAAATATCAAATCTAACAATATTTTCGGGTGGAAAGGTGATGTAAGATGTCATCAAAGTGACCCCCAGAGGGTTTATTTCACCATAGAGTACATGGACCAAACGTGGTCAAAACGAAGTCTTCTAGGGCATCACAAAATATCAAATCTAACAATACTCTCAGTTGGAAAGGTGATAAAAGACCTACCCAAAAGTGAATCTCCTCCTATAGTTTAATTTACTTCATCCCTTTCTCGAACCAACCTTGGTGTAACGGAAGTGCTATGCCAGGACAGTACGAATGGATTAAATTTAAAAATATTTTTATATAGGTTTGCTGAAATACATTCACAAGCTGTCCCATGATGCATGAAATGGAATTATAGCCTACTTTACAAAATTTTTTTGTATAAATCATATTCAGTCAATCGAAAAAAGGCAACAGGACATGACAATACATGGCTTTGTAACACCAAAAACAGAAAGTACATAAGAAGCATATAGGCTACAGTAGCCAGAAAATTGATCCAAGATCTTAATACGACCACTAAATGTGGACTTAAACGAACAACTGACTATCCAAATCAAAACGTTTCGAAATGAATCATTTGGAACGTTAATTCAGGCAGTAATGAACATTTTCCAGCTGCTACAATAAATAACCCAATAAACCCAATGTAGTAAATTTTTGTTTAATGCCATTTGCTTCATGTCCCCAATCAGTTATTGTAACTGTTCATTCATAAACAGAGATTGTTTGTGTAAATGTAAACGGTCGTTTCTTTATTCTTCATTGTCACTGCTGTCGCTTTCACTTTCTTCATCTTATTCTTCAAGTTCATACATTTCTCCTGTTTTATACAGAGAAATAAAGACTGTACGAAACATTTGCTATTATGCACTACAGATATGCGTAACATACAATAGTAATTTTATTATCTTTTACAGACGTCTATTTTTCTTCGAATAATGCAACATTGCAACTTACTATTAACTGGAAAAAGTTCAACATTTATTTGTTATTTAGTGCACCCAGGCATTTTTCTCAAGATTGCAGAAGCTATTGGTTATAGGTTCCTAAAACAAAACTTTACAGCCAGTTATTGGCTAATGTTTACAGTAAGAAAGTAAATGACGGATAGACCAGGAGAAAGTTTTATATTTATAAAGGGTAACCCAAGCGACTTCCAATGTTGTTTACCTTCTTCTTGACTTTCCTGGATGAGATCAGATTCCACGCAGAGACATCTAAAGATGCTTTATACTTTTACCTTCAAAGTTCAAACCACACCACTTTATAACAACCTCCTTCTTCTTTCCAGCCATACTCTAGCAGCGACGTTGCTGCTTGTTCACTTCTAGTTGAAGATAACCACCATCTTGTGATGAGATGTGTGCGCCTTGTTTTCTGGAGAAGTACTCGTAAACAAAGTGGTAGAGTACTACTATCTACAGTAGCTTCTGGTATGCATGATATCCTTTCATTTTCTTTTTTGTGTTCTTAGACGTCTAAAAACATTTGTAAACGGACTTCGTTGACATAATTAATTTTCTTGTTTTTGTACATGTTACACACAAAGTTCTCTATTGCGATGATAGTGTCTTCACTAATTTCTTTGTCTTGTCCGAGTTGACTAAAAGCTGCCTGCGCTTCGTGGTTTCCTTGGAGTAATTTCAGCGGCGCACTTTCCCATTCCTGCTAAATGACGAGGTGTAATCAGAATCTGTAAAGGCATGATATGCAGGTAAACACTTTGATATGCAGGTAAACACTCACTTTGAAGGCATCTTACATCACCTTTCCACCCGAAAATATTGTTAGATTTGATATTTTTGTGATGTCCTGACATAAGACTTCGTTTTGACCAACTTTGGTTCATGTACCTTATGGGGTGAAATTAACCCCCTGGGGGGCCACTTTGGGGGGTCTTACATCACCTTTCCACCCGAAAATATTGTTAGATTTGATATTTTTGTGATGTCCTGACATAGAACTTCGTTTTCACCAAGTTTGGTCCATGTACCTTATGGGGTGAAATTAACCCCCTTTTTGGGCTTTTTAGGGGGCTCTAGGGTCCAGATCCACCCGGTGCGGTCAATCTTCCATACTTTTTGTGAGTGACATGGTTGACCCCAGTAACTTCAAGGGGTCAAACCTTTTGTACCTTATGGGGTGAAATCTTCTGTCGTAGGCTCCCAGACTAATTGCTTTCAGAAGTAGTCTACCATAGACCGACGTCTGCTAAAATTATCTTAAAGCAGCCTACATTGCTTTATGTTATTTTTCCTTCAGAAGGACTACCGAAAGCGGAAACCTAACTTGAAGAACGTCCATGGAAAGGTTTGTTCCATGGAGAACATCAACTACACCCCGGGTGGTGGAAAGGTAAGACAAATGTAGGCCGTTTTTGGCAAAAGCGTCCCTGGGAGCTGTGGTCACTATTTAGTGGACGCTGTCAGGGGCGCCGGAACGATTTTTGAGTGGGGGGGGCAAGATTACGAAAAAAGGGCACTTTTGTTTACTAAAAGGCCAATTTTTTTTCAAGTTTTAAGATAAGATATAGCGATAATGCTAATCTATAAGCTCACTATGTAGGCCAGTGGTTCCCAACCGGGGTGCCGCGGCACCCTGGGGTGCCAATTGCAATGCTCAAGGGTGCCGCGAGATATTGCAATACTGCGGCCCATTCTTTATTTTAACTTTAACCCGTTAAGTGTAGAATTTATTTATTTATTTTAACTCAAATCCGCGGTAAACCTTTGTTTTCTCGTCCAGGAAAAACAGCGCGAAAGAGATTTTGATTTGTTGCTGTTCTTTCCATAAAAACATTTGAAACGCATCATTATTGCCAGGTTTCATGATTGTATTTTGCGTTTCACGGCGCACAAAGTCAAATTGCAGTGATGGATTATCGGATTGTGTGACCCAGCACGATTATAAAATTGCACGATTGTTTGCAAACCATTATAAAATAGGAAACTTTTGCATTAGGGATACCTGCGCAGTGCGCATACAAGCACGATACATAGCTAATCGAGAAAAAAATAAGTTTTTATAATTATTAATTTGTTCTTTATACATAGGTATGAATAGGTACATAGGTAGGTATGAATATATTTTGTGAATTGCTTTGCAATTACAATTGGGTCTCCAAATTAGTATAGGCTATTTAGTAGATATCTTCGACCGTTTAAATAACGTAAATGCTAAAATGCAGGGCAAAAATAAAACTCTCTTAACTTATAGCCTAACTTAACCGATAAAACGAAAGCACTGACAGAAAAACTGCAAATGTGGTCCTTAAAAGTGTAGAATAGAAACTTTGACATGCTTTCACACTTCTCGGAAATGAAGAACAAACAAAGAAGTTGTCTCACTAATAAGTAACTCAGCAACTGAATTCATTAGAAGAAAAAAAATCGAGTAGTATTTTTCCAGCATGTCCACGGAAAATTACGCATGGGTGAGAAAGCATTTTTGCTGTACTCAGCGTACTCTCATATTGTTTTAAATCTTAAGAAGAAGAAGAATTAATTGACATTCGTAACGATGGAAATTTTAAGCTTATGCACAAGCAGATGCCTCTCTCGAGTTCTGGATAAAAATTCAAAATGAATATCCTTGCGTTTGAAAGAAAGCTTTTGTGCTTTTGCTGCAGTTTTTCACGTCATACCTATGTGAGAATGGATTTTTTGTACGAACATTGATTGAATCTTTATCCTCGGACTGGGAAAACTTCTTGCAGAGCTTAATCCTGGCAGTTTCGCATATTTGTAGAGGCTCTGAATCACTGACGCAGGCCCGGTCACCGAGATTGACAGAGTGAAGTTTCCGATTGTTGAAGTGTTGTTGCCTATGGGGAATTATTCCATCCATTAAATGCCGCTGAATGGAGAGCAATCCTTAACGTGCGTTGCTCAAGCGCACACCCCGAGAGTCGAACCAGCGCCGCTTGATCTTGAAGTTTCTTCGTTCCAGAAGTCACGCGCTAAAAACTAAAAAACGAGAACGACTGCTTATAGTCGAGGAAGAAATGCGGGTGACTTTATCGAATGTGCCTCCAGATTTAAGGGACTTTGTGCAAGAAGTCAAGCCCAAATTTCACACTAACTTTTAAATAAATATATTTATTTACGCGCGATATACTGTACAACTCATTTTGTGTTATTTCATACAGTTATTTGAAATACAGAAATCTCATAAAATTGATCCAGTTTTTCCAGGGTGCCGCAAACTATTTATCTCTTTGATAGGGTGCCGCATGGTCAAAAAGGTTGGGAACCACTGATGTAGGCTATTGAGTAATGATAGCCTACAAGTGTCCGGTATACAAAGAAGGGCATCATGCTATGTTATAATGATGTAACCTACTGTCAAGCCTTAAAGCAGCCTGCGACCATAGCCGCTAAGTAGTGCTTGAATGACCGCCGGTGCTACCTCCTCAATCGGCCAAGTTTGGCCGCCGGTCTCTTCTAGCCAATTATTTAATTTCGCAATAGAATGATCGTGGATTAACTGTCGAAAATATGTAGTATCAAAGAGTGACGCAAAATTAGGTCAGCGCGTCATAATCGCCACTGTTGCATTGTGCGGGAATATTTGTTATTGATGGAATGTATCCATCTGCGATCACCAGCAGTGTAAGTCTTGTTTGTAATTCCTGACGTTTATTTTAACAAAGTCTTAATCCGAAGTGCTAATTTACGTCGGCTGGCAATATTGTCGTTTTTATGTCGATTTGATGTTGTCGAACATTGAATCGTTGTTAAAAAGGAGAACTAGGTTAGTTGACGTCCGAGGGGAAAACATTTTTTGATCTTATTTTGCAAAAATTATGCTTCTTTTAGTAATGTCCTTCACATCATTGAAATATACTTATTTTATTACCTTGCCGTCATCGTCAACACATGTCGAACGTTGTTTTTCGTTGCTAAAAAGCATTCTAGGGGAGTGGCGAACTTCTTTAAAATCAGCCACATTGGAGACACTCGTGCGAGTGTCGTTAGAGTTAGATGGTCCCGCAGTACTGGATTACACTCCCGATAAAGCATTTATTGCGTAATGCAACGATTCTATTGTAGGACGTCGCCCAGGCCCAGATTTCAACAAAGCTAAGTGATCATTTTAGCATTGTTGCAAGTTTAATTCGATTTACTTGTGCTATCGTTATTTTTATTTTGTATTTTGGCCTCCAAGCACGCAGATTTGGCCGCCGAGAAGGAGCTCCCGGTAGGCCACGATGGCTGCCGAACAAAAAACGAGTTTTAAGGCCTGTAGGCTACTGTGTTGCAAAATTTTGTGTCGTAAATATTTTTTTGAGGCAAAAATGAAAGATTATAATTAGGCTAAGAGCGAATAGCAGAAATTGTTATATTGCAAAATGTGCAGTAGCTTACATGACTTTAAAAGGGCACCATTGCCCCCCTGCCCCCCCATCTGCAGAAAAATTGAGGGCAGGGGGGGCATCCGCCCCCCCTTCCCCCCCGCTTCCGGCGCCCCTGGACGCTGTGGTATCACTTTTGTTAAATTAAAGATAATGTTCGTCTAGTTCAGTTTGTTTTTATTTCTGGCCATCACAACGAAAAACAATATATGCCAAATATAGCAAAGGTCTAGGAAAAGGTAGCAGCGAGGAAACACAGACGTTAGACTATAACGTGCATGATAGGCTACCAAAGCAATACAATCAGTTTAAAATATGACACGGTCGCAACATAGATAGGCTAAGCATAGTCTCTTTAAATAAATCGATGAAAAACTCCTATGATTGAGTCAAGAAACGGTTAGTAGAGATGCATAAATTTACTCATTGACAAAAGATGGGTTGCATTTTCCCAAAAACAACGTTCAAACCGTTATTGGCTATGCAACAGACATTTGTCAAGAATATCATAAGCAAAGAAACTCTGTGATAGTGAAGCCCACGTATCAGGGTAACCAGGGAGACTTGAGGAACACAACTCCCTACAAGACAAAACAAAATTACTTACGATGATGCAACTTTAATGGCTCCACCATCGTTTGTCACAGGTTACAATACAACATAGAAAATTTGATCTCAAGAACGTAACTTCACGATATAGTTCCATGAGCAACTTGAATTCTACTCTTACAAGCAGCAAAGTAGGTTTACGATTATACTTAATTCAATAAATTAGACAAAGTTTTTAAAGACAATTCTTCATATTTGTTATTGTTTGGTCGCTTTCCGTCAACCCCGTCTAAATCTTTGATGTTTGTTTGTTTGTCATATCTTTATCCTGCATTGCGGGAAAGCGGACTTGAGCGCTATGCATCGGTGTACGCCTTCCGACGTACACCTGACCCACGCTGCAGCCGACGGCAATGTCTGTTTCCGGTTGTCTAATCTACTTATGACTTAAATTTGGTACTACCCATTAGGCCTACTCGAAATCGATCACTGGGTAGAGGCAATTATCGTAAAGTTTCTTGCCCAGAGAAACAACAGCAAGTGCGGGTGGCTGGAGTCGAACATGCAGGCTCTCGACTGCGAGCCCAACGCGCTAACCACTCGGCCACTGCTGCTTGATTAATAAGAATATCCACTCAATCGGACTACATTTCATTTGGGAAAATTCCTTCCAATTTTTTTGTAAAAATTTTTCTTCTTTCAATAAAATCTTTTGCCTAATTGGGATAACTGGCTTGGTCTCTCTGTTTTCTAATCAACAGAAGGGCTTTTTCTTTCGTATGAGGTTGATTCTAGGTAGATTTATCAAAATGTGAGGAAGACAGTGGAAGGACGGGTCAAGATAGCTTAGGCCAGTTGCTTCTATAATTGCAATGTGCATCCTATTTAGTGTCTTATAGCAACATTGGATCACCAATAAGAGTGACAGAGTTAGAAAGTTATTTCCCTGTGCACTAATGCATGATTGTCGAAATGAGCAATTGCATTTAGTGACACGTCGATTTAGTGACGTTAGAGTTTTTGGTTACTGTAGTTGGAGTATAAAAACAATAAATCGTTTGGAGACAAAGTGGTAGGTAGCGTCGTAATAAAAGTTCGGAGGCTAAAAGTTTATATTGACACGTCGCTGACGTCAGCATGACGACATAAACGGCATGAAGCAGAACTAAAAGAGCGGAAAAGCCCTAGCAAGCAAAAGCAACTCACTCAGATGAATGAAATGTAGGTTGCAACTTGCGAGAGGCTACTATTTGTCCAGACCAACTGAATGTATACAAGATTCACTCAGATACTAATACCCTATACTCCTATAGGGTATAAAATGCGATTGTAAGACATTATTTCTAAAACGCTGTAAGGTTCTTTGTCTACTAGTTTCTCCGTTTTTCCAGGATTGTGGCAATTACTGAAACCGTCTAAATTTTTTCGGTTTGTAGATGTCCTGTCCAAAGTTAATCAATAAGTTTACCATTTTCAGGTAAAAATTGAAACAAAAAAGATCGATTCGTCAACTACAACTTTAAAGTGCACTTCCAAGAACAATTCCAAAGATTCACAGCCTGCAAGAAAAGTAAGTTGAAAAATATTTTATAAAAAGTATGTAGGCCAGACCAGAGATTATGCGTTATCTGTTTGTTGCAATGAGTTTTACATTTTTCTTTTCCTCTCTTGAAGCAATTCCTCTGTGAACACATCGTAAGTTAGACTACACCTACATCGCTACATTTTGCAAGTCTGGGAAGTGAGCTAAGCTGTGAAAACCTTTAATCTAGGTCTGATGACAAAGCCTTTTTTTGGAAGCTTAATACTTATAACTTAGTTTTTCCCTTGAGTTTTTCATACCTACTTGTAGTGGCTTTGCACCACTGACCCAGGCCCGGTTACAGGGATTGAAAGGTTGGAATTTTTTCTGGTTGTTGAAATTTTGTTGTCTGAAAATTACTTTATCCACCACTGAATGAAGAACTGTCCTTGAAGTGCGTTGCTCAAGCGCACATTTGAAGAGTTGAACCACTGTGGCTTGAACAGGTATTTTTAAATCTAGGACAAGTTAATGTAAACAAAGGTAATTTGTTTTGTGTGTCCACATTAATTAACAAACATTTCTTTCAGAAAAAAAATGACAACAACAATTCAGATACTTCAAACGTCACTACCAAAAGCGAGAAAAAAAGTAATACGCATCGTGCCCCACCTGGTGGTAAAGTATGTATTTTTTCTTTACTTTTCATCTTGAAGTTTACAATCACAACATCAGTTTCACACCAGAAAGAGCTTATTTGCCATGACCGTTATATTACTGGACGCGAAGCTCTGCTTTTTTGATCGCACTAGAAGGGTCAATTCTCAATTGGACATATTATAAACGCTTCTAACTAACGATTTTATAGGAATGTTAAATGATAAAGACGTTTAAAAGACCATGATCGCCAATGTCTGTATCAGATCAGGTACATGGTAATTATCATAAACGCTTCATTGCAAGCTTGCTTTCTACAAGAAACTTAAAAATTGTTTTCAATCCAACTTCATTTCTTTTATATAAAACTTATCAAAAGTGAAATATTTTCTAAATCAAAAAAACTAGCCCTTCTAAGGTGGCGTAGAGGCCAACAACAGATTCAGTTACGTAGCCTATTCCTTGATCTAAACTCCTTGTTATTTTCTCACTTCCTTTAGTTTTAGTGCTCGACTAATATGCAACAAAACCAAACTTTTGGAGGCAGTAGGCCTAATGACTTTCTGCATGAACCAATTGTTAGCTCGTAGGCTATCTAATTGGCCTTCACCAATGACCATAGTTGCGCTACTTAAGCAATGTAAATGGCATATGGTCAGATAATAATCTAGAGACCAAATCAATATCATTTGATTGCTAGCAGAAACCCAAACTTTTGTGTTGCACAGTCTGACCCAGGTCGATAACCTAGTTGAAAATACTTAAGATTCCGAACCAAAAATTTACAACTTTGAATGCTATTCTGTGACCAGGGCTCTGCGGAGTCCGGCAAAAAATATACGACTTTGACTTTTCAGTTTACAACTGGCCGACTCCAACCCCGGACAAGCCAAAATCCCTTCGATTCCACAGATCAGTCAGTGACGTTGAAAATATTTTATAGTTGTATCGCATAGGCTAAGTCTAAAGTTTTCTTTCCTTCATATTTAAAGGTAAAGATGCTGAAAGACTACTTCAATGCAGAAAATTCCTGTTCCTGGCAAAGCACGAAAAGTCATAAACCAGGTAGGCCTAAATAGAATTTGTAGCCCAAAATAGATAAACAATAACGTAAAACAAATGTGCTAGATTAATTTTACAAGTTTAATGATATCTTATAGCCTAATAGTCTGTCAAGATATGGATATAAACAAAATATTAACTCATTTTCTAAGTTACAAAATTACAATGTTACTTTTATCGATTTAGTGTGGGTTGGCCTTTACCATTTAAGACAAAGTGTACAATGTAGGCTAACTTTTCTGCAAAAGTAGTTGTTGACTTTACTTTATTAGGCTACTTTAATTGCCAGGCGGTTACCAAATGACTTTGCATTGCAATTGCACAGGAAATGCAACCTTTTGTGGTCTTGATAAAGATGTGGTCAGTGGACAAGATCCTCAAAGAAAGGTATAAAGTACTCTACAGGCAAAACTAATTGTGCAAGTTAATCGCCGTTTGCTACGAATATGCCACTACTTGCTATTTATAGGCTATATGATACTATTTTATACATTAGGCTATGCCTATTTCAACTGAAAAGAAAAAGTGATCATTTTCGATCGGTTTTGAAGTAGGCTAACTTGACTACGTCGCACGAATTAACCAAAGTTCGTATCTTCATCGGTTGCAATTATGTTATCAATAATATTGCAATTGGTTAAAATATTCAGAGTGAAAGATTTAAACAAACGATTACATCATGCGAACGTGAAGCTATCTTGTCCCTACCGATTTGGAGTTGTTTTAGCACGTTTACCTGGTGATGCCTGACCTGACCAGTGACCAGGTGACCGCTTCTGGTCTTTGGCTACCATCATGATTGTGCCTTGAAACCTGATTTTATACACTATACAGTGGATTGTTTTGGAAATTTCGAATTGGGAATTCACTCTGTTTTTATTTGGCGCTATCGAAATAAATAAATGGACTTGAGTTAGGCTACACAAATTCATTAATTTTGTAAAGCACCTGAATTACAAAGAATTACCAAGCTTTACGATCATGGCAACAGTAATATGGACACAATCAAAGCAAACAAGTTGACGTATTGACGCTATTACTAGGCAATAAAGAATTTAAGGCTGTGCAATTCTCTAACATGCAGTAGTCTATCTTATGGCTTTTTTTAATTTGAAGGGAACGATTGATCAGTCACAGTAGTCTAACACTAAAGTCATCTACTGACCCAGACCGCATATCAGTCGTTTGCAGACGTTGAATCAATGTAAAAAACGAACGATTTGATGTCTGGGGAAGGCTAAATTTATTGCTTTTTTAGAGTTGTTCCTTAAAAAGTAGAAATCTGAACCAAGTTGACGGAGGTGACATACCACTCAGCAAAAGTATTTGCTGGAAAGATAAATGCTATTCAGGTAGGTCTAATAACCAGGAATGCAATTGGTGCACAGAATGAGTGGCAAAGCTCCCCCGGCAAGCAAAATGTAAAACTGGAGCTCTTATCAGACAGTCGTGGTGTGGAAACAATGCTCATCTCTGCTATGTGACGAATTATTTATTGGTAACATTTAATTAAATAAATTGCTTGATTTTATTCTTTTTACACACTCACTATTTTGGAATTTTTGCGGCTCTGGGACAGTGTTTCTACAAAAATTCAATCATAAAAAAATATTATTGTAGCCAGTACCGGTAGGCTAAATTGTAGCAAAGACCAAACTTCTTTCTTTTTTCAGATTCTTGAATCAAAAAACCTGTTCGGGTTTGTTTATCTCATCATGGACGCTACCGCGAGGAGTTGTTTGGACAAAACTGTTGTTATTATTTAATTAGTATTGAAATTGTTATAAAATAGTCTTTTATTGATCAACGTTACTTACAGAAGTGATGATGCCATGCTGAACGGCTTGTCAACCCAAAGTGTAACTTTGAATAAGTCATCTCATTGTGACCACGACACATGATTTTGTTCGTTTTTGCCACCCAAAGGGCGGTGTTTACTTACTAATACTTCAAATAAATAAATAAAAGATACTTGTTAATTCAAATCAAAACACTTGCAAAAAGGACTTGTAGGCCTAAATAGGCCAACTAGAAATAAGGAGCATAATGAGCTGTCGAAAAGAAGATTTAGATGGATAAATGCTGTTAAATTTTCTACAGGCTATCACCTGCAGTCCGGATAGGTTATTTATGATAAGTGTCATGGCCGTGTGAACAATGAGCACAATCTTGCCTCAACGTTTCTTCAGTGGTGGCATTAAGGTTTTGTGGGCCCTGGACAAGAAGTAATATGAGGGGCCCCTACAGCCCGGAATCGACAAATTAAAGTACGCAAACTCAAATGATCATAAATTACAATAACACAAAAAAGAATTAATATGAATAGTCTTAGTAATAGTCTTAGTAACAAACACAAGTTGCATTCAAACACTACAAACAAACACTACATTCATTTTGCTTTGATACAGATATTGTAGAACAGAGAGAACTGTAGTTTCTTTTGTTTTCAATGGTGAATATATTCTTGTGAAGCTATGCACTTCAATGGAAAGTTCTTGTTTGTTTGTTTGTTTGTTTATCTTTATCCTGCATTGCGGGAAAGCGGACTTGAGCGCTATGCATCGGTGTACGCCTTCCGACGTACACCTGACCCACGCTGCAGCCGACTGCAATGTCTGTTTCCGGTTGTCTACTTTACTTATGACTTAAATTTGGTACTACCCATTACTCGAAATCGATCACTAGGCAGAGGCAATTATCGTAAAGTTTCTTGCCCAGAGAAACAACAGCAAGTGCGAGTGGCTGGAGTCGAACATGCAGGCTCTCGACTGCGAGCCCAACGCGCTAACCACTCGGCCACGGGACCTTCACTGTCAAGGTCCCAGCAAATTCTGTGGATGCTTCATCAGAGCATTTTTTTAACAGATTTTCGTCTGCGATCGAGGTCGGCAAATAAATGTGATGGAAAAGCTTAAGTTAGCCTACTGCATGCTTCCTGCTAGTGCTTAATGCAAACTTTATTTGTGCGTATTTTGAATAAACGCGGGCTCCATAAAATTTCGGGCCCTGGGCGGTCACCCAGTTTGCCTACTCCAAAGGCCACCACTGCGTTTTTTTGAAGTAAAGTGTCGAAAGAATGCCTTGTAATGTAAATTTGCATACCGTAGGCTACATGAAAGCAATATAAAATCTCTGTTTTTTATTTGCAACTAGTTTCTTGTTGTAATAAATGTGTTTCTAAGTTGTCTCACTGCTCTCTTAGGTTAGGCACCAGTGGGACACTTGAGTGCTGCATTTAAAGCCTAAAAATATACATGAAAACATGGGAAATTTTTGTTGAAATGTTTTGAAGATGTTTACAAAGAGTAAAACTTTATGAAAATTGTTGTTTGGTATGTACTGTACGTAGCCTAAATTGTTTGAGTTATTATTAAACAAAATGCTAACTTTGTCCCACTGGTTCCTAGGTGATTCAAAGTATCAGAGTAGGAGGTCCAAAACGGGCACAAGGCTTAGTTGCAAGAATGCAGGGCGATCGTGTTTTCCGTTATCAGTTTTGACCTTGTTTTTCTTTGTCAAGAATCGGGATTCCAAAAAGCTACAATCGGGACTGTAAAGCAGTAGCTTTTTTCGTGTAATTAAGTTCAAGTCGCCCTTGCACTTGCAAGTGTTAATTGTAATTGTAAGACTATTATAAAAAAAAAACATTTTATTTTTTTATTTCTATTCTAGGTTTGGTGGCTGTACAATTTTAAGATAGTGGTAGTTTAGCTAGTAGGCCTACTGTTTTATCGATGTATATTTTAAACCTTTGGGCTTTGCCATCTTTTACTTTTGTTGGTGTCAAATTCGTATCTTTACTTTGTCTTTCTGTACATGTTTACGCCAGCACCAAAAAATAAAATTGAATTTTGGCATAAAAAATCGTAATATGCTTATTGCAGCAGCAAAGATTGCTATTGGCATCAAGAATGGATTCATCTAATTTCTTGTTAGCTGAAGACTCTTTACCTCAGAGTAATCGTGGATAAATTACTCTTGATAGCGTCCGCTGCTGTGCAACAAGATAGGCTGATACTGTATCAAGCCAACAAGGCAATAATCACTGAAGAAGATACAGTATTTTATTACCCACAATTCCGTTTCGCGCCCAAGTCCACCACATGTGTCGCAATTGCGTCACTTAGTGTTGCCATTTTCTAAATTTATTAAATTTCTTAAAGTGTGGTATCTGGAAGCCCCTGGAGCTGGAAGCGTAGAGTAGTGATGCTGACAAGTGACAATAAAAAATCTACTTATGATAGCTTAACGCATTGAGTACTTACTGACTGGAAATGTATTTTAATTCCACAAATAAAAAATTGAAAGTAGATGTACCGTACCGGTACTTGATGTGCAGCAAAGCCATTAAAATACAAGGGAAAGAACTTGTCCTCTGAAATCTGCTGGTTAAACAAGATAGGCGTACTGTAGATATAGAATGAAAGTGGTGAGTTAGCTTAGGTTTCATCAAAAAGTTTGTTTTAGTTTGGCTTAGTTCTTGTGTTGCATGCATGGAGTAGGGAAAAAAAGCAGATAAAACATACCGTATAATGACTTGAAGAAATGCTACGGTAGCCTACGGTATTAGACGCACCTGTTAGCGTAGTGGACATAGTGACAAGCGTGCTACTCTTTTGGTACCACAGCTACATTTTCGTTAGAGTAGCCATGCTACTATATTTTCAATATAGGGGAGAGGTGCTAGATTTCCTTCAGTTGCACTTCTGCTACTACTACCGTACTTTTTAAACCTTTCAAGGTTATGCCACCTTTTCCCGTTCATTAACGTGCTGGTAGGTCTATATAGATTTTTGTAGTTAGTATCTTTTTCGTCCCGGATGCATTAAGGACGAAAAATAAAACGATTGGTTGATAGAATATAAAGTGAAAAAACAACTACCGGTACCGTACGGTACAGTTTAGCTTATAGTTTCTGGAAATGCATGAAAAAGTTAAACATACTTAATTGGACTATTGCGGGAAGCATCAAGCTACGTTAATACTGACAAGAGTAACACCAATGACGCCAATAATGAATTTTTTGGTGTGTTTGTGGCATTGCATAAATAGTTAAACAATTTTGCACTTACTGATCTCTCAATTGTATTTTATTATGTTTTAGGCTACTCTATTTTTAACTTTCTATCTTTTTCTCATTTTCTTGTATATAAAAATGAATCTAAATCCAACAACAGCGCCTGCTTATCAAGATGATGAAGCATTTCCAAAGACACTGTGAGTCGGGCGTTTTTTATTTAGCTGACATGACAAATTAATGTTTATTGTAGTGAGGGTCTTAAACCTAATAAATGCAAAATGTTGTAGACTTGGCTGTTTATGTTTTGTGAGGGACGTTAATTCATATGTTTTAATAAAGAAAATATAAAAGTACTGGTACCAAACAAACTGATCTTGAAAATGGCCTGTTTTGAGGTTATGTTTTAATAGCTTCTTCATTTTGCATTACTTAAGCCCCTTTGTTGAGCAAAGTTGGTAACTTGACTTGTTTTGCAGCTATGTTGGAAATTTAGATCCAAATGTTTCTGAATCTCTTATTATGGAACTGTTCAGCGTTATTGGACCATGCAAGAGTTGTAAAATGATCCCTGATGTAAGTAGCAATGCTGTTGTGCCAATATTTAAGTCTATATTATATATTAGGCTATAACAGAAGCTTGCTGCATGTTATTGAGATTAAACAATAACAAACTACAGATAAAAAAATTTTTTTTTAATTTTTATTTTAGATTGGCTCTAAGTTGTCAGTGAAGATGGTTTTTGTTTCTGATCGTTTAAGTTACATGTGTACTGTACAGTGTACTTATGACATTCGTCCATAATACGCAATATTTCTCAAACTTTGACGATTGGCGTCTTACAATTTAATTCTGCAATTGGAAAATGGCAGTGACATGGTGACCCATTTGATCACATGATACTTGTACAAATTCCATGTACTCTTGGTTGAAGTTTTCATAATTTTGCACAACTACTTTGGTTTTGCAACTTACCAACTTGTGCGCATACTGTCAAGTTCTTCAAACTTCAGCATTGATTTTGTTTGATCTAGTAACGGTTTGAATCCACCTGTGTCTTTGGGCTTCAACTAGAATTGTGAAAACTGACATATGTTCATTATCGAAACAAGATTGTATAGCCTAAGTCTGTTCACTGTCCATGGATGGAATGCACTTTACCTAGAGTGGAGGTGGAGCCCATTTGGCTCCATAAAGGTTGTCTTCATGGTAATGTGCAAACAGCAATAACCAAGCACATAATAACGTTACTGATGTATATTTCAGCCGGCGGGTGGAGATCCCTATTGTTTTGTTGAATTTATGGATCATGGTCATGCTGTTGCTGCTCACACTGCCATGAACCAAAGAAAAATTCTTGGAAAGGTCAGTGGGTTTTATCTGTAATATTGTTCATATGGCCAATTTATTGTTGCTGAGGGCTCCACTATTGCAACCATATTTCATTGAAATCATTGATTACGTATTGTTTCATTGAAGACTTGATCTATCCAGGTGCCAAAATGTAGGCTATATTTGTTTATGGCTGTAAATGAAACTTATCTTTTGTGCATGTGGTCGCATTTGTAAATAATCCATTTTCCTTGAAAAACAATGATTCACATGCAAATATAGGCGATGGCTGCACTGTCTAAGGTTGACGGAGTTTTGTCAAAATTGTAAATGGCAAAAATGTTTACCTGAGCTCTAATCTCTTTTAAAAAGGTTCCACTCAATTCAACTGTGAATGTAATATGTTGCTTTTTGCTGCCACCTCTGCAATATTTAAATCTCTGTAACTGTGGCACTGATATTTTTGGAAAAGAAATTGCTGAAGACGATCATAGCGTGTTCTAAATTGAGTGCACAAAACGGATTTAATTCCTGTAAAAATATGCATTTAATGCATGAAATGTCAGCTTTTTACAGTGTATATACTGTGTACATAGCCTATAGCCCAGTAGTACTTGTTTTCGTATTTTCTATTAACCATCAGATGGCGAAAGCTTTTCAGTTTTGAAGGTTGGTGTACTTTTTGAGTCGTAGTTTAAAAACGTTAAATGTCTTTTTATAAGCAAGTGGTGTCACAGTACAGTTGTATGAACACATCGCTTCAACTGCTCACTTTTGACTATATGCATAATATTACAGGAAATTAGGGTCAACTGGGCAACCAGACCGTCGGCTAAACGTGATACTAGCAGTAAGTTTGTATTACTACTTGTTTTATTTTCCTCCAGCTTATGTTTTTTGTGTAACTTTTACTGTTCCATAAAGTAAAATATCCAACTGACTTGATCATGTTACTGGTACTCACCTGTGCTTGCATATGGTCAGCTAGTAGTAGTAGTATGTGAATCTTTTGGGATAATATTTGAGGAATCTATTGTACTGCGTGAAGCCGAATATGTTTAATTTATTTGAGCTCTTTTAATTAACCATTTTACAACCAATCACTTTTACCTTGTGGATAAATGCAAATATCACAGCGTGTTTTGCTGTACGATATATTTTTTAGTTAAATTTTGGATTAAATTCCCAGACAGCAAATCAGCCATTTTTACACTGTTTCAAGCAACGTCTGCAGTCGTTAAAACAATGTAAAAACCTCATTTCACCAACAGATCATCATCATATCTTTGTCGGCGACTTGGCTCCAGAGACCACATCTGATGATCTGAAAACCTACTTCAGTAAAGTTGGAATTGTATCGTAAGTTGAAGCCTTTGTGTGAAATGCATTGTTGTTGTCACCTTGTAGCATCAGGACAAAAAGTTAAAAAAATCAGTCAGGTTCAGAAGCTTGTATAAATCATTTACAAAGCTTTCGCCACCGTTAAAGTAGCTTCTTCCGTATCTTCATTCATTCAAATAGAAAGTAACTCCGTAGCTATAAGATACTGGAGGCCCCTTTACACTTTACAGTGGCAAAAATTTTATCAATAAATTATGCAAATTTCCCAACCTGACTGATTTTTTTACTTCAATGATTTAATATTGTTTTGACGTTGATAAAATAAAAGCTCATAGATTTGCTGTACATATCCTATTCTCACATTACCTTTGTGTGTAAATTATTCTTCTTCGTACCACGTTGTAACAACATATAGAGTTATCCGATGATAACATTTTACTAAAGAGTTCGATACAACAATTTGGTGCATGCAGGTGAAGCTTGATACGGCACTCCATAGCTTTCAGATAGTTTTATGGCGTTGATAACTTTGCTACATCATCTCTTGCAGGGACGCGCGTGTAATGCGAGACTTGCAGACCAATAAATCTAAAGGATATGGATTTGTGTCTTTCATTAACTACCAGGTAAGGATTGCAATAGCACTCCCACTGAATATCGTAAGACACACGCACGATGGTCTGGTACTAGTAAGCACACGTACCTGTGACCAACCGCCATAGTTTCGGTATAGTTACATAGAAACGCTCAGTGCTCACTGAGTTTCTGTACAGCTTGAGTGAGTTAAGTGAACGACTTTGTGATTGTAAAATGCACATACTCTCACCTCTTAAAGAAACCCTGTTGAAAATTTCTAAAATATTTCGTTTTTTTGGTAATTGCTTTAAAAATTAAGACTCAAAACATAGATCTATATTTGAGAACTGAAACTCTAGAAATGCCGTATTGTGACGTTATGGATGAGCATTTTGGTGTGATGACTTGTCAATGCTTCGATGTATGCCGTTGTGTGATGCACAATGCACAGCATTGCACACCAGTGTCAATATATGTTACATCCCCAGATGTTTTAACTATTCCTCTTCACTGCCACCTGAAAATACTCTTCCGCTGCCACGTTGCTCCTATGTGTGATATAAATGGATCGACGGAATGTGCAACTGAACGATTGAATTACCAGTAAATTGCAAGAGTTTCTGACCTTCATCAAATAAAATCTTTTTGGATATGAGATCTAAATTGACGACGCTACATAGATTAAATTGAGACCGGTGAACTGTGTAATTACCATTTCATGCAAACCTGGTACGTCATGTTTCCGAGATGATCTAAACACCTACTTAATGCAAAATCCTGAATTTGAACCATCTGCCTAAACCAAATCACAAAATTCTTATGATGTATCCGTTTAAGGACACGGCCTTTGGCACACTTCGGTCCCAAAAACTTCTTTTCGCTATTTTGGTACCGGACGATTTTTGACAAATCAATGTTATGCAGGACGCACTGGACTTAGTGGAGAAGAAAACAATAATCCAAGAAGCTCTCCATGGGCGGCAAGTCAGATGCAACTGGGCGGCTAGGAAAGGTGGTCATGCAGGTAAGAAGGTTTGGAAGATGTATTGTACCAGTATGATGGTGTTGTGCGTGACTTACAAGCAAGCACCTTCCTTTTGCAATCAGATATCATGTTTACTCCACCTGCGTGAGAAGTGTCATGCTCTATGGCTCCGAAACGTGAGCACCACTACCAAGCACTATCATCTATCAAGCGCCTACAAAGTAATGACAGAGCAATGGGAAGATGGACCTGCCTGGTCATTGGTCAAGCCTGAAGACAACATCCAGTTTGAAAGTCTTATATCTAGGCTTGAAATAAGAGACGTTGGTGAAATCCTCCAATTGGGCAGAATGAGATGGCTTGGGCACGTTGATCGCAGCACCAGCTGGATCTGTCAGGTCAGATGTGTCAACATTGCAGCACAGCGGGTCAAGGTAGACCAAAAATTTCGTAGAAAGGGCTTGTTGAGCGTGACCTTTTAGCTCTGAACATGGACTCTGTCAACCCAAAGAACCGTGAGGTGTGGAGAGGAAGACTTTTCCCTCGACAGACAGACAGACCACACCAACTTGAGGACTAATTCATGGCCTGTAGTGTATAATCAAAATTGGTTGATGATGATGTGACCATTGCTTTGAGATGTAAGTACTGTACAAACCACCGGCAATGTCAGCGCGGTGGTTTTTTGAGTGAATGTATTTTATATTAAGAAAGCCAGAAAAATTTGCGCTATCATGTTGTTTACAAAGTATGGTAGGTTTGAGGGCTGGATGCCGTGTCAGTTCCTTTGTTTTGATTGATTGCGCTTCACATGTCACGATCATGTGCAGTTCAGAGGTTGAGCCGCAAGTCTCGAAGGGCCTTGTTGACTCTATGCATCCACTTAATATTAAATCTAAAGCCGATATTCCTTTCTACGCGCTTCTATTGTTATAGCAACTTTAAGTTCTTTAATATTGACTGAGTCGTTTGCTTTCAGTTCAAAAGCTTGACTACAACACGGTGGTCAACCAATCCAGTGTCAACAACTGCACTGTCTACCTCGGCGGGTGCATGAGTGGACTCACCGAGCAGCTGATGAGGGAGACGTTCATGGGGTATGGGAACATTGTGGAGATTCGAGTCTTCCCCGACAAAGGTTACTCGTTTATCAGGTAAAGGATGTAGCTTCACTTGAAAATCTCTTATTGTCTGTTAAGATGTGAGTTTAAGAATTATATATTCAACTCACAAAAGAGAAGAGTTCATAAGAAAAATGAGGCTTAAGTTTTGAATTGGACTTTGTTCGGGTTGGTGTGACAAAATCAAATGATGCGTTTGCAACCACGACATTGAAAATACTTCGACTGCTGAACAACACAATTTTAGGATCCAAATTTTAAATTGCGACTTACTTATGGCTTCAATCATATTTTAATCGAATCTGCGTAGCTGATGCCAAAGTCGTTTTCAGAAAGTTACCCCAATTAATTTCGCATACTTGCATAGGATGGAGCTATTCACACGATCTCATGTACTAGGATTGCAGCATAAAGTCGTCTCTAGTTACAATTGTAACTTGTTTCACTTGAAGGGAAGTTCAATTTAGCTGTTGAACCGAACATGCCGAGACTAGGGCAGTCAGAAACTGTTTTGGTCGATAAGAAATTCTTCCCAAAAACACGTCGAAATAAAGTCAAGTGAAAGAATTTTGCGTCGAAATAGAAAGTTTTTGTTTTGAACTGCAAATGTAGCGTATAGATATTTCTATTTATCGTCGTCATAATGAAAATGACATTCTTGTAAGCATCATAAAGAGAAAAGAAGCAACAGTTAGGTATTTCTTTTGTGATACTTGGTGCAAAATCGTTTTGAGCGATGACTTCTTTTTTTCTGCTTTCTGAGGTTCTTTGGGAATTATGAAAGTTTGGTAGAGAGTTTGCTTTTTTAAACCATAAACAGGCAAAACAAAGTAACCTTAGCGGTTTAACATAACGTATTACACACATTATGTTAAACCGCTAAGGTTACTTTGTTTTGCTTGTCTTTGGGAATTTGCTGCAAAAGTTCCTTCTGGCCAGGTTTTCTTTACGGCTTGTCAACATAGAGGCTGCAGAGGTCAGAGTTGAAGTTTTTATTCATGTTCCAGGTTTGATAATCATAATGACGCTGCTCAAGCTATCACAGCGAAACACGGTGCCACACTTGAAAATTACACCATCAAGTGCTCTTGGGGTAAAGAGGGGGCCAGCATGCCCAACGCAACTATGGGTACCGGGTTTTCAAATGGTGGAACCGGGGTAAGTTGAGCAGTGTGCCTTTTCATTGATTTCACTTTTAAAAAATATCTGATTCATTCTGGATTTGAACCGATGTTCTACTAAGTTGAAGTGCATGCGGATGACTTCACCTAGCGTCAGCACATAACCGAACTTTTCAACCAGATGGAGGCGCAGTAGAGCACGATAACTGGTGTTACTCCAAAAAATTACATTAGTATTCCCGTTTACGAAATATTTAATGCAGACAGTCGCAACACAACAGGGCCAACTCGTGGTTCAACATAATTGAATTTCATTCTCAACACCTTGCGTGCCATATATTTACTGTTAGTTTGATAAAGCCTGAGGGGTTATCAAACAACCCTATGACATTTCTTGTCTCCCCCAGCAGCAGATGGCCCAACCGTCCATGGACAGCGCCCCAATGTCACAGTGGTCGCCAGCAGGGACCGATATGTGGGGACAGAACCAGCAGCAGTACAACCAATGGACGTCATGGAGGTAACATGGTTTGAAGTGGTTCTGGAAAAATACTTGATTTTTGTCGAAGTTCGAAATATTATTTGGTGAAGTTCACAATATCCATGTGTCTCATCAGAGATTTTTGCATCTTCATTTTGCTTGGGTGTATAATGTTTGAAGCCCAACATTTCAGTCAAATATTCTGTGTTCATGGGTTAGGTTTTTGTTGCATTTACGCTTGATGTTCAGCGGTTTGCTTACGCATGTTATGACAGCAAATTGTTCGCAGTGAATGAAAAAGCTTGACAGCTATTCCAGGTGAGACAACACCAAAGTCTCGACATCGAGTTGCGTTTATTTTACGATTTATTGACTGGTTGAATTTTTTGTTTCAAGGAATCCAAGTCCATCTCAGCAGCAGCAGCAACAACAACAACAGCAGCAGCAGCAGCAGAATTCGTGGAATACTTGGAATCCCAACCAACAAAACAACACATGGGCGCCTAACAATATGAACACGGGCAACACTTGGGGACCGAACAATTCCGGTCAACAGATGCAGAGCCCGTGGGGTTGGTCAGGAATGGGGCAGCAGCAACAGCAACAACAACCGGGGCGAGATGCCTGGGGCACTAGTAACCCCATGCAACAACCCCAGCAACAAAATAACGGAGATGGAATGTGGAACAATTGGTGAGAAAAGAATGACAACTAGATATTTGTGTGCGTTGAAATCTTTACTGTGGCTTGCCAGATACATTTACAAATTTATTCATTTTCAGTTTGCTATGAGACTTTTGTAACTGAAAGTGACTTTAGTTGATGACGCGTTTGTTATAATTTTATATAGGGATACCCTTTTTAAATCAACCAATTTTAAAGTGCTACCGGCTTTCTTAAGCAATCTAAAACACTGAGCTAGAAGTCGTTACATTTTCCAGTTAATGCGGCGTGCAATAGCGACCAGATGACCTAGTCCTAGAAGGTAGCTTATTGTGTGTGCTTTCAATGAATTCCTAGTGATGTATGACGTCATGTATGCTTTTAATTGTAGGAGTTCCCAAGGACTAGGAAACTTACCTCAACAGAATGAGATGCAGAATCTTACAAGAGGCTCCGGGGATCAAGCAGACACAAACAGCCGATCTTTAAACAATTTTTCTATGTAAAAATATTCATATTATGCTTCACAGTCAGTCTTGATACGTCACAATTTTTGCAAACACCAATGATGCTTTTTTATTTGCATAACGTGTAGAGACGACAGATAGACGAGTTTGCTATTTAAAGTTCATGAGTTAAACGAAAGCACGTCTTATTAATTGAATTCCATTTCACAAGAGCCTGTTTCAAGCAAAATCTTAGTCAGAAATCATTTCTGGAAGCAGCTACTTTTTGTTGCCAAGCTCACTAAAGCTAAAACTGACAAACTCACCACGTCATTAATCAAGTTGGGTTTGATTTGTACATTTTTCAAATCCCTTTACAAAAGATAAATTTTTCTTTTATAAAGGAATCGATTTTTCATCAAGACACGTTCTGCTCATAAAAAAGCCTGTTTGACAAACGCAAACGTTTGTGTAAACGACCGTGCGTTTGTCGATGCAATTCTGATTTTCATTTTTATCTGAGACTATTGTCAAAGTTAATATTTTCTTAATATTTTTTCCTCTGAGAGCAACCCAGCGGTGCTTTATGAGCAACTTCCATTCTTACCAATTTGTTGGAAAACTGTTCAGGTTCAGCTCGCAATCATGTTGTTAGGCGGCTTAGAGCAGCTTTTTATTCACGTTATTTCGTTTAATTTACGCCCGTTTTTTCAATTTACAAAAAAAATGAACTGTCAAATTCAACTACCTGATAGTCTTCCTCTGAGCCGGTAACCCGGATGTTGTAATTATACACTTTCACAGCTGCCACTTTTGGTGAAATATTTTCGAAAATTAGTCCACAAACAAATACAATCCAGTAACCCCATAAGGTTTTACTTGGCTTCGTATATTTGTGGTGCGACGGAAAAGCTTCATTGGCTCCAAACTAAAATTATTGTCAATGGGTAAAAACGTTTAATTCTGAATCTATTGTTTTATCTGTCTGGTCAATTTGTTGCTGTTGTTTAACACTAGGGTGGATGCTGCAAAGTAATGGCACCGGTTTATATATTATACTGTATATATAACGCATTGATGTTTTATAAATTGTCATAAATTGCCTTGGAGGTTTGCTTCAGAGAATAATTTGGTTTTTAAACAAGCATCGTTCTTGATAAGTTGTGATGGGACGGAATCTTTGTTTCCTAAAAACGGATTTAATTTGACCAACTTGATCCAGATCTTTGAAGTAATTTTATTCATTTGTGTGGACTAACTGCCCCGGAAAGGGATTTTCATTGTTGAATTTTGTAAATTTTTCTGCACTGTCATTTCAAGCAATGCTACTGCTGCTTACTCGCCCTTGAAGAACCCTTTTACAGTTAACTTTAAATATTACTCAGTGTTGGTTATTTCAATTTCAAAATATACTTGAAAGCCGTTGAAATATGAGATTGATGCTTTTATGTCATCTCCAGAAGGCAAAAGTTTTTCTTGTATTTGTTTCCACTTCAATGGCCAAGTTTTAAATTGTTTCATAATTATTTGTTTCAGTCCTTGACACTGTACTTGTAATCGTTTGGTTGTCTCTATTTGGTTTCATGCAATACATTTTCTTTGTTTCTAAATTTTCACAATTTTTTTCTAATATTCAACATTTTTGTTTCTTTATTCTCAGTATAACTCTGCTGTGGCAAGTCTGCTGGCAACTTTAAAATCTGCACCTTTTCGTTGCTTTACCGTCGAAAGCTGTTTACTCTATGAAAATTGCTGTCCAGTTGCCAGTAATTAAATCATACTTATTGTCATTGTCGCCTTGCACAGGACTTTGGGTGACAGCCGACTTTTTTCCATTATTTTGATGTTGCATTTTTTCTTACTTTTATCTTTGCCGTACCAACCGACCCAGTGGAGATTGCCATCAAGGTTTGAAAACCGGATTTTATGCCGCGAAGCAACCGCTAATGCTTTTATCACAAAACGAAACATTTCCAACTGATCGCGCTGTACAAACGTTACCATGAGCTCCGGGATGTCTCTAAATTTTTGGCCTGTTGTCACCAATTCCTGAAACCCCGCAACGGTCATGTGCAAATGTGCCTTCTATCTAAACTGCTATTTCCACAAATTGTCGTTTCACAATGCTGAGATGCTTTAAAAGTGATGAAACACCAGACTGATTTGTGAGCGTAGTGCTGGTAACCCCCTATATTTTTACATTGATTCAACGTACCGTAACGTTAAGATGACATCCTAGCCCCTAAATGAGTAGCTTTTTACATTAATTCCACATCTACAGACTGATTTGTTGGGATACTGTTCCATATTTGAAAGCTGACCGCTGGTAGAATTAGTTCTTACATTGTTCTACCGTCTGCGAGCGTTGGATCAATGAAAAAAGCCAATGAATTTGTAAAGTGAGTGCATCCAATTTGACAATAAGCTGGATGAAAAAACAGCGGAAACAAAGTTTTATTTGTTTTCGTCGCTTAACCTTCTTATAACGTTGAGTCTATGTAAAAACACGGTATTTTCACACTTCGTACAACCATATGATGCATGTAGTGGGGAGTGTATTTTGTACATTTGTATATTTCAATTTGTCCAAGCAAATCCATGTAGAAGGACATTTGCGTTAATCAAGACCTGTTGTTGTTATTTTCCTTTGTCTTCGTTTTGTTTTCTTTTAAATTTGTTGCATTGTTTTGTTTGTGTGGTAGTTTTTGGAAAACAAATTACTCAATGAATTATGTTGATAGTTTTCCAATTTGTTTGCTTGAAATAAAACTTGAATTGGTGAATATTGTAAAAACGCTATTGTGTTTACAAACATTACGACAAACACGGAGGTTCATGAGCTGTTGGAATATCAGAACGACCGAATTTTTCTTAGCTGTTTTAGGCATTCCAGTGCTCCTGAGCGGTCTCGAACCGGCGTCCTTGTCGTGCTCACACCACAAAAATAGGCATGCCTGAAGGTGGATATGAGGTTATTGTGGAAACCACTGACTTCTCGATTCCAGGCGTGAGCCCATGACCAGGAAGATGCTTAATTTGATTTCAGCTTCACTCTCACTTCCGTGACGAAAATGTAATGAAAATCATAAAATCGACGTTTATGAACGGAAATACAATTTCCCACCAACATAATCAATAACAATATGAACGAGGTTAAAAGACAAGTGATGAAAATATTTGCAACGGCGAAGCTTTGAACAAAACAAACATCCCCAACTAGCAAATCAGACGTTGAAGCAACGTAAAAGGGTCTGATTTCTAACCGGCTCGGTGGCTTAGTGCCCACGCCTCTGAAGCGGTAGGCATGGGTTCGATACCTTGTCGGGTCATACCAAAGACTTTTTAAAAATGGTACTGAATCTAATTCCTGCTTGGCACTTAGCAATGGAGTGGATTCGGGTAATAATGTACTCAGTTGCGCCTCTATACGGCTGCATTGACACTGTCTGCTTTGTAAAGCGCTGTGGAGCAACGCATTCTGCGACGGATACAGCGCTATATAAAAACTAACATTATTATTATTTGCTTCCTGGGATGATGAAAGTGCAGGTAATGGCAAGAGAGCCGAGTGTGAGTTCGTTAGTTTGCGTCAGACGAAATACCACTGACGAAAACAAAAGAATTAGTTTGCAGCGGAAGTGGTCCAAAAGCCCCGAAAACATGAACACAGAAAAGAGTTAATTCTGGTAGAAATATCCTTCTATCACCAGCAATGTTACGCCTGGCCGGGTTAAAGTGCGGTGGTTTAGCAGCCACGTCAGGTCGTAAAAGTGCAGGCAATTAAAATTCTATGATCTAACAAAACCATCACAACGATCAAATGTAAATAAATCAGTGAAGTGTTGTTTGGAAGATCTGCCTACCCAACAAACCAATCGATTTTGCAATAAAATGCGAAAGAAATTTGCGTGACAAATGCTTTGATTTCATTCAAGCGATATCAGAAAACCTACAGCATAAAATGCGCCTTTACCATTAAAGCATAGCTTATGAAACTATGGCCTCATAGCAGGGGCTCCGGACGCTTCCTGAGAGTGGGGGGGGGGGGGTAATTTAAGCAAGGGCGGAAACGATGTTTTGACATCGACATGGACTTATTGGATTATCGCATTACATATACTTCTGGAATGTCGCTCCCCAGACCCCGTTCGCATTACCGAAAGCTTCAGTTTCTTATACAACGTCTTAGGCTGCATGTTTCGCGCCGAAGGCGCAAAATTTTTGCCTTTCAGCACGATTTCAAATCGAAAAATTCTTTCAACGAATCTGAAATCACGAGCAAAAGCTTTTTAACATTTGCCACATTTTTGTGAGGTTTTGAAACAATTTTGACTGGAAGAGGGGACGTACGCAAAATCCCGCTCTGTATTCTTCCTTGGCTCAAGTCCTCCAAATTTTGCACTTCAGACGCTAAAAGATTAGATTTAAAAGGCCAAAAGCGTTAAGATTAAAGCTATAATCTATAAAACTTAATTTACAATTACTGGTACATGAATACAGCAAGACAACCTGTGCCATAACATCCACAGTAAAATGAAACGTTTCAGCATCTAGGGTTAGGCCTACATTCAACTCAGAAAAAAAAAGAAGCTAAAATGCATTAACTTTTACAAGAACTGAAAATAAGGAGACATCTTGATCGATGCTACAGGAAGGCCTACCATCTGCGCCGTATAAGAAATAACACTAAACAAAAAATGCCATAACACCCAGGTAATGCCTTGTGCCAAAAACTACAAAGAAATAACATTATAAACGAACAGCTCAAACAAAACACTGTGTGCACTCTGCTTCTATTCTAAGCAGAACAGTCAGAAGTCGCAAAAGACTTTAAATCTTTGTGCATTGTTAAAAAAAATTCTTTGCAGATTTCATCTACACTTAGTTAGTTAGTTCATCCAAATACACTTAATGGGCATGGTACATGGCAATGAAATTGAGTCTTGAAGCAGTCATTGTGCTTCGGAGCCATGTTTTTAAGCGGCGTAGCGAGCTAAACGATCTTTCAGCTTCTGCAGAAGAAGGGCCATTGACCAATAGCAATTTTACAAGTTTTTCCACACTGGCATAAAACTCTTTGACAATAATAGGCCTAAGTCCCATTAACTTGTTTCGAACATCGCACACATACTTGATCGTCCCAAATTTCTGACGGAAGTGGCTTAAATCTTGGCCCAAAATTTTCACGTCGAAGCCATATCGTTCTAACGCTGTAACAGCACTGTCGTTGACTGTGCCAGATACTAAAACTTCAAGCATTTGGTGAGTTTTAATTCCTTCGCCATTGAAGCGGTGGGTGAAGCCTTGCACTATGCTGTCAATAGATGCATAGAACTGCCTTCTGTAATAAAAAGCGAGGTCATGGAAAGCACTTTGCTCACAGCGCTTTCTTGAAATTTGGACTTTAGCAAAGCCTAAGCTATCTAGGCTACTTGCTGCTGAAATTCTTTGTATAACTGCATAATTATTCTTCATTTCTAAGACTCTGGTAATTAACTTCTGCGTTGTCAACCAGCTCCATCATATCGCTGATGGTATAAGACTTGATCTGCAACAGGCCAGTTATCTTTTCAAGTGGTTTGAATAAAACTTGGCAAAACTGCAATGCAAAGTATGTGTTGCCTTGCAATAATTGGGAATAAAGGCCTAATGATTTCGCATTGTTGAAATTTTGAAGTGTGTTTAACAAGGCTTCGTAGTTTGACAACACTGAAGAAATGGCCGGTACACGTGTCAGCCATCTTGTTTGGCACAAAGTGTGCAAGCTATGGTGGGATTCCTCCTGCAGGGCGATTTTAAACTTGCCAGACTGATTTTGCAAACTACTTAGCTCCTGAACAATTCCCATGGCATTATGCAGGTCTCTATTGCATATTTGCGTTGTCTTGCGAGTCGGAGTTTCCAAGCAAACAACTAAAAAGTTTGCAACAAAACAAAAAAATGAAAATAAAACACAAAAGTAGAAAAAATATAAAAATTAAATTTTTATCTCTACATTAGGGGGGGGGGGGTAATTTTGCATTAGTTACCCCCCACTTCAATTAGTGGGGGGTAATCACCCCCGCGGCCCCCCTCTAACGGAGCCCATGCCTCATAGCATTGCTGGTTAGAGGGAATGTTCAAACACCGCATGAGGTTATTTTCTTGCTTTCCTCTACCCCCGTTACATGACGTTTATGGACAACTCATAACACCAATGTGGCAATTCAGCAACCTTCCTCCCAGGTATCACGTGACACTTAACAGACCAATCACTTTACTGTGTCTTGACAAAACATTTGAAGCTTAGTACGAGCAAACGTTGAATTAATTTAAAAATGACCGACTTGTTGGCTGGGATAGTTCACCTTTTGCAAGCCTAGGGAATGCGTCGACAAAATGTAAACATCTAGCTTCGAAACAGACGTGAAAGTCCCAGGAGGTTGATAACGTTCGACAACTAAACTTTCATTTTTCAATTGGTCAACGTCTCCAGATGCTTTAACTTACACAAAACCACCTACCAACCACAAGTTTTCATTTTTACATCTTTTCAACATCAAACAACCTCGAAACAATGCAAGAAAAAACAGGAACTTTTGATGGGTTGATGCAAGCAACTGCAATGCTGCATTTTAAAAGTTTCCAGCTTCTGCCAAAGTAACACTTGAATAAAACACAGGGTAAACCATTGAATAAAAGATTCGAACATACCAGTACAACATGTTAACCATTTCCCAGCCAGAAAATCAGACATTTATTTTACATTGATTCAACGTCTGAAACGTTGAGTCATGTAAAAGGTAATGTCAATCTCAAACAATGGACTAATTTGCTGACTGGGAGCACACAACTCGCGA
This sequence comes from Aplidium turbinatum, assembly GCF_918807975.1. Lineage (NCBI taxonomy): Eukaryota > Metazoa > Chordata > Ascidiacea > Aplousobranchia > Polyclinidae > Aplidium > Aplidium turbinatum. The sequence goes on along the minus strand of NC_137489.1, from coordinate 4,057,545 downwards.
AGCTTGAGTGGCCTGATTTGCATTGCACAAAAAGAAAAACATACACACATCGTAATTGGAAAGCACAGCTTTAAAAGTAACCACAGCACAATGCGTGGTTACTAGTTATGCAACCACTTGACAACATGGTTAACTTCCCAGACAGATTTTAACTAGAAATGACGAACTTTGCTGTCTGGGTTGGGATTTGTAAACAACAAAGGGAAATAAAATTATAAAATTGCCAAGTCATCAAACGACTTGCAGCCGTGTCCTCATGGCAGATACAAAGTCTGTTAAGGTTCTTGTTAAATTTCGATTGACCAATGATCTGGATAGATTTCCCTGAAACAATTTGCAACTGGTTAATTATCAACTGGTCATATGCCTTGTACTTACGTCTTACAACAAGCGGCCATCACAAAATATTGACAGTTCGGTTGGCCTATATCACAACCCAAACAGTAAAATCCATCATTTTTAAACGGCTGCAGACGTTGAATCAATGTAAAAATGACAGATTTTGCTGTTTAGGTAGTGTTGTGTTGTAACAGCGCTAAACTACGTGGAAAAGACGTAGAACCGGTTTGTCTTGGTAGCTGTACATCACGAATGTGAAGAATACAATGTTTCCGTGTAGGCTAGCTGTGACGTCATCATACAGATGTTTCACTTCGTTGGGATAGTTTCGTTCTAACTTGACTCAATAATAAAATTGACTGTTTGCATTGATTTAACGTCTGTAGACGTTTAAAAATGATGGATTTTGCTGTTTGGGTTATGATATTGTATCAATTTAAAAAAGGAACGATTTTCTAGCTGGGATGGTACTTGTAATAAAAGCTATAGACAATAAATGGTGACGAGAAACTTCAAAATAAAAGATGCCAACGATAGAGGAGTCGCTGCAGACAACTGGTCGACCCCGGAAGTTTCGGGATGCAGACCAGGCTTCTTTGAAGTAAAATGGTGAGGATGGTGAACATATTTATTACAAGGTTAAACCAAAATATGTACAGTAAATGTACAAGTCAGCCAGCATACCTTGAGGTCGGTATTTAATATCCAGGTAAACAAAGAAGATTGTGAGTCGGATGGGTCCGGACTTACAATGAAACCAGTCGGTCCGTTGACGCCCCTGGAAATATTTAAAGTAGGTTGGAAGTTGCTATGAAGGAGATTCCGTCTTTTCGAGTTTAGTGATACAGTGGCCGAAGACAATCGTGGGCTATTCATGCGGTTATTTCGGATACCAATCATTCCGGATAACAAATGCATCGGGATATTTGTATTTTATCTTTTTCCGTAATTAATTCGTAAAACGAGGAGATTAAACCATCCACCTGCGCCCTGCGGTCATCGCAGCTGTGCTGCAAATGAAAAACAGAATCTCGGCAATTTCAACCATTTACTGTTTCAGCACATGAATTGTACAGTGAAACTAACGTAATGGACTTACTATTTTATTATCCGGTTAATCATGCAATTTAGCCCAATATCAGATTGATTAAAACAACTCTATTAGGCGGTTATCCGATATTTGCAAAGTCCTACAGTAGGTGTCACAATCCTTCAAGAAAAATTAAAATTACGACATGTGTGCAAGTAAGCAATAATTTCCTAACGCAATTTTGGTAGAGAGGAGATTTTTTTAACCAAATATACAAATAAAACCTAACAACCAGACGGCATTTAACATAATACAATGATATAATAATAATAATACATTAATAATATAATATTTTGTAATTTAAATTCATGAAGAACATCAGTCAGTTGGTTACTTGAAAAGGGCTAAAATGAGCATGCCGAAAACGTTTGTAATTTTTAGTTTATTTTCATGTCTCTTCATTTTCATGTTATTATATTAGTCATTATGTTGAATGCCGTCTGGTTATGAAGTTTCATTTGTAATTTTATAAGAAGCGATTGACCCGCAAATACTTTTTTACATGATTCAACAATGTATGGACGATTAAATGAAAAAAAATGCAGCATGAAATTTAACGTCTGGGTGTAGGGACAAGGATTAATCAATTAGTCGAAAATTTAGAACCCAGCCCTACCCAGCAAATCAGTCCTTTTCTAGAATGATTCAACGTCTGCAGACGTTGACTAAACAGAACTGATTTGCGGGCTGGGATTTTCACCATTCGTTCTCAATCACAGCACGTTGTTCATACGTGAAACGTGATCAGCAACACCTGCCTGATAAAATTTGACTTTGGAACCATATCTTCACATTCGTTTGTGCTTATACCGGCACTGACGTACAGACTTCCCCGCTTCTCAATGCGTCGAACTGTCACAAACTCTCGACTGGCGATGAGACCCATAGCAGCAGGCGCAGAAACTTCCAAGCTTATGAAGGTCTGCTCCCCGACCCGTCGCAGCATCTGGACAAGCGAGTCAGATTACCACAACAGGATAACGGGTTAATAAGTTAATAATCTTCACACCAACATTAACGTGTTAAACAAGCAAATAAACGAATTTCTATAGATGTTTGCTGGTACACCCCGTTATTTTCTTATCTTAAAGTGTTAGTCTACTATTATGTACTTTCGACTAACCGAAGCTTCGGTTTTCAACAAAAACGACTGATTTAGTACCTTTTCTTTCATTTATCAAAACTACCATAATCCAGCGAAAGCTTAACTTACTGAAACCTGTAAAGATTTCTTACAATTCCGTGTATAGAAAAGTGAAGCTGATTTCTACAGTATAAAATTAAACAGATGGTCTATGCTTACTTGGCGGTGTGCAACTGTGCATATAAGGCATAAGCACTAAAACTGACCTATGTGGTTACTAACGGAGTGAACTTTTTATGTACAAATACACTGAAGTAATAATCCAATTCAAGTACACCATAATACAAAAAATACCTCAGCTACCTACCTTGACATCGGCAACGGTTTTATTCCAGTTGGGCATGTCTTCAGGCTTAAGCAAGATCTCCTAGTAAAGAAAAGCTAAAATCAATGGTTTTACTTCAAACATTCTGAACGCTTTCGATGAGATTAAAACACTAAGAATGAAATCTGTACGTATATCAAACTGTCTCGTCCTGTATATCAAACTGATGATCTTTAGAATGGCTTAGAACACAGAGGATAGTTATATGCGCTGAAACTAGTGCTAACAAACTCAACATCGAAGTTTCACATCTGGCCAAGATATACCGCGGTTCTTAGCAGCTTATGAGTAAATTCATGATGGAGTCGTGAGTATTGTTAATGTTATAATAGCGAGGGTAAACACGCAAAAGATTAATAATAGCAAAATATTTGAAATGTTTCACCATAACTGATATCAACGTTTCCAACCAAACTCACAGAAAAGATGACGTCAGTTGATTTGCCTGTGATTTTCGACTCTATCTTGAACGACTTCCCGTACTCGGGAGTTTCAGTGGTAAACACTGCATCGCCATTGTCCTGTGAACAGTCAAGAATCCGTCACATGACTATTGTCTACCTACCTGATGCTGTGGAAGACCCAGCCCGCATATTAGCATCTGCAAACGTTGGATTGATGCAAAAAGACGGGCAAAAAGTCGCAGCTTCACAAAGTTTTAACATTTTTTCAATCGTTTTAGCGTCGCCAAACGATGAAACGAAGTAAAAACAAAAACTTTTGCTGGTTGAAGGACAAACACTCACTGGTATGCAAATATTGCGTTTATAATCAATTTTAAAGTGAGCCGGTGTGATTCACTGGAAGTCAACGTTGTGATGCGAACATCCATATGTACACAATTACACATCTTATTTTATACACTAGCTAGCACATAAAAAAGTAAGGTATTGGCGTAAAACCGTGATTTTAAGTCTATTAGGTTAGTGAATGTTGAAGGAAAGGACATGTTTCGGCCCTCAATGATAAACTAACGACTTCTATGAGCTGGACAATCCAAAAAAAAACATAAACTTTGTTGTCTGAGATAAAACTATTCTAAGAAAAAAAAAAATCGGTTTCATTCAAAATTTTACCATGTATTTTTGAGGCTTCCAAATTTCAGTGTTTTGGTACATTTCCCACAATTTATTGAGTCCTTCTTTCCCAAGTTGCGTTATCTTGGCCTCCTCTGGCGTGAGCAAGTTAGAGCGATGATAGCCATGCATTGAATAGTACATGGACTCGATGCCAGTGTAACCGCCTTCTGACGCTGAAACAAAGCAACACCGTGCGTCAGTTAATGTTTTCCAAGCCTAAATTGTTTTAAATCACCCAAAACAGGCTTAAGTAATGAGCATGTAACTATGTATGACAAATAAATACATTTTATTGCATTATTCAAGATCTGTTTAAAACTCCATAACAAGGAAATTTAACAGAGCGGTAAAGTTCGATGCGCAAGGTTCATCACCAATTAAAAGCTGAATTATATTACTGGTTGTTATGACAATAATAGAATGTCACATGACGTTGAGCGTCACATCGTTTCAGTTCCGGTGTATCATGGGCTGAAAGTCAAAACAAGTTGCAACGACATGTCGTATGGCTGTGGTACAATAATTGAAAACGATGCTTGGTACGCCAAAACAAGTAGACAACTATGACGTATGATTTACAGTTGGAATCCAAGGCAACCAAAAAAATCCCAAGCACCTTACAGAAGTGTGGTAGGGGTAGACAAAAATCGTAGGATAAATTTATGAACATAATTTAATTCTGGTAAAATCTGCACCACATCAAGATCCGGAACAACATATCGTCCGCTCAAGTAAAAACTCTGTGGGGCTAACGTCAAGTTAGTCCTCACTCCATCTATTACACAAGTTTAGACTTTTAATACACATCGCTTAAGGTCCTTGCTACTTACGTGGTGGTGTGGCCGCTGGAGAATAAAACAGGCCAGATTCCATCATTGATCGAGGCCTGCCTGCATAGAACTGCCCTCTTCGCCCCATCGTATTGTCAACAGCAGGTGTAGGATGGTAAGATTGCTGAAGGAAGGCCTGCGCGGTTCCTAAGAGAATTCATAAATTGTGGTGTGAAAACAAGAAGCAGTGCATACATGTTTAATTGTTTATTGGATGAAAACTTTATCTCAAAACCATACCGCACAGTTCAAAGAGTTGCAATCTCAATATATTAGGGTTGCTGTAAGCAAGTAACGTCTGTATGCAACTATTCATTTTATAAGCAACACAACAATAGCATTCAATACGGTAATGATGATATATTCCATCACATTAAAAAGTCGATTCAATGTGAAGTCTTTGCTAACAACTATGTAAAAAATCTGCTTTACAACACCTACTTACTTTGAGCTAGCTTAGCTTCGGCCGGAAGCACTTTAAAGTCAATCAACCACACCTCAATCCAAGTAAGAACAAAATCAGTTAAAATACACACAATGGTCATGGGCAGGTTGAGAGTCTGAACCTTCTGGCTCTGAAAACAAAGTTATATATAATACGGTACATTAATAACCTTCGATTACCAAAGACAGGCAAGACGCAACAAAACAACAGGGTTGAGCATTATAACAATATACTTTACATATTTACAAATAGTCTTAACAGTCAAACGTTTTCGGCTTAATTTGAGCCCTTATCAGGAATCTGATATTATTTATAAAAATGCAATAAATTTAAACTTCTTGAAGGTAACCAGCTATCTGACTATGAGCAATCAGCATCAAGAAATACGCAGCGACTAAAAGCAATACTGCAAAAAACAGACAGACGGAAATCAAACTACATTACGAAAAGGCAACTACATAACTACAAAAGAATTTGCACCACAGGGTACGTGATACATCTAGTAAATCCTGAGGAGAATGGACGCGCCTCCCGTAAATAATTTTTTGTTTAAATTTGGGTTGTAGTAGGCTAGTAGCCACAGTGCTCCGCACCTAAATATCCTGACGCCACAGTGTGCGCGCCTATTTGACCGGCGCTTAACTGTCTGCACCTAAAAGACGTGGAAGGCGTTGGGCCAAAAAAGGTTGAGAAACCAACTTTAAATCCAATATCAAAAACACATTATCAGCAAAAACGAAAGGCTATCATTAAACTACCATTAATTATACCCTTTCAAACCTCACTAATCGACACAACAGCTGCTTGTTAGCAGCACTGGCTGTTGGGTCTGCCTAGCCTGCTTTACACAACTTTATCGTTAAGATTTAACTTGCATGCCATACCACTTGTATTCGCTCGGCGAAATAAAGAATACTCGACAGCGAGACACGAGTCAGTACATAGTGGGGCGTTGACGCGTTTCCAGTACAGAGTATGTAAATGCACAGATACTACACTGACTTAGCCAAAGCGGTTTGTGTAGAACAGGGGTCGGCAACCTACGGCCCGCGGGCCGGATCCGGCCCGCCAAGCAAAATTATCCGGCCCGCAGCATTTTTGCAAATTGTAGTTGGCGGGCCAAAACGAACATCCCATTATTTTATGCTGCCATTTGGTTTTACATAACAGAATTAAGATTACTAAATGTTATGTAAAACTTTCGCAATTTTTACTTTTCCATATTTATCCGTAACGCTCACTTGTAATCACGTAGCCTGTGTACTTATGCCGCAACAATGCTTAGTTAGGGCATTGTCGCCATTTTGAATTTCCTTGATATTCTTTCTCTGCGAACTGCATTTTAGAGAGAGCGACGTTGCAGGCCTGACAGATAGTTTGATAGATTTGAAGTTTTAAGAATTAGTTTGTTTGAAGGTTGATAATTTAGAAATATGTGTAGCTTAGGAAGCAGGAATTGGCCTTTTTAGTGACAGCCAGTCCAGACTTTTAAATTACTTTATTTTTTAGAGTTATAATTTACTCCCAGTTCCATTTTTCCGTTTTTTTCAACAAGTGATTCTTGTCTTTGAAGAATTTGCTGCTTGTTAGAATCCACCAAGCATAGGAAATTATCACAAAGCGCCTTTGTACCCGCGACCTATCGATCACGGGTCGCTTTGTTATAGTAAACTAGGTTTGGGGCAAAATTTAGCTTAAGCTTGCAGAAGGTAGCATCAAGGTACTTGGCAGTTTCACCTTTAAGTCCGGTTATATTAGCCTATTTACTGCATGCTAGTTGCAGGCTACATGAGTTGCGTTAGTAATAGTCAATTAACCGTATATTTAACGGCAAGTTGAGAACACAACTTACTGATGACCACTTGCAAGATGTTATGATTCTTGCCTCATCCAACCTATCACCTGACCTTCAGAAACTTTCTAGCAGGAAACAACATCAAATATCACATTAATGTTGTGCTGTCAATAAATAAAGTACTTGGTGTTTTTCGTTACCAATTGTTACTAATTTTCTTTATATTAATCTATATAAGCCTATAGTAGCTAAATATGGAGATACTCTGATAAGAACGCCAATTTTAACAATATTATGAAAAGTAAAGAAAACGGAAGTGCAAATGGAAAACTTGTACGGCCCGTTGACATCTGCGCAGTTTTGTTTTGGCCCGCGACTGAAGAAAGGTTGCCGAACTGTAGAATAATATGAAGAACATAATAAAGAATTTATAGAAGTGTCACAAAATATCAACGAAACAAACAGGAAGACAATGGTGATCGTTTCGAATTATTGTTCATCTCCTCTTGTATATATATAACTAGTTTCTTGTTATTTCCTTTTACTTGAGGGCAGAGTGATTTATCAAAAGCAAGAAGTACCGGTACCACAGCAATGAATACACTAGCCATCATGTTAACCGCACGCCATACGATAATGAAACAGAAGAAGTTCCCTGATGCAAATTTACTGCAATGGAATGTAGTTAGCGGCACTGTGATCTTGATTGTCCAATATGAGACTTAAAACCAATATTTTTCTTAAGCTGTTAAAGAAAGCCTATCACATTGCCAAGGTGAATTGGCTTTGAATCGTATTATATAAAAAGAGCACAAAGAAGATTGGAAAACACCGGTCCCGGTGGCCTCCCATCTGATAACATCAAGATGTGAGCACTTGTATACAATGAAGGTAAAAAAATTTAAACACTGCTATGTAAGAAGAATTTGTTTTCATAAAGAAAATACTGTTGAAAATAGTCAGTTGGCGTCTGGCGAGAAACAAAAGAATGGTTGCAAAGTGAAAAAATGTCTCAGCAAATCCTTGAGTATAAAAACCATAAAATAACATATATATAGTAGGGTGTCCCACTTTTAGGCGACTTTTCAGGAAAATTAGGTTCGGGTCAAATTCTGAATGGATTTTTGTCACTGATTTCAAAAATGACGTTATTTTTTCATTATGACGTCATCTTGATGTGCCAGCTAGCGGATTTTTGCTATTTTGGCCTTATCACGAATATGGTAAGAGCTAGAGATTTGGAACTTGTGCCAAAATGACCGGAAGGGACGATTTCCTATTTGTTGTCAATACAATATGAAACGCTAACTGCAACAGAAAAGAAGTTATTTTGAAAAAACATGTTTTTGCTCATTTTGGACAAAAATATGAGAAGCACGGCAATTTTGCTACTGTGACGCTTTTATTTCGATTGTTAAGTTGCAGTGCTGCGCCACATTGTTTAACAATTAAGTACAGTGGTAGTTAGTCTAGCATATTGTATTTACAATTGATTATATAATATACCTCAGCATTGATTTTTACATGCATATTGCAATTACTAATACCAGCTAACTTTAAACCCTTGATCATTTCGCTTAAAGATCTATCAAACAAAACCACCATTCAACAATACAGTTCAATGGGATTATTTATCACACCATACTGTGCAAACCAGCACAAATGCGCAAGTCTGTTTTGGCCAAATCGTCTTGGTCATCTCGAATCAAGCCGTTCACAACGCGTTTCAGTCTGCCAATAAAGCGCTCTGTTCCTCGATTGTTGTTGTTGATCATACGCAAAAACACTGATGGAGATGAAAAACATGCAATGCGTGGAGCCATCTTACTTTCTTCGAAGAAAAAAATCACTTTGAAGTTGTCTCGCTTCAAAAGCGTCTGCTCGATATCAACGTTTCTTGGAAAACTTTTCTGTCTTGCTGCATCAGCAGCAAAAGGCGGAGCTTCAGCGTGGAGAACTTAAAGCAACGTTTTTAGGGCTCAACCATTGGGATGCATGCTTAACGAAATGTTTCAGAACAGCGTTGAATACTGGTTCATCCACAGATTTATATGCAAGTAATAAATCTCTTGTAAGCAGTACCAATTGAGGAACCTTCAGCAGCGGAAGGTTTAAGATGAATGCCTAAAAATGCGGGCAATTAAACACAAACAATAAAAGAAACCATACGTTGAAGTTTAGGGATATCCTGAGGCCCAACATAATACCCAAAAATCAGCAATCTTAAGTAGGCTAACCACTCGCTGTTGTTATTCAACGCGCATGGGACACCCTTTCTTGATAAAAAAAGTAGGGGTTTCAAATTTCGTGGAACATTCATCACTAAATGAGCTGCCATAGCAAGAAGACACATATGGTCGCTCCGAAAAGATAAATCTTATCTTCTTTCTTGTGCTCAGAAAACCATAAGATCTTGGCTTTTAAATGATTTGCGGTTATAGCTGTGATGAAACTTTACAATTTTGTCGGATTTTCAGATGTTGGGGCTTTGGGGTTTTGATATTTTCTTAATTATTTTTATCAAACCACCATCTTCGTATGCATTAGGGCCTTTCACTTTGCCTTCCAAAATGCTTTTTGCGTGTGTAAAATAAATCTCATTTACATGGAAGAAACATTCAAGAGTGTGTATCACTACTACTACCACTGTACTTAATTGCTAAACAAGGTGGAGCAACTTAACAATCGAAATAAAAGCATCACTTTCACTGTAGCAAAATTGCCGTGTTTCTCGTTTTTTGTCCAAAATGAGCAAAAACATGTTTTTTCAAAATAACTCCTTTTCTGTTGCACTTAGCGTTTCATATTGTATTAACAAATAGGAAATCGTCCCTTCCGGTCATTTTGGCACAAGTTCCAAGTCTCCAGCTCTTACCATATTCGTGAAAAGGCCAAAATAGCAAAAATCCGCTAGCTGGCACATCAAGATGACGTCATAATGAAAAAATAACGTCATTTTTGAAATCAGTGACAAAAATCCATTCAGAATTTGACCCAAACCTAATTTTCCTGAAAAGTCGCCTAAAAGTGGGACACCCTAATATAATATAATATATAGGCTATATTTAATGCAGTCTTTGCTTAGAAGTCAGGAGTATTGCACTTTAAAGCAGGGGAGTCTTAAGTGTTTTAGCCACATGCCGCATTTTGCGAGTCTTGGCAACCGCATTAAAATTTTCACCCAAGTTTTCCTTGAAATTTGGCCTAAGCTGTAAGATTGTATATTCTGGAGCCCAGACGGGAGCCACAGATAGCTTTCTCGTGGGCCGCACTTTTGGCACTGCTGCTTCAAAGTAAAAATATGTATACTCAATTAATGTCAAGGAAATGTTAATTGGTGAATTGAACTATGAAAAAGTACTATAAAAAAGTACAGAATTATCATAAGTACATTATGGTTAACGAATCGCAACTGCTCGCTGTACTAGTGAGTGCTCAACCTTGTGCTGATAGCCGGGAAGAACGCTCCTTTCTTCACAATGAGGTTGTCATATTAGGCGCAACAAGACCATTTTGATTAGTTTAGTGAGGATTTGTAGTCCAATTGCTTTCATTTTGAGCCTACTTATTCTGCGGGTCTGCTACTATTCGGTGAGTCCGATTCGGTGAGTCTGATTCGGTGAGTTCCTAACCTCTAACCCCTAACCATAACTCCTAACCCCTAACCCTAAAACGGCAATGATAATTAGGCCACGGTACCCGACAATTAAAAAAAAAAATTGAAAAAATCCCCCGTTAAGGGATCGGACTCACCGAATCGGACTCACCGAATCGGACTCACCGAATTGGGCCATTCCGTATTCTGCCACGACATTGTTTAAGCTTGGTGAGTTTATTACAACGAAAGGTGGAAATTAAATCACAAACTGATAGAACCAGCTTACTAAAAACAACCAAGTTACACGGGTTTTTTAAACGTATAGCAACCTAAAAACAATGCAAAATTATATATTTTTGCTACCTGGGTAGTCTTGGCCTGGCAAAAGCTTTTTAACCAAACGACAAGCACTCTTAGATTGCACATTACTTAGTCGAATAGTTTTTGTACAACTACACAAATCACTTGGTTTACATTTTACATTTTATTAGCAATTATGATAGCCCATTTGGAGAGTTTGCGCAAACACTTTATTAATTTTTCAGAAACCCCAATTATAATGTAATGTTTCTACCCTTATACCCCAGTTCTCAATTACGGTGGCCTTTCATTACTAAAACCTACTATTATGACACAACAATGCGGTTGAGATTGGACTCTTGAATCTTTAATAAATTATGTCAATTGAAAGCTTTTTTAAATAGTTTTATGCAAATAAGGTAAAACATAGCATTTGATATAAATCCTTGCAAATAGCAAAATTCCTTTTTTTTGTAACACCAAAGTATCGGCCTAAATATCGGTATCAGTATCAGCCTAAAAAAGTGATATCGGTATCGGCCAAAATATTGGTATAGGTACGTCTCTAAAAAAATCCAGACTTTTCTGAAGGAGAACCTTCCCATGTTTGTCTCATAAGACATTTCGCCAAGTAGCACTCCAGATCTGAACATTTTCACTTATTGGCTCATTGTGATTGAAGCACAGTCTAACTCAATTCCACACCCCAACCTCTTCTCTCTTAAAGCAGGCATTCGAAGAGCATTTTGGAATCTCAATACCAATGATGAAGTGAAGTTGTTCACAGTTTATCCAAAATTATTAAAGCAAAAAGCCATGATATTGAATAGTTGTGTTAAATAGATTATAAGGATTACATTAATAAAGTTGAAATAAAAACTTTAGCTTTTTAATCCTACCTTGAAATTGAAAAATTATGAAAAAAATGCATAAGCCCCAATTTATCTGAGGGACCCTGTGGTGTATAAGGTAGCTGCCCTTTTGTCTTGAAAACAGCATTAACCTCAGTCACTTACCCCAATTCCAGGAAAAATGGCAAATATTTTAAAAATTAGACCTGCATCACTTAGTGCTGTACTGATAGCGACTGGCCACCAGTGACGGATACGAAAACCACCATAACATATGAGTAAGAATAAAAATCGAACGAAGGCAAGCATCTGCAAAGCAAACACAATTAATGAAAAAAGCAAATTATAAAATGACAACATCACAAAAATGCAATGATCTGGTATATTTATTGTAAGTTTGTCTCATTTAAGGTTACATAACAGTACTAAATAGTGGGAGCAAGTCTTTTAGGTGCAGACAGTTAGGCGCCGGTCACACAGGCGCGCACACTGTGGCGTCAAGATATTTAGGTGCGGAGCACTGTGGCGCCCGTTCATTTAGGTGCTATTCCTAGTAAAGTCTGCAGATTATAGCAGCTTGGCAGGTAGGGCAATTCTTGCGAGTGCGGAGTATGTGTGAGACAACTCTCTACAACATGAATACATTTCTATAGGGCATATGAACCCTGGTTACTAGTTGCAAGCATAATGGTGCGACTTTGCTCGTTATTAAATCTAGTCGGGGTTTTGATGGAAAACTAAGTTAATCTTCACTCAAGCCTACCACCCGCTTGAATATAGGCTAAGGTATATTTTTTACTGATATTTAGTGTAGTTATTATTTGAATTAACTAAAAGTGAACTCAGTTATGCTCGGAAACTTGAATAATTTATTGATAAAGCTTTCGCCGATGCAAACCTGGACTAACAACAAATAAATGCCGAACAAGCGCATTAAAAAAACAATATATTTTTCCGTTCAGTATATATATTATAACATTTTATGTGAAAAGCATTGCCGGTTTAAGCAGCTTCACTCACGGAAGCCACGACATATTTTTCTGTTCAATATAACATTTTGTGTGAAAAGCATTGCCCTACCTGCCAAGCTGACACAATCTGCAGACTTTACTAGAAATAGCACCTAAATGAACGGGCGCCACAGTGCTCTGCACCTACAGTAAATATCCTGATGCCACAGTGTGCGCGCCTATTTGACCGGCGCCTAACTGTCTGCCTAAAAGACGTGGACCCTAAATAGTGTATGATCATTTCAGCTTATTTTGTTGAAGTTTGACAGATATCCTAACATACATTGCAAATTATAGACTATTGTAATTTGTCCGTTGCATTTTTTTAAATATAATATATATATACAGAGTGGCATATCATATCATATGCACAAACAAGGAAAGAGCAGTATGTTTTTTTTCCAAGATTTAAGAATATTTTCTTAATAAGAATATATATATATATATAAATCAAATGTAGTTATTACTATCTAAAGCCTTTACAAATTGTTTCACCTAACGGATCATCAGAAGGTCTGTAAAAACATGTAAACAGTAAAGAATCGATAATTCTGAAAAGCAGTCCTCGAAATTAGCGGCGGCACTCGGCAATTGCCGTGGTAAATGCCGCCGTAAACGTCATAATGGCCATTCTGCTACGGCAATTAAAATGCCGCCGCAAAATGAGCACTTAATTAGAACAAAATTTGTTCAAAATTTCTTCCTGTGTTATTTACTCGCAGCGGGAGTTTAATCAGCAGAAACATCGCACCAAGACCTCACCTCGGACTATTTTACTTGCTGTGAACACTCACCCAGTCTTCGAAAATATTATATTTTATAGCATATTTTTACTTGGCAAGAACTTTGCCGAGGCGAAACGGCAAAAGTTGAAATTGCGTCGGCAATTGCTCTGAACGTTTATTACAAAACAATTGTACCAAAACATGTGAAACGAGAAGGGAAAAGTATACTAGAGTAGTCTATCACGACCGCATCGTTTGATTTGTTGTGATGTAACAATACTTAAAGTAGCGATAAAGCGAGCAACGCAATACGCACGCTGTTACGTTAATTCACGTAAAATAGCTCAGGGGAAAAGTAAGTTAATTTTGGTTTGATTCAACGTTCGAGTCAGCACAAATCGATTTACAATTTTTCCGGCGGGTTATATTGCGCACCCAGACAGCAAAACCATCATTTCTACATCGATTCAACGTCTACAGACGCAAAATCAATGCAAAAATAACGAATTATGCTGCCTGGGTAACAACAAGGCCCAATAAGAAATTTACGTTTGTTTTTCGACATCTAGCGACGTTGAACCATCATAAAATAACGTTAATTGCTCAAACAGATACCGGTAACAAATTAATAGCTCCCTGCGAGAAGATTGGCTCGATTTATGTTTATCCTAACATAAGTTCGGCACAATTGGGATACTGCGTGCGAGCAACACAAAGTCTGTTGGATAAAGAACTAGTCGAATATCATACATAAATCGGAATCATCAGATGCTGTATCGGAGGATGAGGTTGTCGCGTCGTCACTGGAATACTTGAAGACGCAAAACTGCCCGTTCGTGAACGCGCACTGCCATATGATCGGAAGCATTATTTTACTGCCGAAGAACCATTTATCCAATTTGGTTCTACTTTTTTAACTTGACCCCTTAGCTTTTCTAATTCCGATTTGTTACCGTCATAAAATTCTTTATAAATTTTGTAAAATAGCAGACTAACTTTTTCCTTCTATTCCCTCTGTTTGATAACCTATAGCAGGTAAATTCTACTTTTTAACTGTATCCTTCACCATGATTTATATTCGCAACGACACCGGTAAACAATAAGCATTCGATGTAACAATAACTTTTTCGTAACAATTAAGCCAGTATTTACAAGGTTGCATACTTTTTACAGTTCACAAGAGCATTGTCAGCGCGAAAAATAGCTTGCGTGATGTTCTCCGCTACCGCCGTATGAAACACGAAGAATAAACGCATAAAATTTCGTTTGTTTAAACTTTAAAGCATACGGCAATTGCCGCCGCAATCCAAGGTTTGCTGATTTGGCGACGGCAATGTTTTTGCCGTCGTAGATGGAAGCTAATTTCGAGGGCTGGAAAAGATATTAAATATTACAACTGTAATTTAATCTGCCAAAAAAAATTTCTAAACCTGTACTTCCTGAGGAGATATTAAATATTACAACTGTAATTTAATCTGCAAAAAAAACCTCTAAACCTGAATTCCTGAAAAGATATTAAATACAAAAAGATATTCAAAAAAGATATATGAAAAGATATTATATATTTAATATCTTTTCAGGAATTCAGGTTTAGAGGTTTTTTTTGCAGATTAAATTACAGTTGTAATATTTAATATCTCCTCAGGAAGTACAGGTTTAGAAATTTTTTTTGGCAGATTAAATTACAGTTGTAATATTTAATATCTTTTCAGAATTATCGATTCTTTACTGTTTACATGTTTTTACAGACCTTCTGATGATCCGTTAGGTGAAACAATTTGTAAAGGCTTCAGATAGTAATAACTACATTTGATTTAATTCGCTCTGCTTTGCCTTTTTGCTTGGCATTGAGCACTTTTTGTAGTATTAATAGTTTTCATTGTTTTTTATATATATATATATATTTAGAATGTGCTTTTTTATCATTCTAATGTACCGTACAGTACATAGTGCAGTTGATGTTAAACTCTTAAGCACTGCTTTCCAACCAAACATTAGCCTCAAATGATACATTTTAATTTTTATCTATTTACTTAGAAATTAAACTCTTACTGTAACATCAAATAACGATGCATGAAGAGAATATTTTGCCACTTGGTCTTTAAGAACTCGAAAAAAACCTCCAGTAGCATCGTTGCTACTTGTCTGCAAAAGTGTTTGTACATGGAGTTAAAAACCATAATAAAAAGTTTCCATATTTGGGACAAATATACACAAATAAAAGCAATTAAGCAAACGTTTCAAGAAGGATGTACAATGTACAGTGGATTTGTGTCAGTTTGTTATGAACAGAAGTCGGAATGGCCCGATTCGGTGAGTCCGATCCCTTAACGGGGGATTTTTTCAATTTTTTTTTTTAATTATCGGGTACCGTGGCCTAATTATCATTGCCGTTTTAGGGTTAGGGGTTAGGAGTTAGGGGTTAGAGGTTAGGAACTCACCAAATCAGACTCACCGAATCGGACTCACCGAATAGTAGCAGACCCAACAGAAGTATATATATATAATTATATATATATTACAAATTGTTTTG
This sequence comes from Aplidium turbinatum, assembly GCF_918807975.1. Lineage (NCBI taxonomy): Eukaryota > Metazoa > Chordata > Ascidiacea > Aplousobranchia > Polyclinidae > Aplidium > Aplidium turbinatum. Next base: position 4,041,481 of record NC_137489.1, on the reverse strand, counting down.
TCACAGTTCCTTTATCCATTTAACCAGAGAAAATGTAGGGGCATATGAAACTTAATGGAAGGTCAATCGAGTCAAATTTCTCCAAAGTTCTGCCATAGCTTTCTGTTGCTTCACGAAGTCATTAAACATTGATATGTTATTGTTAATGTTCTTTTGTAGTGTTGCAGCTATATACAAAGTGGCAATGGATTTTTTTCTTAAATATGTTGCAACGAAAAAGATTGAGAAGTTATAGTGTAAGGTAATCAGATTGTAGTTATATTTTTATGAAACCACCAACGTGCCAACCACCTGTTTATAAATACCTAAAGGCTTAATTTTATTTGAGGTCCATGTAATTGATAGCACAGGCAATGATTACATTTTAATTCATAAAAATGTTAAACACATTGTCACATTCAAAACTTACCCCAACTTCAATGAGCCATAATAATCCAGTCAACAAAAAATCAAAAGTAATAAATAAACAAAAAGTTCGGCGTGGATCTGACATTTTTTTATCCGTAGCTAACGTGGCAAGTGAAGATGTGTCACTTCTGGCAACAAAAAAATTAAACAATTAACTACCAAAAAATCATAGCTAGTTTGTAGAAAAAAATCACTGACACTCAATGACTATCATGAAAGTAATATGTCTTAAAAAAGTAACCAAGTTTAAAGCTCTGACAAAACACTGACGATATTATGTCATGTTAGTTGTTACTTACAATAAATTAAATATTATGTCTCAAGAGAAAAAAGAAAGTTACACACTTTAATAATAGATATTTTTGGTGGAAGCATGGGGCAAAGAAATACCATCGTGTTTGTATATATTATACCGTAGTATTTCAAAACCATCATGGCAATACCGTAGTTTTCCAAACTTGGTGCATATTATGACTAGGCAATTTAACATCTGATGTTATAAGTGGAAAGACAAAAAAGGCTATCATTTTAAAATTAGCAGTAAAAAATGCTGAACCAAAAAAAATTTTCAAGTGGCACAAAACAAAATGACTTTGTAGTGATCACAAGTCTGTCATGAAGCCATGCAAGTCAAAACCAATTTGAATATATACATTTAGATCACTACAAAGTAGGCAATTACAGTAGTCTATGCTGATTAAGCTCATGCAGTTAACAGACCCAAATGTTTATTAGTTACAAATAATAATAATGCTTGTTTGTATATAATGCTGTGGCTGTATCCATCGTAGAATACGTTGCTCCTCAGCGCTTTACAAAGCAGACAGTGTCAATGTAACCATATAGAGGTGCAACTGAGTACATTGTGATTGTTACCCGAATCCATTCCGTTGCTCAATGCCAAGCAGAAATTAGATTCAGTACGGTACCATTTTTAAAAAGTTTTTGATATGACCCGACGCCGACAGGGCAGCAAACCCATGCCTACTGATTAAGAGGCGGACGCAATAACCACTAAGCTACCGAGCAGATAATTAAGCCCAATTTGGTCTGGAATTACTGAATGTATAGGAGTGGCAGAGAATCGTTCCCAGCTTAATAAGCTCAAAATCTTCTGATCCCAAGGTTGGCTTAATAAGTGGTGACGGGTGCAACCTAATTCGTACTATGAACAATTCATACCGTCAGTTCGTACCTTGAAAAGATCGAGACAAAAAATTAAAAAAAGCCGAAGTCGCTGTTTGAAGTTTCCGCAAGGTTAGGGTGTCGGAGTATCGGTTAGGTATCGGTATCCATAAACAAACTGAAAAAATCGAGAGAAAAAAATAGAACATTGCTGATCGCAGTTTCCGTTTTTCCACAGTTTCCGCAAACATTTTAAAATTTCTGGTAATGATCATAAGAGTTTGCCGAAGTCGCTGATCGCAGTTTCCGCAAACATTTTAAAAGGGTTAGGGTTGATCGGAGTTTCCGTAAACATTTTAATAGGGTTAGGGCTGATCGGAGTTTCCGCAAACATTTCAAAATTTCTGGTAATGACCCTAAGAATTTTTGTTTGTTTGTGGAAAATTTTAAAATGTTTGCGGAAACTGCAGTCAGCGACTTCGGCTTCTTTTAATTTTTTTCTCTCGATCTTTTCAGGGTACGAACTGGCGGTACGAATTGTTCATGGTACGAATTAGGTTGCATCCAGTGGTGACTATTGTATTATAATTCATTTGCATCAGATAGATTTATCTAGATTTAATATAAAAACGATGATGTAATGCACAGGCTTCAAACATACAACGTAAAATCAACTGTAAAGCTAAAAACGAGATATGTCACTTACCGAGCACCATGCACAGGCCATTGATCAGAAATGGCTGGATTTACAATAATGGCTGGAGCATCTGAACTTCCATAAAATGTTAAACCATTTGAATTTTCTCTTTCAAGATCAAAAGAAGATATTTTAGAGTTTGATCCATTATCGTTTTGAGACTGAAGTAATGGAGTATCTTCACTTTGTTCTTCTTCCATGTCAAACAGTTTCTCAGTTTAAAAAAGATAAAACTACACCAAATCGAGGGGAGAGCTATAATTACAGTATTATATAGTTTTAAGCACTGTTACTTATGATACTTAACTGATAATTAGGCTATAATATGTCAAACAGAAAAATTAACAAGTTAAAGACGGTATGACTCAGGCAAGCAAAAGTCGATAAAGTCAAAACTGTTTTACACATTCTTTGTGCAGAAAAAGTTCAAAAACATGGTTTTGTGAAAAGTATAACACTATTTATGTGTTATTGGGTTAAATTAAAGTCCTATTTTACGTTGGTCAATTATTTTGACTTCACATTAAAATCGTATTTTTAGGAAGAGTTGAATTATATTATGGTTTGTAATGAACAGATACTGTATCAATACTTTGTGGAAAAATAGCCACAAAGACAAAAATTATGAAGTAAAACAATGTGAAAAAGTTATGACATTCCATAAATCCAGACTGCTAACAAAGGCTGAAACTAAGATTGCCAGATAAAACTCAGTTTGTAATCCAACAATGTTCAACTGAACTAAAGGAAAAATCAAATTAATCTCAATAAGTTATTTCGCTCTCAAATTCATTAATATAAACATTTTTCTACATGATGATACAGAATTGTTTTTCTCATGATTGATCTATTGAAAGAAGAAGCATAAGTTTCAATCTGATAAAGCACTGAAATTCTATCTATATTTCACAAAAAAATTCTTGTTTTCAGTTGTTCTTTTAAAAAAACAACAACAGTCACTCACCTTATGAAAAAACACTGCCGAATTGTTATTTTTATTGCCGAATAGAAAATAAACCTGCTAGATTTACCAGTTTGCTACTAAAAACTAGGAAACTGGCTACAAATCAAAACAATTCAGGACAAGGGGAATTGCTGACTGATTCTGATTGGTCATCGAGAATCGCGTGATGGCAGCCAAGCGTCACCACCAAGATAACATGTGTTATCTCATTGGCAACGAGCCAAGTCTTGGGGTTCTCTGCCTGAGTTTGTTGTTTTGTTTTATTATCTTTATCCTGCATTGCGGGAAAGCGGACTTGAGCGCTATGCATCGGTGTACGCCTTCCAACGTACACCTGACCCACGCTGCAGCAGTTCAGTTCAGTTCAGTTGTTTTTTTATTTCTGACCATCATATCAACACAATACACATCAACATAGCAAAGGTCAAGAAAAAGGTAGAAGCGACAAAACGCGAACGTTAAAACGTGCTTGTGATCGAAGTAAGTTATTGAGTTGAAAAAAATTTGGCACGGTCGCAACACCTTCAGAAAAATTTAAGATATAAAGGGAAAATTAAAAAAAATAAAAAATGTTACAAAACAAATAAACATATAGCCTATAGGCTATAACTTTATTAGCCTACATAACTTTAGCTGATATATTGAAGATTTGTATGGACAGTTGCTATGAAGATCGGCCATGGTGCGTTATCAAGAGTGCTGATGGTCGTAAGGGGAACACGTCTTGATGCGTTTAGCTCATAGCAAAGAGCAAGGCAGGCAAAGAAAACCCCACAAAGAAATCCTACCACGGGCAAAGCCATTTCAAGCGCAACGCACCAGGCCTTGCACGACTCACAAAATAGATAGGCTATAACTTGACGACATGAAACAATGACAAAAAACAAACTAGCAAAAAACAACATCATCATCTTGCGGAAATTCAATTATACCCAGGGAAGTTATGTCTTAAAGATATCAAGCGTGCTTTGATAAAAGTTGCGTTGATAAAGCGATAATTTTAGACCCCAGTCAGCTAAACTCGCCACTTCCACACCGACCCAACGTTAGCTAACGTTGTATTAATGCAAAAATGACAGGCATCGCCAGCTGGGATGTAGTAGTGGTATGTCCCAGTAATATGATAAATTTGGGTTACCGTATGTTTTACACGTTAAACCATATTAAAGTGACAAAAAATATCCAATTTGGCATATTACGTTAAAAAAAAAAAATAGATAAACAATCAGACAATAGCATGACGATCCAGTCCAAGATATTGAAATAAAACAACTGGCCACCGCTTCACCGAAAGATGGAGATTGGTCAAAAAGGATGGAAAAACTTCTGCAGACTCTGTAGAACTTCTGTGGACAAAAAAACACAAGAACCAGAAGGCCAGTAGGAGTACTTACAATCCTACTATTTTGCTAATAAATCTACACACATTGGCTTATCATTGCTGGGCAAAAAAAAAAAAAAAATATATATATATATATATATATCTTTTAAATCAAAATATATTTATATATATCTATATATATATATATTTTTATATATTTTTATATATCTTTTATATATTAGTATGTTTGGTGCATGATGTAATACTTAGATGGGATTATTTCAAGGAAGATTTAGCTTGTTTATTTTTGATTTAAAGCCTTTTACAGTTTTACATTCATTTCTTATAGTAGGGGGAAGCTTGTTCCAAACTATTGGCCCCATGTACCGTATTGATTGTTTGCAAGTGTTAATTCGGCAATATATCGGAATATAAGGAGAATTACTTCTTGTTGTTAGGCTACTTGATTGTTTACACATAAGTATATCATTGAATGTTGTGGGAAGCAGCTTTTTTGAATATTTAAACATAAAAGTTGCAATCTCTGTAGTTTTCATGTGGTTAATTGATTTTAAATTATTGAGTTCCATTACACCTTTTATGCTTTCTCTGCGGTCAATGTCAAATACAGTACGAAGAAAGTTATTGCATGTACGTTGTAGCTTTTGCAATATAGTTTTGTTTTCATGACACCACGTTGAGATGCAATATAATATCTGACTCTCAACTAGAGAATGGTAAATGGAGAGAAGTGCTTGTTTGTTTAGGAAAGGCTTAATTTTTTTGTCACGCAGAGTGTTGATCTTATTTTTTGAAGCAAGATTTCCATATGAGATTTCCATGACAAATGCTCGTTTACAATTATTCCCAGAAACTTTATTGAGGCAACTTGTTCTATGTTGCTTTTTCGAATATTCAAGGGTGGGTGGTATGATAGTGTCTTGCTTCCTTGACTTGAAAATAATATATGTTTGGTTTTGGTGACATTTAGAGACAATCGATTTGTTGATAGCCATTGATCTATGCATACAAGTTCTTGATTTGCCGTATCATATACCGTAGAAACGGTTTTATTTTTATATATAATGGTGGTGTCATCTGCAAACATAATTGCAGTTCCGTGTTGAAGGCAGTTAGGAAAGTCATTTACATAAATCAGGAATAGAAGAGGGCCTAAGATAGACCCTTGTGGGACACCCAAAGATATGTTGTTAACATTAGCAGATAGTGTGCCATTGAAGACCACTCTTTGTTTTCTATTACTCAGGTACGTAACTCATGAACCGACTGCAATGTCTGTTTCCTGAGTGGCACACTGAACTCCGAAAAAGTTTCATGAATGTGACGTTGGATTTTTGAAAATCAATGCTGTTTTGGTTGCAATTTTATTCCTTGCAAATTTAGAAAACTTTAAAACTAGTTTTCCAAATTGTTTGAAAAAATAGTTCGGAGCAAACTGTTCTGGCAGTGGCTCTGGTTCTGGTGTCAAAACTAAATATTTGGTCATTGAAATTTGGCACTTGTCCAGAAAAACTTTAAATATGAATTACTGCCTGTGGGTCGGTCAGCGTTCATAGCACTGGTAGTTTGTGGGTGTTTCTAGTGGTTTTAAAAGCTTGTCAGTGTTTGATTTGAACGTAATATCAATCATAGTGGTTCAATCCAAAATGACAAATTTACAATAATTTTTTGTTTTAATTTGCGTCTGGCAAGGGCATAAACTATGAATTGTTAGTTTTCGTTAATTTTCTTTCTATCGTTAGTTTTCATTTGTTTAAATAAAATTATTTGAATCAATGACTTTGTTTTGTTGTCATATGTTCATGCTTCTTTTCTCCATGAAAACCTGTTGCAAAATTGCTGAGTTTTAAGTTATCCAAAATGAATAAACGGTTTGATCCAGAACAAAAAAATAAAGCAATCTGTATATTAATTTCATATGAAACTTTTGATTATTTATTTTATTTCTGTTTTTTAATACCGTGATAATTTATTGAAGGTTTGTTGAGTTTTTTATGACAAATTTTAGAAAGAAACAATGCGGCAGAGACTGCTCACATATTTGATGACGAAACGCATCCAACCGTGTCTGTATCTGGGAAGATAAAGAAAATGACGCTTCATTTACTGTATCAATCAATGTACGAAAAACATGAATATCTTTCACAGAAGCTGGCCAGCCTAATCTAAATCAGGGTCTCAAACCTTTGCAAACTATAATCACGCACGTTTATATATTAGCAGGATAATTTAGAAAGTTATCATTGGGACAAAAAGCGATAGCGAAGTGGTGTTACCATAGCCTACATAGTCCGCCCCGATAGCTCAATTGGTTAGCGCGTCACTTCTGGAACGAAGAAGCTTCAAGATCAAGCGCCGCTGGTTCGACTCTCGGGGTGTGCGCTTGAGCAACGCACGTTAAGGACTGCTCTCCATTCAGCGGCATCTAATGAATGGAATAGTTCCCCGGCAACAAGACTTCAACAATCGGAAACTTCACTCTGTCAATCTCGGTGGCCGGGCCTGCGTCAGTGATTCAAAGCCTCTACAAGTATGCGAAACTGCCAGGATTAAGCTCTGCAAGAAGCTTTCCCAGTCCGAGGATAAAGATTCAATCAATCAATCAGAACTTTGTGATAGTCCCATACAGGGTGAAACAGGCTGTTTGAGTTGCTTTGCTCATAGTGATTTCATTTACTTGAATTAACTTTACTTAGAATTGAGCACTCTTTTGTGGTATCAATATCATGTATCGTACGCAATACGGTACCTAACATACAAGCAACTCAGCCCTAATTAGAGTAAACTTTAAAGCTGTTGAAAACAAAAACTTGCAGTTTGAGAAATTTTGAAGACCTGATCATAGAGAAAACCCTAACCCTGGCAACAGCTGCCGGGAAAAGTGCTCTTTGATTGCAGCCAGTGTCGTAAATATATCCATGTAGCCTACTTTAACAAGCATAGAAAACATGATCTTGATCTGTAATTTTTTGAAAAAGCTTTAGATTTTTAGAAAATTGACTTTACATGGTTTCTTTTCAAACTTAAGTTTTTATTAGTTTCAACAAAGTCTACAAAACTTTAAAGTATTTTGATTTCTGAAAATAATTTTGTCTTAAAAATGGTAAGTGCTTACACTTTGGTTTAACTCTAGAAAATTTTAGTCTCAACAAAGTTTACAGACGATTGAGTTTCATTTTTAGCAGCATCATCGTTGCTTACTTTATAATGTAGATATTATCGACCTGTTTCAGCCTGATGCTGTGTTCATTGTGGTAATAGCAAATTGCACTAGCTTTCAGAACACATTTCCTTAGTTATATGCTACGGTATGACAAATGGTGTTGAAGTCAGTGAGTTGTTGTTTTATGCGGCTCTTTTGTTTGGCTTGAATACTGTCAGTTGAATTGCTGTGAAATTTTGTTGAATTGGTTATTTAAAAGATTAGGTGACATAGTTCTTCCCTTTCGGCAAGGTTGTTTAATGTTGATGTTTGAATTTTGTCTAGCCTACTTATGCAAATGGCCTTTTTGAAGCGCAATTGTACGTCGTTGTTTTTTCTGGCAATAATTGTAAATTCAAAGTCGGTGAGACACTGTTGTTGATGATCAAAGACTGAACTTTTATCTGAGCTAAGGTGTTCTGTCAGGCGATAGTGGAGTGGGCGGATCGTGCTTCCAATGTAACTTTCCCTGTGTTTTTTGCATACGATCTTATAAACATAGTTTTTCGTGGTACACATGTCGTCGTTCTATAGTGGGCAGTCTTGTACTTCGGCAATGTTTGGATTTTTGTTGACTACAAGACTGCACTATGGAACGATGGCATGTGTATCATCAAGAAGTGTGTTTACAAAACCATAGGCAAGAAATGCAGGGAAAGTTACATAGGAAGCACAATCCGCCCACTCTACTCCCGCCTGAAAGAACACCTCAGCTCAGATAAATATTCGGTCTTTGATCATTAACAACAGTGCCTCGCTGAATTTACAATCATTGCCAGAGAAAATGATGCGGTACAATATGCACTTCAAAGAGGTATTTTCATAAGTAGACATAATAATAATAATCATGCTTTTATTTGCGCCCATTGCGATAACATGCAGTACACTGCAATCACAGATGCGATACAACAGACGACAAGAAGCAGCAAAGTGACATAATAGTCTTTGAGTCAGCTGCTCCCCTTATTTTGGCTTGCCTTTAAGTGTCTTTCGCCGAGACACAGTCGCGTGCTCTGGAGCGGTGTCGAACCCACGACCTTTCGAACGTTGCACAGACGTTCTCACCACTCGGCTATGCAGCCGACCTGACCAAAATCCAAAGATCAATAACCATGCTGAAAGGGAAGACCTGTGACGTCACCTAATCTATTAGTCAAATAATTCAACAATATTCCATAGCAATAACGCCTAACAACGCAGACACTCAACAGGCAGCATTCAAGACAGCAGCCTCAAGCCAAACAAAAAAGCCGCTTAAAACAACGACTCACTGACTTCAACACTATTCGTCATACCACATGACTAGGGAACTGTTTCTTGAAAGCTAGTGCAATTTGCTATTATCACAGTGAACTCACAGTATCAGGCTAATACAGGTCATTATTATCTACATTATGAAGTTAGCATCGATCATGCTGCTAAATGCGAAACTCTGTCTATTATTATACAAAGTTTTCAGATTTTCACATACCGGTACAGACAAAGCTTCATATGCTGCCAGTAGTGAAATGACTCGTTAAGTCAGTCATTTATTTTTGTTTGGATATAAAACAAAACATACATATATACTTAAAAATAAAACAAAAAGATAGTGTGCATCCAATTAAATGTGCATATTTGCTATATTTTTGTCCACTGTGATACAGATTTTTTTACCATAAATACCTTCTTTAAGATTTTACCAAGAGTCTTGTTATTTCAGGCAGAACTTGGATTGAACGACCATCACACTCTTCAAGCATTAAATTTTATTAGGTTTTGTCGTTTCAAGAGAGTTCAAAGATTGAAATCTGTTGACCATTGTTTCCAAGATTTAAAAGATAGCAGGTGACAATATTGTATTAAAAACAGCATACCGTAGTGAAAATGAGTTAGAATATCATAGTCAATAAAACAGATAAGCTGCTGTATAATAAAGATCCCAGTAACTTTACAACAACTTTAAAGTTATTGGATAGAAGATGACATTATAATTCCATGCTATTTTATTCACTTGTAGCGGACATCATGAGTAACAACCCGCTCATACATAGCTGTAATCAAGACAATGACATTCCGAGCACAGTAGTGGTGGGGATGACCTGAGAATGAGGTCTATAAATACTTCTTGTATATCAGTTTATTGCAGTAGAAAGGAATGAATCGTCACCAACAGAACATAAAAGAGGAAGACCGGTCTGACACTAAAACTAAACCCTGAACACAACGCAGAGCAAATTGCATAAGAACAACGGCCACACCAACACTCTCTGAAAAAATTCGCTGGTTGCTTCAGCTTATCTTGATTGAAATCATTTAGTCACAACACATTGGTTACCATGTGATTGTGGCATGTAACAAAATGTGCTTCGTAAAATAGACGCAAAGTCATGTATGTATCGATGTCCTAATTGTAAGAACACAATGTAGCACTCTATGGCTGGTTTTTTTTTCGGTCATTTATCGGTCATTGACCGATTTTTTAGCAAAATGTCCGAAAAAAATATAGTCAATTCAGTCAAAATGTCCAAAAAAATATACTATATATATATATGACCAAAAATGGCTAAAAATCACTGAAATAAATAAAAAATGACCGAATTTTTTCAAGTCATTTCGGACAAATGACCGAAAAGTTTCAGCAAAAAAAAAAACCAGCTCTATGGCATTCCTATTCTAAAATGACAGAAAGCAAAGACTGGAAAAGGCAGAAATGTCCGATTGAAAGCCTGGTGGGGATACACAGACTCTAGAACCAATAATAAGCGACGTCAGGGAACGTAAAAACAATGTGTAAAGCTAGCAGTAGCTACATACTAAATTCACTCAATGAAGAAGATTATTTTTAAAATGTTGGTAACATTGGTGTATTAGTTTACTTGTAAGTCACTAAGAAGCATAACTTTTTGAATTATGTAAGGTGAAGAGAAGATATAATCTAAAGAAGTAATCACTATGATGGTAATATCATTTCACTGAAATATTTTTGGCAATGTAAATTTGCATGGGATCATGCAAAAATACAATTTTAACACTTTAAAAATACAATTTCTTTCTACTTTATCAGATTATATGAAGACACATATACATTGGATGAGATAACTGAAATGATGGATGGATTACTGAGTGTGGTGAGAGGGGAAATGGATTCCGAATTGTTGAATTCAAGCCATACAAGTGTGCTATTGCTTCGACAACTTTTGACTCAAGCTGAAAAATGGCATTTGAAGTTATCTGCTGATATGTCTGAGCTAGAAAATAGGTATATTTTCGAAAATAAATTACATTAAGTTAATAAACTTCAAGTTGTTCAGCCGCAATTCTGATATTCTCTTTGTTATTTTAGGGCAATGCAAATATTTTCGAGTCTCCTAAGTTTTAAGCAGCAATAATAATTCAATGCAGATTTCATTGTCATTGTTTTACTTCAGGGAATTACTTGAACAAATAGCTGACTTTGAGCAAAAAGATGCAACCATGTCACCGAATACATCCATGTTGGATTTACAGAAGCAAAAGCTAGAACCTTTAAATGAAACTGGAGGTGTTGCCTTACTTCAAATGGCAAGTTTTTATAATTGAATTCATAAATTTTGCTGGTTTTTCTACTCCCACTAGCACATTCGTTTGATGCGTTCTACAAATTTTTAGGTATAGCCTACGAAATTTGTATATGAAAACGAAGAAAAATTCCATGTCAATTCATATGATATGAGATGTACTATTTTTTTATAATTTTATTGCGATAAGACATTCAAACCGTCTCATTGAAAATCTTACCTAAGTAAATCAGTTAAAGCGTTGTGTATGTAATAAATCGACATATCGGAGGTAAAATCATCGGTGTTGCTTGGAGGATTCGTGATCCCCTATCCCCTTTTCATTTTTAACAAAAGTTATCCTTTTTTCTATTCTTTAGGAAATTGAAAGATTAAAAGGAGAGAATGAGAGACTGACCGAAAGAAGCAAGAGCTTTGAGGCACACGTCACTACCTGTTTGAAAGATAACGAATCGTTGCGCAATCAAATCAAGCAACTTGGAGCCAGACCTGTAGCTGTTGCTGTGCGTATTATTGTATTTTAACATTGAGAATGCGTATTTTTTTTACATAGTTTGACCTCGAATATTGTTTGTTTGTTGAAGTGTTGTAACTACCCCATAGCTTTGTATGCCAGGCTCCGTCCCGATAGCTCAGTGGTTAAGCGCCAGACTCAAGATCAAGCAGCGCTGGCTCAACTCTCGGAGTGTGCGTTTAAGCAACGCATTCAAGAACTACTCTCCATTCAGTGGCACTTAGTAGATGGAATAGCTCACAGACAACAAGCACAAACTTTACTCTGTCAATATCGTTGACCGAGCCTGCGTCAGTAGTTTAAAGCCTCTACAAGTAATCAAGTATGCGAAACTACCAGGATCAAGGATAAAGATTCCTGCAATCAATCAGGGTGGCAACTATACGGTTTTCTACTTTTCAAGAATAGAACCAGTATACACTTTATCATTACCGCTTTAATTAACGATATATCTCAAACTTGTGTCGTTTTTGCTTTGTTTAAAGGTTGTGGTTATACTTATTTATTTGTGGTCTTGTAGATGTCGATTTCCTGACCAAACAACCTAAACGTCTACAAGCATGTCATGAAGGGGTTCCAACTCAGTAATGAGATTTTTAATGCTGGTGATTGAGTGCGAAAGTAGGCTACAGTAGTTGACGATTTTCATCACAGGTTTCATGAATGACGTTGTTCAAATTCCATATTTTAAATACAAGTTAGGCCTACTTCTTGTGGATTTTTAGAAAGTGGACTGAGGCGAGTTTAAAAGCCGCATACTGATCGCGTGTTCGCCAGGCCTGCTGTACAATAAGAATTTTTCTTTACCTCGACCAAAAAAGTCATTTTAAACAGTCCTAGCGATTGCTGACGCAAGTGGTGCATCTGTGCTGTCTATCCCTCTCGTGTCAAACTTATCATGCCGTTTATGAATCATGATGACGCTTTGGTTGAATTTCGTTCTAACGCTTAGGTCTTAGGCTATAGAGTTGCGTTGAGAATTAACTGAGTGGGTTGAAACGTTAGCAAAGAATATTTTTTCTTGATAAGAATTTATGTTCCATAAGTATCGCTTTGTTACAGAATGAAGATGAGATGAAGAAATTGGAAGCGCAACTGAGCAACTTACGAGGGGAACTCAGCACCAACCTCGATGCGAAATCAACAGAGAATGAGAAACTGGCCGCCGATCTCACGTCTACGTTGCATGAGCTTTTGAAAGTTCAGGTTAGCTTAAGAATCCTTGACTCGTGCAAAACTTGCACGAGAATCTGCTTTGTTGTACCATTTTAAGGTGTTGCAATCGTGCCAAATTTTAATGTGATTGTTCTGTTTTGGCATCAAGCGCGTACAACGTTTGCGCTTACTACATGTTTGTAGACCTTTTGTATGTATTGTTTTTATAGTGATGGTCAGAAATGAAAACAAACTGAACTTGCCATAAATGCAAAACCAAGCATAAATGGATTTCATAGTTTCTTTCTGTGCAGTGTGTTCGTACATCTGAACAACAATAAGTTCATCAACATAAAGCAATTATGAGACAGTGGTGAAAAAACGGATGTTACTATGCAAACTTGCACAGACTTCATAATTATTAATTGAAATTTTATAAAACCTTAATTCTTTTCTAAGTCTTAACAGCCTGGCTTGTTCACATATCGAAATTTAGCATACTTCTTGTCACTGTCTCTCAGGAACAGCTGGACTTGACCGAAAAGGAGCTTGACAAAAAATTCCGGGAAACCGCCGCTTACCGGAATTTACGGGACATGCTGGCGAAGAAAAATGAACAAATAAAGGAATTGAGGAAAAAATTAGGAAAGTTAGTAACTGCCCATGTGTATAAAAAATAAAGATAGCATAAAAATCGCAATTGGCTGCAGTATTGAACAGCCCGCCCCGTTAGCTCAGTGGTTACGCGCCCTGCTCAAGATCACGCCGCGCTGGTTCGACTCTCGGGGTGTGCGCTTGAGCAACGCATTTCTGGACTGCTCTCCATCCAGCGGCACCTAATGGATGGAATAGTTCCCCGGCAACAACACTTCAACAATCGGAAACTTCACTCTATCAATCTCGGTGACCGGCCCTGCATCAAGAGCCTCTACAAGTATGCCAAACTACCAGGAGTAACCTATCAAGGCTTTGTCAGTCCGAGAATAAAGATTTAAAACAAACCAACCAACCAAATTATTATTATCTTAAATCTAAACTGTTGTCTTATGTCTTAGTAAACACTGTAGCAAAGTGCAGGCAAAGAATACAAGATATATTCCATTCCCTTTTGCGCTGAGTATCTCCTCCATAGCATAGTGTGATAATCTATAGCTTATAGTCTGTGCGTGCATGTGGAATTGAAAAACTAATCTTCGGCAGAAGCATTTAAAGTTCAAGTGACACTGAATGTGCTGAGCCACGTGCTTGATTGAATCATTGGAGGCCTGTGATTTCGAAAATGTCGGATTTGTACGCTAAGTTTCACTGCATAGTTATCAAATTATATTATTTTTTCCGTTGCAGATACGAATCCAGTGACTGATGTACGCATTCGACTTTTATGACGTCACAAGGCATGTTTGCCAGCAACACAGCACAATTTTGTTGCAGTTTTCTGTTCCACTTGCTGTGTTAAAAGAAACTTTTTATCTGTGGTGCTTGATACACGCCACTTCATCTCCAGTCATTGTGCCACTCCTGTTCGTATTTTCCAGTGCTCGCAGTTTGTGGACCGATATAGTGTCGAATGACTTCACTGTATGCTCGATTTCGCGTCAAGTTGTAAACACAGTAGTTTTTTGTAACCTTGTCTCAATTTCTAGTGAATTGCAATTGATTCCTTTATTAGTCGCCATGTATTATTCATAAGTAGCTAATGTGATAAACTGTATTTTACAATAAACGTTGTGAGATCTAGAGAAACGTGTTGGTGCTTGAGTGTGCAAATTTCATCACAATTACTGTGGTAAACAGGGCCGCTGGGAGGATAATTAGGGCCCGGTCCCAATGAAATGCTCGACCGTAAATCAAGAGACTTCTAGGAAAAACGCAATATATCTAAAGAATACGCGGTGGTTTCTTCGTTCCTTTAGAAAGGTTACGGACCCCTAAAATCACCCCTAGTTCAAAAGCATCCCCTGTCAACCCTACTGCTGGTAAATTTCCATCTTTGGTGACGTGTCGCATTGCAAGGAAGTGAAAGACTTGGACTACTCAAGAAATTTGAAGCATTATCTTCACTCTTCATTATGTTTCTCAGAAACATAATTTCATAAGGGACCGTTCAAATATTACGTAACGCTATCGAGGGGAAGGGGGGTTTATGAAAAGCGTTACGTTAGCGTCACATCGGGGGGAGGGGGTTCAAGCAAAACGTTACGTAACGCTTACGAGTACGGTAGTTTATTTGTGCTGGCTGGTATTGTCGTTTGGATATTAAATTAAGCGGAAATCATATCCAACAGCACCAACAAAATCTTTGATCAAGTATCAACTACGGTACTGTAATTCCCGAAATTCCATACAGGTTCTAAGCGCTCAAAACCTCGCATTGCGAAGTTGCAAGGCAGCATTCTTACATCACAAAGCTTGCTTTGATGTGAGTGAACAACATTAGGGTTGCCAGATGGCCTTTTTAGGCCAAATTCCAAAAATCTGGCCTTTTTAAATTGCAGTTGACTTAAAAAAAATTGATGCAAATAAGGCCAGAAAATCTGGCCTTATTTGGCCCTTTTTATGGCTACAAATTTTGACCGGTTTAGAAAGTATTATTTTAAGTAAATTGCAAATAAAAGTATCACTTAAAGCAGTGGTTTTCAACCTTTTTGGTGGAACGGAACCCAATGAAACATTCCAAAAGCTCGAGGAACCCCTGTTCAATAATTTAATTACCTTCTGCAAAAGACATCATTTGATTAATAAAATTAAACTAAAATACTCATGTTCAGATTTATTTATGTACAATCATCATCATAATCCATCGTCGGTTTGTTCCCCACTAGTGGGGGTGGCCGATTGTTTCCGCGCAGCAATTGTTTTAATCCCTTTTCTCCATTTCACCCTGTCCCTTGCATCTTCCTCCTTCAGTCCGACTTTTTTAAATTCATCCTTCACTTGTTGTTTCCACGTTCTTCTTGGACGACCGCGTTTCCTCTTCCCATCCACCTTTAGATCTAGTGTCTTTCTAAGAAAACTTCCTTCCTCCCTCCTTATCACATGTCCATACCATCTTACTCCATTTGCCCTTGCCAGTTGGTCTATGGTCTCTCTCATCTCTAGCGTATCCAACAATTCTTCAGTCCTTTTTTCCCTTCTCGTTTTCACCCCACACATTGCTCTCACCATTGACCTTTCCGTTCTTCTCAGGATTGCCAGTTCACTCTCTCTCTCAATATCCATGGCTCGCTACCATATAGCATTGCAGGCCGCACACAGCTCCGATATACTTTCCCTTTCATCCCAACAATAAAAATACCAACTGTAAAAAACCTAATAGCCTACTGGCAAAACAAAATGATCTCTAACACGTTCACGGCAATTTGACCCACCGGTGTACAAACGAACTGTCTGAAAGAACTCCTTGAAGCGAAGAAAACATGTCGACAAAATTTGGCGGGAAAGCAGAAAGTTAAAGGTTATCGCCAGAGGTGGGCACCCGCTACTTTTAAAGTAGTGCGCTACCCGCTACTTGGGCCAAAGTAGCGCGTGCTACCGCCTTACAAAAGTAGCGCGCTACCCGCTACCGCTACTTGGGCCAAAGTAGCGCGCTGCCGCTCCTTCTTCCACTACTTTTGTCTAAAATGACACTAGGTAACACTCAAGTCCCTAGTGACGCAAAAATGACCTTGAAAACGAATGTTATCATTCGTTTACGCTGTCATTTTAACGTCGTTATAGAAAACACATTCTAAGGGAAATTTATTGTTACGCATCTTTCAAAAACACGAGCATTTCAAAATGAGAGTCACTAAGTCCTGCCCGCTTTCGCTTAAGCACATCTTTTCCAACAGAGAAAAGTCTCTCCACCGCAGCACTGGAAGGAATGGGGGTGTTGTATTTAATGAACAGATATGTTCATTAAATCGGTATTCATTAAACTCGGTATTCGCAGTGCCGGTCTTAGGGTATTTCGGGCCCTGTGCAGAATATACTTTGCGGGCCCCAATGACAATGATCCAATTCAGTAGCGTAGCTAGGTATTTTGAAAGGGGAAAGGGGGTGGTTTGACGGTCGGCAGACGAAGCCTGACGGTGTGTTTGACGAAGGCAACACCTAGCGGCGGAGGGTCTGGGGGACCTCCCCCAGACAATTTTGAAAAATTACTTTGAATTTGGGCATTCTGAGAGCATGTTTAACAAAAATTTGGGTATGAATAGTATGTAAAATGGTGCTGTCCGGGGGCATAGCAAAAGGATAAGATCATGTTTTCTTTGGCATTTTTCGGAAATAAAGCTATGTCTCTATGTTGAGTCTGGATGCAACCTATTTCGTCCCCTGAACAATTCGCACCCCGATTTCGTACCCTAACCCTGGTACGAAATAGGTTGAATCCTTAAACATTTCTAACGCTGACGTGATTGCATAGCACGAACAATTGTTGAGAGAATATAATTTCCAGCACATTCTAGGGCTCATCTAGAAAATGCTAATACTGTATCCCTTAGCTTCCATTTAAGCAGAAAAGCTTTAGATTTTTACGTTGCTTCAACGTTTGATGACATTGAATCAGCATAATAACGGTGAATTCCATGGGAGTAGCCTACCTACTTCTACACTAATCAGCGCAATTTAGTTCAAGTGTTACATCACAATGTCTGGCTTTGATCTCGGAGTCATATTGATGAGGCGAGGTTGGTTACAAAATTAAATTATACGAGTAGGCTAAATTGTGGTATTACAGTAAGAAAGAAAAGGCCCAGGAAAAATCTTATAAGTGAGAATGAATACGATGAACCTACAGTACTTGCTCTCCATCACGTTCGCTTACATGACACGCAAAAATAAACCTAAGGATAAAAGCCTAGTGAAACTTTGCACAGCAGAAAACAATAACGTTAGTGTAGACGTTTTCCGACTCCTGCCCAGAGCATTGTGACGCAAGATAAGCCACACGACCTCGTTTGATGGAGGTTAATCAGTTATGTTGTGTATTGGGCAGCTACAGGGCGCTTTGACTCTTCAATCGTCTAGTCTGATCGGTCTGATGAAGGCCAATCAGAGTGAGGAATTATCAACATAAAGTGATTAAGCATGACGATCGAAGTTAAATCTCGTGTGTCCGTCGTGAGACTTAATTTGTCCGCCGAGGATAGCTGCTCAGACTGGACACGTTTGTCCGCTGTCAACAAAATCGAATTTCGACCTATTTCGTACCCTGAAAAGATCGAGAGAAATTTTGAAATGTTTGCGGCAACTCCGATCAGCGATTTCGGCTAAAAGTTGTTTTTTTTCTCGATCTTTTCAGGGTACGAAATGTTCAGGGGATGAAATAGGTTGTTTTTCTATGTTTTCTTGTTGCTAATTCCTTCGTTGAATTCACTTGTTGAATTTTTCCATTAGTAATGACAAAATTACTGCATTTTCTGAGTAAATTGCGGGCCCTCTAATTTGCGGGCCCTGTGCGATCGCACGGTTCGCACACCCCAAAGACCGGCACTGGTATTCAAAAAGCTCAAGGACTTGCTCTTGTCCGAAAAAAAGGCGTCCACAATTGCTGTTTCCTTTTGCACTGACGTTTCACGGGATGGCGCAAACACTCCAAAAAATACATCCTCGGAGTCATGACTGGTGTTGGTGTCACTCTTCTCGGTATCAACCTGGCTTGATGTCTCCCGCAACAGTCGAATTAAGCTACATCTGTCTTGACTTCTTTTCGCAGTGCGTCAGCATCATCCGTGGAAACGTAGTGCAGAAATTGTAGCCACGACGTCTTGAAGGAGGGATAAAGACATGATGCCATAACGCATTTCATGTTGTTGATGCACTTGTTGAATTGTTTCTTCACCCCTTCAAGGATTTTCACTTCTTCACAGGTCACAAGATCAGTGATCTCGGTCTACTTCTTCCCGCAAATTGTGATGGTTGGAAGCAAGACTCCGTAATATGCCTTGGACTCGCCCTGAAGAATGTCTAAAGCCTGGCAGATAGGCTTCATTACACGGAGATATTCGCCGAAAAAGTTGACGTCAGCTAGAAAAGACCGAAACTTTGCAACCAAGCCGATTATATATTGTTTTTTGTTTATTGGCCGCTGCGAAAAATATGTACAATAAATCAAAACACAATGTACAGTAAAACTGTTGAAAAGTTTACAATAAAAAAAAAACGAGTAAAAAATGATGGTAGCATCACAGCAGCGGGAGGCTGCGAAGTGACCGTTCAAGGTCTTCAAGTCAAGCAGCCACCCTTAACGCATCAATGATAATTATAATTGAATAATTGAGACAAAGAGATAATAATACATAAATAACGGTGAAGCTGTCCAAGAAGATAAGAAATTAAAAAACTGATTAGTAGGTTAATTTAGCATTTGTTTAATATGAGTCAATAATTTTCTTTTTGTACATTCTTTTAAAAGTTGTGAATGAGGATTTGCGAGTTTCATCTGATATATTATTCCAAATTTTTGCGCCAGAGTATTTTATTGAGCGTTGTAGTTTTGTGGTTGTGTATCGATAATAATAGTAATCTAGGTTGGTCGAGTTTCGAGTAGAAAAGTTGTGAATTTGGTTACATTTTTTAAAGTAGTTTTGAAAAGTGTCGGGTAATAAATTAAAACTAAACTGATACATAAACTTAGCAATTTCAAAGTTGTACAGATCTTTTAACTTTAGGATATTTAGTTGTTTATAAAAGGGTGTGACATGGTCAGCCCATTTGCCTTTCACAACAGCTTTGACTGCCTTATTTTGCAAAACACCAAGCTTTCCAATATGTGTTTTGTATGACGACCTCCAAATTGTCAGTCCGTATATTAGGTAAGGATGCACAAGAGAATAGTAAAGCTGAAGCATAGCTTTGGTAGATAAACAATGTTTTAATTTAGAGAGTATGCCAACAGATTTGGAGAGTTTGGAAGATAGAGCATCAATATGAGGAAGAAAAGATAGATTTTTGTCAATTAAGATACCAAAGTATTTAGCAGTGTGAACATTTTTTAGTTGGGTATTGCCGTAAAATACTTCAACATTAGTTGATTTTTGGTTGGTCTTGGGTGCAATTATTAAAAATTTAGACTTAGAAGCATTTATCGTAAGTGAATTGGCTGTGATCCAACGTTTGATTCCTTTCAGTTCAAGATTAATTAAATTTTGAAGACTTAATAAATTATCTGCTTTAATAACAAGACAAGTGTCATCAGCAAATAATCTAGGAACAGAAGAAACACAGTTAGATATATCATTTATATAAAGTAAAAAGAGAAGCGGTCCTAATATGGACCCTTGAGGGACACCAAATTTTATTTCTTTTAATGTAGAATTTTCTTGACCAATAGACACAAATTGTTTACGATTTTTCAAGTAGGAAGTAAGTAAGGCATTGGCAACTCCTCGAATTCCATAATGATCAAGTTTATGCAAGAGTTTTTCATGATGAACTGTGTCAAAGGCTTTTTTAAGATCTAGTAAAACAAGTCCAGTCAATTCATTGTTCTGCATTTGCTCGTATGAGGAGGTAATAATGTCTTAAGCAGCATGACTTGTTGAATGGTTGGCACGAAAGCCATACTGAGTAGGCGTTAAGATCGAATGCTTATTTATAAACGACGTCAAACGTTTGAACATTAACTTTTCTAGAATCTTTGAAAAGCATGAGAGTAGAGAAATTGGTCTATAATTATTTGTTTCGAGTTTGCTTCCAGATTTATAAATTGGAATGAGTTTAGCAATTTTGAGAACATCTGGAAATATGCCATTCGAAAATGCGTGGTCGAAAAGGATGGATAGAGGGCAAGGCTATGATAGTCGAAGAGATTCGAAGGAAATAAGGCGAGATACCATCACTCCCTGCTGATTTATTTAACTTTAGCTGATGTATTTCTTCTATTATTTCGTACACGTCTGGTGGTTCAAGGAAAATAGAAGAGGAAACACGGTTGCTTAAAAAGTCTTTAAAATTATTTGTTTTATCAGTTTCGACTCGTTCTGCGAGGTGGCTTCCGATGTTGGCAAAAAAGAAATTAAAACTCTCAGCTATTATTTTTGGATCGCTTTCCAGTTTATCATCAACGCGAACACAATCAACATTTTGGGTTGTTTTCTTTTTATTGGGCAAAAGAGAATTTATAATACCGGTACTCCAGATTTTTTTTGGTTCATTACTATTAATGTTCAGTTGGTTTTGAAAATACTGCTTTTTTGCTATACTTTTAATCTTTGTTAGTTTATTTGAGTATTTTTTGTAAATGTATTTTCCTGTTTCGCCTCCTGTTAGAAAGTGAGTTTTGTACATTTTTTGTTTGTTTCGTATGGAAACAAGCAATCCTCGAGTCAGCCAGGGTTTACTTTTTAATTTAGTTTGTCTACGAGAGAGTTGTTTAAGTGGAGCATGTTTATCAATTACGCTAGTGATTATTTTCACAAAGCGAGCAAACTTCAAGTTTAAATTATCAGATGTCAATTCAGACAATACTGGTAGTAATTCAGACATATGATTACTAAGATCATTACAATGTAGCTCAAGGTTAAAGTGCCGTTTGTCTCTGACAAAGTAGGCATTTGAACGAGAGCAGTTCTTTAAACCAGAAATAATACAGAATATAGGATAATGGTCCGAGAGGTCACTAGTGATTATACCAGGCAGGATAGCGTTTGAAGTATCATTTGTTAAAATGTTATCAATAGTTGATGAAGAAGTATCAGTCACTCTGGTTGGTTCAACTATCAGAGGGTACACTCCATTGCTTTCTAGCATGTTTAAATATTCGGTCACACCAGGGAGATTGCAATTAGTGATGTTTATATTAAAGTCCCCAAGAAGATAGTACTTTTCATTCAGAGTGGTTAGGGAATTATTTAGATCTTGAACAAAAGAGGATAAATTAGTTCCTGGGTGTCTATAGAGTGTTTGTTTGTTTGTTTATCTTTATCCTGCATTGCGGGAAAGCGGACTTGAGCGCTATGCATCGGTGTACGCCTTCCGACATACACCTGACCCACGCTGCAGCCGACGGCAATGTCAGTTTCCGGTTGTCTACTCTACTTATGACTTAAATTTGGTAGGCTACTACCCATTACTCGAAATCGATCACTAGGTAGAGGCAATTATCGTTAAGTTTCTTGCCCAGAGAAACAACAGCAAGTGCGGGTGGCTGGAGTCGAACATGCAGGCTCTCGACTGCGAGCCCAACGCGCTAACCACTCGGCCACGGCTGCCGACGGCACCAACTATTAGTTTAGATTGAGTGGTCAAGTTTTTGATATAGCTGCTTGACCACACCAGTATTGCAAAAAAAAAACAAACATTTTTTTCAATTTAAATTAAAAAGTAGCGGGTAGCGGGAGTGCCACTGAAAAAAAGTAGCGCCTCTCCCGCTACTTTGAAAAAAAATAACGCCGCTACTCCAGCTAAAAAGTAGCACTGCTACCGCTACTTTTACCAAAAAAGTAGCGCGCTACTGCCCACCTCTGGTTATCGTACCACAAGAAAACAACAAAAATTCTGGATTGCAGCGAACGTGTTAAAGTGTAGAAAATTTATTAATAGTGGCAAACCTAATCAATATTTAAACAATATGCATATAATAGACTCTCGGATTTGAATGTAAACTTGCGGAACCCTGGTTGAAAACCACTGACTTAAAGCCTGAACCATATCCGTTTTAATTACTAAGTAGAGACATAGAGAGTAGAGAATGTGTTAGCTGTGGACATGGTGGTTCTATTGAGTTGAAGCGGGTGGGCTACTAAACGTTTTCAGTAGGTAGGCTACATAACGTTTTAATTCCAAAAAAAGAATATAGCTAAAATTTCATGTCTCAAACGTAAGCTTTAGGCGCACACAAACCAAGATATTTTATCAGCACGTGTTTCCACGTCATAATTTTGATATAAACTGGCAAAACGGGCTTTGTAATGAAAAAGCGTCACGTGGGGGAGGGTTGACAAAAACGTTACGTTGGCGTCACATGGGGGAGGGGGGGTCAAAAATTCGGAAAAACAGCGTTACGTAATATTTGAACGCTCCCTAAACAAACAATTTCGTCCCGAAACATTTCATTGCAATCGAAAGTCGTAGATTACTTGTGATGTAAAAGGGGCTTCTTTTCTGACTAGCGATTCGGTCACGTGACCGCCTGACCACATCACTTCATGCATCACCAAAAATTAGTTTATTCACAGGGTTGTCTATAACGCACAACAATGCAACGTGATATGGTGACGACGAGATGAAATGAGATGTCCTTTGCATCGCGCCAATATTATCGCCATTGCGTTTTGCCGATTCCTCGTTTTCCGGTGAAGAGGAACCGGGGCTTTTCCGTCGGAATATGTCTATCCGATTCTCCTTGTTTTCCGTGTCTGATCATCTTCCTTTGAGAAATCTTCGCCATCTTCTGAGCCTTCTTTTGCATCTGCAAGACAACCACAGCATAAACAAACAGCGTCAGACAAGCTTTTTCATGACATCATCCACAGAGGGGAGAGTGACAAGGGCTGTTTAAATATCACGCGACACTAATTATCGTACTTTATTTCACCATAACTCTTATAAGATATAGCCAATTATGACGTCTGTTGTAATCCAGACAGACAAATCAATCGATTTTTACATTGACTCAACGTCTGCAGACGACTGATCCCACCATGACTGCTCTATGATCCGGCACGAAGTGTATCAAACATTTCAAGTTCAATTTATTCCTACAACCTTGACAATTCTTTCGGAACATTACACTGAGCTGAAAATTCTCGATTATTAGTAGAACAACCAAGATCCATGTGAGCATTCTATCACATTGAGATACACAATGATTAAATCCATTCGACTTACTTGGACATCCCTTACTCCGCTTTCGTTGCGGTTTCTTGAAGGAGTTCTTGCTCTTGAACGAGACTGGCTAGTGTCCACATCCATCGAAGCGGAACGCTTGCGTTTTCCTAACAGAGTTCGAGTTTTGCTGCGTGACCTGAAGTGACCCTGCAAAAAGTATGATAAAATTAGTGATACCACGACCAACAGTCAAGATTATTCAAAGCAATTAGTTCAACAGTTAGCAAACCAGCTATTTTTACTAAATAAATTAATAGTTTACATATAGTAAGCTGCTGTGTTACTGTACCACAGTTCATAACCGATTTGCCTGTTAAAGCATCACCTAAAGTTTACTAAAATGATGTCATAGCAAATACCTCGCTAGAACCAGATATGTCCACTCCTAATTCTCCCATGTTCTTCGTCATATCCGACGCAGTCCTCTGTCGGTTGAGTACTCTTGCTGGTAGCCTCGGCTTCTTGACCTGCAAGACATTTGCTCATTGAATATCGCATCCATAAAAATTGGCTAAAACAAGAAATAAACTTCTATAAATATATGGATGAAAATAATTAGTATAAATAAGTCTTCACTCCTCAGAACAAAGTAGGTGAAAAGCAAAGGTAGAGCAAGAAAGCAACGCTTTTAAAACTTGCTTCAACAATACATACAAAATATCTTAAGTTTTCATCGTTTCAATCTTGTCAGAGGTTGTTTCGTATTTACAGGAATTTATTTCCGTTGGAATTGCGTCGTTTACACACCAGACAACCGTCGTCATTTATAGAGTATGCTAATTTTAAGTCTGATGCAAAAAAATGAGTGAAACCAGCAATTTTGAACCTTTCTTCTCAAGCGACTCTCTTGTATCCTCAGAGATTTCTTCTCACGAATCTGTGCTGCCAGCTTCCGGATTTCCTTCATTTCTTCGTCGTCAGATTCCTGCGCAAAATCGAAAAATTAAAATCCTCTGGCAGCCCTGCTCCTTGGGATGCTGATATCTACAGTTCGGGCACAGAATTTCTGTACCTTGTATGGGTAAAAGCGGCATCATTGGTTCACTTATTTACAAGATTGCAGTGTGGTTTAATTTAAAAAATAAACAATCAAAAAGAAATTTTCTCTCACGAGTTTTGTCAAAAGATGAGCATTTACAGACTAAAACTAACAAGCAACAATGGCACTGGAAACCTTACCGACTCTACGGATTTCTAAATAATTTTGCAGCTTAATGGCGCCACATAAAAGTTTGACTCCTTCAACCAGGACATTACTAGAGTCGTTAATCAAACTCATCTCCAATTTCAAAACGAACTTTCTTACCTCATCATCATCATACATTCCTGCTTCATCCCGAAGTCCTTCTTCCTCTTCCAACTCAGCTAGTTTCTTGAAGATGTCTGGATCAATATAGTCCGCAATATTGTGTCCTTCTATAATCTCAGGAAGAACATCATCTTTTTCTTCCGGGTTCTTCAGATCCCACCATTCTGAAAGAAAAGTGAGAGTTTGGAGAATGAGAATTTTAGCGAAAACTAACAATACATTCCAAGCCATTGGTTGCATTTTTTTTTATAAAATCCTGAATAATTTTTCACAAACTTTGAAGATTGAGAATATATTCGTCATCCATCTCTATCTCGAGTTCGCGCTCCGTCTTCTTTCGATCGTCGGTATCCATAACAACCGTGCCGTCTTCTGCAATGTCTGGATCGCCTCCCGTTGCCATGGCAGCACGCTTTTTCAGCACAGATTGTGGAATGCAAGGAGGACGAGGCTGAAAGACACAATTATTGTAAACAGGCAGCGAAACTGGTTGGCACGAGCAACACTTTTGCTGACATTAACAGACGTTGAATCAACGCAGAAAAGACTGATACGCTTAGTAAGCAAGGGAAACCTAATAGAAGAAATATTTCAAAACTCTCATAAGCATAAAATTCACCTTTTCATCTCTCTGCACGGGCGTAGCCACACGCAATCGATTCATGACGCTGCTGACCTTCTTCCCGCGCATTTTCGCGTCGACGCGATCAAGCAGTAACTTGTCGCATGCGGCCTGCCTCAGTTCCATCAAGCCATCGCCGCTCACTGTGAATGGAAAGTTAATAAAGTAGTGTCGACGTCATAAACGTAAGATCGGGATACTACGACCCCAAACAGCAAAATCCGTTATTTTTTTATTGATTGAACGTCTGTTGATGTCAGCAAAAAAGGTTGATTAGTTGAATACTCGTACGCGGCCCAAACCCAACTAACCCTAACCCAATTTTGCCGCTTGTCTGCAGACGTTAAATCAATGTAAAAATGACGGGTTTTGCTGTCTGGGCCCAAACGACTGGGGGAAGCCCCACTAAAGGAATAAATTTCTTAGCAGTAAATGGCCAGCGAGGATGAGTATCATAGATTTATTCTCTTTTCACCGTTTGTAATATCAAAAGAGGCATAAAAAGCTGTGGTAAATTCGTGGCATTATGATGGATTGATGTTGTGCACAAGTAAATGAAACAATTTACAAATTCGAACACACCTGTACTCGTCCAATGCACTGGAATGCCTTCTTTTTCGAGATCATCAAAAATCTCCTTCTTTTCATCAGATAGCTCTTCTTTACTCACAATATCTGTTTTGTTGGCCATCACAAACAACGGCTGGAATAGCAAATTGAAAGTCATACTTGTTAAAAAAAGGTTTGCTTTCCACAAAGCCATTGCAATAATACAAGCTCATTCAGAAATTGACAAAATTATTATGAAAAAAAATCGACACAAATAAGCTGTCAAAGATTTTAATAAATAATGACACGCCTCTTACCTTATTTGCAAATAAAGGCTTGATGTTGTTAAATAAATTTATTTGTGACTCCAAGGACTCTCCGCATTGTTCTGATACATCCATGACGTAAACCACAGCGGCACGAAGATGAGCCAAAGCTGTTATTGAAAGCATTTCAATTGTATTTCGATCCTCTAAAGGCTGGTCCAATATTCCGGGAGTATCAATGACCTGGAAAAAAACAAAAAGGATCATCAAAATTAAGTTAAATCACTACAGTACAAAGTACAGCAACGACTGTGACATCATTGGATTATTTTAAAGCGCACTAAAAAAGATTGGACAACAAATCAAAAATGGTCAGGCTTGCGGAAGCAACTGCTACTTATACAGTGTTTGTTGATAATCAAGTTTCCTTTGTGCCAATTTACACATTATACACATATCATGTTAATCAACGCAAACAAACCTCTTACCTGCCATCTGAGATACCTATAGTCCATGTGGCCAACAAACAGAGACTTGGTGGTAAAAGCATAAGGTTGGACCTCAACTTCTGCACGAGTTATCTGAAAAAGTTAGTACAAGTTATTAGTATAAGTCATAAAATCAAATATAGTTATTACTATCTGAATCCTTAACGGCCTGTTTCACCTTTAACGGATCATCAGAAGGTCTTATTCAAATAGAATCTAATAATCAAATAATCTAATAAATAAATAATCTAATAATCAAATAGTATAAGTCATATATCCTTAAAGTCTTATGGTATATATGTAATGTACAGTAGGGTGGCCCCTTTTGAGGCAATTTTTTCATTTCAACTTGCCTGGGTGATAAATTTTTGCCTTAGCCCAAAATATTAATAAATCCAAAAATTTTTTGAAATCTGACCCCGTTTAGACCCTGCCCCAACAGCACTTTTAAATCCAGCCCCCTAAATCACGTTTTTAATGATAAAATTAGTACTATTAGAGCTAGGTATATGTTGTTGGTATTCATTTTTATTGCTTTTCGGAAAGGAAGACACTTGCATGCCTTAATTCAAGATTTGAACAACTTTTTATAAACTCGTTTTATAGTATATATCAATGTAAATGCTTCTTAAATTGACCAATGAAGTGATATGATTTTTTTTCTGAGAGTTAGGCAAAAGACAAAGTGATAAAAGCACTATATACTAATTTATTAACCAAGAAATAACAGCACATCGCATTTAACACAATAGAATGTCGGCAGCAGTGGCCGAGTGGTTAGCGCGTTGGGCTCGCAGTTGAGAGCCTGCATGTTCGACTCCAGCCACCCGCACTGCTGTTGTTTCTCTGGGTCAGGGGAGCTGGGCTGGGCTGGAAACTTTACGATAATTGCCTCTACCCAGTGATCGATTTCGAGTAATGGGTAGTACCAAATTTAAGTCATAAGCAGAGTAGACAACCGGAAACAGACATTGCCGTCAGCTGCAGCGTGGGTCAGGTGTACTGTATGTCGGAAGGCGTACACCGATGCATAGCACTCAAGTCCGCTTTCCCGCAATGCAGGATAAAGATAAACAAACAAACAAAACAAAAAATCTATGTTTGCTTGGATTTTCTGGTGACACGATACTTTTTCCCCATCCATGGCTTTTTTCGTCCTTTTATGGTGCACAAAGCTTCATCAATTTGTCGTTTTTGCCTGGCTATCCACCCAGTTGCTGTTGTTGTCAGTTTAACTCCATGTTCTACAGATTGAGTGTGACCTGGATAATTCAGGTGAAGAAGATGTTCCACAAATTGCTTAATGTTAATGCATGATTTGGCCAGGAGAGGTTCATTCAAGGGAAGAATTCCTTGTTTGTTTAAGAGGTAAGATATTGTGGAGCACTCACTGCCATATTTGGTTATCATTTTTGTATAAGATGTTGCCTCAAAATTTAATTTGGGAAGGTGAAACTCTCTCACTGAAGAATTTTACGATTGACTTTCATCATTGGTGGTGCGCCAAATCTTTGAGATTAGTTTAACTGCATTAGCACTGATGGTTTTGGTATCATCGCCCAGCATTGCGAAAAGCACATTTTCGGGATGAGCAAAATAGCAATTTTGTTGAACACTCTGTTGAATGACTAGGAGCACTCCATTGCCATTGAATAGATTCTTTTGCAATGCATTTCTTGAAAAAGATTCTTCGACTCATCCATGATAGTACTTTTATATTTAGCTTGAATGTGACTTTTCCAATAAACGCCAACAATATATTTTGCAAGAAAGCTGATTTTTTTTGTAACGTGCATTTGGTATCCATGGATATGTAAACTATTAGAACTTGTGATCCTAAACTCAGCCAGCGAGAATGACACAGTGGACCAATTTTGTTATAAACAAATTCAGAGCTTTCATGATCATCTCCGGAGTTAACAGCTAATAATAAAATTGGTCCATTGTGTCATTCTCGCTGACTGAGTTTGGAATTAACAAGTTCTAAGGGTTTACATATCCATGGATACTAAATGCACCTTACAAAAAAAAAATCCCGAAAATGTGCTTTTGGCAATGCCGGATGATGGTAGCAAAACCATCAGTGCTTATGCAGTCAAACTAATCTCTAAAATTAGGTGCACGACCAATGATGAAAGTCAATCATAAAATTCTTCAGTGCGAGAGTTTCACCTTCCTAAATTAAATTTTGAGGTAACATTTTATACAGAAATGAGAACCATAATACGGCAGTGGGTGCTCCACAATATCCAACCTCTCAAACAAAAAAGGAATTCTTCCCTTGAATGAACCTCCCTTGTCGGCTGCATAGCTGAGTGGTGCGAGCCCTGGAATGGCAATCGAAGGGTGCCGGTTTGACACCGCTCAAGAGCATGCGGCTGTGTCACTGGCAGGACACTTAAAGGCATGCCTGAAGGTGGACACGAAGATTGGCTTCCTTGCCTTTCCGTCCACTTTATCTAAATCTTCAACCACCGGGTGGAAGCCTGATACGACAAAAAAACAAACCTCCCCTGACCAAATCATGCATTAACATTAAGCAATTTGTGGAACATCTTCTTCATCTGAATTATCCAGGTCACACTCAATCTGTAGAACATGGAGTTAAACTGACAACTGCAGCATCTGGGAGGATAGCCAGGCAAAAACGACAAATTGGTGAAGCTTTGCACCATAAAAGGAAGAAAAAAGCCATGGATGGGGAAAAAGTATCGTGTCACCAGAAAATCCAAGCAAACATAGATTCTATTGTGTGAAATGCGATGTGCTGTTACTTCTTGGTTAATAAATTAGTAGTGCTTTTATCACTTTGTCTTTTGCCTAACTCTCAGAAAGATATCATAACACTTCATTGGTCAATTCAAGAAGCATTTACATTGATACTATAAAATGAATTTATAAAAAGTTGTTCAAATCTCGAATTAAGGCATACAAGTGTCTTCCTTTCTGAAAAGCAATAAAAATGAATACCAACAACATATACCTAGCTCAAATAGCACTAATTTTATCATTGAAAACGTGATTTAGGGGGCTGGATTTAAAAATGCTGTTGGGGCAGGGTCTAAACGGGGTCAGATTTCAAAAAAATTTTGGATTGATTAATATTTTGGGCTAAGGCAAAAATTTATCACCCAGGCAAGTTGAAATGAAAAAATTGCCTCAAAAGGGGCCACCCTAATGTACAGCATGGAATGTGTTTTTGCTGGGCAAAGTTTATAAATGTTTGCATAAAATAAATGGCATGTTAATGAAAAATCGGTTGCATCATATTTCAGTCAATAATATAAATTTGTTGGTGGATAGTAGATAGGTATCAGGTGATTCGGTGCTATGTTTTTGGTATATTTGTGGCAAATATAAGTTATGGCAAATTCAGTAACACATATTACTAGGGGGGTATGTTAAAAGACGAATTTTGAGTACAAACTCTGAGTACCCCCCAAAATTATGCCACTGGGAGTAAAAAAATATATTATGAAAAAAATTTTGGATTGCCCCTCCGGGAACTCCCCGCTACCGGGGGGTTTTATGAGCGATTGCCAAAATACATGGGATTTGATACCTAAAATTTGAACCGGTTATCATAGAAGGCTGGGACCAGTCTCAAAAGTTTCGTTTTAAAAAGTTAAGATAGGAATGTAACAGTTTCAGAAGTGTCAGGTGTATGGACAGGCCCATTTTGGCCCAAAACGGCCTATTTGGCCTATCACGATTATATGAAATTCAAAATTTTACCTTAATAAATTTGAAACCGGGGTAATTTTTTGTTTAAAACGTTATGATTCGAATTAGTACTTTCAAATGAATCATATGCATGTCTAGTTGTAGAAAATTGATTGATGATATGACATCATTACGTTTAAAATCAGAGACGTTTTGGATCATTATAAAGCATTTTCAATTTTCTTGCCCATGTTTGCTCTTTTGGAATATAAATATAGTATGTATGTGTCAGTTAGACAGTTACCAATGCGACATATTATATATATTCAGTATTATATACTGATATACTGATAAAATAATAAGAACAGGATGCTATGTAATATTAAATGATAGTTTGTTTGTTTGTGCATTTGCAGTTTGTGTATTATTTCCTTATTTTGTTTTGGATATGGACAGCTTTGTCTGACGCAAATAAGTAATAATAATAGTTATGTTTCAAAGGTCCAATGTTATGGAAGTATTGTGTAGTTCCAGATATCAAATTAGTGTTTTTTATCTTTTCATTAAGAGCTTCATTCAATAGTTGAACTGTTTCATTTGAAACACAGCATTTGATTCGGGCAGATCTGACATATGACACAGTAACAAGAAATTCAGAATGTTATGGGAAATCCATATTTCTCCATCTCTACTGTTGCCAACCTTCTTGAAGTATGTAAGTAGTAAGGCATCATCATTCACAACTTCAACAATGTTAGCAAAGTACCAGTGTTATTAGCTTCCTTCAATCCAGATGGCAGCTATGAACTCACCAACTTGATAGGCTGGTGCAGTGGTGCTGCAAAATCAGATTCCTGGTCGTTGATGTGGAGCTTGAATTTGCCTCTGAGAGCAAATGCATAGCAGAAAGCAAACTTTGGAGGTCTGACATTGTTATAGTTGCACATAAACGTGAATTATCTAACTAGCTGATAAGGTTGTTGGCATAGTCTTCAAATCTGGAATTTTTATAGTCTTGTTTCAGTCGGAATGTTGAAGCACTTGATTTTAGGGAGAGGCATGTCTTTTTTGCATAGCGAACTTCAGTGCAAAGTCTTTTGTTCTTTATGTGATCTGTTACAGCATCACTTTGAAGGTAGCACTCACTTCTTCAGAAGTGGTAAAGGCCCTGGTGGATTTTGCGCTTTCAGGAAATCTAAATCAGCAAGTTTAATTTGCTTTGCTCTGATATTAAGAGCTTCTTTTTTAGAGTAACCTTTTTCTTCATAAGCTTTCATCTTTTCATTCCATTGCAGTCTAATTTCTTTGAGCTGTCTTATTTCTGTACTGGTTTTTCCCATTTCTTTTTGTCAATCTTCTGAATATTTTCAAGTAAATCCGTGCTTTTATTGAGAACTACGCTTCTGGAGACTGTATCAAGATTTCTTTTACCATAAATATTTATCTTGTAGTTCGCTAATCCGACACTATGTTCTTCACCCAGGTTGTGGACTCGCAGACTATCCAGTTTCTGTAGGACATCATCACTTGCCGATGCAATTTTCAACAGCGATCCTGTGTCCTCATTTGCAACAGGACCAAAACCAAACAGAGACCCTTTTTGAGTTGCCAAGCCTTTTGCAAAAGATTGAAGGAATAGAGCAAGCAAGCTCTTAACTTCGTTACAGTGTTCTTGCAAGCAAACATCAATCGAGCTGAGAATTGTTGGTTTAGGCAATGTCGATTTGAACATATCAATTGACGAAAAAGAAGTAACACACTCTGATGTTTGCAGGAAATGATGTGCCTGAAGCATAGTCAAGTCGGGCATATATGACTCATGAAAAAATATTACAACCCTATCATAGCTTATTAATCAAAATTTTTAGGCCCATTGCCAACTCATTAAGGCCAATTATTGCCAAATTTTCGATTTTGTACCATCGCAGTAGGCTAAATGGGTCATTTTGGGCCAAACTGGGCTTGTATGGGCCAAACTATACACCTGACATTTCTGAAACTGTTACATTCTTATCTTAACTTTTCAAGATGAAACTTTTGAGACTGGTCCAAGCTTTCTATGACCACCGGTTCAAAAGTTAGGTGTCAAATCCCATGCATTTTGGAAATCGCTCGTTAGACCCCCCGGTAGCGGGGAGTTCCAGGAGGGGCAACCCAAAAATTTTTTCATAATATATTTTTTTACACCCAGTGGCACAATTTTGGGGGGTACTAATATTTTTTTAATTTTAACATACCCCCCTAATATTACATAAGATTGGTCAACAAACTTTTAGTTTATTTTTTCACCCTTTTAACAAGAAATTGAGAAAACATTTTTTACAACGCACATTGAATTTTATACGTTGGAAAATAAAATTCTAAGCACAGAAAAAAAGTGTTTCCAATCAAATAAAAGAAAAATTAACTTCATTGAAATTCAAAAATTTGCAAAAAAATTATCTCACCCTTAAGAGAGTTGTCAAAAAAATACTATTTGAAGATAAATCAAGTAACACATGTATTGCACTGTGTTTCATTTTAGAAGTGCTTTCTGCACTGATTCTGAATCTGCTTTATTTTTCTCTAGCACATCACATTCTTAAGGTATCATCAAATTTGCGTTCATAAAAAAGCAATAAAAACAATACACCTGCAACAGTAAACATACCTTATTTATGAAACTTGATTTGCCTACATTGGGAAATCCACTAATTAAAAGGGTGCGAGTGTTTGGATCAATGCTGGGTAACCTTGATATGTGCTGACGAACCTGTAAACATAAATAATACAAAATTAACTATTATCGTATTTCAGTCACAAGTAGGTCTTGACCTTTGCATTTTGTCACTTGTACTTTTTTCTAGACTGTTATCATGTTCTTGGTTTTGCTATGATGGTCAGAAATAAAAAGCAGACTAAACTGATGCATATTGCAACACTGCTTAAAAACAATGCAATTTTTAATTTTGAAGAACCAAAGCCAATAGTTTGAACGTCAATCTGATATTATGATATTTTAAGTTAAAAGTGTTTTGTTTTCAAAAATTGTCGAAAGAAAAAATAAGCAGCTCAGACACTACAAGTGAACTTTATTCCAAAAATCACATAATAATTATTATATATATATACATTTCAACTTCAAACTTTCTTGCACATGATCAACAAGGATACACACAAGGATAAACAAAAAACACAAAAGCGTTGGAAAAAACAGAACATGTTTGAAATCACCTCTTCTAAATATTCCAGCGTCTGCTTTTGTCTCTTCATGATAGTGCACATTCTTCCAAGAGCAGCTTTTTTCAGCATTTTGCAGCGGTATAAAGAATCTCCATATTTCATAAGACGAGTATAATCACGACCAACACTGCATGATGATAAATAAATTTGACAATAACAACCTTTTTATGTCACACTAGCGTATTGGTAATGAAAATAAAAAAGATACCCACTTGTCAATAAGATGCTTAGCAGTATTTATTTGGCCCAATGCAAGCTTGTAATGATCTTTGTCATACAATATGTTCATGAGATCTGCATAAAATGGATGTACATCCTAGAAAAAAGACAATCTTGATTAACTTCTTGGCACAACTGCATACAATTATCACTGGATATCCTGCCACATAGATAAATTGTTAACAAACTTCACTATATGCACTATGCAGGCCTGTAAGCTTCCGGCAGCCACTGCCGCCGAAAAGCCCTTAAATGGCCCCCAAAACTACAGTGTAGTAAAGCATTAAGCAATGTATGGCCGCCAGCTTCTACAAGCCAACATTTCTCAACTCCATCTGTATTTGAAACTTTTTTTCCACTCGTGCTGTATACATTAGCAATAAAACAAACCATAAGCAAAACCAAAACCCTCAAATTGGACATTGATAAAATCGTGTTTTTTTTAGATGAGTATTACCTATTCTTAATTTTTACAGCTACCAAACTTGCCTGTTAACTGCAAGTTAAGAAGAAAATTTTATTCAGTGATTACGGAATAAACAGTTGTGCGGCAAAAATTGTATGCAAGTTCAATCGGATAATGTGGTCAAAAACTTACCCAGAGAATTTCTCAAATCCCAACAAAATAAAAAAACTCTTAACTTTATTACTCAAACATAAAATAACAGAAAAGATATAAAAAATAAGGTTGTGCTCTAACTAGACATTTGCCTCAAAAAAGCAGTAACATCGATTGAGTCGCTCGCTTGGAATTTGGATCGAATCTTTAAAAAAAACTCTTTTGAACGAAGTCGAACTTATAGCATTTGAAATTTTAAGCCCAAAGTAGGAAAAAACTCTCAGTTTAAAGTGAATTAAACAGTGTTTTATCGCTGTTCTTCTCTCGTTTTTTGTTTTAAAGTGGTGAAGAAAAAGTATATATATGTGATGCTCGACTAAACAGGTGAATGTTGTCGTATATTCACAATATATGACAAAAATAGCCACTGTGTTTTTATGCTTGGAAAATAAAGAAAAACAAATTAGCTGAATTATAAACTAAAACAAACTGCATGCAGCAAAGTTACGAATCTTACTTCTAACTTTGGAAATTCTGTCAAAATGGTTGATAACCGATCATGGTAATTCTGCTGTGTGTATTTCACTTTTCGTACATAAAATGACCGAATTCGGCTGATATGATAACTTTTGTGGATAACTGTTGGTGTCTTTCTTTGTGTCTTTGATAATGTAATATCAATGAAATCCTGAAATAATGCAAAACAAGGGTGATAATAATTCAAAAAAAAATTAAAATCAATTGATTGACTAGCCTAAATTGTATATACAAAACTCAGTCAAGCTCACCTTAGATGTAGGAACAACTGTGATTTTCTTGAAGTTATACAGTGACATATTGCACTGTGGTATTGATTCTATTTTAACCTGAAAAACAAAAGCAATATTTACAGTTTGTTCAGGCTTAGGCCTATATTCTTGACCAAACTCTACTATCCTATCTCTAGTTGGCACAACTCTACTATTCTTCTAAATTTTTGAGGCTATGCTTCCTACAACCACGTACTGTACCTACTACCATACCTACCTTACCACTAACTCATCTTAGATATATGCTAACGATCAAAATAAAATGATTGATTGAATCTTTATCCTCAGACTGGGAAAGCTTCTTGCAGAACTTAATCTTGGCAAATTCGGATACTTGTAGAGGCTTTGAATTACTGATGCAGGCCCGGTCACCGAGATTGACAGAGTGAAGTTTCGATTGTTGCCGGCAACTATTCAATCCATTGGATGCCGCTGATTGGAGAGCAGTCCTTAACATGCGTTGCTCATGCGCACACCCCGAAAGTCGAACCAGCGCAGATTGATCTTGAAGCTTCTTCGTTCCAGAAGTCACGCGCTAACTAACTGAGCTATCGCGGCGGATAATTCAACTCCGTTATTGCTTTCCTCTATGCTCAACGTGATGAAATCCAATCTACCAGGTAAAAGATACTACGTAGGATACTAGATGTCTGTCCAGTGGCATACACAAGGATAGGGCCACGCCTCTTTCTTTTTTTTAAAGTTATAAAGTTTGTTTTAAAAATTTAACAGTGGAGTTGAGCAATGGGCATTTAATATGTTTTGACCGTCAAACTAAATAACAATGTTTTTGTAGACTAAGCGATTACGGTACTAAACCAATAAGGCTCTTCCTGCATATGCCACTATCTCTATCGATTGTTCATTAACCACACCAACTCTTCACCTGTCTCAGTTATGTCGCATTGACAAGTGGCAACAAAAATATTTTGTAAATGCAAACTAAAAATGCAAGAATGGTGGATGTCTTTAAATTGTGTAACCCCACAAACTATGCTAAAAAAGCAGATAGCCTATACATTAGAAAAAAAACTATTGTCATAACAATTGACTTGACCGCATGGTCGTCAAGTTGCTACCCTGTCAATATGGGAACTTGTGCAGTGTAAGCTTCACCAAGTTATCATTTGTACAAGATTAATAGAGCCTTTAGCTATTCTATGCAGACTAAGAAAACCTCATAGCTGTCAATTGACAATGTGCAAGCCTTCCTTAGGGTAATTGCCTAATTACCATTTGTAAAAGCCTAACCTTGTGATATATGTGTAGTTTGCGGGGTTTGGGCAATTTAAAGACGCACAGAAAGGTAGTTCCCTCCTAAGCCACAGCCATACCAATACCTAATGACTTTAATGAATGGGTTTTTGCGAATTGCGATCACACGTTGACAAGTACAGCAATTTTTAAATTCACACTTATTCATGCTTTAAATAAATTAAACTGACAATTTACGTTATTCTGTTGATGTTTTTTGTATACATTAGTATTTGAGATCGATTTACTGTTCAAATACTTCGTGAAGTAAAAAAAATACATCAATGCCACTGAAACAAAATAGTTGCAATTTGCGGATGAAGCCATTTTTTTCTGCTTTTTTCAAATTTTTCTAATCGATGTGAAATCAATTTGTTCCAAACCACATGGAAAAATCAATCCTTGAATTATACTTAAAATTATTATTTAATGAAGAATTTTTTTGCGTTACTGCGATTTTTTTCAGTAAAACGTTTGATGCACTGAACTATTATGATAATTTTTTGATCGAATGAATAGCTATTAATTGTATTTTAAAAGGCTCTGATATTCTTCCGCGTCTAAAAAGTTAAAAGTGAGCCCAACTGAGCCACTGATATGTTTGTATTTTCTCTTAAACTTAGAAATCATTATTTTTTCGCTGTTAGATTCCATTTTAGACAAAAAAATGCTTTCAAATTGTTGTAACTATTTATGTATATTCACAGAAGTACAATTCATAAATTTTATCATTGCCAGTCTGTTGGCAAATATTTTTGTCCAGTGATGTCACTTCTCATTACAACTTTTTACCAACAACCAATAGTCTGACGGACTTGATCTTCTGCAATCAACATTTGAGTGCTTTGTTAAAGCGGTATGAAATTTCTCAACAATTTTTTTGTAAAGAAATCTTGCATACAACTTGGATTAACGTCTCGCATTTTTGTTCCCGCCCTTTTCTAAAAAGGTTTCCTGAATCCGGACTGGTGGTGGCAGAATTAAAGTTTGTTTAAATATTTTTGAGGGATTTTTTGTAACTAGGGATGCTGAGGTTATAGTGCAATAGACACCCTATGTCATTTCTGAACATGTTGTACTTGTATCAAAACAAATTATGAGGAAAAATTAAGTTTAGTAGAACCTTCATTTTTAGGTTTAGCTCAACATCCTGCAGTAGCCTGTAAACTACAGTACCTGTTGTTTGGTCTGTTATAATTAAAAAAATAGACTGATCAAGGGTGCTTCATTCATTTATCAGCATGAAACAAGGTGTCAGGCAAACAGTTACTATTTCATAAATGGGCCAAACACAAAAATGCAGGCACTGAGACCAGAGATTACAAATAGCTTCAAAAGAACTATCATTGCAATCAAAAAAGAGAGCAAAGCTTTAATTTTGTATAGCTATATACTGGTACAACAATGCATCGTACGGTTAGTGGTACCGGTACCGTACCTGTATGTTATGAAAATTCAATTGTCAATTTTGCGTGCAATTATTTAGTTAAAATTTTAAGTAATCTCTGCCTGTTTTTATTTTATCTTAAATGCAATTATTTTATTGCTGTTGTGTATTGTTCTGTTACATTTTTTTGTATTTGTAATGACAAAATCATCTATTTTATATGGTGGAAATTGACTAGTAAACAGTATGTATGGTCATCTCATCTTCCTGTAGGTATGGAAACTTTGTGTAACTTTTACAGTTATAAATAATGTGCAAGTTTTCAAAGGATGCAACCTAGTTCATACCCTGAACAGTCGGCAGCAGTGGCCGAGTGGTTAGCGCGTTGGGCTCGCAGTCGAGAGCCTGCATGTTCGACTCCAGCCACCCGCACTTGCTGTTGTTTCCCTGGGCAAGAAACTTTACGATAATCGTCTCTACCTAGTGATCGATTTCGAGTAATGGGTAGTACCAAATTTAAGTTATAAGTAGAGTAGACAACCGGAAACAGACATTGTCGTCGGCTGCAGCGTGGGTCAGGTGTACGTCGGAAGGCGTACACCGATGCATAGCGCTCAAGTCCGCTTTCTCACAATGCATGGTAAAAGATAAACAAACAAACCCTCAGTTTGTACCCTGACAAGATCGAGAGAAAAAATTAAAAAAAGCGGAAGTCGCTGATCGCAGTTTCCGCAAACATTTTAGAATTTTCCCTGGCATGAAAAGATCGAGAGAAAGATAGCACAAAGCCGAAGTCGCTGATTGCAGTTTCCGCTAACCGTAACCCTCACCCTAACGCTAACCCTCGCTGATCGCAATTTCTGCAAACATTTTTCTGCACTTTCCGCTAACTCTAACCATAGACTAATCTATGCTCTAACCCTCGCTGATTGCAGTTTTCGCAAACATTTTCTGTAGTTTCCACTAACCGCAGTTTTCGCTAACCCTAACCTTAGAGTAATCTATGCTCTAACCCTCGCTGATCGCAGTTTCCGCAAACATTTTTTCGTAGTTTCTGCTAACCGCAGTTTCCGCTTACCGAACTCTAACCATCGAGTAATCTATGCTCTCTAACCCTCGCTGATCGCAGTTTCCGCAAATGTTTTTCCGCAGTTTCCTCTAACCCTCGGGTTTGTTTGCGGAAACTCCGATCAGCGACTTCGGCTTTGTGCTATTAAACTGCGATCAGCGATTTCGGCTTTTTTTAATTTTTTCTTTCGATCTTTTCAGGGTACAAACTGTTCATGGTACGAACTAGGTTGCACCCGTTTTCAAACATGTATTATACCAGTACTGTTTCTGGCAAATAAACCATTGATTGATTAATGAATTAATTTACTAGGTTAATAAATGACCCCGTTTAGATTAACATTGATACCTGAAGTTTATCACTCCATCCATAGTCATTTTTTTTTGTTTTTTAGGTTTATGACTTTTATTCAGTATCTACAATTATGGTTAGCAAAAAAAAGTTCACTTGTTCAACATGCAAAAAATCGTTTTCCAGTAAAGCTAATTTGAACAAACATGCTGCAGTCCATAAAAGAGGAAACTATTTGGTGACCAAACCTATGAAAAAGATCAAGCAAGAAAAACAAGAGCATAAATGTGACATATGCAGCAAACTTTTTCCTTCAAAGTTTAAGCTTATTCGGCATGGGTACAGTCATATGGCAGTCAAGCCATTTCCATGTGATAAGTGTGGAAAGCGGTTTTCTAGAAAGGATCACTTGCAAGTTCATTATCG
This sequence comes from Aplidium turbinatum, assembly GCF_918807975.1. NCBI lineage: Eukaryota > Metazoa > Chordata > Ascidiacea > Aplousobranchia > Polyclinidae > Aplidium > Aplidium turbinatum. The sequence goes on along the minus strand of NC_137489.1, from coordinate 4,001,590 downwards.
CATACATACAGGTGAGAAGACCTGTTTTTGTACTGACTGCGGAGAAGGATTCAACACAACAACAAGCCTTCATCGACATATAGTGAGACTGCATTCTGAAGAAAGAAAAACCTTTATATGTATAGAATGTGGTCTAGAATTTGGCTTCAAGGCACAACTAAAAAGGCATTATGACTTTGTTCATAAAGAGTGTTACACTTGCAATTTCTGCGGCAACATATCATCAAGTGAAGGTGCTTTACATCGTCACTTGAGAAAACACATTTTGTCCCAACCGTATGTATGTTTGATGTGTGCTGTTCATTTTAATACTCCAGAAGAAATGAAAGACCACCAATGTTTTTTCTTTGAAGAAGACCCATGCAAAGTTGTTGTAAGAGTTGCATTGAACGAGTCTTTTGATTTTGAAGATGACATTGATTTTGCTGATGAAACTAATGCTTTAAGACTTGAAAAAAAGTTTGACAATAGAGGAAGAAAACCGAAGCACTACAGACCAGATCAAAGTACTGAACTTTTCAATGACGACCTTTATGATTTTTTTTCACAAGAGATAAATGATAGTTCTAATACTCCCATTCCTAATGAATCTGGTGATGGTGCCAGTATGGTTAACATAGAAAATACTACTGACCTTTTATGCAAGTTCTGTGACAAGTCATTTCCTTCAAGAGCAAATAAACTTGCTCACGAGAACACACATTTAGATGGTTACAACAAATCACCACGTTGTACAATATGCAGCGCTTTATTTTCTACTCAGGCAAAGTTGATTCGTCATCTACGCTCCCACGCTAGAGAAACTCCATATCCTTGTAAATTTTGTGAGAAATCCTTTTCTCGCAGAGACAGTTTGCAAAGACATATGTTTAGTGAGCATGCCACAGATGATGAAACCTGTCCATTTTGCTTTGAACTTTGCTCATCTGCAGATCAACTAAAAGAACATATGAAAACCCATGAAGATAATGAAAGGTCTCACATCTGTGAGTTCTGTAGCAGCTCTTTTGAAACTCACCCAGAACTAGAACTTCATATTCAAACTGAGCATGCAAGTGGTAAATATAAATGCAAACACTGCACAATGGAGTTTGATAATTCATCTGAAAAGTCTAAGCATGAAGAGGAAAACTGTGAACAACGGCCATCAGAAGAAGATGCAGATGAACTCAGGCTAACTATTGATGAAACGGAGGATGACCAGTCGGAGAAACATGCTTCAAAGAAGCTGGATAGCGTCATGGAGTCCTGGAGGTGCAGACCCTGTAGTCTAACTTTTAAAACATTAAAAGCACGAGCTCAACATATGAAATCTGTACACAGTGAATCGTTTTATTTTGAATGTGAATTGTGCCCATGCAAATTTACAACTGATGCAGGTTTAAGAGGTCATACAAAAAATTTCCATGGCAAACGATTAATGCCTCACAATGAAAATGGTATAGATGGTTATAGTCAAAAACAGAAAGGAAATACTTTTGATGATGACCAGTATGCATACGTTAGACAGCAAAAGAGTCTTCATCATTGCAAAGACTGTGAAGAAAGTTTTGATTCAATACATGAATTTCTTGTTCACGTACGAAGCCATTCCAGCAAAGAAGATGATGTTGGAAATTTAGCATGTGTCTTATGCCATGAAGAGTTTGAGTCCACTGAAGAATTATACAAGCATCTTGAAAACCACGAGGACAGTATGATTGTTGAAGTCGGCGTTCATGATAAGGAATCCGATGATAAAGAATAAAACTGCCCATACAAAAAATATGTAGACATGTTTTGTTGGCTGAACAGCCATTTACCTCAAGTAATATAAGTTTTTTTCATATTATTTGGAAACACTGCAAGAAAAGTTTTTAATCTCAATCTGTGTTAAATTTCTCCAACTATGGTTAGATTGAAATTATAAAAACCCTGTTTTGTTTATTGGCTTAAACTTGTGCTATAACTGCCTATGTTTGCTGTAAAAACTAATCGGATACCAGTTTAGTATTAGTATGTGATCTGATGTTTTTATAGCTGGTGATGTATGTGAGCTTAACCAAGTAACCATGCACATCATAAGGCTGCAAATCCTGCCACATACCGGCACAAAATATTGTTAGCGCCGCAATAAAGAAACTGGACAGTTAGGTCATAGATCCTTATTTAATGCATATTAAGTTCCAATTGTTTTCTATCCTGTTAAGGTATTTATAGTTTCGGGAGAGAGTTTGCTTTCTTGTACCAAGGCAGGCAAGACACCTGTTGTATTGTTGTGTCTTGCCTGTCTTTGTTATGGCATTTGTCGTTGATAGATGTGTGGGTCCTGTAATAAATGGTTAATGCATCATTGTTTTTTAATTTTACTTTTTTTTGAAAAACAAAAAAAATTGCAATAGTTATTACCCTGACCTACCACATGCATTTGCGAACTTGCTGCCGAAAGAGAGGTGCTGCAGTCCGGCGTTTTAAAATTCTTACCAACTCATGCAATGCCTATTTTTAACAGAAAGTAGCCTACCCAATCTCTTCAAGTGTGCCTTTCACTTTAGTTTAAATAATATTGATGGAAATAACAGTGTTGGTTAAGTGCAGGACTGTATGTATTTGGAAGATGATCGAATACTGAAAAATTTGGGTGTTCATCAGGATAATTATCGTTTCTAGCGTTAGTTGCAACGTTCATCTGATAAAAGTAAAGACAAACGAGTTGATTAATTGCTTTACTGACGTTTCGGGCACTATAACAACGCGCATCCTCATAGCGAATAACCAACAAAATTAACATTAATTGAACGTTGCAATTAGTGCTAGAAACGTAAGATGATCGAGTGGGCAAAAATGTACCTTTTTCGTAGGTCAACTCTGCTATCTAAATATTCTGTCGTAATTTAAGGTTCTGCGCTTGTCGCATTTCCAGCTAGCAAATTAGTTCCTTTTTTACATAAATGCAGACGTTGAATTATTGTAAAAAAATGCTGATTTGGTGTCGTTACGCATTTGACTTAATGCAAAGATCGACTTTTCAACAATAATACGTATGTTTGAACGATGCTGTTCACAAACAAACGCATCACAGACTTGCATTAGCCAGTTGGTGAAGTCATAATTTTTTCTTACAAAACCTTGCGTTTTTTATACACAGTGCTTATGCGTGGATTTGTTTATCCCATTCGTAGATAACTGAGCTAGGTCGACGATTACAGCAAGACGGATGTCGGTTTGTGTTGTAGACCATCTTCTACAAAGGTCAACGTCATCACAGAGGGTTTCTGAGAGGAATATTTTAACAGGGCAGACAAGTGTATAATGGGTTTTCCAAATATCATACCATATAATTTTCTTCACTCTCCTTATATGACGGTTTTGGCACCCCTTCCAAGGTGTCACATGGGATCGCATATCCCTAATCCAGTGCCATGCATCACAGTCCTACTTTTGGTTGGACATCGCGGAAGTTGGTGTAACTTATGTACATTTACCAATGATAGATTACTTTGTAAACTGAAATATACTTGAGTAGCATTGTTTTGTAAATAACATGCGTTTAGTTAATTTTTCCTGTTTGTATTTTTATAAAGTTGTCGCATGCAGAAACTCAAGATTAGTTTGTTGGTCAATCTAATGCAAGGTTTCATTGTGGCGAGGTGATTCTCAGTCTAGTGAGAGAAAAATTACACAGCACAGTTGCAGTATGCCCGCAATGTTTCAGCATTACCGGTATTAGCAGTTTTCTTTAGTGATATAGCCGATTTCTTGTTGCTTATCGTCTTGGAACTACGGCAATACTTTCTTGCCACCTCATTTATTCTACCTGAGAAAGCTTCTCTTTCGGGTAGTTTTGCATGCTGACATCTCTACGGTGATTTTCGTACTATCAATGGACTACGTGAAGTTTGTAAACCGTTGTCGCTGAGGCTAATAGAGTTACGAGGAAGGAAACCGTTGAACAGAAGCTAAGTTCGTTCGCCAGGGACAACAACTGCAACTCTGTTCCTATGGCTCAGCTCTCATCTTCGTGAACGAGAAAATGGTAAAATCAAGCGGCACTGCATCGACTCCCGGGGTGTACGCTTAAGTAACGCATCTCACCGCTCTCAAATCAGTGGCACTTAACAATTCAGAGAATCAGCGGAAACTTAACTAGCCAATCTCGGTGTCCCGACGTGTGTCAGTGGCCCAAGTATGCGAAACTACCCTGATTGAGTTTCCAATGAGTCTCAGTCTGAAAATAAAAAATTCAAACAATAACCAACTCGGTGCAGTGGAAAATTTACAGGCAAAGCCTTTCAGGACCCATTGGAGAAAAAACAAATTGATAAGGAGCTCTACATAAATGGTAACGACCTGGTTCTTGATTTCTTCATCTCTATATGTGAACAGCCTCTAACAAGAATACAACTGCTTGCACTGAGGAAATACAAATAAACTTCTTGACAATTTACTGTTTTACAAACAATTAATGAGACGACATGTCCCAACAAGGTTTACATATAACTTCCCATGATGCTTGAGTTTTACTGACTAATCAATTCAAAAAACAAGTCAGACAAGTAGAGTAACTGGGTTACATCAAATCCTGAGGTTACTTGAAGTGAAGCAGCGTCGATAAACACGATGAGGCAAGTAAAACATACGAAACAACAAGTTTTTCCACGAGTTGCCGTTGGTATTACAATGAAGTAAACCCAGCGAAAGCGATAATTTCAAATGTTAGTTTTCCCGGATGCTTTCACTTGTCTATTTCAAAGCGACCCGGATCAAAATGTGCTACATAGTGAGTTCCTGCGATATAAGATACCACAATTAGCAAACGTTTGATGAACTACAAAAAAGAATTGAGAGGTTTATTACATATCTTTCAGAAACTTTAAACCGCACCAACATGTGGCAACGCCACAGCTTTTAATCTACGATTTGAATTAAAACCTCCCGCACAATTGGTTTATTCATGGCGTATTCAACAGTACTGCAATTGTTTTTATAATTGTAACACACACGGTAACAACTATTTACTGGAATAGATTATATCAAGCATATGAAATGCCATGGATTAAAATGTATCTTACATTTTGAAAGCAAAATTTTCATTATAAACGTTTTAGGTTTAAGTATACTGTGTTTTCAATGCAATATGTCAATGAAAACATGTTCGCCTCCAGCACGCGCGTTGGTTTGGCCTCCGTTGAGTATGCTATGGTTGAATCCTATACTTTTAGCTTCAAGCAATAGATGCAACAAAAATGCATCTGGTTGACACACAAGCACTTACCATAATGGCGTTTACGATATCATTCGAGTTTTCCTTGAGGGCTTTGACCGCCTTGCTCCTGGATACGCCGGCCTGCTGCATTACCAGCTCAATGTCTTTGGCTTCTACTTCGCCATCGCTTACCTAGAAACATAATGGTAGAGCAGGGGTCACCAATCTTTTTTCTCTGAGGGCAGGATTACTGCGAGATTAAAAGCTGCGGGCCGGATGCAAATTGCGAAAAGGTATACAACTATTTAGAATCTCCATTGACTTGAATTGAGCACAATAAATAACAAAGTCAGCGGTGGAATAGCAAAGTTGTGATGAAAACCGAAAGGTTGCTGGTAAAGTTATCCCCTGCTGTGATACACTACAGGGCATCGTGCTCTTGAAAAAGCACTACATCTTTCCACATTTGGCCTAGGCTGTCCCCATTTGTGGTGGCCTAATGATAAAAACAGAGCACCAACAGTGTGCATGGGTTTATCAGTTTCCCTTTCTCCAAATGAGTGACATAGAAATTTTTGTAAATCAAAAACTCCTTTTTTCCTAAATGTGAGGATAAAGGGAGTTTTCTCACTCCTACTCTTGTTCTTTGTAGTAGGATGAAGTAGGATGAATCTTAATTGCATGTGATAGGCCTATGCTAATTTAAAGGGATACTAAAGGAAAAACCTGACTTGGCGATTTTCCACGTTCTTTCTGTTTAACATGTTACGATAAAACGATTTTCAATAAAATTTTGCCCCATTGCGGTCTGACCACCATTGCGCGCGTGCTTTTGTCAGAGCTTTCAAAACGAGATTGGGCCTGAGCAGCGAAGCGTCCGACTGTACACTGGTGTACAGTCTGCGTCACTAGAGACTAGCAATCAGCTGATCTCGCAATAATTGTTACTGCGGGCGATTTGACTGTAGGCTATGTACTATGTAGTCCAACATGTCGGCTGCATGGTGGAAAAATGTACAAATTCAACATACAACAACGAACTATTAGAACGAACAATTTTAACATAGAAGTCTCTATTACACAAAAAGGCAAAGCCAAAGACGGTTGCTAATGCCAAGGGAAGCACATGTACAGAATTGTAGTGCAGCTGTAATTTCCGCAGCACGTGGCGGGCCTGATGAAATCAGTTCGCGGGCCGTAGTTTGGTGACCCCTGTGGTAGAGTATAAAAAAGCTAATGGTGGTGCTATACTTAATAACTAAGATGTGGGAAAGAGAAGTTGCTCATTTATAGTCACAATAGTATATCAATGAAAGGAAGAAACTGAACAGCTTTGTTTATGTGACTATGGTGAATTATTGTCATATCCTTTTAGAAAACAGTAAACTTGAAAGTCAACCATTTTCATAAACTAAAATTATAATTTCGTGCGTTCCTCGCTACAGCGCTGTACGGGTGTACGTTTGTTTGCATGTTTTAGCAGCTGTATGTTTTAGCATTATTAGGTCCTTTGAGATAAAAATCTAAACTGAAATACGAACAAAACTTGTAGCATTGTCGTTTGAACACAAACCGATATTCTGGTACGTTAAAACACTGCTTGTTTTGTGCGTCTTTTCTTACGTCATGCAACACAGTTTACGTACATCCTCTTCCTCACTTTCTTCCTGTACCGTGGGAACAGTAGTAGAACTCTCTGCTGCCGTCGGCGTCTTGTTCTTAAACTTTTCAGCGGCATGTTGTTGAGCTTGCTGCGACAAGTCCTCGATCTAGTAAAGGGAAACAATGAATTGCAGTTTGCCAACTAGAATAAGATAGATTACAAGTGCACACAGCACATACACACAGATTGAGGCTGAGCGCACATTCTGGCTATAGACATTCTGTAGCATGTTAACAATACAATATACATTTTTAAAGGACATCATTTTAAACAAGAGTTTGAGTAACATATCTACACAGTACACACACAGGTATAAATATTTTTCAGCAACCTACAGTACAGCACCGTTACGATGATACATACAATATTACTCAGTAATATTATCATGGCAATATGTGCAGTTGCTAAAAACCAAGGTACAGTATATAATGTTTAGATAGTGGTATGCATCATTCTGCATTGTCCTGAAAGCTACTTGTTAGGAAGGCGACTCATCGAGGGTCTAAAGATTGCCAGTTCGAAACCCATCGAAGACACGGTTGCGTCTCGACATCACATCTTTGCCTTTTACTGAAACTAAACTTTACCACCAATCACAGGGTTCAATATGAAATAAAATTGGCTGCTACTGAAAAAGAAACCTATAGCAATGTTCACCTTCGCCTCTCCGAAAACGATGTAGGTGTCAGATGCAGGACTTTTGTAGACGTCAGGGCGATTGATGACAAACAGAATGTTTTTCGATTTACGAATCGTGACGCGGTTGATTCCTTGAACTTGCTTCAGGCCAAGTCTAGAAATGGTCTGATAAAAAAAAAATTAACAAAAAATGAAAAAAAGCAACACTTGATTTACATGTCAATGTATAGATATCAATAACAAACTGAAAATGAATTAGCCAACCGCACATAAAATCATAGAAAATAATTTTTTGGTGTTGAACAAGTCAAAGTAGTAACATGCTGTCAGTGTGCAAGGGGTTGGTTTCTACATAGTGTTTGTAATTAACCAATAAAAACAAAAATGCAGTGTTTCCATTAAATATTAACATTTTAGATTAAATAAAACTATTTTCAATACAAGAGAAGACAACATCACCTTCCTTGCTTTCTTCTCACTTCTGCTCTGCTTCCCTCTAGTGCTGGCATCGCCAGCCCCGCTCAACATCTGTTGAACAATATCAAAAGTCAATTTTATGTTGACTAGAAGTGGACTGTTTCGATTACGGAACGTCTATCATTCCATGAAATGCACAATAAGGATGGACCTGCATCACTTCATAGCTAACAATTTGGCAAATAGAACACTAACAGTATATACAGAATAAAAAGCGCAATTACAGCTTTATACCTTGAGTTCAGTGTTGTTTTTAAGTAACAGGCTTCACCCACTAGAAACTATACAGTATACACGGCACGGCACATACTTCGTTGTGCTTTGGTTACTGATTGTTCAATGTTCATTGTTCATGTGTGGTTAAGTTGAAGCCAAACAACCTTGGGGCCTCCTGAAGAAGTCCGAGGAAATATCACAAACATGGGATGAAAAAAAACTCACATGAGTGACAATTCGTGTTAAAAGGGTTAATATGACAACTACACATCGGTTTGTAGTAGACTATGCTTCAAATAACATTGGTCAAAATAAAACAGCTAAACTAAAGCACCTTGTCAATTTAAACACTTGTGATAGTTTAGCTTATTTCACACCAAACGGCAATATCATGTCATTGAATTAAATGCCTGGTGGACAGTCTCATACAATGTTTAGCATCCAACCTCTGACAAGTCGGAGGGGATCGAAGGTACTTGCTGGTTCGACATGGATGTCAACTGTGGACCAGATGAGCTATCAGCCATTGTGACTACAGGAGGAGCATTTTCTATTTCCGGAAGTGACTCATCGTCACTGTCAGATCCGGAGTCTGAAAAACCATAATGAACTCAAAATTTTCATTTGGGAATAACCAAAGCGCAATGCATAAGGGAAAAGTTTTATAACTCTGCATTTTAAGAACATCGTCTCACTGAGATGGTCACAACATAAGATCCTGATTGTTTTTCTGCATGCAAACATTTCTCGTGATTTCTATACAATTTAAATTCAATGCATTTAGTAAACCAGAAAGTCATGATGTAAAAAATAAAGACTATTATACCCAATAATAACACTGGTCAACACAATTTTTGGTGCAGCAAACGTCAGATGGGTTTTGGTGGGTTCTAAGGGTGGGAAATCTAAAAATGAAGTCCGTTTTTCTCTATCAAATCCATTGTTTTTTCAGTGCAGCCATAACGTTAACATGTGATGGCTGCAGTGAAAAAAAAAAATTGATATGAGAAAACAGACCTCATTTTCAAACTCAGAGACCAAATTTACCCTAAAAACAATCTTTTTTGTTCATGCACCAGAAAATTGGTTTTAAATTGTTAAGCCGTGTTAGCAATTCATTGTAATATCAATATGTTGATTGTTGAGCCTCATTGTAATAACATACAGTATTATACATTATGAATTAAAGACAGAATATATGCGACAGACAGCTGGCAGCAGCAAAGGGACAGCGATATTCAGTTAGGGGTACCCATTTATGTCAGTGCCCCATTAAAAGACACAGTCACATATTTTGAAGCAATATAAAATTGACATCCTTTCGAACCTCCTGTAGATGCTCTCATGCAGGGATTGCAGGCAATTTCTCAATCTACAGAATGTGATTAAAACATTGCGTGGAAACTAAAAGACTTTGCTCATTCTGCTTATTTACAACAAAAAACAAAAAATATACAAATATTGACAAAAACTTTACCTTCAGCATCTCCATTCACTGCTGTATCAATAACTAAAAATGAAAAGATACCGTACTTGTTTAGTTATATAACATTGTTTTTACATTAGTTAACATTCAATAATCCATCAACAATAAAAAATTCAGCACATTACCATAGTAGTGTACCATACTCCTTTAATTATGATAATGTGGTTATATAGCCATGGCACTACAGTACCGAGAGCATATGGACCACTCTAGTGCAAAATATAAAACAATAGCATTGTTAGTATGTAGGCCTACACCATAATATTAATAACAAACTACTCAAACTATTTTAAAAGATACAAACATCAATATCATACCATCATCAATTACTCCCATATTTGCCGTCTTAGCCAATGTTGCCTCTTCTTGCTGTAAAACAATTTTGCAATCAAAGATGGATATCGGATGTATGTATATTGTATATTAATGTGTAAGTTACAGTGAAAAATATTAATGCGAGTTTACAGCCACATAAATGGCTAACTTGTTTTTGAATGATAATGACTGATGGAAAACTTTTTAACAAATGCTACAAGACTCAATATCACAACTGACATATATATTATATCTATAGGCTAATGCAATAAAACTATGACTGCTTGGCTGCCTAATGTAAATTTGAAATTTTCTAATTTCTACGCATCTGGCACAGAGCAGATTCATGTCAATTGAGTACCGGTAACTATTTTAAAAGTATTTGGTTAATGAGTTAAAGCATTAAATAATTGAATCTTTATCCTCAGACTGAGAAAGCTTTTTTCAGAGCTTAATCCTGGTAACTTAGGACAACACTAAAAGGCGGAAATGCGGAAATAAGCCGAAATAACTTTAGAATTAAAACAGTCATAGTATTTAATGATCTCACAATTGCTTCTAAATAATATCTTTCAATGATATTTCAACATAAGAAAATGTTCGGTATTGAGTTGTGGCTAAAAATCGCATTTCCGCCTTTTTCCTATTTCAATAAATTCCATTAAATTTTGAAATTTACTCCAATAACTGTGGAATTAAAACAGTCAAAGTATTTAATGACCTCACAATTGCTTCTAAACAATATCTTTCAATGATATTTCAACATAAAAGTAGGTTCGGTGGTGAGTTGTTGTTAAAAATCGAATTTCCGCCTTTTTCCATGTTGCAACATTTCTTTCTTTCATGATGAAGTTATCGCTATGTTAAACAATATGGACGCCAAAATCGTACTTCCGCGTTTTCTGCATCGGCATTAAATCGCTACTTCTGCGAACAATACGCCATTTCACGCCCGGCTTATTTCCGCGTTCCGCATTTCCGCCTTTTAGTGTTGCCCAGTTTTGCATACTTGTAGAGGCTTTGGGTTCGGTCACCGAGGTTGACAGAGTGAAGATTCCAATTGTTGAAGTCTTGTTGTCAGGAATTATTCCATCTAACAGATGCCGCCGAATGGAGAGCAATCCTTAACGTGTGTTGCTCAAGTGCACATCCCAAGAGTCAAACCAAAGCAGCTTAATCTTGAAGCTTCTTCGTTCCAGAAGTCACACGCTAACCAACTAAGCCATCGAAGCGGCCTTGTAATTATTTTATGACATGAAACAATTTAACCAAACCTGATAGAATAAGGTTTTGGAAATCTAGTGCAATCGATATGCATCAAAGGTACCATAATCTATCGTACCAGTTTATAGTGACCAACTTATGCCATACAAGGTATCTGGTTGACAACAAAAAATTTGTTTATTGAAGTAAAATATGATATCACAGTTTTTTTAGATTTACTTTTAACAAGTACGGTAGCCCACATATGCTACATTACCTCTGTTAAGGTGCCAAATGTTTCTATGTCAGTCATTTTTCAATTTATTAGCCAGATATAAAGTAACAAATCTAACCTATAAGCTGGAGATAAATATAAGATTTACCTGTTAGTAATTTGTAAACAACTATTTTACATCTAAGGCAATATACTAACCAATTGTTAATGATTATAATGATCAGCACAATATTAATACAGTAATCCCTGCTTTGTGGACTCCTTTGTAGGCCCATTTTGAAACTGGACGATTTGTTTGTCATATCTTGAGCCTAATAAGCAAGAGCCGTTTGAGCCTAATATGCAAGAGATGATTTTCTGCTTCTCCTGTACATTCAGTAATTCCAGATTGAATTAAATTAGGCAAAATGAGCGGGTGAGCCTGTTAACCGTAAGCTCAAATAGCAGAGATTGGCAAGAAAAGGGAAAGGTCTTCGCTCAGCAGTGGGCTAAAACAGACTGAAAATGACAATGACTAGGACTGCTGTACAAATAAATCTACATTCAGTACAGATTAATCCCAAAGTAATCTTGTTTTCTAAATAAAAATAACCGTGGTCTGTGGCACCTTTCGGAACCGAATGGCAACCGAACCAAGGCAATGCGTCAATGACCAATTGAAAATTGACCATGTGAGTTTAGAGTTGTCAAAGAAAAATTTAATTTTCTGGAGACCAGAGTTGCCAGGTAGTCCGAGATGGCCAAGGACAGTGGCCTATTAGTCTGAAATACGGATATTCAATTCAATTATGTTTACTTCTCAGAGCGGTTGAGAGGTTAATTTGGGTCTGGTATCAATGAAATCAATGGTATCAATGATCTTTGGGTTCTAAATTTTACACTTATAATAAAAAAAATTTTAGGTCCAAAGAATATGTGATGGCTTCTTCAAAGACCGGAGCCGCTGCCCTTACAATCATCTTGTGTTCAAAAGTATCCCCTAGACACCCCTGTCAACGCAACGGTTTACCTTACATCTTATTGAGCTGTAGCTTTCCCCATATAGCCTAGTTAGGTTCATTTTCGCAGCGTTGCTTCAACAATTGGCACTCTTGTGTTTTAGGAATGAAGAGGCAGCTGGTTCTTTCAACTAATTCATCTACTTGTTTCAACTGTTAGTTGGTGATCGTGTCTTCTTTAGGGACAGTGGAATAACGGGACGAGTCGTTTTATTGATTTTTCTTGTGATATGGACAGCTGGAGGGTCACTGCGAAAATTAAAAATTGGCACAACTGCAAAAAGTTTCGTTTGCTTTTACGTAAATTCATTTTTAACCTTTGCGCGAGGTTTAGGATGCTGAAACATCGACAGAACCTTGCTAAAGCAGTGTGAGGCTTACTACTGTTACCACTGTAGCGTGAAACCTATTGCTGCATTATTATGACTAGTAGGCTATAGCATTACATAAGCATGATACGGTATCACAAATTTTCATACATTTATTTTGGCAATACGGTACACATTTTGTGCACAGGCAGCCACATCACATACGCTGCACCTGGGTATACGACATATCGCGGTAGACCTCAAGCTGTAGTTGCACCAAATTTCGTCATAAGACTATAACCCTCCAGTTATCCACCTTCTTTTTGAGTGAGCAATCCCCCTACTTCTACCATCCTTAGTCTTATTGTATCCATCGATATAGTATAACCTATAATATAACCTACATCTATAGGCTACTATAACCTACGGTGGGATGGCGCAGAGGATAAGGTGTTGGATTTCTAATTATGCAAACCTTGTTCGTTCAACTCCCAGTTTAAGCTGGTTGTTGAAAAACACCGCTCACTTCTACCCAGGATGTAATAAATTGGGCAGTTATAGTTGCTGAAAGGCGGCCGAGAGAAAGGAACTGGCCAATTCAGATCCTCTTTGTAGCCTATGCATGCTGTCTTAAATCGCCATGGTTTTGTCATATTTTTCTTTTGCTGGAGGTGTTTCTGTAGTCTATTTTCACAACATCGTTTCATTTTCATTCTGAAATAAAAAAATAAATTTGAATCGAATGGTCAACCCTAAGTCTGATCACGTCACAGCCGTAGACATACGTTCGTTCGGGATCAAAAAACCTAGGGGGCAAAACAAAAAATTGCCCAAATGTGCGCTATAATATTGTATCGAAACAGCTATTGCCTATCGACTGGGCAAAGGGACATTTTCATATAGCCTACAGTAGGCTAGCCTATAGCCTATTGCAATTGCAAATAGCCCGATGCTGTGAAATTAGCTGCAGTGCGCTGGTCAACAGAAGTAGGCCTACTGTAGGCTACTGCACTATGCTGTAGGCCTACTACGGTAGCCTATACATTGACTGTTTTTTATGGAGGAGGCTACTGTGACCTTAATTGGTTGGTTGGTTTTGATGTCCTTCGACTGACAAAGCCTTGATAAGTTATGCTGGGTAGTTTCGTACATTGAAGAGGCTCTTTTCACAACAGGGGTGTGCAACGTGCGGCCCGCGGGCCAAATGCGGCCCGCGAAGAAAAATTGTGCGGCCCGCGAAGATGTGCCAATTTTGAATTCTGTCCAGCCCACGAAACGTGATTAATATTTAGTTTAGTCTGGTACATGTGAAAAATTCATTGTGGAGCGGGTTATTGTATATTTCACACCTTCTGTTAACCATTTTAGAAATCTTCTACCGGCCACCGCTAATCCATTGTATTTAATTATTTGTGGAAAGTAATAAAATGATGGTCACATAAATAGCATTATGAACAATTTACGACTTTGGAAAGCTCACGTACAGACAGGAAATCTTTTTCACTTTCTAACTTTGAGAGACTATGGAATGCATCCTGAGAAAAAAAAACTGAATTTGCAGACCAACTTGAAAACATTGTATGAATTTTTGGCTCGTTTCAAGGACTTCAAATCTCATGAACATTTGTTTGGTATGTTCTTTTCGCCATTCAATACAGACATTGACAAAGCACCAGCAGATATAACTTCAACTTATTGATCTTCAAGAGAAAAACGGATTTGAAAGCAAAGTATTTTGAAATGAATCTTGGCGATTTTTACCGAAAACCCCACATTTGAAAAAATCTATGGCTTCAAAAATGGCTCTTTTTGGCTCAACGTATTTGTTCGAACAATTTTTTTCTAAAATGGGCCTCATGACATCACCCTATAGATTACACTTGGAAAATAGACTTCGAATTGCGAGCACTTTCATTAAAGTAATTTTGGAGAAAAAAAACGTTGGGAAAAGAAGCCAGCTGCAAGTTTCTCACTGAACTCGTTTAAAGACGGTGTGACAATAAATTTGAATAGCAGTTTTCTTGAGAAATTTATACGTCTTAACTTATTATTTCTGAAAGAAGATAGCCCCTAATAACGCCATAAGAATAACATGAATAACAAAAAAACTACTTTTTTGTGCCTGCAACTACTAGAAATCATATGTTAAATAAATGTGCGGCCCGCGGTTTCACCTAGTTATTTATATCTGGCCCTCCTGTAATAAAGGTTGCACACCCCTGTGCTAAAGAATAATTCCGGTTACCGGTACTTTAAGTAGGCCTAAGCCTACTTATATGTTGTTACTAAAAATATTCATAGCAAAGCTGATATCAATTTTGTCTTAAAAAAAGTTTTTTCAATATTTATTGTGGCTAAGATGAATATGCGTTTCTGTTTCATAAACAAGTAAATATAAGATTTCAATATTTTCAATCAAGTACCGTACACAAATCTTTCACGTTGACATGGAGTAGCCGAGTAGAAATTTTGCCTAGTGTTTTTCCAACTTTTGTTTAATTTCTATTTTGAGCAGATGCACAAGTAACTTCATATCTGCAGTTGTAAATATTACAATTCCATTGTTAAGTTCCCAGACAACAAAATTCGTCATTTTTACGTTAATTCAACGTCTGCAAACGTTGAATCAATGTAAAAATAATAAATTTTGTTGTCTGGGTTGCTATTCCATGTAATTACTCTCATTTCGTCGCCAGCACTTAAGCAGCATAACAGAGCATATGGATCTGTGTAGGCCATACAGCAGGGACGGGCAACATACCAGATTTTGAGCGGCCCGCAGACAGTTTCCGGTTTTATGTGATAATGTGGCCCGTGGTCACAATTTGCCGCAATCCCCCACAACTTGCTTATTACGTCAAATAATAGTGATTGTTAGTTATTCTTTAGTTCTTTGTGTTTTTAGACTCTTTGTTTTCGATTAAAATTAAATTTAGAATTTACATTAATTTTTTTACCCATGGATTTTGCCAAGAAACGTAAAGTTGATAAGCAGTGTCGCGAATTTAACTAAGATTGGATGCCCATTGCCCAAGACCCAAGTACTTTTTCTCACAAGTCGTCAAGAAAGCAGTATGATATGTTTGCTGTGCAACGAAAGTGTTGTCGTGTTTAAAGAGTAGGCTACAATACATTGGCCGCCATTATGCGACAAAACATGCAGACTGTGGCAGTAGGTAGGCTACTTTGTCAGCAGCGGAACGGCAAACAAGAGCAATAGAACCGGACAGAAGACCCACCATAAAGCAGCAGAATGTAGCCTATCAGTAAAAGCCAAAACAACCCAGAAAACTGCTAAATACTGCTTTTGGTCTCTATGCTTTAAACTTAAAGTTTACATTAAATACGATTCATGCCTTGCATAGGTGGATAAATGCGCGGTTGATGTATCGATTCAGTATCCGGCCCGCCAAGTACTTTATTTTACCATATCCGGCCCGCCGACTGAAAAAGTTGCCCGCCCCTGCCATACAGGCTATGTTCAGTGTAGTAGCCTAGGAATACTAGGAAACCACGTATTGTTTGGGCGGTTGCATGAACAAATTAACCAAATGCAACTTCTTTGGACACCTTGCGGATACCCAAATAGACATGATATAATTATGCGAAAAACGAAATTAAAGTTGTTGGTGATTTTGGGGCAACTGCATAATGTTGATTTTGGCAATTTCTTAGAAGAACTCAGATTCAAGATAATCTCATGCTTGATGACTTTCCCAATCAACATAACACAGTTGTAAATCAACGCGCCAATTGTCAGTCTCTCTCAACGGAAACCCACTCCCACACAACCCGTGTCCCACCTACCTAGGAGTGAAGCTCGACCGACAATTAACCTACAAACACCATGCTGAAGCCCTTCATGCTAAGCTATCAGCACGCAACAACTTGCTGAAATGCCTAGCTGGAACATCCTGGGGTGCTAGTACATCCACACTCCGTACAAGTGCTCTTGCACTTGTTTACAGCACCTCCGAATATGCTTCCCCCACTTGGTGCCGCAGCGTACACACTTCCAAAATTGACACTGCCCTCAACACCACCATGAGAATAATCACCGGTTGCCTGCTTCCAACTCCCACTGACTTTCTGCCGGTGCTATCAGGCATCGCCCCAGGTAGACTTCGTAGGGAAAACCACGTACATAGCCTGGTCCTACAAGCTATGTCAAGGGATGACCACCTCCTCAACCAGATTGTCCTAAACTCGCACTCCCAAAAGCCCCAGCGCTTGAAATCTCGACGCCCGTTCTCCCGACATGCTGCAGCTATGTGCAAATCGAACTTCCACATTTCCGAAGTTTGGAACCGTGAATGGAGAGAAGTTGCGAGACCAACCCAACTCACAGTCCTTCCCAATACCAACACCCCACCTGGAGCAGAACTACCCCGGAAGGAATGGGTGAAGCTCAATCGCCTGCGGACTGGAGTGGGCCGTTTCAGCAGCAACATGTTCCAGTGGGGCCTCGCCGATTCACCATCTTGTGCGTGTGGCTCAGATTTTCAAACTGCACACCACATTATCTATCAATGTCCTGTATACTGACCACTAGATAGACATGTGGACCTAACAATGCTCGATGAATACACAATCCATTGGCTGCTGTGCCTGGATGTAACAACGTGATCTGTGGCGGCCTCAAACGCAAGAAGAATGTAAATACACAAAATCAAAGCCAAAGAAAAATTATTGCAAAATACTCAGTCTATAGACATGTAAAACAAACAGGTGGAAGAAGCTATAGGCCATTGCGACCAACTTCTGTATGGATGAAAGTATCATGCTATCAACTCCAATCGTCTTGTCATTGGATGACGCTATTGCGGCTTGTTAAGTTTAAGTGTGTAGCCTAAGCCAATGCTCTCGGACAGAATGTATGGCTCCGTGATAATAAACTATGCTACTCTTCACAAAATAATATACGGTACTAAGATATAATTTTCTGATTAATAAGCTAAATATTTAGATAGCCTACTTGACGACAAAGTAATTGTTTAATGGTTGTGTAAGACGTCTATTCGGTCTTGGACCAGGAATAGGTGATGACGATGGTAATGTGATTACAACATTTTTTTAAATCCTAAGTTTCATGTTTTTTCTTTTGACCATCCAGGGCGTTGTGTTGATAAAAATAGGCTGTGAATATCCGTTTTATTGAAATGGATAAACGACAAAGTGATAGTGGACGTGAAACAGTTGTAAAAGACCTACTTTGCTAACATATCTCTATACTTTCACACCATCTACGTATGCTCCTGCAGAAAACTATTTATGCTCTTTTCACGTTAGTAAACGGTACATAAACAAAAAAAGAACTGTGAAATTTATTTGTGTCTCAACAATTTGGCTGAATGCATGGAAGCATCTGAGCAAAAGTAACAATACAGTTTTACCATCAATAATTTCCCAGGACGTTTATTTCCTGAAATCGAAATATATTCATTTTCACATGTCCAAAAGCTCGCACAGATATAATTGTTAACAAAGTATTGCAACCAGAGTTTAAAAGTAGCCTAACGCAGAAGTATGCATAAGCATTTCTCTAAGTAAAAAATCAGCAAAGATAAAATGAATTAGGCAAATATTTATGCTTGGATTGGGTTGGTGTAAAATATTGTAATTTCTTGAATTCTTCTATGATTTAATCTGGACAAAATATATTTTTTATTCAAACTTTAATTAAGCTAATGTTAACGCAGTAGGCTATAGGCCATTTTACGAGTAAGCTAACAGATCATTTGCTTCATTTCAGCAAAAGTGCTTTAATTTGTTAAGTTACAGTAGCATAACTTAGTTAAGCAGTTTTTCAATAAATTAGGCAAATAGTACTTTTTAAAAATATTCAGGATAATCTTGTTTAGAGCTATCCTGGCCATACTAACCGGCTACACTGCATGTAGGCTAGACTATTTCTTTATACATTATAAACAAATTTCTACAATGAGGTTACAAAATGAAAAGTTTCAATACATTGAAAGCGAAAGGTAGCAAATCGATTTTTGTGTGCACCTCTAAAGCAATCGCAGTTAGCTATATTTCAGGCAAACTGTTTCTGACAAAAAATCTGTTTTGCAGCGTATGGTAGATTGGTAGTGGTAGGTCCATTTAACATTTATAAACCAGGTTGTCAATTCACCTTTTCGGTCTGGTCTGGTAATTGACGTTATTGCTGCGTTAGACGTAAACTTACGTATATTACATGCAAATGTACGTTTTTACAGAATATAAGGCCTGTCTGTCTCTATTTAAATGAAGCAAATGCATTCCTATTGTTTCTTTTTCTTTGTTAGTGCTACAATTTGTAAAGGTAAGAAAATTTTGTTGTTTTTCTTGTTGTACAAATCAGGCCAACATTGTAGTTGAATACATGATTTGCATCAACTTTAAAAGTATTAAACCAAACGCTGAAGTACAGTACCGGTAACATAGCCAATTTATTATATTCAAAGTGTTCATGTACAGTAGGCTACATTATTACAGTCGTCCTGATCGTAGAAATACGACAAATATGCAAAACCAAATAAGGCTTGATAAAAATTTTAACTCATTCGTTTTGCTAACACTTAACTCTACGGATCGTATAGGTAAAAAAAAATTAAAACGTGTTTTTAAAAACACAAATAAAGGTGCAAAATTTAGTAAAGTTTTATTGAATTTGTATATTTGCGAGTCGGTTCAACGTTGTCAAAGCTTTAATTCAGGGCCACTCCCAGAGTTTGAAAGGGGCGCAGGGGTGATAGGCTAATTTGTTGAAGCTCTTTGCCACAAAATGTTAGAAACGATTTGGTTATGATATCAGACTTGCGTACCTGCATAAAAATCGGGTTTATAAGTAGCCTACTTACAGTGGCGTACGCAGGGAGGGCATTTGGCCATGCCCCCTCCTCCTTCAAAAACGTTGACTTTTATTAGAGTTGTGGTTGTGTAGTGCAAACATGTTATTGTTCAAGAGTGGTCTTGGGTAGCAGGACCGTATTAACTGGCCCTTGTACCCCCCGGGTGGATCACGCCTGTTTAGGGGTTCACTGAATTCAGTTTGTTTAATGTGTTTTTGGCTATTTAAAAGAAAAAATGTTGTAAATATTGCTACATAAGCTTGATATTCAATAGCTTAAATTACGCAAGGCCCTATTTCCCGCTTCCAAAACTCCGGTTAGTGGGCCCACGTGTCTGTTTAGGTGCCCATCCATATTCATATTTAGTTGGTGCAACGTTTATTGGGAATTTTAAATAAAAAAAATGTGACAATACTGCTACAAAAATTCGAATTTCATAGCTTAGGCTGCATCCATTGGATTTGTATTGATCATCATTTGGAATGAATATTTTAAATCAGCGAAACCACTAAATCTATGTTATTTTGTTATAGTTTAAAGAAAAAATAATACTACGCTCGCTCGCGCTTTCTTGAAAAATGTGTTTCAACGGTTGATACCAGCATAAGACTTGTCCAAAATTAAATGCTCGTGAAACGACGAAAATATTTAATGGCATCCAGAAGCGTTGACCGGGATCATCCAGCGTATATTTTTGCATTCGAGGCGATCTTTTTAATTCAAAGACTTTTTAAGAGGAGGAGGCTTGCATAAGAAAGGAAACTCCACGTCGTCAAATTTTTGTAACTAACTTGCAAAGATCTGCTAACTTGTGGTCTTTGCTAACTTGTTAACTCTGCTAACTTGTGATCTCTGCTAACTTGTTAACTCTGCTAACTTGTCATCCCTGCTAACTTGTTAACTCTGCTAACTTGTGATCCCTGCCAACTTGCTAAAGTAGGTTGTTTCGCATTCAACCCAGAATCTTCTCTTTTTTGAAGACAAACACTGCGTTATTCTTTTTCCTAGTTGTTAGTTTTTTTATTTCAAGAGTGATGTAAATACATGTTTTAAAGACGACCTTTTTCATTGCTAAATCATTTTCAACTGTCCTGTAAAATCTTTTAGTTATTTTAGTTGAACTCCATACCTGACTCCATAGCCCTTTGCATTGTTATGTAGTCAAAGATGGAGCTCCAACAGATTGTGAAGTCAGTCTAATGTTTTGATCCGAATTCACAACCTTTAAAACATTTTAGGCACCTTTACTAAAATGTAGAGGCTCATTAATGAATTTCGGAGGGAGTGAGGACGAGATGGTGCTCTCACAGCTCTGTAGGGTGGACCTTCTTTTTCGTTATATAGCCTATGTTCAAAGTGCGATAATTTTTGTGCATAGTACGGTACCTGAATAAATTTCATTCGGTATTTAAATTTTCACAACGTGGTTCGATTCAAGCTTTAATCTAAAGAAATAGTTTGTTAATCAAACTTAATAAAGTTTTTACTTATCCGTTTAAGCCTAATGCCATGCTTTTTATATTCACATATTTAATAATTCTATCCAAACGTGCAGTGACATACGCAAAAACCGTGATTAAACTTTGGTCAGACTAAAAAGTATCATAAGGCTAAGGCTACTCTTGATTTTTAAAAAAATGTCAAGTTATATCGAACGCTCCCCTCTTCGAGCACGAAAATCCTGCGTACGCCACTGAACGTAAGCTTGCAATGCGTGTGGTTCATTATAGGTTGAGTAAGCTAACTACGTTGTCTACGTGAAACATTATATATGCGACGTCAAGAATGTTATATCAATTTTTTGTTTTCAATACAAAATCTATTTAAATGAGTAAATTAATTGTTGCAAACTAAAAAATTATCGTCTATGCAAGCTGAGTGTGGTAGTCTAATCTTATACAATATGACATCGGTTATTTTTAGCAAATGAGAACTTTTTCAAATCGTTTTAGTTTCGATTAGAAAAAAAGATTGTAATGGCCTCCCCCTTGAGAAAACCATGCGTAGCCTACGCCACTGCCTACACATACCCAACAAACACGAGTCGCATTTTAACATAGTCAGAAGTTCACGATTTGAATCACAGATTTTTTAAAATAAACATACTCATGTGCGAATTTATTACGCAATCAGTTATTAAATATTATTTATACTAAAAGACTATTGTCTGCTGCTAAAGTATATTTCATTTGGTGATTAGCATTTCTGTGTAATATTTTTAGGGCTAATTCGTCCCAATAGATCAGTTGGTAAAGCACTCGACCTAATGAATAAAAAATAAAAACAATAAACAACAACTAGATCATGCAGCCCTGCTTTGAGTTTGAGCAACGCCCCGCCCTCCATTCAGCGGTACTTAGTTGCTGGAATAATTCACAGACAACAGCAAGCGAAAACTGATTCTGTCAACCTCGGTGACCGGACCTGTGTCAGTAGGTCAACTCCTCTATAAGTATGGTAGCCTACATGAAACTGGCGAGATTAAACCTGCACAGGAGCTTTCTGATTTCAAGAATAAGTATTCCTACAAGCAATAAAACTCAATTTGTAGTTGCAACATTTTTTGAATGTTTAATAAACGTTGATCAGATGTAAGTTAACCCAGTTTTCTCACCTAGATAAGTGGTTTGGTTTGGTTTTGAATCTTTATCCTCAGACTGACAAAGCCTTGATTGGTTATTCCTGGTAGTTTCGCATATTTGTAGAGGGTCTTGAGTCTTGACGTAGGGCCGGTTACCGAGAATTATTCCATTCACTAGGTGCCGCTGAATGGTGAGCAGTCCTGAAATGCGTTATTCAAGCGCACACCTCGAGAGTCGAACCAGCGCCGCGTGATCTTGAGCTGGGCGCGTAACCACTGAGCTAACGGGGCGGACCGGGGCGGCTAAAGTGCTTTTCAACCCGTGGAATGGTATGAACTTGTGCGGATGAAATAATATTGTAGTGCGGATGACAAAGGTAGTGCAGATGACAAAGGTAGTGCAGTGCAGATGAGGCGAATGCAAATCGTCTATGATTTTTACTTTTCGTTTTGTGCAATAACACATAGCTGCAAACTATTTATTTTTGGTTTGTGCGGATGAAATTTTTGCGAAATTAAAAAGTGCGTGCTATTGTTTTAAAGGTTGAAATGCACTGACTTAGATTCATAACACTTTTCTCACAAAACATGATGAAATAGCTGTCATAAGGTGAAAGCTGACATTGGCTTAAAAGTTTCGACAAAATCGTAGCATTCGAAATAATTTTCAAATTAAAAAACAAAAACATCGGCTTTTAAATTAAAAGTTGCCGATAAAAGCAATTCGAAATATTTTGAAAACGAAAATAATTCAAAATATTTTGTTTTTGTTTTAACGCTAAACTATTTGTTTTGAATTCGTTTCATGTCGAATTAAACTTTTTGAAAGTATTTTGTTTTAATCAAAAAAATTCCGAACAATCCCATTTCTTATAAAGTTTCGGTTGTAACAAATGGAACCTTTCATTGGAATTTCTTTGGCCATGATCAGGCTCTTGCTTCCTCTTGAGAAACTCACGGGGTCGCTTCCAAATTCTTTTACAACAAACTCGATTCCACATAGAAGCACCACTTTTCTTGACAGTAAAGCTACAAATTTTACTAAGGGAATCGAACGTAACGGCTGACAATACCTCCGCACAGCAACAAAAAATGTCCGAACGGTATTTTGACAAATTGAACTGATAAAGGACGTCGCCTTTCCCTGACGCCATTTTCCTTAGAGCCAGATACGCTAAATAAAATGATGTTACAAACTGGCACGCTCTGTATGCAATAAAGTAACGCTGCTTGTCAAGCAATTCAGACTATGAACCAGAGATGAGTCGGAGTTGTAGAGTCAGAGGGATTTTGACGTGTCCGGAGTCGGAGTCAAAGAGTTGTAATCTAAAGATTTGGAATAGTAACCTATATTTTTCGCCGGAGTCCACAACTCTATACAAAACACAGTTAAACTATTTCATCAATTGCAGATGTTCTGGCTGCAAGCATCGCGACGACACCTGATGCTGCTTCCATTGAAGATTCTTTGGAAGAACAATTACGTGAAGCTGTCCTGAAAATCCAGAAGGCAGCTTTTTTAAATTTGGATTCCACAGAAACTGAATCTTCTAGTGAAACTGGTTCCGCCTTGTTTTCATCAATAAGGCCTTCAGAATCTGAATCGTCAGAAGTAGATTTATTGGTTACAGATGATTTAGAAGATACTCTTTCAGAAATAGCATCTTCAGAAACTGATTTGTCTGCCACCGAAATATCTCCAACCGTTGTTTTATCATCAGATCCTCCTGCTGCATCACCACCAGAAACTCCTAAAACTCCTGAGTCAACCACATCTCATTCACTTGATCTTCCTGTAACTGAATCTCCTTTACAAGATGAAGAAACAGATGAACACCTCATCTCACAAGAGGATGAATTAAAGAAACAGGTTTCAGAGGAAGAGAGCTCTTTTACAGA
Organism: Aplidium turbinatum; assembly: GCF_918807975.1. Lineage (NCBI taxonomy): Eukaryota > Metazoa > Chordata > Ascidiacea > Aplousobranchia > Polyclinidae > Aplidium > Aplidium turbinatum. Next base: position 3,977,549 of record NC_137489.1, on the reverse strand, counting down.
AGATTTAGAAACTGAACATGTACACTACCTGGAGGACGATGATAATGATGATGATGTTCATTCAGATTCACAGGAAGACATTTTTCTTGAGGAAAACGCAGAAACTGAGCAAGCAACCTTACTGGATGACGCTGATGATGATCCAACCTCAGAAGAAGATAGTTTTCCAGAAGATGACGTGGGAACTGAAGATTTGAGCTTTCTACTTGATGATGAAGACGATGGATCAGATTTTGATGAAGATAGCTCTTCCGAAGATGTAGAAAGCGTAAGGATGGAGACACGTCTCGTTGCCGATGGTAGCAACCCGGTGGAAGAGCAATACACTAAAGAAGAGCAAGACACAAAAGAAGAAACATTTAGAGATGATGTCAGCGATTCTAGTGAAGTTGTTTTTTCTTATTCAACTGGTAAATCTGCCAACTCAGATGCTTCGTCAAATAGCGAAGAAGACAGCGAAATGACATCAGAAACAGACGTAGCTGCAAGAACAGTGGAAAACGGTAACATAAATGCCTTTTTTGGACAAGATGCTGCTTTAAGGTCTCTAGAAAATGGAGATGTTAAAGAGGCAGTGCAACCTGATTATATCATGGAAGTTTCAAGAGTCCAAGTAAATGAAGTAGAAGATGAGAAAAAAGAATCTTTCCAAAGTGGCAGTGGTCAAGTGGCACCTCCAGGAAGGAGACGAGCACTTGAAGAAAATGGGTTAGCCTTTAACAGAAAAACAGAAATTACAAAAGAGATTCTTAACGTTGAACGTGCAGAAATAAACGGCATTCCAAGTCGCGAAGAAAATCTTCGCGTTCCACAAACAGCAAATGATCCTTCAGAAAAATTGTCGGCAGTAAACAATGAACGTGAAAGAAAAGGTCGCAGATATTTACGTGACACATTCAACGACCTCGATGAGGCTGATGCGGTTCAATTTGAAAAGTCTTTATCTCTTCTTAAAAAAGAACAAACCGATGATCAAATAGAAAGAAAGAAAATAGCACCAGAGGTGGATCAAGATCGTTTTGAGATTGAAGAAGAACTTAAAGATGAAGAAACACGTCGTTACCATAAAAAGCAAAGAAAACACAAGAAAAAGAAACCACCTTGCCACGGTAAGCGTATTTATAACAGGTTGCAACTACTTTTGATTGTGATCGCTCTTCTCAAAACTTTCTGATATAAAGTAATTTAAACAATCGATTCGGCATCCAGCGATTGACATGATAGTTTGGTCAATAAAGTTGGGGAGATCATTATTTTGATGAGGTGAGCTCGATTCCCGCCGCTTCTATTTTTTCTTTTTTTTCTTTAAATTACCAAACAAAGTTCAAAGCAAGAATCAATTCTCTGTTTGAGAGCTAGATGGGTCACAAGGAGTGCAGTTAACTGATTAATAAGAATATTGTCGTATCTTAAAGGTGCGTACCGGTGAAAACACTTCACCTGCTGCAGCGACATTCATATTACAAATACCCCCACAGCCACAGTTATTGCTTGTGGACTAATTGTAATTGCTATTGCAGAAGTGCAGGCTAGAGCACAAATTTCTATTTAATTCTCCAAGAACGCAAATCGCAGTAGTTAGCCTATATGCTTGTGCATTCACCACTAAGTTTTTGCATTTAGGCTATGCTAATATGCCTAATCTATTAAAATCGTTTTATTTAACTCACTACGAACAATTTCACTAATTTATTAACCACTTAGCCAACGCTTGCAAAGAATCTTCCCCATTTCAAATAGAACTATTACTTTTGTTGACAAATTGGCTACTGTCTTAAAATTTAAAGCAATAGGCTAGTAGCCTGCATTCAGATGCGCTTTCGTATAAGTCCAACGGTATAGTGAAATAACTTTTTAGCGAATACAAAATGTTGAGAGTAATGCGTAGCCTATTTAAGAAACACCCAAAATGATATGAATAAAGATAGTTTACAACATGTCATATATTCATGTAGTCATTAGTCGTCTATTGTCTATATCAGAGGCACCGGAAGCGGGGGGGCAGGGGGGGCGAATGCCCCCCCTGCCCTCAATTTTTCTGCAGATGGGGGGGCAGGGGGGGCAATGGTGCCCTTTTAAAGTCATGTAAGCTACTGCACATTCTGCAATATAACAATTTCTGCTATTCGCCTTAAAATTCGTTATTTTCTCGGCAGCCATCGTGGCCTACCGGGAGTCGGGAGTTCCTTCTCGGCGGCCAAATCTGCGTGCTTGGGGGCCAAAATACAAATAACGATAGCACAAGTAAATAGAATTAAACTTGCAACAATGCTAAAATCATCACTTAGCGTTGTTGAAGTCTGGGCCTGGGCGACGTCCTACAATAGAATCGTTGCACCACGCAATAACTGCTTTATCAGGATTGTAATCCAGTACTGATGCGGGACCATCTAACGACACTCGCACGAGTGTCTCCAATGTGGCGAATTTTAAAGAAGTTCGCCACTCCTCTAGAATTCTTTTTAGCAACGAAAAGCAACGTTCGACATGTGTTGACGATGACGGCAAGGTAATAAAATATGTATTTCAATGATGTGAAGGACATTACTAAAAGAAGCATAATTTTTGCAAAATAGGATAATAAAATGTTTTCCCCTCGGATGTCAACTAACCTAGTTTTCCTTTTTAACAACGATTCAATGTCCGACAACATCGAATCGACATAAAAACGACAATATTACCAGCCGATGTAAATTAGCACTTCGGATTAAGACTTTGTTCAAATATACATCGGGAATTACAAACAAGACTTACAGCGCTGGTGATCGGCTGATCGCAGATGGATATATTCCAGCAATAACAAATATTCAAGCACAATGCAACAGTGGCGATTATGACGCGCTGACCTAATTTTGCGTCACTCTTTGACACTACATATTTTCGACAGTTAATCCACGATCATTCTATTGCGAAATTAAATAATTGGCTAGAAGAGACTGGCGGCCAAACTTGGCCGATTGAGGAGGTAGCACCGGCGGTCATTCAAGCACTACTTAGCGGCCATGGCCGTAAGCTGCTTTAAGGCTTGACAGTAGGTTACATCATTATAACATAAGCTTGCCATTTTTTAGAAATGCAAATCCGGGACGCATATAAAACTGCAAATAATCTTAATGTAGGCCTAATACAAAATAATTTAATGCAACTATAATTATTTAATATGGGAAAATTACCAATATATTTAAGCCTATTTCTCCAACGAAAGCAAGGGAACTTAACAATATTTATGAGCACATGAATCAGGCCTAATAATATTTTTCAGTGCTAAGTACCTTTTTCAAAACTACAGTGTAAGATTTTGTCTTTTCATAAAATTCACTACATGTCAAATCAACATTAATTTTGCAAGTGAGGAGAGCTTTGACATTCTGTTCTAGCATTTGGCCTCTGTCATCAGACCACATATTGTTCATAATTGAAAAAATTTGTTCAACTGGTGCTGATGTCCCAGGCAAACAAAACACAATCTCGACAAGGTTTTGAAAGTTTGGAATGGTTATGTTTTTGTTAAAAGTTTACTTTTGTTCAAGAGATGTCGTTGCATTTTGCCATGATTCTTTCCTCTCACTCTTAGACATCTATTTCTTTACCAAAACGTGCTCATCGAAAAAGAAGTCGATGTTGATCATTTGCTTCTGAAACATTTTGTTGATATTTTCCCCAGACCCACTTGAGAAAGAATTGTTTAAGATGACTAGCTCAAGAATTTTTTTTTGCAAATCTCAAATTAAAAACTCCGGGACAAGTTGGTTAACCGGGCGAGATAACGGGACAAGGCCTTAAAATTGGGACTGTCCCGGCTAAACCGGGACGTATGGCAAGCCTATTATAACATAGCATAATGCCCTTCTTTGCATACCGGACACTTGTAGGCTATCATTACTCAACACATAGTGAGCTGATAGATTAGCATTATCGCTATATCTTATCTTAAAACTTGAAAAAAAATTGGCCTTTTAGTAAACAAAAGTGCCCTTTTTTCGTAATCTTGCCCCCCCAGTCAAAAATCGTTCCGGCGCCCCTGGTCTATATGCTATATCCTGGCAACTGTGATGTTGATTGTAATCCTACCTTAGCCTTAGAGTGCAATTTGGTACAAAAACTAACTCATGTTTTCTTAGGTCCCCACTGCCATTTTGGGCGCCACGATCATTATTATATTTTGCAATCGACGCTGGACAACTTTCACTTTCCGGAAGAAAAACCATTAGAGCATAGAAAGACTAAACATGAAGTAAACATCATGTACGAAGATGAAGAAGACGAAGAGCTTGATGAAGATTTAAGAAACCTTGGTAGGAGATATTCTAGTCGTGAGCAACAAAAACAAGAGCTCAACGATGAAGTTGAAGAGGAGGGAGAAATACGCAGAAAGAAAGAAGAATCTCATGGAAAGAAGGGTCAGAGAGGAGCTGATGATGATGAAGAGGAAGAGCTTAACGTTTCTCTTGAAAAACAGATGTACGCGTGAAAATAATTTTATTGTTGTTGAAGTGGTGTGAAGAATTTTCCAGCAAAAACTACAGTTTTCCAATAATCTATAGGCTAACATCTTCACTTCATTCTTAATCATTTTTTTTATTCAAAAGCAAAAAAACAATTACCCAATCGAATCGTAATTATCCAGAATTGCATCGTCAGTTTGTGGTAACTTAGCAAACTTACTTAGACAGTGATGGAAAAATTACCACCATAGTCACCTTGAAAGCAGGAATTTTGGTAGTTTTGTCAATTCTCTAAGACTGCTATAATTGGCTGTAGCACGGTGTGTGGAGTTATGCTTAATTTTTAACAATAGCTATAGTAGCTACCCATTACCGGCACAAACCACATTATAAGCACAGTTACGCAAATCACACCTAGCTACATCTTTAGTTCCATCTTTACTATGAGTTGGTCATATATCACCATTAAGCTTGCAATGAAAACTGTGACATGCAAGGTATAGCCTGCTCTTCAGTCATGCAATTGTAAAATAGCTTGCATGTATTTTCTTGCGCTTTTGTAGCTTATATACTTATTCGGTGGTTTTCACTAGGACTGTTTTCATCGATAAATTAGTCTAGATTCGACGTAAAATTTGTTTTAAACCATACGCTATCAGTCGTTAAATAAATTACGTTACTTAGTGTATGTCATGTACTCCATGTAGTGTTAAAAATAAATTTTTAATTCCGCCCGTGAACTCACACCCATAGATCAGAAGTATAAAACAAATGGGAACTTTAATGTAGGCTACAAAAGATACCACCCAGTATATCGCAGATGCGTGAAAATAGCAAGACAGTCGTCGTCGTCCTCGTGTCGCTATCTTCTATCGTTGATCACGCCTTTCTGTAAAGGAAAAGGCCTTGCCTACAAACATGAAATAATTGCACTTAAAACCACGTTATGAACACGCTCAAATCAAATCAATCTATGGTCAATAAGAATCAAAGGAATCTGCAAATCGATGTTAGCCTACGTCAGAAAAAACAAATTATTAAACATTTTATTAAAAATGTTCTCAGTTGATCAATAAATAAAAACAATAATGAAATAGCATTCTCACTCACCGAAACTTCGTCGGGCGATTCTCATAACTACTACATCAAAATTTGCATATGCACAAATAAAGTGGGAAAAACTAACTGGAAGAGGTGATCTGGTACTATGACACTTCCTCAAATGGGCGATCTACCTAATACAGAAAGCAATCACTAAAAACAAAAATGAATAGCTCAGCTTTTTTTCTCAAGTCTAAACCTTAAAACATTTGACCAGGCTAACACTCACAACACTATTTCAATAAAATTTAATTTATGTTGTGGAAACGGTTTTGATTAAACAAAGCGGCGTTCACAAATAACAACGCAAGAGCCATTACGTAACTACTTTAGCGTCAAAACAAATCAGTCAGTTGAGATCAGTTGCCTAAAAACTCTGCTTATGGCACAAGCTATCCACAAGGGTTATCAATCAGTGGGGACATTCTCTGTGAATGCTCGAAACAAAGAAAAGAATCTTTTTTTTTTGCTATGACTCAAAGTTTCTGCCTTGCATCTAGAAAACAATGATGTAATAAGGTGGCGAACTGAGAGCGTAATATATGTCATGATTTGATTTGGCTGGTTTCCGCGTTTGTGCACGCTCATGACCAATTGACCATACTGGCACGCTATAATAATTGAAAGCCGCGTTGATTCAAACAATGGATTTATTAGACTCAAAGCTTGCTGTGCACATATAATATTTCGGAGGACATATTTATTTAAGTGTTTTATTTAAAATATTTATTGCGGCACAACCTGGAATCGAACCTAGACCTAAGCGAAGCACTACCAAGATTTTTATTCAATTTGTCACTAGACTGGGTGCTGACATAAAATCACAATCTCTCGAAAACAACTTAATTTTCCGGTAGCTGGACCATACTAACAATAAAGTTAATTTATTTTTCATTTTGCAGGTATAGAATATTTTCACAGCAAAAATATCACTATAAATGAAATAGCGTAGCGCATATGGAGCTTTCAAAATAATAAATTACAGGTGTAAGTTGGCTTGAAGCTTTGGCTGGCTATAGGGCAGGGGCGTATCCTCAATGGAAGCAAGGGAAGCATTGCTTCCCTTGTCAAAATTGAAAAAAGAGAAGCTGATATTTTTCAGTAAAACGATTTCGTAATTTCTTTACCTAAATGCGATTTAGAACGGTTTTTAACTCATGCCCCCCGTATGATTTTGAAATCGGTTTTAATTTTAAAAAAGTTGGAAGCCAACGGAAGCGAAGATTCGTATTGCATCCGTTGCTCTCGTTTTTGCAATAAGAAGAAACAAGTTTGAAAGAAAGGAAAAAAGCAGAGCAAAGTTTTCGCAATTTACGTTTCTTTTAACTAATCGCTGGAAGCGATTTAAAAATTGCTTCCAGTCGCGGGGTTGCCAGATTAGCCAAATTCCGCGAATTAGTTTTTTTTTAAATAACTTTTCAAAATGCATAATAATCAATATTTCTCTAATATTGTAACCTTACCAGATGAAACCATATTCACCATTGTTCAATACATGTTCCATACTTGTTTAATACTCGTAATGTGGCGGATCAAAGCTCATCCGCTACTTTTATAGGCTAACTTGCTATTTTTTGGTCTACTTTCAGAATTATTTTTGCTACAATTTATTAAAATCCACTACAAGTTATAAAATATATATGTAAATTTTATTATTTTTGATAGAAACAGGTAAATATATCCATTTGGCCTTTTTTGTCTAATATTTTCCTTGTTTTGGCCTTTTCTTTGTATTATTTTGGCTTTAGGACTTTTTTATAGTCTGGCAACTCTGCTCTGTTGGATGTTGTGCCAGTGAGCTACGTAATGAGAAAATCTAGGGCACTGTTATGGTTATAATATCGGCCTTGTAAGCAAAAGTTTGAGCCAAATGTTCAGGGTTGTCAGATTGGAATAATTGATTCCAGATCTGGAATCAAAACGAACTGTCTAGTAGGGAAAAAAAATGTCTGGAATCTGGAATAATTTTTAGAAGCAAATTGGGATTGTTTAGACAAGTCTAGATTGTTTCGGTAATTGTCTTTTTTTCATTGCATTTAGTAGCTGCAATGCGTGCGCGTAACTTTCTGCCTTAGTTCCGTCTCTTTGATTGAAACTGTGTTGCTGAATTGCACACTCTCTGGCAGTGTGACGCAACCTAGTTAGCTGGCAGGACTTTCCGCTCACTTAACACTGGGTTGTATTTCCATATATGTTAAGTTTAGGCTACTTTTAATCTGTTATGTTTTTAGGTTGTTACAGAATGCAGTAGGCTACCGTAGTTACTGTTAAGTACCGGTACGATATTTATTGATTTTTATATTTTGTTGCATCGAAGCAGTTAGATAAGAAGTTCAAAAATCCAAGCGTATGTGAAGTTTATTGTAGGAAGAATATGGCTCTACGCAGTGGCGTATCCTGGTGGGTTGAGCAAGGGATTGAAGGGAAGCAATAAAACTCGTGGGGGGTAAGAACGTTCCGAAGGCACGCGTATTCTAGGGGGTCCGAGGGCATGCCCCCTGGAAAAATTTTGCAAAATTACACTCAAATAATGGATTATATGTAGTGCTTTCTGGAAACACTTTTAGGGTAGGCTAATATTTGTATGTACGTACGGTATGAAATTTTTTAGCAGATATACAGCGATTAACTTATTAAAGGTAGCTCTTACACAAACGGGCAAAAACTGGGCAAGGCTTCTCAGCAGGAGACAACCCTACGTACATTTTTCAAGAATTCTAATGATATAAAGAAAAAACAGTTGCTCTTTCGCTTGCTGTGTTCATTTGTCAGCATACATCGTTTACACTGCCAATCATTTGACAAACTTAATTTTTCAACAAGCACGCAGGCACAGACATAAAATTGGGGTGAACAAAGGCTACAAAACTTGATAAAAAATGTGCTGGCATCATCTTATCTTAGGGATATTTTCATTTCAACATGAAGATTCTCACCACTACTTATTATATTGTAAGTTATATCATATTTACAATATACACTGCGTATTTAATGGTATTTTGTTTTAGACTTGAAATGAAATGTCTAGAATAAATTTAGAATAATTTAGAATCAAACTGGCATGCAATCTGGAAGGGAAGGCTACAACTAATCTGACAACCCTGCAAATGTTGGCTTTACACTGTTATCCTGGCTGGATAGACTTTGGAATAAGACAGGATATGTGAGGTCTAAGCTAGACTTGACTTTGTAGCTGAGTTTTTGGTGTTCTCTAATTATAGTCGCATTTTTGCCCTTTGCCCGTTCGTGTGTAAGAGCTACCTTTAATAAGTTAATAGCTGTTTATCTGCTAATAAATTTCATACAAAAATTACCCTAAAAGTGTTTCCAGAAAGCAGTATAATTCATTATTTGAGTGTAATTTTGCAAAATTTTTCCGGGGGAGCATGCCCCCGGACCCCCCTAGAAAACACGTGCCTTCGGCACGCTCTATTCCCCCACGAGTTTTATTGCTTCCCTTGCTCAACCAACCAGGATACGCCACTGCTATAGGGTCAAGCTTAGTTCAGCATCCTAACCGAAAGGGCAGATTTTCTACGGAATGCGCTTATCGCTAAATAATTTTTACCTATAAATCGAAATCGTACTGAACTAAAAAGACAGCCTTGCAAAGTTATGAGTTCATTTATTGTTGGTTGTGTGAAATCCTGTCCACAGTAAAAACATTGTTGAATGGAGCAAAGCTTAGCACTGAGCATAGCGATCTACATACACATTACACAGGCCTTGACAACGTGAAAACTGAAGGCCTGACTGAAGGACGATTTAACTTCGATTTTGAACTCTAACCTAATTTTACTTTATGTTTCTTTAAAATGATAGTTTTGAGAATCAAAATTGCTAAAGTGTGATCACTGAATCTCAAGTCACTGCAAAACTTCAAATTTTCGTTAAAAAATGAAAAATCTTTCCAAATTGCTAGTATTGCCAGTCGCATTTTGGATTTCCAGCACAAGTGCAATATCTAGTCCGTTGTTTCAATGATAAAACAATAGCACAAAAGTAACGTAAAATCTCACAAAGAGTATATCTAGTAACTAATACCCAAACTATCAACTTATACTAGCGATTTTGGTTACCAGCAGACCGGCCTTCAGTCAAATTTTAGTCTGCAAGTTGTCATGGACTGAGTGTAAAGGTCACCATGGCAATGAGGTAGCCTATGATTACCAACTTTCAGTGGTTCTGAGTTGACTGATTTGGTAATTTTAGAAAGTTGCGAACAAATTCAGGCAGACTGTATGACAAACATGCATCTAAAGCTTTCCATCGAAAATACACTGCAAGTGTAAATACACGAAAAATAGCGGCGTAAACTATGAAGTGAAAAGCATGAAAACCTCTGCTTCAGTAAAACAAGCGAGCACTTAATTTTAACATGTAGTTTAAACAAAATAGTAGTTTGTAATGAAAGTGTAAAAGAATGTAATGCGTTAAAATAACATCAAATTGAACAAAATCGCTTAATCTTCCGCGTTTGTGACACAACAAACGCTAATTCATCTCAACAAAGCAGGACAATAAAGCTATAACAAATACAATAAAGCTATATGTAAACTTTTTGGAACTTTTCTATCAAATCGAAGTATATTGTCTGTCATATCTGTCTATTGTTTAAGAACAATAGACACGCATGACACAAAGCAATAGGCTACAGCCAGGGCTGTTGAGGATACTTTGGTCGGATACCAATGAAATTCTCTGGCCTTGAAATGCTTACGGGCTTCTAAAATCATCACGGGCCGCATGGTCAAAATGTATCCTTTGGACCCCCTACCAACACTACTGACTACAGCGCACACAGACTACATTAAAGAGCGTTGGCAAATTCATACTGATTTAGTATAACTCTTAAACTACAAACACTTTCAAAAGTTTTCATAAATTACTGCGAGACGTTTTTTGTAAGCAAAAGCTTTAATTTTAGAGCAAGGGCCTCAAACTCATATTGCTCTGAGGGCCAAATGAATACTTGTAATTAGCCCGAGGGCAGCAATACCTTTTTGCATTGCAAAAAGTTAAGCCTGTTTCCCTGGCCCGTTCCGATTTTCTAATTTTGCCAACGCGTCCTACAGAGTTTTCGCTCCACACTCTCCTTCCACAGGTAACTCCCCAACCTGGCCCTTGCAACCTAAACTGGTGAACTTCTCCCCGGGTGCAGCTCCACTCCAAAATTTGCCGCTCTGCGCCACCGCGGGTGTAGCATGCCGGTTATGTGAAGTTTCTAACCTGGCTATGTTTATTGTGCCCGTCTCTCCGTGTCGATTATGTACCCGTGCGTTGTCGATGCTGAATCATCTCATCTTCACCACCGTTTCATAAACAAAATAATACAGTAAGAACGCAATAAAATAGGCAGTAAGAACTCACCAAGAACGTAAAATTGCAAAAAAAAACTATAGTGTTGAAGAACAAAAAGATAGAAAAATTGTAAAAACAAAAAAATGCAAACGGAACGTTCTGGATCCGGATAGTAAAACTTTTGCAACAGACCTTCAACATGAGTAAAATAAAACGAATTCCCTAAAGAACGGACTGCCCTAAATAGGCTACCAAGGTTTCTATTGGATAACGACACAAGAACTGACAAGGCAATGTAATTGTGATGTAATAATTTCCTCGCACGCAGTAAAATTGTGCAACAGTAGGCTTAAAAATTTTGTAAAATTTTATGGGCATTTTCAGATTTTTTGAGCAATTTTAGAGTGAATTTTATCTTATTAAGTGAATAGTGAATAAGAGTGAATTTTAATTGTTAAATATTTGAAATTTCAAAAATGCATCGCGAGCCGCATCAAAACGTCCTCGCCGGCCGCGTGTGTGAGACCCTTGTTCTAAATCTAGAGTTTTGGTTACAATTACAACAATGTGTCAACCACATAACAAAGCATAGTAACATCGTGAAAAATATTACACTCTTTTTTACCACATTTGCTATTGTTAAAAGGAATATTGCCAATTATCACACCGGATACCGGTTGGCATCTTTGTAAAGAAAATTGAAAACACCTTAAAGTAGGGCTTAAACTTGTCATAGGCTAAGTAGCAAATAAGCAAATCGTATTTTTATATTAGGCTACAGGCGCTCATTGTTAACTTGTGAGTTAGGCTATGACTGATGAATGAACGGAAAAAATCTTACAGGTAAAAATTTTCTGTGGTAAAATACTTGCAGTAAAAATAGAGCGGATTAGCAAAGTAACTTAGTCAGGAAATTAAAGAACAAAAGCGTTTTTTCAGCATATCCTTTTTTTAAAAACGCTAAGGCATTCAGCTTAAAACAATGAAAACCTGATATTTTGGTTAAAAGTGCTTATAAATAAATAAAAATATTCACTCTGTACGCATTTCTTGTCATACAAAGCTGCGACCGCCTGACCGTTCCACAGTCAAGCAGCTCACAGGGGAAGTTTCTCAGTTCTGGGAGGGCTAAACCGCCTCCAGGCAAATATTATTACGGAAAGTAGAAAGAAACATGAAATGTAGGCCGAGGTCATCCTGCACTACACAAGTATTAGTAATTTAGTTTATGGCTGTTTTAATGTAGAAATCCAACATAATATTAAGCAAGACTAAAGATCGCATTTCAAAGTTATTGCTGACGCCAACAAGAGCGCTCGAAGAAGAGTTTGTGATGGAGATATCCAAGTAAATCATAGGAAATCAAGGAATCGTGGGCGACTGCAGATGCAGAGAATCCTTGCAAATAAGCAATAAATTGTCACAAAACAATAGCTTATCATATTTACAAATTGCATACAATTTTGTAAACTTTGTTTAATAAATTCTTTCAATCTTTCTGCAAAATTCGTTTTTTTTTAAATCAAAAGAATTTAACGAATTATCTGAATAAGCTCCAAATAGGCTTTAAACCTAACTCAATGTGAAATCCTATCAGTTACAAAGCTTTAGTCTTTCTTGTTGTTGCACTCTGCGCACCTTCCTTTGCTTCCTCCGTTGATGGTAAGTGTTTCAGTGAGTTTGGTGCAATATTTGCAAAACTTTTTCTCAATCCGTTTAATCAAAAATGCTTCTGCTCCATGCTCTGGACTGAATCCAATGCAGAATTCCACTCTTAGTCGTTTTTCTGCATGTCGTACTCCGTAAAGACCATATAGTTTTGGAACAAAGTAAATTTCGACTCGATTTCCAAATTTTCTAACCCAAGGTACATCGACACTAATAATTCCATTCAAGGGGCTTGAAGATTTCACTACTGTTCCTGTACAAACGTGTAATTTGTTCACTCCTTCAGCGTCTTTCCAAAATCGTTTATCTTTTTCCCAAATACCTAATTTGTTACTACTGACAAGCTTCCTAACAGTGAGGTTTTGATGTTTTGCAAGCCATTCAAACTTCCAGTGAGATGCAAAATTGCGAAACCTTTGGCTCTGCATTCGCTTCTTGAGATCGATAGCTCCACTGTTGTAAAGTGCGCTCTGGTCCTGCCCAGGACCAAAAATTGACAGAACGAAGTTTACAACATACGCGTAAAAGGTTGCAAGGCCATCTTCATTCTTTCGGACCCATTCGTCAATATATTGTAAAACTTTATTTAACGTGTATGTGTCATCAGTTAAGTCATGACGAATTGCATCAAGCCATTCCCTCATGTCCACAGACACAAAAACGTACTTTGAAGGGCTTGAGAAAGCTTCATGACATGCTCTCTCGTAGAGATGAATAATTTCTTCAATGTCTTTTTTCTCAGTGACATTATCGATGGAGAGAAGGTGCTTACTGCCATGTCTGCTGTAATTCATCTTCAAACTAGCAATTTGGCTTCTGCAAAGAGGTATGTTAGCCTCTCCTTCAGTTTTATTCCATAGATTCATGTTGCCTCTAATATTGCCAAAGCACGTATTGAATGTTTCTATACTTACTCCATAATCATATATTCTTCTCAACTCAATGTCAAGAGTTTGCTGTCGACATTCAGCCAAAAGTTGGTCACAAACCGAATGAGCTTCGCGAACAAGTTCAGAAATTTCTTCTTGTTGTTTTCCAAGCTTGTTAAAAAACGCTCTTCTACAACCATCTTGGAATTTTTTGTCGACGTATTCAGCAATCAAAAGCCGAGCACGCACTTCGCCAATGTATCCAAAGCTTAAATTGCGAGTAGCATAGCGTCGGCCAGAAGAGAAATGTTGAACTGCTTTTTTCACCATATTAATCATCTTAGATGGTGAACCAGAACGAGATGCTGATCGTAGCTCGATCTTTGCCTGCCGAAGGTAACAATTTCCAAACATGTGGTGTATTCTACCTCGAACGTCATCAGTCATTAATGGGTCGACTTCAACTTTTTCGCTCTTTCGAATGTCAAGAGCAGTTTGCAATGACTTTTCGGCTTCCTCAAACCTTTCCATGATGTTCAACAGTCTTCCCAAATGAGCATGGAATTCTGTGTGCTTTGGAAAAGTGTAAGTGAGTTGGCGAAGGATCTCAACACGATTGTCTTTTACCGGAATCTGTTCAAGTAACCTTGACAATGAAAATCGCTTGCTGTAGCCATCTTTCACATCCATGTCAATGTAGTCTCTTCGTAAAATCATTTCTGTCAAAATTTTTATTAATGTTTCTGGCTGACTTCCTTTGACGGCGTTTCTAATCATCACAATGAAATCAATCACAAGCTCGTGTAAGTTGCACAACGCCTCAGGAGTGAGGTCTTTGTTCCCAGACAGCTCAAGATCAATAGATGGAGCAAGAACTTGTTCTAGGATTTCTTTCGCAACCACATTGTAACTAATCTTCCAGACTCCCCTGGTTTCCAAAACAAATTGCCTTCCTGTGTATTCCATATCGTCAAGCGTGACAAAATCATTTTTCTGTCCTTTCTTCAGCAAGTTGTGAAATGTTTCACGATGTAAACCACTTTGACCATAATACAACACAAGAGACAAGTAAGCCACGACTTTTTGCCAATTATCAAGGTTCTTTATTCGATCAGTGTGGGTTTTCATTTTTATATACCCATGCACATATTTTCTCACTCCTTTAAACTTGTGGTTGAAAGCGGTCAAACCATATTCGAAAACAAATCTCGTCTTCTTCCTTTTATTAACATCATCAGTCAAAGCTGAAAGAGCATTTTCACTCTGTGGAGCAAACTTGGAAAAAACTTTAGTCAAATTTTCTGCTTCAGTAGAAGAAACTTTTCCGGGTAACAAACAAGTACGCGTACTGGGGTTGAATTTTGTGTCAGAGATATCAGCGTTACTTCTTTGAACATGTAATATGACAATGGCATACTTGTTGCTCTCGTAAAGTTGTTCAACTTCGTTAATGCTTCTACCATCAACCAGCAACACCACAGGTAGAAGAGTCTTTTCGTGAAGAAATCGAACACTGTCTTTTATTTGCGTTACTGACAGAGTAAGATTCGGAACAACTACACCACAAGGGACTTTTGTGTGCAAGTCCCAAAGTAGTTGTCGAGCAAATGTCGTTCCTCCACCTCCAGGTGCATGAAGAATCTTGATGACAACAGATTTGTGGTCTTTGAGGATCTCTTTCTTCAGACAATCTGACACAACTTGCCTTGCTTGTCTTTGAACTGCGATAGTGTTAGCAGCGAGTTCATCCCATGTGATTGTACTTCCCATTACGAAGTTGCATCATAAGTTTTCCGTTGTTCGTTGTGCAATCTCATCTTGAGATTCCAAAGAAAGAACTTCAATAAAGTCTTTGATCCACACATAATCCTTAGAAATCTCCACAATGTCCAAGTCATCTTCATCCTCTTTGGCTTTCGGAAGTTTGAAAGAATTGCTCAAGAGCCTTTTCGGAACTTGAACGAAACCAAAATATTTAAATACGACATCAGGATCAGTACATATTGTGCTTACTGACAACTCGTAATACTTGATGAGGTTTTGCAAAGATGCATTCAGGTAAGATTTTTCATCAGTACACAATATAAAACGTTTTTGCAACGTATCTGATTTGAAAGCAGGATAAAGAATGGACAAAAAACGATCCAAACAACTTATATAAATGTCATCATCATCGTACCATAGAATTACAAATACAGGCATTGTACATAAGGAGCAAAAGTTGGCCACGGCAGAACACTCTTTTTCAAGACTATCTTTGAAGGTTGTGAACCACTGAAGAAGGCTACCATTAAATAATGTGTCTGACTGACTAGAAAAACCAAGTGGAAAAAAACAGTCGACTTTGTCATTCATGAGTGGTTTGGGAGATTCCTTACATGTCGAAATAGTGTGGTTCTCCAGAAAAGATTCTACTGAGGAAAGCAGACCATTATTCCTGCTGTCTATGTCAAAGTCAAATACCTTTAACCAAGGAATATTGGATATTTCTTGAGAAAATGAAGACGATATTAAAGTACGAGATATTAGAAAGAAAGAGTAGCGCGAATCAAATTCAGGAAGCAACTTCCTCAAAGGATCGGTTATCGTCCAATCGATGTTCGTGGTCTCAGATGGGACATTTTCATTTGGAAGTTCAGAGCCTAATAAACCAACCCATTTGTGAGTACGTTCATTCTCTTCTAAAGAATGTTCATTCGTTGAAGAAGAAGAAGAAGTAGTTACACTTTTGTGTGGTTTTACTTTGACAGGATTTTCCACTTCATGAAACCAAATGTGAGTTTGTAAAGCTCCATTTTCAGTTTGGTAAACAACGCCATGTTCGAAATAAAATTCCGAGAATTTTGTAAGATAGTTTGCAAGATTTTGTGTGAGATCTTCATCAACCAAATGGCAGAAGCAACCATACTTATGGTTAAATGTTTCTTGAAGCTCTTGAACTTCAATTTTCAATGGCATTTCAGATCGTCTTGGGTTGATTATTGAATGAATCAGTAAATTTGCATAAAATTCCCTGAATGATATTTCGTGGCTCTCTGCAATATAAGATGTAAGGTACTTTAAAGCTACACATTCACGCAGCAAATGTAACAATTCATTAGCAAATGCAATGGAAGGATGACATAATTATAAATCAACACGTTTTTTTCACGCAGAAGACTTGGGTTAAGTTACTGTTTCCACTCCGCAACCTAGCCTAAGACAGTTTCCACTCTGCTTATCTGCAAGAGTTAAAAGAGTAGACGTTGTATGGAGAAAGTTACGATGAAAGTAAAAGTGTCCAAGAGACTGGACACCCCATCACAACAGGTTGTCCGTGCCATACCCAAGTCAATACTTTCGTTAACAAAAAGTGTTTTTTTTTCAAAATCTGGTTCATATTCATGAGTAGCCTATACACGTACTTCGTTGCAGACAGGGCGACGTTACTTTCACCTTGGTTTCTCGACAGAGCAGTAAACATACAACGTCAAATCTTTAAGGCCAGATCAGGGCAGCTAATTTGTTTATGCATTGTATAGGATACGCTTAACTTTAGAAAATGCAAATGGTTTGTGTTAGGTCGTCTGTTACACTACCGGTATTACATTACATGACAGCTTTCTTACGGTATTGTTTGTGGGCTTTCACGAACCCAGAGATCTGCGTGGCAATTTTAGTTGGACCTTCACCAATCAGAAGACGAATGTTGTTTTTATATATCGGGCGAATACGTTTCAAACCATCTTCATACAAAATGAGAGTCTTAGAAGCATCTAAAGCTCCTTGATGTGGAGGAGGCGGCAGCACTGCCAAGAAGGCTTGATACGCTTTTGAATTTTCTTTTTTAAGAATGATGATGCTGAAATTAAAACATTGTGCTAAATATGGTAAATTTTAACCCATTTGGTTAAGCGCCTGCGTTTACGAACAAAGAAACTGCAAGATCAATCGGCGCTGGTTCGACACTCGGGGTGTGCGCTTGAGCAACGCATTTCAAGTGCTGCTCTCCCTTCAGCGGCACTTAGTGGATGGAATAACACACAATCTCACTGCAACAATGGGAAACTTTAATTTACCAATCTCGGTAACCCGGCCTGTGTCGGTGGTTCAAAGCCTCTGTAAGTATGAGAAATTGCCAGGATTAAGCTCTCAAAGAAGCTTTGTCAGTCCGAGGATAAAGATTCAATCAATCAAATTACTCACGAAAATCACAGCATTGCGAAGTGAAACAATTTGATAAGTGCTAAACTTTATTGCAAATCTGTAGGCTATTTTAAAAAGCACAAACTCATTAACAATGTCGCTTTTTATCCCGACACTGTTCAAGATAACAAAACCTAGTAAGCTGAAATTAAAACAAGCTTTAAGTGAAACGCGGATGACATTTACAAATTTAAAATCCCCTCATGTGAATTCAGCATGTTTCACTCGTGATATGAGGTTTTCTTGCTTCAGTCTACCAGCAGGGATATCGCGGCTCAGCGTGTATCTTCTCTGAAGAAGCTCTTTTTCTACTTTCCCGATCAGCGACCGAACACAGTCGTGACCCAGTATTGTGATGTCACAATCCTGCATCCCTGATGAGGAAGCTGTAGTAGCTGTACACAAATCATTTACTTGCTAACTACATGTAGGCCTAGTAGTTCACACACTCAAGTCAAGCTAAGCAAACAAAAATTCAAATCAAAAAATAAATATCTTAAAATGTAGATAGCCTGCTAAACTCATGTTCAGCGAACGTTTCGAAAATTAAACTGTTTTCGTTTTCAGTAGCCTACTACTAAATTGAAACAATTTCTGATCCCGCTAAGTTTTAAATTAAAGTAAAACTACAACTCAAAAATATGATCCAGTATTCCAGTAGCTGTTTCGAGAAGGAGATCCAGCTTCGTCTAAAAAAATTCTTAAAAGAGTAAACAACATAAAAGTTGAGGTTTATAAAACTAGATGAGAGTTTTTGTGGCTTGAGCTACCTCTAAAAATTAACACAAAATGTTTAATTCTGATCGTTTTTTAAGCTTTTTGACACATTTCCAAGAATGCTTCTTTGAATCACTTTATAGCAGTGTTTCCCAAACTTATTTAATAGCGCCCTTCTGGACAAAAAACAGACTATAGGCCTATCCAAAGCCCCTTCGACAAAAAAAATAGTTCAAGACTCAATACCACACGACGCTGGTTCGACCTTCGAGGTGTGCGCTTGAGCAACGCATTTCTGGACTGCTCTCCATTCAGCGGCATCTAATGAATGGAATAATTCCTCGGCAACAATACTTCAACAATCGGAAAAATTCACTCTTCCTATCTCAGTAACCTGCCCTGCGTCAAGAGCCTAGATACGGCCTAAGGGCTACTTGCTGGATTCGCCCTTAATGTAGCCCGCAAGCAAATCCACTCACTTGACAAGTAGTCACCATCACTTTTGTCGAAATCTTTGTCTTCAAGCATTGCAAAGCTTCTATTTTAGAACACAGGCAATTTCATTTTTCACCACTACAGTAGGCTACTGTAGAATATCGAAGAAACATGCAGCCTGTTAAGTACACAGCTTAGAAACTAATAACAGAAAACGTGACAAACCAAAGTTTGGTTCTTTAAAAATCACAAGCACAAAAAGTATCACCTCACATTTGCTTGGTAATAGGTCTAGAAGAGACTCTAGGCCAGAGGTTCTTAAACTTTTTGAGCCGCGCGGCACCCGTTTGACGTGCCATCCAAACTTGCGCCCTACCAAACCACAAAATTAGCAAACATTAAAGTGTAATGACTACAGGAATTTATATTTAGCTTTCATCAATGTGAGGGATGTAATTGTTTTTCGGAAACCAAAAGTTTAATTCGAGGCTTTGTAGCCGATAATGCACACCTCAGATCGGCTTTACAATCAATAAGTTTGTTTCGATGTTTTGTTTTCATGTTCAAAAGTGTAGAAAAGCCACTTTCGTACAGATGAGAGGACGAAAACGGAAGAAGTGTGCGTATCGCCACGCTACCCACTCCCTTGTATATGTGCAAATATTTAACCCAAAAATCAGTTAGTGGCATTGCTTCATAATAGTCTTTTGCAGTAGAGTAACACTTTATTTCCAAGAATTCCTCTTGCAAACCGTCGGGAAGAATGTCCTCGTTAACACGAAAGGGATTTCTTGTCATCTTCCATTCTGGAAGGTCGGTGTCACCCAAGTCTGGGAAATAGCGTTCGAATTCTTGTTTCAAAAGCTGAAGGTGAGCCTCCACGTCAGCCTTAAGCTCACCTTCCAGTTCAAGTTGCTTTTTGTCAAGTGCAGTATCTAGGTTGGGAAATGAAGCTGCATTTCCTATTTGTATTCGGCGGTGCCACAACCCCAGCTTTGCCACAAATGCTCGAATGGAATCATAGCTATTAATCCGGTTAGTATTTCTGCCCTGCAAGAGCAGATTTAAGTTATTGAGGGCCTCGAAAATGTCCATGAGGTATGCCAACTCCAGCTGAAACTTCTCTGATGAAAATGGCAGAAGGAGATCTTGCTTCCGATGTGCTTCCGAAAATAGCATCAGTTCATCTCTCATTTCATACACGCGGGCTGACATATTACCTTTCGATAACCAACGAACAGATGTATGGAAGAGGAGAGTCTCATGGTTCGAATCCATATCCTTGCACAGCTTGGTAAACAGTCTCGTATTGACGCACTGGTTTTGACGAAGTTGACGGCTCGTATGATTACTGTAAGCTTATCTTTCATTGCAGCTGGTAAAGTCCTGGAGGCCAGAGCCTCACGGTGAATCACGCAGTAAGATCCAATGGCATTGGGACTTTTTTGCTTTATCCTGGCAATAAATCCACTTAGTCACATGCGTTTAGTCACATAGTTTGACATCGCTCGCGCCCCCCTTGTGAACTTTTCGCGCCCCCCAGTTTAAGAACAGCTGCTCTAGGCCTAAGCAACTGGGCATAAGCCTGGATATGTCAAAAACTAATAAAAAAACGATTGCTTTATCATTTTCCCATTATCGTGACGTCACTCATGTCTCAAAGGGAACCCAGCGACGGGGGTCTGGGGGGCCTCCCCGAGAAAAATTTGAAAAATTACTTCGAATTTGGTGCATTCTGAGAGCATTTTCAACAAAAATGTGGGTATAAATATTCCTGTAAAATGGTGCTGTCTGGTGGCATGGCAAAAGGATAAGACCATGTTTTCTTGGGCATTTTTCGGAAATAAAGCTAAATCTCTATGTTTTCTTGTTGCTAATTCTTGGCTGAGATGTTTGAATGTTTGGTATTGGCAAAACTCGCTTTTTTAATGCAGTTTCGTTTAAAATTAGACAAACTTTGTTTTAGAGACATAGAGACTGAAAGCATCATTCTTAATATCATGACGTCACATGCGTGCCAAAGTGGGGGTTGTAACCCCCAACCCCCCCCCACCCTTGGCTACGCCACTGTCGCTGACGCTGTTCTATAGTGAGTAGTCAGGTAGTGCTGACGCCAGGAAGATCGCTCCCTTTCAACTAAGCTTTCAAACATTGATTCAAACTTTCCTACTGAATTGTTCGTTGCTCTACGTGGTAATCATGCATTAAAGCACTGAGTATTTTTCTGGGCAGAACTTGCAAGCCCAATCAGTTGTGAATAAAACCTGAACGCAAAAATGAGACAAATACCTGCAATATTTACAAATGCCTTGCAAGTCGCGATTAAACGAAACTATAATTTTTAAAAAACAGAGACAAACAGTTGTCACACTGGTTGCAGTCTACTTGTAATTTACTTACAAAATTTACCCGTACAGCACTGTAAATACATTTGAACAAATCTTCAGCGATATTTCATCGAATAGTTTAAACCTGATAGCTTTTATATGGACACTGAGAACAAATCACTACTAAGCTATTGTTGAAGATTTGAGGTTTTTTATAGTTTGCTTTTTTATTTGAGTCTCAAAGGAATAGAACAAAAGATATCTTGAATGTGAAAGCCGATGTTTGGTCTCAACTGCAAAATCAGTTAGCATGAAAGTAATTGTAGGCAAGCGTTTTGCACGTTGTTTTAAGGTTTTCAAACGTCGCAACAACGTATACGGTTTGAAGTAATTGAAAAAGCCGACTCAAATTTCTGTGCTAATGCAGGCGTGAAAGTTTTGCCCACAACGATACCGAAGTTTCGCCTCAAGTTGCTAATAGCAACCGTCACGGTGAATGTATATGCGTGTGCTGCACTAACCAGACAAAAAATAAGTCGTTGTTTACATTGATTCAACGTCTACAGACATTGAATCACTGTAAAAAATGACTGATTTGCAGTCTGGGTACCAATAAGCTACCTACCCAATTATTCATAATTTAGTCTGTCAGCCGTCGGCGGCAATTGAGGAAA
The DNA here is from genome assembly GCF_918807975.1 of Aplidium turbinatum. NCBI lineage: Eukaryota > Metazoa > Chordata > Ascidiacea > Aplousobranchia > Polyclinidae > Aplidium > Aplidium turbinatum. The sequence continues at coordinate 3,955,827 of NC_137489.1, read as the reverse complement.
TCATCTGACCGCCACTCGCATGGACGTCGGTTCGACACTTCCTCAGACGCCTCTTCCTCAGACTCCTCTGCCACTCGACGGTTCGACACGTCGGTTCGACACTTCCCATGTACATCATTCGGCCATGCCGTAGTAAGACATTGTGACTTTCTTAAAAATGAACACAATGAAAAAACCACGAAATCAAGAAGCGCTAGTTCAGCTTTCCAGGTGTGCGCTTGAGCAAGGCATTTGAGAAGACTGCTTTCCACTCGACGACACCCAGTGAGTTGAATGATTTCCAAACAGCGACGCGTCTACAATCGGAAATTTTACTCCGTTAAGCTCGGCAACAAGACCTGAGTTTCTCGGCAGTCGAGTGTAGCAGGAACTCAGCGATAGACAGGTGTTTCGCCCATGAAGACATCAGTACCCCACCACTAGTGTTCAACTGTTTTATTTGCATCAACAGCGCACGGGTACAAAGGATTGACACGGCGAGAGAGCACAAACGAACATAGCCAGGTCGAAGATGATGAACTGTTTTATTTCGATCAACAACGCACCAGTGCCGGATTAACCAAGTGCGGGGCCTGTAGCAGATTGATTTGATGTAGGCTACAGAAAATACCCGGGAAGTAATTGAATATTTTATAGATTTGATCTATATTCTACTACAACAAAAAAAATAACAAAAGTCTAATATAATATTTTATTTGCAATGAGAAATATAAAACTTCAACAATATCATTCAAAGGTCTTTTCGGCGCATTTTGATATCTGCAAATTTTGCAATTATTTCAGATGAGTTCATAGACTTCAGAATGTCATTTTCAATATTCAAAAGAGTTACATAGTGTAGCCGCTCTTGCCCCATCGTGTTTCGCAGATAGTTTTCAATTAACTTCAATTTTGAAAATGATCTCTCTCCAGTATAATTAATTAGTTACCACCATACATAGATAATGGCGTAACAAATTGTCAATGTTAGGAAACGTGGTGTCAATATTGTTTTCTTTAATCAAAGTGAAATAGATGAGTTCTGGAGAGGAGCAATCAATAGCAATGTGCTTTACGAATTCTGAAAACTGAGGTAGTTCATCTTTCAATCCGTGTTCCAAATCCTGGGGATATGCTTTTAAAAGTTTGTCAGCACTTTCTTGGATCTGCGCAGGTGTTAGGTCATGCAGATTTCGCAAAAAACTATAGACCGTGTTTTCAATTGGGTGTATGGCTTGCGACGTTGCTGTAGCGCTGATTGTAGGCTGTCCAATACGGTAAGGAAAACTTCCACCCGGAATCTGTCTTTGGGTGATTGATTATCCATTGCATCTGAAACTGAACGGGCGCTGCCTACATCCTCATCGCGCCTTCGATTTCGGACAATTCTTCTTGTGCTTGTTGGTCGGTAACCCGGCAGTTGAGTCAGCCTCTGCGCTTCTGACTCAAACTTAGCGATCTGTTTTCTGAAAGTCTGTAGAGATCCTGCCAAAGAGACACACAACGCTGAAACAATGTTGAGATTTTGCTGCTTTGCTTGAAGAGAAGCTTGAGTTGCCTGGAACCAATCGAGTATTCCAAAAAACCACTAAGATTCCAATATCGAGCAACTCCATTTTCTCAAGCAGTCCATTTGCCTGCTGTCGACATTTTGCCTTTTGCTCTTGGTCATTCGCAAGTTTTTCCAGCGCTTCCTTTATGAAAGGAAAACGTTCTTTAATAACATTAATGGTATCAGCTCTTGCGGACCGTCATGTTACAGAGAGCCTCTTTAACGCTCCACTCTAACTAACCTTAAAATCGCACACAAGAAACGATTAAATTCTTCCCTGTGACAACACAATGCGCGAAGTTGCCATTCTCTCGAATGTTCCCTCAAACAACAAGGACTAGCATCGTGGGCTAGTGGCATTCGAACGGGCAGTTGCCTCCAGCGGAATTACCGTTTTTTTTAAGTTTAGAATAATTAGGAAGGGACAAGACGTTGGGATTAGTAATTTAATCTAACATTTATAATGTTCTCCTATGCCATTCCAGTTTGCAAGCCAAAAATAACTTGCCATTTAGACATTTTTTTGCAAAAAAAAATGTTTTGTTCGCCAAGCGCGGGGCCTTGTGAAGCGCGGGGCCCGTAGCAGTTGCTACATCTGCTACTATAGTTAATCCGGAGCCGCAACGCACGAGTACAAAATAATTGACACGGCGAGAAGAACACAATAAACATAGCCAGGTCAGAGACTTTAAAGAACCGGCCTGCCACGCCCCGCGGAGGCGGGGAGAGGCGTGATTATGGGGTAGCGATGCACCCGGAAGGGAAGGTCGCGGGGGTCAGGGGGCCGGGAAGGTCGCGGGGGCCAGGCTCGGGAGTCTAGGTACCTGTGGAAGGAAAGTGTGGATCGAAAATCTTGTGCGACTCGTCCGCAAAATGCAAAATGGCGGAACGGGCCAGGGAGACGGGCTTAGCTTTCCGCAAACAGGTTAGCTCACGACGGGCCGGGCGGCCCGCCGTGTGGAGCGACTGGTACCGGCAGAAGTTTTAAAGCCGGGCAGCGCCCACGTCTCCATCACGTGACCGCAACACAGATACGTTTGACTCCTATACCCGGTCTGCCCTTAGGGTTGTGGATAAGTTTCCTGTTCTGTGTGACTACATTACCAACAAACCCTTAATTAATACAGAGTTCATTCAGAGATTGAGTTCATTTTCTCTGCCGTTACACAACACTTGGAATTGCTTTCAGCACGTTTCAAGAAGTACTTTTTAAAAGAGACAGATAAGAATTTTGATTAGATTTTAAACCTTTTGTTGTTACAAAGACTGATCTGTCACTGTCAGGAAGCGAAGAAGAAGAATTAGCCAAATTATCATCTGATCTAACTTTAATGCTTCGTTTCAATCAAACAGCTATTGCATTTTTCTGGTTGAGTGTTGTGGAGGAATACTCATTGCCATCGCAAAAGGCAATTAAAATTTTATTGCCTTTTGCCACGACCTACATGTGTGAGACAACATTTTCAGCTCTTACCAGCATGAAGACAAAATACAGGTCCAGACTTTCCGTGGACCCTGACTTACGATTTTCCTTTCACAAATAACTCTGAGAATTGATGACTTATGCAATAAGAAGCAATCCCATTCGTTCCATTGATGTTGTCAGTTTTTTAAATAAACAAAATTCGGTTTTATTCATTTTTACCTTTGTATTGGGGGTCCGCAAATAAACAGATTCACAAATAGTGGTCCGTGGCCCAAAAAAGTTTGAGAAACCCTGGTCTCGTAACAAATGCATCAAGAAACTCAAACACGTCATCGATTAGTTTGAAGTTCTATGGAAGTTCCATCGTATGTCTGATGTGCAGTTGCAAGCATGTAGAACAAATTTAAACAAGTTGTAGCCTACAATAATGACATTTTGGATGAGTTAGTACTTTTGAAAGAAAGCTACACAGCAAACTTGAGCTGCAAACCGGAAATGATCTTTACTCAGAGAAATCATTAATCGCAACTTTCGAAACACTTTTCCAAATATTTTGTTGCTTTGAGAATTTTTTACGTAAACCGGTACCTTCAACGGTTGCGTGTTGAAAACGTGGTTTTAGCACACTGAAATTGGTATAGAATTGCTTGTAAATCATGACATAAAACTAGAATTATTTTAGGCAATACTAAAATTACCAGCTACAACAAATTCGATTCGCACCATGATTGGAACCAATACTGGCCTGGCACGCAGACTTCTCAAGGAGAGGAGACGTTATCATGGACCAAACAACGGCTCGTCCAGGATTTCACACAACAAACAGACAAGAATGTGTAACAGCTAACAGAATCATCAGCAAACACGCCACACTACCCAAACACTACATAGATGGGGTACTCTCAGCACCCCTGACTGCTCCCACTGCGAATCCAACTTTCAGGACGGCGATCACCTGGTCAAGGATTGTCCATCCACCTAAATCAGTGGCGAATGTGGAGCAGTAACTTACACGCAGTGACGCATGTGACGATGCTTTTTAAACACTTGTTCGTCTACAACAATACTGAAGTTTCCCCTCAAGTTGCTAAAAGCAACCGTCACAGTGGTGTAGCCTACCACGTGCAGCATACGTGTATTCCGTGGCGTATGAAAACTAAAGGTTTGGATATCAACAAGGGCATAGTCAGGTGGAGAGGAATTGCCTCCCATAAAAAATTTTAAATAAAAATTTCACACTCTGTTACAGCATCATTTGACAAAGTTCTGAAAAGGTTGAAAGTAGGCTACTTTCAGAATGCGCAATTTCAAGGTATTTTCTTCAAACGTTTCTGGTTGAGGGTTCACACACCCCTATGGGTGCATTTTGTGCTGGCCACGCCCCTGGAGGACAACACTTCCATTAAATTGGATTTCTCTTTTTTATTTTATTGTTTGTATGGATTTTTTTTAAATCCATTAGTTTTCTTTTATTTTACTTCACAGTATAGATTCTAACGATCTGTTTTAGCCTGATGCTGCGAGTTCGTTGTGGCAATATCGAATTACACGAGCTTTCGGAATAGTTCCCTGGTCATGTGCTATGACGAATGGTGTTGAAGTCGGTGAGTGGTTCTTTAATGTGGCTCTTTGCCTTTGGTTTAGCTTGAGGCTGGTGGCTGTTGAGTTCTGTGCTGTTAGGCGTTATTGCTGTGAAATTTTGTTGAATTGGTTGATTAGTAGATTAAAGGCATACTAAAGGAAAATTTCAAACCGGAATTAAGCATTAAAATGAGTAAACTGAACATTCAAGAATACATTTCAAAAACAATTACCCAAAAAAATTTGTTTTCAATGGCGCTGGCAAGGCCCAAAGTCCAGTGTTTCATTTATTTTCATTTTTTTCAAAATGACCAAAACGTGCAAACACAGCTCAAGAATACGTCATAAAGTCCAGCAATAACAAAAGCCACGTTACCACATCTGATGTTTTGAGCAAACTGTCTGCTGTTTTGATGTTGAAATGTGCTGTTTTGATGTACATACATACATAGCCTACAGTCAAATCGCCCGCAGTAACAATTATTGCGTGATCGGTTGATTGCTAGACTTTATGACGTAGACTTTATGACGTTCTTTACAGTCGCACGCTTCGTTGCTCAGGCCAATCTCGTTTTGAAAGCTCTGACAAAAGCACGCGCACAATGGCGGTCAGACCGCAATGGGGCAAAATTTTATTGAAAATCGTTTTATGGTAGCATGTTAAACACAAAGAACGTGGAAAATCGCCAAGTCAGGTTTTTCCTTTAATACCCCTTTAAGTGACGTAGTTCTTCCCTTTCGGCACAGTTGTTGATTTTTGGATTTTTTTTTCTTTTTTCTTTTATTTTCTTCATCACCTCAACCTATTCACGTTTTGTGTCCAAATTGACGCCACAAACTACGTAGCTTTGTGTTGATATGCCAATGAAATTGTTAACGACAAATAAAAAGGAATTAATCTAACTTGGCTGGTGGGCAGGGTTGAAAGTAACGACTAGTTGTCACTATTCGATAGCGTTATTCGTTGCTTTCTGAATATCGAATGCTAATATAAAAATAAATATCGAATGCTAATACCCACTCCTTTTAAAAATAAATATCCAATGCTCGTTATTCACTGCTTTTTTATGCAAGCAACTAAATCATTCTTCGTTTTTCACTAATCGATATTTAGGAGAACTGCTAAATCATTCTTTGTTGTTCACTTACTTCGTCGTCAAAACGAATTTGCGGGATATAGTTTTCGGATTACTATCCGACCTAGTCCCCTTCCGGTTTTCGAACTTTAAAAGATTAAGGAAAACTTTGCGGCAAAACAGTTCAGAAAAACCATGCCAGTGAGAGTCGTTAACAGTGTGGCCAACCTTGCAGTTTTCCCGCAAGTTTGGGCATGCTTTTTTTTCGAGTTTGCGTATGTTTTTTTTAGCTTGCAGGTTGCTTGTTCTTGGGCTTGTTTGTTTGGCTGTCAATTTTTAGTAATTGCAACTCATTGCTTTTTTTAAGTATCGATAGCGGAAAGTCATTGCTTTTTTGGGCACTATCGAATAGTGAAATAGTCATTGCTTTTTGACTAACAACTTCCAAGTTCTAACCCTGCTGATGGGTCTCTCAAAATTTCTGAATGTTTCTTCCGGTGAATTGTAGTCAGTGGCGTATTTAGAAAGTTTCTTAGGGGGGGGCCAAGACATTGCGTCAGTCAGCCGCGTAGCGGCTGACTTGGCGGCTGGAGGCCAATGGGGGTCTCGGAGTAGTACACACGGGGTACCGGTAGTCTCAAAGGGAGTAGCCTACACAGAAAGCTCAAATTTGGTGAAAATGGATGGCTGTTAATCGGTTCAAATTTTTTCTACTTGGGTTAAAATTAGACTTCGTTGACCCTTTTAATAGGGGGGGGGGGGGGTATACCAAAATGTCATATGATGCGTCAGAACTGGGGGAGGAGGTTAAATGAAACCGTCAAAATACTGTCAGGTAGGGGAAAAGGGAGACCAAAGTCAAGAGCGAATCCGCAAAAGTAAGTTACTTTTCCAATCAATGAACCAACAAAAGATATCAAACACTTCAAAACATAAACAGTAAGTTAGATCTTCCGACCTCGAATACCTTTTGAACATTCTCGGCGATTCGCAATGACAATTTGCAGTTTAATGCGATGGTTGCGCTTGGCAAATATATCAATGACTGCATCATACTCGAGTACAATATCCTTGCTTAAATACATCTGAGCTAGTAGACCATCCAAACGTGGCTCTCGGTATCATGGTCGTGCGGTAATAATTTTTCAGGTAGGCTACTTTGGTGAACTGAAACATCGCTCATTGGAGGCAGTTGTAACTGGAAGCGTAGCAAAGATTTGAAGTAATTTATAGATAATCTGATTAGTGCCGAGTTGTTCAGCAGCTTGGCACGCATCCACAAGAGTCGCAGGCAGGGAATGGGATGTGATGGATTGGAAGACAGATTTTGGGATGGAAGATGGGAAGTGTCAAGGATGGAAGATCTTGATGATGGGATGGAAGACAATTTTCCATCATTCCATCCCAATTCCATCATTAACTTTCTAACGCTTTATCAAGAATAAGCTTAAATTTAAGCTTAGAATTAGCTTGAATTAAATTTTTTAGACGACAATTTCGAGTTTTGCTTCGAGGGTTCAAGTAGGCCTACCAACGGAATCGGAAACTTTACCATGAAGGCTTGCCGGTTGAGTAGCCTGGTGAGTGCTCAGTTTGGAATAATGTGACCGCATGAGAACAGTAGTCAGCTAGTCATTGTGCCCTTCCGGAATGGGATCATCAATAGATCATCATCAACATTGAACCAACGTAAACCGATGGTGGCATTTTGGGTTATAATAGCCTAGCTCACAGAGCGGTCGCCAACTAAGGCGCAAACTGATTCGGTGTTCTCAGAAATCTTTTTCAAGCAAACACAGCGTGTGTGGGGAAGGATTGATGCTGCACCACTCGGGAGGGCCAATGACAATTAGCTTTAATTTAGCCTATGGTTTTTAGGTTTATTTATGGCATATTCAACGCGGAGATCACAAAATGTGAAGATGGAATGGAAGAGACTTCTGAGATGGAATGGAAGATTACTAAGATGGAATAGAGATGGAATTGAAGATGGAAAAAACGTCTTCCATCCCATACCCTGGTCGCAGGTCGTTTATCCACAGAAGCTGCAAGCCAATTTGCTCTCTATCTTCGCAATTCAATAGTAGCTGCAAAGCAATTGCTTGGTTCAACATCCAGCATTTCATGGTAGAATTCGAAAATCTCGTCGATCGGCAGTCCTCATCTTCATGAATCAATGAAGGCAGCAATGTGCTGACTTTAAAAGCTAGCGAGCAGTGCTCAACCAACGACCCCAGTTCCGAAGAAAAAACGCAGCTTGTCGGAAGTAAAATGAAGTAGGAAAAAGGCTTCTTTCTTATCTTCTGTAAGCAAAGAAGCTGACAAGCTGGAAGATTTGGAAAGGAAATTGCTGGGACTAGAGTTTCGACGACAAGTGACTGTGAAACTTTTGAACTCCAAACGCTTTGCAATCTCTGCCACTGGCTGCCCAAGTGTTTTTGCTCTTAAATATAGCCGACCAAGTAATTCTACATCGCACCACTTTCTAAACTATTCCCTGTAATAAAAGACGTCGTTGCAGACAGTGTCACAGCCAAACGCGTTTTCTTTGTGGGATGTGTGACGTTCCTCTTCATCAGCATTGCTATGAATTGTACCACAAAAACAGGCAATAATCCAAAGTAGATGTGTTCAAGGACATTGTGTTTTATTGAGTGCATTTTTTATGTACTTTTATTTACTTACTTATTTATTACTCTTATGTTTTTATGCCACATGATTTCGTTGTTTGCGATTGTAAATAGAAAACTATGTTTTCGCACTTGACTAAAATATGGTCTTAGATTTTTAAAACAAAGAAAACTATTAATACTACAAAAAGTGCTCAATGCTAAGCAAAAAAGCAAAGCAGAGCGAATTAAATCAAAATATAGTTATTACTATCTGAATTCTTAACAGCCTGTTTCACCTCAAACGGATCATCAGAAGGGTCTTATTCAAATAGAATCTATTTGCAATAATCTATTTGAATTTTATTTGAATAAGACCCTTCTGATGATCCGTTTAAGGTGAAACAGGCTGTTAAGAATTCAGATAGTAATAACTATATTTTGGTCTGAGATTTTTATATGTTCAGAGGAAAAAAAGAAAACAGTCAAAAGAGAGACGCAGAAGACGCAAAGGAAAAGGAGTCTTAACACTCGATCAGTCAAACAATTAAAAATAATTTTATCGCTTAACCGCTGACGTTGTGTTTCTGCAACGCCTCAAATTTTGTATAAACAAACAAAAAAATTTCGATTTTTTTTTTACTAATTATCTAAACTGGAAGGGTGCTAAATGAAAAAAAATTAACTTCTAGAAATAGGTGCGGCGTTTAAAGGTTCAACGTTGAAAACTTTGCGTTTAAAAAATATTCAGATAGCAATTCAGTTGTTGTTTACATTAACTCAACGTCTGCAAACGCTCCATAAATGTAAAAAAACGACTGATTTGCTGTCTGGGTAATTGGTATTGTGTAGACCAGGGGTCACCAAACTACGGCCCGCGGGCCGGAACCGGCCCGCCACGTGCTGCGGAAATTACAGCTGCACTGCAATTATGTACATGTGCTTCCCTTGGCATTAGCAACCGTCTTTGGCTTCGCCTTTTTGTGTAATAGAGACTTCTTTGTTAAAAATGTTCCTTCTTATAGTTTGTTGTTGTATGTTGAATTTGTATGCTACATTTTATTTTTAATTCTATTCTAATGTAGCGATCAACTTTTGTACATTTAATCTTTCAAGTAGGCTACACTGTTAATCAAAAGGGTGGAAACCTTGGGGTGGAAATTTCCATGGGTGGAAATCTCTCGCGGCAAGGGTGGAAAGCGAAAAGAATGGTGGATATTTCCACCATCTAGAGTTTAATCCACCCTAAACTGTGGAAATACACACGTTGTTAACAAGGAGGGTGGAAAGTTTGAGTTGGAAATTATTGAGGGTGGTTATTTCTCGCGGCAAGGGTGGAACGAAGGAAAGGGTGGATTGTTCCACCCATCTCAAATTTGTTCAAATCTCAAAATAGAGATAATTAGCGTATAGCATCAGTAGCTTTGCGGTATGGTAGGAAGAGAAGCTTTCTACACTGTTTAATTTGAAAAAGTTGCAAAAGCTTTTTCAATTGCCTTTGTAGCCAAATTCAGTGCATTGTTTCTGCAATAAGCTAAACCAGCTCATTAACCCAAAGATAAATACAGATGGTACTGTAGGTTAAAGATTATTTACTTGTAGCGTCTGTGGCATAACATGTGTGTTGTTAAAAATGCTTAGATTGCTGGTGTAGGCTATAGCTTATAAGCTTAAAGCGTATTTGAAATGAATTTCTTTGAATGAAAAGAAGCTTTATTCCATAATCTGCAGTTTGAATTGAAATATCTGTAAACATTAGGCTAATACCAAAGAATAAAGGGAAAAAATAAAATTAAAAATTTATTTTAAAACAAAGTTTGATTATGAAAGACCTTATAGACTATTCATTCATTGAGCGACGTACTTTTTAACGGTGCTGATGAGTTCCACTAATAATTCAAGCTAATACAAATAACAAAAGTAGGCCTACCCAACCAGCAAAACTGGTTCTATTCACATTGATTCAATGTCTGCAGATGTTGAATTAATGTAAAAAAGACCAGTTTTGTGGGCTGGGGCATGGATTTCAAAAAAAGGATTTTTTTCCAGAAAGTTAGAAACGATGTACAAACAATATCAACTTATTTTTCATTTCGACGTCCTAATCAGAACGTCACCCCATAAAATATTGTGTTAACAATAGTCAATAGCTAAGTGGTAAAACACTATGAATAATGGCATATACCGCACCAAACTCTTTTTGCATTGCTTAAACAAAATATTAGTTCTTGTTTACTGCTTTGCAGTTGAGACTGAACTAATATTTAAAAAAAACAAGCATGTTTATCGAAATTACCGTTTTGGAAATACGATTCAATGAGAAAGAACTTGCTAAAAGTAATCAAAATGAAAAATTAGTGGGCATGCAATCTAATCATATCCAATCAAAATGTTGGCAAAAACAAATACAAGCAACAATTTCATTGAAAATCTTATCTGAGTGAGAAAACTTGTTGGAAACTCCTTCCTAGCAGTACTTCACAGTTACAAATATTTTCAATCACAAAGACAGGACGTTACCAGGGTCAAAAGTATGAATTGCCACTTTTATTGTGTTGTTGCCTGTAAATTATTTCATCCTCTTGGTGCCGCTAAAGAAAGCTGTTCGTGTAGCGCAATGCTCAAAGACGTGTTCCGACAGCTGAATCATCGCTCTTTGATTTCGAGAAATTTGAGTTTGCTGAACTATTTCCAAAGTATTGTCGGAGCAAACAAACGAGTTCAACTATAACAAATTTATGAGAAATGTTCAAAACAAATTTTATTCGATGAAAAAACTTTTTTTCACTGGAATGTCTTTTTAAAATAACTTTGTTTTAAGCAGTACGCAAATTTACTGTACGTTTGTGAACAATTGTAGAAACTGGGCAGCTTAATAGTTTTAGAAATGAGGAGTGATCGAAACGAACTTAGTGAAACAAATATAAGGATTGTGAATTTATGTAAATATCGAATGACTAACTTTGAAATTACAGAATCAAGACCAAAACAAATATTGATTACCAAAGCCTATTGCTCACCATCCCTATGGAAAACCATGTTCTGCTGAAACACATCAGCTCAAATCTTACAAAATGTTGTCAGTAATCTTTTTTGCCCCAGAGCCCGTGATTTTTATCACAGAACAACATAACAGCTGTTAAACATTTACCTTGACATTTAATCCAAGCAACAAAGATGAAAAGAAGCAGACCTCCGACCTTTAGACTGGGGAAGAAAGTTTTTACAAAGAAAATAATATACATTTGTTATAACGATTTCCCCATAGGACATGCACGACATGAAGAATGATGTTGCGAACAATTTTTCATTTGCAAAATGACGATCAGCGATTACAAACTCCGAAACACGAGATCTCTCGTAAATTTGAAAGAATCGAAAAAAAACGACTCTAAACGTTAATCCATACCCAAGAATTTATTAGGTTTACTAATTGCAAAAAGAAGAAGGTCATGACATATCACCTTATTGAATTCCTCACGCACACTGCATAAGATACAATCAGACTGAAACAGATTTATGTTAGTCGGGCTTTATGTGTTGCGAGAAATACTACAAGTTAAATGTTTCTATCTGCGACATGAAAATTTTGATTTGAACCATCAACACTTTGATAAACATCGCTTCAAAGAATTGATTTTGAACAGAGTATTTTCAGAATACCTGAAAACGACATTCTTCTAAAACGAAATGAAATTTCGAAAAAAGGAATAACGGTTAAGTTTTCAATGAGACGAAATCCTACAAAGCATGCCAACAGCGTCACGATTAACTTTAATAATACCTCCTACCCTACTTTTCATTCAAAAGTGGACCTCATTTCTTTTTCGATATTTGACTACTGGATTCTTTTCATGTTTTTACAAAGGATTGGTAGACTTTGTAATCATTTTAGCTAATTCATTGTTTTCATAACACACTGAGAACCCTCCCAGAGCGAATCGATCTATCAGCTTTCCGCCGAAACAGCTCTTGCCACAGACAGCAAAATCCGTCGTATTTACATTGATTCAAAGTCTGTAAACGTGGAATGTAAAAACGACGGATTTTGCTATCTGGGGCGTGATCATTATAATCTCTTTTGCTTTCTGCTTTTCCTTATTTTCTGTTCGCTCGTATACAGAGTAAGGCTCGTATACAAAGTAATTACGTTTTATAACGTGTTTTAATTGTATCGTCGTATTGAGCTAGCTGGTAATCACAGATGGCTTGGAAGGCTGTTGTTTTAACTTCAGTTCTGTTCAGTTGTTTTTACTTACTTCGACATCAGGGGTCTGCAAAAACAACAAATCACAATTTACAACGATTTCGTATTTTTCAGACCTTTCTCATGATTTGTTTTATCGTTTCGAACTGATAACTTGACAAAACGAAATAGCTTGGTTGGACTTGTTTGCGTTTTTCGTACATAATATAGTAGGGGAGAGGAAACAAATTTTGCTTGATCTAACGTTTCTTGAAATGTTGTAGTTTTGTTTCTAATAGCCCCAGTTAGCTTACAAACAACAAATTGTGAAGCTAATATAGGTAATATTGCATTATATGGGTAGTATTGGATAATATTTGTAATATAACTGCATTCACAAATATAAGTAATAGCCTGCGACAGAACAACACATCGCATGCAAAACAAAAAGTAGAAATAAAACAAAAACTGACATCAACTGCAGGGCCGTTGAGAGGATAATTGAGGCCTGGTACCAATGAGATCCTTAATCCCCAAATCAGGACACTTCTAAGAAACAAAATGCACTGTATCCGAACAAATCTCGGTAGTTTCTTCAAGTTCTCAGGCCCTTAGGTAGGTTACAGACCCCTAAAATCATCTCGGGCGTCCAAAAGTATTTTCTGGACCCCCCTGTCAATGCTATTGTCAACATGCAATAAGCTTGTTACACATATCTTTCATAAAGTTAAGAGTTGGACTTTGTTGTCTCATGGCCATGGTTGTCTCTGGAAATTCTTTATGGACCCATTGCTTATAATTCATGAATCTAAGCGTTGGATCCGATCCTCATCTTTACTTTCATCACAGACCAAAGCAGTATAAACTTTGTTGAAATATTTTTGAAAACGTGTTTTCCATCGAAGAAGGGGTTGGCGGTTGCTAATAATACTTCGTCCGTTATCGCCAGAAAAAATAATCCTTTAGCAACTTCAGTCGGAGTTGAAGGCTATTCCAGATAATATCGGTGCTGACAATGCTGTCATCGAAAAGTGCAAGTTCTTGTCTAGTATCCTCTGTTACACCTTTATCATTACCTAAGCGTTCACAACCGCTTTCTGGAGAGTATATGACAGATCTGTCATGTCTCCTGAGCAAAACTAATCGGTTTCAAACACAAATCAGTAAAGCGTTGATAAAAAAAATAATGAAATTTCATTAGCCTTTTCACTTCTGTGTCAACAGTAACAGCTTTCTCAATGCTTAGGCCTACTTAGTTTGGTGACTATATGTCCTTAGAAGTGTAAAAATGTAGCCTCGAAGGCAATGGTTGCATCTTGTGTATGATTGACATGATTTTGGTATATACATTGCAATGCAGAAATAGCCTACGGTAAATTTTGAGGTCGTGGCTATCTAGTCTAAGGACAATCTTGTGTTTTTACTCGACTTAAAATTTTAGATAACATTTTCACACAATATGCAAATACTGTACAGTATCCTATATATATTTCTTGCGTGTTTAGTTGATTTCAGCAACATGGTCCTGTGTTTTGCCGTGTTAGACAGGTAGCCACTACCTGGTCTCGCTCCCTCAAGAAGTCAGTCGTGTCTGATTGACGAAACGTCGGAAGAAAAGCAGATTGTCACTTTATACATCGTCATCGTGTGGTAGTTTATCTTAATTTGCACCACTAGAACGCATCATGTTATTTAACTAAATGCCTGGTGAACAGACTCATTCAATTTTCAACAGCAGCCTATAGGCTACTTCGCAGTTGGCCCATTTCTTTTTTCAAGCATTGATAAAGATATTAACCACCTAACAAGCAATCAGACGTTCAAGAGGAACAATATCCTGCAGAACAGCTTTGGTAGCTACTGTATAGTCGAAAAATTGGTTTTGTACACAATTTCTTTGTGTATTCTGGAAAAATCGAATCATTGCCTGATCAGCCAGACTTTGGAGCCAGCTCCAATGTGGTAATAAATTTATGCAGATCTGTTTCAAGGGGTCTTGACCATTTGCTTTACTTTGACAGATGGTTTACATCTATTCCTTTTGTGACCCATCTGGAAAAATCAAAAATACACTGTTTAGGGACTTGTGGCAGTTAATCGGCGGCCAGGGATCACATTTTCCGGTGACAAAATCTTTTGAAGTCTGGAAGGGGTGCTCATGAAGAAAAGAAAGTTGTGGTTGATGGCACGGAAGTGCGTGTGGTAAAATGGATGGGCAACAGATCTGTCATTTCATTGTCCACCTTTGCCTCTGCTCAATCAATAGGAGATTGCAAACGGTGATTGTGAAGGAGTACAATCAGCTTATGGGAGGCGTTGATTTTCAATGTATGACGATTATCCAGCTTTGGTGAAGAAAGCACTACGAACTATTATCCCATTCGCCATGTCGTATTTATGTGAAGCAGGATTTTCTGTCTTGGTGGTGATGAAAACCAAATATCGATCACGAATAAACACCGAAAGAGAAATGCGAATGGCAATTTCAAACATTCTCCCAAGATTCAATGAACTTTGTAAAAACAAACCAGCCAACAAGTCACATTGAATAATATCCATTGCTTTATGTTGTTGTATCAATAGACACAACTTCAAAAATAAGTTTTCTCGTTAGCTTTTATTTGCTTGTACGCCGCAAGTCCAGAAAACTTATCCAGAGGCGTCGCAACAAAAAAACGTTTGAGAACCACTGTCATAGACATTTTTGGAGTCTTTTAAACTTAACATCGATGGTGGGGTTGGCGGGTTGCTAATAATACTTCGTCCGTTATCGCCAGAAAAAATAATCCTTCAGCAACTTCAGTCGGAGTTGAAGGCTATTCCAGATAATATCGGTGCTGACAATGCTGTCATCGAAAAGTGCAAGTTCTTGTCTAGTATCCTCTGTTACACCTTTATCATTACCTAAGCGTTCACAACCGCTTTCTGAAGAGTATATGACAGATCTGTCATCATTGTCATGTCTCCTGAGCAAAACTAATCGGTTTCAAACACAAATCAGCAAAGCGTTGATAAAAAAAAAATAATGAAACTTCACAAGCCTTTTCACTTCTATGTCAACAGTAACAGCTTTCTCAATGCTTAGGCCTACTTAGTTTGGTGACTGTATGTCCTTAGAAGTGTAAAAATGTAGCCTTAAAGGCAATGGTTGCATCTTGTGTATGATTGACATGATTTTACTTTTAGTATATACGTTGCAATGCAGAAATAGCCTACGGTAAATTTTGATGTTGTGGCTATCTAGTCTAACGACAATCTTGTGTTTTTACACGACTTAAAATTCTAGATAACATTTTCACACAATATGCAAATACAGATCCTATATATATTTCTTGCATGTATAGTTGATTTCAGCAACATGGTCCTGTGTTTTGCCGTGTTAGACAGGTAGCCACTACCTGGTCTCGCTCCTTGAAGAAGTCAATCGTGTCTGATTGACGAAACGTCGGAAGAAAAGCAGATTGTCACTTTATACATCGTGTGATAGTTTATCTTAATTTGCACCACTAGAACGCATCATGTTATTTAACTAAATGCCTGGTGAACGGACTCATTCAATTTTCAGCAGTAGCCTATACTTCGCAGTTGGCCCATTTCTTTTTTCAAGCATTGATAAAGATATTAACCACCTAACAAGCAATCAGACGTCCAAGAGGAACAACATCCTGCAGAACAGCTTTGGTAGCTACTGTATAGTCGAAAACTTGGATTTGTACACGATTTCTTTGTGTATTCTGGAAAAATCGAATCATTGCCTGATCAGCCAGACTTTGGAGCCAGCTCCAATGTGGTAATAAATTTATGCAGATCTGTTTCAAGGGGTCTTGACCATTTGCTTTACTTTGACAGATGGTTTACATCTATTCCTTTTGTGACCCATCTGGAAAAATCAAATATACACTGTTTAGGGACTGTGGCAGTTAATCGGCTACCAGGGATCACATTTTCCGGTGACAAAAGAGGTGCTCATGATGAAAAGAAAGTTGTGGTTGATGGCACGGAAGTGCGTGCGGTAAAATGGATGGGCAACAGATCTGTCGCTTTATTGTCCACCTTTGCTGCTGCTCAACCAATGGGAGAGTGTAAACGGTTTGACAAAAAGAAAAAATGTTCTAAAACGGTACCTTACCCTGCAATTGTGAAGAAGTACAATCAGTTTATGGGAGGCGTTGATCTCATGGACTCTCTCATGGCTCTATATCGAATCAAAATAAATCATTTTTTAGATCTAACTATAATAATCTGCTGGCTGTTGTATAGAAAGGACTCTTTCGCTGTCAGTGGTTCTGAGAAAACAATGATGCTTCAAGAATTCAAGCTTTGTATTGCTGAAGCTCTGCCTCTTGAAGGAAAACCTACGACACCTCGCAAAAGAGAGCGGCTATCACAGACAACGACTTCATAATTCATAAAAAAATAAATTAGGTGCTGCTACCAAAGCAATACCTCCTGTTGAAATCCGAACTGATGGGTACCATGACTTTCCAGTAGTGATGACAAGAGGAAGATGCAAGAACCCCAATTGTAAGGCAGCCCCTGTGTTTTACTGCGAAAAATGCAAAGTGCATTTTACATTACCAAGGACAAAAATTGCTTTGTTGATTTTCACCGAAATTACACTGTTGACAACTGGTATTTCTAATATGTTTCAAATGTGGCTTCTAATTTTTTATTGTGCTTTTACTTGGAGATTTCCGTGCGTTTGAAGTGGTGCTTCTTATGACGATGTCATGTGGCGTAGGCTACGCAGGAGCCGCGGTGCACCGTCTCGACAACACTCCTCAACTCAATAATCACCTACGCAAGTCAATAATGGGATTGCTGGGGAGAAGTAGCCTACTGCTAGTAGCCTACAATACAACCACAACCAAATTATCAGCCACAGCCATTCAAAAAGCGTTGTGCCATATGTGTAGACGACATCAGAGGAACGCGATATTCCAAAAAATGAAATAATCTCATCAAAGTTTCTCATCGTTTCTTCAAATGCAATATGCCTTTGTACTCAGCTGGTCATACAGGCAAATGTTAAAAATTTCATGGAATCAAAAGATCACTAACGATGAAGTATTATCCAAATTCAATTCAAGCAAATTCTCTTACAAATAGTCAAAAGAATAAAATTGAAGTATTTCGGACACACAATAAGGCAAAACTCGTTACAGAGATCATTAATAGAAGGGAAGATAAACGGTAAAAGAAACAAAGGCAGACCAAGAATGATTTGGACATCAAACATCACTAAATGGACAAAATTAACTTATGAAAATGCAGTACGAACAGCTCATGGTCGAGAACAATGGCGCATTGTATCCAACCCTCAATACAAGGAAGAAACATAATGATGATGATGATGATTTGTGCTCAAAGCACACGTTGAAATTATGTACCGTATTTTCTTGAATAGAAACCGCGGCTACTTTTATTTTTATTTTTTGAACGTTTTGTGTGGCTTCTATTCGAAGGCGGCTTCTATTATGTTTATATGAACGTTTTTGTCTTCTAATTGGTGCTCACTGCTCGGTGGGCATTCGAGTTTCGAGTAACAAGAAAACGTAAACAGTAAGTCAGCTGCAATTTTAATGTACCGGTATCTTTTGTGAAACCGCTAATCCGACAGCTGCTATTATGTTCGCATCTGTGTGAAGCAAACAAAACCAAAAGGAAATACCTTTTGCTTTACCTGCCGCTTTTTAATTACAGTACCGTGCTCATCCAACTTTATGCAAAGCACTGAAAAACAATGAGCCGGCTCCAACGCAATGTGTAGTGTGTGTGCTGGTGTATTATATTATATAGCTTTACGTGCGAATCTTACATCGTGCTTTACTTCTGAAATCTTCGATGCTAGAAGCCCATAGATATTTTACTGGTTGGAAAATCTGGCATTGTTACATTATGTTACAATGTAAACAATGACTAAAATTTTCAGTAAACAATGACGGTTTACATTGTTGTGCAATGCAAAAATGACTAATTATATCGGCCGGATATCAATGGTTTCTATCGTTTTCAACATCAAATTGAAACAAAAATTGCATTTGCTTTTCACAAGCCAATGCTTTCCGAAACTCATAATGTCTAGTTTTCATGGAAACAAGCATCCCTTATCAATAGTACCTAAAGTATTGCCTTTTTTATTTGTGTTGTTTTGCCTTACAATCGCATGTAAACATTTCGATGTGAGAAGAGCAGCCTACTATTGAAATTATATGAAATTTCTCATTTGCAAACTTGTTGTTGTTTAAATTATTGATTTTCACGACAGCGTCTAACAAAGAAGCAAAAGCCGTTCCAGTTGCACTGTAGCACGTTTATGACTAACCATGTGGGATACTCACTAAAATACAATTATAAATAACGCTAGGTTGGATTACTTCTTTTATTGTCTATTTCTACCAGACAGTTTACTTGCTCCGTCGTAAGTAACAACTAACAAAGACAACATAAAAGACACAAAAAGAAAATACAGTTGGACAGAAACTATTACCTGAAAGTGGTAAAACAATGAGTACAAGCAAAGCAGCCATTATCTCAGACACAAGATCCATCCTTTACGTTGATCGTCTTCAGACGTTAAAAAACGTAAAAATGACAAAGTTTTCTTTCTAGGAATAGTTTTTAACAAGAACAAAGAAATTGTCATATGGTTTCAACAAAAGAAGTGATTTCACCGTAGTTTCAAAGTTTATGGTAATAGTTGACATGGAGCTACAATAAAAAACAATTAATTTGTAGGCTACCCGATTATTACCCTTCTTCAAAATTTTCAAACCTTTAGATACCGCACAGGATTGATAGAATAAAGCTGTCACCGTTTATTAGTCATGTTGTAAAGAAGTAATTTTGCTGTACCATAGACAGAAGCAAAACAAATCAATTGGGTTTGAATGACGCTATTGAAACCCAATTACCCATCGGTCTATCATCTGTGTGAGGTGTAATCTGTGTATTGTAGTCTCTTGTTAGTCTCTTGTTATAAAAGCTGAAAATTACGTTTTGTTGGTTACTTGAAAGAGAAGTTATTTTGTTGTACCATAGAGTAGACAACTAATCAATCTCAATTATGACAGTGTGGTCCAAGTGCAGGCCCGCGAGCCAAATTTGGCCGCGAGCTCCTTTTTTTTGCCCAGAGAACTGATAGTCAGCTTTGCTTCAATGTAGCAATATCACTTCAATTTTTGTTTCTTTGTTATTGTAATTGACAAAAAACTTTGTGAACGATCCTTTGTGATGCATAACAATGTTTTTAGTTACTCGCCTTGTTGTCCTAGCCTAAAATTTACCAGTTTCGCAAAACCTAAGGGTCAAGATAATGAGTAGACTACTTGTAAAAAAAAGAAAGGTGGAAGAAAGATCATTTTAAAATAAAGAGGAAGAAGATTATTTATTTGCAGAAAATTCAGGAAAACCACTCTGTCTAGTTTGCCAAAAAAAAAAAAAAACAGTTTCAGCTGCTGAAGAGTATAACGTCAAGCGCCATTATGAGTCTTTTCACAAAAATAAGTTTAAACTGACGACATCCAAGTGGTTCTCTGTGGCCTTTGGCTATGCGATTATGGAAGCTAGATCAGGCCGCAGGATCAAAGTGTTAAACGTAGTAGCATATTTTGGGTGGAAGGTAGAATATTTTAACATTTTTGTTTGTGCTGTATTTTGTGTGCGACAGCATCGCTGGTCAGATAAATGAAGCGTGAATTGGATGGCGAAAGAATTGTTTTCGCTTCGTCGACGAAGAGACGCTGACCTAATTTACTGGTATCTCTGTGCGGTCGAGTGTGGCGAGGATTGACAGATGCCTCAGAAGTCAGAAATGTTAAACGAAAGCGTTGTTTGTATGTTGTAAATTCTTTTCGCTGACCAAGTTTGTATGTGCAGTAGGGGTAGGCTACTTGTTTTGTTTAGTTTAGTTCCAATGGCAGAGCTAGAGGTAGTCATAATGCAGAGAAAAGCACGATTTAAATTGAAGTTATGTTATTTGTTTAATTCACAGTAAAACTTTGTATGAAACCTACTGTAGGGGATAGTGGTATTGTTTTGTTTGTCGCTGTGACTTCATCGTGGATTATCAACAACTAGTGAACTAAGTTGTTCATATACATGAATTTCCCCTTGAAGTAGAATATTGAAATCAACTACGTAATTGCGTTACTTTGGACGATCTGCACCTTGGACACGAAATAGTTTGGTAAGTAACATTGTGACTTTTTTCTAGTACCGTACTATAATTGTCAAACTAATTAAACCAAAGTTATTGACTTTTTGTCTATCTACAGTAGTATTCTTTATGTTGTGTATATATGCTGTAACACCAGTCTAAATTGTAACAACAAAAAACATGTAGGTCGTAGCAGATTATTATATATATTCTGTAATTTGTGTATTTTTTGTTTACAGTGTTTGTTTTTGTCACAACTTATAAAACCAAATGCTGTCAAGGTTAGGTCTAAAACATTTGACCACTTATCCATTTAAACCAGTGGTTTCCAAAGTGGGCGTCAGCGCCCCCCTGTGGGCGTTTGCAATCATGAAGGGGGCGCTGGCTATAAAGTGGGCGATTGGGGAGCGCTGAGAGTAAATCGGGGCAGTTGCAAGAAGATGATAGCAAAGCATTTTTTGTCATGTTTCGCTTTAAGGAAATACAAAAGAAGACGGTGACTATAAGAGCTCTGTGGCAGATTTTGTGGCAATTATGTTGGCAAAGTCGCTTCACAGTGCCTTACAAGTTTGTTGAGGTCGTGACAGGTGACTTACTTTGAAGCACTGCGATTACGCAAATCCGATCTTTCAATCCGAGAGTATTTTGATCTAGCGTTCGTCTTAATCTATCTTTGAAGACTGTCATCAAAGCAGTGAATAAAATTAAAGCGCACGCTCTGAATACACGCTTATTCAAATGATTGTGCAATGAGAATGATGAAGCTTTTGAGCGCATACTACTCCACACCGAAGTACGTTGGCTTTCCCAGAGAAATTGATTCACGATTTTATTCGCTGTTTGAAACTATCAAGGAATTTCTGCAGAGTTGTGATCCTGCCCTTGCAAATGACGTCCTGGTTGTGAAAAGTGATATCGCCTACTTGTCAAACATAGGCTATTTTCCTAATTTAATGAATTGAATTTATCCCTTCAGCGTAACGAAATAAGCTCGTGTTGTATCAGCGAAATTTAGCTAGACGAGAATTTTTCCACTTCTCAAGCTTGCATCAACTTGATACCAGTGGCAAAGGCATATCTAATCATCTTCAAGAAGTACGCAAAGACATGGGAGTTCGATTCCAGGATGTATTCCAGTTAGAAATCTATAATTGAATAATCGACCTATTCTGTGATATTTCCGAACATTGAATTTTTAAGGAGGAACTAATAACATTGTAAAACGATTTTGCACTCAAACCGAAGTTCAACATCTCGTATCAATCGTTCTGGCTGCAGAACCAAATCAAAGAGACATACTCTCACGTGTGGAATCGGGTCAAAGTTTTTATTATTGCCTTTCCCAGCTCATACTTGATGGAGCGTGCTTTCAGATAGCCCAATGTCTAGAAAATTCTGGGTATTTTTTTTTTCGCTGAGACTTTTTGGTAATTTGTCCGAATGACTTGAAAAAATTCGGTCATTTTTTATTTATTTCGGTCATTTTTTCTGATGAAAATATTTCCTTTCAAGTAGCTGCTCCAAACCAAAATTTGCATTTCCTGACTAGCTACAACATTAAGTTTCGCTGAGAAACGTTGTCGTGTTTTATCTGAGAAAAGTTAGAACAGACAAACGTTTCTTCAACGTTCATCAGCGAAACTCAACCTTGCAACATCCGGCCGCAATTGACCGAATTGACTATATTTTTTTCGGACATTTTGCTAAAAAATAGGTCAATGACCGATAAATGAACGAGAAAAGAAAACAGGACTCTAGTTTTGTCATTTGACTAAAAGAAGCAGTTAAACCACGAACCCATACCGGTAACTCTTTATTTAATTTGATTAAATAGGTGAAGCAACTTACATTGCATAGAATTGTCTGATAATATTCTATTGTGAATTATTTAGCGTGAGAATATTTAATATTTTCAGGCAACTTGTCATGTCTTGCACGATGGTTTTGTTGTGTCTACTGTTCTAAGTACATATCAAAGCCAAGAGAAAGTAACTGGCCACTCTCCTTTCGTTAGTGCCGAAGGCATAGTGTGATGACAACCTTATCTTCTCATTCCCGAAACTTAGTAACTGAGTTTGGCACCACATTTACCTTATCTATTAATTATGCACAGCTCATAGTTATTTTGTATTTGCAGATTGCTGGAGAGCTCTGCTGTGCTTACCACTTGTATTCAAAGAGGGAATGCAGCATTTTGTGATAATTGGCGCTGTAAGTCATCAGTCTACCGCTAGCTACAATTGATTACAATTACATTTTTTACTTAAACGATTTGATGCTGTTACCTCGCAGTGTCCGTATCATAATGCACGTAAGCACTATGTAAGGTAGGAGGCACTACTTCACCTATTAGAATGTATCAAAATAAAAACAAAATGGAAAAATGATGATCATCGTAGAATGTGTATGACTGTCTTGCAATATTAGTAAAAGTTATATCTCATTTTATATCCCGCATTCACATTAAGCGCTTGCTTAATGAAACAAAATTTGTCGGAAAATGCCTCACAACTCATTACTCACACCTAGTGGTCAAAATTGTTAAACCGTACATCAGCGGAATCATCATCATTTACAGATGATGATTCCGCTAATTCCGCACCTAGTGGTCAAAATTGTTAAACCGTATATCAGCGGAATGCCAACTCTATTTTCTTCGCAATAGTGCACTCTCCAAGACAGAGCGTTAAAAAAGAGGTGAGATCACGGGCTCTAAGTCCACTGACGTCACAAATAAAAGAGAGAGAATTTTTTTTCCATTTTTTTTGCTTGCAAAAATGCGCATGGTTTTTATCGGGGCTCTGGAATAGGAGTTTTTTAAAAAAAAGGCAAGACTGCAACTCCGGCTGCATACAAAACGATAAACAATGTTTGCAATTTTAAACTGCATGCAAATAGATATATAAGACCAAGCTTCTATTACTTACAACAACACAACTTTAACGCACAACGTTTCATAGAACCACTGATTATATTATTCTTTTTGTATTCTTTTTGAATACTCCAAAAAACAATCTGGAGGCCCTAAAAAACCTTACAACACTGAAGCCGGAGTCAGAGTCAGCCAGTTATAAACCGAGGAGTCGAAGTCGTATATTTTTCGCCCAACTCCACAGCTCTCGTTTTGACACATTAAAGCTTTGGATGTTTTAAAAGAATTTTATTTGAGCAAATGAAATTTCAAGAAACGTGGTGAGAAGCAAAACGAAATAAAAGAATTGAAACTGAAACGAACCAATAATTTCAAGTAGCTTTAAGATTAATTTAAAAAAAGCAATTTATTTTTATGTTTTTTTACTTCTTTGTCTTAGTTTCGTTTCGAAATCCGCCAATGTTGCAATTCGAAGTGTTCGGTTTGCCCTATTTTCTAGAAACGTAAGTGCGTTTGAAAACAAAACCGTGTCATGACGAATTTTTGTTTTGTTTTTTTATGCACAA